>NC_142623.1:15625000-20625000 GCF_059453375.1 Lepisosteus platostomus
GTTCAAGCCCCTGTTGTACCTGGAGTGAGGTACTTCACCCACCCTAGGGGCTCCAGTGGGGGGGGTGGTGATCACCCCTGCAATGGACAAGCATCCCATTCTGGGGGGGTCACATAGTCAGCATAATGCCATGGTAACCAGGAAGATTTCTGGTCAGATGCCACTGCGCTCTGGTGAGGACTAACTCAGAACAGGTAGTGACTGGACGAACTGACAGCCAAAAAAAACAAAAAGAAAAAGGGAAAATGGGGGAATGGGGGTAACTCACTCTCGGATCCCTTGACGCAGACCCCATGGACGAACACCAGGTGGATGTGCGAGACCTGGCTCATCAGGCTGGCCGTCTCGAAGAAGGCCTGCGGGAGAGGGATTGTGGGAAACGTTACCAATCGGACACTGGCGTGGCCACAGGGGAGCAACAGCCCGTGGACCACTGCCACCGCTCGGAGGGGCAGGCTTGACCACGCCGATTCCAGACAAGAAAACATGGGGGGAAAAAGCCCACAAAATCGCTCGCCTGCCCCTGTACGAGGTTACAGCAGTACACCAGTAAAGACACAGAGAAGCCTCAAACGCAGCAGAGAAACACCATGACAACAAACACAGGCACTTATATTCAAGTGGTATACATCTGGACCAGGATAAATCAAACCCTGGAAAACAGCAAAAATAATGCGCAAATCTACTTCCGCAACTGCAAATGTTTCCTTATGGGATAGTTAACAAGCAGGTGGAGTCTCAACCAAACACGTTTCCCAAGCGCATCAGACGTTCCAAAATACTATCCAGAGCCCTTGCACCATGGGCCCTTGAGTCTTTGAAGGGATGAAGAAGGCACAACCAGGTTCTCAGCCCTGAAGCATTCTTGTAATTGACAGATCTGAGAACCGGATTACAGACAGGGAGCAGGACCGAGTTTCCGTCGGGGTGGGGCTGGGATCTGGAAATGTGCCATGACCTGCGGAACAACCCCCCCAGCCCCCTCCCTCCGGCACCCGGCCGGCGCGGACTCACCAGGGAGATGTCCCGGTGGCTCTGGTCCAGGATCTTCAGCACCACGCGGATGTCTGCGCTGCTGCTGCTGCTGCTGTTGTTGTTCCACTCGTAGGCCTCGCCCTCCTCGCCCTCGCCGCCCGCCCCGCCCCGCACGTGCAGCTTGCCGGAGTAGATGTTGGTCCGGGTGCCCCTGCCCAGGTGATGCTCCTGGAAAAGGAACCAGACGGACCGGTGAGCCATCAGGCCCAGCGCACCCCACCACGGCCGCTAGGACAGAGTGGGAACTGGGAGGCGTGGGGCAACAGTACGGAGCAGTGGTAAAGGCTCTGGAAGGTCGCAAGTTGCAGGTTTGAGTTTGAGACAAGACACTGCTGCTGTACCCTCGTACCCCAAATTGTACCAAAACTGCACCCAAGTGTATACAAAATTAAGTTGCTTGCTTTAAAAGTGCCGGCCAAATAAATTACTAACAGATGGGTGTGAATCAATGTAGCAGGCGCGGAGCTAGGCACGAGCACACTTCCTGTGCACGGCACTCAGGTTTAAGAGCTGCGCGTCAGGAAATGAGCACATTCAATCGCCCTTTGAGGAGGGTGAAAATGTTCATTTCGTTTTTTTCTCATGTCATTTCTGTTTCATTTCTCTGGAAGAACACTGCGCATACTTCTCGCCACACCCTAGGCCAAGTACATGGCCAGCGCTCGCGTCACCCTGCGCTATGCCATTGTGCGCACCGCAGCGAACCCCCGCCAGCCCCCAAGAGCTTTAGAACCGGACGCCAGACCGCAGGCTCAGATTCTTAGTGCTTGCGATCCTTGGGGGGGGGGGGGTGAAAAAAAAGACAATTCTTTGGACTTTATACCTCCTTGCACAACCAATGCTTTTAATTAGCATTTTGAAACTAAAATGCTTTTTAAATTAAATGAAAAAAAGAACGGATATGGGGAAAAATGATTCCTCAAAGCGCGTTCTTAAAGTGTGTCTGTCTGACTGCTATAGAACACGTGGTTCAGTCCTGCAGACACCCCGCCTGTCATTAGTCGGTAAAGAACGCTCTCTCCCACCGGCACGCCTGAGCCAGGCCGGGCCGGGTGCTTGTGGGACCAACGTGAGGAGAGGCTCAGCTGGAGACTTGGCACTATGGACAAGACAGAGGCAGACAGATGCTGCGACTGTGCATTTTTTAGGCGTAAATTCACAATAACTTGCAGAAACAATCTACCCCTCACCCATATCCTGCCTTTGTCACTCGACTCCAAAACACTTTTCTTGATGCGCCAGAGTCACAAGTTCTTGCCTTCTGCTGGTGTCCCTTGAACGAACTACCTATTCACCAAGATCTCTGGTATCCCTCTCTTCTCGTAGGAATGCTGATCAACTATCATGATGAGAATCCAGATATGACACAAGCTGAGAACCTGAGAGTTACTAAAGCCATCTGAAAACCTCTTCATCCATTTAAGAGGCACTGGATTCTACAAAGCACTTGTTCTGGACTCCCACCACCCTTTGTGTAAAGGGGCACCTTCTTCCTGGTCTCTCTTCTAAATGTACTTTCCCTCTAGTTTCCATTTTCCTCTAGTTTGTGTTTCACTGCTGGTTTGGAAGAAATTCACAGGTTTGCCCTTGCCAGCACCCGTGATGATTTTGAATACTTGAAAGGGGTCTCTGTTCTTGTAGGTGGCTTTTTTGTTTAAAACAGTCAAGAAGCAGCTGCCAGTGTAACGGGGTGGATGTGGCGCGTCTGCGGCGACTGAGCGACAAACCTGTGTGATCTCCTTATCTCTGATCTGGTGGAAGCTCAGCTGACTGAGGTTCAGAGAGCCGGAGATGGGCCTGACACTGCTGTCAGGCGGCTTCCTCACGATGATCAGATTAGACAGCTCTGTGAATGTCAAGAAAACAAAAACCAGTTACACACCACAAATGTCTACACATGGAGAAAAAAAAAATCAATACACCACCCATGTCACCAACCACTTCACTGGTCAATCAAACCCAAAGGGAAGCAGAGACGCCCAAAATCCCACACCCCTGTCCGTCTCCCGAGAGGAATCGGAGCCACTCCTGCCCTCACATGCCAGTAAATTCCCTTACTGGGACAATCCCAGCATGCATCCAGCTAGCCGAGGAAGATTTTTCAAGCTTGATTAAAATTCTGGGATTGACTTACGGGCTAAGCCAGAGACTGAGCACTTAAAGACATAATTTCTCGCCATAAAGAGGAGGTCAAACTTGAAGTCAGGGAGTGATGGGATGTCAATCCCTTAGCACCTTCTTCAATTTATTTTTGGATATTGGGCAGGTGGGAAGCTCCAGAGTCCAGATAATTAACTGAACAAAAATATTTACACCTACTGCACACATTGACCTCTAAACCCTGCTCGACTGCAGCTCTCCTGGACCACAGCTGCAGGTCCTTGGTAAAGAGAACAGGGACACGTCCCCAAAATTCTGTCCTAAGGCACAGGGGTGGCATTTTTCTAGGAAACGGTAGATAAGAGTGTAGTGTCCCCTGGGGCAACCTACTTTCTCAAACACGCCCCAAAGAAAACAACCACCAAACCAGTTTGAACCTCCACATCAGGGCTGACACACCCTGGCCCAGTGCACGTGAGGAATCTACTGATGGCAAGTGCAAATACCACACATTATCCCTTTCAACGTCCTTGTCTGTTTTTGTACGTTTCTGAACTGCAAATCACACCACTGCGAATCAGTGCCACGGTACCAAGGTGAACAGACTGGCAAACCATGCATGAGGGACAGCCTGTTTCTCCAGCTACAGGGCACGTGGAACATTGTCTGTGTGCATTCAAAATGCATCTCACTTCTCTTGATGGCTCTATGACTTCTCTCATACTGCAGCCTTATTAAATTTCTAGTCTCTTCGATTCCCCTTCCCCAACCCCAATCCCCATGTTCGCAGAGTGTGGAAGAAAAAGCAAAAATAAAAACACACAAGCAGGAAAAAAAATCTGCGATTTCGAAACGCTTCCGGGTCACGACCTCCCACCTCCAGGCCTGGGCAGGCAGCACTTTCTCACGGTGAAGCTCTCGTTGCCCGACTTCAGGACGCAGCTCTTGAGGCTGTCTGTGAGCTCCTTCACGCTGCTGAACACCTTGTCCCAGCCCTCCAGCTGGAACTGCTCCCCTAGCTGGTGGATCCGGAACTGCTTGTGCGTCGGGCTGCTCAGGCTGCCACTGGTCTGTGAGGTCCAGAGACGGAGAAAACAGGAGGAATAAATTCCTCATAATCACCTCCACCTGTCGGCACTTCAACCACCTCCTGCAGGAGACGAGCGCTGTGCTGTGATCCAACGCCACAGGAGCAGGATGCACAGCACTGCCTTGCTGTGTTCAGGTATTTAAATTCAACTAGACAGCTGGATGCTGATCCAGCCCTTCGTAAGCTGCATGAGAAAGGCTCAGAATCTGAGGTCATTTCACCCAGTGAGCCAATCAAGCCAGGGTGCGAGCACGCTGTAAAAATTCGGATGCTCCCACACTGACCTCGGGCTTGCTCAGCACAGTGAGGATGATCCTGTGGAAGTCCAGCACGCTCCACCGCACCATGAACAAGCCCTCTTCCTTCTCCTCTTTCCGAAGCTTGTGAAGGGCAAACTCCTCCCTGTGACAGAGGGGAAATTCAGCAACGACAGGGACGCTTCCTGCAACAGGCGTCTCTAATGAATGTCCCTTGGAGATCTACAGAGCATGTATCGCTATGAAGCCAAGCATTGACTGTCTGCCTGTCCACACGTCTTCATCTGAATGAATATCCCATCGTGTGCGTGTGCGGGCTTCACGTCTGGGGAAATATTTCTTCCACATTTCTTCACTACCTGCTCAATATGTAAGTAATGTTATCTTCTATTCTGATAAAAAAAATCACCAAACTAACTGCCTTGGCTGTCTCCATGTATGCTAACCCCACGTATAACTATGATACCGTAAGGCAGTATTTATAATAAAAAAAACATTTACACCTGAGTGGTTTAGTCAGTGCTACAGGACATCTACAAAGAGGAAAAAGTTCAATGCACCGGAAAAAATTACTGTTCCCCATTTAGTTGCTTTGCAAAAGAACATGTTCTGTGAGATTTGTGTGATTCCGGCTTGGATGAGAACACGCACATGTCCACCATGTTCCGTTAGCAGCCTGCGGTCCAGGGCATACTCCTGCCCTCCCCCACCCAGCCCATACAGGGCAGTACTCACTGCATGGGGCCGTGCAGCCCGTTGGCACTGCTGAGCACCACCCTCGGCGGAGCCACCTCCTGGCACAGGTAATGGTGCGAGTCGGCCGTGAGCCGGTAGTAACCGTCCAGCAGGGACACAAAAGACCGAGCCTCGAGGGCAGAGCGCAGCGTCAGCTCCTGCACAGAAAACAAGCATGTGGAAAAAAATATCACTACATTATCCCAGTCTCTATAGCATTCAGGTGCACTGAGAGCTGCATGGAAATCTAACCGTAGTACACAGCTGACCCATTTATACAGCTAGGTGTAGCAATCGTGACGGGCAAACTGGCGGCCACGCCCACCAGACAGCCACCCCCCTCAGGGCCAGGCAAGCGGGTGGCCACGCCCACCAGACAGCCACCCCCCTCAGGGCCAGGCAAGCGGGTGGCCACGCCCACCAGACAGCCACCCCCCTCAGGGCCAGGCAAGCGGGTGGCCACGCCCACCAGACAGCCACCCCCCTCAGGGCCAGGCAAGCGGGTGGCCACGCCCACCAGACAGCCACCTCCCTCAGGGCCAGGCAAGCGGGTGGCCACGCCCACCAGACAGCCACCCCCCTCAGGGCCAGGCAAGTGGGTGGCCACACCCACCAGACAGCCACCTCCCTCAGGGCCAGGCAAGCGGGTGGCCACGCCCACCAGACAGCCACCTCCCTCAGGGCCAGGCAAGCCGGTGGCCACGCCCACAAATTTCTAACTCACAAATGGGCGAGAAGGACGGAGTCTTTCGTTTGTAACTGTTCTTATGTTCCAAGCTGGGTGGGTGACTGGGAGAACTAGGCCGCAGCAGAGGGCCGGAGCCGAGCGGGCCCCCTCCTCACCATGGATTTGTTGTCCTGCCGGCTGACGCTGACTCGGTAGCCGTTGATGACGATGTGCGTGATTTCGGGGAAGTCGCAGAAGAAGCTCCACTGCGGCTCGCTCCTGTACTCCACCTGCTGCGGCAGCTTGGTCCTCCCCTTCGCCCTCTTGCTCTTCCTGGTGTGGCAGCCGCCCCCGCAGCCCTCCGACACCTGGAATCAAACACGCCGTCAGCCAGGGCCCCCCAGCCCCGGGCCATCGCCGGTCACCTTCAACAGCAGACAGCAATTACTCCACTTTGAACACCCGCACCCTGCGCAGGGTTCGCTCACCGCAGAGAAGAAACAACAGTGGAGAGGGGGGGGGGAAGCAAGTCAACCACATCCAAGCAGCCAGGGTGTGGAGCAGCGCGCTTGCGACAGCCACCCTGGTTGAAGAGACCGAGCTCTTGACGAGCTCCTCAACACTTACAAATCTTTGTACTACTGTTACACTATTGTTGATTACAAACTAACCTTTAAGGAAAATGTGGACGCCATATGTAAGACGAGTCAAAAGCAGCTCTTCTTCCCAAGAAAAGTCAGCTCTTTTAATCCGTATACTACTAAACAGTGACTTTATTCCACAGAACTTTCATTGAATCTGTCCTAATGTTCACGGAGGTGAAAGCCCGGCTTGGGAACCTCAATACACACAAATAAAAACAGACTAGGACGGACCGTGAAGGTAGCCAGCAAAAATATTGGTGCACAACAGCTACAACCGTCAGACGTCAACGTCAAACAAATGTGCAGAAAGCCAAGGTAACTGCTGACTATCATGACCATCCCATGCACAGTCAATCTGAGCTCCTTCCACCTGAGTGGCAATTTAGACAACTGACTGTCATTCTATTGCCCTTGAATTTTTAATTCCCAGGGCTATTAAGCGGCTTAATTGTACCACTGATTGTGAATTTTACGTTTTACGATTGAGTTGACCCAGCTGGGGCAACAAAATGAAGTTAGAGCTGCAGTTAACAGCAGCGCGGCGGGCGCTGCTCTGCAAGCTGCAGTCACACCTCCTCCGCCCTGCCCAGCAGGAAACTCGGGTGGGAGGAGGGGGGGGGAACGCGCGCCACTTGCCTCTCTGCGCGCCACCCTCCACTGGATCCCCTCCATCCCGGACACCTTGACCTCGTGCGTGGCCCTGCCGTCCGGCGGCTCGCAGCCCTCTGGCCCGGGGGGCCCCAGGTTCCAGAAGTCCCGCACGTAGAAGGCGGCCCTCTCGCCCTCCGTCTGCAGCTCCAGGGAGGTGGTGGGGAAGACCTCGCAGCCAAAGTGGGGCACCAGGTTCTCCAGGGTGGACAGGTACTTGTACATGATGTCCTGGGGGCCCAGCTTGCCCTTGCTGATCGTGTGGTGGTGGAAGCCCTTCACGAACTGCTTGAAGACCCCCCGGATGCGCAGCTTGGTCAGGTAGTTGTTCTGCTGGATCTGGCGGCTGAACGACTTGGGGATGCAGCGCATGAAGCTGCCGGAGGAGGGAAAGATCCAAACATTACAAGACGCACACGACGTGGGACTGAGCTGATCAGTGGAAGAGACTGCCAGGCTCGAACCCAGGACTCCCCTGGTAGGCCTCATCTGACCTTTCAGATAACATGCGTTTCTCAAAGCAAGGGTGATGCACTTTATGCCGGTCACGTTCCCTGCCAGCCAGAAAGAGCACATTGTGACAATTGCGGTGCTTCCTTATTTGCGTTTGGCTCAAAATGTCAGAAGCACCTATTCAAACCAATGAGAAGGCAACAATAATGAGAAATTAAGAGCTCAAATCCTCAAAAAACACGCCCTGTGCAGATCTCCCTTTGATTCTAATTCGCAAGAGCGCAGCAGCGACAACGTGACACTTACAGAAATAATGCCTGAAGAGCTGCGCCTGTCTGCCGCACAATTTGCATTAATTACCTGGTAGGCAAATACTCTAATAAAAACAGTCTCCTGTGGTCAAGGCACACAAAATGTCGCTGTGGTGAGTTGTGCAGTGTGGCAGCTCTATTTCCACAAGCTGAGCTGGGACCATCTATTGCCCTGTGAAGGAATGGTGTCCCATCAACAAGAAAGCAGATGCCTGCCCTCTGTTCTCCCTTGTGCGTTCAGGACAGCCTCCTTGCTTGCCGTAACCTCCTGAATCCAGGACAAGCAGCTGACTCTAATACAGCTAACCCATAATTAACCTTTGATGCCGTCAAGTGCGACTCTGGCTGGGCGTGATCGCAGGTCCCTTTTATCAGCAGACATTCAAAACAGATGCAACACAGGCTTGTCTGCGGGCTTGGCGGCGGGTGAAAACAGGAAGTTACCTCAGTTCCTTGGCCACTTCCTCCAGAGAGCGCTCAGACTGCAGGGCCACGCTGGACAGGTGCAGGACGGCCATGCCCAGGCTCTCGTTCTTGAACCTGCTGAGTTCTGCTTCGCTGCAGATGTCCTGCAGGGACACGGCGTCGTTCACGAAGTCGTGCTTCCCCTAGGAGGGGGCAGGGAGAGGGAGGACACTGCCCGCTTAGAGCCGAGACCAGCCAAGAAGAGACCTACCTGGACTTATCATTGATTAAGACCACAGGGGCTAACTCACTCTCATGGGTCCTGACTCTTGAAGAAATATACAAAAAAACACTGGACTGAGTCTGAACTGAAGCACCTGTCTCCTGCTGGGGTCTGTGCTCTGCATCTCGGACGAGCCAGCAGAGGAAGTGCCGAGCAGAAGGAAACCTCAGCTCTGAGCTTTTTTTTCCCCCTTTTGCAATAGTCCCCCTACAACAGCACCCCCCCCCACCACACATGCCACACCACCCCCATTGAAGCAGCAGTACTCTCTGCCACACTTTCAGCAGAACCTCCCAGGTCACAAGTGAGCTGCTTAGACAATGGGGTGAAAAAAGGAAACAATATGGGCGTAAATACTAGGAATCTGAGCCTTATAACTTTTTCCACAACTCGGGTTCTATCCATTGGCTGAAATCTGAAGTGACGCATCTCTACCGTCTGGGATGGACATACAGAGCAATGTCCAGGGACACCAGGTTCCCCCCGGGTCCATCTGCTACTCTGGACAAAAGAAACAGCACTGAATGTTCTGAAGGGTGCCTAACTCTGTTGACTCTTGTCAAAAGATGCCGTGGCAGCTGCGGTCCAGGCACACCCAGCAGGCCGGAGTCACGCCCCTCACCTGTGCGAACAGGTACTCCAGGGACGGCTGGTCCAGCAGCGGGCTGCCCGGCTCGCCCTTCGCCTTCCCTCTGCTCCAGTCCCCGCCGCCGCGCAGCACGGACCGGTACACCGCCGGCTCCTTCTCGTTCAGGCCGTGCCAGTTGCGGAAGTAAAACCTGCGGGAGGGAGAGGAAGGCAAAACCGGGGTCAGGCCCACCAGCCTCCTGCAGGACTCGGACGGCAGCCCCAGCAGGGCTCCGGCCCTGCGAGCCGAAGAAATCGCAAGAAAGCGGTGCTCCTTCAGGGCAAAGGGCACAACTTCTCATAAACCACAGCTGACCCCCGCCGCAATGCTGCATTGAATCCAAACTGAAAACAGAACATTAGATACCTACCACAAACATTCCTCTCTAACAACATTAAGAAAGGCCAGTCTGTGCACAGAAACCTGGCTTGTGCACAAGAATACGGATTTCAGACGCCTGGCATTGAAATCTACTACAAAGATTAAACTGCGCCCAGTTAAGGCACTTCATGGGGAATCGGATCCTGTCCGGCCTCTGGTAGGCCAACCCAGCACAGCCTCAGGTCTAGAGAAGGACTGATGAATAATGTAAGGGAGAATAATAATAATAATAATAATAATAATAATTACTTACACTTATATAGCTCTTTTCTGGACACTCCACTCAAAGCACTTTACAGGTAATGGGGATCCCCTCTACCACCTGCGGGTGTGTAGCCCCACCTGCCAGTACACTCACCACACACCAGCTATCAGTGGGGAGGAGAGCAGAGTAATGTAACCAATTCATAGATGGGGATTATTAGGAGGCCATGATTGGTAAGGGCCAATGGGAAATTTTGCCAGGATGGAAAAATACTTCCTAACCAGAGATGCAGCAGTAAAAGAGGAAGGAAGGGTGATGGACAGGGATGCACACAGGGGAAGGCAACAAAAAGAGCACAAAGGCCGTTTTTTTTCTCTCTTTTTCTTAAGCAGTGCAAGAACAGAGAGCTTTCAGCCGTAGATGCCTTACAAGTTTGTCCACATACTGGAGACAATCTGATCACTAAATAAATCAGAGCTTAAGGAAAACAAAAAAGTAAAGTAAAGCATAAAAGAATGAACAAAAAAATAATTCCCAGGAATGTGATGATTATCATAAAAAACCATCTCTTGCACCAGAGATCCTAACACCTGGTTCTGGCAGGACCCTCAGCTCTTAATTGAATCGATCCACTGGTGTGGCCTTGATCGATTGAATTTCCAAGCCTTCAGTCACTGATTGGCTTCGGAGTTCCCTGTAGAAGGAGCTGCTGCTCTCAGGGTTTCAAAGCTGACCTGCCGGTTCCACCCTCTGGCTCACTCGGCCACAACACGTAGGAGTGGAGCAGAAGAGCAGGAACGCAGGAATGCATTTTTTTTACACCAGCATATCAGCTGAACCACAGGGTAAAAAAAACAAACACTGAAATAAGAATGCCGCCAAGGAAGAGACAAAAAGCCAAGCTCATGAAAAAGCCCATCGAAAGGACGACTCCAGGAAGAAATGGGGAAAATATTTGCCCTTCTAATATTGCTAAGATCAGCAAAATGGGAAAAGGCCGGTTTCGAAGAATCCTACTCCCTCCCATACCACTCCTGGGAATTTCAGTAGAGAGGAGAAGGATTCGGAGTGAGAGAGAGAGACAGAAGATGAGCTCCAGTGCTCAGGAGACAGGCAGCACTGATGACGCACACAGAAATCTGAAGGCCCTTATTGGTAAAATTTCTGCTTTTAGACTCTAATGTTTCACTCCCCCTGTGCCGAGGAGAGAGTTCTGAAACCGGATAGCAGGGCCAGCTCCTCGCAGAAGATACCAGAAGAAGCTTTTACCGCTGTCCCCGAAGCCCCCAGGCCATGCTTATGTTACTGCATTATCGCGTGATCAATAATGAAACACCTTTAGCGATCGCAGGTTTTAGCTGAGTCGGCGCTGGCAGACCACGGCCCCGAGCGGAGAGTTTCACTGTTTCTTGGCGAGACAGCAGCGGTGACAGCACACTGATTTATAACATGTTCCTCATCTGTTTAATCAGCCGGCCGAAGCCGCCGTGAGAAGATCTGGACTTTCCGCTCGCTGTGGCATCACTCCAGGCCAGTGCCCCCTTCTCAGACACTTCTCTGTGCTTTAAAGCAGCTGGACTTCCATTTTCAGGCAGTGGGTTTAAGGCCATCAGGACTACTAGAGCACTTTTAATAATAATAATAATAATAATAATAATAATAATAATAATAATAATAATAGCTTACACTTATATAGCACTTTTCTGGACACTCCACTCAAAGCGCTTTACAGGTAATGGGGACTCCCCTCCTCCACTACCAGTGTCCAGACCCACCTAGATGATGTGATGGCAGCCATAGTGCACCAGTACACTCACACACACCAGCTATCAGTGGGGAGGAGAAGAGAGTAATGAAGCCAGTTCATAATGGCGATTATTAGGAGGCCGTGATTGGTAAAGGTCAATGGGAATTTTGGCAAGGACGCCGGGGTTACAAACGTCTCAACAACAAGGGTTGCGCCAAGTACTTCACGATGGCCACTGGAGGAAATAACTCGGGGTCCATTTGCCAGGAAAAATCCTTTAATAAATGCCAATATTTTGCACAAGGACCCTGATCTGTTACAATCAGGATATACAGAGGGAGACCTGATAAGGCTCTGCTCTCTCAACACACTCATTCTAGGATTAGAGAAGCTTCCTGCATTCTAAGAAGGAAACGCGTGCAGTCCTAATGGGGTTATTTTTAGCATGCACGCCACACAGTGGACTTCTCAATCATTTTGATCCTCAGTTTCCATCTCAGCAAACTAACATTCACCTGTTTGACTAAAGAGTTCAAGGGATACTAAAATAAAAATGGCTATTTGGCCTTTACCGCGGGCCACAAGCAGAGACGATGAGTAAGTGCGAAATGACAAGTATGACTTTTTTCAATTAAAAATTCATTTTCCGTTATACAAGAGCATCGATTTTGGGCTTTTACAGACCTTTCTGCATCATGGGAGTACGGAGAAGAGAAAAGAAGAATCTATGCACAGTCTCTGACGAATAAGAGCGTCTGGGTACAACGCAATGTCAGCAACAGGATGTTCAAATACTTAGAACAGCACTGATACAATACCAAGAAACAGAGGAACAAGTCTTCCCGTCGACTGCTGTGCACTTGTTTCAGAAAGCGCCCGACAGTGGGACGAGAGTTTTCCTTCTCCCTTTAGCGCGGGGAACTCTGAGCCAGAAGCCGGTGCCCAGCTCTGGCTCGCTTTCTGTTTTCTTGTTCTCGCGCCAGAAACCCAACCTCATGGAACACAGCCCGCGCTTGGGAAACTCCTTTCGCCAGAACTGCGAACTGTGAACAGCCCATGACCTGAAAGGCTCTGTGGGGGCAGGGGGGGCGGGGAGAAGAGAAAACCGATCGATCGTTCACACAGAACCCCTGGAGCGCGCAGCGATTTTGCGGCGTCGGAGAACTCCGTGCGAGGATGACATCGCCCAGGGTCGGATGCGCTCGGCTCCCAGCGAGGGCCGAGGCACCAGCGGCTTCTGCCTTAGAGGCCGGGCGTGCGGCTCAAAAGAAAGAAAACGATTTGGGCGATCTGGTGTTTCTAAATCCGAAACGAGTTTCAAGAGCAGCAGCAATAACAACAACAACAACAACAACAAAAATACAAAGCCAGATCTGTAGAGCGCGCCGCAGCCGCTTAAAGGTCAGAGTTTTGGTTTAGTAACTCTGAAAATTCAATTATGAATCAACGAGCCGCCAAGTTAGAGAACGAGTTTTCTAGTGATCCGAGAAAAAAAAAAAGAAACTGATGACACTCATCCAGAAAGCAGTGATCTGCATGCAGGCTGTGCACTGCGGACAGGCACAAGAAGGCTCACGTTTCTCGGGCGCAGACTAATCCAGCACTTATCCTCTGTTTGCCATAGTGCACATTCGAGACCAACACTGCTTTTGGAAGTCGATAGCCAGCAGTTTCGCTGCACTCGGACAATTAAAACGAGCGTCCCGCTCCCCAGTTCCGCCCAAAAAAATACAACTGAGTCGCCTCTTCGAAGAGCCTCACGACTTTATGGTTGGGGCTGGGCCCTGTTCCCAAAACCAGGCTCCGCCCATCCTCTGGGTATTACATGTCTCCTGCTTTCCAGACGTGAAAAAGCACCAAAGGCCCCAGAACATCCAGGCTGGCTCAGGCCAGAGCTTCCTCCTCATAATCGTTTCAGAGCAGGGACCTCCAGCCCTGCACTGGCAAGCAGGAGGGCTCCCCTGGAACGTCTGGCTCCAGAGGCTGTACAGAGCAGATCACCCAGACTCGCTGCTGAAATGAGGAATGAGGGCAATGTTGCCAAGGAAACGGAATCCTTTTAGGCTGGAAGAGGGATGACGTGGGGCCTTGATTCAGATGTGAGACACTCCCACGGGAAAAGACCAGGGCAAACCAGGGGGTTTCAGGACCAGCAGCAACACAAGGGGGCACCAACGAAAAGTCTGTCTGAGGCTCGCTGCTGACGGGAAACAGGAAGCACGTCTTTGCCAGGAGGATTGTGGGAGTCTAGAAACAGCCTGCTGGGAAATCTGGCACAGCCGAAGCACCCAGATGTTGCCCAACAACCTCCGGTCATCTGAATGTTTTCATGCCTCGTGTTTTTCCACAGAGTTCATCGCTCCAGGGCCATTGACAGGAATTGAACAGCAGGATCGGAGGGACCTACCTCATGCGGTAATGGACAATCAAGTTCTGCTCGTCCGCCACTGCAAACACATGGTTGGGACTGAACCAGCACTTCTTCTCTGGGTCATAGAGTGCAAACAGGCTGTGGCACAGCGGGGATATTCCTGCAGGAGCAATCGGAAGAGAAACATCTGTGTTAGTGAGGGATTCTGAGGCCAACTCGGAGGGGAGGTGGAGGGGGGAGCGCAAAGGCAGAGCACCCCCTGTGAATACACACAGCCAACATGTGACTTGGTTGAACAGTCAGCACATCCTGTCACGTGGATTGCAGCACTCTTGCTTCTTCCTGCATGTCAGACCCTGAAGCGAAGGCAAGCGCACGCAGGTGCAGTTCTGAGATTCCAGCCAGGGTGCAAAGGATGAAAACCAAACCCCTGTCAAGGGACGCTTGGCATGTAATCTGGGGAAGCTATGATCTTCTCCAAGCTCAGCTCTGTTTTGAATGATCTTGTGCAAAACTATTTAATTTCAATAAGCTAGTAACTTCAACAATTAGATCACCAGACAAACAGACTACCCCCCTCCCCCAACACTAAGGAAAAACTGACAGTACAGATCTGCTGTGCCAGTCCCCCAGTGTGGGCTGTCCTGCAGGGGGACAGGAGATCTGCTGTGCCAGTCCCCCAGTGTGGGCTGTCCTGCAGGGGGACTGGAGATCTCTTAGCCAGTCCCCCAGTGTGGGCTGTCCTGCAGTGGGACAGGAGATCTGCTGTGCCAGTCCCCCAGTGTGGGCTGTCCTGCAGTGGGACAGGAGATCTGCTGTGCCAGTCCCCCAGTGTGGGCTGTCCTGCAGGGGGACAGGAGATCTGCTTTGTCAGTCCCCCAGTGTGGGCTGTCCTGCAGGGGGACAGGAGATCTGCTGTGCCAGTCCCCCAGTGTGGGCTGTCCTGCAGGGGGACAGGAGATCTGCTGTGCCAGTCCCCCAGTGTTGGACTTACCAACGGCCTTTGCAGCTTGAATGCACATGTCCTCGGCACAGACCTTCCCCTCCACATACGAGAGCCATTTCTCCCCATCCCGGGTCCAGAACAGAAGCACCTTAATACCCCTCCACTTATCGATCAGGCTGCCCCCAGTGTAGGACTCGCTGGCCTTCATTGAGCACCGGCACAGAGACATCTTCTGTGTTTCTGCCTCTGCTTTTACATCAGAAAGGACCCTGTGAACAAGAACAGCTGCATCAGGAAACAAAGACTTTAAAGAGGAAAAAAAAAACATTTATAAAGCACCTGTCCAAACCCAAGGACATTTTCCATAGGGATAAAGAAAAAGAACAATAAAAAGTAAAAGAAATTAAATGAGCACATATAATAATAGATATAATAGCACAGATATAATGTAAGGGAATCAGACATCTGGAAAAAGGTGAGTATTCAGTTTAGATCTGAACAGTCAAAGAATTTGTCTCTGTTAGGCTCGGAGGATGGACATTAAACAACAACTGAACAGTGACAGAAAAGGCACCGTCATGAGATGTCCAGCCTACAGGAGGCAGTGTAAACATGGACGAGTTCAGAGATGAACGCAAGCACCAAATCCAGACCTGTTGTGTCTTTCTCACATCTTGCCAGCATGAGAGGAGGAGGAGGAGGAGGAGGGGAGGAAGGTCTGAATTTGAGACGCACGGGGTAGGGATCTGTCCTGGAACTGGAGCACGCCGCCTTCCCCGTGACATTCTATCCTCCAGCACCTACTCCCTGGCACGTCTCCCAGCTCTTCTGCCATCCTGCCGTGAGCTCCCTACCCCCCCCAGCTTCCTGGAGCCGCTCCAGGGTCTTTCCAAAGGTTCTTCCTAAAAAGCGCCCGCTGCTTCCCCTTTCGGAGCGGGGCACGCTTTCTGATCACAGGGCTGCCGCCGAGACACGGCCCTCCCGGCCCGGTCTCACAGCCCGCGTTCAGCTCGATTTGTTCACTGCACATGTTCGACACTGACCTCTCCTTCCGGATCTGAGCTCTCTCGTTCGGCATCTGCTCGCGCAACGGGAGGATCTGGAGCTGTTCTATCCAACGAGGCCCCTGGCCGACAATACTGCCGTTAAAAACCTGCGCTGCTACCAAAACAGCACCTGCCTGCTGTCCAGCACTGCAGAACCGTTACCACCAGAAACGGACACCAGTGTTACCAACGAGAGGTGGCCCTTCGGCCCTCTCAGCTCATTCGGTGGTTAATCAGTGGACCGACCCGAGGATCTTATCCAGTTGCTTCCTGATAGAAGCCAGGGCTTCAACAAGGCTTCAGGTCAGCTTGTTCCAGACTCCTACCCACTCTTTGTGTAAATAAGTGCTGTTCTGATGTTTAAATGCCCTTCCGCATGATTTCCACATGTGCTCTCTGCTTCCCCCACCCCCATCCATTGGAAAGAAAAAGCAGCCCCAGCGAAATGCAAACACAGAAACCACTGGAGAGACCAGACAGGGTTCGCTACACATCCCACCAAAGTCTCCTGGTTGGGAATCCCAGGTTTAGGAAAAAAATCCCCCCCCCCCAAAAAAAAGAGATACCCGCGTTCAAGTATATCAAAGAGCACAAACAACAAAAGTTTGGCATTCGACCCCAAGACGGAAGGGGCACCTGCGATGGCAGGAAGACTGCGCAGCTGTACGAGTTGTTTCAGGACTCGTCAGCAACCCTCAAACCTGCCAAAGATCCGGCTCCGGCACGCGCCGGTCCTGATCTCCTGGGATCACGCTGGCATCGGGTGCGGGGGACGCCAGGCTTCCTGCAGACGGGCCGCGCAGTGTAAGAAACAAGCCAGGCGGGCAGAGTCAAGCTCCTGCTTCAGCCGCGCAGCAGCAACACAGGAACGTGAACCACTCCCACCCCCAACCCCCCGGCGGCGCAATGAACGACGGACCCTTGTGACCCCCATCCCCGGCATCTGCCCCTCGAGGTGGGGGGACAGCCAGAGCAGCCCTGCAGCTGTGGACTGGGCTTCCTCTGCCAGTGTGGTCTGACCTGAAGCACCTGTCTCCTGCTGGGGTCTGTGCTCTGCATCTCGGACGAGCCAGCAGAGGAAGGAAACCTCAGCTCTGAGCTTTTTTTTCCTTTTGCAATAGTCCCCCTACAACAGCACCCCCCCCCACCACACACACACACCACACCACACCACCCCTATCGAAGCAGCAGTACTCTCTGCCACACTTTCAGCAGAACCTCCCAGGTCACAAGTGAGCTGCTGGCTGTGTTTTACTGATGTGATGAGAAGCTAACAAAAGAAAAAGAACGCACAGTACAAGAATACAAGCACCCACAGTTCTGGTCCTGGAGGACCCCTGTACAGTATCTGCTGGGTTTCCTTGTGTCTTGAAACCAGCAGCACCAGAAGTGCTGGGAACAGCTGCTCCAGTTAGGTCAGCACTGAGCTCATCCAGGTGGCTCAACACTCCTGCTGGACGGAAAACCAGCCTGGGGCGACCCCTCCTCTTAAGATGAGCGAGGGAACAAACCTGTGCTACACTACTGCCAAATTCACGCAGCCCCCCCCCCCCACACACACACACACAAAAACTAAGATCAGTTACAAGGGGAAGTGGAGGAGCTTTGAAAGAAATGTGCAAGCAGCAAGCAAGACCCATTCAAGCGAAAAAAACCAGGCTGCTTCCTGGGGCTCCTCTGCTGAAGCATAGAGCCAGCCAGACACAAAGAGCCTTTCAAGGGCCAGCCTTACCTTGCAGATAGCAAGCAGAAGGCAGACAGCGTACGCCGGGCTTGCGGTGCACAAGACGACAGCTGCAGCTCGCTAGACCACTGTCTGCAACGCCCTCCTCTAGCAGACAGCCAGGGCAGCGAGGCGATGCTGCGCGGGGATCCAGGGTGCGCGCGCTGACAGCCCCTCTGCCCCCGAGCCCGCGCACCGCAGCAGCCGGGCCCGTGACCTCACCCCTCAGCCCAGCGGAGGAGCCGCGGGTGACTCACCGGACCCACGCGGCGATGATCGCTCGCTGGGCACGATGAGATCAGCCCGGGGAGAGGGGAAGGCCAGGGTGACGACATCATCCTTATCCCCGTAAGGGCTAGCACTGCACTGAGCTGCAGGGCACGTGTTTTTCTTGTTCCTGATCGCCACACCTTCACATGAGGGGGGGGGGGGGCGGCACACGGGCGGCACGCAGAGGCTGCAGTGCAGTCCGGCGCCGCTCGGTCCAAAACCCTGCAAAAGCCACGCGAGCGACAATGACATCTCCGCCTTTCCGCCCAGACGAGACACGAGATGCAACAACGCAGAGGAGCAGAAAGAGATGCCGAGAGGACGAAGCAACGCTGGATGAGGGAGAGGAGACGGCGCCGGACAGGCACCGAGAGGACGAGGAGGGGGGGAAGGCTGGACATGGAAAGGAGGAGGGAGGGCAAAGAGAAAGAGGCGATGAAAGTGGGACTGAGGAGGACAAAGGAGGGAAAGAGACGAAGCCGCGAAGAGGAAGAAGCCGAGGCGGAGAGGGGAGGCAGCAGTGACACGCTGGCCTGTTCATATGACCCAGCTTGGAAAGAGCAAGGCGCTGGGCCTGTAAGCTTCCGAGCTCAGATTTGCACAAGCAACCCCTCCACCTCTTTATCACATGCATGTAAGACCCCCAGCTCGAACCCGGGGCCCCACACACAGAGGTGGGCCGAACTCAGATCCCCCACACACAGCCCCAGCCCCAACCCAGAGCCACACACACACACACACACACACACACACACACACACACACACACACACACACACACACACACACACACACACACACACACACACACACACACACACACACACACACACACACACACACACACACACACACACACAGCTCGAACCCAGAGCCCCACAGACACACACCCCTAGCCCGAAACCAGAACCACACACACCCCTAGCCCGAAACCAGAGCCCTACACACACATACTCCCGGCCCGAAACCAGAACCATACAGCTTCACATCCCGATGTCAGTAAAAACTGTCTCACCTGCTATACATGGGGAACAAAGAGCCACTAAAAAACTCACTTCTTAAGTGAAGTGCACACAACATGCTCATTTTTAACAGCTTTCAAGTCACAGGATCTTTAAACTGGAAACCAACTTGATTGATGGCTCCACTGGTTCTTCCTTCAGAGTTGCTTTTAAAGTAAAAATAGGCACATTTTTAATCTGAATGAATGTAATAATGCCCTGTGATCCTGCTTTCAGCCTGTTGCATAAGTACTTGAGGGACAGAGTCTACATTCCAGTAGGTGAAGTGTTTTGTAGATCTGCTCACATCTCATCTCCAGACACGTGTTACACAAAGACTCTAAGGAAACAGCAGCCCGTGCTCTTGCGAGCTAGAGGAAAGAAACTCCTGTCCACTCTTTGAAAACGTTACTGCTTTGTCACTTGTTTAGCTTCTGGGATTGCGAGCTTCTTTTTTGCTTCTACAAGGCAAGGATTTTCTATTCTGTAATCCTTGTATCTCAAGTTGGATTAAAAGCTTCTATCAAGCTAATAAAAAAAGAGAAATTCTCAGTAAAGGCACTGGGGAAGAAAAAGCTCCTTTATCATATACCGAACGCCAAAAGCCGACTGCTCGAGTTGGAGCTCTGCTGGCTTTGAGGAGGAGCAGTATTCCCAGCTCTGCCCTGACAGCTCCACACGCTGTCCTAGACAGGCAGCCGTTTACCAGGCCCTGCCCGAGGCAGGATTCACAGCCTGGCTCTTAAAGGTCAGGGAGGAGCGAGCGAGCAAGCTCAGGGCTTGCCCACACTGACAGACACGCACACACCTACATTCTCAGAACACATCCGAGACTGGAACATCAGTCAAGCCCTTAGAAACCTGTCTGTGCGGTTGGGCTTTTTGCTCCTGCATCCAGCTGACAGATCTTTGCAGGGTATTAATTACATGGCTATACAGTATATGCATGGATTTTTTTTACCGTATCGGGTGAAGCAGGCAGTGCACAGCAGTTAGTTCTGCTGCTGCGTTCTATTGGTAACACGCAGACAATCAGTAATTTCACTGGTGCTGCACCCTGCGTTGGTATCGCCCTGTCACCCAAGGTGCCGGGGGTCGTTTCCTGCAACTGCACATTTTAGATTTAGAAACACTCCGATACCGCGGCCACATCCTCATCAGACCTTTGCTTTTGATTTAAAAAAAAAACAGATGTTGCATAAACTTTTCCAAATCTCTACTGCATCTCCACATACAGGACGAGTCGCTCGTGGGAACCCATTCTTGTGAAAGGGCAAGGATTTTGATCCAGACAGCGTTTAAACACACCGCAAAAAATACCCCCGCTCCCTGCCTCTGCATACTAACAATATCACCAAAACGAAGCACTCATCACCGCTGGGTTGCAGCACGGACTGATTGTGCAACCTCAGCCATAAAACCAGCACAGGGAATTCTTCTTGCGTTCGTGAGCTTTTAAATGTCAAGCAGCCAGCGCTTCTTCGAGCCAAGTTTAACTGCTCCCAAACCACAGAGAGCGACTGGGAGAGCCGGAGACAATGCACTTGTGTTCTTTCCCTCTGGGTCCCTCTCCGCGCCTCCGAAATGCTCGCGGCTCGACAGTCTCGGCAGCTGGGGCTGCAGACGAGCTGCTGGGCCAGTCCAGCTGCTGCTCGACTGGGCGGAACCCGAGACCCTCGGAACAATACCTTTGCCACAGCTTCTGCTTCGCCCCCCCCCAGAAACCTCTCCCCGAGCAGCAGGGGGCAGCGACGTGCCGCTGCCCAATCTGCCAGGATATCCCAGGGAAGCAAACTCTGACAGCAGGATCCTCTGCTGGAATAACCCCCCCCGAAAACTCCTGGGAGGCGAAGCAAACCGGAAAGAAAAAGCCAGTTTAATGATATGATACTGCAGCGACGGGCATCTGGGCACAATGAAAACACGCCCCGGGCAACGCGAAGTGAGAGTCGCGTCGACGCACAACACGGACGCCGTCGCACTGCAGCCCGGCCCACTGCCTGGCCCGCCACACGGCCAGCGCTGCCTGACCCGGCGGGCCGCAGGCCGAGAGATGATGGCCCCGTCCAGCCGCCGCGATTAAAGCCCTGCGCACAGCGCTGGCGCACGCCCGCACCCCCACCCGCGTCATGCCCCCCCAGCACTAGCGGCGTCCGGCCCTCACACAACCCCACACAGCACAATGATAAAAGAGACGGAGACAGCCAGGACTCCTGTGCTGCGCCCATCGAAGCCAGACCGCAGGCTTGTTCCCCCACTGTCGGCTCTGCGGGCTACATCTACTGTTCCCGCTGCTGGAGGCAGCTGCTGCACCTTGGCGTCCGACTCCTTCCACCCCGCTGTGCGGGAATAAATTCGATCCTGGGATTCCTGCCCTGGCAGCGGCATGGCATGACTGGCGCGCTGCCATCGGCTGGTACTTTTATTTCTTCCCATGTCTTCCAACGGCCAACTATTTTGTTGAGCATCCTGCGCCACCTGACACCCCCAGCTGTCAAATCAACCATCGGCCCCGCAGAGCGCTGCGAAGCTCGGGCAGCGGGGAGCAGACCTGGAGGCGGGCATGTTCCCCTGAAGCGTGCACCTAAAGCGCCGCCAGCCCCCGCCCGAGGAGGAGCGCTGTAGGCTGCCAGGGGGCCCTCCGCGCCGGGTCAGCGACAGACACCCCAACCTCAGAGATCCTCATCACAGCCCACAGCTGGGAGACTGAGCTCAGCTTGGGAGCAGGACAGGCCTGCGGCTCTGACTTGG
The DNA here is from genome assembly GCF_059453375.1 of Lepisosteus platostomus. Classification (NCBI taxonomy): domain Eukaryota; kingdom Metazoa; phylum Chordata; class Actinopteri; order Semionotiformes; family Lepisosteidae; genus Lepisosteus; species Lepisosteus platostomus. The sequence continues at coordinate 15,646,698 of NC_142623.1, forward strand.
AGATCACGAGCCTGCTGGCCAGGCCACGCAGCAGGACAGGCCTGCGGCTCTGACTGAGAGCTCACGAGCCTGCTGGCCAGGCCACGGAGCAGGACAGGCCTGCGGCTCTGACTGAGAGCTCACGAGCCTGCTGGCCAGGCCACGGAGCAGGACAGGCCTGCGGCTCTGACTTGGAGATCACGAGCCTGCTGGCCAGGACAGGCCAGGTGCGAGAGCTTGCCTGCACCAGAGGGTTCCCCTTCAGAGGTTTCTTTCTTCTCCTGTCAGATTTACTGTCTTCTCAGCATATTTATTGTGCCACAACCTATTTGCTGTTCCTGTTGCTATTATTGATTATGTTTGCGATGTGCTGTCTACATTGCGTGGTGTTGTGTGGGTCCCGAGAGATCAGCGCGAATAAGAACTCCAGTGTACATGCACACATGGCAGAGAACTCCTCCGTGTCTCTACGTTTACATCCAGTGGCTTCACTTTGCAGGCTGGGGGTTCTCCTGCAATCCTACAGTCAAACAGTGCCGCCCTCCGCTAACCCGAAGCTGTGCCCCCCAGAGACCAGAAAGAGTCCCCATAATCTACACCAGCTCCACCTCCCCGGGACACACTGCACACAAACGCAGACTGCCAGAGACCCACAGAGGCTCCAGCAGGGATCCAGTCCACCTCCCGAGACCCCGGGGACGGGAGGGGAGTCCTGCTGGCTAGGGGTTCCCCAGTTCTCGGCTTGTCGGGGAGCCCCCCGGCACCGGCGGAGCGGGAGTGCCCAAGCGCGCACGCAACCCCCTCCGCTCCAGCTCGCCGGCGTGGGGTTTGGGCTCCGCCAGCGGAAACACAGCTCGCCGGCGAGGGCAGTCCTGTGGAGGGCAGTCCACAGGGAGACCGACGGCGCTGCACCGTGGCTCGATCGCTCTCGCCGTCTTTACCAGACCTGCTGCTTCTAGGAGACACTGGTGTCTGTGCTCTTCTGAAAGAGACCCTATCTGCATCGAGGGATTTCCCCCACCGCCATCCGCATGAGGGCATCGGATTACTCCCACCGCCTGTTACATGACGCATCGAGGGGGACCGCGGCAATGCAGCAGCAGCAACAAAAAAAAAAATCCTCTACAATTACAACGCATTAACTATCTTAAACGGCCATGTGTGTCCTATCGCAGCCCTCCATGGACTTGAAAAGTAGGGGTTCCAGCGTGCCCGCTGACGTACGGGGGAGTCTGGTCTGCAGCCCGCTGTCGCTGGGCGCACATTTTCATTTCCGTCGACAGCGACCTTTACAATCCAGCGACGAGGGTTCGTGCGCGCAGCCCCCAGTCTACCCGAGGCACAGCTGGAAACAATGGCGAACTGCACCCCCCGTTTCTGCCCTACCATGGGTTTTCCACCCCTTCTCGGTCGAGCGCGTTGGTCTGTGCACACAGACCAACGGGCTGAGATCAAGGACTTCTGTCCGCACGATGGAAGGCAGGTGAATTTCTCGCACGGCTCATGGAAAAGATGCAGACGGCTGAAGCGTTCTGCTCTTAGCGGTTTCATTCCGTGAAGTGCTGGACAGCGGTTCATCAATATCGCCAGCGAGGGTGCCGGGCTGGGCGCCCCGATATCCCCCGCGCGGTTTGTTTACACGCCGTTGATCCCAGCGCGGGCCTGCCGTTGAGGAATTGCCCGCATCCGCCACAACAGCACCCGAATAAAAAACAAAACGCCGATTCGCGTCAAAGCTTCTACACAGGCGTACTTTGACGAAGACCAAAAAGAGCAAAGTAAAGTGAAAATCTGGTCTACCTGTCGCGATAACCAGCGGTACATACCCCGCAGCCTTGTCATTTTGTAGGATATTTAATAAGTGCCTTGCGAGCTACACAGCAGTCCCCCCCGAAGTCTGTTACGCACGTTGAGCACTTTACTCATCGCATGAGTGTGCATCATTCCAAGCGCGTTTCTGTTTCGGTGGCTGTTGGCTCGTCTCCGTGCAATAACGACTATTAAACAGAACACCCCGCAGAAGGGAGGGGGGGACGTGCAATGCAAAGGATCCCAGATGCATCCGAACCCACAACCCTGCGCGTGCATCTGCCCGACCTGCGGAGCCGCGAGCCCAGACGCCAAAGGGGCGCATACCTGAGGAACTGCTCGTGAACAACGTCAACACCGTCCGAGCCGCCGGCGTGTGCGTCCTGTCATCGCAACACGGCAGCCGGGCTCCAGCCCACAAACACAACAGTAACGATCCGGGGGGAAAGGACAGCAAAAGACGAGGTTAACCTATTTAAAAAAAAAACACCGACCTGAAAACTGCTTCTCCCCGCGAAGATTAATCACCGCGTTTTATTGTACACGTTTACAAGGCAACAGGTTATTTTGGACGCAAAACAAACCGCCCCTTTTCATTTTAATATACTCCGGGCTCTTTCGCACAAGATGCATCAGTATATATTTAGTACATGGGGAAAAAAACAACTCCTTTTTCCGCACGCGAACCAAGAAACCCAAGACAACCCGGCCTTCCGGAACCTACAACAAACACTGGAGTAGCCAACAACGCCATACATTAGACGTCAGCACAGTGGGGTAGCAAACGGCTGGCATTAAAAGCAAAGGGGAAAAAAAAACAATAAAGTGTTAAAGCTACTTTGCCCCACTGCTGTTGCATATTCGTGCGATCAGACGTCACAGGTAAACAGTGCCATGTTTCTGACAGCTTTTCTCACAGCCCCGCGTCTCAATGCTGTCCAGGGCCTTAAGCAAAGATCAGTTAACTAAAAAAAGCGCTTCTTGGGGGGGAAAACCCCCCAACAAAAACAATAAACGCAATAAGAAGAGCAATAATAAAGCGCGCTTACTTTTGCTGGTAAAAGCTGAAGGTAGCGGTTATCACGACGATGAAGGACGAATGCACCGGTGGCTTTCAGCTTGCGGAATCCAGTGCTAGATGACACCTTGGTACCCCGAATCCCAGGCTACACCCACACATTCCCAGAGCTGGCGCTTCGCAGGCCAGTCCGAGACGAATGAAACCACGAGCTGCTGCGCCCGAGAAGGAAAAAAAAAAGAGAACGCCCCTAAAGCACGTGAAACGCGCATGCACCGTGGAGCGCCGCGGAGCATCGTGGGACTTGTAGTCGTAATACTCAGGGACCGTCTTCCCTCACCCCCTTACTTTTTATTTTGGTAGTGTGGAGATTTTGAACTTTGCCCCCTTCCGCTCCAGCAACGCCAACGGGATAGCAAAAGGTGACGTCTCTACCAGAGTGCTGGGGTGATTTTTTTTCATTGATCTGTACTGTCGCAGAAAAAGCGAGAACCCCTGAAGTCCCTAAAAAGTATTTAAATATTCACAACGTTGCCGTGGTGTGAAAGAGTGCACAAACACCTGGTTCATCGCTTTTCGTATAGCTGTATGAAAAACAGTTACTATTTTGGTACATCGTTACTGTTTGGGATCTGGATACAGTATTAAAAACAAGCCAGTAATTAATACATAATAACAAATATATTGGTGTGCGTAGCAGTGTGTGTGTGTGTGTTTTGTATTTCACTTTCAAATTCGTGGCATGTACTGCGTCTTCCATGAGGCGTATTCAAAAACAAATTTTACTGATATTTGGGCATGCGATTGCAATCAATACATTCCTCAGAAGAAACGCTGTTTTTTTATCTGTCAATCCATTCGATATGAAGCCGGTTTTACCACACGACCCTCGGTCGGTAAGGGCGATCGCTCTTAGACAGAACCAACAGAATATTCTGTACTTTCCTGTCCTCTCTGCCTGCGGCTGAGGTCCACTTTCTGTTTCCTCTTTACTGTAAGACGGTATCACTTCTCCCAAGTCATCTCTGCCGAGGAAAGCCAAGGCTGACGCTGCAGATCTACGAAATGTGAAATCCCGTTTTCTAAAAAAGGAATTAATAGAGGTTATAAACGAGAGGAGGCCACGCGAGCTGCCCAGTGTGGTAATGAATAACCAGTTGGTTCCAGGGCCCCATCGCTCTCAGCTGTTTCCTGAGACAATCCAGGGGTATCGCCTTCAACAACACGGCTGGCTAGCTTGTTCCACGCTCCTACCACTCTCTGGGTAAGGAGGCGCCACCTGTTCTTGATTTAAATGCAGCTTTTTAGTCATTTCCATTGGCGTCCTTGGGTTCGTGTTTCACTGGTTAAAACCAATACCGACCCCATCATCCACTGCAGAGAAGTAAAGGACCTTGTGTTGCCATAGAGCTCACCCGATTTACCAGAACCGAAAGAGCGGCATCTAGTGCTCGCCTGAGGGAACTGCACTGTCTTCGATTAAAGATAGAGGAGGGCGCGGAAGAGGGGGGGATACAGTTTCAATTTTATGACGTCGTTTCGTCGCTTACGAGGTCTATTAATTACCAACACTCCCAAAACCCCAGAGAATATTGGGGTCACAGCAGGGCCTAGGGATCTTACCTTGGCCAGGGTGCTCCTCCCCAGGTCCTGACATCCGGGGCCCCTGTAACTCACTCCAACTCAGCCCTCTTCACCATGATCTTCATCTCGGTTATTGGGCTTAACTGGATCAGTGTAACAGTTTCTCCCAGCCTTGCAGGAGCTGGTGCTTCGGACGTCCAGAGGTAACCTGCAGACACACTGGCCAGTCTGGGAGCAGGGCTGAAGACCCCGGGCTCAGGCCTTCGAGATAAGTGACGATAGGGGTGTGCAACACCAGTTTCGGAGAACAACTGGAGAGCTCCATAATCTGCTTCTAACTGCACAACTGATTGATCCAATGGAGTATTTCAAAGCTCAGCTGGGACAGACAGCCCCCCCACTCTGGGCCTCAAGGGCTGCTGTCCGGCTGTCCAGCAGGTTTGATGGGTCTCTCTAAACCCCCAGCTCCTCACGAACCAAACGAGGCTTCAGCTTGTCCAATTGAGCAAATAACTTCAACTCGGTAATTAAGAGCCCCGGGAGACGAGAAGGAGAATCGGAGATGTTGTGGCCTCCCGAGACTGGAGATGTGCATGACTCCTCTGAGCCCATATCCTTCCTCCCTGGGCCCAGTGGCTTCTGCTGTTTATTCCCTGCGAGCTCTCAACTACACAGCAGGTCGAATGACCTCATTAACTGCTGTACCTCATTGTAATAATTCCAACCTGGCACCAGAGCATTTTATAGGTCAGGAATTCCCAGTCCTGGTGCTGGAGACCCACACGCTCACCTGCTGGATTGCGTACCAGCCCAGTTCTCAGTGACACGACTGAAGCCTCAGTTGACCTCATAGAATTAATGTGAATTCTTTGATATCAGCTCTTAAACATGTTGGAGGTTGCCTGTGAACTATTGCATTTCTTAAGTGCAATAAAATCTCAAACTTTTTACTGGGAAAGAACTGTTCAAATCAGGCGACTTGTTAGTTTAATTAAGACTTCAATTCAATAATTAAACGCAGATGCGATGAAAACCAGGAAGTGCGTGGACCTGCAGGAGCAGGATTAGGAACCCTTTTTACTAGTAACTAAACTTTAAAGGAGCTCAATCTCCTGCTTTATGAATGTAATAGAGATTAAGAAACATGCTAGATGTATCTAATATGGAAATAATTAGGTTAATGGATTAATTGACTGCTCAGGGTGGATCAAAAGCCAGAAGACACCAGGCCTTCTCCACCAGGCTCTGAGCCCCTATTCCACATACCAGCCCTACCCAGCCTGCCTCAGTTCCTAACCACTCCACTGCTGTAAGTCAGAGCAAGCAGCTCTGCGTTTGTTAGATTGATTTCAGTAATCAGCCATTAAAGAATCACTGTGCGCATAAGAGCCAGCTTCTACAAAATTCGCCCATGGAGAGCACTGGAAATGCTACATCAGGCAGTTTGCCTCCGTTCCTGAAGGGCCTACTGTCTTCTGTTCCAAACTAATCAGTCAATTAATCTAATTGTCTTTATTTAGGGTTATAATAAGGATTTCTTTAGTTGATTTACTGAAATTCATGACATTAAAGGTACAGTTACCTATGAAAACACCCAAAAACCTAGTTAGGAGTATTACAGTTGTACAGCTAAATAATTAGCCCAAATATCTGAAAGCTTTTTGTTTGGAACAACCAAAAAAATCTCATTGAGTTTGACATCCCTGTGCTACTGATTGCGTAGGTCCTTACTAAACAAATTACCAGAGAACCAAAGAATCAATGGAAATTCACTCAGATTTATTACTGCCCTCAGTACTGGGGATGAACCAGCCCATAAAAATGTTTGCAGTCGTCTGTGACATATTCAATGTCAATTTAAATGTCCTGAAGTTACAATATTTCATCAGTTTCCTTACAGTTTACCGCAGTAAAGTGAATTGACTGCTTTGTAATGGCAAAGGAAAATGAGAGACAAAAGGCTTAAGCTAAAGTGTATTTTTTCCTTGCACAAAATATTTTTCTAAACAGACCCGCTATTACCATTTTTCACATGAGAGACAATTGACGGCATTTCTGAAGGCACAGTTCACAATATATTTACGGCAGAAGAGTCCTCACTTCCAGATGAGCAAATGATTTCTGTAATACTCCAGAAATGGATTTTATTACACAAAAAATAACAATTGATTTGGGAATGAAAATGATTATGAACAAGACCATGTGCATTCAGCATTTTATAATGCTTAAAATATCCAACTGCTGTTATATTTTGACATTTGGTGATTATCTTTTTAAGTCATGTTTGAAAAACAACATTAACAAAAACAAAAACCAGGATTTAGGAACAGAACCAATTAAATGAGCGGAAACCTTTTCGACAGTTACAGAGATGTATGCAACTCTTGAGTGAAAGCATAGGCTTTTATTTGTGTTTAATTATGGGGCTTCTGCCACACATGTTGGTGTTGGAATGAACTAATTACAGATCAAGCAAAACACAAGGACGCTCTGCGGTCAGAGAACCAGTCAAAATTTGCATTAAAAAGTCAAGCACAGGCAGTTTCTCTATCGCTTTCATACACAAAACAGATAGAAATTTCCATTAGGCTGATGGATTTAGAAGAGATTCCACAGTCCACAAGTGAAGAAAGTAATCTTCTAGAGCACACTGCTAACACTACAGGAATCTGTAGATTCGGTCTTCTAGCAGTAGCATACCTGTAGCTAGTCATTCTTTCTACCCCGACTATTAAGAAACGCTCCCGATACATATAAAACAAACATCAGTGTGACGTTTTCGATTTACTCTCCGTGGATATGCTCACAAAAACCACAAGCCTTCATCCCAGGTATTTAAATATAACAGTATATGCTGTATGCAGTAGCTTGCAGTTAACAAACAGATTAACAAATGCAAATAAATTCACAACTTTGATGCCCTGGATTCATGCCAAAAATAAAGTCACCTCACTTTAGTGCCCAATTCCGCATCACAACAGACACACTGGTAGGGTTCCTTTTGTGGAGCGGTTTGATCCATCCCGGGTGTTCCATGCTGCAGACCTCTTATATAAACTGTTCTGACGGGGCAGAAAGCAGTACGAGTCCATTAAGCTAATACATTAATTTGATATATTCCCCTAGTCATGGCTCACATATCATGCAGGTTTTCCTATGCCCTTTGTCAAATAGGAAAGAAAGTGAAGAAAAGGGGCGATTTGATTTTTCCAATTAGTCGACCAAAGCAACGGAGATCGGAGGTGGTGCTCAAACCCTGCCGCACCTCCAACACCGGAGCTGCCCAGCCCTGGTTCAAATACAAGGGGCTGCAGGCTGCAGGAAGACCTGGAATGGCTCAAAGTGTCTGAGCACAAGCCCGGGAAAGAGCCACAACTGCAGCTGCCTCTTGCCAGCTCTCAGACCCGCTCCCCAAAGCCACCAGCACGCCAAACACACACCGAGATCGCTCAGAGAAGAGCACCGGGCTTTGGACTCGATGGCAGAGGGAAAACAAACAAACAAACAAACAAACACCAATGAGCAAAATAAAAACCTAAAAAATACGGCTTTAGGATTTCCTCCACAATGGCTGGTCCTCGGCAGGAGGGCAACTCCTTACCACAGTGCTTTTTCTACCTGGCAAAAGCCAACCTTCTCCCAGTGTGCCAGGACAGCCAGCAGCTTCTCGTTCAGGTGGGAACGACAGGCAGGGGGCGGGGCGGGGCGGGGTCTGCACGCACACACAACGGCGAGGAGGCCGCAGAGCAGGGCGCGACCTGAGGAGGGATGGGGTGAAGGGGCACGTCTAGGGTTGTAGAAAAATAAAGGGTGCCGGGGGAAGGGGCAGTTCAGTGTTGGCCGAGTCTCTTCCTTATTTCTTTTCCTCTTCCGCCTCCTTTTTCGCCTCCTCGTACACCGGCTCCTCTTCTTCCGCCTTCTCCGCTCCCTCTGTCCTGGAGTTGGGCACCCACAGCCCGGAGTCGATGCATCTCTGCATGTGGTGCTTGGCTTCCTGTTGAGAGAGACGGGGGGAGGGGGGTTAGTGTTCAGACAAAGAGACACAGCCAGGATACATATTGCTAGCGAGGAAACCATGATCTTCTGGTCCTAAAATTCTTTGATTCACATTGTTTAATTAGTCCCCATTTTCTGAGCTCCCAGAGCTGTGGCCAGGATACTGGCGGTGCACTGCGCGCAGGGCCTGCTGCCGATGCTGCCAGAGAAGGACACAATTTAAATGGCATATGCAGGTGTGTCGTGGAACCCAGAACAGTTCTCTCTGCTTCAGGAAAGTGCAAATATTCTTTTTAGAAAAAATTCTCAATAGCTGGAAAAACAGCACATAATGCAATCAATGTCAATCTCATTTAGCCTGTTCATTAATTGCATTTATTTAAGTGCTTTTCACTTAAAGGTGGTTCCTAAACTGGCTACCTCATGGATGCATGTGCTCTTTAAGGACAGTGCTCGTTAATTCCACAGCATATTTACATTTATCGGGAGTCAACCAATCTCTGTTAAGCAGAGGTGTAAACCACCAGAATTTCATCTGCCTGAAGCCTTAGACCTATAGAAACCATGTATACCCATGTGAAACCAGAAGAAACCCCTGATATACACAGATGAACTGGGGGCAAGACAGAAACGTTACCGTCGGATCCATTTTGCTGATGACGTCTTGCAACAGCTGTATGTCCTTCTCATCAAAGCACTTCTGCATCTCCTGCGGAATTGAAAGAGAAGCCGTTTGAAAATCTTGGATACAGCTCCACAACCATCCACCAATAAGCACAGGGCATGTGTTCATCTCTGCTCCTGCCGAAATGAGCTGGCCTTAAACGTTTAACGACTCTCCATTTGCTATTCATTTTCCAAAAGAGCAGGGGCTTTGAAAAAAACAAAAAGCACTTCATTTCTTAAGCATTGTTTTTTCCAATTATATTTAAAAACAACACAAAGTCCATTATTTTTTCAAGCCTCTCATCTCCTCTTGCTGTGCAAGCCCATAAATCACACTAGGGTGCCGGAGAATTGCATTTTCTGTCAGCCCCCTGTTTAGAGCCTGGGGCCCTGGAGGACAACAGCCCCGGCAATTCTGGAGGGAGCTGCAGGACGTCACTTGCTTATCAGGCCTCTCTTCTACCATTTAGTTAGCGGTGTTATTAAACTGAAACGGCACCCTTAAGGTCTGCCCTCACAAGCTTTTACAGCCCCGCCCTGCAAGCACCCATTGAACTGTGGGTAACGACGGAGAGCAGGAGACACGCACCAGTGGGAGCGTGTCGTAGACCTCGACAGGGTCGAGCCCCCCGGGGCCCAGGCGCTTCTGACGCTCCTCCTCCTCGAACTCCTTCATGGCCTTCTCGATCCGGATCTTCGCCCGGCCCCGCACGCGCTCCTTGAAGGCCTCCAGCTCGTCGTTGAAGGCGTCCTGGTACTGCTGGTCGGCCGTCTGCGAGAGATGCGGCTTTTCCGTTAGCGACGGCTCTCACAGGCGTCCCCCCCCCCACGAGACACAGACAAACAGTCGTTCCCCAAGGGGAAGTCATTACATCTCCACAATGTCTAGTGCTTGTAAGCAATTTATAGTGCTTATGAGGCAGCAATAAGCCTACGACATCTCTGTTGACATCGCTGTACCTTCACAAACAGCACAAAGCAGAAAAAGAGCCTGCCGGATGCTATGAGTCAGTACACCTCTGTTCACCCTGCACTGGTACCAGCAGCACATCGGGGTGCAGAAGAGCTGCTGGAGGGCCCACCTTGATCTTGGTGAAGAACTGCCGGAAGCAGCCCCTGGGGTCCACCTTCAGGCTCTTGGCTAGCTCCAGGATGAACTGCATCACTATGGTCTGGTGGGCAACCTGCTCCATCAGTGCGTGTTTCTGCAGAGAGACCCCCCACACACACAGGACATGAGTAAATCTTCAGTGACAGTGCTGATGCTACAGAGCCTGCAGAAAAGAGGTCGAGTACCACACCTCCCTATCTACACCTCCGACTGGGAGATCCAGCTCCCTTTTCATCGATTTGTTTCTTGCTGATGGGCTGGGCATTATAAGGCTGCAACAAAACCCTGCACCGCAATAACCTGGAAGGTCAGATTGGACTGCTTCTGAACCAGGGATGACAGCTATGCTGAAACTACGGGTTTCACAAGCTGTGACAGTTTCACTTCTCTGAGTCACCTGTGGATTGTGAAGACGGTCTTCATGTGCCATTTCACTGCAGCCTCAGTCCTGTTTCAGATACCTAAAATGTTCTGATATTTTAAATGTGTGCACTGGTGTCCTGCCTTTGCCCTGTTGCTTGCCAAAATGGGCTCCAGCTCCCCCCCCCACCCCCGTGACCCGTGAAGGTGGTTACAAAATGGATGGATGGAATTTCAAACTAACTTAAGTCAGAAAAATGCCAAAACAAGATTTCCGGGTGCATCTGCAAGATACTGTGTGCACTTGGGAATTCTGGACAATCGTTCAAAGGATTCCAACTTGCCGAAAGAATGCATTCAACTCCAGACAGGGAACAAGAGGAAGGAGAAATACTGAATCGTCTGGAGGCATGAAAAAGATACCAAGAACATCATGTGTAACACGTAATCCCATGGGGGACTCAGATCTGGACAGCACAGCACCCTGCGGGACGAAGGTCTCACCAATATCACTGCCCCTGGCAGCTTTTTAAGCAGGGGAAAACTGAAGTCTTCAGGAACGTCCAGGCCTTGGACACCAGAAAAACCTACTAACTCAAGTCAAACTGCTCTCAAACACTGTAGAGGGATTCAATGAAAAATTGCCGGTTCTTACAATTTTCTTCATGGTGAGAATTGTCTATGCGACAGTGAGACGTTTCTGTCAAGTTCACATGGACAGAAGTGTGTGCTGAACCAGCTGGAATGACTGAGCATTTTTGCTGTCAGGAACACTCCCTGAGTCTACTGAGGGGGCAGCTTTAACTTTCAATCCGGTTTGCCATACACGAGGAAGGGAGACCCACTCCCACTCTATGGCAGGTCAGTCCATTTCAGGTTTTCCCTTTTTGGGGCTCTTGGCTAAAGGCTTAACTGAGGGACTGATATTTCATTCTTTGCTCCATAGATTTAGGCCCAATGTTTTGCTCCTTCAACAGTACAATCTATACAAGAGCCTGCACACTGTCACACCAAGAATACAACAGGCTGCTGTACAACAGGGTGCCATTTTCACCCCTTATGAGTTTTCTAGGATATATCTCAGCCACTGTGTGGAGTTGATATGTTCTGCCTGTGTTTGTGTGAGCTTCCTCTGGGTGCGCCATTTATTCCCCAGTCCAAAGACATGCTAGTAGGTTAACTGGCTTCTGGGAAAACTGGCGCTGGCATGAGTGTTTTTGTGTCTGTGTCAGAGTCCATCCACCCTGCAGTGGACAGGTGTCCTGTCCATGGGGTGTCTTGCCTTGTGCCCGTTTTCTGTTGGGATATGCTCCAGCTCCCCTGTGACCCTGAACTGAAAGAAGGGGTTACAAAATAGATGGACATCTTGACCAGGACTCGGGTGAGACCAATTCCAGAGGCATGCCCCCCCACCCCCCCTCCCCATTTGGCCACAGCTGGACTGAGGTCAGGCAGGTGATGCTTACCTCCTCCACCTCCAGGTCAATGCACATGATGACAAGGTAGTTGGCCGTCTCTTCGCACACCAGGTGGGGGTTATCTGACAGGTACTTCTGACTGTCATCCCAGCGCCGTAGCATACCTGAGCACAACCGTGGCTGTTAGCACCCTGTCTGATAGCATGCTCAACATCCATACCTACGCAGACGTACAACAGGAACCAGAGGACAGGACAACAGAAAGGACTGCTGCAAAGGCCAAACCTGTTGCTTTTACAACAACACTGTAAATAAGAATTCTGAGAGGCAGGCTCTTCTACAGAGGCCAACTGCACTGGGTGTCATCTAATTTGCCTTGAGTAAATACAGAAAACATACAAGAACTGCACTTTACAGGTAGAACTTATGATATAGAAGGCTTATAAACTGGTCTAGATCTCACATTCCCTTAGTGTACGCAGTACCACATGGTGCTGAACAAATCCCCCAGCTTACCAAAGTGTTTGATCTGTTTCTCGTACTTCTCAACGAAGGTCTTGTGCTTCTGCTCCTTCTCCTCCTCCGTCTCCTCCTTATGCTCCGGCTTGACGTTGAGCACACTCTAAGGAGAGGGATAGTGCGGTCAGGCCAAAGCCCCCTTCTTTAGGACAGACTGGGCTTTACTGTGCACACTTAAAAGACTCCATCTAAGCCCTTCCCACGGAAAAACAGTCACAAAAGAACATTTGGTCTTTGAAGTTTAAAAACCCTGTGTCCATTTTCTTAAAAAAAACAGGGAATTCGGGAATTCAAAAACACAGCTGGGTTTGTTTTATCCCAGTTCCCATGGCTCTTTTTGTAAATCACTGTGTCCTTATTCTGAAATCGGACATCTGAATGCGCACCTGTGTCCTGTGAATAATTCTGAATAACCTCTTTGACTCAAGACTAAAGACACATAGATCCTTCGACTTACTTTTACTTGACACTCTTTGCAGTGTGGGAATTAATCCATTTTCGGCTTTAGGTTCTTGAGGTTTACTCCCTGGATTCCTTAAATAAGGAACTGCGTGAGATTTTTAGGTCATTTTTAGATCCCCGGATCTGTACACTTCACCAGATCTGGTAATGGGGAGAGATGCACCAAAGTAACAAGGTGAGGAGACCAGCTTCCTCATGAATCTGGAAATACACCTAGAGGCTTGGGGGCATTCTGAGCAGCCAACCAAACCACAACTTCATGTCTTCAGGAGGTGGGGTGAAAACATGGGAGGAGAATGCAAACTCCACACAGAATCGAACCCCAGACCCTCACAGCTGTGCTAATCTCCCTTGCCCATGTGCTGCCCTGCGTCTTTGGTCTATAAGGCTGCTAAGTATCAATCAAACCAGCAAGATGTGCCAAATGACCACTGCTCATCAGGAACCATTTTCTATCTTCTTGTTTTGTTACACTTGTATTGTACGTTCCCATCGTAATACCCACCCAGTTTTAACTGGCTCAGCATTTCATTACAGCTCCCAATAACCCCATGCAATAATCCCAATACCAAAAGAAGGCAAATAAGAAAGGGCAGTGTTGCTCCTCCGACCTTCTGGCTAAACAGCGCCAACAGTTGAACGTTGCCTTAGAGGCCAATCTGCATGAAACAGAGTTCTGGCCCTTGCTGGTGTCACTACAAAACCAGCAGGCACCCAGGATGTGGCAATAGCTGCCATTTGGCAGAGCTGACCCTGGCCCACTCATCTGAACCATAACCCCAGCAGTGCTCAGCCGGCAGCACGCCAGCACTCAGGGACATCTCAGTCACTGCCTGTTACAAGCGCGATCGAGGCTTGACCCCATGAAACCCGGGCCGCCGGCCTGCACAAAACTAAACTCGTTGGACTGGTTTTTGGCAGTGGTGGTGTTGGGGAGGACACACACACACACTAACCTTGCTGAAGCCCTCCCTGCTGAGGGTGTCCACATTCCAGGGCTGCTTCTTCTCCTCCCTGCGGTGCTCGTCCAGCTTTTTCTCCCACTTCTTCTCCTCCTTCCTCAGCTGCTGCTCCTCGGCCTGCAGCTTCGGCAGCTCCACCTTGGCGTCGTCCGTGCCCGAGATCTCCAGCTCCCGGATCTTCTTCTGCAGCTCCGCCGTCTTCCGCTTGGACTCCGTCAGCCCCTTCTCCATCTCTTCCCGCTTCTTCTGGAACTGCTCCATGCGCTCCACCCTGGCCTAATGGGGGAAGGAGGGCTGAGTAAGAGGCAGGGGAGCCATTTCCGAAGCTGTGCCTCACAGGGAAACGGCAGCCCCCAACAGAAAGAGAAAACACAGCTGGTGTATTTTACTGTATTCTGCAGTGACAAGGCCTTTAATCTGTATAAATTAAGAAAACCAATGATCCTGGTACAGTTCTCTCTGGTACCTATTACACCACCCCAGTTTGAGTATTCACTTTTTGTCTACTCCAGTTAGCACTTCTCCAGTTCCTGGGTACAACCACTGTATTACACGATTCTTGAAGAGATGCATCAGTGTATTCTCAATAATGTCTCATTTCCACGGCTAACAACTGGTAAGAAACCCATTTTATTTCACTTCCGCCTCCTTAAAAGTCCATTTCTTAAATTTCTGCTTCCTGGAAATTGTAATATTTTGCACTTTGGCACTCAGTCTGTAATGCACACAAAAACACTTCACAGCACAATATATTGTGCACACCATGCTGGTGGTGCACTCATCTGTTTTCTGTTAGCCTGTCTTGACTTTGAAGAGGCAAGATCTATACAAGCATCTCCTTGCAGATGCACTGACGAAGTGGGTGAGAGATTCTGCCATTGATAATCGTATTGGTCTTTGCCTTGGAAAAAGTCTCCCATTAAAACTGCTTCTTTTGCACATTTCTTTATTACACAGTGCCAAATTATAATCAGCATCTGCTGGTCTATATCTTACTCCTAACCCTGTACATTTGGAATGTTCCGTTAATGAGCCTGTCCCACACAGATCCAGAGACTCGAGCTTCCTGAAGCTGAAAACGTTTTATCTATACTGCTACAGCCCCTCCCCTCCTTCATCTTTCCTGCCTCTCTGGAACAGAGTGGAGTGTCTCCACTAATGTTACATTTCTCTCCATCATTCTCAGGTACCCAGGTCTCTGTGATTAAAATAACTTCACAACTGCCTGCTAACGTGGTAGCTTCTCTCTCTCCTCTACTTGGTTTCCCCTACTCCTAGCATTTAGATATAAGCACTTAAATACCTGATCATTTGATATGTTTTTCCCTTTGGCTCTCCATTGATCTATATTCCCCATGCAACTTCCTTTTCCGCTGTTTTTCTTCCTCCCACCTTCCTTTCTAGTTTCTAATGCCCTCCCCTCCCTTTGCGTCATTAATTATCGCAATTACTTCCCTCCTGTCAAAGGGCCGGGATGCTAAACATGTAGTTAAAAGTAAAATCAACCGAGAGTGAAGCAGCCAGGGGTTAATCCCCCCAGTGTGGGCGGGAGGGCCGGCACCAGCGGGCTAGAAAGAGCACAGCTGTTCGAGGGAAGTCGCATTCCGCCGGGATCAGAGCACTCCTGGCACAGCAGCCCCCTTCCGAAAGCAGGCAGGTCCCACCAGCAGCCGAGAGGCCGTGCAAAGCTGGGTTCCTGCCCTCTCACACCCAGCAATTGTGGCTGACAGCACCCCCAGAACCACATACGCGCATTAACAGCATCAACTGAGCACAAACAGCGCAGACCCCGGGGGGGATGTATTCCAAAACGTGTTGGGAAGACTTGAGGAGTGCTTGAAGTACCGCCTTTTTGCAAAAACACATCGTCGGGTCTTTGTTATTGGTGCACCACAAAGTACCGTGCACGAATCAAGGCAAGCTCTTAGGAGTAGGCATTTTAAATATTATAAAATAAAATGAATTGCCTTGTTACTCCAGTACTTTTTGCAGTCGTGGGCGGTGGATTAGTGAGCCCCTAACAGAAAGCTCCCCCGGCCCCTAGTAAAATTCTACGTTCACAGACATGCTTATGTGCCCTGCAAACGCCATCGCGATTCATTGTGTCAGGCCCGATTATTTAATTCACCTGGTGCCTCCAACGGAACAGGCTGGGGGTATCGATGTTGGGGTGAGTGTCGTCTTCATCATCAGATACTTCAATGTGATCCCACACGCTGTAGTCTATAGTTGTCATCTTCGCTGCGAGGTCGGATCAAGCACGGACAACCCGGCGCGTGAATGAACTCTAAAAGATAAGAAATACAGCACACAAACAAAAACCTCAACACTTATTGGCCCGGTGATCTAAATTTTGAAGCAATCTTTAAAAAAAACACCCCAAGAACACTCCAATCTACCTCCAACCCGTCACTCGCCTTGCCTCTGAATCTTTCTCGAAATCTCTTTTGCTTCCGTTTGAAGTGTGGAACGTCACTTCCGTACGGCCCCGGAGCCTCCCCTCTCTCGCGCCCCTTCGGGAAATCGATGAAGCGCCGCTCTGTTGCTCGCGGCGGAGCAGCAGGAGCGGCTCTCCAGCGTCGACGTCCCTCCCCCTTTGTGGCTCGAGTCTGGAAAAGACCATGCAAATATGGCTGCGCCCACCCGGGCAGCAGGCGGCCGGACATCCGTACGGCAAGAGAATAAGATCGAGATTATACTATAGGTATGAAGACTTAACAAAGATTTTTTTCCAAATTTAAATCAGCACTCCACATTAAAAACATGATTAACTCCAACTGGAAAATAATCTGTTAAACATTAGTCTAGGGTTGATATCCACAAAATTCGTTTTATATTAAAGTGGACTATTTCATTTTTAACTGACATTGTGCTACAGTCTTGTTTTCAGACTATAATGTCAATCTCAGTTGTTTTCATTTTTTTTATTTATGCTTAACAAAAGAACAAACATTACAATACAAACAAGAGTACATATAACAATTCCAAACAAAAATATCTCAGTTGTTTTCTCAGCCCTCCTCGTCACACCTTTTCTGCGTGTTAACTAGCTATCATTAGCACAGCACATCATCGCGCACGACACTTTTCTAGTAATCCAGTCGCTCTTCTGCTGTCGGTGGACCAGAATTTCCAAACCCGAGTCCCACTTTGGCTAGGGGGACACTGAGCTTGATAAAAAACTGTCTCTCTTCTTTTGGCATCTTACAAGCACTTTGAGATGGCGGCTTTTAAACGGATTGAAATAAAGTTGGTTGTTTCTACACTTCGCTGGCTATTGTGAAGGGCGCCACGGTGGAGCAGTGAGTTTGCACGCTCTCCTCATGTTCCCACGGGCTTCCTGCAGGCGCTCCAGTCCAAAGACATGCTGGCAGTTTAACTGGCTTCTGGAAAAGTGGCCCAGGTGCGAGTGTGTGCGTGCTGTGTGTGGCCTGCAATGTAGTGGCGTTTCGTCCCCAGTGCACCCTGCCTTGCTGGGAGAGACTCCAGCTCCCCGCGACCCTGAATTGGAAGAAGCAGTTAGAAAACGGAAGGATCGGCATTGTGAAAAACTACTATTTGGTAATGGCGTTTCCAGGCACAAACCCCACTCCTCCCTCAGACGCCTGAGGAGCGCCGTGTTCTAGAATCTGGAAGCATCTCCAGACACATGTTCCGGCTCTGTGTGTACAATGAAATCTGCAGATCCTCTGCTCCTTTTGAACACAAACTTTTTTTGGAAGAGTTTTAATTCGTCCTTCATTACCAACAATACATATTGGCAATGGACCAAACTTGGGCACAGAGGGAAATTCTGGGTTTAAAGAAATGCTGAGATCTGCAACTTGCTTCCAAATATAAAAAAACAGAAAACACGCCGTCATCACAACTGGAATCACAGCTATGTAAATTGCTGTGCACAAGTCTTCAACATCCTAGACACAGACAGGAATAACTATACTGTACATACTGTAACGCATACGGCCTCCATTGCTTGTGAGAGCTGGCTTACCAGAGCGGTGATGTCACTGCCCTTCCCTGTGAATAGCAGGGACTGCAGCCGCTGGGCTGACGGGAGATTTCCCTTTGGCTCAAGAGGCTCGGTCCCTGTTGAGTGATGCCGGAGGCCTGGGTTTGAGTCCCTGACGGTGGGGGGCTGACCTGATGTGGCAGTGGTGAGGGTGCCCATGTGAACCATGTGTAGTGTTCCAATATTGCTAGAGCTTTAGATGACTGAGAAGTGTCTCTTAGATTTTAGATAAAGTTTGTAACACTTGGAAGAGTAAACACTTCTAACTTCAAAGTCGACCTTAGTATGCCTAGGTACCTTGTGGGTTAATGATTTTCAAGAAGCAGTACAGACACACACAATATAAGATCACAAGAGCACAGAGAGGGGAGAAAGAGGAAGAAACAAGAAGCAGGGAACAGAGAGAACAGAGAAGAGTCCGGAGGAGTCGGGACTTGAAGTTGCGCCAAGTGAGAGCCCCTACTTCGTAGAGGGAGACTCGTAGGGCCCCTACCCATCCAAATCAAACCTGGCTGGAGCTACAGTAAGTATTTGATCCTTGTTAGAGAGGGATTGGGGTTTTTAGGGAACTTGTGTTTCAGGGTAAAAGATACCTCAGTTAGAAACATCTTTCCTGCTAAGGGTGCATTTTTATGGATAGG
This sequence comes from Lepisosteus platostomus, assembly GCF_059453375.1. NCBI lineage: Eukaryota > Metazoa > Chordata > Actinopteri > Semionotiformes > Lepisosteidae > Lepisosteus > Lepisosteus platostomus. The sequence continues at coordinate 15,665,232 of NC_142623.1, forward strand.
GATATAGGCTCCCATTTATTTTGTGGCATCTGGGGTGCAGAGAGAGAGATTTAACTGCAGGTTGCATTGTATTTAGTTAGAAGCCAGCTCATCTTTCATGTGCCCTCTGTAGCCATTAAGAGTTATATAACGCAGGCACAGTCAATGTGGTTATGCTCAGTTTCTGTCATACTAACATGAACCGAGGATGTCTGTGCAAAGGAGCCCTGCCACATGAAAGTAAACCTCACACCCGAAGAAGGCTCCACAGCCGAAACGTTGTGTTTTCTTTCTTCTCTTTTCAGAATGGAATAAACCTTTACTTGTTCCGTTGCAGCCTACGCATGCTGACGCAGCTACCCACCTGAACTTTTTTCTCACAGATGTTAAGCAAGAGTTGCATTTTCCTTTCCAGAGAAAGCTGATTTTTTTTCCCATTATGGACTAGAATGAACAGAACTGAAAGGCAAATAAAATGTATTTGTGTTGCCAACGCTCTGCCCGGAATAGAAAAGTCTTTAGAATACACAAAAAGCAGAAATCCAATTAAAATGATGAGTCACACCTAGGGAGGCTCACAAATAACAATTTGCCTTGAAGTGACAGGAATGCTAATCACATGCAATTAGAACTCAAGAGCCCAAATCTGCTCTCATCCATCCATTATCAGACACATCATATATGTTGTGGGGCAGTAATAAAAAACACAATCAGAATTTTTGTGATGTATAGTTAAGTGGAAAATTTAAAGCAACGTTTTTTATGTAAAACCTCATTTAGAATGCTGTGTACCATTTTAGTCACCACATTAGAAAAAAGATACTGCTGTCCTGGAACCAGTCCAGAAAAGAGCAACCAGATACATTATAGGATTTACTGAATTAATTCTTTGTTCTCTGTACAAAGGGGAACTGATTCAATTACCCAAAATCCTAACAAGAATTTGACATGCTCAACCCAATGGACTTACTTAGAATCAATATTTGAAATATCAGGCAGACGCCACAACTGGAAAGTACAGAAGTTCCAAGCCCATCTAGTCCATTTGGTAGTTAGCAGTTAATTCATCCAAAGATCTCATTCAGCTGATTCCTGAAAAACATAAAAACAGGGTATCGGAATCAAATACATGGCTGGGTAGATGGTTTCATACTCTCACCACCTGCTCTGTTCTCAGTTTGGAATGCACGTCCACCTGAGTTCCTCATGAATAGGCCTTGATATAAATTCCTTCCACCCATTTTCTAGCCCCTTTATCCAGGGGTTGTGGGGGAGCTGGAGTCTATCCCAGCAAGGATACACCCTGGACGGGATGAAGGTCAGTCATAGGGCAGATACACAGACACACAGGGCTGATTTTCCCAGAAGATCAGTATGTTTTTGGACTGTGAGAGAAACCCGGAGCACCTGGAGGAAACGCACGCAAACACAGGGAGAACACACAAACCTCCTGCAGATAGCATCCCAGGTCTAGAATAAAAACCAGTGCCCTAGCGCTGTGAGGCAGCAGGGGTAGCCATTGCACCACCATGCCACAGGTCAAAAACACACGTTCGCTATAGAAACAGGGGTGGAGAGTAATAACGATGGTCAAAACGGTTACCATAGTGGCTGACTTTAACAGAAGTTGTAGTTTGGTTTGTTACCAGCAGAGGGCACTATCAGGTTATTAATTATTCTGCATTGTAATTGAATCATCATCGATATTAATTTTAGTTAAATAATAATAATAATAATAATAATAATAATAATAATTGTACAACTAATTATTCATTAAATAACTTGAAAATATAATATTTTTAGGCACAGAAAACAATTTTCAAAAGGATCAATTTAATTCTTAAAAAGTCAAATTATTTGTTGAATGAAGAAATTGAAAGTCTAGACACTATTGTCACCAGGGCCAGAATTGCAAAGTTGTTCTGTTTTGTTCTAGATCAAGGAGGCTCTGGGTCTGCTCGTGCAAGTTTGGTCTCTTTGAGGCACCAGCACTTCAACAGCTGGGAGAAGTCTTTTAATTGGTCCGACGATGGCCAATAATGACATCATTCAGGACCATAAAAGCAGAGGTGCAATGAAATCCTTTGAAGGCACCATGGTTCCAATAAACCTCATTTTAAGGTTCAATTAATTAAATGAGAAGAACAAAAACCAAACCAGAGAGTGTGTGGGAATCTGAGGATTTAAAACAGAAAGTCCTGCTCTAGATCAGACAAAATAATAAAATTACTCTTATTTGAATGTTTAAGAACTGTCCTTTGTCTGCGGATTTAATATCTTGAAGAAGAACAAATGCATTTAGCTGCAGTAACGGTAAAGCTGGATAATTTGAAAGAGAACTGTGTGTGCTAAAGGTTTTTCTATCTTCCATCTCGAAATCCCTCTCAGCCTCTTTGATAGCAGCAGTGTGCAGAAGCCGAGAGTAATGAGACACAGCCTTCCCCCCATGTGCTCAGAAAGCCAAGTTAATTCCCACCAGAGAGCCATCCCTCCCTAGCCTTGACAGGTCCTAATTCTCTCCCCTTGGCATTTCTCTCTTTCATTTCCCTCCTTCTCTCTTCCTTCGGGGATTCAGTCGTGCAAGTGTGCTGGGATTAGGGATTTCAAACGTGTAGAGAGAAAGGCAAGGCACCAGAATAAATTGTGTGCTCTAAATTCATCTTATTGAGGAAACCGGAGTTCACGGGATAAACAGCTTGCGACCTGGCGTGGTGATGGACATCTTGCACCTTTTCGGAGGCTTACAAGTGCGGATACCGTTCAGCAACAGGCCCAGCAAACCTGTGGCCAGGCAACAGTAGAACCGATTCCCTCCAACTTCCCTGCCTGCACAGCCATGTCTGTGAGGTGGGTAGGAGGGCTGGGCCACCACAGTCTGGATGGACTCTAGTTTTTTCCTTCTTCCTGCAGAGACTGCAGAGGAATGACTCATGCGCCCAAAGACATCAGAGTGCACTTCCCAGTGGGTGAATAAATGGACATTGGAGGCACTGAAAGAGAGAAGGGGAAACTGGTTTCAGTATTTTCTGATCTATACCGGTGCTTCCCGAGACAGGTATTTCAGGGGGACTCAAGAGTTTGCTGGTGGGGTGGAAGGCAAAACACATAATGGAGAAGAAGGTGTGCTCTCGTGATTGGGCGGATTTTATGTGGCTGTTCAGTTTGCTGTTAAATTTATATCTGCCTGTCTGTTGAAGATGTTCCCGTTAGGACACATTACCTTGCCTGTCTCACTGGCCAAAGCTTGCAGCGCCACGCAGAAGAGTGAAACGTCGGGCCGTGGTCGATGACTTTGACTTGATACAAAACGAGAGTTAGAAGCCTGGTTCTGCTTTCTAGCATTGTGAAATGGCCTGGGCTGATTAACGTTCACATTTTCTCAAATTATCTGTGGACAATACAAATGTTAAAGCTTTTAAAATCCCTCGGCTTATGCCGGAGACTATGTACACCTGAAAAAGACGCAACCTGGGTGCAACGTTTTCTCAGTCTTTCTTTCTTTGGCTTCTTGAAAGAGTGCTGATATTCACTCCTGGTCCTGTAGGGACACTGTTTCTTCAGGTTTTTATTCCACCCTGGACTCTTAATGACTTCATCTGAATCAATTGTTCATTTAATTGGTCTATATTACCACTGTTTCCAAGTCTTTACTCACCGAGGATTATGTTACCCATAAAATCTGATGAACCGTGAGCCTCCAGGACCAGAAATGAATAGCACTGACCTAGAAGATTGTTTTTGTTTTACCATCGGATTCGAATGTAAAACCTTCCCTAATAAAAGGCACAGATTCCCAAGACAATCAATGGAAAGATGGACAGATTTGAGAAACTTGAGCGCCACTCACGACAGTAAATACACACAGCTGGTTAAACAGGGACAGTCTGTTAGTATTGCCCTTGACTTGCACAGCCAATTAAAGGAGGACAGTCTGTCGGAAATGCCCTTGAGTTCAAGCCTATTAAGCTTATAACACCTGCTTTCTAATTATCAGTACCAAGAGGTAATTTTCCTTTAACTACTCAATAAATCATGAAATCTATACTAATAACAAAGAAATGATGGTTAACTATCCTGTATCTATATGAAAAACATATCTGTAATGTTTGTTATCATCTAGATTTCATTATTTGTCTACATATTGTAGACAATTATACCAGCAGCCATATCACCCTGCAACATACCAGCAGCCATATCACCCTGCAACTCACAACTGGCAACCCACTGAAGCTAAGCAGGTGTGAGCCTGGTCAGTACCTGGATGGGAGACCTCCTGGGAAAAACTAAGGTTGCTGCTGGAAGAGGCGTTAGTGGGGCCAGCAGGGGGCGCTCACCCTGCGGCTCATGTGGGTCCTAATGCCCCAGTGTAGTGACAGGGACACTATACTGTAAACAGACGCCGTCCTTTGGATGAGATGTAAAACCGAGGTACTGACTCTCTGTGGTCATTAAAAATCCCAGGGTGTTTCTCGAAAAGAGTAGGGGTGTAATCCCAGCATCCTGCCCAAATTTCCCCATCGGCTGTTATCAATCATGGCCTCCTAACAATCCCCCTCTTTGAATTGGCTTCATTACTCTGCTCTCCTCCCCACTGATAGCTGATGTGTGGTGAGCGTTCTGGCGCACTATGGCTGCCGTCGCATCATCCAGGTGGATGCTGCACATTGGTGGTGGTGGAGGGGAGTCCCCATTACCTGTAAATGGAGTGTCCAGAAAGTGTCCAGAGAAAAAAAAAAAAAAAGGGGTAATAATCATTCTGATGAATGGAGCAATTGTCTTAATCAAGCCCCCAGTGCTCAGCATAGCTGCTCTTAGCCCTGTGAAGCACACATGCTTAACAATAAAAAACCCTCTCATGAAGCCACAAGCAAGCTGACTTCCCAAACTGCAGTTTCTCCCCACAGACCAGGAAATCAACCATGAGATTTCTGCAGGAAAACCTTCAATAGGCCCTGATGATGTTGAAGGCCAAGGCACCAGACAAGTACAAAGGTGTTTGTGCCTGCTCTGTGTTGTGCGCGGCGTTTTATCACCATAACAGTAATAATCCAGGTCGATGCTGCGCAGTGGTGGTGGTGCAGGGGAGTTCCAATTACATGTAAAGTGCTTTGAGTGGAGTGTCCCGAAATGCGCTATAGAAGTGTAAGAAATTATTATTATTAACACCCAGTCTGTGGATTCTTGGATGGCAGTACCCCATTGCCAACAAGTGTTAGTGTTGTTGCTCTTTGTTAAGTGGGTGTTCTTATCCAGGGCAATTGACACAAGCTGCAAAAATACAATTGTGCCAAAAACTGAATGAAAAATATAAAAAAAATCATATGGCCATTACCATTGGCATGTCAACATGGCTTAGTCAGAAATAAGAAATAAAGAGCGCTTTGAGATGATGGCTTTCACAGTCACAGTCAGCAGAGCTGGGACTAACATGAAGCCACAGTCTTCCATGCTCATGGAAGGAACTTATTGTAGCCTGCTGTGCTTTTGATTGTATCTGGGGGTCTAAAAGTGAATTTAAACCCATTTATCCGCAGGGATACTCCAGTCCAGCAACTATGATAGACAAAAGAAACGGAGCGTCCGAACGTCACGGACCACACCTTCTAATCGCGTGACGTAATCGCGGACTCGTCATCATCGCTGAGGTTAGTGGACAGGTTGTTATATACAGTAGGAATTTCACCAGCACTTACAGTCTTATTCAATCGGCGTCACGAACGGTTACATCACCAAACCAGGACACGTTTTCAGGTGACTAGGCCGGAAGGGGATGATGACGCACGAGGAAGGTGCACGCGGGGTGTGGCAAGTGAGGCGCGAGAAGTGACCGTTAAAGAAACTAACAAGGGGAAATAATAATCCTGAAAATAATCTGTTTCACACAGTAAGACCATTCTTTTCTACTATCATATGTGTTTGTGTATTGTATGAATCGTTATTTTTCATAGCCACGATATTGTTTTCAACGTGTTTTGGTTCGGTGGGTGATGTAATGACTCACCTGCTTAAAACGTCCCTTGGAAACTTGAGTTACATTTCTTTGGACCCCTGTAATAATTTTGTTTTATTAAACTGATGATTACCAAAGAAAACAGGTTGTTCGCGGCGTTGGCTATATGGATGTTAGCGAAAGACTAAAATGGCGATTCCCGCCAGGACTGGTATGCCAGGGCAACTGCGCTGCCCTCCAGCAGGGGGCCGGTTTCACAGCGGAAACCTTTCATATTAAACTCGAATTCAACATCTCAAGATCTGCACCTGATTTTACCAACGCACTTTCACTGGACAAAAACATCAACGATACTTTGCCTTATCCATTACATTTTGCAGTGTTATGGGGGCTGGTAAATACAATATTTTACTCTTGTTAAACCCATTTATAATATCTTATTAGAGAAAAGTATGCATTCACAGTAAAGTTTGATTTTGCAGCAACATTTGAACTGATTATTTTTTATTCTAAATGGATGTATCGTATCCTTACAGTGCCTTGTACTATGGTCCTATTGTATATCTACATCTGAAACCACATTCATTCCCCCTGTGTTGTAAACCTGCTGGCTTTACTGATATCTTGCGAAGTGCATCTGTGCTCATCTCTGACGTCAAGTTTTGACTGAAGGGGCACCTTCCCTTGAGCCTTGTGATTGTCACCTTCTTGTAAGTTTAAGGAGAGATTTGGAAAAAAATTCAAGCTTAAAACCTGTAAATCCTTGTACTGCATGCAGGGGTTATTGTTTTTTAAACCACAATGCAATTGTTAAATTGGAATGAAGACACTTCAATTTATTTATATTGTTTAGTATATTTATTTTTTTAAATTAGATCATGGTCTATTGATCAGCTGATTACTGATTTGTTTAATCTGGTGCCGTATTCAGTAGGTTCTAAATTGTTTCTGACTTTGTTGCTTCACGAGCTGCTCATCAGGGAAAGGGCACTCTGTAAAATAATTAAAAAAAACATTTTGGGAATAAGCTGATTCATTGTAGTCTGATCTTTAACAAGTCCACCAGCCTCTCCTGTTCGTCAGATGTCATCTACGGTAGAGTTTGCTGCCGCCCGTAGAGAACGTGTCTCATTTTAAAGAGGGAAAAGGGTGTTATCGTGCAGGAGAATGTGAATCCCACAGCTGCCTTTCTTCCTGTCCATCAGGGCTTCTACAACTCTGCCTGTGTAATGAATGGAGACACAGTCTGCACAGGTGTGCTGAACAGTTAGTTGACAGCCAGCAGATTGACAGCACTGGGAGTCTCTCAGCTGATGAATGAGCTCAGCGTTCCGACAATTAATGGTGACTCCACACAGTCCAGAGAGAGTCTGACGCAGTTGAAGGAAGGGGGTAAGTTAGCTTGCCAAAGGCACGGAAAATCTGCTTGTGCTACAAGTGCCTTGGGATTTACGTACCAGAAAGTTTCCAGTCCAGGGTGCCCCCCCCAGTATCCTTCTCGAAACCTGAAACATAGTCATTCTTTTCAAAAGGAAAGGATAACATGCTATTTTCACCCCAGCCTGCAGCAGGCTGTCAACTGATTACAGGATTGCAGGATATTGTTCCTGCCAAGTGGCTAGTTTAAGCTAAGTGCCAATGTCTGCGGGGTGTGTGTGTGTGTTGGGGGGGGGGAAGGCTGCTTTGCACTTAAGGCATGAGTCACACTTTTCACAGCCTGATTGATCACCCATCTGCTTCGTGGGCATGACGCCATTATGACCTCATTGTGTGGTGACATCGCTCACAGAGCACTGCAGCTGCAGACTGGGGAGCAGAGCTGAGAGCTTCGTCCATTCTTTTGTTCTTCACCTGGTGTGGCAGTCGATGTTGAGCAGTAGACACCAAAGAGCGCTCATTATCGTTTTGATTTGTAGTATTCTTCTGAAGCAGTTTCTGCCATTTCTAGAATGCAGTAATAAAGATGGATATTGTTGGATCTTTAACTGCCCAACCTAATTTATAAACTGTATTGCAAGGATCTGAAATTGTGCATGCAAGTATTGTATTCGCCCCTCACTCAACCCACTTTCCCCCCCTCACACAGATCCTCTTTTTTCTCTGAAAGTAAGGCATTGTTAGAAACCATGATGCTCAGAAATATATTGGCAATACTCTCATGCTTTCTACAGACATGCTGCTCTGTAGCACAGCTGACTACTCACACAAACACATCATGACGTCTTGTCCCAAGCCAGGTCAAGGGGACAGTTGTCAAGACAGGCAGCATTATGAAGACATGAGGACACAAGTGGAAATTAGGCTTAGGAATGTCCAGGACAGAAAAAAGAGACAATACTTTGCAGAGAGAATTACAGGAGTCTTGGATTCTTGGATCAGTATAAGCAGCCATCAAACAAGCATGTTGAGCTGAAAGACCTTCTCTCATCTGTAGCTTTTTTTAGGTTGCTATATTCTTATAAAGGAAACCAGAACATATTAGCTGTCACAGCTGTGTAAGTCAATGTAATGAGATTACAGGACATTGCTATACATCTTGTTCAATAGTTTTGTCTCCTGGCCTAATGTAAAATTAATTCGCTTTAGATTCAAATTACAGTCTACCCCTCTAAGGCACAGGTACGCTGACTTATCGCTAAGGAGACTCATTGTGTGTTTTAACAGCAATTGCTAACCGCACAGAGGCCGTGTATAATACCATGATGTTGCTGAGCTTCTATTGAGAGCGTTGACGAAAAGGGCAGCAAAACCGTCACTTTCAGTCCAACCATGCTTGTAACAAACAGTCACTGGCGTTTATTATGAGCTGCAATTGTGAAGTAATATATGATGATATACAAAAAAATGTTTTTGAACAAGGAATACCTTTGTGAATGAAGTGTTCAGGAGCACTGTCTTTTGTCAACTGATGGATGTTTCATGGACGAGGTATCAGTTACCAGACAGAGACAGGAGTTGCTGTGGAGGAAATACACCTGTGGCCTCCCATTGGGATTGCACCACTGGAATGAGGAACAGTATGCTTGGCGGATATGGTGAATCTTGAGAAAACTTCGTCGGTCCCATCTTGTAACTTTGGGTATCCTGTACCCTTGCCATAAATACAAATTTCGTCCCATTTGAAAAGTGGAACGTGCACTTTTTTTGGTAGGGGAACCCCAACCCACCTTGTCCCAAAATGCCCTCTCTTGCAAAATGACACCAATTTGAAACCACTGTGATATCAGATCGTCATATCGCATGTACCCTCTCCTCTCTGAGACAGTACGGTACCTGGAGCAGAGCAATCTGTATCAGTTAGTGACATTTAGATAAAACCATTAGAACATAATTTTCTACAAAACACGGTTGTTTGGACCTGATTCCCATCTGTCTATGGTTTATTTAACAGGGGACCTTGTGTTTAGTTCTGCTCGATGAATGGTGAAGTGGGTGGATTGTTAGCCTATCATTTTTAATGCACAGCTGAGGTCTATTAACAAGCATAAATTAAAGAGCCACAGGTTTCTGGCTAAGAAAGTGGAATTGGAAGACTTTTTCTCTGTGCTCGTAAATAAGGCCTTTATAGATAACAGGATATTTCATTAGGACAAACGTGTGGCCTGATAATCCAGAGGTTTCAGTTCAGTGGGTAAATTGCTCACTACCATCTGGATGGAAATAAATACAATCTGTTGAAGACACAGACTGGACAAACAGTAAACCAGTATCAAGAGTCAGAGATGAGCTCCTCCATAGGGAAATTTCCATTTGTTGTACTCTTTTCTATTTGTTTTTGCTATTGGGGGAGTCATTTCCTCTGCACCCCTCTGGCACTTTGTGTGCCTGCTTTTGGAAAAAGACAGAGGGGATGTTGGGAGGAGGAAGAGAACCTTTGGGTTCTCCTTTGGGAATTATACCCTACTGAGGAGTGAGACTCTCTGTATTCAGGTAGTTGAGTTTAATGGGTTTTTGCAGCATGTTGTTTTGTTGTTCTTAGTAAAAAAGCCTGCAATAAAAATCGCTTGAGCAAACAACTTAGAAGTAAAAGTGAAAAAGACACACAATTCCAGTAGTGCTTTGTAGGAGCATCAGTTGTGGCAGGTTGTGAGCTGCCAGGCCCTGATTAGCTGCAGGTGGACTGGGGTGTGAGGCTCTGAGCACTGGTAATCGACTCACTGGCCTGCATGAGAATGGCGACACGTTCCTGTGTTCTTGATGCACAGTTAATCAGACAATCAGCCTCTCCTTTCCAGATCCAGGTACTAAAAGCCACATGCTTCTGTGTTTAAGCAGACTTTGAGACTCAGAGAGACAGGGTAAGGAAAGAGACTGCCTGAGAGCATTCAAAGCTATATTCTTTTGTGTGTTTGAGCTGTTCCACCTAGGAACCATGGCAAATTCATATCTGCTTTTCTGAAACCTCCCAGGTTTTAACCTGTAACAGTCCTTTAGGAGCCTCCCTAAAATGTATAGTCTGATGGTATAGTTTCTGCTTCAGGTTGAACTTGGTGCTACAGCCGTGTGTGTTCATGAAGGGCAAGAGTCAGACAGACAGGCTGACAGGAACAGAGCTGCCCAGGAATCAGACACACAGGCTGACAGGAACAGGGCTGCCCAGGAATCAGACAGACAGGCTGACAGGAACAGAGCTGCCCAGGAATCAGACAGACAGGCTGACAGGAACAGAGCTGCTCAGGAGTCAGACAGACAGGCTGACAGGAACGGGACTGCCCAGGAATCAGACAGACAGGCCGACAGGAACAAAGCTGCGCAGGAATCAGGTAGACGGGCTAAAAGGAACAATGCTGATCATCAGACAGCTCACAGTATCTCAATGTCAGAGCACCAGTCTAGCAATGAATCAAGCCTTAAACGTGATGGCTAATTGGCAGCTTGATTAGAGGATTAGCAGCCTGATTGATAGGGAGGTGAATGGACAGGCAACCATTCAATCTCGTCCTCACCGGGGCGTCTGGAAGGCGAGCACTCGTGTGGATGCTGAGGTTGCCATTGGTAACTGCAGGTTGCCGCTCCCTGGCTGTGTGTGACAAAAGGAAATTATTGTTCTGGTAAATCAGTCAGAGAGAACACATCCTGAGAGTTCTCTGAATCTCCCTGGGTAACTTTTATATCTTCTTGGTGTTCTGGTGAGGGATGTTTACTTGTCACATTGAGTTCTCATGTGACCCCTCAAGTTTGCTGGTGCAGAATAGATTTCTTCTGCTGATGAAGTTCTGGTGCATCTGTGGTTCAGATACTCCTTTTTCAGATTTTTCTCCTTTTTGAAGTTTTTCTTTCATTTAACTGGTTTGACAGTAATTAGGCTCTCATGGAAAACAACAGTCAATACAGAAAAACTCAGAGAATAAAAATAAACAGGATTAGGAAAAACCTGCAACAAATAAGCTCTTAAATAACAGGTGGATGAAAACACTGTCCATAACCTATTTAATTTACATTTAAACTCTAGTGCTTTTCTATTTTTTCATGTTTACTGTATCCTCTGAAAGAGCTCTTGTTGCTAGTGAATTCCCGCCCCCAGTGAGAGCATGGGCTCTCTAGCTGAAGTGGAGAATCTTGAATCACTGCATTAATCCATAGAGGATTAAAAGATATTAATCACGTACTGTATATTTCATAAATATTATGTGCAGGAGAGACAGTGGAGCAGTGCCTCTGCTGATGTGATCAGATCTTTATTGTTTGGTGCCTCAAGTGTACTGTTGTTGTCCATCTACAGTATATTTCAGGGGTTCCTCGGTAGAAACTCAGGGCAGGTGGGGGGACCACTGACAGAGGGGGTGGGGTGAGATGGGTTTCTGTTTTTGTCTGTTGTTTTTGGAAAATTTAAAACTGAATAACTGAGCTCAAAACGCTTCATCCTCTTGTCATTTCACATGTTGGGGTGCATTTTTCAGCTCACTCAGAAGCACAATATTAAATAAAAAACAGGAAAGTGTGCAGATCTACAGAATGGTAACACTCATGCTTCTTAGGAAGTGCTGGTTTGAAGAAAAAAAAACATTACAATCCAGTAAAGGATTTGAAGGGGGGTAATGAGACTCCCAGCAGTGTTGTTGAAGCTGATATTCCAGTTGTAAACATAAAAGTTCATTTCAATCTACTGCCTACAAAAGATGGAGTCTGCACCAAAAGAACAAAAGAAAGACAGGAAGCCAAATTGTAAAAATCTTTATTGACTCCATGCTGTGGCTGCATGTGTTTTATACACACACTCCTGGTCAGGGTTATAGAAGTAGTATTCATGAAGAAAGTTCGACTGAGTGTGACTGAAACACTGGCACTTTAATATTGAATGTTTGCCTGGGATCAATGAATGAAAACCAGTTTGAGCTGCTTTTAGACCAAGATATATTTTTTAAATGTAACATTGCTTTTAATATGGTAATCCAGAGCAGGAGATACAATAAAATGAGATCAGGTTTTCACAATTTAAAAAAATGACAAAAAACACTGGCTTCATATTTTGCAGGGATGACCCAGTTTTGTTGCAAAAACTGAATCTTGGCGGTGAGGGGGTAATGGAGCAGGAGTGAAGTGTACTGACTCAGTGTGTTGCCCAGTTGTGTTCACTGCAGAGGGCATGCGTTCTCATCCTACAGCTGAGGGCAGGAACTGTGCTGTTGTCCAGGGCACATTGGCTTCTTCTTCATAGGAAGTCAGTCATGACATGAAACGTTTTATATTGGCAAATGGCTGCAGCTTGGGAAAGCAGTGTTCCTGAAATGGATGATTTGCACACTGAAGAGCCATTGAAGGCACTTCTCACGCCACAGAGATCATGATAAATGATGGAGATATAACATATTTCACATGTAGGCGTTGCTTCATTTGTGCTATGGTTGCAATAAGGATGTATAAGTGCTTTACATGTTATCAAATGCACGTTTTCAACATTTCTTTCTTGTGGCTATACTGTATACTTTGGGTTGCTTCATGGTATATTGTTCTGTTCTTTGAGTTCAGTTTGGATTTTTTCATAAAGACTCTGAGCACTTGTTGTTTGTATTAAATGAGACACTTGACTGCTATGTTTACTTTTGTATTATTTCAGTAATCCTTCATGTTACATTATCCTTTATTAGTGACAAGTTGCATTTCTTCTGTGTCTGGTTTGTGCGACAGACTCATATCGCACTGCAGTTTGATCCATTTTATGTTTTAGGAGCTAAAGGTGCTTGTGTAATTTATAATGATAAAAGTAAAACATTTCAAAGATATAGCAGTCTGATGTGGGCTTATAAAAGATCCTGCAACTGGTAAGTCCTGAAATGGATCTAAGTGCTTTACAAAGGGAATCTGATTGGTCTCCTTTACTTTTTTGGCTTTGCTGGCAGGGCCTGAAAGCTTTTTTTGCAGTTTCCTTTTAATGAAGAAAAACAGAACCCAGTTCAACGCCCACGAGAAAAAAGTGATTTGCTTTCACTTGACAAGGCAGTTAGAACAGTGTCTCCAGAAAGATCTGTTTTTAAAACTGTTTATCCAAGGGAGTTAAGAGATTGGCAAGCCTTGGCTAAATCTCTTTCCAGTGCAAGATGAGCGCAGGGATGCAGGGAGGAGAATGCCTACCCCAGTGCAGGTTAAATGTAATTTAGAGATTTAATTTATTTTTGCTGTAAGATGTGTGGCTTTGCTTTTTGTGTCAAACAGCAAAAAATGGGAACCAGGCACATAGAAACCTAAAGGGATTAATACTTCTTATCTGCATGTAAAATGGAGACACCTGATCTGTGCTGTACTTTAAATTCATTATATTTTGCCTGTCTCTGCCCTTGTCCCCTTGGGGAAAATGCACAGATTGGAAGAAAATCTCCTCCCACCAGATATTTTACTATGGTTCACGCTCTTCCTACTGCAGAGTTTGTTTATTGCAGGTGTTTTCAGCTTTTCTCATTTCAGCCTATTCCTCTCGTTCCTGCAGCAGCACTGGCCTCTCTCCTTCGCTGTCTCATGCTCTCCCCTTACACCCCTTCCCCGGGAATCCTGAATCAAAGGGGGATTGCACGGCCGTGCTCGTCCCCTCGGCTTCTCCTCCTGACACACTGCCTGCCACAACCGCGGGGTGTGTGTGTGTCTGAGGGGAGGATGGTGGGGGTGGTGGTGGTGAGAGAGCAAGAGAAAGAAAAGCAACCGTAATTGGCGTTCCTCTGTGCTCCTGTCTCCTGCCGCTCGCGCGCGCATGTGTATGTGCGTGAAGTGTGAGTACACACACACCAGTAAACAAAGACAGGCTCTTGTCAATGAAGAGCAGAGCGAGAGAAAAAGGCAGAGGAGAAGCTGTCATTCGTGTGTCAATTCTTTTTCCCATCCGCTGTGTGCTAGTGGGCTATGCTGTACTGTACGATACTGTACTGTACTTTGCTGGAGATATTTGGTAGAGGAGAGGAGAGGAGGAGGAGGAAATCCTTTGGTCCTGATGATCTGGAGCTTAAATCTGCTGGAGAGAGTGGGGAGATAAACGTACACTCTGGGCTTGGCAAAAAGGTGAGCAGGTTTTTAATGAATATCTGCTTTTTTCTTTTTTTTTTTGCTATAGTCAGAGAGGTGTGTATGCCTGCTTTGGCGGTGGGGGGGTTGCAGCCTTACTGAGTTTTTTACTGTGCATCTTTTATGGTCACAGAGATCAGCCAGTCTGCCTTCTTTAGCTCGATGCTGCAGAATCAGAGAGATTTTTTTCTGAGCCTGCACCAAAAAGATTCTGTTGGTTTCTTTGTTCAGTCTGACTTTGGATCCTCGTCTCTTTTGTGTTGTTCTTTATGAAGCACCATAGCTCTGATCTACTTGTTGGGTCTGTGTGTCCCATAACAGACAGCTGGGTTGAAAAGGGCATTGTAGACGGTGGTGGAGGCAGAGGGGGGGCGGTGAATGTGATGACTCTTCATTTTTCTCCTCCATCTGCTCACAATATAGGTAATTTAAGGTAATCCATTGTCAACCCCTCCCCTCTCAGCTCACCAAGTTCTTTACTCCCCAGTGAGAAAAAATCGATTCCTCACCTGTCTCCCACGGCATTGTTCATCTGGCAGTTTTCACTGGGGGGGTTCAGATATGGTCATGGTGGTTAACGGTATGCATTGTGTATGCTGTAAAGGGGGGGGACGTTGATGACTGCAGAAGCTACGTGTCTCCTTTATATGTTCATCACAGAAGCTAGCAGATGTGCTAGAGAGGGGAAGTGAGAATAAGTAGGAAGAATCAGCCCTGGTGAGAACTTTGACGTGCAAAGAAGTTTTAGTCTGATATTTGTTGGTCTTATTTTTCAATGACCTTTACTACTTTTAAAGCTGATCTTTTATTTAGTTGTTTTTATATTTTGTTTATCGCTTTAATAACAAGCTTAGCATTCTCAGTGTAGGTGTGAAAGTTTCCTGCTTCAGCACCCTGTGAATGTTTTGCAGTTCATAAACAGTTCTTATGATTTCTCATCAAAAGACCTGATGTAGGTTTTAGCTTCTGTCTTTCTCAGGTCTGCTGTGAATATTATGACAGCAGCCCAGTCTCTGTCTATGCAGCAAGTGTGCTTAGCCTGTGATGGTGTTAAGACTCCTGTTGCATAGCAGTCATAGACATTCCTGGCTGAATGCTTTCATTAGAATTTTATAGGCTCTCTGGTCTTTTTTCAAGTAACATGTCCATGTCTTCTACTGTGGATAAACTGAAAATAGTGAAATTTCTGTCCAATGCAGTGGTCCTCACCCCTGGTCCTGGAGAACCACGGCCCTGCAGGTTTTATATACAGTACATATATCTGCCCTTTAGCCTAAGACTTGGAAATAGTACAGATTTAAGTCAGTTATTGATTCAGCATTAGTTCAATGACCTTTTTTAACACGGAGTGGCCAATTTGGCCACTGTTTTGAGTATAAGAAAAGGTGGATTGTATGTAGATACAGATAAGGATAGTAGAGATGGTTATGAACAAATGAGAAAGCTTGTTTACATATCTGGATTCTCATTTGTTTCAACCCCCCTCCATTCTGAATTTTTTAATTAGAAGGGAGTGACGTTTGTGTAGCAGTCTGGGCCATTCCCTGTGGGTGTTCTACTTGGACTTATTTGGCAAGGGATCTACGGGCTAATCAAGAACTGTCATTGAGAACCCTGTCAGGAGCTTTCTAAGGGTGTCATGGTGGTGAAGTAACCAAAGGGTACAGTTAGATACTGCTCTGAACATCTTGGAGTCTTGTAAGGCACTAATTATAAAACAGAGCTACATATACAGTATTACATCAGGGAGAGCATTTACATGATAATCTTTTAACAATAATGCATCATTTACCAATGAAAACAAATGAAAACTATATTACAGCACAAAGCCAAGGGCAGTAATAGTACATGTTTTGAAAAATATAAGATTTTAGTTTGGAAATTTGATTTATGTTAATATATGTTCAACTCTGAACTTAAATTAGGTTAAAACAAGAAGGCTGATGACCTGAGCAGCTTGCAGGCAGTGCTGTGAAAGCTCTTTGAAACAGTGCTTCCCTCTCCTCCTGTTATAGGGCAACCCCAAACTTAAACTTCACCTTTACTGATTGGATGGATAGACAGATACTGTTATTCTGTATGTAGTACGTTGTACATTGCATGTAAGACAATAATAAAAAAATCTTTGTGTAAATCATCACCCTGAATATTGCAACATTTTGAGCACTTGCTGCCTCATTGAATGCATGATGTACTCCAGATCTTGCAGGGAATAATGACTGCTTCACAATGAAAGTGCTCCTTCTTACAAATGAACAAAAGACTGGCCAGTGCAAACTTAATCAGTCTGTATTTGAATCCCAGGTTTTAAAAGCTCCGTTACTTTGTTCAGATTTCCCACGTACTGGACGCATGAACAATGTTCGTAAAATGCCAATCTGCCTGTTCTTTAATTTAATTCTAAGCCTCTTCTACATTAATTTTTTAAGATCTCACAAAGAAAATCACTTCCCTTTTATAGTACCATATTTCACAAGGGATTTTTATAGAAACATTCATTTTTATACGACAGCTCTGGCAGTTTTCGATTCCTTATGTTCAACTTGAGCTCTTTTAATGGTGGAAGGGGAGGGAGACAGAGGAAGGGTAAAGCACAGTGGAGGCAAGAGATAAAAATTCATGAGAACTACCTTATAAATGATTTGCTGTATAGCTTAATCCTGTGGATTGCTGGTTCGAATCTCATCTTTTGCCTTTTGCACACTGAGACCAGGAATGGTACACAGCTAACCAATTGTTTTTAGACACTTTTGTAATGATGTCCAAGGACTGTTTGTCTGATTGGGCACTGCAGACCCCTCTTTCCAAAACCCAAAACTGTCCTGAGGTAAAAGCATTGCAAAAGGCCATCCATTAGTGATTGTTGTTATCTTTCTCTCTTCCTTGAACAATGATTATGAAAGGTTTTGTGCAGAGTGAAAAATACAGGGCGTAGTAAAGGACAGTGAGATAAAGTAAGATAAAATTAATAAATTTCCCTACGGGATTAATAAAGTATTATCTATCCTAAGTAAAAGGAATAATACAACTTGTACGATAAAACATTCTAAATCATGAAAGCAAAGCAAACGTATCTTCTAAGCATGGGAAAAATGAAGTAAGCTACATTGCAGATATGCCATGGCAAATGTGAAAATTGCCTTCTCCTGTAGGTTGTGGTTAAAAGGTCAAATGCCCAGATGCCCAACAGATCATTTTTGGAGTGATTTATCAAGACACCAGAGCTGCATGTCTGTTCTTAGTTGGCACTAAAGCCTCAGCTGTTTGCCTGCACATGCCATTGAAAAAGCAGATGGCCTGGAGAGGTGCAAGTCTCAGATGGTAAGTCTGAGTTTCTTAACCTCTTTTAGACTTGGAGTGGCATCGTCAAGCCCTAATTTTGTCTGAACCACATTGTGCAGTTGAATTACTGTATATGTGCCTTAGAGGGCTAACACAGGAAAATCAATTTTGCAACTGTTTAATCTAATTTCTTAATTGAAAAGGCCAACCACACATGTTTCCTGCAACCTACTTGTACCGTATAACAATGGGAAAGCATTGGAGATAACCTCAAAGTAAATAATAGTGGTAATTGTTAAAGAATAGGATGTTATAAAACAGGATTTTCTGTAGCATCTGGTTGAATCTGACTTTTAGGCGCCATTTATTGTTCTAATATTACCTCTAATGTTATTAGAGATCCTAAAAGGAAATTGCTTTGTAAAGTCGCCCAGAAGTTCTACTGACAGTTATTTTAAAGCCTTTTACTCAGGATACTAAGGTTTACTCTTCATTTAACATCAGCTGCTCCAGAACCCTAGATTAATTTACATCTAAATTGAATAGGCTTTAACTTGACTGGTTGCTAAGTGGAATAGATAGTACTTAAGATCTCTCCTGCTTTGATGCGCACTGCATTGTTGTAAAATGCCTGATTGTCTCTCTGGATTAGGTACTCTTGCTTGAGAGACTCATAGAATCATAATGGTATTAAGAGGAATATCCAAGCTGGGTTGCAAGTAAGGGTAACACAGTGGCCCAGTGGTTATCATTGTTGCTTTGTGGTGCTGGGGCCATGATTCCTGGGTCTGGAGTGATACTGTGTGGATTTTGTATATTCTCCCCATGTCCATTTGTTTTTCCTACATTTGCTCTGGTAGTCCAAAGACAACCTTACATGCATACAATTTGCCTCCGGGAGTATTGACCCTTGTGTGAGTGTGTGTGTCTGCCCTGCAATGGACTGTACCTTGTGACCATTGCTTGCCAGAATAGGCTCTGGCTATGTATTAGGAGATGGGTAGGTGGAATGCAGATGTTGTCATTTTTATATGCATTCGTCAACCCCCTAAACCTGTCACTATAATTATTTGTCCACCTGCTTGTATATTTGTTTAAATAGCTGCATTGGAACAGTGCATGTACTTTCTGATAGGTGAGGCTTTACTTCATCTATTGGACCTAGCAGTGATGCAATTGTCCACCACCTTCGGCAGCCACAACCTGCTGTTTATCATTTGGTTTTGGCATAAACTCATAAAGTAAGAGTGGGAAAGAAAATTCTCCAATAGAGCAGAGAAGCTTTGAAAGCCACATGGTTAAACAGTGGATGATGTTGTGCGCACTCTCCTGTGAATCCATTAAACTAACCTGTTACCTGTCCTGTAATGTGACACAAGTAGGTCTTGTTTCTCCTGAGATTGTTTCCTGTTCCATGAAAAAAGCCTTTAAAATGGATTGTGAGGAAATTCCACAGAGAAGGGTATTAGTAATTTTTTCCCCCTAGTCTATTCTTTATGGGGTTTAGATCATTGCACGATAGTATTCTCCTTCCCCACTTTTTGCCTAGTGTTTGGTTATATTTCTAAAACTCTTTTATTCGAAGATTCAGGATCCCTGTTTATGTCTGCAGCAACAATGCTTGATTTTCTCCATTGAGTACACTGTTCCCTTGTTAGAAGTGTGTAAATGTAAAAAAAAGTTCAGGGGACACCTGTCTGTTCCAAGGGGCTTTAGAGATCGACCCAGACTGGGAGATTTGGCTTCCAAGTTTCAAATCCATGTTACTTGAATAGTTTGCTGTTACTGTTGCAAGATAAGTTGCAGACTGGTTCCAGAACATCTTGTGGTGGACTGGTCGATTAGTAACCAAAAGCGTTGTGCTTGGACTTGACTGGGTGTTATGTAGAATAAAGATTTGACATGTGCAGCTATTTAAGTAGGGATTTCAGTCAAATCCCCTGCAGTGTCTCCTAATAAATCATTGTGGGTTTATTCCCTTTGACAGTAGATAACAGTGTGCTTCTTTCTGTCCGTAGTGAGGTGGATCAATTCATGTTTTGCCTAGGTCATGGCTAGATTGAGTACAATTCTAAAATGCCTTCTGGCTTTACAATTTTGTTTGGTTTAATTAAAAAGGCTAATATATGTAGAGTACCTTTTTTTTTCCAAATAAATAAAAAATGCTTATTGTGTTATATTGTGTCATATATTGTGTAAACTGAAATAGTAATAGTGATGATGACAGCATTAAAAATCCTGCCAGCTATTCTTCCAAAGAACATATTGCATCTCATTTTTACAGGCTAAACAGATTTAAGCTGGCGGAAGAGATCATACTGTATTTCTAGGTATTTCTGACGGATTGGTGTCCATAATATTTGTTTTAAGTTGTACAATTATAGCCTTTTGTATTATTGCCATCTACTCACATATGAAGTTTTTTATTATATTTATTTGAGATTACCCCCCTCTGAAAATACATTGTTTCTTTTTCTTTAGTGTTGTATTTTCTTCTGCGATGGTGACAGATAGTGTGCTGGTTTTTGTGAGGCAAATTCTCTGTCATTTCTTTGAAGGCATTCTGCTTGTTCAGCGGTCATATCTTCCTTAACACTGCCTACTCTTTCACAGTCTCTCTGTCCTACTTCTATGGACAAGGTGTCTCTCGAACCCCTTTGGACCCTGCCCAGGTTTGGTGCTCAATAACTCTCTGTCCAAGAGCAGAGGGACTCTGCTGCCTGTCTCCTCTACCTCCTCGTTTGCAAGACTGTACATACATTTATGATTTATGATCGTTAAGTGCATACAGTACATTTATTTTGAATGTGATTTATTTCTAGTGTTTTTTCCCCACTCTCTTCATCCCACTTCGTAAAAATGTCAGGTACCTCAGCCTCAGAGCTGAGTGGAAATCCAGAGCAAATCCTCTTTGTTTGCTTTACACCAGTTGGATTTATGATATCGACTTAAGGGTTTATCTGTCAACTTGCAATAGAGACAAGGCCCAGCTGTTATCCTCTTAAGCTGTGGCAGTTCCTGGAGTCATAAAGCCATCGTAGACTTCAGGCTCATCCTGGCATGGTATGAACAGATCAAGTAATTATAACAGGGCCGAGTACTACTGTCAGATAAGTGCTGGGGTTTCTCTTCTCTGACTGTGATTAAGGCCATCTTAAATCATCTTTGAGCCAGATTTCTCTGATTCAGAAGTTCAGATTCAGAAATCTGTGAGCCAGATTTCAAGAGGCTTATCGCTTGTGATGTTAGTGGTGCAGGTCTACATTTTGTTAGGAATCCAAGGCGGGTAGATACGAGGATCCTGTGCAGACGCAGGAGTGAGTAGTTGACAAGGCAGGCGAACAATCCAATACGAAAGGCGAGTTTGTGGTCCAAAGGAAAAGGGTGTATCAGTAACCAGGAAGCGCGATAGAAGCGAACAATACGAAGCAAGAGGCAAGGCCATGGTCAAAAGGGGTAAGGTAAGTCGTAATCCGGAGAGAACACAGGAGGCAAACAGTCCGAGACTAGAGGCGAGGTCCAAAGTCGAAAAAGGCAGAAGGGGAGTCCAGAATCCAGAATAAACGACGTACGGGGGAAAATGCCAGGTAGAGCTCTCAAGGAGCAGACTCAATTCCGAGCAACGGGAAGCAGGTTAGGATGGTATAAATAGTGCGGCATGCCGCACGGTAGAGCATTTGCAGGTGTGTTAACGCGTGCGGCGGCGCTTGTTAATAATAACCCGCTGCTGGTGCTGATTAGATCGCTTAAGAATTGGTCTCTGCTGGCTGGCGGTCGTGACACATTTTTACCATTAGTTAATGTCTCGGTTTATCTGGATCCTGACGATGATGGGATTTACATTTGTTTTTGTTTCAATGTTGGTCCAATAACAGGTTAATCATATCATCATAGCAGATGATGATCCTGACTTGACTGGTAACAATCCTTTTTCCAACCATCACTCTCCCCACACATGTTCCTCAGGAACTTTCCCCTCCTAAGCAGTTTGAAAACAATATCACCCTGGGGACACCTCTGACCTTTCCCCGATCGATGCACTGAAATCACCGCCGTCTGCCTGTTTTTGCTGATCACACAGCAGGTGGAGTGTGCCAGCCTGGCATAGTCGGATGTTTAACCTTGTGTTGATGTGTGCTTAAATGAATTGCTGTAATTGATACACCCATTAAGCCACGCTAAACTGAAAAACCAAATGCTGCTTAACGGTAGTCTGCGTTTTTTTGCTTTGTTTTAGCTGCAACTGGTGGCGATGCATCCTGTCGCGCACAGCTGCTATCTCAGCATGGATCATTTTGTTTTTGTTGTTAGAAGCACCCTTCCAGAGCAATACATGGAAATAACTCTTGAAGAACCTTCTTAATGTTGAATGAGAACAGCTGTAACTGTAGGTTACATGTTTGTGGTAATGAGTTTAAGGTGGAGACTTTCTCCTCTGCATTAGCTAAAGAAGCTAGACAAATAGCCTCTTGTCGTTTGCAAACTTCTTTAAGATCTAATTGAATTAAAAATTAACAGTAGGTTAATTCTAATGAGGGTGCATGTCTTGTTTATGAGTGTGTATTATTTTTTACCTTTTCACTTCCCAAAAGACTCCTAATGGGAGAAAGGTAGTGCAACAATATCCTTATCTGTTATTTTTTCAACATATGTATCTCTTGGTAGATACTTCTCTTTAAATATTTTACAGCTTCCTTGAAAAACGGTTTCTTTCTTAGCAAATACTGGCTGGTGGGTACAGAAAAGACTTAGACTGAGTTGAGGATTGGCTTTTGTGATGTCTCTCTCAGCACATGCCATTTTAAAATTTACTTACATATTGTGCTTCCTAGATCTACCCCAAGCTTGTTCTCCGCCTGGTCACAGCTGGGGTGAGAGAGCTAGCGATGAGGGTGATTGCCTCATTCATCTCCTGTTAATGAATAGACAATAATGACATTTGTGTTGTGGGCTGACAGATGTGCTCATCAGATTCCTCTGATGGGATTTTGATGTGCTTGCTGCCTTTTCCCGGTGGTATTCCCTGTGGCCACTAAGGCACTGAAGGGAAAGGTACATCTCCTGCTTGGCTGTTAGATGTGCATTGTTGGAATGCTTCTTGTTCTGATGACCTGTCCCACACAGGAGTGCCCTCCCCATCTTCGGCGGGGAAGCCAGTCCGTCTTAGTGCACTTGAGATGGGAGTCGTTAAGAATTCATAGGATCAAGTAAAACTATATTCCATGGTGAAAAAAGACTAAAAGAAAATCAATGTTTCGGCTGTGGAGCCTTCTTCGGGTGCTTCACACCCTTCTTCACACCCGAAGAAGGCTCCACAGCTGAAACGTTGTGTTTCTTTTCTTCTCTTTTCAGCAAGGAATAAACTTTCACTTGTTCCTGTGCAGCCTCCGCATGCTGACACAGCTCCCTACTTGGTCCGTTTAGAATATCCAGTCCAACCTAGCCAGTGCGTCTTTGGGAGATGGAAGGTCATAGCACCTGTTGCAGATGCACATGGTCAACATGAAGGCTCCTCACAGATAACAGCTCAGCTCAGAATCGAACCCAAGACCCAAGAGGTGTGAGGCTGCAGAGATAACTGCCATATTACTGTGCTATCCATAAGGTACCAAAGCCAGAAAAAAGTGGCAAAGTAACAGTTCTCATTTGCCCTGTGCTTTAGAACATAGGATATATCAACCTAGTTTGTAACCAACCAACAAGAGCTTGGGCCATAGAGGTCTTTGACCCTGCACTTCAAGTGAGAGCCTCCCTTCCCCAAGTGTTTAACCACCTTAGACTTCTCATCTATAGAGATGTTTCCTGTAATGTAATGTAAATGTCTCCAATCAAGGATCTATCATCAGGCATAGAATGATAACTGACGAGGATTATTTTTTCAAAATCTTTCAGATTCAGAAGAAAAGGATTGAACTGCACATCTCTTTAGTTTGTCTTATTGACACAATAAGTATTTTCTTTATTTTACTTCAAATGTTTTTTCCATAATCTTTTGAGATGCACTAGCTGTCTCTCTTTAGTCTTTCTTTCTTTTTAAAGGTATAATAATAATTGCTTACACTTATATAGCGCTTTTCTGGACACTCCACTCAAAGCGCTTTACAGGTAATGGGGACTCCCCTCCACCACCACCAATGTGCAGCATCCACCTGGATGATGCGACGGCAGCCATAGTGCGCCAGAACGCTCACCACACATCAGCTATCAGTGGGGAGGAGAGCAGAGTAATGTAGGGGGGGATTATTAGGAGGCCATGATTAGTAAGGGCCAATTGGAAATTTGGCCAGGACACCGGGGTTACACCCCTACTCTTTTCGAGAAGCGCCCTGGGATTTTTAATGACCACAGAGAGTCAGGACCTCGGTTTTACGTCTCATCC
Organism: Lepisosteus platostomus; assembly: GCF_059453375.1. Lineage (NCBI taxonomy): Eukaryota > Metazoa > Chordata > Actinopteri > Semionotiformes > Lepisosteidae > Lepisosteus > Lepisosteus platostomus. The sequence goes on from NC_142623.1 coordinate 15,689,312, forward strand.
GAAGGACGGCGCCTGTTTACAGTATAGTGTCCCCGTCACTATACTGGGGCATTAGGACCCACATGGACCGCAGGGTGAGCGCCCCCCGCTGGCCCCACTAACACCTCTTCCAGCAGCAACCTTAGTTTTTCCCAGGAGGTCTCCCATCCAGGTACTGACCAGGCTCACACCTGCTTAGCTTCAGTGGGTTGCCAGTTGTGAGTTGCAGGGTGATATGGCTGCTGGCTGCTGTTTACGGTATAGTGTCCCCGTCACTATACTGGGGCATTAGTATGTGACAGGCTGGTACTGTTACTTAAACAAGAACAAATTTCTTGGGTTTTTCTGCAGTGACATATCGTATAAAGCCTTTCTGGGCTATATGTAAGGAGAGCTCTTCAGAAAAGAAAATTGAAGTTTGATAAGTGGAGTACACAATACCTTACTGCAAGAAACCATCTTGTTTGTCCTTAAAGAAAACAATTTAATAGGTAAGGGATTCATTGGTCAGCTGTGCTCTTTTGTACCAATATGCCAACATACATAAAAATAAAATGTATATAACAATATCTTTATGCACCTACATGCACTTTTAAGTACACCTGAAAAAAGATAAGGTTTTCTAAGCAACCATCTTTACCAGTATTTCAGGATGCAGCACGTGTTGAGATTTACTGTATGAAGTCCGTTCAAATATCACAGCATGAGGGCAGAATGAATTCAGTCCACAGCAATCCTGAACTGAATCAGCAGAAGGGAATGTATATACACTGTGTAACTCCATTAATATGTGAACACAAAATGAAGTTCTGAGTTCTTTAATGTTTTTTTCACTGAGAGTTCTTTGCCAGTGAACAGTTTGGTTCATTTGTTAATGATCACCATGTGAAAAGACTCTTGAGTTGCAAAAACTCACAACACAGGTTAAGTGCAATAATAATACAATAGTGCAATATACCATGTATATACTTCATACATTAAAAAGCAGTTTTATTGTACAAAGTTTTTTTTAAATATAAAACTTAGTTTTCATAATATCACAGTAGGTAGAAGGCAGCCTTGTGGCTTGGGGGGGAAACCAGTGAAGACAAAAATTAATCATGTAGTATTAGACCAGGTGAAAAAAAAGAAAGTGCTAAAGATGTCAAGTAGAGCACTCACGGATTTGCAGGAAGTGGACTGGGAATTAAAAGGTTGTATATGTGCTGAATGCTATAGAGACGTTTAGATTGTCATACTGTTTGGTAGAAGAAGGCACATTGTTATGTAACTTCCCAGAAAATACTGGAGAATTCTTTACTGTTACACAAGCCTTTGTTTCGTTCAGAGTTGTCCAGCCTGTAGTACAGAATGCAACACTGACCCAATATTGTGTGGGCAGGGGTTGCAAGTTGTGTGATGAGAAATAGGGTTATTAATTTGCCACATTAAACAGTCAACAGGAGAAAGGGAAGAGGTTGCATTAATGTGTAAAAACGTCCTGGCTGCTTGCAGATCTGAAATTTTCTCCATTTTATCCTGAATAATTTACAGAGCAGATTTCTCCAGCAGGGTTTCGAAAGCTCTGATAACTGGCGTCCCCTGAGGATGCGTGGCACAGAGAGACTCAAATACCCAGCAGTTTGGTCCTCCTGACTTTTCGCTAGTCAGGCTGTAATACAGGCTGGCCTGTGTAGTGCAAGAACATTTTTGTTTGCTTCTTGCTCACATCAATAGTAGTGGCATAGTAACTGTTGTGGATGTTTACCATGATCAGATCTGTATGGGATTTTTGTACTTTCCCATGCCTCTAGCTTGCTCTTGGATTGCTTTACCATGGTTTCCCAAACAAGAGGAGGTCATTCAGCCTGCCTAGCTTGTTAAGTCGTTAATATGTAATTGGATCAGAGGATCCTTGTATTGTACATTACTTTATTTACTACACTTTACTGTGCTTTTGCCTTGCTTTGTTGAGCTTTACTGCACTTTTATCTGCTTCAGCCGATGTAATGCTTATTTAGCTGTAGGCACAAAAGTGTATCTTTTTCAGAGAGAAACATTTAAACTATAAACTAAAACTATGATAAGATAACAACAAAAACAGGAACATCTGTTAGACTAATGTTGACATTATGATGCTGATATTTACTATGGATGTAAAAATCCATTGGAAACATTTGACATTCCATTGTTTTTTAAGGGGGCAGCACTTTCCTTTTAAGGTTAATTGAGTGTCTCAACCAGGCAGCTGTCGGCTACAAGCCAGCCAGGGCTCTCTTGTACTTCCTGGCAAGACAGGAGCAGCCGTGGCTTCCCAGGTGCCTTCAGGCTTGCAGTGATGTCTGTGCCGGACATACCGCTCCTCCAGTCAGAGGTAACTGGCCTGACAGCACTAACGCAGTCTCACACTGCAGAGCACTGCAGGTGGATGTGTCGGAGGAGCACTTCTACATGTCTCATTCTCTTTCTAGTGGTCCGGAATTTGCAGCTATAGGGATGTTATGTACACGTTTCTTGTGTGCAGTTTTCCATAGAAAAAAAGGTTTGAGTAATTCGGAGACTATCCAGCCTCTTTCTTGCAGTAAAACTTTGAAACCTATTCTAAGGAAGAATTTTAACTTTTTTGGAACTGTAAAGCAAGATACCACATCTTCCCATTATCCCTCCGTCTCGTGCCATTCAGAGCTCAGAGACTCAATGAAAAACCTTACCCCCTCCCCTGTCCTTTCCTTTCAGATTCCAGCAACCGCAGGCTCCCATTAGAATTCAGTACAGCACACTGGATTATTCAGTGTTCAATGCTTTCTAATTACTTTAGCTAATTAAGTGTTCCTGACGCCTAAAAAAACAACAGAAACAAGAGAGGTGTATTTGTTAAGTTAGCAGCACGAATGATCTTTCTAAAGACATTTTCAGTATTGTGCGATTTTATGTTAAAAATATAATAAAACCATATAGAGTTTCAGACCAAGCTGAGTGCAACAGAGTTCTGGATCTTTCAATACATCAATTCAATGTTGCATTGCAACTTTTCCAGGACTTTCCTTCACAAAACACTGTACATTAAAAACAATTCAGACATAATAGTAAGAACATGCAGGTGAATCGTTGCAAAAATAAGAAAGTTTTACATGCAGCAGTGAATGGAAATTTCCTCATTAACATAAGATTAATGAGCCCAGAACCTAACCCTAGGTCTTGGTCAGTCATCAGCCCCGAACATTACAACTCATTCCTGATCCTTGAGTGGCACTATTAGGAATGAGGCTTGAATTATGTCCCTAAATCTTCAGCTACTTTGCTGATGAAGGGCTAGACTTTAAAAAATCAGTATTGTCAGCATTTTTGTTTGTTCAAAAAGGCCAAGCTTACCCTAAATGCTCTTTTTTTCACACCTGGTTCACTTTTTTTCCCCCGTTTCATTTAGAAAATGCACTGTGGTTACATAAATAACTAAGTAGGTATTGAACAGGTAGTGTTATTTATTTGGAGATTAATCTAACTGAGTTTTGCGAAAAAACATGTAAGATTCTGGCATGTATCTGTGGAAGGATGATCTGTTTTTTTTTAACTTACACAGATTTCTGGTTAAAATTAATCTGAAGTTCAGGACACACTGTGCAAATATGTGCATGTTGGAGTAATAATGAAAGTAATGTGCCATGAAAACAGTATATTGAAATGGAAACAATCAACCAAGGAGGAGAAAAAAGATTCTTGCTGTGTTGCCTCTGTCTTTCTCTCAGACTGGTTTCCTCCCTTTTTGATGACACTTTTTTTAATGCTCCCTCAACAGTCTCACCTTCTCACCTGCTCTGCATTTTTATGTCTTCACCTCCCTTCTGCTTTTTTCCCCGTCATCCCCTCCATCTCTAACTCTCCTCTGCCATTCAGAGCTAATAGACTCTTACCCCCTCCACTGTCCTTTTCTCTGGCTATCAGTTCAATTGCTTGTCTGCTGACGTTGTGTTGGAAAGGCTGTCTGGGAAGAACATTTTCCGACTGTTGATGGATTCCAGTCTCCCCTGGGTGTTTTTGTACAGAAGCAGGCCGAACATACTGATAGCTGAGCACAGAAAGGAATTGCAAGGTGTACACTGGAGATGAAATGAATAATAAGCCATTTTAAATTATAAGTAAGGTAATTTTTTTACCTTAGCTTATTTATAAGGTTATTTGCAGGCACTGGTAATTTAGTAATGACTAAATTGGTAATTTAGTGATATCTCTCAGTATATTGTTTTGTATGGACATACAAAACATTTTATGTTGTATATTGTGTGTATAGAAGCCACCTAAACAAAAACAATGCATAGACATTTTCTATTTCAATTTCATCAAATAAACCTTGAAATATTCACTTGTCAACTTGAAATTTTGTAAGTGTGCCGTCTTGGTAATGTGTATAAAATATCCCTAGGCAACTACAGTAGTTCTAAACACACAATGTAAAAATTTAGAATGTGGCTACAATACCATTTCTGAAGTGACCATCAGCAAACGACAACCTCCCAGCAACATTTGGAAGTGCTGTTACAGTGTTTTGAATGGCTCTTACAAGTGAAGCATTGGAGGAACATGTCAGTTGATCCTCATTCTCCCAGGAGTTGTTGGTAATTCTAGATTGGGTGGGCATGTTTTAGCTAAATGAATTGGTACTTCCAAATTTTGGTTTATAAAATAATATAAAAGATAGTTTTAATAGAAGACTGGTGTCAGGCTTGTCGCTCTCCATGCTCTCCTGAGCAAGTGATGCGTCAGGAGCTGAGGCTGCCCCACACGCTGCTGAAGAATCCCTCAGTGACAGAGACAGAGGGAGATGAGCAGGGAATGGTTTTGTTCATCCTCTCTCTGCTCCCCAGTCTCCGGGTTTTTCATCTGGGCAAATGTCATTGATAATTCCTCTATATTGGATGGTCATTTGTCATGAGCATGGCAACCTTTTTTTTCCGCTGCATTCCTATTTTGAAAAAAAATGGGTACCAAGTTTGATCTGCTAGAAAAAATGAAAGCTATTACACTGAGTTTACTCAACAAAAAATAAATTGTACAGACATCCTAACACCTCAGAACGTGACCTGATCAGAAATGACTGTCTGCAAAATAATCTGCTGAGGTGTGATTAATATGCCTTCCTGCCTGGATGTATCTTGTGACTTAATTCTGAAGTCTTGTCGAATTGATATTCTCGAGATCTTGTCTCCTGCTTGGCAATGCTGAGCTCGGAGGGGAGGGAGGCTTTGTGAGAGAGTGTGCAGATTTTCATTGATCGGGGCTGAATCTTACAGATGTTTTCAGCAAAGTGTGATTATATTTTACGGTGGCCTCCTCCTTGGATTACACATGGCAAACTGATACCAATCGTATCACATCCGGAGTATCTCTCCATCTCTCCACATATGCAGTGCAGTGCAGTGATGAAAGCTGGCTGATAGATAATACATGTTAGTGCACAATGAAATTTAGAGCTAATGGAAAGATTTAGAAAATGTGTTCTGTCTGCAGGGCACAGTTGTAGGGCTATAATTTTCCTTGATTTGTTAACCAGCACAAAATCAGTACTGTTCTCAGCTCTCATGCCAGAAAACTTTGAATCCAGCCAGATGGTTGTGCCTTTCAACACACATTCAAGCACTTTCCCAATGCTAGATATTTTTGTCACAGTTGCAGAATTCGTTGGCTTTGATTGTCTTATTCCAGATGCTATGTGAAGGAGCCCTTCCTCTTCCAAGCCCATTAGACGGAACACTAGTCAACAGTTGGCTGTCATTGCAGTGTGTTAGGACAGAGGACTTTCAGATGGTGGTGCAAAATGTTATGCTGTAGATATGATGACATTAGCAGCAGTCTATATCTTATTTATAGGCACCGTGGAGGACTAAAATGATCCTTAAGGACAGTTTAAGAAAGAAGAAGTGTGTTTTTGTAAACATGGAAACAGACCAATCGCCTCTTTCTTCTCACAGACACTCCCAGAGAGTCAGGAAACTCCCGGCTAACAGAACGTTCAGGTTCATGAAAAAAGGCACAGATAGCACATCGCCTGATATACTACAAGCAACTGAGACAAACCCGCTCTAAAATAATCCATTAATACCCCCAGATCCCTTCCTCCTTCCCTGCAGTAATAGGATTAGGGAGGATGTGATATTTTCAATTAAGCCTTTAATTGAGACGTGGAACACTCTGCGATTAGAATGCAGAGTCATTCGCACTTTTATTACAATTGCATCCTCCTGCAAAAACACGAGTCTAATTAGGAAAGAAGAAATGTTTAGTAGTGTTGGTAACCCTTAAAAGAGTTCCTTTTATCATTGGCATACTGTATATCCTTTAATTTCCACTCAGATTCTTTACTGTGCCTGTTTTGAGCGATTCTTCTTTTTCTGTCTCAACCCCTGAAGCAGGAAAAGACAGCAGAGACTGTTTCAGTCCAGGCTGGGTGTACTCTGCCTTTGAAGTAATGTATAATAACGTATATAATTTTTTTAGCAAATTGGCAACAGTAGATCAGAGGTGTCCTGATCCTGGAATTTGTGCGTGTATTATAGTTCTCCTTAAACTTTTGTAGAAGGCTGGGACCTAAAAGTACTGCCTGTAGAAAAAGTGTGTCTCTGAATGTGGGCATCTGGCCTGACAGGACTACAAAGTATTGGCTGAAGATATTAGACTGTGGAATCAAGCTGGACACTGGCCAGTGTTCATCACCCAAAGAGCCAGATGTGAATTGTGTGTTCCTAAAAAGATGGAATCTCAGCTACATTCAAGGAACACATTCTGCAGAGTTATCCTTTGCATGAATAAAATAACTGATTTTCTGAGTTTTACCATATAGAAATAAATATTTTTTTCATTGAACTCTTGAGTCATTGTAGCTGAATCATTATTCTATGAATATTTCTCACTCCTCATATATAAAACTCATTATATGTGCAGTGGAATGTATAAATGAAATTATATTTACTTGAGTAATGTAAGCATTACGCATTACACTAAATTGACTACTCTTACACTAAATCTACTCATCTCAGCAAATGTTGTTCCATGTCAGACATCCAGTAATCTGGACATTTTAGTATTGTGAATAAAATGGCACTTAATTATGGCACTTAAGTGACCAACTCCTAAGAGTTACAATTTATATCATCATCATCACCACTAGTGGTCGAAGATTATTGCTTGAGGTTCTGTCTCTTTTAGAAAATCAGTTGCTTCTCTTTTCTTTACAGTGTTGGGATTTTGTCTTGCTATGTATATAAGGACATAACAGAGCAGGTGTCCATAATTATTTCATTGTTACCTCTTAGCAAAGAAAAAGTTTGAAAAGGAGATGGAGAAACAGTCGTGGCATATTAGTAAGTGGCCAGGGCCATGCATCGAAAAGTACATGGACTGAAGGATGTTTGAAGACTAAATGATTATCTGATGGACTTAAACAGGTGCTTTCAGTCTGCTTATGCAGATTTGCAAGATGGAGTCCCTGTGTACAGGTGGAGATCATTTGTCGGCCGCCTTTCTTTAAGATGAAGGAAGAAGGTGCGGTTAGGAGATGGTCAGAAGTTTTGGTAATGAACACCCAGTGTGGAAGAGGCAGGTTTCAGTGCTGTAGGTTAATAGCCTTAAGCAGAGATTGCTAGATTTGAGGGAATCCCATGTGCAATCTGAGTTTAGTCTTGTTCTTTTGCCTGGTGCTTTGACCTGAGAAACATCAAGTACCCTGAGTGAGATCCGCGCTGGGAATCGACATCTTTTCAAACCACTGCAGTGGGCAGCTCCTGCCCCTTCTTGGTCCTCCAGCAGGCCTAGCCTGTGATTACAGTTGTGAAATTCTGCTGACTCAGAGCTGTGTGTATTGGAACGCAAGATCCCCCCATCCCTCCCTTCCCCTGGACCACAGTTTCCTCCCTCTGAGGGACTAAGCCATTGTGAGAGAGGTGTCTGGTGTCAAGGAACAAAAGTACACTGGCACAATTTGTTCAATGCAATTACACCGGTATTCAGGAAAAGAATGATGTAGTGATTGATCCATTATTTCTCACCCCTACCATACAAAAGGCTTCTTTAAGTGGAAATTTGTACTTTCTACTCCAGCATTATGTACAGTAGTCACTGGTTATATTACACAACACATACATTATGTGGAATTCAGTACTTGACAAGTATGAGGGAGATTTCTGATGCTCTGCTGAGTTTTTTGTACACTGCCCGCGGAAATAGTTATTGAATCTCTAGTAGTGAAGAAAAGCTACTGAAGAATTATATATTAGACAAAAAATTGTGAGATATTAGAAAATATTTCTGATTCTTAAAATGATACGTGCACTGAATTGGTATGCATTGAGACAATGTTATTTGGAGGAAATTTGTCTGGTCTTTCATTTTTCCAAATTAAATTATGATAGACCACATTCTTCAACTGCAATAATTAAGTTTGGCATCGGTATAGGTTGTTTGTTTCTTTGTTGCTGTTACAGTGTCCAGCAAACTGAATCAGGCTTTGGTTTTGATTTCAATTTATCATCGTTGAGTAAAGGCTTCTCTTTCTCTTTAGTACGTCACTTGTAAAAGCATGTTTGTTTATCCCTAGTCAAGTCACTTTGCCAAGAAGCCAATAAGTCAGATACTATTGTCAGATGTGCTTGGGGTGACCCATTTGCAACAGATCAAATAATTCACTTGCTGTTTGCTTTCAAAAAAAGAAACAGTTGAAGATAGGGGCAAATTGCAGCTCGTCCTGAAGTTCTCACAGGAAGAAGTTCCAAAGGAGTTTTGCCAGAAATGTGCAGGAAATCCCAAGGATTCTGTCCCAGAAAAAAACTGCATGATTTATGCCTGTATCCTGCAGGAATTGTATAACTTCTTTTCAAGTGTTAATGAATTGTGTCTTCATGTACATCTCTCTTATTCACTGCACTCTGCCTGAATATTTCAGTGTCAGAAAAACCTCTGTCCAGTTGGCGTATATCTGCCAGCCAGGGGGCACACAGCTTGCCAAATAGTGCTAAAAGCAATGCTGCACAATCCCAGACTCTGGGGTTCTCTTTTCTCAATAAACGTTAATTATTAAAGTCTGCCCTCGGAATTCCATCCCTTGCAAGTGTGTTGAGAATGTGGTGAGAATTGTGGGAAAGCAGGAAAGGGGAGGCCCTGAGCTGTAACAGAAGGGCATTTTACTGCAGCTCATTTCCCTGGAACTGCCTGATGATGGCACTTTCATTTCCATGTTCCAGGAAGCCCCAGCTCTCTTCTAGGCAGTAATGTTCTTATTGTTTATTGTCTTAAAGTGACACACGTGCAAAATGACACATGCTAGATCCATTGCACGACTCTGTTGGAAGTGTGCCATGGCAAATATAACACTTTACTTTGCTTCCCTCTTATGATTTCCTGCTTCTCCCTCTGGGTTACCACACCTTCACTGTGATTGGATTGTGCTTTACCATATTGTACCTTACTGTGCTTTGCATGCAGTTTACAGCAATAAACTTTTAGCGGTATGCCAGCATAGATTTTACTCACCTGTGACTTCATCAGGCCTGCAAAAATCAAGTGCTTTTTAAGAGGTGTCTGTATTCACTAACTGAACTCTGGGGAGTTTTGAGTGCTTTCTTTTTTTCTTTCAACCAATCCTGATAATGCTTCACGCACATTTATTAAATAAAATACTCTATGCTCCGAGGCAGAATAATTTTCTTCTTGGCAGCACTGCAGGTTCATTAGTATAAAAGGAAAGCAAGCCAAGACTGAAAAAAACTTTTACTTGGTGACAAAAAGAAGCAGGGAGCAAAAATGTTTGCTCTTAAAAGAGGGATGCTTCTAGGTAGAATTTGTTTTCAGTGTGGAAGCTACATAGTAGCAGGGGTGCTAAAAATCTCAGTGTCCCAAGATCTCTATCAGCCAATTTATTCATGACTGAAGCAAGAACAACAGCTTTGACAATGTGTCTTGGAAGTTTGTTCCAGACTCCAACAACACTTTGTGTCAGTTATTGCTTCCGTGACATTCTGTGTGTATTGTTTAGTTTTTTTTCCCCATCTCACTCATGTGTTTCAAATGTGTCTAGTGTGTGATAAAAGTTTGTTTTTTTTGTTTTTCAGTTTATTCCTTTGGAAAAAGGTAGTGATTTATTATCAGAAAGCCAGCCATGGCCACCTGGTGTCTGTTCAGAACTGTGCCATTTTTGATGATAGTTTTTTGGTGATAGTCTTTCACAGGACACAGACAAAGGGGCAATTAAGACGGCAATTATTGTAGCCAGCATATTTTTGTAGCATGGGAGGAAACCAAAGTACCCAGTGAAAACACAGGAACATGGAGAGCACATTCACACTCCACGCAGAAGGTGCCCTGAACCACCACACCACAGTGCCTTGTCATCATAGCCTTGGTCTTAATATGAATTCATCATTACCTTAGTGAGCTCTTAGAACAAGTCTTGTCTGACAGTCAGCAACTCCAGTGGTTCTCTCAAGTGATGGATAGTAATGATTTTAGGAAAGAACTTGCATCTTCTGCAGACATGTGGTGACATCATTTCACAAAGAGAGTCCCCCCAAAATTAAGTCATTTTTCCATTAAGATAAAAACTAAATAGTATCCATCAGCACTTCTGCTGTGGACTGGTACTGTCTCATAGGAACAGAAAACAAGATTCCAAACTTTCTTCAGGAAGTAGAATTAAGGGACTGATGGTCCAAATCCATCCAAATGTTGGATTAATGTTCCCAATAGGTTCCCTTTATATGCTGAGTGGCACTTCCCACACTCTCCCTTGCATTACATTCCCAAACCCACACAGTTTCACAGTCTCATTCCTAATTGAACCCATCACATTCCCACATGCACCGGATTCCACAAATTCTCACTCCCGGACCAATTATCCAACCACATCCATTTCCCTTCAGCATTTAAAGTTCCCTCACACACCAACCTATGCTCACTATTGAGTAGCCTGTAGTATTTTCTTGTGTGTGTTTCTAAGCATTTTGACTGACCTCCTGGTACCAAATCTTTTGGATTTTGTTTTTGGATTTCCCTGGTTGCCAGACTCATTGCCTCTCTGATTGACCAAGCCCCTGGATTATGTCTTTGGATCGTCCCTGTGCTACTCCACGTTCTGTGGGATTCACGGTGACGCATAAGGATGCTCCTCCTATTCTACCAATCAGTTTTGTGACACTGATATCATTATTAATTCATGTTTAATTTTTTGCTCTTCCCCTGCGGGCATGTCAGATCAACACTCATAAGCAGCTGAAAGCAAGATGCCGCACCTTCTGTATCAATGTTTTAATAGGTGTCAAGTCAGTGGGAGCACTGGGAGCAAGGAACATGCGTCTCAGAGTCCTTTTCTTAATTAGAACTGTTGGCTCGAGTGCTGTTGAGAGCTGCCTTTTTTGAGTAGAGATGCGCTGTTACAGCAGTCATCATGTTCCTAGTGGTTCTCATGGTTCTTTATTTTTGAGAGTTAGCTTGCATCTCTTTGCTGAAAAGCACTTTGCACTCTGAGGTGATCCTCGCAGGTGCTCCTACACATTGTTCTCCAAAGGGACAAACAGGAAGTGTTTACCAGTGTCTTTGAGAAGCATGGGCGTGAGAGGCGTGTTTTATGCAGAAAGGGGTCTCTCTCTGCTCAGCAGCCAGTGCCTTATTAAATCTCTATGCAGAAAATCTCCCTTGTGGCAGACTGCCATTTCTGTCTCTCTCTTGCTTGGATTCTGTATCTGTTTCCAAGAATTGAGTTCACCTCCTGACAACTGTACAAGACCGGTAAAAGGCCAGTAAGCAGTGATATGCAAATCCTTTTTCTGCTAATTTTCAAAGATCTTTAAAAAGGACACCAGAACAAGATGTCATAGGAAGTAGTAGTCCATTAGATATTCATAGACATCCATGGGCACACAATTGCACTTACTAGGCTTATGTCAAGACAAAATCTGCCATCTTTTTATTATTTTATTAGCTTCTTGTTGACCACTTTTTCCATTTAATGTTATTTTTTTTTTTATCCAACAACTATCCATAAAACATCACCTGAAGTGAAACATTTCACTTCAGTGCCAGGTCTGCAGTTGCCTTCTGCAGTGCCAGAGCCACATAAACTGAAAGCTGTACTTCTTGTGGGGTCACTTACAGTATGTCAGCCTTCTTCCCCTAACTGCTGCGTGCTTAGGAGAAGCTCTGGTCTACTACTGCTGTACAGTAGGAATCATGGGGTATAACATATGGCCATTCCCACTATTCTGGGGAGAAAGGGTTGGTCTTATAAAAAAGGCAGTATTTTGATAGGGCAATGCCTGTATGCTTTATGTTATATTATGATGATTAATATTGTACTGTTCTTGATGTTTCACAATGCTAATTTTGTACTTAGTAGTTTTATTTCAGTAAATTAATTTTGTGGGATTAGTCTCTTCAGACAGCTCTACCCCACCCCAGCCCCAGTGCAGTGGAATAGAAATGGCTATATACTGTATGGATATTATATCCATTCCTATACTTCATATTGACTGCCTGTTCTAAAAACACACCATAACACTGTCACCTGTTCCTTGTAAAGTATATACCTCCATGTTGGACTGTGGAAGGAGTAGATTATACACTAGAACAAAGGACTGTGAAAGCAACCCTTTTAGTGGGAATGACATGATTGAACACTTTTATAAGCTGTTATGGGCAATTAAGTGTGTTCTTTGACCCTGTGTTGTGTGGCTAATTCAGTTGTCTTGTGCTCCTGTTTGTGATAAATGAGGTTTTGCTAGAAAGTAATTTTTTTCTTTCCCCTTCTTATCTGATGAAGGAGGAAGCATGAAGCATTTCCCTGAAGCATGAAGTACAGCAATAAGTCAATGCATGGATCATATTTACTTAACACACAAAAGGAGAAACTAATCTGCAGTTAAAATGAACAGAAGGAAAATGCATAATAAGCCTTGTGCTGCCAAACCGAAATGTTTAGAACCCGGGTGCTCAAATATGAGACATTTCATGAAACATTGTACACATATCTCACAGTTCGCCTGTACCAGACCTTGTATTAAACTGTAATCTTGCATCTCTCGTTACATAGACTGCAGCACATCTCATTGCTAAGATAGTCACCATATGGACTCGTACCATCTGCATCTCCAAAACAACACTAGTCTCAGACTGGTTTGCGTATTTGTATTACAGCACTGAAGAGAGTTTCTGCATATTTATGATCGGGGGGGATGGGTCAGAATTTTGCTTGGTACTGAACAGTCTTCCATTATCTGCAGCTAACACCATATCTCTTTTCAGGTTGTGTAATAGTATTCTATTATTCAACCACAGTTTCAGACACTTTAGTAAGTAAATATGTGTCAGATGTACCTGACAGATGTATAGATGCAGTTTCATCTGTGGATGTTTTTGAAGCCATGCTTGAAAAATATGGTGTTTTGTGTACAGAGGACCTGCGATATTAAATGAAGGAGTGTTCCAGCTGTAGCAAAACACCATGCACAAACCGGCTGAGACACGAACATGGGGCTCTGTCCGCTGTGATCAGAATGATGCAGATGGCCATACAGAGGGGCTGACACCTGCTTTGAATTGCAATGCTAATTGTCTGCAGTTTCAGTGTATTTTAATTGCTTACTTATAAAGGTAGAGCAACGGTCTAATGTCACACAGATGTTCTTTGGTCATTGCAGCCTTATATAAATGAAACAACACGTGTTGTAGATTCTCGCATGTCTGCACATCAGGGGTTTTTGAACGCACTGGTGTTTCAAAGTGTGGGAGTCGGGACAACGTTTTTTGAAAATACATAGCGTTTTGCCCTTTAAAAAACAACCATGTAAAGCTTTTAGATTATTATTATTATTATTATTATTATTATTATTATTATTATTATTATTATTATTATTATAATAGATTTGACATACTTCCAAGTGAGGTTGTTAGCTAATCACTTATATAGAACGCTTCGAATTAACCGAACTTTTCTGAACTGTAGAGGAATCGGTAACAGTTCCTCTCGCCAGTTTGTCCTCGGATCCACCCGACATCGATACTCCGGATCCGAGCCAAAAGGACACAACCCGCAGGCAGCATCGCCCGTCATCTGTGTTCCGCCGGGTAGCGGGAGACGAGGGGTTAGGGCAGTTTTTTTCTGGACAGCTCGGTGGGAGCTCTGTAGTTCGCTACGACGTAAAATCTGTTATCACCGATGTCTCGCATTCTTTAGTTTTTATTTTTGTAATTTTTTTGCTGCACGGTTGCTAAGCAACGGCTCTCCGGGTAGAATACAAATCACAGTACTCAGTCCCCCCCCCCCCCCCTTTAGAAAGATGAATACTTCGAGCACGGTATGTAATTGTTTTCTTTGAAGAATGATTTTATTACGCATTTGTTTAACATTTGATCGAAATGTGCCTGCTAAGTAACGTGAGCATAGTGCTAAACTGATGAATGAGCGCACTTCACGTGGACGTGCTTAAAGGGGGGAGGACTACTATGGCTTTTTTTCGCCAGCGGTACTTCGTTAGTGAAATTTAAAACATGGCTATCAAAAGCGCATCACAAGATCCCGGGCGTGTTTTGTCTATGTCAGTGAAGCGAAAACTAAACCGCTCTTAATGACGTTCACCTCTAAAGGGTCGGCAGACTGACACGGTCCGAGGTCGAAACGCCGGAGCGGCGAAGAGCGGCGCGCGGGAGCTGCGCGCGCGCACAGCGGGCTGAAAGTGAAAGGCTCTGGGGTTCCCCCTTCCGCCCCTTGACCCCGTTCTTTGACCCTCGAAAATCCATGGCACTGCCCAAAAGGTGTGCTGTATGTAACTGGGTAAACGTCTTTTTTCGTCTTCCAACGGAATAGTCCAAGAGGTATGAATCCCTTGGCGATATTTAACGGTGTTCGGGGTCTCTTCCTTACCAGTGATGGTTCCGAAGAAGAAGAAAAAAAAAACTCGCCTTGCTCTGGTATAGAAAAGGAGGAGAATGTATTGTCTTTCTTTTAGACATTTTCATAGTTCTGAAATGACAGGCGCATAAAAACACCTTGCTTTGTTGCTTGTCAGATGCATGTTCATTCTGAACATGTACAGTGAAGAGGCGCCCGTCGGCTTTTAGTTTAAAACCCGGTCCCTAGATTATTTCATTCAGAAAGAATGAGTTCAAAGACAATAAAAGAGGCATTTTTCTTTTTTCTTACTCAGCTGACTGGAATGTTTGGCAAAATAAATGTGTGCTGTGGTGAATTTATCGTGGTATTTTCACAGGTTTACTGTAGTTGCGCTGTGGGTTCGGTTTTCCTCACTGCTTCTCTGAACCATGGCAGTACCTTTCTATACCATGACAGGTGTTTCTAAAACTCCCCATCCTCCATGATGTCCGCATGACCTCCATGAAAGAACCACAGTGAGCCCCACTCTTTTCCCTGCATTCATCTTTCTTTTACATCCCTCATCCAGCCCATCTCCTCATCCAGCTCCTGGGGAAGTCTCAGCTCTGCACGGGCTCTGTAACAGGTATATACTGTATGTTTGTCATGTATGCTCATAGATATGGGGTCCCAACTTTCGATCCTTCCTCTTCATATGTCCAGGTGGTTGGCCCTCAGCCCAAGCGGGTTAAGACAAAACTCTATATGCTTAAATTGTCAGTGAACATTCATACCTTATTTTATGATTGGGTGTCATTATTCCTTGTGAAAAGAAATTTGCAATCATTGTGTCTTCACAAGCCTGGTTAAACACACATGTAGAAAATCAAACGCTGCAAACGGAGCACCCTACAGAAGCAGAAGAGGGTTTCTGTCTCAAAGCGGCAACCCTGCAATAGCATCTTGATGTTCTTATCCTGATTGTTCACGGCACAATATCTTACAGTGTAGAGCGAACCTCCATTGTTTGCTGCAGTATCAAATGCCGGGGGTGTCCATGTTTTTTCCAGCACCTGCTAAGATAATAGCTCCAGTTCCACCCTTGCCACCACTGCGTGCTGAATGGATCGTTCTCATTCCCTGAAATTCTCCTCAGTTTCAGTGCAAATGCTGAAGTTAATCCTGCCTGACTGCTGAATAATTCCAATGAAAGGCTGCTGTCAAAGCTGCTGTCCTGTTTGTTGTGCTGCCAGATTTCCACATCGACTCCCTTGTTTCCCATTTCATGCCTTGATGCCCGATCTGTTTCAACTCCTCTGTTCCTCTTTCACATTCTGTGGGTAAGAAGGAGTGGTGACATCACCAGTGTCCAATAAATCACGGTTTCCCCACCCTGGTCCTGGAGACCTCCCACAGCTGGTTTTCTTCTAAACGAGCTCTGTAATCAAGTCCTTAATTGAACTAACAAGTTGTTTTATTGAAAGAGTTTTTGAGAACTGATGTTCAACAGGGGTTATTTCAGTGTGAACACAATTTGTGCCTTTATTGAATGGTCCAAATGTCTTTATTTCACTTCTTTTTTATTTTCAACTAAAATGTACTAGTTTAACACATTTAACTCCTATACCACAAACACTCTTATAATATAGTTTCAAAATTGTGTAATTTAGCACTATACAAATGTAAACAGAGTTTGTGGTAAGTCCCTTAAATATAAAACATTTTCTGCATCAGTTGGTATTGTGTGCGATCTCCAGGGCATTATAAGTGTTAAAATGCATCTTAAGAATTTAGAGCTTTCTATAAAAATAAATGCAGGAAATAATATGGAATGTGAAGGCCCTCTATGCATCTTTTCTGTGTGAGTTGGGGAAGCTGCAGTAAGTATACACATCATTCAGACTTGATAATGTGCCTTGTTGGGTTTCCTGTGAAGCCTCATAGCTACTGTGACCATGAGCAGTAGTTACTTTGCCTGCAGCCTGCCTTACAACATCACCTGAGGACTAGGTGAGAACAGAAAAGGATATCTTTCAATATGACACGGGCAAACAGTTTAGAACAGAACTGTGACTTCAACCTCTTGATCGAAACGATAACAGCAGTTAACCCAAAGATTTACAGAGAGGCCGATACACAAGAGATGTTTTAACTTTTTCCTCACTTGCTTATTTTGCTCACATCAAGGACCACTCATCAGTGGTTAGGCTGACAACAGTGCAGTCAGAACTCCACAGTTTCCATTCTGGAAGTGTTTCTTGTAAATAACTCAGTGTGTGCTTCTCCATCAATATGCAGAAGCTGCATGCCTTCCTTTCATCACAACGGTGCAATTTTGTTGTTATTCTTCTTCTTTCAGTCGAATTACCTCCACTCCCCTCTGAAGGGAGAGCAATTTGCTGGAAGTGCTTCCAGAAATGCACCTGCTGTTCCTTCATTCCCCCCCCCCCTCCCAACAGCAGGATTATTAAGGCATAAATGGCCTGTTTTGCGTCCTGTCCTCATTTTTATGTTTCCCGTCCTCCCTTGTTTCTCCCGCCACTGTTATTCTATTACAATGAGATCTCTATATTGAATGGCCAATGAATATATATCCATATCGTGTAGCAGCAGTAATGTCCAGTTACCAATGCAGAAATTCATCAATTTAAATATTAATATAAACTACACCCTCCTGCTCCTACCCTCCCATAGAAAGTGAAAGAAACTAATACATTTGGAGTAGTCAACTATTGTGACGTGTTGAATATCCCAAATTTACTGTAATATACTGTATATGAACATCATAAGCGCTGCGTAGTATTTGTGCTTTTCACAAGTAACTTGCCAGTCTTCCACACTCATCTCCTCTTGCACATCCTCTGGCCATTGTTTGAGGATCCAGACTTTCAGGGCCAGTACTGTATCTGTACCCATGAGTTGGTGCAAAGATTTCTGCCAGGAATGAATAAAATGTGTTTTGGGCAGAAACTTTCACACGTGCTCTTTAATTAATTAAGTTCTGTCTGGGATGGTACAGTGGGATGGTGGCACAGATGCTGCTGCATCACACTTCTTGGGTCCCAGTTGCAATTTCTTGTGTGGGTTTTGGTCAGGTGTTTTGAGAGTCCTCCACTCTGCCCTATGCTTCCAGGATTAACTCCGGTTTGCCATGACCCTGATTAGGATTAAATGACTTTCTGATAATGGTTGAATAGATGTTTCTTCTGGTGCTGTGGCTTGGGAACTTGGGAACCAGTGGTATAAATGTGGTTTGAAGCGAAGAGTTCTTTAGTCTTAGTTTTAGTGAGCAATCAACAAACTCAAGTGATTCTGAACTCACTCCAAATTTGTAGATTAAGATCCAGACAGATAACCCAGCAGAGAGTTACAATAGTTATGTGAGAAAATTGAAGCATGAACTATAGTTTCTATGATCCTACATGAGCCTTTGTTTAGTAATTTGAAAAGAGCTTTGAGGAGAGAAAAATTTGAAAGGAGAGAGTACATTTTTCATTTAATCCTCCACATTTCAATTTCTAAATTCACTACTGTTTAAATGACTCTAGATCACACTGCTGATTTTTTAATGTGAATGAACCATTAAGTAAAAATTGTCTTTTACTCAGCTGTGCCAGAAGTGTGTCATGATCTCTAGTAAGGCACTGCTAAACCTTTTTCCATTTTATCAGTAGCACATGGTTTGCTGTCTTATTTTCTTTTAACCTACTTGGTAATGCTCTTGCTCTTTTCTGTGCACTTGCAGTTGTTTTGCACTGTTATTTCAAAGACGACAAATTATTGCATTGTTATTCAATGGGGACAAATCAGGCAGGTGGTGGAAATTGCATTCTCTTAAATTCTGGGATTACTTCTCAATCTTTCTGTACCAGCCAGCTAGACTGGAGAACCAGTGGTGGCTGTGTGCTGGGATTTCAAGTCAAAGGGGTAGGGTTCAGGAACAGGTAGAAGTTGAAGATGCAGTGTAAGGCTTCCAAGAACTCACTGCTTCTGCTTACCAGCCAGCCAGAGAATGTATTGAAAAATGCCTAGCATCATGAGTGCTCCCTGAAAAATAATTCTGTAAATATAATAATTTAAAAGAAAACGTAAACACTATTAGAAGCAGTGTCAGTAGTGATCTTTAATGACCAGTTGGTCAGGTGACAACGTGGTGCTTATGTCACATGCACGTGTGCTAGTTCACCTTTGGGCCTTTTACCCAGTTCTGCGCACAAATGTGCATTTTCTTGTTGGATTCTCATGTAGGCTTTGAAGTACAGCTCTGAATTTGTCCTTTTTTGTGTTTGACAGGGAATCGTGGGACAGTTGTGAAGAAGTGGGACGCTTATTACAGACGGAACAAGCCAGCTCAGACTTGCAGCCTGCAGCCACCTTGGCAGTGTTGTGACATTTGAAAGGCCCCTTTGTATCTGGACTGGAACTCAGAGCTGGGTGCTGGGGTGTGCTGCTCCCTGGTCTCTTTCGGGGCAGCCCTTATGGGTTGCCACGTTTGACCCTTAGCCCCACAATTGACCCCCTCTGTGCCCCTTTGCTTCCCTCCTCTCTCTTTTCCCCCACACTGCAAAGACGGGGCGCCCCAACATGAAGAAGAGCAGGAGCGTGTTGACGGTGACTGCGGAGGAGGTGAGTTGCTCCACGCACACACCACACTTTCAGACATTGGCTTTTAATTAAGAGGGATATATGTTATCTGCATGTCCTTGCTCTTTCTTGTTGTGGTAATGCAAGATCCTTATGATTCTCCATAATTGCATGTGCTGAGGGTAATGGCCAAGCCTTTTCCTTCAGAGACACAATCCTGTGGGTTTTGTTCGACTGTCTAAATCATCATTCACCAAAGTCCTGAAGCACATGGTTGTTTTGACTAATTTAACACAGCAACCATTGCAGTGATATGATTAAACCAGAGGTATTAATCAAATTCACTCTGTGGCTTTGCTTTTTGCTGTACTGCATGTGTTGTAGATATTAAAATGTTCAGCATAATTGCACCTGAATCAAAAGCAAAGAATGTATTTCATTTGATTAATTGAGATATGATTGCAGTCTTGTTTTGTGCCCCTTGGATATTTGGTCCTGATGCTGAATAGTGGGATCTTGTTTTGGCTTATGAGCAGTCATACTATAGTTGAGGTTGCACAGATATCACCAGTTAATTTCTGAAAAGGCTGCTGGCATGATCAAAAATAAGAATGTGTGTGTAGACCTGCCAGTTAATTCCTGTCAGCCTGTCACTCACTCTGTCCTTTAAAGAAAGAACAAGTATTGCAGCAGACTCTTTGTCTGACTTTCTAAGCAATTGGATCAGTCTAGACAGATTGCCATTGATGAGGCTGCAGAAGGCAGAAGAGCAAAGTGCAGTGTTAATTCCAGCCTGATGCATTTTGGACTTCAGGCGGCTTGTGTAAATGAGATGGATGCCTTGTGCCACAGAGGGATTCCTGTTTAAGTAGCTCAGACAATAATACATTAACGTGTCTGAAACAAAAGGGATTCTTTGTGGCATTTTCACCGTACTATACCAAAACACAAGGAGAATTCTAGTGGATCCTTGACAAACTCACATCATAGGAGGCAGGCCACTGCACAAGTCAGACTGTATTTAGAAATCTCAGCTATCTTGATATAATTTCTTCACTTTGTATAGTTTATAGGAATTCCTGGACACATATTGATCAGAGGTCTTGCAGATATATTCTGTAGCCCCTACATCACATTTTAAACTGTGTAAGTTACAGTACATACTGTTTAAACCCTGCTCCTACCTTTTATATTCTCATGGAATACGAAACAGTAAATACATTCTCAGTAAATTGTTTTGATTCATTTACCTCAACTCTTATGCTTCAAAGGTGAAAACCCCACATTAACCAGCTCTTTTACCTAGTTCACAAAGCAATGAAAATGTGAAAATCACCTATTTGCCTTCTACCTATTCAGCAGGTCTATTTGGGTGCTGTGGGAAAGATCAAGTATCACTTTTCAGTCGGTGTTCCCTTAATTATAGCATGATGAACCTGTAATTAAAATTCATAGACTGTAATTATGTCACACATTTAATAAAGCTATATTTGAAATCAATGTAGATTTTACAGGCTTCTTTTAATGCACACGCAAATAATTGGGAATCACCAATTATTTGAATCCTGGGCTCAGTGGTGATGAATTCAGTACCTGCACAGGAAAGAATGAAGGCCTGTAGACATGCTCCTCTAACACGCCCACCTGCAGAGCCATGTGTCTTCTTACACACTGTGCCTGAAGAGGCAGTGCTGACCTGAGGAGCGGCCTGTCTTTCACTGACATTGCTGCAAGCCTGCAAGCGCCAGGCAGCTCGCAGCGGTCGCTGGAAAGCTGGAAAACCATGCTCAGGCAATATATGTGCTTTTGCTGGGGAATCCTAATCACAGATCTGTGACTCTTCCCAGGAACTCAAGTATACCAGGAAAGTTGTGACATTTAGACCACAAAGTTCAACCGATGTAGCGAGTTACACTTTTCCATGTGTGATGCAGGGGAAGGAATCTTCTGCTGGTCACCTTTAGGGGCTCTTTAACACCACCTGAGCTTCTAATTAAGAGCCCAATATTAAATTCTCACGGATTCCCCTACGTTCGTCCTAGAACCACGCCATCGGCTACACAGCTAAGGTGCACTCTTTTGTGGATTCTATACATTTTCAATTTTTTCTCTCTCGAGCCTTGACGCTTGTCTTATCTCACCTTTGTCAAGAACCCTAAATTTTGAGCGACCACATACCAGCTCTCTACCTCTGTGTGTGAAAAGGCAGACCAAAGATCTACACTGCTACACCTGTCAGAATGCAAGAATATAAGAAAGAACAAGACCATGCCTACTTTGTTAGTAATTAATTGATTCCAGGATATCATCAAGCTTTTTTTCCCAATAATTCTTAAAAGATCATATGTATTAATAGTTTACATAGATTTTTTGGCTGATTTTAGATAGCAGTCAATACACTGTTGTTAATTCGATATGCTACTTAAACAGCGTGTGATATAACAGTGATTTGCAGCAGGTTGTATCATTGTTGTGTTTGAGCGCCCTCTAGTGTTAACTAGCGCAATTACAGTCAATTATTGAGCTAGAGCGCAGTTGGCCTCTGCGGTACCGTATCGTTCTCTCATGTTGTTCCCTCTAGAGAACAGAGACAGTAGAGGATGCGTGCTTGTCTGAGAGCATGTGTCAAGGCAGGGGCATGCTTTCAACAGCAGCCTCTGTCTGCCCACACAAATCTGAAATTCAGTGCTTTTCAGCACAAAAGACAGCGCTATGAAAGATGATTTTTTTTTGCTTTTGTTGATTTTAGTACGTTTATACAAGCTGGTAGAGCTATGTGGGTTGGGATGGAAACCAGAACTGGAAATTTCTCTACAGCTAGCTTTGGTTTAATTTCGTCCAAAAGAGCCTGGCATTGAATTCAGCCAAATATTTAAATGGATTTAATGATATCATTGGAGCACATTCAAAAAACGAAATGCCAACACCAGAATAGTAATTCTTCTATCGAATGGAGGTACTTTACACATCATGAGCCCTTCATAAAAACTACACAACACGGTATAACAACATGCATCAGCCTTTCTATTCATCTGTACAAATTACATTACAATGGTTCATAACGAGACATTTTCAACAGAAAGCTAAGAGCAGAAAAACACATTTGAGAGATGTTGGGTGAAACTAAGGATGATAGCTTTATGGATTTGATAGCTGATAAGGAATTTCTGCACAGATTCCATAACAGAGATCCTTTATTTTTGTGTGAAATTGTATTTGCTATCTGATTTTGACTGTATGTCTGTAACCTCTTGTTGTAACCTTACAGCTTCATAAGATATATAAAACAAAAAACATTTGTCCCTTTCACTTGTAGGATTCCGGCAAAGCACACTGAGCAAAAGAACCAACAAGCTATTGTTTACTTATGAAAATTGATAAAAATCGAAATCTATAGAGATCATATTATTATTATTACAGGTAATGGGAACTCTGCTAATGGAAACATGTGTAGCCCCCACCTGGTTGATGCAACAGCAGCCAATGTGCGCCAGTATGCTCACCACACATTAACTATCAGTGTGGAGGAGAACAGAGTAGTGAAGCCAATTCATAGATGGGAATTATTGGGAGGCCAAGATTGTTACAGGCCGGGAGAAATTTGGCCAGGACACCGGGTTTACACCCCTACTCTTTTCAAGAAACACCATGGGATTTTTAATGAAGGCAGAGAGTCAGGACCTCGGTTTTATGTCTCATCCGAGGAACGGTGCCTTTTTTAACTGTACAGTGTTCCCATTACTATACTGGGGCACTATGAAGACCCACACAGACCACAGGATGAGTGCTTCCCTCCGGACCCACTGACACCTCTTCCAGCAGCAACCTTTGTTTTCCCAGGAGGTTTCCCTTCCAGTTACTGGCCAGACTCACCCCTGCTGAGCTTCAGTGGGTTGCCAGTTGTGAGTTGCAGGATGATATAGCTGCTGGCAGAAACAACAGTAAGAACAGCTTTTCATAAAACTGTTACATGAGGTACAGAAGGAATTGAACTAGAGCTATGATGCTCATTTTAATAACTGCATATACAGCTCCTACTGTCATATGAACATCACCAATGCTGTATAAACTCCCTGGCGTCCATTGTTCTCCTCCAGGTTAACGAGGAGGAGTAATGGAGTGTAGGGGATGAACGGCATGATTTTGAATTTTCAGTAGGATGGGGACCTGGGAAATCTGTTTCCTTCTCTATAAACCATCCACACACTGCCTGTCACTGAGAGAGAGTCATTTATTTTGCCTGCGGTGTTGTGAGTAGTCGGCTACTAAGAGCACTGTAATTCTAATTATAAATGATGCACTTCATAAGTAAGTAATTAGGTAGTAAAATTACATCTTCTGTAGAAATACTGTGGGTAACTGATATGGTTTTTCTCTTTTCTTAGGTCAGGCCAACATAGGGGTCAGGGAAGAAAAACTGGGTAACAATCTAATACTGCTAATAACATTAAACCTTTTAACCAGGATTCTGCATTGAAGGGTTGTGACTTTGAAACCTAATCCAGACTCTTTAACAGCAAGCTTTTCCCCCCTTTACTTGCCCTATTCCTTTGTCAGAAAAGGTCAGGCTGAGAATGCCTTTATAAAGCTGTCATGCCAGATGAGAGCTTCTGCACTTTGCCTTAGCAGAGCTGGGGGTCGAAGAGTACAAACGAACTGGCAAATACAGGTTTGCTTTGCTTGAAGACACTTCAAAAGCATAGCATGAAAAAGCTGAGGACTGCTTGTAAGAGGTGTATGTTTTCACTGGGCAGGATTAGCTATAATGTAGTTGCAATTCTGAGATTGCTTCATTTATAAATAAAAGCATCTGTAGCGTTCAATGCTGAAAGAAGGCTTTATTCTAAAAATGATAGAGCTTTAAGTGACAATACAATAAAGTCTGGAGGGAAAACCTTCACAGCCTGCTAGAGACATCACTGTGCTTTGTTGTTTGTCAGAGTTGGTTTTGACATTTATAAATGTTGAAATGGCAGATTTGGAAAAAAGTCCTTAAAGCAGATTGAACAAAAAAGGGGCATGGAATATATAGTTTTGTGCAGTTCCCTGAAGATTTATGGCTACGTTCACTACGGGTTTTGTTTCAGTAATGAACAGGAGGGAAAAGTCCAGTTTAACTGAGAAGAAGAAATGAACAAAAACAAAAAAATTAAAATTTACAGGTCTCTTGTTTTCACCATTCACAGATGATTAATCAGATTAATCAATAGGTTGCACAGCTGAAAGTTTTATAGGATATAACAGGGATGAGCAACTCCAGTTCTTAAAGGTCCGATCATTGTTTGTTTGATAGATTTCAAATAACTTGTAAAGTAGGGCTTAATCAGTTGAAAGAATCTTGATTGGTTTCAACAGTATGAAAAGTACCCACATAAACACCTGGAGAACCTAAACTGGAGTTCCCCCATTCCTATATAGGAATGTGTATTTCTATATACATACAGAAAATGCATTGGACTTGCAACATGTGTGTACTGTGAGCTGTGTACAGCATATGTCAAGTTTTTTATATTTTGTTACACCCAGGGACAGGGTACTGTAATATAAATCTTTCAAAGGCGGGTCTCAGGTATATGGATGCATCTGCAGCTGTAAGGTAAAAAACAGTGTGGTTCAATATCCTAAAATACTCAAAACCCTAGCTCATTCAAACCACTACCTAACATTTCCTTTCAAAATTCACACTACAATCTCCAGTGCTGTCCACAGATTGATCAGTCAGTCACTTCCTCAGTTCTTTCTCCCTCTGGACCTGCACATAACAGATGCTCTGCTCTCTATCAGCATAGCAGATATCAGTAGCCCACTGGATGTCTCTACTTCCTGGTTTTAAATGTCACCTGACCACTTATCTTCCAGCTAGTGGTCAAGTGACTCGGGACTTCACATTATTCCTCACTAGTGTCTGGGTACCATAGCCCAGACACAAATCTTTATCTTCTGTCCACTTAGCACAAGATGAATACACAATCTATTATACCTAACAAGTGTAAAAGTTTGGTTTACGTATTGCAATCAACTGCTTTTTTCCGCACAGCCCTTAATTCAGAAAAGCTTAGCCTTGTCATTCTCAAATGACAGCATTGGAAAAATACGCAGAGACTGCTCCTGATGCACTTTCCACTTTCCTCCTGCCTAAATCTGAGAAAACAAAGACAGGTCATGGCTGAAGGAAAGAAAAGATAGCTGCTATCTATTCACCAACTTTGTTCCTAAAAAGGTAGGAAGGGCCAGACTGGCCATTATTTAGAACTCCTTCAGAATAATAGTTTTGATTGCCTTTTTAGGGTGTGTACTGCCTTTGAGTTCCCAAGGATTTGCATCAGATTTCCTAAAGCAGTTAACGTAGTGGTTTTGAAATTGGGGACAAAAAATGACCTTTCTATTTATTAGGCAATAAAAATAAAATAATGAGTCATTATGGTCACAAGGTGTTATCTACCCATTTTACAGGCTCAACACATTGTCTGGTGTGAGCAGTGTTATTGACTTATATTCACAAACGTTTTGCAGAACTCACCAATATTAGGAATTCTTAAAATCTCGTTGTTATATCATGCCAACAGAGAAAATGTTAGGTGCTAGACCTTAAAATTTGGATTGATCAAATTTGTATCACTGGCTTTGTAGGGGTTTCCCACAGATTGTATCATCGATTACTATAGCTCTGTATACTTTGACGAGCTTTAACTGTGTCTGTTTGCTGTGCCTGCATCAGTGGTTGCTGTAATGGTTAATCCACATTGACTGGCATTTGATGGTTCCAGAAATCCCATAGAAAAAGCAAAGGGAATAAGCCGCCTTGCTGTGAAAACAGCATGTCTCTCTGGGCAACCCCTGGTTCTCTTGAGTCCTCTGTCCTCAGCAGCTTTGATGTCTCCTGCTGGGGCACTGATTGCTGACACCCCCACATTGGCTCCCCTGCTGGCGAGTCTGACAGCAGACTAGTCCCTCTCATGTCGCCCCCTACAGAGAGACGTGAGCATGCTGCTTCTCATTCTCCCTCCCGCTCTCTTCTTAATTCCCTTTTCTCGTCTCTTCCTCCCTTCCTAACCCCCTTTCTCTTCTTCTCTCTCACCTCTTTGAAACAGTAGGAGGTGCTTCTTCCTTCCTTGCCATCATTCACCCAGGTCACCGCTCCTTCTCTGTCTTATTCTCCCTCTGTCTCTCCCTCCTCCCTCTCTTCTCCTTCCGTCCAACACTCTCTCTCCCCTCCTTCTTTCGTCACTCTGTCTCTCCACCTGTGATGAGTGCTCCAGACTGTCATAGAAATAGGGTGGATTAGGAATAAAGCCTTACGCTTGGAAGTGAAAAGAGCTTTCATAAAGATCCTGGGATTAAAATATTTTTTTAGAAAATGAGGGTGAAATTTAAAAGGTTAAAGGCTGTATAAACTTAGTAAAAAACAGACTTTGTTCAAACAATTCCAATATGAATGCTGCTCAAGACTTCACAGGGTTTTGTAAGCAGTGGAATGTATGAGTTTCACTTCACTTATCAAACCAATTGTGGTTTCACAGCTCTAGTGAGCTGACACCGGTACTGGAGGGTTGAGGACCTCAAACCCCTT
This sequence comes from Lepisosteus platostomus, assembly GCF_059453375.1. Lineage (NCBI taxonomy): Eukaryota > Metazoa > Chordata > Actinopteri > Semionotiformes > Lepisosteidae > Lepisosteus > Lepisosteus platostomus. The sequence goes on from NC_142623.1 coordinate 15,716,272, forward strand.
CACCTGAAAGGCCTTTACACCACAGGCTCCACAATGACCACAGCTGAGAGGACAGAGAGGAAGAATACTACTACTTCTACTGCCAGCAGCCATATCACCCTGCAACTCACAACTGGCAACCCACTGAAGCTAAGCAGGTGTGAGCCTGGTCAGTACCTGGATGGGAGACCTCCTGGGAAAAACTAAGGTTGCTGCTGGTAGAGGCGTTAGGGGGGCCAGCAGGGGGCGCTCACCCTGCAGTCTATGTGGGTCCTAATGCCCCAGTGTAGTGACAGGGACACTATACTGTAAACAGGCGCCGTCCTTCGGATGAGACGTAAAACCGAGGTCCTGACTCTCTGTGGTCATTAAAAATCCCAGGGTGTTTCTCGAAAAGAGTAGGGGTGTAACCCCGGCATCCTGGCCAAATTTCCCCATCGGCTGTTATCAATCATGGCCTCCTAACAATCCCCCTCTGTGAATTGGCTTCATTACTCTGCTCTCCTCCCCACTGATAGCTGATGTGTGGTGAGCGTTCTGGCGCACTATGGCTGCCGTCGCATCATCCAGGTGGATGCTGCACATTGGTGGTGGCGGAGGGGAGTCCCCATTACCTGTAAAGCGCTTTGAGTGGAGTGTCCAGAAAAAGCGCTATATAAGTGTAAGCAATTATTATTATTATTATTATTATTACTTTTCTTGCTGACAGCTCTGTGAGTTCGTAGCTGCCTTGGCAAGCCACAAGAGGTCACTGTTGCTTAGGAAACGGGGCATGCCTTGGCCATCTCAAGGCCACCCCACCCTACTGGTGCTTGGCCCATGTACACCACCTCTTGGGTATTCCTGGTCGCAGTCAGCTAGTGGAACTGTAGGCCTCCATCTTTACTTGGCTGGAAACAAGGGCTTTCTTGTTCCTGTGAAATGAAGGTTTCACTGGGCTTCATAAAGCAAGTAGCCTCTCATACAAATCATCCAGTGAGAGGTTTTTGTTTCACAATGGTGAGATAGTATCAGACATTTGTGTCTTATTTTTACCATAACTTGTCTTGATTTACAGTGTGGAATTAATCCTGTATAATGCTTTGTATGCTTTGTATTGATCAAGCCCTAATTTACAGTGCTGTGTGGAATTTGGTCACCACATCACTGGAACTGGAATTACTTCAAAGAAGGCCAGCATAGTCAATTCTAGTCCTGAAAGGAATGTCTTACATAGTCATGTCCCAAGCCCATGCACTCTGGCTTCGTAAAGTCAAAAGATCAATTAACAAAATCTGCTTAACCATACTTTTCAGTTGTCCCACTTTGTCTTGTGTTACATGCATTAAAAACAAGAGATACATATCTACCTTGGGAACTGTAGCCCTGAACTGAAGAAGTCACAGCCTCCAGAAAACTTCAGTTTAAGAAAATCTTCATTGTCTTTTGTGTTTTGCATGCACACAAAGCATGTAGAGTAACCTGGTTTTATTGCTTGTCACAGCAAAGTTAATTCCAGGGCAGGACATGAATATTAAAATAAGAGGAACTAGAGGACAGCTGTTAATCTTCAGTCCATTTTGTCCAAGCATTGATTGAAATTTGACTTTAAAAGGTGGGACAGACAATAAGAGCTTGGTGGATGTGAACATGGTAAACAAGGTAAAGGCAGTTTTCTAGACAGTCTTTGGAACAAGGAGCTGAAAACTCCTCCCACTTGATTGTGTATGTAGTGAATGCATTTTAGTTTGCTAAAATGGCTGCTCCATTTTGTGCTGGGTGTTGTGTTGCACATAACTCTATTGCAGGGGCTCCTCTTTTTTAATACAGTAAAGGTTCTGTAAACAGGAGCTCAGGATAGAGTTTTACTGCAGATTGAGCCTGCAGGGGCCTCTTAAGTCCCAGAATGTGTAGCTTATCACACAAGTAATTAATTTAGCATAGAAATCAAAGGTGTTTGTATGGAGGTCATTTTCATTAAGAATCTTAATCATCTTCGAACATGCAAATGTGGTTTGCAGATACGAACGAGACACAAGCCTTTCCTATGAGGCTGGCGATGCCTCATAGGGAAGTAGTTCAAACGGCAACTAGAATGGCTTATTACCAGAAGCATTTCACTTCGACAGGCTTAGCAATTACAGCACTTAGATCTGATTATGATTTATTTTAATTAGTCTTAATTTTTCCTTCCCTTGCCAGATAAGGTCTTTGAAAAACAAAAGAAAAGGTAGTCCAGTTGCACTATGTTGGAGCATAGCTGAATTTCTATAGATATTGTTAATATTAATAGCAGTGTCAGCAGAGAACAAGGAGGGCACTTTACTTTAATTTACCTCTGAAGTTCAACAATTCTCAGAACCAGCTCTTCATTATAGAAATTTCACAAAACAAGGTCCGGACAAATGATCCAACCTTATCACCTGCAGGGAAGCCATCAGCTCTTAATAAAAGCTTTGCAGCTGAAAGGTCAGTTCTTCTTTTGTTCTGAAATGAAATCTGTATACTGTAAATAATGAAAAGATGTTTTTTGAAATAATTGAACTTCAGAAGTAGATTACTGTATACAGATTTCTGATTCCCATTTTCTTCTTTATTGATTCAGTGCTGGTGGGAGTCAGTGCTGTGATTTAGTCATTCTTCTCTGATAATGGATTAATGCTAGACAGGATGGAAGCAGGGAGCAGGTTCTTCTTGGCTGACAGTAGCTAGCACAACACTATTATCAAAATTCATTACGTTTTTGGTCTGAGCTTGACAAAAAACTGACATCTCTTAGAGGCACAATAAAATTGACGGCAACATTTGAAGGTTGCGTACAAGGTCTGTTTGCTGTTCACACACTTGACCGCTTTTTTATGCTAGAGTTGCTAGACACTATTCCAAAAATACCAGCAGAAGAAGTGACGCCAGGCACTGGACTTAGTCACAGTGTTTAATACTAGTGTTTTGTGTGTCGAAAATATGAATGTTCAGAAGAAGAAAATCAGATAATAAGGATGGTCCTCTTCACTCCACTTGGTCTACACTAATCCTGGACTTTGGCCTATGGTCTGTTTTGTAAGTTGAAACCTGGCCCTGTGATTGATGCCTGTTTTTTTTTTTTGGCCAAATTTGAGTCTTAACACACAAAACCAAATCAGAAAATAACATGATTTATAACTTGAAATGCAACAAGAAAAAAGGCAAGTGAAAAAGAAAACAACATTTCTGCTATTCCTTTTAATAACTGATGCACTCACTGGCTTACATTCCTGTTGTAAGGAACCACAGCCAATCTATATTCTCTAGTTTCTAGTTTCCTGATACTGTGGACAGTTTTAGCACTATGCTGACATTAGCTGTTGAGCCCAAAGGTATTCCAAAGTTTCAATAGGGAATTCGGAGTGATACGGACAGCAGGGTAGCAGTAGTGAGCCACACATCCCTCTGCCCCCTGAGAATTCTGCAGATGCAGAGGGCAGCCAGGGCCAGACAGTTTGTCACACTGACATGCCTTGATACACAGTACGGTCGACATCTGCCAACATCTGTCACTGTAAAACTGCCTGACACAAGAGTTCCTGGGGGACCTTACAGTTAGTTAAACAATGCCTTTATGATGCCTATTTTTGGAAATTTGACACACCCAATTTGGCTTAAGGGATTGCAAGTCAAGTAGAGTAAAGAAAGAAGATTCAGAGATAAATTTTTGTCATAATTTTCTAGCTTCTTGGTTGTCTAATTTGTTTTGGGTCGAATTATGTTACGTATGATTTTTGTCTGTCTGATTAACTCGTCATTTTCTGGACTCCTCAGAGATATGCAACGGAGAAAGCCTTCATTGGTTCAAGGGATGAAGTGGTGGTTAGTGCTGTGTTCTCTTAGACTGGTACTGTATGCCAATCTGTGTGGAGTTTCTTTTTCCCTAAGACACGCACAATAGGTTTGGTTATCTGCTATAAAATTGTCCTTCCCAGGGTTTGATTCCTACCTGGTCCCAACAAGGAATGACCCCCACATTCCACATCGTTACTATGTTGAGAGTGGCTTTAGTGTCTATTTGCTCAATGATCTTGCTCAATGAGTATCCTTTAAATTCGCTTTGCCTTCCCCCTTCTAAATGTTTCGGGATCAAATGGCATGTTCATATCTGCCATGTGTAAGTGAAGGACTTGCCATGGCTAGGAAACTCACCCCCGAGGGCCCAAAAAACTGGGATCTGAAACTCCTTTAAAGCACTTCAGGTAAAAGAGACAGGTGGATTTATTGTTTCTGGTAAAGCAGAGTGAAATTTCAGATTCAGACCTGACCAAGAGATACCTTGTGGAAATTCAGAACATTCCCCAGGTATTCCCAAGCATTCATTTCTGTACCTTACTATTTTTTACTTTCTTTATCCTGATATAGGATTGAGGGTTTCACATACAGAGAAATGCTTAATGTGTAAATATATCTCTGTTTCTGTCCATTTTAAATGTGGCCTGTGCAGGATACAGCCTTGGGCTCTTGTAAATATTTTGATGTATGTGCAATGGTTAGACAAATGGTAACTCTTTCTCATTCCATGTTATTGGAAGTCTGCCAGTATTTCCATTCGTTTTTACGGATTTGTTTTAGTAAAGAAACAGGGATAGCATTGCTGTTTATCCTTGACCATAATATCTGCCAGAATACTGAGGATTCATCTCAAGGGATTCTAAAATGGGATTTAGTTCTACCCCCTGAGAGTACCAGAAAGTGTTAAAAAAGGCTTTGAAATAAATTATCTTTATTATATTAATTTGCCTTGGCAGACTCATAAAAGCTACATTTGGCAAGACACAGCTGGGTTGTACCACGTTAATCAACAAAGCTGAGCTTCATCTTTTGTTTTTTTAAAATACCACCGTCGTCATGAAACACAACACGTGTGTTTGAACTGGAAGAAAAGGGCTTGTTTTCCTGCTCTTCTCTTCTCGTGTGTTTTGTGTGCATTTGTTCCTGTGTAGTGCCTTCAGCTTTTCTGTATAGAAATGATAGAAGTTCATGTAAGGTCTTTTTGTGATCTGTTTTAGTTTAATGAAATATACCTTTTGATTAACTCTGAAGATTGATTGTTTTTATGTGTGTGAGTTTGTAATGGCAGTGCAGTACAGTATCTCCTTGCTTTAATGGACTTCACTTTCGACGGATTTCAGAAGCAACGGACAGAATCTGGTGAAGCAGAATTTTGGCTGGAGATCAGACAACAGCGGAGTCTCCCCCAAACAGACAAACTCTGGTAAATGGACAGTCGGTGAAGTTAACATGACAACTGCTATTAGTCTGTTAAAGTTAGGAGATACTGTACTAGGTGTTTCTGTTTAATCCTTTTTGATCAATTCTTTGTTAGACTTGTAGTGCAACAGTGTGCACTACAATGTAACATTTATCCTTGTTCTTCCTCAGTATCATGCCTTTTGTGAGAGATTACCTAATTATTAATCAAGCAAACATGATTAAAATGGTTCTCCCCAGCGCTAGTTGTACAGGAATTTCCTCTGCTTTGTCTGCTTCCACCACTAGATGGCTCTGGCTCTCCCCCAGGTTTTTAAACCCAATGGCAAGAGGAAGCTTATCTTCACTATGTTTCAAAAAAGTGGACACAGAAAAAAAAAACACTTTGAGAAAATGGGAGCTGAAGGGAGCAAAATGCAGGAAATGCATTATTACACTGTCAGGAATGTAACTGCTGCTTTTTCTTTGAGTTTCCACTTTTTTAATGTAATATTTAAAGAATCGCAGCAATCGAACTGCACTCAACACGCCATGCCATAATGTGTCTGCATTGCTCTGCCTGACGGGTTGCAGCTGCACTGTCTTGAACCTAGCTTGAACCTTCGACACCCCGGCTACTAGAGCTCACGAATGCTGAAGGACGAGGCAGAAGCTGGTGAAAGCAATGAGCTGGCTGAGAGATCCAAAGGGATGAATACTGGGAGGAGAGATGAATAACCCTGTATTGGCAGAGGGACGGATAGACAAAATCAAATAATAAACTAAAATCTCCTTGATAAATAAGCAGATATGAAAATCTGGTTCTCAAATTGTTTTTCAAGGCTGTATACCAAGATATAATTTCACAGATAATAAAAGAAATCAGTATATTTTCACGAAGCGTCTTTCAGGACCCTATGCAGACGGCAAAATCCAGAGGGGAGTGAGACAAACAGGGAAAAAAGGACTAGGATCGGGGCTGGAAGAACAAGGGGGCCGGTGCTCGGGGGAGGGGGGTGGGGGGGGGGGCGTGGTCCAAGGCAAACAAGTCCGAAGGGTGATCATAAAGAAATCCGGAGGGAGGAAAAGTTCCTGAGCTGGGTGGTCCATCCTTGACAAAGACTAGACTGAGTTAAAAGCCGGAGCGGGATCCGGCGAAGGGTCGGGTGAATTAAAAAGGGTAACGGGGCCAGGCGCTCCCCGCCCCGGACCCAGATGGTCAGGACGCTGTTGTGAAGCCTATGCTGCTGAGCCCCTCCTGGACTCGCTGGTAGGCGGGCTTCCAGGCGTCCATCTTCCACAGCTGAGCCCAGATTGGTAAGAGCGTCTGGCTTTTAAAGGGGAGGCTGGAACAGGAGGCAGGTGCAGGAGATCAGGTAAACGAGGAAGGGCTGGAGCGCTGGAGGATCCTTAAGAGCAGGGGTTTACGATTGTGACATATATCCTTGCTGAACATTTGTTGACGTGTTCTTCCTTTGGGTTTGTTTCAGAAGGACATAAAGCTATGCTGTACTAATAAAACTACAAGGAGAAAGTGTATCAAAGCCCAAGGGGTAACAGTTTCAAATAGGTGTTCCATTTTTAAACTCTTGTCACTTGAAATATATTAACATAACATTAATAGACTTCCAGTAATTTGATCTGTCCATTACTAATGATTAATTTAATGATTATTACTGAACGTTTGATTCAGTGATTTCGTGCAATCCAGTGTTAATAGACTGCATATATAATGTGTCATTTGCAAACAGTAGAGCACTCCATTGGACCTGACAATGGATTGTATTTTTTACAGAAACATTTATTGAGAGTAAACTTCTTGTTTATTGAAGGGCAGCATATGGATTTTTAATTGCTCTGACATTTACAGGTGATATAATCACATCTTCACCCAAAAAATGCATTTACAGCCTTTCTTTGCAATTTAATGCCTATGAACTGTGAAGGCAAAAAAGAAAATCGATCAGAGACACCAATTCAATTTCCGCACTAACGCTATTAATCGTGTAAGACACAGGGGAAGAGACGTGGCTCCTGAGAAATTTTTCATCGGGGATTGCTGTTGTCATGCTTCTTCTCCCCAGCACTGTGCAAGTTTCACGCAGGCTCATCGAAGCAGAAAAAGAAAACATCCAGAAGCAAAAGAGACTTAATACACAAGCTCAGAAGCGTCTGGTGTGTACTGATTTCACTAGCATAGTTTAAGATGACCTTCAGCATCCTTGGACACCAAAATATATTGAATAGGTTTTCTTTGGCTTTAAACTAGGTTTATTGGCATTCTAATAGCAGTTCAGGAGCAGAGGGCTAACTCTTGAGTGTATCCAATGAAATATACTGTATATACAGGTAACAGGTGTTCATTGTTTTGTGTGGACATGTGAAAAACATACAGTTTGAAATTGTGGTTCATCCTAACTATCGTGTGGGTTCTGGTGGGTGCTAGTACTCATGGCCAGACTGTTGTCCCCTCGAGTGAGTGGGTTAAAGCCAGATCTCAGTATCTCAGATTTATACAGTTGTCATTTTGGAGCAAAGACCTGTTGGAGAGCTAGCCTTTCAGCAGAGATTTGGAAGGATGTGAAACTTTGCACTGTAGTGGTTACACTTAATCAAGACTGACCCAATCCTGTAATCACAGTAATCCTGAACAGCTCTCATTTGAGTATAATCAATAGCCTCCATTAAGCAGAAAGCAGCCATGAGTTACTGCTTGTGGAGATTTCTGGGTGGTAAAGTTCTGATTCTACTTGGGCCAAATCTGTGGAATCCCCAAAGAGTTTATAGAGAATTTAAAATTGTACAGATTTAGGCATCTCAGTATGTAATTTGTGTTCCCTGACTTTTCTACTGCAAGTGGTTAGATTGATCATTCCCAATATTAAACGGAGCTGCCTGATTCATGACGCGCTAGACGTGCGGACACTTTATTGGACAGCTGAAGGGACACTACTAGTTATTTTTTTTCCGTGCCTTTTTTATTTTTCCACATTTTCAGTTTCAATATTTATCTTCCATCATTGTGTCTCCTGTGTGCATTTGTGCGCCTTGTAATGAAATTATTTTTGGAGCCACTTCAGAAATGACAGACATCTGCCGCGACATCCGAGAGCAGAACCAGAAAGCCTGAGAGCCCCTGATCCTCTGTGATTCTGAAGAGGTCCTTCCATTAGCTGATACCCATCTCAGTCCTGAGCCCAGACTATTTCGTAGTCACAGATAAAAAAAGAAAAGAGTCTATTTGAGCCTCTGCAACTCTGGCTCTCCTTTTCTGTGCTCTCTCACTTTGCTTCTTTTTCGATTGCATACAAAAGGCAAGGTTTTTCCTCAGAGCGGCCAGATAGTCACAACTCAGGGAGATTAAGCATTATAACTGAGATGATGCTTAAAGCTATTTGGTCGTCTGTCTTTCTTCAGTGCAAAAGCCAAGAGATGCCTAAAGAAACAGAGGGACTGCAAGAGGGACAAGGCAGAGAGGAGGGTGGATAAATTACGTCTTACTACAAAATGTCACTTGCCAGGCATCAGGTGTGGAAACACCGTGGCTCCTAGCCAGAGATGGAGACAACAACATGATCATGATGTTCTTTTTATGAGATATGTTTTTAGGCAACTTTATAAACACAGATCCATCAATACTTTCTCTGGGGGAAGAACGGAGTTGTTTCACTTGCATCCCTCTATATAGAGACATGCCATAGAAGCAATGTTTGAATCATAAAACAATGTCAGAATCTTCCTGCTTGCCACCTGAGCTTTTATGTGTTTAATTGAGCTGCAGGCATACAAATGAATAGATTCTCTCAGGTGGTGGGCAATGCATGGTCTAGTTGAGGAGCAGGAGACAAACTAGTGGAACATGCAGTTCAATCCCACACACCATTACACTCAACATCGCCTCAGCTGAGGGCCTTTCCGCAGGAAAAATAGGACGGGATGGGGCTGCAAATATGTCACAATCCGTTGGGATACACACCCAGCTCCTGTTCCAGCTGTTCTTGCTTCTGGCAGAGACAAACATGTTAGTTGGTACAGGTCACTAATATTTTATCCAGTGACCCTAATTGTTTCCTCACTTGAAAAAAACATAATCTTTTCTTTTCATTGGTAACCCTGGGAATTGCACTGTAAAGAGATCAGTAAAAACCTACTTGATCATGTGACTCATGTTGGGCAGTTGAGCACTGCTGTTTTCGCACACTGGCTTGTTTCACTGTTTAAAAACTAGCATGAGTTTGGATGCACCTTTCCTCTGCATTGTGCAGTTCAGAGCAATTGCATTATTTATTTTTTGTAGAGTGCTTTAGGATATTTAATGGAACGTGCTGTCTGTGACGTAGGTGTGCTCGTCCCTTACTCTTCTCCTCTCTCCCTGCAGAAGAGCAGAGACACCCTGGAGCCTGGCCGCTATAGCCGCTCCTACACCTCCGGCAGCACGCTGGGCGCTGAGCTCCGCCGGGGCCGCCGCAAGCTGTCTGGGAGCCTGCAGGTGCCTTCCTGGCGGCCGCGGGACAGGGCACGTTCCCCTGAAATCCTGGACAGCATGCAGAGGCCTACCACCCTGCCCCTGCGCATCCCACCACGCATCGCCATCACGCATGCCGACTCTGACAGGTAGGGGGCAGCAGAGATCCTGTAGTCGTCTGACTCTGGGACATGCCATCTTAAAATGACCCACCTTGGCGTACAAAAAAAACAGCAAATACGGTATCAGGTTATTAGATATCAAGTAGTCGCTTTCCAGGGAATCTGGGCAAGAAGGCAGTGTTTATCCTGGGGACTGTGAACGAGCCAATTTGGAATCTCTGTAGGCTGTGACATGGTAGGTACTTGCCATGTCACATGAGTTGCTTTTTTTCTGCTAAGTGGCGAGACATTCTGATCAACAAAGACCCGCCACACCCTGTCGCGTCAGAAGCACCTCACCCTGGACTACAGAGCTAAGCCTGCTGTCCAAATGCCTTTACTGAATGCACTGGGCGTGATTCCCTTTTTATGAAAAGGAGGATACCCTTCTATTCATAGACAATCTCTAACACTGTAACAATATTTCCAAATGTTGTCTGAAGGTCGTAGTTCGGTTATTCTAAAGGAAATGTTTTAGGAAGGTGTTTACAACATTATTGGAAGAGTGGAGTTTAGTTATTTTTTGACATTCAGACATGACCTTTGAAATGCTCATTGTGTTTATATTGTGTATCTCCTTGGGGATGTTTTATACACATAATTAAGACGACAGATTGTTACAGAATCCCAAGCTGACAGTATAGCAGCAGCATTGTGTTAACTTTTATATTTCCCTGCAATGCTATTCTAAAGATTGTGTCAGGGTGTCTCTACAAAGCTGCAACTTCTTTATGTTCTTCCACCAGCACTGCTTGGTGCTCTTGGTAAAATTAGTTTTTATGTTTTTATTCTTTTTATTTAGTTTGGGATTGTTTCTTCTTTTTCTTTTCTGTCCTGCAATTTGGAACAGGCAGTTACTCACTGTGGCTAACCTCTGCGTCACTGGTACCAGCTGATTTGGGAGGTCAGGAGAGTGCCCATTTTCCTTCAAAATTGGCTTCCAAGTTGCACATACAGTTCTGCGGAGCGAGCATGGCTCTCGCTGGCAGGGCCCGCGGGTGCCCAATACATCAAAGGGGGGCGCTGTTGCATTGTAAGCCAAGTTTGGCCTGTCTGGCTCGAGCCCACTCGTCTCCCAGTGGTACTGGGCCAGTTGCTTGGGGAATGCGGATATTGACATAACCCGGGCTGATGAAAACAGGCTGATGAAAAAATAAAAAAGAATGCGTGGTTTTCAAAATCTGTTTCGGACCAATTTCTTTCCATATTTTTAGGAGAAAATTAAATAGATGTAGAGCCACCTGTGCTCCTTGCAAGTGGGCCCCTGGCTTCTATATAACAAGGCAGGTCATTTTTTTATGATAAGGGAGCTTTTTATAATTTTTTATGTGAATTTAATTAGACGCTTTGGATTTCCCTATCCAATTTTCTCTTACTTTCAGCTCTTTTCCGATTAATTTAAATTGGAACTATATCTTTTGTCGTGTTGCATGGATGTCTTGCAGTTGTGACATTAGATAGTAATACAATTATTTTCACAGAAGAAACTTCTTAAAGCTTTACATTTTATAAGGGGAAAATGGAATACTTTAGATTATTTTTGAGACTACATGAAAAATAAGTGGGGAAAAAATGTTATTTATGCTTAATTTAACAATTGATTCATCCATTCGCCGTGAGGCTTGAGAAGACGAAGAAGGTAAGTATATATACATGTACTGTACCTATGGCTCATGCTGTTTTTGAATGTTTAGATTCAGCTTTTATTCCTTTATTAAGAAGTGAATTTACACTTTTTTTTGATGACATGGTCTTGAGTCATAGTTAATGTGTTGTGATACGTAAGGCTGCAGTGTGTGACCATAAATGCACAGTCCACTCTTTTTGAAATACTGTAAATGCCTTTTAGTGAGACCTGCAAAAGAAATTGTCTTTGTTGAACTGAAGCAGACAGCCTATGCATTGCAGAGTTGTCCTTTCAGCTAGTGCTCTGTGTTTTAATAGATACAGAATTGTTTTGGGTATTTTCTTTTCTATAAATGCATCCAGGTTCTTTTAAAATCCAAATTAACTGGATTGGAAAATGATCATATCTGAGCGCATTTACACATTTACGCATTTATGCCTGGAAAGGGAACAATCACTGGGCCTGAGACCCCCAGAGTTTTCATTTTTTCCACTGGCAGTTTTTGTTTTCCTCTCCTCCTTGCCCACATGTTGACTGTTGCTGTACAATGCTGTCGACCGCTGTACAGTTCTGTAATGGTCTGACTGATGCAAAGAGAGCTATAGAAAATCAAATGATAAGTTGATATTTAAAATGGAAGAGCAATTTACAAAATAGTTTAATATGGATTTCTCCACATTTACAGTGCACCTTTCGTCCATGGATCCTGATAGCTATTTTTTTTATTCCAGGGCTATTTTTAAGAATGTTTAGTAGCTCCATGAAGACTGTGTGTATATGCTGTAGCTGTTATCCATGGCTCTAGTGTACTGGACTGTATGTGAAGAGTAGACCTCAGTATTGGCTGCTGTGGCTGTGACAGGCTGTTTCCTGTCACTGTTGTGGTCAGTGTTCACTAGGTCTAGGATCTTGGATATCCCTACACTTACCGTCTGAATTTATGAATAAGTCTGTTCAGTCTCATTAAGTGGTCATTACTTGGTCACGACTGCTTTACTACATTATGTTATCTTACAGTGAATCACACTGATCTGATAAACTTCAGTTTCCTTTCATTAACTCCTTTAGCTCTACTGAAAAATCATACTGGTGGCATTTTTAGTGCTAAGACTTTGGGCGGATCAAGTTATGTCAGTGGTGAACTTACTTAAAGAGGTTCCATCTCTGAAGTCTGATTTATCTTCCTCCTGGAAACAATGGGCTGCATGTGGGGAATTGAGATGAAGATGTGCTGAGAGATGACCATACCCTAGAGTGGAGTTAAAAGAGGTTTGGATAGCTGCAAGAGTAATTCCTTGATTGCTGTTGCTCTGCTTATGTGCGCAATTTGCTGTCTGTGACCACTCAAGGTATCTGCTGTCACTTCTATTGAAAGCAGGATTTGTGAGTCCTAATGAGTGACTTGTATAAGACTGGCTTGCTTTTGCATTTGCTTTTTACCAAAAGTTACTGTTTTTCTGGCTAGAAACACTTCAAAAAAAAAAACTGTGTCTCCACTCTCCTCTCCAAAAAAAAAGTAATACTCGAATCTGAAAACCAGCTTGGCTGATATTTAGATAGTATTACGTTTGCTACATAAACATGTAGATACTCTTTTGTGTTAGAGGTAACACAGAAAGATGTGTTTGAATATTTGCATAAAAGCAGTGATGAGACATTATCCCAACACAGAAGTGGTTACTCATTCAGTGCTACAGGAAACGAGTGTGCTGTAATTGTTTTTTTACACCATACTGCCAAAAAATTAGTTGTATCATTAATTTACTACTTCACAAGACATCCTACAGTCCTTCCAAGTCTATCCAAAAGTAATGCTTATTCCAATTCAGATTTGTATTAATTATTTCCAGCACTGAGTCAGTCAGTCTGAAATATAAAACTTTTTTTCTAAAAAAAATATGGGTCTTTTAATTAGACGTGAGCTAAAAGCGTCTGGAATTAACTCATGGGTAGCCTGGAGGCCGAAAATCCTGTTTTACCCCTCTCTCCTTATTAAAAAGAAAAAGAATTGAGCCTTACTTTAAATGAATGAAAGAGCAATGCTGTTTTGGAATGAGGGGGTGGTTCTCACTCCTTGTACTGGCAGTGTGTTATTTATAGGCAATTTAAAAGCTGCATTTGACAGCAGAGAGATCTCACCCTCTCGAAGAGAAGGAGAAGACAGTTAGTAACAGCCCACGGTTTTTTTTTTCTCTGAGAAATAAGCTTCCGGTTCCCTGCTTTGCCATAGACACCGTCTCACTCCTCATTTGGATATGCTGTTACAGTGAGACATGCCAAATTGTCCCCTCCATGACAACCTGGGTTTCTAATGTAGTTTACTGAAGAAGGACAGAGATAAGGGAATATACTGATGGGAACACACTTCACTTAGAAAAGGCCACTGTTATGAGTTTGTGGAAACACAGGAAAGCGCATACAAGGCGCTAATAATTGGACCAGATCTGTTCAAGTGTTTTTGTTGTTTCTAGCAAGGAAAACCTTCAGCCTTCTAATGGGTGACCATAGAAAGAGTACAAAAAATAGGAGGCCATTCCATAGGAGAGGAAGCTACTGTATTAATTGGTTCAAAGTTCTCATCTTTGAATAAAGACTAGGTATCAAATGTAGCGATATGGCGGGGTAGCTTGTTCTACACTCCCACAACCATTTGTATAAAGAAATGCCACCTGTTCTTGGTCTTCAGTGCACTTCCCTACATGGTTACCATGTAAATCTGTCAGGATGATGGTATTCTTGACTCTGAAGCGCTCTGTGTGTAGGCCCATTTTTCCACTTCAGTTCTTTCTGGTGCAACATGTGTCCCGTGCATGCTTAGAAAAAAGATTGATATCTAGTTATCTTAGAAGCTTTAGAGTATAGCACCTTACCTTCCAGATCAGGTAATTTTCAGAAAAAAACGAAAATGATTTTTCTGAGAGGCTGCAGGTGAAGGAGAGCAGATTATAAAGCTTTGACTTCTGGGGGGAGTTGATCAGGACTGTCTCTCTGTTTTCTGTCCTTTGTGATTCCCTTATCTTGTTCGTTTTTTTGGGGGGGAAAGCTAAAAAATATGTTCGACAGACTTGGTAATTAGGGGTGATTGCAGTTTAATCAGGAGCACACGGTGATGGAGGCCATCTGAGCTCATGGTTGTGACTGAGTAATCTGTCCCCCCAAGTTTCTGTCCAGCTGTGAAACGCGCCTGCTTTTTAAAACTGCGACTGATAATTCAATGAAGTGATAAAATGAAAGAACAAATTCAAATCCAAACATCTTCAAATAAAACTGTCATTGACAAGCTGTGAGATGATGTTGTCAAGGACAGTGGGAAAGATGGAAAATCCCTCAGTTTTGAGTAAAAAAAGGAGAGAATGCTTTAATGCTAACATAACTTTGATATCCCTTCGACTTTGCCTTTTGTGACATTTCTGAAGCAGAGAAAGAACAAATAATTCTGAAATGAGATTTAGTTGGTGTGTGGAAAACGAAAGGAGAGTGGTCAGTAATGAGCACATTTGGACTCAGGAGACGCCAAAGGACAGTTCCTTCCAGTCTGTGTTTTTTGTGAGTTTTGTGCAGATTGGATGAGTTTGCACGCCTGCGCCTAAGAGGTTGTGACTGATCTGAAAACAGAGATTTAGTGAACCCCATTTGAGTCTGATTTCTCCTTGAAGAAACAGACAAAAAAGATTAAAGAAGTAAGCCTACTTTCTTCAGAGCGGGATATTTTGAGTCATTCCGGGAGTTAACACAGTGTTACATCTCTCTTGCTGTGTGTAATACTTGAAGTGTGTTCTGGGCTCCAGCTGTCCTTAGCACTGCCTGCCTTCTGCCTCCGTACCTGCCTTAAATGATTTATCCCAGTTTGGATCTAGCTCACTGTTGTGTCCTTCCCAGAAACAAGACGCATGGGATCATACTCATGCCAATAAGACCTCTGTTAGACATCTTGTCCTAAAAATCAGAGTGGGAACAAGCACAACTGGTGTTTCTGGTGTTAAATGGAACCCCCACAGCTTTCCCTTGTTACTTTTATCACATGCATCTTCCTGGAATTAAAAAAAAGAAAAAAGAAATCTGTCCTTTGGGTCCTGCTGTCAAAAAGCGGCTCATTAGGAGTTTGTCCATGGTAGAAGTTATTTACATTTTACTGCCTTTCACAATACATTCATGGGCTCACATTTCAAAAACAGATCCAACAGTAAGTTATTTTAAAAGAGCTACGTTTGTTCCAGAAGCTTCAGATATCGATTTGGGGATTTGTGATGCAGAAGAAAAATTGTTCCCAGTAAGTAGGGCCTTAGGTCACCACAAAGACAATCAGTGACATGTTACGCCTGGGCTGGGAGCAGCTCCCGTCCCAATGTTGCCCTGGACAACCAGCTGATTTGCACAGGCTCTTGATCTTCTTCTGACTCCGTGCCACATCTCCCGAAGGCCATCCTTTATTCAAACAGTTGGACCCTCCCAATTTCAATCAGGCAATGGAGTAGACTATTTTAGGCTTTTACCCTGCTTATTCAGTGCTCCGACATTGAGCTAAATGCCTTTGCCTTCGTCTTATTCAGACAGCTTCACTCCAGCTGGCCTCTCCAATTCAGACAACCTGTATTTAAGCCAGTTTCTCCGCTGCATCAGGGCAGCTTTTTTCCTGGCTTAGAAATAATTATAACTGCTATATTCAAGCCAGCCTCTCCTCTGCATCAAAGCAACCTTTTTTTCGGCTCGCTTTAATTTAGACAGCTCCATTTTCAATCAG
The DNA here is from genome assembly GCF_059453375.1 of Lepisosteus platostomus. Lineage (NCBI taxonomy): Eukaryota > Metazoa > Chordata > Actinopteri > Semionotiformes > Lepisosteidae > Lepisosteus > Lepisosteus platostomus. Next base: position 15,732,441 of record NC_142623.1, read on the forward strand.
CATGCATTATTACTTCATCATCTCTCACTAAGCCTCTCCCACCGAGCCTTCCCGAAGACTGCTGAGGCTCCTATGTGAACCTGCAGCATAACATGACCAACATAAAACTATAATCATGGAGTGTTTGAGTTTTTTCTCAATATCTGTCCTAATAAAGACAGAAGACATTTTAAGATTAGCTATAGCATAATTTACAGATGATCAGATGGCATTATAGCCAGCAGGACCTGGGGCTGGCCCACAGTGGGTTGGGCCAAGTACAAGCTTCCCCTGGCTCCTCATTTAAGATACTTAATTGCCTTCAAATCAGATTATTTTGACAGGCTGTTAGATTAATGTTGAGGAGATAAGTTCCTTTTACAACAAAGGTCACATTATCTGCTACATGATGCCTGCCCCATTCATTGTCTCTGGCCTTAGTTCTTGTTTTTTCTCTGACATATTTCTAATCGGGAGGCAAGTCTGGGCAAATCTTCTGTTCCAGTTGAACTTCAACCTTTGCACTAAGACAGAAGCAAAAGCTTTTTTTTCCTTCTGTTTTCGCTTCTCTGTATGCAACTGCAGCTCTGCACAGGCCTTTATTTATTTTTATGGTTTCGTTCTACACGGTTTGTGTCATGCATTCATTATCTCAACGGCTGTATTTACTCTGGGGATTGTTGACCAGAGACAAAAGGCTGTGGAGGCCTTCCCCTTCATAGCTGTGCAGGTCATTGGTTCACAGTTTGTTAATGTCCAGGCGAATGTTGGAAGAGCACAAGGGTTTGTATCCTACTCCTCAATTCAATTACTTTCTACTGTTTTCCTCCCTGAAACAAGTCAGCTGAAACAAATCTCTGCACTAGTAGAAATAAAAGAACTGTAGTTCCTTCTGTACAGTACATCAGCATGTTTCTCTTTTTCCTTAAACTTGAAACCTGTATCCATGTAAAGTTTTCTATTCCTGTGCTTTAAATACATAATTTGTAACTTAATAACATTTAAGAGTTTACTTGAAAACTATAAAGGTTTAAGAGCTAAAAATTGTATTAATATTTAAAAATATCAAATTGTTAGTTCAGTTAAAGGCATCAATTAACTAATTAAGAGTTCAGCTGGATCAAAAACCAGCAAAATAGAAGACACAAGGCCCTCCAGGAGCTGGGTTTGAGACCTCTGGTCTACATTCATGAACTGCTACTGTCCATTCCAATTCACTTACAAATATATATAATATATACAAATATATACTTACAAATATCCACTGCCATGTTTATTGTTTTTTTATTGAGGCCATTGCCCAAAGGTAGAGGTCTGTGTATAGAAGCTCAGTATTGTTGCTTTAGCCAGACATTTCATTTTATATGCATACAAAAACATTCCGTTAAATACATTATAGTGCCAAATAAAAATGCATTTTTTTACAGTGTCTAGAACCATTTAAGAGAGTTACAGTATATTAGGTTTTATTTGTCTGAGTTTCTTTATTTCTCTAAGGATTGTTTTTTATTCGACAATTATAAGCAGCAGTGCTGAACTGAATTTATGTATTATTGGATGGATGATAAAAAACATTTTTTACCAAATAAAAAAAATAGTAACAATCATACATAAGTGGTGATATTTTGTAGGTTGATGACTACTTTGCAACTTATTATTTTAGCGATTCAGAAATAAAACAAGTACAAAAGAATTTTAATCTTACATAAATCCCAGGCAAGATATATACTGTATATATAAATACCAGATTTCTGTATTCTTTTCGGTGATCATCTGCATAGGTTTTCGTATGCTAAAGCTGCTCAGTTCATTATAACAAAGGTCTCTGTAGTGTATTGCAGGTGCAGTATTTCTGATTTTCTTTTAGGGAATAAGCAGACAAATAGCTGAATCTGTGCATAACAGACAGAACACTGTGCTGCTGCAGGTGCTGTAGAGGAGGGCACAGGGGAGACCAGGAGAAGTGACCTTTTGCAAATGAACTGACCTTTATGTGTACAGATTTTTTGTATACAAAAGGAACATGTAAAGTTGCTGGACAAGATGCCTGAATGTCAGGTTGTTAGGACTGTATGTACAGCATAATAATTTTAAAAAATAAGTGTGTGTGCTGTAGATTTTTATGTTTTGCTTGAATTGGTACTGTAGCAATGGCATCTTGATGTTGCAGTAAATCGCTTTCCTGCAGAGCCACTTAATATTCCTGGCAGTAAAAATGTCACTTTACCTTATTCGTGCGTTATTGCAATGCCATTTTCAACATCATTGCATATGGGCAGCTGATGTTATAGATGTATTCGGGCATCATAAATCAAAAAAAAGGTGCAGGAGCATATAACCCTTTTTTATTTAAACCTGAGGTACTGAAGAAAGAGTAACCTTTAATGCTCAATGAGAGCTTTTGATTCTTCTTACACCTTCCAGTTAGAACAGCAATCAGACTGCAGTAAAGTACATAACTTTATTTCTTTAATTAAATAAAGTAGACAAACATAAATACAGCTGTTCCACTGCAGCAGGGAACCTATAGTAAATGTGTGATGAGCATGCTTAAATATATTCTGAACAAAGAATCTAATTTACCATAGGGGTTTAAACAACCTATATAAGTAAAGTACAAGTAAAGAACATTAAGGGAGTTTTCTTTTTTGGGGGGGAGCCATTGTAAAGTGTGCAATTAAACCAAAGCATCACTGGGCACCCTCCAGTAATCAGTCCTCTTGGTTCTATGCGTGGACTGCTATGATGAGGTGAGGAGGCTGCTAGAGTTCACATGCCTTCAATATAATGGAGAGCACAATCCATGTAAGTCAAAATATTCAACATGAAAGAGCAACCCATCAGGGCCAATGCTGCTAACAAAGTTGATACAGCTCTGAGAAGTCATTTGTGCTGATGTGCTCAGCTTCTGCTGCTCTGCTGTACTGTTTTCTATTGGCAGGGAGCTTACCCCATATCATCTGGAGCGCCTGCAAAGCCTGGCTTTTAAGTAACTACTCCTGATACCATTCATCTCCTGCCAGAGGGTTCCCTTGTTTCCCAATTATTTCTGCTTTAATTATTTCTGATTGCTCCTTGTTTGGAAGATAAGTGAGCAGGAGGTTGGATGCAGGGCTGAAGGGTGCCTTCTTGGAGGCAGTGACTCTCCCTTGTGTTTTGTGCACTTTGCTCTCTCCATTGCTAGCTGCCGGGGCTTCACTTTGAAAGAAACCAACTCCCAGGTCAAGGGGGATGCTGACAGGAGAGGGTTGTTCCACATTGTATGTGGTCATATTCTTAAAACCCTAGACTGAGGAGGAAATCAGAAGTATAGGGACTTGCATTTTGCAGTGTGCAGCACTTTAATGATTACCCATATACTGTATGTGTACGATGTTTATTGGGCATACATCAGAGTCACAGCAAAACTGTTTGGCCATCTTCATTTTGAATATTGTTATCTTCCAGTTGATTTCCAGTTTTAAAATATCCACTATAATACCTGTTCCTAAATCTTCAAACGACTACAGACCAGTTGCTCTGACTTCGGTGGCTATGTAAGCCTTTGAGAGTCTGGTGCTTAAGCACCTCAAGCACTATACATCTTCCCTGCTGGATCCTCATCAGCTTGCCTACAGGACCAACAGCTCTGTTGAGGACACCGTCAACCTGGCTCTCCATTGTATACTCCAGCATTTGGAGAAGCCAAATTTCAATGGCCGCATCCTTTTTTTGGATTTCAGCTCAGCATTCAATATCATTAATCCACATAAATTATGCAGTAAACTGATGGACTTGAACATCAACCCTGCTATGTGTCGTTGGATTCTGGACTTTTTAACACATCACCAACAGACTGTCAGGGTGAATAACAGGACATCTTGCCCTCTGACTCTCAGCACAGGTGCTCCCCAAGGCTGTGTCTAATCTCCATGGCTCTTTTCCATTTTCACAAACAACCTCACATTTCAGGATGACTCTGTCAAGATTTTCAAATATGCAGATGACGCTACCACTGTTGGCCTCATCTCAAATAATGATGAGACTTGTTATTGAAAGCAGATTGACTTGGGAACAGCCTGGTGTCTGGACAACGACCTTCTACTTAATGCTTCTAAAACCAGGGAAATCATCATCGACTTCCGATGGATCCAGAACACATAACTTCCAGCCTTCATTAATGATCTTTCTATAGAGACCACAAACTCTTTTACATTTCTGGGTACATATATAAACAGTGATCTTAAATGGAGTACCAACACTGACCACAATGTCAAGAAAGCACAGCAGAGGATGTTTTTTATTTGGCAACTCATAAAACACGGAGTGAACCGGCAACCCCTCCTTCAATCCAAAGTGATCTGACAACCTCTATTACAGTCTGGTATTGGAGCTTGGATAACTACTCAAAAGGCAAACTGGAAAGGATTGTGTGCAAAGTTGCAATGGTTGTTGGCTGTGAACTCCCTTCTATCTCCTCTCTGCTCAAGCTGCACCTCCAATCGTGCCAAGAAATTCATCTCAGACCCCTTTACCCAGCTCATAATCTCTTTCAGCTTCTCCCTTCTGGAATACATTTCAAATCCTTCCTCTCAAGGACTGCCCGCTTCAACCTCAGCTTCTTTCCCACTGCCATACGAACTCTGAATTAACGTTGAACTCTGCAATGTATCAAAAGCTGATTGGCTAGATGGGTAAGTGAGTCAGGGCAGCCAGTCTGCCTTGCTTCATTTTACCCATGTGGGCACAGGGGCTCTCCCTGTGAGGCAATGTGTAAAGACAGGTTGAAAATTTGAAATTAGTTACAACCTCGACTTCGTGCAATCCCTCCGCAGTCCCCTTAAGAAGGCGTGGAACTTGCCCAAACAGCTAACCAATCACCTTACTTGTTCAGCACCACACCTCCAGCTCTACCATATTTCAGGAACTTGTGGCACAATGCTCACTGCTCAGTGTTGGGTTTTACCTGCTCAGAGCTTCACCCTGCATTTCTGTTTTGTGTCTTTTGTACTTTGATTTTTGACTTCTGACTCAGCATTTTTTGACTACGATTTTTGAATTTCAGCTCATGGTTTTGGCATCTAGGTTATTTACCTGCTTCGTTCCCTGAACTCTTTGGCTTGAACCTTGACTACGGTTTGTGGATTCCGGATTTCGGCTTTTGCTTTGGTGAACTCCCTAAACCTTTTCCCGGTGGACTCTTTTCTGGACTTCAGCCCAGGATCCTCCTAACCTCGAACCACATGCCCACACAGCTGAGCATAACAATTGGGTGGTTTTGTAAATAAAGGAAAGAACTAGAAGAGCTCATTGAGCCAGAGCTCATCCTGTTTTCTGTAGCGTTAAGCAGACTAGTGAGCATGTGACCCTCCCCAGGACATCACAGAGGGATGACCCCTCCTACCAGTGCTGGTCCCCAGTTGTACAGCTGGGTGGACTGGAGCAACTGGGTTAAAGTACCTACCTCAAGATACAACTACAGTATGTGTAGAAGGGACTCAAACTCACAACCTGTCAGTCATTAGTCCAATAGCTTACCCACAGTGCTATGCTTCCCCAACGTGTTTGGTACAGTATATAATAAAACAGTTATTCTGATTCTGAAATAAAAAGAATGACTTTAGTTCTTCTAACCTTATTTCAAGATAGTTCAAGTGGGTAGCTGCGTCAGCATGCGTAGTCTGCAAAGGAACAAGTAATAGGTTTATCCCAGGCTGAAAAGAGAAGAGAGAAAACACAACGTTTTGGCTGTGAAGCCTTCTTCAGGTTTGAGAAAGACCTGAAGAAGGCTTCACAGTCAAAACGTTGTGTTTTCTCTCTTCTCTTTTCAGCATGGGATAAACCTATTACTTTTCCTTAGTTCAAGATTCCCACTTCAAAGGAATGTTATGAAGATAATATACAGAATGTTTGCTTACTAATCCAGGTATTAAACACTTTGCAATTATGCAATATTTTTAATGTAATTGTTCTATTACTAATAAAAAAAATAAAAAATGGAACTGTACATTGGGCTAATGTCTTGGTACCCATTGTAGAAGTAAGGACCTGCAGTTTCCCTGTCAGTGCATCTGCAATGCGCCTGTGTAATCTCTTCTAATCTCTCATTTCCACTGGCTGATGGATTCGGACAACTGTTGAAAAAGGGCATTGATTCACCCTGTGCTCACTGCTGCCCTGCAGGGGCATTTAGGGTAATTCATTCCGAAGCAGAACTTTGTCATCTTCTCCCGATGTTGCTTTTTTATGTTAATCTGGAAAGATTTTATTAAAGAAATCCGTTACTGTGTAAAAAAATAATGTCATTTTTGGAAGCTTCTACTTTTTAAAATATTTCTTTGTTTTTGCAAGCGAGGGAGCCAAATTTGAATCATTTATTTATGGTGGAGTGTACTATAAAATGATCCAGAAAATCAGGATGGTTTGAATTCTTCCACCTGCAAATGAGAGAAAAGGACTCAAGGAATTTAAGATCCTTTTATAATTTCAAAGTTGTGGTTTTAATTATTTAATTTAATGTTTCTGTCAGCATTTTCAATAGCTTAGCAGATACTGTTACAAAGCGTCTTTCAGGACCCTATGCAGACGACACAATCCAGAAGGGAGTGAACACACACAGGGGGGAGACGAGGAACTGGGCTGGTAGAGGAACTGGTGGGGCATGACGAAGGTGCTCCAGCAGGCGTGGTCCAGGCGAACAGTCCAAAAGGGAGTCCAAAGGGAGGTCAAGTGCAGAAAAAGGTCCAGAGCTGGGTGATAAATCCAAGACGAACAAAACAAAGTTAAAAACCGGAGTGGGATCCGGCGAAGGGTCGGGGAGGAAAAAGGGGGGAACGGAACCAGGCGCTCCAGGTCCCGGGTTCGGCTGGTTCAGGAGACGAATGCCACCCGAGCTGCAGACATAGGGCGACTCTGTGATAGGCGAGCCTCCGGGCGTGCGTGTTCCATTGCAGAGAGAGCGTCTGGCTTTTAAAGGTGGGCTGGAACAGGGAGCAGGTGCACAAAATCAACTAAAGAATTGATTTGTAGTTGGAAACGAGCCGGAGCGCCCTTAAGGGGGAGGGACTACAATCGTGACAGATACAATATCTCAGCATTCAAGCAGTCCCCTGTATAAATTGCCCCACTATATGATGTTTTTCATTGTATGTTGGTAAACTCAAAAATTCCTGGTGCTTACATATTTTTTTAAGGCACTTAAAAACAGCAGTGTAGATGGTTTGTAGATTATTTTGTTATGGAAATGAAAAAAATATTGTGAAGGGCAAAATCTAACATTAAAAATAATTATTTTTGTAGGCAATGCTGTTGCACATTACTTAGATTATGAATTGTTATTCCCCAGCATTAATGTTGAGTTCTTACTGCCCATAGTACATAGCTCATCCAATCAGTGGATCCAGATGTGATCGCCAACTTTATGCGTGATGTGTGATACATGAACAGTGTGTGGAAAAATCTACCCTGAATGGCTTTGATGGTTTCAATGAGACAAAAATTTGAAAGTAGCTGGTGAAGCTATTTTTATTTAGAATTTTTTTGTGGGTTATAGGTACATTAACTGTATGTACTGTACCTGTGTCTGAACTGTATGTTGGTAATGTACGTGAAGCTAATTACATTATTCCTTATGGATATTGATTTCACTGTAATTTGCATGATTTAGAACATTACCTGGACTTATAATGGGGCCCTCTGTAATGGATTGGGGCAGCTACAAGTGAAATATACACTCATTCTAATTTATGGTCCCTAACCAGACTCCATTCCATTAATTCCTATGGGGAAAGCCTCCAGCTTAGAGTACATTGTTCTTATGGAGAAAGATTCACCATTATACAGTACGTTGTTTCGTGATTTTCTGGTCCCTGTCTCCGAAGTACTGTATATCCGAGACCACCTACATTACAAGTTCAGTGCTCAGTTTTTAGCTGGGATTAGAAGCTGGTTGCTAAATGATGGCCTTAGTTCAGGTGGTGTGTTATTACTTTAAGAGATTGCTCACTGTGAAAAAGACATACGGTACTTTATATCAGTTGGAAACTGATTGATAATGAAACTCAAGTATCCTTTACAAATGTCATTGCTTCAATCTGATCTGAGAGTGAGCTAGTACCCTGTATGTGATCATAATGGCTTTAATTATAAAAGCAGTAGGGATTCATGATTCCAAAGCCGACTAAAAAAAAGAGGAAAAAACTATATATGGTTGCAGAAATCAGCCTTGACATTGTTGGAAAGATGAAGTGAATTCTCGCAGGAAACCAAATTTTGGGGAAGCGCTCTCTAAGTGATCAGACGTATAGCAGGGAGAGATTAGGCTGCTCACAGCTCTCCTCTGGGAAAAGAGAGCGATTTAAAAAGCTCAGCTACCGCGACAAGCAGGCACTTTTTTCCCCATTTCAGCTCATCTTGTCAGCAAGTGGTACGCCTGGAGTTGCCGGGCTATCTGTTGTCAACATAAAGAAAATATCTACATCAGTAGGAGATCTGTGAAAGCTTTGTGGGCTAAATTTAGAGTCATGTTTTTTATTGTTTATATCTCCACCCTTTCTTGAACCGCCAATTAAGTTAATACTCGGCTCCCTGACAGGGAAGAAAAACGTACCTCTGACACGCCCACGTGCTGAAAGTAGACATCTACGGAAGCAGATCAGCAGGCTACAGTGAAGCGTTAAATTCATTTTCATGTAATATGAAATCAGAGAGAAAATAGTATAGAATTTCGCTGTGGTTACTGCAGTTGGCAGGCTGAGATTGTGATAAAACAGTTTGTCCACAGGGTGAGAGGTATCTTGATTCCAAGTGTGCACTCATGTGGTCATGCATCAACACCTTGCACTGTGCTGCTTCAGATAACATGATTTATGATGGAAGTCGGCCAAACGCAAATGTAGACAAGGTATTAATGCCTGTAAACTGTACTCTCTCTAGGCCATTAACCGCCTAATGAAAGATGCAGTCACACAACGCTTTTAAGAATGAAAATACAGCTAGTTTAATCTCAAAATGGAAATAAATCCAATTCTGCTGGGTCAGAATCCTGTAATCCTGTTAATAGCTAGTTAAATCCATACATTGATCCAAATTGCCAAAGCTTATCCGAGCTTCAGGGTGTGATATGGACCTCCCAGTCCATCAAAGGGTGACCCCTACAATGCCCGCGCCTATTCATTCCTCTGAGGAGACTGGAGGAACTGGGAAGGATAACCACGCCGAAGGACATGAGAAGCAGAATCTGAGAGGAGACTCAACACTGCAGCCCTCTGGTCAGGAGTCCAGAGCCCTGACCATTACCATTACCCCCACCACCCCCTCAAATGCTTGTAAACCTCATAATAATTAGATTTATAGAAAACCCTGACACCTCCCAAAACACACACACGCATCCAGAAGGAAATAACCTTTCTGCAAAATAGGCAATGAAATAGGAAATTAATACGTAGCCTGTGCTAATTTGCAAATCATAGGCTGGTATCAGTGAGACAGAATGATGGAGTGATTGTGACCTGGTGCCGCGCCACAGCTGAAATGTGATTGAACGCGTTTGTTTTTCAGATGTGGGCTTTAGGTGACGTGAAGTGACAAGGGTCTCTTTCATGAGCACAGCCATTTGTTTTCTTTTCCTCTTTAATCCTTTGTGTGTGAGTCCCGGACAGCACACTAGTTTTTGTTCTTTTTTTTTTCCTGGATTATTTTTAACATAATGGTTTTTAGTACCATAGATAATGTGCTCTTCTTCAAGTGCACCTTGACGTTCATCGACATGGAAAAATGTCTGTGTAGCACATCTGCATGTGTGTGCTCAGGGCTCTATTCCACTGTCCCTCTGCAGGAGGCAGTGAGCGACCAGACTGTTGCCTTTCTTAGGCTTATTGATCCAAGCTGCAGCAGTTCTTCTTTACCGTTGCGGTTTGACCTTGTGTTTTTCTTTTCTCGACGCAAATGTCACTGGCCATTAAGAAAGCTACGAAAACTGGACATTAAACTGTTATAGCTTCTAACCATATGACAGGAGAAGGTTAATGTGGTAAATATACACAACAATTTCCCATGCTTTTTTAAGCCTGCAGGTCCCTGTAAATTTGTGTTTGCTCACCACAGCGTCCAATGCCTGAGACCATGGCTTATATTACTGTACAGTTCTTTTGTCGTGATTTTGCTCTGGTATACTTTACTGTGTTTATACTAAGATACGCAGGAAACATCACAATAGTGCATTTACTGTTTAATTTCCTCTTGGTTTAATTTCCTTTTGGTTTTATTGAATTGTTCCTCGTGAAAGAGAGATGCTCATGTGACCTTGGGGTTCAGATCCCTGCTGGGCTATTGACTCTGTGCCCTTCTGGCCCCTGTGAGTCAAGTCGTCTGATGCTGATACATCCAGGACTCCTCCACCCACCTTTGGCACAGATCCGGGGGTGAAAGAGCCATTCATTACCATTGTTGAATCGCTTCACTGCTTGACCTGTCACCCTAACACCAGCAGAAGTCAATAAACTTAAAGGACCCTGTGTGTGCTGTGTCAGCCCTGAGAGCCCTGAAATCTGTGTGCTTAAGCATCTTAATTCGTCTCAATCTGTCATTCAGAGAGTTTGTTTGTCTTTTTAATCGGCCCAATAAGCCATTAAATCTTCCTTTAGACCAGGATGGCCCATCGTTAATCTGTGTCTGTCTACGTGCAAAGTGGTGCTTTGCATTATCACATGTACGCTCATCATCCTATTTTAGTTATAATGAAGATTTTAAGGGCTGTTAGCATACTGAGAAGTCCTTGACGTTATCCCTAATTTTGTTCTAGACACTTTGAATGATCAGAGATATATCTCCCCAGATTCTACCTCCGCCCACCAAGAGTGTAAAATCTGCAGAAAGTGAAAAGCAAGCTTGCTGACCAAAAAAATAAATCTGTGCAGTAGGAATATGTTACTGTTGTTCTTTTTGGTTTTGTAGACTTTACAATTCAGAGTGTGTAAAGTCACAGATGAGAAAATTCCAGTGCCTACAGACAAATTTAGTTTTTAAAGGACTCGCTTCATTTATAGATGTGTCTCTCTTATGCCTAAATAAGTATGAGAGAGGAGTGAGAAGGGGGTGGTCTAAGTTTGTCTGTTTGTAATGTGAGATAATTATATTTTGATGGAAGAACACAGTGGGTGTCTTGCAAAGGATGGGCTTCATTGTAACATCTCACATTGTGCAGTACTTTCTGAATTGAATTTTTAATGACATACACCAGTTCTCAGTACAGTACAGACATCCTCTTTCCAGTGTATTGTAATGTTTTATTGAAACCAATATCCTGACTTCCTCCAAAGTAGTGGATGGATGAGATCGCTTAGCTCAGATCACTTAGCTTAGATGGGTAGAATTGCCTCTTCTTCGTTTATATGCTTACATTCTTATGCTCACCCATTGGAAGGCTGAAGGTTTTCCTTCAGCCTTCAAAATCTTCATAATCAGGAATCAAACTGGTCTGGCTCTCATAAACATGAAATATGCTTGGACATTTTCAGACTGCTTCTTAGTGTTTTGCATGCCCTTTTTTCCACAAACACATGGTAGTGGCATTCTGTAAGTGAAGTCTCTTACTAGTTCTCAGTATGTCCCCTTGTCTCTACCTCTCTACAGTAAACTAGATTAGAAACTCTGAACCCTTTCCACCCACACACAGATGTATATACTATACCCTTCGCCAGAAAATCTCTTAAGAATGAATGTCTTGAAAATTTAGATATTTTGGATAAACAGCTTTAAAATTTCAACAGCTTTTGCACTTTGTTTTTAACAAAAAAAAAATCCTTTCTGAAAGGTCGTCATTGTTCGTCAGCAATTCCATGGGTATCTTTCTGGCAATGTGCGGTAAGGGGTAAGGTTAACGAAAGGCTCACTTGGCATCTCTGAACGTGACTGTAACAGCAAGACTCCCCTCTTGATGATCTGACAGATCTGCCCCATCCTATTGATGGACAGGATGAGCTCCAAAAAAAGCTAACTGCAAAAGCTGTGAAATTGAACTTCTGTCACTGAAACTCCCGTTAAAATTGTCATAGTTTGGAAAAGTCACACAACACTACATTCAGAGTGTCCAAAAATAACATTTCAATTAAGAACTTAAATTAGATTGATCATTCAGCTTTACAAATTCTCTGTGCAGTTAGGAATGATTTCCAAAAGCAATAAAACAAAATGGAAGTTTTGCCAAAGTAAATGTGCGTCATATTGGTATTTAACCACTAAAATGAAGTTTTTACCATAATATTTATGGTAATTACATAGTAATTAAGTCTTTGAGTAATGAAGAGTTACTGGGAAATTCCTCCGTGCTTCATTTTACTTTAAAAATACAGATAGAAAAGGTTTGGTGCTGTGCATCTTCACAAGAAGGATGTAATCATAGATCTGCGGGAATACTGCGTCATTTTAATCCTTTGTTCCTTTCCATCTGGGAAGAACCTGGCAGGGCTATAATTCCTTCTACCGTGTGATGAGAAAGCCCATCAGTTCATTGAGGTACTATTTCTAGTTCTTTTTTTGAGTTTGTTTAAAAATAATTTAATAACAGTTTTTGTTTTGTTTGCAAATCTGATCAAGTGGTAGATTTAGGGGTGCTGTAAAACAGTACATTTTCTGTCTGTCTCATTTCTTTATCTATGCAAAAAAGGGATTTGCAGCATTGTGCTGTAGTCTGTAGGACCACATTATAATATCTTATATGCTAGTATTTCTAATATTGAATTACTTTTGTAATTATCATTATGCTATTTTTAAAAGACTTAACATTTGATTTGCATATTCTTTGAAATTGGAGTTTTATATTATTTTATCAGAAAAGCCTGAGCAATTCATGATTATAATTATCTTCAGAGTAATTACAACACACGAGGAAATGGAATTACAGAATGGCATTTACTGTATAGACGGGGGATTCAGTCTCAGTGTAAGTGATGTTCTATTCCTCGTATTAGCTTTATTCATGGCTTACTGGGAAGGTGCAGGTGTTTCACTATGTCTTTAGAAATCAGGAATGGAGTGACTCCTGCAGCAGAGCTCTGAGAGACACAGCTGCTTCCTGTAGCCGACATAAACTCTTTGTCACGATTGTAGTCCCTCCTCCTTAAGGGCGCTCCGGCTCTTTCACTTCTGAGTTGATTTTGTGCACCTGCCCCCAGTTCCAGCCTCCTATTCAGCCCACCTTAAAAGCCAGACGCTCACTCTGTTTCGGGCTCTGCATTGGTTCCTGTACCAGGCGAGTCCGGGACCTGTAGCTCCTGATCCCATTCCCCCTGACCCTCCACCGGATCTCACTCCGGTTTTTAATCCCGTTTGTCTTCGTCTCTGATGGACCACCAGGCTCTGGACATTTGCCTCATCTTCGATTTCCCTTTGGACTCCCTTTAGGACAGTTCACCTTGGATTCACCCCCCAGAACACCTGCGCGCCCTGGACACGCCCCCTGTTTTCATTCCTGGCTCCTGCATGCCTTTTTCCCCCGTGTTTTCCTCACTCTACCCCGGATTGTGTCGTCTTCATAGGGTCCGGAAAGAATGTCTTCATTACACTCTTATTCTTATGTGCTCAGACACCACATGCTCTGAGATTCACTTCAGATACAGTCTCACAGTCTGAGGCGTGCAGAGGTAAAGTGTGGTTTGTCCTAGGCTAGGGGTCACCAGCACTGATAATGGGATTCCACACACCTGAGCTGTCCAATAATTGAACTTTTACTAGACCTAACAATATAATGAATTTGAACTGATTGTTTTTTGTTCCTAACTACGTAGGAGGTATCCTTTTAACTATTCCTTTTCCATTTGCTGCTAGCCTCATCGATGAGTCCCTGATTTCAGGTCCTACAGGCTTGAAGTCTGCTGCTGTCACACCTATATTAAAAAAACTGGCCTAGACTCACAGGTACATAACTGCTGTACTATGTCAAAGTTTTTTTCCCACGAAAATTATGGAACTGGCAGTGACAGCTCAATTACAGTTTCATCTGCATGTAATGAGCTCTTTGAACCTTCCCATTCAGGGGGTTCTGACTTATATTTTTCTTCTTAAGTGTAACTTTAACTGTTTACCATCAGTCACAGCATAGTACTGGGGCAGATGGGAATCTTTCTTGGAATTACTAGTACTTTCCTTTGTTAGTTATGCTCCCTTTAGGCTAATAGAAGCCCATCCCTTAATCTTTGCTGTTTTAGATCTGATTGTCTCACTTACCAAGGTTGTTCCACAGGGTCTGTGCCGGTAGCTTATTTAGTAATGATATGTTGCTTCTTAGCCAGATTTGGTCAGATGACCCTCGTGTATACCAAATCAATTAATACTGATCTAGTGTCCGCACTTTACAGGTGTCTGTCTGAAATTAACATATGAACGCAACACTCTTAAGCTGAACACTGACAAGGGTGAAGTTATGGTCATAGGCTCCCAACATCAGCTTTGCAAAGAGGATGACTTCAGTATTGCTGTATTTTTTTTAGATTTACCATGTTTGCTAAATGTCTGTACATGAGCTGGCACGCTGCATTTTAAATTATTTAGTTCCCTGTAACATTTCAACAAGCTCTTTCTGGGATATACAAAAAATCATTACAAAGTGAAGAAATCACCATTGACAAATGTGTATTGCACTTACAAAATTGGTAAATAATCTTTCAGAAGCAAAGCACTAATTATGTCTGACGAACTGACAAATGAGTAAGTCAGTAAATGAAAAGTGGTGACTTCTGCTCAAACCTAGGACTCAGGGAGGACTCAAAATGTCTTGAATGGCCTAAACCAATATTGCAATGGGTTGTTATTACCAAAAAGACTAAACCTTTTAAGTTATTACAGATCTACTTGGGGTCCATGAAATGCATTTATTAATAAAAATGCTTTTTAAGCTTCACACTGCTTGGCCTTCAGAACTCGTAAGCTCCAGGCACCATGCAGGCAGTTCCCAGTAGATTTCTCCCAGAACCCCCAAGGATAAAACCCTGTGTTCTCTAATGTATAGTTCTATGCAGTTGAATGGGTGGTGAATGCTTTGCATAGGGCTGCCCATTCGGCCTATTAAATATGAATAAACTGACTACACTGTCGTCATTGCTGTTTAAATTCATTTTTCCTCCATTACATGAGAAAGAAGAGAGGGGTTGCATAACCTGGTACATCACAGTAGGCAATGGACTTCAGGGCACACATACAAGACCATGGCTTTGTCTTTTCTAATGGACAGCCTTTGGATTTATGGAAGTCTGTTATTTTAATTAACCTAGCAAACAACTGACTGTTTGCTTTAATTTCTTTCTACAGAATTATATCTCAAGTATTTGTAGATAACACTTCTATTTATTTTTGTAAAAAATGTGTAAACATTAATGATCGTGAGATTCAATTTGCCTTTTTAGAGTGTGTTATTTCTCCTGAACACTGACTCACCTTGACAGATGAAGTGAATCGTGTCGGTCTGGCATAATCAGCACTTGTGCTCAGCCTGTGCAAATACTCTGCATCAGTCACCTGCTAAATGAAGAAATTATGCTAAAATAACCCACAACTAGCTCATTAAATGCAACTTTACAAGAAAATGTTGTGAATAATTTGTCTTTTGTGCTTGCAGTCTGACTCGCAGGCATGGATCTATACTGAGGCTGTAGCAAAATGGAAACAAACAAGATGAGGAAAGATTCTAAGGTTCTCTGTGTTTTTTACAATCGTGACCGGATCTGTGTTGCACTGATGGATCAGAGCAGCACACCCTTTAAGAAAGAGAACATGCTTGGTCTCTGGATTTGCTTTGTACCCTTCACATTGACGGATGGAAGGAGAACCGACATTTGGCAGTGCGTGTGTCGCTGCCGTTTGTCTGATTTGTGGAGTCTGGAGGTGGGCCAGGAGTGAGCTCGATAAAACAATAAGTTCGGTATCAGCAGACAGCAGCCCCAGGGTGCTGAAGTTAGGGCTGTCAAGGGTAGCGGTCTCTCAGCAGCACGGTTAAAGAGACATGCACCAGTAAAAGCTTCTGATTCCCAGCCATCTTCTGTATTCAACGGCAGAGACATTGTGCTTTCTTGCTTGTTTCTGAGCCATCCTATTTCACTCACTACTAATTTCACCCACACTAATTCCGAACACGAGCATTAAAAGCGAGAACAAGTTGATTTTAATGTATTGCTTGCTAGCAGCTAGATGATCCCAGGAACTCATCCAGCCATTTCCGGAGGGAATCCCACCATGGAGTCAGCTGAAGTAACAAGGCTAGACAGTTTGTGCTAGACATTCATGTCTCTTTGTGTAAAATGCCATATATTCTCAGTTATAAACGTGCTTGCACTCATTTTCTGCTATAACATTTTTTGTAACGCTGTGAATACTATCAAATGCAGATAGTCTAGATGCTGTGTTACACATTATGTACATAACATACAGAAACTGGAAGAAATTCCGTCCAATTTAAGGTCCTTTTACAGCATTGTTTTTTCAATTTATAGTATTTGCAGTCCAAACAAATAGACAATATCTCTATTTATTTTTATAAAAATACAAATGTTTATATATCTATCACATAAAAATGAACTATGGCAATTGACAAATCTGGGCAATACAAATATACTAACTTTTTAAAATACTGTTTTACAACCAAATAAAAATAGATTCTGAAAAAAGAAAAATATCAAGACTGTTGTTTTCGGAGTCAGTAAGATGAATTTAAAGCTGCCTTTTTTTCTCAGCCTCAGTTGCGGAATAGTGCATCTGCAGCTTCATTTATATTCAGCTTAGTATGAGTCATTGATTTATCTTTCAGTTTTTTTCTTTTTCTTGAAATAAATGGAAAAAATACAAATACTCCTTTATCTGTTGGGTCTCAATGCAAATCATAAGCCCTAGTTAGATTTTATTTGTACTTCTGTGTTAGCTAGGAAAGGGAAGTGATATGCTTCTTCCTGTCCTCTGTCCTCCTAGGGCAACATTAGCTACCCTTTCTTGCCACTGTGTGACAGATAATGACAGTGACTGCTATTTGTGCCACAGATCTGCACCAATAATAGTGGCTGTGCTCTGGGCTGTTGTGGCCATCATTTTTATTTTCATTTCTTCACATTTTTATCTTCACACGTTATTCTTCAGTTATAAGTTTATTCTCAGTAAAAGTTTGAGTGTGGTGGTTTATCAGGTCAGACAGCTAGGGTTCGACACAGGCAGTCTCTGCCAGCACCACAGCAGATAACTACTCTTTCTCCCCCCTCACCCCTCATTGAACTGGGGTTGTGGGACCCCTGAGTGTCTTTAGAAACAGTCCTTAGAAGCCTTACTTTAGGAGGTAGGTGTAAAAAAGTATCAAATCTGGGTACATTTTTTATCACGGATTTTATTAAGTCAGCTGGTGTTGATTTGAAGATTCCTGTAGGCAGTGACTTGTCCAAAATTCCGTAAAAATCCTAAAGTACAGGACAAGCTGATAACGAGAAACCCAGGAGCACGCTTATGTGTTTATGTGGTTTAAAAGTTTGTGGTTTACTGTAATAAAAGGACAGTAAAGCGTAGTGAAGCATGTAGAGTTACGGTAAATCAAAATGGGAAGTGTTAAGAATTGTGTAGGAACTGTGCATTTACACAAACATAGGGAACTGAAAATGCATATGCTATGGTGAACGTTCTTAGGCCTGCTTGCACATGCACCTCATTGAGGTCTGTGAAGTACAGGTTGTTCTAAAAATAAAATTCTTTATCCTTTGAGGAACAAGAAAACTTTCTTATTCTCTTGAGGATCAAGAAAACCATGCACTAAAATTAGGATTGAATTTATACTAAGGCAGGAACAAATATTTAGAAAATATCTCTGTGTTGACATTTCCAAAGGATAAATAATAAAATAAATAGAACCTGCCTGTATCCCCTGTCTGCGCTGGTGTATACAAAGTGCAGAGCCACCCCCGGGTTTGTCAAGATGTGAATTTAAGACAATTAGCCACGTTTGTTCTGAGCTTGCTTTTCTGTGTGATGCATTGAGGGCTTTCATGAAATCACTTCTGCTCCCTCCCCTCCTGGCTTCCATGGTTTGGCTGTTACTGTGTGTGCTTTCCCTGGTGTGCAACTCAAGATGCTTGGAACAACATTCCATTCGTTTTTTGATGTTTCCCTTCTTCATGAGCATCATCAAAAAATTTAGAATGTGCTCCTTTAAAAATTAACTGAAGGGGATTCTCTCAAGCTGAGACGTGAATTCAACTGATTGCTTGAGTTCCCTGCCTTATTGATGTGGAAGAAAGGAGAGATTCAGGAGGAAATGGAGATGGTCATCTGGAAGAGACTGACAGATATTTCACAAATGTAAGTTGGGTGGTTTGCCTTAAAGCCCAGTGTTTTTGGATCCAGTTGCATGGAGTACTGACTGGCTGCCTGATTGTTCAACTCTTGGGTTCCTTATGATAAACCAGGACTGATTCGCACTCATCATCTCACCATCTGTGAATTACAAATAGCTTCCAGCAGACAACAGTATGATTATTTTCTCTTTCTATGTTGATAACAGCCTGGGTAAGGTTTCCTTTCCACAGATGTGGGATTTTCGAGACTACGAAGGTTTTATCATTGTTGCAACTACAAGTATATATTTTTATATAGTGATCCAAGTGCTAGGTGCAAATATGTACAGTATGTCTGAGTGTGGTATTTCAAGTAATGTTCTTCCTGTGAATGTATCAGCTGCAGAATAGATTTACCCACTGACACGTATCCATCTTTGTTCGATCTGTTAGTGCGGGATGTAGGCTAACCACAACTGTTGCATGGTCAGCCCAAAGTATTGAAATTACGGTTCTCTCAAGTTGCTCTAACATCTCTTTGTCGTTACAACAACATCAATAGAAGCAATGATTGTAAAGGTCGTGGTACGTATAACTATTATTACTAGCTGCAGCCATATTTTTAAAATCATAACTTGTGTTTTAAGGTAGATAAATGTTAATTACTGAAGCCCTTAAACCAAGGTTTTTTATCTTATAAATAGTTTTACAAACGTTGCCCTGGTGTATTTTACTACCTGTGCAAATTCCCAATGACAAAAGCTGGAGTTACCCCTGTGCACATGAGAGTGGGCTTCATCCTGCACACAAGTACACAACACAGCAACAGTTTTTATTGTTTCAGTTCCTTTCTCTCTGGTCTTGTACTCTCCTGCTTTGTGTGTGAGCTGCATCTTCACAAATCCTTAAATAAACACATGCAGTAAATGCTATAGCAGTGACTTAAATCATGGTGAAAACAATGGGAACATATACTGTATGGCAGAAATCCCATTGTAAACTAACACTAGACTATGTTGATAAAGGAACTACATTTCTTTAGTCTTAGTCTATGAGGAGACTTCATACAAGTATTTAAAGTCCTGAGAAGTCTTGAAAAGGTCAAGCCAGTGCACAACTTCAGGTGCAAAAGTGCAACTAGGACACAAATGGAAACTAAGAGATAGTGTTTTCAGGACTATAATCAGGAAGTGCTTCTTTACACAGAGGGTTGTGGTTGCCTGGAACAAAATGGCCAGCGATAATGTTCAAGCAGATTTCCTGGTATCTTTCAAGAAAAAGCTGAATAAAATCCTGGTATCTTTCAAGAAACCACTTGAATCTACCACAGAAAATCTAGTACTGAAATGAGCAAGATGGCTCAATTGACCTTCTTCTGGAATGTAACTTTTCTCATGTTCTGATTAAGGAAACAAAAGCCAAACTTAATTCTGTATTCTGGATGTGTCAATGTACATCTCCCCTTCATTGCTTTACCACAAAATTGAGCCATGGCTCTGAATTTCTAATCCCATTGACTGAGAAGTATAACAAATGAGTCTGCATTTTTGTTTTATGTCATTTCTGATTAGTCTGAAATTTCCAATACATTCATATTGTATGCAAGTGGGCTTTTTTATGAGAAGTGAGTACCAGATTTTTTTCACCAAACAATTAAAATGCTTCTAAAATGCCGCTTGCCCAGATAATTATTAGAAAAAGAACAACGATGAATTATTCAGTTAAGACTAAGGAATATTTTATGTATTTTCTCAGGCAACTGAAAAATGTCTGATTCCGCCCCATCAGCTGTAGAAACAGAGGGAGCCCAGGGAATACTGTGATTAAAAATACAAATTATATCCTTTTATTCATTTTGCCTATGACTCAATATGTTTAATTTAGTTTCTGACCTTTTTTCAATAATTGATTGTTAGTCTTTGTGTCCTGGGCAGATAGGTTAGTACAGATAATTCCACTGGTGATAAAATGTAATTTCACCTTATTGAAACCAGATCCTGTATGTCATTTTTGTATCCTACTTCGACTGGTAAGGAATATATAAATGTACCAGTTTGAACCTCTGAACATAGGAGAGATTATAAACGAGAGGTGCCATTCGTCCCATCTGGCCCGTGTGATAGTAAATAATCGATTCAATGATCTCATCCAGCTGTTTCTAGAAAGAAGCTGCAGGAAATCTGGCTCCATGAGGACCGAAGTTGCCTGTCCCTGCTTAGAACAAGGTCCCAGCTCAGCTGCACAGGGGTTGCAGTTGCAAGACACATAGCTGGCATCAGATTTTTTGCAGCAGTTGTTGGAAGCAGCTGGAAGTAAGAACGCTTTTGCATTCAGTTGCATTTTACTAAGATCTGAGATGTTGAGATTAAACATAAAAACTGCCTTACAACAGAGGTCTCCAATCCTGCTCTGGAGGAGCCCTGTTACTCTTGTAGGTCACCTGATCCAAAGACTGGGGAACAACTGCATGTTATTCATCAGTAGTGTATACGTTATATGTTATGTATATGATAAGTAATATGTTTATTTAAAAGAGCTCTGGCCCTTGAAAGCTGGTGCGTACTCAGAATGCAGTCCAAAACAATCTACGAATGCCACTGAAGATGGGCAGCGCGTGGTTAGAATTGCCGCCTTGCTGCGCTGGAGCCCTGGGTTCAGTTCCAGACCTGGGATGCTGCCTGTGTGGAGTTTGTATGTTGTCCCCGTGTGTAACGCCCGGTTCTCTTTCCGGACCCTATGCGGACGATACAATCCGGGGTTGAGTGAGAATACACGAGGGAGAAGGTCATGCAGGATACGGGGATGAAAACAGGGGGCGTGTCCTTGGTGCGCTGGTGTTCGGGGAAGGTGTGGCCAAGGTAACACAATCCAGGAGAAAATCCAAGGGCGAATCCAAACGAAGGCAAAAGTCCAAAAACCAGGCAGTCCATCCAAGACAAACAAGATTTAAAAACGGGAACAGGAACAGAAAATAAAACCTTAACGGGACCAGGCGCTTCCAGCTCCCGGACTCGCCTGGTGCGGAAACCAGAGCACAGCCCCGAATAAAGTGAGCGCCTGGCTTTTAAGGAGAACTGAAAGGGGGTTGGAACAGGGAGCAGGTGCGGGCGATGAGTGGAAAATAAGGAAGGGCTGGAGCGTCCTTAAGAGGAGGGGTCTACGAACGTGACACCGTGTTTGCATGGGTTTCCTCCCACACTCCAAAGACGTGCTGGTACCTGTAGGTTCATTTGGATCTGGGAAAATTGGCCCTGGTGTGAGTGTGTGCAAGTCTGTGTATGCCCTGCCTTATGTCTGTTGCTTGCCAGGACAGGCTGCCCCTGTTGCTTGCCAGGACCAAGTGCTTAGAAAAGCAAATGATGGTTGACATCAAACATTTATTAAAAAATTGTTCACCAGTAAAACCTGCTGAATTAGGGCCCTCCACAACACGATTTGGGAATTCCCACTCTACCCCAGATATGTAAAGTGATAAATAGACGGGGGAAAATTCTGACCATTTCCCAGACTAGTGTGCACATCAGCTGTGCTGTGGCCCTGCTCTCTCCTCTCTGTGTTTGTGTGTTGTGCTTCATCCTTGAACCCTTGCCTTCAGGTGCCATGTGTATGAATCAGCCCTCATGTTATATTGTTTTATAAAGCTGAGTGCAGGTAATTGTTAGTCAGTTGGCTGTAAAATTGCTGGAAGCAAAGAGTTATCGGTTTTCCCTAGAGGATGACGCATGCTTTCTAATGTTTGCAGATTAGTGTGGGATTGAGGTTAAGGCAGAGAACAGGGGAGTAGGTGGCTTACAAATCAGGAGCACTTTTCCAGTTTGGATTTACATACAGCCTGTGCGTGTGAATGCAGAGATGGTGGGTCTCAACCTGCTAGTTTCCCAGCCGGGGTTCAGATTGTTTGGATTAACTGCAGAATTCAGGATTGTTTATCCCTGGGTTTATGAGAGTGGTTTTGTAGAGACAAGAATTATCCCATGCAGCCAGGGTACACTAAAAAATAAACCGTAATGAAATGTATGATGGTTGGCATAGCTAGGTCAAATAAGCCAATTACAGGTCTACCAAATGTAGTTTCTACCATGAGTTTTGTTAAGAACTCTAGCAGACAGAATAGGCAAAAAAACAATGCATGTTTTTTACAGAATGCCTTAGGTTGAAGAGAGACAGGGGAATTACAAAACAAATTTGTACCGTTAGAAAAGTTAAGTGACTAAGTCATTTAGTAGTGACTGAACAGGCATTAATGCCTGAGGATCCTGAGAATCTTTAACCTTCCCTAGAAACTGCTAGAGCCCAGCGATTCTTGGGCAGCAGCCAGACATCTCATGGGAGCGAACTGCCACCACCTGGCTTTTAAACTAAAGACCTTATGCCGTGCTTTCTAGTAAAGAGGGGGGTAACTGTCCATCTGTAAGAAAAGATCAGGGACTCGCAAACGTGCTGAGATTTTGTTTACTATGAACGCAAAGGGATGACACAGTGGCGGAGTGGTTAGCATTGCTGTCTAACAGCACCGGAGCCTTGGTTTCAATTCCAGACCCGGGCACTGCCTGCATGGAGTTTGCATGTTCTCCCCAGGTTTGTGTGGGTTTCCTCCCATAATCTGAAAACATGCTGGTACAGAGGTAGTGACTTTAGCAGTAAGAGGTAGCGGGGGTCTGAAACAAACTGCCTTCAGGATTCCTTCATGCTGGATGAGATCTTGGATCAGTCAGCTTCCAGCGACGAGGCCGGCGAGATGGGCCGATTGGTTCCGTCCAGTATACTCCTTTTGTCTTTTTAAAAATAATTATTTGGGTTACAAAGAGGCTGCCTTTTAATGTGTGACTGTACAGGAATACTTATAGTTTAGGAATGTTATCCAGAGAGTCACGGCTTATTGTCTAAAGCCCAAAGTGAGCTGATAAAAATGCCATTTCTTTGCTGGCGAGGGAATGGCAGCCACAGGAAGCCTGGCCATGGTGAAGACTGGCAGCGCTGCAGGTCTCCTTTTTCTGCTCCCCGGGGGGCTACTTCTCACCCTCCCTGTGTGGCAGGTCCGCTGCTCCCTTCGCGGATTGTGATAGTTTTGTGTGCGGAACTAATACAAGAGTGTTTAAAAAATACAATCTGGGATACATACCCCGATGGGCATTTTCCGGTTTTAAAAAGGCAGTTATGAAAAAGAAATCCTGTTCCTTTTCTCCGTATCAGTACCGGTCCGGTCAGAGAGCCCCGAGGGACCGTGGGCATTTCGCTCCTGCTCGCAGCCCTCTTGACCTGTCCGCGCCGTGACATTGCGAGCAACGTGGAAACCATCCGGGCGGCGCAGATGAGAAGGAAACGTGTTGTTTTCCCTGGGTTGTCTATATGGGAGCAGCACAGGCAGCTGCCAGGGCCCGGGGTCACAGGCTGGTGTCTCCAGTCCGGCGGCTGTGGCGCTTGGATCGGATAGACGCCCAAGCGGCTGCCGGTCCTCCTCTGTCTGGGCGGTTGTAATATTAAAGGACAGATCCGCTCTTACCGGGATTGACTGTACCTGCGCTTTAGCGTCGGCCTTCCGGGGGTCCAGTAGTGTGGCGCGGTTTTTTTACCTGCTGTAAATTTCATGAACGATTGGGACCTTATGTGCAACAAAAATAAGATAACGAGTAGTGCACTGATGAAAATCAGCAATAATAATAATAATAGTAATAAATAAAGTTGGGGGAGCACGAGTCGCTTCAGATTAATTCTTCGCCCCTTTCATTGTTACAACAGTGCAGTTATCATCACTGTATGGGTCTCAAACCATGTCGACGCCCTCTGTGCGCTTGTCCTTTCTACAGTACAGTAGCCCATCTTGTTGAGAAAATAGAGGCAGATCTGAACGGCGCGTACCCGTTTTCTCTGACACGGAACGTACCGTAAATTGTCTGGGGGACCGTTCAGCTGGATAGAAGTATAACAGGCTTCATAGGGACAGAAAGGATACAGCGCCGGGCGAGGGCAGGGCTCCTACTCACGGCAGGATGTGCGCTCGGGAGAAATGCTACAAGGCAGTTATTTCAATTGAACGGTCTCCAACTGAAGGGGGTAGCAAGCGCTCTGTCGAAGCAACAGCCAGCCTTGGCGCAGCTGCACGCCAAGCCCAGTCCACCTGGTTTCCCGAGAGGCCGCAGTATTCTGAAAGGCGGCTGTGTGGAAAACACGCGTGCAGACAATAGCCGGCACAGTGACGACCGGACGAGCTCGCGCCGCGTCCGGCGGTCCAGCCACGCGCTCGCGCTCGCAGCTGAGGATCTGAGAATCTGCCAAATCGAGGAGCGCCGAGTTCAGGGACTGACCGTCTTAAGACGTCTGGTCAATGGGCGATTCTTACATCACGGGCTTCATTAAGATAAGAAACAGTCCTTACATAAGGCAAAGGGCCGATGAAAAATCCGAAATCTGAGACACCACAGCGTGGTGCAACTAAATGAAAAGTCTGTGCCATTAGCCAGCACCCGGAATGTAACGAGAGCTGCGCAAATCCCTCTGTTATTAGTTTTCCTTATTCGTTTAAATGACAATCGATCATATGCTTTCACAGTAAGAGTATGGGAAACAAAGATCTCCTGTAAAACTAAATAAAACACGCCGGCCAACTCTGTGAGCATTCCCGGATTAGTTTAACATGAGGATGTCTTCGCCAATACCAGCCCCACACCACAAACCCAGCTTTATAAGGGACAGGCTAAAGTGAGCTATGAAGACTCAAGCGGTGTGTTCTGCTCAACACAAGACAACATGAAGACTTAAGTAGGAGGAAACAGGTGTTACCTGCGTTCGTTTAAGGACGCACACAGACGAGGTCATGCGGGCTGTGCAGGACGGTTTAGATACAGTCAGCCTTTTCATACAAAAAACAATACCAAATTAAATCGGTTCAAACGGTAATATGTATCAACTAATTGAAGAAAAATGACCTCGGAACAGATTTATGCTGTTGCGAATAGCTTGCGCTCTTTGGGTAACAAGAGCGGTCGTTTAACATAAATTTTATGACAGCTCCCCTCCTCTCCCAGGCGATACAGGTAGCAATTAATAGTGGGTGTTCCGTATTGTGGATTTGGGAAATCGAGTTTTTCAGTGTCATTATAGGAAATTCCAGTGTGGTGAGGGGTGTGTGTCGATATTCTGAGTGTCGCCCCCCTCCCCGCCCGCTTATCACTCCTCCAGAAAGCATAGTGGCTAAACGCGCAAAGCGCCTTTGCTGAGCGGAGGAGAGAGAGAGAAGGGAGAGAACCCGAAGCGAACCTTTTCCGTCCGGGTTCCAGAACCCCGGGATCGCGAGCGGAGGCGCGCGCGCTTCGGGAGGGTGCACGGACCAGGAACCTCAGCCAGCGCGAGGGAGGCAGAGCGAGACAGCGCGACGCAGGCACAGGTAGCGATGTCGGAACAGGCGTAATGGTTTATCACGAATCTAACGAAAACAGCGCCGAAAAGCTGAGAAGAAAGAAGAGAGAGCGAATGGGCAGACGAAAGAGCGAAAGAGAGACTTGAATAATCTTTAATTGGCTCCGGGTTTCAATGTTTGACAGGCTAGAGGGGAGAAAAGGGAAGACAAGAAAAGAGAAATCCCCCAATTTTATGTTCAGAAACGACACCGAAGACTACAGTAACACTGGGAACAGAAAAAGAAGAAACACTGAGCGAGGAGGAAATGTCACTTCACAAGAAGCAGAACTACGAAATAATATTTAAATGACAATGTGTGTATGTGGCTGGTAAATCAGCTTTCATAGCATTTATTTCTTGAGAAGGAGGAGAGATCCGAGAGAGAGAGCTGCTGTTAACCCACAGTGCGGTCGTTCCAGTTGCAATAGATTCTCAATTGGAGCGTCAGAGCTGGAAATAGAATGATTGCAAACGAAAAACTGACAGGCAGGTACAGGCGCTCGCAGCAATAATACCCAGTGCCCTGTACTGTGCGGGAGGGACAGTCTGCGAGGCTCCAGGCACAGTGGGTTTGCAATAAGCGGACTGATAAAAAGCAATAAATTCTACCATAAAGCGATCATACTGCGCCGTGAGCGACGAAGCGCGTAACTTCAGGTTATTTCGTTCCAGCTGTCGTTTTTCTTTATCTGCTACGCTGGGTCCTGTGTGATTCGGGGGCGGGAAAAAAAACCCAAGCGAACAAACAATAAACCTACTGTATCTGGATTTAAATAATAAAACGAAGTTTTCGGTCTGGGGACTCACCGTGGTAGCCTAATTGCTGAGGACTACACGGGAGTAACAAAAATAACACTTCATCGGAGCCTTTTGAGAGCACAAATTCCCAACTCTGCCTGACATTTTGCACTGTGATGGATTTTTTCCTTCTGTATTTTTTTACATTTCTCTTGCAGGGGATACATTATAAAATAATATGTATGTCTCGGCGGCACTGGACCGGAGTGCGCTGAGAGGGAGAAATATACAGCACTAGTATTGCTTTTGTTGATCGCTTATATTAATATAAATACAATAATATTAGCTATATTTATTTTCCAAAGTATTCTTAATAGCCAAATTGTTAGCTTTTTTTCCCCTCCGTGTTCGAAAATCGGGGGGGGTCTCACAATCTGTACACATATTATTTGCACTAATGATGGAACCACCACCTTGCTCGAAGAAGAGCCTGTCTCTCTCGCTGCCCGTGCCCCGGGAAGGACAGGCTACTCTCAAGCCTCCTCAGCACCTATGGAGGCAACCGCGGACTCCCATCAAAATAAAGCACCGCGGCTACTCGGATACCGACCGGCACCACCACCGGCAGATCGAGCGCTCCAATGCCATGGACACCAGCGACCGGCCGGGGCTCAAGAAGTCTCGGATGTCCTGGCCCTCGTCCTTCCACGGCACGACCAGCACCTCCAGCAGCAACAGTGCCGGCAGCAAACGGTAAGGGCTGCACCTCTCATTCCCCGGCGCCCCCGTGCTAGTCTTCAGCTTTCCGCGAATTTATTGTTATTTTATTTCCCCGTGCAGTGGCGTTCTGGGTTTCAAACAAAAGCCGGTCTGGGAAGGGGAACTTGTGGGAGTACCACAGCGACCCGCATTTGAAAATGGTTCAGTGTGCGAAGCGAATGTGGGAGGGAGTGGGGGTTCGCTCAGAAGTGGGCTCCCGGAAGTGGGCTGAACGAGTAACGGGTTACAGAAACACGTTTCGCACCGGAAACTTGGCCGCACACCAACCTTTTAAGGGTCCATATCAAGCACTTTAAGAACCATGAAATGGGCTCAGTTATCCAGAGGGTGAATGCGTGTGCTTTGCCGCGCACGGCTGCTCTGTTGCTCCCGGCAGAGAGAGAAGTCCAGCGTGCTTGTTCGGGGAAGTTGGAGGTGGAGACTTGTCCTGGGTGCCAATCTCCCGGTCAGAACGGAAAGACGTGTTCAGAAGGCAGAGTGGGATGTGGACTGTGGATTCCTTTGTAGCGTACTTGTGTTTGTAAGCGTTGGCTCCAGTCTGTAAACGTTGTGGCCCAATACTTGGCTTCACTGTGGCTTTTGGCAGAGAAGGTTTGGCTGTATTTTGGCTGTAAACGACTGGTTTACACATTTAAGTTGTCACTAA
Source organism: Lepisosteus platostomus (assembly GCF_059453375.1). Lineage (NCBI taxonomy): Eukaryota > Metazoa > Chordata > Actinopteri > Semionotiformes > Lepisosteidae > Lepisosteus > Lepisosteus platostomus. The sequence goes on from NC_142623.1 coordinate 15,760,257, forward strand.
AGAGGAGATTACCTTCAAGGTATAACCGTTTAATCCAGTCAATAATTATAACGGCATTTCTGTAACGCATTCTTTGAAAAGAACGAAGGCAAACTATCAACGTGGCTGTTTGTGAAGTCTTTCCCTCTCTCTCTCTCCAGGCGCATGAGCTGTCTTTCATTTCTACCAAGAGAGTGCAGCTTAATCAATACAGACTCTTTAGCTGTTCAGTGCCATTCCTACGCCCTCCAGGAAAAACCCAATCTGAATAATTGTTTCTTGCAACTCCACTGTCTTCATAGGAGACCAAACACGGGCTGAGCTGTATAAAGTCTTTTGCAGTTCCCTGATAACATTTCCTTTATCTTGATATTATATTTGGGAAGTATTTTGCACCAGGAACGTAACTACTGTATATATCTTTAGTTATTTATGAATAAAGAATTTATATTGCAAGGTAGACAAGCTGTGTTGTTAAGGGACATAACTCTTTGCTTATTCAAAGACGTGCACCATGTGAAGGGAAATGATTCATATTTCTATTGTTTTTTCCCCCAGGGATTTAAATGTCAACTATTATAGTCTGTCTGAAATGGCAAAGCACATGCAAATGGAGTTTTTTTCCTTAAGTATGAGGTGTTTTTTTTCCCCCGAATTTAAAAGAAGGTTGGCAGAATAAGACAGTAGTGAAATCACTTTTTGTCTCGTGGATAAATTGCTTCTTCCTGTTTTTGTACTGTTAAACTTTCACCATAGGGCTAGTCAGAATTGATTTTGTTTGAATTAAAGCCCAGACGCTCAGATGTGTAAAAGAAAACTAATAAAAACAACCTTTTGTGTCTATTTACAGAATGGTATTCAGAGTTCATAAATATAAGGTTCTTAGCTGGCTTGCAGAAATTTTCAAGGCCAATGTGATGAAGTTGTTTTTAAATCAAAGTGAATTTTTTTTCTCCCAATCACAGACGTGCAGTTTCTATCATTATTTTTCCTGTTGACAGTATTGACTTCTGTTTCCTTTCCAGAACAGCCGGTAACCTGACTCCCAATCATTGTCTCTGGTTCGGGGCAACAATATGTTGACTCATAGGAAGTGGTGCGGCTTGGCTTTGTCAGTGCTTGTAGAATTTCAGATTCCTTGATCAAATCGCCTTCGAAGTCTTCATCGCTCGAGGCAATTAAAAAGTTCAGATTCTTCCATTCTTCCCATATATGACCATTTTGGCTGCTGTACTCCACACTCTTTCAAATGTTGTAGGGCTGTGTTTATAATGTGGTCACCAGATCTGACCACAGTGTGTAGATTAGGTCAGGCATAGCAGTGCACTGTAGACTTTCCTGCTGATGAGGGCCGTTCTTTAAAAGATTTCTCCCGGCAGACTTGTGCTGTTTCATTGCCCCAGTGAGCTTCCATCCTTTTGTGTTGCACATGCTTTTTACAGCCACACCTTCAGAAAAACAGATAACAGAAATTACTGTTGCACAGTTAAAGAGCAGGTTGCTCCAGAATTGTGCAGTGTAATGGATTGCAGTGTTCCAGCAACAAGCCCTATTGATGCAAATGGGACGCTTCCCTATGATTTGCTGTGCTGTTTTGTGTTGTTGTTGATGTTGTTCAGCACATCTAGCCTGGGGCTTGTTTTAAACTGCCCAGGCATTACTAATTTAATTTTTGTTTAGTTCATTTGCTACGTGACACAGCAATTGTGTGTTTCGAGCATACAATTTTCCATGTTTGTTTTCCAAATCTTTAATATAGTCTTTTTGTCCTATGCTGCTCTACTGTATGTCTGCCTGACTGGCCTGTTGTCTGGAATACACTTTATTGCAGTGAAAATGGCAGAGACTGGAGCAGGAGAAAGGCGGGACCGATTTGTTTGGGATGAAGTATTACAAAAAGAGATGGGTGTGCATTTGCTCCCCTTTTGTGATTTTATTTCCAAATGTACATTGATTGAGTTGGATGAAAATTATAGTACGCTGCACTCATGGGCTCTTCAGTTCTGATTAAAAAATCAGATGTGGCATTTTCCTTTGCATTACGGTTTTTTATTGTTTCCATTCACCAGCTGTGGAGTTTAGTAAATTATGTATTCTAACATAAAATTTGAGTTGCATATCAACATGGCCGTTGTGTTTGAATGTTTAGTGGTCAATGGATATGCATGGCATTCGGCATCTTGTGTTAGTCGTTGTTTTACAGCCCTGCTTTTCCTTTATGTGATACTTGCTATAATGTACAGTACATTCAAATTTATTGGTTATTGCTTTAACAGAACAGAAGTCTCACGCAAAAATTGAAAACTGTGCTCTTAATAACACACTTTAAAAAAGAAATGTGTTTGCAAATTAATGCACCTCAACAAAGCAGGACTGATGCAGGCCGCCGCGGAGCTCTTCTTCTTTTCTGGGCTCCCTCCCTCTTGTCTTTTGAGCAACAGTTTCCATGTCAAGCTCTTGAATGTGGGACCGCGCTTCTACAATATGTGCACTGCAGGCTGGTGATCCCTTCAAAATAAAGACCATCGTGTTACAACAAGACCAGCAGAACATAGGCCTGTAGGGGTTTTAATAATAGTTATGAAGGAACAAACATTGTGGGATTTCTTTAATCATGGGCATGAATCTGGCTTTGATGGAAGGAAAAGGGGTAGAGTTTGTTACTCCAATAAGCCAGGCATTGTTTAATGGCCAGTATCCATTTCCGTAGCTGCGTGCTATCTGTTTGAATAAGCCATTAAAACTTGACTTAGGTCATTAAGCCTGCTGCATCTTCTTCTTTAAATTCATTAGTATCATGGAAAAAAAGAACAACAGTTAATCTCAACAGTTAAGTAAAATGTACATTTCATTTTTGAAAATTAAACTATTTGTAATGCCCATGTAGATTTCAATTTAATAAAACAGCAGACATTCCTTATTTTGCTTAAATCTAATTTCCGTGAGTAAAGAGCTGCATGTGTAATCACACATTCTGTGACAGAGTGGTTTAGTAATGGATCCTGGTGAGCTAATTAAATTGCAGGGTTCTTTTACAGATATTTTTTTTTATTAAAATAGACTCCTTTTTTGCTGTTGTGTAAAGAGGTGTCAGTTATTCTGAAATAGTGTAGCAGCTTTTGTAACTCCTCATCAGTCAGATGGACTGGTAAGGGACAAATCTGGCACTGTAGCAGAAAGATTCAACAGGATTTGCCCGTTGGCAAAGGGAGCTAAGCAAAATCAAATCAAACTCAAAATCAAAACTGATCTGCTCACCCAATTTTTAAATCCCACTGACGTCTGAATAGCTACGACCTGGTACAGAAGAGATTTTAACAGGAATTTGATTGAAGTTTTCCAAATCCTCAGAGGTTTTGATAAAATCAGCCCTAGAGATCAAGTTTAGGATTGAAACAGGGTTGCAGTAGAAAATGTGAGATGCTTTTAGGACTGATGACAGGAGGGACTTGTAAAGGGCCTCTGAGCCTCGGGGGCCCGGAAAAAATGCACAACCAGGTTGTTGAAGCTGATGTGTTTATAATCTTCTAAGAAGCTGTCAGTCTTCTCAATTGTACATGCATTCAGACCTACAATATTATGAGTTTTATTAACATTCTGCATGATTGAGAATGCAGCTTTCCCTCTATGAGCAATGCTGTCTTTAGCTTCCCATGCTAGTGTACAGACAAACAATGATTTCTGCAGCTGCCTAATGTGAACTCCTACATACGTAATCCAATCCATCCCAAACCTCACATGAGACAGCTGCAGAAAACACAGTTCTTCCCTACCATGTAAATTGCGAGCTACTGTTAGAAGTATGAAAAGCTAATGATTTCAACCCTGGCTGAAGATTTATAGCTCCCATCCTGCAACATCTATCCATTATTAGAAAATCCTTTAACTTTGGTAAGGACCATGGAAACCTTGAGCCTCTCCAAGAAGCTTTGTGAGGGAAGCAGAACTACACAGATGTGTGAGACGTCATACTGGCAGGTCTGTGAAAGATGGGAGAAAAACAGAGCAAAAAAGTGCCCAGCGCCCAAGAACTCTAACACAGCAGTGTTTTCAGACTGTCCACCATGCTGTCACACACCACAATAATTACATGCAAATGATTGCATCTTTACAGGTTTAATGCATGTACTATTCCAGACATCAGATGCAAGAAGAAGCCGTATGTGATTCTGGGATCAGTTCATTGCTAGCAATCAAGCAAGTGGGGCCAAATGGCTTTGTCTCATTTGTAATCCTTCTTAAATTCTTATCATCCAGTAAGAGAGTGCTGTGATGGAATTGTCTTCCGTGACATTGACATCCAGTACAGAGACCTGCTTTTAGCTTTTAAATGAAAAAAGAAAACAAAAACAATCTCTTTTTGAAAATGTTATGAAGAAAAAATTGATTTAGAGCTATTGTTTTGATCTCTAGTATAACAAGCCCTCAGAGGCAAAGCGAATTTGAGACACACAGATTTCACTAGGTTTACTAATTACTGCTTCTTGTGAAAAAAATACAGTAATTGTCACAAAATGAGAAGCACTTCTAAAAGATTAGGTAATGCAAGTCTTTCACAGCAGTCTGTCTTTCAAAAAGTCTGCAGGAATCATTTTAAGGGCTTTCTGTTGTGGGGAGGGTGAACAAAGCTAGTATGCTAATACAGTAAGAAGGGCAAAGGGCAGCATGATCAACATAGCATCCTGCTGTTATTCCGCAGTATTCGGTAATTTAAAACTTTTCAACCATTGCAGCAGAATAAAGTAAAAAAAAATCTTTAATCTTCACTTGAGGTTCACTGCCTATATATATATACTGCCTTTATAAAATCATTCCTCAACTTACCACCATGTTCAGTGCTTATCTCGTCCTGGTGCCACGCAGGCAGAAATCTTGATTTCAGATGGCGTCCTTGGCTTGGGACTAATGTTGGGGAGGGAAAAGAAGAGAGGCTCTTGTCAGCAAGCTACCAGCAGCCTCACTGGAAGGCTCACCTTGTGTAAATCAATAGACTGACTATCGGCCGATCGATGAAGAGTTTATCTTGTACATGACCACAGACAAGCACACTCTCCTTTCTTATTGAAATCATATGACATTGTATCGATAAGTTTGGCACGTGCATCATGGCTGGTATCTATAGGAAGAGAAAGACCATAATCATGTTTATAATGTTCTTAAAATAATGTTCAATTACAACAATGCAAGCACTGTGTGATGTGGTTTTGTACTCAGTCATCAACTTTCTAAGGTTAGTGTTTTTTTCCCGCATACTGTATGGAGGGATTCCATGGAGCATTCCTCAGCCTCTCAAAAACCTTATGTGGAAGGTGCACATTGAAAGTGATTGGGTCATCTAGAACATTGAGAATGTTATGAATAACTCCCACATTTGACAAAAGCACAAGTCTACATCTTTTCTCACTCTGGCCTATGAGGTCACAGGAGCGTTTTTAGCTGCTGCCATTGCAAGACAAGGGCACTGGCTCAAGATTTTCTTTCTTTGTGAAAGAATGGACTGTGGTTAACTTGGAGTTTTCTGTTGTTGCCACAAAGGGGGCATCACATGCCCACTATGAGCTGTCAAATTATATCACAGCCAAAAACTGCAAAGTCTGAAAGGTTTTGATAAGGCCTTGTGAGAAGTCTCCATTAATTCTAAATATTTATAGTTTGGAAGTTACAAGCATGATTCCCTTGTTTTGTGTGATAATTAAATAATTCTGTGATTATGTCATACATAATTAATTTATGTAATTGTGTTTTTTTCTGAATTTGATATTTCAGATATTTGATCACTAGAATTATAGCCTTATTTTTTAGATGAACGGTGTGTGACTTTAGTTGAGATGCACTTATGTTACATTGCCTGTTACAAAAATCAGAAAACAAGAAGGCTTCAAATAATAAACATTATAATGCAAATCTAAAATAGTCAAACATAGTGTTATGGTTTGCGAACAAGCTGGAAATACATTGTAACCAGGCTGAATAGGAGAATCAAATGTTGAAAATGCCATTACCAGTAAAACACAAAGTACCTCCAGTTCTTACATGGTTTTGTGGATTGAGAAGATCCTGCAGGCTGTCTGTTTCGTGAAGTACTGTGGCTGTCCTGTCAGTGGTAGCACCTCTGTGAGTTATTGAAAATGACTGATACACAGTGCCGAAATTTGAATGTGTGGGAACATACCAAGTGTTGGATTATTGAGCAGTTAGTGCCCCAGTCATGACCTCATCTGGTAACAGCTTCCTGCTCCCCTGATAGTGTCCTTCAACCCAGCCATTCTTCAACCCAACAGGTTCTGCTGCTCTTCCTGGAGAGTGTTGAAATGGGAGAGCCAGATTTGTGACAATTACAATCAGCTGTCTAGTATTAGTGGACATTGTGTCCTACAGGCTTTGCTGCCCCTTCCAGTCCTTTGGATACCACTTGAGCTTGCTGGTCCCCCTGGTTCTCAGTTTGAAATGCAAAGTCTTTTTTTCAGTTACTGTGTGTCAGTTTTGGACTTGAGCGTGGGCATTTGTTCACCAGCTGTGATGTCGAACAGTTTCAAAACAAGAATAGAAATAAAAATGTGTTGTATCCCAACTATAAAGAGATAAGCGCATAAACCAATATGTTGAAGACTTCTGGCAGAGGGCAGCCCTTCACAACAAACATTGATTTTCCTTTTCTCCTTGTAAATTTTCCAAAATTCTTAATGGTTACTTTATAACATGAAATGTGCCGAGCTAAGCTGTTGTTTAAGTGTGTTAACATTCTAAAACCTTTTAGTGCATAACAAGCTTTTTTTTTTGCCATCTGAAAACAATATTTGAAAAACATTTCTTAAAAAATTGCCCAAATCTTAAAGCCTGTGAGTCTGGTTTATGTCTTGCATGCAGTATGTACAATAGAGCCCTGTGAACAAACCAGTTGGCTTTGATATCTGGTCACATTATGGCACGTGTGTTCCTGTAAAGTCATTTATAATGATGCATTGCCAAGAGGTTGCTGATAATATGGGATAAAGCAGTAAGCAATGCTGGCTTTTTTTTCCCTATTACTTTTGTCTTGGAGATAAGATTCCTCTAATGTTGCATTGTGCAATAAATGCAGCATGGCTGTTTGGTTACTGCCAGATTTCACTATTGACCTCACCAGGCACAGAACAAGAGCCCTTCTGATCAATGAACATAACAAAGACAAGCCTTGAGCTCAAATTGATTGTTGATTAACTAATTACAAATGAAACTGTGCTTACTCTGATTTAATTGAGAATGCATAATGAATTAAAAAAAGCCGTAGTTAAAAAGGTTCCTTATTGTGTCATCCCTAAAATGTTGATCTTTCAGCAGGCATAGTTTGCAATATATTAATAAATGTTAATTGCCATGTGTGTATCAAGACTATCATTCAGAAGTGCAGGTGTGTTCTTTATTTTCATTCCCGTGTTGTTTTGGTAAAGTGATACAAAGCATCTGTGCTCCTCTCCAGCAGAATGTTACCCACTGAAGGCATTAGTTACTAATTTATTTGGCTGACGCTTTTATCCAGTGTGAGTTGCACTTATACAACTACTGTATGTATTTTACCGGAAGAATTCCGGTGAAGTACCTTGTTCACGTGTTGAACAGTAGTGTCCCTCTTACTGCTAAAAGAGAGCTTCACAGTCCTGCTAACTTGACATAGATTACTCTTGGTTTGCAATATTTTCTCCAGCAACAGGAATCGCCTTGGGAAAACAGCCCCTTCTAAAACACTGCAACAAGGAAGAATGCACAGATATACAAACTAACAATTATCTGATGATCTGCCTGCATGAATCTATTATGTTATCCATCAATCAATCTGTCTGTTCTGTTTTGTCTTAAGTAATTTAACCTGTAATTGTATTAAACCTTTTCTGGTCCTGTTAATGGAAATTGTGCACCTGTTTAGTAAACTCAAATCCCTGTCTGTGCTAATCACAGTAGGACCAGGACTGGACCTTATTTGACTGTGTTTGATTATGTCTCTGAAGCTCTGCCAGGTGCTGTGAATTTGCTGTTCTTTTCTTCTGTTACTTATCATCTTCCAAGCATTTTTGGATTCAACAATTGCCTGTCAGTTTAGGGAGCGAACTCTCTCTTAATCAAAAGGCCTTTCTGTGTTACTGTACCTTTCAACTGAAAGCTAAGGGAAATTCACAGCACAGAGATTGCAGATCACACTGCACCTTTTTGAAAACCCCAAATGTTTCTACAGCCTCTTGTGTAGGCCTGCAGATCATCTGCAGCAACACCCAAAACGAACAATCATCACTTTAAAAGCCTATTGCAGTATTTTCTTTGAGGAAGATATGACAGTTAGTCTTTCTCTCATTTTCATATCTGACAATATTCCTTTTTTACAAAAGGAGCAGAAAGGAGAAAAACTAAGACCACAGATTTCTGCATCATCCAGTTTCCTTGGATTTGTGTTTTTCTTATGTTTACATTCCAGTACAGTCTGAACTGTGTTCCAAATCATTTTCAAATAATCAATGTAGTTATGTATGTTTTGCTTGTTTCTTAAATCTGATCCGTGAGTAGCAAACGTTGTGAAACAGCAGCAGACATCATGTTTTTCTCAGATGTTTCCGCTTTAATTGACATATATGAATCACCAATTGGCAAAGATGACTAACTGCTACTCCCTTTAAAAGCTGTGAGAATCAGCATGAAGAAACTACATGCTGGAGGGTGAGGAAACAGTCCTGATAGACATCCCTCAACTATAAGATAAGCTATTCACAGTTCAAGCTCTTTTTCAAACTTATCCAGGTGCAGCTAGGCTCTGCCAGTGACAATTAGTTTTCAGACACTACTCTCTAAATCTCAGGTCGTCATTTCACTTATCATTGTCTTCCCCTCTCATCTCCAGCGCTCCTAAATGTCATTCTCTAATAACTCTTCTTCAGTAGCTCCTGACAAGTAACGCTACAAAATGACCGCCGATCATTTTAAATGTTATATTAAAGTGAAGAGGCCTCCCTGCACTAGTGTTGCTAGGATACGTCTTTTGTGGGAGGATAAAATAATGCAGATGTTAAACAACAACGAAAAAAGGAAAAGAAAACTAGATATTATTTTTTTTGTCATTGGTATTACGTGAAAGATTGCATCAAATACAATTCTGTAGTCTTAAATTAAACATCTGTAAAAAAAAATCTGTAAACTTAAATAAAACTGTTTATTTGATATACAGTGTCCCCACTTTGACACTTTACAAACAGCCATAAGAACAGAATAATGTCATGAGAGGAGGCCTTTTAGCACTTTGCACTTTTTTACTGGTCCAGTACGTTATTGATTCTAGGATCTCATCCTGTTACCCAGTTATTTACTGGGAGTCTGGTGGGATGCTTTAAACGTGTAGTTACATTTCACCACATGTTTTATATTTCAGAAGAAAGGTTCATCCACAGCCATTCTGAACCCTGCCTGGTTGCATTAGTGCTTTGAAATGGATGAAACTAAATTCCAGTGGCCTTTGCCATTCCCATTATCACTCTAGATATCACTTTAGAAAAGCTTTAATTGCATCAAATATGGGACACCTTTCACGTAATGTATTATTAGGGAGTAATGACTGTGTAGGCTTGATTTGGGAGATCTTAGGTGGACTAGTGCCTTGGTTACAAGAGTGCATTACTAGTGAGTGACTAATAATGGATAATCTTATCATTTTGCATCATGGATCCAATGTCTTCAATTAAGTAATAAGGAAGGCTCAGTAGGAAAGCCAGCATACCCATTTAATGGGACAAGTATTTGTATGACAGCTTTGGTAGCCCCCTTTGAATCATCAGCAGTTTAAAATTGGGGAAAGATAGTTAAACTGGTCCACTTAAGGAAATGAGCTATTCTATACATTGATAATTGATTAATAACTGGAAATCATACCATATTTAGAGAGTTTGGGAATCTATTTGTTGAAAATGAGTATATGCTTCAGTCCTTCACCCCGTGAATGCTGGAACACTTCCAGACCTATTATGTGCTTAATTAGATGCACCTGGGACTAATTAACCGATGAGACATGAGGCTGGATCGCATGTTGAGTTTATCTGGGTTCCACACACCTGAGGCTCTCTGGGAAACACTCAATAGAGGGGCCTGATCTTGCCCTTCTGCCCTCCAGATTTCTATCTGATTTCCATGGATAGCGTCTCGTGGCTTGGCAGGCACTTCAGCATTTCTGGAATATTAAATAGGATTCACAGGTGGTGGGGCAGTGATGGAAATATACAACTAGGGAGGTGTGCTCTTCACAGCTTTCAGTTCATAGTATTCTTCGCTGAAGTGTTAAATAATTCACTTTATACAGAGACAAGACACAAAATTAGGCAAATACTGAAAGAGACATCACATCTCTTTCTTTAATTCTGAAGTATAAATAAAAATCATGAACCTCTAACCAGACATAGTATTTTAAAAAATGGATTTAAATTTTACAGTACTGTATGTCACTTGTGTACAGTTCAGTACTGTATATCAGGTCCATGTTTTTAAAAGATAATTACTTAATGACTGATGTTATCTTAATAAAAGCTGTTGTGGATTTTTTATCTGTTTAAATTGATTACCACCACAGTGATGCCCAAAAGGCTTGTGACTCCAGAAATTGCATTCTTTGGTTTGTTTTTATCTCTTGGGAAGTTATTAAGCTTAAGCCCTGATAACACTTATTGTCATTACAGATAATAGTGTGTCTTGCACTGCTTTGTCAGGACCCAGTGCTGCCTCCCTCTTTCCCTCTGTCTGGCAACCTTTCTCTTTTTATCTAGCACCTCTCTCTCTTTCTGTCTCTCTTTTGCACTCTGTCTGTGTCTGTCTCTCGGAGTTTGTTGTGCTAAGTGTTTACATCCTGAAATGAGGCCTTTTGCCAGATTGCTGTTGCCTGCTTTCATGCAGATAAAAGCAAAGCAGACAGAGGATAAATAAATGAATAAATTTAAGAAATATGGAAAAAGTTGCAACATTTCAGCTTTTTAGAGATAGCAACATTTCTTAATGGTTTAATGTGGAAACGTGGGTCATTAATGTCAGGGTGATTCAACCTCACAATACAATACACAATACCTCACAATACAAGACCAGTGGCTTTGTGATGTCACAGTCCACGTATGTCATATGCAGCCGAGAAACCTTTTAAGTCCACCTGACTAAATATGCTTCCTGAGGGGAACATAAACTAAGTCAAAGACTGTTTGTGTCTGAAGAACCCTAAAGGCTACAAACATACAGTTATGCATTCCAATGAGGCTGAGAGTGAGCACAGAGAATGGAAGTTGGAAGGGGTTTAGTTTTACTTGGCAGGAGGGATAATGCTGATAAACCTTATTGCATGCCTTCAATTGCCTCAAAAAGCAGTGCTAGAATCTTCAGTGCTAGAAGATTGGACAAACAGTGTGTTACATACAGTGCGTTGTGGAGTGGATTAGAAAAAGCAGCACCTGGTAGTTTGCAAAGGAACATGCAGCCTATGCATGCTGACGCAGCTACCCACCTGACCTGGTAGTTTGGTCACATGGTTTTTGCAGGGTCTAAAGTCGATTGTGCGTGTGGATTTTTTTAGAAATTTGTACGATCCCCCTTGGGAGATGTTTCTAGTAGTGTTGACAGCAATGTATTTTGTTAAATATACACCTGATTCAGCCGATGCATAAACGTCCCGTGCTTGCTTATTTCTTTTAAGTTTCCTTTAGAATGCATGATCTAAGCTAAGAACAAGTTGTGCACTTTCAGGTAGCTAAGCCCAGAGAAACAGGGTGCCGAGTCAGTGGCAGGGGAGAGAAGTCGACGTACACATTGGATGGCTTGAGCAAGGGGAGGTGAGCCAAGCAACACAGGAAGTCAAGAAACAGCTTGTCCTGCATCTCGGTGCTGAGAACGGAAAGCATTCAATCATGTGCCTTTATTTTTACAAACGTCCACCCTCAGACAGCATGGAATCGCTGTTTTCACCTATTGTTTTAATAGCCTTATTCAAGCCTCAGATGGAAAATAAAGCTTGTGCTGCCCCTGGGCTGATCTGTGCCTTTAGGTAATGTACTGTTTTTTTAGAACAGACAAGAAACAACATTAAAAAAACAGATCTCACCAAAGGCTCAATTATCTCACCAGGCTTTACAAGAATCGTGCGATGCAAAAAACTAAAATAGAAATAGTCTATTAATACTGTCAGCCTTTATTTTTTTCTGAGGCTCAGAGGTGCAGAGATGGCACAGCAGCCAATTATAATGAAGACTGAGTGTAATTTGCGGTCCTTACAGTTCACTGGAGAACACAGTTGGGTTTCCCAGGCAGGTGGAATATGTCTCGCCGGTGATGGTGACACCCAGCATGTGTGTGACACAAGTTCAACACCTTCATCCCTTTCCCGCTACTGATACTATTTATCCATCCGTGGATAACAGAGGACCTTGAAGGACTAAGGATTCTGTTTAGCAGGTCCTTTATTTTCATTTGTGTCAGCTCATCAGAGGGTGAGGGGGGAGGGATGCCCCCAGAAAATAAAGTTGCTGCACCAGGGAGCCTCCTGAAATAACAAAGGGTCACATCACTAATACAGGTACATAACACCGGCTCTTCAATACTGTAATTTGTCACCAGATCTGGGCATCTTCAGCATCCCTAGCAAGAACTAGTGCCACTTTTGTTCACCTGTGTATTCCACCCAATTAATATGAATTGTGAGTGAAAGCATTGATGCTTGCTGGGATTATGCTGCGTTAAAAATGTGTAGCTGCATACTTCACAATGTAGTTTGGATTTTGTACGGATCTCCAGATAATGCATGTACTGTTACAGTCTATGTTCCATCATAATGCAGCAAGCAAGAACATAAAATTTATCATACCTGTCATGGACTGCTTATTGAACCATTTCAGTGTTTTCCCCATTTCTGAGATGTGGTCCAGGCTTAACACTGAAAAAATCTGAAGAAAAGGAATTAATTCAAAATGCATTCAGGACTGAATATAGAAGGAACTCCATCTAGAGTAGTGACAATGAATCTGTCAAAACTGGGGTTCGGAAAGAAGGTGGATTAGGTCCTTGGGTCAATATCATGGTTAGCAATCAAAGGAGAAAGTCAGGTTAAAGGGCCTCATCTCACTTGCAGCCTTTCTTCCGTTCTTTGAATTTAATGCGTTTTATGCAGAATTTGAGCCTACATCTGGGAATGTTCTATTCTCCTCGGAGACCATGAGCCATGTAGTGTGGCCCCACAGTGGAGGCTGCCGTCTGTCCTTGTGCTGGAGCGCCGCAGTTGCTACTAGAAGTCTTCCCCCTGCTGGGGCTGCACGGTTACTGGCAGGATGCAACTCGCTGGAGCGATTCTGCCTGTCTCCTTCCCTCTCAGCAACGGCAGCCCATTGAGAAGTTTCTCTCCATCTCCCCTCCCTCTCGCTCTCTCACAGAGCCTAAGTGGTCCTGACAGATGAAGGCGAATGTCGTCGCTCCAGTTTAAGCGCTGTCTGCTCTGATGTGTCGGGATGCACATAGCAGGGAAGTGTTGGAGGGAGATGTGGAGAGACTAGCAAAGGCCGAGGAACAGCACAAAGTTCGCTCTCTGCAGCCAAGCTGGAGCAAAAAAAAGTTTTTGAATGACAAAGTGAATGTCTTTTACAAGTGAGGATGAGCCTAGATTAAAAGCACTGAAAAGTGAATGTTTCACCTCTGTTTCCCCAAAAGAAGTGCTTGCTGGTGAATATTTCATTTGCAGTGCTCATCTCTTCATTAAATGTGTGAATTAGCTCTATAGACAAATAATAGCTGACACTAAATGAGAGAAATTTGAGAAATGGGCATTCTTGAAAAAAGAAAAGATTTGTTTGGTCATTCAGTAGAAAAAACTCTTTGCCCCATCTGTAAGTATTTTCGTTGCCCTTGTCAGTAGTGTCAACAATTATGCTCTCATTGTTCTAATGGTCCAGTGTAATAAAACATAATGAAACCATAGATAATCACAGCAAATGCATGATACATCCATAGGAGAAGCATGGTAAATGTGACAACTATGGCAAACTATGTTTCTGTGCACCTCAGCCAGTGGCAAGACAAAAGGGTTTTTCATGCCAGTGCCTTGACTGATGGCCTCTCATAAGTCACGAGGTTCTCATTGATCCATTCAGCTAACTGCACCCAGTTTCTATTAGTTTTTGTGCACATGTATGGAGCTGCCATTTAGATGATTAACAGTCAAGAGTTAGTGCCTTTTTAAAAAAAAAAATGAGATGCTGTTAATTAGATTTTTCTTCTTCTTTTTAAAGAATGCTAACAGTCATTTGTTACAATCAGCATATCAAACAATCAGCTAATAGACTAGAGCTGGCAAGGAGAGAGAGAGAGGATAATGAAGAGGGAGAGAAATTAAAGAGTCATTTTTTGTTATGCTACAGTAAGACATGAAGGGCTATAGTTTAACAAAATACTTAGCAGTGAGCCACAGCTGTGAACGAAAGTGTCCTACAGCGGGTGTATAAATACATACACTTTTTTTGTCCTTGCTTTGGCAGCACTTGTACTATTGTTGGTTCAATACATGTGTTATATGTACTGTATGTATGTGCATACAGATGTAGTGTTTTAGGAATCTCCTTGAGTTCTTCATGTGTCCCCCAGGAGATCAATAAAAAAGGTTAATAAGATATTGTTAATTAAGGCTAGTGTTAATGAAGAGAATGTCATTTCTCTTCTCCGAAATGTAAATGAGGATGAAAAAACACTGCAACAACAAAACACTTGCAGAGGGACTGAAAAGAGCAAAAAACATTAAGACACAAATCCGAGCACAGTAATAACCCTGAGGCGGTAAAGTCTGCCTCGGTGTGTAATGAGGTGTGCCTGGTCGAGGCGTCCCGGCATCATTCTCATTTTGCCAACAATTAATCTTGTTTCCCTTTCCCTGCACTGTAATTGTTACACGAATGTGTCAGTGGAGGAGAGTTTCACTGGTGCTATTTTACACACTGAATAATAGACGGAAATTAATATATAGCCAGCATAAAAATCTCTTTTTATTACTTTTTATTCTCGTCTTTTCTGGGAGCCCAGGCAGAATTACTGTCATTAGACGTGTGAACTGGTGGTTGTAGCCAGTGCCTGGAGGTGCACAAAGGCCTTGTTTACGACAGAGCAGAGAGTGAGGCAGAAACAGCCGTGTACACTGTATATGCTTATGTATTTGGCTGAGAAAAGTCAGCTTCAGAAAAGTCTGTTAGGATTTCTTTGCGTTTTCCAAAAGAACATATGTTAGAATCATGACATGTTAGGGATGTTTATCAAGTTTTAATGTTTTTGCCAATTACTTTTATTTGTTCGTGTTTAAATCCGTTACATTGTGGTTCTGATTCTAG
The DNA here is from genome assembly GCF_059453375.1 of Lepisosteus platostomus. Lineage (NCBI taxonomy): Eukaryota > Metazoa > Chordata > Actinopteri > Semionotiformes > Lepisosteidae > Lepisosteus > Lepisosteus platostomus. The sequence goes on from NC_142623.1 coordinate 15,775,583, forward strand.
AACAAGGGCTGCCCAGTATTTGCCTGCAGGGCTGGTGTGTCTGGCAATCTGTTTTCTCTGTTAATGAGTTAAACCAGCTTGGTTGGCTTGCTTAACTGGACCAATCTAACAGTGTCTCCCAGTTCTTCAGGCTCTGCTGCTTCAACGAGACTTTGAAAATCTGCAAACACAGTGGATTGGTCACCCCTAGAGATTGTGTTCTGCACTGTATGAGATTTTTGCCCTCATAAAATTATTTCAGTTTCAGTTTAATGATTTTTTCTATCTTTAGAGCTTTACAATATACATAAACTGCGGTGTTTGTTTTACTGAAATGCATTGCATTCCAGTTCCATCTGAATAGATCTAAATAGGGTATTTGATTATTTTTTGACCATTTGTAATATAGTGACATGGCTGCTGGGGCTATAGTATACAGGTAGCTGGTATTATTGGATTTATGTGGCGTATTCTGATCTGTCACTGGCATAGCGTGCAGAATTATGGAAATGGCACAAATGTGTTATAAAACACCAACTTCAAATCATGCAACAAGGTACAATGAGTTTTGTGTTTGGTCCAACAAATTTTTCAAGGCCCAGGTTTTTAAGTTTGTCATAATCGTTTTCTGTACTTTACACACACAGAAGTTCTGGGTGTGAATGCTGGGTTAGATGAGGTATCTAACATCTGTGTTTTTGTATCTTAAGCCTGACTTTTTCTTACTGTGAAATCCACCCACCTTTGGCAAATCAATATGTGCTTTTCCACTTTCTTGCATCTGAGAAATGCTTTGTTTAAAACAATATTAGTAAGTAGTTTTTTTCTTTTTTCTTACTGAAAGAACTTTGCACAGTAAAATAAGTAAGTGCTTACATGATTAGACTGAGCAAATATCAGAGATGTTAATAGTGGCCATGCATAGAGAGAGAGAATTGTGATTGTGTGCCCTTCTAAAGAAAATCAGGTATGGTCAACAATCAAGAGTAGGACACTGAAGAAAAAGCACTGTTTTGCCCACATGCAATATGAAGAAATAAGTGTGGGCTGTGCATGCCTTATTTTCTTACAGTTACCTCCAAAGAAGTATATTCTTATTATTGAGTATGGTGTTTCGTGGTGGCAGTGTGAGTCTGAATGTAACAGAGGGCTAATCTATCAAACACCCAATCTGGTGCTGTGGAAGGCTGGATTTACTGGTTAATGGGTGAGTCCCCTGCTCTAAAATGAGCAATAATGCAGAGACATATCCTTGAGCCAGAATGCATTCACAAAGAAGGAACAGGATATTGTAAACCTCTCTGATGTTCACTGACCTATTTTATTCTTACAAGAACATAAGAAAAGTTACAAATGAGAGGAGAGGAGCCCATTCCACCCATCCAGCCTATATAGTAGTTTGTAGCAAATTGATCTGAGGATCTCATCCAGCTGATTTCCTGAAAGAAGACCGGGTATCAGCTTCAGCAGCATGGCTGGGTAGCTTGTTCCAGATTCTCACAACCTTTCCACATGCATTTAAAATGTGCTTATCCCTGCAGGAGACTGTGGTGGTGTCTGTCTGCCGTAGCTGCATGGAATAATTTCTTAATAAAATTGCCATCTTAATGTGAAGAAAGGTTTCTTTGCATGGAGATAACTGGAATTTTGAAAAGCATGCTAGAGTCGTTTATCACTCACAGTGGCACACAAGTAAACCAAGTGGGATGCTAGATATTTCGGCACTAGTTGATTAACCAAACATAGATTTTTGCCTTAGATGTCTGCAGCAGTTACTTAGCTACAAACTCTGTACTTCAGGCGCTGGACAAGACCCAGTGAGCTTGGGTAACAATCCTGTGGTTAACAGGGTACAGTATACTGTGATAACAACAGGAGAAGTGGCTCTGGGTCTACTGAGCTCATACCATTCTCTTAGTCATCGATGGATCTGTTTACATGTTTTCCCCACAGAAAGGCTTCAGTTAATTCAGCCTTTGCAAGCTTCTTATTGTACTCTCTCTTGATTGTTTTGTACTGTCTCTCTCCCTTATCTGTATTTTTTAATTTTGCTGATGCCAGGCTCAAGCATGTGAACATGCTTGAAAAGAAAACCGCTTGTCTTCTCGAACCCTCCAGTTTTTCGCCTCTCAGTGTGTGATGTTCATTCGTGTTTTTCCTGATGAGTTGAATTGATGGGTTATTGATTAGTGAGTAAAGGTCAGGTGCATTCCACCTTGCAAGCACTGCAAAGGGACGGCAGGGTGTCTTCATGGCGCTTTGGTTGTGCAGTCTGTTCTCTATGTGTTAAGCTCTAGTTTACACCTATTCCAGGCTGTACAACAAATCAGTGAGTATAACACTGGAATCAAATGTTGCTCATACAGTATACTCTGTATAAACTTCTCTGTTTACGCATGTGTCTCCTTCAGTTTACACCGGAGTTCTGTTACTATCCCTGCATAGTATTCAAGCAGTCTGTGATGAGTGCTTGAACACCTTACCATAACTGCCTTGTATTGTGAGACATGAGCCACATTTGGGTAAATTGGACTCCAGATGTGTACAGTAATTTCCTCTCTTCCAAACTTTACAGACCAAAGACTCAGATAACACAGATGAAACAGGGGAAGTTAATTGTTTTCACCAAATATATGTCCGAACGTATTTATTCAGACTAAACTTAACAAGCATGAATTATCCAACAAGTGGGTGTTGACTTGTATGCAGATCCCTACAGACAAATTTTGGAATGGCTCAAAGTACTATTCAGCAGAGTAGCATACCCATCCCTGAAGATGCAAATTATTAAGAGGTATTGGATATGAAGCTGTTCTTGCATGGCATCTTTGGAATTTTCCTTAAATAGAAGTCTTAAAGCCCTTTACCTTGGCACACTGCGTTATCTGCCTCTGAGATTCACTGTGGTTGTGTTGTGTTGCTATCTTTACGCACTGTTAACCTAAATACATCAGCAGCTTTATACAAGTATACCCAATTTTTAAGCTAGTTCATCACTTTATTTCTGTAATACAGGCCCTCAATATTATTTATTGCTATCTCAAATGAGAATGCCATTTCAGAATCGATGCATGGACATACAGTATAAGATTATTATCTATCCACTCAGTTTAACTATACCCTGTGATGAATAGCTCTTAGACTTGAAGCAGAGTGAAGCAATCTTGAGTGCAGAGTAAAGAAATACAAAAGCAATTTAGAAAGTGCTTGAAACCTTGTCTTTTTATACTTTAAGGCGAAGGCTCACCAATTGTTTGGTAAATCGAATCAGTGGAGCAGCAGTTAGATCTGTGGACTACCAGTCATGGGTTCAAATCCCAGTTGGAGGCACTGCTTCCATATCTTTTAAGCAATTTAACTTACACAAACTGCTTTAGCAAAACCAATTGTAAAATGGGTACCATTAATTTGTATGTAAAAAATAGTTCTTACCTCTGGAAGTTACTTCAGAAAAAACTGTCAGCCAAATAAAATAAAGGATTAGATAAATGTAATAAATGACATTTGCTTTGAAGTTTGCAGTTGGTGTGATCCAGTGCAATCTTGTGAAAGGAACAGAAGTGGATGGGAATTGATTAGGTGCACTGAACAGTTCTCACATTGGGTAGACAGAAGACAATTTGGTATGTACAATGCTTGCTTGTTGCATAAAGCATCTCACAAAAAGCAGACCTTTTCGTAACACTACTGTGCAATTTCAGCCACTTTTACATGACAGATGTTTTCAGACGTTCAAAAGCGATTGCGCCCAAACGGATTGCAGATGCAGAGTAGCAATTATTGTGACAAGCAGTTTCCTTCTGCCTTTTTGTACTGGTGCTGCTAATTCAATAGGAAGCCGGAATTAGTAGCAGAAAACCTGCTATGGAGGGAGGTGGGGTGCGCTCAATGATCCATCACATTGGTGTGTGTTTGTGTGGTGAGGGGGGTCACATGACTCCTCATCAGTGAGCTTATTATAGGATGGGCATTATAGCAATGCCTTGGCTGTTATTGGCACTGAAGAGTAATCTGATGAAGCTGAGAAATAAATGCCCCTCATTCTGTCCTGCATTACTTTCATATTCTTACACCAAAGAATTCAGTAAACCTTGAGTGTACTATGGTTTTCAGTTCCATTTTTCAGCTTTGAATAATCGGTTCAGAGTAAGGTCTCTGCTCAGGGAGGCTGAGGTCGGAAAAGAACAGGAGCATGTGGGAATTTAACTCCAGCTGGTGCTGGAAAAGCCGTGAAACAATGCTGTCCGCAGTATACCATCTGTTTTTTCACCGCTGCGGTCAATGTACCTCCTGCACAATCAAAATCGAAAAGCAGAGAATGAGAGGCCTAGATTTGTCGCCAACTGCTTTGGATGCCAACTCAGGGCGAGAGAGATATAACAGCCATCTGTCCTGCACAGAGGTGACTCCGCGTTGCTGGAAAATGCAACCAGTGGGGCTTAGTTAGGAATTGCCAAGCTCCCATGAGCTGCACAGCAGTGAAACCCAGCCTTCCAAAAAAAGGATAAGCTGCATGGAGGCCTACAGGCATCAGGCACAGGAATATAGATAAACCTGCAGAGACTTTGAAAGCTAAATGCGGCTTATCAGACATAATTCCACCGAATAAGCAGATGGTGTCCCCCTGAGAAAAATGGAGAATGCTACATGACCCTAGATCCTTGGATTTGGTGTGATGCATCCAGGCTGCTTCAGCTGTCAGAGCTTGTCTAAAAACTATAGGCAATAAAGCTGGGGGGAGCAAAAAACTACAGAGCAGTTACATTCCTGTGGTTTAATTGGCCCAGTACCACAGTGAATAGAGAGAATTGTAACCCTAACATGGAAAGAAAAAATGCTTTGTGAACTACAACTGAACATTTGTTAGAAGGGTCCCACTTTAGTTTGCTGATTCTAGTAGAAGGTTCCTAATGTTACCACAACTAAACCTCAGCAGAAGGTTTTAGAAAAGGCTGTAAAACTTGACCTGGGAGTAAAGTGGCCAAGGAATTCCACATGTGAGGGTTCCCTTGCCAGGGAAGGCCATGGTTCGAGAAGCCGCTCCCTCCCTTGGGTAGGAAAGACAAGAGCTGATGTATGCAGCCTGCATGTCAAGGCTATGGATTGGCCATTTAGTTGTGTGTCTTGTTTTTTATGTGCCTGTTGGCTTTACAGATTACTTTTTCTGGCTTAAGCTTATTGCAGGTCTGTACTTAGGAAAATGAAGTCTTGCTGAGAGTACTTAGGGTTAAATTAAATAATGGGCAATTCAGTAGATGGCTTTGCACACTGTCCCAGATAAGATCAGTTTGTTAAACAATACCTGGCATCTTTAAAGATTTTCTTAGTGTACTTAACCAACCTGTAGCTAAAAACAAATAGCATGTCATCAATCAGGCACTGTGTGGATTATTTCCTGACCAATGTACTGTCTGGGTCAGGTCATTATTTGCTCATGATTAGGGAGACTTGTTTGCTGCAAGACATCATCAGTCATACACCAACCCTCCTGTTTGGCAATTATTGACCCATATATGGGCTGAGTTAAATCATTAATTGCTAATAAAATATTTCTTTAATTACTTTCAGGGCACAGTGACATTTATTATATTGATTTTTCTCTTTCAGTGCCTGTACCATTTTAGCTCTGCTTATGCATTCTGGATAACATTCCCAGCACAGCTTATACGGTAAATCTAATCGAAACAGTGCTTGGAGGGTGTGTGAGTGGTTAGGAGAGTGCATTCTTCTGAATGCCCCAAGACTGGAGGTCTCTGTTTTGATAGCCACACTTACAGTATCTTTTGCTAGTGTTGTGCTTGTGTCACAGACCGTAACATGTGGAAATCCCGAAAGGTACTGTACTGACAAATTCCACCCACAATACAACTTCTCGACTGAAAACAAAAGAAGAACCAAGGATCGCAAGTGGAAGCTAAGAGGGTGTGCAGTTACTTGTAGGACTGATATCGAAAAATGCTTCTTCACATAGAGCGTCATGGGTATCCGAAATAAAACTTCCTTGTAGTGCTCAGATGTTGACAGGAAGCAACTAACAGAAATACTCAGATTAATAAGAAACAAATGAGTTAGGTAGGTTGAATGGCCTCCCCTCTTTTCTTTTTACGACGAGCCTCTTGTAGTGAAATGACAGTCCTGGAAACGTGGAGTCCCCAGTGCTAGTGGGAATGGCCTTTTTGTGCAGTAGGTCTGATGGTTGTTTGGGCTTTGTGGCCCTGGAATGGAAGATCAAATCAAAATGTCTGTTTCTGACTGCAGGAATTGTTTATGGGGAGAGAAAATAGTCAATATAATAATAAATAGGTGCCTCGATCTCTGTTTTCTCATCTTAATTTTTTAATGAACTTAGAGAACCTCTGAGAAAATCGAAAAGTCTCTTGTGCACTATAGAAGAGCTGTAAACTCATTAGCAGGCATATTTAAATCATCCTTTACAACATGTTATTTTCAGTTATCCTAATTCCGGCAGTAATGAGCCTCAGTTGAATGAAAACTATTAAGCTCTTCCTGTTCCACTAACGTAATACAGACTAAGTCCAATACATACCAGTATACTTTTTTACCCTGAATTTGGCACCGTCTCGGAGGGAGTGAGGGAGTAGGACCAGTGTTGACTTCTGAGAGAGCAGAGGCAGAGCACGAGGTCGCGTCTGTGTGGGGATACACACGGGACAATCCAGCTGGTCTTCTCTGTCCCTTTAGATCATTACTGCTTTACCGCTGAAAAAAGGGATACATTGCTTCTTCTAATTGACATAATTAATTCAGAGCCCATCTGAAGTGATAACTGAAAAAGACCACATTACACCTCAAAGTCGTGAGTCGAGGGGCTTTGTTTTTAGTGCTCAGATGTAGCTCTGGTGAAGATCAGACACATTATCAGTCTCTAGAGAAACAAACGCCCAACTGATTCATGCTACTGGTGTTCTAAAAGTCTCATATGTGAGGAGATTCTTGAGATGGAGTGCCAGGAAATATCGGAGCTGATTTCAGCAGACTTCAGTGGCCCCTCATCAGTGTTAGTAATTGGCCTTTTAAACTTTTGTAATCTTTTTTGTAAAGGCCGCAGTGTTGTCCAGGATCAGCTGACCTGTCCAGGCTGAATCTGTTATGGTTGACATCCCTCCCCTAGAGGGCGCTCCATTTTACTCCTGTTGGTAGTTTCCTGTGATGGTTTATATGTGTTCCAGGTGTACCTTGTTGTGTCTCCCCCTATTTATTCTTAGCTCCTCCAGGGCTCTGGGCTCAGCATTAGGGTACAGATGCCTCATGGCCTGCCTAGCACCAGGATATCCTATGTCCGTCTCCTGAGGGCACAGTCCTCATCCCCAACACCTCCCGTTTTCTCAGCCCGGGGTCTGGAGGAACTCGCCCCATCATCCTAGGACCTCCATGTTTTCTGTGTGTTTGTGTTTTCCCTCTTCCCGGGGATTTTAACTTTGTCGCGTCAGAGGATGGATTAATTGTTGATGGACTCATGGACTGTGTCCTGACTTGCCTTTGGACCTGCTTGGATTTGGTTGCCTCTTTGTCTCCCCATTCACCATCTCACAGATTATCACTGTTACTTTACTGCACCATTAAATCCCTGTGTGTCTTCCTGTACTCCGCCTCCTGTCTCCTTCAGCTATAACCGCTTCGCATAGAGTCTAACATAGCATCCGACATGGACAATAGAGCCTGTTCGTAACACAATCATTCACCAGTTAATCTTGGAGTGATCCACATTGTCAGTCTTTTCACGTTTTGGGACTGTGAGGCGTATAATTTTACAGAATAGAGCCGCTGACCCCTTTAGATACCAGTTTCCATAAAGATTTCAATTATGAGCCTGTGACAAGTGGGAACAGATTTCAGTTAATCTTCAGATTTCAGAACCACAGTGTCTGCTAAGCCATGTTTAAATAAAAAAACACCTCCTGGCTTGGATCAATAAGCATCCTGTCTTGTTTTTTACCTTTGACTATACTGAGCACAAATGGGTACATTTCTTGATTTCAGAATATCACTATCAGCTGATGTTGTTCTCTGTTGAGATCTGACCGACGTCTCAACTTGCACTTTGCAGCAAATAGGGCAGGGACTAGTTGACAGGAGGAGTGTGAACCCTCAGGAGACAGCTCATTCTGTCAGTTTTATGTCTTTGAAACTGTAAGGACATTCTTTCTAACACTTTTAAACATTTGCTTTGAAAGCCCATGCCAAAAATTATTTTGCTGCCATTTTCCATAGAATGTCACCACTTCAACTCCAATACCATATTCCCCCAAGAGCAGTGATTTATAATGCGCTTCTAACAGCTCATAGCAGTCAGAGTTTATCTTTCAGAGTGGCACAGTAACAGGCAGGTCCTAATCAGAGTGGAAGGCTGTGTTAATGCAGACTGTTACAAGTGATGGAAGTTCTGTCTGTGTTAGAGTGTGCGTGAGGACAGAAATCAAACTCCCTGAGCCTCTTGTTCCAGCACACCTGCAGTGGAAATGAATCAGAAGAGCAGTTTGTCCACAGGGAAAAATAGGTGCCTTACTTTTCGGATTGCAGTTTCTCTTCCTTGTTTGTCTGCTAGTATTTTCCTTTCCACTTGTTTGCAGGCCTGTAAGAACTCGGATGGTCCTGCATGGAACTTCCACCCTCCAAGGTCTGCCTCTTCTTGGCATTATTGTGTTAGTGTTAATTGTTAACAGGCTACAAAGGCTGATTAATTATACTTATTTTTTTCTTGGTGGACCAATCTAACCACTAGATTGTTAATAAGAATGTATGTACTGTATATGGAAGCAGTGGCGGTGTATACCTCCATTCAGGACACCTTTCCAGGTTGCAGTCAGGCAGGATACGGTAGCCAGCAGCCATATCACCCTGCAACTCACAACTGGCAACCCACTGAAGCTCAGCAGGTGTGAGCCTGGTCGGTACCTGGAGGGGAGACCTCCTGGGGTTGTGGCTGAAAGAGATGTTAGTGGGGCTAGCTGGGGGCGCTCACCCTGTGGTCCATGTGGGTCCTAATGCCCCAGTATAGTGACGGGGACACTATACTGTAAACAGGTGCCGTCCTTACCAATCATGGCCTCCTAATAATCCCCATCTGTGAATTGGCTTCGTCACTCTGCTCTCCTCACCCCTGAGAGCTGATGTGTGGTGAGCGTTCTGGTGCACTATGGCAGCCGTCGCATCATCCAGGTGGGGCTGTACATTGGTGGTGGTGGTGGTGGTGGTGGAGGGGAGTCCCCATTACCTGTAAAGCGCTTTGAGTGGAGTGTCCAGAAAAGTGCTATATAAGTGTAAGCTATTATTATTATTATTATTATTATTATTATTATTATTATTATTATTATACATCTTTCTCAGCATACAGTCTGGCAGCTTCACCTGAAGCTTCACTGAGGAGATCCAGTAACTCCAAAATAAATAATCACTTCATGTTATGGGTGAGTTGCATTAATAATGCATTGCAGCAAAATAAAACAAAAATAGAAGTTGATTTTTGGAGGGAGAGACCACAGACTCACAGAGATGTGTGGAGTTTCTTTTGTAAGAGGATCAATACAGCAAGGTGTAAATAGGAGAACCAATACATCTAGTCAGAAAAGCTTAGTCACTTTTTGAGTAATCTAAAAGGTGCGCAATTAATATAAATCATTGTTACAGATTCTGTGTTTTTTTAAACTGCTTATTGTGCTTCCTTTAGTGTTTTCCATTGGCAGTAGAGACTGTGATCGGCTGCTGCATGCATTTCTTTGGGGCGGAGCGGTGGCTCTGTGGCTCAGGATCTGTGCCTGTGACTGGAAGGTTGCTGGTTCAAATCCCGCGGCCGGCAGAGGAATCCTACCCCGTTGGGCCCCTGAGGAAGGCCCTTAACCCTAACTGCTCCAGGGGCACCGTACAATGGCAGACCCTGCTCTCTGACCCCAAGCTTCTCTCCCTGTCTGGGTGACTGTGTCTCCATTGAGAAAAGCTGGGGTATGTGAAAAGACGAATTCCTAATGCAAGAAATTGTATAGGGCTAATAAAGAAACAACATTATTATTATTACATTATTTTCATTAAATGACAAAGGATGTAAGCAAGCCCGTTTTTACTGGTTAAAGTGTTGTGCTTTAGCAAGTGCCTGCTGAGCACACCTTTAACACTGCTCGTTAACTAAAACAAAAGTGCATTTTCGTTCAGTCATTTATCAGACAATGAGATATACTCTATTAAAAGTTTGTAGAATTGTGATCATTCGTCATGTCCAGACAGGAAACCAAGTGATCTCTTGTCCGGCATTTGGAATGAGCTTTAATGGTAATGGGTGGTTGTACACCATGACTCTATTTTGATTCCATTTTTATTGAAATAGCCGACACTACAGATGGAGATCAATGATCATGTATACAGTAGAGCCCCAGCTTTTGATGAGATAATAAAATTATTCATGTGCATCTCTTTCAAACAAAGGAAATCATTAAACCGAGAACTGCATACGGATCAATTCACGCTGCCATTTAGATTTTAAAACACTAATGACAGTATTATAAAGAATTATTGTACATTATACAGTGCTCTGTCTGTCTAGCTATTTAATTTCTTTACCTTATGGGAATTTAGTGTGGTTGGGCTTTCTGAAAAGTGAGTGCCTTATTCTGAGCAAATAAAATCTACTTGTTTATGGATGTAAAATTTATTGCATACCTTTAAATATAGAATTTGATAAAAAGTGATATAATAGACATTTTCTTGTTATTGTTTCTCCGTAGATTTTAATTCAGGAAATAATAAGAGAAAAAACACTTGTGTAGATTTAGTAAAGCATTTTGCATTACTGCTAAGCAAGCTATCACACTTTTGCCTAGATTCATTTGCATTTAAAAGGTTACTTGTTGTGTTTAACATACATGGCAATGAAAGGGGATTAAAGTTTATTGGTGATGATGGCGCCTGTTTCTCCTCAGTGGCATGTCAAAGCTGGCACATAATTTGTTAGGTTAGAGTGAGGGGCAAAGCCTCATGGGAAATGGAGCTTATAAAGTGTCGTTATGGAAGGTTAATGACGGCTAAATCTCCTTGAGCAACGGATAAAGGGTTTCATGCAAGGAATAGTGCCATCTGTATAGTGCCTTTTAATCATGATCATCTTGCAGACATGCTGCATTATTCTGGCTCCCTGTATTTTAAATTCACTGATGTGTTTTATCCTGCCATTTGCAAGGATAGAGGGGGCAGTTCTATAAACTTCAGTAAACAATTTGAGAAAGACAGGGAGTTTATCAAACAATATTTGCCACAATCAGTTTGTAAATTGTTGAAAAACCTTTTAGCAAGCTTTTTAGTGTGCATCTGCATTATATCAAAATAAGTATGAAAATTAATGATCTTCCTGATAATGTCTCTGTTAGTCCAGCAGTCTGAAACAGGACAAAGCAGCCATCCTAGTCCACGAGTCACTTGCTACATGGAGCGAGGCTGCATGGGAGAACAATTTAAGAAACAAGTTCCAGCTCACGGGTATTTTTGTGCTGAGTTAGCCAAACGAGGAGGAACTCAAAACTCTCCCTAGTGAAACACTGAAATAACAGAGAGCACAAAGTTCTCTGCAGTGAGAGTCATTAAAAATGAGTAGCCCAGTGTTGGCATTGTGTATGTGCCATGTTCAGAGACCTTTTCAGAGATGATCAGGGAGCATGATTATTTCAGGGAGCTCTTTTTAGTCAGTATGACTCACCAAGAGAATATTTAGATCCAGCATGGCTTCCAACAGGAGCTGGTTTATTTCCTCTTCCTTGCCAGGTGTCCCTGGCACTGCAGTGCTGTAAAAATGAAGCATACACATTTAATGTCCATCGCCTTTATGTAAAGTACCTGTTCCTTTCTTTTGAAAATAAGCCTGTCAATTTCATTTCACCTGGTTTCCGATGAGTGGATGATGTACCATTCAAATGATACAAGAAGACCAGTATAAATCGTGAAGGGACTGTTTGCAGCACACAGTTTGTTCCCAGCCAGGATTCACAGCCTCTTTCTCTACACTTTATTCCCAGCCCCAAACTACAAGGGGTAATGAGCCCTGTTACACAAGCAGACGCTCGGAATCACTACCATCACAGATAGTGTTCCACCCCAAAAAACATGTACTGTAGATCTCACATTGAATTTCAATTTTTCTTGTTGAACGTATCATGCCTGTCACATTTTGAAACCGTCTGAATCATACTGTATCTGTTCATTGCTGTAATGTGGAAAATTGCCTAACAGAAGTCATTTTAGAATTTGCCAGCTTCAAGGTATAAGTACTGGAGGTAATGGTGGGTAACCTTTTATGCTTCGATAACGCCACTAGTACTAAACAATTGACCCCTAAATTAGTAAAATGAAAAACATATATATTTTCTTCTCAGTAGAATCAATCAAATAAATAACACAAACTTATTCAGATACATACAGTAATGTAAATTATTGTGTGTCTTAAGCCTGTTCTTATTTGAAATATGCCTAAAATTTTAAGTATTCATGAGAAAATTAATTATGTCATGATGTTTCTAATGTCCTGGCTTCTTACTCTTGCAGCCTCTTGCAGTATCCTCTTGAGTGACCTCATTTTCCCACATGAAGCCTGCATTAAAAAGGGTCCTTTTGTGCGTGTAGTATGTGGGTAAATAACTGTGAATCGGCACGTCCCATTTGCCAAGTAGATAATATTCCAGCTACTGGCATTAATCTGTTAGCAGGTTCTTTTTTTAACAATTGACCGCTGTGAAGGAAATTAAATTCTGGGACTTACTGGTTGCTGATGTGCCAATCGTCAATAAAAAGACAGAGACAAAAAATATATTTAAGCCAATTTATGAGCCTAGTATGACACTTTGAATTAAGTAAGACTGTACAAGCCTCGAGTTGCCCCCAGACAGGTGATTAGTTAAATTTGGAAGCTGTGGTTTTGTGTCAGCTGAAAATCATCTTGGCTAATTTTTAGCTTTGCTAGAAATTAAAGCAAGGGCTTGCGCCTGTGCTGAAATGAATCACTTCTAATGGTTGATGGATGACTCATACCGCATTCTCTCACGGTATTCTCTTCATGGAGGGAGGGGGAGAAGAGAAGCGGATGGGGAGGGCAGTGGTGGGCTGAGTTGTCTATAAAGCCAAAACTCACATCTATCTCTTTGTGTGGGTCTGCAACTGTGATTCAGCTTCATTGTACAAACACTGCGCTTCTAAAAAACTGCTGGTGGAATGTCAGAGTTAGAGAAATGGGTGAACCTTTCCACTCTCAGCTTCTTTGCTACTAAAATATTATTAGAAAAGGCTTATTTTTTAGGAATGCAATTTTCACTCATCATAATCTTGTAATAGGGCTACGTGGTGGCGCAGAGGTTAGTGTTGGTGCCTCACAGCACTGGAGCTTTGGGTTCAAATCTGGACCCGGGGTGCTATCTGCGTGGAATTTGTATGATCTCCTCAGATTCTCTTAGGTTTCCTCAGGGTGCTCCAGTTTCTTCTCACATTCCAAAGACATACAGTACTTGGAGGGTGATTGGCTTGTAGAAAAATTGGCCCGGCAGTCCCAGGGTGTATCCTGTCTTGTGCCCATTCCTTGCTGGGGTACCCTCCAGCTGAATTCGATAAAGTGTTTAGAAAATATATGGATGGATAAGCCTGTAATCTAAATGTGCCAGTTTTATATTGCTATTTGTTTTTTATACCTCGAGTTTGGGATTTTGCAATGCTTATTTGTTTACATGTTGAAAATGCCTGCTTCAGTAGCACTAATATCTTTAACATTTCCTGCTAGATTAAACTGGTCCTACTGTACATAGAGCTGATCAAGGGGGAAATCATTTCACAAAACAGTTAGAGGCTGCAAACATCATGCATGAGCACCCCTTTCCCTTCCCATAGTAACCCTCTTTGTGGGAGGGGGTTCCCCCATTACCAACGTGTTTACCACTTGGTGCTCCACAATATGATACTTCCCCCCCATAAATGTTTACAGCAGACACTCCTTACAGCTCTCAACTTCCACCACAGCTGATATCCCTCCATTTTACATGCCTTTCCTTTGTAGCTAAAGTGTAAAAAGCAATATTCTTGGGTATCTAAAAAGGCATTGTTGTTTAAGGTGTGTGTGTGTGTGTGTGTGTGTGTGTGTGTGTGTTTCTGTCAATGCAGCAGTGCTCACTGTGAAGTATTTCAGCTGATGCTTGGTCATTCTGCAGTTTGAAGTGTTTGAAGACATAAAAAACATCCAGGTTTCAGACTGTGACTTAAAGTACGTCGTGTGGAAAATGAAAAACAAATGTCAATGCAGTGTTCTTATGATATACATAGGAAACGCAATTCAGTGCACTGGATCGCATGACACTGTTCTTGCGTGACAGGCTGTGTATCGACCTGCTTCATTTACCCAGCTGGCTGTGCAAAGTGCAAGGGAGTTAAAAACAGCTCTGCCAGTAGCACAAAATTGGATTTGACTTTACCTTGATCAAAACATAAAAGTCTACTAATGACACATGCCCACCTGGTAAACTAGTAATTTTTATATTTTATTAGCATTTTTGTTAATGGGAATGTATTATTTTATTTTCACTGAGATGCTGTAGCACTCTATAGCAACTGGTGGCCCTTCCAATCCATTTCACTCCATTCAGCTGCAGTTTTACAGTGCAGCCAGCTCCTTAATTCTTACACTGATCCTTCTAATTAGCAGTCAGCTAGAGAAAAGGATATGTGTGATGCGTCTTAGCACTTTTGGAACAGTGTGCCATTGCCTGAAGAGTTGTGATAGAGGCATGGCCAGCCCTAGTCTTGAAGAGCCAAAATCCAGCAGGTTATATACAGTACACCCCCTTGAATCATCCATTTCTAAGCACTTGGAGCAATTTTGTTTTTATCACTTAAGCAGATTATTTGTTCAGTTATGTAATTGTAGAGATCATATGAAATGAAATTATGAATACCCTGTATATCTCAAGGACCACATTTGGCCATTCTGTTATAATTAAACAAGTTAACTTACAAAATTGCTCTAAGTGCACTTTTGAAATTTAAAAGAAACTTCCAATACCAAGGTTGGCCAGTCCCTGAACTACAGTATATAGGTCTGTATACAGTGGATTTTTTTCTTTCATTCTGAACATTTTTAATTTCCAAACAAGAAACAACACACACAATCTTGCGTGCTGAGGTTAGATGTTGATCACTATCTCCCTTGTTTATCCTGTGGCCTCATAAAGTCATTTCCTTCCCCAGTTCCAGACTTTTGCAGCTGCTTATTCTCTGAGTACTGAGGGAATTCAGGTGCTGTATGTTATTGCTACCAGTTCCTCAGTTTAATGTAGATTAATTTACTCCAGTTCAACTAGGATTATTTCTGTGAAAGGATCTCAGCTGTGTTTCTGTGGGAGCCTCTGTGTATCATTTTACATGGCATGTAAAGCTTTCGCATGGCCAATATCTTGGAGCCCAGTAAAAGCGTCTGTTAGAAGATATTTCTGATTGGCTGCAGACCACATCAAGACCATCAGGCAGAATCCTGGAGGGAGGGTTCGGTTTGACGGCTTTGCTTTCATTTGCGGAGGTGACCTGCTTAAACAGCGGAGCAGATAAAGCAGCCACACACCTGTCTCAAGAGCCACATGCCAGAGTAACAGAGCAAACAGCACTGTCTGACCAAGGATTGTTTGTAATAGCAGTAATACCCCAGACAGAGCTTCCTTGCAGTCCTGCTGTAGCAATAAACAGCACCTATTTTAGCTACGGTAAGGAACTGCCTGAACACTCAGGGAGTGTTCACATGTGCTGACATGTCCGTGGCCTAACTAATGGAATCACAGTTCTTGTGGCTACATTTACAGCTGTTTTAGCATGTCTGCCTCGAGACCTAAAGAATCCACCTCCTTCCTCCACTCAGCTACTCAGCTTAGCTCTCTCAGATCTCTCCAGTCTTGGTGCCAGGACCAGCAGTCCTGAAGAGTGGGACAAGTGGAACACCGATGCTGCCTGTACAGTACTTTTACAGTACGTGTGGCTCAGGGAAAAAACATAATGCTACCAGCTTTGACTTTATTTTTCTGTTTATCAGCTGGTAGCTTCTTTCCATTGGGAACTGTTTTATAACTTTATCTATGCAGCCCTCTGTGTCTTTCTTTCAGCATCCGCTCCCACAAACGCACTGTGTCTTCCGGCATCTACACAAGCATGCTCTCCAGGCCTCTGGAGTTAGAGTTAGATGCAGTACCTGTATTAGATGGATATGGCTCTTTAACTGTGACTTTCTGGACCAGGGTTGCCCTTTAACTCCAGAGCAGCCAATCATCTGATTGACAGCCTGACATTCCAGTTTTGCATTCAAACATAAGCAGCTACTGAAGTGAAAATCTTCAATTATTCAGTGTGCAATTAATACACACTGCTACCCGAATAGAACTGATGAGCTTGTATTGTATTTGTGAGTCCTCACATTATGAACATGCACTAATTTAAACAAAGTCTGATTTAAATAATATACTATTCATTAAGACTGGATTATCGCTGGCTGAGTCTTTTAAATTGAGTCTTTAAATATTTAAAAGGAAAGATGATATGAACTGTTCCTTTTAATGTTGTGTCTCTGCCATTCAATAGAAAGTGGGATGCACTGACTGTTCACTCCTGCTCTGAGGATATGTGCTTTTTATTTATCTCAGGAATTCGGATTATGAATTATGTTACCTACATTTTTAAATGTCAGAATTCATTGCATCCTGTAGAATTCTGTTAAATGCCATCAGCAGAAGCCATCTCATCTATAGTCATATATTACTTTGTATACAATATATACAATTAAAATGTATTGTTGTTTATTAAATTAATATTGCACAATATCCATGATAACAGGTAGGTGATAAATGGCAGGGTTGTGCAGTTAACTGATCACTAGAGTGTGCAGAAATTCAGGTTATAACACTTAACATACAGTAAATTTGCATGTTTTTTATTGTTTTCCTGTGCTTTTGCTATGGTTGCATCATGCTTTTATTTTTCCATTATTACTGTGCTTTACCATATTATAGCAATGTAAACATTTAAAGTTGTTCCTGCTTTTTTTATTTAATAATGTTTCTCCCTTTTGTCACTTTTTGCACTTCTTTGTTCCTCTGCATTTTGTACCAATTTACCTTGATTCCATTGTGCACACTCATGATCTTACTATAGTTTCAATGTGAACCACTGTACCACACCACGATAACCACAGATTGGCATTCAATTTAAAGTTTTGGTACTTTGCAATTTATACCCATCCTCTTTGGAATTACAAACTGATCCTTTACATCTCGGCTCACAGCAATGTTCATGTACTACACAAAGAGAATGAGAAGACACCCATCAGACAATCCTGTGACGCATTACATATTCCACAGTGCCCAACAGGAGGGTTAGGGCTGATTGGAGGAGCATCATGTCTACCACTGACATCACTTAAGACTGCAGGAGTCTTACTCATCCTGCACTGTAATTTGAGGAATCCTGTTTACAGTCTTCTAGTGTTATGACACAGGATTGAGATGTCGGGACCAATGAGCTCACGTTGTCATTCAGGGGCCCCTACAGAAAACCTTTTATAGCGGAATCATGAACAGCTCTTGACTGTGATCAGTCGTGGTGTACTGATAGTCTACTGTGCTGATGCACTGCAAATGCACTTTACAGTCAAATTAAGAAGTGTGGGATCAAGGGGAATTAGTTCAAAGCAACAGTAAAAAAACAGCACTCAAGTCCCTGGCAGTCAGATTTCATGGTAGTAGAACATTAAATGGACAGAAAGGTGATTTGGCAGTAACAGTCCTTTCACTTCAGATCTGCCCTGTCCTTCTAGCAGGATTTAAACAGTGCATCTGTAATCAGGTATCCACCAGTGGCTGAAGTGTTGTTTTGGTTGCTGCAGGTTTTGTGTTTTCTCTGATGTTTACATTACCTGCTGTCTGTAGTGATCACTAACACCAGAGATTGCCAGTGCAATAACAGAATTGAGAGAATTCCCATTATCCGTGTTAAGATTGCTCATTCGTGACTGCCTTACTGTCATTTTTCCAAAGCAAAATTACAGCTCACCTCAAAAGTTCTGCGGCAGTAGTTATTGACCCACAGTTTACTCCCCTAATATCTTTAAAGTCAGCTTAAATTGAAGCATCTTCTACTGTA
Source organism: Lepisosteus platostomus (assembly GCF_059453375.1). Lineage (NCBI taxonomy): Eukaryota > Metazoa > Chordata > Actinopteri > Semionotiformes > Lepisosteidae > Lepisosteus > Lepisosteus platostomus. The sequence continues at coordinate 15,793,715 of NC_142623.1, forward strand.
AAACATTTATGATTCATTTTGCTTGTTTACAACCCAACCTTTGTTGAAGAGATCTTCATTTAAATTTTAGAGTTTTGTGGTGAGCACATCTGCCAAACCAGCACACTGCTGTAGACCCATGTGATTCTCCTTCTTCTAGTTCTGGTCTTGACAGTGTGCTCACCGTCTTCAGACCTACCGAAAAACACAGGGAGGGACCCTGATTGGAGGGCTTGATTATGCTCATCCACTAAGTTTTATTTTTCCTGTGGTTTCGTACGCATATTGTATGTACCATCTCGGATCAGGGTATGTCCCGCGTCAGTGAACACTAATAAATGAAACTGGCGCTTTCAAAAACAGGAAAGGGCTTCACTGCATGCATTTGATATGTAAAGCAAAAATACCAGCTTCACCCTGAAATTCTCTCTCTTCCTCCTGCAGAAAGTGCAAATTCAATCCCTCCCTCTGCAGTCAGACATGCCTAACCTTAATCCCACTTGCATGCTGCACCAAAAGCAGTGAAATGAGGTACAGTAGCAGGGCAGGCTGACTGTGGCACCTTGGGGGGCGGGGGCACTGTGGGTTCCTGAGACTCTGACTGCGGTGACAGGCAAAGCGCATTGTAATCTGCCAGGTGCTAAATAGAAGGGTGTGAGTTGGAGCGTCTCGGGGAGGCAGCAGGGAGAAGAGCGAAGAGGAAGTTGAGGATGGCAAATTACTATCATTCTCCACAGAGGCCAGGGCTGGGAGAAAGCAGGGGGTGGGTTGGGGGGGTAGAAGGAGGGGGTGGGGGGCAGGCTGCGAGTTTAATCATCACCGCGGCTGGAAATAATCTGTATGTTTCGCTGCAACTCTGCCTCCGTCTCTCTAGGGGATGCAGCCAGACAAATTATCTTTGAAGCACTTTAGCAACATTTTCTTTTTGTGTGAAGCAGGGTTCTGTAAATAGGAATGGGGAAAAAAAAACTGTGGCGGACAGACACGTTAATGACCCACTTCCTGTAATTACTTATCCCTCATTTTTTTATATTTGACTGCGCGCTTTAAGGATAACTGCCCTACTCATGAAAGTTGCCCTGGAGTTAGATTTCATTAGTCTTTTATTACCAAAGCTGATGTAATAAAAAAAGGTCCGTTTCAGTAGCAATAACAGCGTCTGGAAGCTGACATTCTCTTGTCCTAGTGTTTGGATCTAAGAGTGAGTAGGTGACCAACCAAGAAACTACTGTATGTCTTAAATCAGTACCATCTTAAGAGATAATTGCATCACTTTAACATTTCACCCAGGTGAGACATGCTAGAAAACATGCTGGATTACTCTGAGGACTACAGGTGGGAAACCTTGAACTAAGGCGTCTGAACTTGGGCTTCTAGTTGTGGTGTTTAATTTTCATTTTCATGAAATTATGCTACAATGTATATTCCTTTGGCACGGCAGAGAGGAGTAGTGTGATAGGAAGAACCCTGGTCCTGGAGCACTGGTGTTTTTGCAAATTTTCTAAGTCTCTTTAAAGCACCTGTGCCTGAAGAGAACCAGCTGGGAGAAATTGCTAATTGGACAAATTAAGCTAATAATGAGTAGGTTTAGGTCGTTAAGGGTTGAGTTGCAATGAAAACCTGCAGAGAGATCAGCCTTCTAGGACAAGGATTGGACACATCTGGTTTACAGCGATGCCTTTGTCTGAGGAGCTGGAAGAATGAGCAATTTCAGTACATAAGGTGTCTGAGTCATAAAACCCCAGTGAAGCCTGCATCTGTTTCTGGCAGTCTTCTTCTTCTATTTATTTAATGTGTAGTTGTGTGATTTTGTGTGCAAATTGTCAAAGAATTTGCAAAGTTTCCAGGAACAGGAGAGTGCTCATCTTTTTCGACCTAGCTGGGGATTGGTAGATACAGATCTCCCTCCAGGCTATGTGTTTGAGGAGCCTTGCATTAAAAGTCAGTTTTTTGTTTTTGAATGCTCTGCTCCCAGGAAAGCTTTTTATAGAACTGTGTGACACATAATTTACGTTTGTGGAGATAAACATGACCGTTAAACAAATTCAAGGTGACTTTTGGCAATGTTTCGTCTACCCTTGAGCTGTATAAACAGCAAGTACCAGCATTCAGATATTGACTGGAGAAAGAGAGGCAGAGAGATGTAAAATTGCATGTGGATTAGTCAGTGGATTTAAAGATGGCTCTTAGGCTGCAAAAAGCCAGACAAAAGCCTTAGGAATTAAAGGATAAGTGTCTTCAAATACCATTTTATGAGTTTTATCTTTGTACCTTTTAACTTAAGAATTTACATTCTATCAAGGAGCTACTTAAGATTAGACAACTTAACATCAAATAGTAAAAACCATCACAAAGGAGTGGTACAGAATGAATCATTTAGCTAAATTTCCCAACATGAAATCTGCTTATAGCTTTAGCCTTGTAATCTTGAGCTGAGACAAACATCAATCATTTTTATTGGAAATATTTTGATGTATTTAGAAAAAGAAGTGTTTTCTTTTACAGGACAAAAAATAAAACTGCATATTAAGAAATTAAATTTCAAAGCAACTATGGTTAACACTTTTTATAAGAAGGACAGGAATTATGTACAATTAGATGAACCGGTTTCATTAGATCTGTTTAGCTCATTTCTGCTATTATTTGCCCATGCAGTTTAGATTGATCGTGTGTTGCTTTGGCGAACCAGAGAGTCCTGCAGTTGCAGAGAAGTCTGGCCCACGGTTAGCGTGCCGGCATTGTGAAGAAGGGTGAACGAGCAGTACTCAAGATGCCTCTCTGGCTGCAATAGAGACTTACAGCAAGTGACAGGCGGGGAGGCGAACCTGTCGTCAGAGCCTTCCAAGGCTGAGTTTTAAAAGGTGGAGTTTGGAGGAGGCAGAGAAAAGCGTAATCCACGCAGAGGTCTGTACCAGCGCACAAAGCACCTTTTCCAGTTTGAATCCAGCAGCGCCCCTGGGGAGGGCCAGCTCCTCTGTAGGCCTGGGGAGTGCAGGTGGCCTGACCACATGTGTCCAGGAGGAAGCCTGCGCGGTCTTCCTCTCTCCTGTGGTAGTGGGAGTGTTGTGGTGATGAGCCAAGTTGATAACAAATGAGCACATTCCCAAGTGGAGATGTAGTGCAAAATGGTAGAAAAGTACATTCCAAATCATAAAAAAGAAGAACCTTGCTATAGGTATGGTAACTATAGATATATACTGAGATAATTATATAGATAATTAGCCAGTGGTGAGCAGAGATAATTGGGCTCAAGACAGCATCCTTGAACCCCACAATCAAATGGCCTCTAGTCAGGGAGTCTCCCGGATTCTCAGTCCTCACTTTCAGTTTGCTGCAGAAACTGGGACGTGTTCTTGTCCAGCATGCCTGACGTTGGTTTGCCAGCAGTAAACCCCCCTACAACCCTGATACGACACATAATCTGGGAGAACAAAAGTATCGGGTATCCATACTCCTAAAGAGGTGGGGTAGTAGTTCAGCTGTCAACTGTATTCAGAACCAGAGAGAGACAAACTGCAGAAAACGTGTAGTGCCACACAGCTTCCCTGGCATTGGCTAGCAAGCAATATCTAGGCAAGTAAGAACATAAGGACCATTACAGACCAGAGGAGGCTATTTGCCCTACCTATAGTAGCTTGTTTGTTTATCTTCAACAGCTTATTAATATGAGGATCTCATCCAGCCATTTCTTGAAAGAAGCCAGGGTATCAGTTTGAAGAGCATGACTTAGCAACTAGTTCCATATTCATCTTCATTGAATTTAGACCTTTGTGTAAAGAGGTGCCTTCTACGCTTAGTTTTAAATTCACTTCCCTGCGATTTCCACTTTTGTCTTCTGGTTAATATTTCACTGTTAATTCTGAAGAAGCCCAGTGGGTTGACTTTGTCAGTGTCTTTGAAATCATGATTTATCCTGTCAGGTGCAGCAATAGTCCTGAAATGATCTGTGAAAGATTGGAACAAGATTGGATCAATTTGTAAACTGCATATAGTTGCTGAAATAGGTTACTCAAACACAAAATCATAAGCAGTATTTTCATTGTCCTTTCCATCACTTAGGTACAGAGAGAGAAACATCAAATACCAGCTGCCACCGATAACTGTCCTTTTCAAATGAACAAAATTACCAGATTGATTTACATTAAAAATATAAGAATGATGCCATCTCTATCACTGCTTCCTGCAGAGCTTTAGTGAAGATGATTGTATGTGGTAAATTATCTAAATTTGATTTCCACCGTGAAAGTCATTTAAAAATAGAAAAGGCGTGTTATATCAGCAGTGAGATCGTCTGGCTTATTCCTCTACCGGGGTGGAATAAATCTCAAGAGCCCAGAAATCAAAGAGGCAGAAATTGAATTAGGAAGTGGTGGCCCTTTCGGATACGGGCACAGAAATGATAGCATACAAAGTGATTGTGGACAAGGTGCAAAGAGAAAAAATTAGTCACTGGGTTTAAACAATTCTATATAATTTTTTCAGAAATTAAAGGTATTGTAAAAATACATTTATGAGGACAGCATGGTGGTGTGGTGGTTAGTGCCACTTCCTCCAACGTCCTAGGTTGGATTCCAGGCTGGGGTGCCTGTCTGTGTACAGTATGTGTTTGCATACTTTATGTCCAAATGCTCTTGCTCTCAAAGGCTTGTAATTAAGAGATAATATCAAACTTTACATTTAAGTATTTTAAGAAATGGTGTTCCAAAACTGTACTCACTAAATTCAAAAGCCTCTTATATTCTGTCATTATGATTTTTTTAAATTGGACTCATGAGAATACAGTGTGTTTAAAAAACAGGAAGTAAAAAATTAAGAAGAGGTCCTCTCAGTGGCATTTGCAGTGATAATTTATTCCTTGTAACAGTGATTTATTTTGGTGCTGCGAGGACTGAATCAAGCAAGAGGGCTTGCCAGGAGATAATGGAGTTTAACAGTTTTTGTAACATCCACTCTCTTGGCGTGAAACTCCATGGAGGTAATCTGCTGTTTGTTCTGGTGTCTCATGTAGGCGAATCTCAGGGAACTCCCCTTCCTGTGCCTATCTCCACTCCACATGGGCCTCAGTCACAGACAGAGCTCACCATGCTGCATGCAGGGCTCACCTGTGTGGCACTCTGGAGCTCCTCTCTCTGCGCAAACTCCGTGAAGCCCCTATTTCACAGTGTAATGGTATCTCAGGAGGTACTTTAAGATGCAGTTTTTATGGGATGAGCTGATGGATTTCTCTATAAATGTGTGATGCCACTTCAGGAGGACACCCCTGGATACATCTTGGCTAATCTTGTCAAATGCAGTGTTCGTCCTAAAATGATGTTCTATAAAAGGCAGGTTAGTTCACTGATTGATGTTGGAACTGTCACGAATCACACTCGCGCATGTAAACGCTCCTGCATTCCCACGAGCTCATCTCTCCCCAAACGTTCACGCACCAATCTTCTCAGCACTATTTAAACCCTCAGCAGTCTTCCTTTCCTTGCTCACGATTGAGGTCTCCTCCCTGAGCTCCGTACTTGTACGTTCCCAACCCGCATTTACTAGTGTTAGACTCCCGGCATTTCGACTCTACGCTTCCCTCCGACCACGCCTTCGCCTCCCAAATTGGTACCTCCGAACCCTCGACACCTTCCCGGGTTTTGGACCCTGCTTTTCTACTCGACCTCGTCTTCGCATCCCACCTCTACTCCAAACCTTCCTTTATGAAGAGCCTCGCATAGGATCCCAATCCTCCGAAGTCCGGTCCCCCGTGACAGGAACCTATGTAGATGCTATGCTAGGTAGCCCAAACACAGTCATAAACACAAGCAGGATTTCCCCCCTTGCTTTTCTTCCTCCTCTCAGTCTCTTCACATCACGCTATTATTCAGCACGCTTTTTTCTTTCAACTCCCGATTCGTAAATTAGTGTCAAATATCAGTTTGTTCTACATGCAGCGCTACGGTACATAGGGTATTCTGTTGTCAATAACAGCACTTTAATAATGGGTGTGATAACACCTGCTGCTGTTGAGCGTGCTTGGGAGTTCTCGAAGCAGAGGGTGATGTCTGAGAATTTACTTCAATTAAACTCATGTCACAGTGCTCACCGATTCCCGATAAAGCAGCTGCTGCCCAAATATGGACCGTATTGTTACCACCTCTACATAATTAGGTCTCTTATCTTACCCCAGAAAGAATGTATATACATTTATACATTTTAGTTCATTGCTACCTTTTAGTTGCTAAAACTGCATCTTTCCAGTGTCAGTCTTGAATGTCTAACCTTTCCCAGATAGCACGGGTGTTCACTCTCAGTGGCACACCAGGACGACATTCCTTCATAATGAGAGAAGCATTGTCAGGACCCCCCCACCCTCTGTAACGTCTTACTCATAAATACTCCTGTCAGATAGGAGTTGATTTCTTGAAGCAAATAATTTTCCACTTTGCTCTTACGGAACGTCTTCATCCATCATTGATATTGCCTGATAAAACAGGGAGCACTTTTGACAGACAGCTTATGCAGACTGTATCAATACATAAGGCTGCTCCTGGTCCTTGCAGAGTGGCTACTGGGATTCGAGTTCAGAGGAATGAAGGGAATTGGCCTTGCGGTCTTAGCAGATTTCTCCGGTAATTAACTCCACGCTTTCCCAGGTGGGGTATACAGGAGCTCTTCCATTTCAACAAAAACGAAGCAGAGCCTTGTGAGGTGAGGAGAAAATATAGATTTGACATTTAACTGGCGGTAAAGGCAGAAAGTGTATCTGGAGGTAATGGAGCGATTATTGCAAGTTCGCATGGCCTGAAAGAGAAGAGGTAGATGATGCTATAATATGGTGTAAAACTTCTCCTGTTTCAGGTCCCTTGTTAATCTTCTCAGTTCAAAACTAAAAAGCATGGTAGTGCCAGAGTACAGTGCAGTAAAGCACAGTGAATGGTAACAGGAGAGTAAAGCACAGTGGAATCATGGTGACGCCAGTGTAAAGTACAGTAAAATACAGTGAAATCATAGTAGTGCCAGAGTAAAGTACTAGCACATCCCATCATGTTAAGAACATGTTGAAACATCATAGAATCCTTAGGACGCCATGCAGGGTACTTGCATGATGCAAGTGTTGTAAAAGAAAGGACAAATAGCAATTCTGTGCTGATTTTGCTCTATAAAACCACTACATGAGCAGGGCATCACATCAGCATTGTGAAAGTTTTAGATTTATTTAATGAAGCAGCAGAATAACTCAGTAGGATGCACAAGTCACCTCCTTTTAATTACATCCCTTTAAAATAAAAGGTCTGTACTGTGCTACATCTTGCAGAAAATTACAAGTCTTCGTGCATGCTGGATCAGTGGGATTTGGGTAAAGGTTAATTTGCTTTTACACTGATGTGGTTCAGAGTCTTGATGCAGATACATATGTACTACTGCTCTTGAGCATAATAGCAGCACCCTGTCACTCAGAGCTCTTCGCATGGCGTTTTGTGAATGATTATGTGACCATGGTGCTGCTCCCTGACCATGACCTGAGAAGCTGATAGGATTGCTTCAAGAGGGACTTTGTTTGCTCTGCATGATTTGATAAGCCCCTAGCAACAAAACAAGCAGCCTTTCCTGGTGTTCTCTTACTTCCCCACCTGTTTTTGTGAAAACCACTACAGCTTTGAAGACTTTCCGGTTCAGCCCCTGGACTAATGTGCATGCAGAACATTCAGAAAGATGTACCAAGTAGATTAAGAACTAACAAATTGAAAAGGGTTCATTCTGTGCTGAAAAGTGAACAGAAAAAACACTACTTTTGGGTGTGGAGCCTTCTGACAAAGACAGACTGATATTCTGTGATACTGTATCTGCTGCATTTGTGTCAGTCAGTGTTGCCCTCAAGTGGGCTGAACTCCCTTCCAGATGGTAATGCTGTAGTCTCGGTTGTGCCTCTGTAAGCTTGCCATTTAGGTAAGACCCCTGCTAGTCTGTGGAGCTCTTCTCTCTCTGCACTCTCTCTGCACTCCACTCAATCAATTTGGCACTTTATCACCTAATTTTTACTTAATTCTAATCTTTGCACACATTGTCTACCCCATGGTCCCCTGGCCTGATACTCAGCAGCACATCACTGATAATGTGCTTTTTGTGTAGAAAAGACTAAATGCATTCTTTCTACAGGGAATGTGTGACACCAGTGTTCAGAGAAATTCACTTATCTCTACACAGTTACTAAATCCCTTTTCAGAAGCACGGGCTGATTGGACACTCTAAAATCTGTTTGTGTAGTTTTCTTATGTGATGTGCTGTGTTGTTGGGGAAAACCCAAGAAATGTCAGTGACATTTGTCCAGTGAAGCCTGTGGTGTCCATTGCTCTGCTTTATTTTTCTGTGCTTGAAAATGTTCAACATGCTACAGTGATGGCAGCACATGGACCCTTAGGTGGTTATACAAGTGGTAAGCAATGGTCTTACTGTCCTTCTCTTGATAGACAGGCTTCACGAACACGGTGGTTTCAAAACTTCATGATAGAAAGACAGTTGGTGAACTGGATTCTGGTCATTGGACTGGCTTGGTGTGTTGCAGTGTAACTTAGGAGAAACTTCCTCATAGGATTTTCAGGCATGTAAAACTCTTGGCAATATCCCAATGTGAACAGAGCTTCCAAGATTCGAGGTGGAGAACATTTGGGGATCGTGTTGCTGTTCTTGTTTTTCTTTTCTTCAATAAACGAACAGCATTCAGCCTCTTCCAGAGAAGACAAGATGGTAAAAGAAAAATAGGCAATAGAACAGGGCTGGTGAATGACAGCTTTGCATGGGCACAAACCAAGCAACTGGGCTAAATATTGAGTAGTTTTAAAAATGCAGATTAGTTGGGATGGGTCTTAAAACATCCCTAAGTGTCGTGAAATTGCCATTAAGCTGGAACAGAACAGTGCACAGAAGGTAGATTGTTGTACATAAATATTATTAATGCTCTGGCTTTATTGATACGACTACTTGATTGTGAGTCACTGTGCATACAGAATTGATTTCTTTTTTAATTTCATATGGCTTTCTTCCAGTTCTTTTAAATAACAGATGGGAAAGACCAACAAAGGCAAAAGAAGAAAATTGTAAAAGAAAAGAAAAGGCTCCTACTGCTCCTAGTTCCAAAACGCTGACTTGCCAGAATTGGGTGCTATTTTAAATATTGGCATTCAGATTTACTGTGTCCGGCCACCCTCTAAAAGGGTTGTCAGGCATGCTGTTAAATAATGGATTCAATCTTGAGAGAAAAGCAATCTTTTAGCGCTGCTTGCCACAGTCCTGTCACAATCACTCCTCGATAATGCGGTAACTCTGTCAACGATGTTGTCTCAGCTTCGCCAGCCTGCCTCTGCTTTGCACCCTGCCAGGAAATTAGTGTGACATCAGACCCCATCAGCCAGAAATCTCAGACTTATTCTGATGGCATAATCACAGAACCTCAAAGAAAGAACCCACCTACACTTAGAGGTCTTCTTGAACTGACTGGATGTCTCAAAACGTTAAAGAAATTCTAATTCCACCCCGAGTATAGTTTGGTCTCGGATACCTGTGTAGTTCATCTTAAATCATATTTGAATTAAGTTACACCCCAGGTACATTCAAGGTTATGTCAGATTCTTGTCAAATGTGCAATCAAAGACCTTGTAACTCTTATAAGAGATAATTTCAAAAGATCTTTTATGTACTCTGTGTCTAAGCATTTCAACTTTGGTACTCTAAAAACTGTAGGACATCATGGAGGATGAAAGCTTGAGTAAAGATCTGACAATTATTAAAAAAGGAATGAATTACCGGAGCATACAATATTTTGATTTATGCACCATATCAGTACATACAAAATTGGAATGTAAATATCTGTAGATTTAAGGGTAACTAAACTAGATTCCTGTGAAACAGCAGCAGAGTGCATTGGGTTATTAAAACAACTGCAACATTTCCATCCAGAAGACACAGGAATGTTCAGTAACTCTTTCAGGATGACATGGCCATACAGCACTGAGCCTGAAGAAGGGCTCTCCTGGTACCTTATCCTTAGCCCAAGCACTGGGCCACCTCCCCTTGACCTAATACTGCCAAACAGCATTTGTCATCTTGATGGAAATACTTCTGCTGATGCACAGAATGCCACTTTTGGCATACTGAAAATTCAGTTGCCGGCAGAAAGTATTTCTGCCAGCATTTGGTAATACGGTATTTTCACAGAGGCCTAGTCTTTTTTCCCACAATTTGTATTCTGCAAAATGTGCAGTAGACAGAACAATCTTCCCGGTCTGCCATTAGTCATCCCCGCTGTTTTAGTGTTGAGATTGTGCACGCCCACTTAAATGCTTCTCCAGAGAGACAGGTACAGACTTTGGCAGAGTTGCTCAGTGCTCAGAGGCCTGAGGAGATGTGCAGTTGTGTCAGTAACCACAGTGTACAAAGTCTTCAAATAGTGTAAAAAAATGTAGTAGTGATGCGCATCTTACGTCTTGGCCCTGCAAGTGCTTCTGTTTCTAACTTACATTGTTCATTTCACAACACGTCAGCTGTAAACTTTATGCACTTTATTACTTTATTTGAAGAACATAGTAGCTTTGTTCCTTTCTGCTCTCCAAGCAGGCTGTTCAGAGGCATGGAGAGAACATGGTGTTGTGCTACAGAGCATTTCCTTTAATGAAGAAAAGCCACCCTGCTTTGCAGACTAAGATGACAGGCAGCATCCTCCCCCCCACCCACGTTACAGCAGTGATCTTGAGTGCTTTTCTTCTAATTGATCTCCCAGAACACTGACTGATAATGGTGTAGGCCTCCTGAGTAACCCCTGTACCTGACCAGCGCTTTTGCACAATAAGTAATGTCACAATGGCTCAGAGTGGTCTGGACTGGTCTGGCAGAATGATCTGAAAATCAATGCCATCTCATCTAAGTGCCACTTCATATAGGTCTTTTCACTCTGTGCTTACTGATACTTTTTTTTCACCTGCTCCTTTGTTGCTTGAAAGCAGATTTTAGTCAAGGCTGAGTGTTGCACATTCATCGTGGATTGCATCCTAGAGCTTTGCCTACCTTCATACCCAAATCTGAAAAAACCTGAGCTGCTTGTTTCTCCTTTGCTAACCTCTCAGTTGCAAGTGTGCCAGTCTTGCTTAGCTCCCATCTTCAAGATCCGTTCTCGAACATAAGAACATAAGAAACTTTTCGAAAGAGAAAGCCGTACAGCCCATCTTGCTTGTTTGCCAGTTGTTAAGGGCTCACAGGTGTCTTCAATATCAAAAGGCCTAATAGGGGCTCCCATGTGGCTCAAGCAGGGAAAGCGTTTGCTTGGAGCACACTTGTGTTACTTTATGAGCCGACTGTGACCAGGATTCCCCAAGGGCCTTCGCACAGTTAGCAGAGAGCTGCCAGGGGTGGGGTTGGTCAGAGCTCTCTTGCCTTCCCTCCAAGCAGTGGCTCCTGAAACTTGCTGGGCACGTGTAGGCAATCAGCAGTCTCAGTGAGAGACATACTACAGTACTCTTCCAATCAGCAGTAACTCTCCAGTCAGGTGGTGTGGAAGTCAAAGAGAGTGTAACAGATGTCTGCATATGGGTATGTTGGAAGAGCATATCCACATATCTCATTTTCACCCATGTGGGTGCAAGAGTTAATATAGTAATAACAGTTAAATGTGTTTTTGTGGTGCTTCACTTATAGGTTGGGACCCACTTCACACTTCACAAAATCCACTATAGGGAAACTGTAGCGTCAGATTACATAATCCAAGAATGGAATTAAAGAAGAGGGCCTCACTGGTCTACCAGCACCACTTTCCTTAGAGCCTTGGAAAAATCTGTAATTCTGTTTAGGATGTTTTTTTAATATTAAAGTATTTTTATGTTATTTTTATTAGGTGCGCCTTGTTTCTTAATTTCAAAATTGTTTAAAAATTGTTTACCAAATAATTGACATTTTCAGAACATTATAAAGCAAATGCTGTTATTTTCTCTGTTTACTAATTGGGGCCTCAGATTATAGGAGAGCTAGAAGGCCGTGTGGGTACAAAGGAACAAAGCTGTGTTGGCCCCTGTTCTGTATAGGATCTGTCTTTATATTATATTGGCTTTAAATATCTCTCAACAGTAGCTAGTATATGTTCCATCTCTTTAATAAGGGAGAGGTGGAAATTCATTATTAGATATCAGATTTACTTAGGGAATCAGCCCTCGTAGGAAAGAAAAATAGTGCATTCAGGTTTTCTAATTAGCAACATCGAGCAGGCAGGCGGTCTCCCCTATTGCTGAACTGCATCATCAATCTCAGCTTGTTGAAATCCCAGGCATTTACAGAAAGAAGGCAAAGTGTCTTGCGCCTGAAACTCCTTTGTACCTCTGTCCCCTTCTCAACTCAAATGCCCGAGTGGATGTGATCGAGGGCTCTGTGTCCCTCTGGAACCACTGCAGTTAAGCTGTTATGTGTGAGGTCACAAAGAGCAAGACCTTGTGAGGTCATGAGGGAGGCCTGGGATTGTGTCCTCCCAGCAGTCACCTCCTGATTCTGATCTCACCTCTACAGGTGGTCCAAGTCTCTGTGAATGGCTTTGTCAAAACCAGGGTTCTTCAAGGTTTTTTTGCTAACAGTCTCTGAATGAGTATTTAAATCTTTAAATCTGCAATAATGAAGACGTCACTGTATTTACAGAGCAGATTTTCCCGACACCTGAACATCAGAATTACCTTTAATACTTCCGTGTCCTTATGCTGATCCAGACTTGTTGCCTTGTTTAAGCCTGGGTCACGTTTCCAGACAGTTGTGACTGGGATTCCCCAGGTGGTGACCCATGGTCGTCCAAATGCCGCCACGTTAAGGCTGGCATTAAAGATGAGCGGTTTGGTCAGAGCAGCCTGCCTGTCCTTCCTCTTTCTCCTTGTGTAGTAAAGTAGTCGTCTCTGCGCTTGGAAACGTAAAGAAGCCAGAGGAGATTCCAAAGTGGGTGGGTAAACAATAGGGAAAATGATGATGTCTGGTACTGTATCTGGGCTCACTTAAAATCTTAAGATATTATTTGTCGTTTTTTAAGTTTTGCGTGCCATACAGGATGTGATATCTCAAATTACACTTGATCTGTTTGAACCCCCCAATCCCCTAGCTCTTTGCAAAGCAAGAAAATTTGAGCAATCCCTAGTGTCTGCTTGTCCCCTGTCTGCCGCCATAAATCAGAACCACGCTGAGCTAGAAAGACTCTCATTGCATACCACTGCAGTGTAGTGAGGGGAAGACCTCATTTAGATTTTGTAGTAGAAGTGCCAGTGTTGGATTGCATGGCTGGAGGGGAAAAAAGCATTAATCTAAACTGGAAATGCAAACATCCTAATTTTCTATTCTTATTTTCCTTATGGAAGGAGTGTAAAATTTGTCAAGGAATACAAAGCCTGCAAGCTTCTTTTTCCAGCGTTGTGGTGCTTTACTATCATGTTCAATTCTACAGTAAAATGTAATCCCCTCTATCTGGAGGTGTTTTACTGCACGTTTTCATAGGGTCTGGCTTTGTGCACTCTCCAGGGGTGAAAGCATATAGACTTCAATATCCATTTTAGGTGCAGGTTCCTTTTACACACTAAAACAGATATTCTGTTTTTCTATTCCTATTATTGCCTAATTTCAAAGGAAGATTTAGATGCTGTTTTCTAGCCCACACCATATTCGGTAATCAAAGATTTTTTAAAGCCTCAGTAGTGTTTACCTTTGATTGCACTGATAACAATTCTCACAAAATACCTCCTTTGCAAAAAATAAATCGTGACCCAAACATGCCCAGTACCCCACAACAACTACTGTGTGATTCAGCATCTGTTAAAACCTCCAGCTACTGCTTTTGCTGGATCTGTTTTTTAATCTTATTCAAACTTCATAGCCCTCAGTGACTAATTGTGTCAATACATACATTGGAGTAATGAATTAATCCATCTGGACCTTATTAAACTTGTGAATAATACATAACCAAGAGAAGAATTCATATGAAGCACTAATGATTCAGACGGCGCTCCAAAAGCGTGTCGCTGCATCCGAATGCCCTGTGTGAGAATTAAAACGGATTCCTGCCCATTTGGGCTTGGCAGTCACAGCCACACGCCTCACAAACCATACGGCTGACAAGCTTGATGTTGCTGTGTGCCAGGGAAGACGGAAAGATGATCGTCTCTGTGGTTCGTTTACTCCTGTTTTCCCTGTCATAGACTGCAGCCCTGCTCCGCATAGACAGACAAGACAGACACTGTTACAACTTTTTTTCCCTCTTCCCTTTGTTCTACAGTTGAGGTAGATGTCGCACAAGGAGACCTATAACAGGTTACGGCAAGTCTTTCATCCACGCTGATGCACGTCACAGCTCACTACGAAGGTGTGTGAATTAGCCCGTGAACAGAAGTAACACTGCTTTTTTAAAAGAGTTCAACTGCTTCATGCTCAAATGTCAAAGTGATGCTTGTCGTGGTGGCTTTCTTTAATGTGGCCTGCTCAAAAAGACATGCTTCTTGGCGGCCTGTTATGAGGTTGAGGTTATTATTTGTTTGTTTCTGAGAGAAAGTAATTCATAATAACGAGAGGACGCCTGCGAGGCCGTGTGTGGGCTCAGCTACAGAGATGCAGGTTAGCAAATTGCCTCTTATGTGCGGAGTTACAGCACTGTGTGGGCTCCAGTGCGGAAATTACAGGCCTGCAGCCCTGTTATGCTTTACAACAATGAGGGAGGTGGCAAACGCTTGAAACACACACCTAGTGCAACAGCCAACACACTCCAGGGAAGCTCTTGTGCATCTGTTCTGTATCATTTTATTTGTTTCATAGCTAAGCGAGTTGGATGAAAGGGCTGCTGGGCATTTTTGTGTGTGTGTTTTTATCATTGTTAACCCCTTTATTACCCACTGCAGCGGTGCCAGGGAAGGCATAAGACACATGGGTCACATCATGACCCACATCTCTCTGGTCATTTCCTGGTTTCGGTTAGTCTCTTTGAGCAGTAGCCAGGAATAGATATGACCAGCAGATTCAGTTTTTTTAAATGGGGGAAGGAACAAAATCGACTTTTGTTCAAGCACATAAAATTCAGTGAATGAAATGCAATAAATTAGATGGGAAGCTGTTAAAAGATGATTCTGAACTGGTGCTAGAAAATAGTTGTTTTACCAAAAGAGTTATCAATGCTGCTGGGGTCCCTCCAGAACATGCTTGACACTGTGATGGAACCACTTAGTGTGGAGAAAAGTGATCTCTGACAGCCTGGACAGCTTGTCCTTGATATCTAGTCATCTCCTGTTCTAACACTCTTAAGCCCAGCTTTTCACCTGGCATACATTGCTGTAAAAGCTCTGGCTTCCCACAAAATATCTGAAATCCTATCCAAAAGTTAATGTCAGCAGTTTACAACAAATCTGTTCAAGGCAGTCCAGTGACGTTAAGATTTATTTTTGTTGTTGTTGAAGCTGTAAATAGGGACTGACACATTAAAAAACTGCTTTTTCCATCAGATACACAGTATATCACATTGCAATAGCTCAAACAGAAAAAATACAAGTGAAATGAATGTTGTTTACTATGCTGCACTTATTTGTTATCGATAGCTCTTCTGTCTGTACTGAGTGCTCATGCATTCTAGCTTGTGACAGCAGAGCAGCATCAGTAAATTAGGTAAATCAAGATACAGGCTGCCAATGCATGTGCTAATGTGTACAAATGAGTATGGATGACAAAAAATATGGTACTGTTTAATCGTTTTTTAGTCCTTGATGAATTAAAAGGATAATGGAGAAAAGCCGTAATAATTTCTTGACTGGGGATGTAAATTGTAGCGGGTACCTGTTACACCTTTAAAACTGCGCGTGGTGGATTGTCTGAGATGAGCGCGTGCGGCCCTCAGGAAAGCCCTGGACGGGTGAGCGCACACGGTAGCCTGGGGTCAGGGCAGAACAGGTCAGCTGGTGTGGAGTACTAGTTCACCAGCAGGAGGGATGTGTCGTTACGCGATGTACCTAATAATCTGAGGTAGTGTTTTTGTGCCATTTTCAAAAGCAAGTGTCATTCATTCTTTCATTCCACTTGCTGAAGCAGGAACTTAAAAAAGGTTGCCAATGGCAGAAGGACATTTGGTTGTTAGTGGTTATCTCACCCAGTCCTTTTTTGAAGGAAACCAGGCAGTCACCTCCCACAGCTCATGATGTAAAGAAGCCCCTTGTTAGATTTTTCCATATACTGTACGTGTACAAAGACTATGAGTCATCTTCCTATTGTATTGATTTCTCTTGGTTATATATGGTAATATCATTCTACATTCTTTTTTTACATCTCATTGTTTCATTTAATGCAAGTTTTCTTGGAGCATCAGTCATCGGCTGCAGCGATTCATTATTAATATCTGCACGCACACAGAACATTGCAATTCTAAATAATGTTAAGCACATTAGTAACTGTGAATGCCAAATGCTGTGAAACAGAGAGACTTTCTAAGATGTTCATAAAGAAATGTATTCATAGATGTGCTTCAGGATGTCTAAATACAGGAGTTGTCATAATTTAGAATGTCTCGTGTTTGATGGCAGGGATGTGATTGATGTGCTTTTGGTGTTTGGCCATCCTGCTGAGGAACCCCTGATAGCATGCGTTGCCTGACTTTGGGTGTGTGATGGTTTTTCACAGATACATGTCTTCCTGACAGCATCGGTTACCTTGAAACTAAACAAAATGTGCTAAATATGGTTGGTTAACTGCCACATTGCTTGAGCGCCACATTTAGAGATCCATCAGGGAGTAGTTTGGAGTTTGGTTCTAAGTCAGATCCCATCAGATATGTTTTCTGAAGCACAGATGCTGTAATGTGCAATATCCCTTGATGTGTGGTTGTTGTAGATGCGGGTACTGAAGGGAGAACACTTACAGGTGAAAAGCAGGTAGATACATGCAACACTTCACAGAGTACAGGGTGACACCTCTGCGACTTCCGAGGCCTCCTCAAGAGGAGACAGGTGTCCTGCAGAGGGTGGCTGGATGGCTGGACTTCTGGTGTAGTGGGATCATCACACACGAGGACTGAGTCATTGCACACGGCTGAGGGAGGGAAAGCCGAAGGGATTCGAGAGGGGGGGCGGGACAGGAGAAGAGCCTGAGAGTGGGCTGTGAAGAGGTGTCTCTGAGACAGTGGGTTGAATCCCTGGTCCAGCTGCTGCACACTGCACACTCATGACTTGATAGCCTGAAAATGGAGCATGAAGGAGCACATCGAGGCTCAAGTCAAGCATTTGTGTCAGCAGTGTTGAAACAGAAGGATTAGGTTAAGAGTGAAATACAGTACAGTACTCCTTTATACAGTATGTGTATACTTATAAAACTGATTTTTTTCCAAAATACTGTATAACCTTTGCATTTAATCTCAAAACCTGCAGACTGCAGCAGGATACTTTCCTTTTACAGCCCAGAATTGTATCAGACTGTTCTCATACTGTTTGGACTGATTAAGGAAAACTAAGGATAGTATGGCATTTCAGTGTGGATGCTTGGAACACCTTTTTGACCCTGGTTGTGGAGAGCAGCTGTGCCGTGTGAACATAGTCTTAATGTGGCCTGGCATGTTTTGATTGTGGTGGAGAAGAGAACACACAGGTACACCAGTGAGGAACATGTCTTGTCATAAAGATCACTGAGGACTTCATTCTTAAAGCACAACAAATCTCTCCAAAAGATCGATATATATTCGCTGCGTGACAAGGAGTCTTGGTTTATCTCCACAGACCTTGGAACACTTCCTTCTTCCCTTAAACTGTGGCATACTTTCTGGTGCAAAAGTTTTTTTTTATCAGAGCAAAGCAGTTGCTGGCCCTCGCAGTGTGATGAGGGAGTAGGGATGCTCAATTTATCACCCAGACTGTGTGCGTGTTGCTCAGGATGGTCCGTGACCCGCGTGGCGTTCTGGAATGAGGTACGCAGTGCCAGCATTTTTCTGCAAACGTTCCTTGTAGCTGTGAAGTAAAGGTCAGGTATTTGGATGCAGTCCACTGTACTTGAACCTCTTCTGTTGGGGTTTTTTCACAGCAGGCGCAGGGTTTTAGAGCCGGATCACGTCTCACTCTGCTCCAACGCTCCCTCTTCTGAAGTGCCGTATGTTTTCCGTTTCGGTTGTTTTTATTTTATGTTTGTTGTAAAATTTTCCATCTCACCAGCTTCGGTATTTCAGTACAGTAAGTGCTGGTTGCCAGATGGCTGATAACAGAGTGCTACAGGGATTGCTTTTTTTCCTGAAAGGATCTTTTTTTTTTGTAAAGGAGTCCCGACACACAAACCCAAGAAGTGTCAGAGAGAGTAAATCTTAATTACAGAGTCGCCATCAATAAAGTGCTTTTAAGAGCGAACTAAAACACACACTTTGAGACATGTTATCAATGGGACTGTGATATTCTTAGTGTAGTGCTGAGGAGACAGGAGCAAACTGTCTTTTCAAACTGTTCTAAACCTTTGTTTTTTAAAACAGATCATGTGCCTATTATTCATTTTTGTTGAATTTGCCTTCATGTGTATGTAATGCTGTCTGCCTGCAATGGACTGGCATCCCATCCACTGTGTAAACAGCCTTGCTCTCATTGCTTTCCAGTAAAGCGACCCTGAAATGGAAGACAGGGTTAGAAAATAGATGGATGTATTCAGTGTAAACATAATAGGCAGTCAAACATGGGGCTGGTTGCATTTAGAATCTTTGAAAACACATTTAGCCTGCCTTTGATCAAGTTTGGTGGGGGCCACTCTACCACCTTGATGTCTAGGGACACAGGTTAACTGGACGAGACAGTGTGTGTACAGGCAGAAGAGGCAGCAGCGTGCCTGTGTTGATCCCTGTTCCAATCCCTGCTGCACGCAGCCTGTAGACTGTCTGTCCTTTGCTGCTATTCTTCTGTGCCTGAAAGTAGAAAAAAAGAAATAAGCACTTGCTTTCTTGCAAGGATCCTAGCCTGCATTCCTTGTTACAGCTCTATTAAAGATGCAATTAAGCTTAGAAGTAGTAATGAGTCCAGACGGAGGGCTGTGAGTATTTTTTTTCCCCAGTTAGCAATAGCTCTCCCTCTGGGACTTTCCTCTGTGGCATTTTGACCTGTGCTCACTTCCAGACGCTGATGTAGAGGCATGGCTGACATTTTTTGTTTCACCGGAAAAGTCTGTTCACTCTGACTTCACCTGCACTGTTCTGTTAGCTGAGGCAGTGTTGCATGAACCATGACTTTGAGTGATAGAGACTGAGCATTTCAGAATAAAGCATCACTTTGGACAGAGCAATGAGGAGAATTTTGAGAACTGCGTTTTGGAAAATTAAATAGAAGTAGCCGAATGTGAAGGTATTTTGATGGTTTTCTATTAAGGTCTTTAAATTGTTAACCAATGCAGTGGAGCATAAAATGTAAAATGTCTTTGAGAGTCTTAAAATCCTTGCAGCTCCAGCACTTCAATTGGATTCCCGAGTCTTTTAGCCCCCACTAGTTAAGCTCTGAACACACTTTAAGTATTTAGTGATCAAAGAAAGGGGGAAAAATGATTAATTGTCCTTATTGTCATGCAGCTAAAGATCAAATTAAGTGCTGAAGTATAATTTGTCAGGCACAGATACAGGAGGCACTATGGTGGGTATTAGCTCTTCCATTCTGATTTTAACAGTGGTATTCAGTTTTGCTGCAATGGATTTTAAGGTGGTATTGATAAATCTCCTGTGCTTTTATCTCTATCTACTTGCATTACCCTAGATGTTATTATAACTGATCTCATTGTCAATTATTAGTAAGATCAGCTACCTTTTACAGCTCCTATGGTTAAATTAAGCACAGACCAGCCCTGGTTGAGATACCATGCAGCGAAGAAGCTGTTGCTGTAATTGTATGGAAAATCCAGCTACAGCATAAGCCAGCAAGTCTTCCAGGAGCTGTGATATTTAGTGGTCATAAACATCTCTCTGAAAAAGACAGAATCTAACAGCAGGGGTTTTGGATTCCCTCATTTTCCTTTTTTTATTCTTTTTTTTTTACTTCCTTTGGTGGGATTTTAATACATTCGTCAAGTCCTGGGAAAAAAAGTAGGTTTTAAGAAAGTAAAAACAGGATAAAACCAACTTGCCCCTTTGCAGTGAAAAAAGATGTGAACCGCAGTGGTATTGTGGCATGGTGGTTAGCACTGCTGCCTCACAGCTTCATTTGATTCCTGCTGAGGGTGCCTTCTGTGTGAAGCGTACATGTCCACTGAGGGTTTCTCCAGGGACATCAGCCTTCTTCCACCTCTGTGGTAGAGGTACATGGCTGTTTGCTGTAATTGTTCCCAGAAAATAGTATCTGGTTTAATATTTTCAAACATTGAAACAGTGGCGCTGTGGTTTGTGCTGGGGCCCTGGGCTCAGTTCCTGGGGTGCTGTCTGCATGTTTTCTCCAGGTGCTCCAGTTTCCTCCCACAGTCCAAAGACATACTGGTAGGTTAACGGGCTTCTGGGCCCAGTAGAAGTGTGTGTTTTTGTGTCTGTGTGTGCCCTGGGATGGGCACACACAGACGTCCAGAGTGCATTCTGCATCGCTCACATACTGTACAGTAGCTTGCCGGGATAGGGTCTGGCTTCTCCTGCGACCCAGTACTGCATAAAGCAGTTTAGTAAATGGAAGCAAAAATTAAATGGAACTGTATTTGTACCAAGTCTGCCTGGTCACTTAAACAGCACAGGGGGAGTTTGTTTTGAAAATTCACGTATGAAAAAGCCATGTGATGATTCGTGTTGCAAGAGTTTCTGTGGCAGGTTTTAGAGCACAATGCCCCTTGCTTGAGTTTTCTTCCTCTTCCTGTCACTTATCCGAGTTATCCAGTCCTGGTCCCAGTGTCTCTGAAGCAGCCCCACCTGAAGTGCTGGGAGAAGCTGCTCAACTGGTCCAGTTAAGCTAACAGCGAGCTGAGATGGATTTAAACCCACAGAGACATTGTCCTTCAAGGATCAAGATTGGACACCTTGACTTTTCACAGTGTTTTATAAATTAAAAGAGATAAATAAAACAAATGATTCACATCTGTATTTTTTTCCAGAGCTTCTAATTTCTTGCCAGGTGGCTCCAGTCACCAGAGAAGCACAGCTTTCACAATTTGTAGCTTCTGCTTATTTTCACAATTTGACAGGCATGAGGAAAATGGGGGTTTCTGCTGTGGCCACCTGCCTGCCTGTCAGTGTCACTGCCAAAATTTGCACTCGGTTGTGATTTTAATGCCACTACAGTGAAGCACAGTACATAATGCTGAAGTTTAACTTCTGTCAAGAGTGTTTCTTTCTTAACTTGCACATCACAACATTAACATATTAAAAAGACAGAGTATTGAATACAGCCGACAAAATGCTCACTAAAACTTGGTTAGAAATAATCTTTTGTTAATATCTGACTCTCACAAGTGTGAAACTTACTTCTAATGTAGCAAGAAAAGGTAAACAAGTTGCCTGATGAACCCCTTTGTAACCTAAAATAATTAAATTGCTAAAGATGGTATAGCAGGACAGCCAGCCGAATTTGACATTTTAAAAACTGTGAGTCACATTTTCTGGCTGGAGCACAATTAAAGTTTGCACGGACAAGAAGGGATACTGTAGCTGTCATTGTGCATGAGCTTGGCTGCTCCACTCTAGTCTTAAGTCTTGTGATGGATACAAAATGTATATTAAAACATTTCACAAAAGGCAAAGAATTGAGTAAAAGGCACTTTTTTAAGTTAGACACATTTTTCTGAATGTCTTTTTTTTGCTGCGAACTCTCACCTTGTGAACGGAGAGACACCTCAGGGAGTTTCAGACTCAAGTTATTCCTTCTTACTTGTGTTTGGCGTTACTAGGATATTTTGTTTTTTCTTTTTTATTTATGTGCATTTCGTGTAATACCCCGGAGGAAATCGTATTTATAAAGCAGACAGTTTGTCTGCAGCATGCATTTAATGACATGGGAACTATAAATAAATTAGACTCTGTTGAAGGTTGTTTACCTGAATAAGCTTGAAAGACTGGATGAAAGATGAAATGTACATGTTAACAAGGAATAAACTTATTACATTGTTAGTTTAAATGGAGGTCCTTTTAAAGGATGGTTTGGGATTTCATAATGTACACACATTAATCTAAAAGTATTTTTTGATCTAAACAAAATCTGTCGTTTTTGCAAGCACTTTATTAAAGTCATTTTAAAGTCTTTTTGCCTTCATACCTATCTGGTTAGTTCCAGTGTTCCAATTTTCTGAATTTAATGTGAGTTTTACTAAAGAATGAGGACATCAAAGTGGAAAAACATTTTAAAACTTGTGAATTACTATACAGCAGGAATACTTATAATCTAGTATTTGAAAGATAAACTTAAATATAGGCCTACAGTATATTACCGTAAAGCAAATAAATAAATACATTTATCTTGATTTGGTAACCGCAGGCAAGGGTAACATGCAAAAATGGTTTTATCTATTACTACACCATTTATCAGCTTTTGTGAATCTTGACCTAACCATTCATACACTCTGACTTTATGGCTTATGTTGATAGACAAAACAGAAGACTGATTCTTTTTGAATTATGACAGTGAATAAAGAGAATCCTTTCGTTTGAGATCATCTTTATTTCTTTTACTTTGAGAGTTCGGCATTGCCAGTGCAACAGTACAACAAATCTGTTGTATTATTTCTACAAAACTTGTCCTTTCTAAAGGCAATCCCATGATGCAGGAGTCAAATGAACACAAGAAATAATGGAGCACTGCAAAACTATTGTGCTACAAGAAATTATTAAGTGTGATTTTGTTAGATGTGAGACTTCCCTGCTGGCCCGGTTCATATCAGAGCTACAGCATACCTCCCTGCAATCTCTTCAACAAGAGCAGCTACTGTGTGTGGTTGGATGGTTTCTTTCAGATACCTCACGGCACTGTTTGTAAAAGTGCCCCCCTTTTGCAGTCCTACAGTCCTAAACGGATCAGCCTATAGTTTCCACTTCTCTCATTAAAACGGTTGTTTTCACTGTTGAGCCTGAAGTGATCTGATTGCTGGTGTCAAACTCCCTCACAATTTTTAACAGTTTAAGACTGCTGAGATTCTGTTCTTTTATTCTGCCTGTAGACAGCATTTCTCTGTGTCCCTGAATTATTGAGGCTGTTTGTCTCTGAACACTGAGCACAAAACACTGTCTCAACTCACTGCTTTGCTCACCAGCACAAAGTTTATGCTGTTTTGTTTTCACAAACAAGTGATCATGCACCTTGACAGTGCAGTGGAACACCTCCGGATGGCAGGTACAGTAATTATGTGGGATTGGCTCCCAGGTTGTGCGAACTGCTGGAGAGTCTTAAAGGCAAAGAGAGAAAATCGCCCATCTGGTAAATATGCGAATGGAGAATTATATCGGTTATAAAGGCACGAGCTTACACATGAGTACTTCCTGTGCCAACATGCTGTGGTCTGGGATAAGCTGAACACCAATTCTGAGGCTATTATTATTATACTGTTATTAGCATTGCGCATAATGGTGTCTCAGTGGCAAATTACATGGGTTTCAATCATTCGTTCCAAGTATAATTGTTGCTGACAAGGATATGATCAAATAAGCCTTCAGCCTTCCGATGTGCCAAATGTGTACCAGCCATTAACTGTATGGCGCAAGAATCTGGAGTTTCAAATAGTTACTGTGAAATGCAGGTTAACTGTGGTGAAGAGCTGAAATTAACTATGTAAATTAATCACATCTGAAACCACAGGAAAGGGTAGCAACATGCAGCCAACTTTCACCCACCACCACCCGTCAGTAGGTCTCACAGTAGAGCCCTGCCCTGGGTGAAGTGGGCAATACTCTGCAGCACCAGCTGTGCTCGTACATGCTCTCCTGCGCTTCCTCCTCTGTTGCTTTCCTCTCTCTGTGTGTCTCCCCCCCCCCTCGACTGCCAACGCCAGCTCTTCTGAAAGCCAGTGGTCTGAGATGTCTCATTTCTTTCAGTTTTTAGTATTTCTAATTCAGAGCCTTCCTGCAATTATGATCATTGTTAACAATCCTATTTTTATTTTTGCATGTTCTGCGCAGCCATTTCTGGGGTAGCCTCACTCTGTTGTTTGTCCTGGCAGCCTTATTTTTAGAGCCAGGCTTTCAGAAAAAAATTCTAACATTGTAACCAGCACCTCAAGGTTACCATGAAATAGTTAAAAGTAGAGACTTAAAATGTCTTCTTTCCTGCAGCTAACACAGTGAGAGACTTAACAAAGGGTTACAGAAGAAAACAAAACATAAATACAGTATGTTTCATAGTTGCATGTCCTCTAGAGTTAAAGCTTTTGGCTTTCACTTGGACCCTGTTGGTCCCACCACTGTTGCCTGCAGATTAGATGTGCTTCCTGTCAGAGTCACATCAGCTGGCAATGATGAACAAGTGATCAGCTGGCACGGGGCCAGGCAGGTGAAGAGAGCACCTCGTTGTTTTTGAATTCTTCCTGCATTTCCCTCACGTGATTTTCCCTGTTGAGCCATTTTTGCCAACATCTGACAGTCTCTCAACTCTTCCTGGATAATGCTAACTTAAGATCAGCCTTGCTTAGATCTGTGTTTTTCAGCTTAATTGTCTGCTTTATCACAACAGACATCCTTCAGGCTCACTATCAGGAACAATTATGTTCTTTGATTTATTGTTATTTTAAAGCAATGCCACTCCACAATCTAATGCATGCAAGGTCTTATTTTCTTTTCAGTATGCGCACCATTTAGAAAAACTGACAGTAAAATGATGGTGCTGCATGAACACGTGTCTGAGGATGTTTGAAGATAAATTACATGGCATGAGGACTGACAAACTGTACAGTAAAAGATGAATATCGTAATTTGAAAAAATGCAGGTCGATGGACTTGTTTTGTGTTTTTCTCTTTTTGTGCAATCTGGGACTACACGGGTGTTGTAAATTTCGGCCTTACAAGAGATCAGGAAGGCAACAGAAGTGTGTGCATGTGTGTATTTTGTGATGAAAGGATAAGTGCAGGTAGTATCCAACATTGACAGACATGTCCTTGCATTTTTCAAATTCATTTTCATTGTCCTTGAAATATGGCTATGCATTATTATTTATTCCATCTCTGTACCCATTTCCCTGTGAAGTGGCTACCATCTCCTTCCATTTTTTTTTATTGTGTGTGTCTTTGTGATCAGTAATTACATTCACCTTTCGCTGAGGAATAAATTCCATGGGAATAAAATAACAAGCTGTCAGGGGCTCTTTGAGTGTTTTATTGTGTAGGAGGTGATTAAAGATGAAGCAAGATGGCTAATCTCGGAACAACCCTCTCTGCTGCCTGAAGCCGCTCTCCACACCTCTCTGTC
Source organism: Lepisosteus platostomus (assembly GCF_059453375.1). Lineage (NCBI taxonomy): Eukaryota > Metazoa > Chordata > Actinopteri > Semionotiformes > Lepisosteidae > Lepisosteus > Lepisosteus platostomus. The sequence continues at coordinate 15,819,019 of NC_142623.1, forward strand.
TGTGCCATGTCTCACCTGTTCACACAGGGGACAACATCCTGCTAGGACTGTTTGACCATTTATACTTGTAGATTTTGAACACGTCCTTACTGTACTGCATCACAGCAGAAGATAATTATTAAATGCACATTCTCTTTCAAGTACATGTTTTTACCACCTTTTTTGAAACATATCTGGCTAATAGTCACTTTTTTCCTTAAATTGGATCTGATGAGGATTTTGAAGTAATCTATAAGACTAAGATTGAAACTTTGGGCACATATTGAATAAAATGTTCAGCCCACATGGCAATGACAAATTACAAAGCTATTCTCTTTTTGCTGGAGGTTTTGATTTTCTAGACAATGAATACTGGCAGTCAAGTGCTGGTGATTTATAATTGGTGAATAGATTGATATTTTGATTTAACCTGCACCTACTGAAGATCATGGCCAGTCAGCCCATAACCAATTCAGTAAATTCCACTGATGATTTTTTTTAAATCAGAAATGTGCCTTTTATTATGGTTTAGTGTGTACCCATTCAATTTGGAACTACCTTCTTTATGAAAACTCCATAGTTGCCCGCAGCAGAGCCCCTTGTCTGTTGACACACTATAAGGCCCACAGGACCTGACTGGAGTGTTGGTGCTTATTAAAGGATTAAAGTGCCTCTTACTGACATCACCCAAAGTTTGCAGGTACCTTGCACATTGCAGGACATTCTACTTTGCTGGAAAGCGTAGTGAAACATGACCAGCTACAGTAAATCCTGCCTTACTCCTTACTTAGTGTGTCACTTGGCAAATCCCAGTGTAGTAGCATGCTAGCAACATGCCTCAGGCTTAGACTTCTGGATTATGTAGCTAAACCTGCACTCCGTGTGCACACTGGTGGAGCCTTTTGAGAGCTGTGGATTTTCTATTCATACTCACGCAGCTGGGAGACAACCACTTTTTATTAACTTATACCTCTTACTGGGGAATCCTCTTGTCCTGGGGAGAGAGTGGCCCTGTGCAACACACTGCTCTGACGTGCCCCCTTAATTGTGAAAAAGTGCCTTGCAGGAGAGTGGACAGGAAGTGTGCCGTGTCTCACTGCCAGCACTGCAAGTTTGCAAGAGCCCTCTGTGTGACAAGCCAAACAAACCGAGCCCTACACCCTCAGTATAACTGTTCGTGATCTGGATGTATTTAAGCTTTGCAGTGGAAACCATTGGAAGGTCCTCATTTTTCCATACTTACAAACATAATAAATGTTGTGAATCCTGGTTTTCTTCGTTAAAAGTAGCCATACCCTGTCTTTGAACTGCTCTTTCTGGAAAGCTTTGTTTTTTCTGTGCTTAATTCCTGTGCTTATTGCCATGTAGTGTGACGACTGCTACAGTTTTTACAGGTGTGATTTATAAACTATAATGGCCCAATGAGATATACCAGGTTGTAAAAGGAGATTCTATGGTTTATTGCTTTCCCATACTGTTTCTCTGATACAGTATTACAGCCAAGAGAATCCACTGGGCTGTGGATTTTATAGCCAGTCTGTTAAAAAGAGATAAAATGCTGGCGGGAGCAAAAAGCTACAGTGTTACCTGCAATATATTATAAATCATCATCTTAACTTATGTATAAGCACATACTGTAGGAACATACAAAGCCTAGAGGATGTTTAGATGCTAGTTACTGGTTGATTGAAGAATCTCATCCAGTCGTTGTTAAGAAAACCAGAGTATCTATTTCAACACTATAGCTGGGTAGTTGTTCCTGACATCTGCAACCTTTGTAGTGTAGAGTACAAAGTAGTGTACTGTAGTGTAAGAAAAAAGTAGTGCCTCTTGTATTTCCATGTAGTTCCCACCTGTGTCCTCTGGTTTATCAGGGTTACTTTATCAATACATTTGAGCATCCTTAAATCTGGACCCCTTAGTCTTATCTCTTCTAAACAATAGACATTCAGGTTTTTTAGCCATTCAGTGTTTGAATAAAACTGTAGTTAGAAAATATTTATAGCTACAGTATATACATTTTGCATATCAATCAATACATTGTGGCCATATAATTTTTACACCATGTAACTGTAGGTGTTTGAAACCTGTTCTGTTATTTTAATTTAATTTTCATATTGACAGTGTACAGTACCTACTCTCTAGTCATTTAGCTGAACTGAACTGGTAGTGATTAGTCTTTTTGAATTTCTGCCTGCATTATAGTTGTCATTGTTTTTAATTCTAACTGCCTTTCTGAAAACAGGGAAAAATAATTCAAAATAATATAATTTTCTGCAGAATCACAGCTGGTCACTTCCATTCCCTGCAGACCAATCAGACCAATGCTGTCTGATCCATTGGAGGGCCTGATGGGCGCAAAGCACTGTGCAGCAGCATGATGAATGTTGGGGGCACAGGACACAGCAGCATTATATCACAGGCACTGCGAGTCAAAACAGCCGTGACAGGCTTGATGAGGCTGTCCAGCCCCTTGATGAATCGTGTTCACTGAAGCCCACAGGGACCCTTCAGCAACAGTCCAGTCCAGAAAAAAAGAAAATCAAATGTGATTAAAAAAAACTTCATCCCTTAGCAAAGCTTGATGTCTTTTCCCAATGTTCTCTGGGTTTTGCCCATGCTTGTGCTGTGTTTTCTTTGCTTTTGTTTCCTCTCCTCCATGTCTTAACAGGCTTTCACCTTTTCCTCTGTTTTTAAATCTGTATACTGTTTCAAACCTGTTATAGCCAGCAGCTATATCACCCTGCAACTCACAACTGATAGTCCACTGAAGCTCAGCAGGTGTGAGCCTGGATGGGAAACCTCCTGGTAAAGCTAAGTGGTGTTAGTGGGACCAGTAGGGGGCACTCACCCTGCACTTTGTGTGGGTCCTAATTCCCCTGTATAGTAATGGGGACACTATACTGTAAAACCGAGGTCCTGACTCTCCGAGGTCATTAAAAATCCCAAGAGTTTAGAATACCCCATTTAAAGGGGACCTGCCGTCCTGATTTATTAGATTTAGTAAGTAAGTTCCATTTATTGGCAAAACTGCATGGAAATCGAAAACGAGAGCAATATTTGTTTTGGATTAAAGGAGATGTACTCACAAACCTGCATGTTTACAATGTACGTAATAGGGCTGATTCACATCACCAGATGGTCTGTTGCCTCATTCTGAATCTCAGAGTATGGTGCTGTGTATACCTGCGCATAACTCTTCATCTGTTTTGTGATATAAATTGGAGGTTTTACACCTAAAGTAGTCTAAATATCTAGCTTGAAAATGTGGCACGTCTACTGTGACCTGTAGTTATGTGAATCTGACAGACTCAGAACCAAACTAAATCCATTGATATTATCATGCACATTATGCATGATCGCTTAAGGATAAGGATCGCTTATCCTGCTCTTCTTTTCTGCCCGTATTTTTTGACCATTAGGATAATCCATAGCAGCAACAGAAAGAGTCACTATAAGGAATTTTCCACTCACATTTGAATGTGCCAATTAAAAATGTGTTGTGCTGCACATTGAGGGGGCTCCCTGGCGGCCTTGGGGCCATAGGCAGGTGCCTAGTTCGCCTATGCCCAGGGCCAGCCCTGGCTGAACTTTAAACTCAATCTTAGCATGTAAACCTTTCAGAGACCACCTATGATGACAAGGTGCTAAAAACCAATTCTGTGAGGTACAATGGGGTTCTCACAAGCTAAAAGTGCAGGAAATCCCACTGTGGCAGACACATAGAATACAAAATGTGTATTATATGTGCAGAATCCTTAATGATGCTTAAATTCCACCTTCATTAAAAACAGTTCAGTTTCTTAGAAATTATGGATGCTCTTGTTTGGTATTTCACAGTTTTTAAAAGTAATTTTAGAATCATTATGTACTGTCCACCCCACATTCATAGTGTATCTTTCCAACTGTGCAGCGTTACTTAAAGGTTGCACTGTCTTAGCAGCATCTGAAAGTGTGAATTGTGGAGCACAGACAGCTCTGCACTCTGGCAAATTGAAGGCCTTCTTAGCAGCTGTGTGCTTCATGATGTGGATTACAGATTGACTTGGCTGGAAGTGCGCAGATTTATCGCTGATTTCAGGTGTTTTGCAGAATGTTTTTTGATACTGCACTCCCAGCACCTGCCTCTCTAAACACAGTAAATGAGAAGTGATAGAGTGCAATTTACCAGAAGACCGATTTTCTCTTCTGCCTCTTCCGTTTCTGCAAATTGAGGAGGAAGACAGAGACGGAGGCGAGGGTGAGAGAGTAAAAGAGTGCAGTATTATGATGGTTAACGGTCTCTGAAAAGGTGACAAATGAGGAAAGAAAAATGAAAAGAAGGGGAAAAATCCTGATTTGAATGTAATCAATCTTTGGAATTCAGTATGAGTCAGAGTGATGAAGTGCTGCAGGTACAGTAGCTTTTAATAGTGTAGAACTGGCACTGCCTCACTGGAAATTAAGTCTCTCTCCATCTCCATTCTCTCTCCCTCTCCATCAAGCTGCAGAAAATCACTATTTAGGGATGATGTACATTCCCAGAGGACTGAGAATCGTTTGTCTCATGCATTATTTTCGTTTCTCTAGCATGTGGTCTTTGCTTTATTTGTTGTTATTTTTGTGTTGATTAGTGGTCCTGACTTTGCCTACAATTTTATTTAATCCAAAACAAAAAAAGTATTTGGTAATTCACAGACTAAATAGAAAAGTAGTTGCAATTGTATAGTGACAATCTATATACTGTTCATTGAAGTAGGAAGTAGTAGAGTGGCTGAATTTTAGATGTGTAGTACAGTACTGTATATTATTGACATTCCTTTAAGTAGACAATATAACAATAGTCAAAAGATGTTTCCTTTCTCCCTGTTCAGCTCCGTTTCAGAAATCCTGAATCACCAGCATAATTAAGGTTTACTATGATACACCTGGGTAAAAGTAAAGTGAAGTGTAATAGAGCACAGTGAAATCATTGTAAAAGCATGGCAAAGATAGAGAGGTATGATTACAACATGTTACCAGCCATGGAGAACCATGGTAGGGACAAACAAATGCCTGGTTTGAGCACATGAAAAACCATGAAAGAATTAGAAATTCCCAGTGAGTATTTTTTTGTTTAGGCCTATTCAATTAAAAATCGGTCTGTTGGAAGAAAGACCTGGCTAAGAGTTTAGATTCTGGTGAGCCGGGCCCTTAGTGTAGGCCTTTAATTTCCTCTGTGTGTGTGAGTGGAGCAGCATGCCCTTCGTCCCAGCGCACTCACTGTGTACGGATATAGAAGAGAGCTGCCCCACGCCACATCTGCTCGTGGGTGTACCAGGAACCTGATGAATCACAGGCCAGAGCCGAGCCTGAAAAAAGAGAGCGAGCGAGAGGGGAGGGGGGTGCAGAGAGTGAGAAAAATAATGAAAGAGAGATGAGAGGGAGAGTGGGAGAGAGGAAGAGAAAAATGCAGTAAAAGAGAGAGGAGTCGTTGACTTTCTCTTCACACCACCATCAATCAGTTGGGAATTTGTAAATGCAGAGTGTGGGGCGTCATAATTGTTTCCTTTTGCATTTTAATTAATTCACCGTGGGTGCTGGTAGGCAGTGCACAGTGCATTGCTATTATAGTCCATATTTCTAAACTGCTATGCAAATGAATAAAAAATAAGAAGGCAACAGACTGGTAAATTGCATAAATCATTTTTTTGCATTTTGATTTGTTTTTTTACCAATGTAGATTATATAAAGGCTGCATAGCGTGTTTTAAGTGATTATTTTTGTTTAGTCTTTCTGTGTGCTTTTAGTTAAGGTGTCAATTAATAAACGAGACAGTTAATTGACTCCAGCGACAGTCTAAGCATATCTAATGGAGGGATTTGAGCTGCAGCCAGAAGGCAACTGTTACTTTTAACCTTTTTTTTCCCTGGGATCGAGAGCCTGAGCCACAGAAATTATCATTAGACTTGGATAGTTCTGAGCTATATTGAGTGTGACAGACAAAATTCCAGTGACAGACCATAACTGATGTGGCTCAGCCTATTGCTCATCTGGAAACACAGGTTGAGCCTTCTATTTTAGATATTGTATTTCGATTGTGGGCATCCTCATTGGCCAACTGTGACAGTGATCCACCAAGAGGTAGTGTACTGTTGGCAGAGGATCTCCAGGGGTTGTGGGGAGCAGATGACCAGGCGTCATTTGGATGGCTCACTGGATGGCTGTGACCTTGATAAGTGTACAGTGAGAGGTGTATCTCTTCTCCAGTTGTTGCTGGTCCCTTTGTGGGCATGCTGTGGTTTTGTATCTGGAATTATTTCATTGCAGAACGGGCATAGTTCAGTACCAGCCTGTTGCAGCAACGTAACCCTCTGGAGTTTGAAAGGCACACTGCATTTGTCTGCCTGCTCGCCTATGCATTGTTCGGCCTTGAGAGCATCTGGGAGATCTCCTAAGAATCCTGCTGTTTCGGAGAGTGCACATGTTTGCCCTGATCACTCTCATGCTGCTACGAAGGTGCGGTTGTTGTTGGCTGAGATTGGCAAAACAGAAAGGGCAGGTTCCAACTGTTTTTGAAATAAGTAGTATTTCCATTTGCGCAGTTGCGCAGTTAACCAATGGCAGCTGGGTAAGATGTAAATTTGTACATTTTGAAGGCTTCTGGCTGGAGCATACACATGATGAGGTGAGACCTTGCTGTTGTGATTGGCTTCATTCCATTTCCAGAAGCCCAGTGCACTTGGCAAAGTGCATCTAATTTCCAAGTCTTGTGTCTTATATCTTTGCAAAGACGATTACTGTCACAAGAACAGATTAAATGCATGCAAATATCTTTTTAAGAGTTTAAATACATCCTGCGTGCTTTTAAAAAGCATTTTTTGCTTTACACAAATTCATAAAAACACATTTTTGTTTCTTTGGAATCACAATAAAAAGCAAGAATGATAGTTAACCTTTTTACTTATAAAGCTAATGTACTTAAATTTTAATTACATTGTACAGCGCATCCAGCATCTAAAACGTAATTTAAATGTGAAAGGGATGATTAGTCATAAAAGCCCTTTTAACTGTGCTGAGTAGTTAACTAGCAACAATGTAAATTAAACGTAGATAACATTTAAATGCAGCTAATTCACAATAAGATTTTAAAAGGCCCTCAGACTCATGAATTAAATATCAATGTAAGTATAACCACAGTTGGAAAGTTAAAATGGCTAGAGTGTTTAATATCTGGATATTTATGTTCTACATGTTTTGGAGAAAAGGTGGCTTTCCTTATTCAATGAGTGCGAAGATGTGTTACAGTATACTGTATAAACATGTTTGTGTTATTTAAAAACATTTTCAAAAAATAAAAAATGTCGTGGAAGGTAATATTATGGAACTAGTATTTGTTTCTACTGATAAACAGAAAAGTAATGCAGTTAAGAGCAGTTTACCTTTCATGTGTTTTTCTATACACATTTATGTTTTTTACTAATTACCGGGTTTAACAAAGCATGAAATGGCTTAATTAAGAACGTGCTGCTTTTAGAAACTTCTAAACAGCGAAGTAAGGCTTAGGCTAACCTGTCCATTGCTTTATTTGGGAGTTGAAAGGATTCATGGACCAAGGTTTTCTTTGGCTTGCATGGTTCTGCAGGTGTAACACATCTTTTACCAGCAGTGCACTTGAGCCAACCCCTCTGTGCTTGTGGTGTGGTTTAACTGAGATATTAATTCTGCACCCATTCAGCAGTTCTGCACTTTGCAAAAAGTGCCTGCTTTCTAAAAGCTGGTGTTGAGAAAAAGGAGTACAAACATGGAAATGTAAGGGAGTTCATGTAGTGTTTTAAAAGAGACTGAAGAAGGTGTGTGAATGTGAACAATAAAGCTTTGCATAACAGCTTCATAGATGTGTATAAATGCAGACAAGCAGACACATATTGATTCTGCCGAAGCTACAGGTAATCTAAGACAGGCATTGTGAAATTACAGGTTAAACCACTTCGGAGAAAAGATCAATTTGTAGTCTAACTCCTCAAAGAGTTCCCATTAGCACTAATGGCCCCAGGATTTAAACAGCAGGGAGACAAATTGCAAATCTGTGTGGGGGAGTGGTAGGAGTGATTTTTTAAAAGCCCCACAAAGACCACTCAGTCACAGTCACTTTTTTCGATGGTCTGTGAACTTCTGAAACCTCAATATTACTCACTGACTGTCATACTGAAAGACAGGCATACACACACTGATACACTGTCAGACTGACAGACAGGCAGACACACACTGATACACTGTCAGACTGACAGACAGGCAGACACACACTGATACACTGTCAGACTGACAGACAGGCAGACACACACTGATACACTGTCAGACTGACAGACATGCAGACACACACTGATACACTGTCAGACTGACAGACATGCAGACACACACATAAAGACAGGCAGACTGAGAGACTGACAGGGTGGCTGACAGACAGACTGATGCAAAGGCAGACAGATACTGTAGACTGCGGGCAGCAGACAGCTGGCCTCTTTTTTCTTCTAATTTCTGTTACTTCTGTCTTTCCCTTATGATCTCAAAACAAAGAGGCTTTGCTGCATAAAAACCTGCTTAAAATCTTCCTTTAATTCTACAGATTGTGAGCTGCTGGACTGTTACAGATATAATAATAATAATAATAATAATAATAATAATAATAATAATAATAATAATTGCTTACACTTATATAGCGCTTTTCTGGACACTCCACTCAAAGCACTTTACAGGTAATGGGGACTCCCCTCCACCACCACCAATGTGCAGCATCCACCTGGATGATGCGACGGCAGCCATAGTGCACCAGAACGCTCACCACACATCAGCTATCAGTGGGGAGGAGAGCAGAGTAATGTAGCCAATTCATAGAGGGGGATTATTAGGAGGCCATGATTGGTAAAGGCCAAAGGGGAAATTTGGCCAGGACACCGGGGTTACACCCCTACTCTTTTCGAGAAACGCCCTGGGATTTTTTATGACCACAGAGAGTCAGGACCTCGGTTTTACGTCTCATCCGAAGGACGGCGCCTGTTTACAGTATAGTGTCCCCGTCACTATACTGGGGCATGAGGACCCACATGGACCGCGGGGTGAGCGCCCCCTGCTGGCCCCACTAACACCTCTTCCAGCAGCAACCTTAGTTTTTCCCAGGAGGTCTCCCATCCAGGTACTGACCAGGCGATATATATATACATACTGTATGGACGTACTGTATACATGTACAGTATACGGGTATATGCATGCTGTGAGAAGGGAGGAGGCAGGAGGGGCAGAGAGGCCACTCAGGAAGTGCAAAGTGAAGAGGGGTGAAGAAAGGTGTGAAGTCAAAACCTGCTTGAGAATAGAGAAGATTACACGAAAATGAGTCGGTCATTGAGAGAAGGGGGAAGGTGTGAACCTAGTTTCAGGATGAGTTTAGTTTCTGTTGTCTTTCTGCTATAGGAGTTGAGAAACCATTTTTTTAGGACAGAGACAGAGACATCAACGTGATCATCGTCGAGGTGAAATGAGAAACTATGGGCTTGAAGAAATCTTTAATCTTCACAGCCCTAACATCTAGTGTCCTTCCGGTTTCCCAACGTAGATAGCTGGGCATTTTCTGCAGGAGATACAGTAAATGAGGTTGCTGGAGGTACAGGATGTTGTCTGGATGATCCGGAATTGATCCGAGTGTTGTTAGATATGTATTTGCAGGTGATGCAGTGAGTTCTGTTGCAGGGGAAGGTGCCTGGGGGGGATGATTGCCGAGTGCGGTCAAGGGAGCTGTGAACAAGAGTTTACGTAGATTGGGTGATTGGCGGCATGAGATGATTGGGCGGTCAGAAAAAAGGGGGGTCAGAAAAAAGGGACATCTTTGCTGTCTGCCCTGTCTTTCTCACACCTGAAGAAGGTTTCGCAGCCAAAACATTGTGTTTTCTCTCTTCTCTTTTCAGCATGGAATGAACCTATTCCTTGTTCCCTTGCAGACTATGCATGCTGACGCAACTACCCACCTGAACTACAGTATATACTTATGTAGAACTGTAGACCTGATTTCGTTGGGAGAGTGAAGAGATGGAGGGGGGTGATGTAGCAGAATTCAAACCATTGTTTTTATTCTACTTTCAATAATCTGTAATCACATAAATGCAGCTATTTGTTAAACATTTCCATGGCATTCTTCAAAGGTTTCCTGGATGTGAAGTTTTGTTCAGCCTGTTTCAATAGACTTAAAAAGAATAACAAAAAGCATAAAACTGAACCAGACTTCTGGAAATGACAAAAGTGAACCTAGGCTTTGAATAGTTGGCGACTCAGTTCTATTTTTTCTATAAAAATAAAATAAATGTTATCCGGAAATCTGCAAAAACTGATAGCAATAGCAGTTTCCACTATGGAGGAAACGGCACAGGAAACAGATGCTGTTCTGCCCCGATGGGACCTGAACAGGTGTCATGTGATCCCATATTCCAACGTCAGGTCTGTCCAGGGAGATGAGGCCTTCATAAACTTCCATACCAAAATATTAGAGAGTGGGGTGTTCCATAGGAATGACCCAAGTGGAAATGGTTAAGCATCTGATTTGGTCTGTGACTCAGGAGAGCTGTAAAGTAGTAGCAACCTTGGTCTTTTCCTCTGTGCTGTATTAAAGAAAGGGTGCTGATGTACTGTACACTATGTGTCCTGACAAGAGTCACGATTGTTGGTGCACCTCCCTCTTGCAGATTGCTGAAGGCAACAGCACACCTGGCTATTGTCTCAGCTCAGACAGCCTCAAGGACTTACAGGCAGTGGCCAGTGGATAAAACAAAAACACCCACAGGAGGTGCATAGAAGGCTTCTGACCTAGCTACAGTATGAACTTCCCATGCAGACCTACTGTACATCAACTCTTGTTGGCTGTGTGGTTCTGTAAATCCATGACACTGGTGAACATCTTTATTTAGTTGAATTGATATGATAAAGTTACCTCAGTAGTTGCCACTGGAGGTGGACTGATATTTTCTATTTTCTGGGATGGCAGTATATAACGTAAAGACCAAAATTATTCACAATACTTTAAACTGACGGTCCTAGTGGCTTCCTCTGTATTACTCAGCTCTCTAGATGCCTCCTGGCCTATCGCCATTGTGACGGGAGTTTACACTTGCTGTGCCAGGGAGCGTGCAACAGTTCCTTTAGATCTTATTCTGGAAAGGCTGCTCAAATGTGTCTTTACTGACATCTTAAATGCAGCTACAGTACCTCTGGAGTCTATAAGGATGCACGGATGATAATTTTCTACTCTGTTTCAGATTGTGATGGTTGTAGCTCATAGGCATTTACATATGAATTAAATGAAAGAGACACCCAGTGCTGCATAAGATCATGTGCACGTATTGGTGACTTCAGTTTTGGACACACAAAATCATTTGACAATGCACGACCTTTGAAAATGAGAAAATACCACTTTTGTCTATCAAAGGTCATTGGTTTTATAGATAAGAAGGGCTTTTTTAAATGAATAGCCACAGGTTCTCTTAGCTGTGACTGACCAAAAAGAAAGGTTTGTTTAATGAACTGGAAAAGGGAGATAGAGATAATGTATTTTTACATAGTATTTTGAGAATAAATCATTACTCTTACTTAAATTCAGTTTTTTTTTTTCAGATTAAGGCGATCTGGGGAAAAAGTTGTAAAATTCCACAAAAAAAAGAATAAAGCCATTGGGCAAAGACAGTTATGACAGCGGATCTGTCAGCGCTCACCAGGACAATGTGAAGGCTAAGAAGGATTATATCACCTGGAAAGTCACAGTCAGTAGAGAGAGAGATTAAGACCCACAGCATCACAATAAAAGGAGCTCAAAGAGGACTGGAGAATCAGCACCAGTTGAGTGTCCTAGATTCAGTTCTGGCCTGGGGCATCTGTCTTTGTGGAGCTTGCATGGTCTCTTTCTCCTCTTCACGTGAGATTTTGACAGGTTTTGTGATTTTCTGATATCTGGGTTTCACCTCCCACAGACATACTAATTGGATAGAATTGGTTAAAGATGTCTCTGCCTTGTACTCAGTCTCACCTAGCACTCTAAATGTGCCAGTATAGACTCTTGTTTATGCTCACCAAGAGCTGGTGCTCACACAGAAAAAGACATTAATTAAGCGTTTTAAGATATCTGAGATAAGAAAAAGCTGTCAAATAGTAGCTTCCTAGTAAGATTTTACTTAACATTTAGACGTGTGATCTAAGAGTATCTCAGTCTCAACCCAACCTCACAAGCAGTAATTCCACCCACCAGCAAAAGTCGTCATGCCTGAAAACTGATAGTAATTTGACAGGTGTCACTGAGAAGAAACTGTCAGGCGCTTAGCAGCCGTGGCACCATCACGCCAGTCTTATCTGAAAGTACGTGTAATCTGGACTTTTTGCATTCAGCTTTTTCTCCTAGCTCTACGGATCAGTTTCTGCTTAATTTAACCCCTCAGCCTTTGGGGCTTTAAGACATTGTCCTGCAGGACAAAACAAGATCTATTTCATCGATGGCTCTGGGGGCTTGATCTCAGTGAGACGTTTCTGTGGAGGAGAGTTTTATGTCCCGGCATTTTAGGGAAACAATTCAGCTCAGTAGTGTGAGAAAATATTCTGACTCTTGTTATGCTTGTACTGGTAAAAGCATATTTCTTCACCTTATGAGAAATCAAACATCAAAATCATGCTGAATCATTTCAGCAATACTGTACTGCAAAAATGTCCAAAATCCTGAATGGTATTAAAGGTGTCATTATGCTGGACTCGTAATAGGGGAAGCAAGTGAAACTTTAGAACAAGTGCTCCTACACTGGAAACAGAGGGCTTTCTCAAGGTCATTCTGGAGAAGACTACTCAGTGGCAATGCTGCTTAAGTCTGACTCACTGGAGATCTTACATCATAAGAAAGTTAAAAAGGAGTTGGGATTGAGCTCATTTAGTTCATTTGTTAGTAGTTAATTGATCCAAGCATCTCATCCAGTTATTTCTAGAAAGAAGTTTATGTTTCTACAACATGACTAGGTAGCATGTTCCAGACTCCTGCTACCCACCACCAAGTGCCTCCTGTTGTCTAAATGCCCTGCCTTTCCAGGTAGTCCGCAGAACTCCATAATCAAAAGAATAAGATGGTACCCAGCTAGTTCAAAGGAGCTAGGTCGGTTTCTGCCTGCATGCATGTCCACAAAGTAGAGTACGGGAACAGTGGACTAGTGAACACTCCTCTTGTCGGTACACCATTCTCTGTGCAGCTGAATCATAACTTAATTATTTAATTAAAAAGGAAATTATTCTAATAAAGATGAATAAATGAGGTCCCCTCTGTCCTCTTGTACGGTTCTTTTTTTCCTGTGGGCCAGGCAGAAGCCACAGCTGTTTAATTCTGGGGATCATCTGCATGTCTGCTGGGCCACAGCTGACATTCAGCTGCCCTTCTGATCTCACTAATTGTTCATTTAAGTTTTTTGTTTTTGGCAGTTAGAATTGAAAGAGGGCATGAACCTAGTAAAATGGCTATTTTGCTTTTCTTAACAGAATTAGTGTTGAGGGACACAAAACAATTAATCACTTCATAACAACTAGAGTGTCAACACTACCTGGTGCTGCAACAATATCCTTTGCATTAGTATTGCTGATTTGTAGCTCCAGGGATCTTTCCAGCTCAAATGCCTGAATTTCACTTTTTCTGCTGGGGTTTCTTCCTGCTGTTTTCACATAGCTCATCTCTTTACAGCTAGCATTTGTTTAGATGACAATAACAGTAATAGCTGCGTTTGTCCAGGATCTGCAGATCAGAAATAACGTGCTTCCCATAACCCAGTAGTAAAATACAATGCAATCAATTTCGTGTTTCTACTTTTCACTTTCTTCAGTTTCTTTTTTCTATTGCTGTGTTCTTCCCGTAACATACCCCCTGCCCTCTGGGTAGGCTTCCCGTAACATACCCCCTGTCTGGCTTTGGGAATACCTGACTTCCTTTAATGTGGGATAGAATACGAATCTGTATATTGTATTCTGTCAGCATTGGTTAAACACATATTTACAAGCCTTCTAGACCCAGGCTGTGTATACCACTGTGCTGGTGTCCTGAAGGAACCAAGGTCATGTTGTTGAGCAGTAGCTTTTAGTATCTCTAATTTAATTTTTTTATGTTCCTGTGTTTGTTTCTTAGAAAATAAGTACTTAATTATTGTTTTTGCTATTTCCAGAGTGTTTTTTCTGTTACTTAGTTTAACAGTTTCTTTTTTATTCACATTCATTTACCCAGTTTACCATAGACAGCATATTTGCTAGGATGGCTGGTGAAAGAGAAACAAAGCAACAGAAAAGATCCTGAGATTTTCTTTAGTGGTGTGATGCTGCAGTGTTCTGGTCAAGACTGTTTTGAAAAACAAAAGAACATAATACAGGTTACAAATGAGAGGAGGCCCCTCTAGCCTGTTTGCTAGTAAGTAATTGATCTGAGGATCTCACTCAGGTGTTTCTTGAAAGAAACCAAGATATTGGCTTTAACAGCATGGCTGAGTAGCTTGATATAGACTCACACAACCCTAGACTCGTTAAGTACTCTGACTTCAACTGTCGGAACCCCACTTGAAGTTCAACAGTCTTCCAAATGAAGTCACGTCCAGATAGCAGTTTTCGAAAGGAGTAGACTTGTGTGTCTGCACGTAAGAATTAAAATATTACCGTGGTAAATCTGCATTTATTCCAGCTTTATGATGCCGAGAGCATGCATTTCCTTTGCTCAGACTGTTTTCCCACAGTTTGCTGCATGCTTTACCACAGATGTCTGTGTTTCACCATGTTTTTACTTGGGTCCTCCCCTTGTTCCACTAAGCCATGGCAAAGTGTTTAAAGGAGCTTGTCGCTTGATACTTACTGAACTGTGCAGAATTGTTGTTGGTTGTTTTTGGGAAGAACTATGGAATCTATATAATATTGTATATAAATAAAAAGTTATATTTTTAATTGTCGTTCTGGCATGGTAAAGATGCTTAACAAAATGGCAATATCTCTTCACCTCCCCCTCAAAATAGACTGGTATACACTGGCTATGCTGTTAGTTTCTCACTAGGTACTGTAGGAAAAGAACATTTTTTCTTATTGGCAAACTAAGCAGGCATGTTGATAGCCTGATCCTGATTCATCCTTAAGCTGAGCTTATTGACTGTGGTTCGATATAAGAATACAAGCTGCGCACTGTTCTAAAAAGGACAAATTGCACACTCCTGTAAATACAATGCAGTTCCTACTCAGGCTCCAGTTTTAGTATTCTCCCAGCGTCAGGCTGTAATAGCCCTTGGGATTGCACTGCCTCGCACAGCCAGATCTATTGGGAAGCATCACTCATGTTGATCGATTCTGAGGAAACTGCCTTAGTCTCTGAGGAATTGGCTTTCAGTCTGGGAAGGTGGAGGTGGGGTTCTGTTCTAAGCCTTTTTTTTAATAGATTGGAATTGCCAATTATATTTTTAGGTGGCTGATGGTTTTAGACTTGACTCCTGAACCAGGTCTCTTGCTGACATACAGTAACTGCAAGCAGCCAGCAAGCACAACAGTCGCTGTTTTGCCAAAAGAAGAGAGAGGCCTTGCCAACTAACGCCCACCCAGCCCCAGCGCCACTCTACCAATTGTGAGCTTTTGCTTGGATAATCCTAGTCAGCTAGAGACATGATTCAGGCTTGAATCGGTGACGCCAGGACCACTGAGCGAGCATCTCTGCTGCCAGAGTCACTTGGAAGCCTCCTGTCTTTGTTTTTAAAGCACTGAACTAGAAGAGGTTTTAGTCAAATGTAGAGTAATTCATTATTCCAGCTGCCAAATTGTGTGTTTTCTTTGCTTCTTGGATTGTGCCTGCAAATTCTGAAAGATTTTCGTTACCTGGCTCCATCTGTCAGACTTAGGGTGGTACAACAGCCATAAGAGTCTCGTTAGTGTTATCTCCTTATCAGCTGTCTGTCTGTCCAACCCTAGTCCTGAAGACCCCAATCCAATTATTCTTCTAGGACACCATAACTCACCTGTTTTTCAAAGGTTAGGATCGATTGATTAAGAAATTTATCAGTTAAGCGAGTAGTTTTTCAGCAAAGGGAATACTGCCTTGAAGGCAGAAGGATATTCTGAGTTTTATATCAAATGATCTTTAAATGGTTTAATTGCAAACACCTCCTGTTTAATTGCCATAGATAAATTGTGCCAGGTCTTTAGAAAGTGATTGAGGACCTATATGTCCTACTGTATGTGACTGAGGCCCTCAGGACCAGGGTTGGTCCTGCTCTAGAGGTTCTATTGCTTTGGAAATGATTAGCAGTGAAATACGCCCCTGAAATCTTGGAACCACTCATTATCTATCCATCAAACCTTATACAGTTTACAATTGTGTGTGAAGTTACTGCTTAAATGTTTCTTTCATACAGAACTAAAACACTGCATACTGAAAGTAAAATATAAAGCCATTCCAATCATTTAATTAAACTCAAAAGTTAAATAAATAGTATTGACTAATCAATAGAAACAACCTTAAGAGTTGTTTTTGTCATCCACCAAACTTTTACATCTCCTATTTTATTTCTGTGCAAAGTAGTTTTTCTTGTTTCTCTGTTCTGAATTGCCATCCCAGTGGACCCAGGAAGACAGGCAGTGCGTGAGTCACCCTTGAAGCCGTCGACCCCAGCACTCTGAAAGACAGGCTCACTCACCCATGATGGACACAGCTGGGCAGATACAAATTCTACACAGAATTCCACATAAAATAAGAAAAAAAGACCGATTCCGCTGGGCTACAGACAGGCTGAACTCCACAAGCAGCCAGTCATCCTCTCTGCTCAATTGAGACATCACTGTGTGTTAGGGAGACATGACTATCGCCTTTCAATGCTATCTGATACCTACTGTAATAAAAGCAAAAGATAAATGCTCAGAGAAAAGAAAATAACATTCACCCGAAGCCAAACCAAAGCACAGAAGCCTTGATTTGACTGGTTGGTTTTACACATGGATTTGAATTATTATTTTTTTATTAAAAATGCCATTATGATTGACCCATGCAGAGTACAGTTGTAATACTTATGTAGTACTGGTGTGTTTCACTACCAGCCAATGTAAAATGTGAGTGTGCTGCAGTATGTTAAATGTCTGATCTGTCAAGAACTGGTGCTTTACCGTAGTGGATTTGGCATCTGGTTGGAGATGTATGGCCCAGGCACTCGGAGGTGTTCCAGTAACGAAGGATTTGACCACATGTCTCATGTACAGTATGCGACTCAGCTGGATTAGAATGTTCATCCTAGTCACAGAGATTGCCCATCTGTAACGCAAAATGAACCATTGCGTTTGAGGAATTGTGTGACATCTGCTGTTCATCCATTTATTGTGCTCTGTTTCATCTGTTTGTCCTGGATACAGTACAGTTTGTCTACATGACTGACCTGTTTTATTTTCTCTCTCTCTTGTTTTGTAGGTAAGTAAAAGAATCCAGATGTTATAAGAAGGGGCGGTAAGAGGCCATAATCTGCTCATTTTTTTGTTTTTTTAATTGTGCAACTTCAGTCTGCTCCTGGGATGATGAAAAGATAGAGTCATCTATGTTTTTCAAGCCAGAACTGTTGTGCTGCATTATACAAACTCATACAGAGGTCACTGCCACATGTGTTAAAGACAGGGTTCTTAATAACCTCTGCTTGGACATGCAAAGGATAAGGAGCGGATTGAGAAAGACTCAGGGGCTTTTATAGTGTCTTCTTACAATAGGCATTTTAAGTAATGTCCTGTTGAATAGCATAGCAGCTCCCAGAGGTAGGATTAAGCTCAGTGCTGAATACAAGCAGGTATTTATAGAAATTAAATGGCCTGCATTGCTTGTTACAAGAGAAACATTCCTATTATCTCTGCACTCTCTCCCTAGATTTACTCGCAATCTGTGAGTAAATCTCTTGGTAGACTGACATGTTAAGTCTGTCTAGAGCTGCCACATAGACCTACAGGGCCTACAAATTATTCTTTAGAGTCTGTGATGTCCCCTCACCCCCTACCTAAACTACTTTTCAAGACTGTGAGAAAGGAAAGTGTTCTTGTTGAATCTCCGTGCTATATAAACCTGCAGAACTCAAGAGACATTAGGACTTACTGTAGGACAGTGGTTGCAAGCTGGCTATCTATTAGGTGGTGAGAAGTAAAGTGAGAATGGTTCTCTTCATTGAGACTCATGTCCAATCCTTTAACATAATGCAATGGTCAATGCTCTAGTCCACAGGAAACTGATCACTTTCAAGTAGTGGTATTTAGATATGTCGAAAACGGTCTGCTCATTTGTTAACTGCCTACTTAGGATTGTGTGGTTAAGACAATCACATCCTCCCCCTCCTCAACAGATTCATTCTATAATCCAGTACTTTTGACTTGTTGTCCTTAAACTGTTAGCGTACAGACATAGAAGAAGCCCAGCAAAGGTCTCACCAGTTCTCATCCCAAAAATGGAGACAGATATTCCAGGGAATGGGGAAATAAACATGTTTCTTGAGAGAAAAAAAGATAGTTTAAGCTAAGTACCACTCATATCC
The DNA here is from genome assembly GCF_059453375.1 of Lepisosteus platostomus. NCBI lineage: Eukaryota > Metazoa > Chordata > Actinopteri > Semionotiformes > Lepisosteidae > Lepisosteus > Lepisosteus platostomus. The sequence goes on from NC_142623.1 coordinate 15,837,528, forward strand.
CAAGGATGTTTACACTTGCTGACCTAAAACAGGCCTACACAGCTTGGATGTGTCCTCAGAGTGCAGAACTGATTGCATGCCTGCGCAGGGCTGGAGTGATGTTTAAAGAGTATGATTTTTGGCTGAGGGGAATCGGGCCCTGGCGTGACTGCCCTCTCAGACGCTGAAACTGCGTGACGTGATAATCCTGCTGTTTTAGACAGAGGCCCCCGACTGAGGAGATCACCACTCAGACACCTTGCACAGATTTATCAGAAAGGTACACTGAAAGAATCCGATTTGCTTGAAAAAAATATAGGGAGGAAAATCATTACTTTGCCAGTGTTTCCAGCTTTTTGTTAGTCCTTATCATAACCAATAGTATTTTCACTTCCAGCAAACATTTTCGTTTGACGTCAGATAAGGTAAACCCTGACAATGAATGCAAAGCACAGAGTTGCTTATTACTCCTCCCTCATAAGTAAATGAATGTGGAATTCCTTAATAACTGTTTCTTGCAGCCCTAGACATAAACCTAGAAGTGCAAGATTTCAAGACTGTAAGAAAAAGTAATCTATGCTTTTTTCACAGCTTGGCCTAGTGATCTGGGGAGTTTGTTTCAAGGGTGTAGATGGGGAGGTGGGGTGTTATACGGGCCGTTATAACTCCATTTATTATGCTGTTATAAGGATACACCTTCTTCTCCTTGCTATTCAGTCCACAGAATTCTTACACATCCCAGATTTGAAGCATTTTCAACCACATTTTTGTGATAGAGGCCATTGTTTCCTTGACCCTACTGTGCTTTTTTTAAAAGAATGCATGCAACAGTATTTTTAGGTAAGGCAGAGAGTAGATTGCACACTAACAATGAGTGTTTTACATTAACCTATGAATTTTATACTTGGATGTAATGGGGCAAAAATGAATGAAAGGGAAAAAATGGTCACGACGCATTTCCACAGAAACGTATGACAAAAATGCTCAAACTTTTGATAAATCAAAGTTATGTTGTCTCTTTTTTATTGCAGCGTGACATTTCCATAAAAACAAGACCAAGGATTTACTCTTTTAAAATGCGTCATGCTTTAGTGTCGCCTGTCTGAGCAATGAAGCACAGTGCATGAATTGAGAGCTGGGGGGAGAGGGGGAGACTGGGGCTATATATATGTGTTTGCCAGTGGAGTGAATTTAATAATGGAAAGGTCCAGCATATTGGGATACCTGAAGCTGGGTTGGAGAGACACAAAAAGTAACTTGTGAATGGAAATTAATTTCTCTCACATCCGGGGGGCTTTAAACCAATTGCACTACCTTTAAATGTCTCAATAAACAGATTAGGAACGACACAGTGAATGGATTCTATAGCAATGGATATCGCAGTGTAGACAGTGCTTGCCTGGAGAGATGTGGATGGCCTTGCCCTGGCAGCAGTGTGTTGGTCAGGAAAACAGTGCATGATAAAAGACCAGAGCTTTGGTTTTTCTTAAAGTTCACTTTGGTAAGCTGTTGTAACAGTGTGGTGAAGCACAATGAGATCATGGAAATGTAAGGCATGATTCAGAGAGTGGGTGAACAATCACAAAGCAAAGCTGATGCTGGCAAGAATGAGCTGAAACCTCTAGGAAAGCTGCAACTTTTTGCACAATAAAACGTTTCTCAGGAGATGCAGTGAGATGTTATGCAACTGAGAATAAAAAATGAATGCACTCCTGTGTATGTGTGTGTGGATTGTGAATAACCCATATGGTTTACTCTGTGGTATTAATTAAACTTTCTATATTTTTAGTTAAAGCTGTTTCATCACCTCCTGTCATCTTAACTCCTCCACTTTATAAGGACACTTAGAGACATTGGTTCTTCAGTTTTGTGTCAACATTAAAGCTCTGTCAAGCATATTATATACAGTATACTGCTATGGTGGGATCTTTACAGTTTGCATTCAATCTATGCTATTTCACTGATTAAACAGAGTAGTACTATACATGACTGTGATCTCTTCAGCACTTATTTTCCGTGTTTTGTCCATCATCATCTTAATAATGTAAGAAATTGATGTGGCTGGCAGGCTGTTATAGCTTTTCTTAACAGAGCTTTAAATATTTTTTCTGCAATCTTGATGTTAGTGTTAAAAGAGGAGTTCAGATACGGTAGGTGCTCAAAGCCAAGCTTGGCAGATCACCTATCCTCTTGGCTTGTGCATTTCTGGCTTGTTTAAATAAGCTGTAGCTGGACTGCTATTGGAAAGCCATGTTGTTCCAGATTAACGGAGCATGAAGGTCCCAGGAGTTGACAGTATTCCTTGCGATCATTATAAACTGGACACACTGACAAGGAGAGAGAGTGCTGTGATGAATCACCGGTGAGGAAGACTGTACTGACTTTGTGAAAAACATCAAGGGAAGATGAAGTTGCAGAAAAACTTCAATTTGCTAATGTTAATTTTTAAGGTAGCATTACCTTAATTAAACAGGGCATTTATAGATGCGTGCTTGTCGTTACTGAAAAAAAAAGCCAGCTCATGTTTCCCTTTGACCACACAGGTGCACGTTCGTTATAGATCGACCTGGGCATTCAAAAGCTGTAGAGATAGCATTCAAGACCTTCTAGTGAGCTTTTTAGTGAGTAGCTCTGTGTTGTCATATAAAAGACAATTGCAGGTCACCAGTGGCTCCCAAACTTGAAGGATCCCAGATTGTTGGCTGGAAAATCTTGACTAAGCATCATCTGTGTGGTTCAGCCAACAGGCAGGAGCAGGGGTCACACTTCAGCTGTCCCCTGGCCAGGACTTGAAACCGAGGCAGCCAATCTGCTGATTCATATTCAGCATGTTGCTGACAGCCTTATTAAGAAATCCTAGGCCTGTGCACTGGTGGATGAAAACTATGCACTGTTTGCAAATCGTGAAAAACAAAAGATTCTGTCACTGTGGCGGCAATCTTCTGCTTCTCACAGAATGGCAATGAGAAGAAGCTTGTGAAATGTTGATAATTTGATTGCCGACAGCACTAAAGATGAAAACGTACTTTATTAAATTTAATAAGACATCCGTATTGTAAGATGCTGCGACTGTAAAACCAGTAGAGTGTTGCACAGGAGCAAGGCAGATGTTGAAACAGTTGTTTCCTGAATTACATTCATTTTGTTTTTCTAAAAATAACAAGACCCGTATTTCTTTTGAATATTTATTTAAGGTTTCACTTAATCAAGAAATCAGCATGCAGTATATCATTGGAGAACTGCATATTAATATCTTTTCCCTTAGGGAGCAGGTGTGTTTTTCCAGCTGTGTTGCAAAAGTTTTAGAAAACCCTGAACTCAAATTTTTTATCTCCTTTCATGGGTCTGGCCCACTGCCTTCAGTTTACATTCCCAGGAGCAAAACCAGATGGCCCCCCTCTTCCCAATAGGTCTGTCTTGTATTTGAAAAATCTGGGAATCGTCCACTTTCCAAACAGATTCTCAGGTCTCTTTCCCACCTGCCATTGAGAGTTAACCCCCAGCCACAGAGATAGGGCTCCATGCTTTGATCAAACTGTGTGATCGTGTTGAATACCGAGAATGGAAAAAACTCACCATTGTTGTCTATTATTGCAATGATATCACTCCAACAGCATTAAGAAGTGTTTCACTAGTTTTAAAGAATGGTGTGTGTTAAATTGCTGTACTGATAAGGATGCTAAGTTTGGTCCAGCGCTGGTTCCAAGTCACGGGAGCCATTGGCTCAGCGTCATCTTTCCCCAGACCTGCAGGTTAAGACTGTCGGGATCCCACTTGCATTCTCAGTCATGGTCCAATGTTGTAGTGCATTGTTTGCTGTTTCCACCTCTGTTGAAAATGTGTGGCAAAAGTCAGACATTGAGTCCTGTTGCTGAAACCCTGGAAAAATAATTACATTTCAATAAGGAAAGCCCAGCCGAAGTTCAGCATTCCAGCTTCTTAATGCAACACAACCCAGGAAATGTCTTCAGAACCAGCAATGAAACACTTACTAGAAGAGTCAAGTGGAAAGTACGGGGACGTGCATTTAACAGTGGAAACAGGTGCTTTTTTGCACAAAGGGTTTTGAGTGACGGGAGCAAGCTGCCCAGCTGTCTTGATGAAGCTTAAAAAAAAAAATAACTGGACAAAATCCTCAGATCAGATAGCTACAGTTAGCAAGAGAGATAGATGGGCAGAGTAGACTTCTCATCTTTTGTTTCTAGTGATTCATTTGTGTTTTGGTTTTGTTTTTCTTCTGCACGATTTAGAATTCCCAGAAAAGTCTTAAATTTCCATGTGTCATTAAGCTTCCCTCTGCCCTCTGCTAGATGATAACATGATAAATGATTGCTTTAACGTCTGCTGTATCAGGGCTTTCCATGCATTACGTTATCACAGCAGGATAGTTTTGGGGAAGGAAGAAAGTCCAATGCTCCGATGTAAAGAGCTGAATCTGCTGTCTTCTTCCAGGGACAGCTCGGCACTGCCGTTGAGACATAGTCCACTGACTCTTCTGGGCTCTGGCTCTGTTAATTCCTTTTAGTGAGCTCATCAGTTCCAACCTGGGGGGGGGGGGGGCTGATCAGTTTAGCTCGAACATGATTTCATTTTCCCTGACAATAAAGCGAAGGGGCGCGATTGATTGGCCCTGGGCCTCCGGAGCGGGTTTTGCACACATTTGTTGCTGTCGACAGCTGTAAACATAAATCCATTAAAAAGACTCCACGGAGCTCTGACAGCCAACAAAACATGAGAAAGCATAGTGAGAGCCGGGGCGCAAAATAATAGGAGTGTGCCTGTAATTGAGAAACCTGACCCCAACCTGGTGCGTTCTCAGACAATGTACAGTAATGCAAGATGGAAAGCAACAGAGGCAGAAAAGACTAGTTTATACAGCAGACAGGGAGCAAGAGCAGAATGTGAGGTGGTATCAGTTAAGTAGGCTTCTGGGTGGCTTTTTCTTCTTCTGAAAGATTCTTGTCGTTGTGCCTTTTCTTTTTCTTTTTCTTTTTCCTTTTCGCAACGGCAGGGTCACACTGTGGATGCAGGCAGGTGCTACAGTGCGAAAAGCGGCACAGTGATTCCCTTCTCTCCTCTTGATCAAATATTTAACGCCTTGTTTGGGAAACGGTTTCCCTCAAACGCCATGCATAATTCAGTCCCCTCAGCTTGTTTGCACGCTGTCTAGGTGGCTTTTAAACGAGTGACTAAAAGTTGAATCCGTTTTTTTTGTTTGTTTTTATGTTATCTACTGTACTTGTGTAAACACATGATTCCATGAGAATACAAGAAAAAGAGTGTGTTGTGAGGTTAGGGAGTGTGTTAGGGTGTTTTTTTTCCTCAACACCCGTGTCTGTCCAGAGGACACCAGTTTAAACTATAGTATGTAGAAGTGCATTTGAAATCGAGAATAGGGGGCACTTCTTTTTTTCTTATCATCGGTCTTATTGAATTTTATTGCAGCATTTTATGAAAAGTCAAATAAAGCATGAAGCGATTTGGTAACCCATGACAAAGCAATTTAAAGATTTGAATTTTCATACGTGGTGGGGTACTGGAAATGTGCTGAAATAAAGACATTTGCTTAGACTCTCAGCAGTCCTGACAAAGCTTGCTACATAGATAAGCTGGATGGTGCCAAGGTGGTCAGTGTTACTGCAATGCTGCTCCAGGTCCTGAGTTAAATCCTGGGTTTTGGGCTCTCTGTATGGAGTTTGCACGTTCTCCTGAAGCGTGGATGTTCTCTGGGTGATCTGGTTTTCACAACCCAAAAAGAATAGGATTTGGTTGGCTACTAAAATAGTCTCTCTTTGCGATTGTCCCTTAGTCCCAACAAAAGAGGGCTGAAGCACCCCTGCAGTTGCAGTTGCAGTAGTTACTCTTCCCTGCACTGGCTCTATGGCCTCAGCTCTGCTCACTGTCCAGAGTCTGCCCTGTATGCTCCAAATGAGCATACAACACAGGATGAAAGAATGAAATTGACTAGACATTACTAATCTCGGCTGTAATCCCAAGTCAACAACAGTTAGTGCTACTTAGCCCCCAGGTGAAAAACCTCAGGGCTTTAAAATACTGGGTACAGTTTTAAGTGTCGTGTTATTAATAGGACATTGCTTTTGCCTTTTAGTGAATGGTTAGAATAATTCCTGAGCTTAAACTCGTATTAGTTACAGAGTATTTGAAGGAGGCCAGTCTATCCAACAGAGTTTGAGGGGGATTTAATTGAAGATTTGTTACCATGAGTCAACCTAATAATTCTTTAGATTCAAAGACCTGAGGACACTGTGGAAAATTGAAGCAGGAGCAAGCAAGGTGCAGTAGGTCTCTCTTAAAGGGCAATGGTGGGGTCCATGTCACTAAAGCTGAATCAGACCTTTCAAGAGCCTGGCCAGATGGGACTGCAGGATCAATGACCTTCTCGCAATCACGTGCAAATAGAGACTGAGTGGCCCCCAATGGTTTTTGACCTTTTCCTTGTCATTGTGCATATTCTATTAAAACCTGAGAGAGAAATGCAATTAAGATCTACTTTCCACATGTGTCTGCAACCCTGAGTGCTTCATTAAGAAAGCAAGTGGTCTCTTTCTTTGTATAAATTAGGTTTCATTGGGCTCTTTTAGCACCATTCATAAACTTTATGCACACGGTTAGCATGGAGGTGCTGATGTTAATAGGGGTTACAGAAGCAATTGAACAAACTCCCTTCCAATATCAGCTTCTTCAGTTACAGTGATTAGGAGGCCGTAGCTCAGAAATTGAGTTTCTCGGCCGCAGGGAGGTGAATAGATCATTAAGATTCATTTTGTTTAAGAGAATCGGCTTTTCTTCGCTCTTTGAATTCATCAAAGTGGGAGGGTGTCAGCTTGACTTTCATACTTCCACAGAAGGTTCGTTAAGATGCTAAATTGTTTTTGATGGGGGAGACTGATTAAGTTTCAGCCTCTGTGTTAAGAGTTGTCCTTTTGTCTTCTCTTTGTTTTCAACACAGTGGAGAATCAAATGAGCTGTCTGCACACGTCTGGAGAATGAGACCTGCGGATATAATCCTAGGTTCATATTCTCCAGTTTTCATGAATAATGTACGGAGGACCTCAACTTTCAAGGGCTGATATTTGATTTCCATTGCTTATCAGAAGTAAGGCCTTTTTCAGTGTTCAAGAACTGTAGGATTTTGTTTAGAATACAATGGATATTTCCATTGCCAAGTTTTTTCATTTTTTAACAATTGTTTTATTAGGCAAAGTGGCATGACACCTTTGGGTTCATGGTTAAATTCTGGCATTGAATGCCTTCTGTGTGGAGTCTGCTTGTCCTCTCCATGTCTGTGTGCTCCACTTTCTTCCCACCTTCGAAGAACATATTGTCTGGGTTAGCCGATACCTCTTTCCCCTTTATGCTTGTATGTGTATGTGTTTCTGTGTTTGTGTGCATGTGTAGGTGTGTCTGTGTGGGCTTGCATGTGTGTGCTTGTGTGGCTCTGTGCCCTGCTGTGGCAGGTGTCCAGTGTAGTGGACTGTGCTCCAGGTTTCCTTAATCCTCACTGGGAATAAACAGCTTTCTCAGAATTCAAGAAATTTTTTAATCATTTTTTAAAATATACAACAAGACATAAAATACATCATATAAAATGCATAATTATTGAAAAACTCGAAATTAGAAAAGGAGCAGAAAGAGGTAATACTTTATAACTGGTCACTTTTAAACTGGAAGTTAAACCAGCTAAGATAATCCATAAGTTTTTTTGTCTCCTCAGCAGAGTATACATGTCCTGTCTGTAAAAGCTGTGCAGTGAGATTCTTGGGTAGAAACCTCATCAGAAATAATGAAATGGTATATTTTTCATGCCACACATCTGATCATGTGGCATACTGTAAATATCAGAGCTTCTGTGTCAGGTCAAGCATGATGTGCACAACTGGTCATGTAACGATGCTGCATTTGCCACACTTGTTCTAGGCCCATCATGTGCTTGTGTGAGGGCTATCCAGTTCAGTATGGCTCCATGGGCTACCTGCACATCTCTTTGCAGTGTGGATAGGATTGCCAAATATAGGCTGATGGGAGCCATCCCTGTTGTACTTCCTCTTGGATCTGTGTCTGATTTTGGGTTTGTTATGGAGCAGTTATAGCCCTGCTCTTTAATCAGCTCACGGTGTCCTTTCAGAGTTGTATTGTACATTTACAACAAATGACAGCCTATGTAATACTGAAAATGGGTACAGCGATATGCTTCATTGCAGCCTTGAAGGCATTGTAGCTTTTAATCAGAGGCAACACCTCCTTCCTGAGATGCTCATTTCGGGTTGCACTGTTAATATTATTTTTGTAATCCCAGCTGATGCAGCAACATCTTTTTATACTCTCACCACGTACAGTTTAATTAGATGTACATATTCTACCTTATGGGTACAGCATGGTGCAGGTGGGAGGGTAAATTTAAAATCAAGTTTGTTTTGGCAACCATCTGTTAGTGCAGAATTAACGTCCAATTTTATTGGCGATACTTGAGTTTGTTGTTTTATGACGCATTACAAAAAATGGACATCTGGAGGTCATTCGGGTGCTGATGTGCTAAAGATGTTTGTTTTTGACATTTCCGGGACAAATGACCTGTATTGTTGTGCTCATTTATTTATCTATTATTTACTGTAACCCTCTGGGCTTGACACTCAAGGGATCTGGTGATTGTTTCTCTAAGGTAAATCCACTTCTGATAGGCAAGAGAAAGTGAATTCTGTGAGTTAAAACAGCAGAATATGAAGGCTGGCGATTTATAAAAAGGTCAAATTTAAGGGGAAACATTGGGACTTGAACATGGAAGATGTTTGTGAAGGCTATTTGCTTTCCAATTGAAATGCCTGGATAACTGAAGATTGGTCGCAGAGCCAGGACTTTGAGTAAGAATTAAAAGGTGTGTTTGACACAGGCGCGTGCCTGAGGCGGGATGTAGTGAGGTTTTTTTCATCAGTGCACGATCTGACTCTGAATGCAGCCTGATTTCCAGAGCACTTCTTAGCGGGAAAGAGAATTAAAATGTGATTAACATGGGATCCCAGGGAAGGCTTGTAAATACAGTATACTGTAGCTAGAAGTCAAATCTGTTTCTGTCTATTTTCTGGTATACAAAATTTGAGTAGTATTACAATTCTGACTGGTCATTCATCACTGCATCCAGAAAGAGCAGGTTCTGTGTCAATGGTATAAATTTTGCTCATACTGCATACAATCTACAGAACTCAACAGTTTGCACACGGTTTGATGAGTTTCATATTTTGTGAGTTGCAGACTATCACACAAATTGTAATAATGAAATAAGATGAATTTGATGCCATGCATCTGTCTAAGCAAAATTTAAAACATTAAGCATCTACAGTAGTGCTGACTTTTACACAGGAACCTACACACAACATAATAGCTCTTTTTTGTCTTTCTAGCATTTGACCTAGATTAATTCCCTTGTAAAAATATATATTTAATTTAGAAGAATTAAAAAATATATCTTAAATATAATTGCAGTGAATTTGTAGGTTGGTAGACTTGCAGGATTGGCCTATTTATACTGTCTAGATTCCCTTTGAGTGACATACAAATTCAGATCTTACTGGTTAAATCAGTTCAACTTTAGTGAATATAAGACCCATGAGCCCATTGAAATTCTCAGTGCAATTCAAAATCGTTTGTAGCAGTTTTACAATTTATGAATGGAAAACTGAGCTCCCAGTGTGAAGCCACTGTGATGTGCGATCCTGGCTAATTTAATAACAATCACATGGTGGAGAGAGGAGCTTATGATGTTGTGCATTTATGCTCAGACATGCACACATGCACACACTTACACAAACATATTCACACACACGTTTACACATATACACACTCTCATATACACTCACAGTTGTCTCAAAGACACACAATCTCACTCTCACACAGTCTTAAAGACACACACACTGTAACACACCCTCAATGCACCTCAAAGACAATATCAACTTTATCATTATTGTCGCCGCAGGTTTCAATGCTGTGATAAGGTTCCTGGTGGTGTCTGAGTGGCTCTTCTCTCTTTGCTGTGGCCAGAGTTGGAGGAACAGGAGCCCTGAAGTGAGAAACTGAAAAACTCAGGCTTTGATTAGCCTCAGCAGCATGGGATTATTAATGAGACATTAAGGCCGAGTGCACTTTGCCGAGGGAGAAGGAGGCCTAGATCTGCTTGTTTAAGTCTAAATTCAGACCTTTATCTTATTGTGTTTCCATTATTTCTTTCACCTGTTATTCTATAGAACATAAGATATTTTTTGACTGTTGTGTGTCCCTGGTGAAAAGTGTCTTGCAGGGCAACCATGATACAGACATACAGTATAGCACAGAGAGACCTGTAGAACTGACACCAGCCAGCTGTGGGATAGCATGTAGCTAGGTGACATTATTGAGAAAGAATCTCAATAATGCCAGATCGTACAGTAAAGCCTGTGGGATCCTCATTATTGTTGCCCTTGTTGTTTTGTTTATTATTATACAGTAGCAACAGTGCTAGAAAGTGTTGTTACCTGTATTCCAATTGCCATGCATGCCATATATTTCCAAAGCCCATAGAAGGCTGATAGCTGTAAACCCTGGATTCTTTTTCTATCCTTTCATTTGCCCAGAGCAATTCCACCTTTATTGTCCCGTCCTCCTTCAGGATCTGTAAACACACCCAGGTGTCTCTCCGTCATTCTCCTGTCTTCATTCCTCCTCTGCTGCAGGGCAGCTGGCTGCCTGCTGCCAGCCGCCTGGCAAAATGGAGATGGCAACGCCTGGCTTTAGGCTTTGGCACACTAGGACTGAGCCAGAAAGGACCCCAGATGGCAAGTGTCCCATTGGGTTTTGTGGTCTCCAGTACTGTGTCCTCTGGCACAGACATGGGAGACACACAGTCTTTGTTTCCACACACAACCTTGGTTTCTGTCAGGTGCTTCCTATTCCAGCTGTTCCCTCGATCCAGCTGTTGGTGATGAATAACTGCAGCAGTCCGCCTTGGAGGTGGTCTCAATACTCAAGCTTTCAAGTGTTACATAATTAGGAATAAACTGGCAGGATATTACCAGTGTTCCTATTGTATGAACGTACTCATACCATACTACTGAAGTGCTTTCACAGGGTTCCTATGTTTTGTATTGCCCTGCCATGTTGCTTTACCATGATTTCATTCCAGAGACTTTCTCAGCTCTTCCTAGCAAATACCACAGTGAGCTTTCAGAAGTCTTGTCTCAGCTGACAGAGAAGGGCTTTTCAGATCCTCAGCTGCCATGCAGAAGCACCATATGTTTGAACATGCTGTTGTTGTTGTGGCTGCAAAATGCAGTCTATCAGTTTCAGGAGCTGAAATGCGCCTTCTTGGAATAACCACAGCCTTTGGGCCGACTGTCAGCTTAAAGAAGTAATGAATCATAAAAAGAAAAAACAACAAATGTGAGACACGAGGCATGAGAACTGAGACATCTTTGTGTGGATTTTTTTCTTTTGTGCATATGTATTTCTGGGTGATATTCAGAAAATTGTGCATTCAAATCCTCAAATTGCATGACAGCATAAGCATAGAGAACTGAGAATTTGACTGAGGAAAGCACAGACGGGGACAATGTCCTCAAAGCACAAAGTGAAGCTTCTGATTATGTTGATCCATCAGCCAGGAATTCTGCTTTTTAAATACCATTGGGGTAAATAAAGAGAAAATCCTCAATTTTATTTTTTTAGATCATTTCTATTATGACGGAAAGAATACATGTGAATCTATTTTCTCTAGCTCTATAGCGAAACCAGGCCTCCAGTAGGGACAGTTATGCTTTTAAGCGAGAACCCTCCCACGCTTCAGAAGTTCAGGGACTAAATTAGGAGCTGGAAATTTTTACATCAGTCTCCGCCTGTAACTGAGGTCGTTAAAAGATACAGGAGCCATTCGGCCACCTTGTAAATCTGATTTTACGGTGCCTGTGAGGTGCTGCTGATTGGCGCTATTGCTAATTTTGTGAATCAAGCCTTGGATGTCAGAACTGTCCATGTGCTTCTAGGTGCTCAGAGTGAACGTTCTGTCGTCCATTAGTATCCATCATTCTCCATTACTGTGACATTAAACAGGCCCTATGCAATAGCCCAGTACCTCAAAAAGATTTTTCTTTAAGTCTTGTACAACATTTCTTCATGCCCTGACCAGGTATTTTGAATTTGCGTTCCAGATCTGTTCTGCTCAATCTTTAGCAAAAAATAAAACTTTTCTTTCACAGGTACAGTACAAATAGAACACTTCTCCACTTCCTTTATAGGTCTTGTTTAATAAAAACGGGCCTTTTAAATCCATTTTCAATAAACATCTTTGCCTGCTTTCTGGACGGAGGCTGTTATTCATGTTTACTGTTATGGGTTCGGTAACAGGGACCGAACCAGTGAGTGAACCCACTTGCAGGAGCGAATAAAACCAAGTCGTAATCCGAAAGCAAACCGTAATCGTAGGAACGAGCCGAGAGTCCAGGGGAAGCCAGAAATCCGAAAGGGAACGAGTACCGAAGCCAAAGCGAGATCCAAAGTCGTAGTCCGTAGAGCAATCCGAGAATCCAGGGGTAGCCAGTGATCCAAAACAGAGCGAAAGTAACCAATCCAAGCCGAGATCCGAAAAGCCGAAGTCCAAAGGGAAAAACCGCAAACCGAAAGCCAAGACGAACACAGAGTAGAAGTAGCGCAACCAGGAAGCTCGAAAGGGAAAACCAATACTGAGCAACGAGGTAGGGAAGGACAGGTGTTTAAGTAGGATGAGATGGGGGTGTGGTGGTGAATGGGAAAACTGATAGGTGAACTGATGGATAGGGGCTACGCCTACTTCTGCCTCCTCCGTTGCCGGGAGGCAGGGATCGTAACATTTACCATATTCAATTTGCCCAATGATTTCAAAGTTAATTCACGTCATGTTTTATTATCTCTGTGTGTTCATGATTTTACTCCAAATTCATTGTACTTCATTGCACTTACATTTCATACTCCACCGTGAACATTTATTCTTGGAAGCCCAGGAACTGGCTGTTCCTTTTCAGTTTATTCTGTTTGCTCTCTCAAGGTCACCTTGAAAACTGGCAGACCTATAGGGTGCAAAATAATCCCTCCATCTCTGCACGCAGTTCTTTATAAACTTGTTTTATGCCTGCAATGGGTTATCCAAATGCTTTCAGCTCAGCACTCTTAACTGATCGTTTGGGGGACACATGCTGTACATTTTTTTCAAGATTAAACCAGCATCAATCTTGCCAGTGAACATGTGTTGGGGGTTAGTATTTTCACACGTTCCAAAGCAACAGGCCTGCCCTCTCCCTGATGACAAACATCAGTCACTGCGAAGAAAGCATCTCATAACATTGTCATGAGAGCTGGAGGCGGGCTTACTGTGGTTAGTCCATGTAAGGGGCAGTGAAGCCATGCAAAATCGAGGTAAAAACGTATACATCTTAGAGAGATAAATTAGAATACAAGCCATGATTAAGAAAAGCACGTGCATGGTTTAAGCTTGGTAAAACTGCAGCACTTACTGAGGCAGCCTTTCGTAGGGGTACAGTTTTACTTTGACAGCTGCATTGTGTTCTTGAAAGGCTGCAGAGGAAAATGAAGACAGCAAGTCCTCTTCCTCATCGTCAAGCCCTGCGGCAGTACATGGTGATGAAGCTCGCATGACTCAGTTTAGAGTGCTGGGCTGTCAGTTCCTGAGACACACCGTAGGTGTCTGGTGTATTATTGTGTTGCCACCCAAATAAAGAGATTCATCTAAACTGTATCCAGCTAATTTAGAAAACAAGGAGGGAAAGCATCCGTGAAAAAATAAAATTCTTCTGATCCGTCTCACTGAAATTGATCAAAAATGAAAATTACACTTCTGCTGAATGCTGTGTGTTGCACATTACTTGTCGGCATCATATGTAGAGCCTGGTTACTGGTGCTGTCTTGATTTGGAAATGGATTTGTAGAGCTGCACTTAGAGATACACTAACAGTCTTGCCTAGAGCAAAAATAAAAATATGTTTCTCTTCTAGCTAACATGAGTTCAGCAAGTACGTTCTTTTAAGTTTTCTACTGGATTAGTATGGATTTTAACAGTACAGTGATGAACTACCTGACCTTGAGTTTATTCAGAGTTAAATTAAGAGTTATGTGAATTGGTTTCTATATGGAAAGAAAGCTGTATTTACAGTAAGTCTAATGTCAGACCTCCATGGTTTTATTGTACAACACAGGGGACTCACCCAGATATAACGGGCTTCTGTCCAAGGTTAATCCCAGGATAATCGAGGCATACAGGCTGTGTATCGTGCAGTCCAGGGGATGTCTCATGCTGTAATGCAATCCAACGCCACTTTAAAGGTCAAGGATAAGCTAGCGGATGATCAAATCAATCCTTAACATATTTCTTAAAACAGACGAGAAGAGCAGTAGAAAGTAATAATTCTAACTAATATGGCCCTTGGTTAGTTATATGATGGTATGTAAATATAAGTTTATATATACAAGGGATTTGCAAGAATGACTGAAAGCACTAATATGGGTTGGAAACAGTGGGCTGCATGAAACAGTGGATCAAAGGAAATTCTGAACTTGCTCCAGGAGTGAATTAAGGAAGGGATGCTGATGATATGGGTATGTCATTAGTGCTAAGATGTTCTGAATAGTTCTTAGCTAAATGTAAAAGGAATCTTCAGAACACATGGCTCTTTCTGCTAAAGGCCTTGAAGACTGTGCACTTAAACAACCCCATTTCAGTATTCTAGATGGCTCTGCTACTTCTTTTATTGCAGGTAAAAGCTAATGAGTGCTGAAAATTAATGAAGATCCAGTGTGTTTCTGCCATTTAAAATTTGACAGGTTCTCTATGACAATGGGATATTTGTTTTTTTGATTAATCTACGTAATATTAGGAGCATGTAATCAAAGCAGGTTGTTTTAATTTCATTGTTGCCAAGCTGTGACAACTAACACATCAATTATAACTGAAGCTGAATTGCACACTCACACGTGTACAGTTGAGTTCTATAACTGATTGTGCTCTGTGTGAAGGTTTGTGTTTTTGTTTGTGTAAATTTCAGCATGTTACAAAAAAGAGTTATCCAGGACACGTCCACTTTCTAGTTTGTCTCGTTTCTCTTTGTGTCATACAGTACAGTGAAGTGCAGAGACCAAGTAAACAGAAAGAATAAACATCAGCAGAGACAACCTGCCAGCACAGGGGATCAGAGTTGAAGCCCCTAGGGTTTATAAGTAAGAGAAGCTATTTGCAGAAAATTTAAGCTATTTTTAAAAAGTCACATGAAGAGAAACAACTTTGTAAATGTCTAAACAGACTAACTGTGGTACACAAGCCCTTTTCCACATATGCCAGCAGCCACAGTACCCTGCAACTCACAACTGGCAGCTCACTGAAGTTAAGCAGGTGTGAGCCTGGTCAGTACCTAGGTGGGAGACCTCCTGGGAAAAACTAAATCTGCTGCTGGAAGAGGTGTTAGTGGGGCCAGTAGGGGGTGCTCAGCCTGCGGGCTGCGTCATCATGCCCCAGTATAGGGATGGGGACACTACTATAAAATCGGCACCATCCTTCGGATGAGACATAAAGTCGAGGTACTGACTCACTATGGTCATTTAAAATCCCAGGGTGTTTCTTGAAAAGAGTAGAGGTGTAATCCCGGTGTCCTGACCAAAGTTTCTATTGGCCTTTACTAATCATCCTAATAATCCCCATCTGTGAACTGGCTTCATCACTCTGCTCTCCTCCCCACTGATAGCTGATGTGTGGTGAGCGTTCTGGCGCACTATGGCTGCCGTCACATCATCCAGGTTGGGCTGCACAGTGGTGGTGGAGGAGGGGAGTCCCCATTATCTGTAAAGTGCTATGTGTGGAGTGTCCAGAAAAAGCGCTATATAAGTGTAAGGAATTATAATTAATTATTATTGTATCCAAATGCTAAGTAGTTGCAAAATGGACTACTGACAGCATCGCACACTGTTTTAACGGTTCATTGGTGGCTTGTCTGTTAGAGGGAATTCCAGTACTGTATGTATTAAAATACTTATCATTCCTTTAAGACAAATGGCTGGTCATTTTCTACTCAAGCAAGGTAACAACTACTAATGGAAATCAATAACTTTTCAGTGCAATATTTAAAAAAACATGCTTTCATACTGTATATCATACTTTCCATCTATTTTTCAAAGTATGTTTTCTCCATTTGTATGACTCCCCCCCACACACACCATCTGCCTGTTTAAAACATGGAATGCAAGGGTATAGTAAATTATTAATCCATAAAGGTACCTTTGTGTGTTGAGGTCCTGTCCTTTGCTGCGTGGTTTATCGATGGGCCTGATGCTAGTTGTCAGTTTTCTGTTTTACCCAGCAACAATTATGTGCAGCCACACTTGTGGTACAGAACTTTTAAAGAGTGAGTTTCCCATGCTTGCACTCTGTAAAAATGCTATACTAATTTGAAAATGAAAAGTGCTGCATTATAGTTTGTGTCATACTATAATTAAAACACAGTGGAAAAACTGATGAGGTTGTATCTTGGAAAATAATTTGTGAAGCTCATATTGGCTGGCAGTGTGAGAGGGGGCTCTTCTGCCCATCTATCCTGTTTGCAAGTTAGTAGTTAATTGGTCCAAGGATCTTATTCAACTGTTTTTTGAGAGAACCAGGTTATGAACCTCAACAGCCTGGCTGGGTAGTGTGTTCCACATACCAGCAACCCTTTGGGAACCCTTTCCTGTGGGTTTGGTTTGGTGAGTCACTCAATGTATGTTTGGTTGTGTAGATTTCTCTCCAAAGGTTTGCTGCCTCTGTGTTCTCTGCACCGTGGCAAACGAACTCTCGGTTCAGCTGCGGGCAAGGGCGAGGGGCCGCCCTTTCTTTTAGCCCAGGGGTTCCCAGTCCTGGTCCCGGTGACCCACACACCTTTGTTCCAGTCGAGCTCTCAGTTCCACAAGCCCTTCATTCAATTCATACTAATACAATTCATCTGAAGTTGAGTTTGTTCCCAGCTTTTAAATATGTTGGAGCTTTAACCGTTGTATTGTGTGAGTGAAATAAAATTCCACAGTTGTGAATGGAAACAAAATGCAAATATTTAATTGAAGCAGCTTCTTGGATCACATAAGGCTTCAATTATAACTAACTACGGTGAGACGGAATGAAAACCAGCAGGTGCGTGGGTCACCGGGACCAGACCTGGGAACCAGTGTTTCAGAGGTCATGTGGCCAATTAATGTGGTTTGTAACAGCAGCGTAAAGTATGTATACTCTTGGATGGACATGTAAGAGGATCTTAAATACAAAAAAAAACATAATCCCTTCCAAATAAAATGAACGTGACAATTCCATCTTGGAACCACTTTGCATAATCAGAAGAATCAAAGAAACAAGTTGAAAGTTATTTGGCAGTGATCCAGCACTCTGTGATTTTCTATGCGTTGCCAGGTGTGAAGATTAGGATGAGCATTCAAGGTGCAATAACTTGTGCTGCTGATGAAGGTTTAGTGCCCGTGTTGTTTTAATTTTAGAGGAAGCCTGTGTGCTGGTGGGCTGAGTGTTGAGTCAGTACGCTGTCAGGGGACGTTTTGAAATGACAGAGTGCTTTTTTTCTGCCTGTAATAGCTTCTTCTGGCAGTGGTCTTGCCAGCCACAGAGGAGATGTGAGAAATCAGAGTGGGTATCTGGACTGCGAGTTAACACCGACAGTGTGTGACAGGCCTTACTGCTGAACAGACTCTCACTTCTAGTGACTGATTGTTTTTTCACAGCTCCTTGCCTGGTGCAAGCAGGGGTCAGTCCTGGTGCAAGAGCGTATGACCCACAACAGGCAGGAATGTAGAAAACGAAAGCTGGGCAACTCCTTGCTGAGAAACAGTCCTGCTGAAGTGCTAAGCCAGCGATTTTCTGTGCACCATTTGCCCCCAAAGGAGGCATCGGCTGTGAGAAGCAGTAAGCCATCTCAACTTTATTACTCTTGTTTTCTTCAAACATTGTCAATGAAAAATAGTTATTGGAACACTGACACCAGCCAAATTCACATTTCTAAATTGCCAGTTGTGGGACCCCAGACGATTTTACCTGCTTTTGGTCAGAGAAAAAGGGTTTCTTGGGGTCAGCTTATAAATAAGTTCAGTAAACGAATGAAGGTGTTGGTTAGGAATATAACACACAGAAGACAGGAGTGCTGAAAGGGGCAGCCCCAGCTCCAGGTCTTCATCAGAGAAGGGTGTAAGGATACGGTCCCTTTGTGCAGGTCATGTGGTGCAGTGCTTCTTTAGTTAGATGTAGAGGATTGCTTAGCATTCACATATTGCTACCAGCCTGTGCTTTTGTTTGCCTTTCAATGACCTACAGTACATGCTAGTTGTGGCTGAAGAAGCAGCTCAGCAGCAGGAGGGACCGGCGGCCTACCTGTGTGAATCCGTTGGCTACAGCGCTCCCTGGCATCATGGCAGCGGAGGGGCTCGGCCCTCACGCGGAGCAGACATCCACAGCAAACGGCTTCCATCACGACAGCGCTGAAAAAAGCAGATCGTTATGTGTTTAATTGAGTTTTCCTGGAATAGCTTGATTCTGTTGCCCCCATGCCGGCAGAGAGAATTGCTGCCAGCATGGTGCTGGTACACATGTTTGGCTGCCGAAGTTTTTATTGGGCCGGGCCAGGGAATGTGTGAACAGCTTCTGTGCTGAACCTGTTATTGCTTTTCGAATGAGTTCAGCAAGGCGTTCCAGCAGGCCCTGGCGTTCTCCCCATTGATCCTCCTGTTCTCGGGTTTCTGAGCTCGATTTCCAACAGCAGGCGCTGAGACGACTCGCAGCACGTCAAGCCCATTGTTAATAGTACCAGCATGTCAGCTGAGCAGAGTCGAAATAAGTGCGTGTCTGCAACCATTAATGTGTGTGCGTGTTGATTTGAGTGCTGGAGTGCACAGATTTGCTGGTGTCTGCGGTGGACGAGTGAGTGTGACAGGTATCTGTGTGGCCATGTCTTTGTGTTAGTGTGAGTATCAATACAGGATATGAACATCCAGGCATGGACTTGGACCAGTTCCCTTATATACAATCTGTCCTGACTCTGTGCCCTAGACCGTACTGTTCAGTATAACCGTACTGTTTTTATAGAGATGCAAACACTGTAAGTTTCTTTCTCATTATGTGTTTGCAAGTCTATTTTTAACCCAGCGCTCAGGGGTTGACTCATCCATCCCCAAGTGGTCAGCTCCTTGTTTTCGCCATCCTGCCCGTCGGCTCAGGGGCAGGTCCTGCTGGACTGTTGAGTTGCAGTTGAGGCCTCGGCATCTGCAAATGAATGAAAGCGAGCAAGGTCAAACCGGAGAGCATCTCTAACGACAGGCCCTAGCTCTCTGGCCACCACACAGACCTCTCCCTCCTGAGGGGTTGTAGCCAGCTCTGCATACGGGAATATTTTCTCTTTGTTGACCAGACCCACAACTCAGATTGTTTTCTGACCTTGATAGCTGGAGAAACACGTTGCATTTAAATGATTCTCAATAACATGTGATCAAGCCTCATGTTAAAAGCACATTTTGTGTGTTTGTACAAAGCACATTCCAAATTAATCAAACAAATGAAGCAGTAAATTAAATAATGACTTTGGTGTGTAGAAATATGTGCATCTACACGATAAATACAAAATTGTGTGCTTAACTGATTTCATACTACCTTAGCTGAACTAAGCAGGAATAATCCAGGATTAGAGGTCATTGCAGATCAGTCTTGTATTATTTACTTTGCCTTCTGGGGTTTTTTCAGTGTGTTTTGTATCTCTAGTCCTTTGACAAACCGGATATGTCTGTTTAAGCTGGTACCCTCCAAAATGTAGGAGCCTTTATTGACCAATACATGTGTAGGCAAGACTTTGTTTGTGCTAATACAAAGCTCTGAAAATAATCCATCGATTTAGTTTTTGTGCACTGTGCAAACACCTGGGCAGCTGTAAGGCAGCATGTCCTGGTGGCAGGAGAAATGGAGAAAGCTGACACATATGAATAAAAGCAACAACCGCAAAGTCAAAAGACAGTGTCTGGGACCCGTAATAGGCAATGACTCTTCAATTAAGAGAATTAAAGTTACGTTTGTGTGTATCACAAATTCTTACTCGGAAGTTTTACAGCGAGCCCTGGAGGTGACGCCCGATTGTCAGAATGCTACACAGGTGGCGTGGGTTTGCCAGTTAGAGTATTCCCAGTTTTCTGGAAAACAGTGACTCCTGCAACTTGCGGGGCACCTCCAGGGTCACAGCGACACCAGTGAGAGACGTGTCACTATTCCAAGAGCTCGGCTGTGGAACTCACAGCGTATCGAATGTGGAACACTTTTGGGCTAGTGTAGGTGGAGCACCTCTGTAGGTCCTCGTTCTCCTCTTACGGTGCAGGAATCGAATCCATTAATCAAGTCTTGAGCAATTGGCTGCTCCAACATGCGGGGGGGGGGGATAATAAAGTAAATTCTGCTGCCACCTGGAGGTGGTGGAAAGTATTGCTAAACTTCTTCCACACATACTGTACAGTTTGTTCTCCTACAACTCCAGCTTTTTTATAGGTCTCATCTGACGCTCAGCTGAAGAAAAGTGTTAAAATGAAAACCTTTGAAAAGTGTTAAAATAATCAATTTAACCAAATGATCAGCTCAACAACATTATTAAGGACAGAGGTGGAAACAGGACCTGTAGACACTGTAGCCCTCCAGGACTAGGGGTGTGGCCATTGTCCTACCGTAGGTCATTCCCAGGGAATGCAGTACTTAGTTCCCTCTTCAGGCAGTCAGCAGAGAGCATGTGTACCAAGTGTCAGTGAGAATGAAAGCTCAGTTTCTCCTGATGAGAGGGAATTAGCAGCAGTGGGAAAGGAGGGACAGTGGGGAGCTCACCTCTCCATCAAAACGTCAAATATAAGAATTTGCTGTGGTTGTTTCCTTTGTGTCTATTTGTTTTTTAAAACATTTTTGTTCCACTGCATCAAGCACATTCTGATTTATCATGAAGCACAGAGAAATCGTGTCACCGTGTCACTGTGACCTGCCCTTATCTCGTTCTTAATTCCGTTCAGTCTCATGTCAAGTGTCTAATTAAGAAAATTACACATCTATAATTTGTTAATGCAGTTGCTTTTTGAACACCAGTTATGTACTGTACTTCTCATCAGTAATCTTTTGATTTGTTCTTTTTCAATCAAAATGTGATTCAGTTGTCTCAAAACTCCTAATCAAAGTCTGTATTTAAGCATGCAGCATCTGTCACTGTACATAACCATCTTTGGGGCTTATTTGGTCTGGAATTATTTTTACGTTTTTCTATTGTGTAGTACATGCATGTAAATTAAAGATAAGCGGATTTTATTGCAAAGCAGTCTTTGGCCTGATAGAGTGGAAAAATAAGAAAATTGAGATTTCATTAAGAATTAAGACAATTAATTTTGAAGTCTTTTAAATACTTTTGTTTTATGCAATATTATTTTCTTCTCAGCAATGTTTTTTATATGGCTTATGATATAGTAAAGATTTATTTGGTCAGAATTAGACACACTTACAGTACCTACAGAAACGTAGACGTGTATTGATGATCAGATTGTAGCAATTAGAAAGCTAGTTAAAAGCATCTGTGTTTGTTCACACCAGAATGAGTGAAAGAAAGAGGCAAATCTTTACAGGGGCTTTAGCTGCTGACCTGATATGAGTTAATTTTTCAATAGCTGTCAGGTTTTCTTTTGATCCTTTCTGGACTATCATGGAGTTTTCCTGACCTGCGAAATGTGGTTCTCTTCTGCTGCATAAAATTGTTGCTACCCCCATATTCGATATGTATAAGCAAAATTGGCAGTTAAAAAAATCCTGGGCTTCTGCAGACTCTGGGATTCCTGGGAAAACACAGCAACTCGCTGAGATGATGGAAGATGTTTTTTCAGATGAAATCACAAACAGAGTAAAAGATCAATTTTAAATAATGCATTCTGAGGGTGTTTATTTTTTAGCCCCAGGGAAAGATTAATCCCCAGTGTTCTAGGGATGCTTATTCCATCCATACTGGCCTAAATATGAAAACTCATTCCTCTCTATATCCTCATTAGCCTTGGATGCTGAAAGTAAGATATTCCCAAACAGTCTATAATACTGTATGCACAGACTGTTGCTGTATTGAAATTTGTACAGAAATTCACTAGAACAGACAGAAAACAGGTGTAGCCTGTAGTCAGCGCGGCTTTAATTTGACTTTGGTAATTTGTCATGTTCCATCTGAATTAAATAATTGAGAAAGTGGTGCTACCCACAAATTAGGCCAATCTAAACCAGCAGCTTGGTAATTGAAGTGTTCTGTATTCCCCAGTCAACCAGCCTGCACAGTTTCCTGCCCAGAGAGCTCTGTCTGCAAATGTTATCGGATGCGCTGCTGGTTGTACAGTAGGTGTTCTGAGTAACTACATGATGCACGTTCACGGATTTTGTACTAATTTCTGTAACAGAACAATTTAACAAAACTGCCTTTTAAGGCCTTTTAAAACTCTTCTGCAAAACAAAATGTTCTCTGAAACATACAGTATATTTTAAAGCAAAATCTGATCCTGCTGTATTAATGTTATATTGTATGAGCAGCGCTGCAAAATTTAGTCATAGGAAATTTTAATGCAGATTAAAAATAGTTTGGCCAGCTGTTGCCTACTCTTCCTTCCCTGGCGCTCTGCTCTAACTCTGTCCATTGACAGTGCATTTTGATGGAACAGGCTGCAGATGAATCATTCTCTGATAATTACCCAGCGAGACGGTAAGGTTTAGAAACGAACATGCTCATAAAAGCACATAAAATAAGTTCTGAATTTCCTGTCTGTGGTCTAGAGAGATTAAATGGTTGTAATTTTACATTGCGCCAAGACAAGGTGGGTTTTGGACACGATAAGTAGCTGGAGTTTTTAGTGTAGAGACGTACAGGGAGATCATGTTAAGTCAGAGTGAGAAGCAACACATGATTCACGAACCAAGGAAAGCAAAGTGAACCCATGCTGTAACTGTGGAAAAAACTGCAGCAATGCCATGGCGAAATTCACCACCATTTACTTTCACCAGGGTCCAGTGACATTTCATTTATGTGAGATATTTAATGGATCTAATTATTTGTTTCATTGGTTAAGAAATCGTAATTTGTTTTGTCCAACTACTTAACAACTGTTGAATTAACGATTTTGTTGAAAGCTGGCAGGATTGAAGAGCACCAGGAGAGATGATGGGCAGTTCAGCAAAGTGTCAGCTGTAAGATCCCAAAGGAAAACCAGGTCAAGGGTCACTGCACTGTTCCAGTGCTGCGAGGTTTTCGGCTTCTCTGCAGCTGGGCTGTTACTTATCTGGTTTGTTTCAGTCATTTATAGCTGTTGATACAAAAGATTCTCTGTGTCTCCAGGTGGAGTAGTGCTCCCCTGCGATGAGGGGCATTTCCAATCTGCAGAACTTATACACTGCATTGCTGTTACCCTTGGGTCACTGCCCAGTATTGGGATTCTCCTCTTTGAGAAATAGGGAATTGAAGTTAGGGGGGAAATAATGGAGGGCCTTTCGTTATGGCTGCATTTCAGTTGTGTCACTTCCATCTGAAGGCTCCCTCCCTCGAGGAGCAAGATGCAGAATAAATGTCTTTGTGTCTGGGGTGCTAGTAAAGCTGCTCTTTTCCTCCTGCTGGATGATGAAAGAGCAACCAGGTGTTGACTCTTTACCCATCTCAGCATCCATAACTCCCACGTAACAGCAACATAAAAGCACACGTGTGCAGAAATGTGTATATGCTTTCAAGAAAAGTGAGCATGGGATTTTTTATTACACTGTGAAAAACAACAGATGGACAGGGGGAACCTCGGGCTTTGATCCTCAGCGCCGCAATGCGCAGCTTTGTGAAAAACTGAAAAAGACATTGTTTAGCTGGTGAAGGGAGCGCCCAGCACATGTTCTTAAAAGCTGGTCCTTTCCATCAGTGTGACCTGCTTTCTGGGAATCCTAAAAAGCATCACTGTTGGTGTGGATTTGCCCTGTTGTGTCTTGTTACAGCTTTAGCAATAGAGTCTTTTCTTGCATGCTTTTTCATGTCTTGTTGAGTTTTCATAATGCTGTGGATGATGAAATCAATCAGTTTTCTTTCAAAGGATAGAATCCAGATAAAAAGTGCATGAGTGACAAAACAGTGAAAGAGAACCAACTGATCAATAGAGGAGAACTGATATCCCTCGGTGCCATACGCAGAATATCGGGATTTCCAAATCTCGGTCTTGAAATATATACTGCCATATCTGAAACTGACACCACCCAGGATGTTCTAAAAATAGCTCTCCTCCAAAGTGCAGGGGCCCCTCCTCCTGTTCTAATTTTGTGAAAATAAACCCTATCGTTTAACTTCTAATGGAGCAAAAGTCCTGTTTTAAGTTGATAGTTTTTCATTTGTTTCCTTTAAAGAAAGCATACATCCATCAAAATAAATTCAGAGGCAGTGCTCAAGTGATTTCACAATTGAATGGAAACTATACCCAGAAGTATTTATATAGGGGTTTATCCAAAGTTCTGTGCATTGGATAAGATACGGACTTTGTTTAAAACAGAAGTGAATTCCTCTCTTATACATTAATATGAATGGCTTTGTCTAAAAGTATAGCATCCTTCAGTAGCAACTTCACCCAGGCTTATTTCTGTAGCCAACACTGGCCTCCTAGTATCCAGAAACATCTGGATGAGATTCTCAGATCACTTAGCCACAGGCAACCAAACAAGCCAGGTGGGATGAATGGCCTCCGCCTGTTTGTAACCTTTCTTATGGTATTATAACTATATCTTTTAATCTGGTCTTAGGTATCCTTGTAATAATAATAATAATAATAATAATAATAATAATAATAATAATAATAATTGCTTACACTTATATAGCGCTTTTCTGGACACTCCACTCAATGCGCTTTACAGGTAATGGGGACTCTCCTCCACCACCACCAATGTGCAGCATCCACCTGGGTGATGTGACGGCAGCCATAGTGCGGCAGAACGCTCACCACACATCAGCTATCAGTGGGGAGGAGAACAGAGTGATGAAGCCAATTCATAGAGGGGGATTATTAGGAAGCCATGATTGGTAAGGGCCAATGGGAAATTTGGCCAGGACGCCAAATTTTTAATGACCACAGAGAGTCAGGGAGTCTTAACACTGAGAGTGTTCTTTGTTGCTGGCAAAAAATTATCTACCGATAGTCCTAGGTAAGGAAGTGTATTTCAGTTGTAGTAATGCATTGTTTCTTGTGCATTATGAAGCACTGGGAGAACACTTCTCCAACAAACTTCATTCTATTACAGTAATGTCTTTCTTTTGCCTTATTTTGTCATACTTGCATTTTCTCTTAATGTACTGTACATACTGTACAGGTGCAGATACGTGTACGGGCCATCCTGAATAGATTCGTTTATCCATTAGAACAGCTTGGCTGCCACTTGCTAGGATGAATGAGTGTTCAGTGAACTTAGGAGAGGTTATTGCTGAGACATCTAGGCTAATAAACAATATTTATTACACATAATGAAAGGAAGAACAGCCCCCTGGGCCGATACAGTTTGTTGGTAACTGTATGTTAGGGTTAATAGCATCAGAGATATCCCATGCAGTTAATTCATTCTGGGCATGTTGTGTGTGATTGATTGCACATGGTATCTGAGAATTGTGACATTCTGGGAGTCTGTTCCAATAAGGATATGGCATCTGCAATCTTCAGGCAAAAAGGAGGAAGTGGGAAAATATGTCGGCCTTTGTTTGGAAACTTGTTTTGCTGAAGGGCTTGCCAGTGGTGAGTCCAAACATTTTAACAGGAATAGGCAGGTGACGTCACCTGGTTGCAGTGTACACAGACTCATATTGCAATAAAATATGTATAATATCAGTTACATTATTGCACAGGTGGATAATAATACACAGAAGGACAGCATAGAACATTTGTTTAGGTGTAAGTGTTAAGTAGTGTCCAAAACCAGCATGGCGAATTTCTACATAGTCCTCCTGTAACTCCACATGCAGTTGTCTTTTACAAAAGTAGTGCGTATGCAGGCCCATTTCAAACCAGCTGCCTCTCCCCAGGTGACGTTATGGTGCCTGAAAGCAGCAGTAACGAAGCTTCCACAACAGACAGAGCTTCCTCTGAGTTGCTCTTTAAAGAGGTCCCGTTCGTTAAAGCACATGGTGCATCTGTTCTCTTCACAGTCCATCATGTCCATCTCAGATGGCACTAGCCAGTGGCCCTTAGCATTGCAGCAGATGTTAAGCGTAGGATAATTCCTTCCTGAGCATGCTTTGACAGGGGCTGACTTGGTCTGATCACAGTGGATGCCTGTTAATTACTGTCTTTATGTGTGCTTGACAACTGACTTTGCCTGCTTGCTGTATTTTGCTGTTTTTTCTTCTGCTTTGCAACTTGGGCCTCTTGTGCCTTCTGACAGAGAATGGATCTCAACATACTGATCTAGTTGAATAAAGAATTGATTGGCCACTTAATCGATTGAGTTTTTCATTGCTTGCATAGGTCACTCGTGTAATGACCTGCTAATACATTTTCTAATTACACCCAAACACTGCAAGACTTCCAGATTTTTTATTTTCTATTCCTTGAGCTCAATTCAGGTTAAGCTCTCTTGTCTTTGCCCGGCCCTTCGACTTTGTAGCAATCCCACATTCCCACAGTTCGGGATGTCCACTCTCATCAATAATACAAAACCAACAGGGCCTTTTTTATTTACATCTAAATTTCTGACAAGCCTCGGAGCTCTTAATGCTTTTTAAAAATCAGCATTATGCATATTTTGGCTAGGCTGCTTGGCATCGCTCCCTGGCATCCTCTCAGCCGAGGCCCTCAATCTCTTCGGTTTGTTCTCTGCCCATTGCCAGAATCTCTCCAGTAGCCTTGCCTGTGCACAGCATTGCACCCTGAGGAATGGAGAGCAGGTGTGCAGGTGTGGAACCTGCCAAGCGCCATGCTCTGTTGCATGTTTATTATTTCAAGGACGGGATGAAAGGAGGGTAATGGGAGCTGAGATGTGCATGGCTTCACGCCATGATCACTTTTTTATGGTGTTATTATTTAACTCACGTATAGAACTCAGTGTAATTATACAGTTAAAGCCTCCAAATATGTCTCCCTTTATTTTTGTTATTGAAAGACCCCACACCTTACCCCCCTTCTTCCTATCCATCTTGCCTGGCTGCTTCAGTTTAACTAAATAACAAATCAACTCAACTGTCCTTCACAGTCCCTGGGTCTCTATTCAATTCACAGATAAAGTGGGCAGGATCCTCTGGAGAGGATTCTCACTGTAAGTAAAAAACACTCATCGCTGAAGCAATTAGTCAATGATGCAGGCCAGAATGAACTCAGATCCAACAAGGAACCTCTCAGACTATGCATCTTTAACTCGCTAGGAGATCGCAGGGTTCCGAAGCCTGGATCTGAGACCAACCTGCTGATATGCTGGGCTGGTTTTGACACAAGCCTGAAATTCTGTTTGTTCTGAACTAATGTTCTGACCTGTTGATGAGACCAAGTATTTATGGTTTAAACTTAACCATGGGTTTTCACTGGGTGCCCCTGTTTCATGTCACTTTCCAAAGAAATCCCGGCTAGGTTGGTGTCTCTGTCTTTTCTGTGTGTGCTTGTGTACCTTGCAACGTATCATTCCAGAGCAGGCTCCCAGCTGCTCCAACTATTAATAGGAGTATAGTATGCACCTCCCAATAATGGGTGAATGGCTTTTCTTCGATTAAATCTCAAACATAAATTGAATTGCAATTGAAAGATTTAGTCACTTTTTATTTCTTCCTCATCGTTTTTAGAAGACTATGACCAGAGCTTAGCACCAGAAATGTTCTATTTAATTATTAAAGGAATTCCTCCTTGGAAAGAAAACAAGTTCTGGGTCTGCTTCAGGACTGAATCCAGGCAGGGTTTCCTGCTGTGGCTGTCTGGGTGGGAGTGTAGCTGCGGGAGATTAGTGTGGATGTGCACGTGTCTGAACGCACTGCTCCAACAGAGAGAGCTTTCTATGTGGGCTCTGAAAGGAGTAGAGCAACAGTTTTTCCCCCCAACTGTCGCATTATTAGCAGCTCATTATGTCTAATTAGCACTTCATTTAAATTCATTAGCATCCTGTTATCACTCATAGCTGCTATAAGATGAGATCCATTGTAGAAAGGCTTGTTTCTCTGCTTAACTACTGCCCGGCTGGCTGCTTTCACGGCAGAGGGTTTGTTCTGAAAAAAAGTAACACCCCTCTGTAAAAAACAAAAGAAGGTTTGAATGTCTTGATAAGAATCCCATTAAATGAAGGAAATTTGATGTTTAAGTTTGAAAAAGAAGAGGGCAATCGTGATGCATTTTTGCATGTTGATGCTGAAACAGGGCCGTAAACATGGAATTCTACATCGGAGCATGTTGAAGGAACTGGGGATGAAATCTCAATGCAACGTGCCTTGTGCTGGGAGTGTGCTCTTCCATATCTCTCTGGCTCCTAGGAAATAGAAATAGAAAGATAAATTGGTCTTGTTTTTTCCTGCCACTGTTACAATAATGTGTGTAGTCATGGTATTTTCCCACTTTCCTCTTCCTTTCCAAAGAAGCGAAGTGTGGAACCTTTCATTCATCTTCATGGAAAGTGCAGAGATTTCTCTTTTTTTGGTGGCACACCTGAGAGAGCTGCCCTCCTGGGTGGCGCCACATGCCTGGGACAGCGGCACGGCCAGACTCCGCCGAACCGTGGCTCTGCATACATCCCTGGTTTGATTGGTGGAGAGGCTGCTGTGCACTGAGCCCGGAGCGAATACATTTTGTTTGCCTTGTAATTGTAGGTCACTGGCCTTGCCCAGACATAACACACACCCACGAGCACAAAGGGACATTAATAAAATAAGTGCTATCTGTTAGGACTGCTAATCTGTGAAGTTTATAGCCTCTCTGTCTGGAGGGCAGGATTCGGATTGCTGCAAAGTGGGTAAAATCTCTTCATTAGGATTGTGAGACAGCATGTGTGATCTACGACTTGTTAGTCATTTGTTTCACAAATAATAATTATACTTAACGGATTCCTTTCTCAGCATCGCAGGACCTTGTGACAGGTAAATTGTTAAGAAAGCGTAAAGAAAGGTGGTCAGTACTCATCAAGCATTGATGACTTGTGAGTGTTCTCAGTTTATGTTGTTTAACTGGCCAGAGGGACTCGGACAAAAAGGCATATTAGACTTATCTTGTTTCAGGAGAAAAGTACTGAGTAAATTCCTGGTAATACTTGAAAATAACAGAGTCTACAAAAGAGTAGGCTGTTCCGTCCATCTAGCTATGAGCTGCCCATTTAGTGGCCATTTTCTTCCGAGGAGCTCATGCTGTCCCTTCAAGAACGCCAAGGTATCAATTTCCACAGCATAGCTCACTCCATACTCCCACAGCCCTTTGTGTAAAGACATTCCTCCGGTTCTCAGGTTGAAATCCACATCCCAGTAGCTTCCCCTTGTGTCCTCTGTCGCTTGCTGTCACGTCTGAGGAAGTCTGCTGGGTTGACTTTTTCAACGCCATTGAATAATGGAATAGGGTCCCCCTGTTTCCTTCTCTGTTCCAGACTCCATTTAGGTGAAATGGTGTAAATACAGTATATTTCCAAAAGAAATACAATATCTGATCACTATTAAGTTTTGAAAGAAGAGGAAAGTTAGCTTAAAATATGTATTTGAAATTATGCCTCCAGTTATTCGGTTTCTTAGAAATGACTGTGTTTGGACATATTCTCATACTAATAGTAAATAGTCAAAATAAATAGTAGTGGTAAAGAAGGCAAACACAGCCACACAGGCACTGCAGTAATTGATACTAGTCAGTCACCATGAGACAGTCTCATAAGGATTTACAGTTTTAAGAATTAAAAATAAGAGCTACAGTACGTGAGAATCTCAGATACAGATCACACTCAGATACATTATACTTTTCTTTAACTGAAGACTGCGAAAGTTAGATTCAACACAAGTTTGTTCTGATATTTTTCTGTGGTGAAAACTGTGTCAACAGTGCCCTCTTGCGGTGCTTTTGTTAAGTCAAGGAAGGATTGCTCAATAATCATATGAGACAAGTGGACTTTTTCACAAATCAAACAGATCAGGGAATAACCTTGTTTCTATGTACTGATACCTATTCTTAAATCTATGTACACAAGCAAATGTCATTTTCTCCACCTCTTTTCACCTTTCTCTGCAGACCTGTAGGTAGTCCTTGTCTGTCAGTAGTGTCTTTCTATATGTCACATTAATAACGACGGTTTATGTTTTTAACCAAAAGAATATATATTTTACTTAGTTCAGGTCGGTAGCTGCGTCAGCATGCATAGTCTGCAAAGGAACAAGTAATAGGTTTATTCCATGCTGAAAAGAGAAAAGAGAAAAAATAACGTTTAGGCTCTGAAGCCTTCTTCAGGTTTGAGGTGTGTCAGGTGTGTATATTTTACTTATTTCATTTGCCATTGTTTAGTTGTAAACTGCCCATTAAATAACAACTGTTTGCTTTCGCTGTTACCAGTTTTAGTCTTAACCTCAAACACCACGTCTGTTGCAGGATTGGGCCAGGCTGAACACAGTGCGCATTCCAAAAGAACTAAAACATGCTCAGTCTTATCAGTTACCACAGAGATCAAATGGCAGCAAGGACAGTTAATCTGTTTCTAAAGAAAAAGACCTACTGCATTCTTCTGTTTCTTTGGTTGCTTAGTGATTAACTGGCTCCTGTATTCCTAGATCAATGAGTGCGTCCCTGCTGAGTTACCTGGTTAATGCAAGATTAGATCATCCGAGGCCTGCCTCTTTGTAGCCATACACAAGGTCACCAGGCTTGTGAAAAGTGTGACAAATGCCTTGGGCCTCTCTCATAAACTGAAAAGGCCAAACAAACACCAAACTCTCTTTTGTCTCAATTTTTGCTGCAGTGGTCAGGGTTCTGGACTTGTAGCTGGAAGGTTGTGAGTTTAACTCCCAGGTGGGACACTGCTGTTGTACCCTTGAGCAAGGGTGGATTGCTCCAGTAAAACACCCAGCTGTATACATTGGAGTAAATATAAGTCATTTTGGGCCGCAGGTTTATTCAAATAATTCATTTGTGTGTAACTAAATACAGATAATAAATTAGTAACTAAATACAGTATCTTTAAATGTAACTTTAAAAAATGTCATTTGAATCATGTTTTGATGCAAAGGAAAAGTTCAATCCGTTCTTTTAATTATTTAAGAGTTCGAAATGAGTGATACAAAATGAAAGTTACAGAAGAGAATTATATAGAGCTCTAAAAAATGTGATAAGAATCAGCGCACAGCTTTATTCAAATACCTTCAGGGTGGGAAACAAACAGGAGTTACAATTAAGAGGACACCCTTGATAAAATTCACCACAGTAAATTGATGTCTTTCCTCTGGTTGTACTCTGTTTATACCTCTAAACTGCCTTTGACACAACACATCTAACCTTACTATACATTTTACTATATTTAAGATGAGCACCACTAATAATTCTGAAAAGTTGGGTCCAATGGATAGGGACAGCACTTGAAACATTGATTGTTGTCTCCGTGGATTTTAAGACAGTGACTGTAGCTGTGTAAAATGTATCTGATATTGCACCAGGAATTTAAACTGCAATGGTCCGACACGCTGCGTTCCCAGTAAGAGAAATCCATCATTTTCTGGTGGTGTTATGAAGAGAATTAGAATAGCTCATTCAAATTCACTCAAACTCAAAGTTGCTAAGTAAAGAAAAGTCTCCCACAATACACTGACCATATAGCACAACTCTTCGGCACAGATGAAGGCTATGAGCAAAAATGCTTAATTTAAATGCCAGCCTGTTAGATGTGCTCCTTAGAATTTTAATGCCATTCAGCTGCTGTCTCTCCTCTTATTTTCCCTTGGGGTTATCAGCAGTGAAACAGGTTTGTTTTACATACTCTTTCTGCCATCTTCAGAATGGAAAAAGGCAAGTTCTCTATAATTGAATTAATGCAATGTCACTTGATTAAGAAACAGAGCTGGCTTTGCCCCTGACCACAGTCAGATGCATGGACAGTGACTTGCTTATAAACCTGCTTGTTTCGATAACGGAAACACCAGTTCTTTAAATGATAAGAAGTCTAAGCAAGGAACTAAAATGACCTTGGTGAATGGTTTCACGCAATGCCAGAGAAATAGCAATTACTGTGTAGACTTGGCTCAAGATACACAATCTTTGTTCTCAGTCTATAGCTAGTTCAAGATTGGGTAATGTCCCAGAATGCACCTCTTTCTATCAGAGTTGTGGGCCGGAATGTATTGATATAAATCATGATGAGTTTGTTCTGCAAACCGCCTAATTACCTATGTTGATCGTTTTTCTATGAACAATCCACAAATGTTAGTGCTTAACTTTATATGTCTATTTTTAATAAAAGTGTAGTTTTATGTACACAAAAAGGCAGTAGCTTCTTTACCACAAAGTGGAAGATTCCACTGAAAAGGAGATTCCACTGAAAATAATTATTTGATGAGCTCTTTAAAGTGGCATTATCACGTCCTGCAGTTAAACCATTTTACTACCTAGGAAAGCTTTTAAAAGATCAATTTAATAAAGCATATAAAGGCTTTTGAAAATATGCTTTGAATGTAATGAATCATCTATTTGAAAACTGGAGCTTTAAATGGGATCATGACTGTCCATTCAGCATTGGAGTAAACATTAAAGAAAGTAAGCAAACTGAACTAGAGCTCACAAGGTCAAATCCCATGGTATTTTCTGTGTCCATAGCCTCCTGAAATGAAAGGCACATTTCGAAATTGTTTAAAAAATTGCCCTATGTATTTGGTTTGATAAATGACTCATGTTAAATCAGTATTGTATTTTACACACAATGTATTTTATTTAGTATTGTATTGAGGAGTGTTTGTGAACTCTCTCTACTGCTGTGTAAATGACAGTTTAATACATTTGGTATTAATGTTTCTGCTACCTTAGCCCTGTGTTATACAGTATGTGCATTAATTTGCAGGAGGAACAGCACCACCCACTGAAATTATAAAGCAAACCTCCTTGACATCAAGCCAGTCCCTTCATAAAAAACTGCACAACATTTTACTGAAAGGCCAGTTTTGAAGTTTCACTCATTCTCATGAATGCATTAGTCCAAATTACATAAATCACAGCTTGATTTCTAAAGAATAGAAACATGCCCATAAAATTGTAATTGTGACATATGAAGCATAAATACGGGACATTTAACATGGCAGAAGGTTTGGATCAAGTTCATTGAGGACGTGTTTTGTCTTCTTGCTATTTGCATCGAAACCTGACTGCCTTTCTTCTGCTTCTCAAGCTGAACAGTCCACAGGGTGGCACTCTTGAGTGTTATGGTGAATGCTTTGCTCTGGAAAAGTTTTTGCCTTTGTTAGAGACCAGGCAGAGACTCAGAATATTCCAAATGTTCTCATATTCAAGGCTACATTGAGCCAGAAACAATACTATTAAAACAAATTAACACACAAAGATAAATCACATACGTAATTCATGTTGTAGAATAATTATTTCTCTAGATCAGTGGTTCTCAAACTTTTTTCAATGACGGAACCCTTTTCTGTCGAAGCTAATGTCGCGGGTCCTCAGCAACCTTTTGTTTTACTTTTCAGGAGTAGCTATGGTGGTGTACTGTAAAAAGCATTCTAGGTCTGCTATTCAGAGCCAATTTAGCCAATTATTACGGAAGAAACTATCGCTTACTTTTGTTTTAATTGTGAACATTGTATGAGCCTATTGAGTTTATTTCAGCCATTTATTAATCACATGAGGCTAGCAGCCATATCGCCCTGCAACTCACAACTGGCAACCCACTGAAGCTAAGCAGGGCTGAGCCTGGTCAGTACCTGGTTGTGAGACCTCCTAGGAAAACCTGAGGTTGCTTCTGGAAGTGGTGTTAGTGGGACCAGCAGGGGGTTGTCCACCCTGTGGTCTGTGTGAGTCCTAATGCCCCAGTATAGTGGCTGGGACACTATACTGTAGTGGGCCCTGTCTTTCGGATTAGACGTTAAACTGAGGTCCTGACTCTCAGCGGTCATTAAAGATCGCCAGGCATTTCTCGGGAAGAATAGGGAGCTATCCCGGTGTCCGGGCCAAATTTCCCCCCTCAGCCCTTACTGTGGCCTCCAAATTGTCCCCATGTATGATGGGCTTGCACTTGCCCTGCGATGGACTGGCGCCCTGCCCAGGGTGTGCCCTGCCTTGCGCTCATTGCTTGCCGGGTAGGCTCCGGCTTCACTGCGACCCAAGTGAAAATGGTTGGATTAATCACATGATACAGTAACTTGTCTACGATTAGCACCCCTACAGTTCAAGAAAGCTTAATCACTGAAATAACCCGTGCTGGTTCGACCACGTTAGAAGAAAACCTGAAGGGTAAAATTTTTACGTTGTTAACAAAGGAAAAATAACTAATAGATTTATAGAACCAGATGACACTTTCTGTGGTCTAACCGGGCGCGAATAGGAAAAGTTGGTAACAAAATGACTCAGTAAAACACAGTGAGACAACAATACATGAGGTTTTTTAAAAGAGTACTGATACTTTTTAATCAACATTTATTTCAAACCAGCAGAAATAGAACAATCTCAGTGTGATGAGTGAGTTTGCCTACTCCTACAATTTTTTGATGAAGATGAAATTTCACCCGACACCTTTGAGGTACCTTCTGGCTCTAGCAGCGAAAGTACAGAAGTTTATACAGAGAGTGAATTTGAAGATGACGTTTCAAAAGATATGCCTAATATTTCTGACTTCTTGGAGTCATGAAAGGCCATCATAACTCACATTTTTTTATTGATAGCAAATTTGTATTTTTCTTGTAGCCTATATGATAGCTCACAGAACCCCTGCGGTCAGTTTGAGCACCACTGCTCTAGATCATAAACAAGAAACACCTGATATCACACTTCCTTAGATATAGTATTTACTTACAGTACACAAATCCTACAAGTGTATTAGAGGATGTCCCTTAATACTGTGGTGATCACAGCTGCGAAGTGGTTCAGCTCTAATTCCAGTGATGTTCACAGATGTTTGTGGAGACATCCGAATTTCAGTCACAGCAGCAGGCACAGCTCTGTATGGGTGTCTGCATTGACACATCACCCACGTCTGCTTTTGCCACCAGCAGCAACTGAGAACAGCAGTTCTCAGTTGTGCTAACATCATCATGCTGTGGTTGATACTTTGGACAGCATGTCTTAAGTAGGGCAGTGTATAAACACAGTGGCGCATCCTAATTGATAGACCTGTTTTTTTTGTTTTTTTTCAGAAACAACTTTCATGATAACATTCAGCTCTTTGAGATGTCTTTTTTGGAATGAACCTAGCAGGTGCTCTTTGATTTCATATTATCTTTCGCTATGTGAAATTTTCATTATTAATATTTAATCTTCTTTAGACTCTGGGTTCTTGCAAAAGCTCTCACCAGCTGGGCTGATATAGTGCTGTCCAAAATGAAGAGGTGTGTGGAGTGTTGACCAGTGAGCCTGTTTGAGAGGATCGGAGACAGATAGTGGTCGTGGGAGCAGATCTGAAGAGTCCCTGGGGGATTATCTCAGCTGAAAAATTAGAATTAGTTTGAGCAAGGGGACGATTGAAGGCAAAGTCTGAACACGAGTTTTAAGAAAAAAGTAGGAGACTTCTTCTATCTTAGATATTGTAGTCATCATTGACTGTTTTGTCTAGACACACTAGGTAAGTTTTCCTTTGAAACACACTGACCACACTCACATGTGCATTGCAAGTGTTGCTGTTAAGGAGTTTATTGTATATTATAGCAAACTGCCAGTGCTGCTTTTACACCTATTGTATCAATGCTGAGCTGTGAAAATAAGGGATATTGCATTTTAGATATCTAGAGGTTCTACAAACTTTGGTTCCCTTTTCCAGTGTGATATAGCATAGCTGAAATCATTTATTTAGTTTGAAAGTAAAAACCATACAATTCTTCATCATGTGGTAGGACCTTATCTGGCAATAGTGATCCTAGTATGAAAAAATGATCTTTACAGTAAAGGGGCTGTGGGATACAGGAGGATGTCACTCTATGATGATGGGAGAAGTATCCAAATGTGAAATAATATTTTCACTGGTGTTCAAAACTGAAATAACCCAATTTAAATGTAAATAGAAATCTTGCAGTTTGGCATTGTACAGCACAGAGAAGACACTACAGGGAAAGAACAGGAAGATGCAATTAGCATTGTATATGTAACATTGATGTTTACTGTGGAACACTGTGGTAAAACTGTGGTGTACCAGTTGTGGCACAACTGCACCCAAACAGCTGTAAGCCTTTCCCAATTTGAAACTGTCATTATTGTAAATATAGGTAGATAAAAAACTATTGATCTTTTCTGAGAAAGTTCTGAATTCCTTCATTGTTTCACGTTGAGCTTCATAGCTTTGAGAACAGCTGTGTTTATTTCCTGCAACTGTTTAGATATTTGGAACAGAACTGGCAGTCACAGTTTGCTGTGGAGCCCAATCTAGTTTATATTAGAAGGAGAGCAATTAAAAGCAAATGTTCAAAACAATGCTCTTCTGGTAAATAATATCCTTATTTGAAATAAGTGAAGCTAACTAGATACTGTAAGCTCAGCTCCTTGTTTTATTTTGTTTATATTTGCTTTTTTTCTGTTGAAATTTATTTGTATTTGCTATTACTAACCTCCCCTGAGGCTTGCTGTGCTGGAGTGTCAGCTGAGTTGGTTATATCTTGTCTCTGGTCTCTTTTCTTCCTGTTTCGCTGGTATTGGCTGCGAAGCAAGGGGATATTTGTTCATTTGGCGATAAGGAGGGTAGCTGACGTAGGGTCGCGGTCTGAGAGCTGCTAGGGTGCTTTCTCAACCTGCGCCACTAGAGAGAGAGAGAGGAGTGACTCCTTGGCTTGAACTGCAAGAGGAAACAACCTTAAAAAAAGGATCACTTGTCTGTCTAAACTCCCATGAATTATTACAAAGGGCGGAAGTTCTGGCTGCCACTGTATCTCCTGGTGACGGTGCGGAACGCTGCAGAATGCTGCTGTGGGATTGCGTTTCGGCAGAGCTCAGTTCAAAAGACAGAAATTCACAGCAGAGCTTCGTGATCAGGAGGACAGCTGTGCTTCGAGTCTGAAGACATGCTGAACCTAGCTCTGCCATTCAGAAGGAATCAGAACGGGGTGTCCACTCTTACATGCAGTGCTTCCGAAGTGACTGGACGCAGTAGAATTTGAATAGTATTGTACTGAAGCAGATTCTTTATTATACGTCTTTTTGAAAACCTCACAAGCCGCTGGATCTCACTGTGGGTGTGGTATAAATGTCTTTTTTTTTTGTATTTTTTGTTTGAGCTGAAAAGGAGATGCTATCAGTAACAAGGAAATCAAGCCTAACCTTAATCTCCTCTGTAGTTTCCTTCTGAGGATGGGTGCTTGAGATGAGCTGACCAACATGACGTGTTTTCTAACTAATCCAGCACATAGTATGCAGCTTACAAGCTCTTGAATCCTCCTCAGTGGTGGCACAAATAAGGAACTCATCACAGGGAGGGTGTGTGACATGGAAGTACCTCGTGGAAGCCAGGGTTGAATTACCGAAAGGACCCATCTTCCAAGACTGAAGAAGTCCCAGATTCTCCATTGCTGCCATCTTTCTATTTTTCCTGATCTAGAGCAATAAAAGGACTGCTTCATCTTTAAAACTGGATTGTATTTTTCAAGACAACAGTCTGAAGAGTTCCTGAAACAAAACAAGCTGTCTTTCATCATTTTCTCTCCTGACCTAGTATTTTCCTTGCATTTGCATTCAAATCAGAAACTTTCCTTGTGGACATTTGGAGTCACATTGAGCAGCTGAAGAACCCATGTGTTTTCTCTGAGAGAGGCAGCAGTCCTTCAGCGAGCAGTAAGCGGGTGGGGAAAGTGAGATTTGAATGAAAACCCCTGGGCTGCGTTACGGTAATTATTTTTCTTTGACATAGAAAAGGAGAAGTGGGGCAGCGAAGTACAGCAGGCTTGTTCTCCCACAGGAAAACAAAAAGGAACCAACCTGAATTTTTAAAATAAATAACTCGTGCTCTCCTGGCTCAGGTGACTGCTTTTTGGTAAAGGCCCTCCTTTTAGTTCAGCTGCTGTTTTCTACTCAGCTCAGCCTGGGCTCTCTCAAAAGGACAAAACACCTCTGAGCAGGGCTGGGTTGACCAGCTGTGTTTTGGAAGCAAAGGACGTCTGTGTCTTTGGCCTGCTTGCAGGGGCCTGCTTGTCTCTCAGCTTAGCGTGCCAGTCCGTGGAGAAAGGGGAGCAGGAGCTGCAGGGTCACCTGAGCAGAAAGGAGTCACCTGCTAAGTGACGGAAGAGGTTTTCGGGACCCCCGTCCAGGCAGGAGCCATGGCTCAGAGACAGCTAAAGAGGCAGCTCACTCTCTTCGAGAATCCGGAGGACGAGACCTTTCTCCCCCCCTTGCCTGCCCTCCGGTCCCCCATCACCTCGCCCCTCTCCCCGCCCTCTGAGGGGCTCCGGGGACACAGCAGCTCCATCTTCCGCCGCATGAGGCTGAATCGCAGCATCCAGGAGCTGAGGAAGAGCACCCAGTTCCAGTACAGGTAAGACAGCACCTCCCGGCCGTGGCAGAGTAGCCCCTTCCTGAACATGGTGATGGCTCGGCATCTTGGAAACCTTCAACTCCCACAGCAATGTGGGATTAAAGAGTGTGTTAATCTCCAGAGTTTAATCCTGAAACCCAGGGCACTCCGCGAGGCTCACTGAGGTACAGAACCATGTAGTGTGGCTGCCTGCAGTCAGTATGTTTTAGCCACATAAACAGCCCTATCCCTTCCTATTAAACTAAACTTTAAAACAACTTTTTTCTTTGTTACTCAAATGTACAATGGGGAGACGATGCTAAGAACACAATGGCAACATGTTTTGCATGAATTTGAATCTCCCGAATTAGATACAGATTCAGAGTGACAAGGCAAGCAATTGTGATTACAGGTTCTGCGCTGTTGCTCTGAAACTCAAGGCTCGGACTTCCGGAGTTTGCTGCTTACTTGGTGCAGTGCCCATTCTGTGTGTTTCTGGCACGGGCTGTGCTTCTCAGATCAACTTGCTGTTTTCTGGCACTCAGGGAGATAAAAAACCATTTAATCTCAAACTTAAACTTTCTCATTTACGTTATATTTGCGCAAGGTGAGTGAATATTGGACTTTGGACTTTAAAATGCCTTATTGAAGTCTGTTTTTTTATTGCAATGTACAGTATGGCTAATTTTATATTAATTACGTGTCAACTTAATTGAGTTCCTCCCACAGACTGAGGGAGAGCAGGGAGTTGAATGCTTGAAGAGGGGCGAGTGAGTTTCTGGGAAATGTCACCTTATCAATGTGCTGGTATATAGGAATTGAATCTGTTTTGGAATGGAAAAGGGGATAAGGGGGCCACCCAATCACTGTGACTCACTACGCTTCCCCGATTATTACTATTGCCCTCTTACTAAACTGTTAATATAGTTTCAGTTGTGTAGGTGATCACTTTATATCACTTAATCTCTGTGCTTAAGCATAAGACCACTGGCTTGTGTAGCTAACTGAGTTCCTAACTATGGAAAGAAATCTCATGTTTTAAGTACATACGAGTGGTTACTTTTTAGTTTCAAGCATGACTGAACTTTTTTACTGTTGTTGCTGATGGTGCTGGGCTACTACAATGGTATCTTCAATCTACAAATTGCAATCTGCCTATAAAAGCAATCGCAACATATCCACAAAACTCTCCCTTATACAGTGTAAGCCTTATTACACAAATCAGTGCTTCCCAGCCTCTGTGTTAGCACTCTGAAAAAACTGCTATTTCACTGTCTGGCAGTCTATTAAAGAGGTATAGTGGGGCCACAGCCTACTTGTACTTCAGTGTGATCTCAGCTCTGGGAAGAGGGAAGAATTCTCCTACTGTAGCACAGCCATGGGAAGAGTAAGTTAGTCACTTATTTTGTGCTCAAAAAGAACCACAGACCTGTGTGTTTAAATCCTAGGATTTGTAAGGTGAGCTAGATCCGAAGGAGGTTATTTTACAGTTTTATTTTTTCTAGATTAACATCGGAAGTTTTTTTGAACAGCTAAAAAAAGGAGTTTTCAAGCTTGCAACATACTGAGAGTTGTTGAGACTGAGTGTGATCAGGCATATACAGTACTGAGGCAAGGGCAGCAGGGAATGTTATATTGGGCTCTGAGTCTTCGGACCATGTACAGTGCAAGTCTGTGTTCATTCATATCAGTAAGGAATCTCTTTGGCATACTTAGATTCCTGTTATTTTCAAGGCAATACAGCTAATTAGTGAAAATTATGTCTTATTTCACTGATCCTGATTTCCTTTCAACAGCTTGATGTCTTAGATGGTAGACATTTATCTCATCTGCTAAAGCAATTTATTCCTCATAAATGTTAACTGTGGTTTATGACACTAAAAAAAGTGTAAGACACCACCAAAGCATGGCATCAAAGTGTAAAGCACTCTGTGCAAAATCGTAACAGGGAAAGGTAAATGAGTATGATACAAACTGTAGGCAAAAGTATTTTGCTGATTTGCTGTGGTAAGGTCCTGGGATGGATTAAACATGCCTTTCCTGTGAAAAACCACAGATTTAGGTCTTTGGTCAGTCTGTAAGAGTGTCACGATTAACAGGTTTAGTCCCTGGCTTCACGTATACTGTATAACAGTCCTGTGATCGGAACTGTGAAAGCAGAAGGAATTGTGGCCTAGAAACAGGAGCTCCTCCAGTGTTCAAAATCCACCCACACATGTAACCAGTAATTTTAAAAAATAGAAAGATTAACAACAAAGATTATTTGCAGACAGTGATCTTGGCCTCAACTTCAATGCAAATATGACACATGCGATTTGCATTGAAAATGATTCTTGGCATGCCTGCTTTCTGCAGCTCTTTGTCCACTTACTAAGTCAATATGTCTTACAGCAGCAGATAGAATTGTTTTATTCCACCAAATGTACGATAAAAACATATAAGGAGAAGAAATGCTCAGTAGCGCAGATTCCCTCAACAATTAAATATGCAGCACACTAGACCCCTTCAGGTGCTCAGGGAGCTAAAGTTCTTCTTTTTTTAAGCTTTTATGAGTCTTGGTCAGTTCCAGGTCAGGAGGCATTTGAAGCAAAAGCAGGCGCAGTGTGTTATTTAAAGCTGTTACCTTCAAACAAACAAGATCATAGGTCTTCCAGGGTGCTTCTTTTGCACCAGTGAGGCTATGGAATTCTCTCTCCATGCCTTTATGCTGAAGTCTGAGTCAGAAGCGGAAGTTTTTTGGAGGTAGGGCTGCCTTGTGACATATTTCCTACGGTGATTTGAATAGTATTTTCAAGTATACCCGTACTTTTATCATGCATAAATATTACTTTTGTATGTCTTTCCCTGTCTTTGCAGGATTTCCCTGTGCTATGCATCTTACTGTGCTTTTATTGTGGTGTGTCACTGTGAGCTCTTACTAGGTGCATACTGTGGACCCCAGTCTGTAGAGAGCTGGATCAGAATGCTGTTGTGTCTCTGGACGTTTTGGTGGGACTGTGCTTCAGTGCCATGTTTTAAAACACATTCAGGTGCCTTTTCAGAAAGAAAGGAGAGCTCTGGAATCCCC
The DNA here is from genome assembly GCF_059453375.1 of Lepisosteus platostomus. NCBI lineage: Eukaryota > Metazoa > Chordata > Actinopteri > Semionotiformes > Lepisosteidae > Lepisosteus > Lepisosteus platostomus. The sequence goes on from NC_142623.1 coordinate 15,879,233, forward strand.
CCAACCATTAAGACAGTTTTCTTCCTGTGAGAGCACTACGCAGCTGTGTGCTTCACTGGCGTTCATTGATGTCTTTCTCCCTTGTTGAATGCAAAGCTGGAGAAGCATCAACCAATTCTTTAATTAATTAATTGATTGATTAATTAATTGATTGGTTGGTTAGTCATGGAGTGTTCAAATTTGTCAACACTAAACCAATTCTGCATTTCTCTGAAGAGTTTTTGATGTGAACTCCTGGCGATCTTGGAAGAAGAAAATAGCCTTTACCACAACTAAGCATCAGGACAGGAGAGTAGACATGCCTAGAGAAAGTTCTGTAATTTGGGGAAATCTGAAAGGAGGTGTCCTTCACATGCAATTGGGAGATTAGTTATTAATTTTGTCTGCTTTCTTCAGCTGAGGCTGCACCCCCAGTGGCATCATGTGGGGAGGGAAGGCAGCGGACTCTGATTAGAGGAATTTAAATTGTTCAGGACAGTGAGAAGATAAAGAAATGCCCTTTCATGTCTCCTGTATTTTACATCTCGAGAGAGAGAGAGACGGGAGAGGTAAAATTGTTTCATTTAATTGTTGCTTGACCCCAGAATAAGAGACGCAGACAGAGGCAGCTCTTTCATTTTCCATCCCCCCGGCACTGGAGCCTAATCGGCTGCTGCTTTCTCAAGATTAGGGCAGCTTTTCTCTGCACTTTATCGGGCTTCTGCAAAATCCTGTTAATGCTGTCATTGCCTTCACTTTTTTTAATATGCAAATTGTCAGGTCATGATGGAAGTGCATGTTGGACAGACATAGAGCTTCTGCCTTCCTGATGCCAAGAGCCTTCATTTGGGTATAAACATCTCAGGGTGCATCCTTGCTCCACAGCTCTGGAACTCATTCCCCGCCCTCTGGAGAAATGTTAACTCTTCTGTAGGTTTTAAATCTGCTGTAAACTCGACATATCTGTTCCATCAGGCTTTTAATTAGTGGCTGCCTTTTCGCCTTTCCCCCCATTTTTATCAATTTCTTTATTTCTTTTTAAGGTTATTTTGATTTTATTTATCTAAAAAAAAATCTTTATTTGTGTTTTTTTTTTCTTACCCTATAAAGTGACTCGAGCACTGTTTGGTATACATGTGGTCCTAAATAAATCCTTGTAAAATCCTTTTAAGAGTTTTTTTCACTGGAATTTGTTTAACTTTGTTTTAACTTGGCTCTGTGACAGGGTGCTCTCTTCCAGTCTCCAATCCCTATCCGTATGGGAAAATTATTCCCAGTGGAGAGCTCCATAGTAATGGATTTAAATCCTCTCTAGACCTCTGTTGAAAAGCATGAATTATGTGATAATCACTCTAGAAATTGCTCTTTGCACAACAGGAATGTTTCTGTGCGTCAGACCCATTCCATAATAGGAAACAAACGCTGTAACCGAGACTAAGAAATCCTATTGGCAAGAAAAAGGTCTCAGAAGAACTGTGAGAAACGTTTTTATCAGCTCGGTCCTTAGCAAGTTATGAATGGTTCTTCTTTTGGAATGGTTTTATTTAAATAGTGATTTCTTGCAGTAAAAGCAATGGGAATGTGCTGGCCAGTATATACAGTAGTGTAGTTCAGGTGGGTAGCTGCGTCAGCATGCGTAGGCTGCAAAGGAACAAGTTATAGGTTTATTCCATGCTGAAAAAAAGAAGAAAGAGAACACAACGTTTCGGCCGTGGAGCCTTCTTCAGGTGTGAGAGAGACAGGGCAGTAGGCAAAGGTAAAGTAGCGGGAGAACAAAGGTTGGGAGGGAGGAGGAGTGAGAGGCAGAGCCCTCTCTCCAAGCCCATTGTTTCTCATTTCTCCTCTGACGGCCACGACCACTCTAATCTCTCCGTCTGTGTTCTCAAAGACGGTTTTCCAAACTCATACATCAGAAAGACCACCGAAACTAAAATTATTCTGCAGCTAGGATCACACATTCTCCCTTCCCTTAACGACAGACTACTGTTCTTTTAAATTTTCTCCATTCATTGGAAGTTTCATTTCACACCTCTCTGCACCCATTCTGACTTCACACCTCTTGATTGGCCTCTCTTTCTGTCCCCTGCTCCCTCCTCTCACTCCTCCTCCCTCCCAACCTTTGTTCTCCCGCTACTTTACCTTTGCCTACTGCCCTGTCTCTCTCACACCTGAAGAAGGCTCCACGGCCGAAACGTTGTGTTCTCTTTCTTCTTTTTTTTCAGCATGGAATAAACCTATAACTTGTTCCTATACAGTAGTGTGCCACTGCTGCAGGATTGCTGCATTGTTCCACTGGGTATTTACTAGTAGAAACCACTAGATGGGGCTCATCGTTTGTTTTTCATCACTACCGTACTAAAGTTTTTCCTTTTAAGGTTAATTGCTATTCTAATATAAGATGAACTTAAAATAAAAAAGGCATTTTCCTCTATTTATTCATCTAAATAGAAATAATCTAAATTTGTATACATTCAAATAGATTGATAGACACGTCACTTAGTCTTATTGTTGTAACAGAAGGGGATGTCTAAGTTCTGAATATTTTCAACCAGCTCGTTAAGATGGAATGAAATTAGAACGTTTCTGCAGGCTTTGTTCCCAAATGTGGGCCATGCAGTGAAAAGCAAAAAGGCCCGAGAAAGGCTGTTGTCATAACCATCATTATCATCCATCATCATCATCAATGTATTAATAACAGCAGTATTGAATGTTCATGTTAATACAAGTTAATTAAGAAATGTAATGAGCACAAGCTCCTTCCTTCTGGAAAACCAGAGTGTTGGTTGGTATGTATTGTAACAGCCTGGGCTCCTGTGGACTAATTGCCTTGCCTTGTGAGCTCCAACTTGGACCCGTGTTCTCATTAATTGCCTGTTCCTGCTGTTCTGCTCTGTCGGGAGCTATGCATGCTTTTAACCTGTAAGACTGTGTGGGGCGTGTGTATAATGCACTGCTTGCAAGCACTTCAGCCTTCAGTACGTTTGAAATGCAGTTCTTAGACTTTAAACCAGATTTCAGTACTATGAGCACATCACTCCCATTTTGGCCTCTCTGTATTGGCTCCCTGTCACGTTTTGGATTGATTTTAGAATCCCTCTTCTGATATGCAGTACTGAGTAAGCTGGCTCCTTGCCATCTGAAAGAGTTACTGAGGTATTGTAATGAGCTTTGCTCTTTGGATTCTTGTTTTCTGAGTGTCCCCATTCTTCTGCAGTTATGTACCTACTGTAAACTGTGGAAAGTTCTACCTGAGGGTTCCAGCCACTGTCTGTTTGCAACTCATTTAAAAGCAAAAAAAAATGGATTTTTAATTTCAGTGCCCATCTTTCAGTGTATCTTTGTACAATGTTTCATTTTTGTTACATGTTCCTTGTTCTTTAATTATCAAGGGGTTTGAGATGTCCTGGCATGAAAGGCATTATATGCTAATTATTATTGTTGTTGTTATTGTGGGGATGTTCTTCACCCTGGACATGCATGGAGAATTGTAGAGTGGGAAGGTACCTGACCTCACTGCTTAGAGAGTCTGGATGGATGTTTGTGGTTATGCTGTACAGTATGTCTGCAGCTGAAAAGCCAGCATAGAACCCTTCTCTAGAAATACTGCATCCCTGCATCATTTCTCAGAGCCCTTGTGAACACTTCCAGATGATACAATCTGTACGATCAGAAATTGAATTTACCTGTGCAGATGCATGTGGGTCTACATAAAAATCCTCGACAGACTCTGTGTACAATATGTGTAGGCGCACGGACTCTGCAGCCCTGAGGCATATATTAGAACATACAACACAGCACACAACACACAATACAGTATTGTTCACAGAGTGTGTTCCCCTCTGGGGTGATAGTACTTTGCATATGGGATGGAACGTTTGCATATCTCTCCTGAGCCAGCCATAGCACCCCATCTGTACCATACTGTGCGTTGTGATCACTGAAGATGACCTTCTCTTTCTCTTTTTTGTCTTCCAGGTAAGTGATGCAGGAACCTGTCCTGGGAAAAGGGGTAAGAGGTGTGGAGGTTTTTCCATGATCCTGCACTGCCTTGTGACCAATTTTTGAAGTTTTGTCTTTTTTTTAACTGATATCTTCTAACATTTTTCTGAAGTTTGCCTGAAAAAATAGGCACAAGCACAAGTTCATGCCTGATGAAGGAAGTGGCGTGGCAGAATCAACAAAGTCAGCTGCTGGCAGCTGCAATTGAACCGTTGTTTCCGTTTGCATCCGTTTAATTTGGGGCGATGGCGCATTTTTCTAGGATGCATTTTAATGGGAGTTCACTTACTGGAAGAGGAGAAAATTCCTATTGTTTGGGAATACGGGGGGTTTGCATTAGGTAGTGAATGCTACATAGAAGGGCTAAAGTATCAATAATATTACTTGATTTTACTTTTTGTGTCTTCTAAATTGTGACTTGAACCTCAAGTAGTACCTTTTCCTAAAAAGATGAACACAATATTTGGGTGTAATGTCATGTAGTTATTGGCTTATCGTCACTTTGGCAAAGCTCTGAGAAAGAAATTGACTTTTAGTGTAAACCTGAGTGGTTCAGTTTGCTACTCGATGATGTAACAGCAAATCCAGAAGTAGCCCTGGAAATAAGACTTGAGATAAGACATGACCTGGAATTTACAGTTTTCAATTTACATTTCCTGGTTCTTTAGTAGGATTTCACAATGCTTTACCACATCTTACGGTTTTGACTGCGGTAGCAGGGAGGCTGAGAAACACGGCATCTGTGGCACTTTCTTATGATGCTGCCAGTATCTGAACCTGCACCAGGATTACAAACATTCAAACCTCATGGTAAATCAGGATATTTTTATAGAGCAGCCTAGTGATGCACAGTGCCAGAGTGGCCGAGTACAGTACATTGGAATTAAAGTGCTTTAGTGTTCTTATTTTAGAAGTATATTCTTAAAGTACTTTTACTCTATGCTGGACATACAATATACTGTGCAGATTTAGTTCAGTGAATGCTGAGTTGGGAAGAGGCAGGCTTATTCTCATCGGCCCCAGACGTGTTTGTTTTTTCGAGAATCAGAATGAACTAGACAGGTTGAGGAAGTGTCTGGGAGAAAGTTAGCCCAGTCCAGCCCAGTCACTTCTCTCTAGCACACATATCTCAGTTCTGAGATCTACAAGCAACATGGAAGAAGGGGCACTGAGGGGACACTTTGTGAGCAGTTATGTTAGGGGAGTTCTTTTTGAGTTTACAGCAATAAATGTGCATGGTATTTTTGCAGTTCATTATGGTTTTGCTTAAGCCATTCTTATGCCTTTCATTTTCTTTGTGTTCCTGTGGTTTATGTTGCTTAATATACAGTATGTCTCTATGCCTCACTGTGCTTTTACCATGATTGCCCTGTGCTTTACTGCACTTCACTCTGTGTTGTAAATGATGTATGGAGTGATGGAGGGGTTAATTTGTGCATCTGCTTGGGAAAATCCATTCTACATCCCCTGCATGCCAGTGGCTAATTTCATTGAGCGTTTGAGGTTCAGGGGCTTCAAAATGGGCGACGCGCAGTCTGATAGGTCCGAGCTCTACATTCCATTCTGTGTGAAAGTGCGGAAAACTAATTGTGCTTAGTTTTGTCAGTTGACTTTCAAGGGCATTTGCAATGTAATGCAGAATTAAATCAAAAAGTCACATATTCCATAATGTTTCAGTTGGGCTTGCTGGAGACTTGGCTGTAAACGCCTGCAAATTTTCTGACAGGGTGTTTTTACCTGGGTTGCCTGTAGTCCTTCATAATTGAGTTTTCTGAAAATTAGATGAGTAGGTTCACTGTGTCTTGGGTGGATTAACTGGGGCATGAGTGGGGATAGTGAGAGGAAGCTAGTCATGAGTGGAATTACTATGTGCTGTGTGGGTCTTGGATTGAATTACTGGGTCCTCAGTAGGTTTAGTGGGTCCTGAATGGAATTACTGGGTCCTGAATGGGTTTTCTGGGACCTGAATGGGTTTGCTGGATCTTGGATGGAATTACTGGGTCCTGAATGGAATTACTGGGTCCTGAGTTGGTTTACTGGGTCCTGAATGGGTTTGCTGGATCTTGGATGGAATTACTGGGTCCTGAATGGAATTACTGGGTCCTGAGTTGGTTTACTGGGTCCTGAATGGGTTTGCTGGATCTTGGATGGAATTACTGGGTCCTGAATGGAATTACTGGGTCCTGAGTTGGTTTACTGGGTCCTGAATGGGTTTGCTGGATCTTGGATGGAATTACTGGGTCCTGAATGGAATTACTGGGTTCTGAGTGGGTTTACTGGGTACTCAGTGGGTTTACCTAGTCCTGGGTGGTAACTGGGCTACGGGTGGAGTTGCTGACTGGTCTTTCAGTGTGTTTTCAGGACTTACCATGTGCAAAGACAAAATCTAATCGCACATGGTAACCGAAGTGTTTGTGACTGGGGGAAGCGGCTGTAAAACTGCCCACTTCTGGTGAAGGATGTGAAGGGGAAGTCGGGAGGATATGATAATGAGAGTGATCTACGCCACAACAGCAAGCGCAAAGAAGCGGACCCTTTGTGTCTTGTAACCTGCATGTCTCACTGGCATGGTAACAGCCTGTGTTATGCAGCATGGAAGAAAGCCATGTGGACCAAAGCCATATATAGTCTCAAACAGATTTCTGTTTATTCTCTAACCTTATAGATCAGTCTGGAGTGGATTTTTAAGTGCTATTGTTCAATGTGCCAGACCACCGCTCTCAGAATTCATAGCAAATCAAAAGGCCCCTTAGTTACTAATTCGTGGCCATTTCCATATTTTTCATAATTGAGGCAGGTATAGTGAAACATGTGGATTCCTCATCTGCAATTATTTTCTGTACAAATTGAATGCCAACTGATACTTAAGTTCAGAAGAGTTCACTCCATTGCAAACTTTGCAAATCGTTAGCTAAAAAAAAGTTATGGTGTTCTAGTGGAGATGGGAACACAGGGCTGCCTGTTGTGGATTCCTTTTCAATTGAACCTTTAATGAAGCAGAGAAATTCAGCCCTGCAGAATCAATTTGCAAGGAAATTTTATTTTTAAAAATAACTTTCTGTAAAGTTAAAAAATACACAGATATCAAAAGATGGTGCCTTGGCATGAAATAATTTTGTGCTGGACACTTGTATTTCCTGCAGAGCCTGATGCAGACCATCATGAAGAAAGCAAAGGTTGATACTATGAAATGAAGGCTTGTTAGGGAAACTGGTAATTCCACTATTTTGACTGGGCTTCATTTTAAAATATAACTATGTTAATGTTCAAGAGATATGGTAAATTTATGTGACCTTCTCCATGCTGGTGGAGCACAAACACCATTGTTATGTTTCTTGATTGTATGGATCCTGTCTTTATGAAATGTAGTATTTGAGCAAGATCAAATTTGCCACAATCAACATCAAACTGCCCAATGTCTTTGGGATATAGTATGTCACAGGGAACTGTAAGTGAGCAATTGTAACCAGAATTAGTCTTTTTGTTTCACTTAATCCAAATCCCAGTGCCCTGTGAGTTGAAAGCCTATTAAAGATCTAAAAGTATCTATAAAAGTGTGCCAGAAAAAGAGCTGACCTGAGGAATGAAGATTTCTTGATTTGCTAAACGTTCGGCTGACACCTTCTCTGGCCCTCCAAATCTCATTATTGTTAAATGTCCCATAAAGAATGGGGGAGGGGGGAGTGCGTAGCTGTTAGGTATTACACCCTCACTGTGGTGTGATCCAGCTAAGGGCCACTGACCCTCATTAGGCTGCTGGCAGAGGCCAGCTCTCCGGAGAGCCACCTGCTCAACCAGAACTGAGCTAGAGCAGACAACTCTGCAACCCGGAGCAGCTCCCTTGCCGAGCATATCGACCCACACTGCATGGGGGTGCACAGACCCTGACATCCTCACACCCTGGATGCGCCCGTTGCCAAGGGATTCCTGCTTACTGTCAAGCCTTGTCTTCAGGCTCAGAGAGAAAAGAAGAGCAAAAGCAAATAAGGAAAGGAGGAGGAAGAAGGAAAGGAGAAAGCAAGGCAGGGGAGCGAGCAAGAAACAAGGAGAGCCAGGAGGGACGCAGGAACACGGGGCTTCTGTTCTTCTCTAAAAACAGGGGAAGGAAAGACGGGAGGAAACCGAGAGGCGGGGTAAACAGGAAGAAGGCGAGAGAGAAAATAAACAGAAAAGGAGAGGAGTCCCTTCTCCCCGTGGAGTGAGGGAGCTGGAGATGAGGAGGGGCCCCAGCGTGGGCAGCGTGCCAGCCAGTCGTGCCATGTGTTCCTCCCCGAGCCACAAGGCCCTGCGCTTTGCCACCCAGAGGGGCGTCTATCGCCCCAGTGGCCTGACCGGGGGGGCGTCTCCAAGGGCTGTGCACAGACCCATCGACATCGTCCAGAGGCACAGGTACTGTACCCACGCGCCCGGTCAGAGAGGGCTGGCCTGGGCCCATTGTCTTCTCTCCGCGTCCTGAAAATGCCTGTGGAAGATTCTAGGTGCATATGCAGCCAGCACAGGCAAGGAAGGCACAGGGATGTGAGGGAATATTTATGTGACTGTTCTTTTAGTTGGAAATGTAAAATTTAAGAGAAATATCTTTTAAAAGCCTGAGTGCTGCTTCATCAGCGCTGTCGCGGTGAACAGTGAAAAAGATGTGGCGAACCCCGTCAAGTTTTCATTTCAGTATGTGCAGCTGAGCTCATCATCCACTCCTCGGTGGCCTGTGGTGGAGCTGTCAGGCCTGTGTAACTGTCCCTCTGCGTGTGCTGGTGCTGGGGGAGGCTGAGGTGTAAAGGAGATCCTACTGATCTCCCAGCTTCTAAACTCAACAGGATTCCCTAGGACAAGAATCCAGGAGGCTTGGGTGGTCTAAGATAACTATAATTTAGATATTTAATCTAACACTGAGTTACAGGTGTGAAGCCGATTGTAAGGTTAGTCAGAGTGATTGGATTGTTACACATGAGAACTGGGGGGAGTGTTGTGAAGTCTCACAGCATAAGACAAACTTTTAGACTGGACAGTCAGACGAGCTTAAAGGATAAAACAAATATTATAGGAAGACCAGAATGAGCTGCTCAGCTTTTCTTCCTCAAGGTTTCTTTGCTGTTGTTAGTTAGCTATTTGGATACCTGCCACTGGCTGGTAATTGCTCTATCCTGCCCCTGTTTTAAGATGCTCAGGTCACCCATGTGCTTTGCGATGCTTCCCAGGTACAGATCATTGTAGTGCAGCACAGTGAAGACTGTGAGACACGAGCCCTGTGCTTTGTAAAGAGTATTGATAAGCTGTGTGCAATATGTTGGGTAGAGCCAGCTCTCTGCGTAAGAGCGGTTTCAAGTTTAACAACACTTACACGATACATTAGCATTGGCACTTCTTTCCATGGTTCCTCTTGTGCCTTGTGCACTCTACCTCATAATATAAAGCACTACACTGTCCTTTACTGCTAATTCTGATGGAGCTGATTGAATCATACACACCACAAAGTGGGTCTGCTGCAGTACTAAATAAGAACCACTAGATGGAAGCATTTTTCTTCACTTCTGTACCCAAGCTGGTGACGCTTCACGTGTTCTCTTATAGTAGGTCACAGAAACAAGCACAGCTATCCCTGGCGTTTCAAGTCCGTGTCATTTAGGTAGACAGGCTGTCGTTGTTTATTAAGACATCATTGTTTGCACATTTCTTTTTCTCACTGAGTTGTCATTGATCGGAAGCTTGCAGCAGCCTTTGAGTCCCTGATGGCTTTTTTGGTGGATGACATTTGAAGGGTTAATACATTCCTTTCATTGTCAAATCAGGCACCTCAACTTTCCAACAACTCTGCTTTATAAACCTTGACGTCTCTGTCCCCCAGGCCTTTCTTTAACATCTTTAATCTAGAGCTGCCCAACTCAACATGACATGCAGGATTAAGTGATTTCTATATTTAATGTGTATTTATATTTAATCAGGCTGTAATTATTAATTTATTTGGCAGACGTCTGTATGTTATATTTGTACAAACTTTTACGGCATTGTATGTTCATGACGCACTCATGGTGTGATCACACACCCACCTAGAATTTGAACCCATTAAGTTTTAGTTAAGCGGGCCAGAGCCCAGCTACTGCTCCCGTATAGGCTGAATTTATTCCACCCCATTTCAGCAAAGTACTGCAACTGCAGATATGGAAATTGTCACACTACGTGTGAAGCAAGGTTATTCAGAAGTGAACCATTAAGTGCATAACATGCTACACCTTTTTAGCATTCTTAGCAAGATCCATGCTGTAGTGAAACTGATTCAGCATAAAATAATTACACCTACACATGCCTTGATTTGTGTGAATCCATTGGCTCATTCACCCAGGTCTATACTACCAATAGTGCTCTTCTCTGCAGTGCTTTAGTTGTTTATACAAAAATTGATATAACAGACAGGCTCAACCCTGCCGTTACAAAGCAATGAAACAGCAAATCAAAGCAAGACGTTTACTCTCTGTACGTTGGACTGTATGATTGACTGAATCTTGGTGATCGAGGGTTGGGTTTTTAAGGTGTATTAATTTACGGTTTTGGCCATATTTGGCTAATGCGGTGGCCTCCCTGGTGTTGTTTTTCAGTATGTTTTTCGTTCTTGCTTCCTCCTGTGTCCCGTCGCAGTGTGCCATTGCTGGGCCTGTGACCACCAAGACATTGACAAAAAGAAAAAGAGATGTGAGCTATTTATAGAGCTGGCCCACCACGTCATGATTCCTGGGAAGAGAAAGACAGGGGAAAAGGGGAGATAAAAAATCTTTATCTCTGGAGGTTTGTCATATCTTTAACTCTCGACCCATTGTGGGCCTAATAGGATAGACTACAGACACCAGCCCTGCAACACCAGGACTGCCCACCCTTGGTCTAAAAAAATAAAGGAAAAACTGACCCAGATATTTTATCTGTACAGTCTGCACCCTGGAAATAAAGGAACCTGATGCGTATGAGTACAGTATATAAGCAAGCATATGAGTATATGAATATATACAATTAATCAGCCTAATTATTTCCTTAAATATGTATAGGATTTATAAAGGATTGGTTCAGAGGATTACTCAAAATATTCATCCAATGTACAGTTCTCTGGGACACACTTCAGACCCAACTTAGACTTTTTACAGTTAATTAAATAATTAGACCAGCTATGTAACCGAGAACCTGAGTGGAACAGAACCAGAAGACTCGAGCGGCCTTGGGCCTGGGACCCCTTATGGAGGTGAACAGAGCTGGGCTATAGCAGAATCCAGGGCCGCAACACATCGCGGCTGTATTACACTAATAAAGCCACAAAGCTTTGCCTTGAATAATCCTACGCCACGCCTTCATTTAACACTTTCCCATGGGCTTAATTATATAAGCAGGCTTTTTTGTCTTTCCTAAAGAGGACGGCTATAAAAAGCTGCTGGCAGTGCAGTTCAGGGCGTGCAGGACGGAGTGCAGACCCGCCAGTGCTGATGTCCCGGGACGACCTATTCGGTAACATGTGCTCCCCTCAAAAACATGGCCACCCAAGTGGCGGACAGCTCCATTCACTCTGGACCTCTGTCTGCAGAAGGGCTCAGCCCTCTGTATGAAACAACTGAACACATACTGAGCGGTTAAGTCAAGCTTCCATCATTGGGATCATGAGATCAGCTGCTTAGTCTTCTTTAGTCCTGGGAAAAAGGTCTGTGCAGATTAGAGTGAAATATTTATTAGCAGAAGGAGGATAGACTGGTCTCAGTGTAAGCAACAGCAAAATAAGTAATGAAAAGATATTCATGGATGCTGTTCTTTTTATTCTAGTTCTACCTGTACTGCACAACAATATTATATTCAAATATTTTCTGCCTGGCAATTTAGCAAAAGTTTAAGGGTCAGTGAACACACTATGTCATCCGAGTTTGAAGGGTATGGAATCGTACACCCTGTGTGGATCTACAGTAGCTGAAGAGAAAGAAGTTGTCTCTGGTCTGCTGTTCAGCTTGCAGCCGGGGTGAATAGTAAATTGAGCAATGCCATTGTTGTGAATGAGAGAAACAGTGCTGAAACCAGAATGGTTAACTATTCAAAGGGTGCTTTTAACACAACATTGATCCTGTAGTATTTGTGGTGTACAGTAGCTTGGATAATGCTGGAACTGCAATCAAAAGTGTGTTTTGAGTGTCATTTCATTTTGCGCGGATGGAGGCATTTTATTTTCCAAAACCTTAAAACAAAGACTATTGCCTTTGTTTTCTGTGGTATGGCACATTACACCTTAAAAAGTGTAGTAAAGTTTAGGAAGATATGTTAAAAAATCTGAAATCCCGACAAAGTGAATGTGTGATATGAGCTTGGTAATGGTGTGAATAAACTATGAGTCATTCTACTTTGGGGAAAAAAAGGAATTTAATTTGGTCTCCTCTTTACATGAAGATGCTTTATATTTGGCTTCATTGAACAGTGTTGCTAATGTTCTTCTCAGAAAGCTCAAAATTAGACCACTGCCGTTCAGGTCACTAGAGGAATTCAAGAGAGAGCAAAAACAGCTCCCAGAAACCACATCCCCTTGAAACAGCACAGCAGAGCTTTTAAAAAGTTGACGGCAGCTCTGTAGCTTGAGGAGGCCAGCAGGATGTGTGTGAGAGGGACACTGACGTCAATGGAGCCGTGATGTCAGACAGGCAGGCCTGGCCCAGCCTCACATAACACTGCTGGCTGCTTCAGGCTCTTATGTAACTGAAGGGGGACGGTGTTTGAGAGTGATGGGGTGGGGTGGGGAGTGCAGGGGGGATGCCCTGAAAGCTCTAGGCTCCGTGTTTTGGGGAACAGGCTCAGCAGTAGAACACCAGCACTTTCTTTCACTCTGGACGTCTTGGAGGGAGAAAAAAGACAGCATGTTTTGCAGAACTGTAGAGCGCACTTGAGAACAGCCTTAGAGAGAGGGGCAGTAGTAGCAGTTTAGCATAGAACATTGTCAGATTTCTTTTGCTAAAGGAGTTCCTTTTTTCCCACCAAACTCTTAAGCTGGTTTTTGGTGCCTGTGTAACTTTGCTCAATGGCCACCCTCCCTTCCCCTGGATCCCAGCTGTCCTCACACATATCCACACTCCTGGGTGCCCCTCTCAGCGTTCATCACACTGCTCTTCCCTCTCAGACATGCACGCTGTGCATTTGGCTGTGGTGAGGTTGTAGTGACAGCTGCCGCCACCAGCCCCTCCCTTGTGTGAAAGAGGAGCAGAGTAGTGTCGTCACTGTGTATTACTCGAGGGGGGGGGACTCAGTCTAAGCACACCCAGCGCTTCTCATTGCAGGGCTGGGAGTAAAACCTGGAGCCTGCACACCCTCATTCACAAATCTGTGGACAGTGAGGAGTAACTGGGACAGGGACTAAACAAGTTGGGATTCAAAGGGCACACAAAGGAATTGAGCCCAGGAGCATTTGAGGTCAAAAACAGGAAGCACTTCTAGACACAGAGGATTGTAGGAAGTGTGCCACCAGCTCCCCACCTGGGCTGTTGAAGCTGTCACCGGATCCTTAAAGAAGAATTTTGTTGGAATTCTTGCATCATTATTAGTTTACTTGAGTGATACTTTAATCCAAAGCGATGTACATTTGCACCCATACTGTATATACAGCTGGGTGTTTTACTGGAGCAATTCAAGGAAAGTACCTTGCAAAAGGGTGCAAAAGCAGTGTCTCATGTGGGATTGGATCCCACAACCTTCCAGAGCCCTGACTGCTGTGCCACACTGCTGCCCTCAACAGACATGATGGGCTAAATGGCCATTTACAAGCGCTCACATCCTAGAACTCATTAATTTAACAATTTAAGATGAATTATGTTTCTGAATTATGTATAGAATTCTTTTAGATATGGTATTATTCTAAAAATAAATTTACACCTGTAGAGTTATAAAAACATTATGTTACGGATTACAAAAGCAATGCCTGGAAAGTGATAGTGTCCTGTTTTTTGTTCCAACCTGACTAGTCAATTAAACACTTACCCTTATTAGTTTCTTTGTTAGACATATGTAGGACTTTTCAAGGACTTACGGATATTTTCTCATGCTGCATTTAAGGTACTGCACAGACACATATAAAACACCTCTAGGCCTCATGGTCCTGCAGAGCCCTGGTCCAGTAAGTCTTACAGGTCACCTAGAGATTTCTGGTTCCTCAACATTGAGACCACCCATGAGTTACTGATGAAACAAGCACGTAATCTGCAGTTAACAGAGCTCTTGTACTTGAGATGTGAAGAGCTTTACTTGGTTGGATTAGCAGAAAAAATAGTATTGAAATGGAGGAAAACAGCTCTGCATTATTTAGATTTTAGTTACATGCATGTTTCAGATAGGATGACCATCAACTAATTTTGCACTAACCGAAAGCTTTATCAAGCCAAAGTCAACTGGATTACTAGAGATGCTGCATTGTCCAGGGGAGACATATTTAATTCTGCAGTATTAAGAGGAAATACACAACCTTTCAGAAATACTTCATGACACAATAGCCCTCAGAAATCTGACACTTGGTAATATACTGTGAACATCCTTGGCTATAGGAAATAGGAAATAGTATCAGTCCTGAGGGATTGATATAGAGTCTGGTTTTCAATCGAATTGGGCTTTTTCTGCACTGAAGCCTTGGTTTCAAAAATACACTAGCTAAAATATTTCCATCATCAACAGCACACAGAATGTCATGCAGTCTCTTCTCAGCTTGCTAATTAAGAATTTGCTCCAATGTTTCTGCCTAAAAAAGCTATTAATAGGCTGACAATTTCCAATAAACAGACACAAGCGGGAATGAGATGTATCAGATTTCCTGAATGTTAATTTTTGCTTTGACTTAAACATAGCCCAATTGGTTCCATTAATAAAACAGAAGTCAATTCACTAGTGATTAAGAACGTGGCTGGAGCATAGAGCAGAAGAAAGAGTAATCCTCCAGGACCAGGACTGATAACCACAGAATCTAAATCTTCACGACGATCAGAGCTTTATACTGTACAAGACTTTAAAAAGAAGACAGTCCGTTCCGTGCGCTACTCATCGTCAGGGCGCTGTTATAAGATCCAGTTCCGCTATTTCGGTCTCTCCGCAGAACACCTTGAGGCGATGGAAGGCGTGTAAAATTACACAAATGCTATGGGAAGTGAGCGCTCTCTACTGTATCTAGCAACTTGTTTGGGGATTTTTTTTTTCGAACGCCCTGACAGCCAGCCTGCCTGCCTGCCTATTAACAGACAGGCCGAGGGAGAGCGAGCGGTGCCTCCTTCGCGGAGCGACCCATGTCTACGACGTGTACATGCCTTCCCAAGATTTCGCGGCCACTGGGCTACTGCGGTTGCCAGCCATCAAAGCCCGGCCGTCCGCTGACATGCACTTCTCCTTCAGCGAAGAGGACATCAAGAGGCACAAGCTCTCCAAGTCTGTTAGGTCAGTGCTTTGCGTTCTGTTCTTTCCCGGAGTGGACGAGTCGCGCAGCTCCGGCACGGAGAGCGAGCCCCGCACAACCTGGCGTCCTGCTCGGCGGGGAGGCGCTCGTCAGTACCCTCGCACACTTGGCGTTCACGCTAAAGGCCGTCACCTTTCGGTGTGGTGATTTGAAGAAACAAATCACTCGAGAATGAACGCCAGGGGAATGAATTAAAAACACCAGCCTCGTTTCTTATAGACTGTTTCAGGATCTTCACTGCAGGTTTTGGCGAGGAGAAAAAGTGCAGGTTTTAAATGCCAGAAACTGGATAGGTGCTCGTTATATACAGTATATATAAAAAAAGCCCCAAACAAATGTCTGGTCACTTTCACAAAAAGAACTGTTTGTGCGGTCGTGAATCCTGCGCGTCTAGTAGTTGCGTGAAGGGAAGGGTACGTGTGCACTGACTTACTGTATAACATAGGAAATAATGTCGAGCATTTTGCACATGTGTAACGTGTTTGCATTATTTGCTATTCTAAGACGTTTTTGAGTCATCGCCCTTTCTTTTCTCGACAATTCTTTTTTTTTTACTTGAATTCCAGCCCCGGGGGAGAGACAGTCATTGTCTTTTCCAGGACGAATTGCTCAACCTAGTTGCTCTCTCAAGCCTTTTAAATTTTGTGTTCGCTGCGCTGGTCGAGCTCGCAGCGAGCGAGAGTGCCGTCACTCTGCTGGTCCCTAATGTGTTCTGATGTGTACTGTGTCTGCGCGGCTTCGCTTCTTTTCCAAATCAGACTTCACTCACTGTAGTCATCCTGCATCCACTGTATCGCTCTCTTAAACCGGGCCTCTCCCACGATAATTGTCAAGATCTCAAGTCGCTACAAACATGTTTTTTCTAACAGTAAAGCATATCTGAAGACTACATTTATGAAGCGTTTTTATCAGTGAAAGATATGTTTTCAATGTTATTGTAGAGCAGGGATCCCCAGCACTGATCCTGGAGAGCTCTAACCAGCGAGTCTAGTTGTGTGTCACTTAAACCACCTGTTAGAGATTAAGAACACTTAAAGTCTATTGATCAGCTAAGCAAATTTGTTCAGTTGAGGCAAGTTTTGTCCTTGAAGACTGAAGGGAAATATATTTTTTGTTCCAAATATTCTTTAAATTTATTTTAACAAATCACCTGTTTAACTGATTGCGGCTAAATTCATTAAAACCTGAACTCAGGCTGTGTAAGAACAGAGCAACAGACCCCTGCAGTAGAAATGATATTAAGATTTGTAAATTTTGTTCCAGATGATGTGGCATACACAAAGGTATACTACAGTAAGTAAGCTCTTTTGTATAATTATACACTAAAAAGTCCTGGCAAGCGGTTTATTCTGCTTTGTCTTTATTGTCATATCCACAAAGAATAAATACCTCTATTTGAACCGGAGCTGATCACTAAAGAATACTCTTAGAATTACACACATTTTCACCAGGTCCTTCAGTGGGGCTCTCATCTGAACAGGAATCATGGCGAATAGCGATGGTAATGCATTGCACTTTGTATTTGGAATAATATTGGACAGGCTGTTATCCACTGATCCTGCAGTACAGGGCCATCTGCTCACAGGTCAGGTTAGGTTATGGTTGGGGAAAAACAGCGCTTTTACATTCCCATGTTGCAGCATTTCTCACTCAGTCACAGGCTCAGGGGTTTTGCAGGGAGTCCCGAATCTTGAATGGCTGAAAACAAAAGCTTGGAAACCTGTTAAGTCAGTAGTTGATACAGTTAAGTCGTTGAAGAGATCGGACAAAGTGAAAACCAGGAGGCGTTGTGACTTCTCAGGACCGTCGGCTACAGTAGATTGACTGCAGTGTAGGCTCAGTGTAAGTGACTGATTAACATTGTAATACCACCCCCCCTTGAGATACAGAATATAGGCCATACAATTCTCTTGTAATCAAGACTACTGGCCAGTACTAAAGGGTTTATTTCTGCCTCGGTAATGCATTCATGACCTCAGGAAATGTGCGCAGTGTGTTGCAGTATTTCAGTACTCCTCTGGCATACTGTTCTACCAGGAATTTGTTCTGTTCTGCCGTGATTAACTCTCCCTGATTTCCTACAAGCTCTTGCCTTGATCTCCCAGGGCTCTGCCGTACTATACCACACCTGAGGCTGAAATAATAGTCTTTCTTTTCCTGTCAGCATGAAATAAACTTTTACATGTTTTTACCATGATGTACCACAGTAAATGTTTATAGGAATGCCTTATTGGAGAATCCATAATCTAACCCTGTCTAGCAGTTAGACTACTGAAACCCTGAGGAACACAGAGATTGGACATGCATGATGAGGGGACAGAATATACTCTTGTCTTTAATGCCAGCCCGATAAAATAAGTGGAGGTGGTAATGAACACTGGGCAGAAAGGTACTTGTCATAATCATCAGGAGGAAGAGCAGCTTAGCCCAGCAGGTTAAAGCCAAACCAAGTCCTTAAATCTTGACGTCTCTAGCTCTAGAGGCAGCGTTAGTCCGGTTACTAAATACTGTACTACTTGTACTTATTATACCTAATAAAATACTATTAAGCTGTACATTTCAGGGTTTTTTTGCCACTATAAAGGCAGGGTGCACTTTACTCTCTATTCTAATGTAAAAATCGAATTCTGTCCCCTCATCATGCATTGTTCAGTCTCTCAATTGTTCGGTAGTCTATCTGCTGACAGGGTTATATTAAGTATCTCATTTGGTTTGCATTTACCCATCTGAGCCGTTTACTACATTTGTGTCAGTTTTGCACACGTTGGGTGATTACACTAACTCCTTTGCGGCATGTGCTGGCAACCTGTGGTTTTGGCATGACGACCTGAAGAGCTGTTGTTAAATGAGTGGTCTACGACGAGTCTACAATGAGACAGAGAGGTTAGTGCTGCTATCACAACTCAGTTGTTGCTTGACCCATCCTACCCTGTTAGATGGGTCAAGCAACAACTGACAGCACTGCCAGGACAGGAACTGGCAGCAGTTTCTACAATAATACCTTCTCAATAATAATGAGAAGTTCCTTCCCTTTATTAATTCACATTGTCTAAGTTCTTTTTATTTCCACTATCTTCTTCTATTTTGTTTCATTGCTGTCGTCTGTGATTTGTGTGGTTATGTGGTTCTTTTAACCACTCCAGCTTAATTGCCTTGTTTGCTATTAAATTGCATTACTTCCAACCATTTAAGGAAAGCACCGTATTATTCATGTTGTACCAGCTGTAGCCATCAGCATGCCTCTTAACATAAGCAGAGAATGTACCGCTTGCAGCCAGCTGACGTTTTGCAGTGCTTAGAATATGAAAAAAACCTGTAACACTAAAACTGAAGATTTTAATCGGTCTAAGCTAAAAATAATCACCCAACACGATTTGGTTAGCGTGTTTTTTTGTCAGTGGTAGTGACTCCTATGGAAGTCCCTAACAAGTGCAGATAGAAGTACAGTGGAGACAGGCGCAGTCCTGTGTGCATCAGTGTCGGGTCGGTCTTATCTCATCAGTCAGGGCTACCAGGCCACATTGCAGCGGCTGGTCAGGCTCATGGTTTTGGCTTACACACTTTCAGTTTATTGCAGTCTTAATTAGTGATTGCTCAGGAGAATTGTGGACAGCCACGGAGGCATGTACTGTAATTCACACAACCTCCACGGGTTTGATCTGAATTTGATCTGCGTGAAGAGTTGTTGTATTCACTGACTGCTGACCGGACCATCACCGCAGTGCTTACAGTTCTAATCAGTCGCTTTTGAGGATGTGGGGGTGCTGGCCAATTAATAACATGAGTGTGAAAAGACAGCACATCTAGTTCCTGTGACCTTTTTTTCTGGAATTGTCAGAGATTCAGAAATCTGGTTCATTAGAGCTAGAAAATCTCTACAAGAGCAGTTTTAAGGTTTTGCATTCACTTTGAGTGCTGATTGCATTGTCACTATTAGGCTAGGTCTGTAGCTTCTTGTAGTGCTGTATCTATGGAAGAGGCCCACTATCAATGTGAAAATTTGTGGTGAAATTTGCTAATGTTTATTCCTAATTTTGTCATGCTTATATCAGTCCATGCATTTACTCTGCTTTCTCAGGCTTCCTGCAATCTTTACTTAATACCTGTCTCTGCTCTCCCATGTGTTAACTAGTGTTTTACTACGTTCTGCTCTGCGGAATACCATGATAAAAGCAGTTAGTCTAGTCTGGACGTAGTCTGACATGAAGCAATAGGATTGAGCTTGTTATGAACTGGTTATAGCAGTTTGTTTCTGGTGTGTACGAAAGGTTGATATTTAAATGTCTTGCACCCACCACTGCACAAGTAAAGGAGCACAAACAGACATGGCCCTAGGTTCAGTCTGAGGTCTGCTGCTCTTTCTTATGTAGGCTGGTGGCGCACGGATAAAGACAGAGATTAACAGTGCCCTGGATTTGCGGAGTGGGTTTGCTTCCTTGCCTGGCCTGTTAGAGTCGGCAGACAGGAGCCTGCGTCAGGGAGGGCCCCGAGAACTCGCCTTCACTGCTGGCGACGGGAACTGGGGAGGGCAGCCCTTCTCGGAAGCGGACGCGCCCCAACTTTTGCAAGCCTTTTGTTTGATGACCAGCTGTTTCTTTTCCTCTCTGTCTTGATGGTCCTTATTGAAATGATTAGGAAATTGAAAATGGAATTCCGGGAGTGTGAGTCGTGTGAACAGTGACAGGACTGCGAGCAGACCCTGCATGTCTGCAGCAGCACAGATAGGGGTGATTAAGTAACTTGCAAGAGAAAGAGAAGAGGTGAGCCCACTGTGGAGGGAGGTGTCCAGCATTGTGTTTATTCACATTGATAGAATCAACTCATAAGGAAATGTCTCCAAATGTTTATTCTCTGAGATGTGGGCTTCATTTTGCAACTTTCATCAGGCGCCAAAAGAGCTCAACAAGAAGTAAGAGAGCAGTTTCTGGCACTGTAGAGTCATGTAGAGTCCACATAACTACAAACCTGCACGGTGGTCTCTCTGCTATTGCATGTCGGTGAGAATGGAGAATAGTGTACTTTAGGTCCTATTTCATGATTGTTTTTTGTCTCCGATGAGATCAAACAGTCTGCCTTCCTGAGGAGCTTGTTTGTTTTAGAGTGCTCGGGGAGGATGTTAGACGGCAAGAGGAGGATATTAAGTTATGGCTCTCGGTGTCGGTGATGTATAATCAGGGGAAACCAATGCAGCAGCCAAGTTCCTTAACAAATGGCTAACAACAGAGCTCTAGAGCTGTGTCCGTCTGGGGCAGGTCTTCAGCAGGAGGAAGACATTGAATTAGGGGAATAGTCCTGTTCAGTACCTGAAGAACTCAGAGCTGTCTAGTTTCTCGTGACATGTCAGACACTAAGAGTGGCCGAGGTCAGCCAGCGCGAGTGGAACTCACAAGGCTGTCTGTGTTTCCGAAGCCGACACCGTCTTGTTGCCCTTGCAGTAAGGCAAGAAACGGTGAGAGCGAGGGAGGACCTCTGTCTTCATGCCATAACAGCAGTCGTGCCTCTAGGCCTAGCCCCGTGTGCCCTCGCAAGCAGAAGCCTTGCTCTAGCCTTCCGCGTGTGTGCTGCACATTGCTTAGGAAGTCTGCAAAAGAAAAAACAACACGCTGAAGGCCTTTCAGCCCATCTCTTGGAGCCAGCGCTTGTTTTCGTTTGACAAAGAAAGGAAGTGAGTGAAGAGTAGAAACCGCAGAGCAGAAAAGGCATGGTGTGTCTTGGCTCATGTCGCCGAGCATGGGAAAGTACTGAGAAGCACCAACACAAGGCACCCGTGCGAGTGGCAGAAGGTAGAGAGGTGGAGGACTGTGACCCAGAGTTGCAAAACCAGGCTGGACTTCTGGTCTGAAGCAGCCTGCTTCTCGGGCCGTGTCAGGGTTCAGGTTCCCCACCTGGGAATTACAGGCTCCGGAACCGGCAGTCCTGGAGTTCCAAGGAAGCACCGCGCTGAAGAACGTGCTGAAACCGGGCAGGAGCTCATGGAGCGAGAAGGGGGGATGGTAGTTCTACAGTACAAGAGGTTCCTTCTCATTTCCTCAGTTCTTAAGACTGAGGCCTGCACGTTGCAGCCCCATCTCTAAGAGTTCATTTCAAGAGGAGTGCACACTTCATTGACAAGAATTTGTTCAACTTTTTTTATATAACTTGCGCAATAAGTATTTTAAATATAGAAGCAAGCTCTTTGTGGTCATAAATACACTGGAATGGTTTTCAAGATATGACTGTCTTTCCTGCTGTTCTTGCTATAATAACATTTTTATGTAGTGGCTTTGATGGAAAGAAACTAAGAAAATGAATGTAAAAATGTAGTCATAAAAATAAGTCCTATCTAAGCATGACAAAAAAATGAGCACTACAACTAAATGGTGGGAAAGTCTGTTTTTACAAATGTCTTGAGTTTGTTTTTAAAAACAGATGCAGACTTGAGTCTGTGACAAACGTGCTGTAAGATCTTTGAAACTTTTTGAGAGAGACGTTATTTTTTACAGACTGTCGTTTCCATAGACTTTCTGACATAAGGAACTGATGTGGCCAAATTAAAGCTGATCATACAGGAACCATTTTTATTTGTATATATACTGTATATAATGTGTGCATGTTTCTTAAGTGTATTTATATATGCACATACTGTATACACTAACATTTTTTAATAGGTACATCTTTGCATGGAAAGGGTGTTTATTACCGGCAACTATGATGCACCAGGCACTGCTAGATTTTCTAATATTGAACAATCTCCCTATTTGAACTTGAAATGGGATTTCTTTTTGTAGAACACTCAAATCCTAAATCCAAAGCCTGTTTGATTGGGGACTTTTATTTTCTATTGTGCTCTTCGTGGTTCATCATCTCGTGACTTCCCCATTCAGATTTTGTCATGAAAACTGCAAGTTTGGACCAAGTTTGGTTATTTGTTTTTTGTGCTAAAAAAGACCTCATGTTCCTCCTAAACGTCTTGGCAAGGTGTTTTTTGCTGAACCAATGACTTGGAGATATAATAAGGGGGGTTTGAAAATGACAGAGATGCAAGAGTGGCTCTGAAGTGTAGATCCCAAGACGATAGAAGCAAGTTAGAGTGTTTGTTGAGTTCTTAACCAACTGCTCTGATCTGAGCTAAATGAGTGAATTGCCTTTCTGTCCATGTGTAAAATAGCCCATTGCTGAGCCCGTCTGGGGCAGGTTATGACCCAGAACAGAATCCGCCCTGAACTGGCCAACCGAAGATTCAGGTTCGTGGAACTAACATCCATTGCTCCTATGTCTTGCATTGCAAAGTCAGTTCCCATTTTCTTTTGTACTTTTTAGCTCCCTGCTAGATAGACGTCATCAGCCGTGGTTTTTTGATGACCTTGCCCCTTGATGACCTGAGATCTGGAACTTCTGACTGCGCCCTAGTAAGCTCTATAGATCCTGGCTCTTTGAGTCCTAGCCTGTGCTTTAATTGTTACACTGATCCTGTTAATTGTCCATTCAATGCTTAAGTATGGAACTAATCTGTATGGTGGAATGTCTGGGGAATGGCTATACAGTATTGTGGGTAGCGTGGCAGAAGGTAATTTAGTGTCTTCCCTCCACATAACCTTGGCTTTTTTATGGTGGCGTCTCTTGATCTTTGTTGATTTGGCTCAGTTGTCTTGGAGGAGTTCCTTGCTCTCAGTGAAAGCCCTTCCATGTGATAGCATGTTTTTTCATGCACAAAAACTTAATCGGCAGAGGAGCTGTGCTGCACCAAACAAGGTGTGACTGCTTAGTCTAGTCCCTGCTGCATGTGTAGGCATTTTTAATAATTGAAGACTGCATTCAAATTTGCAATTGGTAATGCTTTGACAGAAGAGTTGGGATCTGGAATGTGCCATTTGGTTTTGAAATGGCAGTTCTGGGATGAGATCCTCCTTGACAATGCTTTTTTAGCCTTAAAATGTTTATTTTTAAGTGTTATGCAATTTCCTGCAGATGAGAATTAAGTCCTGGTGCTGTGCTGTGTTTCTTTGGATCCCCATAGCACTTAGGTATGCACACAGGTGAAGTCAGAGTATGTCATTAATAAAGGATCACAACAGGGGACTGGTGATGTGGTCATACTGCAGTGCACTCTGGGAGTGATGTCACTTCTCAGAACAACCTACGCCCTCTCCCTTTGGCCACTTGGGTGCCAGTATGACATCGCTGTGGTTAGCAACACCTTTAACTTTGTGTGTGTTGTCCAGAAGAAGCCCAGTGCTGAGTTAATGTCTAGTGCAGAAAACAAAGCAAAGTTTTATATACAAGTTTTATTCGGAAGTTCCCCCCTTCTTAGTGCTTGTTTTCAAACTTTTTGTCTTTTCAGAACCCAGTAATGTAAGCTATTGTTGTCCTTGTCTACATGCAGTAAAGTGGTTTAAAATTAAAATTAAAATTTTAGGAAATTAGTTTCGAACTAAACCGTTCCTTAAACTAACCTAAACCGAACTTAAATCGTTTTGTCTTCTCTGTGCAAATGCATAGTGAAGCTGGGGGTGTGAGTGAAATTCTGAAGCTCACTCTGTCAGGTTTTTATCTTGGTTCTGTAAGAGAACTGTCCTGTTTTTGAAAGATTGACAAATTTAGTTAAGATAGTTTTTGGTTCTCCAGTCTAACTGAATGCTGTTCAAGGTGATTTGCTCCAGTTCAGCGCTTTAACCCACTTTTGCTTACTCCCGATGAGCCTGTAGCCCATTTTGCTCAGACCATGTTCTCCTTGCACCCTTAATATCTTATTGTTGTTTTCAGGAAACAAACAGCTCTTTTATCTCTGCAGCAGAATGAGGTTTGAAATTAACCCTGCAAAGTTTTTTTATGCTGCGTTATCTGAACCGGTATGTGAGAGGACACTGAATTAACGAGGACCAGTGAAGTGTTTCAGGCAGGGAGCCGGCTGGTGTGCGCGATCGCAGAGCACTTGGGGTCTGAGGCCCATCCCCCAACTCCCCTGCCAGGCAGTGACATCTTTAATAACGTCAGCGCCGCTCGCCACACATTGCACCACCCAGCTGTCTCTCTCTTGCGCACACACACTGTCCTGGATTTCTGATTTTCTTCTTATAATTGTTTTCCAAGCACCACTCCTTTATCCCACAGCCCACTCACTTATGTTTCATCCCAATTCTGAAAGAGCTGGAAAAGACCAGGAACAGTTTTCCAGAGGAAGGTGGGAGGAGCTTAATTGTCATTGCAGTAGGAAAGCTGTAAAAGGTGGAGGCATAGCTGGCACAATGGGTAAGGTACAGAGCTGGTATATGAGGGGGACTAGCTGTCCAGTTGTTTATGTACAGGGCTGTTATTTTAGGAGGACAGCTGTGTCCAGTGATTAAGATAATTAAGATACTTTGATGTTAATTAGAAGGTTGTTGGTTCCAGTGTATCGAGCTCTGCCTTTGACTTAAATATGTCACTCTGAAGAAGTCAATGAGCCCTCTTATGCTCTGTCCTTAGGATGAAACGTAGAAAAGCAGGGGTCAGTGAATATGTGGCAGCAATTGTGGTGGCATCATACGTTATAAAACAGTCTGGTTCAATCTAAATAACTATAACTTGACATTATTGTAGTCTCTCATATGTACATTGGTTTTTCCAGTCTGGTTCATTTTTCTTCCATTTTTGTTAAGAGTTTGCCTTTGCAGCGTCACAGTATTAGAGGGGCATTGAGTGGGGCTGTTCACTCTCAGTCTCTCTGAGCACAGGGAAGTCCTTGTGCCTGATGGAAACTGCTATGATCTAGCGCAGCGGAAGGTCCAGATGTAGTCCCACAGAGCCATGGGGTCTTAAGTTAAAAAGCTGAGCTTTTAAATCACTCAATATGAGCAATGTCTTTGCTTATCTGAATTCTGTAACTGTGAGTTTGAAGTGAAATGGCAGTGGCCAGCTGATTGTTTGTTGGCTTGACTAGCAGGGCAGATTGCAGTGAAATCTATGGCAGCCGTGTGTCCTGGTAGCAGTGGTATACTGCAGGCTGCAGTTGCCCCCTCCCCACATAACCTCACAGCCCTGCAGGGCCAGCCCTGGAGTTGCTTGGAGTTTGCCTCCCTGAGTGCCTCCGAGTTATTAAACAGCAGAACTGTTTCTACTAGCACTCTTAATTAAGCCTTTATACACTAGATGTTGCATTCATTCTTTTTTTTAAACCATGTAATGATAAATTAAATTAATATTATGAATAATGTGCATACAAGTGTGAATGAACACAGTGTGATTCCCAGGATCATATCTGCATCGATGCAAGTATTGATTGCTGTCGTTGCTATGCCTCACAGCGGAGAAACCTCAGTGTTTCAACAGCATGTTGTCCTGGATCTTGTTTAATTGCATAGAAATGTCACAGTAACATGCAGGATTTTGTTTATGGTTTCTGAAAGTCTTTGTTTTGTTATTTGTTTTGCTGACCGAGCATTTGTGTTTTCTCCACTCAACTGTGTGTCTGGGCATCCGCACACTGCCAAATGCGAACCTCGCTTTGTTACACATGCAGCCCCTGGTCACTCTGCGCCTTCGACCGAAGAAGCAGTTTCACCCATGTGGAAAATCTGACAAAACAAGCAAGTTGGTTAATGATGGCAAAGGAAAGCCGACGGTGAGAACTGTAGAAAACCTGGGTCTCAAAATTTCGTTTTGTTGTGCAGTTTCATGCTGTTATTTCTTCTGTGCAGACCACTTCACTTTAAGTGAAATATCCACCCTGGAAATGAAACTGGCTCATCAGCGAATTGCCCTCCCCTTTCTAGATGCAGATGAGAACATAAGAAAGGCCAGATAGCCTCCTATCTAGCCCATATTATTGATGAGTCCAATATCCAGAGTATCATCTTCCATAACCTGGATGAGCAGCTTGTTCCAGACTCAAACCGCCATTAGTGTAAAGAAGTGCTTGAACATCATGTGTGCGTGCATGCCTGTTCCTGCCTTTTGCTTCAGATTTTAAAATATTAAGAAAGCTTGGACATATCATGTAATAGCAAACATGCACTCCTAAGATTCTGTCAGTATTTTCCTCTCTTTAACTGATGCAAAGATTTGCCCACTCCTGTATGCCTCATGCCTGCTATGGCAAGCAGGTTAAAATTGGCAACCAGCCTGGGAGTCACAGTTTTGTTTTGGTGAAGCCTCGAGCTCTCTTGGGGTGTGTGGGGAAGTGTTGTTGGGGAAAGCAGTAGGGAGGTTCTGTACTTTATTTCTTAATCGTCTGCTGTGGGTGGTTGTCTGTTGGCTTGCAAATCCAGATGAATGGTGTATGTGTGTAGGGGGTTGACAGGTAGGGACAGGTAACGGGCATGGAGGATTACATGTAGCTCAAGACTCCAATGAAAGAGCAGACAAGCCAGATGCTGGAGAGAGCACTTCAGCTGTAGCTTCAGCCAGGAAGCTGTGGTTTGAGATGCTGCAGGAAGGTCACACCGTCTGAGCGAGAGGTAGAAGATGGCTCTGGGGAGGAAGTGATGTCACCTACACTGACTCTCAAGGGAAACCAGTCAGTTTTCTTCACCTCGTCTTTTGTTTCTCGAGATGAATGAGCGATACCTTCAAGCTGCCAGCGGAGATCCCTATGTGTGGTTGCAAACAAAGGCATTGGCACCCTGTAGCTGAAATATGCTAAACCATTCTTGTACTACAGTGGCGAAAAAAGCTTGTGAGCCCGAACATGATTATGAGAATTACAAGTTTTTAAAGTGGTAATCTAGTTGAATTAAAACCAATTATGGCTTAAATAAACCATATTTACAGTGCGAGGGGTAATTATGACCAAGTAGTTAAATAATTGTTTAACAAGTAGACAGCTGAAAATAAATGAGTTTTCGATACCCCTGTCCTGTATAGTGGTCAGAAATTTGAGTTTGGTCTATACCATACAGGTAGAGTACACATATCATATATGTAATTTTCTTGACACTGTAGATACAAGGAGTGCACCTTTTCAGGATGTGCTTGTTTGTTGGCTAGCTTTTTCGCCCAGACTGGACAAGTGCCAGGAGGGGAGTATAGCCCACGCCTGCATGGACGTTGCAGTGGGCAGTATTGTTCCTTCCACTAATGCTCGTGCTCTGAGAGGCGGTCAGTGCTGCTGAACTGGCCATGCCTTGTAAATGACCGCTGTTGAACCAGATGTGGTCAGTCAACCTGCGAATGTTCCATGCTCAGGCCTCTCCAGTGTTCGTGGTCTCCAGCAGAGATGACTGATCCCAGTTGGGTCTGTGCCATTTGTTTTACATTTCTAAGGAAGGAATCACTTGCACATGTTGGAAGGCAAGGGGAATTCTTTGCAAAGGCCTCATTCAGCATGACTCACATGTAACTCAGTGGGAAGAGAGCTGACCAAGCTGCTGAAGCAGCTGGTGTCATACAGCCCTGTATTTTGAGCATTTCAAGGGTGGTTTATTTATTTTTCATTTTGTAATAGCTTTGTTAATTCTCATTATTGCTGTTAGAATTTTTCCTTGGAATTTCATCCAGTGAGTGCTGAAACAAGCCAAATCATGTCTGTGTAAGGTTTTCCAGTGCAGTGCGGCAGCTCAGTGATCTGTAGCTTGGGAAATGTCTGGGCAAGGAGTGAGGAGCAGTATTGAGTCAGGCCACATGACCTGCAGCAGCAATAGCTCAGATTCCCACAGTCCCGCAGGCTGCAGTTGTATTGGATGAGGGCAGAAGCTGTCCACTAAGTTTTCATCCAAGAGGTTCCTCGTGGTTGTTCAGGGATCCCCTAAAAAGAAGGGGAAGTTTTTAAATAAAATGTTGGGTACAGCAGTGTGTTAACACAGTGGATCTATTCTGGCAGTCCTTAACGATGGATCTGTTGACCTGCTCTTCTGCTCTATTTTTACACTACTAGTATTATCTGTTACAACTACAGATTTGTGTGATGGTGTGTTCAAATCTGGGATGTGTTCATTGAGAAGGTTTTCTTGAAGAGGGATCCTGCAGCAAATTTTGGAAACACCTGAAGCAGTTTCATATGAACTCTTATTCTCCCCAGTACACAAAGTGCCACAGGTTCACTGCTGTTTTTATTGCACATTTGGAAACTAAGCTGATAAAGAGGTGAGAGAACTGGCTTTTTAGTGAAGTGTCCAGCCCTACCACACAGAGGTCTGCAAGTATTGGCCTGCAGAGTGTCAGAAGACATTATGTACAGCACAGAGTAGTATTCTACTAAAACAAAACATTGAGCATAAATTTTAGGCACCTGCTGCTACTGCATGTTGTCAAAGTCAATCGTTGTGCTCAGTAAGGGGTTTCCCATCCTTGGATGGTGCAAGCAAGGCATATGTGGCTAAGAAACAATGTTTTTGTAGGCGCTCTTCAGATTACATAATATTCGACTTTACACAAACTACCCTAATTTAAGTAAATCATTCAAGTTTGAATGAATGAACTTTTTGCAGATGTGTACTGTATAAATTACTGGAAAATGCAACCCTGTAGTGCTTCCTTAAATAACTTCTGTTATTTTTTTCACAAGGTTTTATTTCTGGATATGCTAATTAAGTCATGAATGATATTTGTCGTTCTATTGCTGAATACAGTGCAGTCATTACTACAAATTGTGATCTACGTAATGCATAGGACAGGAACCAAAAAAATCGTAAACATGCAAGCAGTGAAATCCGACTTGTGTAAAGGTTTATGGATTCTAACTCAATGAAAAAAGGAAATTATCTGTATTGATATTGAGCATCTGGAAAACTAAAAGTGAGCTCTGATCATGCACAGCATTAATCTGTATTGTCACCATAAACTAAGCAGGAGGCTGGTGTTCTCATTGTTGGATTGACGCCCAGGGGATGAATGTGGCATTTTCATTTAATTGTGTCATTGAGCATTAATAGATAAGGTTGTACCAGCTCCCGTTGTTACAGATGGTTTGAATTGGTAGCAATTGAGGTGATTAGCACCTTAAAAATGAGCTGTACTGCTATTCTGGTCCACATACGAACATATGAAAGATTACGTCTGAATGTGAGGAAGCCATTCAGATTTCTTGTTTCGATTAATTGTTGCACAGACGTTAGTGGTTTCCTGATATTCTCGTTGTTAGAGCCTTAAATCGATCTTGAGAGTACAAGAACAGTGATTATGTGAACCACAGTGAGCAGGTTCAGGAGGGCCAGCAGCAATGTTTTGAGTGTATCGAGAATGTTTTGAATTCCGACTTGCATTTCTGCTACAGAGAGCTTTTTCTGTGTTCCTGACCCCGAGCCCCAATGTAGACTCTTTGCATGACCACGATTCTGTATCTGCATCTCCTTCTTGTCCCAGATTCCATTTTTGTGGGTTCAAAAGTTCGACCCCTCTCCCCGCCCTCCAGTTGACACCCAGACTTCCAGCCCTCATCTGCCTCATCCGCACGGAGCAAGAGTCCGTGCTGGCCAAAGTCAGGGACAGCAAAGGAGAAGAGGGGGTATCGAATAACCACTTTTCAGTCGGGTAAAATCCATTTACCTCTTCAGGACGCGCTTGCAGGCTCAGGTTACCTGGCTCTGCTCTGCTCCTGTCAGTCTAATTTGCTTTTTGAGCTGCTAAGAGCAAGGCCTGGATTTTTTTCTTTATTCTTGATGTTTTATTAAGTGCCTGATGGTGCTTTCATTGTAATAGAAAACCCCAGGATCAAAGTTACAGACACCATGAAATACAAGAACAGGAAGTGTAGAGTAGCAACCAAAACTGTAGGCTATGAACTTTAGCTCACTGGGTTCCAGTCTCCTCAGTGGACTCTGTTCATGTACTGTACTAAGTTTATCTGCCGTTTGTAAAAAGTACATTGGAATTTTTATTCATGCCTCTTCTCTCAGTGTACAGATTGTGAAAACCAATTGATAAATAAAAACGGTTAGAGAGTTGTGTGAAAAAACTTTGACTCAGTATACAATACGATACGGCATACAGTGTAGAAAACACTTTACTTTTTACAACATATGATAGTAAACAATAATGTGCAGTATGCATATGCAGTGTAAAAATGACAACATTCAGTAGTTGATGGTAATGCAGAGTAGTCAGTCAGTCTTAATTTTTCTTAGCTTTTGAGGTACAGTACAAATGATCAGCGTCCTGTTTGGAGACTAACATACTTTGCTTAATGCTACCAAAACTGAGATATGGTCCAGCCTCTTGAGACGTATATTTTTTGTGCATGTCATTACTGCAGCCACTTTGTTCCTTCCTCTGATCTCTGTGATGGACTACTGAACTGAAACCTTATTTTCATATCTTGGGTTTAGAAAGAATCAGCATTGATGACCACATTTCAAACCACAATAAAAGTAAAATGTACCCAGTAAAACTTGTAAAACTGCCAATTAACACCACAAAATAAGATTAAATTTCCGGGTATGCTCAGCACCATGTTCGAAACATCCGGTGATGTGTTGCGGCCCTATCACATTGTAATCAAGCAGGTTTGTGAATACTGTACATTACCTTTAATTCAATAGAAATATTGCTTTCCATTTTGAGACGGGTTTGCTGACAAATACTACTTACTTGTTAACTCCGCATGCAGATGACGTTGGAACATTTCTGCTATGAAATGTCTGCTGCACAACCTTTATTTGCTCATACATCACATTACAATAGTTATTACAGTGTAGCGGCGAGGCTTAATAATAAGGCAGAATTAAGTGTTTCTGAGCTTTCCCAAATTAGGCCTCATTTCTCTGTTCATCTCTGTGGTGCAGCCACAGAGAAACCATTCATGCAAGGTGATTTAAGGTCCAAGAACAGCTCCCAAAGGGGGATGCACTTAGCTAAGCCTGGCTATCATGATCAATGGTCATCCATTGGTGCCTATCTGTCTAGGGAGTGCCAGTTGGACATCTGGACTGCATTACTAAGTGTCAGGACTAAGTGACTCATATCTCACCTTGATCAACCAATCAGGGACTGGTAGGGCCGAGTAACCCACGTGGGACTCTGATGCCCATGGAACTTTCAGCCAATCAATGAGCTAAAGTTCCTCCAGGTAAAAACAGGCAACACAGAGAGCCTGAGAGATTCAGACAAGATTCAGATTCGGATTCAGATTCAGATTCAACAAGATTCTGTGAGAATTCCAGGGCAGGACGGCCCAGGAGAAGAAGGCTCCCAAGGGCAGGACATTCTCGCAGCGCGCCTCCTGACCATCCTGAGACTCAGCCCGGACAACCACGGAACGGCCAGTGTGTCCGAGTGCCAGAACTTTCCTTTGTTCTGAGAGTCTAGAGAGGAGGTTGCCAGGGAGTACCCAGCAGCAGGCCTCGTGAACAGGTCGGAACTGTGGACAGCTGAATCACTATTCAGAACAATCTCTTCATCAGGAACGAACCGGTCCTCTTCCTGACTTGCTGGGACCCACAGTCATCTTTTCTCCTGTGCACAAACTTTGCTAGTTAAAGCCAACACTAACTAGCCGGTCAGTGAGCATCTGCAGCGCACCGTCGCAAGCCGCACAGCACAGCCTGGCACGGAGCCAGAGAGCGCGGATTGGACAGCAACAGCCTGCAACTGTTTCTTTGTGCCCGCAGGAGATCTGAATCCCCAGAGATTGGATGAGTATTCAACTTCAATGCATTACAGCTCGAGAATTCAATTGTTATCCCAACCAGTTGATATCAATTTAATTCCTAAGAGTTATGTACTTGTTTGAGTATCTAATGTAGAAGTTGTAACCAAGTTCACTTTACGAAACGGTCTTAATGAATGATATACTGAACGTATGTCCTCTTGATATGTATAACTCTTTGTAACTGATTGAATATATATCTTTTGTATTCTGATAACCCTCTCGATAAGATCTGTTAGGTTTATATGCATATTCTATGTATTAATAAATGTATCCTCGTGTATTAGTACCTGTGTGTGCGCGTTGTTTGAGTTATGTCGCATGGTTGGACTCTAAAGCCATCAAAAGAATCAACTTTGTGATTTACTGCTACAATTAATAATTGTCCCAGTAAATGCCCAAACCCTACAGAACTGGTGCCTTCAGAGAGCCACTAACATTACATATTTGGCGTCCCTGAACGGCTATGAATCACTACAACAGAGATTAGTGAGCAGGAAGGGCTGCATCTCATCGCAATTCGTGGGAACTCAAGTGCAAGTTTGTGACAACGTGGTACCTTCCAGTACTTTCACAAAGTACACAGTGTTGTGCTTAATTCAAACTTTGTAATTTTTTTCTACAACATCAATAAATATATTTTGTTACTGCAATTTAATAATCAGTCAGAGAAATTGGGATTGCAGTTTCCCCTTAAGCTTAATTAACATAAGCATTCTACAAATGCCTAGGGTAGAGCCCACAACAGCCAAAAAGGACATGTCTCCAGAACTGTCCCACCTAAAGCACAAGGTCAGTTGTATTAAGAAGGACTTACTCCAGAGAGTACAGGGGCAGAACCAGGGCCCAGTTCTACAGAAGAAGAGGCGGTGCAGGCTGTGGAGTGAGGCAGCGAGGGAGCATGAATGGAGGGCGAGGAGAGAAAGGAATACATTAATATGGAAGGTAAAGATAGAGGACGGCAAAATAAATTGAGAGAGTGGCAAATATACAGGTAGAGAACTAGATGCCTGCTTCTCCCATGGCTGAATCACTCCATGGTTATCAGTTCACGCCCACCCATTTCATAGAGCACTCTGGGGTGGGGCTTTATGAGTAAAAGACTGATGTTAATGTTGGCACGAGGGGCGCATTACTAATCCCACGTTTGTGTTGTGTGTTAGGGGTGTGGTCATTGACTATTAGTGCTCTCCATTTCAAAAAGATGTGCTTTTGCCTGTTCTATGTGCTATTGCTAGTTGAGGGCTAAAATAATTTGCTCTTCATTGCATAGTGGTCTAAACTAAAGATGAGTATGTCTCTTATACTCTGTTCCCAGTGAAATTGCATGCATTTGAATGTCTTGGCATTAGGTCAAGGGAATCTGATGAAAACATAATGAAATATAGATGACTTTAAAAAACTAGCCTTTTTAAGCATGAGCAATCCCTGGGTCTGGAGAGACGCAGTTATCACTCCATAAGAAGGGTTACAAACTGGAGGAGCCAATTTGACCCATTAAGTTCTTTGGTCATTTGTAGCTAATTAATACAAGGATCTCATTCAGACATTTCTTGAAAAAAGCCAGGGTACCAACGTCTCAACAACATGGTTTGGTAGCTTGTTTCATATTTCCACAGCACTTTTAAGTATAGAAATGCCTAACCTAACCACAGACTGACTGAAACAGGTCAGATTACCAGCTTAATCAAAACACATCAATAGGCATTGTGGGTCTAGTTTAGGTGCTGTACAATAACAAAGAAATGGGACAGAAATCATGAGCTTCAAAAAGTAGCAGTGATCGCTTAACTTAACTGCTGGGTCTTGAGAAGGATGTGTGCAACAAACATATGGTTATCTCTCATAAGGTGCAGCTGTTGGCACCTCTTTCCATGACTGGGGAAGTTTAAAAGGATAAGCATGCTGTTCCCAGAGAGCCTCCCATACTCCCTGAAAAACACAGATGCAGCTTGCGATGTCAATGTGTGGGATCTCCGGAATGGAGAGGTGCATCATGGTTGCCTCTTTTTAAACAGGTCATCCTGTGTGAAGATCTGCATGATGCTTTTTTTCTTAAGGCACATTCTTTAACCATCCCCAACTGCCATCTCTCCTCCCTGAACTCCACGTAATTCCCAAAATGTACCCCTCCCCTGTCCTCCCTTGCACAAGCGCTCTATCACTGGGTTTTTGAGATATCGCAAGAGCTTCATTCCACTGCAGTAATGTCTACAAGCTGATGTGTCCCGCCATAGTTTTTGTGACTGTGTCACAAGTGATTCAACCCCAGTCCATCACTCTGTCTTTGTGATGTCACAAGTGCTTCAGTCCAGTAATGGGTGCAAGATGGTGTGTCCCACCACAATCGCTGTGTCTTTGTCATGTCAGAAGTGGTTCAACCCCAGTCCGTCACTGTGTCTTTGTGATGTCACAAGTGCTTCAGTCCAGTAATGGCTACAAGATGGTGTGTCCCACCACAATCGCTGTGTCTTTGTCATGTCAGAAGTGGTTCAACCCCAGTCCGTCACTGTGTCTTTGTGATGTCACAAGTGCTTCAGTCCAGTAATGGCTACAAGATGGTGTGTCCCACCACAATCGCTGTGTCTTTGTCATGTCAGAAGTGGTTCAACCCCAGTCCGTCACTGTGTCTTTGTGATGTCACAAGTGCTTCAGTCCAGTAATGGCTACAATATGGTGTGTCCCACCACAATCGCTGTGTCTTTGTCATGTCACAAGTGCTTCAGTCCAATAATGACTACAGAATGACGTGTCAGTTGTCACACCTGAAGAAGGCTGTGAAACTGAAACATTGTGTCTCTTTTCTTTTCCTTTCAGAATGGAATAAACATCTACCTGTTCCTTCTCTGTCTCTGTGCAGGCTCAGTATGGTGAATGACCTCTGTCCACCTGTGTCTCCCTCTCTGTGCAGTTTCGATGTGGAGAATGGCCCATCGCCCGGCCGGAGCCCCCTGGACTCGCAGGCGAGCCCAGGGCTGGTGCTGCACCCCTCCTTCCCCCAGAGCCAGCGGCGCGAGTCCTTCTTGTACCGCTCTGACTCCGACTATGACATGTCGCCCAAGACTATGTCCCGCAACTCCTCCATCACCAGCGAGGCGTGAGTACTGCTGCTCTTCACTCGCTGCACTGCCATGGCCTGAAGAGTGACAGCGCTGTCACATTGTAGATGGTGTTGACAGAGCATTGCAGGTAGCTTTGATAGCGTGTTATCAACAATATAGATAAAGCATTGTAGATAACGCAGACTGCACATTGTAGATACATTTTGGCCCATAGCCCTAAGAATCACAACCTGATTAACAGCAATCACCCAAACACTAGTACATATCTCTTGGAGATCTTGTCCTGTCCAGGAAATGTATATTCCCTTAATCACAGTTGAGTGAGAAAGTGTCAGCCAGTTCTTATGAAAAATCATTATACTATACTGTACATTTAGTTGTAACTACATCGTTACCTTCTTGTATTCTCATCTCATCTCTCAGAAGCTTAGAGAATTATATCTGCCGAGTACTGGCTGGAAGACCTCTGTAGCAAACCAAGATCATCTGAACGTTTTCATCCATAAGGCCTTGTGTTTCTCAAGATAGACCATGGATAGTCCTTATCCTGTTGCTATGATTGCAAGTAAACATCAGTTCACGTCCATGCAATCGTAGCCACTCCTGCACCTGTGAACCAGTGAAGCCCTGATCTGGGCTGCTTATCAAACAGTCTTTGTTTTAACCTTATCCCTTTGGCCAGCATGGCGGATGCAGTGCAGGACTTACTGGGGACTGGCTGGGATATCTTGATGTGTCTTGTTATCTTATGTCTCTTAATTAGTTTATGATTGTGGTGCCCAGCCCTGTTTCTGGAAAATCACAATCTATCAGGTTTTACGGGCCACCTTAAATCATGAGCTTCTTGGTTCATAATTCTTCTGGTTTTAATCACTTGATCAAAATTAATCAATGATGAATTGTGCTGTTCAGTAGCTTAAAGATCATTTGAAAAGCAAATTCCAAAACCTTGTAGCTATCAAGGACCACAGTGTGTTAACTACTTAACTTTCTGAATTTCTTGAAACTCACAAAGATAGTGATTTTATTAGTAGATAGAGCAAACCACATCTAAAATTGCGTAATTTTCATGTAATCAGATACAGCACATCTCTATCTTAGTGCATGGGGCCAAACAGACTACAGAAAGAGTTCTTATCCCAACCACAGATCTGAGCACAGCTCACAGTCTGTTCTGTATGGGTTGAACAGAGCAACTTTCTCCAGTGTGACAGGAGTATCACAGGTCAATGCCAGGTCTGTTTTCAGGGTGTTTTTCCTAAACTCCGAAACAGAGGTCAGTCATGTGAACTGGGTGCAGTCCTGCTCTGCACACCTGTAACACTGGGGGGACTGCAACCACATGCAATTCCTGCCATTTTTATTAATAGAAGACAATCTCCTCTTATCCCTGGGCTAATCTTATTTTCTCTCTGTCTTTCTGTGCCCAGGCATGCTGAAGATCTCATTGTGACCCCTTTCGCTCAGGTGCGTCTCCGCCTTTTCACACAAGGTGGCACAAATAAGGAAAAAGTGTTTTGGTAGCCTCCAGCTATGCCTTGATGTCTACTGTGCCAGACCTGTTTAAATAATGATATCCTATATGAAGACTGTATAGTCTGGTGTATAGTAGTAAAAGCAGAGTAATGCGTGGCCCGGCAGAGTAAAACCATGACAAATGCACAGAGATTTGGTTAAGCATGACAGAAAGTGCAGGAAGCTGTGGTGAAGTTAGAGCTGAGAAGTCCATGGCTAATCTGTAGAAGCACAGGGCAGATTTCCCGCAGGAAACCGTCACTGGGGTAACCGGAGCTTTTGACTGTTATCCTGACGATGGTTCTTC
Source organism: Lepisosteus platostomus (assembly GCF_059453375.1). NCBI lineage: Eukaryota > Metazoa > Chordata > Actinopteri > Semionotiformes > Lepisosteidae > Lepisosteus > Lepisosteus platostomus. Next base: position 15,916,066 of record NC_142623.1, read on the forward strand.
ATAAAACAAGCATAGCATGAGCTTGTTTTTAAACGTGTGCATTTTTAAGTTTTCAGGTTTGTCACATGCAAATACATTAAGAGTTTTGATTTTTTTTATTCGCTCGATTCATGGGGAAAACCCTTTCGGTTTGTGCCACTGCAGGGTTTGAATTAAACCACTAACTGTGCCCTTACATTTGCCTGGTTAATTATTATTTGTGAGCATATAAATTGTTACAAATGAGAATTAAGCTTACTTGGTTGGTAATAGAGCCAATATCACTTGCAGCCATTTCTTGAAAGAAGGCAAGATATTGGTTTCCTTCACTTAGCATATTCACTTAACTAAGATACTTGATTGATAAGTGTTCAGAGTCTTTATAACAAAAACATCTCTGTAGGAAGCTCTTTGGATAGATTGTCTTCTCTCATTAAAACCGTTCTCACTTTCCTTCTCTCCTCATTGTGTTCTAGGTGCTGGCAAGCCTCCGGTCTGTCAGAAGTAACTTCTCCATCCTCGCCAATGTCACGACCCCTACAAACAAGTCAGTAGTCCCCCCTCTTAATCCCCACACTTTAATCAACACCTCATACGGTACAGAGGATGTAAACAGAAAAACATATTCTGAAAATGGCATCTGGTTTTCATCCAGAAATGAAAAAAAGGACTAACAAGTTTAAACTTTGTATTCTAGAAGATTGAGTGGACTGGGTGTCTTTATAAGAAAAATATCTGGACATTGCACACTCATTTTTTGTATTGTGTTTTTCAAGATACTCTTATTTTAAATGCATTAGTAATTTGCAGGGCTTGGCCTGTTATAGTATGAATGAAGGCAGATCACAAATTTAAAAGTGTAGCAGTGTGGCATGAAATCCACCAGATGGAGACAGAGGACATTGTGAGACAGAGGCTTCTCCTCTTGTGTTCACTCCCTGCAACAGAGGACAGCAGTGCGCTAGAAAAGGGTCTTAATCTGGGTCATGGTCTTGGAGTACTGTTGTGCGTCTTTACCATTATTCCAACTGATCGTAATCTCTGAAGCACATTGAACTCTGACTGAATTTCATTTCACATGTTATCCTTTGTTCGACCTCATCAGTGCCTTGTGATACTAATCACTAACCTGACAGTCGTATGTCAACTGATGTGTTACAGATACTGTACAGTATGTGTTACAATCTCCAGTTGAATGGAGCTAAGAATTACAGTATGTTGAGTATAGTAATCACAATAGAGATGTACAGTGGATATCTAAAGTCTGAGCACCCTTAGACTTTTGGTGTAGACATTTGATATCCATTGTATGCATTGGACTATAATCAGAACTTATATTATCATTTTTAACTGGTAATAAAAACGCTTCCTTTGCTCATGTGCCATTGAATAGGTTTTGCTAAATGGGGGATCTAGTGAAGACCCGATGGCTGCTGATTTCCTTTACAGAGAGATAGGTCATTGTGAAATAAACGTTGAACATGGGGAAGCTGAGTGTGATTAACTGACACCCGTTTGTATGGTTGGGAGTGTCCGATACAGTCACGGACATCGTGAATTAATAGCCTATCAAGAGTCGTTTGGACAGAGTAAGGCGAGCTGAGGAGAGAGAGGAGGGAACTGTGTTTGCTATATTTCTTCTGAACGTCACCACCTGTGGCACAGCTTTTGGATCATTTCTCTGTGAGTGAAACTGGAAGACAGGTTGAGAGGGTTATTGTATGTGTGGACTAGATAAGGACAGTACTTCTCAACCTGATCTATCCCTCAGCACGCTAACACAAATAGAAGGAATGTGCGGCACAAGGCCCCTCTGCCCCCCACACATACACGTCACACGTCACATTATTATTAATATCAGTTCCTGTATATTAATATCAACAGTTAGCTCAGTGTTTAAGCTGTGCTGGCCTTGAAGTGCACAGTTGCCTTGTGCTGGCAGGAAGTGAGGACAGTGAAATATGGAGATTGCCCTGTCGCTCTCAGGCGTTCTCTGTGTTTTATATCCAGCATGCTTGAAAAACATAACTTGCACCACACGTCATTCCCACACAAACAGGTCTCTGTCTCCTGTATACTGTACGCTGAATGTGCAACTTGGCACTCCACAAAAATAATATATGAATCTTTAATAATATATTCCTTTTATTTTTCTTGTATGTGATTTTTTCCAAATTTCCGTGGCACAAGCACTAGTGTTTGTGTTTGGCAAACCGGTTGAAAAACATGGGTCTAAGGGGAGTTTCTCTCTCTGATGCCATTCTTAATCTGTCCACAGGAGGTCGCCAGTGGGCAGCCAACCTACAGTCCCCAAGGCCACCCTTTCAGGTAAGGATGCTGTGGTAAAAATCGCCTCATTTATGTCCCCAGTAACATGTGGGTTTTGAATATCCTGGGGAAGTGCATTAAGTTAAATTCCAACCTTAGGTCCTAGACATGGAAAGTTGTTTTTTATTTTACTTTGCTTTTAAACTTGTGTCGGTTGCATTCAAAACTCACTTCTTTGTCTTGGTTTCATTTATGACCGTGGATACTTCTCTGTCTCTATCTAAAGCAGTCCTCAATTGGTAGCTCAGTTAACTTTGATCTGATTTGATTCGAATTCTCAGAGAGAACCCCAATCCAGCTTTTTTGGACCGGGGTTTTGGAAATCATTGATGTGCGAAGCAGGAAAGTTTTTCTTCTCTAGCATCAGCTACAACTGGACAAAACATGAATATTAAGGCTTGGGTGGGGGTTCTGTGGCAAACAGTTTTATATGTCCCATTTGTTGGCTGTTCGGCCTGGGATGTCACTACAGACAGGGTGTTTTCACTCACCCTCTTCCTCCTCTCTTCCTGTTTTCCATCCCAGCAGCCCGAAAGAGCAGGTATCTCTGACAGAGGGCCAGGCAGAGGGGCTTCCCCCTAGAGCAATGGGAAAGAAAAACAGCAAGGCTGACAATCGCCGCCTTGTAAACATACAGTATATTCTCGTTTTCAGCGCCCAGAGCAAACACTGAGGCAGGGCACCATACCAGCCTCGAGCCGCGGCACCTCTGCCCCCAGCTGGCGCAGGGGCTGGAGGACAGGATTGGCTTGTTTTCCTTTGCGATCGCGAGACTCGTCTTTACCGATTACTGATTTTACCGGCTCTGATTTGCCCTGGAGAAGCCCCTCTGTCCCGCAGTCCTCACGGTGGGAACCTCACTCAGAACTCGGTTGCTCAAGCAGCAGTGCAGCCTTTAAAACATGCTAGGCTTTGAGAAATTACTCTGGTTCACCAACGTTTCAGATTTATCCATCCTTAAAGAGGAACTGCAACCCTATTTTTATATATTGGAGTTAGAAAGAATCGGCATTAATGAATGCCTTTCAAACCACAATGAAAGTAAAATGTACACAGTTACACAGTGCCATATTCTGCGAATCAGAATGAACAATACGTCCGGTGACATAACGCGGCATTATTACATGGTAAATAAGCAGGCTTGTGAAATGTCCAATAGACATTCTGCTCTCAGCTTTGAGAAGGTTTTGCCAGCTCGAATACTACTTGTTATCTTTGCACACAGATCAAATTGGAATATTTCACCACAAGCAACTAAGTGCGTGTTGTGCAGCAGACGTCGCATTACGTTAGTCATTATAGTAACTAGTGAGCAGGAAGGGCCTTCACATTGCAATTTGCGCACACTGTTGCTCTCGCCCGTGACATGGCAACCACACAGCGTTTTCACAAAGTTCTGGATTTTGTCCTTAACTCAAAATGTTGTTAAATTCTGCCATATTAATATATATAATTAATAAGTGATATTAATATAATCGAAATTGAGACAGCAGTTCCCCTTTAATAGTACAGCTGTTGTTAATTAGCAACGGTGCTTCGATGGTACAGCTGGAACATCCTGTAAGAGTCAAGGAACATAAGAAAGATTACAAATAAGAGGAGGTATCTACTGTAGCCATCTAGCTCGTTCGATCATTAGTAGTTCATTGATCAGAGGATCTCATCCAGCTTTTTCTTGAGAGAAATGATCACATTGGCTTCAGCAACATGACTGTGCTGCTTGTTCCATTTTCCCACCACCCAGAATTGCTCACTTGTCCGGTTGTGAATACGCTGACCTGTACTTCCCACTTGTGTCCTATGGTTCGTGATTCAGTGTTGATTCTGGTGATGTTGTCAATGCTTTAGAGCACTGGTTCTTAACCTGGGGTACAGGTACCACCTGGGGACGCAAGATGCTCTTTCTGGGGGTGCAACACATGGCAGATTTATTTTAGGAGGTAAATCATCGAAAAAACAAATTAAGCGCAGGCATGTAAGTCTAACTACTTTGTTTAATTAAACTTTTTAAGTTAAACTTTAAAAATGATGGGTGGTTTTTTAAATGTATTCTTAATTTTACTGTGAAATTAAAATATATAATTCTGCTTTTCCCTTCTACAGTTATATCTTAGGTTTGAGGTTTTACTTTAGTGATTTTTGATAAGCGGTGCAAGATCAGAATTTGAGAACCAAAGGGGTATAGGCTGCAGTAAAGGCTAAGAGCCACTGCTATAGAGGATTTTGAATATTTGGATCAGCTTATCCAGGGGCAGTTGCGTTTCTGTCCTTTGGGTGTCCAAGGCTTTAGGTCTGTTGGGCATATAATCAGCAACACTATAACAGAGAACTCATGTGGCAGAGCTGCGCTGCAAATAAATAGATAATCTTGCAACTTCCTTTCACAAAATTCCTAAAGACCTCTCCCTTAAAAGCCAAAAAAATGCAGATGAGGTCCAATGCTGGCACGAAATGTTGACAGCATGTTTTTGGACCTGACCAGTGTAGTTTTCATTCAGCTCTTCTGCCGATTTGTCATGACAGGGGCTGAGTCATCCCCCCCTCCCCTCCTTCTCCAAAAAACCACACTAACATGCGCGCACACAAAAAAATTCTCGCCACAGCCTGCCAACCCCCGCCTACAGTGTAAATATTGATATTACAATATTATTAAGACTGGAGGCCCACATTGTCTGCCTTCGCAGTTTGCCCTTACTTCCAGGATGCTGCTGTAGAAAAAAGCCTGGCCGAGCCGTGGCTGTGTCTGTCTCTTTACCCCTGCTGTCTCTTGTGGGAAAGGGGTTGCGTTTCCTGCCTCTCTTACTTGAGCTCCCAGCACTGTATTATAAAAAAGAGGAAGAAGCTCTCAACCGAAGCAGAAATGTTATTCTAGCAGCCGGAGAGTGAAAGCTGGGGTGGGGGCAGGTAGCAGGGCGATGTGGAGCACAGCTGAGAGGGGCGAGAGTGTTTTGATCTCGGGGGTTTGGTATCATCTGGCACAGGCGGCATGCCTGGCTTGGGGGGGATTTGCTGCTGGCTGCCCAGTGCCACGGAAGGTGCCCACTGTGCCCTCTCTGTCCTTGCAGAGGAAACATATCAGCAACTGGCCAAAGAGACCCTGGAGGAACTGGACTGGTGCTTGGACCAGCTGGAGACCATACAGACGTACCGGTCGGTCAGCGAGATGGCCTCCAACAAGGTAAGGGAAGGCTGGGTTTTATTTCACAGAGAAGGTCTAACCTCCTTGGCTTGAAATCTCTTTTTTGTTTGGAAAAACAGCCGTGATTTTACTTCTGAGTTTTTGTGAATTGGATTTCTACAAAGCTGGATGAGTGGGTTGACTCTTGAACCTATTTTTTCTTCTCTGGGGTCACTGGAGTTCACGTGCTTGTCTGCCCCCACACTTGTTTGTCAGAGCTGCAGACACCTCAGGAGATTTTTGAGCTGACAGCTGCAGAATCTACCGCTTCTTTTCAGCTGTTTTCAGGTGTGGTTATCCGGGTGTGGATGAAGGATTCATTGCTTAAGTCCAGGTAGTCATCCTACCCCCATTCACTGCATAGCTCTGGCACCCAGTCAGGGTCTGTGCAGATGTTCAAATGCAGATGTTTCTGAACCAGTTTACTTGCACTGCTCTAGTTTAGTGAAACGTAGGCAGCTTCGATAGAAAATCTGTTATTTGTGCTTTCAGTATTGTACCTTTGGCATGTTTAAAACAGCTGTAGCAATAGGGCTCAAGGATCAAGCAGTGATTCCAGAGTCAGGGTTCAGTTTGGTTTGGCTCGTCAGAGTTACTGCTTGGCACTCAGTTGGCCCCTCGGTCAGCATTCACACCTGCCTGTGTTGGGGGGGTACGTGTTAATCTTGGCACTCAGCCCTTCTGCTGCTGTCCAGCTGCGCTCGCTGTTTATTTGTCAGCAGCCTCAAGGAAGCGGTGTGCGTGTTGAAGTTCATGTGGGAAAAAGAGAGGGGAGCTCATGTCGGACGCTCTGACACAATGGAAAGTGGGACTTGGGAACTGGGACTCTTTGAACCTACCCTTCATGTTTATTTACTTATCCGCGACTTGGCGTTCTGCAAAAAAATAGGATAAGAAACTGACATCTAGGCAAAGTAGAACAGTTTCATAATAATTAGATCCTTTTATCTGAAGGGTCCCCATTGCTGGACCAGTCAGACCACGGCAGGTTTTATATGCTTCTTTAAACCATCAGATTGTGTGTAGAATGGCTCAATTAGATGTAAAGAGAAGCCAGAAAACTTGCCATGATGTGCACTGGGTGACTAGCGGTTTACTCTAGCCCCTCACATGTTTCGTGCCCAGGCACATTAAGGTTTGGGCAGAATGAGGCCCCACTTGTCCTTCCAAAATCAGTCCGATCAATCAAAGCCAGCAAGGCCAGGCTCTGGCTTAACATGAAACACCTTCTCTATCTCCAGCTCCAATTAAGAGCAATTTGGTCAAAGGAAGAATTGGGTTTGGGGAGGGGGGGGGGGGTAGTGACTGAGTATGGGTCGCAATTACACTTAAAGTGTTCCACATGCATCCTGCAGAGATGATGTTGAACTGGAAAGTATGCTTGGCGGGCAGTAATGGAGAGACGACACGCAAGCCTGTTTGCTGAGCGCTGATGGGGCAACAGCGAGTGGGCTCGCATAGCCCTGGGGTCACAGGGAGGTCAGCCAATGCCCCATGCCATGCAATCCGCAACCCACCCGTGCTTCATAGGTGAGAAAAAGCAGGGGTTTTATTACATGTGAAGACTAAGCAGTTGACCAGCCTAGAGAATCAATACTTTCTTGTCTACAACTATAGATAATTACAGTACATCTTTTCACAATATATTTTTAGTATTTGAAAAGTAAATCCTTTCATTTGTATAACACTTTTCATCTCTGTTGGTCCCAGGGCACTTCACATGCAGTAGGAGATCCGCTGAAGTACAGCCCCATGCGTGTTACACACTACTGCCATTCTGCACCAGCAGCCCCACTGCAAAGAACATTGGGGGAAGAATGAGATATGGTTTCATCTCTAGAATTAGGATAGAGCTTTAGGAAGGCTAGATTGAGCATGACCACGGTCGAATTTAGCCTGGACACGGAGGTTAACATTTCTCCTGTTCCAACAAAAAATAGCCTAGAATACTGCACACTGGCTAATGGACAGTTATGTTGCCTGAGGGGTATTGTCTTGGCCAAGAATCAGTACGTTTCAAGGCAATTCCTTGGGATTCATTCAAGAAACAGACAGACTGTCACGATGGGGAACACTGTTTGTGTCCTTGGGTTGTTCTCTGTTACCCTGGAGAGCTTTTGTGATGGTGGCAGCTGTAACCAGCAAGTGATCGAAAGGGGAGATGAGGGAACTAGAGATCTCCACACCCCTGGCAGTGACTGACAATCAGGATCTAGTCTGGAGTGTGCTCTGCCATGCGTCCTGCTGTGGGCCTGTCTTTGCACCTCTTTTGAGTCCACGTTTAAGAGCTCAGACTTGCACACCCGTTCAAGGATTATTTCTTTATCTTTGCCCGTGAGCCGTTTGCCTCATGCATAGGAACAGTGTGTGTGTTGGTGCATGTCCACACTGTTGTGAGGACGGGTGTGACAGCCGCTCGGACGTCACTGCACACGAGGGGGACAGGGAGTCTGTGTTTGGTTACAGTCGCCCGGTGGCTTCCTGTTTCCTGTCTCCAGCCTGTTGCTGTTCCTACACCCTTTAGAACAGAGCCAAGGGTCAGAGGAGTCCAGGAGGTGCTCAGCATTTTATTCTGTAGCTTGCTGGTCCCCAACAAGACGCTACCTTAACCTTTTAATGTCTTCTTTTATCATGGTGTATCTGTATTTACTACATAGTCTTTCAGTTATGGTTTTGTCTTTGCTCTCCTAAAAGCAGTAGACCAGAATCGTCAATAGTGTGTTGATTCTTGTGTGCATATTGTATTCGGGTAGGTAAAGGAAAAGTTCAGGAGCAGGAGTCCATTGCAAAATGTCGATGTACATGAGGACTCTCAACTACAAAAATTACAGTGCAAAGAAGATCAATGGGCAGGGTTCCTCAGATTTCTGGTACAGATTTTCGAGTCTAGACTGTCTCTGTCAGATAGTGGGCTGGCGAGGGCAAGGCCAGTGGCATTGGCACCTGGTCACGCCAGAGTTATTCTGTCTGAAGTTCGAACGGACTGGACACGTGGCTCTTTTCCAGCAATTTGCTGAAACAGTTTTATTTTTTTGGTTTATCTTAATTGTTCCTTGTGCTGGGTACACATCTCCTGTGACTTATCTGAAAAGAACAACTGGGTGTTTCACAACGCAGAAGGAAGCCATGTGTGTGATTGTGCGTTTGCACGGGTATTGGGGTATTAACGTAGAGGGAGAACTCTGCTAGTGAGGCTCACAAATCTACACAATTCAGCTTGCTGGTTTAGAGGATTAGTGCTTCTGGCAATTCGGAGGATTTGATCATACCCTTGTGAAAGGGATCCTGTTTATTAAAATAGATGGCACGTTTAAGTTTTTTCTGTGAGTTTAGTACACCATAATTCAGACCTCTAGATGGCTGGTGTCCTATTCCAAAGGAGAAAGGCCAAATGCCTTCCTTCTCCTTCTTTCTTTTGTGCTTTTATAAGCCTTGCTTTTGCAGTAGTCTGCAGCAGAGGTTAGCCACTCCTGCAGCGCCGTGCTGTGTAAACAGGCTGCCGTGTGGCTGGAGTGAGTGTTGTGCAATGTGGGTGACCGTTATGGGGCTCCAGTTGCCAGTGAGCCACAGGAGGAGATGGGGCTGGATTGGTGCTGATGCTGGAGACTCGTTTGCTGCACAACAGTGGGAAACTCCTCCCAGCCCGCCACTTGATTGGCTGGGCCCTCTGATTTCAGGGCATGCAAGCAGAAAATAGTCGAATGGCTGGTTTTTACACATGGCTCTTCTGAGCCAGGCTCTTTAAAGAGGCAGTCTCCTGTTTCTTATGTGTGAGTGGAGAAGATGGGAGTAGTTTATTTTCCTTGCACTGGAATATTTTAGTGTAAAAATCATCACTCTGAACACTTGTCTCTTCCTAAAAATAGAGCTTGTTCTTTTATTTTTATTGTCTGTAAAAGAAATTTAAAGAAGAACTACAACTTGAAATAGTTACCCTATCTCTCTGATGGTATTTACCTTGGTGTCCATCTCTCAGTGTTTCTTCAGTGTACAAACGTGAAATCTGAGTCATTCTGTGCTCTGACATCGCTTGGTAAAGCAGGTCAGGCCCTAATGTCATTCAGCTCACAGTTTGGAGCGTCCTCTTTAATTCCAGGCCAGACTATGGCACTTCCTGCAGCTGGGCCATTGCCACTTTTCAGACAGAGCCAAATCCATTCACTCCGAAAGCCCTCATTCCACTGAGACTTACAAGGCCATGTGTAGTTGTCCTTCTGAGCCCAGAAGGGCTGTCTTCTTCAGCAGGGCCTTGTCTTTGCTTGAATTGTAGCTGTGGTCGGTTTTCACTTTTTTATGTAAAGCTTTTACTCTTGTGTATCTCACCTCACGAGCTCTGCGTGTTTTTTGGGTTTACCAGAGAGCTCTACCACCTCATTCTGTTTTTTTTGCAAAGGTGCGCCAGGACACACTTTTCTAACTGTTCCTGTGTGCTTGTCGGGTGGGTATCAGGGGTGTGAGCCGCAGTGGGGTTAGGGCAGGCTTGGGCACAGACTGCAGTTCTCTATGCTTGAGAATGACTGTCTGCCCCTCTGTCTCAGAGTGGCGGGCTCCTGCCAGCGTGCATGCTGCCTGTTTGTCTGTAACATTTGAGGTCTGTGGTTGTTTAATAGAGAAAACCTTAGAGAAGAGCATGTGCAACACTGTGACAGCCCAGCGCTTTTTCACTTCTGTAATGGGAGCAGATTGGCTCCTGGGGCTTGGCATTGCTGTGCCCTCACTGCTGCATTCTACCACAGGATGATGGATCTGTGTCATTGCTCTGGGGTGAAGGGATTGCGAACAGCAGAGCTGATCGGGAGCAGGCAGACTACTGAAAAGAGAGCTCTGTTACGCTCTTCACATTGGTATTGCAATTATGTAGACGTACATTGTATGTACTCTGCTCTCCTCCCCACTGATAGCTGATGTGTGGTGAGCGTTCTGGCGCACTATGGCTGCCGTCGCATCATCCAGGTGGGGCTGCACATTGGTGGTGGTGGAGGGGAGTCCCCATTACCTGTAAAGCGCTTTGAGTGGAGTGTCCAGAAAAGCGCTATATAAGTGTAAGCAATTATTATTATTATTATTATTATTATTAGTAGTAGTAGTAGTAGTATTATTACGTCTGTTTGTTATTGTACAATAACAAAACCCCCACCCCTCTAAGCGACCCCAACCAATAGTGGGGGCATTTAAACCCTGTTATTTATATTCTATAGGATGGATATGACCTGGACTGTTTTGTCCTGATAATTGTAGCATTTTCGCTGTTTATAAATATAATAAATATATGGTAAAAGTGATGGGGGGGGCATGTCTTTTGCACCTGCGTCAGATTTTTCTGTTCCGCTTTCCCTCTCCATTTTTGTTGTGTTTGTTTTTTAACCTGGTTCTCCGCTCAAGGTGCCTGTTTTAAAATGCAGAAGCTGTTTGCCGCTCACATGCGCTCCCCTTCCCCCGACACACAGGCACAGACAGATCCCCCCCTCCTCCCCCCTCCCTGCACACTCTTCGTGCACAAGCACTTGACATCACATCCTAGCCCAGTCTAGCCCAGCTCCATTCCCCTCCGCTGGTGTGCAGCAGAGAGAGCAGCCGCACTCCCTTCTCAGTGTCAGCTACGCCAGCTACAGTGGAGAGAGAAGAACTGCACAGCCTACTGCACGCAGATAGCCGGGTCCCTGGATCTCATGCTGCAGCTGGACTGATCTGTCTTTTACGTCTGCGTGCACGTGTGCCCTGTTTTCTCAGCTTTTTGTTTCTGCTGCCTGACCTGCAGAACCTGGGCTTTGGAGATTTGCTTTGGAAACTGGAAGACAGGTGCTCTGAAAAAGAGGAAGCTTTGGAGAACCTGTGTTTTGCTTTTTTTTCATTTCTCCCTGTTCCGCTCATCTGGAGATTTCGACTTTTATAAGGAACCTGGTGGAGTGTTGAAGTCCGGTACCTTTTTTTTGGAGTTAGAGTTGGACCCAATTACAGTGTATCTATACATCACACTGTCACTATCTCTCACTCAAACGCATCTCCACACACAAACACGCTCTCTCCTTCACATCCACGTGCGCATGCTCACCATCACACACACACACAGAGGCGCGCGCGCACTGACACACTGCCTGATTAGCTTGCCAGAGCTGTCTACTGGTACCCTGAGAGACTGAGAGAGAAGAGAGGGGGAGAGAGACGGAGGGAGAGAGCGAGAACACAAAATAATAGACAAGAGAGGCACAGAATCGGGACTGAGGACGAAAAGCAGCCCAAGAGGAGAAGACAACATTTGGAGGAATTTTTGGGGGAGAATTTTGAATTGCTATAATTTTTTTGTTGTTGTCCTGCTTTTAAATCCATGCATCGCCTCTTTATTTTGGGGGCCCGCTGTAGAAGCATGGATTGGTTCTGAATCCTGGATCAGCCCTCGCTCGGCTGTACAGCTGATCACAGTGCGCTTGCCGGCGTTGGGTTTGCTGTTCCTTTTCAATATGGGAGGGAGGTAAAGAAGGGTGGGTGGGGGGTGTCAGGTGCCGCTTCTTCCGAAGTGAGGTGGTGCTTTTTTCTGGGGGGGGGTTGGGGGGGTGGGAAGGGGGGGCACGGTGGGAAAGAGGGGGGGGAGGTTTGTTTTGCCGTGCAACAGCAGCAGCTGAGGAAAAAAGGCAGCGTTGCACTATGGGAATTTCCTGAGTATCTGCAGTGTGAAAGAAGACATCTTACAGCCGTCAGTTTTGGGAGCCAGGGCCTGGGATCTCGCCACTGCTTGTCCGTCTCTCAGTTCGCTTTGCCCTTCAGCAGCTTGCCGCCTCCCCCTCTCCTCTGCCCCCTCCCCCCTTTCCCAGTGAAGCTGCCGTTCGGAATAGACTTTATACAGAAATCCGGGGAGCCAACGCAGTCACAGGGATGTGATGTAACCTAGATCTTTGGAGGGGGGGGGATCCTGTTTTTTTTCTCTCCCTCTCTCCTTTCTTTGCTCCCTTGCTGTGACATCAGTACTGGCGATTAAAAAAAAAGGCGAGGAAAACCTAAAACAAAAAAAACACACCTTAACCTTTTTTTGGAAAATTTGCCTCGCCTGTCCTGCTGCCCACCTCTAGCCCTCCGTCGTACTGGAGTACCATAGCTCCGCCGGCTGTGGCCCCCCCCGGACTCGCAGCAAGTCGTCATGCCGCTGGGGGCACTTGCGCTACTGCTCCGCCTGTCTCCAGCACAGCCCCTGTCGCCCGGCCTCGCCAGCGGCCATGGTGGTCACTGAGGGGCTGGACCCCGCCGCCCTGCGGTGCCCCCCGCTGGCCCGGCACTGCCAGTCCCCTTCCTCCTCTTCGTCCTCGACTTCCTCTTCCCCCGTGCCAGGGGGCTACAAGGTGCCGCGCTCTGCCAGCTTTTCCCCTAGCCTGGCACCTCTCCGGGCACGCCTGGCGGCTGCGGGGGGCTCGGAGCTGGACTTGGGGGTCTGTGGGGGGGGCGTGGGGAGCGGGATGCCCGCCGCGGCGCTCGGAGCAGGAGCCTCAGAGGTTTTCTTGGAGGGTGGAGGGACAGCCTCCGAAGTTCGGAGGATGCCCCTGGTGGACTTCTTCTGTGAGACATGCTCCAAGCCCTGGCTGATTGGTTGGTGGGACCAGGTATGTGTTAACATGTGGGTGCTGATATGCATACATGACTAGAAAGCCAATCAGGCTCCTGCTGCATAGCAGATTTGGCCCATTTCAGGTTTTTACCTGCTGGTGGGCTCAAGCCAATGCAGTTTGTGGTAGAAGCTATTTACAAGCTTGTTTACACCACAACACAGAAGTATGTATGCACTTAGACTTCATGCAAAAGACATTGCTGCTTCATCTTTGCAGTCTGTGTATAAGGTCTTGCCAAACCTATTTGGATCAAGCTGCTGTGAACTAGGAGTTTGAATTGTAAACATAAGCCCCTCTCACTGTTTTGAAGGGATGTGCAATAAAGAAAATGATTAAGGTAAAATAAATCTCTAGGTTGAATGGAGCTGTAATTCAAATCTCAAAGGTTAGAGAACATGGATGAGGTAGACATGTAGGACTGAGAAGGACAGAAAAAGATGAATTAAGTTTGTATGTCAATACTTGTGCATGGAAAAGAATCGATGCACAGCTGGAAGATGAGTTGTTGAGCACTTGGCGAGAAGGCTTTAGAAAAAAGCAGAAGTTCATATTTGCTGTGTTTCTTTGCTCTGATGCAGTCCTGTTTTATAGGGCACTCGCTATGCTCTGAAGCAGATTTCAACTGGGGTGGTTCAGTGTTTCAGCAGTTGAGATATCTCCTAATATTCCACTGGCGCAGTGTTTTTCATAGGGTGTTGTGCTCGTAGAGGTGCAAACAGATTTTGACAAGCAGACGTGTGCATCAGGAGGTGGGGGTGGGGTGGTTTGGAGACCCACACTGAGGCTGAAACTGCATCCTGCTTTGAGATTGTTGCGTTCAGGATCTGATGTGGCAAACACGGGGTTAAAGTTTTGATCCCAGCTGTTGCTATGCAATGCGCAGCCTGTATGCCATATAATTGCATGTGTGCCAAACAGTGTGCTTTAGCTGTTCATCTTCCACGGGAAACGGACACAGTCATTTACCTGCATTTAACCCAATTGCCCTAGTTTTTACAACCATACGATGCCGGCTTGAGGCCATAATGCCATTTGCTGTTGCGCATTACAGCGTCTGTTACCTCTGTGAACTATGTTTCATGTTGCATGTTGGGCTGGAATGAGCATCATTTGTGTGTAATAAACCATTACAGGTAACAGGTAGTCACGTACTTCTGCATGTTTAATAGATTAATTGGTCCTAATTATCCTTTTATATCACCCAGATTAGCAGAATTTACCCCCTTCCATATTCACTGTTCCCATGCTTCCTGGAAGATCTGCTGTCTGTCTGCACATTGCTTAAAGGTGAACACAGCTGTATCCACGGTAGATAGTGCCCAGCTCAGATGGCCAGTGGCTTTGCACCCAGTGCAGCATTTGGAAACATGGGCTGCATTTTCCAGACCCAAATTCCCAGAATTTAATCTGGGTTACCTAACAGTCAGTGTGCATAATAAACAGCAGTGCTGAGATTAAAGATAAACAGAATTTGAAATGCCTTCTCTTTTGGCTCAAAGTGTCCACATACATACTGTACATGAGAAGGTATAAGGGTTGGGGGCCACAAATGTGTGGCTGTCCAAACCTGCTAATTACTATAACTTCCCACCCTTTTCTGGGTTTTTTAAAAGGTACTGATTAAAGAAACGTATACTATCTGCAGGTTTCAACTGCCCAGTGTCATTTTTTGGCTACTCTGCATTATACAGAGCTCTGTAGACATTGTACAGTGTGGCATTAATGGCAGATGCAATGTTTTCTACTTTATCAGTACGATTCAGTCCAGATTTTACATTTATAGTTCAGCAGGTGGGGCTTTTCATTGCCGTGTCTGTGGTATCTACTGTACAGTATGTGCTTGGTAGGAAGGTGACAAAACAGCGGTATTACTAAACTCAACATCATTCCAGTGACTTCACTTGGAACAAAAATCACAATATCCTTCAACTCTCAAGACCAGCATTCACTTAACTCTGTTTACTTAATTTCGCCATCTCTTGGAAAAACAGTTTCACCTACAGTATGCTGACCTTTATTAAGCCAACTGGATTGCGTCTCTCCCAGACCATGGTTAGACTTGTGGTCTTAATGCAGGTGATTGTGAGGCTATTGTTATTGCCAATGCCGATCTGTGCCTTAGGACCGTGTGTAATTCAGTTCTCTACTAAGGGAGAAGTGAAATTCCTTGACTGTGTCATATGAATCCATGAGGTTTTCCTATAAACATTATCCTAATTCGTGATCAATTGAGAAAACGTGCCATTTTCACAGGCCTCCCTCCAGGCTTAATGATGTCACACCATTGCTTGTGTGTACATTTTTACGGATCTGTTTTTGTTAAAGCTGTATGTCATTACTTTTGCAATTATTGTTGCAGTCTGATTCAGAATAGTTGGTTATTTTAAAGGTTACTAAAGCGATGTGTTAAACTGTGCTTTTTTGTGTAGTGTGCCTCTTATGAGCTGTGTACCTGTCCCACAGTAAGATGGTATGTGAGTTGCTGATGAACTGTCCGTATCAGAATTCTATTTTTGGGATTGTTTTATTAATCTGTGCTCTGCTCTTAAACAAAGATACCCTTAACCTAAATAATTAATAATGGGTTGAATAATTAACAGTGCAGTTTATCAATAAACACTGCTTGTTAAATAATACTTGGTTGGCAATGCTACTTACTTGGGTTTGTTCTGAGTCCTATGTTGTTCTACCAGGTGGTAGTTAAGCTGCTGTATTGAATTAGCTAATTACATAAGTGGATAATGCTTCATTCTGATGTTATACATGCAAAATAAAAGAAACTTTTCAAACCAATAAAGAGTAGGTTGAAATCTTGGAGTTGGGATGAGGCTGTGTTATGCTGACTGTAGCTCTGACAGTCATATACTGTAGCTAGAGGCTTCTTTCCAATGGCCCAGTGAGCCAGGAAACAGATTTGGAAAAATAGCACGGTGCTGACAATTTAATCAGGTGAAACAGGGCGTCAGTTCCAGATCAAACAAGCCCCCTTTCCTCCTTAAGTTTAGCCAAGTCAAGAGAGGGGCATCATCGGCAACACAGTGACGTGGACCTGTGTCATCCTGGGTTTGATTCTTATATGCAATTGCCTGTCTATGTGGAGTTAATGTGGTTATTTTTTCCAGGCACTCTAGATTCTTCCCACATTCCAAATACGTGCTGATTGATTATTCCAAACTGTTCCTTTTTAGAAGTGTTTTTCTCTGCATGACACAGGATCATATTTGAGTTTTTTTCCCCAACATAACCAAGGCTGTGTTTCTGTGACTAAAACAGAACTCACTGAAGGCGATGAGCTGACTGGCTTCATCTTTCGTTGGGTGTTTTTTGTCTGGGTTCCCAGTTTCTGCCAGGGCGATGTGTCTGTCTGAGTGTACACAGTCTGAGTCAGGCTCCACGCCGTTGCTGAAAACAGTGTCTAGCATGTCGGCTGCTTCGGTGAATCTCGGTGGTGGATGACTCAGAGGTCTGCGTGAAGGGTATTGAGTGCAGCTGCTTCTGTGAGCAGGGAGAGTGACAGAGATGCCGTGTGCGTTTTGGACACCTTCTCGGCCTGCTTGTCTATTATCAACCAAATAAGGACACCATTACCCACAGGAGGAGCGTAAACTCCCTCTTCCTCAGCAGGTCTAAAGAGTAGTCTTCCATTTTCTTTATAGTGAGTTAATGATAATCCCCCCCCCCAGTCAACGCTAGAAAGTCCATATTCACAATTTATTTCTACATCTGCATCTCATCAGGAGGTTGGCTGTATAGCTTGTCAAAAGTTTAGACTTTTTTAGGTTAGCACTTTAAAATCCATCTTGCCATAACACTTTTTTGCCTACAGTTAGGCACTGGCTTATATGCAAGAACATGCTGCAGGCAAAAACCTTGAAATAGCAGACTGCTATGCGAGGAAAGCAACATTTCCATGCCATTCTGAGCTGTGCAGTTCCATGGCAGTAGTTTAGCCCTGTTCCATCCTGTTCTGTTCCCAACCATAGCTTATATTTTCTTTCCAGGATCCAAAGGCATTGATTCAGAAGATCAGGACTGTACTGTACCAATAAACCCATGATTCTCTCTGCCCACTTGGGCATATTAAACAGCCACGCTTGGCACCTCCTCGTGTTTTAGGAGGCGGGGGAAGTGTTGTAACAAACAACACAGCATCTTGCAGTACGTGTCAAAAGGCAGGGAAACAGAATCCCAGCCCCTCTGACGGCCTCCTGTGGGAATAGGTGGCGGAATCTGCAGTATGTGCCGTAGAGGAGTACCCCCACAGCGGTGCGCCCACTGCTTCCTGCCAGCCTGCGCGCTTCCTCTTCTGCTCATTGTGCGCCCAGTTCGCCAGCTCCCAGCCTTCGTCACTTCGGTCTTTTTGTTTTGCTTTGCTTTTTTCTTTTCTTTTCTTACAAGCTCTTACTTGGCTTGTGGTTTTCCAGGAAATGTGCCCAAATGTGTCTTTTTGTGCATTTTACTCCGATTAATCATTGTAGGAAAACCCCATTTCTTGAAGACTCACTGCTTTCTCAGCGCTCAAGTGCCCTTTGACCAATTTTAGTGACAGCATTATTGGGAAACTTGCAGCATTTTAGCCATTTCAGTACAGCTGTTAAAAAGCCTGACCCTGAGAATTGTGCGCTTTTCTCATTGTACAGTATATCTGCACCTTCAGGAAATACACCAGCTTTCTGTGCGACTGTGTGCATCAGTCCATGCGTAAGGTGTGAGTCCAAGCCATGACCTATCGAGGTTTTTTTATTATTTCTCTATTTAGTGGTGCGTTTATTACTGTGTAAAGGGCAAACCTCTGCTAAATCACCAAAGCATTAGTAATGGCCTTTCCTGTTTTTTATGTTGTTGTTTATTATGATTGGGTGCTGTGCAATCATCCATGTGTTCCAGCAAAATAGAAAAGATAGAGGTTAGGAAGTGACAGTGTTAACCGGCCTTCTTGTGAGTCTTACAAGAACTTTCTATTCGTGCTCATTTCCGTATTCGTTATTTCAATTATTTATTATTTAGAAGATATTTTTTTGTTGGAAAGGTTGCTTCATGCCCTCTGTCATGTCTTGTGTTTGAAAAGACGATAGAGTTGGGGTGATATGAGACTTTTAAATGAGATTTTAAAGGCACACAAGAAAAAGCTGCTCAGTTGTAGGACAGATGGTCTCAAAAACTGTCAACCCTCCTCTTCAGTTGGGAGCTCTTGCTCTTTTGTGCTGTGCAATCTGTGAGCTGCTGCAGACCTCATTCAATTGTTTTTGAAATCATTGTGTTGTCTGCTTTTCTTTGTCTGATGGTGCTAGCTCATATTTTATTTGTGCCATTTCTCCTTCTGTATGCGTGAAAAATTAACCAGCAATGATTTGAGCAGGAAAAAAGAGGATAATTAAATAGGCAAAGCGGAAAAATTACAAAACCTCTTCGCTGTGCTGATCGCAATGGTTTGTAAATACGCACTTTCCAGGATCTCCAAGCCAACTGACAGATCTTTCCACGTCAGAGGTAATTCCTTTATCAAGTCTGATTAACTCCAGTTGGGCTCACGGACTGCGAGGCTGGGTGGGAGTGCACAGAATCTGCACTACCTCAATGCCCTCTCCGACCTGGAAGATGCCAGTCGGTTATACTAGTTTCTGTTTCTGTCATTCTGATGAAATGATCATAGTTCTGATAATACAACTCCTACAATGCATTAGTATTATCAACAGTAATAGAATTAAGGTTACAAGTGAGAGGAGACCTTTTGGCCCATCTAGTTTATTTGCTGGTAGCTAATTGATCAGAGCATTTTGCCCAGCTGTTTCTTGAAGGATCCTAAACAACAGTCAACAACATGGATGCACAGCTTGTTACACACTCCCACAACTCTTGAGTAAAGCACTGCCTGCTGTTCTTATCCTTTAAATGCACTTCTCCTTAGTTTTCACAACAAAAGTAAGATATTATAATAAAGATTTATTCATATTTTATCACTATTTTGTCCACTATTGTTTTTGTTAAAAGTAATTTTTCATCCTCTTCAGAACATACACCTCTTCTAGTGAAATGTTGTAATGAACAGACTACATGCAGGACAAACTGTAAAGATTCAGCTAGTTGATGCTGAGACCACCAATGACCAGGATTAGGGAGCACAGACTGCTTTGGTGAACCTACTTACCCTGGTTGTGCTCTTACTCGACATTTCGCAGCATAAACATTGGTAATCACTGGGAAAATATGATGCATCTTCCTAGAGCTCAGCTCTCTGCTTTTCTTTCCCTCCATAATTTAAAGTGATTTGCTTGTGAAGTATTCAGTCACATACTGTCTGCACTAGAGAGGCAACATTAGGACATCCATGATGATTCAGTTTGTCTAAAAACAAGGAATGTTTTAAGGAATCTGCTTCTGTTCTTATCCCAAAAAACATTACTTTGTTTCAGTCAAATTTTGTAAAATTTTATCATCTGGAATACTTGAATTCAGTTCCCTTGTAGTCTCTTTTGTTGGAAACTAAAGAGCTGTAGTTCCCCCAAACACGACACTCATCTGAGATTGAAAGTTATTCCTTCTAGCTTCAGGAAGGGAACAATGCCAGTGAAGCAGACCCGGTTGGGGTCATTGATATGCACCTCATGTTCTGGGTGGCTTGATGATTAAGCCTTTTCTATCTGTCTGTCTGCGCCTAATGGAAGTTCCCCTTGCCTCATTGCATTTTCCATCCTTTAACCATGCTTTCATGTAGTTTCTGATGAGTCAAAAACTAGTTAGAAACTGATGAGTCGTTTCATGAGTATATAGGATTTGGTTGCACAGAAGAGAGAGGAGGCACCTTTTGCTCAGTAGTTTTACTGGTAACTGACTGAGGAATCTCATCCTGCCATTTCTTGAAGGAAACCATA
Source organism: Lepisosteus platostomus (assembly GCF_059453375.1). Lineage (NCBI taxonomy): Eukaryota > Metazoa > Chordata > Actinopteri > Semionotiformes > Lepisosteidae > Lepisosteus > Lepisosteus platostomus. The sequence goes on from NC_142623.1 coordinate 15,936,018, forward strand.
GAATAAACATGGATGAGTAGTAAGGTCGAGACCCTCAATACCCCCTTTAACGACTCTCTTCAGGCTTTACCATGTTTCTGTCGGGATTTCACTGTGCTCTATGGTGCATCACTCAGTTTTTGCTATGGTGTACAAAACAGTCATCTCTTCTAAGTGAGGTCAGGGCTCCCCAGTACGCAGTGCGCCAGAGTCAGGCTCTGTGCAGGGAGGGGTGTCTGGTTACTCTGCAGACTGACAGGCTGCCAGCTGCCCAGGGCCGGGAGGAAGTGTGAATGAATTGAAACGCCAGGTCCTTCCTGTTTGACGTCTACCTAACCTCTGCTGTAGCCATGAATGAAAAAGTGCCTCTTGATTGTTTTTTCAATTAAAAGAACAGTAGCAGATCTGATCAGTTCTCCTAAAAGACTATTCTTTTAATTTATTCTAGCAGGATATTTATTTGTTCTTGTAAACATCCTGACGTTGTCATGCCACATCTGTAAATTCACTATAGGGACAAAACGTTTAGAACCGGCCCAAAAAAGCAGTATATCAGTATAGAGGATAGCCCCTGAAGTCTAGTTTTGAAAGCGACAGTTGCATGAGTATTAATGCAGTGATTGATTTATCTTGAAGTCGTGTTTCTGACTTTGAGTGAAATTTGAAATTAAAAGTGCAGGCTGTTAGACCCTCTCAACTTCCCTGCAATAAAACAGAAGACGGAAATCAAAACATGTATGTGCCCAGAAGTGGTTTTGGTGTCTCCTGGGCCCACTGCTCTGTTCCCTGCTGTGGTATGACAGTCCTTGGGTTCATGCTGCTAAGATCCCATCCTCAGCTGGCGGCGTTCCTGCACTGCACATGTGGAAGCAGAGAGTAGAGATTTTGCTCATCTTGTGTTACTGAGAGCCCTCTAGGAGACCAAACCCTCTCTCGCACTGACACACACACAGAGAGAGAGAGCGAGGCATCTGGCCAAGGTCACCGCAGAGAAAGGTTTGCCAGGCTTAACCCTCTGTGGTGGTTTCTGCACTGTTTACAAACGGAAACTGCTAGTTGTGCAGTAAGAAACTGCAGGTATGGGAGTGGAAAAAAAACTTCTGAGATTTACAAAAGCTGCCTGAATCTTATTTAAGGGAAACGCACAACATGAGCATTATTTATGTATTGCATGAATATTTACAAAAACGTTTTTACATATTGGCATTATTCATGTACTGATTAATGAATAGATGTATAAGACTCTCCTTTTCTAATGTAACAGCTCAAAGGAAAAATTAAATCTTCGGTTTAGCTATATACTGTATATAGGAAGATTTCCAAAAATATATTGGTCTTTGTTTTGTGACCATTATTCAAAGGAAGAGGCATCCTATATGTGTCTACTGCAGGTAAAGGCTGACTGCAGTGTCCAGGCAGGACCAGTGGCAGTCCTGTCTCCTGTGTGGCGCTGCAACTTTAAATGCACTGAGCTGTGTGACGGATGTCCTGCTCCTTGCTCTAATGCCAAATGACATTGGCGCGCTGTGTTGCCCTACCTCCCACAGAGGACAGCCCCATACCCTGACCTCATGAGCTGAAAACAAAAGCTAGACTGAAAAAAGATAGACTTTGAATCTTCACTGCCTTCCCCCTTCATACAATTTTGTACAACTCTGTCTCTTTCGTTTCCATTTATGCTATGGTGGCACTAGTAAGTGTGAGACTATAAGCCCTGTCTATAACACAGGGCCTTTAAGCAGGTTAAGGACTCCTGCTCAACTCAAATAAGCATCTTTCACTCTCACACACAACACAAAGCACAAAAGGGAGCACACTCTGCATGCTAATCGTGCAGCCTGTGAGTCATAGAGAAGCTTGTGTGATCACTGGAGGGGTGGAAGAATTGTTGGAAAACTGCAGAGGTCCAGGGGTTTAAAAAGAAGTACAGTATATTTTAATATGGAGCAGCTGTGTATGCATTGGATGTAAACCGTACACATACCATGATATTCCTCTATGTGAATGCACAAAGCCTGAGCTGTTAGAAGTTCTTTGATGTGTTTGGGCTGTCATGTTCAGTTCTTTTACATTGTTTCTTAAAGGTAATAGGATTAGTTGGTTCACTAGCTATTACCCTGGCTAATATCTGCATTAAAAACATGTTTGCAATCAGATCAAAGTATTGTGTCTAACCTGTGCGCTGTAATTTTTAAAAATATAATAAAAAAGGAGAGGATGTTTTCTCCCGCTAGCTCATTTGGTTTTTAACCGCTGGTTAGGGAACCAGTCAAGGATCTCATTGTAAAGAAGTTTTGAGATGTAGGTGAACGTTCCCTTAGTTTCCATGTGGGTCCTCCGGTTGTTTTTCACTGTTAATTCTGAATTCCACGGGCTTTGGGCCTCTCGGGATTCAGAACACTTGGATCAGGTCACCTTGTAGTTTTCTCTGCTTGTTTGTATCTTCTCTTCTTCTTTTGCTCCTGTGTCACTCTGAAGCGCACTGTTCTGGGCGACCTCGAAGAATGAGAAGGTGCCTGATGCGCATCGGGCCTGTGACATCACTGACAGCAGCCCCCAGCCTCTTGCAGGCGACTGGCATATCTCACACAGTCTCCCCTCCCCTGGTCACCTCCAAGACCCAAGCCCAGCGTCTCGGGTCTCACACAGCCGGGGCAGCAAGCGGTTTTTCTGTGCGTTTTCTTCTTAAAGAATCATCCGAAAAATGGATTTTGGATGAGTGCAAGTTGACGAGCTGCCCAACTCCTAGCTCTGCCAAGATGACAGTAATATTAGCTGTGATATCCGAAGGCTCTTGAGAAGGATTCGCCTGCGTCAGACCTTGACATCTGTGTGTCTGTGGCCGGTCTGGCCATCCGCTGAGGCCTGTGTCTTGTGGAGAAAGACTGCTCCTGCCTCCCCCTGGGTCTGGCCAGCTCTCCGTGCTGTTCCTACTCCTCAGCTCCCGGCCAGCGCAGGGACCTTGACACGCATCCGATAAACATCTCTTCCTTTCTTGGCTTCACTTGACATTTTCCACTGCTTTAATGAGCTGCCCCCCCCCCCCCTCCATGTTTATTTTCCCTAAAGGATCTCAAAGAGGAATTTGGCAAAGCAGAGCTGAGAAAATGCTCTCTTACAACAAATAATAAAATCAGTATTTTTAAATGCGTTAAAACACGCAAAACACTTCCCTTCACCTCCTTCCCACTGTTGCCAGCAGGTCTGAAAGTGTAAGGCTGGCCTTGACGTTTGGCTGACTGGGGTTCAGGAAGTTGAGATGAACCGGCCAGGGCTCCTGCGGGCTCACAGCAAGGCCAGGGAGAGATGTGTCACTCCTCCAGTCGGCATCGACTCTCCTGCCGGGCGCTGTGGAGTTCCGCGACGTGCTGGGTGAGGGATGGGCGTGTCGGTGGAGTGTGTCAGCTTGTCCCGTTCTCTCCCGAGAGGCCACTGGAGGTGCAGCTGTAAAGCCAGAGCATCGTGCCATTGGCATTTCCCAGTGGTTGGGTCAAAACGAAAACAACTGGCAAATTAACATTTAAGAGAAAAGAGGATTTATTGTGGTATACATTGGTGAGGAAGGCCTGATTGGATAATCCATCATACAAGATGAGGAAACAGGGTGGCACAGTTAATGCACAGAGCAAACAAGGTAAACACAATTTGTTAAAATTCAAAAAAGTAATCTGGAAGACTGTTGGAGCGTGGTTGGTTACACACTGTAGCTCAGGTACAGCATTACCATATGTAATAGATGGATTTTGGGAAAGTTACAAAATTGCGATATTGTAGACTGTTTTGTTACAATATTGCAGGGCACCAGGCTCCATTTCACAACTTTTCTACAGTACTTTTGTACTGTTCATGTCCTTGTTAAATTCTGAACAACACTAATTCAGTCTTTGAGAGAGTGTGTACTAAACGCCTTCACCAGTCATCTAATAATTAAATAATTAACGGACATTAAAGTTCTGGATTTGATAGTTGACAGAGAACAATATCATGTGCATTGAGGGTGTAGATCATAGAATACTGTACATAGTTTTGGTCTTTTGTTACTGTAGTGCTGTAAATTGTGAAGCTGAGAACTGTCCTGGAACACAAACCAGCAGGTGTACAGGCCTCCTGGGCCAGGACTGGTTCTAAGGGATGTCCACTGCTCACTGCTGACAGTGTTACAGGTTACCAGTGGTTTGTGTTACAGACGCTAATACAACATTATTTTTCTTGGTGAGGGTTAGCAAATGATACTGCCTGTCCTGTCACTTTTCAAAGCAAAGGCAGTGGTTGAGAGTTTGCTTAGGAACCAAAAAGCGAAAATAGTGTGCAATGCCAGATTTCATGTTTACATTAATGAATTGTCTACTGTGGACGATTATTTGGTTTTGACATCTTGACAGTGTCACAGAAAGTGTATGGCCAGTTGTGGATTGTTTTAAGGTGCTGTGGGGGGCTTGAATTGCACCACTGCACATGATTGTCTTTCTTGATGCACTGTAAGAAGTATAGAATTTGAGTCAATTTAGTAAGTTTTTTATTTCAGTTAATTCACAACTTGCTACATTAGATATTTTTCTTGTTTAGATTGCAATTCATTGTCAAATAATTTACAGAAAAAATCAACTTGTTAAGTGGCCTGCACATAATGTAGCCTGATCTCTCAGTCTGGTGATGTAAATTATAAAACCCCTCTGTGGCGCCCCTAGACCTGGGCCATATCCGCTGTAGTGAGATAGATTGGTGTTTAAGAATGAACTTTTTTGAAGCCATGAGTACGCATCTAAACGTCCACCTGCCAGATCCATTGTGTACTTGCTTATTACCATATGGGTTGTGATGAAACATTAAACAGGAGAATTAGGTCAGTAAATGCATTAGGAGAGATCTGTGTTAAATAGGCTGGATTTAATTACCTTGAAATTATCCAACAAACTCCAGTTCTGAAGAGTTAATACCTAACATGCTGCAAGCCAGTTTGCAGAACATTCAAGGGTGGGTTCGACCTTGGTTTGCAGAACAGAATGATGTAGATGTGTAGAGGTCAGCCACACCTAACTCTCCAGCCTCCTGCTCCCCTTTAACCATTTTGGTATCTGTGACTGTGATGGAGCAGGCTGCTTATGTGTGTGTCTTGCCTCAGGACAGTGTGTGAGGTTGCAGTTGCTAGGGAGGCCTCGGCTGTTGCCATGGAGATTATTCAGTGTGAGTAGATTGGTCACTGGAACGGAGGCTGTTTCTCCTGACGGATGGTTTGTACTGGAGGAGGGTTTCACAAGGGCAACAGCCCGCCAAGGAAAACTGAGGCAGTTCCACCCATGGACCGACGTGCCAGGGGGGCAGGCAGTGGGAGGGTGGGGGCGATTTCCTTGTGATTGCTGCAGGTGTGCTTGGATTCATGCAGTCTGGAAGAGTGGGTGTATGGAGTGATAGCTGTGTTTTATTCCCTCAAATCGTTGTCGGAACGTGCTTTTTTATGCTATCAGTTTTGACCCACTTCTACACTTTAGCCTGTTACCACAATACAACATTTGTTCATGAACAACGAAAAAACTGAGAAAGTGCTGCACATTCTCTCATTCTGCCTTTATACACAAACACACATTGGGGTTAGATACAACTGCTGGTCTATTTTAAGTTATGTGGTTGCATCCGTCTTGTGTCTTGTTGGGTTTTTTTGGTGGCAACCGCAGAATGGATCTGAGAGAGAGCCAGCTCATTTCAGCGTGAGTGACCTCTAGCTGGATTCGAACTCCTGCCTCCGTAGTGGTGTAAGATGAGTCTCAGGAGGACCAGGGAGTCTCATACCTGCGTCACTGAGGACGTGACAGCATCTGAGTATGGCCCCCTTTCCTCCAAGGTCTTCTAGCGTGGGAACCATGTGGCTGTTCCAGTCTGGGCCTCCCTGGACACAGTTAATTTAACTTGTTTACTAGCACAGAGATGAGGTTTCTGAGGACTGGGGTGTTGTGCAATTTATGACTTGTCAGAGCAGCTCTGCAGCTTCAATTTCTCCAGCTTCAGAGCTGAACAAGGAGGTCAAATGTTTTCCTTCCTTATTGATTTGGCATCCATCCAGCTCGGCAACGTGAGTGGCCACTAACTGTGGGGAGATTAGTTAGTCAGTGTGGCCCCTTCCTTTTCTTAAGGAAGCAGATCTTCTATTCTACACACAGTTTCAGTACTGAAGAGAACTCAAACTGCCTATAGGATTTGTCCTGATCATCTGGGAAGTCTGTCAGTTCACATGGTACCACCGCTGGAATTGCTCCACTCACCAAAGGAAGCAGTGTCCAACAGATATCCTTAATAAAAAAAGTTATATGAGTTTATGAAATATATTTCAAATGCCAGGTAACAAAACCTGGACATCTCTCATTTATCTTCCCTATGCACCTTGTGTAAAAATGTGCAGTAAATGCACACCTATGGAAATCAACCCTTACTGGTGGTTTATGCTTTCTCAGGCAAAATGGAATTGGAGTACCTGAAAAGGCTTAGAGGTCATGCTTTCTTGATTTCACCCCAGTATACTGCACTTTATCATGGTATACTGCAGTAAGGTTTCACAAAGGAGAGGGTTTCCGTTTCAGTGGGCTTTCTCCTCAAAAGCTAGGATCGTAGTCTTTAAATGTATCAAGGGGAGTTGAAAGTGTCGGGTGGGGGCTTTAGGTGATTTCTTACTCTTCAAAGTCAGAAGGGAAGAAGTGGGTCACTGAAGTGGGTTTTGTGAGGTGATGTACAGTAGGTCAGCGAATCTCTGCCAAGCAATGCTGTAGTGTACGGCAGCTTTGTCGCTTGGCTCCTGCCACATAAAAGCTTAAGTATGAAAATAAACCAATAGTTTTGATGTAATCAAGGGAATTTCAAGTGATTTTAACTGGGATCCCTGGGGTAGCCAGGCAGAAGTTGCTTGAGCTGAGCCCTGCTCTGTGTGCACCAGTATCACAAAGCCTCCTTCAAATCAGATCTATTGAGTGTGGTGTAGGATTTCTTGAAATTTAGGATCAGAGTATTTACAGGGTTTCTGGGGTGGTCAGTCCTTTATTTTCTTGTGGTCTTTGATATGGGGATTTAAATGTAAGCACATGTCATGACATGAGTTAATAAGAAGCTATTCATTCCATCATTCTCATGATTGTTTGTATTGATCATAGGTCCTCATGGAGCTATTTCAGTTCTAGGTGAATAACAAATGCTCTCAATCTGAGCAAGATATTTCAGGTTAGCAGTGAGGACTATGTAGAGGCAATACTGGACATTTAATATATTTATGAAAAGGGGGTAACCGTCAACCATAAGTGCCTGTAGGACTCTTGTTGTACAGCAGTTTGAGCCATTTGAGGGTATTCCATTTGCAAGGTTTAGAATATAAGTCAAAAGCTGAATTTCTTTCTTGTTGTCTTATCTGGAGGAAGTTTCCATAACCGACAAGGGGAGTTAAGATCATTTTCCACCTCAGCTCCATCGGTACAATCGGAGTAAGAATCATTTCACTGGACACTGACCGAACTGAACCGTAGTGGGAGTCTTGTTTCCATCTGTTTTCTCTCAGTCCCATTCAGACTCGTTCATCAATCTGACCTCTGGGTTAGAAGGCACTTGAGGGGGGAATAGCTGGATAAAGATCTGTTGTCTTTGCAGCGCTAATTGCATGGATCCTCTCACTTCGTGTTGCTGCTGAGCCACTCAGCTTCTATTTCCAACCCCCCCCCCTTCCAACACACACTGATAAAAGCTCAAGGGGAGTCTTGTGTACGTTTTCCATCAGACACGTGCCAGTGGTTTGCGGAGGAGCTGTTTAATCCTTAACTGATCAATCCTCTCGCACCTCTCCAAGCCACGCTGTCTGGAGCTGCATAAAAAAACAGAAAAGATCAAAGGCCTGATTCCTGGGTGGGGGGGCTGCTGTGCCCTAGAGCATTAGCATCTCACCCCCACTACTTTTCCAATTGCTGCTTATTGTTCGGTGGGATAACATCTGCTCATTGTGTCAGATGTGTTCTTAGTTCAAAGGCAAGCCCCATCAGAGCCAATAGGAACGTCTGGCAACTGTTAGAACTGGCCTAACGCACCCGTTTCCAGGTCAGAGAAGGCCAATCAGGTTGCCCTGCGCCCGCTAAAAAACATCTGGCAGCTGCCTTCCCAGATGACAGAAGGGGAGCTGGCTCGGAGGCGGGCACACTGAGAGAAAGCACAGAGAGGGCTAGCCAGACAGTTGAGCAGCAACAACAACACGAGGCTTGCTCTCTTTTCTCCACCTGCGTCTTGGAGGAAAAGAGCTAGATAAATCAGCTGAGAGGCCCCTGGAATGGACAGCCTCTTGTCGTCACCAGCCAAGAACTCTCTTCCAATACCCTGGTCCTCCCCGCTCACTGGGCTCCAGTCAGTAGAGCTGTGAAATCTGTGCCTGTGATCTCTCTACTCCAGTGCCTACAAACAGCAGCACAGCATCTACAGCCCTGCTCTCCAGTGCGGAGAGTGTGTGTATATTTCTCCTCATTTGGAACCGTTTAGACAAACACAATGCCGGAAATCAACTATCTGCTCTCCGTGTCCTGGAGCTACATCAAGGTGAGTTGTGAGGAGTCCATTCTTGCCTTCATACAGATTGGTAAATGGTAAAAGGACAGCAGTAGGATTAAATACTTGATTCATGTTTGGGGAAAAAGTCTTACAAATTAAGTTTCACATGGCAAGCTTTATTAAGGATATGGTGACACGTATTTTTCAGGTAAAGAGAAAATGCAGTACTTGTGGGAAAAGTGAAAGCATAAGTATCGGAGACAAGACTGCAGCCAACATTGAATTGACTTGTTTCCGGTTGAATTAACTGTCAGAGTGAAGTGTTTTGTTCATTTTGTCCATGACTACACGTCCTTCAAAAATAATACATTAACATTTCAGTGAATGAGGTATTAAAAAATGACTGACCTGGCATTTGAGGAGACATTAATTTAAACTTTGAGAGGCATTCATTCTGGGTTTGCCAGATTGAGTATGGAGTTCTGTATTCAGAAAACGGTGCCAGTTATCCCAATATTGTTACATTTCCCCTTGTAAAGGCAGTTCAAATATTTTCTTCTTTAAAAATATCTCTTTCAGTTATCACCTATTATGGACTGTAGGTCATAGTTTGACAAACAACAGCTTTCAGGTCTCGTGGAGCCGTATTTCTTGCAATACAAGTCAAACTGTCTGTTCAGAGTTGTGATTTTCAAACGTTTCTTGTGTTGCTCTTACAGCCCCACAAGGTGGCTAGGCTGTAATTCCATTCCTTCCTGCTGGAAATGTCTTGTGTGCTGGTTCTACTGATTGCTTTGTTTTTGTAAGGCTATTTTATGGATATTTGAAGGGAGAAAAAAATCCTATGTAGAATAATATATGGTATAAACAGGTATTACTTACATATTACGGGTGATATGGTGGCGCAGTGTTTAATATTGCTGCCTCGCAGGGCTGTGGCTCTGGGTTTAATTCCAGAGCTGGGGTGCTATCTGTGTGTGTGTGTATGTTGTCCTCATGTTTGTGTGGCTTTCCTCCAGGTGCTCAATGTTTCATTCCACAGTCCAAAAACATACAGGTGGGTTAAGTGGCTTCTGGGAAAATTGGCCCTGGAGTCTGTTTGTTTGTGTGTCTGCCCTGCAATGGATTGGCCCATCCTAGGTGTATCCTGCCTTTTGCCCGTTTCTTGCCAGGATAGGCCCTGTCTTCCCTGCGGCTCAGTATTGAATAAAGCAGTTTAGAAAATGGATAGATGGATATGTTACTCACCTAGGAGCCTTCCATCCATCAGTCCATTATCAGAAAGCTGCTCGTGAGGGTGGGAACAACCCGGAGTTTTCTGCTCTGGACCCTGGGCAGGACTGCCAGTCCATGCCAGCAAACGGGGATCAATTAGAGACACCAGTTAATCTGGCCCGCGTGTCTCTAGAATATGGGAGGAAACCAGACCATCTGGAGAAAACCCTCATGAATGGGGAGGAACTTGCGAACTCCACTTAGAAGGTTTCCTAGCCCAGAATTAATCCAAGAAATGTGAGGCAGCACCACTAACAACTAAGCCACTGTCATCTGTACGCGTCTACTGAAAATAATCTTTTTCAAAATAATATGTCAATATACAATTAATTACTGGAAGCTTTTGATTTTATTCAGCAACTATTCTGTGTAACAGAGCATCATATGTATTCAGGCCATTTTCGACTTTACAATGGGGATGATATTAATGAAGAGCTTGCTGTACATTGAGGAACATTCCCAGAGTTTCTATGGAAAAAATACCCTTGGTGTTTATTTGAAGCTGCTCTCCAGGGTATTCAGGCTCCTAGAGCTGGACTTCACTGGCTCCTGCGCGGGAAGAGGTTGCCCGACACGTGCCCCTTGCTCGGGATCGTGGGAGTGACCTGCGTGATACACACACAGACAGCCCATGTCAAGCTACATGACCGTGATCAGGGATCAGCTTTTGGTTAAAGATATCTGCGATTACCTGCAGTGGTCTTGGTTTTAACTATTTAGATCATTTTAAAAGGACTGATTAATAAGCAAATTAGAAGCCAGTTAATAGTTCAGTTAAGGAGTGAATAGCTGTTTGGAACAGAAGCCTGGAAAACAGAGGGTTGAACTTCAGTCACTCACTTCCATTCAGTTTACTGCACTTTTCTTGCTGCCCTCACTCTCCTGCCCATTGGGAATCACTCGCTTCTGACCCCTTGTCTCTCTGTCATATCCCTTGGCTCAGGGATACATACAATGTGTGGGAAACCAACATCCTCATGTCCTCATGCCCACTGCAAGCTGTCTGTGTCTTTTTTACACTGTAGGCGCCACAATCGCAACAGCAGAGCTATGGTCTTGCAGGGAGGGCAGACGCAGCTCTCATCAATAACACTGCAAAGCCTCAGACTTCCAGCAGGCTTTAAATGAGCGGGCTTGGCCTGACCTGGAATCTAACCAGCACTGGTGGCTAGTGTGGGCTGAGTGTTGAGGGACCCTGGTTCAGTGACACATTGTCACAGTGCCTTGTGACAGCAGGGGTCTAAGGCTGAGACGGCAGGCTTGTTTAGAATAAACATGTAAAGGAGCACTGCGCAGAGCACTGGTGAAGCGGAGAATGTGCACAAAGGCCCCTCCACTGTCATTGCCTTGACCTACTTTCGGTTGCTGGCTAGACGCAGTATGACTGTGCAGGAGCAGCAAGGCTCTGACATGAGAGAGAGGAGAGGCCAACGAGATTCTTTTTCTGTGCTGTTTGTGTGGTTCTGCGGTATCAAGGCACGTGCCTTGACCGCTGTGGGAGTACGACCTCTTTGGGAATAATGTACGACCGGGTGCAACAAAACCACCAGGTGGAGGAAAATTGTGTTTATCACAACCCCAGAGACAGAAAGGAAAGGAGCTGTACCATTTTAGATATGAGAAGCAACACTAATAAATAACATCACTACCAAGACTGTGTAGTTTGAACGTCTCAGTTTTCATGTTTCCCAGCATTTTGCGTACATGGTGCACAAAGGTTACCTTGAAATTAGTTCCAAACCCCCACCATTCTTTGTGTAAAGAAGTGCTTCCTGGATTCAGTAAATGTTCTCTATTTCCACGTGGGTCCTCAGGTCTTAGTTTCACTGTTTTTCCTGAGCCAGTCATCAGTAACCTTTGAAGATCTTAAATCCCTCCTATAAAGTCCCCTTAGTAGGCTGGTGGTCAATACTAAAGAGATGCCTTTGCTTTAAGTTGTCTCTGGAAAGTATTTTGAATAATACTTTGTATTTGTATCATTTTTTGGGTTGGTGTGTACAGTAGTTATGTGATCTGAAGTACAGTAAATCAGGGATTATGTACAGTAGCATATCTCTACCAAAGACGCCATAAAGTCAAAGGACTGGTATCTCTCTGGAGAAACTAGAACCAGCAAGCAGTGTTCTAGTTTAAAAGGCTCTCCGGGGTTCTATAAAGGCTAGTTAAAAAAGGAAAAATGACCACCCAAGAAGAAAAGAGTGGTTCTGCTTCATATTTCAACCTCAAGATGCCTCTGATGATGTCTAATCTAAAAGACTTTGTAATCCTGCGTTGCGCTGTTAGTTCACACAGTTTTGCCACATGTTGGTAGGAGTGTTGTGATGTTGAATGGTATCCAGTCCTACAGCACTAATGATATGTTCTTCACTCTCTCCTCCAGTTCAAAAGGATGCTGAACCGCGAGCTAACACACCTGTCAGAGATGAGTCGGTCGGGGAACCAGGTGTCTGAATACATCTCTAGTACCTTTCTAGGTGAGTGTCACGAGGCTTCATAATCTTTGTTCCCCACAGGCTTCTGTGTTTTTACTTTGAGCAGATTTAAGGTGCAGCTGCTTTTTGTCCACAGCAAAAATCTCCATGCACAAGGTAAATGGTCTCTTAAGTCAATGGCAGCTTTTAGGGAAGTATATAATGCCATCTTTTGACCAGAAATGGAATTGCAAGTGTTTGATTAATGTCAATGAGTTCACCTTGTGTTTTTTGCATGCTATGTCTCCAGTCCTTAAGAACAAGAAAAGGCTTCAACTTAGGGGGAAGTTATCCACTTAAGCAATCTTGGATGACCTCAAATAGGTAATGAAGGACTCAGGTGGAAGGAAAATCAGAAACCTTCTGGCCCTCTGGGACTAGAGTTGTTCACCCCTGTGTTACAGAAACCCTTTTCTAGATGGAATCCCCTGCTCTATCCTTATAACCAGAATGGTGACTTCATACCAGCAGGACTGGTGATGCTCAGCTAGGATGTTATACATCACCATAGCTGCATGACTTTTCACTCGTACTAAAGAGTGGGGGTGCTCGCTTCACCGGATAATGTCTGCATTCCTCTTTCATTTCATGCACACAAAATTTGTCTTTTTAAATATTAATTTTGGTAAAATGTATTTCTTTTGTCCACTCTTAAGACAAAACTACAAATGAAATAGGCACATTGCCAGGGAGGTTCATGCAGAATCCTTCAACGTTAAGGCAACAGTGACCCTCCAGGCTAGTGAGAGTCTCATACAGCTCTATCTGACCGTGCGAGACCTTCACAGTGTCTAAACTAGGTTATGTAGGGAGATATGGGACAACTGTAAAGACCGTGGAAACCAGACTTTAAGCTGTTTCTTCTCTCTCTCTAATTGTCAGACTCTGCCAAAAGTAAAGTATTTAAACTTTTGGGGATGTCACCCCAGCATTCCTTTAGCTTCCTTATCTTAACACTAAGAAACATTTGTCCTCTGTCCCCAGGCATGGCCTGGGTTAGAGTTATCATTTACATAACCCCTTCTGCGAGCGTCATTCTGGTTACAATTTTGAGAGAGTGCCAGTAAAAAATAATGCGGCAACTGTTTTGTGTTTTTTTTGTGCTTTATGTAGCCTCTCTCCACTGGTCGTGCTTGACTGTTTATGGTAATCTAAATAGTAATGTCTTTGAATTAACAGTTGGAGTTAGGTCATTTTGAAAACTGCATTACTGACATCAAGTTACAGCATCCCTTCTGATTTAACTATATCAATTTGAAAACTATAAACTATATACATTAACTACATCAATTAAAATAAGAAATGCAACCCATTTGCTTCTCTGTCAGGCCCTGTCAGGCCCTGCCCTTGGTGATCTTGGTGTGTTTCTTGCATTACTTATTGTGTTGCATCTCAGTGTTAAAGCCTATCACTGTGACTCTGCAAGGCTTCATCATTTAGCATTTGTGCTAAACAAGAGTTAAGGCAAGGAATTCGTTTTCTATGTCAGTAAAGAATACCTTACTTCAGTTGCTGAACATTATGCCTTGTCGTTAAACCAGCTGGTCAGGTCTAGCTTCAAACTTTAAAACGTTTGACTGCAGTGCAGAATTTGCTCCACGTTGTCAAATTCTAGGCAAGCATCAACAAATTGTTCACTCGGACAATTAGGTCTCTTGGACTCCCAGCTCCTTCAAGATTTTTCTTGACGTTTCAGAGAAAAACAGCAGCTGGCTGCTAAGGTGCCCCTGTAGAGATTCGGATCTGATCTGGAGAAAGATGTGAACCTGTTTGTGTGCAGAGGGAGAGGGCTCTGATATAGATCGTGTGACTGACAGATGATAAATGTGAATCACAACCTGCAGTCTTTCCGGTCCAGACAGAATAGTCCCAGCCTGGTAAAGCATTTTTGACACATCCTCTCATTCTTTGTGGATGCTTGTCAAACTCTAGTCCTGGATGGATGAAGGCCTGTTGGTTTTTGTTTTAGCTGGAGCTCTTACAGTAATTACTTTCTTAATTAGGCTATTTTTAAGATAGCATAAGAGATACTATAGAGTCAAGACAACAGAATGTTTTGAACCTGTAAGGAAGATTCAGTTTACTCCAGTGAATTGGACTCATTAGTTGAATGACAACTGGGCTGAATGGCAGGGGACCATGTTGCTGTTGAGGAATAGTTTGTGATGCTTCAGCTCCAAGACCTCCGGTGAAATGAACAGGGAGTGCTGTTGGAAAGTGGTGGACCACCTTCAGCCCAGATATTCTCCCAGTGTACTGAGCTGAGGGAGTCTGGAACAAGCTCCCTAGCCAAGCTGTTCAAGCTGAATACCTTCATAAAAAAGCTGAATAATATCCTAGGATCAAATAGCTACTAGCTACCAAACGGGCTGGGTGGACAGAGTCTCCTCTCATTAGTATCCTTTATGTTTCCCTTTTCAATCGTATGTGGTAGCTGCATCATTGACCAGAAGCTGTCTGTATTGGGCAGGTTAAGCAATAAGAACATAGGAACATTCTGCAAACAAGAGAGGGTGATTTGGTCCATCTTGCCATTTGGTAGTTAAGTAACTAAGTGAATCTAAAATTTCATCCAGCTGTTTCTTGAAGAGTTTGGGCCTCAAACCTGGTTGGAAAGCTTTTACCAGACGCCTATTCTTCAAAAAGCAGTGTGTTAGTGCCGGTGCCAAATCCCTAAAGAATTGTGGCTCTCCAGGATCAGGACAGCTACACCACTGCTCCATGGCCCAGACGAAGACAGAATAACCCAGAAGGAAACAGTTTTCTATCGCCTGTATTTTTCTATAGCCTTTGCTATTGGCATGCTAGTTCACTCAACTCCATACAGTAGGACCAGTGTGAGTGCTGTTGTTTAGCCCAGGAAAAAGGCAGAAAGAAATAGTGGTGAAAAATGCCATTTAATTGAAATCCAGGCATAGGGAAATGAAGAAGGTGACAAGATAAACCGATTGACGTCAAACACAGATACCACAGGCCCTTATACAAATATGTATGGAAATAGGGCCCCTTCACGCCCTGTGCACAACTTTGTGCTGGAGGAAGTAATTTGGGCAGACTCCAGAAGAGTCTTTCACAGAGGAAGTACAAGCTAGAGGCGAGGGCCCGACTACCACATTTAGCACTGTTCTGCAACTAACCTAGTGGCTAGCAATTGTAATCCAATTGTAATCCAATTATTGCTTATGACCCCCTCCAGAACCCAAAACTTCATGGGTTTCATGACTACAGTCCTCTTTTTCAGCTGGAAAAGAAGCAAACCTACACTGTGTGGAAATCTGGCTGACACCCACAGCTATGTGCCAAGGGAAAGAGGACGCAGTGTGAGAAAGTTCCTCTGTGCTCACAGGTCCAGCATCTTTTCATAAGCAGTGTGTGTATCATAGCTCACCAGTCTGGGTGGGGTGCTTGGCAGGAAAGTAACTTTTTAATATTAGTCAATATTAGATGTCAAAAACAGATGCACATATAAAAAATGTCTAAAGAAAAGATATACATTAATTTAAACTAACTGCAGATTGATGTTTAGAAGAAACATATTGTAACGCAAATGGGGCTCCGGCGGGCGCCCTTGCCGCATCTGGTCGGCCCCATCCCGACTGGAGGCTCGAACCCGGGACTTCCGCGTCTCTCTGCAGCGACCTAGCCCCGTGAGCTAAAGAGAGATCTCTCCACAGCCCAGTAGCTGTGGTCCTGCTATCACAGGGAAGGGCGGTGACGTCACCCGCTCTGGTACGCCGGCTCTTACACACAGTGCTTGTCGGCCGTAAGCGTTACAATATCTTGTTTCTTCTCATATCTTGAAACATATCTTGTTTCTTCTCTCTACATTTTGTATATTGGGCCCTCTGGGGACTCTCCTTTTCCTTGTTGGTAAAGGAAAAGCACAGGTGCACCTGGATTGTGATAGAGTTCTAGAAAACAAAAACTTAGCCATGTACAAAGAACAAAACTTTGGAAAGGGTTACGGCAATATATCAAATCAACACTCAATGGGTAGCTGCTAGTGTTGGGACCTAAACCACAAAGATCATTTGAATGTCTGTTAGTAGTTTCCAGGTAAGTGGGTGTAGTAGGCTGTTGTGCAGATCATAAGTTACAGATGAAGAGAAAGGCAGTGCAGAAGGAATTCATGTGAAAGAACCAGGGCATTTTTCAGACCGTGATCGGTAAGATCACTTTCAACTTCAGTCTGAAAGAGCTAGGCTTTTATAAATATATTTTTTTCTGCTTAAGTGCACGGTAATAGTAAAAAACTTTGCAGTATATGGTTTAAATGTGCACATCTTGCAATGTATTCGGAATAGAAGTTTATATGCTTTTTTATGCAGAGACATTCCAGTCTATTTCCAGGCACATTTTAAACTGTGGCCTTCTGGGAGAATAATTTGACATACAGACTATACGGTTGTTGATTACCAACTCTTAGTGTGAAAGAAGGTAAATAGCAGAACATTTGCTATAAGTAGAAGAACAAGAATGGTTACCGCTAGACTTGATTGGCATTAATTTCAATATAGTGTTTCTCATTTTTATACATGATTTTATATATGATTTAAAGCTGGAAGAGTTTTACCATACCATCCAAGATGATTCATCCATCCTTTTCACCAGTTAATCATGTTATCTTCGTGAAAGAGAAATGTTATTTTTTAAAACACAGCACTGGGTAGCATTGGGTAGCAGGAGCAATCTCCTAACAGGGCAGAAATGAAGATGCAGAAGCTCTTGTCAGGGGTGCTGCTTTTTTGCTGCTATAAGAAGCATATGGATGAGATTCATGGCTGGGTTCCTTATAGAACTATTTAATGAACCAAATGGTCCGAGCCCTTTCCTATAGTTTGCAGCCTTTTTCATGCTCTCAAGCTCATACAGTGTAATTGCACTCTTACCTCCTGCAGTGAATCAGTTCACTGGGCTCTACTGTATGCCTTGTTGCAAGCTAGCTGTCAGAGGTTACTGCCCATGGTACTGGGCAATGGTGGTGGACCATAGTCTACCAAGTACATGGAATCTTACTGTGTTAGATTTCACCTGCACTTCTAGTGCTTGATTTAACATTCCTATGGACATTGAGGTTTTGAATATAGAGCCCTGTACATACAGTATGTTGCACTAAATGCCAGGTTTATAGTTACTTATGAAATAATAATTAAATATAATAAGACTTGTTCCTTTTTGATGTTTTTTTAACTGTGCATAAAATACTGTAAAAATACTCCCTATGAACCTAAAGGGTTATTATGTTAATTTGTTTAATCTGCTTAATTTCAAATGTGCCCTTCGCCTTTGAAATTGGAAAGAACAGTAACGTCATGATGCACTAAAACCTGCAACAGTAAATGTTTTTCAGGAAAGAATGAAAACCCCCATCCAACTCTTTAAGCTGCAAGGAGAAATAGAGTGAGGCCGTTTTAATTCTAGGACGAATGCACACATATGCACTAAGTAAGCCGAAGTAAAATAACTAGACCTGAAGTGTTTTTGTGCTATGGTGTGCTGTTAGTGTAACAATATGAATGTGTTCATAGCGGAAGCCCCCGTTGAGCAGTGCTGATGACAGATTTCCTCTGCCCTCCCTAGACAAGCAGAACGAGGTGGAGATCCCATCGCCCACGCAGAAGGAGCGGGAGAAGAAGAAGAAGCAGCCCATGTGCCAGATCAGCGGCGTGAAGAAGC
Source organism: Lepisosteus platostomus (assembly GCF_059453375.1). Taxonomy (NCBI): domain Eukaryota; kingdom Metazoa; phylum Chordata; class Actinopteri; order Semionotiformes; family Lepisosteidae; genus Lepisosteus; species Lepisosteus platostomus. Next base: position 15,953,924 of record NC_142623.1, read on the forward strand.
TCATGCACAGCTCCAGCCTCACCAACTCCAGCATCCCGCGGTTTGGGGTCAAGACCGAGCAGGAGGACTCGCTGGCCAGGGTGGGTCAGACAGGGTCCGGGGTGAGGGTGTTGCCCCCGAAACACTTAAGGAAGGAGAAAACGTACAAAGCAACTGAGATTAGAACTGTGAACATAACACTGGAATGAAAGTTAAAATGTTCAGGAATGGAAACTCTGTTAGAGACTAACAGCAGTCAGCTTTTACACGTAACAGTCCCAAAGGTTAGTGTGACCCGCTCTGAGTCATTTTGAAGTATTCTGACTATTTAATCCTTTGACCTGCCACCAGGTAAAGATCCCTTTTATTCTGATGCAGCTGGGCGCTCCGTTACATAAGGACCTGTGTATTAAAAATGTGTTGAACAGCAGTGTGCACATCTGCTGTGGCAGTGTCCTTGCGTCATTCCTGGCCCCATTACTGAATTGGTTTCCTAGGTCGCTCTGTGGCTGAATATTGATATTCAGTAGGATAGATTATGGACAAACAATAAATGTAGTTCTTTAATCAGTTCCAGATGACCCATGAAAACTGACCTTCAGTATATTAGCAGCTTATCCCAGCATGCAATGCATTTATGCAAAAGTAACTCTTGTCCTGGAATGACTTCTTTGTTATTCAGAAAATCTGGAACCGCCACGCACTGCCTGTTTTTACACCACAATCTGCTACTGTTATTAATCTCCCTTTTATGAAGGAACAACAATAAGCAGTTTGTTCAAGCAGGACACAACTGTGTGGCAATCAAAAGTTATTTTTAAACTTACAAATGCGTATTTTTGCATTCATACTACAAAAAGCAATGTATAAGATGTTAATATTTTATATTAACAATCTGAAACTTTAAAGGATGCAGTTAGCCATTTGGCTTAAATTTTATTTAGAACTGAACAGTTTCCTCCACTCCACATTGACTCTCCAAAATCACTATTTCACAGAACTGTGTTGTATACAGTGAGATGATTGCTTTTAAAGACATTGTATTTCACTGTACATTTCCCAAGCTCTATTTCATAGCACACTCAGGTCGCCATATTAAGCACCTGTTCATGTTTTACGAGCTCCAGACTCTCGAATACAAGACGACACAAAGGGTTGGATATTTCATGCTTATGGCCTCAAATTTAACAAATTTGCTTAGACTGATACAGCTCAAACACCAATATGCAGCCTGCAGTAAGAGATACTTTGACCTACAAGAATCTCAGTCCTATCCCCATCCAAAGTAAAAATGCATTTGGATTTGGAGAAATTCTGCATGATGCACATTGCAGCTTTACTATTCCAACTCCTTATGTTATGGGGGTTCTTTCTTCTTTCGCAGGAGCTGGATGACTTGAACAAGTGGGGCCTTAACATCTTCCGAGTGGCGGAGTTCTCTAACAACAGACCACTAAGCTGTATCATGTTTGCCATTTTCCAGGTAGGTTGTCTGTGTTCACTCTGAATCTCTCTCCTTCAGTTCACAGTTCCCAGTGTGGCTGATCCCCCTGATCTGGTCTTAATTTACACACTTAACTCTTAACTGTAGAATCTGCCTAGAGTAACTGGACAGTCTTTTCCCTTTTCCAAATATGTACAATGTTAAAACCTTTATAATCCAACCAGCCCCTGCATTTATAGTTAAACTTGTCGAAAATTATGCCATCTAGTGTAATTATTTTAAGTGAATCAAAATATATTCACTTTTGAAGCAATAAATAGTATCCTCTATGTGTGGCAACATCCTATCTTCAGTTAGAACTGGTAGCACTAAGGAGCTCCAGTGGAATAGATTGGAATGGCTGCAGTTTGCAAAGTCTTTGCTAACAAGAAATACATTGATGGCTGCCATGCAATTATTGCCAAGGCATTGCTGGAAAGATGCATTTCACAAGCAGTAACAATATCCAATGGGAAGACACCTGAGGAATATTAATAGAGAAGTGAGGCATTAACCCACTCAGCTGAGGGCCAAACATCCGGATGTAGGATAAGGAAGTTAGGAGCCCCATGCAGAGCTGTGAAGGTAGAGATGGGGTGGACGAGGGCTGCAGAAAAAGACCCAACACAGATTTAGTTTTGTTTCACCTATTGTCCACACAGGAGCGAGACCTGATGAAGACCTTCAAGATCCCAGTGGACACCTTCATCACTTACATCATGACACTGGAAGACCACTACCACGCTGACGTGGCCTACCACAACAGCCTACACGCTGCCGACGTCACGCAGTCCACGCACGTGCTGCTTTCTACGCCCGCACTGGACGTGAGTGCATCTGGGACACTGCCCGCCTGTTCATTTACGGAGATCACAGTCCTGGCCCTGCTGGCGTTTATTCCAGCAGAGCTCCTTGCCTGATTGAACCTACGGGTTTTGAAGTTTGAGCTGCGAAGTTCCTGATGAAGTTCGTAAAAGGAAATCCCTCCGGAAAAAGCAGGCAGTCAGCTGTCCGTCATACAAACAGATTGAAAGTGCAATCCAAGCTGTGATAGTGAAACAAACAGTTCATAACATGCAGAAGTAAGAAAGTACTAAAGGGAATCTGGAAGCATTTCCAAGGTATAAAACCAGTAAAACAGACAACAGAGCGCAGGGATAAATCCGAAACAAATGCTAATACTAGGGGAAGAACTTTCTAAGACAGAGCGGAGATTAGTGGGAAATCAGGTAAGCACTAATTTAACAGTGGACAGGTGAGACTGATTTCCTGCCACTTTGCATTGTCATAATTGATGGACAGGTTGAGCAGCAGAAACATTACCATGGTTGCCTAGACATGTCTTCCGGTAGTTTGTTGTGAGAGATGACAGGATTGTTGTGTTTGGCAAAGCTAAGGTGATAGACTAGTCCCTGTTGCCTAGCTGCCTTTGCCAATATGTGTATAGTCATTCCCTTTCTCTCCCTCTGTGTGTCTTGGCAGGCCGTGTTCACAGATCTGGAGATATTGGCAGCACTGTTTGCGGCTGCCATTCATGATGTGGACCACCCTGGTGTCTCCAACCAGTTTCTAATCAACACTAGTAAGTCCACACCACACCCCCTCCCCCTGCAGGCCGACAGCTCGCTCCACTCTTCCTCCTCTGCTTCAGCCCTCCGCAGAGTCATGTCTCTTGTGACAGGAGTTAAGTTCCTTTCTAACAAGGCTTAGGACAAATTGGTTTTGTTATTTTTGCAGTAAAAATTCAATTTATGCATGTCAACATTAAGCAATTTTTCTGTAGCACAGGGTAAACCAGTCTCTCTTGCGAGATTTGTCTGAGCTTGACGCTTTTGCTACTGGGAGTGGAATAGAAGTGGAAGCGCGGGTGGGAGTGGGTAATGTGGGGAGGGGATAGGAGGTGGATTAAAACACAAATCTCACGCAGGTCTTGAGTTGCAGTGAAGGTGTTCTGTTGAGTAAACCACAGCCCCATAACTAGAGAACAGCCTTGTACCTGGAACCTTTCGCTCAGTGAGAATGCTTCCAGGTGAACCCAGAAGCCTTGTTATGAAGAGCTGGGTCAGCAGATCCTAATGGTGGCCCGCTTCTTACCCCCAGACTCGGAGCTGGCCCTGATGTACAACGACGAGTCGGTCTTGGAGAACCACCACCTGGCTGTGGGCTTCAAGCTGCTGCAGGAGGAGAACTGCGACATCTTCCAGAACCTGAGCAAGAGGCAGAGGCAGAGCCTGCGCAAGATGGTCATCGACATGGTCAGTACTCTGATCAGTACTCGGGAGGCCGAGGGGGGGTTAGGGGAGGGGGTGACAGTGGTATTTACGGGACCTTCCACCGATCACATCCAGCCAGTAACATATTGAGCCTGAACCCATGGTCCAGTGACTGACTATAGAAGCAGAATTTCATTTTAAACTGAGAACAAGGGTGACTTCTTCACACAAAGGGTCGTGGGAATTTGGAACAAGCTGCACAGCCATTCAGCTGAAAATGATACCCTGAATTTTTTCAGAAGACAGCTGGATAAGATCCTTGTGTCAATTAACAAAAACAGGCTGGATGAACCAAATAGCCTTCTGTCACTTGTAGTCTCTCATAGTTTTTGTTCTTATTTTTTGGGCTGCTTGTCAGGGCAAGCATAAACACCTGTGCCCTTAATTTGCTGGAGAGCTCATAATCCATCAATGATAATACTCCAACCGAAAATGTAAAATAATATTAGCTCTAGTGATTCAGGAAGCTGTTTCTTTAGGTATATACCAGATAAATCCCTTTGTGTGCAGTGGGTGTTATAGTGGCCCTGTGCCCAAAAAGATGATGGAAATGCCATAGTCATGTTGTTTCCTGGTGATACCTTATGAAGGCTTTAGAAGTAGAGTAGGGCACAGTGCAATCACAGTAAAAGCATGGAAAAGACCAGATGAACAATGGAGAATCTGTGCAAAAGTACTGTAGAAAAGAACCCTTTAGGAAGTTTTGTGTGACGCCTCTGTACTGTAGCCACTCAGAAGGGAGGAGAAAGCAACGCTGAATCTGACGTTCTGTCTCTCCCTCTCTCCCCTGTCTGTGGCAGGTCCTGGCCACAGACATGTCCAAACACATGAGCCTGCTGGCCGACCTCAAGACCATGGTGGAGACCAAGAAGGTGACGAGCTCGGGAGTGCTGCTGCTGGACCACTACACAGACCGCATACAGGTGGGGCTCTCTTGGAGGCTGAACAGCATTCCTGCCAGGGGCACAACCTACTTGGGCTATGTGGCCCATATTAGGGGAATGGGTTAACTGAGGGATCAAAGGTGCCTTCTTCCTCCAAAAAACTTCACTACTTAAACCTGTAATTTTGCACACTACATATGACCTTCTGGACCTTATGGATATTGTAAAGACTTCAAATTCACTCTTTTGTCTCTGTGCCTTTGACAAGGCTGACTCTGCCCAAAGCACATGCTTGGGAACTGAATACCTCTGAATGGCCTTGGCACTGTGTGCCAATGGAATGGGAGCTGCACAGAGGCTGAAGGTTAATGAAGAGCTAGTTGCTAAGGGAGATGGGGAGGGGGTGGCAAATGAGAGTGTAGTTGCTAAGTGGTGCAGTTGCTAAGCAAAGTGGTTCTAGACAGAGCAGCTAAGGGCAGCGGTTGCTATAGAAACACCTGGCCTAGGAGCGCAGTGCCCGGTGAATCCAGTTTGTATTCTTTCTATGCATCATTCCATGTGGAAAGGCAGACTATGCATAACAGTGATAAGGTTTAAAGGAAACAGATAATGAAAACAGACCCTTCCTCAGAACAGGAGTGTCCCGTTCTGGACTCTAGGCTAACTCCTCACTGATATACAAGTACAGTGGCCCTTTTCCATTAAAACATGGTGGAATTGCCCACAGGATTTTCAAACCTATGATATGAATATCTTTTTTCTACACGTCACCATCAGACCAGAGTTCTCACAATTTTACAATTACTTTATACAAAGATTGTTCATTTTCAAATGGCAGAGCTCTGTGTGTTCAGGTGGCCAAAGCAGGACTTCTGTATTCTACACGAGAAGGTTTAAGTAGCAGTCAGATATATTGTATAATCCAATCGGATTGTCCATATCCTATAATGGGAGAAGTCAAATCCCAAACCTTTTTTAACGGAATGTACTACCCAGACCTGGGCTGATCACTTGATCCATTCAGAATGTTGGAATGCAGTTTTTTGCATATTTACTGTTTTCAAAGCTTCAAGAACATTTAGTGAGGACCACAACTTCTCTGGCTCTAGGGCTCAATTCAAAAGTTGGAGGAAAAAAAAGTTTTCTTCCATGTGGCTGACCACATCTCTCCTGCTTTATCACATCTTGTAAGATTACCTCACTCAGTGACTTTGAATTATGTTCATTTAAATAATCCTTTTTATAATCAAAAACTGTAGTACTGTATTTTGTGTCCTGTTCTTCTGTGACTTGATTGTACAGTATACGTTTATGTTGATGGTCTAATGGATAAATCTGCGATGTACATATGGTATAGGACATTTCAGGAACTTTTCCACCTATTCGAGTTCTCCTTGAACGCGGAGGACTGGGCGATACATTGAAGGAGTGAACTGTGCAGAAGGCATGTCGTGCAAAGCTGTGTGCAGGGCTGCTCCTGGCCTGTATCTAAACAAGGCATTTGGCTTCCGTTGCATCTCTGCCCAGGTGCTGAGGAACATGGTGCACTGCGCAGACCTCAGCAACCCCACCAAGCCCCTCGAGCTGTACCGGCAGTGGACTGACCGCATTATGGAGGAGTTCTTCAGGCAGGGGGACAAGGAGAGGGAGAGGGGCATGGAGATCAGCCCCATGTGTGACAAACACACCGCCTCTGTGGAGAAGTCCCAGGTAAGCCCTGGAACAGCTTGACAGCCAATCTATGAATTGGCTTCATTACTCTGCTCTCCTCCCCACTGATAGCTGGTGTGTGGTGAGCGTTCTGGCGCACTATGGCTGCCGTCGCATCATCCAGGTGGGGGTGCACACTGGTGGTGGTGGAGGGGAGTCCCCATTACCTGTAAAGCGCTTTGAGTGGAGTGTCCAGAAAAGCGCTATATAAGTGTAAGGAATTATTATTATTATTATTATTAATTAGTTCCTCATTGTGAAGGGCTGACAATATTGTAATACTCAAGGCTGCTGCGCAAGCCCACAAAGGGCACAGGAAGTGCTGACATGTCACATCGCTGACTCTCCTTCCCGCGCAGGTGGGCTTCATCGACTACATCGTGCACCCGCTGTGGGAGACGTGGGCCGACCTGGTGCACCCCGATGCCCAGGAGATCCTGGACACCCTGGAGGACAACCGGGACTGGTACCAGAGCATGATCCCCCAGAGCCCCTCGCCGCCCCCCGACGACCCCGAGAAGGAGCCGGATGCCTGCCTGGACAAGTTCCAGTTCGAGCTGACGCTGGAGGAGGAGGGCGAGGACCCCGAGGGGCGGAACAGCCGGGGGGCTGCTGCGGAAGAGGAGGGGTCCCCCAGCCAGAACCACCTGGGGGAGAACTGCGTGGCCGGGAGCCCCGAGGGCGAGGACGAGGACCCTGGACAGCCCGGGGAGCCGGGGGTGGTGGTGGTGGTGGTAGGGGAGAACGGACACTCAGAGGGGAGCCCGGAGGAGGAGGAGGAGGACGATGAGGTGGGGGAGGAAGAGGAGCTGCCGTCCTCGCCTGCTGAGACATGAGACACAGACCTCTGATCACTTCCTGTCCCTCAACGCCTTCCTTTAGCTCCCCAACACTTCCCTCTCCCCCCGGGGGCGCTCAGCAGACAGAGCTGCTGGAGGCCTGGGCATTTTGTTGGCCGGTCGGAAGAAACCGAAATGAAAGAAGGACTCCGCTCCTGGTCCCGTTTCCTGCTGCCCCTTGTCCCAGAGCCCAAACCACGCCTCCCCCGCACCCACCTCCAGGGACCTTTGGAGAATAAAACAATACAGCGAACAAATAAGAGACCTGAAAAAAAAAGAGACGTTTCTAATTTATTTTTTAAAAAAGGGAACAAAAAATATTTACACAGCAACTGTAGATTTCGAATGTTTGGTGGCGCCGCCCCTGTGGTGGGATCGAGGACCTGCAGAGAAGAAGAATTAGAAGAACCTTATTTTATGGGCCATTTTGAGACATTGTAGCACTCTGGACATTTTACATATATATTAATATATATACCTATATATATTTATATATATACATTTGGGGAATGGGAATGGAGCTAAGTAGGACTGAAAAAAGGAGATTATTTATGCTTTCTTGGGGATAAAGCCATTTCTAACTCGAAAGGATTTCCTTTTCTTCTTTTTATTTTATTTTTCTGGTTCGTTGGGAACTCCAAACAAGAGCGCAAGCCGCCCGAACCCTGTTCGCGAAAGCCTCTTCCATTTCTGTCGGAAAAGACGCCCCTCAGCCCCCGTCCGTCTGTCCGTCCTGGTGGATGGGCGGCGAGGGGGCGGGGCTCAGCTGGCGTGGAGTTTTGCGGACCTGCGGATTGTTCTGAAGGACCTAGCCGGGAAAGAGTGCGTACGTACGTCACGGGGACGTGCGTCCCGAGTCGGAGGGCCCCTCCCTTTGCCCTTTTACCCTTTACGTAGAGTGCTACTTCGCTGAATGGCCGCGTGCCTTTTTAAACCTACAGGCCCCGCGGGCTTGTAGCAACGGTCAAGCAATGAATCATAGGCGGGATTTGATTTTCCTGTTGTTGTTTTTTTTTTCATTTTCAGTGTCGCCTTCTTATTTAAAACAAAAGCTGTCAGTCTTTATCAATTCCCGAAGGAGTTTCTCTCTCCTAGGAATCTTTTGACGAAAAAAAGTTTGCCACATTTTACAGACGCCGTAGGAGACAGTGTGCAAAAACTGACCGTCTTCTTTCTATCTCTAGAAGATTCAACAGTAAGTCTTCCTCTGTTGGTTTTAGCCGAGTTTCTACTTTATTTGTGTTCGGTTTTGCACAAAATGGCAATACTACGAAGAAAGTCGAAGTGCGCATGAGATGCAGTCCTGTATTGTTTTTTTAATTCTCAAAAAAGACCGAGACTCAATATAATGTTATTTATATATATAAACTAGGGTTCTTCACCACTTTACACTGTAAAGGAATGGTTCGTTTTAAAAAATACATTCGGACTCCTTAGTGCTTATCAGCTGCTACAACAGACTTCAGTGTGTGACTTTGCCAAATGAATGACAAACGTTCAGCGAACGCGAAAGGAATTCATGTGTACAGTATCCACAAGCCATCCGAGAACCCTAGTTTGTGTATGTCATATAACAAGCATTAGCAATTATGGATTCTTGCCAAATTCTGTAATATCATGTCTGTCCGCTCCGTGCGCTTGAGATGGTAAAGGGCGAGTCAAGCAGGACCTTCCATTGGAAATGAGAGACTGAGGAGGACCAGCCTGCTTTGTCCTTGAAACGGCAGGTGTGGGTGGTACTTAATCCTGCCATTCAAGAACACAGATGTGACTCCTGCTTTTTTCAGTACCGGCAAGAGGCCGCATTCCTGCTGCTTCTTGCTGGTATGTAGCCTTGTTTTTTAAAAGCAAATCACGTGAAGATCAGTACATTTCATGCTCAAGGAGACTGACTATACAATCTCAGCCATAGGAAGGTATTGAATAAGCCCAGGAAGGGGAGGAGGTGAAGGCAAAGTCCTGTATAATGAGGATGGTTTCATAGAGCGAACAGACATGCAATTACAAGGTCTCGGAGGGTTTTGGTTTTATTTCTTTTGCCTTAACGTTTGTTCAGACGGGTGGTAGATTGGGGGGCTGGGTGGAGGGGTGTCCTATTCGCCACTGTGTCGCTATGTCAGAATGCCAGTTGAGGCTGTGTAGGGGGAAAAAAAAACAGATCAGTGGGGCTCCATGAAGCAAAGAGAACAGTGGAGGGATCCTGCAGATAGAGCGTCACCAGCTATCCTGAGCGCAGCACCCTGGGTCCGCAGTCCTCTTGTCCAACGATATTGTGTAACGAGAGGGGCAAGGGGGGCATGAGAAGGAATAACGTGCCTTGGCACATGTGGAACATTTCTACAACATTTTTCAATTTGAAGCATCCCTAAAAGATTCCCATGAATCTTACTGCATTCTTGGTGGAGGTCTGCTGAGTCTGGAAGTCTTTCTCACGAGCTAAAGGATTCCTTCTCAGCCACAGCCGAGCTGCTGAGAAAGACGTAGACAGATTTTGTGGCAAATGGGGTTTGGTCCTCCCACCTCTTCCCCCAACACACGCAGTGTTCAGCTTGGACTCTCGGTGAAAAGAGCTGATGCCAGCATTCAGAGCCAAACAAAAGCAGCTGCAGAACCGGTCCTGCCTGACTCTGAGCCTCATACTTCAGGAGCAGCTGCACTTCAGCTTCTCCGCCTTGGCACTCGCGGTCTTCAAGCCTCTCAAATTGTGTTTGATTGGAAATTGTTTTCTAGTCCACACCTATTTTTCGGCTGTACTAGATTTACACATTCCATCACTTTGACCGTCAAAAAAATAATAATCAGATTTTACCCTCCTTCACAGTATCTTGTAGATTTTAAAACAGGGGTTTCCAGCCCTGGTCCTGTTAGACTAACAGGTCACCTGTTAACAAAGATTGGCAATACCTGTAAGCTTCTGTTGAATCAAGCAGGTGATCTGATACGTTATGTAAGCTCTGGTACTTGAGGGCTAAAGAGATTTTGAAGTGATTGAAGAAATTGCCTCCAAATTGCTTAATTTAACAAATCACACGATGAATTAAAACAAAAGAATTGTTCTATACAAATTTGTTCAAATTTGCTGGACTTGGGCTCTCCAGGACCAGGGCTGCAGATTGTCATTGCCAGACAGGACAGCTGTTGGATTTTCCTCTTCTAGGTAGGGCTGTGACTGTACCTTGAGGTGCAGAAGGCCAGGCTAACACAGGGCCTTTAGTATATGCTGTTTGCTGTGAAGTATTCCCCATGGCTCAGACTCTTCTTTTCCTGGAGGTCCAGGGATGTGCTTTGGTTTCAGTCATGGACAAACTGTATTTGCCTTAATGTTTCCAGGGAATGGTTGTCTGCTTTTTTTCATTTGTTTTTCTGCCTGAATGGTGCAGGGTGAGCTGTTGGCCAAGAATGTTCTGGAAGTTCACTTCACAAAACCGCATTGTTTTAATGCAGTTTTATCCTGCTCCGCCCTAGTGTGCTGAACGGTGCATTTCAGGCGGTCACTGCAGGGGTGGGTGTAAGACGCAAGCGGTACAGGCTGTCGCTCATGGCTGACACTGACACAGACCTCCACATTGTGCGCTCAGAGTTGTGGACAGCGTCTGTGGTGTTTCTTTGTTGCCTTTTGTTGCTGTTGCTTTATTGTGAGCACTCTTGCAGTGTTTTTAAGTTTCTGGTGTACGCATGTCTCAAAACCTCACTCCCTAGTTTGATGGGAACACCACAACCACACAGCTTCACTGGTTACAAAGCCACCAAAGCACATATTTCCCATTTAGCAATTTATACTATATAAAGAGTGCAAAACGTCACAAGTTTAGATGGAGGGTTCTGGTGTGATGTGGTCCTGGAGTTTTCTAATAAGGTCTGAAGTTGGCGAAGGTTGGGGAGAGGGGGAACCACCTACTCTTCTCTTCCACAATTTGGAGAGACACCAGGATGATTCCCTGGATTGCTGGCCATCTCCGTGACAACACAGATTAGCTCCATGCAATACTTTGTGAATGCTGAAGGCTGTTGTTTGAAGAAAATGAATGGGCCTTGTGCTGCCCTGCCATACTAAATTGAGCAGTCTTGGCTTAGAGATTGTCTATATCTGATACAAACATAGTGGCATTGAGAGCTCAGCCTGCTGCAGCAGTTGTACGGGGTCTGGAGAGTATGCAGAACCTTCTGCACAAGGCTGGTGTTCATCTGTTCTGAATACAGCAGTACAGCTGGCACAGTTTTTCAGCCCAAGGGTATGTTGGCATTCTTTTTTAGCCTAGACTGCCTGTGCCACACTCTGCAGTTTCACTTAGTACCGTAGTATATTGGAGAAGATTTTGAGATTTGCGTTCACTTTTCTGTTTCCCGGTGGTGTTCCTTATTTTGTTGTTTTATGTGGTGAGTTAATGAAAACAAATACAAATTGCCATTTTAACACAATACTGTAGCAATTGTTTCTTATGAAATTATTTAATTGCTGCCATCCTTTTTCTCAATGATAAAGAATATGCCTCCAGTGTTTTCTCTGAATGGTTCGTGTACAGTTTTTATTTTTGTATGATTCTGTTTGATGGGTTTGAATTTATTATTGTTTGTTCTGTACATATTGTAATGTTGGATTGTAAAATATGGATTATATAAACAAGAAGAGCGTCACATTCTTTTTTTGGGGGGTGTCGGTGAGATCAAATTAATGCTTATGGTCAGGTTTTTTAAATCTCTGCAATCGTTCTGGGTTCTACCCTCCCTCCGTCTCGCTCTTTACCTCTGCTTCCTCTCGCTCTCCTCCCCAGTCTCTCGCTATGTAAATTTACATTATATGCGAAGAAATAGATTTGACACTGTAGAATTAAGAATAAGAAAAATCAAGTTGTGTGTCCTCCTTGCACTCTTCTCATAGTTCATGTCCTCGGGCTTTTACCTCATTGTGTCACACCAAACCAGTGGGACAGCTGTATTCATCAGTTTGTGGTCTGTGGTGAGAGAGGACAGTGCTAAAAGCCACTCCAGGGAGTGATGCCCCATCAAGAGCCTTGCTTTCAAAGTAGGCAGATTTTGGTGTTATTGATGCAGATGTTTTTGGGAGAAAGTAAGTGCTGGCACAGTTTGAGCTACATATATATTTAATCCTTAAAAGTCACGAGGAGTGTTTAACCAAAGACTGATTTGATTACTGTGGTAACAGTTACAGGTTCCTAACATTTTCGAAAGTGTGTATATGCACGCATGTGTGTATAAGTAGAAGTGTTTTAGTTAAGGCCCAGATCTTGAAAATCTTCAGTCATGGTTAGGGCCCTTAAGGTCTGAGCATGTGGAGAATTCTACCGAAGGCAGGCAGCCTGAGTCTTGAGAAGATGGAGCTCTCCGTCCTCAAAGGCAAACCGAGAGATTGGTGATGTGTTTAAACTGACAAACGTTTTCGGAGTTTTAAACACTGCCTGCATCACATCATGAGCTCAACAAATAAATCAAAAGCTGAATCTTATGATGAATATTAAATTCCAAGAGGGATTTGGATGGTTCACCTCTGGGCAAATTTGTTTCCAAACTGGGTGAAATCATAGATCGCTCCTAGAGACCCCGACGCCCCTTGTTGAAGCTGTTATGCACAGTTTAGTAAAGTGATCCGGCATCTTTAGTTGCAGGATATTGATGTCATGGCTTCTTTTAAAGCAAAAATGCGAGAGCCCTGCACTTTGAAAAGGTAAGGATCACAGACCTGAGTGTCCTTCCTGGTTTGGTTTTGAAGAATCCCTTCAGAGCCTTAAGCCCGTTTGCTGCACAGTGCTGTGTTGCCCATGGTTTGTGTGTCTTGTGAAGGGTTGGGTTTCCTCCAAGGGGAAAAAAGACATGCACTTTATATATTAAACAACCATAGCTCTTTTGAAGACATTTTTGTAAAATTTAAGAAATGGCCAAAGTGAGAAATTAGCAGAGACTGAGGGCAGCTAAGAAATTAGAATAGGTTTCTTCTAATTGACATTTAAGAGTTACCCCAAATGTAGGACTTGGAGATTATCCCAAAAGCTTTGAATGAAGAACTATCCGTGGAATAAATCATAGAACTCAGGTGGATTTGTTCTGTGTATGGCTGAGTAAAGTATTGATCAGTATTAGCTGAAATTGCACAAAATCTGCATTAATGTTAGTGAATCAAGACTCTTGATGATATCTGCCCTAGTTCAGATTGGATTAAATTCCAACAAATTTAGAATGTAATCCAGTCTGAACTAGGTTGGGCTTTTCTGCTGCATGTTTCTTAACAAATGGGATTAAGGCTGAAGGTCTGCTTTCTCACTTTAAGTTTGAGATCATCTTCTTTCCTCTGTTTCTTCTTAGAACAATGGTCTGTTTGTGATCTGTGAGCTTTTGCTCAAATGTACCTTGTTTGGAGTGAAAAAAATACACCATTAAAAATGATTGTAATATTTGTAAATTATATTACTGTAATGTGTACAATGTGTCCAAAAAAGGGGGACTTCTGAAGTCTAGGTTATTTTTTATTATATTTTATTATAAGATTTGTTTTTTGTTTCTTTTCAGAGAGATTAATCCAAGTGCTGGGGTTTCATTTCTGTGAAATTAAAAGGCATCTTATAAGTTAATGACAATATATAAATATATATGTATATTTTTTCTTTGATTTCACTGTATGGTACTGTAAAGTGTGTTCAAAATAACGGATGATTTTTTAAAATATAAACTGCAAAATAAAAAGCATGAATACATTTTATGCAACAACCCTGGTGTCCGTGACGAGTGGTTTTTGTGCAAGACTGGACTCCTGGTGGGAACCTGAGCTCAGTTTTCAGGCTTGAAGCAAAACCTCTTTATCCAGCCTACAGTGAAACTGCTTGCAGCCACTGGGGGGCAACAAAGAGATGTTTTCCATAAAGCAGTGGAATTTGGTTGCATTCAGGGATAACTTTGCTATTGAAGTCCCAGCTACATTTGCATGGTTACTCTGATATCCTTACATCTGCTTTGCTCTACAGGTAAAGCCCTTGCATTATGTCTTCTTCTCGGCCGAGGGTTGGCGTATTCTTCTTTTTCTAGGCGAAGCATTGCCCAGGGATTGACCCTTCTTGGTCTGCTATGGCGCCACCATCAGGGCTGGAATCAGAATGCGGTTGCATCCATTTTGCAGTTGTCCTGAACATTATCCAATGTTTGACATTAACAGGTGCACTATAAGCTTACAAGAGTAATAAATGACAAATGAGCTGAACAGGTAATGTTTTTTTTTAACCCAATTGAAGAGGTTAATAACTGTAGATAGAGGGTACCAGATAGCTGTTACCGCAGGTGAGTATCGCTGCTAGGATACAAGATGCCATCATTCCTTTAACTTTTTCATTGCTAGTTATTTTCCGCATTTCTGTTCTAGGAAGGACATAATCCAGCCCCACCAGTCTTTGGATGTTCGTCCTTTGTATCCTGGCTGAAGTACGTTTCTTTTATCCTAATTTAGTTAATTTAGTGTGTGCATTGGATGCTTTTTTAATTTACATTTTTTGGGGTTTTACTTCTGGCAAGTTTATAATATATTTAATTTTTTTTGCATTGTGTACTGTAGATTTTTTGTTCACTTTCAAACTAATGCTGTTGTATAAAAAAAAGCCAAGTAAGATGATACCATAAACAAGACAAAATAACTTGTGAAAGTCAAGTTTCCCTTTAAGGGGGAGCTAAAAGCTGTTTTATTGTGTTATTAAGGATAAGAGGGATTCTGGAGTTAATGTTGTCAAGTAAGGGTGGAGCGGTGGCTTTGTGGCTAAGGATCTGCGCCTGTGACTGGAAGGTTGCCGGTTCAAATCCTGCGGCCGGCAGAGGAATCCTACTCCATTGGGTCCCTGAGCAAGGCCCTTAACCCCAGCTGCTCCAGGGGTGCTGTACAATGGCAGACCCTGCGCTCTGACCCCAAGCTTCTCTCCCTTTCTATGCGTCTGTCTCTCCATGGAAAAAAGCTGGGGTATGTGAAAAGATGAATTCCTTATGCAAGAAATTGTATAGGGCTAATAAAGAAACATTATTATTATTATTATTATTATTATTATTTTAATTATATTATAATATTTACATTTGTCTGAGGGGGTGTAACATCTTTTTATAGCTGTACAGTATGTCCACAGGTGTGGTTTTTAAGAAAAAGTGTGGTTGGACTGGTCAATGGGGAAAAAAAATTGTTCAGGTTTTTCTTCTGTAATTGTTATGTGATGTGTAAAGCCAAGGGCACCGGGTATCTTCATTCACTAGAAAACCATCCCTCTTAGGGATTTGAGTATTTTTTAAACTGGGAGAAATCATCTCCTAGAGATCCAGACACCCCTTGTTGAAGCTGTTACGCACAGTTTAGTAAAGTGAGACAGTACTGGCGTTCTTAATTGCAGGTCATTAAATGTCATTCTTTTTTTCTCCAGGTGAGGTCCTGAATATTTGTCCTATTGGATCTCTGCATGAAATGGTAAGAAATCAATTTGGATATTCATCCTTATACTGGATGAATAATGCAAAGGTTTGATAATGTTTCAATGCCTGTGCAGACCAAACAATTGAAACTTAGGACTTGGACTGTAAGGCCTCTAGAAACATCATGTAACGCTAGAAGTACATTGTTTTATTTGAAGTATTATGTGCCCAGCTAAATTCTAGACATCAGAAACAAGCAAATCTTATTTTAAGTTTTATAAAGGGTTACTTTTTAAATTATTACAAACCAATGTTTTACAAAAAACACTTATGGTAAAGGTATTAGGCATGTAGTATTGAATGAAGCTGATTGACACTTGCTAATTGAAGATTGGAGTGCTTAGGGTAAAAGGAAAACCAAGATTCCCCAAGGGTTTGTATGCTAAATGTGCACTTGCGTGTCAGAAAGTAGTTCAAAAATGGTAAGGCTGCCTGAAGTGATCTTCTTACTTGAAATTGCTGACGTTATTAACTTGCAGTGGTGGTTTACAACGGATTTCATTTATATATTTAATGTTGTTTTACAGGCACCCTCTGCAGACATGTGCCATTTTATTTTTTTATCTTTGCTCGAGCAGTGCTTTGGTTTGTGGACACTCACTGCTGTGTCCAGCCTTCTCCAAGCCAAGGGAACACCAGACCAGACCTGTTGCAGGCTGTACGGGAAGGGCATTCTCTAGGTTTGTGGAACAGGTATGATCTGTATTCTCAGTCTTCCTTCGGAATTAACTTTGTTCACATGATCATGTTCTCTGGGTTGTTGGAGTCTGATGCTGCCCTCTTCCACATTCTTTAAGGCCAGGCCTTGAGAGGGGTGTTGTTGCAGGTTTTTCATCCCTTTACACAACCATGGCAGCTTTCACTTTTTCCTGCAATCATTAAATCACTCCTGCAGGTTTATCGAAATGCACACAAAAAAGAGACATACAAAAATGTTGGAAATGACAAGTTATTTTATACACTTTAAATATAACTTCAAGAATCGTTTGCTTCCAGGTTATTTTATCCAATAAGACCAAAAACATTGAAAAAGTACATAACCATAACATTAAGAACTGTCATCATGTGCATGTTTGAAATACTTCAAAACGGAGTCAAAAGACCTTTGGATGGATAGATATATTTTGCCTACAGACTTTAAGCATACTGTGAACGATACAAATATAAACTACTCAGATTATACGACAGAACTGTTCTCAAACTATGTTGATAGGAAAGCTCTGTGAGAAAAGCTCTACAATGTACTGCACTAAATACTGTTGCTCTTCATTCTTCATTTAGAAATTGGTTATATTGCTTCATCTTTGGCTTGAGAAATCCAGGATTTCTGCATAATATCTTAAATAACAAAAGTAACCTGTAATTATATATCAATTTAATTTGATACACATTTTATTGAATGTACAGTTCCTTTTCTTCTCATCACTTTCTCACAACCATCTCCCAGGAAAAAAAAAGTGCCCCAGCTTTCCCCCAGCTAACCCTGCAGATAAAACCAAATCTTACTGACGCACAGCTCTCTTGCATCACTTACAGATGAGTGGAAGCCATGTCAGTCCCAAGCCTCTGAGACCCACTTTTCTCAATGAACCTCTGGCCTGAGCAGTCCAGAGTTCCTCCCTTCCTGTCTGGATCCAGCAAAACACACTAGGAACAGAGTAACATTCAGATGAGCACTAGTATGTTTTTGTGTGTAGCCCTGGTGACATTGCACCTTAGCTCTACAGGATGAAACTACACAATATAGAAGTGGGGGAAGGCATGGGGGCAGAATCCAGACCCATACAACTGCCATTACCTACACAAAACTACTTCTCCTTTACTTCCTTTACACATACGACATCTCATTCAGAAACCATAAACCGTGCCTTATCCTTGGCGCTTCAGTCTCAACAGAGGATCCCTTGTTCCATTTGCTCCATGTTCTAAATCGGTGTTTTCCATGTTTTAAAGCCCGAGTCCAGAACCTTGGATGCTGAAGTGCATCAGGTGCCGTGGGCAAGCCAAGCAAGAGTTGTGCTCTCTGTCTCCATGGAAAAACTTTCAACAGTCTGCTTCAAGAAATCAGTCCCCTTGTGCACTGGAGGTTGGAGAAAAGACAGCAGGATGAATCCAAGAAGGGTGGGTGGACGTGCGTGTCTGTGTGCCTAAGGAAGCGGTTCCCTCAAGCACGCACACATACACACACCTGCACCTGTGGGACAACCCCAGGAACACACAGGGAGTTAGACAAAGGCCTGTGACCTAGTGGGAACCCAGAAGCCCTCATTGCTGCAGAGGGGCAGGAGGAGGTAGAAAGCGGGAAGGATGATGCTGGCGGCAATTACTTGGTTTCTCCAGGTGGGGTCACTGTGCCAAACAAGACTGCCTTCTGTGTCACCTGTTGAGAAGCATTAGATGAAATATTAATTTAAAAATAATTAATGCAACTATTAATTACAGGATATAATAAAAAAAAGCCGTGGCAAAAGTAGTGTCACAGCTCCCCGTTACATCTGTAATGGACTTGGGTGCTGCTTCGTCTTTGTCGAGCCTCATGAATTCAGCGGGATATTTAGATGGGGTGCTCACCGGGGAGGGGGGCTTAGCGAAGTTCAGGTGGGCATAGAGGAGGACAGCGATGTCGTTCTGGTTGGCCTCCATTGCAATGGACAGGGCTGTGCTGCCGTCCTGAAACAGGGAAGAGTAGAATCAGGTTGGTACTGAGAACCCAAACTTGCATTTAGTGTGGGATTCTGCCTACACACACACAGACTCCATCGTATGTCCCACATTAGACAGTCACAGTTACCAGATTTCACTTTGGGGAACAGGGATGTGTGGTGTAGCTGGAAAACATGGGTTGGGGTGGGGTGGATAATGTACTTTTTTGTTGCTCCAGTGGTTCTATAAATATTAAATATGGAAACTGTAACACAACCTTGCAGCCCCTGGGGAATCGAAGACCAGGAATGGGCTGCCCAAAGGTGGAGCACTTAGGACTGGAGTCTCCAATGCTGGTCCCAGATACCCCAGCTGTAGCTCTTACTCCTCACCATTGCAGAATATTTCTCCAATAAAAACTCTGCTTCAAAGCCTGCAGCCCCCAGTAACCTTAGCTCTCCTTATTTAACCATGAATATTACTAATATTTTGACTACCTGAACTGGAGAGCTCCAGATGCATAGAGATGTCTGACTTAGACAGAGGTTCTAGAAGAGCAGCCTAGTGGGGGGGGGGGGGGGTTTCCAGGTTTCACTCACGTTGTCTGTCAGTGTGGCGTCGCACCCCGGCACAGCCAGCAGCTGCTTGACAATGTCCACATGCCCATGCTCACAGGCACACATCAGCGCTGTGGAGCCATCGTCGTCCTGCAGATTGACATTGGCGCCGCAGGCCAGCAGCGCACCAACCATGTCACTGCGCCCGTGACTGACAGCCAGCATGAGGGCTGTCTGACCAGCCTAGAGGGAGAGAAGGAGGTAGAAGTGAGGTAAAGGCAGAGACAGTTCAGTCATCCAGACCAGTTAATATGCCATCATTACCAAAGAGCTGCAGGTAAAGGGTCTGACTACCCAGAGTTAGGAAAGAGCCAAAGAACAGCATTTTAATCATTCTGTCAAGACACATTCCAGCACAGAGTGAACAAGATAATTGGTGTCTGTTTCGGCAGCACCCATGAAGCAGTTTTTTCATGAAACTAGCCTTGAAGCCGATAGGTTAGAGCGCAGGATGACCTCTTGGTAATGACAGAGGTGCCTCTAGTCCGCTGCTCAGTGGACAGCACACAACCTCTTAGTGTGTGAGGCAGCATGACCTCTACTAAAGGGCATGTAAAACACTTTCGAGCCACAAGTGTTTAAAAACCAAAGTAGTTAAAAATGGCCTCCTCTCTTGTTGGCACACAGATGATGACTGAAGGAGCAAGTTTCTGCAAGGCCAGAAGGGGGCAGTACCTGGCTGGCCTTAGCGTTGACGTCTCCAGTTCTCAGGAGCTGTGTGACTGTCTCCAGGTCGCTGCTGGAATGGAACGCAGCCAGGGCAGTCAGCATGATGGCTGTGTATCCCGCCTTGTTCTGCTTGTCTGCATTGCACAGTCCTGCAGGCAGAGCCAGCGAGGAAAGCAATCAGACAAGTGCCCTGCAAGGATCCCCCAACTCTTCCTCTGTCTTTAAAACTGATATGTCCTCCTGATCCTCTTCCTGGCCACAAAACTAATCCATCATTTGTTTGGTTCCCAGCTAGTATCAAATGTTCTAGGTCTAGAAAACACAGCTGTATGTTTGTATTGAGTACTTGACCTCTGTAGTACTGTTGCAATATGCTGTAGGCTAGATTCCAAGTAAACTGAAAGGCATTTAAAAGACTCGGTAAATATAGTTTTAGCCTTTACTTCTTAATGCCTTTAAGACTGAAAACAGCACCTGCGACAAAATAAGGGGACATGGTCATTTCTTTGTTTTGGTCTCTTCTTCAGATCCAAGAAAGCCACAGGTCTCAAGTTGTGGCTTTAGTGTGGACAGAGTAAATACCTATACTTTCAACACGCCCCCATTAGCTGGCAAACTGCAAGTGACAAAATAAGAGCCTTTAACAGTCGCTGGTGCACTGGAAATGTTCAGAGACCACAGGTCATGAAACCTCTCATGTCTCATAGGCTCCTGAGGCGTGACTCAGGACAGGGAGCTCTGCCTGGGCCATACCTGTGTCCAGTAGCAGCTTGACCACAGGAAAGTTGGAGTGGGAGACGGTGTAGTGCAGAGTGGTGTTGCCGTTGCCGTCGGCCATGTTGATGATGAACTCCAGGAGCTGAGGTGAGATGGCCTGGAACGCCACCATGTACCTGCGAACCACTTCCGCGTCAGCCGCCTTGTGACAGGAAACCCGCAGCCACTCCTGTAGCACAGTCGTGTAGGCTGTCCTCTGTCAGTCATGGCAGGAGAGAAAAGAGCAGGGCAATGAGAAGGAGAAGCAGAAGACAAGCAAGTAAGAAAAGGAGGGAAAAAGAAGGCAACAGGCTTAGTTTAGAGCAGAACACAGTTCAGATGACTTAGTGCCAAAAACCTAGCTTTTGGTCCAGTCTTGCAGAGGTTACCAGACTTCCAGAGTTAAGTTAGTGGGATGAGGTGGAATTCTAACACTTGGAAATGCTTCAAACATGGTGTACTTTCCAGTTTGTCATAATGGCTGCCAGCAGCCATATCACCCTGCAACTCACAACTGGCAACCCACTGAAGCTAAGCAGGTGTGAGCCTGGTCAGTACCTGGATGGGAGACCTCCTGGGAAAAACTAAGGTTGCTGCTGGAAGAGGTGTTAGTGGGGCCACCAGGGGGCGCTCACCCTGTGGTCTGTGTGGGTCCTAATGCCCCAGTATAGTGACAGGGACACTATATTGTAAAAACAGGCGCCATCCTTCAGATGAGACATAAAACCGAGGTCCTGACTCTCTGTGGTCATTAAAAATCCCAGGGCGTTTCTCGAAAAGAGTAGGGGTGTAACCCCAGCGTCCTGGCCAAATTTCCCATTGGCCCTTACCAATCATGACCTCCTAATAATCCCCCTGAATTGGTTTAATTACTCTCTGCTCTCCTCCCCACTGATAGCTGATACCCACTGGCCAAAACACCTGCCCCGTGGTGAGCGTTCTGGCGCACTATGGCTGCCATCGCATCATCCAGGTGGATGCTGCACATTGGTGGTGGTGGACGGGAGACCCCATTACCTGTAAAGAGCTTTGAGTGGAGTGTCCAGAAAAATGCTATATAAGTGTAAGCAATTATTATTATAATTATTATTATTATTATTATATTTTACAAATAAACCTTGGTGAACATTTTTTAAGTACTGCATCTAAAACCTGGGGCATTTTTTGTATTGCACCTGACAAACATTTACAAATTAAAGTAAAACCCAGAATGTCATTCTCATGTGTCAAAATGAAATTGAATTCCTTACTGCCTCCTGCTGGCTGAAGGCATTCGTCTCCCCGAGAGCTTTCTGCAGGACTGTACAGGCTGACATAAGGGTGTCGCTCAGCTCCAGCCTGTGAGGAGAAGGGGAGGAAGTAAAGGATGTTGGGCCAACCAGCATAACAGCCTCTGTTTTCACAGCTGCACTGCATCTCCAGCACTCCCATGTCCTGCTGTAGACTTTAATGCTAGATAATCAAAAAGGCATCTGCCTAGCTGTGGGTCCAGAACCTCAAGAGCTCTTATTGATTTAAACCAGAAATAAAAAACAGAGGTAGGAAGACCTTTCTTTTGTCTTTCACAAAATCGGGCATTATCTTATAAATAGCAATTGTCATTTTTTTTAAAGTACAATTTTATATACTGAAAACTTGACTGCTGAATCCCACCCTATAAGTGTGCTGTTCACACTGTGGTCACCAATACCTGGTGCTGTCCTCTGGCTGCGTTTCCTGAGCGGTGGACCTGTCCTGCTCTGCAGCCGCCCCCTCGCTGGGTGCAGGGGGGGAGGCGGTGGCGGTGGCCTCCTGCAGCGGTCCAGGGGCGGCCTCCTCACTGTGGGCCCGTGGGGCGTCCTGGGTGGGAGGCAGCCGCTCGTTGGCCTCATGGTACTCACTCTCAGAGCTGCTGTCCGAGCTCTCGGAGCTGCTGTCTGATGACGTGGACTCATAGCTGCATAGCCAACAGGAGATTTCTAAACACCTAGGTGCCAACTGAGCTCCCAATCTAAGCACAGTGTGAGCACTTCGCACCTTAAACCAGTTATTTCACCAGAGCAGCTACACGACCACTTGTGCAAGGAATGATCAGAGCTGATGCCTTTGATCAGCTGGTATAGTTAAGCAGTGCTTTTTGCACTTATTCAGTTAACATGGGTTCATTACTTGTTCTCTTTTTCACATTCAAAAGCCTAGTGATTTAATGATTTCTCTCCCCAGAACAGCTAGTGGAGGAAGGACTGTTATACCCACTGGCCAAAACACCTGCCCCATCTCCACAGGGTAGGGTCCTCCAGAGAGGGCCTGTTATTCCCAAACCTTCCATCAGACCTGCCTTTATCTGAGATTGTGATGAGGGTTTGTGGTGTGTCATACAGTCATACATGTGAAGGATTGAGAAGGTAATGGGAAGCCAGTGTATTCAGTTGACCTCAAGCTCCTAATGTTACGGCCAGTGAGGCTTACAGTTCATCCAGCCCCATTGTTGCAGCTGGACAGTAACAGGAAGTGGGCTGAGTCACAGCACTCAGCCTGACTAGTAGCTTACCCTCCGTTGACCCCAATGAACTGCAGATTCTTCTTGGTGTTGGGGGAGTCGGTACAGGCCTCACTGTCCTTCCTCTTCATGATGGACTTAAGGCTGGACTGTGGAGAGGCTGTGGGAGACAATGGACACAACCGGAATCATTTCTGCACCCTGTGTAGCAGCAGTGTACTGCAGCGATGTCATCACTTGAATGAACGGGATGAATTAATTTTTGAATTAAAGTATTTTGAGAGTGAACAGTGGAACATGAACCAGAGGACACAAGTGGATACTGTGTAGAGGTGCATTTAAAAGTGACGAGAGGTGCCACTACTTGACACAAAGGGTGGTGGAAGTGTAGGACTAGCTACATAGCCATGTTGATCAAGACAATACCCTGGCTTCTTTTCACAAAAACAGCTGGATGAGACCGTGATATCAATGAAGTGCTACCTCCCAAACACACCAGAAGGGCTGAATGGCCTTTCTAATGCTTTTATTTGCCATAATGATCTGTAACTGGATGGCCAAGTCTCTCCTATCATTTACCAGGCTGGGAGCTGTTGTCCTCCTGTGCAGGGGCAGTTTCATGGGGTGTCTGCTGCATCATGTCCCCTTCTTTTAGCCTCTGGCACAGGGGGGCCAGCTGATTAGACACCAGTTGCGTGGCACTGACTGTCTCCATGACAACAGCCGGACTGCAGACAGGCACCGAGGAAGACACCTCACTCTTCTGAAGGACCTCGCGCACCTCCTTGGAGCAGATTGCTATGGGCAGCTCTGGGGCTGAATCTGAGGGGGAGAGAGAATGGAATTGAAGACAACTGTTTAGACTGGGGATTTCCAGCTCCTGTCCTTGAGGACCAGAATACACGAGGATGTTTTAGATATTTCCTTAAGTTACTAACAGCTCTTCCCCTGGGAGAACTATTAAACTGATCCAGTTAAGATTTAGCTGGACCTCATTTCAAAATCTCTTCTCAACAGCCTTAACCAGAGATCTGCAGTTTGGAAAATCTGCTTTTCACTTTTCATTTATATTTTCATTTTGGCCTTTCATATACTGTTTTTTTACTATATAGAGTTCAAAAATCTAATTCTCTAACTAAAAACTGATTTTCTGCAAATGTAAATCACACTTTATGATGCTCTTTGTGGTTGTGACATTTAAGAAGCACGGAGAGGAATCAAGACAATTTCTTTTCAGCTAACTGCTACTGTAGCTGGGAAAGCGAAGTGCATCATATATGTGCATGTTTATCTTGCCACAATTAGAAACATGTCTATGCCAGTTACTATCTCCTATTGGAAATGTAAACCCTGCTTCTGTAGTCAAGCTAAAAGCATGATCTGGAAACTCAGCTGTAAGTTCTGCACTGTGTCCCCTACCTGGGACTGACACTGGTCCCTCCACACTCTTCTTCTGGAGCTGGTTGCTGGAATGAACTGGGAAGGAGGTCTCCTGAGGCTCTTCCCTCCTGTGAGCCACTGTGAGCTCTGCTTCAATGCCGCCCTGCTGCCCATTGGGGTCTTTTGCCACAAGGCCTGCGAGCTCGGCATGAGTGCCACCCCCCTCGCCCCATGAGGGATGCTGGACGAACTCTGCCTGGTCTTTCCTGGGGGTGGTTGTGGTCTCCTGGAAACTGCGCACACCGACCACTGTGGGCTGCTCTAGGGTGTACACCTGGATTCCCACCGTCCTCTGCTCCCTGCACGGGGGGTGCTGGCTGAAGGTGACAACGGTCTGCAGGGCTGAGGGCTCACCAGGCCGCCCACACTGCTGCAGCTCCTGCCACCCAATGCTGGTCATCATGACGGCATCGGCCATAGAGGGCTTGGCCTCCTGCCCCTTCTCGGCCGTCTCTTTGCCCAGTGCCTCTAACTTCCTGTGGGCGGTGTGCAGCTCCTGCAGGGTTTTCCTCAGCTGTGTCTCCAGCAGGCTTGCTTTCGTCTTCCAGGCCTCCGATTCCGACTGCACACCCAGGTCCTGCTCCCTCACCTCCACCCCTATGTGCCTCACCTCCCTCTTCGCGCCAGCCTCTGGCTCGGTCCCGATCGACCTCACCTCTTTCCTGCCCCCCGCCAGCTGCCTGGCTCCCCCCACGATGACAGTGTCCTCTATCTCGCAGCCGGAATCCTGCCGAGAGCCTTCCGGGGTGGTCGGGGAGAGGGGGCCCCCAATAGCCGCAGCTGCCACTGGGCCGGTGCTGTCCTCCTCGGGGATGTCGATATACAGCTCCCCCCTGGACCTGCCCTTGCCGAAGCCCATGGTGTGCCCCAGGAACTTCTGGCTCTTGAGCTGCACACTGAGCTGCCGCTTCTCCTCCTGGAGCACAGAGATCTTGACCTGCAGCACAGGGATCATCTTCACCTGCTCCTCCAGCTCCCGGATCTTGCGCAGGGCCACGGCCATCTGCTCCCTCACGTGCTGCAGGTGAGCAGGGGTGGGCGACACCGGCGTGGACAGGCCTGAGCTCATGGGGGTGAACTGGCCTCCCCCTCCGGCTCCCTGGGCTCCGTTCTGGGCCCGGGAGTAGCCCTGGCTGGCCAGGGAGCTGGTAGACCCGGCGATGCTGCTGTGCAGACTCCCCAGGTTGGAGAACCTGCGCCCGTCCTTCTGGTCCTCCTCCAGCTTCTTGCGGGCGTCCAGGAGGGTCCTCTCAACCCGAGCATTGAAGTTGAAGCCCCCGGTCCCGAGCGAGGATCTGCCAGGTTCTGGCCGGTGGGAGCCATAGTAGCCTGGGGCGCAGTAAGAGTAGGAGGAGTGTCGGCTGTCCACGCTGGCATTGGAGCAGAGGGACTCTGTGGAGGTCCACCAGGAGCCTGTGTAGCCGTAGCCCCGGGGCAGGGAGTTGTAGCGCGGCCGGCGGTGAATGGGCACCTTCTTGATGGTGTTGCCCTTCTCAATGTCATTGACGTACTTCAGGAAATCCAGGTCCAGCCGATACCCGTAGGGAGTCTCCACTGAATAGGGGAGGTCCTGGTCCTTGCCATGGATGGCTGTGGGCGAGGTGGGGTTGCTCTTCCCTGGAAGAGGCAAGATTGAGGAAACCATGCCTGAGAGGTTAAGACGAAGCAAACAGTCCTTTTTACACTGAACAGATTAAAAACATTTAAAAGAATCCTGAACAAAATGTTTTTCTGAATGTAGTAGGCTTAACAGCCTTCACACTGCTGGGGTCCTGGGTTCAATTCCAGACCAGAGGTGCTATCTTTGCGCAGTTTGTATGTTTTCCCCATGTTTGTGTGGGTTTCCTCTAGGTGCTCTGGTTTTCTCCCACAGTCCAAAGACATGCTGGGAGGTGAATTGGCTCTGGTGTGACTGTGTGCATGTCTGTGTGCTGGACACAGAGGGTACCTTGCTTTGCACCTGGTGCTTGCTGGGATAGGCTTCGGCTTCCCCACTACCCTGGACTGCAAGAAGTGGTTAGAAAATGGATGAATTAGGCTTTGCCTTTCTTTGGTGCTGGGTGGCGATTAAAGCACTATCCCATAAAAGCACAATAATGTGGCCAGACAGAAAGGACTGCTGGACGGGTAGGTGTAGACACAGGTGTATCAGGTGGACAGAGATGTGACCTTGACTGCAGCTGGCTGGACAACGACCTGGTTTGTCTGCAAAGCTCACCTGGGAAGCTCGTGTCCATGTGAAGCACCTGTGCCATCCTGATCTTCTGTTGCCTTCACTTGCTCATTCACCTCCTGAAGAAATCCCTGGTTTGGGTAATGGCCTGAAAGATACAGTACAGAAACCCATTAGAAAAACGGGTAAGCACAGAAAGGAAACAAAAAAGCACAGTATATTTAAATGATCAACAACATAACATATTATGTAATGATTATACCTGCTCCCAGTGAGCAAAGTCAACATCCAGTCAGTTCTGTCAATGGCAAGAAAAAGTAATTTCAAAGGCTGGTCTTGTGCAGCAGTTTATGCAATTAAACCACCAGGGGACAGTCAATTCACAGCTATGAATAGACTTCTTTCCAGCACAGGCTGCCCAGCGCCCCAGACCACACACACTCCATATCCATTATCCACTCTGACAGAATGTCGTTAGTTATGAAATATTCCTCTGCCTCCTTGTTCATCACCTCCCTCGCTTTCCGCACCCCAAACTCGCAGCTTGAGGGGAGGTTTCTGCATTCCACTTGAACTGTGATACCACATTCCTATCAAAGCCACCGCGGAGCCCTGCCTAAATGTCCTCACAGAAAAAGCCTGTTTACACAATCTCTATGCGAGCAAGGACCTCCTTCTGGTGTGCAGTGAATGACTCCAAAATAAACAGCACCATAAGGTTACCAGTGTCCTCACCTCACCGAGTGCATGGTGCACAGTTTAAAACAAAGGTAGGTTTTCAATACATTTTTGTAGTTTCACAAAAGCTCAGTATATACTAAGAGCTGGAAGAGAAGGAGCATCTTTGATAATCTTTGATGTGGTTTCATTGTTGGCTTTTTCCTAGAGATAATTTTTTTTATTTTATTTCATTTTTATTTGCAATGCAAAATGGAAGCAAAATGCTCTAGGACTTGAAATTCCTTAGATTCATATATAAACTTCCATCCCAGAGGACAACACAGCATTTTACATATAAGAGGGGAACCTATTCCCCCCTGCCCCAAATCTGCCCAGATTCAAGAATCACTTGGGATACTGTACCTGACACATACAGTATAGACATCCCCTACCAACAACAACAACATATACATTGGTGCAGATTCTAGTTACAGTTCATATAATATATGTTTTCTTTAAAACACGTGTTCACCATGGTCTGTTACTATACAGTATTATGTGCCTTGTATAAGTAATACACAACTAATTATCAAAACCTGGAATGACAGAAACATGGGTGTGTCTTGGATGTTCTTACCTAGCTCCTCGGCACTGCAGTAATGTGCAGAGGGTGGGGGTAGTGTTATTAAGAGAAGATCCAGGCCTCTCACTGTCTGACACCGTAACTCATGGGTTACAGTACAGGACTGTTCAATTACAGGGCAGCACAAAGCCAGGATAATGCCACACAGTAAAAGTCTACGATTCAGGCACACCAGTTCCCCCTGTACGAGTGCCCTCTGTGCTTCAGCTGTGACTGCGCTGGCATCAGTACCAGAGGGGCTGTGGATCTGCAGCTGGCATACCCTCCGCTCCTCCGTGCTTCCTGGGCTCACTCTGTTTGGAATAGCTGAGATAACGCCAGATACTGGGCGGGAAACACGCACTCAGGCCGAATTAGGCAATGAGATGCCTTTCTCCTTGCACCACACCGCTCAGGAAAAAAACTGCAGCTCTGCCGGGGTCTTTGGATTCATCTTCATTTCTAGGTGAAAGAGCGCAGTGTGCTGCTCCTTCCAGACACACCTCCTTAAAGATACAGATTGTCTGGCCTGGTAAAAACTGAGGCTTCCACTTGCTGCAGTGGTTGTGCCAGCTCCATTTTGTGCTTGATGTTGTGTTTTAATTGTACAATCTGTGCTTAGGCTGATCATTCAAAATTTTTTATTGAATGTTTCTTTAATGTTTTCTCTTTTTGTCACACCTCCTCATAACAGGTGTCAGGTTGGCTGCAGAATAATGCAACCATTGACAGTACTGTATACTGTTTATAATGCAGAACATAGGGTTGATTGAGCAAACACAAATTCATCCATGCATTTTCTGCTTCTTCCAATTCAGGGTCACCTGGGAGCCGGAACCTATCCCAGCAATCAAGGGGCACAAGGCAGGATACACCCTGAACGGGACACACAGACATACTCGCACTTACACCAGGGACAATTTTCCATGAAGCCAGTGAACCTACTAGCATGTGTTTGGAATGCTGGGGGAAACGCATACAAACTCCATGCAGACAGAGCCCAGGACCCCAGTTCTGTGAGCAGCAGTTCACACCACCATACCCTTTTTTTAAAGAACATCCATTCTTGCTCATGTAACGCCTCCCTGCCACACTAGATCACAGCTGGTGTCTAGATCCACTTTGTTTGCATTTGAACTTCTGTCAAAAACTTTGTGACAAAAACCTCTCCAATTAAATCTCCAAAGTACTGTACTGGATGAAATTATTTGTGGCCTTTGGGAGTCTTTCCTATACAGTATGTTTTCTTCTCATTCTGTTTCCTTCCTTTCTTGCGCATTGTTACGGTTTCAGCTCTGGAGTCCCGGGCATCCTTGCCTTGGCTTGACAAACCGTGCCCTGCACAATTCTAATCTCATTACACGCCCACATTCCGTGGCTAAATGGCCTTATCTCGGCCACTTACCCTATCTGATGAGACGTGTCTTCCAACGCGCTCCCTCGCCGGCTCGCAAGTCAAGGGCGCTTTAGCCTAAAAACAGCTCTGTTAATCCAGATCGAAGGAATCCAGATTTCTTTTTGAGCAGGCTGTCCACAGCCCATCATCACTGAAGATATGCCCGCAAACAGCAGGAGCACAACCATTACACAAAGGCAAACAGACGTTCCTGCACTACTCGCTCATATACTCCGCCACAAATATACTGCAGAAGCTAATCCACTTCCACACCTTCATCAAGCGTAGTAATAAGGCCACATCGGCCTCATAAACGGAGACCCTCAACATGGTCACAGAAATCCCAAAAGAATTTTCTTCTGTGGATACACAGCAAAATATTTTTCCCGTTTAAATACCACACTACACCTCCAGAAAGCTGTGGACAACTGCATTCAACAAAAGCCAGCAACTGTTAGATGTAATATTAAATATACTGCATCTTAAAAACCCTATGTACTGTACATGTAAACCCTGCAGATCACAGTATTAAGAACGTAAGGAAGGTTAGAAATCAGAGGCCATTTTGCTCATCTAACCTCTTTGGTAGTTAGTGGTTAATTGATTCCAGGATCTTATCCAGCTGTTTCTTGAAGGAAGCCAGGATATCTGCTTCAACAACATGGCTTGGCAGCTAGCTTTACACTCCCATACCCCTCTGGGTAAAAAGTACCTCCCGTTCGCAGTTTAAAAAGCACTTACACATAGTTTTTCACTTGTGCCCTCT
Source organism: Lepisosteus platostomus (assembly GCF_059453375.1). Lineage (NCBI taxonomy): Eukaryota > Metazoa > Chordata > Actinopteri > Semionotiformes > Lepisosteidae > Lepisosteus > Lepisosteus platostomus. Next base: position 15,983,761 of record NC_142623.1, read on the forward strand.
GGTTCCTGTTTCACAAACTCACAAATTCAAAATGTGATAACTGCTGTGCAAGTGGTATGGCTTTAACAAGCATCTCTGTAAGGCCCTATGTGATGCCCATGCTCCTTTTGTGTTCGGCGCTGTGTTCTGTGCAACTTCTCTAAGAGACAGGCTCTTGCAAGACCACAAAAACGCACAAAGAGAAAAACAGACAAACCCCTACACACGCAGCCAAGAGCCAGAGATGTACTTAGGACCATGTGAGCTGTCTGAGCCCCTCTGACGCAGGCCCTGTCTGCACAGTGAAGCTTTCTTTTAACACTCGCCTCTGACATTGTGCTCTTTCACTTTTTATGCATGCAATTACTGTTACAAGCCCTGGGCCTTTTTTCCATTTGATTTTTCAACTCAGAAAAAATACTCATGGTGAAATCCATCAACAGAAAGCCATTTAACTCTACTGTACCCAAACACAAAAGGCACAGAGGACACAGTCCTGGGTTACGCCAATACTTACAATCAGCAGACACTGACATTTCTGAACAATCAGTACAAAATGCACCAAGTAACTACCATTTGTTATTTTTTGCTTATGTCTGGAGTTGCAATGTGTCTTTATTCTCTTTAGGACTACCACTAACTCTCGGCACCAATCACACATGCACATGTTAAGCCTAACACAGAGAACCCGCCTGATCCTCGGTAGCATTACGTGTGAGTGATCACCAATTGCTCTTGCAATATCACAGCAATCTGTAACCCCAGTGCAGCCCCAGGATTAGCACAGATGTGCGCGTGGTTCCACTTGGGCCTCCAGTGTAAGAACATTCGCTCCCTGAGCCCTGGGATCATGGTGGGGGTGGGTGGTTCATGCACGTCTGTTTATATAAGGTTTGGGCCTGGCTGTTCCACCCAGCTATGAGGCTCCATGTTCTTATCACCAGCAGTGCTTTAGCAAAGGAATTTGTCTAAACAGACACAGGAAAGAGTCTCTGCTGCTGGAACAGATGTTATTGAAAGGGAAAGGGGTGCCAGCCTTCCAATATTTATGGTGGGCATTACTGCTGTGACAGCTCCCAGCTAATTAGCCCTCCGTCTCTGCTGCACAGCTGGAGAGGGGCTGCAGCTGGACTGGAGAGGGGAGAATGGATTCGCCGAGCCACCCTGCCTCCTCATAGTCACAGTGTGCATCAAGGGATTATCTGATGGTGGCCTGTGAAATCTGGAAACTGACCAGCTACTAACAGCAGCACTTCATTTCTTCCTGCCTCCCCGGATAGAGATTGACCAGAATCGGGAACTGACGTTCCTGCACACTGCTGAAATGTAAATATTGGGATACGCTGGCTTGAGTCCTGTTCCACCACAGTGGCCTCGAAATAACAAAGTAGCATATGAGACAAAATACTTGATATTGTGCAGGTCCAGATGCAAAAGCAAAAAAACATCTATTTTTACCTTTTCATTAACTAGATGATTGCAATGTTTATGGGGAGCAATTGTTTTTATGTAGCACTTCCCTTTACAGTCTCTAATATCAATGTGAAAACAATCAAGAAAGCCAGTCTGCTTCTCTGCTGTCCTTAAGTCCCAATCCACACAACGAACCCCTTCCAGCTGCAGGCTGTTTCATGGGCCCAGGAGCACAGACGCGGTTACTCGACACACTGACAGCGTCGACAAACTCCCTGAAGTTTGTTTGTCCAATGTTTCAACAGAGAGTCTTCTCGTGGCCTCAGACCAAAGAAATCGCTTTGCATTCTGGCACCAGCCATGGCCCCTCACATTTCTGCAGAGCCCGCAGCCCATCATATCCCAGCATAGTTGATCCCAGCCCACAGCCACAGAAGATGCATTGCAGGAGAAGGCAATGTTTCATCAGAAAGTTAGAAGAGTGCCTACATTAGGAAAAATCACTGGCAGTAAAGTAGACCCCTTACAACATCTCCCTTTTCTGGCTTTCCTGTGCATCTTTAATTCTTACACTGCACTGATCCATGGATTTACAAAGTCTAAGTACCTACTCATACATCATGCTATTCCATATTAGTCTTAGTGTCCAGGAGCTCAGCTCACAGTCTGGGTTCAGGAGGTTCTGGAACAGAGCCTCAAAGAGACTGAGCAGTTCTTAAATGCAGGTTTGGGCAAGTGGAAAGAGTTTGAGAGAAAGAGATGGATGGAAAGATACAAGCTCGAAAGAAAGGGGTGCTTCACTAACGCAATGCACTGTGTATAACAGCACAAGCAACAACTTGCTCCCCTGTTTCTGTAAATGAGGTCAGAGACACTGTTACATTGCTTGCAACATACTTATCTTGAGGTGTATGTCATGCTAGTAGCTTGCCAGCCATTGTGTTATTTATTCAGAACAGCTTTTTTATTTTGTAGCTATAACTATTTGGAAATTTGAAATATTTTTTGTTAATTGCTGATCGTGCTGCTAATGATGTGATTGTAGCTGCTGTGGTGATGGCTCAGTTGTTTGTCTTGCCAGTAAAGCACCTTTGAGTATGAAAGCGAAAGGGTTAAAAGCCCTGTAGTTTCTCTCTCTGTGCTGTTAATGCGTTGATTCCTGAACTCCTCAGCTGAGCGTCATGAGGAATCAGATGACCACAGGCTCCAGGATTCACCCCTGCCCAGCTTCCCAATGCATTAGACTGAGCACAATGCAGATGCTGTACTTAGTATCTTGCCCACTGGTCTCTAGCATAGCTCAGCACAGCACTACCTATCTGTCCTCATACAGTCTCACACTGCCCAGCCAAGCACACTTCAGCACTGCCTCATATAGACCAGCACAGCTGCTTTTAAGATATCTTGAACAATCTGCTTTCTCCACTCATTTTGAATACAACAGCTAGTGGTGGGGAAGATTTATTAGTACCAAGCCCAATGGGCTTCAGAGCCCTGTGCAACATAATCATGTCATTCTCCATTTCGCCACCTTTCGCAATTAGGATCACCTGTTTTGTTACAAGCTGTTTTTCTATCAGACTAGTTAGCTCTTTGACAGCACTGAAGAACACTCACAGTTGGGACAGCTGCAGAGCAACCCACTGCTCAGAGGAAGACGTGCATGCAACCGGACCAGCACAACACCACCGAATGAGTGGCCTCTTTTGGCTGTTCTTTGGAAAGTTTTAAGCCAGTAAAGATTATATAGCCCGTTAATTAAATAAAGCACACACTGCGCAGGAACTGGAATGGCCAAACCACACAACTACAGCCTCATCTCAGTCAAGAGGGACAGGAGGTCTGTCTTTGAAAACAAAAATACATAAAACAATCTGGAAAAATGCAGTCAGTGGGAGTTCTTTTTTTAAAACGGAGATCCCTTTTAAAGATTAAAATCCTCCAGACATATTTGACCAGGCACCGTGACCCTGCCATTATATTGGCTTCCTGCCAATCAAAAGGGAGATAAATGTAATTGGTTATGTAGTGCACATTCCTAAGTGAGGTACAGATTGTTATTAATCCATGAGGCATGTGAATCTATGCCAGGTCACTCACAGTACAACTGGGCGACTTGGCATTTAACAATCAAGTACAACAGCGTGCAAGCAAGTCTCGACAAATGAACAAAAGAGAAAATATTAAAACCACCACAGCCCTTTTGTTAGCTTTCAGATGTACAACACAAGTACAAGGGAGCAAATGGAAAAAGAAATTCAAGAAACATGATCGCTCACAGTTAAAAACAAAATTCAGGAAACCTCTAGGACTCTACTGGAGGATCGGGAGCCAAAAGCAGGGGTCCGAGTTCAGAACAGCCTACCCCACACAGGAAGTGGGATTATCCTGGGGGAGACTGCAAGTCTGCTGGTCAGACCTGTTTGTGTAGTGTCTTGACCAGCAGTGGCGCTTCTTAGGACTCACGACGGTACAAGACGACCGTGTCGATCTCGGGTTCGAGTCTGATACTCGACAGAGCAGGATTCCTAACCTGGGGTTCTCTTGGCAAGACAGCAACCCCTCCTATGGGCCTGTCGTGTGCTTGCAGGCTTGCAGTGCTGTAAGCAACGGACAGGCCTCCCATCCAATCAGTTGTGAACCTCTGATTCGTAATTTACTGGTGGTCATCGCTGGTGCAGCACATTATTCAAGAAAACTGGCCACAGCCATTAAAAAACAACAGCATCTGCTGGTGAATGCTATCATGAGTATGTGAATGTATCTGTGTTGACCATGTTTTGACAACTCTTCTACCTTCTAAAAAAAAAAAACAAGGCTAACCTCAGCCCCGAACAAAAGTTCAGCAAACCATAAATTTCAGTGGAATGTTAACTTTTTTATTTAGAGACAAAACACTGGGATCTGCAGACAGCCAGTGAAAGCAGGGCTGGGTTAAGAGGGGAGAGGGGAGAGGGGAGAGGCCGGGGAAGGTATTTATTTCAAACAATTGGGATGCTTCATGGGTAGGTGGGAAGTAAAAACGTTCAGCAAGAGACTTCAGAAATAGCTTGACAGGAAAAGGCAATTGCAGCCTCGCTGAAGCTGAGGATGCGCACACAACACACCCACCATCACAAGGTGGCCTCGGAGGCTGTTATCTCTTCCGACCCTGAGAGAACACTGGTAACCATTTCCTGACAATCAAATGCCTCAATATGAGCACTCTGATTACAGGGTGAATTTACCATGCATTGCAAACAGAAACCAGTTCGAGCTCCATCTCAACAAATTTAGTTCCGCTTTGTTACAGTTTCTTAGCGTTTTTAATTTGGCTTTGAAATCTTTTTTGGCGTGCTTGTTCCCCCTGCCGCCACTGTCTCTTAAACAGCAAGAGTGAAAGATAAAGCTCGCGGCGCCTGGTCCCTCCAGGCGCTGCACCTTCCCCATCCAAACTACAAGCACAGCCAGGCCTGTTACAGGATAACATGCGTCTTCTTTTACAAATGCCGACATTTGGAAACTATGAACAAGGAGACAGAGATAAAAACACTTTGATTTAACTCACTACAATCCACTGTGGCTTTTCAGAAATTAAGGAGGCTTTGGACTTCAAATAAATTGCAAGCTTAAGACAAACACTGATAATGCAAACTAGTTTATTAAAAGAAAAATTTTAAATCCAGACCTTATACAGCTTGTGCAGCTGACACGCGGGTGAGCAACTCAGCCACGCTTACATTTTCCACTGGATTAGCAGTAGACAATAATTATTTCCCTTAAAGGGGAGTATCTTAGTGACCGAAGACAAGAGCTGTCACTATCTAGTATTATATAACATATATACAGCATAACACATTGCAGTTTAAGAACTATCACCCTACCCTGACAAGAGTTCATGATAATCAGCCTAAGAGGCTATTTTATGTCACTGACATCTCAGCACAAATAGCCTCCAGTGAATACCCCCCAGTGCATGGCACACAAATGGCAGCATGAAACAAAGAGATGGGGAGACGATGCTCAACAGTCGAGGCACTGCCTCAAATCTCCCATTAAACAATGTCGCCACTCCCCGACTTGAAACGCAGGAGCGCTGTTTCCCTCGAGTGGAGCAACACTTCAAGTCCCAGTCCTGAAACAGAGTCATGCCCAGCGCCTGCCAGGATCATACTGTATGCCATCTTGGCACACTGTGGCGGAGGAGAATGACCCCGATTTGTCTGGGCGTGTCACAGCTGAAGTAGGGCAGTAGGAAACATTGACTAAATTGCCTTAACGTCTCCTGTTTCGCATGTCTGTGAGTCATAAAGCTGCCTGTGTGTGCACCACGCGGGCCGCTTGGCAGGCTGCTGCCAGAATGCTGTCGTGGTTGCAGCTTTGCTCATCCCTCCCAGCGAAGGATTCGTTCCCGTCTCGATGACGAGGAAAAAGACTTTGGTTTTACACTTTCAGCCGAAGAAGCCAGGCATCCATCCGAGTCTGTGCAGAGTGCCTCAGACGTCCACGGAGAATCATTTCACCCTTGCAACCCAGTTCGCCAGTCCCCTAGACTAGTCAGAAAACTCCTGGTTCTCACAGGGCAGCCTGGCTTTAATTTCACCAAACATCTGCAAGTCAATCTAGTCAAGACCGACCGAGGACACCTGTGAGCCCTGAAATGTCAGATCGAGGGTTAAACAGCCAGCCATCTGCGGCCCTTGGCAGGGGAACCGCTGCGCACCATCGGCTACGCGCACAATTACACCCTGCAATGCTCGCTCTGCCTCTCCGCTCTGCTGAAGAGCTTGGCGTCCTGCCCCGCACCACAAGAAGTCTCTCTCACTCTCCAGCTCCCCCGCTCTGAGCCCCTCCCTACGTCAAGCTTGAAAAGCCAGACCCTGATGCTGAGCAGGACCCCTTCCCTGCTCGCTTTCCCCAGCCAGGACAGGGCGTCCAGACGCCATGTGGCTCCTTTCAGTCCCGAAGGCCTTGGTTTCGTTATAAACCGTTGGGCAGCCTCTGAGCCCAGACTCTGGAGTTACTGCAGGTCTCCGTGTTGTCAGAGGCATGACTGAACTCCAGGATGGAGAGGCAGGGCGCAGACGCGAGGCCAACTAGGAGTGTCGCCTGCGCTTGCGGGAGTTGGGCAGGAGAGGACAGTGCAGAGGAGCGGTGCACAGGTGCACAGGAGTGTGGGGAAGCTGCCATGTTTCACATGCCCTGTGTGGACTAAAGGCTGGCCTGGCCATTCAGTCAAGACGTAGAAAAATGTGTTCATGTGCTCATCTTGTAATAAAACAAATGAGGAACTGAGCTTTAAAGTACCCCTTTGCTGTTGCCTAGACCTTGTGGGTGTGTTCTTTCACGAATCCTCAAATTGAGATGTCACTGATGTGAAAGGAGGCAGTCAATGAGCAAGCCAAGCCTATCAGGCCCAACCTTGTGTTCCAAATGACACCAAAAAACGAACAGAGAGCTCCACTGCGCAGGAGACTTGAAACGTCAAAAGGATGTCGCCCAGACCGGACCTCTGTGCTGTTTAGTCTGGGTAAACTGAGATTAGAAGACTCCTGCTGCCCTGGAAAGGCGGTCTTGGATTTATCATTATTTTGCACACATTGGACCCAAGTACTGTTTATTGACTTAAGAATGGCTGTTTGTCCCCAAAGACTTTTAAATAACAATGGAGAAGTATGAGCCACTTCATGTGATTTTGAGATTTTAAGGTCTTGCTTTCTTTTTAACAAACTGGATCTCTAATGTGGAGGGGATTTAAATATACACAGTACACACCAGAATGAACTTCAGTCACAGCCTTGCAGCACTTGCCTGACACCTCCGATAAGTGCTTGGACTACCAAAGATAAAAGTCCCCTTAGAAGATTATATAAGTACAACAAACTCAATAAAAAAAATCTGGAAACCCTCCATTTTGGGGGGCTTTTGGATAAACTATGCTCGCTTTGAAGCTTAAAAATAAATAGTCCTCATAGGGGAACAACACCAGATGCCGGGAAGATGAGCCCTGAGCGCCCGGTAAGAACAATATTTAGACATGGTGTCTGAAGAGCTGCCTGCGCTGTAGGCGAGATCCTTTCTGCAACAATAAACCCTCCGCGCGCAGGGGATGTCGGCTGGACACTTGGAAGCAACTCGGGAAGCTCGACGGGCTGGAGAAGGTCCTGGTCTCAGACAGTTTGAAAGGAAGAAGCCGTGACGCACACCGCGAACCTCTCGGCAAGACTGCTGTGGAAAGCGAGAACAAACACCCGGCCCCAAGGGACTGCGGCGGTAATAGTGACCGCGCCACCACCTGCAGCGAGCAGCACGGTCCCTCTGAATGACTTACTCAGACTGTGAGATCTATACAAGACCTAGCTGTGCCCAGCTCAGATGGTGATACATATTAACACATCCTCTCGCACTCCAAAGTTAGACTTATAATAACGGTTTAAAATATCAGGTGGCTGAAACCGTCTTGGCTCTTGATACAGATGTTTGGATCCTGCAGCATGCGTTTCTTCAGGGAGGTTGACCAAGTTCTCTCTACACAGCTGCCGCCCAGTTTGTGCTTTGCTTTCCCATCATTCCCTCTGTGAATTGAACCCCACTGCCCTGTACCTCACCTTCCTCTTATCACGATAAAAGAAGATTTGTGCTTTATGGCTCATCATGAGAGTGCATCTGATGTTGGGAAATACACCAAAAACTCTTAAAAATGAAAAGACGTGATTTAACAGAATTTGCATGTTCTCCCCATGTTTGTTTCCACAGTGTGCTCCATTTTTTTCCCCACTGCCTAAAAAAATACTGGTGGGTTAATTCGCTTCTGGCAAAACTGGCCCTGGTGTGAGTGTGTGTTTCTGTCTGTCTGTCCTGTGAAGGACTGGTGTCCCGTCCTGCATTGTGTCCGCTGTTTGCTAACAGGCTCCGTCTCCCCCGAAACCCTGAATAGAACATGGGGGATTGGATGACTTAATGGTGTGCTGTGGTACTGCCAGTCCCCATCAGCAGTGCACAGACCTCAGAGCCACTCACGGAGTGTGTGGTGGGATTGAGTAAATCTCAGTAACTGAGGCGACTCTCTCATTAAACCCTCACTGGCACAACAGTTAATTCCCAAGCCCTTGCTGTATCTGATGTCATGCTTACTACGGAAATCCCTGTCAATACTAACTACAAGGTAATAACAGAGGAGAGAAAATACTTTGTTTAAAAAAAGCATCAGAGTAAAGTCTACTTACTTAATTGCATAAATAATTAAAACATGAAGGCACGTCAGCCATTTCTCCAAGGTCAATTCTCAACTTTGTGTCTGGGAATAAAATATTCTAAAAGATACAAAGAATATCTGAAGCTTACAGAAACTGATGTAGCTTTGGCTGTATTAAACGCTGCTTTCAGAGCCTCACGATCTTGACACAGAGAATTAACCTAAAAAAAGGGAAGCAATAGAAAATCAGTTAATCAATGTCCTAGTCAGGCACATTTATTCTAATCCAAAATGGAATTTGCAGAATTCTTTTCCCAAAATAATTATTTTCTGCAGGACAGGCACGTCCAGGTTAGTGGTGTTCTGGGAGATACCATTCTACAATTGGGGGGGGAAGGGGATTATGTGCTGTTCCCAGTTCATCCAGAGAGGACAGACAAGCCACCCATTCTCTGGCCTGGTGTTGCTATCCAGCCCACAGGCAAGATTAGTGTGCTGGGATCCCAACAGCAGAATGAGGACAGGCTGCTATCCACACAGCACTCTTACCTGCCATGTCTGCAAGGTCTTTCCCACACAGATCTCTGCGTGCCTGGCCACGTGCCCATCGCAGATGCCAGGCCTTTTAATTAACATACCCCTCACCGTTCATCTCGGGTTAGGTGGTTAACATTCCTCAGGGGGGCTCTGTGGAGTTATTCTTCAATGCATCACAGCTGTTATAATAACATCCACCTTTCTCACTGTCATTTACAGTAGGGAAGGACAATTTCATCCAAAGTCATGAATCCCCCATTTTTTACAAGTGATTTTCACCTAAGCCACTGACAAGTGCTTTGACTTTCTATCCAAATCCATCTACTCATTTTCTAACAGCTTCTTCCAGCTCACAGCCTATCCCAGCAAGCATCGGGCACAAGGCAGGATACACCTGGACAGGATGCCAGTCCATCACAGGGACTACACAGACCCACACAAAGGACAACTGATAGTGTTGAGTGCAGCTTCTCAGATGCCCGTTCAGTTTGTTGGCATCGCCTGTTTTTTTGTTTTGCATCAAAAGGAAAAGCAAACCTGACTGGCACCCATTCCTTCCAGTGTTCCAACAGTGTAAAAGCAGCTCATGTGGTATGCCATTTACCAAAAATGGCAAAACGAGAAAGGACAGGGCAGCATGCACAGGAATGCTTGATGGTAGGGAGCTCGACAGCATCACAACTGCAATGTCAATGAAGCCCAGTCTTCACTGTGATCCACCCCTCTCTGTCCATTGCCTTCAGCACAAATATACATGTATGAATAGATCTGCATCCACACAAACCACACTAAACACATTACACTGTGCACGCAATCATGATCCTTCAAAAAAGTAGAACAGTGTTTAGTAAATAACCAATCTTATTATGCAAGAGCTAAGGCTACATATCAAATCACATGATTCCTATGATTAGAGATAATCATGAGACCATGTTGTTACACAACACAACTTTAAACAGCACCTTTCACTGCAGTTCTGAAATGCATAAACTTGCTTTGAAAAATTGCTCAACACCCTTTTTAATTCTAGCACTAGGGAAACTCGAATGGGGGGAGTCATAAGGCAAAATTAAGGAGACTGGAAAGAGGCTCATGTGGGAGCCTGGAACAGACTGCTCAGCCAAGCTGTTAAAACCAGCAGATGTTTCATCAAGGAACATCTGGATGAGATTCTGGGATGAATTAGGTGCTGGAAGCAAAACAAGCAAGGTGGGACGCCGGGCTTGGTCTTGTTTTGTAACTGTTCTGACTTGCTTACACCTCCAGCATGCCAGAGGACTGCCAGGAGTGAGCAGGTGTCGCACACTGCACAGCTCCACTGCGCTGCAGAACGATCACTTTCTCTCTTCTCTCTGTTTATCTCATCACAAGCCCCCCATTTAGTTTTCTGGTAGCTGGCCTAATAACTGGCTGGGAGACAGAAAGCTCTCTTTGTTTCCGAAACACGTCCAGCAGTGAATTCAGTCCCCCCCGCAGCAGTCCCCGGCCCTCCCCAGCCCTCCTCCAGCCTCTCACTGGGCACACAGGCCCGCTCTGGCCCCCCTGCTGCGGCTGGGTGGCCCCGGAGGGGAGATGAGCGGGGCTGATATGGAAGGGAGGAAAGGGTGGGGGATCTCTTCCTGCTCAGCAGCAGCAGCATGGCTGCCCCCAGGGCCTCACCAGAGAGGGGTCAGTCACAGTGTGGAGGGAAGCACCAAAGCCCCTCACAGGCGAGAGGCGAGAGCCCACCCCTTGCAGCCCCAGCACCGAGCACGGACCCACACTCCCAACAGGAAGACTCTCGAGGCTTTCCTCCTGGTGCCCTTCAGAACGTCACAAATAAGAAGCGCTACCAGAGAGGACGGGGTGTAATCCTGACACCCTGACGGCCGGTTTATTCTATGTGGTTCCTGCAGGACACTAGATCCCAGAGCTGTACTGCCAAAGTGCCCAAACTACATAATTATATGCTCCCCCCTGATTGACTTTACCCAGCCTGTATTTTGTGATCGCTATGGATGCTCAAGTAAAAGTTGTCTCGTATGTGTGCTACCAGCTTTACATTTCCCGTTATCTAATTTGCAACCTGGGAAAAATGAAGACAAAAGGCCAAGAGTTAAGACAGCTAGCTGTGTGGTGGACCGTATGGCTTGATGAGGACCAGGACCAGATGCCTTGATGAGGCTCAATCTGAACAGAGCCGTCAAAAACTGATCGGCCAGCTCGTACTTTTGCCTGCTCCCCAGGCACCCGAGGGCGTAGGAGGGTTCTTAATTATCCCCCTTTTCCGGAACCTTTTTGCCTAGTTCTCCATGGCAACCAAGAGTGCACTGCTGGGAATTCCCTTCTGTGTTGAGACAGGAAGTGACCTGTCTGCTCCCTTCCTGCCCCCTCTCGCCCTGCTGCAGGAAGTGCCCTGCAGCCTCATGAAGAGCAAGGTGAGAGTCCTCCGCGCACATCTGGGCTCTGACTCCGGCCGGCCAGCATCACGAGGACCCAGCAGCGCTCAAGGAAATCACCACACTTAAGAGACTCCATTGTTCCAGTGTGTGAATTATAACTGGGATAAGTGGTCCTGACAGCGCACACTTAGGATTTGGAAGGTCAACACGAGGTCAAGGATGTGATAAAACAAGTGAGAGGCGAAGGTCTGAAAACAACTAAACAAATCTCAAAAACGTTACTGCGGCACAGAGAAGGCACAGAAACAAACTACATACTACACGAGGAATTGCCAGTTAGCAGCGGTTTGGCTTAGAGGGCAGTTGTATTCTGGTTGAAAATGTGATGCTGCTACAGAAGGCCTGAGAAGACACTAAGTCTGTGATTATGGGGAACGGAGCACAGTGCTCATTTGGTACAATGTTTTCTTTCTGTAAAAACAGCCCGAAGGCGTTCCCGTTTCACGGTGAGTCATCCGTGCCCTCATCCAGACAGCCTGAGAGAAAATAAGGGCCGAGCTGGGAGGTCCAGTAAGAAATGGCGATGGAGGGGGATGTTTTAACAGTACATCAGACAGACCAGTTTGGTTTGTAGGATGATGGCCTTGCCCCCCCCCCGTGAAGATAAACCAAGAGGCTGCTGCACTTCAAGCTGAGTTCAAGCTGGGAGTTCAAGCTGGAAAAAATGGCCCAACGACCCCTGATTCTACCCTAGAGCCAACGATTATTGGAAACTGTCTCTGCTGTATATCCTCGTAACACAGAATTTGCATAAATAACTAATATTAGAGCTTGTTGAAAGGGGCTCAGGCCTGTCCCGTCTCTCTCCTGGCTTCCCTTGTTGCAGCAGGCCAATGTGCTGGGATCGGGAGGGGAATGGAGGAGGTCTGGGGGCTTGACGAGGGCTTGCCGGCCCTCTCCAGGAGTTCTCTCTACACTTCTGGGAGATTCCCAGGGCAATCCGAGAGGGTCGGCGCTTCTTGGTCTTCAAATGAGAAGTGGATAAGCTGTTACGGTTTTCAGAGGCGTCAAGTGACGGTATTCCCCACTCCTACACATTCCTGTTCCTCACTAACCTCTCTATAGTTCTCACCTCCCATACTAGATCATGATAATGCCATGATTCGTCACAGAAATGATCAGAAAGGCTTGGGATGCTGCACTCGCCAACATCACATGTGCATGGTGCTGCATTACCACTGCCTAGTTCTCTCCTGCAAGAGTAGCAGCACAGCCTGGCAATACAGGGATGTACCAGCATACAGGGACATACAGTACAGTATGTATATATGGAATCTTTGTGCAAAATTCTTTCGGTCTGATACTGTATATTGTCTTTCTCTATTAAAAGCAAAGCGTCTCTCCATCCCAGAAAGCTGAAGTCACATGACACAGGTCACTCTTGAAGTCGCCAAATGTTTGTATGTTTGTGAGTTTGTCTTGGAGCAAAAGGCAATAATTACCGCACAGGTTTACGATGGTATCCTGTTACAGAAGGCCCTCCCAGTGCCGGTGTTAATAGTGACAGGAAGTGGCTTGATTCAACGCCAGTGTTGTGGCCCTCACTTCCCGTACAGCTGCCTCCTTTCTGGATTCCACAGCTGAAGGCACCCCGCACCCCCACTGATGAAGCCATCGTTTGGTTAAAGATCATCTTTCCTGTCTCCAATGCTACCCTTTCAATGATGGCACGTCTGGGTGCTCCCCGTCCTTTTGTGTGCAAGAACACTATCTTTCCAGAGATTTCAATTTAAAACACAAATCAGCTTTGCAAACCATCCATCTTTTACCCAGAACCACTGTACCTTAGAGCAACACAGCAGGCTGCCCAAAACAGGATCAAATCCTGGACATCATTAAATTATTAAGCTAAATAATCCACAAAGAAATACCACCGTTGTTGATGCTCCTCATAAGAACATAAGAAAGGTTACAGGCAAGACGTGGCCTTTCAGCCCAGGTGGCCCATTTTGCTGTAAGTTACTAATTGATCCATGGATCTCATTCAGCTTTTCAGAGAGAACAACATTGCTGGGTAGCATGCTCCACACTCCTACAACCCTTTGAGTAAAGTGCCTCCTGTTCTCAGTTTCAAATGCAATTCCACGTACTGTAGTTTCCACTTCTGTCCTCTGGTTCGTGTTTCACTGTTCATTCTAAAATAATATTTACATGGAATGCAATTGTACTCCGCAGACTAAAGCACACAGTACATGTGCAGATGTAATATATACAGGGAAGCAAGTAAAAAAAAAAAGGAAATTCAATAACAAAAGGAATCTTTGTGCAAAATTCTTTCAGTACGATATATTCTTGGCAGTGTCTTTCTCTATTAAAAGCAAAACCATCCAAGAAAGCCGAAGTCACAGAACACGGAAACATCACAGAGCTCTCAAAGTCACCAAATCTGCCAGTAATTTAGACTTTCATTTATACTTTCATATTATATATGCAAGAGATGGCATTGTAATAGTTTGTTCAAAGATGTGCAAAAACCCATATACTGTCAAGCCAATATACACATACAGGACCTACCCTGTCATTGAAAGTGCCCAAAACATCTGGAAACAAACACATTGCTCAGTTATTTATGTTATATTCTAAATCTTTTGTTTTAATCATGTAAACCTTATGTTCATCTCACAAAACAGAACTTTTCTTTTTGGTGGTTTATTCACCCAGCTGATTCCTTAAAGGATGCCCAAGCATTTATGTAGCAGATTCTTTAGTAACAGAGGTGTGTATGTTGTAATACTCCGTGGAACACAGTGCACATCTCCCCAAAAGCTACAAACAGCTGTCGCACTGGGGCTCATACAAGCTTGTGATCTTTGCTGTAAATGAAACGTTTTGGAATGTATCTTATGCAGTGGGGAGGGTTTATCCTGGTGATTGAGATAGGTGTGTTGTTTGGGCAGGGCTCTCTGGACAAGACCAGAGAGCATAGAGGAGAAAGTGTTCCCACTGGATTGGCTGTGGGTTCATTCTTGGCCGTTTCTAGTTGGATTTCACCTTTTTAAATTTGGCCATTTCCATGACATCCTTCCATGTCTGCATCCTGCACTCTTTCCATCCCCTCTCTCCCCCTGGTCATTCTTTGAGCTTGTGTCAGTTCAAATGTGTAATCATCTGTGTTTTTGTAGGGGGGGGGGGGTTGTCTCTGCGTTCTGATAATAAAAAGCCGTTAAGCCAAAAGCCTGTGTCTCTGGCAGAGTATGTGAGCAATGAACTCCTATGGTCCAGACGCTGCAGACTGCCCCCCAGCCGCCCAAATCCCACTTCTTCCCGACCGGGAGAGCTGCAGACGATTTGTCTGGTTCACAACCCCCAGTCCACCCCCGCCCCCAGCATTCCCTGCAACCCGACCCCCCCCACTCCCGCTGTGCTTCTCTCCTCCTCCTGCTTGCACCCCCATGTACCCTCACTTTATCACAGGTTAGCCAACAAAAATAAATGAATAAATGCTTTTTTTTTTTAGAAAAAAAACAACATTGGATTGCTTCTGGGCATGGTTTCCAGACTGTTCCAGAGAGCTAGAGCTCAGAATTTGCTGAAGGTACCAGAAACGATCCATTTGCAATCTTGGAGTGGAGGCAGGGGTAGGCGGTAGGGGGAGCTTGAACGTGTTGTAATTCTGTTCCAAGGATTTAACGTCAGCAGTATTCAGAAGGCCACACGGGAAAGGAGGCCGGGGAGCGCAGCGAGGGCAGCAGGGGTGACAGTTTTCGCTGCCAGACGGTGCTCTGAAATGGGATTTCTGCTTCACTGCCCCGATATTATTCCTCCTCCGAGAGCCCGGGGAAAGCGGGTGCCGGGGGGCTTCGGTGGAGTTCGGAAAAGCAGTGCCTTGCGCGGCGGACAGAACAAGCAGGAATGGAGAGGCCTGATCAGAGCGGAGTCCGGGTTCACCTGGGACGTGGGGAGCGAGCGAGCTTTGAAAACAAGAGAACCCGCGCTTTCTTACCTGACGGTGAAAACGGCAAGGGGGGCGTGTCAGTCTCGCGGGGACATCTGCATGCCTCCAGCCCTCCCGTCTCTGTCCCGCAATCTCCCTGGCAGGCCCGCTCCCTCTCCCCGTGTCACGAGTCGGGCAGAATCACCTGCAAGTACAGAGGAATGGGCTTTTACAACAGGGTCCAGACATCTGCTTCCCCACACGGTGTCCCCCCTCCTGGACCCCCCTCCTCGGTCACAATGGTCCTGGAGGGTGAAAGTGGGAGAATCGGGAATGTTTGGATGAATAGGGGCTGCAACTCCGTTCCAATGCTGGGGGGAATCCAGGAGGAAACACGGGGAGAACACACAAACTCTGAGCAGGGAAGACCTCAGAAATTGAGCCCAGGACCCCAGCAGTATGAGGCAGTCATTCTAACCACTGCACTACCGTGCCGCCCAGCTCATGTGCATTCTTGATTAAAAATGGTTTATTATGCCTGCGGATGTAATATAAAAGTCATTTTCTTCCAACAGCTTGCTCCCGACAGGGTTAAATGGGTTTTCATGCAACAGTGAGGCCTGCGAGAATATCCAGGGGCCTGCTCAGCTGTTGTTGGATTTATTTCTCCTCTCCCATGACTGGGAGATGGACAGAACAAGCAGAGAAGGCAGTGAAAAGGAAAGGGAGAGTATCCGAGTGCGTGAGCACAGAAATCCAAAAACTAGTAGACATTTAAAAAAAACAAATTGATCTCGCCAAACACGGTCTTAATACCAAGTCAATGTCTCGGGACATCTCATTCCCAAATCATTCAATCATGGAATTAATTAAAATGCCGTTTCAGATGTGGCTTGATGTTAAACAGCTTCGGGTAATAACCTGATTTCCTGACCGCTGTCTGTGCAATATTTAGCCAGCGCATGATTCCCAATACAGACACAAGGAAGCTCACTGTCAAAACACTGGTAGCACCTTGTCCTGACAATCTGATTAGGAGGTATTAGAATTTTTCCTTGTGCCCTCAGACCCTGGGTTCGACTACAGTCACAGCTATGCTTCACGGCACCAGAATTACACCAGCCAAAACAAAGGCTTAAAACACGAGGCTTGAAGCCAGGGCCTAGCTGGGTACAAATGCACAGTGAAAGTGACAGACCGCACTGGGAAACTTGACCACTTAACTCCCAGCAGTCACATCCCAGCAGGGAAAAAGCAACAAAAAAAAAGATATTACGCTTATTTTCATTCTTTACATTTCAGTAGCATATATTCATAAAAATAAATTTTAGATTTACCATTATACAACCAATGCTGCTTAATAAATTAATATAATCAAAAGTAAATAAATGTAAAAAAACTAAAGATGGAAAACTTATGAGAAAAGACCTCAAATGACACTGTGTTCTGTTTGTGATTTTTTAAAATGCCCACAACATTATAACACAAACGAGAATCAAAAAGATTATTTTTTGGAGAATCAGTTAAAGCCTTAAGCCTATGAACCTTATGCTGAATTTCATGCGACTTGTCTAACACACCTGTGCAGCCTGCATCTGAGCTTTTCACAAATCAGAAAATCTGAAAAAGTCGTGCCTAGGAAACACTTGATTTCTGCGACTTGAGATTCACGCAGTTTAAATGGCAGCTGCATTTTGAGACAGGCATCTGTGTGCTTAGGAAATCCGTGGATTTGGGAGAGGAAGTTTATTAAGTCGAGAAAGCCATGCGATTGAAATGGTCACTAGGAGGGGCTGTGGGAATCTTTCTTGATGCCACTTCCCTGGGATTTTAAAGTGTACAAACACCCCCTGTATGGGAGAGCTGGAGTGGCCGATTGCTAAACTACAAAGCTCAAACCCGAGGCCCGGCTGCACGTGGTACAAACACACTGCGTGGGACTCCATCTCTCCCGTGGGAAGGTGAGAAGGAGAGAGCAGAACAAGTTCCCTCTCTCTGAAAATGCACAGCTAATCCCCTTCCCACACCCCAGAAAAATCAAACCCCTGACGAGGTTGGAACCGGGCCTTTGTACTTCTTCCTCTGCCCTTCAGATAAGCCAACATACAG
This sequence comes from Lepisosteus platostomus, assembly GCF_059453375.1. Lineage (NCBI taxonomy): Eukaryota > Metazoa > Chordata > Actinopteri > Semionotiformes > Lepisosteidae > Lepisosteus > Lepisosteus platostomus. The sequence continues at coordinate 16,001,288 of NC_142623.1, forward strand.
CCAGCGGGACCAACACGACAAGACTGCTGTGAAACACCGATCTGCATTTCTGCTGGTGCTGCTTTTGTTCTCGCAGGAAGTGGGTCAGACCAAGGCGAAGGACAGTCAGGGGGCGATCGACAGCGCTGGAGGGCCCGGGCTGAGGACGAGAGGCCTGGCTCAGGACCGGCAATCAATGAGGGAGGGTGCCCGCTGCCGCAGCGAGAGGGGGACTGCGGCACACAGCACTGTCGGCACCGTGAAGTCCACTTGGTCTCTAGTCCAGGCCCAGTCTAGAATCTGGGCCCGGTCGCGAGGCCAGTGGCAGGGCTGAGAAACTCAAGGAGGACACATGCCCCATGGAGAGCAGAGAGGCCGTGTGGGGAAAATCAGGGGAGAGATAGACCCTCCAGAGAGGCCAGTCAAGGACAAGACCCGTGGAGAGGCAGGTGGAGAAAAAGAGTCCTGCAGCACATGGCTTCAGAAGGTGACTGATGTTCACACCTCATGTAATTCCTGGAGAGGGATTTTTTTTCTCCCTGTTTTTGGACAGTTACTGCAAAAATACAGTCTGTGATGATAGCGTTAGTTCATCGCAACAAGATCGCGTTATCGGGAAGTGTCTCTCTGCACATCTCATACACAGGAGGGCTTATCCCATATCAGGGATGCGGGGACCGTTCGACTGGGCCGCAGCAGTAACGTCGTGCCCAGCCTTGCTGTGATCAGATGAGCTGTCATGGAAGGGAGAAGAGAACCTGGTTCTCATTAGAAACTTTCACACCCTTGCTGTCTCGGTGCCAGACTGAAGCAGTAAAAAAAAAGTCTATTTTTGATCATGTTTCACTGCCTGGCAACTCTAGAAATGAACAAATGGGCTGAGGGAGGGAGCCTGGCTGGAAAATCTTATCCGTGAAAATTAATGCAGCATAAAACCTATCCGAAGTTATTCACATATGGACAAAAACACGCCCGAGCTGTGTAATAACACTCAGGAAAGAGGAGCTGGACACGGACACAGCTCATAAGCTTAAAATCTCCATGACTCTTACTCTTAAAGTAACACTGAACATTATGTATATACAGTACAAAGCCTAATTGTGCAAAGCAAGTGATTCAATTTCTCAGTCAACTACAGTGCAGCTACAATCACTTGCCAAAGCTTTGGATTTTTGAAGCTTTTTTTATCTCAGTTTTAATACTTAAATAATCTGCCTCACCCTTTCTTTCCAAGATCTCAATACACTTCACTGTGTTCAACATGCAACCCAACAGGCAGGTCTGGAGAACCCAAAAGCTCTGGGGCAACTCCCTGCACTGAGGAGCCCCAACTCCAGTGCCGTTACGTCAAGGAATTCCCAACCCAATGATCGGCAGTGTGGTATCATCTTCCCCCGCTGTACCAACCAGGCAGCTGCACTTTGTTCGAGATGTGAAAATTACTTCCCCGTCACGCCTCCTCTGTCAACTACCCATCATCTCCAACGGCGAGGGCAGTTAGAGCCAACAAGCTCTATTTTTAAAAGGTCAATATGCTGTTTTTACAAACTCAAGCTGGAAAAGGGTTTCTTTTTTTAGGATGGTGGCTTAACTCTCAATAGCCTGGCTTGGTGGTACCGAAACCAGCTGCGCCATTCTGTACCTTTCAGCAGGCTTGCACGCCAGCTACAGCGGTCCAGAGATTGAGGTATAGGGCTTGTTGCAAGGAGGTTCCCAGTTCAAACCCATGCTTACTGACCTAAGCTCCATCCTTCAGACGGGACACTAAACCAAGGTCCTGCTGTCAGTGACTCTGCAGCTGCTGTTGTCGAAGCCACACTAACTTCCCCTCCGCCCTCCCCAGTATCCATAAGCTCCTTCGCACAAATTCCTCTGGTATCTGCATGCCACTGAAATCTATACATTGCAGAGCAAAACTGTCTGCATAGTCAGTCCTACAGATTTTGGAATATTTTGTCTTTCCTTCCTCCATTGGAAGGGGAGGGAGGTGGAGTATCAGATTGTTGCACCTGGAACAAAGCAACACTGGATTGAAAGCTAAACTAATCACTCCCCACCCCCAGACACCAAAAAAAAACATTTACAGAAACACACAGCTGCAGCACCAAGGTTATCTAACAATACACGTGTTGAAAAGCAAGTCTTTTTACATCAATAAAAATAGCCAAAGTCCATAGCAGACAGGGGTGCAGTGCAGCACACCAAGCTATTTACTGCGCTGTGTCCCCGTGTTTCACCTCCTGTCTTGACACTGTGACACTGTGCAGAGGTCTAGGTGACAAGAACAGACTAAACTGACTTGGGAACAGCTTCCTTCACTGCACTGAGGAAAAAGGCCAAGGACGTCACTTCACAGCACAGCAACACGCTCTGACCCTCTCTCTCATCCCCTCCCCACCCTACAGGACCTGGGTTCGAAACTAGGAGGCGCACCCCTGCTGTTGGCTGGAGCAAAATGAAGGAAGTGTGTGGATGGGTGAGGGGGTTTGGCGATAAAATGAGAAGGTGGGTTAGTAATTGAGCATGATGGGTTAGTAATTGAAAAAGGCTCTTTCCTTGTGGCATGGCTCTCCCATTTCCCTGCCAACCTATCCATTCAATCTCGAACCGCTCCTTCCAATTCAGGGTCGTGGGGCAGCCGGAGCCTATCCCAGCAAGCAACGGGAGCAAGGAGGGTTACACCTTTGACGGGACGCCAATCCACTCCAGGGCAGACAGACTCCAACATAGACAGACACACACACTCTCCCACCAGGGATAGTATTCCCAGACGACAACTGGACTGTGGGAGAAGACCAGAGCACCACGCAAACACGGGGACAACATACGAACTGCACACAGACAGCAGCTCAGGTCTGGAATTGAACCCAGGGTCCAGAGCAGTACTGAACACTACGCCACCGTATCACTGTGCGGATAAACTTATTTCATTATCCGAATCAAGTTCATAACTGTTTTCATTTAACTGCAGAAGTGGAATAATCTTGCTGCTTACGCACAGGACATCCAAAGGTCAAACATGTCTATTGTTTTTAATAACTCCTGCTGCACCCAATCTCAATAATCTAATAACGGCAGCTCCACTGCCTTGCTATCTATCTTGCTCTTGCCTTTTGTAAAACCCCAGCAAAATCCACTGGCATTATTCCCGAAGTTTTGAGACATGTTGGCCTTGTGGTTTGACTCCAAAGAAGAAAAAAGTCTGGATTCTGACTTGAGTGTTACATCACTCAAAACCCTTTGTCTCACTCAACAACTTATCTCATGGCCAAGATGTTAAAACTCAAACTTATGTCCTGTCTTTTCCTTTAGGATCAGTGATCAATGTTTTTTTAATTCGCTCTCTCTGGCTTTGTAAGTGTGAACTGACGAATATAGCAGATCAAGCACGGTGCCTCCCCAATTTTTTTTTTTACTTTCTGAAATCCCTTTTTATATATTAAACCTGCCAAATGCAATAAACTAAAATTTAGTCACTGCAGCCCCACATTATGATAACAATCTGCTTACTTTCCTACAGCATTCATTCAAAACAACAGACGCATCGATAGCATAGACTGGTGCACATCAATCTCATCCTCGAGAAATCATTTTTAAAATGGGCCAGCATGACTGTTTCATATCAGCAGTAAGGGCACTGCAGAGAGAAACAGTAGTGGAGCTGGTTTCAGACGGTCACAGGCTGGGGTTTCGGATGGCGAAGGAGAAGTTTGCTTGCAGGCAATGCGCCGATCATTAAAAGAAAAGGCACGAAGAGACACACACACGGGTGTACGCACACAGCGGGATGAAAAACAGTCACCTCAGTGCCTTGGAATGCTTGCGCAGGAGTCTGGTGCAGGGGAGAGCAGCGAGCGAAACCTCAAGCTCCCTTTCGGATTTCTTTTTTAAAAAACATTGTTCATCTCTCTAGGAGTGCCAAGACACCCCCACCCCCACCCCACCCCCCGTCCCCTGAGCGCAGGGGCTTGGCAGACGAGGGGCCGGGAGTTACGGACGGGGCAGAGCCGGGGCCCGGAGACCCCAGCGCAGGAATGCAGGCCAAATCACAAAGAGGCGTTTATTCAGGCAGAGGGATCCACAGCTGGATTTAATAACACAGACAGAAAGAAAGCGAGAGAGGGACTGAGAGAGCGAGAGAACGAGAGACGCCCAGCCTCTACAGACACGGGCAGCAGAACCAGACGAATTCCGGACATCTGAGCAAAAGTAGGAGGGCAAAAAAAAAGAGCGAGGGCACGATTTTCAGTCACATGATTAGTTCTGAAGATGGCCCCTTGGAGTAATCCATTCCTGTACTATCGGACAGTTCCTGGCACAGGGCAGGACCACACCCTGGAGAGGATGCCTGTCCGCTGCAGGGCGCACACACAGGGACAATCGAGACAATTAACCAAGCCAGCACATCTGGCACACCTGGAGAAGACCCACACAAACATGGGGAGAAGACACAAAACTCAACACATACAGATGCCCCATTCTAGAATCAGAATCAGAACCAGAACCGGTTCCCAGGAGCCAGAAGGCTGCAGTGCACACTGCCAAACCACCTAATCGCTCTCCTTGGAGCTAAATTAAAACATGCAGTTAATCACCTTGTTATTTTCGTCAGGAAAACAAAATCAATTAAAAATGCAGTCCCCCTCCTGAAATGTTATCTCCCGCAAGATCACCAAGCCCGGTGCATCAGTCTGCTGGCTGATGGGCTCTCTTCCTCCATTCTGGAGATTTATTAGGTGTGTAATACTGTGAAGTATTAAAATGTGTGGAAACGAATACCTCCAAACAAAACAAGAGTGGTGTTTTCCAATTTCCCTACAGTATAAATATCAGCCTTCAGCTTCAGGGCCCCAGCACACCCAGAGGGTGGAGTTCTACCAGACACTGAGGTGCTAGTGCCTCGTCCATTTTGTGCCTTGTGATTTGTCACAGTATCACTCTGCATCAATCCTGTCCAATTTAATATGGATCTGTACTCCAGGAAAAAAAAAAGATGTCTTGACAAAGATGCTAGAGGATGAATGAGAGAGATTGATTTGATGGGAGAGGAGATTAAATCAGCAAGAGACAGAAATGCTCCACCAACACATTCCAATTCCATCCATCCATTTTCTAACCCTATTAAGTGTTGGGAGCCTATTCTGGAGAGCAACAAGCGCAAGGCAGGATACAACCTGGACAGGACGCCAGTCTGCCGCAGGGCAGACAGATACAAACACACCAGGGCCAGTTTTCCCAGAAGTCAACTAACCTACTAGCATGTCTTTGGACTGTGGGAGAAAACCAGAACCAGAAAGGAAACCCACACATACATGGGGAGAACATACAAACTCCACACACACAGCACTCCAGCTCCAGAACTGGACCAGGGCCCAAGCGCTGTGAGGCAGCAATGCTACCCAGTGCGCTGCCTGGCTGCCCACATTGCAAATCTGTCTTCACAAATCACTACGCAGCACAGGCTCGCAAGAGCAAGGCGGTCGGGACAGTGGGCACTTGCAAGTGTTATGAGTCGCTTTACGAGATACAAAACGACACAGAATTCCAGCCCAGCTTAAAAAAACCCGACTGCAACAGCTGTTCTCCCCTCTAGGGATATTGTTCCTCCTTGGACAGCAGCCGAAGCAGAAGACAGCTCAGCGCAGAATGGTTACAGTAGCCTGACAGAGCAGGCCTACATTGTGAAAACAAATGTAAATATCTGTGCGAAATAAAGAGACCAGTTCACCACGCCACGCAGCTCAGGCTACTGAACGCCAGAGCCTGGAAGCACATCGCTATGTGCCTTCAAGACGACCTCTCATGCAATGACTTGATCTGTGCACAGCAGTGCGCCTCTCCTCTCTTCACCTCTCACACCGAGAGCTTCCTCTCCTCCGAGAGCTGAAGACCGCGACAGCCAGGAGCTCCAGCCGCAGCTATTGATTTTGATAGATCCCCCTCCCCCCCCCCAATCCCAGCCCACACTGCACATGATCAACCATGAAGCACAGGCGTAGTGTCTGAGGAAGCCCCAGCACCAAGCGGATTACCGTCCCTGTGTCCCAGTACCTTACAGCCAGTGTTCACACCTGCGCACAGCCATTAGCGCCTGTAACTTAAACACAAAAAAACAATCCGGATTGCTTTGAGTTCACTTCCTTTCTCTAAACAGAAAGAAACCAGTTGCCCACCGACGTGTGTTCCCCAGCAGAAATCTACAGCTGTCAGGTGCAGTGAGGAATGATAATTCCCCGATACTGACAAAGTGACAAAACACTAGTCACAATGAAGAGGTGAAGTCAGTAACAGCAAAAGTATTGACCCCAAAGACACACACATGGTCGACTTAAAAAAACTAAAAAAAAGTCAGGGCTTATTATCACAACCCCGGCTGCTCCAAAAAAAAAAAGAGGTCTCCCAATAGCGATCCAGGAACTTGTGAGGTCTGTGTTTATAGGAGGGAACCTTCCAGATGGCGTAGGGTGGACTCTGCTCTCGTGTGCCTCTTGGCCTTAATAGATTCTGGACAGGCCACCATAATCACCTCCCTGTCCGCTACACGCTTTCGGGAATATTAAAGAGCCGCTTCCCAGACAGCTGCCAGGCATCGAGTACATTCCGCTTGGATGGAATGCCTTCGTGTCAGCTGGCACCCCAGGGAGGGCACGATCCGACTGCTGGAGAATCGGAGAACAAACTTACGCCAGGGCGTTACACACTTCACACCAGCACCAGATCCCAGACGCAAAACATGAATGAATGTGGGAATGAACAGCCTCCTCTCACTGCGTCATTGCGTTCCTTTATAAGTTAACAAAACATTAGAGAACACGCCTGATACTGAAATGGGTCTCTCCACAGATTAAACAGATGTCCACAGAGAAATGGAACTATTTACTGTCCTGCAGTTAGTAAAACTGCATTAGATATGCTTCAGTAGTTCCTTATAGCCTGAATTGCCCTTCCTGTTTTTGAATTTTGTGCACCAGTCCCTGTCTGCTTTGACACATTACCAGATTCACTGTTGTCTTCAGCAGCAAAAGAGACACACTTGTAAGAAGAGTCATGCCTCTTCTGGGGTTACTTACAGCAGCTTTCTTTCCTATAGCACAGCATACTGAGGCAAAGGCCTGGTCTGCTGTTAGCTTATCTCCCTTAGTAATCACGGGACACAACATATGCTGAGCTATTCCCACTAATTTAGAAAGGAAGGGATACACCAACGGATCATGCCATTCTCTAATATTCCGGTAGAGCAGCGTACTACTGTTTTGATTTTTCTTTACAATCCCATAAATGTGGACAATTCTAGGGCTGACGACTACCAGGAAACTACACTCACAACTAGGGGGTGCAGTAATGTGGCCCTCAGCATTACTCATTTTTGTGCACCCATCCATCTTCTAACCACTTCTCCCAGTTCTGGGCTGCAGGGGAGCTGGAGCCTGTCCCAGCAAGCAACAGGCGCAAGATGGGATACATCCTGAATGGGGCAAACAGACCCAAACAAGGACACACATTTTCCCAGAAGCCACTTAACCTACCACTGTTTCCCTGGCCTATGGGAGGAAACCAGAGCTCCTGGAGGATACCCCCACAAACACAGAACATACAAACTCCACACAGACAGCACCCCAGGAAAGAAACACAGGGCTCCAGCGCTGCAAGGGAGCAAGGCTAACCACTGTGTTGTTCTTAATTATTAGGCCGCTGGTCACTACAAGGAAGCATGTCTAGGAGAGAGAAAAGAAGGCACTTGTTTACATGAAGGGTGGTGGGGGCCTGCGACAGGCTGCTGCGGCATAAATCCACACAAAGGATTTCCTGGGAACCTCTGGGAAACGTCCAGATGAAAGGATGTTGGGAGGCTGCTCTCGTTTGCAACTTTCAGCATTTATCTGCGAGCCCCTCCATCTCAGAGCACAGCCGCGTGGAAACAGCTCCCTGACTCTGTATCACACAGCGGTAATGTGACCTGAGGTTCTGCTCAGCAGGAAGGCAGGCAGAGGGTTTTTTTTGTTCTTTTGAACCAGCTCCAGTTGACTCTTTTTTTGTCTTTTTTGGTTATATAAACACAATCCCCACCCCCCCCTCTTCCCTGCACAATCATACTCACACAACCGCACGGCCTCCACAGAGACAGCACGTCCAGCCAAAGGAAAGGAGACTGTTGCCTATAGAAGGCAATGTGTTGCACCGCGCCGTGCTGAGCTGACGGCAGAGCTGTGCTTTGGACTAAACATTGCGTCCGAGCCCTGAAGTGCAGTGCGTTATCCGTCTCGCGATCTGTGTCTTGCTTTGTGCTAAACGAGGGACTCTGCCTTCCCAATTCATGCCAGCAGTGCCAGTCCTCCAGTGGGGCTCCAAGCACAGCAATTCCTCAAGTCCCTCACCCCAGCACAACTTTTTTTAACTTCAAAAGATAAATCAGAAGATTTATCAAAGAAAAATGACGACCAAAGAAAGAGTGGTGATGACGTTGCAGGCTCTTGTTATTGTTTTACTGTTTGTAATGCATCCAATTTCATTCCTTCAAAAGACTTGGGTCTGTGCTGTGGGATTCAATGCGCTGAGCCGTATGCAGATTGCAGCAGATGTTACCAGTTGCTAAAAAAATAATGACAGTCAAACCCACACTGGAAAAGAACACGAGGGCACGAGCCCTGAAATCTGACTAGAGCTTCTCCAGCTGCAAGGTCACAGCAAGTCGTGCCAACGTCTCACCTCCTTCTGATACACTCTCCAGCACCGCTGCGCCGCATAGAGTGGCACACAGAAGGCAGGGGGTGGAAAATACCCATTTTATACAGCGGGGAGCCACAGTGGAAAGCTGAATTTAAGAATTTAGCCACAGAGAACGCAGTTCAGCTCCTAGCAGGGTTTGTGTTGGCTCTGTACTACCGTTTTGTTTTTGCTGGTGGTGGTGGGGGGGAGAGCAATTGTGATAAAGGTTTCAATTGAGACTCTCACAAAACAAGACAAAATAATGACTGCCTCATCCACGGGGCCGCCCGGTGACTGCAGAAGAATACGCGAGCTGCGCTCCCCTTTGTTTCTCGAACCGGAGCGCTCTCACCGGCCAAGAACAACACCAATCCACAGCCTGTGTGAATTAAACCCTGGCAGCCCCTCCTGCCCGCTCACCAAACACACACCCGCGCGGGCAGCTGTGCTGCCGGAGGATCGAGTAGAACAATACTCTGCCTTACAGAGGCCAAGAGGCTGCGCTCGCTCTCCGCCGCCTCCAGCTGGCAGGGGGAACCGAGCTCCGGTCCGCGGGGAGGCTCTCCTGTTTCACGATAAACCTGGGACAGGACAGCGGGCCCAGGTTCTGTGAAGGCCGACCCGGCTCTTCCTCACTCAGGCTCCCAGTCTGTCTTCCCTCAGTCAGCCTTCTCTCTCTCTCAGGTTTCCCTTACCGCCTCTCTCCATCTGTCTCCCGGAGAGACTCTCCATCCACGTCTCACTCTCTCCAGTCTTTCTTTTCCCTCACACCACCCCCTGGCCGTCTGGTGTCCTTCTCCTCCCCATGTCCGACTCGTGACCTGTCTCACCGTCCTCTGAGCAGCTGGCTCTCTCCCCTCTTCCCCTTTCTCTCAGGTCAGATAGAAAACACTGTCCCAGCAGGACTGACACCAGAGCCTTGGACTTGCACACCAGAACAGCAAGTGCTGATGTATACCGGAGAAAAAACACTAAGAAAAAGAAGGCAATAATACATTCACTGTAACTGAATGATAAATGAAGGTATGTCCATCCTTCCATTCTGCAACCTCTGTATTCAGGGTAGCACGAGAGCTGGAGCCTATCTCTGGAAGCACAAGGCAGGGTACACCCTGGACAGGACACGCGTGCACGCCAGGGCCAGTTGTCCCAGAAGCCAGTGAACCTAAGGACTTTGGAATGCGGGAGGAAACTGGAGGACCTGGAGAAACTCCATGTGAACAGGGGGCAACATACAAACTCCACACAGACGGCACCTCAGATCCAGAACTGAACCCAGGGCCTCAGTGAGGGCACTTTGAAAGGAAAATAAAAAGAGTAACAAAAATCAATACCCGTGATAACTAAGTGCAGTAATATTTCTGGAGACGCTAATAATAAAATTTGAGACCTGCAATGGCCCTCTCTCCCCCGCCTACCCTGTCCTGGTACAGATGGTCCTGCTAAATAAACTCGGCAGAGATCCTGGGAGCTGCACAGTCTCTCTACTCTCATTCCGTTATCGTCCATTCTTCCTCGGTTACACAAGACCTCCCTCCCTCTGTTTATCTGAAGCTGGTACATTCGGCGCAGCAGCATCTGGGCATGTTTCCTGCAGCCCCCTTGCTTTGACTCGGTCTCTGTAAACTGCCGGAGCCTGAGAACAGAGCCGGGCTGCAGTAACCCTTTCCTCTGACACGACTGCGCGTGCATGTGCGTGCGTGCGCGTGTGTGCGCGTGTGTGCGGGAGGGCGAGCGCTGCAGAAGACCGGGCCATTTCTTTTTCACGGGAGCAGCGTGTGGACCCGTGCTCCGGATTTCACAGCAATCCACCTCGACATCAGCCATCCTGACAGCTTGGCGAATTTATGGCGTGGGATGTAAACAGATACTTCAATTTTACAGCTAGGTGATTAAACCAGCCAGCGCAGGTCGAGGGGGAGAGACAGATGGAAGAAGGAGAGGGGGGGGTCTCACTGAGCGGTGCTTGAAAGGGATGGCTCTGAGCTGGTGGAAGCTGGGCAGAGGTGGGTTTTGCTGACGGCTTTTTTGTTGGGGGAAAAGATGCTGGAAAAAACCCCGACGCTCCCCGCCTCACTTCCAACAAGTCTGATTACTTGTCAGACTTGATGCCCCTGTCGCATCCACTGTTCCTTTCACAGTAGAGCCCAGAATTTCACATGGAGCACCCATCCTTATATCACCTTTCTGACTGTTTTATGCAATTCTGGGTCATGGAGGAGCCAGAGCCTATCCTGACAAGCAAGGCAGGGTACACACCAGCCCATCACAGGGCACTCAAACACACACTCACACCAGGGCCAGTTCGCCCACAACCCAACTAACCTACCAGCTTGTCCTTGCACTATGGGAGGAAGCCAGAGCACCTGGAGGAAACACACGTCAAGACAGGGAGAACATACAAACTCCACACAGATAGCACCCCAGGTCTGGAATTAAACCCAGGGCCCCAGCGCTGTGAGGCAGAAAAGCTAACCACTGCGCCACTTTGTTGGCCCAGACATAAGCACTTTATCTGAAGTCACTTCTTCCCCCAGATTCCTGTATTACCACCTACTGAGATGATACCACCTACTGAGAGTTCATTTGCTTTAAACAGGACATTTCTGTCACATAAACAGGGCTTAAATAACTCTGGACTGATTAACAGAACTAGGCACAGCAACAGCAAGAATGCACTTGTTTTGCTTTGATATTTTTTATTTTTTATTTTCCCTTGACATGAATTCCCTGGATATCAGCCTAGTACACTTCCAATATCGTGTCCAGGACAGTTCAGGAGTTTTTCCAAAAGACGCCAGCTGTTGATCTTCCCACTGTGTGACACAACACAGACACAGGAGCCCAAGGGAGACCGGAAGTTTAAAAAAAGAATGAGAATGCTGGGAGGGAGTTTTCCAAATCCCGCTTATTTTGTCCTGTTTCCCAGCGCCTGTTCCAGCTTTTCACTGCACTGACTCGGATGAATCATCCCTCAACACACACACTCCAGGACTGCCTGCCGCCACAGAAGTAAATCGCAGTCCAATTGCAAACACCAGCTTTCAAACGTGGAACCAATCAACTCACAAACCAACAGGGGCAGAGACTTCACTGTAAGAACAACGCAGAATCCATCCCCAACCCCCACCCCTCACCCCTCCGTCATCTGCTAACATATCCACTTTTGAGATGTTTTTATCTGAAAGCGCAACTGATATCAGGAAAAGAGCCACACTTTGATGTTTTGTGGGTCCAAGCGCTCTGTGACTGCTGCTCAAGCCCTACAATCATGATCATAGAAGGGAACTCTCTCAGGCGACTGAGCTGGGCACTCCAAATCCAAAAAGGACCACTACAACCCCCCCCATGTCAGCTGCCTAAGAGAACAAAGTCCAGCTCACTACCAGCTGTGCCTCACTACACAGAGAACTCTGCAAGAATCTCTCTACAAGGCCCATGGCGCTATGAAGTGTCTGCATAGTTAAAGTGCCCTGTCTCTCAGCTGAGTGACACAAGCGCGCCTGTATACTCAGTCCTGCTTCCACTGAGTAACAGGTAGCACAGACCCCTGCCACATCAAAGCCATCACTGTGACAAACCCCTAACCCCCAAACACCAGATGGAGCAGGAGCAGCCTGGGACTTGTGCAGAACAGGTCATTGAGCTTCGGCAATGCTGCAATGCAGGAAAATAATTTCTGTGGGGCAGATGAAACCTGGATTCAAGGAGATCATTTGCTATTTGCAAGGAGCGCAGAGGAGAGGAACGAGGTTTATTAAAAAAAAGTGATTTATGTGACAAGTGGAGGATGCAATCATCTGGGACAAAGCTGGAAGTGTGGGCTGGGATCGGTGTGTGTAACGATCCCACTGAGCCGGGACAAGCGGCGCGCCCATGTTTCCTCGCCAGAGAGCACGATGCAAAGAGATGGTCTCATTTGCTGGGTTTGAAAACAGTAGGAGCACCCAATTACTATGTCAGCCAGGAATCCTGAGGCTGCAAGTGCAGGAAAAATGCACCTTTTATACGTTCGTTTTTGAACAGTCCCGCGGCAATGCTGATCGAGTTCTTGATGAACGTGCTGCACTTGCACACTGCAATCTTTACCGCTCTTTAGTTGAAGTCTATTTGATCAACAGTTACAGGGGTTTCACACCAGAACTGAAAAATATTCATTGCTGTTCAGAAGTCAAATGTCAAATGAAGCACAGAAGGGTGGGTGCTCTGCAAAGGGGAGGGAAATCTGCAGACAACTAAGAGTCTTGCAAATAAGACATAGGGTAGAGAAACACCAGTGATTTTTTTAGCAAGACTCCTCGTGTTAAGAAACTACACTGGGACTTCTAAATGCAAAGCTATATCCAGGATTACTCTGTTCTGGGAATTACGTAATCCTCCTGATGTAATGCAGTCTGATCCACTCCAGGCCTTACAGACTGCTGTGCTCTTACAGCCACTATGAATTTGTTTCATGCTTGTCGAAACACTTTGAGGAGACCAGGTGATGTAGAGGTCAAGGGGTTTGATATAGCTGGAGGCTCCAGGTCTGAGCTCTGCCACTGACTCACTGCCGCTCAGGAGTATCCTGGTCATAGTGACAAGACCCAGCCTCGAACCCATGATTACTGGAACCTCACACTGGCTCCACCAGCACTTGAAGTGAATGCCTTTACATGAGGAGGAGGACCCCAATGCCAATAAATGGAGCCCCATTCCTCTTTTTGGGGCTCTTCCATTACAGAGGACCCCGGAATACTGCAGGGTCCCCTAGGGGTTGTGTGCAAGTTCCTTAGCCCTGTCAGTGCTTTGAGCGATACTACTTCATGCTTGTTCCCATTCGGCATCCTGGGAGCAGGAAGGAAACAGGCCACCGCCCTGGAAAGCACGTTCCAGAGGGGTGTGTCCCCCTGCTGCTTCGGAATACCCAGATTCACGGGACACAAGCTGCATTCCGCCAATAACCAAGGGAAACTCCTGTGCTCCTGCCCCATCCCTGAGTTCTCACATACATAACCGGTCACTTTATTTTGGTTAACCAGGAAAAAAACTCCTCCTAAAACGGTCTGAAAGCTACTGCTATGAATCTTGGAGCCAGATGGATTACAGATCTAAAAGAGTCATCTGAAAAATAAACTCAGGAGTTGCTCTCGCGGTGTGTGGCGAGTTCTCCATTATCCTGATGAGAAGCCTCTGGACCCTGCTAAAATAAGCAGAGTCTGACAGCTCCGTCTACACTCCCCCCTCAGCCCTGTGCTGCACTAAGTACTACCACACGGCCAGCGTCTGGACTGTTTGTGTACGCTTCACTCCTCCTTTAAGTCTTTGTCCCTTGTTTAATTGCACCACTGTTTGTTTAAACAATTGTTATGTCTGATATCTTTCTACGTATAGCCATGCAAACTCCAAACCAGATACTTAAAACTAAATCCTAAAACTAAACTAAAGGGGAAAGTGTCTGGAGTCTTAGAACATCACTGGACTTCCATGAGCGTCCTGGATATCCAAAGTCAAGTCAAGAATAAATTTGCTCTTTGTTGCACCACACACAGTAGTGGCAGGCAGAACATGATCAGGATTGCTGTTTCGTGGTCATATTTTGGCTGCATTGAGTGCAGAGAAAATATACGTTGACCGCACTCCACCTATATAAGCTCTCCCCTCATGTGCTAAAGCAATGAGCTTCACATGTTAGGTATAAATACAGGCGGGTGTATCCAGCAGGGAGGGGAGAGAGGCCAACTTCCCACTGAAGAACTTATGATCCGGTCCCCTAGGCCTGGCTCAGAAAGTGGACTGACTCCTGGAATCTGGCTCCACGCGTCTGCCCGCTGACGCCTGCTTCCAGGTCTGGAAAGTGATGAAGAACAGGGATCTCTGCTGATGTCATTTTAGCAGAGTCAAAGCGAGCACCCCTGCTACCTGCCACAGCAGGGGGGTAAAAGCTGCCATACGGAGGGGGCTGTCGAAAGAAGCTGCTGACAGAGGAGGCATGTAGTCTGAACTGAGACAGGAACTGGACTGGATCGGGCTACAAAGGACTAGAACAGACTAATGGGCCGGGCTACACGGAACTGGACTGTACTGTACTCCCTGTGTAAAATGCATGGAACTGGATCAGGCTTCCGTACCGGGCTACACAAGGCTGGTCCACACCATAAGATCAACGTGGTTATTTGCAGGATTCTTTTCCTCTCTCCTGGTAGTTTTTTAACTCTTGCCCCCAAGCGCTGATTAATCAATACACATTCCTGCAGCTGGTCTTTAGTGTTTGAGCACTAATCACCTCAGTCAAAGTCAATATAACCGCCTTCCTGAAAAACACAGCTTGAATAATTGGATAAGTGTTTCATGCAGCTGTACAGCACCAAAGTACAAATAAGCAGATGGATTTTTAAGGCATAAGCAGGAGGCCAACCAGCCCCAGACACAAGACCCAATTCAAATTTCTCTGCCTGCAAGGCTCACTCAAGCTGGACCCAGGCGCTGTCCCGTCAACGAGGAGTTAAAGGGGGAAAAAAAGGAGAGGTCAATCGCTCAGCTCCCGGAGGATCCCGAAAAAACTTTGCCACTTCCTGCAGGCCCAACCTCCACCCAGCGAGAGAGAGAGAGAAAATACCACCAGAAACTTCCAGAAAAAAAAATGTTGCTTTCTAACGAGACCCAGAGAACTGCTGCCAATTCTATCTTCTAAAATAACACGAGCGCCTTGGCCTTTTTCATGAATTCTGGTCTCACCGCTGCTCTCCATTCAATTATGTGTCTCCGTCCTTCTTCAGCACCACATTCCTCCTGGAGGCCCATCAGCTGTACCGACACAAGAAGGCCTTCTGCCTCAAAAGGCCCAGCTTGCCCAGGTAATACTACTAAACACTGGCTGTACAGGTGAGGCTACAGTATGAAACACAGAGAGGCAAAATGTTACAATAAGGGAGAAATTCTTTGCTTCCGACCCAAGGAAGGAATGAGGTGGTACAGTGGCTGGGTCCCAGTCTGTGATACATGGGATACCATAATGGATGGATGTAGACATATTGAGCAAAGTCCAGATCAATCCCAGGGATGAAAACGGGAACCTGGACAGAGGCACAGCATGTACGTGAAAAAAACAACACACAATGAACAAAAAGGAGCAGGCACAAAAATCTGATGTTAAACGTTTGTGCGCACCTTGCATTCTGCAGACTGGTAGGGCCGAGAGAACATCTGGATTTCAAATCTTTGCAAAAACACTCGCAGCCTCACAAAATAAATCTATGTCATCCTCATCAATAGACAGGAAGCGCAAAGATTCCAGGAACAAGGGTGCTGCCGCGCTGTAGCCACTGGGATTAAAACAACACACGGATCGCAGAAGAAAAACAAGCATGCTTCTGGGGGAGGAGGGGAATACAGCAGACTGAAATATGAATATCTAACTCCTAACACCAAGGAATGTACACATTTGCTCCTGGTTTCTATCCAGCAAGCTTGAAAGCTTAAAAAGACCCTTTTCTTGTGAAGCTGCCAAAAGCCAAAAAGTCAGATCATGCCCCTGTACTGTCCCTTAAGCAACTTTGAGTTTTCAGCTCTTGATCAGCCCTTTACTCTACTGATTTAAAACGGACATCCCGCCGCACCTGACTTGAGTGCTGAACAGCTGGAGTCTGGGCAGCACACACCTGGCAGCCTCTCCCAGCTCACAATGAACCTGCTGGAGGTGGTGACCAGCGCCAAGCTGCAGCAAACCTTAGCAGACAGAGGACTGCGAACAAGATGGGAATGGACGATCCAATAAAGAAAAACTGGAAGTCATAATTCGCTCCTTGATTTAACATGTAAAGCTCAAGCAAAGAGTTCCATCGGGTACTTTATTTCTGGTGTTTGCATGAGGCAAGCTCCATCATGGTGATGTGCACTTAAAGTTGGAAACAGAAGCTGCAAGAGCCTGGTTTCAATTAAAAACCTCTAGCAAGGAAGACCTGTAATGATCAGATCTCCATGCATTGGGATTCAGATCCATTTTCATTTTTACCCACACGGAAACATCCCCTTACAGAGATGAATTTAGCAGAAAAGCAAGAGGAAACTGAATGTGAAAGACTTGAAAAGTGAACATGGAGAGTATGACATAATGGGAACAAATAAAGTGCCTCCAGTCCTCTCTGAAAAATGCTTTCCCGCTGGGAAAAAAACACCAGCTAAACACATAGTGTTGCTCTTCTACCATTATTATAGTCACACTGTACAGCTATGTTGTAGTTTTATCATGTGCAGAGGACCACGGACAAAGTCGACAATGAATCCACTGTTGAATCCACTAAACTTATTTAGTATTTCATAGCTAACTGATCCAATAATCACACACCCAGCCTTGAAAGAGGTCAGAGTATCAGCTTCAATAAGCTGGGCTGCTTGTTCCAGAATCCCACAACCCTTTGTGTGAAGAAGTGCCTTGTGTTTCACAGAGTTCTCACTTGTGTCCTCTGGTTCATGTTTCACTGTTGATGATGAAGAACTCCGTATGACTGACGTTGTCAGTGCCTTTGAGGATAAACTAGAGGAGACTTCACTGTTTTCTTTGCAGATCCCAGTAAAAGGTCACCAACTAAGCAAAGAAACTTGATCTTTGCCCTGTTTGTTACTAATGTACAATGACAGACTTTCATCCAAGTCCAGCCCAAATCAGTAAAATAAGTAGAAACTTCATGTTAGGTTTCTACATGCAACACTTCAAGCCCTAGTGTAGTACACAGCATAAAAAGTTTAGGTCTATCTATCAGCATGGGGACTGCTTCGCCATCTGAGCCGAGTCTCCGTCTCTCAGGCTGTGGTGTGTTAAGAGCCGTGTGCCGACCACAGCCCAGTGAAAAAGAAATTCCACCAACAGACTCCCGCCTTCTCCCTGGGGGAATATCGGATGATATCATGGGATGTTATTATTTTTTTTGCCTGCTAGTCAGTCCATCGGTGTTTGTGGATTCCTGAACTCTAAGAGGATAACAGATTTGATTGGATTGGAGCTGTCTGCCTGACCAATCCTAGCAGTAAACAAGTCTCTAATAATCAATGTCAGATTTTAAACTCCCTTCCCTAACCTCTGATTCCTGAATTATCTAGTTTCACGCTTAACCCCTGTGTCGCAAATTCAAGCAGTGAGAGATGCCAAAAGCAGGGAAATATCCAGCTCAGTCTATTGATTCTGCATGCAAATCAAAAGACTCCCCCATAACCCCAACTCCAAGTTTATGGTTAAGGAAGTTTATTTCTTGCTGTTTTTTAAGCCTCTATTTAAATGTTTCCATTTGACATACAGCAATCCGCAGCCCTGCTTTTCTCATTTGCTCGCTAAGCTGAAAACCCTTCCCTCCTATCCCAGCCACTCTGAACCTGAAAGGAGCCTCTCTGCTAACCAGCGGTGCCACATGCTTTTCCATGATGGAGTCCGGACCTTCTGGAACTGCAGACTGACATGACCAAAAAGCCAGAGCTCCGAATGTTTTCACATTCAACTAATTCCTTGCTTCATTTATAGCATGCCACAAAAAAAAGCTTTCGAGGTCCGATCTCAAGCTTATTTTTTGATCGACTCCTGTGTTTGCAAATATCTTGGCTCAATTGCTCAGGAAATATAAAATCCCTTCAGGCAGAAATGTCAGCAAAGGCAACTTTAAAGCTCTTTCGTACCTCATAAGCAAAGACAAAGCAAACATGAAAAAAACACATCCAGCAGACTTTTAAAAGCCAGGATCTGCAAAGAGCAAGAGAACATAAAGCACTTCAAAATTCAGATGCCAACAACTTAATAAAAGACCAACTGAAAGCACATTTACAATATTTTCTTAATTACATTGAAAAGCTTGTGAAAAGTTTATGAACGCCAACTCCCCCCCCCCCCCCGCTAAAAAAACAACAGGTCAGCTATATTCCATGCACCCTCTCCTGCTCACGATTGCTGAGACACTTAAACCTTTATTTAAGTATATAAGCTTCAGAATTCAATCTTACCGACAGCAGCAGCCAGCTAGCTTGTAGGAAGTCACCTGGACAATGAACTTAAGCAAGGACAGCTTAGCCCATAAGGGAACACAAATCCATGCATTTTTTTTTACATACGGAGGGACCCACTCTATCAAGCACTGAAGTGCAGAACCCAGCTGGGCTGCTGCTGCAGAATCACCCCTGCAGCTCTGGTGGAGGAAGGAGAAATGGCTTCAGCAGGTGAACCAAGGGGAAGTGAAGGGAGGCCAGATGGCGCCTGTGGTACACTGAGGGGAATTCAGTCAGGACTCAGGGCTTCGACTCTGTGCCTACAGAGGTGGAGAGCATGATGGGTTGGCGTCGGATGACCTTTATTGGGACCTCTAATGACCACGTAGGTGGGATCTTGGTTTCATGTTTCATCTGACTGGTGGCGCCGCCTACAGCACGGGTTTGCTTTGGACTGGAAGGGCTGGAGCAGAGAAGAGACCAAACGCCAGTCCATCAGCGCCACTCGCACCCGCAGCCCGATTCTTCTCCCCGGGGGTCTCCCCTCCGTGGACTGACCCGGCCCGACCTTACTTAGCTCCTCCGATCTGATGAGACTCATCTTTAACAGCAGCTTTTAACGAGGCACAGAGCTCTGCGTAATAAAAGCAGATCGCCTTGCAGAAGGAGTGGAAGGGTGTGAATCTCCCAAGACCCTGTGTGCTGGGACAAAGAGACAGAGCACTGTCCCTAAAAGATGCTCAAGCTCATGCTGAGCTGCTGGCGGAGGCTTCATTAAGCCATCTTTTTTCATCAGGTTTGGGGGCTTCGCAGCAGCCAGAAACTGAGGCTGGCACTGAAGGGGTTAACTTCTGCACCAGTGGCGGGAGGGGGCGGGGGGGGGGTTATGGGAGAGCAGACATGTGGCTCGCTTCCCCGCCGCGCGTTTGAGAAGCGATTTATCCTTCCCCCGTGACGGGGGAGGCGCGGGCCAGTTAACTGATGGAGTTACGCAGGGCTGCCCCCCTGCGCCACGTGCATCTCTGTCCCCCGCCGCAGCAAAAAATCATCACCGTCATCATCGGGACAGCTCTGGCCTTGAATTCCAAAGCCTGGATACGACTTCTGAGAGGGGAAAGTAATACTTCATTCAACAAGGAAATGGAATTCATCCGTGAGTCAGGCACAGGCTGGGGCCGCGCTGGAGGGAGGGTCTGGTTTTCCAGTAAACGGGTTCGCTTCGAGGGGGAGTGACCGTATGGAGTCAGTGCGTGGACTGAGCTCATCCTTGGGAAAGAGACAGACCCTCGTCATCCCCATTCCACTGAGGGAGAACCCATCAATCTCTGATACCTCCTGACAGACCCCCGTTTGCACTGTAACAGGACCAGTGCCAGTCATCTTATTCAACTGCTTCGCTTGAACACGTGTGTGCTGCTTGCTGGCTGCCCCATAACCAAAATAAAACTTAGCCTAAATGAGTGTTCTTCAGTTAGGGCAAGGGAGGACTACCTTAGTTTGAATGTTGGAACTGTTTTATACTCCCACGACATAACTCAAGCCTCAAAAGGCACATCCTCTCAACGTGAACAGGAATTCTAGATCAGGATAAACACCAAGCAGTCAACTGGCTTTAATGCTTTTCCTTCGTTTGAATGAAAGCGTTTGGAAAAAGTCAGAGAAGAATCAGATGTGCGCTGTGCTGTCGGAGCAGAGCCGCCTCGAGAATAGCACGAACGGGCAAGGAGCAGTTTTGTTGCACAGAAAGCCAGAGACACGCAGCAGAGGCGAGAAGGGACACCAGGACAGGACGAACCAGGTACTATATACACTGTAGCGCACGAAAGCGAAAACGAGTTTTAACTGATTGCAGGCACGGGCCCACACGACAGCACCCGCCTCCTTTCCACACAGGCTCGCCCGCCGTGCCGGCAGACGGCCGGGAAAATGGACGCTTACTGTCCGCCGAGCAAGCGAGCCGCTGCACTCACCTGCGCCCGGCCAGTGCGCATGCGCCCCCTCTCCGGCGGAACATTCACCTCCGTGTTCACTCTGCCCGCTGCACCCCCCTGCCGAGTGCGACTGAGCTCTAATGAGCGAATATCTGGACCCACAGCTATGACTACAGGACAGCTCCAAGATGGCAAAGCAGTGAATATGCACAGAGAGCACAACTTCTGTATCAAAAACGCAAAGTGGTCACAGACATTAGTGCCATGGTGCCTGAACACCCCTGTGTTGATTAGGTGATGCGATGCAAACAAAATCCCTCTTCTACTACCGAATTAAACGCCCAGCATGCAAGACGCATTACAAAAGAGGGGAAGAGCCTCATTCTTTGTGTTTTTTCCACCGAATTCCCAAAAAAACAGAGACCTATAAGAGCACCTCTGTCCAAGAGCGCGAGCCTGAAAGCAGGCGCGCTCCACGCCAGGCTGACAGACGGCGCCGCGCAGGGGTAACACGGGCGCGCTCCCGCGCTGGTGTTGTCAGCGCATCCCGCTCCAGTGTAGCAGAAGGGCAGGGCGTGCTGCTATTGTATTCCTATGGCAAATGAAACGCGTGTATTTTCATATTTTCATCTGCTCATATCTAATAGGAAATACCATGTGGTGCAAACATCTCAGATATCTCAGGATCTACTTTATTTTTTTTAAATGAACGAGTTAGCTAATTGTACCACCCATTTACAACATATCGTCTACTGTATGCCTAATAAACACAAGGACAAATATCTCACTCCAGACCGTAGAGCACATAAGGCTATTGGAATATTAAACGTTCCGGGAAAATAAAAAAAACTACATCACATTCCAGTGCCGAGTTCGAGTAAAAAAACGTCGCCGTTATTCTAAATCCGATCATGCCGAGAAGCGACAGCTCTAATGAACGGTTCTGCGATGTGGTGTGTTCAAGAGCGCTCGTCTTGAAAGGCAGCCATTGAAGTACAAAGCAGCGAGTTAAGTTATTCCTTGAGTGGAGTTAACCCATCTCCCAGCAACCGCAATAGGAAATTACCTAAGTCAATACACGCTTCCTATATTATTTCCTATTCTGATTGCTATAGAATCCGAGGCAGTCACAAGTCACTTACGAAAGACGGCTGTCACGTTTTTAGATTCCTATTTTAACACAAGCCCGTGTCACCGCAGTTTTAACAAGACTTTTCGGTTTAAGACCCGGCTACTGCTTTCTTTCATTCGCTTCATTCTGCGCTGTCGGTGTTATTAGATGGCTCACCCACCCCCCAACCAAATACACACTCCAAAAAAAAAAACTCAAGATCGGCTCAGAGGCGGAAAGAGAACCAATCGAGTCTTTAATGACCAACATCTGTAACTCATGAAAACTCCACCAGAGGAAACCGAGACCCTCCCTCGGGAGACGCTAGAAATACACATTTAAAACATATATTTCTGCATTGTGCTAAAACTTTGCATTCTCGCACACGATACCTGAAACATAGTGCAGCTGGCGAAGTTAAGAGCTCTTCTTTCTGTTCATTCCCAAACAGCGCGGCAGGTTTGTTTACCTTTTTGGCAAAACGCGCGGTTTTCACACAGTTTAAGTCTCAGGTAAAAAAACAATTCTACTCCAGGTCGCCCCAGAGTCGATAGTTACTTCCAACGCGCTTTTCACACCGCCGCCTACCCCACCTGAGAGGCTCGGCGTACTTTCCGCTTCGACGCCCGCTTGACATTTAGAGACACAATCGGCCCCCGAGAAGGGAGACGAAGGGGAAAACACACGAACTCGGACACGCCAACGCGCAAAACAACCCGAAACCATTGACGGTTTATATTTGTTTATAGCGGCGGCGACCGAGAAATCACGCCCGCCCGCTCACCCACCGCCGAGAAAACCCTCAGTCTCAGCCGTAAATGCGAGGATACCCTTCCTGCTGGAGACAACATTACCTCAGACTATGTATCAGTAACTGCTCCGCTTTCGAGCATACTTATTTAACCGATGTTACCAGAGGACGAAGGACAAAACCCCTCAAATGTGTAGAGGCTGCTGAACAGCCGCGGTCGACTGGCTGTGTGGAGTACCGTTAGGGCTGAGAATAAACCTCACTAAACCATCCCACAGCCGCTACGACTAACACAGCAGCCAGCCACTGGGAAGACCAGACCCGCTCGCAAACTGGAGACGGGACAAGGACTGGTTCGTAAGCCTTGTAAACGTGCGCCTGTGCTCTGTCGTTTGTAAAAGTAAAAGAAAAGCGAGGTGTAAGTTTCCCCCCGCGTAGGTTCGGCTGCTTACCGTTTCACGCTCTCGCCCTCTGCCTCTCTCGCGCGCGCGGTCCTCGCAGCCCCGCGCACTGACAAGCGGGACAACAACAGTGCACCAGCCCGACGCACGGGGTCGCCGCCTCCTCCTTTTCTTAAAGGGGCAACGCCGTCCCTTCCCCGCGCCGCTCGAGCACAGGCGGCGACCCGAGCCGTCTCGCTCGCCGTCACCACCAGAGACTGTTTTTACGTGTACATAAACAACCGGCGTGTATCCTGTATTAATTCTGCACACCGCCTGGGGGGAAAAAATCCCGATTACGGGCGTTTCTATTGGACCTTTTAATTCTGAAGCGTTTTACATACAAGAGGGGACCCGGTCTCCACCCACCACTGAAGAGCTGGCCTACCTGGGCGGCAAAAAAGCTGCCATTGCGCTCTATACCTCTACCTAATCTTTAAACTTTTTTATAAGACGGGGGCTCAGATTTTACCAAGCCAGGGTGGAATTTAGCCAAGACACCGGGGTTAACACCTCCGCTTAGAAACGGTGCCGTGGCCTTTAACGGCCAAGTCGTTGCGATCTCTGCTCGACACTCTCTCAAAGGACAGCGGCGCCTACAGCAGTGTCCCCTGTCCTTGGTTTGGAAAAGTCTTCCCTAGAGAGAAGGGCGCCGCCTACAGGTCCACCCGCACTTTGGCACTACAATGGAGGGTTTCCATTACATTTCTGATCAGGCCGGGCCTCGTTCAGCTTCTAAGCAAAAACCAGACCACGCTTACGAAGTGATGGCGCTGCTGTGTCAATATGATGGTCATCGCTGATATCATTCTGGTTCTAGTTAAAACAGTAATTTATTACTCTCGATGATTTATTCCTTTATCTGTTCCGGAGGTTGGATATTTTAGGAACGCCGTAAAGTGGTGCTACAATATACAAGTCGACGTTGAAAACGAGGTTTTGCTGTATCGCTGAAATTGAGGAAAGAACTGCGAACTGCATTTACCCATCGTACTTTCCGGTGGGGGTAGTGTAAGACTTTAGGTTCCCCGAAATTATTTGTGAGCGCGCGTAATTGTTATTTTTAAAACCCAGACTCCGAAAACGTTTTCCTTTAGAATCGGTTCTTTTAGTGGTTTAAACGCCCAAGGCCGAAAACCATAGGCTTGCCAATATTAACAAAATCAAGGCAGCATTTCTTTCTAAACTGCGTGATCTTAATCTCGTTCAATTTCAATTCCTGGAAATATATTTATAGTCTAACAGTAGAGGCGATTCCGTCGGACGGTGCGCGCTCCGGAGAGAACCTGCGTCTGGCGGTTACAAGGGGTTGAGTGTGTAGTTTAGTGCGGAGTTTAACAAATTTAACATAATTGTTTGTTCACAGAGTTGGGGCTGTAGAAAAATCCGTTAACAACACGCTACATCTGAAGCTTTTGTTTTAGAAATAGACCGTGGTTAAGAGAAAGAGATTTTATTTTATTTTTTTCACTTAAACGCAGTCAGGGGACATTACTACAGTCCAGTTTATCCAAAGTTACATTTGTTCCCGTCGAGGTCACCTGCTGGTCACAACTCATTGGCTATATCAAGGAGGCCTCGCAGCGAGGGTGTAACTCTTTAAGAAATAACTTACGAGTCGTGCGCAACGTTTTGTTTCGGGTGTCATGGGATAACAGTAACATTTGGGGACAGGCTTAATCAGCTTTGGAAAAGTTCGACCAGCCCACAAAATCTGTTGTTAGTGACAATCTTCCATACTTCTCTCGGGGGAACGTGTGATTGTTTTTATGATTTATACAAGTGTGCTGTCTCGCCGGCTCCCCTGTCCTGAATTAAAATACAGAAGCTGGAATCCCTAGAAAACGCGTTTAATGCACCGTGAGATCCTTCGCTATCGTTGTGACCGAAGGCACAAACATGCACGGGTTCCCAGCCTCGCATTTACCGGGGGGATACAGATTTCCAGAGGGCAGTGGATTGGAGTCGACACCGGACCTTGCGGAGGTGTGACTGCCGGAATAAGGGTTTCAAACACACCTGCCTGAACGCAGAAGGAGCGCGTATCTTGTTGACAAACACCCGTCTTCTCCGGCTCGTTACTTTCGAATAGTTTATCGAAGTTTCCGAATACAACTGGCGTATTTGAACAGCAGCCAACGGTAACTCCAGCAGGGCAATTTACTTTATACCGGTGTTATCTTGAAGAACTATTCGCCGAACACCTATTTGAATACGTTGCCTCTGAAAATTTAACTTTAGCTTTTTAAATCACATTAATTATTTCTGGCGTGGATTGCTCGTGGATACGATTACGTTTCATTTTTTAGTCCTGATCTTCAGTTCTTTGCAAATAAAATGCACTATCGCCAAGTGCCCAGACAGGAGGAAAGCCTTCAACAACACAGCCGAATATGACACAAAATATATCAACTTCACCTACCAGTCAGCTCTTCCATGTTTTGAGTTGATATTGTGCATATACACCGGAAACACTTAAGAGTTTATTTAATTTAGACTTAGTTTGCGTTAACAAACCCATCGACCCCCCCCCCTTCACGCGTCTCAAATTCTCAGCCTGTCCAGTCAAGACGCAGATTTTAATCCGTGCTAAGCGCTATAAGTAGCACCTTATCCATTAAATACTGTGACAGGAGCTTTCAACAGCTCACAAGAGTGGTCAGAGTTACATAATCTGTTTATTTTAAATTAAACGTAAAAATATCAATCCACTTCATTTTGTTGGGTGAAAAAGATCTTTTAAACATCTGATTCAGTGAAAACGTTATGCAGAGAGCTGCGGCGCACTGATCTAACCAATTTTTAAAAATGGTATATTCCTTCAGATATTATTAAACGAACAATGGATTTATTCGCGCCCAGAGATTCGGATTTCCTTATCGCGGATTCAGAAAATGACAAGAAATTAATGATCAAATTGAGAGACTAACAAAACGCGCCCGTATCGCGCTTTCAGGTCCAGAGAACATCTGGAGCAAATCTGAGCTACAGACCCAGTCGTCTGCGCTTTTAAAAGGGTAATTCACAGACCTCGCAAGACAAGACACGACACTCGCAAACTAAATGAAAAAAATACTGTTGCTTTGAGCATTTGTAGTCCAAATGATACATTAAATCACACAACAGCCACTGTGACTTTAAAAAAGATTTTTAAAGAAGCTTACAAAAATAACCTATACCCACAATGGCACTGGTCCAGGGGAGCCCTCAAAAAGTCCAGTAAATCCTACAGGTCACCCTAAATCACTAGTTTTTAGGGACTAGGAACATTTGATAATGACTCTAGTCCATTCAGGGCGATTCACATCTGTGCTTCAAATGATAATCATATTATTAACGGTTAACTGTCTACAGTATATAACAAAACACCGAGCAACACTCGGCAGTTGTTAACTCGTTGTACACTTGTTAAAAGCTCCAGTTGCTCAGGTCTCCGATTTTAGTAGCTAGAACAATATTGCAATTATGCTCAATTGCACATAGAAGCCGCAAACGTTTCTTTTTCCGTTTCCAGTTATGAATCATAACGTCTTACAGTAATTAATGTATGCGTATGAAGTAAAGAGTAGATTGACAGAGATGGTGGGGTGCTATCAATATTTTAATCTCATTCCAGCAAACGTGTTTTACAGTCCAGCGCCAGATTGAAAATAAAACACTATTGTTCCAGAGTCTTTCGCATATCGAGGCATATGCAGCGCAGTGTGGTGTGAGGCTTAACGGTGTCATCGATTAAAAAAAGGAGCTTGGCCAGTCATAAGCAGCGAGAAAACTTCACAGCGCTGCAAGGCGCCCACTGACAAGATGGAGTGTAAACCCGTCCATCGAAGTTTCTCATTTCCTTTCCCATGTGTTTGAGAGAGCAAGAGAGAAAAAAGTTGTTTCTCGTCAAGTGTCGCGCCGCCAGTTTGAATGTTTGTAAACGTGTGAGCGGGATCATCAGGGCGATTCGCCCCAGTCTCCCGTGTTTTCTCCTCCAACATGAGTCACACACATCCGAGCAGCGGTGACGCAGAGCCCCCCTAGTCCCTGAGAACCCGCACCAGATGGGAAGGAGCGGAAGACTATGGGAACCCAGAGACACAAGTTTGAACTTCAAACAATAAAACGTCATTCATCCTGTCGTCTCCAAGGATGGACAAAACATTAACCATGCCGAGTCAAGAGGACCGTTTGAAGTTGACTTTTTAAACGAGTGAACGCAGAGAGCCACTGAAATAAAATACCGGTTAAAACGTGTCACTGCAGATCTGAAACCTCTTTAGAGTGACCTGAAACAGAACTCATCTGGACAGCTTAAGAGCAGGGGAAATATAGTATAACTTACCTGCCCAGAGCTTTGAGTCCTGTGAAAAGTGTTAAATGAGAACTGTTAAGGGAGGGATTACTTCTATAATTACTTTTAATCAGATACAAACGATTTCTTTGTAAAATTAGCAGTAGCTTTGGTGAAAAGATTTAAAAACAACATCCCCTAGGAAGCTCATTTAAGGGTAGTAATGTTGATTGGTGGTTATCTTGCCCTCGGAACCTGTCTTTATTCCGGGAACCTTCTATATGGAGCCTGGCCTCTTTTCCAGGCACTGTTTTCCTTCCACTGTCTCAAGATGCATTAACTAGGTGAACCGGGATCTGAAATGGTGACTCGTGTTCACCCAAAGCCCAGGGTATAGTTCCACCCACAGAAGACTACATTTTTCAGTTCTTACCACGAATAAGCACTGTTCTGATGTAAGCAGACAGATGACAGCGAGTTTAAAAAATTAATCCCTTGCACAAGGTATCTGTTACTTTAACCATAACCCTCTAAAAGATCTATTGCTATCCAAAATATTTGAAAATCTTTCAAAAAGCCACTTGTGACAATAATTGAAGATTCAACCACGTCCACACCAGGAAAGCTGGTCATTAGATGTGTTAATTAATGTTCCCATTTCCAAAATGCCATGTGAATCCTACTAAGGTAAAATGTGCATGACTAGCGTTTGTACAAACCATGTTAGGATACGCTTAAGAACAAACGTGACATCAAAGGATGTTATGTTAAAAATCTACAGTGCACTGGTAGGACTTTGGTTAAAATAATGTATATATATAAGAAAAAACAATGCTGGCCTGGTATCAGTCAAGAATAATTAGACGTATTTCTGGCCTTAAATGAGTGTCCTACTCTAAGAGGCTATAACATTTTTTTTTGGTCTTGAACAGAGACTATGAAGTTATTGTACCTGAGTATTCAAGTATTAAAAATCTGGCGAGGCATTAGCTAGAGAGACACAAACCTGGGGGCACAAGTGTAAACTACAGGAAAGTATTTAAAACTGAGGACAGGAGGCCCTTCTTTACCCAAAGGGTTGTGGGAGTGTGGAACACACTGCTCAGCCAAGTCGTTGAAGCTGATACTATGGCTTATTTCAATAAACAGCTGGATAAGATCCTACCAACTACAAAATGTAACTACTGTAGATGAACAGCCTCCTCTCACTTTTAAGCCTTCTCACATTTGGAAGTAAAGAGGGAGGCCACAGAACCCAGAACTACAAAACCATCCACAGGACAAGGTTTAGTGGAAAAAAATCAAAAACAGCCTTTTAATACAAAGCAGTAAAATTACACAGGAATAGCAAAATAATTCAAGAATAAATAAAAAAAAGGCAAACGTTTTCACATACAGTAGAAAAAAGCAGTGTGCTTTTGGAAGTGTCGGCTCCAGTAGTACAGCATACAGGTGTGCATGGCATACATGTTCCCTTTAGATCTGGAAAAGCAGGATTTCACCTTTGCAGATTACCCACAGTAGCAGACAAACACTTGTCTATAGCAATGCCCAGGTTTGGTTTGCAACGAACTGGATACTAAGTGGCACTGGTCAGTGTCTGACAGTGCTGTAGTGACTACAACCCTCAACCCCTAAAGTCTTCTATGATTTACATCAGTGAAAAACCTGACTGGAATAAAATGCCCTTCTCCCTTCCCACTACATGTGTGTTTTGAGAACCCAGCTGTTCCCAAGCATTACTCCGTTTATCACACCACAGCCAATGACCTTGGATTCCTTGGCGAGGATTCACGGGAGATAAGGGCCTACTTCAAACTCGCTTCACTGTACCTCCGTGCCCCCAAAGTCTTGCCATTGGTCTTATCACACTTCCCTACCGCTTCTGGGAAATCCCTACACAAAAAGAACACAGCACACCTGAATGCACAACTCCCCCACCTCCTCCACTACACAGTTCAAAGAGGACAAAAATACAGAATTTTCTGCTTTTGTACGCAGTCCTTTTGCTAAAGGTCAATGCAGTGTTCTTGGTTTACATTTCCACTATGTAGAAAAACTAACGACAACAAGAGTAGTCTGCATATCAGTGCAATTTCCTTTCTTCTTGTTTTTATAATTGTGATTCTCTGTTGTTGCCAAGGGACTGCAGTTAAACACAAAGCTAAAGTGCTTCCTCCAACATGCATTCTGGATATCAGTTAGTGAGATGGCAGCAAATCTGGATAAGATGACTTTTGCAAGGCTAGTGCAGTTAGTCTGTGCAATAGCTGCTCTTTCCCCAAGTTTCAGTTCTGGGGCTCATGCATCCACACACTGCTGTCGCAGAATGGAAGTAGCTGGACCTCTGCAGAACACAGTCTCTGTTTTAGGTGGGAGTGTCAATCGGATCTGTTTCTGGTCATCAACAATTCAGAAATAATAATGTATGAATCATTTAATAAGAAAGCTGTGGGAGAAAGAATGGAGCTGTGTGTTTCTGACAAATACAGCAGAGTATTTCTGAAAAGACTAAGTGCAGAAATGGGTCAGGCAACAAAGATCAATTAAAGGGATCAATTTACATCAGCAATTAAGAGCTCACCTGTAACAATAGCCCTAAGTCACAGGGGTTCTCAGAACCAGAGCTGAGAATCACAGATTTACAGGATGAGATCAGGTGGGTTTTTGCAAACTCTGCCCAGTGTAAGTTGATCACTGGTTCAGACTTTTAGCTAAAGAAGCTTCACATCTTAGTAGTAATAGCTGGTCACAGGAAGGGGCAAAATCAGAGCAGCATTTCTTTTATCTGAACTTACAGAAATCACTCCACTGCAAAAGGCCTTTCAGTGCCAGGAGAGATGATTTTAGTGTCCTTTAGCATGTTAATTACGTCTCTCATGCAGAAACAGATCACATTTTTCCAAAACAACAAACAGGAATTTGTTTGTCACTAAGATCCGGGTTGTTTTGAGGGCTGTTTTTTCACCCCACCCACCAACGCTGACTCAGAAGCTGGCTTCAGCACAGCCCTGCGCAGTGGTGTGGTAATGGGTTGCAGATGATCCTAATTACTACTGGCAAAGTTGCGCTGTCTAAAGAAAGTCTCATACTCTGCTGCAGAACACGTCTTACAATAGGACGCCTTTACCATAACAGCTTGCTTCTTGCAAGCATTGTTACATTTTGCAGGCATTTACACTATTATCGCCTAAATTTATTTCAGTGAAGCTCACAATGTACTGGATTAAGAGTTTACAAAGTCTTATGCTTATCCCTGACCTCTGAAAAAGGCCAGGGTGCTTCAGTCCAGACTCAGGAATGCAGTTTTTAGTCAGCGGTCTTAATCTAGCTGGTTAAAACTAGCTTTCCTTTAATTAGGAGGGGGTTCAGTCCATATTGTCAAACCGTTAATCTGATTTGACACTGTAACCCCAGTAACAATGTTGATTTCAACATAGAAAAAAGGAAGCTTGAAAGTGACAGAGACTGAATGAAATGAAAATAAATGGAATTTAAGTCAAAGGAACACTTGGAAATTAGTGGGTGCCTGAACAGTGTTCCAGTGACTGATGTCCGTGCTATCCCATGAGTGTGTTCCGTCATTCCCAGGGTGCACTGGGGAGCCAGGAATGGGCAATTTGATGAGGAGTCAATTTAAACTCTGTTAAATCTGCTCTTCTCTTCCTGCCCTGCAACACTAAATAAGACAGCTACACAAAAAATGGATCCTCTGAGTACTCCTTCCCCACTTCCTTAAGGATCTAAGATGTAATTGCTTACAAATTAAAAAACACAAGTCTTAGGAACAAGACCTGAGTTCAGAGGCAGAAACAGAAATAAAACCCTCAAAACACTGATCACTTCATTGTCCGGATGTGGGAAATCTTCAGCGATGCACTAGGCCTGCTTTCTCAAGAAAGGGGGGAAAAGCTGAACCTGAGGAATAACACAGGGAATGGAAAGAAAAGATAACAGTTCCCTCTTTATGTGTCAGAGGCACATCCCTGTGCTGTGGCGGGAAATGCCCTTGTCTTCATTCCAGTGAATGGTTGCTCCTTCAGCTTGGAACAGTGAAGTCCTACAGAGGAGCCTAGAGAGCAACTTTGCCTCAAGGGAAGATGCAGAAGAGGATGACCCTAAATGAGTGGTCAGACTGGGTTCCTGGAGCCCTCTTCTCTGAGTGGGAGATTCAGCAGAGCCCTCTCTCCCTGCGCTCCACCAAGACATGTTAGCAGCTCCGTCTTTAACAAAAGCACATTAAGGCTTAAGAAGAGAAGTGTGCGGTCAAGAGACTTCCTTTCGTTTTTCTGGATCTGCTTCCTTGCTGCAACACATCAGTGACACACAAAACAAAATAAAACAAAAAACATTCTGACTAATTTTTCTTTATGTTTTTTCCTCAACCTTCCACTTTACGAAGACTGGATCGACTGAAGGAGTTCCTGTTAGGAGAAAAGAAATACAGACTTTGATCAATCACAAAAAACACGGTTCCACATAACCCATGCCTAGACCTAGACAGCTGCCACTCATTGCTCTTACTTGGTGTCTACTGCACAGAACAGTAAAAATAAATGCATTCTTGTTACCAGTACTGTAAGCCAATGCCATGCCTCCATTCTGATAATGCCAACTGTACCCGGCACATGAGAAGAATCCCATCTCTTCACTGGACAGCAATCAGCTTTTGAAAGTACAGTATATGGGATATGTAAATATCTATGGATTTTGTAAAGAGGTCAGATTTTTTGCCACTAATCTCCACCTCTGTTTACCATGGTTTCAGCGATCGTATGAGCAAGTGAATGAATGGAGAGGGAGAGGTGAGTGGCACTAAAGGAGACTGCTGCCCGTCTATTCTGGTGTGGCTCTGTGTGGAGGGGAGATTGCCGCGATATGAACTGGGATATCAGAAGAGGAGAGTTCTCTTCTCTCCTCCCTCCAGCCCCATGCCAAGCAGTTGTGGAGCTCACCGCTGACTGGCGTGGTGCATCACAAGGGGCTTGTACAGCTGGGGAATCTTGCGGTTCAGCAGGGGATGGAGCGATTCCTTCAGGCGGTTGTAGTTCCTCTCCAGCTCACGATGGTACTCCTTCTGGTCAGGGCCAATCAGAGCCTTGTTTTTGCGCAGGGCATCCTCACACCTAGACAGAGAGAAGATAGAGCATCAATGGCATGGCTAAGTGCAGGGGAACACCTCCACGCTTACAAAGTGAACATGCACGTGTGATTTTATTCAGGGCCAATCTATCTGATGCAGGTCAGCAATCTGTTGTTAAACTCAACAGACAATTTAAGAGGTGGCACCTAAACAGGTTGAGAGACACTGGCACAACAACATGCAGAAAATGTATTGGAATCATCTCCAAGTCAACTACTAGTGAAGTGAAAATAAAAACAGTTGAAGAGTTGCTAGTGGTGGAAACGCGGAGGAGCAATCCTGAGAAGCTAGGCTCACCTTTTGGTGAAGTCCTTGAAGCACAGGCGCAGCTTGTTGTGGTGGCGAAACAGCTTGGGGTCATCAGGAATGTCTGCCAAGAACACCTGGGCCACCTCCAAAGGGCCCTGGAAGAGCAAGACAGACACGGATGGCCAGAGCGAGGGGACACAGCTCTACTGTTCACTTGCCATTTACCCAACACAACTCTTAATCCAGTATTCACGTTAAATTAAAGAAAAACTCAGGCTACAGCTGTTTATACTGAGCTCACAATGGCTGTTCAATTCTCATGGTTTGATCCTATTTGTTAGTTCCAATGACAATTGCAGGAAAAGCCCCTAGCGGGATCCAAAACACTTCCTGAAAATACACTGACGCCAGTGTTTCTGTATATGATAAGGATTGTAGGTGCTACTGGCTCACATGCTACCTGTCCTTGCACACCCACAGCTTGTGAGATGTGCTGCAGGAGTGGGTGGGTGGAAGGGGATATACCAGGGATCAGTGGGGACTATTCTGCACTGCACGGACCGCAGTGAGCATTATGTGTACATCTGCAACATCCTGGTTTCACTCTGACCCTTTCTGTTCAACAGAGTCGGGGTCCAGCACTGCTAATACCTGATTGACAGTAGTGCCCACACTGCCCTGCAGCACCATCTGGAGCATTTTGGCATCAGCGGGGTCCTGGTGTGTGGCAAAGGCCAGCTCTTGCGTCTTCTTTTGCATGTCCTCAATGGCCACCTCAATGGGGATTAGGATGATCTAGACAGAGGAGGAGGAGTTTTCTTACAGCAGTCCCTAAAAGTAAATTTATGGCAGGCTATCTAGTCATGCTGAGTTGGCCTGAGACCACACAAAGTGGAATAAGCCCCAGGGAGATTAAAGGAACTGAATCTCTTTAGTCATGAACAGAGTAAGTCTTCCTGATCTCAAAATGCACTTGACTACCTCAAGGCCAACAGTGAAATAAGAATCCCGGGACACAATGGGAATTTAGGTAAAGTGCATTCAGGACTGAAAAAGGATGTTATATCCTGAAAAGGGTTTAATATCTTAACACAACACTGCCACAGAGGAGTCTGCAACTAGCCATCTGCATTGTAGAAGTTCATTTGAAGAAAAGATCCTCTGATCAATAAGCTGGGTGGCCTCTCCTTGTGCTACTGTGGCAGAGTGGAGCGGTATGAAGGGGCAGGCTGACCTCCTCTCTGTGCGTGACGTTGATGCGGGTCTTGATGTAGGGGAAGGCGTGCGAGGTGGTGAGGATGGTCTTGCGCTTGTACTGCTCGTGCAGGTCGCCATGCGCCCGGCCGTCCAGTGTGAAGGGAGTGCAGTACATGAAGGTGCGCAGGTTGTAGTTCTTGTCGAAGTAGGTGATGCGCTCCTTCAGCTCGTAGGTGTCGAAGAAAGGCTCCACGTAGGTGATTTGAAGGTATGCCTGGAGACACATGCCAAAACCAAGTAAAAACATGGCCATTTTCAGCTCAA
This sequence comes from Lepisosteus platostomus, assembly GCF_059453375.1. Taxonomy (NCBI): domain Eukaryota; kingdom Metazoa; phylum Chordata; class Actinopteri; order Semionotiformes; family Lepisosteidae; genus Lepisosteus; species Lepisosteus platostomus. The sequence goes on from NC_142623.1 coordinate 16,035,343, forward strand.
CCCCACGCACAGATCAGCACAAGAAGAAAAGGTGAGAGCGTTCAACTGCCACACTTGCGCACATGAACATCAATTGCAACAGGATTTTACACTTTCTCTGGAGTTAAACTCTCAGCTTTCTGTACAGTTAAGAAAATAAGTTATCATGCCTGAAATCTGTAATACATTCAAATACGTCCTTCATTTTCCATCTTCTTGTATATTAATTTACACTGAATTTACAAGGGATCTTAGTCTTAGCCTTTGCACTTCTTTGAAACTTCACTCTTTCATGGTATACATACAGTGCCCTCATTTACTCTTAAACTGTAGAGACCTTTGAGATATAGCTTACCACGACTAGGTACGCTATAAAATATGAACACTTTGCTGAATTGGCTGTTCTGCTGTATCCTTTATGAAGCCTCATAGTAATAAATATTTAAAAGTGACTATTCACAGGTATGCAGATTAGTCCACATTCTTTTTATGGCATCTTTTGCTTTTATTCACCTTATTGGGGTCCAGTTTGGTCTTATCCACTGGGTTGGAGTCCTTTACAATCTCCACTATGTCGTCTCCGAAGCGTTCAGCATAGAACTCCTGGAACACAGAGACAGCAGGTCAGCAGTGTCGACCAGGAGACACTGCTTTGTGCCTTGTAGACTAGGATGCTGTTTCATGACATGACTGCTGGCCTGTGCACTCTGAACCTGAATGACCCGCCAGCAGTTGTGTAATAACAAAGCTAAATTGAAATTCTAGACCAGACTGGTCTGCTGAAGCAGGGCTACTCACCAGCAATTTTAGATAACTTGAACTTTCCCAGGTGAAAGTTTGCTTGACCAAATAGCAGTCACTTAGTCACTAGGAGCTCTTTAACTTTTGTACATTGCCACGCTCCTGAATATTCATAAAAATTAAGTTCAAAAACGAAAAAAAAAGAACATTTAAGACGTGAAAAGTGAAAAAAATCATCTATTGTTCCACCCCTGTGAGTATGGAACAGATGGCCGGCCCGCTCAGTTGTTCCCTTACCTCAAGCCGGTGAGAGATCTCTGCCAGCTTGGTGATCGACGGCTCCTTATACACAAACTCTTGCTCATCCAGGTCCCCGAACCGGCAGCCATAGAACCCCACTCGGAAATAGGTGCCAAACATCCGCTTCGTGGCTGCAGTGGTGGGAACAACAGCAATAAAATAGGAATCATGAGAGCCACAGACCAAGGACAGTCATCCTTTCAGGTCCAATGTTTTTCCAATCCAGTCTTCAAGGGTAGGAGAGGCTTCCAGAGGTTATTATTACTGTATTTAAATAACTGCATATTTGGCAAACTGAAGAAATTTAACAAGTTTCTCCAGGTCTCCAACAGATAAGGATTCACAGATGCTGATACAGAATGAGGGCCCCTGGTTTCAATTCCACCCCTTCCTGAACGAATTATTTGCATAAAAAGCCAAATCAACCGCTCTTCTCAGGCATTAAGCAGTTGCTAATTGAAAAACACCCATAATGCCTGCCGAAATTCAGCCTTCAAGGAGTGAAGGTTGTCCAAAATATCCATTTTTGAAGGACTGTGACCCACAATTAGATTTGAAGAACATCAGCTCAGACCAGGGCCATTCCAATCCACTGCACTGCACTGCACAATTCTGCTACAAAACTGCCTTAATTAATTAAGAATTACAAAGGAGTGATACAGCCATTAAGGGTCTGGTTGTATCAAGGAACTTTAATGGAACACACTGAAGAGATTGAGTAGCTCCTGCTTAGAAAGATTATGAAACATTAACAGAGCTTAAACCTACAGCCCTAGGTTTCATACCCCGCAGTGTTTCATTTGTTTAATATTTCTCACAGAGACGCTCAGCTCCTGAACAACGTAGGCTGACTCAGTGCAAGGGGATGCACTCTAGCTAGGAACCGAGAGGCAGGGGCTATTCACAGATATTTGTAGCATCTTAATAGTTTGTTGGAAAAAGCAGAAACAGATCTGCATTCAGATCCCAAGGGAATATATATATATCTCCCAGCCCTGTGCTATTTATTTTTCTTGTCTTATTTTTGGAGGAACATTTTTTTATTTAAAAATAGTCACATGCCCTCATGCCCTCACACCAAAACAATTACTAAATTACAAAATTTCAACTCAGAGAGAAAGCTGAATCACCCAGTATGTCTCCTGCCTGAGATTGGAGCACTGAACTAGTGCCCCTGCTCCCTCAGTTTTCCACACAAACACAATATTATAACTGTGACAGAACACCCCACACAAAAATTAGGAGACAAACGCAACAGTTTCTACTTAGTCGAGTTCTGTACGTTGTTAAAGGCATGAAGAAGATGGTTATACACACTAATATTTATGTTCAGGGACAGACAGTTTTCTCTTGTTTCCACAAAATTCCTGAGTGGTTCCAGACAGAACAGAGAGGGAGGGAGATGGAGCAAGGACACAAGGGTGTGTGGGGACACCAGGGATGTGCTGCAGAGGCTCTTGTGTAATCAGCACTGCGCAACACACTGAGTGGGTCTTGGAGGACAATTGACCTACTTTGGTTTTTTGTTGTTTAAGAGACTTCTCCATAAAACACATGCAAATACACACCTGTGTGCACTAAAAGGCCTCTGTGACTGATAAAAGGTGTTATTTCAAAGGTTTTTAAAAAACAGCTTTCAGACTATAATCTGTCCAGGCTATATAGGTATCCTAGCATCCTACTTTGCTCAGGAAAAGAATAGTATTCACACTGCTGTGTCTCTACAGAACATTCACTGAGTGTAATTGAATTCTCCTTTGAAAGGGCCAGCCTGGTACTCAGCACTCAGAGAGGAGACCCACAAGGGACAGACAGAGCTTTAGCTCTCTAGTCGCTCCTCTGAGGAAAAGGGCATCTTAGGACAGACATTTTCAAATGTGCTGTGAAAACAGCACTTGGGAGAACAGAAATGTTTCAGCTGTGATCGCTGGGGGCGGCGGCTGTTGGAGGCTGTTATGGGCATACAATGTCATTACAGCCTTGCCGGCTGAGATATCTTCTTTTACTTCAGCGAAGTAAGTGCTTCAAGAGTGCCAAAGCTCTTGTAAACACAGAAAATGGAAACTTGGAAAAGAAAACCACCTGGGTCATCCTGTGTATTTTTTTCCTTCATTCCTCAGTATAAAAAGCATCAATGACAGCATAATAAAGAGCAGGGTAACAATCCAGAGCAGCTGGACTCTCAATCCCATGTTCAAATCTGTCATGAGCTGGCTGTGATCAGAATCCCCTGAGCTGTAGTATTCAACTGGCTGAAAACTGTTGCCATTAGGCTGGTTTGTGTTCAGTCAGGGCAACTTTATTTTGCTGACTAATAGCGTCCCTCTGTGGTTGTGAGTTTAAAATAGGGGTGTGTATTCCCAATTAAAGAAAAGCGGGTATGGTACACTTAAAAATGAATCAAGAGAAGTGTGACTTACCAGGATGGATCATAGGCAGGCGAGGCGAGACGAGTGACCAGGGAGAGAGGAATAAAGAAAATTGAGAAACACAGGTATTAACACAACTGCGTTAACACTGAAAACACTGCAATAAAAACACTCAGTATTGCGCAAACTGCAACACCACCGCAAATACTACACTAATATTGCAAACTGCTTTTGCGCAAAGACACTGCACTGACCATAAAAAACAAACACAGCAAGCACTGCATTAGCTCTGCACACACTGCTCCTTCTATATTTGCACAGAGAGGGGCTGCCATGACAAATTTTTCTGTCACCTACAATTAGTTAACACTTCTCCCGTTTGATTGCAAAGGGCTGTTGTTTTTAAAGCTTCTCCACAGAAGCCCCAAGGAAATGGCAGGAGGGATAGTATTATGCACAGGCTCAAGTGACCAGTGCATCACCAATGAACTTCACAGCACTGAGCGACGTCAATTGTGTTCCACTGCACACAATCACCACCTACACTATGGCAAAGGTGTTCTGATCTGTCCTGCACTTTTTGCTACTTCAAACACTTGCTTGGCTACACAGGGAGTTTGTTATAGGCCCTACACCAGAACAAAAGCAGCAAAGAATTTCAGGTGTAACATTATGTGCAAACTACACGATAGCATACTGTAGCACCTCAAAATATGAACTTCCACAAAAAGGAGTTCATTCATTTGCAGACTGTGCTTCTAAAGTGCGGAGGCCATGGGGATATAGAAAATATTCCAAATGAGAAAAAACAGCCCCTCTTTAGGATTTCAACAGCTATTTTTATTTCTTCAGAGCTCCAGGACTTATTTTTTCTTTGAATGCATGAGGGAGAAAATGCAGAAATGCCAGGGCCTAAAAGCAGAAAAAAGACAAACAGGCTCAAGGCAGGCTTTCTATGAAAGTGTTCTTCGGTTCTTTTCCCAGGGCCCAGGATTCAAAGGCAGATCGGAGCGTTCCGTGTCCTAGTGAGAGAGGGCGGACAAACGGAACTCATGCTCAGATTGGAAAAAGGCGATTTTCTTATTTTGTCCCAGCACAGAAGGGCAGACATTTCCACTCATACTGCCTGTCAGGTCAAGATTCCCAGCTCAAAAATGGCTGTAGCCTGGGTGAGCTCTGCCTAATCCTGGTCCCCGGGACCCTAGGACCTCAGCCCCCTGCTCTCCATTCCAGCAGAGCTCTCACTGACTTCACTGAAGCTGAAGTCACAACCTGCCCAACAGACCCTTTTGTTTTCAGCTTATAAAAATAGTTGGTAGCTTCAAGCTGGTTAAACCACGTCACAAGTAGGTGAAAACTAAAACAGTTCTCATTAAACCAAGGCTGATTAAGACCTTAATTCAGCAATTTTGGATCACATTATTTTTATGCAGAGCACAGTGCTTTGCAAAAATATTCACCCCCTTCCACCCCCTTGTCCCATCCATCCATTTTCTAACCACTTCATCCAATACAGAGTTTCGGATAGTTTGGAAGTTGGAACCTATCCCAGCAAGCAATGGGCAAAAGGCAGGGTACACACACTCACACCAGGGCCAACTTTCTCAGAAGCCAATTAACCTACCAATATGTCTTTGGACTGTGGGAGGTAAAATGAAGCACACACTAACATGGGGAGAGTATACAAACTAGCACCCTGAGGATTGAAGCCAGGGCTCCAATGCTGTGAGGCATTAATACTCCAATAATATCCCATTTCGCTAAATTACAAAATAAGTGAACTAAATATTTAAAGTGAATATTTGTTAAGCAAAACTTTAACTTGCCATCTAAACATTTTGTAACAACGTGTAAAATAAGTTACATATCTGTCAAAACTACATAGAAAATCCTAACTAAAATATGTTGATAACATAAGCTTTCTCCCCTGTGCATAGTACAAAATTACCTTACCAAACCATACTATTAGTTGAGTGGCCTTCTGTCTATGTGCAATAATAGTGGTTTATATAACTTCAAAATAAATATCCTGTCCCTGTAAGGTATATCACTCAGGCTGTGATTAGAAGCATCATTGTAATACAACAAATTGAGACATCACTGGAGGGGGATGAATACTTCTGCAAGGCACAGCATCTGATCTCTGTCCTGAATTTGACAGCACACAACTGTTCCTGGAGCAGGGCGGTGTCTGCAAGGATATGTCCATGTAAAATGAGCTCCACAAAATGAAGAAGCATTTTTCTAGATTCAATCAAGGTACACCATGGACAACCTGTTCCAGTGTAAGTGGACTCATGCTTTCATCTACTGTATGATCTGATATTCTTCAATTGATCTAAAATTACTTAAATACTTGAGTGTGAAAATAGAAGGACATGTTTCCTCTGCCTGCTTAACATTTGTAAGTATTGGGTGCTTTTAGAACTGATAGAGAATGTTGTCCAGGATTTTGTAGCCAGATCTGACCAGAAATGAGAGAGGGTACCGGAAAGAGAGACTATGGGGTCAAGGGTCAGTGACACTAGACATGCAGATAGATTTAGGACTGCCAATACACAAGGGTGCAGAAGTTCTGAGGTAGTCCCAATAAACTCAACAGTTACATAAGGGTTCTCAGCTGCTGGACATCCAGTAATTTTACATACAGTGCCATTACATACATTCAGAGCTTTTTTATGTGTACACAATCTATGTTATATGTTATAAAATAATTATTACATTATTTTTTTATATAAATATAAAACCATGGACAACCAATAAAAAAACTATAAAATGGTACAACATACTATATATGCACAGAAACACCCAGAAATAAAAGGTGACATTCCGTACTTTTGCCTCATATTAATCTAAAATCTGAATTTTTATACAGCACAAATAGCAATTATGACTTCACTTTTGTAATACGTATGGAGGGCACCGTATATAGAATTTCTCCAGGTACTCCTGATATGCCTGCATATGTTGTAGGCTTTCAATGACTGGCAGCTACAGTTATGTAACACTCCAACTGCAAATACAGTTATACAATAAACGTACATACGTCTTCCAGACATTCCTCTACAATCTGGCCACAATTGACCTCTGTCTCAGCAAGGTGGGCAGAGGGACAGCTAGGGGTCTTGTAAGTGCCCAAAAGTATGCCTGATAATGCCCAAACCGATTCTTGATTTGGAAAGTCAGTGGTATTTAAAAATATTTTAAAATTAAATAAATTGTCTCCATTTGTGGTCTGGGTATCCTGCAGAACTGCAATTCCACCCTTTAGTTGGTAGCCCTAGACAGGTGAGTGGGATTAGTTTAGATGTGCATCTGGATTAAAGGACACACAAAAACCACTGGAGCAGACAGGAACACTGACACTTCAAAGCCTACCTCCCAGCCAGAGCTCTATACCACAAAACCAGGACAGAGGAGGAACATGGTGAGGAGGAGGGGGAGAGAGAGAGAGAGAGAGAGGAAGAGAAAGGTTAAAGACAGGAAAAACTTTTATACACATCAACCTTAGCTGAGAACCCCAACCGTTACAACAGAAGGGTGAACAGCAAATTACTTTCTTCTTTTATCTTTTCTTATGTACAAGATTGCACTTTCTTCAAACTCAACATTTTACCAGCACAGATGAGGGAAGAAAACACGTATATAATATTACTTAGCAAAAAATCAAACTCAGTTTAGCCATTAAAAAACAACAAATTAGTCTACAAAGCAATATCACTTCATTTCACAAAATAAATGAAGTCTTAATAGAGACAAAAATTAATTCAGGTTAGCTAGTATTTACTAAATCTTTCTGACTGTAATTTGAGAGACAAAACTACGTCTTCCACAGTACAAACCTCATTCACAATGTCAATCTAATCTACCATTCATATGTTGCTGACTCTTTAATAAAGCCATCTTCTTGTAATTGTTTTTTACTAGCTGCTAAAAGAATTTCTAATATGTTTCACTTTAATTTATTCAAAGGGGAAATTACCCAAATACATATAATTCAAGTAGTTTATCTTTATTTCCTATATTATTGAGAGCCAGGTGTACAACTTGCCTAAAACTCTTGGTGCAAAACGCTTTGTTCAATAACCTGCTAAGATGTGCAGCACCAGATTTATACATCATTAGAAAGCCCACCTCTAGAAACGGAAAAGGTCCATACAACCGCAGGATGTTGTCTACCCATGTAGCTGATACCCTTGTAGTGATATTTACCATTTCTTTACAAATACCCGCAATGCTTTTAAAAGCACAAACATATTGGTATGGAGAGAATTTAAGGGATTTATAATGTCCTTGGAGCCCCCCATCTGTTTTCTGTAAAGGGTGGCTTTCTCCTGCTTTTGTGCTGCACTCCTGTTAAAAGTTGGGGAAGGGGATTAAATTCAGGGATTATCCTGCCCACAAATCGGTTCCTTCAATGGCTATCCAGCTAACTGCAAGAATTAACCATATAATCCTGAGCTGCTTCTTATGCAGCCAGTATATTTACATAGAAAACGGGCTGTCAAACTCTGATGAAAATCTCGAGAGGATAAAAGCACCTGAGTTATTGGACTTAATAGTAAAAATCCCTGGATTCTCAGTCCTGATACTTTTGGAGGGTGTTTTAATACAGGCTACAACACTGAAGAGTGCATATCAGTAGTTACAGGGTATCCTGCAATGATTAGCAAGAGCCATACAGCTTTTGCCCAAACCACAGGCACCTGACAACTGCTGCCAACTAAAATATTTTACTCATCTGCAAAAAAACTTCAAACATCGTTTCTCATTGCATGTTGAAAACTAGGTTCAGGACACAGTGAGGTCAGACTCCCAAGCAGTGGGTGCTAAATGGAGAGGGGGATGTAACAACTGCTAAACTCCCCAAAAAAGGGACATATGCAAGGAGAAACCCTATGAGGCACCACATGCTTTTGACTTTTAGTTCTCTAACACAGGGACAGAGAGCAGAGACCGCAACCTGGTGTGGTGTAAACCGCCATGCAGAGATTTCTAAGAGCGTCACACCTCTCTCTACCTTTAAGGCAGTTCATGGGAAGACTCTCTCTTGGTGCTGAACCCAAGAGCCTTACTTTTCAGGGGTTGGGCCCTGCCCTGTCCTACCTACCTGGTTGTTGACCTTGTTGAAGGCGTCCTGCAACTTGCCGTGGATGGTGGCCAGCTTCTTGAAGTCCCTGTTGGCCTCGTGGATGGGGATGAGGATCTTGTAGACCTCGTTGATGGCCTCGTACATGGCCGCCTGCAAGGCAAGCAGCGACAGACATGCTGTGACAAGGGCTAGGGAATAGGACCCAACTCTATATACATACACATGACCACTCCCACAAAAAAAAAGGTAAGAAAATGCTTTTACTATTCAATAGTGCTTTTGTGCATATGGAAGAAATAAAAGCCTTTTGCACAGAAATCTACACCAGGCCCAACATTACTCACACAGTCTAGATTAGCAGATGCTGTCTCATGTGTCTGCTCCATTGTGTTCCTGGTTGTGCTGTTCTGCAATGTCTTTCCATGATTTCCTTTTATAGCTCAGATTGGTTATTTGCCATGTAGTAAGAATGTATGGCAAATGAGAACAGACGATCATGATGGAAACATTGTGCACTGAGGTCTGTCTGATAGTGGAACACTTTCCCCCCCAACCTCATTTCATTGCATCCTAGACTGGAAACCAGAGGACACTCATTTTTGCAAGCTGTTTTAGCTGGTTTGTACTGCACTAATAGATGTGTGCTGGTAAACCCGATAGCGCCTTTCATTTTCCAAAGTGGTTTTTCACCCTGACACGGAAAACTCTACCCCAACACCACCCCCTTTCTCTTGGCATAGCTAGGTCCAGACCCAGATGTTCAACAGCTGAAAACCTTCAGAATTTTATTCTGGTCAGCAAAAAATAAGTAAAAAAGGAACAAAAACAATCTATCTTTGCAGCTGCAGAGTTGGTAAAACAGATGCTGTTCAAGGAGTGTAGCCTGTGGAAGATTTGATACAAACTGATCATGGTTCAAAGCTTGGTGGATGTTTACAGGGTATTCCAAGCATTCTTGTTGCCTTTCTCTCTTTTGATTTAACAGACACAGTGATATTTTCTATTTCTGATCCCAAACCTGTTTTAGCACAGCCACTATTGCAAATTATACATACAAAAAGACTGGGTTATTCGTAAGTGTCATCAAATGTCAACTGGTAACCCCAGATTCACCTGTCCATGCTTACTTCCTGCTGATGTCTGTAGCACGCACACAACCAATACTCAACTCCAAGTGCGGGGAAGACACCACACAGACTAGGTGCTAAAGCCTGGAATCAAAACCTGGATCTCGAGAAAGTAGTACTATCCACCACACCAGTGTGCCACCCAGCAGACATTTATCTATTCTTGTAAGGATTTCAAAGCTTGATGAGAAATTGGACTGAAGTAAATACAGACTAGTAAAAAAAGAATTTAACTCCCACTGAGTTAAAAAAATCAGAGATGAGATATACTGTATTGAACATTTTGAAATCATAACCCTTTTTGAAATGAGTGCTGGCCAAGACAAAGAAGCATCTGCATTTGGCAGTGTCTGAGCTCAAGGGGTCTTGCAGCTGTGACTGCAGTTTGTTCCTTAACTCTTCCCCTGCAAATACCTGGGTGATGCATAATGTTTGTCTGCAGCTGCACACACAACCAGGGGCCAATGATATTAATTGTAAAAAGTAGAAAATATAAAGAAAAAAAAAACAGGTGAAATGTTTTTCTCCTTTCCTTTTACTTTTCATCATGCTTAAATATAAACTTAGATGCCTGTATCAAAACAAATTTGCTCCTATTGCTTTAATTGGTATCTGCCCTATGAAAGTACCTTTTCCAGCTCACATTGCTCTGACTAGTACCTGCCCTTATTTTAAATAACTGTTCCAGCACCCAACACAGGCATTCACCAGGCATTGCATGTCTGCTGGCCACAGATCCTCACCATGTTGAAGGAGGCGGCTGCCTGCTCCAACAGCCCGATCAGCCCTGTCTCCGTGAAGTACTTCCCTGTGCAGATCCCCTCCTCCTCGGGGGACAGGATGTCGTCAGACACGGCAGACTCCTCCAGGACATTGGAGGAGATGTTCTGCCATCACGAAATTAAAAACAACAAGACAAACAGAAGAGAAATTACAATTGAGAGGACTCTTACCATGTTTATCTGGCTGTTAATTAGATTAAGAATAAAATAACATGGGAATCCTTATGGATCCATCTCAGTGAAGTACCTGGTTCAATATGCTACTGGGATCTAAAGTCTTCTTGCCATCTGTCACATTAAATTAGGTCAAACTTTTCTTAAGTTCACTCATTTTTCAAAGGCAAAGAGCTATTTCCCAGACTGGAACACTTACAAGTGAGGCTGATCATCAGTGGGTGCCCTCAGATACCAATGACACCTCACATGGACATTAAGTAAGGCTTGGTTTTTGACTTTATAGATCCTGTATGTTGTTACTTACTCAACACATTATGGTGTGCATTTGTTGAAGTCATATGACTCCTGACCTGAAATGAGACACAGCCGATGGGCAGGTAGCGGCAGTCCTCTAGCATGTTGAGGTACTCCGACACCAGGGCGGCGCTGTGGACCAGGCAGTGGGCTGCCTCAGCATGGTTTCCTCTCTCCGAGTGCTTTCCGGCCATGTTCTGGAGCCAAGTGAGCCGGAGATCAGGGGAGTTCTGGTAGCCCTTGGCAATCCTGAGGAACACACAGAGGTCAGCCATGTTAACAGGGGCAATCTGTTAGCAGTTCCCATCCGGGACTCAAGTCCCAGAAAATTCAAGTCTACAAAATGCATGACTAAACATTCATGTTAATTGTAAAGATTCCCAACAAATCCCTCATATCAGGAGAGTCCATACTAGACCTAGAGAACTACAGTGGCTTCTGCTTCTGTTCCAGTTGACGTCTGATCGACTTAAGTTCCATGACCTCTGGACATTAACCTTTAAGGGTATAAGGGTTACTTTTAAAACCAGAAGTATGATAGCTCTCTAGGGCCATGGCTGGACACGAAAAGTTAAAAACTAAAACCCCTGGAAAAACCGCATCAGAGTTTGTTTCACACAGAAGACAGTCATACAGTAGTCTCTGTGAGAGAGCCCTGTCAAGGAATTAATGGATCCAGTAGGCACAGACACAAGAAATGGTAGTGGAGGAAGACTGTTCAGAAGATGCAGATTTAAATAAAAACAGGAATACATTTAAAAGAACTGCTTTCATCGTGACAAATCTGGTGTGCCTACAGCTGTGTAAAACAAGCTATTGAGAGAAAATAAACAAAGCTGCTGTTTCCTATTAGTTTCCTGGATGCCTTTATGTCCAAAGTCAGCGCTGGCATGACTTCTCTCACAGCATCAAATTCTTTTTATGACTGGCGAGCCTAGCCAAGGCGTGCTGAGAAATCAGGTGTTACCATGGCTTTTAAAGAAAAACAAAATCAATCAACAAAAAAAAGACTGGTTGGGAGTGAACTGACAAAAGCATTCTTCTATTATGGTGGTCAGCTATAACATATCAGTGTACTATTCTTTGTGCTCCCAATCATATGGAACATTCTTCAGAGCAGAGACAAATGGCTAAAAATGTATTCTCCCTGTTTTCTGCTCAGTGATGTCACAGCAGCTGTGGACTCTTGCTATATCCGATTTCTGACATCTTACAACCACAAAGCATTAATCAAATGCTCAAAGTCAAAGATTAAAATCTCTAGTCTTAAACCAAGGTGACAATCCTGACCCCCCCTTTATGGGTTCTGTCATGCTGTTTCATGCTAGAAAACAGCACCAAGCTTATCCAAGGTGATCCTCAGCGGGTCAGATTGCGTAGATGATCTGTCACTTTCTCTCAAGATCTTCAGATCTCACCATCCTCAGGCCCAGTAAGACCAGTCAGCTTTGTAACTCAGTGCTGGTCCTACAGGGACAGCACCAGGGATCCTCCCCCGCTGGACGCCTGTTGGCTCTGACACATCAGAAGTTAAAAATAAACTAAGCTGCCATTGTCTCTGCATGATTTCCCACAGGAGGAGAGAAGCGCACACAATGTAAAGCTATGAGTTTGTACACCAGTCAGAGGCAAAGCCTGCTGAGAGCCCTTGACCACAGTAATATTTTGCTAGCCGGCACCTTAAAGAAGTCAACTGGAAGACTGATTCAGCTGGTTCTCATGTAAACCCTCACTTGCAGTCACTGCACTGGTACCTGTAAGAAACCTACAAACCAAACACTGCAAGAGGCAATAAGAGCAAGATTTACTGTGAACTGCTGTTTCTGATGGCTCCATTTTGTGTCTGATGTTTTTTTGGATACACTGAGGCTTCTTTTTTTAACTCTCCTTGTTGGTCAGCATTAATGACTATGAAGCAGTCTGGCTACATTATATATTGGTGACTGTCCTTCATAGATTCCCTCAAGAGAAAAGCCAGAAAACTCCCCAAATATGACTCAAGACCTTGTTCCGCCCTTTGTCCTTCAACACTACTGCTTACTGTGAAACATCAACACCACAGGCAGGTTTATATGCAGTTGTATAATGCATTATTTGGCCCAGAGATTTAGAAGGTTTGGCAGCATCTTTGGAGCTGTAAAATGGAAAATTAAACACATACAGCAGTACATGAAGATAAGAGCAAGCTTTGATCCTGCACTGCTTTGCTGCCATATGTCTTATGGGCTGAGGTCTGGTTTAATTCTTTACTCTTAGTAAGCTGAGATCATCCAATACACATTGCTGAAGAGCCATTTCCTCCTTTTCAGACACCAACCACAGCATCAGCTTAGCCGCAGTTCCCAGAGACGAATACAGGGCTGATTGAAAATCCCCTTATCGAAAAACTGAATTGACACAGCCAGATGAGGATGGTTGGCCCTGTCTAATAGCAAAGACAGACATGTTTCTGAGGTATAAAGAGTTACTCAAGTCCCATGATGCTGGTTGATCCATTCAGACCATCTGATTAATTCCTGGTTGATCCGGCTAGTGCAGCAGGAGGTCTGGAATCTGCTAATCCGCTCGGACTGTTCTGGCTCACGGGACTATCGCTCTCTAGAGTGACTGACTGGTTGGCTGACTCGCAGGGGGCACTTCAGCGCTGCTCTGATTTACCTGTCTGTTCCATTTATCTTGCACTTACAAGCTGTTAACTGGGCATGACTGAGGAACAAAAAATCAGCAAGGTTTTCATTCACTGTGATAATTCCCGTAAAGATCTTTCACTGCCAGAAAAGCAAAAGGCTGTCACATTATTTAATTCAGACATGTTTTTTCTATAACTGAGTACACATGGAAGTGGAGACCTGCACATCTGCATTCGGATTGGCTTAAGTGGAGTCCTGCATCTGCTTTGTTATTGGGTATAGTGGTGACAGGATTCTGAATCTGTAATGTGATTGAGTACAATGTCTACCATCTGATTGATCCTGCATGTACCTTATGGCTATAATAATTATAATAATAATAATAATAATAATAATAATAATAATAATAATAATAATAATAATAATAATAATTGCTTATATAGTGCTTTTCTGGACACTCCACTCAAAGTGCTTTACAGGTAATGGTGATCCCCTCCACCGCCACCAATGTGCAGCATCCACCTGGATGATGCGACAGCAGCCATAGTGCGCCAGAACACTCACCACACATCAGCTATCAGTGGGGAGGAGAGCACAGTAATGAAGCCAATTCACAGAGGGGGATTATTAGGAGGCCATGATTGGTAAGGACCAATGGGAAATTTGGCCAGGACGCCGGGATTACACCCCTACTCTTTTCGAGAAATGACCTGGGATTTTTAATGACCACAGAGAGTAAGGACCTCGGTTTTGTGTCTCATCCGAAGGACGGTGCTTGTTTACAGTATAGTCTCCCCGTCACTATACTGGGGCATTAGGACCCACATGGACTGCAGGGTGAGTGCCCCCAGCTGGCCCCACTAAAACCTCTTCCAGCAGCAACCTTAGTTTTTCCCAGGAGTCTCCCATCCAGGTACTGGCCAGGCTCACACCTGCTTGGCTTCAGTGGGTTGCCAGTTACGAGTTGCAGGGTGAAATTGGCTGCTTAAGATTGCTTACAATGAGTGATAAAGGGTATTGTATTTGCCCTGTGACATATCCTTTGCATATAGTTAGCTGCTGTGTCAAGTTTATAGTGTTCCAAGGGAGGGCACACACTAGGCAATAAGGAAAAGCAGAGGACAGAAATTTGCTTTGCTCACCTGTACATGAGGTCAATGAGCATCTCGGGATCTTCTTGGTGCTCCTTCATCTTGACCGTGTCAGTGAGGATCATGTGCAGATTGAATACCAAGTCCTGGACCTACAGCAGGGACAGACAGCTCTCACAAAAAGGATAGGACTGGCTTCAGTCCAAGCTTCAGTAAAGTTTCAAAGCCCAGCCAGAAGTCTAAATCTCCTCAACCAGTTTCAAATATCTCCTCTTGGTCCTCATCTGCTCATAAAATGTGCTTATATGCACACACAATATGAAGGTTTAGCAAGTTAATTCTTATTTTAGTAAAATGGGACGGAGCGGTGGCTCTGTGGCTAAGGATCTGCGCCTGTGGCTAGAAGGTTGCTGGTTCAAATCCCACAGCTGGCAGAGGAATCCTACTCCGTTGGGCTCCTGAGCAAGGCGCTTAACCCAACTGCTCCAGGGGCGCTGTACAATTGCAGACCCTGTGCTCTGACCCCAGGCTCTCTCCCTATCTGTGTCTCGTGGAGAGCAAGCTGGGGTATGCGTAAAGATAATTCCTAATGCAAGAAATTGTAAAGGGTAAATAAAGTAATGTTAAATAAATAAAAATAAAAAATAATTTGTAATGTTACATTAGTCTAGCAACTTGGTATTTCTTGACATTAGAAGAAAATAAACATCTCAGAAATTATACTATTATAACTTTTCTAAAACGATAAGTGCTTTTAAAGAACATCAAGCTCTGAGTTGTCTCTTGTAAGAGAAAGTATAGGAGCACACCTCTGAACTGTCATTTCTGGCCACTTCAAGGCAGCACAGATCTACTGACATCATGGCTGCTGGACTGAATCCCATAACAAAGGCCTGAAGTGGGGAAATCCTAGACTAGATCTAGACAGGCCCTGGTGGAATACCTGCTCAGGGAAGGGAGTGTCCCGCAGCTCTAGGTCCTCCTCGGCATAGGTCAGGATGGTCTTCAGAGAGCGGCGCAGGTGCTCCTCATTGAAGTTCTGAGACATTCCCACCAGGGAGGACAACGACATAGTCACCTGCATCTTCACACGGGCAAAGTTCTAGACAGCACAAAGACAGAAAGAACCCCAGGTTAACACAGGGGCATGGCCTGTTCCCTACAGCGCTAGTGCCATCTGACCTTTATAGCCATCTGCATTACATTCTCCACACAATGCTGTATGCAGGCAACATACAATGGGATACAAATGCCTCTTTTTCACCACTTGGTATGTTAGTAAATTAGTATGGAATAGAGACACTACAGGCTTTCAATGTGGACCCTGAAGTCCTGTGTCATGAGAAATGAACACTTTTTTTAGTAGGAGGTCTTCACTTCAAGATGTCTCTCCAATACTAGACCACTGTGCAATACAAAGTCAAACTACAAGCCTTCCTCTGTGGACATACAGGTATGTCTGACACTATATTAAAATACTACGAGAATGTAACTGTAGCTGCTGTCCGTGGCTCTAGTGTGTCTGCGACTCACGTTGCCGATCTCGAAGTTCTGTCTCATGAGCAGATAAAGCGAGGCGCTGGCGTGGCTGCGGACGGTGCCCACACTGCTGCTGCAGTGGCGCAGGAGGCGCAGGCAGAGGTCCGCACAGAGCTCTGTGTCCTCCTCAAACAGCATCTCAGGGAACTGCAGGAGAGAGAGAAAGGCTGACATCCCCGTGACATGACGTACACTACCCCCACCCACATTCCTGTCCCCCGTCACACTCAATCTAGGATTGACACGCCATGATGGGCATTGCAATTCACACCTTAACACAGTGGGTCCCCGTTTTAACACAAAAAATAAGTTAAGACCAGCAAGCTGGTTTGGGCACGGTGGACAGCAGAGTCCTGTTCTCCAGATAAGTGATAGAAAGGCATACCTTAAAGACCAGTGCGCGCTGCGTGGCGAAGCAGTGCTGCAGGAAGAGGGCGCTCTGGTTACAGGCCATGCTATGAAGCAGCACCCTGAGGACCCCTCCTAGAATGCTCTCCTTCGTCTCAGACAGTAGCACCGTCTGAGAGAGAGAGAAGTTTACACGGAGAGAAAGGGAGAGGGAGAAATATTGTTCAGGTACTTTACCAGTACCTAATTGTCATTCCAATAACATTTATCAGGTATTTGAAAGACAGCAATCAAGAAAGGAGACAGCAGGGGGAGACAGAGAACGACAAATACAAAGGGTAGAAAAATGAGACAGAAAAGAAAACCTGGTATGCTCCTGGTAAAATGGAATGAATTATCAATAAACAATGTGGTCACTAAACTGCATAAAAAGGCCGTTATAAACATAACAAGTCCTAACAGTGTAATGAACCTTTAATGTAATGAACTAGCTTGAGAAATGATCTAGTCAGGACACTGCTCTTTTTCCGTTAATTATTTGCTGAACTTCAAAAAAATATCTGTTCGGTCCATCTTTCCGATAACTGATTAGGGAGATTGTTTGTATTTTAAAAAGGTGGCACAACAAACATTTTATTTTCTTGTCCCAGAGACCCGCAGCTCTCTGTCTACCTTGACAATGATCTCCAGTGTGTCCAGGACCACCAGTGAGGCCTCTGTGGCCAGGTTGCCATCCACTATTGACTCATGCTCCATTTCTGCTTTAGTCCTGAAGGACAGACACACAGCAGGGTCAGACAATACTTAGGCCATAAAATCACCGCTTGGCTAGCAATGCCAAATTCTTCTCCATAGCTCCATATAAAATCAGAATGTTAACTGGAACCATTACATACCATGATTTTTTTCAAATAATATGCCCTGGATCTTTTATTTTTTTAATAAAAACATTGAAATTGCCAATTGCTTATTACATATCCACTATATCTGAAGTCTCCTGTTGTTGCATTGTTTTAATGCACACCTGCAGACACGCTCTTCCAACACTCATCTTTTTGACATGTTGGGACCCTGCAAGTTGAAGTTTTCCTGAAAGCCGACTAATGACCACTCTAACCACCCTAACCCAGTTAACTCCACCCAATAATCTAGAGACATGATCCAGGATCTAACTTGCGACATCTGAATCACAGAGCCTAGCTCTGAGCGACAGCCTTGACTCTTTGAGTCCTTTGGTGGACCCCAAAATAATGTATCCAATTTTTGGTTTGACTTTAAACAGAAAACATGTGCTGCTCGTGGTAATATCCTTTAAAGGCACTTAAGCTTGATTGCGTAATGGCAATGATCCAAAACCCAGGAAGACTGAAGGTAGAAGACCTACTTGTCCACTCTGTCTGTGTTCTGTCTCCAGTGGGTGATGTTCTTCCTCCAGCGCACGTTCTCCTGGCCACCATACGGGCTCCTCTCTGCACAAATACGCACACACATAAGCAAGAAAGTTCATACACTAGTCCATTAACACTAGGACTGGTTACAACTGGTAAGGACAACAGTATCACAGATTGCATCCAACCCTGCCTGCACGATTATTACCTCGGCTGCGACGGACCATCTCCTGCCGTGCTCCGATTGAGCCCAAGATGGCCTCCTCCAGGCGTGCTTTCATGTCCTGTGATTTCTTGAAGGTCAGGCTGTTGATCCTCTCAAAGGCTTTCTTGCCCTGCACCAATGAGACAGGGACACGATCACAAACAGGGGTCACGGAGGGAGAGCTGGCGTGAGGGTAGCCCTGCTCAATGAAGAGATCCTTTCCCTTCACTCGGGCTGTTGCCAGACCTCAGTGAGAACATTTAACAGAGCTGACTGGAAATAATCCCTTTCAGTGGAAGAGTGGTGTTCTACTGTTAGTTCTGACCTTAGTGATTCAAAGGCTTCTACCTTGTACTCAAAACAGGACAGGCAGAGGTGCAGCAGGTCCAGAAGCCGGTTGATCTGCAGAACAGAGAGGTCGGAGAACCAGCGCTCCAGAATCTCGCTGTCCGCGTTCTTCAGCACCCACAGGAAACAAATCAGCAGGTTCCGGCTGGATTCTGCAGACAAGATGCTGCTCTGCCTGCCAGCCTGCAATCAGACACGCAGAGTCAGCTGACTGTGACTGCAGCTCCTTTCCATTTGTTTCCATTAGATCATGCAATGTGATTTACTTGAAATTAACTTGATCTTGATACAAGACTTTTACCTAGAGCTCTCTTACAGAACGCCACACACTGAAACCAAACTCAGGGAATGCTATGAAGACTGTTGACAAAGTGAGGTCTTCACAGGTCTGAATGAATCAAAACAACTTTTTTACCACACATGACCATGGCACTGACCCAGAGGAGGAGTAGACAATTTCCTTTCTCCCGCACTACAGATTTAAAGCAGCTGCAGCACCGCCTGGACACATTTTGCAATATTTAATTCCACAATGAACCCATATGGAGGACTGTCAAATGGTTTAGATCAAGAGGTTAAAAAATACTTAAATGTGATTTAAACAACAATTTTGTAGAATTTTGTTCAACTTAACAATAGCACAAAGTGAACTAAGACTTCTAGTGACTTTAAGTGTCACCAAGTGACTATGCAAATCCTGATCGTGAGGCTTGCACAGGCCCTGCCCTGTTATTCTCTCCATAAACAAAATCAGACCTGACACAACCTGACTGGCTCATGAGTTTTGAACGTGAAAGCTCTTTATGTCCAGATTAGGGAAAGGGCCTGCTAAATCAGTGAAAGTCTCTGTTGAAAAGGGGCAACGGTGCCACCTACTGCCCAGAAACTTTACTTCACATGCTGGATGGCAAGACAGGAAACATGAGCTGGATTTCTCTCACAGGCCTCATGTCTAATTAAGTACTCAACTTGTAAGTCAGACTACTGACAATCATGCAATACAAACTGTGCCAAATTCAAAAAGCACAGGTTTCACACTGCTAGTGATGTTGCTGTGGTGGGGGAGTGGTCAAGCACAAACACTTTTAAGGGCAATACCCTCGTTACATGAGAGCCTTTGATGTGAAGTGATTGTGTGCAGTGATGTCACTTACCACAATGGGTAGCTGGAAGGGATTGGCCTTGTAGTGCGGCAGAGGGGAGCCAGCAATTGCCATGGCGACTGACTGATTGATACTGCTGCCGTTGTCGGAGTCGATGTCATCAGCCAGCGCTGAGGCGTGGCGCACGCGGGGGGGAGAGTTTTCTGTGTGCATACAGACAAAAAAGAACAATCTAGAATCACCTTCAAGTTCCCAAACCCATTTAAGGCAAACTGTTTGTCCCAGGACTCATAAAGGTCAATAAACATAAATGTGGATACTTCCTTCAGAGAAGGAGTTCCTGTACAAATCATAATCCTGGCAAATACCTTTTAACTGCTAATCGGTTCTGTCAATGTAAAGAGGAAATGGTGATAACATGGCCTAGCATGAGCACAGTTGTTTTATGTTCGATGAGTTGCTCTAGCGCTGGAATTGAGCAGGCAGGACCAGGGGCTCCCAGAGAGAGGCTCATATACACCCACCTGTGAAGTCATAGAGCTGGGGCAGCGTCTCTATGACAATGCCGATGAGGGGCAGGTAGAGTTGGGCCAAGTGTGTGCGAACCTGGGGGTCAGTGAAACGCGGGTCCGAGTCATGGCTGCACAGCATGTTGTGCACGGCACTGATAGCTTTCTTGTGTAGGAAGAAGACCCTATGAACCAGACAGAGAAAGGGGAGATTCGAACTCTTAAGGAAAATCAAAACCTGTCGTTAGCTCTCTATTTGTAGACATTGTAATGAAGACGTGCACCCTTTCAAACGTCTTTAAAAACCTTTTGAAATGTTAAAAGGTTGCAATTGCAAAGTGAGAAATAGATCACTAAAAAGTAAATTTTAGATCACTTAGATGAAAGTACTTTCCAGATTCACCCACTTAAAACTCTCCAGGCCTCCTGGGTGGTTCCACCAGTAAAAGTACTCGCCTGAGTACATGTTGAGCTCTGTGATCACGGGTTCGAGTCTGGGTTGTGATCAGGATTCCCCAGGCAGTTGCGCACTATTGGCTGAACACTGACAAGGGTAGGATGAGACCGAGCTCTCTGGGCTCTCCATCACCTCTGCAGCCTATCAGGAGCTCCCAGACATGTCGTGCTCTTGGTGATGGACATGGTCTCCTCCAATCAGCTGTGACAGGGCTGTGCTGCCTCTGTCATGTTAAAAAACGAGTGGTAGGGTTGTAGGAATCCGCCTATACTTCCTGGTGTGCGGTTGTGGGAATAGAAGCTGTGAGCTCAGATGTGAAAAAACACAATTGGCTATTCCAGATTGGGTGGGTATAACAAAAAATAAATGGGGATTCTAAATTTACACAATAAATCAAGGACTTCTGCTTATATAGTTGTTGATGTGCAAAAATATTAAAACCCACTCTATTCAGCAAACTTCAAAGTGAGAATTTAGAATTGAGAAAAGAGATCTAGAAATGACTTTCATAGCAGCAGACAATTCCGCAGAAGTGAAAAGGTGCAGTACTAGACTGCCATATGAAGGAGCTGTGGGCACTCACCCCTCTCCATCAGGCTCCAGTATGAGGGCCAGCTCCGTGAGCAGCAGACCCGACAGGAAGTGCTGCTGGCGGAAGGGCACGGACAGCTCAAACATGCTGGCGACTCGCAGGTCCTGCAGGTGGCTGGAGAAGGCAGAGCTCTGCAGAAGAGAGGGAGATGGGAAGAGCCCACAGAGTGAGAGAGGGATGAAGAGGCGGAAGAGGTAGTAAGGGATAGACGTGTGGAAAAGATTAATAAACAGGAAGGGAAGGGTGTCTGAGAGGGCAGAGATAGAGAACAGAAATAGAAAGAGAAAGTTTGAGACAGACAGACAGGAGAGAACAAGGGGGCAGGAATGAGAGAGAGTTCCAGAGAGAAAGGAATGGAAAGAAAGGCCACAAACGAGTGGAAAGCAGACATCAGGACAGAGATCTCGACTAGCGAGAGGGAAGAGAGATGGAGAGCGAAGGATTTAAGAAGAGCGAGGGCTGAATCTGATCAGAGGGAGTCTGGAGGCAGAGCTGGGCCTTGCACTGACCTGCGAGGTGGCGGAGGAGATGGAGGGGGAGGGGGAAGCTGGGGGGCTCAGTGTGCTGCAGGGCAGGTTGAGGGTGACATAGTGCTCGTGGCTGCAGACGATGCGGACGAAGTCCATACGCAAAGCCACTAGTGCATTGGGGTTCTGAGTTGTGTGCAGCTTGTTGCCGATCTGTAAAAAATGGTTATCAACAGTGTACATAAAAAATGAAATACAACAGAGACAGTTTCTCTTTAGGCCTTTATACTATGAAAAAAACTTCACGTCAAAGCAAAGCTCAGCAGGGGTTGTGAACAAGGATGACCAGTGCAGGATCCGCTGGTACCTGTTTGCAGTAGGAGCGGATAAGATTGAAGACAAAACCCCTGTCCATCAGAGAGAGCAGGTCGTTCAGGAAGAAGGCCAGGCTGCTGTTCAAGCGCTCAATTAGCTCCACATCCTGGGAGAGACGAGAAGGGCATGTGAGTGAAGAGACACCATTAGAAAGTCAAAGGAAGAGACCTCTCCATTCCACATGGAATTCTCAGCAACTCAACCAAACAAACTTTTATCTACATTTCTGAAGCTCTTAAACAAGTGCAGTTATTATTAAATGTGTGCAATGGAAGCTACAGTAGGATTGAACTTGGGTGTGTGGATCCAGCTGCCCAACAATGTTGTTGAAGCTGATTCTCTGGGATTCCTTCAAGTGACAGCAAGGCAAGATCCCTGTGTGGGATTAATGACCTCCTCTCATTTCTAACCTTTCCTCTATTCTTACACAACCTTTGGAAGCCTTGAACTATGTGTATTATAAAAACCAAATCCAAATACCTAGGGTTCAGAGAGGACATTCGAGCCCTCGAAGAGCAGAGGCTGGGAGTCCCATGCCTATGCAGTGACAACATTAGATAATGCAGGTCACTCAATACATTTAAAAGAGATTACCTCAAATGTACAGCCTAAAAACGGTATATCAACCATACAACTGACCCTATATTAGGGACAACAATCGTACCTTCAACATCCCAAATATCGCCTAGGGATTGTGAGGGACTAGTGATAAGGGATTTCAAATGAAACAGGCACTTCCCTGTAAATGCAATCATACGCCTAAATATCGATTAAATGGTCTTGTATCTGACAACGACAGTAAAGGCTGATCAGTGCTGCAGTTTGTGAGGAAAGAGAGGTTGCTCCCAAGCGGGCTACGAACCCTGGCCCTCCCACACTGTACCTTGTGGTAGCGACTAGCGATGTCGGCGCTGATGGCGCACACCAGCGCAGAGATATCATCCACAAACCGGTCTGGAAAGCGCTGCTTGCGGGGGGTGTCCAGCCTGTCGCTCAGGTACAGGTGATGGGCCATGCTCTTCACCTGATGGGTGGACAGACAAGTGGTCAAACAGCAAGGCTCTTCAGTTACAACCACAAACAGTAACATCTCCATGAAAGACCATTAAATGCATTTCCTCAGTTGGCAGAACAAAGTTTTACTTTAAATAAAGGCACCTTGGTTACATTATTCTGAGAACACACTAACTCCTTACAGTACTGAATGAAAACCTAGATTAAACAGGACACGTAGATCTAAGGACAACGGTTTTGCATCAGCCTAACATGTGCTAATAATATTATCTGTATGTGTTTGTATGTATAGTGTAATGCAATATGTTTGAGTATGAGTGCAATGTTGAACTGAATGGTTGTTTGCAACATCAGGGCAAATTCCTCACAAATTTGGGACACACGAAAAAAAAACATTAGTTGTATGTGTGCAATGTACTGTAAATGAACAAGTAACGTTTTTTTCCATGCAGAAAAGAGAAAAGAAACGTTTTTGCCGTGGAGCCTTCTGTTGGTGTCATGGAAGCCTTCTTCAGGTATCTGTGTGTAATGTATATGTACTGTATATGCTACCAGCAGCATCTATAATCCTTCATCAACATGCCTTCAAGCCCACCCTCTGCAGCACAATAATACGTGGCCTCAGCTGTGTAGAAGGCATAAGGACAGTGACTCACCATGAGCTGGAAGAAGAACCAAGCCTGATGCAGGGCAGCGTCACGGACCGTGCTGGTGCTGACCACCCACTGCAGGGCCAGTTCCTCATGAAGCAGCTGGACACAGCATTGACATGGTTAGTGTGACACTGAACCTCAGACATCAGCAGAGAAGACCTCATCTGCAATTTCTTACCAGCCACTGACAAAGCTTCATCACTCAAGTGAACTCATCTTTCATTACCTTTCTTCTCTTGAAAAGTTAGATATAAGTTAATCAAAAAATTACAAGCAAACACAAATAAAAATGCTTTTGACCTGAAAACATTTAAAATGAAACTAATTATTTAAGTTTTAATAAGATCTAAGAATAAAATTACTTATTCAATGAGTTAAACTAAGTCACTGAGAACTGAGTGAGCTGAGGGACTGAGTTTATGACACAATGGTTTAAGCACCCAAAAATGTACATTGAAAAACACCACCAACATTTCTGACAAGTTCAGTTTCTGGGCTTTCTTCCCTGGATACCAACCCCACAGTGCCTGACCTTGCGTGGGACAAGACCACTGTGCTAGGAGACACCACTCCATTTCTTCTCCCAACTCCTCGGCACTAACAGTTCAAGAACATCACGCACACTGGCTCCCCAGAGCGCCCAAGATGCCACCCACTGGCATCACATTTCCAGTGCTGAAGACACTCTCCAGTTATTTTTTTCTGATTCACAAGGATGAAAAGGATGACATTTGGGCCAAGTTTTCAAAAAGTGTAAAAGAAAACAAACTTGATTTATTTTAATTGCTGGTTTCTTTAAATGTGTTTTGATCTTGCACTTGAGAAATGCTGATGAAACGGGTGTTAAAAAAAAAACTGGTGTCAAAACATTTACCCTGATCTTACCTGAAATTCAGGGGTGTTTAATATTTTTTTTCTGCTGGGTGCAAATTCATGTCAATGCTTCCCATAGTGATGTGAAGAGAGCCCCACAGTGGAGCACCTTTTGAAAAGCTGGCCCCCAGGTTGAAAGAGTTGAGAGAGGCATGTGAATACAGCCTGCAGATGGGTGACAGAGGTGTTTCGGGCATGCGCCCATACTCTACCTTGCGGGCAGTCTGCCGAGCCGGGGTGGGGGCAGCATGAGAAGTCCCCTCCAGGAAGGCAGACATGCGATTAGGGCAGCGCTCTGAGGCCTGTGGGCAGGGGTGAGAGGAGGCCGAAAGAGAGAGAAACAGACAGGAGGAGATATAAAAGTGGTGGAGGTGGGGTGGTGAAGCATGGAGAGAAAATGAAGAGATGAGCGATGATCCTCACAGAAATCCGAGCTCTCGGAGGGGGGCTCCAATCGAGGTGTTGAACTCCATTCTCCTCTCCTGCAAAGGTCTGTGGAAGTGGAGCTCTTTGGACGGCTGGGGTATAACAGCCGTTACTTGACCTTGAACTTCAATACTGGCTCACAAGGAGGTTTCACTGATAAAATTCCTCTTTCATTCCTGGTTGGCAATATGTAAGCCTCCTAGAGTCACTGTTTCTCAGCTTCCCCCTCCAAAGCTACCACAAATATATTTCCAGTTTCTCCTAACCTGGAGCCAGGATAAATGCTACCAACGCGATGGATCAGGATGGAGGTGATGTCAAGGGTGCAGAGGCTCTATAGAGGTGATACAAGAGTGAAGCAAGCAGCACGCAGGAGAGTGATTGGTGCAGCAATAGCAGCCTGTCCCTGACTGATTCATGGGTTAAGGTTTAGCACAGCTAAGCTCCCAGAGGACCCCTGTCTCATACACTGTTCATTTTCTACTGATTCCTTAACCACCAAGGCTCACTGATTCTCTTATGTCAACAACTTGTGTGATTAGACCTTTTAAACCAGTTTCTGTCCTCTGTCTTGGTTTTGAAAACACTCCAGGTGTCCTGCTGATAAACATTTTAGTGACACTAATTTCAGTCTTATTCATTTAGGCAGCTCCCTAATTTTAGTCTTGATGCATCCTGAAACATTTTAAGACACTCATCTTAAAGGAGCTTAAAGTGTTTTAAATCTCAGTTGTAACAAAAAAAGACAGGGGTCCTCATAGATCAGCTTGAGAACCACTGTTATACCTGCTAGAACCTTTCTGAAGATGCCTTTGCCATGTGGCATTTTAAAGTACACATCATTCCCAAAGAAGCTTAAATGCTCCTCCTTATACCTTATCCCCGCAAACTAGGAGTGAGGACCAAACTGACCTCTCATATTCAGGAAGGAGATTATACATTCAAACGTGGAGTGGCCAGTGTGCTTGCAGATCTTCATTCCTCCTGAGCTCTTAATGAACTACAGTACTGGCGTAATGGCTGCAGTTTCTAGCATGCCTATACACACATTCTCCCCTTAAAACCCATTTCAGTCTCCCCCGGCACTGTGACATTCAGTGCTCTCACACTCAGACACACCATCCCCAAGCAAAGAGGGGTAAAAGCACCTGCTTGAGGTCACTGCTGGAGTTGGGGTGATTCCTGCGCAGGACGGCTTTGGGACCCCCAGGGGCGTAAGCAGAGTTAACCCAGGAGTGGGAGCGATCAATCCCCTGCACCGGCCCGAGAGGAGAGAGAGAAAAACGGGAGAGCAGCCCCAACCAGGGATTAAAACTCAGAGGGAGAGAGAACAGGGGGAGGAGGAGAGGGAAGGAAGAAACTTGGGAACAAAAAGACAGGAATGAGAATAACTTGGTCCGGCATTAGCGCTGGAATAAGGATTGCATTGTTAAGCAATTAAATCATTTTATCTGCATATTACCCATCCATCACCATTAGTTAGCGGCTGGCTGCAGTATGCTACAGGACTCTCCCAAAAAGATTAAATCTGATTCACACTTCAATACTTCAAACAGGCAAAATACACCAGGGCTGCTGCAAGGAAAGGACAGGTTCTCAGTATAACAGAGGGTGACAACTGTATTATCAGCAGGTCATCCTTCTCTAGAGGAGCTACTGCTGACAGATGAACATATTGTGACTTTAATGTTAAATTTAAAAAAAAATGTAATAACAATAATAGAGGATCCTACTAAAATAAAATGAGACAGAAAATCTTTCTCACAGTATGCTTATTGTGGACAGAGAGGAAGGGGTCTACCTTGTTTCCGATGATCTTCTGCACCTCGTCGTCAGGGGAGGTGGGCGTGCTGGCCAGGTCAGGGTTGCTGTTGCTGATGCTCTTGGAGCGGGAGAGGTTGAGGCTGCTGGGACGGCCTGTGGCACGGGACAGGGTGGCGTACTGGATGGGCATCCCATAAGGGGCGCTTCCCGTATCTTTACAGGTGGCAGAGAAAAACACAAAAGGCTACATCAGTACCAGGGGTCCCAGAGTGATGGCAGTCATGTTTAGGGTCTCCCTTCATCACATCACAAACTGTAGAGCAGAAGGTAGAATATTTGTGAGGGCCCTTTCATTAAAACCTATACTTTTACATATCAAATGGGCAGCCCCCTAAACGTTTTGTCTTCCTTGGAAAAGGAAGCCACCTGGTACCAAATAGCCTATATGTTCTTAACACTCTTAAGTGCAGAGGAAACAGCTTCTGTGATGGACAGTTTCATGTTCCCTTATATGCTGGGCCTTGTCTCTCCCACGTCCTCGAACACTCACAGGAGCTGGGGGGCCCGGTCTCCAGTGTGGGCAGGTGGAAGCAGTAGTGGATGTAGGAGGACAGCAGGTTGTTGCGGCCGTGCTGGTCCTGGTTGCCCTCCAGGTTCTTGTGGATCTGATTCACAAGCAGAGCCATGGCTTCAAATGCAGCCCGGCCCAGATTGACTGAACAGACAGAGGGAGGGAAGAGTGTGTGAGCAAAAGGAGTCAAAACCACAGAACAAAGTCTTACCAAAGGAGGATAAACATCTGTAAATCTGTGGAGCTGGGAAATGCAAGCTTGAAATTGGTTATATTAAGCACCTGTTTTGCATATCGAGAGAAACTTTTCAGTGTTTATACTTTTGTGGTACTGTACAACATATAAAAAAACAATAATATAATCTTTACGTATCTTTTAAAGTCGACTTGTACAGCGTCTAATTGTTTTAGTCGCCTTACCAGACTCCTTAACATGATTATTGTTGATTAACTGCTCATTTTGTGGAGTAATTATAAAATTTAAGTTGTTTTGAAAAACATATTTACAGTGGGAGAGATAAGTATTTTTAGTTTTTGGAAAAAAGCAGGAGGGGAAATGGGTATTAATCAGTTTCTGAGAAAAGTTTTCAAATCCTTAATCACAGATAAGTTCTTAGATTTAAACTGAAAAAAAGAGTGCTCACTCTAGAAACTGTTAAAACAGCTGCTATGGACTATAGGGCCGATATTGTATTATGGTGCTGCCCAAAAAGATAAATATGGAAAAGCACAAAAGCATCTTATATATAAGATATCCTTCTACAGTATCTGTCTTTGCTTTGGTAATCTTAATCTTACAGTGATGACAACTGAGCACATTTAAACTGAATTTTAAGAAACATGGGGAGAGAAAGAGAAAAAACAACAAGAGAAGCAAAAGCACACAGGAACTCTAACTTTTACATCAGCAAAATACACCACTTTTTAAGGTTTCCTGGAAGGGTTCTCTAAGCCCATTTAGGGCCTTCAAGCAACATCCACAGCCTGCAGCCTTTAAACTCTCGGGCCGTTCCTGTGCGTGAGCAGCTGGAGCCTCACCAATCTGGCCGGCGATGACAGGGGGCCTGACGATCAGAAGGATGAGCTTGTTCAGCAGGTGGTGCAGGAAGCGGATGCAGGTCTCCAGCACGGCGGAGCGCAGCTGGCCGATGCTGCTCTTCAGCTCCGCCTCCACGTTGCCTTCAGTGATGATGACATCTTTCAGGCGGAAGGGGAAGGAGTACTCCTCCAGCACGTGCACCAGTGTGAAGAACTTGTCCAGGTGGGGATCCTGAGGCAGCCCGCATGAGAACTTAGTCAGCTTCAGCCTCTTACAGCTAAGGAATGAGACTCCACTGCCCCCCAAGTGTGCTTGAAAACATGCCTAGTTTGCTTTCCTAATTATGGATTATGGGTTTAACTTCAGGAACCCACAATGGACTCTACTGTTGTACCTAGATTTGCTCCAGTATAACTAACTGTAAATAATGAGGAAGAAGTAACCTGTTGATGGATCCCATTTATTGTGGGAGGCTGTGTTCATGCACCCACAATTAACTTAACAGTACATAATCGGATTAACTCTGTCTTAATGATCTGCTAGGCCCCATTATGGACTTTCTTTAGCTTACTCCTAGAGAATTAGTTGAGGAAAGGGATCAGGTGGCTCAGGTGGTTTGAACATGGTTGTGGGATTCAAACATGGGATCTGAGCACATCAGCAGTATATTTAGCTATAATGAAAGCATTTACCCGTTTGGCATGCTTAGAACACAGACTTACCTGTGTGTGCACTGATGAAGCTGCAGTGACTTCAACGGTGAACACCCCTTTATGATTGTCCACCCACTTCATACCAGGCAGCTGCACCTGTGAGACAAGACTGATTGAATTACCAATGTACCCATCATGCATTGCAACATCCTTTCTGGGCCATACAACAGGAAAAGCAAAGTATATGTAACAGATCCTAAAAACCTCCTTTCCACAGCTGCACCCCACCCCACACCAAACACTGACCTAGCTGAGCAGGCCTGAGCTGGGTCATGAAATCACACACAGCAGATGCAGAGAAATGTATTAGAAAGCACCAGTTTACATTTTATGAGGAGATATACTAGGTCATAAACAGCTTATGGGGAAAACTGTATGCTTGCTTTGTTTTCAAGGATTCAAGCTCTTCCTGAATGCTGTAATATGCCCAAATTGTACCAAGAGCCTCCATTACTTCAGTAGACCAAAGCTGCAGTTTTATATCTCACTCTTCTACAACGCTGCATGATGCATTCATTATTCTGTCTCATGTGCTGACAGATGCAACATGATGGCAAAAGCAGTTTCTCTACATCTGGCAGAGCCAGAACCAGAGCAGTCTGTGGGTTGGTTGTCTCTCGGCTAAACCTGCCTGGAAACATACGATAAGGAGTCCTTGGTGGGAGAGAGGGTGTTGTGAAGAAATCAGGTTGTTTTGGGGAGACCCCTCCCTAAGACTCCCCAATATATTCGAACCCTGCCTCCACGCAGTGGCACAACAGCATGTGCATTCAGGCTCCGGACCTTGTCCTGAGCTTTCCTGCTCTGCCCAGGAGGCTGGGATACTGCAGTTCTGCACCTCACTGCAACAGGTTTGAACACCTGCGAGTCCTGTAAGTCCCACCTCTGGAACAGTGTCATTATGCACTCCAAATAATGAAACTACAATGCACACTGTGGGCAATCATGGCAAAGCAAAGTGAATGATTGCTTTAACTGCTTTAAACTGTCATGTCATGCAAATTCACCCTGTCAAACCTCCATAAAGGCAACACCTTCCAGCTTTTGAGCCATCTTGGGTTTCTCAAAGAACTTATCTAAAAACTGAACAGTGTGGATAATTTAAGTCTTTTTCTAACTACAGATGCTCTTGTTTGGAGGTGTTGTTGCCATTAAAAATCTCATTAGTTCTGAAGAAAAGTGTCAGTTCTTCAGTTCTGAAGTGTCAGACTTGCACCATTACTCAGATTTTAAAAAAATTAAGCCCTGAGGTTTAGCATTTGAATTTCAGAATTAAAAAGAATGTGAAAAGTAACATTAGGAAAAATAATTAAAGCACATACTGTCCATACCATCCCATGGCAATCCTACAAAACCCAAAAAGAACAGTGAAACTGAAGACTTGTTTCATGTCGGTCTGAGATTTTGTTGGGTTCTTGGAGAGCCTTCTTTTTTTGAGGGAAGATACTCACATCAGGGGTGAGCACGGAGTAGCTAGGGGGGGGCTTCTCCACAGACACAGGCAGGCTGAAGGAGCCTGTTCGAAGACGGCCATGCTGCATTAGTGGAATCCACTACAGAGAGAGAGAGATTCAGCAGAGTCAGCGACCTCATTATTTTCAGTGGAGCAAACAGAAACAAACTTAAAATGGCAGTATGCTAACATACACACGATGAACACAATCAAGAATGACAGCTAGAAAACTCCGAAGTACAACTTGTTTACAAATTAACTATTTGCTATTAGAAACACATGGGCAATTCGTGACATTACATGTGTTTGAAGCTTGGAATTGATACACTGGCTTCTTTCAAGAAACAGCTGGATGAGATCCTGGGATAAATTAACTACCAACTTGCAAATGGGTTAGATGAGCCGAATGGTCTCCTCTCACTTTTAATCTTTTATGCACACTGAGGTGAAATATGGTCGAAAGTTGATTTCTGTAGGTGAACAATCTGGTACTCACAATCTTCCCTTCACCTCCTACTATGCGCCACAAATAAAATTGTATTTATTATCCCTTCCAAGAAAGTGAAAGACTGTCTCAGGCACTATGAAAGGCAACTAGGGGGGCAGGCCCGAGACCTCACCGTGTATCCCACAGGCGTCTCCAGGGGTGTGTTCTGCTTCTGCTGGCAGCTGATGTGGTAGAAGGTGAAGAGGAAGTGATGGTTATCTGTCAGGTTCGCCGGGATCTTCAGCTTTATTTCCTCATAAAACTCTGGAGTTCTGGAAGGAGAGGAGAGGAAGAACACAGGATTAAGGAAACTAAGGGAACAATTCCATATGAGGGTCTTTCACAGACTCTCAGAATTTCATGTGCTGATGCTTCAGAGAGCAAGGGTACTCCACATTAGGTTATATTTCCCCTTCCAAAATAGCAAAACCTTATAGCAGAACTGTAACAATCTCAAATACTGTGTATGTATAAAAAACAATGCATTCAAAGATAATAAAAAGATGTGATGACTAGTGTATATGTTCAGTACAAATGCTTCAGGGGCTTACTTGTCATGGTAGATGACTGGAGTGTAGGCTTCTTTGTAGAACTCCCCGCAGCTAGACTTCCCAAAAATAACCTGCAGTTACAGCCAAAAACCATGCTGAGATATCTAGAGAAAACTATTCAAACAGGCAGATAGTCTACTAAATAGTCTGCACTGTAGGGATGATCTGACTGTCCAGCAAAGTCTGACACACACAAATTCAAAGTAATACATGGCAAAGCACATGAGGTAAATGATTACAATACAAGTCCCCACATACTGGTTAAAAATTAGATCAAAGGTATTTGATATATAAAGATGGAAACAGATGAGTATCAGCAGGGGTACTACTACAGAATAGCTGTGCAGCAGGAGGCAGATCACAGCACAGCTGATAGTTCCTACAAGATTAGAAAATGAACTCCTCCTGATCTGTGCTGTGTTGCACTTGCAGGGCAGGAGAAATGGAGACTATATTGATGGCACAGGGGGTGTCTACTCACAGGCATGGCCTGGCTGGGGTCCTCGCCTGCCATGAACTGCACCTTGACAGCAATGTTTCGCACTGAGCCCTGCCGACTGCTGAAGTTCAGGCTCTGGGGGTACACGTACAAGAGGTTCCTAATGGAGATAGTGAGTGGAGGACAGGGAGAGAGAAAAGGAGCAGGAGAAAGAGAATCAATCCAATCATTGAAAACATTTCAGGATTTTTCAGTCTAGATGGTCAGGAAATTGCCTACAGTCCTCTCTGAAAGTATACTGAGCTGTGACTTATAGCCAAGCTATATGTCAAAATATACAATTTGCATATTCTTACAAAAAATTTAATTCTTAATTGGCTAGAACTGGATTATTTTTACTGTTTTCCATTGCATGCTGTTAAGATATAGCCAATACTAGATGTGATTTTAAAAAGAACTCTCAACTCTTTTTAAAATTCAGGCATCCACATTTGCTGTGCAGGTCTCCAAACAGATGGTGTCTTTTTTTAACCTGCACTCTTGCCCAAAACAAACAGCCAAGGTTACTGAAGGACGCAGGGCTCCCTCTCAGCAGGTGCTGT
Organism: Lepisosteus platostomus; assembly: GCF_059453375.1. Lineage (NCBI taxonomy): Eukaryota > Metazoa > Chordata > Actinopteri > Semionotiformes > Lepisosteidae > Lepisosteus > Lepisosteus platostomus. The sequence goes on from NC_142623.1 coordinate 16,067,841, forward strand.
GTGCTCCCTGACTGCTGAAACAATGAGCCAGGCTGGCAAAGATCTCCTGTCAACTCTGATCTCCAAAACACACGAGAGCCCAAAGTAACCTTGAACCTCCTGCTAGCTGCCAGTGGCAAACCCAGAATCTGATGCCGTTCGTTTCTGTTAGACTTCCAATAAAAGAAACCGCTCTGGAATTTCTGTTCAGTAAAGAAGAAAGCCCGTTCAACACCAGCCCGGGCACGACTCTCCATTGGCATGTTGTAAACTGACTGGCCAAACTGCCCACCGTGTAACACCATGGACCTCTGCCAGCTGCAGAATGTGTCCCACTGAAATATTTTCTCTGTCAGCTGAGACTGTGATGAAGGACAATGGCCTGTTGCATGAAACTGCACAATTCCACCCCATTCCACAGGTTTTGTACAGGTTTGATATTTAGGGGATTGTTCTGGTCAGGGAAGCTCATGGATGTCTGTTTCATTCTCCTGAAGCCAACCACACACATTGCCTGTAACTGAAAGATTTGACTGGGTGATGGTGGGGATTCCTTGTATCAGCGATATAAGCCCATCTGTGTATGACTGAGTTCTGATATAAAACATTTTCCCTCACTGTTATCGGGAACTGTATATATCAGATGAACCAAAGCAATTTTAAACCTAAACTACTGTCATTTAGAATTGCTTAGTCAGGAACTGAAAATGTTTACTTTTTTCCCCCCACACTGCCAGCTCTTAAAAAATCATAGGGGTTAGTGGAAATTGCAAGCTGTTCAGCTGTACTAGGGGCAAAAACATTGAAGAAACATGTTTTTACAGCAGCTATGAGGAAAATACACAGTGATCATGGACAATTAAACATGACTCAAAGTTCTGTGCAGTTATTAACACTCCAGCAATGCCTTCTTATTTCCAGAGTGCTACACACACGACTGTTGCAACATGGCTAGGAACCCGTATCAGGTCACAATGGTCCGATAACTGTATTCAATCCATATCAATCTCTCAAGGCAAGAGTTTCCCAACACCGTTTTACCAATTACTGTACCATCCATTACTGTACTATTACTAGCACTCTGAAGCAGTTACCTTCAAAGGTGGGACTAGCAGGTCTCACCTTGGTGAACAGACTGAAATTGCTGAAACTATTTTGAACAGTGTTTGCCAATTTACGCAAACCCAATCTTTCTAAACATTAAATTGTTATGGCTAAAAAACACGTTACCAATCATTTTTGTATCTGTTTCTGACATTACATGGCTTTAATATTGTCCTTTTTGTAGTGCCATTCATTAGCATACCCAGAACCGTAGAGTAGAAAAACAAAAACTCTTAACAAATATGCACGAAATCAGAATGCAGTAAAGGGAGATTTTTTTCCTAACTGCCTGAAAGATAAAAGCACCCATACACGAGAAAAGCCATTTAGAGCTCATGGTTGAAGTAATGGATGTCAGACTGGGCCTCTGTTCCCATTTGCCTGTACAAATCTACTGGAACCACAAGGCAGCAGTGAGCACACTGAAGATGATTAGGGGCTCTAGACAGTGGGAGCAAAAACACCCACAGTTCAAGAACGAGGCTAGCATGCACTCATCGGAGAGGCCGACCTATGAGACTGTTCTCAAATAAGCAAACAGTGTGAGGTGTGTAATGCCAGCTGTAACCCCAGCGTACAAACACACCCTAGACAGGGCAACACCAGGATCCCACAGGCACCCCGCACAACAGCAGCCCAGGCACAGCCATCCCCCCAAGTCTTCAACACTGGGTACTCATCAGGATATCAAAATAAATTAGCCTGGTTGTGTAGCCGAGGTACAATTCAGGCTCCTTTATTTTGAAAACATTGTAAGTTAATGTTCCAGTGTTTCATATGATCTCAAACCAAAGAGAAGTTCAATCCAGTGAAAATTGGGGTCAAGAAGAAACTTTCATTTTAATGCTGCAGGATAAAAGAAAAAAAGCCTCACTGTTCATATCAGGACACAGGAAGACTTCACATATAAATGGTAAAACAGAGCTGCAGATTACCAGGAGGAAATGAATGCAATTCTAGAAAGAAAATTAAAAGACAAAAAATAATTTACGGTAAATAACATTCCATAAAACCCTGAACTGAAATAATTGCTCAAGAGCAGCATTTTTTCTGAATCTAAATTGCTTTTCTGTTTCTTGAATGTGAAAAATAAAGATGTTAAATAAAATGAACTAAGGGATTCTAAAAACTATGAGGGGAAAATAGCTTCTAAACTTCACAGAGTGGGTGAGGTCTTGAGCGAGTGAAAACAAGAGTGCTTATCACAAAAATCGAATCCGGCCAAGCTGAGGTCACTCTGCTGGAAGTAAAGGAAAACAAAGATCTGGGTGCTTCCCAGACACCACTTCAATACTACAGCGGCATGCTGGGCTCAAAAAGCCAGCCCAATCAGTTCGCCCACTACAGGCTAGCCTGTGCTCTGATGTCAGCATAAACCAGTCAGCCGTCTGGAGCAGAGCCCTGCGTGGGCTTCCAGAGAAACTTGTGTGAAGCAGCAAAATTGCTAACAATTTCCTAAGCAGTATATTCCTCATTGGAAAAACACAGAGTCTGAAAACAGCTCTAGATATGGGCTCTGCTAAACAGTTTACCAGTTTTGTGAAGCCAGGAACTAAATGTGGGCTTTCATTTACATACGATCAAAAGTTTTAAAAAAAATTCACGAATTTAAAATGTTCACGAAAAGAGAACACAAGTAAATCTTTCAACAAGCTTTGCTGCTTTGCTTGCTTCACTGATTGAAGTAAATTTCTTCTGCAAACCTCTTTATCAGAAACTGAGAAATTCTTGAACACAACAACAAAACCTTGTGCCAGAGCCTTTGAATCAAAGGGCTCTATCAATATTGAATTTCTACATCTCATCACATATGGCAAAGTTACCACTTTTTGGCACAAAAAACTCCCATGATGGATAGAAATAATTCTATGAATGCTTTAGTGGCTGGAAGAACCCAGAGAAGCTCCTCGATCCAGTGTACTGCCAACCTCTGGTCACACAGGTGAAAACTGAAGCACCATCTTGGACACAGAAGGGCTGTTTCGCAAAAGAGATTGCAGCAGTGCGTGTACCAGCCCCTGTCTGCTCCGCTCCCTGGATGTCAAGGCCAGTGCAGGAAGGCTCTGCAAGTTATATTCGGTCATGGCAAACACAGGACAGACACTGGAAGGTTAATGATTGCTACTTAATGAGGTGATGTTTGAAAAAAAAAATAGTTGCACCAGGGGGGTGGGCGTCTAAAACAGCCTCTCAAAAACCTTTTTGTGATGAGCACACCCAGCTGGCTGAACTATAAGAGAAAACCTGCGATCCCTGCTCTGAGCACGCCAGCTGACAGCACCTTTGCGCACACCCATCAGCACAGCCACAGGAGTACCAGAAGTGAGGGAGTAGGTAGGTTTGAAGCTGGAACTTAAATGAGCTCACAGAAGTCCTGTATACAAGCAAGTGATTACACAGTACAGGACCAAAACACAAAAGATATCACTTTGCAGCCTTTAGAATACTTACCATTGTTGACAGCAGTCATGGATGAAGGTTTAGTCTAGCATACAAGTTACATGCCTCTATTTCATTGCTTTACTTGGACAAAGGGATTTCTTATATTATATAAGTTAAAATGTATACATTATCATTTACGGTGAGATATAAGGTTCCACAAAGATAACATTTCAGGGTTGCTCTGGATTGGAAGAATAAAACTCAGAGCTTTGAGTTCTAGATTTGATAGGTGATTTCATGCATTTCAATTAGTTGGCCCTAAGGTTGGGTTTTCTGTGCTGGGTGTCATTAGGATTGGTTGGCTGCTTCTCGAAATGAAGGGCTCCCTGGTCTTGCTTTGCGGGGTTCTGCTGGCAACATGGGGTCCAGGACTGCCCATGCCCACCCAAGACCTGCTGGATGACGGGCAGCCACCTGGCAAACACCAGAGGGTGGCTTCAGTGGACGACGTCAACGTCTTGATGTACGGGGTGCTGCAGTTCAGCCAGGCACTACACGAGATGTACCACAGCACCAATGACAAATTTGCCCGTATATCCCACCGCCTGGATTCAAAGGAGGAGAAGCTAGGCCTGCTGGGAAGGGAAATGGTAGACGCCAAGACAGCGGAAGAACAAGTGAAGACAGCTGTCAGGCAGCTGCAGGTGAGATATGACCTCACTATCCTACCAGCATCCAAGATTTGACATTAGCGCTTATTTTGACTAAATCTGAATACTGTGTATTAGCTGAAGACATTCTGGTCAGTTCTTCATCTTCATCTGAACGGTGCCCAAAGATTGGCGGAAGGCCATCAGCACTGATTTGCAGTGTCACCATGTGGCATGCAGGTGGAGGATGCCGAGCTGCAGCGCCAAGCCAGGGGTATTAAAAAGCTGTTTGAGAAGGTGCTGGAGCACCAGGAGTCCCTGCAGAAGCAGGTGAGCAGTGCGGAGAAGAGCGTGAGCACCATGGAGAAGAGCTCAGCGCAGGTGCAGATCTCTGTCCTCAAGGTAAGCGCAGCCACCTGTTCTTTAGGGCCTCTCTCAGCAGATTCCAACAAAAGTTGCAAATAATACAGGGCTCTGTGAACTTAAAACCAAGAAGCAGGGCACCACGGTGTATACACAGCTGTCTTTCAAAAGACCAAGTGACCGGGCACTGTGGTGTTTGTGTCTGATTGGTGGTATGCTGGGTATCGAGCCACTAAAGTATTGCTTCAGTATTGTAGTAAGGCTGTTTGTTTTGAGTTCTGGGATACATGCTATGATAAAAAGGAGCACAATTAAGGACGTTAGCAGTACTGTATATATGAACTATTCTGAAAATTCCAATTAAGCTATCATACATGTTTTTTTCCTAGTTATTTTAACTGAAGGAAGATCAGCAGCTTCAGATCAGAAAGACGTTCCCTCAATCACGAGACATGCGGACATAACTGTTCTCCATACTGACTTTACCGAGGCCTAGCCTGCGGTCCTGCTCTCTAATTGGCATCTGTCTGTGTTCTGGGGTGCAGAAGCTGAGCGAGAGACATTACAAAGTTCTGAGGACCCTCGCAGTCCTGGTGCAGAGACAGAGGCAACAGGTGGAAGAGCAGAGCAGACAGCTGATGCAACTGCAGCGCCTGGTACAGTATACTGTAGCAGTGCAACTGAGAGAAACAATTCAGACGATTCTCTTTAATTATTTTAATATTTGATCTTGGTTATTTCTGAGCTGTAAAAGTAAAGTATTTATTTGTGATTTAATCCTAGATTTAGTCACAAAACTCAACTGTGTGTAAATTCTCATTTACAATGATGAGAGTAGAGTACTGATTTACTGTACAGAACAGGGCATTTTACTCGAGTAGGCTTAAGTAAAGTGTGTTAAGAGAGGCCTTTTCTTTCAGATTGACTCTTGAGTGAGTCAAGGTACATCTGCAACTTACAATTTCTTGATGGCCACCCAGCAACGACCCCAGGACCATCCTAAGCTACATGCGCTCCTTACAGGCTGGAGATCTGTCAACGCTGAACAATGAGCTAGGAGCAATGGAATTGAACACTCATGAAAGGCACTCAGCAAGACCCAGATTAAAGCTTGGTGCGTGGCCAACCGAAGGATCCAGCTTTGTTCACAAACTTTCTTATGGAATCTCACGGAATTAGACAGGCTAATCTTCAGTAACTTTTTAATGCAGGAGCCGAGACATCTGTAGTGGAGTGAACCAGAGGATTTTTTGTTTTATTTTGTTTTCAAGGCATGGGAGAAATTTAGAATTTTCTGGGCAAGCCTGTAAATTAACTCTATGAAAAAGATAGCACTCCAGGTTCCCTATCCACACTGCATGTCTTTTCTGCAGTGGTCCCATTCCTGTATTGAGACAAATTGGATGAGTGCAGAGAATTTAGATTTGCGGGCAATTGGGCTGTGGGAGTCTGAACAAGCTACAGAGCCATGCTGTAGAAGCCAAGCCAGGCTTCTTTCAGGAAACAGATGGATGAGATCCTGAAATCAATTACTAAATAACTATCAAACAGATTAGAAGAGTCAATTGGTCTCGTTTGCTGCTGTGCTTATGTTCTGAAATTATACTTCAAAACTCTGGAACACCACCCTGAATTAGAGACTTGTCAACCGTTTATATATATGTAGCCGAAAACCTTTTCACGAAGGTTTTTTAGTGATTATCTTCTGTTTTTACATGCAGCATTTGTAAAATTTTATTTTTATTGTGATGTGTTCTTTTTATACATTGTAATGTGCTTTAAGATGATTAAAGATGTTGTGTAAAATAAAGTTTACAATTATGAAACCTATTCCACACTGACTTTTCACTAACTGGGTCAGCAGTGTTCAACGTGTAGAATAACTGTGCAATTTCCTTGCCTGTGTTATTTAAAAACAAACGTCAATTTCAATTAAGATTTAAAAATCTTTTATGTGTACTATGCTTCACAAGAATACCAATCTGAGGGGTAGCACACCTCAATTCACATACTACTGGAAAAACACAAATTTAAAATCCCAGTTTGAAATCACCTTAAAAGAGTCCTGGACTATTCAGCATCTCTTTATATTACAGATTTATCCTTTACATTATTGTATGTATTATATGAACTTGCAGTAAATGTATCTGTGAAATTTGTATTATATCACTGAAATTAAGAAAAAAATATTAGTAAACTTGTATTTTTGGCATTAAATTATTAGTAAACTGTGGCAATTAGCAGAAACTGTTCTGCTGGTAACAAAAGAGACTACAATAAAAGCTGGGGTTCTAACATCATGGCAACATCAGGTAATCCAGCCATTAACTTGTAAAGCACTGACATACGTCCCATGTCAGGTTTTTGTTCTTCCAGATAAGGCCACTGACTCCAGTCTCAAGCCTGCCAACAATCAGAGAAGAAATCTCCTGCCACAGTCGAGGGAATGGAGACTGCAGTCAGTGTTCTGGCTAAGACCTTCTGCAGGACTTCCTGAAAGGCAAAGGCGGTCGAAGACAGTCTGAGTGAGGGGCACACACCTGTATGTGGTGTACGGGACGTAGATGTAGCGGGCAGGGAACTCCAGCACCTCCTTTGTGGGCCGGACACGCAGGTCTGGGTAGGGCTTGACGTGCAGCAGCTCGGGTGACAGGCAGTAGTGTGGACTGTCCGGAGCGGGGGAGATGTCAATCTTCAGCTGGGCTGAGGAGGGTGGTCAGGACAGTACAATCACTGCTTAGCATCAACCTGCTAGACACTCTGTGAGCAAGCAGGGCTGGCTAGCCTTCTATGGTCTCCTACTGTATCTCACATTCTCATTGAAAACCCATCTGAATAAGAGCTCTGACTCACACTGACAGAGGAAAAAGAAACTACGCCAGCAAAGGCGCTTAGCATTTGTTCAGTATGTAGGAGTTCTTCCCATCGCTCACCTGTGACGGGCCGCAGTCTGCGCAGCAATGAGGAGGGTCTTCGCATGTCAGCAAGGAACTTGTAGAGGTCCTCGTCACTCAGGCGATCCCCCTCCTGAAACACAGACACACCTGCCTTCACAGCACTTTCCTAGACTGCAAACACAAGGTACACGTTCTGCCACAGCGAAAGGAGATTCGTTTTTCACTTTTCAGAAACCCAAAGAGTCGTTCCAACAGAGTTCACAGGCTTGTTTCAGGATCTGTTTCATGGCTTCTGACAAGGGATCAGCTATATTTGCAAACACAGTTCAAATTTTTTTAAGATTGCGTTCAGCCATATTCACCTCTTCAAACTGTTGAGTGAGCTGAGTGGATGGCAGCTGACTGAATGCAACTGCATCAAGGGATCACCTTGATGAAACAAGGGTAATACAGTCTTAGGACAATTTGAACAGTGTCTGCAAGTGCATTTAAACCCAGATCTGGCTCCCAATGTGACAACGCAGATCAGCAACTGCAGAAAAGGTGTGATCTACTTGCTTAATTTTTCACAAATATCTTTTGTGAATCTTTTGGTATTAAGGCCAGTTTTTATACAGTTTTGGTTACTAATTCCAAAGCAGAAAGGTGAGGCTACTTTAGAACAGCAAAATGTTATTTAAAAAAATTACTTCTTTGCTTAACATCCAATCAGAACTACAGGAAGGGCAAGAGGTCCGGAAGAAAGAAGTCCTACTCTTGTGTGAGAGCTAGCAAGTTCTAAACACAGCTCTGTATGAACAGTCCTGCGAGGGTTTGAGCAACAATTCTCAGTTACCAGCCAGATCCTTGTAACAGGTAAACATTAACATTGTGAAATATCTGAAACAAACTAATAAGACTTCTGAAATGTGCTTCTGTAATGTGCTGCTGTTGGGCAATTCGATCATGTTCCTATAGCAGATAGGGAGGTTGCTGGGACTGACCCAAGGTCAGTACAGTACATTGATGAGAGGAGTCCCTGTCTGTTTATTTTCAATTGCTGGCTTCAGTCATGTGCTCATAATTCATGGTACGTCCATATGGCAGCACATTCTCAATGGTAGGCAGAATTTGACATAGCCAAGATTTATTGTGGAAACCCATTAATAAAATTATTAGTTCTTACTTTGAGTCAGATTTAATTAAGCAGTTATATTTCTCATAATTAAAAAAAATATTTTGCTGGTAGGGTGTGCTTAGCTGGCTCAGGCTGGTGCCCTCGAGTACCACAGCAAACTTGCATCACCCTGTCTGCCTCTTTGATGCAACATGTCTGACCCAGCAAGGTTCACTGTGCGAGAGTGAGGGAGCTACAGCACACAGGCAACTCTATTGGCAAAGTATTAGATGTCCCTGGCATTGAGAGCTGCCCTGCACAGTCAACCGCCCTCAACAACACATAGCAATCAGCCACTAAACAGGGGTCACGGACACGGACTGCTGTGGTGGCCCAATACAAACAGCATGGGCCTTCACCTTCAAGACATTTTCTAGGGCCCTTGCGACGTCAGCTACAACAGCTGGTGCAGAAATGGGGGATGGACTGCCGTGGAACTGACACCTAGAGGTTCCAATCCTAACCGTTTTTACACCAACACAATCACTGGCTCTAAGGCAAAACACAGCAGCTGTCCACATAGCCTCCAAAGTGCTTAATGCAAAAAAAGCAGAAAATTCTCCTTTTAGAGTCTGAAAGAAATTGATGAAGTGGACACAAAGCACAAAGTTAACAGAAATGACATCTCCATAGTCCCCTACCATCATCAGTGCTCATAAATACAACATGAATGATCAATGTTCAGTTCTCAGCAGGAACAGGTCCTGCTGACCCTGCAATGAAATAAAACCTCCACAGCTGCCTCCACACTTGCCTGTTTGAAGAAGTTGGTGACGGTGAGTGTGGCAGGCCGGAAGTTAGTAAAGTTGCACATCTCCTCGCCCATACTCATGCGCTCAAATGTCTTTTTCTTCCGCTCATTCCAAGTCCCCTTCCGTTCTGCAAAAGGAAGAATCCGAAATATCTTTCGTCAAGAAACTGATCATTACAAAAAAGAAAGGGGAAGAATCAGTCTTGGGACTTGAACAAGTCAGATCCTCTGGTTTAGACTCCAGCCTTGTGGAGACAATGACACCTACAGGACAGGCTCTGCAACCGCACCCTGCATTCCTTCACCACTGTGCTCTATGATCCAACCACTGCTCTCTGCATAGACTTGCCACACACACAGACGATAAGCTATTCAGTGTGGACTGTTCTCAGTAAAGTCATTTGTTTCTGTCCATGTCTCTGTCCACTGTACCGCTGTCAGAGTCCGAGTCCCCGCGGTCCAGGCCGCCCACGCTGCTGACAATGTTCATCAGGTGAATGGCAGTCCAAGCAAAAGGCATACGGTATCTCCCGAGCCGAGCACAGTACTGCTCCGCCTGGCCGCGCAGCTTCTCGAGCTTCTCTTTGTGCTAGGAGAGGAAAGAGGGGACAGCAGAGAGAAGAGAAGCAGAAGAATGGAGAAAGGAGAGGGTGGGGGACAGAAAAACAGGGAGAGTGAAAGGAGAGTCATGGCAGGGGGAGAGAAGAGGGGAGAGGAAGACAGAAAGGGGGAGAGACAGAGAGATAAACAGGATTTAGTTCTTCATCCAAGAGCCTGGAAGGCTTGTTTTAAATGAAAAGCTAGAACAGGCCTACCCAGCGCATTAACTAATTGCAGGGTAGTGAAAAAGAGAAAATTAAATGATGAAAACTAACTGCCATCATAAACTCATTCTGCCCTGCTTTCTTCAGCACAAAACAAGTGCTGGGAGAGGCCCGTCAAGTACTTACAACAGCAGAATTGAGAAAATAATGTAATGGTCACAATGCCCTTTAGATAACTTGGTAAGTCTGCTAATCCATTCATTAAATCCACACTATTGAAACATGTGACAGTACAATAGATCCTCAATATGTGTTTATGTGTAATAATTAACTTAAAAGACTATGTAATTTTAGTCAAACAATCATGTATTAATGATCTTACATCACTTAGGTTTTGGTACTGACAGTGCTTTAAAAATCACAATCATGAAATAAAAATGATCACAAACTAAACAGCCAGATCTCACACTTAACATAGCAATAGGAAACTCAAATTCACATTGGCTTTTTTGGGAGTGAACTGTTCCACCTTCAAAACCAGGGGGGTGAGCCACATAGTATCTGGATGATACAGTACCATATTTTATAAGGAAATGACTGAGAAGAGCTACAGTCACATCAGAGAGAGTGCTGGTTATAAATATATAATAATTACATATTACAAAAAGATGATGCATTTGACTGTAAATATTTTCTCAAAAGACAGTAGTTAGTAAATTCCCTGTTCTAACTCATTTTAACCCCTGTTTTACAAAATTACTTGTCTGTTAAAAAGTGGCTTTGGCAAAGTTTTGCATGGGAAATTGTTAATTTGTATGGCCAGACATTAATCCAGTCACTGATCCTGCAGCTCCTAGATTGACCACCAGATGGCAGTGTTCCTACCTTGGCTGAATCGGACTCCTTCATGACCATGTAGGGCTCACAGCACTCCCCAATATCTCCCTGTTGGAGCACCTTCTCTAGCTAAAAACACAGCAACACAAAGATATAGCAAAGGTTACAAATGGGCTCCTCACTTGTTTGGGTAGACAAGCCCCTTTACAGTCAATCAAAATTTAAAGTGATACAAAAGCAAACTGAACTGAATTACACTCTAAGGGATGCACTATAATCTTTATAAAGTACTCAAGGAAGTTTTAACATACAGAAGGTTTTTAGACCCTATTCAAAGCCAAAAACTACTATTTCTCTTCCTGTGTCAACAAAAACAGGAATTGCTATGGTAACTGTACCACTGTCGCACAGATCCTTAGATCACAAAAAACACCCAATAAAAGTACCCTTGCTCAGGAAAAACATAGCATGTTACTCAAAATCGACTATTAATTTCAAAACCCTCCCTCTACGGAAGTCCCTGCAGCCATTCTGCATGAGGGGTAAATAATGCAAATTCAACCCAAGCATGAGCTATTGCCTCCTTGTCTGCCCTCTCCACCCCTGTGCCCCCTGCAGCTCCACCTTGATGACGAGGAAGATGTCGGGCGAGGGGTAGGTGATGGAGAAGATGGCAGAGCGCGTCAGCGTGGAGATGGCTACGTGGGGAGTGTGGGGCCGCAGCATGCTCTTCATCTGGTCCGAGTTCAGGTCGAAGTAGAAATTCTCCGAGATCTGGGGTAAGAGACAGACGTTACAAACAACAAGAGGCCGACTGCCATGCAAGGATCTCAGCCAGGTATTCCTCGGAGAGTCCCACAGCCCGCTTCAGCAAGGCTGCTGGCTAGTTTGTCTTACTCTTACCCCTTCACGTTCCCACATCACAGGACTTAGAATCGCACAAATACAACCCGACTCTTTCTGTGTCACTAGAAACTCTACTGTCATTCAAACTGGGTTGGTGTTGGTGAGTCAAGAACGACTGAAGGAGTGAGAGTTCATATACAGTACCACTCCTCCTGTATCACAGCTATCAGGGTGTTTCAACTATTTGAACAAAAATGTCCTGAATTAGACAAGGACCAACCAGCAAAATACAGAATCAATTTTGTTTCATCTCTTCAGTTACAGACAGGGATGTTGGGGAACCTGACAAGCATTTGAAAATACTCAAAGGCCACTGAGAGAGTCAAACAAGGGACAGAGTTAGTGAAACTAGGGACATGAGAGGAATCTAACAGGAGTTAGTGCATTTAGGGTTAAACAACAAGAGGCAATTCAGACCAAGGACTGTAGAGGTCTGGAAAAAAATGTGCAGCTCTGTTATGAAGCCGATTCTGGAATTAGGAAATGGCTGGGTGAGATCCTAGGATCAATTAATTTCCAGAAGCCAAACAAACATGACAGGATCAACACCCTCCTCTCGTTTGTGACCCTCTTAAGTTATAGAAGGTGAACCACTTGTTGTGTTGATGAAATCAGAACAAACGCCTGCTGCTCCTAGTCAGATTGAAGAGTCAGGTCCATCAGTAATGACCCCAGAGAAAGCACAACCCAGGCAATAACTGAATGAGGGCTTGAGGCAGCGTTGCCTGTTTGGAAAACTGCCAAGTCACCTTTTTCTTTTCCTTCACGTCATACAGGGCCAGAACCCCAAAGATTGGCTCAATCTCGATTTCAAACCTGAAAATAAACAAGCAAACATCATCAGCATTACTACTGAAATTCCTAATCATCCTTTTCCAACAGATGGAGTCAAGCTTCATCTTTTAATGCTGTGGAAATACGAAAGTAACCCAGGACTAGCCCTCCTCCAGCAGTTCCACATGGCCTTTCTCAAAGCTCCACATCTAGCCAAGTCTGACAGGCGCTGGGACTGGAGATGAATGGCAGCAGCACTGTCAAGGGGGTGATATCTGAATGGACAACTGTACTATTTTTATTATTGAGAAAGACCCTTCGAGTATCCAAAGCTGCCGATACAGAAGTGAAGGGTTCTCAGATTCCCTCCCCAGGCAATTTAACTACAATCTACAGTTATATTGCTACCATTAAAATTAAAGCAAATAGAAGTGTATACAATTTGTATTCTGGAACTCACACAAGGTATAAATGGCCAAAAATGTGACAGAACTTGGGAACTTCTAGGAATGAATTCTCTGTTCTCACAGCATCGGGGTTTCATCCACAAAATCTCCAACAACAAACAGCGAGCTCACCTTACTCCCTTCACTTTCCTTTCTGCACGGCCCAGAAAGGACTTTTGTCTAACTTCCTGCAGCAAACCAGTTTCATATCACTGGAGGGATCTAGGGTGTTTCTTGATTGCATGTGGTGCAACTCCACTGACTGAGAACCTGGCAGTGGGCCAGACTCTTAAAATACTTACACTGGCTCCCCCCTCTTCACACAACATCCTTGTGTGTCGCACCAAGTATTTGTCACAATGTTATTCCAAAAACACCAGCAGGTTGTTTAAACATTTATTTCTGTTGCAAAAACAAGTCCTATTTTAAAAAGTAGCCAGATCAGCCCATAAGTAAATGTTTGAGACAACGGATGTGTGCTATGTATGCTCGTTCCCAGTGTCCTCTCAAGCACTCACTTCAGGGACAAGCACTTGACCATGATCCTCTGTCCAAAGTGCTCCTTGGGGACTTCCGGAATGGTGCAGCGTTCCACGGCCTCGTCCTGTCAACACAACGCAACAGACTGTCAGACTGCCGAGCCAAGGAGCACAGCCATCACACAGATCAACCCTGTTCACACAGATGAATGAATGGCTGGCCTGTTGTGTCCATGAGCGTGGGGTCACACATGGACAGATCAGATGGACTGCAGGCTGTGAAAGGCACGCGGTGCTGGGCAGCACTGACCTCGTCAGGAGCAGGGAAGAGCCCTAGCAGGTCGGGGTGCCGGCCTTCCCTCCTCTTCTCTGCATTCCGGTTGTCTATATCCTCGGGGGCGCTGCGCTCCAGCAGGGAGGGCAGCAGGCAGTCTGGTGCCGAGTTCTTCAGGTCAAAGATACTAGAGGCCCAGCTGCCCCGCGGAGTGTCATCCAGAGACACCGAGCGGCGCTTGAGATCCTCCTGACGAACACGTGTAGACAGGAGGAAAGCAGGCAGGGTGGTGCACACACACAGGGGCAGACGCACATAACAGGAGAGATGGGAGGACAACTGGATAAGTGTGTAGAAACACCGGCAAGAATGAGAGTTTTCAGATGTTGGCACGTTTAACTGGCGTGTAGAATGAAAGTGGCATGTAGAAGTCAAGTCCTCACACAGTGGACCGCTCTATAGAGACGTGATGTTTCAGAGCGTGTCCTCCTCCCCTCGCATTCAACTCAACTTAGAAGTCCTTTCAAACACACCAACTTACTTACCCAAAAAACTAACATCCTCTAATTAAACTTTTTGTCTTCTTTGAGAAATTATTTTTAAACATAATTTCCACTAATTATTCCATTATTATTGGAATGTTGTTTTGAGACAATAGCTTTAGAAGAACTCACTGCTCGAAGCGTGCCACTCTCACCCAGTCCCGACCATGGTCACAGGTAAGGTCAGGTCAGTTACCTGGTCATCCTGGCTGCTGCGATCCTCTGCTGCATCGTCGAGCTCGAAGATCTGCTTGGACAGGCCTCTCTGCCTCTCTCTCAGCTTCTCCGCAGTGATGGCGCTATAGATGGTACTGAACCGCTGGTACCTGTGCGACAGATAGGCTCTAGGAGCTTGGCGGTAACACCCTAGACAATGCCAACCCTGGTTTTCAAAGAGCATGCATTTAAACAATTCAAGCCACTTCTCAAACAGCACTAGGAAAGAAAATGTTCTTTTGAGGGGGTTTAATGCATTACTATGCCGACTAAGCAGACACCCAAACCAGCGCATTCCCCCTCTAACACTAATTTTCCTCTAAAACCTGAACATATACCATTGGAATATACCAATGAAGCCATTTTATTGGTACTCATCTGGTGAATGTTCATATTTTTAGTTTTTGACCTTAAAATGCAAGACCTGTAACAAAACAGCCCCAACATCATGATTTAAAAAGAGAAACAGAAGGCTTGGTTACTTACTTCCTCTGGATGATGAGCCAGTCATCTGTGTAGACACCCAGAGCATCCCTGACACGAGGGTCCAAGGCACTATGCAAACAGCAACCAAAACCACTGTTAAACACCAGTGCTGTGCTACAGGTGTGCAGACGGGCACATAATGCCCACCACACAACGCTTTATAAAGCATTCTGTACAGTACGCAGAACAAACAAAAACTCCTTTGTAATTTTAGGTGTTAAAAAAAATCAGCAATAATTGATCTTAAAACAGTTACAAAGAGCTTGGATGAAAGCATCTCTAAAGACTGCTGTCCAGGACTAGGGACAACCAAACCTAAGATTACAAAGCAGGCAACCTTGAAAAAATGTTGGCATAACACCAAGCATGAAACAGAGCAGGAAGAAACACGATAGCTGAAAGCGTAATGTATTTGGTCTTGTAGGAGCCTGTCATTTATGTTTAAATCACAGACATAAGACACAGAGAGATCTCTGCTCGCACTACTAATACGACAAGGCTCTGAGGCGCTGTGGGTCACTCACTCATCCTCAGGAAGACCAGGCTCCAGGGTGCGACATTCCCGGTCCTCCAGGACCAGCTCCAGGTCGTCGGCAGGAAAGTCGACGAGCTCCCTCAGCAGTCCGGGCTCGGCCGCCGGGGGGTGGGTGTTGACATAGTCCTCGAAATCCACCGGCTCCACCACCTCAGTGAGAGGCACCTGAGTGACACACACACACGCACTGACTCACCCGGCTCTCAGCACAAAGACACAGCTACAGCTATACTGGAGGTTCTTCGCCCACCCCAGAAGCCAAGTTAGGGAGCACTGATCTTAGCAGTGAAGCGATGTTAATAAAGCAGGCATTAGCTCCTTGAGACGATTATTAACACTGCCCATTTGGGAAGATCAGCTGTAAGAATAGTGGATGACTGGTCACTAGTATTTATTCGCTGGAATAAGCAATTACATATTGATTTAAGTTAAAGTAATACTTAAGTGTAAAAATGTCAAAATAGTGAAAAAAAAAGTATTTCGCAAACACTTTCTCTCAGTGTATATTTAACTCCATAGACTGAAGTCCTTGATGTGGTATCATAGCACAAGTATTCCTCATCACTCGGCTCTTGTTTAGACAGTTGAAAGTCAGTTGCGGATTCTGTAAATCACTCAAACTGGGTCAGAAGGCAAGGGCACAGCCAGAGATATAAAGCAGTCTGGCCTGCACAGGTCTGTGATTAGTGCTCTAACTAAATGGTTGCGTGTTTATGTCCACTTAGCTGCTAGAATATGCACCTGTAAGGTGTAAGGTCAGGATAAGGATAAGCTGTGAGGGCAGACTACAAGTCTGTGGGGTTGGAGTGGAATTGCCCAGTGAATTGAGACTGAAATGCCCTGTCCCACACTGTGGACCACCCCACAGGAGACCAGGCAGCAAACCAGCTGGCCCAGGCCTGCAGCAATAGCAGGTCAACAGCTGCTCCCCGGGGATCAGTGATGAAAATCAACCTGGTGGTGTGAGGCGTAACAGAAGGGGGAAGACGAGAAACAGCATTGTGGTTTGCGGCTTCTGTGGTTTCTAGTGGATATTGGGATTGAGTGATAGTTTACACTGTCTATTCACTATCTTGCCAGATACCCTTCTTTCTGGCTTTAAAGAAACAGATTCTTTCAGTAAGCTGGGGCAGAAAATTCTGCTAATTATTCTTTTGAATTCTAGGTGATACTAATTGAATAAATAGACTAACTACTTAACTGAGAACTCTAGTGTACAGTAACAACATCCAGAGAAGACATTAGCCGGTTCCCCTCTGTGTCTCATTTGAGTTAAAATTACTTGTTTATCTATTTAATCTCATTCAGCATGCTAGGAGAGTAAAATACAGTTGGAAAAAATATGCTATTTTAAACATCACTGGAATATTTCACTTTATTTTTTCCTATGGAAGTAACAAAAACAGCACAGGAAATTGTAAGTGCAATTCGGGTCATTTTTGAGAACCATAAGAGTGTAAGATTAAAACATCCAAAAGTTTGTGTCTGTATTTAATGAAGAACAAAGACTCTTTTAGGCAAAACAGCCTTTTCTGCTTTGTCCTTTCTTTCCGGATAAATATACTGGAAGAGGAAAAAGAGCTGGGAAGACTGTTCTCTGTGCTGAGGGGGCTTGGAAAATCAAGACCCGCCTAATGCCAAAGAAAAACAACAGCAGACACAAAGCAGAGGGAAGAAAAACAAGTCTCCCAGGAGGGAGATAAGGGCGCTGGCAGACCTGTCCTGCAGCAATCTTCTCTGAAATCACACCTTCCTTTGAACCAGAAGGGCCGGGCAGGACAGAGGCAACAGGAAGCATGTCGACGCTGGGGTCAGCCTGCCCAAGGCTGTGCTGTACTCCTGCTGACACCTCCACCTCAACACTCACTGTGCAGCCCAAGCCAGGGAGCACACACTGTTACCTCAACACCTCTCGAGCACAGGGATGTGTGGGCACAAAGCCTGGCCATATCAGGTCAAGACTGAGCAGATCCCAACGCAGCGGAGCTCCACATATGAGCCATACATGCCATTATTGTGCACAATAAGGCTAAAGCTTATATTCCAAGAATGGGGAGCATAGCAGACCCCTAAATCCCGTTATCCATGAATGTGTCTGTGGTCATCAGGACACACAGAAGAGATGGAGAGATAGCAACTTACGGACTGCTGGGTTCCACTTCGCTTCTTGGACAGCTGTGGGGAGCCATATTCCCGGGACACTTGCTTCCTAACTTCAGCTGCCACAGTCCTGAGAAACAGAGAGAGAGTGTCAGAGGTTGACCCACTGCTCTAACACCATTATACAGGCATTGGAACCAGGAATAACCTCACTGAAGAAACCCTACACAGCTTGAAGATAAACACATCCCTGCTGCATACTGGTTCGACCTGTTCCAGGTTATACACACTGCAGGCTCTATTACATATTGTAATACTCTATTACATACTGGACAAATTACAGAAACTCTGAAACAGATACATGTTTTTTATTATAAGACATGTGCATCTGAATATGCAAATTTATTCAAAAGAAAGTCTCCAACAAGAAATACCATACAACTGCTGTTGGCCTGAAAACAATATAATCTTACTTGAAGGGAGGCACAGTGTGATGGTTAGGAGATTCAAATCTAAGAAAGCACACACTGGTCAACTGCATCCTTCAGTGGTTACTTCTGCTGGATCAAGCCCTGCCATCTCAACACCACCCCACATCATGGGTTTGGGGTTCAAGGTCTTGCTCAAGTCAGTGGGAGAGCTCGAGTCTGAACCAGAAATCAATGCCCTCTCAGCCACCTCACCACCTTACAGGATCAGGACCGTCAGGTCTTTCTTGCTCTGCTGCAAGCTCCACCCTCCTGCTGCTGTGTCTTCAGTATCCTGGAGCTCAGTATGGCAGTTCCCCTTTCCTAAAAACATTTCCTATTGTTGCTGTCAGGTTTAAGTTTAGGGGTCCTTTGTCTGGTAGCCTGGAGTGGGTGACAGCAATGTTGAGTGGGGGATATTGTTTCTCCCTTTATCCAATCTGACCTGTGTAAGATAATGTAAAAACTCTGCATATGGTTCGAAATTGCGATCTTGTAAGATCTGACTAAAACAAAAATATAATTAAAAATGTGTTAACTGTATGCTAACACAGCCTTCTTTGCTCTTTTCCACAAGTACTTTTTTTCATTTTCATGAACAAAGTTGTAATCTGTTTCCATGATAATGACAAAGTGTCATATGCATCTGAGTTTACCACTGTGCATTTTTGTCAAATCTGGCTAATGACTGATATCACTGAAAACAAACCTATTAAGACGTGTCAACTGCAAAAGTTTCAGTTAATCCACTTTTTCCAGTGATGGTAATGAAATGCAAGTTGGAGCCCAAAAATATAACTCTGTCTTTTCACCAAATCTGTTGAGTGATCAGATGGCACGGGCAGGCTATCTGTTGTGTGTTTATTTGTTTTAAGGTCATGAGTGTGTCGCTTACCACAATTTCTGGTAAAACATGCATTGTTCTTTTGGAATCCATAAATACAATTATGTTTAAAGTTAGTCTAGAAGTGCAACAATACACTGTGTGAATCCCTTGGATTATATTTAATCTTTCATATATTATATTTATCTTCTGTTCCCTATATAAAATATGTAAAATATGCACAGATGGGACATAATTCAGTGATAACTCTGGTTTCAAAGTGTCAATTCTGCATCTTGGAACAAATAGCTTATTGAAAACAACAGGCAAATCCCATCTTGCAATCAACAGTTTTCAGTAGGTATGACTTAAAATTGACATAAACCTACTGGCATCAAACATTTTAAAAGGAGAATGTGTGAAGTTTCAAGTTGCTTTAAGTAGCAAGTGGCGTCTAAACCACTGTACTTCAGAGCCCTGTGTTCTTCACTTGTAATTCAGACCTGCCATTTCGCAAATCTGATTTTGCAAAGCAGGTGCACACAGTACAATGGAAGAATTGTTTCCCTGCTGTACGGAAGGCTCACACTCTCACCACCTCATGTGTTCAAAGCCCAGGAAAGAAGCAAGATGTACAGTGATCAGAATCCACAGAGGACATAGGAGAAGAGCAAAGGGTTAACACTCACTGGATGGGCTGATCCCACCAGCTCTGATCCGAGCCCTGATTACAGAAGGATTGAGTTAGGACTGTAGGTCCAATCACACAAGCTTCTCTTCAGCCAGCAGCCATATCACCCTGCAACTCACAACTGGCAATCCACTGAAGCTAAGCAGGTGTGAGCCTGGTCAGTACCTGGATGGGAGACCTCCTGGGAAAAACTAAGGTTGCTGCTGGAAGAGGTGTTAGTGGGGCCAGTGGGGGGCGCTCACCCTGCGGTCCATGTGGGTCCTAATGCCCCAGTATAGTGACGGGGACACTATACTGTAAACAGGCGCCGTCCTTCGGATGAGACGTAAAACCGAGGTCCTGACTCTCTGTGGTCATTAAAAATCCCAGGGCGCTTCTCGAAAAGAGTAGGGGTGTAACCCCGGTGTCCTGGCCAAATTTCCAATTGGCCCTTACTAATCATGGCCTCCTAATAATCCCCCTCTATGAATTGGCTACATTACTCTGCTCTCCTCCCCACTGATAGCTGATGTGTGGTGAGCGTTCTGGCGCACTATGGCTGCCGTCGCATCATCCAGGTGGATGCTGCACATTGGTGGTGGTGGAGGGGAGTCCCCATTACCTGTAAAGCGCTTTGAGTGGAGTGTCCAGAAAAGCGCTATATAAGTGTAAGCAATTATTATTATTATTATTATCATGGCACCCACTGCTTAGCTCCAGATAACAAGAGCAAAGACAATCAAATTGAAAGCTCTCTCATTATGTACTCTATATACTCCATTTTCTGCCATCTCCCTCCATAGTACAAAAGTAATGTATTCATACAGAGTTCTGACCAATCACTATAGCTTCCTAACACCAGAGATAACAAGATCAGAGGGTGCCAAAGCGTCACTGAAAGATCAAAACAGAGGTACGTTTTTGAGTGGGGTAATATACACAGAATAAGTAACAAATAATTCCCTGTGCTAATATAGTGCATTAGCCTGCAGGCAAAGCCACACCATACTAATCACTGGGGCTGGGGTCACCTGAAATTGCCAAGGAAGCAAGGACTCTGATGTGTACACAGTATTTCACACCAAACAAATATTCTATGTGCTTTATGCATGAAGGACATTGTGTCATTGGTCTAATTTTAATTAATTTAATAAACTATTTTAATCAGATGGTGATGGACAGAACATTCTGTAGGGCCAGGCTCAGATAGAAGGCACCTACACTCACATTCACTATTTTAGACACTATTTAGAGCTCGGCCATGCTAAACAGCACTGTTTATCTAAATCAGTTTGCTGGTCTGCTCTGTTCTACTCCTCCCCTGTGCAATTCACAGGCTCAGACTCCAAAACCTCCTAGCATAGGTTTGTGAGTGTTTTGCGTCATAACAAGCGAAGGTAGTTTAATACAATTAAAGATCTGGTTTAAATTAAAGAGTGACATTACTGAGTCCAAAAGGCAAAGCGGCAAAGTGCTGCCTTGCCGAGCAGGAAACACTGCTCTTGAGTGCCTGTTTCTAGAGACAGCCAGCCTCAGCAGTGGGGGCAAGCAGCCCAGTTCTCACAGGAAGTCAGAGCCGTTTACTGCAGGGCAGCACAAGAAGAGACAAACACATCTGGAGGAACTGGTGCTGGTGGTGCATGAGAGATGGTCACCAAAAAAAACACACAGTAGTGTCCTTCACCCACTATGCACAGGAAGAATGGCAACAGAGATCCTGGCTATTTTAACATGTATGCTCCTCCACACACACACAGCTTCACCAATCCATAGGCCACAGACTATGTGTTAGTATAACCGTCAGGCTCTGCATGAAGTGCAAGGTCAGTCTGTATTAGAGAATGGTGTTTTAGGGTTTGATTAATCTGAAGACATATCACATCACTTCTTCCTCGTAATCCATTATGGCTCCCCAATAATATGCTTTAGCTAGGAACCTCTCACCTATCTTTCTCAAGGAAATGTCAGTAGAGAGCCGTCTTTAATTCCTTTTAATCTGGCTTGGTTTCATTTGTCTATTCTGCCAGATCCCTATGGAAATCAGGGTATGTTAACAAAAGTTTTGAAAGGTCAAGGAAATTCAGCCACTGCTGGAGGTTCAAAACTCACACAAAGGTAGGCAAAAGCTTGCTAACATGGATCGGAAGCCATTCATCTGCCAGATGGGCTGTATGCTTATAATCTCCTTTGCTTTTTAACTTCCTATTTTGATGCAATAAATAATTCTGTATGCTGAATAATTTATTATTCTGCAAATAACCATAAATCGCTGCCTGAGACTCCATGCACACATCAGAAGCCAAGTAAAAAAAATGCAGTGATGGCAGTGTGGGTGTTTGTTCAAGGACCAAGCTAAAGTACACAGCAGAGTGAGCCTTGCAGTCCCCTCTTTCTGCACACGTTTGCCTTTCCCAGGCTCGTCCACGGGGTCTTGTCAGCCACGCACCCTGTGGCTCCTCGTACAGGGGAGAGAACACAGATCCCCAGCAACGGGGTCAAGTGGTCTTTATCAAGGACACATGCTTCCTGCTTCCTCAGGCTTGTGCTGTCACCAGTGTCCTCTCCATAGTGACTTAAACCGGGGTGCAGGCCTTCACACAGTCACAGCCCCATCTTAATGGGACCCCCACACTGTATCCTCTGTGTCAGAGCAGGGCAGGATAACTTGAAATTAGTAAAGGGCCAAATCCTCCACCCACAACAAGGGCTGCTAAAGAAAGGGTTCGAATCCCAATTGGAAAGTCCAATTTCCTGTAAGGCAGGACATACACTGTAAACAAACAAAAACTGAAAATGCATTCTTAACCATTATCATAATTACTATAAGTTCCATACTCTCTTGTAATCATCTGCATGCACACATGACAGTGATCATTAACTTAGCTGACGCTTGTAGCTGAAGTGATTTATACAGCTATATATATACAGTGCCTTGCGAAAGTTTTCAGCCCCCTTGAACTTTTCAACCTTTTGCCACATTTCAGGCTTCAAACATAAAGATATAAATTTTTTATTTTATGTGAAGAATCACCAACAAGTGGGACACAATTGTGAAGTGGAACGAAATCTATTGGATTTTTGAAACTTTTTTAACTAATAAAAAAATGAAAAGTGGGGCGTGCAAAATTATTCGGCCCCCTTGCGTTAATACTTTGTAGAGCCACCTTTTGCTGCGATTGCAGCTGCAAGTCGCTTGGGGTATGTCTCTATCAGTTTTGCATATCGAGAGACTGAAATTCTTGCCCATTCTTCCTTGCAAAACAGCTCGAGCTCAGTGAGGTTGGATGGAGAGCGTTTGTGAACAGCAGTTTTCAGCTCTTTCCACAGATTCTCGATTGGATTCAGGTCTGGACTTTGACTTGACCATTCAAACACCTGGATACGTTTATTTGTGAACCATTCCTTTGTAGATTTTGCTGTATGTTTGGGATCATTGTCTTGTTGGAAGATAAATCTCCGTCCCAGTTTCAGGTCTTTTGCAGACTCCAACAGGTTTTCATCCAGAATGGTCCTGTATTTGGCTGCATCCGTCTTCCCCTCAATTTTAACCATCTTCCCTGTCCCTGCTGAAGAAAAGCAGGCCCAAACCATGATGCTGCCACCACCATGTTTGACAGTGGGGATGGTGTGTTGAGGGTGATGAGCTGTGTTGCTTTTACGCCAAACATATCGTTTTGCATTGTGGCCAAAAAGTTCGATTTTGGTTTCATCTGACCAGAGCACCTTCTTCCACATGTTTGGGGTGTCTCCCAGGTGGCTTGTGGCAAACTTTAGACGAGACTTTTTATGGATATCTTTGAGAAATGGCTTTCTTCTTGCCACTCTTCCATAAAGGCCAGATTTGTGCAGTGTAAGACTGATTGTTGTCCTATGGACAGACTCTCCCACCTCAGCTGTAGTTCTCTGCAGTTCATCCAGAGTGATCATGGGCCTCTTGGCTGCATCTCTGATCAGTCTTCTCCTTGTCTGAGCTGAAAGTTTAGAGGGACGGCCAGGTCTTGGTAGATTTGCAGTGGTCTGATACTCCTTCCATTTCAAGATGATCGCTTGCACAGTGCTCCTTGGGATGTTTGAAGCTTGGGAAATCTTTTTGTATCCAAATCCGGCTTTAAACTTCTCCACAACAGTATTACGGACCTGCCTGGTGTGTTCCTTGGTCTTCATGATGCTCTCTGCGCTTTCAACAGAACCTTGAGACTATCACAGAGCAGGTGCATTTATACAGAGACTTGATTACACACAGGTGGATTCTATTTATCACCATCAGTCATTTAGGACAACATTGGATCATTCAGAGATCCTCGCTGAACTTCTGGAGTGAGTTTGCTGCACTGAAAGTAAAGGGGCCGAATAATTTTGCACGCCCCACTTTTCATTTTTTTATTAGTTAAAAAAGTTTCAAAAATCCAATAGATTTCGTTCCACTTCACAATTGTGTCCCACTTGTTGGTGATTCTTCACATAAAATAAAAAATTTATATCTTTATGTTTGAAGCCTGAAATGTGGCAAAAGGTTGAAAAGTTCAAGGGGGCCGAATACTTTCGCAAGGCACTGTATATGACTTTAGTATGTAGCTCAAGGATAATCTATTAAAAAATAAAATATATTACAGTTCTCATTATTTAATACAAGTCTGTGCAGGACTCAGGAACATCACAGGGAAGACTGCACACCTTCCCAATTCACAACCCTGTAGTGCAGGTTTTTCCACACCAGGTGATCTGAAACACATGAGAATTTTACAAACTGACACTGAACACTGAACCCAAATGTTTCTGAAGGTCCTGTATCCGAGAATTTTAACAATAACACTCTGACAACAACATGCCATAAAAATAATTTTTAATAAATTCTCAGAAAGCTATACAAATAAATTAATCAGATAAAAAAACATTCTAAAATCTATATAAAGCAAGAATTTGGATTCTAGTGGGGAGGAACATTCTAAATGTCGTAAAAATCCCATTCAGAATCTCTCAGACAATTCATATTGTGCTTTACAATAGAAACCCTGTTTATTCCTGCTCCCCAGCTGTAGAGCAGGTTTACAAAGATAAAGCAGGCTGCTCCCCTCACGAGTTGAAAACTGGTCTCAACAAAGCCTTGCAAAAAGTAAAGTTTTGAAATCCTTTGACTGTGGAAGCTCTGAAATACTATCCCCTGTGAAGGCAATGTGACTTCAAGTAGTAGAAGGTTGAAGTCAAGGTAGCTGCCTTAAACCTGATCCCTTCCTTCGCAGCCTGGCCTGTTTAGAGCACAATCCACTTCATTTCTGGCTGGGAACATGAACACATGACTCAGCTGGGAGGGGCCATCCTGCCTTATCTCTGTGGCGTGTGTTGACCTGGCACGGTGTCCTGAACACCTGACTGCAGGGGCGACAGGCTCGGCTCCCCAGACAGGCAGGCTGTCCTTCCCCTGCGCCACTCCCCTCTTCCTGCGACCCCTCTCGCTCTGTTCTGCCTACAGGTTTCTCGAGGCGGTGCAATTTGCACAACAGACGATAGTTTGCTCGACAGGTGCACCTGTAGAGATTTAGGGGCCTAGTTTTCAGACAGCCAACAGCAACAGAGAGCTGTTGACAGCTTACCTCAACAAACCACTAGTGCTAAAACATGTCTGAAGGACAGACTCCATTGCATTGATTATTTTAGACCTGCTTTGAATTGATGTGGTATTACTATTAATACCTTTACCTAATGCAATGTATTTAAACTAAATGGTGGCTATAAAACAAGTATAACAGACCAAGAGCTACAAAAATGCCAGAATTTACACAAAATTAAATGAATAAGTACTGGTAATGTTACATTTGATACACTGGATTAACACAGCATAAAACGGGCTCAGCCAAAACTGCTAGTGAAAAGCTAAAGCAAATATCAATTTAATGTTGCAAATCTCTTCTCCCGGTCTGGATCAGGTTTTGTTGCTGACAACACTCTTTTAGTGAGTTTTTCTAACCTGTCATAGGCTCACCCTGCTCAGGTCAAATCAACGCAATTAACAAAGGCCTGTAGGAACAGATAAAACAGAAGGCACAGAAGAAAGCTTACAGTCCCACCCCTCAAGCCAGAGGTGTAATTCAGTTACACCAAGTGATTCATAGCAGCACTGCTGGTACAGTGAGTGAAGTCACTGTGTGTCAGTGATCCTGGAAGACAAGGGTTCCCAGAACTGGTCCTGCACACCTGCTGGGTTTGTTTCAGCCTCAGTTCCACAACTAAACCTTTGATTCACTTAATGACAGGCTTAATTTGAACTGTTGGACTGATTTGGGCTCTTTAACACTGCTTTTTAACAAGTGCATTTTTGAAGTAAAATAAAATCTCAAATTCCCGAGAAGAAAAAAAACCCTGCAAATATTCCAATCAAGCAACCTGTTAGTTCAATTAAAACCCAGGTGGAATGAGGACCAGCAGGTGTGCTGGCCCCCAGGACCAGGACCCTGAAACAGTGCTGTAAGAAGATGAGTAACACTGAGCACCTGTCTCCAACGGCTGCCCAGTTCAGCACTCCACAGCGCCTTCTCTATTAAACCCTTCTCCTTGGCTGATCACCAGCATCTGTCATCATGGCTTCCCAACTCTGGAAAGATATTTAAAATAAACAATTCTGGCACCACAACAGACTAACCAGAGGCTAGGGAGGCTACACAATGAGGCGTGGAACTGAGAGCAAAGGATTAGATTCCCACTGCACAACAATTTGATCCACTTCAGGTTTGCCAACCCGCAGGGCTATTGTACAAACAGTACCAACGCAGTAGAAAGGTTGTGACTGTATGAAGCTTCTGGTGTTAACATTCTGAACCAGTTGCTACACAAAAAGAAAAAAAAAAGGAAAACAGCTGTCATATTCTTTCTGCACCCCTGAGAGATTTACAAGAAGAAAAAGTAGGGTGAAGTATCTTTTACTGACAGGTTTTCTCTCTCTGTGAAAACAGACTGGCTGCAAGCGTGCAGTGATGGACCCCCCACCCCAGAGGCACGATCCCACAGCTGAGCTTCCTCTCCGGTTTCACTCTGTGCTGTAATCGCGGTCTCAGGTCTGGGCTGCGATACTGTTGCTATGGCACTAGGGATAACCGAATTGCATCTCCCAGCTACAGGCCTGACAGCTGCAGTTCTCCTGGGGGCCAACAGTGCACGCAGAGCAGACGCTTTGAAACAGAGCTTCTGTGAAACTCAGTCAGAACTCTTCTAGGGAGAATATTAGTCAAGGGGATCAATTAAAGTGCTAATATTTAGACAAGATGTACTATTAAAGATCTCCTGGGTAACACTTTGCACTGGTCTACACTTTTGGACTGGAGTAGTATTTAGCAGGACCCACTGCAGCTCTGATTGTTAGGGTATGATGATATCTCACAGCCATGATTTCAAATGTCTTTACATCTCATGATCAAGGTACCAGTCAGGAAAAGCCAGGAGATGTAAGAATTTATTCATATAAAATCAAAAGCTCTGCAAAAGGTTCAGAGTGCAAATCAAGTAGCTTTTGTGCCCAGACACAAAGCCTCTGCCTCAATTTCAGCCCACTGTAGGAAGAGGAGGAAGAGGAAGATCTGGACCTGATTAAAGGTTTCACAAAAACAAACTGTTCAAAGGAAGGGTATAGTCAAATAAAGATCAGCTTAATTTTGAATGCTATAAAAATAAGTACAGTACATTCTTTAACCTGGTATTTCCAATTATTTTTTAAATAACCTTTTGTTATGGAACCGCCAATTCTTTTAAGACTTGGCTGCCACACCCAAAGGGTCCTCTGACTTGCCCACTAAAGTGTAATGTGTCCTTTGACCCCCTGTGAGCTCCCCATCACCTGACAGGAGGGTTAGTGAGCACTGGAGGAGAGGCGTGTCTCTTACTGACATCACTGCAGGCACCTGGCAGGTCATAGGAGCTGCTGTTCAGAGAAAATCTAGAGTGTCCCGGCTAACTACTGCCAACCCTACCCCTGGCAGCGCTCTGCCAATGTGCACCACTGAGTGAGGGACCCTTGTCGCACTCAGGTACTGCTACCAACCCAAGGTTCTACAGATTGTTAATTAAGGAATAAATATACAGTAGTGACACAGCAACTCTAAGTCTTAGCCTAACCTCTTCATTAATTTCACACATTACTCCATTACACATTCAAGTTATGGAAATAATTTAAAGTATGGCTGCAACCCTTTGAAGCTCAGCGTGAATGTAAAAGTCCTTTTAAGTCAACAGGAAGGCAGATGAGAAGTGAAACTGCAGATGGGATTCAGTTCCCTCTGTGACATTTCAATCGAGTACTCCTGACAGCAAAGGTGTGCTGTTACAGGACAACAGAACCTAACAAAGACAAGACAGAAGGAAAACATCCTGACGGAAAAGAGCCATGCTGGGACCTGGATAAGGAGGGCAGGGGAGGCTGATCACAGAACACTGTGCCTAACATGAGGCTTCTTCCTCCAGAGCTCCGAATGCTGCTCACAGGGAGCTCTGCAGATGAAACTAAAGCACTTTGTGATTGTTCCTTCTTTTGTTGAGCTCAGAACACAGTAAGACCTCATCAGGGACACCGGGAATCCCCAGGAAAAAGCACCACATGCAAGTCTGAAAATAAGAAAGGAAAGCAAAGCCCATGAACACCAGAGAGGGGCTGATCTACTACGTAATCAACTGTAGACAAACAGGAAATAACCTGAGAGGACACTGAACTGTCCCTTCATCACGTAAACACAAGAGCCAGAGGATAGGAACAGGCCTTAAGACAAAATGGGCATTAATGGAATATTAGGAGAGTGTGCAGTACCTGGTGTAACTAGTACAGTTAACTCTGTGGATTGCCAGCAAGTTACAGAAAGATTTGAGAACTCCATAACTGAACTGTTCCATACATAGTCAAGCGCATTTCTTGGACACAGTTAAAATCCTTGCATGTCAACTATTTTTATGTTTAGCCAGAAATGTCTTCAACAAAGTCAGGAGTAACTCATTTCTGGACTACTACAGTTGGGGATGCCTAAAAGATCTCAAACTCAGGTAACTGACTTGTGTAGTTTGGCAACTAGTTTCCCATGCTTTTAAAAACCCACCAGAAGAGATTTCTAGCTAATCCATCACTAGGTAGACCCACAGGAACGATCAGAGCGCAGTTTCTGTGGGATAAGGACACTGTAGTGGTCTCAGTGTAGCTAGGTCAGGCAAGTGCATGTCTTCTGAGCCCCATTCCTCAGCTGCGCACAGGAAAGCCAATTTCTGCACAGAGCTTTGGAGAATCAGGAAATGGGCTGCACCTTCCCACCCTTTCCTGCACTTCAGCCGACACAATGGAGCCGGAAACAAGAGGAACTTCACCGGTTGCCAGGATCATGCAAAAAAACCATCTGTTGAGCCACCTCCTGCAGCATGTACTGACTGAAAGCTGAGATTCAAAATCAGCCATGGTGCGTATCACTCATGTCCACTCTAAACAATTAATTTCTTTGCCAGGGTGCCCTGTTAAGATCCAGAAAGGTTTCAGATTCTCCCCGTCTGCTATGATTATAATTTTGCAGGCTGACAGATGAAATTTACTGTAGAAAGAAATAACATCAGAATGAAAGAAATGTCTTGTCACACATCACAGGTATTTACACTGTATAAAGGAATGTGTGCATCTCCTTACACAACGTGGCCCCATGACTCCTTCACTCTGCCATTCCTTCCTGAAAGTGGCCAAGCATTCCTACGCCAACCCAGGGTAAGCATGGTAATCCCAGCAGAAAGAGTGTGTGTCTTTGCACATGGCAGAAGCAGGCCTCCTGACACAATCCTAACAGGATTAGCCAGTCATGCTCACCAACAGTCCCCCTGCCACCTCCTGGTATTGCGAATCTGAAAGCTCCTCTGAAACATCCTGACTTCAGAACAATATAATGATAAAGATATAATGGCTTTATAATCCAATAAATAAAAAGACTGCAATCCTGACACCTACTACAGCAATAAGTGCTCAGGTTTACTGTAAGGACACTACTATCCACGGCTACTGCCAAACAAACTTAATTATGGATGAGCAGCTTCAATATTTGAAAGTTAAAACCAGAATGCTGGCATTCTGAAGCGAGAATTTGGTGCGTTTCCAAGCCCTCAGCAGTATCTCTAGTGTAGAACACATTGTATAAATCAGCTACTAAATTCTTACTTATTCATCTGTCTTCATGCGCATCAGCATCGCGATTGTGACTGGTGAAATGTCGCTTTGTTACTTCAACAACCAGGCCGACGACGAGCCAAAGGAGGATCTTCAGTCTCTGCAGACAGGCACTCCAGCCTGCCTCACGCCGGCCTGGCTCTCACTGACAAGGGCCCCCATCTCTCCGCACCGCTGCGAGACATCTCCGGCTCCGCGGGCCCCTCCTGCCTCAGTGCCATCTCCTCCAGCCTCCAGCCTGGGCCGCCGCCAGGGGAACACAGCAGGCTCAGGCGGGGGAGACCAGCTCTGTGCTCACACGCAGAGAGCTCGAACAGGCCCAGAATAACACACACAGGGCTGCTGAAGGCACCGAACAATCACTGAACTACAGAGCCTATCTCCAGGCTTTACACGCAGTGGTGAGTTAATGATCAATTGCTTCCAAAAAACAAGTATATCAAGGGCCTGTGACTCCCCCGGGGCATTCAGATCTTTGTTCCAAAAAAATCCTGAAATTTCAGTTAAACAAGTCACCCTGTAGTTACAATATCTATGTAGGCTTTAAAAATCACTCAGTTACTAATAAAAAGACCTATAAGTGGTCAAGGGCTCCCCAGAGCTTCTCTAAACGTAACCCAGAGGACAGAAGCGGAAACTACCAGGAAGTGCATTTGAAATCAAGATTAGGCACGTCTTTACCTAAAGTGTGGTGGAAGGGAAGGTGGGAGCCATGTTGTTGAAGATGATATCCTGGTTTTTTTTTAGGAGATGGCTAGATGAGATCCTCAGATAAATTAACTACTATGTACCAAACAGGTTCTCTCCAACGGAACCTCTCTCACGTACTTCACTCCGAAGGCCGGAGAGGGCCTCCTTTGGATGGATCCCTGGCCACCTCTCTCCAGCCTTGAGAAGGGAAATCCCAGAGTGCTGTCAAACACAGTGCTCACTTGTTGCTCAGAAAACCAGTTTGGCATGCCTCGCCCCGCCTCCCCCATCCATCAGGAACACAGAGCAACACCTTCCCTGCCAGGAGCGCCACCCCGCTGGCAGGCAGATCGACGGCAAACACACAAGGGAACCAGTCTCCCGGCAAACAGCCCTGGAGTCACGGCTGTGTCTGGATCAAAGCACCTGCTCTAGACCCACTCCAAGAGCGAACAGGTACAGCAGGGCCACCTTCACAGAGGAGAGACAGCCCACAGCACAGCTTCATTTAACTGAGGAGAAGCTGGTTACAGGGTCCTACATCATCTGCACAGGAAAGAGATATTTCAGGGGCAGAGTGGTGAATCACAAACACAGCGAAGGGCACCCCAAGTCTCGGGGCATCACAGTCCAGAGCACACAGTATCCTGTATCTGCCTGAATCGCCAGTTATGCCTGCCGACTCAATCTAAATCCTAAGAAATAAATCAGATGTCCCCTTGAGATGGCTAGCTAGCTAGAAAACAGAACACATCCGAAAACATGTATACGTTTTAACAACTCCTCGATCTAATCCTGCCACATTGTATTCTAAACCTGAATTCAAATGTAGTTACCAGCACCACAATAAAAATGAAGGACAGTCCTTTACGCCTGTGACATGATAAGTGAGATAACGTGATTACGTATGCCCTTTTGCTAAGCTGTTTACTGGGCACCCGGCCACACAGATTGCTAAACTGCGTTTAAACAGTAGTCATAGTTAGCATTATTCGTTCTGGAGCACGTACGCGCCGTTATGGGTGTTTAGTATGATCTGCATAGCTATAAAAAAGACAAACGTGAGGTCTCGGGGTCTGTCCGGTTTACCACACACGCAGGGAGGGGGGGAGGCAGCCATCCAAGCTTGGCTAATACAGCCAGGCAGAAAAGTACGTTTTTACAGACTTGCTTTCAGCCGCAATGATGGCAAAAATAATAATTACGGGACAAAAACAAACAGTTCATTGACCGTGGTGGAGGACAAGAGTGCCTCTCGTGTGACTGACAATGGCAGGCGAGCAGCAGCAGCACGGGGATTCGCACGAGCTCCATTAAAAACAAGAACAGTTTAAAAGTTTAAATCCACGCGCGCGCACACAAAAAGCCCAACCGACGAACAGCCGTTTTCGCACCGGACAGGCGCAGACTCACACCGGCTGTCTCCAACCCCTGATGTCGGAAAGGTCCTAGCGAAGAGCCGGGGCTTATCGGATATCTACAGGAAACTGGATACAATTCCCCGCCCCCCCGCTAATGATCCCAGGAAAACAACACCGACAATACAGGCGTATTCAGTTTCCCCACGACCAAAAAAATGTACCTGCGCCTCCTCTCTTCTTAATAATGTACAATCCGCAAGTTATTAACAACGACACCACGCTGCCTCCGTTTCAGTTCAGCTGCTGCCACCCCAGAACTACATCTCACATCGCCCTCAGCTCCACGCCTGCCCCTAGCAAAACAGTCCTCATCTTCGAAAACGAGTTGTTAAATAAATTGTAGCCTCTGCTACAAGCCTTGCGTCCTTGCACACGGGGGATTTTTGCGGCGAGTCTGTATTCAGATACCGTTTCCTCGTTTAATTACAAAACACCAACCGGCTCTTAAAACATTTCAATGAACTGCAACGCCAGAGTTGTGCCGGGCAGTGTTTATTAAAAAAAAAAACTCCCTTACTAAACAAAAACAAAAATAAGTTTTATTTCTGTGGCCGTGGTCAGAGCTTTCATTCCCGAGTGATCACTTATCTTTTTTAACACGCTACTGTTTCCGAGACGCTCATTATTTAACTACGTTGTGTTTAATCTCCTATGCCATTCAAACGATACCCAAAACCCCGCAGCTGTTGGGGACAAATACGTCGTGTAAGGAGTCAAACGGGCTCAAACCCGAACCAAATTCACACTCCGAACAAAGACGGATCGGCCGCAAACTCCGACGTGACACCACGCAGCTTGTAAAACTAGCCAGGAACCGGGTCCATCCCCGCACCAGCACCTGATAAACCAGCGAACGAAAACTAGCCTTAAAAAAAACAAACATTTCACGCAACTCTCCTTGATCGTACCTGTTAATCTTGTGAGCGAAAGCCCTGCGCTCGGTGTTGGAAGCTGCCATCCCAGCCGCGATCCATACACGCTGTTTTTTCTCTCTCTCGCTCTTTTCCTTTCTTTTCCCAGATTCGTTTTTCTTTCTCTCTCTCAATTACTGTACATTGTCCTCCCGAGCGACGCCGCTTCCTGATGCCGACAGCGTGACGGGCTGCCCCCTAGCCGGGGCCGGGGGGAACTGCAGCCTGTGGGAGGGAGCGACCAGTCTCCTCTCTCTCCTGTGCTCACTCACACGGGACAGCTCCCAGACTTGGGATACGTCACGCTCATGTCTGATTGTCACATTTCCCAGAGCTTTTCTGTGCCTCCAAGCAGCTATGTTTTACACGCACGAAGAAATAAATACAAAAAAAGCGGTAATTATATAGACATTACGTATTATACAAAAGCCATCCGCCCATACAGCGGCACTGCGCAGCACTTCTACAGGAATCCGCACAGATCATCAGAACCTTTACATTTACTCCCCCACAGACACCCCATACGTCTATGATCGCACGATACCCCCTCGTGTTTGCACAGAACCACTAATTGCACCTGTCCTCCTTTACCGTGAGCTCATGTATTGAGTAGTTTGATTAACTACTTCTCACTTTGTTGCGCCTGCATTGAGAGTCTTTGAAACGTCTATCTGAAGGCGTCAGCTGGTGGTGTTCGAGATCCCCAATGGTACGAGTTAGGCACTGCAGCACAAGTAGGGCTCACTCAGTCTTACAGGCTCTTGCACAGAAGAGGACCCCGCAGCGTGGTCGCGAAAAGAGAATGGCTGCTTGCGGGGGGTTACAAGAAGGCCAGCGTCGCTCCAGCAGCCTAGCAAAATAAGCGTCTCCGAACTGCTCCTCCAAAAAACAATACCATTCTGTTGAACAGGTTCCTGGGCACTTTTTAAAGTGCATACACAATGTTGTCACTTCTGAGGAAACTGCAGCCGGTTTCCTCACGCACCGATAGAGCCTGTGAAACGGGACCGCGCACAGCTCTGCTCAGGACTTCGCTGGTTCTAGCTGCGTGTGAAACGAAACAAAATGGGGGCTGTATTTTCTCACTTGAGACGAGGGTATTCGCCTGCCTTTGAACGAGTAAACAAAAACATATCGTGAAGACCACTTAGAGAAGAAATTACCTGGATCTGTCGTGGATCACGGCGGCCCGGCAGGGGTCAGCGCTCCTGTAAGTGGGGGTCTTGGGGTTCAAATCCTGAGAGGGGGTATCGCTCAGATCACTCCGATGAAACGCCCTGCCGCAGATAAATATATACAGATACACAACATACGTGTTTTTAAATATCGACAAATTAATAATAACTCAGGCATTTAGCGCCCATTCAAGCAGTATGCGTGAGGCGATAGTCCAGCACTACAGTATTAAGATTTAAGGCGTTATCTGCTCATTTTAGTGAAACATTTCAAACTCCAACAGCCTCCAGACTGGTTTTCCATTTCCCAACAAATCGATACCGGGGAAAGTCGGGCTATGTCTCCCCTTTCCAGCAGCAAAGCGGACGGTATCATTGTCATGTTCTTTTTTTCTGGGGTGGGGGCTTTTATTTATTTTTTCTTACGCGCATTGCTATAGATGAAATGTTTGAAAAAAGAAGAAACCGGCTTACTTTCGCCTTTACTGGTAACGGACTCTGGGTTTAACTGAAGCCCTAGCATCTAGTTTTGACTTCGAAGCCCGGTGAATGTTGTCAGATAGCAACAGGAGTCCATTCATGCCAAAAGTTCCTGTGAGAAAGATTTAATGCAGAAATTGAATGCATTGTTTTTTAAAAATATATTTTATTCTGCGATTCCCGCTCGGTTTCAGCAGTTGTTGTTTTTTTTTACCAGCGGGACAGAGAATCACTGACCTCACTATATCCTCATTATCCCAGCCCGCCTTCCCGAACGTGCCCGCGCTCCGCCTCCGGGTTCAACGGCTTTCTCGGGAAGCGCATGTGGTGTCTCGCGGCGCCACCTTGCGGTGCGAACGCGCACAGCAGCCGTGAGCACGCCCGGCTGCGCCTTCGCGCGGAGAACCGAACTGTGCGCGATCCGCTGTTCACCTGCCGGGAGTCGTGACAGTGGTGGTGGTGATGAAGATTTTAGTAGTAATACTTCAGGAACGGTTAACGTGAACTCAATCAGGACGGTGCAGCTGCAGGTCACAAATCTCTCACAGACCTACACATCATGTCCAAAGACCAAAGGCTTTGGGGAAGAAAAGGTCTCCCTTTGTTGTTGGGTTTTTCAAACTGTAGTGTACGGCTTGGTCACAAGACTACGTAATGAAACAAAAACTCAGGGAAACACCGGAAATCACAGACACTCTTTTACTTTAAATGGCCGTATTACAGAGATAGCATCCAAATGCCACTGTGGGATGTGCTGTAGCTTACACAGCTACACCCCCTGCCGCAGTTCAGTTAGTTAACAGCAAACCGAAGAGTGCCAACAGAGGACCGTCCACCTTGACATGAAGCAGCACAGCATACAGGTATCCATTCATCCATTTTCTTTGTCCGAGTCAGGGTCACAGGGGAGCCTATCCCACCAAGCAATGGGCATAACGTAGGACGGGACTCCTGTCCATCACAGGACGGACACACGGGCACAGGCAGTCACACTCACACCAGTTTCCCCAGAAGCCCATTGACCTTCCAGCTTGTCTTTGGACTGTGGGAAGCCATCAGAGCACCTGAAAGAAACCCTCACAGAACCTGGGAGAACATACAAATTCCAGGCAGACAGCACCGCAGGAACTGAGCTCTGTGCTCACCACTGCACCCCTGTGTCTCCAAGAACTGAAAATATCTTGTAACATTCAACGTGTACCCGTAGCAGAAAACAGAGCAGAGGCCAGCTCCTCAGTATCCAATGAAGTACCTGAAGTCCAAGGAAGCTCTCTGGCACTCTGACAGGCTGTCCAGCCCACGAGAACTTGGTTATCTCTTAGGAGGAATGGGAACAGCAGTGGGTTGAAATCTCAGTGGAGTCCACTCCGGAGTCTCACGGCCCACGCAGTCTACGATGTTATCAGTCGAGCAGGTCTGCTCGGCTGCTCGACTCTGTCAGGCTGTCGCTCCCCGGCGGCGCCGCCAGATGGCGACCTTGATCAGCGTCTCCGTGTGCAACCGCTTCTCGCAATGTGTGCAACTTGGGAGCTCTGCTCTTGCTGTACTCGGAAATCAGCTCAGGGAAAAGACGTTTTTCCACCAAAATAGCAGCGCTGTATTCCAAAGAAAACGTCTTGCGGGACAGAGACAATTAACATACAGCATTGTGATTAAATTAGAATTATTCACTAAGACACACATACTAATTTTGAATGCTGCTATACTGTATCAAGTCTCATAATGTTTATAGAAGATGCATAGAACCACCTGCATTACATTTTGTTCATTTTTAAGTTGTCATCAGTGCAATAATAAGATATGAAATTCAAACCATGGCTGGCCCTGGTGTGTGTGTTTGTGTCTGAGAGCTCTGTGATAGACTGGGGTCCAGTCCAGGGTGTGTGCGAGTGTGTGTCTGTGTGCCCTATGATGGACTGGCATCCTATCCAGGGTGTGTGTGTGTGTGTGTGTGTGTGTCAGTGTGCTCTGTGATGGACTGGAGTGCGGTCCAGGGTGTGTGAGTGTGTGTGTCAGTGTGCTCTGTGATGGACTGTCATCCTGTCCAGGGTGTGTGTCTGTGTGCCCTGTAATGGACTGGCGTCCTGTCCAGGGTGTACCCCGCCTTGCGCCCCCCAGCTTGCCACTGGAGGCTCCTGCTCCCCACGACCCTGAATCGTAAGAAACAGCTAGGAAATGATTGGATGGTCGGACACTTTAAGGTTGAAATGCGAGTGGGGTTCTGCTCCAGCCTTACATCCCATATCTTTTTCATATGGTTTTCGGATGTTATTTTCATTGTCTTTGCAATCCAGATGTCAATGTTTGGATAGAAGGATGAGGTGTGGTATTGCTTACATCAATATTAACCTGATCTTGTGTTTCACCCCCTCTCCCACCACCCCCCTACTACTTTTCCAAAGCGGTCCCAGAATTCTTGGGAAGGGGCCCAGCTCAGACAGCCTCAGCCTGACCTTCTGCAGATATACGGCTCAGGGGACCCAGCGTCAAAACAGGGGGGATCAAATGCAACAGCTGTTTTTCTCCGACCGCTGAGCCACGACACAGCACACGCATGAATAATGACTATATTTTTAACAACAATTTGGTCACAAGCCCAAACCCCTCAAGCCTTCTGTTTAGCCTGTGACAGAGAAGAGTGTGCACAGTGTTCCGTCTCGCGCACCCGTCCCGATCCCATGTCCCCCTCCCGCTGCTCCTGCTGCTGGGACGGAGCTCTGTGGCCATCTTCGGACACCACGGACCGCAGCAGGGAATGCAGCGCCCAGGCGTCGTTTTTTCTCCGTAAGTGTAAAGGAGCTGGAGACAGCAGAGGGGAGTCTGAGAATGACACTGGCTCAGAGGCTTGACTTCAATTTGAAGAACAGCTGGAATGTTTAAGAGGAAGAAACCATCCATTACCCCCCCCCCCCCCCCCCGACAGGAAAACAAGGACATTATTCATGCAGAACTTGTTTTTTCTATTTTACATTTTATTTATCGGTGGTAATCAGCAGCAGAACTGTATCTAATTAAAATAGCTTACTTCGCTTGATTGCACTATTGGATTAGTAACATTATAAATAATACATATGAACACCAGTGCATAAAGTCTGATCCAATTCAAGTGCTTTTAACCATCAGAAAGCCAGCCTGAATAACTAACAATTATTCTGTGCACCTGTACTCTTAAACCATTAACATATGGGCCAACATGTAGATTCCCTGATGCTTTCTAGAAAGATGGAGTCCAGAGGGCCTCTTTTCATATGACCATTCCATAAGAATATTTCATACTTTGAACATCTTTACCGCCACACTCAGTCTATAGACATTTTTTCTAATAAAAGAGCATAATTACGTTGTAAAATGTGACTTTAATCTTTCAGGACGCGCATTCCAGAGGCCCCTCCAGGCAGTTTAAATGTTTCCCTTTAATTCTGAAATGTTGGGAGTTTGTTTTTTCGTTTTAAGAAAATTGAAGAAATTAAGCGTGAAGGGTAATGCTTTACGGATAGGGCTCAGAGCACTTTGGAAAAGAATAATAATGATAAAAAGACCAGCATTTTTCTCTTAGCAACAATGCGAGACTGCTCTGGGCTGTGAGCATAATCTTCAGAACATTTACCATGGTGCTTTCACAGCTGTCCCACATTTGGACCCTGCTTCTAGAATGCATTTATTTCACACTGTTGTGGGCTCCTAGTACATATCTCCTGTGGTCTACGACTAAAGTCCAGGTGGGCTGACAGCAGCCAAGATCGGCTTGCCTCACCTATCCTGACTCGTTATCATTTCTGAGTTCATTTCCTAAATTTAAGAAAACGAAAACAATACTGAAATACTGCACACGAGCAACGCCACCTCCGCCTGGGTCACTCCTCACTCAGCCAAGGGGGTCGAGCCAAATCTGCTGTGACTAAATACTCAACAAGCATTTTTCAATACATTTCATAATTAATCATAATCATTCCTTACACTTGTATATACCGTGTTTCTGGACACGCCACTCAAGGTCTTTACAGCTAATTCCACCACCACCAGTGTGCAGCCCCACCTGGACGATGCGATGGCAGCCATAGTGCGCCAGTACACTCACACACACCAGCTGTCAGTGGGGAGGAGAACAGAGTGATGAAGCCAATTCATAGATGGGAATTATTAGGACGCCATGATTGGTAAAGGCCAGTGGGGGAAATTTGGCCTGAACACCAGGGTAACAACCCTACTCTTTCGAGACACACCCTGGGTTTTTTAACGACCACAGAGATTAAGGACTCTTGTTTTTAAGTATAGTGTCCCCATCATTATACTGGGTTATTAGGACCAACACAGGCCACAGGGTGAGCTCCCCCTGCTGGCCCCACTAACACCTCTTCCAGCAGCAGATTTAGTTATTCCCAGGAGGTCTCCCATCCAGGTACTGACGAGGCTCACACGTGCTGCGCTTCAGTGAGCTGCCAGTTGTGAGCTGCAGGGCGATACAGCTGCCGGCATAATAATTTAGTTGTCAGGTGTTGCCATTCCTCTGAATGTGAGATTCTACCATGGTTACACTGTACCTGACCGGGGACACGCGGCAGTGAACCCAGACTCCCAGGAGCTGAAAGCCGAGGGAGGAGGGGGGGTGACGATGCAGGGACACTCCCAGGGTCGGGCCTGGTGGATATGGCTCCCATGAGCCTGCAGCAGAAGGGGAGGGCTGGCCTGTAGCAGCAATGCAGTCCTGGAGCAGGCAGGCTGGTGCTCTGCGGCAGTGCTACAGCCCCGCTGCCCGCCTCCCCTCCCCAGCAGGCCGTTTTGGTATTCAGAGCGTGGCGCCGGCTGCCGCACACATTGTCCTCTCTGCCTCTTTCCCCCCTTATCTGCCGCTCTGCAGCCTGGCACACGGCACCTCGGAGGGGATTAGGCAGGCGACGAGGCTCGAGTCCATGAGCGCTCACACACACACGCTGGCGTCGTGCTGCAGGGGAGGAGACGCTGCAGAGAGCCGGGCGGTCTCGATCCCCTCACGGTGAGGTTGTCGCATCCTGGGGCAGGCCGGAAAGGGCAGTAAGAGCAGCGAGCACAGGGGCAGACCAGGGCAGAAAGGCCAGCCCTGGCGAACTGAGACGCCAAGCCTGGGCCCTCTCACCTGCGCGGACGGCTGAGACCGGGCCGGAGGTCTCAAGAGGGGCCAGATTTGTTTTTAACAGGCTTTATTTTATTTTTTTTTAAAGAGCGAGGAACTTTATTCTATTCTATCTATGCCTTCGGCTGCCCGGGCTCTGCGATGTCTTCCTCACTGCCATTTGCGGTGAAAAGACGAAAGACGAGCCCGTTGTCGGCTCAGAACCACCGTGCCACAGAAGCATTCGTGCAGTGCTAAAATTAGCAGGCGGCAAATGGCTCTGTGTGCGTGCGTGTCATCTGTTTTCGCTCTGTCTCAAGCATCATAGAGAATACTTAAGATGAGAATTCAAGTTTAAGCCAGCACTGGAGTTTTGCAGATTAAATTATCAGAAGGATGCTTAAAAATAGAAAACGATGAAATTGAAAAAAGTGCTGCGTCTCACGGAGGATTATATAAAAGTAAGCCGGATCTCAGAACAGCTCCGCTGGTAGGGAGCTATGATCAGAATGTGGAGACTTCGATGCAAAAGGGTCTGAATGCCTTTTGAAATGATATATATATATAGGCTGGTGTACACAAGGCTTGAAAAATGCCAGATGGTTCTGTAGCCCTGTTCTGATTTCTCTTGCAATTATCTTGAACTTCATTCCTAATCCCCCAGATGAGTGACCACCTACTGGCCACGGCCTTCTCAGACACAGGACTTCCATTCAGGGCAAGGGAGTCCCCGCGCCTGGACCCAACCCGCCACCAGGAGGGGAGCAGGGGCTCCGAGCGCAGAGCTAATTAGAGCTGATAACGCTGTTAGGAGAGACCAGGCCCCGCAAGCTGTCCAGGAAACGATGGGATGAATCTTTCATTTGGAAGCAGCTGAGGCATGGAGCCGAGCTGCCATTAGACAGCTGTTCTGCCATTTTCTCGGGCACTTGGGAGGAGGGGGGAGGGAGACTATTTCAGAGGGGTGCTGGTACAGTTTCAGCTGCCAGTGTGCCCTCACTCAGGGGGATTTTCAAATCTTTTTTTTTTGCACCAGAGCAAAGAATTCTCTGCCGATGGTTTTGAGCTTGTCTAGATGCTTAAAGGGTGTGAATCTAACAACAGGCAGTGTTGACAGGGGAAACAGACACAGAGTAAGTGAAAGAATCTTCTTTTTCAGGGCAGCACAGCCTGTGAGCAGGAACTGGAGCCGGGCTTCACTCCACAGAATAATGGAGCAAAGTAGGCGCTGGGAAAGCAAGAACCAGATTGCCCCATTTCAATGCAAATCTGACTTATCAGTCCTTCATACCAGGAGAATGTACCAGGAATGCTGCATCATTCAAGGCTTCGTAAAAGGCACCATAAAAATAAAGGGCTTAATAAAAAGTCAGCAAAATGCAAATACAGAAAATGGCCCGCTTGGCTGTCATCCTCGATGGAGTGTTTGGCACTGAGCTGAGCTCACGCACTCCACAGTCTGGAGCCTGTTAATACAATCACTAAGCACCCCTACTGCACTTCATTCTTCATCTGCCTCTCCGTGCTCCGCTGACAGCGAATTAGCCAGCAGCACTGGGACCACAAGCACATCGCTGAGGTTGTGGCTGCTGATATGTAAAAGCCAGACACTGCATGAGAGGAACAGGTATGCCTCTCTCTCAGCTGGCAGCTGGGGGTCTGTAGGTGATTTGTGAAATCGTACCCCAATGTGGGGTTTGGAAGCTGAAGGAAATGGCCCGGTGGGGGGAATGGGGGTTAGTGGGGACCAAAAGTTGTGTATTATTCTTGGACGAGAGTCAAGTTCTTACGGAACCACCCTTCTAAAGAGTAGGATTGGGACTGGAACACCAGCTGGTCTCTCTGTACCATGGAACCATCGGTAGCTCTTCCTGCAGTGACACCACAGAACTCACCACCCAAATCTGGGAAGATCGCTTAAGATCATCCCCATCGAAACCAGCTCTCGGCGCAGGTGCTTCGGCTCAAACTGGAATATCCACTCCGGGCTCCTTCTTCCAGCAGCTGGGCCACACGTAGGCATGGCCGAACGCGTTATTAAAAAGCCCGGGCGCCTTGCGTTCAGAAAACAGCGATAGCTCATCAATCCTGCCGAGCTGTGTGTGCCACCGGAATAAAGAGGCATTCTCTGCTCACTTGCGTAGCCATTTACCAATGTCTGCTCCCCACAGTCAGGCTATCTTATTCCAATCAGGCAGGCAGTTTAATTCTGCGACTGCCACCTTTGCAGCAACAGAGGAAGAGCCGGGGGGGGAGGCGTCTGTGATTTATGGAGACCAGGGCGAGGTGGTGGGGCTGAGGGGGAGGACTGCCAGCAGCCTGGCTTATTAAATTGAATGGGCCTCGTCTTCCTGTCAGATTAAATATTCAGTGGGAGCTACTCCTCCAATAATTTTCCGCAACGGCTGGTGCTGAAATGGGTTGTAATAATAAGTGATGTTCAGCAGGAAATGCAGATGCCGTACCAGAGCCCAGTTCAGGTTCCTGTACCGCCAGGCTTTTCCCTCTGCTTTCAGACACGGCACGTCTCACATGCAGCTGACGTGCCGTAGGTTTAGTGCCCATTTCAACGGTTATTAGTCCATGCAATAAGCAGCAGTCTGTCGGTCCATTTTCACTCCAGACAGCAGACATGGGAACACTTAGCAGACTGGAGCAGAATCAGGTGTCAAGGACTGTCTCTTTCCAGCCCGCCTAAGAGCAGACACTTCAGTGGGGCTTTTCCTTCGCAAGCATTCCCTGGTGTGGCGGGAGCCCCCCAGTCCTCGTCTGCGCCTCAATTTCGCAGCAATCAGCGTTGATAAATATTTCAGCCTGGTCCAGGGGCGATTTCAGGGGGGTCTCCCTCCTCCGTCCTCCACCCCCATGCTGGAGCTGGCTCGCTGGGGCCGGAATCCCACTCCGGAGCCTCTTCCCCCGGAGCGCCGTGTCCCAGCGCCAGAGAGAGCTGCCTCCCAGGACCCCCGGGTGGAACAATGACCTCTGGGAGTGTCTCCAGGGCCTGGAAGTGAGAGCCAGCCAACCTGCACCGCAGTGCATGTTTAACAAGATGCTGAACTCAAATTCCCTTCTTCATTATTCAGCACTTAGCTTCGTTCCTGGCCCTTCTTTGCAGCTTTTCTCCTGCTTGTTTTTTTTAGCACATTAATGGCTTAAGATATCCACCCTTTCTCTAATTGTCTTGTGGCATGTAGAGATCCTTCCTGTAATGGAAAGACTCTCGCGGGCTTTATGAAAAGAAAGGAGCTGGTCATTAATCTCCTCCTCGCCCACCCTTCTTCATTTCTTCTGCCTTAAAAGCTTCCCCAGTGCTGTGCTGTCAGGGTTATACTGCCTGTGTGGACCATAATACTCCCTCCCTCCCCCAGATAGAAGGACTAGGGAGCGCTGCGTCTTTCACCAGCCTTTTAAAATTTTCCAAAACCGGTTTGCTCTTCCAGTTTGCAAGGGTTCAAAGGTCATCCAGTTGACCCACACCATATCAGAATTGCTCTGCTTTTGAGATTCTCCCCTTACAGAAGTTTACCATTGTGTACCATGGTAAAATCAGAGTAAAGTGTTGGAGAGTAGAGTGACGGTGTAGCACAAACTATGCGTGCCCATGGCAAGGCCTTGTTATTTATGAGCATAGTGAAAGCACAGGGAATCTGGGAACATGCTTTATATCATGGTAAACGTTCACTAGAGGTTCATCTCTCTTGCTGTTATTACTATAGACATGTCCTTAATGAACAGCACAACAACATACGTCAACAGCGTTCATGACAGGATACCACAGGATGAGAGATGGGCTTAGCTCACACACAGGGTGTCCCTCGAAAAGAGTAGGGGTGTACCCCGGCGCCCTGGCCAAATTTCCCATCGGCCTTTATCAATCATGGCCTCCTAACAATCCCCCTCTATAAATTGGCTTAATTACTCTGCTCTCCTCCCCACTGATCGCTGATGTGTGGTGAGCATTCTGGCGCACTATGGCTGCCGTCGCATCATCCAGGTGGATGCTGCACATTGGTGGTGGTGGAGGGGGGTCCCCATTACCTGTAAAGCGCTTTGAGTGGAGTGTCCAGAAAAGCGCTATATAAATGTAAGCAATTATTATTATTATAATTAGCTGCTCCTGTCTTGCAGTTTCTCCCAGGATTTCAGACAAGAATTATTCTGTTCTGGCTCTGACCTGGTGACTCTGCGAAAGAACTGTGTGTCAGCATGTGTGTGTTGAAGAGTCATGGTGTCTCCCAGCAGGGGTTGACCCTGTTGTTCCACCCTGCTGCCACAAGAGGGAGACAGAGAGACACCCCACTGCCACAGGTTACTGAGCTGAGTGCTGACCTTTTAGTGACCTTTAATTTTTTTCTTCTTTTACATCTCTTGGATCTAGAGGTTAATTGCTTCCTGTCTTCTTTGCTCAGGCTTGTGAAAAACAGAGTACACCTTGAAAACCTTAAGCTCAAACAGGGGTTGTCACTGTGGGGGTGTTTTCCAACACTCTTTTTTTGTTTGGAGTAAAGGCGCGCTTGGATTGCCCTCCCTCAAATGTTCCAGAATCAACTTTTCTTGAGTTACTGATGCCTAACTCAATAATCCGTGCGTATGATAAACCAAAGAACATTGTGTTTGTGGGCTGGATCTGGCTGCTGACTCTCAGAGGAAACAGAGCAAGACTGTCCCCTGTGCGCAGCTTGTGGATGGTGTTGCAAAGACTGAGTTACCAAACCTGCCTGAAAATACTGATAAGCAAATGATGAGCCCTCGTGTAATCCGATCAAGCAGTTATCGTTTTTGCAAAGAGACAAAGGCCGTCAACAATGCAGAAGGTACAGGAGGCTGCATTGCATTGCAGACAGAGACATTCCAGGGAGCCTGACCACTGCGAGACAGAAAAGGGATCAATTCGCTGTTACTTCTCAAGGCGCTGCTAGAGTGATGGTCGGCGTTTCCATGAGAACCACTTTGGCGATCACCCCCACCCCCCCATCACACACACACACACAAGAAACAGCACGACTGCAACATAAGTGTGTGTGTGTGGGGGGGGGGGGGGCTGGTTGTTTCAAAATGCAAAAGGATTAAAATATCAGAACCGCCCCCCACTCACCCTTCCTCCCATATGCAGATCAGCTCTTTCCAGGAGAAGCCGGGGCTGGTGGAGAACAGACAGACAGCCCTGCCCCCGTCTCGGCGTGCTCGACTGCCCGACTCGCACCTCCACCGCCCTTCCGACCAGGGGCTCGGGGAGACCGAGCGGGCCGAAGCTCTGAGGGTTTCCCATCCCATCCTCGAGTCTTTCAGGCCCAGGCGCGCGTGAGAGCGCCCCCGCTGGGTCACGGGGAAGGGAAGGGGCGAGAGCGAGAACCCCTTGGCAGGCCGTGGCGTCTGTCCCGGCTTGCGCCCTGACA
Organism: Lepisosteus platostomus; assembly: GCF_059453375.1. Classification (NCBI taxonomy): domain Eukaryota; kingdom Metazoa; phylum Chordata; class Actinopteri; order Semionotiformes; family Lepisosteidae; genus Lepisosteus; species Lepisosteus platostomus. The sequence goes on from NC_142623.1 coordinate 16,112,775, forward strand.
GCCTGCGTCTCCCAGCCCTGAAACTGGGCTGCTGGGCGTTTCCTGTTCGGCTCTCTCTCGACAGTGCTGAGGGCTCGGTGGTTCACAGCAGTGGGAAGAGAAGCCTGGGCGAGCTCTCTGACCGAGGACAATGCAGGGGGGACGACAGCGGCCCAGGATCCCTCCCGCAGAACCCTTGACCTTGTTAAGACACACGAGCGACTGGCAGCTTCCTGTTCTGCTAAATTATTCAAAAAGGGCAACGAGAGGGGCAGCTATCTGCCACCCCAGGGGTCCTTCAATCGTGCTGTCAAACACAGGCCTGTCATTCTCTCTCTCTCTCCCTCTTCCTCGAGCTCCATCCCCCTCTGTCTCTTTCTCACTCCGTCTTGCAGCATCCTTTGACTTGATAATGGATTTTACGTAACACTAGGGAAATATTAATAGGGAGCTTTTCCTAGCTTTCCAAAAAAACAGAGCTCTGGTCTTCCAAAATGGAAATTGTTTTAAAAGCGGGTGCTGTCATGAAGGCCATGTTTTGAGTTCTGCTTCTGCCTTTTCCTAAAAATTGAGGAGGAATTTCGCAGAGGCTGTGGAGAGGCTGGGAAGCCACATGAACGCAAACTTTTTTTCTACCAGATTTTGCCTGTGGATGGTGAGCCAGCCCCAAGTCTGCGGGGAGCTGGTGAGGCGACAACAGCGCACAGACGGTTTTTTCACATACAGTACACGGCACAAAACATTAAGCACAGAACCCTCCCGGAACATGTAAATCAAACTGTTAATGCTTAAGGAGTAGGAGCTCATCTTTCCCATCTTACTGCTGTGCATTGTATGGCTGAGAAGTCATTATGTGCAGGGCGTATGGTTTCCACATCCACAAACAATGTGTACTTTCCCGGAAGTCTTCAGCCCAGGCGGCTTAAGCTGTAGAAACTGTCATTGAGAATACAAGCAGAGTTCTGCAGTCCAAGCTTCACTGCTACTACTTCAAATTGAAAAATTAGCCATCTTTGAACTCAGCTGTCTGGGTTGTCTGGTTACGCCACAGTGACCCCTTGTGGCCCGCGTGTGAGCGTGCAAGGTTGTCGGTTTCAGGATACATCCTGACGGGACACCCGGCCATCATAGTCGAGTCTAATTCTACCTTGGATCTTGTGGTCCAATGACTCTGAGAGCCAGGTGTGTGCTGTCTAGATCCCTCCATTTCTTATATTAATAAAAACTGATGTTCACAAAAAAATAAATCAGCTTCTATTTAAAATCTAAGTGCACCTCAGTCACAACTGAAAACATGCATACAGTGAGGTGGGTTGACATAGACAGACACACCTGGTCCTGGAGGACAACTGGGTTCTAGACTTTCATTCTAGCTGAGCTCTTAATGATCTGACTGGATCGATTAATGATGTTAATTGGTCTTAATTGCAAGTCTGTGTTGAACTCACAGGAGCTGCTGTGGCTCCTCCACGGTCAGGAGTGAGGATCCCTGATCAGCGGGGTTTTGGTGAGAATTCACGAGAATCTAAACACTGGTTTTTAAAATCAGCCTCACTGACAGGCAGAAAAGAGGAAACAGCGTGCAAGTTTCTAATCAGTGACTAATCTAAACATAGTGAAAAAATAATATATCTTGTTACAATTTCTACGGGTAACTTTATTAATGCTAATGAGAGCCAATTAATTCTAAAACTACTGCTCCCTAATTTGCATTTAGCTCCTGCATTCTTCTTAGAGAAAAAGCAAAGAGAACACACTGAAAAGCAGAGGCCCTAATTATATTTTGACATTGTATTGTGTACATATTTTAGTGAAATTCTTTCCCGCTGCATATCATGTGAAATGTGCATTAGTCTATTCCGCTTCTGTTACCCAGTTTGCTATTCCAGTGAAAACATATCTTGAATAGGTCCTTTTGGGCTCAATGGTACGAAACAACAAAATGACACATACCAGGCTGCTTGAAAACCCCTAATTATAAAGGGAAATTCCAGAAACTGTTCCTGTCGCAGCTACAGTACTGATTGCCCACTCTCTGTGCACTCAGAGAGTCTGGGCACAGTCTCTTTCGTTGCCGTGCAGCTAGATCATGACATGGGAAAATAAATAAAGTCAAACACTCCGCCATCATTCAGTTCTTCTCGCAAGAGAAAGTGGAGTCGACGAAATTTCGCCAACATGTTAGTCAAAGTTAGCAGTGCTACCCAGGTACTGACACTATGTACCAGCAGAGATCCTTAACTTTTTTGTCTCTCGGTTCATTTTAAAATGTAGAGATTATTTTAAGAGATCTCTAGAAAAGAAAAACTCCCTGGAAACCTAAACTTGCCGTATCAGCTTGGTGCAGGACAAGAACGCATTAAAAAGAACAAACAAGACCACAAAAAGCATGCCCCTGTCTTTCAACCATTCTCCCAAATGAAATAAATCAAACTCTGACGCAGACTAACAGACTAGGAAGCTGTAAAGGAGGAATGCAGATGATGTTTGTCTTCCTCTGATGCAGAAATGAGACGGTGGTGCAGCCCCCCTCCCCCCCTCCATTCGTTTGTGGGGGGAGGGGGGAGGGTTGCATGGAGCCGTTAAAATCAAAAGACAGGTTTAATCAACAAAGTGCGCTTCCCTGCTCTCCTGATAAAATATCTCCCTGCTTCGCGGGGCCTGCGAGCACTTTGTGATTGAACGAAGCAGGCCTCTTTCCTGGTAATTTCCCTGGGGAGCAGGAGCTGTGGGCCTGGGAGCCCAAGTAATTTAGCCTGAGAAGCGTGGAGGTGTGCAGGCAAAACTTGTAAGCAGTAAATCTTCCCGTTGTGCTGAGTCCCTCCTCTGGCAGAGTTATGTGAAACACCTTGAAATGGACAACATGAGGACTGTATTAATTAATAGCACTGCACTCAATCTCTCCTCTGGTGTACCCCGGTGCATATATTCATCAGAAGGTACGATCAGGGGCCCATCTGTCTGGGGCAGAAACAACGCTGATAGTTATCCATCTGTCTGGAGATGCCTGGACGGGCGGCAGAGTCATGCTCTCGGGCTCGACAGATGTGCCAGCGAATGTCACCTACATTACAGCATCAGCAACCGATAGGCTTACTTTCAGAAGGCTGGAAATCATTTTGGAATTTGGATAAGAACCAGTTCTTGAAAGAAACCAGGGTATCTCCTTCAAAAACACGGCTGGGTAGTTTGCTTCACACTCCAACAACCCTTTGTGTAAAGAAGCGACTCCTGTTCTCGATTTTAAAATGCATTGCTATAGTTTCGACTTGTGTCCTCTGGCTCGTGTTTCATTGTTCATTCTGGGTACGTGCGCTGGGTTGACTCTGTCGATGCTTTTAAGGATTTTGATACTTTTATCAGGTCCCCTCATAGTTTTCTTTGTACAAGACTAAAAAGCTTCAGGGCCTTCAGCCTCTCAGGGTAGGAAAGCAGGAAATAAAAAGGCTTATTTATATTTTGGATTTAAAAATAATAAATGTTACCATTTATTCTAAATAGCAGTTACTAGGGGATGGAAATAAAATGTATCATCGTAAAGAAGTTTTAGTACAATTTTTGATTCACGAGCTGTGGCACTGCTAAAGTGGAAGCAGAATAAAAGTATTGATTTTACATTCCTTTAACTCCACATCTCTGTCTATGCACAGGATTAATCAGAACAGTTTACAACATAAAAAAATAAAACAGTCAAGCACAATCCCTGTCTTCTTTCTAATCACCAGCCATTTCCCCAAAAGTAGCAAATACATTATGTAGCCCTATGTATAAGAATCTTAGTTAATAACTGCAATTTATACATTTTTTCAAACACATGCATACATTTCAGGTTTGTTGATCAATAGACATCTATGGGTGTAAGATTAATCCTAGAATAAATTTGATAGCATTGTCATGGGAATCTGCATGGTAGCCAGAGAATCAGCTACTCTCAGGCACATACAATCTGTAAGAGCCCAATGGCTGCTGTGGGCTACACTGTAGCCGGGAAGAGCAGTTTAGCCTTTCAGCACCTGAGTGAGATGACATAAACACTGTAGGGATTACTGTTAGGACCTTACACATGACTGTAAAGTGCTTTGAGATTTTATTATTATTGGCTTTCCGTGGTGAACGCATGTGGGTAAAATATTTGAAGATGAACTCTGAACTCTACCTGGGAAGTACACAAACAGTCAGTTGGTCTCACGCACACACAGAATACTGCACTGGCAGCTGAAATCAAGCTGATTCATTCCTACCCTGACGCACATGCGCTGTTACTGACTAACACACACACTATCCCACAACCCCAGAGGAGGGGATGAGGACATTATGGCCTTCGCGCTCATGTGTTTCGTGCAGCCAGCGCACAGTAAGAGGAGGAGAAAGAAATGTATTGACCGGCAGCTGATAGTAAATACTCTCCACCTTACTGTAAGCCCTGCAACAAGAACCAGCCAAGAAAAGCTCAGATCAGCACCTTGGATAGCTCCACAGCACAGTGCAGTTCCAGTCTCCTCAGCATCAGCGACAGCTGAGCTGAACACTGCAGTGCTGCAGACAGCTACTCAGGTGCTTCCTAAAGCTACAGAGTTGTACTTGTTCAGCGTGTTTCAGTGTGCAATGCACAGTATAACAATCCCTTACTGAAAGGAGGAGGAAAAACACATGCTTCTCTTGTCAAACAAATTTAAAAGATCTCCCCAGAGGGGTTCTAAAATAAGCATTTTGAGAACGTTCCTCGGGATCTCACTGCTACATTCTGCTGTTATACTGTTATATAAAAAATATGCACAGTTGTGATGGTGGTAAACACTTTATAATTACAGACACCATGCTCTTCAAACGGAATTATACTCAGTGGAAATGCACACCATATTGTGAATGATAAAACAATCACGATCCTGGTGATGAGGACTGCTAGGAAACTAGCATCCATAGAGATCTGACAGTGAAGCAGCTGCAGTTTTCCAGTGAATTCAATAGCATGAGTAGACAACAGTTTTCCAAATCGCTCTAAAAACATCCTTCCCAAGCAAAACTTAGTGTTTAAAACACATCAGCACCATGCACAGCTACTGCAAAAACAGCTACTGCTGTTCCTCTAAAAAATTCCTCTTTTTGCTGTTGCGCTTAGCTCCAGGAAAGAGGATCACCCCAAAATGTAACTTGATCCCCTGGGCCACTTATCTAATTCTGTGACCCCTGGATGGCGGAAGAGGGGGGGGGGGGAAGAGGAGGACTGGATGGGGCCTGCAGACCCTGAACCTTTTGATTCCCCCGGTTTTATTTGTTTCAAGAAATTATTTTTCAGATTTCATCCCCATGCTCATGGATTTCTCCATCCATCTCCATCTGTCTGTGCAGCACAGGATTCCTGCACAGGAAGATTCGATTCCCTCGCAGGGGAGCAACAAACCTCCGCAGGGCCGAGTGACCTTTCCTGCTTTCAGAGCAGCAGGCCTGAGCCAAGAAAAACACCCTGCTTGCGCAGTTAAGGATGGAGGGCTGGGGGGCTATTTCTGCTCTTGAGATTGAGGCATGATGAGGCCTGTAAGTCAGGGAGGGCGGATGGGAGGGGGGTGGGGGGGCTCATGTCCTTTGGGTGCAAGGGGACCTCATCCATCACGTCCCTGGGTGACGCCGCATTAGCAGGAGGGTCCCAGACGGTGTGTTTCTGGCTGTGTACCGAATTAAAGGGAGTAATTAAAATCAATAGGAAGAGCAGGTGGCTGTGCTTGGAGCTGTAATTTGATTACAGGGAAGGGAAAAAGGGTGCCGCTTGGGTCTCTGCCTGATGTCCTTGTCATGGCTTTAACCTTGAGATGCAGCACCGACTGGCAGGCAAGCAGGCCGGCCCTCCCTCTCCGCCCCTCTCCCTCTCTCCGTCTCGCACTGCCTGTTTGCCACTGGCTCGCAGCTTCAGGCCATTCTGCCTAATCTGCAAGGGAGACCGGGGCAGGAACCGCCGAGCCTGCAGTGGAGAGGATCCACTCATCCACAGACGCTTCTGCAAAAAGATTTCTTTTAACCGCGGGTCATCTTTCTTCAGCGCTTTTCAAAGAGGTGCCACTCGAGAGTCATTTCTAAGTTTCAGAGCTTTGGTGTCGGTTACTGGATTGCTTCCAAATGACAGTTAATTGCTGACGCTAATGAAAAGCCAAAAAGCGAAGAGGGGTGGAGGCCCCGCTGATGTTGGCTGGTCTAAGTCTTACCACAATACACAAGAAAGCCCTTTCAAATACGCTGCATGACTGCACATGTGAAGGAAAGCAAAGACTGAACTTCACTTACCACTTCAACATGCAGTGGTATTCCTATTATTTTTCACTGACATCTGACCACTTCAGCAGACAGCAGATCTGATACTATAATCAGAAAACAGCATATTCACCTTACAAGCCAGAGGAGACGCATGAAAATTCATTTTCGTGCGATGCTTCTAAAAAGCATCTCATTGTTGTGTTAAAAGACTAGGGCGGAGGCACTGCAGCTTTCCGAGTTTGTTGGAATCGGATGTTCATGTGGAAATGGGAGGAAGAAAAAAAAACAGAGGGAGCAGCTCTTGCTGGAAACAAAAATGAATAAGGTTTGCTCAGCCAGGAGGACGGGGGATTTATTAGGTGCATTCAGGCAATAATGAAATCAGAAACCTAGCATTACTCAGCCCTATAAATAATCCTACCTTACCTCTAATCCCGTTAGGAGAAATACACATCAAAAGGCATTACTCATCCAAGCGACGCACCTATGACTTCAGAGACTGGATTGAAAGATTTTGTGCTTAGAGTAACTTGGCCTGGTGAGTACTGTTCCCACCTCCTACACAGAGGAAGGCCAATAGCTGCCATTCTGCGCCCAGAATAATACATCGTTGCCATGTGCAACTGAGAACCAGGCCGGGCAGGGGAACAACAACGCCCCTCACATGGCAGAGCACTTGGACCCATTTGGATCTTTCCAGCTGCAGGCGTCAGTGCAGAAGGTTTAGGTGCATTAGGTCCTGGGTGCTGACTGATTGTCTTTTGGGATGTCAGAATGGCCACAAATCCTCTTAAACTTCCCACCCCCAGAAAGAGACAATTTAAAGTAATGGAAATTAAAAATCATTCTTAGCAGGGTCTATGGCACTTTTCATCCCTAAGTATCTCGAAGCACTTTACATACAGAAGGGAAACCAATTCTTCCCCCACTGGAGAGCAGTACCCACCTGTGTGGCCTGTGGCAGTCGTCCTGCACCAGGAGCCCCAGTGCACAGCAGGTCAGCTACTTCACCGACTGAGCAAAGGGGTTAATTAGGAACTTCAGGCCAGAGTGTACAGGGCCCTGAGTGGACTTTAACCAGGTCAAAAGGTCAGACGGTCAAATCTAACTCCCATGTCTAACTCCAGGAAACAGGAAACTGGAGTAATGATCCATATGAACTGGTCCCCCAAAAAACAACAGTCAAATCCAGGACTTTTGCCAGCAGGCAGTACCGCCACCCACCCTACCACCCAGCAGTCCTCATTTTGAATCCGTTTCTCTGGCAGTTTAGTCCTTTGTAATCTCTATGAATAGGAGCTTACAGTATGCAAGAACTCTGCAGCCCATACAATCCATACTGGACCCAACCATCTCACAAAAGCAGTCTAATTCCCAGCTCTCTGAAAACTATTGCATTAACTGTGGTAATGGTGAATACTACAGTAACTGTAGTAGCACAGTTATGCTTTGTAAAAACTGGCCTTGCTTCATCAGTGAAATTGCTCAAAGCCTGGTCTGGAGTATCACTTACTCCCTAAATGAATACTCTTTTCTTTTGTCCTCATATGTTGTAGTCACCATATTTTCTGGATCCCTCATCAGAGGCGTCAAGGACGCAACCCTGCAAGTCAATTTCATTTTCTCCTTGCAAGTGCGCAGCGTTGAGGAGAAACAGGAGGGGTGCTGTGCAGGATCTGCAAGATGTAAAAGCCCTGTGTAATGATGGCCAGTGATTTAATTCCTACAGACACTGCCGGGGTAAAGGGTTGCTGGGAGAATAATGAACTGCAAAACCATTTCCCAGTAAAGAACAATCAACTCACTAACACACGCTCATACTCACCACCATGCTCATATTTCAGAGCCGATAATGCCTGGACAACCTCCAATTAGGGTTTATGAAGATGTGCCAGAGCTGGCTGGCTTGCAGGAAGCACTCCAGGCTCCCCGACAGAAAAAAAGAGTTAATGTGTGTTTAGTATCACATGCCAGGAAACTGATTAAACAAGCAGCCCCTTTTCTGTGGATCTGTGCTCTAGACACATTCTCCAGGCACAGTTTTCTTTTCCAGTCAGCTTCCAACCCAAACGTCATGGCAACCTGGAGCTGATCCGGGAATCCCAGGGGCCGAAGTTTGAGCTCAACCCACTGAGAGGATGGACAGGCAGGAACAACTTAGAGACAGCAATTACCCTTGCCAGCGCTAACTGCCATGACATCATAAATTGTAATTTATTGTATTCTACTCTGTAACCTTAATTCTATCAACTTCTGTCATATCTCTCCTGGGCGAATCATTTCATTACCGACAGCCACCGCTGCATGCGGTATTGTTGTGCATTGATAAATAAACTTTGATTGGTTGATTGATTGATAGTGCTGCTCCAGCTAGAAATATACACGCCAAGCCACGTCTTTGCAATACTTTGTTACTGTATATCATCAATATAACAAACTAACAAACTAGGGCTCCTGTTCACTCTCACAGTCCAAGAACATACTGGTAGGTTAAATGGCTTCTGGGAAAACTGGCTCTAGTGTGTCTGTGTCCGAGCCTGTCTGCCCTGCGATAGACTAGCGTCCCGTCCCTGGTGAATCCTGTCTTGCGACTGTTGCTTGCTGGGATAGACTCCAGCTCCCCTGCAACCGATAAAGCAGTTAGAAAATAGTTGGATGGATGACAAAGTGGAGGTTTTTCATTTAATCGCTAAGGATTATCAATAGTTTGGACATCACATTAAATCTTAACGTGGGATATGGTCACCCTCTCTGTACAATTCCAAAGTTGGCTGTGACTTTGCACTGAATTCTTGCAGCTTGCCCATGACTCTGCAAGTCTTCTACCGGATTGTGTCACCTGCTTTGCCAAGCAATTTGAGTCGCATCACGTCCATGAGCATGATTGCACCGCGCTTCTCGGTAAATCTTTACAAGGGAAGGACCGAAGGAGGGCAGAGTTTATAAAAAAGGGCAGGAGAGATGGAGAGAAACATCCTGCAATCTCCACTGGGGCATCAGGAGACGAGGCTGTGCTGAGGTGCTGTCTGTTCGCGTTCAGATCATTCCTGTTCGGAAGGCAGAGCAGGGGTGGGGGGGTATTAAATCGAAGCCTGGCACAAGGAGGGTGGGTGACCCATGCGAAAGGGCGTGGCGGACCAGCGGGGCTCTGCTGGCTCAGCGAGAAGCCGGAGAGCAGAGTCTCTCTCACGCAGCCCTGCTGCCCTCAGCTCAGTGCCAGCAAAGGGGAGGAATTCAAATCAGAACCGCTGACTTCTGATGGATTCTCCCACCATTATCTAGATTTTGCAAGATCGGCTCACTGCTTCTTTCTTGCACCATTTTCGAAGGCTGCTGGCAATTAAGTACCTAAAACAAGCCTTCAGCAGCATGGAGTCTCCTTCCCAGTAGTTAAGATATTAAACAAATTAAATAAGGTTTTGTAAAACCTCCCAGGGAGGGTAAAATTGTTTTTGTGAAATCCTGTTTCATTATAACAGAATATGCAACCAGTTTCAGTTGCTCCTGGCTCATTAATGATTTTTTTCAGTTATCAAAGCTGAGGAGGGGGTCTGTAATTGAGGTTTTTCCACACTAAGCCCACACGGTGACGTTGAGTTTGCCACGGTAATGTGGCACTTTTCTGTGCCTGCTGTTGCTTTTACTGCAATGCATTTTGGGACTATTGATGATTAACTGAAGTAATTTCACTTAAACTTGATTTATTTTGTTCTCTGTTTTACAAGATGTTTTACACACCCATGGATAGTTTCTGATATTTCTTTCAGGGCTAAATGAGGTGATACAGTATGTTATATGGGCCTGTGAGTGTTGTGTAAGATTTATTATAATTCACACCTAATGTCCTCCTAATCCATGCAATCAGAACCTATTTTTGGTACTAAACGTGTTATGGCGGAAAACACTATGCATCGGTGGCAGAGAAAACAATAATGAACAGGTTAGACAATCAATAAGCACCCGAGTAAGAAGAAGCCACAAGATCTAGATCAACACAAAATCTCTTTGTTCTCTTTGTCCCTGTGCCGAGGAATCCCTGTCGCATCTGAATAATGAAATAGCTGAGACTGACACCAGCAATGTCTGAATTACAGGACTCAACAGGCATCTTTACTGACGGAGCTGCTGGGGATTGTCAGATTTAAAATGGAAGTTCGTAACTGAAGACTGGGAGGATAACAGCAGACAAGCCTATCACAGCCAGCTGCTCTACATCAAGATCACTGCCGACTTTCCCTTTTATATACACAACTCTTACACAACCTGTTTGTGCATTTCTTGGCATTCATACTGCCTCCATCCCATCTCCACCTTTGTAACTGCCCTTTGGTTATCTCCTCTCTCTGAAGGAGTTTGGGGCTGAGCCTGCTCTTCCTATGGCCAGGAGGCGACCTCTGAACCAAGCAGGCTGAGCCAAAACAGGTTATATTTAATATTCTTGGATGGCATTATTCCTCATAACATTTTGTATTTGGATTTCTATTATACATCATACACCTTTAACTGCAGATTAGCAAAACACCTGAGTTTCTCACCTAATTATTCCCACATTTAACTGGCGGCTCTTCAGTTCTAACTTGTCTTACAGGCATTTTTCCATCATCAGCGCATATGTCTTTTGTCATTTTACCTAGGCCTAGAGTCACTGGGACACCCACATTCTCCAATGAGCACTCTCTCTCTCGCTGTCTCAGCCTGCAGGCACACAGAGTGGGAATCAGGTGGGCAGCTAATGAAAACGAATGAGGCTTGGTCATTGCCCCTACCTCTCCACAGCTATCTGTGATGAGGCTTTTCAATAAGCAAGGCTCTTAACTTAAAAGGCGAGGGTTATAATTGCCCAGACGCAGAGGAGGGAAAACCTGTACTGCAGGACCGCGTGAAACAATCCTTTCCTCAGGCGGCCAGGCCCAGGACGAGCCCTGCCCCAGCCGCAGGACAGCAGCACAACGAACAGGGGTGAGACCCAGCCCTGTGTGAGAGCTGGGATGTCCTCGATAGGGAACATGTAGGGAAGGAAGCCTCTCCTGGCCACCCGTATGAGGTTTGCTGCAGTTTCCTGTCAGTTACAGGGCTTTACCGTGGTTTCACACGCTATGTTACGTGGGTTACTAAAGCCGTCCAAGCTTTAACGTTTGGTCTTAATTTCACCGCACTCTTACCACGGTACAGAATATATTTTTGGATTTATCTGCCTTTGATTAAGGATGTGCCTTTCACAGATACAAGGAGCACCCCTTCAGATCTCTCTCCTAGTTAGTCCAGTCCTCCTTTCCAGCAGCTTTGCCTCACCTTTCCAAAGTAGATGACATGACAGCTGTGTAATGCTCCACTGCTGTCTGCGTGCACATACTCCGTGCTTCCCCAGCGAGAAATGCAGGTAAAAAGCTGATATAATGCAAAACGACTGCAACATTGCACTTTCCCATTCTCATCAAATATTTACCACTACCTCGGATTTACACCTGTTTTTTTTTCCTTCCACAAGAGGAAAACAACACCTTGCAGTTGTCACATGTCACACAAAAATGTGTAAGTCTGCAAGTTTAAATGAAATCCCAGTGGGCACCTGAACCTTTTATTTTTCCTTTCGAGCTTCCGTTTGACAAAACCATTGAACATAGCAGGAGAAAAATGCACTGTGAGTACAGCACACAGCATTTGCAAAAGCTTTCGCTTGTTTTATTCATTTAAGCAAGATAGTCCTACAAAAGCTCTTTTTTTGCCTTCCCTCTGTTTTCCTGACACTGTCTTGCTTCAGTTGGGCTGTGTTGGGATGGTTTAGTCACATGCCACTGCAGCAAGAGATTCTGCAAGCACAAAATGTCCTGAAAGCCATTAGTTTTATTTCCAATCTCCCTCTTGCTCCACACTCTCTAATAAGTGCCATAAACTACAGTCATAAAAATCACGAGGTGGAACGGGCTTTGACAGGAAGGGTGCCAACTTCTGGTGTGAGTTTTCTCCCCACCTTCTCAACGCGTTATCCACATCAGGGTCGAGGGGGAGATGGAGTCTATACCAGCAAACAATGGGCACAAGGCGGGGTACACCCTGGGTGGGACACGCGGCCATCACAGGGCACACACATTCACACTGGGGCCATTTTTCCCAGAAGCCATTTAATTCTCCGGCGTGTCTTCAGACTGTGGGAGGCAACCGCAGCACACAGAAGAAACCCGCACAGACACTAAGAGGCAGGAATGCTAACCACTGCGCCACCGTGGCAGAGCAGTTTTTTGATGATCACATACTACTTGAAGGTTACACTGCCGATTACACCAACAAGAGCTGTTCCACATCAACAATGGGGAAGGAACAAGTATCCGCAAAGCCAAAACCTGCATTCCCAAATAAGACAGAATTGCTTTACCCCTAAAACACTTTAGGCACCTGTGTCATAAAACTTTGCAACACCATCTCTGTCAGGCCCTGCATGATTCATCAAGCCGAGCTTCCAGATACTGAGGTGTTTGAGGAGGATCCATTATATATATATATGCTTGGCGCTTACTTGCCATATCATCATCAAGACTGCTGTTTATAATCTAATATTGTAACATCTTGTTAGGTGAGTGACAATACGACTTCTACTACTAAAACTAATACTATTAATGTCAAATCAATGATAATAAATCTGCGTTGATTCAAGACCATAAAAGCAATTTAGGTGCCATCACAGCAGTGAATAAAACATGAGTAGTATTAAGAGGACTAGCTCCAAGATGAAAAGCTCTTTTGTAGGAAGGAAGCATGTTGACCTGAGGTTAGCAGTGCCCTGTAGTCATGTGCCAAGGGGATGACACAGAGAGAGAGAGACGCTCCCAAATAAATATTAATTCCAGGGAGAGAGGGGGGTGTGGAGGATGGACACGCGGCACTTTTGGAAACAGCAAGTGATGGCCTGGGGCGATGGAGACTCAGAAAGCCATTTTGGCTGTTAATGAAGACAGATGAGCCCCATTCTCTTGCTGTCTGTTGGTGGAATCTGCCTGCACTGTCTGCTAGGCCGAAGGAAAAGTCTAATAGTCTCCTATTAAATCCATTACTGCTTCCCAGCTCGTCCAGCACAGGAGACAAAGGTGACCCAGTGGGATTTGTGCACTAGCCACTGGCTCAATTTTTAAAGACATGTATATAACATGTAACATGTAACATGTGACATGTGACATGTGACATGTGACATGTGACATGTGACATGTGACATGTGACATGTTTCAGGAACAAAGTTTGAAAATATGCCTGTTTGAATTACAGACTTGATCAGGACTCAGAAATGAGTGCAGTTACAGGTAAGCAAGAGCCTATAACAAGCAAGTAATTAAAGGGATTTGGGTGAATCAAAACTCAGTTGGGATGGAACCAGCAGCCACATGGATTCCCCAGGACCAGGAAAATATATAGGACTAACATAATAAAGTATATATTTCTCTACATATATATATACATATATAATAAATGGTATTAATACTCATCAATCCATTTTCTTACTGCGTCTTCTAATTCAGGAGTGCGGCGGAGCCTACCCTGGCAAGCAACAGGCCCCTGGCACAAGGAGGACATCTCAGCTCTTCCGTGGGCTGGCCTGCCTGTGCCCAAGCAGCTGACAAGTCGGCACAGCAACATGTGAGAGAGTCAAAGGGGGAATTTTGGGAGCAGGAGATCGGGAGTCTCCCGCGTGTGCAGGCCGAGCCACTATTCAGTCGGATCCTGGAATCGCCCCCCTCCCGCCCTGATCCCCGTCGCTCTCCACACAAAGGCAGTCGCAGGCTCACGAGCAAGAGTCTGGCAGCTGTGCGGCATAAATATTGAATGGGGGTATTGAGTGTACAGATTTCACATCTGAACATTACAGCTAAAATCCACTTAACAGGTTCCCTTGGGTGCCCCCGAGAGAGACAGAAAAGGAGAAGGAACCCAGACAAACTGAAAAAGATTTGTCTTTGTGAGAGAGGTGCGACAGGCCTCTCCCCCTGCAGCACTGTCCTGGATGATTGGTGTAGCGGTACAACAACCAGGGGCTCCTGTCATGCAGGGTGGGCTTGTGCTGATGCAAAGCAAGCTGGATGTCCAGCAGGGTGGGCCTGCAGAGAGAGCAAACCCCCTTTTGTGTCTTTGAAATGCTGCACTGTAATGTCCAGCCATCCGTCTTTTCTATCCGATTCAGGGTCGCTGGGGAGCTGGAGTACGGGGCACAAGGCAGGACACAGTCAGGACACAGACCCACAGCCAGGGCAAATGTTCACCGAAGACCATAGAAGGAAACCAGCACACCAGGAGAAAACCCTTGCGAACTCAAGGAAACATTCAAACTCCATGTGGACAGCACCCCAGGAATTGAACACAAGGCCCCTGCGCTGCTTCTGGGATGGTGCGCCTGTCTGTGAGGAGTTTGCATTTGTCTCCCCTGGCTTGTTTGGGTTTTCTCCAGATGGTCCAGTTTGCTCTCACTGCCCTCAGACATGCTTAATGGGGTAACTGGACCCCATCTCATGGGTCGTTATGTGAGGGGTGGCTCAGCTACAGACCGACCCTAAACAGTCAGGACAGGGTTCAAACGTAAAACAAAAAAATACACTAGTTCTGTTTCACAGATTTACAAAGATCTGAAGCCTTTAAACACGCTGCCTGGACACCAAGCAACAACAAGAGACAGACACAAAGCTACACCCCCTAGCAGAGATACCAGAACTGCTGCCTCTTATTAATCACTCAGGAGGATGCCCCATGTGGCAGTGCTGAGTTCTTGTACCCATCTGACATGAAAAGTTGAGTGAAATATAAAAAAGCTCTTTCAAACTCTGCCTCAGACAGCCAGCACTTTTCATTTCTTCAGTATTGATTTTGCAAAAGCCATGTTGGCCAGCACAGCTCACTCATAAGGTTCTTATTAGAGCTCTGTCTCTGGTAGTCGGAAGTGTGGAAGTGCCCTGGGAGCCACGTTGTTATTCTAAAACAATATCCTTCCTGTAAACAGCAGTTTCCCCAAAAAATGTCTGCTCTGATCAACAGTAAAGTAGGGAGAAAGCTATCAGTCTGGCAAATGCTGAAGCCATTTGCTCAATGAAACGAAGGCTAAGTACTGTACCCCCAGCGAAATTCACAGTTCCAGCAACTTCTGACTTCACATTTAATTAGGCATTGATTGTTACTAAATTGTGTGATTCAGTGCTGCCTTTAAAAATGTGATACTGTACCAAGACATGCAGGCTGAAATTCATTGTAAACATACTGTTATACAACACACAATGGTGCATTCCAGAGTGCTTCACAATATAAGGAAAGCTAGGTATTTGCGACCAAATGCAGAGTCAGTTGTAGAAAAGCATGCACATTTAAAAAGAGGTTTCTCTTTGAAAGGATTTTAAAGCATTCCAAGTTGTCTTCACATAACGATGCCTTCTACTATCCTGCTAATCTGTTCTCTGTGGTCTCAAACACTAGAAACACTATAAACACTAGAAGCACATGGGCCCAGTAACGAAGTAATCAGCCCCCAGCCTGTGAAGGACTTGTAAAGAAAGATACTGTACTTATTTTAAGAAGTCAACGCCATTGAACTTCTTCAAGACCGACACTAAAACACAAGAGATCACAAGCAGAAACCAAGGACAAGAGCATTTAAAACTGAGCAAAGAAAGGACTTCTTTACACAAAGGGTAGCAAGAGCATAGAACTAGCCTCTCTTGTCCCTTTGCTGAAGCTGATACTCTTGGGTGGTTGGATGAGATCCTTGGACAACGAGCCAGATGGGTTGAATGACCTGTCCCTTGTTTGGGATCTTACTGTCTAACTGTGCTGGTTCTGTGTTCTAAGGCCAGCAGTAAGTAAAGGTGCCACACGCACGTGGAGTACTGTTATTTCACTTGAACGTCTTAATCGCCTCCTTTACTATTCTTGTAATGAGTAGAAAATGTGTTTCACTTCAGCTGGCAGTACTAAAGCAACACAGCAACACAACGACACAGGTTAAATAAAGGCGGCTAGCCCCTTTTCTAAAGAAAGACATTCAGGTTGAATTAATCAGCAGCGTTCAATTCTCTGCAAAAGATGTCAAGGACTACAACAACAATCTATCAACGTTCAGGTGAGAGTAAGTCTCTTTTCCAAATTTGGGATGTACTGGACCATTTGTGGCCTCGTGACTACTGATTACCCCGATGTGTGATTCAGCAGGACATCTTGTCCTGAAAGTTTATGACTGCTACCACTGCACTTCCACAATGCAGCTGCAATGTGGAGCAGTGGTTAGGGTTCTGGGTTATGGATTTGAATCCCAGGTGAGAGACGGCCATATAATCATAAGCAAGGTGGCTCACTGGTTGCTTGCAGGTATTCAGTGAAATACTCAGCTGTCTCAATGGATATGTAGCGGAGCTAATTCAGATACGGTGACGTCATCGCCCTCACTGCGCGTAGCAGGGACCTCAGCTGCCTGGGCTGAGGGAGGTCTACTTGAGCTCATGCGGCTGGTTTCCTGTTGCGTTATGCCGGAGACCCGGGTTCGCACCCCAGGTGTTGCGGGACAGAATGGGTGGCGGAGGGCACGAGCCCGCGCGGAACCGCGACGGTTACAGATACAAAGGTAGGTTGCGTTGTATTAAAGAATTAAGGATTACTCTGTGACTCCTTGCACTTTGACTACAGTGTGAACAGGAGAGGGATTTTACTAGCTGGAAGTGAAAAAGCGAAGAGCAGTAAAGCACAGGAAAAGCAAGTTAATGTATAGCAAAGCATGATACAAACGCACAGCAGATCCCCAGGAAAGACAAGGGAAAATCCAACACAATAAATGCTCCTAGGGGAGCCCTGATTTGAAAACACTTGGCTGCCTTTTCTCTTTCACAGGATATGGTTTTATGATGCAGTGCCCAGTGTTGGCGCTCGTGCAGCGCTGGGCTGCAGTGAGACGGAGGCCTGTGTGCAGCCTGTTTCGGCCCTCGTCTGGCTACAATGCCATGCGGTGTCAAGTGCTTAATTGGGAGAGCTATCGTTCTGCCGCCGGTGCCTCTAATTAACATGCTGGGGCCCATTGTTGGGTTCTGAAGCTTTCTGGCTCGCCTTTTTTTATGCATTTTTTCCCCGGCACAATTAGCCTCTCTCGGCGGCCAGGTAGAATAGCGCTGGAGTAAATAATGAGGGAGGCTTTCATTATCGGCTCTCCAAACGCCATTCAATCAATGGCACAGAAAAAAAAAAGCTTGAGCCGCTCATCAAGAGCAGGGCTTGAAAGCGCACACACACACATACTGTATACACACACGCACCCAGGATATATAAATACATATGAGGACCCTTCAGCTCAACCTGACACGCACACGCCAACCTCCCAGCTGCACTGGCACAGATACTGCGGCTCCCATTATGATCAGACGTTCCCCTTGATTGCTTTGACTAACACAGGGCAATAACAACATGGGTAATTCTGTCATTATCGCCATTACTGTCTGGTGGCCCTCAGCCCCTTTTCAATAGAAGAGGTGTTTCAATTGGTTTAAAAAAAACATATTAGAAAGTTGCACACTTACAAATGCATACAGAGCCCTGTCCTGCTGAATGGAGCTCCACTTCCAGCTACAGCAGGGTTTTCCCTGACCGCTGCAGCTTGCTCCCTGGACAGCATATGAGTCAGACCCTACACGATGAGTGAGGCCCAGCATCGCTGTGTGACATAAAGCGTCTTTCATCTTCCCTCTGTAATGGAGGAAATTAACATGTAAATTAATCCTTAACTCACTGATAAATGGTTGTTGCTAAATAATCCTTTGGCAGCCCAATACAACCGTGTTATAACAATAAAAATCTGCACTAGTTCTCATTGTGTTAATGAACATGTTTCCCTGATTCACAAGAGCTCTGGTCAGCTTTTCAGACCATCTGACAGGTGGAAGTCTCAAATGATCTAATCACATTACAAATCATTCTGTTTCAGTTTAGAGTCAATATGCACAGCTTGTCCATTCTCTAAGTCTCTAGCTGACCTGAGGCCAAGTTGAAACCCTTATATAATAAGACAGGCCTTTGTCTACATATTAGAATGTGTAAGCAGTGGAAGTCAGAGGACTTTCTGACTCCAAAGGACCTGACCTGCTTAGTCATGCCATGGTATTATAAAAAACCTGAAACCACTAAAACCACTCATAAGCAGTATTCGGAGCTCGGTTCTGCTACAATGCAATCAGTACATTTCTGTAGCCATTCTTTGTAGGCCACTACGTTCTCTATGCCCATAGTAATTGATGCCCGAGAGGAAATGTATCGTGGAAGCATTTCTCTGTCACACACAGGTCCGGGCACAGTGAAGGTCTTCAGAACATTGTTAGTAGAACGGCAAGGAGTCTAGGTGGTCCAGCAGTGAACGAACAGTCTTTAACTTGCATTTTTGCTTTTCCTCTCTCAGAAAGCCATAAAAAGCCAGGTTGTGTTGCAAGTCACTTTGTCGTTCAAGGATAGCTGGCACTGGGCTCTCTTTTAGAAAGTAACGTTTGCTAGATGATCACGGGGATGATCATTATTATTATGATCTTGACTGGTCTGTGTCAGGCCCGTCACCTCACACACACTAGAATTTTTGGCTGTTAATAGCCGACGTCTGCAGCAGCTAATCTGGAACAGTAACAGTAACAGACTGACACAGAACAAATGGCACGACACAAGAGGGAAAACGCAGACGGCACCACCAACTCCGTCGCGAGGCTTCACACAAAGAGGAGCCACCTCCGGGCGAAACAATAAAAATTCCGAACACAGGAGCAGGCAGAGCAGGCTGGAGGCAAGGGGCTCGCTCTGAGACAGAAAGAAAAAGAAAGCCGTTTTACAAAAAAGGGAGGAAAAGAGGAGGAAGGGGGGGAGCGAAGACGAGGAAATAAAAAGAAAACCAAATCGACTGAGCTGAGAAAGAAACGGAATTAGTGATTTGTGGGTATAAATGGTTTTGGAATGAAAAAAAATAAAAGAAAGGAACAGGGAGTGTCGAAGCTCTTGGTGCCTCATTCATTTTTGCAGGAAAGCCTGGGATAAAGAGAGGTGATTGCTTTGTGTAACTGTGAGGGAGGGGAGAGAAATACTGAAGACATTCCCATATCCTCCACCAAAATGAAGTTCCACACAGGGTCAAGCCAGACCAGACACATTCATATTTAAGGGAAGATGAGATACGGATGCTTTTTGAATGTTACCAGATTGTCTATCTGTCAGGAGTTATGAAAAATGTGTTCCCACATTGATAGTAATCCATGCCCACACACATAAACACACACAGGCCTCTTCACCTGCTCATGAACAGAGCGAGCAATTTGTGGCTCCCTGTGAGAAGACACTTGATTTAATAGCAGCAGGTTAATGACAGAAGGCTTGGAAGCTAGTGAGAATTTTTTTTTAGAAATGAAAAGAGCACTCAAAAGGAGGAAAATTTTGAAAATAAGCAATGTTTCAAGTTTTTTTAAGTCCTCAGGCACTATAAGAGCTACCCTTAGGGTCTAATGCATCAGCAGTACCCTTGCAGCCATTCAGTGCAGATGTATACTTGAATATAATTATTGTTTCCCTCCCACTACTCCATTATCTCTAGAGTAATAAAAACTGGCCCCTTCCAATCAGTCAAGCTAAAGCTAAAGCAGGTTAGCCCACAGGACAGGACGCCAACACACTCTGTACACTAAGACACACTCAAGTTTATCTCTGTACACTTAAAGACTGAGGCAGGAAAAAGACTTCCATGTTACAGATTTACGTCGGATCACCCTTCTCCCTCCCTCAGCAGCTGCAGTGGTGGACAGTGAAATACGAACCGGAGGGCACAAGTGGAAACAACATGGTAAGGGCTTTAAAAGCCGAAATCAGGAGGTGTGCCTGTACCCAGAGGATTATGGGAGTCCGGGACAAGTTACATGGCTCCCTGCGAGGCCGAAGTCACAGGTGCCTTCTTTGGATCACGGGGTTTTCTACATCAGATGAAAAGCCTGGCTGAGAAGAGAAGAGTGCAACTGTGGAAACACTGCAGGGGGGGAAAACTCTGTTCAGGAGATCTCACATTCTGAACTAGAGAACTGCCTTTTCTCCAGATCACATGAGCCAGGATTACCAGTATTACAGGTCCTCACAGAGCGGTCATTACCTGCTGCTCCGACACATGCCTGGCAGCGGGGGCAGGTGGTCAGGTGTCACACGCCTGGCAGCAGGGGGCGGTCCTAGTCTGCCCAGGGTGCCATTTTCCCCCAGGCTAGCTCCAGCTGCACACACTTTTCACAAACCATACTGCTATTCCTGTTCCTCTTTTTAATCATTTTTTCACTCTTTACACCAGAAACACCTGCTGCTTTACGTTTTTATGATCTCCCTCTATTCCGTGCTGGAAGAGGACAACTTGCCAGCTCCTTCTCTCCCAGATTTTCCAGCCACCCCCAGAGTGCGTGTGTGCGACGGAGGAAAAGGCCAGAGGTCTGGGCTCAGACTCTGGGGAGGTCCCAGGGTCGGCCCGCCCGCTCCAGAGAGCTGTCAGCTCCTATCTCCCTTCCCCTGCGTCAGGGTCCGCCGCAGCTCGCTGCTCTGCCCCCACCTGCCTGCCTGCCGAGATAGCCCTTCATGCAGCACTGAGCCTGTGATGTACATCCCCCATTCTTGATGAGCAATCTAGGTTTTTTTTTCCTTTTCCTTCTCACTTTCTCCGAACACACAAGGCAGACTGAATTACAGCTGCCCACGCAGTAGGTTAACCTCTGAAGCTACAGTTCTGGGACTAGCAATTATAATATAGCACAGGAGAGAACTGAACAGGCAAACTCCTGCAGCTAGTGGCCACAGATACGGTAACAGTATTTTTTACATGTGTGTGTTTGTAGATTCAACATAAATCAACCTGGGTGGCTGGCAAAATTCCAAGCCATTTTGGTGACACAATGCAAATAGTTGAGAACTCCTGGGTGTTTAAGCTTGGGGCTCTCGAGGCTGTTGACAAAGACAAGCCATCTTCATTATTAGCTCTGACAACGTGCCTGGGTAGTTTGTTCCCTTCTTCCACAACCCTTTGCGTCGAACATGCCTCCTCTTGTCCGTTTTAAACACACTTCTGCTTACTGTATGTCCTCTGATTGGAAAAATTGTAATTCATCACCTTAATAATAATGGATATTGCCTGATTAATCAGTTCCCTTGTTTTCTTGCGGAAGAGTTTGCAAAACCAGACCGAGGTTTTCACACTTGTTTTGCACTGAATCTGTTCTGTTTCAGCATCAGCTGTGGTCTGGTATCCAATGTGAACAGCATCAATCAAAAGCACATGCTTATTGCCTTGCTACTCATGTTTGCTCTCTGCTTTGTGTCCAACGTCTATTGGCCTTTATTCTTATTGCTCCATGAGCATGCAGCTGCCTTCATCACAGTCCCTGTCGCCAGCCAGCCCATCTCCTTATTGGGGTGCCAGAGTAAGACGCTAGGCCAGCTGGGCCTCTGTGGGTTCCCCCACTGCTGAGCCACTGTCTGACATCCAGAAAAGCCTGTCTGGCTGCTGTGCCTTGGCTTTAAGAGATGCTATTGATTTTTCGGGTCTGCTGTTGGAAGGGAAAGAAAAGTCAATGGATTTTATTTTTGCTGAAAATGGCTTGCTGGAGAAATGAGATATTGATCGGGTGGTGGGGCTGGTGGTGGCAGCGGGGGTTGAGAGGGCATGTGAAAAGACAACAACTGTGCTCTTCTGAGCATGAAAACCTGGTGACGGGGCAGCACACAAACACCAGCCGGGTGAGCGTCACCCCCACTCTTATCTCTGCCCAGAACGCTGACTGGCACCCTCAATTCTTGAACTGTTGAATCGTTTTTCGTCTAAAATACACCAGAACATGTGGAAATCAACAGGAAAACTGACTAGTTTTATCTTAATGCCCAGCTATCTATGTTGGGGAAACCGGAGGAGACTAGGAGACCACTTCAGAGAACATGTTAGGGCTGTGAAGATGAAAGATTTCTCCAAGCCCATAGTTTCTCATTTCACCTTGACGATGATCACACTGATCTCTCTGTCTCTGTTCTCAAAGAAGGGTTTCTCAACACCCATAGCAGAAAGACAACAAAAACGAAACTCATCCTGAAACTAGGTTCACACCTTCCCCCTTCTCTCAATGACCGACTCATTTTCGTGTAATCTTCTCTATTCTCAAGCAGGTTTTGACTTCACACCTTTCTTCACCCCTCTTCACTTTGCACTTCCTGAGTGGCCTCTCTGCCTCTCCCTTCTCCCGCCTCCTCCCCTCTCCCAGCTTTTGTTCTTCTGTGCTATTTAATCTTTGCCGTCAGCCCAGTCTTTCTCACACCTGAAGAAGGCTTCACAGCTGAAACGTTGTGTTTTCTCTCTGTTCTTTTCAGCATGGAATGAACCCGTTACCTGTGCCTTTGCAGCCTACGCGTGCTGACGCAGCTCCCTACTTGAACAACTTCAACCTAGTTTTATCTTTGTCACGGATGTCGGAAAGGACGAACCGCGGAATGGCAGGGGAGCGAAAATAGACCCTATGTGAAGCGGCGAGACGGGGGTTAGCCCGGGCTCAGCTGTTCAGGAATTGCCGTTTAGAAACCTATGCCCTCAGGCCACGGACGGAGCGGCGACCTGGTGCTAGGCGGGTCTCAGGACATCTGAACGTCAATGCTGAGCGAAGGGGAATGAGTGACCCGGAAATACATAGCTCCAGAGAGAGACACCGGAAGGACAGCAAAGATCAGGAAACTAGGAACAGGACAGAGTAGGAGTGCCCTCTGGCTGCAGAGGGCGTGACAATCTTGACCATTTTGGGTTACAAATCAATAATCATTTACTAAGACATGCTATGTGCATCTAATTAAAATTCACCAGCATAATACTAAAGAAAAAAAAAACTTAAATGTACTTCTACAATTAAAGCATGGATGACAACTTATGGGTATTAATATTAATTACACTCTATTGTAATGAACTTTGTTCATGTTCAAGCTTAGAACTCATGGCGACTGTTGCCCTCGACTTCCCCCCATCTCAGTCTTGCCCAAGACACGCCACCTGAAAGGCAATGCAGAAAACCTTTGGGGAATTCCAAAACTTCATTTGAAAATTCCTAGGGTGGCAAAAAACACGTTTCCATGAGGCACAAATGTGCGTATTGACGTGGATCAACATTGATCCCAAATGGATCCCACTTTCCTGTCTGCTTTTCCCCCGAGCTCCTGTATTCGTCAGCTGGCACTACGACAGACAGACTGCCAGGTCCTCAAGAGACCTCCTCGCCCTCTCTCTCTCCAATGGCGTTTTGCGAAGGGCCACGCCGGAGCTGGGAGCAGCGCAGCAGACTGGCCAAGGTGCGGCGAGAAGGAAGAGGATCTGTGACCAGCCCCTCCCCCACCCCCATTCTTCCCAGACAGCCGCTGCCCCTTGGCATGTGCATGTTGTGACTGCAGAGAATGAAACAGGCTGGTGGATAATCTCTGCCTCGTAGCCAGCTACACCCCCTCGAAGCCTTTGTGTGCATGCTTTTTTTATTTATTTCAGGGCTTCTGTTTATGTTTTATTCTTTCTTTTTTTTCAAATGATTATTTCAGGCCAGGGAGAGAGGCCAACCGGCTGTGTGGGTTTGTGCCCGCGAGCTTTCTTCATTCACACTGCTGGCTTTTGTTGCCTCTCACACCTCCCTGCCCCCATCGCACTTCTCCTTATTGTTTGGCAGAGAATGAGAGAGAGGAGGAGAGAGCAGCCACAGCGTGTAAGCAGAGCAGCGCGAGTTATTGTCTTACTGCACAACACCACCTCGCAGGTCCCCCACTACCACCTCCCTGTAATCGTCTTTAATCATGTTAGGAGGAACAAGACAAAAAGAGGGAGAAGAAAAAAAAACGGAGAAGGGCGGCCTTGATTGCACACAAATCCGCTTTGCGCAAAGATTTCTGACACTTCACCTTATCCACTCACGCCTGGCCCCCCTCAGTAAACCCTAAACCCTGCCTCTCCTAACCTCCCATCACTACCCTCTTCAAATACCAGATGGGACAGGGAATCTGGTTTTTAGGAGACAAAGGCTGCCCACTCCCCCACCCTCTCCTCTCCTCCTCCTGCTCTGCCACATTCAGAAGGCTAATCACAGCCCAGCCTGGCTAATTTAAAAGCAGACGGTGCAGCCCAGCTGCTCCTCGTACCCACCTGCCTGCCCAGTGGACAGGAACCGTGCCCAACGCCCTGCTGGCCCCAACGGGAGAGGAGAGCGCGACCTTTTCCGAGTGCGGTTTCGGAATCGCAAAAAATAACGAGAGGCTTGCGGAGATGTGATCAGTCACAAGCTGGTTTCCTATTCTCACAGAAAACGGAAAAACGTTTGCAAAAAATTAGAAAAAACACAAAATTTGGGATCGGTGTCCTGTTTTCTATAGGATTTAATATTTCTAAGGCTTTCTGAAGACTAAGGAAAACAAAACTTGTTGATTTATGCTTGCAAGCATTGCCAACATGACTGCTTATTCATCATTGACCATGCTTTCTGCTTTATGAATTTTGATTCAGTTTAAACTTGGAACATTTGGGGAAATTAATCCAGTAAATGAGCACAGTAGATTCTATTTTAAATCTCTGCCTAGCAAATACCATGCATTTACTTTCAAAGCCACTGTCTGCTCAAAATTAACATAAAAATGAAAAAAGCAATCAAATACAGTTTGAAATTAAAATGTGAAATGTTTAAATATTTTAAAATATATAATAAATTAGTTTGAGAAGTTGAAAGTGATTAAGTTAAGTCATATTGCATGTTTTATACATAATATTTAACTGTCCTAAATACATGATAAGAACTGCTCATCAAATATTATTATAATTAAATCTAATTATAATTAAAAGGTATACAGATCGCTTCCATATCTCAATATTTTAGAAGATAAGGATGTATTAGTTTATTAATGGGGTATCAACAGTTATGGTACTGAAGACCACTGAAATAGTATTGAGCCCTTTGCTTTCAAATAAGACATTCAGCTGCATCTCACAGCCTGACTAAAACTCATTACATGAGACAGCAATTATCTGTAGCTGAGGTTCCTAGAGAATACTATATCAGCTGCCCAGTGATTCTCCTTTTGCACAGATGATGAGCTGAGTTGTCCGAAGCATCAGCGTGTTGCAGTTCCTAAAGCTTATTTTCTTTCACCTTTAACCCCACTCCCCTTCTCCACCTCCCCCCTCCAGGGAGCTGAATGACAGGGCTGCCACAGCAGGAGAGCAGCAGGCTTTTAGGCCTGCATTAGGCCGCATCTGTCGCTGGCCAGCTGTTGCTGAGTTAATGGAATTTGTCCTGACACAACAGGGGTGGCGAGAGCAGTCTGAGATCATGTCTGTCCCATTAATGTGAAAATCTGCTTAATTTAACTAGAATAAGGAAATCCACCCCCACCCCAGAACTCTTTCCCCAGTCCCTGGCCAATCTTTTAAAAGCTGAAGGCAGGACAAGACATTTTAATTTCGTAAGAACTTGCTCTCCTATAACAGTGGGTCACATCTATAATTAATGCTTCGGGACAGTGCATGTAAGGCTTTGTACTGTATTTGAAAAGATCTTGGCACTTTTCAAATATGTGTTCTGCAGAATCTGCTGAATTTTTTCAGAGTCTGTTTCTCTTTGACTGTATTTGATTTTCCACAACTCTTCACAGAATTCTAAGCATTCAGATTAAAAACAAAGAATGCACATTTTTTATTGTTGCTCCCATTTTTCTAGTGGCTCAAATGTTATGCCAGAGGTAGGATTTTTCTTGCTCATTTGCAGGTTAGGCAGTCATGTATCAGATGTTGTGGGCTGAGTGCTCATAGACATTAAGCATAAATAGCCTCTAATCATATCAAGCATTTTGGCAGTACGCCGTTGCATGAGGCTTGGTGCCTCCTTGGTTTCTCAAAAAGACACACGCCTAAAGAAGAGGAAGTTAAAAAAAGAAAACTGCTCCCCAAAACCTCACACTACCAAACAGGAGCTGAAACAGATAGCTTATCCAGGCTCTGCGGCTCCCCCGGCAGTGTGTTTGCAGAGTGGGAAAAGGTTCACTTGGTGTTTAATGGTCTGACGTCCACAGAGAGGTGCTGGGGATGGTGGGGCAAAGGCACACTTTGTGCTGCAGCAGCAGGGAAAGAGCAATTATCAGTATGCAGAGCGCTCACTCCCAGCTTCCACCCAGTGGCATCAGGACTGATACAAAATCAATAGGAAAGAATAGACTGTCTAAACTGACATTTCTTCTGGGGCCTGACCTTTGATCAGCACATCTGTTGGTGTACAGAAGACAGAGCTGGGGATTTGGGATGAGGAGGACATGGGGTGGGGGTGAAATGAGCTAATGGAATTTTGTGCCACTTCTGCATTGAGGAGGAAGGTGGGGGCATCCCATATGTCATCTTAATTTAGGCTCTCCTGTCGAATAGTTGGATATCAGGCACACTTGTGAAGAGAGTGAAGACTACCACCTCTTCTGATGATGTAATAAACAAATCTGACAATCACACATTCATTCTCTCTAGATAACTCTAGGATTTCTCTAGACTACTTCGTACATCTTTCCAATCTTTTTCAATTTGTATGTGCTCATGTTTGTCTGCTTTGAAAAAAGCACGTTTAGACAAAGAAAGAAAACAGTGCTGCACACACACTGTTTAGACTAATTTCGAAGCATGTATTAATGAGGTTCCAATGCAGCAAATAAAGCACAGATAGTCTACAGTGTTGTTTGACTGTTTGCAAACGCATCACTAATTTTTAAACACACTTGGCATCGAATGATATAAGGTTTTTTTTTTAAATACTGCAACTGTAAAGCAATAATAGCTCAGCTGCCCTTGCTGAGCAAAACACACACTCACATACCCTTCGCAAGCAGATAATCCCTTCTACTGCAACATCTCCAGATGATATTACAGTGATGATACTGATAATAGTCATAATTAAATACAAAAAAAGCCGAGTTCCCAGAAGTTTCTGTCCCAGTTTCTCCTCTCAGCTCCTGGCTGGCGTTAAGCACGATCAAGGATATTAATTTTTAATAGAGCCCAGCTTCCTGAGAGCTTAATGTACTATTGATTTAGGCTTCCATTACAGAGCCCTCCGAGATGGATAGACAAGAACAGAGGGGAGAGGAGAGCAGAGGAAGGGCCGGGATAAGAAGACCCGGAGATGACTCCTTCCTCCTCAGTCATCTCCTCGTTGTGTTTCACAGCTGAAAGCTGAACTGCAGAGAGACACGCAGCCCTTCGTTGTTGCCACCCTCCCTGTGCTCTGCTTGTCCTACACCGTCTAGTAAATATTTTATTGTGGCAAACGCAGCCTCAAAGCTCTGAGGCCGCCTGCCTTTCCTGAGGTGCCCAATTTGTCACGTCTCAATCCCATCGGAGGGGCTGCGTGATAAATGCCTCTTTCCTCAGCTCATCCCAGCCTCTGGCAGTACCTGTGGCACATGGAGAGAATTGATAGGGACTGTATAGGTTGGCTGTGGCAGATGAAGACTATCAAGTTTTCAAAGGGAAAATCTAAAGAGATTTCAATGTACTTCCATACAACACAATTTTAGTGCTGGACACCAGTGTAGGACTCAAATAATGCATATGGGTGATCTTTTAGGTTCTCCAACCTAATAAAGGGGCACAACACAGATACTAGAGCCAACTTGACATTAAAGGAATTCCCAGCATGCACTGTGGCTTTTTGTCATGTCGAAATGGTTTATTACACACCACTTCTAAACACTGTCTCCAGCAGGATGATCCAGGCCTGCACAACCCACAACGCCAAGCTGTCAGTCACAAATGGGTATGTGCCAACTCCCTTTCATGCTTGGTGTTGTATCATATCTGCTATGGCCAGCTGTTTTCACATTTAAACATGGCATAGCCTCATCAAGTGGGGGAAGGCCAGCAAGCACCGAACTGTAAGGTCTACATAGTAAGCAAATTCTCCCTTGCACGGGGTGAAGGAGACAAGCAGCTTAAGAGCAAATAATCAATACTTTCACTTCACGCTAACCTCCCCAACCCCCCCCCCCCAGTCCCCAGCTTTTTCTCCAACACCTCGCACCCCCACAAACGAGAATCAATAGAGATCGAATTGATGGAGCACGAAACAGCCAATGCACCAACCTACAGTATACGGTTCATCTGGCAACCCATCTCTCTCCCTCCCTTTCTGCTGGTCTCCTAGTCATCTTATCATGCATTATGAGCAGAGGTTTAATTCAGTGTTTGAAATTTTAAGTAATCTCGGGTAAAGACATCCTATTAACTGAGAATTGACTAATTAAAGACTAAAGATACATTGGGCCAAAGAAGGATGCCTGTGGGAGTGAGTCGATGAAATGAGACAAGGCAGAGGGGTTGTTTGACTTATGTACTGTATGTAGCCATGTACAGTAACTAACCCTGATCTCCAGCCCCGGTCTTGGTGAGCCAAAATCCTGTGGGCTTTTTAAGCAACAATCAAGTCACCAATGTCTAAAGATACAGACCAATTCCAATGTGATAAATTAAACACGTGATTGAAGTAATCACTTAGGAGTTAAATCAAAGTTGTCTTCAGCCCTCAAGGACCAGGATTCACTTAATTGAACAGATCACGTGCTTAACTCATCAACATCTTTCAGGAGTTGCCATTATTTAAGAACAAATCACTTATAACTGGATTGAGGCTCTTACAGGACCAAGGTTGGAGACCTCTACTTTTGTGCAAGCCTGAAACTGTGGATGAGAAGGAAAGGCAAGAAGTTATCGCTATCTTAGGCAGGCCATGTGCTGCCAGGTAGACTGGGGTGTGAGGCTCTGAGCACTGGTAATCAACTCACTGGTCTGCATGAGAATGGCGACATGTTCCTGTGTTCTTGATGCACAGTCAATCGGACAATCAGCCTCTCCTTTCCAGATCCACGTCCAGCTACCATATGCTTCTGTGTTGGGACAGACTTTAAAAGGATGGAGAAGGTACAGAGAGAATTTGTGCAAAAATGCAAAACAAAAGTCTCTAATTGTCGGCCAAACCCAGGCCCACCCTTGCAGCTCTTTTTCCGTTTATCCTCAGAATGTAGAAGACGGCCCTACAGCTTTTTTAAAACAAATCCAACAGAAGGGTCAGATTTGATGTTATTGCAGGACAGAGGTCTCAAAATCAGTTCCTGGAGGGACATTTTTGTTCCACCTCAGCTCTCAGTTACATAGTTGCTCTAATTACTCAATTAACTGCATAATTATAATACTTCTAACCAGACTCTGAAGTGCTCTACTGTATAGGTAACTATTAAAGGCTTCAGAATCTGGTTCTAAAGAACTGTACCTTTAATCAAGTATTCTTTTGAGCAATAAATGGTAAAATACCTTTGGAAGCATCCTATATATTTCTAACAAAGAAAATAATTGGCTTAATTATTTTAAAAGTATAGGTGGCACAGCAGTGATTAGCATTGCTGCCTTACGGTGCTGTTGCCCTGGGTTCAGATCCTGGGGTGCTGTCTGGGTAGAGTTTGTATGTTCTACTCGTGTTTGTTTGGGTTTGCTCTGGGTGCCCCAGTTTCCTCCCACAGTTCAAAGATACCGGTAGGTTAACTGGCTTCTGGGAAAACTGGCCCTGGTGTGAGTGTGTGCGTGTCTGTGTCTGAGTCTGTCTGCCCTGTGATGAGTCTGCTCTGCACCCGTTACTTGCCAGGATAAGATCCAGCTCCCCTGCAGCCTTGAACTGGAAGGAATGGTTAGAAAATGGATGGATTTTAAAAGTTTAATTGACCATAGTGGTTCGGAACAAAAACCAGAAGACACCTGACCCTCCAGCAATTGAGTCTGACACCCCTGTTGTACGTTATGGCACTAGGAAGTCCTTTGCGGCCAATCAGAGGTCTTAATTTCAGCTGCAGCACGATGAAGAGAAAGAGGCCATTTTTATTGTCCTTTGTTTGCGGTGTTTTGATACCAATGGAGAAACAGGATATAGTATTTTGTGAACGTCTGACACAAGCACACTTGTGGAACAAGAGCTCTGGCCCTGATCCTCCAGAGGAAACAAAAAAGCCCAGGTCGTCCGCACGCTCTACTTGACCAGTTCTTGTTAACAAAAGCAGAAAGACAGCTGCCAGCAGGAAGAGGAGGCTGGGCGAAGGTGGGTGTGCTTTGTGCACAGCTCCACACTGAAGCAGATTGCGCCTTTAAGACAGCGAGGGCAGGCTGGACAGAAGGCGAGAAGGAGAAAGGAGGAGGGGTGGGGAAGGGGCGAGGGGACCGCTCTTTGAACGGCTGAGCTCAAGCAGGCCTGTGAAGGAGAGAGCAAATCCTGTTGCTTTTCCTTTTCCTCTCCATTCAGTGTTAATAAAATCCGACTCCGCCTGCTCCACGGGAAATCGCTTTCCGCACGCTCGGATTTCAGGATGTAAAGGAGCGGTGTCTCAGGAGTGCGGGATGGGAGAGACAAGCATTAAGGACGATTGCATTAAGAAAAGAGATTTATACACAGTATGCACACAATGCTGTGCAAAACTCTGAGCTATTACATTGATTGGACTGTTCTTTGCAATATCCGTGTGTCATCACAGCCTCCTGGGTTAAAATGTCTACCATGAATACTAGATTAATAAGTGACACATGACGGTTTTGCTTATTGCACCTTCACCTTCACCTTTTCAGACTGTCTCTATGCGATTACATTTTTTGGGCCTTGAGAGTCAACTTTTCCATTCCAGACACATGTCCAGTTATGAAAAGCCACATGCCTCTGTGTAGATGGCATACTTTGAGATTTAGGGGTGGAGACAGCACGGAGAAAAATCTAAATTGCGCGACAATAATACAAACAAAAATTTGTAATTGTAGGCCAAACCCAGACCCACACTTTTATTTTATTACCCATGAGCACTTTTTGAGGAGGTACCGTTTTTAAGGAATTCAATGCCACTTTTGTTTTTCAACTTCACTTTTTGTTTTGCTAGACCCGTATTACTGCTTTCTCCAGACTCGCTGTTAGTTCAAAATGCATTCACACTGGGACACTGGTAACCAGTCGAGCTCCTGCCTCAAATGCTGCTCAAATGGCTAACCTGGAATAAGGCCTAAAGTCTACATGTGCAGCTCTTCGCTGGTGCTTGTTTAAACTGTCATCAAGGCTTGCACAATGATTGCATATTTTCCCATCTAGCATTTATAATGTTACACCTTTTCTCTCTTTTCATCGTTTGTTAAAAAAGCTCTGTAGTTGTCAAGGCTATACACAAGAATGGTCGCAAACGAGGGGAGGGATCAGCTTCAACGACATGACTGGGTACCTATACTCTCACAGTCCTTTGGGTAAAGAACTGTCTCCTGATCTCAGTTTTAAATACACTTCCCCGTAGTCTCCAATCGTGCCCAGGGGTTCATGTCTCACTGTTTATTCTCAACAAGTCCACTGGCTTTACTTTGTCACGGCCTTTAAGGATTTTGAATACTTCTATCAAGTCTCCTTGCAATCTTTTCTGTTTAAGACTAAAAGGTTTGGTTCCTTCTGCCTCTCAGTGTAGGGCATTCCCTTCAGCCCCAGGATGCCGCTGCAAGCTCTGGATTAATTCCAGGGCAGCATTTCTTTTCTAAAATGTGATGACCAAAACTGTTCACAATATTCTAATTGAGACCTTACTAGAAGATGTTCATCATGTGACAACATTAACTTCATTAAAGTCTTTTCCATGAGCTCAGTGTTTCCCATTTTGCATTTATAGTCAATGTTTTTGCAACCTGCGTTGCGTGCAATGCACAGAACCCTGCACATCTCTATATTAATGCTGATCTTTCAGGGGTGTGTCCAGTCTTGAATTTTATCCATATCTGTCTGAACTTCAATTGCTGCATCTACAGTGTTTGTGAATCCTCCTAATTTGGCATCATGTGCAAACTTCTACGAGTTTACAAGTTTGAATGGGGACAGGAGGCTGTCACTGCTGACTGTGCAGTACATCAGCCGCTCGGGCGTGGCGCCCTTTGTCAGAATGGAAATCGAGGGGTGCAAGCTCAGTGCCGCACAAGAAAACCCCAGAAGCAGTGAAGGGGGGGCACTGATGGAAAGAGAACAGGAAGTGGAAATAGAACCCCATTTCTTGTTTTGATGGGGGGGTAGAATAATCACCGACTGTAAATGAATGTTTTAGCAAGACGAGGGAGGAGTGGAAGCACTCTCTAAAGCACAGAAGCACACTAAGTGCTTCTGGAGGTCCCGGCGGAGAGAGAGACACACACACACATACACACACAGACAGACAGGTTGGGATTAAAATTTAATTAAGGTGTCTCTATTTTTGCAGCTGTCTGAACGAAGGGGGCAAAGAACAAAGGCTGTTAAGAACATTATTACTGTTTGCACAAAGAAACTGCAACTCTAAACAAAACACTTTTTTGCTGTGTTTGGTGTAATAACGCATTTCTTTAAAATAAAAATGTGTGACAATTGGAAAGCCACAGAAGCTCTTCAGGATTGAGACTGGCACCTATTTTTAATTTGAGCTTTACAGGGCAAAACAGCACCTCCATTAAAAGTGACATTGTGCAAAAACAGAGAAGATTTTTTTTTGCATTTAGAGACCATTTGCTTAAGTGAATCTGAAAAAGAGCTACTGTATAACTCCCATCGTAACGTGTTCCTTACAATTATTCTGCATACAGCAGTTTGTCTCTGAAAGCTGCAAGAGGTTACATTTTTTACAGAAATCACATGGCTGCAGCCTGGCGATCATCCATCCGAAGGCAGAGCTGGCAGAATCCGTAGAGCCCAGACATTTTTTTAAGACTTCTTAAAGAAAAATCCCCTGTGAAAATATCTGTATATTGTCACATCTGTAGAATCTTCCTGTACTCCAAATACATCCAACACAAATCTGAACATAGGATGAAATAAGATATTTCAAAACACTACTCCTGCAAGAGTTCCCACAAGATCAACCCCCACCGTCTCCCCCCAGCGCCATCGCTGTCCCCCCGTGCTCTTCAAAGATTCCCCGGAGTCTCGTCACGCAACTGGGGTACAGCAAATGTATCGGAAAATGAGCTCACTCCTGGAATCAAAGGGGTTGCGAGTGATCTCTCATTTGCGGTGTAAACCCTGAGAAACATTTCAGGGGGTGCAGCCTGAAAAAGTAACACCGGAGCAAAAAAAGTGCCTGCTGGGAACTCAGATTGCTCGACTCTCATTTGAAATTTTTACTTGGAACGCACAGCTCTCGGTTCTCGGGTTCGAATTGGAGCTGGGGTGCCTCCTGTGTTTGTGCCCAACAGGGCTTGCCCCAGATGCCTCCAACCTTACAAAAGACATGCTGTCCATCTTAACTGGTGTCTCTAAATTGTCTGCAAGTGCCTGTGGCTGTGCATGCCTCAGGATGGACTGCCATCTGCCTTGCTTTGGGTTGGAATAATACTTTTATTACCCTTCCCAAGACTTCTTTATGGCTCAAGTGTTATCCATGAGCTAGAGCAGAGCTTCCTGGCGTTCAGTCCTTGGGCACCTGGGGAACCCCACATCTGCTCGTTTCCAGTTAAGTCAGTAGCAGTTAAGTAACTACTCTCAGTTACTAATTTGAACTTAAAAACGTACTATTTGAACTTACTATTTGAAGTTAAAAAGAAACATCCAGTGCTCTTAAGAGAGAAAAGGAATAAAAAGTTCAGATTAATCATGTTACTACTTCAATTTAAGGTCATTAACGTAGGTTTATGTCACTGAGACTGTAGCTCAGCTGGAAAGAAATGTTACAGCAGGTGTAAGAGAGCAGAAGAGGGAACGCTTGATTCAGTGGACCGCAGTGCGAAATGGGGGCAGTTTCTCCTGACTGGCTCGTCTTCCTGTCTTTTTTCCTTGCCTTTTCCAAGGAGCAAGCGCTAACCCTGGACTCATGCACTCACTGTGACTAGGCTTGGCAGTCGCCTGGCGCTGAGACCAGCAGCCCACAGAGGTTTGTGGCACGAACTCCTGGGTGGCGGGGAGAGCAGCAGGGGTTTGTCTAGGAACAGTGTTCCGACCCCCTGTGGCATTAGTCAGCCTGAATCCCAATCCCAGGGATGAATAACTTAGAAGCGTTGCCTTTCTGTTTTGCTCCAGAGAGTCTCAAGGGTGGGGGTTGTTGGCACAGTGCTCACACACAATCTCACAAAGGGAAGGCCGTATATTCCTAAAAAACTCACTTCCTGTCTGATAGACACTCCTGCTACTAGAGTGGGTTTAAATCTTCATAACGGGGAAGCAACTTATTAACTATTAGCAACTTATGAAAGTTACAAATATATCGTGGGACTTAAAAAGCATATATGAAGCATTTATTATCCACCTAAAGTAATATGAATTACGAAAACTAGACAATGCTTTATTTTGCCTGTATATTTTGAAGCATGTATTAGTTCTTTATCATCATAAAGTTATAAAAGCACATTTGGCAGATATGTCTAAAATAGGCCTTGCAAGTGATACTCTATATACAGTAGCATGCAATACTGACTTTTAACAAATGACTTAGCAAGATCTTCATACACTGATTATCCCTGATTTGTGATAAATGCTCATGCTGCATACTGAAGAAGTAATATGCCTCACAGTGTACAGCTAAAACAGGGTTTTAACAGTGCAAAACAAGGTTCTCAAGGTCAAGCTATCAAGTTATTGATAATTCCTGAAGGGAGATTTAAAGGAGCCCAGATCCATAATTTACCTCTACAATTAGTTTTGTAATTGGGACCTTTACAACAACAAATTTCCTAAACTCAAAAGCTCAGAAAAGACAGTAACCCCCCAACCTCCTCCCCCCAGAAAATCCAGGAAAGCAGGAGACAGTCAGTCCCGATGTCCCGCAATTAGTCGTATTGTTGCACAAATGAGAACAAATCGTACAGACTTTTGAGACCCAATCGCCCAGGCTGCACTAGTTACAAAGTAGTGGCTTTTCATAACACGGAAATGGATTTGCACTTCTGAAATAAAATATGTTGAGGGTTTCAGCAGTTCAAGTATTATTTCAACTCTATTTTTCTCCCAGTGATATGATGCGGTGTTGAACCCTCCTAATTAAAAAGGCACGCGCCTTTCGCTCTCGCTCTCAGCATGTGACGGCAGCTCCTGACAGTTCGCGATATAATGCAGACTGAAGCCTTCGCACATCACGTCTATATTTACCCAAACCTGTGAAGCGAATTTATTAGAACTTGTTAAAGAGGCACAGAGAGCTTTAGCGTGGTTCATGAACCTGTGAGACTTCCAGCAGGGAGCTCCACATGCGACTTTTGACCTCTGCACAGTTGGAGAGGGGAACTCCTTCTTTAAAATCACCATGGACCTTATCATGCAATCTGCGGAAACTCAGATGTGACTGAACACCTAGATTTTTAAAAAAAGTTTGTCATTAAAGCAATACCACATAACTGTGCAAGGATCACAGGGATCACGAACAAGAAAATTCTATTCAGTCCATCCAACTCTTATTGGACACTCTTCGCAATTCGCAAAAGAGTTGCTTCCTGAGGTTATCTAGTGTAGACTTCAAGCACTCCCCAGGTCTCTCTGTGTAATCAAGTGCCTGGTGTGTTCAGTCCTAATTGGCTCTCCTCTTCATCCCTGAAATTACCCTCTTAGAACCACAGACATGATCTTCTTTCAGTTTTCTATGACCTCACCATCAGACTAAAAAGGAACCCTGCCAGATCAAAAGGTCTGTGGTGAACTGGTCATACTCGTCACGGAGACTCAAACAATAAATAACACAGCCTTGAGACACGGTAGACATGCAGCTCAGCCACCAAAGCGATTTGAGGACATGGATTACACATCACCATCACTTTCCAGAGCCGTTTGGCCAATACAGAGGCGCGGTGGCCCAAAGCCTAGCCCAGGAAGCAATGGACACAAAACAGGATGCCAGTCCATCGTAGGGCACACACAGACAAAATAGCACAGACACATATACACTCAGTCACACCAAGGCCAGTTTTCTTAAAAGCCAATTAACCAGTATGTCTTTGGACTGTGGGGTCCAGGGTCTGGAATTGAACCCAAGGCTCCAGTACTGCAAGTCAGCAATAATAACCACTGCGCCACTATGCTGCCCCCGGATTACATATGAACCTCCTTATTCTTCACACTCCACAGCTCACCTGCATACCCTACCATTAATGAGCATGACCCGGAAGTAAACTGAAACCTGCATGCAGGGAGGTATTTCCATACCTACTGGAAATGCCTACAGGGAAAGGAAGGGGATTCATTCTGCTTTTATTTCAGCTAAAGCAACTCTTTTCTTTATTTAACACACAAAGTGAAAAATATTAGTTTTAGTTTTACTGTAAAATGAAGACCTACTGTACCATCACCTTTCCCTCCTCTACGAGAAATGGCTAAACGTCGTATGCAAGGCACAATCAAGTTATATTTCTGACCAGTTACCATTACTGCAGAGCTCCACCGGCCCTGCAAAATAATCCATAAATAAGGGATTACATTTCTTAAAAAACACCTCAATCTTCAGACTCTGGGCTGCTTTCTTAAATGACATTCATACATTCTGTTATGCAGTCGCGGGCACACGTGGCATCAGACAGATGCGTGCTGAATATTCAGTGAGGGCATTAGCTGTTTCAGTTACCCGCTTCCTCAAAAAAGCCATTAAAAATACTGAAGCGGTTACCGCAGGGGTTATGAGAATAGCTTTGCTTTTCTTTTTTATCGAAAGCTGATAATTGTGAGGCTGTGCTATTGTTAGTGACTCGCTCAGGCGTCTGCAGGTTGATAGAAGCCAGGGGTACATTAGAAAGTGAGAGCAGTGTCTCCCAGTCGCTTCTCACCTGGAAGGAAAAGATCCTGAGAGTTGTAGGAATTGAGGCGAGGATGGTGGAAACTGGGGAAAGAAGGTGCCCCCTGTGGACTTGCTCACAGTCCCGTAGGATTTGTAGGTAACCTTCACATTACATCACTAATTTCTAAAGACCTGCAACAATGTGCTGTAACATTGATCAATTAAATAGGAGGTGCATTCAATTAAGCAATTTAGAGACCAATTGGAGAAAAAATCTGAGGTTTCTTCTCTATTCACTGCCCCTCCAGCACCAGTGATGCTTACTTGTTTAATTGATCAATTGCTCTAGCAGGTGGTCCTGATCTTTAAAAAACAAGTGATTCAGGGTGACCTACTGTATAAGAATAGATGGATCATGGATCTTGAGGACTAAAACTAGAGAATCCAGGTACAGAGACTTAAATGGACCTTCTCCA
Source organism: Lepisosteus platostomus (assembly GCF_059453375.1). Lineage (NCBI taxonomy): Eukaryota > Metazoa > Chordata > Actinopteri > Semionotiformes > Lepisosteidae > Lepisosteus > Lepisosteus platostomus. Next base: position 16,150,229 of record NC_142623.1, read on the forward strand.
TCATCCCCTTAAATAAACGTAACCCCTTGTCTGCTGCCCACTGCTCTGAAGGGCAACACTGCTAATTACTGGGATTGGTGCTCTTTCTCCAGTCCAAGTGGATGAGGACAATCCCGGATCCCGGCTCAGAACTGCCCTTTTGGTTATAATCGCATTTTTTTGTTTTGTTTGCAGTAATATTAGGAATCGCATCTTCGAGATCACGGCCGTCGAGGTGACCGCAGAGGTTAGCAGGGATTTGAAAGGCTAAAGCCAGCTCTCTTCGTACGTGTCGCTTCGTTCAGGGGGCTGTGTCGGGGGCTGGGGGCCGCGTAGGTTAATCTAAATGAAACTCAAATGAAAGCTGACATAAGTCAAGCACGTATGAAATGCACAATGGGGGGGAAGCAGAGGATAATAAGAAGAAAGAAAAGCAGTGAATGGGAAGACGCAATAAAATCCGTTTAAATTCTCCTGCAGAAAATTGTTTATGTTCACAGCGGAGCAAGACGTAAATCGGATTTGCGGGGAAATGCCTTTTTGTCAATTAAGGGGAGAAAAAAAAGTAGAGACGAGTAATCTGCTAATTGGTTAAATGAAATGATATGCATAGAGCTTTGGCTTTTGTGTCTGAGCGCTATATACATGTCATCTTTGGTGACGGCGTTTGGCTGTCTATGAATAGCGATGAGATGCCTTTTCCGAGGTTATATCTGGGAATATATTCAGGTTTCATTTGCATAGCTGTCAGGGAGCCTCAGATGCGAACAAGAAAATGTGTCAGTGCTGGGTACATCAAGCAACAGACTGCGAGCTCCGACTCCAGGCGTGCGTGTGTGTAGGGTGTGAGAGAACCAGTGTCCGGGCCACAGGAAATACAGCCTTCAGATGTCGCGGTATAAAGCATCTATTCGCAGGAGCCTATGTCCAAATTCTAATAAGCAAGTTCCTTAAGTCATACGTATACGCGACACACTGTTGTTATTTTATATGAAGTATTGTGATCCAAACTTCAGTAATATAAATAATTGTCGCTTCTACCAGCACCATAAATGAGCCTTCTCCAAGGCGTATTTTGTCCCCGTTTCCGTGGGGCTTAGAAACAACAAATCACGAACAACATATCTCATGATTAGTCTCTTGATTATTCTGACAACTTAAGAACTGATACCAATAATAAACAGAGTTTGATAGGTCATTCTGTTTCGGCCATGGAGCCTTCTTCAGGTGTGTGAACACACACCTTCACACACCTGAAGAAGGCTCCACGGCCGAAACGTTGTGTTCTCTTTCTTCTTTTTTTCAGCATGGAATAAACCTATTACTTGTTCCTTTGCAGCCTACGCATGCTGACGCAGCTACCCACCCGAACTACTATTCTGAAAGTGTGCCCATCTTCTACATTATACGGTACAGAGGCTGAGGCAGAGTTCAAGACCATGGAGAGCTCCGGCTCCTACAGCCTCAGAGCGCTTAATGGAATGACATAGCTGTCAACATCGTAACGACAGTCTACCATGTGGGCACGGCAGAGAGGAAAAGGAAAACTCCTCCCCTCAAACTGATGCCCCCCCCCCTCAGACAATGGGTCTGTGCTATATTAATTATAATAAATCATGGACAATATCTTCAACTTCAAGGGTTGGGATCCTGCAGCCTATAGTCAGGGTGCATGGCGATTTGCTAAAGTATTATTTTTTTTTAGTTGAGTAGGTAATTGGGGACCAAAATCTGAGCGCCTTTCAGAATTCTAGAATCACAGCTGTATTAACTGAAAAGATCGCTTGCTTAATTGATCATTACCTTACAGGTATTTCCAATAAAAAGGAGACCTATAGTATTTAGCTGGATTGGAGGTAACAGTTTGCCTCAGACAGCAGATGGAAAGGCCGGCTTAGATACTGTAAATCTTGTCAATCTACCCTTTAAAGCTTCAGTCTTACAGTCTTCACTTGTATTTGTTTATGGGTTAACAGCATAATTGGCAGTAGCTTTACCACCTTCTAATTGCACCATCTTGCCCTGTCTCAGAAGATGAGCTTGGTCAGTCATGGGAGAGGAGATCTTTACAAAACAATCAGGTGTCTGCTCCCTAATGGGCATTAGTAGACCAGTAGGTGGCGCTCCTCCATCTGCTCCAGAATTGATTAATTTATCCATATGCATTTTGATCCAAAGAGGTGACAGGGGACACTGTGCTGTAGGAGATGCTGTTCTCCAGATGAAAAGTTGCACCAAGGTCCCGAGTACTTGGTTATTAAAGACCTCATGGTCTCAACCTGGTGTCCTGACAGAATTTCACTATCAGCTGGCACAATCTGAGCTTCATAAACACCCCCCTTAATCCAACTGCTGAAGTGATATCCCTCTGCTCCCCGACTGGCTGTGCAGTGGGGCTGCTGGTGCAGAATGGCTGCAGAGAGTTACTCAGGTGGGCGCTGCATTTGAGTGGTGGATGAAGTGGGTCCCCTTCTACAGTGAAGTGCTTTGGTGTTCTCTGGTATGAAAGTGCTATATAAATGCAAGAAATGATTATTATTATTAATTAGTTATAATTTTACATTAATATTAGAGTAGACCAGTAGTCTAGAGGTTATGAAAGGTCAATGCTTCAGGTCTGCAACAAACCAACTAACATTTCAATTGCAATATCTCACAATCTGTTGGAGGCAGAGAGATGTGATTTTGCTGTCATTATGCTATAAAGTGTACAGTCAGTTATGTTATTTAAATTAAAATTCTATTTTAACAATGATCAAAGTGGAAGACCTTTATCTATTTTAACCGCAACCTTTTAAAACAAAACCCTTTTGAGATAAATCACGTTTTGGTAGGGGTCCCGGTTTAAAAGCCAGAGAAGTGGTCCTCTGTGCAGAACACTGTAGGAATCCCTGGGTTAGAATGGGCGTATGTAAAGCCCTGAGCCACAAGTGGGTCATTCTCAAATTCCAGGTTCGGAAAGTGGCTCACATCCTACTTGAAATCAGAGGCAGATTTCCTCACGTCCAAACCCACTGTGTTCAGAAAAATACCTGAGAGTGTGTGCAGGAAGGGAAGGGCAGAGACTTGGAGAAAAACCTAAAAACAGCTGTTTTTAGGGTACAGACACCCAAGCAAAGAGGTGTGCTGAGTATCCCACAGAGTGCTGGGCAATGGCTCTTTTACCTCTTCCACATTCTCATTGTTCCCAATGTGATCAAGAGCATTTCTCCATATTACAGTACTGAGAGCCAGTGAGAGAGAGACAGGAAGAGACAGACAGATAGAGACAGGACTGTAAATTGCAAAGAGAGATGGTGAGATGAGAGCAGGGGAGGGGGGGGGGGGCTAACTGCGAGAGGAACAGATTGAGAGAGGGGGTGTGAGGGAAAGGGAGGGGGAGGGGGAGGGGGTGGGGGGGAGAGAGCCGGAGCGAAGGAGAGGTGTTTAGTATGCAGTAGCACGCGCAGTGCACTGGAGAGTCAGAGCTTGACTCACACACTCCATTCAACAACTAAACAAGGTCATCCCGAACGCCAGGAACAATGATTAAAATGAAAAAAAAAAATGAGAGAGAAATGCTTGATGTGCGCGCGCGCGCCGTAACTGCCTTTTGGAAAAAAAAAACGACAAGAAATAGAGGGGAAAAGACAGCGCAGACGTCCCTGTGGAATTTTAATCAGACCCACTCCATACTCAAACGGGTTCAATTTGGCAAACAACAGTGCTTTGTTTTCTAAGATGATAACGGTCTTGCCGCAAGCATGTCTGCTTTTGGAAATAAACACTAGATTGTTGGAGCTTGGTCACTTGCCTTATGTTAATTCCTGATGCATACTCATGTAACACACCTGCAGGGCCCTGACACAGCAACAGGGCAGTTTTGATATTTGCTTAAAATATCTCATGTGCGAAAAGTCACCAAGAACAAGCTGGAGAACACACATAAATCCTGGTGCCTTGTGCATTGTGCTGGATCTGGCAGAGACAGTAAAAATGAAATTGAATATTTATACCAAGCCAAAACTGCACAATTCCTAATGGTGTGTATATTTGTATGGATACATTGCAAGGTGTAGTATACATATTACCAAAATAAATAAAAAAAACTGATTGCTTTGTGATTGCTCAGGTGAACTTCACAACAAATGACAATGACACGTTGGCAGAATTACTGTCTAGTGTTTACCTAAAGGGTAAGGATGCCTAAAGACATAACAAAAAATACAGAAACTAGCCTAATTCTTGGCATTAAAAAGAATGTTCTATACAATGTCTCTTTTGTCTTGATCAGAGGGGGCTACAAGCAGCATGACGCTAATATCCTGAAAGGTATTGTGAAGTCAGCCCCGAGGATGACATCAGACCTAATAGTCAAACAGAAGTATTCATTAACACAAGTACACATTTCCCTGGAAATGTCCTAGGTTCCGTTAGGAAATGACTGGATGGTTTTCAAAATATCCAAATTGCCACCTCTGGCTTGTACTCTTTACTGAGTTCTCCAAGCTGATTTAGAAATGCTCTACAGGACACAAAGCAGGCTTTCGTCAAGGAGGGGAAGAGCAGCTCAACTCCTTCAGCCTCCAGACAACTCTAGCCAGTACGGTGGGCGACAGACCTTCGTCAGCTTTAAGACGACTGCAAAGCCCAGTATAACAACTGTCCTTCCAGCTCTTGTTCATTCAAGGGATACGCTTTTTAAAAAACAACAAGTTTTCGACTAAAAGGTAGAAGGTGATGAAGATGATGGATTACAGATGTTAGGGATAGCTTCGTGGAGCTTTGCACCCACGCAGAATGGGGGCACCAAGCAACACAGGTGAATTCAAACAAAAAGGAATGCCGTTCTGTATTGCTGGTGTACTTTTTTTTTTCCAAAACCAAACAACTGCAAAACTGAAAAAGGGATGTAGAGGGGGAGCAAGGGGTTCAAAAACAAAAATGAAATGTCAGCCGAAATTTCACAGCTTCTGTGGTGGCAAAAGCTAAAGGATGTTTCTTGCACAACAGGATTAAATCTCAACAGAATGAACAGATCTTGACAGAATTAAAGCAGAAGCACTGAAATAAATAAATAAACGGGGAAATGAATTTCTGCCAAAGCACCATGCTGGCAGAGGCAGCATGTCTGTGCTATAAATAGAGTCAGGTGGCGTTGCACACAGAGAGCTCAGGTTAGTGTGAGTGGGGGGGTGGGGGTGGGGGTTGCGTGAGCCGAAATGCGCAAATGAGGGGCTGCGGAGACTTCGCGGGGGAGGAAGGCGGCGCAGGAAGGTGACTTTCGAAGAATGTGGCATGAAGATCGGGCTTAACCTGACCCCCCTGACCGAACAGTGTCACCGGCAGAGACGCACCAACAAGAGCTGAGGCTGCAGTGGAGAACCATCCTTATGAGCATTTCCTCTAAATCACAGAAAAGGGGCAATATGATAAACTCTCGAACTGCAATGTAAGGGTAAAATTAAACCTCCATTACGCACAGAAACAGTGATTGCAATAGTGTTGCAAAACTTTAAACGAAAACAACCAATCATTATATTTTTATAAACAGTAATGGGTGACAAAGGTTAAATAAAAAATGCTAGTAGCATTATTAGCCAGTGGGCTTTGAAGCATTTGCTGTAACAGAAGACATCTTGGCATCACTGTCACAATAACAATATCCACAGCAAGGGTAATAATATATTATTATGGAAATGCAGGAAACAATGGATTGAGTTTGGTGGGAGGAAGACCTGAGATAAATCATAATTGTACCTGTCAAGGTGCTGTAATGTTTGGGCACCCCTGTTTGTCAGAGACGGCTGCTCTGCATGGTTATAACTCACAAGCCTTTTTGCTTGGTGAGCAGAGACACTAGTATTAACCAGCCAGCAACAGCCCCCAGGAGGCAAATAGTAGCAGGCAATGGAATTGTTAAAGGAGGCAAGCAGCAATCAAGGAAATTGAGATACACATAAATGGAGCTGTAAATACTGTATAAACGAAGTCATCTGTGCAAATCACATATCCTCAGTCTAGTAATTGCATGGGGATTTGATACAAGAATCCAAAATCTCTGAGTGTACTGACAAAGTCAGTCTAGTGGGCTACTCCAAGCTCAACCACTAAATAAGTACACAAGTAGAAACTAAGTTCAGGTGCACACACAGCTGAAAGTCTAAGTAACAGGGGAGATGCATTTGAGAATGAGAACATGAGGCATTTCTTTACCCAAAGAGTTGTGGGAGTCTGGAACAAGCTAGCCTTGCTTCTTGCTTCTGCCATCCCAAACAATTTTCTAGTTTATTCTACCACAACATATCAGGGATATTTAATTTATGAGGGATATTTGTTAGATCACCAAAAAATGTTTTTTTCATTATCCATACATTAGCAGATCGTTGAGGGAGAGAAAAAATGTGGATCTGGGACATGCTAACTGCATGTGGCAAAGATACAGCCCTCATGATAGGGGCAGGTGCAAGTGCTAAAGTAAAGCTGCCCTTAATGGGAGCAGCTTCAGAGTACTGGATAGCCACAATCCAGTATGAAAAGCCATGCAGGAAATTAGGATGGAGGGAGGGACTGCTTATGAAGCCACTTTTTTGATGTAAAGAGTGCAAATCCATAGACTGATGTCACCTCCCTACTCACCCACTCCGCCTACCCATCTAGCACAAGCACCCCTGGCCTGACAACAGAAAGCCTCTCAGTGATGGAGACACCTGCTCCTCTTCGAGAGGCACAATCAGCCCTAAGCAGGACAATGGGGGGGCCGTTTCAAATGCAAAAGAGCCAGCCCGTAGGAGAAGCCACAAACACAGGCCCTCGCTGAGCAGTGGGGATGGAAGAGGGGTGAGGGGGGTTTAGGGAGTGTGTGAGTGCGCAGAGGCTCAATGGCTGCTGTAGGGTTTTCAACAGAGCGGACCTTGTTAAAACACCTGTTTTCCTCTTCGTGTTAGAAGACAGTTCTTTGACTGTGGCTCATGCATGTGGCGCATTACGCAAGCGTTAGCAAATTACAGGATCTCGGTTTGACCGAGAGTATAGGAAGCCATGAGAGAGGAAAGGTCGGAGGGTTTGCTGAATGTCTCAAGATCGCTTGTGCAGGCCTCCGGAACCTCAGGTGAATGGCTCTGCATCAGTTAAAAAAACTAACTGCATGTAACGAAAATGTGTCGTAGAAACATTCCAGAACACGGTGTGAAATTGTTTTTTTCTTTTGATAACTTGGCATTATGATCCTTAGATGCCCGCAGACAGATCTTTAAGATGTGATGCTGTCTGACTGGCAGTTTTAGTCAACCAAACAGGGTCGTGACAGGAGGCCGTTTCTCTTCTTCACCAAGGGCAATCAATATAATGGGTCCAATCTAGCCAGCCATTTATCTTGAAGTGCTATTAGCATCATTGTTCATCAAAGGGGGGAAAATGTCCATTAATGCAACACACCTCCAAGAAAAGAGAGCAATCTACAGCTCCAAAGAGGGCCTTTAATTAAAAATGTTTATTCATGCTTTTATAGCCTTTCAGAAAGAGGAGTGCTAATATTTTTGAGCAACAGCAACAAGACAAAGATCTATTTATCGGGATAAGTGCTGTTTGTGTTTACTGACAAAAAAAGAAAGCATAACAACACTCACTAATGGTCTCTTCAAGGGGGTCATTAAGTGTATTTAGGTTCCACACTACTGTTTGTAGAAAAATCAGCGTTGCATGTGCTTCAGCAGTGTGCGTACTGAAACACACAGTATATAGATTTTGCATGCATGCACATCCATGCATAAAAATCCCCAAAACAAAAAACATTCCTTCAAAATCTAATGGGATAAGGGTTATGAAATAATTTCGTAAAACCTTCCATGGCTGTTGTTCAACCAGCACTCATTGACTGGTTCACGTCTGACCCTGGTGAGCCGGCAGTGCTTACAGCGACAGGGGCCCCACTGCTCTGCTGGCTCTACTGCGGGCACTGAGGGCCTTGCAGTGTGCAAACAGGACAACGGATCTGGCAAAGTGCGCCTCGCAGTGGGGGGCGTGTGAGCCGATTAGCAATTATTGGTTTCTGGATGACTGATTCTGAAATTGATTCAAAAATTTAAAAGATCTATCCTTTCGTTGGAGGTTATCGGCAATTCTACAGTGCTTCAGGTCAACTTTCCAAAATAGACTAATTTAATATGCATTTAAATGGGCATATACCACAGGGAAGAAAATATCAAGGTGAATAAATAAGGCCACATGGTTAAATAAAATAAAGCCTGTATTAACAGCTCACCTCCATTAGACCACTCAGCTCATTGGTCCAGGAAGGAGGTGTGTATTGGACGATATTAAGCTTAACAAATGCCCAGCATGGGAAGCACCTTTTATGAGGCTGGCTAGCACGGAGACAAAGTCCCCATCACTGATCATTAATGAATTCACATGGAGAAATTCCCTGGAGAAAAGGCAAAACAAAATACCATTCTAGGAAACAAAAAATAATTATCAGAATTTTCACGGTAGGAAAAATATTGTAAACCTAAATATTACTACTCTTACACTGCACTAAGGCATGCGTAATTAGTTATTTTACTCAAGATAGTAATACTAATGTTGTAATAGAAATGCTGCCACTGTGCAAGTCAAGAAAGGTGCGTGATTGATCGGTAGTTTCCAGCAACAGCTGGAACTGTTGTACTGCAACAGCTTGTTCGCCATGCCTTTCTCTGGAAATGGGAATCTCGCTGAGGATGCTCCATCTTCATCACAAGGAAACCAAGGAGCCGAGGAAGCAATTAGGGTGAAGGACGGCCAGGCTGATTGCGAGAATCGTGTTTGTGCTTTCCTTTCTTCGCAATCAAGCCTGCCTCCTTCCACTCAGAACAATGGAGCTCTTCAGAGAAAACAGAAGCCAAACAGAGAATTGAAAAGTCGGGGAGGGGTGTACAGCTTTGGAAAAAATAAAAAATGAAAGTAAATCTTCAGGCTCCCCAGCTGGAGGAAAGGACCGGGAATTACCACAAATCATCCTGAAGGACAACTGTCCTTTCCCAGAAACAAACACTGAACTCTTCAGTGCTGGAAAATCAACACTCTCACAGGGCGCTCAGTGTGAACTCATTATAGTCCATCTGCTGACTATGAGGAAGCCAGGTGGAAACTGAAAATGCATTTAAAGCTGAAAATAGGAGACATTTCTTTACACAAAGTGTAGCGGGAGTGTGGTACAAGCTGCCCAGCTATATTGTTAAACCTGATTCCTTGTCTCTCAAGAAATGGCTTAATGAGATCCTGGGATCCTGCTACATGGGTCAGATGGGCCATACTGCCTCATCTAGTTTGTAACCATACTGATGTTTTTATGGTCTTCATTGACCATGACAGAAAGCATTTTTTATATCAGTAAAAGTAACATGCGATAAGGTTGGGAGTTTAAATCATAGGGGCTTCGGCTCAGGGACTCTGCATTCATCCTGTCTGCCAGGTTTTACTTAACTAAAATGTTTTGTTTTTAACATAGGCTTTTTGCGAAAAAACAAACAAAAAAGAATTCCTTTCATCAGCTCTGCTATTAGCTGAGAGCAGCTGCGGAGTATCCACAGAGCGCCGGGGGTTCAGGACGGCACAAACGCTCAGAGAAAGAAACGAGTTTAAGACAAGGCCCCACGAAGCCCCAACCTGACGTGGTTTTGACGAGAGTGGTAAAAGCGCATGCGGACCCGCGGAGATGAAAAAGAAATCAGCACAGAGAGAGAAACAGAACAGGGGGTGACAGTGGGGAGGGCCTGCAGAAGAGCAGCAGAGAGCTCTTTCCTGGAGTATTCTGGCTGAGACAGAAGTAAGGCATGAGGTGGGAATGCTGAAAGGATAGGGCAGTTGAAGTCATAAATATGAGGGTGGATGTTCAAAGTACGGTGCTGCCAGGATAGGGCAGTTGTTAGTGGGGGTAAGTTTCTACGTTGTAAGAATGAGGGTGTAACCTTTAAGTATGGTGTATGTTGTACTGCAAGTACGGTGCTGCCAATATAGGACAGTTGTAAGTGGTAGTAAGTATATATGTTTTAAGTTGTAAGAGCAGGAGTAGTACCAGGGCAGCTGCAGCAATTTAGTTGTTCAGGTGGCTGAAAAACTCTTTTCCCAAACCCCACAGCCACATCTCTCCCATGCTCTACTACACAGCCCACTCGGAGGCTGACAGGGGTCACGCTGGCCATTGCCATGACAAAAGCCATGGGGAAGAGATCCTTGCAGATGCCTTGAATGAATTCCGGTTTGACCAGGGGTCAGCTTGGGGGGGGGGGGGGAATACAAACAGTTGCTCTGGGTACAAAGAAAGAGGAAGACGGGATCCCATGTATGGCGATAATAAAGCGTGCCACCTCTGGCTGCCCTGGGGGTCCCGGAGGGGTTATCACACACGCTGTGCTGCAGGATCAGGCCAGGTCAAAGTTCTGTGAGTGTTATTTTAGTCAGGCTGTGTGCAAGTTTTTTTCAGCTAAAGGCACACAACACAGTTTTATTTCCCAGCTGAAAGTTCAGTGTGTGGCACACCTCTTTTACTACGCAGATTTCTCCCTGGATCCGGAAGATCTTTTCATCAGCTCAGGAGATGGGGACTGTTTTCTGTTTATTAGTACCTCCCGAGCTTACTAAAAATTAACCTGCATGTAAGGCGCAGCAAGCGTAAGATGCAGAGTGCTGGCACAGGGACAGTTTGCAGTCTTGTGGATCTCTCACCCTTAAAAACATTATTACTGCATAATATTGTGACCCAGTGCGGGAACGTCTTTGGTTCTCCGACCCCGGATTGCTTTTTATCCTCGGAAGGATATTGTTTCTGCCGTTTTAACAGAGTTTAATTCTTGAGATTGCTCATTAGAGGCAGAAGGTCCCTGCCAGCAAGCCTCGGGGCTCAATGCCAACAGCACAGGATGCATCAGTGCTACACTGGCTACCATGACTTGATAGGCTAGCACACCTTCACCACAGCGAGTGGCCCCAGGAGGGAAAAGCCAGCCTCCGAGATGGCCAGATCAGATCTGCTCCCTGTCTCAAAGAACTCACAGCGTCACAAATGACAAGAGAACCAGCTCTGCAGTTTACCACAGCTGGCAAAACGAAAGATGTTGGGCTGATGATAATCTGATTATTTATCTGGGCACCTGAGGTAAACACAGGCAGCTGTTACTATGCAGGAGTCCTCTCCTACCATGTCTTTAACTAATTGGACAATAGTCATTCACATCCATCGCCACGCATGGTCAGGGCAGGGGTGCTGCATTGCACAGACACAGTGTGAAAACCCTTGTAGTCAGGAAGGTGCTGGGCTCTGGAGAAACTCTGAGGAAAGCCCCTCTCACGATAAACACTCACTGTTGGATCTCACTGCCCTCGGATGTCTCCAGCTGCCTCTGTCGTCCAGCGCAGGGCCCATCGGAAGGAGCCACACACTCCGGTCGATGCAGGTGGGAAGATCTGCTCCGCATCCCCGTCACTCCAGATCTCGTAGCAGTTCTGCAGGATCCACCTGTAAGGAGGAACATGCTCTAAGATATTGTTTCTATACATGCATCTGATGTCCCGAGACCTGCGTGCTTCAGTGCAAGAACGGGCCCGGCAGGGCCGCCCCGTACAGTCCATGGCAGGTTTTGGTTTCTTGGGCTTTATCAATACTTAACTAGCACTTTCCTCATGCAATATTCATCTCTGCTAATACTCATCTCAGCTTGTCCTTATGTAAGTCAATTATGTAAAATCCCAGGCAATGGCAGAGTCAGCTCTGAGATTCCCATGCTCAGCAAACCGCTGTTCTGGGCAAGAGCACGGACGTGGTGCGGAAACGCTTTCTGGATGACCATATCTTAAGTCCTTTTAGCTCAAACATGCCCTGCTGTGAAAAAGGCTATTAGCAAGTGTGTTACAGCTCGACAAGCTCAGGGATCGTACAAAGTCTTTTTCATTTTGTTTACAGAGCTGGAGGTCCAACAGTGGAGTCATACCTGTTCTTTTCCATATTTCCCTTTACATTGCCTTCATTTTTCAAACAGAGATTGACCCCTGCACCAACTGTATTAATCTAAAGAAGAAGGCATTGAAAAATATTGAACACTTTAGTTTCGAATCAATTTTTTTTTGCTTGATGGTAAATGGTATCATAAGTAGCCCTGAAGAGCATCTTATTATTTATTTTAATAGTAGAGTAGAGTGTCTCTGCTCATGAAGCCTGTTCCTAATGGCAAGCTTAAGTAAGATTGTCAATGCTTGATACTGTAAACCACAAGCCTTGTGATGCCTTGCAGTTGCTCTTATCTGATCGGACAGATTTCACATTATACTGAAATGACTGCCAAAACCTCTACAATCAGACATCTTCAAGTCTGCAAGCAAAACTGAAGAAGGATAATTGCAGCAAAGCTATGATGTGTAAGCTGGAGTCTAATATCTATCGTCGGTCAGAAGATGAATCTCAGATAGTTATTTCATTCTGGATTACATAAGACCACTTTGGTGCTCTCATTCAAGTCCACTATACACTTCTCAGGCTTTGCACATCTCCCTTTCTTTATGGACTGATGTATTCTATACCTGCTATCTCTACAAATCTATACATAAATCCTAAAGACAACCCCTCCCCCCACACTCCCTCCCCAGGTCAGCATTACATCTTGCAGCAGTATTGACGTGCTAATTTTGAAACAAAAAAAAAGCTATGTGTTCTCTTGCTTTGCTTTCAGTTGGCAGCTAATGCACTGGCATTAAAACAGCAAAATCACTGTAATTTCAGAGAGAGGGAGAGTTCCTTTTGATCTTCCCAGGCAGCCCTGGCTAAGACGTCCTGGTAAAGATCCTCATTAAGGGAGTGGAAATGTGCATTCAGGACGCATGGAGTGGAAACCGACTCCGATGAGCGACCTCTGCCTAAATCCAGCTACTATACATCAGCGGATGAAAAGGCAAGAAACTGAACATGAGACGCCTCCTCCTGTGAGTAGCACAATCTGATTCGCAAGCTGGAAATTTAGCATGCGCTTCGTTAGGAATTGTGAGAGTTATGCCGAGAAGCTGGTCTTGTGTTCATCACAGTGACCAATTATAAAAGCAACAGGAAAGGCATGGCAGATTTGGTTCTACTGCTGAAATATACACATGTTCATGAGGTGGATAAAATACTCCTGGCATTCCTACAAGTGTGTGCAGTGGATAGGCTGCAGCTACAGTCGTTTTGAAAATTTACTGCGCACTGATTTGCAGCTGTTCATACTGTAGCTTGCTTGTACACTACACTTCACTTTTTTATGCCTGTTAACATTGTGTATTCCTGCCCCTCTCTAGGTCTTTTATCATGTTTTTATTGTGCTTTGCCATGCCTCTCTAATCCTTACCATGCTTTTACTGTGCTTTGCCATGCCTCTCTTATCCTTACCATGCTTTTACTGTGCTTTGCTATGCCTCTCTAATCCTTACCATGATTTTACTAAGTTTTGCCATGCCTCTCTAATCCTTACCATGCTTTTACTGTGCTTTGCCATGCCTCTCTAATCCTTACCATGATTTTACTGTGCTTTGCCATGCCTCTCTAATCCCTACCATGCTTTTACTATGTTTTCACTGTGCTTTGCTATACACCTCGAGGCCTTACTATACTCTTAGCATGTTTTCACTGTACTTAACATTTGCTGTGGTATACAGCAGTAAATCTGTATGAGGAAAGGGTTTAACCTAATATGAGAGTGAAATCTGACTTTTCTCTCCTACAATTTCTACCTGTACAAAGAAGCTGCAGACCTACCCAGCTGATCTCACTTCTCATTTTGCTGCTCCAGTCAATATGGTACAGATTTTCGAGTGCGCACAAGTCCAGTACCGCACAGACATTTAATAGATCTGAGCAGCGCTATGACAAGGAAGATATGACTCAGCATACATTTAACTGTACATGCTAAGCGTTGGCTTTGTCCTTCTGAACTTAATAATTAATAGAAATGCAATGGCCTGTACAGCAGCTGGGAGAAGCTCTCTCTAATTTAGCACAGAGTTAGTATTTATCGGGATAGACAGTGAGCAATGGGCTACCATGGTACACAGGGCATGCTCCAGCTGTCTTATCAGAGCCGATGTAAATGTATCATTGATGAGCCGCCTTAGGCGATTAGTTCTCGGCCGCGTGAGGTACTACTTTATTAACGCGATGTGCCGGAGACATGGTTATTAATAAGCACGAGAAGGAGATGGCTCCTATATAACCTGCTTCTCTTCTTGATATGACTTATGGACTAGGAAAAAAAACCAGCATAGACTTAACTGCACCTTCAGGGGAAGCAGAAAGAAAATGAGTTTTGACGATACCTCATTTTTTATTCAAAAACTGGGCCCGGATGTGGATTCTTGATGAGGGCTGTGATTACTGGAGATAATTGATTTACAATCAGCAAAAAGCACATTTCAGGTGGTCTTGGTCCAAGAAGTGATTTTGATCCATTAGGCTTAGAAGAGAGGTGAAAACATGAAGAACTTGTCTTTGTTCCTGGGAGAGGGCAGGGATGGGCAGGGGCTGTGAGCAGGAAGCAGGAAGGCTGTTTCTCCCTGTAGGAGGGGGGCTCAGTCTTTTACAACACAAGGCTGCATCTTCTGCCCCTTACAAAAACCCAGTGACTTATAATACAGCACAGTGGGCTCATAACGAAAGAACTATGACTTCACTATGCTTTGCCATGCTTCTCTAATCCTTACCACACTCCAACCATGATTTTACTGTGCTTTGCCAAGCCTCTATAATCCTTACCATAAATTCACTGTTCAAGAGAGGTATGGTAACATGTTTCAAAGCAAAGAAAATAAATGTTAAACGACAAAGCGCTATGCCAATTTACCACTGCAACATTCCAAAAGTTTCAGGGAGTTTTGGACACACTTCACATTGACATTGCTATTACAGATATAGTAGTTTGGCTAAAATGTCCCACATGAGAAAAACAACCAACCAATACAAAGTGGAACCAGGGGAGATACTGTACCTAACCCTTGAGCTTAAGGGGTGGAGTGGTGGCACTGTTGCTAAGGATCTGCACCTATGGCTGGAAGGTTGCCAGCTCAAATCCTGCGGCTGGCAGAGGAATCCTACTCCGTTGGGCCCCTGGTCAAGACCCTTAATCCCCACTGCTCCCGGGGTGCTGTACAATGGCTGACCCTGCGCTCTGACCCCAGGCTTCTCTCTCCCTGTCTGTGTGTCTCATGGAGGGCAAGCTGGGGTATGCGAAAAGACAAATTCCTAATGCAAGAAATTGTATAGGGCCACTTAAGTGATCTTAACTTAAAGATATCAGTCTGCTCCCAACAGCCACACTGCAAGGGGCCTAACTTTTTACTGCCCTTTAAAGGTGCCTATGCTGCATACGGTGAGAGTATTGAGCATTGTTCAAGTAGAAAAAATAAGCTTCCTACTATTCAAATAAAGCAGATTGTTAGCTCACGGTAGCCTTAAATACGGTATTTAAGCTCGGTTGGAATGAAAACCAGGAAGTGCATGGGTCTCCAGGACCAGGAGTGGGAACCCCTTCTATAAAGTACTGTGGGGCTCACAGCATGTCAAAAGATGAACAGCTCCAACGGGTGGGAACGTCACAGGCTCACGTCTGTATGTTTCATTCTCTCCTGCACAGGTACAACACGTTCATACGCCATTAGCAATTTCTAATTTGGACAAAACTGTAAGGAAACCAACTGGTGATAGCAAATTGATGCATAGTTATAGAAGGAAAAGCAGTGGTAAATACCAAATTTAAAATGAAGGAAGTGAATTAATGAAAAAAATGATTTCATTGAAAAGCTGCTGAATAAAAAAATCCCTTTTGAAAACAGGAACGCCATCCATCAAAGTCACAAAACCCTCTTAGGAGTGGTATTTAAAAAGCTACCTCACAAAAGTATTAAAAGGTGTCTTTTTCTGCTCACAAAGCAGTTCATGCAAACGCAAAACTTAGTGAATAAACCGCACTGATGATGAAAAAACATTTTGTTTCACGATGAAAACCCTAACCACTCTGGACAGAGAGATCCGATTTTTCCTTTGCATGAGTTCCAAACAACCTGCTTTTCAATAACTGTATGATGGGAAAATGGCAAATTAGCTCCATTGACAGCAATTATGCAGCAGATGTCAGGCCTTGTTTCCTCAATTGCCAACTTTCCAAATACTTGATGCATTTTAGAATGCTCCCCACATTAAGACCTGCGCACAAAATCTGAAAAAAAAATTATTGCTCTGTTCTGAAGAACTTGAAAAAAGGCTCTATTTGCACCATCTACAGAATACTACAAGACACTTTGCATTTTGGCATTCTTCTCCTTTTCTGCCTTAAATAAAGCCAAAGATAAAAGTCAAAACACTTTTCTTTTAAAGATAAGAGCCCGATGTATGCAGAACTTCTAATATTAGCTACTGGTACTTCCGAAAAAAAAAAAACATACGTAATAACCATAAAATGAAAGGGACAATAATTCAATTTACAAAGACTAAAAAATAAAATTTTCATTTCATAAGGATCAAATAACTTGTTGAAAAAAGATAACATCTTGGGCTTATATCATTGTACAAAAAGTAATCCTTCTCTTATTGTTAAAAAAGCTTTGTTGGTAAGGTAGATCATTACAGTTTTAAAATAAGAGTTATATTCTTGTTTCTTTTAACATACTGTAATTGTCATACAGTAAAAAACAGAATTGTGAAGAAGGTGCCATCCATGGTTGTATGGAGCAATTATAAACATTACTCCCATTACAGCATAATGCTGATTAAAGTTAGCTATTTTTTATGGTTTAAGATGTACAGGGTCTTGAAGACAGGCTGAGCAATAAATGTATTTGATCCTACTGACCCTTATTCGCTAATGCAAGTGTAGACAATCCCATCCCCTGAGTGTTCTGCTACTTTATGGTTTGCATTTCATCTCCGAGTTTCAAAACTTAACTGAACCCACGAAGCGGAAAAAATTCACCTACCTTTTCCCTGTCTTCATCAGGTGCTAACGGAAAGCTGACCCTAACACCCGCAGGGACTCTGGGAAACAGGGTTTTCTGTGCTTGTACCCCTGGTGCCCCTGGAAAAGTAAACCAGCTGCTGGAGCAGGCAATTTGTTCCCTGTTGATGTTTGGGAGTTTGGATTCTGGATGTACATTTTTAAAATGGAGCGTTTTACATCGGAGTCTTTGGTCAGGGTCGGTCATGGTTTTCAAATTCTCCATGTTGTCAGGTCCCTGTGGCATTTTTTGTGGGGTGCGTTAAACGCACCTGTTTACCCCATGGCCAGCAGAATATTTGAAATGTCCCCAGTTGCAATGGGCACTTCAGAAAGAGCTCCTGATTTTGGGAGCAATGCAGGTCTTTAAAACTGGCACAGGCTCTCCATGTGGACGGTGCGCGCATGTAGAAAATGTTTTACGGACACAAAAGGAATCGATCAAGAAAATGTATATAAATTCCATGCAAAATTAAAGACGGCATTTCTTGAAGCCCCCGAGGGAGGCTGTGACAGACAGACAGATAGACAGACGAGCAGGGACAGAGCCACAGCAGTGCAATATTCACTGATCTGCACTCGCCTGGCCTGGGACCTTCTCTCCACGGAGCTGAAGATGCTGAAAGGAAGAGGTGGTCAAGATCACAGAACAGCGAACGCCGACCCAGACAGGCCCTGAGAGAGACTGAGGTCTGACTGAGAGAGGAGAGCTGGCCACAGCTAATCCGTGTGACTCTCCCGATTCGCAGTGCTGTGTGATAAATAAGTCATTAAAAAAACACGCACAATAACATGACAAGTGTGTTGAGAGAGGATAAGCGCATGTCCTTTCATATAAAGCTGAATTAGACACTGTAGTTCCAAAAGTAGACATGGGGGGTCTTATGTAGGTTAATGTAGAGAACACCAAACAGAACAGAGGAAGCTCAGCAAAAAGAGACAGAAAATAATCTGTGATCATTGGTATGTACTGTCGTCTCACCCACGTCTCTATGCAGTACACTTGCAGAAGTGTGGAAACCCACGTGTTCTATCTCCTGACACCAACAGGAAAGTCTTCACAGCTTTTTTGCTTCAGTGCAAAACTTGTTCTGCCTTTTCTATCATGGGTACAGCATTCGGCCAGTCAGCCAAATGTGAAAAACTTAAATACCGCTTGCTGTAAAAAAGAAAGGATAGACTCACATCAGGCAAAAGCTAAATGCATTATTAACCATCACGACCCAGTAGGAATGAAATGCAGGAGAAAAGTCAGCAGGGACTTTGTCTATGTAATGTTCTGGGAATGTTTGCACTACAGGCAGTAGTGTGGAGCAGCAGTAGCCTCGCAAGAGACATTTCTTTATACTTGATTTTAGTTGTGTGACAGTATCACTTGAACAGCCGAAAGCCTGGCTTCTTTCAGGAAACAGCTGGATGAGATCCTTGGATCAATTAACTACTAATGACCACAAAGGCCAGATGGGCCAAATGACCTCCTGTTGTTTGTAACCCTTTGGGTGTTTCTTGAAAGAGACCATGGTATCAGCTTCAATGCATGGCTAGGCAGCTTGTTCCACTCTCCCACAACGCTTTGATTAAAGATGAGCCTCACACATGTTCACAGTTTACTATTGCGGTATTGCAGTCACTGGCAAACCATGGGAGGGAAGCAAATATATAATTGAAAATATACTGTTCACTGTAAACGTCCTGTGACAGGGCCCTGGCCATACTTGTAAGTGTGGTTTAAAGCTCTGATTTGCATCTGAACAGCATGGCAGTTCATAACTGTGCATGTACAGAAAGGACATTGCATGAGAAAGCCAGAGAGCCTGCTGCCAGTACATGTGATATCTGCTGGCTGTGCGGTCAGGCAGCTTGGTTTGACTTGGAGTGACAGGACTACACTGGCAAACCCCCCCACCATCTTCCTGAAAACTCGACAGAGGTCCTCACCCTCCTATGACAGTCCAGTTCCCCGGCTCCAACTCAACAAGCCCGGAAAAAAAAAGCACATCTCCCCCCCTGCCATCACCACCACTCCATCCCCAACCCATCCCCCCCCCACGCACAGCTCGAAAAAGCTATGTAAGATATGGAAAAATAGGTCATTTGTCACACATCTTGTCCTGGGGCAGGGGATAAATTATAAATGAAATGAAACAACCAGTGTCTGCAGAGCTAAACTGAACAGTGGGAGAGGAAGGCAAGGAGAAAGAGAAGGAGCGAGAGAGGGAACGTATTAAAGTGAAAGTATGGACGCGAGGAGAAGGGGTAGAAGTCTTTTAAAAAGAGGGCCAATTTAAATTCAAACAAACTTTCTGCATTATTATTATTGGGGTACAAGGCAGGATACACCCTGGATGGGAGGTCAGTCCATCACAGGGCAGACAGACACAGGCACAGTCACACCAGGGACAGTTAATCCCATAAACCAATTAACCCACCAGCAAAAAAAAACAGGCAAACATACAAACTCCATGCAGATAGCACCCATGGTGTGGAATTGAACCCAGAACCCTAGCACAGTGAGGCAACAATGCTAACAGCTGCACCAATGTTTTTACTACAAAAAAGACACTAAACTGTTACTACAAAATCATAAAATTAATAACAAACCTAGAAGTATTACAAAAAGAGGCAGAGCCATTACATATTAAAATGAATGCATCCTAAAATAGTGGAAGACACAGTGAATGATAGTATCCCATAGCTGAATCTGTAACTGAATTTCCTGCTTGACTACCTGTGATGAAGTAGGTAGTCACAATCTACAAGAGCCAGGCCTCCACATTCAGATGTGTTTGTGCTTGCTCCATGTTCTGCCTGGCATTTTATCTCCAGGGACACATCCTGTGTGTCAAGGCTGCTCATTTCTAATCCTCAGCATGGTTCTGCACTTCCCCGAGGTGTGTAATAATAGGTGCTGTCAATCATGTGTGCAGAAGGAGCGTGGACTGATTGACAGCAAGGGCCCATCTTGGCGCAAGTGCATGATGACTTGACAGCAGCGTGAGCAGCATGGCTGGCATGCAGGGATGCTCAAGAAGTATCACATCACATCGCTTTGAATGGTGGGTGTGAGCACTGGGCAGTCTTTCGCTCTTATTTCAGAGGTTGAAGATGACAAAAGAATAAGACTGTGTCAAATCATGCAACCTTGGGTTCGTAAACCACCGACTTTTGTCTTTGAGTCAACTCTGGCAAATTAGTCAATCGGGATATTCTTGTGAATCTTCTGAGTGCAAATCAACATTCTACTCCCTGGATCAAGAGGGCTTAGCAGTATATGGGCATCTGCTGATGATGCCGATCAACTGGACACAAGGGATCACTAATCAGCGAGTGCCATGGAGCTTGACTCTTCCCAAAGACACTACTCAACACAGAGCTGTGTGACACTGCCAAGAGTTTCCAACCAAATACTCTGAATGACTTCATATACTCTCCATTTAGCAGCTGGGTTATTATATCTTTTATCACATTGTAGGCATCAAAGTATGGTTAAAAAATGTAGGAAATCAGTGTAGGAAATTCCTGAAGGAACTGAACATTTTTACCATTTCGGTATTGAACAGACAGGACTACTCAAAGGCCGCGACAAAGTCAACCCACCGCATGTCTTCAGAATAAACAGCGAAACTGGAACCAGAAGACAACAGGAAACTATGTGGAAGTGCATTAAAAAACCAGGGCTTACCCAGTTAATATTTGTCCTCCCAGTAGTGCAAAAACAACCCCTCTGAAAAACATTCAGAAACTGATATCACAAAGATGGACTCCACGGTGTCAGTTTACTACTATTTTTGCGCTTGTAAGAAAATGTATTAATTTAGAATAATTACTAATTACAACTGCCAGAAGAGCAAGGTAACAATGGCGAACCTGAAACAATGTTCTCTGTACTGGGACCTGCCCTTCTCAACTGGGGCAGACCCATCTTTTCTGTTGCAGTTCCAGTCCTGATTGGCTTAGGGGGCACAGGGCTTTTCCACCGCCTTTGTCTCATTGGGCAGCGATTCGTATTATACAACACCAAGGCCTGCAATTGGCTAGAAAGGGCAGCCCCCGTTCAAAGGCTACAATCCATTTCTCACACAGGTGAACTTTGAGGATGGGAATAGATCAACAGCTTTGCTCTGAAACACACTTTTTTGAACAAATAAAAATGGTCCAGGCCACTTAAAGGCAAAAAACAATACATTTAGATAATTGTGAACTACCAAAGCTATTTGACGCTTAAAGTTAAGAAAAAAGTAAGAAACATACACAATCCTGCTTTTCTTAAAGAAGTATGAATAAGATCTGAACCAAGAACAAGACAACTGAGAACTATAAAAATCCTAACGATCATTGGCGACCACTGCTTTTGAAATACACTTGAATAAACAGCCTGTGTACTGTGGCTCTACGAAAGCTTGGCCTACAGTGCAAACTGCAGCTGCTCCCTGTACACGAAGCATCAGACAGCTCCTGAAACTGAAAGCGCCTGCATCACAAACGCTCCTCTTAAGGCCCGTCGGTGCCGGCAGCCCGGTGCCGAAGTGAAATCCTTCTGCGCTGTTCTTCTGTTCTCCGAATGCAGGTGGAGTTCCATTCTGCATGTTCCATTAACGGAGCATCTCTTGTGTTTTATGGGGTAGAGAGGGGGGCAGGAGGTGGGTGGGATTGGGGAGAAAAGGGGGTGTCTAGCCATGGGCTTTCACTGACTGCGATAGGAGGGAGCAGCCTCTAATGGCTGCGCTGTCACCGCACCCTCCTTGAGCCAGGAGCCAATCAGCCGGAGCCTTTCCCTGGCAGACGGACACATAAAAGAAGAATTGCATTGCAGTACAGACACACAAGCAGTAGAACCCTTTAAGGGAGCCTGGATTTCGACAGCGGGGAGCCAGCTATACAAAAACAGAAACACATTGATGCTACAGACTGACCAAAAAAAAAAGAATTAATCCACGTTAACATATATATATATAAACACCCATCTAGGGGAGACCCACCACCGAGAGACGCACATTTCACTTCTTCTGCGATTGTCTCTTTGGAGAGCACAATTTTCCACATCCTGCTGAAGACGAAGGCCGCTCGGCGTCTTCGATTTTTCCTCTGCGGGATCTCTCTGGGTGTGAGAAACCGAACGGCGCCGCAGAGGACCAGGGCTGTCTGGAAGACCGTGTGGGGTTTGGCTCGGGATTTTTTTTTTCCTTCCCATTTTTTTTCCTTTTTTTTTTACTCCCCCCCCCTCCCCTGTCAGAAAACAACAAAACAACAACCCCGACAACCTGCCTGAAAGAAGAACGCCGACCACAACCACAACCGCGCGAACGCCTCGCCACCTCAGCAACAGAAGGAGCTAAATTCCAACTTCCTTTGCACATTAAGAATGGTTACTGTACGTATCTCTCCTTTCTCTTCCCTCTCTCGCACTGCTAGAGCACAATTAGCCCTTTGCATGCATGTGGCTGAGATGTGTGATTATGGCAAATGGGTGGATTTGCATTTGTTGCAGTTTTGGTGATGGTCTGTACATACTGGATATGTACAATAGTACACAGCCATACGTCAGCAGCAAGCAAAATTATATTGGAACATGCTATGCATGTAGCACAGATGTTCTCAAATAGGTTTATTCCTCTGCACATTATGCAATGAACTAAGCTGTGGCATTTTGCAGGGCTACAAAGACAGCACTGATTGGATTTAACGATTAAGCTGGGTGTAAGTAATCTGATATATACCAATGCAGCAGCGCTGGCTTGGGTCCTGCGAGCTTCCAGCGAGCGGTGACACCTTTATCTTAAGAATTTAACTCGGCTGGTTGCTTTTCTTGGGTGTTGTGTGTGTATGATCCGGCTTGGAACGGGACGTTGACAATTTCTAACAATATCTGTGTCATGTCATCCCTCCCCGACCTCTCCAGCTCGTCTTTTTCTGTGTTTATCGGTTATTGGTTTAATCATCTAAATATGCAGATTTTCCTTGAGTTTGAAAAGACAGGGGGTTGGGGATATGATCCTGATCTTCCCCACCTACGTGCGCTGCCTGAGGAGCCGTGGGAAAGCAGAAATGTCGAACGGTTTAATATGGCATCGGATGTAGCGGCGCTTCCGTGCTCTGGTACTGTACTGTAGCCGCGCTGTACTGTACGGCAGAGGCGGGGGCAGCATCCATAAGAATGACTTGGTCTTCGCTGGCTGCTTGTGCGGATGCCGGGGAATCTTGTGTTTTCCTTTTATTTACTGACAAAACGAGGTGCCCCGCAGGCTGCGCGAGCGCTCGGAGGCTGGGAAGGGGGTCGGGATGCGCCGCGGCAGCACGAGAGCGAGAGAAAGAGAGGAGAGAAGGCAGCGCGCGTGAGCGGGGCTCGAGGGGGAGGGGGGGGTGCGCGGGGAGAGAGCCAGAGCAAGAGCGACAGAGGAAAATTACGCTTCCTTGACTTTTGCACCGAATCCAAAGCAAGAAGAAATTCCTTAGGGTTCTAGTTGCGATGCGGCTGAGTAAATAGGCTGGAAATTTCAGAACGCTGTTAGGAGATGCCGGAGACGGGCACTTAGTCCCCTTCGTACCTACTGTACTTTGTGCGAAGCATCCACCCATACAGATGCTGCTTTGCGCTGATGTATTGAACATAGAAGTGTCTTTGAAGATTCTTGGTACACTCCGGGGGGAGAGGGCTCTGGACCCCATACACCAGGGGTTCGAGAAATAGAAATGTTTAGGGTACCGCTGCTAACTGATGGAAAGAAACATTCTTCAGGCACAAAAGGCAGAACACCCCTGATGCTTTCACTTCTTCCCTGCGCTGGAAAGATCTGGGCGTGTCGGCACTGTCCTTGAGCCCCGGTACCTTTCGAGGACATAACGAGGGAGGCGCCTCTGGCGGTCAGTGAAACCGGATTGCAGGAGCGCTCTTGAGCCGCGGTCTCCTTCGTCAATTAATTAATGGGTGGACTGAGCTTTATTCTGTCAGCATGGAAAATAATTGAATCCTTTTGTCTGCTCCCGAGCCTGGCGGAAAACTCGTACAAAAGGCGCGCTATCGGCTAGAAACAAATGTCTAAGACGAACGTGTAAAGCTCTGTTTAAGACGGGTTGGGCGAGCGGGTAACGACATCGAAATATTCTTCTGTACTTAAACATGACCGCAGGCGAGAAACCCATAAAAACTCGTTTTTAATCCGCGGCTTTTTCAATTTTACACTTTTCAGCTGGATACCCAACACACCCGCTTATTTCTGTGATACAAAAATATTTTTATGTTATCAGACTGAGAACAGAGGCTGCAACCCCTGCACAGATTCTATATAAATATAAAAAAGGTTCTGCTGTTTCTCCATAGGCCTTAAGTGCGCTGAAATCCCACAGAACAATTCGATCTAAGACCCTGCTGTACTCGAAAAACACGGTGTCTCTGAATAGTATATGTTTTGTTAACAAGTTACAGTTTAAGCTCCGACTGTCGCCTCCGTCCGGAGCTCGACTCCCCATCAATGAGGAAAAGAATAAACGCGGGTTTTACACACACCGTTTCATTTCTCCGCAAGGCTCAGCGTTATAACGGCAAAAAACAAGCTACTGTATTTTGATTGTCCGAAATGACCTCTGTGCAGCTCCATTTAAAAACATGCTGTAAGTGAACCGTAACAGCGTCCCAAGGTGCGAAAAACAATCGGGCAATCCAAAGAAAATACCCCCCCCCCCCCCCCAAAATAAATAAATAATTAAATTGTTTAAAAATATCCCCCATCCTTCCTTTGAGCCTAATGAAGTGTGAAGCAAGGGTTTGCGGGGCGTTTCCAGTCGCACGGTTTAAACCACATCGCCTTTCAGTGACACAGTGACGAAGACCTTGACAGCGCGCTGCGGGGAAAGGCCTAGAGAGGCTCGCGCCCGGACAATGCAGAAAAGACTGGCCACGCGGTCCTAAAACAGCTGAGTCAGACCCCTCTGCCAGCACGGCGGTCACAGCCCAAGGACACGGGGACGCCACTTCTGCTAGATACAGTAGATTCATATTTATAAGGGCATTTATATCGGTGTACTGTGCTTTTTTTTACATTAATGGGGATCTTTGGCGTGATGGTTATCGTGAGTGTATACGAAAAGGAATCCGTCAGCTGGGAACTGTACATGCACATGTAACATGTTGTGTAACATATACCATGTTTTATTAGTTCTCCTAAGAATGTAAGATGTAATCAGGTCCGATGTCCTATTGAAGATTTCTACCAGAGCACCCCTGTATTTTGTTACGTAAGAAAAATATATTTCTTAAAAAGTGGAAACTACAAGGGACAAAGGAGAGAAAATGGGCCGGTTACAAGCTAAAACATAAATCAATGTCCAGACTTTTACTAAATCTTATTATCACGTGCTAACAAAAACAATCAGACCCCATATTTTCTATTCATGAAATCTCCGAGCCTAAACATTATGATACATACATCCACATATAAGTGTATATACATGTATATGCTGTATATGCATAACGCATGCATTGAATGTTCACCCTCGAAGGAGATACGAGTTGCATGTATATCACACATTGTTTTTGACAAACAGCGTGTACAACCTAAAATTGGCAAACAGTTCTGTAAGGCCTGTTTCGTCAATCACGCATTTTAATTTTCGCATCGCGATTTATGCCGTGACAGGCGTTAATATTCACCTGTTCGTGAGCGAGAAAAGACGACTTGGACTTATAGACAGACTTTATAACATAAGTCTTAACAATATAAATAAGGCGAGAGAATTTTAATCGCGGCCGAGCAAAACTGGAGCCTTAAGGCTCTGCTCATAGCCCTGAGAAGAGTTTAAAAGACAACCGACATGGCACAATACGGAGAAGCGGCGTTTTTTATGTACATTTTTGATCCCTTGGTCAAATTTCTTTTGCGTCCAAACTACAATGGTAAAAAGGCTTTGTTGTCCTATGGGGGTTGGCTGGAGTGAATGGCGCACTATCTCGCTTTTCCAGCTACCACAGTTATTCCCAGTGAGGTGGAACGAGCTGTTGCTTGTTCAGCTTGTCCTTGCCAGACGTGGCTGTGAAGACTAAGCCCATCCCTTCCTAAAATAATGCAAAATGAATAATACATTATAAATACAGTATTTCTGTCAACGTGTATCCGACACCAAGCAGTATTTTTGTCAGTGATTTGATTATGCGTTTGTTTATCCGTACTGTAGCACTGCGAACTGGTGATTAACGCCAACGAGCCGCATCACCTCAATCAAGCCCAGGTCGCCAGTTAGCCGTTTACTGCCGTTTCATTAAAGTACGGAAGCATTTTTGCTACACACCTCTTTAAAACGCATTCCTAGCCCTGCATTTGGTATCAACAACCTATAAATGTTCACCTTATTACACTGTTTTATTACTGCTAATTGCCAAATAAGACTGTGTTCTAATTAGCATTTATCTGATCTTTAATCTTTTATACATTAACGCGTTAAGGAACCATTAGTACCCCAAGACATTGATGAGCGAATCATGGCTACCACGTAATTAGAAATTCGTATAAAATATTACAGCCCGCCACTGCAAATTCGGAGCTATAGTCAAGGGCGTTCATTAGGCCAAGAGTTTTTTTATATATACACACAATTAGATGAAAATATTTAAGTAGAACATCGGCGCAGGAGACGAAAAAAATACGGCAGCGTGTCAATAACATAGCAGGTTTCGAAATACTGCGCTTGAAGATTGGCAGTTCTGTTGCACGACTGCTGATGTGTTTGGATTCCTGTTAAACTGCAGCGAAGATCTGGCTAATTTAATTTCGCCTCTGCTTCGTTTAATCTTATAATTATTTCTACTAAGGCTACTAGCTGATGCATTAGAGAGATAAACGGATTCTGTAAATCCCTGTTAGCAGTTTGTGCTCTTAATGTTTTAAAGCAAGCAGGGGCCAAGATACCGTGACAGCTAAGCGAGCACTGTTAGGCACGTACTCGCTCATCTTTCGGAAGAGCGTCCTGGTATTTGGGCTCTAGTTGTGACGCATTCGAATTGATTTCTGCCGGTTTTTAACAGTTTCTGTGCGAGTCCTCGCCAAGGTCATAACTTCACACCACCGTTGGTGGAAAGGTTTTTGGACAAGTCCACACAAGCCGGACGCAGAATGTGCGCGGAGCTCTGCTTCCGATGATGACCGCGGTCTCTAGGTCTTCACCGCTTGTTCAGCGGGGGAGAGTGTCGGGACCCATGCACCGCCTTAGAAATTCAAATCGCTGTCTTTTTTTTTCTAATCTCGGCATTTTAGTTTAAACGTTTGCAGAGTGTCGGTCATAATCGCTTCCTTTACATCCCAAATACCACGAAATACTATGGTACGCTAACTCCGTGATGGAAACCACAGTTTATACCAAACTGAAGAGCTTACTAACAGGCTAGTCTATGGTGGCAAAGTTTCACTAGGGGTTTCAGCAGACATCGCGGTGTTCTGGTTCTTCGGTCCATCTTGGCTTTTTCACCAGGCGAAGAAAAGGGCTAGTTCAATTACAACCCTGGAGTCCTGGTCCAGGAGAAGGCGGGGACGATGATCTTTAGTGTGTCCGCATGCCTTCACCGAGAGCCACGGAGAAGCGCGATGAGGATACAAAGCAAACAACGGAGCAGCGCACTTTTAAAATACTATATCAGGACATTTTTGGTGACTAAGAGCTAAAGTCAAATATTCTCTACATGACGAAACCGGATTCATCCCCAACTTTCGTGAATTCACTGTCATCATACACTTATTGTATAACTGAAAATTGAAATATTGTCGTCTTGCCGTTTTCCATAATTTACAGCTCAAACCATTTCAGACCTTGTACTGTATATTAAACAAAGGTTCTACATAGATGACAAATCTGAACCAGAAGGCCAAGTCAAAGGTTTATACTTGTATAGATGTATTTGTTGCAGAACGTAAGCTTCCTTAAAGAGACAACAGAGACAATGTAATTCTACACTGTCAAGGCCAGCAAATAGCACAGATGTAAATACAGTATGCAAAACCTACTGATGAATTCCAAAAATAAATTTTCTTTGGGGGTCTAGGTCCATTTTAATTTTAATTTAAAGCCAGCAAGGTGTGTTTGTCCTGTGCTCAAAACCTTTAAAACCAGAACAAATAGCAACGTTTACGGCTTTATCGCAACAGATATAGACAGCACATTAAGAACATTCGAACGGTGACAAACGAGAGGAAGCCATTCAACACATCTAACCCATTTGGTAGTTAGCAACTAATTGATCCAGGGACGTCAACCAGCTGTTTTGTGAAAGAAACCAGGGTATCAGCATCAATAAAATTGCTTTATACAGCATTATGTAATTGAAGCAGACGTAAATATGGTCCCGTCAGGTAGGCCACATGCATCTTCTTTTATGCATATAAATACAGCACATCTACTGTATACAAAAAGCCCCTTAAAACTTGAGCTTTACCATTCTGTCTTCAGCTCAAAATAATCTGCCCCATTTTCAGTACAAAAGGTTTTATTAAAAATGTTCCTGTCTTCACAGATAGCATTAGGATTGCAGTAATAATAACTGTCCTTATTTTTATCATTCTGTGTGGGCTTAAGTGAAATATACCTGCAGTCAAGGAGGAATGCTGATAGAATAGAAACTAAAACAGTTCATGTTATCCTTGCAAGATTATTTCATTAAGACCTATAAATTTCCCAGTGTACCACACTGACCCACTTACACAAACAGGGACTCTGAACCAAGTGGGATTTTTTTAAAGTTGAATTTGGTTGAATTGGATCTTATCTACAAACACAAATAAACACCTCAGGACCTCCTGTTTAAAATACAATATATTTTTCTGCTTTGAACAGGAATTCATGTTTTAGATAAATGCTCAGCTAATCATTGTTTTGAAAGGTGGGGGAAGACATTTAAGTTCCTTAATGGGTTTTTGAGCCTTAGATATGAATTTGCAATTAGAAGCAACTATTTTAAACATAAATGTGGTAATAGGATGAATTAATCACAACATTCTTAAACATCCTATACTTTATGGTACATAAGACATACTGTGTTTTTACCAACATGTTAAACCACCATCCTGATATCCTGTGGTTTCTTGAAACAATAAGGGAAATAAACCTAGAGGCATTAATAAAATTAAAGCCTGTCTGTGGATGTCTGTTACTATGCTGTAGCTGAGAAACTGGTGCAGGATGACTGTCACACATGGGTAACCAGAAATGGCACACTCAGTCCCCACATTTCTGCAAAGTGTATCGAAAATGCTTCTGCCTAATGAGCATTGGATAAGCACAAGGCAGGATCTGAACTCTTATTTTAATACATAATATGAATACAGTCTAATTCATATAGATCATTTAAAGCTAAGAACATCACAATAAACAGGAAACATGACAGGATATGTGTAAAAGTATGGCTGTCATGCTGACAATCCAAAACTACACCTGGACACTTCCTGTCCTTCAGAGAACCTGCATTTCCCAAACAAGCGACTGAGATTTGTATTGTCTGAGAAACATCCTGAATCAACCTTGCTCAGGTTTGCAGCACTGCGCGATGCATCACCTCTTATAAATATCGTCTGCATCACACTCGGCCCAAATTCATAAATTTCCACATGACTAAGCTGTAGAGCAACATTACTTTAAAGACTCGGGCTAAGCCGTGCTTAGTCTTCAATTCTACTTCAGGGAACAAAAAGCAAATTAGTAATGCAACTGAAAATAGCATGTCATTAGCATATATAATTTCTCCTGCTTTACTCATAGCTTTTGGTCACTGACATCTACAAGCCTGGTTTAAATTTGCAACTTCAACCCACCCGGCAATTGAGAATACCAATAACACAGCAGGGGACAGGGTGATATTTGTGTGTCAAGAAACGTCTTTCTTCTACCCAGCGGTAACTGGCCATCAGATATAAGCAGTCTAGGTAGTTATCTATCATTTATGGGAAGGAGAAAGAAAGGCATTTAACCTGGACAACGTCCAGCTCAGAACAGAAATCTTACGTTCATCAGATTATTGGTAAGGAAATGCTGTGGTTCAGTTTTTTTGCTCTGTGCCTGGGAGCAATGATCTATTTACAACATAAAAAAAGAAAAAGCCTAGAAAAGAATCATTGGGCTGGAAAGCAGTGTAAACGGAAGCCAAATTCAGGGCCAGACTCACTTAAATTGCCGCTTGTCCTCAGAAACGGTGGAGCGGGGAGGCCAAGTTACGTCAAGTTCGATATTTGACTGTGCTTTAGAATGCCTGCTGGCGCCTATTAACACAGCCCTTGCTTTCATTACTCAACAAGGGCCATCATAGGTTGAGACGTCTGCTTCAAGTGTTCCTGATAAAAATGATTTCTTCCCTTCTTAACTTTTTCCTGGTTTGCTCAAAGCCCAGGGCACGACCTTCATAGTGTTCCAAAGCCTGAACCCCCTATCCTTAATCCCAGCACCCATGCATGGAATTAAGGGAGAGAAAGGGTTAAGCTTTACAAAACAGCTGTGACAGCTGCCTCTCGTTAGGAAAGGAAGTGATGGGACACGTTCAATCAAGACACCAAATAACAACAGGAGTGTAGTCGAACTACACTTTTTGCACTGTACTTATCACATATACGAGTGCACTGCAATAAATCTGTGGCCAATTTTGTCCTTGAAGCAAGTGCAATTAAGGGCTATTTGCATACAAGGAGAACGATATGGCTAAAGAGGACTCCAGAATCCAGACAGAAAAGATGAAAGGCTGCTCTTGTCTTTTCTCTCTCATTAAGCACCTGTCCTATTTCTGTTTCCAGTTCCACTACAATAGGGGGTGGATTATTACCTTAATAACTGTCCGACAACTGAAACGACCCTTACTGCCTCCGTGCCTGGTATCAAACTGCCATTTACCTGTGGAGAACACAGAGAAGCAGTACCTGCAGTGAACCATCAAACGTGCTGTTAACTTGGCAACCATTTAGGCCGTGCTGCTACAGGACTTTGAGTCTTCCAATGAATTAAGAATCGAATTAATCCTGAATTGCTTAATTAACCCAGGTGCAGCAGATCACATCAATAATTAAGGATTAGCTGGAGCAAAGACTTGCAATGACATAGAATCCAGATGCCAAGGTTAAGTGCACTTAAATCCAGCAATTAGGCAAAAGTTTATGCAGCCCTTTAAACTGTTTAGTAGGTATTGTGTTTCACTTTGCTTATTTTAAAAAGTGTTCCTGCAGTTGTAAATTACGCAGCTGGGTAACTCCCAGAATTATAATGGAAACTCTGTGTCCTACTAGTCAATCAAACATGACATAGAAGTACGTAAATTCAGATGCATTTTCCCGAATCCTAAAGTCTTAAAATATTCCGATATGAAATGTGTAAGCTAGTCATAATGTAAGAGATATCTACTGATTTTTTACATATTACAGGTTTTTACATACTGTATATACCTACAGTACATAATGTATAAAGGGAAATCCT
Source organism: Lepisosteus platostomus (assembly GCF_059453375.1). NCBI lineage: Eukaryota > Metazoa > Chordata > Actinopteri > Semionotiformes > Lepisosteidae > Lepisosteus > Lepisosteus platostomus. The sequence goes on from NC_142623.1 coordinate 16,181,602, forward strand.
ATCAAAATGAGAAGCTGAAGTTAACTGCATAGACTGTAGATTTACTGTATTCTGTGTGTGCTGTTCGATGTATAATGCGTGTAATTTAAAGTTTCTTTTTAGGTTACAGTATTCCACTAAATGCAGAGTGGAACATTCACTGTTTTTATTGGGAATTAAGGAACCCTGATGATTAGCACAGAGTCTGAGGGACAGCGTGAAGTCAGAAAGTTAAGCATAATGGAAGAGTGTGCTCTGATAGAGTGTGCATGATAGATTTCTATGGAAGGAAGCGCTTAATAGCAGGAGATCTGAGAACTTATGCTGAGAGAATCTCATTAAGGAATCTCATTCAATGGGTTGCTCAATAACAAAAGCAATACACGTAACTGTGAAGGAATAAAAAGCTGATTTAGAGAAACTGAAAGTTTAGTAAAACACTAACATTTGCAGTTAATCTTGGGTACAAATCTCTTGGTTTAGAGTTTATTCTGGGTTTTTTTTTCTAAAAGGTAAAAGAGGTTTATTGATAAGGCTGGAAGGATGTCACTTCTCAAAGTGCTTTTTTAAACTCTGACGCAGAGTGGCATCTGCAGAATGGTTCGTGCAGCGTGGCTGCCATGTTTGCATGCCAGCAACAGGCCCACTCCCCCTCCCGGCCACTCTGCAGGTCTGCCGCACTTCATTAAATATTGACGGAGAGTCTTTATTGCTGCTGTTCCTAAGACCCATAGAATGAATCATGCATTTTATTCAGAAAATAAAGGATGCTGGGGACATGGACATTTTAGCTAGAAAAAAGGCTTATCCCTAAACCAGGTCTCCTGTGACACAAGGTATACATAGCAGCTTGAATTAATAAAATGCTCCTTTTTTCTTTTCAGATTTCCTCTAGTTCTAGTGCCCAGTGTTCTAATAAGAGATTATTGCTCTGTCTGTAAATGGGTAGAACACACATTTTTTTAAACTTGTTTCTTCAGTTTATTGGTGTAGTTCAAGGCATTTTAATGCTCTGAAATCAACAGGCTTTGTGTTTGTGTTTTACAATTAAGGCTTAATCTGCATCTGTAATCAATCCAGTGTTGCATATAAGTTAAGATACCGTGCTTGCTGTTGCTTCGAAGAAGATGAAGTAGCAAGAGCTGGCAGTGCTGGCTGCTGTCCATGCTCTTTGGTTGGCTGCAGGCTGTTGTAATCATATGTACTGTAGTTGCTCTGCCATTGGTAGAGCTCCAACGGCCAGAGCAATATACACGTGCTAGGCAAACAGGCGCAATAAGGCTTGGCTTGATTAGATTTTGCACAGGTATAAAGCTACTTAAATTCATTGGGACTTCACCTTGGTACAGTATGTCCTTAAAACTTCAGAATCCAGCTCTGCCCCTTGAACCCGGATGATCCTGTTATTAATGACCCGGGCTACACGCAGCCTTTACCAGCCCTCTGCGTGGCGTGCTGTGAGATGTGCGTTCTTGAGCTAGCCATTACATCTCTCTGAGCCATCTCTCACGTGACATTTGCCATCAGTCCACAAACAAGACTCTGCTAAAACCCAGCAGAGGCCTGTGGGTCACAGCCATGAACCACACCGAGGTCACTGGGATTGTATTTTCTGTATACATTTTTTCTTGTTTTCTCTTATTTTCAAAATCGTTAAAAAAACAAAAGTGCCTTGAGCGAACTCGGCTTTCCACTTGCTATCAGAGGGAATTTCACGGCCTATTTTAAGATAAGATACACTGTGAACTTCAAAGGGCTTGGAGTGTGTCGGATTTGTACAATCCCACAATTAAAACTGCATGAGGAAAGCAAAATTTCAACCCCCCCCCAAAAAATCAAACCAGCATGCGAAACAGACGTGAGTTTGAACAAGTCCGGTTTAGCTTTTAGTTAATGGATTACTGCTGGATAAGAGTTCTCCACCGTAAAATTGGTTAATCTACTGCTAAACTAAAAAAATATATACAGTACTGCCACCCAAGTCTGCAGTGCAATCCAAGCTGTAATGCAAAGGCAAATATCTTTTGCTTTCACTGCTATAAAGAAGAAAAATGCTGTCTTACAATATTTTAAAGGGAAAGAAACCTCGATCCTAATCTTTGTATGGCGGATGACCGCCATGACAAAAGACTTGGTCTCTTCTTGCACACTGCGCACGCATGAGGCTTCACGGCAGGATGAAAACACAGGCTCACAGTGAAGCGCTCTAGCTGTGTGCGGGCGGCAGGGGAGGAGGAAGGGAGGCATAAACGTGCAGCAAGAGGCATCGCGCTTTCCGGCGGGCGTGACGCGCTCGTCTCCCGTTTTCCGGCGCGCGGCCCTCCAGGAAGACAAGCTTCCTGGCTCAAGGACGGGTGAAGGCATGAGCTGCAGGGCTGTCCGCTGGATGGAAGCAGAAGAACAGGGGAGGGAGGGAGGATAGAAAAAAAGATGGAATGTGCATTGCCTTGACAGAAGGGGGGGGGCGCCCCACCCCTTGGAAGCTGATTGAAACCCATGTGCCGCCTCAGTCTCTCCCCTTCTGAGTGCAATGCTGAGTCAAACAAAACCACTGCCTCATATTAACAAGGGAATGGGTTAAAAAAAATTAACAAGAAAACGTAACATAGATATTTGCTACAAACATATCCTAATGTGGCCATATGACTACATATGTTTTGGCATTTTAATGATAAATAGCCTATTAATGATCTGCAATGACAATAAATGCATCTGAAAGACAGCAAAACAGTTATTTATTATCAGCGCTGCTTTGGGATGAAGTTTCCTTTTTAATTGGGATTACGCTGCAGATGGCGTGAGTGAAGAAGACAGATCCACTGGCCAAGGTTTATAATAGGTGACAAGCAGCAAGGCCTTGGATTACAGCTACAGATTAACTGTATATACAAAACATTAGGAATGGGAAATTGTGATAAATACATCTATCCAATTTCCAATCTAATTTTTCCAATGCAGGAATCGTGGCAAATGCTTGAGGGCATTTTATAAATTGCAGGTTGCTGCTGTGCATGTTCATTTTTGCCATCAGAAAGATCCTGCACTTTAACAGGACATTTGATTCTGATAATATCTTCTCTCTCTCCCTGACCCAATGCCCCTCCACCTCCAGTCAGTTGCTACTTTTCATGTATCTTTTGTTGGGTCGCTAATAAAAAGGCAAGTAACTAGCTGATATGAAAGTGTTGTAGGCTGACCTAGCAATGTCTCTGCGTTCCACAGCATTCGTTGCCCAGTGTTATGAAACATGTCAAAAAACATGCCAGGTGCATTGAAAGTTTGTCCTGAAAAGAAAAGGCAAGAATCGATTTTGATTCAGTATTTCCAAGCCTGTAGTATAAATTTTTGATTTCCAGCCACTGACATCTAAATCAACCTCCATTGAAAATGGTGTAAGGATGGTGTTTGTGTCTTCTCCATTTCATGCTTGGTGAATTGATGCAATTACATGATTTCTTGTGCAGTGTATCTCCATATGCTTTGCAAGGCTCTGGGCTTACAGTGGATCGCATGCACAATCAATAAACCTGCGACAAGCCCCAGTCACTGAGAACTCAGCTCCGTTAATTGACTGCCTCACGGCTCATGGACTCCACATGAGAAAAGAGCAGAGATCACAAGAAATTATCTAATGCAGGTCTTAAGAAAGACAGGCATGTTGCTGCTCAAAGCAAATAGCTGTTGCAGTTTCACCCCAGATTTGCTAAAGGTGCTGTCATATGGAGTCTCGGAAGCATTATACCAGCATACCTCATCCCTTTTCTTTATGGCTCAGAGGTAGAATAACAAAACTCAAGGATGGCTTTCAAGTAAAGATGAGTGTAACTAAAAAAGAACAAGGATTCAGAGGCTAAAATTAAATGATTTGACAATCTGCAACAACCTGGGCTGAGAGTTGCCATTATAGACTGTGTTCAAGGCCAACAGTTACTAAGCACATGAGGCAGTGTGTTCAGAGACCAGTTAAAGAAAGCGCTGTGTGCATCTTGGGCAGACACACTGGGGACACTGCAGACTGTGCTCATGACAACCAGAACACAGGGAACAGGAAGGCCTTCGGTGCAGATTAGGGAAAACAGCAGGGGACCAGAAACAGGACTAGCGAACCATACCTTGGTGTGTTCTGTTTAAGGTAAGAAGGAATCAAGAGAAATCATTACCCCTTACCCCTCCCCCTTTATTTTGGTCATTTCAGTAGTTAAGGACAAAATTTTTTCTGTTTTGGAAAAACACAGAGCAGTGGGATTTCAGATGACAAAGGAAAAGATTGCTCAACAGGGTCAGAGTTCATGATGTAACCAACACATCTAACCACAGTAAATCTGTAAGGTGCCTCTATGCTACGGCTCACCCATTGTAGTTTGCTTGGTCACAGTGTCTCCTGGTTTATGCCCTTATTTGCCATGCCTCTCTACATTATATTTGACTTTTACAATAATGCAGACCATGGATTGTCAGTGCTACACCGCTTTCCGCGTAGGGCAGTGGGGCGTGGGGCTCGGGTGGACAGGGCCTGAGGGATGGGGGTGCTGTAGCAGTAAATGGGCCCCTTCACAGAGTCAGAGGCAGCATGTGCGAGGGGATGTTTAAGAACCGTCCTGATCCGTGTCTGGCAACGAGAGCATCCGCGACACAATGCCACTCACAGCGGCCGATTGTCCGCGCTGCCCAGCGCCTCATTGTCAGGGCCCCCTCTGTTTGTTTTTGACCTCCCCCCTCTCCCCTTCCTCCCCAGCCTGAGTGCTGCACACACACACACACACACTATTCGCACCCGACCGCCACACAAAGGCACAGATTTATTCACAGACGGGGGGGAAACTGTGCACTGGCGAAAGCAGGCCAATCACATGGTCCTGGAATTTCTAACATGCAGATCAGATCATTGAACATTTTTCCACATCTTATATCGTTATCAAGAAATCACAAGGCATTTCACATGGTGTGTGAAGAAACTGGGAACCAATCTTAATTTCTTTAAAAAGAATCTAACGCAGTCTAATAATTATTAGTAAATTAATTCTATAAATGCTTAACTAACATTATAATTTAAGAGTTCTAATAATCAACTGATTAATAAAACTGATTTCCATCAACAACAGGCATATGGATCTATTATACTATATGTATTTTCTGAAATACCTGGAAATATAATGACACTCGAAAACGTTATAAGGCTGTGCTTGAAATGACAAGAACTCTAACGTACAAAATGTTTTCACATTTTATATAAAAAGGAAAACTTTAATATTATTTCTAAGGACTGGTGGTAGCACCATTTATGTTTCTTATCCATCCATCCATTTTCCAACCTTTATCCAATACAGGGTTGCTGGGAAGCCGGAGCTGGCTATCCCAGCAAGCAACAGGTACAAGGCAGGATACACCCTGGTCTGGACACCAGTCCATCGCAGGGCACACAGAGACACAAACACGCATGCGTGTCTGGAGCACCCAGTGGAAGCCCATGCAAACACAGGGAGAACATGCAAATTCCACGCAGATAGCGCCCCAGGTCCAGAATTAAATCCAGGGTCCCAGCACTGCGAAGCAGCAATTCTAACCACTGCACAATCATGCCACCCTAATGTTTCTTATGCATTGCAGTAATCTACTGTAGCACTCCCTAAAGTAGAGCTATAGGGATGCCCACGTTCCTGCCTCCTCCTGCATGTTAAGTCTGCTGCGCAGTGCTCCCAGGCGACAGTGACAGCAAAGATTCTCTCGGCTCTGTGTGCTTTTTTGTGCCTCTGTTCATTGTAGAGCTTTCTTCTTCTTCTGCGCTCTTAATGGCTGGCAATTCTTCCTAGCTCTATGCTACTGCTAGCGCTGTCACTGTGCATGCCTTGTTGTGTCAGTCATTCGCAGGGCGTATGCGTGTTCTTCCCAGATCACTGAATCAGGAGTTCAGCTCTCTCTCTCGCTATATACAGTATATATCAATTCTACAAAGATTTGCCCTCTCCAGGCTTCTGCCTGGAAGACACCCTTGTACTGTGTCTCTTGTTAAAGAAGAAAGGATTCAGGCAGAGCCTGACTGTAACTGCGCACGGGACTCTCACCCATGCTGCACTGCTGCAGCGGCGGTATTCATGCCGGTGGTTGGATCAGTTGCTGGATCAATTTGACAAGCACGGTCAAGCACAATCCGCATCACTGCATTATTTCAGCAATTTAAGATTCATTGATTAGTGGACAATTCTGGCAAAAACAGCAGGGCATGCTAGACATTTGCCCTTTGATCAATGGATGCCCATCACAGCAAAAGATCCTAAAACAAATATGCAAAACAGACATACAGTATGTAGTTCCACGTAGGGTAGCTGCGTCAGCATGACACGCTACAAAAGAATGAGTAAAAGTTTATTCCATGCTGAAAAGAGAAGAAAAGAAACATAATGTTTCAGCTGTGGAGCCTTCTTTGGGTGTGACGCCGAAACATTGTTTTTTTTCTTCTCTTTTCAGCATGGAATAAACCTTCACTTGCTCCAAAGCAGACGTATGACATAAAAGTAGCCAAGCAAAATGTATATTTACCTTAAACCGAGCAGTAAGACAACCGTATTCAGGTGTGACAAGTGTAGTTCTCCCTGCCCCTGCCGGGATTCGGTCCCGGTCGCTTGTAGGCTGCAAGCATACTCAGCACCAATACCTAAGCAACAGATAACTCCACCACGTTGAAAAACTGGTCCTCTTCTGTCTACAGTGTCTGTCTTGATTTCAGAGGTGAGCGATGTCACTTCTAGAACTTGCTTAGTGCAGAGAGCACTGTTAAATGTGCATAATCAGCATATAGATAGCAGATAGTTATGAATATGTAACTAGGCCACTTGGGTTTGGTGACAGAAGGGGAAGCAAATTCTTGGTGCACCATAACAAGTGAAAGAAAAGGGAACAACCTTACTGGATGGCTGAAAACTATGAAACCTGATTGGGTAGCACCCTAAGCAGCACCCAATCCACTTCCAATTGTGAAAACAAGTTAAAGGAAAGCTGAAACTGCTCGATTTTCTGGGTTCACTGCCATTACACATAACCACAGAGCCTTTTGTGATGAGCAAAATGTCTGCATCTCTTTCACAGCAGATGATTCACAAGTATTGCTTATTCCCAACAAATACATATATGCATCCAGTGCTGCTGCCTGTTATAACACTCACTTTGTTGCACCCTAGAGTGAAAACGCCAAATCTAGTGCTGACTAAAAATAGACCCTCGTCTTATCCTCCTCTGCCCCCTCCCCCCTCTCCAATCCCCGACAGTAGTTCTGCGTCTAGAGCCTAGACAGCGGCTGCTGAAGAGCTGACAGACTTACAAAGGTTGGAAGAGGCTGCAGGGATCGAGCCACTAGTGGGGCTTCATACTTCCTGACTTCAGAACCACTTCTGCAAAAGCAGTTCACCCTCACTCCCAGACCTACCTTGCTTTCACCCTTTTATTCATTTTGCTCCTCAGCTTAATCATGACGGGTCCATGCAGGAGCAAGGCCATTCCGTAGCTGCAAACACAAAGCAAGCCTCTCCCACCCCCTCAAAAAAAGAAAGCACACCGAGTTGTTCCAGCAGATCCAGAAGGCCAACTTCCAGAGGGCTTCTGTCAAGTGATTTTGATGTACTGCAATGTGTCAGGGGAGGAAGCAAGATCAGACATCAGCATCACAGCAAGAGAGTGAGTGTGACATAAAGGCATTAGGCTAACCAGAGGAATGATAAGCAGACATACATATTTATATACGCGGCACTGACATGCAGCTGAGCGTTGGCCCAGTTTGGAATTACATACTATTCAGCCCTCTACTCCCACTACAATCTTTACATTGACGTGACTGAATTGCAGGCACATTCAAGCACGCCTGTGCTATTGGCCTATCTGTTTCCTTTTCCCTCACACTTTTAAAATGAAAACCCTATAGCTTCTCATCCCAAAAGGAAAGGCGCAATGTAGCTCTGTAAGCAATTGTGTCCCAGAATATTATTTTGTTTGTTATTTCAGCAACAGTAGCTGGAACGTGCTAAATTAAAGTGATATAGGGTGGAAAATGATCTAATTACGGGTACAAAAAGATATAAAAGTCTCTTGATGCTCTCCTGAACTAGAAGCACTTCATATCAATCCTTCATATTGCAGGTTTAAGGCCCACACAGGGTATCACAGATCAGAACCTGGACAAGGAGAGGCTATGAAGACTCCAGTTCTTCATCGCAGAACTGGGGTTAAAAATTAATCTCTCTCCTCCTCTGCCCCTAGGCTTTGAAGCCGTATGGGTTGTGACAGATGCCTGTTCGCTTAGGCTGCTGTGCAGGATAGGAATCTGAGCGTGCAGCTGAGCGGACAACAAAAGCTAACCACGAGGGCCCGGTGGCCAGGGAGCAGTTTCCCTGGCGACGGGACAAGGGGACCCAGGCCCCAGAGCAAGAGGGCCAAGAGAGGGCCAGACGGCGAAGGAGCATGGGGGACTGAGACAGCTTTTTCGGGGGGTTGGGATATTGAAAAAACAGTTCTGCTCCTGAGCCAGCGCTGTGAGCTCCTCAATTTCTGAGGCTGCGCACGTTGAATCATGCAGCATTTGCCAGGGACAGTGCAAGCACAGAAAAGAGAAACTAAGGAGTATATAACATTTATAATCATTTCGCAGAACAAGATAAAGTTTACAAGATGAAGTTTGAAAAAAATGGAGGAAATGCTTACTCCAGAAACAAGCTTTGAAACTATCATTTTGAGCCACAATATAAAACAATGTCCCTTATCTTTCAGCTTTTAAAAAGACTTTTAATATAACATTTCATTGGCTTCATATGGGAAAAGGATGACACACATTTTTCTGTGTTCTTTGTCACTCACTGTTGTTTTAGCTGCTAACAAAAGTGGATATTTTTCTTTTTTGCACCAGACCTGAAAACCTTTACAGGACCTTCAAAGCCTTGTTATTTTAGAGTTCTAGCTCTACAATTCAAAATTCATTCAGAGTTTAGGTTCTGGAACATTACAAATAGTTATCTGTTTTAGCTACAGATGCATTATTAAAGAAACAATGCTCTTGGAGGAGCAGTGATCTATGCTGATTCTATAAAGACAGACTACACCCCACAATAGTCTATCACACCCTCCCTTAGTTACCACTGTAAGGCTCCAAGACTCACATCAGGAATTTCAATACTTTGTTCAAGAAAGTCTGTATTAGGTACTGTATATACACAGTGTGTGTCAAAGAAGGACAGCTCCTAGCAGTTTTGTAGCTGCAGAGAGAGGGGAGGGTATTCCAGTGAGGCAGTCAGAGGACTTTCTGTTGCCACTGGCTGTTACAGCTGTCAAATTAGGGATATAGTCAGATGATGAATGATCCCATCAGGATACACTCCTGAGGATATACTCTGTGAAGGCTATTAGTTTAACCTGTAGCTATAAAAAGAGCTTTTCCGGCTGAATGGGGACAACATTTTTTAATTCTTACTACACACAAATTACAATGGAATTATCACGTTTCCTTAATCTGTGGCATGAATGTCTTCATCATGTCTTCCATGACATGATGAAGACATTCATCATGATTACAGATGCTTCAGGTCCTGCATTCAAGATGGGTTTGTGGCTGTCCTTGTTTTGTGTTTGGTTTTGGATTGCATCAGTCTCATCTCTTGGTCAATGTTGCTCAATAAAATCTTGTCATGGGGCTCATATATGGTATTAATACTAGATATTGATAGGTGTTTATGTGGCATTTAAATACAAAGTTATTTATGTCTTAATAAATTATCAGGTAATTTTCAATATATTCACTTTTGAGGGGCATGGGGAGGGATGAGAGTGACAAAGCACTGTTGTTGTTTTTCAGCCTGAACTGCACACATGCTATAGCCACATGCCTTGGGAGCACAGAACCTGGCTCTTTAACGTGCACCAAGCCAGGCACTGCAGCTTATGGTTAAGTTGAGTGGGGGGAGTGAATAAAAAGATTTCACGAGAAAAACAGCACAAGAAAATAATGAAATAATAGAAGCAGGGATTTTTCTAGTTCAGCTAAAAAGCCTTTCGCAGCAGTCAGCACATTTCCTAATAGGACAAGAAAAAAAACCAACACAGTACCGACTTGGTCTTCTGTGAGCCTTTTTCTCCCCCCTCAACCTCTCCTTCTCTCCTTGCCCTGCTCTAGCCTCCTCAGTGCCATCCATCAGTGTCAGAGGGTGTCTGATGTAATGGCTTTTGACAGACAGTGCCTTCATGCACTGGGCAGGAGGTGAAAGGCAGGGAGAGAAGGGGGGGGGGGGGGGTAGAGGCTGCAGCAGTGGCATCTGGAATGCAGCAGAGTGGCCGGCGGCACAGAGGTAGCTGGGGACAGCGCTTCAGACTGCAGCAGTTTTTTTTAAAGAAAAGGAATCTTCCATCGGTCTCTATTTAAAGAGACACTGTCCTGCCAGTAATCACATGGCAATCCTCAGTTAAACCCGAACCAGAGGACGAAAGTTGAAACTGAGGGCAGGTGCATTTAAAAGTGAGACCAAGAGGCACTTTTTCGTGTTGTGGTGGGAGTACAATACACAGCTACACAGCTATGGTGTTGAAGCGGATACTTCGCTTCTTTCAGGAAACAGCTGGATGAAATTCTTGGATCAGTTAACTAATGGCAAACAAATTAGCTAAACCTGTCAAATGGCCTCTTCTCATATGTCACCTTTCTTACATTCATGGTTATTTCTTTTATACTCTGCGGCCCATGCAATTCTCAGTCTTTCAAACGGAGACTAATACTTGACATGCAATGAGCAACCAGATTTGGGAAAACTGCTAAAAAGACAAACACAGAAATTCTTCTCAGAGCATTATTATTCTAATTTTTCCACTCATTTTTGTTGCCTCTAGTGCAAGGGCCGAGTTGAAAAGAGAGACACACTTTTGCCAGTGTTCATCAGTGTTACAGTCACGTGTCGCAGAGGCATCAACACAGGCCCCAAGGCACAGAGGAGATAGTACATCTGTGACGCTGATTCATACTTTCTGTACTCTTAGCCACATAAATTATTTAGCCTGCGTTTGTAATTTTCATGTTCCTATCTGGACAGACTAAACATTAATTTACTTATGTGATCTTCAGTCATCTTTCAGAGATCACACCCAAATACATGCAAACATACAACAAGGCATAATAATTCCTTATCTAGGTTTACCATCATATGATATTAATTATGATCATAACAATATTTGATTTAATTTAGCTAGACAGCACTTCTTATTCTGAAAAATCCCAGAGCACTTCCCATATAAGAAAGAACCTGAAGAGCAGCCCCTCCTGAGTGACACATAGCAGCCATTATGCACTAACAACCTCACTAAACTGCAGATCAAGTGGAGGAATGAGAAACTGCTTCACCAATTGAACTAAGCTGGGAGTATAGAGAGGCAATGAAGGAATCCAGCCAGGACACAATGGGGTTTTAACACCTCTATTCTTAAGAACAGTAGCATGGGATTTTTAATTATCAAGCAGGATGCCAGTTTATCGTTTTAACGTGTTTCAGTTTATCGGAATCTGAAGAATGGCTATTTCTACAACACGGTGTCCCCCATCACTGTTCTGGGGCAGTGGTTTAGAAACTGTACTCATAGGCATGAGTGCCACTTACTAGTCCACCAACACCACTTATAGCCGCAGTCTGGTTTTCCTTTGGGGTCTCCAATACCAGTACTGGTGAGATCCAAGCAGAGGATGGTAGAGTATGTCATGAAACCTGTAAGCTTTTAGCATCAAAACGTGGTCCTGCTGCCCATGTTGAGACCTGTACCACTGCATTTGATAAGTTATTTGTCAAATTTGTATTTTGAGGTCATAAGACAGGGAACCCATACCACTTCGTGTTTCAGCAAAGATATCTTATTTTGGTTTTGATCATCTCCTGCATTACTCTCGGTATCTGTGACAGTTAGACTGCTTTACCCCACGCTTGCTTACTAGTTTTGTTTGAGCTGAATTTTAAAGGAAAACGAAGAGAAGGGTCAGAGCGTTATCGGTGCTGCATGTGTTTAAGTGCTAAATGGTTAAGTAAACGGATCTCAGATCTTTGTGCATTGCTAGCTGTCCAATTTCCATTAATTTATACTGAAAAAGAATCTTTCTAAAAAATACAACAAGCTGTACAGATTTAATAATTGAGAACCATACAGAAAAAAGCAATAAAACAATAAACAGGCAAGATGTTTCAAACAAGGGTCTCTAAGCAGAACTGCTCTTTTCTTCAGCAGATAATCAGCACAATGGAAACTCAGGTGTCCAACGGTCCGACCGCCAACAGTATCCCCAATGGCCCTGTCATCAGCACTAATGGTTCCACGGACGACAGCAAGACCAACCTAATCGTCAACTACCTGCCCCAGAACATGACCCAGGAGGAGTTCAAGAGCCTGTTTGGCAGCATCGGAGAGATTGAGTCCTGCAAACTGGTCAGAGATAAAATCACAGGTAACCCCATGATAACCAATTACCCTGCATTATTCCAAAACACCCTCCAAAAAACTGGGCACACTTTAGTCCTTGATGGTCCATACCCCCAAAAAATATATTATTGTTTATTGTTAATTGTTCATATGTGGAAGCTGGTACTCACTGATGTGTTAAGTGAGAATTAAGTGAACTAACAGAAGTTCAATTCCTGCTATCATCAATATTCAGTATCGCTGATTGTACTTTTCCACATCCTAAGCCTAAGTCAAGGTCTGACACCTGCCCAAACACAGAGGTGTTTATTTAAATTGAATCCTCATAAATTGCATAAAAGATAAAACAACACACAGTTATCTACTTTTTTTCCACTTAGTAAATACCAAAATCATTCAATATTAACAGAATCTTACAACCCCTGGTCTCGCCTACTGGCATTACAAATCAATAATTTCCTGAATGATGCTCATGGCTAAATGTATCTCTATGCCAATCAGCTTCGATACATAGGAACAAACAGGTGCGTTAGTTACACATGGACTATAACACACCAATCTTGTTTTTACACTGACTGGATACAGAGCAAAATCTCCAGAATATCTTGGTAACACAATGTTATTAACTAAATAATTTTCTGTTTTGATCAAGCTGGATGAAACAACTAGGACAGAAACACAACCGTATTCCTTCATGCAGGGCCTGATGCAGACAGTCATGCAAAAAGCTGATGATTATACCATTTGGCACTGTGGGAAAAGCAAACCATTTTGGTGGACGACAGGATTTGCGTTTTCATGTGGCAGGTCTCTGTGGGTCAATAAATTAGTCCAACCAACTGATCATACCCTTCACCTTTCATCTGATGTTGCAGGTCAGAGTTTAGGCTATGGATTTGTAAACTATGTCGACCCAAACGACGCCGACAAGGCCATCAACACGCTAAACGGACTCAAACTGCAAACCAAAACAATCAAGGTAGGGAACCCAATCTTTCCATCACCATTCAAATACTCCAGAATGACCGAGGCACACAAACCTTCCTGCAGCCCACATGCTAGAGAAGGATGCACTGGGAGAGAGAGGTGGCCAATAAAAAAAGGCAACGTTCTTTATGGTTTCAGGGTGGCCAAAATGACAAAGGCAGGTTGAGCTCTGTCGTGGGGTTCGACTTTGGGACATTTTGCTAGCCAACCATGACCAGGATTTCCCAATTGGCAATGCTCAATTCAGCTCAGTGTCAGTGGGGGTAGGACGTGGGATTAGTCAGCCGGGTGTACTCTTGGGATCCCAGCAGAGAGCAATCCCTGTGATTTCCCGGGAACCCACCAGTTTGCGGTGACATCACAGGGATGCATCGCTCATGTAGCTTGAGATGAACCTGTGAACCACGAAAGGCTTGATGGGACACTGAGTCCAAAGAGCCTTCCTCTTTCTCCCTGTGCATGTCGACAGAGGGTGTCACAGGGAGCCAAAGCAAAAAGGCCCAATCGGAGATTCCACACTGGGTGGGAACAGAATAAAAAGAAAGAAGAAAGACTAGAGGAAACTAGAGACACCAAAAACCAAAGATGGGGAGAGAGATGAGAAAAAGAAGTACAGCTCTCCAAAAAGGAGAGACAGAAACTGAGAGAGAACAAGACAGAGAAAAAGAGTCACAATGAATGGGCCCAGGATGGAGGGATCCAAGGGGAAGAGAGAGAGAGACAGGATGGTAGACAGATTGAGAGAAAGTAAAAATGTGTGTGGAGGAGGTATGGACGAAGACAGAAACAAGTGGAAAAGGAGACGAAAGAGGGAAGGGAGCAGACAGCAGCCCAAAGGGAAGACAGGAAAGAAAAGAGAGAGAGAGAGAAAGGGACAGTTTGAAGAGGGCAAACCAGAAACAAAGAGCTTCAACAAGAGTGTGTGCGATGAAGAGAGGGAGCGAGAACGTGAGAAGACAGAGAGAGGAGGAGGAGGAGGTCGGGAGGCAGAGAGTGCCAGTGCGCCAGGGCCTATTGTGATGGAAATGTAATTAAGGCAGCCTGACTCGGAGAGGGTGAGGGGGTCAGTCTAGGCTAGACCCCATCTGCAACACATCCCGCCTAATTAGGGGCTCCTTTGTTCCGTTGTCAGGACTTTGGGGGCTGGCAGGGCAGGAGGGGAGTGAAGGGCTGAGACTGGTGTAGCGCTTCCCTCCCCCGGGGTAAAAAGACTGAGAGAAAGAAAGGGAGAGCTGGGGGTGGGGCGGATCAGACAGGACGATTAAACACAGCCCCTCTTCCGCGTAGCATCTGAAACTCACACCTCCAGACCACAACAGCGCAGCCAGAGGAATGGAAAAGTTTAAAGAAAAAAAAACAAAAAAGGAGCCCAGAATGCCAATTATAGGATTAGCGGCCATATGGTCTCTTTGGAATCACAGGAGGCCATCTGTACTGTGGGAGGGAGAGAGGGGACAAGGTTAATAAGCTGGTTCTTCTATGTCTCCCCCCTCCCTCTTCTGAAACAAAAAAAATCACCTTTACCCCCTCTTCCCCCACCACTATATAGCTTCTGCTACACTCCCCCTCTCTCACTGCAAAAACGCTAATTTCAATAATAATAACAACCCAGCTGCTGTTTTAATAACCACATCCCCCCTTTATCACCTGGGACAGCTTGCGGAGCTCCCCTCATCCACTCCTGAGATGAAATTAAAAAGCTTGCATTTCGCAGGACCTCAAGATGCGATCTTCTTCACCACTGTATTTATGTCAACACAACCTACTCATCTCCATTGTAATGTACAATAATTAGCTACTTTGCTGCTTTTTCACCCACAAATATGTGTGGCTCAATCTGTCGAGCAATCAGAGCAGTAAGAACACTTTTACAGTGAGCGAGGTTAATGAATTTCAAGGGTTTGATGGAGTTAGTTAGCCAAAGGAACTCCGAACATAAGAGCAAACCTGCGTCTTGGCAGGGTCCTGCAGGCTCACACCAATTGCAGTCAAGGCCGGGGCACTGGCTGGCACTGTGGAGCTCAGAGCAGGTTAACAGGTGACCAGTTCTTACAGGTGGGCATGCTGGAGGGGTCCAAGTGCCAAGGACAGGCTTGAGATTGCCCTCAACTGAACCCCAATGGTTTGCAGGAAACCCGGCAGTCTGCAGTGACTAGTGAGAATGGCATTCCTCCTGCATTGGGAGACAATGCTGCTGTGGGCACTGTCACTCACAGTGGGCAGGGCAGCACTACAGTGGGCCCCATAGCTCTCGCAGTGGTCAGCAGAGTGTTTCCCTGGGCGCTATGTAACACAGTATGGCTGGATAGCGCTGTCGTGGGCACTGTCACTCACAGTGGGCAGGATAGCACTAAAGTGGGCCCTCGCAGTGGGCAGGATAGGGCTGCTGTAGACATCGTGTCACTCGCGGTGGGCAGATGGCTGTGACACGGGCATGGTTCGCAGGCAAGCGCATGCAGCTCTGACGGCCTTCCGTGCTGACAGGAGGGTGGAAGAAACGCCACTTGCAAACATACCACAAAGCGCTCTGGAACAGAATACGACTTGACATGTTAATAACAATTAGGGTCACCACAGCAGAGAGAAGCACTGGCACCTAGTAACACAGCTTTGGCTATTTAGAAAAAAAAGCTTATTGACTCAATTTTCAAGTGCAATAAACATAGCGTTCGCTAAACCTGACTGGTCACAAGTTCACTGAGCCCTCATGTATCCCAGAAAGCTATACTAGAATTGAGCTTCTGGCCAATTAACAAATTTCAGACGTGGTTCTGATGGGGGAGGGGGAGGAGGGACACACAACATGCATGTCTTGAGCTCTATAGACATCAGCCTGGAAAAGCTCATCTCTTTTCCATAGAGCAACTAATTACACCTGCAGAGAGTGAGTGTTGGCCTGAACCTGTTTTGCTCTGGGAGGTGGTAGGGAGGTTGCCTGCTGAGCTGTTGCCTGGTTGCGATGATGATGCTGCAGATGAGTATGGGCAGCGTCTGTTTATCCCTTTTACCTGGCTGCCTAAGATCCCCCCTGGGGAGTAAATTTAGGGAAGGAGGCAGGGTGAAGGGGAGGGTGCTCGATTCTATCTCTGCGGCTGATGCATCTGCTCCTTTGCTCCACCGTGGAGGCTGATCCATGTTCATTCGAGAGGCGCCGAGCCTCTCCCCTCAGGCCAAGGAACAGAGGCGCGATAGCAAGAGAGAGGGGGAGATGGAGCTCATTAATTTGGGTTCTAACGAAGGGAAAGCTGCAGAACCGACAGGTCCCCCGTGAAAACACCTGTAGCTCTCAACACGGTTTGAGCGCTGTTTTTTTTCTACCGAAAGGAGATGATTTATTAATGCAGCTCACTGGCTATGAAGCAGGGCGAATGCTAGGCCTGCGAAACAACTGAACAGCAAACAGAATTTGCCTGCCTTTGATTAATGACCTTGAGCTGTATCCCTGTGGAGTGCAGGCCAGGCTACATCTAAACACCAATCGCTGGGTTTTCAATCTACATATGTGCAAAGCTTGGAATAGGATCCTTTCTTACAAAAGAAGTAGGGAGCCCTAGACACCGTTTATCATTCAATGGATAACGAGATCTGTGCCGTTAAGGCAGGCTTCAAACATCACATGGTCTGAATTTTATGTTGCACTCTTAGGGAACACAAAAAGAGAAAAAGTGTAAGCAATCGTGTTTCAAATTCAGTTAAATGAAGAATCAGTATAGAACTAAAATTAAGCCAGAATATCTTTGAAGGAGAAAAGGCTGCTACCAAAAATGCAGTCGAGTCCAGTCCCAATTTTGGGATGGGGACACTGTACCGTTTCCTTTGACTTCCAAGAGAGATACTAGAGATTGTACAAACCCAAGTAAAGAAGGCTGAGTAGAGAGTCTGATGATACAGCATCTTGTCATGTTTTTCATTCGTGCTCATAACAGGTGACATTGCTTGTGTATTTCTGAGCATCAAAATGTGACTGCATAGGTGAGATGCTGTGAAAAATCAAACCTGAAAACAAAGAAACATACTGGTGCTGTTGGTGTTTTTCTTGAAAAGCCTCATGACCCATTCCTTGTTTTTGTGTTCTTTTGTGTTCTCTGAAGTCAGTTTTTCAGCAGGGTGTGAGATAAGGGGGTGTGAGGTAGGGAGGTTGGGTGGATGGGGGGTGCGAGTTTATCAGTAACCTTGAAATGCAGTGCACGCTGACAGATGCGTAGGCCGGTGTGTTGCCGTGGCGACGGCAGGGATGGGAGAGGCTCTAGGGACTGAGGTGTTTTTGTGCGGCGAGCAACAGTCGCCCCAGTGCATTGTGGGACAGAGCCAGCAGTCGAGCGATGCAAAGGCCCCTGCATGCGAGTGTGTGTGTCTGTGTGTGGAAGCGCATTGTTAATGGAAAATCACAAGGAAGCCAGCGTGAAGGCTGAAAGGGGAAAGTATAGGAAATTAGGAAATGTACCATCTGGAGAGATTAGGAATACAGAAAAGGCGTGGCAGAGACTGCATCAGGGACAGTAGACAGCATACATCATAGCTTCTGGGCGTTTCTACTTGTAGGCCGCCTTTCAATCCTATCCTCTTCTTTTTCACAATGAGCAACTCTACCAAGAGATCACAGAACAAACCAAAAATATTTCTCTATGTTCCACTCAGAACTGGACAACACAAGGAATCTCTCCCCCATTCCAGCCACAGGAAACAGAATTGCCAGAGCATTTGATTTACTTTTTTAGATGTGTATATACTGAGTTATACAGCAGGAGTACACATACATATAGTACATATATGTGGCCGGTGCACTCAAACCCAATCTCTTCCAGTTACACCAGGCCCCACCTGTAAAAAAGCTCACTTCAAGCCTGTCAATAAGAAAATGCTGTATATATGCAATGAGGATGCAGCCTAAGGATTTTGCACCCCTAGTTTGAAAAAAAAAAGATTATTGATCAAAATTCAATACACAACAAGTATTTACACAGTGCCCACTGGTAGGGACCACCCTTTTCAAACATTACAGGGATGAAATGAAAGGAAAAAGGAAAAAGGTGCTATCAATCCAATTGTGTGAGCACTCAGAGATCCTTTTATCAGGATCACCAGGGGATGCTCCAATCCTGGAAGACAGCTAATGGAAAGGCAGGGGAAGGGAGCAAAATAAAAAAGGGAAAGAAAGTAAGAGTGACAGGAGGAAAAATAGGGACTATAAACAGGGTTCGAGATAAAGTGGGAAAGACAACAAGAGCAGGAAGGAGAAGGAAAGAGAACAACTTCAGAAGAGTAAGTGACAGAAAAGGGAAAGAGAGCAGGAGGAAGAAGAGAATAAGGTAGTAATGGGGAGATGCAGAAAGAAAAGCATCCTTTCACAGTAGCCACAATGGAGAAAACTACATCCATGCAGCGCCCACCCACCTCCCCCACACACACAGCCGCCTGTGTCCACACCTTGTGCCATACTGCTGCATCAGATGGCTTATCTGTGCGTGGCTGACATCAGGTGCTTTCCTTAATGGTATGTTGTGTCAGCCAGACTTTCAGATCTAGGAACATCAAGTGGCATCTCTTTTCATCTGAAGATAAGCACTCAGTCACCACAAATCCTCCGCCGTACAGCGGAATGCCTATTGTTCGGCTGCCTTTCATCCTCAGCAACAGATGCAACATGTCTTTAGAGCTCGGCTTCCATTTTTTTTTTAATTTAGCAAAAGCCATCAGTGAAAAACAGACATCACAGCATGAAGCTGGAGCTCTGCTCCAAGACAGCTCTGTTGAAATTTTCTGGCTTTTTTACATTCAAATCAGCTATCTGTCCCTTGCTGGGATAGCCAGAAACGAGAACAGACCTAATCATTCTGTGGGATGATTAAAAAAACTCTGTTTCACGTCTTCCATCAACATACCCAATGGCCTTTGTAACAGAGATGAACTAAATTAATGCCGCCACATTAACCTGCTATTACTGTAATGAGTCCCTACATAAGACAGGCATCTCAAGACAACACTGGCTTGACAATGTTGCGAGGACACTGGCAATCCTGTACTATAAATTGTTCTGTCTTGCAGCCTTGTGCTTCATTATAGTGTGAAAAATCACACCCTCCATACAGAATGCCATGACATGAGATTTAATGCAAGCCAACCCCCTCCTTGTCCTGCAGGTGTCCTATGCTCGGCCCAGCTCAGCCTCCATCCGTGATGCCAACCTCTATGTCAGCGGGCTTCCCAAGACCATGAGCCAGAAAGAGATGGAGCAGCTGTTTTCTCAGTACGGCCGGATCATTACCTCGCGCATCCTGGTGGACCAGGTGACAGGTACAGCCTTGACTCACTCCTGCAGCTACGCGTGACAGGACTCATGCACCTAGCCACTTACAGAAGAGACACCATCTGACTCTGAAACCTAGACAGTGTAAAACAGGTACAAACTGGCAGAGGACCAGGTCTTGGACATGGTAATCACTAGCTAGGGAGTGGCCTCAGAGCCTTCAAGCTGGCAGGGGCAGGGAGAGCCACACCTGTCACATACGTACACACTTCCTGCTCCACTCGTTGCCCTGTGTGTGCATGCACCTATCAATGTGGAGGCAAAATGTGGAAAAAATTCCCCAGAAAAATACATTGAAAGGCATTAAGAACACAACAAATAAGCATAGGAAACAATGGCATTTGTTGCATTTATTGATGCCGCTAAATATAATCACGACTGAAAGACCAGGGACTTTTTGCAGAGATGTCCATACAATCTAAAAGACTTTTTGTTTTGGGCAAAATTCCTTTGGGTTTCTATATGTCCGAAAGTGCTAAGTCCCTTTGAGCAGGTTGACCTAAACCCCAAGTCCATCCCCTCAGTCCATTATCTCTACTATCTGTCTAAGAGGAGTTAGCATTTTCAGAAGAACACACATTTAGAGCCCGAGCCTTTACACGCTCAGGAAAATCTGCAATATATTCATTATCCCAGACTGAGCGATGAATTTGAACTGAGCATGTTCCATCATGTTCCCAATGAAGACACTCACCCGTCAACAATGAAATTCTCCAGCTTCCAATCACTGATTTTTACATTTCGGGAGAGAGACCGGCACAGAAATCACCCCCACCTTTTCGGGAATTTCAGTTTTGATTGCAAAAGGAGGTCCGGCCCGAGGCATTACTCCACACCAGGTCCTAACATTTCTGTTTGCCCCGGAGCAGGCATATCACGAGGAGTGGGATTCATCCGGTTTGACAAGCGCAACGAGGCTGAGGAGGCCATCAAGGGGCTGAACGGGCAGAAGCCACTGGGTGCCGCCGAGCCCATCACTGTCAAGTTTGCCAACAACCCCAGCCAGAAGACCGGCCAGGCCCTGCTCACACAGCTGTACCAAACCGCCGCCCGCCGCTACACCGGGCCCCTGCACCACCAGACGCAGAGATTCAGGTATTGCCTCACTGAGAAGGGCGAAGGGGGCGGGGTGGCGTTGTTGCATCGGATTTTGCCTGGGTACTCAACAGTCCAGTCCCATCCAAAGTACAAGAGTGTCGCACTCAGCCCTTTAAAATTCTTTCAGTACCTTGCTGCCCCCCTACGAAATGCAATTCACAAGCTGCAAGTCCAAGAGCCCCGTAAAAAAGGACTGACCGATCTCCAGTTCCCTATTATTCTGCACGCTTCTTTGTTTCAAATGCCTTCCGGCAGACCAACATTTTTAGTTTTTGTCTCAAAAAAGGCACTTGCCATCAAAGACACAGGATGACCACAGTGATAAGAATGTGGTCTGTTTCTGATGCTTTTCAATTGCAGGGTTGTGGTTTTGGCAACCCTGACCGACAGAGCAGCGGGTAATACAGTATTACAAGATGCTGCTGCTGTGTGCAAAAAAAACACTCTCATGGGGCTAACATGAAAAAAATGTATTGTGCTCATATACGCACTACTGTATGTGCTTTACGAACAGGGTTTCATCAAGGCAAATCCTTCAACTTAAAAAACCTTCAAAGAAAAGCTGCAAAACTGGGTTAGTACTTTTATCCTGGTAGCTCAGTAGCAAACAATGTGATCATGAAGCTTTTTCTAACATAATAGAGATAGTGAGTGTACATACTTGTACATTACTTTTTATAATAAGAAAGCTCTCAAACTCTTTTTATATACAGTATGTATAGATATACATCATGCTCCACGCATACTGAGATGACAGAGGATGAAGAGGTCTTGACAGGACACCCATCCCTATCAAAACCCTTGATTAAAATCTGTTACTTAGAGACAAGCACCTTTCAAGTTGAGCCCTGAGAAACAAAGCTGAATTTTGTTTGAATTAAACTGAAATTGCAAATAACCAACGCTACCTGATTTGCAAAATGAAACTGTTCAACAACTTCCGCACATTTAATTTTTTAAACCCACTCGACACCACATTTACCTTCAATTGAGCAATTAGCCTACAGATTATTCCTGACCTGGCTCGTTGTACAATTGGAGCTGAATTTGCCTTAAGAGGTAAGCAGTGATGAAGAGATTCACTAGGAGCACCTCCCTATCTGTGAGCCAATTTTTACACATTGTTTTGCTTGAAATGTGCTATTTCATCTGCAGCTGTTTTTTTTTCTTTAGAACAAACTGTGTTTAAGCGATATTACATTCCTTAGCATATGAATGCTGATCACATGAGTGGCACAAGCACTCTAACTATCAATAGCTCAATTAGCTCTGCAGCTGCAGAAGACCAATTACTTGCCATTAGTTGACGGATGCTAAAATAAAACGCGAGGCTCAGGGTTGAAATTGAAAGCGATTTAGATTTACTCTGGGGGAATCAGACAACGCCCAGGGCTGATCCAGCACTGTGTGAAGTGCATGTTACAGAGGGCTCGTGATTTTATGTTCTAAAATGCACACAATGGAAGTGTTATGCGGCTTTCTTCTCCTAAGAAGAATGAAACTTAAAGTAATGAAAAGTGACTACACTTAAAGTAGCATGTATGGGCAACAGAAGAAAAGATTTACTTCATAAAGGATGTGTATGAAAAATACTTTTACTACATTTCACCTAGCAAGGAAGCAGAAAGGTTTTATTTAGGAGGCATTTGAAAAAAAGAAATTGTGCAACCCAACCCTCCACTTCGACAGTGTATAAAAATCAAGCTGCTTTATGGCCTTCTCCTGCTCTGAAGGTTTTGCCACTTGTCTGGTTTGAATTGCTCACAGTCCATTAGCCTGCTCCTTCTCTCGTACGAGGAGCCGCCCAGGGAAGGAAAGTGCGCTGTGCTGATTCCTTGCGCTGCGACAAGCCGAGCGCGAGCGCTGGCGTGCACAAGTGTCCGAGCGGTCTCTCTCTAACTCTCCTCTCTTGCTTGTGCTGTCATGGGTGACAACAGTGAAAACAACCAAGAATCTTTTTGTTTTTTTCTCTTCCCTTTTCCTTTAAACTGCACTGTCCCTTCTTCACCCCTATGGCATGAGGCAAAAAAAACATACATGGGAGAGGCACAGCTAAAGACGCAACACAAACCTGTATAGCTCTACGGAGCATGACTGCCCACCAAGATGTTTTGAAGGAAGGGACCTGCATTTCAGATTGCAGGATCATTAAGGTCTTTATGGCCACAATCCAGGTGTTTTTTCTTGGTCATGACACTTTATTAACCCAGATTAATCTCTCTCCTGTAAGATGTTAAACTAAGCCGAGCTAAGAGTGAAAAGATAAACCCCTAACCTCGCACGACTTCTGGCCTTAGCGTCCTTGACTGTTCGGGCAACTTTCCAGATGCAACTGTTAAACACTCCAGCTGATCCTGTTCGAGCGGAGCAGGACTGGTAACAAAAACTCAATTCTACATTGAAACCTAAAATTAACATAGTGCAGCATTGCTCCTCTTCACGGCCAAGCCTGCACTGCCTCAGGGAAGAGCATCAACGCCAAATCTGTGCCAAAGTGCTTAGTCAGCGGATTGTGACGTGTAACAGGGTTTGTCTGAAACTATTCGTGAAAACCCTCTCGTTTCCAACACGTCCAGCAGAAGGACCAATGATCTAAAGCAGACTAATGAAAACTCATTTTCTCAATTCACTTTCCCTGTCCTTGATTCAATGTAATCTGAAGCACCAAAGCAGTACGGACATGCACAAACATATCAAGCATTATTGTCCTTTGAGAAAGAATTTAGGTGAAGCAAGTAGGGATACAAAGGGGACATTTTTTTTTTGCTAGTGTGCCCTTGAGCAGGCAGTACCAATTGGCCGTCCCACGCTGACTCAGACGAAAGCAGGGCTGTGAACAGGAGCCAACATAAACATAGTCGTCAGATAAAGTCTCTCCCTCCCCCCACCCACCGCCAAGGGAACGCAACCTCGGACCGCTTTGCTTTACTAACACAGCTATCTAACTTCGTTCAAAACAGCGAGGAAAAGGCACTTGAGAATCAAAGCTTACTTATGAGGAGGCCTACGACCATCCCTTTAGGAAATAATGTATCCCCACACCTCCATCTCGGACAGAATTATACCAGATTTCAGAAAGATGCTATCTGTTTGTAATAAGAAGCAACTGCATGCCTTTACAAATTTCTACCATGTAAAGCAAAGGAAGGCATTGTTAATACACAGTGCATAAGGGGTAGGTAAGATAAACTAATTGTGGGAAGGCATAGTAACCAAATATATAGTATCACCACAGGAAACCTGCAAACCTAACACACATGCTTTAATGCTGTAAACATTAACACATTTCTTTGATCCTCTCCAACAAATCAACTTTAAAAAGGACAATGTAGTCCCTGGAAAAGATAACTGCAGAAATTTAGAAGTATGCAGGTATGTGAATTATGCCTACAGCATCTTTCTTTTGGGCTTGCAGGGTTGAAGAAGTGGAAAGAGTGCACGTTTAAAACGAAAAAGGCCTCTTTTTTCTGTCTCGCAGAACTCTCTACTAACGTGTGCACCCCCTTCCATTTTCCCCCTCTTCCATTGCAGACTCGACAATTTACTTAACATGAGCTACGGAGTCAAGAGGTAATGAACGTTCCGAGGCCTGTCTGGCTAGCCATGTCAATATAGCCCAAAACAATATGTATATACAAACACGAACAAGTTCAAATTTGGCAGTGTCACTGGACATTTATCTGCTGACTGAACCAGTAATCGACTCATCCTCACAGTGGATCTGTTCTGATTTTCAAGAGGGAGGGTTGTGTAGTTACAGGATGCATCATCCACAACCGTATGGCTAGATTCCCACAATGCACGGGTAGCGCCTGAGGGACAAAACCTTTCCATAATGTACGCTGGGGTTGGTGGGCTTGCAAGGAATTGTACAGATCTACCATTGTGTCCTTCTAGAGGTGTGCTAAAAATAAAACCTTAATATACAAGAAGGGAAATCGCATGCGCAACTAGCCATCAGTAGAAGAGCCCTGGACTGAAACTTGCTAAAAAACCCAACAAAAAGAAATTTAGAGCCACAGCCTACCTCCACGCAGAACTTTTCTCAAAAACACTTCAGCAATGGCACACTTGGAACGAAGGCAACAGAGTTTTGTAAACTGGACTATCTAGTTGATCCTAAAGCAAAGGTTGTTCCCACACGTGAGCAAGGCAGGGAGGACTGGGACGGTTCCGTCGTGCTTGCAGGCAGCCGAACAAGCTGTCAGTGCTCAAACAGCACAGAGTGCCGCCAGGTTAGTGACAGCATGAGTAAGCCAGGGTTCTCCCGGCTCCCAGGCAAACAGCATGTCTTGCCAGGCACACTCAGATGAAAGAGACGCAGCACTGCCCAAGTCAGTGCCGATGCTCCCATCAGGCCCTGCGGAGCTCACGGCGCGGCAGATGACGAATGGCACTGCAGGCGGGTTTGTTGGAGGAGAATGCCTGCATGTCTCGCTCCCTCCCGAACTGGCAGAAGGACCTGCTGGAGAGCCAACTCTTCAAAAAGCAATAGGCGCTTCCAGATTCAATGAACATAATACAAAAAAGAAAGAATTTGTAAAAAAAGAAAAAGAGGCCCAAACAGAATCTGCTCCTCATGAAATTAACATTCTATGCAGATGTTTAATTATGCATCAGGAGTAAATACCATTCAGGATGTGTTGAACTTCTGCAGAAACTAATAACATTTAATCACAAGAACAGGAAAGACATGTTTTTGCGTTTAAGGAGAATCTTAGGACAGGAAAGAAAGATCAGCCTGGTAGGTCTGGTTACTGCTAGCCGAGACAAACGGAGTGCACGAGAGCCGTTCAACTTGCTTGCATGTCTTCATCCAGCTAACCAAGGTTGCCACTGAATTATTCATCACTTCAAATATTCAACCATGAATTTTTAATTGGAACTAAAAAGGGAGAGTCTTTAATTAAATGCTCTGACAAAACGAGCCTTTCGCCAAAGAAGTCCAACAACAGACGGGTCCCAAGCGAAGGAATTAGAAAATTAAATGCGAGTGTTTTTTATTTGATGTGCCAAATTGGCAATGCGTCTCTCACTGTCAATGCATATTATTGTCTCGCTAGAATTCAACACAAAAATGAATTGGCTAATCATTTCCCAAAGTTTCGGCTTGTATTTTGGGTTCCTAAAAGAAAAAATCAAATCAGAGTACAGGATCAACAACAACAACTCTTTTAATGTTCGGTCTTTTCCTCTAAATGCAGATCTAGGAAATTACTTCATTTAGATCTTCATTAAGTGAAGTCCACCCTCCGCGCGCACGTAATAAAAGCAAAGTAAGGAACTTGTTGAAGATATTTTAAGCTTAGTCTTAACATGGGTCTCAAAGAGCAAGACATGAACTCCCAGTCGCATTTCAAAAGTACAAGAGGTAAAAAGGTAATATGAACAAGTCCACAAAGAGGATTGATTACTGGCTTAACAGCGTTAAATTCCAGTATTTTTTCTTTTTGTTTTCTTCCTTTATTCAACTAACTTTTATTTTTTCTTTTTTTTGCTTTCCTTCTACCAGCATGGATAAAAAAATCAAGATTTATTTCCCTTTGGAGTTCAGTTTGTGTCTCTCTCCTTCTTCTCTTGGGCATATTCTAGTTTTCGTTGAGTTTTTGGTTTTTGTTCTAGGTTTATCTGTGTTTTGTTCAATATCACGTGGCTGTCTCTCATATCGTGGAAGCCTTGAACTGCAGAGCTAGGTGAAAAAAATCCAAAAATGTCTTGTATGCAAAAGATCGATTCTTGTATGTGTGTGGCAGCAATCAACACAGAGCCTGTGACCATAGCGTATATTTCACTTATTCCAGGCAGGTGTTGAGAATGCATAGGCTCATTATCCTATCTTAGAGATGAGGGAGTGTACTACTGGTTCTGGAGGGACATTGTCAGCATGTTTTCACACCAGCTCAGCTCTTAATGTCCCATTTGTGCTAATTACGGATTTTAAAGTTTAGCAGCTTTTCATAGTTCATTGGGTGCTGAAGCTTTCAAGAGATTTACAAAACCTGCTGGACTGTGGCACACCAGGACCAGGGGTGGACAGCCCAGGCATATGCAATATTTGCACAGACATACAAGAAATCATCAAACACATACAGTGTGGGTATTTTTAGATTTTTTTTCTGCACTGTGGGTCAGGTCTTCGATATGAAATAGATATTTCAGTTTCTCTGCAATGGTTTCCTTTAGAGGCTAGGGAGAGAAAGGGCTTTGTAGGTGTAATAAATAAATTCAGTGCCTTTAAGCACAAAAATATCCAAACCCAGCATAAACAAAACTCTACCATGCTCATTCAACATAAGTGACTGACACAGACAGGAATCCTGGCACCCTTAAATCCTGCAGGAATACAGATAATTTGTGCTTTAAGAAACTTGAAAAAAAAATGAAAATAATGTATTTGAAAGACAGCACTTAGTTTTAAACAGCCATGCTTTTGTGTCGCATACTCATGGCATTTAGAAAAAGAAAAACTCTACTGAAGGATATAATCACTTATCACAAAAAGCAATGCACTCATTCATTCTCTGACCTTAACACATCTTTCATGTCACACAATGCCGCTAGTTCCCAAGGAGCATGACTCACAGGCGGTCTAAGAATGCTCTTATTTTTAGCCTTCAAAAGTTTTAATTATTAAGAATTGTGCTACACAACAAGGCTGAAACATCTCTGCCTTTTCAAACGAACTGAGAGGAGAGGGAGCTATTTGAAAAGCACAGATAGAAAAAAAAAAGCCAATTGCTACAGAGCTGCTCCAGCTGAGGTGTAGCGACTCTGTGCTGCATTTTTCTTCCCAAGACAGCTGGACCAAACTCTGCGAAAGCTCTTCCTAATGTTCAGTGGTTTTGCTACCTGTAATTTCTCACTGGCTAACAGGCAATGGTTCTTCATTGTTTTCCCAATGAAGAAAAAGAAAGCCCTTTCTCTTTAGCCTTTTGTCCAGCAGGCTTGCACTTCTGTAGCATACAGTGGTGACATGACAATTACACTTATCCACCAGCTAGTGTTTGCAGAAACTGCGAAACAGATTTCTTGGCTATACAAACTAAGACGAAGGCTGTTCCTTATTCATTTTTTTATCCAAACTCTGGATTGAGAGCATACTCATACTGTGTCATCTGATGCAGTGAGAGAGCTCTGCATTTGCTGACATACTTGACTTTGTTTGCTTTGTTTTGGTTACAGAAACCAGCCCCTAAGGTCTTATGTTCTTAGGGCCTTTACTTTGTTTTTCGTGGATTGTTTCACACAGTAGATTAGCCATTAAAGAGAAAAAAACACCCATAATGCATTGCGTAGAGTGCGGCCAACTTGAGAACTTCAGAATCACACCCAAAGTAGCTCTCCCTCCCTTCTCCCTAGGTTCTCACCCATCACCATTGACAGCATGACCAGCCTAGCTGGAGTCAACCTGACAGGCCCCACGGGAGCTGGCTGGTGCATCTTCGTGTACAACCTGTCGCCCGAGGCCGACGAGAGCGTACTGTGGCAGCTGTTCGGACCCTTCGGCGCCGTCACCAATGTCAAGGTCATCCGCGACTTCACCACCAACAAGTGCAAAGGCTTCGGCTTCGTCACCATGACCAACTACGACGAGGCCGCCATGGCAATCGCCAGTCTCAACGGCTACAGGCTGGGCGACCGCGTGCTGCAGGTGTCCTTCAAGACCAGCAAGCAGCACAAGGCATGAGGTGTCAAGGAAGAAGACTGGGGGAGGGGGGAAGGGCGGGGGAATGGAGAGGATAAACTTGTAGGAAGGAAAGAAAAACCAAACAGAATCAAAACGAAGAATATACAGTGAGCAAAAAACGCTAGAGGAAATTAGGAAAACAAAAATGTTCACCAAAAGCAAGGGAGCCCCCATTTGGGTTAAATCCTATTTGACTTAGATTAAATTACAGTCCTACTGGTAATCATTTAACAGTATAATAGAGCATCTGTAGGTTTGCCTGTACTGAAGCATATATGGCGTGTAGCATCTGCAGTCACATCGGTGTCTATAGAGTTTAGAAGTTGCTATTCAGGAAAGGTTCTAGGAAGCAAAGCTGCATGTGCTGTATCTATTTATGCAGTCCACTGCTGTAGCCAAAACGAGCACAGGACTGCTCTATAGGCAACAGGGACCCCAGCACATAGGGATGAGATTTCGGCTAATGCCACGCAGGACTGGGAAGTTGGGGAGACGCAGGGTGGTGAAGAGCAGTGCTGTGCAAGTTAACGTGATTTTGGGCAAGCAAAAATTGAGTTAAAAAAATTAGAATTAAGTACAGTTATGCGATTTTGCCCTACAACCTGCTCCCTATCTTCTTCTGTCTGATACGTACAAAACATTTGGGAAAGGGGAGGGGGCGAGTACAAGAACCAAACTTCGGCAAGAATTAAGTATATAATCGTAATGGATTAGTTTCCCACTGGGTATTTGCAATCGACGATTTTTATTAAAAATACAAAAAAAAAACACAAAAAAAACAAAAAGCCAGTGTTAGCTTATATATATTATAAATATATAAATATATATCAATATATATCGCGGTTGTAACAGCCAAGTAAGCAAGCAATTTTATAAAACAAACTTTGACTACTGTTTCCTAGATCAACTTTATGGTGCAAATCTACTTTGGCGTTTCCCAGTCACGAGAGGTTTCTAGCCAGTTTTAGGCTGTATAGAAGAGTAGTGGGAGCAAGGTCGCGAACGAGTGAAATTTAAACAGAGAAGCTTCTTTCCTAATTTTACAGCGGGATGAGATTTAAGATTTTAAAATGGCAAACTCTGGGGGGGGGGGAAGGGGGACAAAAACACAAGATGCTTGCTCACACACGAACAGGCAAACCGAAGAAAAAAAAACGTTTATACACCGAGGCTGCGGCAGTTTCAATGTGTTAAAGACCATGCGTGTGAAAAACAGCTACCAGCGATGTTAGTTTTTCTTTTCAGGAAAGTCCCACTTATAACATTTTTTTTCTAAAACAAGGGGGGTTGATTATGGAATTCTAAACTGGCTCTTTAATTTTGTGGATTTCCAGGTGATCCCCTGACATTCATTCATTGCGAAAATGAACCCCTATCCCAGCAGGTCAAAGCCTAAAACTCTTAGATGTTCACGACAGTCAAAATCTGCAATCTGGGAAGGGGACGGTGCCTTGACTGCTGGTGTAATTACTATCCATAGCCTCACTGTGTTTCTGAGGTTTCCATAACAAAATCCGACTCACGTAGACAGATGGATACCAAATTAAACCAACAGAAAGGGATCCAAAGGTGGTTTACTTTAACACCGCCGCAGTGAACTAGTAACATGACCCAGACTTAAGCCTGCGAACACCTTTATCTGGTTGAGCCCCCTACAGACAGTTTTGAAAACGTGAACAGCCATATGTTGCTTATTTCTGCACTTGCGTTCCGCTTGCCACTTTCAGAAACAGGGCTCTGGATCAAACTAATCGCATCAGCCAGAAGCACGCTGCGGAAACCGAACATTGTGAAACAGCCAGAAGCACGCTGCGGAAACCGAACATTGTGAAACAGCCGGAAGCATGTTGCAGAAATGGAAGATTACAAAATGGCCAGAAGCACGCTGCGGAAACCGAACATAATGAAACGGCCAGAGGCACGTTTCAGAAACCGAAGATAACGAAA
This sequence comes from Lepisosteus platostomus, assembly GCF_059453375.1. Taxonomy (NCBI): domain Eukaryota; kingdom Metazoa; phylum Chordata; class Actinopteri; order Semionotiformes; family Lepisosteidae; genus Lepisosteus; species Lepisosteus platostomus. Next base: position 16,212,033 of record NC_142623.1, read on the forward strand.
CAGTCAGAAGCCCGTTGCGGAAACCGAACATTACGAAACGAACAGATGCACATTGCGGAAACCGAACATTACGAAACGAACAGATGCACATTGCGGAAACCGAACATTACGAAACGAACAAATGCACATTGGGGAAACCGAACATTACGAAACGAACAAATGCACATTGCGGAAACCGAACATTACGAAACAGCCAGAGGCACGTTGCGGAAACCGAACATTACGAAACAGCCAGAGGCACGCTTCAGAAGCCGAAAGGTATGAAACAACCAGAAGCATGCTCCGGGAATCATACATTACGAAACAAGCATCTAACCAATCAGATTGTTTTCACTTTGTAGACAAAGAGAAAATAAAACTGAGGGAGACAAAATTTGAAATCTGCGAAAGGAAGCTTTGATTTTGGCCTGCTGAGTAAAGCTACTTGGCTGGCGCTGTTAGGGTTTTTCCTCTCCCTCACAGGTCTTGAAAGTTAACAGACCTATTTTCTCCCTTTCAGCCTTCCTGACTGAAATACAAATTGTAAAATGCAAACAAAATCAGAAAACCAATCAAGCTAGAACAAGCATGTAAGACCTCTTTAAAATTCCATAAGACAACCCCATTAAAAAATATATATATTTTACCTACTGTATTAAAAATAAGGAAAAGAACACTTTCCCCACTCAGAATAGGAGAAACCGAAACCCGAAAATAGCTGGTATATGCATTAGAGACTTCGCAGTCTGTCCGTTACTAGATCTTCCTTGTTCTTTTCAACTTCAACTGAGAGATAAAGGGGTGCAACAGGAATAAAAACGCTAAGAAAGATTAACAATTTCATATTTTCCATATTTTCCACATTTGGGATAGGGTACGGGAGGCACTCCAGGAGGTGAAATAAAAAGACAAAAATATAAAAATACAAAAAAAAAAATCAAAAAATTAAAAAAATTACGGTAACTGTGTTCAAATGACTTTTTGTTTTTCTAAATAACGCAGAACTAGCCAAAGAGGACTATCTCTTTGATGTGAAGAGGGTTGCTTTAGAAAATAAATCTATTTTTATAAAAAAGGAAAAAGACCTTGTTGAGAATTTTTACTGATTCTTGAGCTTAAAAAAGAAAATATTTTGACAGGCTACATTGTTTCATTTTTCGGGGGGTTACTTAAAAAAAAGGTGAAAAAATGGGGGGGTGAGAGGAATGTTTGTGTCACGTGCGCTCTTGATTGTTAAATACAAAACATGAATAAAAAAAGAAAGCTTTTTACGGTTAAAAACAACAAAAAGCAAATTTAACGTGTCTCTTTTTTGAGGACTTGTTTTGAACCTCTGTGTGTTTGAAATTTAGCAATTCAATTCTTTTCCTTTCTGCTCCACTCCTCGACGTCTATACAGAAAGGGATAATGTCTGGCCCTTACGGAAACTAAATCTGGCCCAAGTTAAGCGAAAAGGTTTTTTACCTTTGATAATTTGGCCGTTTACATTTTTCTCATGTAGCAAAGCAAAGAGAAAAAAACTACTTGCATCCGGCTTCATCTCCATGAAGGGAGATCATTTGTTGCAAGATTGCTTTTCATTTGCAATTGTTCGCCAACTGTGATTGCAGAAAACTCCCACAGGTAAAATCTTTGGACAGATACAAAGACGCTGTGCAGCATCTCTTAGCACTGAGGTCTCCAAAAAGAGGAACATAATCGAAATTCTCGGAGAGCTGGAGTCATCCACAGACCAAGGCCTCCGGCTTAGCAACTCCAGCGGGAATGACAGTCTGCTGCCATCATCACAGTGATTCTCCAGGGCGGCGATAGGTTCCCATGCATTGGTTAACTTTACTGTTCATTCCAGTCCGATCAAACTAGCACGTCCGTGATCTTCTTGACCTTAGAAGATGACAATCTTGAAGTGGCTGAGAAGCACCTGAACAAGTGAATCTCGTTGAACTGAATGGACAGTAAACTCACCCTGCCCAAAACACCATTCAGGATAATCTGTCCAAAAAAGATTCCCTATTGTTTTAGAAAATAATTGGTAAGCAATCTTCATTGGCATCTTAAACTAGCTCCCAGCCAGTTTAGACTCTCCATAAGGGCCATTCTCAACACTTAAACAATTCTTACTGAGGCCAAAACCGAGAAGAAAGCACTCTTACAGATTAGGGAGAAATTCCGTTACCTTTCGTTTTTTTTATGATGCTTAGCTGAAGGATCTTTTTTTTTAAATATCAAAGCAAATTTTCTGTAAACTTAATGCGTCTGTTGCACAGAACTCATATATTGACACGCACCGATGAAAAACAGGCAAGATGACGCAACTCGGGAATCAAAATTAAACGCTGAGACTTACCTTCTGTATAATGTATATACTGCGTTACCTAGAGCAAAATGGCCTGATGGTTTTTGTAATTTAAAAGATCCTTTGTCGAAGTCTTATTTGTATGCATTTACAGCCCAATAAAAGAACAAAAGAAAAAATAAACAAGATGAGACATACATACCATACCGCTTGAGAATAAAGCGTGTTCTTCCGTATTGTGGAACAACCAAGTGCAATGTGCTTCGAATTTTATATTGACCGAGAACAATATATTTTTTCAGAAAAGAAACGAAACGATAAACTGAAATCGATTAAGAAACGAAATGTCTAATTGAAATCGACTGAGGAATGCGATAGAAGTATACAAAGAAAAAATGGGTAATTACCCAAGTAATGAAAAGCACTAAGAGCTGCGATATCTCGAAATATACAATATCCCTTCCCAAAACCCTGAGACATTGTATTCTGACAACAAAGAACAAACAGCGTAATTCGATATCCGCGACGACTTGAAAAGAAAATTGTGACGTAACCTTTTTGGTTAAGTTTAAAATAGTTTTGAGTACGGAGAAGAAAAAGATTACCTTAAAGGGATACTGTATTTTTCAATGTTTTTTCTTCTGTTACAACCCATGTCGGTTTCAAAAAACCTAGAATCTTGAGTTCTTCATTTTTTTTTCCAATTTACGGGTTTGTTTTACATATCAGTTTCACAAGCTGTTAATTTTAGCGTTTTCTGTGTCGTTGATATTGACTGTAGAAAACACATGGGTCTAAGATTTTTTCGCTTTTCATTTCGGAAGAAACGTAGATGATTTTTTAAATACTTAGTTGCAGTTTTAAGTTGTTTGCAGATTTTAGAATTAGTTAGACTTTCTTGATTTGAAAATCGAAATGTGTTCAATTGTGTTTGTAAAAGTCTGTGGTAGCTTTCGTTGCAACAACAAAAAAGGGAAGATACAAAAGATAGCGCCATCGAACTTGTAATTATTTGGGCGATTTTAAGCTTGTAGTTTTAACTTATTCTTGTTAACTTAAAAACTATTTATTATGATTATTATTGCCTCGTATAAAGTATGTTTTGTGTATATTTATGGTTTATTTCATTATATTTGCAAGTTTAAACGACTTAATTTTTAATTTCTGCTTATGTGGTTACGCCATTTTTTTTTCTTAAAAGGGAAAAGAAAAAAACAATTAAAAATTACGCTTGAGAACCGTTCTCCATAGGCAGAGTGCACTGATTTAAAAAATAATCTGAAGTGTGTAGTCAACAAATATTTAGAAACATTTTGTGTGCTAGATGTTATGACTTAACTACCTGTGTTTTGTTTGTCTTGTTAAAGCCTTTTTATTCTTTCATTTTCATGTTGTACAAAAAATTATGTTCACAAGCCTGTTTTTTCCAAGCATTTCCAGACTTAAAGACCTCCCTTCCTCAATAAATAACGCAACTGTCAAAAGCAAAATAAATAAAAAAGAACAAACTGCCCAATGTCGAACTTCCTTCATTTATTGGGAAAAAGTACTTTGAACCTTTATTTATTTAATAATTAAATATTAAATTTATTTAATATTTACTTATGTATTTAAAAAAGCTATTTCCCATTCAACACTTTGATTGCTACCATAGGACTTAACTAGCAATCAAACACTGAGAAAAAAACACAAACTCTCAGAAGACAAAATAGTAATAAAAAAATAAATGTTGCTGTGTTATAAAATCTGATGTTCAGATTCGACCGAAGTCGCACTGCTTCAATCCATTTCAGTGCTTTCAAATAACTGAGGCAATCTGAAGCAATCCTACAATCCTAAAAACTGGCTTTGGAATCTCACAGTGGGATTCCTGTAATCTTTACATTCTATCAAAGAACAGGCCACCAAACTGGGCCACAGGTCTTGGTCTTCAAATGCTTGTAATAAGAGGACTGTGCTGACCCCCCTTACTGCTGACAGGAGAATGAATTGAACAATTATTGTGACTTTATGAACAAAAAAAAAAAACACATTACAGAGGCACTGGTGTCTTTAGTACACAGCTGGGAGTTGGTCTCTCCCTCCTGAAGGCTTTGCATGAGATTAGGTGAGAAGTATGTTTGCACAATGCAATACCCTCCTGCCATAAATACAGTAACGGCAAGCCAACCTGCAAGCCTCTTAATGGTAAAAGTGGTAAAAATGTTTCCCTGCTGTTCTAGTTGTTGTACAAAATAGGCCTTGTGGGACCCATAGTGACAGTACAGTTCTTTTGCATCTTTCACATGCTGACAAACCACTGCAAAGAACAGCAATGGCAAACAAAACCATGGCTAAATCACGCTGCTGATCTTTTCCAGAGCACACTCTCCTGACCACATAGTTGTTGAAGGCCTATTACCAACAGCAAATGACACCAGTTTTTGGGTCGGTAAGACTGATGAGCCTCTGTTTTTCTAAACTGGCAGTGATGAAAATTTGGAAGCATAGGCAAAATGAAAGGAAACACACTGAGAAGGGGTTTAGCATCAGCACACTGCGTGATGCAATAAAAAAGTGGAGGTTTTCAGGAGCAATCCTGCTATTCTAACAGCCTGACTGCGGGAAACAGTGTTAAAAAACAAGGGATTTGGAAAGCATTAGTTGGGGGCAGCATTTATCTTTTTTCTTTTTCCCTCCAGTTCTGTTTTCTGGTTGTATTTAGTTGGGGGAGGTAACTCTACATTCCCTGTGCTGTGTTAACTTTTCAACATTTCTTTGGATGGTTAAAAAAATAATCATAAAGATGGAGTCAATGTCAGAGAAGTGGGGGAAAAATAAACAAGAAACAAAAAACTTTTCAAATTGTCAAATACAACAAAAGGTCGAACAAAAATTAAAGAACAACAAGAAAAAGAACAAAATCTTGCGGTTTAGTTTAGGATATTTATTACTGGGATTTCAGCTGAGGACGCTTTAAGACTTTTTCATGGAATTGTTTAATTATTTGTACTTTTCATGCCAGAAAAAAAATAAAAATAAAAGTTACGAATCTTAACCTTCCTTGTGCACCTCTCTCTCTTCCTGTTTTGAGCGAAAATGGAAGTAAAGACATGCCACATAAAACAGGGCCCATGTTGTTTGTTAAGAGGGCCGTGTTTCACTGGCTCAGCGAACCCCACCACACTGTTCCCTCTTGTCAGTTTCAAATGAGAGCCCTCCAGAACTAAGAGGTTTGAGGTCAACCAAGATACCAGACGCACTCATGCACACACCAAAACTATGTGAAAAGTGGTTTCGTTTTTCCACACAAAAATGTCTCTGAGAGGAATATTAAAATGCAGGTGTGTGTGTGGTTGGGAGGGGGGGGGGGCGCAGGTTCATATCAGGACCTCCAGAAAAGATCGCTGCCTCTAGTCATTGTGAACGAGTAGCTGTTGATACCACAACCATAATGCTTGACCACGACTGCAATCTCGCTGCAAGCAGTTAACCGATGCAGATTGGCAAGGATGATCTTTTCTGAATTACAATCACATTGCCATGCAGAATATTCCTGCTTGTATTAAAGAACATACTACTGTGCAGGGTAGTCAAAATGACTTTGGAAATGTGTACAACATTGGAGCTACTCCAGGTGTAATTACATTGTAAAGAACACTAGTATTGTCGCATCAGAACCAGCCTGGACAACCGCTGTCACAATGGGGCAATGGGGCAATGGATGAAAGTAACCTTAGTTGCAGATGATATTTGCAGGGTACCCTTGTTTCCTGACAGAAAAGCCAGATAGTATAAGTGTGACTGACTGATCACACCCAGTGACTCGATTCTCTTGTTCCCCCAGAGGAGGGGAGCCAGGGCCACACCCCGACACACATTCCCCAGCCCTGCCAAGGACAAGCCTGATGACTCTCAGTGGCACATAAGGGAGATTGGGCCCTATTTTGCAGCTGCAGTTCATCTAAGGAATACACACATTTTTTAGAATGGAGCACTATGCCAAACCCTTGGCAGCACAAGAGTAGTGGATGACCCACATTATACACTACTTTTCCTCTGATACCAGGAATCAGCATAGCATCAGAAGAGATCTGCAATTCGAGACCATTAAAAGTAATCAAGAGTCTTTATCAAATTCATGGCTGCTGTGATGTACGTGTTACAACAAGGAATATGCGCAAGGCTGAGGCATCTGGGGATTGAACATTCAGTTTGCTCGCTCTTCTCCATCAGCTGGCTGATTAAAGTCTGCGGTTATATAAGTGGAATAATAAAAGGGGGTTGATAAATGTTTCAGATCACATCTTGCCCTGCTCTGCATGAGCTCTCCATTGTGATCTACAGCATGACGTGAAACAGACATTTAATTCCCACCCATAGATCTTTCAGTGGAAGAACTAAATTCTTAAAATGCATTAAGAATCACAGTGGATTAACTTTTGGGGTTCCGCTTGCATGTAGTTGTCCTAGGCCTTGCTAGAACATAGATGCTCATTTCACTCAAGCCTGAGCTGAGGAGAAGTGAGGGCATCTGTAAACAGTGGAAATGCCAAGCAACTCACCTTTAAGGACCTGGATAATTCAAAAGGAAACATGAGACTATATGCAGTACCTGAGACACGCTCTGTTGCACTATAAACACCATCTGATGTGGTTTTCTCCTTCCATAGAAAATGGCTCATCACATAGCTTGAGCTTTTATACAGAGATACTACAAAGTTTTTCCAAACTTAAACTCCATCATTAAGGAGAGAAAATCAATTGTTCTTCAACTCCCCAAGCGGTGGCCAGGTGGTAGTCAGGGGCTCTCTCAGTTCTTGAGGATATAGCAACTCGCACTGCATAACTGGCCGTGTGCCTGCAGGCTTGCAGTGATATCAGCAAAGGAGGCTTTGCCTCTCCTGTAAGGTGTAGTGGAGCTCCTAGTGTGTGAAATGAATGAGAAGCATGCCAACAAATTTCCAAATCCCCCCCCCCCACTGGGGTACCAGAGGCAAAAGCAGTCAACATTTCCAGATTGGGAGGGTATATAATATATTTTATTATATACCCACCTAACCTCATTGGAAGTCCTGAGTTTGGAGCAAAGGCAACATAAGTAGCATATGCACTTGTGATGCGCGAGTTGACTCACACCCACGGGTCTGGAGGCCTCAGGTTAAAAAAAAGATTTTAGATCGGGCCGGGTGGGTGCCGGGAAAAAAAAACCCGACCCGTGCATCACTGATATGCACACAAAAGAAGGAAATTTAAGTGTTTGTTTACACAAGCAATTCTACTTCTGATCTCATGCTCATGCCATGTTTTTATCATGATACAGAAGATATCCATCAACATTTAATTGTAATGTGGAAAAATGAGATGACCATCTTCCAACGGTCTGCTTTGTTAAAACTGTGCTGTTTAACAACCTCTTACCTCTGAGCTACAGTAAGCTCCCATAAAAAATAAAACCTATCCCTGTATAGGGATTCTGCTGACAAAATCATGCATGCTGACAAAAATGTGCATGCTTGGAATGCACCCTGATCAACCACAATTTTGCAGCTCATTTTGGTGTTGTTTGGTTTGATCAGAGCTGATCGGAGATCTGTTCCCAAATGATCTAACAACATATGACGAAAGAGCCAGGAGCCTTCCTCGCGGTACATTAAAAAACGAACAGGTTGACTCTGCGGGGTCTTACAGTTCCTTATAACTGTTCTTTAGTCACCCACAAGACTACAGCATTAAAATCCACACAGGCGGAAAAGGTAGGGTGGGTTGGAGACATTTTAATTTTCAAACAAAAAAAAAATCAATCATCAAAGGGATGCAATAAGGAAAAAAAACAACAAATGTTAAAATCGGCCTGCAGCCTTAAGTCCCACGTCCCTGTTTAAAGATTAAAGCGACCACCACCGTGTTGGTTCTTTTTTCTTCCTCAGAGGAGCAGCACAGTCCCCACAAAACAGAAATACTACAGAGGTATTTAACATTTAACAAGTTAATAGCTCCAGATCACAGCTTCTCCATTTGAAAGAATGGCAATCACACAGCTGATTACAGATTTGACTTTGACAAGAGATTCGAAAACAGATGCACAAAAGAGCACGGAACTGACAGCTGGAATTAACTGAAAAAAAGTTATTGAGGTCAATTCAAGTGCTGACATTAACCAAAGTTATGAACATCTGATATTTCACAGTCCCCGCACTATCCAAACCATTAAAATGAGCTGTTTTAAGATATCAATTAAGCACAATGGATCTAAAAAATCTTCAATCTGCTAAATAAGAATATGAAAGCACAAAGAATTTACATATGGAGACTGCCATTGAGCTTGTGAAAAAATAAACACTACAGTCCAGATTGACAAGAAAATACAAAAGAACATTGAATAATAAAAATTGGTTAATGATAACATGCTCTGCAAAAGAACGTCAGTTTCAGGACAGGTCTAACACAGATCACAGGAGCAACCAAGACATACCTGCAGACAAGTTTCAAATGCAGTTTCGAAAGCTGTAGCAATAAGCAGATGACCAAAGCAGTGCTCATCAGAAGAGGATACACACAAACTATGGAAATCGAACACAGCACTGAATTCCAAAACCACAGACCAAAGTGATAGAAGGATAAGCAAGCAGACAAGCAAGCAAGATGTGTTTTTGTAAAAAAAAAACCAACAACTTATTTTATTGTGCTTTTAGAAAAGAAGAAAAGCGTGATGTGTTGAAAAGCTGTTTGTTTTATTGATTACAGAAAACACTATGATGTTTATAGACAGGTGCCTTTCAGGCTTTACTTGATTTAACCACTGTATTAACAGTGTTGCCTACTGTATATCCCCTGTTTATCATACATCAGAAGCATGGCAAGTTCAAAATGCAGTGATTCACTTTCTGTTCTGACTGACTACAGTTAAGGTTTTATTGATCAGCTGCTGATAATTAATCTGAAAGATCAGGCCAATTTAACATCCTTTTCAACTCCTAAAAAACTAGCAAATTCAATAAACGTTCCCGTGTTTCAGGAGTTCTTGTATAACCAGTAAACTATGTATGTTTAGAAACTGGCTATTACATATTGTGAACTTTTGCAACACTGGACTGAAAACTCACATGATCAAGAATCTGCCCAACGGCAAAACAAGACGGTACAAGGAGTTCAAAGGTCACACTGACCCTAACATGTAAAACCCAGAGTTATCCTTACGGTAAAAGTCCAACTGGAAGCTCGGATGGAAATTGCCAATAACCGATGAGTCAGTGATATAAAATACAGCAGTTACTTCTTGAGAGAAGAAAAAAAAAACATTTGTAACGGAAAGCCATGTCATTCTGAGACAAAGTGAGATAGGACAACAGAACCAGTTTGACGAGCTATAATTCCATTCAGGCTGCACACTGAACAAACACAGCCTTTTATCAGACCACCAGAGTGACCAGTCACAAGCCTGGTGGATGGGCTTTCCGTATCAAAGGGCTCTTTTGTGTTTCTTGATTTTTCTACAGGATAAAAAAGGAAACAAAAAATATTCCCAGACAAAGAGCTACCCACATCTCCAGGACCCAACCCCTCGGCCACTGTGCACACCGTGCTGGGGGACGGATCACCTTGTCCGGAAGCTGGGAATGATGACTTTTTGACATTACGTGGCTTGTGTTTGGTTTTTATGTTAAAATGAGAAAAAAAAAAAAGATCAAAACATCTTCACTTCTGTTTTTTTTTTCAGTGTTACACCCGGTCCAATTTTTTTTTGAGGTCCTGTAGAAGAAGAAAAATAGTTTCGGGTTTTAATGCACCCTTGTTTTTTCTTGGGGTTTTTTATTTTTTATTTTGTACGGGACGTGCAGCACATGCCATTCAAAATAAAAAAAAGTGCATGAGCAGGACCACATTTAACAGTGAGGTTGAAGTCAATTAAAATGAAATCAGTTAATTCTAGGGCTATCATTGCAAATGAGATCCTTAAAATGAAACAGTAAAAAACAAGCAGCGTCTACTTGAATCAGCTGAAACTGTAAATGAGGAAGCGCCGTGATTTTCCACATGCATAAGTTGTCACTTGCCATTGTCAAGTGCTTGTGTGGTTGAACCCTTAGCAGGGTTCTAGTTCTAGGCCCCGGTTTAAACCCTCCTAAGGATACTCACCACTCCAGCCTAGAATTCATCATGTGGGAACAGATCAGGGTGCTGGGGCTCCTGGCAGATGGCAGGGGTGGTGAACTCCATGAGGTATTCGCAGCGGCTGGGCTCAGTGGTGGACACCACTGTAGTCTCCTTGCCGCAGGTGAGTTTGACCTGCCCACAGAGAGACCTGGTTACTACCATGACCACCAGGAATTTGATCCAAACCACAGTTTTGTACACACAGATACAGGACTGAATGCTGCATTGGTTCCAAAGCACTCGTTCCCATTTTTAATAGAATTTCTATCCTGGAGGAAAAGGGGAAGGTCAGTCCCTCATTGCTCGGCTAGCTAGATGCAAAAGCAGAGCAGGACTGACAAGTAATGACGGGCGCTGAGCTTCGTTTGGTAGGCCAAATTATTACTCCCCCGTGTGTAATCATCTGCGATTAAATGCTCCAATGTACAAACCTACAGAAAACTGCAAAGGCTTTGATGTCTGTCTCTTTTTTCTGTTAGTCACCAGTTTCTTTTGCCCACATTCAGTTTATTCAATTTAATAAAAACCTTGCTCTGTTCTCTCAATGCATGAAAATTAAAAATCCTTCAACTCAGCGCTTATATTCATTGCTGTCATCTATAATGCACCATACATCTGAATGCTTTGTTCTTTTAATGCTATCTATAGAGCCCTACTTAATTTGTAATATTGTGGCAATTGCAGATCCCACAGTATTAGGCTTCAACTACAACTTCTAACAGACTACTAGGACAGCAATAGACAGCACAAACCTGATGCAAGCAATACCACTGCATTTTACAGCATCTCTGGGCTTGACGTTTACCCGAGAGCCACATTATCAGTTGCTGGAATAGGCAGTGCAGCCTAGTTATTACTGACCTCCCTCCATAACTAGAGCAGAAGGATTCATGTCAGACTGTTGGAATATCTAGGTATTTTAAGCTTCCTGAATGTCAGATCTATTACACCAGCAATACATCCAGTCAGACATCCCATTTTCAGAAAAATAAAACTTAACCCAAAAAGATACACCCCACTTCTTCTTTCCAGTGACATTTCATTAGACCATAGACACAAGGTGTGTGTTAATAAGTACTGAAACACACAGAGACACAAAGATGCGGAGATAAATCTTATATTAATGGTAAAACACCAGCTGACTGTTATTTGATTTGAAATTTGATGTATTTTGCACTCATTAAAGTATTCTTACATGCGGAAACACCTTTGGAGAAGCTTCTTATTTTCTTTTCAGTGCTTACTTACAGCAGAACACTAAAGGTGACACAAAATAATGCTTCAGTGTGTTCATCATTTCAGCTAGTTTTGTTTTTGCACTCTAACTTAATTTAAAATATATGATTGGATTTGGTTAATTCCCACACTGACAAAAGAACTATTTATTTTCTGCTTTTCTTCCTTTCCCATAGCGTTTTTATATTGGGATATTCATATATTGTACACCTATACTTTACGTAGGGTCTTAACCATATAGCTTAATATTGACTGCTTGCAGTGCCTTTGTCTTGCACAGCTATACAGTGACTTTATGAAATGTATTGAGATGGTGCCTGAGCTGTAGCATTGGGGACATAACAAGCTTCAAACAGCCAATCCTTAGAGCCGTGGTTCGTAACCTTTACCACAGCCTGCACCCCTTTGGGTCTCAAAATCACTGAAAGTAGGTTAGTTCTTTAAACCTAAGATATTTCAAAACCTATAGAATGAAAGAAATGGAATTATATATTTTAATTTTACTGCAAATTTGAAATACATGAAAAATTACACACTTTAGGTTTACCTTAACATACTGTACGTAGGTTTAATGAAAAAAAGTAGGTGGGCTTACATGCCTGTGCTTAATTTGCGTTTTCGATTTACCGGCTAAAAAAAAAACTGTCATGTCATGTCATGAAAGGGCATATCGTACTCCCAGGGGATGCGTGCACCCCAGAATGTGAACCACAGCCTTAGAGCAGGTGAAAGTGCACAAAAGAGACAAGGCCATTTTCAGCACTTAGTAGCTAATCAGCCAAACGGATCTCCTCCAGGAGTTCCCTGAAAGAATTCAGGGTATCGGTTTTGACAACATGGTCAGTTAGCTTGTCGCCTACTCTCACAACCCTTTGTGTAAAAGCACGTTCATGTACTTTCCACTTGTGTCACTCACCACAGTAGACCTATTAGGCCCTTGCCAGCAGCCAGTACCATGCTCATACTTCATCACAGAGTATTTCTTATCTTCTGGGCCAGCCCATAAACCCCAGGACCTAAACGCAGGAGACATACAGACAACAGTACAAATGACGGCTTGATCATTCTTCCACCACGGCGTCACACAGGACGAAAAACGTGTAACCTGCTCACTCCAAAATTAGTCTCTTTTAAGGCTGAAATGATGCTGCACATTTTTTATGATATTGTGCCAATGGATGGAAAAGGATAAGAAATGCCAATTTATGGTGACCTATAAGAAGAGCTGGACTGGAGCTCTCCAGAACCCGGACTGGAGACCCCTGTCCTACGGTATATAATCTCACTGTAACATTCTGTGGTCTTAACCACCAACCTATGAAGGCTTCATTATCAGTTGCACTAATGACATGCGGATAAGAACTCACAATACTCTGAAAGACTGGGGAAAAACTCACCCCAGGTTTGTTTCAGATCCCCCGTATTTCGATTTCTGTGATACGCGGTTGAAGGGGCATAGCCTGTAGATGTACCTGAGAAGAGTGAAGAGTGAGAAAAGGCCTTGGATTCATTCATTGTTTTAACTGCAACTTCTGAAAAAATGGTCATGCTAATGCTCAGGTTTTTGTTAACCTAGTTTGTGACTATGATTTAATATAACTTCACTGTGCTTTTAAACGAGGAATAAAAGTGTTCTCATTAACTCCATGATATAATTTGTTAAAACGCCCAAAACAAAAAAGTGTTTTGCAGGTTGCCCATGATTCAGTTCTGCAGTAGAAGCAGAGGAGAGAAAACTGGGATACTGGGAAGGAAGAATTCAGCATCAAAGGCCCCAACTGACAACTCTTTTAAATTTTATAATTAACACATAGTGCAGGCACTAAAAAAAGGCTGAGCTGGCTGAAATCCTTAAATTCTGGGAATTCCCTCAAGTTCCCTGGGCTTTTCGTCAGCTTCTTAGTGCTTAATTTATAATGGATTACCAAAGGGACCTATTGTAAAAAAAAAAACCAAAGCAGACCTGGCAAGTGAAAGCAGTATTTTAGATGCACAAAGAGGGGCCTGCTGTACCTAAAATAAGTGCTAACAATGACCAAAAGAAAATAAAGGAATCTAGGCTTCCTTTGTAGTCATGAGCTCCTCTACCTCCTCTCCTCCACACACACCCCCTTTCCTCATGTGTCACTCTGTAACGCGCGGCTGATAGCAGCCCACCAGAGACCTGTAGCCTAGCAACCAGCCTCCCGCAGCCAGCAGGGACCCTCATTGAGAGTCAGAACCCAGCTCTGCTGCTCACACCTTAGCAGCACAGCACACAGCACACAGCACACAGCACACAGCACACAGCACACAGCACACAGCACACAGCACACAGCACACAGCACACAGCACACAGCACACAGCACACAGCACACAGCACACAGCACACAGCACACAGCACACAGCACACAGCACACAGCACACAGCACACAGCACACAGCACACAGCACACAGCACACAGCACACAGCACACAGCACACAGCACACAGCACACAGCACACAGCACACAGCACACAGCACACAGCACACAGCACACAGCACACAGCACACAGCACACAGCACACAGCACACAGCACACAGCACACAGCACACAGCACACAGCACACAGCACACAGCACACAGCACACAGCACACAGCACACAGCACACAGCACACAGCACACAGCACACAGCACACAGCACACAGCACACAGCACACAGCACACAGCACACAGCACACAGCACACAGCACACAGCACACAGCACACAGCACACAGCACACAGCACACAGCACACAGCACACAGCACACAGCACACAGCACACAGCACACAGCACACAGCACACAGCACACAGCACACAGCACACAGCACACAGCACACAGCACACAGCACACAGCACACAGCACACAGCACACAGCACACAGCACACAGCACACAGCACACAGCACACAGCACACAGCACACAGCACACAGCACACAGCACACAGCACACAGCACACAGCACACAGCACACAGCACACAGCACACAGCACACAGCACACAGCACACAGCACACAGCACACAGCACACAGCACACAGCACACAGCACACAGCACACAGCACACAGCACACAGCACACAGCACACAGCACACAGCACACAGCACACAGCACACAGCACACAGCACACAGCACACAGCACACAGCACACAGCACACAGCACACTCTTCGGCCTCGACTCCGCACAGCGCCCGCGTCTCAACATTACACAGTTCACTCTACAAAGAGCAGTTCGCGCGCACACCTCAATGCCGCACATTGCCCATACGCACGCAGGCCTCGACAACACACTCATCTAGCTCTTAGTTACACCCGGATACAGCACACCCATATTCAGACATGTTGTCTTCCACACAAAAAGACAAGAGTTGCATTAGACTATTCTTCTACTGGGATTCAGTTTACAAGGGAAGTTAAAAATTAGCAGCTGCAATGATTTTATTAGTCACCTTGCAATTTCAACTTTTCAATTAGGCAGAAACAATACTTCTGCCCCAGCTGTAAAATCAAAAGAAAACACACACTAGCAGTGGTTATTAATTTTCTGTAAGTCAGCATTACTCTAACTCCCCCCTCAAAATAAACATTCCAAAGAAAACTAAAAAATCATAATATCTACAGCTAAATTCTTAAAAGCTCACCAACTCACTGAATGAGTCTTACTCGATTCTTTCAAAAGCCCCATTTATTTCCCCAGTTTCCTGTAGGCCACATTTTTGTTTTCCTTTTTTCCCCACTGCCTTTTCAACGTGTGTATAATTTTAACATCTCCCAGTTTTGCTCTGTCAGCCTTTTGTTCCAAGATGCAAGCGACTGATTAACTGCTCCGCTGTCTTCTGTGATTTCTGTGCATATGATCTGTCAAAATTCCCCCAAAAGAATTCAAAAGAAGAAAAGGGGGGGAAAAAAACTTTGACTCTCAAGAGAAGCAGAGGAGAAAGTACTCAAACTTGCTGGTAGAATACGTACTCGCTGGTGGTGAGCTCATAGCATTGGTTGTAGAGGTAGGAGAACTCCGCGCCTGGCCCAAAATCAAAGGAGATCTCCTTTTCCAGGCTCCTGCACAGGATGGGGAGATATACAAGCATCAATAACCAAAACACCAAAAACCACAAATGAGTTTGTGTGTTATTCACAGATTCCCTGCTACTTCTACCAACCCCCGTCTCAAGCTAAGCCTTTCCAACTTCTCCCCTGTTCCCAGGCAGCTACAAAAACTCCTTAAAGACCGCATTCATAAGCTACAGACAACATCAAAATGTGAAAAAAAACAGTCAATTACAAGTATAAAAAAGTACAATATATAACAGGTCACAAAGAACGAGAATAAGGAAGTGGGACAGAAGCAAAGAAAGTAAGACATTGTAAAACATTGTAAGAGTCCTGTTTAAATGGCCATTTTGGTCCGTAATTTAATAACTGTTTAACAAATGCTGATCCGCTCTCAAAATAATGCAGGTATCCAAGATTAGGTGTGTTGAGCAATTTTGCTAATTCTTTAAAACAACCATTTGTGCAACTTTTTAGTCTTTAGAAAAATTGTTTACTGGGGAATTTATTCGATGCACTAGAAACTGCTACTTTCAACTGCTCAAAACGCTCAATTTGCGAAAAAAGGCCGAAAAAACAGAGGAGACATCAAATCTATATACTTGATCTGATCTTCCACTTCGCGAAGACCCTTCTCGGCTTCATTGAAATCATCGCGGGCCTTCTGGGCAGCTAGACAGGGAAGGAGCACAAAATACAAAACTTGCGTCATTAGAACAGAAATGTGTTCTTATTTTCTACAAACAGATGAGAGCTGGGAAACATTTTTACAATACAGGGAAAACAGTTTTTTTGAATTCCTGCACCTGGACAGAATAAGCACTCTTCTGTGCGCTACTAGAATCATAAGAGACCATTGTAAATCAAATAAATTTTACAGCTGTGCCCCATTAGTGGCTTTCTTTAGGACCTTTGTTTCATTAAAAAATGTCATTTAAACAGCTGAAGAACAAGTAGCTCCATGACCTCTCTGCAAAACCACATGCACAAGACAAGAAAAAAGCACAGCCCCACGTATGACTCCTGGAAAAAAAAGCTGTGTTCTGTCGCAAAGGCACCTGGAAATCTAGGGCACGAGAAAGGAGAGACACGGATTCGGCTTTGAAGAATGCATTAGATGCAATCATTGGGCAATTTGCTGCATCCATCTCCGTTATCTGTAATGGGCTCTCGCTTCTCTGATCAGATCTGTCCAAAGCCATACAGACAGCTCCTTATCAGCACCCCTAGATCTGGGCGGAGAGGGAGCCGTGCATTAAGTTCATTGATTTTTATGGCTTATCTGTAATATGACACATGAAAAGCTGCTGGACTGGATGTTCCACAAAGCTGCACCATCGGTTCTGATCCGAATTGTGTCAGTGGTGAGTGAAGCCACTAAAATCAAAGGCAACCACCCCCATATAATCTCTGCAGCAAACATCTGCTAGCAACTTATACACTGGAGATGGCAAATCACGAAGTGGAGATAGAGATATCTGTACTATCAAACATTTCTAGCTGCAAATAAAGAAATTCCTAACCCATATATAAGGTACTTTGTTTGCTCTTAATGGCAACACAATCTTGTATAGTCCCTTTCATTCAGAAAAATGCCAAAACAGTTAGCCAGCAGGTGGGGACTTGTTATATTCACCATCAGAGTACAGCATCCAGATCGCTGGGGACGTCTGGTTAGACTGGACAGAGCACAAGCCTGAACTGGAAGCTAGTGTTCCTTGTAATAATACAGCCACCTCTAAAGACCACAAGTGGTCAAGGTCACAGGACCACAATTATAGAAGAAGAACATCAACCTCCTTGAACTACAAAGTGACCTCTCACCATACTGAAGCACTGCATTGGATCTTTTGGTCAAAAACATCAAATGATGGCCCACCTGCATCACTCCACACACTGAAATAAACCGATTTTCATTAAAGGTCTCCCATCCTACTACTGCCCAATTCCAGCTATCAAATTAAGTCCTAATTAAATTCTAACTAATTAACAATCCTCCTCAGGGGTTGAGGCTAGAAAGACAGAAACACACAAAAAATTAAAAGCATCAGGAGATATGCATCTTTTGAGATGATAATTGTAGACTCAGTTTAGAATATTTCTTTTTATTTTGTAGCATTAGGAGGTTTTCTTTTGCTGAAATGGTAACAAACCCAGTATGGAAAATGATTTAGGAATTTTCGCCCTTTCAGCCTGAAGCACGATGCTTAATGGCAAGTATAATGACCTGTGTTCACATGGGTTTCCTCTGGGTACACTGGTTTCCTCCAAAAACATACTGGTAGATTATCTGGCTTCTGGGAAAATTGACCCTGGTGTGATGGTGTGTGCATGCGTGTCTGTTTGTCTGCCCTGCAATGGCCTGGCATCCCGTCCAGGGTGTACCCTGCCTTGCACCTGCTGCTTGCCGAGATATGCTCTGGCTCCGTGCCCCTGCATTGGAAAAAGCTAGGTTAGAATGGATGGATTTAAAATGACAAGACCTGCTAAAGTCTGTATGGGCAGAATGGGCAAATCCCAAACCCACAGGGACAAATCTTCCTACAAACCCCTCAGCTTCTTAAAAAACCTGCCAGGCTGGTGCAAAATCAGGTCTGCTGTAATCCTGTGTTTGTTGTTAATACCTGCCAAGACCAGCCTAAAACGGTTTGAAAACTAGGGATGGCTTTAGAAAAAAGTGCCCCTGTGGATTACAAAACACTGAGTGCCTGTGTGTGTGCGAACTGCAGCGTGAGGCGTCTGGGGACAGGAGAAACTCAAATCAAAGGAACTCCAATATCTTTTGTTCCCCGACACTGAGCCCGCTCTCTTCTTTATCTTCAGCCTCCATGCACACCACGGAGAAAGAAGGTCAGCTTTTGTGGCGCACTGGAAAAGCAGCAGCAAAATTTAGGGGGAAAATAAAAAAGAGAAACTGGGAGATAAGAACAAGGCTGCCTATCAAAGCCCTGATAACGATCAGCCAGTCTAAGACAGGAATAGATGAGAGCTGTCAATCTGGCCCTGCTGCGGTTCTTCAACTCATTCTAAGTATGTGCAAAGAAAGGTTGTTTCTGTAATATAGCTGGCATATGCAAATTTTCATTTTACACTGTCTGTATTTATTTTCTGATGCCGAGGAGGAAACAGTGGCTCTAGACACAATCAGACTGTCACCAAAAAGCCCGATAGCCCCAATATATTCTTCTCATTTGTCAGTCAAATCTATGACACGTCTCTATTGAGAACATGAAAAAACTACAATTCTCTTCAGATACAGACTGAAGGTTCAGCAGGAACCCAGTTTCTAACCTCAGGGGACATGGAAAACTGCTTCTGTGGTAAAACCAAGCTAAGGCAAACCAAAGGGCTCAGTTGTTATTACCAGCAGTTTGTTTTGTCTTTGATTCCAAGTTGTCTGATATGGTATTACTGGCTTAACACAAAAAGTTCATACCAGTAAAATAAACACTAGAGGAAACTTTTTGGCCCATTTAAGTCATTTAGTTAGTTGCAGCTAATTGGTCCAAACATCTCCCTTCTTGAAAGACCCAAGGTTTCAGGTTCAATGATATGCCTGGGTAGTTTGTTTCTGATGTCCACCACTCTTTGAGTAAAGATATGCCTGATATTTACTGTCTGAAATACACTTCCCTCATCAAATCCTCTTCACCTGGTAATATATGCTCCTATCCTCTGATTCCAGAGCAGCGATGTCTTTTTTGTAGCTTAAATCAAAAGAACAAAACTCCAGCTCTCTACTGACCACAAGATAAACAACTTCACTTTTCACAGGGGAAATCTTTAGCTGTAGAACAAGTTATCCTGCAAATGTCAGTTCAGGGTATGAACACACATGATCAGGTTATTCCCCCATCTGTCTTCTGACTATGCTACCTGTATTCAATTCCCAGAGGAGGACAGACAGGCACCAGAGCTGCTCCTGACAGGGCAGAGTAATGAGCAGGGGAGACCAGCTCCCTTCCTCACGAGGACAAGGGATCAAACCCAGCGAGGGAAGTAGTCCATCAAAACTACCATGTGTGTCATTGGGAAAAGGGTAAAGGAAAGAAAAAACAAATCCTTGCTTAAGAATCCAAGAGTAGCCAACATCAGGAATGAGACCCATCGCACCGCTTGCTTAAATTCAGGGATAAATAAAGACAGGCCGTGTCAGAGAAGGCTCCTCTTTCTCTAAGCATTTTGATCTATGACCTTTTTCTGTGAGCAAAGGTAGAAAAACGATGTTAGAGAAATGGGCTAAACGCTGCTGCTCATCAGGGACTGCAGATTTTCAAATAAAGAAACTCAGTTCTCATTCTAATGAGACTAGAATATATGAAGCTTCAGGAAAGATTCGTACAGACATTGATATCTTCCTTGAAAGCAAACCCAACCCCCTCCATGGCTCCCTCCCTTTTGCAAATCAAAGCAGCTTTGATTTAGTACTCATGGGATATTTATTTTAAAATTTCTCCTGCAGCAACTGCCAGAAGAAAGGAAAACGAGGAACAAGGTTTTCTTGAATGTGGCTTTAATATGTTCCAAAAAATACAGCTAAGTATTTTATGGTGCTCATAAATGCATTTTTAGGATACCTGAAAGAATTTGCATTCATTTGGCTTTTACAAAAAGTCCAGATGCCAGCTTTACAATGGTTCTTGAATATGCAGATTTTAACCATTAATTGCATTGTATTAATTATTTTCTTTCCCACCTCAATGAGCCTCAGTCATCACTAATGACCAATTTTACATTGTACAAAATGCTAAATTAGGAGGAGAAATCTCTGTGAACAACACTAGCAATCTGGGCTTCAGCAAAGTTTGCCAATATACCTCAGCTACTGAATTAAAAAAAAATGATCTAACGGACAATCTGGTACTTTTGTAAAATATTTTACCCTTCCTTAAATCTGAATTTTGGGAATTTTTGAAGGTCCATTCTCACCTACTACTATTCTAGATGGAGGAGACTTTCAGAATGATGGGGGCCTATCCATGCAGACGGCAAACCACCACAGAAAAAGGCGTGAACATTTCCTTTCTCAAGAGCAGCGAATCCAAAGATATTAGAAGAAACCCCTTTGTCACTTTGTCCACAGCTGGATGCCAATCAAACCATGCCAAATGCAACTTTTTTTTTATTTGCTTCAGCCTACTCTAATTTTAGCTTCACCAGACTTGCCAGCAGAAGGTTCCAAGGTGCATGACCGAGTCTCCATCATCTCTCAAACAGGGCTAAGACAGTCAAGGAGTCTTGATCACCTATCCTTAAGCCAGCCCCTTAATTACTCCATCAGCTCAGTCTGTTGCTAAGAATGCAGTGAACTGCCAGCAGCATTGTGACTGCCCAGGAGTCCAGGAAGAGTCTAATCAACTCTGTGATCTTGCTGTAACCATGTTCTGTTTTGTCTGAGCAGTGCTGTCTGAGAAAGGCCTGGCTGCTGGACAACCCAACTCCTGGATTTCACATTCCTTAAGCAAGCCTTCTGGCTCCCCCTGCTGCACACTGTGGCACACACTAAAAACTGTGCGCAATCCTGGTTCTGGAGGGCCGGTGAGACTGCAGGTTTTCAGTTTAGCTGGTATTAGGCTCCTCACCTTAACTGATGCCTTATTGGCATAATGTGACCAATTTAATGTCTTCTCCCAGCTCTTTAGGTGCTAGTCATTTGAAAAGATCTAGAAAACCAGCAGAAGCACTAGCCCTCCAGGACCTGGACTGGCCATTCCTGAACCACCACAAAAGCAGCCCTGTGGTATAGTGCTGCTCTGGGTGACTCTATTACTCTTGGGATAGTAGCGTTCATCATTTACCATACCAGCACTCCTTTAATTTCAGTCATGTTTTTGTACTGATTAAACCAGATTTACTATGAAGCAGACTTTGAGCACAAAAAGTGATTAATTGAGCTGTCCAGCCCTAAGATGTCTCAGATGATCAGATTGTATACTGCATCAATAAACTAAACCCGAGGGGATGGGTTAAGTCCATGAATGGCAAAGTCATTAGGTTAAGGTCTGATGGCAAAGTCATCTCAAAAGAGGCTGTAAAGTCAAAGAAGACACTGGCCAGACTTTGCCCCCCAAGGTTCCACTGAACCGTGTGATATTAAAAAACATTGTACCTCAGTCACATTGAAGGGGCACAGTCTGCAGAGCTTTTCTTCGAGTGACTTTGTAAAAAATGCTTTTTTGAGTTTCAACACACATAAAATGTTTTTTCACTGAATATGAGTCATTGTTTGTAGTTGAATCATTGTTAGTTTATGGATGCATTCTTGTATGGGTGCGTTCTTGTAAAATGTATAAAACCAAAGATTTTATGTATCTAATAATATTATGTTCACCTTACATAATTATTTGACAACAGGCACATTCAGCTTAGATGCACAGAGACCTATAGGGATGCGTCACTGCCTATAAATGTTGTACAATGAAAACTCTGACTTATCTTTCCATCAGAGGGAAGCATTCTTACAAAATGAGCACTTCTTACTTCGTGTTATAAAAGATCATACTGGACCATTAACCAATTCCATGTGGCAGTCTTTAAAATGTAGACAGGCAGGGGCCAGTAGCCAGTTTCAGCTCTTACAGTCCGATACCACCGCCCTCTGCTTATCAAGCACAAATGAGCACAAAGAGCAGAACACTGCAAACAGCCTTGTAAAGTTTGGGCTAAAATTTTTTGAGCTTCCCTTACTGGCTCCTCTCAGTGATCACTCACCATCAATGAGAGCCTGTGTTTCTTCATCATAGGGCGGCATGGCTGGCTCCTCTTCCTCTGCCTTCTCTGAAGGGCGTCCTACGGGGGGAGCCTAAGAGAAGAGAAGAAAGAACGCAGCTTTGTGGTTCGAGTGCCACACTTCAAGGAGGCAGATCAATTTTAAACAAGAGGGGCTAAAAGTCGCTGCCGGCAATTCAGAGTTATCAAACCTCTTTCCACTTCACATAAAAAGAGACACCAAACCGCCAGCCCTTCAGACAAGCCACAGTTCACCATGCTTACACAATGGGGCAGAAAAGGAAAACCACTTGAGCTCCAGGAATCAATTCCATCTCAATTTCATGTCTCCCACCTCTGCAGCTGTGCCCAGATCAACAGTTAATTCTCCTTACAAAGCTTTTCGGCTACATAAATAAATGACAATATTCACGATGTTGCTTCTTAAATAGTTGTAAACTACACGCAGTGCCTCATTCCCGCTATTCCACACCACAAGCAACAGTGTGATTTCTGAAACATATGCCCCGTCAGGCTGTATTAAATTGATTTAAGAAACCAGATGTCTGTTGTACGCATACAATTAACAGCAATGACAGCAGGCTGCAGTCTGCGGGATCCCTGCGATCTATAATGGAAAAGGCTAAAGGAAAATGTCAGAACTCATTTTAGAGAATGTGACAAGTGTGGTGCTAGCAGGTCACATTTAAAAAAAAAAATCACCTTGTCATCATCTTCATGGTCTTCGTCATCCTCTTCATCGTCATCGTCCTCCTCCTCCTCTCCCCCATCTTCATCGGGATAGTGAGAGTCCGACTCGTTGTCCAAGGAGGGATCCCGGCTCTCCTCTGGTGGGGGTGCCAGGCCTTCATGTTGGGACTGATTACAGAACGAACGAGTTTCACAGCCCATGTCAACACGTGGAAAAACATGCTGCTGCATCATTTAGTCACACAGATACATAGAACAGATCGCCAGCGTCCAAGCATCTGTTCTTCAGCACACAGTTAGGAGCATATTCCAAAAGTTTAAACTTTCCAATCTGACAAATCGTTATGTACAATGCCCTCATTTGAAAAATATTCAGATTTTCGTGAAAATCCTCACTTTATAATAAAGACCAGATGGGTAAAGTTCTTAAAATAACAGTGCATGTTGGGAACCTTAACAACTTAATATGAAGAAAGACCCTCAAACAGACTGGGGTTGGGGTAAGAGGGTGTGGATGGCTTCACACAAATCCAGGGGGTTTGGCTTGATTTGACAAAGGGATGCACATGAACCTTCATATGCACATGGGCTGTACAACCTAGAAGATCGCCGTCTAAGCAATCAAAATAATCTCCACCTAATGCATCTATATTAATAAAGCACTTCTATGACAATAATCATGTTGAGAACCCTGGCATGAAAATCACACACCCCTTCACTTTATCTTTTAAAAAAGAAATTTTGCGAACTCATAACCCACTAAAAAAAACAAACGGCAATAAAAAAAAGAGGTACTCTACAACCCCTCTGGGGAAAAATCAGTAAGAATTATCCAGACCTTCCTCACCTCGGATTTGTACTTGTCTTTGATATTGTTCCACACAGTGTTCTGGAAGGCAGTAGTGTCTACCTGAGTGGATCCCCCTAGCAGTTCCTGTGGACAAATGCACAAACTAATTAACCCACTGGACTACACTTCCCATCTCAAAGATGCTTTTTTTGCACTTCGAAATGCCAATCTGATGTTCCTGAAATACTCATAGCTCAGACATTTAAACACTTTAGCTGTACAGGGAAATAAAACTCTCAGAAGGCAGGTATTGAAAAGAGTTTATGAAAAAAATATCATTTTTTAAGAGAATCAAGCTTTGTTCTCAAATTGAGTACCATGCAAGAGAGTTAGACACTCACAATAATCGGATAATGAAATAATAACTAACTGAATAATACAAAATAAGAATTTCTTAAACAAGAAACCACAGTGCACATGCTTCCAATTTACTGCATCTTTCAGAGCTCAGTTTTTTCTATGTCTTGTATGTACGTCTTCAGTAAACCCCTCACCAGTGTACAATAAGGCCTTCTGTGTTTTAAACTGGTGCATCATTTTGTGAGAATACCTATAGGAAGATAGACAGAGACTCAAAGACTGGAGGAGGGCTTCCAGCACATACCTGTGCCTCAGTGTCCGAGAGGGTGCCATCAGAGTCTGGATCCAGCTCCACATGGGTCTGCAGCTCAGACACAGAAACTCTGCAAGGGAAAATAAACATCACAGCTCATCACTGGGCCAGACCATCGAATTTGAACTGCCGCGGCTGCAACTCTTTTGCTTTAAAAGGAAGGATCAGCAATTTCGTGGGTATTCCTACAGGAAATGATTAGATGTTAATAAGTCAAAAATGCTTTTTCATGTAAAGGAAGCCAACTTAACAGGCTTTCTACCTAGAAACTAGCAGCAGAAAAAAAGGCATGTATCAGAACTAAAGATATTGTGAATTAGTAGTTTCTAAACATCAGTGATGAGACAGTAGTGGACGTGAAAGGCAGTCCTGATCTATTCCGCTTCAAATTCCATAGACAGAACAGACAGAAAGAAACAGAACCCTACCATGTAGGCATGGTACCATGCAAGACCTGCCAGAAAAACTTACAGCCCATCAGCGTCATCGTCCAGTTCCAGGAAAACCTCTGCCATCTTGGCCTTTTCCTTTTCCACTCTGAGGCCTTCCTTTTGCTCTGCAGGAAAAACGGAATATAAAAAGTAACATCAATAACCAAAATCAACACTATGCTTTGGGACCTGAGCACACCTGGGACTGCTTAACACATTATGGAAACCAGGCATAGTCTCTTAGTTTTGCACACTGATAGACATTTGTACAGGAAACAGACAGTTATCTTGTATCAGCTAAAGGTTTTATCAGCAACAGGTTTTTAACAGCAATGCTAGGTGCTGAAAAAATGCCATCATCTCTATGCGTTTGCCCGTTGCGCACTGACCCTCCCAGGCCTTGAGGTGGCGCTCCCTGGCTTCCTTCTCCGGCTGCTCTGCTGTCTCCTTCACAGTCCGTAAGGCTTCCACCTGCTCCTCTTTCCCTTTTTTGCTCTCCTGCAGCTCCCCCAGCGTCCTCTGCAACACACACAGGTGGTAACATCAGCTGGCTCCGCACTCACCCCATTATTTTTTCTGTAAGTGGCGCATTCAAGAGAGGTGTACTTTCACATACAGCTGCAGAGAGAGAGAATCTACCGAGGCAGTCCAGACATTAACAAAACTATTTCATGTTTACTGGAAATATGACAAGAGGACCTGTAAGATCTGACTTAACCCTTGGATGGAGCTGGAGTATCACAGCTATTGTAACCCCCCTCCCCAGCCTTCACCTGTTTCTCCTCCCGGCTCTTCTTTGCCTCTTCTATTAGCTGCTGTTTGAGCAGGAACCCCTCTCGAGTGATCTCTCGAATCTTCTCTAGGCTTTCCCTTTCCTTGCGCCCCAGCTCCCTGGGGAAGACCAGTTATCCTTAATAGAAAAGCTCAAAAGAAGCATTTACCATGTCTCGAGCATGTGAACAATGCCAGTCTTTAAAGTCAAAGAAACTAGCTCAAACTATGCCCTCTAGTGGATGTTAGTCCACATGGCAGGATCCACAAACCAGGGATCCCCCACTCTCTTCTGGGATCCCCCACTCTCTTCCTTAGAATATACCTTGTAACATTAGCACCTTATTTTAAAATCATTTCCTGTGCGAAGATAGGTTTGAGACATAAAAGAACACAATAAAACAAGAAAAGTTTGGGAAGCACTTGGATAAAGAATTACTTGAATAAAGCATTTTACAAAACCTGGAAAAGTAATATGCAGAATAATGTTCAAAGTAACCTGACATTTACCTTTTCATACTTTTTAGGTATCACATACACAGGTGGCATACACTATTTACATCTCAGATTTTTGTCCTTAATATTTTCTAGATATACACAATATACACATTACAACAGAAGTACAACCTGTCTACTTGCTATCAGGTATCTTAATTTCTTTGTTAAGAACAACTGCAATACAAGAAGTAAACTCACATTGCATGAAGTTTATTGCCATAACAACCAGTTGCATGAACGCAAGTCAACAAATTAAATTAGTAATAACAGAAAAATAATTGTTTACAGGTAGTGTTGTCTGAAATAAGGACTCACTTGCAGGTGTTTTCACATACAGCTCCGCTGTTGTACTCATCTGTGGTATCACAGCAGTCTGTCAGCAGAACAGAAGAAAACAAATAAAATCACACTGTAAAGAGGAAATGTGGAGAAACATCCCTTGACAGGCTTTACAAAGTAGTAAACATATATTCCTTTCCTTCATTTAACTCACAGTATGAAACCAAACACTTGTAATTAACAAGAGTTGGGTAGCATTTCTGTGCCAAGTCTGGAACAGAAACTACTGACCAGCTTCAGGGCATCAGATTGAAACACAGACTCCACTGCAGTCACAGACTGAGACCAGGCTGCAACTTCACAGTTTGTCCATGACTCACGACAGCCATAGATCCGAAAAGGCTTACCGCAGATTCCATCGTTGACCCGTGAAGAAGGGATAAACTGGGCTTTGTAGCCTGTGTTGGCGCAGAAGAAGTTCCCATTGGGGCAGGCAGACGTCCCTGGAGAGAAATGGAGAGGGAGAGGAGTGGAGAGAGACACCGTCACACTCTCTTCTGGTTTGGCAGCAGCTTGACTTCTGACCAAAAGGCGTTACGGATCAGGTCGGCCCACTCCATTATTGGAGTACAGCTCCCTTCTATTGTCGACATTTTTACAACCTGCTGTATGAGGAAGGTTAGTATTGCCAAAGAATCATCCTGGGTTCTCAAATTTCTCTCCCCTGCCCTCTGGTAAGGTTTATAGGAGCATAAAGGCAAGTACCTCTGCATATGCAAAATAAACTGAACACTTCGAGACAGGTGCTTTATGTAAAGATAAAATCCTCCACATTCTTGGGATTTATTAAGTGCCTATAAAAGAGATTTAGACCAGGAGCTAAAACGTTTAATATTTTGTTCCGGTGCAAAAACAGACAAAAAACACAGAACTGAAGCAGTGCCAACAATCCAAAAAATAGTTACATCAATGTGAAAAGCTGTAGTGCAGCAGCTCTGACATTCACCTGACTCATTTTAAGGAATTATATGAGTTCTACCATTTGCATTTAAATAATGTACATAAGACCATAGAGCAGAACTGAGCATTGCAGCATGTTTAAACTGAGCACCAGGGGATATAAGGCAATATACTGATATACTGCAGAGACCTACATCAGACATTTGAGTCTGGAAGTAGTCTAGTGGTAGCAAATGGGAGATACATATCTATCTAATAATAAAAGAATGGTTCAATGGCCATTTTCCCTTGAAACCTTTGTAGCCCTTTTGGTAGTTGATTTGACCCCAAGATCTCATCCAGCCATTTCTGAAAGAAGCAGAACATTGCCTTCAACAACACGGCTGGGGTGTCATGTTCCAGATTTCCACAATATTGTTTGTGTAAAGAAGTGCCTCTTGGTCTCATTTTTAAATGTATCTTTTAAGGAATTAAAACCAACCCAACAGATGAGGTCTAGAAGATTAGGAGACCATTTACTTCCTTTACACCTAAAAGCATTTAATTGTTGAATAATGAAAAATACACTTGCCGGTAGGGATCTTATTATTATTGTTGTTTTTAGACTTATTATGTAATTGGTTGTTTTTTCATCTTTGTGTTACTAGAAGAGTTCTGACATAGTGAAGGTGTTGAATGTCATTTGTATTATGGTATTGCACTGTTGTTGGATTGTATTATTTTTGTATGTTATGTATTTAGGAGCTTTTTGATGCGCAAGACAAATTCCCTTAGGGGCAATAAAGGTTAATTCAATTCAATAGAAGTCTCCATGCCAAACTCAGGTTAGCTGTGCTCAAATCACCGAGTAGGAGTGCGCTATACCTGGCTCATCGGAGCCGTCCTTGCAGTCACAGTAATCGTCATTGACCCGGTCAAAGGAGATGGTCTTGGTACCGTCCAGACACGTAAAGGGCTTGGACTCCTCGTAGAAGTGGCGATCTACCAATGCAGTTGGGGAGAAAAAAACACTGGGGGAGGTGTAGAAAGCATTTTTGCAAATTTGCAACATTTGTGTCCTTGCACATAGCAGAACAGAGAGCGACAACAAGACCATTTCTGCAAGACTTCAACTAAAGCACATCCTAATCTCTTTTAAGAAGTATCTGAAATCTCTCTACTGTACCTCCTCTGCTATTCCAAGCACTGTGTTCAAGTATTTCTAAATCTAAACTAAACCTCTTTCCCAGGCTTCTTTACAGTCTGACCCTGGCCCTACCCCCAGGCCTTGTGCTTTAACACAGCATCCCCTCCCCCCCGCCAGCCTATCATCAAGGTTGACTACTCTGCATGAAAAACACTCCAAAAGCAAAGTGGAAGTCGGAGTGTGCCAGCTGGAATCCCAAGAGCCAAAGCAAAGAGCAGGTGACAGACACTCACTGGTGAGAGGCACCCCCCTGGGTTTCTGTATCTCCACAGCAGCAACCAGCAAGCAGCTCAGGGTTAGGAAAAACACAAGCTGAGAACAGGCCATCTTGCAGCACCTGAAACACACAGAATTGTTTTTTAACAACTGCTTTCTCACTATGCTAACACTTCTAGAATCAGGCTTTCTCAGGCTGCAGCCCAAAAACCAACAGTATGCTTTTTTTCACCCAACCATTCAGTCAGAATGAAATTATTATTCTTTTCTTCTATTAATCAATTATTTTCAACTGCAAACAAGACTCGCACATCCCCTCCTGAATGAATGTGTCAACACATCACGTAGAGAAGTACAAATTTTGAATCGAGTGTTGAGCGCTAGTTGCATCAAAAATCAAGACCATTTAAGGGAGAGATATAAAGGATTACGGCACTCACAAAATCAAATGAGTAAGGGACAACAAAGAGCTTTGATGCACTGACAAGCAAACCAATTTACGTGTATATTGGTAGAACTTCAGAGAATTGAGCAGCAAGCCAGACTGACCAAATCAGCCTTTAAATTAGCGATTGGTAAAAATTTGGAAGAGATTAGCCTTGGTCAGTAAATTAGGTAATTCCGTTAATTCAGGATCTGTAATCTTTATGAAGCATAGGATGTCCGTATTTTATTTTTTGTCACTTGCTAAACAACTGCTGTTGAGCAAATCACCTGCTTCAGTTGTCAAAACGCAATTAACCCAACCATTTCGAAACCAATGGGGTGACCTGTAATGTCTGTAGTTCTCCAGGACCAGGGTTGGAGACCACTGAGCTTTTCTGGGGGTGAGCGTGTGAATAATACACTGCAATTCCTGGGGTCTGAACTGTGTGGAGTGGATATATTCTCCCCGTGTTTGTGTGGGTTTCTCTCACAATCCAAAGGCACACTTGTAGGTTAATTATCTTCTGGGAAAAGTGTCCCCGGTGTGTAAGTTTGTGTCTGTGTGTGCCTGGCGATGGACTCGTGTCATGTCCAGGGTGTATCCTGCCTTGGGATAAGCCTTGTCTCCCCCGCAACCCTGAATCAGATAAAATGGTTAGAAAATAGGATTTCATTCCTCCTCTGTTCTTAATGACCTAAATGAGCAGATTATTAGGACAAACTTAATATATTTTGAACCTTCCTTAGGAAGGCCCTACAGAACCTGGTGAATTCTGTCCCTTGAGGACAGGACTTTTGCACCTTTGGTTCAATGCAGAATTACCTTATCCTGGATTCCCAGTGTGGCTTCTGGTTTTCCTTCCAACTGAATTTATTAGCTTGCCTCGTTAAGCCCTTAAATCAACCTATTTGGTGTTTTTTAAACTATAATAGTGGAGGGCAGCTCTTGAATTAAATCCATCCATTTTCGATCCTCTTCTTCCAATTCAGGGGGGAACCAGAGCCTATTCCAGCAAGAAACAGGCACAAAGCAGGGTACACCTTGGACAGGACGCCAGGATAGACACACAAAGACTTGCACACACTCACAGCAAGGACACTTTTTGCACAACCCAATTAACTTACCCATATGTAGTTGGCCTGTGAGAGGAAACCCATGTGACCTCAGAGAGAACAGACAAACTCCACACAGAGAGCACCCCAGGAACTGAGTCCAAGACACCAACACCGTGAGGCAGCCGTGCTCACCACTGTGCTACCATTCCGGACGATTCAATTATTACGAGAGCATTATTCCTGCGTGTGTCTGCACAGCATTAGTTCAACTAGTAAGGGTTGTTCAGAAAGCTATAAAAGAGCAGAAATATTAAATTAATCTGAAGCACAGTTCTTCTCATTCTATTTTTTGGAAGCGATGCAGGAAGAATATTTATTTGACTGTGCTGTGAGGATAAACAACACTTGGTTTTTAACTTGTTCAATAAGCCTAATTAAGGGTTCAGTTGAAATTAAAACCGGGACAGACAGAGGCACTCCCGGTCAGGACTGGTTTGAGGGAAATGGGTTTGCCAGCAGGGGCCACTGACTCGCTGGGCCAATTTACTAAACTACCGCTAATATCCTCGGAGCACCATCTTTCGAGCGAGACAGGTAAAAATAAAGTCCCGTGTGAAATGCATGGCTCGTGTCCTAGCTCCTACAGGAAAAGCCCAAACCATTAAAATATAAGAAGAAAAGGATGAAGGGGGAATTGCAGATAATCCTATTTCAACCGAGAAGGCGGACCTGCGGTGCAATGAATTAATCTCCGGTCGCGGGAGCAAATGATCAATGTCTCTTAAATGCATTTACAAATGGGTTTGTTCGTCTAACCACGTCCGAAATACATACTGAGTTTGATAACTCTAGTTAATTTGCCCGAGAAAATAATTCCCCGAAATGATAGAAAAAAAAACGAGGCGATCTTTGAACAGCCACAATCCGGTTCCGCTACCGGTACATTTTGGAGCTCCAAATGTGCCGTTAGGTTTTATTTTCGCGACCGTGTATGACACTAAAACGATATGTCCGTTTAGAATGCTTATACAGCTCATGTCATATTATACGACACACGTTATTTTAAAATAATAAAAAGAAAATCGCTTTACCTCCTCCGCGCACTGTCCGTAACCAGGAAACGACGTCTGCTTCGTACTGGGTTGGCTGAATCTTATTGGTGGAAAAAAAACAGAACGGAAGCGAGGCATGACACCCTGGGAAATGTAGTTTTTTAAGGCAGTTACCCAGCAAGGCATTTTTCTTAAAGAAAGTTCTACGACGGTTATTCTTAATTACATTTACTAACATCTCTATAGAATGTATTATCTATTTATCTATTACGTTTTAAAGTATTAATAATGAAAACCATACTATGTTATCTACCGAGAGACATCTTTCTCTGATCTGTAAAAATATGTTAGCATGCCTCGAAGACGTGTGTAACTATAGTGTATATTGTATATATTATCTTGTTTTTATGTATTTTATGCAGTTTAGAACCTTGCCGTAACGATTTTGTCAAAGATCGCCTCGTTTTTTCTCTCATTTCGGGAAATCCTTTTCTTAGGCAAAATTAGTTATCAACCTCAGTACTTATTTCAGAAGTCCTTGGACAAACAAAACCCATTTGTAAATGCATTTAAAAGACATTTATCATTTTCTCGCGCCACCGGAGATCAATTAATTGCACCGCAGGTCCGCCTTCTGGGTTAAAACAGGATTAAGTAGTTCAAGTAGGGAGCTGCGTTAGCATGCGTAGGCTGCAAAGGAACAATAGGTTTATTCCATGCTGAAAAGAGAAGAAAGAAAACACAAAAAACACATAAAACAATATATATGTAGAAAAAAAATTCGAGTTAATCCTAAACCCGAAATTGGTTTATATTTTCAATTGCACCGGTTCACTGTCAATTTCTTTCAGAGCTGGGACTCTTGGGACGGGATCTGTAGCTTTATGAAAACACCACTATGCGGAGCAAGGAATGCGGAAGGATGGGTTTTATGAAGGCCGGGTGTGCGACGCAAGAGGATCATTTCTTTGGCACTCGCTTGGTAGATAAGACTATCCACCCCTCATCCAACACCACTTCGCCCTGCGGAGGAAGAAGCGGGGGTCTAGCCTGGCAGACAGAGGCCATGAGATCTCCACACCGGACACCGGCCCATGGCGGGACACACACACGGGGACAGTAACCAAATCATACAGAAAAATCGCCAAACCGCACGGATGCCCCCCCCTTAGAAGTTCATTTCGGTCCACAAAAGCCTAGCATTCCTACGAATCCAGTTTGAAGTAGCACTCCTCCAGCAAACCTATTCTGGTCGCAGGGCTCTAACAATGTTGTAAACGGGGTCCGGGGACAGCTGATTTCGGCTCTACCTCGCCCGGAGCAGCTTTTTACTAATACGGTCCCCCCGTCTTTCAGTGTCGTTAAAAGAAAGAACAGGATGTCCTATATCTATTTTAATCAAGCATCCACCATCTGCAGAATATTAGTTAACTACACATTCCTTTAATGTGCTGTTAACATCCTTCCATTTTCTAATCCCTTCAACTACTTCCGGGCTCCAAGGGAAGCAACGGGCGCAAGGCAGGGTAGCCCCTGGACAGGACGCCAGTCCACCACAGGGCACAAACTGGCACAAAACACAGACACGCACTCGCACTAGGGCCAGAGTTCCCAGAAGGCAACGAATCCACCAGTATGTCTTTGGACTCTGGGAGGAGCCCCACGCGAATATGGGGGGACATATAAACTCCTCACAGACAGCACTCCAGGTCCGGACTTGAACCCAGGGCCCCAGCGCCATCGTGCGGCCAAAACGGGCAACACGGCCGTCTATCACCCTCTATCATACCCCCGTTAAAGGAGGGGGGTCCTAGACAGTTAACACACAGTTACCAGTCGTTACCCCTGTTTGTTTCCCGGTGTACCTCCCCGTCTCTGCTTTCCAGTTTGATAAGGTTCTCCGCCCAGCTGTCAGCTACCACTCCAGAACGGGTTTCTCCCCCTGAGCGGGCACCACATCTGGAGCGCTTCTCCCAGACAGACCCGCCGGGCGTCGTCTGTCTTCTGCCCCTCAGCCGCCGAAAGGACCGGGCCCAGTCCGGGAGGCGAGAAAGGCCGCGGGGCCGGTTCTGGTACCGCGAACCGGGGGCTGTTGCCGGACAGTCCTCGCGTCCAGGGCCGCTCCCACGGAACGAGCCGTCTCCTCTTTAATCGTGGGAACCTCCAGACACGCTCCTGTTGCGGTGATCCGCGCTCGTTGTGTTTTGACCTTATCGGAAACCCACAGGTTTGCCTTGGGCTCACACAAAAGCGTCCGAATTGACCTCACCGGATGTGCAGAGGTGTGAACACGCTTAAACACAGCAGACAACGTGTTGAAACAAAAACGGTCAAACTAAAATCATGTTCAGTGTAATAGTTTATCACACTCATATCTGTTTTCATATTTGGGTTTCGGTAACAGGTTCTTTACTTCTAACCGCTCGTTTTTCTTAGATGTGCTTATTTTGTAATTTGCCTATCCTTATAACTTTTTTACACCTACTGTAAAAACGCTTTGAGATGCTACTTTTAAAGACGCTATATAAAATAAATAAAATTATTATTGTATTGTACCGTTTTAATATTTTGCTTCAATATTGTGCATAACTGCTGTAAACGGGTATCAATCAGTTTCTTTAATGGATAATATTATTTACTGCTGTATAACAACAAGGTGGCGCCAAAGAGTTATCATCGAGCGCTGTTAATATTTTTTCGTTGTATTTACAAAGCTCTTCTTATCCCAAAAAAATCCCCCAATAATATGTAATAAATAATAAAAACTATTCCACATATTATTTTACATATAAAGGAGATACAGTATACTTTGGAATTGTAAATGTCTAATACTAAGATGTGGAAAAAAACAGATCTTTCTTTAACTTTAAAACATTAAGACTAAAAAAAAATATCTGTGATGAAGTAAAATAATGTCTGTCGTTATTTTTGATATTGTACTGAAACTTGAAGCTCTTGGTTTGATGTACATTTACATTTAAAGGAGGGGTATGAGTACATTTTGGTGTCTGATCTGATGGACGAAGAGTAACAGACCTTAACTCACTGGTGCAAAAGTGAGATTGAACAGACTGTAGGGGTAAAGAGGGAAGGAATGACGAGAGGGGCCTTCATCTGAGATGAGTTTAGAATATATGTTTACTTTTCGAACCTCTTTGTCCAGTTCAGGGTCTGGGGGGAGCCAGAGCCCATCCAGGTACACCCTGGACAGGACGCTAGTCCATCACAGGACCGTGAGGGGAACCCATGAGCACACAGGGAGCAGACTCCCAATGCTAACCACTGCGCCACGGGATACGGACATAAAAATAATCACCGTTTTGGGGGTGGATGCTGGATCTTGATCGGAGAGGTGGAGCGTGTGGGTGCACCAGTAGACAAGTCAAACGTTTATCTCCGCCTCACAGCCAGGCAGCTGCTACATCTGCGCCTGCATTATCACCCGGGAGGCAGTGGGCGTGACCCGTCCTGAGTAGAAAGGGGTAAACCGGGGGAGGGGGCCCTAGCTCCCCAGCATGGACGTGTGCAGCTACAGACAACAAACACAACACATCACACGTTTACTGCAGTCTTGTACCTTTTTCTCTATCCTAAATATGAGTTTTAACCATAATGTAATTTTTCCCATCTTTGCAATTTTTTTTCCCTCTAAAAAGCTTTCAGTCTGTATGACAAGAGAGGACCATGACGTTTGTTCAGGTAGCTATTAATTAGCTGCTATTAATTCCGACTTTTAATTTACCATTGGACACCCCTGTGTAGAGTACATTGCCTGGGCACCATCACCTCATTACTTCAGCCACGTCTTGCTGTCCTCTCCCTTGCTTATTGGTGCAGGCTATCCTATGAAAGGAGCTACACACACCTCGACTATTATTGCTGTGAATTTCCCTGCAGCCTGCACTTGGCCTGTGTTTTGGAAACACAGCTGAGCATGGTCAGTACTGGAGCCGCCCTGTGCTCGAACCGGGCTGTATTAAAAAACACAGGCTGCAGCTTCACGACAGCATCTGAGGGAGAAGTGTGCAGCTGCCCGACATTATGCAAGATCGTTTCCTGTTGTGCAGGGACAGGGGGCACAGCGTGTGAGAGCTGGCTTAGTGTTTCTTTCTCTCCTTCCGTTTGGTGCTGGGCACCCAAAAGAGCCGCAGAGTGCTGGGTGACGATGAGACAGCACTAACTGCTACCATTCCAGGCTTCTGACAGCTTGGCACACCCTCCATGCCAGCATACCGGCCCTGGGTGCGAGGGGGAGGAGGGGAATTCATGCCTGGTCCGATGGGGGTACTTTTCACCGTGTAGCTTCCTGTCCTACCCTGTTGTGCTGCGTGCGTTGCTCGAGAACTCTCTGTCCCTTTATCTCACATGACCACCGGAGATAAGGATCTTACTGCCTGTGCCCAAGACACACCTGGGTCTGCCCCTCACAGGCGAAGTAACACACGCGTCCTGTTCTTCTGTTTTTAATCAAATTGATTTTATTTCACACACTGTTAAATCAATCCACTCACACACGCACCCGAGACCCCGATGATTCTCAGGATTTCGAAACCTCAGTCCCTCCTATCCCCCAAACTGCTAGCCCATGCTCTCACACTTTTGCAAAAACAAAGAATCGTCAATTGGAAAGACTGTTGCTCACTTCCTGGAACTATGCTTGGCTCCAGCCATTGCGCTGCTAGTTGGGACAACACCCTTACAAAAGGTCAACGCAGTAAATCCACACAGTGTTATCTTTCTGTTTTTCCGTATTTATCCCATGCAGTTACACTACCCTTCTTTGTCATAATATATCACGACAGCTCCAATAGATCATTAAAAGATCTTATGAACTATATTTGTCCCTCTTTCTCCCCCAAAGCAAAAAAAGAAACATCTTAAGGACAGAAGTAAAGTTTAAAGACAGGAAGGAATGGGGGGGGGGGGGGGGGCACTTTCTAGCATAACTCTCAGCCCCTTGGTGTAACATGATGGTGCAACTGCAAAAACATTCCCCAAGTCACTTCCTGCCTTTGAGTTTTCAGAACTCTGGTGTGGGGCGGAACTGTAGGAATAGCTAGCAAGGCCAACTGAATTAGAAACAGCAACCGAGAATGCAACAGATTATACAGAGAGGGATATGAATGAATGAAGCACAGGGGTATTGGAAAGATTTAGAACTCTAAAAGGAAGCTCCACCCCTAATTCACTCAATGCGTTCATTTGCTCTGCACGCCCCCTTCACATTTTTTAACACCAGGTGTCTAATACAGAAACACTGAAAAATACTTTATCCCCTTCGTTGTAGATACAGTAGAATATTTTTGCTTACACTTAATACAATTCTAATGAAAATCTATAACCCTTAGTATTTCTAGTGCTGCTTTTTGGGGAAATGTGTCGAGATCCTCATACTTTTGTGTGGAAAGTGTTTTGGACTGTGTCTATAGAGATCTTTGGGGGGGGTTACTGGTTATGATAGCCCTAGGTCTTAAACTGAAAGGTTCACATGCTGCACTTTTTCCGAAGCAGAGTATTGGGCTAATCTCTTTGGACAGGAATAAATGCCTATTTGGTTTACTGTTTTTCAGAGACAGTACTTTGATATTAAACATATCTGATCTGACCAGCCCGCAGCCGCCAGTACTGTTGCTTAAAAAGGCACTTCTTTCTTTCTCCTGGGCTTCTGATAAGAGGATGTTGAATAGAGGAACAGTGAAATGAGAGGGAGCTCTATTTATTGTACCATGATGTGAGGAGCCATGCAATATTCACAGAGACAAGAAAGGCCTGTTAGTGCTGAAAAGCAAAAGGCAAAACATGTCCCAGGATTGCTACAATATTACTTTGACTGGTGATGGAAATAAAAAGGAGGGTTGCATTAAAGCAGCATTTTGGGAAAGCCAGAGGGAGGGAAAGGTGAAAGGGGGAGGCTCGTGAATCGCACACTCTCTTCAAAAATGACGTTAAAAATGACGACAAAGCTGGCTTCTCAGCGTTGTGTCACCTGCCCTTACTTGATTAAAGCCCAAAGAAAAAGACCTTGTCCAGTGGTTCTGATACACAAAGGCATGGATTTCTGCTGAAAACACCGCAGACATCAGCCAACTCGCAGGAAGCCAAAGGCTGCGCAGATCAGTAGAGCAACTAGGCAATAATTTAAGAGCAGTACGAGATGAATTCATGACGAGCATCCTCCACAAATGCCTAAACTTCACTGCACCACCACAGCAGCCAAACAGATACAAAAACAAGAACGTCATGAAGAAGAACTGATAATGAGACCCCAGGTGATGTCATTTTCTCTACCCACATAAAAAAAATACACGATCCTTTAGAGAAGTCGCAACCAGAAGTTCCTGGAGGAGCAGCATGGCTGATCTCCTCCCAGTTCATGGCAGCTTGAGCGGCCCAGTCTAGGGCACGTGCTCTGACGTCCTTTACAGAAAAACGTGATCAAAACGCTCAGCAGACACCAGCAAAAGGCCCTGCCAATTGTTTCGTAGAGTCTGCCCCGTTTATTCACGTCTCAGTTCGCATCCTGCAGCCTGACTCTCGGGGGCAGCGTCACCGCTGGTCGTTAACAGCGGCTACAATCCTCATCGGCTCCTTCAGCTCCAGCCCGTTCTTGGCCGTCAGTCTGGACTCCATGCTTTCCTCACTGTCGGGGCTGCCCGTGTCGCCGTAGCAACTGGAGCCGGGGGAGGTCCCTGTGGCAACCACGGAATCGGAGGAGTCCCTGCCTCGGCAGGCGGTGGCCTGCCCCGGCTGCGGTGGGGGGGCGTGCGGTTGGCCGGGGGGGGCCCGCGGGAGGTCCGCGTGGAGCTCCAGCTTGTTGTTCTCCCCCTCCCCCCGGTCCTCCTCGCCTGCAGCTCCCCCTGCTCCCTGGTCGGAGGCCTGGTCGTTGAGCAGCTTGACCAGGAAGTTGATGTACTTCATGGCCAGCCGCAGGATCTCGTTCTTGCTGAGCTTCTTGTCGGGCGGGTGCGTGGGGATCAGCTTCCTCAGCTCGGAGAAGGCCCCGTTGACGTTCTGCTGCCGCCAGCGCTCCCGACTGTTCGTGAAGACCCTGCGGGCCAGCTTCTGGGGCGGGCCTGCAACACAGCCGCCTGGTTCTCATTATTGACTTGACCATGATCCATACAGACTCACAGACTCACAGACTCACAGACTCACAGACTCACAGACTCACAGACTCACACACCTGCACACCTGCACACCTGCACACCTGCACACACTCACATACACACACAGATAGACTCACAGACACACAGACCTGCACACCCTCACACACACACACACACACAGACTCACAAACACTCAGAGCTGCACACACTCACATAAACACACACATAGACTCACAGACACTCACAGCTGCACACACTCACAGACATACAGACCTGCACACACTCACATACAGACAAACATAGACTCACAGACACTCACATACACACACAGACTCACAGACACACAGACCTGCACACACTCACATAGACTCACAGACACACAGACCTGCACAAACCTGTACACACTCACACAAACATAGACTCAGAGACATACACACTGCACACCCTCACATACACAAATATACACACATACACATACATGCACACAACGGGACAAACTGAAGATTTGCTGGGTTTCAGGTCAGTGCTTGACATATTGCTTGACATTCTGGCTTTTGCTCTATCTTATAAAAAGCTAGGAGGAGCCTGGAGAGCACCGAGAGATCCCCAGTCATTCAGATAGTCAGAACACTTGAGTGATTGAGAGACTGCTTATACCAAGGTCAGAAAATACCGTGGCCATCCAGGAACTGATAACTCACACAGCCCCACGTTACGGTTTCCTCTCCCTCCCAGGCACAGAGATCAGGTTTCAAAATCAACTAGCACAAATCTCCAGAGCCCTTCCATGATTGGAACTTCAGAAGCACAAACACTCTGCAGACATGCCTGCTTCAATATGTGACCTGTTCTTCCCAAGCCAGGATGTGTTACAGGTTGACCCTGAATATTACATTTTCAATCCTGTAAAAATTGAAATCAAACATCCTGACAATATTCTTTACAATATGCTGAAAAGAGAAGAAAGAAAACACAACTTTTCAGCCGTGGAGCCTTCTTTGGGTGGTCTTCCCACCCAAAGAAGGTTCCACAGCCGAAACATTGTTTTTTCTCTCTTCTCATTTCAGCATGGAATAAACCTATTACTTGTTACTTTGCAGACTACGTATGCTGACCCAGCTACCCACCTGAACTTCTTTAAAATATAGACATTAAGTGGTTCAGATGGCGGTTTGATCACAAAGACCTTTTTTTCCTGTTGACTATGAAATAGATATATAGATATGACTATCTATATTTTTAATGATTTAGTTTTAAATCTGTCATTCTTAGTGGCTTTCTGGATTCTATGAGCCCCACCAGCTCGGGACTCTTCCGTGAGCCTTGCGCCCACATGAGACGCTACGATACTGTCCCTGAAGGCAGGGTGGTGCCAAGCCATCGCCCGCTGACACACTGCAGGCAGCAGGCCGCAGGCGGGAGCTAACCTTCAGGCAAGTCCATTTCGAAGTGCGTGGAGGGTCTTCTCTTCATGCGGCTGCTGGCGAAAACTCCAAAGCTGGCCGATGACCCCAGGTAAGGACTGGCACAGAGGGAGGGAAAGTAGAAAAGATTACCGGGTGCATACAAGCCCAGGGCCACTGCTCACCACGGATAAAGCACTGATACAGCGGGCAGCAGAGCCTTTTATTTTTACACAAAACCAGTATTGCAACTACCTGAACAATCCTGAGCAGTGGTTCCCAGCTCTGGTCCAGGAGGAACGCTGTGTTTGCTGGTTTTTGCTCTAGCTAACCACTGGCTTCTTCATCACTGATTAATCTGATTTCCAGTTTCTCTTTCTGCCCTGATATAGTGTCACTCCCAGCTGTAGGGGTGTGTGATACAGTGTCACTCCCAGCTGTAGGTGTGTGTGATACTGTGTCACTCCCAGCTGTAGGGGTGTGTGATACAGTGTCACTCCCAGCTGTAGGTGTGTGTGATACGATGTCACTCCCAGTTGTAGGGGTGTGTGATACGGTGTCACTCCCAGCTGTAGGGGTGTGTGATACGGTGTCACTCCCAGCTGTAGGGGTGTGTGATACAGTGTCACTCCCAGCTGTAGGGGTGTGTGATACAGTGTTACTCCCAGCTGTAGGGGTGTGTGATACAGTGTCACTCCCAGCTGTAGGGGTGTGTGATACAGTGTCACTCCCAGCTGTAGGGGTGTGTGATACAGTGTCACTCCCAGCTGTAGGGGTGTGTGATACGGTGTCACTCCCAGCTGTAGGGGTGTGTGATACGGTGTCACTCCCATATCTAGGCGTGTCTGATACAGTGTCACTCCCAGCTGTAGGGGTGTGTGATATGGTGTCACTCCCAGATGTAGGAGTGTCTGATACGGTGTCATTCCCATATCTAGGTGTGTCTGATACGGTGTCACTCCCAGCTGTAGGGGTGTGTGATACAGTGTCACTCCCAGCTGTAGGGGTGTGTGATACGGTGTCACTCCCAGCTGTAGGGGTGTGTGATACGGTGTCACTCCCATATCTAGGCGTGTCTGATACAGTGTCACTCCCAGCTGTAGGGGTGTGTGATACGGTGTCACTCCCAGATGTAGGAGTGTCTGATACGGTGTCATTCCCATATCTAGGTGTGTCTGATACGGTGTCACTCCCAGCTGTAGGGGTGTGTGATACAGTGTCACTCCCAGCTGTAGGGGTGTGTGATACAGTGTCACTCCCAGCTGTAGGGGTGTGTGATACGGTGTCACTCCCATATCTAGGCGTGTCTGATACAGTGTCACTCCCAGCTGTAGGGGTGTGTGATATGGTGTCACTCCCAGATGTAGGAGTGTCTGATACGGTGTCATTCCCATATCTAGGTGTGTCTGATACGGTGTCACTCCCAGCTGTAGGGGTGTGTGATACAGTGTCACTCCCAGCTGTAGGGGTGTGTGTTACGGTGTCACTCCCAGCTGTAGGGGTGTGTGATACGGTGTCACTCCCATATCTAGGCGTGTCTGATACAGTGTCACTCCCAGCTGTAGGGGTGTGTGATACGGTGTCACTCCCAGATGTAGGATTGTCTGATACGGTGTCATTCCCATATCTAGGTCTGTCTGATACGGTGTCACTCCCAGCTGTAGGGGTGTGTGATACAGTGTCACTCCCAGCTGTAGGGGTGTGTGATACAGTGTCACTCCCAGCTGTAGGGGTGTGTGATACAGTGTCACTCCCAGCTGTAGGGGTGTGTGATACGGTGTCACTCCCAGCTGTAGGGGTGTGTGATACGGTGTCACTCCCAGCTGTAGGGGTGTGTGATACTGTGTCACTCCCAGCTGTAGGGGTGTCTGATACAGTGTCACTCCCAGCTGTAGGGATGTGTGATACGGTGTCACTCCCAGCTGTAGGGGTGTGTGATACGGTGTCACTCCCAGCTGTAGGGGTGTGTGATACGGTGTCACTCCAAGCTGTAGGGGTGTCTCATACAGTGTCACTCCAAGCTGTAGGGGTGTCTGATACGGTGTCACTCCCACCTGTAGGGGTGTGTGATACGATGTCACTCCCAGCTGTAGGGGTATGTGATACAGTGTCACTCCCAGCTGTAGGGGTGTGTGATACAGTGTCACTCCCAGCTGTAGGGGTGTGTGATACAGTGTCACTCCCAGATCTAGGCGTGTCTGATACAGTGCCATTCCCACCCATGTCTCTTCATCATCAATTGCCCAACTATTATCATAATATTTATTAAGAGCTGTTTAGGCAGAAATAACAGCAAGCAAGTCGAGAGGCTGAGTAAGGTCCTGCGTGCTGATGTTGTTGGGAATAGAACCCCCTGAAATAAGGAAATAAGATGTTATTGAAACTCAGGACTGACCAAAGAGATAAGTAAAAGTAAGTACAATAAGTACAAGTAAGCAGATGAATTACTGTAAGTCATCAGTTAGCACTGGAGATGTAGATGTGTCATCTGGAATGATAACACAGTGTTCTGAGCAGCAGGGTTGAGAAGCACCACTGATCTCAAGGGAGTGTAAGCAAGACAGAAAGCTGGGTGGGTTTCTTTTCTTAGAGAACTAAGAGCTGTGGGGTCCTGAAGCAGCCAGCCCAGCCATGAGGACAAGGACATATACTGTACGCCAATATGCCACCCGGAGTCATGACGATCAAACTACTTTCGGATCTTTCACATGTTTTAAACATCTTCACAGCTCCTGATTCTAGCCCATAGACCCGAGCCAGTCACTCCTGGCCCTGTAGGGCCACAGTCCCCCTGGATTTGCAGCTAACTATTAATCCTCAAATAGTGGATTAAACTATTAATCCCTGGAAATAGTGGGAATTAAAACCCATCAAGTGAACAGCTGATTCAAGTGAAGAATGCAAAACAGGAGAAACACAGAGGCCCCAGGGGATCAGGAGTGACAATCAGTCCCATAAACCCTTACAGAGCTGTGCTGCAGTATAGTGTGGTAAAAGCCAAGAAAACGCAGCAAGGCACAGTGAAAGTGAAATCACAGCAAAGAACAGACAGTTATGGTAGGTGCCATTCACTGAACACAAATGTGATAAGTGTGTGGTGAAAAACCGTGACACAAACCACACACATACTGTAAAAAAGCACCACAGCGAAGCTTCAGAGGTGGGGGTGCATGTCTTTTTTTAAGAAATCATGAAAAAAATCAGGAAGGAAAATAGAAAATAAGCTCAAATACAAGTTAAGGTTTTTTTTTTTAAATAAGCTTTCCATTCTTATTAAGCAGGCTCTGCTGCATCATTTCTACAAGACACTTTTTAATTTAAAGGTACAAATTACACTTGATGAATTGAAACATGCTGGAAGCAGAGCGTCAGTAATTAGACACTGCATCTGTGTCACGCTGTATCAGAGAGCAGAGCCCATGAGCATACTAAGACCTGGGCTGCTATTCAGACAGGGGGAAGGAATTTGAATCAAAGAGTGCTTAATTTCAACCAATGAGCAAATTTAAATAAACAAAGATTTCACAATTTATACATATTCCTAATCTATAAATAGTATAGGTTTTCTTCTTTTCTAGTATCCACATTTGCTTAATTTAAATAGGCAGTTGAAAAATGAACTATTATGTATTTTTAACCGATCCTGGTATGAAGGACCTTCAGGAAAAAAAGATATTGATCTATACTACACAGCGTATTGAACAAGAGCTTGAAAAATTGATCTACAGGAAAAAGACAGCTCCATTTATACAAGGAATAAG
This sequence comes from Lepisosteus platostomus, assembly GCF_059453375.1. NCBI lineage: Eukaryota > Metazoa > Chordata > Actinopteri > Semionotiformes > Lepisosteidae > Lepisosteus > Lepisosteus platostomus. The sequence continues at coordinate 16,255,755 of NC_142623.1, forward strand.
ACCATGAGAAAAACTAAAGCACCCTAGCAAAAACTAATTAGTGCTGCACAGTTTTCTGAAGCCCTTTGGCAAAGTACAACCTATAGAATTCTGTGCAACACCAGTAGATAAGATAAGACCACTTTATTGGCCATATACTATTTCTTGTATTAGGAATTTGTCTTTTCATATACCCCAATGTCCTCTCCATGAGACACACAGACAGGGAGAGAAGCTTGGGGTCAGAGCACAGGGTCAGCCATTTATACAGCGCCCCTGGAGCAGTTGGGGTTAAGGGCCTTGCTCAGGAGCCCAACGGAGTAGAATTCCTCTGCTAGCCGCGGGATATGAACCGGCAACCTTCCAGCCGCAGGCACAGATCCTTAGCCACAGAGCCACCGCTCCGCCTTCCTCAGGTATAGCCGAGTATATACAGTTCCACAACTGGAACTTTCAAGAGCAATTATCGATCTGTGGAAGGGGTGGTTTCAATGGCCCATTACCACCTAGATGAAAGGATGTCCTTCTGGCCAGCAGTGAAAGTGTTTCTCCCGGGGACGGAAGGCTGCAACAGCTGTGCAGCCTCTGTGGGCTGTGGGCTGTGGCCGGCCCAGTATCGCAACGCTCTCCTGCAGGGGCAGGAACTGTGTGGCAATGTGTGGTGAACCAAGAAGAGCTGCACCAGAAAAGGCCCATTGCAGGGACAGGTCCTGTACAGCAGGTCAAGGGCCTCCAGCTCTGGTCATCAAGGGCTGCTATAGGCCTTTTGATTTTCACAGCAACCTTAAGGTCAAAATCAAATAATCAAGGGTGCAGGGTGTAGACTGCAGAGCTTGGCCCTGCCTATCAGAGAAGTCCTCTGCACCTGTAAGATGCTTACAAAGAGTTGTGCAACACAACACATTACATTGGCCTTTCAGTTGCACCTTGTGTAATTGCCCCCAGTTTAAAATGTTGGGGTTCCCTCCTGAGCTGAGATTCAAATGTTTTTTTCTGTATTTGTAGGTCTTTCAGCAAAGTAGCAATGTCCCTTTGAACCCCCGAGTATTAATATAATGCCCATTACACTCTGCCAGATGCACAAGACACTTATGAGCTCACTGCAGTACTGTACTCCCATGTCTCAGGGTCAAAACTGATGACTACCACCAAGTTTTCAAAACCACCTCTTGGTGTGCATGGGACTATGGGAAGTGTTCACAAGCTACCTTTTGCGAAAGCAGTCAAATCTCTTAGTTCAAGCCACTGACCTCACTTCCTGCCTTGGTCTTGAACTTCACTTCCCAGCATGTATTTCTTCACCCCTGCGTCCCTGACCCAAGCCCAGGTGAAATCAATCACAAATCACAGGCCTCTAGGAAGATATTACATCTAGAACAACATTGAAAATGCTGCCAGCTACTGCGTTTGTTCATTTGCGATTGGACATATTTTGATGTAATCTGGACCATACAGTTATTCAACTAATGACGCCCTAAATTACTGAAAAAAAAAAAAGGTTCTCAAGGCTTGTGGCTCATCAGGAAAGAGATCTTCCCAATCTAAGTAACGTTAAGCAGACAGAGTGTGTGACTCCACTCTGGATGGGACACGGGTCCATCACAGAGTTCCCATGCTGGTACCCAGTGCTATTGCGTAGTGGACTGGGGCAATGAGGGCAAAGCCTCTTGCTCCAGGGGATCATACTGTCCACAGTGGGATCTCGGGCCTGCAGCCTCTGGGCTAGAGATCCAGAGCTTTGAGCACTGCTCTGAGCCACCCCAGCACTGATCCAAGGCTGACACTTGTTTCGTGTCACGGATGTAGAGTAATGTGAAAAAGAAAGCACACCCTCTTACGATTCTTTGTTTTTTTCTATATTAACACCTATCTGACCTTCACCCAGTCCTCACCAAGTCCCAACAGCAGGTAAGTCTAGCCTCATGTGACAAATAACACATACATTTGTATTTGTCATCGCTGTACCTATCCTTCAAGGTTTGGGATTGGTCACCACTCAACACGGATTTGGCGTCCGGTGTTTTTCCGGAACCCAAAATTCCTCCTCGTAACAGCTGAGTGCGGCCTCCCTGCCCCCTTCTCATCCTGTTTGCCCCAATGCCTGATCGTACCGCTGGCTCTGCTCAAACCTGAAAGAGACACACGGACAGATGGGCGGGGGGTCTACCTGTTCAGAAAGGGATGCCCAGGCAGGTACTGAGGAGGCAGCAGGGTGCTGGGCAGGACGGGCACGGGGGACATCTGGGCTGGAATTCCAGGGGTGGCAGCGGTCAGGGCGGCCAGCTGGGAGACCCGGGAGTCCGTAGGGCACTGCACTAACGAGGGGATGGGGTGCAGGGCAGTCAGTTCAGTTGTGGGCACCACTCTGCTCCCTAAAGCTGGCGTGCCAGGCATGGGGGGCATGGGGGGCTTGCTGTGGCCGAGGCTGATGACAGGGACGTTGGGTGGCAGGGGGGCCAGTTCAGAGGAGGAGGAGGAGGAGGAGGAAGCAGGGGTCGAAGGAAGAGGGGGCGTCCTCGCTTGACCGGTGGTTTCCATGGCAACAGGCTCAGCTGCTTCCCGGCGACTCGGGGTGGCCGCCCCCCCAGGGGAGCCGGCGGCCGCGGCCTGGGATGTGCCTCCCTCGCTCTCCTGCTCGTTAGGCAGCGGGCTGCTAATTGCCGGAGATGCAGTCTGGAGAGGGCTCTGGCGCTCACCAGCAGCAGAGGCCGGGGGGGCGGGAGAGCCGCTGGGCTCCAGCTTTTCCATCATTTTGCTTCTTTGTCTGAGTCTTTGGCCTTTTAATTTGAATTGTGCTCTGGCGGAGGCGGAGGGGGGGGATATTTCTGCTGCGCGAAGCTCGACCTCCTGTTGGAGCGCTCGCGGGGGTCACTTCGGCGGGGAGAGTCTGTCGGGGGCTGGAAATATTCGAGGCTGTCCGTATCACCTCTGCATGTCAAGATGCTCCTCTCCTGCGGGTGGGCGTGAGCCTGCAAGAGGGCGGCTGATCAAGAGAGCGCATATGCCGTTATACAGGACGCCTGTGGGCATCCATGCATGTATCTTTGCCTCCCCTCTCCTCCTTTCTACAGATCTGGCATCTGTGTCCGCGACGCCCCTCGCGTCTCTGCCCCTCGGCAGGCCTGGAGTCTGGCCGTCTCTCGTGTTCTCCGCGATGGGCCCGCCGCGCCTCTCCGCACGAGGCGAACCGCCCTCGGGCGTTTTAAGGCGGCCGGTAGGTTTTCCGAGACGTGTGCGAAAGCCGCGATGTCATGTGTGGCTGCTCGCACTGGGTTCAGAGCCCGCTTGGGGGGAGGGGTTTCTCTCCGCTGGCCCTCCCCGAGAGTCTGGCCATCCGCCTTCACTCAGGCCTTGGTGTTGGAGTTCTCACGTTGGATCTGTGTTTATAAGGATGCTCCCTGGCTGGGCTGGCTGTCCTGATTGTGTTATCTTGCCTGCCGGACCCTAAGCCCCGCCAGCACTAAAACCAGCAGCCGGATTTGGGCTTGTAATGCACTGGACCCACTGGGATGCTGCTCCCAAATTCCATGGAGGTCCATGAGCAGCTGTGTGGAAGACTGGATACCACCTCCCTTAAGCTCCGTCTCCGAGCGAGTGTGTTGTGTGCGACTGTAATCTCCAGGGACCTGCAGAGCTCACATGATCAGCTGCTCCTCACTCAGATCACTCTAAGTCTTCCGAGGAGAGAGGAATTCTGAAGTCTTCCAGTGTGGACCTGGAAAAACACAGACACGCAAAAGAAACTTCAGGCAGGTCTTTTTACATCCCTCAACGTTTTGCAGCACCCATACTGTATGTGTGAAAACCAGACTTGGCTTCCGAGTGAAGGCGCTGGCTCCTGGCCCAGCTTGAACCCTTGTCTCTGGTGCAGACTTCTCATTCGAGAGGGGTGGTGGACGAATGAAACAATCTTCCCAGCCGTGAAGTCATGAGGTCGGTACCCTGGCCTCTTTCCCAAAAGCAGCTGGACGAGATGCTGGGACCAGTTATGTACTAGTACACAAGTTAGACAGGCTAAATGGCCTCTTCTTCCTGGAGAAGAATCCTAAAGTAACCCTTTTAAGTTCTCGTCGGAAAAAAAGATGCTCGGTTGGTTTCTGAACCCAGGGGGCCCTGAACTGCTATCAGGTCAGGCTACATGAAAACATTTCAGAGGAGTGCCTGAAATTCACATCAAGTAGTTCAATTTTAGACCTTAGGCTCTCTTAAGCCTGGACACCCAGAAACGCTGGTAAATATCGCCGCTGAGAGTTTACTGGGTGAAAAAGGCAGACTTCTCGTTTAAAGAAAAACAACTTACAAATCAATGCCACCCCATAATAAGATACCGAAACCTGCTGAAAGGAAACAGGTTACAATGGTCGTGTCTTGTGGGCTATGAAACCACCACCTGTAGGCCTTGGTCATTTCTACTCACTCAGTCATTGGAGCCCTTGCTGTCATCCTTAAGAGGAATCTTCAGCTTTCACTGCCCGACTTGGTCTGAACCTCTTGAAAAAAAACTACCCCCCCACACACACACACACACACACACACACACACACACACACACACACACACAAGAACTCAGCTTCTTCATCCAAAACCAATTTGCCTTTTTCTGTACTTCTCTTGGGTTGTGTCATCCCAAGATGAGCTTGAACCTGCTTTGTAAGCCAACACCTCAATACCAGTGCCCTGGAAAGTTGAGTCAGCTCCCCCAAAGCGCAGCAGCCAGGTGTACCCCCACTGCACCACCCAGGTCAAAAGCCTATGTCTCATTCCCCCTCGCCCAGGGGGACTCTGCTCCTCCCATCCAGAGCCACCCGTCCATCTTGTTTGATGATCAAGAACACGCAAGCCTCATTCGGCTCCTGCTTGTTCAGGCCAACGCAAGGAGAACTTTCGATTTGTGTAAACTGAGCTCAGGCGCCGAGAGGCACAGCAGCAGCTGTTGCATCCTCCTGGTGTCGTGCTGCAGAATGAGAAACCCTGTGCCTCTCTCAGTACACGTGTGTGTACACGAGTGTGCTCAGCTTGAAAAGAGCACAAGAACAGGAGGTTCAAAGTGAAGGATCGGCCCTCCGATGATTTGAGGCAGCCTTACATATGACTCGCGTGTTAATGCGCTCAATCGCCCACAGGCATTCAGATTAAAGTCAATTAAAGACAATGGCAATTTCAATTGAAGACAACGACAGACGAGCCAGAGTTTCTTGTGGAGGAAGAAATCAAGAAAATCAAGCTGGATGTAGATTTTAAAATACTTCATTTTTTAATCCAAAATCATATCTGCCTTTGAATATGACAGCAAGAAGAAGATACTGCAAAGACTTAATTTAATCTATTCACGCTCCACTGTAATAACATTGCAGATGGTCTAATCCAATACAATATAATTGAAGGTAATAGTTATTCAGGGAGTCTAGCTTTTGCCTATGAATAACTACAACCATATTTGTCTCATGGGAGTCTCATTTTTTTAGAGAAATATGTGTCAGCTCCACCCCTCCTCCAGCATGTGATAAATCACTTATTTCTAAAGATGCAAGTAAAGGTTTATTCCATAGCTGCAATGTGTTTCTTTTCTTCTCTTTTCAACATTGAATAAACCTTCACTTGTTCTTCTGCAGCCTACGCATGCTGACACAGCTACCCACCTGAACTATTTCTAAAGATGTAGAATAATTTCACTGTGATCAATTAAAGAAGGGAATTTATACAATTAAGTCATTAAGCTATGCACATACTGTAGTTTCAGTACTTAACCAATTAATCAATTATTTAAAGGAGTTTGTATTATTTTCTGTAGCTAAACCCATTCAATATCTTTACCCAGTACTAAAGTATGTAATGCCCTAAGGACATCTATAAAAATGCTGGACCATTGTCCTTTCAGGTGCCAGATCCTGAGGACCCCTAATGAGACTGATATTATTTGTGCGGATGGAGGTCAGCTCTGGCGATCTCAGCATGGGCTGTTCGAATCCCTGTTCAATGTAAGAGTGCTGAGCTAGAGTGAAGAAAAAAAACCTTATGACCTTTGTCTTCCTCGGTAATTTGGAAGTTGGTGTTTTGGGGGGAAAACACACGCCTCCACCTGGCTCTTTTGGTGATGGGGCATATGGTCCACAATATGAGTTACCCCCTGAAATGACGGGATGAGAGAAAATGTTCCAGCGCGGGTCCGGTACGTGTGACCGAGCTAAACTGAATTTATCACGCAAACGACCGAAACATCTGACTTCGGGAAATGTAAAGCCTTTGTTCAGATGTACATTATACCGTAGAAGATGAAACAACAGATCGGGGTGACAACGTCAATGAAGGCTTTTGTTAATTTTTTTGGGGTCAAATTTAACTGTGTTGTCTCTTACCTGTTTTTTTTTTTTTATTCTTGTGTGCAATTATAACTGAAGACAAATTTACGGTCATCAGTGAGACTGAAAGAGTTACCTACAGTAGAGATTCGTGGCCTTAGATGTTAACTACCCTCTGATCGATAAATGCTACAGTATTTACACGGGTTCCGCTGTTAGAAGTTCTTCGTATTTATTTTAGAAGGCTTTGTTCCCTCAGTTATGACCACATGACTGACAAACCGACTGGTTCTATTTGCTAGCAAGCTTATACACCTTCGTCATGAAGATGAAATGTAGCACTGACAGCGTGCTATCGCTCAAAATGCATATATTCGATAAAATGGCATTGATGTGATCAAAATAATAGAGAATCTTACAAGAAACAAGAACAACAACAATAATAATAAAAAAATATTAGTCATTTGTAATTATTATTATTTCATCGATACTATTTGTTATGCGAACTTTACCAACAAAACGATAAAACGATGCAATAATTCGGGTTATAGCAGCAATTGGCGATTTCTGTTGAATTAGGAATTTGAATTCCTGCTGAGTATTACAATTCTGTCGTTATTCGCAGCAGGCGATTCCAATTAATTCAATAACACGTAACACGTTCACCTCATGCCGTTTTGAAACCTGCTTTCGATCACAGGCTGCTCTCTTTGGGAAAATAATTTGGGCACAGAGCGCACTGGAGCCGCACATTATCGAAGTCATTTGTACTAAGAATCAGGTTTAACCCTACGAGGATTCTTCAATAGGTTCTTAAAACCCGTTTTAGGCACGGGAAAAAAATCTATTGAAAAGCCCGTTTCCGAAATTGAACTGGGTTTTATGGATATAAAATAAAATAAAAATATTTCAAGCTTGCTTTTTGTAATATATATCTTAAACTTCCAGCCGGACTAAAAATCGAATGTCTTTTAGAAAGATAAATTACAAAAACGCATTAACTATAACAGGCAAATTGTTTACTGGAGTCCACTAAGATTTTTACTGTTAAAAGAACACGTTAAATGCCTCACAGAAATGTTCGTGATCTGGTGTGGGCGTTTCGTGTTTAAACTGTTTAACAAATTATAATGAATTATATCATTTATTTGTATTATTATTAATGTTATTATTAACTACCCTTTACCTACAGGCCGTTCATAAACAAATAATTTATTTTACAACTTTTTATGTTTTTAAATGTAAAAATAATAAAATAATAACATTTATTGTCACGAGACTTTATTTGAATACCTACAAGGCAGTAAATTGATTCGATAAACGACAAGATGTCTTCATGCAGAAAGTTCATCGGTTCAATGATGCAATGTTAATAATATGAAAATGTTCCCTTTTCTCGGCGGTTGCTTAAGATTTGGAGGAATTGCAACATATCTACATCCAAATATAACTGTCACGCCACAGAAAGCGGAATAAAGCGCAAAATTTGGATTTCGGGCAACACGAAAAAGGCGAGGAGTACCCAGTTCTGGGTAACATTGATTCCCGGTTAATTCCCGAGAATATTGAAACGTGTCTTCGAAAAGAATCGGAAATCAAGAATATGGTATAGACCGTGCATGAAAACTACACTTGACAAAATAACGATAAGGCAACCGGCTGTAATTATGCTTAAGCTTTTAATTGTTCTCCATCTGAATGTAAAGCGTCGTTTTGTTTGGGGAAAACAGCTTTGGAGAATAACAGCCACGGTTTCAAGTAGATTTAGATGTCACTTATGTTAGGAAAGTTCGTCGGCCTGTCCAGAAGGGCGACACAGGTTTAGAAATACTGTCTAATTGACCGCTACATTTCTTTGTTTCTCTCATGTCTGTGTATTAATGTAAGAGAATAACGTATAATAAATCAATCCTCCCCATACTGACGAATTTCAAAAACAGACTATAAATGACGCACAGCTAGCAATTAGATAGTTGAGTTTAAGGTTTTGATTATGAAAATCTTTATATACGAATTATTAATATGTACATTTCTTTTATTTTAGATTTAATTAAGAACAGGAAACCTGTAAAAAAATTAAAACGAAAGTGTAATTAAATCTAATGAATGACAATATTTTGAACTTGTGCACAAATATAAAAACTTTAGAATTCAACAGTTTCTAGGAGCTCCTTAATCTTGAAATAGTTTGAAACTCCTCACCCTTTTTAACATTTCCAAAGGAATCTCATCTTCTGTTTGTCTTTGCATCAAGCACCAGTGAGCTCTCTTTCTCTCAGCATAACGAACCAGCAAAGCACACACGCAGGCTGAAACACAACACACATTGCAACCAAAGAGACTTGGGATCAAAATCAATATTCTTTTAATGCCCAAGAAATAATCTTTCAAAGTCTAAGTGATATTCTTTCAAAGCCTAAGCAGAGTCAGCCATTACTTGTGGTACTAAGCAAACAAATCAAGATTTGTCCAAGTACATATTGTAAAAGAAAAAACAATACTTCTGAATAAAAATCCGAAAACCCCTGCAGGCAATATCATGATTACTGCTGCTGCCTGTACAGCAGCACAGCTCACCCCGGGGATAACTGTGATGGTTCACTCACCATGTTAACCCACTGGTACGCTCACAGACCACAAACGAACCCCCAGCCCAGTTCACCTGGTGTGTCCAGTCCATGTCCACAGTCAGGAGCACGCGTCACCTCCACCGCTGCCTCTCCCCCTCTGTTTTCGGGCGAGCACTCCTTTTTAATTTCTTCTCCTCCCCCTTTTTTTTTTTTTTAATCCCGTTTCTGACGTCCTGGCTGTAACGAGCTCCCGGGTTCTCAGCACCAAACTCCTTGTGAACCCCTCTTCCCCCGAGACACGCAGGCACGCGCACACACCCCACTGCTGGGCACCCCAGTCCGTGGGCGCGCGGTGGAGGTGCTGATGGCCCTTCCAGTCAGCGCGAGGCGATCTGTAGAGACCGACACAGCCCCCAGCTGATGGGGGTAGGAGGGGGGGCAGGCTGACGGTTCACCATCCAGGCCGACGGGAGGACGTCTTCGGCTGCCCCAAAGCCAAGGGGACTCCAAGCCAGGCTGGCAAATCCTCACTGCGAAAGAACACTCATCCCCAAAAGCGGTCTTCTCTGCAGAACGCGCGCCTACTGTCACTTGTTTACTGCGGCGGCCACCAAAAATTCAGAACCAGTGAAGAGGCAGCTCCCACCCCTCCTCGCTCCCTCTCTCTCCCTCCCTCTCTCCCTGCACTCTAGTGGGGAGGTAGACTGGCTGCCTATTGGAAAGAGCTGGCTCTCTGCAGCTCAGAGCTCTGTTGTGGAGAGATTTCCTTCGCTCAGTGGACAAGAGGATGCTCTTTTGCAATGTGGTTGGAGCTGATAAGTGACTCAAAAGCTGCCTGTGCCTGTTAGATAAGGAAACGCCCCCCCGCCTCCACACACACACACACTCCTAACCCCCCCCCCCAACAACCAGCTCCATCTTTCCCCCGGTCAGTCCTGCCTAACAGGGAATTGGAGCAATCCCAAAAGGAAATGGGCTTATAACATGGTGGAACAACACACACACACACACAAGCACGCGCGCACACAGACGGACGCACTACAGGAGAGAACTATCTTACACAGCTCTGCTCTCCATGCAGGCGGTGTGCTGTGAGACGCCATTGGTGCCCCCTGGTCAGCTTCATCCTGCAAAAGAGGAAAAAAAAAGCAGAATCCTGGAAAACACTTCCCTTTTTCTGCACCATTTGCTCAAGACGTCAACAGCCCATCTAGAGCTTTTCGTGAAAGGAAAATGGAAACTAATGGCAATAGTACAGTCAGTGACATTGTGGCTTTAGTGCCAACTGGGCACTGAAAGTGCCAAGTCCCTTTGTCCAGTGAGACAGTGAGGCTTCTCACCTTGCACAGAGTCAGAAATGTGCCAGGTGACACCAGAATTAAGTGAAGGACGTCTCACCTGCGCATTTTCACCTGTATGTAAAGATGCGAGTGAGTATGCAGCCTTTAAAACAGAACAGGACTTTGAAAGCCATGTTCTCCAGCTTTCACTGTGCAACTCAAGCAAAAATCGCTGTTCCACAGTCTGTCCGCATGGCTGATCGTGCATTTCAGTCAAAAGACAGGAAACGTTTCAATGATGACAAGACCAACGGACTATTTATGTAGCAAGCACTACATACTGTATATACAATAAAACATACATCTCGTCCTCATGGGAAAGAACCCGGGGATTTTGTGATGGAAGAACAGTCTACTTTCGCATATGCATTGAGCAGTGTGATGAAGGACCACTTTTAATTATTAATAATAATTGCTTACACTTATATAGCACTTTTCTGGACACTCTACTCAAAGCACTATATAGGTAATGGGGACTCCTATCCATCAGCACCAGTGTGCAGCCCCAACTTGATGATGCAACGGCAGCCATAGTGTGCCAGTACACTCACACACACCAGCTATCAGTGGGGAGGAGAACAGAGTGATGAAGCCAGTCCATAGATGGGGATTATTAGGAGGCCATGATTGGTAAGGGCCAGTGGGAAATTTGGTCAGGATGCCGGGGTTACACCCCTACTCTTTTCGAGAAATGCCCTGGGATTTTTAATGACCAGAGAGAGTGAGGACCTTGGTTTTACATCTCATCCGAAGGGCAGTGCCTTTTTACAGTATACTGGGGCATTAGGACCCACATGGACTGCAGGGTGAGTGCCCCCTGCTGGCCCCACTAACACCTCTTCCAGCAGCAACCTTAGTTTTTCCCAGGAGTCTCCCATCCAGGTACTGACCAGGCTCACACCTGCTTAGCTTCAGTGGGTTGCCAGTTGTAAGTTGCAGGGTGATATGACTGAATTTCCCTGTGTCTTCATGTATAGATATGTTTGATATATAATTCAATAATTTCTGGGCATTGCAATACCTTAATAAATGTCACAAGTGACAGTTTAATAGCTTTTAATCAACACTACATGTTGACACATCACCAGTATAGTACTCCATTAACATCTATGGAGATGCAAACGGTTGAAATAAAGCTACTAATTAGTTAATTCACTCAACCATCATTTCTACCACTTCATAGGACCAATGACTATTCAATAACATTACAAGAAGTGTCACCTTACATTTGAAGACACCAAAAAAATCAATTCTCATTACATAAGGTTATGAGAACAGTTCAATAAAATCATACAAGTTAAATTAATTAGTAATGAGTAACCTAGTTTCAGATACCCTGTAGGAGTATACGACAGTCATGGTCTGCACAGTTCAGTAGAGAGTTGCAGGAGAGTTAAACCAGACGAGGGAGAGCAGGAGAGCTTCTCCAGCCAGTCTGGGATTGATGAGGCCTTCATTGGAATTCAATAGGAAATAATAGTGCAGCTCATAGGCAGGGCGTGCCCAGCCCCATGGTGCTGAGGCCATGTGTTTACAGTAATACAGCAGTGCTGCCTGGATCCAACAAGCAGGCAATTTGATTAACTTTCCTCTCCAAGAGCTTCCTGAAGGTCCTGCTTCCTTCCTCTGTCTCCCAGCTCTCTGGGCAGGGCAGCAGCTGAACAAGACGGAGCAAAGGCTTCCTTGCTCCGTCTCAAACAGCACCCTGAGCTAGACGGCCGCTCCTTAGTCCCCAGCACACTTGGAGACAGCAGGGACGTGTTCAATCCGCCCTGGGGGTCACCGACTGGATCCGAAGAAAACCCGCCAGAACAGCTGCAGGAGAGAACAAGCCGTCCAACCCGTCTGACCTGCTTGGTCCAGTCAGTGACTTGCAATTCAGTGCAACTTCATTTATTCAAGTGATATTTGATTAATATCAAAGGAACAATGATTACTCTGTGCGATAGGACCCTTGGAATTGTACAACACACACATGACAACGAAAAAGTTTAGATTACCGTTCTGAGAAATGATAGTATTAACGATATCATCTTGTGTGTCTGCTCTGTTGCCGTCACCCATGTTACAGATGCGGTTTATCCTCCTTTTTCTTACAAAACGAATCGCATCAACGTACAAATTCTCTTCACACCAGATAAACTGATCTGTTATGCGGCTGAAACAGTGAACTTCTAAATGATTACTTAGTACTAGGCATTACTCATACTGTGCTGTACTTTTAAAATTGCTGAAAGTTTGGAGATTCCCAGGTTGCCTTCCCTTGTGTGGCAGGACACATGGCCAATATACTGTAAAAAAGGCAGCAGCAAAATCTTCTACGGCACAGGCATTCCTGCTGCCAAGAGCAGCTGCTGTCCTCACAGATAATTACAGGCACTCACCGCAGACAGAAGAAATGATTATTTTTGCACACCTCTGATTTTAAAAATAGGCAGAGCTTTGCGTCGGGTCACATCCTCCTCGGAGCAGGCGAAGCACAGCGACTCGCGCTCTCAGTTTCACTCTCAAGCCCCGGTCGGATCACAACAAAAGGCCTGAGAGCTAGTCAGGGGGTCAGAGCAGCCTCTTGGGCAGACCAGGAGGCGAGTTTTGCACAAGCACCTGGGAAGGCACAGCCAACAGCACAGGGGGCCTCACCTCTCATCCGAGGCGTGGAGCAGGAAGAGGCTCGGCTTAGCAGCTCAGCTCCGAGAGACGCCCAGGCAGATGCCGGCAGAGCCGGGGAGCTCGATCCATGAGCCTCTGGACAGGCTTGGCACAGTCAGCTGCTCAGCCCGTGTTGATTCCCGGGGATGTGGAGACGAAGAGCATCCTAATCCCAGACTGAAAAGAGCAATTAGCAAGGTCACATCGCTGCACGAGTCTTGTGTACATGTACCACTCTTAATCACCTCTGATTCATCTATAAAATCTTTGCAGCAAATTAAAGAGACACAAATATGTATTATTACCATTACAGCCCTACAAAATTTTGCTATGATAGGCTTGCATGGTCTCTATGCAGTTTTGTCATGCTTGTACAACACTTTTACTTTAGTTTGCTGGTCACTACTATTCTCTGATAATTTTACTGTGATTGACTACACATTACTCTGCTCTTGGTGCCATGGTATAAAGGCAGGAAATCTGTTTTGTGTTGCTATTTTAAGTTTGTATAACTGCACAAAGCTGCTTTCTAGCATATTTCTTTCTCTTCTGACAAGATGACAAGATACTGATGTGCATTTTTCTGAACCCACGTGTGTGACTATAAAAGAGCCACACCTGCAGTTTCTCCTGGATGCACACGACTTGTCAAATCCGACGCCAGACCCCGAAACACAGCAGGGCCTGTATCAGTATTGCTCAGATCAAGAGAACAAACCGACATGCAAACAGAAAAAAAACCCCCGCAAAACATGCTGAGAGTTTTTAAAAAAATGTCACATATCCGTGGAAGTGCAAGGGACGTTAACTTAGAGACTCATCCCGCTTGGAACCAGAGGCCTTTCACTTTTTGATTTGAGATCCGAGAATCCAATGAATCCATTTCTTGCAAGATAGCAGGGTTTGTTATTTTGTCTTCTGCAATGTGAGACCCTGAGGTGACTGGTACCTCAACATCCCTTCACTTGGCACCATTGTCGCCTGGTCTGGCACTATTGACACTAGTTCTATAGAGCTGCTGTGCTCGGACCCGTAGTGCCTGGGGGTGGGACAGTGAGGTCTTGGCATGTTTCTTGCATGGCACTGGTAGCAAAGCTATCTGAGTGTGGTAGAATCCTGAAGCAGCACGGATAAGGGAGGGGAGGCTGACATTGTGCCGTTTTGTTCTTGGTTTTTTTTTTCTGGTGCCGGGAAAAAAAACCACCTTAATAAAAAACTGGTTCACGCTAAAGACGCGCTGACTGAATTCCAAAGGCATGACGCGAGTGACCGTTGCTTCTTTGTTTCCATTTGTTTTTGAACGGAGATGTATTCTGGAGGGTCAGACGCTGGAGCTCACCTACAGCACTGACACAGTCTGGGAGACTGTGGAATGCGGGAGCCGAAATAAAAACAGTAATTCTGATTCTTCCTTGGAGAAAAATCAAAACGTGGATGTTTTTTCTTTTCTTTTTTTAATGGGCTGTTATTTTGCTACCAATTCTAAAACAACAGCCACAATAACAGGCCAGAGGTGCTGTGCGCTTATTGTTCCTCTTGGCTTTTTTAAACACATTTCCAATAAAACCTAAAGTCCCACTCAGCAGCCCTTTGACTAACAGATCCCTGGCTCTGCTTGCTGAGGACAGTGGGAGTCACAGGAAGTGCCCAGGAATAAGGCCCTGTATGAGAGGCTGGTGGGATGAGGCAGGGGGAGGAGGAGGAGGTGGAAAATATGACAACTGTTTTGAAACATTTTTTTTTTATTATTTTTCACTGTCTCCACTTCCCTTTCCAAAAATTTCCTCTGCGCCCGATGAGGAAGAAATGCAGGCTATTCCAGTGAAAGCAGCCTCTATGGGAGACTGATTGGTTGCCTTGGAGATTCTGTCACCCACAAACATCTCTCTGCCTTGGACACACATACACGCAGAAGCAACACATGCGCGCACACACACACTCCCGGACAAAGACACACACCTATGTTGAGCTGAGATTTACAGGCTTTCCTGGATGTTTAGCGTGGCGTGGGAGACAGAGGGAGGAATGGACAATACCCACAGGATGTGATTCGAGTGCCTGTGCGACAGCTTAATGGCCTGTTTAGAAAGTTTGAGAGAAAACAAAACACAATGCAGCACGCACGCACACATTCACACACGCACACTTGCACAGACACTCACACATGCAGACACGCATATGCATATGCACACACATGCACGGACACACGCACACACATGCACGTGCATGGAGACGCATACACACACATGCACGGACATACACACACTCAGACACACGCATGAGCACCCACACACATGAACACCCACGGACATACACATGAACGCATATGCACACACACGCAGTTTCAAATCTCAGTTTCCGAAATGCCACTTATTTACTGATCTGACATCTCAAGAACAATATCATAACCCGTAAGACACAAGTTTGTAAGGAATTCTTGGTTATTTTTAAAAGGCCGAAAAAAGGAAGACGATTAAATTTTTTTCAATTTGGTTCTTCTTTCCTTTGCGAGTCATGGAAGCCTTAATCAAAATGCCCAGCCGTTCTGTCAATAGATGGGACTTGGATCAAGTGATTAGCAAAGGAACCACATGAGAAAAGACAATTGCCTCCCCTTTCTGTTATTCAGTGTGAGAACCCCACCATCTTCCAACAAAGCTTGCCTATAGTAACATACTTTTGTCAGAGTAGAAAACTGTTGTATTCTCCACATGCACCGCTGTTTTGAAAGATTGGTACGTGCTATAACTGAGTGCATCACTACAGTCTTGACAGTCCTGAGTGATAGAACACCCAACATCTGTTCAATTTAGCCACGTCACGTTTTAGTTCAACTGCATTCGACTGAGGTTTTTCACTCTATTTGTAGTCCTGATGGGACTTAGGCATGTGGGACTCCTGCCATGACCTGGATCAATTCCCCTCCTCGCTTGTCCCTGCAGCCCCCCAGCCCCCCTGCGCAGCCTCGCCTCAGCGCAGCCCCCTCACCTCCCAGCCGGCCTGCACAAGATACCCCGCCCCCCCACAGCACTGCAGACACAGGCTTCCTCCCCGGCGATAAACACCATTGTGTAGCAGTGATAGCGATCGGCTGGCCTAATTGTCCGCGGCAATATTGGGAGTAAATTTCATGGAGAAAGTGACAAACATTTGCAACCAACCGGCTGGCGCGCTCTGCTGTTCCGCGACAGATGCAGGGCGAACGGGTCATTTCAAGGATGGTCCAACCCACGCAGAACTTCAGCCATCCCGAAAACCCACAGGCAGGGTCTTGCAGCCTCCAGAGTTTCCACGCCGGCCTCCTCTGCTGCCGTGATCGCTTTGCGCCGCTGGTGCTGGGCCGGCGTTGGATCAGCGGCGTCGCCTGCGCAGCTGTCACGTCAAACAAGGAAGATAAGGGGCAGCTCCCTCAATCTGGCTGCTCTCACTCTGCAGCTGGGGGGCAGCTGAAGCCGAGCCAATGTCCCTCACCAACACAATCGCCTACCGAACCAGGGTCAGTCCAGTGGAAACCAGCTGTGCCCATCAGACACTAGACTGCAGCTATAACCTGGCTTACAGACAATCACCCCTCTCGACTGGGCCCAATGAGCAAGGCAATGCTGGTCTGCAGCCAGGACTTGCAAATCTTGCAAACCTGACATCTACCCATTTTCACTTAAAACTAATGAGCAATGCGTGATGTGATCTATGCAATAATATGTCCAATAATATGTCTGCACTGTCTGCAAATGCTGTGTTTATTGCACCTGCTTTGGCAGCACTGTAATTCTTTGGTCATGCCAATAATGCTATTTGAATTTGTGAAAGAGATCTGTCTGCTCTCCTTCCCCCTGGCTAAGGCTATGAAACTCCAGGCCTGATTATTTTAAGTCTATCTCCTAAAAAGTCACAGGGTTCTATCGCTCCCTTTCCAGCTCCAGGCAGACCCCCAGAAGGCCTTGGTGAAGGGCAAAGCTTTTGTGTTGTATGAGAGTGTTGTGTGTTCACATCCACAGATCACCCTTCACTCCACAGATAAAGACTAGACACTCAATGCCACCTTTCTGATATATACAGGGGTCATTTTTACTACATGCATGCACTACTTTACACTTGTCTAAATTACATTTCTTTTGCCAGGTGTCTGCCCAGTGTAAAATAGTTTCCATGTCTTGTATAGAAATTTGTTTGCCACTTCTCCAGCTGTCCCTCCTATTTTATCATCATCTGCAAATGTCACAGGCTTACTATGTCGCAGTCAAGACCACTGACATTAATTGGGAAAAACAGTGGACCTAATACCGATCTCTGTGGTACTCCACTAATCACTTATGTTAAAGGTTTCTTAGCTCTTTCATTTTCTATGCATTTATTCGTTCATAAACCATTTATACACATTACATTTGATTCCTATATTTCTTATATCTCAGCTTCTGAACAGAACTTTAACAAACACTTTATCGACATCTAAATGCACAACATCATAAGCTCTCCTGGGATCCACTATTGCGTTGCTCAAAGTTGCTTATCAAGTTATGTACAAGGGATCTGCCTTTTCTGTCTGGCACTAGTAATGTATTTGATTTAAATGCCCTTTAAATAATGCATGATTATGGCTTTTAGATTGGCTTTGTTATGGTTTACAACACATCATGCTGTGCCACAACTTTCTGTACTTCACCATTTTTACAATGTTTCAATGTACTTCACTACACTTTGCCCTGCATTATATCACAACAAACGTTTAAAGAGTTATCAGTCAATCTGTGATCCAGCCTAAGTCTGAAACAATGCAGAAAAAGAAGCAGGTCATCTGGCTGCTTGTCCCAGGCAATAGTCACTATCTGCCTGATAAGGCATCAGTTCTCTTCTGCAATAAAGGAAATTAAAATCGCTCTGAGGGACTCTACCCAACGTGTGCCTTTAAAAAGATTTTTGTCTGTTGCCGAGCACTGGGTTCCCAGGATGCACCTGGAGGGACTGGGAGGATGCTGGGGACAGCTGTTTCCTGTCTTACTTCCTGCTGGGGTAGCAGTGTTAAGGGCTGTTGGACGGCCCGGCCAGTTTCCAAACAGGATATCTGGCACAGTGCAGGTGTGAGCAATGAGTGCTCATAATTCATTCTTTATACACAAAATGGAGGGGTTGTGTTTTCCGAATGACAGGGAGGGACATGGCCGAGTTTTTTTCTGACTGTACAAGGGACAGTCTTGCCAACAAGGGCAAATTCCAGAAATTACAACACCCCCTACTGCCAAAGAGAGAGCCACCTCTGGCCTATGTCACTGCCGAAGCAAATTTATATTTCTCAGCTCTCTTGATATTTAGTGACACTATTAACATACCTTGCCTTCTTCAACAGGGTTATCAAAGGTACAATATGCTTTACTGTTTGATTTCACTGTGCAAGCACATCACCTCCCTGACACCATGTACAATGAGCTATAGAAAATCTTAGCAGAAGCTAGACTCAACCAATGACAATAGCTTCATTGCATATACTGTAGAAGTATGTTGGAAAACACACATATCTATGGACCTACAGAGGTAGGTGCTGCCTGCCTGAATTAGGGTAATTCACCGTAAACTTTACAGCTTCTCACCAAGATGAATCAGTTCACTTCAAAAAACAGGTCATTGCCAGGCTAGCTGCAATTACATTCGCGAAAGCTAGTAAAACTGTATATTTTATGAATAAAAGCACCAATGTCTTTCTTTGCAACTCTAGAGTTCTACTTATTTGACACAGAATATGTACCATTTGATTGCAAGGTTGTTTAATGTCCAAACACAAAAAAAAAATTTTTCCCCCTGCTGGCAACATTCATATTCAAAATTTAACAGAAAACATTTTATCATTTCTTAGTGTTGTTAATTTGGAAGGTGGTCATGCGATGCCCAAACATGACTGGGCCTGGTCAGTACTAGGAACAGCTGACCTCCAAGGGAGTCCAGTTTGCTGCTCTATGTGGTGTTGGCAGACCAGTAGGTGGCACTCATCCTACTGGACCTGAATTTCCAAACCATTGCCGCAGTCAGAATGATGATGTAGGTGCTGTTAAACTGAGGTCATGACCACTAGGTTATTAAGGATGCCAGGCACTTTTCAAAGGAGTGTGAGTGTCAGCCCTGGAGACAGAGGAGAGATCAGGAGGACCGAAAACTGCTCCCCCACCTCAATTAAGGTGGATATTAAGAGAGGCCCAACAACCCCAGAGCCAAGATCACTGGGATAAACACAGCTTAACACAGGAACAGCGCCATGGAATCTGACATCAGAAGGGCTACAGCTCCTACACCAGAGGTCCCCTGTCCCAGTTCCGCTCACACCAAGACTGACCTGGCTTCTGAGATGTGACTGGATCAAGCCACAAGCTGGTTACACTGGCTTTAATGGTGACACAAGAGAATGAAACCGACAGCAGATCAAGTAAGTAATACTACTATGCTTACTAGAAATGGAAAACAACAGTGGGCACAGAAGCAAATATAAAACGTAAAAGCAAGTCTTATTCTGTTTCGAAGCAGCTCATGTGTTTGTCGTCAGTGATGCCTCTTCGAAAGAGCACATTTTAACTTTGCTGTAGTACTAAAATTATACCGCTAGATGGAGCCATACCACTACCGCATTGTAGGGTCCCGACAAAGTTCTTGCCTTTGTGGTGCGCTCGTCAGCAATACAGCAACAGATGTCATTGTGAAATGGAAAGCATCCTACCCTCGCTTATGTAAAGACAGCATGTTCCTGGAAAGCATCCCCATTCCCTAAAAAAAAATAAAAACAGTTAATACATTAATGTCAGAAGAATTTCCACACTCAACTTAAAAAAAAAAATGCATATTTTGGCCAGCTAACATTGCCAAAACATTGCATCATTGCAGAAGAAGATGATGAACGAGCCTCTGTGTTATCTGACACACTATTTCCACCACTGGAGTATAACCTGTTTTAGCTTATTAGCACCAGGAGGGAAAGGCGCAGGGTACTCAGTATCGATAAGAGCTGAGGCACTGGAGGAGAGAGAGGCAGGGGGTGGTTAGAGCTGAGAGACTGGAGGACAGAGAGGCAGGGGGTGACTAGAGCTGAGAGACTGGAGGACAGAGAGGCAGGGGGTGGCGATAAGAGCTGAGAGACTGGAGGACAGAGGTGGGGGGGATAGTAAGAGCTGAGGAACTGGAGGAGAGAAAGGCAGGGGGTGGCGATAAGAGCTGAGGCACTTGGAGAGACTAAGAAATTGAAACATATCTGATGGACTAGAGATGAGAAATTGATGTTTTCAATGTGTTAAAACCTTGACCTTCCTTCCATCTACCTGCGTATTCTGGAAACCTCGTGACTGGACCCTTAACTCCGGGAGTGACCTACATCAATAAGCTTTAACGCAAACCATACCTCTCTGCTGTTCCTTAACACGATGGCTGCAGTTCACCCTTCTGCTGTGCAGGTAACCGCTCGTGCAAAAGCACTTTGAGATGGGGCCCACGATGAAAAGGCGCTATATGACACCAAGAGTGAGTGAAGAAGGGCTGGGGCAAATGTAGAGGCTGTTCAGAGACAGACAAAGGAAGAGGTGGGGGGGGGTATTTAAAGCAGGAGAGGTGGTGCAGCACTTTGTGTCGAGTCACAGTAAGCAAAAGCAGCTGGTGAGCAACTTATACCTTGCCAGGCACGACTGCCCCTTCCTTTCTTACAGAACAACCCTGCCTGAGGCCAGCAGAGCCACCAGCGCACACAGTTGCATGACTGTGCTCCTTTCGTCCTCTCTCCTGCTCTTCAGAGCCGGCCCGCGCTGGTGTAAGAGAGAGGCGTTTCCGACTGTGGGTGGTCCGTTTTTTTGGGGGGGTGGGATTAGCACGGGTCTCGGGTTTCCGAAAAGAAAGAGGGGAAAAAAGAACACGCTCTGGGACACACATCTGCCGTCCAGATGCGGACTCCGAAGTTTGTCAAGTAAGCCGGGGGGGGAACACAGCAGCAAAAAAAAACTGGTCATTTTAGCAGTTAAGAATATGCGATTGCTTGAGATCGAAGTGCAGCGCTAGACTCTACTTTGAATCCTCCTGACTCTAAGCAGTACTGATCCTGAGAAAGTCCTTTTCCAGGGGGATTACATAGGTGGGATCCCCTGCTTTTCCAAACATGCCCTTCCAGCTTGCCCCCTGATCCTGCCTTCGGGAGCTTGAAGATGAAGTATTGAAAAGAACACCTGTCTAAATATTGTTCTGTCTAAGTGGGCGTGCGTTTGAGAGGAGAGAGGAGACCAGGGGGGCTGGTCGAGGGGCACTGGGACACAGAGGAGCCTTACATTTTCGCTGTCGTTAAAAGCACTTACGGGTTTTAATTTAGAGCCCTCTGATGAAAAGAGTTTCTCGGCCTGGGCGGCACTCGAGAGTCTCGCTGATGAAGGAGCGCACGTCTGGAGGAATTCCCCACGGAGAAACACTCCACCGCACAGCCCAGGGGGAGGCGGGATGGAACGCAGTCGAGCACAATTTCGAACACGCTGTCCTCGGTGCTTTGCGGACTGAGCTCGCACTGGGCCAAGACTAAGAACTGGGGACGTCTGAACTGCGTCAAGGCTTTTACTCGTGGCCTTTCGTCGTACACAACCGCGCACGCCAGCGACTGCAAACATGATTTCAATTTGGTGGGAAACCGCGGACATCCAATTAACACGTACGCCGGCTCTCCTCTCCGCGTCAAGCTACCCCACCCCGTCCAAACACAAACAAACAAAAATGGTGTAGTGGTCCAAACCCACATAATAATATCAGCCTACAGGATCCACCGCATGACCATCTGTTTCACACCCTGCTTGATGTAGGCGGCTCAAACATATAAGACAAAGAGGTGTTTGTGGCCTCTCCATTTTGTGCTTGGCAGTTTTGCCAGAGCCGTTTCCACCTCTCCACTTCGCTCATTCCTAAACAAAGCGCGCCCGTCGTGCGGGCGTTGAGGAGTTATGGGTAGTGTCACGACCCGGCCTCGCGACAATGGATGGATGGAGGAACTGCCCGATCCAGCGGGCCGGCGAGGAGGAGGGGGGGCTTCCCGGACACCCAACAAAAGCCAGGCTACAGTCAATCACAGCACACAGGAGCGCAGGAGTCGAAGGCAAAGAAAAACATCTCCTGCGCGGCAGGAACATAACTGGGATTCTTCGTCATCCTCCTCCAGGAGAGAGCAGTCGGCTCGGAATCCGAAGGAGAAATATCGCACCACATGCACGCCGTCATACATCATGTGAAACACAAAATCATCCGAGAAGGGAGACGCGCTCCGCAGACGAGAGCGACTGCCGGTTCTGCGGGGAGGGAGACGCGGCGGACGCAGGCCGCGTGTGAAAAGGGCGATGGCGCGCCGTGCCCGGAGACGCGCATGACCTTTCTCTTCGGGAAGGCCAGGCGGCCGAGGGGGGGGACACTCGGGGCCCGACTGGAACACGTTAAGGCTTCCATGTGGCCATCTGGGGGAGAGGCGCTGACGCAGGGATTAGAGCATCCCGGGAAAGCAAAAACAGCTTCTCAAGGAAAGAATTAAGCGAAGTATCAACAAGAAAGCATTTCATGTCTGCGTCTTTTTGATTTTCTGCATATGGTTTACACCAAGCTCGTCTCAGCCCCCCTCCGGTGGGGGGGGTGGGGGGGGGCGTACAGTTACTCCCGCTTTCATCCCGTCAGAAAAAATGATGTATTTTCTTTGTTTTCCCAGATGTTAGGCCTCTGGAGAAAAAGACATCTTTTTAATCAGCAATTGCCCGTGACCTGCAAACAGACAAACAAACAAACAATGGTTAATTGGATAAATGGACAAATCAGTTCTGTAATTAATTTGCCTTAATTCCTCTGACTCGCGTGTTGGCCCAGGCTTGCCTCAGAGAATCACGACATAGATGCCCTAAGAACATGAGAAAGATCACAAACCATTCAACCCTGCTTGCTTGTATAGCTGCTAGTTGGCTAAATGACTGTCCATTAGTTCCTCCAGCTCTTATAGGAACGTGTGAAGTCCGTTTCAGCAAACAAGCTTCTCTGTTTCCACTATCTTTGCGAAGGCCTTTTCTGTGCTGGCCCAGCCTCAGTTGCCAAGTCTTTGAATCTGACCTACGTGTAGCCGTTACTTACGTGGAATTAAATTGTTAGTGCTCCACGCTGCCGCGACCTTTCTGAACCGCAAGTTCAAGGGAGCCGGGGGTCTCTGCAGCGGAGACCGGACTCAGGACACGACTGGCGACAGGTGAAAATCCCTCCACCTCGTGCACCCATCGACCCATTTAGGCAAATGGCTGGACAGCTTTACTGCCATTGGGACCTTAAGTAAGATACTACACCCAAATGACTGCATTAAAAGATAATCAACTGTGTAAATCGGCAAAGTATAAATCGCTTTGGATAAATCCCCGGCTAAATCAGTCCATAACTTTCACTTGTGTAAACTGTTTGATTGTTTCCGAAATGGGCACAGCATTACCTGTATCCCCTCCCCAGTCAGGGCTGATATCCCACACCGGCGGCAGGGAGCCGCCCACCAGGGCTCGAGACAGGAAGCGAGATTTCCTACCGAGCGCGAGCGGTTCTGGTCTGTCCAGGAGACCACGTGTTCCGTCAGAATAACACAGTGTGGCAGACCTGCACTGGAGACTGGGAAGCTGATATTGTCGGTGTTGGTTTTCATGTAATAATAACAATACATTATCTGGTATTCTCCCGGAAAATTTAGAGCAATATTAGAATGAGTTTTTTTTTTAAGGCAAAACATCTTTATTCAATATTTTTAGAAAGTTGGAGAGGGGGGATAGAGTGAGGAGGATGGGACCACACATCATTGTCTAGTTTGCGTTTAAGCGGATCCTTCTTTCGGGACTCTTGAAACGAGATCCTGATGGCCGACATGTATCCCATCCTTAATGAGAACAATCCGAGGATCGCTGTTGGAAATAATCGCTTTGAGGGGTAAACAATTAGACATGAAAGAGAGCACACTGCGCTCTGGGGCGCTGCTCCGCTAGAGGAATTAAAACACTTCCAAATACATTATTATATATAATCAACAAATGCAAATTGCACAGAAAACCACAATTAAGTGCAGTCTATTTACATACTGTACATCAATATAGATCCCAGCAATTACTGCCGCAGTAATTCCATGTTAACTGACGTGTTGCACTCCAAACCATTCCTAATGGGAAAGTCCGTTAAGCCTTTATGGATCAAGCCTTGACAATCATTCATCAAAAACGTTTCCCTAGCTTTCTGTCCACCGTTGATCTTTGCCTTTGACACCTTCTGCAGGCAGGGAGACTTAAAAAAGTGAAAGGAAGGTGGGGGGGTTAGGAGTGTTTATCAATTGTGTTTTTTAAGTTTGGTTACAAACAAGAGGAGGCTGTTTGGACCATCTATGCCTGTTTGGAGTTAGTAGCCAACTGATTCCAGTGTCTCCTCCAGCTGTTTCTGCCCGAGTATGGGCTTCAACCACATGACTGGGTAGCCTGATGCACGCTCCCACCACTCTTTGGGTAAAGACGTGCCTCCTGTTCCCAATTTGAATCCACTTCTGCGTCGTTTCCAGTTCTGTCCACTGGTTCGTGTTTCACTGATAGTTTTGAAGGAGCCCTCTGGGTAGGGTTGTCAGTGCAGGAGAGTCCTTCAAACCCGGGATTATATTGTATTTTGTTGCTCTTGATTCCAGAGCAGCAGTATCTTTTTTCAAACATGGGGGTTAATATTGTACTATTCTAAATAAGGCCGTACTAGTGCATTAAACAATTGTAACACAACAGTCCTCTGAACTCCAAACCCTAATATTTTGTTTGCTTTTTTAAGTGCTTCCCCACACTGTCTTGAAGATGTATAAGATGTGTCTACATTAACACGAGTCTTTTTAATAAGTAGCCTCTTCATGGTGAGTGATTCCCAATTTTGTATTTATACTTTATGTGTTTGAAACCTGCTCGCAAAACCCTGCCTTTGCCCACATTAATCATCATGTGACAGGTGTTTGCCGTCCTGAATTTGATCTGAATCTGTCTGAATTTGCTGATTCTCCTGTTTTGGTATCCTCTGCAAACACGACTTATTAACTAACTGTAGCCTCGATGCGTGCCATCGTGGAAATCTTTTCTGAAAGGCTGTTCTTGCTGTGTGGCTGTGGGGGTGCTCTCATTCGCTGTCCATTTCCAGATCCCTCCTCTGCCAGATTTGGGGGTGATGAGAGGGTACTGGCTGAACACTAGACTTGCTTCCCAATCCAGAGAGAGTAAAATAGGGACTTTGCATTTTTTCCCACTGAATATTATCTACTCCCACACAAGCCATGAAAGAAGAGGGCCAAGCTAGATATTTAGAAACTTAGAAAATAATGTGAAACATTTCACCGATTTACTTCTTTCATCCCAGAGTTGTTTTTTTTCTTGCTCAGCATGATGGCAGTTTTTCCACAGCTTTGGAATATTTAATTCAAGGAAGCTCTTCTGCTTTGCTGTGGTTTCCCATCATCCTCTGCATTTTACCATGAATTCACTGAGCTTGTACCCCAAAATGCCATAATACAGATATCCCTCTGTCTGTCTTCCCCTGTCCCATTCATCCTGGTGCCTGGGGTGAGCAGTTCTTAGGGCCGGTCAAAAACATATAGCCTGCTGAGGTATTTTGAAAACTCTTTAAACAAGTTATAATTCTTTATAACTTGCAACATAATACTGAAGCAATACTGAAGCACAAATTGTTGGCCTTTCCTAAAGGCTGATTGTGTGTGTATTAAAAAAGTCACCTTATTTAAAACTGACCTTATTTAGCCATTCCTATTTCTAAGTGTATCACTAATGCAGAGTTGCTTGTTAGCAGTATTTAGAGAATGTAATTTGCAAAATTGGGGTGACATAGTGGCGCATTGGTTAGCATTACTGCCATGCTGCTCTAGGGCCCTGGGTTCAATTCTGGGTCTGGGTTGCTGTCTCTGCGGAGTTTGTATGTTCTCCCTGTGTTTGTGTGGGTTTCCTCAAGATGCTCTTGTTTCTTAGTCCAAAGACGTTATCTGGCTTCTGCAAAATTGGCCCTGGTGTGAGTGCATGTCTATGCATGCCCTGGGATGGACTGGAGCTCTGTCCAAGGTGTACCCTGCCTTGCACCTGTTACCAGCTGGAATAGGCCCTGGCTCTCCCTGTGACCCTGATTTGAATGAAATGAGTAGATAATGGATGAATGGATTGAAGGAATTTGCAACTTACTAATGTGCTACCTCAAATTTTATTGCCTTCCTTGCTCAAGATTCCTGTGCATCGGTTCGGCTACTTTCGCTCATTTATGGTTCTGACTAAGTCACCTTGTGGAAGCCTCAAGGCTCAACATGACGTCAGAACTTCTGGACTATAAGAGAGCACAACAGAGCCTGCCCTGTCCTGTTAATATGTGTGGCCTTGGCACAGAGATTGTTGTGAATAGAACACAACAATGGGCACAAAGTGGAGCCAACTCTAACACAGCAGTATGAGCTACCTCATATGCCATACTGGACCAAACATGGGCACTTGTGGGGAAGGCTGCTATTTATACAACAGGATGCTGAGGTTTTACAGGAAAACTAGACAAGTCCTTATGTGCTAAAGACTGATTTAACAGGGCCCGGTTTTCTGAATCCCATCAATGCCATTTCTAACATAAAATAAAACTTCAACATCCAATTTACACAGCACCTATAAAAGCGTTTTTCTCTCCTTAAAGTTACATTCCCCTCAGTGGATGAAAAACGCAATCTCAATATCATCATCACCACAAGCATATTCACCTCCCACATACTGTTTTTTTAAAGGAACTGCACTCGTCCTTGATCTTTTTTTATGGACCTGTTTTTAAACAATGACACAGAAGAAAGACAGCATAAGACTAAGGTTTGTTTGCCTTCGTGTTTCGGAAACAGAAAGTAAAAGACAATCAGGCTGGGGGCTGTTTACTCAAGGCTCTCCAAACTTTGATGTCATCTTTACTGCATTTGGTCACTGCGTGCATCGCTTTCATCACTGCCAGTAATCCGCTTGACTAAGGCTGAATCAAACCATCTGCCACTTACAATAAATCCTTAATGAGTGGCATAGCTGAAGAGCAGAGGTCCGAGTCTCCGTGTCTCATTAGTGTCCAGGCTGTGTGTGACTGTGGTTTTGTTGAAATGCTTGGAATGGGCTGGGAGGGGGGAGGGGGGTGGGCAGGCAGCCAGCGGATGGGAGAATCATTTCCGCCCCATTCATGAGCGCCAGATAACCAACCGAAATAAAAAAAAACCCACAAGCACGGTCGCGATCATCTAATGTCAGTAATGGGCTGAGCCACTGGGAAACAAAGTGACCCCTCAGTTGTGGTGTCATCGCTCTCCTGTGCCCCGGAGGGAAACTGGTTTACTATTGAAATGCCAGCTGGGTTCACCTGCGCAGCTGAAGTTTTTCAACTAAACAATACAAAAGTCGACGACTTTGACGCATGTGCTAAAAATCTTGAAAAACATTGCCAGGGTGATAACTGGTTAGCGCAGGTATTAGTGAACCACAGTTTAAGAACAATATATGAACAGACTATTAACATGTTCTCAAATGTTATAGACAGTCAGAAAGGTGATGACATATTCTTTACACTAGGGTTCAGGCCATGGTCAGGATAAGGGCTTTGTTACTTGCACCCAATTAATCTACTGTACAAATGGCATATTATCACATCTCTCTCTCTCTGTTCTAACTTTATAAATACGTTTAAAGTACAAAGAGTTTCTTAATGCCATTTGAAGCTCAGAATCTTAAGTTACCAGTAAAGTCAAATTGTAGTTCAGCTTCAGACTCACCAATAAAACAAGGACCCGCAGACAGGAAATTAAGGGAGTTCATGTAGGACTCAAAACATTGAGCACTGCTCTACACAAAGAGTTGTGGGTGTTTGCAACTTCCCCTGGTTAGTGGTTGAGATGAGGATGGGATTTCCAGATCAATTAGCTACTAGCAAACCCAACAGTCAAGATGGAGCCTAGCACCTTCCCCACGTTTGTAGCCTCTCTCATATTCTTATGTTGCGAAACTATTTGACAAAAACTCGGTGTAACAAACTCAGAGACGAAGTGACATGAGGTCCTATTGATAAACTAGGCTTTCTGAGTCATGCTGAGAACGATACTGCTTAGACACACCTCTCTGCACAAGCTCGTTTTGTTTTCCCAGTGCGATCTTGTAAGCAAATGGATGTGGTTTTTCACATTTTATCAAGAGCTAGACTCGGTGACAGCCATGCAGACAAATTCAGACACACACACAGAGAGAGAGAAAGTCAAAGACAGGCTCGCTCGTGCACGTGTAAACAGAAAGCCACATGTAAGACACAAACATCCACACAAAAAACACACACACAGACCAGTGCACACTTGAGCACAGACGCACACTGTCTCTCAACCTCTCGCACTCTCTCCAGCTAACAGCCCCTTTGAGGTTTTAAATAATAAAGAGTTTCAGTTTCAGAGCCCACATAGGAGTCCTGAGGGACGTCCAATTACAAAGCCATCTCTCTCCGAGCATCTCACTTATTTGTGTAAAGATATGTCAGCGCCAGGAATGATCAGAGTGAGGGGGAGCCAGATGTGGAGAAGGGTGATGCAACTTAATTCCTGGTCTTTGAAGGAGAAGTTTCCAGGAGGTGGGGTTGTGTTGGGGGTTAGGGACAGAGGGGAGAGGTTGGGGTTGAGCTGAGTTGAATCTATTGTTCTGTGTGTCCCTTCATATTTGAACCCCCCCAACCTCAGACACACACACACGCACACACCTCCCAGAGCCACTGGATTATGGGGAAATGAAAGAAGACAACAGGAAAATGCAGATGCAAGCCCAAAAAAAAGAGCAGGAGGAAAAAACGAGCAGTAGCACAAAGACGGAAAAAAGGGGGAGAGAGAGATTTAAGAGTGAGCTGTGTTTGGAGCCCCGCGCCACGGAGGGATGTTTTTCCGCTACATGCCAGATCGGCAGGGAGGAATTTTGATTGTGTTTTATGTGTTAAGCTGGTAGGATGGGGAGCAGAGAGTGGGGAAGGCAATTACAAGCGGAAGGCAGGGCCAAGCCATCATAAAAGACACATGGGAGAACCCAGATTTATGGGCAGATCCCAGAAAAAGACGTTTTAATAATAGTTATCTGTGTTGCGGTGAGAAGCACAGAGGGGTGAGGGAATGGGGGGCAGGCTGTTTGTGTGGGATCCAAGGGGCTTGAGGTTTTATGGTGTACCTCCTTTAACAGGCTGCTTTTGACAATGGAAAGAGGGCCTAATCTGAAAACTAATTAGTACCTCCTCCTCAGAAAAAGGAGGGGTGGGAGGGATAATTGGGCGATATAATTGATTAATTGTGCAGCACAGAGGGTAATTGGCCTGTGTGTAACGGGAACTGGTCCAGGCTCCCGCGAAGTGTAGTTCAGGACCCTATGCAGACAGTATAATCCGGATGTAAGTGGAGAAGGACAACAGGGAAGAGACGAAGAGGATCAGGGCAGGTTGACAGACAGGGAGGCGTGACAACAGTGATCCGGTGCTCGGAGGGCGTGGCAAAGGCAAGTCCTAGGGGGAATCCGGGGCGCAGTCCAAAATACAAAACCGGGTGATCTGGTTTTCCATCCAAGACAAGACAAAACATGGTTAAAATCCGGAACGGGATCTGGAACAAGGACAGGGAATAACACCAGGGAGACAAGGCCAGGCGTTCCGAGCCCCGAACTCAGACGGTCAGGACGCCGTGATGAATCCTATGCCGTTGGGTCTCTCCTGGACCCGCTGGTAGGTGGGCTTCCAGGCGTCCATTTTCCAAATGCTGAGCCCGGAATAGTGAGAGCGCCGGGCTTAAATAAAGACGGACTAAACGGGGCAGGTGCATGAAATCAACTAAAATACGAAAGAGCCGGAGCCACGTATGGTCCTGAATTGTGCCACCTTGTGAAATTGAGGATCAATGGCTTGATCTCTCAGGAACACGGATGTAACAGTGAGCTGCTTTCCAGCTGAAGTGTATCCCCCCCCCATCTGAGTGACCTGCCACCCAACAACTTCTGAGCAGCATTTTCACAATTGGATTAAAACTTCATCCATCCATTTTCTAACTGTTTAGAAATCCAGTTTATGGTCGTGGCAGGAGCAGGAGCCTATCCCAGCAGGCAAACAGGTGCAAGGAGAGACACACACACACCCTATTGCAGTGCACACAGACACACTCACCCTAGGGACAATTTTCCCAGAAGCCAATTAACCTGCCATAGTGCTTCTGGACTGTGGGAGGAAACCAGAGCACCCAAACTCCAGACAGACAGCACCCCAGCTCCAGAATTAAACCCAAGACCCAAGTGTTAAGAGGCAGCAATGCTAACCACTGCGCCATCATGCTACCTCAATGTTGTTTCCTTCTTTAGTGATTTATTTGGCTGATCCAAAGTGACTTACATTTGCACAGCTGAGTATTTAACTGAAGGCCAGTGAACCGGGTGAAGTTTCTTGCTTAAGGGTGGAGCAGCAGCATCTCACCTGGGAAGTGAACCCACAGCCTTCCCAGACCCCTCCCCACCACCACCCCACACTGCTGCCTGCCTAGAATCTTCTCTTTCTCTACGACACAGTGAATCACCTTCAGCTCCTGGACTGTAAAGGGTGCCAGGTATAAAAGGGGGGCTTTTCTGTAAAAACTACTACTTGTATCTCTTTATTTTTTAACATTCTATTTATTTCTATGGGATAAAGTCTTAAATGCTGTTGCTAAGGTCCTGTTAACCATAGATTAGGCGCCTGTGCACAAGAATCATGTATCCCACCAAACTAAGCAGAAGAACAGCATGCCTAGTACTATTGAACCTCAGTCAAAGATGTAAACCACAAGCATGCCTTGCTCTGCACAGTGATTTTTAACTTTTTAGGGTGTTTTTTGGGAGGTAAGCATCCTTACCAATAGATCAGCAAGGAGCCATTCAAACCCAGGCCTGTTGCTCATGAGACTTCATGTGGACATTGGCGCCAAGCTCAGCAAGCGTTTTCAGAGCTCCACATCAGGTCCAGGCCAGGCGAGTCATCTGCTTCCTCTGACATCAGGGCCTGCAGGCCCAGTTCAAAGTCACCAGCGTGACATGCTGAGACCACATGGTGTCACTGTCCCAAGACCAGCGCGATTCCCATAGAGGCTGCCTGGCACCAGAACACTAAGGGCTCGATTTCCCGCTGGCTGGGCACACTGCCCATCTAATTCACTTACTGTATGGGATGGAGCAGTTTGCCCACAGTGGAAAGCGAGGACCTAAATTGTCAGTGAGGTCTACAGTGCCATCATCTGAGGTTTAGCATCAAAGGCCGCGCTCATGCGCGATTCCGTGCGTCAGTCTCTGAGCGCCCCACAGCATCCCAGTGTGGTGCCGCTGTGCAGACGGGGCGAGTCGCTCCAGAGCCGAACACCAAGAAAATGAAAGGCAAGAGGAACGTAGGTGCGGCCGCGCATCCGCATTTGCGACGGCAGTTGCAGACCTACCCAACGCGGGCGGCGCGGACGAAAAGATAAATTCCTCTCCATCCCTGCAAGACACCGCCATATAAATGTAACCCTGACCGTCTTCACCGGTCCATGCCGAAAAAAGAAGAAAAGAAACACAACCTTTCGGCTGTGGAGCCTTCTGCGAGTGTCAGGTTTCTTTTCTTCTCTTCTCAGCATGGAATAAACCTTTACTCGTTCCTTTGCCGCCTATCATGCTGACGCAGCTCCCTCCTGGAACATCTGCACCGTTGCTTTGAAAGAGTGAAGAATCCTTTCTAGCGTGATGTCATCTCATACCTTTCTGACCCGTCAGGCTACCTGTCCGCCGGCCTGCCTGTCTTTACACACTGTAGATACACAGAGAAAGAGGGAGGAAGAGGGGGGGAGGAGACAAAGGCATCAAACGAGGGCTGCTATCCGTCTAGGACGAGATGCCAGACTTTAAAAAAAGGCACAGAAAAACACAAGAAAGCCTGCCCACAGCTTCAATAATACATCTTCATGTCAAGCTCCTGACAAATCGACGCACACGCTCCTTCGCAGACTGTCAGTCACTCCCGCCGGCGCGCACAGAAAGAGAAAATCTCTCTCCGGAGCCCCCCTCGGTGCCGCGCAGGCAAGCCTTTAAAGTTAAATAAAACTGCTCTCGCCGCATTGTAATTTTTGTTATATTTATTTCTTTTTTTTTAAAGCAAGGGTTATATTTTTTGTTTTCCAGACTTCAGCTACAAATATGGTCACCATATGACAAGCGTCTGCTTTGTCTTTCAGTCAGGGGTCACGCTTTTCGGTTTAATGTCTGCTGGCTTTCTGCACACGCAGCATGTCTAAATCTGTATTAACTGTCTTGCTCTGTACGGCCGAGCCCATCTCCCCTCCATGCTGACAGCACAACAGCTACCCCTGCCACTCACTTTGAGCGCCGATCAAAGTCGATCAAAGCGCCATTCCTCTCCTGCCGAGAAAGGCTGCTTCTCCGTCAGCCATGCGGTTCAGCCTCCACCAGAGAAGCGGAGGTAACGTGTGGGTGAGATGTAGAGGTATGATTTCCGTTTTCAGAGTCAAGATGGGACGCACGGAGAAAGAGAGGCTTGGGTGTACGGAAGAGGAAAATGACCCGGCCGCGCTGGACGAAGAGGAAGCTGGGATCATTCCCGAACTTCCTCCCAGGGTCAGCTCCGTGGCAAAGCCCCTGCCGGAGACGCAGCGGCTGCGGGTGTGAGGTGAGACGGGAAAGAAGTGGAGAGAGGGAGGGAGAGAGAGAGAGAGGGAGTGGCAGGGTGGTCTCCGAACTGGCTGGTGTGTGGGATTTGTCAACATGACCTCAAATCTCCAAAATTGGGCTCTGGAAGGGGGTGCCTCCCATCCCATCTGCGGGCGGGATGCAAGAAGGTCTTCCCCAAAAACAAAGA
Source organism: Lepisosteus platostomus (assembly GCF_059453375.1). Lineage (NCBI taxonomy): Eukaryota > Metazoa > Chordata > Actinopteri > Semionotiformes > Lepisosteidae > Lepisosteus > Lepisosteus platostomus. The sequence goes on from NC_142623.1 coordinate 16,288,500, forward strand.
CGGCATTGACACCGACACCCCGAGCAACCCTCCACCCCCCCAGCCTCCCCCTCAAGTCTCTCAGCACTCGAAGAGCCTTCTGAAGACCGGAATGCAGTTCAGGTGCAGAGGAGAGATGTTTCCAATTAGTAGATTATAAATTAGCATTTCTCTCTCCCTCTCTCTCTGTCTTTGTCCACCACCCACAGTTAACTCTCCCCCACTCTCTCATCTCATTCTCTCTCTCATTCCCTCACTCTCTCATCTCATTACCTCTCTCTCATTCCATCACTCTCTCATTCCCTCACTCTCTCATCTCATTCCCTCTCTCTCATTCCCTCACTCTCTCCCATTCCCTCACTCCCTCTCTCATTCCCTCACTCCCTCTCTCATTCCCTCACTCTCTCATTCCCTTACTCTCTCATCTCATTCTCTCTCTCATTCCCTCACTTTCTCATCTCATTCCCTCACTCTCTCTCTTATTCCCTCTCTCTCTCATTCCCTCACACTTATTCCCTCACTCTCTCATTTCATTCCCTCTCTAATTTACTCTCTCATCTCATTCCCTCACACTCTCCCATTCCCTCACTCTCTCTCTCATTCCCTCACACTCTCCCATTCCCTCACTCTCTCTCTCATTCCCTCACACTCTCCCATTCCCTCACTCTCTCTCTCATTCCCTCACACTCTCCCATTCCCTCACTCTCTCTCTCATTCCCTCACACTCTCCCATTCCCTCACTCTCTCTCTCATTCCCTCACACTCTCCCATTCCCTCACTCTCTCTCTCATTCCCTCACTCTCTCTCTCATTCCCTCACACTTATTCCCTCACTCTCCCTGCTGTATGCAGATGGTTAAGATCACCTGATGCAGTTCGGCTTGTGTGACAGCTTTTTATTCTGAAAGAATAAGGGCTGCAAACACATGAAAAGGCCTGCTGGTTTGCCCAGGGGTTTGCTTTTTTTATGTGTACTTAAAGATGATATTAAACATCTGCAAATAAGTACTGCGGTCTTGAATAACAAAAAAAGCTGAGCTGATTACAACTTGCAAAACGGGAGTGGCCTTTGTCGTGGAAGTAGGAGTATTATTTTGCAGATGGGGTTTGAAAAGAATATATTTGAATTAGAGGTTTAGAGAAATCAAACGCTATGTTTTTCGTCCACCTTAAATTCCTCTTTTAGGTTTCCAGCACCTGTCAAACTTTTACGAGTGAACAACTCTGAAACGTTGCCCAGGAAAATTTATAGACTGAGATGCCTCTATACTAGAAAGTGTGTTAAGTTTCCAAGACATACTGTACATGCATATATTTCTTTTACATTCTTTAACACAACTCGGAGACCTCCGATTGCCCTCACATTTTTCATGGTCTCTACTCCTCCAAAAACACAAGAAGAAATGCAGAACCCAGAGCTGGTGTTTTATATGGAACTCCGGGGAGACACTGCTGCCAGAGTCAGGAATGCCGTCGGAATTGTGGTCCAGGTTAGAGGAGCGAGGGCGCCTGAGGAATAAATCTGAAGACATTTTACCCTGGAGCCCCACTCACAGAGACAAAGGCAGCATTTTAATCCTCTGCTACCTGCCGCCACTTCTCCGAGGTCACAGGGGGCAGGAAATGTAGCATTTCCACACCATTAGGATTAATGCTCAGATGCCCCTGTTACACAACAGCGAAATTGACTCAGAAGTGCCTCCTGACCTCTGCACTTTGGCTCATTCGTGTCTGTAAAGCCCAAACTTAGGTTGGTAGCTGGACCCTGTGCCAGAGAGGTGCTTGGACGAAAATCCGAAAACAAACCCATGGTATCCAAATCGTTAGACGAGAGAGGAGTCTTGAACGTGAAGCAAAAGGTCGTTACCAAAAGGTCGAGAGAAAATCAGGATGGAAGGGTTGAGTAGCTCTAAGTGAGAAAAAGTCTTAATTGTGAGCAAGGACAGATGGAGGAGAGAGGATTTAAATAGGAAGGAGCGTGGTATCAATTAGTGCACCAGTATGTGCGGTGTGGAGTGCGCGTGGGTATGTGGAGATACCTGCGTGCTTGCGTGCGATTTGTGACAGTTCGGTCCAGTTTCCCCAGCCCATGAATCAATGTCTCCACCAGAAAAGGGTTTTGCAAGATTAACATTTTTCTTAATAGAGCTATTTCCCTTAGAAATCTTTTCCAGATACTTTCTGGGTGCTGTGCTGGTCCCCGTCAAACAGAGGTGAAGTTTACTTGTGCTGTGCTCCGTAACCTCCAGGTTGAATCTGGCACAGTCCCTGGCACCGTCCTGTCCTTTCGCCCATCTCTCTGGGCCAAAGGCAGTATAAAGTTACTTTTTCCATGCTCTGTCAGGCTACAAGTGGGAATGGGGTGCAGGTGCGCTTATGCCTGAAAACAGGAGGCATTTCCTCATAAAGAGTCAGAGGAGCTGGGGGAGGCGTGGCCAATTTGTTATACTTTACACAAAATGCCTGAATGAGATTTCAGGGTCGATGAGCTACAAGCAAACTAGCAGGAAGGCGGATGAAAGCAACCCACTCCCACTCCCCTCCCTCCCTAGGCCTGCACACACTGGTCTGTGATGACATACAGGGGGTGATAGACCTGCACACGCTTGTATATCGACACACACAAACACACGCATGTGTACACACACACAAGAGCAGCCTAAAACAACACTGGACCCCACCTGGTTCGCAGTCCTGCATCTTTTCATGATTCGTTTGGTTCGGGGTGGAACTGATCTCCCTCTCAGACTGTAGCGGTAATGGACGTTTCTGCTTTTACCGTTTAGAATCCCCAGTTAGTTTGTGTTCTGCCCTTCGATTTTGGGAACAGACCAGATGTGTGTTTTTCACGTCTCGGCTCACAGCTCCAAACCCCAGCCACTCAGATCGAGTGCCGAATGGGGAAGAGGCACGTCTCTTACCGAAAGCCTTTTGTCTTTAAGGCTCCACTATTACCCCTTTCCCGGTAAACTGATTTTTATATAAATTTATGTACAAGCTTTTTTATGGCATTTAAACATCTGGCCAATGGTACCCATTCTCTGAAAGGAAAGCCGACCGCGTTGAGCTTGATTTATTTCAGCAGAGTATGGCCAGCACTATGCAATGTGGGCTCCAGCTCAGAGCTAAGTGTTAATTAAAATGAGACTGTGCTGTGGTGGCCCGATCCAAACTGAGAGGAACTGATGCCAATCATGATGACTTCAGCACAGCAGCGAAAAACAACAGCTACCAATACTGAGGCCTTCTTACGGCTGGCCCTGTCCTGAACAGCACTGCACATGGTGAGGAACATGGAGAAAACACGGAGCTCAGAAAGGAGCAGGCACTAACATGTGGGATCACCATGAGCGGTCTGGAGCCGTTCCACATGTGTTGCTCACATGGAGGTACTGCATCGTCCTTGATGTTGGATTCTCAAGGTGTTTTTCCTGAGGATGCCAGGGGATTGACTCCAACAACACAGATGAGGAGGGGTTGCTCCTGTCACCTGAGAGCTCTCTCTGTGTGAGAATGAGGCTCCTAGTCTAACTACAAAATATACTGTATAAACATGCACAGGCATAGAAATGCCCTGCATCTCCCTGTTTGGCCCAGTGCATCACACAGGGCCTGCTGCAGACTGCCGTACAGAAGGCTGTTTTTAACACCACAGGCTTGGAAGAGAGAAGAGAGATATGGCCCGGTTTATTGCGTTTAGGGAGTGCAAATTTTAACATAGCATGGCCGAGTTCAAAATTTCAGGAGGGCTGAATGAAAAGAACGACCAGGGCAGAATAACAGCACTGTCCTTTTTCTCAAAGAAAATCATGTACTCCTCTATAAGTCCCTGCTGCTGTTTCGGGAACTCATTTTCAGTGTATTTAACAAGGCTCTTATTTAAAAATTTAAAAAGACATTCCCAAAATAAATGTAAAAATATGAAAAAGAATGAACAAATATTATTTCTTGTGAAAGGACATCATTCATGATAGAAACCATCCAGCTGAAGCTCAGTAAAGTCACCATTTTTAAACCTTGCTATCTTAAATTGTCTTTTTAGTTTTTTTTTTCATATACGGTCTAAAATTAGGCATCCTCTTTCTGTGTTGGATGCAAAACTCCCAGACCAGCTTTTTTGAATTAAGAGCTGAGCTTGCTCAGCCAAAAGCCACAAATTACCCCCCTCTAGCTGCAGAGCATTAGGAACAATTTTGCGTTTCGCTCTTTAAAAAAAAAATAAATTGAATTAATGCTGCTTGCACCAGGGACCACCAAAGCAGGAGTTGATATACAGTGAAACTTTGTAACAGTTTGGGTGGCTGGCTGGATTGGCAGAGTGTGTTTGTAAGGAAACTCTGTTAAAGCAGAGCCTGTAAGGGGAGGAGGTTTTTCTTTAAGTTCGAATCCAGTACGAATCTCCGTATGTTTCTTTATGAGCCATCCCAGTCTTTCAAAACCTGACCTTTAGGCACTTAGCCTGAGCTAATACATATCCTATACATAGAAGCAGGTATTTCCATTTTATATGATGTGCCCTGCGCTGGTTAGCCTTGATGCCTTACAGCGCTGAGGCCCTGGGTTCCAGACACAGTGTGCTGTCTGTGTAGAGTTTGCATGTTCTCCCCATGTTTGTATGAGTTTCTTCCAGGTGCTCCGGCTTCCTCCCACAGTCCAAAGACACACTATCAGTTGAATTGACTTCTAGAAAAAATTGACCCTGGTGTGAGTGTGTCTGTGTGTGCCCTGCGATGGACTGTTGTCCTGTCCAGGGTGTATCCTGCCTTGCGCCCATTGCTGGGATAAGCTCCATCTCCCCTGCAGCCCTTAATTCGAGGAAGAGTTTGGAAAATGGATGGATGAATGAATGACATGCAAATAAAATGCCACATGTGACAAACTTGTCACAAAATGCCACGCACAAATTGACGGTCAAACAGGAATACGCAAAAACCTTTATGGCTGTATAGGCTGGCACGAATGAAACTGGTGCCAAGAGGGAGAACACAGCCGGCATGAAACGATATGGAAATGAAGCGCGGGGGGGGTGGACGTAGGAGGCAGGGAGAGACAGATCTTGTCTTCTTTAAAAGAAGGAGGGGGGGAGACAAGAAGACATGCATCGACACCCTGTCCAAGGAATGGGACGGCCCAGCAGGCACTGAAGAGTTAAGGACGCCGTTCTGCTCATGGTATGCCTTACTGCTGAGATTCTCAACCCCGGGACCCCTCTTTCTGCTGCCAGTAACTGATCTGCTAGCTGGTTTAGTTTTCCTCTGCACACAGGCCTTGAAATAATACCCCAGAACAGCAGTTCTCAATCCTAGTTCTGGGTAACCCCTGTGTCTTCTGGTTTTCGTTTCAGCCAAGATTAATCAAAGGCTAATTTATTTCCATTTTCTATTTGATACTGTCTATTTCTTTTTTTTATTAAATGTACTTCCTGTAAACTGTAAAAGTAGCAGCACAAGATGTGTACTTGGTACAAACACTGTTTGATTGAGTGAGTTACAAGTCTGCCTCATTCAGGTGTGTGAGCTGAAACAGAGCCAATTGGATTCAAGATGAAGGACAGACACTGTCTCACTGTTGTCTGATACAGTGTCAACTCCACCAGCCGCTGTTTCTCATAAAAACGATCAGCTGTTAAGAGCTGTTTAGCCAGAAATAATGGAGTAAATTCTTAATGAGTAAGTCGGTGAGCAATGGGATTGAGTTGTAAATGCTGAAGTTGTTGGAGATACTGTAATGTACTTTAACAAGGGTATTTTTGAAACTAATGACTGAGGGAGGAAAAAAGTCTAAACCAGCAAGCAGATCTGTTACAAGCGCCAATCAGCACAAATGATTAAGGACCCACAAACCAGCAGACACAGGAGCTTTCCAGGGCCAGAATTCAGAACTATTACCCTACCGTATGCATTCTGCATTACTCCAGCTTGGTCCAGCTTACTCCTATAGCCGTCATGCTAGCTAACTACTCTAGCAGGCACGGCTCTAGTGCTTGTTCTTCCAGGACTTGCTGAGACGGGCAGAGACAGATGCCCCCTGTTGGCCTCGGTGCACAACGCTCTGGCAAGATCCTTGCCGACGGAGAGGACCGCGTCGTGGCTGTCAAAACCGAAACGCGATCAATAAAGCGCAGTTCCACGATTGCCAGGGCTCCATCAAAGCCTTGCTATTCCCGTCCACTCCGTTTTTAACGAGACCAGGCCCAGCCCGTGGTGGCACAGCCACGTTCTGGAAAAAACCAAACCACCATAGCAAAAGGAGCAGCCACCCCATTAGCTCGATAACTGGTCTGGCAGATCCTCGTTAATCCAGCGGGCAGTGCCTGCTGCAGAGCAGGGCACCGTATGATTAGGAAGAAAGCACTGAGTTGATTGATGTGTTGTGCAGCAATTTAGAAAGAGGGTTTGTTCGCCTGTGGTAGTGCTTTTGGCATTAGGGGGAATCTTTGCACTGACTCACACCCTGTCTAAAGCAGCAGTAAGCAAAAGGAATCTTTTTTTTTAAATATCCTTGTCTTGATTGGAAACATTCGCACTTTGGAGAATTAAGCAATAGACAAAGAAGGCAGCTGCCAGAGCTTTTTTGTTTGTTTGTTTCCTTGTTTTTTTTGTTCTGAAACAGAAGTGGAGGGAATGGACATCAAGATGCCATCAGTGACAAGGTTTTAGCTGTCCAGTATGTGTGTGGGAAGAGGTATCCAGCAAGGCGAGGACCACTTTATCTCCCTCTCTCTCTGCATGGCTCTGCGATGATCTCATTCTCTTTCTGGGTGGCTTTCCTGTTATATGTCACAGTCATATGAAAGCTCCTAGGGGGGTCTGTTCCTAAACTACACTGCTATCTGACAATACACTCTAATAAATTTATTGTTTGTGGCTTTTTTTATTATTTTAATGGCTGCACAGACTCTGCACAGCGAGATTTCTGAACTGAGTAAATTGCAAATACAGAGAGACTGATCGCCAGCAAAACAATTGTCTGTCCGTGGGTGGCTGTTGGAAGCTGGGCTCTAGCATCATTGCAAATCATAATCTACACAAGGCTATTGTTCTGCGCATTTCTCATTTTGCAGTAATTGAATTCAGAGTTGCGGAAATATAAATACATAAGTCCGGCCACAATCATTAGAGCATCCAGCAAGAAGAAAGCCTTTGTCAATCTCTGTGACAGGTGTCTGGTGTCCCCTGCGGGTGTGAGGAGCATCTTGACAGGGCACCGACAAGAACCGGTTTCATCAATGAACAGGTTGATATTTTACACAGAACTTTCCTGCAATTAAAGTAATAAATTGTGCTCGGGTAAGAGCAAAGGGGCTGTCCAGTTTTCTCACTTTTACTTGCACAGCCATGGAGTGCCACCCTGTGTCACACCAACAACTCCGTCAAGGTGCATTAGGCCTGAGCAAATCATAAACTGGCGTGTGTGAGGCTCGCTGCTCTCTTTTGTGATTGGCGTCTGTGAATCACACAGATGTGCTCAGTGCATCTTCTGGCAGCTTTGTTCAAAAACAGCAGGGCTCTCGGCAAATGAACATCTAAATAAATAAAGCTGAAGCAGACCTACAGAAAAAAAAACTCACGGAGAGACAGCACAGGCGCTCTGAGCCCTTGGTTGAGATTCAAACTGCTTGGCCAGAGTGCTCATCTGCAGCGGGCCAGGGGAGTGCGTGGGGGTGGCTGGATTAAGAGGTAACTAAATGGCTTTTTATTGCTCTCCCTGCTGGCACAGAATGGAGTAGATGGAACCCAAACTTTCCAGAAAGCTGCTTATACATGACTTGCAATTTTGTTTATTTTCTGCAAATGTACTCCAATGCAGAGATAAGGAGATATGCTTAGAAATAAGAAATGACATGAGAGTAAACTTCCATCATACATCACATCTGCTGCTCAGTATTAAGTCTCTATTGGGGGCACATTTTGCATCGTGTACTCCAAGCTTTTCTTGGCTGGGAAGCATTTGAGTGTATCTGGACAGTGATTCTTCCCTTTGAGGGGAATGTGTAGCTCATCCTAGGACAAGTTTTGTTTTCCCATCACGCCCAGCCCACGCTGTTCCTGGTGACTTTTGAACAATATCAGGAGTCCAGGGCTACTGTGAAGTGTCACACCGAATTCAAAAAGTCTTTCAAAAACTCACACATCCTACCGGCAACACGAGACAGCTGCAGAACCCGAACCCTGGCCATTCAGAGAGATCTCTCCTCTGCAGATTTGTCGCTGAAACAACCACTTCTCTCACTTCCAACTGCAGAAAGTTTACGCAACTGAAAAAAAACTGACAAGCAAATCCATTAAACACTGGTTAAACACAATGACAGATCACGCTTCCCCATGTAGACCACCCTGCAGGATTACACTAGAATATGAAAGACTTCACATTCCTCCAAACAGAAGAGTATTGATGCACCAAATTGCTGGTCTCAATTAAGTTATAACCGCTAATTTTCTTCATTTTATTTTTCAAACTGCTCATGTATGATTTCCTTCTAATTATACATTTCTGCAGCCTGGGTAAGAACGAATAACCCATTAAAACAACTCACAGTATCTGTTAATAATTTAAGAGCTTTGAGATGATTTCTTTTAAAGATGTTACATAAAACAAAGCACTGCTACTAATAATACAAGTTGTGACAGAACATTTGTCTCTTCTCTCTCCCCATAGTCCTTGTGAATGTACAAATTTACATGGATATAATATGCATGCCATCTTTGTGTCACTGTCCTCTTGTATTCTTGTCTTTCATAAATTAAGTGGATAACCCCCTCTTGCTGTGAGACATGTCATGCAAAATGAGATTAAATCAAAATAAGAAATCAAGTTTGCATTAATTATTAAAACGTAAAACAGAGCTGTGGGCCTGCACCGTGACAGCTGTCGGAGAAGATCTGATGTCCGAGCGAACTGTTAGACTGTAAGGGGTTAAAGGTTTTTCTTCTGAACGTTTGAGGGTCCTTGGATTCTTATTAAGAAACACTGTTTTTAGCCAAAGGCAAGCTAAAAATAAAAAGTGAGGTTTTTTGAGAACCTCTCAAAAAGAGCTTTTTTTAGAAGACTGCAAACAGTTTCATCTACGACATCACTCCACTTCTTGTCATTTCCCGCCCCCGCAGACAAAGCGCTCTGGTGATAACCCCACTGCGAGTCAAAATGTTTATAAAGCACCAACATCAAACAAGCTGGAGTCTTGTAAAAATGTTCGCCCTACGAGAGGAAAAAAACAAACAGAAACACACTGGAGATGATAAATGCAACAGCGTTATAAACGATGTGCATCTAGACAACTCCCCTTTCACTTCTAATTTGAGGAGAGTGTGCTGTTCCTGTACCTCCCAGTACACAAACAGAGCACAAAAAGGCTCTGTTGCTCTTATTGTTTGGTCAGCTGCAGCATCTCTCTTCGTTCGTCTCTCCCTGTCTCCTGTTTAGGAAGTGGCAGGTATTTACCCTCCCTTTCAGCACAGAGCACGGCTGAATACGAAATTCCCGATGCCTAGTTTTCCACTCCTGACACACCTGAGTGGCCTTCTCTCCACTTGACTCTTGGCCGATTCTATCTTCCTCTGAAAGACTTCTCCGTTTCTTTCTGTCTCTCAGAAGCAGGTTCACTCCTACGGATTCTGAAATATCCTTCTCATTGAAAACCTACTCCCCTCTCTGTGAGGTTGCCTTACAGTTTATTAATTGCGACCTTTTAAGGCAACATCAAAGTGCAGAAGACTCAGCAGAAGAAGGTACACCGAGTTCCAGCTCTTCGAATGTCCCACGTTTTAAGCGATACAGAGAAAATGTGTCAGGAGCTAGGGTCTCCAAGCCTTTGACCCGCTAAGAGACAGGATCATTCTCTCACCCAGCTCCACCTGCTGTCAAATCATTAGTAAACCTCTCCTGTCACAAAGATAAAAAGGGTCCAGAACTCTAAACTACCAGTTGCTTAATTAAGAGCATCAGTCATGCTTCAGTTAAACAAAGAGCCACTTCAAAGCCCATATTTGTTATCCCCCCTACATTTTAAATATTATGACAATAACTCCTGTTATTTTGCTCCTTATCTGATTATTACATACATAAACCAATAATTTTCTCAGATCAGAAGTCTAATCTTCAGTGGGTATCTGCATGAAACAGGTATACATTTAGACTGTGTTTCCCTGTGGCATCCATCCTTTATTAAGGAGTAAAAAATTCACATTGAAGATTAAAAGATGTGCTTTACCTGTGCAGCCAAGTCCTCCACATGTGTGGCTGTCATTGGGTACTTAATGTGCACAGCAATGCCTTCTATTCCTAAGAAGACTAATTGATTCATGCCAACTTTTCACTGTGGTGCGGTTAAGGAGATCTTAAGTGCAACAATAATGGGATTCACTTTGTAGCAACAAAGATTTAAAAAATGATTATTCATGATGTATCATCTGTCTTTCTTTGCAGTCAAGGGCTAGCGCTTTCAGACCCCAATCAGTACGGAAAAACACCTCTGTCGCATCACAGTGATCGATCGTCATAGGAAGCCACTGAACTTTCCACACAACCCACCATCCAGTGACGAGCCCTTCAGTGGCTGGAGTGTGGCGGAGAGAACACCGGCACTCTCCTGAAGCTGGGAACCCAGAGTTGTCATTAAATCCCATATTCCGTGTGAAACTCTGGAGGAATTCCCTTCTGCCTGAGCCTTTCCTGTTAAAACAGGAGTCCGGATTCCCCTGGATGGGGTAGTGCGGCTTAAACACATTTACTCACAAACTGGAGAACGTTTCACCAAACAATGAAGATGTAAAGACACTTTACAGGATATTGCCTTATTGCTAGCATCCAAGTAATTAGATTTTTTATTTTATAATGGCAGTGTGAACAGATTGAGGCAGCGGGTAGGTCCTGTTGGAGACTATCATCCAAATAGAGGGCCCTTCATTCATAATTTGGGGAATGGCATTAGAAGCAATTTTGTTACTGAATAACAAATACAAAGCATTGTTCAACTGCTGAAGCACGGATGTGTTAGATTTCATTATAAACCATTATTTTATATTGCACACAGGTGACAGAGACAACACGAAGGGTGTCTGGCTTGTAAGATGTGCGTGCCTCTGGTTTTACAATTGTTGAGTTAGGAATCTCCTGTTCGGGTATACAAAGGTTCCTTCGCTGTCCTAAGTGGTGCCTGTTCGTTAAAAAAAAAAAGATAAAACTCCCAAGGGATTCTAATCAAATTAGAAAAAGGAAATGTTATTTGCATCAGGACAAATTCATGCATGAGTCTAAAGTCTGCTGCTTTTATCGGACTGCAGCCGTGTGAAAAATAAGTAGTTCCATGCCCTTGAATTGCGACCTCTCCTATTTATCTCTTCGCCTCGATTCGCATGAGAAGGCAACACCTAAACTTTATTCCCTCCAGTGCAGTTCCTATTATAACGATTCCCATGACTTCAGTAAATGGAACTTGGCTGTTTGTCCTTTCCACTGAAATAAAAATCTGATGTCTTAAATGTATCATTCGTACCCCAGAATGTTAAACTGTATTAAAAATAAAAATCTGGTACTAATAATGTAATATTGTGGTTGAAGTAAAAAAAAAAAGTTGTTAAATGCATCGCCTGAAATTAAATGCGCCGCTTGGGTTATTGAAAAAATAAACTTTATTAAATAATCATGATTTATGCCGTAGCGTAGCCAGCGCCTGTTGTATGAAATATTGTTATTTTTTTAAAAGCGTTGATATTCGGGGATTCTGTACGAGTAATACAAACAGGTACCACTATATAGGCTCTTACAAAAAAAGTATGAAATTGTCATCACTAAGAACGCAGTTATTTTTGTTGTTGTTAGGGTAATATTTATATATTTTGGCCTATTTAAGTTACTATAATTTGGTCTATTTGTTTAAATCCAGTGTGGATCGGAACAATACGTGCCAGTATTAGACGTTTGATACCTTGTTATTTAATATACATTGAGTCAGGATCCTGTCCTGCAGTGTGAGGGCACAGATCATAAACACTGCTTTCCAAAGATATCCAAAGCCAGATACATGAGATATATTCCTGATCTGAAAATCCAGTCGCCTCAGAAAGGTTGGCCTTGCGATTTCTGACGACCTGAAGTCGCACATCAAATACGTTATCTTTAATATTATTATTCAAACTTTGATTACCGTATAATCTATCTAATTTTTCCTCACACAAGTCAACACGTGCTCTATAGTTTTGGACTGCCAATGTCCTGATAATAGTTCTACGCAGTGACCCAGCTCACATTATTTGATAAATTGAGTGTTATCGTAAAGAGGATGTGTTTTTTAATTTGGTTGGATTTAATTCCCAAAACATAATACAAATCTGTAGTGGCGGTTTGTTTCTTCTTGTTGCTATTTCTGTCCTGATGCTGAATTCCAAGATAAAACTCAACACATCTGTTAACTGACCGCTTGATTACAACGATTTGGTTTACGGATGTGGAGTTACAATAAAGTAGGTGAGATACCGGAGAAAGTCACGGAAGTCCTGACTTGGCAACGTCGCAGATGACAATTCGAAAACTAGCTGCGATTAAGTGTGAGTAGTTACCTAAATTTAAAAAAAATAGGGAAAAAAAGAAGTCAAAATTTGGTATTGTCTAGAGCGTTTTATACAAAAAAAAAAACCCGAAATGCGATCCCTAGCTGTTAACACCTGCGCGGAGACGTGTCAAGGGAGTCGAAGCAGAAAGGTCAGAAACGCTTAGAAAAGGTGACCCGTAACATTGTAACAAAGGCTGTCTTAATATCTGTTAATTAAGACTGAAGTCGCTTTCTTAAAAGACTGGGTCGAATCTCACTTCACCGCGACGGCGAGCTGGACTTGGAATGTTCTGTCAATCACAGCTTTTGGCTGCTGCTTAAGAAACACGCGTGGGTAAGAACGGCGGGCTGTCATCTGTCATGTTAAACAGGTATTCCAGGTTTCCCAATGGCAAAGCATGACTGCACCGCTCTTCGGTGTCACTCTCTTACTACGTTTTAAAAGAGTTATCACAATATGCAAAGAAGGAGTAACGACATGCCCCTTAGTTGTATAGTTATTTACCCGGACTGATTTTCACCTTACCGGGGTTTTTACAAACTAAGCATGTTCAGTTGCGCTTTTAGACAGCAACACAGTACAAAGCACCACATAAAGCAAAGCGCACGGACAAATGCGAATTCATTTCCAAACAAAACAAACGACTCAAGAGAAAACGTGATTCTCAACCTTTACATTTAGTCATATCGTTTTAAAGATAATCGATATAGTTTATATTTTCACCCTTCATTGGCTGAAAAGGGACTGGTCTAATCGCCTCTTAAAGTAATTAATGTAAAGGACCGCCGATAATTAGTGACGGTCCGGTTGCTTTAAACCCTTTAGTTTGGCACGTTTCTGAACGGTGTGGCCTAATTTCTGGGATTTTGTCAAAGTTCGTGCTGATTAGGGACTTTGCCCCAGCTATTCGCCCCAGAGTATTTACTGTAAATGTTTCAGACATCTTTGAAGACACGCACAGCTGTTTGTCACTTCAGGTTATGGGTTGATACAGAGTGGCACCGCAGACTAGGTCAGCTGGAGCTACCGCAGCACAGAGAATTCGTAAACACTGAGGGTTTAAGAGCCTCGAGTTCCGACACTTCAAGAGCCTCGCTACATGGCACAAGGGAAGACATCATTGTATCGTGGTATGCATGTGTATGTGAGTATGATTAGATAATACCAACGTTTCCCTAGAGGAGAACTTCAGAACAGGTTGAAATATATTTTCAAATCGAGATCACTTTAAGAATTCATTTAAATTAATTTCACTGAACCCGAGCCGTGTTTAAACGATATCGAGGTTCTGTCTTTTTTCACACGTACCCGAGTCGTTTTAGTTCGTGTCTTTACACGCGATTCGTTTTTCGGTTGAGATCATTAATTCAAGTCAAAGGTGAATTTATCTTCGAAGGCTTCTATGTAATTTTGACAGAGATAAATTTAAGACGGGAAATATAAAATGTGAAAATGGAGTAAGCCGCACTTGTTAAGAGTGGGGGAGGTGTTCGAATGACATTTGGACAAATAAAAAGGTAGTTTTACGATGTCTGCTCGCTGTAACTAAGGAAATGTACTGCAACGACAGCATCAGAATGTATCGGGAGCGTGAAGGCTTTGTACCAGTTGCAGGTCAAACCCAGGCCCAGAGCTCTCTCTCCCCTAAAAGCAATGTAACACGTTCAGTGGTTCACCCCCGATTTATAATATATTGCATTTCATAATAAAATAAATGAAAAACAGAATTTTAGAACGATACAGGCATATTCTTTACGAATCTAACCACTACACCCTCTTGTCTTCCAAAATGTAGTTTGAGTCCAGATTTAAAAAACTCCTCGGCTGTCACGAAGCCCTTAATATTACTTCGAGCACATCTGTCATTTTTTAAAATGCCCAGAAAACGAATAACTGCTCGTCGACAGCACAGCTAAGTCAGAAACATTGCAGAGCCACGTTTAAAACGGTATGATCCTCACTTCATTCACCAGTAAATGCAATTTATCGCCTTGAATTGACGTTCGTTGTTATGAAAAGGTAGTTTGTTTTAAAAAAAAACTTTACTAATTAACATCGATGAACGGGGAAGCGATAGTATTTGAATCCTTAAGAATATGGACATTTTATTTAAAAAAAAAACGTTTGGAAGAAATATTTAATGCCGTGAGACCGCATTTAAAATCCTCTTTTCAAATGTAAAACTTTATTATTTAGCGTTGAAAGTTTAGCATAAGCAGGAGCTTTACAAGTCATGAAGGCGAGAGAAATAACTTGCCCAGTAAACAGACACCTGGAAGGCGGCTGAAAATCTTTTCAGAATAATTAAAAAGCGGCGTAGAATTAAATCGGTATAATAAAGCCAACACCGTTTTCGAAACCGATACCAGTCTCCAAGGAAAACAAACAAAAAAACGAACCAATTGTTTCCGATACGCTTTTACCTGAGTTTTTTTAACAGTTATTGTCAGAAATTAGCAGTTGTGCGCTTCGCTCAGCTGCTGCAGGCGTTTATTGGTCAGGGGGCCGCCGCTGTGTAGCGGGTGCAGTTTCTGGTACTCGTGCTGGAGGCTGAAAAGGTGCGGGGAGGCCGAGGGGTGGTGGAGCACCGCGCTGGAAAGGAACGCGGGACCCTGGGTGTCGCCCACCAGCGCGGAGGAGAGAGCGGGGCAGTGGGCGGTCACCCCGCCCGTCAGGGTCTCGAAGGGGAACGGGGGCACCCCGAGCGAGGAGTCCGGTTTGAGGGCCTGGGCAGGGGAGAGAAAGGCCTTGCCCCCCGCCGCGGCGGACGTCCTGGAGAACAGGGTGGAGAGCGCGGGGAGGATGCTGCCGGCCGGGGGGAGGCCGCCGGCCCCGCAGGGCGCAGGCGGGGGGAATCCCACGGGGTACAGATCCAAGCTCGGCAGCTGGAGGCAGGCGGCCCCGAGCCCGTAAGTCCCGTAGGTGAAGCTGGGCAGCGAGCCCGCGTCGCGCTGCTCCTTCAGCAAGCCGAACCTGAAGTGCTGCCGCTTGAAGCGCTTCCGGCGCCGCAGAAAGCTGCCGTTCTCGAACATGTCCGAGGAGTTGGGGTCCAGGGTCCAGTAGTTGCCCTTTCCCGGGTTGCCGGGCTCCCTGGGCATTTTGACGAAGCAGTCGTTCAGGGACAGGTTGTGCCGGATGGAGTTCTGCCACGCCGGGAACTTCTCCTTGTAGTAGGCGAAGCGGCTGCTGATGAAGTCGCAGATCTCGCTCAGGGTGAGCCGCTTCTTGGGGCTCTGCAGGATGGCCATGGTGATCAAGGCGATGTACGAGTAAGGCGGCTTCACCAGGGCGCTGCTCTTGACCGCGGCGGGGCTGCTGGAGGTAGCCGCTGGCAGCTCTAAGTCTCTCTCGCCGCCCGGGCATTTTTGAGACCCAACCCCAGCGCCCCGCTCCCCCTGGAAGCCGCTGGCTGCTTCCTCCACCAAAGGTGGGCAGAGCTGGGGTCTCCTCGCTTCCCTGCTGCCGTCTCCGACCACATCAATGTCGGGCTCCGCCGTGGGATCCGACGCCGAGTCTGCGTCCAGGGTCATCATCCAAACCGCGAAACAAATACCACCTGTGCCAACAGGCGGGAGAGACATTCAGTGAAGATAAAGACAGAAGGGAGAAAAAAAACGGGGTGAAAAAATATTTTTTTACAAGTAGCCGACCGTCTTGAAGTTTGAATTCCCCCTAAATAGCGTAGCTGGTCAAGTGTACAAACACACACCCCCTCCCCTCCCCGCCAAGACGGTCATTAAGAAAATATGCGCAACATCTTTAAAAAGAGAAACCACCTTTGTCTCTCCGAACCCCGACCAAAAAAAAAGGCTCCCGTGTATTTTCAAAGGCTTCACAACGAACCAAATACTTCTACATTGAAGGAAAAGAGATGTATCGAACCTTTCAAGGAGTCTACATCATCCCTCTTCTCCACTGATCGAAAAAACTTTTTTTTCTTTTTCTTGTAATTGTAACTGTGCTGGGGTCAGGTGACCGTGATGTCATCGCGGAATTGTGAAGTTGTTGGGATCTCAGGCGCTTCTCCAATGGAATCCACGTAACAGATCCCACTGTAGACCGAGTCTCCTCCTGCCAACCGTGCGAGACCCAACGTAGGAGCACCACCTGTCTGAAAGGCACACACCTTGCACTGGTACTGAAATACTGCTAAGAGCTTTAGTCTGCGTCTCTGGTAACATAGGCTGCGCTGCCTTATCTTAAGAAATCCTTTTAAAGAAAAAGCAGTTCGCTCGCGGAGCCTATGCAAAGACTGGACGTTTACTAAGAAAAACTCCCTCATAAGTTTCTAGTGTTTATTGGCCACGGTTTCATTGTCGCCGAAAAAAAACATCGATCTAATAACAGTGCTAAATTCTTTGCATTCGTGTCTCATTCATTCGTGAAAAAAAATCCCGGTTTTAACTTAAAAAAAAGTATTGCAGTAGCACTTTGACATGCTCAGTTTGCAAAAAAATTAACAACAATCTTCTGTTCCACACGTTTGAATTGAAAATATGCATTTAGGAGACGTGCACTTCTGACATTTTGAAACACAGTTTGACGATCAATTTTAATCAAGATTATTTCAATGAACAAATTAGGAAGTACATCAAAACGCAACTTTCCCCTACTCACTTATATATAATATTTATGCTACTATTTATATTTTGTCCATTTTTTATAATTAAATGAAATCCCGGTAATCAATCCTGAAAACCCAGATGACTATTTTGAAATCACTGTCATGATTTGCTAGGAAAATCAGTCCACAGTGACACTAATTTTCCATTTTATCGCTTTACACATAACGGAAATGTATGGTTTTCATTCAACACAAAAATAGCAATAAATCCAAAAAGACCATCTGAAAGTAAAGCAAGAATGAGCAGTCTAGAAAGACAGTTTTGATTCGTTGTTGAATAAACTCATATCAGATATTCCCGTGTTGGTGGAAAAGAATGTTCTGCGCATTAATACGTTTTGAAAACAAAATCCAAAAATGTTTTTGAACAATAGCTTTAGAAACCAACGAAAGCTTCACATAAATCATCCATTAATTAATTAATGTTCGAAAGCCCAGCTGCGTTTTTTGAACTGGAACACAAATGTTATCCCTATGATCTGCTCAGGTAATTCATTTAAACATTTGACAACAGAAGCTGTTTAATTACTTTGATTATCATTTTAAAAAAAGTGGTTTTCAACAATATGTTTACTGGTCTCACTGTTAAAAAAAAGAAGTTCTGGATGTCGTGTTCTCTCGAGTCTCTCCAGATATTTCAAATTAATCAGGGGAAAATTGGCTCAGGTCGCACTGACGCAACCAGGGTTTAAAATCCAGGCGAGATGAGGAAAACCGACATTAAATTAAATAATTTCTCATGACTTCATTATTGCCAAATTAATATGACAGATTATTTCCTTTTGTATTATGCACACATATCTTTTATTGCTTTTCTATTAAATATATCCTGAAATGGACTGCAACATATTTATAATACGCCAAGGTGCTTGGAGAAACGAGTGATATACAAAAGATGCAGTTTTTAAAATTCTTTTACACGCTCGAGATGGGCTGTTTTATTGTCGTTTTATCCGCAATAATTTTTTTAAACCCTGTGCTTACAGTAATTTAACACAAATTCGGTGTTTACGCCTGTAAATTACAGTGTAACCTGTACCTAATCAATTACATTTTAATTACCATTTTAAGGCAAGATTTTAGGAGTGCTCAGAAAGGGTGTTATCCTGTTAAATTTGGTGTAAACCTGCTGAAGGCTACTGACACCAGAGGCAACTCGCATCGCTCGGTGCGCATGTTTCTTCGTGATCGCGTTGCTTTAGAAAGAGCCCACCCGGGTTTGACTCTAACCTCAATCATTATAAACACATAGAAACGAACCGGAACAATTTTAATCAGGCCAATAACATGGAGTTACAGGGTAATGAGATAGGGATTAGGAGAGGCAACAGTGATGCTCAATGAGAATTTAATTCACTCCAGATTTGTGGTAATTATCGTGCACATCTTTTAATATTTAGGCACACAAAAAACTAACGACCCAAATTTCCATACCTGTCATTTAAAATCTTCTCGTTTTCCGTTTAATTTCCCCTTTATCTTAATGCGAAACATTCTGCCTGCGGGTCCAGAGGCGCAGTTTATAAAATACTAAACGAGCATGCACAGTTTGGAAAGACAACTTGGAGTTCTTTTCTTGAAACCTTTCAAACAAGGTTTTTCTTTTGTGTGCCCCCCCTCTGGAAAGAAGTCTCAGAAGGGAAAAAAATAGACTGGAAGGACTAAGGGGTGCGATTCCACTACTTCGGACTAAGGCTTTTGTCATGGTGCGCCAGGACATAACCTGTAAACTACGTGTAGCCGAGTCCTTGGCAAAGTGGAGTCTCCGGCTCTCTCCGCCTCTGAACACTAGGGCATTTCACTCAAGGGGGAGAATTCCCAGGCTAAACCGAGCTATCCTCGCTCGGGCAGAGTAAAGGCAGAAAGAGCAGACGTTGCAAAAGCAGGGAGTGAGCCAGGGGAATGGGGGGTGGTGGTAATATTATACTCACAGGTCAGTCGTATTTATTTAATTGTACTGATAGCCATCTGACATAGGGAGTTTACATGTTCAAAATATGGATGGGTATATTTTTTAATGAAAAGCGCTATAGATTTGAACTGCCCAAAGATTATATTTGTTTTTTTGGGAGAATTGAAAGACCAGATATAGAATCGATTACATCTGTTGGGATATTTCTCTGGATGAATAAACAAACTACGTTAAAAATCAGTATTTAATACTTCAATTTTATGGAACTGTGCATGACGCAGACGGGCGGGTAGCTGATTTGAGTGTGATTTTTTTCAGCCCATTTTGTGTTTTAATTCAGCTCAGCTTTGCGTTTATCTTATTTGTAGGGAAATACCTTTAGGAATCACTCCTCATACTTCAGAAGGGTCCCGCTTTTGAAACAGTAAAAGCCTCCAACCTTAAAAAACAAACCTCAAAAACATTCCACTTAAGTGGAAACGAAAAGTTGGAAAGGCAAACGGAGTGGTATAAATTGCCAGCGCACAAAGAAATATTTTAACGCGAATTGAACTAATCAGAAATATCAAGAACTGCTGCTATCGAAATGTACCACAGTCAGTTTAATTAAGACAGAGGTTTTATTGGATAAACTGTCCAACAGAAGAGCTGTGCCATTTTTAAATACCTGCTGTTAATTTACAGGGACCTAGAGGGAGTCCTGTTTTCTTTTCTCGAAGCTCATCTTTCCCCTCATTATCCAGACATGTTTGCTGGGCAGACGCGCTCTTCCAGATGTGTGCGAGAAGGACGGTTCATTAGAAAATGAGGGCCCGGGCTGTTTGTATTAAACGACGCAGCTCCTCGCGGGGATTCCTCGCTTCCTGGCTGCAATCGGGCTGAACCCCCAGAGAGCGGAGGGAGACAAAGGGGTACACTGGGTGGCCCTGGCCCCGGCTGCCAGCGGCGAATGTCACAAATTCGTAGCGCATGTCTCCCTTGATCGGAAACAGCCCCCGCAACGGACGGAAAAAAAGAAGAATGGTTTCAATATTAAAACGGATAAAGCCGGGCCATTATTACAAAAATCAATAATTATTATCTGTCAGAACTGCTAAAATACTAGATAGTAAAAATATCAACAACAATAACAACAAGAATAATAATATACAAGAAAAGGTCTTGTTGTTCCCTGACAAATATAAATATTTTTACACGTTTATCTAAACATACAAAAAGTGCGACAGCCAAGATGTAGCTGGAGAATTTTCGAACGCTTAATCTGAAAAAATATACAGAACCGAAAAACTATAAACACCAAAGTTTCCAGCAGGCATTTCGAGGAGACACGAAGAAAGTGTTTTCTCTTGAACCAGCCTCTCAGCTTCCATGTAGCGATATTTCGTGGTTTGCAGTCGCTCGCTGAACATCCCGTCATCTTACTGTTTTTCACCAGGCACGCTTGACATGCCAAGCTAAATTCTAAAACGAAAATGTTCTCATCCCAATTTGAAATAGAAGATACGCAAATTGGTGTAAAAGCTATTTTGTTTAATCTCTCTGTTTCATGAAAAGATTGCGTGCGTTTCCCACAGTGAAAACTTGATTTCATTTTTTTTGGCCAAATTACATGTATCGGGCTGTATGGTTTAAAACGGTCTTTTATGAAAATAACTTATAATTAACACGTTCTTCCTCCTTATCCTAGCAGCAAACAGCGATTTTATGAATGTATTAGTTACCCTGAGCCTTTACAAAGGGGACACCGGAATATTAAATATTAAGATGTGCCATTATATTAAATATCACGCTTACCTCTATACCTACAGGTATGTACTGTACTGCTATTCGAAGAAGAACAAGCTCGCTTCAGCTGATGACTGACAAGCATTTTAGTGGACAAAAATGACAGGAAGTGTTAAGGAACAATGGAAATCGGGTCGCGCCGAGTGAAAGAAGAGCACTCTCCTTTAATTACAATGACATGTTCCTGTTCGGGACACCCAAAGCTTCGCACTGCGTGTATAATGTATCTGCTGAATCTACAAAGTGTACTGAGATATGTTGCAGGTTTAGGCCTCCTGGGTTAAATTAGACCCTAGTTTCATCAGTTTCTAACAGCCGCTTTTCACAGGAATTATCGCTATGTGACTTGTACGTATATCAGTGATTGCATGTCTTTTCAGTATCGATACCATAAAGTGAGGTTGCGCCGGGTCCAAAACACTTTATGGCTGAGTCTGCACGCATTTATCTTGTTGTTTTTTTTAAAATTGCAAATATGTTTGGATCTGGAATAACCACGGGCCCGTGTTTAAGAGTTCAGAAAATAAACATAAATTGTTCCCAATATTTTTTGCCATGTTTCCTCAACACATTTGTCAATGTCCCATATTTCTGCTCATGATCTGGAAAACAAACAAAATCTTCATCCCTACGGGAGACTCTTCTGACACCACCCGGTGAGAATATGTATTACAACAATGTATTTTTGCTTTCTCCTGCGGTGGGAACGAATACGTTAAGCGTTGCTTGTTTCCGTCTGTTAGGACGGAATCATTAGAGTTGTACCAGGAAATGTTGCCGGAGGGGTAATACTTAACATGGCGGCGCCCGTGGAGTAGTATGGGAAGGAGATCGGTCATTCACTTAAACATTTATATTTAATTCTAGTTTCATTGAAGAGGTTGAATTTTTAGTACCTGAAGCAGCGTCTTGATAGTACAATGTATTTTAGATATTATAATAGACATCAGAAAAGCTTTACTGTATAATATTTCTGAATAGGTTCCGTTACGTGCTTTGCGAAGGTATGTGCTGTGTTGCAGTTTATCAATAAGATGTCGATTAAACGATTGCTAACTCTTAAACATGAAACCCGACCCCTGACAGATAACTGCATGATTAGAAGACATATGCTATCCCGATTGGTAAATTTGTCATAAATATACATTGAATCGGGTATCCATAGTCCTAGTTATTGGGTAAAAGCCAGCGACACAATCGCATTTCTGATTCCATGGAATAACAGCGGAAAGTTTAGGTCAGAGCCTCGCTAGCGCATATAATGGGGTGGAGATTAAGCATTAAAACCAGTGCCGCTGATAAGTCACTATTACTGTTAGTAGTAGAAGGAAAAAAATACCGACAATCTTAAACGCATACTGGTGGCGATGACCCTTTCATGTAATTTAATAGTGACAAACTGCATTGATCGGAGCGATCTACTCGTCAAGAACTGACCGAAGCCTCTTTGTTGTGCTCTCAGACCCTAGCTCGTCTCTACCAAGCGTCCACCATGAGCTGCACACGCTGTCTGCCGCGGCTGCTGGTGGCCTGCGCCAGGGCGACTGCTCTGTGCGCGGCTCCGCAGGGAGTCTTCCTGAGGAGACAGGCAAGGCTCACGCAGGTGAGTGGGCTTTGCTTACAGCCTGTCCTGTATCCCCTGGTGAAAGCGGCTGATCTTTGCGAGAGCAAAATCCCCTAGGGGAGTGAAGCTGCTCACTACAGAAAGACGCGCTGGCGGGTGTTCAGCTCGGACGTCTGTCCCGTCGTGGGGCGAGTTGTCCTTTTTTTTCACATCACTACGGTCTCTTTCGCTGCAGGCACTGAGGAACGTCCACGCCAGCAGCAGAAGGCCGGAGAACAAACCCACAGCTGCCGCGCACCAGGGGGGGCAAGGAGATGGAAAATCGGAGGATGGGCCGGGTCAGTCCTTGGTCACCCACGAGCACCTGTTCGAGCGGGCGGCTCGGGACTCGAGGACCAAAGCCACGTTCAACCGCGTGCTGGACGTCTTTGTGAAGAGGGACATCCGCCGGCGAGGCCACGTGGAGTTCATCTATGCCGCCCTGAAGAAGATGCCCGAGTTCGGAGTGGAGCGAGACCTCTCCGTTTACAACAGGCTGCTGGACATTTTCCCCAAGGAGGTGTTCGTGCCTCGCAACTTCATCCAGCGCATGTTCAACCACTACCCACGGCAGCAGGAGTGCGCCATTCAGATTCTGGAAGAGATGGAGAACCATGGTATGTTCTCAGCGCCGGAAGAGGGGCAAGTAATCACCCCAGTGCACCGTTTCCTTCCACTGATCGTTTCCTTCCTGGACAGACCGAACTCACGCCGCCAAAAATGTGACGTTCAGGGATCTTCGAAGTTAGTTCACTTACATATTGTCCAAAATTGTATTTCAAGCTTCAGTACTCAGAGGCAGTGCCTCCAGCACACACATGCAAACCCAGAGCAAGTCTGAGGGAGATGTCAGAATTTAGGGACCTCGGTGTATAAAATAATCTGTTCATACTGCTTTATCAGTTCCAATCAGGGTATTTAAACTGAAAACACACCTAAAAATACCAGAATCTATAGTGTGTCTTGCCACACAGCTATGTTAAATTAATTCAGATCTATAAAGCGATGCTCCATTGCATCGCTTGTGAGTTAATTTTTTTTAGTTTGGAATAACTAGTAATATTTTAATTATATGCCCAATTTACAAACACTAGTTGTTTAAGATTCTTCAATTCCTGTACTGCACATGCAGAATGAGGGCCCTTGAATTCACAACCTCTTGAAGCCAATGAAGCTGTTTCTTGAAAGAAGCCAGGGTGAGATCCTCCGGTCAGGACTGGTTGCAATACGCAAAGGGTTGTGCGAACGTGGAATAAGCTGCCCACCCATGCTGTTGAAGCTGATACCCCAGCTTCTTTCAAGAAACAGCTGGAGGAGATTATCTGATCAGTTAGCAGCTAGGAACCAAATGAGCTAGACAGGAGACAAACAAGAGAAGATGTTCATCCTGTGGTATGTTCTTATAAAGAGGGAGTTAGTGCCATCTGGTGGAGAGGTGTTGTTTACGTCCCTGCTGCTCTCATGAATCTCTGTTTCTCCCTGGCCAGTCTGCTCTGCCCTAGAGGTGCTTCCACGAGCAGCCTCTGTGTCTTTTTTTTAAGCTGGAGTGTTGTTTTATTTGCAGGAATCATGCCCAACATAGAAACCAAAGTACTCCTAGTCCAGATTTTCGGGGAGAAGAGCCACCCCATGCGCAAGTACCAGCGACTGCTATACTGGTTCCCTAAATTCAAGCACGTGAACCCCTACCCTGTCCCCCATGAGCTCCCGCAGGACCCCCTGGACCTTGCTCGGCTCAGCCTGAAGCGGATCGCCAACAGCCTGGATGCCAAGGTCACCGTCTACCAGGTACCAATAGCACCGCCACCAAGCAGCAGAGTGCACTTCAAAGCTCCAGGGAAGCCTGCTTTTAATTTGCAACAAAAGCTATATTTTACAGGCCCATGCAATGCTCACTACATTTCTCTCATCTCTTTGTAGATGCCCTCAACAGACATCTCAGAAATGGGAGAGCAGGTGTCTGAGCCCTTTGTCGTAGGTATACTGGGTTTCGCTACTTGGAGATTCCCTGTTGTGTGAGAGGTCACACAAAAAGCGGTGCGTCACTGAAGTGATGCTTTTGGGTTTTGTCTCTATAGTCTCTCTGACGCTTTCCGAGTACTCTAGACTGGAAATCCTCCAGTAACTTAGACTATTACCTGGTACTGTATTTATGCCAAATAGCAGAAACGAAAAGAGGACACACGTGGTGTGAAGGACACAGGCAATAAATCATTATTAACAAAGTCTGCAAACACTTGCAGTAGAAAACCGTATCTAACACTGTCTTACTCTCTGGAAAGGAATTCAGAGCCCCGAACAGCGCCTCCTCTTGGCCGAGCACAACCCCAGCCGACCAGTGTTTGTGGAAGGACCCTTCCCCCTGTGGTTAAGAAAGACGTGCGTCTATTACTACATTCTTCGGGCTGATCCTGTCCCACCAGAAGAGAAGGTGAGAAAGGTTTCAGTGTAAGATCAGGCAGATTCTAAAAAAGACACCACAGCTCTGGATAAGGACCTGACAAGTTAGTGACATCTGTATAAAGATGGAGAAATATGATCAGCACAGAGCTTGAGTTCTGAAACTGAAACCTAGGAACACTGAAAATTAAATTTGCCTTCATTATTCTCACTCGGTGGAATATAATGTGTATAACAAGAAGATAAGAACAAGTGACACACCACCCTACCACAATCCTGAAGAACAAATGAAAAGCTCCAAATGACGGGGGCCTTAGGGATCTAAAAATTCCATCTGTTCATTTCGTAATGGATCTTATGTAGACAGCTCCTCCCACAGGGCTGGGGAGGCAGAGTAATTTCTACTCATGTCCCCGTGTCTTTGGTTTGCTGCTTATCCCTATCTTGAAGCACATTTTGTGCATCACACGGCACACACTCGTGGTTTTACAGAAACCTTTCTAGGGCTCGCTTGTGCTGTACTGAACGTGTGCGTTGTGCGCTTCCTGCCAGGTCGAGAAGCCCATTGACTTGGAACGGAGCTTTTTTTACCCACTGCATCTGGACCTGGACTTGGAACGGGACCTGGGCGATGATGACAGCTTTGACGTGGATGAAGGTAAATGGCCCCATGACGAAAACAACCATACCCTCTCCCTTCCTCCACCCCAAGATCTGACATCAGGTCGTTAATATCTCTAAGCATAACATCAGAGAAAGTCAGAGCAGGCTAAGTCAGATGGACATTTAAACAGAGTAGACAGGGTAGGTAATTCTCATATCTGAGCTACATCAATTCACTGGACCAGAACTTATCCTGATTTCCTCGGTGTTGAAAGGACAAGAGAGCAACTGAGCACCACCCATCCCAAAGCAACCCGACACCTAGTTGCCTCCCAACAATGCAGCTGGAGGCACAACAGCATGGCCTCGAACCCACAACCAGACTTATGACTGCTCTACCCTTGAAATAAAGTGGAGAAAGTGATAATGCAGCGCCTCTTAATTGTATTTGGGAGAGAAAAAAAGATGTGCTTGTATATACTGTCTAGCTGCCCTGCAAGTCCAGTACTCACATAGTAGCATTGTGACTGTGGCATTCCACAAGCACTATTCTGTTCACAGCTGCTTCCCAGCTGCTGTATTCCAGCTTGCATTTACTTCAGCAGATTTCTTGGTATAAAGCCACCTGACATTCCGAAACAGTGCAGCAGTATTCCAGCAGCATCCCGGTCCTGGGGACCCTCACACCTGCTGGATTTCATTGCACGTGAGCTAAAGTGAATCTTTCATTGACCCAACAAGCTGCTTGGTTAGAAACCTTTGCAAGATGCAACCTACTCAGAGGTTGGACATTTTAAGAAGTGTAGTACTTAAGAGACGACCTACTACTTACTACTATAGGTTTAAAAACTGATATTGTTTAAAGAACTCCCATCAAACCCATTTTTAAGGTCTGTTCAGTTTTTAATTGAGTGTTCATATTGAGCAGAAAACAGCAGAAGTGTGAGGCTTCACCACCTGGATTGGAACACAGCTGTATTAATACAACAGAAGTATTCTAGAAACAAGTGTTTCCTGTCTGGTCTCCCATGAGGGTATATTTTTGACCCAGTTGGATGGGCACCAGGTTAGCTAATGTGTTGTGTGTTGGCAGTGGAGGAAGGAACTGTGTTTGCCATGTGTATGACCGGCTTGGGGGACCAGGCCACCCTGGCCAAGTGGATCACCGGCCTCCAGGAGACCAACCCCATCTTGGGCAGAATCCCCACTGTCTTTCGGCTGGAGTCTGGACCCAGGGAGATCCAAAGCACCAGCGAACCTGAGCCTACTGCAGAGGAGGAGCACCTGCAGAGCCAGGAAATGAAGCAATAAGCTATCTCAGAGGTCCGAAATGCAAGAGAAACCGGTGCTTGTTTCCAGCATGTTTGCTAGAAGTGTGCAGGATCAGTACAAACTTTTCTGGAAAGACAACAAAATAACCTTTCTCTGACTAAAGTTTCCTGGATTATAACCTGGGAATTTAATGTTTTATTTAATGTAAATGGTGAATAAAATATTTTATGTCGCAGAATCACTCCATTTAATTCAGAAATTAATCCAGACATGATTAAACAGTAGATTTAAAAAAATAAATATCCCAAAATCTTATGGTAAATGTGAAACAGTGGCCAACAGTTACAATATTTTTAAAATAAAAATATCTTGTAATATTGCAAATGATTTTTCCTGCATATCTACACGGTCATATTTTTCAGTACTTTAAACGATATCCCATTGACTTCAAGTGAAGACCTTGCTCCTGTATGTTTTTGCTCTGTAATGCACAAGCAATATGGAACTATGGGGCTCAAGTAGTCAGAGCATAAGCACTCTTGGCAGCCAGGGTCTGGAGTTCCATCCCCTCGTGGTCTTAATGAGGGTGTGAGCCGAGGAGGCTGCCTCACTCTCTGGCTGTGCCCCTCTCTCCAGTACAGATTGCAGTGCTATATGCGAGAAATGGGAAATGAAGATGCATACTTCTTGCACTAGTATCTCTTTATGCTGTAGTAAGCCCTGTCTACCCATGCTTAGAGAAGATACCTCAGACTTGTGATTGAACTGTTGTTCTTAAAGAAAACCCAAACAAACCAGAGAAAGAGTATGCAAACTCCTTGCACACTGGCACCCAAGTCTGGATTTGAACCTGGGGCTGTCTAACTGCCCTGCAGCAGTGCCTATCACCATACCACCCTATCTTCCTCCCTACAACATTTTTGAAAAGTTATCCTGTGAGTTTTCTTTGTGCTTAAATACTGTAAACAAGTTTTAAAAAGTGCTGCTTAGACTGAGCAAGCTGGTTTTAGTGATATTTTAATCATGTACATCGAAATAAGATCAGTACAGATCTGAACAAAACATGTTCATAGCATTCAGTCGTAGAAATGAATAGTTGACTGTCAAAGCAACAACTAGGAAATAAATTGCAGCAACAACAAAACGCTTTAGGAACAACTCTTACACAGTCCTGTATTTGCTACAGTTACAAAATGTATTTCTCATTTGTCAATATTTTAACAATGTCTTGTGTTGATTTTCAAAGAAGTGTTTTTTTTCATGCCAATGTAAATATAAGTGAAAAGATTTTAAAATCAATTCCACTGTTCTTGAGAATTTTGGACCACACTGATCTTTGAAACCTTGTCTATGCATTAACCTAAATGCAAATACAAAGTACACACTGTAGAACTAACTTGTAGCACAGTCAAATGGGTTTTGTCCCACCAAACAAATGAAATAATTCTTCTGAAACTGAAATGAAATGGACTCAACATTTTGGAAAGTAAAAGATTTCTTTTGTGTGACAGTTTAAGCTACATCAGGCCTCACAGACTTCAGGCGTTTGTGCTAATCACACTTCTCAAACAAGACAAAAACACAATACATCTTAAACATGGGGTTTTACACACACTGGCATGAGCATATTTAAGAAAACTGTTCTGTAAGACTGAAAACAGGCCGAACTGCCTTACAATGGGAGTTCCATGTCCCCTGTGTAATGTTGGTGTAGATCTACTGAAGGCATTTATTTTGAACTGAGCAGTTAGCTAAAACCTACTGTGCAACAAGACTAAAGACAAGGGAGGAAATTATGAAAATAAAATAAAAAATGAAGTATGAAAAAAAAATCCTCTGGGAGCCTGGGGGACATTTGTTAGACTCCAGGATTAACAATTATTCATCGTAATTGCTAGTTTAATATTGCTAGCTCAGTCACTTTGGGGTGGTAAGAAACATTGTAAGATCCAAAAGCCTGTGGTCATTCAGGGCTGAGAAAGAAAGATAAAGCCTTACAGTTGCAATGATGCTGAAGCAGAGTTCTCTACCAGTTTGAGTTTTTCCGATGAGCCGCCACTCGCAATGTGTTTCCACACCTGAAGCACCTGGAGTTGGAGTTCCCCTCTTTCTTGGGAATGTGCCAGCAGTGAAAGCACCTGATCCGATACTTTTTATACCTGTAAATACGTAAAACAGAAGGAAAGAGCACTTTAATGGAGAAATCAGAGATTGTGTTTTCACCTCACCTGCAAAATGCTTTCTGTTGACTTTTTCATGTTTCACACAGTCCAACACAAACGTCCTGGAGGGAACACACTCACACCAGGGCCAATTTTCCAGGAGGGATAATAACCTACCAGTATGTCCACATTGGACTGTGGGTGGAAAGCAGAGCACCTGAAGGAAACACAAGTGAACACAGGCAGCACCCCAGGTCCACTGCACCATCACACTGCCCTCATGGTGAACTTTTTATAGCAATTCTTCATGTGGAGTTTTAAAATAATGGTTTACTGTAGTGCCAGAAAACCACACTTGAGACAACTGTAATGTCCTATGCGTTCGATTACCTGGAATAGTCTTACATATGAGTTAATTCAATCATACTTTAGCTGAAGGTGGTCCTACATAGCCACCTTAGCATCTCCATAGAGGCGAGGTTATACAACCATGCTGTAACAACATTCCTTATTAGCACTGGTGTTTTCAAAATGTTTAACAGGTAGCTGTGTAAAGGATTTGTCACAGGGGAGGTCATGTTCATAGTGTGTGCTAGGCTTGAAGTCATCCATTCATTTTGTAACTGCTTTATCCAGTACAGGGTCATGGGGTTGCTGGAGTCGGAGTCTATCCTGGCAAGCAAGGACACATGTCAGGATTAGGGTAGAAGATTCAAATCCTTAGATATAATTACATACTTGTTATGTCTTTTGGAAAAATGTTTATAGAGGATTAGAAGATGTTTGTAGAGGATATTATTAACGTCATTATAGCTGTGTATACAGCCTTTAGCAACTATCCTCTAAGATCAACTGCTCAACTACCAACTGCACAAGATGTGTTGGTCATAGCTGGTCTTGGCCGCCATATTTTCCGGATTCAAATCCCTGTGGTTTCTTGTGAGGTGGGGGGAGGAGTGGAGGTGCTGTAAAGCCAAACCACAAGCAATTGGCGATTGATTGCTTTCTTCAGGAGCCATTTACAGTACTTCTCTGTTTGTTTTTATTTCACGATTTAATCCGGGTCAGATAAACCTTGATTTTCTTATTGGGCGTACTGCCGAGCTCGGGAAATAAAATATTCTCGATCATGGAAAGTACAACAACATGGAGTGTAATTCTGGATAAGCATTTTGCTAAATGCTAACAAGAGCAGGCAGAGTATGGAATGATGCAGGATGATTTAAATCTTACCTTATGCCACAGGCATTGCACAGAGGAGTACCGTCTTCTGCATCCCTCCACAAGGGTGTTTTCCTAGTGTCGCAGGACGCACAAATTTTATTCTCTGAAAGAAGCATCGTGGGATTAAAGTGTGGCGACACCAACTGAAAAGCGCCATGCAGGTCAAACAAACCGTGCACTTAAAATATAGACATCTGATCTTTTTTTGGGTGGAGGGGGTTGTTTTTTCATATTAATACATGCTATTATTTAGGAAAAATTGTACAACTTTGCAACAGATCTGAAAACAGAAAAAAATGTAAAGATTAGTCAAAATCCCAAAAAGGTTTAGATTTCCAATTCAGACGTCAGGATTCCCCAGAGGCTTGAGAGTAGTGTTCTCTGGAAGGACCTAAATTATATGCTTTGGAGTTTTATATTGCATTCTAAGCCTTTGCACGGCAACTGGTGCTTTTTTTTCTAGCTATGTCCTTAATAAAACCATCATCAGAGACCGTTTGTCTGGCAACAATATCAGCAAAACGCTTTTGTGTGCTGGTGCTGCAGTTTCTCAGATTTCAGTTCAAGTTTAGATCACAGTAATAAAAGAAAATCTAGCCCTTATGTTGCTGATAGGGTGTGTTTTCCTGCTATAGGCAAACAAGAAAAAAAGATCATTTTCCTCCAGGAATTTGTTTTGTAATTTTCCAACCATATACTAACCACCTCCAACACACGCTTTCAGCACTCTCATATAACTTCAGTAATTCTGTTGAGACATGTAATCAAAGAGCAGCTTTTTCTTCACAGACTGATAATCAGTGGCAGAGAAGAGTCTTTTGAAGAATCATGCAATGATCATGACCTCCCATGGAAGACAAGTTTCCCCAGTTTAATAAAGCAGGAGAAACAGAGAGAAGTTTCTGATACCACATTTATGCTGTGGCTTCTCCAATCACGTGATACAAAGCCCACATGCTATAATCAACTTGTTCCCACTAAAGGAGCCATAGAACACCGACCAGGACACCTTTACTGATGCCATGACAGAAAACGGGTTGAGATCCCATGTGGCAAAACTGCTCTTGCAAAGCACAATCTCACACACAAAAAAAAAGTGGCTGGAATATGTTCTATGTGGTGTACAGTTTCAGAACAAGCAGATGATTCATTTTCCCATTACTATCCTTGTTATTTACTAATGTCAGGCCCCTAAACAGAATTAGCTACAAATTAAATAATTTTAATTTTAGCTACATAAATTTAGTCATTGGTTTATTTAGTACAACTTTTTCCATGTAGAACACACTGCAGTATTACATACACACATACAGGTTACAGCACTCCACAGTAAGTGTGCAGCTCAATGGTTAAGTAGAACAGCTGATCAGGATTTATGCAAAGATGATGGAAACTTACTTAAGGAAGAGGCTGAATCGCTTTCCTCTTCAGAGCTGCTTATCCTCCCTGTGTCGGTGAGAGGACGGGTTTTCCTGGACCTGAGTTTCCGGCTTATCTTCCAGAACTCTGTGCTGCAAACCAGGGGACACAATCTACAGTAGCTGTGTGCTTTTACCATCAATCACTGCACAATGAGGTTTCTGCAAACCATCAGCTTACTGGCAAAAGAATCACGTATAAAAGTAAACATGATTGCCATTGCTTAACATTGCCTATTGCTACTGAGACGCATGGACAAATGAATAAACCTGGAACTGGATTTCTGGAATGTAATCTGAACAACGAACTGTGTGTCGCTATGAATGAAGCAACGTTAACCATTTCTCCACACACATATGAAGAATCCAATCCCTGTGCACTGGGAGCTTTACGTATTTCACTCCTGCTGTGACAAAGAGCGACCGCTTGGATTTTGGGGCACAGTACCTGTAATGCGGGGTGATCACCAGCTGGCACTGATCTGCCCTCCTGTCGTTCAGCTGCATCTCCATGTGCATGGTCACACCTCTGAAGTTTGGGTCATAGCGTGCGGCGCTTCTCGTGGGGTTCTGCTGTTTTCTCGGTGCCCGGCCGCAGCTCCTGGGGTCCGGGGGGGGGCTGCTTTTTTTTTCAGAGAGCTGCTCCCCGGTGCCGCATGCAGGGGTTTGCAAGATGCTGTGCACGGCAGATTCGGCCCAGTCTGCAGCGAGCCTGGGACTTTTTGCTTGCCTGACGGACACGTATATAGTATTGCACAAAGTGCCAGAACTGACTTTGGATTTGCCAGAGACCTGCAAAGCCTCTGTCACACCAGACTTACTTGTTAGATTGTCATTCGAGTTCATTGTGACCCCTGACTCTGCAGCCGTGTTCCCATAGCCATTGTCCAAACATGCAGGCAAAGAAACCATATTGTCGGATGGCGGTGTTTCACGTTTTATGGGCATTAAATCACTCTCCGGCAGCTCAGTGTTATTTTGCTGGTTAACCACTAATGAAATGATGCCCATGCTTCTTTGGGAGGTTGTCAGCACAGGTAGCCTTTCCTGCTCGTCAGAAGGACCTACCATGTTCTCAGCCCCGTTTGGATCTATTGGATCCAGCATTTGTCTTTTCTTCCACAGAGCGCCCTCTTTAATAGTTGAAGACGCACGCTCTTCATAGCAGGAACTATCCCGGGGCTTCCTCCCAGCCTCTTTTCCCCCAAGCAAACTTGCTCTGGCATTGCAGCATGGGGATATGTAGCCCACTGCTGCCGGGACTTTATTCTGATGAGGACTCCTCAGCTGCCAGGCTCTACCCCTGCACTCTGCAGAAGGCAGGGCCTTTGAGCTCCCTGCTTTTGCAGTGCGCGTGCCCTCATCCTCTCCTCCACGACGGAGAGCCTCTGCTTTGGTCTCACCTTTAACTTCAGTTCTTTGGCGCGGGCTCCCTTCCATGGTCTTGGCCTCTTTGAATTTTGAACCCCCCTCCTCCTGCCCTGCAAATGTATCCACGAGGCACCCCGTCCCTTCTGGCTTTGAGGCTGTCCCAAAAGTGTCGTCTGCATTTTCAGGGTGCAGCAGTTTCTTGCACTGGATGCTGATCAGGTTAATCAAATCCAAAGCACTGCTTTCCGGCAGGTTGGACATGAATCTTAAAGAACCTGAATACTTATTTAGCTCCATGTTGGTATCCTTTCTCCCTGCGCCTGTAGGTTTGCTTAGTACAAGAGGTGAACTACGCAGAGAGTCTTTTCCCGGGTCGCTCTGGTTGAGGGAATGCAATGAATTCCCATCTACAGACGAGCCCTCCTGCAAGTCTTGCCTAGCAGGGAGGATCAGTTTTGTGGTTTCATGCAGAAGGTACAGAATGGTGGTCTGAGGCACCTGGTCCTGGCTCTTCTTTTCTTCAGTGGGGGAGTAGTTCAGTGCAGAGGGAGAGTGGGCATTTGAGCTTATGATGACGCTGCACAAAGAAACAAAGGGCAGTATTAGCTTCAGTATTCTATCAGAGTACTGTGTAGTACTGTGGCACACATAATTTGAACCACTGGTGCTAGAGTTTAATCCCCATCATATAAACCAACTTTCTATGAATTCTATGCAATTTCCATTCTCAGTTATCTCTTCTGCATTGGTGATTGATGTCTGCTGACACAATTATGTCTTCCCCAGTCTTTGTAGGTCCTGCTATGTGAATAGATTCTGTTTTTTACCAGATACAAGTTTTTTAAATTGCCTTATTGCTACACCAATCTTAAATTACCTTTCTGCTACACCAGCCCTTTCCAAATGCACAGGCATCATACAGTGTAAAAATATTACCATCAATTACCAATATTCAAAAACAGGCAACATAATTAGAAAACAACACTTCATATAGTTACCACTTTTTAAATGAAGAGGTAAATATATATATCCCTAAAAAACTTAGAAACAACATAGAAATTCCGTATTACAACTGAGGCATTTCCAGATCTAATATACCAGCTTTGGGGAATAATATTTTTATAAGGCATCCTCTCAGGACGCTTTTATTCTGTTATTTTAGACTCAGACCCGTCGTCTTAGCAGCAAGACTGTTGCACCATTCGTAAACACCGCAGAAAGAAATAAAAAACAAAAGCTCTATTTGGTTTATAAGCTCTATTTGGTTTATAAATTTGTCAACAATGTAACGTTTTAACTAAGGAAAACTGAAGGTAACGATATTCAGCTTGGATAATCGACATTTTACGAAGGCATACTGACATAACAAAACGCAGCAAGGAATAATGGCAAAGCCGCCTCGTCTCCCTTCTAAACGCACGACACTAACAGCGACGGTATTTCAGAGGCATATCAGTTATATTTGTAAAAAATGCCTGTCAGATTTAATTAAAAAAGACTAGCACAGTAACTCTTAATAAAATACCATTCCATTTCTGAAATGGAGTACCAACCTGTCTGTGGACTTTGGCGCAGAATGTTCTACAGGGAGCGACACCGAACTGTTAAACACGTGATCGAGCTCTGATCTACAGCCTTGGCACGCGGGCTTCCTGATGTGTGTCACAATGGGGGAATGGGCCACTGGACCCCTGTTCGCCCGAACCTGGGAAAAGTTATCGCTGTCCTTAGCCCTTCTTGGCTCTAGGCTGGGTTTCTGGGAGTGCAGTTCGGTGTTCGGTTCGATAACTGCGTCCTCACTCCGGTTTCTCGGAGACTTGCGAAGGAGCAGTCGGTTATTATTGCAGTCTTCGAGTGCCGACCCGCCGCCCTCGCACCTCTCAGTATCCAGATAGGAAGGGAAAAGAAGGTCTTTCAGCAGGGAGAAATCGGGAGGCTCGTCCGGGAAAAATGGATCTCCTTCGAGGCTGTCCATGGACACTGCCCCACCAAGCCCTCTCCTATAGAGACAAAAATAAGAATGACTGCAGCCTGTAATAAAATAAATCTGTAAATCAAGTATGAAGGCAACGTTTATAGAAAAGTCACTTTAATAAGTTGCACCAGACGTCGTGAAAGGCGCTACTCAGTAGGATTAGGTGGCTCTTTAAATTCTTAAAGGGAGGGTCGCAGTCCACTTCTTCATGTTACCTGCACCAGAAACTGCAGTAATGAACTGAAGTAATTTCTACTGATTTAAAAAAGAAAAGGAATCAAGTCAAATACGAATACGAAAACCACTACTTCAGCAGACTCCGATTAGCACTGGTATCGGGCTACGAAAAGTTTCTTCGGGAAAGAGTTTTTCCTGAGTAAACTACAGTATAGCTAATCTCGGTCTGTGAAGTCAACCCCTAGCAAAAAAAAAGTATTATCCAAATACATATGCAACCAAAGAAAGCTCAAAAGCAGAAACGTTTTTTTTTCTTTTAAACGTGGAATTAACCTATTTTATTTGCACATCTCTCAGCTTTTTCACAAGATCTTCCTGGTGTTAAACCTCAGTTTCCGATCAAGCGTTTAGTAGTGTACACAAGGAACAGTGTATCACCGAATGCCAAACGGGGTACTGAAATGATTTTATTCAACAATTAGGAACAAGGTGGTGATATATTGATAGAATAGGTTTGTGTATCCACGATTAACTTGCGAAAGGCATATTCGAATGGGATCAAAAACAAATTATAAAACGAGCAAGATCTCATTCAAACTCAAACTGAGCGAATTGGACAACCCGACCGTTACGATCAACTGACACAAAAAGCAATATCCAAATTGGGTGGGTATGTAACACAAAAATAACCAGAAATTCTCTTTTGCGACGTTTCTTTTGAAATCCACGCTAATTTCGAAAAGCATCCGTAGAGTAGATCTACACTGCTGTGCAGGATCTCCGCTCAAAATCTTTCTCTCCAAGCAGAGAACTTTAGTGAGTACTCACCGATCAGTAATCCCGATTTGATCTGCGATCGGGAATTTTATACACAGAAAAAAGACAATAACAGATTGCCTTCTTAGTTTGTGAAGGTATGAAACTCGCGAATGGTTTACAGTTTAATCCAACACAATCAAGGCGTATGAAGGACAGTCAACGCAACCGAAGAAGAAAACGGAGGCAGGTGTTTTCGGTCGCGGTGAAAACTAATTAGCCTATCCAGAGGCGAGCAAGCGCCAGGGTATCGGATCTATAAATGACTCGTTAAAACGTGCCGTCCGGTTCCTGCTTTGTCAGCGCTGGAAAGGTTTGTATGGGGTTACAGGTTCTTCACATTCCAAGTTCTGTTTAGATTAAATGAACCACGATACTCACAGAAAAGCAGTTTCAGGCTTTCAGCGTACTTTAAAGATAGTTGTACTTATAAGCTGGACGTCAGTAGTAAAATTGTATTGGTGGTGTTGGAGCATTATTCCTTGTTGCAAATGCAGAGGAGTAACCAGGCCAATGTTAATCTTAGGCTATGCCCGTGTGTTATCTTAAATTAGGCTGTATAATTGTAGTTGAAGTACACACTGGTTCTGAAACGGTAAACTGAGCTAGAGCCAATATTTAGATATCCGATAACGATAATTAGAACTGTTGATAATATTGGCGGCCGCCTGTTCGCCAATGAGATCGTTTTAACACGCCTCAATATCAGGCAGTCCTCCGACCCTGTCCTGAATTTCTGTTGGGTCTGAAGCCAAAAACGAAGTGGTGTAGGTAAAGCCCCTAAAGGCTGGAGCCTTTTGATTCTAAATTTAGAAACCACGATTTTCTTTAAACCATAATAACCTTGTTTGGTTGCTAGTCACTAAGTGATTACAGGATCTCATCGACCCGTTGCTTAAATAAAGCTGAAGAATAGGCTTCAATAACATGGCTGTGTAGCTTGCTCCATACTCTGACACCCCTTTGTGTAGAGTGCTTCCAATTAGTGGTTTAACATGTAGTTCTGTGAAGTTTAGACTTGTCTTCTGGTTGGTTGTTTGGTGGGCAGTGGCTCAAAAGGGGAGAAGGGGCACTTTCTGGGGTAGGATTTGTTACATTAGAGTATCCTGGACACAAATCAGCACCCGCTTGTATTTCTGTGGTTTTTAATTTTTACAGGAAGTTTGGATGTGACTTCGGAGGCATAATATTCACAACCTTGGGGGGAAAAAATGGTTGTCCATAATTGCTGATTGTTTGATTAACAGACAAGATATTACACCCCCTCTACTGAGCATATACTTTACTTTCCTGGTATAACACATCTTAACAAGAAGACAGCGCAAATTCAAGAATTACCATCTAATTACATGCAATACCAAATGCTCAATATACACTACTAAAAGTTTAAACTTTTTTATATATCAACATCAATATTTATAGTAACATATTAAGCTATAAATTGAATTCCACTAGAATTATTTATTGGCTGTGTCCTAAAAAAACTTGGCAGAGATATCCAAAACAGATAATGGAATCACTACTCGTAGAGCCTGTATATTTTTTGTAAATAGGCTACAGGCAGTTTTGATATTCATCAAAATGTAAGTTGTACATTTACCGATGTAATCATTCCTGTGAGGCAAGACTCTTCTGTTATTGGGCATACGTAGAATGTAGCCCAAGGAACTGGCTTTTTTATGACCATTTACCTGTTCTTCTGCTGCTTGTTATGACCCAGTTATGAAGCGATGTCCTCCCTTTAGCTGCCTCTCAGTTCTTTCTATCTTTTTATTTTTTTCTGAAGGCATACTCTCCTGTTTCTGTGACTGACCTACAGTATATATATACACACAACAAAAAATATGCATGTTAGCTGCTAATATCAAATGTAAAAAGACTGGCTCGTCTACTCCCTTAACTACATTTTCTTAAGGAAATCTCAAATCTAGTTAGCTATGTAGCCATGCAGACAATAACGTGGTGAGTTCGTAGGTTTGCAAACTTAGAAAAGGTTAATGAAAATAGCCTTTCTTAAACACAAAAGTGCTCAATACGACAAACTTGGTGTGTTACTTTTGTACAGTCCTTATGAACAATCTGTATTGGAGGAGGTGAGCACTTGTGCTCAGTTGAGATCAGTTAGGTCCAACATTTTTTTTTTCCCTTACGGCAGATCCGTACTAAATACAGAAGCAGAATAATCAAGAGGTGGGGAAAAAAAAGGGCACTTGGGCCAATAAGGACAAAGGGGCAGGGGCTTGAGCCACTGTAGCCTCCCCACTCTGCAAGTCCCTGCTGAAAAGACTAAGCACCCTCGCCAAAACAAAGAGAATGTTCAAGTATGGTGAGGTTAATCTTTAACAAGTATTCTATTATATGAAAATGTGTGTTGAATGAGTATGAGTTCAGGCTTATAATAAATAATAATAATTGCTTACACTTATATAGTGCTTTTCTGGACACTCCACTCAAAGTGCTTTACAGGTAATGGGGATCCCCTCCACTACCACCACTGTGCAGCCCCACCTGGAGGATGCGACGGCAGCCATAGTGCGCCAGTAAGCTCACCACACACCAGCTATCAGTGGCTGGTAGCAGAGTAATGAAGCCATTTCAGAGATGGGGATTATTAGGAGGTCATGATTGGTAAAGGCCAACGGGAAATTTGGCCAGGACGCCAGGGTTACACCCCTACTCTTTTTGAGAAACGCCCCGGGATTTTTAATGACCACAGAGAGTCAGGACCTCGATTTTACATCTCATCCGAAGGACGGTGCCTGTTTACAGTATAGTGTCCCCGTCACTATACTGGGGCATTAGGACCCACATGGACTGCAGGGTGAGTACCCTCTACTGGCCCCACTAACGCTTCTTCCAGTAGCAACCTTGGTTTTTCCCAGGAGGTCTCCCATCCAGGTATTGACCAGGCTCACACCTGCTTAGCTTCAGTGGGTTGCCAGTTGTGAGCTGCAGAGTGATATAGCTGCTGGCTTAAATGATGTAAAAGTCAGAAACACCTAATAAAGTCTGGCCTTATTTGTTAATATGCCTGTGCATACAATGCCTATTGCAATAGTTTGAAAAGATTAATCAGTTTCTTTCTACCTTTTGTTTGTAGGGCAATTTAGACAACATCCCCTTTAGGGGCAATACCCTGTGCAGTAAATAGGCATATATGTCAGAAAAAAAAGTTTAGAAAACATTGAAATAACTGCTTTTCTAAAAATATTTTCTCTCCTAAATCACAGCAATGCCATCAGAAATTGTCTATGTTTTGTGGGAATCCTAACCCTAACCCTAGATAAGGGTTTGCCTTAGGTTAGGGTTTAGACATTCCTCAAAGAGTTTCCACAATCTTTCATTCATTTGATTGGAAAATTTACTTCACTGCATCAAAATATTAGTCTGCAAAGGCAAAGCAGCATCGCCAAAATGAAGAGAATGAATCAAGTATGGTAAAATTAATTTTTAACAAGTATTTGTCATGAATGTCTGAAAGGCATGCCATAGAATGGCCAAGAGAGTAGTAAAGACACTATATATAGCTCCAAATTGGGGGTTAGCCCGGGCTCAGGAGATCAGACGATGTTGGGAAGAAATCTATGCCCTCAGGCCACGGAGGAGACGACGTGGTGCTAGGCGGGTCTCAAGACATCCAAACCCTCACTGCTGAGCTGGGAGGAAAGGGTGACCCGGAATTATATAGCCCCATACAAAGACACACCGGTAGGACAACTGAAGCACAGGGAAACTAAGAACAGGACAGAGCAGGAGATCCCTCTAGCTGTAGAGGGCGTGACAGTATTATGTGAATGGTAATTTTGTGTTGAATGGAATCCTGAATAAGTATGGGTTCAGGCTTAAATGGTGTAAGAGTCAGAAACACCTAATGAAGTATGGCCTTATTTGTTTATATGAATGTGCATAAAATGCCTATTGCAACAGATTGAAAAGATTAATCAGTTTCTTTCCAACTTTTCCTTTTGGGGCAATTTAGACAACATCCCCTTTAGGGGATACAGTATATAGGCATATATGTCAGAAAAAATGTTTAGAAAACATTGAAATAACTGCTTTCCTAAATCTAATTTCTGCCCTAAAACACACCCATACTATCAAAAAGTGTCTGTTTTCTGGGAATCAAACCCTAACCCTAGCTAAGGGTTTGTTCTTTGACAATATTCCACTCATTTGACTGGAAAACCTGCTTCTCTGAACCAAAAGATGAGTCTGAAAAGACAAAACAACCTTACCAAAACCAAGAGAATGTATCAAGAAGGGCCAAATTAATATTTGTCAGGTATTCTTTCATTGGAACCTTTGTGTTGAATAGAGTGCTGAATCAGTATGGGTTCAGGCTTAAGTGGCCTAAGAGTCAGAAACAACAAAATATATTTGGATTTATTTGTTAATATACCTGTGCATTCAATGCCCATTTGTAGAGTTTGAAAAGTTACGTCAGTTTCTTTCAAACTTTTGCTTGTAGGGCAATATAGACACCATTCCCTTTTGGGGCAAAGCACTATATACAGCCATATACAGTACGTCAGAAAAAAATGTTTAGAAAACATTGAAATAACCTTTTTCCTAAGTATCATTTCTGCCCTAAAACACAGCCATACTAACAAAAAGTGTCTACGTTATGGGAATAAAACCCCTAACCCTAGCTAAGGGTTTAACTTGGTTAGGATTCAGGGATTTGCCAAAGACTTGTCAAAATATTCCATTTGACGGGAAAACCTGCTTCTCTGAATCAAAAGATTAGTCTGAATGACACAACAACCTTGCCAAAACCAAGAGAATGTATCAAGAAGGGCCAAATTAATATTGGACAGGTATTCTTTTATTGGAACCTTTGTGTTGAATAGAATGCTCAATGAGTACGTGTTCAGGATTAAGGGGCCTAAGAGTTAGAAACAACTAACACATTTTGGCTTTAGTTGTTAATATACCTGTGCATTCAATGCCCATTCCTAGAGTTTGAAAAGTTAAGTCAGTTTCTTACAACTTTTGATTGTAGGGCAATATAGACACCATTCCCTTTTGGGGCAAAGCACTGTATACAGCCATATAGGTCCGAAAAAAATGTTTGGAAAACATTGAAAGAACTATATTCCTAAGTATCCTTTCAGCCCTAAAACACAGCCATGCCATCAAAAACAGTCTACGTATTACGGGAATAAAACCATAACCCTAGCTTCGGGTTTTGCTAGATAAGGGTTAGTGTTCAAACATTTCTCAAAGACTTTTCACAATATTCCACTCATTTGACTGGAAAATGTGCTTCTCTGAATCAAAATATGAGTCTGAAAAGACAATACAACACTGCCAAAAGCAAAAGAGTGTATCAGGATTGGTCATATTCATTTTTGAAAGGTATTCTTTCATTGGATATTTTGTGTTGGACGGAGTGCTAAAGGAATGTACGTTAAGGCTTATGTGGCCTAAAAATCCGAAACAACTAATACATTTTGGCTTTAGTTGTTAATATGCCTGTGATTTCAAACCCCATGGCTAGAGTTTGAAAGTTATATCAGGTTCTTTCGAAAATCTGCTTGTAGGACAATTCAGACACCATTCCTTTTTGGGGCAAAACACTGTATACAGCCATATAGGTCAGAAAAAAATGTTTAGAAAACATTGAAAGAACTATATTCCTAAGTATCCTTTCAGCCTAAAACACAGTCATGCCATCAAAAACTGTCTATGTATTATGGGAATGAAACCCTAACCCTAGCTTCGGGTTTTGCTAGGTTAGGGTTAAAATATTTCTCAAAGACTTTTCACAATATTCCACTCATTTCACTGGAAAATGTGCTTCTCTGAATCAAAATATTAGTCTGAATGGACACAACAATATTTCCAAAACCAAGAGAATGTATCAATAAGGGCCAAATTTATAATTGTCAGGTATTCTTTCATTGGAACCTTTGTGTTGAATAGAGTGGTCAATAAGTACGGTTTCAGGCTTAAGTGGCCTAAAAGTCAGAAACAACTAATTTATTTGGCGTTATTTGTTAATATACCTGTGCATTCAATGCCCATTGCTAGAGCTTGAAAAGTTAAGTCAGTTTCTTTCAATCTTTTGCTTGTAGGGCAATATAGACACCATTCCCTTTTGGGGCAAAGCACTGTATATAGCAATATATCTCAGAAACAATGTTTAGAAAACATTGAAATAACTTTTTCTAAGTATCATTTCTGCCCTAAAAGACTACTATCTATCTATCTTCTGCCATACTATCAAAAAGTGTCTACGTTTTCTGGGAATCAAACCCTAACCCTAGCTAAGGGTTTGGCTAGGTTAGGGTTAGCGTTTAGACCATCGTCAAAGAGTTTCCACAATCTTCCAGTCATTTGATTTTATTTGGTTTAGACCTTAGAGAAACCTTAGAGTTTCCACAATCTTTCATTCATTTGATTGGAAAATTTACTTCACTGCATTAAAATATTAGTCTGAAAGGACAAAGCAGCATCGCCAAAAGGAAGAGAATGCAAAAAGTATGGTAATATTAATTGTTAACAAGTTTTTTGTTACTGGAAATTTTGTGTTGAATGGAATCCTAAATGAGTATGGGTTCAGCCTTAAATGATGTAAGGGTCAAAAACACCTAATAAAGTATGGCCTTATTTGTTTATATGCCTGTGCATAAAATGCCTATTGTGAGAGTTTTCATTAATTCATTAAACATTAATCAGCTTCTTTCCACCCTTTGTTTGTAGGGCAATTTAGACTACATTCCCTTTTGGGGTAATGCCCTGTACAGTATATAGGCATATACGTCAGAAAAAAAAATGTTTAGTAAAGATTGAAATAACTGCATTCCTAAATATAATTTCTCTCCTAAAACACAGCCATTCCATCAGAAATTGCCAATGTTTTGTGGGAATCCTTACCCTTACCCTAGCTAAGGGTTTGTCTTAGGTTAGGATTAGGGTTTAGACATTCCTCAAAGAGTTTCCACAATTTTTCTTTCATCTGACTGGAAAATTTACTTCACTGCTTCAAAATATTAGTCTGAAAAGGCAAAGCAGCATTGACAAAACGAAGAGAATGAATCAAGTATGGTAAAATTAATTTTTAACAAGTATTTGTCACGGATGTCTGAAAGGTATGCCATAGAATGGCCAAGAGAGCAGTAAAGACACTATGCATAGTGGCAACCTGGGGGTTAGCCCGGGCTCAGGAGACCAGACGATGTTGGGAAGAAATCTATGCCCTCAGGCCACGGAAGAGATGACCTGGTGCTAGGCGGGTCTCAAGACACCCGAACCCTCAATGCTGAGCCGGGAGGAAAGGGTGACCCGGAATTATACATACAAAGACACACCGGTAGGACAAGTAAAGCAAAGGGAAACTAAGAACAAGACAGAGTAGGAGATCCCTCTAGCTGTAGAGGCATGACAGTATTCTGTTATTGGAAATTTTGTGTTGAATGGAGTCCCTGTACCCTGGTCAGTATATAGACATACAGTATAACCCAGCTCAATGGTATTTTATAGATCACTGTATCTCTTTAATAAGAGAATGTTTTCAGAAATCAAGTGGGTGAGATCTTTACAGATAAGGAAAATTCTGTGCATGTCTAATTAAGAATCTTTTAATGGGCTGAATCAGGTTGGAGCAGAAACCCACGCTCCAGGAAGTGGGTGTGAGCCCCCTGGAGAAATTGCTTTAAAGAGGAAAGCCTGCTGGGGTCCCCTGACCTGCAGGCAGCAGGAAAGAACAACACAGTTCTCAGGAGACCTGTCCTCACCCTGCAGCTGGGGTGCCCTGATCCTCCCCCACTTACGTAGCTGGAGTATGCTATCCCCACCCTGCAGCAGGGGTGCCCTAACCCCACCCTGCAGCTGGGGTGCCTGATCCTGCCTTTCAGATAGGGTGTTGTCTCGTGGTCCCCTGAACACTGTTGTGTCCCTAATCTACTGACCCCTCCATGAAGAAAATAACACATGAAGAAAGCAAAACTTCTCCCTCCCACCATGATTTTATTTGACAAACAACAATACATTATGTAGTCAGTTCTTACAAAAAACTGAAGATGTAACACTTGTGTGCAGGTGTGGGTACATGCTTTACATGATTATTAGGTCCTTCAGGCCTGGAATACCACCAAAATATCAACCTGTCAACCAGATGTGGGGTGTATACATGGTGCCTGTCGTTACTTCTCCCCCACAAGACCCTCCCAGTGCCGGGTGTGTGAGCTGCGGTCACACTTCTCATTTGCTCTGGCCCAGGACTACACTGGGCAGAAAGGTTAAAGCTATCCAAGACTGCCAGTCTGCTACTCATTTCAATTGCAATTTCAAAGCCTGCAGATGGCAGTAACGCCACATCCGTCCACATCTGGGCTGGCAGACCCATCCTTCCCTGTGCGTGGGAGCTGGTGTCAGTTTTGAAGGGCACGCACTGTCACAGCAAAAAAATAAATAATCATGTTCTAGGATCAGACAACACCACTGCATTTCCAGAGAAGCAGGGGGAGGGGGAGACGAAACGAACACCACCTAGAGAGGCTTGGCAAGCCCATGGGTTCAGTCTTTCCCAGCAGCAAGACGAGCAGCAGAAAGACCCCGGCTGACTGACCAA
Source organism: Lepisosteus platostomus (assembly GCF_059453375.1). Classification (NCBI taxonomy): domain Eukaryota; kingdom Metazoa; phylum Chordata; class Actinopteri; order Semionotiformes; family Lepisosteidae; genus Lepisosteus; species Lepisosteus platostomus. The sequence continues at coordinate 16,332,946 of NC_142623.1, forward strand.
TGTCCTTGACCAGGAAATGTGCCGCAAGACAGAGAGAGCCCCACTGGATCGGGACCCGGGTCCCACGCAGTAATCCTCCAGGGCAGAGGTGGCCATGCCCGGATTGTTTTTTTTTGGGGGGGGGGGTTTGCTTTCCGTTTTGTCCTCACTCCAGCATGACAAGTAAATCGCAACAGCAGCAAGAGGGGACTCGTGTGGTTCCCCAACCCCCCCACTCTCACCCACCCCCCCGAACCCCTCAGGGGTAGGAAGCTGGCACACACTCTGCTCCGGCTGTTCTAAAGGCCACCACCAGTTAAAACCAAAAAGCACTGGAGCAATCGGATATAGACAAACAGCAGGGTAAGAAGGTGGAAGAGCAAGCCTGCCAGGAAATCCTAAACATCAGCCGGTGTCCAAATGTCCACCTCAGGGCTGGAAAAGGACCCACGTGCCAGACCTCTCATTCTCATTGCACAATTCTTTGTAGAAAACCTTCTGGCTTTTGCAGAATCTCCGCATTCTGTCAGGCCACCATCCTAGAACAAATCCAAGCAAGCGAGCGAGCTGCATCAATGAAAATCGGAGCCTGAGAAAAGCCACAGATGGCAAGGAGCAAGCCAGTCTGGCCAGGGAGAAAGATCTCACAACAAAAGGAGCCTGTTTGTAAAAACTCTGCATGTGACCCTCTCTCGCTGACCGACTGTACGGCTCTAGCGTAGGAGAAATTATTTTTTGCTGCAAAATTAACTAACCCTAGCCATACCACAGAAGCACGGCGCAGAGAACGAGAGATCTGGCTCTGTGTGCTCATCAGTGAAGGAATCTGTGGCCAGGTTGCAAACAGAGAGCTTTTAAATGGAAACCATCGTGACTCGATGGCTCAATAAAATAAAGACCTCAACAAACAATACAGACCAGCGCTCCGGGGGAAGATTGTCTGGAAAGGTTCCCCCGGGAAGCTGCTGTTTATGCTCAGCTACTCATGCTGTCAATTGGCCTGTCCACCTGCACTCTGAAGAATGGACAGCGGCTTAACCCACCAATAAGCCCACAGCACTGTGCTTCTTAACTGCTGCCCTGGAGGACCGAGGACCCCTGTCTTGTCTGAGTTTCATTCCGGTTGATGTTTAGTCCCTAAGCTGCAGAGACTAGTCCCTGTCATCGGACCACTCAGACATTTTTAACCTGCTCCTGCACCTGAATCTTGGTTTCAAACATCCCGTCTCCCCTCTCCCCACGTACCTATCCTACCAAGAAAGCTCCTCCCAGTGCTGCTATCTCACAGTGTCCACACACCACGAAGATATCTTTTTTTGCCCTTTTCTCTTGTGTTTTTCGGCCACCTAAAAAAAAAATAACCTTATTGTAGTGGAACTTGTATTATGCCATCCCTATCCCACCACTCACAACCTATTCCATGTCTTGACCCTGATGCCGCCATTATGTACCGACTATCATCTGCAATTTCTGTCCAGTCCCCTTCTAGAGTCATCTTCGCACACCTCTGCTCGCTCTTGCCAGAAAAACGTCAAGGCAGTGCCAATCTGTCCTCCCATGATGCCCCACTCCAATGCTGTGTCCAGCTTGGCCAGCTGTGCCACCTCCCGCCTGGAATATCCTGGAATATAACAGCAGGTCAGGGCCCCCTCGGCATCCCGCCAGCCTCCTCCGCGAGCTTCCGAAGATGCAGCCCCGCCCCCTCCTCGTACCAGCTCAGGTCAGTGTGGTTTGGGGGTGTGTCCATCCACATAGAAGTTGCGGGTGACCCTGGGCAGCGTCAGCTCCATGCCGTCCATCTCAGGGGTGAGGATGATCTGGCAGCCCAGGCGGGAGTTTTCCTGCAGGAGGGGAGCCATGTCCAGCATGTCCTCTTCCCTGGAGAGAGGGAGACAGGAGTGAGCCGAGGTTCCTGGCCTCGGAGCCCGTGCTCCAGGATAGATCCAGATTCAGCTCCACAACGCCATGCCGCTCAGCTTGTGCCCGGGACTGATGGCAGTTACTACTGGTTCAGCCACAGCTCTTTTTATCATTTTGAATTCCAATGACCCCAGGGAGAGCAGTTCTACATCGATCCCAGCAAGGGTGAAGTGGACCACACCTGAATTTTCTGTACTGACTTAGGCTCCAGGTCAGGGATTTCAAGGGTTAAAAAAACCCTGCAGGACTCTGGATGCCGAGACGACCGGAGCCTGGAATCAGTGAGACTGTTCCGGTCAGGACTGAAAATGGCGCCCTGGATTCAGAGATATGATCTGAACTGTGAGGAAACCAAATTGTAGCAAGTGGTATACGAGCCCCTCAAAAGCAAGGCTAAATGCTAAGCAGGTTTATTAGGAGGTAAAGAGTAAGACCAATTACAAGGGCCTGGTTGGGTTCAGACACTAAAATAGTGCAAGCTGTGTTTAAAAGAGCCGACTGGCTCCTTCTCTCCCAACAGCCCAGGGCTAAGTGCTACAAAGTGAAAAAGGAAACTTCTCAAGCTCTGTAAAAAGCGACTGGCTGCCAAGCTCATTGAAGCATGTCCTGCTCTACCAGGGTCCGGGAGCTTGACGTGACCTCCACGCACTCCTGCTCACCTCTCGTCCGGCTCGGGTAGCTTGTCGCAGTAGTCTTCGCTCACGTAAACGTGGCACGTGGAACACGCAAGCGAGGCTTCGCACGCCCCTGGAAATGACACGGACAGCTCCGTCAGTACCCAGACAGCAGCCTTTCAACCACCCGCTGGAAGGAGAGCTTCTCCCAGTTTCACAGGAACACACACGCGGATCAGGGGGGGAATGTGTCTGGAAGTTAGCACAGTCACCTACACCATCCCTGATCCAGGGGCTCTCAGTCCTGGTCCAGCCCACTTTCATGAGATAACTGGGGCCTTACTTCTTCCAAGAAGCTGCTTCAATTAAATATCTGCATGTTATTTCACTCACAAAGTACAACAGATAAAGCTCCAACATGTTTAAGAGCCAGAAACCAACAGTTCACCTTTACATCGGATTTTTAAACCAATGAATGGTTTGTTGGTGTAACTTAGGGCAGGCTAGAACAAACACCAGCAGGACTGGGAGCCCCTGTGCTAGAGGATGCAATCAAATCACAAGTCAACCCTTACAAGCTCATAACAAGTCCCGAGTATCTTTGGTTTCACTGGAACAGAAGTAAAAACAGGTCCTCTTCTGCCAAACCAGCAACAACAAATGCACATATGTTGTGTTTCATTCACTGGCATGCTGGCTGCCTTTGTCACTTGGGTTCACTTATGAAAAACTCACTAACATTCGGACTGACTCAATATTCTCCTGCCAGGCCGGAAGCCCAGATTTATAGTTCATAGACTTTTTCTACTGGCAGGACTTTCAGGCCCCAGCAGGCCATGAATGGATAATTATTAAGGAAGAAGCTGTACCTTCCAAGTCGATGCCATGCCTGTGAGCCAGGTAAAGCACATTGTCTCCCACTCTGGCCTGGACAGGAATCCTCTTTCCCAATCGATCCACGAACACCACATTGACCCTGCAGGGTGAACAGCCACACCAACCCCATCAGCACAGTCAGAACTCCTTTCTGTTGGCAACTCATCACCAAGTTGACTTATTTGTTTTCGTGATAGTCCTTGATCTTAAAGGGAGCACTATATCCAGACCTCTTGATTTTTGGTTAAGAAATCCATAACTACACAGGAGAGGTCCCAAACGAAAGCAAGCCATTGGGCTCACTGAGTCTGTCTGATTTTTAGTAGGATCTCATTGCGCTGTTTCTTGAAATGAGTCAGGGTATCACGACATGGCTGGGCAAATTGTACAGATGACATTGATCACTAAACCCAGTTCAGTATCACAGTTCAGCTGGAGTGGCATTTTTATGGTTGCAGGTCTGTTTCTGCCAATAGTTAAATAAGATGTCCAGACCTTACTTTACTGGTAATAGAATGGAGATGTATGTAATGTGCAATAATTACAAGCACAATTTTTGAAATTATTGTAATTAGTCACAGTAAAAGTAATTGTAAATTCCGAGGGCAATACTGAATGGTAAACTGTATCCTAGTGAAGACTCAGTGATGGTTAAATACTGCTCAAAGGAAATAAGGTGGAAAATAAGCACATTAAACAACACAACATAACTTTATCATACATTTTAAATATTACCGCTAACTTGTCCTACTACTTAGTGTTAGGGAGCTGCACACATTACAATACGGTCGTCTATAGTCCTAGTCTTGGAGACCCCATTCCAATGCCTTATAGGTCGTTCTCTGGTATCTCCAGTTTCTAACATCTAACATCTGAACTAAGGTGGGAATGTGAAAGAAAACACTGCAGGATTGGTGCACATTAATTATATGAAGCAATTCCCTGACAGGGCTAAACATGAGGAACCAGGCACAGGTACAAAAGGCCAGACGAGGACCTTGAACTCAAACTGCCAACAATTCAGAGCACTTACACATCTCTCAAGTCTTCTGGTTCTCTGCCTTCAGTGCCCTCTTGGCTCTGATGGAGACCTAAAAGGAGCATCAGAGAGGCAGTCAGTCAGACATCATGACCCCAGTGTGTCACTGGGCAAAAATGAATTCAGGGGCAGCCACTACAACCCTCATTTTATAGCACTTTGATCCATTTCAGCTACTACATGAAGTGTCAAAACATCTTATTTCCTATATACGACAATGTTTTAAAATTCGAGGAATGCATCTTGTCTTCAAAGCACTACAATTCGTCACAAAATAAATGACAGCAAGATCCGAGACAAATTAGACGTGAGAGTCACTTTCTTTAAGCGATTTTGGCTCTTAAGTTGAAAAGGTATTTTTAAAATGTGCACCGTTCTCAACTTTGTCTACTACTACTACTTCAGTGTATCTATCCATAACATCTGCCTGAATTGTATGCAACTGTATGAGGACAGCAGTCGAGACAAGACTCACCGTATGTCCAATGTAGCTTCCTCTTCACGGACCGAAAGAAATGGACGCCTGGGTTTGTATGGGTACATCCACCCAGCCTGACGAAACCAGAAACATTACCGCTGGGAAGAACTCCACAGAATCTCAAAGTCAGCCCCGCACTCCTCCTCACCATCCTGGAAGCCGCCATGACAGTTGTCGTCATGTGACCCCAGAGAGCCAATGACAAGTTCGCCTGCTCGAAGCGCGTTGCTAGTGGGCTTGGGGACTGTTTCTCCAAGCGGGTTTAATAATTCAATATTATCTCAAGTTACGTTTAAGTATATAGGATATGTTGCTTTTGTTACTCAACCGGATACAATTACGAAAATCTAGACTTTTTTTCAACATATTTACTAAAGAGTTCAATTTTTTTTATTTACAGAGCAAAGCGATAGAGCGTATGTGGAGGGAATTAAACAAATTTACTGTTCTGTGTAACATTATTCCTAACCGTAATGCCTGCAATATGAGCAGCAACTTGTGAGCATGACGAAAACACAAATTCTGCTATCTTAGGAAAATAAAAAAACGGTAATTTACGCAGTAAGGTTCCTGTAACAATTTTTCCACCAGTAGCCTTCATGGCAGCGTTCTGAACTAGGGCTGTATTTATTAATGCATTAAACGCTGACTTATTCGTTTGGGGACAGTTTATAATTGCAAGTTTAATAATTCAAGTACGTTATACTGTATACAAATTATAAACTAGCATGTAACTTGTCAAATACTTTTCACAGTTTGGAACTGGATTAGTATGCTACAGAAGACTCCGTTACACGTGGCACCACCAGGGGGAGCTATGGTCTGAAAGCCGGTCGTGTTCTAAATAGCAAGCTTTTAAAACAGTCTGCGACCGTATTAAAGCAGGGCCTGGCCCTACGCTCCGATTGCAGGTAGCCGGAGCTCAGCTGACCCAAGTTCTATGTTAATACACGGGGATCGTGACTTCACGAGTGAAACGATTCCAAGTGTTGTTGGCGTCCGTATAACGATTGAAATAAATCCATATGTCTTATAAAATTATACACCGAAATTCAGTGAGATGTTGAGTATCTTATAACATACTCAGTTCGTTTCCTCTGTATTTCACAAGACGCAGGCGATCGGAAATTATAAAGTCAGGTTACAGTATCTGTGTCACAGTAGCTGAAACCTGCTTTCACACCTACAAACAGCTGCCTCCTCTCGAGAATTTACAAGAAACCCTCTCCGACTTTCAATCTCGTGCCTTAACTTCCCAGCACTTCGGCTTTTCATTGTATTATTATTTTGTAATAATCCAAATATGGTTAAACCTATTAGTATGTATTAAATAGCACCATGGAGGAATGTGTCTTACTTCCTTTAAAGTCCCAGATGGGAAATTTGCTTTGCAGGTAGGTAAAGACATAACACAATGCACAATATATTTAACACAACATGATCCCACCATCAAATAAAAAACATGCATGTATGATGAAAAAACACATGAATAAAGTAAAATAAACTGTACAATGCATAGTAAAATATGCAATCAGTTGTCCAAAATAAGCAGGTAAGCTGTGGGAATAAAGGATAACTTATATCTATTACTCATAGAAGATTAGACATACCATGTTATTATTGCTAATAACGCGAGATGAGCTTTATTGCTTATTCATGCTTATATCCACGAATTGAAGAAGGTTTTAATTTAATTCAATTGTGCTTATTTTAGAAACAGAAAATAAACACATCTGTGCATTTACATAGAAAACAAAACTTTAAAAAGATCATTCCGATATTAAATGCGATAAAGAATTTCAATTGTAGAAAAATCTGATTCACTGTATGCAAATTTCTTTTTTAAAAACAGCTGCTGTGGTGAGCTTGCACCACAGTAGGCGCTGGAGCTCCGACTTCAGAGCAGTAATTGCGAGCCGCCAATTGTCAACCTGGAACCATTCTGAGACGCCTTCGGGAGCTCCAATGATGCTTGCAAACAATTGTTTATTCTTGGCCTTTGCATCTTCAGACACTGAGTCATAAACCATTTTCTCTGGCCCTGATTAGAGTCGGCTTGCGAAGAAACTTTCCCACATTCTGGAGCTCTGTCACTAAATATGAGTTTATTTTGTGGTAATGTACAGCTCGGAGCTATTGGCACTTTTGGAAACTAATCAGAAGCGCCGATTGAATTACGGCAGCGCCTGACTTTCCTAATTCAAACCGTGGGATCGATCGTGCTGGAACGGGTAAACTAGAAAATGCAGAGACAGCGTCTGTGTAGGATTTTACTTCGATAAGTGCGCGCGGGTGCAAAATAACTGCCGTGCAGACTTGCATTTAAAATGCCACTGCAGCCCGTCAGGTTCAGGCTTTCGGCCACACTTGTTCGGTCTCGATTACTCCAGTAAGCCACCCATCTACAGCTGGGGCGACAGGCGGCTCAAAGAATCAGAGAAACCGTTAGTCCTGGGATCTGCGCATGCGCCCAGCTGGAATCCCTCACAAGGGTCATGGACTGTGGGGTCAGGGGGCACCGACAGTTGCCTCCGTCTGTCTCATCTGCGTGGGAGTCCGACTGTGCCCCCTCATCCACTCACGCACCTGTGTCTGTTTGGTTCATTTCTTGGGCTGTTGCATTTTGTTTCCTTTACATTGAATGCGTTTTCAAAATCAGTGCAAAACGAGAACAGAATTGTACACTACAGCTACATATCAGACCCTCCCAGCTCACACCTGTAGGAACTCTGGCCAAGGCTTGGACACAGGCACTGTTAGCATTGGACTGCATGTGCCCCCTCACCCTTCATCCGTTCACCTTGATAAACCCTAGGGTTTAAAGTTCACGCTGCAAAGAAGATGAATGAAACCCCGGAACGTTCTTCATCTGTAACACTCAGGTCCCTATTCCACACACTCCCGCGGCTGCTAAGGGTTAGTGTGAAAAGCTCCCAGACAGAAATACGAAAGTAGAAGAAGCCCATGACAATGATGTCACACCTGGACAGACCGTGAGTTGGGCAGGAGGGCAACCTCCCCTCCCAGGGGGCACAGTGAGTCAGCTGATGGGGCAACGGAGCTCCCTCTCCCCCAGGGGGAGTAATGATTCCTGCTGGCTGGTGGAGAAGAGCCTGTCCCCTCCCCTCCCTTGTTCTAAACTTAGACGTTGACATTCCCCTCAGCCGTGTTACCAGCCCCCCCTCACATGCAGCGTGGCTCCGGCTCCAACTGTCGCAGCCAGCTGACGTCAGCAGTCAGCTCCGGTCAACAAGCCCGGAGCTCCGCCGTGTCCTACCGGATAGTTAGCGTCGACCGGACCGGAACCTCTCCCCCATGCCACTCTGGGCTCGACCATGCCCGGCCCGCGCCAGGCCCCGCTGTTAACCTGGCACCCTGGGGCCACCCTGGCCCGGGTAGGTGCTTGCCTCCACCGGGGGAGTCACAGCCCAGGCTGCACCCTGGCTGGAGACCCCGATTGGCCAAAGGGGGGGGGCTCACGGCTCCACCTGTGAATCTAGTGTGCCACAGCACCAATGACTACACTCCACCTAGCGCCAGCCAGTGCTGCTCCACTGGAAGGGAGTTTGCTTTGATCTGGGCGTGCTCCCCAGCTGTCTCCTTTCACTCCATCAAACAGCCCCGGCAAGCGTGGATCCTCCGGCTCTCCGAGCTCCCACCACGCACGAGCCAGGCGGAACTCCAGAGGCTCCGGAATGGCAGTTGTCCTGGGCCAAGGAGAGCATACTATGTGTTTTCTTCGTTCTCTTGAAAGCTGTTCTAGTCTAGCAAGTCGAAACGGTGAGATGCCTGCTGCTGTAGCTGCCATCAGAGGCGAGACCGCACCGCAGCATTCTGTGGGCATCAGCTACCCAGCTTCAGCACAGCTCTCATCGTGGTGTTGTCCTGGAATCTAGAATCCCCACTATCCTGGCTGTGAGCTCAGGCTCTTGGCTTGTGCCTGTCATCTGTTGTGCACTTGTGCTGGAGATGATGGAAGGACATAGGAAAAGCATGCTGTAAGGCCAGCGAGAGAACATTATCTCAGTGGGTCTGCAGTGCCCAGCGTTTGACCTGCCTACTGCAGTGCATCGCCTTAGACTCTGAAGTCTCCACTGTTTGCATTTCCTATCCAGACCCCAGTCATAACAAAGATTTTTTTCACAGCAGTCATGGCTTTTGAGTTGCATGAACTCCTACCTCCACCTCCACCCCTTATTGTCTTTTTAAATCGCACAGGATGTGCTCCTTCCAATCAAAACCTGCTCTCCCCTTCATGCAAATACCTAACGCAGAGATTTCAAGGATGTGCTGACGAGCTGTTAAGGCAGCCCTAGAGGAAAATAAAAATACTTCCCCCACCGTCTCCCCTTCTACCCAAACTGTCCAGCTTTCCCAGAATGCTTTTTCATGACATGTGGCCCAAAAAAAAAAATTAGCCTTATGCACGAGCTTTTGTATCGAGCTTCAGTTCCCTGCACAATGCACAATGCCAGGCTGCAACAGATGCTACCAAGTTTGTGCCTGCTCTCTCCTGTGACTGACCTTTCAGGTGACAGGACCCTGTGAGTGCATCAGTTCAGATCTGGATGTTCTCCACAATTTCTCCCGAAGTGCCCTGTATTCACAGGGCCCGGCTCTTGTGGGCACCAGCCGTGCTTCCTTACTTCCCTGAAGAACTACAGGAGATCTCAGCCTGAGGATGTCTGCAGGATGGGCAGAAGAATAAATCAGAGTGGAGGGGAAACACAGGGAGATCCCTGGATACCGTGCTGGGATGTGTAGGGGAGCATCAATCCAGGCTTTGTTCTAGGATGAGGGAGACACGAGGAGGGAGCGAGACAGAGGGAGGGAAGAGAAACAGGGCAGGAAAAAGCTAATCGTTCCACCAGGAGCTCTTAGCCCACTCGACTTCAAGGTCCAAAGACCCCGCGTGTCTTTCTCTAGTTTTCTTTTCGTCGTGCCCCCCTGCTACAATTTAGAGCCGGAAACAAGGGGTTTTGATTTGTCGGGCCTGCAGCTCCACTGGGCTCCTCTCAGAGGTGTCTGAGACTCAGCAGGAACAGGGGGGTTCGGCTCTGGAGCCTTCTTGCTCCCAGTGTGAATTCGGAATTTTGAACATGCAAATACAGCACTCCCCCGCTTTCCAAAAGCAAAAAAGAAAGGAAAAATAGCTGTCTAGCTAAGATAAACATCTTGCACCACGGGAGAGAGAGAGAACTCGTTCCGATTTCAAGTTGCCTTCCCTCTCTGTGTTTTTGGTAGTTTTGAATGATAAAATGCAAATAAAACACCTAACTGGCTAACTACACCAACTCCAGCTGCTTTCCTTAAAAAAGCACACAAAAAATGTTAGGAAAATATTTTTCCTAAAGCAAAAAGCTCTGAAAAGCAGCTTTGGTCCGATTTAGTAGTATGTTGTAATAGGAGGAGGCCAATTCATCAGGTTTAATGTCATCACCCCTGTTGTTTTTATTAAATCGTCTACAGTACTTTTTTTATCATATAAGCGGGTTCACTGAAGCACCTTTCAAGATCTTCTGAAAAGGATATACTTAATCTTTGTAACTGATAAGGACAACAGTTGGCAGTATCTGACTTAAATGAATCATTTAATTCATTAATTAATCAAAAGCCACGTGTTTGAAGTCTTGAAAGACTTGTAAGACCTGCAGGACTGTGGCTCTCTAGGCTGCCCCTGTGCTAGATAGACAGGCCACACCTTCCTGGCCATGTCACTTCCTCTGCAGTAAAAATAAAGACACAGAATGGGCTGCATGGTACCGCAGTGGTTAGCATTGCTCACAGTGCTGGGACCCTGAGTTCAGTTCCAGACCTGGGGTGTTGTCTGTGTGGAGTTTGCATGTTTTCCCCATGTTTGCATGGGTTTCCTTCTCCCACAGTCCAAAGACATACTGCGGGGTTTACTGGCCTCTGGGAAAACTGGCCCTGCTGTGAGTGTGTGTCTGCCCTGTGATGCCCTGTCCTCTTGCCCAGGGTATACCTCACTTTGTGCCCGTAGTTTGCCAGTATAGGCTCCAGCTCCCCTGCATCTCCTGTACTGGATGTAGCTTTTAGAAAATTGATGGATGTATGGAAAAAGAAAAACGTTGAAATTCATAGCAAATACTGTAGCCTACCTCTGCTGGATGAATAATAACAACGATGATGTTTGTTAGAGGAGTGTGCAGGCGCTTTTAGAAAGGGAGGGGAGAGAACAGACTTTCACAGATGGGTTTTCCAAATGCAGGTCTGGAGACAGGAGTCCCAGAGCTGGGGAAGTGGGGGGGGGCAATGGTAAATCAGCCCGCAGGTCCAGCACGGGGCCCGCACGCGGGGCCGGCTCGCCACCTTCTTCCTGCACTGCACTAATGAGTTTCACAGAAGGAGATGGTGGGGTGGGGGGTGGGTTAAGGAGAGAACCAGAACTAATCCGCTTGATGTGCTTCTGGACTGAGCACTCGTGTCAGACAACACATAATGCCAAGCCACAACATACAGTATGCTACTGCACTAGCGCCGCCACCACCCTCCTCCCCTGCTCTGCACATTTGTGTGACAGGATGGGAGGGAAGAGCTCTCTTAGGAAAGGCAAGCTGGAACTAATCAGCCCTAGCAGTGAGCGTCTGCGTGAGGCCCTTCACGATGCACAGTGCCCGCCTACAGCAGCAGCTCTGGTCTGGGTTCTGCTCGGTTTTGACCATGACGCTGCTCAATAGTACGTGTTACCTCCACACCAAGCCTGCTCATTTTAAAGTGACCGGGCTCCGTGTTAAACACAACGTACTGTGATAAAGCTGCAGGGCATGCTTGCCGTTTTGCTACATTTTGAACAAGTGTATTTGTATTTTGTATTTTTATTTGTATTTTATTTTCTTAGTTGTGTTCTGTATTCGTTTATTTGTATTTGCTTTATTATGCCTTACCAACCACTCCTTAAGTCTGGACTTTTCCTGCTCTTTACTGTAATTTTACTATAATGTACCACAATCAAGGCTGCTGTTGGGCCTGTGACGATAGCCATCTGATAGATAGTCGATAGAATTTCAGATCTGGCTTGCAGAGTGACTGTGTTTGAGATGGAAAAGAAAATTACTGCCTTTTTCTCAGTTGGTTTCCAAATGAAGGGCCTGAACAGTTCTCTCGACCAGATCAATGGCTTGCTATTTCTAGTTCAGGTGGAGTATTGTTTCTTCTCTAGATGAGAGAAAGCTGATAAACGCCCTCTGTTCCTCCCAAGAGCCACGTCTTTAAGTACAATGCCAGTTTGTACAGTAAGGCATGTTGGAGGATTGTATGGTGTTCCTCCGAGTGATCAGTTCCATTTCCCATGCTGTCAGTCACCCGATTGTTTCAATTGTTTGTTTCACGCATAGTGACTGGAAGATGTGCCTCTACCGGAATCTCTATTGTTTGCAACTGTTCTCTCTCCTAGTTGAGGGAAATGCAAAATCATTCATCATAAAACAGGAAATAGAACAAACTCAACCCCCGCCCTAAACAGACAGATTTCCAAAATAAGCATAGGCAGGAAGTAATACAAGAGATAAACATAAGAAAATCTAAAAATGAGTGGAAGCCCATCTAGCGTATCTATCTACCAGTATTTGACCCAAGCATCTTATCCAGATTCTTCTTAGAAACATTACGTGGCTGGGTAGTTTGTTACAGATTCCCACTACATGGTGATATAACTGCTGACTAATGTACTTCCCCCTGTCACTATAGAACATTTATTTAATAAACCTGTGTGCTCTCATTGTGTCCATCTACATTGCCATCAGAGCATTGCCGTCAGTTTTGTAAAGTAATGGCCAAAACTGTACATAACATTCTATATGCGTGGTAAAAAGAGCAAGCAAAAAAAATACAGTTTAGAGATCAGAGCCTGGATTTAATCAATCTTTGATACAATGACCAGTCACATGTTCCAACCTCTTTTCTTAATGGTGTCGTTCCATTGGGCAGACATTAGACATGAGCAAATCAAAATGTCATCGCTGTGGGCTGGAATTTGAATATATGTCCTACAAGTGAGTGGCAGGTCAGATTTAATTCAGACTAATGCCTTGCACAGCAGATAAAACTGAACTGCTATTTACTGAACTCACCAGGAGTGTAATTTACCCACATGAGGCCGATACACTCACGAACACACTGGGTGTTGTCCTGTCTTGGAAATCGGATTTTGATGGAGCCTGGGAGTCTTAGATGATGTTTTGTCTCTTCCTTCCACAACTAATCCCATCTTACACCTACACACGTCACACGCGAGACCAGCACACACTTTCCTCCCTTCGAGAAATAAACTCCCAGATAAAAAGCAATTATATAATAAAATAATTAAATTGATGCAGACACACCCTCAAAAACAAATACTTCAAAATGTTAACAGATAAAAGAATGGTGCTGTGTGGGTTTGTCTGGGTTGATAAATGTACTGAGTACATACAGTAGGGTAACTACCATGTTTCAAAAGGTGACATCTTTAGCCTGTTCATGTCTACACCTCGAGAATCAAGTTTCCCACAGGATGTCAAACTGACTTGAAGATTTCCTTCTTGATTTTCCAATTAGCTTTAGGTAATATGTGTCACTTGCACAGGCCTCTGTGAAAACATTTACCTGTGTTGACAACGTGCCAGTAGAAAACATGGAGAACAGGCATGAAAAGGCAGCGGTTGACAATCATCACGGTGACCGACATTCACCATTATCCAATACACCAGGTTGTTCATAAGGACCAGTGAACTATTTCAGGGCCCACAATTAAAGGGGTCCAAGGACACACATGGAAATTAAGAGAAAGCCTGTTGAAGGTTGGCCTAGCATTGCTGCTTTGCAGCGCAGGGGCTCTGGGTTCCTGGGGTGCTGTCTGTGTGGAGTTTGCATGGTCTCCTTGCGTTCACATGGGGTTTTTCTCCAGGTGCTCTGGTTTCTTCCCACAGTCCAAAAACAGCGGCACATTGATTGGCTTTTGGGAAAACTGGTCCCGGTGTGAGTGTGTGTATCTGTGGCCCTGCAGTGCTTGTGGGATTGACTCTGGTTCCCTGTAACCCTGAATTGGAACATGGATGGATGTTCAGTGCTGAGATTAAGAAGCGTTTCTTCAGGAAGGGGAGGAGTCCGAAAATTTAACAGCCAGTTTGAAAAATGGCACATGGCACATGGCACAGGGGTGCTAAAGTGTGTATTTACAGACACACATTGAAACGAGGGCAATGAAGGGGACACACTTTGTTTAATTTCTCTTAGCCCTCCTCCTCCCCACTCCCACTCCTGGGTCTCCAGGTCATGTATTAAGGGATTAGTCCTGAGAAGAGGCACATGAACAAGATCTGTAGGTCCTAAGCAGGCAGAGAGCTGGTTGCCGGGGGGAGAGCAGAGGCAGGAGGCGAACACGTCGCTCTTAGCAGAGAGCAGAGTGTGAAGGCCAGGGTGTGGGGGGGGGCTCTCTCCACTGATATCTTTTGGAAGCAGGAAGGAGTGGTTGGACAAGTCACAGCTGAGTAGCACTGACTGGAAGTTGCTAAGTGGTTTTACCCCCACCCCGTGCAAAGACTGATTTAATGCCGTGTTTTAAAGTGAAAGCCTGACACGGGGCAGGTCCCAGCAGGCAGATAAGAGGGCTTGGTGTTGCACAGCCTGGTATATGTGCTTTGTTATGCAACAGCGGTTACGATTCTGCCAAACTGAGGTCTGGGTCGGCTTTTTTTTTTTCCGTTTTCGTTTTCTTCCCTGCTCCTGCTTTGCCTTCATTTCCCCGCGGTCCACAAACAGGTTCAGAGACGCCCAAGCGGTCACTTCTGCTCCCGGGGGAGAGAAAGAATCTGCATGCTGAAACTTGCGCAGATTGAAAGGAGGCTTTTAATTCAAAGTCATTTTGTTTCCTTGAGCCTGGGCGTATTGTCGCTCTTTTACAGATATATATCAATTAGGTTCATGTTATTGACACCAGCCTGCAGCTGTGTGTACTGGCAGGCCTTTTCTGTGTAAACTGTAGGCTTCTGTGGAAAGTCAGAAAAGCAGATCTGATTTATAGCGCAAAATGCATCCCACTCCACCCCCCTACCTCCAGTTTGGCATTACTTCTTCCTACATATTCTCTTCTAAAACCCTGCACATTGTTTTTTAGACACTGATAAAAACTCTCTGGAATTATAAAAAGCAACAAACTGGACACAGAGACAATACAACTGTGACAAAAGTCCCAGCACAAAATGGAGGAGGCACAAACAACAGCATGCCCTCATCCTCCTTTAGCATGGAGAGCATGAAGCCGGTAGTCATTCAGAAAGTCAGGGTTTACCAGTGAGATATAATACATATTTAGCTATGCATAGCACTGTCTAGTCTGGGCATGTGAATATTTATATATATATATGCGTTTCAAAGGAAGTTTAACAGCATGGTGCAAAAGTATGTAATAATCTGTTTATTTGTTTAAAGCTTTAGCAAATCACAAAAACTTTTCCCACCATATAAAAAAACAGATTTCTTAGGCAGATAAACCGAAGCCTGTGCGAAAGCATGTGTTTAAACTTGAATGTCTTTTTTTTTTAACCACATTATACAAATTACATTTTGCTTGCAGGCATAATATTTCCAGTAAGGAGCAAAAAACAAATAATAATAGTTATCAGAAAAAAAAGAAGCAGTTCAGCATTCGAGAGTGACAATGCCACAGAGCTGTGGTCTGCCAGTTTGCAGCGTAAGACAAGCGGGGGTAGATAACCGCACTCAGAATCGACACACAACTGAGACGGGGCCCCCGAAACCAGGGCTGGGGGCTGGGGGCTGGGGGGGCAGTGAGTGAAGAATGGTTCCTGCACAGCTGGAACAGCAAAAGTGCAAGTCCTTTGCAAAACAAGTGGCACACTGGGCCTCCTGATGGTCTCTGCTCGTGTAACGTTAAAGCGCACTGGAGGTACACAAGCCCCCTCCCGGCTGGGATGGGACACTGTATAGAAGGGCACCAGCATTGCTGTGGATTAACATCCTGATAAGGTTAATTCTAAACTAGTGCTGGGGTCCTTTTCACATACAGCTGGGAGAGGCTGGAGAAGGAGCCTAGCGCTACGATACAGCATAAATATCCGGACTATGACTGAGGGTGCAAACCCCTTACTCTCCTCTCTGCTACTCGCTGTTCCTATTGAGTCAGGCTGGATCTGGCAGTAAAAGAATGAGACTGGGAAGCCTTTTGGAATGAAACTGTTCACAACAAGAGAGCCCCCTGGCAGCAGCACACTGAGCAGAGGGTTTCACCTCCTGGACTGGTGTAAGACTCCCATCGCACGGCAGTTTGATCCTTTAATTCCATGTAAAGAAGCTGCAACACACTTTGTAGAAAACATAAGTGAAGCAGAAGAACAAATACATTAACACATATGCAGACTCGCGCTGTACGCTCCATATGCTAAGGCCTATGCAATATCAGGAATAGTGAATATTACTATAGCTCCCATTCAGTATAACTTTGTGCCACTTGGAGAAGAGATGCTAAAAATGTGACACGACACGAAGCACAAAAAGGAGCAAAGGGAAGCTCATCTGCATGTGGTAGCTTGGCCTTTGTGTTAGGCTCAGTTCAGCATCAACTCCTCACGCACGGAAGCATCGGGGGTAATTGTGAGGGAAAACTCTTGGTTGGAGATGGAGAGTGCTCATTGTTATATGCTGGAGACCTGCTGAACAGTGCAATGGGGGTAGACCTGTTTGTGCTCAGGCTCTGGACAGTGTTTTCAGAGCAAGGAAGAGGCATCTTGTCAACTGGCTGCACAGGACTTGAAGAACCTGCTCCGACAATCCAGTTCAAATGTAAACATTTAAAAGCAGCTGGAAAATGACTTCCTGTCTAGGAGGGATGTTTCCTCGGTTTGTCTTGGGGGTATTTCTTTTTTCCTCTATGCTGCAAATCAACATTCGCCCACCCCTTGATTAGCTCCTGTTTCGGTGTCTGTTTCGTTTCATGATCATGGTGCTCTTTGTTGCTGCAGAAGCCGATGTTTATTCCGAGTTTGAAGCTAAAGGATATTGTCCTCGGTTTAGTCTCCCATTGCCCAAATATTCTATAATTTGTCCTGTATCTTGAAGAGGATTGTGCCAGATATACTTTCCCACAGTCTCATAAAACACGTGCTGTTTAAAATTACAGCATTAATTAGGTGCAGAGATCAGGTCTTGCATCACCCAAGGCAGTGCTCTAGATAAACTCTAATTACTACTGTATTACTACTGAAAACCAAATAAACTAGTTTACCGACAAACCTTCCCAGCTTTGTTTTTAATTTCAAGGTCAATAAATTGTCAGACTTGTTTTTTCATGTTCTACAGATTTCTGTTTCTCATTGTTTTTGTGATCTGTAGAGGTTTTGCAATTCTCTTATTAGCTCTTACTCAGCAGATCCCTAAAGATCCTCGGAATCCCATGCAAATCTGAGAAAGACCTAGGTTTGAACGCAAAGACATTAGTGAAATTCCTGAATTAAATACAACTGCAGTGCATTCATTATTTTTAAGGAAATGGCGTGATACTGACTGCTTTGCAGCATAGCTCAACCACAGCTCACGTGTGTGTTTTTTTCTTTCAATTTACTGGCTTCAGCCAAATAAACAAAAACAGTGAAGCAGAAAACGTTCATTTAAAAAATGCCAATGAATTAATAAAGGCGTAATCCCAAATTAAGCGGGGTCTTTATTGAAAGCTCTCTCAAAGTAGCCAAATGACTTTGGAAAAGACAACTTGGGTTATCATAGATCTTGATAAAATACATTCCGTATTCAGCATACTGTACATCCAGTCCGAGCAGCCGGCGGGCTCGCTCTCGCGGGGCGCGCTCGGCTCTGCGCACGGCTCGCCCCTGCCTGCCCCCCCGCGGCACGAAGCGATCGCCGTCTCGCTCAGCCTGCGAGGTTGCGAGGCTTACTCCACTGTAACCGCAGGTGTGTGATGGACTCGCTGATTGCTGCTGTGGTTTAAGAACGCCTGCTCGGGGCTCTCGGTCCTAGCCTGAACGAGAACGCTGACAGCAGAGAGAGAGGGGTGGGGGAGAAACCATCGAGCGAATGCAAATCAGCTGAACTCAACCCCTGTTAACTTTTTACTTTCCGTGTGGCCAGCCAGGACGAGGAGAATCATGGGGGGCTGGACGCAGCTCAGCCCACGCTGTGGGCTCATGCCGACACGAACTTGACACAGAAAAACACCTCCAGCTCAGTGTCGGACACAGGGTCACCTACAGTGGCCACCAGATACCCACGAACGCCACTGTAATAAAGCAGTCAGTTAGTCTTACTTTGGGAGATCACCTTTTTGAATTCATACAGTACTTCTGGGGAAAGCAAAAATAAACGTTGTAGTGATTTGTATAGCGTGTACATGCAAAACACCATATCTTCTCATTAGCAATTTTCTTCAACCTGCTCTTAATCTGAAGAGTAATTCTTTGCATAAGTAACTTGTAGTGGCAACTATTTATGTGGAAGGATTCAGTTCTCACAAGTTTCCTGGATCGACTGACTGATCCTGATTTTTTGCATAAAAGTGTAACTCCAAAAAAATGGAATAACCTGGTAGTTAACGGCGCAGAGAAAATACAGTGAACAGACTCTCCCAAACATTTCCAGATCTTGCTCTCAAAATAAATCAGAGAAGCAGGGTCCCAGCACAGGACAGGGATATGTTGGTGGGCTTTCTAACTGACCTCTTTCCACTTGGAGAGAGGATGGCTCTTACATGTTGCCAGTGAATTGAAACAAGTCAAGCTGTGACCTTAAGTGGAATGACAACATAGGGTTAGTCTCTTCGTTCTTTTGGTCTATGAATGTTTCCATTGGGTCTTTACAGTGCTGCAGTGGTTGGCTTTGCTGCCTCACAGTGCTGGGGCCCTGGGTTCAATTCCTGGAGTGCCATCGGTTTGGAGTTTGCATGTTCTCCCTGTGTTCGTTTGGGTCTCCTCCAGGTGCTCTGGTTTCCTCCCACAGTGTGAAGACTCGCTGGTAGGTTAATTCGTTTCTGTGAAATTGCCCCTGGTGGGAGCGTGTCTGTGTGCCCTGTGATGGACTGGCGTCCCATCCAGGGTGTATCCTGCCTTGCGCCCACTGCTTCCCAGGAGTGGTGCAGGGCCACCGGGGGCCTGGATAGGATAGGGGGTTAATGAAAGTGATGTGATGGGAAGCGAAGCCAGAGCTTTGATCAGGTCTGCACCAGTGAGCCGTGTGTGGCAGTGCCAGCCTGCTGCGTGTCCCCACAGAGTGGCAGACTCCCGGTTTGGGAACCTCCTTCCTCATGGCATCAAATGATGCAATGCCACGCCGCCACACGGACCATCTCAGCTCAAAGATGCTGATCACTTGCCACCGAAAAGAGGGGGGGGGGGGGAGAAACTTGCGGTCCTATTTTTTCCGGTTGAGAATGGCAAGAGATCTCACAGCCTGTTCTTTGCCGAATCCTCTTATGTCTATATAAAGAGCTGCTTAAAAAATAACTAGCGGGGGTGGGGGGGGATCGTTTGAACAGGGTTGAATTAGCTCGGGGAAACAGGCCAGTTTGAAAGACTGTTACATGTGCATGCAAAGAGAGAGGGAATACAGGATGTGGATGAGAAACAGCTCGTTTCTTTCCCTCCAGTGCTTTCGCTTCTGCTTCGCTAGGAATGTACAGTCTCATTGTGCTCGGATTCCGGACCGGTAAGCTCTCCGCCACAGTGCTCGCATATTGTTGAACTTTCTCATTCATCTGCTGTTGCTTTCAACTGCAAGGGGATTTTCTCACCCTTTCAGAGACGCCCTGCGGGCCGGCATGGCTCACTCCTGTTCATGCCAGGACTAGACCTGCAGGTAAAGCCTGTTGTGTCGTCCCATTAGACCACGGTGCAGGTTTTTCTACACAGTTTATCTGGGTGAAGAGTCCATCAACTCTGGGTGCTTTGTGTTTTGCAAATGCCTCAGGCTCTGAACATCTTTAAGAAGCAGTGCTAGACCGCACATAAGGAAACAAATGAGAGACCAGTCAGCTTTGCCTTTTCCCCCCCCGATATTGTAAAGCAGGACGAGCCAAATTAAAAAACTTTAATGCAGTCCAGGACTGTCTGCAGCGTGTATTTTCTCAACATTCACCGAAATGTCCCTCCCCTACTTCTCCATCCCACCCTTATCTGGAGCAGGGCCATGCTCTTTTCGAATCGGGACCCTCTGTAACACAAACCGCCGGAAAACACAAAAAGTTGTGGGGAAGCCAAATTTGTGCTAAAAACATTAGGCCTTCCCAGTCTTCAATGCATGTGGCCATGTTTGAGACAAAAATAGTGGGCCTCAACTTCTATATTTAAATCAAATACTCGAACGGAGCACAGACTACCTAACCATCTTTAAGACGCATTTCATTTGCTGCACATGCTGCAGAAGCACAGATATTAATAATATTATAAATATTAAAATTATAATTCCCACTGCACAGAAGTTTGACCAACTTCTGGTTTGCAAGCTGCCTGGCCTAGTATAAGTATTGCCTGCTTTATTGATACATTAACCCCAGTTGTCTGCCCATGCACATTTAGTCAAAACTGGTGAATAGGCTTGAAATATCCCTGCACTACCTCTTAACGTACACTCTGAAATGGACCGCAATTGTTAAGGAAAGGGAGAAGTACTTCTCTGCATGGAATAGGTGCAGTTAATTGTGGGGGTTTTTAATGTTTGTTTCTGCCTGTGTTGCCCTTCACCGAGCTATTGAAATGAAGAGAGGAGAGGTAAAAACACTGCTGGGAAGCAAGAATTCCCGAGTCCTTGAGAATGATGGATTGCAAACATTAGCCTCACAACCTGCCAATTCAGATAAACTACCCTATCCAAACTGTGCATAAAATGCGTTTCTCAAAATGGTTCTGCATTCATAGCCTTTCACAATCTGCAACACGTCACATCCATTGCAGTTGAAGTCTATCGGTTGTGGAACCGGTACAAAGGAAATGCTGTAGGTGACAAATTTCTTTCTTCCCTTGCTTTCCCTGCAGTGGTGTTGGACAGCGTCAACATTTCCAACTTTCCTCCCACTCTCACTTCTCCCATTCCCCTCCCTGAAAAACATCCAGACACTAGGTTTGAGCAGTTTTCCAACAGAAAGGAATATCGGCTGTCAGCCTGTTTCATTTGAATGTCTCGCCACGCCTGCAGGGAGGTGCAGCCTGAGAGTCAGAGAGTATTTGGACTGAACTGGCATAGTCTTCTTCCCAAATAAAAACCACAACATAAATGAAGAAATATTGCATTTCCTTCTAGATCACCTGCTTTCCAGCTCTGGTCCTGGAGGAACACTGTGTTTGTTGGTTTTCATTCCTTGATTATTTAATTGATCTGCTGACTTTAGACTTTTATTTGACTTGATTTTTCAGTCAGTGCTGAGTGTCCCAAATACCTTATTTTAAGGGTTCCGTTTACAACACCTTCAGCACACAGAACTGTACTCAGCTTCTCCTCAGGTTTCTTCTTGTTAATTTCTGCTCTCACTAGTTGACCAGTTAATGATGAACAGTCACAGGTGGGAATGACACTGTATCAGACACGCCCACAATTAATGTTTTTTTTTTTCTACAGAGGTCCAATTGGTTACATTTCAGGCAGCACACCTGAACGAGGGCACTCGTTCTGAAACTCAGAAATTGATACCAATTACAAATCCCATTTGACCATTCAAAAGCTGAAAGCAAATTTTCAAATCTGCCCCAAAGAGAAAACTGAAATCAAGTACCCTGTGATTAAAAGCTCAGCTGGAGCAAAAACCATAAAACTCAGTGTTCTTCTAGGACCATGACTGGGAACCACTGATCTATTGTGTTATTTCAAAATCAGCCAAGAGATGAAGATAGCAGTCTGGTCTAGATATTTCTTCCTTGCCTTCTTTACATAATGCTTACAGCTATGGTGCTTCCAGCTCCACTGAACACTATGAGACGCCATCAACAGTGAAAGCCAAGGCCCCAAGGCCACAAGCTGCTGTTTTTTTTGCGTGGGTGATGTGATGACACCTGTGTCTGGGATTCTCCAAGCAGAAGCTCACATCTGACTTGGCTTTTAGTCAGTCTAGGATCCCTATGACTTGCTGGGCACCTGTGGGCCTACAGCAACATCAACGGGATGTGTCCCATTTCTCCAATTGGCATTAATGGCAGTTTTCAGGTGCTTTGGAGACTGCAACGTGTCGAGAGGTAAATGGAACGATGGGTGGGCACGTTCATCCTTATTCTCCCCTGCACCAAAAAGATGGACCTTTAAACAGGCACTGTGGCTAAGGATCTGTGCCTGCGGCTAGAAGGTTGCTGGTTCAAATCCCGCGGGCAGCAGAGGAATCCTACTCCGTTGGGCCCCTGAGCAAGAGCAAGTTGGGGAAGAAATTCCTAATGCAAAAAATTGAATATGGCCAATAAAATGATCTGATCTTATCTTAACAGGCAGTGCCATGCCCCCTCCTAGTGGAGCACTGCCATGGCAACTGGACATGCCCCTTCACTCCCGTCTTCTGTGCCGGTTGCTGTGACAGCTGGCTACACCTCCTCAGTCCTGTTTATGTACCGGTTGCCATGGCAGTGCTCCAGCAGGAACTAGCATGACAACCCCATGCCCATCAAAGACAAGAGAACATGGTTCCAAACAAGAGAAGGTCCATTCAGCTCCTTCACTTTCTACCATGTTTCTATTAGAATAAGGATGCAAAGATTCCAGCTGTTTCTTGAAAGAAGCTCAAGAAGAGGTATGAGCTTCAGCAACATGGATGGGCAACTTGTGCCAGATAGCCACCACCCTTTGGACAACAGGGCACAATTTGGGAAAGTTCTATGTTCTGCAGTCGCCTGGCTTCAAAGCCATGTCTCTGAAATCCAATGAGAAACTCAGTAATTTTCATTCTCCAAGCATCCGCATGAAATCAGACATTGTTCCACCACCTTATGAGAAATCAGCCGAGCTGGAGATCCACTGGGGATGGGGTAATGAGGCAGTAGAATCGGGACTGGACTTGCAATACCACTGTCTAACCCAGTGCAGCAGATGCCCCTTGAGCTTGCCGATCCATTTGGGAGATATTTCACTCACTGCAGATGTAAAAGTAATGGTTGTGTCCTGACCTGGCAAGTAAATCTGAGCTCCTTCCATTAGTGTGTTGATTTAGACAACTTAGTTCTATTGCAGTTAAATCTAGGAGATCTTTTATTCCCATGGCTACTAACTTGCTCAATTAGCACAAGTCATTGATTAATTGTTTTATTTTATTTCACTCAGTGATGACCCAGGTTTTCTATTTCTTTTGGACCAAAAGGATCATTTCAAGCTTCTGACTCGTTTTTTTTATCCTGTTTCTTATCTGCCGGCAAAGCAAATTTCCCATCTGGGACAGTAAAGGAAGTAAGTCAGAGACCAGAGCCTTCTGATGACGTTCCACACTGCTGAGACATGTAAACAATTGAACCCTACTTCTGCCCCACAAACGATCCTTTTACATCGTGCTCGTTTCCTTGCATTAAATCCGTATTCCCACATGGAAATTACTGGGGAATTTCTGACTAAAGTTCCATCTTCTCCTCTTACAAACACGCAGATTTGAAATGTGGTTTAACTTATGAGTGAACTTTGCTGTGTTTTAGTTTCTCTCATTTCTCTTTTAGCTCATACAGTAAATGTTTCAAATTATACCTGATGTGGACTGGGTAACAGTACATTTTCCTTTGTTAACCCACCATAACAAGAAGCCAGGCTAAGACACTGATTTAGATAGATCAAGTGTCTTCATGTCAGGACTGTAAGCACGAAGCTACAAATGAACATTTATACAACATTCGGAAGAATGCAAGAAGTGTTCTTTTCTTCCCCGATGTTGACAACAGGGGCAGATTAGTTTGTTTAAAAATACACCAAGCCAGGACCTGCAGTTTCAGAATCAGCTTGTGTAACTAAAACAAAGTTCTGACAGCTGTGAGACTGATGTTTGTTTTAATATGCTTTAAATCCCAGAGGCCTCCAAAGAGCCAAAAATAATAGGTTTAAAGCATCTTGTTTCTGGGGGAAGGACTGGCCTGTTGGGGTGCTTCTTAGAAAAGAGAAAGTTACTTTGTGCAATAATCGGGACATCGACTTTCATTACAAAACCACACGCAGAAGCCACTAGGATTCTAGAGCCACGGTTTCCCAGCTCGTGTGCGGCCCATTCCACGGTGAATTAAACAGTTCATTCTGGAATTAGTTTGTTTTCTGATTAATTTCATCAGGATTTCTCTTTTGAAAACACACAGTTCCAGTGGGATTCTGGAAACGGAGCCCCATTTATTAGGTTTTCAAGGAAATTGGCGTTACAGAGCAACTTGAAAAGCCATCGCCCCCCAGAACCCTGACCGAGATATCCAAAGGCATTGCTGCGACACCACAATCACACCTCTGTAACAAAAACACGGTTTTTAAAATGCACGACTTCAAGGACACCAATAAATGACTATTTTTTTTGCCAACAACAGTCATTTTTAGAAAACCTAGTCTGTTCCCTCAGGGAAGAACGGAACAGCATAAAGATCATGAAATTTGGGGGAGCCGACTTTATATTGCACGGTTCGTTGCACCTCGGACAAAAAGCAAAACTGCACTGTAAACTGCACACTGTGGCTTATCTTGAACTGCTGGGCTGACGATGATTTGTCAGGTTGCCGCATTGTGCATGAATTATCTCACACCACAGAATGGCTTTACCCAGGGGGGTATTTGTGCTGATAAAAGCGACAGGCAGCAGTTGAACTCCTGCACCTAATCTCCCCTAAAAATGTTTTGCCCAGACTGAGAAACGCTGCTCAGTATCTGCAGTATCTCTGTACTCGATCGTTCTCTGCTTGGATGGGCTGCACAGGGTGAATTATGACCCAGGATCTCCCTGTAGCAGTAGTGTGGTTTTCCAGCGTGCTTTTTCCACTCAACATGCCGAATAGGAAACACAGCGCAGTACTGTATATCACCACATCAAGCCTGTCGCTTCATGTACAGGGCTTGTGTGGTGCATTTGTTCCAAACCTCTCTGATAAGGAGTATAAAGAGTTTTTGTGAAGAGGTGTTTGGGTGGCTGTATATCCCCAAAACTTTTATCAGACCTCCCCCAAAATCACGGTGAAACCCCAGAGTGTGCAAGTTTGGAAACTATCATTGTGTGCAGCAATGACCAACACATTCCAGTGGCATTTCTAAGGAACAGAGGCACTTCTTTACCCAAAGGGTGGTGGGAGTGTGGAACAGGCTGCTCAGCCATGTGATTAAAAGCCGATACCCTGGCTTCTTTCAAGAAACAGCTGGACGGAGTCCTTGGATTAATTAGCTACTAACTGCCAAGCTCGATGAGCTGAAAGGCCTCCTCTGATTTGTAACCTTTCCATCCATCCGTGTGTGTCTGTATGTCTGCCCTGCGATGGGCTGGCGTCCCGTCCAGGCTGTACCCCGCCTGGCACCCGTTACTTGCCAGGATAGGCTCTGGCTTCCTGTGACCCTGAAATGTAAGGAGGGGTAAGAAAACAGAACAAATGTTCCAGCCATCCGTGATCAATTAAACATGAGGTGTATTCAATAAAGTAATTTGGAGAATGTTTGGAACAAAACTCCTTCTGCCTTTAAGGCCCTTTGCTGAAATGCTACTTGCTTAACTGATCAGTGGCTTAATCGAGTGATCCTAACCTCTCAATAACGGGTGACTTAGGGTGTATAGCTCCAGATCTGGCCTTTACAGAAGTGCATGGCAACAGCGAGTGAGATACAAATAGTGATCAATTATAGTCTATTTTCTTCATTGACTTTTCTTGTAGTGGTGTACTCTTATGCCTTTAATCGGAACTCTTCTGGTAACGTTGGGTACCGATTTCAGCCCGGGGCTCCGCACACAGTTGGGCTGTTACTACAGAAGTCCTCCACTGCTGATTGTAATCGTAATCACAGAGTACCATTTCAAGAAAGAGAACGATTAGACACACAGTGTTTGGAGATCAGATTATCTCTAAACAATCGCACATCTGAGCATGGTATTCAGAGCAAAACCAAAAAATCTGAATGTGTTTTTTTCTAATGGTCGACATGTTCTGCATTTGATTTTTCAAAGCTTGTCGAGATCAAAATAATCATTTAAACAAACGAAAACAAAAATTAATAACGCAATCATGACGGCAGGCATTTGGCTGGTGATTATACAGGCTGTAGATGCCTTAAAGCCTGACGTGTACCTGGAATCAAGTTTGAAAAGCAGATTCTACCTTTTAACTTTCCAAGCAGCAGACAGAGTGAGTATCTTCGATGATTTTGCAAAATAATGTATATTATGTTGTCATAGCTACCGTGCTTTCAGCCCATAAACGTGTGAGACTTTAAGACTTTAACAATTTAATAGATGTTTAACGTAGAACATTGTATATCTCACACAAAGAATTTTGAATTAACAACCGTTAAATTAGGTGTTATTTCATGCTTTTAAGTACCGAAACAGGCAATTGAAGTGCAACTAAAACACATTATCACAGACTAAAAATTCCAGCTAATATTTTGAAGTTCAGACATGTTTCTAAATTTTAATGACACATATAGCGTATTATCGCATTACGGGAGAATGTGAATATAATGAAGATGGGAGCTTGGCGTTGTGTTTTACTTGGTTAAAAATGTCATGAAGTTTACCATCTTTATTTGGGGAAAAAAAACAAATGTTTATCTTGAGCGAAAAAAAAAAAGTTGCCTAGAACGTGTTTTTTTTCCTTAGAAAACAGGACTGCCCCCAAAACTCCCTAGAGATCCAAACTGAAGGGCGCGTAACCCCCTCCCCAGTGCAGCTCGAGACTTTCCCTGACCCCGTCACCTCCGGCACGGTCCGCACGTCACAGGGCCTTCGCAGCTGCATCCGAGAGGCGGGTGGTCAGAGAAGGAGCCTGGGGGGGTTGGTTAGACACGTCACTCCCATCCTCTGTGGGCTGTCCCTCCTCGAGCCCCCTTTTTTCTAAGATCTGGGAACACGAAACAGAAGAAAATACCCTTCCCTTTAAAAAAACATCACCAACATGCAAACACACAACACTTTTTATTTCTTCTTTTTGAAAAACTAATTTCCTTCCCATTTTCTTGAGCAGGGTGTGTAGTTGGGGGGGTACGCTTTGTTTATTTTTAAATCTCTGAGTTCACCTTTCCTTTGGGACAATGCTAGGATATGACTGCTCGATGACAAGTCGTGATAAGGGACACTAAGTAGAAGCGATGGGGGGGGGAGGAGGAGGAGGGGGGGGGTGCAGGCAGGGAAATTAGGTTTCTTCGCTGCTTTTAAGGGCGGCCTGTTCAAGAGTTCAAGACTGATAAAGGTGCGATGTTGGAAGGACTCCTTCGAGGTGTGAAACATGTCAGCTATTCAATGACCTTAAACGAATCGAAGGAAGATCATCATACAGTAAAGAGTGCCCCACTCAAACTGAACAATGTTTTTTTCTACCACGTCCAGGGATATTAGGCATAAATATATGGATATCTCATTCTATGATTAATAAATAGAAAGACCTGTAATGTAGGTCAGGTTCACAAATTATATACTTCTCTTACAGGAAAGCCAGTTAAGACATTTTGTAATGTTCCTTCTTCAAATTGTAATGTTCCTCCTAGGAGGTTTCAGCTAATTTCACAAATATTACAAACAGAAGTAACCGCTACCTAAAACCAGCGGGCGAATGGCGTGTGTTTCCAGCGGGGAATGAACGGAGCAGCACACGCATCAGCAGCACGGGACGAACAGAGTGAGCAAAGCGGAGTCTCTCGAGATCGATACCGAATTAACTTAACCACATCAGCCTGAATCATTCACCTCCAGGGCTGTGACTGCTATAAAACAAGCAGACATAAGTCTTGGTACGTTTCAATACATGCGTACGACAAACCTCGTGCCTTAAAGCCATCAAGTTCTAGCTAGCTTGAGAACAGTTTGCATAATGACTAAACGGAAAAAAATAAGCTGCACCTGAATTTTTAATTTGATAATTACAATAAAAATGTTTTTGAAACGTTTTAAATATTTTAAGCACCTGCCACATGAGTCGTTCGTTATAGAGAGCTGTCTCCACTGGGCAGGCACAGAGCGAACATGGCGAAATGAGTTGTGCCCTGAACAGGGGAGACTCAAGACTCAGGGCTGCGACACTCAATCCCGGAACTGAACACGCAAACACACAGAGTTTCCTTGGAAGTGAAAGCTTCTTGGCAGCTTACAAATCTGAGAATACCGGTCGTTTGGACCAATTTAGTCAGTAAGGGATTGAGCTAAGTAACTGAAAGACTCAGGTGGAAGCACAGCCAGGCAACCCCCTGCTCTGACAAGGAAAGAGGAGTTTTAAAACTGAGCGACTGTCACTTCCCCATGCCTTTCCACATCATCTGCGTTTGAAAGGCAGAGAGAATTCCCTAGAAACCTTTTTGTAAGCGTTGGCGGGTGTTATTTGATCTCTAGTGTGGGCTGAAAGTAGGCCAAAGGTTCTTTGCTCAGCGTAGTCATGCGGCTCCATTGCAGCCAGGGAGCAGTTGTGCCAGATGTGCGCGCTCTTAATCACATCCGAGGACCGGCCTGGCTAAAATGGAAGGCCTTCGAATTGTGACATTGTGACTTGTTACAAGGAGAATAGGAAATTCAGGGGCGTCTTGTTTATGCTCACTACAGTAAACCTTCCAGGGTCTTTGCCAGCTCGCGAGACTCATTTACCTTCATTTAATGTGGTTTCCTACACAGTGATTCATGCCTTGATTGGGCTGTTAGTATGCTTCTGCTTCAGTTCACCGTGCTTTGCCCTGATGCAGCCCATTTTGACCACAGTGCAGGGCACTCGTCTGAAGGCGAACACGTGCAGGGCATGTACTGTGACAAACATCCTGGACGCTTGCTCACAGCCCAGCCTCGCTGAGAAGCCCACGGTACATTTGGATTTTCTTGGCCCTTTTAAGATTCCCCTGTGTTCCTCATTCTGCCTCTTCTCACAGCCCTCCCAAAACACAGAGCACGATCTGCTACAGATCGCCAGCGTTTAATGATAGGGTTCGCTCTCCAACCTTAAACCACGAAGAAGAAAAATCCTGGCCCCCAGAATGAATGCAGTGTTTGATATTGCAGCTTGGCTTGCGGTCGGCGGGTAGTGATTCCAGTTGTTTGGAAGCCTCCAAGACGAGCTATTTGTTCTCGAGTAAATTACAGCGTCTCTCCCTCGGCTACGCTGAGCGACTTGGCAGGGGGAGAGAATCACAAAGAGCAATTAAGAAAAACAAACATACAGCAGGCAGTTCGTACTGGAGCTGTACAGGACACCTCGGACCCCGGCACGGCAACAGCTGTCTGGCTTTTCTGTTCATCCTCAGCGAGCATTGCGCATTTTTCCTTTCTGGCTACGAGAACAGAAACTACCGAGGACGATGCTTTGAAACACCATCACTGGTCCCCAGCCAGCCAACAGACGCACATTTCATACCGAGCTTTGCCTCGGTGAGTCATCTTACGAAGGGGGGCACAGCAGGCAGAACAGTCCGGCGGGTTCCAAGTTCTACACAAAGCACAATCAAGTTTCAGAACACAAATTACACGAAGCCCGCAGTGCCCGAGCCCAATACACAGCGCTCTGTACGAAAACACTCTCGAAGCCCCGGTGCTTACAGGAAGCTTGCGAGTTTACAAGAAGCTCAAGAGTTCTCAGCCTGGTTACAAATACTGTACCAACAAACAGGAAAATCAAAAACACAATCTCAGCAGGTCAGAGAGAAGGAGAGCACAACAGCTGATTAGAGGACAAGTCAAATTCAGCCTTCGGGAGGCAAAGCGGCCTTTATTGCCGGGAACAAAGCCTAAAGATCGGGCCACAGTACAAAGCTTCCGATTGTTAATGTACAGAGTATATACAAACAATATCACAGTTTAAGGTTAAGCCTCCTTCAATAGGGGCTGGTGGCTTGGTGTCATTTGTTTTTAACTTGAAAACAATGTTAATGCTGGATAATCTCACTGGGGAAAAGATATTTTACACAGCCTTCACTGTGTAAGAGCTCACTGCAAGGAAGCAAAAATGAGTAATATGATTGTGTCAATTTAGATGTGCTGTTGTTACTTTTGGTGGTATTTTCCCACAATCAGATATTGATATTATCAATTGAGGCTTTAGCACCATGCACAGAAGATATACAAGAAGAAATACCCAGTTTCAGAAAGGTGATGGGATTACTTTATTCTTAAGAATATATGACTAATATTGGATTCCCCTTTCCTGGCCATTTAAGGTCATGTTGATATTTAACCCTCAAAAGACCTCTATTCTACAAGCCTTTAACTTAGACTTTTGTTTGATTTTCTTTTTTTAGATAAATTAAAAAGATAAATTGGAAAACAATTAACAAGAAACAAAAATCAAACACAAAATACATGAAAACAAAAAAAAAACTTGCTTATGCCTTTTTACACCTTTCTTGCTGAAATAAAAAGAATCACAGAATGACTGGATATGTACAAAGCTCAATTTTTTCCAAACATTCAAGAAAGAGACCTCAGATCCTATGGAATTGCTCCGCAGTGCCTGTCCCAAAAGAAACAAATCCCCTCCATCGTAATTGTGGAGATAATTTTGAGCCAGCTCTAGAAACGGGGTACAAGGATAGATTTCCATCTTTTTAGAACAATATTTTTGGCAACAACCATTCCAAACAGTAGTACCAGTTGTTCCTCATTTGTTAGTCTAAGAGCTACCTCTGAACAATCAAAGAATCTGGGGGCATGTTCTTCCCAAACACTTTGAGTACTACTGAAATGATTATTTCCAAAATATTTGGAACATTGGACACAGCCAGAAAAGGTGTGAGAGAGTGTTGTGTATTTGGTTTTCTTATTGGCATCTACAGTACATCTGAGGAAGAGTCCCCTATTTGCTTAGAATGATCTCTGATGGAACTTTATCAGATGTAACATAGCGAGCCCCAAAAAACAGATGATAGGAAACCCTTTTAAAAATAGCAACAACATGGCTTTCCATGTTGCCATACGGTGAAAAAAACACACATTCCCCAGATCAGAAGTATTTTACAGACCTAACAGCATTAAGCCAACATTGCCGCACAGTTCTCAGCATTCTGAACATTTCCCCAGGCTTCTGAGCATCCCCATGCCAAAGAACTGCTTTCACAAACACCAACACGAGGCAGGGCAATGAGCTAACATTAAGACCGAAAATGCACTTCTACAGATATTACTGACACTTTTGACCACACTGATCTGTACAGGGGCAGGCCGTCAAACAGCGGTGTTGTGCACTTTCAGGTTAGTTCGCTCCCTTACCCTTGAAAAAAAAATAGTTCACACTTTCCATTCCGATGCAACCTTGCTGCAGTATATTTTCTGATTTCTATGCACAGAAAAAGACACCGTGTACGGCACAAATCCGAGAAATCCACACCTTAGAAAAGCGGTTTCTACCTCAGTTTTCCTTGAAGAGTGGAAGAAGTCAGGCCAGGAGATTTCTCTCTGAATACAGAAAAAAAACTCCCCACAGCTGCCTGTCATCTGCCACCCCTGAGGGCAAGGGCCTCTGGTTTAGGAGCTGCTTGCGGTGCTTCGGAGATGGTTCCCCTACGTCATGAGGGAGGAATCGGATATTAAACCATATAGGCTGCGGTCTGAGAGCCCAAACTCTGAGTCACCCAACCAACTCCGATCGCAGCAAGATTGAATGTATGGCTACATATGAAACAGACGGCCGCCTCGCATCAGCAAAAACCAGCTGGAAGAAAACCGGCTTCTGCATCTGCATGTGCCTTATTTCCTTTACGGAAGAACTGAACCTAAAGCCCCACACATGCTTACCAATGCAAGAGCAAAGGCATGCAATGCTGCAAACTTCTCTTTTTTTGCGGGCAGCAACAGATTTGCTTGGCTGTAAATCAGCTGTTGACCACTCCTCCTCCAGATGATTTTGTGTTTTTCTTCTCTGCTCCAGTTATTGTTTACAGGTTTGTTTATTTTTAAATCCTTTCGCTTTACTCCTGTAACTCCCAGTATTGTCAGATAATGTCTGATATGTTGGATACCCAGTCGACATGCACTTTCCACATTTACTCTCTTGCTGTCTGCGAACACTGTTAGTCGGATCCACAAGTGCTCTAGTATAGGCAGCTTCCCGCAGGATGCCTTGGCTTAATGCAAGTCACCTTATTAACATTATCAATGTTGCACAAAGCTGGGAGAATAGCAGTAAAATGCTCAGGTACTTCTCACTGGCTTTCCTCCAATGCAACCTTTAACTTTAAATATTGCAAGGCATTTGGGCAGTAAACTGCTTTTTATATATTAACCCCATTTTGTCTGTGTGTGCAGATTTACTCAAAACTACTGAAAGTCTTGAAATATCTCAGCACTAAATGCCAATTTAAACCATGAAAGGGATTAAAATGACTAGAAAGAAGGTATCTTATTTTCTCACATGGTAATAAGAGCTATGAGTTTTTCATTTTTTGCAGTCTGGTTCTGCTTGGGGTGTCCTTTTGCTGCGCTCACTTGCTATCATTATGGCCGGAAACTCAGGCAGCACTGACAATGTGCAGAAGGAGGTCCAGTGCACATCACACCCTAATTTCAGAAGCATCCGGTAAGAGTATGCAGTATGCAGTAAGACCGAGCCTTTTCAGCAGACATACAGCAGAGCTTTTCATGCAGCTCGGCTCTTTGTGCTGGGACAGTTAGCAGAGGTGTTCTGTGCAGAAGCATCAGCAGAGAGCCATGAAGAACATGTAGAACAGGCTATTCAGATCAACAAGTGAGGAAAAAGATCATGGTTACACACCGCGCCTTCTTGGTTTTGGGGAATTTTGTGACCTGAGCTTAGTTCTCCCACCCCGTGATCATTAATCCTGTTCACAAGACATCCACGCGTATCTGGAGAATCTGGCTCTCATCGTTGCTTGTGCACAAAGGAGGCCTATATCGCTGGGATTTCTAGTCCACACATTTAAAACAAGTTCTAATTTCCTAGTTTGGTACCTCAGGGTGGCACGGTGTTTAGCTTTGCTTCTTCGCAGTGCTGGGGCTCTGGCTTGAAATCCTTGGGTGGCCGTCAGTGTAGAGTTTGTACATTCTCCCTGTGTTTGTGTGGGTTTCCCTCAGGTGCTCTAGTTTCCTCCCAAGTCCAAAGACATATGGGCAGGTTAATTGGCTTCTGGGAAAGTTGGCCCTGCTCTGTGTGCGTGCGTGCGTTCCTGCCCTGTGATTGACTTGTGTCCTATCCAGGGTCTATCCAGACATAAGCCCACTGCTTGCTGGGATATGCTTTGGCTCCCCCACAGGCCTAAACTGGAAGAAGCAATTAGAAAATGGGTGGATGGAATGGATGGATCTTGGTGCCCTGTGTGTGTGTGATTTTTGTTTCTTTGGCTTGAGTTGTTACTGGCTGTGCTGTGACCCCTTACTCTGTCTTAGTCCCCTCCAGGTAGACTGACCAGAGAGAGCCAGGCAGCTGTGTGGGTGGAGGAAGCGAGGTGGTCTGGGTCAATGCCGGTCACGTTCTCTACCACCCATTTCCTCCCCCTTCATCACGATCTCTCCCAATCCTATCAGAACCCTCTGTTCTCTAGGCTGATCAGCAACAACAGAACAGAATTAAGCAGCGTAAAAGCATATGTAGACAGGAAATTCAACAAATCATCTCAACAACAGGAAAGCGATGCTGAAGGAATATACAACAGTGCGTCTGCGGAAGGCAGCACTGAAAGGAAATAATCAGTCGCTCCTCATTAGAAACACAAAATGACAATCAGTGTAAAAAGGAGGCAGTTTCTACTGGTTACCCCAGAGACAGGCAACTCTGGCCCATCAACTCACTGTGCCAGTAAAGACTTAATCGAGGCTTTATTGCTTAACTGAACCTTGCTTTCCTAACCAAGCCCTAATTAATCAGAACCAACCTCTGCTGATCACTTCAATAATTAAGGTCTAGGTCAGAGAACACTACAAATTGTTACATTTTTCTAGTTTCCTGCAGTGTAGTCCCCTGTACTGTACTACATACTGCCCTAGAACATTTAGACGTGGGGCACCTATGTTACGATGCGGTTAACAACTGGGTTTTTAACAATTATTCCTGTCACGTTTGACTCAAAACTCAGGAATCTGGGCTTATACAACTCTTATCTGCAGCGTCATACTGGATTTCCTGACGGGCAGACCTCAGGCGGTAAAAATTGGCAACAATACCTGCTCCACAGTGATCCTAGTCACTGTAGCTCCCCAGAGCTGCTGTCTCAGCCATAGGCCATACTCCTTGTTCACCTACAACTGCACAGCCACTTCCAACAGCAACCACATTACCAAATTCGCTGATGATACCACAGTTATCCAGCTGATCAGCAACATTGATGAGTCTGCATATAGAAGGAGGTGGAGCACCTTCCAACAAGGTGTCTTGATAATCTGGCGCTGAATGTCAGCAAGAAAAAGGAACGCATTGTGGACTTCAGGAGAGCCAGAGGGAGTCACGCCCCAGTGTGTCCACTTTCCGAAGTGCCTAAAGAAATGCAGTATGGGGAAGCAGCTACTCATGAACTTTTGCTCCAACACTACAGAAAGTGTCCTCACCAGTGTGATAGCATACTACCATGCATGACAAAGATGCTCTATAAAGGTCTGTAGCAACAGCACAGAGGTTTACAGGATGTGACTTATCAATCGATGAGATTCACACCGTCCGCTGTTGCAATAAAGCCCAATCCATCATTCAGGATGCCAACCATCCAGGCCACAAACTGTTCTCCCCCTGGCAGGTGGTACCACACTATTAAACCTCTGACCACTAGATTTAAGAACAGCTTCTACTCTACGGAAATGAGCATCCTTAACAGTTAACTATGCAAGGCCACAGAATTCTATGCACCTCTGCACTCTGACATTCTACCAAACATGTATTGCTTTGTTTGTATTTATTGCTCTGTTTGTTTATTGTCTGTACATACTGTCACTGTTTATAATTTACTGTTTTGTAATGTCCTGACTACATTGTGTGATATTTACTGCTGCACTGTGCCTGTCCAGAGAGAACAGCACAAATAAGAGTCCCATTGTACATGTACATATAGCACATAACCTCCTCTATCTCTATCACTATTTCAACTACAAATTGTATTATTCAATTCCACAAGTGCATACTCTGTTACATAAGTAACACAGCTTATTATTCTCTTCATTTAGTTATATTTTTCTTTTTTCTATTTATAAAGTATTGTATTTGGATTGAGGGTGGCATGGAGGGGAAGTGGTGAGCATTGCTACCTAGGTTCAATTCCTGGGTTGCTCTGTGTGGAGTCTTTATGTTCTCCATGTGTTCCTGTGGGATTTTTTAGGTGCTCTGGTTTCCTCCTACAGTCCAAAAACATACTGGCTGGCTTATGAGAAAATTGGCCCTGTTGTGAGTGTGTGTGTCTGTCCCTGGGTCTGTGTGTGCCCTGCGACAGACTGGTGTCCATCTGGAATCTGAAGGCAAGAAGGATTCGGGAAGTACAAGCTGCACACGGAAGAATTAAATCTTTGGGAGTAACGGTCCCAAGACAGGGATCTGTGGAAGAACTGTGGCGAGATCCTCATCTAGCAGCAGATTGAAAACGGTTACCGACGATGACGACGACAATGACCAGGCCTTGTGAGAGGGGGGGCCAGCAGAGCCATTTGGCCAGGGCCTCACCTCACACGGGGGCCTCACCTCAGCCAAGGGTGTGTGGTCCTCCACTTTAACCCTTTGGCTGCATTTCTCGACGAGGTGAATTTGGAACTTTTACCATATACCATGTTTCTCGACTTAAGTTCCCGGCTGTGAAAAAATGTCCCCCTTTCAGTGCCAAATCTACCCTTCTTTAGGAGTTTCAAAATGACCGCCTTAATCCTCCCACGCTTTTCTCCACGAAGTATTGGGTGTCATACACATACGATTATGCAATCATTATGTTTTTTTTGGTTGTATAATACATTCTGTGAATAAAACAAAACATTGATACAATTTTACATGAACATGATTTGTTTTTACACCTCTTTCCAAACAGTGAGGGGGCCTCACAGTGTGAAATGGCCCGGGCCTCATCTGAGCTCTCGGAGGGCCTGCTGATGACTTGTGATCGAACTGAATGGAAAGCTAAAGCACTGAAAGCCTGGATTCAGCCTTGTGTGCTGACTCGGGCCTTCTGCTTTCTCAGTCGGGAAAAAGATGGCTTTAGCCCTGCGGAGGAATCTACTGGCAGGCCGCGTGCATAGGGCTTGGAAGCCCTTTCTGAGAAATGCGGCCCAAGTTTAGTCAAAGAAAAACTCCCCCGCGCCACCCTGACCACTTCTACTTCCCTCCTGGGGAAGAGCGATGAAGCTCACCTCTCTGTTGCTCCCTTGCTGTGCATTGCTCTGACTACAAAGACCTCGAAACCACAGCAGGGCCCGCTATTAATACAGGTTTAAGGAGGAGTTCTTTTTATCATTGTTTCCTATGTTAAAAGTAGATGCTGCCAGAACAAATCAAGAAAGGAGAATCTTTTTTTATTTGCAGTAAAACCAATAGGAACACAATTCACCCAGTTTCAGTTAGTTAATGCCTTCTGCTGTTCACACCTTAACCATGTAAAGGTCTGGCACTGCGCTTCCTAATGGCGATGCCAAGGTCTCTGAAGGGATTCAAAGCGGTTCCTGGACTGAACCAATACTTTTATTAAGCAGACGTCTCTTTTCAACTGCTAAACGTTCCTAGTTTTAAAGTTACTTATGAAATTATCTTGTTTTGTTTAAGTTGATACTAGAATCGTTAATTCAGAAAAGCTCTGTTGAGTAATTAATAATTTAAAAAAATCGTTTTTAACACCGCTATTATATTTTCAACAATCTTGTTGAACGGTATTTAAAGTTCTGCGTGTACTAAACGTGTAGTTTGTGTCTCTTTGCATTTGTATACAGCATACAACAATATACACATTTTCTGGTTTTATTGTCGTATTTTCTGCAAACATCATCGTATTTGCTCACACACGATGCAAAGGTGTCATCTAACTAGCACTCCACCCAGAAAACCACAGTGCTTTTATTAAGAAAAAAAGCCGCGTACATTTCTGGTGGTTAACAGGTTTGCTTTTCTGCAAAAGCCTCCTCTAATACTGGCTTTAAACCCTCAGCTTCAGATGAAAAAAAAGAGGAAGCGATAGATTTCTACACTCGGAAAAAAATAGTGATTTTGGTTTTCTCACCCATTGCTCCAGTCCGAAGAGTAGTGAAGGGCTGAACGCGCCTTCGGCTTTGCGACAGCGCTCAGTGCTCATCTAACGCAGTTGATCAAATAATACGAGAAACGCAAAAGGTTTATGTAACCCATTTTCTGTTGTTGTTTGCAAAGACCATGCCTGTAGAACAGGCCCACATTTTCCACCCGCATCGAAGGGGCCACAGCATCGCTATAGATCCTCAGCTGGCACCACATTAAACCACACATACTGTAGAGCATGCATCGAGATTTATCCAACCGTAGTACCAATAACGTACTTGCACCTCTACAAAAATGCTTTACACGATATTTGAACTGTACTCACGACACAGAAAAAAAAGGCTACGTGTAGTCTTGCTTTCTGTAGGTTTCTCTATTGATGCAAGACACGTAGTGAACTTGTTGATTTGGTTAAACTAATTGGACAAGTTGGGCTCTTCCCTTGTTCTTGAGAAGATGAGATTTAAAGACTTATAAAACCTGCTGTACAGCAACGCTTGGGGATCGAGGAGCCCTTTAGAATCTTGTATAAAGGTACCTTCTTATTGAATTGATTAAATATTGGTTCCATATCGCCTACACTGTTCTTATGTTACAATCTGAGAAGATGCTTTCAAATTCAGAAGGTGGAAAAGGGTTAAGATTTTTGTAGTTTGTGTAGTTGGGGGACACTAGTATCTGTCATCGTGTCAGGTGAGCTGTTAATCTCAGTTTTTTTGCAGAATGTATTATTTAATATGATGTATTTGCTTGTGTATAGGCTTTTGCTTCGTTGTTTCGTTTCGGTGTATTGTTCTGCACACAGAACCTGATGCAGTCTCCCTTAAACTTGGAAGCGTGTTTAAAAGTGAGAACAGGAGGCACCTTATTACACAAAGAGCTGTGGGAGTGTGGAACAAGAAGTCCAGCCATGCTATTGAAGCTGATCCTCTTAACATTTTACAGGATCAACTACTAACCACCAGCTTGATGGGCTCGATGCTACAACAGCAATGGGTGGTCTGTTTTCCCTCGGCGAGAGGTTCCAATTGGTTATATGTCAGCAAACAGACCTCAACGAGGGCAGTTCTGAAATTGGTGTAGGGTTGATGATGATTCCAAATCATCCCATTCAACTTTAAACACCATTCCTCGCGTACACACTATAATCATGTAAGCCTGCGATTAAGACAATGCAAGGAACATAAAAAAAACTGAAGGCACAAGAAGCCTAGTCTATCGTGTGTGGTCTTGAAACAAAAGCACGTGTGATTTTTTCTGCCCACCGTGGAGGTATTTGCGTGGAAAAAAACTCATATTAAAGTCTCGACACGCCTGTTCAGAATCACCCCCGTTCCCGCACTCCGGCTCTCGAAGAGGAATCCTTATCTCGCGCTCAGCGAGGGAATGAATATTAGAATATCCCCAAATGGACGCCGCTTAGTTCCATAGTTTCCATTTCAGACGTAATCATCTCTCCTTTTAAAGACACGCTGGCCCATTCCGAAAATAGAAAACATCGTAACACATGCAGGGTAGCCCTCGCTTTAAACGTAATTTTCTTCAATTAAAAAAAAAAAGATCTCCAGAAAAAAAAGTAATTGATAAGAGGACGGTCTATATCATTCTCAATGTGAAAACGTCCCGTTTCAGGTCAAGCGTATGGACGTGTTTCCCCCACTTAATCATGCATCACTAATGTCAGTGACTAACACTTTGATTATAATTAAATTATTCATCTATCATCTATTTTTACGCTTCTGTACAAGCAGCTTTTTAATACCTAAACAGCGATAGAAGAACTGAAAACAACACCTGTATTATCAAACATGATCCTTGAGATAACACGTTCGCGTTACACTCCAAAGCA
Organism: Lepisosteus platostomus; assembly: GCF_059453375.1. Lineage (NCBI taxonomy): Eukaryota > Metazoa > Chordata > Actinopteri > Semionotiformes > Lepisosteidae > Lepisosteus > Lepisosteus platostomus. The sequence goes on from NC_142623.1 coordinate 16,371,956, forward strand.
CAAAACGGATCCGACTTAAACGCAGCAGGCAAATCTTGAGGCAGTTCCTTCTGACATGTATACTAAGTGGTTCGAGAGTAACTGGAGAACTGCACTCCGTCTCGAGGTGGGTCCGAATTTAAAAATGCATTGTGTTGTGAAACTGTGTTAAAGACCGATATATCTTTATCTAACGCAAAAAAATGGGCACTATAGGTATTTATATCGCCTCAGTTTTCTCACTGTGTGTGAAAAGACAGGCTTACCCTCCCTCCCGCAGAAAATCCCCTTCAGAGCAAGAATACCGAGAAGGCACACTCTCACGCCTAGAGCTCCTACGCGCAACAAGTGTGACTCATTCCTGACCAGCTAGGCTTTTCTTCAAAGGGAGCTATTACGGACCCCGGTAATACGAGGGAAAGATCGGCTCACCAGTGAGCGACGAGCCCTGCGTTACTCAAGCGCACTGCGCCAGTCCTCGCTGCCTCTCACAAAGCACCTCCACCTGTTCTCGCGCAGTTTCCATGACAACTGCACTCGGCTGAGGAGACGGAGCTTTATTTCGTCTGGTCGCCTTCATTACAAATGAGTCAGCAGCGATTTGCAATCGTCTACAGCCGCAAAGGGCACACTGCTCCTTTGTGCCAAGAGATTGTCTGCAGCATTTGCAGGTGTGCGACATTTCGTTTATTGTCATACTTTACAGAGAGGTATTTTAGCGTCATTCCCGAGATCTCAAGTGATTGCCGGTGTTCTCGGGTGACACGACCGTGATTCACACGATCACACGAAGCGACGGAAGGGTGCGGTCCAGGAGAAACGTGCTTAATCTCAAATGCAAACCCTGTCGCGGGGGGACTGTGATAAGAGCGACTCTTCCAGATTGCAGTGTCAGTGTCAGGCAGACCCTTCAGCCAGGAAAAAGGAGATAGTTTACACTAATTTCCACACAAATCCACGTCTGCTCATCTATACTGTATCATGGGCGATTGGGCATATCCTTAAGACGCGTTGCAGGAAACCTGCAGCATCACATTTCCTTGCAATTGGCATCCCGTGGGATGGTTAACATTTCCCACTGCACGCACCCCGTCTTTACCGCGTCATCTCAGCAAGAGACTGAAAATACAGGGGAAACGCGCTCGCTGGAGGAAGAGTCATCCCCCTCAAATTCCTTTAGAATGAGGTCGGGTCCCGATTTTAACTTAGACGCTTAGGCACACGGTTGTTCTCTTCTTTTCCATGAAGGAACGGACACCCCCGCTAGCACCGTCTTACTCCCATTTTAAGGGGTCTGCTGTGTTTCTGTGGGGTCTTTCTTCGTCCCAGCCCCCTCGGAGTGCGGAATGACAGCGCCGAGGAGGGCGCAGGGCCTGCCCAGGAAGTATTATTCCCAGTTTCCCACAGTGATCCAATTAGCCAACGGGAGGATGGACCGAGAACGGGTTTTGTCGACAAGCTGACCACTGCGTCACATTTCACCTTTACAAAGATCTCCCTTATTTACAGTACCTGCATGTAATTAAGCTTATCGTCTGATTAGCATACTAGCATAGCTAATAGCAATGACAGTGCCTTTTTCTATTAAAAAAGTTGTCATTTATATCAAACATGTAAGTCATTTATAGCTCACAGTACGATATTTTTCAGTAATTAACTAGTACAGATTCTCCACACTGAAGCCGTACCGGCAGAAAGGTCTCAGAGAGGGCAATGGGAAAATAGAGATTACAAACTGAGGTTTGGCCGGTACTGAACGCTTTTGATGTCTTGGTTGGAGAATCTCCGCCAGCCCTTTCTCGGCCTCTGATAATGGCGCGCAGATGATGCATTTGTGTTATTTATGTATGCAGACAAAAATCAGTGTAAATAACCGATAATTTTCAAAAGGGGCAAACTCCAAAGCATCCATTTTTCGCAGCTTTACGCAAACGGCCTCTTCTCGGGTGGCGAGGAAACCCGAGATCAGGTCGTAGCGCTGAACGCTGGCGTCCTGCGTGGTCTGTCACCCGGGCGTCACGACACGGGGCCGCGCGGCACGGCGAGCAGAGGAACCCGGGGTCTCGCGTCGCTGCAGCCTAGCGTGCAAGCGCGAGATGGGGCGAGGTGGGAGAGAAAAAAAAAGTGAGAAACCGGTGCTGACACCAAAGGCAGGAAAACGGCGCTGTGCCCCTAGGCTGAGCTGTGCGTGCACTGCCCAGTCACGTTTCAGGCTGCGCTAAGATGAAAAGGGAGGTGATGACTGCAGACAGACTTTAATTACCGCGGTAGGTCTGCTCAACATCTCATCTGATTTGGTTTTACCACAGTGTGTGCGTCTTACTTTTAACTATACCTCCCCCGCGTACCATGCACGCTGTATTTAGTTATTGCATAGGACATGACAGAAGCTTATTCACAGCACATGGTAGAGTATATTGCAGGTAAGGTAAGCAACATGACATTGGTCACAAGTTCCTCCCCACTCTGGTCCTCTGCATCAGGAGTCCAGTCAGCCTTCTTTAACTCTTTAGATTATTAACCGCTATTACTCACAATAAAATGACAGGACGCACTGTGCAGTGCATGACACCACGTACAAAGAGGTAAGCGAGAACAAGAAGTGCAAAACATTAATTAGCGCCACGGTGTGCCTATGCAAAAATACAATTTGCATGATGGCTAGTAGTCACTGCCAAGCTTCTCTCTGCCAGACAAGGAGGACCCTCCCACTTAGGTCTGGGACAGGATAAAACACAAAGCAGTCTGTACAAAAAAGAGCTGCACCCACATAGGAGGAATTCAGAGAGAAAACGCAGGTCCTCGCTGCCTGTTTCTGAGACTGACCTCTTCTTGACTGGTTATGGCATGTAGCCAAGGCCGTATTTTGGTGTTCGTAGGCCCTGGGCAGTTTCACTCCGAAATATGCAAAAAGAGGGGTAAATGCCAGTTGAATCGCGTCGATTACATGATTCAATTTAAACTATTCCAACGCTAAACCTTGTGAGGGATGGAGCGAGTCAAGTGACCATCACTTCTATACTTCTAGTGTCTAGAACAGCCACTAGATTTGGAGCACCTAGAATCGATCGCAAGCACATTGTTTCAGCTGGTTTTCGTTAGTCGCTTATGTTTCCCTCCATCATAGGCCCTAGGCACCGTGCCTACAGTGCCTCATGGGAAATCCGGCACGTATCTACAGTTACCAGACACAGGCCTACACCCTGCTGCGACATGGCATCTTCAGACCTGAGCTCCGTGGAGATGGCCCCCCCTACAAACAGCACAAACACTGGAGCCCACCCCATCTGTTTGCCTGGCAGGGCTGGCAGTGCCGCCCACTGCGGAAGAGGAGGACTGCATATACAGCTGACACTTCTGACCTGACCCAGCGACAACTGGTCCGCAGAACTGGACTCATTCTCGCAGCCAGTGAGCGAGCCGACTGTGGATCCGCCTCCGATGGAGTTTGAAGATGGAAGCTTTGTATATTTGTAGGTATTTTTCCTTAAGCATTGGTAATTCGTTTTCATGTTAGCTGCTTATTCAAGTTACAAACTGCTGTGAACTGATGTCAATCACTGTTAAGTGAGATCTTTCATCTGTTTCCAGATGCTATGGCACTTTAAAATACTTAACATTGCACAGTGTTGGCAAGAGATGTAATGCCCCACTGTTAAACAGAGGCATGGTCCATTTTTAGTATTTGCTCTAGTTACTAATAAATTGTTTGGTTCTGAAAAAACACGTTTGTGCTGCCTTGCAGTGTTGACTGTAGTAGTATTTGTGTTGCTTTCGGTCCAGAGTTGCAGCATTTTTTTTCCAGAATGTGTCGTCACTCAGTCCCCCCCCCACAATGGCGACAAGAGTCACGTGACACCCCGGGACAAGAAGGCGCTATATCTCTGGAACGGAAGCAGCTCAGACGCCACGCTGTTGGTGCTGATTGAGGCCCCCCCCCCTTCACAGAGCTCAGTCTGGATCAGGGCAGTAAACTACACCGTGCAGAGTAATTCAGAAGCCTCACTGCTGTGCTACACGTACAGACTACTAGTGCTGGCAAAGCTCACCTGCAGTGACCAAGGGGTACCAGCCTGGAAGCGAGTGCAAGAAGGCCGTCCCCTGCAGCTCTAGTACAGCTCCCTGTGTTTGAAGCTCAGCAGGTTAGGTTATAGAACCTCTCTGCACTTGGAAGGAGGCACAAAACAGACACTCTTTGCCTAGGGGTTCTACTTCCATGATTCAATCTCTGTCACGAACCGCATGCAAGCATGCAAGCGCTCCAGCATTCCCACAAGCTCTATTCACTCTAAATGCCCACGCACCAATTAACACCACACACTGTTTAAACCCTCACTCTCCCCTTCTACCTCGCTCACTGTTCAGGTCTCCTCCCTGAGCTCTGAAACCAGTTGCTAGTCTCGTCTATCGTCTATGTTACCTTTTGGCTACCGACTCAGCTCTATCCATTTGACCTCGACTTTGCCTCTCGTTTGTGGTACCATACTGTTTTGGAACTCGATCTACCTCCCGACCAGACTCCACTGGAGTTAGCCACACACAGGGTCCTACCTCCTGCTGCCTCCTGCCTTGTGACACGCTCCACTAGAAAAATACGTTTTGGAGATATTCTGCTAATTTTACCGTCCCCGTGATGAAAAGCCGGTTAGAGATGTAACGTTCAAGATAGAGGCTGAAATATCCGCTACTGCTCATTTTCCCCCACATCTCCACCCCCTGTATCAAAAAGATGAAAGGCACAGGATTTTTCTTTTGAAAAAAAGAAATACATCGCAGAATTAGTCTTTTTCCAGAGTGGGAGAGGTGCCTTGCTTGTCTGAGCAGGCTCAGTGATCGGCGCCCCATGAAGCCGAGATTTGCAGAAGAGAGAGTGGGAGAGAGTCTGGGAGCAGACGTCCACTGCAGTAATCATGTCAGGAATAGCTCTGCTGCTACAGGAAGGATCCCCTGTGGGGTTGATCCACAGTCCTGGCCTGTCAGCACCCAGTGCTCTCACTATCGGTGAATTCTGACTGTAAGGTGTGTAGCGGTATACTGAGCAGATAAGCAATTTGAAAAAGACAATACAGTGCAAAGTTACTCAGCCAGTCATCAGGATTGATCGGATGAGAACCTTGGACAGTCAGTGGATCAGTGAGGACAAAAGCATTTGCTTAACCTAGATTGTAGATCAGCCTGATCCATATCTGCATGAAACTAAAACTTCTCAGGTCTGAAAAACGCCATTGCAAAAATGCCAAACAAATCCGATACAATAACAATATATGTTGCGTAATCTGCGTGCTGGCGATTTGTAATATTTGCTCACGCACTCACTGGACAAAAAATAGGAAATGCCACCAAATAACACGTGAGGTCTCTACTAGGATGAGGATGTGTTCAGTGAGATTGTGGTGTATGTGCAACCCAAGGCGATCCCATTCTTGCATCTTGCAGCTGGCGTCTTGGGCTGAGGCTGTGATGAAGATGGTAGCACTGTTAATTCCAGCACCTCCACCAGTTTTCACCAGGACTGTGATCTGCAGGAGATGTTCTGACCAGCCATTTTCTAACCACTTTGTCCAGTGCAGAATCTGGGGCTTGAGCCCATCCCAGCAACAGGAGGTTGCAATCAGGATAGGCCCTGGATGCATCATAAGGTGCACACAGACACACCAGACAGTTTTCCCAGATTCCATTTAACCTACCAGCTTGTCTTTGGAGTGTGGGGGGAAACCCGACCAGCTGGAGGACACTCCCATGAACACAGGGAGAACATACAAACTCCACACAGATAGTATCCCAGGTCCAGAATTGAACCCAGGGCCCCAGCATTGTGCCTCCATGCAACTTGGCCAGGGTGCAAGATGAAAAGTCTGCTTCCTGCTCCCGTAGCCCAACCACACATTGTCTGTGACTAAGAGAGAGTTTATTTGACTGGGGGAGGAGGGGGGGGGCAATGTTTTTATAAGCGAGACTGCTTTAATCGGTAAATCAATTTTTAATGTGCTAAGCATTGTTTCACACCTCCAGGTCACTACCAAAAAAGGTACTGCTTCATACTGGTAGAAAAAGAAGCAGGCAGACTTGAGGAGCCAGCCGATGTGCTGTGTTTCTGGGTAACCATGCACCGTGTTCTGTTTCACTCTGTGGGACATCGTGTATACACAGAATGACCCATCCTATTGACATCTCACACATTAATCTGCCTGCCCAGGTAAACTGTGTGACACTCTGGAGAACCGCAGAGCACTTTAAAACAAGAGAAATGAAGGTTTTTACAAAGACAGTTGTTTAAGATCAGTGTTTATTGCCGCTCAACAGCAACCACTTGTCCCAGCAGTCGCTCCTTTTCCTTCTGAAGCATCTGATTAAAATCCCTTAGACTAAACATTCCCAAGCAGGCCCCAATCTATCTTGCAATCCAGTATGTTTCTGGCACGTGAAGCCCATTGCATTCAGAGCCGTGCTTGTGTCACAGAGTGGCTCACAGTGGCTCTTCCCAGGGACGGAGACAACCCCTTCCCCCTTTCCTCCCGCAGTCCAAAAGCATACTGGTTAGCTAATTGGCTTCTGTGCAAACTGGCCCTGGTGCGAGTGTGTTTGTGTCTGTGTTTGCCCTACGACGGACTGGTGTCTTGTCAAGGAGGTACCTTGCCTTGCACCCGATGCTTGCTGGGACAGGCTCCTGCTTACACGCAACCATGAATTGGAAGAAATGGTTAGAAACCGGGCTCAGTAAGAAGTAACAGAGCATCTGAAATGTGAACGAAACCCTGTGTGACCTCAAAAGGGCAGTCAAAAGGGTAGGTAAGCAAAGCGGGCTGGCTCAGCCCTGCGTTTCTAAATGGTTCTCAATAAAAACACCATCGGATGCATACCACAGAAGCATTCTGTTCCAGTGCCTCTAGTAATATTTTGGTTTAAAATAAGCAAGCCTAATTATTACCAAGATTTCCCTGAAGAGCTGTGGCGAAGGAACAGCAGAAAATATGGAAAATGGATTAACATGTAATTGTACTTCCAAAAAAAAAAAACAATGCTTGAACTACAACAATGTGACTTTGTTTAGTTCTAGCCTCAGCAAATCTTAAAATTCTGCACACACTACAGGCCCCTTACAAACGATTACTCTAGTATATCATGGCAGACGTGGAGATGAGTGCAAGAAAGGTCAGTAACTTGGAAGTAACGGAATGAAGATTTCTGACACACCTTCCCATGTTGTGGGGAAAAACAGTGCGCAGATCTAACAGAGTTAACAGCCAGGCTGCCCCAACTGCAAGATGACCCCTGTGCACGCATCAGATGTTTGTGATCCAAACCAAGAAAGCTCTTCCAGATACAGAAGAGATATCCCTGTCATCTATCCATCCTCTTTCCTTAGCTGCACCGAGGGAACGGGGAAAAGATCCAGGCGAGAATGCTGTGCTATAGATAAACTGGGAATGGGAAAGCGGAAACTCTCATCACCTGGTGCTAAACACATGGAGGCTCGGCCTACAGCCAGAGGAAATTCTTCAATGCTTTCAACCAGGACATCACAGTTCTGATCCTCATGGCAAGCTGGATCACGGTTTATTCAGTGCCCGTAGGTTTGTCCCAAGGGGACTTCACTTCCCATCGGAAAACTATGACATGAACTCCCAATATATCTGGACCAGCTCAAAATGTTTCATTCATCAGCTCAAAAGAGAACCACAATGTTAGAGACGGACATGCACATACAAGGATAAGAGCATCTTTTTCAGGAGTTTTTTTGCTAGAAAGACATAGCAGTCTGCAGCTTTTTCTCAGAGCTCACTGGATTTAGTACAAATGAACAGCCTTGAGTCCAGCAAGACATCTGAACAGCTCAGTCCTTGCGCTCTTGACACCTTAGTCCTCACACTAAACCCAGAACATGAAACCTGGTTTTGCTTCAGGAACCAATATGTTATACTAGGAGGAAAAACATCCCGCTCTGCCTCCTTCATTTGAAGTCAGTTTTTTAGGCTAACAAGAGTCAAGTATTTGGTGTTAAATTCTGGTGCTGAGTAAATTTCCCAAATCCCTGGAATCAGTGGAGGTGAACAGGAGAGTCGGATTATTCGACCAGGCAGTAGTATGTATGAATGGGTAGTCTGTCACCCCACCACCACCACCAAATAGGGAGTTAAAGAACCATGTAAGGAATTTTAGCAGTAACTCAGCTCCCGTAAAGGAAATCTGGTGAAGACAATCATCCCTGGAGCTCTTCCGAATGCTTCCTGAAACTCGCTGCCTGTTCTTCCCAGGTCTCGCCAACGATGAACATTGATCTGTATCCCTTTTCATCCCCTGTAGGGCTTTCTCAGATCCCATGTCTGCACTGTGCTGCACAGGCATGCAAGCAAGCCCAGAACGAAACCTGTACACGAGATTTTAACCCTCTGTGGAATAAAACGTAGGCAGCAGTCTCCTCGCCTCCACAAACAACCTTTGCAAGCAAGAACATAAGATCGTGAGAAAAGATTTCAAGTAAGAAGAGACCATTCGGCTCGTCACACTTGTTTGGCTTGTAGAAGCCAGGCGGCTCCCTGAAAGAAAACAGTGTCTGGTCTGCTGACATGACTAAGGCTGCTTGTTCCACACTCCCACAACTATTTTTGTAAAAAAAAACACCACACCTCCTGTTCTCACTTTTAAAATGTACTTGCCCATAGTTCCCACTCGTGTTCTGTGATTTGAGATTTCACTGTCGTTTCGGAAGAAGTCGCTTAGGCCAACGATGTCGGTGCCTGATGTTGAGGATTTTGCTTACTGGATTCGGGTGCCCTCATGGTCTTCTCCGTTCAGGGTTAAAAAGGTTCACTTCCTTTACCTTGTCACGGCAGAACATTCCTTTAAGCCTACGAATGTGCCCTGGCTCTTCTTTATTGAACCGATTCCAGATCAGCAATGTCTTGCTTGCAATGTGGTGTTGAAACTTTATAATTTCGACATCACCATGAGCTTATCTGCAGATACACAGGAGAGCAACTCACTAGGTCACCTGGCCTTAGAGTGTTCCACATGTGTGTTACCTTTGATGCATGAAGAGCCCTTATAGAGGACACAGCTGCTTCCCACACAACCCATAAAAATACCTCTTATCAGGGGATATCTGTGGAGGACCAAGGTGGATCCTAGACCCAGTACATATTTCTGCAACTGTCAAGAGTTGTGGAGCCAAGATACAGTAGCTCCATGGGCAAAAGCACTGTTTTTGAATGCTCAAATGATTTCAGGAGATTTCAGGTTCAAATCTCACCCTTTGCTTTTTAAAATGTATCTGGTACTCCCAGCTGCCAAATCTATACAACAATATATACTGTGGGATCCACGATGGCACAGTGGTTAACATTACTGCCTCGCAGCGGTGGGGTCCTGGAGTGATGTCTGTGTGGAGTCTTTATGTTCTACTTGTGTACATGTAGGTTTCCTCCAGGTGCTCCAGTTTCTTCCCACAGTCCAAAAACATACTGGTGGGTTAATGGGTTTCTGGGAGAATTGCCCCTGCTGTGAGCGTGTTTCTATCTGTCTGTGCCCTGTGATGGACGGACTACCAGCCTTACCAGGGCATACCCTGCCTCGCGCCCACCGCTTGCCAGGATAGACTCCCTCTCAATCTTGAATTGGATAAAGCGGATAGAAAATGGATGGATGGATAGCAAGAATTGTCCAGTTCACAGATTAGAGCTACGCCAAAGAATGAAAAACGACTACACAAAAAAACCGCACGATGATTAAAGCTCCATTTCCATGTGTTGTCTGGTATTAAACATCTAGTATCATGGACATCACAACACATCTTTGTGGTATGAAGGCTTCTATGGGTAAAATTGAACCACGATCACAGGATGGACGGATTTTCGGCTGTAGATTGCACCACAAGCATCATGATTATTGTGGGTTGTTTGGGCAACTTTGGGGGGGGGGGGGGGTAAAACTCACCTAGGACCTGTTTGATCACACGCCGACCCCACCTTCTACACACAACAGTCAACCAATGAAGCTTGCGGCGCAGGATACCCCAAAGGAAAGCAAACATCACCCGAGCGCCACTCCTTCCCGAAAGGAGAAGATGGCGAATGTGAGCACAGAACACGCATTTTCTCCTTTAGAAATACGCGCTGCCTTCAAGCCATAGTTATAATTTAGGGTTGGATCCTGTTTTAGCTGCTGTCAAAATAACAACAAAAAAAAAGAAAGCGTGGATCCGGCCGAGTGTGTGTTTTTGTGGCAAGGGTGGGCAGTTATCCATCTTTTGATCCCTCTCTTTCCACAAACCGAATCCCTCCCTAGGGGGGTCGTCAAAATGGCACGTATTTCTTTCATAAACAAAAGGCCCCGACTGCAATAAGAGCTACACGACTACCAGAAAAAAAGAGGAATTCGGAAGAGATTTACATTATCTTCCCGAGGAAAGTTTGAAAATAGATTACGTTTGTTTTATTCTTTATTGCGCAATAAAATCTTACTGTGGCTGTTCTGCTAACTGCAACTTTAAGTGGGTGTTCTGTTTAATAAAACTGCTGCGTTCACATAAAAAAAATGCTTTTGGAGCGCACGTTTGGGTTTTAATGCGATCTGAATAGTATGTCAAACACCCAAGCCAGCTTGGCTTCAGTTTTAGTATTTTTTTTACAGATCTTAACAACCGATTGAAAGTAACAGCACTTCTGAAATGCTGATAATAACAGGGCTCAAGTCCGTGACCCCCATTTGTTTTGGATATAGATATTCTGAGCAGACCATTAAACCCACTGACATTTTGGAACAAGGCTTTGGGGGTGAATGAAAACCGGCCATCAGCGTTGAGTTTGTTGAGATCTTTTCGGTTAGTCACGCCAAAGATGTGACTGCAGCCGCCGTTGTACATGTAATCAAAACGTCTTCGGCTCCAATTCAAAAACCAACCCCATAACAAAGGGGGAAAAAACTGCTCCGGGATTACATCTGTTTGTACTTTCACTTCTCTTTATCAGTTCATGGTTTCGTGTGCCCGTTTTAAACTTTGACCTCAGACGGGCGATCGGCAAATAGTCGGCCTGGAGCTCATTAGGCTCAAGCTGGAAACCCCCTCTTGTTTGCGCGAGGGCAAAGGATGGGATTTGCGAAGGAGAGGGGGGTGAGTCATCGATGGGAGGGGGAGGCCGCACCGATGGAGGGGTAAACTGTTCGTGCACATCTCCCCCCGCCCCCAACGAAATCTGGATCTGGAACTCATTACTGAACGGAGGCTGCCAATACCGGGGAGTACTGCGCTCTCTGAAGTCTGACTTTTCTCACTGCAGCTCCGGGAGAGAAAACAAAAACTGCCTGGAAATCGACCAAAGCAAAGAATAACATTCTTCCTTCTAAAACTGTTTTTTTTTTTTGAGGGAAAAGGTTGGGGGAGAGGGGGCCAGTTCTGTGTCCAGCGTGAGTGGAGAAGGAAACACTTCCAACTCCTTCAACACTGTTTTTTGTTTTCTGCAAAACTTACATATGTATGCCTGTACAGTGGCATTTAACTTTTAACAGGCAAAACGTTCAAATAAAATAATAATCGTAACGCACTGAGCTAGTGAAAGTGTAACGGATCCAGTGGCCTGTGATGTCATTGTTCGCATGTGATATCCATAGAAAAAAAATGCCGACGCCACTTCCTTTCGACTTGCTATTTGAACGCCTCTTCTTGCATAATTGTAGGTGTCACTTGACCTCAAACCACTCTGTGGACACAAGAGAACAAATTAGTCTACAGCCGTTTTATTTTAATAGGAACAACACTTGTGTGCACGAGACGGCCTCCCAGTCTCAACCCGTTTTCGGAGCCACAGCGCAGCGAAGCCGCTTTAACTTGGGCCGAAATAGCACACGAACCTCATCTGCGCTCTGTGTACCGGGACAAATTTCATATTCCTCTCCCGAAGAGCCAACATTGAAGAGCAGCAATAAGGTCATTTAACTGAATTCACCGATTTAACTAAATGAACTCATTTCATACTTAGGCCCTGATATATCGCAAGTTCCGAGCCTTCGCAAACTACCGACTCCTCCTGCTGGGGAAGAGGTTCAGGGTAGGACCTGAGCTCGTGTCAGCTGCCCACCTGGCGAGCTTGCTGAATGCTGCGCTCAAACTCTTGACTGACGAGCGCCAGCTCGCTCAGACTGCAGTGCATCGGTCCCGGGAAATGCGGACTTGGCTGAGAATTGTTTTGTTTTTTTGTTGTTTGCGTTTCCCAGAAAACGATTGTGGGTGGGGGGGGGGAGAAACGGAATGAATGGCGTTGCTTATCGAACAATGCCAGCGGTCCAGAGCTGGTGGGTCTTTACAATGTCATGCAAAGAAAGGACGATTTAAAAAAACACTACTTCAACAAAAACACTACTAGAACAAAACAATGGTGAGAAGTGGCTTAGCTGCCCCCCTTCCCCGATCCCCAGCTGTTAGACAAAACCACAGACAAACCAGGAGTCCTACACAAAAAAGCAAACGTATGAAATGATTAAACGCGCCTTTGCGTGTACAAACAGAGCCTTTCAGCAGGCCCATTAGATCAGCACACCTTTTTCTGTCCAGGGGATTCTCTTCCAAGCAATCCTTACTCGCAAGATACACAAGTACAAGCAGACAATATGGGTTTGATCCAAGTCAACAGGTCCTCCGTTAACTTTCGCCAGGAGTGAGATTCTTTTAAAATGAACTAGATTAGGGGTGAAAAGTGTTCCTTTGTTTCTGAAGATCCCCTTTAGACCATCTTTGAGGACCCCCCCCCCCCCCCCCAATCTGCAAATCACTGGATCAGCATGGGATGATAAGGGTTTCACGGTGTAATGGTTAGTATTCTCGGCTCTGGAAGGTTGCAGGTTTAAATCCAGGGTGGGACACAGCTGCTGTGCCCCTTAACACAACACTGCGCTCAGACTGCTCCGGTAAAGGTCCCGCTGCATAAACGGGTCGTGGTTCGGGAGAATTTGTTTCCAACTGACTTCGGCAACTATAACAAAAATATGGCGCTAGCAGATTATTTTCGGGGCTTTTATCACTATTGGACCAAAACCCAAAAATGCCTGCTGAGGAAAGGACAGAGGAGGGGGAGTGAACTTTGGGGAGGGGAGATACTGGATACTGGAATCCACAGACCTGCGGCTGATTGGACATCTGTCTGATAAGAGCCACAGAAAGGAAGCTGAATGATTATCAGAGCCAGAGGCAGTGACAGTTAGCCTGCAGTTAAACTGTAAACCACTGTGTATTTTAATTACTTAATGCCCTCATCTAAAGTGACATGCATTTGTACCCTTTTACACAACAGGGCGTTTAACCCAGGTATGCAGTGTGAAGGACCATGTGTAAATACACTACTTCAGTGTGTCCCCTGGGATTTAACCACCCTGATACCAGCGCCAAGCCCAGGCCATTACTCCATTTTTATTGCCCTCACAAGTTACACAACTTACGTTTGAGATTTGCTCTACAGTTGTTTTTAATAATTGCTCACTTTAATATTTGCATAGCATTTTACATCTCAAAGCACTTCAAATGCATGAGAGGACTTGCTGCATCAACCAATGAAAGGCTGCAATCAGCCCCACAGCACAGCAGATCAGGTGCAGAACTGAGCAATTCCTTCACCAGTTGAGTTCAGGGCAAAATGTTACTTTTCTAGCTGGATTGAACAAGCCTCAAGTGAAATTTAGCCAGCACACCATGGTTAGTAGGCCAGCTCTCATGAACAGTGCTGCAGGGATCTTTAATGAGCGAGTCGTCAGAACCTCAGTGTCTGCTATCCCACAAACTGGGCCTAAGCTCTGGAAATTCTGCTCAAGAATTAGAAGCACCACCTACTGGTCCACTTACAGCAGCATTCCTTAGATGTCTCTCATCCCAACACTGAGCAGGCCCAGCCTTGCTCAGATGTGATCAGATGAGATCAGGCTGCAAAGCTGGTTATTCTGTTGTTATTTGAAAGAATGCATGCTGTTGCCCCTCCTATGGGAGAAGGTTTCATAGGTATCCATTAAATCGCCACTGTCTAAAGGCGTGGAACAAGTTAAAATTGTCATAAAATACTGTTACATGTTGGAACAAGGTCATAAAACGCCTTTTGTCTAGCTGTCTTTTGGCTCTGCGATGCAGATGTTTGATTTTTCACTTAGCTTTCTGGAGTACAGTACTGTTCTTGTTCAAGCCTTTTTCCAATGGATCCTTATTAATTAATGTGATCATCAACACCTGCTCAGTTAAGCAATCGAGAATCAATTTGGGGACTTCCCAGCAGTGCAGCTAACAAAGGCTTTCACTGTGTCTACTGCATGTCTACTGGTTTTTATTCAAGCTTGACCCTAAATCACCAGTGCTAGTAACAAATGTACTTGTTGGTTCAAATTTTTTCTTCTAAACTCAGTTCTTGGTTTCAAAAATTGAACCCGAGTTAAAGTGCATTATTTCCAACAGCTTCAGAATGCAGCCTTTCCTCAACATGCCAATAACTGGCTTCCCTGCGATTAAACAGCTCCTAACCTCAGCTGAGGATGAACAGCCACAGGTGGGAATGACACTGCATCAGACAGTTGGAACAGGAAAATTTATCGGGTGACTGACGGCAGCTGCTCATTCCACACAGCATTCTGGGAAATGTGTTTTAGGCAAGGATCTTCACCTTGTCCGAATCTACTGCTCTGCCACAGTATTGACTTAAAAGACCTTAGGTAATTAAGTAATTAATGCAGCTTAAGGAGCAGCCTGGACTGGAAAAGAGGAGGTTGTATACCGTCTTTACGCATCAGTCACATGATCATATATGGACAGGTGCCACTTCCACCATCTTTTTTTGAGGTCAGGATTTAGGACTTTAGGCTTGGAGTTTGCCAGTCTGTGATCATGCCGCTTGTGCCCGTGAGGTGGCACAGATGTTGGCTCTGAGTGGCCCTAAAGGGAACGAGTTTTAAAAAAAAACCTCTTGCTTTGCATCCCGTTTTCATACACACGTCCGTTTGCATATTACACGACAGCTGTGCAACTGTCACCTTAAAAAAAACAAAGCTTTTGGCACACGGAAATTTCCTGGCACAATGAAATGACATTGAAAAGCATAGTGCAGCATTGTATTGAGATGTGCGACCAGCTTAGGTGCGCAAGAGTTTAGGTACAAATGGCACATCCTGGCTTCAGATTACACTGGAAAGCACAACAGTATAATAGGATATCAGCTAAAATGCTACGCTGTGTTACACCTGACAGGTGAATCCTGCTCTGGGGGCTGGAGGTTTAGTACACTCCCAGTGGCCCTTTTACACTCGAGTGGAAAAGTTCACAACTCTGGGGCCCAGAGGGCAAGGAGGAGACGAGTTAATCTTTACGGCAAAATGATTTTAAACAAAAGAAGACTGGAGAACTGCCCCCCTCCCCCTCTCCTGCCCATTCTCCTTGTCAGAGCAATCTTGTCTGTCAACAGTGTTAACCTCTAAGATGCCGAACATTTCACACCTGAGCCCGCAAGCCTTAAACACAAGGCTTGGTCAGGGTGGGCGCTACAGTACACTAGTTTCCTTCTGTTATTTTCAATTATCATCATTATAATTAGTTGTCAAGGAAAGAAAAAATGGTGTGGTGTTCAGTGCTGCTGCCGCACAGATGTCGGTTTCTGGGTTTGAGTTTGGCCTGTGGATCCTTCTGTGAGGTGTTTGCATGTTCTCCCTGGGTGCTTCAGTTTCTTCCCATTGTCCAAAGTCATACAGCATACATTACAACTATGTTAACTGACATCTCTAAATTGCACCCTGTATGTGTGTGAGTGCCCTGCAATGAACTGGTATCCTGTCCACAGGGTATCCCAGGGTATGCTGGACTGGCACTGACCGGACTGGACAGAGGGACACAGTACCTGCTGGTGTCCCTAAAGGACTGTGGAGCAAGAGAAACACTCTCATCCAGCACAACACAGAGTGGGAGCAAGGGAGCTGGAGGAGTGGATCCTGGTGAACCTCAGAGGCAGAATGAAGTGCAACACAGCCAGATGGGGTTTCTCTACGGCAAAGGAGCACTGGAAAGGACAGTGAGCTCTGTACAGTTTCAGAGCCAGAACAGCTTTTAAAGCCATGCAAGAGATCCCACCCGGGAGGCTTGGAGGGACTGTTGTGCAAATCCAGCCTTAATCCTGATGGATCGATTGATAATGGAAGGTCACTTTTTTAAGACCTTTTTAAATTGTTAGAGATGTTATGTTAGAGTTCTGCTCTTTGTAAGAACTGTTTACATTGTAGAAATGAAGTTTTTTTTTTTCTCTTTAAAAAAAAAACCTGCCCTTTGCCCACAGTCTGCTGGGACAGTTCACCACAACTCTCGTGTTAGAATAAGGGGGTCATTGAAAACGAATGGATTTCTTGGATTTTAAATATCCTTTTTAATTAGAGCAAAGACCAACAGGCTGTGGCAACGCGCAGAGAGAAAGTTATTAGTAATTTCACAAGGTGCCGAGTTTTTTTTCAGCAAGTTTGAAGCGCAGTTTGAAGTGAGTAGTGAGGAGCCCGCCTGACTCACAACAGCAGGCTCTTAAAGAGATCCCCACGATCTGGAACAGGGAAACATTCCTCTGCGCTGAAGCCGCAGCAGAGAACCGCTAAATGGAAATTGCAAATAAAACTTCCTTTTCAGTCATGGGTGCTTCCTCAACAGCTACAGACACGTTTCCAAGAAATATTCAATGCAATGAGTTACCATATCTATGGTGGCACTTGCAGTAGCAGATGTGTTTAAAACCCTAACTGGAATCAGCATGGATATCCCAGAGGGCTACTTCAGGACTATTGAAGGAACCTAGGGTATGAGGACAAAGGTAAAAACCAAGAAGGAGTGTCTTTACAAGGGCGGTTGTGGAGGTGTGGGACAAACTGCCCTGTTGGGATGCAGAAACAGATTTCCTTGAATACTTCAAAAAACAGCTGGATGAGATTTCGTTATAATTTAACTGGAATTAGGTCTTAGCAACCGAATAAGTAATATGGGTTCGTAACCTTTTTTTTATATTGAATTGAGGCCCCCTGTACATCATATGCTTATCGATCTCTTGGATTAAGGAGTGTTAAACAAATTCAAGCAGTTTTTTTAATTATTAATATGTACAATACAGGTCTGCATGGTGGCATAGTGGTTAGTGGTGCTGTCTTTGTAGAGCTGGGGCCCTGGGTTCAATTCTGGACCTGGAGTGCTGTCTGTGTGGAGTTTGCATGTTCTCCCTGTATTTGCATGGGTTTCCTCTGGTACTCCAGTAACCTCCCACAGTCCAAAGACATACTGGTAGGTTCAATGGTTTCTGGGAAATAAGGCCCAGGTGTAAGTGTGTGCATGTCTGCCCTGCGATGGAATGGTGTCCCGTCTAGGGAGTGCCCTGCTTCATGCCCGTTGCTTGCTGGGATAGACTCCAGCTCCCCTGTGACTCTGAATCAAGTTCAAATTTTGATATTTGTATTTGTTGGCAAAGTACACACATGCATGATGTCTCCCTCTCCACCTGCTCCTCTTCCCCCCCCCAACTCTAGTTGCCAGCTCTCCGATTCCTGCCATTGACTGAAGGAGGAGGGCTGGCTTGAAATTCCTCTCGCACAAGCGCCTGCATATTGCCATGTTTCTAACTCATCTCAAACAGGGTTTCAGGATCTGACACAGTCAGCTACGCACAGCTGTCTTAGAAAAGCACCTTTCAGATCTTAGTGCCGATTGGAGGAGGAGATACCTTCATTCTTATTGGAACTGCTGAGATTTTCCCCGTTTGGTAAGAGGAGCACAACATACTTCGCCCGTGCCTGAGTTTAATTAGGAGACGAAGCAACTGTGTGGGCTAAATATACATATTTTGGCAGCTGACTCTAAGTAGTCTACAGCCATAGCAGGCACAAACTTATCCTAAAAACAGCCATTACATTATCGAGCAGATATGTCTGGCAAAAATGTTTGTTCAGCTGAATGCTTTCAGAGCTTTCATGACCAAGCCCACACTTCCAGAGAGGATGTATCTCAGAGGCCAGACAGCTCAGACAGAAAAGCCAGAGAGCCAACGACTTCTTTTGATCATCAGCCTCCTGGGACACAAACGATGCTACAGCCACTGTGAACCGAGAACAAAATCAGGAAGATGTGGAGGATATAGCTGTTTAATGAACTCCTGATTAGACAATGCACTTGGACAGTAGCTTGCAGGCATGTAATCGGGATCGCTCGTCTGGACTGGAATGGTAATGCTCGTGCCGACATTTCCCCGCAATTTCATTTCTTTCCTGTCGTACTTTACTCGGCTGTAACGTATGACGGTGTGAGCTGCTGGTTTGACTTCTGAGCAAATGGTTATCCAGTGTAAGGCAGTGTTGATAAATATCCATCCATCAATTTTCTAACAGCATCTTCCACTTCAGGGTCTAGGGGGGAAACTGGCAAGCAATGGGCATAAGGTAGGATACACCCTGGATGGGACGCCAGTCCATGACAGGGCACACAGTCACAAACACTGACAGACAGGCACTCACATCAGGGCCAGTTTTCCCAGAAATCAATTTACCAACCAGTATGTCTAGGAACTGTGGGAGGAAATCATAGCACCTGGAGGAAACCCACAGAAACCGAGGGAGAACATGCAGACTCCACACAGACAGCACTCCAGGTCCAGGATTGAACCTAGGTTCGCAGCACTGCATTGCACTTAAATGCTTCCCCCATCTCATTTCATCTCTAACTGCTTCAAGACATCTTTTCAGGTGCTGCTGGTAATAAGACTTTATGATCAATTTTTAAAAAATCCAGAAATAAAGAACAGCTATTGCAACCACAAGCACATCATACATCCAAGCTGCTTTGAATTCTGCTCAGTGCAGAGTTGCTAATTGCTCCCCATGTCCACAAGGCGCTGTGTTTGGAAGGGCTCATTTTAATGTGGCAGTTTTACATTTTCAGACTGCAAACACGCATCATTAAGTGCTACTTGCTGTCGATTTGAAGTAGGGCTTGGGGATGAACATAAAGTCAAAAGGTGTGATCACATAACTTTGCAATAGAGCATTTCAATGCATGAAAAACCCCTGCAATCTCGGAGCCTCCTGGGAGGGTGCAAAGAGACAGAACCATGCACGCCTCTAGCCTTGAAAAAGCAACCTAAAAGCACAGCACGAAACTGGCACATGATCCAAAAAGTAACCCAGAGATAATTAACAGAACTCAGATAAACTGGAGTGGAAATGTACTACTCCATCATGGTAACCAAAGCCTGGGACATGGGAGATAAGAATCTCTAAAACGGATGCCTCAGTTTTAAAGGTGACACAAAACAAAAACGTCCATGTTTTCCAAGTTGTTTTTTGTTTTTTTTTCCCCCCGATTCTATCCCAGGTCATGCTTTTGGTGGCATCCGGCCTGATTTTATTGTTCCTTTAACTTCACTGCCTGTACTCCAGGTCAACAAACAGTTCCCTTTCCATTCAAAGAGCCGTCAAACAACAACAACCTATCCCCCCCATCCCCAGGGGGAGAATACTCCACATTTATGACAGCATCACCAATAGGAGAGCTAGCAGCATGACACCCCATCTCACCCCCCCCCCCCTTGGGGGGGTATAACTACAGATCAAGGCGGATACAAATTACCTTTGAGTTCCTGCTGAACTGAGCCTGCCCAGGTCTGGGAATTGGAAGCTCCAGATCTTATGATCTTCATTCTAGCCAAGTTACTCCACTGAATCCTTAAATCAAACCAAGGCTGATTTGCTCCATTAGACCTTCACCTATTCAGTTCTTGACCTTCTGGAGGCTGGTGTGAACTACCCCCTTAATAACAATTATTATTATTATTGTTGTTGTTGTTATGCACATTTCCAAACCCAAGGACACTGCACACAGTGATAAAGAAAAAGAAAATCGTACAATCAACAGTAAAAGAACAAATAAACAATAGCATTCGGGTTCATGCAATTACAATTACTTGATTAATTACAATGTTACTTGACAATGCTCTTTTATCTACCCTCGACACCTTTGCTCCTTTAAAAACTCGAACCATCTCCTTCTCTCGCCCTGCCCCCTGGTACAATGACCATCTGCGTTTCATGAAGGCAGCCTCTCGCAAACTTGAGCGTAGGTGGCGTCTTTCCGGCCTAAATGTACATTATCAGGCCTGGAGAGATTACTTATCTGATTATAAGGTTACTATAGAGTCTGCTAGATCCACCTACTTCTCTCACATCATTGAAAATCACCAAAACAATCCCAGACATCTTTTCTCCACCATCAACAGACTGCTCAAGCCAAACTGCCCCACCACATTACCTGCCTCATCACAACTTTGCAACACATTCTTAGATTTCTTTAGTTCAAAGATTGACAACATCCGGCATCACATTCTCTCCACTACGGATATAATTTCCACACCTCCTCCCTCCTCATCCAACTTCTCTAGTTCCCGTCTCTCCAGCTTCTCTCTTCTTGACTCAGCATCCCTAAACAAACTAGTTACGCGCATGAAACCCATCACATCTATTTTAGATCCCATTCCCACCACTTTATTCCAGTCCTGTTTCTCTTCTCTCTGTCCCATTGTCCTCAATATAATACATGAATCCTTGAGCACCGGCATTGTACCAACGGTCCTCAAAACTGCTGCTATTACCCCAGTGCCAAAGAAGCCTAACATGGCTCTCGACAATCTTAACAACTTTCGCCCCATCTCCAACTTACCCTTTCTCTCTAAAATTCTAGAACGTGCTGTCACACTTCAGTTACATAACCACCTCATGACAAACAACCTTTTCGAACCCCTCCAATCTGGCTTCCGTCAACTTCACAGCACAGAAACCGCCCTAGTCAAAGTCACCAACGATCTCCTAATAGCTTCTGATTCTGGTTCTCTTTCCATACTCATCCTTCTTGATCTCAGTGCTGCCTTTGACACTGTTGACCATAACATCTTGCTTTCTCGTCTCGAGACTGTGTTTGGAGTCTCTGACACTGCCCTCAAATGGTTTAAGTCTTACCTCACTGATCGCTGTCACTTTGTCTCTCTCAATGGGTACAGGTCTGAAATTGGTCTTGTCAAGTCTGGTGTCCCTCAGGGCTCAATACTGGGCCCCTTGCTCTTCAGCATTTACATGTTCCCACTTGGTCAGCTTTTAAGATCACATGGCCTCAGCTTTCATTTTTACGCTGACGATACTCAAATATACATCCATACCAAACCCGACACTGATGTGGCTGTCTCTATTCTATCTAATTGCATCTCTGACATAAAAATTTGGATGACTCAAAACTTCCTTCATCTTAACTGTGACAAGACTGAAGTCATGCTTATTGGTACCCCCCATCAACTTCGCAAAGCCAGTCCTGTAACCCTGTCTGTAGATGGCTCTGTACTTGAGCTCCAATCAAAATTGAAAAACCTTGGGGTTATATTCGATTCTGGCTTAACATTCGACCCACATGTACAGCATACTGTCAAAACATCTTTTTTTCACCTTAGAAATATCGCAAGACTACGCCCTATGCTATCATTAACTGTGGCTGAAAAGCTGATCAACATATTTGTATTCTCTCGAATTGACTACTGCAATGCTCTGCTCCCTGGGGTATCTAAATCTACTCTGAACAAGCTGCAGTATGTCCAAAATTCAGCAGCCAGAATCCTGACCAGATCTAGTGCAAGTGTTCACATTACTCCTATCCTGGAGTCCTTGCACTGGCTTCCGGTCAAATTCCGCGTAGACTTTAAAATCCTCATGCTCACCTACAAGGCTTTACATGGCTTGGCACCTCAATACCTGTCTGAACTTTTATCGCCCTACTCCCCACCTCGCAACCTCCGCTCTTCAAATTCTGCCCTCCTTACTGTCCCCCAAGCCCGTCTACATTGTATGGGCGACAGGGCCTTCTCCTGCTATGCCCCCAAGCTCTGGAACTCCTTGCCCAAGGATATTAGAGAGTCACCTTCTCTAAACTCCTTCAAATCCAGACTCAAAACCCTCCTTTTCAGAAAAGCCTTTACTTAACTGGTTCCATTCTTCACCCCTCTGCTCTTCTTAATACCATCTTCCACGGTCTCCTCTATTGTTATTGTTGTATTGCTGTAATTATAATTGTGTCCTGTCTTGTGAAATTTTTCTTATTTATTGTTGTAGTCTTCTTATTTATTGTTATTGTCATCCTGTAAAGCGCTTTGAGAAGCCACCTTTAAAGGCGCTATATAAAATAAAGTTTATTATTATTATTATTATTACAATGTGGGGCAATCAGACATCGGTGAGTAGTTACTTTTTATGAGTAGTAGTTTTGAGTTTGTATTTAAAGGGAGTCAATGAAGAGGGTCTGAGGAAGGGCATTCCATAACACTGAAGCAGTGACAGGGAAGGCACGGTCAATCAAAAAATGAGATTAAGTCCCGGGATAGAGTGAGCAGGGATTATTTAAAACCTTCAAAGTCAGTTACAAGATCTTATAGTGAATTCATTTTGAATAGGTAGAAAGAGATATAGCACTACCTGAATGTGTAGTAGCAGAACAAATATTTTCCTTACTTCTGCCATGTGCTGTGCTATGAGAAAGACGGGTGATACAGGTCACATCATAAGAGACCTGGTGCATCATTAAAAGGCAGTAGCAGACCTGGCTAATTTGAAAAATTCAGCTAGCCTCAATCGTTTAATGTCTCTGGGTTTCAACACTACCGAGCACATACGGGATCTTCTGGAACACTGTTTCAGGTGCCGCTTCACCACCTGCAAATGACTAAGAGGTACCATGTCTCTACAGATATCTGTGACCACCTGAACTTGAACTTGAACTTTATTGCCATATGTAACCGGTACTAGTACAATGGAATTCTTACTTACAGAAAGTCTCTCGATTGTAAAACAAGTGTAAAAAACAAAACAAAGTGCAAACAGTGCATCAAGACAATATACAAACAAACAGTAGACAATGTGCAAGTAAACATGTAGACAGTTTGAATGTAAACAATACAGACGTGTAAACAATGGCTGGAGATGTGCAATAGATAAGAAATCCTAAAGAGGTAGATGGTGATGGTGTAGGTGTGGCCCGAGGGGGAAATGTGTTCGCCAACCTCACTGCTTGTGGATAGAAGCTATTGAAGAATCTAGTGGTAAGTGTCGGTATGCTCTTATATCTCTTGCCTGAGGGCAGTGGGGTGAAGAGCTAATGCCCGGGGTGGTGACTGTCCTCTGTGATGGCCAGAATTCTACCACGGCAGCGATCCTCATAGAGCTGTTTAATCTTGGTGAGAACGCAGCCGATGATCTTCTGGGCCATATTGACCATTCTCTGCAGTGCCTTTCTTTCTCGTGAAGAGGTGTTGCCATACCACACGGTACGGTGATCCTGTTGGTGAGGATGCTCTCGATGGTGCAGCGGTAGAAGTTCACCAACACATGTATTGGCATCCCCCATTGCTTGAGGCACCTCAAGAAATAAAGGCGCTGCTGAGCCTTCTTCATGATAGAGTCAGTGTTCACAGTCCAGGTTAGATCTTTAGAGATGTGAATTCCCAAAAACCTAAAGCTGGTGACTGTTTCCACTTCCGTTCCATCAATACTGAGTGGGCTGTAAGTGTGTGGCCTGTGTCTCCGAAAGTCCACTATTAGCTCTTTCGTTTTCTTTACGTTCAAGTCCAGGTTATTGCTATGACACCACCTAAGCAGCTGTACGACTTCAACCCTGTAAGTGGACTCGTCATCATCACTGATCAGTCCTATTATGTGGTCAGTGGAATCAGTGACACAGGCTTGTTGCCACTGGAGCTGAACCCACCCTCGCTGCTGGAGGCGTTCTATTCTGTTCTAGAAAAGCGAGGCAAAACCCACAACTTCTTTTAGGAGCTGAAAAAAAATCATTTTGAAAAGATCTGATTGAGTCAATCAATAAGTCTGTTAAGGTAGCCAATCAATTAACTGAGGAGTTGGGCGACAATGAAATATCAAAAAACAGCCCATTAAACAGACTAAATAAACTCGGCAGCCCGGCTGGCATTTACAGCGCTGTTGTTGGTCCTGCCTGATCGGTTCCTTCGATTCTGACGGCCTTCGGAGCTGCCAGAACAGATCCCCCCTGAGTGAGGGGCCAGGAGCTTGCTGGGATGGTCCTCTGTGCAGAGACCATTGGTCACAGGTGATCAGGAGGCCATGGGTGCTGGCGCTCAGTACAGGGAGATGGGCGAGACCGTGTGGACATGCCAGGGCTTGAGCCGCCCACTCACGAAAACAAGGCTGGGCCAGTCCTCTCCAGAAGAGAAGGTGACACAACACTGGGATCAGGCCCCATTGTTATCTCTGCTCAGCGAGAGTTATTAGGCAAAAGGTTTAACAAATAACGGGTGAAAAATGATCACCACATGGCCCCGTGCCATGGAAAACAAAAAAGTTATTTATCTTGGCCTTGTGCCATTTCTGGGAACTTGGCAATTTGAGGGGAAAAAAAGCTGGTCTTTATTTGATGCCACTGGAATTTGTGGCATTCAGATAAGTTTTTCAGTTTTGTTTCATATCATGGTAGAGTTCATTCCACCCTGGAGCCTCTCTATTGGTTACAAGCAGCCATATCACCCTGCAACTCACAACTGGCAACCCACTGAAGCTAAGCAGGTGTGAGCCTGGTCAGTACCTGGATGTGAGACCTCCTGGGAAAAACTAAGGTTGCTGCTGAAAGAGGTGTTAGTGGGGCCAGCAGGGGGTGCTCACCCTGCGGCTCATGTGGGTCCTAATGCCCCAGTGTAGTGATGGGGACACTATACTGTAAACAGGCGCTGTCCTTCGGATGAGACATAAAACTGAGGTCCTGACTCTCTGTGATCATTAAAAATTCCAGGGCGTTTCTAGAAAAGAGTAGGGGTGTAACCCCGGCGTCCTGGCCAAATTTCCCATCGGCCTTTATCAATCATGACCTCCTAATAATCCCCATCTCTGAATTGGCTTCAGGTGAGGCTGCACATTGGTGGTGGTGGAGGGGAGTTCCCATTACCTGTCCAGTGTCCAGAAAAGCGCTATATAAGTGTAAGCAATTATTAATTATTATTATTAATATCTCAATCCTGACACCTTATTTAAGATTTAACTGAACTCATAGATAAGAGGGAACTGAGTGATTTGTATCAATTAACGTGACACAGGACTATTTTACAACCTGAACTCCCTAGTGTTGAGCGCTATAAAGGGTTCATGGCCGTGACCCTCTGCCCCCAGCCCCCCACAATGGATTCTTATTTACTTAAGTCTCAATTTCCTGGTTGGTTTCTAGATGCAACTTGCTGTTGAGGAGAGATGTTGCTCATGCTATAAACCTGCCTCCTAAATAACCTAAACAAACTCGCTTGTAGAAATCTGAATAATTCTAAACCATGGACCCATAAAATGAAAAAAGGAAAATTATCAATTAAATTATATGGAATTCAACTCATGGAAAACAGAGCCTTGAATTCCTGAACTCAGGTAATATCCCACTGAACCAAAACTATACCTATAACTTCAAGGTCTCATTAACAATACAGTACGCTGTTCTTTTTTTTGCTATACTGTTTCAAAATGTAGACTCCTTGCCATGCGAAATGTTCAAAGAAGAGCGATTATAATAATCCCTGGTCTCGAACAAGCACGAGACAGAGCGAGATTCAAGGAACTAATGAAAAGCAGATCATTAGGTGGGAATTTCATTAAGAATCTTCAGATGTTTTGGATAAGGTCAATGCAATGGTCCACTCCAATCCAGTCCAACCAGACAAAGATATGGGGATCGCAAGTGAGGCAGGAAACTCAGAGGAGCTGCATCAGAATCTGAGATTTGTTTGCAGAAAGCTTCTTTGCTGGAAACAGCCTATAGCTGGAGACTGAATAACCAAGCAAAGACTGATGGGCCGCATGGCCTCCATTTTTTTTTCTTGCTGCTGTTATAGCACATAAACTTAAGCCCTGCCTTCTGCAACTAGATGGTATCTTACCTGTTTGCCTATTCTGCCCGCCTCCCCCTGCCCATCTGCCCATTAGGACACACCCATCTGGTCACAGTGGACTATGAGCAATAAGACAGACAACAGGCTATTCACTTTCTGCATGAGAGCACAGTGCACCCCACACACATCCTCATCTACTCCAAGATCTTACTCCAAGGCGGGCGTGACTCAAGGATATCCCCCCCCCCCCACAGACGAGCCTCTGCATTTCCTGTTTCAGAATTAAAGCCCAGAATCCCCCTTCAGATGTTCCTGGTACTTCAGTCTCGTGTCGTGGGGGTGGGGAACCGGAGGAGAGATGACTTCCCTTCTCTTAACAATGTCAGTGAAACTCCCAAAATAAAACTCAGAAATAGATTGGACTTTGATTCCGTTTCCTCCTCACCCTCAACCCAGCTTTCTAACAGCAACAGCTGCGGCTGGTCAAAAAGTGGCCATCTGCCATCCCCAACAGGACAGTGACTCTTGGAGAAGAGTTGGAAACTCACACCAGTGGTGAACGCATCACAGATATTTCACACGTCGCACCATTTAAACGCTAACAGGGAAGAATTGTTATTACTACAGCTTTACAGATAAATACACAGGATGCAGGAGGACCTTCTACTTTTACACTTTTAATTCTCTTTGGGCTGGGAGCTTTCTGTGCGAAGTCACATGCAATCACAGAGCATCAACTCCAACAAAGCAGCTGGGAATTTGGTTCACTGCAGCCCAAGAAATGCTCAGGCTGGTTTTCAAAAGGGACAAATGAGAAACTACAGTACATCTGAAAGAGATTTCTAAAACCTCGGGGCACTGAATCGATCCCGTCCCAATCAGTATAAAATGCACAGTGTTTTTTCATAACATTTTAAAAGACCCAATTAAAATAAGTTGATTAATTGAAGTCAAGCTTCAAAAATAATAAAAATCTTTTTTTTTACCCAGTTTTGAAAGTCAGAACTTGAATGTCAAAATCCTGCTGTCTTTATGAAGATTAGACTCCAATGTTCACTCCTATGTGCATTTGCTAACTCTAAACTGAAGTCACACTGAAGTGCCAAAGAGTAACGGAGATAAATTAATTTGATGCGTTTTGTGTTGGGGTTGGGGGGGGTAACTGTTCTGTAATTGTGAATGAAACCAGCGATTTACAGCTCAAGCCCCAGATGATATGAACCACACGGTTTGGAAAAACAGACACTAGACTTGCTCCTATCTAAACCACATGACGTCACACCCCCTCCGGAAAAGAACAGTCCTGGAATCCTGAGAAAGCTGAGAGGCAGGACCCATCTAGCTTGTTAGGCTTTTAGTAGCAAACTGTCCAAAGGATCTCAGCCAGCTGTTTCTGAAAAGAAGCCGGGGTATCAGCTTTGACAGCACGGATGGTTGGCTTGTTCCAAACTCTCAAAACTCTTTGGGTGAAGAAATGGCTCCTGCTTTAAATCCTTTTTCCTTTTTTTCCCCATTTTGAACCAACTCAGTTCTTGAACTAAGCCTGATCTTGTCAGATCACAGAAGGTAAGCGAGGCTGGTCCTAGTCAGTACTGAGATGGGCAAACAACAGGGAAATCAATATTGCTGCTGTTATTGCTACTTGTGGACCAGTAGGTGGCGCTCTTCCCTCTAGGTCAAAATTTCCTAACCAACTCAGAATGGAGATACTGTGCTGAAGGGGGGAGTCATCTTTCAGATGAGATGTTAAACTAAGATCCTTTCTGTTTGGCCATTCAAGACACCCTGCAATTGGTTGCAAGAGTAGGCCTGTTATCCCGTGTCCTAGCTAAACTGTGGGTTTATATAATCTGGCCTTAAATCCCTCTTTAAATTTATTGTTGTGGCTGTTTCTCTCTTCATTTCAATGGCTTACTACAGTATATACAAGGCACTTTGAGACACTTTTAGGTGAAAAGCACTGCATAAATAGAAATTCCTCGGATAGGGCATTGAGCTGATATGGGTTGAGCGATGTTGATGGCAAGCTCACTCACACAGGACCTCATACGGGACCTGCCCCTTTAAATTCACTCGCTGGTAGCAAGCAAGTCGAGTCCTGCCCATTGACTACTCACTAACTCGCCTGTGTCACTTCGATCTGTGCTCTCTGCAGCGGGCACTGCGCTAACTTTGCCTGGAAGCTGCAGAGCCGCCGTGCCATCTGCCGAGTTTTAAGGTATGTCTGCCGCTGGAGTTTTCAAATATTCACCGTTTCTTAAACTGTTAGGCTGGGTGCTTTATCACGGTATTTTTATGTCCGGGAGCAATGTCACTGTTAAGGAGTTGAGCTTTACCTTTCTGCTTCTGAAAAAATATTCTTACTCTTCCAAAATATGACAATTAAAACTGCCATGGCTTTTTTTGTACGGTACTGTATTTTTCGCAAGGCTACTGGCAGCTCAGTCTTGACAGTATGATTCAACTTTCACAGAAAAACTTTCACACTTCGTGGAGTTGTTCGATAGTCAACGAAGCTGGGTTCTACTGTATAAAAAAAAATCTATTTTTTTCCCCACTGCGCGTCGTGGGCTGACCAGAAAATAGAGGGAATTAGTTAATGACAAATAACTAAACGCGCTGCGCTCAGTTATGAAAAGTTTATTGACTGACTGTAGTTGCAGAATGACTGCTTACAGTGCCCTCAGCTGAGCGTGGGAACATTGCGCTCTCCATGTCAAAGGGTTCTTTGCCGTGTTAATGCCTGAGCGCCTTTTCTTGACATTACATTTAGATGTTTCGACCGAGGAAAACCAAAACAGTAGCAAAGCGAGACAAGAGACGAATCTGGGGGGGGGACGAATTCGTGTGCATGGTGAAAGCCGCCTCTATCGTTAACCTCTGAAGTGGAATCGATTGGCCAGAATTACGCCTCACTCAATTCGACGTTTTCCGGACAATGTTTCCCATTTCTCTCTTGTTGTTACCGTTTTACCTAGCTGCGTGCGGCCTGACACTTCTCAGTTTTGTGTGGGGAGGGGGGCAATTTGACAGTACAGCTGCCCCATGGCAGATTTTCAGTCCCGGACACACTCTCCAACCACCGTCAAAACCAGTCCTGAATCCTTCTCCAAAATGCGCAGGCTTTCCAGGAGCCCCACTGATATCGGTAGTGGCAGCGTGCGTGTTCGTACCTTCGCTAATTACGATCTGGATCCGGTGTTTATAGCCGTGTACATTGGTTTCTCGAGGTCTTTAACGCGTTTTACTAGGGATTGGAGTGATGTGAAAAATGACCGCCTCCCCCTGAATGAAGGCTTAAGTTGTCTTTATAGAAGACCAAGGGACACGCGGTTACTATATCCATCATTTTATATGTGGAGGATAACAAAAATCCCGCGCCCCCCGACAAAGATTGTGAAGTCGCGTGCGCGTGTGGGGGTTCCCACTCCGTGTGGCGATTACTGGGTTAAAATGAAAGCGGACAGCCGACGCAAGTGCTGCATTACAGCTCAAACGCCTTGTGCCATAAAACGATCAGGACTTGTTGAATAACATCAGACACGTCATTAATCATCTCGTCAGGACCTCCTAAAATGGTGACCAGGTATTTGAGTTTTAGTCTAAAGTGGAAGTAATTGTTTTACTTCACAGAAATCAAACATTTAAAATTAAGCTAGAAAAACCACAAAACCACGCTGAAACCTAATGGCCTAATGAACAGTTTTTTTGTTTATGAATAAAACGTTTTTTTAGGATGAAGTCAGCTGTAAAAAACACAGTAAAGGTTCGAGGAAGCAAAATTACGTTTTTCTATCTCCTCACCGAAGTTAATATAGCAGCTGTGATGTCTACTTGAATGCTTTTTTTATTCAGCACATATCAACCAGATATTTATTTAGAGGAAGAAAATTGTAGGTCTGCATTTTAAAACATGTTTGGCCATGGATCTGAACTTTCCAAAACACCTTGCGGATGGCGACACTGCCCAGAGGTCAAGCAGGAATATCGTCTTACTGGGGTAGAGTCGAAACTAAAACCCCATCCTTATCCTGTGGCCTTGTGTTAACTACTGTACAACACTCCTACCTACCAGTTCCCTTGATTCAACCGTCTGTTTAAGATCTACGTCTGAGGAGCACAGTCTTTAACCAAAATCGACCACACAGCTAATCTGTCCAAATACGTCATTTAGAAGCCAATCTAAACACAAATCAGTATACCCCGAAGACGGTTTCCTCAGTCGAACAAATCACTTGCTTAACTGATCAATACATTTGCAGAGATTCATCTTCATTCAGTAACAGGTGATTTAGACTGACCTTCATGACTCACTAGGCCGGGGGCTCTGCAGGACCAGGGCTGGACACAAGCACCTTCTGACTCAACCCACCTGAAGGAATTACAACACTCACTCAGCTATCACTGTTGGCGTTTACTGTAAACGACTTGAAAAGTGCAATACGTTAAGCAATGCAATGAAAATGAGCTTTTCCCAGTACCTATTGAAGTTTTTGAAAGTAAAATAGACTATACACATCAGGCAACACAGTCGAAAGAAAAGACATATAATAAGATCCCGTAGAGAAAAAGAAACATTAAATCATGATTATGGCTGAAGAGGCCACTGTAAAAACAACAAGGAGCGCACATCAGGCTGGGGTGGGTCCTCTGGAGGTGAGCTGGCCCGCTCATGGGGCGATTTATTTCAGTCCTCACGGCAGACACACCGCAGCGCCCCAGAAGAGAAGCCAGCGTGAGCCGTCAGCAGCGCTCACAGCGAAGCCCACTCGCTCGCCTCCTGCTGGGTGCGAGAAACAGCCACGGCCCCTTACTTGGCGTGTCCGTAAATAGCCCAACCCCCCCCCCCAATTCTGCTGTTTCCTTTCAGCCTGGTTCCGGATTGCCAGCTGGGCCCAAATCAACCCGGCACCTTTTCTGAGCCCAGACGGATTATGGGTTATCGAAACACGCAGAAAATGCATTTTTGTTGACACCAAAGCTTCCGCCGAGCGCAGGGTCCGAACAGCTGATCAGCGTTGATGGTTTCAAGCAAAGAGGCCCAGCTGATCAATGCAATGTTCAGGGTTAATTAATTCAGGGTGATCCAATTCTGGCACCAATTTTAGGTGCAGTAAAGTGGTAAGATTGACAAGTTTTTCATGATTCTCTTCAGAACACAAATGTTCTAATATCACTGCAATGCACAGAGATCTACGCAGACAGTTTATTACTTCCCCTCGTCTTCGTTGTGGTCTTTACTATGTTTTTTTCTTTCAGGCTTTTTCGATGATGAAGCACTAGAATCCATGCGCTCTCTTGTGGTCACATGACGTAAGGACACCTTACACTTGTGTGCTTTCTCTCAAGTGCAGGGTGGATTTTTTGATTTCCTCTACCAACCTACCCACCCTGGAACCCGCGTTCTTGGTTCCATCATGAGTGGGATCTAAAAATAACAAATCAAATAATAAAAAAACAGTTCAGGAGCACGTTCCCAATAAAACACCATCCCAGAGCGATGGAGATCACCAAGGCGCCCCCCCGTCAGCTGTTCCGCATCTTCCGGGAGTACCAGAACAACCACATCATCACCCAACACTACAACTACACGGGGAAGCTGGAAGGCGACCGGTACAAGGATGGACTGAAGCCTGAAGCCATCGTGTTCCTGGTCATCTGCCTCTTCATCGCGCTGGAGAATATGGTGGTGCTGATCGCCATCTGGAAGAACAAGAAGTTCCACATGCCCATGTACTACCTGCTGGGCAACCTCACGTTCTCGGACTTCCTTGCTGGCTTCACCTACATGGTCAACATCGTGCTGTCCGGGCCCAACACGCTCAAGCTGACGCCCGTCCTGTGGTTCATCAGGGAAGGGGGAGTCTTCATCACCCTGGCGGCCTCCATCATCAGCCTGCTGGCCATCGCCATCGAGCGCCACGTCACCATGGTCAAGATGAAGCCCTACCACGGCGCCAAGAAGGGCCGCATGTTCGCCTTGATCGGCGCCAGCTGGGTGCTGTCCGTCTTCCTGGGCGTGCTGCCCATCATGGGGTGGAACTGCATCAGCAGCCTGGAGGAGTGCTCCACCGTCCTGCCCCTCTACTCCAAGAGCTACATCCTCTTCTGTATCACCATCTTCACGGCCGTGCTGCTCAGCATCGTGGTCCTGTACGCCCGCATCTTCCGCATCGTCAAGTCCAACACGCAGCGGCTGGGCAGCCTGCGCAAGGGCCTGGCCCGGAAGTCCCAGAAGTACATGGCCCTGCTCAGGACGGTCACCATCGTGCTGGGCGTCTTCATCGCCTGCTGGCTGCCCCTCTTCGTCCTCCTGCTCCTGGACTTCTGCTGTGAGGTCCGGAAGTGTGCCGTCCTCTTCAAGGCCGACTACTTCCTGGGCATCGCCATGGTGAACTCCCTGTTCAACCCCATCATCTACACGCTCACCAGCAAGGACATGCGCAAGGCCATCCTTAAGCTCTTGTGCCGGCACTGCCTCATAACCAAGGACGGGCAGGTGAAGAAGTTTGGGATACCCTTCTTGGAGTGCAGCACCAGCAAGTCGGAGGTGGTCTCCCATCGGCTGGAAGGCCTGGAGACCACCCTGTCTTCTGGGAATGTCACCCCTTCTACAATCAAAGCCTTGTACCCCAGGATTTTAAAGTCCTGAATCCGATATCGATTGACCCATCAACGCTCAGGCTGTTGCGGGCTGTCAGTTTTAGACTTAATAGCTGACACAGTAGCAGCACTGTTCTGTGATACAGTGCAGATCCAGCAGAAAGCAGAAACATTGCTTTAGGACAGGTGTTTGCACGACAGCACTTGATCTCGGAGGTAGCATTTATTGTAATGTCAGCATGAAACCCAAAAAATCTCCAGTCGCATTACTGTGCGACTAAGGAACTTCTTGGGCCCCACAGATAAGTGGATGCAACTGTATCAAGAGAACAGAAACTCCTTCTTTCTCTAACTGTGAAAACGAGTCTCACCAGGCTTGCATAGTCCCACGTGCACTCAGATCGCACAATGATTAATGTCTGAAAAACAAACGTATAATAACTTGCACTGATAATCGCCGTGGGGGAAAGTCTCACAGTAACTCTGGTCCTGGCACTTACAAAACGACAGGACTTCAGCTGTCCTTCCAGGTAAGGGATTGCTTGGCATCGCTAGTGTCAGCTTTACAGAGGCCCGAGGGTGGAGTGTCTGGGGTCCGTGGGCGAGCTCCAGCTGTGATATGCGAGTACCACCAGCCTGACAGCACAGCAGGAGTGGCCTGCCTTGTGTACAGGGAGCTGCAGTCTCGCAGGTATTTTTCTTAGGGACTGATCATTAACACTTTTTAATAACTTGGACGAAATGGAAGTGCCTGATCAATCTCAGCAGGGAATGAGCTGCGCGACTTCAGCAGTAGCCAGCTCTGGTCCTGAAGGGCTGATCGAACTTTCCTTCCAACCTGGCTCTAAACTGCTTCATCGAACGAATTCACGTTTGTGACTGTGCCCTTTAGAAGTTGACCGAGATTTTACAAGGACAAGAAGAAACAAAATGAGAGAAATTATTCAGCACTGTACCTTGGTTTTTTTTAAATAAGGAAATTCCTGGTAACAATTTGGCCTCTTTCTTATAAAATGTATTAAGTTAAGAAATAGCTTCTCTTAAGTCACGAGTAGAGATAAATTTGAAGGGTGTTAAGGAGGGTGACTGATCCCCAGTACACTATCTTACACATTTCACACAGAAGCACTTATAAGCAAGGACAAATTCAGTCTGAATTTCTTTTAAAGCACTTTTAAGACTAAATTGCTCTGGGATGGAAAGTGTTTTTTCAGGGTTCCAAGATCAGACAGGTTGGAGCATCTCTCATCCCACCAGGAATATACTGATGGCCTTTGCTCAACCTTGTTGAGAGCATAGCCGTTTGCTGGCAAGATGAAATGCCATCCGTGAAAATGCATTGTTCACGAATTCAAGATCAAACCTACTGTTTTTTTTAAACCTAGCTTCTGCTGAAGAGTTCTAGCCCCATGGGATAGAAGAGAAGATAAATGCGCTTCGATCACTGAAACCACATCCTTCCTGTGACCGAGAAATAAACCAACAGGCACTGCCAAGCTATTCAGAGGGGAATGCACACTGGGACGTCTCTCTTCTTCTTCAGGGGGGTCTCTGTGGCCCAGGGCAGTCAGTAAACCCAAAACACATCCTCTGGCCAGACAGTGAGACAGCGAAGCTTATATTTCTGCTACCCACGGCCACGCCCAGGCCAGCACACTAACTTGGTTAATTCCGGATACATGACCATTATGCCTTTTTCATTGCAATAAAAGTACATTTCTAAACAAATAAAGTGGTGCTACTACCATGACAATGAAAACTGCCAATAGTTAAATCCTTTCCAGAAATTCAAACTTATCTTAAAATCGCATACTTGCACAAATGCAATTTTATAATAGAATTAAAAACTGTATTTTCAGCTTACTTGTGTGTAGGTTTTTAAATGTCAGTTCCTTCTCGGTTGCTAGTGTACCAAAGTAATTTCTCAGTTAAAATATGCTGTTTATAAAAATATTTTCCAGATCTTAATCATGATAAATTAATACTGTATGTCTGAGTTGTGAAAATGACATTTAAAAAGCAATCTGTTATTATTATATATGTGAAGGTACCTACATATATGCTTGTTTTTTTTTTGTATGAAAAAAACAAGTTGGGGAAATTTTTAAGAGTTAATGATACTTTACACAGTAACCAACATCACTTGTATCAATGCAGCGAACCACATCTCTCTTAATGTTAGCAGTTAAAGTGAATAATGATGGCACTTGGCATATAAATATAAAGATATAAAGCATTTAGCAGTCATATTACAGCAAGAAAAAGTCCCAGTGTTTGGACCTAACTTTGAGGAATACTGCAGTTACCTTAAATGACCACCTCCCCAGGAGCAACTCACTTTAGAAGAAGTCCTTTAAAATGGAAAAAGGAACTAAACATAAATGAACTTAATAAGCTAGCAGTAAGGGCTCCAGGTTTTGGGTAGGCAATGCTGGCTTCTTTTGCATGGAGTCTTTGAACTAAGGAAGGCATTTCCAAGAGTCTGTAATGTTTCAAAACCCAAACAGTCTGTGCCTTGGCTGTTATTTACGGCTTTGTTGTAAATATGTTGTAGATTTGACACAAAAAGCATTCTATTTTTAGTTTTTTTATTGATCTATTTTGTAAAACTGAAGCATCAACTTGTTTGTCACACAAGTGCTTCCACTTCTGATTAGTTTTTTGTATTTTCAGCCTTTTGTATTTTCAACTGTCAACTTAATTTAAGTACTTTTTTTAAAAAAATGTTTATTAAAATGGCAAGTGTAAGACTAAATAAAGTGTACGAAACTCATCGTTTGTATCTTTGGACTTTTGTTTCTAGGAACAAAAGAGACTAAAGTGGGGGATTTTACCTTTTTTCCATTCTTAGTTAAACTTCTTGACTTTGTTTGCTTATGCAACTACATACTTCGATGCCTACTTACTAAGTGTTTGTGGTCTGCACAGCTGAAAACACAATTCGTGTAATCACTGGAGCACTTTAAAATGTCACCCCTTTGCTGAGCTCCAATTTCCTAAAAAAAATCACTTTCATTTTCCTGACGTCTTAACCAAAGGCTGTGATCTTAACCACTGCAGACCTGGAGCTCGATGTATCTGGGATATCATACCATTTAGAACCCTACCTTCTGCCCATTCCCTTTGAAAGGTGATAGGGCGCTGTCACATGCAGGAAGTGCACCCCTCTTACAGACATGTTTACACGTGTCTGACCCAGATAAACATATGCTCTTTTAAAAGGGCAAAGTTCAAAATGCTAAAAGTACAAAATGGCTCCTTTTACAATGATGGTCCTTTTGTGAAGATCAAACTTTTTAATATCAGAATCTGGGGGAGTGATAAACTATGGATCCCCCATCCTGGTCTAGGAGGCCCACACACCTGCTGGTGTTCATCATGCTGAACTTAATTACTTAACTGATGCCTTAATTGAGTTAAAAATTTGCTAGAGTAGAACATTTGTAAGTTTGGAGAGAGGAATAACTTTGGAATTTTATGATAATTATTTAATGCAGTAGTTAAAAGGCAACATCTAACGTTTAAGAGCTGAAAACAGTCAGGCAGTTCACATTAATCCTATCATTACATTAATTAAGGGTTCAATTGTGTAACTGAGCATCATTGGGAATCTCTGTTATAATCTACTTGCCTCTCAACGCAGTGATGACTTGGAAAGGTACAGTAGCTTCCCAAAAAAGAAGGTCAGTTGCAAATAAAGTGCTTTCTAAAGCTTTTAACATTTTAGTTATTAAAGGCATAAGATGCGTAAAACAAAAAAAAACATAGGCCTCATGAATTTATTTGGGTGGCCCTTTCGTCCAGAATGACTTAAATGTATGCCACTTCTCAAACAGATGAGCATTTAGTTGGAGCACCAAGGTGCAACAACAGCACTAACCCCGCTGGGGATCTGAACCCGTGATTTATTTTCCAGTCCAGAAACTGCACCTCTGTGGCACACAGCTGCGAGGTGGTGCCACAAGGGGCTGTACACGCGCTCATCCTGCGATACGCGACACACGTCTTTTGCCTGGTTTCACAGCTACAATCAGATTCACATTTACTGCCGATGAAAACCATGAACAAAGTAACTATAGGAATTGTTTAATTACAAGTTTGGGAGGGGAAAAAACTGCCTTAGTCATGTGTTTTTGCTTCACTCAGCATGTAAGCATGCCAACTCATGACAAAAGACTAACGCTAGAGTCTGTTAGTGCCCGGCACGTTTGGGCACGAACTTGGCATTTCAAATCATTTAGCAATTTGTTTTGATCTGGAGGTTCCAGTATTTACTAACAAGCCTAAGCAGCATTTTCGCAACATCAGGTGCATTAATTCAGATCTGTTTTCTCAATCCATTTTATGTTCTTCTGCCAGTGGCCCCCAGCCAAATAGTCTTGAGGACTCCATTAGGCTTTACAATTCCCCTGGGTGGCATTGAAGATTGTTTAGCTCCAGAAGTCTAATTACATGCCACTCCCCTTAGGACAAGACCCAGCTTCTCTCCATGAAATCCTCAGCCTGAATGGAGATGGAGATTCACTGGCCTCTCTGTCTGTTCACTTGCCTTCACTCAACATCGGCAATCTTATAGTGAGCCACAGACTCTCACAAGGACAGTGGAAGATCAGTATTACCGGGAAGGCTTATCGGAGAAGGGAACAAAAGGAACATTTTTTCCCCCACAGTGCATAATTTCCCTAGCTCCAGTTCGGAACACCACTCTTGAAGAGCCCGCAGACCAAAGCGGTAGATCTTCAGTGTTTTTTCGTTTTCATCAAAACGTATCACAAACATCAGAATTTAGGTCGCAGCTTCTTAGAACAGCTTCTGCACTTTGAAGCTTAGTGCATCTTGCCTTGTAGGCTTACTGCAGCCCCTCCTCAGTGGCTCTCCGAAACTATCACCACAATGAAACCTTCCACACACTCCTTGCATTTTGTTCCCACTGTCATGCATCCTTTGACATTTTGCAATTCCGTGTCCTGTTGTAAGTCATATTTTCAAGGAAACATTATGTGCTGGAATTGTTACCTCAAATGCTGTTAAATGTGCAGCTGTGACCCCAACTGTTAAAAATGCAGCATTTAGACTCCAATCTAGTCAGAAGTGACCTGCTGACATCCAGTTTAACATTTTCCGCAAAGGTTCTCGTGTGGGGGCGGCTCCTGTTCAGCTACAAGCAGTCCGTGGATCTCGCAAAGTTCATCCTTCTTCTAACTGCTTACTCCTGCATTCACAGGTGCACCAAGGCCAGCTGAGAGATATAATCCCCCAGCATCCCAGCAGAGAAGCCTGGTTTCCTCTGCTTGTCCCTGCCATCTCCTACTTTCGCTCACTACCCAAAGCTCCTGAAAATGAAACTTAAAAAATACCACAGCCCACCTTGGGGGCTTGAGCAGTCTGGCTCCTGATGGCCCCACTAAACTCTTAAACTACCTGTGAAACTAAATGTCCTTTGCACCCTTTGGACTCTGGCCCTCTTTCAGTACCCAAAACAAAGCTCTGGACTCTTGCTCTCCCAGCAGGTATCTTACAGGTCAGTGAACCTTGTCGCATCCTGGACACCTGCCTCTAGCATTATTTTATTTTTTTAATTGTAAAATGATAGATGATTTCAGAAGATCTGCCAAGAAAGGCACCGTTTTAACATAAAAGTTTTACTACTACTGAAAAAATGGCCTCTGGTTACTGTAACCTCTTATGTCTCTCATTACTCCCTAGCGTTAATCAAGACTGGTACAAGCTGTTAATGTCAAACACTGTTGGCCCTAGTAGCCAGTTGGATGGAGGCCAGCTCAGACAATCTCTGCCTGGCAACCCTGGGCACTGCATCAGCTGGCAATACCAGGCCTCATACCAGCTGACGGCCCAGGTCTCAGGAAAACCAGGGCTGACAAAAGGCTTCCCACTTCCCCTGTTACAGTGAAAATCTAACATTACCCTCTGATGTCAAATCACGTAGGGTAATGAGAATCACTGCCCACATGGCCTTCAACACATCCCTGTTTCACACATCCCCCCACCGTTCGTCTTGGCCATTGGCTACGGGTGGCAGCATGTGCGACAGGAAACAGGCGCCCATTTCTGGCTCATGCCAGACCTCAGCACCCCTGCCGCGCGTCGCCTTCACCACACCAGCCTACCAGCTCTGCTCCGAGACACAACTCTGGGCTTTCAGACCGCCCGCCTCAGCAAACCACAGCCCCACAGCTTCAGAAGAACCGAGTCGCTGGGGAGGGCTGCAAAAAAACACGAGCCCCGCACCTCCTCTCAGGACGTGGGTCAGACGTGTTTTACTGTAAAAGGTAAAAGGCAAACAGCCCCCTGCTCGCACGAAAAAGACCACACACCGTTAAGTGCTGCCAAAGGAGAGATCGCCCACATTTGTTTTGCCCACTCTTTGCCACAAACCCAAGCAAAAAAAACACATACTACAGAAAAGTTACTCATTTTCATAAATGGGTCCTTACACGTGAATGGTTAAACGGTTTATTTTTTTGCCCTATGGGCTGTGACCCACAGGATGTGACCTCCACCATTCACTGCATTTCTGCAATATTGCACATCTTTTGTTAGGGCAACCTGAATTTGTTTTTGCCTGAAAAAAAAAAGTTTCAAAAGGTACTGCATAGTTCTTCTGAACCACTCTGGAATTTGTTTTTGTTCTTTACGTGGAGCTAAGCTGTGTAACCTGAAGTGGAAATACATACTAAAGAAAAAACACAAACAAAAAACATGAAAGTGAATAAAGAAAATCCATCAACAGCAACAAGCTGCCCTGATGTCATAAGAATATAAAGTAGTACAAAATGTTACTAGGGCCATTTAGTGTAATTGGGGCACAACAGGTCTAGACAATACTGAAAATCTTTACTATAATAGCTGTCATTATTTAATCATGCAGTAGAAATCCTATAATTAATCAAAATGGGCTCCTTATCTTTTTGATGAGCCAGGAAAGTGAGAGGCTGAAATGCAGGAGAATTAATATTACATTTGAAAACACAGGTAAACCATTTTCTTTTTAATGTAGGACAAAGTCGGGCCTCTATGAAAGCGCTGAAGGTTGCAAGGCAGAATAGGACAGGGGGATGAGTTACACTGCTTAATTTCAGGCACTGAAAATTGTAAATCGTAAGAGATCTTTCTTTTCTGTTGATTGGCAACTCATGCTTGGCTTACCTTGAGTGAACTGGGAGGGAGATTTTAGGGGACAGGCGAGTTAGTATTTCTCCAGCATTCCACCCAACTTCAAACACCTTAAAATATTGAACCATTCCAAATAGATTTGTCTTTGCGTATAGATCACAAACATTTCAAATGCCAAAAACTTGCAGACAGACAGGTTCATATACTACGACATTGAGTGCATGGGGCTGAAATCTGAGCCTGTTGAAAACCTGCTAACGACAGCACTAAGACAATGAGTCATTTCAGGTCACACCGATATTGAAAATGTCTTTGTGGGAACTGCTTGGATGGGTAACAGTGGCAGAACTTCAGCCTTTCCTTTCTGCAGAAGCTACACTTTTACTCTCACCCACATTAGTCATTGTGAGAAGACATGCCTGCTCTTAAAAGACATAATGAATCACCAGAGCTTTCTCACCTTGGGCCCTGGGGGCAAAGTCACATCAGACAGAAGCTGGTGTTGTGTAATGGGAACAGAAAAGTTGAGCGCATGACCGCGATTCTGTGGCACAGGTCTGAGCGTGTCTTGGGTGTGCCAAGTGACAGCTGTGCAAAGCTGCTTGTCTGGCACCTGTGGCACAACCGAGCGGAGCCTATTCTCACCAAACGCGCATTCCGTTTGGCCATATGGACGCTAACATCCCCATCTCCAGCGACAGGAAAGCATGCGATAAAAAAAAACCCCAGGACAGACCTGACTGGTGCATCTCCTCTCCCTCAGCCATTCGGCTGCAGAAGAATCTCTCCTTTGTTCGTCGACTCCACGGCACCTCTCTGTCCATCCCGTCGGAGCCAGGAAAGATCCTCTGAAACCTAGGAACAAGACAAGTTCGCACACCTGAAATCCAAGCTCTTTGGAATCAAATTCCCAAGCGTTAAAATGTTTTATTCTGCTGACAAGCCCTTTAACGCAGCTTTATTGCTGTCACAGCCCATACTCTCACTAGACAGAGAGAAGTTTTACACATGCTGCCCTAAGCAATTGGGATTTTTGCATGAAAAAGGGTCCCAACATAAAAGGACCCCAAAGATGCAAGATGTGGACAAGTGAACCACCTGGCACCCTCTGAATTGCATGTGATTACTGCCAAAAGGGAACCTTCCATTTTCTAACCACTTCTGACAATTCAGGTTGTGGAGGAGTAGTAGCCCATCCCAGCAAACAACGGGCATTGGCAGGATACACCCTGGACTGGACACCAGGACACACACAGACACACCCACCCCAGGACCAATTTACCTATCAGAATATTTTTAGACTGTGGGAAGAAACTGCAGCTAACATAAGGAGAACGTACACACTCCACACAGATAGTACAGCAGATCTGGAATTTGAACCCAGAGCCTCGGCATTGCGAAGCAGCAAAGCTAACCACTGTGCCATTCATGAAAGGGAACCAGTCTAAGCAAAATACAGAACTAGGCAAAACAAAGGGAAGTGAACAAGAAGCTACTGGCTTGTCGGTGGTATGAGGTAGATCAGATAAGAACTGTCCAGTGTGGGTGCCCATGCATGGATGAAAAAACAATTCTTCTGCATGAATTAACAAGAACAGGGACACCATGCACATTGTATTGCAAAAGACAAAGCGATTGAAGTAAGGGTGTGTCCAAGAACCCTTTGATTTTCTGCAACATGCAAAGAATTAGATTAATACGCATTACCGGTAGTGGCTCAATTCCCTACCGAGTCTTCAATCCGATTTATTAGTTGTATAATTATGTTCCAAAAAGTCTACGCGGAGCAGCTTTGATGAATCTTTGAGAAAACAAAAAGACAGCTGAACTGCAGGGCATGTTTTCGCACTGCCAAGACAAGAGGTGGATGTGCAAACCTCACAAGCCTTAATGTGGGTTATGCAAAGCAAGGACGGGCCGTTGCCTTGTTGCTGGAGTGAAATGAGAAGAGTTTTAACTGGGCATGCCCATTACCTAGGCATGAACTGGCCCGAGGCAGATCAGAGCAGCCATTCAAATACAGCCTAAATGTCAACTCTTCCATCACCAGCATATTGCTTGATTACACAGCAAAGACGCAGACGTGAAAGGCTCCACTCCTGAAGCTCGAGATTTTAATCGCACAGTTCACCTGAGCTATATAGCTCTCTGGGTCCAGGTTCTGTTTACAAATTGCCAGATGTATAAGGGATTCACCCGGATAAATCAAGCCTAGGTAGTCCAAGACCAAACCCACGAACTAAGTTATGGTGGGCCCTCAGAATGGGCAGCAGGAGAGGGAGGTGTAGCAAAGACGACTCATTACGCAAATGGGCAACACATGACTTTAAAACAAACCTCAAATATCACGACTGTTGGCCCCTCCTATCGCAACCCCAGACTTCCAGGCCGCTTTCAAAATCTCCAGTTGTCCATGTTCTTTCCCCATTCACCCACCCATTTTCTAACCATTTCATCCAACTCAGGGTTAAGGTGGCCCAGCGCCTGTCCTGGGAAGCAAGAGGCACAAGGCGGGATACACCCCAGACTGGGACAGCAGTCCATCGCAGGGCACACACAGACACAGACACACACTCACACCAGGACCAATTTTCCCTGAAGCCAATTAACCTACTGGAGCGCCTTCAGGACACCCACGTGAATGGGGGAGAACATTCAAACTCAACACAGACAGCACCCCAGGTCCAGAATTGAACCCAAGACCCCAGGGCTGTAGTGCCGCGAGGCAGCAGTGCTAACCTCTGCACCACCCCGCCACCCTCTTACCCTACGCAAAACACAGCAAATGTTTCTTGAGGACAAGCTGGAAAAATCACTCTATAACAGGTCAGCCTGTCATAGGAAGCGGTCTTTGTGATTGTGAATTGTAGATCGTGTCATTAAACGCAAAACGATTGAACGGTTCTTGCAAATTAAAAAAAAACATTTGTAGACATTTCATAAACGGAAACACATGGCGCACTAGTGACGCCTTGTGGGCATCTTTTTTTCTACAAGTAGACGCTAGAATTGCAGGCGACTCTTTTTAAAACCAGCCGTTTTTAGTAAGATACATAAATTTGCAGGCAGCGTTGGCGTAGACGCGGAGCAACAGGT
Source organism: Lepisosteus platostomus (assembly GCF_059453375.1). Classification (NCBI taxonomy): domain Eukaryota; kingdom Metazoa; phylum Chordata; class Actinopteri; order Semionotiformes; family Lepisosteidae; genus Lepisosteus; species Lepisosteus platostomus. The sequence continues at coordinate 16,414,666 of NC_142623.1, forward strand.
AAGAAAGCCTGATGGCCATGTATTAATACTGTCTGTACTCCTATGGAGGCTTACCATAGGTAACACCGACCCTGGAAGTCAAAGAGATAATTCCAGTCACGTTTCACTCATGATTGCTTTTATCCAGGAACAGGCCAGAGGCTACCTTCCCACAGACCAGAGATTTAGGACAGTTACTGGATCCTGAATCTGGGACTCCATAACACAAAATCCCAAAGGCCCGATACATTCCTGTTTCAACTCGCCAGCAGCCATATCACCCTGCAACCCACTGAAACTCAGCAGGTGTGAGCCTGGTCAGCACCCGGATGGCAGACTCCTGGGAAAGCTAAGGTTGTTCCTGAAAGAGGTGTTAGGGGGGCCAGCAGGGGGCGCTCACCCTTTGGTCTATAAGGTCACTTTATTGGCCATATACAATTTCTTGCATTAGGAATTTATCTTTTCGCATACCCAACTTGCTCTACATGAGACACACAGACAGGGAGAGAAGGTTGGGGTTAGAGCGCAGGGTCAGCCATTTGTACGGCGCCCCTGGAGCAGCTGGGGTTAAGGGTCTTGCTCAGGAGCCCAACGGAGTAGGATTCCTCTGCTGGCTATCCCGGATATGTGGGTCCTGATGCCCTAGTATAGTGATGGGGACACTATACTGTAGAAAGGCACTGTCCTTTGGATGAGACGCAAGCCAAGGTCCTGACTCTCTGTGGTCATTAAAAGTCCCAGGGTGTTTCTCGAGAAGAGTAGGGGTGTTATCTTGGTGTCCTGGCCAAAATTCCCATTGGCCTTTACCAATCATGGCCTCCTAATAATCCCCATTTATGAACTGGCTTCATCACTCTGCTCTCCTCCCCAATGATAGCTGGTGTGTGGTGAGTGTACCGGTGCACTATGGTCCCCATTACCTAAAACGTGCTTGGAGTGGAGGGTCCAGAAAGTGCTATATAAGTGTAAGTAACTCAAAAGGGAGATTTTCCACACAGCGTTACCTATTCCTACACACTCCACTACTGCCAAGACAGGGTCTGTTCTGATCTGGCCTGGTCTGTACCTCCTCTGCAGTCACTGCCCTGCAGGTTATATGGTGAACAGGTGGATGCTGCACATCGGTGGTGGTGGAGGGGAGTCCCCATTACCTGTAAAGCGCTATATAAGTGTGAGCAATTATTATTATAACTACAACACTTCAATAACAGACTGTTATGAAAATGAATTAAATCAATCAACGATTCAGTTAAAGCTTCTGTACATCCCGGAATTCCTCTCTCTAATTGTCCGGACCCACACATTATTTAACGTGATCAGACCATCTTCCCAAAAAAAAAATTGCATTCTGGAGGCCATTTTTAAAAGACGCTTAAATGCAAGCGTGTGTCACTTCATATGTCTGAGCCCTTGGCAATCCCAGAATCCTTGCCAGGAACAGGCTGCATCGCTGAAGATTATGCCCACCCCCGTGTCAGCATGTCACAGCCTTAGCTCTAAAGCAGAGGAGTCCAGTCTCAAACCCAGGGGGACCACTGTGTCTTTAGCGTTGATTCCCAGTCTTAGTCTTGGGGACCCTCACAGGTCAACCCCGATTTGAACCAATTGCTTGGCATGGGTTTTTTTTTTGTCTGACTAAAAGTGGATCTTAAGTTACTTACGAAACAGAATAGCTGAAAGGCAACTTACAACATGTTTATGAACAGAAAACAATGGAAGTGTTCAAATTAAACGTATAATTGGGTCTATTAAGCCACCTGCACACTTTGATTGAGTTTGCAGGTGGAACAGAAACCAGCAGGTATGGGGGTGCCCAAGACCAGGACTGGGGACCCCTGATCTATAGAGCTTCATTCTAGCTCTAGCTTAATTTGATTTGTGCTGCGTGGCTGCTGGGACAGAATGACTAAGGTGTTAGTGGGGCCAGCAGGGGGCGCTCACTCTGCAGTCTATGTCGGTCCTAATGCCCCACTATAGTGACAGGGACACTATACTGTAAAAAGGCACTGTCCTTCGGATGAGACATAAAACCGGGGTCCTGTCTCTCTGTGGTCAATAACAGTCCCAGGGTGTTTCTCGAAAAGAGTAGGGGTGTTACCCTGGCATCCTGGCCGAATTTCCCCTTGGCTTTTACCAATCATGGCCTCCTAATAATCCCCATCTATGAACTGGCTTCATTACTCTGTTCTCCTCCCCACTGATAGCTGTATGCCTGCCGTTGCATCATCCAGGTGGGGCTGTGCAGTGGTGGTGGTGGAGGGGATCCCCATTACCTGTAAAGCGCTTTGGGTGGAGTGTCCAGAAAAGCACTATATAAGCGTAAGCAATTATTACTAATAATTATTACTTTGTGTCACCCAGATGCATCCAGCACTTCAGGGCATGAAATAATAATAAACCTATATAGAGCCCTTAAAAGAATCTTCTCAAAGTGCTTAACGGTCAAAGTAAACAAAACACCAGTTACAACACAAGAACAGTAACAGGAAAACTGCAAACTCAGTAGCCTTCCAGGACCACGAGTGGACACGCGTGCTCGAAAGCAGTGGTCCACGGCTCTGGTCACGTGTCACCCTCCCCAATATCTGCTGGTCTTCAAACGCTTAACTGATCTCACATCACAGCAATATAAGCAATATTCGACATTTTCTTCTCCTGCAAAGACAATGTTTTCAAGTTACTCGCAGATTTTGAGATGTAAAAAAAATCTGACATATCCAGGACTGAAAACAATCCAAAAAGGTCCAATTGATAAGAAACTAAAATCTGGGGTTCGATTAAATGATCGCGAGCTAAGATCATCTGCGGAAGACAGAAGAATAGACAGTAATTCGTAATTGATCATTCAAAATCGCTGGTGATTGTAATATTATCTTCTGTTTTGCGTCTTAAAACCGCAACTGTCACACGTACAGTACGCACTTAGACAAATACAACACTCCCTGTCAGCAATATATACACTGTATTTTTAATAAAGTGTTAGTTTTGCCATTTGAATAAGACAAATCGATGACGGCCTCTGCTGGGCACAGCATACGAATGGCAATAAATTACTTCAAGGGGAGTTCCTGTTTTGACGCAGGTATACAATAATGGCAGCACAGAATTAAAAACAAAATACAGAGTAACGAAAGCGTATGCAGTCACTACGTGGTGGAAGGTAGAGATGTTTGGCACACGAACACGGATGACTGACCCATAAAGGGGCTGTTATTCTCTCCAACCAAAGACAGATCTGAACAGTTGTATAGCGCACTGCATTCATGTAATCTGGACCAGGCTAGGCTGAGTGCCAGGGCTGAGGGCATTTCTATATTTCCCCCTTCCTTCTGTATTATTTTCCTGGTCCTCTTCCGTAAGAGTCTCTCTCCCTTTCTGCCAACATGAGGTAGCCCCAGTTGTTAGCGGTGGGGCTCTTATTTTGGCACAGCGAGAAGGTCCGTACAATGCTTAGTCATGGTGAGTTACGTCTTCCCTCAACCCCCCCCCACCCCCCTTCTTGCCCGCCCCCCTTTTTTCCTCTAAATTCACGGCAAACAGTGAGCAGCGATAGAAATGTACGTCTTGTGCTACAAAAGATTTCTGTAAGTAACCACCGCCTGTATCGAGCGAAGGCGTCTTTTAACGCGGTTTGCGATTTGAATGTTTTTCCCGATGTATCGGGCTCTTTATTCTCGGGAATTATTTCTTAACACTGGTGACTAAAGCATGTTATCATCATAGACACGCTTGCTTTGCGAGCCGCGATAAACAGCTTACAGTAGCAGAACACAGATGGTGTCGGAAGAGCCTGCGAATACTTAATCAACAAAGCAATACTTGCTTGTGAGCTAATTAATTACTGGGGTTTTTCTGTTTTAGTTTGGTGCATGAAAAACGAAAAATATGAATACCGATTCCACAGCATTGCTGTAGAAATATTACTCTAATGTAGTATAGTAAGCGCTGTGCATCATCGCTGATGTCTTTTTTACGTGTTTGTGGCTGTCAGTTGGTTATGCAACAGGATGACAAAACTACAGGGCTGATCGCCTTTTTTTTATACTGCTTATAGTCCTGTAGCGTCCAGAGAAGTGTTGTTTGCGCTCTGGCGCTCTGGTACACTTTGTAATCAGTAGTGTTTCTCTCTCCGCTAACTGGTCATGGAAAGGTGAGTCACTAAGGGGGGGGAAGGGATTTTATGCACAAAATAATTAATTGCAGTTTGTTTTTCGATCCGCGAGCTTCTATGCTTTAAGAAACGGTGCATTTTTTTTTATCCAAACCTTCTTAAAAGTGTTTTGGCTCGGCTAGATGTGCAGACCATACAAAATAGACCATTACGTAACGAAGTGTAAGTGACAGCGTTAACTTTAGTGGCTTCGATCATATTTAAGTAGCGTCTGGAACCGCAGACTAACGTGCGTTTTTATACATTAACTCCTATTAGATGCGAGGAGACATTTCCACTCTCATTTTGTGGTGTAGACACAAATTAAAATATTTTAAAGGTCCATTTGAGTCGCTTTTACTGCTGTATGTTAACTTTCATTCAACTCGTCCATCGGATGTTTTCTGTGTGGGAAAACCATTATCTACACGATAAGTAAATACGTTGTTTTCCATAGTCCATAGTCACAGATTATGGAAGAGAACCTTTGCGTTCGTTTTCAGAGTTTAGTTAATTTTACACCGAAAGAGGAAACGGTTATTAAAATATTACTGTACTTTGACCGAAACTTTCAATTTGTGTTCCACCTTTTCAATGTTAAGCTTGGTCTCGATTCATATATCTTACATATGAATATAACACTCGATGACGGGTTTTAATTACCGGAACATTAAAAATAAACGCGAGGCGTGTCACTGTTCCCTTGTTTGCAGCAGTGTTTTTCATTTACCGGGGGACGCGTGTTTTCTCAAGCGAAGTCGGTATCGCGGGGTGGGGTAACAAATCTCTACTCTAGTCCGGGGATTCTAGGCCATTATTCGAGTTGCAAGGTAACCCTGTGTATTATCCTGTTTAATATTATAAGTAACCACATGAAACACTCTTGTAAATATTAGCGAGACGTTAAAAATAAAGGCCAGGTTTGCTGTATAGACTACGGTTAAATAATATAAAGACTTACACCAGACTGGCTGTAACGCGAACATTTGTTGACCTGGTTTTGTAAACCTGACCGTGGCACTATAACCTATCATCGCCTTAAGTTTTAGACTTGTACAGGTATATGTTATGGTGCATAAAGCTTCCGCTTGTGAAGAAGAAAAACAAAAAATATTCCAGCGCACCGAGTCCATTTTTTAACCACTGAAGTCTTTTTTTATGCTTGTTATTCCAGATTCTTCATGCGCCGTGTACACCAATGCTTATTTCATACACAAAAGTCTTACACAATCACACGCCTCTTATTTTTTCAGTTTTCTACAGATGACGAAGCTGTACACTACCTGATTCCTTATATCCGGCCCAGCTATTGGAATTAGAAAGTTCCAGGTCGGGTTGAACGATGTTGCTTTTAATATAAATTAAATGAGGAGGGAGGACTGGGTCATGTTTACGTGACCCACTGACAGCCCACTGTATTTCCCAGTGCCTCCCACAGTCTTTTAGACACGAGTGGATCACGCCAACAGCTAATTACACGAACGTTTTATTTTCACGTGAAAACTCTTATATTTGTGATTTGGCAAGTTTTGAAAGCCCTATTAATATTAAAGAATCATGACGCATTTCATTTATTTTATGCAATCTATTTTTTCTCAAGCCATTAAGAGCTGAGGTACAATGAAAAAACAAATTATACTTTTTTTGACACTTCAGGACCTGGAGTGCTGATCACTGCCCAAACATTTGTATCTTCACAGCTGTAACCTCTAAGGACTGATATAAATTACATACACCTGCTCACTTTCACACCAAACAAGCTTAATTACTTAATTGAATCCTTAATTGAACTCACAAGGTGATTGGTTGGAATACTTGCCGGCCCATTCCTCCTCTCCCATTTTTTTGCAGTTGTATAGCTTGTCCTGTCTTGGAAGGTCCAATATTAGATGTCCCATTTACTAGTTGAAGAGAAGATTAATAAATGAGAGTTCTTAACTGAACTATGGGAGGAAAGACAACACTCTGTGCCACAGCTGTTCTAAATCATAATCATTCTCAACATCAGTTCTTGAAAGTTGTATATATCATAAGCAGACCCCATTTTTCACATTCATCTCTCTCCCGGGGGGGGTCCTAGCGTCCTTTTTCTGTGGCTGGGGGGCCAAGACAAATTTCTGTCCTAATTGCTCTGTCACATTCAGGGCCGCAGCAGAGCTGGAGACATCCTGGAAGGGGTGCTGGTCCATCACAGGGATAGGGGACACACAGACATAAAAATACACACACAAACACGTACAATTTGTGCAGAAATTGACCTACCAATTAAGGGCCAATTAAATTACCACTATGTCTGTGGACTGTGGGAGGAAACCCGGAGCAGAAACCCACATGAACAACATACAAGCTCCACACAGATAGCACCCCCGGTCTGGAACAGGACCTAGGACCTCAGAGCTGCAAGGCAGCAATGCTAATCACTGCACCGACATGCAGCCTGAGCCAAATGTCAATCAAAGGCACCTGTTCCTTGGCTGTCATTATTCCTCATGAAGCCACTTTCATGCATGCTTTGTAGTACTGTCCCAGCATGCTCTCCACAGCCAGCTCTGCATTGTACCTGTTCAAACTAGTGGCAGTATCAGAGGTCAGTACAAAGGACTCTGATTGCAAAACATGCCCAAGGTTTATTGTGTTTTGCAATATACTTCAGTGTTTGTTGTTGACACTCGGCAACAGCACCCGGCAAGCTCTTTTCTTCTGAGGGGAATCCTGCGTTTCACAGCTCGTACTGAAACTGTTTATCCTGAAATAAACCCTTTCAAAAACTTCTTTTGTTTTAAATTATGCTGCTTGGAATGAAGCATTTCCACCCCTTTCCTGTGAAATGCATTCCACACGTAACCATGACCAATCACTATTTACTGTCATTAGAGCATTTAATTCCTGGCTGCAAACACAGGAGTGTTCAGCTCTGCAGCTGCAGATGCTGCAGGGTGTGAAATGATTTTTTTTTTCTCTCTGCGATCCAGAGATGAGTTTGGGTTCCCTTTAGGTCTTACAAAGCGGGGGTGATGGGCAGGGAAGAATTCTTCCTAATAAAAACTGAAAAATTGAAGGAACACACAGCCTCTTTATAAAAAAATGCATTCTGTACTGGGCAGAAATCTCCATTTAAGTAAGAATATGGGTCTAAGACCCAATAAAAACTCTTTTGTAGCTCTTTACATCCTTTACAGACATGGAGAAGGTGCAGTGCAGGAGACGGCTCTTCTGCATATTTTTTCTGAATACTCGAAACAAACATTTGTGGGGGGCGTGTCGGTTTCAGAGCAGGCAGTAGCTCTCTGCATTTGTGCAGCAAAGTGGAAAAACTAGGAAGTGAACTGACATTGTTTGTGCCTGCTTCCCCCTTTTAAAAATGCTGTTTGTCTCTAGGGGAGCTGGGCTTTTGACACTCAGCTCTGCATGTGACTCTTCAGGTGGAACGGTTCATTGTTATCAATTGGGATTATGCTGCTGTCCAAAGCAGTTTACATTTGTGTCCATTTATACACAATGCTGGTCATTTCTAGGGTCAGGGTGAGTGATGTACCTGGCACAAAGGTACAACAGCAGCATTAAATCCACCTGAGATAGAAACCTACAGCCTTCTAATTACAAATCAGTACTCCATGCCACTGCCTGATCCCAGTGCATCAGATGTGAAGATACTGATTCTTCATGCCAACGGGTTTAGGAATGTAGAGACGCAGCTGTGAATTGGGGACCCAGTGCAATCTGAAAAGCTGGTGGATTGAAAGCTGATTTGTCTTCTATGTTCTCTCCTCCGTAGGTGTCAGAGAAGCCAGGCGCTTTGCCGTCATGCTGGAAGGGATTCTGCAGAAGGGCACTGACAGGTCAGAGGAACTAGGAACTACAGGAAAGAAAGGAGAAGCACCACGCCGCAGAAGCAGTGGGAAAACGGGCAGCGGCTAACTTCCAGAACGTGTCCTTGTGCGGGAGAGCTACGCAGCGGTGATGCCTTTAGGAATCGCCTGCATCTAGGGTGGACTTTGTTTCCCCCCATATCTCTGCCTGCGAGAACACAGCCAGCAACTCCAGCCCCTTCCACCGCAGTGGGCAAGAAAATGACGTATTGCTGACAGGATAGTACATTAACCAATTTTGATGCCATGGAACCTTTTTTTTCCCCAGAAGGCGTAGTTCTCCCAGCTCCATGAAAGTGAAACGCTCGTGAAAGTCCATCATCGTTCCTGTGATTTGCTTAAGCCATGCCAGAAGTTAAACTCTTGGGATTCAGCCCCCTAAACTGACCAGCAGCCTACCAGACTGATGGCGGTGGGGCGGTGGGGACATGGAACGTGCCTCTTTTCTAAACTGGCATAGAGCTCTTCGCCGGTTTGCAGCTCACACCTCTGTCCTTAGGCCAGAAATATACACACTTTGATTTCAGGTTTTTCCAAGTCTGAGCAGAACACTTTAGAAAAGCTCAAAAAGAAATACGTGTGTGAGATAGGAGGAAACGACGGGGCCCCCAAAGGAAGAGAAGTGGGCCGCAGTTGTTTCTGTAGATTTTATTCTGCAGGACTTTTGCTTTCCTGGCTCTGGAGCTCTCCTCTTTTTCCTCCATCATGTTTTCTGCTTTTGGGTCCAGGACCTGTGTATGAAATACACTGAGGCCTGCAGTTGACTGCAGGCACAGCTAGCTAGTCCATTCAAAAGGGTGCTGCCTGTGTGATCCAGCCTGGAATGAAATCACCTTCTTTTTAGAATGGAAATGGGTTCCTTTCCAGTCTGTTTTTCCCCATTTCTCCTGTGCCTCAAAGCCAAGTAGACTGCCGCCAGCCAGTCGCAGGACAGAAAGCTCTAAAGAGGTGCAGTCTCACCCTTGGGCATTCCAGCATTTTTCCTTCGGGAGACAAATAGTGCCTGACCCTTTCCTGGTAGCTTCTCCTAACTGGTATGAATAATTAAACAAAATGACATAATTCCCACAGGGTTGAAAAATGGTTTCACAATCAGAGATCCAGCACAACGGAGTACAGAGCATCTGGCCCCTGAATGGTGAAGTCGGAATTTTTCCCTGATTCCATACAGCCCGGGCCGAATCCATCCTCGCCAAACTGTGTGGTTTTGCCAACAAAACTGGTTTGCAAAACAAGGATCAAATACTTTACAACTCTGGTAATGTTAAACATTATGTCTGAACATTAATTCTGGTTACAGCAGCAGGACTGTGAGAGTTATGTAGCACAGACTGTAGAAATACGGGAAGATACTCTTAAAAAAACATCCACTTGTTTATGCTGTTAATCCGATCCAGTACAGCGAATACCAGTTAGTAGCAGAGATTTGTACTGAAACCTCCCCGGGCGCTTTTCAGACAGTAAAAAGTGGGGGGCAGATGTATCGTGCCTTAAATCCTCTTTTCCCTTTGTATCAAGAACACGTAACTACATATATAATAAAAGTGTAAGCCCCTCCCCATCCCCTCCTGCCCCGCCCACCACAACACCCACTGTCCCGCCCACCTTGACCCCACCCCCTAATCCCTTCTCCCCTGTGGCAATGGTTCTGGTGCCACAGTGATGTACTCGGCAGCTACGGAGTGCAAAGTGGAGGTCACGCCCTCATCGCGCAATGGCCACCGCTTCTTCAGCTACACGCTGGACAGCCACACGGCGCAGGCCTTCCGCATCATGAACGAGCTGCGGCTGGAGCGGCAGCTGTGCGACGTCACGCTGCGGGTGAAGTACAACGACCTGGAGGCCGTGGAGTTCGTGGCGCACAAGGTCGTCCTGGCCTCCTCCTCGCCCGTCTTCCGCGCCATGTTCACCAACGGCCTCAAGGAGTGCGGCATGGAGGTCGTGCCCATCGAGGGGATCCATCCCAAGGTGAGCCCACCGGGTATCGTCCCCCGTCCTCCATGGCTGGACAGCCTGTTCCAGACTCCCACAGTCCTTTATGTTAAGCACTTCCTGTTCCAAGTCTCAAACTTCCTTTCTCTTTATTTTAACCTGTGTCACCTGTTCCGCCTTTAACTGATCCCGAAGAAGTCCACTGGGGCTTGGCTTGATCCGCACCATTCGGAATTCTGTATCCATGGAATAACCATTAAAATTGGGGCATTAAAGTACTGCAGCAGGGTTGATTGGAATGTATGCCCCCCCCCAGCACCAGGACTTCTTTGGTTTATTTACTTGGTTGGGCACTGTGGGGCGCGGTCGTTAGCATTGCAGCCTCGCAGTGCTGGAGCCCTGTGCTTGATAACCAAGGTCTGGAATTGTCTGTGTGGAGTTTGTAGGTTCTCGCTGTGTTCGTGTGCGTTTCCTCCTTTTGCATACTGGCCCTAGGCATGTAAGTGAGAATTGGCCCTAATTTTCCCAGTAGCCAATCAACCTGCCGCTATGTCTTTGGACTGTGAGAAAACCCATATGAACAAGGGGAGAACATGCAAACTCCACACAGACAGCAGCCCAGGAATTGAACCCAGGGCCTGAGCGCTGTGTACCAGCAATGCTAACCACTGCACCTGCTTAAAGATCTGAGAAAGTGTCAACAATTATCAATTCTGCAAATTACGTTACGTCCAGCGGTCAAAAGCTCAGGCTTTATTAAAATTGAGGTTTAACTGCACTGATTAATGGCTTCAGCCAGGTTAGCAGATGTGGGAGCTCTAACAGAGGGGGCGCCCCTGTGTGCGTGTCTGCGCCCTAGGTGATGGAGCGCCTGATCGAGTTCTCCTACACGGCCAGCATCTCGGTGGGGGAGAAGTGCGTCATCCACGTGATGAATGGCGCAGTGATGTACCAGATCGACAGCGTGGTCAAGGCCTGCTGCGACTTCCTGGTGGAGCAGCTGGACCCCAGCAACGCCATCGGCATCGCCAGCTTCGCTGAGCAGATCGGCTGCACCGAGCTGCACCAGAAGGCGAGAGAGTACATCTACATGAACTTCAGCCAGGTCAGTGGTGCCCTGATCCCTCATGGGTGTCCAGACCCCACCGTACAGGAAACCACCGCAGGGCATTAAGAGAGAAGAACAGATGGAGGGTTTCAAATGAGAAACCAGCCTGTTAGTAGCTAAATAATCTCAGGATCTCATCCAGCTTTCTTGAAAGAAGCCAGGATGTTGACTTCAATAGCATGGCTGAGTAGTGCGTTCCACACCCCCACCACCCTTTGTGTGAAGACGTGACTCTTGCTCTCGGTTTTAAATGCACTTCCGCCTACCTTGCACTTGTAACCACCGGGTTGACTTTGTCAAAGCCCTTGAGGATCTTGAATATTTAGATCCAGTTCCTCGCATAATCTCTGTTCAAGACCAAAAACATTAAGTTCTTTTAGCCAGGCAGTGTAGGAGATTTAAAGGACGTTGCAAACTTTAATAGTTTACTACCATACATATTACATGCTGTACATACTCCACTAGTTATATCATCCCAAATGAGGTACTGCTGAGAGGAAATCATGGCAAAGAAAAGTAGAACCACATAAAACAAGCACTTTTTGGTTGTTTCCTAAAGTTTCACACTTTGGAAATTCTGTTTTGTTGTCCGCTAAAATTAATTTTTTCATAATGACTGGAGCTAAACACATGACACTCTTAAAACAGTCCTGTGTGAAGTCTGTGACTTGGGCGGTTGGCGTTTTTGATATGAAAACAAGCTACCCTGTCAGTCAGCTTCAGGAGCCAAAGGCCTTGTTGTGGTAGTGCTCTTACAGAACCTGCTCTAGAGATCTGTTTTTATTTAACTATAATAAATGCAAAGACGCTATGGGGAAAAATAGCACTCCCAAGGAACACAAAATCTTATGTCTACTGACAACACTTCTATACCTGATTTTTTTTTCAAAAATGTCCCTCTTATGCCTTTAAGAACCTTACTTTCTGGCTCAGACTTGTGAGCCATGACAACGTGGCGCAGTTTTGAGAACTTGCTGGCATTCACGTTTGTTTTCCCTTCCTCGGAACTTGCGAAATCGTGTGTTGAAATGTCCCCCAGGTTTGCTTGTTGATGGTTTTGGTCCAGTATTGCTGAGTCACACCATGTGGAATGTGAGCGTTGCTCTGTAACGCTGGGGTAGTCGGTAGTCGTGCTGTTTGGCAAGTTTTTTTTTCTCCATTAGGCAACTCACCCTGTAGTGACACTTGTTTTTTACGGCTCAGATGCACTTTGTTGTGCTATAACAGCTAAACGCTGTCAATCAGTGATTTATATAAACTTCTATGGTTCTGCTTAAAGTATGCCTCAGATTTACATCATCACCCTGAGACTTAAAGTTTTATCATTCGGTTTTCCCTCTGAGTGTTTGCCCAGTTATGGGACAGAGCATTCTTACTTTCTCAAATTAACTTTATCCATTTCCATCCACATTAGGTGTATGTTACAATAAGGGACTCTCCAAAGCTGTTTGTTATAATACAGATAATAATACAGTTATAATCAGATAAGATAAGATTACTTTATTGGCCATATACAGTTTCTTGTATTAGGAATTTGTCTTTTCACATACCCTAGCCTGCTCTCCATGAGACACACAGACAGGAAGAGAAGCTTGGGGTCAGAGCGCAGGGTCATCCATTTATACGGCGCCCCTGGAGCAGTTGGGGTTAAGGGTTTTGCTCAGGGGCCCAACGGAGAAGGATTCCTCTGCCGGCCGTGGGATACAAACTGTCAACCTTCCAGCGCAGATGCTTGCCACAGTGCCACCGCACTGAGATTTACAGATTTCTTGTGCGTGAGTGCAAGTGCATTCAGCTGTCTTTGAAGCACAGCAACTTGCATATCTGTCCATTGGCATAGCTGGATAGTTTTCTGCAGCAACAACCTTCCAGATGCAAGTCATCAAATTCAGACTCCAAGAGCTTTTTTGCCTGACCAATGAAATACAGTGTAGCCACAGCAGAGGCAACCAACTGCTTACAGTAAAGTCAGTATGGTACATTTACTTACATCCCATATGACGTTACTAAGAGACGGGCTCGCTGTCTGTTCCTCAGGCTGTGACGGGAGGTCACACACTCAAATTGAGTTTCCCTTAGCCTCGCTCGGTAGGATTGGAAGCAGCTCAGATTCTGGCAGGAGTGGGAATTTTGGGAGCTAGTTTAGGGCAGATTTGTCCGATGCCGGAGTATTTCTGTATTTCTGTGGAGTATATCCCGTCCGGCCTCTCGTCCTCCGCGCAGGTGGCCACGCAGGAGGAGTTCTTCAACCTGTCCCACTGCCAGCTGGTGACCCTGATCAGCCGGGACGAGCTGAACGTGCGCTGCGAGTCGGAGGTCTTCCACGCCTGCATCGCCTGGGTGAAGTACGACTGCGAGAACCGGCGGCCCTACGTGCAGGCCCTGCTGCAGGCCGTGCGCTGCCACTCCCTCACCCCCCACTTCCTGCAGCTGCAGCTGCAGCGCTGCGAGATCCTGAAGGGCGACTCGCAGTGCAAGGACTACCTGGCGCAGATCTTCCGGGACCTCACCCTGCACAAGCCCACCAAGGTGCTGTCCTGCCGCACCCCCAAGGTGCCCCAGCTCATCTACACGGCGGGGGGCTACTTCCGCCAGTCCCTCAGCTTCCTGGAGGCCTACAACCCGCTGACGGGCAGCTGGGTGCGGCTGGCCGACCTGCACACGCCCCGCAGCGGCCTGGCGGGCTGCGTCATCAGCGGGCTCTTCTACGCCGTCGGCGGGCGCAACAACGGCCCCGACGGCAACATGGACTCCAGCGCCCTGGACTGCTACAACCCCATGAACAACCAGTGGCTGCCCTGCGCGCCCATGAGCGTGCCGCGCAACCGGATCGGCGTGGGCGTGATCGACGGCATGATCTACGCCGTCGGGGGCTCGCACGGCTGCATCCACCACAACAGCATGGAGCGGTGAGTCCCCCAAACCCCGAACCCCTCCCCCCGCCCCGCCTTTCAGGTGGCCACAGCCCGAGCTGGGAAGCGATCTGTGCCATGGTGCCCCCGCCGCATACTGCTAAAACCCAAAACGGACATCCGTTCATGGATTTAATGGATTTTCTCCTAGAAGATCCAGTCCCCTTGAGCCTTTTACGTGCAAATAATAACAATTGCTTACACTTATATAGGGCTTGACTGGACACTCCACTCAAAGCGCTTTACAGGTAATGGGGATCCCCTCCACCACCAGTGTGTAGACCCCTACCTGCCAGTACACTTTCCACACACCAGCTGTTAGTGGGAAGAGTGATGAAGCCAGTTAATAGATTATTAGGAGGCCATGACTGGTAAAGGCCAGGGGAAAATTTGGCCAGGACGCCGGGGTTACACCCCTACTCTTTTCAAGAAGCAAGACAACAGAGAGTCAGGACCTTGGTTTTACGTCTCATCCGAAGGACGGCGCCTTGTTTTACAGTATAGTGTCCCCGTCACCATACTGGGGCATCAGGACCCACACAGGCCGCAGGGTGAGCGCCCCCTGCTGGGCCCACTAACACCTCTTCCAGCAGCAGCCTTAGTTCTTCCCAGGAGGTCTCCCATCCAGGTACTGACCAGGCTCACACCTGCTGAGCTTCAGTGGGCAGCTAGTTGCGAGTTGCAGGGTGATATGGCTGCTGGCATTCAAACGACGAGCGATTTAAAATACACAGTGCGAGATGGTGCCAAATAGAATTTCTTTGCGGTTTTAATGAGCTGTTCCCTGCAGTCAGCTTCCAGGCTGAATGTCTTTTTGTCTTTTTTTTATTTCCTGTCTTAAAGTTTAGAATTCAATTCGGATTCGAAACCATTTAGAATGCTTAAAAAAAAGTAATTTCCTGATTTTAACAGGAGGTGCGGCTTAGAGATTCCGCAGGCAGCTGTGAAGTGCGCTGGCCTTCTCAAACGCTGGTTCAGTTACACGTGGCGCAGATACGAATGGGATCATGGGAATTCTGTGCCCATCGTGGCCATGTGGTTCAGACTCTTCGGTTGGTCCTCACTTTAGTGATCAAGCATGACTGTTCCATGCTGCACCAGATTCCTAACAACAGCGCTTTGAGCCAGGCCAGGCAGTTCTGCCAGCTCAGAGCTCACAGGTACCACAGCGGAACTGAAGCAGTTCTGCACTGCAGGGTTAGGCTGGGCTTTTCCGACATGCATGACAAAAATGATGATCTCCGAACAAAGGAATCCACAGGGAGGTGAAGGGGAAGTCTCCTGTAACTTCCTCAAAAATTCTGCAAAACTAGACCATGGGCCCATAAAAGAACAAATCAAGTGTGGAGCAATTTGAGGCCAGTACCCCAAGAATCTCATTCATTTCCACTGACAGTCTATTAGGGTGTTTGTGCTCATGAATTAGCAAAAGGTTGTTTTTTTTCCATCTGGCACTGAAAATGTTTTTAAAAATACCCAGAAATCGGGACCTGATTAGGGATGGTTTTGTCAGTTTTGAGTTGATAAATTGCTTCATGATCCTGCCATTGATACAGGACCATGAAGCAGCAAGGCAAAATAAACATTCCAGTGCTTTAAAGTGCACTGAAATTACAATTACTGTTCCAAATATGTTGTGTTCCTATTAAAATCATACCTGTTTCAAAAAACATATTAGATAAGCAGATACATTTGTAATCTATGAAGTTTACATTTGCAGCTGATGGGATCACTGATGACATTATTCTGAGCAAATAAATTTAAATTGAAAATGGTCAGCGTTACTGCCTCGCAGCACTGGGCCCTGGATTCAATTCTGGACCTGGAGGACTATCTCTGTGGAGTTTGTATGTTCTCCCCATGTTCACTTGGGTTTCCCCTGGGTGCTCCAGTTTCCTCCCACAGTCCAAAGACATGCTAGTAGGTTAATTGGCTTCTGGGAGAATTGGGCCTGATGTGAGTGTGTGCCCTGTCATGGACTGGCATCCCATCCAGGGTTGTACCCTGCCTTGTGCCAGTTGCTTGCTGGGATAGACTCTGCATATTTAATGAAGGGGGTAGAAAATGGATAAATGATATAGGGCAGTTAGAATTACAAAACTGCAAATGCTAATAAAATTATAACATTGGAATGGAGGGGCAGAACCATTTTTCTATAGTTCAATTTTTTCTTTTGTGCGATTTGACAGTGCCATTACATGAACAGGTAAAGAGGATAGTTTAATTTGCCGTGAGAATATACTCGATCAAAGATTAAGCTTTCCTACCAGGTCGATCAGCTCGGAGCAGGCAGGGATGGTGCAGTATGCTCTGTAGCTTCTTCACTGAGAGTCTGGTGGTGCTCTTGTATCCCGCAGCTCACTGCGCGATGTTGGACGTCCCACGTAGAGTCTCTGGCACCCAGATTTTTCAAAATCCACTGTGTAACACAAATGCAGAAGACAACATTTGCAGAATCAACTTTTAATTTATCCCAGCTGAAGACAGTTCTGTTGCTTTTCGGTGTTGGGACCAGAGAGGTGTATGACAAAAATACCGGAGAATTTAAGATCTCGCCCCCAGCAGAGCTTCTGTGCAGAGCTCTGTGGGTGAAGCTCTTCCAGGTTAGCCTGGCCTGACCCAGCAGCAGAGCTGGCGGAGGGGTCAAAGGTCAGTTGCATTGAGCTTTAGCGGAGCGCTTGTCAGGCTAAACAATGAGCTGCATGGTGACCAGATTCAGTCAGATGATGGAGTACAAAGATTTTACTCTTATCCAGGGCCTCGCAGGCCGAGGAGTGCTGGCAGGCTCACGTGTGTGTGTGTGTGTGTGTGTGTGTGTGTGTAACAAGACGTTCCCCCCGCCTTACCTGTGTTGCATCGGCAGGTATGACCCCGAAAAGGACTCGTGGCAGCTGGTGGCCCCCATGCAGACGAGGCGGATCGGGGTGGGCGTGGCCGTGATCAACAGGCTGCTGTACGCCGTGGGGGGCTTCGACGGCACCAACCGCCTCAGCTCCGCCGAGTGCTACAACCCAGAGAGGGACGAGTGGAAGAGCACCGCTCCAATGAACACCGTGCGCAGCGGGGCAGGTGAGAGGAGGGGCGGGGTCGGGCACAGCAGAGGCCCAGCAGGGGAGCCGCCCAGCCTGCTGTGCAAACTGGATTTGCAGCACAGTAGGGGGTCTGAGCGCCCTCTGTAACGCTCTGTCGTCTTCCACATATTACTCATGGTCCCATGACACAAACTGGCAGAGAGGAGCCTGAGCCAGCAGCCTAGAATAGCTGGAACATAAAGCGGAACATGCTTTATGAAGGTTTTTTTTTCCCCCGTGCCTACCATGGCATCAGAACTGACTCTGCTATTGAAATGCCCTCTACTTCTAACAGCTGTTGTCTCCTGCACTGAGAGCGGCCTATGGATTGGTTATATTTGATGATCACAGTATAGCACTTACATGAGCGAACCGTGCGATTCCACTCTTACAGGGCCGGTAAGCTTCTGGTTTTCTTTGCACCTTAATTACCTCATGGAACTCCTGATTTGCTAAACCTGACCAACTGAGGTGTGTCCTCGTTCTTGAGAAGCTGCGATTTAAAGAGATCCTGAAAATAGTGCTGGGCACCCTTGCAGTTTCAGCATACGGCTCTAAAAGTGAAACCGAGAGGCCCGAGCTGGATCGTGACCGGGAGGTGCTTGGCCTTACCCGGGCTCCTGTGGGAGAACGGGGGAGCAGACGTCAGCTGCTGCGCTTCTTTTCCCAGGGGTCTGTGCTTTGGGCAACTCCATCTACGCCATGGGGGGCTACGACGGCACCAACCAGCTGAACACAGTGGAGCGCTACGACATCGAGAACGACCGCTGGACCTTCGCGGCGCCCATGGAACACCGGCGGAGCGCGCTGGGTGTCACCGCGTACCACTGCAAGATCTACGTGCTGGGTAAGAGCACCCTGTTTTAGAACAACCGCCACAATCCCGTCCGAGCGGAATTAGACCTCGTAATGAAGACGTCCAGTTCACAGCATAAGCTCAATGTCTGGAGAAACTGCGACAATTGGCTCCTTTCTAATTGATGAGCGGTGGTGTGGAAAAAACAGTCGGGGCTTTGGCCCTGTAACCTGGGCACTGTAGGGTTCTGGACCCTGTTGTGGGCTCCGTTTCGTCAAGCAGGGAGTTGTACTTTACCCAGAGTTCTCTGTGCAAGACTGGCATACCATTGAGAAGGGACCTTGTATTCTCAGTTCATTTAACCCTTAATTAATTCATTACCCTTCCGTCTTCTAACCGCTTCTTCCAATTCAGAGTCGCGGTGGAGCCGGAGCCTGTCCCAGGAAGCAATGGCTGCAAGGCAGAGTACACACAGGGCACACACAAACACTCACACCAGGGCCAGTTTTCCCAGAGCCCATCAACCTACCAGCACGTCTTTGGACTGTGCGAGGGGAGAGCATACAAACTCCACAAAGAGCATGAGACAGGAGCACAGGTCCAGAATTTAACCCAGGGTACCGAGGCAGCGATGCGAACCACTGCACCACAATGCCGCACCATTAATTAATTCTTAGACGGGGACCCCAAAATCACAGGGAACTGGGACACCCTCTGACCTTGGAGCCTCTTGTACGAAAGTAAAAGAAAATCATGCCGTCTCTCCTCTCTTCCCTAGGGGGTTACGACGGGAACACTTTCCTGGACAGCGTGGAGTGCTACGACCCGGAGACCGACAGCTGGACAGAGGTGACCAAAATGACGTCCGGCCGGAGCGGGGTGGGTGTGGCCGTGACCATGGAGCCCTGCCGTAAGGACCTGGAGCCGTGTCAGAAGCACTAGGAGAGGCGCGGGCCGGGCACGGAGACGCTCTTCCCAGCCGTTTTCGTTTGCTAGTCGTATATTGGGGTTGTTAAGCAAGCCAGGCTCCTTGTGGGCTGTGGTCAAGCAGGGTTTGCGTTCGGGGCTCTTGTAAAACACAGGACATGCACTGGCATAGTGCAGTCGGGCCACTGGGAAGTCAGGTGGAACAAAGCCCACTGCGTTGGCTCCTCCAGGGAGTTGAAGAGGGGTGAAGGAACCCCTGCCTCGTTCACCAGTGCCCACATGGGTACTGCTCTCACTACCCACAGCCTGGCTGAAGGCTATCACACACAATGGGTGTTTTTATGGACCGCAGATTCTTGATTTTTGTTTTGTATCATTTAACATATACTGTATACAGCATCAGAGCCTTGATTTTTTTTTGTCACAGTTTAATTCAAAGGAGGCCTACCTATGAAATTCATCTCTTTATGAAAAATAGTGTTCAAACATTCTCTGTCCTGACTGAACTTCATGAGATCAGGGTTCAAGGGGAAAAAAAACTGAACGTTTTCCTGCTGACCCTTATCCTGTGTGGGTGGAGTTGTAATCCGACAAAGCTCAGGCACTTTTTTCTTTTGTCTGTGGACTGATATCCTACATCTGACTCAGGAGTGGAATTTATGGAGTTTATAAGTGTGCACATTCAGTGCTTTAGGAAAAAAACAATCTTCCATGATGATATTCTTCTGTGCCAGCTATTCAGGAACACAGTGTGTGTGTGTGGAGAGGGAATAAGATGATGCAACTTCAGTGCCATTTCCTTGCCCGACAAGCTGATCAATACACAGGAGGTCCAGCGTAAGGAGTATGCGTAGGTTTTCCCTTGCTCTGTAAATGTCCTAAATAGACAGAGCTACCGGCTGCAGGTCAGCAGACAGTAAGCCTGCATGCCTGGATCTGCACTGTGTTGGAATCCAGTGATGTCGATCGCAAAGGCACTCGGGCACAGCTGCAGGCCAGAATACTAGCCCTTTGTGCAGTAAGAGGCTGGGAGGATGAGCCAGCTGTGTCTTTTGCGTTGCAAAAAGATTTTCATTAACGTGCCAGAGGGAATAGGGGGCGCAACTGCAAGAGATGATCCACCCAGAGTTTGCCGTTAGGGAATGCAAAAATAAATCAGTCGAAAACCAGAAAGATGTTTTTACTTACAGCCCATGTCCTTGCGCACCTGTCACACCGCCAAAACATACCTTTGATCTTAAAATTTGTTGCAGACGGGGGGGGGGGGGTGTGGGGGTGTCCCAGTCTCTCCCCCACACAGTTGGTTTTTTTCACACATGAAGTTATTTTTTAACAGCACTTTAAGCTAAAAAAAAAATAAACTTTGAAAAGTAGTCTGGTGATTTTTGTACCTTGATATTCCCTGATGTCTTGTACAGAATTCTGGAATTTTATTTTTTGTTTCAAAAGTCCTTCTTCCACTTTGTACAGAATATGGATTCAGACGTTCACAGTGTTTCTGCAAGTCCTGCACGTTGTAATTTAAGGACTTTCTATGATGTTTGTAAATCACTCCTCTGACTAACTCAAGAAGAGGACTTCAAGGTATTGAATCTGTTGCTGACATTTACAGATAATTTAAAAGCTTTGTAAAATTGTAAAACAAAGACGCATTGTACATTAAAAATGTTTGTCTATTTTTAAAGTCCTTTTCTCTTCTTTATTATATTTAAATAAAAGTTTAGATTACCAAAAGGGAAACGTTACACAAAGAGCATGAGACTACAGTATTTCAAAAAGCTTTAAAATGCTGCTGAATTCCTAGCTACTTAACTGACATTTCTCATTTAAAGGTGCTGACGGTACCACATGTGGGCTGTTAAAATTCTTACAAATTGTGATTCTCAACAGTAACTGATTACTCCTCAAAAATAGGACATATATAAAAAAAACATCTCCTGGGTTGTTTACAGGGAATTTGCATGGGCAAATTAACGTTGCAACATGCTGTTAACCCCATTGGTAAACTACTCACTGGATTTTCCCTCTGTACTTTCAGTTGAAGTGATTTCTCCTCTCCCCACCCTGCAGGAAGAATGCTTCAATGGAAACAACAAAACCCATGTGGGACATGACATGCAACAGTGCAGCAATGAAATAACAGGAAAACTCAAAACTGGATTCCCCCTATTTCTTAAGGAACGGCATTTCGGCACTTGGTACTTGGTATATTGGTATTTTTCCCATCTTGGCCTTTGGAATCAAGCAGTTCCCTTAAAACTGATTCAGTTCCTGCCCTGTACTGGAAATTCAGCCTGCATTTTGGTCGAGCACAAATTTCACCAGATCCACATGTATAAAGTGGCCAACAGCACAGTTTTCTACTTGTATTAAGAAAATTAAACTTCCGATGTTCCGGGTCTTTCTTGCCTAATGTGGGAACACTCTATAACACCAGGTGTGCCTTATAGGGACCATTAGATATAGGAAAGGGCTCTATTTGAGCACTGGAGTAGATACTCCCACCTCCGCAATCCGATTTGTTGCAAAAAAGTGGACATTTGTGTGGTGTATAACGTTTAAATGTAATTAAGCCAATCCTAAACTTGGATAGTTGATATGGCCAGCAGCCATATCACCCTGCAGCTCACAACTGGCAGCCCACTGAAGCTCAGCAGATGAGCCTGGTCAGTACCTGAATGGTAGACCTCTTGGGAAAAAGGTTGCTGCTGGAAATGGTGTTAGTGGGGCCAGTAGGGAGTGGTCACCCTGAGGTCTGTGTAGGTCTTTCTGATGAGATGTAAAACCAGTCCTGACCCTCCGTGGTCATTAAAAATCCCAGGGTGTTTCTCGAAAAGTGTAGGGGTGTAACAGATTTACTCCTGGCCTTTACCAATCATGGCCTCCTAATAATCCCCACCTATATACTGGATTCATCACTCTGTTTTCGTCCCCACTGATAGCTGGTGTGTGGCGGGCGTACTGGTGCACTACGGTCACTAGTGTCTAGAAAAGTGCTGTATAAGTGTAAGCAATTATTATTAAGTTGAAAGGGAGACTTAAGTTTATTATTAAGTTTAAGTTTTTAAAAAAGTTCAGCACCTCTTTGAAACAAGCCACCAGCCTTCAGGAAAGGGAACGTCTCTATACTGTACATGAAATCAGCAACAACTACTGCAGCTAACTGACTGTCATGACTACCCCTTGCACAGGGGTGTTATTTAAGTGCAATAGAACTAAGTTTTCCTTTATTCCCACAGCTATTAACCTGCCTAAATTGGACAATGAATTATATCTTTAACACATATTTATTTTCTTTTTCATCATACATGTATGTCTCTTGTTAATAGGTTTGTGTTTGTTAATGAACTGTGAATTGCTAGGTCTTTTACCTGCCTGCAAAACACATTCCCAATTTGTTTCCGAATAAAATTAACTGTTCTGCCACTGGGGTCCTTCCGCCCTACCCACCTACCTTTCACCTCTGGCAAACCTTAGTATGGACCATCTGGACTCAATCAGGGCACGAGTGAAAGTCACACCTGTGAAAAACAGGAAGAGTGCTCTACGGCTCCATTAGGGCTTGCCGGTCAGAAGAAAATCAAGTTCACTGCTGCTGTGTTCCTGGTGGCTGCACCAGCAACTCTGACACTGCTGTGCTGCAAATTCCCTCTGTAAAATAAGGCCAGGTGCACTGTAAGACACTGTAAAACCGCATTCAACTTTTTCTTTTCCTTTTATTTAGGAAAAATTCTGAATATTCAAACAAGACAAAACACAAAAAACAACACAAAACAAAAAATAACAGAGGGCTTAAACGTGCTTCTGCATTTTTACGGTTTTCTTGTTGAAATAAGCACAAAGTCAAAACCTGTGACAGAAGCAATCACAAAATGACTAGATAGGTAACACTTAAATAAGTACAAAGCCCAGTCTTTTCCAAAACATTCAAGAAGGGGACCCCAGATCTTCTGTAAGCTTGTTACAATGTTTGTCCCATAGAAACGTATCCTGTAAGACTTTTTACAAAGTAGAGTAGGTTGATAATTTAAAAAAAACAACATATACATGGCATATACAGCTGATGATAACAAGGGGGTCCTCCCCACCCCCTCCTCTATTCTACCACTCCGTGCTGACCAGGCTCCAGAGGTAATCACTGATGAAGCCCTCAGAGTGTTCTCTCGTGTCGAGGTTGATAGGGGTGACAATATCCTTTCCGAAGTGGACTGAGGTCGCCCAAGTTAAGGCAAAAAACCATCTATCAACCAGGGTTTTACCAGAGCTCACACCAGGCAGGGACTCTGAACTCCTGTGCCATACAGCTTGTACCAGCACAATTCACCTCATTAATGCACCGTTGGTGCCATCTCTTAATAGAACTGTGATCACTCCACTTTGCTATGACCTCGGAAGTCTTTTACGACAGTAAAAAGACAGGAAATGCAACTTATATACCCCTATATAAAGGACTATAAAGCATGTAAATACTCAATACAGACTGTCACTTTCTTACTGTGGTAACAAGGCTATGAGCTTGCACTGAAATTTTATTCAGTTAACAAACAACATCTGTTATGAACTGATTTATAATTCACATGACCCAGAATAACTGTAATCCAACCTCATTAATTACTTGCACCAAGCTTTTTTAATTTCTTAATTACACGTTTAAAAAGCATTGATTGCAGCAACTTAAACCTTTCAAGTCTGCTACCCTGAAACAGGCTATCAAAAGGGCTATACATTATTTCTTTTACAGTCCACGTGGCACTAGGATGAAGAGTGGTTTAAGTGCACAGTAAAAGGATACCTCCTCTGAGGATGTCTGGTTCAGTATTAAAATCCCACTTTATCTTCGTCACCTTGTGGTACAGCTGAACGATGTACCTGGGAAACAGAAGCCACACACTTAGAGAAACCTTGGCGTGCCTCAACTTGTAGCCGAAAAATAAAGGCATTGGTTTATGCTATACACACAGCAGACAGCCAACAAAACGAAACAGTGTTTCGCACTGAATGAACAAAACAAATTCCTTTGCTGATAAAGTTTGCTGTATTTCCTACACATTAACACCTAGCCTTGAAATACCATGACTCAAAAAAAATCCCTGAGGCTCCATATTAGTAAGAGAGGCTAATGACTTCTCAGGAAGGGTTAACAGAAAGCTTAAATGTCACCAATATAATCATCAGTTGCATTTGAAGATATTTTTACTAAGTGTTTAAGGATAATATTCCATGGAGTTTTAGTGCTTCTCTACAACAACTCTACATTGTCCACACCCCCTCCCAACCCACTGATGCCAACTACTCCAGACTGGACTCAACAGACCGCACGGCTCACTTGGCACACCTTGATTGTCAAGAAAGTGACACCGCGGCAGCTCTGTTAATTAATACCACCCGCTCTCCTGAAGGCTCTTCCAGTTTAACTCTCACTATTTCATGTCCCTAGCCAACAGGCAGCAGGACTTCCCAGGAGTCAGACCACATTGCCAGAGGTAGCGCCGGGATTAAATTGCCAGGGCTCTGTTTTCAGGCAACAGTGACATCTGAAAGTCTCAGATAATGCGATAAACACGCCACTTCC
This sequence comes from Lepisosteus platostomus, assembly GCF_059453375.1. NCBI lineage: Eukaryota > Metazoa > Chordata > Actinopteri > Semionotiformes > Lepisosteidae > Lepisosteus > Lepisosteus platostomus. The sequence goes on from NC_142623.1 coordinate 16,438,982, forward strand.
TCTGGCGGTGGGGCTGTTGGCAAATGCTGAATGGACTCAGCAGGGAGATGTTTTGGAAGAGCCTGTGTTCGGTTTCATTCCCCACTGAGTGGGTACAGGGTCACTGCCACAAAGCCAAGCATTAAAAATAAACTGCAATTCAATTGGGCGGATAGGTGACAGAATATCTAGAGAGTCTGTTAAAAAAACTCTGTATAATGCTGGAAACGTCTCCTTTAAAGCAAGAATCAGAAAGGTAGAAGCAAGAAGTGAAACTTGGATTCAGGGGAACAGGTATTAGGTTATTTTGCCACCCTTTTGACTTTTTGGAGGCCTGGAAATGCAGGAAGATGCAACTTTTCCCAGGATGCACAGTGGGCAAACCGTGTTGGTAGCCAAGAGAAGGCAGTGCTCCAGCCTGACCGTACTTGGTAGAGGGGATGATCTCAGTGGTGTCCTCGTCCACCTCAGCTTGCAAGACCTGGACCTCCCTCTCGGCCTCGCGCAGGCTGTCGATCTCCTTCTGGAGAAACCTGCTGCACAGGTCAAGGCTCAAGAACAGTGAACAAGAGGGGAAGGCTTCACACATAAAAAAAAAAAAAGATCACTTAATGCATCCTGTTTTTGAGGCATGCAGGAAAGGATATTCTATTTCAGCCTGGAGCATGTCCTTCCTCGACTTGCTCTTCTGGAGCTCCTTCTCCAGCTTGTCCAGCTCCTCCAGAACACCGTTCCTCTGGCTCTGAATGTCCAGCAGGTCGTGAGCTACCTTCTCCTCAGTGTGCAGCAGATCTACAGACAAACAGAAATCACTGCAAAGGGCAAAGGGACACCATGCTGCAGGAGGACAATGATGTCCGTTTCAATACGGGCAATGCAGTACCATCACGCTCTTCAACATCTTGCAGCGCCCTCACCTGAAACCAGCTGGGCTGCGGACTTCCTCGTCTCCAACAGGCGGCTCAGGATGAGGGTCTGCTTCTCCATGGCGGTCTTCACCGTCTTCTCCGCGTTGCTGTTGGTGATGCAGTCCAGCAGGACCTCGCCGACCTCCTCCAGGGCCTGGATCCCCTCGTGCATGGCCGACATGCCTAGGCACTTCCTGCAAGAGGGCAACTGACTTACCGTCCCGGAGGTTCACGACACCCCAACCCGGATGGTATCAATCAATGGCAAGACTGCAAAACAAGGGGGGGGTTAGTGAGTGAGAAAGTAACTAGGAAAAGGGCGATGGGGAGCGGATGTTTATATTGCTCCTGTACCTTTTATATGAAACTTTTCTTGTAGAAATCTAAGAAATATATTAATTAAAATATAAATATATTGATTAAAAAATGATCAGGGCACAAAGAAAGCATCCTGATCTTCTGAACACGGAGCCACAGATAGCAGACCACATCTAGGCAAATTGAATTATTCATAGTCCTGCAGCAGGTTATGTAGGCCTTATCAAATCAATGACAAGTGAAGACCTTTAAAAAGTGTTAAACTGGTCTCATCTAACTGATCAGTGCAATTACATCATTGAGACAAACCCAGTGACATTGCAGTCTTCCTGGACTGGAGTTGTGCCACACTGCCCTAAACAGTTTGACAGTCTAGGTACTTTTTAGATTTCAAAGAGAGCATACTGTGTGGTTTGTAAAAAACAAAAGTAATTTGTCTTGTAAGAACCGCCTGTTTCCCCAAGAATCACAATTTCTGTGCAATTTTGAGATGTGAGATTCAGAATATAATTTAAATAAAGTTTTAATGAACAACATACTGTATTTCATATATTGTATATATATTTTTCGTTTCAGTACAAATCCTTTACTTATGACTTGGGAAATGCGAAAGATAACATCAATATAAATATATCTCTTTGAATATAATAAATGATCATACTTCAAAAACAATTACGATAGTTTCCAGGCATAAATTAAAATGAACAAAAAACGATTCGTTTTCCAGCACTTCACACTTAAATCGGTCATAAATAGACATTAGATTTATGCTGTTCATCCAAAATAAACAGCGATAATCCTGAAGTCCCAAATTTGTTAAAAACGTATCTATAATGTTATCCAGAATAGAAAATGAAAAGATCTTATGTTTAAACACACAGTGATTAGATTAGTACTAATCAAGATAAATCAATCTCTATAGTGTTATTTACTGCCCCGTGGTAATGTCTGTTAATTGTTAATGCAGCTCTGCTCTTAACTCCAGCTGTCGCCATCAGTGCATTACTAAGATGTAAAAAATGCGTGTTGTGTCGGCGTTCCTTGATAGCAAACCTTTAAATACAACAAATTTCAAACTACAAACCCAAAACAAACAGCAACCCGGGCAGCTATCTTGAGATTTCCATATTCGCTTCAAATATAAAGACTCCAATCATCCGCCCTGCTTTCCATTTGTAATTTTCAAAGGAACAGATTGCAACACTGAAAGAAATCCAATTTTAATACGCTTACCTAAACAAATCGCGTTGAATAGAAATAAACTACGGTTGCATTTGCTTCCGAAATTCAAACTGTAAACTCCCGCCCTACACTGCTGCAGGCGTCCATGTCGCGCCTGTTCAAATGTGATAAAGAGACAAAAGGAGAGGAAAACTCTGGAACAAAGGTCAAGAGATTTTGGAATTTCATTCGGTAACACAATTAACATGTTTAAGATAATGGTTTTGATCACAACCTTCCCTTTCTTCAAAACTGATTACGTTTTGTTTTATTTTTGAACAGGCGCCGCTGTGGATTAGCTCAGAAGGGGTCCAGTGGCAAAAAAAAAGTTCTCAATTTGTTTTGTGATGTGCGCTCCTGGGAGTGCAAAAGCAATTGTGTATTGGATCGTGGTCGATTTTAAGTGCGTTGTTATAAATAATTGTAATTTCGTAATGATAATACTGTCGAAGTATAGAAATACGTGGTGTTTCAGCTATACAACCTAGTAAAGGGCATATTGTGTGGATTAAAAAAACAGCGAAGTATAAAATCTATAAATAATTTTATAGAACCCAATAAAGAGCATATTGTGTGGATTTAAAAATAATAGTCACAATGTACAGTAAAAGCTGCCCTACCAACTCGATTCCCCATGTCAGCTGGATGTGGGTCTGTAAGAGTGGTTTTACAGTGTTTTAGATGTTGAGTTTTTTTGTATTTTAATTTTTCTTCTATTCCGCTTGTCCTACAGTTCGAGGATTTCTAGTCCTGGGAACCTCACATCTAGAACCCCACATGTAGCGGAGCTCTTGATTAAACGAATCCTTGTTGCTTGGTTGGTCCCTTTGCAAGTGTTGTTTTTCCTCCTTAAACCCAAAGTCGGAGATCTTAAATGACGTACCAAACAAAGACGTTAGAAAATACAGCTTCCAAGATGTGTAGGAACTGAAAACAAAGAGCTGAAATGAAACCCATCATTTGGTGTATTAAAGGGTTCAATTATTTGAGCGCTCGGGCGGAAAAGAAACCATTAAGAATGGGGGTCACCAGGGCCAGGATGGGGAACCCTGCTGCCTGAGTGGTCAGTTTGTAGAAACGCATTGTGGGAAAATAACCTGGTCCTGGAGAGCTGCAGTCCTGTCTGTTCGAACACCGGGGTGCAAGTATTCAGTTTCAGTTCAGGGGTTAAAGTCTAATAATCTAATCATCTCTAAATGACTTAAAATGAACAAATAACCTGCTTCCGTGAAAAACTAAGAGATGGATGATTTTAGGGTGACCCATGAAAACTGCTGGACTGCGTCTCTCCAGGAATGGAAGTGGCGTTCGCTGTATACACCACATTTGTAAACAGGCACCAATTCCTTTAACTTTTAAAAATAAGAAAAAAGTCCCAGTGACTATCTCTGTGAAGCCAGAGAACTCCAGACTATGGTACCAGTGCCTGACTGGCGGCAGGTTTATCCGTGACCCCATTAAAATTCCTTTTTAGGGAGATTAAACGTAATACTGTAGTCAGTGGTAGTATAGTGAATAACAGCATTGAACTAACCACATGATGGCGCTAAAGGAGCCAGTGAAGACTGATATACTTTCCTATTTGTACCCAAGCCAGCGCAAGACATCCTTAAAAAGATGATCCGCATTACATTCTGTAAAGCGTGAAAGAGATGCACTGGAACATATACCCTGTTAAATAAAAAAAAACGGTCCCCAATACGTCAATTTCTATTAATACAATAATAGTAATATTGCTTCTGAGGGGCTGATCGGAAGTTCTTCACGAATGTAACAACTACATGTCAACGGAGAGAGTCGGCTACAGCTGACATCATCAATTGGTTAGTATCATTACAGTAAATGTACTGGTCCTTTCTATTCGCGGCTGTTTATTCGTGTTTCTCCCAGAGAGATTTAAATACAATCTACCAAAGCACAGCCATTTGCTTTGCACTGGGGCTTCAAGTGACCCTAAAACTATAGTTTTAGAACTGCAGATAATCAAAAATCTAAATCAATGCATTGCATATATACTGTATTGGTCTCCTCCGTGTTGTTTGTTAAGAGTGGGCGCTTACTCTGGCCCGTTTCCATACGGAATCAGCGATTTTATTCCTGTAATGGATGGAAACAGACACCAGCTTGTTTTTTTTTCTGGTCATAGCATTCAACGGTCAAACCACAAACAGTTATCCAAGACATTGTCCCATCGTTTTATTTTGACACGTGCCCAATGTGTGGCGCGTATTTAATTCATGTTTATCAGGGCAAAATAACTTTTCTTTTTTTAACCTTTTGCCTGCACCCGCATGCCAATCATCTTTAAGATCCGAAAGCGGCGGGTGAGGTAACCTGATCATGGTACACTCACAGTCTAATTTAGTTTTTTTAGTGGCTTCTAGGGGCGGAGAGGAGACGGGGGCAGGCAGCAATCACCGCAAATACAATGGGGCGCATCATCATCACACGCAACAAACTTGCCTGGTGATATATCAAGAACTTCTCGGGCCGGAAAACGCACAAGCCGAACTACTGCTACACCGACAGACTGGCTCACAGACCAGTATAAACAGCACAGCTCGAACCGAGCTAAGGTGTAGGGTATCTCTCCATGGAAACAGGAACATTTGAGAAGATTACGCCAAAGGTGAGGATCTAGTTCAAACCCAACCGGGTGGCACAGGTATGTTGTGAGAACTCAGCTTTTACAGTGCTGTCTCTTGAACAGGATTTGAGAAGTTTCGAGTGCACTTTGCAGAACAGCTGTCTCCACCAAACGCAAAATAAGTGCTGTGCCGCTAGCATCTCTTAAGTCTTTCTGAACGCAATCAAAATGAACACCGAGGTTACCGGTAATACAAATGTAGTTTAAAGTCTGAAACTATATACCTTTTGGAGGAAGAAGCATACAGATTCTCATTGTTGTTAGTGTTTTACCCGAATGGAAACTACCTGCATGTGCTTTCATGCGCTTCTCCAAAAGTGACCTCAGCGCGCACGCCAAATTGTTCAACATTAACTCATTTCCCAGCTTGAGAAAAGTAGTATAATGTTGATTGTGGTGTCCTGTTGCTTAAGTTTATACAAAATACAGGACGTAGGACACATAAATGAATGTTTAAGTCAGAGTACAGCGCAGTAGTGTCTGTAGTATGGATTAGCTTAATTGCAGTTTATCCTGACTAATGCTGGCGTATATTCCTGCTATTATGAATTTCTACAGCTCATTATGGAATCCACAATATGCTTGTTTAGCTTGTCTTGGTGTTTGCATGGTACCGATAATGCAGTCTCAAAAACGTTCTGTTTAATTAGCACTACAGTATCAGGGCAAAAGATTTCGGTAAAAGGTCGCCTCGCATTGAAAGGTACCAGGCGATAAGATACTGCAAACGCTACAATACTGAGGTGGGCATATGCGTTGGATACACCGCCTTTCTACAGACTGATGTCCGCGTTGAATAGCTCACAGGAAAAGAAAAAAAAACCTCCTTACAGCTCTCTAGTAGGGGGTCCATTTTCGCTCAGTTGCCTAGTAAGAGGTTAGGCTTCTTCAGAAGGATCTCAGGACAACAACTCATAGCGCCCATTCACTGCAATTACTCAAAAATACATCTTGAAGCACTGTCAAAGCTGGATCAAACGATCCTACTACTGGTTCATTAATTTCAAACTCCTCACAGTACAAATCTCATCTGATATACTGGAAGTTTACAATTACATGTTACTGGATTGCATTTTATTTAACTTTCACTTGGTTGTGAAAAAGTTTTCAGTGTCATTGGTACAGATGGCAACCACACCTTTGGAATAACATTTCAATACAATACCCATCCAGACAAAAAAACCCTGCTTATCTTTCACTGTACCAGTGGAAAAACCTTCAAAAGAATTTAATCTCTAACCCACTGTTTGCTTTTCCCAATTTGCTTGCTGGAAAGCACTTCATATTTCTGAGACAGGAAACCGCCGACAATCCTATCTTGTAGCACTTTGATCCATTCCAGGCAATAGGAGCTGCCCACTTTTTTTCAACTAGTTCTGGATGAAGGGCTTTTTAATTTTGGCTTGTTTTGAATCAGACTGCATTGATCCCCAAGCACAAATTACAGATCATTAATATAGACTGAGACATCAAAGACCGTTTATCATACTACACTTGCATGGAAGTTACTATACTTGCTTTTTGGAAGAAGATCTTATATGGTATTGGATATTGATTAGAAGTTCTGACATCATTACGACATCTTTTTGACCCTGACGCACTAGTGCCCTGATCTGTTGCATGAGCTCGTCAGATCGTCTGTGAGAGAGGGCGTGATTGGACACCAGCGATCAGGTGGTTTAACGAGGTGCAAGTCAAGGCTTGTGGAAATAAAGAAACACACACAGAAGGAACCAGTGTGCTGCACTTTTCAAGAGACGTGATCGATATGCTGGAAACCCCTCTCAGCTAGACGGTCCCTTTTAGAGATGAATGAAGACGTTTTGCAGAGCACCCTGACTGATATCCGGGAGTGTGGCGCAGATGCACAGAGCGATGTGCCAGTTGTCGAGTGACAACAGCCCAGCTGCTGAGATCCAAGTTTGATGGAACAAGAAGGGGAGTCTAGTCGCTACAGAGTGATTCATGGCAGCCTGACTACACGATGCACACCTTGCTCAGTGATTTTACCTGCTTTCACCTGCAACCTGTCCTGCGGGCTCTTCCCGATCTTCCAACACTGCAGCAGGACGGCTCCTGTTCTGTTGCTTATAGAAACAGCATTCTTGCAAGATGAGGATGTGACTCTATGCATTATGTTTTGACTGTCATGCAGTGTCACTAAATGATTGTCATGCAATGGATGCCCTGCTCTCCAGACTTGACCCCCATTGATTACTCAAGCCTGAATTGATTACTGTAATCGCCTAAGTATCTAAATCCACATTAAACAAACATCAGTATGTCCAGAATTCAGCAGCCACAATCCTGACCAGGTCTTGGGAAAGTGATCACATTACTCCTATCCTGGAGTCTTTGCACTGGCTTCCTATCAGGTTTGGTGTAAACTTCAAAATCCTCATGCTCATCTATAAGGCTTGGCACCTCAGTACCTGTCTGAGTTACTATCGTCCTACTCCCCACCTCTCAACTTTTGCTCATCTAATTCTGGTCTCCTGTCTGTCCCCTAAGCCTATCTACACTCTATGGGTAACAGGGCCTTCTCTTGCTGTGCCCCAATGCTCTGGAACTCTCTACCCAAGGATATCAGAGAGTCACCTTGCCTGAAATCTTTCATATCAAGACTCAAAACCTCCTTTTTTAGAAGGGCTTTTATTTAAGTGGTTCTGTGTCTACCCCTTTGCTTTCCTACTTTATTCCAAACCCTAACAGTAATTGAATAATACCACTGTCTCGTCTCATAGTATTTTTTATTTAATGTAAAGCGCTTTGAGAAGCCTCTTTAAAAGGCGATATATAAAATAAAGTTTATTATTCTTAAGCACATCTGCAGGACGAGCTGGGATGATGAGGGGCAAGTGGGGCTCAGAGACCAGTGACAAGGCTGTAATATAGCCCTTACTGCTTCCAACACTGGTCCCACACACATCTCCTAGCCCAGGACCTTCACAATAAACCCTGCAGATCAACCCCACACAATTATATAAATCAGCGGAATGAATTTACTTAAGTTGTATCTAGTCAATAAGATATCAGTGCACCTGCAACTAAAAAGGATTGTCAGTTTCCCCGATAACTGTGCGAATGTTTGCTGTTATAACCAAGTAAACGTTCTGTTTTCTGTTGCAACACCTGGGCCAAAGGGACACGTTTAATAGTGGAGGAAGTTAAATTTTAACAATTAAACAGACCTTTTGTAGGAATAACTGTGATTGGTTTACAAAGAATAATTACTGAAATATTGTTGTTAATGGTTAAATTATTAGTGTTAGGAGGAATTCTCCCACATGTATCTATGTTGCTGGAGACTAAGGAGAAACAAGTCCTTCTGAATTTTCCCAACAAGAAAACGAGAGGCAAACCCTTACGCTAGAACCTGAAAATGGAGCATTCTGTTATTTGTATCTGAAACCAAAAGCAAACCCTAGAATCTACGGATTGTTCCCCCTCACACAATTTCCCTCTTCAGCAGGTGTGGCTGAACTTGTCCTGCAGCTTCTGTAGCCTTTGAAAAGCCCCACAACAGGTGCCTTGTGCTTTTGTGAATGGCCCTCCTATGCTGGCACACAGATCTCGAAATCACTGCTGAGGAGTGTGTGATTACACACCCTTTCACTGATGAAAAAATCCCACTCGGGGCTTGTAAAAAAAAAGCTGGGAAATTGGGACAGCGGCGCCCAAGACGGTGTTAAAAGTTTACATGCCAAGTTCGTAAATCACAAAGGTGCGAATATATATTTGGCAGAATTGATAAGACCACAGCTTCTAACGAAAACATGCACAGCCGTGCGGAGCAATTTCTGCCAACACGTGTCTGCGCTGCCCTTGCCTTCTGGCATGTAGAGCAGGTCTTGCTTTTAAAAATAGCACCAGCGATGCAGCTGTCATGATGTTCTTCCACTTACCCACAACCGGAAATCTGGACTGGCTTTCCTGCAGAGTCGCGGGAGGAGTGCGTCCTCACGGCCCTCGATTTCCCAAAGCCGGGACTGGCGAGGTTACTCCTGCAGGCCGCTGGGCTTTTCCAGGGCGGCTCCCAGGGGGAACAGGAGAGGGTCACACTGAGAGGACTGCTGTGCACCTGGAAGTACTATAGAGCCTGCTGCAGGGCTGCAGTCAGGGATTCCCAAAGTGCATTGCAGTGGTGATGAACCACATCTGATGGGGCGCTTGGGTAAAGGGGTGCATTGGCAGAGTGGCAATGACAAGTAACCAGGGTGGGGGCTGCAAAGGTGACCCCCCTGTATTTGGCCGGGCATCAGTGATGTTGTCCGTCTTCATACCATCCAGCACCCAAGCTGAAGGCACGCGACTGAAAGGCTGCAGGGGCAGGGCAGAGCACTCATTGGAGTGCTTCTTAACCCTCTCCGTGTAAGAATACATCGGGGTCTGCCTTGCCCTTCTAAAAACAAAAACCTGACAGGTTGGCTTTCCTTCACCAATAGCTGAGAGCTCTGTCTCCTCGAGTTGGGGGAGGGAACTATCCCCTTTATAGCTTCAAGAGCTGGCTACACACACTCTCACGTACACGCACAAACCCCAGAGCCCCAGAAAATCAGAAAACATTTTTTTCTCCCAATCTATGTTATTATCCACCCCCACACCCCAAGTAAAACCTGCTGCTGGCTCTGTCTGAGAGCGGACTATGTCGTTCCTGGGATGATGGAGGGTTTGTAGCAACCTGACAAACTGGTGGCTAGTTGGAGAAAGGGTGGGAGAAATGCAGGCTGTTCTCAGTTCACCGGCTCTCTCCGGCTCTCTTTCAGCACCATCATGATTCCGGTGAACGAGCTCCGGCACTTTGCGGTGGACCAGAACCCCCGGCTGCGGGTTCTGAAGCCGTGGTGGGACGTGTTCGCTGAGTACCTCTGTGTAGCCATGCTGATGATCGGGGTCTTCGGCTGCACCTTACAGGTAGGGACTCAGCCCAGCCTGACACCGTGTGTTCTTATTCTGAATGCTGCGTTCAGATCCGGAGACAGGCACCAGTTTAGAAAGAATTCAAAGAAGATTTGTGCCTGATCTCAGGGCACTGTCGTAAATGGACACATTAAAGGAGCTTCAAGTGTATTAAATCCTAAGGGTCACTCAAGGAGAATATTTCAGCCTCTGAACCCCGACAAGACAAACAAGGAAGTGGGGTCATACTTGGAAACTACAGGATAATTTATTTAGGAGGCAAAACAGCAAACACTTTTCTTACAAAAAGGTGTGGGAGACTGGCTCAAGCTTCCCAGTTTGATTGTTGAAGCCAAAACTCACTTAGATCCTAAACTACTACACAAGCAAGATGGGCTGTTTGTAACCTTTCTGTTGACCAGCCTGTTGCTATACCCTTAAACACTTAAACAGTTACAGTAAGGAAAAATGAGAAACATTAGGCACATTTCTTAAGGCAAGAAGAAACAAGTAGAGATGAGTAGACATTACACTGCAGGGCGGAACTAACTTTTTTTGTGCAGAGGAATCAGGCTGATAGTTAACAAAGAGGCACATGAAAAATTCTTGAACAAATAGCTCTTCACAGTTTCTCCCTCTACATAAACACTTTGAACTTGGCAAAAAACACGACTTTGGAAGAAGATGGCCATTTATGTTATTTCCCTTGGCCAGTCAATATCCAGACACCCAGAAGTCTTCTCAAAAGCTAGAGATCAAAGGGTGACAACTGAAAACTGCTTAGAAGAACTAATACACCTGTTAGATCATGGTCTCTTCGTAATTGCTGGGAAAAGCATAAAACGTTCTGAAATCTCCTCTTGGTCCTCCTATCAAGGGCTTTCCTGCAAATTCACAGACCCAGCCTGCCAAGCAATTCACTCCTTCTGCCAATATAAAAACCCCAGTCAAGTCTAGAGTTATACAGAAAGATCCTTCCCTGCACACTAAAGCCCACTAAACCTTCTCTTCTTCTTTGTCTGTCTGGCAGCTGACGCAAGACAAGATAGCGTGTCTCCCGACCCACCTTTCTGCTCCCTCCCCGGAGGATATAAACTGTGATCACATCACAGGCAATCACGTCAATAGGAGCCACCTTGGTCTGCCCACTGATCCCAACCCCTCGCCTCACAGCTCAATGGTCCGGGAGTTTTTCGGGCTGAAGAACAACCTGGACCTTCACCAGTATGTCTTTGTCAACCACATCTGCTACGAGATGGCGCTTCACTGGTATGCCAAGTACTTCCCTTACCTCGTGGTCATCCATACCCTCGTCTTCATGATCTGCAGCAGCTTCTGGTTCAAGTTCCCTGGCACCTCCTCCAAGATCGAGCTCTTCGTCTCCATCCTGGGCCAGTGCTTCGACTCACCCTGGACCACCCGCGCCCTGAGCGAGGTCTCCGAAGAGCGCCGGGAGGAGAAACTGGTCATCCTGCGGGAGAACGCCTTCTTGAAGTCATCCTCCTCCTCAGCCGACTATGCCGCACGAGAGGAAGAGGTGGCCGGCCTTCTGCCCTCCGCCTCGGTCAAGTCCAACCCTGAAAAGAAGCTGGCCGAGCAGCAGGCGGACGCCTCCACTCTGGACAAGAAAGAAGGGGAGCAGGCCAAGGCACTTTTCGAGAAGGTCAAGAAGTTCCGCCACCATGTGGAGGAAGCAGACCTCCTCTACCTCATGTACGTGCTCCAGACGGTCCTCAAGGTCCTCAACGTGGCTCTGATCATCATCTATACTGCTGCTCTGGTCCCCAACATCCAAATTGTGGTGCGGTGCTCCGTACCGGAGGACCTGACCGGCTACGAAATCTTTTGCTGCAGTCACACCAAAGCCCACCTCTTCTCCAAGCTGGCCTACTGCTACATCTGCTTCGTGGGCATCTACGGATTGCTGTGCATCTACACCCTGTACTGGCTCTTCCATCGCCCCCTGAAGGAGTACTCCTTCGATGTCATGCGTCTGGAGACGGGGATCAACGACATACCGGACGTGAAGAACGACTTCGCCTTCCTGCTGCACCTGAGCGACCAGTACGACGCCCTCTATGCCAAGCGATTCGCCGTCTTCCTCTCCGAGGTGAGCGAGAGCCGGCTGCGGCAGATGAACCTCAACCACGAGTGGGGGGCGGAGAAGCTGCGGCAGCGCCTGGCCAAGAACGCGCAGAACCGCCTGGAGCTGCACCTCTTCATGCTTCCGGGGCTTCCGGACACTGTGTTCGAGGTGACGGAGGTGGAGTCTCTGAAGCTGGAGCTCCTGAGCGACGTCACCATCCCTGCCACTATCTCCCAGCTGGCTGCCCTGCAAGAGCTCTCCCTTATCCACTGCCCCACCAAACTGCAGCTGGCCGCCCTCAACCACTTGCGCGAAAACCTCCGGGTCCTGCGGCTCACCTTTGATGGGCCGGAGCAGGTGCCTGGGTGGATATACAGCCTGCAGGGCCTGGAGGAGCTCCACCTGACGGGCTCCCTCACCCACGAGCTCTCCCGCAGTGCCTCCCTGGACACCCTGAAGGAGCTGAAGAGCCTGAAGGTTCTGACCCTGCGGAGCCATCTCCCGAAGATCCCACAGAGCGTGGCGGATGTCGGCGGGCGCCTGCAGAAGCTCTGCATCTACAACGAGGGCACCAAGCTGCAGGCCTTCAGCAGCCTGAAGAAGCTGTCCAACCTCATCTCGCTAGAGCTGGTGGGGTGCGAACTAGAACGCATCCCCCACGCCGTCTTCAGCCTGAGCAACCTGCAGGAGCTAGACCTCAAGGACAACCGCCTCACCTCCGTGGAGGAGATCCTCAGCCTGCAACACTGCCGCCGCCTCGTTTCCCTCAAACTGTGGCACAACAGCATAGTCTACATCCCTGATCACATCCGCAAGCTCCGGGCCCTGGAGTGCCTGTACCTGCGCTGCAACAAGATCCACAGCCTGCCCCCTGGCTTGTTCTACTGCACCAAGCTGCGTCACTTGGACCTGTCCCAGAATCTACTCACCAGCATCCCGCTTGATGTGGGCATCCTGCAGGGCCTGCAGTATCTGTCAGTGGACAGCAACTCTGTGGACTCCCTCCCCGACGAGCTCTTCTACTTAAAGAGGCTCAAAACCCTCGTGCTCAGTAACAACCAGATCGCCTCCCTCTCGCCGAAAGTGTCCAGTCTGACCCAGCTGGTCAGGCTGGAGCTGAAGGGGAATAACCTCGAGGCGCTGCCCCCCGAGATCGGGGACTGCCCTCTCCTCCGCCGCAGCGGGCTGGTGGTGGAGGATGCCATCTTTGACCTCCTGCCCCCCGACATCCGAGACAGGATAAAGGACGGCTAACGGGAATTGAGGAGGCAGTGCCATGGCTAAAAGATGAGAGAGCCGAGTCACATGTGTGGATAACTCAGGGTCATAACACAGGAGTTCCTCTGGGATGCACTACCAGGACGGAATGTCCTGCTGTGGGAAAAGGGGGTTATCAGAACTGTGCCTGTCCTTATACAGATTACCAAATAGGTCTCCAAACAGTGAACAATGATGAGCATTTTCCAGCCTGCTGCTTAGGAGGGTAGCTAATGGTCGCGAGGTGTTCTGCAATCTGCTGAGGTACCTGGTTTTCATTTATAAATGTAATGAACTGAACAGCTTAACGTTTAGTAAGATGACAATCGGGAAGGGATCTGAGAACTTTCTGCAAAAGCACAATTTTTCTTTATTGGCATTGAACAGCCATGCAATTTGCAATGAAGAACACTTTTTGTGAATTGCAGCTACCAAGTGTCTTTTGCATGACCATTGATTCACAGCAGCTGATTTGATGAGAAAGGGTAATTACTATGTAATGCTGCTCAGAAATGGCTACGGATGAGGCCGTACCTCCCATCATGCTCTACTTCCTGGGAATTTGCTATGCAGACCTAGCTAGGAAAACTGTTTTTAGTCCTATCATCTTAGAGCCTTGCCATCAACTCATTGCTGAAGCTATGGAATTCCCAACAGATACAGGACACATCTCATCAGCCAATCCAATGCAACCCTGGACAGGACAAAAGGGTGTCAGTTTCATAGCAAGCCCCACCCTCAACTCCCTCCACCTGAGCAGAGACCCTAGTTCAGGCTGTTACCTACTACGGTACTGCACCTACTAGGTTAATTACGATAGGAAGCATTGCAGTTGCAAGTAATGCTGTGCACATTTGCTGTTATTATACAATACCATCAGTTTCAGGGGTATTAAACCTTGATTTGCAAGGGCTACTGATCAGCAGGTATTCATTTTCTTAAATAATAAAAAAAAAAATCATTACTGCTTAATGGGACCAATTCAGCAATTTCTCTGGTGCTTCAGATAGACATGGACAGCCCTAATTTAACTGATCAATCACACCTTACTTTTTCATATTTCGGGAAACCAATATTTGTCGTTTTCGACTAATGAACCATGAAGAAGTGTGGCTGAACACCTATACAATTGGGTTAAAGTAAAAAGTGCCAGAAGTGAATGTTTTAGATGCTGCTCTTGAATACACAGCCCACATGGGCCTCGTTAGCAGCACAGTACTCTACAGAGAGCAAGGCTTTATAACACAACAAGCACAAAATACCACAATATGAGGTCTCCAAAGACCATCAAAACCCTTTAAGTGCTCAGTCAGCAAGGATTCAAACCTCAGGGATAATTATGAAGCCTGAACTTCTCCTTTTTCCCTCACTGTTGATAACACTTTCAGCAGACCTGTTTTGTAGAGCTCATAGGGTTGCTGATGAGGACGAGAAGAACTATCTCATGTGACAGGTTTGAGGCTCAGCTGTGGCCCCAGAATGATGTAAATCTCCCTCATGCATCAGCAGCTATTTGATTAAAAACAAACACAGGTTTGAGTTTGGCCATCTACACAACCACTGGTGCACTGCTGACACCCCATTTCAAAATACAGAATAAAGAGAACAGTATCAATTAAAATTGTTTTATTGCGTTAATAAAAGGTCACAAATCTTTTCTTTTTCAAAAGGTAAAGTTGAGTTTAGAGATGAAGGTGTCCTCCACTCCTGAGCTCCAGAAGGTCTTCACACTTTCTAATTACAATAAAAAGATCTGGGGTTGCAAAGAATGGTTTAAGTGGTCCAATTACAGCTTAATTTTTTCCTTGTTGAGGGTTTAAAAATGCCTATTAAACCTTTTTTGTTTTGGTGTGGTTGTCGGGAGGGGGGTGCTCTGCAATAGGACAAGCAGAACAAGCTCAGGGCAACGCGACTAACCCAGCTGTGAAAACCAACATACTATTCCTCAACTGCTTGGATAGCAAAATAAAATAAACTTCAAGTGCTCAAGCTTACAGCCTTGTTTGTCTTTCCCGCCTGTACACAGCTGCAGTCCCGGAGGTGCCGTAGTTTCTGCAGGTCCATGTACTGGGACGGACTTCCTGTCTGATCTAACCAGTGGCTCAGCTGGACCCCAGTTCAGCCTCTTTCCTCAGGAGGTGTAAAAGGAGCGGTAAGGCCAGCAGGCCATCAACACTCAGCTGCAGAGGAAAGCTCCAGCTCACATCACCACTGTTGGCCAGTTACAGTAAAAAAAAAAACAGACAGGCCAGTTGGGAAACAAATGAATTATCAGAAAAAATGTTAGACTGTTTCATTCACACCAAATTAAAGCAAACTCAGGCCTGAACACCTACAAAATGCACAGGACTGTTGCGTTTAGGGATGAGTCTTGGTCCAATCTACCTTTGTCCAGTCTAGTCTAGCCCAGCCCAGCCCAATGAAATACAGGCCAGCCCAGATCAAGCTCCTCTTCCCTGTTATCCTGGCCTCAGTGGCCATGGTTCTGATGCTAGAGTGGTTCAAAGAACCGCGATTAAGAGAACAAATATGGACCACATAAAACAAACGATCAGTGTATTTGTACAAAAAGACCTTTAAAAAGGTAGGTCTTGCAATGATGGAAAACACAAACCTAGGTATACAGAATTCATTTTTATCAGGTACATTTTTAAACTATATTAAAATTCAACCCAACATCTCCCAAGAATTCATGCATTTCACTGGGGACGGCAGAACAGGTCCCGACCTGGAAATTCAATTTCTGAAGACTGGAAGTGAAATACAATGATCACAGTGCTTTATCTGAAGAGGGGAGCTCATGCTTTTGTTCTTCTGTGTTGTTCTGTTCAGTGTTGTGCTCCCATAACCCACATCACTCACAATCAAAAAGAGCGAACTGCCGAGATACATTTTCAAATGGGTGGAGAAATGGAAAATTGCAAATGCTGCACAAAGCTGCCTGCAATTTCTTTACAAAATGCTCTGGCCCAATTATATTCTCATGACCGCATGAAGTCTTTGCTCAGGTCAGATCAAGACACTGGGCATGCAGTCACCTGCAGAGGTCAGTGTTGGAACACAAGTGTTGCACATTTACGGAGACCCATTTTAATTGCAATGTAGCCTTAAATTTGACCTTCTCACAATCCCCCCATAGAGGCTGCACTGAACTCTTAAGAGGGCTTCAATACTTTGGATTTCCAATGGGGATACATTATCTCTTTTGTGTGCTGGTGTTTGAAAACCCCTTAGTTCCTGCAGCCGGCACACTATTTGGTCTGACTCTTTTCCTTCTTCTCCTGATCTTTGCGTTTCTGCCTGTTCAGGTGCTTGAAGTGCAGCCTCTTGGGGTTGAGCCCGTAGGCCCTGAGTCTCTGCCTGGAGAACTCTCGGCTGCCCACTTTCACCTTCAAGGACCTCCGTATTAGGCGTCCTCCTGGCTGCCTGCGTTTCTTGGTCCCGTCCTTTCCCTTGACTCTTCCCGGGAGCCCATTCTGCTTCTCTCCCTCGCTGTCAACCTCTCTCCTTCTTTTCTTTGGAGTGGAGAATCCCTGTTCCTCCTCTGGTTCTGTGGAAGCTAGAGTCTTGTTGGTGCTGTGCGACTCAGCCCCCTCTAGGCTGGGCCCCGCCTTGTCTTCCTCTTCCTCCTCTCCTTCCCTACCCTTCTGTTTCCTCAGTCGATCCCTCCTCTTCTTTCCCATTTTCGTCTTCCCCTCTGTCTGCACGCGTAGTGCTTCTTCCTCACTGCAGTGAGAAAAAATAAAGAAAAAAAGAGAGAAGCAAAAGGGGTGAGAATTTGTGGTGTCTGTGGCTCATGAGAAAGGCTCTGGCTAGCAACCTCCAAGATTTAAAAGGACCCGCCTGGTCCGTCTGGCCCCTCTGCGAGAGGAACTCCCAAGAAGAATCGCCGAGTGTGAAACACCACGCCCGTGAAAAATGCAGGGGAAGTTAGGCAATACACAAGAACCAGCAGGCACTAACTAAGGGTGTAGGCTGAGCTCCTAAACCCCTAATGTCCTGTTTTCCCAGCCTGCAGACACACAGCACTGTCTCGCTCCTGCTGGCTTCACAAACACAAGCATTGTCATCAACTCCACGCCCAGACAATGCACAAACGGAGGCAGGGTGGCCTAACCCAGGGCCTGAAAACACCCACAATGTCTTCTTTTAAGATGTTGGTGTGCAGAGGCGGTGAGCTTTGGGAGGGCCAAGCTTAATAACTGTAAATATTGAGGTGTTTGCCTTACAGTAAGTCTTAAAGGACATTCCAAACTTTCACAGCCCACAAATACAGAAAAACCCATCATCTCAGAGGCCCTGTGTTCAGTCTTGAAACTACCATTGCTCATTTCCCAAATATTATTAACAAATGAAAAAGTGTGTATAAAAGAAAAACTACACAAACAAAAATAGCACAATAAACTACTTAAATACTGATTATAAATACTGATTTTGTACACTACCTATATAAATAAATGGGGTAGATAATAAACACAGGCTAAATCTCTCAAATACCAAACCTCTGCTTGTTAGTATTCATAATAAAGTGCATATGAGTCTCGTCACCACAGAAAGAGGTTTGGCATTCCAAACTGTAACAGTTCCTGAAGTTCACACTGAAATACCTCATGGCGATTCAACACTTCTGTATCTACCAGATGCTCAAGACTTGTTTCCCTTGCAGGAGAGACATTCTGAGTAGCGGATTAGAAGTCTGATTTCCGATCTGACATTTTCGTATTCTTGCAGCTAATGTACATGACTCTTCATTTCATTTTTCAGTAAATCCAATGAAAAGTACACAAGGACAAAAGGAGGTCACATGCTATAGGGTACCGTGTCCTAATGCTGGCATCTGCAAAACTAAAAATTAATGAAGACCAAAGACTGCGCTACATTTTTAAGTGGCCATTCTTATTTTCAATAGTACCTAAGGGGCCTTTTAAATAGGCTTAATTAAACAGATTAATTTAAATACTACCCTAAGAGGCATTTCAGTAATGGTACGCTGGTCTTTCTGGTCCCTATGCAAACACCAGCTTAACACAACAGTTCCGCGCAGAGAGGGTACTCACTCAATAGTTAGGGATTTGAGGACCTGCTTCTTCTTCCCTATATTCTGGGCCTTTATCTTGTAGTTCTTCACATCGCCCAGCTCCTCCTTCTCCGACCTGTGATGGGCAACAACTAGACATGAAGTATCTCACACCAAAACAGTCACCTTCAGTGCACAGAGTGACTTTCTACTTTCTAAGGAGATTATATACATACAATACAAATAGCTATGAAATGCAAAAGTGAAAAACAAAAGCAGTAAGGCATAAAAATCCAACAATTTTTAAAGAGAAATGCAGTCTCAATGTTTCAGACTGGTTACCAAATGACAAATTTCAACTCAAGCAGAAAATTGTGAACTTTGTGAAAGTACTGCAAGTCACCATGTTGTCGCAAACTCACATTTGAGCTCCCATGAATTGCAATGTAATGCTGCCCTTCCTGCTCACTAGTCTCTGTAATGACTGATGTATTACGATGTATGAGTGAACAAATATAAGTTGAGCACCAGACATTTCACTCCAGAAATGTTCCAAAGTGATCTGCATGCAGAGTTAACAAGTACTATTTTTCGGCAAAACATAAATCTAAAACATTTCTATTAGATTAAAGGAGATGTAGTCACAAGGCTGCTTGTTTACAATGTAAAAGGGCTGCAATACGTCACCAGAAGTTTTGTTGCCTTGTTCTGAATTGCAGAACATGATGCTGCACATACCTGGGAATTTAATTTATTTTGTGGTGTGAATTTGAGGTTTTACAAGTTACTGTGTACATTTTACTTTTATTGTGGTTTGAAATGCACTCGTCAATGCTAATTCTTTGTAACACTAAAATATGAGAACAGCCTTGCAGTTCCCCTTTAAATAAAAACACAAGTAGCAAACCACAGAGTAAACAGGTGTATGTTACACCCAGCAAAATGTATTCGGCTCTGTCTAGACACCAAGCCACAGACAAGGACACTGGGATGGTTTCAGTTTTGGAAACTCCTGAGGGCGAGGGCTGTCTCGAAAAGGACTGCACTGAAACGTCTCTCGGCGCTCCTGTGTGGCTCACCTGTACATGCAGGTCTTCTTCAAGGAGCACCAGCGGTTCAGCTCCTTCTCGTCCGCAGCCAAGATCTGCACACAGAAACAACGACACTGGGTCAAACTGCCCTATCCAGCATGCGCCACGTCAGGGCTGCCAAAGGTCATTGGCTCTTGACATCACTGAAGCTCTTTCCGTGAACATTTCTTTTAATTTACTCAACAGCATTCCAGCTGTGACATCTGAGCAGTTAGTGCTCCTATACTGACCTCAAGTGTTCAAGAAGTCTACAGGCCAAATGCAGTGTTATTCAGATCAGTGGTGCTTATTACAAGAACAAGGGAGCTCTGGAGATGTTCAGAGCGGTTCTTCATCATGATACCCACAGTGCAGACTCCGAAAAGAAAAACAATTCGTGTCCGGATGATGCCCACTGTGCAGGCTCAAAGAGGAGATTAAACTGATCAAGCCCTGATGATGCCCACTGTACTGACTCAGAGAGGAGATTAAACTGATTGTGCCCTGATGATGCCCACTGTGGAGGCTCGGAGAGGAGATTAAACTGATTGTGCCTGATGATGCCCACTGTGGAGGCTCAGAGAGAAGATTACAGTGATCATGCCCTGGTCAGTGCAGTTCCCCAGGAGGGGATTAGCAATACCAGGTCAGACTATACTTCAGCTCATCACCGCCAAGCATGGGGGAACACGCACAGTGAGCAGGGGATTTTCAGGGAGCTACTTCTACGACCCTTAGGATCAGGTTCCAGTTTGAGCTGCCCCCCCCCAGCAGTGGCCATACTGCTGTCTCCCTGGCCGAGTGAGACTCACCTCCTCCATGGACAGCCCGAAGTCATTGGGCACCACCTGCCTGTAGCGGAACCGGCAGGGCAGGTCGTCGATGATGTCCTCGAAGTCCAGGCGGTAGTACTCATCCAGGTACTCCTCGAAAGTCTTCTCCGCTGAAAGATCGGCGCAGGATGCCACACTCAACAGTATGGTCAGGGGGGCCCTAACCATGCAACAACAAGCTGCCCCACCCCCGCCCCTCCCTCATCTCCCCAGTCAAAAGCTCTGCAGCGCCCGGCTTTACAAAACCAGAGCAGGCAGCCTGTGGAGACCCAGAGGAGGGTGCAGCGGGTTAATTAAAAACTACCCTGCATCTCCAGTTTCTTTCCTTGTTCTTTCTCAGCTCGATTGCCTGCAAGGTCAACCCGCTGAGCAATGTCTTCATCCTCTTTCAACGGGACGATGAGAGAAGGCATCAGTGCACAGGCCTTTTGCTCCAGCCACCTGCCCACCTTGGGGCGCTCATCGCAGCATGGAAGGACGAGCAGGTGCTTGGGCCTAGTATTCAACACTGACGTCCTGCTAAAACGGCTTCTGTCTCGCCTTAACCCCGTTCAGAATGTCAGATTATTTGTCTAACACCATGATCGCCACCAGAGGTTTCTTCTGCCTTATGATGCTTTCACTGGCTGGCTGGGTCATCACAGGCGAGATGATTCTTAAAAGCTTGGCACATCAGTGCAGTGTCATTCAAGAACAGAAGAAAGGTTACCAACGAGGGGAGCCATTGGGCCCATCTGGCGCATTTGATAGTCAGTAGTCAATTTATCCAAGCGCTTGTTCCATATTTCTTTTTTGCTTACTTTGAGAAAACGTACAGGGCCCAGCTTCATGAGAATCATGTGCTTGCCAGTCCTAGCCAGGAGACAAGTGGCAATACTCACTGGGGTCAAACACCGGCTTGTCCTTTGTGATGACCTCGGCGAAGTGAGACTTGCGGCGTCTCTTCCCCATCTGCGGCACATCCTCCTTCGTCATCTTCTTCTTCAGCTTCTCCTTCTTCTTCTTTTTCTTGGAGGAAGTGGGCTGCTGGCTCGGGTCATAGTCAGCATCCATCTGCAGTGAAAGGGGTCAAGGGTCAAATGTCAAAGGTCAGATCACCTCAGGTTTAGCCTCCCCCATGGGCCTGGACTGCAAAAGCGCTGCATCATTCGTAGGTGACTAACAACTCTTCCTGAAGTCCTGGCTGAAGGCCAGGAAACACAGAGGGAGTTTAGAATTCAGGATAATAATTAATACAAATGAAGTCAACAGGAACTCTGTGTGGAATTAAAACCTCAGCTCTTCACTTGCTGCCACTATAGTGCATGACTTTCAATGTATTAAGTAATTAATTGGACTGTTCATTGCTTTTCTGTGTCTCTTTAAAGTCACCAGCTGCTTAATACCTAAGGAATAAGTCAGGCTGGTTGAATTAAAGGTTGGCTGGTTCAGTGATCTGTGTGGAGTTTGAATGTTCTCCCTGTGTATGTGTGGGTTTTCACCAGGTACTCCAATTTCCTCCAATAGTCCTAAGATACACTAGTAGGTTAACTGACTTCTGTAAAATTGGCTCTGGTGTGAGTGCGTGCCTGTCTGTGTCTGTGGGTGCCCTGTGATGGACTGGCGTTCCCTCCATGGTACCCTGCCTTGCGTTTGTTGCTTGCTGGGATTTAACCTGGCTCCCTAGCGACCCTGAATTGGATAAAGTGGTTAGAAAATGGATGGATGGTTCAGTGATGTTTGATATTTATACAGGTCTGATGTGCTTGGCTGCCCCTGACATCCCTCTTTACAGGTGAAGTTCTAAAACCCATCACTTCTCATTTCTGCTCAGAAAAGACCCAGCTGGAGCAATCTGCAATGGATCCTTGTCTCCTCATAGATCACCATTAAGAAAAAGCTGACACAAGTCATAAACTATTTCTTTATAAATTAGGTCCACTTTGGCTATGCAACAGCACAGCCCAGACTCGCTTAAACAGGTCAAAATAAATCACTGCTTCCTGTGTTAGTGGTCAGTCTGGGAGCTGTCTACTTAAAAACTCCATAAAGTGCCTTGGCAGTGTCACCTTGGGTCTCCTGTGGTGTCCACACACTTCTACATACACTCCCTGCCTCAAGCCCTTCACTCTAACTGTGACTCTGGCTGGAAAGCTGAACCAGAGTGAGTGAGCAGAGCTCAGCACCGAAATACTCCTGGAGTGATTGTTTCCACAGGACAGATCTCACGCCGTAACAAGGGAAGTGGGATCTTACGATGAAGTTGGGGTCTTCACAGTAAGGCTCCAAGCTCTCGTACTCTTCCTCCTGCTCCGGTGCCTCCTCTGCCTCGCCGGGCCCAGTCCAGGTGTCCCAGTTCCACTCCCCTGGCAGAGACGGACAAAGAGAGGGGCAGGTTACAGCCTCTCATCCACACCAACCCACCCGTCACAAAGCAGAATGACTGAAATTCCCTTCCCATCAACTCCAATGCAATTGTCTCCTTAATTACTTAATTGTCAATTAGCAGAATCAATTTTACAGTTAAGGCTTAGGATACATTAAAATACACGATACTAATGAAAAGATGCCCATCTGTTGGAGAACACTTTGCTACCTTAAAAGGATTCCCAGCTTCCTGCAAGCAAGACATGAAATACCATTTACTATTTCTTACGTCCATCTTTTGTTTTCAAACCTTACTTTTCAAAACTGCTATTACTAATTACATTCACATCCAGTTTGATTTCTATGTAGTGTCACTGGATAGGAACATTCATCTGGTTCCTAAACTGTAATTTTCTGCCCTGTTGATTAAAACTCAAGGCTGTGAGCTACAGTAAGTGAAGCAAAGCCCTGTCTGGGCTGCCATCTCTTGGCAGAGATGCGACTTAAGACCCCAGTTACAGACGAGGAACACAGCAATGCAACATGGGATAGCGGAAACAAATGGAGACACTGCGACAGAGGTGATGGGTTGTGGGGTACTTTGTTTCTTAAAATGCCTTCATACTGAGAGGAGCAGATTCACTGAAGAACCTAGATGCCCCTTAAAAGGTAGAAGGAAACAAAAAAAATGAACCTACCATCCAGTTCCTCTTCCTCATCGAACTGGGGCTTCTCTGCCTCCCCTTCCTCATAGTAATCATCTCCGAAGACCCGCTGAGAAACAGGAAGAGGAGAGAGAAAGGAAGAGAGAAGAAAGGCAGAACAGAAAGAGTGCGTGAGGAGGGCTGGGGATTTCAGTCAACTGGAGGCGCAACAGCAAGAGAGCAAAACAAGGAACACTCACAGAAATGTGCTCCAGTCTAGGAAATGTTATGATAACATCAGACATACTTTGACTTCATGGATGAACCTCAAAAGATGTTGAACAGCAACACCAGAATTCCAACCTCATCAGGGCTAAGCATCTTGAACAACATGACACCCTGATGTGGCTGTAACTTCTGTTAACACATCTACCTCTAGTGTAAAACTCTAACAGGATCTTCTTGGAATGAACAACAGGACCCTGGAAACACAGTGTCCTTGAAAGTACCGTACAGTCGACAGCCTCCCTCAACGTCGCCCCACCTGCATGAGCTGGTCGTGATGCTGGGGGTCGAAGTCCCCCTCCAGGTCGCCCTGGCTGAAGGCTAGGCTGGAGTTGCCGGTCAGTTCCTGCAGCTGACGCAGCTTCTCCATGATCTCCTTCCTCTTCAGGTTTTTCAGCTGCTTCAATTCCTCCTGCTTCTGCTCCTTTTCCTGTGAGAGAGAGAGAAAAAGACACGCAGGGAGAGTGAGAGAGAGAGACAGAGGTGCTGTCTGGAGCAAAACTGCCCAACCAACCAAGCTGTTGAAGACACTGAGATTCTTGGATGTCATTAGTTATTATCAAGGCCATGTGAGGAAACTGGGCCCAACAGCATCATCCTGTTTTTTTCTCCTTTCCTTAGAAAAAGGAGACACAGAGGCAGGGAGTGAGGAGACAGGGAGGCGCGGAGGCAGGGAGTGAGTGGTCCTCACCTTCTTCTTTCTGTCCTTGACCTCCTCCCTCTTGCGCTTCCTCCTGTCATCTTTGGTCCTGACCGAGGTGGCGATGGTGCGAGGGTACGTCTTGATCTGAGGGGAGAGACATTCCGATCTGTTTTAAGACTGAAAGCTTCCATTTAGGGCCGCCTGAGCCCCGCTGCAGTACAATCACATGCAAAAAAAAGAAAAAGTGCCGGCACTCCTCTACACAAAGGGTGGGGGGGGGTCTGGAACAAACTGCTCGGTGGCGGCAACAGTTCGGCTCACCTGCAGGCCATCGGGCTCCTCAAAGCGGAAGTTGTACTTCCTCTCAAAGTCCTCCTGCCGGACCAGAAAGGACTCTCCCTCCTCCTCTGAGTCCTCGATCTCCTCCTGTACGATCTCGTCGTAGGTCGGGATCCTACACAAATGGGCAGGCAGACAGGTCATACCCAGCAAAACACAACATTTAAAACAGAAACAGTTTTTAATGCGACCAGATGAATGTAACTGAAAACTCAGATACACAGCTTGTGAAATATGTACACAAAAACTTCCCCTTACCTGTAACAGGTATAACACCCAACCTCAAAACAAAGTGCACCCAAAGAAACCAGTTCTGCTCTTCCTCACTAGATAATAATAAGCACCTGACACTATATGCAGAATATATCCAATAATGATTGACACTTCATGCACATCAGTCACTGTAAAATATGAGAGAATCGATTTGCCTGCCTCACACATCAATTTGAAGTACTCTTTGTCACAGGGCTATAGCAGGTGGCTACAGTGAGCACTGAATCTATCACAGCCAACACTCTTCATGATGGAGGCTTTCCTCTGCCTTTACTTTGCACTGGGTCAGGGGGTTCAGGCAGTGCAGTCAGAGCTGGGTCAGTGGATTAGGGGGTTCAGGCAGTGCAGTCAGAGCCGGGTCAGGGGGTTCAGGCAGTGCAGTCAGAGCCGGGTCAGGGGGTTCAGGCAGTGCAGACAGAGCTGTACCACATACCTCTCTTCCTCCTCTTCACCCAGGTAACCCTTGTTGAGGATATAATCCCTGAGGAAGCGCTCCTTCTCATCCAGCTGGGGGTCGTTCCAGTAATCCCGCAGGTACTTCTGTCTCACACACACAGACACAGTGAGACAGAAACCAACGCTACCGTGAACACCCCATGCTGGTACTCAGAAACCAAGGCGACTGCTCATGTAAATCCAGAAAAAACACTGAAGATACTGAAAATAAATGCACTCACCATGTCCTGGACCCCACCAGCCTCCTCCAGCTCCGCCTGCCCCTTCAGCCACTCCACGTAATCAGACTCCTCCTTGTCCTGTGGAAGACCAGCACAGACAGGACCTCAGTCTCAGCCTTTCCTGGGTGTGAAAACACTGGCCAGAGGTCAGAGGTCAGGTCACATAGAGGGGAAAGATTACTGAATACAGGCCTTACTCTCTTATCCATCTCAGGAAATACAGCTTCAATAGGAATTTTGTTAAGCAAGTAACATAAATTAAACTGCAGAGAACTTGCACTCTGTAGCTGCTGTGGTGTGGCTGCTCCAAGGTGTTGTAAAACCTTCAGGTTTGGGGTCAGTGTGCTAGGTAGTGATCACTCAAGGAGAACCCTGGGGGTAAAACCCAGTCAAGCTGCCCCTGCAGTAGCTGCAGTGAATAAACCTGAAGATTGTCTATATCTGGTCCCGGGAGTGATTTTCCCTGAGACGAACCCTTCTCCTCTCCAGGCCAGTCTTAACTGAACTCGATCACTGACTTCAATTATTTACAGGTGGGACCTTTACAAACTGGTGACCCATGAATTGAAGCGAACTGATCCTCTCCAGGATTGAAGCTCATTAGAGCTGGATTAAATCGGTGTAGCTACGTAGCCCTCTACTGGCCAAGGACTGAATTACCTTCTCCTCCTGGGTTTTTACTCTCCGAGTCAACAGTTCTGCGCCCTCGCTGCTGCCATCGTCATCGCTGTCCTCCACGAACTTCCGGAAACTGTGCACGCCAGGAGGACAAGAGGGAGGGAGCGGGGGGGGGACATTATTGCATTTCTCATATCCACCTATCCAAAGGTCCAGATATTTCAGTAAGGAGTTATTAATGGGTGACTGCTTCAAAACTTGGAAGAAGAGCTAGCATCGGCTTGCAGCACTGCTTCAAGAGCAAAGAAAGATCAGTCACATTGACATGGGGCTATCAACAACCCTGCAGAAGCAATTTCTGAGGCTAGACAACCCTCTAAGTCTCGCTACACTGCTTTGGACAGCAGCACCTGCTAAGAGACTGATGATAATAATAACATTCTACTCAAGCAGTAACTCTAAAATACGATACACGAGACATCTTCATTCTATTTCATGGTCGAGCCTTGTTCTTTCCTCCCTAACTTTTAATCGTCTGCAATGAACTTTGAACTTTAGCGGCAGGATCAATAAGAGGATAAACGGAGTGGCCCACTCGTGCACAGCCAGACCCTACCTGTCTCTCAGCTGCTTCTGCTCCTGGATGTAGCTGGGGCAGGCGGCTCTCTGGAATGACAACACACACACGGGTGTCAGGCTGCTGCTGCGCGAGGAGAAGAGACACCAGCAGGGGGCATCGCAGCCGGGCCCAGGCTGAATGGCTGATGCTCCATTTACCTTTCAGGCCCAGCTTGAAGGCACCGAATCCCCCCAACAGCGCTCCATAGTGGCTCAACCAGTCAAGACGGAGGCTCGGACCTCAAGTCGAGCTCTATTGGCCCTGAGGTCACAACTCTGAGTTTGGGATCGCGCGGGGATTCATGGCTGGCAGACCCGAGCAAACACGACTTTTCGGACTGACCAGGCGCCTGCAGGCGATGTCAGCGAGAGACGCGCCACACCGCTCCCCCAGTCAGGCGCCACGGGGTTCCCAGGGCGCAAGGATGGGCGTGTCGGGGACTGGTCCTCGATCTCCCCAGGCAGCCCAGAAAGCTGGGACTTGAACAAGTGGCGCTTCTAAACCAGGTGCGATTACTTCAAACACCTGCTGCCGGTATAAAGAACATCTCCAGGCCCCGGGGGGCCAGGAATTCTCCTTGGCCTGACAGCGCAGGGAGTGCCGGCCCTTTTAAAACATCTCAGAGTGGCTCTCTCAAAGCTGCTAGCGTGGTTTCCCACACTGGAGTCACGGCCTGACTGTGCTTCTCCCTGTGTTTCTCACCGAGTTCTACTGCGCCTCATCTCCCAGCCTCTTCATGCGTTCAGCAGGGCTGCCCCATGCTCTGCTCTCACCGTGGTGTACCCCATAATGTATCTCCACCATGCACCCCCTCACCTCCTTCCTCCTCTTCATCTCCTCATCATCGCTCTCCTCCTCCTCGTCTTCATATTTGCTGCAGTGCAGACAGACAGAGACACAGTCGGCTTCCAATCCTGACACCCCCACACACTCACTGTGCGTTTTTCATTCATTCATCCATCCATGTTCTAACCACTTCTTCTAATAGAGGGTCACAACGAATCCTGGCAAGCAAAAGGTGCAAGGCAGGATACACCCTGGACAGGACGCCAGTCCATCACAGGGCACACAGACACACACACCCTGGACAGGACGCCAGTCCATCACAGGGCACACAGACACACACACCCTGGACAGGACGCCAGTCCATCACAGGGCACACAGACACACACACCCTGGACAGGACGCCAGTCCATCACAGGGCACACAGACACACACACCCTGGACAGGACGCCAGTCCATCACAGGGCACACAGACACACACCCTGGAGAGGAAACCCAGGGCCCCAGTGCTATGAGACAGCAGTGCTTACCACTGATTCTTTTCCTGATGCTTTTCACACAGCTAATGATAAGAAAATGTGATCAAAATTCTTCTGCATTCACAGAAAGGCACTCGCAGAATTACACTGAGAAGCACACACCCACACCAGGGCCCATTTTCCTGAAGGAAATTAATCTAGCAGCATGTCTTTTGACTGTGAGAGGAAAAACAAAGGACCCAGAGGAAACCCACATGAACACAGGGAGGACATACAAACTCTGTGGCACCCCAGGTCTGGAAGTGAACCCAGGACCCCAGTGCTGTGGGCATACTGCCCTCATGGTGCTTTTTAATACACAACAACAAAACTTCAGACCATAAAGAGATTCCACAGCCAGCAAGTGTATCACCTTGAACTCACAGCTGGCAGCCCACTGAAGCTCAGCAGGTATGAGCCTGGTCAGTACCTGGATGGGAGACCTCCTGGGAAAAACTAAGCTTGTTGCTGGAAGAGGACTTAGTGGGACCAGTGGAGCACTCACCCTGCGGTCTGTGTGTGTTCTAATGCCCCCGTATAGTGATGGAGACATTATACGGTTAAAAAAGGCACTGCTCTTCGGATGAGATAAAAAAACCAAGGTTATTAAAAACGTTAGCCAAATTTCCCCCTGGCCTTTACCAATCATGGCCTCCTAATAATCGCCATCTCTGAACTGGCATCATCACTCTGTTCTCCTCCCCACTGAGTGTGAGCGTACTGGGGCACTATGGCTGCCGTCACATCATCCAGTTGGGGCTGCAGATTGGTGGTGGTGGAGGGGATCCCCATTACCTATATAGAGTTTTGAGTAGAGGGTCCAGAAAAGCACTATACAAGTATGAGGATTATTATTATTCACACTGAGCTATTGTAAATATGCTCTCTCTTCCTTTTTGCAAGATGCGAAAATAAATCATGTTAACCAATGAATTAAAGTGTTTGTGTAAGTTTTTTGCCTTTTCTTTTAACAGAGTCTCTCACCCCCCCCTCTCCAGAATGACTTTCCGCTCGTAGTCTTTCAGGTACATGGGCTTCTCGGTCTTCTTTGAGCTCCTCGCCTTCTCCTCACTGGCTGAGTCCGACTCTGGAGGGGAAGGAACAGGATGAGAGAGTCGCTACTGAGGCAATTCAGTTACACTAACTCACTAGCTGGGGGTTGCCGACGGGCTAATTCGGCACACACAGCAACCAAATATACAGCCTGGAACAAGCTCCTCAGCCATGTTGTTAAATCCTATACGACACAGCTGGATGAGATCCTCCAGTCAGGACAGGAGGCACTTCTTTGCACAAAGGGTGGTGGGAGTGTGGAACAGGCTGCCCAGCCATGTTGTTGAATCCTATACCAGACACAGCTGGATGAGATCCTTCAGTCAGGACAGGAGGCACTTCTTTACACAAAGGGTAGTGGAAGTCTGGAACAAGCCGCCCGGCCATGTTGTTAAAGCCAGTTGGATGAGATGCTAGGATCACTACCAAACGGACTGGATGGACCACATGGGCTCCTTTCTCCTGTCATCTTTCTGACATTCTCACACGCACCTCTGTCGGAGTAGAAGCTGGCATCTTTCTGGTAGACCCTGGGGTCCTTCTTCTTGAGCAGGGACAGCGTTCTGTAGAAGTCTTTCTCCAGCCTGGGGTCCAGCTCCTAAACCCCACACACAAATTTAACCTCAATTTAGATCAGGACTGATACATAGTAACATTTCAGGTCATTTACAGCTATTTAAATCATGCATGTATTTGTATAAATCACTAATTTGTAGATCAATATTTAATTGTGATATTCATTTTCATTTGTCTCACAATTTAAATACGTTTGTGACAAACTCCATTAACAAAAACGTTTTATAAAATGACTGCAGTTACAAGCTTACCCGGGGTAAAATACCAAATCGCGTTAACAAAACGAAAAACACGTTATCATCAGTATTGTATCCTATTACTCTGATACAGGCATTATAATAATTTTGGAAAAGTTATCATTAGGAGAATTAGAAGTCAACAGCTGTGGCAGAACGTCTCCCAAAATTCAACGGCGTCTGAAGTAGTTTGAAACATGAAGATCTTAATGAAAAAAAATGTATTTTTTTATAAAGAATCATTTCAATTTCTTAATAGACAGCTTTGAGCTGATGCGAACACCCAAATCATTTCCGTGGTGGTATCCAGTTCAGTATCCCCTGGAAATCTGTACCCCCCCTCCCGAAATGCGCATGCGGCCCACAGAAACGTCCAGGATCCTTCAACAATACTGGCAGCACCTGTGTGCATGCTTGTGCCTTCTGTTAATTACGATCTGGGTGATAAAGGAGCCCGTTGTCTGTGAGCGTCTATACCGGTTTCATGGTGAATTGTGAATTTAACGCATTAGCTAGTAATGTGAACAAATTAGATAAGATAGATACTTTATTGATCCCGTGAGGGAAATTGCAGTGCAACAGCAGCTTAACACAGACAACACCGCCACAGTGTCACGAATGATACAATAATAATAATAGTACAATACATACAATACAATCAGTACAGTGAGGGGTGCACTAAAATAGTTACTCAGAGTCCGGACACACAAAGAACAAACTAGAACAGAACAGTACGCAGAAAAGCGCCCACGTGAAAGAATGCTTAAGCCATCTTTACACAAGACGGGGGAACCCGAACGAAATCGCACAAAGGCTCTGTAGACACAGATAAAAGCCGCGGTCCGACACTGACCACATCGCTGTCGTCCGATGCCGAGTCCGAGGAGCCGGACTGGCTGTCCTCGCCTTGATTGCCATAGCGATCCTTCACTGCAATGAGAAAACAAAGCGCATAAAAACGCGTTTTATCACAGTATTCAGATAGTCGCTCTACAAATTCTGGCACTGTTCGACGTGCAATTTGTATTAAATGTGGTGGAAATAGTTCCATTACAAAGAGAAAAATGAAAACATCGCTCTGTACACTTAAAACTGTGATTAGCCCATTGTGTAGTAAATTAAAACAAAAGCCTATTTTAAAAGATCACATAAAATGATTTTTAATCGCATACTCTCTCCCAGAATACTAGATTTAGCAGCACAGTGTCTATAATGTCATGCTACTTAAAACTACTAAAATACGAAATACTCACGTCTCTGCAACTCCTCCTTCTGTCTGTATTTCTCGTACTTCTCTGCGAATTTCTTGTTGATCTTAAGTTCGATTTTGTCCGACATATCATCTATCCTTTAATTTTCACTGCTAGCCCAACATAAAAAATTAAAGAATGAACGGAGATTAATTTATTTTTAAAATATTTTCCAAAGGGGAAGAGATTTCTCTCACATGGGAAACCGTGACCACGTGGGCGCAAGACTCGAGGTCAGAGTGCAAAGTGTAAAGGACGATCAACAACCAATCAGAAAGAATCCGCTGGCGTCATGTTTTTAAAGCAACAGTGCGACAATGAGTGGACCTGCTTTTTTAATTAATAATAATTACTTACACTTATATAGCGCTTTCTGGATACTCCACTCAGTGGGGAGGAGAACAGAGTGATGAAGCCAATTCATAGATGGGGATTATTATTGGCAAGTGCCAATGGGAAATTTAGCCAGGAAGCCGGGGTTACACCCCCTCTTTTCTAGAAACGCCCTGGGATTTTAATGAACCTTGGTTTTATGTCTCATCCGAAGGACGGCGCCTTTTTTTACAGTATAGCGTCCCCGTCAATATACTGGGGCATTAGGACCCACATGGACCGCAGGGTGAGCGCCCCCTGCTGGCCCCACGAACACCTCTTCCTGCAGCAGCCTTAGTTTCTCTCAGGAGGTCTCCCATCCAGGTACTGACCAGGCTCATACCTGCTGAGCTTTATTTGTGCAGTAAACCACAAATATACCGGATTACGTCAATGACTCTAAATTAAATACATCCAAACTGTTTATTATACCCTTCAAAATTACAAGTATATAACTTCATAAGTATATTAACGTCATCTCAAATAAATACATTTTTTTCAAAACCCAGCATTAAATATTTTCTTGATTAAACCTTTGTAAAACATCATATATTTTAAAATAAATACAACGCTAACAACAGTAACACCCTTTAAAAATATTAATGTACAAAATCCTAAAAATCATGGTGGGGGGTATATCAAACTTAAAACTACAAATTTGTGAGGTACTGAGAAAACAAGTTTAAAATAATTTCGCGGACCATTACCCACGAAACAGTAATAAAAGTTTCGAAGGATTTCATCGAGGTGTTTACAAGACGTGTTAAAATGCACAATGTGACACATTTGTAAACTGTACAGCCGACGTTGGCTCAGGGTCACGATTTTAGTACTGATAAGTACTGCGATACGTTCTTAAATACTAGTGCGACATTTTCATCTAAATGAAAACTAACATGTTTAAACATCCTATACGGCCGGTTTGGTCAAACTGCTTTGCGAATCTTAATATATATAATAAGAAAACCTGAGAATATATGATAATATGCATCTAGACAAAGACTCGAAAAAGGCGGCATGAGCTCGACACAAGGAACAAGCATCACTTTTAGTAATTGCAGAAATTGTGGTTAATTTTGCAATGGGCTGAAACCCATACTGCAGTACGCAAAATAGTGCAATGTATTTCTGTCTTTTCAAGTTAAAGTTCTGTATCTTTTACGTAAACCCCATAGAGTCCGTTTCAAAAGTGTTTGTTTAAAAATGATCATGTTAAAGACATGGCGCTGGGGAGGCCACGAGGTCAGAGCGAAAGGTCAGGCTGGAAGCCAGCCGGCGCTCCGACAGCTGCACAACATCTGGCCGGCAGCGGTGGTGCGCGCTACCCAGGGCCGTCTCCCCGCAGGTCTCGTGGTGCCAGAGGTTGGACAGGGGCGCCAGGAACCCCGCCACGTCGGCGTTCCCCTCCCTGATGGCGACGTGGAGAGGCAGCTCCCCGGACCGGTCCGGCACGTTGACCGCAGCTCCAAACTGCACCAGGACCCGCAGCGTGTCCAGGAAGCCGGTGCGGGCGGCGTCGTGCGCGGGCGTGATCCCGAGGCGGTCCCGCATGTTGGGCTCCGCGCCGCGCTCCAGCAGCTCGCGAGCCACAGCGCTGCTACCCATCATCATCACCTGGAGCACGTGACGGTCGGACAGATTCAAGGAAGACTACGATTAGTAAAAGGAAATTACTACTATTAATGAAATATTAATGATCTTAATATATGAAATATTAGTCAGCAATTATAAACATTTAATAACCGTATATTGCATATTGAAAAACAATACATGACCTTCGTATATTGTTTTTGAAAATAATAAACATACCGTTTGTTAAACAATACAAAACTACATAATGTAGACTGGTACACCGAAAAATTGTTTAAAAAACAAATGTTTTACATCTAGACAAGATGAGAGGTTTTATAGGATGCAATAAAGCATCTTATGTTCAGTTATATACCTTATAGTATGGTTACAAAAATGGAATACTACAAAAAATGGATAACCCACAAATTGTAAAAGGTCTGCCAAGAATATACCCACGCAGTTGGCATAATCTGAGGCCCTTAAGATCTTTGTTCTCTGGCACAGCTTTGGCGAAGGAGTAATAAATCAGAGGCAAACCTGAATAAACAGTATTTATTACAATAAGAAAACACTAAACAACACACATCACAACATTCAAATTACTCTATCTTTCAAGCAAGGTGTCTCAGAGGCCCATGTCCTGACCAATCAGAAAAACACAGACTGTTACCAAGTCCTAAACATCCTGTTAAACCCCCACACAGGCCAAAAGGAGAGAGAAACCTTTCTTCTAAACCAAACAAAATATCACCTAGCAGCTATTCTCTCTCTTTATATGTAAAACTGAGTGCTACAAAGCGAATGGAAACCTAGCTCCCTTTTCTAAAACATGCATTCATAACCAGGAGAGGTCATTTTTAACCAGGGGATTCTTAATGCAGGAGATTGGAGTTTCGCAAAAACAACAGAACAGCAGGCTTCCTTAAGAGAATTCAAATACTGAACGAGAAGCTGGGCTTTGAGTTTGATGTGAACAAACACCTCTCGCCTCCGGTGTCTCCCCCTCCTCTCCCCTGTTTCTTGCTTTCTGTCCTCTCCTCTCTTTCCATCCTGCTTTCCTGGACTCTTAATGATTTACCCAGAAATTAATTACCTAAAGTAAACCTTGCGATTTATTTGATCAACATGTCTCACAGACAACCTACAGCTCTGCAAACAACCATTTTTTTACACTTTGCTCCCACTTGGTTCCACGCTCAGGGAACTGCAGGTGTAGACACTAGCTACAGAAGGAGTTGGTCAACATTTAATCTAACTATAACAGTACATTATACCACACCTGTATAAGAGTTAACTGTACCCTTGCTCTAAAATCATCACATACCGAACTTCAGTGGAAACATATATCAAATGGCTTACTATAATAATATTAAATCTTCATCTATACAACTTAATCCAAAGCATGACTAAAACTTTTAATTGGGTGATTAAATCTTCTAATGACCTGTGTAATCTGGGTTGGGATTAAAGGAGAGCCCTGTGGATATTGGCTCACAATACCAGTAACAATCTGTTCTTCAAACGCCATCAGTTAGACTACAGGTCTTCTTATTTATAATATACTAGAAGGGTTTTCATCCTCAACTAGCTAGCTCTACCTTCCAAGTTTTACTTTTATTATCACATGATTGACAGAACAAGTTTACTTAGTGAGCCTTAGAAGGAAGAGAAAAACTGACAAGCTTGTTGTTCTTTTTCTTAGACTAGATGTGCGTTAGCAAAAACATCAACCCCTTAAGGTGAAATACTGGTTCACACAATAGCAGAATTCATACACTGCAGATCGCATCTGTTTTATCACCTCATCACTTCAAACAGTAATTCCAGTACTCTTTTGTTTTCTAAAACACAATTAAGTGCAATAGCCGATGCTAGGTTCCAAGTGCGCTACGCTTGCTACACAGTGCAACAAGTATCCACGCAATAAAAACACACTGAGCAGGAGTGTGAAGGTAGCCAGAAACATTACTGGAGGACGACAGCTACAGCTGTCAGAAATCTACTGTACCCAAACACACAGTGCAGAAATAATCACTGACTGTCATGGCCGCCCCTTGCACAGGAGTCTAAACTCCTTCCATCTGGGCATCAATTTAGACTCCCCAGATTCCACTGCAATAGAACTAAATTATCTTTTATTTCCTCAGCTGTTAACATGCTTAATTTGGACAACTGTATATTTTACTTTATTGTTATTTTTTCTGTCTCATTTATGCGTGCCTGTCTTATTTGTTAATGGGATTATGTTGCATTCAATGCATTGTGTAGTGTCTTATGTTTTTCGCCTGCGTGCAAAGCATATATCCCATCTGGGACAATCACAGGAAGTCAAACAGCTGCACACAACAGATCAAGGTGCTTCCATCCACCGCCACGCGCACTGTCACAGCAGATCCCTTGGAGAAGCCGTTTTCTTTGATCTGCTTCTGGGGTTCCCCCCCTTTCCTAAGGGGCACATTTTCTTTGAGGACCCCTGACTGACCCCCCATCCCCCATCCCTTGCACAAGATTTCTCATGAGATGTAACTGAACCATCACGGTCAAACACCCTCCTCACCTGCAGGGCGGTTCTCCCAAATTCGTTGGGGGTGTCGGGGTGTACCCCTTTCTGCAACATCCTCCGAACCCAGAGAAGGTCTCCCCTCGCCGCCGCGGCCGACAGCATCTTCCCAGCGTCTGGGTCACCCAGGACCATAGTGGATGATGCCGTTTCCTTTACCTAAAAAACTTGGTCCTTCCCGGGAGACCGCTTAAATATGGGCGTTTCTAGAATTGAATTACTACGTTTTAAATGTCCCATCGGCTGTTAACCCCCTTTTAACCTGGCTCACGCAAGTTATTCTGTATCTCGTCTTCTCACTAAGCGCACCTTTGATTTGAAATATATGGCTGTTCTTCCGGCTCGGATCAGCCTACACAGTTTTAATCAAATCACGGTCTATAAATATATACCGTGCCGCCCTATATACATTAGCATCACGCATACGTGACCTGTACACTTGCGCCACGGCTACTCCAGAACCTGAAGAATTTGAACTATCCTGACAGATCGTATCCTCCCCTTCGCCGAGTTTCAGTTTTCCTTCTTTACATCAGCAGCAGAAGTTTTACAATCAGTCTCAAGAACAGCAACAACAACAAAGAGCTGCATTTTGTTCCAGTACCGCGTCCGCTTTCGCCCAGTTGCTCTTTTTGTGCGGCGGCACCCAAGAGTGGTTAAATTTAGACAAACCGGCTTTGGATTTTCAGAACATGAAAACTCCACCTTCCGCCAATCATCGCCGACTGTCGGGAAAATGTGGTTCCAAATAAGGCAAAAAAGGCGGAGACGGGGTTTGACGGTCATCCTTTCACCTCGTAACGATTGAACAATGAACCAATAGGAAACGAATATGAGAAGGCGGGCTATTCAATTAAACGGAGTAGTTAAGCAAGTTCATTCATACGGCAGAAGAACTAAGCCGCTAAGAACTTGAATTACAAGCTCCTACGAAGCAAAGAAAAAAAGGCGGTTCATAACGCCCTGTGCATTTACTGACATTTCACACCCTAAATTATATCTCAGACTACATGAGCCTTTAAATACTTAAATTATAATCGTTATATTCTCGACTGTCTGCCTATGCATAAAACATGATCTGTTTATTATTAACGTTTACATTCGGGAATAGCGTTAGTTCTACAAGTAGTGCAGTAGGGGATTTCTTAATGTTTTAGTCTGAAAGAATGCCACATACATGTACGTTATTTTTTCCATTGGTTATTACGGTATTTTAATTTTAGTTAAAATTACACAAAAAAAACTAAGCTTTACACAAACAAAGTCTGGAAAGAAATGATCTGGTAATCATGCAGGCTTCTGTGTAATTTTAACAACGCTCAAGACTCACACAGTATTATTTACAATCACTCGATTAGAATCAAAGCAAAATTACAACCAACACCATCAAAGCAACAGTATGTGACTTCCTACAAAATGGCATCTAACAAGGCAGTTTATAGGTAACTGCACCTTTAATGTGTCTTGTGTAATTAATCTTAAAAAATCCTCTATAGGTTTAATTTTGAAAACAATCAGGTTAATTAATTAGCTCCTAGGGTTGAAACAAAAAAAACTGACGACACAGAGCCCCTCGAGGGACTGAGTTTGCGACTCCTGATCTAGAGTTTAGCAGATTCCAACCCCTTGCCTTCCTAAATTCATCAATGGAATCAAACTAAAGCCTAATTGGACGCTGAAGCCAAAACAGGGAGCATTTCCTTTCTTCCTCACATTTCTTGAAAGTAAAAATATACTGTATATGTTACAATAGCACTACAGGCAGGCTGAAGTGGATACTGTTCAGTTCTTACAACCCATTTGCAAAGCTTATAGTGTATTTAAAAACAGATACCTCTATGAAACTGAGAGCTTGGGTACAACAAAAACCAGGATATACTAAGCCCTCAAGGAGTGGAGTCTCACACCCTTGCTCTTGGATACTCTAATACAGGTCTCCTCACTCCAGATCCTTATGACCACAGTTTGCCAGATTGTGGTTCTAGCTCAATTATTTGTGCCCCAGCATTTGACATATTTAAAGAATTGCAAAACTTTCTTGAGTAATTTGCAAGCTGCAACCTTTAAGGAGCGGCAAAGATTAAATTGAATTGTGGTCTAATTAAATTACAAGTTCAGTTTAGCCTGTTAAGAGTCCAGCTGGAATGAAAACCACCAGACAAGGACAAGGACCAGCAGTGGAAATCCCTGCCTTAATGATTTGGGAATCGTTAACATGGTTCAATTAAGACAATAATTAGTGGAAATGGGCAGTTATGAGCACAGCAGCCTTCCAGAACCCTGACCTAAAATGATCACAAAAATATCTATCTGGACAGCAGGGCTGCTCAGCTTGCAATCATGCCTCTCCAGTCCAGTGTTTAACTGGGCTCCATCCACTTCCCACATCACTTATCTGATAACCAGGAGGGTCACAGGACTCGTAAGGGCTTGGCTGTACCAAAGCACTGCATGCAGACAAGCTGACCAGGAGGGCAGCCGTGCTGAGGCAGCCCTGGGTGGATGGCTAAAGGGAGACAGTAGGGGAGGAAGGCCGGCTCTACACAATCAAATCATTCAAAATCTATGCATTTAAAAAAAAAAGTTGAGAAATTTGCTCTTTATAAATACAAAGGCACCGTTTTGGTCGCTTGTTCAATGAAACCGCAGGTCCTTGACTCTTTTGCCCAGGGAATATTTCTAGGAGTTGGTCCTCAGCTGGTAATCTGAAATAAATGGGAGATTTCAAATAACATGGTTTGCTTTTCAAACTCCATTTTCATCCTCTCTGCTCTTCATTTCTTAAAATGCAACTCTGCAACTCACAACTGGCAACCCACAGAAGCTCAGCAGGTGTGAGCCTGGTCAGTACCTGGATGGGAGATCTCCTGGGAAAAACTAAGGCTGCTAATGCATGCGTCCTAATGCCCAAGTATAGTGACGGGGACACTATACTGTAAACAGGTGCCGTCTTTCGGATGAGACATAAAACCGAGGTCCTGACTCTCTGTGGTCATTTAAAAAATGCAAGGGCGTTTCTCGAAAAGAGTAGGGGTGTAACCCTGGCATCCTGGCCAAATTTCCCACTGGCCTTTACCAATCATGGCCTCCTAATAATCCCCATCTATGGACTGGCTTCATCACTGTGCTCTCCTCCCCACTGATAGCTGATGTGTGGTGAGCGTTCTGGCGCACTATGGCTGCCGTCAAATCATCCAGGTGGATGCTGCACATTGGTGGTGGTGGAGGGGATCCCCATTACCTGTAAAGCGCTTTGAGTGGAGTGTCCAGAAAAGCGCTATATAAGCAATTATTATGATTATTATTATTATTATTAAAAGCCTGTTGAGGACAATTTTTTTCTTTCCTCAAAATGCATTAGATAAAGAAAAGTGCTGACTTTCACATCAGGCAGGAAGTGAGAGATATCCTGTTCACACACCCACTGACTCATTTGGCGAAAAACCAGCAGCACAGAGACCAACAATGGGAGACAGACAGACGCATTGATCACAAGAAACAAACTCCTCAGTTCACACACCAACCATCTCTTTCCATGCAAGAGAGTGAAAGGAACTGTGGTAAACAATGGCACCAGCTGTTAAATGGTTTTGTCAAGCCACAAGAAATGTAAAATAAATGAGTGAATTAAGAGGTGTGAAAATAAAATGATGCCAAGGATATGTGAAGGTGGGTGGCACGGTGGGGAAGTGGTGAGCATTGTTGCCTCGCAGCACTGGGGCCCTGGGTTCAGCTCCTCAAGCGCTGTGTGTGTGGAGTTCGTATGTTCTCCCCATGTTCACATGGGTTTCTTCCCACAATGCTGGTAGGTTAATTGGCTTTTGGGAAAATGGACCCTGGTGTGAGTGTGCATGTGTGTCTGTGTCTTTCTGTGCCCTGCAATGGACTGGCGCCCTAGTCAGGCTGTCCCTGCCATGTGCCAGTTGCATGCTGGGATAGGCCCCAGCTCCCTCATGACCATGAATTGGAAGAAATGGTTAGAAAATGGATGGATGAGTGAAGGATGAAAGGGATTGTGTAAGAAAGCACATCGTACCTCCGCTTTGCGTGATGTATCGGACCCAGGGCAAGGCTTGGTAGCCACTCTTCTCAATGATCTTCATGTACCGCACCTGACAGAAACGCACACCGTTAGTCACATTCCTGCCCAGCAAAGAAGACAGGGATCAAAACCCCCACCGGTGGTACTTAACAAAACATCACCCAGTCAGACAGCAACTGCAGATTAATGAGAGAGGTTTGGGACCTGTTCATAACAGCTTTTCAGAACTAACAGGGTCTCTACGATAAGTTTTCTACAAAACTCATGAGCTGAAACACCCTCATGTGATTTACTTGGGAAAAAACACAGGTATAAACTTGACACAAGTACAACAAACTGTCAGCTTTCCAAAGCTAGTCAAGGGGGCAAGGCGTTCTGAGAATGTAGCTTATTACCAACAAACTCCATTACTATTTGGTCTCTTCAAAAAATATGTGGGGATAATGGTGGGTCCTTAGAGATTTGGGTAAAGAAGAGCCCCAAGAAGTTAATACACGGCAGGTTTTTGTTTCTTTATTGAACTAGCATTGATTAGAATTTAAATTAAACCACAAGGTGCAAGATTTTTATGAAGATTGTAAGGTCACCATCTATACATTGTAGATGTTGATGGTAAAATTTGTTCCATGAATGCTCTGGTTTCTTCCCACAGTCCAAAGACCTACTGGTAGGTTAACTGGCTTCTGGAACAATTGGCCCTGGTGTGAGTGTGTGTGTCTGTCCACCCGGTGACGGACTGCTGTTTCAGCCAGGGTGTACCCTGAACTGTTAGCAAATGGATGGATGGGCGTTTCATCAATGTGGTCTCTCGGTCTTGATCTGGGGGGGGAGTGGTTGTATAAATGTACCTGGATTCCAGACACAGTGAAGTATGGGATCTCGAAGTTGACCGTGATGGGCGGCTTTCCCTCCGCCTCATCGTTCTCCACGCTGGGCAGGCCAAAGTGCGCGCGCATCAGGAACTCCTTCCCTCCCTGGGTGAGGAGTGAGACACAGGAGCAGACAGTCAGGCAAGCTGGACTGCCAGTGGACTGAAGAGAGCTCTAGCTGACAGCGTTAGAGGCTTTTTCATCTCTAGTCCTTAGGGAAACCCAGGTTTAATAATAATAATGATATTAATAATAATAATTCTCATTACAATTAATCTCAATGTACTTCATGTAAGAGTCTTAATAAAAGTGGGGTCTTATGCTGCCAAGTTCCCATGACCTAACAAGGGTCATTTTCTGTGCCTTTCAGTAGTTTCCCTTCAGCTGCCACCGTAGGACTTAAGACTTAATGGAAGTGTTGAATTTTTTAACGTGCATTTCTCTTTTTTGCTCCGTTATGTCCATTTTGTCGGTGATCTTCCTCGTCTCTGATCCAGCCTCGTGCTGCTTGCGCCACCAGCTTTCCAGGGGCACTCTTGAACCGCGCATTTTAATATGTCTTGAGCCGGGCACCAGCAGGTTTGACTGAACATGCCAAGTGCAAAGCACCCCAGTCTGTGCGCCAGGCAATGGGCAAAGCTGTATCTCCCCTGGACACCCTCCGACACCGGCCATGATTTACCAGTTGTGCCAGTGCTGTGGTTTGCCATGAGCTAAGCTTACCGGGAAGGACTTGATGGTCCACACCACCTGGTTCTGCTCGGGCACATACTTGGCGTGACCCGTGCTGGTCTTGAATTTGGGAGAGTCGGCATCACTGGGCACTGGAACCTTGATCTCCACATTGTTGGCGACAGACTGTCTCTTAAACTGGCCTTTTGCCTGCATCAGAGAAGTGAGGGGGGGGGAGAGGGGACAGCAGGGACCAAAACAGGACAATGCAGAGTTTATGGAAGAACACACATTCACAGTGCACACTGTAAGTGTACGTTACAGTGGGACAGCAGTGCAGCTGGACGGCACAGTGGTACAGTGGTTAGCATTGCTGCCTCTCAGGGTTAGGGCCCTGAGTTCACTTCCAGAGTAAGGGTGCTGTCTGTGTGGTAAAGTCAGCATTTATACACAGTAGATATAGATGGTAAGTGTTTCATGCATAGGGGCATAGTGGTTAGCACTGCTGCCTCACAGCACTGGGGCCCTGAAGTCAGTTCCCAGCGTACTATTTGTGTGAAGTTGGTATGTTCTCCTCCGTTTGCATGGTTTTCCACCAGGTGCTCCGGTATCCTCCTACAGTCCAAAGATATACTGTAAGGTTAATTGGCGCGAGTGTGTTTTTGTGTCTGCTCTGAGATGGACTGGCATCCTGTCCACGGTGTACGCTGCCTTGTGTTCGTGGCTTGCCAGGATAGGCTCTTGTTCCCCCTGGGAAGACCCTAAATTGGAAAAAGCAGTTCGAAAATGGCTGGATGGGTGGAGTAGGGCTGCACTCGGGGGTCGGACACAGTCGCTAGAGGATGCTACTGCTCGTTTAGAAATGAATCAGAGGCATAAAATGTTAAGTCAGGCTTTCAGCTTCAGCTGCTGCCACAAAGACGCTCCACTTCCGACCACAACGAACCTCACTGCTTGCAGTGTCTACCACTGCCGAGGTGGGGACAAAGATCGCTGTCCTCCTAGATCGTTCTCAGCTTTATGATCCTCAAATGTGTGTGTTTGGCTTTATTGTTTGAGTTCACATCTTTGTTACAAGATCTGAATTCCACACAGCCCTGCTGATTCACGACACCGTGACTTCCCGCTGTAGGGTTACTAATAGGTGTCAGCTGACACCCCCTGAGTATAACAGGACAACAGGAAAACAGCTGAAAATTAGAGGAAAATATTTCAGGGGAATGCCTGGCATATTGATTCTCACTCTTACAGCATGAATGCTGCACTTACTCTCATCATACCGTAAGTATTCAAAACACAATAAAAATGTAGGGTATCCAGTAATTTTTACTCCTATGTTTATGAGAAAAAAATAGTATTACTCATTTATAAACATTTGTTTTTAAATAATTAAATTATAATAAAGACCTGTAATTTTCCTATTTTGTGTAATAAAATATAGCTCATTATCTGTGCCCTTACAGTATATGCCAAGTACACTTAAGGTGAGATGTACAGTAACTGGTTTGAGTAACAGTTTTTAGGCCTTTGGTACTGCTAAACTACTGTACCTTCACCATGATCTCCACTCTGCTGTGTGAAAACTTCTCGATGACAGACTCAATCCAAATCAAAGGCTTCACCTGCAACATCAGAGTCACCAATTAAAACAAGCTCTCCCTCTCAGCCTGTTTAGTTCATTTGTCTGCCAGCAGTAAATTGACCAAAAGAAAGTCTTTTTGTCTGTTTCACAGCACAAGCAGAACATGAAAACAAACCAGTGTCTATCACATCAATAAGAAATAATGAGACTTTTACTCTAAGCACATTGCAGTCCGTTCTGCATTGTAGAAAATCAATAGCCAGTCCTTGGCAGTAAACATTTCAAGTTGTACATAACTGCAGTAAACAACAGAGAATTATTAGACTTTATTTCTTAATTTCTTAGCTTCTCTCAATGTGCTCACTTAGGCTTGACTTTGTTTGTAAGCTTTCTTATGTTCTTTAGGAAAACAGAAATACTGAAGTAGTTATTTTCTTTGAGTTTTTTATCTTCTAATATAAAATAAAAAACTAAAAGTGCCAGAAACTTTAGGCAGATTTAAATACCAATTCTGCTCAATCACTGTCTTTTCTAGATTAAATATGTTCAGATTAGCATTTTCAGAGATCATTCTAAGGAGACAGTGTCCAGATCAGTTTGGTGAATCACAGTCTAATGACTTGTCATCAAGCATTGCTATGGATTGCTCTTATTCCAGCTTTATTTGTATAATTAGTGCTAAATAATGCACGCATGCTCTTGTGGGTATTCAAGCAGTTACAGTATAGTTTAGCATAGTCCTTGAGAGCAAAGTGGGGAGAAAGGTTTTCTCAAAACCTAGCTCTGAACCTCATATTAATGTTTGTTATTAAAATGGTATACTCCTGTGTTTCCTTATAAAGCATAAAGCACCATGTTCGGAAAAGGACATCCTTCTAATAAAAGTAAATTTAAACGGCAGCACAATAAGAATATTTTTGGCCCCTAGAAAAGCAAACCTCACAGTGTCCTGCTTTCACAGGTTTTCTTAAGAGTTAATAGTAACAAAACACATCTCTGCGACAGAGACACACAACAGGAAGCCGGCTTTTTAATGAAACACAAAGGAAACCCAGCCTCTGCATCTCAAAGGTCAGCGGAACGAGGTGCTACAGAAACAAAGTCTACTGACGTGCGTGTTGATGCGGTAGGACATGAGCTCGGACTCCCCGTCGGGGGGGATGAAGGAGATGGTGCGGTCGCTCTCGAATCGGGACAGACGCACGCACTGGTGGAACTTCACGTCCTCCATCACCACCGACTTCCCCTTGTCTCCTGCCGGGAGCGGGGGCAGACATAAGCAGCAGCATTTAAACGGCAGCTCTGCAGTGAAGTTCAAGCTCAACGCTCTTACAAGACAGCCATCACAATACACGAGTGCAGCTGCGTCAGTTGTTATTATTAGTTAACACCTTCCGATATCAGGAGTGAATCCTGCACACACCTGGGAGTCCTGGACCATTAAACTGCAAGAGTGAGACCAACCAAATTACCTCCTCTACCCAGTAGAAAGTCTCACGCTGTGCAAACTTTAATTGTTGCCCTTAGATGCTGACATCAGAGCAGCAGACGGCTACAAACACTTCACTGAGCAAAAGATATGACAACAGACATTCTGTTATTTCCTGCTAAAACAACCCAAACAAAGTGTGTGGGGTTAAGGCAACCTTGTCCCTCACGGGTAATTCTAAAAATAATACTGATTATACTGAATACTGACTTATTAAAGCAGTGAGATCAATTAAGAAATTCTATGTCAATGCCAATACATGCCACAGACTGGAAGAGCCCTAGGCTGAGCGCAAGGCAAACAGCAGTGTCTGGGCGGTCCAGGCCCAGCGGACAGACAGCGGTCAAGCCTGGGGTACGTACGGCCAGTGAGAGAGAACAGCACCCTGTCGTTCAGTCCCAGGCGGAGCTCCGGCATCCCGGACAACATGGTCTTCAGCTTGATGCTGCCCACGATGTCGCTGCTCATCACGTTGCCGTTGGCGTTCACCTGCCGACACACTCCGGAGTCACCGCGGCAACAAG
This sequence comes from Lepisosteus platostomus, assembly GCF_059453375.1. Classification (NCBI taxonomy): domain Eukaryota; kingdom Metazoa; phylum Chordata; class Actinopteri; order Semionotiformes; family Lepisosteidae; genus Lepisosteus; species Lepisosteus platostomus. The sequence goes on from NC_142623.1 coordinate 16,483,759, forward strand.
GACCCAACACTGAACATGCCAGCGCAGGCAATCTTATCTTAGGTCAGGGCCTTAGGTCCGATCCCAACTACGGGCGGGGTGGTAGTAACAGTTCAGAAAGGGAATTGGGGGATATCTTTGAAGAGTTGAAGGGCAAACAGACAAAAAATAAAAAAGCAATTTTCTGGAAAACGTTGATGTCAGTACAGATCTTAACAAAAACTAATGCCATAATGTTCCATATTCTTTGTTAAGTTGGAAGCCCATTTTACATTCACTAGCTATAAGGCTGGTTTGAATTCCCTGGTCAATGCTAAACTGTGTGTATGCAAGTTAGGCAAGCTGTCACTTCTTAAAATTTCAGCCTCGTCTCCTGTAGGCCCTGCAGATTCCTGATGAACCTACCAACACATTGACAGACTCGATGACATCGATGAAGACCTCGTTCTTCTTGTACTTGATGCCCTCTGACCTCCAGGACACCGCGTTGGTGACAGTGGTGGGCACCCGCGACTTGGCCACTTCCAGCTTATTTCCCTCTTGGGTGATGTACCTGTTACCGAAAACGAAGGGAGCAGAAGGGGAGGACTGTTAAGACACTATATTTCCACAGGTGGGTGTGGCACTGTGCTGCAGTGGTTAGTATTGCTGCCTCATGGAGCTGGCGCCTGCCGTTCACTTTTGGGGTGTTATCTGTGCCGAGTTCGCATGCTCTCCCCCATGTACATGGCGGTTTCCTCTGGGTGCTCCAGTTTCCTGCCACTGGCCACAGACATACTGGTATATTAATTGGCTTTGGGAAAATAGGCCCTGATGTGTGTGTCTGTGTTTGTGTGTGCCCTGCGATGGACTGGCGGCCTATCCAGGGTGTATCCTGCCTTGTGCCCATTGCTTGAATTGGAGGAAGTGGTTAGAATACAGATGGATGGATCAGCAGGTGGAAAACAGCTTAAGGGTGCAGAGCAGAGATTTCCAATTTTCCAGGTTTTCCCAGGTGTGGGAAAATGCACTGGTCTTTAAGGCCCATCTTTGACTGTGGGCACTGTGTTTGGAGGTGAAGGAGCGCATGTGTGCACACACACATACATGGTGGACACTCACTCTTGAAGGATCTTGCTGTCTGTGGTCTGAGGGAAACCAAAGTCCATCAGCTCATCCAGCAGCTCATACACCACGACAAAGTTGTCCTGGATGCTCTCTTCCTCCAGCTCCTTGAAGTACTCTGTGAACACCTGACACAGACGCGCAGAGACAGGGTCACCGTATTGCATGGGAAGAGCGAAACGCAGCTCATCTGGGCTGGTCATGCACAATGAGCTCCCTCCTCTTGTCTCTATTAAAATTTTGGATTTTGTGAATGGATCCCAAAGCCCAATGAAATAAGCATTTCTTTACATAAGCATTTCATTGCATATGACAAATAAACTGAACTGAATTAAAGCCAGCAGCCCAACCTGCAACAGCTTCAGACCTATGTAGTGAACAGAAGTTTTAACGGAGCTATTTTTTTTTAATTGACCTCACTTAACCCTCTTTCTGAAGTCTGACACTGTTGATGATTTAAGGAGAATCTTAAAACCTTGTGTAACTGCTGGAAAACAGAAGCAGACTCACAAAACACAGGTACAGACAAACAGATGTTTGTTTATTATACATGTTATACTGGGTGCCAGTACACAATGCCGGGGTGTATTGTGTACTGGCACCCTGACTGTGGCCTTCACCCTTGACTCACCTCCACCAGCTTGTACAAGAAGGTGTAGACGAGTGAAGCGTTGCAGTTCTTGTTTGTAGTCGCTACCACTGGGTTAAAGGAACAGTCAAGGCACATAAGGGTGCTCAGGTTTTGCCATCAACTCTCGCTTCATCCCAAGAGAGCCCTTGAGTCAGGGTGCATCAAACACCCTTAAATCATGAGTCATGGGTGTCCCGAAACAAAAGCAGATGACCCTCTGCATAGCCAATAATGCCCAACATTTGGATGCACAAGAGTCAGTCCAGAAAGGAGACAGGGAGGGACCTGTGCCTCTGGGGAAGTCAGAGTCCTGCAGGTTTAACAGGTACTTTTTAATGAACAACAGATTACTAATTACAAAAGCAGGTTATCTAAATGATTAGTTCAATTAAACAATTAAGGATCAGAGGCCGAATGAAACCCAGGGATGGGATGTGCATTCCTGCTTTACTGTTTACTCCCCTCCCAAGACAGTTTGGAAGAGCCGTTCAGAGCAGAGCTCTGGTTATTTAAAACAAATACCCAGGGGTATGTTGCCGGGGTATAGTAAAAAAGAGCACTGTTGTCCGGGTTCCGCCTTTGAAGTTAGGATAGCAAACAGGGGATGGGACTCCTTAAGGGCTGAAGTAATAGCTGGTGTCAGGGGGGAGGATTGAAGAGACTGTCAGTCTGGGAGGGGCTGCCCAAACATACTTATGCACTTATGTATCCAGCTGGTTTGTGCACTAACTAAACACACTGAAAGAGAATTTAAATGGCTGTAACTGAAAATTGGATTGATTAAAGAGACCTATCTATTGATCAAGATCTCCAAGAACAGATTTTGGGGCACCCCTTTAAGTAGATGGTATAGCAGACACCCTCCTGCAGCAAATGCAAGTTAATGGAGGAGACGGGGGATGGACTCAGAAAGGATACAGTAGAGGTTGCTGTGTTTGATCCACAGGAAGTGGACGTTGCCATGGGAGATCAAGGGGCACAGCTGGCCCTCCTCTTCCTGTTGCATGAGCAGAGGCATGAAGTGGTCTATCTCGGCCATGTTCACGTCGCCCTTGTAGTTGCGACATATCAGCACCTGCGTTGACAGAAGCGGGGAAAGGGGATCAGAGACAGGTTGAAGAACAGTGATGAGGAGATAACTGCACAGAGTCTAATCCAAGAGGAATGTCCAACCCTGGTCTTGGGAGAGCCACGGTGTGCTTCAGTTTTTCAAACTGCTCCAAGAGACTGATCTGCAGTCCCTGAGAGTCCAGACTCTGCTCATTGACTCTTTAAGGCTGCTTATATGCCTTAGTACAAGCACTACAATGCACAGGAAAAAAACAGCTGTAAATGGAAAAAATTAACCGTTCTGAGTCTTGTGATTTAGCATAATCAAAAATATGATCCTTCAAGTCATGCATGTACATTAATTTTTTCTTTATGTATCATATATATAGCCTTTAATTGTGCATTGATTACATAAATAACAAAACATACCGAGCCTTATTATCCTGTTCACGTTAAAAAAACCCAGTGCATCCTGGGTTGTCTATATAACAAAATAAAAAAACTTGCCAAGTTACAAAAAAGAACCATTTGGCTTAAACAATGTCATACAAAGTTAGAAAACTGATCCATATAAGCTCCCACGGAAGTAACGAGGCAGGATTCTAACAGAGCCGACACAACGTGTTTCTCATTTCAGGAAGTTGATCGTCTTTGCTAAAATGCGCAGAGCTGACAGGTCGATCTGCTGTCAGGTATTGTTCATCGCCAGATCTAATCTCCCCGCGACGGATAGGACATCAGCATTGCTCTGTCCAAAGTCCGAACCAGAAGTCAGTTAACCCAAATTCAAGACGGCTTAATGCTCGCAACAGTTAATGACAACGACAGCACAAGCGATTTGGCTAAAAAAAAACTTTCTTTCACGACGTTTCCCAAAATTCCCAGTACCAATCGCTCACCTTTCCTTTCAGATCCAACACAAACACAGCAGAAGCAGACATCTCGCTTTTCAGCGGGGGAAAAGTTTCTTCCTGTATCACGGTTTTTGTCCTATATAAACAGTAAACTCCAATGCAGTTTAAAGTTTCTCCTTTTTTAGTAATCCCATATCCCTCGTTTCCTATTTCCGGAGAATTCTGGCATTATTGGTTCCTTCACACGTCACCGGGCTTTGGGTGAAATATTCACAGGTATGCCCTCTGCGCTGCTCCCACCTGTCTTAAAGGGATAGGTTAAACACATTTCGCCGACAAAACACAAAACACTGACGTAAGCTAGAAATTGCATAGACAATTTTTAATTAGTAACGAAAAAGGGTATTTTGTTATTCAACAATAAAACTTAATCTGGACCGCCTCCCAGTAATATAGTGATATCCCAGTAATATTATACTGAAAGTATAATAATGAAATGTTCCAACAGTAAACAAAAGTCATATCTCACCTACATGTACTGAATCTTCCCAGGAATATATTGAGAGTACAATTTGAAGAAACTTTTTGAATAGCGAATCTAACCTACATACACTATATGAACAGTACAATAAATATGTTACTCACTTACGGCCACACCACCCTGAATACGCCCGATCTCGTCTGATCTCGGAAGCTAAGCAGGATCGGGCCTGGTTAGTACTTGGATGGGAGACCGCCTGGGAATACCAGGTGCTGTAAGCATTTTCTCTGTGAGACTACAGGGGGCGCTAATTCTCCTCTGTTCCGTTGCATTTTAAATACGGTATTCAAGCGTTTTTGCCCTTTATTTAGTTCTCTTTCTCTCTTGTTTCTTTATTTTTGTATTTGTATTCTGGGCATTTCATATCTGGAGATGACAAAGCTAACTTGTTAAAGAATTTGCTGGGCTCAAGGGTCTGGGCTGCAGCGCACAGTTGAAAATTAGTTTCTGTGACCCTCCAGCTCTACCTACGCAGCTCAACCCTACTCAAGCGTAACCCCCCTTCTCCAAAACTGTTATAGAGCCACGTTGAGGTTTGCTGTGGAGAGATCAGCCCCAGCCAGTGATCTGATGAGATCTGATTACCTAAACAGTACATGATGTGTGCTGCCATGAAGGACATGGACCAGGCCGAAGGTGCATGCCCAACTACAGCTAGACACAGAAAAGAGGAATACGTTTTTTTTTTAAATAACAAAAACGCCATGTAAAGTAAGACATGAACTAGGACGCATCCTGCCATTAAAAAAGCGCTAAAAACAAGTTTATGTTGCAGCTGCAGCCTTTCAGTGAAGTTGAAACATAAAGTAAACTGAATGTTAAATCTTACTGTTAATTGTACTTCTGAACTATTCAAAAATAAAGTTATTTAGAATACCTTAATAAGTAATTATTTCATTGTATCCAGTTCCTGACACCCACCCAATCAACTTCACCGCTGGCTTGCCTTCATGAGAAATGCGCACTGGCTCTCACCAGATTAACCAATAGCCTTGACAGCCGACAGAGTAGATCCCTGCTGACTGCAGTCCTCCTTAGAGCCATTCCACCCCTCTGTGTCTTGGGAAAAGTAGAAGCATGTTTCTATTCCTTATGGAGCTGTTCCAAGTACCCTTCTACCTCCTCTCCTCCTCCGTTCTTCAGAGCCTGCTGACTGCTGTGAGCTTTGGCTCCATTCCAGTCCTGGGAAAAGTGGTAACGTTTCCTGATCAACATCTTCCAGTCACGAGGACAAACCTTCACAGCACATGCTGTAAGACACAACAGGAAAAATCAAACAACGGAACTTTAAGTTGTTGTGATCTGAGTGGCTTAGCTGAATACAGAGTGAAAACTGCTAGAATTAATGTCTGTTGGTCAGGTATTATATAGCAATTTTGTAACAGCTGTCTTTCGAGTTGGACACAGACTGGATCTTAAAGTGCTTATTTGGCAATAATATCTAAGTTACTAATATTATGATGAATGAGCGTTCAGTTAACCTCAGAAGAGGTGTCACTGATAAGTAAATATAGTTTATGAATAACACGTTTCTCTCAACAAATCAGTGAATGATCTTAGTTCAGAAAGCAGTGGTAGGAGCCACAACTAACACCTGTAATAGGGCAAGTAACCCACATTTTCAATGAGCCTAAAACGCCATTGATTGAAATAGGTCATCTATACAACCCACTTTAATGAAAGTATAAAATACTAACAAAATGTATAAAGTCATGACATATTCCATAAGTGTTTATAATAACACTTTGTGAATCATTGATCTGATTGACCTCTGTGGTATTCAACTACCAGCAGGTGGCGCAGGCCACCTGCGCAAATAAAAATGTCAAAACTCAGTTTAGTGGAAATGGAGAGATATTGGTCAAAGGACATCGCTCTGCTGTCAGTGCATCTCCAAACCAATGCGTGCATAAGTGTTGAGTTCAGTGATGCACAGTGTCTTGATTTATGCTCCACATTAATTAATTACCTGACCTATAAATGTCCTTGTGAATAACTGTTTTGTTACTTTTTGATAGGACTTTTCAGCACTTTATACCCACTGAATGAAAGTGTCTTACTGTTTGACATTATGTCATCTCTTAGCTTTGCATTTGACAACACTCTGCTTATGAAGAAACGATAATTAGACGTGTCTGGGGTTATTGTGAAATAAAAAATAAGTTATTAAGAAATAACACTAATTTCCATGGTCACCACTATATAAGCTCTTGAACCTGCAGTATATGTTTTTAAACAAATTAGGCACATCCTGTTAAAGACAGACTAAGATCAAACTCTTTCAGTTTAAAGGTGTAATAATTCAAAGCTACCAATAGAGGGTACTGAAGATTGATGTTAATACATACAATGCTAATCAAAGCCTTATGTTAACCTACGAGGTACAGCATAGAAAGAATTTGTAGAATTTGAAGAACTTGTTGTTTTGAAAGAGAAGCCAAGTGTTATCACTCGTGATCAGAGTTCCAGATATAATTGTAAATATCTCATCTATTTACTATTGTATTACAGAAAAATTGATTTGTCATTATAAGAATATGGACAAAGTCCATTAAATTCAGGGGACAATACAGAAGAAAAGAAAGAAAAGACAAGTTTTAAGAAAAATTAGCAATATCTTAAACGTGTCCACTAGAGTTACGGCTTTTTCTTGCAGTTTACACGTTCGAGAAACGGGTGGGCTTTCTCACCCAGGGAATAAGGGACAGTATGAGCCTCTGTTTGAAGGATTTCATGTTTATAAACTATTAAGCCATAGTTTTTTTTTACAGTGGACTATTTGCTTATTTTTTAATTTCACAAATAACAAAGATAGGGTAAGAGTAAAGGCAGTCCAATCCCTCATCAAAAACTCTTGTGCTTCCAGCAATTCGTTGCAGGAATTACCAGGTTAAATCACTGGGTGGGGCTGACTGATCTACAGAGGGAAAATGACTGTAAGTGGCTGGATGGGAGCTCTGCTAGCAAAAAGGAAGTGCCGAGCAACACTCGCCTCTCAACCCACACTTTGGCATAAGACATTCTGCTCCTTAGTCACTGCAATTTTCCAGTTCTTCCTATTCCAAAGTGTGGAATAAGTCACTTCAGCTCTCTGGGCCATGGTACCTTATTTTAAAAAGATTTCTGCAGAGAGACTTAAATAAACTTTTTTCTTTGCTTTGTCATCTGCACCCTGGACCCTGAAATGGGTAAGTATCCAGAGCCAGTTGAGGGTAAAAACTGGAGATCCAGAGCTGGACAGGAATTCCAAGTCCCTCTTTTCCTCGGTTGTTAAACACTCTGAGAATAACACGGCCTGCTGATCTTGTGTTCAGCCCCATCATAAAACCGAGAGCACAGATGTCATACACACCTGAAACCCTCTGTCAGGAGGCGATGGTCAACTCTGTTGGTTACAATGGCCCTCCTTTCCATATCTCTAACAGCTGAGATGTGAAAAGAAATGGAACACCTATCGGATTCCACTGTTCTAAGCAACGACACTCTTATTCATTACTCTTGGAGCTGCACAAGATTATGAAACCCAGATTCAGATGGTTCACCCGCAGCACAACTCCAGTCCTCAAAGCCTCAGTGGGTGTTTATTCTACCTTGGCACCTAATCACCAAACCGCCATACTTACTGTATTAACTAAACCAAGCTATCAGCTTTTCAGACCGTCCTGAGTTCATGACTCGAAACATTAAAAACATTGTCTCAGTGATAAGCATTCTGGAAACCTAAGCGACTATACTGTAAGTGTAAATCATTACTGTATAGCTCATAGGAATGTAAATCTGTATCCCGGAAAGCCCCAATCCAACTAGTTTTACAAGTCTCTCATTTCTAAGGTTTGGGAAATCTTGTAAGACATTATTCAATTAAGCAAGTAATTTGTTCAATTAAGAGAGTTCTGGTGTTTGAGTGTCAAAGGGTACTCAGATTTTGAAATTGGTAGTGACCTTTTTAGTTTAGGACAATTCAATGTGTTCCATGACTTCAGAAACTGGTGATTTAATGGGGACCTGCTGGACTGGGGCTCCCCAGGACTAGGGATGGAGATCCCTTCACTACAGCCTTTATACTTCCCGTCACCGAGAGTGGCATCGTCTCACTGAAACCCACCAGCATAAGATTCTCTTGTGGACGGTGGAAGGCACTGGGCAAAGCCGAATCCAGGGCTGCTGCTCATAGAGGTGGTGTTATGTGGCTCAATGCCAGGAGAGTGCCTGAGAGACAGTGCACATCCCAGCTGAGGAAGAACTGTGCAATGACAGCAGGACTGAGTGTACAGTGGCTCTGTGGCTAAGGATCTGTGCCTGTGGTTGGAAGGTTGCCGGTTCAAATCCTGTGGCTGGCAGAGGAATCCTACTCTGTTGGGCCCCTGAGCAAGGCCCTTAACCCCAGCTGCTCCAGGAGTGCTGTACAATGGCTGACCCTGTGCTCTGACCCCAGGCTTCTCTCTCCCTATCTGTGTGTCTGATGGAGAGCAAGCTGGGGTATGTGAAAAAGACAAATTCCTAATGCAAGAAATTGTATAGGCCTAATAAAGTGATCTATCTCTTATCTATTGAAGAGTAACGGGCTTCTCTGCCTTTAAGGTTTTGGCTTCCTGCAGAACCAAATAATCAAAAAGACGAAGACTGTGGGGAGATGAAGAATGGCAAACTCAATGACGTGTCCTGTTCCTTAAAACAGCACTGGATTTCCCAAAGAGCACCAAATAATTGCAATTACAAGAATATGCTTGGAAATTCTATTTTATTACCGCATTTAGCACCATGTATTTTCTTGTACAATGGACTGTAGTGAACTTCACTACAGCAACAAGTAGAAAATAGTTTTAAGGTCTACAGTACATCCCAGTTCATGCGTCAAATAATTTAACAAATATTCCTTTTTGATACAGTTTTAAATATGAGCACAAGCTTATTAAAATGTGCCATTTTTAACTGAGTTTTAATACATACACTTTAATGGTCTCTGAATCATCATTTTGAAATGTTTATTAATAACCCTTCCTCAAACACATCCAAAAGGAAGACTTGAAATGTACTCAAGTCAGTGTCTTTTAGGCTTTATTCTACATGCGGCTTGGTTTCCCCTGAAAGAAAATCTAACACCCAGTCTGTGCACCAATGCCATTAATAGAAGGAATATTAGACTTTCTTGATCATATCCATCCTCAGTGCATATTGCTTTTCAGCCATTTAATTCATATTTGCACGATGGACATCTTTCCTTTCTACTGCAAGACAGAACTTTGCTTATAAAACCCTTAAGACTAAGACATTAATCTTTAAAGATTACTATACCATACATGCCAGCTTGCATTTTATTTGAGATTGTGCATTTCCAGTAATGCATGTTTAACAATGTTTGCAGTTTTTAACAGTGTTTGCTCCTACTATTTGGCACATCACTCAGGAAAAACAAAATTTCCAAATTAGTTTCCATTACTGATTCAGTACACCTAAGGATACTGTGCTCTCCTAAAACAATGGCTTCCTCTGAAATAGATCTTAATCACAGGGTAAATGATTTATATTTTCTAATTGTGTTGTATTTGTCAACTCTTTCAGGTCATAAAACATTGAATCAGACTTCTAATTGGGAGATTAATTATGCCCATTGTTAATTATGGCAATGGTGGCATGGTGGTACAGTGGTCAGTACTACTGCCTTGCAGCACAGGGGCCCTTCAATTCTTTGGGTAATATCTGTGTGAAGTTTGTATGTTCTCCTCATTCTCATGTAGGTTTCCTCCAGGTGCTCCAGTTTCCTCCCACAGTCCAAACACATGCTGGTACATTACTTGGCTTCAGGGAAAACCGGCCTGGAATGAGTGCCTGTGCCTCAGTGCACTCTGCAATGGACTGGTGTCCCATCCAGGATGTGTCCTGCCTTGTGCCCATTGCTTGCCGGGATAGACTCCGGCTCCCCAGCAACCCTGAATTAGATACAGCTGATGGAAAACAAATGGATTCATTTTGACAGATTAATGGGCAGTGGATAAACCAGCTCATTGGGGGAATATCGATGTATTGTCAATCCCACCTGTGTCAAGATACCATGTATTGATTACCTATTAAGAGCTGTTCAGACAGAAATAAGGGTTTAAAAGGAGCAAGGTAAAGAGAAGCTGCTTAAAGTTCTGAATTTTAAAGTTTATTGGAACCAATATGCTTTAAGTCAGGAATTCCATGTATTTGTGAAAAGGACCCGAGTGGAAAAAACTTTCTAACACTGCGCAATACTGTGCAAACATCACATTCAAACATAACACTAATTATTTCCTACATCAGACATAAAGGTCTTTTACAGCTGATCACACAGGACGCTGACTTTATTAAAATTTATAAAAGCTGTATGGAGGGTGAAAATGGATCTAGGAAAGGGTTCCTCACCATGATTACTACCTGCTGAAATTAATGACTAATTAAGGACTCACTTTAAAACGGGAGCATATAAGAGAGAGAAGAACGTGACCGGCATTTTTGACAAAGTGAAAACGTAAAATGTACGTTTAATATAGTTGAAAACCTAGGATCATTAAAAACTGCAAAACAGAAAAGTCTTTTAAAAACCAGATTAACTTAATAAATTACGATATACAAGAAAATAATTTAAAAAGTAGTAGAAGCACCCACAATCGACTTAAATTAAACAGGTTTTCTAGATTACTGCTGCACAGCTGATACAAAATGTGACATTTCTGCTATTGTACAGTAGATGGCGCTCTATGCTCATAGTGGCTCTCAATTGAATCCATTTAGTCCTCACATCAGGCGTTGTAAGAACCCATGTTGATGTCTGAAATAACTGAGTTTACCAAGTCCAGAAAGCTTCTTTTACAAAATAATGAAGGTTATAGGAAAGCACATCATCTATAAGGCCTGCCTTAGTAGTCCACATAATCAATTAATTTCAGCCTTCTGGGCTTCTGTATAGATCCACAGCTTGCACACACATCCCAATCCAGGACTTCTGGATAGCCCTGGTGCTGGGGGCCAGCATACCTGCTGGTTGGAATTGCAGCTGAGACAGCTCTACTTAAGCAAATTATTAACTGAACTAACACATTTCTGAATAAGAAACACTTTGCTCTTTGTTCCTCAACATATGGAGAGTTTAAGTTACTTCGGAAATGTAGTCATCGTAGGGCTGCCTCCAGCATGTTCACAAACTGAACAAAGACCCCCAACGACTCCTGTGATCAGTCAGTCAAGGGGTCCAATATGTAACCTAGTGCTCAGTTGGAACCAAGTCCTCAGAAACAGAATTGGGAACCCCTGTCTCAAGTCATCTGAATTCCAGAACTCCATCAGACAAGCAGACTATCTATTTAGTTCCACAGAGACGCAAGCTGCGATGCTACTCCAGTGTCCTTGTTTTGATTACTATAGTTTGACAAGGGGAGTCAGCAAGCGTACAGAACACAGCTATAACACCGATACCACTGTACGATCAAGGACACAAAACAAGGCATTAAACACTCTGGAAAGGGGATTGTCTAGTTGGTATGATACAGGTGGGCACAAGCCTTCTTTATTTTCCTGTATCACTATGGCTATTGATGAAGTCTTGATTAATGTGCTTTATGTACTGTATTCCTAAACAGGCTAAAAGAACTGAATGTCTGAGAGGATATCGGACATATAGACAAAACTGGCCATGTGCATTATTTCAATTTCAGCAATGAAAAAGTAAGTGCATTCAGGAGTGAAATCTGGTTTTAGTGGCAGGCCTAATGGTCAAACAGGGAGTTTGTTTTTTTCTATAAAATGTATAGTATTAAAAATAGTGTCCCAGTAGTTGTGCTGCTGGGGGGGTTGCACAGCGTGGAATCTGTCCTCCTGGATGGTAACCTGTTTTTTCCATCTCTAAGGAAACGTCTTCAATGGCTCTTTCTACAGTTTTACAAAGACTCATTTTCTGCAGGATTTTAGTTGTGAAAGCTCTCAAGTTATCACGGTTAATGATAAAGTGGCAAGATTTGTTTTTCTCAGAAGTTCAGGTAGTCCATCCTTTGTTATATGACTTTTATCACAGCTGTGAGGCCAAGGGAAAAGGTCACACACCTTTCTGTGAACACATAAATGTTTCTGATCACATTTTCTTATCATTTAACTGTGTGAAAAGCATCTGGAGTAGCAGGGTGGTGCAGTGGTTAGCACTGGGGCCCTGGGTTCAATCCATGACCTGGGATGCTGTCTGTGTGGAGTTTGTTTGTTCTCCCTGAGTGTGTGTGGGTTTCCTCCAGGTGCTCTGGTTTTCTCCCACAGTTCACAGACCTACTGGGAGGTTAACTGGCTTCTGGAACAATTAGCCCAGGTGTGAGTGTGTGTGTTTGTGTTTGTCTGCCCTGTGATGGATTGTCCAGGGTGTATCCTGCTGGGACAGACTTCAGCTCCCTTGGGACCCTGAACTGGGAGAAGGGGATTGAAAAAAAAATGAATGGAAGAAAATGGAACTTGAAATTCCAATGAATAAATCAATGTAAGAGAAAGATTTGCTCATCCTCTTTGCTTAATGATCTTTTATACACAGTCCAACCTTTCACAAGCGTCTTTTTTTTCCCCCGTTAAGCAAAACTCTACCTCTTTCAGCATTATTGAAAGGCAGGTGGGGATCAATGCACCAAAAGGTGCTTTATAAGTGAAAATGGATTTCTAACATAGGGTTTGTGTTCTGGGTGTGTTCGACTTATCTGTCATTCATATGCCTTGAAAACACTTGTCAAAGATAAGCTCATTTCTGCTCCTCTTATCTTAGACAACAAGCCAACACCACACAAACCACCATAGGACGTTTTGCAACATTATACTAACACAGAATCACATGGTACAGTATATATCAACAGCTCTGGAGGGCCACTGACCTACAGGCCTAGGCCATATATTCTCCTCATTTCACTGCTATTTGTATAAGAAACAAGAAAAAGGTGGCAAACAGGCCATTCAGCCTAGACAGCAGAAAGTGAAATGAGACATTTCACCAGCATGTCATTGAGAAGGATATGATTTCCTTGCATGTCCAGCTGCATTATGACAGTGCTGGGTACAGTATGATATCAAAACATGTGAGTCTAGATTTGGCCACAGCAATTCCACTCCTCCTAACTCTCAGGTGAAAAACACCCCTCTTGTGCAATTTTTAAATGTGTTTTTTTCACCATGTTAAAACATCCCTCATGCGTCCTCTTGTAATCCCAGGTTGTGGAAGGGAACATCCTGTATCTGATCACCCTAACATCCCTCCACCCTCAAGACATCATAGACAATATGACTGAGAGGAAAAGAATTCCACTCTATTGGTTTTTCGAGATTTTCTGCAGGTTTTATTACATTTTACTTACTGCCTTCAGACCAGTGACTTGTCTCAGTGGGTTGAAAAGACTTTAAAACAAACGGTATGTATAAATATACCTGCAAGAAAGGTGACAAATAAGAGAAGTCTAACACCGAGTTCTGACTAATATTGCATATAACACAACATGTGCAGCAAGCAAAGAAATAACTGAAATATACATTTAAACATTATAAGGGTCCACTGTCCCACTTTGTCTACATCTTAAATTTCTGCATGCACTTAGCGATTGCACAAAATTAGATAAAAGTGCAATTAGCTGTTGTCTTTTTAAATAAGGATTATTTACAATCCTACTTAGGATCTTAATATGGAATCACTATACTAACAAACCTGACAATTCACAGTACTCCTGCTCCTGATACACATTGGTAGTATAGGGCTAATTTTGTTTAAAAAAAAACAGCTTTTTTAAAGCCACTACTTTGACAGCAGATCTCTCAGTAACTGGCGGTGGTGATTTTTATCAAGTCCCTCCCCCTTTCCAAGCAGACCTCTATGGTGTGATGCTCCAGTCCCACCCCTTTGATGTGCCCGCATCCAATGGCAGGCATCAGAACTCTAAACAGGCAGCATTCTGAGCTTTGTGGGCGGGACACTCAAGTTGCCTTGGTGTCTCCACAGCATTCTGACTCTTAGCACTGTAACAATAGGGATGGGCACTATTTGTATCTAAAAGCAAGCTTCAGTCTATGTTAGAAAACAACCAAGACAAAAAGGCCTGCTTATGTCAGATATCTCCCAGAGGAATTTAACTTTAAGTGCAGGGAATGTCCAAACACCAAATACCAATGTTTCAAAGTGCTAAGCAATTAAATCTTTCAGATCTTATTAATGGCTGTGCTTTCACAGATTTTGCTTGCAATGTTGCTTTTCTTTACCATACCACAAATTTAACATGACTTCAAGGAGTTTTACTATACTCGGTTGTACTTTATCTGTTATATACCCCAGCACCTTTAATGCTGGGAATTTGATTCCATTGTTTCTAATGGTTCTTAATTACCCAAACAAGAAAATGCTAACCTGTAATACTTTGCTGTCCAAGATCCGAAATAAAATCATTTAAAAACAGCAAAACTAGGAATGTTACACACAATGTTTGAAAACATTTTGTGCCAACTAGCTTTGTTTTAGGGTATTACAATATTTACTATGCTATCAAACCCTAACATCAAACTCTAAAATACAGTACTTAGGTGTTTGTTCATTAATAGTTTCTGCAAATCACAGCTCCAAATTAGTAAGCAACACAAAAAGTCTAGAACTACGTCGTAATTTAAGACTTGCATGCCATATCCTCAACATGGGGCTATAAACATGCAAGACGCAGTTCTTTTACAGAATTTTGGGAATCATTATTGCTAAGACAGGTTTGACCAGGGTAGGTCAGGGATAATGAGTCAGAAATAAAAATCCCCTAACTTGTGCCGTTAATTACTGCTGTAAATCCTTCTCTCATTTTACTACACATACGTCAACTCTGAGAAGAATTTAAAAGCGAAATAAGTGAACTTGAGGCTCTCTCGTATTCCTCAGTGTCAGGCTTTGAAATACAGTATTGTGTTCTGTACACCTGCCAGTACATTTTCTCTTTCAATTCCTTGACCTTTGCAAGGACAGCAGAGACGCTGACGCTGAAGGCAGGCCAAGTTGAAGTTAGGTGAAGGCGAGCGGTTTCTTCCCCCATGGATACACAAAACTCTTAAACTGCAATTATGTAGGCAATACCTTCTCTGCACCTGTTGTACACTCACTGTTCCCAGCAAGTATGATTAAAGATGTTGCAGTAACTGAGCCAAGATACAGGCTGAAATACATGTTGGCTGGTTCAGAGGAGATACCAGAGAGAAGCTCATCATGAGCCCTGTGTTGCAGACATCAATTGGGCCAAAACCTGGGGTTCACTTAATTAGTGGGGGTGGTTTGGGGCAGCTCACGCTGGTGCTGTGAGCATGATAAGGGCACCTTTTGGAAGAAGCGTGGACCTTGTCTCCGTCTCCGCAGTGCTGGCTCGAAGACTGCAATTATTAACCCAAAGGGCCCTCACTCCTTTACACTCTTCATCTCCACACTACCTTCTCTGCCCAGAAGAAAAGTCACAGCACTGTGCTGTAAAGGGAACACACATACGAGGCAAATTCATATCCACAAGCAAGCACACTGGTGCGTATCTTGTAATACTTTACGCGTCTTAATGAATAGCAGCTGATCCTTTCAGCAGGCTTTTCATCGCTTGGTAGGAACACCCTGTTATTATTATTCCTGAACAGAACACTATGTAGTGGCATGTGGGTGTGGGAATGAACAACAAGCTAGACTTGTCAGTCACAGGACCGGCAAAGGAAAACTTTGACGCATGTCAAGAATGAGAATTGCGTATGCATTTATTTCCACTACTTTTATTTTTCTTTGGATTGCTTCCAGATGAACCATGGAACAGATCTGCTCAGAAATGTAATTATTGATACAGTATGGGCCAGTGGGGGAGGGGGGGGGGGATTGGGGGGCAGGCTGCTGGCCAAAACTAACAAGATGAGAGGCAGTGTGAAGAACGCCCACTGTGTCAGCACTCACCACCTCCAGCGTTCAAACAGCCATCACTGCTAACAAGCGTGACAGGACGGGTTAAGGTAGTAGATGAGCCTTTGTACTCTGGCATCTCTGTGTTTCCCATCTTGCTGACTGGGGGGCAAAAAATGGACACTGTGCAGCTGACAGGTGCGTCAGCCGCCCCCTCACGCTTCCCCCTGGCATAGCTTCAGTGGTCCCTGACCTTAACCCCAGCTGCGTTCTGAGCGCAGAGACCTGCCTCGCATTCAGCAGGCAGGTGGTGCTTCATCCAACGAGCTGCGGTTTGAACGCCAGGAGACGGCACCATCAATGCATGACTTTCCAGAGAGATGCACCTTTATGCAACTGAGAAATAGTATTTTTCTCTCAAACTACAAATGAACTCCATAGAGCAGATGAAGAAGAAAAAATCAGAAGCCGCTGTGAAGGCTGCAACATTAATTAGTTAATGCACCATGACGTTCAAGCCACTGACTCATGGTGAGCCACCCAAAGTGAGTTCCTGAGCTTCCTGGGGCACTGGCCTTCAGACAAGATGCAAGGGGTTTACTATAAGAAATGCTTAATTTGTTGTTTTTTTTTCACGATTCGCCTAATAAATGATCAATTAGGAGTGAATGAGGTTACAGTTATAATGAGCAAAAACTAAAACCGGTTTAGTCAAAGCTTGAATCTTCATACGAGACCATTGCGCAAGTACAAGCAGAGCTTGTAGAATACATGGCTTCTGTAACATCGGATACTGCTGAAACAATCCCAAGCCCAGATGCATCTGCAGACGCCGTGAAAATGGCTTTAACTGCACGGCCTGGTGATCACACTTTAGCCGGTGGCCATCTTTTCAGCTTAGATTCAATGGACCACAGCCTTTTCAGCTCTTCAAACATGAAGGTCTTGAAGTGGGTGGCTCTGTCCAGACTGGAACGGGTAGAAAATGCTGGGAGATGTGATGAGTGGGAGTGTCTTGACGAAGTTATCAGCATTGCAACAAGGATTGCGAGAGGTGGAGAAATATTAATAATGAACCACGGTGCAAACCTCTTACAGATCTGCCTAATGACAAACAAATCCGTCTCATCTTAGGTTTTTTACTTTTTTTAAATGTTTCATTCATTACAGTTTGCCGAATTCAGGGCTGACATTTCATATCGTTTGATACAAAACGGAGGTTTCAGGTTTCTCTGCTTTCCCCAGCAATTGCAGAACTAGCTGAACACTATTTGAATGCATGCTTGAACCAATCAATATGAACTAACCATAAATGGCGAGCTGAGTAAACGAGGTTACCTGTACAATGAGCAGAAGCCAAGACCCACGGTTACAAGACAAGCACACACAAAAGCAAACAAAAAACTGCAAACTGCAAGATCAAAGCTTATGTGGTTTCCTGTGGCCTATAGAAGAATCCTCACCATAGGTTTGAAAATGCTCAACAGCCATTTCTAGACGTCTCCTGCATTTTTGAAAAGCTGGAGGAGTAACGAATTAAGGCTGCAAACGAGAGAGAGGACTCTGCCACAGAGGAGTTTTTGCCCTGTACATCAATCAGATCACACTGGTTACATAACTCGGCTACCCAGTGCTTAGGGATCAGATCCAAAGTCCCGTCCATGACCTGAAAAAACAGGACAGAAAAGCACAAAAACACATGTGAGAAAACTTTACAGGAAAATTGAAGTTCATCACTTAAATGTATCAATGTACTGGTGAGCCGGGGTGACACTGCGTTTTGAATAATAATGAAGAACAACATTTGCACACAAGTAGTATTAAACACATGTAAATTCAAAAACACTGAGAGAAAACAGGACTGGCCAGGTCATTTGATAACATTTTATGCAGATGAGTACAGAGTGTTGCGTTGGTAGCAGAAACAAACTGTAACCATTAGGCGGGAAACACTGAGCATGAAAAAAGGTTTCCTGTTAAAAAGATGTGTTTATATGGGTTCATGGTGACTTACATTTCTTTCTCTAGATCAAGTATTAAGAAAGGCAAATAGATCCCAAGCATATAGTTAAAAAGTGAAGAAGGACAATTAAAGAATGTTCTATTAAACAATGCACTGCTCATTTGAAACTCATTTTTAAAATCCTAAAAGGCATAACTAAGCAATCCAAAAGACATCTACAGCATCAACAATGAAACAAACCAGAGGACCCAGCAGAGACTACATGGATGTGCATTCAGAATTGAGAACAGAAAATTTTGTTGCACAAAGAGTTGTGGGAGTCTGGAACTAGCTACTCAGCCAAACTGTTCAATCCGATATCCTGGAATTTCTTCAAGAAATGTCATTAAGAAATCTTTACATCAATTAGCTACCAAACAACTTAGAAAGGCTAAATGACCTCCTCTCATTTTTGTCCATTCTTAAATTCTAATTTTGAGGTTTCTCGTTTTATGTCCTGTAGAGCCTTTAAAGACTCATGTTTTGTTTCCCCTGTTACTTGCTATGTAGTTGCTTGCTACTGCAGATTAATTAGAAGATGAGAAGAAATTACTAAACAGATCCGTCTCAGACCCCCTTTAAACCTCCAATTCCTTCACTCATTTTTGTTGCCTCCATTGCTGTTGAAAATCCAAGTTTAAAAGAGAGACACGCTTTTGCCAGTGTTCATCAGTGTTACAGTCACATGTCGCAGAGGCATCAACACAGGCCCCAGGGCACAGAGGAGATGGTACGTCTGTGACGCTTCTTCATATCTCTGTACTCTTAGCCACATAAATTATTTAGCTTTTGCAAAGTGCTTCTCTTGTTAATTGCTACTCTTTGCCTTCTGCCCAAAGGCAGGGCTGACAGGCACTTGTCCATTAACCATAAAACATCCTTTAGGTCTCCAGGGAACACGGCATTCCCTGTAGTCTTTTGAGAGACAGAAAATGAGAACTAATGCAGTAAAAATACTGTAATTATCCCTTGCAAAGCAGTCTGATCCATTTCAGGTGTTATGATGTGCAGACTATAGCAGGCTGGAGTAGAAAAGAACGTAATGTGCAATTTTCATTTTTGTTTCAGACCAGCATTTCAATTCGTACAACTTTACTCCTAACAATACAGCAGGAAAGCAATGTGTTGCTGTCCGATTACACTACATTCCTGACGCAGACAAATCCCAGCTCCTCAGCGCTTTCCGCGCAGTCCAAATAAATTTATTTTAGAAGTTCTCCCCCCAAATTAAGAGTTGGAGAAAATAAAGCAAACTAATTTTACTTTTAAAACGTTGCTTCTGCTTCTTTTGGGTCTTCACCACCGAACCACTTCAAAGGCTAGGAGATGCCCAGCCACCGCCCGTTGACAAAGCACCAAGCGGGGTGAACTTTAATCGAAATCTCGAAAGCAAAGTTTGTCAAAACCAAAATGAAGCTTTTTTAAGTCTCAAGGGCGTCTCTCTTTAAATTGTGAAAACCAAAACTCAGCCCAGCTGTTACCCTTAAAACCGCAGAACTACACACGGACACAGAACGTCAGTCGAATATTATTAACTGAAGTGATATCACACTTGGTCCAAATCAAAATGTCATATAATCTTAAAACCAGATTTTAAAATCGCTCAACACAGAATGATAATCTTGTGGTCCAGCACAAACTCGTTTGCAAAAAGCCTCCTACTACTATTATAAAGTGGTAGTAACCGAGTTAGGCCAAGATTCTGTAATATAATGTAATAATAACGCATATTTTTTTCTGTAGCTTTACAAGAAATAAAACAGCACCACTGTTCAGGTAAATAAAAAAATAAGATTTATACGTTTTCAAGAAATGTCAGTAACTGAGCCGCCAAAACATAAACATCGTAGCATGAAACAGAACCGGAACATAACACTCACAATTTCATGACAAGAAAAAAACCTTTTTTACCTCTTTTCTCTCTAAATCGGTGTTTATGATCCGCTTCCGTCGTCCCATTCTCTTGCAGCCAATAGGAAACCCGTAAGCAAGCGAGAATCCATGAAAAACCTTAACAACACTACATCGCCGGGTGATACTGTACATCCGCCGCGCACCTGAACCGAACACGATCAGTTCCAAGGTTAATTATTATAAAATAAAACAACAATAATTATTATGTAAGTAATTATTAATATTATTAATTAATTAAAACAATAATTATTGCCTTTTCCTTACGCTTATATAGGGCTTTTCTGGAAACTCCACTCAAAGGGCTTTACAGCTAATGGGGACTCCCCTCCACCACCACCAGTGTGTTGCCCCACCTGGGGGATACGACAGCAGCCATAGTGCTCCAGAACACTCACCACACACCAGCTATCAGGGGGGAGGAGAACAGAGTAATGAAGCCAGTTTATAGATGGGGAAATATAAGGAGTTAATGATTATTAAAGGCCAGATAAAATCTGGCCAGGATACCAGGGTTACACCACTCACGAGACACCCTGGGATTTTTAATAACCACAGAGATTCAGGTCCTTGGTTTTTAGGTCTCATCTGAGGAACAGTGCCTTTTTACAGTATCGAGTCTCTTTCATTATACTGGGGCATTAGGACCCACAGACCGCAGGGAGAGTGCGCCCTTCTGGTCCCACTAACACCTCTTCCAGCAGCAATAGCAAACCTTCCCAACAGGTCTCTCTCCAGGTATTGACCGGGCTTCAGTGGACAGCCTGCCATGAGTTACAGGATGAAATAGCTGATGGCCAATAACCCCGCTGGGTTCATTAGTTCCCATTTTAGTGTTGATTTTAACTTCTACCTTCATTTGCTTACGCAGATTAGAGGGAACTTTCTGTTGGGCCTCACCACGGGTGTAGATATACTTTCATGGAGGACCGGTGAAAAGAGGTGTGAGGGGTTCTTAACCACTTTGGTTAATTTTACTTTTCTCCATGAAACGTAGAGGAGATATCAATGAAGATAGGTTTGTGTGCAACTATAACTTGCTGCTAACCTGTGTATTTCCCCACTCAAAAAAAATCGTAACAGTTCAGGCTGTTTCAGTAGAGTTCACACCAAAGGAAGTAATATGAAAGCAATTTTATTGCTCCCCATTCTCCACCACACACACCCACACAAGACACGCACACAAATGAGAGTCATACACAAAGCTTAGTCTTCTGTTATATTGAAATAAAATAATTTAACAATCTCGTTTTGCAATTTGTAATGTACAAGAACAACATATCATTTGTATTTACAATGGAAATCTCTTTTGTACAATGTGATAAATAATACATTACATAGTTCTTGCGTTTATAAGAAAAGTTTGAGGGAGAAAAATGAGTTTAAATTTACATTTGCTGTAAACAATCCCCAGGTTTCTTAATTGCTTCCATTTG
Organism: Lepisosteus platostomus; assembly: GCF_059453375.1. Lineage (NCBI taxonomy): Eukaryota > Metazoa > Chordata > Actinopteri > Semionotiformes > Lepisosteidae > Lepisosteus > Lepisosteus platostomus. The sequence goes on from NC_142623.1 coordinate 16,505,139, forward strand.
TTTGCACTCCAAAAACCCCAGTACTCCGAGTTTTGCCTGTCACAGTGTTTAGAAAGGAGCAGTGACGTACTGGGCTCTGTGCCAGCACTTCACTTTCATCTTCAATGTGGTCATCTTCACAATTGAACCACACAGCGTGATGCTTCATGCAGTGATAATAGCTATAAAATTACCAAACTGGAAATTGATCCACGATCTAATGCAGTCCCTTGCACAAATTAACCTTCTTTTTATTTATTTCTTTTCAAACAGTCTTACAACAAAGCGGGTCTTTTTACATCTAAAAATCACTTTTCCGAGTGTGCTTTTTAAAGAGAAAATTCAAATTTCGTCTAACCTGGATGTTTGGAGCCAAACTGACTACAGTTTGCCTGTAATCAAGCAGTATGCTGCTTTGCTTAGCGCACACCTGCATTGAACTCTTCTCATGTAAATTTCTTGCACAGCAGATGTACCGATTGTTAACCAGGCTTGGAACGGAAAGATCACTGGAGCTGGTACTCAGGGAGACTAAGTCAAGACTGAGGCGCAGAGCTTTCAACGCTTAAGGCTGTAGCTTTAGTTTTGTACAATATGCAGCAACAAGTGCATCAAAAGCGGCAATCTGTTTCCAGCCAACATTTCAGACCAGTCATTTCTGCCCAACAACCACCCATCTACACATGACATGGAAAATTGCACTTAGTATGTACAGTACGCCTTTAGAGCGCATGTTCATGAGGTAATGTCACGTATGGCGAGACCTGCTGTTTCATACATCCTTAATGGCTTTTCTTGACCCACTTTTTAAGGCAAATTATGTCACAACAAAATAGCACCATATTCCCATTCTGTTGAAGCACAGCCCGTGTCAAGACCAGATTGAAGAGACTGTGACAAAACTGACATGTCGACAACAAAAACCACAAATCCTGCTGTGAAAACAGCACTGAGGTGTCGTTTCTTTAAAACGTCAACTTTAATAATAAAAAAAATCAATCGATTGCTGATTGATCACACGCTGAATTTAGCAATTAAATTTTATACCCGCAGCAGAAACAAAAAGCACAGAGTGCTGAACGGTTTGATCCAGCTTATGTGAGGTGCCTGCAGGCCCTGTACAGACCATTTTAAACAAAAACAGGCCAATATCAGGACTAGCAGGCAGATGGCAAAACCTGAACTGGGCCAAACCCCTAAACAACAGGAGCTCGACTTCCATTCTTATAAAGATCACTTCTCCAGTGTTCATTAGTTCCCAGTGGTGAGCCCCTGTACAGAAAGATACCCATCTGTTACACAGTTACCAGAGTGAACAGAAGACTGCACATGAAGAATAATAAAATAAATTAAATACAGGCTTCGGTCCGCCACTCCTCTCATACAAGGCAATTATAGGAAGCTGAAGAAAAAGAAGGCAATTTTTATTTTATTTAAATAAATAAATTTGTTATTTTATGTACAGTAACTTGCTAGTTCCAAAATGTACATACATAACACAAAGTATAAGAAAGGCTGTGCAAAAGAAGGGGAAAAAAACATTTACAAGAAGAATTTTGTTTTTACAAAATATTTACATATTCACACTATCGAAAAGAAAATAAGGCCAGTCAGTTCTTGTTAATATTTTTTGGACTTTGTTTTAGAAAATAAAACAAATAACTTCCCACTCACTTGAACGTGGCTTACCTTTAAATTAAATTCAGACAACAACTGTTCACCTAAAGTTAAAATTTGCTACACCCTACCTTAGGGCTGTCCAATCTTGGTCCAGAAGGCCTGGTGTTTCTAGGACTCTTTAAAGCACCAGCACTTGAAGAGCTGAGAGAAACTGTTCATTTGGACCAATTAAGCCACAAACAGCAGGATTTAAAGTCTGATATATGAATGTTAAACCAACAGGCTTCCCAGAACCAGGGCTGGACAGTCCCACTCTACATCTACTCATGTCTCTGTGACTTCAAGAACCAGAATGCACTGCAATTTCACCAGCTCAACCCCTCCCACGTAGTGGCTGGAATCCTTTTCCTCAAGGTCTGGTTGTATTAAAAAAAAAGTTTCAAGTCCTTCGGTCACTGCTGTTTGGCATGACTGGTCAGCGGACGGAGCAGCTTAAAAGAAATGTTGTGCTTGAGATATTTACATTACTTAATCAAAGCTGTATAAGTTTGTGTGTTGGGGGGGGTTCACGATAGTATCCCAGTCACCTCAAACAACCATTCCTTCATGTCAAAAACGCTGAGTCTCTGGCTACGGTTCTTCAGGATAGCGTTGTGGCAAAGTCTGCACTTTAGAAGGATAACGGCAATTCTGGGACAAGTGAATCGCCCCTGTTTTGGCTTGGTGTGCCTACTTCTCTCAACCTGCTTAAAAGAATTTAAAAAAATCTAAACCTATTTCACAGGAGGAGGGGACAACAAGCCATTTTTGAAAGACCGACAGGCGATGAAAGTGTGGACAGAAGGCAGCGGCCACCTGTGACCCTGAGAAGATGCTGTACTGAAGCTTCACTGCGGCCTGTGAGATATGGAGGTCAAAGGCCAACATGGTCATGTGATATGTTACCCTTGGATTTAATGTCTTAAGGCTAGTGTGAAAGAGAGGCTACGGGTTTCTGGAAGAAGACAGATCAGCGGTTGCCTCACATTGGGGTTGAGAGGAAGACATGACTTCAGAGAAGGACAGCTCATTTAGTCTCATCACAGTGTCCAGGCCGAGTTCCTTAAGAACAACTCTTTTCTCTTTCGGACATCACCTCTCGTGCGCTTGCGCCTGTTAAACTGGTATATGAGTTCCCTCGCCTCCAACGAGAGCTAGTGCTACTGTTGCAAAGGAAAATAAAAAAGCAACATAAAGCGGAAAATGAGGCCCTCCTCATGGGCATCGACAGAATAAGAGGGGCCTCACGCTGATGGGCAGAGGTCTGCCCACACAGCGCAAAAGAAACACCAACACCCACAGATCTAGGTGCCTATTTAAACACAAGGATCTAATCAGCCACAGGACAGAAACACTCGGGGGAGCAAAGCTTCACATTGTGCGCATTGAGCTGCTGGGGCTCAGTGTCGCTCTATGGGAAAACAGGCACAAACAAGCTCAACATCCACAGGAAAACCTTCCTCTGGCTACATTATCGTTCCAGTATTGCAAAACTGGCAAATGAAAAGGCTCCAAGGGAAAACTACAAACAGGGGAATCCTTGCTCAATATACATAGACAGGTCAAACTCTGACCCCATAGTGCAGCTATCATAAGTCAAGTGGTCAGGATGTTAAAGTATGAGCAATTTTCCATTTCTCTCAGCATTTAACGGTTTGTAGTGCTTCAAATTGCACTGATATTTTCCCTTTGAGTGTTTAAGTCTTGTTTGGCACCAGGTCCACCTTTAGTGTCTTTCTGAATATGGCACGCAGCCCCTGGGCTCTTCGTAATTTCTCCTTTTAAGGCAAGCAAAAATTAAATAACAATGGCTCTGACAAACAGAAAAAGCCAAAAATAGTGCAAGACATGCAACTGTACAATCGACATTTAGAAACGCAGAGCAATAAAATTGCCTCGGAACCAAACCCGGACAGGAATTCTATAAACATCAGTGAAAAGGGTCAAGAAACAAACGAAAAGAAAACCCTTCAGTTCAGTGGTAGCCATTCCCTGGGCATCGTCAAGTATCGCAGTCGAATTTTGGCGGAAAACCATAAATTGTCCTCGTTAACCCACACAGGCTGTTATCGCAAGGCTCTCTCTTGCGGTGAAGGGCGCGGCCTCTTCTTCCCAGGGGACGAAGGAAAGCCTCAGTCCCCTGGCGCCCTCCTGCCATCCAGAGAGCATCTTCACTTCAAGACAAAAGAAAATCTGGTCAGCAGGTCCTCAGGCCGACTCCATCATGAGGAAGAAACCCAATTCCAACACAGCTGATAGAGGAAGAACAGTTTTCCTTTTTCCTCTGCCGGTGCCGCCCATTAAACAGACAGGGGCCACACGTGTGGACGGAGTTTCAACTGCAGACGCAGAGGGCATCGCGCTTGTTTCGTTTTCTTCATTTAAAAAAAGATTCTTTTTTTTGGTCTTTTAAGGGCACAGCGGTGAGGTCGCGTTCGAAAGCCAGAGTCCAGGGTGGGGGGGGTATTAGAGGTTAGAAAACAAAAGCAGCAGACAGCCGTATCCCACCGGCCCCCTTCCCTCCTTCTTCGATTGCCTTCTCTTCCCGAGCGGTCATCATGCCAGGTCCTCCTCCAGACTGACCATCTGCCGCTAAACAGTGGACAAACGACAAAGAAAAAAAGAAGGAAAGGGAATTAGGGAGAAAAGAAAAAACGGGACTCCTGCAGCTCGTGACTGCAAGATCACTTTATGAAGCCCCAGAGGTGGCACTGGGGATTGTCCCTACTCACCGATGGATAGGAGTACCCCTCTTGGCTCTGGCTCCTGCATATGTGGACCTCGTCCTCAGTGGTCTTCTGGTACACCGGGTTGTCGAAATTGATGCTGTTGGTGTTCTTCAGCCTCCAGTTCCTCCACAGGAGGACACCTCCGAACGCCATCAGGCACAGGATAACTACAGGGGAGGCAGCAGGAAATGGAGGGTTAGAGGAAGACCGGGAAGCAAAGATCTGAGCGCAAGCCAGGCTTTTCACCCAAACCCACAGAGGAGATGGGATGTACTGCAATGCCATCTGCATGCAAAACAGACACAAAGCATCTGCACCTGAGCGTGGACAGAACGTTCAGAGCACAGCAGCCAAACTGGTCTACTGGCTTCACACGAACCAGATCCTGAAAGATCTGCCCCTTCGGAAGTCATGAACGAGCACGTACCGATCGGTATAACGATGTACAAGGCCGTCGGGGACGAATGGACTTCGGTGGCTTCGGCAGCAACGCCGTTTCGTGCATCTGGAGAGGGGGGGGGAAAAAAAGAGAAAAAACTCTCAGAGGCTCGTCATCCGACACAAATCCGGCTTCTGCCCCGGGTCGTCATGTGAAAAGAGTCGGGGCAATTGCACGCGTGACCTCATGGGTACGAGCTGCGGCGAGAGCTGAGGGCCGTGCAGAAACACGTACGCGTGCGCGTTTCTCGTATTTCTGCAGGCCTCATGCGAAACAGCTGAGGGGACGGGGGCTTTCTGATAGCATACCTATCTGGGAGAGGGTGACCACGTCCTGCGCCGTGGGGCGTGCCGTGGGCCGTGCCGTGGGGCGCGCCGTGTTGTCTGGGCGGGCGGGGGGAGTCCTTGGGGAGGCAGTGGGTGTAGCTGGGGGCTTGACAGTGCTGGTCTTGGGCTCAGAGGAGACTATACAAAAAGAGAGAGAAGACTTCAGATGGAGGATTTCAGCATGTATTTTCCCCATACTTGTCCAGCTGGTTATCTGGTTGATTTATTGCTGTTATCTACATATATTTCACCTGAACTCTGACAACACATAGCAGCAGACTACACTGGTAATGAGCAGAAACAATGGAGTAACTGAAACTGATATTTCTGACACACATTTCTCTAATCCTCTTATTAATCAACTCTGCACAAGGAAGGTTACAGGACGAGCCAGCACACAGCACAGCGAAGGTGAAAGGAATTGTGGGTATGAGCGACACTGACCTGGCACACACTTCCTCATGTCCGGGCCCAGGGTCAGGTGGTCGGGGCAGGCGCAGGTGTATTTGGCGGAGTGTCTGTTTATCTGGGGAGCCGGCAGACAGAGGTACTCGCAGCCACCGTTGGGCAGTCTGCCGCTCTCGCACCAGTTTTCACCTGAGAGCAACAAACGAGAGAGGGTCAGAGAGGGTCGTCTCCATGGCGACCAGCCCCCCCTCCCCCACTGCCGTTTAACACACTTAAGCAAATACCACTGCTGTAGCAGCTCACTACTGCAACAGAGTGCACAATGATAGTGGCACTTCTCATTTGGTGGCCCCCAGAGACTTTGTGCGGCTTTTGAACGCCACAACAGACCAGGTCGGCTTTTCTGCCACCCTGGCGTTTTCCAGGGGCAATAATAATTTTGTCTTCCGGTCCAGCCAAAATGGCATCTGAACAATATGCGGCCTCTTACCAGTGGGCTGCTTCAGATTGTGGTACAGGACTATGTCCTCAGGCAATGCCACATTCTCCACCACGGCCACAATGTCTCCTCCTGTCAGGCGATTGGCACTCAGAATGGCGCTGTTCTCGATATCAGTCCAGAACACCTTCTCCTGCAACCAGCAAAGATGCAAAAACCACGGTTAGCAAACATCAAGACTGCGGAAAGTGACCGCTGCACCTCCTCGTTCCAGATTTTATTCACATCTGCCGAAACGCTGGCTGTGTTCTTGGGAAGCAGCTTCTCTGTGGAGTATCGACCCCCCGACTCTTGGGGAAAAGCCACCCACCTCGAAGACGGTGAGGGAGAAGGGGTGAGCGAGCTTCTCCTCGTCCATGATAACCTCCCGCCGGTTGCCTCCCCGAACGTCGATGCTGGACAGGGAGTGGAGCTTGGAGTCCACCCAGTACAGCCTCTGGTTCAGCAGGTCTGTGGAGGAAAGACAGGGGGGGCTCATGGGTCACAGAAACTGGCATCGCGAGTAGCGGAAATCTGATCTGAGCATCAGCAAGCGTCACGTCCCCAGACTGACGATGACTACCTAGCGTGATGCCATTGGGCCACTCGATGTTCTCCGTCACCAGGGGCACGCGGTCCACTCCGTTCAGGCCTCCCTTCTCGATCTTGGCAGGGGTGCCCCAGTCTGTCCAGTACATGAAGCTGCAGCAGGAGGGAGGGAGAGAAAGGGTCGACCATCAGGCGTGATTCTACACTCATCACGGCTTTTCCTGAGCTGGGGCATTACTGGCGTGAGCTAACGAGATGGCACAGGAGTACTACCCTTGCAACAAACTGACACAGAAGAAACAAATGCAAACAAGACCTAAGAGTAAACAGCTAAAAACAAATCACCACGTTTTGCTTTGAGAGCCCTTCCACCTGTGAAACAAGCACTGGTTTAAGTGGATCAAGCTAAAAGGTGTTGGCGAGACGGGGACCTATTTCCATTCGCTTCCTAACCGTTATCCAATTCAGGGTCACAGGGGAGCCGGAGCCGGAGCCTATCCCAGCAAGCAACTGGTGCATGGCGGGGTACACCCTGGATGGAGATGCCAGTCCATCACAGGGCACACACAGACACCCACAAGTGTATTTGTCTCCCTCAAAGAGCCAAGCACACAGGACTGTGTTTAATTGGGTGGGAGGTGTGAGTAAGTCGTACTTGTGCACAGGGTCCACCACAATGGCTCGGGGCCTGGCCAGCCTCTCGCTGATGAGCGTCTTGCGGCGGTGGCCGTCAGTGGTCGCCACGGAGATGGTGCCGAAGACGGAGTCGGTCCAGTAGATGTTGCCGTGGATCCAGTCCACGGCGATGCCCTCGGGGGCCTCGATGCCGCTCTCGATCACAGTGCTGTGGTGGGAGGAGTTGCCGGCCTTGTCCATGTGCGTGCTGTTGTAGGGATGAAGACAGGGCAGCGGTCACAGTCCGGCCTCGTACAGGACATGGGCACAACTGGCTCGGGCCCGACGGCCACATCGCACATCGCACCCACCTGTAGATCTTCTTCTGGGAAAGGTCGGACCAGTAGATCTTGTTGGAGGGGATTTCCATGTCCAGCGCCACCACGTTCTTCAGCCGGGGGATGAGGCGCGTGTACTCGCTGCGGTCCAGCGTCATCTTCCTCACCTCATGGCGGTTGGTGAAGAAGAGGTAGGCCACTGTGCCTGCACAGGACAGCACACACACACCGATTTTAGTGTCAATATTGTACAAGCAGCACTGTGATCAGAAACGGTTCCTTATCGGAAGGGCCTGCTCTCTCTCCTCTGCCGAGGTTTCACGTCGTATGAAAACGCTGGACGGGACCTTGCGCCCACACGGATTCCTGCAGCTCGACAGAGGCAAGCCCACCCACCCCTCCTCTTCCTCACGACAGACTCACCGATAGCTTTGCAGGACTTGGTGACGGGATCGATCTGGTAGCCCTCTTCACACTCGCACTTGTAGCTCCCCTCCAAGTTGACACAGATCTGGCTGCAGGTGTCGGGGTTGGCACACTCATCAATGTCTAAAAGGCAAGGCACAACTGTCATTCACGTGTGCAGGAAACTGCATTTTTAGCAAGAGCAAATTGAGGTTAAATTTGCTAAACCCTTGGGTTAAGGATTTTTGTGAACTGGCAGGGATTCATAACCTGTGGTCATCCAGTATCACTTTTTCTATGTGATCCTGATAAGAGTACACCAAAAACGCAGACGGGAACATTCTAAAGTCTAAATTCCAGGCGCAATCCGACTTTTGCAACTAACGAACCCCCTCCAGCCGAGCCCGGCTGCTCCAAAAATTCCACAAATGTTCCATCATTCACATCTGCTGTGAGATTAAAAAATAATGAGCACTACACCCCAGCACCCACCTTCACAGCGTTTCTTGTCCACCAGGTGGAAACCTTCAGGGCAGAGACACTCGAACCCGATCTTGAGGTCATTACAGGTGTGGGAGCAGCCTCCGTTATTGATCAGGCACTCGTTGTTGTCTGCAAGGAGAGGAAGGGGACGATCCAATGAGACTTCCCGACTGGCGCCACACGCGGGGCCAGACGTAACCGGTGATACTGCTGCCATCCCCCCAGAAAAGCAGAGCAGCCCCACTCACCGCACTCTTTGACGGGCTCGTCGGACCAGTCGCGGCAGTCCCTCTGCCTGTCGCACACCTTGTCCACGCCGATACACTCCCCGCTGCGGCACCGGAACTTGGACGGGCCCTCGCACTTGGTCACTGTAGCAAAGGGACGGGTTCGGAGTGAGACAGAAGCTGAGAAACCAGCTGATCTCCCTCCACCTGTGCTGCGCATTGACGCCTGCGTTCAGCCATTAACCCTCTCAAGCACGACATGTTCCTTCCTGCCCTTCGTCGGCTAGGGGCCTCCACATGCATGACAGGCGTTTGACGTCAAGTTAGCCAAGGCCGCTCTGGGACAACAGGAGACAACGGACAAGCCTGCTCAAGGCCGGCGACTCCCGCGCACAGCGGGGGGGGATCTTACCGTTGGAGCAGCCCAGCTCGTCGCTCAGGTCCTTGCAGTCGTACTCCTTGTCGCACTGCCGGCTGCCGTGGATGCAGGCGCCGTCGCTGCACTGAAACTCGTCCGGGCTGCACGTGGGCTTAACTGAGAGCAGACGGCACAAATGACAGGAGGTGAGTCCGGCATCGCAAGGGGGAGGTACTGTGAACTCAAGCATGCGCAAGGTGTACACATGTCCCACTTCACAGCCGCGCATTTCACTGGAGTAATCCCAGTCGGTTCTCCATTTACAGTACACAGCCCTGCCTGCTACGTCACACAACGGTCGGGTCAATCAAAGCAGGGGTTACCAATCTTGGGAACCCCGGTAACCAATCCCGGCCCACAGACCTGCCGAGCTAAATGACTTAATTGAAGCCTTAATTGAATTAACAAGCAGCCCAATTGGAACGATTGTTTTTTTTTTATATAGTTCAATGTTTAGAATTGTACGTTCTTTGCAAAATGCAATAGGCAAAAGGCGACCTCCAATATGTCTGAGAGCTGAAAACAGCCAAACGGGTCAAGACCATGTGATTAAGTCAATTAAGGATTCAATTGTAACACTAGGAAACAGGCTGGAAGAAAAACCAGGACTGCGAGTTAAACCCAGCCCCGGCCGAGGGAGAAGCAGCAGGGAAATCGGCGGGCACTAGGACCGGGCGCCACTCACTGCAGTTGTCCTCGTCGGAGTGGTCCGGGCAGTCGTTGCTGCCGTCGCAGCGCCAGCTGCTGTGAATGCACTGCCCGCCGCCACACTGGAACTCCAGGGGGGAGCAGCGGGCGGCGTGGGGGGGCGCCGGCCCCGCCTGGCCCCCGCAGGCCGCCGGCCCCTCGTCGGAGCCGTCCGCGCAGTCGGCGTCGCCGTCGCAGGCCCAGAGGCGGGGGACGCACACCGAGTTGTTGCACTGGAAGGAGGCGGGGCCGCAGGTGGGGGCCGGGCAGGAGGCCTCGTCGCTGCCGTCCTCGCAGTCGTCCTCCTCGTCGCACACGAAGCTCACCGACACGCAGTTCCCGTTGCGGCAGCGGAACTCGTCGTCCGCGCACTCCCTGGGGGCTGCCCGCGGGAGAAAAAAAACAAAAGCGCGTTCAGGGATGCAACAACGGATCGGGAAGCTCTGCCTGGGAAAGCAGACATCACCCTCGTGCCGAGATACTGAACGCGCGACAGTTCCTGGTAGTACCAACAGTGGCTTTGCAAGGGCCTGGCTGCCGGTTATCTTCTGCGTTAGGGGGAATTCTAGATGCTCTCCTATACAATACAGCATTCACATTTTCTTTTTTTTATCTTAGAGAACAAAACAAAACCAATTTACATATGAACAACCATTTTTCAGCCTTACATCACAGGCACAAATTCTTGTTTGTTCCCCTAGTTTTTTACAATTATATAACTTTTTAACAAAACTATACATTCAAAAGAAGGAAGATGTATAAACATTTATGAATATGAAAAGGGAGGAGACTATATAAATGTATCTTCTTAAATTTCAGTTACTTTGTATCTCAACAAAATCTGACCTTAAAGGTTTAATGTACTGAACCCATCTAGACCAATATTTGATACATTTCTTCATTTGGAATTTTAGTGAAAATGTTATTTTTTCCATCATATATATTTCCTTTATTAATTCAATCCAATCATTCATTGTTGGAGAAGCCACTTTCTTGTTATAGCTTTCTTCCCTGCTGATGTAAGGATTCCAAAAGCATTCACACATTTTCAATGAGGCTGCTGAAGGGACACTGAGCGGAGAAGGGATTCAGAAACTGGACACGGGCTGACAGAGCAGGGATTCTGCTTCTTTGGGTAAACAAATCTGCATTTCACTGTCTAGAAAAGAATTTGAGGGGAGGGAAAAGGAAAGAGCTGCCAAGGAACAGGTAAAGGTTTATTCCATGCTGAAGAAACCCAACGTTTCGGGTGTGGAGCCTTCTTCAGGTGTGGGGGAGAGAGGAAAACTGGGCATTAGATAAAGCATGGGAGAACAAAAGCTGGGAGCGGAGAGGAGGCGGGAGCAGGAGAGAAGCAGTATCGACACTCGGGCGGTTTGAAGTGAAAAACTGCAAATGAGGCGAAGAGAGGAGAAGTCAAAATCAATCGCCCTGGTCAAACCGAGGCAAGAACAACAGGCGTGCTGGGACAAACAGCCCCGGGGATCTGGGGCCGAGAGAGAGAGGTTGGACTCACCACAGCTTTCTTCATCGGCACCATTCTCGCAGTCCTTTTTGCCGTCGCAGCGCCACCCACTGGGCACACACTGGTTCAGCCGCCCACCACAGCTGAACTCGCTGGGCTTGCAGGTCTTGGCCACTAAAACACAGGGGCGCAAGAGAACAGGAGTCAGGGCTGATTTTTTCAGGGCAAGGTGGGTTGTGCGGCTCATAGTCTCTGCCTTTCTTTCAGCTGCTCTCCAATACATCTATGTCACTCGGTCCCGGTAAGGACAAGGACCACAATACCGTTCCAACATGGAGCCCCTACTCGTTTCCTATTGGGTAGTAAGGCTCTTTAGCGTGAAAAATAGGCCGAGTTGCAGTGAGGTCCCCTTAGCGGGAACACGGAGGCCGCACACGGGAAAGCGCGGCGCGGCGAGGCCGAGACTCACTGCAGACGGAGGTGACCTCGTCGCTGCCGTCCCCGCAGTCATCGGTGCCGTCGCACACCCACCGCGTGGTGATGCACTTCTCATTGGCGCACTGGAACAGCCCCGCCGAGCAGGTGGCCGAGACTGCCGAGGAGAGAGAGAGAGAGTGAGGGGCGGGATTCGGTCAGAGGAGCACAGCCCATCCCCTCAACACGAACCCCCTTCTGGGGGGGCAGTTTTGGGTTTTGCGATTCCCTTGCCCCCCCCCCCCAAAAAGAGGGCACCTCCTCACGATTGCCCAAAAGTGACACTTCATCACGGACAGTAATTGCTGAGGGAGCAGTTGACCGGTTTTTCACATTGTAGCGGTTAGAACAAAACTTTCTGCAAAGAGCACAACCCCTCCTCAGATCACTGTACAGGACCTGGCGCAGGCAAGATGGTGCAAGATACCATGGAATATTCTCCGATACGCATCAACCGATTTCCGGATTGTCATACAGGGCAGTGGCCAGAGCCGGACAGTAGGTCAGGACAGGTTCCTGCCCCAGTCGATATGGCTGTCTGATACTTGCTGAAGCAGCTGCTCCCACCTGGATCTGGCTCGGACTCACCGGTTGGCTCAGACAGGTTTCAGCCGGGTCAAAGTTCCAAAAGCAAACCCGTGTCTAAACTGTTTGGGTGAGGAGGAAATAATGTCTGAATCCTCTTCCCAACCAGACCCCAAAAAGAGCTGCTCACACCCCAGCACCATCTTATTCACCCTCTCTGGCCCCCCATATTAAACACTACAGAGGAGCAAGGGTCACGTGAAAAACTACTACCTGCTATTTCAATCTAAAATTTGACGAGTCTCGCAGGATTCCTATGGAACTCATTCCTAGCCAGATTCTGTGAGCTCACAGAAAATGCACTGCTTAAAACGAAAACAGACTGTCTGATTGGTCAATTAAAGGCATCGAACATGTTTCCACACTGGCCAAATCCGGCTGTTCTCTACCTCAGTATGCCTTGTCATGTCTTTAACAGGATCACACTGCTTTATACTGATCTTTCATCACCGCTTAACACAGTAAAAAAGGAAAATCCAATTCTGCCTCTAGTTCAGGAGTTCGGATCAGAATTCCCAGGTCTCTTTAAAAATCACCAGCACATGAATATCTGGGAGAATTTAGTGAATTGGTGTAATTAAGCCAATACCGAGGTGATTCGAGTCTTTAAGAGCCTAGCCTGTTCACACGGTAGGCAACACACATCAAAGTAGAGTGCAGATACTCAAAATGCTACAAAACCACAGTAACAGCCTTGTGCAAACGCACAACACGCAGAAATGTGTAACACTTAGGCGGAGAGGGGAAAACCCCAGAAACGGTCCTAACCGGGGAAGAATTTAAATATTTTCAGAAGAGCTGAGCTCTGCACAGATCTCTCCTCAGTGGGTGCACCTGCAGTGTGGCACGCCTTCTCCAGGCACTCAGGAGGGAAGGGGCGGGCTCTCATAATCACACCACTGGCTGCCGATTGGGTGGAGGGTCAACTCAACTCATAAAATATGGATGTCAGATAGACAAAACAGGACGTGGGCGTGACCACACTAACAACCGCCTGGTGCGTAAAACGTATATTGGAGCGTAGCAACGGAAACTAAGGGCAGCTACAATACAACAGCAACACAGATACAGTTACAGTAATGAAGGTAAAGAACTGCACTAATTATAACCACAGTGCTTTTTAAAAAAGTGCTGACTCACAGAATTCAAGCCAAATCTTGAGACTGACTCTCTGAGCTGGCATTATAAATATTTAATCACTTGAAACGGCACTGACTTTTTGCTGGTGTAAAGAAAGTGTAAAAACAATTAGCCAGATGGACCAAATGGCCTCCACTCATCTTTAACATTTTTTATGGTCTAGAAAATCAATTGTTCCCGCAGCGCAATCAGAGTCTGATCTTTATTCAAGAGGTCACTGTAGCAGGTCTTCTCCGTCTACTCCAGAGGTTTCCAAACCTGGGTCTGAACAGCCCCACTCCAGTAGGTTTTGTGGGTCACCATTAAATTGTCACGTTCAAAGGACTTGAAACAATTTCACTTTGATCAGTTAAGCAGATGATCACCTGACAAATCTAGAGATAATTTAGGACCAAAAGCCCTGAAAGGACCTGGGTTCTCTTAGGTGTACACACTGCTTGCTCCATTCATCAGTCACTAACAGGTTTAAAGCAGAATCCAGGTGTCCCATACGACAGGCTGGATTGGGGCTCCCCAGGACCGGGGATGGGGGATATCCCCTCTTTGGCCAGGATTGGCAGGGGTCCCAAGAGGAACTTCTTTTACAAAGTGAAGAACAAGGTCAACGCAAGGTGACAATTTGCTTGCGGTGGCAAGGACTAATTAGTCAGCTCTATCCACGTTCACTGAAAGCAGTGGGAATTCTCCTAAGCTGAGTCATCTTTAAGGACTGGCCAGGCCAGTCTTTCCACTCCAGGGTTTTAAATCCGTCTTCCCCCCTCATCAGGAGGCGGCGCCGAAATGCCTTTCCCATACAAGGAACGCCCCACAATCCCCCCTCTCCTTGGATTTCAGGCATGCCGATCTCAGATCTCGGCCAACCACCCGCCCAGGGCTGAGCCAGGAGTCAACCGCAGGCTCCCCTCTCACAGCTGGGCAAGGAGGCCCGCGATCGGATGGGGGCTGGGGTTCCCCCCCCCCATTCTTCCCAGCCTCTGCCCACGCATATCGTCCAAATTGCCTTCAAGTCCTGGAAGCAGAGAGCTCACCCCGCTCACTCACAGCTCCGGGAGGTTTACAATGAGCCGTGTGCCATGTTAAAGACAGCAGCAGCCCTGTCTCAGCTTACAAGCACACACAGCTGACTTCAGAGTCAGAGGCCCGGACTCAGCACTGCACTGCCTTCAGAGTGCCTAACCGCTTCGGTTTCATAAAAAAACAGAAGAGGCTGCTTGAATCTGCTTAAAACTAAACAGGGTGAGAATATAAAAGCTGTGTTGATGGAACAACTGTTAGAAGAAGATGATCAAGCTTGAAACACCCTTTAGAATCAAAAGCCCCCCCCCCCCCCATTTCCCCCACGTTTTCTCATTTAACCCGACGGCTAATTGAACTTTGATTTGCGTCTGTCGTTTGCTGCAAAGCTGAGCTTACATGCCAGCTCCCAACATCAAGAGCCAGTGGCCGGGATTTTTCTCAAAAGAGAGCCACGCCTTCTCCTCCGTCTTCGCGAGCCGGGAAGGGAGAGAAACGGACAAGGCGATGGCAGGGAGGCAGGAAGAGTTTGCCCAGAAGTGCCGGACAGGGGATTTTCCCTGCCAACAACCTCTCTCTCTCAGGAAAAGGCAGATGTGATGATCGTAAGAGATACAGGTAAATGATATTCTCTGGCAGGCGGCTGGGTATTTTCTTGTGTAGGAGCTGCATGCTACTAAAAAGACGGTATTCACTAAAGCAGAAACACAAATACATGCCATTTTTAGGTCCAGTTATGCCAGGACAATTTTCTCACCAGGCTAAAACTTGGAATGGATCAACCCTCTATGTATTGGAAGGTCTTTTTCCCATCAGCAATATAGTTGCCAACATTTACTCTCACCTTCAAACCTAACTTTTTTTTATTCACTAACTTTGCCATTTCATAACCCGTAAGATGACGGCTTCCTGTCTTCAGCGTTTTTCAAAAAATAAAAACTACAAAAGACAGGTCCGCAGTGCGATGACAGAAAAGCAGTACTGAAGAAAATCACATTTCATGATCAAGTGCTATCAAAATAACTCAACACAGAACCCGGGTGCGATTACGCAGTGAAGTACCAGCAGCAAAAAAAAAAAACACAAAACCTTTTGAATTAGCATGAAACCTGTTGATGGAAAAAAAGTGACACACCAGTGGCAAAACAATTTCCCCAGGTTTCTGTTTCTTTGGTATTTTCTTTGAGGTTTTTTTTCCCCAATTTAATTTTAGACACCAGATCTAGAATAAGTCGAGAAACAAAAGCCAGGTAACAACCAGAGTGAGTCAGCTACAGACCTGCACCCCTTGGAAAACACCAACATGGGGAAGGAGGGGAAACTTCTGAGTAACTGTAACTGAGCGAGAGACCAACATTTTTACCTCTTTGACCCATTTTTTAAATCCTACAGAACTATACACGAAGGCCCTGATGAACCAGACCTACAAGGCCCCACAGCAATCAACCCCTTCTTTCTCGAATACAGCACTGCGTTTTTACCGCAACACTGACTACTGTCCCCCAGGGCTTGTATGTCAAGTTCAGGGGAGGGAAGAAATACTGGCCGAGAGGTGCACGACCTGTATTTTATAAACCCGTGGTTAATATTTAACCCTAAAACACGTATGTTCTCTGTCAGAGCTGAAGCCATATAACGTAAATTGCTTTTAATTTATAACCTCTGCCCACAAAGAGGATACAGTTCGTGTTATGAAAGGCGGTTAATCTTGTTAGCCTGGACTGTACCTATCAGTTTATACAAGCCATGCCCAGTTATGAAAACAACCTCCCGGATGCTGTTAGATGGTTCTAGAGAAACTTGACAATCCCCAATAGATTTCAGACTTTTTTTTTTAAGTGCATTCCCAAGATCACCCTGCTGTCTGATGCAACCCAGCTGGGATTCTCCCATGATGCAAAGCATGTTCTTGGAACCAAGAGGAGCATGGTCTCGGCCCAGGCACTTCACAAAAAAACCTTTTCGAGCAGAATCTTTCTTGAATCCCCGCCGGCCCCCAGCAAGAACCAGAGTTCAATGTTGGGCAAAAAAAAACTCTGCATAAGCAAATAAAAAAAGGTTCATAGTTTGTTCTTTTTGTCACCAAACTGGCGTCCAATTTTGCGAGGGCGCAGCTTCTAGTGTTTGAGGTGGCACAGGGGACAAAGCCCAGCGAACAAACAGCAGAGCGCTTTCTGAAGAAAACCCAGTGGTGGAACTGACCCTCTTCCTCAAGGTGCCTCCTGCACCAGCAAACTGCGATTGCACTGTGAAGCCATTTAAAACGCAGGCGCAGCGAACAGTTCCGAATCTGCAGCTTAATAATCCCAGGGATGACATCCCAGATCTCGGTCTCCTCAGGGCGCCGAAGATCGGGCATGGTCTGGGCTGATGCCTGCGAACCACAGGAGCCCGTGCAATCCGTGCTCTTTCACAATCAGCAGCTTTGGCACAATCGATATCAGAAGGTGTCAGCCCTCAGGCACACGATGGTGATGGGAT
This sequence comes from Lepisosteus platostomus, assembly GCF_059453375.1. NCBI lineage: Eukaryota > Metazoa > Chordata > Actinopteri > Semionotiformes > Lepisosteidae > Lepisosteus > Lepisosteus platostomus. The sequence continues at coordinate 16,522,038 of NC_142623.1, forward strand.
AACGTCACAGTTTAGCCCATGGAGAAGGGGTGACCCCCCACCCCCACCCCACCCCAGACATGAAGAGGAACCGCATTCTTTCATCTTTGATTATGAAATGTAATTGACTGTGTACAAAACACAGCCGAGGAAAAGCCATTTCGCTTTCTGAGCCAAGCGCCACGCCCCACCACAAACTACGTCTTTACCAGTGCCAGGAGAGGGGAGAGTATGCAGATGTACAGGTTTCTCTGCCTGCATATTTCGTGGACCTGTACCCAACGTATAACTTACAGGAGGGCATGCAAAGCCGGGGGAAAAGGCAGATATCTTCCCAAAGGTCTGCTTGCTTTCTGCATGGGGGAAAAAACCCTGCGGCTCCCCCTGTACATCATCACCACAACAAAGAGCAGGAAATCTATATTTCCTCCAATTGTCCACGGCCGAAACGTTGTGTTCTCTTTTTTCTTTTTTTTCCAGCATGGAATTAACCTGTTACTTGTTCCTGTAGAGACTGTAGTCGCTTTCCCACTTCCTGGGATAGGTGTAGGATCTGAGCTCTCGCTACCATAAAAGCTGCACTCGGACCGCTGCTGGACAACAAAGCTGGGCTCCACCCATGTTGAGAAATACTATACCGGTTCTAAACATGAATTATGTTCCACTGGAAGCGCAGGGGCTGTATTGATGGATAATAAAACGTCACTGAACAAAATGACGGGACTGCACTAATAAATCCATTTTTACATCGGAGGCTTGATTGAAGATAAACTGTTTTTAAAAAATCACGACAGCGGTGCGTACGGTCCACTCAGACACAGAAGATTTAAGTAACAGAAACATCTCTGCAAGAAGCGATATTTCCCCGGGTTACACCCTCCCCTTAACTTTTCCCATGACTTAAAACGGTCCCCCGAGTTACACTATAATATTAATCCTTATTTTGTATCATGAGCAGCAATGTATATTGGTTGTTTTTTAAAGAGAGATTTGCAGCCGAAACCGTGTTATTTTAGAACCGCAGTTACGTTCATTTACGAAACTACAACGCGGTATAGGAATTTCACATTCTGCAGAGTACGGGAATATCCCCCCCATATACAAACCTTTGAAAAGATAAAGTAACTATGCTAAATATAAAAGCCCCGGGTGTTTCGCTATGCTTGGTTTTTTATTTAAAGTCACTATTTCATGATTTGTTTGTCGATAGTTTTTATTTCAGGCTTCCGACCAAGATTTTAAAACGAAAACTTGCGGGGCTTTTCGCTAAAATTACTCGAACACTAGCGCGTCCCTCGGGCCGAGCGGCGTGCTGATTGGGTGATGGATCTCGTGTTTTCGGATCAGCCAATCAGAACGTCGAAGGCGCGTCCATTCATACAGATTTGTAAAGGAAACGCACTATACAGGATTTCGCCGGCGAAGTTAAAAAAAATACTGTATTTGAAATGGCCGGGCAGCCAAATTAGACTTTGATGAGTGCTCTGGGTTTTATTTTCTGAATGCTTCTCGCTCAGATCGCCAGGATATTGTTGTATGTTAAGATTTTGGATTTTGGTTTAAAATAAATGTCCAAATGCCGCATCTCGACACCGCCAGCCTCCACCCTTGTGGACATATCCACAAAGGCGGACAATAAAATCCGTGGCAAACCGATTCCGTCACTAAAAGCCCCATAACATGTTAAAGATCACGGTAAATTGTCATTTTAGAACAGGGCAAACTTTATTTCTTTAACTGAGCGACTAGGGTTTGCATCGTCTTCCAGAACAACGGGTTCGGTTTAGTGAATGATCACTTTAAAACCTAGAGCCCTGCTGTACTAAAGTGGCTTTTGACGACTCGCCTGGCCTTTGTTATAACAATATACACATATTGTACTATATATATACACACAAACATCTACTGTAGGTATCACGACATACATCGGCCTGCACCTGCGGCAGATAACGGGAGTGGCAAACTCGGATGTCCAGGAGCTTTAGCAGCATACGAGGTACGCGAGTTTGAGGCTTTCGCCGGTTTTACAACTAGTCATTGACAGCTCTTTTCAGCTCACATCACGAACAAACAAGCGCTCAGCTTCGGAAGTAACCCGGCGAGGCGAAAATCCTAAATGAAGTGCGTGAAAGCTTTTCTTTACCCACTGACTAGAGCTTCCTCAACCCCACCAGCTCCAGCACGATATACACACCGCAACGTCCCCTTCACCGCGGGCCATTATAATAAACTGCACCAAGCACATCTTGTAGCATATCCTTTTTTTTTATCGTGCGAGCTGCGGGCAGGGACATAACTCGTTACAGCACAGGACCACCACCCCAGTCACTATATCCGACACTTCACGGAACCCTGAACAAGGAGGTCGTCAAATGAGACTGAAAAGCAAGAGAAAAGCAACTTACGTGTCGGAGTGACGACGTGGTTCAGGACCACCAGCAGAAGGGCGAGTGCAGGTAACGTGCGCTGCTGCCGGCTAGCGAACATTTCTGATCTGATCTGCGATTCCCCGCTTGGATTTTTGGATGCGCGATAGCTTGTGCGTTGGCGTTAATCTGTATATGTAATATTTATTTACAGATAATAATAATTACAATAACAACAGATACAGGACCCTTCCCAGCTCTGGGAGAGACTGTGCAGAGCGGTGCCGAAGATAATGAGTCAATTTGGGCTCAGCAGCCCCGGTCAAATTGAACGACCACCTGACGTCACGAGAGGGGGCGGGCCACCGTGGTGGTGTGATGTGAGGCAGAAACTCTACAATCAGAGGGGGGCGGGGCCTTGAGAGCGCACCATATTACAACACATGGCCGGGTTAACTCTTCCGAGTCCGGATGGAGAGAGGGAAAGAGTTCACAGGGGTGGAAGGAGAGGTGTCAGCGAGAAAAGGGGTTGAGGGAGGTGGAGAAAGTGTGTTGTTTTTTTCCGGTCTGATAAGCTCGGGCGCTTCCCAATTCCGCTACAGCCGGTTGCAATAGAAGCGCGCTTTGAACACTTGGGGGATTTGAGGTCGAACTCGATAAAAGGAACTTAGCTCGCACTGTAAAATACACTAAACATAGCCCTCACCTGGAAAAAACTAACACTAATTGCATTTTTTATGGAATAATTCTCCATGATTCTGAATTCTCACCTCAACAAATTCCAATTTAACACTACCAAACATTACATTCTAATATAATGATAAACGTATTTAATAACTATTATAATAAACATACCAAAACCGGATATAATATCTTATTCAAAAGATGTCATTTGTGGTGTCTTGAGTCACCATACAGGAGCGTTAGTGTGGAAAGTCCGGTAGAGAGAGAAGCGCCACCTACTGGTACACAAAAACCACGCTTCAGATAAAGTGGAGAAGAAATTACTTAATCAATTAAATGACTACTTGTCATTAGGAATACCACAATACACTACTTTGCCACTAATTTCAGGGAAAAGTTCCCTATAGCTCAATGATATGCTCTACTCTTTCACATTGATCAGTTCTAATTGGAACCATTTGTTTATAACCAGTGAGGAGAATGATGGGACAGGTCATGGTTAGCTAAAAAAAATCAATGGGAAAACTGCAGATGTTTAAAATTCCATTTAGGAGGTAGAAATTCAGATACAAATGTCACAAAATGAGTAGTTTTTTACAAAGAAGAATAAAGGTTGTTCCTTTGGGGAGCAAAGGGATTGAGGTTCTGAAACTGTTCAAAAGCTTTCTTTGGAGAATGTTCTCTCTTTCTATCACTCTTTTCCCCTTTAAAACGCCCACAACTTTTTAAAACTCCACTCGCGTCAATGTGGAGGGACCTCACTCCTGCCCTTGACCATCCGGTTCTTGAGAGAGGACTGCACAGGCCTTATCTGGATCCCTACAAGGCTGGGCCAGCATCGCCATGGAGACCAGGAGAGGGCAAGGCCTGCACGTTTACCTCAGAGCGTCGGGCCTGAGCCGCTTCAGGCCCCTGCAGGCCTGATATCATCACCATGGGGGCTCTTCGGAGGAGGAGTTACTCCAGCTCTGGTGTATGTCACTGGCACGCAGTTCCCCCCAGAAAGGCTTCTGAGAAATTTGTGAATTTCCTTCCTCGTTTGCAGCCTCTCGATGCAGACGTCAGTGGACACGAGTCCCATTTACCCAAGAATAGCAATACAGTAAGAGTAGCCAGTTGTGTAATCAACACTTCCTGGATGTAAAGTTTACACTACAAATAAACGTGCAGGTTGAGGCCAGTCCTGAAGAAAACATAAAACCATGGCTAAATCATCTTCTCTCTCTTGGTTAGCTTGTCAATATGATACAAATCTAGGGTGGCGCTGCAAATTTTTCTTAATGCATTTGGCTGGCACTTTTATCCAAAATGACTTGGATTTATAAAGGCCTGCTCGGCCTTCCAGCTTTGAATCCAGAGCCGAAACCACTCTTCCACAGTGCTACTGAAAATACTTCAACGGCTCCGCTTACCAATTTTCCCTGAAGCCAATTAACCTACTAATGTGTCTTTGGACTGTGGGAGGAAGCCAGGGCACCTGGAGGATTCCCAGAAGGAGAGGACATACAAACCCCACACAGACAATACCCCAGTATTTAATCCCACAGTCTAGTGCTGCGAGGCAGCAGTGCTAACCACCTCACCAGCACACCTTCCACATTTATAATGAGTTTCCAAAACCTAAACGTAAAACCACAGGGAAGTGTGAGCAACCTCTCACAGCAGCAGGGCTCCTTACCAAGGTGAGAGTGCAGGCATACTGAGGAAGAAGGCTTTTCACTGCAATGGATGGGCTCAGCCTGTACTCACCCTGCCTGACCCTCTCACCCCCTTAAAAAAGCCTGATTGAGTCTGCACCTGTTTCAGGCCAGCTCACCCAGAGATACTATGCCAGCATAGTATCGATCCTTTGTCTTTTGTGTGCGGTGAACCGGCTCAGGGGAGCGCAGAGTTATTTCAGGAATGTCTAAATGTTGGTGGGTCACTTTGCAAAAGAGGCGTGACTCCGGAGATTGTTCGCTTGCTCGTTCACACAGGCTGCTGGGAAGAACAAAGCGTACACATGCGCCACACAGGGCTCTTCCTGTTTCCTGTTGACATCTTGAGGAGGAGCCCTGACTCACAACTCCCCACCTTCTCCACACAACATCACACCACGGCTCGGCCCTGCCCCCTCCTCTCCTCCGTCATCGGCGCAGGGAGACAGGATGCTCCCTGGAAACTGGATCCACATTCCACAGCCCCCCCCTCCCCGAGCTTCCTGGCGCAGCTGAAGGATTCTTTCCATCTAGGATTTGCAACAGAAATAAATAAAGTGGCTCTGGTTCCACAGTGGCTGGAGCACGTTTCAGGTGATTCCCAGCTGCAGGCTCTTGCAAGGGAGAAATATCTGCCCTGACACTGAATGAACCCACCCCTGTCTCCACGCACTCAACTCAAATAGGAAAACGTCCAGGAAATATCCGCTACAGTACATGCTGTTGGTTTATCTTCAAGATTAAAAACACCTGAAATGTCTCAGACCTCTGTGTTTTGAAAGTCATGTTTCCATCCTGGCAGAGAATCGGGAATCTGGGTTAAGGTTAGGTGAATTCCAGGCTAAAGACACTAGGTGCACCTGGAGGACCTACAGCAACACGAATAACAACTGGAGCTGGGGTGAGGAAAATTCACACTCTCCCTGATGTGATTTGCTACCAGGCTAACTATACGTCCACCCAGGTGAAAAACTGCAGTGCTTCTGCTACAGGTGATCTTGAATCAACTAAAAAAATGCCACATTCTTGCATTTTATGCGTCATGAAATTTACACAGCCTGAAACCACAGCTGGTATTTGTCTGTGATGTGCAACAGGGGGTTATTTTTTTGTGTCCAAAGAACATCTTATGACCAGTATTTCCAGAAGACTGACTCCCCTAGGCTATTGCTCACATGTGCCTGTGTGTATTTTTGGCTTAGACTTCTAAAGACCACGAGTCGACAGCGCTGGGTGCCGTCCGGGGTCTTGTCCTGAATGAAGGCTCTGGATTGTCCCTGCGCTTGAAGGTCATGTCTTATCACGGCCTTGAGGATAAGCAAAGAAAAGAGGCCTGTTTTACTGATGATCGAGGCCGCTGGTTCAGATAAGCTCTTCCTTCAGAGCAGCACGAAGCAGCCCAGGGTGCAGCAGTGATCCGGAGCTGTGAAGGCTGCATGAGACAGCACTTCTCACTGCCCGATCAGGTTTCAGGTTTGAGTAGATCGCTGACGTCCTGGTCATGGGTGGGAGTTGTGGCTCTCAGAAGTCCCGTGAAGGGGGAAGAGAGGAGGAACACACATTTGCTGAAACTTAGTACGGACGTCAGGGGATAGCAGTAGTGAGGGGTGTCAATGGTTAAAGGGATCATGTGCTTTTCCTCTAATTCCCCACTCGGAACACGATTGTCTGTTAAAACAGCTTAGAGCAGGAAATATCCCGAAAGTCTGCAGGAGGGTTACGTGCTTCTCACAGTGGGGGGTTTTATGATGCTTTAGAGTGAGACTCAGAGGTCTGTGAATGGCCTGCCGCGCCCACTTCCACTCCCTGACCCCTCGATGACTGGACTGAAGTCTTCGCTCCAGTGTGGCTCTCCGCCGCCCCCTGCAGGGGCAGGCACAGGACCAAGAGCCTGCTCACAACATCGTCTCTTACACCGGCTTCACGTGGGCGAGACTGTCCTGCCACCGGGCCCTGCCTCTACACATCACATCACAAGCACAGCACTGAGCTACTGCATGGATGCTTTCCTCTGAATTTCACTTCGCCTCTCAGGGTTCCAGGAAATAATACGTTTGCATTTATGGTATAACTATATGAAATAAGTTTGGATTTAAAGTGATGTTAACATGGCATCAAACAGTATTGCGTTTGTGTTACGCATTGTTTTGCAACACGACAGGACAACCTTGCACTGTGCTAATTCACTACTGCACCCCGGGCCAGGTCCAGATGGAGGGGGCTCCTTTGTGGTTGTTGGGTGAGACGCACAACACACTCTGCAGCATCCGTCTTCGTCTCTTCTTCTTCTTTATCAGATGTGTGACCAGGGTGTGATGCAGGCTCATCCCATCAAACCTCAGGAGTTCTGCAAGGCTGGGTCGGGCCAGTACTGGGATAGTACAGGCTGCGCACATGATGGCCCAGATGAGATTCGTACCCAGGACCAGCAGCAGGTGTGAAAAGTAAAAAAGAGAAGGCAGAGGGCCTGTATCCAGGACAGACTGCTTATTTCCTCTCTAAGAAACTCATTATTGCCAGTGTGGGAGAGAGGAAGGGATGAAGTGTCCTTTGTCTTTCACCTTCAATTCAATTCAACTTTATTGTCATTAAACTTACACAGGTGCATAGTATAATGAAAAGTGTTTCTCATTAGTCACTCAGGTGCAGTATATAAATAGGACAGAAGATAAGACAATAGACAGTAACACAATAGCAATAACAGTAACATGTAATAACATAACATAAATAACATGTAATCAAGTAATCAAAACTGTGCAAAGTTCCGCAAACAGAGAAAATATAACAGGACAAAAACAGTGCAACGTAATTCTTGGAACAGTACAAAAATAGTATGGTTAAAAATAGTATGGTTAATTAATAAATATTAAATATCACGACCGGTACAGTTTTACTGGGCTATCGAGGGGACAGTACAATTTAGGCTTACATGTGTGCGTAGTGGTGTAGGAGTACAGTCATTGTGGGTACAGGAAGACATCTTCTGTCAGGGTTGTGCATTTTTCTAGAGTTCTCCTTTCCTGACGTTGGGACACACCAATGGAGTAATTCACTCAGTTCAGCCTCTGAAACCCTGTGATCTCACACCCTTCCGGAACAGAAACAGGGCAGTGGGCCAGGTTGTGGCACACCATCCATTAAAGTCAGAGTGCAGCTCATTCTTGCCTTGCTTCATTTCCTTCTGTGTTTCCATATTCAAATACAAACACAGGGAGGTCACAGAACCACCAAGCACACCACAGTGCAGGGCCTGACACGGGTACTGACATTATACCGCAGGTGGGTTCAGAAGGAAAAATGAACAGCCTCTCACCCACTGATTTGTGGCACTCGTGTGTGAATGTGTTCATTTTAATGTCAGGGCCTTGTTGCTTTTAGGTCTGGGATGTCATTTCTCCTGACTTGTATCAGCCCTTACAAGATTCCTTCAGGGTAAAGCAGTAGGAAGGAGCTCAAGGAGACTCAAGCTAGAGTCGTACACTGCTCTGAGGCCTATTCATGACAATATTACACATTAAACGTTTTAGGCAGCGCTGTCAGATCCACTCTGCCTCCACCACAGCTTTCAACTTGCTAAGAAAGTATTACAGGGAAACAGATTTGGAATGATTTCTGGAGACATTACAGGACAAGAACATACAAAATGTGCATGGTTGGGGCAGCATATCATTGCTGTTTTATATTTCCAAATACATTTTTCTAAACTTAAATGTTGGAGGATTTCTCCGGTATGTGCCATAATTTAAAAAGCAGGAAATTTAGATTCCAGCTTTCCAGGCTGCTACATTATAACTTCAGACGCAGAGTTAACTTTGATTTCCCCGAGCACAGGAATGATAACAGACACAGCAAGCACGGAGAGGAGCAGCTGGCTTCAGGCGGAGGCGAGCAGAGCGAATGAGAGAACAGGGGCCCTAGGCAGTTCACAGGGGCAAGCAGAATTTCACCCACGTCTGTCGCTTGCGCTGGGAATTCTGGGAGTGCAGTCCAGAGCTCTGGGCATGCGAGCAGGGGCCAGCGAGCGATATCTGCCTGAACGGGGACTTGACCGCTGTGAGTCGGCTGCGTTATTAGCTTCCATCTGCTGCCCAGTAGCTTGGAAAGGACTAAACGCCAGAAACACTGGTCCAAATCAACCAGCCATGTTAAAATTGCAGCGTGCTCCCCAGGATGGGGATATAGCCTTGCTGTGCCTGCTTGATTGGTGCAGAAGGCCAGACGTGCGCAAGGCTGAGACAGCGTACTGATCTAGCGGCACAGTGCAAAGGAACAAGTAATGGTTTAATACCATGGAGGAGCCATAACCCCTGTAGGTTTCCACAAATCACCAGCTTGACTAGCGCCCTGCTAGAGGAACTCCCTGTCCCAGCAGGGTCTCGACCGGCCCCGACTGGAGACGTGTGGGCAAAGAGGTGCGCCTTGCACCATGAGGGGGTGCCTGTCCTACCCGGAGGCCCACACTTCTTCCCGAGGGCACCGTGCTCAGGCTGATCTCTTTCGGTGTTGCGGGTTCGAGTCCAGGGTCATGCCATGAGCCGATAGTGGCAAAGCACAGAGGGCTGAGCTACACCACGGGCAGTGGGAGATCAGTCAGCCAGAGCAGTCTCACACCACAGCGCCCCCTGTGGCCTAGCAGATGCTTGCAGGAAAGCAGCACAATTCCTAAGCAATATGCTGCCAGGGTTCGATGGGCAAGAGTCTTGGCCCTACATACAGCCAGCAACCCCCATCACAGATTTGCCACATACCCAGAAACTTGCAATCTTTATAGGAGATGGGTCAATCCAGCTGCTGCTAAGTATCCTGTAAGGCAGCTGTGGAGCCCGGGTTCGAATAGCGAACAGCTTGGGCAGTGCAGTTAATTAGCTATTCTCAAACGGGAGGTGATGGGGGAAGAAAACAAAAATAACTGCAGGTTCCAACTTTCTCCCCCCCAAAAAAGGGAAGAAACAAGACAAAAAGCACAAGATCGGTAAGATTTCTTTATTGTAGTTCGAGATCCAGTGACATTGACACAAACAGAAAGACACCCCCCCCCCCCACCTTAAACCCTTTAAATAAAAGCCCTGGGGGAGGGCCGTCATCATGACCTGCTTAGGTTTAAAATACAGAACAGCACATTGGAGTGCATTTCAACTGACAACACACATGCATTCACAGTTTGGAAAACACAGGCTCCTATTACTGTATCTGTACATACAGTACTGCCATGGAAATAAAAAAAAATTAAAAACCAGAACTGTTCCCACTGTCACGATTGCGCTACAGCTTCACGAGCTTGCCAGAAAATGGCAAGACGGCAGAACAGTCCCACGTTCATACCAGCTGCTGTATAAATATGGAAGTAGGTTTCTCTTCTATTTGCTTTTGTCTTCGGTTTTGTTTCATCCATGATTTTTTAAGATAGTTGGTTTTCACTAAAAAAAAAATCTGCTCATCTATGACAACTAACCCCTTAACCCGTTGCTTGCTCTACATAAAACTGCGGGGGCTCAGGGGTGACGGGAGCTGTGGGATTGGTCCTTCATGTAGCTCAGTCCTCTTCGCTGCCACTAGCAGAGCGTTCCTGCAGAGAGAGAGGGAGGGAGACAGCGGCACGTCAGTTCCGCACTGCAGCCCTTGTGATCCCGCCACACGCTCTGGTTCAACTGCCTCGGAACCCGCCTGAAGACCGGAAGGCTGTTATATAAAGATAGGATACCAGGGACCTGAAACAAGCCATCCCAATCGGCCGGGACACAACCTTGGATTGATGAGGGCGGAGTGGTGGCTCTGTGGCTAAGGATCTGCGCTTGTGGCTGGAAGATTGCCGGTTCAAATCCCGTGGCCGGGAGAGGAATTCTACTCCGTTGGGTCCCTTAACCCCAGCTGCTCCAGGGGCGCTGTATAAATGGCTAACCCTGTGCTCCGAATCCAAGACTAATTCCTAATGCAAGAAATTGTATATGGCCAATAAAGCGATCTCTTATTTGCCATGATCGCACCAGGACAAGCGAGACAAGCCAAACGGCCCCCTCGTTTGCGTAAAAAAACACGGATGCAAACACGAGGGGGCCGTTTGGCTTGTCTCGCTTGTCCTGGTGTGATCATTGGAATGTCAACTCCCAAGAGTGCCTGTGGCAGCCTGCAGCTGGGACATTCACAAAGACTCGCACAGTAACCGGAGCGCGTTAAAGGAGGGGTCACTGCGAGATGGGCGAGCCAGGAGTTCTGCAAGCGTCTCCGACAGGATCTGACACCCGTGTTCCCGATCCTCAAAGCCGGTGGACTTCTCCAGAACCAGCAGCCCAATGAGAACCGGAGAGCACAGGTGGAAGCAAGTTTTCAAAACGGGGAACAGGAGGCGAAGGGTTGAGCAGCCTGAAACAAACTGCCCAGCCATGTTGATGAAGCCAATACCCTGGTTTCTGCTGCATGAGATCCTGGTACCAATTAACTACAAACTACCAAACAGGCTGGATGGGCCGACTGGCTCCTCTTGTAAAAATTATGTTCTTACGAGAGTTAAGGGCATTACTTCCTGCCAACACCCCTACATATAAGGTTCTTGCCGGACAAAGTTGATTCCAGGAGAGGGATAAACTGGATTCTCTGGTTCAAGAGAACTCAATAGTGGATTTGCTTACAGAATGTGATAAATCACTGACCTACCAAGCTAAAAAATGGCAAAAATCACAATAAGTCAACTGTAACCTGCTTTGAAGATTTTACATTTGGATAAAATAATCAGATCTTCTACTGAGAGTACACCCTTCCTTTTCTGGTTGAGCAAGGGAAACACTGCAATAATGCTTTACCTGTTCTTGCAAAAGATGCTAAAAACAGCTTCTGCAATTACCCAACACCAGCAAACTGATACTCGTCAGCGATCGTGTTGGTAATTAAATGGGTGGGATCTGGCGCCCCCTGGTGGCCCTCACCTCCTCTTGCTCCTCCTCGCTGTCGTCGTCACTGACGACGGGCTTGGCCCTCGAACCCCGGCCGGGCCGGCGCCGGCCCTTCCCGCGCTCCTGGCTCTTCTCCTTGCGCCCCAGCTTGATCTTCACCTTCACGGAGCGAGCTGCGCGGGACAGCGGGACACACAACAGGGGCGTGAGGGTGCTTCCAGCACAGCCAAGCAGAGCATTGCAAAGCCAGTAACATCGGAGGCTGCCAATCCCTCAGGAATGACCCCAGGCAGCTTAACTAGTGATGCCAGAGTCTCATATTTGCATCACACAACCGATTTCCATACATTCTCGGGTTGTTTTGTGCAAATGTTAATCATTGCAGTTCAGCATGTGAAGAAGCCCAGAGTGACACTGCTGGTGCAAAGCAGCCCTGTGTATTCCTCTGCCACGCTGTACAACAAAAGCACTATCATGATCCCCCAGCCCTCCAGCAGGACTGGCACTCTCTCTAAAGTTTTCTAGCTACGCAGCCATGTTGTTGAAAAGTCAGTTTGCAAATATCCACATTTTCCAGGACATGTTTCTGCATGGTAAGTATTCTACATTGGGAGTATTTACATGTGTCTGGGACAGTGGATTAATCTTGTGGGAGATAGTATCTCCAATTACATCTTTTTCACACAACTGTAGGTGATGCAGGGCTCTTTAGTTTCTCGGTCTCAGGCATTAAGGTGCTGTGATTCAAGCTTAAAAAGAACAGCAAAAGGCTATTCTGGCTGCAGTACAGAGGGTATTTACAATTTCTGCAGCTTTCGCATCACTATCTGAACTAGACATAAAACCGAGGGCCTGACTCTCCATGGTCATTAAGAATCCAAGGGCAGTTTTCAAAAACAGCAGGGGTATTACCCCGGTATCCTGGCCAAATTTCCCCCTGGCCTTTACCAATCATGGCCTCCTAATAATCCCCCTGTATGAATTGGCTTCATCACTCTGTTCTCCTCCCCACTGACAGCTGGTGTGTGGTGAGCTTACTGGCGCACTATGGCTGCAGTAGCATCATCCAGGTGGGGCTGCACATTGGTTGTGGTGGAGGGGATCCCCATTACCTGTAAAGCACTTTGAGTGGAGGGTCCAGAAAAGCGCCATATAAGTGCAAGGATTATTTTTATTAGCAGCAGGGTCGATTGAAACCAAAGATGGACTGATTCCCTCTTTGGGCAGGTGGTGGAATTGCATAATTGCCAACTGGATCTTAAAAGGGACTCTTCCACGTTTAATGATAGTTTCTTTACATGCCATGATGTTAAATGCATCCAGTCTTAAAGCAGTTCAGGACACAGGACCGATTCCTTACACTCAGACTCGGAGCCTTCGTCCACTTCTTCCTCCTCCTCCTCGCTCTCGTCGCCCTCGCTGTCCTCCTCCTTCTCGATCTTCTGCCGCACGCTGGTGAACACGGACTGCAGCACGATGGAGTCCTCGTAGATCTGCAGGGACAGGGAGGGGAAGTGTTCGTGACTCCTGAACACTGAACGGATTCCCGCACAGCTGGAGACAGGCGGCTGTACGATGAAACACGGCACCTCACTATCCACAGCTTTCAGCCATGTTTGCAGGAGGCAGCAGATATGTCTTTCAGAAAGAAAGGAGTTAATTTGCAGTCCGCCCCGACAGCAACCACTTCAAAGAAACAACACTAGTCTTATCTAAATGTTGCAAAACCCTGCTATATGGATATGAAAAAATCATTTATATAACTGGTGACTGTGTGGAGTTTGTATGTTCTCCAGGTGTTTGTGTCCAAAGACACACTGGTAGGTCCACTGGTTATTTGGAAAATTGCCCCTGGTGCCAGTGCGCTTGTGTTTGTGTCTGTGTGTGCCCTGTGATGAACTAGCTAGCCTACCCTGCTCTGCTCCCCCACAACCCTGTAATGTTCCAAGTACTCATGTTCTATGATCTAAGGTTCCAAGTTTAGCTAGAAACCGGATGGATGGATTACTGGTTGTGAAAGCTCCTTGAAAGTCGAAGTTAAAATAAAACACCCAATCACTAGCCGTTGAAAACTAGGGTGTGCATTTTAAGTTACTTTTTTTGGGGAAGGAGGGTGGGAGACTTCCTCTGTCCTCCACATCTGCTGAGCAGTCGGGGAGCTGGTGTGTCTGTTTCAGTGAAAGTGCGAGCGCGGGAGCGGCGTCTCTCACCAGCGAGCCCTCCAGGTTGAAGGTCTGTGCGTTCTGGCACAGGAGCATGACGTCCTTCTCCAGGTCGTTGAGGCTGCGGTACTTGTGGTTCCGGATTCTCTCCTGCGGCAAAAGACGGGAGCAGTTTTGTCAAAAGATGGCCTACCTGACAGTTCCATCATCAAAGACAGAAATGAAGGGATTCACAGAGGGCTGGGAAAAATATTATGCGTCACCACGTAGGAAAGACTATACCGCTCTGGAATCAGTCCAAAAAGAGGACAAAAGGTTAACTGATCCTGGCCCTAGGGGAACATCCTGTACCGGTTCAAGGAACTGAACCTTGTTAGTCTTGAACAGAGGAGCCTTTGTCCTCAAAGACTATGGACAAAGTCAACCTGGATAACCGGATTTCAGGACTAAAATTAAAAGCCCTTCTCACAAATAGAAACTAAGAAAGTTTATAATTGAAATGAAGATTTGTAAGAAGATTTGGAACAATTTGCTCCCCGACATGTTATGGAAATAAAATCTCTTGGATCCTTCAAGAAACACAGATCCCCGGACCACTGAGCTACTAGCAACATTTTAATAGTTAACAAAGCTGAAACTCTGCAGTGAAAGCATGACTGGCTCTTAACAGAATACGACAATGAGATCAAAGTGCTCATGCTCTAGAACACCAGGCACTGACGTACAGTACGTGACAGATAGTCCCAGACTGCTGCTGATTTAGCACTTAGCTTTGAGGATACTGATCCCCACGACTATTGCTTACAGTTCTTTAAGGTGCTGCAGAGGAAAGACAGCCCACTACGTGCTGCTAGACAATGCCTTGTCCCCTGTGCCAAACTCTCTGATGCAGAAGCACTCGTCTTCTGCAATTTAACACTTTCAAAAGAAAGACAACAGTCTACCTTTCCAAGAAGCCTTCATCTTAGGGTCAATTGCTTCCTATAGAGAAATCCACAGTATTTTAACACAGTGCTTTACATTTGTACACCCTGTATTCCTAAGGGGTATGTATCACCAGCTCACTGGTAAATGCTTAAAATCTCTTTTCTACAGCTTTTGTATTACCACATAAAATCTTTAGTGAAAAATGCATTTTCCTTACTTGGTAGACAGCTGATCTGATAAGCAACTTGTCTCAAAGCTTTTCCAGGAAAGCACTATTGAATGTTTCAAGAAGGGTTAATAATTACACATAGGCTTGTTCCAAAACACCACAATAGAACACTGATCCTTTAAATCTAAAGGAACCGTGTTAATTCATTCATTTTCATCTGCTTAGTTTATCCAAAACAGGTGGACATGTAATTGATGTTTTCCGCCTTTAAAAGCCAATAAGTGCAAGCAGTGAGACTTGCAAATATTTTATATAACCTCCCTAAGCAACCTAATATAAATAACTTAACTAAGCGATTAAAACTGTTTTAACTGGACAATTAATACACACATGCAAAATAAACAACTAATCAACCACTGTTCTGATTTCACATGATCAAACTCTGGACAGAGCAAGAAAGCAATCAGCAGATTTTCAAGTTGGCTTTCACTTTTTTGGGATCCACAAAAGTCTAAAATGCCCGACTGAAAGAAGCTTTGTTTCTTGACCCAGGGGGATCATTATGTTCCGTAAAAAAGGGTAAAAAAATGGAGGCCACTTAGCCCAATCTGAATCCATCAGATCCTGTTTGTAGTTATTAGCCAACGGATCCCAGGATCTCATTCAGACATTTATTAAAAGAATTAGGGTATCGGCCTCAACAACATGACTCGGGAGCTTGTTCCAGACTCCCACCACCCGTTGTGCAAAGAACTGCCCCCTGTCCTCACTGAAGGAACTCTTCCAGCTGTTTCTCGAAAGA
The DNA here is from genome assembly GCF_059453375.1 of Lepisosteus platostomus. NCBI lineage: Eukaryota > Metazoa > Chordata > Actinopteri > Semionotiformes > Lepisosteidae > Lepisosteus > Lepisosteus platostomus. The sequence continues at coordinate 16,537,711 of NC_142623.1, forward strand.
AGCCATGGTATGGATCTCAACAACATGGCTGGGTAGCTTGTCCCAGACTCCCGCCACCCGTTGTGTAAAGAAGTGAAACAGAAGTGAGGGGCTGCTGCCCTACCTTGATCTTCTTGAAGTCCACAGGCTTGCGAATCAGCTCGTAGTACTCAGGCAGCTCCTTGCGGGACGGGAGCTGGATAAACACTTCACTCAGCTGCCGGCCATTACTGCTGTGAAAAAGTAGGGGGTGGGGGCCAGGTGAGAAACTGGCCGTCAAAACTGACCACCACGGGCCTCAGAGCGCTCGCCACCCGGGGACAGACTGTTAACACAGCCTGCTGTTCAACGCCTATCTTTCTGCATCTATAACCTTCCCCCTCACATGGTTTGCTTGCGAGTCTAAATCAAGGTAAAAAATAATAAAAGATTGTGGCCAAAGCAGTTCTGGGTATCTGTGCTGTAAACAGAACGAAGTAAAGGACCCCTCTGTGCAGGTCATAAGCCCAGTGCAGGTATTATCCCAGCATTCCTGGTGCCCTGGAGCTTTCTGGGTAGTATCCTGTTTAGGGATAAAAGCGCAGAGCCCACACCTAGGACTTGAACCCACCCAGCTTTAACACACTGCTCTCAAGTCCTAAAGAAGAGAGTAAAAATATCTTATTGCATCTAAGCGAATCCTGTAACAAGCAGCTGTTGCGAGCTACAATGGGTCAGGAGAGCAAGCGAGGGGGAAGGCTGTGGAGCAATGGTCAAGAAAATATCTAGAACGAATTCTCCCGGACTGCAGGACAACGGGCACCAGGGACTGAAACCCAGAAAGAGAATTGAAATTCTTTGTGTGTAAAAAAACAGATTGCAGCACCTCTCCTCAGCAGAGAGGCGGGTAGAGTGCCCACAGGGCACAGATAAACCCAGGAGCTTTTGGCAGGAGCAGGTGGCACAGCTGCCAGGCCTCGGCCTCTCACTGCGGGCACCCCTCCCTGGGGGGCAGCCCGCCCCTCACCTGTCCTTGTACTTGATGACGGCGTCGACGATCTTCTTCATCTTCTTGGTGAGGTTGGGGGGGTTGGGGGAGAGCTTCTCGGCGGGCGGCCGGCCGCGCTTCTTCTGCTTCTTGATGTCCTCGTCCTTCTCGCGGCTGCGCGTGCTGGTGGTGGGCGTGGAGGGCGCCCCCAGGTCCAGGTCACGGTCGCGCTTCCTCTTGCGGGTCGTCTTCTTCTGCCGCACCTCCTCCTCGATCTCCTCCAGGGTGCCTTCTTCAATCGCCTGCAGGAGGAAGGACGGGCAGCGGCCTGGTCATCTTCTTGACACGGGCGGCGGACGGCTCGCTCAGACGGGGCCTACGCATGCTGGCTGAGTGGTTTTATGTCTGGGCTTTGTCAGCAGCAAGACTGAATGAACTTGGACCTGCTTTGTCTGGAACATGTAACTTTTGTCTGTTCACAGTCCTACGTTTTTATTAGACCAGACTTTAACCATCAGCCTCTTACGCTGAGCTCATTTTGCCCTGCCCTTTGGCTTTTGTTCGGGGAAGTGTATGTAGACTCCTCTGAACTGCCCACCTGCAGGTCATCTCTTTTAAAAGGGCAAAAGAGTGGAGTGGCTCAGTGGCTCCGGACAGGCAGGCAGGTGTGTCTAGGGAGGGAGTGGCTTGAGGCCAGCAGGCAGGTGTGTCTAGGCAGGAGTGGCTTGAGGCCAGCAGGCAGGTGTGTCTAGGGGGGGAGAGTGGCTTGAGGCCAGCAGGCAGGTCTGTCTAGGCAGGAGTGGATTGAGGCCAGCAGGCAGGTCTGTCTATGCAGGGAGAGCGGCTTGAGGCCAGCAGGCAGGTCTGTCTAGGCAGGGAGAGCGGCTTGAGGCCAGCAGGCAGGTCTGTCTAGGCAGGGAGAGCGGCTTGAGGCCAGCAGGCAGGTCTGTCTAGGCAGGAAGAGTGGCTTAAGGCCAGCAGGCAGGTCTGTCTGGGGGGGAGAGTTGCTTGAGGCCAGCAGGCAGGTGTGTCTAGGGGGGGAGTGGCTTGAGGCCAGCAGGCAGGTGTGTCTAGGGGGGGAGAGTGGCTTGAGGCCAGCAGGCAGGTGTGTCTAGGGGATGGACAGGCGTGTCTAGGGGGAAGAGCAGCCCGGGGAGTATTTGCTCATTCCCCACTGTGTAGGCCACATTAAGCAACACCTTAACTGGCAACTCCAAAACAGAAGGGTCACCTTGAGCCACTGCTTCTCGGTCAGCGAGTCGCTGTAGTCGACCTCCTTGCGCTGGCGGGAGCCGCGCCCGAACATCTTCTCCTCCTCCTCCTCGCAGGTCAGCCGCTCCACCTCGGCGTCGTCCTTCATGATCCAGGTGGGCAGCTCGTCCTCCTCCATCAGCCGCGGCTTGCGCTTCGGGTTCCGGGCCTCCTCGCGGCGCCGGTCCAGGTCCATCCGCTACGAGACGGGCACACACACGCACGTGAACCCACCACCAGTGACAGGCTGCAACGTCCCAACTAATCGAAAGGGAAATGCAGCTACGATAAGGCAATAAGCAGCTAACATAAGCAAGTTAAATAACAGGTGCGATTTAATTCGCCTGGTGCAGCAGTCTATGACAAAGACGCTTGTGCCTCTCCCAAAATCATTACAGCAAGAGTAGTACCAGAGTTGCAATTGCCTCTCATTGCCTGTCTCATGGAGAGCACGGCCATTTAACAGAAACGATACACAAGCAGATGTAACTGTGTGCAGTTTTACTGCCGGGTAGGAGCGAGAGCACGAGAGCAAGGGGTGGTTTTCATGCCCATCCGTGAGTTCATCCCATGGGCAGTGGGAGGGGGGGAAACGGCATGTCCCGGGTTCTAATGGACAGACTCACCATGAAGTGGTCAAACTCCTCTTCGCTCCTGGCGATCATCTGGTTCACCGTTTCGTCGTCCGGCACCTCGTCCTCCTCCTAGGGTGAGAGGGCATCTTAGTCGAGTGGCAATTTTAGGGGTACCGGACCACACCAGGGGGTAAGGGATCCGTGATTAATAAAAATCTAAACTATACTCAATGAGCAGAACTATAATTTGTGCTGGTGCTGCTAACATACAAAAACGTTCTGCACGTTTTCTTTGAGGACAACTGGTTTTACGGAAAAGGTGCTGTCTCCCCCCTTTTTAAAAAAGAGGCCAATATAAATTTTTAAAAGTCACATTTAAATAGAGACATTTCTGAAAACCCGCGTTTAAAGAAGGGGAAAAGGTTAGTAGGGAAATGGAAAAGAGAGCACACGAGTATTAAAAACATTAAGGAGCAATAATCAGTAAGGTGTTAAAGGGTAGAAAGTGTCTGAAACAATTGCAATTTTTAAAGGCACAAGAAACAAAAGGAAAATGAGATCTGCAATTGTTCCGCTTTCAGTTTAAAGAGAGGAGCTGGTCAGCACCAGTCAGAAGCGTAGAGCAGAGAGAGAGAGAGAGAGAGAGAGAGAGAGAGAGAGAGAGAGAGAGAGAGAGAGAGAGAGAGAGAGAGAGAGAGAGAGAGAGAGAGAGAGAGATGCTAATAAAGCACCTTGAATTGAACTGAATTGAGAGATAAGGAGTGGGGGGGGGCGTGGGTATGGATGTCGTAGTGAGGTCACACCCACCCACACCCCCCCACTGCGCCACACCCCTTGAGCCCCGACCTCGTCCTGCTCCTCATGCTCCAGGATGGCCTGCAGGAAGGCCCGCCGCTCATGGCTGCTGGATTTCTGATCGAACATGCCCGCCTGGATCACCTTCTGGTCCACATTCAGTTTGTACTTAGCGGCGGCCAGGATCTTCTCCTCCACGCTGTTGACCGTGCACAGTCGCAGGACGCGCACCTCGTTCTGCTGGCCGATGCGGTGCGCGCGGTCCTGCGCCTGCAGGTCCTGGAAAGGGAACGAGACGGGGGAGGGCATGGGGGGTGGGGGGTAGTTGAGCAGGCCGGCTGCAGGCTTCTACCCCGCCAACCCCCCTCCTTTAAAAGCCTAGAGCTGGCCGCACCCCAGCTATCAACTCAAGCCACATCAGCAACCCTGCACTGGCTCAGGAAGGCAAAGATCGGGGTGCGCAGGAGAACCTGGATCATGGTTTGCGAGTTCCACCACCCAGACCCAGACCTGCAACCTCAGGCCTTGATCTAGGCCACGCCTGGGAAACCTCTGACCCATGATCCACCCAAGAGCCCATCGCAATGCCTGCTGCAATAATGTAGCTTGCTTACAGTTTCACACATCAGGCCAAAATACTGGGGGCGTTTTCTCTCGCCATCGAGCAGGGTGAATACAGAAGCGCACGGTATCTGTGTGAATCTGAGCTCTGCGGAGTGCAGCCCTCATCGCTGACTGAATCGGTCACAAACCGTGCCCAGGAATCCCGCCGCTAAGCCCCCGCGTCTTGGGAAAGAGGGGTGCTCCCTCTCACCTGGTGGGGGTTCCAGTCGCTGTCGAAAATGATCACGGTGTCTGCGGACTGCAGATTCAGCCCCAGCCCCCCAGCGCGGGTGCTCAGCAGAAACACGAAGTAGGAGGAGTTGGGGTCATTGAACGCCTTGAGCAGCATCCCGCGATCTTCAGCTTTGGTGGTCCCTGTACATGGCGGGACGAAAGGAGAGCGGAGAAACGGTCAAAAACTAAGATGCCGTTTCCATTTTGAAACGGGTAAGGGAGGCTAGCACGTGAGTGTCAACGTGCAAAAACAGGGATACGGTTGCCAAAAAAAGCCATGCTTCCTTACTCACCGTCCAGCCTGAGGTATTTGAAGTTGCGGTAAGCAAAGTAGTCTTCCATGATGGTCATGAGTGAGGTCATCTGACAGAACAGCAGCACCTTGTGATTGGTTGCCCTCAGCTTCGGGAGGATGCGGTCCAACAGCTCAAACTTACCCGAGGCACGGTACAGGTCAGGCCTGCGCCACAGAGACGGGAGGGGTTTTTACTGACCGCAGGGGAGGACGGGGTGGAGACTGCAGTGAGGATTAGCCCAGGTCAAAGCCCTTGATTACTAGCAAGTCCAGTCATTTCAATACGTGGACAAGGATGACACAGCAAACCCTCTGTTCAACGGGTTTCGGATGGAGCGGACAAAATCTGCTAGAGGAGAACTTTGCCCGTAAAATCAGAAAATCACCAATACCGGACTTTTCTCGCAATATCAGGGCAATGCACAAATAATAATAAAACAAGGTAAAATTAAATACGACGTAGGTTAAGAACTCAGGAATATCAATGGTGCCCTATAGGGGTAGGCCAGGTGCTGACAATGGGCATTTGTTTTTGGTATGCTTTAGCAAAAGTTATGGAGTATATTTATGATATAAAAGACACAGGAATCATTTTCATTGACTGCAACAGTTCAAGTCAAAAGATGCAGAAACCATAAATGGGTAGAATTTTTTTTCTTATATAATAATGTTTGGGCTTGTGATTTAATAGCTATCTGGCAATTATCAAGTATGGAGCTGTGTCAGCATGGGTAGGCTGCAAAGGACTGATTGCATACTGAAAAGAAAGAAAAGTCAGGTGTCTCCACACCTGAAGAAGGCTCCACAGCCGAAACATTGCGTCTCTTTTCTTTTCAGCATGAAATAAACCTTTATTTGTCCATCTGGCATTAATGAACACCCCGTTCTACTGTATTAGTCCATTACACCGAGGGTTTACTGTACTTCTGTTCAGGCCCCTAAATCCATCTTAAAGCAGACCACCAAATGCCAAACTTCCCAGAGCCTCAGGAAGGCTGCAGTTCGAGAGCCCCGAGAGAGCACCTAGCGCATGGGGGTGCTCCGTCACAGTTTGTTGGAAACTGTGAAACAATACGAAAAACTTTTCAGGACAGGAGCACAGGGAAGGAGAAACTTAAAAAAAAAAGGCATTTCCACAGCAAGAGGGCCGGTGGGGGCCGTCTGCTGAATCCCGGGAATTTAAGAGCAGGATTCGGGAAGGGGCGAGAGATCGCGCGGGTGGTCCCTCAGCCCGCAGCCGACTGAACAGGACGACACTCACCCCTGTACGATGCCTCCCGTAAAGCCCAAGTGCTCTGAAAAGGATTCCTGCAAAACAGAATTTCAGACCTTAAAACATCTCGCAACAACAAAAAAAAAAAAGGGTGAACCTGCGAGCGTGTGGGACCCAGAGCTGAGCCCAACGGGCCTCGCCAGTTCCAGATGCTGCCATCTGGAAAGCACCCTGGGGCGCACGTCCGCTCTCTCCGAGAGGCCATTGGGAACGTCACATTCACACCAGGCTCTAGTTATGGGCTTGGAGCCATTGGATTCAACAGGAAATACTACTCTTCTGAACCTTACCCATGTTCGGTAAACATCAAAACAACTTTTTGAACAGATGAAAAAAGCACAACCACAACCGAATCCTAACAGCAATTCCCTGCTCAGCGTGTCCTCCTATCGCTGTTCCGCCCGGAAGCCTGAATCAGAAATCCTGTGATTTAACATGATTCAACCGTCGGCCACATAACTGAAAGCAAAACTGGGTGAGGGAACATCCCAGATTAATCCCATCAGGGTAAGGAACATCTGTGGAATGCGTTTCTTCCTGGGGAGTGTTGTCACAATTAAAAGCTACAATTTTGACAAGAGGCTGCGATGTGGGGTGGGGTGGAGGGAGAGTAAAAGTTTCAAGGCACGGATGTACTCCCTTACCCCCATTGCCGACTCCAACCCCCTCTCCCTCGTCCCGACCTCTTTACCTCTCGGGCCAAACCAGAACCCAGCCCCGGCAGACCCGGGCCATGCAGCCCGTTACCTCGATGTGCTGGAACATGTAGGGGTGGTTACAGATCTTCCGCAGCTGCATGATGGTGTTCATCAGTGTCTTCGTGCCGCCTTTGCCCTGCGCAAGAGAGCGAGAGAGGCCGTCAGCCTTCGAGTGGGAGCTGGAGGCGCAGGGGCTGCGCCGGTGGGCGCGCCAGAGCAGGAGACGCAGGGGCCGCCAGAGCGGGAGGCGCAGGGGCCGCCAGAGCGGGAGGCGCAGGGGCCGCCACCACGTCGGTGGCAGGGGGGCGGCAGCACTTGCCGAACCGGAGCCATGCCCCGCCGAGGGCAGGGCCACTCGACTAAGGCGAAAGCTCCCCCAGCTTCTCACTGGCCCAGAACCTGGAGACAAGTTACTCACCAGAAACACCAGAATTTACCAAAGGACTCAGCAGGAAGCGACACTTTCAGCGTGACGCAGTCTAATCCTACAGAAGCTCTGTCAGGTGTAGCTCTGACCGTGCGAGTCTCTTACGGTCTCTCCTCTGTCACCAGTTATATTGGGCACCAAGTGCTGCCCCTCCTACCTTCTTATCCTTCTCCGAGCCGTCCGTGAGCAGCACCCCCTTCGCCTGCATGTGTCTGTACAGCACCCGCTGCAAGGCCGACATGTCGCACTTGATCACGTATTCGACCTGCAACACATGGGCGCAAGGGAAGAAAACAAATCAAAAAGGCACGAGAGCAGGCGAGATCAGACAAGCTGGTACGGTTTAAAAATAGAAGCCTCCGAAAGGATCCCGTCTATCTGCAAGCTTTAGGTTGTAAAAATCCTGGAAAAAATCAGAGCCTGTTCAATGCTGAGCTGATAGGAGTGGAAGCAGGTGGCCACAGTGCAGGCTCCGGCTCTTGCCACAGGGATGTTGCGAAAAGGAGAAACCGACGGAAAAAACACTCCCAGTCCGAGCCCTTTCCTAACAGTTCATGCAACAGGTGACACAGAACTGACACTGGCAAATAATTCACCTTCTCCGGCAGCTGAGCTTCCACCTCTTTCTTGAGCCGGCGGAGCAGGAAGGGCCGGAGAACCTTGTGAAGACGTCGGATGATCAGGATGGTCTCCTCTTCGTTGAGGTCGACCTGGGAGAGACGGGAGCCGGACACCGTGAGGGAAAGATCTTTCAAGAATCCCCCCTACCCCCCACCCCGACCCAATTAATTCCGACTTCCAATCAGGGCTTCCGATACATTCCTCAGCCTAGCGCAGGGAAGGCCTCGCATTCCGCAAGCGTGCCCTCGGCACATGGTGAAAGCATGTAATCAATGGGGTGGGATCACGGCACAAGATCATGCTCGCACAATCACAGGTCTCACTAGCACAGACTCCTGGGATACATCCCTTAGCTCTGGGAAAGGGAAGGGAGCAGCGAGGTGGGCAGGGGCACTACCTTCTCTCCGGTCATGGCGAAGGGGGCGTTGAACCACTGCTCGAAGGTGCTGCAGCTCTTGAAGATGGTGGGCAGCAGGAAGTTGAGCAGCGCCCAGAGCTCGGGCAGCTTGTTCTGCAGGGGCGTGCCGGTCAGCAGGAGGCGTCGGGGGGCCAGGTAGTGAGTGTTGAGGACCTGGGTCAGCTTGCAGTGGTGGTTCTTCATGCGGTGACCCTCATCCACGATCATGTACTTCCAGCGGATCTGTGGGGGGGGGAGTGGCAGCGACAAGCTTTAAACAGCTAAAACCCACTTGTCAACCGACCAGACCGGATCTACTTTATTCGAAATCATTCGGGAGAAGTCAAAATCACGCTCCTATCAGAAAAACATCCATTTTGGTTATTAATTTTTAAATTAATATTATTCACTTTTTCAGCATTTATTGCAAACTTGCAGAGTTTTTGTCCATTTTGTACAATTGCAACACCCTTGGAAAATATTCCTAGAGGTCGCTTACATAATGAAACGCTACGTAAAGAGCCAGAATCGCACACAAATCCTCTTGGCGTGCAGTAAGAATAGGGAAAAGCCAACTGGACGACCAACCTTGGCAAGAACCTGCTTGTCTTTGATGATGTACTCGTAAGTGGTCAGCAGGACGTTGAATTTGCCGCTGCGGAGCTGAGGGACGAAAGCACGTCTTGCTGCTGGGGAACCCTGAGATGAAGAAAAAAAAAACACTGTTTGCACCTGGTTCACTGCAGCCGGACCTCAGAAAACAAACTCGTCTCTCGAGAGAAGAGCTCCTCACCTTGTACGAGACTTTCACGACCGAGGGAGCCCACTTGTCAAACTCGTACACCCAATTGGAGAGAGTCCTGCAAGGCAAGCAAGCGACTCAGAGCTGGTTATCAATAAGCACAGGCAGGGCTTGGAAGTCACTGACCACGTGCTGGCATCCAGTCACCAGCAACTGGGAATCAAAACCTTACAAGACATTTTCACTGGACCAAAAGATGCAGCACCGATACATACGTGCATTTTCAAGACAAAGTGTCAAACACACTACCTCAAAATTCCCTGGGGCTTTTTTATGCTGAATTTCTGCACTGAACAAGACTGAACCGACGACAAGTCAGGTCGCACTCGGGCCCTTGGGTGTTGGGTGCTGTACTCACGAGAGAGGTACTATGATGAGGAAGGGCCCGTTGATGCGCTTGTACTCCATGAGGTATGTGATTAAAGCGATGGTCTGGATGGTCTTCCCCAGGCCCATCTCATCGGCCAGGATGCCATTCAGGTTATTGTTGTACAGAGACACCAGCCACTCCAGCCCCTTGATCTGAAAGGCAAACAAGAGGTACCAGTTTAGGCCAAAAGACTGCCAAGACATGGCTGCTCCAATCCCACACTTCCATCGCCGGACAACTACCACTATCAAGAGGCCCGCGCCTCTTCACTTAAAAGGCCAAGTGACAAGTCGTGATGACTCCCCTTCTGGTTTAGGAAAAAGCATCAAGCTGTTACTCTGCAAGAAGAGTTCTTTGGGAACTGAAGTCCACAGGCACTCCAGAACAAAGTGAGAGTAAACTTCCCCCCCCCATCCCCCTTCTGGACGCATTGTAGGTTTTGCAAAATAACAGTTAAGACCCCAAAAACAAATGCAAGAGGAAACCAGCAAGCCTGGGGAAGATGTGAAAGTCGCCCAAGAGATTCTGGCACTTGTGTGAGAAGCCGAGGGTGGGGGTTTTAGTCCTGAGGGGTCCACAGTCGAGCAGGTCTTTTAAAACCAGCAGCACCCCAAGAGCTGTTAAGCTGCTCCAATTAGGCCAGCAATTAGATCAACTGGCTGGAACAAAATGATACCGAGACAGGCAGTCCTCCAGGACAGGAGCTGGGCATGCCTGCCTTAAATCCTTCAGCTCATTTGATCGTTTAGGTCCTCCATTTAACTTAAGTTTCATGAATGTTTATTGCAACCATTTCTTGCGGCCAAGCCAGGCTCCCTTCATGCTGTGCGCACTGTGATATTTTCAAACCTTACCCTCAAACCTGTTTTGCCCCACTCGGGTTTTTCACAGCTGCCGTTAATTGAAAGCTGCCAACCGTGTTTAAGATCCTGCCAAACCCACTGGGCTCCTGCTGTCAGAGCAGCTGCTCTTAAAAGCTGACGGGACAGATGGTGACAGAAGAATGCCGCTCTGCTACAGGAAAATTCAGTCAAGACTCTTTCGGAACAGGGACCCCAAGACACCCACCCACCTCCCCGCACAGCTCTTGCAGACACTGTGCTCAATCCAGCGACCTCTAAACAACCTGTTTGTCATCAACTAGGAGGATGTGTCCGGACGACAAATCTGGAAGTCATAAAATTTCTGCTGTGCTACCTCGTGGTTTTATACACAGCTTTCCTCCCACTTATTGTGGTTGGTCTGCACAGCAGATGAGCGCAACTCTGGTCCACAAGGGCAGCTGTCCAGCAGATGTACGCCTTACTCAGAGGGCACGCTGAAGAGCAGAAATACTACTTGCCCAACAGCCATCGACAAACTGCTTTGTCGATGGCTGCACACATAGCTGCACACACGCAGCTGTGCCCTCAGAACACCGGCAGGCCCGGATGCCTACAGCCTGAGAGGTCGAGGAGGCCGGGAGATAAGGAGAGACGAAAGGCCCGGAGGTTGTGTAGACAGCCATGTGTGTAAGGAGCTGCTGGTCCGCGTCGCTAAGAATCCAATCACGCGGCAGAAGAGGACCCGGGGGAAAAGAGCACCAAGCCGACCGGCACGGCAGTCTCGTTCACCTGGTACTGCTTGAGCTGGCCGTTGACCAGCAGCGAGGACTGCTTCTCCACCTTCTCGGTGACGGCGTGGGCCACCGAGTAATACGACTGCAGCCCTCTGGCGAAGTTCTGGCCGCCGTACTCGTCGTCCACGTCCTGCTTGGCGTGCCTGAAAAGAGCCAGGCGCAACAGGATTATTTTTACCCGCTGCCCCGAAAACCGGGTGGGAGCCGGTCACCGTTGTTGGCCTGCCCCATTTCCAGGCTTGTACCTGTCCCCCCCAACCTCTGGTGCTACTGGACACCAGCAGCGCGGCCGAGCGAGACGTTAAAATGGTTTAAGACCAACTCTGTGCACCTCCAGAGCCACAGTGGCTGAATACTTGAAAACTGTTGTAATTAAGACCAATTCAATCACCAAGAGCTCATTATGAATGAAAACCAGGATCACTGACCAGCACCGTCTTGGTTCCTTAATTACTGGAAAAAGCCTAATTAGTAAGCTTGTTACCAACAAAGTATGTTTACATTTAAACTCCTAGGAGCAGACTTGGACACCCCCCTGTGCTCAGGGGACAGCCTGACATTCTGAAACATGAAGTCACTTTTAGTAGGGTTTTTTCCAGGATGTAAACAATATGGCAAACTTAATCTTAATCTTTATTTTTTTACCGGGTACTAAAATATAGACCAATCATGTTGTGACTTAAATGGTGGACAGCACCGTCCCACCCAAGAAACTGAACCCAAACCCTCTGGTCTGGAGTCCAGAGCTCCCCCCACTGCCCCACGCTGTTGGCTCATCGCTCCCCTATCAGAAAGCCACTGAGGTCCGTACTCGATGATGTGCCTGGCGTCCACTTCAGAAACATCCTCGCTGTCTGGGTCTGGGATCTTCTTCTTCTCCTCCACTGGGGCCTGTGTGGGCTGCGGCTGCTGCTGCTGCTGCTGCTCCTCCTCATCCTCCTGTAGGGGGCGACAGCACACATGTGAGCCAAACCATGGAGAGCTTGCTTGAGAAACACCTTTCATGTGCAATTACAATCTCAGCCCCGGAGCTTGCATTCAGAAATCCAGAGCTTTAATCACATGGCCGAAAACCTTCTGTTCTCCTATATACCTGCACAACTCGAACCTTCCAGATCAAGACCTGGCACTGAAGGGGTAATCCATTAGGACTGAAGAGCATGGTGATGAGCCATCAGCTCTTACTTACTTTGTCCCAGATGGGAAATTAGCTTTGCAGGCAGGTACAAGACAACACATGTAACACAACATGAACTCATTAACAAAAAACAAACATGCATGATGAAAATGGGAAAAAAAAATTATGAAGTAAAATATACAAGCAACTGTCCTAGTTAAACTGGTGAACAGTTGTGGGAATAAAAGATAATTTAGTTCTATTGCAGTTGAATCTGGGGAGTCTAAATCGATTCCCAGATGGAAGGAGCTCAGATTCAGCATTCAAGGGGCAGTCATGACAGTCAGTGATTATATTGGTCTTCTGTACTGTTTGGTGTACATTAGATTTCTGACTGACAGCTGTAGCGGTTGTCCACCAATAATTTTGCTGGCAGAAAGGCGCTTATGGGAAACGGTGTAGCCAGGCTTCATCTCTCTAGTGTGCTGACAGCTACCTTTCATTACTGTCCTTTTAATTAGCTCCCATTTTCCTCATTCCCACCCCCAAGTCTAGCACTGAATTTTTGGTCCGTTTCTCCATTCGTCATTTTAAAACCAACACCTACAAGCGACAGCAGCAAAGTGCAATTTATTTCGCATCGGGATTTGGACTGCAAGTACAGCTAGCTGACAGACCATTTCCAATCACATTAAAATGTCCAATTAAACTAATTACACACTTTGTGAGACCCAGAAGGACGCGTCTCTCACAGTAACAGATACCCTCCCCCCCCCACACACAAACAGCTTTGTTGAAATCTGCAAACCGACCAAGCTTTTCAGCTCGTGCATTCTCGGGGTGCCCACTGGAACCTTTCAATGGGCCTTCAGAAGCTGCCCTCGAAAGCAGCGTCTACCAGGAAGGAGGTGTACAGAAAAAGAAGATGAGTGGCGATCTGGCGTCTTACTGAGTTCCTGATGAATGACTCGCATACCTCCTCCTCCTCCGAGTCACTGTCTTCGCTGTCCGACCTAGGAGCCACTTCATAGCTGTGAACGAGCACCAGAGAAACAGCCCGTCAGCGGTCAAGCAATCACACCTTAAAACCGGAGGACAGGAACACCACAGGTCCTCCCAGGTCAGCAGAAAACCTCTTCATCCCAAACGCTGCATTCCTCCCCCGGGCAGGAGGGAGGGACTGAATTTGCTCTCCTCTCGCTTCCCTACAGGAAACGAATGCCCCATCGCACACACGGACAGTGTTTACACTCGTGGTGTTTGTGAGGTGCAATAATATTGAGCAGTTTAAAATGACGATTTTCTGCTCGCGGTGTGGCAGTGGCTGTCGAACCCTGATCATTTCTTGGCACTAGAGCTCTGCGCTCCGAAATCAGACGTGTGACTCTTCCCCACTGTGCCGCTTCAGTAATTATCACCCACACCTGCAACCGATGATCGTTAAGGCTGCCATTTAAACCGGTTTCCCTTGTCACTCACCGCTCAGTCTTGGAGTTCGCTTTGGTCTCAGAGGTTGCTCTGCTCGTGTTGCTAACTCTGGCTTTGACCCCCGCCTGCTCTGGATTTTTGACTCGTGTTTTGCCCCGGGCTTGGTCCAGACCTCGATCTCAGGCATTGGTGCTTGTTTACCTGGGACTGTTTACTTTCTACCTCCTGCCTTAGAATCCCTTCACAATCTCCACACTATGTTTTATGGCCTGTAAATTCACGGATGGAGAGCAATGCCGATACTTTGGAACAAGCATCACTTTCTTTAATCACCTGGGTCCTGTGACAGCCAGCTCTGTTTTGACTGCATTATGCCAATTTAGCTGCGAGTTTGAAGTTCTTCTGGTTACAAATCCTTATTACTAAAGCAATCCCCTACAAAATAAGAACATAAAAAGGAGGCAAACGAGAGGAGGCCTTCTGATCCATGTAGCCTAGTTAAACCAAATATCTCATCCTGCTGTTTCTTGAAGGAAACCAAAGTATTGGTTACAACCACAAGGCTGAATAGCTTGTTCCAGGCACCCACCACCTTTTTGGAAAGGAGGTGCCTCCTGTCCTTGGCTTTAAATGCCCTTCCATGTGTCCTACAGGTTGTGATTCACTGTTGATTCTGAAAAAGTCTGCTGGGGTGACAGTGTCAAGGCCTTGGAGGATTCTGAATACATGCACCGAGTCCCCCAGTGGTCCTCTGTTCACGATTAAAAAGCTTCAGTCCCTTCAGCCTGTCATGAACCTCTGTACTGATAAAGCAACCAGTCTGCCGTCATGAGGTGCTGAAGTACGAAGTACGAACTGATCTGTGTGATCGCAGGCACAGCCCAGCTGAGGAGCACAAGCTGGATCTCCCCATCACCCTCCTGAGCTCTGAAACCGCTGTTGCAATCCCACACACCACTGAACCTTCTCAAGGCCCGCTGGAAACAGGGCGAGACGGAGGAATACTCCAGAACCTTGTGGAGTAACTGCCCCTGCCACTCGTCAAGGGCTGGGGTTCCCAATATTCTGGCCATCGAACCCGCCTGCTGGGAGACGGAGAAGGAACCAAAACGAAGGATGGGGGCGACTCACCCCGGGTTCATCTCCAGCCAGGCCTCCAGCTGGCCTGCCTTGGGGGCGTCCACCCCAGTCAGAATCTTGCCGCTGTCCACGTGGATCACCTTCACGGGCAGGTCACTCATCTGGCTGGTCTCGTCCAGGGGCTGGGGAAGGGGGACAAGGGGCCGGAGCGGTCAGCCACCAGCAGGCAATTCGGAATTGTAAAAGAACCCAGGACTCCTCATCTACACGTATGGCCCGTGCATCCATCTGTTCTCCAAAAGCCAGTTATTCCCGGTGAAGGTCATGGCCATCTCAAGCCTTTTCTGGAAGCACAGGGCACAGGGTGGGACCTTCTGCCTTGATACTGCAGCCCACCGGCGGCACGGCTTAGAAATGCCAATTAACCTAACCAGCCGGCTTCGGACAGCGGGAGCAGCTCAGGTCAGAATCGAACCCAGGACCGAACAGCCGAGGGGTAGCAGCACTGGAATGCCGGGCTGTCCGGGGCTGTAGTCCCGCTTTGCTCCCAGGATAGTCTCCGGGTTTGCCGTGACCCTCTCCGGGAAGAAAACGGCTTTCCGGCGATGGAGGAATGGAAGCTTGGCGTTGGCCGAGCTCAAAGGTGAACATTTGCCCCCCCCCCACCCCCACCGACACGAGCTCCACCTGCACCCCACACACTCACCTCCCCGTCAGGACCGAGAGCCGGGGTTTGACCTTCAGGATTCTCCAGCTTCTGGACGGGAGGAAAAAGGGGAAAACCTTCAGACCTTCGGCCCGTCAGCCAGTGGTTCCATTCCCAAGCAAAAAGATGCCGAAAAACGCAGAAGTGCATTCGTATCACTGACATGTTGAAGAAATTACAATTTTTTTCCCCTGTGATAGCCTTTAACCTCGATATACAAAAGGAAAAAAGATTTCACAAATAGCCAGAGAAGTGCAAGAGTCGGAAAATAATATTTGATGCTACTGTCCCCCCTGCCAGACCCACACACAGCTGACATGACAGGGGATCCACAGTGGGACAGGCCGAAACAGAAATGGTGTTGCCAGTGGGCGCACTGGCTGGCCCCAGGGAGACCACGCACCTTCTTCTTCTTCTTCTTTTTCTTCTCCTTGAGGGCCTGGGCGGCCTTGTGCGCGCGCACCAGCTCCGTCAGGTTGGCCACGTACTCGTCCGTCTGCTGCAGCAGGTAGGCCAGGCGCTTGTCCTTCTTCTGGTCGATCAGCTTCCTGTAGCCCTCCTCATCCTCAGCCTGGAGGGGGACAAGGTCTGGATTTATACAGTGGACAGCACTGGGACAGCACTTTGATGCGTGATACAACGGCCGCCATTTAGGGAACCCATTAGAAGAGCTGCTTCCTATTGGATAAAAGACTAAACTGCACCTGGAACCACTGTGCACCAGCCAATTTCATGATGGTGGGTACAGACATCAGCAGCGACCCCACCTCTGCAGGCCCCCGAGCTGAAATAATCTTTCAATCTAAAACCCTGATTCCCCACTGAAGAACCCACGTAGAGGCAAAGGTCAAAGTTCACTTATTCTGACAACTGTAATTAACTCATCAGATTACGGCCTTGGCATTAGGTTGCCTAATCAGGTCTGCATTTCTTGAGGTCTTGCATGAAGGGAAAGACAATAGTTTGTATTTCAGGACTCTGCCCCCTAGCCTGAACTGGAAATCCTCCCGACATCCACTGCATCTCTCCGTATCCTAGGATGGATCGGATTCCCCTTTCTAACACCACACGCCAGCGCACAATACAGCTCCAGCAGTTAATCCCACCCCACAGACTAATTGCTGGTAATTAGAAACAGCTGACAGCAATGAACCAACACTACTTTTGGCAGTGTTCCACTGGCGGAGCAGTGGCTCTGTGGCTAAGGATCTCCGCCTGTGGCTGGAAGGTTACCGGTTCAAATCCCGCAGCCGGCAGAGGAATCCTACTCTATTGGAGCAAGGCTCTTAACCCCAACTGCTCCAGGGGTGCCGTACAATGGCTGACCCTGTGCTCTGACCCCAAGCTTCTCTCCCTGTCTGTGTGTCTCATGGAGAGCAAGCTGGGGTATGCGAAAAGACAAATTCCTAATGCAAGAAATTGTATCTGGCCGATGAAGTGATCTTATCTTTTCAGCAGCTCACTCTTTGGAAGTGCTCTACAATCTGTGCCCGAGCAATCGTCCCGCCCCTCCCCGCTCACCATCAGCCGGCGCATGCGCTCCTTCTCGATGCGCTCGTTCTCCTTCTTCTGCTCGCGCTCCGTGTTGGCGTGGTATGTGGCCACGGCCTTGGTGAGCTTCTGGATCTTGGCGGTGACGGAGCGGTGGTACTCCTTGAAGTCCTTGGCGTGCTGGAGGATGCTGTTGAGGTATTCCTGTAAACGGGGTGGGGTGGGGGGACAGAGAACACGTTTAATATGACAGAACCTTTCAAACAGGTGCAACTCAGAGGGAGGGGGGAGGAGGAAACAAGGGGTGATCGAGGTATCGGGACATTTGGAGTCCTGTAGGGTCTCGACCTTCATGAGGGAACCATCACAAATAGGCAAAGATTCCCATAACCAAGCCCACTCCTATAGCATCTCATAATGTACTACAGTATCGGGTATGTACAGTTAAAAGGCAAATGACCTTCCCTTATATGGAGATTAAAATACTAATGCATTTAAAGAATTTAAATTTGAGCAATCAGCTGGAATAAGCACTCCTCTGTGTCCTCTCTCTCTTCTCTCTCTGCCTCTGTGATAACACGCCCGTCTCCAGCCCGTCACCCTCCACCCTGCTGACACAGAACCTGGAGGGTTTGCTCCAACGCAGAAACAAGACCACGCTGAGATGTGAATGCTGGGTACTTGGGCAGGAGGCGGGGAGAGGCTCACCCACAAGCTCGATTTGCCTCCCGATCCTGATCTTTTGCTCCACTAACTTGAAAGCTGTGGAGAGCAACCTGCAGCTCAGTTTCACCCCGCTCTGCTCTTCTTCCATACGAGACCCCGTCGGCCAGCTCGAATCGCGAACAAGCGAATTCGCAAAATGTCAAACGTGCAGATGTCCAGACCCTACTGTTATTTCCCCAACACAAAAGGACTGCATAGGTGATGTGGCGTTAGCTGGGCTAAAACACAGTGTGGCATGAACTGTTAAAGAGGCTCCCTAGCAATGAACCAAATCCTAGGATCTCAAGGAGCTGCAACACCCAGACTGAGCTGCTGTCGTTGCTGTAAAGCCAATCCAAGACACTAGATGGACCAATTGATTGCCTATTTGTGGTTTCCAGGTAGGGCTGCCTGGTGGCAGAGTGGTTGGAGTTTCTGCCTCACAGCAGTGTAGGGGCCCTGGGCTCAACTCCTGAGGTACTGTCTGTGTGGAGTTTGCATGTTGCTCCCCCTCGACCCTGAACTGGACCAAGAGGTTAGAAAACAGATGGACGGCGGAAGCAGCAGGACTGGGCAAGGCCTCCGCGGGGCCCAGTGGCGGCAGTTACCTGGTGCTTCTGCCTGCGCTTGCGCTCCTGCTCGATCTTCTGCTGCTTCTCCAGCTTCTCGGTGATGCGGGCCTCGCGCAGGGACTGCCGCTTGCTCCTCTTGTAGGCCTTGGCATTGAGTGCCGTCTCCAGGGCCGTGTCCCGGCGCATGCACACCACCACCTCTTGGCGTAACTAGAGGACCATGGGAAGGGCAGGGGGAGAAAGGTCATGTCAAGGCCGTGGTCTTCGCTCTCCGCTTTTCAAAAGCTTCAATGTCTGATGCGTGAGCAAAACGAGGGCGGTGGAGGGGGAATGACTTGTTGGAAAAACCTCTTGTGTGTTAATAAAATGTCTCATTCTCTGCTGCTTCTAGGCACCAGACAAGAGGGGTTACTGGGTCTTGCAAAGGTTAAAGGAAGTATGTAAAATGAATAGGTGAATTCTTTTCAGTTGTAAGCTTCCAAGTCCCCGTAACTATATATATATATCTTATACTCAGCCTTAAAACTCTAGGGGGACTTTTAATTCATTCTTATTTTTCAGATCCACTAATACCCGTTTCCTTCTGATGTCTGCTTAGGGTAAACAAACCAATTTATTATTTTAGGCCAAATATTCAATTCTTTACTGCTGCAGATCACAACCAGGGTCTGCCGCTAGCCTGTCAGAATCTGTGGGCACTGCCCAGTCTCTATCGCACCTGTCTCTGGAAGTTGAGCAGTCTCAGTGCTTTGAGCTCAATATTGGCTTTGGTCCGGAGGTCCCCAGCTAGTGAGCCTGGGAGGTTCTCAAGCTCCTGTATGCGATGGGCGATGCGAGCCTGCAATCTGAAAGGAGGAAAGAGGATCAGCGACAGCCAGGCGGCTCCTCCTTATACCAGGCAACTAAAAGCAAAAACTAATTAAACTACAAAACGGCAGCACACGAGTTCCGTTCTCAGGTTCAGACAGGTTTGCAGGACTCCTTATATCCAGTGGAGATTCAGACCAGTTATATTGGTTCGGTTAAGGTTTAATTGAACTACTCTAACCCCTCTGATTTAAAGGGGAACTGCAGTTCCAATTTCTCAGACTATACACTATAATACTAGTATTAAAGTAACAAAATAAATTAATCGACGTTATAGAAAAAATTTACATGTACTTTCGAATTAAGCACAAAATCATGAACTTTGAGAAAGCACTGCAAGTCACCAGGTTGTCACAAACTCGCACCCAAGTTCCGATGAATTGCCGTGTGACGCGGCCCTTCCTGCTCACTAGTCTCCGGAATGACTGAAGTAATGAGACATACGAGCGAATAAGTAGGGGTTGTGCAGCAGCCATTTCACTGCAGACATGTACCAATGTGAGCTGAGCACAATGCATCTCTTCTTTTCAGCACGGAATAAATCTTTACTTGTTCCTTTGCACCCTATCCTTCTTGGACAAATAAGTGTCAGCAAAACTATCTTGAAATCGAAAGCAATATTTCTATGGGATTAAAAGAGACGCAGTCACAAGCCTGCTTGTTTACAGTGCAATAGGACTGCAGCACGTCACCGGAAGTCTTCTTGCCTCGTTCTGACAATGATGGCATTATGGTGCTACACATACCTGGAAAGTTCATCTATTTTGTGATGTAAACTGGAGGATTTTCAAGTTATTGTGTACATCTGACTTTTATTGCAGTTGGAAAAGCACTCATCAATGCCGATTCTTTTTAACCTTGAAATGAGAACATAGCATTGCCTTTAGGGGACCTCCGTGCAGCTGCTCTGCGATACCGGGCCGGCAGTACGGAGACACACCTGTACTCGCGCTCCTGCAGGATCTCCACGGGGTCCAGGCCGCGCGGCTTCTGGATGGGCGTGATGCGGTTCTGCTTCTGGTGCAGCTGCACCATGGGCGCGGGCTGGGCGGGCTGGCCCGGGGACTGGGTCTGGGGGGGCATGACGGGCGAGGCCGCGGGGGGCACGGACGGGGGCGCGGGCGAGGGGCGTCCCGTGGGCTGCGGGGGGATGAGCTTCTGGGGCGCGCTGGAGGGGGCGGCCGCGTTCACCATGGGCCCTGCGGCGGCAGGAAGGACAGGGGAACTGGGGGACAGCTCTGTGCTCGAACCCGGCCCCCAGCTTCTTTATCAAGACACTCAAAGGCAATTAAAAAAATCTGAAACCCTGAACGCAAATATTGGCAAATTACTACAGAAACCTTAGAAATCATCAGTTACATCAAAAAATTCTACGCTTCCAACAGAGGATTATCTAAAAACAGTCCAGACTGCTTCTGCATAAAACTCCAGATCAATTAGGAAATAGATGTTAATTCCTCTACTAGAAAATTAGAAAAAAACAAGGATTTTAACCTCTACTAGTTTTCTTTGCAGTCTGTTTTCACTGCTCATTCTATTATAGTTTATTCGAAGTTAAATTGTAAAACTCCCCCCCACAAGGACATGTGACTCCCGTCAGAAACTTAACACATTTACACTTTTAACCCTCCCCCCAGCAGCAGCACAAACTGGAAGATCTGCGCCTCCTCACCTTCAGGCCAGGTTTTTGGGGGTCCGTTGGGGGGCTGTCCCTGCATACCTGGAGGGACACCCGTGGGCCCTGGAGGAAGCATGTTCGGACCCCCCATACCTGCTGGAAGCACACGAGTGGATTTGTGTTCAAAGACTGCTCTGTGTCGTACCTTCTCACTGATTCAATAACCCGAGCCCACAAAACAGCCAGTTAAGAGTCAGGACCCAGCAGAGGTTAATTCCACGCTGCACAGTACGAGAAAAACATTGAGCCTATTTCAGGTAGGAGGGAGCGAGAGAGGAGAGGAAGGGAGCAGGGATATAAAGTACAGGAGAACAGAGGACAGAGCAGGAGAGAAAGAGTGTCCAAATAAAAGGAGATCTGAAATCTGTAAGTGAATGGAGAGGATCTAAACAGTCTATCATTGGGAGAAGGCAGGGAGGGCGTGATCCAGATTTAAAGACAATCTTGGCTTTGGGTGTTTTTCAGGAGAAGGAGTCCTGAAATCCCATTAAAAGGACACCGACAGAATGGTCAGTGGGGCAAAAAAAGAAAAAAAGATATCAAACCTCTTCCCCAGATCCTCAAGAATAAGAAAGCTTAACAGGCGAAACACTGCTTCTACTTTCTCCTGTTCGGCGTGGAATTCAATTCTGCCCATGCAGCTAATGCACACTGACACAGTCCCCCCTTCCCCCCCTCCCCCCTCCAGCCTCAGTGCCAGACTCCTGCAGACGAGGGTGTTCATCAGCGCCACAGTGAAGCGGGCCACGCGGCACTGCAGGCTTGCTTCACTACAATGTATAAAGCCAGGGCCGTGCTGGGCTGAGAGACTGCAGATGTCAACATGCAGCATTCACCCAGCAGGCCTCCCAGAGACCGCCATGCAAATACCGCATAAAATACAGAAAGCACAGTAAATGAAATATGTATGACCCGCCCCTCCAAAAGCACTGTAATCAAGACTTTTCAGCTGATCGAATGCACGCACACACTAATTTTCAAGTCAAGCATCCTGCTGAACGCGGTTACGACGGCTTGCTGCACATGCATTGTGGGGGAAGGTGAACTGGCAGAGCTCTTCTTTTTTACCGTGAGGTCTGTTGTAGTTGGAGGGAGCCGGGCCGGGTCCTGAGCTGGGTCCTGCCCCCGGTCCGGAAGGCGGAGGTAGGCTTGGCATCTGCTGCTGCATCCCGGGCATGGGCCTCTTCCCTTGCACGGCCATCTGCAGGTGGTCCGGGAGGGGCTGCCCCCGCGCCAGCATCTTATAGGCCATGATCTGAGCGCGCAGCTGGTGCAGCTGGTTCTGGTTAAAGGGCGTCGGCCCGCCCCGGTTCTGCTGGCCCAGCACCTGGGGATCCCCTCCGTCTATGGGCACCCCACCAGGGCCTTGGGGCATGAGGGGCCCCGAGGGAGGGCCGTTGGCGGGGACGGGGCTGGGCGCATGCTCCGATCCACCCAGCGGGGAGGGGTAACCTGTGAAGAGGGCATCATCGAGGGTAAGAGCGGCGCCCCAGATTGGCCGAGCACATCTGAGAAGCCGTCCTGAACGAGGCAGTAACTCTCGAGAGATCGGCGGGCAGGTCCTCACAGGGACAATAGGACTTTGGGTCAGGAGACATCAGACAGAGAACGGACAAAACGACAGAAGACTTTGAGTTAAAGCAGATGGGCAAAGTAATCATATGTTCAGCGTTTTCTGGCTCAACAGCGGGCCTATGGTGATGATTATGATGATGATGACAGTATTTAGTTGTCTAAGTTTAAAAGCACCAAAACATTTTTGGTTCTTTCCTCAGTCCTTCTTGAGTTTCATGCCAGCAGAGTACAGGACAGGAAACAGAAATGGAATAAGAGCCAATAGCAGGTCCACACCAGATCAGCGAGACACCCCTCAGGCACCAGTGGTTAGAGAACAAGATAGGATGAGATTGCGAAGAAAAAATATGAACTCAGCACCGAAAACACTAGGAAATCCCCAGCTGGGTCACTGCGATGCCGTGGCGTTCAGAGGGGGGAGCCCTGCATTTATGTAAAATCACGTCTTTGTTATTCGCTCCTGAGGGCCCACAGTGCAGATAAACCCAGTCTCCACAGCGAGCGGACCACTAAGAGCAGGGGCGACAGAAGTGAGCAGCTGCTGCTAGAGCTGCAGGACATGCGCCCCCATTAATTAAACCATACAAAAAAAAGTCACGATCCACCCGGATATACCCAAGCAGGACACAGCCTTCTATAATAATGCTCCCAAGTGGAAATAATAAAAAGCTTGTTTTGCGATCATTGGCAAGGAAAAAAAAGGGGATTTTTGCTTTGAAGTAGTAAATTCATTAGGCACTGATGGAAATAAAAAATTCTCCAATCGCCCCCCACCAGCAATTTCACTCTCCCAAATTTATCAGCAATAGACTTGCACTGGACCTTGGCCCCTGCAGACTATAATACTATATCCAGATCAGGTAAAGTATGAAAACAATCCCACAGCTAGCGAAAACAGCACCCATTTTAAAGAATTCTGTAGGTGATGCTAGGATGCTATTTTTTACCCTTTCCTTAGGGCACACGCGGAGGAGGGGAGGGGCTACACGGGGCCGATATGGAAGAGATCTAGGCTGCACGCAACAGGGGTATGGTCTGCCCACAGACGGCACGATGAGAGACGCGCTCTGCTGAAACAGCTCTGCACGGCGCGACAGACATGCTCCCCCTCCCTCCCTGCCCCCGGGGCTGGTGCTCGTCGTGCACCTGCTCAGCCTTGTGTTTCTCAAAACAGGAAGCACAGCCAGCCTGCTGTTTCCAGCAAACACAGCAGAGCCAGCAGAGGACAAGAAGCCACGAGCTGTAGATTAAATTAAAAGCCCCTATAACAGGTTTTTACTATCCAAGTGAACATCTTTACATACAACAGCAGAATGCCAAGGCCTTTCCAATAGTAAAATTTGCTGTCTAACAGGGACACTTCTCATTCATCCTTTTTAACCACTTCCAATTCCAATTCCAATTCAGGGTCACAGGGGAGCTGGAGGCTATCTCAGAGCACAACAGGCACAAGGCAGGCTACACCCTGGATGGGACGCCAGTCCATCACGGGGCACACACGCTCACTCACACCAGGGCCAGATTTACCTGGAGATTATTAACCCAGCAACATGGCTGTGGACAGTGGGTGGAGACCCACACGAACCTGGGGAGAGCATATAAATGCAGGTAACGCCCCAGGTCTGGAGCTGAACCCAGAGACGCTTCTTACTTGAGAATACTAATGTGCACATCACTATTCTGTGGCTTGCAGTTTCCCCACTTTAGAAGTGGCTTTTAGCTCCTTACAGCTGTACGACAGCTTCTCGGCTGCATGAATGACCTGCCCCCTGTGGCACGGCCAGCTTCCCATGGGGCATGTGAGCTCGGCAGCAGCGCTGGCGCTGATTGGAGGAGCTGGTTCTGTTGGCGCCGCTAGGAGAAAGCCCATCGCCCTGGCCCAGACCGGGATAGGATAGGAAGAAGGGGGCTTGTCTTTGCTAAGAGGCACGTTTGCAGGTGTGGACTGGGAACCCCCGCTCAGAAAACGATAATGAAGCACCTACCTTGTGAATGCTGGTCCATGGGGCTCGGGGGCGGGCCCATGCCGCTGTGCCCCCCCGGTCTCATGCCCATCCCCTTCATCTGCCCGTAACGGGGGTCGTCGGGCATGCCTTTCTCATGCATGGGGTCCATGGGCTGCAGGATACCAAGGGCGCAGATGAGGGAGAGATCTCACTTAAAGGAGTTCCAGTGTGGCCATGTCCCAATAATCAGAAAGGTGCTTATTCTTGGTCAGGGCTGCAGCACTGAGAGCACATGACGTCTAAACTTCCCCGGCTAATGGCAGGGCCAAGAATGAAGGGGCAGCTTCAAGAATCAAGGAACAGCAAACCAAACCCAGCCCAGCAATCCTTTCCTTGTTCGTTTCCTTTCCTATCTGTCGCTCCCTCCCGAACAGCTAACACTCTTCCACTGGATGGAAAACAAGGTGGTTTCCCAGGGCAGACACTTCCCTTTATTCCAGGTTCTTCCAGCTGGGGGATGTTGCAAAAACAGTGCAGAAATGCATGGTAATAACACCACATCACGCCTTCATTTTTCCCACCACTCATGTCATTGGGAGGTTGTGGGTTCAAATCCCGGGTGAGACGGTGCTGCTGTACCATTGAGCAAGATACTACATCAGAATTACTCCAGTTAAATACCCGGACAGGCAAACAGTCACAAATCGGCAAAAAAAAAAAATCAAATGTATGCAAAATGCAAGTCTCTGAATCTCCTTCCCATAGGCCTGCTGTTTAAGGTCATGGGTCTCTCTTGAGTCCAACCTGAATTTCAGCACCAGGCATTATTTCAAAGCTGATTTCCAGGACAACCTGTCCAGAAGTTAATCGAAATGCCCAAGAGGCCATTAAATAGGCCTCCTCTGCTGGAAGCTGACAAACCTCGACCAAAAGCACAGACAACGGATCGCTGTACAATCACAGGCACAGTAAAGGCCAAATCTAAAATAACAGGGCAAAAAAAGCAGACATGCTGTGAGATGCTCCTCTATAAAATAAAAAACCTCAAAAAAAAAACTCTCCTGATTCACGGAGAAAGGTTTACTATTGTCTAAGGGGATTAATCTTTTCTGTCATAACGTATGTGGAGATCAACAATCGCCTTCTAGTTCAATGCCCTTTTCACATCATTGGCATGAAAAAAACAGGAATATATTTAAAAAAAAAATAATGCTGTCTAAGGATAGACCATCCTTTTCAGCTATTTAACATATTGCGTTGCTCATCAGACTTTGTAAAGCAAACAGGTTTAAGCATCTGCCTCTTTGGAATTTTAAAGCTCTGACAGTGATTTCTCTGAATCAGGAGGTTCCAACTCTTATCCAGCAGATTTTCGACATCTCTTTAAAATACCACTACTGTAGAACTGGGAGGAACTAAGAAATCAATCTCACTGAGCCACAGATGTGCTGATTTTAACAGTTAATGACAAGATAGCCCTGCTGCAGACACACTGCCTGACCCTCCAGGACCGGCACTGGACAGCCCTGCTGCAGACACACTGACCCTCCAGGACCGGCACTGGACAGCCCTGCTGCAGACACACTGACCCTCCAGGACCGGCACTGGACAGCCCTGCTGCAGACACACTGACCCTCCAGGACCGGCACTGGACAGCCCTGCTGCAGACACACTGACCCTGCAGGACCGGCACTGGACAGCCCTGCTGCAGACACACTGACCCTGCAGGACCGGCACTGGACAGCCCTGCTGCAGACACACTGACCCTCCAGGACCGGCACTGGACAGCCCTGCTGCAGACACACTGACCCTCCAGGACCGGCACTGGACAGCCCTGCTGCAGACACACTGACCCTCCAGGACCGGGACTGGACAGCCCTGCTGCAGACACACTGACCTTCCAGGACCGGCACTGGACAGCCCTGCTGCAGACACACTGACCCTCCAGGACCGGCACCGGACAGCCCTGCTGCAGACACACTGACCCTCCAGGACCGGCACTGGACAGCCCTGCTGCAGACACACTGCCTGACCCTCAGTGCTCCCCTTACCTTGTGCATTTGGTGCATGTTATCCTGAGGGTACCCCGAAGGTCCCTGTGGGGGCAAGGGGTGCCCAGAAGATGGGGGTCCTGGGCTGGGTCCCATCATGCTGTGAGCAGAGCCCGGAGATGGCCCGGGACTGGGGCCCAGCATGGCGCCAGGGGAGGGTCCCGGGCCAGGGGAGGGTCCTGGCCTGGGGGTCCCACCCATAGGGGGGTCCGGGGTCGACATCTTCGCCTGATGCAGCTAGTGGGGAAACCAGTGAGCACCGTCCTGCAAGAAAAAAGAGCATGCATGAGAGAGATAGTCAGTGCCCAGCCCCAAGCAGGCAAGACTAATGCAAAAACACACAATAAGAAAGGTCTCAAATGAAAGGAGGCCAGTCTTTCTCATTGAGGAGCTGGAGATCAGGCTGGTGTCAGGAACCCCTCCAGCAGGTTTTGCGACATGGCTGGGAGTAAGATGAGTACAGCTTTCTTGCCCCTGCTGGGATTTGATCCTGGTCACCTCGCGGGCTCCGAGCACACACAGCGCCCCTCTCTAGGCGAGGGCCAACGCCACCACAATGGAAGAGCGGTCTGCTGTCTTGCGATGTCTAGATTGCAGAGGGAGGAGACGTCATATCTGTAACCAGCTCCGTGTGCAAGTCCTGTCTCACGCAGAGTGGCGCATTCACTGCGGAGCGGTGGCTCCGTGGCTAAGGATCTGCGCCTGTGGCTGGAAGGTTGCCGGTTCAAATCCCGCAGCCGGCAGAGCAAGGCCCTTAACCCCAGCTGCTCCAGGGGCACCATATAAATGGCTGACCCTGCGCTCTGACCCCTGCTTCTCTCCCTGTCTGTGTGTCTCATGGAGAGCAAGCTGAGGTATGCGAAAAGAAATTCCTAATGCAAGAAATTTTATAGGGCTAATAAAGTAATCTGATCTGCTTCCACACGGACTGCAGCGCATTCACTGATCTGCTTGTCTAGACTCTTAGTTTGCTCGAGTCTGCTCAAAATGCCCGCCTTCAAGCATACGGTTCCAGAACAACTTCAGCATCCAGCGCTTTTAAGAAGCAGCTCCTCTGCCTGCTCTCTCTTGGCCCCGTCTAAACAGCGCCGAAGTGATCAGGGCAGGAAGAACAGACATTCCCACACCGAGCGGAGGAGCAGCTGCTCACATTTAGAAGGTTACAACCCCAGCTGGATCAGGGCAGTGCTGAAACTGGATCATTACATTTGCCACTCAGCGTTTTAAGAGATAAAAGCATAAGTAACAATAGCACTCCAACACAAAACTGAAACGAATTTCCCCCTGCTGTTAAATGAATCAAGAGGAGCCAAGCAAGCACAGAAGACTCAGCGGTCCCGAACGATCATGGCCTGTCACTCTTTAGATTTTGGTTCATCAAGAAAAACAGACACCGACACCTAGCAAGCTCCCCAGTGCAAGGTGCTCCACTACAGAACAGGGCTCCAGAGAATTGGCATGATCCACATAGCTAATATACTGCCCGACCCCTTCTCATAAACAATCAACACTGAAAAAGCTTTTCGCAGGAGAGCCTATATACTACATCTGCAACTTCATCAACAGGTACAGGACCTGCCACAGCTGTCTGTCTAGACTGTGCTATCATCTACCCACTCCAGAAGGGCTTGCAGATAAAGCCCTACCACTGTGAATCCACATATTGCTCTGCGTCGATACAAAGTACTGCCCCTATATATCCACATATGGACTTAGTGGTTGTAAGTAAATATCAAACAACAAGCTTTCAGAAAGTTTTCCATATGTGGGTGTCACTGCCTCTCGACACGGTCGGGTCCCTTTTTCCAGAAGAACTCTTGCATTGAATACTAGAACTTTGATACAGACTCATCAGTCAGAAACAGATGTCTGGGCTCTCCATCAGACCGACAGGTCAAACTGCAAACTGGTGAAGATGTGAATATGCTGCACCTTTTGTGCAGAGAGCAGCGCTACACGTTCAGAGTTCCCTTCTGTTTACGAGACAGAATTGGATATCTTAATCCGATTCACAAAAAGAATGTGAATGACCCAACTCGAGCAACTCTTGACTCAGTAAATCAGCGCATCTTGTTGATCTTGACGGGCACGATCATTTGAAAGTGAAAGACACTGTGACAATCCAGCATTTTAGCACAAACGCATCCTGATGAGGTGGTCTCACTGCCATTTTCCTGTTGAGTCCTCTTCAGATTGGCAGCGGGAAAACTATCCATCCAGCCCAAGGTTGCAGCGAGACCCAGAGACTATCCTTGCAAGCAACAGTCGCAAGGAACGATTCACCCTGGATGGGACACCAGTCCATCACACACTTACAACAAGCCCTTGGAGAAAACTCCATTTTCTGCAAATAAAACACTTACACATGGAGGTCACAACAACACAAGGGGTGGGCACGGAGAGGACTGGGGTTGTGCATAATACAGAAAAGTGGAAGGGAACCCAAAACCTTGCGCAACGGGCCGGCACACTTTCTCTGAGAAAAGAAGAGTTTGGTTTAAAACCGCTGTTGTGGCGTAAGTAAGGAAAACAGAACATACATATTTTCCTTTGACAACCCAGATTAGAGTTCCCTGAACCCATGGCTACAGCCCCCCCTACAAAAGCACTTTTTTGTGTAGCTGGAGGCTGCAACCCTAAAGGACCCCCCAAATATTCATTGATAAAAGCACCCCAAATTTACCTACACAACCTAACGCTGCTAGAGAGTTTCATGTGGACTCAAAAGCTTACAAAAGCTCTCCAAATGATAGAAAATTCTCAATTAAACACTTTACTTTTACACACCCTGGTAGCTGTAAACCTTTAAGAATGGTTCATACACCGACTGCAGACAGGACAGGATTGGCGACAGGGAAGTTTACTGAGAGCTAAAATGGGGAAAAATTAAAATACCATCCTACAACCTTTTACAAGAAAGGTAGAGTGCGACGGGGCTATTACAACTTTTAAATAACGTCTGTGTTGTTGATTTGTTAAGTAAAATGTTAATTCTGAGGCCTTTAACCCCTCAGATGCACAGGCTTCAAATCCTAAAGAATCCTTCAATTTGAAAACTCGAGTTGAACTGGTGGGACAGATACAATCATTTTCAAAGTATACAAATGACATTTCCTAAAGATAAAACGTACCTGATACTTATAACCGATTGGGGAGATATACATTTAAATATTTCTTCTGTATCTTCTATCCTAAACACGTTATGATAATTTGGAATAAACACAAAATGTCTGTCCAATAACAAAACAGGCAGTCTCAACATTACCAACATCAACAAGGAAAGGAAAAAAAACGTCTAAACAGCCATAGTAGAGTCTGGCGGCTTTGAAAAGGCGTTTATTCGTGTTTAGGTGCGATGAGTACAGTAATAGAATAAATAC
The DNA here is from genome assembly GCF_059453375.1 of Lepisosteus platostomus. NCBI lineage: Eukaryota > Metazoa > Chordata > Actinopteri > Semionotiformes > Lepisosteidae > Lepisosteus > Lepisosteus platostomus. The sequence continues at coordinate 16,567,212 of NC_142623.1, forward strand.
ATTTAAATTATTTCAGCATCGGAAAAAGTCAATATTAACCTACCTCACAAAAGCTTGTTCTCATTGTAAAAAGAAACACAGTAACGCCTATACATCATTATCAGACGCTTTTATTATGGAGGAAAAAAATGTCTCTCTGAACTTGGCCGTGTGAGAAGGGGGTATTTAAATTCTTCATTTTTCGAATAAAAACTGCAATTTCGTTCAGCTGGATACAAAGGGTGAAAATCGGGAGACAAAGAGCTACCAGCCGGCCATGCTGGTTTCTCTCGCTTAGCCTACGCTGGATATATATTTTAAGTTGATGTTTTCAGAAATCCCAGCAGCGAAAAAAGGCAAAACGTTTTTTTTTAAGTGTATTGATCCGCCCGGCCTCCCGTACCCTTCCCGGTCTGTATTTCCCCCATAAAATAATTTCATTCATTCGAGCTGAGCGGTGGCTCACAAGCACACGGACCAAGGAGAAACATCTTTCAGCTGACGAGCCGAGCGCAGGGGAAGGAGGAGGAGGAAAAGGAAAGAAGGAAAAGCTCCAGACCGGCAAACAAATGAACGAAGGGGAAAAAAAGCAAAAAATAGGACCCGTTTTCGTGAAAAGGCCACGTAGAGACTCAACGGAGCAATAATCGAGGGGCGCTTACCAGCTCAGGGCAAATGCAGGTCTCACCGCCGCGTCTTCCCCCTCGCTTTCTGCGGAAACAAAGAGCTCCCTGCTGGCTGCACCCCCCTCCCTCTCTCTGTCGCCTGACTGTATTTCTCCAGCCACACCAACCATAGAGTCTGAGCGTTAGCGCCCCCCCCTCCTTCTCTCTCTCTCTCTGTTTTGTTTTTTCTAAAACCCGGCCGGCTTGTCCGAGCGCAGGCGCAGTGCCGGCAGCACTGCAGGCGGAATGCGCCGCGGCAAAGAGGCCGGCCGGTGCGGCTCAGCCGGACGTGTTGGACGAGGTGGGGGGATGGGGTTGCTCTCAAACAGCGCCGAGTGCGCGTACGCGACTCGCTCACGTCTTGCACCTGAAGAGCAGTACACTGTCGTTTACCAAATTACCTCCTTTCACCCGTACTCTAGCACCAGAGTGGATTCAGAAATCGCACCGAGAGCGTAAATAGTTTGGTCGCTAAGCGTTTTTACGCAGTAATCGTGCATTTCCCCAGAGTCTCCTATATTCGTATGTTCCGAAAGGTACCTTGGCAACATGTTTAAAGTGGTCCCTGGAAACTAGTTTTTCCTCTCCCTAAGTTTTATCATCTGTTAAAAAGTGAGAATGAAGGGTCAAGCAAAATCCCGCTTGGGTCAGAAGATATCTTTTTTTTTAAATGACTAATTAGTTTGGGAAAAAAACCCAGAAGACACCAGGTTCTCGAGAAACGGAAGATGAGACTGCCGCTGGGTCGCGGGATGGAGCCCCAGCGCTCAGACTCCAGGAAGCCCAGGAGTGGAGTCGAAGACCTCGCCCTCCTCAGGGACCGGCGGCACGTCCATCCCGGCGGAACCGCGGAGCCCGACGCCCGGCCCGCGGCCGACGCTGCCTATCTCCGCGACGGCGCGCAGGCCCGAACCCCTGAAGCCGTTTCCGGGACGGCCTGGACGCACTGAGCACGCCGGCGCTGATTCGATGAGGGAGGACGGGCAGAGCAGCAGGTGTCTTCTGGCCCTGGCAGCACGGCTCGACCACCATCCTGGACAAGCCTTATGGGAATTCTAGCAAGGACCATGGACTCTCTCAGAGGCTGGTGCCACAGTGCCACTTGCGTGTCTTCCTCCAGCACTGCACCTCTGCCAGGAGACCAGTGCTGCCCAATTACTGACCCTCGTCCACATTCTCCCTACCCAGCCTGTTAGAACCAGTCGAGGAGAGGCAATACAGCACTGGAACACCTCTTGCTCCAGAGTCCAGCAAATCCCACATCGTTTATAAAATACATTTGAAAAATCATATCCCATATACAGCATACTTTTTCCCTCCAGTTCAAATAACTAGGTCCACCAAGTACATCGATCCTAGCTCTAGAGAGCTGGAAGCAGATGAACTGTTCTGATTAAGAAAATAAAAAGACAATTCAGGTTATACAGCGCCAATTTCGAAAGAAAACGGCCGATAAATCCCCCCCAGAACAGAATTAGGTAATTTTGCTGCAGGTAACTCGAACCAGCTTGAACACTAGAAATCTCAAACCAGTAGAAATGGGCAACACCCACTGCTCTTGTATTTGCATTGGCTTCTATCATTAAACCTTTAATTTATTATCACACTCCATACTGTACTGTTAATTGAAGCCACCCTATGTACATCTCACTGGGGAGAGATTTTCAATAAAATTCACAGAAACCCACCCTACAGTTAATCATTTTTTCCCATTTATATAAAGGTAAATCAAGATAAAGCAATTAAAACAAGCAGACCGTTGTAAATTTCTTTCTTCTTTTAAAAAACAATTTATTGTTTTTCAGCATGTTTTGTGCAAACTCTTCAGTGGAAAGACACAGGAAGAGGATTAGTTTGCTTTCAGAATCTTTTTAAGTACAATAAATCTGAATGCAAGGAGAACTAGACCTGATGATTTTGTTTGGAAAAAAAATGTTCCTAACTTTAAACATTGAATTAAACGGAAGTGTTTAAATATACACAGTACATATAAAGTTTTTTTTTTTTAAATGTACAATCCCCAGGTAGAAAACTGCATTACACAGCAGGGGTCCAACCCTGGAGTCAGATAATTTACACAGTAGATACGCATCAGGAACTATACTCCCGATACAAAGTCGGGCGTGACGATCGGGTTGTGCATGGCCTGTTGTGCGGGTTTGTGACTGGAATGACATCTTAGATCTTTCTCCACTATGCAGAGGGAAGAAACAACAGACTCCAGAAACATGGGTGGTAGGAAAAGAAAGCAAACAGATGTGGCCAAGCGTTACATTAGCACCGATTTGCTATGGTCCTCAACAGTGGTCTTTCGGTTGCTCTTTTGTCCCAAATATTTTAGGCCCAATAAATTAATGGTGCATAGTAACTGCAGGCAACATGGTACTCGAACCAGAGCTTTTCTATGACCGGGAAAAGGCAAAGCTATGGGAGCTCAGCACCTGTACTTCAACCCTGCAGTAGTGATTTTTGTTTTTTCCTGGCAGGAGAGCGCGTGCTAGCAAAGCACTGATGCATACGACCACCTAGGCCTGGATCCACTGTCACTTTCAAGCTAGTGGCATGTGCAGAGCCGTCCTGTCCACCGAAAAGATGGGCCGCGTCAGATGAATAACCCTTCATAGGAAGGCTAATGCTGACTTCGCACATAAGGTTCAGGGCTGTATATTAGAAAGGCCACACTACACAGACAATGCCTGACAGAGCCAGCCCAGACTGTGTAGCTATGAAGACGGGGCGACTTAACCACCCACCCCCTCAAGTTTGTGTGCCAAGACCAGTCAGAAAGATGCCGATAAAAACTGATTTAACTCTTAAAACCAGAAGGGCAGGGGATCAAGGAGAGGGTGTCAAAGAGCTAGGGATGTAGAAAGAAATCACAAAGCTCTCCGTTGGCACCCATCAAAGCAGAACACGCAGCACTTCCGGCCATGATGGAAACTGTACAAACGCTGACTGGGAGAGGGACGGATCTGAACATGCTGCTCAACTTGCTGGTGTAAACCTGAAAGCGCAGGCTGCTAGACAAAGACGACCGCTGAAATCCAGACGTGGGCGGCGGCGGGCGAAACTGACCCAGAGGGGGACAGTGCCTGCAGAGAGGAGGGACTACTGCTGTACTGCTCTGTTGACTGAAGTGTAATTCAGCACTTCAACTTGGTGAATCAGGCCACTATCCAGCACAGAAACAAAATTACCCGAGTGCAATTTGTGATGAAAACCCAGTGGAGAAGATCTGTGTGGCCAGATTCACATGGAAGGTGCTTGACTGGACAGAAGTCCGAACACGACCTGCAAATATAAACATCAGGCTGTATTTGCGATGGCAGTTTTGTTTGGCCCGAGAGGTAGGATGTTCTTCCTAGACTCGCCATATTCAACATGGGTATCCGATCAGGGCATAATCCCACAATGCAGAAGCCAGAGGAACATGTGTTACAGCTGTACGAGCCAGGAGTCAGCACTAGGATCCTTAAAAGGCCACAATCTGCCACACCATTCAGTTTGGGGTCCCCCATTCCAATTCGATAGGTCTGCATGTTTTCCCACTCAGTTCTTGAGCCAACTGAATTACAGCAGTGCAGTACCTTTCAGCAGCCCTTAAAGAGCCAGCACTCTAAAGAAAGCTATAAGATCTAATATGTGCCTGTCCTCCAGGACCGGACCAGCTGAAGACCCACAGCAACAGGCTTTAGTGGCTCTGAGGATTTGGGAAAGATTAGAGAGTCTTCTGGACTGGGGCCTTGCCGACACAGGTGGGCCTGTTTTCTACCTGAAGAGAGGAATGCTTAACCCCATGGCTAATTCGCCCCATTATCTGCGCTTACCATGCAGGAAAGAACCGACTTCCTGAAAAGATGACAAGTTTAACAGCATCCTCCACTCTCTGCTTAGATAACACAATTCGATACTTTGGCTTGCAGATGAATTTCAGGTAAGGCCTCTGTTCACAGCACACAGAGGGGAGCAGTGACTGTTGAGATCTTTTGCCCTATTACTATAAGCCTAAAGGTCACTTTGCTAACGTGAGCCTACGAGTTACTTGGTTTTACTCACAAAGGGCGTGTGCAGAACCTTTTCAAGCATCAGTGTTAAACAGAGCTGTGCAATGCAGAATTCATCTTCCAAGAGGGGGAGCACTTCGAGAAGACAATCTTCAATCACTAAAAACTCCTTTGCCGTTTTATAAATATAATCACATACTAAACGAAAGAACTTTGTCCGATTGTAAAAACGTCTTTAAAAAGGAAAGCCGGCTAGATTTGCATACCCAGGGCTCAGCGCTAACCCAACTCGGGAACAACTGCCCTTCGTTCAGAACAGGTTGCTCCCATTTCCAACTTAGCCGTCTGCACCTGCCCAGCATATCCCCGGAACAATTTGTTTTGAAGAAATAAAATAAATAAAAAAACACCACCAAAAGATGCAAAACAAAATCTAGACTCCCATCTTCTAGATTGTACAACTGAGGAAGTCATTTAACATTTCCTGCTAGTGTTAACGTGAGCTAACTAGAGTTTATGACTGAAAACTGGCACTGTAGGCCACAGAACAATGCAGCAATTGAGAGCACCGGAACTATTTGGGTACCAGCCGTGTGGTACAGAGCACACGATCACATGAGAAATCAACAGCAGAGTGGACAAATGTAGACAGCCAGCAGTTCTTCCACTCCATGCAGTTACAAGTACGATCCTTAATTTAAGAGTAGTCAGCAAAGGGGTCAGTTCATTCAGGACCGCTTCAATTAACTGGGGAGGGATCAAAGTCTTGCAATGGCATGGATAAGTAGGACGCTGGGCTACTTAAAGGGGTACAACCCTTTCAAGTTGCCGATTAAAAACAAAAAAACAAAAGACCCTAAAACCAGGATTAGCGACTCCAGTCCTCGCGAGCTGTAACATCTGGAAGAATCGCACATGTGCGTCTCAATGAGCCGCCGATTAAGACCCAAGAAAGGTCTCCTTGTCCAGTCCACCGGCTTGCAGACGGACAGGAGGCCGAAGGAGACTGCCGGCCCCTGTGGGCCACATTATCTGAAGAGCAGGGGGTGAGGGCGGCTCCTTGGCAGTCGCCCCGCGAGGTCACAACAAGACAAAGTCATCCATGCTGCCCCCGTGCGTCCTGGACAAGTGTCCCGCGGGCAGGATGCAGCCCCGGTGCGCGGAGGGCATTCCAGTGTGCTCTCCCAGCACGTAGTCCTGGCTCTGCCCCTCCGCAAAGGTGAAGATGGGGTACTTCTCCATGGGGGAGGAAGCCAGCGCCTGCAGGGAAAAAACAGGGATCCTGAGCGGACGTTCGGGTCACAGCAACACGCCAGACTACGTGGTGCAGAATTAAAACCAAGAGTCGAAAGGAGCTCAGCACGATGCATCGGTTCTAGCAAGCAAACGTTTTAAGTGTGATCTAGTTAAAAAAATTGAAGGTGGCCTTCAAAGACTTTGGCAAGGAATTCTAAAGTCTCACAACCCGTGTGAAATGTCTGCTCTCCATAGGCAGGGTTCCCACTCATTTTTTACCAACAAAATTACATTTCCACTACTTTTCCTGCATAATTTACATCATGCATGTCCTGGGCCTTCATCTTTTTGGAGTCACTCCCTTCATTTGGAGACACTCCCTCTCCCTTGTGCTTTTTGCTTCTCCTGTCTCTCCCCCTTCACACCTGAAGATGACTCGGAAGCAACAATCCCCGTACCCACACAGGAATCGGGGGACAAGAAGACGCACCCCCTCATCAGTGCGACCTGTCGGAGTGGTTTCATTATTTGATACTGGCCTATCAGGCGCTGGTGCCCCACAATTAGAGGTTAGAAGAGTGTTGTGTCTCAGCCTGGCACATCTGCTCTTCATTAGCTGGGGGGGTTGCTGTATTAGGTCCTAAATTGGGGCACCCTATTCTTCTCTCTCAGTCCGGGAGCAGAGTTAAAAAGGAAAAACAGCTGGGAAGGAGCAAACAGGAAACTCACAGCCGTGACAGCCGAACACAGAGACTCGAAGTCCTTCCTGCTCCTGGCGTAGAAGCCTATGGTACAGCTGGGGTCCATTCGGCTGAAGCTCATCTTCCGCGGGGAGTTACAGTGAAACGACTGGGGGAGGGGCAAAGAGAGAGAGAGAAAATAGGGTCAGTACATTTTCTTAATCTTTTTTTTTCTAAAGCCAACCTGGAGGAATGCGAGTGAGGTACTTATTCAAGAGTACAACAGCTCTGTCTTGCCCTCTCAACAGAAACTTAACTGATACTCCTCAGCGCCACAGCAGTCGGGTTAACAGCTGAGCGACAGCAGGGAAGCATGGCTCTTAACACACACACTGTTGCTGAACAGGATGAACATCCTAATCCTCCGCTTGTCTCAACACTCATCCCGTTCACCAGCAATTCTGTCAAATCAGTTAAATGCTTATTTCTAAGGTCAGGCCTTACAGGAATATGGTTAGATGAATAACAGGGGCAGCATGGTGGCACAGTGGCTCACAAAAAGAGCAGCACTGGTGCCCTGGGTTCAATTCTGGATCTAGGGTGCTATCTGTGTGGAGTCTGCATGTTCTACCTTGGTTTGCATGGGTTTCCTTCCACAGTTCAAGGCCTTCTGGTAGGTTAATACGCTAATGAGCAAACTGGCCCTGGTGCAACTGTGTGCCCAGCAATGGACTGGCATCCCGTCCAGAGTATCCCCTGCCTTGTGCCCGTTATTTGCCAGGATAGGCTCCAGCTCACCACGACCCTGAACTGGATGAAATGGATTGATGTTGGTTCTGCCCATAGAAATAAGCATTGCAAGAGGACTGGCTAAAAATGCTCCCCATTTTTGGAATCATCTCTTCCCCACACACAAAGTACTTTTAATAAGCACGAGGACGCAGACTCTTACACACTGCAGGCGGTGGGAAGGAGGGCATGAGTGATTTCCCCCTGCAGAACGACAGTGCTCTGTGGCTGCACAGCGTTCCTAAAAAAGAACTAGGAAAGTTCTAACCTCCAGTGGGAAGTGGTCTCTAGTGACGTCCACCACAGCTTGACAGTAGTGTGGGTCCAAATACAGCAACTGCTCATCTGTCCAGCAGAAAAAGGTCAGGAGGAATGGTCAGAAACAGATGCAGCGATGCCAAAAATTCAGACTGTGCCATATTCTTTCCACATCTTACCTTGGAACCCAATGAAGTAGAGGGAGTGTTTGGGCTTCCCCCCAATGATTCCAATACAGCAGTCTAAACTGAGAATGCTCTACAAGGAGAGAGAAAGGGAGACATTCCTGGTGTCATGAGCAGGGCTCACATTTCCAAATTATATCACTCACTGCAAGACATGGCAAAACACTTTAGATAGGCTAGGAAACCATTCACACAGAGACGTAGTGCACTATAGAATTCCTCCACCGGCAGGAATCACTCATATCTTAGGTGTTGGCTGCGTAATAGTCACTGAATATCAAAATCTTCTGGGTGATACTTCATCCAAATTGATCTATAGTTTAAAGCTGCATAAGTTGTTTGTAAACAAGAGATTGGTTTTGGATTTTAGACCTTAAAAGAGCTTCAAGTGCTGGAAAAAATCTGGGTACAGCAGCAACATCCACCACCTGGAGTTCGAATCCATGACCCTCTGGTCCAGAGCCTGGAGCCTTGACCACTATCCACACTGCTGCCCAGGAAGAGCAAACAGGCCTGAAGATTCAAGTCAACACATGTTCCCCGGCCACAGATTAGCACACCATTCATGGGGCAGGGGTCTTGCACTCAGGGTATTCAATACTGTAAGGCACTGAAGACCGTAAAGAACTTGAAACTCCCCCTGCGACAGGCGCAGAGCCTCTGTTCAGGAATAGCAGTACCTTGACGCACTCCGTGTAGACTGGGTTGAGAGTCTCACCCCCCAGGCGGACAGGAACCAGGATGATGACCGACTTCCAGCTGGGGCTGGGTGCAGACAAGCCCTCCGTCACGCCCTGCTCACACAGCCTCGCCACGTCGCCCTTGTACACTGAGCAGAAAGACATCAGCACAGCTCAGACCCTGGCCTGTGGCAATCGCCTTGCAGCTGCAAAACTGTTAATCACTCCACAGTGACCAGGAGTCAGTCTTAAGCAAACTAGACATAAGGTACAGGGTTTTGAGGTTGTGAAAGTTAAGGTAAAACGCAGGGCACTCACCAGTACAGTCCTGAGATACATAAACTGCCAGATTTCGGATATCTGTGGCGTTTGCAACAGCTTTGCTGGAAAGACAGAAGAGGAATCCCTTTAGAGATGAGCTTCCTTCTAGATTATACACAGTCTCCTAGCAGCGATGGTTTAAATGGTCATGGAAGTTTTTGGGAAAACAGATACAAGGTTAAAATCTGCATGAATCTTTCAGGAGAGGTCGGGACATCACTGTAGTTTAAAACAGTTATCTGGAACATGCAACGAGCCCAGACCTTCGACTAAAGTGCCGCAGGGGGCTCTCCTTTGCATACCGAAAGAAGAAAGTATCAGGGAGCACCAGCACAAAGACCTGCACCTGTTTTGATATCAACCCCCCACCCCCTCCCATGATCAGCTGACTGTACATAGAAACCACTATTCAAAGCAAAGCAGAACTATTAATTAGCCAGAATAAGACATGTATACAGCCATCTGGGATAACCAACAATCCCATTAAAGAGCTTAGTCTGACATCACAATAGCAATAAGGGTTGTGTTGTGTTTTATTAGGATTCAGGTACTGGCATTTGAAGAGGGTAGCAGATGTCACAAGTATAACCATCTGTAAATTCAGCGTCAAGGTCCTGATGAAATATTAATAACGTAAGATTTTGCTCCTGTAGTCAAGTCCATGCAAGTTTGCTCAGCACAAGTGAGCAAGTGCCACATTTCCCCACAAACTGATGTTAGCTGATAGAAGCACACACAGATCTCTCGTCCCGCGCAGAGCTGGGTGAAAGCTAGGCTCTTACCAGATGATGTGTGCCACAATGGAGGGCCCATACCAGTCCCCCGCCTTCTTCCCTGAGCTCTTGCCCAGCTCCACCAGCTGGTGCACCCCGAAAGGGGCGTGAGGGTGATCCCCGAACCAGGACACCACTCGGCGGTGCACAGCCTCGGAATGCGGGTCCTGGCTGTGCCCCGGGGGGGCCCTCCTCCCTGACCCCTCGACGCCGCTGCCGTGCCCCCGGGGAGGCTGGCAGGGAGCCCGGGAGAGGGGTGGGCCAGGAAACAGCCCCCCGCGGGAGGGGGAGCGGGGCTTCAGCACCTCCATGTCAACGTCCGCCAGCTGATGGGCGCCCGGCCACGTCCACTCTGCAAAGACACCCCATTATTTACCGCTACAGCGGCCGACACCCCTGCAGTAACTCGGCTCAGCCCGAACCTCAACAGGAGAGAATCCTGAGCTCTTCCAGGCGATCAGCTCTGCAGATGATCAGAGCCTCAGCCTGCACAGTTTGCTCCAAGGTAAACCTGGGAGAAATCCCAGACTTCCAACTTGTTTAACATGTTGGCAATTACAGATTTTAACACAAATGCCAAATAGTTAAATCAATGCATCCATGCATTTGCCTCGCTCTATCCCTTTGTGCTAGAATCTGGAAACTGTGAATCTACATGCATCCTTTCATATTCCTCCTGACATGACCCGGTGCACAGGAATAAAACAACTTGAATAAAATCAGCCATGCACTTGTACTTCACAGCCCATCGCAGGAGTACAAGCACCAGCTGGAATCTGCTCACACTGCCTGATCACTCTCTGCTGAAAGAGCTGGCCCGGGCAGGCTCACTGACCTGAGGGCAGCAGGTGTGCCAGCAGGCCCTGCGCCAGCAGCATCTGCCCGCTGCGCAGCATGCAGCCCCAGCCGCAGTCCGTGGTCCACACCGAGCCCTCCAGCTGCGGGAACTCCCGCCGGTAGGTCAGCCACAGCCGCGACACGAAGTCCCGCTGGAAGCGCTCCACCTCGTCTGCAAGGGAGAGGGACAGCTGGGTCACGGGGCGCCCGCGGTACAGCCGCTCAACCTGGACCACCGCTACCGCGGTTACCATCGGACACCTCTACCGGGCCTAGCGGCTCAGGGGGTTCTACAAAACCGTGGGGGGGGTCCCCTTTAAAAACCCTGGGCCATTTCCGCACACAAAAAACTCAGCGTGCTGTGCTACAGCTAATAAGAAGTTTAAAAAAGTTAAAAGGGAACTACAGTTAATCAGGGCTGGGTTCAAATATATTCAAAAGCTGTTTCCTGCAGAATATTCCTAAAAAAGCACAGCCCCAAAAGCAACTCTACCCATATTGCTGCATCACAGTCATTTACACATCAACATATATCAAACCAGGCAGCACACATAGGTACTATATAGGACGAAACCAGAAGTCCTCAGAACACCACGCCCCCCTAATCTAAATCCCCACATCAATATCGCTTTCTTACTGTGTTTTCAGATACTATGCAAGACCTCGGACAGTTAATATGATCAATGTGCTGTTGAAATAAATGAAACGCAATATCGGTTGTCCAACACACAGGAGAACGGTGCCAATCCAAAGTGGTGTTCTCCACTGACAGGCGTGAACATACCTTCATCGTTGAGCACGTAGATCCGGCCCAGCAGGATCAGGGGGGAGGTCTTGTTGAAGCTGGTCTTCATTTTGACTGACCACCCTGTTGAAGGGGGGAGGAGAAGAGAAACGAGAGATTTAGCACAACGAAAGCCACAACGAAGCTCTGGTGCTAGGAACACACATTTTCCCCAGCTGCTCCATCTTTTGTGTGGTCTATCACCCTACAGCCTATATGATTCTCCGTTGTCTGTGCCTGACCGCACAAATCCATCACCCTGTAATTAAGACATTCAGCTGCCAGTTATTGTTTCACTACATAGTTTAATGCAACATTTCATTTTAACACTTGCTTCTGTTAGGTCAGTGCTCTGACCTAACAGTAATTGACCTAACGATAATTTTTTGCTCGTACGGGGCAACTAAAATTCAAGAAAAGAAAAACTATTTTCTAAACCAGACATTGGCAGCTCTGGTTCTGGAGAAGGAACAGTCTTCCAGTAACAGGAAAAGCAGGTTTTGTTCCCAACTTCCCAATGCAGAATATTACAGCAATCAGAAAAACCAGACCAACTTCCCCAAGCAGAGCAAATACCAGGTCCAGTGAAGACACTGAGCTTGACATACTGATATGTGGAAGCTGCGTGGAAGTGTGCTTAAAACCAAGAGCTGGAGACCTCTTTTTTTTACACAAAGAGTGGTGGGGGTGTGGAACTAGCTACCTAGCTATGTTGTTGAAGCAGATACGTTGGATTCCTTCAAGAAAAGGCTGCAAGAGGTCATTGAATTAACTAGCTACTGACAGGCTGGACCAGAGTGTAACCTGTCTTCTGTTCTGATTGAGAGCCAGGGTCACAGATCCCGGCTGCGGTCGGGCTGGGTGCTCTGCCCGTGCTGTACTGACCGTACTTGACGTTGTTCCAGGCGGACATCAGCTTGGCTTTGAGGCGGTCCACCTCATCCGGCTCGTCGTTCCCAAAGTAGTTCCTGGGGTCACGGGGCGGCCTCCTGCCAGCAGGGGGCAGCAGATCCTCCTGCTGGGCCCCGGCCCTGTACTGCGCTGCGCTGGGAGAGACCGAATTCATGGCCTCGGGGATGTGGCTCGTGGGGGGTCCGCAGCTGCCTTCCGTCTCGGGGACTCTCATAGCCTCGGCACCCTGGTGGGGGGGGCGAGAGCAATCAGGTCAACTAATACAAAAAGTCACACCTAACCCAAAAAACACCCTGGTATCAGTTCTAATATTTCTTGTGGAACAGGCCACGATGTAGATGAAAAACAATACCAGGAAACAGTCGAGGAAAGCACCGCGTGACGTGGTTTGAAGGAATCCGCTCTCAGACTGAAGAGACACGAGACGTAGCTCCGGGAGAAACAACACGACACACTTGCACACAGACAGTGAGTCCTATTGAGGCTGCCTATTGCACAACAGGCCGTGACAGGCGTCAGCCATTTACCGACGTGCACAACAGAAACTAAAACGTAGCCCTTTTAACCACAGAAGAGGACTTCACAAAGGCTGGAGGCCAAGAGGAACACTGAACATTCAGCCCTTCAAAAAAAAAAAAAAAAAAGGCATGGGACTTGCACGAGACTGGGAAAAAAAGCAAAAATTCAACCCCCCACCAATTGTTTCACTTTTGGTTGGATGGCCATCCAGTCTAAATATACTCTCTGCAGTTTACCTTGGGCAAACAGTCACAACAGTAAATCAATTGGGGACTCTGACAAGTGAAAAAAGGCATTTAACAGCTAATACCTAGGTGTGCGAACTCTTTGGCATTCAGCACTTTGTGAAAGACACTTTCCCTGAAAGGCACTAGATAAGGTTTGCTGAAAAACGTCAATCACTTTAACAGATAAGATCTTCAGCTGTTCAAATTCTGCTTCACCAGAATCTGCATCTTGCAAAGGACTGCGTACAGTCCTGAAATGGATCTCACTGCTATGCAACTGGGAGTCTGCTTTTCGTTTCCCTTCCCAGAAACACCCCACACCCTGTTTGGGAAGTATCATTTCCCAGGTTCTGTACTTGACAGTGTCTGGAGTTTTAGGATATTGTCAAATCAATCAGGGCAGCTACCATTCTCCTCTGATGCGTGCTCTGTGTAGCTCCTCAGCCGTCCCTGTGCTCTGCTAAAGGCCATCATGTGACATTTTGTAGACTATAAACCTACTGTTACATAGTATATTACAGTAGGGCTTTTCAACTCCAAGCACATGCTTTCCTGCTATAGAAATCTAGGGCACATAGAAGTGGAATGCTCAATCAATGGGGGCTATTTCACTACATAAGCAGAAAAGCTCTTCAATAATACTACCTTATTCCTTACACTCAGATAGCACTGTTCTGGTCATTCTACTCAAAAGCTATATAGGTAATGGGGACTCCCCTCCGCCACTACCAGTGTGAAGCCCCCATGTGGATGATGTGATGGCAGCAAAGTGCACCAGTACACTCACCACACATCAGCTATCAGTGGAGAATAATGAAGCTAATTCAGAGATGGGGATTTACTAGGAGGCCATGATTGGTAAAGGACAGGGGGAAGTTCGGCCAGGACACCACTACTCTATTTGAGAAACACCCTGGAATTTTCCCTGACGATGAAGAGTCAGGAATTTAGTTTTACATCTCATCTGAAGGGCAGTGCTTTTTTTACAGTATAGTGTCCCCGTCACTATACTGGGGCATTAGGACCCACAGACTGCAGGGTGAGCGCCCCCTACTGGTCTGACTAATACCTCGTCAGGCAGCAACCTTAGCTTTCCCAGGAGGTCTCCCATCCAGGAACTGACCAGGAGCACACCTGTAGAGATTCAGTGGGCTGCCAATTGTGAGTTGCAGGGCAACACAGCAGCTCATACAATTCTTTAGCAATTTCACTTTCTTCCCACATATTCTAGTGCATTTCATGCAGAAAAAAAGGAATCCACCCACCCATTCGCTAAAATCCTTTTTCCAATTCAGGGTCAGAAGTGAAATGGAGCCTAACCTGGCAAGCAGACGCAAGGCGGGGTCCACCCTGGACAGGACACCAGTCCTTCGCATGGCAGACGCAGACAAACACACACCAATATCGATTTTCCCAGAAGCCAGCTAGACTACCATTATGATTGGGACTGTGGGTGGAAGGTGGAAACCGGAGCACCCGACGGAAACCCACACAAACCTGGAGAGAACGTGCAAACTCCACACAGACTGTACCCCAGGAACTGACCCCAGGGCGCCAGTGCTGTGGACCACTGTGCCATGCAAACAAAAGCAAGCCGAGTTCTATTTGTGCTTGAGCCGTCTTGTCATAGGTGTATATTCAGTTGATCAGTGTATCAAGTTTGGACATCTATAGTGTTGTCGATTTTAAAGAATTATATTAAATTATCCAACCCCTGACCAAGAACAAGACAACACAGCCCCTCCTGATTAAGTCACAGTAGGCATTGTTCCCTTATCACCTACTGATTCAATCGGTTGGGGGCATTCAAGCCAACACTGACAAGGGGTAAGGAAGACAATAGGTAAGCAATTAACATAACGGGTTCGAGAGCTCCTGATTTACATTCTGGATTCAGAAGGAAAAGAACAGGCTAAGCTTTTCATTCACTGCATATAGGCTCTCGGCACGGAAGAAGGAGGGGGAGGGGAGGTTGAAAGAGCACCACGTTTCTCTTCTCCCAAAACCTTCCAGGCTACAAAGCTTTTACCAGAGACCAACCCCGGGTTAGACAACGTGGTTTATCGGTATCACTGGACTGACCCCGGAGAAAGAGATGCCAACCCTCTGAAGAAATCGCCGGTTTATTTTTTAACATAGAACTAAAACTCCTCTCCCACCGTGCAAAGATTAACCAACTCCGGGCACACCACTGACCATCTTGAGGAGATGTGTACACAACACGACCAGCAGCATAGAATTCCAGCTCCAGTTTTATTATTAGGCTGAAGCCATTTATGGGCACGACAAGTAGGGCGCACGGTGTCACCTGTGATACGAATGAGAATTCCGACATTTCCCCCCAGAATGCACGTTAATAGAAACCGGAGTGGAGCAACGATCGTGGGATGAACTGAAATTGTTTTAGCAAAGCTGCTGATCTTAAGAGGCTTGTTCGCATCCCTAGCTCTAATCTAGATTTAAAGATTTTCCAAGCCCTTGAAGAAAAAAAAACACATGTATATGAGAATGTGTTCATCCTTCTTCATTAATGCAAGCAGAAGGCTGTAGGTCGGAATTTAGTTGACAATGTAAATGCACTTAAGGATCGATACATAATTATACTCGTTCTGCAGCACATAGCGTGTGCGTGAATTGTATTAACTGCAAATGTCCAAATTCGCTAAAAGGCACGCATGTAATACCACAGTATAATCCATCACACATTTCAAATCTAGTTTTATCTCGGCTCGATGAGGGGACAAAACATACAATGCAACAACCGCAGAGTGTCTAACAGAAAAGTACCCCGATATCCAAAAGATTCGTAAATAAAACAGTTCTCACCTAAATTTGCAGATCTCCATCGTCGCAAACAGCATTTACAAGTTAACTTTTCACTTAAAACAGCTGAAGACAGGAAGATCGAAACACTGTTTTGTTTATCTTAGTGCTGGTCAGTATCATCACTCTTTTAAAATACAGCTAAGCAGAAAAAATATAATTTTAGCCTATTTCTGTGCAACACTCGCATCCTTAATAACTGACGCTTCCTATCTGAGTCCAGATATTTAAGTCACGAAAACATCAGAACTCAAAATGTTCTTGTAAACGCTGTGGCGAAGAAAATAGATGTTCACTGTTCCGGAAATTATAACAAGCCCCCGCTCTGACGAAAACCGAAAGGCCAGCCCATGGCTTTTTCGGATTGGCTAATGCACAATCATTCCTTTTATTGATTGGGTAAAGATACGTCAATCACGATGGAACGCCCAAATTCTGTCTCCCATTGGTCCTTGAGCTCATGTGACCATAAACACTACCCATGGTCCCCCATCATCACCGCTTTTGAGTTCACCTACAAAAGATCACGACGTTTTATCTGTTGCCTTCTGGGAAGTGTAGTTTAATGTGTAGCTACATGTCGCAAAAAACAGAAGGCAACGAAATTAGGTCCTCCTGAAGTGTCTATTTATATATCTATGTATATATACAGTACATAAGAAAGTATTCCTCGTGAGTGACCCAAATGACTGGTCCTCATTTTTACAACAAAAATCATCACAGAGATGTAATATGTTAAAATGGGTAGATTGGACACAGTTGGTCACTTATAATAAAAAATATTGAGGGTATCAAAAGTTTTTTTTTAATTATAATCTAGAAAATATTGGCATAAAAAAATAAATCAGCTGAAAAAGAGATAAAACACGCAAACATGGGCTGGCAGGTGAACAGCATTGTGAGACATCAGGTTCAGGGGTAAAGGGTCTGCATTATACCCAAGGGCACTGGGAAACATCCAAGAACTTTGCTGAGGAAGCCGTGTGGTCTGGAGGAGAAGGACAGAGTCATATTCCTGTCTCAAGTCCAGTCTCTCCCTGTGCCACCTGAGCGAGCTCCGGCCTTCAGAAGAGACAGCAATAACCACGATCCTCTGTAAGGTCTTCAGACAAGGCTGCTGATGCCTGGCTTATTGTCAGAGACTGAAAAAAAAGGTGTGGGATGAAAGTGTGGATCTTGATGGCCAGGGTCTCAGTAAGGGGGGGGGTTTGTCCTTCCTTGTTCTTAAGCTTCCCACTGATCAAGGCTCCAGGCACAGACACTTGTTAATTGCCACACAGTTCAGAATGTATGGCCATGTGGGGATGCAAGACAGGTTTAACTGCTTTCCCTGTGACCGGGGATGGGGTGGGGTGTGGCCTCCAGACCAGGGTGCGAATACACCATGCATCGCTACACCTGACCGTCTGTATGCAGCCAGTTGCTCAGAGCACACCCCTGAGAACAAGTCCCGAGCCCCTGAATTCAAAACGCCCTGGTCAGGAGAATTCAGAGGACTGGAGATGGAGGATTGTGAGAGCAATTCCAGGCTTGGACCGAGGAGAGGACTCGGACAGCAGGGAGTCTAGAGAGCAGCTGAGGAAGGCTCTGGCACCATCTCCCCCCACCTGACGTCGGACTCGGAAAAATCAAGGGGCTGCTGTTCAGGACACACTTGGGATTGAGGCGGATGACCGAAACTACATTTCTTTTCTAACAAAATAAATGTTATTCCACAATAGACATCTTACGATGAGTGTGCATGCCAGCAAAACTATACAAGTCCTACTATATAGCTCAAGTTGGGAACTGCGTCAGCATGCGGAGGCTGCAAAGGAACAAGTGAAGGCTTACTCCATGCCGAAAAGAGAAGAAAGAAACACAACGTTTCCACACTCTTCTTCTTCTGACACCCAAAGAAGGCTCCATAGCTGAAATGTTGCGTTTCTTTTCTCTTTTCAGCATGGAGTAAACCTGTACTTCTTCCTTTGCATCTCTACTTTATTGCAAACGTTCTTAAAAGAGTGATTTGTCCTTTCTTGAGCTGAGCAAGGGGTGGCTGGGGCTGGGCTCGCCCAGGAAAAGAGTCCCTCCAAGCCTTACATAGCTTCTTTACTTTGGAGCACCAACTCACCAGCCAGGAGCTGTTTTCAGAGGACAGAGAGGCCGGACTGTTCTTTTGGGACCTTGGACCACTGTTCCCATGCTGATGCAGCTAATTTACTGTCATTTTTATGCCTTAAGTTTAAAAGGATCCTTATTCTAGGGTACTTTATTATATACATTGATTGATTTAAGGTCATCCAGTCTGGCTATAGACTTCCTTTCTCTACTGGGATGTTTTGATCTTACTCAGTTTGTTTGTTTTTGCTTAAGACATTTCATTGCCAGCAACTACTGCTGCACTCTGTAATGTTCTGCATTTGATAAATAAACTTTGATTGATTGATTGATTGTAACCCTAGATTACAATCTAGGACAAAGGACACACCCTAGATTTAATCATTGCAAATGACCATTTTGTCTGCTCCCACTGCTCCCCCTTGATCTAGACCTCTCTGACCACTTAGCTATTCCCTTCAATCTGGAATGACCTGTTTCTAACACCTCCCCATCATGCTCTGTAATTGTCCACAACTGGTGATCAATTGATCAGCCAAGGTTTACAAAGTCTGTTCTATCCTCCTTATCTTGTTTCTCTAAGGTTTGTTATCTAAATCTACTCTGAACTAACTGTAGAAAGTCCTAATTTTGCAGCCAGAATCCTGACCAGGTCTAGTGCAAGTGTTCACATCACTTCTAGCCCATCTACACTCTATGGGTGACAGGGCCTTCTCCTGTTATGGCCCCAAGCTCCTGGAACTCTCTCTCCAAGGATATCAGAGAGTTAGTTTCTCTAAACCCCTTCAAATCCAGACTCAAAACTTTCTTCTTTGGAAGTGCCTTTACTTAACTGGTTCCATTCTTTACCCCTCTGCTCCTAATATACTTAGTACCACCATCCACGGTCTCCTCTGTATATTGTAATAGTGTTTTATCTTGTGTATTCTTTTTATTTATTGTAGTTGTCATTCTGTAAAGTGCTTTGAGAGGCCACCTTTCTATATAAAATAAAGTTAATTATTATTACTGGTGTCCATGGTGTACTAATGCAGGTCTGGAGCTGTGTCCCTGGGGAGTACTTACTGTGTCCTGGATTCTGTGTTTTTTTTTGGGTAGGGAATGAATTGTGCGATTACAAGACAATAAAGATGACACTTATCAATAGTAGTGACGCTTGGTAGTCTGTAGGTCCGCTGGTGGTTCTGTTCTGGGAGATAAAGAGAACGTGAGGCCAGGGAAAGGGCCCTAGCACCCTTTTATAAGTGCCAGGTGGTGCAGTCATGCACAAAGGAAAAAATATTCCTGCATCTAGAGTAGGGGTCACCTATGGCTTCTAGATATAGTAAAGTGGTGACCCCGGCAGCTTTTCTAGCCGTTGTCTCAGGTTCGATTCCTGGGCAACAAAAGGTTTGGAATGTGTAAGGGGTAGATAGATAAGGGTTGATTCATGGTACAGTGATGCCAAATGTCCAGTTCGCCATGTGGAAGACTGGAAGGAGTGAATGGAGGAGTGGCTGGTAGGTCAGTTTAAAAGAACGAAGATATTGAAAGGACTAAGACTAACAGTTTCCTCTTTATGCTTTATATTTCTTCTTCTTCTTCTATATTCTTTATTTACAGGGTTATTTGCTCTAAATAATGGTTAATTCTTGTAAAATCCTCAGAGTTTATTACACTATAATGTTCATTATATGTGACGTTGGAGTGTCTTAATATTATCTAGCAAAATGTGCAATACGTCATATGTAGCGGCGCGGCGCAACTGGTAACGTTAATTCTCTGTTACGTGTGTAAACTTTGTTTCAGTTGCAAATAAGATGTGGTATTAGAAGAAGTTATTTAATTTTGTCTGTTATAGTAAGTCACTCTACGTTTAATGAAACGAAGATAACGAAAGCACTAAAACTAACCGTCCCCTCTTAAAATTCTTAACAGTTAGGGCGATCCAGCGTTTGTATTCACTGGGACCCATCAGAAATGCAAGAGCGATAAATTGAAGAACTCTCCGAACCGTACAGCCCCCCGGGCTCCTCCAAGTCTCTTAAGATACAGGCGCCACAGGAGCCACGTGCCTTGTACTGATCTTCTTGTACCAGGAATAATGACTGGAGGTGTTTAATTAGGGATTTTAGTGAAAAGGCGTGGTCTAGCGAAGAGAGATCTCAGCCCAGAAGGTCAGACGGATCAATAATTTGTAAAGACCTGGAATACGTTTTGATCAACATAATAAATGAATTAATCGATTCAGTGGAGTCAAGAATGGCCAAAAGTTTTAATTGCTATATAATTGCTTGCGTGGTGTTTAATCATCGATGATTTAGGGAGACCTATAAGGGTGGAGCAGTGGCTCTGTGGCTAAGGATCTGCACCTGTGGCTAGAAGGTTGCCAGCTCAAATCCCATGGCTGGCAGAGGAATCATGCTCTGCTGGGCCCCTGAGCAGGGCCATTGACCCCACTGCTCCAGGGATGCTGTAAAAACGGCTGACCCTGCACTCTGACCCCAAGCTTCTTTGTCTGTCTCATGGAGAGCAAGCTGGGGAATATGAAAATACAAATTCCTAATGTAAGAAACTGTATATGGCTAATAAAGTGATCTTATCTCATATGAACTGATAGGATTATTTCCCATGATCAGGGCTGGTCATTTCTGCCTTCCTGATCAGTCAGCTGAGACAAACAATAGAGCTCTTCTATTCATTAACCGAAGAGAAAAGACAAACACACACCACAGGACACGAAACGATCTTTTCTGTCATTTCTCTGAGTTTTTATTACATTTACTGAACTTCAGTTGTCTTCTGCGTTGGATTCATACCCAGTCACAACGAAAAAGTGCTCTAGAAAAAAACCCCAGAACAAACCAACGACAAAAAAACACCCACACAACGATTGAATCAATTGATCAATTAAGTTCAATGAACCGTAACCCCACTGTGCAGTTACTGAAATAAGAATAACGAACAAAATATACAGAAACACGTGGAGAAACAGTCTCACTCCAAGGCCTGCGCTTTTGAAAGCGACACGCATGTAAACATAACCGATCAATAAATTTAAATACAGTAAATAGATATTTGTGGCAAAAAAATAAAGTGCATTTGGAAAATTAAAACAATTAAAAAAAAAAGGTTTGCCATCACATTATATTAAACTGACGCTACCACGTTACTTTATTCAGAGAGGGACATCGTATAAACATGAACTGAGCGAACACAATATTGTTAAACAGAAGTGAGCACTTTCTTTTCCACAGGACATCGTGTACTACTGTACTAATTCTGCAACAACCATATTTTTGTCATAATATCTCATTTTTACGTGTTAATAAAACGAGGAAATAAAAGGGCTGATTTTTCACGTCGAAAGAAACCGAAGACGACTTGAGGGCGATGGCTTTGACCTCCGTAGAGTAGGGAGGCGCTGCTGTCTCTTTAGGGGTGTCGCTAGCTTCTCTAAGGTAAGGATACGTACAAAATAAAGACTCAATTGGCAGCCCAATTTAATATTAGTTGGTGTATAATCATAACTCACACCTAAATAAATCTGTTGCGCGACTAAAGCGTGTTACTGCGGTTTAGACACACATAAGAAAGTTTGTAAACCGCTGGTCATCCGGTCGATCTAAGCTGCGACTACAGAAATGATTTTGTCTCCAGCTGAACAACTACTCTATTTGCGCCAAGCGGTTTCCGAGCAGGTGCGGTATTTCCTATCGCAACGCTCGATACATTTTACAGACACCTGTTTACTGGTACACCACATGATCTTTTCAGCAATTACTTCCCGTTCCCCACACAAAGAGTTTATTGGCGGTGTTATCTAATCTGTAGATACGGTGCGCGTCGAACAGGGAAGCTGACGACACGTAGAAGCGGGACAAGAGGAACTAAAACGGTTTTTAACGACCGGCAGGTGAAGCGGGAAGGATCACGCTATGGCACCAGAAACTGGTGGTTGCTTGGCACCAGAAACTGCCTCGCAGTGACTGATCGTGCGCCCGTCAGCGATTGATCAGCTGTGCCCCTAACTGCTTCGGGTTTGCCCTTTTAAGACAGTCAAAAACTGTCACGAATTCTTGGGACTTACGGCTTGGGTGTGTGTGTGTCCTCACAGTACCCCCTTCTTACCTGGGACAGCCACTAGAACTCACCACTAGAGGGCAGCGTTTAAAAAGCCAAAAGAAAAAAGATGAGGACACATACGACTGTGCGAGTCGGTTCTGATGTTCAGTTGACCACAGCCTCGCAAAATTACTTGCATATATCTCTCCTTAATGCCCCATACATCACAAATAACACAGTTTTAGAAATTTGTATATGAACACTTTTTTTAACACCCACACGATTTCATCTTACATCGTTTTTGCATAAAAATTAACAGTTCGGTCCAACAGCCAGCGACGTTGGCATGGATCTGAAAGTTAGCAAGACTTTTGGAAATATTCCTGAAATTAAAGCAGATCTTTTTATTTTATTTTGAAAACCTAGCTGCTTTTTTCTTGCGGATACACGGCTGCTCTTTAACAATCTGCTACTGGAATTCTGACACGATCTACTGTATATACTGTATATATTTCTAGGCTTTCTACTGATATCTCCTGGGCACACATCCAGCAAGGCTCAAAATTTAATATCTGTGGTGAAAACACTTACTTCTAAGACACGTCTTCATCACGGATTTAAACAATTTGGAAGTGTAAGGGAAGCATTCCTGGACAATGTGTCTAAACCATCGAGACCCTAAGGCTCCGAGTTCAAACGGGACACTCTAAGATTTTTAAAACAGCCTTATGTTTACACAGCGTTATGTGGGAATGAAAACTGGTGATTCATTATCTGAAATAACGCGTTTACCGCGTTCCTTCTGGAATTAACCATTTTCTTTTTCAACACAACATGGGGGTAACGCAGAATTTACGAATGAATGTCCTTCAGCGGGTCGTTTTATGGTCAGGCTAGTGGAGGCCAGTTCGAGAGCGTGATTAAAAACACGCACATCCCGTGACAAACAGAAGAGCAGGGGCCAGCGGGTAGGTACAGCAGGCAAGCGCAAGTTTTCGCTTGTCACATCTGGATATACTGTATAGTATAGTGTCGGAAGAGCCCGGCTGCACTGACGCAAAGAAGAATTTGGTGCGGAGGAAAATGAGAAACATTCGTATACAGGACACAACGTCAGGCTATGCTGTCTTGTGTTAGAATAACATAGCCAGTAGCTGTCTGGAGTCCAATGCCATTTTGCTGGGGTACGCCAGAGATGAACACATATCTGGGGTGTCTCATAAGGAAGCGCATGGCTGCCATCAAGGGCATCAAGTAATCGATTCCACGGCACACGTGTTCTTGTTTTAAGGATACGTGTGCGTGTCTTCATGGTTAACACTTTGTGCGCGCTTTGAGGTACAAACCGTAACATTTCGTTCTGACTAACCCCCACGGGAAAGTAAGTTCGTTGAAGCACTAAAACCACAGCTCCTGCAAATATAACAGGTTGGTCATACACTCACATGATCCTTGCTGTCTCAGTTACGAGATAGCTCGGATTCCCCCCCAAGATGGCAGCAATGCGCTTCCGTATTTTAATAACAGGGTCTCAACAAGGTGTAGGACTGAGAACGTCTGTACCTGACGCGCCGGCGCGATAAAGCACGCTGGGACACTGCGTCTGATGGTAAGATCTTAAATAAGGCAATGTTTTTTTTTTGGAGGGCGGAGTTGGGGCACGATAAGACCTTGCACAAATCGGGATAAACAAATAGTATCTTCAGTCCAAACAACAGCAGTTCTTAACTTCTTGCCTCCCGCTCGCTCAGGTTTTCCATGACAATATAAAGTTGAAAGGAACTGCCCCACACCCTGACTTGTTCAGCTTTGAAACCCTTAAGATCTTTCCACCTAAAGCTTCTGGGCATTTGCGTTTCTGTACAGTACACACTGTAACGTGCATTGTTTTTTTTACAGAAATTACAGGATCCTTGGCGTGAGTTTTTTTTTACAAGCTTTGGAACAAGGAGCAGAGAAACGGCTCTGTCTTTCGCCTAGTAAAAAAAAGAACTCTGCTATTCCTAACAGCAATAATTGGAGAAAAAAAAACAGAACTGAAAGGTGCCAGCACACAGCTGCACCACTAGGTTTCTGTGATGCCTTCTTAGTTACAAGGAAGGATTGTAAATATAATTTGCTACATGCCCCCATTACCACCCCACAATATCGCATCTCAAACCTCACCAGGTTCAGTGCAGTGTGAAGGAAACCCTACTGTATTAGGTGCAAACAGAAGAATACATTTGTTATACTTCCGTGCACTGTAGCTACCAAGACATCCTGCAAAGAGTTTCAGAAACGGTGCATGCAGTGACCCCTGCAGGATGAAAAATCGACCTTTTTTTCCCACAAGAAATAATCACAGCAGTATTTCCTCAGTTTTTAAATAACACTGTCTATCATTGTAAGTCAAGTCTTACTTAATGTACTGCCATTTCTCTGCTTCTTGCTGTGTCTTAAGGAGTAACACAACCTAGGTTGTCCCAAACCTATTCACATTGCCTGCCCACATTTGAAACCAGTGCCACTCCAAATTTGGTGTTCACAGTATTCAGCACTGTTAGTAGGTAAAGCACTTATCTTTATACTCCTAAATATTTTTATGCCGAGACTGTATGGATCATGCATTCACACAGAGATATTTTCCTTTATATGTATATGATAGAGCACTGGCTTGTATGTACATGATTCAAAACAGCCGCTGAAGCACCTTTACAATCATAGTCTTTTGCTTTAACTTTTATAAATCCCTTTATTTCTTTTCACATATCCACATGTTTCTTGTGTGTGTGGAAGTTGGCACCATTCTCACACTTTGAAAGGCATTTGAATTTTCAGGTTCCTCCTCCAAACAGCCTTATAACACTAATGATATTTGGGGGAACTTTCTGTTTTATCAGGCTGACTGGTGCTGACTAGGCCCTGCTGCGTTGCTAGGGTAACCGGCCTACTCCCAGTTGGAGCCTCAGGCTTTCCTGCAGAGCTTCCTCTTCTCTCCTCTCCAGGTGGTTTGGGACTATCTTTGCCCTTGACTCCCTCTGCCCCACTGGAGGAACCCATTTTAATGGGGCCCAGTACAGTTTTTGCCACGCTGGTCAGCTGAGTGACAAAACTGGATCTATCACTGGGGGAAACAGGTCTGGATTTGCTAGGAGAGGAGACAGTTGTAGTGTGCTCCTCCACCACTTCCAAAAACCACTTCTCCTCTTTGTCCTGAGCTCCTCTGTAACAGTTCACCGACGCCATGCTCTTGTCTCGGGCCTCTTGTTGTTTGGTTTGAGCTGGGGCCTGACTGCTGCTTCCATTTGATGTTGTTGCACTAGATTCTGGAGTTCTCCCGTTGGGGGCCGAACCTTTCTGTGACCCCTTGTCTTTGTCCTGGATTCTGTCAGCTTTAGCCATCTCCACTACCGCAGTAACAGGGGCTTTCTCATGTCCTGAGCTGACTTTCCCTGCTGCGTCAACCTGCAGGTTGCCCTTAGGGGACGATGCCTTGACTTCCAGTTCCTTCTGGATCTCCTTATCCAGGCTTTTTTTGCCTACAAAAGTCACCTCCGTCTGCACCCCTCGATGCTTCCTGTCAGCAAGGCTCGTGGCATTCTCCTGGGACTTGATCTTCTCTGGGGTTTTGGGGCCACAGCCTACGCTTGCTGTCTCTATTGTGGGTACCCCTAAATTGCTAGACACGCCAGCAAGCGAAGAGGGTTTCTGCCCTGGTGTTTGGGCGCCAGGGGCCGTACTGCTGATTGCATCTCCCTGCTTTCCCACACTGCCCTGTGAGGGCTCGCTCCGGGCAGGGGTTTTCGGAATCTCCGGAGGTTCAGAGGTCACCTCCAGGGTGGGCGACGTTCCCGGCCCTTCTTTCCTCCCTTCTGGGGACGTCCCGCCCTTGTCTCTCCCGGCCAGCAGAGCGTCCCTGCTGAGCGGAGACTCCTGGCGGCCCAGCTTCCTGACGGGCTTGAGAGAGCCCGTTTCGCAGGCGGGGGTGGGGGCGGGGGCCGCGTTCTCGCCCTCGGTCTCCAGCAGGCTCTGCAGGCCCAGCTCGCTGTGGAAGGACTCTTTGCGGTAATCGGCGTGCGAGACCTCCAGGCTGTGCTTGCGCAGCGCCGCCTTCTTGTCCGAGGAGAGCGGGGAGCCCAGCTTTTCCGCCGACTGCACCCGCTTCAGGAGAGGGGAGCGGGGCGGCTCGGCGCTCTTGGGGCGGGGCCGCACCACGGGGGGGGAGGAGTGCAGCTTGGCCGGGAAGGTCTGGGTGGTGTTGGAGCTGCCCACGGTGTGCCCCGGCAGGGGCGGCGGCGAGGACTGGGTGGGCGAGGGCGTGTGGGCCAGCGGAGACAGGGGGATGTTGCCGGCGGACTTGCAGCGGGCGGAGCGGTACTGGCGGTGCAGCTTCGGGGACAGGCCGTGCAGGCTGCTGGGGCGCATGTGGTGGGAGGCGGCAGGGGAGTTCGGGGTGCTGGACGCCGGGGAGCTGCTCTGGGAGGAGGCGCCTACGGAGGGGCAAAGGAGAAAAAACCCAGGGCAGATGACTGCAGGGCAGGAAGCCCAGGCAGATCTGGCAAATTAGAACCTACTGAATCGGTGGATTACAGCTGATGGATATAATACACAGTATGCTGTAACACTACGGTACTTTAATTACCTTTTTACTTTAGCACAGTATGACTCAGACCAATGCATCTTTATCATGCTGTAATACTGTGCATGATCTGGCTGACAACATTTCAGCCAGAATAACGAGTTCCAGGAATTGCTATTAGCAGAGGCAGGGAGATACTACAACTCCAAAACTGAAGTTGGGGTCAAGACAGTTCCAGTCCTTCTAACAAGCTGACAGCAAAGATCCTGTCCTGTTGCTGGGGTCCAAGGTTTCAGGTCCTGAGGAACACCATTAAATACATGTATTTTCCTCCAGCTGTATCCCTTGTCAAATAAAATAAAAATTTAAGGAGTGTAACATCTGATGGCGAAGTGTTTTCTCTGCTCTGCTCTGGGTTTACAGAGCTACTCTGGGTGGATTGCTTACTTTGGTCAGTGATGCCACTGTACAGGCTGACTTACAGTATCCCCAGTGGGCGTGGCTGTGGGAGGGGGTCATTAGACATGGGTGTGGTCTCAAGTTAGATGGGAGCTCCTCATTGGACAGAGGGGTTATTGGGTGTGTCAACAGGAGGGGCTTACCGAGGTATGAGGAGTCCGGGGTGGACCGGTAGCTCTGGGTTGGTGAGCGAGCAGATAGGCTGTGCGTGGGGGAGCCGGGGAGGCTGTCGCTGGACGACAGGGAGCGGTTGAGCGAGGACAGGCTGCGGCTGGTGTGCAGCAAGTTGGACTGCTTAGTGATCTTCCGGAACAGGGAGCTGCGCTTCTTGGTGCTGCCCAGGAAGAAAGCCAGAAGCAGAGATTGAAGTGTGCAGTCAAAGCAACCGCAGAAATAAGGTACAATAACAGGAAACAGGTTTAACTAAATCCATGTGCTTTGATTAGTAGACCAAATTGATCATGCAAAACCTGTCGGTGATACCAGATGTTGGTTTATGCTGTCATCCATCCATTTTCTAACTGCTTTATCCAATTCAGGGTCGCAGGGAAGCTGGAGCCTATCCCAGCAAGTAACAGGCGCAAAGCAGGGTACATCCTGGACTCTAGTTCATCCCAGAGCACGCACACACACTCACACCAGGGCCAGTTTTTCCAGAAGCCAATTAACCTACCAGCATGCCTTTGGACTGTGGGAAGAAAGTGGCTCACCCAGCAGAAACTCATGTGAACATGGGGAGAACATACAAACTCACGCCAAGTCCGGAATTGAACCCAAGACCCCCACACTGCGAGGCAGCAATGTGAACCACTGCACCACCCTATTACTTCAGCTATAATTGGGCAGCAACATCCTGTTGCTGTTACCATAACATTTTTGGTTTGTACGGGACAGGGTTGTTAGCCGTGTGCCCAACATGGAGGACCTGGCGCCCAACATGGGACACGAACCTACTACCCTGAGATTATGAGTCTCTAGCTCTACCAACAAAGCTAGCCAGGGTGCTTCAGCTATAATAAAATTGCTAAAATTGGTACATTCACAAGATTGGAGAATGGCAAACTTTACCTCTCCTGGCCCTCTTTGGGCACTGTCTTCTTGTTGCGGCGAGCCATCTTGGACTTGTAGCTGGACTTGCGGGCCGGCCCAATCTTGATGGAGGTGTTCTCGAAGGGCGTGGTGGTGACGATCACCTTGTTACCACTCTGAGGGGGGGCACAGCACAGCAGGGCTTACAACAGGGGCAGGGAACATAAGATCCACAGCAGATCCAGGCCAATGTTTTAAGAGCTTTAATTTTACTCACTGAAGGGGACTAATTACCTAATTTACTGCTCAAACACTCACACCTTTTTCAGATTGTTTACCAGAGATGACAAAACGAATGATCATTTGTATACATTCCCTTTCGTGACACAGCATCTCAAGGCAGGTCACAATAAAGAAATGGAGCCCTCTCAAGACTACAGGTTTCTAGGTACCTGATCTGTGCGCATGTCCCAATAGCTGTGTCTAAATTAGCTCTTAGCCCAAAGCAAAGTACACAGCCTAAGAGCAACAGAAAGGAGATGTTATTTTGAAATGGTCTCTAGGCACCTTCTCTGCTACCTGCTCCCTTCCCTGAGACTGACCTTTAGAATGAGCTCCACCACTTCTGTATGGACCAATCCGTGGACAGACTCCCCATTGACGTGAGTAATGAGGTCACCGGCACAGAGCCCTGCCTCCTGGGCGGGACCTCCTTCCTCCACGTGCTGTGATTGGTCGAGAGGAGACAAGTGTCAGGGACAGAGAACTAGTACAAGTTTGCAAGCAGCATAGTGGGTTCTTGACTTTGAACATGGTCTGGAGTATCGGCGTGCAAATTGTGGGCCACTGGCAAATTTCAGGAGCGTAAGAATGTAAAAAAGAAGTGAGGTAAGATCATTTGCTGTATCCAGCTTGCTTGGTTGCTACTGGCTAATTGGTGCACAGTCTCCTTGTGATAGAACAAGCTTCCCAGTGTAGCTGTCCTGGCAGGCCAGGTTTGGGGAATATCCTGCAAATATCTTGAGCTAGAACATTTGGGGTTGCTTTACTCGATTTTCTTGCTCTCAAAAATATCCATTATATTATTTTGGATCTGCTGTGAGTGGAATAATAGAATAATAGAAGGACAAAGGAACTCACTCATCTACCATCTTTAATGTTAACCAGATGTTCCTTATATGCATCCCACTCAAGCAGCAAAGAGACCCAGACTTTCTTTAGCCCCTGAGATCTTACGAGCTGAGGATTTGAGGAGTCTTCAAAGAGAACAATGTTTTTTGTCTTTAACACAACAACACAATCGCATAAGCATATGAGCTTGGCAATGATGTTTAACTGTTTGCCCAGCTTGAATTTGAATAGCGCTGGTTGCCCTGCAGACCCAATTTGCACATTTGTTGATGATGCAATCAGCTCTTCAAAACTGGAGGCGGTGATGTGGCTAGCTCAAGATTAACTTACAAAACTTTTCCGGGTGTGGATGTGAAAGCTCGTGATGTACAAAATACTGGATTTGGTTTTGAGGGAGTCATATTGTGGATCTGTTTGCGGAAGCCATCCCTTAGGAGAACTCAGACACATTGCCAGCTCGTTAGACCAAAACCGCCCTGGACCAGTGTAGCGGTGTTGTGTTAACATCACAAGGTGGCTGTGACAGCACCACAGAAAACATGCCGATACAGTAGCTCTTCCTGGGGCTCGCAAATTCACATCACTCTGTCGTTCTTATTTTCGTTCTTATCTTGCAATGTTGCTCTGGTTCTTCCTGTGCTAGCCAGCTGCAAGCAAGGACGCGAGTCACATGTGTCACACACGCCTCCCGTTTCCGCGGCGCCCGGCCCCGCCCCCTCACCCAGACGATGTGGTGCACGCTGTAGACGTCGCTGTCGCCCATGTAGACGCGGATGGCGCGCAGCGTGAAGCCGTACTTCTTGCCGGAGCGGTGGATGGTGATGGGCGAGCGCAGGCTGGTGACGGCCGGGCAGTAGTCGCGGCTGGGGGAGGAGTCCCGGGACGAGGGGTTGGAGGAGAGCGAGCGAGGGGACATGGGGCTGGCCAGAGGGGATCCCGCGTGCTGCTCCACTGTCGACACACGAAAAAACAACGCCCTCGCCAGCTTAAAACAGGAGCAGACGTGATAACCCAACCAACATTCACTGCTCTCCAAAATCTCTTCGGAAACTGTGGATCAACCCATGAAACACCTGCCAGGGCCTGGGGTTGAGATGACAGGTGGGCTGGGAATTGGCCAGGAATCGATTATATTACATTCTGTGACTTTAATAACTAATGCAGCCCCACCTGGATGATGTGAAAGCAGACATAGTGCTCCAGAACGCTCCCCACACACCAGCTGTCAGTGGGGAGGAGAGCAGAGTAATGAAGCCAATTCATAGATGGGGATTATTAGGAGGCCATGACTTTGCCCTAAATATGTAGAAATAGTTTTGCTGTAGATATTTTGTAGATGTAGATTTTTTTGGGTTTCATCCTTACTAACATTAGCCGATGTATTTAAGCTTCTCTGTTTCAGGATATATTGTGTATCTACTATAAGCGCACAGCAGGTTCAGACAAGATGGCAGCCTTGTCTGGACCGCATTCCCCAGAAAGCTTCATTCTAAAGCAGCCCAAATCATGTGAGTCACATGTCTAAAGGAGGGACAGTCATTTCTTTAGCTCCCCCTAGTGGTTTGGGGGTGTACCTGCAGGGATGATGACAGACAGGGCGGTGGCGGAGGCTGACTTGATGACTTTGTTTCCTGGGCGTGAGCTGCGCTTCTCAGCTGCATCACCCGAGAGCTGCTGGTGCCGTGCCCGCCGGAGGACCAGGTCGCTGGTGGCACGGGGGGACGAGGGATCTGTAGTGTCCTTCCCGGCTGTGGCCATGTCACCTGCCTTCGGGGCTTTATCTGTGGAATCGGAGAGGGCAATTATTGTAGGTCAATCCGGAGGTATCACTTTCACTTTCTGAAGGAGTGCTGGTCTGATTTTTGGCTGGCGTTCCACCCAAACTCTTCATTCCTAATTGGCTTTATTCATTTGATTAATGCTGTTCTACCTCTGCAACAGGTCCACTGGTTGCATAGGGATTTCTTACTCATCAGTCTTTAAATTGGCAATGAAACAGTAACTATAACCAGCAGCCATATCACCCTGCAACTCACAACTGGCAGCCCACTGAAGCTAAGTGGGTGTGAGCCTAGTCAGTACCTGGATGGGAGACCTCCTGGGAAAAACTAAGGTTGCTGCTGGAAGAGATGGTAGTGGTGTCAGCAGGGGGCGCTCACCCTGCGGTCCATGTGGGTCCTAATGCCCCAGTATAGTGACAGGGACACTATACTGTAAACAGGTGCTATCCTTCGGATGAGATGTAAAACCGAGGTCCTGACTCTCTGTGGTCATTAAAAATCCCAGGGCGTTTCTTGAAAAGAGTAGGGGTATAACCCCGGCATCCTGGCCAAATTTCCCATTGGCCCTTAGCAATCATGGCCTCCTAATAATCCCCCTCTATGAATTGGTTACATTACTCTGCTCTCCTCCCCACTGATAGCTGATGTGTGGTGAGCGTTCTGGCGCACTATGGCTGCCGTCGCATCATCCAGGTGGATGCTGCACATTGGTGGAGGGGAGTCCCCATTACCTGTAAAGCGCTTTGAGTGGAGTGTCCAGAAAAGCGCTATATAAGTGAAAGCAATTATTATTATAACTAATTTAACCCAATAATTACATCAATTAATCAATTAAGAGCATAACTAAAAGAAAAGTATGGCTGTCGATTGGAAGTTGGAAATATCGCATCTAAACAGCAAAATAATCATTATTACTGTCTGTATTCTCTTTTGTAATGAAAGTAAATCACTCTTTCTCTTTCTCTGTTACCATTGGTGGCAGCAGCTGACACTCCATTGCCTTCTCTGAGCAGTTTGGGCTCTGATTGGCTGGTAGGTGTAGAAGCCCCTCCCTCCTGGGCAGGCCTGCTCTGGGCCTGTTTGAGCTGCTGTGTCTCACTGTCGCCCTCTTGCGGTGAGGCGAAGCGTTGGGTGTCCATCAAGGCTGAGAAACGGCGTCGTGCCCCCAGTGGGGGGCTGGAGTCACTCTCAGTGTAGGAGGATTCAGAGCAGGAGAAGCGCTTCCTGACAGCAGCAACACAGTTTAAAAACAGCTGGTGAATTTTTCATTTCAGATAAACAAAAACACAACTATATCACTTTCACATCTCTGAAAAGCTCATCCGAATTCAAAATTTCTAGCTGCACGCAAACGAGGCAACTGTTTTTTTGTTCACTCCAGTGGAACAAAAAATGTTCCAAAAATGTTTTGCGCTCCAGTTGAGCTGCTAATTTACTACAACAGTGTTCGATTTAAAACTATAATCTTTCATTATACCACACCTAGACTGTCTGTTGATAGAACTTTACCTCGTAATTGTTTACTTCTAGAAAACAGTGGAGCATTATTTTAGTGTTGACTTTAAGTTTTGTGATATGCACCACTTATTTTACATAACTCTAAAATGCTATCCCGCTTTAAATCCATGGAGATTCTGGTTATCTTATTTCTCTTCCCACTGGCGATTAATCAAAATTCCCATTAGATACGAACTGATCTCTCACAGCCAGGCTCTTTTTAAGTCAACCCTCAGTATACAAAAAAGCTTTGCCAAAAAGGACACTTGTATCTGCATGGGCAGAAAAAGGATGTCACGCTCACCCTTGCTGATGATTGAAGGGGCAAGCTGGCATTGAAGTAGCAGCCAATTACATTACCTTCCAGCCTATCACTTAGGACCAGTTACCGTGGATACCAATTGACAAGAGACCTGGACCACCTGAAGATGCCTGCTTCAGGAGGTTCAGAACATAAAACCTTGGGTCTGACAGAGATAGGGAGTTATGGGGAGTATCGTCTGAGCCTCTAGAGCGTTATATTCACTTGATTCCCTAGCTTTGTTTCTCTGCATTTCTTTGTAGGAATCCTGACCTCTGCTTCGTTACTACTTCATTGCCGGATTACCTCTTGGTTTTTCATCTCAATGGTGTATATCTTGACCTGTACCCTGGCTTGCTTTGACAGGCAAGGACATTGGTCTTTGCTCTCCCCAGATCTGAGCCTCACATCACTGACCCCGACCACTCTCTCAAAGGAGAGAATATCTCCTCTGTGTCAGACTGACCATGAACTTGGACTGTTTTCTTCCTGGTTTCCTAGTCTGCCATGGCCCGTGCTGTCTGTCTGGATGGACAGCTGCGTTTCTCAGAGTCCCTAGCTGGCTACAGTACATTGCTGCTTGCGTGCTCAACACAGTTGCTGAGCAGTGCCCCTTTATGTGTATTGGGGAAGTAACGTGTCTCTATGTGACATCACTGCAAGCTCCACAGCATCTGATAGGAGAGTCAGCATTGATTGGAGGAGCAGTGTGTCTCTCTGTGACATCACTGCAAATTCCACTGCAAGTTCCCTTGTGCGCACTGATTGGAAGAGCAGCGCATCTCTCTGTGACATCACAGCAAGCCTGAAATTGCCCAGCATGTCATGGGAGTTGCATGACACCCCACTCTGGCGGCTCTCACCATTTGTTTGTAACTCTTTAGGGAATCCTGGTCACAGTCAACTAATGACATGACCTAGGTTCAGATCAGAGATGTCTGGGTCACAGAACTCAACCTCAACTCCAAACAGGAGAGGTAACTCTTGACTCTGACAATTACTTCAAAGATCAAGGTGTGTCTGTAGATATTACCGCTCAGGCTCACTCACATGTCTGGAGAACTTGTCCTCCAGCTCTTGTCCCGCATCCCAAAACTGCCCAGGCTCTCTCTCTTGGTCACTTTGTCCTCCTTCTGGGTTTTGGGGTCCCTTTTGGTGACGGCAGGGGGCTTCTGCTCCAGCTGGGAGAGGTGCTCCATGCTGCTATACACCTGAGACACACCCCAGCAAAAAACAGACAATCAGAAACCAACACACACACAGAACAAATGAACAAATCTATCTTTAAGACACCCCTCATGTTAAACTTGCATGGGATTTTTTCAGTTATTTTTTGCCGTACATTGAAAGATGGCTATGCCAGGCTTTTGCTTTGCTGTGGTTTCCTATATTTCCTTCTTCGGTATTAAAATGCACTTCAATGACCATGCAGGGTGACTATTGTGCATTGTGTTAGCCTTTGCTCTCTCTCCAGGGAGTCCAGAAAAGGAGAGAGGGACTGTGATGATCCGACAGTAAATTAACAGGACCCTAACGAATTAATTAATGGGTGCTAGAAGCCGATTAAGGAGCAGAACAAAAGAGCTGAAAGAGGAGGGAAAGATAAAGAGGGAATAATAGAGACAATTGCTTCTCGGATGTTACAGAGGCTCCAGGGCCTTTGATATTGAAATCAGCAGGCCCAGGGCTGCAGGCCCAGTGTGTCCTCGTCAGGGACCAGCGCCAATGCCGTAGACCCCTCGTTAACCTCGTTAGCCCACCCCACACACACATACACACTCCCAGCTCCCAATGCTGCTTCCCAAGCACTTGCTGTCTTGTGTCGGGGGCAGCCGGGGGGAGAGGGTCTATTGCGTGAACCCACTGAACCTTTTTCCACTGACATAAGGACCAGGATCGGGGAATTCTGCTCATAAGCAATAAGCTGGAGTGACCCACCGGACAGCTAGAGGCCCTGAGGGTGGGTTCTCACCCTGCTGTACCCACCTTGCTGAAGCGCGGCGAGCAGGAAGAGAACTGCCGGATCTCCACGGGCTCGTCGTCGTTGGTGTCGTCCTCCTCGTACGAGTTGATGTGGTGGTAGCGTTCCGAGCGAGCTGGAGATAGTCAGGGAGAGGTTTTACCAAGCTTACAGAACAAAAAAAGTGCGTTTAAAACTAAGAACAAGAGACACATCTTTACCCAAAGGGTTGTAGGAGTCTGGAACAAGCTACCTGGCCATGTTGTTATATCCAGGGTCTGACAGGAATCTGATACTCTGGATTCTTTTAGTAAGCAGTTGGATGAGATCCGGGGATAAAATACCTACCAACTGTGAAAAGGGCTAAATGGGATGTATGGCCTCCTCTCATTTCTAAATTCTCAGATTTTTTATTGTTCCAGTCTTGTCCAGATGGGGCCTAATCTTTACGCCATTTTTGGCTTGTGCCTCTTCAAGTTTGTACTAATGTGAATGATGTAGGAAAATGCTTTACTGTTCATTGTCCATTCAGACCGATTTAAAAGAATAGACAGTGGTGCTGTCGGATTAGAATCATTATTTTAAAATCACGTACATGCACCAGAAGAGACACTACTGCATGACTAGAGGGTTGCAGGTTCAAATCTGCACCGTGTGTGCCAGAGCTGTATCCCTGAGCAAGGCGCTTTGATTGCATTAGCCAACCCAGTTCCACGGGTTCCAGCATTGCAGAAAAGGACTGCGGTGCCCCATCGGGCATTACGTAACAGCAATACCTCTTCCTTGTCACCAGTGGGCGCTGAGCGCTGGAGACTCACTGTCAAAGTAGCTGGTGTCCTCCTCTGACTCCAGGTGTGGGATGAACTCGGCCTTCTGTCGAAGCAGGCTGTTCCAGTCCAGGTCCTTGAAGAACGAGTGCTGCTTCACCTCGAAAGCTGCGCCTGGCAGGGGAGTGGAAGAGAGCGAATTGGTCGTGAAAGAACCTTTTCTGGAACCGCGGGGATCTGAATGTGCTTTGCTAAAAGATCAAGGACTAACATAGCCTTGCCACCTGCAGAATCCTTAATTAACCACCCTGCTTGAACAAGAAGGACTCTGTCATTATAGAGTCCTTCTCTATATGCAGAGAAACCACAATATTTAAACGGGGGGTGGGGTTATGTATTTTTGCAAAACACCATGGAGCTACAATTTTTAAATTGTTCCTATAATGGTCAGGTGCAAAACGCGTGCCTTCTCTTAACATACTGCCGGAAATGAGCTAAACACTGTACTGGGAGAACTGGACTCATCAGCATGATGAAAATAAATCCCTCAATCATCAGTGGTCAAGAAAGCCATAATTAATTTTTAATGCATTCCAAATAATGAAATATACTTAATTAAATTAATCAATATATTCAAATGCATTTCACTAAACTGAGTTAACTTATTCATCAATTATTAACAAAACCTTATCTGATTAAATTAAATTAATGCACTTTAATAAATCGGATCTGTTTATCTAATCCATGAGTTATTGATTGATGATCAATCAATCATCATAAATCCATCAATGCATCTAAACTTTATATGGACTTTACAAAGGGGCTCCTTTGGCATAAAGTCAACACATACAGTGCCTCCTACTGTCCCTGGGCATGTGGCTGCAACTGTCCTGAGATGGGTGTCCTGCTGCATGTGTCCTGGCAGGCTGCCATACCTGTGCCCAGTCGCATCAGGGGGTTGGTCTGGAGGAGGGCAGAGATCAGACTCTGGGCGTCACCTGGCAAGGCCTCATCACCCTCTGGCCACACGATCTCATCTGGGAGGCACAGCCACGGGCACACGCACACGCGACCAGGCAGAGAGACACAGGGCACAGTTGAGCTTCTTCTCAGAGCCAGTGGGAATCGTGGGTTACACTAGAGAATCAGGTATCATTCCTCCACCCCTTAGCCTGATCTGATCTATCTGATCTCGGAAGTTAAGCGGAGTTAGGGCCGGTTAGTACTCAGACAGGCCTCTAATGAAAGCCAGGTTCTGCTCTGAATGGTGTTGCTAGTTCTGATCCAGAGGGAAAGTGGTGCTCTTCTCCCTGGACCACAATTGTCAAACCAGTAGTCCCAAATAATGACCAGGAACATTTTGCTGTAGGAGCAAAATTGTGATTTTAAGCTGAGGTCCTGGCTAGTGTTCGTAAGAGTAGCTGTGTCTTGGTTAAATTCCCTTTTCTTGGTTAAATGCCACAAGTAAAATCTGGCCTCCCTTAACTTCCCACTTCATTCAACATGTGTTGCAGTTTCTCACTCCTCTGCCTGACCTGCTGTGCAGTGGGACTGCTGGTTGAATAATAACTGCTGTGTGTCTCTCAGGTGGGGCTGCTGGTGCAGAATGGCCGCT
Source organism: Lepisosteus platostomus (assembly GCF_059453375.1). Classification (NCBI taxonomy): domain Eukaryota; kingdom Metazoa; phylum Chordata; class Actinopteri; order Semionotiformes; family Lepisosteidae; genus Lepisosteus; species Lepisosteus platostomus. Next base: position 16,604,129 of record NC_142623.1, read on the forward strand.
GTGTGTCGCCCAGGTGGGGCAGATGGTGCAGAATGGCCGCTGTGTCGCCCAGGTGAGGCTGCACTTAAGAGGTACACACTGTAAAGTGTGTGCTCTCCTATATGTGAATCACTCTGGGATCCTTTGAGATGAATAGCACCTTACAAATGTGAGCTATTATGGCTCGAAAAGTTTACCATCACAAATGTATGCAGCTCTTGCAATTTCAGTTTCACACCTCCACTAGGTTATTTATCCCTTATCATCGCTCCCTGCAGCTTCTTTTCCTCTTCATGCATCCAACTTGCCCTCACAAAGTTTTTCTGCTTTATTACAGTGCAGCACGGTAAACCTTCATGAGACATATCAGGCCCACGCAATCCCTCTGTCCCTTTCCTCAAGACAGGAGAACATTTCTTCTTTCCTACAGGGTGTTTTGAAGAAATAACGAAAGCCTCTTACCAGAGCCTGATGTACGCTGACATGGAGACAAAGCTTACTTACACACGACAAGAAACAGCCGAGGAGGAGCCTGTGTGCAGAAATGCCCACAGGTCCTGTTTAACATGTACCACTACGATGCTTGCAACCCCTGCCTCTGAGGATGCTAAAATCCTCCTCCTGTGCCCTCTCGCTTGTCGCTGCCCTCTGCCCACTGCCCACTGCCCGCCGCCCGCCCGGGGGGCTCACCGCTGATGACCTGGCCGAAGAGCTCCTCGGGGGTGTCTCCGAAGAAGGGCACGCAGCCCACCAGGAACTCGTACAGGATGATCCCCATGGCCCACCAGTCCACCGGCTTGCCGTAGCCCTGCCGCAGGATCACTTCCGGGGCAATGTACTCGGGGGTCCCGCACACCTGAGGGCACAGGCGCCAGGGAGAGCGAGTCTGAGAGAGCGGGAGTTCATACGGCATCGCTGGGAATATAGAGGAGTTCATACGGCATCGCTGGGAATATAGAGGAGTTCACACGGCATCGCTGGGAATATAGAGGAGTTCACACGGCATCGCTGGGAATATAGAGGAGTTCACACGGCATCGCTGGGAATATAGAGGAGTTCACACGGCATCGCTGGGAATATAGAGGAGTTCATACGGCATCGCTGGGAATATAGAGGAGTTCACACGGCATCGCTGGGAATATAGAGGAGTTCACACGGCATCGCTGGGAATATAGAGGAGTTCACACGGCATCGCTGGGAATATAGAGGAGTTCATACGGCATCGCTGGGAATATAGAGGAGTTCACACGGCATCGCTGGGAATATAGAGGAGTTCATACGGCATCGCTGGGAATATAGAGGAGTTCATACGGCATCGCTGGGAATATAGAGGAGTTCACACGGCATCGCTGGGAATATAGAGGAGTTCACACGGCATCGCTGGGAATATAGAGGAGTTCACACGGCATCGCTGGGAATATAGAGGAGTTCACACGGCATCGCTGGGAATATAGAGGAGTTCACACGGCATCGCTGGGAATATAGAGGAGTTCATACGGCATCGCTGGGAATATAGAGGAGTTCACACGGCATCGCTGGGAATATAGAGGAGTTCACACGGCATCGCTGGGAATATAGAGGAGTTCACACGGCATCGCTGGGAATATAGAGGAGTTCATACGGCATCGCTGGGAATATAGAGGAGTTCACACGGCATCGCTGGGAATATAGAGGAGTTCATACGGCATCGCTGGGAATATAGAGGAGTTCACACGGCATCGCTGGGAATATAGAGGAGTTCACACGGCATCGCTGGGAATATAGAGGAGTTCACACGGCATCGCTGGGAATATAGAGGAGTTCACACGGCATCGCTGGGAATATAGAGGAGTTCATACGGCATCGCTGGGAATATAGAGGAGTTCACACGGCATCGCTGGGAATATAGAGGAGTTCATACGGCATCGCTGGGAATATAGAGGAGTTCATACGGCATCGCTGGGAATATAGAGGAGTTCATACGGCATCGCTGGGAATATAGAGGAGTTCACACGGCATCGCTGGGAATATAGAGGAGTTCATACGGCATCGCTGGGAATATAGAGGAGTTCATACGGCATCGCTGGGAATATAGAGGAGTTCATACGGCATCGCTGGGAATATAGAGGAGTTCACACGGCATCGCTGGGAATATAGAGGAGTTCATACGGCATCGCTGGGAATATAGAGGAGTTCATACGGCATCGCTGGGAATATAGAGGAGTTCATACGGCATCGCTGGGAATATAGAGGAGTTCACACGGCATCGCTGGGAATATAGAGGAGTTCACACGGCATCGCTGGGAATATAGAGGAGTTCATACGGCATCGCTGGGAATATAGAGGAGTTCATACGGCATCGCTGGGAATATAGAGGACATCGCTGGGAATATAGAGGAGTTCATACAACAACACTGGGAATATAGAGGACATTGCTGGGAATATAGAGGAGTTTATACAGCATCACTGGGGATATAGAGGAGTTTATACAGCATCACTGGGGATATAGAGGAGTTTATGCAGCAACATCGAGAATATAGAGGAGTTTATATAGCATCATGAGGAATATAGAGGAGTTTATACTGGGAATACAGTATATGTGAGTTTTGTACAGCATCATTAGAAATGCAGGGGAACCTTTGTTTCAAGGATCAGTTGTCACAGGATGGAATATGGTGCTTCTCAGGGTTTTAAGGGAGTCTATATGCCATTATTAGTAATACAGGTTAGCATTCCATCATTATTAATATTAGATGTGTTTATAGTTCATCACTATCAATATAAGTTTGTCTGTTATCCTTATCAAAACAGCATATGACCATGTGATATCTTTCTGACAAAGGAGAGTCTGTATACCATTATTATGATGATACAGGGCTGTCCATATGTCATCATTAGCTATGCAGGAGAGTTTCTAAACCATTAAAATAAACACAGTGTACTGAACAATATTCAAGAGTCTATGCATACAGAACAAAACACCCAGTGTTGTTGGCTAGTTTATCAGTTAAAATACAGTGTACTGCATATCATCAACAGACACAAAGTGCACTTATAAATATAAAATAATCTATATTCAGTTGGACTACAGGTCAGCAAGGGTATGTTGAAGCATTCCAGTAAAGACTAGAGGAGCTCCACTGTGACAGCAATGAGCCCTTCAGGATGGAATAAGCAGGTCGTAGTGCAACACAGCACAGGGATACATCACTCTCAAACCTAATACAGGCAACAGCAAAAAGGTTTCAGTTAGATTCTTGTTATCTGAGCAACTCATTTCGAATGTAGGCTTGAACACCTCTGGAGACGATGTCAAAGCTTGTGAAAAAACCAAAACCCATCTCTCTTAATTATGATCTGATAGATGCAAAAGGGTCTTTTTTATTCATAACATGCAAATTAATTCCTCATCCAGGAGGGGGGGGGGGCAATGGGCTAGATAATAAATAGAAAAAAAAGAGATGAGAGCAAATACTTAACTATGTTAACAAATTTGAGACGTTAACTCCTGCAATGCTGAATTTTCATGTCGTACACATTCTCCCCTCACACAGGGTAAAACAAATGCCGATTTTTCCAAACTGGGTTCTACTGTTGAACCAGATAACTAGCTATAACCAGGGGAAAATCATTCACTTCAAGAGCTGAAACATTCGAAATAATTTATGTGGAACACAATTAAGTGATTCAGTGCTCCAGATGAAGGAGATGGGATGAAAGAGTGCGTTAATCAGACACTGCTTTGGGACTGGTGCTGCAAATCCATATGGAAATAAGAAGCAACTTCTGCATTCAGTTCTTTCAGTTCTGATTATTGTTCTACATCTCGGACGGAAGGCAATGGTAGGAATGTTTACATGAAAGGAGCACGAATAAACCGCACTGGTGATGGAAAGATTGGGACGCTGGAAAGACCTGGCAGCATTCCTGCGGGATACTCCTACCTGCTTGTCCAGGAACTCGCGGGCGTCCTTCTCGATGTGGCCCTCGTACAGGTTGGTGGTCATGCTCATCAGGCCCATCTTGGACAGCCCGAAGTCGGTCAGCTTGATGTGCCCCATGGAGGTGATGAGCAGGCTGAGGGAGAGCAGCACAAAGTGAGGGAGATCCGTGGGGAATCCCAGGAATGTCCGGAGATGAGCGGATTTCTTTAGGCAAGCCAGGAAGAACTTGTCTAAGTCAAAAGAGAAGCCATCTGTTTTGCAGTATGTCACATTCTGTGAACAGTGAACATGATCACGCTCAGTTATGAAGCCTTCATGATCCTTCCTGTCGTCTGGTGTTTTGGGGGAAGAAGGGATGAGTCTTTAAACTAAGGATGAACAACAGTCCTAGTGAACGATGCTCTAGCACTCTTGAAGGATCACCTTGAACATCTGCACTTGCTTCACCTTGATTGATCGCACCTTTCCAGGATCAGGGCCGGTCTCCCGTGACGTAGAAGATGACAGACTGATTGTGCCAGCCCAGCCCTTCTAAAAACATCGCCACCCAGCACCATTCTGCTACTTCACTCCCCTTTATACAACAGCCTACAAGGATGAAGCACCATGCTCTCTGTCTCTGTGCCTTTGTCCCTGAATTTAAGAGGCTTGTCTTGACTAGGAGTCACTCTTAAAACGAACCAGAGGGCACAAGTGGACACCACTTGGAAGTGCATTTAAAACCAAGAACAGGAAGCGCATCTTTACACAAATGGTGGTGGGAGTGTGGAACAAGCACACTTTGTTGAAGCTGGTTCCCTGGCTTGCTTCAAGAAATGGCAGGATGAATTGGATCAATTAGCTATTAACTACCAAACGGGAGCTAGAGGATCCTAATGGCCTCATGTCTGCTGTTCTTACTTGTCAGGTTTGAGGTCCCGGTGAACGATGCCGTAGTTGTGCAGGTACTCCAGTGCCAGCACCGTCTCTGCAAAGTACATGCGTGCCATCTCCACAGGCAGGGCACCGATGTTCTTTAGCAGGGTGGCACAGTCTCCACCTGTGGGACCCACAGAAATGCAAAGGGGGATTCAGAGGGACGTCGCACCACAATGGGTTGGGGTCACAAACACATTGGACTTACAGGCCCCAGCGACGTGTCCAAAGCACTTCAAATATCACTACTGTCTTCTGTCGGTTTATAGAAACTGGTTTTCTAATGGTTTACAAAAACATATATTGACTCCTGCGATGTTGTGGAAATCAAATTGTAATGGCTGCAACAAAGAAATGTTCCCCTGTGGAAACTGCAATGCTGCAACCTTGGTTCCACTGACACTCTTGATCCTGTGAAGTGACAGAGGGCCTTTGGGGTTTCTAGAGGCTAAAGACTTGGGAACTTTGACAATTTAAGGCCAATTAGACAAATAATTGATTCAATTAGGATCAAGTAGAGGTTAATTCCAACCTGAAAAGTAGATAGAGAAAACAACATCTCATCTGTTCAGGCTGTTGAGCCTTCAGGCTGAGACGTTGTGTTTCTCCTTTCTACTTTTCAGCATGGAATTAACCCCTACTTGATCCTTTGCTACCAAAACAAGAGCCAGGATCACTGCTCTAGAATTTGAAATAATTCTTGCTCGTCATTTGCAACATAACTTCTTTTCCCCTACTTTTTCTTTCTAGATCATAAAGCAGACCACATATGCAGGACTTGACCCAACCTGGCTTCGTTTCTGACCTGGCCTGACTGTGTGACATTTTAGGAATAACCGACATGCGATGATAACCTTATAAGACACAGCCATTGTACCCTGTGTGGAAATATCTCTAATGCATTGGGTAGAGTGGTGGCACTGTGGCTAAGGATCTGCACCTGTGGCTGGAAGGTTTCTGGTTCGTATCCTGTGGCTGGTAGAGGAATCCTACTCCGTTGGGCCCCTGAGCAAGGCCCTTAACCCCAGTTCCTCTAAGGGCGCCGTATAAATGGCTGACCCTGTGCTCTGACCCCAAGCTTCTCTCCCTGTCTATGTGTCTCATGGAGAGCAAGCTGGGGTATGTGAAAAGACAATGCAAGAAAAAATCCTAATGCAAGAAATTGTATTGTATATGTCTAATAAAGTGATCTTATCTTGTCTGTATGTCTAAACACCCATTTGTGGTTATAACAGAGGGCGACTGGAGCTGTACACAGACTATTAAACATCCTGAAAGCTTGGATTCAGAGCACCATTGTGTGTTCTCATGAAAATGGCCTTTTTCCTTGCAAATTAAAACTCATTTCAACTTTGCTGAACTGCGCTGTGACTCCTCACGTTCTCTACACACAGACCCCTCCCCCCAGTCCAGAGCGCCCCGGATTCTGCTCCTCTTACCCTCCACGTACTCCATGACCATGCACAGGTGGCGGCGCGTCTCGAAGGAGCAGAACATGCTGACCACGAAGGGGTTCTCGGCGAAGGTCAGGATGTCCCGCTCCACGAAGGCCTGCTGGATCTGGTTGCGCAGGATCAGGTTCTGCTTGTTGATCTTCTTCATGGCGAAGCGCTGCCGGGTCTCCCTGTGGCGCACGAGGTACACCGCGCTGGGGGGGCGGGCAGAGAGCAGATGAGCCCAGCGGGCAGACAGTCACACGAGTAGAGAGGGTGCTCGGTGCTGCAGTCTCTGTCAAGCACTCTGCTCCTAGCAGGCGAACTGTCTGTGCAAGCAGTGAGCAGCGCAGAGCTGCAGGCCCTGCGGGACTCGAGACAGTGCGATGCCACTCTCTCAGATTTCACTAGCATTCAGATGAGTCAGGGCTTTCCTGAACCCTTGATGGAGGATGCTCAAAGAAAACAAATGCATCTTTCTAAAATCTAAAACTTGGTTCCCCCCTCCACCCTTTTTCTGCAGCCCTATATCTGGAATAGACAGCATTTTACACAATGCATAAAAACTGGAGTCCTCTCGGACTTCCATCCTTCCAGCTATCTATCCATTTTCTAAGCTCTTCTTCCAGTTCAGGGAAGCTGGAGTCTATCCCAGCATGCAATGAGTGCAAGGCAGGGTACCCCCAGGATGGGAGGCCAGGCTATCACAGCAGTCAATTAACCTACCAGTATGACTGTGGGAGGAAACTGTAGCACCTGGAGGAAACCCATGCGAACACAGGGAGAACATGCAAACTCCACACAGACAGCACCCCAGGGTCTGCAATTGAACCCAGGGCACAGGGGCGGCAAGGCAGCAATGCTCACCACTGCTCAACCATGTAGCCCACCCTCCCGACCTTCTTTTTTATCAAATAAAAGTCTCCATGTCAACTAAACGTAAATGTTTGCTATTGTTTTTCTGCGTCCACTTCTGAAAGTTAATTTAAGAGGATGCAGTAATTATCTAGCAGATAGATGTAGAGGATTTTTATCTACCAACCGGAGGTGGCTCTTGGCCGAAACTGCAGGGGAAGGTGGCATATGGACTAAACTGCCCAGTCATGCTCTGTGTGCTGAGTCACCTGTGAGAGGAGGCTTGATAGAGGAGCTGTCGACTCACCCGTACGCCCCATTGCTGATGAGCTTGATGGTCTGAAAGTCTGTCTCATTGGGCGGCTTCTTGGCTTTCACTTTCCCCTTTGGAACAGAAACATGACAGAGGGGTTTACAAACTGCGTGACCGAGGAGGAAACCTATGCAAACAGACAGATGGCTAGCAGACTAGGCAGCTATAGTGTGTTTCAGTCTGATAACCGACACTGCAAAATCCCCGAGAAGAACTTTTCAGGAATTATAATTTCTTAAAGGTTTATGCCTAAAACAATATTAGGCAGTCAAGTGCCACATTTTCAGCATCTCATATCATGATCAACTTGCAAATATATCAAAAACAGAGCCTGACAATGGGATATATCCTGTTGGACTAGATGATTCTCACATGCATGAATCATTTTTTCTGAATTGTACTGGGGAGCAGTGTGCTCTGTCAGCGTGTGAATGTTCTCAGCCCGTTCGCAGAAGAGATTTGCCATAACCTCACGAGTGAGGTAGCGCATCAGTTTGTGTCGCCTCATGCAAAGCTGAGAAACCACTGCCCGCTCTCACGCCTCCTCCTTTGCAGCCCTAACAATGTGAGTCACCAGGCGTTGAAAGGCTTGTGGCACGCACATTGTATCTTTGAGATCATCAGAGGAACATGACAGATTCAGAAGCAAGATCCAGAACCAAGCCCTCAAAATGTACTCCTTTTTCATCAACAGAGGATACCCTAGCAGTGTTATTGACAGGGCCTTTGCCTGAGCCAAAAACACCCCTCGGACATCAACTCAATCAGGAACTCCCGCCGTAACAACCGCATTCCTTTGGTGCTTCCTTACCACCCCAACACACTTCCTATCCCCAGGACTATTAACCACAACGTTTCCATCCTACAGGATGATCCCTCCATTGGGGCCCTCTTTTCTGACCGCCCCATCATCTCATATCGCCGACCACCTAATCTGCGTAACCTTCTTGTTCACAGGTCCCTTGACCGCCCTAAGCAACCATCCCCACCAGGCACTTTCCCTTGCAACAGAGCTCGCTGTATCACCTGCAAGTACACATCTAACACCACACTCATTCAAGGCCCCCAGGACAATTCCGGATCACCCAGACAGCATCTTGTACCTCCAGCAACCTTATTTATCTCTTGCAGGAAATGCCCAGCCATCTACATTGGGGAAACAGGAAGGAGACTCTGAGACCACTTCAGAGAACATGTCAGGGCTGTGAAGATTTAAGGTCTCTCCAAGCCCATTGTTTCTCATTTCACCTCTGATGGCCGCGACCACTCTAATCTCTCCGTCTGTGTTCTCAAAGACGGTTTTCCGAACTCATACATCAGAAAGACTACAGAAACCAAAATTATCCTGCAGCTAGGATCACACCTTCCCCCTTCTCTTAACAACAGACTACTGTTCTTCTAAATTCTCTCTATTCATTGTAGGTTTCATTTCACACTTCTCTTCAGCTATCCTGACTTCACACCTCCTGATTGGCCTCTCTTTCTGTCCCCTACTCCCGCCTCTCACTCCTCCTCTCTCACAGCCTTTGTTCTCCCACTACATTACCTTAGCTAACTGCCCTGTCTTTCTCACACCTGAAGAAGGCTCCACGGCCGAAACGTTGTGTTTTCTTTCTTCTCGTTTCAGCATGGAATAAACCTATCACTTGTTCAGATTCAGAAGCAGACTGCTTTTAGTACAGGTGTATGTTACTGGCCAGCACCAACGAGTTTCTAGCTGCTCTTACTCAGAACTGTACTGGTGTAAATCAAACAGCTTCACCTGCCCCTCCTAGGAATATAAATGTCAGCTTTCTGGAGGAGCATCTGCATCAGGCCCTACACTGATGTATGAGGCAGGACTACAAGATCTGGCAGCATTGGTGTTTTCTACTAGGTGTTGTGCCTAGCTGCTTATTTTAATATGCCAGCTCCCTTTTACCTCCACAGAGTCATCTGTCTCTGGTGTGTGAGGCCCCTCACTGTCGTAACTGTCCAGATTGACCATCTCTGTAAGGGAGAGAGAGAGAGACCGTCAGAGTGAACATGTCCTTGTCACCACTGCACTGAGGCAAAGAAAGGAGGAAGGAACAGGAATCTGGCTTTTTCAATAACCTCTAAGTTCAATACACCTATGGGTAGAACACATGCCCACCCCCATCTATTCACAGGCATGTAGGAAGGGGCAAATTTGAAATGCCAATTAACTGTGTCTTTGGACAGTGGGAGGAAACTGGATCATTTGTAGAAAATGCATGCAGCCACAAGGAGAACATGCAGACTCACTTCATATAATTGCATGTAAACCTTCATGTAAATTCCATTCCAGGGTAAATCTGCATGGTATTTCTGATAGGTGTTCCCATGATTTTACTGTCTTTGTGGGTTTCTCATCATCTGTCATGCTTTATGTCATCCTTATCCTTTGTCATGATTGCTCCAAGTGTTACTGCATGTTAACTATGACATACCAGTTAGCATTCAGTAGAGCTAAATAGCATAGAGATAAGGCACTCAAAGGGACAGGAGCAGCAGGACAGTAATTTGCCCATGTGAATGTGTCTGCGGCCTCTCCCTCCCTCACCCTCCAGCGGGTCCCTGGTCAGGCCCAGCTGGCTGATGATGTAGCGCGGGATGTCCGTCTTCACCAGGTGCCCCTCCTTGGCGTGGTCCTCTGCCGCCTCCAGCAGGTGGTAGAACTCCTCCGGGTTGAACTCCTGCTCAGAAACAGCACGACACAACAAAAGTTACACATGGGCGACTTGTGGGGACGACATACAGCGTGACACAGACCCGCAGAGTGGCCACGATCACAGAAAGGGGGACGGATTACAGTGTGACACGCAATCCTGTTGGGGGACCAGCAGGGGATGATAAGATAATGTGTGGCCAACAAAACACACCACGATCCCCTAAGGGGGACTAATTACACACTAATTACAGTGTGACATGCTGAGCAAAACAAAATCCTTCTGGAGGACCAGTCACCGTGTGACGCAGAAAGTCATACATGATCTGAAACAGAGGACAACAATTGGTGCAACACACAAAAAAATGAGCAATTCATGAGAATTAGACACATTATGACATCACGATGCCTTGAGTCTTAAATTAAGAGCAGAACACAGGTCTGACTACAGCAATACAGCGCATGTGCTTCTACTGGCAAGACTGGAGGAAACAGGCAGGAGCAATCTCCCAACACAAAGTCGGACCCCTCCTAGTAGGGACTGTGTCAAGGGTGCAGACACACTGTCCCTGTGGACTGCTTGCTTCTGAGTCCTGAGTTTGTTAGGCATTCTGATCAACATTCTCCTCTAGCCCCAAGCCTGCCCCATCAGCCCCTGTGAGTCAGGTGGCAAGCTCGTAACAACGTCGGCCAGGTCTGGCACACAGCCACCCAGCCATCCCTCATGAAAGGTGGCACCTTTATCTAGAATTTCCTGACCTCTGCGCCCTCGTTGCATCAGCACCAGCCTGTCACCATGGCGACCATGGAAGTGTGTGGGGGATGTGGGGAGTGACGAGGAGATAAGGGTGGCATCTTATCTCGGATCACTAGGGGTCTAACACAAGATAAACTCCTGTCACCACGGTTTGAATGAGCGTCCTAGTTTGCCTGCCCATACTATAGAGATTCTGAATAAAGATTACACCACTCCTTCGTGGAACAATTTATCTGAATGAACGCTTTCCTCACAACAAGAAACAGGCAAAGGTACAATCGCACCAAAATACCTATTTGAGCAAATGTACACAGTACTCAAAAATGTTAACAGTTTTTGTGTAGCTCCCAGGCACTTTGTATACCACACTGAACACATCTAATAATTTCAGGCCTTTATGGCCTGAAGTTTTGGTGTTCAAAGTGGTGAGAAGTGCTCTTGTACAGAAAGCTTCCTTTGATAGCAAAATATCTCAAAACAGTTGTATAACAATATTTACACACAGTGGGGCTTGGTAATCTTGGCAGGTCTTCTGCATATATGAATACACTTATGTTGAAGATGCTGAGGTTATTATTTTGTCAGATGATTGTTTTATACATTATGTGCATACATTGTTTTACTAGATACATGAAATTAGCAGTTTTTTATTATCTCGCAAGGCTGAGTGAGACACATTTACAAAATAATGATTCAGCTCCAGTGACTCAATATTTCAATTACAAATAAACTTCTTATTTTTGTGTGGTGAAACTCAGAATAGCTGTTTCACCACACATAAATAAAAGCAGAGGGGAACTTTGCAGAGTTTGCAACTTTAATGACAGCCCATCTTTTAAGCAGCATGCACTTCACCTCTGGCTTTTTGAGAGATGAGTTCTGGCTGGTGTCCACCTCAATTCTGCAGTGTCATGTCTTTAGATATGACTCTGCAGTCCCACCAGGCCAGATGCCCAGAATCAGAGCTCCCAGATAAATTCCTCTGCTGGGAAATTCAAGTCCTGTCAGGCTGTACAGGGTCAACTTGAGAGAGACCCTTGACTAAAATTCAGTGGCAAGGGATGCTCTCACTCACAATGGAACCAGAATGCACCAGTGAGACCTCTGATCACCTGTCAATCTGTAGAGAACATTCACAGCAGTTCAATAACAGCACGTCTTCCTCACTCCTAATGCTGTTATCTTGTCCTGCACATATTCTTCAGCGTGTGAAGGCCAGTCGATAAATTGCCCAACACCGCCATCGATTCCCACTTGCTTTGATTAAATTAGGCCTTAATTAAAACCCTGCACTGTCGTCAACAAAACTTCTTCTGATAATATGAAATGTAACACCTCCATAAATATAACTTCAATTTAATACCACAATCACTAAAATATCACCATCTATTTTGATATACAAGAATTTCATTAACAGAATAAGAATACAGTTTTTAGACAGCTTAGAAGTGGTAAAATTCTATGAATAAGATTAGATTTATGGTAAACTTCAAGAGGGGCAACTCCTAGTTGTCAGAATTATGTCCAAAAGATTATGACTGCATTTTGAGGGGTTCAGTCATGATCCCACAGACGGCAGCTTGTGACCACCAAGCACAGACGCCCATTGTCTGAGCCTGTGGTTCCTGTCGTACTGCGCAGGATCACTATGGCAACAGCACAACCTCAGCAGGGCGAATCAAGCTGGCCTCATGGGAACAGGAAGTTCCAACATCCAGCGATCATACAGTGATGTCGCTTCAAGCGCTTGTGATTGGCCGGTGCCATTCCCACTCACCAGGCACTCCAGCAACCTGGCTGGCCGGGAGATGATGATGAGGAGTTTCTTCACCAGCTGTGTGACGAAGGCCACCTCGGAACTCTCCGACCGCTCGAAGGCCTGCCGAGGATGAGAAAACGAAGGAAGTGATGGCGGGAGTGGACCTCTGATGCCTCAGGGGTGTGTCTTTTTACAAGTCCGGTTTGTCCTTTGCACAAATGGCTGCTGCTATATTGTTTCAAGCAGTGTTAATAAAGGAATTATCACTGCATTTTGCAGCCTCATTCAGGTACAGCATGCTGTAAACAACGTGCTGTAAAGTGGAAGAGAAGACAGTCCCTGGAGTGTTGCATTCTGACACGGAGATGGATTGGATTAAACATGAGGTCTGTGAAGAGGATAATATTACATCTGAGAGATAAAATACACAGAGCACAGGATTATAGCCAAACCATGGCCAGGCAGAGCTTACAAACTTCACAAGGGCCTTTAAAACAGGGGTCCCCAGTACTGGTGCTGGGGACCCCCTCCCTTGCTACTCTCACTGCAGCTGAGCTGTTTACTGAAATGAATCCTTCATTGAGCCTACAAGTCGGTTAGTTGGAATCTTTGCAATTTAGTTTTCTACTCAGATGCTAAGTTACTTGAGAAATGCACCAGTTAAAAGGCAGCCTCCAACAGGATTAGATACTAAAACAGAAGAAATTGGAATTGAACCTATCATTAGGTATTTAGATATACAGTGCCTTGCGAAAGTATTCGGCCCCCTTGAACTTTTCAACCTTTTGCCACATTTCAGGCTTCAAACATAAAGATATAAATTTTTTATTTTATGTGAAGAATCACCAACAAGTGGGACACAATTGTGAAGTGGAACGAAATCTATTGGATTTTTGAAACTTTTTTAACTAATAAAAAAATGAAAAGTGGGGCGTGCAAAATTATTCGGCCCCTTTACTTTCAGTGCAGCAAACTCACTCCAGAAGTTCAGCGAGGATCTCTGAATGATCCAATGTTGTCCTAAATGACTGATGGTGATAAATAGAATCCACCTGTGTGTAATCAAGTCTCTGTATAAATGCACCTGCTCTGTGATAGTCTCAAGGTTCTGTTGAAAGTGCAGAGAGCATCATGAAGACCAAGGAACACACCAGGCAGGTCCGTAATACTGTTGTGGAGAAGTTTAAAGCCGGATTTGGATACAAAAAGATTTCCCAAGCTTCAAACATCCCAAGGAGCACTGTGCAAGCGATCATCTTGAAATGGAAGGAGTATCAGACCACTGCAAATCTACCAAGACCTGGCCGTCCCTCTAAACTTTCAGCTCAGACAAGGAGAAGACTGATCAGAGATGCAGCCAAGAGGCCCATGATCACTCTGGATGAACTGCAGAGAACTACAGCTGAGGTGGGAGAGTCTGTCCATAGGACAACAATCAGTCTTACACTGCACAAATCTGGCCTTTATGGAAGAGTGGCAAGAAGAAAGCCATTTCTCAAAGATATCCATAAAAAGTCTTGTCTAAAGTTTGCCACAAGCAACCTGGGAGACACCCCAAACATGTGGAAGAAGGTGCTCTGGTCAGATGAAACCAAAATCGAACTTTTTGGCCACAATGCAAAACGATATGTTTGGCGTAAAAGCAACACAGCTCATCACCCTCAACACACCATCCCCACTGTCAAACATGGTGGTGGCAGCATCATGGTTTGGGCCTGCTTTTCTTCAGCAGGGACAGGGAAGATGGTTAAAATTGAGGGGAAGATGGATGCAGCCAAATACAGGACCATTCTGGATGAAAACCTGTTGGAGTCTGCAAAAGACCTGAAACTGGGACGGAGATTTATCTTCCAACAAGACAATGATCCCAAACATACAGCAAAATCTACAAAGGAATGGTTCACAAATAAACGTATCCAGGTGTTTGAATGGCCAAGTCAAAGTCCAGACCTGAATCCAATCGAGAATCTGTGGAAAGAGCTGAAAACTGCTGTTCACAAACGCTCTCCATCCAACCTCACTGAGCTCGAGCTGTTTTGCAAGGAAGAATGGGCAAGAATTTCAGTCTCTCGATGTGCAAAACTGATAGAGACATACCCCAAGCGACTTGCAGCTGTAATCGCAGCAAAAGGTGGCTCTACAAAGTATTAACGCAAGGGGGCCGAATAATTTTGCACGCCCCACTTTTCATTTTTTTATTAGTTAAAAAAGTTTCAAAAATCCAATAGATTTCGTTCCACTTCACAATTGTGTCCCACTTGTTGGTGATTCTTCACATAAAATAAAAAATTTATATCTTTATGTTTGAAGCCTGAAATGTGGCAAAAGGTTGAAAAGTTCAAGGGGGCCGAATACTTTCGTAAGGCACTGTATCATTAGGGATATCAGAAGTGGATCAAAATCCAGCAGATGTGGGGTCCCCAGGACCAGGATGGGGCACCCCTGCTTGAAAAGGCTTAGCCCACAGAAAAGATATGGGACAATTCAGGGGTATCTGGGGGACAGCGTAGGAGAGCCTTGCAAATTGCTAAGGTCAGCTTCTGAGGGTTTCAGGCTTAAGCGGAGAGCGTTCAATCTGACTGACGCACTGACTTGCGCTCTGTCCGTGGCTTTCTTGGAAGGGGTGGGGGTTCTTCACTCACATCTTGCAGGAGTTTATCCAGGTTTTCCTGCAGCTCGAGGAAGTAGACGGTGGTGATGACGCCTTCCTGAGATTTGGTCAGGCAGTCCCGGGACAGCTCCACGATCTGGTGGTGGATGAAGCTGAGGACCCCGTCAGCCAGGGGCAGCACGTTCTCAGGGGAGAAAGCAGTGATGAACTCTGAGAGGCGCTCTTCCATCTGGGCCGTGGCCTGAGAAACAGAAACAGATAGATGTCCCATGTTATGACCATACTTGTACCACCCACCGCCATTGCACCATCCTCTCTTTCTTTAAAATAATTTTACTGTACTTTACAGTCCTTTCATCAAGGTGTACCACATTCCCATAAGGGCATAGCCAAGAAGATGGCATGAAAAATCTGGGTGTATCAAAAATCACAATCAAGAAATGCATCCCATTAAATTTTCTGATGATTATTGTTTTTGTAGTTGTAATATCGTTGCCTAATGACCCCTTGTTTGGCTCTGAAATTCTCAATAGGAAGGATATGGAATACAATATGCAGGTTGTTCAAAAGTTATTGATAGAAAGGATGAGGAAATATCCCTGAAGGAAATGAAATGGCATGCTTAATTAAAAAAATGGCTGTGAGAGGGAGTTAGGTTGAGACAAGATGAAGACTTCATTTCTGAACTACATTCCCCAGAAAGCCGTGGGGATCGACCTTCCTTCCACAGTCACCTGACCAGTTAGTATAAGCATTCTGGGGAATGTAGTTCAAACAAGAGACTCCATCTTGTCTGAACCACTACTGTCCTCTTAATGGCACTATGCAAGTCTCTGACTGTCTCACCTTGGGAAAGCGCTCCTTGTACACATGGTTCATCATGACAATCTCATTGTCGTAGCAGGATGGGGAGCGTCCCGGGCTAGAACACAGGACACATGGGTCAGGGTAGAGCCCCAACACAGGCATGAGAAGAATTACAGAGCCCTGATGTCCACCTGGACCAACTTCAGAAAACAGGGGGTCCCAGAGTGGGAGGTACCTGAGGCTCCGAGAGCGGGGCCGCACGGCTGGCGACCTCCGACCCCCGTCGTCATCAGTGATGCTCTCGGTGCTGCCGAAGTGCTTGGACAGGAAGTGGAGCTCGTCCATTGTGGGCTGGAAGGGCAGCTGGTGGAGCCGCTCTTGCGAGGAACTGGAGGACTGGAGGTGCACAGAGACGCGGAGTGAGACAACGCACTGCCCTGTCGCCCCCCGTCCCCGCCCCCAACCCCCTCCGTCTCTCTACAGATTTGGCCGGATGTGAAGATGCAACCTAAAGTCTGCTCACTGTACAATTACCTTACACTCACCAGCTTCCTTTCACCCATCCATTTTCTAACCCCTTCTTCCAATGCAGGGTTACAGGGGAGCCGGAGCCTATCCCAGCAAGCAACAGGCACAAGGTGGAGTAAACCCTGGATGGGACACTAGTCCATCACAGGGCAGCCACAGAGCAAACACAAACACACGCAGACTCATACTGGGGCCAATTTTCCCAGAAGCTATTTAACCTACCAGTACTGTATGTCTTTTGATTGTGGGAGGAAACTGAAGAATCTAGAGGAAACTCACAAGGACACATGGAGAACACACAGACAGCACCTGAGGCCTAAACTGAACCCGGGGCTCCAGCACTGTGAGGCAGCAATGTTCACCACTGTGCCACAGTGCTACCCCAATCACCACTGTGTATTCCTACATACACAGGTATGCATTACTACAGACCATCATGTATTCACATCGTGAAGAGGTGTTAGTGGGGCCAGCAGGGGGCGCTCACCCTGCGGTCCATGTGGGTCCTAATGCCCCAGTATAGCAACGGGGACAGTATACTGTAAACAGGCGCCGTCCTTCTTATGAGACATAAAACCGAGGTCCTGACTCTCTGTGGTCATTAAAAATCCCAGGGCGTTTCTCGAAAAGAGTAGGGGTGTAACCTGGCCAAATTTCCCATTGGCCCTTACCAATCATGGCCTCCTAATAATCCCCCTCTATGAATTGGTTACATTACTCTGTTCTCCTCGCCACTGACAGCTGGTGTGTGGTGAGCATATTGGCGCACTATGGCTGCCGTCGCATCATCCAGGTGGATGCTGCACATTGGTGGTGGTGGAGGGGATCCCCATTACCTGTAAAGCACTTTGAGTGGAGTGTCCAAAAAAGCGCTATATAAGTGTAAGCAATTATTATTATTATTATTATTCCTATATATGCATTTCCGAGACTTATATTTCATTTCCATGGATAAGGTTGAAGGTGTTTTTCCTGAACTGCTGTTCATCATAAAAATAGAGAAACCACTGGGACTGAGGGCTCATTGTGATCATTGAGCTGATCTCTAAACACATGCTTAACTCT
Organism: Lepisosteus platostomus; assembly: GCF_059453375.1. Classification (NCBI taxonomy): domain Eukaryota; kingdom Metazoa; phylum Chordata; class Actinopteri; order Semionotiformes; family Lepisosteidae; genus Lepisosteus; species Lepisosteus platostomus. The sequence goes on from NC_142623.1 coordinate 16,621,742, forward strand.
CTCCCTAAACAGCTCAGCTTTGCGCAGTCTTTTGAGGGTTTCTGAAAACCGAAAAGCACAAGGCTCACAGGAAGGAGCCTGAAAGCTTTGTTTCGTTGCCACAACTACTAATGGGAGTCAAGATTTTAATGATCCGGCTTTGGGGGTGGGAACTCTCCATAGCTCGCACAAGCGCCAGCCGTTAAGAGGGTAGCCCTTGATTCCCACAACCGCTAAGCTCTCCATTGATCGTTATCTACAAACAATTAAACAATGAAAGGGTGGAAAAACATTGCCTGCCAGGAGCAGAGCAGAGCGCAAGTAGCTCTGTTGCCTGTTCCCCCTCTTCTCTCAGCACAGTCCGGTGAGGGGTAGACACTGCACACTTTAGATTCTGTTCATGGCGCTGGCCCAGTGGGACTGCATGATCCGAGATCACTGACGTCACCCCAACGACACGCAAACTCCGCCCAAAGTGCTCTGAACAGCTACACAGGGACACCAGTCAGGGCCTGATGGCACAGCTCTCACATGGGCTGTGCCAGCTTACATACATGCTTCCTTGGGGACACCCTCCTCGTCTTTCATATGATCAATAAAGGTCTTTTAAACAGCCTTGGTAATTGGACTGTACAGGCAATTTCATGATACACTGTGAGCGATGACAAGACAAAAAATATATTTTTTGGGATTCAATTTTTTTCACTTATTTGTTTTATCTCCATCTCTACTAAGGGCCGGTATCATGTGTGTACAGAACCTGTTGCTCTTCACGGCAGGGCAGCCTGTGGCAATGCAAAACCCCAGGATTTATCGCTGGTGCAACCATTTGCACTTGCCAACATGATCTCTGCTCTTTGATTGAATAACTTTCTCTGTGTATCAGTGAATGCTTTAGTGGGTTAAGTTCATTTCTAAGACTTTAACTGGGAAAATGCCTTTATGTTTGTATAATGTATTGCATTTCTGCTCTGTCCCCACAGAGAATTGATCATGACCTCTCATGGGCATTTCAGGAGCCACACAGCTGCACACCAGAAGACACTGGGTCTCCCACCATGAGAGAATTCTGGGCTATAAAGATTCCAAAGGGGTGACATCACATTTTGTTTCCCAGAACCACCAAACCTCCAAACGGGTGACATCACCAACTGTATCAGACCCACCACTGCTGAGCCCTGTTACGCTATTTTATGACTTCAGATATCACACTTATCAAGACTGAAACTTTCCAAGAGGAGCTATAGTTTTCAGACACATGTGCAGAGTAACCTGAAACTCTTCACCTGTGCATTGTTGTATGGTTAAATAACTCCTGGATCACTTGTTAATACTACCATAACCTATGACGTTGTTTAAAGTTTAAACTGTTTGCTACTTTCGATCATTCATTGCTTTGTTTTTTTGCTCTGCCTTGGGAGAGCCCCTGTAATTGAGATTAAACAGTGCTCAGAATAATGTGATCTATGCAAATTAAATTGCTATGACCCATTTCTTCCCTGATGGGTGTTTCTCAGTAGAGTTTCTCATCATGGCCTGAAGCCCGTTTCAGCAGTCAAGCCACAGCTCCTCCACAACGATGAGGTCTAATAAGAGAAATGGCTGACAACAGCGATGTGAAGCAGAAACCCTGCTTCTAATACTGAAATGTGTCAACTTGAATTGCATGGAAACCCCATAGTTCACCATTTCCTTTTACACACTGGAAGGGTGGGGACAGAAGGCCAAGGTAGGTAAAAGAAACAGGATTCACGTCCTGTCCTCGCTGATGCAGCCGACACAGAATCACAGTACTGCAGGGATTACTTCGCAGCACTACGGCAAAGGTGGCATCTCCCTGCCTGCTCATAGGATACATCTTGGATTGGGGTCCACAGTCTTCCTACTGTTGCTTAGCAACTACCTATATCAGTACATGAGCCAGATGCAGTATATAACAGCATGCACGAGGGGTTACAAGCCAGCGAGCACGGATGGGATTCTGGAAGGAGCCAGACAAAAAGCGTTGCTGATGGCCGCTAATGGCTCTGATCTCTGCTCTCTGGCGATTATTCCTCCACTCTCTCTGCCCTTCCTGATCAGCGTGCCTGGGGGCAGGGGAGGGGAAGAGCCGACGGGAGCTGTTCGCGGTGCTGAAAGAGTCGCCGCACCTGTGCTGAGTGACCTCTCCGGGCGCCGGTCCTGCCTTTAGCCTTCCAGAGCTGCAGCAAGAAGGGAGCCCTGTGCTCTGCATGCCACCCACTGCTATGTGAGCACGGAAAGCATTTCACGTTTTAGTTTTAAACGGCACAACGCCTGAGCCCTGCCCGTATCACACAAAGCATCTGCTGACACATTGCGCGTAGCTAGTGCAAAAGGCAGACATCGCTTAGCCTTAAATTCAAGGTTTCTGCTTTGAATCCTCCCAGAAATCTGAAAACCAATCACACCACAATCTTATATGATGAGTTAAATTGTACCAAACAATATGCCTGCAAACAGTGCCAAGTACACTGGCAGTTGTTCAGCAGAGATTATGTTCAGGGATACGTGATTCAGTGCAAGATATGATACGTTACTCAGCCACGGGCAGCTTTCGTTTTTGCAGAGTTCGATTCACTGGGATTGGCTAATGTGTCACACCAGAAATGGAGAGTGCTGGCCAGGTAGGACAAGTGTGGAGGCTGCCTGGAGAGGTAAAGTGTAAGAGGAGTGCCTGCAAAGTTACAGGGGGCTGAGAGGGGGGCCAGTGTGTGAAGGTGCTGGACGAACTCACAGATACCGTTGAACTAGGTGTGTTGGTCCCATATCCTGATGAAGGCAGGGAGGCCAGAGACCAGCGTCGCCCGTCCGCTCTGCAAATGAAAAAAGGTGGCAGCTTATACCCTTCTGCCTGGGGGGTGAGTGCATACAGACATCTATCAGCAGAAAATACCACCAGGGCTGCACATCCAGACAGCAACAAACGCTTATCCAGACAGCAACAAACGCTTAGGACTAATCTACCTCCCTCCGTCATGGCTGACCCAGCACTCTCTTCTGCTTCATATATATACATGTGTTTTTTTTGTCACAATTATTTCGTTTTTACTCCTTACACCTTGGATCTGCTTACTAATACTCCGTTGTCGTTTGCCAATTGTCCTGCAGACTAGACTTCCTATTTCACCACAAGGAAGCGAGAGGGGGAAGGTCGCACAGGGCTCTGAGTCACTCAGACTGGTTGGAAGCAACTATTTTTTTTTGCCCTTTCAGATAAATTAGGAGGGCAGATGATCAGCAAGGCGGATACAAGGAGACATATGATTGTCCTAGAATCAATCACCAGAAGATACTCACAAAAGAAAAAAACAAAACAAAACCATATGACAGGAAAAAGCCAGCAACAGAATCTACTCCTTCAAAGTTAAAAGAGAAAACACCATCATGGATGCACAAGAAATCACAGAAACGCCAGTACCTGGATTCACACGATACCACAATGACCAGAAATCATATGAGGAGCAACACAGCCACAAGTCATTTTCTTTTTTTTTCTTTCTTTTCCTTCTCCTACTCTGTTACAAATCAACTGACTACTTCAACAGCAGGAAGCACCAGGGTTACCTGTCAGTTCTGTGCCCGTGGCTGCACAGGGGAGAGATGAATTAGATTAATACCACAGAAATGCCACAGCGCACACGCACAGAGACCGGGATCAGGGGACAGAAAAAGAATGAAAGTCTGCCTGCAAGGGGCCACAGGCTGGTAAACACAGAACTGTGATAAGGAGGGTTTTGTTCGCTAGAGATCCATAAAATGATTTTTAGATCACATGAACGGGGGTATCCCTGGAAGGAGCTGGAAGGACTGTGGGGTGCTGAACCCCCAAAGTTAAACATCAGTAGCACTCAGTCAGCACTCTGAGTGTTGAAATGAAAGAAACGTAATTCACCTGGCGAGAAAGAAAATAAGACTCCTTGGGATTAATTTCTTTAGATCCTACAAAATAAGTAAACATACATTTTAAGTTAAATGGCCATTTTACTAAAAGTGCATGATCTGGAGTAACCTGAGGAACTATGTGCAGAAGAGAAATCATGAATTGCTCTCCCCCACGCAGGAATATTCACCTTCTTCCAACTAAACCAAATCTGAACAATAAAACATTTGTTTGGGGACACTCTATCGTTCACAGTCCTGGCTCAGAGTCCCAGAATATCTGGGCTGATAGTTTGCTGGTACTTTCACTGTAGATGGGACCCAGGCATGACTGATCCTGGGCTGAAGGGCTCTCTGTTTTTTTAACAAGTATCTGATTGTTTTTTAATCCAGCACAAATACCCGCCACATCAGTTTAATGTTAAAGTAATGTTACAGGACAGGTAGATTGTTGGTACGGTGTATTATCCAGGAATAATTAATAATAACAATAAAGAAAAACACAGACTTCTCTGCACTCGCTAAATGGAGTAAAACTAAAAGAGAAAGAGACAGAAGACACAAAAAAGAGCACAATAAAAACTCATTACACTAACAGCCTGTAGGAAGCAAGAAAACGGGGAAGGTCAGTCTTAACAGGTATCACCTGTAGCCAGTTAGCGCCAGATTAAGGTCTTGGGTGTAGAAGGGAGGCTCCGAGTCTCAAAATAGTGCAGAAATTGTTTAAAAAGCTTTAAAAACGAAATGGTCGAGCCGCTGAGTGTGTATCTAATTTTCATCAACTTAAGAGGCTGCATCTTGCTTCTGATCCATTGAACAAGTGTGGGTGGCAAGAGAATGAGGCGCCTTACTAGAAGAGGAGTAAAAACCAGGCCGTCAGACTGCATTTTGTGTCCCTGTTTTTTTTGCAAAAATTCTGTGAGATCGCACACAAATGTTTTGTGAAAACCAAGTCAGAAAGTCGAGCAAACCTATTGCTAGTCCTAGTCGCCTGTCGCAGTGTGGAGAATTGGACACGGACTTGTAGGGCAGCTCTGAGAAATGTCGAGCACTGGAAACAGCAATTTGCTATAGAATTTGCGTGCTTGGGAGGGAGGGGAGAAGCTTTCACTTAAATGTTAAACTCAAGCCTTATAAGGATTTCTGTGTGGATTTTGCATTTTTTATCTATGACATTTCACACTACAAATGTCAGCTTGGCATACCCTAGTAACGTGTGGGCACACAAGCCAGAGTTACAATTCGATGCAATTTTATTTGAATAGGATCCTTCAGAGTCTAGAGTCATAACTCCGAGGGAAAGTGCCCTCAAAAGGTTTGGAAAGGCTGACAGATTGGGCTATTGCCTCACGCAATGACTCCAGCAATTGGAACAAATGGGCAACTAAAACAGCTGTGACAGAGCTCTCATGAAAGTGCGCCCAGCAGTACTTACAGTAATGGCACGTAATTCAGCTTCCAAACCAGCCCGTACGTGTAAGAGGGACCACTGTAACACGTCAGACTCTGCCTCTTTTTACTAATTCAGCTGGCTTATTCAAAGCAAATGACATTCGCACTATTTTTTACAGCCAGGTAATACAGGTTAAGTAAGTACTTGCTCAACGGTACAACCATTTGAGCCCATAACCACCCAGTTATAAATCCGAAGCCTTAACCACTATGCCACATCTTATGCACCTTACACATCCAGTTCTTTTGCTCAGGCTTCAAAGTGTGAAAAAACGTTGGGCACTATTTTCTGGAATGGGAAAGCGTGTGACGTTGTCTGGTGCATCGAACCAGGCATCCCAACCTTTGGTTTTAGGTCTCTGTCCTGGATTCCACCATGTTTTTTTTTATTTTGAATGTGTAAACAGCAGTTTTATGTTTGACTACCCCAATGTCCAAAGCTGTTAAAGTTTTAAAGAGGTGTACAGTAGAACACCATTGGGATTCAGGATACTGAGGGTTGGAGTTGGGATTTCCAGCTCTACAGCAATGATCCTCACTCCTGGCCCAACTGAGCCACGGGATCGTTTAATTTGCCTTCCTCTTCAACTTTTAATGACTCCATTGAATCCTCTACAGACCTAATTGATCTTAGGCACCACAGCTTCAAAGCCTTGCAACTTTGAGAAATCTGAGGGGCTGTGGCTCTCCAGGAGCAGAGGGCTGGTCGTCCCTGGTCTGGACTGTTATAATGATTTGAGAACGAAAAAATCTTCTATTTCCGAGGTGTTCGTCAATGGTTTTTTGATCAGGCACCGGCTCAGACGCTGGCTGCTGACTGGTCTTCGCAATGCATTGTGGGTCTTACCTTCTGGACGAGGCGAAGGAGAAGTGTGCTGGGGTGCTGGGGGAGAAGTTTCTGGGACTGTCCAGGGGGCTGCTTCCTGTAGGGAAACATGCAGTGAACAGGTTGTTATCAAGCCCCAGGCATCAGGTGTCATGGAAAAGATGGCTGAGAGCTTAGGGAAAAGTGTTTTTTGATTAATGGGGGTTGCCAGTTGGATACCAGGCTCTGCTACAGATTTGCTGCCATCCCATGTGAGCGACCGAACATCCGCATGGTCCATCCTTGAGCCTATGAGCTTCTGCTGCTCCTCCGTGTGATGAACGCAGCTCTCCTGCCCCTGTCGGGATTCGACCCCAGTCACTGGTGGGATCAGAGCCTACACAGCACCGCTTCTTAGACAGCGGACAACTCTGTGATGCCAAAAGACTGGGTCCTCTACTGCCGGAGAATTCTACACAACACCAGTGACAAGCAGAGCACTGCTTTGCCCGCACCAGGATTCGATCACGGTCACTAGTGGGCCCAGAGACTCACACCGACACTCCGTAGACAGCAGGGGATTCTGCTGGACCACATGACTGGGTCTTCCACTGCAGCCGAGCTCTACACTGCTCAGATTTCACTCCTGTAACTGGCTCAGTGCACGGAGCCCTGTTAACATCCTCTCGGTGCTTATTCTCCTGCTATTCGCCGTGAACCGACCGGTACAGAAAACAGCAGAAAGCATTGACAGATGGACATCCCGGCCACTCGCGAGCTCCATGCATGTCCTCTGCCACTCCCTAGACGGCACTGCCGAGAGCAGCTCTGCTCTGCCCGAGTTCAGATTCAGTCACAGCCTTTACAGGACCCAGAGACTCACAGTGCCATTTGCCACATGGCAGTGACGAGTGCAGCTCTGCACTCCCTTGCCAGGCTTCAGTCACTGTGGCTACCAGGCCCAGAGACTTGCAATACCACTCCCTAGACAGTGGCGATGAGCACAGCTCTGCTCTGCAAGGATTCAGTCATGGTCATTAACGAGCCCAGAGATCCACAACACCACTCCTTAGACAGCGGCGATGAGCACAGCTCTGCTCTGCAAGGATTCAGTCATGGTCATTAATGAGCCCAGAGATCCACAACACCACTCCCTAGACAGCGGCGATGAGCACAGCTCTGCTCTGCCAGGATTCAGTCATGGTCACGAATGAGCCCAGAGATCCACAACACAACTCCCTAGACAGTGGCGATGAGCACAGCTCTGCTCTGCCAGGATTCAGTCATGGTCATTAACGAGCCCAGAGATCCACAATACCACTCCTTAGACAGCGGCGATGAGCACAGCTCTGCTCTGCCAGGATTCAGTCATGGTCACGAATGAGCCCAGAGATCCACAACACCACTCCCTAGACAGTGGCGATGAGTGCAGCTCTGCAAGCATTGCGCATTCATGGCCGAGGTAGGATTTCATTTCAAATAAACATTTTCAGGGGGTGTTTTAAAAATGAAGCCTTCCGTTCTCCCACGTATTATCTTGGCTTGGTGCTACATTTCCATTCTACTGTTATTAAACTCCCTCTTGCTCATCATCATAGTAGGTGCTATTTCCTGCTGAACAGACAGGTAATAAGCCTGAAAACAGGGAGAGACCCAGGGTAGGCAGCCCTGGACAGACCCCCTCTGTGTGACGTGTAATGCTGCCCGGAGGTTTTATGTCATCACTGAGGCAGGGCCCCAGCACCATCCTCCATTTAACTGTGAGACCGAATGCCGAAACAGCTTCCTTTAAAAACCTGCAGAATGTCTGAATATCCGCTTCTCTTTAAGACATGGCCATGTTGTATTGTCATTACATAACAGGGCTGTGAAACAGACTTTTTATGCTCAGATGGAGCCTGGACTAGAGCTACAGGCTGTGGTTCAGTTCAGTCCTCCTCCAGAGTTTTGTACAAACAGCGCCTTAACCTTTTCATGGATGACCAGCTGGAGCAGCGTGACAGATATTGATTAAAATATTGCAGATGGACTTAACTGTAAGTGCTGCACAGTATTTCAGCCTTCGGAGCAGGCCTTGATTAAAGCACATCTAGAATATTACTCCTTTATTTAATGAGGTGCCTTAGATGTAAACACATCTCAAGGTCCTTTACAGCACATCTACAAATATCGTGCAAAGAAAAATAACACAGAAAATGGAAATAAAACAACACAAAAGAGAAAGGGTCGTGGTAGTCTGAAACAAGCTGCCCAGCTGCTGTTGAAGCCGACACCCTGGTGCCTTTCAAGAGGTGGCTGGATGAGATCCTGGGATCAATTAATTGTCAATGAATGGGCCGAGTGGCCTCTTCTCACTTGGAATTGTTCTTGTTCTTAAAAAAATAAAATGGGAAACGGTATTTAAAGTCAATGAATAAAGTTTGGTTTTTAGGCATGAGGTTTATCATATGGAATCACACTTCCAGAGTCCCAAGAGCACAGCCCATGAGGTAGGGGGTAACATAAAGCTTGGAACACAGTGTAATTTTAACTGTGACTAAATTCTACAGGGAGCTGGGCCTAGATGCTAAACCTGGCGTAAGAAGTCAGGTGCTTCACGCTAGCCAAACAACAAAAACAGAAACTTGTTTTTTTAGAAAAATTGGAAGCTTACACTCCTTGCACCCCCCCTGCAGTCTCTCATTACTTGGTACTTACCAATGTGTCCAGGCAATGGTGAATGTGGGCGGGGCAACGTGGGGGAGGTGCTTGTCAGAATGAGGCTCTTCCTGTTACTGGTGCGGCAACTGGGAACACACAAAACAAAAAAGACATGCTTTTTTAATAGTGCTAGCAAGCGGAGACAGGAAAGTGAGAGCTCTCTGAGTAAAGATTACCCCATTCATTATGGAGTCACATTTCCTCGTGTAGCTAGGAGGCGTGCTCCAGTCTTGACACATTACTACAGAAGAAGTGATTTGCCTTCTAACGAGCTTTACTGAAGCTGTTCAAATTGTAGGCAACTAGGATCAGTAATGCCTTGGGTTATTGCTTCAATAGAATTGACAGAATACTATTTAAGTGGACAACCAAAATAGATGGCATGTCAGTGGAATATTCCTATTTGTGATGCAGAAACAGAAAATAAGATGCCACAAAAATGCATCCCACATCCTTTCTCCAGGCTAAGGGAGTCTTTCCAAAATGTATTTTGATGACTTTAGTCAGAGAGTAAATTTAGACACATGAAGAGGACACATATTGAAAAGGAAGATCACAGAAACAATGCTTTCTTCTGGGCTCAGTCCAAGGCTTTGGCATGACTTCCAGAATGGAGCGTCAGTGTGTGACCAGGCTCCCTGTGGCTTGTTCCTGACCTGGGGCTCTGTCTGCTGTGCCACAGAATACCCGAGTGAGCACAGGAGAGCCAGCTGACAGGAATACACAGGCAATCGCAGATTCTGCTCTCTGCTTGCAAATAAAAACAAAGTCTTTGCCCATTTCGTGAGACAGTTCACTCACCAGCCATTGACCCACGTAAACCCCCAAACCCCAATAATTTACAGAGATCAGCCATACATCTGCATTTGCTGTCTAAGATCTACACCCCAGAACAAATGAGAACATGCAGACTCCACCAACAGTGTTCATCCCAGACTTCAACCAAAGGCCCTTGAGCAGTGAAGCAGTAGCACTACCGAGCATGCATGGTTGCCATCCCAGTATTACTATAAATACATTCATCACTGAAGAACACTGATGTCTTTATTACTGATAATTCCTTACACTTATATAGTGCTCTTCTGGACTCTTTACAGGTAATGGGTACTCCCCTCCACCCTTCAACCCAACAAAACAGCATCAGACCTGTGGAGGATGCCAGGATGTGGATAACCAGGTTTAGTGTATAGTGATAGTGTATGTAAAGGGTTCTAGTATGCCTGTAGCATTACTGCTCTCGAGAATTGAAATTGGGTGTTGAATGGAGGGGGGAGGGAGGGCACATGAAGAAAAGGCTCCACAGGTCTCAGCTACTACTCACCAACATACCCAAATAGTCCAATAGGTTTAAATCAGGGGTGGCCAACCCTGCTCTGACAGAGCGACAGTCCAGCAGGTCTTGTAGGCCACCCTCAGTCTGTCAATTTCTAAATACTTGGAAAATCTGTACTTTTACCACTTAAGCAGCTGATCCGTTCACTTGAGTAGTCTACAGATAATTTCAAATTGAAAAAAACAGTACCCACACCATTTCAATACCAATTGAAAAACCACTGTAACTCTCAAAGACCACAGCTGTTCACAGTTGGTGACCCCCGCTGTGTACATATCCAAGGAGTGCACTGGGGTTTCCCCCCACAGTCCAAAGACATGCTTGTAGATTAAACGACTTCTGGGAAAATCGGCCCTGGTGTGAGTGTGTGCGCCTCTGTCTGTGTGTGCCCTAAAATGGGTGTATTCTGCCGTGCTGGGACCGGATCTGGGCTACCCTGACCCTGTATTGGATAAGCACTTGTTGAAAGTGGTGTGATGTGATGTGATTAGACTGGACAGTGGAGGACTCAGCTAGAATGAAACAGAGGATACAGGGAGGTGTTCAGTACCAGGTCTAGGTCTTCTAACAGGGTGAGACGTTGTACAGAGGGAGAAGAAACAGCTCTTATCCTGACCCTAATATCCTGCAAGACTGCACTCAGGAGCCCCCTTGACACTTATCCACGGGGGTCTTTGAGGACAGGAGTTTGGAGAGCTGGGGGGTATGCGAACCCTGGGGATTGAGTTAAATTAGAGTCATATTATCACGGCTGCAACACACGGAACATGTGGAGTGGTATACGCACCATTACAGACTACAAAACGCAACCCAGCTATATCACACAACAGTCTGCCTCTCTTCCTGATGAGCTAAATTCATTCTATGCTCGGTTTGAGGTCAGTAAGGCAGATCCAGTCCGGAGGATTCCAGAAATCCCAGACGGAAAGCCAATGATCATATCCAGAGCGGATGTGTGTAAAGACCGATCCACACAAGGCTCCTGGCCCTGATGCTATCCCTGGCCGTGTTCTGAAGGCATGTGCAGACCAGCTGGCAGGTGTCTTCTCGGACATATTCAATCTCTCTCTAGCTCAGTCTATAGTTCCTTCCTGCTTTAGGAAAACCACCATTGTCCCATACAGTATGTAACCATAAGAAGCCCAGAGTCAGTTGCCTGAATGACTACCGCCCCGTTGGACTCACATCAGTTATCATGAAGTGCGTCGAGCGGTTGGTCAAAGCATACATCACCTCCTCACTGCCTGACACCCTAGACCCACTGCAACTTGCAAAATGCCAGAACAGGTCAACAGAAGAGGCAATTGCCACTGCCCTCCATACTGCCCTCTCACACCTGGATAAGAAAGGAACATACTGTATGTGAGAATGCTGTTTGTTGATTACAGCTCAGAATTCAATACCATAGTGCCCTCAAAGCTTGTCATCAAGCTCCAGGACCTGGGACTGAACACCTCCCTCTGTAATTGGATCCTGGACTTCCTGATGGAACGTCCGCAGGTGGTGAGGGTGGGCACCAACATATCCTCTACCCTGACTCTAAACACTGGAGCCCCCCAAGGCTGTGTGCTTAGCCCTGTCCTCTACTCCTTATTTACTCATGATTGTGTCGCCAGGCATAACTCAAACTCCATCATTAAGTTTGCGGACGATACAACAGACATCGGCCTGATCACAGATGGTGAAGAGTCTGTGTACAGGGAGGAGGTTGAAGCCCTAGCGGCTGTGAGCTACCAAACATCCAGGATATCTACTCAGCTAGATGTCTAAAGAAGGCCAGGTCCATTCTCAAGGACCCCAGTCATCCCAGACACAAACTGCTTTCTCTCCTACAGTCCGGTAAACGGTATGGAAGCATTCGGCCAAAGTCCAACAGACTACGGAACAGCTTCTACCTCCAGGCAATAAGACTGCTAAACAGCCAACCCGCAGCTCCTTCAGCAAATCACCTGTAATGGCTACATGGACACAGCATAACTGTATTCAGCATAACTGCACTGCTTGTATATATTGCATACACCATGGACACATAACAGCTCTAATCCTATTGAGTTTTATTCTGTTTCTATTACATCTATTACCTCAGTTTTGTGATTTCTTTGATTTCTGTGATTTCTGTGATTCTTGTGAGCTCGCAGAAAAGACGTTTCATTGCCAGCAACTACTGCTGCACGCTGTATTGTTGTGCTTTGATAAATAAACTTTGATTGCTCGATTGATTGATTGATATTGATGGCAGACGGAGTAATTAGAAGTACAGGTGCAATTCCTGCCTGGCAGGCCTGTGATGGCTTCAGCGTGGTGATAAAGACCTTCAATTTCCCCAGCTATCAACCCGGCAGCCTTTGACGTGCCGCCAGCCAGCGAGGCAAGCAACGGCGGTATTGAAGCAGAGCTCCGAGACAGACGGGACCCGCGCGAAGCGCAGCAGCTGATCTCCGTTTCAGATCCCTGCCCTCCGCCTCCTGCCGCAGAGAAACGAACCCGAATCATCAAAGGGAGCAGAAATTCTGAGGGCCGACTCCGCCTCTGTCTCTCGGGGTGTGGGATTTCAGACTGGCAGCCAGCCCTGGCCCAGGGCCTCCAGCGGCGCGCCTCTCTCTCTCTGCCCATTTGTCCACAGCAGGCCGAGCTTACTTCTCCTTTCTCAAGTCTTCTCGAAGAGCGTTGGAAATCAAGAGGAAGGCAGCAAACCTGCAGTGCTCTTCTGTTTCGTGTGCATGGTCTCCAAGGCTCTGATGCTGTTGCCACACCAAGGAGAGGAAAGAAATGACTTCTGGGGGGACAGGGGCTGTGCCTCGCGCTCTTTTCCAAAGATCCTTCTCTCAAGCTTGCTGAGTAGGTGGCATCTGATGTAGGTTTTAAACCCGGCAGTTATTGATAATTGAGTGCACACACAGTGATCCAGCCTTAGTGCCACACAAGAAAGCCTGCAGACAGGCTTCTTTTTCAAGTTCAGAAAGGTTCCTTAGGGAGTACAGGGACTAGAGATGCCTGCCCTGAGGGAGGATCGAGCTCCAGGAATCAGACATTGTCTCTTCACCCTCCGCTGGCTGTCAGAAGGACGTCCCAAGTGGCCAAGCCCTGGACTGCATTCCTCAGCCTAGATCGCCTGGGTTTTTGTGTTGAAATAGCCGCTTTAGTGACTCGTCTGGGCACTTGCGGGCTTGCAGCCTCTCCCCCAGCTGACACTAACTGTCCAGTGGGTGGCGCTGTGGAGCTCTATCCATGACACAGGAGGGATGGTTCTGACTGGCGGGGCTAGTCGGAGTAGCATGTTTTTGGGTACAGAAGCCATAACCACAAAACGGTGTGGGGGTGGTATGTAATCCAAATGATCGGAGATTCCAATTGTTTAAGAAAAAGAGAAAACAATGGAACTGTAATGAACCCATCAGCACTAAGCCGAGACTTAGTGATTGCACTAATATTAGTGAATTGCGATTAGTTATCAAAGGTAAGTATTGTTCATTGTAATTTCCCCATCTTACAATAAGAAACAGTGCTGTGTGTCATACCTTGTGGATGGTTGGTGCAGTATGCAGACACTGTTTCCTCTGCTCTCCCACGATCTTATTTTCTTTACCACCATTTACTACTGTGACCAGTTTATTTTAACCAAAGCAACTTATACTTCCACCCACTTAAACAGCCAAGCATTTAACAGAACAGTTTGGGTGATACACCTTATGACAACAGTAGTGCTTCACTTTAGATTTGAATCCACAACCTTTCAGTTTTTCTAGGGAGACGAAGATCACCTAATGCCAATACCGAATGCAAGAATCAGCCCGTCTTTCTGATTTTGGTGAATAATGAAGACTTATAATGACTTCTGAGAAATGGAAAATGTCTTTGAAGCCTGTGAGCGAGTCAGTGCTCCAGCCTATGGAAGAAACAGTTAACTGCAACACATCTGAAGAAAGGGAGGAGTGTGGGCAGACCATATTTAAATATTTAAGACAAATGCATTAGGTTAAAGTACATAATCTGCAGCCAGACTGGCAAGGGAATGAACTTGCCTAATGACTGCACTCAGTAATGCTCCTTGCTTCAGAGAGCTGCTGGAGAGAGGACTGTAATAAGACTGGCAGGGATGTACTGCATCTGACACTGCCTGTCCCTCTGCCTTAATCTCTCAGGCTTAATGCACTGATGATCCAATAAATTATACACTGTGCAGACTGGAAAATGAAAAGCCCGGAAATGAAGAAGAGACGCATACGCATCCAGCAGGAAGGGACAAGATTATGTGCTAAAGAAAGCAAAGCAAGTAGGTGTCTTCAATTCATTTCAAAATGCTATGCAATAGTCGGATTATATATAGCCATTTACAAAAAGCTTACTAATCACCGTCATGTGATCCTCTGTTTGCCATCAGAAGAACGATCATAATATCAACAGCATTGTTTCACCTACATTGAAGCAAATCAGCTACGCTTTGCTGAATAAATGGGAAATCTCAACCTATTTCTTAAAAAAAAACAAATTTAAGAAATCCATCTGTCAAAGATTACCTTTCACATCATGCCTCCCCTGCACTTAGACATTGTCTGGTCCTGTTCTGTTTTTCTGGATTAAGAAGGCTGACTTTAGCATACCGCAAATAAAATTCACATACAGGGGACCTGGAATCTTTGCTGTAAAAAAATGGCTGACAAACCACTGAGACCTAGCTATAGCTGCACATAAAAGTGTAAAATTAACAAAACATTGAGAGAACATTCCTGTACAGATCACTTGCACGGGGTCTTTCTGTCACGACTGTAGTCCCCCCCCTTATGGGTGCTCCAGCTTGTTCCTTTTTTAGTTGATTTTGTGCACCTGATCCCTGTTCCAGCCTCCCTTCAAAAGCCAGACGCTCACGCTGTTCTGGGCTCTGAATTGGTTTCCTGTACCAGCCGAGTCCGGGACCTGGGGCGCCTGGTCTTGTTCCCCTTTTCTCCCCCGAACCTCCGCCGGATCTCGCTCCGGTTTTTAACTTTGTCTCGTTCGTCTAGGATAGATCCCCCGGCACTGGACATTTGCCTCACCACGGATTTCCCTTTGGACTCCCTTTTGGACTGTTCGCCCTGGACCACGCCCCCCCACCCCCCTGGTTCGCACCAGCCCTATTCCTCGTTTCTTCCCTGTGTGTACACTATAGATAGGACAGGGTCCTGAAAGAGGCTCCGTAACACTTTTCACATCTCTTATCTAGAGCAAGCATCTCAGATGTTACCTAAGGCCTCTTTCCAGATCCTTTACCTAGAGCATACTTTCCAGATCTCTCATCTAGAACAGGCTTACAAGATCCCTTACCTAGAATAAGCTTTCCAGATCTATATCCAGAACAACTTTTCCAGATCTATTACCTAGAGCAACATTTCTAGATTACCTAGGACAAGCTTTCCAGATCTCTTACCCAGAGCAACCTTTCCAGATCTATTACCTAGAGCATGCTTTCCAGATCTCTTATCTAGGAGCTGCTACTTTAGATAAGACATCAGCTATCTTCTATGTTTAAACTGTTCATCTCACAGAGCCCAAGAATCTGGCTTGCTATCGCCAGGTGAATTAATGGGCCACTGGTAATGGCTCCTCTTATGAGTCTAACAAACAATTAAAGTGGGCAATGAGATGTGAAAGTGAAAATGCTCAGATATTCGGGTACTGCAGGCATCACGGGGGCAGAGGCCTTCCTGCCCTATTCCCCTCTCACCCTCTCTCTCACCATCCCCACGCTCAGACCCCCAGACCAGACTGGTTCGGTTACTTTTTCTTGAAACCAGTAGGAGTCATGTCAGTAATCCCAGGGCGTGAGGCAGACACAGCCCTCAGACACAGCAAGATTGACTGCTGCCCACGGTCCAGCAGGCTTTATGAGTCTCTTTAAAACACCAACAGCAGCAGACCCTTCAGAAGTGTTCAACTGGTCCACTTAAGCCAATAATTAGAGGTTAACAGTTCAAAAGGAATGAAAACCCGAAGACCCTCAGCATCAGAGCTGAGCGCCACTAGACCAAGCTCTCCAGCTTGTTTTAATCAGGTGACGCCGGTAAAAGGTTTGACAGATGTCAAAATTCTAAAGAGTGAACGGTTCACAGCACTTGATAAAAACAGAAAACCCCTCCCAAAATCCAGCCTGTGAGAGTGTGGAACAAGCTGCCCCACAACAGTGGATGAAGCTTATACTTTGGCTTCCTTCAAGAAACAGCTGGATTAGTTCCTTGGATCGATATCCTGCTAACTAGATCAATAACTAAATTAATTAACTAATTACATGGGCTTAATGGCCTCTCGTTTGTAACCTTCATTATGGTCTAAGGACTCAATAACTCCTGTCTTTTCTCTCCCCCCTGAGTAAGACAAACATCTGCGCACACCTTAAATGCAAAGTGCTTTAGTGCTGTTGAGCATTCAGTTGAAAATTGTATCTCTTTTGACGGTACCAGTCTCTACTGAAGGAATATGCAGTACACCATGGTATGAAATAGACTAAAGTGCAGTGAAACAATCTGAAAACAAGTTATCATGTTGGTAAACATCTTAGAAATAACTGGGGGAGCAAACAAGGATACCAGGTGTATTTCTATGCATCTATAATAGGAGCAATTGACCAATCGTAGCCCTGCAGGATCACAGTGCATCAGCTTTTCAACTTCTGTTCAATGCATCAGGACTGGAGCTGTAAACCCCCAGTATTAGGACCTAAGTATAAAAAAGGGATGGTCAGCCACTTAACCTGGCACAGGATTGCTAACAACCTGAGAAACAAGACCCTTCCGGATCATGGCTCTCCAGGAGCCAGGGGTGGCCAGTTTGTGAACTGTCCCTGTCTTTCCTGCTCCCTGTCTGGATGAGAAAGCAGATGCTGTGCTTCCAGCTCAGCAGGGCCATTCGCTTCTTTTAATGAGTGAAAGAGAGAGAGACAGAGATGCAGGATTACACAGCCGTCCTGGGGAGAGACTCTTGTCTGGCACGGCGAGAGGTAGGCTACTAGTTGGGGCCCCCTAATGAAAATGATAAACAATAGACGCCAGCCTGGCACCTCTCAGACACCTCTTTTCTTCTCCTCTGCTTTCGGTGATCCCCCGGGTCTGCAGAGAACTTACTCCTTTCCGCGCAAATTGAACCTTTCTTTTAGAGGATATTATCTCAGAATGATCTGATTTTTAATCAAACATTTGACAAACCTTTTTTGTTTCTCAATTAGGAACCAGCCATTTCTTTTTCAGCGTGCACCCTACACCCTTTTTCCTGTTGGCTTCAGGCTGGGCCCCCCAGCAGCCCATATGCGCACCGAGGACAATGGGACCTGCAGGTCTTGACACGCCCCCCTGCAGAGACAGAAGCCATTCACCGTTTCTTGACCTGCGAGTTCCACAGTGCTTGACAGGACGGTTAGCGCTGAGGCACTGACTGCAGCAGCGGAGATGTTGTTTAGAGTTAATGGTTGCCCTGCTTGCTGGCATCTCTGCTTGCTGGAGTCCTGCTTGCTGGAGAACCTGCTTGCTGGAGAACCTGCTTGCTGGAGTCTCCGCTTGCTGGAGAACCTGCTTGCTGAAGAACCTGTTTGCTGGAGAACCTGTTTGCTGGAGTCTCTGCTTGCTGCAGTCTCTGCTTGCTGGAGAACATGCTTGCTGGAGTCTTTGCTTGCTGGAGAACCTGCTTGCTGGAGAACCTGCTTGCTGGAGTCTCTGCTTGTTGGCATCTCAGCTTGCTGGAGAACATGCTTGTTGGTGACCCTCCACTTTGGAGTCCCTGCTAGCAAGAAAGCTGAGATGTCGCCAGTTGATCTATCCCATCCTGTCTTGGCATTGCAGCACTCAGCCAAGTGTGCACGAGTTCTTGGGAGATCTCTGGTCTTTTCACACAGTTTTATTGCCACCTGTCGAGGGCGTGGCTAGATCTTGAGCTGACGAATGTTGATCACTACTGCAGCTGCATTATGTTATCAAGCAAATGAACGTAACAGACGTTTATTTCCAAATCTGAAGGTCGGAGACCAGGATCTCTGATGGACTGGAAATTTCACTGTGGCATGGTGTTCTAGCCGTGATCTATCACTACTGTATATACTGCATATAGAGATGTAATATGTCGCATCTGCTGGTTTGTGTACTGGATCAGTAATTTTGGTACTGCAACGAATGCTTTCATGCACAAACACAAATTTGTGCTCTTCAGCGATCGCTCTCTTTCAGGTTGTTCTGAGGGCTCAGGCAATCCCATTTTAGAAGTCTGGCTGCAAGTACCCCCTTCCTTGCAGTCCCCCCAACCCCACCCTTTCCCGGAAATAGCAGCCTTAAAAATAATGGGAACAGCACAGAGATCAAACGCTAGAGGAGTAGATGGCTAATAACAAAAACGGAAAGGTGCCAAGAGATAGGAAATAATCCCTCCAAGAGCCGCTGCTCCAATTCTTTTTGCCTTCCTCTCCATTATCAGCGGCGCACAGTTTGGAAAAGAAGAACAAAAATGCCCAGGGCGGGATTAATGGTCTCAGCTTCCTGGAATTTTATAGACCTACATCTCCATCCCAGTGAGTGAGCACATCTGTTACTCTCAAGCCTGAGGCTCTGCAGGTATTGAACTAGTCCAATTAACACTACCCCTCCCCCCATGCCAGCGTTAACAGATGCAGGTACTATGTGCAAAACATGTGGGCTGGTTGCTCTCATATCAGCCCTGCTTGGCTTTTAAAGCTACCGCACTTCCAAGAGACTTTAAATGCCTGAACTAAGTACAGAAAGAATCCATTTGGCACATCTGGCTCATCTGGGCCTATTTGGTCGTTAGTAGTTTATTGATAATAATAATAATAATTGCTTACACTTATATAGCGCTTTTCTGGACCCTCCACTCAAAGCGCTTTCCAGGTAATGGGGACTCCCCTCCATCACCACCAGTGTGCAGCCCCACCTGGATGATGCGACGGCAGGCATAGTGCCCCAGTCCTCTCGCCACACACCAGCTATCAGTGGGGAGGAGAGCAGAGTAATGAAGCCAATTCAGAGATAGGGATTATTAGGAGGCCATGATTGGTAAGGGCCTATTGGAAATTTGGCCAGGATACCTGGGTTACACCCCTACTGTTTTTGAGAAATGCCCCGGGATTTTTAATGACGACAGAGAGTCAGGACCTCGGTTTTACGTCTCATCCGAAGGACGGCGCTTGTTTTCAGTATAGTGTCCCCATCACTATACTGGGGCATTAGGACCCACATGGGCCGCATGGACCACTAACACCTCTTCCAGCAGCAACCTTAGTTTTTCCCAGGAGGTCTCCCATTCAGGTACTGACCAGGCTCAAACCTGTTTAGCTTCAGTGGGCTGCTAGTTGTGAGTTGCAGAGTGATATGGCTGCTGGCATGATCTGATGTCATTGATCCGATGTCCCTCATTGAAGGACATTCTTGAAGGAACCTCAAAGTCAGTTTCAACCACATGGCTGGGTAGCATGGTCCACACTCCCACCACCCTTTGGGTAAAGAAGTGCTCCTTACTCTCGTTTTTAAAAACACTTCCACATAGTGGAATCACCTGCGATTCATGTTTCACTTCTTTGAAAAAATCCGCTTCAAAACTGGGTGGACCCTGTTGATGCCTTGGAGGAGTTTGAATACTTGCATGGAGTCCTGTCTTAGTTTCCTCTGTTTCCACTGTTCGGGACTTGAAAGGTTCGGCCCCTTCAGCCGGTCAGTCTAACTGGCATGGTCAGCAACCCAAGCTGTTCTCTGGTACTATTTCTAACGAAGTCTAACGAATAAGGAAAATGCATGTTTCTCTACATGAGCAGGTGCAAGAAGACTCTGCAAAACAAGCTGGATTTTTTCACAAGCTCTGGTGAAACTGGCATCTCCGATCCCCTACATCCATCTGTCCAATTGTTTTATTATTTTTTTGCAACGACAACAAAACAGCACCCGTGCCACCTACGAATACCATACAGTAAACAGCGTGCAGCCAGAAAGCCTATTCACTGCTATGCTTGTACACGGGTGCAGGTGAGATTTTCTCTTACAACATGGTTTTAGCTGTGAACTTCGGGAAGAGGGTCGGGTGCTTGTGCTGTTGTGCCTCGCGCTGAAGGCGTTATTTGAATAAGATATTGCTCGATCAATGCTCAGGCAGTGGCTGTTCTGTGTTTGAGTGTAAATTAAATTTGATTTGCCTGGCTGGTTGCTTCCATCTGACTCAATTATAGCGGCACTTTCATGAGGGAGCTCAACAAAGGCATTCAGCCTTTACATCTTTTTTCTTTCTTTGCTTTTTTTTTATGTGTCAACCTGAACGGGTCGGCTGCCTGTCTTAGTATTCCCCAGGAAGGCACGTGCAGTGCTGTGTGGAACACAGGGCCCAGTCATGCTGTGTGTGTGGGCGCTGACTCACAGTGCACTCATGAGGGGTCACAGGGTCGCTCAAGAACAGCCTGGCTGCCCTGATCCACTCTGTAACACAGGCGAACAAGCTGGGCTGGAGAGTTTTCACTCGCCTCTGGTGCTCTTTCCAAAACGCGTGTCTGGCTGCATTTCTGTCTCACACTGAGCCTGCGGTAGGCCCAGTCTTGGCTTCTCCAGCCACAGAGCATTAACTCTGGGGACGGAGCTCCAAGGATTCACCTTATTAAGAACGTCTGAGGTGCACGCGGAGAGCGAGGAACTGATCCACCCTGACCGGAAACCGGGGGGGGGGGGCGCGCCGCATTGAGGCTGGGCATGATGGGTACCTGACATGGGGAAGGGTGGGGCTGCTGGTACAAGCGCTGTGGTCACATGTTCGCCTGCTGCTTGTTGCTATGGAGCTCAGCATGACACGGCAACACAGCTGGGGGGGGGAGTGTTGATGACAAACAGAGGGGCTCACAGGCCTGAGGGAGGGAGAGACAGGCAGAGGCAGAGATACACACCTGCTGTCCTCTCCCTGCTCTGACACAAGCCGGATTTCAAAATGCTGAATCACTTTATAAAAACAATCTCGTCTTCCTAAATAGACCTGGAGTAATTAAAAGGAGATATCAACCCCCCATCTTTCTCCCCTATAGCCTTTTGCGATTTGCTCTGTTTTATTTATTTCTGTGACAGCAGGGCAATTTGTTTTTAATCTCTGAGAAGCCGGGAAGCCCGTGCTGAAATATCTGTGCTCTTTCTCAGGGTCCTCACCAATCAGAGCCACGCGCAGTCTGTGCAGTCCTGGCTGAGGTATGTGAAGCCACCAGTGTCAGCTCCACGCCCCACACCCCTCATCCCTTGCCCCTCACAGCTGGCCCCTCTCCTCTCTCTCCATGACCCTGGCCCATCACGCACCGCACCCCAGATTCCTGGCCCCTCACCCCTCACGCCTCACTCATCACCTTTCACCCCTCTCCCCTCGCCCCTCACACTTCACCCCTCACTCCTCTCCCCTCGCCCCTCACACTTCACCCCTCACTCCTCTCCCCTCGCCCCTCACACTTCACCCCTCACTCCTCTCCCCTCGCCCCTCACACTTCACCCCTCACTCCTCTCCCCTCGCCCCTCACACTTCACCCCTCACTCCTCTACCCTCGCCCCTCACTCCTCGCCCCTCTCCCCTCACCCCTCACCCCTCACCCCTCACTCCTCTCCCCTCGCCCCTCAACCGTCACTCCTCTCCCCTCGCCCCTCACCCCTTGACCCTCATTCCTCTTCCCTCACCTCTCACCTCTCACCTCTCACCCCTTGCCCCTCTCCCCTCACCCCTTGCCCCATAAACCTGGCTCCTCACATCACACCCAGATTCCAGGCCTGTCGCCCCTGAGCCCTCACACCTCGCCTAACGCTCCTGGTCCCTGGACCCCCACTCTTTATTCAGCATGACACTTCCGCACCTGAGTGGCCATCTGAAGCCACAGACTCGCTCCCAGAGCACCCGCTGCTGTTCCCATCAACCCCTGCAGGCTACAACAGTCTCGCTCTCTCCCTTCCCCCCCGCACTGCGCAGGCCTGCTGCAGCACCGGCTGTCCTTCCGCTGGGCGGTCATCTGTGCGGGAACTACCCCATCCCTTCCCAGGAAACTCCATCGGTCCGGCTCGGATCTACGCTCGCCTCTGCGCGCGATCTCCTGACACCCCTGTGGGGGTCGGACTGAGCCGGGGAGAGAGGGGGAGTGCTTTTTCCTCGCGAGGCAGTGGGCGTGTACTGTCCTGCTCGGTACGGTCCTGTGTCAAATCGGCCCGACGGGCCTTGATCTCAGCTGACCTGACCACAGCGCGCTCCCTGCGCCCCTGACCGGCCGCTCAGCTTTCAAAACCGCTGTGCTTAAAAAATATAGGCGTAACGAGAGGGCTCGCCTGGACTGCTTCCTGGCCTTGAGCTACTGAAGCTGCAACGAAAACACACCTGAGCCGACAGCCAGGGGACACACGCCTGACTGAGCATCCCTCCCTCTGCGCACATAAAAACACACACACACACACACACACACACACACACACACACGGCCACTGGAGCGTGCTCACGCACACCCTCCAGAAGCCACCTCAGAACCCTTGTCCTTTTGCTCTTCGGGCTGCTGTCCCCTGGGGAGCCCTGGTGACTTCGCCTCTAACGGACTGCTCGTTAACAAAAAGGGCAGCCAACCCCTGCACCCAGATATAGGATGCTACACCTCCTGGGGCAGCCCCTCATCCTGTCTGATGAGCTCGAGAGCGCCTCTCCATCGCGGAGAGCCCCCTCACTCTCAGCAGAGCCCCCACTCGGCGCACGCAGCCCCCGAGGCAGACCGACAACAACAGCTCCGCTCCACAGCCCTCCGGGACACCGTATTGATCTGACACAGCGCAAGACTAGCAATCCGTCTGCCCTCTTATGACCATTCCAGCTTCTCTTTCCATGCCTTTCTGCACAATAGGTCACATTTTATTACAGACAAGCCTTTAGAACTCTATATTCTGTAAAGGAACAGTGTCACTCCGAAAACCAGGATGAAATAACATAATACACATGGAAAGACACCCGACAGCTCTGTTGATATCACCATGTATATATCAGCACATAAGCACAAAGCAAATACATTTATTTTTACATGCAATAAACGTGCCAGAGAATAGTGCACATTGCATGAAGACGGTTCTGCCCTAAAACAGCCATAATTTGGAGGAAACTGTTAAATAGGACAACATTATGCAGCAGAACGCTGTCGAAATCCAGCGCAGGCAGAGCCCTCACCGCCCCAGTCAGAATGTCTCGCGTTATACAGAGCCGGAGAGGCCAGCATTGCAAATGGATTGCAGCGTCTTGTAAACAGATGCGTGCACACGCACACACACACACACACACACACATCAGCACAGGGCCCCGCGGGCGCAGGAGAACACAGACATGGGCAGGGAGGGGAGGACAGGAGCACAAGGACTGCCCGACCCGACACCTAGAGATCACGAAAACGACCGACAAAAACACACTGGGCACAGGGCGCCATTACCTTTTTGTGCGTCGAAACATGTTGCTGTCGAAGAAGCGCAGCATAGAGGAATTGGACAAGGCAGCCCAGAGAGAATCAGACATGCTCCTTCGGAAACGACATTGTGATTGTGGCAGCTCGGGCTCTGCCTGTGTGAGCCAGGGAGGGGCGGCAGCAGGAGAGGAGGCAGGGAGGGAGGGAGAGAGAGAGAGAGAGGAGAGGAGAGGAGAGGGCTGATGCCACACCAGAGCCGGCGATCGCAGCAGAGGGATGCAGCACGGCGCTCTCAAGGGTAACGTGCACAGCCAGGAAGTGGAGAGGAAGGGAATGTGTGTGTGTGTGTGCTTGCATGCGCGTGTGGCTGCTGCCGTTAAGAGCAAATCAGAGGCGCAGTCGGACTCCGGAGATCCCGAGCACTCGCTAATGGAAAAGTGAATGGGAAGGGGAGGAGAGAGGTGTGACCCAAGCAGAGAGAAAGAGAGAGATCATGGTGGGGGGTTGTGACTGGAGACCCAAGACTTAATCTGGCTGTACCAACAGGAAAGATGCAGTTTGCAGGTGTTAATCATGTGTTGGGGGAAAACAAGCTTCAGGAAACCAAGCTGTTGCATTGGGTTTGGCTTGTTTGGAAATGATTTTTTTTTTCCAGGACTGAAGCATTCATCTTGTAGCCTTTAATTTCCCCTTGTTCATTTCCATCAATAATAAGACTAAGAAGAAAATGAATAATTGCCACGCTAATTTTAACAGGCTTGTTTTGTCAGAGGGACGCATTTCATTTGGGAAGCACAGGAACAAATGTGAAAGCTGTGTGTGAAGGGACAAGCCATAATACAGGATATTCTACACCGTCATCAGAAGCACAGAATGGGCACTCCTCTCTAAGCTAACACTCGTGGTCTCACGTACAGCATCACATGCGGTATCTGTCACAGGGCAAAGCACAGAAATGACTGGACTTCATTCAAAATCTCACTACAAACACCAGTCAGCGTCTGTTAGAAGACTGTTAATACGATTGCAGCTGTGAGACCCATAGAGAAACTAGAGCGTTCATTATTAAGTGCCTACTCAGACTTGCTCATGAATATTAAAAATATCACAGTCAATTACTAGCTGCATATGCAGAAAATGAACTATTACAGTAGATTATTTACAGAATACTCAGAATTAAAAAGGTCAGACACTGGTTGTCTTTATCTTTCTTGAGTCGACGAAGGGTTGTAGTTCTGAGATTTGGGAAATTTGGAACAAGGGAGCATAAAAGATAAAAAATAACCGTCAACTTAAAAAAGCAGATACATTGCCATCAAAGGTTCAGACTAACGACATATCATATGACTTTAATGACTTCTATGTGCTTATATAAGTAAACACAATTTTCACTTTGATTTCGTGACCCTGTTCAGCAACACTAATAAAACAGAGAGAGTGCGGATATTGAGAGAGTCGGACAGTTCCAGCTCTCCTGGCCTTGCAGGTGCTCCTCGATAAACGCAGAACAAGAGGGAGACGATCTCTTTCTCACTCCTGTATTCCCCAGCCATTCCCCATCTCTCTCTCCCTTTCCTCCTTTTATATATACAGTATGCTGTACTGTTTACTACTGCACAGTGTATACTATACTGCCCAGTGTATATATACTCTACACAGTACGCTATACTGTATACTACTATGTACTGAATACAATTCTGCCCAATACATATATACAGTACTGTACTATACTGTATAGTAGTATATGAAAGGCTGAAGACACACACCTGAAGAAGGCTTCACACCCTAAACTTTGTATCTCTTTTCTTTCCATTTCAGCATTGAATAAACCTCTATGCTCTATTTAATGTTACACTGTATACCACTTTATACAGCATACTGTACCACTCAGTAAATACTGCATATATACAATATGCTATACTGTATACTATATCACTCAGTATATATACTGTATATATAGAATACTACTGCTCAGTATATATATATACAATACCAATATGCTGTATACTATTATATATTCCATACAGCTCAGTTTATATCTACAGTGCCTGCAAAAGTATTCAAATAATTTAAAGGATTTCTAATGTTGCTGAGTTACAAATGATACTTATACATCTTTTTCCAATCAGTATTTAGATTGCAGACTCGCACACTCACACAGAAAATGTTTAAGCAGGTATTTGTCAGCAGATAGCTTAAAGAGACAAAGAAAAACTGAAATTTGCTTTAAAATGCATAAGTATTCAGATCTCGTACATTAATATTTGGAAGCACCACCCTTTGCCACAATAACCGGTTGAGTTCTTCAGGGTATGTGACTACCTCCTTAGAAAACACAGTGGATAAGAGTGATGTTCACCCATTCCTCAAGACAGATTTGCTCCAGCTCATTGAAGTTTCTTTGACAGAACTTATGGACCACAATTTATACTATACCGTGTATTTAGTACTAATATGAGTACATTACACAGTATTCATTATACTATACCGCACAGTATATATATTGAGTATGCTATACTGTATACTACTCTATATACTTTACTATACTGCACAGTATATACAGAATGCTATACTGTACTCTACTATATACAATGTACCACACTATATATTCAATAAGCTATACTATATGCTACTGTATATACATTATTGTACTGCACATTATATGTAGTATGCTTTATTGTATACTACAATATATGCTTCAGTATACTGTTTAATACTATATATATATTATACTGCACAGTATATACAGCAAAGGAAAAAGTAAAAGGTTTATTCCATGCTGAAAACAGAAGAGAGAAACACAATGTTTTGGCTGTGAAGCCCTCACACCCGAAGAAGGCTTCAAGCCAAAACGTTGTGTTTTCTCTCTTCTCTTTTCAGCATGGAATAAACCTATTACTTGTTTCTTTGCAGACTACGCATGCTGACGCAGCTACCCACCTGAACTACATTATATACAGTACATATACAGCTGTATGCTATACTATATACTACCAGATATATTTTACTCTGCTGTACATATATACAGAATGCTACACGGTATACTATTTTATATACTATACAGTATGTATACATTATATTACACTATATTCTACACTACTAACTCTTAAAGCAAAAGGACACCACTTCAGCACCAAGAACAGCAACCATCCAGCAGCACACCAGCACAAAGGGGAAGTTTCCAAAGCAAGATGTATATTGTATGCTACAATATATACTTTAATATACTGTATAATACTATATATATATCATACTGCACAGTATATACAGTATATATATACAGCAGTATGCTATACTGTATTCTACTAGATATAATTTACTATACTGTATATATACAGTATATACAGAATGTTAAACTGTATACTATTATATATTTCTCATTTCACTTCAGACGGCCATGATCACACTGATCTCTCTGTTCTCAAAGAAGGGTTTCTCAACACCCATAGCAGAAAGACAACAGAAACTAAACTCATCCTGAAACTAGGTTCACACCATCCCCCTTCTCTCAATGACAGACTTATTTTCGTGTAATCTTCTCTATTCTATTATAGCCGGTTTTTACTTCACACCTTTCTTCACCCCTCTCCTTGTACTTCCTGAGTGGCCTCTCTGCCCCTCCTGCCTCCTCCCCTCTCCCCTCTCTCAGCTATGTTCTTCAGTGCTATTTAATCTTTGCTGTCAGCCCGGTCTTTCTCACACCTGAAGAAGGCTTCACAGCCGAAACGTTGTGTTTCCTCTCTTCTCTTTTCAGCATGGAATAAACCTATTACTTGTTCCTTTGCACACTACGCATGCTGACGCAGCTATCCACCTGAACTACTATTACATACACCACACTATACAGTATTACACTATATTCTATACTTCTAACTCTTAAAGCGAAAGGACACCATTTCAGCACCAAGGACAGCAGCCAGCCTGCAGCACACCAGCACTATCACAGGTGGACGTTCCAAAGCAAGATGTCACAAAAGACAGGCAGACCTTTGGAGAGAATTTCATCCCCCACCCCACAAGATGAAAAAAGTGCTTTAAAAAAGCAGCAACATTGCACACAGGATGTGAATCTGAACATCTGATCTTAAAGCAGTACTCACCCACTGCTCTTCCTGGGCAAAGGAAGATCCTTCTGAAACAGAAACAAAAAGAAACAAATAATGAATTTCACTCCCAGACTGTGCACACACACACTGCAACTCCAGACACGGGACTGAAATTTGGCAACATATACAATGTGGATAAATCATTCCAAAGAAACAAGACCTTAACTACCCCACCACAGGGTGGTGCTTCTCTACAAACACCACCTCCTGTCCTCCAGTGTCCTGCAGCAGAAGATTAACACTCCTCCCCTGCTGAGGCAGGCTGTGATGCTGCGCCGGGGAGCTCCTGTCTTAAGGATCCTTAACGAATGGCTGGTGTTTAAAAGCTCACAGTGCCATCCCATGTTCAGAGCAAAGGACTAGAGTGCAGTGCCGTAAAATCATGGCTCATCCAGATGAAGGCACTGCATACGGAGGCCTGAGCAAGAAACGGCAAAAATAAATCAATGCATGACACAAGCAGGAAATCTCTGGCGGAAA
The DNA here is from genome assembly GCF_059453375.1 of Lepisosteus platostomus. Classification (NCBI taxonomy): domain Eukaryota; kingdom Metazoa; phylum Chordata; class Actinopteri; order Semionotiformes; family Lepisosteidae; genus Lepisosteus; species Lepisosteus platostomus. The sequence continues at coordinate 16,649,896 of NC_142623.1, forward strand.
AGCAACCAAATCCCGTCCAAATTTGTTCTGATAAAGGTCTCACCAGAGGTCAAGCGCACAGTTCGCAGTTGTGCCCTTTTCTCAAATGCCAGACTTATAAACCATCGCCCATCGGCAGCCAGGTCGGCCAGTCCAGACCGATCTCCAGCTCCTGTCCGTTCGGACCGGCCTGGCGGCCCAGCAGCCTCTTCTTCTCCTCACCCACCCAGAGCGGTGCTCTCCTCCGCGGCTACACCGACCCAGCCTCCCCCCTCCCCCCCGAACACAACGAAACTGTGCTCATCTGTGTCTGCCCCCCAGCATCAGACAGAAGTGCTGCCAGCTGCCCCATCAGTGACACTCTATACAGGCTAATACGCTGAAAGGGGTCTTTTGGTCTGGCGTCTGCCACTGTAAAGGTAAGTACCGTATGAATAAATCTGATTACGCTCCGAGGGAGATGGGCTCTCTGTTGATGCTCGGAGCAGGCCAGACACGGTTCCTCTCCACCAGTGGATATCGGATTACCACTGATTCTTGTGGATCCTGAACAAAACTGGATGATCACATTAACCTTCAGCGGATGACCGTTCTTGCTGTTATTTCCTTGTTCCTATGTTTTAGCATGTCCGCGGCCGAACGCGGAGAATAGTATCTCCAGCCACAGTGGGATCAGAAACTCCAGTACAACACCGCGTTATATCATGGCATGTGGACTTCGTTAATTGCTATGGATTTTGTTAAGTTTAGATGATTGTGGAACTGATGCTGTTTTGGTGTAGGCTTTTGGACATGCTGCCTAAGTTCACGAGCAATGGCAGCTCCTGAAAAACTCTTCTCATGACTTAAAGCAATTTGTTTTCTAGCAAAGTACAATAACTAAGTGATGCAGATTTGCACATTCACTTGTAGCATGACACTCCCTTGTTTACATCCCAGCGTGACCTCTTGTGTTTTTTTGCTTTGTTTTGCATCACACCTTACTGGTGTTACCAAACAAAGCTTTTTATCGCTAAATGGAGTTTTTTAATGAAAGTTCGGGAGGAATGAAAGCAGCCGAGCTCATTCGACACAGCTGCCACAGTTCTCACTAATCCTGACGTAAGCAACCGGTCTCCATATATATCAAACTTCACCCTCTCCTCTTCCTCGTTCGTTTTCTGCATCCCTCCTCCACCCCCTCTCCACCTTTGCAGCTACCCCATTGGTCGCATGGGGGTCCTATCCTCCCCGTCCAACGGCCAGGAGGTTGGCCCTCAGCCAAGCGGGTTACGCCAAATCTCCACATCTCAATAAATTATTCTAATTTCTCCCAAGCTTTCGGCTGCCGTCATTCCTCGTGAAAATTAGTGAATGCAGAATCACTCGGCTGTTTTTATTCTGTTTAAAATCAGAAAGCACAACTTTTCCCAAAAGGTGGTGCTAAACATTGTGAATTTTTTTAAACATTTAGTTAAATTGATCTACAAAAACACTTAAGCCTGACAGATATTCCCAATGGGATCGCCACGCCTTCCAAATTCAGGAAATTTCTACGTAAGCACTGTGCTGCTAGACCTCCTGCAAGAGACAGAAGCATTCTTTAAATATACAAATGCAAATGTGATCTTCCTTCGATGAACTACATGTAAATGCAGACTCGCTTGCTCATCTTGCATTTAAAATTTTGATAAAGATATAAATGGGGGGGTTATGGAACTGGTGAAAATCAGGATTTGACCGAGCAGTTTAGTCAATCAGTAAAATAATTATTCACAACCCCTGACTTGTAAGTGATTTCTAGCACTACACCTCAGCAGCTGGTATAATTAGAGGCACGTGAATTCTCTGTTCTCTGGTACAGCTTTGTTGAGAGGAGCAATAATCCAGGCACACTTGAATAAACAAATATTTATTAGTGACACAAGACACAAACTACACTTCACACCACAAAACATACTGTACAACACACAAGTTACTCTATGTACAGTATTTACAAACCAGATGTTTCAGAGACCTGACATTCTGGTCACCCAAAAACCCCAAACTGCTATTAAACTCTTAATATGCCTACAGCGGTCACACAAGAGATGAGCTGCCTTCTAACTAAAGACAATACAACCTGCAGTTAAATCTCTCTCTCTGCACATGGGATGCCACAAAACATTTCTTAATGGGATCTTATATTCTCTGTTTCTGTCCTGCTCCTTTGCAATCACCAACCCACAACTTACCTAGGTATACTAAGATAAACCTTACAATTGTTTCTGCTCAAGGGTCCCCTCAGACCCCAGCAAATATCCTCTCTGCTTTGAGGTTAGAAGCGTTAAGTCTTCCAGGTCTCAAAAACTTTATCGAATATCTAAGAGACACTTCTCAGTCACCTAAAGCTGTAACAATATACATCAATAGCAAGACTCTAAAAAATATTTATATTTGATTACATCCATTTTCTAATTGCCTCATCCAATTTAGGGTCACAGGGGAGCCAGAGCCTATCCCAGCAACAGGCACAAGGCAGGGTACACCCTGTAGGGGATGCCATTCCATCCCTTTCACACACAGACACACACCAGAGCCTGGCTTCCCAGATACCAGCTGATCCACCAGCATGTCTTGTGAACTGTGGGAGGGAACTGGAGGACCCAGAGAAAACCCCCACAATCACTGGGAGAACATACAAACTCCACACAGAGAGCGATCTGGGTCTACAATTGAACCCAGGGCCCCAGCACTGTGAGGCAGCAATGCTAGCCACTGTGCCACTGTGGCACCTATTCTATTACATTATATTTAGAAATACACAATAGTCACATTTATTTCTACGGTGTAAATGTGCTGAAAACAAAATGTTTTGCAAATTGAATGCATGATCTTCAAAATTGATATATACCTTTGCAATCGTTATTTCATGATTGTTGCATTTTATAACCTCGAGACACTTCCTGTACCATAAGTGCTTTACTAGAGCCCAAAATGACTAGTGACAAATGTGTACATTAATGATCACTTATCCTATGTGGTCACTGTATTCTTGACAAAAGGCACAGGTTTTTGGATAAAATATCCTGGTAAAAATTGTAATGTATTTGCTCCTTGAATTCAAACTAGGACACCAGACTCAGAGGATACAAACCGTCCAGAAAGCAGAACACATCCATTTTGTTGATCCAGTACATTGCTTTTCAACACGAGCTTCCTCTTTCTGGGTTAATCACACACTGTATACCTCCGATTTGTGTTTCACTCGATCACACCACATTGCTGGTGGAGTAAACTAGTTGCTGTTTGGCAAATTCGCGGTGTTCTATGTATGTTGCAAAGGAACTCTGCAGCAGACAGCAGATTGATGGCGTCAGCCTGAAATAGGAGCCTTAGAGAATTGTATCCTGGTTACTATTTGAAGGCTCCCAGTCAATGTCCTTAAGTGTGAGTTAGTTTCCCAAACCGCTTTCCTGAGAGAACATTTGCATTAAATGTTTTTATGTGTTCTTCTTTGTGAGACGAGAACCATCCCTTTAACCTTTAAAGTCTAGATAATGGACACCATAGTCAACACTGGGATGCCTTTAGGATGTTTTTAAAACTGCCACTAGAATAAGTGAAGTTGATCATCTTTTGCCTTAGATTATCGGACAATTCTGTGACTTCTCACATGACAGTATTGGGTGTTCAGCTTCTGTGTCCAGTTTCCTTTAAAACCTAGTGGTTATCCAAGCTACCACCAAAAGCCTCTATTAAAGTTTTTGAGGTTTTGTGAAACAACCAAAAGTCTAAGGGGTTAACTTCTTCTTCAGTTCATGGTTCAGGGGATCTGGAGCCTATCCCAGCAAGCAATGGGGGCAAGGTGGGGTACACTCTGGATGGGGCACCAGTAGGGCCAGTCCCTGCATCGCCCTTGTGGAACGGGTGCCACCAGGCCGCCTCTCCAGGAGACAGACCAATATTTGTATCCCCTGCGGCCTCCCACAGTGAGCTGGTCTCCCCCCCAGAACACTGCAGCAGCCAGACTGCCACTTCTCCTAATGCTGGTCTCAGAGAGAGTGCACGCATCTCAGCTTCTGTCTTCATCTGCTGGGAGGTGAACGGCAGGTGGAGCCCAGGGTTTCTTCAGAGAGACGCACAAGCCCTGTCATTGCCAGCTGCAGAGATGTCGGGTTCGATTTCGATACCACAAGAGCTTTAAGGCTCTAACACAAGGATCCCCCAGTCCTGGCTCTGCAGGGCCAGCATGTCCACAGACAGGACCCCCAAACCTCGTTCTGCACAGGATTTTTCAGTCCATCTGGATTTGTAGGGACCTCAATCAACTCACTACTGGCGTAAATGAACTAATCAGACAGCTCCCCCCAGCTCTCCTGGTGCTGCTGATTTAAAGAGACTCAGAAACCTGCGGACAATCTGGACCTACAGTCCAGGACTGGGGACTCCAGCTGCAGACACACTGACCCTCCAGGACTGTCACCGAACAGCCCTGCTGCAGACACACTGACTGACCTTCCAGGACCAGGACTGGGGACCCCAGCTGCAGACACACTGACCCTCCAGGACTGTCACCGAACAGCCCTGCTGCAGATACATTGACCCTCCAGGACTGGCACTGGACAGCCTTCCTGCAGACACACTGCCTGACCCTCCAGGACCAGGACTGGACCGTCCTGCTGCAGAGACACTGACTGACCTTCCAGGACTGTCACCGAACAGCCCTGCTGCAGATACATTGACCCTCCAGGACTGGTACTGGACAGCCCTGCTGCAGACACACTGACCCTCCAGGACTGGCACTGGGGACCCCAGCTGCAGACACACTGATCCTGCAGGACCAGGACTGGAAACCCCTGCCCTAACAGTCTTCCAGTCTGGCTAAAGACTTCCTTTCTCTATTGGGATGCTTTGATCTTACTCAGTTTGTTTGTATCCCTACACACAACAAAGGACACACCTTAGATTTAATTATTGCAAATGACTCTTTTGTCTCCCACTGCTCTCCCCTTGATCTAGGCCTCTCTGACCACTTAGCCATTCTCTTCAATCTGGAATTACCTGTTTCTAACACCTCCCCCCCACACTCTGTAAATTTCTGCAACTGGTGATCAATTGATCACCCAAGGTTTGCAAATTCTGCTCTGTCCTCCTTATCTTGTTTCTCTTCCTCTGACCCTAGAGGACAAAATACAGTTACTTGACAGTGCTCTTTTATCTACCTTTTATCGACACCTTTGCTCCTTTAAAAACTCGAACCATCTCCTTCTCTCGCCCTGCCCCCTGGTACAATGACCATCTGTGATCCATGAAGGCAGCCTCTCGCAAACTTGAGCGTAGGTGGTGTCTTTCTGGCCTAAATGTTCATTATCAGGCCTGGAGAGATTACTTATCTGAATATAAGGTTACTATAGAGTCTGCTAGATCCATCTACTTCTCTCACATCATTGAAAATCACCAAAACAGCCCCAGACATCTTTTCTCCACCATCAACAGACTGTTCAAGCCAAACTGCCCCACCAAATTACCTGCCTCATCGCAACTTTGCAACACATTCTTAGATTTCTTTAGTTCTAAGACTGACAACATCCGGCATCACATTCTTTCCACTACACATATCATTTCCATACCTCCTCCCTCCTCATCCAGCTTCTCTGGTTCCCTTCTCTCCAGCTTCTCTCTTCTTGACTCAGCATCCCTCAATGAACTAGTTACACGCTTGAAACCCACCACATCTATTTTAGATCCCATTCCCACCACTTTATTTCAGTCCTGTTTCTCTTCTCTCTGTCCCATTGTCCTCAATATTATACATGAATCCATGAGCACTGGCGTTGTACCAATGGTCCTCAAAACTGCTGCCATTACCCCCGTGCCAAAAAAGCCTAACATGGCTCTCGACAATCTTAACAATTTTCGCCCCATCTCCAACTTACCCTTTCTTGCTAAAATTCTAGAACGTGCTGTCACACTTCAGTTACATAACCACCTCATGACAAACAACCTTTTCGAACCCCTCCAATCTGGCTTCCGTCAACTTCACAGCACAGAAACGGCCCTGGTCAAAGTCACCAACGATCTTCTAATAGCTTCTGATTCTGGTTCTCTTTCTATACTCGTCCTTCTTGATCTCAGTGCTGCTTTTGACACTGTTGACCATAACATCTTACTTTCTCGTCTTGAGACTGTTTGGAGCTTCTGACACTGCCCTCAAATGTTTCAAATCTTACCTCACTGATCGCTGTCACTTTGTCTCTCTTAATGGGTATAGGACTGAAATTGGTCTTGTTAAGTCTGGTGTCCCTCAGGGCTCAATACTGGGCCCCTTGCTCTTCAGCATTTACATGTTCCCACTTGGTCAGCTTTTAAGATCACATGGCCTCAGCTTTCATTTTTACGCTGATGATTCTCAAATATACATCCATACCAAACCTGACACTGATGTGGCTGTCTCTATTCTATCTAATTGCATCTCTGACAAAAATTTGGATGTCTCAAAACTTCCTTCATCTTAACTGCGACAAGACTGAAGTCATGCTTATTGGCACCCCCCATCAACTTCGTAAAGCCAGTCCTGTAACCCTATCTGTAGATGGTTCTGTACTTGAGCTTCAATCAAAATTGAAAAACCGTGGGCTTATATTTGATTCTGGCTTAACATTCGACCAACATGTGCAGCATACTGTCAAAACATCTTTTTTTCACCTTGGAAATATCGCTAGACTATGCCCTGTGCTATCATTAACTGCGGCTGAAAAGCTGATCAACACATTTGTGTTCTCTCGAATTGACTACTGTAATGCTCTACTCGCTGGGGTATCTAAATCTACTCTGAACAAACTGCAGTATGTCCAAAATTCAGCAGCCAGAATCCTGACCAGGTCTAGTGCAAGTGTTCACATTACTCCTATCCTGGAGTCCTTGCACAGGCTTCCGTTCAAATTCCGTGTAGACTTTAAAATTGTCATGCTCACCTATAAGGCTCTGCATGGCTTGGCACCTCAGTACCTGTCTGAACTATTATGGCCCTACTCCCCACCTCGCAACCTTCGCTATTCTAATTCTGCTCTCCTTACTGTCCCCCAAGCCCATCTACATTGTATGGGTGACAGGGCCTTCTTCTGTTATGCCCCCAAGCTCTGGAACTCTCTCCCCAAGGATATCAGAGAGTCACCTTCTCTAAACTCCTTCAAATCCAGACTCAAAACCCTCTTCTTCAGAAAAGCCTTTACTTAACTGGTTCCATTCTTCACCCCTCTGCTTTTCTTAGTACCACCATCCACGGTCTCCTCTATATATTGTAAATGTGTTATATCTTGTGTATTCTTCTTATTTATTGTTGTTGTCATCCTGTAAAGCGCTTTGAGAAGCCATCTTTAAAAGCGCTATATAAAATAAAGTTTATTATTATATTATTATTATATAATTAAATCAATTTAAATAATGCACTAGCAGGGCCTTATTTAGCATATTGAGTACAATTGTAGTCTCCACATTAACAAAGATATAGCTGTTCTAGAATCAGTACTGAGAAGAGCAGCCAAGATAGATTCCAGGGATTAAAGGACTGTCCTACACTGACAGGCTGAAGGAACTGACATTTGTTCATCTCAAGCAGGGGAGCTGATCCATCTATTCAACATTCTCACGGACCAGTGAAACATGGACCCAAGGATGCATGTGGAAACAAGAGAGACATGCATTTAAAACCAAGAACGGGAGACACTTCTTTACCCAAAGAGTGGTGGGGGTGTGGAGCAAGCTACCCAGCCATGTTGTTGAATCTGATACTTCCTGGCTTCCTCCTGCATTTCCTCCAGCTCTTTCCAGATGGGTCACTTGGAATCATTTTTTTCCACATCATGTGAAAAAGTCTTTAGCTGAGCAGAAGACAAATCTCGACACCTGCACTCTCAGCCCCCTCAGTTAACAGCATGAATTTGCCACCAGTGCAGTTCAGTCATCCAAAGATTTTCGTTAAAATAATTGTTAGAAGACAATTTAAAGATCCCCAAAATAGACCTTTCTGATGTTCTTAAGACTTCAATGTCAATGAGCTACAGGGAAGCGCGATCAATGTCCTGTACGATCCTAGCTCCCTGGGCAGAAGATTTACTCATGTTCTTCTCCTGCTTTGTTTAAGCCTGCAGGCTGTACAACTCACCTACACACCACTGCACCTGCACCCCCACACAATTTATTTAGAGGTCAGAACGGCTGAAACTCTTCTTTGATGATCTAAGGAGACACTTGCTGGGCTTCGCCAATCCTCTGCCCCTGCTACACTCTGCCTCGCTCTGCCTGCTTAACAGATCTCGGACGCATTTTAAAGATGTCCTCCGCTGGATTCTTCATTTAAGTAGAGGACTCCTTCCGAATGAAGAGCGAAACACGGGCCAGGTCAAACACAGAGCACGCGCACATCCCGGCTCCGGGAAACTCAGAATCCAGCAAGCCTTACAGCTCACGCTTCCAGAGGACCTGGAGCATGTGAGTTTTGATCAATTCAGCCAGTGAAAAGGCTCGATTCATTCAGGCATGATCATCCATGGTTTTCGGGGCAACAGGGTGTTAGTGTTTTCATTTCATTGCGTCCATAAAAACCTGCTTCAGTGCTCAGAACACAGCTGTTGCAGAAACTGATGATTCAGCTCAAGGGAGCACAACTCCAGTCCTGGGGTGCCAGGACACGTCTTCTGGGGTGCAAGGCTTCTTTCCACCCGAGCTCCTAATGAACTAATTAAACTCCTTATTTGCGTAGCAGGACAAGTGGGAGCCTCTCCTTGTTGCTGAGAAGCAGGATATTTCCGAGATCCTACAAAACCCGCCGGGTGGCAGCCCTTGAGTTGGGGTCCCCCCCGATTTAAGGGGTGATCTACAGAGCTAACCGGATAGGGCTGCTTTAAGACCAGGGCTGGCCAGCCCTGCTTCAGAGCACCAGTCAGGAAACAAAAACAACAATTTACCATAGCAACCTTCTACAGAGAAGCTGCAAAGGCTTTGCAAACACCTACCTACCACAATCAATCAGGGCACTATCACAGCAGTGAAACGTGAGGGAAAGCCGCAGTGCATGTGCAAAGTCACCATGTAAACACACCACAGTCAGCTGCCATCACGGTGCCCCTGGAACAGATCAACGCCACACTAAAGGCTGAGCTCATGCTGCTCAGAGTTACACAAAAGTGCCCCCTGACCTGTATTCCCAGGGTGCAGCGTGTCTAGCCATCTGGCACTGAAATGGAAGCCAGCGTGGGTTTAATGGACACGTCCTGGTGTCTGCAGACTGACAGCGCTCTCTGGGGCATTCAGAATCAGGGCTTCTTTCAGTCAAGCTATGAGCCAAAGAGCCTGTTCTCCTTCAGCCCCGGATATGAGCTCCTTTTAGTTACTCTTGCGGTCGATTAACCCTTCTAGCGCCTGGGACAAGTGAGAGGCTGTGTGGGGATTTGGGCGACTCTCCAGTTGACTGCCTCCCTTCCCGTTTTTAGACACGTTCGGGAAGAAGAGACAAGGGTCCAGGCATCAGGGGCTTTGAGTGAAGGTGGGACGTGCACCACTGGCTCCTCCCCTCCTCTATCACATTGACACCAGAGCCCACCCAGAGCGGCGCCCCGCGCTCTCTCCCATGTTACGCTCGTAAACCCCTCCTCTTAAGGACGCTCCAGCCCTTCCTTGTTTTACACTCATCTCCCACACCTGCCTCCGGTTCCAGCCCCCCGTGCTGTAAAGGCCAGGCGTTCCTGCCTATCGGGCCTCAGCTTTGGAAGATGGACGCCCGGAAGCCCACCTACCCGCGAGTCCAGGAGCGACTCGACGACATCGGCTTCAATGGCGTCCTGACCTTCTAGGTCCGGGACTGGAGTGTCTGGTCCCATGACCCCCAATTTTATTCCCCCGACCCTCCGCCGGATCCTGCTCCGGCTTTTAACTCTGTTTGTCTGCGTCTGGACGGATCTCCCGGTTTTGGACATAGCATCATTCATTTATTGCCTCGGACTCCCTTGGACTGTCTGCCTTGGCCACACCTCCCCTGAACACCAGCGCTCCGTGGACACGCCCCCTGTTTTCCTTCCAGCCCCTTGCATGCCTTTTTCCCCGTGTCTTCCTCACGGTTCCCCGGATTGTGTTGTCTGCATAGGGTCCTGAAAGAACGCTCCGTGACATCCCGGTCTGCATCCAGCTCTCAGTCACCTCTGTCCTGCTTGTGGATCGTCAGCACTGGGGAAGCAGCCAGCTCGTTCCCCATTCCTGCCAGTCGCGTGCAGAACAGCCGTTGGTCCCACCCCATCACATCGATTGACACGATGCACTTTAAACTATTCCAACGCTAAACCGCACGACTGATGGAGCGAGTCGAGCGACCATCACTTCGATACTTCTAGTTTCTAGAACAGCCGCTTGATAGCGTGTGATTATTGATTTGGAGCACCTAGAGTCGATCGCAAGCATGTTGTTTCAGCTCGTTTTTCGTTAGTCGCTCGTGTTTCCCTCCTCCGTAGGCCCTCGGCACCGTGCCTCCAGTGCCTAATGGGAAATCCAGCACTGCCCCCAGTGAGACTCTGACCAGTATGGACCTCAGGCCAGGGCTGATCACCGAGACGAAACGCACGGTCAGGTGGACCGCGAGTTTACCCGAAGGGCCGGGGGTGTCTTTAACACATCGCCTGCCCGAGCTCTCAAAGCGGGCTTCCCTGGGGGAAACTCCGGACAGGCCCGGATGAGAACGCCCAGGCCACCACATGTCAAAGATGGACCGAATGACCCTTGTCATTTTCCAGTGTTCTCCACAGTGGGCAAAGTCCGGCCGCCTGCCTCTTGCTGTGCTGGGAGCCCAGCAGTGCCCGCAGCAGGGTGGGCACAGAAAGGAGGACAGGGCGCACTCCTCCAGTGCGCCCTGGGGATATGGACAGGTCAGCCGAACTCTGCCCCTTCCCTGGCGCCTCTGAGTCAGAGCTCCGCGCCGCTGTCTGGCCAGCTCAGCTGCAGTCCGCGTTCCCACAGGCCTAAACAAGCAAGTGTGCTCAATACCCGAGCTACTCATCTACCAGCTTAGTTCGGCTTTGGGCGTTTGTGCAGGAGTGGGGCCACCTCCCCCCGCCCAGTTTAAAAAGAAGGATCTTCTGGAGCAAAAAAAAAGAGTTTTCACCTCGGATAACGATACAAAGGCCAACTCGAACGGCCACGAACACAATCCTCCCCTCTCCTCGCAGCCCAACCACCGAGTGAATTTCGGGAACAGCGCGAAGCACAGCTCGTATTGCAGCCAAATGAAAAAGAGAAAGGATGACTAACAACTTTCCGAAATCGGAATCCACGCCACTCAGCACTGAGCAATCACCAAGAATGTGCGTTTCGCGAGCTGCTGCAACTCTGACTTCAAAAGAACGTGTTTCAAATCCCATAGGCGCAAGCAGAAACGGCAGTTCTCATTCTCGTAAATTCATTTTTCGTTAAGTTAATGAATATTGAGCAAGCTTACTAACACTATCAAGTGAATACAGTTTCACATTTACGCTTCACAGAATAACAATCACATAGATCATGCTATTGACTGCATGCCTTTTAAGCAGATAGGTTTACTGTACCTTGAAAAGTCGAAATATATTTCTTTCGTATCAACCGAATATTAATAGGTTTAATATTTCTTGCTTTGTAGTGCATCGTTTTTAAACGATAAAGACCTCTTCCAGAAAACTACGTAGACTATTGCCATCCTTTGACCGAAAACTATTTTCTAATACCTCGTATTCATTACATGTTCCACGCATCGTACAAAGTCCTGCATGGACAACAAAATAATATTTGTGAACATAATACACATCACCTTCGACTAAAGTGGCGACGCTCTCCTCTCTAGCGGTCGGGAAACAGCGCTAAGCGCTCTCGCGTGCTGAGCTGGCAGTGCGCGAGCGCCGCGTCTCACCTGCAGTCTGCGGCGCCGTATGATCCCCGAGTCATCCATGGCGCGAGCCGCCGGGTCCTCCGCCGCTCGCGCGCCCCTCTCCCCCTCCTCCGGCCTGGCTCCTGTCCGACACCCCCCAGGCTCTCGCCGGCCGCCCCCGGCTTTCACTTCACGGCCAAAAACCACGCCGCACCGTGAACGGGCATTACTGCTGAGGAAGCAAGGCTGTCAAGCAGCTCCCAATCGGTCGCAGGGGACTGGAAATAAATCGGGATCTCGGTATATGTGACCTCATACACAACAACAGGAAAGGGATAAAGACCAAAAAGGGGTCTGGAAAACAAAAATCTACTGGGGCTGAAAAAAGACACTTCCTGGTTTTCTTAAAGTCTCTCAGTTCGGCTCATTCTTACGAGAGCTTAAATATTTTTTTTTTAAATCAAAGATTTTTGAGTTCGATGCCCCGCGAAAAAGTAAAAGTGACAGATGACGATTTTTGTTCATTTGCTGCTTGTCGTCTGCTTTTAAACTCCAATGAACTCTCCCTTGTACGTGCCCTCGGATCGCTTTTACCTTTTGACCGGGTTGAGGCTATGCCGTCGCCTCTCTCCGGCGGCGGATAAAAGACGAATACCGAAAGGAAGAACTGAAACGTCAAGACAAGACTGGGCTATCTCTCCGCTCCCGGCCTGCCCCGACGCCTCATGCTCTGACGCGCTGAATGCTCCCGGGCCGAGCGAGCGGCGACGTTCCGTCGACCGGCCGAGATCTCGCGCGCTCTAACCCACAGAGCTCGACCCACTGGGTCCCGCGCCGTCCTCCACCATCCCGGGGAGTGCGCTCGCGCTAGTGAGGCACTCTGCAGCTAGATGCACGCCTGCCACGCACCGTGATCGCAGTAATACTAGCACATGGAGTAACAGAAAGCCGTAGGAGAAAGTGTGGTGACATCAGTAGACGCGTATTGTTAAATGAACGCCTGCTTCAGCATATGCATCGTGCCCGTCACACAGCTGGCCCGGACGCCGGCAAACTGAACCGTCTCTGTGAAACTGGAAACACGTGCATGGTTTCTGTCCTCTTCTTAGACACGAACTGCATCTGCAATATGGAGGTGTTATTGGTGGGTCTGCCCTACGGGTATCCCAGAGCGACAGCGCGCCCGCGTCGGTCCATCCTGCCCGCTAGAAAGCTGTAAGGCACTGGAGCTCACACGGCTCACGTCCTCACTATCCTTTTCCTCAGCGGATGATCGCCCCCTCCCCTCGTCTTTCTGCCGTTCCTATCCCCTTTCCTCCCCCTTCCTCCCAGGCAAGACAATGGCAATAATATTTTAACCCCCTAGAGCCCGGACTCCACCGAGCTGTACTCCTTAACCGCACTGGGTAGCAGCGAGTAACCTCTATACGGCTTCCTTTTAAATGACGGGGCCCAGCGCTGCTCTCATCTGTGCCACCGGCTCGCCAAGCAGCCAGGTAGATATGCGCAATATTCTGCACAGATGCAAAATCATTCAAGAAAATTCGTATTACTTGTTAATATTGAATAGGATCTGATAGATTCTAATTCAATTCCATATTGATCAAATCAATTATGTTGCTTACAAGATATATTTCCGGATATTCCCTTTGAATTCTTTCACCTAATGACAGAAATAGTACTATTTGGGGGGGGGGTTCTACATCGCCAAAAACACGCTACGGAAAACGATCCGTTCTAAATTTCGCGTTTAGATTGCTATATCATAAGAATCGGTTAAAGCTTTATACTATGCGTCTTGAAAAAAAAGACGTGCCAGATATATTCTTCGCACAACGTGATACAGCGAGCGTCTCCACCGGCAGGCTGTCAGGCCTGTGCAGGAAATGGCTGGACAAATCGCTAAGACACGTCTAGGAACGGTATAAGGTTTCTGTCCCCGCGGGTTCTGTGGCTTGGTTTCATCAGTCCTCTGTACAGTGACAAATTCAAATATCTTCGTTCTGTAGTTTCAACAGATCAGAAACAGATCTGGGGCAACGTGTGCTCGTGAGCTCCCGCTTTTACTTTTTACTACCCACCGTCTCTCTCTTTCGGCAAATGGCATATTGATTACGGTTACCTTTTTTAAAACAAGTTTGGTTAAATACAATTCAGGCTTTGAAAGACTACATGTTCCCGCTGCCTTTGAAGAAGACCCCCACCCGAACGCGACAGGCCCACGACGGAAACGCTGGACGCTAACGTAGAAGCTCGCTTGTAGTTGTAGGGCCCCGGTGTCAACATTAATGAACCGGTGAAAGTATTTTCTTTAAAAAATAAAGGGTTCGTCTACCCGGTAGGCGAATCTTTGATTTCTCCCCTAGAACTGCCGTAAGCTTCTCTTACACCTCGGGCAGAGCCTTTTAAGGCGAGGTGTCTCTTTTTATGCAACAGTACCAAGGTTACAAAGGCAATAAAAAACGTCTTAACGTAGACCCTTTCTGCAATGAAATCGGGAGTTACAGCTAGAGAAAAAGGGGGCGAGAATCTTTTCTTTTTTCCCGGTAGAAAAACGCTTCTGTCAAGGGTAAAATATTTTAATTGCTCAGTACAGCCCCTTTAATTCTTGAAACTGGATTATTTTCGGCGTCTGCAGTCACAAATAAAACATCACGGAACTTTGCGGTTAAGAACTGTGACCGATTTAGCTCATTCTAAATCGGTTTCCCTTGTAATTACATAGGATGCCGTTTCCAACACTGCTTGCTATGCCGTTTACTTTGCAATCTTGCATCGGTGATAAAACCGACCGCTGCATTTGCCTCCTTTCGGTATTAAATGCGATTCTGTTTCATGTCAACACTACAGTCTGCGAAAGGAAGTTAACCCTTTCGCCGCTGCCACTTCTACGTGCTGAATGCAAACAGTCCTGACACGATTATCCTCGGTTTTTTCACCATCGCTGTAACCAGGCAGGGTTCCTTCTGCATCCGCGCATAGACTTGCTTTTAGACTAACAAGAGTTAGCGCTTTGTCCAATCAGAGAAGAACTCCCCGGGCGGGCGGAGCCAATGGGAAGCGAGCAGAGTGTATCGGGGCGGGCTCTCGAGAACAGAGGGGAATTCCAAGAGCCAATCGTTTCACGGCATTTCGTCTCATCACTCAACAACCCTTAGGAGCCGATACACAATTTTTTTGGTAATATTTACCTATGTTTCTTCTAGAAAATCTTTTTCAATAATCACAGCAGTTCTATCAGTTCTTGTGGTCCATCATCTCAAGGCGCTGTACTAGATTTTAATAATTGCACAGCGTCAGTCCCATTCGTTTCTTAAATGATGTCTTAAGATTGTGAGTTATTACTAAGCTGTAGTGTTCGTCCGAAATTTCCCCAAAGAGTGTAAGTAATGCAGGCCTGGAATAGCCTTAAAATTTGACACAGGGCTTTTATCAAGTGGGACGCGGTTGTAACTTAAATGCAATTCTTTTCGGTCCAAGCTTTTCTCCTGTCTCTGGCTTTTGCCTGCCGAAATCCTGAATTATTGAGCTGCATCTGGGACGGCTGTTGTCTTGTGCCTCAGGGTGCGAACATGGAGTCGGCGCGAGAAGCTGGGATTTGAGTACTTAAGCCTGCTGTGTCCTCATAGCACCCTGACACAGGATCACTGAATTATTGAGGGACTGTAATTGCAAAGTGCACATCACTAGAAGGCATGCATGACTGCGCTGTCCTCTTCACTTATCGAAAATGCATGTTCAGTACATGTCTAACAGGTTCTGTGCACCGCAGGGACACCATGGAGGTAAGGTGCTACGTGTCCGAGTGCTGTCCGCTTTCACAGGCCACCAGGCTGGTTATACACTTTTAATTTCTCATTTCATCACTGTTCTCACTGTCTGATGGCCCCTCTCACACGAGCCAAAATTTCCCAACACTTACTGTATTGCACCGGGAACAGCAACATCCAAGGATGGACTGCTTTGTGAGTGTTCGGAGGGCTTGGTGAGATAAGCTTGGCCTCTCCCGCCTGGTTACTGGGTGACCTCCTGGCCCCAGGATGAGGAGGCTCGACCTCCGTTCAGACAGAGTGGACCAAGGCGCAGCTACAAGGTGGAGATGGGCTGGAGGAGACGAATGCGAAGGGAGGAGTTTGAGATCAGTTTATGTGGCTCATTTCATAAGAACGGTGCTTAGGTACAGCTGGGTGAGACTGACTTACAGTATCACTGTCATCCCCCCCCGAACGTCAGTAAATAACATCCATTTCAGCTGCACCCTGATACTCTTACAGGATGGACAGAAAAGAGTTTAACAAAACAGCCCTCTTGCACCGTGAGCACGTTGCTCCATGGACTGACTCGATTTTTTTCACAGCTCTCCCCGGACACCGTGACAAATATATATCATACACGCTTTCATAACTAATACACCATCCAGAGAGAACATGGGACACCATGAACCCGATAGGTGCCAGGACTCACGGTCCTCAAAGGCGCTGAGAAAGCCAGCCCAGTGGCGTCCGCAGAGGGAACAGTGGCACAGGCAGCAGGGCAGGTCGAGAGCAAGCTTGGTGGATGCGCCCCTTAAAACCTCTTTACACAAAGGGTGGCGGGAGTGTGGAACAGGCCGCCAGGCCATGCAGTTGAAGCCGAACGGCCTCCTCTCGGTCGTAACCATGCTCGTGATCAGGAGACGACAAAGACGTTCGAGACCCTTCCTTCCTCCCAGCGTTCCCAAACCCGATTTGATGCTGATAGAGTCCTTGCGAATTTACCCGACAGGGTCTGCACAGAGCTTACCCCACCTACATTAGGAGGCACGAGGGAGTAAGGGAGCCCTCTGGCTGCGTTCCCCTCGAATCACAGACAGAAGACTGGCTCTATTGACCTGAATCCATAACAAGGCCAGGGTCCAGGCCGGTGTGCTGGAAACGATGCAGACGCAGTATTGATTTTTGTTTTAGCGCTTTATTGACTAATGGGCAGCTGCACTGGTAAAAGGCTGGCTTAGGGCTTTTCTTCAGCCAGGGATTTACTCAGCGCACATCAGCCTGATTCGTTTTAATAGCCTTTGCTCATCGATTGAAGATGTTGAACCAGCAGACGGCCCTAGCAGAAACACAAAATCAGGCAGAAACAAACAATCTTTAAAATGTTGATAACACAAATTGTTCCAGGGATATTTTTACATTTCCAAGCATGAGATATAAATCGAAACCTCCAGGCAGATCCTCCTCCTCCTCCTCGTGAATGTCGCATGGGGGTCCTGGAGCTCTTGACCTGCGTATTTGTTATTGGATCTTAACAGATGTTTTTTTGAAAGAAAAGCAATATTTAATACAAACTATATGTCCTAAAAGTGATGTCTGGGAAGAAACACTTCTGCGTTTTTAATTGAACATCCCTGATTTACCTGAATTTGTCTCAGCTGTCCCACCATTAGTTTGTTCCAGCCTCAGCCATTCCCTATGCTGGTACGGCAGAGGACTTCAGGTTCAGTTAAAAAGCTGCAAGAAAATGTGGAGTTAATCACTGGGCTTAATGGATCAGAACTGTGTAAAAACAAAGAAAGGGATGATGGGGATTTTCCACAGAAGGGGAATTTATTTTGAGTGTATAGTTTACAGCAGGGGTCTCAGCCACTCAAGTCCTGAGACCCAGTCCCAGGGCCAATTCATTTTCTCGGGTGTCTGCAGATTGCTGTCATTTATCACCTCATTATTTGAGGAGGTGTTATTGCTTGTGACAGCGCCCGCAGCATTCGCGCTTTCGGTTTCGCTGTCGCTGGTTATTCTGGTGCCTTTGTCAGTCAGAGCAGGCTGCACTTTTCACCTCACGCCGATGTCTGCCGAGGAGCCAATTTGGGCAGTACCGAGTCACGCAAACCCTCATCTCACCTGAATCCAACCCTGCTGCTTTGCCTTTGTGCACCACAGACAGGGCTCAACCTAGGTGATGTCAGCCGGGTTGTGGCCCGGGCTCCTTGCTCAGTATGATGTCTGCAGGAGGAGTCAAACTCAACTAGTTGACGTTTCTTAACCCACCGAAAAAACAGAGAATCCTCTGATGTCAGCAACCCCCCACACGTCAGAGTCAGAACGCCGCAACAGTATGCAGAATTGCTCCTTGGCAGTGGTGGAGTGAGAGGTTTGTCTTCTTCCAGACTTGGTCTACCAGGTGTGCCAAACACTCTGACCTGGTCAGGATCTACTGGAGTCCTGGCCAGGCTGGACTGGACATGCAAAGCGAAAACTAACATTTTCCACTCCATCTTAGAAAACAGATTCCTGTGTTGCTGTTCAGTTGAAAGCATGTGTATGGAATGGAGGATGAGTCCTGAGAGGCCATGCAGCTTGTGATTCTTGCCACCTGTTTTGTGGAGAAATGGCCAAGGCCAATACCGGCCAGGTGTTGGTGCCATGACATGAGGAAGGCTGAGCAGACAGCAGGACAGAGGAGAGTCAGTGCCTGGTGTCTGGTGTCTGCCCTCTGACTGCTTCAATTCAAATGCACAAAGTGAAGAGCAGTCAGTCAGATGGTGTAACACTGCAAGGCTCAAAGGATTCCCAGAATCCCTCATGCGGCTCCATTCCCATGATGCTCTGGTGATGACACTAGTTAGCTTTGATGTGACATCAGATTGAAGACCAGATTCAGTATGGTAGCCAGAATATTGTAAATTGGATTGCACAAGGTGGAAAAGTCAAGGAGCTGTTGATTCCATCCTGATTCTGTTCACGTATTTTTTTAAACAATGGAATGGTTTTTAAGCGATGGCCTGGCGTGGTTCAGGTCACACTGTGAAGCTTCACCTTGTGTGGCCATGCTGGAGAAATCTGACGCAGGCCCAGGCTGGTGGATGTCTGCCCCAGGACTCTTGCCAGCGCTCACAGCAAGGTACATGATGGTCCCTCCAGCTCTGCAGCTCATCCCCTCGGTGCGTCTGCATGGGGGTGGCATCCCTGCCTACTCCCTTACCCCCCCTCCTGCCACACTCACCCCTCCCTGCCACTACCTCCTTACCCCCCTCCTGGCACACTCACCTGCCCCTACCCCCTTGCCTCTCTCCTGCCACACTCACCCCTACCTCCTTACCACACTCACCTGCCCTGCAATCCCAGTGTGCTTTATTTCTGTGGATTGTCAAGCAGCATAACTCGCCACTCTCTGGATAACTGGGTCAGCGAAAATTTGGGTCAGGCAGACGAGCTTCCATATTCCTCACCAGCAGCTCCCTGGAGCCCTTATTAACAAGAGAACTCCAGGCTCCGCAGAGGAGTCTTTATTTTCCCAGGCAAAGCGCAGGGAGTGGGGGGAAAATGGAACAACCCAGACCAGATTCAAGCCTTAGCTGGATCGCCGATGAGATCGATGTCGATCTTCTCTGCCCAACACTGGTCGTCCCCTGCGGGTGTCTTGCCTGTCCAGGAAGGAGCCATGCTGTGTTTGGTGAGTGATCGGAGGAGTGCTGTGTCCTGGGCACCTGCTTCCTAGGGAGGCCATTGGAGATCCTGCTGAGATTGAACCATTTCCTTTAGTTTCCTTTATTTCCTTTATCGTGAGCAGTCCAGCACGGACAGCTGGATGTAGCTGCCCAGCAATCAGACAAAACAGTATGCTGTTTACTTTGGGCTTTAATGCACAACACACAACTGGCAAACTTACAGTGTTTTGTGTTACGCTAGTCGCCAACAGTGCAAGAACAGGTGAGTCTTCAGCAAGTGTGTGTTTTATTCCTGCAGCCTGGCTTCTATGCTCTATGCAGCCTGGAATCTGTACTGGGTCTGAAACAATTAAAAATTGAACGGATTCCATAAAGCTCTGGGTGAAAGAGGAACTAGTGTTGAACTTCAAGTATCCAAGGGTTTTGAAAGAGATCCTTGGATTAATGATCTCCTAGTGACCCAGCAGGCTGGAGGGCGCTATTAGCCTGCTCTCGTTTGTAATCTTTTTTATGTCCTTGTGCAAGGATCAGTCCGAGCTACCACTGATTGGAAAATGAGCTTCGTGTCTTGATTAATGGTGATTCAAGTCCTGCAAACGTTAGCTGTGTGTTTTATTTTTTTAAACTGAAAACAGTTCAGGACCTGAAAGGTCAACTGGTATGCGGTCAACGCACAGTTGCGCTACTCGTAGTAAGGCACGAAAGTGCCCTCTTGTGGTGAGAAAGCCTCATAACATGAAAGGTGGTCCTGAGCATTTTCCTATGGGGCTGTAACTGACGTGCGCTGCGTTTACAGCCCACTGTGGATGAACTGCTTTTGTATCAGGTAGGAAACTAAGCCCGTTGCCAGGTGATGATCATTCATGATCGTGACTGAACTCATGAAATCTGTATTTATATCACCCTGCAGCTCACAACTGGCAGCCCACTGAAGCAGGTGTGAGCCTGGTCAGTACCTGGATGAGAGACCTCCAGGGAAAGCTAAGGTTGCTGCAATAAGAGATGTTAGTGGGGCCAGCAGGGGGAGCTCACCATTTTGTATATGTGGGTCCAAATGCCCCAGTATGGTATTGAGACACTATACTGTAAAAAAGGTACCATCCTTCGGATGAGACATAAAACTGAGGTCCTGACTCTCTGTGGTTATTAAAAATCCTAGGGTGCTTCTCAAAGAGTGTAGGGATGTCACCCCAGTGTCCTGGCCAAATTTCCCATCGGCTATTACCAATAATAGCCTTCTATTAACCCCATCTATGAACTGGCTTCATCACTCTGTTCTCCTCCCCACTAAGAGCTGGTGTGTGTACTGGCTGCACACTGGTGGTGGTGGAGGGAATCCCCATTACCTGTAAAGCACTTTGAGTGGAGGGTCCAGAAAAGAGCTAAATACATATATAAATGTTAGGATTATTTATTATTTCTATTTTTTTGAAGAGGTTTTGCAGACGGATATGTTCAAGCCTGTCAGGAGCGCAGCTATTTCCATCTGCAAGTTGACGTCACTGTTAGCAGCCCGTTCCAGCCCCGGTCCCTCGGGAGCAGCTCTGGGCCAGTCGAGGGATTGGGAGAGCAGGGGGGACAAATCAGCCCAGCAGGGTCAGCAGCTGGTTTCCTCTGGGGTTGAAGGTGTAAACTGCAAGTGAACTGCCTCACCTGTCACATCACAGTTCAGAGAAGCCACTGAAACCACCGTCTGTCCCCCAAGACAAACAGCAGCCCTGCGTCTTGAAACAGCAATGAGTGGGACCTAGTGAACTGTTAATCAGTACAAGAACTCAATGAATTGCATGAGACTTGACCAAAATAATAACACTCCTGCTTTTGCACACGTCTCCGTTCCAAATGACACACTGTAGCTCCACGCTCCAGCTGCTTCAAAGGATTCATTCCTAGAATGATTAAGTTATTTAAATTTTTGAGCTGTGAGCCCTCTGCTGCACCTACAGAGACAGCTGGACAGTGAGCCCAGACCCAGACAGTGACCTTTGGACCCCACCCCTGAGCTCTTGGTTGTGAGGAAGGGAAGAGGGATCTTTTTAAAGCAGGATCAGACACCGGCTGGTCCTTGTGACCCTGCTTTGCTCATCGCATTAGCACCAGCACCAGCGGAGAGTCTTTGAGTGTGTGCGTGTGAGTGCGCATGTCTCCACCCAGGTAAATCCCCAGAGACGTGCCAGAGAGCATCAGGACGTCAACGTGCCTTAGCCTCCTCTCCCATAACCCTCGGAGTGACACCTGCCAGCCTGTTCCATTCACAGAACCCAGCCGAGCCCGTTCATTCACAAGCCACCCAGTGTAACTGCAGTACTGGCGATATCGCTCTCTGCCCTTATTAAAGGGGAACTGCAGTCCCAATTTCTCAGACTGGTTATTGAATCTTGGCAACAACATAAACACAATTGCCATTATAGAAACATTTCTACTTAAGCACAAAATAGTGAACTTGGTGAAAGTACTGTAAGGCACCATGTTGTAGCAAACCCGTGTTCTTGCCAAGGGTAAGAGCAAGAGTTTGCACAAATTGGGAAGAGATGCGGCCCTTCCTGCTCACTAGTCTCCATAATGACTAATGTAATCTGATTCACAAGCAAATAAATACAGGTTCTGCAGCGGACGTTTCACTGCAGAAATCTTGCAAAATTATCTGTGGAGTTAACAAGTACAATTTGTTGGCAAAACCATCTTGAAATTGAGTGCAATATTTCTATTGGATTAAAAGAGATGGATTCACAAGTCTGCTTGTTTGCAATATCATAGGGCCGTTTCACCTCACCAGAAGTTTTAACATTAACATTACTTTATAAACCCGTTACAATTTCTTGCATTAGGAATTGTCTTTTCGCAATTGTCTTTTGTCGCCTCATCTGAATGGCAGAATATGGCGTTGCGCATGAATGGAAATTTAGTCTATTTTGTGATGGAAATTGGAGATTTTACAAGTTACTGGGTACATTTTACCTTTACTGTGGTTTAAAATGCACTCTTGCTAACCCCAGAATATGAGATTAGCCATGTAGTTCCCCTTTAACAACTTGCGCTAGTGAAACACTGCACCTACAGGGGGCGTGTTTAGTATACAGAGGGTGTCTCAAGCAGAGAAATTCCCAGTCACTGCACTACATCTTTTCAGTGTCCTCCAAGAACATTTCACCCACTCTGACACAAGGCTGTATCTGGGTTTGACAACTATTACAATGGAAAACAGGCCAGGTGACTGAAGTAGATAATAAAGTAATTCACTTCTGAGCAAAGATCTCTGACCTCATTTATTTAAATCAATGGGCCTAGGTAATTATACAACATCACTTTAAATAGGTAAGTAATTTAAGGATAAACCGCTTTATCCACAGGGTCACAGGGGGGGCTAGTGCCTATCCCAGCAAGCAATGGGTGCAAGGCGGGATAGACACTGGATGGGACGCCAGTCCATCACAGGGCACACAGGGACACAAACACACTCACACCTGGGCCAATTTTCCCAGAAGCCAATTAATCTGCCAGTGTTTTTGGACCTGTGGGAGGAAACTGCAGCACCCAGAGGAATCCCATGCAAACATGGGAAGAACATACAAACTCCACACAGACAGCACCCCAGGAACTGAACCCAAGCCCCCAGCACTGTGAGGCTGTATGCAATGCTCTCCACTGTGTCACCATGCCTCCAAAATAATATACAGAATTTCAAAAATCGTCCAACTGCGAAGGTCAATTATTTAGACATTTGAAATCGAGCAGTTTTTCGAGGAATCGGGAGATCAATGTCTTCGACGCGTTCGTGTCGATCACATTTTTTTTTTCGTTGTCAAATACAGATCAGACGTGTTCGCCTGGGTTTAGAGGCGAAATCGCATTAGGGCCACTCAAGCAGTAAATGGAGGAGCTGCAGGCGGACGTGTCTGTATGACACGCGCCCGGCCGGCTGCTGTCCCTGGTGCTGACATCGGCCGCCCGCCTCGCGCGACTCGCCGCTGCTCTTCCGCCGGGGAGCTCGCGGCGCGCAGTTCTCGGGCTCCAAGAGAGAGAAGGCTGGGAAACCCACGAGCTCATCCGCTCCTAACTGGCTTCAGGCGGAACTCGCATTCTGATGTTTGACATTTCCAGTCCTTCATAACATGGCGGTCATATTTCTCATAGCTTGAAGTTATTTAATAATTTGGGGTTAATTAAAATGTAACGATTTGTTCCCCGCCGTGTAGATCCATAAACACATGAGATAAGCCGAACTGAAACTATGCTTGTCAGAGCTTGTTAGGCCACAATATGTGCTACTCCGGATAGGGCCTGTAGATTATCTCTAGCGGTTGTTAAAGAGCGGTGGCTCTGTGGCTAAGGATCTGTGCCTGTGGCTGGAAGGTTGCCCGTTCAAATCCCGCAGCTGGCAGGGGAATCCTACTCCGTTGGGCCCCCGAGCAAGGCCCTTAACCGCAACTGCTCCAGGGGCGCTGTACAATGGCTGACCCATGCTCTCTCCCTATCTGTGTGTCTCATGGAGAGCAAGCTGGCGTATGCGAAAAGACAAATTCCTAATGCAGGAAATTGTAAAGCGTTGATAAAGTGCTGTTATTATTATGATTATTAAAATAGTTGTTCGGGAAGAGAACTTTGTTACAGTTCAGTTTTTGTATGATAAACACACGCTCATGTTATGCTCTTTAGTTTTCGGTGGCCCGAGATCCAGTCTCTGCTGTGCCTCTTGGACGCCAGCCCGCAGTGTCCGTGTGGCGATCTGGTTCTCACGCTCCCCGGGGCCGTGTCTGATGGACGCTGTACCGTCTTCACAGAGATGCCCCCGGCTGGCCTAGTGAGAGAATTAACTCGGCGCCGTCGCAGGCCACGCGGCTTAGTGCTGGGGTGTACGGCTCAAACTATTTACAATCGCAGTGACGCAGGAGGGGAAAAAAAGCTTGAAAACCCATTTAGGGGATTTGACGTGTAGAGTTGAAACTCCGCGTGGGTATAAAAATGCGGCAGGGAAGGTTGAGGGGGGTGAGGTTTAGGAACACGAAAGGAAATCAGGCTCAACGTCCCGAGGGAAACAGCTCGCACGCTTCGCGGGAGGACCTGCCGCTAACGCGCACCCTGAACGGCTCGCCAGCGCCAGACTGAGCCCGCAAGGCTGTGGACTGCACCCACATTCAAAGCCGGCCGCTCGCAAAAGCCCCGGAATACAAATGGAGCCCGGCGCCCCGACCACCACAGCAACAGGGGTCCATTTCCCTAAGCGGGCCGTCAAAATGGCGACCCGGGGGGCGTCCTCGCATTTTGTAGGCAGCACGATCGTGATCCTGTCGTCGTACGCCGTAACCACGCTGGCCATGAACTGCGCCAAGCAGATCGGCGAGAAGAAGCACAGGCCGAGCTCGGACTAGCGCCTTCCGGGACCGCCGCTCTGAAAGAAGTTGTAGCCTTTTGGAGGTTTTTATTTGTCAGTATTATTTCAAATTATTCGCCATAGCCCGAGGGCGAGCAGGAGCAATCCCAAGCTCTGGGTCTGGATTCAGAGGGAGGGGACATCGCGGGGTTTTATTTAGCAAGGTATTATCTGAAAGGAGGAGAGGAAATGTCACCATCTGCAATGGACACAGTTGCTATACCAACGGCAATCCTTGGCAACTCTACAGTACGGGGAGCCGTGAATCAGACGTGAATGTGCTTTAACTGAGCGTTAAAAAGCCAAATGTGCAAACAACTCAACGCAGAAGGGTATTAATTTTCCAGTCAGCCTAGATTTGTTTGTTTCTTAATTACGGTTTAAACTGTTTGACAGTCTTTACACGACGTGTACATTTTTAGAACATGGGGGGGGACACACGTTTGAGGCAACGGATGCCTCACTCCAGTCTGCTTTTTAGAAGTTATTTTATTTTTTATTATTTAAGCCCCCCAGTCACACTTATAGCCTGTGGGGCCAGAGGACTGAGCCTGTTTTGATCAAACCTGCTACAGTCTCTGCGACGCGGCCCAACAAGGACAGAATGAAACTGATCCATCACAACAGGACAGACTACGTCTAACGCGTCGACCTCATGCAGACCGGTCGTATGACTGACTCAACGCCGCTGTGGTCCAAAATTCAAGTGGCTCTGTGCCATGCTTGCACAATGATTTCAAGATTCATAACGTCAACCCTTCCGTGTTCAGACAGTGAAGATCGCCGACAACCGATGCTCAGATGCCTTTGTGTACCCCTCAGAGGCCGCCCTACAATCCCAGGAGGCGGCTGTGCAAAGTTCGGAAAGTGCAAAACAATTTGCGAGTAAAAGACGTTCTGCGGAGCTGCAATGCTGGACGTTGCCACAAGGGGGCGTCACTCAAGTAGCCGGAATCTGGACGACAAGACCTCGCAGTCCGGGTCACATGCGGAACAGGCGGAGAACAACCCTCGGAAACGAGCAACCCCGTGAGAAGCGGGTTTGAAGCGGCTGCCCCACCTTCAGACCACCTGGGGGAACACCATTATTTTTCAACAGGACATGACATTAATGAGAAAGTTAAAGAGAAACGTTCTTGTGGTCCGTGTTTTATATCTCAGACCCCGTGCGCTGCTTTGAGGCTCAAAGAGCATCGAAGTGATGTTTTGATTTCATGTATTTCATTAGCTGATGTCTGTTATAAAAAGATAGCCGGTTGCTAAGAGATATTGCACATCGCAAATAGAATTATCCTCAACATAATATGATTGTTTTCTATACTACAATAAATCATTTTAAGTCATCCGTCTACAGATAGCGCTTTCCCCCCCAGAACTGGCTCTCTGTGTTTATTGGGTCATTAACTGCTTGACTGCCTTTTTTTCTTTCTATACAGAATATAGTACATACAGTATATCGATCTGTCTGTGACCTTATTATGCAAGAACAATCCCAAGTCAAGTAACGTTAAAAAACACCTTGAAAAACGACAGTATAACGTCATAAGGGTCAGATATTATTTCCACTGTTTTCCCCCACTTGGAGATCAGATTTTATGCATTTACAAAAGGTACGCGTTTTCAGACAAGGAATGTTTGACATGGGATTCCTCTGTGTGTTCCGGCAAGACATACTAGTAGGACAATTGGTCCTGTTTTGTGCCTGTGGCCCGTGATGGACTGGTGTACTGTCCATTGCCAAAAAAGCCCTCGTGTTTCTTTAATGTAGAAAGCAGGCTTGAGCACCCGGAATAAATGCCGAGAAACTAACGATTACTCGGACACCAACACTTTCCGTTTGTCCCTGTGCCCTGCAGCGCACAGCTGGGGCTCAGGTGTGATGCCGGTCGCTTAAAGCACACGTACCTGACACCTGGTAGCAGGTAAACAGCCGACACACCTTAAGAGGCTGAGCTGGCGAAATGCTGTGGTCTTTCTTTCGACTTTTCAGCGTGGAATTAGGCTCTGCGTGTTTCTGAGGTAAAACATACGGCGCATGCAGTTTCCTGAAAGTAACCCAAACAGAGCTCTTCAGATGTTTTCAATTAGACGTCAGAAAGAACTACCGGCCTGACGTCCCTCTGAAGAGAGAGGCTCGCTCGTGCGTCGGATTTGACTCTCTTACTCACTGGTCAGCGAATCGGATTGAAATCTGCAAGACTTGCATTCCCGCGGAGGGTTCGGTAGGGAGAGAGCAGATTTCGGCAGATTTCAGCTGTTGCAGGTCTTAATTTCAGTACCAAGGACAGAGTCTGTCGTGAAATCCCGGAACGCACAAAAAATGTGTTCTTCTTCTGTATCATTTTACCTGCGCTCAGGTGATAAATTCTGAAGTAAATAGGTAAATTTTTGTGATATATTACAAAAAATATACATTCACTTTGATAAAATATTTGAATTGGTTGAATTACACGGACGGATCAATTGAATAAGCTTTCACTAAGACGTCGCTTTGTAAGATTGTGTTTACATTTATAATACCACTGCCTTTATCTGTGTTTTCGTGAAAAGTGACTAGCAATGAAGGGAGCGAACTTTACCTTTTTTTCTAACACTATCATTCCCAAGCACATTCAGCTCCTTTCATATTTCAACACATCAATACCCCCGGTCAATAAACCAATGTTCGACGCGTTTGTGTTCGTGTCTGCTCCCTTTAAAGGTTCGGTGTTGTGCCGCATATTTGTTAGCTCTGCGTCACAGTGGATGAATTTCGTCGGTGGGGAACTGCAGCGTTTTTCCCGCGTGTCTCATTTCCAGACAGTGTCACCAACACGTTCTAACCCCACCCACCCATTTTCTAACTCGCAGCGTGGGAGCCGGCGCCTATTCCAGCAAGCAAAGAGCGCAAGGCGAGACGCACCCAGTAGGGGACGCCAATCAATCGCAGGGCAGACACACACATACTCACACCAGGTGCAATTTGCCCAGATGCTAACTAACCTACTTAACTTACTGTGGGAGGATACCCACGCAAACAAGAAACAAGCTTACAAATTCCACGCAGACTGCTTACCGGGTCCGGATTTGAACCCAGGGCCGTCCTAATTCATTCAAGAGACAAAAAACATTTTGGTGCGTCTCGTTAATCCCTAACGGAGGAACGGGGAATTTAGAGGGCATCTAATCACCCACCAAAGTATTTCGGAGGCTGGAAATAACCCGAAATAAAATTCTTAATTCTTTAATGTCACACATTCAAGGATGTCTTTTGACACAATGTCACCGCGAGAAAGCAAGTCCGTCAGGTAAACTAACATGAATATGTAATATTTTTGTAACAACGGCGCGTCTAGTTTCTCACTTGTCGCTTTTCATAAAGGCGCTGCCCTGACTCGCAGCCACACTGTCTCGAGGAGGGCGGGTATCCGTGAAGTGTGGTTGCTATAGCAAAAAAAAGAAAGTGGGGAAAAAAGCGTCTTACAGCTCACCTCAAATTGTCGTCTTATGTATGTAGTTTTTGACCCTGCTTTTTTTGTTTGTTTTTAAACGCAGCGCAGACTTTGTTTTTTACTTCAGATTTTGCTGTCAGCTAGCCCAGCTCTACTTAACCGGGTTTGGTGTCCGTTCGCTCCCTTCAACTCCAAACAGACGGGGGTGGAATACAAAACTGCTGGATTCAGCGAATTTCGTTTGCAGCGGGTTAATGGGCAGTTTGTATCAAACGGAGATCACGGGGGAGGAGTTGTTAATGTTTACAACTGTCTTGTAAACAGTTGTCTGAGAAAGTAAAGGCGCTGTTGTGCCTTCTTTGTAGCTCCAGTTACATGCCGGGACCACATTAAATCATTAGCTTATTAAACTTATTAATGTTTACCACCCAAGTCGCCTGCTTAGATCGCAGAATGCAGGTCTTCTTCATATTCCACAAATTCATAAAATAACAGTTGGCGGTAAAGCCTTTAGTTACAGGGCCCCCAGTTTATGGAACAGTTTCCTCCCACCCCATATTCGGGATGCCGAGTCAATCTCAGTATTCAAATCCAGACTGAAGACCTATTACTTCAGCCTAGCCTATTCACACCTTACATTACAGGCTGCTGCAAGAGGCCCACCTCTTGGATCCATCACTGCCATGGATCCAAGAGGGACATTGTGGATATATCTATCATTTAGGAGGAATTTCCTGTCTACAGAGATCTGCACACAGAAGACATGATGGCTGGATGGATAAATTCCCTCATCGTTTCCTTTCTTAAATGATATAATGTTAGCATGCCCAAAGGGGTTGGGCACCCAGTTGACCTTTAGCCCTAGAGGTTTTTTCTCTCCTTACTAAGGAGTTTTTGGTTCCTCTCCTCCGTTGTCTTCTGGTCTTCTGTTCTGTATTGAAAAAAATGTATCGTCAATTGTATTGTTAAGCGCCTTTGGGCAACCTTGTTGTGAAAGGCGCTATATACAAATAAATTGAATTGAATTAAAGTTCACCGTCGGAACGGGCTCAGGTCGTGTCCCGGAAGAGCTGTACAAGGTCACGTTTCTCGGTTCAATTCTTAGTAGGCCTGTCTGGATTAATGCCGGAAAGCAATTAAGTGCATTCGGGCCTGTCACCAACAGCAGCAGGTGCGTGTCAATGTTACTAATGCGACCTGAGCGGTATGGCGGAGATTAGCGATTAATTTACCGGAGTCTGCAGTCTGCCAATCCACGCTATGGCCTCAGTGCGACTCCCACGCCTAAGACGAAAAAGAAATCACCGATATTTGTTACTGTAACTTATCTTTCCTTTTTCGTATTAATTGCCAATTCACTGCTAAATTGGGTCAATTTTTCGCTGAGTAATTACAAGTGTTAGTTTTATGGCTCACGTGTCTATCCCGTCTGGTGTACTGGACGTGTACGAAACGAAACACGGACGCAAGCAAGGGAGCGTTTAAACATTTTACACCAAAATGCGTTCGTAGCATTATTTCGGTATATGATAAGATCATATAATAATTCAGTTCTGAAACATTAAAGTGCAGGATCTTTGTACAGGCAACTTCAGAATAGTTATAGCGCCACTCGGGGCCGTCTTGGCTACCAAAACGGAAAATGTCAGAGCTCTGGCGGCTCCTCCAATTGAAGACGATGAGCACCTTATTTACGGTGAGCGGCGATGGCGGGAGTCGCTGTCAGGAAACCGAGAGCGGCTTTTGTCTGTTTCTACAGAACCCACAGCAGCTGGTGACCAAAGGCGGAACGTCCTGTTCTTCGTACCTATTAATAAATGAACAGCCAGCCGTCGAGTTTGCACGACCAAGACAATTATATTCTCCAGCCACCTGTAACAGCCCGGATGGGTGTGCGGATTAGTTTAGATCAGTAATACATATATATGGTCCGGTATCTCCGTATTCTCAGAACTCCCATACTCGATAAACTTTTGCACTTTTTTTAACTCTACATCTGGGTGTTTTCCCTCCTCCAAAAAGGAGAATGGGGAGGTTTTCTGTGGCGAGTGAGATGAGACTGCGGGTCGAGATGGACACTGGGCAGAAGGGCCGTGATGTGACCAGTGAGCTGTAATACATGAACTTTTTTCATACAAAAATAACACTTCAGGCCGGGATAACGTGTAGTCCTAGTCTAAGTTTTACTAATTCTGTTATTACGGTTCTTCTTGTTATGTGTCAGCCACGGCTGACAGAATCACTAACCTACCAATTAACACGCTGAAAAAGTCTATGCTAAGTCTTTCGTGTTGATTGTACGGATAGCTTTTGAAAACGGGACCAAGTCTGTGTTCTTATCTAAGTTAGAGTGAAGAACTACACAATGAAATACGTCAATAGAATAAACGAAGGACAGAAGATTTCAGTCCTGTGTTTTGTTTGTACTATAAACAGGACCTATTAAGATAAACTTCATCAGCCATATACAATTTCTTGTATTGGGAATTTGTGTTTTCGCATACCCCAGCTTGCTCTCCATGAGACACACAGAGCGCAGGGTCAGCCATTTATACAGCACCCCTGGAGCAGCTGGGGTTAAGGGCCTTGCTCAGGAGCCCAATAGAGTAAGATTCTTCTGCCGGCCGCGGGATACGAACCGGTAATCTTCCAACCCCGGGTGCAGATCCTTAGCCACAGAGCCACCGCACTGTATGTCTTGGGAATGTTCCGGGATGGTTGTCCCTTTGTGGAAATGTCGATAATATTTTACATCTGCAGACACCAACAATCGAGGCACAGTTCGGCCCCTTTATAATACAGCTGCTCGCGCAAACATCAGGTGACCTCTACAAGAGCGAGCCCTCAGGGGGGCACGCGTTTCCCCCGCGGGGCGGAAGACAAGGCCTGTATTAAACAGAATGAGATCGAGAGAGGTTGGATTACAGAAGTGACTCGCGCGAAATGTATCGCATAATGGAAAAACACAGTTATTGATCTCGATAACAAGGAGCAGGGCCCGAAACCGGAACCCGCTCGTGACTTGCCTGCAGACTCACTGCGCGAGCTGATTTTGAAGGAGATGGGAAGGTGATGCGGCGATTTGAACATTTTAGCCACTTTCTTTGATGGATAAACCGTTTGCCTTTTTTTCCCTCGCCTGAAAGAGCCACTCCAGCTCTGCGTTTTAAAGCTGATGAAATAAATAGTAATTACTTAGGATAATAATAAAGAGAAACAAGGTGACCTCAATATAATAAAACAGAAGTTTAACTCTGAAAGACCTTCACATTCCAGGTGAGACACATACGTTAGCCTTCAGACTGCTCTATAAACGGGCAATTACATAAGACACGTCATTTTTGAGTTATAGTAGTTCAGGTGGGTAGCTGCGTCAGCATGCGTAGGCTGCAAAGGAACAAGTAATAGGTTTATTCCATGCTGAAAAAAAGAAGAAAGAAAACACAACGTTTCGCCCGTGGAGCCTCCACGAAGAAGGCTCCACGGCCGAAACGTTGTGTTTTCTTTCTTCTTTTTTTCAGCATGGAATAAATCTATTGTAGTTTTGAGTTATGGCTATTTGGCTGGCCCATACGCGGGTAAATCCCTCAGTACAGGCAAAACTGCATTATAGTGAGAGTGAAGTATGGACTTCGAAATATTTATCTGAAATACAGTATGAGGACTGGTCAAGTCCTCCTTGAACAACATCTCTGTCGAGCGCGCAATACGGAGTCTGATGAAGTTTCTGTTGTCTGTGCCCCCTCTCTCTCTCCAAGCCCCTAAATCCACGCGCAGCGTAGTTTTGTTTGCCCGGATACCTCGTGCTCATGAGAAATCCCGACTTTTCTGACTTTTCCACCCTGAATCTGAAATAACGGTCCGCGTACACTTCAGTGTTGTCATTGGATGGGTACTTCCGTGTCAACGAATTAACAGCAGTGCTGGAGGGGGGGGCGCGCCGGTTCCTCGGTTTCTACCTGTGACCCCGGCCAGGGCCGTGTGCTGTACACCCCCATCTGCCTCACGGAGCGCTAATACCCGCCCTGCCGGGATTAGCGCGGAGACGGCTGGTTTGGGATTACCGTTCAACTACTTTTTAGGACCATTTCCGTGTGTGCTGATCCCAGGACTTAACTCCGTAAGTGTTACAGCCGTGTCAGAGCAAAGAGGCACACCAGGGACGGGCTGCGTACCCAGAATTAAAATAATAAATCCCACTCTTTCCCTTTTTTGTAATGAAGAACAGACACGGGCACAGAAAATGCAGTTCAATAGAAAGAGCAGGGAAACCAGGTTCTCGCTGTTACAGTATCTCATCCTGTCTGCAGCAGAGGTAGCGTCGTGGAGGTGTTTTATCTTATAGAACACGTCTTCACCCTGAGACATTCGCGAAAGCTCTTCCGAGAGGGCCGGTTAGGCCTATGGGCTTGTCAATCAATGTCTGTGGGTTCCAATCGCGCGTGGGACACCACTGTTACACTCCGCACTTCCCGGGTCGTAACTACAGTGCCTTGCGAAAGTATTCGGCCCCCTTGAACTTTTCAACCTTTTGCCACATTTCAGGCTTCAAACATAAAGATATACATTTTTTATTTTATGTGAAGAATCACCAACAAGTGGGACACAATTGTGAAGTGGAACGAAATCTATTGGATTTTTGAAACTTTTTTAACTAATAAAAAAATGAAAAGTGGGGCGTGCAAAATTATTCGGCCCCCTTGCGTTAATACTTTGTAGAGCCACCTTTTGCTGCGATTACAGCTGCAAGTCGCTTGGGGTATGTCTCTATCAGTTTTGCACATCGAGAGACTGAAATTCTTGCCCATTCTTCCTTGCAAAACAGCTCGAGCTCAGTGAGGTTGGATGGAGAGCGTTTGTGAACAGCAGTTTTCAGCTCTTTCCACAGATTCTCGATTGGATTCAGGTCTGGACTTTGACTTGGCCATTCAAACACCTGGATACGTTTATTTGTGAACCATTCCTTTGTAGATTTTGCTGTATGTTTGGGATCATTGTCTTGTTGGAAGATAAATCTCCGTCCCAGTTTCAGGTCTTTTGCAGACTCCAACAGGTTTTCATCCAGAATGGTCCTGTATTTGGCTGCATCCATCCTCCCCTCAATTTTAACCATCTTCCCTGTCCCTGCTGAAGAAAAGCAGGCCCAAACCATGATGCTGCCACCACCATGTTTGACAGTGGGGATGGTGTGTTGAGGGTGATGAGCTGTGTTGCTTTTACGCCAAACATATCGTTTTGCATTGTGGCCAAAAAGTTCGATTTTGGTTTCATCTGACCAGAGCACCTTCTTCCACATGTTTGGGGTGTCTCCCAGGTGGCTTGTGGCAAACTTTAGACGAGACTTTTTATGGATATCTTTGAGAAATGGCTTTCTTCTTGCCACTCTTCCATAAAGGCCAGATTTGTGCAGTGTAAGACTGATTGTTGTCCTATGGACAGACTCTCCCACCTCAGCTGTAGTTCTCTGCAGTTCATCCAGAGTGATCATGGGCCTCTTGGCTGCATCTCTGATCAGTCTTCTCCTTGTCTGAGCTGAAAGTTTAGAGGGACGGCCAGGTCTTGGTAGATTTGCAGTGGTCTGATACTCCTTCCATTTCAAGATGATCGCTTGCACAGTGCTCCTTGGGATGTTTGAAGCTTGGGAAATCTTTTTGTATCCAAATCCGGCTTTAAACTTCTCCACAACAGTATTACGGACCTGCCTGGTGTGTTCCTTGGTCTTCATGATGCTCTCTGCGCTTTCAACAGAACCTTGAGACTATCACAGAGCAGGTGCATTTATACAGAGACTTGATTACACACAGGTGGATTCTATTTATCACCATCAGTCATATAGGACAACATTGGATCATTCAGAGATCCTCGCTGAACTTCTGGAGTGAGTTTGCTGCACTGAAAGTAAAGGGGCCGAATAATTTTGCACGCCCCACTTTTCATTTTTTTATTAGTTAAAAAAGTTTCAAAAATCCAATAGATTTTGTTCCACTTCACAATTGTGTCATACTTGTTGGTGATTCTTCACAAAAAATAAAAAATTTATATCTTTATGTTTGAAGCCTGAAATGTGGCAAAAGGTTGAAAAGTTCAAGGGGGCCGAATACTTTCGCAAGGCACTGTAGTTCGGTATCCCCTGGAAATCTGTATCCCCAACGAAACGCCCCACCTGCTCCACAAAACGTCCCAGGATGCTTAATATCATATTGTGCCTTCTGCTAATTGCGATCTGGGTGAAAAGGAGCCCGTTGTCTGTGTGCGTTTATATCGGTTTCATGGTGTATTTAAAGCGTTTGCTAGGGATTAAAGTAAAAAAAATCCGCCATGAAAGCTGACAATCTATTTGTACAAGACAGGGAAGCCCGAAATAAAGCAAGCAAAGGCTCCGTGTATCTTTGACCTTGTGCGTTATATATATCAAGTGTTTTTACATGTGCAGGATGAGAAAAATCAGGCGTCTCTGAGATAACGGCACATGCGCATTTCGGGAGGGGGACAGATTTCCAGGGGATACTGTAGTGGATACGACACCGGTACACAAACAGAGCTCGGTTATGATAAAAACGAGGCCACTTTTGCCTTCTGTGTGCTGAAGTAAAAATAAGACGTTCTTCCAGAACTAAAAGAAACATTTAACACGCGGCAGCACGTTTGACAACACGTTCTGGGTCCAGACCGAGGGGATGGGATATTCTGTGTCTGTCCCTGTTTGTGTGGCCGAAGGGTTACACTGAATGTAACCTGAGGAGGAAGGGGCTCGGATTCAGTATTCTCAGCAAGGGCGCGGAGAGCAGCCGCAGACGGTGGCTGCTGGGATGTCATTAATACTGCCGCTCATCTCCTCGGCCTGAACCGTCCTGACCCCCCAGGTCTCAATGACGCGGGAGGCGCAAGACTGCGCCCGTGCCGGAGCGAGCCGTGACTCAGCGCCCAGACGAGCTTGTTGTTTTCCTCGGCTCGAGCGGGTAATGCCGCGGGGGCGAGGGCGGGCAGGGGGCGATGCCTCTGCCCTAATTTTCCATCGATTATAAAAAAACCTGCAACCAAACCGCCCCCACAAAGTAAATTGCATGCGTAAAGTGTTTACTTGTAGTGAAAAATAGAAAACCGTTGATTTATACTGTACGGAGTAGCACATAATCTTGCCTCGGTTTGCAGTGTGTAACAGAAATCTCCTCTTGGATATTATTTTCTCATCGGGCAAAGCCTGACATCCTTCAGACACGACTTAACCAGCGCATCTGGTAGTTGTTACGCGGATATGTTCTTCTAAACGAAAGAACTGGCTTCTTCCCCTCGTCACGAACTGATCACCACGATGGCGTCCACTACCGTTAGGAAAGCATACCGTACCTGCCTTTAACAGTGCTGTCAGACGCGTATGTAATAATAATAATAATAATAATAATAATAATAATAATAATAATAATAATAATAACTACTTTATTTTATATAAAGCCTTTAAAGGTTGCTTCTCAAAGCGCTTTACAGAACGATAACTACATTTTAAAATGCAAATGAAAAAAATACACAAAATATGCACGATGAGAATACACAATGAGAGGAGACAGTAGATGGGGAAACTGAATGCAGTAGGAGCCGAGGGGTAAAGAACCGAACCAATTAAGTAACGGCTCGCCTTCAGTTACACGACATGTTACTCTCTAGGAGTAGTCACCCTACTGACTGGGGACTGAACGACTTTGACGGAATAAGGTATGTTACTGTAACCCGACTGACGATTGACTCAAGTATCGAGTTTAGCCACGACAGGGAAGTAACTGCGCGGTTTCAGGACGGTCTCGTTTCGAGTTCGGATGGTATTAAGTGCAGGAAATCAAAGGCGGTCAGAGCCCCCAGTGCACGCTCTCTCCGGCTCTGGCCGATGTGGTTCATCATTACATGTGCTTTAGCTGCGAGCCAATCGTTTAAATGATCCATCTGGAGAAGAGAACAAACAACAGAGGAGGAGGTGAGAGTTTGTGATGATCAGTACAGCGTGTACAGCCAATGTGTGCCGTGAGAGAGACGGAGATGGTGGTGATTGGGGGAGGTTGCTGAGGAGCGGGGGAGGGGGGGAGGTCGAGACGCCCTTCCGTAAATCAGACATAAATGAACAACCCGCCTCGGGGGAGGAGAGATCATCCTGCAGAGCTGGAGCGCGGAGAAGAGCTGGAAACGCAGACAGACCCATCAGTTAGCCCTGCTCCTCGCTCACCAACGCCACAGCGCAGGAAAGGACGCAGTTCCGCGCCTGTCTCGCACCAGGTAAGACGGGGGGCGAGGGGACACCTCCGGCACACTGGGGCAGCCCGGTTGCCCAAGGACACATTCCGCCTGCCTGAGATGGCTCTTTAATTTTCGCGCTGTACAGCACAGTCTGACCGCTCAGGGACCAGCTGTGTCTGTTCTTGTGAAACTGCTTCTATTGTAAACATCATTCACCCGCCCCCCGAAACTGGTGGAAGTGGTAGCAGAGGCGATATAATTGCCTCTTCGCTGTGGCTTATTATGCTGGTAAACATATTGAATGACCTAAGGACGGGTATTTTATGTATTAATTTGATAAGCGGGAGCTCATTTCCTGTTTCGCGGATTTTAAGAAACCACCGGATGGTGCGTCTTAAGCTAATCGAGTAATATTGTTGGGTAAGAATGTATTTAAAAATGTCATGAAACGGTGATTAACCTGCTTCTGCTGGTCTCAAGAGCAGATGAGATGATGTTTCAGAAGTAAATACGCGACGTGTATTAAACTCCTTCTTAATATGAGCCAGCGATTATTTGTCGAATGGTTAGGATATCCGATCCAATATTCAAGCAATGACTGTGAATTGTAAGGACAATAGATCACTTACATTAGTTCTATTTTAAAGCGCCTATCGGTTGAACAGTTCAATGCATTACGAGACCATTACTTCTCCAGGGATAAATGCAAAATGCGATTTCTAGGGAAGTTAATAAGTCAAGCTGGTAAGTATTTTTAAGGTCGCTGACCGCTGACCGCTTTGTTGTAATGCGCACTTACAAACAATCGCTTAATCGCTGCCTGAATATTTGTAATCCCCTTTCTCAATACATTTCCATCACACGACAGTCATTAAGCGTCTTTATATGTTCAGCATACGGCGCATATCAAGTCCACTGAAGGTTTGAGGCTCCGATACTCCACTGTAAACGCAAAACGATAATGAACCTGGTACTCGGTCTTGTACTTTCCTAGGGTAGTACAAGGTATTGCGGAGGAGAGTAGCGCTGGAGAATCGGAAGGGCGTCTGTATGTTTAACTATATGAAGCTCAGCGACTACGAAACACGTCGAACAGAATATCACGAAACTACACATGTGCAATTAACAACAAATACAAAATAAATATCGCAAGAACGAAAGTGGTATGACTAAAATGTTCTCTCAACTGACCTGTCCAATCGCAAATTCATCTTTCTAGTCAGAGGGGCAGGTTTACATCAAGCTAGGGCGATCAGCTGGTTACCAAACTGGAATTTGCAAATGTACCTTCACTGCTAACTTCGTCGTTCGTCGACTGACATGTTAAACACCGAGAACAACGACAAATTCTAGATTCAGTCCTCTTCAAGAAACTGTATAGAGGGTTAGAATGTGTGCAAACAGCCAAATAAGAACTTTGAAATCAGACTAAGGATGTGTACGAACGCAAGCTTG
The DNA here is from genome assembly GCF_059453375.1 of Lepisosteus platostomus. Classification (NCBI taxonomy): domain Eukaryota; kingdom Metazoa; phylum Chordata; class Actinopteri; order Semionotiformes; family Lepisosteidae; genus Lepisosteus; species Lepisosteus platostomus. The sequence goes on from NC_142623.1 coordinate 16,687,626, forward strand.
CGAAACCCTTTGGTAGCGTGAGACTGCGATTCGAAGCAGTAAGTAAAGGGTACGGAAGAGAGAGCCGGGAATCGGTTGCTTCGAGTGTAACCCGGTCGTTGTCCAAGGTACTCTTTCTGTCTCGCAGGTTGACGCACACTGAAAGATGCGTGCCAACGCGTGGCAGCCATTGGTCGCTGCGTGGCTGTCGGCGGCGCTGATTGGTTGGGCGTGGTGCCACGACGGGGCGTGTCTCCAAGGAGGGAAACACAGAGCCGAGCCGAGCCCACAGCCGTTTCTCCGAGAGTGCACCCTCTACTCAGACAGTGAGTCGACTACCGCTGTCCTAAAAGAGTGTCCAGCACACTGATTCAAACTAGTTAAGACCACAGTCTCCAGTGCTCTGATAATCTCACTCCCATACTGTTAAAAGCCTCCAGTCTTGACATTCACAACTTAAAATACATCCTAAAGGCACGTGTCACCTTGGTTCCTAGACCCCATCCGGTACACCTTTACTTCCATAGTCTAAACCCTGACCACTCCAAACCCAGTACTGTATCTCCCCACAGTTTCTCTCTTACACCATCTCCCTAAATCCCTATACCTCATACCCAAGCCTGTCTACAGACTGGGAGGGCCATACAGCTTGAGTAGCGCTGCCCTGCAACCAGATCGTCTAGCCCCTGTCCGGCGACTTTCTCCCTGCGTGCTGCATTGCTCTTCACTTTCCTCATCAGCCAGAGGAGGAGCCCTCTTGGCCTGTGGTGACACCATCCATCTCAGCAGAACGCCTGGAGAGGGCTGCATCTCATGGCCGGAGGCCAGACTGTGCGTGTTTTCTTCACCGCTCCTGTCTCTCTCTCTCTGTCTTTTCGCCAGATGCCTGCTGCTCAGAGCAGGACACCCAGGAGCTGGCTGGCTCGCCCATCTCCCAGGTGGACGGCGTGTCCTGGGATAGGTGTGGAGCCCTCAGCCCCGTGTAAGCACAGCCTTCTGTCTGCAGTCTGCATAGCACGCCAGTGCCTGGGCCAGTTTCCCTTATATACGCATCTGAGTTGACTGGCACACAGCGCACGAGAACTACTTCTAGTTAGGAGCGTGTAGGCAGCTTCTAAGATTTGTCCTTCTTTGTTTCGCTCCTAGGTATAAAAAGAAGTGATGACTGAGGATTACTTATTGGATCAGGCTACTGGAATGAAAAATATTCACATTGTAGCCCAGTCATTGTGTCCCAGGGTCAAACCAGATTGTTAGGAGTACACAGACAGCATCCCTGGTGCTGGAGAGCCACAGTCACCCTTAAAAAAATCAACCTCTAAACCTTGAAACCAAATTCATTTTCACCACCTCAGCGGGTCATGTATTAGCTTAGACTTGCAGACCACCAGGTAATGAAATGGCTTAGAGGTTGTCTGAAATGAGCGTACTAACTCCAAGTATCTGGCAAAGACCACAGCTGGCCATTTCTGATTGAATTGAACCTAGAATTTGCTTCACTGATCAAAACCCATGTGCTCCAAGACTTTGCAAACTGATGACTAAAGGGCATATAAAGAGGAGCTGCTAGATTGTGGCTCTAGACTGAGGACCAGGACTGCTGTATAATTCTCAACCCCCCCTCCACCCTTGCAGAGCTCTCTTCTTCTCCGTTGCATGAATGAATTGTCTATGACTGCTGCAGGTTTCATTATTTCTGCTTCGCTCAGTACCGTTCCCCCTGCCCCTTGTGAAAGAGCTTGAATATTTTGTTTCCCCTTGGCATCCCCCGGAGAGCTGGCAAACAGTCTCCGAGCAACATTCCATGATGTCCTTGATGCACGCCAGACACATCCATAATTAAGGAAGCATGCTGTTTCAACAGCCGGGCTGTTGGACACTGTGCACGGCGACATCACAACCACTGATTAACTGGTTGTGTTTCTTTTCTGAAGTTTTGCTGCAGTTAAGCAGGACTTGGAGACCAATTTGCTCTGTGTTACAAAAAAAACCACATGCACAGGGTGCATGATGGGATACAGAGGACGGCACTACATTTCCAATTTCCAATTAGTAAGAAGCATTTTGCTTCCCACTGCACAGAAATGGGAGCCAAGAGCCTTTGTTAACAGCCTTTAGATTGCCAGGATTTTACCATGACGTAAATATGCCTTACAACACTTTTTTTTCCAACCATTACAGACATCAGGCATCAAAGCATGCATTTGCAAGTAGCTTCAGATTACCTACAATATAGAAACACCACCATTTCCTGGTATTTCCACACCAGACGGATCCCAGTTCAGTTTTTGAGTCTACAGATGTTTCCAAAGTATCTCTGGCGCAATTGGATGTATGTATGGGCGCGTACCTTTTCCAGTTGTCTGATTTTCTATTCCCACTTTTCTTATTTTTAATTCTCACTGTATTTTACATGAAAGAACGGCACCTCTCACCTCAGACTCCGAAAAAGTCTGGTCATGTCAAGATCAATGTTTTTGGAGCCCGTGATCCTTGTGGTTTTAAGAGCTCCTTTACCACTCCTGCGTTTGTCCGCTATGAGTTTAGCGTTCCCCATGATTCAGATTAAACAAAGTGTCGTGCACTGCTTGTCACAGCCTCTGGAAAAATCGCTGTATTGTTCAAAACTCAGGTCTTCTTCCCTACACTTACTCTGTTTTTAAAGTCCAGGGATTTTATTAGGCCAGGGTAAGGCAATGCAAGCCCTTCCAATCCATGTCAAAGAAAGACAGGGATCCAGCTGGGACTTCAATTGCTTAATTGATTCCTTAATTACTTAATTGACACTACTTTGGAAGATTGCATAACTTGCTGCAGACCAGTGGGAATGAAGACTTGCGATGGAAACATTTTGATGACATACCACAGATTCAGCCTGCTGTCCCTCTCTTCCCCCAGGTGCGAGGGCTTTCTGAAGCGCTTGGCCTGTTTTTACCGCTGCTCTCCGGACGCGGCCCGCTGGGCTCACCCACACCGGCCCTCTGCGATCCAGGGGGTACCCCTGTGCCTCAGCTTCTGCCAGGACTGGTGAGGCCATGACCACCCCTGTGTGCACAGTCAGTGCAGTTCTGTCATGGGTAAAGGCTGGCTGTGCAGAGCCCTTTGATTAGTAAATGCCTTAAATAGTAATAGTAAATGAACTAGGAGACTCAATTTCTTTTATACCACAAAACCCTTTAACTGAGATGCTCCGTGCAATTGGCCACAATTTAACTTCAATGTTGGCATTGCAGGAAGATCCACCATCTGTCAGAAAAATAAACAATTACTAGAATGTTCAGAAGGTGTTTTTTTTGTTCTTAACTCCACAATTCACATTCTGAACCTGTCAATCCCAGTCATTAATGCCAATGTAGACGCAGGACCAGTTTGTGGATTGATGGGTTAAACGATTTAGTTCCATCACAAAGGAACTGGCTGTGCTAAAGCCATCTGTTGAAATGTTAAGAATTTACAACGGGGGAACCTTTCCTGCTCCTGGGGTGCTGGTGTGTCTGCAGGTTTTTGAGGTGTTAATGTGAACCCATTTAAGCCCCAACAAAGGGCTGAGCTGGTAGGAAAACCTGCAGACTAACCTGACCTCTTTATGACCTGGACTGGATCCCCCAGTGCTGTCTGTATGGGGATCATGCAACGTCCCGGATGATGACTGTTCTTAGAAGGGAGGGAGGGTCGGTAACATGTTTATATGTTCTCCAGGATACAGAGGGTTAAAAGACCACTGTTTAAATGACAGGGAAAAAGCTCCGGGACTGGGGACTGCTGTGAGGCCTATAGACGCTGAGCTGTCAGAACTTGTTGGATCAGTTTCTGCTGCTGTGTCCTCAGAGCTTTACTTCTGGAGTTGAAGCACTCCTAAGGCATCATGCTTAATAAAATCCATGTACTTCACTTATTATTGGCACAGAACTTAATATTAGGAAATCAAGCCTGAATGCAGTCATAGTTATGACATGTTATATAACACAAGTATGCTATTTTTAAGCAGCTGCAACTTACTTTTGCCTTCCACACTATTTGCCAGGCTTCCTAGACAAAGTGATCAGATCGGACTGTTTCCTCTGTGGCAGGTTTGAAGCATGTAAAGAGGACCTGATCTGCGCGCACAACTGGGTGAGCGACTGGGAATGGGGACCCCAGGGAAACAACTGCACTAGAAACTGCATTCCCTTCCAGCAGGTAACATGCCCTCTTCTTTCAATTTGTCTTTCAATTGCGTCTTAAATTCCATCATTGGTAAACTGTCTGCTGTGCAGGAAACAAATTAGATGAGCTGGTGGTCTGTAATGGAAAATGCAAAACCAGGCCCTGCAGCCCTGAAGTCCAGAGAAGGACTTCTTTAAGCAGGTTATTCTTTTGAAGTTGGGGAATGAAAAGAGCCATTGGGCTAGGCTTGATCTTCCAAACCTCTGCTTCCCAAACTCCATCCCATCAGAGGGCTGAAGAAGCAGGAGGAGGAACATACAGTATGCAGAAGGACCACAAAAGCAGTGATCAGGAAACCTGCTGGCACTGTGTTATTTGGGAGTGGCGGCATCGCCAGCAGTCAGTCAGAGGGCACAGTACAGCCGGGAGCGGCGATCACACTCAAACTCACACTCTCAGCCACTGTCGACTCGCATCACCGTCCTACAGAGTGCAGGTACGTGTGTGCGGGCGGAAAGGCTCAGTCTCACACACAAACTGTTCCGCACCACTGACCAGAGAGCACAGAGAGAGGGAACTCATCCATCCGTTGTCTAATCTGCTTATCCAGTGGAGTCATGGAGGGAGCCCACGCATGCGCCAGGCACCGTACTCCCTGGATGGTTCAGTCCATCAGAGGGCACTTATTGACACAGACACACACACACACCAGGGCCAATTCTCCCAGAAGCCAATCAACCAATTGTCCTCCTGGTCACATGTGATACATGGATTCACATATAACATATACACAAAGATCCACATGAAGATACTGGGTCAATAATAATAGCTAGTTAACCACAAGAATAATCATGTGCAGTAATTACCCTGATACACCCAAGTGGTATGTAAACAGAGGTACAGCAGTGTGGAGCAAATATTAGGCATAATTATCCATTGTCAGAGTCTCCAATGAGGTTGCCTCCTTGATCAAGGATCCGTCACCGCCGCTGTGTTGTAGGTTGGAGGTGGGGATAACCTGTTTGAACTTTGCAGAGGAAAACCAAGGGTCAAAGAGTTCCTCTGCAAAAAAAGAGCTCTGCGCCCCCTCTCAGAGGGGATGGACTGTGTCTGAGGAGCGAGTGCCTGTCAGCCATGAAGCGCCAAGCCCTTCTCAGCTCATCAGGAGCCGGCGCTGTAATCGCACAGACACTCGCCTAGGGACTGGGCCCAACACCCCAGACACAGATCACTCCCCGGTCCTGCGCTGCTAGAGAACTCCGTAACACACCAACTGGCCTGACTTTGGCCGTGTATGTCTTTGTCACTGTTATATTAATGAATTCAGGCTTCATGACGGTGGAATTCGTCTGCAACTGACGAGTCATCCTCAGCGCTGCCTCTTATATGCTCCACCTGTCACGCCACCTGCTTGCGAGAGGCAATTATCCAGCCTCTTGCCATCGTTCTCTCGTTAAAGCGGCATGATTAAGTCGACCTTCCAGATGATTAACTCCCCTGGCTGAGTGACGACGTCTTCCTGATTATCGCGTCAGCCAGGTGCCCCCTGTGTCTGGGCCGAGCGTCTCCGTCGACTCATCCTCTCCTCTCCTTTGAGCTCCTCTCGGGGATAAAGAGAAGATTATGGCGGACTGGCGCAGTGCTGCTGCTCGTTAATGACTCACGATCGCTCGCAGAAAACAGCAGCTCCCAATCTGGCAGTGCCATCTGGGTTGGGCTCCCCAAGAAAGCCCCAACAAAAGAGGGGCAACATTTTAATGTGACATAAGGGCCCTCTTTAACTGCTGATGGGCAAGATCAATTTAACTATTACGGGCTAGCTGCAGTGCAGTAATGCAATGAAGTAGCTCTGGTATAGAAATGGGAAGCTCCCATTGACTAGAAAAGGGGCATCCATCCCTGATCCTGGAATGCTAGATTCTTTTAGTTTTGGTTCCAGCTGAGCTTCGCAATTGGATCAATTAGTAAAAGCGAACATGCTTACCAGATGTCTGCTTTTTGACTTTATGAGGCTGCCTGTAAAAACTGCAGGACTACTGATAACGACTGTTGGTACATTCTTGGGCACAGAGGGATGTCCCATTCAAACAGTTCTCTCTATTCAGAGACAGAGAAGTTTAGCTTTTAGCCTATGAGGGGACCCGTTCACCTGTGGCTGCCGTCACATCATCCAGGTGGGGCTGCACATTGGCAGTAATGGAGGGGAGTCCCCATTACCTGTTAAGCACCTTGAGTGGGGTGTCCAGAAAAGTGCTATGCAAACATAAGGATTATTTTATTAATGAGTGAGGCTTATTAGGGGTAGATGGGGTGTATGGCTTCCTCTCGTTTGCCAACTCTACTACGTCCTTGGCTCTCCAGGACCAGAGCCGGATGAGATCGCTCACTCCCTGTGGCTCTGATCTGTCTCTCCCAGATGTACACGGACAGCAAGGACCTCTGTGACAGCCTGTGGGGGGACTCCTTTGTCGCGGTGGACGATGCTGGGCAGGGGGACCAGAGTTCCTGTGGCTGCCTGAGTCTCGGCCCCTCCGACCGCCAGGTGACGGAGGCTCTCCGCGCCCAGGAGGGGAACCCCGACGAGCTGGACACCACCAAGACAGGCCTGCCCCCTGCCCCCTGCCGCCGCCTCCCCACACTGCCCCCGCAGGCCCGGAGGAGCAACAACCACCGCAACGCCCTGCGCAAGAGGTCTCTCTTTGTGGAGGACGTGGAGGGTAGCGGCAGTGGCTTCTAGGGTGTCCCCTTCCTGGGAGGGAGGCACCCACAGATCCAGGTCTTCTGCCTCCCCATCACATCCCTTGGCTTCAGAAGAAATGCGACGAGACTAGTTTTGGGGCCCCTAATTCATCCAGTGTGGAGCTACTCCGCCCCCACGTGGCTTGTCCAACCCACGCCATTGACTGTTGCTGATCCTGCAATCAATCCAGGAAATAGATCAGGTGTTTACAGCCAAACTGTGCAGCACAATGGAAAGGAGCCACAGGCTGGACTTGCAGAAACTTATTTGTTTGATCTGTATTACTACAGTTAAACAAAGCTTGGAAAACCCAGAAAATTTATTTTTTCCCCACGAAATAGTGTTCCCCAAGTCCAAAGGTTCCTAGTTGGATCTTGCAGGATAGGTTTCAAAGATTTACACTCCAGGGGCATCGATCATACATTGTAGAGATGGCATTGCCAGTGCTAACTCTAAGAAAAAAACCTGCTTTTGGCCTGATCTGTTCTTTCCTGTTAAATAACATATCCCTTTACCTTTAAGGAAAAACAGAGATCAGAAATGATTCCTGCAACATGGCACAAAATACACACTTTGATGCAAAGTCTTTAATAAAACTGCATCTATCATAGTAGTTGACAAAAAATGTACATAATGATTTTTTGTGTGTTTATCCTGCCACTGTTTGTGGACAGCTGCTGGGTATTGGTATTTTCTGCAGGAGGCTATTTAAGTATTGCAGTGGACATAACTGAATTCTGTTAAATAAGCTAACTTTGACTTTCTAGTCTGTTTAGTCCATAAACCTAACTTACCCTGAAAAGCACACGTATCGCTGTTTTTCTTTAAGACTACACAAAAAAATATTCAGACCTCTGCATTCAACAAAAATTATACTTTTGTTGGTGACTTCTAAAAATGCAGACTTTGCGAAAAACCTCCTTTGAGGACATTAACGAGTTCAGATGAGGATCTGCAGATGACAAGCAGAAGCTTTACCGCAAAAACCCTCTAATTAACGAGGAACTTGCAGGACACAGGGTTTTTATAAAATTATGGAAGAGCACGGACAGGTGTGCAAGATCAGAATAGGGCGACTGTGATGTGAATGCACACTCCACCTTCACTTCAAAGTGTACTAGTGCTGTTTCTCTTCTCTCCCAAATGCTGAATAAAGGTTGGATTCTAATCGTTTCTTTTAAGCTTCTTTTCCTCACTGTGTCTGACCCACTTTATTATAACATCCTTCTTCAGGAGGATGTGCTACATCTTGGATAAGGAATATCCTTAGGATTTCTGACTTGGCTGCCATACTTTCGAAAAACATTCCATAATAATCCACTGGAATTTTAATAAAAATATTAATATCAACAAGGTTGTTTTTTTACCCTTTTAACGATCTAAATAGTCCCAATGAACTCAGCAGATGGGGCTTTCTCTCCTGATCTTAATCAAGGCTGACCGACGCCTTTAAGTGATCTGCTTGCTCGCTTAGACTTTTACCCCCTTTTTACACTTTCCCAAGTTCCCAAAGTCCCCAGCTTTGCAACGTAAGTATCCTCCTCCTGAGAGTGCTTACGAACTGATCGCTGCCTGCTGCAGACCCAGGGGAGAGTGGTGATCTAATAAACACTCCCATGCTGGGCAGAGGTCCAATTACACTTCCAGCTTCAGGCAATAACCCCAGAGACATTGGCACACGGTTACAAATCCTTTGCAAAATTTTAAAACTGGAAAGAAAGTTTAAAAATTGAAATTGAGTAACCTGCGCAAAGCGACCGAGAGCCGTCGAAGAAACACGGTGAAGCCAGCCTCCCCCCTCATGAACACAGACAAAGCAAACATTGTTTTTTTTAAAAGTGTAACAAAAAGATGCACTTTATTACCTAAGGCATTTTCCTAAAAGAGCAACAACACATGACACAGTTACAAACAGTGCCCCAGAAAGCACATAACAGAACAAACATGCAGCCTCTAGCAGGGCTGGAAGGTTTAATTTGAAAGAGATCAATAAAAGACACCCATGGATGCTACAGATACTGCTTTACACAAAGAGTTGTGGGAGTGTGGAACAAGTTACCCAGCCACGTTCTTTCCAGAAACAGCATGTTTTGTTCTCGCATTAACAACCTTTCTCAAGCGCTTCTCTTGCTGTCTATGTGCTGCTGCTCCTGCAGTCCTTTCAGATTTCAGGACTGGTAATCTAACCTGGAATTCTTCATGAGGAAACATGACTATGTTGCCATGGCAGCGTAACTAACGTAGCTACTGCAGCACAAGGTTACCAGGGTAACGGAATTCCATCAACAAGTTCCAAGACTGCATCCCGCCACAAAGCTACCGCCGTTGAATTTAACCTGGAAATTGAACAAATTTTATTTGAGGGCAGATGGACCGCTGGCCTCTCTCTATCACAAGGAGCCGGGTTTGTTGCAGATGTGCCCTTCTTCCATAATGAGAAACAGTCACAAGACAACATCACGCCACAAGGGTGTCGATTGCTAGTCCAGGCGGCACGCACTGGCACAGCGGAAAAAGTAATTGAAACAAAATGCACACAGCTAGGAGGCTGAGGGTTCTGCCGTCCACCAGATTAGTACGCGCTCTCCTTCTCTCTTGGTGCTCCAGCGGCAACATGGTCTCAGAAACTCTCCCCTCTGGCTCAAACGGCTAACGAAATCATCCCTGAGGTCGGCTCAGCTCGACAGTACTGCGGAGAGAAGGCTTCAGGTTTCCATCAGACCTTCTGGAAACGGAAGCCCGAGGTGGATGTTCCGGTAGCGATGCCCTGCACCCCCGGTGCAAGTCGACGCCCCCTCCTGACCTGCTTGTCTGTGGGGTCGTCGTGCAGTGGGGGAGGGGCGCTCACAGGTTCTCCACCGTCTCCAGTCTCCGCTCGGCGAAGTAGCGGTGCGGCTCTCTCCCGGCGCTCTCCGGCTTCTTGCGGCTGAAGTAAGACAGCATGGAGGCGCAGTTCTGCTTGGCCGCCGCCTTCTCCCCGTCCTGCTCGTCGTCGTCCCTGCTCGGAGGAGACGGCGATGAGAGCGGGCGGGTCGGGAAAGTAGCGCGTTCTCCATCTCGCCCGCCAGCGCCAGGATTTACCCAATGGCGACTTTCCGGCCCCTTTTCTTTTGGCAAACCTGCACCCCCCCCGACTGCTCTCAGGCTGCCCTCATTCCCAGCAGCCTCGGAGCTCCAGGAAAACCCCAGACCTCTGAGATTTATTTCTCACGATCACCGAGCTCGGGGAGAAAGACACTGGGAGATCGATCTGGGCCAACAAAGTAAAGCCAGTTTATGGAGAGCTCAGCTGGAAGGGTAACTACAGGACCCTAGGGCTCGAGGCGCCTCCTTTATTTGTGGGCAAGTACTAGGGGCAACATGGCCCTTAGTTATTTTCCGTTTGTTGCCCATACTCTGTCCGCAATCACCGACCTTCTGTGGGAACTGAAGAGGGCCGCTGTCTCCCTGCAGCTGCTCCCTTGCTGCCAAGCGCACACGCACGCCTTGGGCTGAAGCTGCACAGCGGATGTGCTCGAGGACCTGCTGTCTCTACTCGTCTGCGTTCCAACCGGGCGCTCAATCACGGGCGCTCATTGGCCAGCTGGCCTGCTGCTGACTTTTTTTCTGCACTTAGCTCTCATTTCCAGCAACTTCAGCACACAGAACGTTATTAATTAAGAACGTGCTTCCACATTTCTGACTCAACGGCTCTGATTAATAGGAGATGAATTGATGAACAGACCACAGGAGGGAAAGACCCTGTATCAGACACTCCCACAGTGAGGCAGTGTTTGTCATTTACCTTGAATCCCTCCATTTATTTTCAAACCACTTTATCCAGTACAGGGTGGTGGAAGAGCCAGAGCCTATCCCAGCAAGCAACAGGCATAAGGCAAAAAGAGTCCAGTTGGTCATATTTTAAATAGCAGGCTTGATTGAGGGCAGTTGTAAATATTCTCTCATTAGCATAGGATTTATACCAATTACAAATCTCATTTGGCTTTTTAAGAGCTGAAAGAGCATTTTAAAAACGCATCTGAAAAAAACTGAAATCAGTCAGCCTCTAAGGACCTGGCTGGATCAGAGACCCGATAAGACCAAGTGAAGTGATCCCCCAGAGCTGGGCTTCAGAACCACTGCTGTATAGCAATGGCAGACAGCTCTCATCCTGGAGAGCCGGGATCCAACACGCTTAACTGGTGGCCTTAAATCAATTTGCAAAGTTTGGGAACACTTGCGTTATTAATTTAGCAAATTAACTGGTCTGGTCAAGCCAGGAATGGGCAACTGTGGTCCGCAAGAACTACAGGTTTTAGTAATTTAATTTCAAATGATTTATGAACTGCATCAGTGCACTGAGAAACAGATTTGCATAAAACCTGCTGATCTCGTCTTCCCTTCCCTTGTAGAGTAAGAAGGAGGCATCCAGCTGTATCTAAACCGTTCGGAGATTTAGGAAAGCCCTGGGCAAGAAAGACCGTTTTCCTTCCTCTCCGATACGGACACAAAAAGCCAACCTGAGACCAGTCTTTAGCTTTACCTCCTCCAGTACGGTTCAAGGTCAACCACGAATTGTGCTCAACGGCCCGTTTGGCTCTCAGGAGAGAGACTGCTTTAGAAAAACAGGCACAACAGACAAGCACAAGCCAGACTGAGATGGACTGTAGCAAATGGACAATGGTTAGAAACAGATGGCACGCAAAAGAGATGAAACATCTTCCACAGCCTTAAATGCTTTCGACTGCATGTTCCTCTCAATGCTCTGCTTGTGACCCTGCTATGTCTAATTTACAGAGCATGTTGTCCTTCCCTGTCATATGTGAAGAGCATCCTCAGTCCAGGAGGTGGTTATGGGTCGCCCCTAAAATGGTCCACTCCCAGCACTTAGAACCGTTTCATTTGGCCCACTGAAGCAGCTGGTCTGAGCAGCTGAGTAACGTACGAGATCATTTCAAAAGGAATTCTCAAACCCTTGGATTTCACAAGGACCACAGACGCTCAGTCCCGACTTAACTGAACCACTGAACTTTCAAAATTGACTGATAAGTCACACGCACCCCTCGTCCCGTACAGAGAGATGATTTATAGGCGACGCATAAGTCCCTTAACCGGGACAGAAGGGATTGGCCATTCCCAACTTTAGGAATAACCGAGGACAGCTGCTCACTTCCCAACACTCCGGAATCTCGGGAGATTCCAGCAAAACCCTTCTTGTGTGAACGGCCTCCTCTCCCTGGTCACTGACACTCTACTGGACGTGCTGGGGAGAAGCTGAGCCAGCTGGCCCTCTGCACAAGCAGGCCCGCTTACCAGTGCACAGGCACAGCCTTGCTCTCCATGATGGTCTGCGCGGTGCTCCAGCTGAAACGCACAAACTGGGGGTACCCGAACACGGGGTCCAGGTACTTGGCCAGCCAGGCTTTAGTCTTGGGGTCTGTGCACAAAGAGAGACATTAGTCGCCAAGGTGACCAGGGACTGTAGTGAGGCTACGTGCTGCATTTTCCATGCAAAGCAGAGAGCTTGAGCAGCTCACCAGTCATGCTCAGGCAGTCTGAGGCTCAACGATGAATGTTAATTAGGGTCTGTCAGAAGAAGGAGACTCAAAGTGTTTCTCGGATCACAGCTTGTTATTTTTAAAGGGGAACTGCCGTCCCATTTTTTCTGACTGGTTTTTAAATCTCAGTAACAAAATAAATTGACAGTTTTGCAAAACTTTACCAATTACAAATTAAACACAGAGGTGTGAACTTTGTCAAAGCACTGCAGGGTAGCACTGAGGGACTCCAAAGGGTTAAGAATTGTGTGCTCTGAGAAAGGGCTCTGTTCTCATAACTGTCCTTAGCCTTGGAGAGGAGTTGGCTGACAGGCAATCGCTCAGTATTCTTATCTGGTAACAGACCAGATAATAGGTAATAAACATTCTGTTGTGAATCTAAATGTTCTCCTGGTACGCAAACAACTAAAACTGCCTAAGAAAATATCTTGTAGATGTTTTCCTGCTGGAATGTCTGCTGTTGTTTTGGCTTCCTCTTGTATGACTGAATTAGGGTTACTCTCACTGTACAAAAAGGGAAACTGCTGTATTCAGTTTAAGCTACAGTACATTCAGAACAGTATTCTGTACTGTGCTCCTGTTTGCATACAATAAAGATATGCCTTCCTGCTCACCTCAAGAGCCTGATCATTGCGCAGTTTCTAAGGCATGTTGTCGAGAGTCTGCGAGAATGAAAGAGAAGCGACCCTCCCCGCTCTGGAGTAAGGGATGAGTGACTCACTAGTCACTGTAATCACTAATTTAATGTGATATACAAGCGAATAAGTACAGGTTGTACAGCAGACATTTCACTGCCGAAATGTTACAACGTGATCTGCATGCCGAGTTAATGTATGTCAGCAAAACCATCTTGAAGGAAAGAGCAATATTTCTATTAGACTAAAAGAGATGGATTCACAAGCCTGCTTGTTTACAGTGTAATAGAGCCGCTTCATATCACTAAAAAGTTTTGTTGCCTGGTTCTGAATTGCAGACAGTGACGGCAATATGTCACTGCTCATACCTGGAAATGATCAATTTTGTGATGTATACAGTAATGTGTAAAACCTACACGTTACTGTATACATTTTATTTTCATGGCGGTCTGAAATGCGCTTGGCAATTTTGATTCTATCTAACCCCGAAATACAAAAAGCGTTGCAGTTCCCCTTCAACGGAGGAGAAACCAGAAGGGACTTTTGCCTACAGCACAGAGAATGGGCACCATGTGGCTGACCATCAGAGACAGAGCTGCTACAGTTGCCTCACACCAGTGGAAAAAAAAGCCATCAAGACTAACACAAAGGCAAGCAACTTTTGGCTCTTGAAAGTATATATTGCCGTGCCCAAAATAAAATAAATTGTGTATATTATTCATGCAAGACATTTTCAAGCTTCATGCAAAAAAACTTGAATACATGAATGTAGTGTGAGGTGTTGCAGTTAAAGGCTGCCCTCCATTACATGGAAATATGATCCTGCAGTACTGTAGTTGGATACATTCCATAATTTATGAACAGCGCACTCAATATCACAACATTAAAAATTCACATGTGCATGAAAATCACGTATATCTCCAGGTTCTGTATTTGGATTAGGCAGTGCAGCCTCAACAGGTGAGACCCTAGTCCCAGCAGACTCACCGTTGGGGTACCCCGATCCGTAGTCTGTGTCCACTTCTCCAAGATCTTCCACAAACTTCCAGGACTTCACCACACGGTCTCTGGAAACCTGTGTGACAACAAGACATCGACGGCATTTATAGAAACACTGGAAGGGAGACCAACATGTAAACAAAAGAGCTGCAGCAGCATAAGACAGCAGTTCGGATATGAGCTAAGTGATTATAAAGACAAAGGTTCCCAAACATGGCCCAACACGTAACTCATCTAATACAGTGATTCTCCTAACCAAAGTGCACTGAGGTCACACTCATCTCTAGGAGAAAGAAACTCAGCTCTGGATATATTTCTCTCACTGCCTTGTAAAAAAAGAACCACACTGCCACCTGCAGGTCACACTTGAGAATTGCAAGCACTGTCCCTTATACTTTTGCAATGTAAAATTAACTGTGAGATTATGAATACTGTACGTATACAGCTGTGTACACTTTTCACAGAGATTAAAACAACTGAGAAGAGAGCAGGATACTGTATACTAGAGCTAGACTTCAGCAGCCGGTCACATAGGTTAAAGACCGGGGTTTAGTTATGGAACCCAGGGAAGGTACCAGACATATCCACCTAAGTGCTGGTTGAAATGAAAGAGTCCGAGACAGTGCAAAGGCAGCCAAAGGCAGAAGAAAGTTATTTCTTCCCCCAGGGCAGTGCCCGGAGCCAAGGCCGATGGGTAGGAAATAGGCTCACCTTGGCACAGATACTGGCGGCGCTGACAATGGGGAAGAGGGAATCAGCTTTGGGCCGGACCGTGACCACTATGCCTGGGAAGCGCTGGGACAGCTTCTCCTGGTACTTCTCAGCTGGGCCCACTGTGTCAACGAACAGCTGCACACAGTCGGGTGGAGAGAGAGAGGCAGGAGCAGAGGAGGAAAGAGGGCAATGGGGGGGAAAAAAGATCTTTTGTTTAATTATTGAAAACATGGGCTAGGAAGCAGAGCTCAGATTCAGTTTTTGAACTGCACGGAAAATACAGAAGATGCACCATACCTCTTTGACCTGCACGCCACAGTCCAGCGCATACTGCACCAGCCCTATCGCTGTATCGTGGGAAAGGGCATTCAGATTGTATTTCGCCCTGTTGGAGAGCAGACAGCAAACCCATCACCTGCTTCAGCATCTAATTCACAATGTGAGCTACAGCACGCTGCGGTGCGCGAATTGATCAGTGCAATTTAACAAACAATGAGGTAAACGGGGTAGACACTAGAATCTCCATACGTGTACACTAATATTCTTTTGGTGCCCATTCGTGTTCCCAGTTCATTGCCGGACATAATTAAAACAAAAAACACCTCTGAACTCGCTGGCCTCAGCTTTCCCACAATCCTCCCTCCCGCAGCCTCAACGTCTGCCCCCCCCCTCTGCAGCGTCTGCGTCAGGCCATGCACGACGCCAGCCCAGGCCAAAATCGGGGTCCTGCCACGCGCTCCCGACCACGCCCAGCCCGCGCAGAGCGGTGGCCGGCAGGGGGAGCAGGGAGGCGTCGTACCTCTGCAGCATGCCCGTGGAGATGGTGTTGGGGGAGAGGATGTGCAGGGCCCAGCCCACGTAGCTGTTGGCCTCCTCCAGCTGGCCGAACAGATTCTCCCGCTCCACCTCCGACAGGGTCTTGGAATCTGAAAACGAAGCGGGGGAGGAGTCACGGGAACGGACAAGCAAAAACAGGCCTGAAGGAAACGCAGTCCGGCCCGATCATTACCTGCAACTTTCAAATCCTGAAGGTCGGTTTTCTTCGAGATGGGGCAATAGCAGATTCCATAAACCATGGGGCCTAGGAGGAGTATATATATATATAAAAAAAGACTCTTTAGTAGACAGAACAGAGCTGTGTTTTTAAAACACAGACAGCCTCACTCACAGCACAAAATAAATTCAACTGGAACTGAAGTAAAACAACGACAGCCCACTCGTATGGGCAGTCCACCTCACCATCTTCAACGGCTAAGCAAGGATCAAAGCCTTCTGGGAGTGAGAAACCTAACCGAGCCAATCTCTTCAATGGGACCCACCAGAAGACAAGCCTCAGGAAACCCCTCTGTCCTTGAACACGAACAAGAGCCCACATACCACAGGCCATCTGGGACACATTCCCACCGAGAGGAATTATACACCACTCAGCAGCAAAGGAGTCCGAGTCAAAGCAAAGCGACAGGTCTGATCTGTCCTGCAGACAGGAGGGGAGAATGCCAACACAGAACGTGCTGTATCTGTGCGGTGACGTTCTGAATCGGCACCATGCGTGAAGTTGCCTTACTAGAATCTGCAGCCCAGGACCTGCTACGTGACAGTCCTGCAGGTTTCACTGTCAGAGTTTCAGACTCTCTTTCTTCTGGGTGGCTTTCTGGTTTCCATTTCAACTTCATTTTAGGCACGTTTATTTCTTTGTATTCTCTGGGATTCTATTCTCACCACACTGGTGGTGGTGGAGGGGAGTCCCCTTTACCTGTAAAGCCCTTTGTGTGGAGGGTCCAGCAAGGACCTATACAAGCCTAAGCTCTACAGCTATATAAATATTATTATTAGAAGTCACTGTGGCTCCTCATACAAAGTCAGAGGATCAACAAAATTATCCAGAGCTCAGCGACAGCAAAGACAGACCCTGCGAGTTTTCCCAAGGGGGGTGGCAGGTTTGCGATTTCTCACCGAGCACGGGGCCCCGTCCGGCCTCGTCGATCCCCAGACAGCAGTCCTCGGTCTTGCACACCTCTGGAACAGCCGACGACAGCCGGCAGCTTTGGGAGTTATCTTCTTCGAATTTGCCGAGGTCCATCTTCTTCAACTGCGGGCTCTTGATAAAGAGCCGTCACAAGCATCCAAACTCGGCAAGACTGTAAAATTCTGAATATTAAACAAACTGACAGTTGAAAATATTGCACGCCCGCTCATATTCCAAAACTGATCGTGTATCGAACAAGCTATTCGTGAAGCGGTGTCAGCCGGAGGCTGCTGCAGTTTGTGTTAAAGCAGACTGCGTTTTTAAAGGGACTGGCTTCTCCTAGACACGGTTGTAAACCTTATGCTGCACAAAAAAAAAACGCGAACTCATCTTTTAGGGTAATCTTTTCTTCTCGGGAAGTCTGCTTTAAAATGGCAGTCGCGAACGGAGAGAAAGCTTTTTTTACTATATGATCGCGACCGCTAAAAAGTATCAATTTTACTATGGGTAAGCCTTAATACGGTTGAAACATACGCTCGTTTATTTGTTCGGGCACGGAAAGTAACTAAATGAATAATTCCCACACGATGGTTTATCAAAATCCGTTTTACCAATTATAAAGCAAAAGTGTGTTAGGTATTTATCGTACTTCACAGCTGATCAAATTTTTACAATGCATGTTCAAAAGATGGGAGTTTTTAATGTATCACAACGGGGGAATTTTAAGTTTCTTTAAAATGTCTCAAATGGTTTTACAAAAACTACTTCTCGTAAACAAGAGAGTATTACAACTCTTTTCATCTCTCTTTTAGGAATACATAAATGATTACAAGCATACAGCGAAACTAGTGCTACTTACAGATTTACACCTACAACTCCTGCAGTTCTGCAGCTTTACTTAGCGCGCGTGAAACTAACGTTCGACCTTTCACCTTTTGAACTCCTGACGCTATAGTAAATAAAAATAAACATTTTTTTTAATGTGAAACGTAAAAAGAACTACTCAGACTAATGTAATTGTTCTTAAGAGATTAGATTATTCCTCATAAAAGTATAAAATGTTAATAAGTCTTATTGTATTTATGTGGTGCGTCATGGGATTTGTAGTTCTTTGTGGTCTAGCGTGCGAGAAAACTACATGAACTGTTCTTTAAAAATATGTAAATATTGGATTCAGTAAAATTACATTCAAAGTAATGTGAATATTATTATGTGGAAGTTAGTAATTTGTTATATATACATTTTTAGACAAGTAACAGTCAGAAACCAAAATACAATAAAAACAAACTTTTCAAACAAACATCATCTTTTCTTGAAACAATATCCTTACACTTATAAAGCACTTTACAGGTAACCACCAACACCCACCAGTACACTCTCCACCCATCAGTTATCAGTGGAGAGGAGCAATGATGAGTAAAGGCCAGAGGGAAATTTGGCCAGGATGCAGGTTGTTACACCCCTACTCTTTTCAAAACAGACCCTGGAATTTTTTATGACCAAAGAATCAGAACCTCAGTTTTACATTTCATCCAAAGGACAGTGCCTTTTTTGCTGCCTTTGGCCAGCAGCCATATCATTCTGTAACTCATAACTGGCAGCCCACTGAAACTCAGCATGTGTGAGCCTGGTCAGTACACAGACTGCAGGGTGAGCACTCCCTACTGGTCCCACTAACACCTTTTCCAGCAGCAACCTTAGCTTTCCCAGGAGGTCTCCCATCCAGGTACTGGCCAGGTACTTGCTGAGCTCCAATGGGCTGCCAGCTGTGAATTGATATAGCAATAACATGGTTCTTTAATGTGTGTATCGATCTTTCTATATCCCTCTATATAGCTGTTTGTTTTTCAAATGTGTTTCTGTATATTAACCGGTACATTAATAATGCATTTAGTAACGTACTTCGTAATTTTACATGTTTACAATTTTTCCCATAATCAATGTTCTCTCGCTTTTCTGTAGGTGAAACTACCAGGCCTAATTTCAGAACATTATTATTATTATATTATTATAGTTCTAGATTCGTCTTGAAATGCGACCCGGCGTCACTCTCGCGAGAAGTGGAGTCGGCGGGTTTATCGTGAGGTCACCGGTCACGAGCTCCTCCTGCTGCGGAGTCAAGTGCGAGACCGGAGTTCTGTCTTGTGGACGCGAGAGCGCAGAGCTGTTCGAGCCCTCAGAATAACAACTCGTGAGTGTCCATTGCAGAATGACATGAGATTACACTTTGCATGCCCGGTTAAATTAAGCAATTGCAATTCTGCGTTTTAGTTTTATGCAACTAGTTGTGTGTGTGTGGGGAACGTATGCATTGTAAGACTTGATTGTGTCGGGTGGATAGAGCTCAAGAAATGAATGGAGGCGGGCTCTGTCTCCTGCTGTGCTTCATTTTATTCCTTTGTGGAGCGGACTATTATTGAATATGTCGTTTCTATCTTTAGACGTTCCATAGGGTCAAATGCCGTAGTTTAGTCACACACTTGCTGTGCTGTCTCTTGCATTTGTCATTTATTTGAGAGCAGAGGCTTATTTTCCTTTAGTGCATACTGTGAGCAGAATATGTAGTCCAAATTCCGAAGCGGATTTATTAGGCAAAAATGCGAAACGAGGACAATGAGCTCTTTTGATGCGTTTTGCTGTGTCACTGGAGCTGTTAGAAACAGCGTGTTAGAAGGGAATTGTCTAACTTATCTTGCAGTGACCGAGCCGCAGCTCACTGTGATGATAAGTCTTCCTTGATATCCGATATATTTCGCCCTGCCTTGAAGTCTCTCTATACACTTTTTTTCTAATCTTCGTGAAGAGCGCCTTTTGTACAATTGTCTAGACTTCTGTTCTGACCGGTGAATGCGGCGCAGTAATTTAATGAGAAAGGCGCATCAAGTTTCTTAATTTCTCAAGTTCATCTGAAAGATAATCGTAGTTTTTCATTACGCGATTAAAATGCGCTTTCATCGGAAAAGAAAACCGACTAATCTGGGGCTCCCCACTCTGTTGTTGGTTTACACCTCAGCAGAGCTGTAAATCACCGGCGCTGCTTGATGCCTCTTAGTTAACCAACTATCTAAACACGCGAGCGGATAACTTGTTTCTGCGCTCAATACGTGTTTGAGAAATTCCCTGTTCCATCCTCGTACTTTGAAGGCTGTTCGCGTTCACAACTTCAAACTGTTTCTCCTCAAATGTAGGGGCCGTTTGTGCGTGACCAGCTGCTAATAGGTGATTTTTGACGAGCGCTCGCAGCATGTCACGTGTCAAACACCCACACTGGGCGTGTTTTTTCCCCGTATTGTCTTGATCAGGTAATAGCTGAATGTGGGGGAGTCTGAACTCCAGTCACTGGGGCAGGGAGGAAGTCTGTTATCAGCCGCCGAGATTATTTAAACGTGCCTTGAATAAAAAAAAATAGAAATCAATTAACCACTCATCAGGAGCTCCGCTGGAATGAAATCCAGAGAGCACATGGGTGCCCCCAAGGGCTTGCTCCTCTTTATATGAGGCACAGGGGAGCTGTAGGAATAGTGACTTGCATGTGACTATGGAGTTCTGCGCAGCTCCGTTGTTTTAAATCGGTCTTGGGGGTGACGGGTGTTCATTGCCCCCCTGAAGGCTACGAGGGGCGCGTGCGAGCGTGTGGTGGGACGGAGACGTCTCGGGGCCCCTCGTGTGCACCCGCGCCCCACCTCCCCCTCCTGTGCGCTCCGTTAGGCTCGAGGTGCTCTTGCCCCCCCCCCCCCGCTCCCCCACTTTATAGAGCCAGTGCTGGGAAGGGGGACCGAGCGCAGATCTGAGCGTGGGGAATTCTTGAGAAGAAGAAGAGGGGAACCCCCCCCCCCCCCTCTGAATTACCCCGGCGAGTTCCTCTTGCTCGAGCGAGGGAAAGGAACGTGTACAGCTGCACGGCCCTCTTCCAGGAAACTGCTACAGCCTTTTCTTACGACAGCGGTTGAGACCGGTTTCTATGGGCCAGTGTCCCAACCAAATCTCCCCCTGGCCTGTACCGATCATGGCCTCCTAATAATCCCCATCTTGAATTGGCTTCATCACTCTGTTCTCCTCCCCACTGATAGCTGGTGTGTGGTGAGTGTACTGGTGTACTATGGCTGCTGTCACACCATCCAGGTGGGGCAACACACTGGTGGTGGAGGGGAGTCCCCATTACCTGTAAAGCCCTTTGAGTGGAGCATCCAGAAACATGTTAGAATGATGAAAATGTGGTGAAAAGGGAATCGGGCCGGTCAGCCCTTGTCTAACGGGTGCAGAAGCTGTGTGCCCCATCTCTCCGAAGACCTGTCCTAGCTGAGCTCTCGCGTGCTGGCTGATCCTCCTCAGAGGAGGCTTGCCTTGCGCTGTCTCGGTACTGCCGAGCAATCCAGTGCTGGATTGACACCACCACCCTGCGTCTTTTTTTTTTTCCTTGCAGCCGCCAGCTGGAATGTCTTCTGGGAACGCCAAGATCGGGAAGCCCGCCCCCCACTTCCAGGCCACGGCGGTGGTGGACGGCCAGTTCAAGGAGATCAAGCTGTCAGACTACAGAGGTAACGCGGCGGCGGCGCTGTCTCTGCGCCGTTCCCCTGGGGGCGCAGGCGCCGACAAGCACAGCCGCGTCTCTCACACGGCGTCTTGGGCTTTTGAGTTTCAGAGCCTTTTTTTTTTTGCCTTGCGTTTAACTGTCATGTTCCACCACAGGTGGAAGTGAAACCAGCCAAAAATACTGAACCACCAAGCTTCTGTTCTGTGAGGCCCGAGAGGGGTGGGCTTTATCACATAAGCTCTTTTGTGGACAGAGAAGTTGCTAATGTTTTTGTTCATGGCGGGGAAAGCGCGTCCCTCTGCCTGGAGCAGATCTCGGTACGGCATTGGGAACCGTCAGGAAAAAGCCAGATAGGACTCTGGGATTAATTACCTCTTAACTCCGAAAAATGCAAGGCAGGCCACCTACAAACCCACATGAGTTCTGTCAGCTTTCGAAGCGTCTGGTGCAGAATCATCCTACTGTAGAATTTCCCCCTAAAGGAGTTTTTTTTTCCTCTTTTCTCACCACTCGACTGTCATGTGATGTCCCGTCAAGAATCGGCCTTGTTTCACGGTTTAATGCTTTTTGTCCCCTCTTTCGCTCTCTCTCTCTCTCTTCCAGAATGCAGCAGGGATGTGTTTATCTTCAAGCTGCGTAGGGTTTTTTCAGTGAAGTTTTCCCTGTTCCAATGCCTGTATAATGGTGTTAGAGCAGTGGGTCAACCTCTGACACTCTCTCTCTCTCCCCCCCCCCCCTCCTCGAATGGCTCGACCCCGCCAGGGAAGTACGTGGTCTTCTTCTTCTACCCCCTGGACTTCACCTTCGTCTGCCCCACGGAGATCGTGGCCTTCAGTGACCGCGCCGAGGAATTCCGCAAGATCAACTGCGAGGTGATCGCTGCCTCCACGGACTCGCAGTTCTCTCACCTGGCCTGGTGAGTGGGGGTCCGGGGGGGGAGTCAGAGCTCTGCTCGTTCCCTAACCCCCTTCCTTGCTCTGGAGCGCAGGTATCGGCAAGGCAGCCGGTCATAGCCCTGCTTCAGTACAGTACTCTGGGCTCAGAGCTGAGGTGTATTGTAAAAGGCATCAGCCAAGACAAAGAAATGAGTAGAAAAAACAGGACTTTATTTTTGACATTTTTCTGCTGGAGACACTTTCCCCAAATCCCCTCGGTCAACTCGCAGACCCCCAGTCTTATCTCGTGTTACGCATACTGTACAGTATTTCACCTAATTTTGTTTTTCTTCTTTAAAAGGTCTTATTTGTGTATCACTCCAAGAGTGATTTATTTCATTATTGAAAAATGCTTAAGAAAATCACACGCTACTGCCGCCAGCCGCGCGCGCGCGCGTGTGTGTATTAGCGTGTGTGTGTGTGAGGGAGTCGCATTGTCCTTGGCCGTTTTGTGCACAGCAGTAAACCACCCTCTGACTGGGGGTCTGATCTGTTTTCTAGGTGGTACATCTCTCATCTGCCATCTCTTGTACAAAGTGCTCTTTTGCTTTTCGTCGGTGCAGGTGAAAAAGAGCTCCCGAGTATGAACACAGGATCCCAGAGGCAGTGCTGGGTCATGTCAAAGAGATCCTGAAGTCAAATGCGTTGTGTGCTGTGCACACTGTTGGGATCAGTATAGACCGATGTGGACGCTGTGTGATCCAGGACATGCAGCACAATAACTGTGGAGAGATGGGTGGGGTGGGGTGTCGAAACCTCCCAGGCCTCGGCTGTGCCGGTGCCTTATCCTGCCTTATCCTGGCGCCGGATGGCTGTAGATAGTGCAGCTTTAAGGTGGAACTCGTTATGACGGCCGCGTCCCCTTTTCTAAAAGGCTCGGCGCTCTGTGGCCTGTCTGTCCCAGCCCTGGGCCTTATCGGCCGCAAACAGGAGAGCCTGGTGGCGAGCCTGTCGCTGATAGGTGCCCTGGGTGTGCTGCCCCACCGTTAGAGCCGTTAACAAGTTAAGGGCATCTCCTTGCTGTGTCCGTCAGCAAGGTGCTGTAATGTGTGCTCCTTGTCCTGCCCAGCTGTACAAGCGTGTCAGCATTCAAGGGAGACTGAACAGACGACGCACCCTTCTGAGCAGGGTGATTTCCCCTGATTGCTCAGTAAAATGGTAACTACGTGTCTTAACTGTCCAACACGCCTTTCCTTTTGCTTACTTTGCAGTTTTATTTTATTTAATGGCTTCCATTTATTTAACTAGTGAATGTCCTTGTTAAACCTGCGATACGTCAGGGTTAGGGACCAGGAAGTTGCAAATATAGCAACACAACGTGCGTAGAGTAATTTTCCCCATAAGAACAATGTCAACATTAAGGCTCTTGGACTGTAAGAGTGTTAACTTTACCCGTACAACTTAACGCTAGAGGTTTTTTCCATAGGAATTAATGGAATAAAGATGGATTAGGGTTTAGTAGTGTTTCACTTGTAGCTGCCCAAATCCAATACAGAGGGTCCTGTTGTAAGTCCAGGTTATATGTACTCTAGATTTATATAGAGAAATTAAAATCCATGAGGAACAATACAGTTTGCTTGAGATGCGTTCCCAACATACAGTTCAGGCGAGGGTATATACATTTAATGTACAGTACCTGTAAAAAAACAAATCAAAATGGCATCACCAGCTCCTTTCAAACTGTGGTCACGTCAAAACCTACAGGAATTCGGCGCTTCAGGGTAGAAATCGTTGCTGGCTTTTAGTGCTCTGAACATTGATGGAAGTCTTGGAAATTTGTAGGTCCAGTTACTGTAATCGTGATCATTATAAGTGCGTGAGGATGAGTAGAGGAGAGACGTATAACAGGCACTGCCTCTGTAACCACACATGTTCTACATCTCAAATTGAAAGTCTCAAATTCACTCTCGGGCGACACAAGGACCAGTGAGATCGGACATCCCCCATGACTGTACACATTACGATACAGAGCTTGAGACTGTTAAATAAGGCACAGAATAGGCACAAACATACCCCTCTCACCACACTCTGGCAGCCCAGATACCCTCTTGTCTGTGCTTCTGCTAGGAGTGCGCCATACAGACGAGCCAGGTGGCATGTGAAATTGCTAGGTCTCGGCTTGCCCACAAGCCCTGAACTGCCCTTTCTGATGTGCCAGAGCTGGGAGCTCGTAAATTTCGGCTGTCGGGGGGAGTGAGTCGAATGAGGGCGAGTTTAACCTCTACAGAACCGCGGGACCCATCTGCCACTGAAGTGCTTCCATCAGGCCACCTGATCCTGGCTTCTCTAGTGTGCCAGAGTGAAAGAACACTCAGCCCAGGTGTTAACCTTCAGGATCCTGGATACAATAAAGCCCCTCCAGTACCTTAATGCAGGTGTGTTTACAGGTGTGTCAGGACGTTGTTGATTCCCCCCCTCCTTGTTTCCTCCCAGGACCAACACTCCCCGGAAGGTAGGGGGTCTGGGAGCCATGAAGATCCCCCTGGTGGCCGACCTGACCCAGTCCATCTCCCAGGACTACGGCGTGCTAAAGGAGGACGAGGGGATCGCTTACAGGTCAGTCCGTCTCCCCGCTGGGGCTCGGAGCGGCATCGGACCTCAATACGGGGGTTCAAATGACCCTGCCTGGAGGACTTGATGCCTAACCTGTCTTAACCCTGAATTTAGTTGCTCGTTGGAGATCTTACATTGCATCATTTACTTGTATTCTCAAGCTCTCAAGAAATGAAAGTCTCCCAGTCAGTTCATCATTTGTTTTGCCTGAAGTGGGTGGTTTAGACGCAGAGAAACGCAGGTCAGGATGTGCAGGTAACGTGGCACCACTGTGGAGCACAACTGGCCCGAACGGGTCTCTTTTGAAAAGCTGCTGAAACACTTTTTTGGATAACTAGGACTGAAGCAAGCAGAGATGCCTTCCCTTACAGATGAAAGGGGCGAGGAATCTGCTGGGCCTTATCGTCAGATTTATAATTCAAGACGGCATTTTAGTTGGCTTGCATGATTGCAGTATCTTGACGGAGAATACGCAGACTCTACCCTCGGCAGGCAGAAAACCCAGTGGTTCACCTGCTGGCCTCTGCACACATGGGGAGTGTGCGTTTGTAAGTGTTGGTGTGCTGCACAGTGTCTGTACAGGTTTTGCGTCCCGAGTGCACTCTGCCTGTGGCATTGTCGTGCATCATCACCAATTCACTCCTAGTCCTGGAGTGCCTCAGTTCATACAGTAGGTAGTTTTGTAGGTGACCTATAATCCTCAGTGACTAAAGACCTGGAAACAGTGGGGGTAAAGATCTAAACAAACATCCATCTGTTTTGTAAACACTATGCAATTCAGAGTTGTGGAGGAGCTGGGGCCTATTCCAGCAAGCATTAAGCGCAAGGCAGGATACAGTCGGGATGGGACAGGACGCCGGTCCATTGCAGGGCACACAAATGCCACACGCACTCCCAGCAGGGCCACTTTTCCCAGGAGCCAATTAATCTTCCAATAAGACTTTGGACTGTGGGTGGTAACCGGAGCGCCTGGCGGAAAACCATGTAAACACAGGGAGAACATACAAACTCCACACAGACAGCCCCAGGAGTCAAACCAGGGCTCCAGCACTGTAAGGCAGCTGTGCTACATGAACAATTGATTCTAATAGCCCTTGCAAGTCCAGGATGGAATGAAAACCCGATGCTGCTCTGAGCCTCCGGCACCAGGCGTGAATATCGGTGATTGAGTTCCCTTTTCCTGAAGCTCGTGTCCCCTTTCGCTTTTCCAGTGCCTGTTGTCTGGTTACAAATTCCCGGCTTGAATTTTGCGAGACTCGTCTTCAGTCTCTGCGCTCGCTCTCTCTTTCATCACAGGGGGCTGTTCGTGATCGATGACAAGGGCATCCTGCGCCAGATCACCATCAACGACCTGCCGGTGGGGCGCTCGGTGGACGAGACCCTGCGCCTGGTGCAGGCCTTCCAGTTCACCGACAAGCACGGGGAAGGTGAGGACGAGGGGGTGGGGGTTGGTTCCACATGAGCTCTAGAACCGGCGCAGTCCCACATGCCCCAGCCTGGGTTAATGCTCGTTTTCCCTCGTGTTGCAGTGTGCCCTGCAGGCTGGAAGCCAGGCAGCGACACCATCATCCCGGACGTTCAGAAGAGTAAGGAGTACTTCGCCAAAAAGGAATGAAAGGGTCTCATCTGCGCCGTCCTGCGCCCTTCTTAGGTTGGGATCTCAAGCACTGATGTTTTTTTTTTTTATTGTTCTACATCACCCGCTCGCCCTTCGAAGCACTAATGCTGTCTCCCAGGGCCAACCACAGCAAGCGTCTCGTTTTGTACCAGTTCTAATAAGCTAAGCGGGGCTTTGCACAAAAGCTTTGACTTGAACCATGTTTTACGTTTTTGAAAAGTTTCTTAAGAATGGGAGAAGTTCCTGTTTCCTGTGTTACCCCCCCCCCCAAAAAAAAAACAAAGTTTGCTGTAGTTTGTGCCCAAGTAAAAACAATTAAATCTGCATGTTTTCGGTGTTTTTCTTCTGGGATAGAGGTTTAGAGGTAAAAGCCAATCGAACGGGCTGAAGGGAGATTCCGTGACCACTAGGGGGAGCCATGAAAGCACCAATTCCTCTGTACACTGTGCCTCATTCTGCAGGGTCAAGGGCTGTCCAATTTTAGTTGTACTACAGGCCTGGTGTATCTGAAGATTTTGTTGTTGCAGCTGAGCTCATTAAGAGCTCATTAGCTAATTACTGGCCTGTTAAGACCTGTTTAGCTCCTTCAGGTAATACTGCTTTTAAAAAGCTAGAAAACCTGAAGACACACCAGGAGTGGACGGGTCATCTGTATGTCAGTGTCCCCCCCACCCTTGTGCCTCCTGCATTTTGACGCAGCTGAGGTCTTGATTCATTTAACACTTAAATGACAAGATTGTTAACCAGTTTTCTGCACTTTGGTCTCCCGTTTCAGAAATTGCTTAATGCATTGTATTGTTGACAAGAAGCATAGCAAACCGATTTCTTTCTGCTGATGTATTTACAGAACTGGGCCCAATGGTGTTAACCTGACAGCATAGGCCTTCGTAGTGCTGCAAGGGGCCCTGTTTCCTAGCACTGCATTCGTGATCTTTAACCCTAATGTTCAACATCTTGAGCTCAATTTCAAAAGCAAACAGTAATATTAATCAAGGGCTAGTAAGTAAAACAGGAGACACAGGGATATTCCAGGTACAAGATTGGGAAAAGATCAGAAATGCACGGATGTGTATGCATCCCATCCTATTAAAATATGTGCCACTGTTCTAGATATGTGAAATATCTGTATCTGCTCTTACTGGTGTGATCTGTGGCCTGGTTCCCAAGGCCTGTTTGGAATGTGATGCTAACTGGAGTTCACTGCTGTTTTGTCAGGGGGAGCCAGAGCGTCGTAGGTTTTATAGCCTATAATAAGGAACCCCAGCTCCTCGCTGGCTTCCCAAACAGTCAGATCCCTAATTGATTAAATTAAGTAATTAGCAGCTCAAGTGGGAATGAAAAGATCCTCTTCAGGATGCAGAGTAAGGATTGTGGTCTCGAATGACTTGTCAGTTATCATCCCCTTTCTCCCACTAGGGGGCACCAAATGCTAAAGTAAAGCTCTGCAGTGGTTTGTTTCTGGGCCACCTTGATATGTTTCAGGAAGTTTTGTGCAGCGTCCAGAGCTTTAGCGTCCTCTGTTTTCAATCCACATCTTCCAGTTCAGGGTCATGGGGAAGCTGGAGCCTAAAGTAGCAAGCTACACGCTCGAGGCAGGGTACCCTGGATGGGATGCCAGTCCATTGCGGGACAGACACGCACCCACACTCGCAACAGGGTCAGTTTTCTCAGAATGTCTTTGGACTGTGGGAGGAAACCAACATGAACATGCAAACTCCACACAGACAGCACCTCAGAGACTGAAAACAGGGCCCCAGTCCTGTGAGACAGCAATGCTAGCCACTGTGCTGCCCTCTTTAGCTTCAGTTCATCATCGAAGCAGTTTTAAACAAGAGAAGGCTGATTGGCCCATCTAGTCTGGGGGGTAGTTAGTGGCTGAGCACCTCAATACCAGCTGTTCCCATTGTTTTTACTTAGCATTGTAGCCAAGCTCTTCACTGAAACCCCCACTGATCCAGCAGAACCTTTGCAGCTTTGTTTCTGCTGCAAGGCTGGAGATTCTAAGACAAACACAATAGTCAAAAGGCAACTTCCTACAACCGAGGAACGTTCAAATTAAACCTATGATTGGGTCTGATTATTTGATTATTTGATATTTAATTGAGTCCTCAGGTAGAACAGAAACCAGCAATGGGACTCCTAGTTTGAAATTTGAAGTGAGAATACCAGCAGGCCGTAGCTCACAGGAAATCATGTTTCTAGTCTGGACAAACTGATGGTTTCAAGTTTTCCTGTGAGACAGGATGAATTGGGGCTCTCCTGATCCAGATCTGGCCACTGCTGGGACAGGCTCCACTCAAAGTGTATCTCGTGATGTTGGAAGACAGTGAAGAGGTGGCCGATCGCGCCTTTTCCTCAGTGTTGTTATCAGGAAAGATGGCCAAAGTTGAGTGACTTCAAATGAAGCATGCTTATCAATTCACATGCCTATGGTGCCTTGCTGAAGGCAACAGCAGACCTGGCTAATGTATCACTTAAGACGGCCTCGAGCGTTTGCAGGCAGTGGCTGGTAGATAAAAAAAACAAGAGGAAGCACAATTCAGACCACAGGAATCGACTGGAGCAAAAGTGACAGATGGCAGATTTCACATCATGTGAGAAGCCCACTGATTTGATCCTGTGCCACATTACAACTGTAATTATCTCTGGAGATGGACTGACCCGCGTTCTCTCATTTATTGTTAGGGTAGTATTTAAAGCTCTGTGTTTAAACTTCCTGGAATGCTTACAAAGCAAAACACAAACATCTCAGAACATATCAGTACAAACAAGAAGCTGCCTCTTTGTTGCAGATGTGGCAAAAGCGAAATTAGAATCACAGCACTGACTCTGGTGGCTCTGTACTATGAAAGCTTGTGAGGTTCCACAGCCAACAACAATAATAATAATAATTGCTTACGCTTATATAGCGCTTTTCTGGACACTGCCCTCCAAGCACTTTATAGTTAATGGGGACTCCCCTCCACCACCACCAATGTGTAGCCCCACCTGGATGATGTGACGGCAGCCATAGTGCGCCAGTACACTCGCCACACATCAGATCTCAGTGGGGAGGAGAACAGAGTGATGAAGCCAATTCATAGATGGGGATTATTAAGAGGCCATGATTGGTACAGGCCAGGGGAAATTTGGTCAGGACGCCAGGGTAACACCCTTACTCTTTTTGAGAAACACCCTGGGATTTTTAATGACCACAGTGAGTCAGGACCTCAATTTTACATCTCATCCAAAGGACGGCGCCACTTTACGGTATAGTGTCCCTGTCACTATACTGGGGCATTGTACTGCGCATGTCCAGACAGACCGCAGGGTGAGCGCCCCCCTACTGGCCCCCCTAATACCTCTTCCAGCAGCAACCTTAGCTTTTCCCAGGAGGTAAAATCTTCCTTACAAATTTAAGACGCTGCATCAATGGCTTAAGAACAGCTTCTACCCCAAGGCAGGGAGCATCCTTAAAAGCTAACTGTGCAGTGCCCCAGGATTCAACACACCTCTGCGCTCTACACTTTTGACCTGGCTACCACATATTTATTGCTCTGTTTGTTTAATTGTCTGTACGTACTGTCACTATTTATAATGGACTTTTTTGTAATGTCCTGACTACTTTGTGTGGTGTTGTCTGCTGCACTGTGCCTGTCCAGAGAGAACAGCATATATAAGAGTCCCACTGTACATCTCTTGCTGACGGCTCTATGACCCTGCCCAGCCCATTCTGCTGGAAGCGGGTGTGGAGGCTCCTTCAGATTAGCTGGAGTCTTGAGCAGCGAACGGGAGTCACACAGTCTGGCTGGAGCAGGTGTGGCTGCAGGAGATCAGGGAGGTCCAGTGGGTTTTAAAACAGGGATGGGCAGTCCTGTTTCTGGAAGGCTGGTGTGTCTGCAGACTTACATTCCAGCTCAGCTCTTAACGAGCTCAGTCAGCTCGTTAGTGGCTTAATGGGGACCCCATTGCTCCCAGCTCTTCAGATGCTGCTGCTAGAGCACCTGCAGACAAACTGACCGCCCCTCCAGGACCAGGACTGCCCACACCTGTTTGATAGGCAACTATGAAATCACCACTTAAGCAGCTGGTGTGTTAAAATGACAAAATGAGTGTTAGATATCATTTAAGAGGAAAGGTCTGAAAGCCCTTCAGCTCTCTCCACTTCAAATTCACATTACTTGGTTCACTGATCAAAATTTAACAAGCGTTGCCAGTGCCTCAGAACCTGTAAGGCTCAGAGAGTTGGGTTTAGCCAGGACCAGAGGTGATAAGTTCTGCTGTAGATGACGTTAGTGTTATACTCTGTTCAATGTGGATAAACACCCAAAGGGAGGTGTGGGGTTCTCTTCTCGCCTTGGGACAATAACATCATCTTTTTTTTTTACCCGTAACTTTAATAAGGTATCATATTGGGGCACGTTATTGTAATTCAGCCGATTCACTATGAGCGAGCATTTTCCAAGTGCCGAGGTGGCTCAGACAAGGTTTTGAGAGTTGGCCAGTCAACTCGCTGTGTTATTGGGTTTAGAAATCCACTGGATTGCGTCTGCGGCCTAACAACTGTTTTCACGGGATTACAGGACGATCTGTTTGCCGCTTCTCTTGAGCCTGTAATGAGTCCCTAGGGAGACCGAAGAATACCACCCCCACAGGGTGAGTGCATTTAATTACAGACACAACGGGCTGCGGGTCGCCTCCGCCTTCCTGCCGCAGGTGAGCGGCAAACAATCCCATCATGCACTGGGTGCCATAGTGGGGAAAGTGAGGGCTACTTGAAACTATGGCCGCTCTACAACAAGATCTGGCTGTTGCTGATATAAGGAATTATCCCAAAGCTTTTTAAAACTGGAGAGCAGTGGTGCCTCTAAAAATCCTCTGCTTGGCAGGAGGGCAAATCAAACGGGTTTTAGTTACACTTAGACGCATGACCAGCGCCTTCGCAGGGGCTGTATAACGGTGCGGAATCGGTTTTTAAGGTTTGAGTAGTTTTTATTGATATGCAATTGTCACGCCTACACTTGCAAGCTGGGCGAAGAGGGTCAGTGTATGAAATTGTGGTGATGAGGGGGTGGTCTTGGAAAAGGGGCGGCAAACAGAGGAAAACCGCCAGTGTTTTAAAAACGTGGAGAAGGTGGCGAGGCGAAGAATTCGTGCTTCTCTGAGGAATCCTTGGTCACATCTATACGAAAAAAAAAGAGAAGCGGGTGACTAACGGTTTTGATTTGTGTTCAAAGACATACCGAGCCTCTTACTAAGCCGAATGAGGTTGATATAAAACATGCCCCTGTGTTTTCCTTACTCGTCTTCAGGACAAGCGGAGCCAGTCATAACGCGGGGTGAGGGGTGTGTTTTGTGTTAGCGACGAGGGGGGCCGTAATGCGGCATATTTCTCTGACATAAGAGAGCTGTCTTGTAACCCACGTTAGTGCGGAGGGGAAGGGGGTAGCATGATATCGTAAAGGAAACGAATCTCAGGCGGAGATAACAGCCCACATCCCCCCCTGTGCGCGTCACAGACGCTGCCGGCGGGCTCCCACCTGCAACCTGCGGGCGAGCGCGAGTGAATGAGCTCGGAGGGGCCGGAGAGAGACGGGCTCTTCACGTCAGGGTGGGCTTCTAGATGGCTGCAAGTCCTTCCATCAACCCTGTTCGAGACCTAGCAGGCATCCTGTCCCCCGGTACTTATCACATATGTTAGACCAACAAGGCGCGAATAGAGCGCGTTAGAAACATTAGGAAAGTGTCTCTTGGAGCAGTGTCATGCATTTAAGCCGTTGCACCAAACGGAACGTTTTTTGGGAAAGGGCACCAAGTCCTCATTACCCTGGATATTACCCTTCTCCACACCTTTTAAAATCTCCCTCTTTAACACACAGCAGCCTCGCTCAGTGGTAACCTGCGGAACGACAGGTCTAGTGCCTTTCCCGAGCTAGTCATATTGTTCCATTCCACTGTCGCACACGGAGGCACTTTTAAAAACCCCTTTTTTACATTTCTGCTGACATCCATATTAGTCACACGCCAGCAGTGAAGCCGACGGGGCCTCGTGTTGTTCCTCTGTTTGGCTAGTCACACTGAGGTGCCTCGTCCGGGCTCTCCTTTGGGCTACGGAAGGTTTCAGGCTCGTTATCTGTAGTGGTGTCTTCTTCATGCGCTTGAGTGTATCTCTCTCGCTGGAATGGACTTCAAACGGCCAATTTGACATTTGGGGAGAACAAAAAAGTATGTCACAGCTGCTCGGGGAATGCTTGGATGCTTTTCTTGGCTATCAACTTTTTTTGTCCTATAGTCTGTACGCATAAGCGTAAGCATAAGCATAAGTGTAAGGTGGTGATTGCCAAATCCCCTTTTATAGATCATCATGAGTGAATTTGTAAAGACACAATTCAAACAATGTCTTATCTATCAGTTACAAGCAGGCGATTGCTTACTGTACATCCAGTGACTAAGATCTGCTGGATTAAAGGGTTTCATAAATCAGCCTGGAGTTTTATAACGGTTTAAGAAACAGTTATGACGTGACGTGCTTCTAAATATCTCTCTGTCGCTTGGTCATGCCCTTAAGTAGGGTATGTTAATCATTGCTAAATGTGCGGTTTTCAACATTTTTCATGAGTATTTTGAAGTTGAGGGGCCCACGTGCGAAATCAAGCCTGAAGTCGTGCATGTGTTAGGTATATTCGCGTCGCACTTTTCCAAATTAGTTTGGGTTGACGTTGTTAATTTCATGCGTACAATGCACGAGCAGAATGTTTTATTTGGCGTGGACAGTTGTGTACGTGTTTGGTTTTGGTTTTTGATCTTTGTGGCCTACTTCCACGTTAGGAAATGTAGATTCCCCCCTGTCCGTCTGCGATGACTAACTCCCGAGTGCAAGATCCGTTTCTTACTCCGAGCGGCTTCGTGCTAGTTTTCTTTCCGGACTTCCTTGAACGATAGAGGCGTCACAGACGCCTGCTGGACTGTGGATCTCACCGGCCTTCGCTCCTACACACATTCGCTTAGAGAATACATTTCCTACTAGTGATCTAAATGGGCTGACCACTGGCGTTGTCTTTTTTTTTTTGTTTCAGTAACCAAGAGAAACAATGTCTTATTTTTCTTACAGTAGTATCGTTTCCATTTGAGTAACCCCCTGGACAAAAGCAATGTTAATCCTATGCACCAATGCCAAGCTCTTTAAGTCTGACCTAGGGCTCCTTTGGTGTGGAGCTTACATGTTCTTTGGTGTTTTCTGTGTACACTGGTTTCTTCTCTCACACCAAAGAGGTGATGTCCGGATTAATTGGAGTCTTAATTGCCCAGCACTTGTGTCCGTTCTGGTCCAGTCCAGTCTGGCTTGTGGTTCTGCCACGAGAGTTAGGCTTTTGCTCATCAGGACCCTTTAAGGTTAAGGGTTATAGCTTAAGGTTTAAGGTAAACTGATGGATATTTTCGCCATTGTAGATTATCTGTTATAAGAAAATGTTAACATTTGTAAATGCCAAGTAAAAGTTCAATTTATGACTTTGCAGTACATTCACAATGCTATAACCTACTTTAAAGGGTGGGTTGATCCATATCAGATATTTTTATTTCGGCACTCAGGGGTTTGAGAAACGAGTACATTCTACACAATACAGCGTTCTTAAACCCCCGTATCTCTCTGACCTTAATAACGATTTCACTCAGAAGAAACGTGATTCATGTACTTTCGAAAGAAAAGTGCTGATTGGAGTTCGGTAATATCTTTCTTTAAATGTCAATTTATCTGCGTTGGAGAGCTCCCTCGATGCTTCTGCCGCACTAAAAGTACGTTTTTTCTCCTTTTTTTCTAACTCACGTTTCTTTAATCACGCTGACGTGCAAGAGCTATCGCCTCACCGGTGTCTCGTTTACCGGAATTAGTTATTTGGTCTTGTGCTGGACTTGACAGGAGCAGGCTCTTCAGAGCAAACAGCAAATCGCTTTTGAACGAACATAAATGCTGGAGTGTGTTAGGAACCGCTTCCTGTCTTCCTGTCCTCTGAGTCTGAGCATTCTTCCAGGGCGACGCATTTCCACCTGCACTCTCCCCCCATTCCTCCCCTCTCAGATGCCAGTACTCCTGCCCCTGTCCCCCTCCATCCCAGCCGCCCACACCTCCGGCTCTTCGGCCAGCGCCGTGCCAGGGCGGAAAATCCCGGCATTCCTCAGAGCGCTCTCACTTCCCTCGCGCCAGAGCTTATAAATACCCCTGCTTGTCCAGCCGGGATTCAAATTCAGTTTATCTATCCTGCTGCCCCCGCTCCACCACGAAACAACGCCTCCCTGTGCGTGTGGGCGGTTATTTAGCATGGAAGAGATGGATAACTGTGCCTTTAAAATAACCTTAATTATTCCGTTATGCAGAACACTCACTTCATTCATTGATGGAGATTGAAAAGTGTATAAACTTTACAAAAATGTAAAGCACTTCATAAATGTCATTCAACATATACATCCATCGCATCCATAAAATAAAACCCTACAAACATAAGCATTAAAGCCTTTCACGTCCAGATTTTATGGATCAATAGATGTCACTAGAAATACACACAAATGAATAGATTGCAGGTATTTGTCTTAAGCTTTTTACACATAAATGGTATTTCTAATTCACCAGATTAGGGTTTTGGACCAAAACGCCCTGAAACAAAGAATTAAGAAAAAAAAAAGACTTGTGCACAGCTTAAAAGCCTCTTTCAAATTTGTTTGTGCGCACCTCGGTCCAGCCTCCTGTACTGGATAGACAATGTTTACAAAACATTTCTAAATCATGTGAAATTGACTCATCCTGTACTACAACATCCTGCACACTCATGAGCAGCAGAACTGTAGATTACAGTACTGTATTTCCGCATACCTGGCGTACTGTTCCTTATTGGCTAACCTTGCCACTGAATCATATGAAGCTGTTTGCCCTGCACAGTTATCTCCAGGCACCTACAACTCTTTGTGTAAATTAATACGCAGGCCATCGGAAATGAAGCTATAGTGCCTCTTGTCTGCTGCTTGCCCTCAGTCTCATGGGTGCTGGGGGGGGAAGAGTAGACAACTGGTGAATGTTGATTTGATTTGGTCTGGTGGTGGGACTGCTTGCTGTCTCAATGCAATGAATACCTGCAACCCCCGAGGTCAGGAGCTACCTAGTCCCTTAGTTTTCAATCTACATCTCATTAGTTAATTAGACAAATGATTCCCCCCTCCCCCTTTATGGCTGTCAAACAGATCATAACTGCATAACACCTGTAAAATATACCACAGTCCAGGCCTTCAGGACTAGAGTTGATATTAGAAATAAAAGTTAAAGGTAAAAACTCTGAGACTACAGCAGCAGACAAACCCTTTAAAGTTAATTATTTCCTCTAAGTTTAGCTTGAAACCTGTTAGTGGTTTTCCTTGGGAAGACCGAGCACGTTTTTGTATATTAAATGGTTTACTGATATAGTTGTATACAAATTGTAATGCAAAAAGGAGACGATTATTAAACCTAACACAAATCAGCTGTGAACCCTCAAGTGGAAGGAACATGGAAGTACAAGTAAAACCGAAAACAGGAGGCATTTCTTTGCACAAAGGGTTGTGGGAGTGTGGAACACCTAAGCTGCTGCATTGTTAAAACTGATACCTTGGCTTGTTTCAAGAAAAAGTTGGATGAGATCTATGGATCGATTAGGTATTTCAAACGAGCTAGACAGGAAGAATCACTTCTCTTCCTTTCCAAATGTCTCTTGGAATTTACTTAATCTTCTGAGCAGGATTATCTATATGCTGCTTTTACATTGACATTTTCCTCTACCCATTCTGAATGTGCTGTTTGCTTTTTAAAGTGGCCTGGGAATAAACATGCATTGCTACATTTTCTGGCATGTCAGAGAGGTGAAATACCAAAGTTTTTTTTTTTAAGTAATTGTCACGTTTCTGAAATATAAAACCACGGAAGGGGTCAAAACCAGTGTATAACCAGCTCGGCAGCCTCTTCTTTAAACCTGCTGGTTACATCACAGCCCTGCTGGGTGTGGTTTGCAGACACTGCCCTGTTTAATAGCATTGTGTGTGTGAGAGAGAAGAATGTGTGTGAAGAATAATGCTTAGCCAGCAGCCTCCCCAGCCAGTGCCCAGCTATTATTGAAGGCACAGAGCCCTGAGCTCAGCATTCTGTACCTTTGTGGGGGGACAAAAAAACTGCCAGATTCTTGACAGCACCACTGAAATGCCTCCCTCACTCCAGCTCCTCTGCAGAAGTAAAAACAGCGGCTTATACAGTATCTTGGCCTAGGATGTCACACACAGCAGTGTTTTTTTTTATTTGGAGGAAATGTCTGATTTAAACAGTGGTTTTAACTAATGTGAATTTATCTCGAACTGTCAACGCCCCAGAATATAGCTCTGTGGGATGCTTGGTGGTTAGCTCTACTTGTCTTTCAGCTCTTGGGCTCAGTTCCAAATTGAGGCATCCTTCCGTGTGGAGTTTGCATGTTCTCCTTATGTTTGAGTTGCATTTGCAGGGGGGACTTTATTGCTTGAACAGTGTGTTCCCAATACAACAGCACTATAGAGAAAACCAAGTGAAACTGATGGTTAAATAGGTTCTTCCCATTTGTGCACTTTCAGATGTCAAGTTTTTTCTTTCCAAGAATTAAAGGAGACTCACATGCAGTTATGTCGTTATAATGTGGTTGCACAAAATAAGGAATTATTACAAGCATTAAAGAGTGACAAAATACTTTACTATCTCTTCCATCTGTCCTTTTTACCCACTGACTTTCCAGCCATCCATTTTCGAACTGCTTTGCCCAACCCAATCCTGGCAAGCAATGGGCACAAGGCAGAAAATACATACTTTGGATGGGACGCCAGGATCAGTATGCGCCAGGCTGCCGCAGGGCGCATACTGATCCTAACACAGACACGTACACGCTCACACCTGGGCCAGTTTTTCCAGAAGCCAATTACACTGCACAATGAACTTGGAATTAAACTTCAAGCACACAATTGGTAAGATTGGGAGTAACAGCAGCAGTAATGCCACAGGAAAGAGCAGCAGCGAATATCACAGTACCAGCAGAACTATAGCAACTGTTGGCAGGAGTGGAAACCACTTCTATACTGTTACAGAAGTGGGTATGGTTCTGCCTATTAATTCTGATTTTTTTGTCTGTTTGTTTTGGAGAGTGAATGATCATTTGCTTATTCTCCGGACTGGCGTGCCACTTAATGGTGCGGTAATGTAGTTTTGGAAACATTACAGGGTTGGGTGCATTAAAAAAAGCAATGAAAATGTCAGTGCTGATCTCCTTCAACTGTCCACTTACTTGAACCAGTGTCGAGGGTGGAACAGGCCAAGGGGTAGTCCTGCTGTCCCTGATCTGTGAGACTGTGTGTCTCATGTCATGTTGGAGGCTAAGGGGAGTCCTATACCCTATTGAAGCTACAGATTCCATAAATTTCCATGCAGAGTCACAGGCAGTGCATTCATGTGCATCCTGGAATTTAATCCTGTAAAACATCACAATCTACTGTACTATATTTTTCTGGTGTTGTATATAAATGTCAGAAATTGCATTTAGTTAAATCAATCAACCTGAGTATACACACATTGTCTGTCACTACAGTCAAAACAGTAGAACTGTATTTCGCCTGTTCCTACTACTGTATCTGTAACAATAGTCCAGCACGTCCAGGTGAAATTACAGACTATAAACTATGGCTCTGTGTATGGTCTGTTCCTACTATCGTAACTACACCGTGTTTATCGCTGATAGTACGGACACAGCTACAGCCATGAATATCCCGTTACTGCAATAAAAAAACTAAACTTCTAAAACTATGTTGTCAAGTTAAAAAACTTAAGTTACAGCTGACAGAGATGCCCCTGTGATTTTCCAATGACATGTTTGGTCTAGTTTCTGAGACAATGCTCCTCTGATATTGATTTTTTTTTCGAGTAGTTTAAATCACCTGTGCCTTCATTCTAAAAGCCATTCGAATTAGAAGTTAATCGTCTGACACCACACGCTCAGATACAGGTCTCTAGTTTTATGGGTGTCTCCGGAGGATTTGTGATCCACGTTTGTCAGTTATGTGCCTCTCGCTGTGACAAGACACTGTGTCAGTCCAGATTCGTGGACTCTCCCGTGTCTCGACCGTTATTCGTTGTTTTCGACGCGTCGATAAAATCTTGTTTTCAATTCATAACCCGTTGAAAAAAGTAACAAACAGTTTGAAATGGAATTTTTTTTTTACTTTATGCGTGCCCCGTGACAAAGGCCCTGTAGATTTCTGCAGAGTTGCCGGAAACTTTGTACGGTTGTATTTTTATCTCCGGTTTTATAACAATATTTTGAAGACCGGACAGCAGTGCTCCAGCGTCTGGGAAACTCCCCCGTTGCTATTTCTTTCTCTCTTTGTGCCATTGGCTCGAATATTACTGACAAGAAAAAAAACACCCCTCCTAACTGGCAACGTGGGCGGGAGTTCCCGGAAAGCTTCCCTCGCAGTGACGTCACCAGCAAGAAAATGACCATATATAGACATACTCCTGTGCGTCAGTAGGAAAAGACCCCAACGCGCTCACGTCACCGACGTCAGGGCCGACTCTGCGTGTGTACATGTTCACCTTTCTACAACTTTCTTCGTGAGGTTGTGCTGACCAGCACCCCGTAAAGATAGAGGAGTTTTGGAAAAACTCTTTCCAGGAGGGGGTGACAGGTACAGTGACGCAGGCTACCGCGGCAAAAACAACTTTGGGGAACCGTGTTTTTCCCCCAATACAAGAAACGTATTGACTTTAAAAATGACACTTCAGAAGTTTGAGTTCACTGGTCTATATATATATAAACTATCCTCCTTGCTGAAGGCTGTCGTAAATAAGGACAATTAAGCATGTCAGTACAGAAAAGAGT
Organism: Lepisosteus platostomus; assembly: GCF_059453375.1. Classification (NCBI taxonomy): domain Eukaryota; kingdom Metazoa; phylum Chordata; class Actinopteri; order Semionotiformes; family Lepisosteidae; genus Lepisosteus; species Lepisosteus platostomus. Next base: position 16,726,869 of record NC_142623.1, read on the forward strand.
GATCACATCAACTACAACAATTCTGACCAACCATTATGAATGATATCTTGCTACGATACATACCCGTGTAAACCTGACCTGTTAAGTCAAACTTTATGCACTAATTGAGTGCGTCGACAATAAAACACACACCCGGTATTTCATTTTAAAAGACTTTACTTAAATAGTCCTTGTACAAAAAAAAAACGTAAACACGTGACAGATTCTGCGGGGTCAACCCGACAAATAATTTAAACCATAGTCTTCCTCGGAATGCAGCATCAAAACAACGTAAAAAACATAATAAGAGACAAAACATTACCCGCCCTCCTAAACTATAATTATTGAAATAGGTCGGATATCGGCATCACGATACTCCGAGTGTTTCTAAACCGTCTTTGGTGTTACACAGACATAAGTGCATCACACAGGATGATAAATTGATCCCTTTAAGCAGTACAGGCGATACCGGAAGTACCATTCAAACGAATCCATAGAAATATGGAACCATTTTTTAAAAAAAACAGACTTAAAAATATGACCATCATTCGGCTACAAACAAAACGCAACAACTTGCTCATTTTCGAAAATGAAAAGAAATACAAAATGGCTCAATATTCATATTGACAATACAATAGGATATTCCAGTGCTGTAATCGTTCGTCATTTCGTCTTGTTTTACAAAATAAAACAAGAGATTGAAGCAGTCTTATCATCCAGTGTTTCTGTGATCTCCTAGTGTCTCTTGGCTCGTCTTCACCACCTCTCTCTCTTTAAAACGACTCCATCTTGGTCGTTAGCATGAGCTGACAGCCGCTGCTAACGTGGGTCATAACTTTCTGCTTGAGCTGCGCCACCTGCTCCCGCAGCAAAGACGCCGTGTTGGACAGGCCGGCATTGTCCGATTTGAGGATTTTGACCTTCTCCTCCAGGCGGGCGATGCGCTCCAGCTTCCGCCGGCGGCATTTCGTGGCCGCCAGCCGGTTCCTCAGCCTCTTCCGCTCGGCCTTGATCCTCTCCTGGTTCTCCATGTCGATGGGGGACATCGGAGGGGAGCCGTCGCTGCTCTGGAGGTCCGGCACGATCTGGGGCTCTTCCTTGAGCGCCACGACTCGCTGCGGGTGCAGGGCACTGGCGGAGAGCGCGTGCGGGAAGGAGTGCGCTGCGTGCGCAGTCGCTTGTGGTTGGTGAGGGTGATGATGCGGCAAATAGCTGATAGTGGCGGTGGGGAAGTTGGGAGCCGACGTGAGGTTAGTGTTGGGAGAGTAAGTGTTCAGCGTGGTGTACACGGGCGGCTCCGGCTGCAAGGAGGAGCCGTAGATGCTGGGTGCCGCCGTGCACGTCGTAACCCCGCCGGCTCCAATGGACACGTTGGGCGGGGGCATTTGGTTCATTTTGTGGAGTTCGTCCAGGGCTTTCACAAAACCATCCGCGAACCCTTCCTGCTCCTCTGTGATGCCCCTGCTGTAAAAATACTGCCCCGGGGTGGGTGTAGTGGTGATGACCCCGTTGCTGTTCTGGATAATGAGTCTCTCCAGCTCGGGGGAGGCGAGTTTGAGCGAGCTGACGTCGGCGCCCGCCTGGTAGAAGTCGTTCTCGGCTCGCAGCTGGGACTTGAGGTTCCGGTAGGGCTCGCTTAGGTTCAAGTTCATAGTCTGCTTCAGCAGTTTGTAGTCTTGGAGCGCAGCGTCTGGGTGGCCATAAGCAGAAAGAAACGAGTCGTCATGATAAAATGGTTGTTCCATTTTTGTAGACATATGATTAGGAGCACAAATAATAGCAGCTGCTGTTGTAGCTGTCAAAAAAAAAATGCTACTTACTACCAGGAGGTAGTGGAGTCTTTTTTGCCTCTGTGAAAGTAGCCCACTTAATTGACGTGGAGAAAAAAAATACAAGCGGCAGAGAAGTGCCCAGTATTGGCACTGGACAAACTGGGTAGTAACGCACTTATGTTATACAGTAATGCTTTCTTTTAACCTGCTGGGAAGCTGCACAAGGAAAGTCCTGCAGCGAACAGCATGCAAAAGTCCAGTTATCGGCGCCTGTTTGGTTAAGACGCCTGTATGCCGAGTAAAAGGACCAGCCTTCTTTATGCTCTTTCAGCACTGAGTCCCGAGACGGCAAATATAAATATTCACCCCAGCTCAGCACAATAGTTATCAAAGCAGTCCCTAAGTATAGTTGAACACTACTGTACCAATTGAACGAAAACAGCTTCTTGACAGCCCAGGAAAAGTGATGAATCCGATGATGAATTCTCGTTTCGATCTTCTTTTTCCTTGTACTTCGGCGCTGGTGCTTATTTGTGTTATTTTGCCTGATGCACGATATGTACTTCCCAAACTTTCCCGAAGCGCGTGTTCTCTGCTTGAAAGCCAAACATGCCTTTTTATATATACACACAGGCACGCTCACATGCTGCCTGGAAGTCCAGAGGCGGCCTCTGATTGGCCGGGGCTCCGTGTGATGACGTACGCCACGCCCCAGCCTCTACCCGAAACGTCAGAAGGCGATGACGCGCTTTGCCGGGAATCGCTGGGTTTGTAAACAAGCCTTCGGGCAAAAAGCAGTGCTGCATAGCAGTAGTCTTTTCTATGTGGGATTCTAAACCATGGATCTGCTTTCATCCACAGCACCGTAACATTCACACTGCGTTCGGCTGCCAAAACTCCTGCATTTAATGAGAATATGTTTTGCTTGTGTAATGGTTTGTCGTGTGCGTCTGCTTTCCTTTTTTAAGACGCGTTGCTTGAAAACGTCGCTGCTCATTTTGCCTGCTCCTCCGTTCGGTTCAGCCTACGCAGACAACACGAATGTTATCTGTGTGTAATAGAACTTCTTAACAGAATAAACGGGCAGGAGAACGGCTTAACTGCTAGCTGTATTCTCGAAAAATGTTACATTTAATAAAAAATAAGGTAATTTGTCTCCAAACCCGTGCCGGACGCGGTTTTTGTTTTTTTGTTGGGTTGGTTGTTTATGATCTCTAGCCGACTTTAAAGGGAAATGGTTTGTGGTGAATGGGTCAATAAGGTTGTAAAGACGTAGCTTTAGCACGTCACAGGAACGCTATACGTTTGCATTGACACTTTATAGAAAGGGACATATCTCAGTTACCATATATAAGAATATATATATATAATAACTCTACATAAGCTTCCCGTGTTGTTCAATAGAAATTAGGATTATTAGTTCCACTGGCGCGTAGATAGTGATGATAATGTTAAAAGTTGCAATAGGTATGGGGTCTGGCGTTTTAAACAATATGAGGAATTGTATGCGTATGGCATAATGTTGTAATTTGTATTATTTACTAATACAATTTTAGTCATTTGAGCGTTATGGCGTGAATATACGCTAAACGCTGCCAGTCTCGTTTCCTTTAAGAGCGGGGAGTATCGTAGGATATCTCCGTCCTCCTTCTAAGAAATCTCAATCATCTTTTACTGACGATCATTGCCCCTCTATACTTTCCTCTCGGGTCCCCGCAGCCGATATAGGAAACAGGGACGGAACCGGGGTCTGTGCTGGGGCCGATGCCCCCCTCCCCCCTTCAGACCACTTCCGTTGCCGGTATCTGTCTCGTGCGGTGGTGTTTTCGCTCAGAAGGAAACGACCACATCCAGGCACACCCGCAGGACGCGTAGACAGGCATTTTCAAATTTTGAATTCAACGGTGATAGCGCTTCATCCTCATTATTTACTGAGCCAACACGCCAACTTCCAAATCGTGCCACTTTTCCTGCTGCGAGGGCGGTAGAAGTGCCCTGTTCCAGACAGCTCTGGCCCCGGTGCGTTTCTTTATCACGTACAACAGCCTTCCCTGACGCCTAGATAAGTTTTGACGCCTCCGGTCTTCCTTGAGGGAGTGATTATTTTACTACTTTCACCGAAGAAGATCACATGGGGACGTGTAGCACATTGTTTAGCGACCATTCTAGAGAAACCGTAGTGGGCAGAGACGTTTTACAACCTCTGAGGCACCGGCGACAGGATCATTCCAAGAAGACCATAATAACCAGTGTTAACATGCTGATAAAGGTTTCTTATTAAACGGCTGGGGGGGGGGCGAACTCTGTGATGCCTTAAGGTTTAATCGAAAAACCATATCGCGTTTATACAGGCGATGTCGGAGTCACCGAGTTGTATAAAACCCGGGGTTCTTGAATGTAGAGAAAACCCCGGGAACATAACAGATACATCAGGATTTGTTGAACTGCGTCAGAAACTATCATTGGAGTCGAATCGAATAGGATCCGGGCAATAATACAGGCGTATATTATACATATAATACAATAATGTACGTGCTACTCTAATATTCCAGATGTGGGTGAAAAGCTAATTACATTTACAGAATTACTTTTGCACCTGATAGCCTATAATGTGTTCTAGATAGGCTCTTAACAGGTGAGTCCTCATTATCAGTTCGTGCTTTGGAGTGTCTTAAGGTTAATAACCCGAAACTACCCAATTACCCAGTACTACCCAAAACCAAAGGAGATTGCTCTATAACACGGGGCGTGCTACTGAAATCTTCCACTGTCAAACTGTAGCACTGTGTGTATATATATACACCTTAAGGCTGAACAAAACGTCTTTAAAAAAACCTATAGAGCAGCATGTCCATTTCTGGAAGTTGCCGTCAATCGAGTCGTGTTGTATGGAATTCCGAAGAACGTTTCACGTTCATGAAGACCCTCACCTCTTCTGCGCTGTATTTTTAAATCCAGAGATCTTGAGGCCGGGCCTTTTGCCCAGAAAACACCCCTTGTCTTGACGCTGCTTCCAGGAAGAAGCCCACTCGTATAAACCCTGTGGAAAAACTAAAGGCGAAGTAATAAAAAGTAAAAGTCATAAATGATTGAATGTGAAAAGGGGGTACATTTTTTTGCTTGAGCTGCTGTGCTCCTTAAGCGATTTTGTTTCTGTTGTATGTTTATTTTCCTCCTGTGAGGCCATATTATCTGAAAGCAGAGCGGACTGGTTGGCATTGTGTCTATCCCGACTATAGAAGAGCTCTACTCGAAAAACACGCCCGAATTTATTAAGGAGAGGATCTTTTCCAATTTCTCTTTGCCCTTCTGATCTGGGACAATAGCAGACTAACAAACTAGCTAGTCATTTGTCCCTTGACTAGCAAACAGTATGGTTAGCTTTTCAAGGGACACATGTTGATTGAAAAGCTAACCATACTCCAGCCTGCCGTCTGTAAGAGGAGCTGAGTACAATCATGAGCGCTTCTAGATTAATTTCTTGTCACTGCCGCGTTATTCTGATTAAACTATCATCAGCACAAAGCCGGCCCAGTGTCCACCGTCAGTACCGTCAGTTCCACGCCGCTGTGCCCACTGAAGAAAACTGTGTAATATTTTAATAAACTAGAAAGTTATCCGGAGGAAGGACTCAAATATTGTAAGTAACCCCCTCACACCCACACATAACCTGAATAGTACAGGATACAAATGAATGAATGAAAATTACGGTTTTATGCTATGCACAACGTTTGAATAAATAATTATAAGAAAATGATAGTCTCGGACTAAAGTCCTTCTTCATCTGTTTCCAAACAAATGTAACCACAATATTGTAAATATGTTGTTGTTGAAAACGTGTCCAGTACAGGGGTGTTTGTAGCTTTTCATGGTCTCTGGAGAGCTACAGTGCCTGAAGAAGTAGTTTTAATTCACCCGGTTAACCCGCAACCAGCCTAAGACCTCAGTTGCAATGAAAACTCGCAGACACAGTGGTTCAGCTGGACCAGGGTCAGACGCGGCGTGGGCAAGATCAGGGTCGCTCTTTCAGAAAAATGCTTCTTCTACGCGTGCTTTCTGAGGCTAATATTCAGGCTCAGTTTTGCTCAGTCATTTCGTTCGGAAAACTCCTGTAATTAAGGAATATGTTAAGATGGGGGGGCAGAAGTCCGGCTTTTACATATCCCTGACGCTCGGCAGGGGTCAAATTCGGCCATTGTTTAGTCCTACACCTTTGACCTCGACGGCGGCTGAGGCTGTTTAATAGAAAAAGACCCCTCGGAGCTTTTCTTATGAAGGAAGGAAGCTGACTCACTGGGCGCTGTGTACACTGCATTCCTTATAAGGGCTGACCATTGCGTCACTTCCTCCATCAAAGACCTAGAAGCCTATCCCAGGTAGGACCGGTTACAGCGTCACACCTTAAGTTAGGGGTGTTTGTGGCACTAACAGGGGGTGCGGCTGACGTGGGTGGGGCGCGTGTTTGAAGTGTAGTCCGAGGAGAGGGGGGGTGTTTTGGGTAGCTCTAAACAGATGTCTCCTGTACACCTGAACGCGAAACGTGTCCTGGCACGCTCAGGGAAAAAAAACTGCTGACTCGCCCCTCCGCAGTCACCTGGGGTTGGGAAAATTGACACAGAGAATTCTTTATCCTTGTTTGGCAGCGAGAATTGCAGTCCCACGCCCGTCTGCTCAGGCGCTTGTTACCAGACTGTTGTGCAAAGAGCCTTCGAGGGAGAGATAAGGAGAGACGTGCGTCGCAGATCGTAACTGGAAATTATGACACCAGTAACAAATGGGCAGTTTTTATGTCGAGGGCACTGAAAAGATTGCACTTTGTCTGGACGAAGATAGGGCAAAATCAATACTACAAACATTGCAGCAATTTCCATTCCTTGTCAGCTCAAGTAAAGAGCATGAACAGTAAATGCATTCTAAATCGAACCTAAAATGATGATCATATAGTTCACTTTTAACTATTACACTCTATACTGAGTGTAAAGAGGAACGGCACGATTTCTTGGATAGGGAACAAATAGCGTTTTTCTAGTCCGACTTGTTTCTATTTGATACTTTTTTGGAGCCTAAAGCTTTCCAGCTGCGCATTTTCAGCCGCCTTTGAGCGGGGTTAGAAGCTTATTTTGCACATTTAGAAACTTTGTATCAATATTAGACAAGTGCGCAAAAAGTAACCGAGCGCCCTGTTGAGAGGCGCTTCATCCGGGCAGGAATATTACCGGTCCTTCGGTTGTGAGGTGTGGCCTGTCTGCGTGTTTGTGTTCCTCTTGGGTGACGCCTCCTTATCTTCGGGTCCCGGGCCAAGTGTCGGCCAGGCCCGCCCAGGCGCAGTGTCAGGAGTCAGGGAAGCTAACAGCTGGAACGCGGGCCAAGGCGAGCCCCGCGACACCTGTTTGACGCCGAAAGAAAGGCGCTACTGTCTCCTTCGCATGCTAATGCGAGCTGAGTCACCTGCACCTGCGTACTGGTACCCAGAATGAAATCTGAAGAAGGGGGCAGCATTTTCCTTCGCTGTCCTCCCTGTACTTTAACTAACAACTACCAGCGTTAGCAGTCATCTTTGCACTGCTGTTGTTATACCCCGATTAACACTACCACCGCTAAGACAACTACTGTGACTACCTTAGCCCTGGTAACTATGACTCTAAGAGTGTGCATTACTAATGCTAATCCTAATGTTGATGCTTTCTGCTGTTACTACTGCTACAACAGCCACCACTACTAATTGTAAAGGTAATACTGCTAGACCTGACTGCCACTACTGCTAACATTGCTATTACGACTATTACTACGATTAAGACCACCCGTTAAGAATATTCCCTGCTCTAGGACTATTCCTGTCACCACCTCTTCTGGACTTTCTTGGCCATTCATTAACAGAATCCATGTAATATATAATTGTTGGCCCAGATGAATTCTTCAGCTCCATGAGGTAAACCAAGTGGACTAGGTGGGCTGAATCTCTTCATTTCTCAGGCTGCAGCTGCAGCTGTTGAGCACATAAAGGAATCTTTTTTTTTTAATGGCAAAGACAGGTATAACAATTTTAACTGTCACGGAGGATAACCTTTAATCAAACATGACTTTCTAGTGAAGTTCTTTGTGATCAAATATATGACCTCCTGATGACTTAGGCAATAGACAAGTCAGACTGAAGAGCAGGTCACTGCCCAGTTACCTTGAAACGCCTTCTTGAACTGCTGCTATTGCTCAGTGTAATTAAAATGGAAGCTACCATAGGCTGAGCTTTAACAGCTGCTCTCTTGTTAACTATTAATGCCATCCATCCAGTTTCTAACTGCTTTATGCAGTGCAGGGTTACAGAGAAGCTTGAGTCTATCCTGACAAGCAACAGGTGCAAGGCGGGATACACCTTGGACAGGATACCAGTCCATCACAAGGCAGACAGACACAAACACACACGTACACACACACTCACACTAGGGCCAAGTTTCCCAGAAGCTCATTAACCTACCAGTGTGTCTTGGCCTGCGGGAGTTAACCGGAGTACCCAGAGGAAGCCCATGCGAACCCGAGGAGAACATGTAAACTACACACAGACCGCACCCGAGGTCTGGAATTAAACCCGGGGCCACAGCCCCAATGCTAACAACTGTGCCACCGCATTGCCCTATAAACACTGCTTCTTCTGCTGTTTGGGGATATTTAGCATTTCTCTCATCTTGTCTTTTCCAGTTCCTCTGCTGACAGGGTTAGCCATATACTGTACAGTAAACAAACAGGTAACTAGGTGACACGGTCAGAAGTTCTGGTTTGACACAGAGCTTGTTGCTTTGAAAACGCAGCCATTGGTGGCTCACAGATGTTATGAATCACCCCAACCTCCCACGACCACTTCTTAGCACTGATCAGAATTGTGATTCACCCCTAGGCCGGGTCTAGCCCTGGCCAAGTCATTAGGAATACCCAGGTTTTTTTTTTGTAAGCCTGTTGCTTATTCGTGAAGTCCCTCATTCGGACTTCTGGCTGAATCTCAAGATTCGGGCTGCTAACATTTTGTGTTCCTGGCAGTTGAAGTGACTGCTACGCTGTGGCCAGGGCTGCTTGTAAAGTAACATAAAGCAGTGTGGTGAACCTAGCGGGTGTTTTTCAAAGCCCTGTCACTCTTCCTCTTCTTCGTCAGAAGAGTCATCAAAACCCCGTTTGGCCTTTTCACCCTTGTGGAAACAGACCCTCCTTCACCGCGCTGGTGCCTGGAGGTGAATGTTCACCAGTTCCTTCCATTTGCACATGCAGGTCGAAGAGTGCTGCACTGCTCTCTGTCCAAGGGGGGTTGACAGTGGTGAGGCTGCAGGGCGTGTCCGTGCACAAAAGCACGTTCCGTGCTTTACGTGTGAGCATGCAGAAGCAGAAGGCCGTGCAGATGAAAATCCCCCACCGTGTGATTCGAGCTGTGGAGGAGGAGGGTGGGGCAGCAGTCTAGAGTCAGTGAGACCTCCCTGGGCTGTGCTTCCTGAGATCGCTGTACCTAATACTGTATGCTTTTTCTATTCAGGAAACTGATAATATAATAATATAATAATATTAATTCCTTACACTTATATAGCACTCAAAGTGCTTTACAGGTAATGGGGACTCCCCTCCACCACCACCACCACTGTGGTGCAGCCAGTCTGCTCACCACACACCAGCTATCAGTGGGGAGGAGTGATGAAGCCAGTTCATAGATGGGGATTATTAGGAGGCCATGATTGGTAAAGGCCAGAGGGAAATTTGGCCAGGACGCTGGGGTAACACACGTACTCTTTTCAAGAAACAACCTGGGATTAGAGAGTCAGGACCTCAGGTTTATATCTCATCCAAGGGACAGTGCCATTTCTACAGTAAAGTGTCCCCATCACTATACTGGGGCATTAGGACCCACACAGACTGCAGGGTGAGCATCCCCTGCTGCCCCACTAACACCTCTTCCAGCAGCAATCCAGGTACTGACCAGGTCACACCTGCTTAGCTTCAGTGGGTTGCCAGTTGTGAGTTTCAGATGATATTGCAGCTGGCTAATGGAGCTGTCCTGTCTGATCAATGAGTTACCCCCCCATCTGTAACCTTCCGTCAAGTAGGTACAGAAGTGTGGGGGTATCTGCAGTAAAAAATTAAATAAAACATTTGTATTTGGAGACCACGCACATTCTAGCACAGATACTCTTTAGCCTCACCTCTGGCTTGATAGAGCCATGCAGGTGTCTCTTAGTTCTGCCAGTGTCTCTGTTACTGTAAGTTGGCAGCCAGGGGTAGGATTCAGGGATTCAGATATGCGGAACATGATCCCAGCCAAGGGATATGGAATACAGAATCTGAGCCCCTATGGTGACATAACACCGAGTTTCCTGGAGTGCCGTAATCCGAGGAGGGTGATTCAGACCGGTGCTGACTTGCAGCTGTATGGAGGGCCCGATGCCTGTCCAGGAGTTAGGAACTGGGACTGTCCACCTGCTGTAGCCCGGGGGAATTAAGGTGAATGGAGACTCAGTCCTCGACAGAATTTAGAAATAGGTAATTATGTAATTTCAAAATTTAAATTCTCACAAGGGGAGAACCAAATAGGCCAAGCCAAATTCAATTATGCTGATTCTTTATGTGCATCTCAGGAGACTTTAAAAAAAATAATTACTTTTAATTTAAAAATTATTTTCATTTTTAATCTTCTCCTGGGCAGCGCATTGCGGATTTCGTGTTTCGGTCAAAGGAGATCTGGCAGAGCAGGGACGAGGGACGCAGCAGGACTGTACTGGTGCTGGTCAACCGAATCAGAGCCCACAACGCCCGCAGACCAGCCTGACACATCGTGTGCAAAATGATCGGACGCACGAATTGCAGTGCGAGAACGAAGGTGTTAAATCTGGACTTTTAAAAGTGTGGCTGTGCTGCGATGACGTCACACGTGTTGGTTATAAGGGGAATCGTAAAAATAAGGGTTTACTGGTACGGTTCAGCCGCCATTGGTTGTAAACGAGGGGAATTGCTGTAAATGACCACTTGGCATCGAAATAAGCTGTAACCGGAAAGCACGTAAAATATCTGGCCACCCTACAGAGGCCTCCAGCGCTGATGCCGGCTGCTACTGCTGCAGTAGTTTGCATCTTTTCTTCAGCGAGGACAGCCGCTGTGCTTTCTCCGCAGCCCGAATATTTCCAGGAGCGCGCTGACAAGCATCCTGCGACGGGAATCGGTTTAACTCGCACGGCCCCCGTGAGACACACGCATCGCCCCCCCCCCCCTCTTTCGACTCTGTTGGGTACAGTCTGAACCGTCACAGCGAGGAAGAAGCCGAAAAATTACTTTTTAGCACAGCCTATGTAGAGTTTTATGCATTCATTCCCCACTGTTTTTTTTTTTACTGTATTTCGCTATGGTGATTCACGAAGAAACAAGGTAACAGGTACAACGGCGCAGAGCCCTGCATCATTTTTGTACCAAGCACAGGGCGTCACGCTGATATCTATTAATTGACTTACGTAATGATAACCTTCCCTGGCGTGCGTGTTAAATTTGCATTAATTTGTACTTGTCACCGGCACTTTATTATAGCCTGGGTGACTGCTTTTTGTATTAACTACTGCGGCCTTGTAAACGATTCGCCAGGAGAATTGCATTGAACTTTGAGTATAGACTTAATTTCACCGTTAACTAACTATACAGTTGGGAGTACAATCATTTTCGCCTTAAACACTTTTTTCATAGATATTAAATGGCGGCGCACTTAGCTCTGAATGAGCGAAGGGACAGTTTTAACCTTACTGTGCTATCCTAACGGTTGTGTACAATAATCTCACCGGAAGTACTACATTGGTTTAGCTCAAATTAAATTGAGCCCTCTTCTTGGGGGTTAGGGGACTCGTTCTTAGACGTGTAACTATGAAAGCAATCAGTTTGTTTAATTGACTATTCAGGCTTAAACAATTGTGCCAGACCCACCCAGAGGAACTTTGTGTGAGACCCCCGATTTATGGAGAGCTGCTAGACCAGCCTGCTAGACGAGGGGCGTGCCCTCGAAGACGGGATTTGGGGACTTCTGGCCCTGAAGGGCGCCAGGAAGACTTTTTTTTATTCGTGGTCATTCCTTCGCTTGCTCCTGCTGTAATAAGTGCTCCAACGGCGTCGTCATTCTCATTTGCGACATTTTCTTTTTCTGCCTGCGGGAAACGCGCGGCCTTCTACCGTTGTCCTGGCATGCAAACGGCTTCTTTTTGTTTCTCAGAAAAGATTTGAATTTCTGGCACGGGCGAAGCTCGAGGAGCGGCGGGTAATCTGCAGTCTCGCCAGTTCTAACTAACCTCCGAGAGCACCGGCTTCGAGTTTGTCTGGGAAGCTGAAGCCCTCGGGGGGCCCTGTCATTTACGGTAAGAGAAAAGGGGGGACTTGGAAGCAGGGGGGCGTGCGAGAAGGCGGGCGAAAAAACAGGGAGAGAACCGGAGGGAGGCAGGGAGGGAGTTAAAACGTGACTGCAGGAAAGGAAGAGGCGGTGGAAGTCGAGGCAGAGCGCGAGAGGCGGGCTGGGAGAGAGAGGAGGGAGCGGGCGAGCGCGGCGTGTGTGTGGGCGATCGTGGAAAACAGGATGCGCTCTCACATTCACGGATCAGGGCGATTGTCCCGTGGCGACACGTTTCCGGGCAGCCCTTTTCAGCTCGCCCAGACTGTACTTGAGGAAATATTAATTTGACTTATGATCTCTGTGAGAGTGTAGCTTTTGTCATAAATAACCCTGCGGTGGCAGCAGTTGTGGGAAAAAGAAAGAGAATTTGAATCCCCGTACGGTAAATTGATAACGCATAGACAATAGCAGCTTTCCTGTAATTTCATCATCAATATCCACAAGGCTCCGAAAGGTACCGAAGGTATGCTACATGTCTGACGGGTAACTTAATCTTGAGATCCCAAATCAGTTTATACTGTTGGTCATTTTGCTTTCATCCAAACCTTACCAGCCGCCTTCTTTTTTTACTTTGTACTAGAGCGGCTTGTTTTTCACACACCTTTCCGTCGGACAGTCACAGTGACACGGACTAATCGGCCTATAATAAAGATGCCCTTGTCGATATCACTGCCTCATCCGTAATACAGAAAGCCGCCCACGTCTGCAGAGAATCGCAGCACCCCGGAAACACACGGCACTAGGCGGGGCCAGACGTGGGCTTCACCCTAGTCCGTAGCAGGACGCGTTGACACACACAGAGACAATTTAGGGTCCCAATTTAACCAAACCAGCATAACCTTGGAAGGAGAATTTATTTAGTCTCCGTTTTCAAATTGGGAAGCAGATATCTTTTAAATAAGGCCTTTTTCTGTCCCTTTCTGAATGGAAGTTTAGGATGGGTTAGCATTTTCTGTGATTTTGTTTCCCACAAATACTGTTACTCTGTATTTTAGCTGACTTTTTGTGTGGTTTGCTGTGGTTTTAGCACCTTCACTGTGCTGTACACTACCGTAGACAGATCTCAGGCTCGTCAAAGCACATGATTGCAAACAGTCCTTTGAAATGATGCGGTGGCTGGTATGGCCAAGGCCCTGTTCAATAACGCACTGTAATAATAATTGCATTTCTGTAGCTCTTTTCATCCCATAGCACCCAAAACACAGGTGGGGACCCACTTCTTCCAACACTGAAGTGCACAGTGGCTGTCCTGCATCAACAGCCCCACTGTACAATACTCTATGGAGGAATGAGAAATTGCTTGAGTTGCTTGAGTGCTATGTAGTAGGGGAAACGGGGATCTCCAAATCCCTTCTGCCTTGTGGATGACTCTGCTGCACTTGCACATGTCCCAAATTGTCAGCTTTGCTGACCTGTTGTGGTCAATATTAGAGACTTCCTGGTCGTGGGCCCAGCTTGTCCACTGACTCACTCTTTGTCACTGAGAGTCCATGTGCTTCATCCTGTTTGGGGAGGACAGCTGAAGTACTCATCCAGCACTGCTGAGCATGCTCCTCTCTGCTTGACAGCTTTTTCCAGATTGTGATATTATTATCTTTACCATATTAAAAACAGATATGCAATGTGACACATACTGACCCCTAAATGCAGTTGATGCGTGTCTGTGAAATGAGATCAGAAACTCCTAAGGGAGATAGTAAATTTCAGGCAGCATGGTGGAGCAGTGGCGAGCATTGCTGCCTCACAGCACTGGGGCCCTGGGTTCGATTCCTGGGGTGCTGTCTGTTCCTCACACAGTTCAAAGCCACACTGGTAGGTTAATTGGCTACTGGGAAAACTGGCCCTGGTGTGAGGGTGTGTCCTGTGATGGACTGGAGTCCAGGGGGTACCCTGCCGTGCACTCGTGGCGTGCTGAGATAGGCTCCGGCTCAGGCTCCCCCCCGCAACCCTCAAGTATCTAAAACGATTAGAAAATCGATAGCGAAATGTTAGCTTAACGGAGGTATGTGGCTTGGAGAGCTGTTGCTGGACTTTTACTGGAGAAGTATCCAAGATGGTAGTCCAACTTGAAACGCAGGCCGTATTGGTGTGACAGGCGGGTGTTCACCTGCAGCGAAGAGAAAGCAAATTAGCGCCGAGTATCGAAAGCACAGGGCGGGGCGCGCCCGGCGGAGGAGACCCGGCCGAAACTTTCTCTCGTCACACAGCTCTAGACTGAATTCCCCTCTCCCGGCCGTGCGGAAAGGGTCTCTCCCCGATTCCACAACTCGAACGATATTAATCACGATCAGTTAAAAGAAGACAGTTGTATCCAGTTACGTCTGGTTGCCAATATGAATAAGCTGCCGTTTGTGTTTTAATTTATTGTGTCTAGTCATTTTTTTTATGTTCTTCTACGACTGCCAGCACAAGACAGTTACCGAGTCATTGCGAAAGTATGATAGAGCACTTTTTTTTTCAAAGAGAACAAAACCGTACCGTTCTTCCGGCTTTCAAAAACAAAGCGCCGTAAGAGCATTGAACACCCGAGAATCGAAGACGACAGACAGGAAAATATGCTTTCTCCACCTCTCTCTCTCTTTCTCGGGTGATTTTTTTAAAATTTCTTGGCGGTTTGGCCTAGTCAGAGGAGTGCTAACGACAGCTACACCCTCACTGCAGCCAGCTTTTTTGATCGCTGACACGTTTTTTAACGCGCATCATTGGCGAACACCGGGCCCCTAAATTCTAGCCAAACGGCCTTTCCTGTTCTCGGCAGCCTCGGATTTCCATGTTAAGACGCGAAGGGGACTTCACGTTCGATCGCCTTTTAGAGAAGCAAAAGTCACACTCAGGTTAAGCCAGGACGCGAGTCCCTCACCTATTGCTGTTTCCACACCGCTTGCTGATTTTGCACAGAACGGGTCTCCCAACCTCAAACCCTCCTAGTTTGTCTTCCAGTCACAGGGTGATTAATTAAACGATTAATTAACGAATTGATTCATTCATAATCCCTTAAAGAGGCGAATTGGTTTTCTATTTTGGATCCGAGGGAAAGTTTGAAATTTGGTTTTGAAAAAGAAACGTGGTGGTGTTTCTAATTGGCCTCAACTCCGTACCAGTTTCTGGGTTTCAGAACTCTCCCCGTTCAGGGGTGAGCTGAGACATAACCATCTCCTCGGGCGGAAACGAGGAAGCAAGGTCTTAATAAGCACACCGATGGGGGAAGTTGGAGAGGGCCTGAGCACAGAAACAGGTTGGGGGAAAAAAAAGTCCATAAATAAGCAAGAGGTTGAATTGAAGGCACCGGTTCGCACCGGTGATTAAGAGCTCGGTTGGAATGAAAACAGGGAGTCCCAAATGCCCCCCCTCCAAACAAGGAACAGGATTAGGATCGAGGTATCTCCAGGCTATAGAAATTCCCTGCTGAGCCCCAGGATTCATGCAGCCTTGTCTGTCACAGGCAGAAACACTTTTCGGGGTGTCAGTGAAGAAGCGGCGAGGAAGACCACTTGGGTCAATCAGACTAGATGGACCGTGAAGCACAGAACCAAGCGAAATCAAAAGGGTGGTGTTAAACGACACATAATCCAAGCCGAGGAAATGCCTGGTTCTGCTGCAGCATTTTGGTCCCGGACCTGAGCTATGAATCTCGGAGAGTGCGTCTGTAACACCTGCCTTCTTCATAGATCGCTCTGTGCGCCTCCCTTTTTTCTGTGTTAGTTGTTTTTCTAATTAATTTCACACAGCACCTTAACGTACTCACACCAAACGGGGGGAAGAGGGCTTCTGTAAAAATGTTGGCGGCTTTGAACAACTATGCGGCGGGTGTCTGTAAGCCCTGTTAATAGGCTGGCGCTGTTAGGGGCTACAGTGCGCTCGCCCGGGCTCAGATCTGTGCGGGAAGTGCCTGAGACGACCCGGGGAACGTCGCACGCTTCACAAAACCGGAGAAAGGATACAAATACGTGATTTCCTGGAAGCACATGGATTAAAAAAAAAAAAGATGCGATACGCCCCACTTGGCGGAAGCCTTTTTTTTTTTAAATCGGTGATGCCAAGCAGACGCAGAAGGCTTTCTGTGTTAAATATTTCCTGCTGTGCTTGTTGACTTGGGAGGAGAGGGTTAGGGTTAAACTTCTGTCCAGGGGGTCCCCAGGAACGGATGACTTCCTCTCCCCGTGTCTGATGGGTCATGAAATCAGCACGCCCACCCTGTGGACCTGGCCTGACAGCGCGGAGAGGTTTTTAGTTATGCTCAAACTTCAGTTTTACATTTAATTCGGGGATCCTTACTGACAGAGGTGTCTTGAAAAGGGGTCCCCCGAAAGGAAATCCTGTCGGTAGAGCCTCGTGGGAAAACCTGTTCCTTGAAACAAATCCTCTTCTTTTTTTGTTTTTAAAGCTGCAAATGCAAACACTTTGCTTGTGTTCTGTGAGCCCAGGTTTCGAGATATGTAAAATGTTCCAAAACCAAGACAATAACAATCAGCTTAGGCCACACAACACCCCCCCAGAAAAAACCCACACGCGCATGTGCAGAATCTTTCCCTGAGGGGCATCGCTGATGAATACCTGTCCAAGGACCCCTAAAATAAACTTGTCTGGTTCTGACAGGAAGTGCTGGGCGTTCGTGAGCTGACCAAGTGGGAACCTCACCCCCCACCCGCCACCCCCCAGTGACCAGCACCATGGCTCCGAGCTCCTATCAACAATGTAAAGTCAGTGCCAGGGAAGGGAGTTCCCAAGCTCCAGGCACCCACCACGATGCCAGCATCTTTTTAGCTGCAGTGAGAAAAGCCAATCAGATCCCTTTCTGCTGTTGCAGGGGAGCTCAGATCAGAGTTTTGAGCACTTAGCATGATCCCTGGGAGGAGATTAAAGAGTATCCATTCAGGGTCTCAGGTGAGCTGGAGTCTATCCCAGCAAGCAGTGGGCACAAGGCAAGATATACCCTGGATGGGACGCCAGTCCATCACAGGCAAGGAATATGCTTGTTTTGCAAAGAGGACAAAGAAGAGGAGAACAATAGCTTTGTTTTTGATCCAATATAGGGGAGGGGGGCTTGACATTTATCCCACATCACGGCAGCCCACAGTTCTGAAAGCCCTGCTGCTCGACAGCACTTGTTGTCCTCCAGCTTGGCCTTCTGTCAGAGAGCTACAAGCGGGCAGCACTGGTGACTCATCCTAGTCCACGGCTCCATGCTAATTAGAGGTCAGCCTTCCAAACAAATTTGGTGACCTTCAGTCGGCCCCCAAACTCGGTCTGGTCAGGGCTGAGTCCTGTTAACCAAACTTCAAAGACCCCCCATCCCAGCATGGGTTACTCTGATGAGGTCATCAGCCATTCAGTGGGACTGGGGCCTATTTAAGGGCCTGTTTTTGTCGTGGTCTCAAAAGGTCTGATCTTATAGGACACAGGGACTTTTTTTGTGGCTGGGACTGAGGCAGAAAAGAAACAAGAGCATGTAGGAGTCATCCTCACATGACTTTGAGTGTATTTTGACCTTCTAATTCTGCTTGACAGTAATCACATTGTGCCTGTGTTCGAGAAACACTGGTCAATTAGGTGTATTCTTGTATATGTATATCACAAGGAGGACATCATATACAGTCATAATATATTAGCAGGGAACAGATGATCACATCTATCAGGATCAGACTTGAAATGACTGCTCCAGATGTTGAATTGCAGTCAGATGCCAGAATCTTCTTTTTTCCCGTCTTGCAGTTTCTATGCACACCCATGATCAAGCCTGTATTACCTTAGTCATGCAGATGACCTAATCAGAAAAGGAGAAATTAAGAACAGGAAATGATCAGGAAATGTTGTGGAATCATCACGCTGGGATCTTTTTCATTTTGATCCAACTAATCCAGAAGCCCGCTTCTCGAGAGTTGAATGAAAGCGTGGATGCCATCAACACCAGTCGTCACAGCTCCGCAGTAGATGTGAATGGTGCTTCAGTGATTCCCTGGTACTTCTTGGCGACTTTTGTTACTTTTAATTTTTCTGAACCCGTCAGCCAATGCCTGCTTACCATTGTGGCTGCCTGATCTAACACAACAGCCAGGTCCATTTCCGCCCTCAGCAATCAGAAGCACAAACTCCTAGCCCACCGGGAAGAAGGTCAGGTTTGCTACTACTTACTTGTCTTTCCCTGTAAAGTGCCCCAGTGTGTTTTAGTGGACAGAGCAATTCCATGATACACAGCATTCTCTAATATTTTGGTAGGGCTGTGTGTTATGACTAAGACCGTAGAGGGCAAAGAAACAAGACCTGTTTTCTGGTCATGTCTGTTTCACCGTGCCACCTGCCCCAGGCCTGTCCTGCTCCAGTTCTTACTGTCCAGTTCCAATGTCTCTTTTTCTGAGAACCTTACAGACCGGACCTGTCTGAGTCAGGACTGGTTTCAAGAACAGATCAGCCAGAAATAAAAAAAGGGTTAAACTTTAAACTCGCCACCCTCCTACCCGAAATTGCGCGCTGTGTTACTGGTATTACTGCCGTTACCGTCCTGGGCAGGCAGATCCCAGACTTGTTTTTAAAAAGGCAGATTGTGGTTGTCTGACAAAGAGAACAGAAAAGTCTCACTGTGGTACAAAGGCTTTAAGTTGATTGCAGAACTGTGAGCAAGATCACAGGTTAAGACAGTGCAGGTATTGTGTGTTTAATGGATGGAAATGGAGAAAAATATCGGATTTGCATCGTGGGGGTGAAAAGATATGGGTGGCATGGAGGTGCAGTGGTCCGCGTTGCTGCTTTCCCGCACTGTGGCTCTGGGTTCAATTCCCCAGGTGTTATCTGTGTGGAGTTTGCAAGTTCTCCCCTTGTTTGCATGGGTTTCCTCCAAGTGCTGCAGTTCCTCCCACTGTCCAGAGACATACTGGTAGGGTCAGTCCTGGTGTGAGTGTGTGTATCTATGTTTGTGTCTGTCTGCCCTGTGATGGGCAGGTGTCCTGTCCAGGGTGTGTACCCCACCTTGCCACGCATTGCCTGCTGGGATAGGCTCTGGCTCCCCTGCTATCTTGAATCCGATGGAGCGGTTAGAAAATGGGTGGGTGGAAAAGAAACATTCAGTTCAATTTCTTCTCGCTCTGCCTTCGATGTTAATCAGTGAGCAAAGCAAGTGTGAAATACGGGGCACTCGCAGCTACAGCGAGTTACAGTGCATAGTCACAGCTCGATAAAAAAAACAAAAAGATATATAATGTCTTCCACCTGTCCAGATGTTGTGTTTCTGCAGCTTCTTCTGTCCCTCACCTAGATTATTGCAATGAAGAACCCTAACCAGGAGAAGTTCCCCGGAAACATCAGTTTCGTCTCCCTACATTGCTGTACTGTATGTCACACACAGTGCAGCCTCTGGCGTGGGGTTCAGCGAGTCCTCTTTGGCGAAGCAGTCAGCGGTGGCCGGGACTCATGGGGGAGAATCCAGGAATTCATGTTTCTCTGTGCCCTGCTTGTCCGGGAGCAGTGAGTCAGGTAGCTGAGCTGCATGTCCTGAGG
Source organism: Lepisosteus platostomus (assembly GCF_059453375.1). Lineage (NCBI taxonomy): Eukaryota > Metazoa > Chordata > Actinopteri > Semionotiformes > Lepisosteidae > Lepisosteus > Lepisosteus platostomus. Next base: position 16,746,501 of record NC_142623.1, read on the forward strand.
ATCTCTCCCTAACGAACCAGGAAGCGCAGGCTGGTTACCGCGGGTCGCCCAGCGAGCGCCCGCGGGTGCATCCTGCCTTCATTATTCCGCGGCCCGCGGGAGTCGCCGACTGTAATCGCTTTAATGAAGGTGCTCCTAATTAGGTTCCGTGTGGCCGGGGGTTAATTGTCAGTAGCCCAGTGGCGGACGGAGACCTTTCCGGAAAGGCACACGTAGCCTGGAAACGAGCATCGCGGGGCCGCGGGGGAGCGTTTCTCCAGATCGCCGGTCCGACCGGCAGGCTTGTTAAGGGCCGCCACAGGGCAAGTACGAGAGTCCCGGTCGAGATGGCTGTAATTCTTCATCCTCAGCGGCTCGTCTGCCAGCTCTTCTGTTTAAGACTTCTTGAGTTGGCAGTCGATCTGTGTATAAGGAAAGACGTTCCACATTTCTGTCCCTTACTATGTAGTGCCATATATGCTGATATGCTTTACCACATTATTTATATATATGATGTATACAAGCACATAAAAAAGACATCCAGCCATGGCTTGGTAGCTTGTGTCAGACTCCCACAACTCTTTGTGTAAAGCCTTTTCTCCTGTTCTCTAAGTGCCCTTAGTGCAAAACATCAACTGTGAAAGAGTCATGATGCTTTTTGATGCTTTTGGAACGGAAGCCTTTGGGAATTCTGTTCCAGGCCTCTCCCTGGACTGAAAATAGCCCCAGCGGTGTCAATTAAACTTACCTCCGACTCCTCGTGCATGTGGATGTCCTGATGCTCTGTGTGGTTTTGTTCCTTTGTGCACACGCATTAAAGAACATTGTTTTAAAAGGTTTAACAAAAATGGTCAGAACAGGAAAGCAAATTGAGCTCACTGACCATACAAAGCCTTTTTTTGCCTGTACTGTATATGCCGTGCCCTTGCCTCCTTCAAAGCTTTAAAAGCTAAAACATCGCTTTTTTATGTATGCTTCTTAAGTACAGTGTAACCCAGGTTGCTTAAATTAAATGACCTTGGTATATACGCAACTGTTAAATAAAAAGCGGTTACAAATTTACACGCCTGACAAACTGAATTTCACTCAGCCGTTTTTCCTGTCGCTGAGTGAGTTGCCGGAATTTGTAACTCTATGCTCTAAACCCTTGTTACTGCTTCTGTCTCCTGTATGTCCTAGCTGGAGCCATGAGGTCAACAGAGAGGCACTTATGGAAGGTCACAGGTCACCTGGCAGGAAGTGATGTCACAGAGGATAAAGGCTGGCAATTCCAGGGAAACACATTTTCCTAAAACACATTTACTCACATTTTTAGGCTGGTGAGTAACCAACCTCTGATTCACGCACGCACACACACACGTGGAAACCCAAACTGCAAGGCAAATGCGCACACAAACACAAGTAGAGACGATGCCCAGACGTGATTGAGACTGGTCTGTGCGAAACAAGGTGATCAATCTCAGATCTTTTTGAGCAGGGTTCTTTGGCCAAATAGGAGAAGCAAAATTTGGAGAAAAGAAAGAATCCAATCCATTAATGGAAGATCACAGGGTTCTTTTTGCATAGGCTGGTCATACGATGCTTTGTGAGTATATTTGTTTAAGTTACGCAGTTGATGGTGCGATCGCCCACTTCATAAAGCAGTGCGAGTTTGCTTCTGCCGTCTTCATTGTTTATGTAAAAAGTAACGCAACCCTTTCTTTTTTTCCAGGGCTAGCTGACAAAGCACAGACACCCCTTCCTTAGAAGCTGCAGAAAAGGCAACTCCATGATGGGAAAAACAGAGGCAGGGGAGGGGTTCTAACAGAATCCAGTGCAGGAGCAAGAAGAATCGTTTAGTTTGATCTCAGAAAATTTCATCACACCTCCCAGCAGTTTGAATTTTTAAAAATGGCTTTCAGAAGCACCATTCCCCACGAATGCACACAAGCCCCAAAGGAGAGAGAAAGATCTTTATTTTTTTTCAGCTTGCCAGCCACTGTAGGTCATGCACAGGTCACTGGCCAGCACAGACTGCAGCCTGTGTGGATCTTGTGCAAGAAGGAGCAGCGAGGTCGCCCAGAGGTCGGAGAGGTGTGGTGCTGGGGAGGGTGCTTCGCAGCTGGGGGGGCAGGAGGGAGGGGGCATGGGGCAGTAGTGGGAGAGTTCTTGTGCAGTCATTGCCTATCCAGACCTCTCTGACCTTCAGAGCACCCTGCCTGGAGTGGAAGGAGGTGGGAGGTTTTACAGAAGGGCTGAATATGGCTGCCATCTCTCAGGGGGGGGGGGTTAGGGGGGTAACTCAGGATGGCCACAAGGCAGGCCAAATTTCTCTGCAGGCTCCTGGCTCCTTAAAAAAACAAGAGTTATCAAGCTATGAATGATCAGGGAGCAAGTTTTATTTGAAATGGAGGTTACTGAGTGCCGGTGGCCTTAGCTGAACTTCATGTATTATGTGTCTGCCTCTCTTTAGTTTTTCACTTCTGCTGGGGGTGATTTCTGAAGGCTGTGTGTAGGTGACAAGTAGAGTAACAATCAAGGAGGCCTATTGAATGGTTAATTAGCTAATTGGATCAGGGGATCTATTCCAGCCATTTCTAGAAGGAATCCAGGGTATCGGCTTCAACAACATAGCTCAGTCAGCTGTTCCACACCCCCACCACCCTTTGTGTAAAGAAGTACCTCTGACACTCAGTTTAAGGTGCACTTCCCTGTAGTTTCCACTGCTGCCCTCAGGTTTGTGTTGCACTACTGATTCTGAAGAAATCCATCAGGATTTTTCAGTGCCCTGTCAGATTTTGAATTTAGAGGATGAAGAAACAGCATACAAGCACATACAGGGAGATAACGGTTTGCATTTTTTTAAAGTAATACTTAATGAGTCAACCCAATCCAGGACTGTAGCTACTTAAGCCACAATGTTTACCCAGGGCTCGTCCAGCTGGCAGTCTGCTGGCAGTCTGTCCCGTTGTCCTGTCTGTGAAAACAGCCTCTGCACAGCTTCCAGCAGTGGCGCTTGTGTTTGTAAACAGTAAAAAAAAAATAAAGAAAAAACCGTCAACCACGCCTTCGATGAATTTCCACATTTCCCGTGCGTGGCGGTCTCTTCCTCTCTCTCTCGCTCTCTCTGGTTTTCTGTTTTGCTTGGTGATGACAGGGGAGGCAGCAGAAGCATGCGGAAACACGGCGCGGCGGCGGTGGAGGCCGGCTCCGGCCTGCTGCAGTCTCCGGCAGACGCGCAGATGCGCGCAGCAGCGGCTGAAACTCGCTTTCCCTCTTTCCCTCGGCCCAGGGGCAGCCGAGCCCTTCCCCCTCCCTAAGTTTCAAGAGCTGCCAGACTGGAACCAGCTAGAAGAGCCGGAGCATAACCTTTCTGACCTTTGACCCGCCGAATCTCGTTCCTAAGCAGGGCGTGGTGAGCCCCAGCAGGCTGTCAGCTGTGTTCTTTGAAGAAGTGGCCTCGCCCTGGACAGCCATTCTGCATGGCTGTAATTCGCTCCATAGGACACTGGGCTTCCTGACTTCCACTTCCTGATCTGACCTCTCCTGCTTCTGCCCTCTGCTCCTTCAGCCTGCCCTACCTCCCACCTCGTCACTGGGGGTAACCTGTTCCATTAACACTGTTGCACCATCGCAGAAGCAAACTGATCCCATGATCTCGTCCAGCCGCCTCCTGAAAGAACCCAGAGTATCGGCTTCGGCAGCATGGCTTTGGAGCTTGTTCCCCCCTCCCACCACCCTTTGTACAAAGAGGTGCTTGTAAGTTGGTAGAACCTCCCATTACATGACACCCGCATACATGATTGACATGATTTCACCTTGGATAAAGATATCACTGCTGTGGCCTGGCACCCCGCCCAGGGTGTGTCCTACCTTGTGCCCATTGCTTGCTGGGATAGGCTCTGGCTGGATAAGAGACCTGGATAAAAGCAATTAGAAGATGCATGTATGGATAAAGACATCAGCCAATATGAACACATCGGAACCATTGAAATTGTTTTTTAATTTTCCTCCGTTGTGTGTTTTTGTTGCTAGGATATGCACAGAGGATCCAGCAGTCTTTTGCCCTTCACATGCACCAGCCCATGTGGAATATATTGTGCCTTCACCCTGTCACTCCAGACGCCTCAGCTGGAATTTCTGAGATCATGGTTTTTAGAGATTCCTTTTTCCTTTATGATCGTTATTTCCATGGAAATACATTTGGAACCGAGAACAGGAGGCACGTGTTTACCCAGAGGGTGGTGGGAGTGGGGAACAAGCTCCCCAGCCATGTTGTTGAAGCTGATACCCTGGCTTCTTTGAGGACAGAGCTGGATGAGATCCTAAGTGCTAAGGATGCCTCATGGGCTAAATGGCCCCTCGTTTATAACCAAGCTTATGCTCTTATATAGGCACTCTAGCGATCGCATGGGACTGCTGCTGCAGCCTGCAGAATAAAATGAGCATGCGAGGAAAAAAAAACATTCGGAAAAACCATCCTTTTATTCTTCAAGACCAAAGTTACCGGGGGGAAACTGAAGACCCCGGAAACGGGTTTTCTTTGTCTCATTTCTTTTATTTTACTAATCTACGGAGTCTTGTACAAATCTGCACCAGCCGAGTACGTTAAACCTGGAACGACGTTACTTCCCACAGACTCGTTTCCCGGGAGCGCTGGAGGGCGTGGCGCCTCGCCTTCCGAGAAACGCCCTTTCCGACTGAACTGCCAGCGCAGAGGCGACTTAAATTAGTCTGTAAGGGAGCAGTGCCCCCATTCTCGTCGGCCCCCGCCCCTCTGCGACTCTTCCCGTCCGGGTTTATAGGACTGACAAGAACACTGTTTACAGTAAATCGTAAGACTTGGCTATCGCCTCCTTACCGCACTGCCCTCACCTTTGAAAGAAACCGTTTGAAAGAATCGCTTCGACTCTGAGCGCGCGTTAAAGAAAGAGAGAAAGCCGAGGCCAGGTTGTGTGACACAGCGTGTGAAAGTGAAGAGGCGGACGGGGGTATATTTAGACGCGCAGGCTAGCGATGCAAGCCAGGCGCTAGCTCCAATCTGAGAGCCCTCTTCTCCTTTCAGTCAGCCGGTGCGCTTCCAGGAAAGATGACGAGAGGCAGCATCGAGAAGTTGCCTTATGGGAAACAGAAATGACCTGATTGCACCAGCCGCAGTTGTTGGATTCCAGAATTGCAACCTGTTATCTGTACTTTTAATGTGCAACAGGTCTTTTTCTGTTCTTTGTGTGCCATTCAAGAGTCACGATGTACACATAACTAAACGTTTCTGAATCCATAATGGCAGGGGAACTAAATGAGTGATGCACCAAACTTTCTTGTCCACAGAGAAACGGGGTGTAACACAGATAATCTTCCTCCCCTTCATTATTCCACAGATGTTTTCAGGAAAAATACAAAAGTAAAAGGTTTAGGTCAATGCTGGGCAAGGATTCAGACACTTTTGCAATGTTGACCAATTAAGCCTTTAATTGCTGTACTTAAACCATTAAGAGATCAGAATAGAATTAAATCCAGGAGATCTTGTGGGAGTGACTGCCATTGATTTCTTACCAAACCAGATCTTGATAGTGCTACAGCTTAGTAAGAAGTAACTGCTTATAAAAACTCTTTCAGTATCCTTGCTATGCTATATGATTGTTATGTTCTTAATCGTAATAAATGATGCACATTTTCCCAATGCATTATTAATAGATGTTTGAGTGAGATTTTTGACATCGCTAGACCTTGATAGTATAATTAAGGAAATGTGTATTGAAAGGTTCTAATGCATCACTAGACTAAAGACTAACCCTCCCCAGACAGGAAAACACAATCACTGCACTGGAGCCTGAGACTAAACTGATAAAAACCAGTGTTACACACATTGCTTATGACGTGAGAGTAAAGGAGTCATATAAAAGACGGGAGGTAACAGTAAGGATCCAGCCTGCTTCTGGGGCGCCTCAATCAGGAAGCCCTTAACCCCCTGGGGTCCCCTCTCCCAGCCCTCCTCCCCTCCACCCTAAGAGCAAGGCTGCTTTCCAAGTGCTTTTCTAGTCTTCTTTCGAGAGCAGCTCTCTTGCTGCAAAGCAGGTTAGACCTCCTGCCCATGCAGCAGGTCTGTGGTTTTGTGACACAAGAAAAAAGCACACTCATTCTGTCAAACCTCAGAGCCCCCACCACAGTGTCACTCATACAAACACCAGCTTTTTCATTCTGAACCAAAGCAAGAGAAACAAAAAAAGAAAGAAGTTTCTCATTTTCACACAGAGAAGGCCTGCCGGTTTCAACCAGAGTCTGCAGGCCCGGCCTGTCATGCCTCTTGCTTTCTTTCTGGCTTGTTTGTGTAATAATCTGGTGACTTGTTTTCCATTCCCCCCCCAATGCATCAGCTCAGAGCTGTGCTGAAGTGCCTGCAGTTCACGATTCTTTAAATCCCTAAACGATCTAGGTTCGTCTAAAGATTTCCCTGAGCCCAAGTGACGAGAGTTTGTCCAAATGATGGCCTGCCTTTCTACAGAAGAAATGCCTTTTGCACGAAGCAGGTGTGCTCGGTGGAGCAGTCGATCTTTCAATGGATTGTTCGTGGTGAACGGCAGCTTTAAAGCCAGCAGCCATATCACAGCCAACTCACAGCTGGCAACCCACTGAAGCTCAGCAGGTGTGAGCCTGGTCAGTACCTGGATGGGAGACCTCATGGGAAAAACTAAGGTTGCTGCTGGAAGAGGTGTTAGTGGGGCCAGCAGGGGGCACTCACCCTGCAGTCCATGTGGGTCCTAATGCCCCAGTATAGTGATGGGGACACTATACTGTAAACAGGTGCTATCCTTCGGATGAGACATAAAACCAAGGTCCTGACTCTCTGCGGTCATTAAAAATCCCAGGTTTCGTTTCTCAAAAAGAGTAGGGGTGTTACCCCGGCGTCCTGGCCAAATTTCCCATTGGCCCTTATCACTCATGGCCTCCTAATAATCCCCCTCTATGAATTGGCTACATTACTGTGCTCTCCTCCCCACTGATAGCTGGTGTGTGGTGAGCGTTCTGGCGCACTGTGGCTGCCGTCGCATCATCCAGGTGGGGCTGCACATTGGTGGCGGTGGAGGATCACCATTACCTGTAAAGCGCTTTGAGTGGAGTGTCCAAAAAAGCGCTAAAGAAGTGTCAGCAATTATTATTATTATTAAAACTCTTTCACAAGACAGGTCCTGGCTGGGAATCAGAGCTTCCAATCCTGGTGCTGGAGGGTTGGTGTGTCTGCAGAGTTTCTGGGTCTTTTTAAAGCTGCAGCACTTCAGAGAAGCTGTTAAATTGGGCCAATGAATGTTCTGTTAAAATATCTACATATAAAGTTATACATCTAACTCTAATAAATGTTAGGAGTGGTGATGAGCTCTCCAGGATGTCGGAATGCTATTGACTGCAGCAGAGTTCCCATTCTCACGAGAAGTAGAAATGTGTGATCTACAAAGCCTTTTCAGCTCATGCCGGGCGCTTTGCTGCAGATGCAGATATCGTTTCCTGTCTGATGAGACTGCATCCCCCCCCACCCCAAACCACCACCACTCAGTCTTCATGTCAACCACATCTATGAGAGGCGCTCTCTCTTTCTCTCTTCCACTCACTGCTTCAAGACCTCCCGACTCTCTGCCATCGCGGCTCAGCCGCTCTCTGCACACTAAGGCCTGTCTGCGAGCTCCCCTGAGCCAGCAGCACCTAGCAAGCCAAGGTGCTTTCTCTCTGCACAAGCTGTGCCACTAGTGATCGGGCTCCCTGCTCCCCCTGCAGAAAGCCATACTGTGTGTTTAGGTTAAGGAAGATCGGCACCAATACAGTGCAGATGCACCACAGTGAAGTGGTCAACAGAGACTCTGTCTCCGGGGGTTGGCAGTGGGGAGAGGTTTTATTTCCCAGGCCCCTTTAACTCTGAATGCTAACCCGAGGACGGGGAAGTTTGTCATCCTTCATGTCTCACCAGGAAGTCTTAAAGGGGAGGTTGCTAGTTTTCCCTCGACTTCTCTTCTGATGTAAAACTCCCCCTCTGTGTGTGATTCATCCTTCTGCATCTTCTAGGCCTTTCTTCTCGTCCTCGTCGCCTATCGCAGGGGGCTGCCTCTGGTCCTGGTTGGACTGCCACTTCCTGTGTCCAGCTACCCAACCATAGTAGACGTGGAACTGCCCCAGACTCGGAGAGAAACTGATCACTTGTTTCTTTGCTTATTTTTCCTATTGTTGCCACCCAGTTCGCAATCACCGGCTGTGCCCTTGTGTCCTGGCTGGCGGCTACCACTGTCGTGGCTACACAGAGAGTTTGGGGATGGGCAGACATGCTCCTCTGACCCGCCCACCCGCTGAAAGAACGGCTAGCCCTGATTGGTGGAATGGTCAGGCCCTCGTGATGTCACAGGAAGCCCGTGGGAGACAGGCAAGTTGCTCCTTTGTCCCGAGCCGATGACTCCCAACCCTGCCACTAGGTGGTGTTCTTCCAGCTGAGTGCTGTCACTTGGGGAATCAAAGTCGCAGATGGCCGGTGACCCGAGTCGCAGATGGCCGGTGACCCGAGTCAGGTTAATAATAATAATAATAATTGCTTACACTTATATAGCGCTTTTCTGGACACTCCACTCAAAGCGCTTTACAGGTAATGGGGACTCCCCTCCACCACCACCAATGTGCAGCATCCACCTGGATGATGCGACGGCAGCCATAGTGCGCCAGAACGCTCACCACACATCAGCTATCAGTGGGGAGGAGAGCAGAGTAATGTAGCCAATTCATAGAGGGGGATTATTAGGAGGCCATGATTAGTAAGGGCCAATTGGAAATTTGGCCAGGACACCGGGGTTACACCCCTACTCTTTTCGAGAAGCGCCCTGGGATTTTTAATGACCACAGAGAGTCAGGACCTCGGTTTTACGTCTCATCCGAAGGACGGCGCCTGTTTACAGTATAGTGTCCCCGTCACTATACTGGGGCATTAGGACCCAATTGGACTGCAGGGTGAGCGCCCCCTGCTGGCCCCACTAACACCTCTTCCAGCAGCAACCTTAGTTTTTCCCAGGAGGTCTCCCATCCAGGTACTGACCAGGCTCACACCTGCTTAGCTTCAGTGGGTTGCCAGTTGTGAGTTGCAGGGTGATATGGCTGCTGGCTATAGATAATTAGGTTAGAATTCGATTTTCTTTTTGAGCCACTCGAAAGCCCAGTGGTGTTTGAATATATTCATTGGCTCAGTTTTGTGGTTGGCTAAGGCCAAGAGCCGGATTTTGGTGTTCATGGCCTTGGGCACTTTCATTCCGAAATGTGCAAAAAGAGGGGTAAACGCCAGATGAATCACGTCGATTGACACGATGCACTTTAAACTATTCACACGCTAAACCCTGTGATTGCTGGAGCGAGTGGAGCGACCATCACTTCGATACTTCTAGTTTCCAGAACAGCCGCTAGTCACCTAGTGACACGCCCCATACTCTCCCTCGCAAACACCGTTACATTCCCAAACACTGTTTCACAATCTCATTCCTAACTGAACCCATCACATTCCCACATGCACCAGATCCCACAAATTCTCACTCCTGGACCAATTATGCAACCACGTCCCTTTCCCTTCAGTATTTCAAGTTCCCTCACACACCAACCCATGCTCACTATTGAGAAGCCTCCTGAAGTATTCTTGTGTGTGGGTTTCTAACTTTTTTTGTTTGACTGATCTCCTGGTTCCTAATCTTTGCCCCTGCCTTTTTGACCATGCTCTTTGGATTTTGTTTTTTGGGTTATGTTTCTTGGATTTCCCTGGTTACCCCACTCATTGCTTCTCCAATTGACCAAGCCCCTGGATTACATGTTTTGGGTTGTCCCAGTGCTACTCCACATTCTGCAGGGCTCACGGTTATGCATAAGGATCCTCCTACTCTACCTATCGGTTCCCTGTTACCTAGAGTCAATTGCAAGCATGTTGCAGCGTGTTTTTCTTGTTGGTTGCTAGTTTCCCTCCTTAAACCTTAGACCTTAGACCCTAAAGATTTTGTGGGCACAGAAATCCACATGACAGATCATTCCAGGTTTGCAATGATAGAGCTGGGCTTTTCAGAACTGCGTCCCCTCCAGCCTTGCAGTATTTTTCTGTCAACCAGCTTAATTATTTGCTTGATAATTAACAGGATAGACCATACTGTGACGGGGTAGGGGGAAAAGTGTTATCAGTGACTGGCAGGATATGTGGGATTGGATCAGTATCTACAAAAAACATATGCAAACTAACTTGGCAAGAATGCCAGTGTTTTTTTTTTGTCAGGTGCCACACCCTATTTACCTGGACTGGGGATATGGAAAGCAACCTTCTGCTGTTTTGCACTCTGCAACACAGCCCTTGGAGGAGAACTGAGCAAAGGTGCTGTAGGTTGATATTCTACACAGGCCAGAAGGAAAAGAAAATGGCTATAGATTAACATTTTAGGAACACAAGAGCTCATTAATGTTGGGAGAACATTGGACCCACAATGCTGTTAGCTTGTGATTCAAGGATCTTGTCCAGACTCTCTGCTTCAGCAACATTTCCAGGTGGGTTGTTGCAGGCCTCACAACTCTTTGTGTAAAGAGCAGCATGATGTCCATAATCCTGATAGTTCTAACAGCAGTGTTGGGGGGGGGGGAAGCAAAGATTGCTGCTTGTGTCCTGAAAAGCCTTGTGCTTTATAGCCATTCAATTCCACAACCCCTGTAGAGAAGCACTGAACTAAGCTATGACTCATTGAAGATTTGAAATAAGTTTTATTTCTTAACAAAGAGACTCAAACTGACAGTGTTCTTGTCCCAATCTGATCTGCTTACCATTGTTCACAAGCAACCTTTTATACTTTAAAACATCTCCTCTATGTACCCAACATGGTATTAATGACGCACATTTTAGGATATATTTAGAGTTCACCTCTGATTCTTCCTACAGATGTCTGTATATATGAGACAACAGTATGCTTGTTCAGCTTTTTTCAGTACAACATATCCTTTACACAAGAAAATCTTGCACACAGAGCCAAATCTTACACAGAAGTCCTATAGAGAAAATCCTACACACTGTTGCTTGTATGATGTCAGGAATCTGACTCAAATGTTAGCTTCCCTTATTTTGTCTGTTCCCGCACTGTGGATGAATGTTATCCGTTTTCCAGTTCTGCAGGTCTTCTGTTTGGATCGATTTTTCATTTCATTTAGCATTTTCGATCAAACTGATTGCTCGCTAAAAATGATTCATATTAAATGAAAACAAAAACACCGGTGAAGGCACGAATCAGTGACAGTTGTGCCAGTTTGAGCACCTTACGAGTAAATCAATTACGTAATTAAATTGAATTCATTAACTTATCAACGGCAAACAGCATGCCGCCAGACGTTTTGAAAGCTTTTAATTTCTACAGCGCTTCTGAAACTTGCGCAGCTGAAAACAGTAGAAAAATACAAGAAACAACGAAGAAAAAGGTTTCAATCCAGAGACCACAGTTTATCAGATCTTGCCGGCATTTAAACGGTTAACTGTTATGAGTCGCACCCGAAATTCCGGTTTTGATCATAGCGGTACCAGAGGGTTCTCAGATTGTAGCTGTGCAGAGAAAACGCGACTCTAATCGGCTTTTGCTCCTTCTTAGTCAGAGTGGGACCACCGAGCTCGCAGCCGGCGCGACTGTGACTGGCTGGGCCTTGCCTGCCTCCGTTAGACCGAGCGTCTCCAGCTCCTTTCGGTGCGGAAACAACCGCAAGAGATAGGAAGCACACCTCTGAAACCGCAGGTTCAACAGAATAATAATGAGACGAAAATGCCTGACACCTCCCCCCCCCCTTCACGTCGTCTGTTTAACCCTTTCTGTGCCGGTGCTCAACTGAACGGTTAGGGTTCGCGTCCTGACTCAGGGTCGTCGATTTATTTTATTTTTAAAAAGCGAGAATCACATCGTTATGATGTTCATGTTTTGTTGTGTTTTTGAGTCGGCAGCTGTACTTTGATGTCGGTTTCCTTTGACCGTTTAAAAGGGGTTAATCTCGCGATCCAAAAAAGGACAAGTCATTAGGCCTCCTTAAATAATTCAATGTAGCAGTTGTAGACTGGGCTCTGTAGTCGGGGGCTTCTTCCACTGTGAGACCGTGAATTGCACCGTGCTCTCAGCCAGCCCTACAGAAGATGAACTCCAACGCCGCATTAAAGGCACAACATCGTTAATCTGATTATTAATTTCCTAACTGTTGCTTTTCCTCTTATCTAGGTCATGATCTGTGCTGATGTGTCTTGGCATTTTTTTTTGTTCTATCCTGTATTATAAAAGGGATTTGCCTGAACACTTGCAGCGGTGCGCGATTACAAACTCGACATCACCGCGGTCTCTAGCACTGCAAGAGTGCGAGGGTGCAGGCTAGAGAGAGCGCCGATAGGGAAGCGGTTTGCAGGGATGGGGGTTTATTTGGGCCGTCAGGGGAGAGCCGTGGCACCTCTGGCGTCCGCTAAAGCCCCGCTCTCTGCTGAATGATTGAGTTGCTGACTGAGCTCTCCAAGCAGTTAATCGGAGCTCTTTCAGCACTTTTGAGAAATTTCCCAGTAAACAAACTTACTGGTTCCATTATGCGGTCGATGACATAACTCAAGATGTGGTTGAAAATAAAACCTGGCAGGTGGAAGAGGGTCCCAGGGATTGGAATCTAGGAGGACTGTTCCAAGAAGCAGATAGCTGAGGATCCTCTTGTTTCAGAACAGTGGGATTGAGGATGGCAGATGAACTACTTCAGCTCAGCCATTATCTCCCAAAACGGGTTCAAGGAAAGAAAGGATCTGTGTTCCCCAGCCTTTAGACCAGGGCTACTCAAGCTGTGGCTCCCCCAGTCAACTCTGTTTCATAGTTAATTGAGATTGTCCATGATTTACTTTGCACCAAAAGTATTTACTTTGCAGCCATCAGCCCTGGGACCCTTAGAGGTTTCCTCCAACTGGGAGTTTTCCTTTTCCTCTCCTCTGCAACAAGAAGGCTGATGGTTGTTAATTTGTTAACTACTGTATAATCCTGTAAGTGTAAGGCATTTCGAAAACATCAGGAAAACTGTTGGTTAGGATTCCAGTATGAGTGATTCTTTAGTGAACTGACAATTGGCTGGATCAGTATAGCAATTAAGGAGCTGGTTGCACTAAAGAGGTAGATTGGAAGGGTTACAAGGTGCGTTGCGTGCTTTTATAGGGAAGATAGATACATACCAAAACAGTGTTGATAAAAGAACTACAACCACAGAAAAACAAGGGTAGGACAGATGTTAAAACCTCTGTCACCAGACCTGACACAGCAGGGCGCTTAATTGTGTGGCTGCAGTTAAAGAGAAAAGCATGCAAGCAAGACAAACAAACCAATTAAGAAAGAACAAATTCTCCCCAAAACAACACCTGTGCCCCAGCATGGAATTCAGACAACCTAGATAGTCCAGGTTTCCCCTCCCACCTCCCTCTGCCAGATGTTATTCCTGGAGAAAAGGATCCGTCTCCATAAAGCCACATCTGAGGAAGAAGGCTTTAACGAGCACCTGTGTAATTGGCTCCCAATTATAATCAGCATAATGTCTCACTTTTACCATGGAATGCTCACTCTAGCAAAGAAAAACAAACTCGGCTATATTGGGGCTCCGGTTTACAGACTCTGATAGATCAGAGGAACATCAGTGCAGGGTAAATGTATGGAGACAGAGATGCAGGGCAGCGACATGGCTTATTTCTGCAGGGAACTGAGAGAACAAATTCACGAGAGTCAAAAAAGTGTTAGGAAACAAGAGGAAGTCATCCAGCCCGTCGAGAATGTTTGGATAGTAGATAAATGATGGAGATCGTTTTTTCTTGAGAGAAGCCAAGGTATCGACTTCAACAACATCACTGGGGTCTTGATCCACACTCCCACCACCCTTTGTGTAAAGCTGTGTTCTCTGTTTTCAGTGTTAAATGTAGTTCCCTGTAGTTTCCGTTGGCCCATGTTTCACTGTTGAGTCACCAAATCACTGTTTTTCATATATTAGGTCTCTGCCGTGGGAAAAGCTGCAAAATGTTGGGTCACTTTGGAGAGCAAGGCTCACTGGATACACTCCCTATGGGCGACAATCCAGAAGGTTTTGGAGGTCTCCTTAGATTGGAAGCAGCTTCAGGCCTGTGCAAGAGGGTGACATACTGTAGGTCCAATTAAGCCTTTTTCATATCTGGAGACAGACAAAACCTCAAGGACTGGATTGTCCTTTCACTCAAGTGGCTCAATTAGGTCATGAACACGAACATTCGAACGATGGGATCACCAGCACCAGGAATTGGAAGTCCTGTGAATTCATGGAGTAAGAGACAGACGGCAAAAGCTTTACAGTTTACATCTTTGCTAGCAACACTGCATTAGAGGAAGCAATTTCCAGGCTCTCTGGGAATCGGGACTGGAGCTAGAGTCTTGTATTTGCAGGGCCATATGTGCGTTCCTTGTCACACACCTCCTCACTGAGCTTCTCTCCCGGAAAGCTTGCTTCCTGTGAGGCGAAAACGTGCAGCTCTTGCACAGGATGTGGCCAGCCAATTGGACAGGGCTCCATCCTGCTCGCACTAGCTGAAAGCGTGGGCGGGTGTGCGCGTGCGCGTGTGTGTGCTCTTCCGAGCCTGTGGGCGTCTGTGTACTCATCTGTCACACCCACATGGCTGTGCAAGCAACTGAGAGCACGAACCCTCACCCACTTCCTGCAGATTCTCTGCGAGGGACCTTGACGAAGCTGAGCATATCACCGGCCTTGTGCAACGATAGTGACATCACAGCGCCATGCTGCCTGACTCTGGGGTGGAAACCATGAACTCGAAAAGACATCTATCTTTTTTTGGCCTTGGGCTTCAGAGGCTTGTGCAACACTCTTTCGCTTCCCCCCCACATCACTTCCTCTAAGATCTGTTCTGTAAAATTTTACGGAACTGAATGCACGGCCAGTACCAATCAGAACATATAGTGATTTTAAATGTATTGTTAGTATATTTGTTTTGTTTTTTTAAAGCCTGAGATTAAGTAATGCTTTAATGATGTGCATCTATTTTAATAAGTGTGCTGCAGGGTTCTTTATTCTGTTTATGTTCCTGTCACATGGAGTACAGGCTGTCACACACAAATGTGCCTGAATGTGTGTGCGCACGTGCGCATAGCCCTGCATGACAACATGTCAGGGCAGTCATTTGATGTCAGCGGCACGGTCTTCAAAATGAAATCAACACACTGTAATGCCGAGGGCAAAGTCATCAGTGGGGCGCAGGGTTTTGGGGAAACCTGGTGCAGCTCTGTGCTGCCGTGGGAAAAAAAATCCTCCAGTTATGGCCGATGCCACACACTGGCTGAAGCTAAGAGCCAAAGAATGGGCCCCTATGGCAAGTCTTTAGAAGATCTGTCAAAAGAAGATCAGCCATGATCAAAGAACCCAAAAAAAGATGTCATGGTGCCAAGGCCCGACATCATTAACTGAGCAAAAAAGGACCACAGGCAGAGTGATTTAACTTAACAGTCAATTGTCAAAAATGTCTTGTTATACACTAAGGAATTTAACTCCCCTGCCTGCCTGCACTGTTCGTACACCCAGTCTTGTTCCTGTATGTTCTGAGCGTCTTTGTTCTGCACCGCAGCAGAGACAGACTGTCAGGTGAGCACAATGCAGATTCTGTTTGCTGAGCCGAGCTTTGGCGTGCCTCCTGCGAACAGCCCTTGACACCCTACCCTGAGACGAGGCTCTTTGTAGGCAGTTCTCCGGCAGCGTTCACACCGGCTAGTTCTATTGTTATACGTCTTACAATGCCACGTCTGTCAGATGAGTTCTAAAAATAGTGCGGGCTGGAGCTGCCGAAAAGCCTCTCCCTGGAAATATGTTAGGAAGGACTTGAGACCTTTAGAAGACAATTCTTACTATTTGATTGCGTAATTGGACCATTAATGTGCTGCACACTCGCTGCCTCTCAGCACTGGGGCTCTGGGTTCAATTCCAGAACCCTGGGTGTTGTCTGTGTGGGGTTTGCATGTTCTCTCTTGCATGGTTTTCCTCCAGGTGCTCCAGTTTCCTCCCAGAGTCCACAAACACGTGGGTAAGTTAATTGGTTTCTGGGAAAAGTGGTCCTGGTGTAAGTGTGCCCTGTGTTGGACTGGTGCCCTGACCCTAACCCTAACCACCTCACACCCATTGCTTGCTGGATTAGGCTCCATCTCCTCCGCCACCCTGAATCATTAAGCAGTTAAAAGACGGATACATGAACTTGAACTGTTAATTCAAATAACATTATGATTCATTTAACCATTAATTGTCCTCAGTTCTTATTTTTTAAGGCATTGTTTATTTTTAACAGAAATGTTTTGAATGATTTTGAATCTTGATCTTAAGGTTGAAAGCAACCCGTGAAAACCTTGAAACAATTCCAGATATGCCATTAAATAGTTCAATTAAGTAAGGAATCATTCAGATGTGTGTATACAGCCCGTTCATACAGACTGGAATGGGGCAAGTATGCTATGGATCCCATGTCTGCTTGTGAAGAGCCATAGTCCTGCAGGTTCTCTGAGTCGCCTCAAACAGTCAATGAGCAGATTGCTGGGAAGCAGGTTTGCTTCTCCTAATTAAGCCACTGACTGATCCATTGAAGTCGAGCAGCCTTTGGCGGGAATGCAAACTAGATGACACAGGCTCTCCAGGATCAGGGTAAGAGATGCTATATGGTTTTTTGAACAGAACTGATAGACTTTCTTTTTACTGAACTCAGTGAATATCTTTGTTCTGAGGTCAGTCTTGAGAAGGGAACTCCCACAGCGAAGCACACCCCCCTGGTGATGATGACACATGGGCAGGTCATTCGGTTTGTTCTCCATTTCAGCCCTCTGTCCCCCGCCAACACACACAAACACATACACATACACACACTGAGATATACATTCACACACAAATAAATAGACAAACACATACACTCAGATGCACACAAACACACTCATATACACACACAAACACATACACACACTCAGATAAACACACATACTGTACACACACTCAGATACACACACACTCAGATACACATTCACATACATAAATACAAAGGCACACACACTCGATACACAAACACATACACGCACTCAGATACACACAAATACGTATATACACTCAGATACACACAAACACATATACACACTCAGATACACGCAAACACATACACACTGAGATACACATTCACACATAAATATACAAACACATACACACACTCAGATACACACTCACATACATGCTGTGTACTGTACATACTGTGTACACATGTGCATGCACACACTCAGATACACACACGAACACATAAATACACAAGCACACACACTCAGATACACACACATACACACTCACACACATGTACACATACTGTATATAGATGTGCATACACTCAGATACACATACATACACAGATACAAACACACTCATACATGCAACCTCTCACATGCGTATATACATGTTTGTAGGGAGTTGGTCAAATTCTCTTCATCGACAGCAATACAAACCCACCCCCTTAACCCCTTGGCCTGTCACTCACACAGATACACGCAGTGCCTTATCTCTCCACCTGCAATGGAAATAAAAGGTGCCACACCTACAACAGGTCCTACTGTATCACAGCCACAGTCCTGAACTTTCTGTTGTGGTCAGGACCTTATAAAAAACAGTACATGCAAAGGGGTTATAGAGTTCTCTCACTGATCTATCACTTATCAGATACAATAAATATCAAATTAAATCTGATAATGATAGTCTCTTGAGGCAGCATGGTTAACATTGCTGCTTTGCAGCTCCGGGGCCCTGGGGTGAATTCCAGACCCCGGGGTGCTGTCTGTGTGGAGTTTGTATGTTCTTTGTGTGTGTACTCTGGATGTACTCCGGTATCCTCACACAATTGCAAAGACATGCTGGTAGGTTCATTGGCCTGGTCTGAGAGAGAGAGTGTGTGTGTGTGTCCTGTGATGGGCTGACATTCCATCCAGGGTGTACCTGCCATGCGCCCGTTGCTTGCTGGGAAAGGCTCCAGCTCCCCCCCGACCCTGACTTGGATAAAGAGGTCAGAAAATGGATGGATAGTTTCTTAGATCGTGGAGGTTTAGAGTGCAGGTTTGTCTGACTAGCCCCCTGTTGTGCCACATTCCTGGAGCAAGACAGTCTCCACTGAATGTGTGCTGTATTTGCCTACAACATGTCAGAGGGAGACAGAGACCCACAGTATTGAAAAGCACTTTGAGACTCCAGGTCTGCCAGTTTGAACTTCAGATTGGAAGAAAAGAGGAATCCTGAGGGATGCAAGTGTTGTTATCAATGGATGACTTTGTTATTGACTCATGATCCTGTTCAGATGGTAAAAGCATCCTTTTCAAAAACTCATAAATGATCAGTAGCCTGTATCTGGAATTGAAGACACCCCAGAGCAGTGTTGCAGGAGTTAAAAGTGCTCTAAAACATGGACAATTTGACAAGAGGTCCATTCTTTAAACTTTTAGGTCTTCTGCGTGACAGATCCACGATCCAGGGTTTAGCTCCTAGGCCCCTGGTGTCTGTCTGTGAGGCGTCTGCATGTTTTCCCTGAGTGTATGCAGGTTTTTTTGTGGGCTTACAACTCTAGTTCTTGAGGGTCAGCAGCCAACTTGTTTTCTAGATCGAATTAAATTATACAGCTGAAGACTTTTGAAAAAGGTTCAATTTTCCATTTAAGGTGATGATTGGCTCACTAATGTTATTTCACTAGGAATAACACCACCCAAGAACTAAGCCAACTGAAAATATGATGTCGTGTTTTAGTCCGAATCTGGTTTAACCCGCTTGGCTGAGGGCAGACCTCCTGGCCAGAGGACGAGGGGGATGGGCTGTTGTCATCCCTCCCGAACTTTCCTTACTAACTCCATTAAAAGCAAAGGGGGAACAAAAACCCACCATCACCACAGCCCTGCACGAGTGCCTTCGTGCCCCACCATTAGCGTTTTCGTTTAGACGACAACGTCATGTTTTTGAATCTTTGTGGTGTTTTCTTCTTATCTTGCCCTGCCTATTTTGCTATTTGTTCCAACCAATTTTTTCACCTCTCCGCCTGCCTGATCCCACCCACCATGGGAAATACATACCTCCTGAAACCCACCTGGGGGCTTGGGCTGTCTGATTCCTGCCCACTCCTCTCAGCACCACAGCAGAACTAATGCGCAGGCAGGAGGACAGATGCGTCTCTCTGTAGGACCTCTGCAGGCTCGTCTGTGCAGGACGGCCCTGCAGGTTCTGAAGCTAACATCCCCACACAGCCCTTCCAGATTGTGCTCAGTTGTTGTGTATACCCCTACTTGTTAAGTCCTTGTCAGAGCAGTGAGCACTTCTCAGAGAGCAGGGCCCCCCCCTCACTCTGAATGTGTCCCTTTACTGTCGAACCCACTGGAGATCCCCTTTGGTGATTCAGACAGCCGAGGAGAGAAAGGAAGAGGAAACAGAGAGACAACAAAACAAAGAGCAGAGCTGTCAGTGACCCTAGGAGCTGGCGGCCCTGAGATATCACCCAGACTGTCCAGGAGCAAGACAAATATCTACAGCAAGGGATGAAAGCAGACACCAGGAAAACAATAAATAGATGGAAGTCGAGTGGACAGACGGGACGGCCAGGAGACTGATACCTTGTCAGACAGAGGAGGCAGCTGTCCGGGAACAGGCAGCCAAACAGACAGGAAGGATGGAGAATGTCAGGGGTCATCATCTGTTTTCTCTTTCGCTCCTTCCAAGAAACGATACACTGTGGCCTTACGGAGCGATGAAAGTCAAACAAAGGGGTCGTAATGCACTGTAGCTGCAGGACATTGTAGTGTTGGGCAAACGTGTGTGTTCATGTGTCACCATAAATGGCGGTTATGGGACAAAATGCTTTGGAATGCCCCTTTCCTTTCTACATCCTCTGCATTAAACAATCCAGGAGAGAGGTGGACCGCATCCGCGTGTCCTCTGAAATGCCCACAGAAGCTGTCTGCCTTTGATCTGGGTCATGGCAGGACAGGAGCCCCACTTTTTTGGGCGGTGTGGTGGCTCTGTGGCTAAGGATCCGCACCTGTGGCTGGAAGGTTGCTGGTTCGTATCCCGTGGCCGGCAGAGGAAACCTACTCCATTGGTTCCCCTGAGCAAGGCCCTTAACCCCAGCTGCTCCAGGGGTGCCGTATAAATGGCTGACCCTGTGCTCTGACCCCGAGCTTCTCTCAGAGTCTGTGGGTCTCATGGGGAGCAAGCTGGGGTATGTGAAAAGAAATTCCTAATACAAAAGAAACTGTATATGGCCAATAAAGTGATCTTATCTTATATGGCTTTGAGTCCCCACAACACAGCAGCAGAGCTAAGGTTCAGAATGGATGCGGGACTTCTTTGTGAGATTTAATAGTTAATCTTGAGCAGTGCAGGATCTTAAAAACATTATCTAATTAATCATAATGAGATGACTTTGATGTTTGAAAGGAAGGCCTACAGGGTGGAATTAACTTTTACTTGTGTCTTTGCAGCTTTGTGTGTAGTACTGCAGTCCAATTGATCAAATGGCCATTTCAGTTAAGGCTTCAATTAAGTAAGGAGGAGGAGACACTGGAATCACCAGAAAACACAGAAAGGGAGACCCATGCGATCTTCTAATGGGCAGTTGATCTGATCGGGATGCCTCGTTCTCAAAGGTGCCTTTGGCTAATCGCGCATTTCATAACCCCCTGATCTTTCGCGGTCTTGTGCAAATCACCGAGAGGCAGCTCGACTTTTTGGGGTTCCTATCTGTGAATGAAGTAGGGGAAGCAGAGACCCCCAAAAATACCCACTGGCGACAGAGGCTGAAGTTGAAAACCCGCTGGCTTCTCGTCATGTTCCCTGTCCTCGCTCCTGCTGTCAATGAAATACAGAGCGAGGGGAGGCAGGGAAGGGCTGGGGGGCGTGTGTGCGTGTGTGCGTGTGTGTCAAAGCATGTGTGGGAGGCAAGCAAACCGGCTGTGTGACAAGAAGATCACTATAGGTGAGCGATTGCTGGCGAAGACAAAGACACACGAACAAGCCCCGGGTTTTACTGGAGCCGACAGCAGCTTTCATTCACACAGATTAGGCCAAGTCGCAGATCTCAGATGTGGCTGAGGGAGGTTACATAACACCACCTCCCCTTCTGTCCTATTTGATGTGGTATTCTGAGAAAAACTCTTTAAGAATTCCTTCCCTCGCTTTGAAGTCTCTCTCTCTCTCTTCTTCTGCTTTCTTTTTTATCTTTCTATGTTTCTCGGTCTAGCCTTCCGTAGAGAAAGAAAGTGAATTTCTGTTGATTCTTGCTGCTTGTTTTTGTTTCCCTCTGGAAAGCAATAGGCGTTTTTGTATTTTTTAAAAAAAAAAACTCTTAGCCACACACTGTCAGCCCCCTCCCCCCGCCTTGTTCACAGAAGGATTTGAAAATGCCGATCTGTGAGTCATAGAGGTCGACAGAAATTCACATTGTTTAGTGTAACTCTATTGACGGTGTAAAGAGTGCATCTGCCGTGTGCAAGCCAGGGGGTAACCCCACATTGAGCATCTTGAAATTCTCCAAACCCTTGTACATATCCAGTACCTTCCTGAATCATTTGCGGCTTGTAAGCCAGCAGCCATATCACCCTGCAGGCCTCAACTGGCTCCCTACTGAAGCTAAGCAGGTTTAAGCCTGGCCGATATCTGGATCGGAGACCTCCTGGGAAGCTATGGTTGCTGCTAGAAGTGGTGTTAGTGGGACCAGTGGGGGGTGCCCACCCTGTAGTCTGTGTGGGTCCTAATGCCCCGGTGGGGACACTATACCGTAGTGGGCGACATCTTTCAGATGAGACGTTAAGCTGAGGTCCTGACTCTCAGTGGTCATTAAAGATCCCCGAGCCCTTCTCAATAAGAGTAGGGAGTTATCCCAGTGTCCGGGCCAAATTTCCCCCCTTGGCCTTTACCGTGGCCTCCCCATGTATGATTGGCTTGCACTTACCCTGCGACCCAGGTAGGCTCCGGCTTCCCGCGAAACTGTAATGTATAAAGCAGTTTGGCAAATGACATGACATTTACAGCTTATAAGAACAAAATGGAAGTTGAAGTACTATAGATCTTGAAAGGAAAGAATGTCATATGAAATCTGCTATATTGGTGAACTTTCCGCTTCATTGTTTTTCATCTCGGTGTGTGACAGCAGCTTTTCCAATCGGTTCTGCCATGATGGGTAATTCCCGTCCTCTGAAATGATCCCACAGGATTCACTGCACATCTGTGTGAACCGCACTTGTTCCATTGGACCTTTGGAAACAGGGCTGGATTCATCACTTTGGACCTGCCCTGACGTTGTGATTAAGATCCTCCTGTGGCATAAGCGCTCATCACTGATCCAAGTGTGCAGGGACGTGAACTCACGGCCCGTGGGCATGGAGTCTTCTCGAGCACATTCATTTAAAGAAGTGTCTTCGCAGACCCGTTCTCGGGATCACCTGGTATTGCTTCCCTCTTTGGTGTGGCCCCAGTCTGGGATTGCTGAAGGTTACTGAAACCTGATGAAAATGATTAGTCCCCAGTACCATCCCTGGACCAGCACAAGACTGGTTCTGTCTTTTCTTCTCACACGCTTCTATCGTGCTAAGAAACACACTAGTATTTCCATAGTGATTTGACAGGAGAGGAGACTCGCTGACAATGCTGTAAAATCACAGGCAGGTCTAGAGTAGAAGTTGTGCACTGCTCTGGTTGTCCACAGCTTCAGTTACTCTTGGCCCACTGTGGAGCCGACACTTGGATGCCTTCTGGTTACAGTCGGTAATGACACAGCCTAGACTCCAGCCCGCGATGGCTGTACCACCTGGTTCACTCTGGGGCTGGGCTTTCACAGTTCAAGGTGCCCTGAAGCTCCCACATAATCCAAAATCATGCCCCCCCCCCACCCAATACTGTCCCACCTCATGATGGGCATAATATTTCTGGCAACCTGAGGTATTTTGCAAACGTTCCTTTTTAGGAGGTACCCTGCCACCCCAGTCTCTCATAATACCAAGATGTAGAGTGGAAGATGCTTGTGCAGACGCCATTACAGTATTTTAGATCAGTCTTTTGCACAGAAAGTTTTGCAAATCATTTGTTTGCTGTTATTGGGGTGTGGAAGTGAGTTGCAACTGTGATCCACTTTGTATATTTTTGAGGCATTTCTTCTGTATTTCAATTGCAAATAATGTTCAATGCCATGTGAATGATGATGAAGACAGGTATTACACCTTTCTGATTTGCGTTTTGATTGAATGATTGATTATTAAGGAGTTATTGCTTAGCTCTAGGCTAGAACTAAACCGACCTAGGCTGGGTTTCATAAATATTATTTGCAGAGGGTGAAGTACAGGGTAACGTCTTTTTTTAAGCTACTGTCCTTTCTATGTACTATCAGAAATCAGCCCCCATACTCCTGTGAGCTCACTCCTATTTTGTTACTGTTTTATTTACCATAAGAACATAAGATGATTTGCAAATGGCAGGAAGACATTT
Organism: Lepisosteus platostomus; assembly: GCF_059453375.1. Taxonomy (NCBI): domain Eukaryota; kingdom Metazoa; phylum Chordata; class Actinopteri; order Semionotiformes; family Lepisosteidae; genus Lepisosteus; species Lepisosteus platostomus. Next base: position 16,769,985 of record NC_142623.1, read on the forward strand.
ACAGATACAGTACATACACATACACATACTGTAATACATATTTAACAATCTTTTTTTCACCTGCTAATTGGTCTAAAGATCTCATCCAGCTTCAACAATATGGGTGGGTAGCTTGTTCCACACATCACCACTGTTTTAAGCATTGATTCAGCTGCAGCCCATTGGGCTGACTGTCAATGCCTGAGGATTTTGAATACCTGTATCAGGACCCCCTGTAGTCTTTGTTAACAACTAAAAAGGGTTGGTTCATTCAGTCTGCCAGAAAAGGACATTTCTTTGAGGACAGAAATGCTACATTGGTAACCTTACTGATACAAATTAGAGATATTGATTGGTTGATTGGTTGACTGAATGACTGACTGACTGAGTGGTTGGCGGTTTGTTGCTTGCTTGCTTCATTCTGGTTGTACTTCTCTGGACTTCTCTAGTAGAACAGCAATATTTTTTCTAACGTGCTGAAACTGTTCAGAATAATCTACTAGTGTATCATACAATTTTAACATAACATCTCTTCATTTACTTTCTTTGTTTTTCATTATATACTCCAGCACTTTAGCTGCCATTTTCTTGTCTCCCCACATTGTATAGAAGATTAAAATGATGTGTCAACATAAATGCCTGGATCTCTAAGTACCCTCTTCGAGCTTGGAGTTTCATATTTTAAATTTTAAATTTGTTTTATTTTCTGCCTTTATTCAACACCCTACACTTATTACATGTCATCTGCCATGTGTTTCCCTAATCCTCAGTTTTGCCTAAACCTTTTTTTTTGCAGCTTCTATAGTGTTTACTGATGATTCTAGTTTGGTCATCTGCTAAATTGACTAGTTCACAACTGGAAAAGAATGTAGATCATGGATATAAACCAGAAAAGGGAAGAGGTCCAAAAACAGAGCCCTGAGGTACTCCACTAGTTATCTCACCCCAGTTTGAGCATTTACCCCCAATCAGTATCCTATTTTTCCAGTTCGTTGACCAGTTCCTAATCCAAGTACACACATTACCTTATTACACATTCCTGGAATATTAGAGTTAGTAGACAAACATCTATTTTCTAACTGCTTTATCCAATTTAGGGTCACAGGGAAGCCAGAACCTCACCTGGCCAGCAACAGGAGCGAGGCAGGAAATTCCCTCCATCACAGGGCAAAACACAGACACAAAACCACACATACTCACAACAGGGTCAGTTTTCACTGAAGCCAGTTAAACTTAAAGTACGTCTTTGGCCTGTGGGAGAAAACCTAGAGAAAACCCACACAGATAGGAATCGTTCCCAGGGCCCTAGCACGGTAAGGCAGCCACTGCGACCACAGTGACACCCATGTGAACTGACATTTTACTAGGCATTTTATTTAAAGCCTTCTGAAAATGTGAACATATCACATCCTCTGGCAAGCCAACTTTTTTGACACCTGCTGCACAGCAATCTAATTATCATCTCCCCCGCTGCTCCCCAGGAACCTCGGCTTCGCGGCCTTTTCCCCCTCAGTGTGCGGCTGCCAGCTAGCGTGCCTTGTCATCACCCGCCCCACCAGCGCTGCGCTTCGCAGCTTCTGGAAAAGCTCAACGAGCAAACAGGAAACAGCTGTTGTCAGGGAAACGCGGCAGCCAACAGGGAAGTTACCGACCGGGGCCATTAAAAGCAGTGTGGGAGAGATTAGGTAAGGAGAAAACAGCTGCAGAATATTTTTTTTTTCTGGGAATGATTTTTTTTTATTTCTTAAAAGAGCAAAAAGAAGTGTGCGTCTGGGAATAGCTCGAGTGACGCACGCACTGCCGGCCAGCTGTACAGATTGAGATCGCCACCCTTTTGACTGCGACCGCGGAGGAGCAATTACAGCGAACCCCGTACTTTTCCAAACACAAGATACCACACTCATGTCTTCCACACACCGCCCCCTCTCCCTTTTTTCAGTTTCCAGCACTGTATTGTTTCTCCATATGTGTCTTTTCCTCTTACACTGTCTGTTCTTATCTTATTTTGGACTCTGACCCAACTCTGAGCTCTGCTAGAGGCCTTGTTTCTGATCAAGCTTTTCTCCTTGTCTGGTGATATGGAACGGAAACGTTGCAAATGCCATTTATAAGAACTTTATTTTTTTTATTTTAAACTGGTTTAATTTGGAATGATAATAATCGCTTACAATTATATAGTGCTGGACCCTCCACTCAAAGCGCTATGCAGGTAATGGGGCCTCCCCTTCACCACCACCACCAGTGTGCAGCCAGCATGCTCATCACACAACAGCTATCAGTGGGGAGAAGAGCAGAGTGATGAAGGCAATTCAGAGACTGTTGTTGGTCATTCACTCATGAATTGGAATCACCAGTGTTTTTCCACAGCTTGGCTCGTCCAGGCGCACGGGAGAATGAGGAAGCGTAGGTAGACTCCTCTTCCCCGCCTGCCTGCCTTCAACCAATAGTCTTTTAACATGTCACACGCAGCACAGCCTCATACCGAAGAATCAGTGCCAATTGGAGGAGAGGCATGTCGATCACCTACAGCACCGGATACCTGATAGCAATTAGGAGTCGCTGCATCACCCTAAAATATATCTCGATCGATCAATATAGTAATCAATATCTCATTACATATCTCAGTATTGATATATTGACATAATTAACCAGCCACTACTGTAGTTTAATTGGGTGTTAATAACCCGACCTTAATCCTGCCCATAGCCTGAACCACACCTCTAACCCTAAGGCTTATATAAGGGTATTGAATAATGCTTTGTTGTTTTTCATAGCATCAACATTAGCACGGTAAAATATTGTTCATAGTTGAAACAGACACCTAAAGTATTACTGTGCATGGCTGCCTGTTCCTAGCTGTGATAATTATTATTAGCATTTGACTATTGACTGAACTGAAAATAAAAATGGTTATGCAATATCCCGTTCAGGGGACACATGTTAGCTGAGGCCTAATGTGAAAAGCAAACTTCTAAGTGGCACTGGCGTGCAAATACACTTAGGGGAAACGTTAGTCTATCTGTTCTGACATGACTGGGTTAGGTGTTCGTCAACAATTATAATGTTCTGTACTCATTTCTCACCCACCAGTGCTGTAAGTGGGGGTTTGTGGCACAAGAATGTCTTTTCCTTTAAAATGACATTGTCATTAGTACAACCCTGGGGCACCTAGAGTGAGACACTTTATCCCAGTTGCTCCAGTCCACCCAGCTGTATAAGTGGGGCTCAGTGTTCCTGGGGGTCATCCCTGTGATGGGGCTGGGAAGGGCTGGGGGTGAGTGGGGAGAGACATGTGCTCTCTCATCCTCTTAAACTCCTGCCTGATAAGCTGGCTGATTTGGCTTAGATTTGGAATTGACCTAATATCATTTTTTTAATGTATCAGAGGGGAGGTGGGGGAGAATGGCAAAACAGCTTTGGCAGAGAATGATTTGAAACTATTTGTTTCTGATGCATAATAGTGCAGAAGATGTCCAATTCCAGTTCAAGAGGCCCAAACTCATTAGGGATCTTTTCCTCTCAAGTCATACGATACATGACAAGCGCTTGACTCAACTCTTTCTGCAGCCCTTGGATCAAGCATTTGTGTCACATCTGTGTAGTTTTTTTTGTCCCATTTAATTACGATATTTGCGCCGACTCCAAGCACCCATCTGTTAATGGCACGTGAAAAAATCTGAGCCTGAAGACAGGCTTTTGGTTGGCTAGAGTGAGCTCTTACTGGAAACCAATGGAAAGCTGCTTTGTGATGTGTGTGGGCAGCAGCCTTGATTTTATCCTGGTTTAAATCTGTGTTTCAGACTGGCAAGTGATCTAACGGCGAGAGAAGGGCCCAGTTCCTAGAACAAAAACAGCAGTCTTTACTGGCATGCTCATATCTCCTTCCTCAAGCCAGAATGATTTGAACACCAACCTTTTTTTTCATTTCGAAATAGTGAGGGGGATCGAGCTGTCCTTCAAATGTCCCGGAGGTGTGAATTCGTGACAAATTCATGGCAAAAGTAGCTGTAAAACATGGTGAGGAACTGCTGTCTGCTTTTTTCTCTTTTCTACCCCTCCACCACCCCTCCCCTTGCCACTTCTAAGACAATGACGGCAATCGGAGCCCTCAGAGCATCTGAGTCAGGCCATCACTCAGAGCATCTGAGTCAGGCCGCCACCTGTTTTTGATCTTCTGCCCAGAAAATGAAAGTGATATCCAAAGAGCTTCTGTGTCAGTGAAACAGCAAGAACTTTATCACCCCCAGAAGGTGAATGCTGGATTCGTGGGACAGGCACAGCACAGGTTCCTGTAATCTGATCCTTTGCATCTCCCTCCAGATACGGTCATCTGCCACTGTAGTGAAACTGCTGGGCTTGTATCCATTGCACCTTGGAATAGCATCTCGACCCAGCCTGTCGTCAATGTTGGGGGTCACAGAGGCATTTTCAGCAGAAGATTCAGTGGAGCAATCTTGAAGCGGCACTTAGACTTCCGGCCCATAGATGTTGATCAGTTTCAGCCCATTGTGATGTGCATGTTCTGGTATATTACGCCAATAAAACCAGGGGGTGTGTCTTCTTTGGAACCGTGGGGGGGGGGGGGGGGGGGGGTCTGTTATAGTACAAACAAAATTACCATTGCTAAATCACCCCGCAAGCCAAAAACAGAAAGCACGTCAGCTGACATGTGTAGGCACACACATTCTTCCCATGAAAACCTCTGCGACTGGCCTAACTGGAAAATCCAGGTTGCCTCTTGATTTATAATGAACTGCCCTTGTGCTTTATAATGAGTAAGGATCAACTTAGTCAGGGTGCTCACTCAGAGAAGAGCTTCAAGGCAGAAAAGCATATTTAAGCATGCAGGAAGCATAAGGTGTGTTAGGCAGACAGCACACACGGTCCACCCCAGTAAAATGTCTATAAAGCACCGTCTCGGACACCGAGACAGTTTCTTTATCAGCGTCCGTAATGAATTACAGAGGTGAGTCCGAGGCTTCTGTATTGCAACTTCCTTCAGCCTGCGCGAAGACTAATTAAGTAGACAAAGTTAACTCCCTTCTTTTCACAGTAGCCTGATAAATAAACGACGAAGACATCCAGCCAATATTAACCGGTTTTGCCGCGACAGGAACTCATGCGCTCTGCTGAACTCGTCCGGCTGTCTCTGCCCTGACTTCACCTGGCAGCTCCTTCGGTACTGAAACACAACGATTGCAAGGTCTTTCATCAATCGTTTCCCACTGTCAGCTACAGATGTAAAAAGGAGGTCAAGTTCAGCATACTTCTAGTAATCTAAGAGAGATAGCCATCTACATTTTTATCGGTAAACAGCTCTTCAGGATTTCGCAGAAAAGCCTGGCCTATAAAAAACGAAAATCGAGAACCTTTCCTTCGGCGGCTGTTAAGGGTTAATAATGATACTGTATATGTATATTAAAAAAAAAGTCAGTCACTGGGTTCATATCGCACGTCACTGCAACCGACAGGTTTCTCAACGACTTCCCAAACCACAAGGAAGATCTGACCTCACTCAGACTCGAGCTCCGAGGCTTCGGCCGTGAAAGAAAGAAAAAAAATTTCCACAGAGACCAATGTTTCCACACCGGGACCTTGAAGAGGAAGAGTGAACCAAGATGTTAATGTGGTCGGTGCACCAGTCCCGTGATTTAAAACCCTATAATGGCTTTGGTTTACAGATTGACAGATGAATGCTTCTGATTTTAAAAAAGCCACGTTATCATTTAAAAAACAAATATGTTCAGTTAAGAATCACTTAACAAAAACGATTTTCCTAACAATTTGTTGGGGGTTGTTCGGCTTTGCTCATAAGCAGACTCTAACCATGGTTCCGAAAGCGGTAACCATCGAAAGATTTTAAAGAATTTATTTATTTATTAATTTATTTATTAAAACCGCGTCTAATTGTAGACGACGTGAAGCCGAACTATGCAAACAAAAATATTTATTGTGTATTTAGGTGTGACACTGTGAAAAATGATTAAACATCAATGCTGTTCTTCGCTTCAGGGTGTTTTGTTTAAAGAGCATTACTCTCACACATCAAAGGGTTTAATTAATCGCTTAAAGGTTATTTTCCTATTTTATATGATTTGTATCAACAGTAGTTTTATTGCTGACAGTAGCAGAGGAAGCTGAAGTTCTTAGTCCTGCTCAGCACGGTTCTCTGTATCGATAGGGGTGATAATAGCGTTTGAGTGGAGTCCAGGAGCATCGACAGTTCACCCAGGTCAAACAGTACCTCAGCGTTCAAAGTCAAATGAAATATTTCCCTCGGAAAGGTCATTCGAATAGCAAGTTCTCCTTGTCAAATAAAACAAAAACTGGATTGGACGCTGAATAACCCATGCTTTATTTAAAATAATTAAAACAATAATTATATTGTTTTAGGGTGCCCGAACTCCTAAATTGGTATTATTATGACGATGCTCGTATTTTGCGCTCCTGGACCGTGTCGGGACAGGGAATGATCTGAGATTTTCCGTGTTGGCGCAGCAAGTGAACAGCCTGTCTTTGATGTGCCGGGAGGTCGGTAACATTGTCACCCAACTCGGATCCTAAAGAGCTGGCGCTGTCCGCAGGCTTTCCGCGGTATGTCTCTTCAAAGAGCAGCACCTGTTAAATCGGTCCAGTTAAGACAACAACGAGCAGACTTCTCTTATTAACACGACAACCTGCAGATACAACAGCGCCCCAGAGCACTAGACAGGCTCGGTACAGGACGTACCCTGTGCTTAGTCTTGCTCTTGAACAGAAAGTGCCTCCTGGCCCTTACTAACACTGGCGGTGGTTTCCTTATAAAAAGCCAGTAAAAACCCATTAGTTCTCCACCATCCACACCTGTAGCAGTTAGAGATGTGTGGGAGTGAAGGGCTGAAGCCAAACCCGTGTATTTTAACTGGGCGAAGGGGTTTATGATTAGGACAGAAGAGCTGGAGCTCTGTGTCTAATCACTGTTTCACTCACGTCTATACCGGTAAAGCTGGCGTTTATGGTATATGTCAGTCAGCCTTCATTGTTCATCGTCCAGCTGAATGATACGGCAGAGACAAAAAAAGCTGAGATGGTAATAATTATTATAATAATCCTTACATTGATATATCGCTTTTCTGGACACTCCACTCAAAGCGCTTTACAGGTAATAGGGACTCCCCTCCACCACCACCAATGTGCAGCCCCACCTGGATGATGCGACAGCAGCCATAGTGCGCCAATATGCTCACCACACACCAGCTGTCAGTGGGGAGGAGAACAGAGTAATGAAGCCATTTCGGGAGGCCATGATTGGTAAATGCCAGGGGTAAAATTTAACCAGAGCATGGGGGTTACACCCCTACTCTTTTTAAAAAACGCCCTGGGATTTTTAATGACCACAGAGTCAGGACCTCGGTTTTATGTTTCAACTGAAGGACGGCGCCCGTTCACAGCATAGTGTCCCCGTCACTATACTGGGGCATTAGGACCCACACAGTCCGCAGGGTGAGTGCTCTCTACTGGTCCCTCTAACACCGTTTCCGGCAGCAACCTCAGCATTTCCCTTCCAGACACTGGCCAGGCTCACACCTGCTGAGCGTCAGTGAGCTCCCAGCTGTGAGTTGCAAGATTATATAGGTCGCAGCAGGGTGATGGTGGTCTTGTCAAGCCGGATGGAGTTTTTTTCTCTTTTTATCTTTAAAAAATAAAATAAAATAAAAAACAATTTGCTGCTTTATCTTTATTGAATCAATTCGTCGAGGTGTTTGTGTTAGTTGTTTTTTTTCAATGTTTTTACAAGACTGTGTGATTCGCCCATTACTCACAGGCAGAGCCCCGTCAGAACTGGAGCGGCCGGCTTGTCTTCAGGAGCCCCCGGCTGTCCGCCTTCTGGAAGTCAGTCAGACCCGCATTCGATGCTTCAGAAGAAGGGAATGTCTCTGGGCTTGTGAACCCCTGATTATCGACCTAAACAGTCGGGGGACCTTCTGGGCGCGATGGGAAAGAGGTTCAGATTTTCCCATATATACGTCTAGAACGCTAAAATAATCATGTTCTAAACCTTTCTGATTCAACCCCTTCGTGCAATTGCAGAATTATATTTAATAGATTCCAGACTGATAGACGATCCCGTCCAATTTTTTTTAATGCATGACAACTTTGGACAGGAAGCCTAGCTGGCTAAGATGCTAGATGTTACTACGGTGTGTGTTTAGTTACGGGGCCGCCATATTATGAACACTTCTCTTGAATTGATAAACCGCAACACAGTTTTCAGATCACCTGTGAAGGACAGTCTGCCTACTGGCAGGTGACTAGCGAGCGCCTCGAGTTTTCTGCCTTTGCGCAACTTCTTGAGTGGGGGCCGCGTATTTTTTTTTGGGGTGGGGTAGCGAATAGGGATTTTTTTCCGAGTTTAGGCGAATGTTTGTTGAGGTCTTGGCCACACCTTAGTAACCTTTGGCCTCCCCACAAACCGCGAGAAAAACAATCCACGTGAGAAATTAAGTCGCTAATGGTCAGTCCTGGTCCTGACGAGCCGTCCTGGGTGGTGGTTTTCTAGATCTCTTCAACGCAGCCATACCTGAAGAAATAGAAGCAGCTTTTTTAGTCCCATCAAGCCCGTAGAGAACTGATGAAAGTTCAGAGATGAGCTGTACGGACGCCTGCGAATTAGAGAAGGTCTTCGCTCGCAAACCTGCCTCACTCCCATGCGGGCATCTGTGGGATCCAACCCGGGATCTACTCCAGTCACTTCCAGAAGATTCCCCTTCCAGGAGGTCTTAGGGAAGCTTGTTCCCGACGCCCTCCACAATATGTGTGAAGACGCGCCTCTTGTTTTCTGTCCTAAATTGTCTTTCCCATCACTTCTCAATTCCTGCTGCCCTTCCTGATTCCCGGTGTCGTGGGGTTGTCGGTACCTTTCGGGATGTTGAATTCTGTACTTGAATCACGGCTAATCTGTGTTGAAAAGTAATAGAGAAGTACACGTTCTAGGGAATTCGGGACATTGTAAGTTACTGTAATACGCTGTTACATACTAATTACAACGCCGACCCATGGTAAGGCCGTACTTGTAAGAATGATTGGGTTTATTATAATTGGTGTAATGGGTCCTATAGTAATTTACTATAGTTTAATACAAATTTATAGTAGCACAGCAATGTTCTAATGTAGTACTACTTAATCTGAGAGAGTACATGGTTATAAAGGAATTTTCTTGTTGATGAAACTCCATCCATTTTCTAAGCGTTCTATCCAATACAGGGGGCCCAGGAGTCTATCCCGGCAGGCAATGGGCGTAAGGCAGGGTACACTCTGGACGCGACACTAGTCCATGGCAGGACACACACTTACAACAGGGCTAATTTTCACCGAAGCCAGTAAACCTATTAGCATGTCTTTGGAGTGTAGCAGGAAATTGGAGCACCCAGAGGAAACACACTCGAATCGGAGAACATGCGGACTGCACACAGATAACACCCCAGGAATTGAACTCGGGGCCCCATCGCTGCGAGGAAACAACGCTCTTCACCGCGCCTCCGTGCCGCCCCGTGTTAAACTCGCTCCATTCTTTTTTTTTAAAAAGTGACTAATAACGTGAAGTTAACTTTCAGCGTGTCTGGCATTTCTGTCGTGCGTGCCCGCGCGAGGGAGAGTTCCTGTGAGAGTCTGTTTGTGGGGCTGTCTGCTCGGATGAAGGAGCGCGTGTGGGAATCCAGCCTGCTTTTGTTTTGAGCACAATATCTGTTTGTGACTGATGACGAACCAACGCCAACCGACAAGCGCTCCGGCGAGCGCTGCAATTGGGAATGACAGACGGACTTTTGTAAAACCGCAGTTCGTAAAAACACTGTGTCCCTTGTTAAAGCAAACCGCATCTTGTATAGTATGACAGACATGTAGAGAGGATCCGGCGAGAAATAAACTGTTTGGATTGTGTGTGCGGCTTTAAAATAAAGCTAAAATTATATCGGCGATTCGTTTACGTCTTATTCTCTAGCTGGTCTTGATTCCTGTTGCAGCAGATACCGTGTACATGCTCGTAGTTTGTGTGTATTCAAGCCAGAGTATGCCCAGTTCGGATATAGGTGCAGATTACCCGTACTTTGGAATTGGCTCGCGAGAAACGTGTGATTTCAAAGCCGTGTGACGGGAAAACGCCAAGCGCGAGGTGTCAGAAAAACTATATATTCATCACATCCATGAAGCAATTGTCCACGGAAATGTTCATGAAGGGACTGTTTGACCATATGAGCTGTTCCACTAACGAGCACAACAATGTTCTTAAACATTCTCAGGAGAAGGAAAACGCAGGTGCCATTGTAACTTCAAACTAAACGGTGATGATGATCGCAGCTGTCAGCTGAGAAACCCTGACGCTGGAAAACTTCTGACTGGAGCTCATCGCCTGGGAAAACAAGGACAGCGAGACGATGAGAAATAAATGTGGTATAAACACAATTACACTTTTAAAAGGCCAGTTAAGAGAGTTAACTACCATGAGGTTAAACTGCAGTGAACGTCTCTTCTAGAAACAACAGAAAATCCGTGGGATTCGTGGACTGTTACAGGCATATTCTCAATCTGCAAAACACTTGTTCTCCAAAGAACTTGAGGCGGTCTCTCCTTTCATCGAGTCCCATAGCACTGTGGCTAAAATTACATTGTTGTTTATTCATATTTTAATGTTTAATATGTATTTATTATAGCACAACACAGAGAGAACATGTAAACTCCACACAGACAGCCCTCAGGGAACTGGGCTCAGGGCCCCAGCGCTGTGACGCATCAATGCTTAAGGTTGCGCCACTGTACTGCCCTTAATTACAGTCGTTATCCACAATTAAGTGTCCCTATTAAAGCCTTCTACCTGCTCAGCGGACTGAGCTGCCACAGGGACTCATCCAGTGCCCCATCACTGCTGAACCTTGAGCCACCCAGAACGTGAGAAGGGCCCCATGGCTCCTTCCATTTGTAATCTATCTTGCCCGTTTGGTCATTCGTAGCCGATTTGTCGAAAGACCTCATCCATCCGCCTAGGTTTCAAATACACTTCCACTGTGCCCCGTGCTTCCTGTTTCACTCTTCATCCGGAAGACACCCTCGGACTCGACCGAATCCTATTAAAGGAGTCAAAATGGTAGATCTCCGTCTAAGACTAAAAAGATTCAGTTGCTTCAGCTCATCAGTGTAGGACATTCACGTATATCCCGGTTTTATCACTTAATTGGTCTATTAATTGGTTAAATTACTGTCTTTGCCAATGCCTGTCACTCACGAACTTGATGGTGCTGGTGCTTGTGCTTGGATCAGGACTTGTGCGTCTCCTGATGTCCTCACCTGCTTCAGACCAGGGGAATTGTTTTAATTGGTCTGGTCAATTAATAATAATAACAATAATAATAATAATAATAATAATAATAATAATAATAATAATAATAATAATGTATTATTATTATTATTATTATTATTATTATTAATTGAATTTCTTTATTATTAGCCCTATACAATTAGTTCAATTAGCTAACAAAAATTATGTTTACTTCTAAATACCTTCACCAATGTATATTACCTATATAAATCAGATTTGAATACAAGCACAAGCCAAATTAATAATTATAACCGTAATGAACGTAAAACGCTCATAAAGATAGTCCCCTCTGTTTTAAGATGTGTTATTATTAACGTTTAGCATATGCATATTTGTGTTCAATCTTAGAAATATTTTCTGTTGTATTTGCGAATGCCTTCTTTGGCGACCTAAAGACTTGAAAAGCGGACGTCTTTTTTTTTTCTTCAGCCCACAGAGTCACCGAGAGAGAAAGAGAAGGGGGAACCCGTGTAGAGGCGGTGACATGCGATCTCTGTTTCCCTTCTATTACACAAGAGAAGCCGCCTGCACTTCAAACAGCCTGGGCCCCCGGTGAGTAGCTGAGGCGGAGCGGCGGTACAGACGGCAGCTGCGGGCCCGGCCGGGCTGTTTCAGTTTGTGTGAGAAGCCTCTGATTAGACACGCCTGACTGGCTGGCTGGGGCTGACAGGGGGTGAACCGGCCAAGTCGAATGTTCCATAAAAAGAAAAGTGATGACTCACTGTAGTTCCCAAAATTCCCCAAATCCTCCTCCCTCGTCCCCCCTCCCCTACTTACTTCCCGGTTTACGGGAACTGGAATTTGTTTTTCTTTTTCTCTTCGCCTTTTTTTTTCCGACAAGGTCAAGTCTCAGGTTAATGTTTGTCTGTGTGGTCGTCTAATCTACACGGGGGCGGATAATTACTGCTCGCAGCTCCGGGAGACGAGGCGAAGAGCAGGCAGACACACGCGGGAGACAGAGCCCCCTTTGTTCCCCAGCGGGCTGGCGAACTGGAGAGTTTCCTACCTTATAAATGTTGAGCGTCTATAAGTTATACTGGTTTATAAACCAAAACTCAAGTCCATTTTAATTCATGGAGATATGTACAAAAAATACCTGTAAACGGTGAACATTAATTAAAAGTCCTTAAGTACTTTATTTTTTATTTATTATGTGCTACTTTGGTCATAGTTGTCATTTTTACCTCGTCCTTGGTAGTTTAGTATCTCATAAATATAAAAGACCTATAAAACAACTGGGAACTAACCAGCCAAGACTGGACTGGACTGGACTTTGGGCAGCTCTGGTCCAGAATGAAACTAAATTATGTCTTTCTGGTTTCTCCCTGCTCTCCTGTTCTTGAAACTGAAAGCTTTTATTTTTTTAACACTTTCATGACTAACGACCTTTTTTCTGGCCAGGAGAAGCTGGTATTTTTAGCAGGCAAGTCCATTAAAAGTAAGAGCTCAGACCCTGAGTCAGTGTATAAACAGTATCTATTTCAAAGAGCTTTATTGGCATAGCCAGGGAATTAATGTGCTGTCAAAGCAGAAACATATAAAGTAAAAACGTAGTGTTTGACATTTATGGACATCTCATAAAATGTGATTAGGAGACAAGCTCTCTGTTCTTCAGGCTGTGACAGGAGATCACATACTGGGCTGCAGCTCTTCTGCAGAGCACAACCAAGTTTGCTCTCTCCTCACCCAGTAGGATTGGAAGCTGTGCTGATTGTGGCAGGAGAGTGTGTTTTATGCTTTGCTCGCAATCAAATGTTTATGCTTCCTCGCAATCGAAAGTAATATCTTCTCGTGAAGCCATTTACAAATTCGTCCATTTTGTCAGCCTGTGGGTTTGTCAGTAAAGGTGACATTTCCCTGACAGGACAGCGTTGAATCACTGCTTAACAAAGAAACACCACCGACATCCTACTAACGAGCAGTCTGTAACAGCTTCAGATACGGGTACACCTCTGGCTTTAAGGTCAGGAGTGTGGGACAGGGAGAGGATTAAAGAGCTTTTTAATAAGAGGGAAGTGGTAGCCAGATCCCTGTGTCCTGTTAGATCAGCATTTCGATCCTATTTTCCACTGGGCCAGCCTGAGTCCCTGTGTGAAAAGAGGAAGGTTTGTTCCCCAACTCACTTTGTGCCTCAAGATTAAACTCTCCAAGACCAGGAGTCAGACTTCCAGACAGGTGGCTGGAAACTTGTGGATTTCTAGCTGGGGTTTTCCAGCCAGGAGTGGCTACTCGGGACACATAAACATTGTCTGCTGTGCTGTGCAACCAAATTAAACTCCTTTGGTCTCTACCAGTGGGGGGGAAATATCCCAAAAGCACAGGGTTTAAAACAGTTTCCTCTTTGCTCAATTTAGACCGTCTGGGGCTGGGGACTTTTCAACTGCGAACAAAAAAAAATCTCAACACAAGGAACAGAAGAAAATAATGGAAAAATCTGTGTAGCTCTGTAGTGAATGGCTGTGTGTTAGTGTCTGAGCTCATTGTCTGTGTGGGCTAACCATGGAGGATAAGTGTGCCTTTAACCCTTTCACTCTAAATTATTTGGATTTAAAACTGCATGGGCGAGCAAAACCATTGGAAAGGGAAAAAAACGGTGCTATCTCTCTGAACCGCCACGCTTGGATAATTAGAGACAAGTGTGCTTCTTTAAGAAAATCTGCTCTAGCCTCGTGTTTGTGCCACAGTAACGCACAACGGTGCGGTGAGGGCTGCAGATCAGCAGTAATTATACATTACTTGCAACTGTAGCTTGGGGGAGAAAATGTCAAATTACGACAATTCAGAGGAGGATGGAGGGGGTGTGGATATGAAGTAACACAGCTTCTGGGTTTTATCATCAGCCATGAAAACATCGCTGTGCTTCAGCCCTCAGTCACATTTGACCCAGAGCCCTCAAAGGACTAAGATCATCCAGAGAGGGCTCCAGCTCTGCAGAAATCTCCCACTCTTTCCTGAACACGTGCCGCTCCTCAGCAGAGTTTGTTCAGGGAACACTGCGGGTATCCCACCTCAGGCAGTCGGGATTGTGTGCAGGGTGGAGGATCGTCAGCTCATTGGAATGGCCCCAAGGCATGTCAGGGGGCGTGGCCCAAGGGTCAAAGGTTAGGCTCAGGTGGAGGGTGTTTGGGAGGTGCCACGCTGAAGCTGGAGGCATGCTTTCTTTCGCTGCTGCGTTGCATGGAGAGATGAGTTGTTATCGCTTTTAATTAAATTGAATTGAATTAAATTCTCTTTCTAGAAAAGGCTGGGTGAGACACTCGGATGAATCAACGACTAACTAGCAAACGGCCACCATGGGCCGGGCGGTCTGTGTTTTGTTTGTAACTCCTCTCGTGTTCTCATGCTCTTTTATGGCGTTCTCGCTGTGAAATTGAGTCCGGGCAACAAGGACTCAGACATGCCAGGGTCTTCCTCGGCGATGGCTAGGGAGTGGGCCTTGTTGCCTGACTTGCTGCCCAGTGCACATCCGTGTGTGTGCGAGAAAACTTCCCTGCGCTCCAGACGAAGGAATGCGCGTGTGGTTGGTGGTGTCTGAGCCGTGCGCTGAGGCGTGGCATGGCTGGAGGGAAAGAAAAACACACAGAGAGCCGCCAGGCTTTGCCAGGTACCCACCTGTGTGCCCACAGACAATCAGACAACAACACAGGCCCCGGCGGGCAGACAGGCAGGGAGGACTGTGGAACCGTCTGGAGCGGCAGGCCTGGGGGTAAGGAGGGGTGAGAGCCCTGACTGAGTTCAGCGAGGTCGGCCCGTTCGGCACTCTTTGCACTCCAGAAATGTCCCAGCCCTCCGTCTGGAATGACTCGCCGCGTTGCTGTTGTTGTTTTCATCTCCCTTCCTGTCTTTCAGGACAACTCTTGAAGGCGAGGAATGAGCAGCGCAGAGACGTGCTAGAAAATTCGCCACCACCTTTGTGTTTTCGGTATGTCAAGTCTTCTGTGTTATTTCAACGCCTGTGCACTGTGACAATGCCTTAGACGTGCACGTGAGATCTTGTGGGTAACTGTACGCAGCAGAGTGCGCTGTGCTGGCAGGGCTGCAATCTATGTTGCTTCTTCTCGTGGACTTCTGGGATGTTAGCGGTCTCTGGTGTCCGCTGTCGGCGGCCATGGGAGTGCACTGCCACATTGAATTGCTGGAAAAGATGTGGTTTCTGAAACACGGTTAATTTGATTGCCTGTACTTACTGTATGGGCTACCCTGCCTGTGTGTGTGTGTTCCCGAAGGAGCTTTTCAGTTTGGACTCAAAGTATGAATCACACTGTGATTATTTGAATTAATCAAGAATATAAGAACATTTGTAAACAAGAAGAGGTCATTCGGCTCCTCTGGCACATTTGTTTTTTAGCAGACAGTTGGTCTTAAGATCTCATCTGTGCATTTTACAAAAACATAGTATTGGCTGCTGTAGAATTGCTGGGTAGCTCCTGTCCTACTCCCACAACTCTTTGTGTAAAGAAGCGCCTCCGGTTCACATGTCTGATTGCACTTAATTTCCATCTCTGTGAAGTAGTTTGTGTTTCTCTGTTGATTCTCAACAGATATTGCTTCTGCTAGAGTCAATAAAAATATATTCAGCAGATCTACCATACCAGTTCAGGGATCACAGACTCAGGACCTGCAGTGCCTTTTGTCTTCTGGTTTTTGTTCCAACCTGAGTAGTCCATTAAACAATTACACTAATGATTGTTGAAATGGGGCATGTAGAATTTTTGTAAGAGTCTTTCACAGTTGATTACACAAAACATCCTCTTCATTAAAGGTATAGTTACCTAAAAATCACCTGGGAGCCTGGATAGAACGATTCAAATTATGTGCAGCTAATTAAATAATAAAACAGGAATACATGGTCTGCATTTGAGACCCCTGTTATAATTATTAAACTCTTTTTTTGTCGGTCTGTTTTTCTACATTACTAAAACCCAAATCAGTCTCACGTGTTCAGCTCAAATAGTGTCAACATCAGGGAACAGTTAGGAATGTCACCTCAGCAGTGCGGTTCAGAACGCAAACGAGGAAAGAACAAGACATCCTGAAGAAGCTGACACTTCAAACCATTAATAAAAAATGCAGTTTGCAAAAAGAGTGCACATGAACATTCACATGAGAACTGATAATCCTGCATCCTATAAAGCAGACAGAAGTTAATGTGTTATGTATGTGTTGGGAAAGAAGCTGCTCTGGTTTAAGGCTGGAGTGACTGAGCGGAGTGTGTGGAGGCCTGGCAGAAGGCCCAGCCATGAGATCATGCAGGATTCTGGGCCAGTCGGCTCTCTGGGTCTTAAGGTCCCAAAGGAGATGAAGTAAATAAGTGGAGTGGAGGGGTCAGTCGCTGAACTAACCAACCGGCTAACCAGGTTGGCATTCACTTAGTTAATTAACCAACCAGTCAGTTCACCAGCTAGTAAGCCTGTCAGCTGCTGAGTCAGTTAACCATTCAGCCAGAGAACTAGTGAGTTATCTAACAGTACAGCTATCAGTCAGTCATGTAACCACCCATGTGCCCGGTTAGCCACCCAGTTAGGCACTTAACCACCCATCAACCCAGTGAATCAGTTAACCACCCATATGCACAGTTAATTAGTTAGCCATTCAACCAGTCAGTTAACCACCCATGTGCACAATCAGCAGTCAGGTAACCACTCATCTGTCTAGTTAATCAGCCAGAAAGTCAGTTAACCATCAGTTGAACAGTCAGGCTGTCAGCCCTTCAGTCTGCTGGGCTCAGAACACTTTGCTTGGCAGACAGGAAGCCCATGTCAGGAAATACCCTGACCGGCAGACAGAGACGACTAATTGCTGCCAAGCCCCTGGACTGCTGGGACGCCACTATTTACCTTATCGAAGCTGGACCGCAGTCAAAACTCTGGCTCTGTGTGGCTTTTCACAGGGGTGTCAGGGGCAGAACAGGGGAACTTTCTCACAGAGTGAACCAGGACTCTTTCTGCACAGGAGGTTTTGATCCATTTAAAGATTTTTAGCAACTGCAGGCTCCTGTATGCCAGCCAGCATCAGGTGACTGGTTCTGTTTGAGCTTGTCCTCTTGTGCTGAGTAAAATTTGCCTCGGGCACATGTGTAGAATTAAGCTAAAATTCGCTTTGCCTCATTTCCTTTTCTGTTTCACTAGCACAGCAGGGCATGAAACAAAATGCTGTGCAGAGCTGCAGAAGGCTCTGGTGCAGCACCAAAAAAAGCTGTTACTTGGCATGAAATACTCTGACAGCCGTCCTCTTAATTTAGGCGCTTGGCAAACTCTTTTTTTTTTTCAGAACCAGATTAACAAGAACAAGACTTTTAGCTGGTGCACAGCCGGTTTAAGTGACAGGTGGCAGGAAAAGTTATCTCTGACAGGCAAGAACAGGAAGAAACGAGATGGCAATAACCTGTTCTTCAAACACCATATTTATAAATCTGATTTTCGAAATAGCCAAATATCTTTTTACGTACGCCTTAGTTTCCACATTTGTTAACCGAGAAAAGCTCCATTAAGTGCATTGTCCAACTGTATAGTGAGGACTGGTGTAATGTGCAGTGTCAGACCACTGAACCATCCGCTGGCCTTGTCTTTGGAAAGGAAATGCACTTCATTAATATCTCTGATCTCTAGTTATACACCAGGAAGACAGCGCGTCTTCAAGTAGACTGAATGCTAAATAGCTCAATTTCAGTACAAACGAAGCTGTTCCTCTCCCAGCTCTAAGGTTTAAACCATTGGTATTGGTGAAACAATCTCCTGGCAGTTTGCTCGTCACCAGTGAACCCACCCTGCCACTATCAGACTCAGAGCCTTTCTTTATCAAGAGAAAACTACCATTTTCAGACCCTCTCTTGTAATCCCCAAGCAGGATAGAAAAATAATTATCAGATTTATCAATACACACCAGACTGCCCAATCATAGCACAGTAAATTGGGGTCTGTCATAACAGCACACAGTGGAGGATAGACTGGAAATACAATGCCTTAATTAAAGCTGGGCTACTTTGGAAAACATGCGTAGTCAGGCCTCCCAAGGCAGAAAAAGGGATCTGAAGCCTCAGTTAATGTTGTTGGACTGTTGTTTCGCTAGGGTAGCCACAAGACCTTTAAGGCCAAGTGTTTGGGCAGCGTGTTTGGCTGCAGCACAGTAATGATGATTGTGGGGGACAGGCCCTGTCCCAGTAAACAGGCTCTGAGCGCTGAGTCAGTGCGGGGTGTCACTTCGGTGAAGGTCTGTGGCTTCAGCAGCCACAAACAGCACTTGTTGACGGCCTGAATGCCCAGCTCCCTGTAATTAAGGTCGTTAGGACGTACAATTAACATCTTTAGCAGCCGTCCGCAGAAGGAGCTGTGGCTGGGGCTGCGGCCGGCTGGAAAATAAACCCGCGACGAGGAGTGGCGAGCGGTGACGCACGCGGTCCGTTTCCCCTCAGCGGGGCCCTGTTTGTTTTTGGTTGCCCTGCCAGGCTCAAGACGAAAATAAGAGCCGGCGGAGGCGCAGCCTCAGCAGGACGACAGCTGCAGTCGCCGCCGGGGGTACCCTTGGACTCGCCCTGCTTTCCTCGGCCTCCACGGCTCCAGACCGGTTTTCCATCCGGACCGGGGCTCGTCGGTGTGGCGCAGTCCTGCCTTGACCAAGCTCGTCTCCGTCCCGGCCTTCGTCGTCGCTAAGGGCAACGGCGCCCAGAAGACCAAAACATGCAGGACATCAATCAAGGCTGTGTTTAATTCCTCACGGCCTGCGTTTTGGTTATTGCCTACAAATAAAGTTAAGAAGGACTCCGGTATTTAAGGCCAAACTTCACACCTGGCTCTTTGACCACAGTCTCTGCTCACTGACTTTTCATAATGGCAGGACTTTTCGAATCCCATCAGGCCAGGAAAGAGTTAAAGATGTGATCAACTTCAATAGCCGCCACGCCCTTAGCTCTTAGTAATTTTAATCCAGTATAAAGTTAAAAAAATGGCCCATTTATGCCACATTGCTTTAGGTGTAAAGTTAACAATAGAAAACTGAACTTGCTACTTATTTTTGGCTGACAAAAGACAAGAACCACTGTGAGTGATTGCTGTTTTGTTTTATAAATATATCTGCATGGTGGTTCATGGTGGTTTTTGGAGGGTTTTTTTCTTCTTGTTTTTATCAACACAATGACAAAAAAAAACCTTAAAGCTCCTCTCCCGAAAAGACAAGCACTCAAGAACACACAGAAAAAGAAACGGTCCAGGACCAAATTTTTTTTTTAATTTTCCAATTCGCACTGTTTTGTATCAAAACATTCTCATCTGTTCTTCAGTAAACCTGTGGAATTAGTCATTGTGCTCTACCAGGCTGCAAAAGAAAGAACTCTGCCTTTTTTTTTTGGAGCTTGGAAAAAGACTGTCAGACGCTGTCCATAATTAGCATTGTGAAAGACTGCTGCTCATTGAGACACTACTGATACATCTGTATTAAGCGTTCCTTCTTCAAAACCAGAAAGTGCTTGGAATCTCTCCCGCAGTGATGTTAAATTAATCTGTGTGAGCACTTTAGTCTGATATTGAAGCCCTTACAAGGCTCTTCCACATTGTGGTGCCCCAGGGAGAAAGAATGGCACAGAGCACAGCAGAACTCAGAGCTACACTGGGTTTGCTTTGGTGAATGACTTTTATTTCTGTTTCAAGTGTCTGAAATTTAAAGATAAGGGATGAGCTCATGGGTTATGAGTTACCATTGCTGCCAACCTGGGCTCAGTTCCTGGGGTGCTACCTGCATAGAGTCTGTATGTTCCCCCTGTGTTTGAGTATCTGTGTGGAGTCTGTATGTTTCCCCTGTGTTTGAGTATCTGTGTGGAGTTTGCATGTTCCCCCTGTGTTCGAGTAGGTTTTCTCCAGGTGCTCTGGTCTCCTCTGGCTCCCCCGCGACCCTCTGCTGGATTAAGCGGTTAGAAAATGGATGGGTGAGCTCATTCTGGCTCCCAGGTGTATGTCTGTAATCATTAACGAGACTTGGGTGTCAGGAGAGCAGATTCATACAGGTTTCCCAATCCTCCGAAATCCGCTGGCTTTGTCCAGCAAGACAAAGAAAAGACAAAGAAAAACAACAAACATCCTGCTTAATAAAAACACCATCAATTCAGTAAAGTCTTGTTCTAAGTACAGTCTTATTCTGAAAGCTTACGATGGGCAGTTGCTCATACAGAAATGAAATGAAATCCTGAAATGACCTTGTGGGAGAGAATTATTTTACTAAACGCACAACCAAAGCGTCAGCACAGCCCTGTTCGAGCTGTACAATGGTACAGCTGGAAAACTGGCTCCATCTTAGGCTGGTGCACAGAGAGAGAGGCATCAAGGTCTTCGATGTTCCCCCATCCAAGCACCGAACTGGAAAACCTGAGGATTCGGTCATTGTCTGTGGGGTCACGCCCCCTGATTCATCAAATCCAATCTGCGGTGCTCCTCTTGTTAGTGATTTTCTCTCCATTGTCCTTAACCATCCTAAAGGGGGGAGGCAGGCAGCCTGCAATTAGTGGAATTAGCAGAAAGAGGGTTTGACCAGTTCCTAACGAGCTCAGGCAAAGCCTGCTGGTATCCAGCCCTGCCCAGTCATGCCAATCAGCTTGGCATCTTGGGGTGGACCCCGCGGGTACTCCCACCTTTCTGTTACACCCCAGTGTTCGATTTCATCTCATTCCTGGGGTTTGTCACGCTGCTGTGTGTGGGTGTGCACGTGCGGCTTGTGACCGTGCCGCTGCTGAGCGATTATTTCGCCAACGCTGATGGCTTTAACCTGAGCGCTGTCAGAGGAAACCGGTTCCTGTGCAGCACGAAATCGAAAGAATCCTGGCCTGCGGAGAGGGCAATGCCAAGGGAGTGATGCCTGTGAGGTAGTTCCTGGTCAGAGTGCCAGCAGGCAGTGATGCTTGACCTTTGACCCAGGGCTGAGGTAAATGATGCCCTAGCACATGTGCGAGGGCACAGTTTTGCGGGAAGTGCCTGCCTACAGGGTAGGCAATGAATAGCACACATGCCAGCTCAAATTCGAGATCAGACCTCACCCTGTTGCAGAAAACTTGATCCTGAACTGTTCTTGGCAAAGAGTGACATTAACATGAGGAATGGCTGTAGAAATCATCACCTGTGTCACCTGTCCAGGAAACAGATTCATGCTTGACGGCATTCCTGTTGGCTTTTCCCCATTCCATCATTCCTGTTTTCCCCCGAAGCACACAAGAACAGACGTCACAACCGAGAGGAGACCATTCAGCCCAACAGGCCTGTTTGGTAGTTTGTAGAGGCGCTGTGGCTCATAGTGTAGCGCACTGGTCTGCAGTTGGTGAGAGTCTGGGTTCAAATCCCCAGAGTAAACTGCTTTCAGTGAAGGTCTGGATTCAAGTCCACTGACTGCAGAGCTCCAGAGGCACTGTATAAATGGCTGACCCTGTGCTCTGACCCCAAGCTTCTCTCTCTGTCTGTGTGTCTCAGGGAGAGCAAGTTGGGGTATGTGAAAAGACAAATTCATAATTTGTCAAATTGATGCAAGTATCATATTTCAGCCATTTCTTGAAGACAGCCAGGGTATTGGCTTCTACCACATGGCTGGGCTACTTGTTCCACACTCCCACCATCCATTGTGTAAAGAAGTGCTTCCTGATCTCAGTCCAATGGAAATGTATTATTTTCCCAAAAATACCAGGAAAGCAGCAGGTTTGTTCTTCCCTTGTGTGCCTCAAACAAGAATCAGCAAAAGCCAGGCCAAGCACAGACACCTCCAAATCATGTATTGCTTTGCAATTATAATGATTACTGATTATCGCAAATTACTCACAATGGCTGTAAAGTTTGGCTTAGCAATTCTAACAGCTGGCCTGACATTTGTGTCGTGGAGTGTGAGGATTAGGGTGCTGGATTAGATTTCATGGGATTGAATCCCCCTCCCACTGCTGTATCCCACACCCGCCAGTCTGTCACCTCGATAGCAATGCGTCTTCCCGGGCCCATCCTATGGGAAGTACCAGGAGTGTGTGGGTCTCTCCCAGGGATTAACAACTCACTGCGTGTGGGGCAGTGAGTCATGCTGCGATCAGCCGAGTGTTGGCAGCAAGAGCTGGAAAAAACGCTCGCACACACACAAACACACACACACGTGGTATGTACTAAAAGATGTACCGCGTTCCAGCATTCTGCAATTCCCGAATTGACTTCTGTAATGCTCTACTTGCTGGGGTGTCTAAATCCACGAACTTCAGTATGTCCACAATTCGGCAGCTGGAATCCTGACCAGGTCTTGTGCAAGTGATCACATTACTCCTGTCCTGGAGTCCTTGCACTGGCTTTCCTTCAGATTCCATGTCAACTTCAAAATCCTCATGCTCATCTATAAGGCTCTGCATGGCTTGGCACCTTTCTACCTGTCTAAATTACTATAATCCTACTCCCCTCTCTTGCAACCTAAATTCCTCAAATTCTGGTCTCCCTCTGTCCCCCTAGCCTGTCTGCACTCTATAGGTCACAGGGCCTTCTCCTACTGTGCCCTAAAGCTCTAGATCTATGTACCAAAGTATATCAGAGAGTCACATTTCCTGAGCTCTTTTCAAATCAGACTTCCTTTAAAAGGGCTTTTATTTAACTGGTTCCATGTGCTCCTATTGTATTCTTTTCCCTTCCTGTTGTCTCCTCTCATTGTGTATGTTCAATGCCTATATTTTGTATATTTTATGTTTTGTTTTGTTGCTGTTCTTTAAAGCTCGTTGTGAAGCCACTCTTAAAGGTGCTATATATAAAGTTTATTATAAACAACATGAGCTGTGTGCACTATGCTCCCTATGACATCTGCCCAAAGCTTGGTGGCAGCTTCTACATTTGCCAGATGTTGAGATCATGTGTTTGTCATTTACAGCTGGTAAGGAGGTCACTGCCTGACAGTCATTTTGTGGAGAAGGAGAGGGTTGTACCTGGTCTTGCTGTGCTTGTGCTTGACCTGAACACTCTCCCTGTGACCCCACTTTGCCTAATCAGGATCCCAAGCTGGAATCAAACCCAGGAGTCGTATAGCTGTGCCACCACACCATCCTTCACACTCTCTACATTCGATTTAATCCAAACGATGCAGGAAGTGGTGTCAGCTTTTCACGATATAAGCCATGTGTATCTCTCTGCAAAGCAATTTTTCTTTGCCCAATGTAAAAGACATGATTATTTTTCCAAATACGGGTCCTTGCGCAGATTTGGCATTGCTCTGCAGCCCAAACTGCACAAAACATAACAGGTGCACATGTGTGGTAGTCAGGCCTGGCACTTAATGCAGGCCCTGATGCAGAAGCTGGGCAGAGGGCTGAAGGTAAGGGGCACCTTGTGGAAGAGCTTAGATACTGGTGGGGGTGGGGCGGCGTGATTCTCAGTTTACCGTAGCTGAGGTAATTAACTAATTAGAGAAGAAGAATGTGACTCTCACAGTTGTTTAGATCTGTGATGCTCAGAAGCAGCGCCAGCTTGCCGGCTGTTGTGATGGGGAATGCTGCTGAGCTGCAGTGATTTCTCTTGCCAGTGAGGTCATGGGCTTATCAAGTGTTAGCGATTCTCTTGCGGCTAAAAGCAATAAATCTGTGGGCGAGGAGGAGGAGGTGGAGAACAGTGGGAACAAACGTTTCTCTTCTTTCTTTTTGCCATTGTTGTTGTGTTTGCCTTTGGTGTACCTGGAGATGACCTCATGTCTAGAACGATGTCTTTGATTCTCCCCCCTCTGCGCCTTTTTTTCCGTGGATATCTGGTTTTGTTGTTTGTGTGTCGGAGTTTCACACCTGGGATAGCACTGCGGGATATGGAACTCCTGCCAACATTCCAGCTGTGGAGCCCGAGCGCAGACAGACATCGCCGGGATTCTTGTCTTAAAGACACAGCGCCGGTAATTTGTGGGGGAATTAAGGCTTGTGCCCGGGCTGTTCCCCTACTCCCTCCTGTTTTGAGGTGTCTCTCAGCGTGGCGTGTATGTCGCTACAGGCTCCGGCTTCATCCGAAAAGTTTGTTTTCGTAGAAGGAGAAAACGAGAGATGGAGAATAAAAAAGAAAAGGCACGTCGCAAAATGAACGAGGTGCTGTCCCATGAGATTGAAAATCGATTGAAAGCAGTAAAAATAAGCAGGACGCTCTCAGCTTGGTAATCGTTTATGATACAAAACCGATGTTCTGGCATACAAAACGTCTTCTTCGGGACGTACACGTTTGGCTCGAAACATATTCTTAAATCAGCTAATATTTATTTGAGAAAGGACATTCTATTCAGAACTCTTCCCAAGTGGTATGCTATCGAGTAGGGACTTGTATTCTAAGCCTGGATTTCATCAAAGGTCTGAAATCGGCACAGGTTCGGGACGTTCAGGCCAAGTGAATGCGCCCTCCCCAGTGAATCCGCTTTCAAGTTTTTGTTTGGGTAAAAGGGAAGTCTTGCCAGGCTCTTACACAACAGCCCAACTCAATGTGCGTCAGAAAAGAGTTAGGATGGGCCGCAGAAGTGCCCGTTTTATTTTCAGGAAGGAAACGCTGCTGCTTTGGAATAAAAGAGAGAGAGGGGGAGAGAGAGAGACTGGCAGGGAATTCAAAAATAGCGTCGCTCTGTGCAGACCCTGTGTTAGTCAGCGGACCCTGCCTCTCGTGCGGAGTGACTCAGGCAGCTCCTTGCTGACCACTTCCTCAAAGCCTGCAGCCGTTCGGGACTGCAGCCCGGGGGCTGTGACCCACGTCTTTACCATGGTTATGCCCATAGGAGAGTGTAGTAAAGCTCTTATCAGTTATTTCTGGGCTTGTAAGAGTATCATCCACAGGCAGGCAATACATAATAATAATTCCTTACACTTATATAGCGCTTTTCTGGACACTCCTCTCAATGGGCTTTACAGGTAATGGGGACTCCCCTCCACCACCGCCATTGTGCAGCCCCACCTGGGTGATGCGACGGCAGCCATAGTGCGGCAGAACGCTCACCACACACCAGCTATCAGTGGGGAGGAGAACAGAGTAATGAAGCCAATTAATAGATGGGGATAATTAGGAGGCCATGATTGGTAAGGGCCAAAGGGAAATTTGGCCAGGACGCTGAGGTATCACCGTTACTCTTTCTGTGAAGTGCCCTGGGATTTTTAATGACCACAGTGAGTCAGGACCTCAATTTTATGTTTTATAGTGTCCCCCTCACTGGGACATTAGGACCCAAACAGACCGCAGGGTGAGCACCCCCTGCTTGCCCCACTAACACCTCTTCCAGCACCAGCCTTACTTGGTCCCAGGGGGTCTCCCATCCAGGTACTGACCAGGCTCACACCTGCTGAGCTTCATTGGGCTGCCAGCTGTGAAACTGCAAGGTGACATGGCTGCTGATTGCTACATGATGAAGATTCACAGCATTCATTTCAATACATTAGAACGGTTACAGCCGTGAAGAGGCCATTTGACCCATCCAGCCTGTTTTGGCAGTTAGCACTTAACTGATCCGAGGACCTCATCCAAGCACAGTATCCACTTCAACCACATGGCTGAGCAGCCTGTTCCACACTCCCACCTCCTCTTGTGTAAGGCTTTGCTCCTGTTCTCGGAATGAAACGCACTTCCCCGTACTTTCCGCTCGTGCTCTCAGGTTCGTGTTTCGCCGTTCATGCAGAAGAAACCCATTGGGGGGTGGCTCCGTCAGGGACCTTTGAAGATTTTGAAAACTTGTATCGGGTCCGACTGTAGTTGTCTCTGCTCAGGGCTAAAAAGGTTCATTTCCTTCAGCCTATCAGTGTAAAGATGTATGCATCCAATTCGATACAATTATACTGGCTGGCTGACGTAAAGTTGCATAGAGTCAATATGCAACAAATGATGCGTATTTACTGCACACACCAGCCAAGAACTGGATAAACAATATGGATAAGAAGCAATAGACCAACGAAAATTCAATAAATCACAGACAGCATTAAGATGACCCTTTCAGGAGCAGCTCATTGCAGGTGTGCAGGTGCCTGGGAGAGGGAGGGAGGACTGGAGTGCAGAGACTCAGCTCCTGCACCCGAGGAGTGTGTGGGCTGATTGGCTTGGCGTGACTTGGAGGGCTGGCTGAGAGGAAGTGACACACATGTTGCCACACACAGGTGTGCTGAGGAGCAGGTAGGCGGACAGGACGTGGGCAAGGTCAGCAGCACACGGCACACAGGAAGCTGCCTGCTGACGCCACTCGCCACGCGCGCTGTGTACACTGCAGCGAACAGTGCCGTGCCTGGAGGAGCTGGGGGGGAGGGGGCACTTTTTACTTTTTCCAGTGGTCAGTAGAGATGTTTTTTGTTGTGGGGGGGAGGGAGATGGCAGCTGTAACATACATAGTTATTTATAGACTAGAAGTGGTGTGGAGGCGTTCAACATCCAAACAGCCCTGGTTTTATTTTTAAAAAGGCTCTCATCTTGTATTTGGTCCCCCTATACTAAATTTAAAACTCGTTTCCTGAGCATGAGTGGTTTTTCAAAACAAACAGCCTCTACACACATACTGCCTAATGATTGCAGAAACTAGAGGAGGCTAGGCTAACCCAGGTCCTGGAGAGCCATGGTCCACCAGGTTTTCTATCAGTCTCTCAATCAATCAATCTCTCAATCTATCAATCAGTGGTTTTCTGGAATAGTGTCATTTTTAACATTGGAAGGTGATTTGATCAGTCAAGTAGTTCAGAAATTATTTCAAATGAAAATACTGACATAATCTAGATCACGATAAATTGTCTTGACTTAATTTGACCAATTAGTTTACCAAATATATCAAAACTCACAGATGTTTCCTGTCAGTACATACTTACAGTATGATCTCAATCTTTCCTGTATACCCTATGTGTTTGACCATTAGCACAGAGTGGGCTGGCAAGTCTTAAAGTGACCAGTACCTAATGTACAAGTCCGATGAAAAAAGTCCATTTATTAACTGGGACTGTTTCTGACACCACAAACGATAAGTGACGTAAAATCAATCATTTATTTCAATATGAATGCTGTCTCCGATCTTTGCAAAGTCAGACTGCAGCAGGCTAAAGTGAACAGTCTGTTGAATCTTGACATGTAATCTTATTTACAAAGTGAATGTTTTAGTCTATAGCTTATTGGTGAATCCTACCATCATCTCCCATAATTCTTTCTTATCAGTATTAGTCCTGATTTTTTTAATGTAATCTATGTATTCTGATAATGGGAGAAACATCTCACACATTTTCTGAAATTATGTATTAAAATCCCTGGGTTCTACAATCACAGCCGTGCTCATTCCAGATTCCTCATGTCAGGAGAGGAGACAGTTTTGCAGAGGATAGAAACCTCTCCTGCAGACGCGGGAAATATCAAGAACTTGGATTTTGGACACGCTGCACTGAAGCTCAGGAGGCTCACAGGCATCTTTCCAAAGCTTGTATTTCCAAGAAATCGTCGCTAACACATCAGCTGCCACACTCAAGACTGGTCTTTTTTTCCACATACTATGGAAGATCTCTAAGCAAGAATGCCTGTGTGTGTCCCTGCTCAGAACGCTGAGAAATGATTGTCATGATTATGGGTTTGGTCTCTGACTCTGGCTTCTCAGCTCTCACAGCTGATCGACAAAGTGTGGGGGTCTGAAAACTGGCTGGTGTGACAAACGAGCGACTTTTCTGGCGGCTGATTTGTTAGGTTTAGTAATATGGCTAGTGTTAAGGTTTGGGTTAGGGTTAGGTTGGACAGGATCTTGAAGGACACGGTGTGTTCCCTTTGTAACTGCTGTAAGGCAAAAGCTGTTTAGATGTGATTGAGAGCTACAAGTCATTTTGCCATTGTCCTAACACGAGGGGGAACTGGTCACTCTGAAAATTAATGCACCGTCAGCGTTAAACTGGAAGAAATAAAACTAACCACGTATAACTGTGTGCCGCAAAAGACAGTGGTGTAATCAGTTGTAGTAAGAGAGGGAACACCTGACGCTTTGAAAAGCTGGTTTCTGTGTCAAAGGTGACTGTACGTCAGTGTGGGGAATTGAAAGATCATCAGCTAGCCCCCCATTTTCAAACCACTTTATCCAATTCTGGGTCACAGGGGAGCCAGAGCCTATCCCAGCAAGCAACAGGCACAAGGCGGGTCACACCCTGGAAAGGACGCCAGTCCATCACAGGACAGACACAGACACACACACCCACTCCAGGGTCAATTTCCCCAGAAGCCAATTAAGCTACCAGCTTGGTCTTTGGACCGTGGTAGGAAACCTGAGCACCTGGAGGAGACATACAACAAATTCCATAGCACCCCAGATGTGGAATCGAACCCAGAGCCCCAGCGCTGCACGGCAGCAAAGCTAACCACTGCTCCATCCTCCCACATGCTACAGCAGCAGCGGAAAAATCACAGGTGACAGCAGAAGCTTCAAATGGAAAAAGGAACTGGAGGGGGGTTGGTGCAGTAGGTGACCTGAAGAGCAGTTTTGAGAGCAGTCTAATGAGAAGTCTGTGCTCCAGCATCTGTGACGTCAGTGCTCTCAGACTGACGTATGAAAAAAAAAATTCCAGTTGGTGTTCTAAATAAAACCGGTTCCCGAATGCTAACGTGCCGCGCTGCGAGTACCAGAATTATCAATCCGTTGCCCAAGCGCGCCACCTAGTGGAATACTTTTCACAATAAAAGGGGGGAAAATTCAAAAAGTTCAGCGCTGCTCTCTGGCCTGGCGGGGGTGTGGAGCGGGGGGGGGAAATCCAGTCATCTCTAGGACCACAACTTTGGCACGTAAAGTCAATTGAGGTGCTCCACATTACTAGGACACAAAATAACACAAGAAAAGCCATTCAGCCCATGTGTGTTATTTAGGTGTTTGTATCTAATGAATCATTATTCTCACCGAGCTGTGATTGAAAGAAATCAGAGTAACAGCTTCAACGAGGTGCCTGGGATGATTGTTCCAGACTCCCACAATGCTTGGCGTAAAGAAGCACTTCCTGTTCTCTGTTGTATAGCATTGTTCTTACAGTGCCAGTGGTCTACAGCTACCAAGGCACTCTCTCCCATCTGTCCCCCAGATCTGTCTCCTTGTGTACAGTAGCCTCTTTCTCCCCTGCTTTGTCCTTCATTCTCCTGTGTTTTCTTTATATTTCAGCCTTTTCTCTCTCCCTGGCTCCTGAAGAGAGCTAGGCGGGAGAGGTGCTGTGTTTCTCATTTCTACGTTTCAGCAAGGAATTAACCTCTTCTTGTGCCTTTGCAGCCACACAGCTCTCCACTCGATCATCTGGTGTGCGACTAGAGTTTCAGACACTGTGGCTGTATTTCTGCATGGGGAAATGGAGGGAGTCTTTCACTGCAGTGTTCTCCACAACGCAGCTCTGGGTCTCTTTCATTTTTGAAGGGCTTCTAGCTGGGGGTGGTCCAGGCCCGGTTCTGGAGGGCTGGCATGTCTTTGGGTGTTCAGTCCAACCCAGCTCATAATAACCCCAAACCAACTTGCAAAACCTTCACTGGATAAATCTACAAACCCCTCCCAGCTCCTCAGGTGCAGCAGCTTTAAAGAGAACCTGCAGACACTGGGCCCCCTGGTGTTCAGCTGCTGGAGTTGAAGGTGTTTTATCATCTGATCAGCGGCAGTGTGGTGTTAGTAGATTTCTTCACACAGTGTGCATCATTCTGGCTGATTCTGTAAGAAGATAAGATTAAAAAATTGTTATGAGCTTGCAGTGGGAACATTACCAGAAGGGGAAGAGTAACTCTTCTGAGTAATGTAAAAGGGGCTGTTTTCACCAAACATTGCCGACAAGAAAAAGAAGAGACACAAGCTTGAGGGTTTAGTGCGAACGTTTTGCTTCTAATGTTTTGTCAGTTAGCATGGCCACAAGGACCAAACCAGTGCTGCACCCTGAAGTAGCTAAGTTCTGTTTCTTTCAGCCCATGTCTTTTGATCTGATACATTTCTTGGGTTTCTAAGTATAATCTATGTCTTTCCTTCGTTACGTTTAGAGGTCTGGCCTTTGGTGTTCTCAAAACAAAATGTTGTCCTTACAAAAGGAAGAAATTCATAAAAATGCACAATTCTCTTGTCTTTGAAACCTTAAGAAAAAGGCCAATCTTTCACGTAAAGGCACACCACAGTTCAAAGGAAAAACATTGGTTTTTCCTCTCGTCTGCAAAACACCCTGAATGTTTATCATGTCAATATAAGTTCAACCCACCTGACAATCACAAATGTCTTCTGATGTTGCTGTTGGCTTTTCTCTTGGGTCACTTTTAAATGCCTATGTCCATCACAAAGCTGCTATCATGTGTCCCGTGTGGAATTTGCAATTGTTGGTTACAGAACCAATTTGCCTGGACACCTGTACGTCACTGATATCTTTCCCTATTGGTACCGACTCCTTAGAATAACTGCAGGTGGCATTACGTGGACACCATGGAACACGACCTATTAACAAACCATATTAAGGAATCAGCTCTGTACCCTTAAAAAGCAGCACAGATCCTTGTGGATCATGGATCATTTTAAAGCCAATTAAAAATCTGCAATGACTGGTGTCAATAACTGATCCAAGTCAATTAATAAAGACTTGGATTAGAGATCCAGATGGCTCAGTTTGCCTTTCCAAGACCGGGGGTATCTAAGTGCATTGTAGGAAATTTAAAATCAAGGAAAACATACGCCTCAGTTTGACCTACTCTCTATGGTGTTTATTAAACCATCCGTGATTCTGTCATTACTTATTCTAAATGACAAAACTGATTGAACAGTTCAATCAAGACTGTTGTCCCCACAGTGGTTGCTGATGAATACCTTTAGAGACTGTAGCAGCAGGTTAGTTGTCTGCGACAGACTTTCTGTTGTCAAATTAAAACTGTCACAACTGGTCAGCTGTTCATGGGTGTCTTGTCTCTCTCTACTTTTGATGGAATGTCCAGTCATGCCTTTTGGTTCTCCATCATCTCTTTTTACTTTTTTTTTTCTGGCCCAAATCCGCATTTCGGAACAAGTACACCCTCATGGAAAAACACTAGGAGGTCCCACTGAATGACCTTTCAGCAGCTGGGACAGGCTGACCAGGAGGGTATTTTGTGCCCCCACTCCATCCTGTTTTTCTAGAACAATCACCATCAGCTGGGGCTATCATGAGGGCAATTGATACTGTATGGCCCTGACATGCCCTTCCTGTTCATCACTTTCTATCCATTTCGCAGGAGTGTTCAGTCTAGTGAAGGTGATGGAAGCCTGTCTGAAGACCCTCCTGTCAGGCCGACATTGCCTCCTAACAAAGAAAGCCCATCCTGCTGAGTCAGGAATTTCAGCGTTTTACCTACTGAGTGTTTTACCTTTTTGTGGACTTATGCATCCATCTGGAGCCCTTTTCCATTTTTATAGATAAAAATAAATAAAGACCCTTAAGCCAGGTTTATTTTTTCTTTCATTATAAATAGAAGAATACGCATTAAAACGTAGCACTTAGCGGCTGTCGGTGCATTTTATTTTTTGCAAGTTGAGCCTTTTCTGAGGTGAAAACAGTTGCTCAGTCCGGAGATGCGCTTTTACTGATGCCCAGAAAAAAAAAAAACTGAATGGCACGCAAGCTGGAGCGTGGGAGGGAGTTTTGCGTCAACCCGGATTTGGCTTTTGAAGCTTGTCAGGAATTGACACTGCTTGGTTGTTGTTATTTTTTCCTCCCGATGCTGTCTGTCTCTCTATCGTCCTTCTCAGAAGCAAGCTGGCAGGGCCTAGCCAGCCGGGTCTGATAATAACCCCGTCTCTCCCTAGCTCGTCTCGGAGAGGCTGTTGGCGTTGCCGTGGGTACCGTACCGCGGAGAGGAAGTCTGGCCGCGGTGGTTGCAGCTTGCGGTCGCGAATGTCCTCGCCGCACCTTCCGAAAAACGCAGGCGTCCTGTGACTGTGTGTGAGAGAGAGAGCTTCCCGCTTTCAGTGGAACTGAAGCGGGCGGGAACCTGGTGCTTCAAACAACCATTCGCAACTGCGAAAGCGCGGCTGTTTGTGTAAGCAGTTTTGAGTGTGAATGTGTGTGTACACTTCTCAGAAGCCAACAATAAATAAAGTGTCGCGCCGAGCGGGGGACGGGGAAATCCGCTTGACCTTTTCTTGCGATCAAGATGAGCCTTCTCAAGGCGTGTCTGAGTTACTTGGAAGTTCACCTTGTGGACGAGCATGTGCCACTCAAGCAGAAGAGCACTCGGGTCTCCACTGCCAATGTCCGGACTTGATTAGTCCAGAACAATATCATAATTCAGCCACTGATTCCACACACCCAGAAGGACGAAGAAGGACTGGAAATGGTTCAGACCCACTTTTCGAAGAAATGCATTGTGGCATTTTTCACACCTGGCACTTTGATTTTACTACGATTGTTCTCTGAGAGGGCGTCACGGAGGTACAGTGGTTAGCATTACAAGTAGGGAGCTGCGTCAGGACGCGTAGGCTGCAGAGGAACAAGTAAAGGTTTATTTAATGCTGAAAAGAGAAGACAATTGCCGCCTTGGGCCCTGGTGTGAATGTGTTTGTGTCTGCCCTGTGATGGATTGGTGTCCCATCCAGGGAGTGTCCTGCCATGTATCCGTTTTTGGCTCTTCCCCGAGACCATAAATTGGAAGAAGTGGTTAGCAAATGATGTTCTCTGAGAACGCAGGATGATGTTCCAGCCTGGGTTATCCGAATAGCCGGCAGTGGCTGCGATTCCCCGGACAGTGGCACACAATCAGCACAGCACTGTGGGTGGACACTAGCTAGACAGTATACTCCAGGCTTTCAACACCATAGTGACTCCTGGAGTGTAACAGCAAAACTCTTCTAGTCAGTGCTCACTCACTTGTTGGGGGCTGTGGAGTTTCACAGTGCATGCTGGGATGAACGGCTCTGACAGGTGAGCATGTCAGAGGTGGGGGCCTGTAGGGCTTTGCTCTGATGGTGAACCAAAAATGTAAAAATCATTAGTGCCTTAAACAGTTGTGAATTTGAATGCTACTGGATGTAGTAAAGCAGGAAGAGGAGATAAACTATGTTACTGGTGAACCGTTTAGGAATATCTTAATCACTCATGCACCATGGTCTACAGAAATCCACTTTCACATTTTCAGATTAGCTTTCAGATTCAGAGAGTTTCAGATCAAACTCGCATATCTTCTGAAAGGTATATTGAGAGATCAGGACTTTCCTAAATTGTGTCGACATATGATTTCATTTCTTTTGTGGTTCTTAAATGTGAAGAAATTGTCCTTATGATTCAGCCAAGACTTTAAACAGTCCCACAGAATGCAGTTCACGAATGTGAAAGGAAGGCCTTCCTTACCATCACATTTTCAGGTTTGACAAAACACTGCAACTTAGTGCTTTCAACCCTAAAATAAATTCAAGTTTCTTTCATAAGCAGAACACAAACCACAGCATTTGGAGTAATCAACATGCTAATGAGTTCCAAATATCTAGTGAAGGCAGATATTTTTGGGCTGTGGTTTGAGTAATGACTCATGTTTTCATTAGTGAGTTTCTAGACCAGTCATTTCAAGGGTACACTTTTACTACCTTTTAATTCAACATTGAGATGTCCCAAAACATAAAACCACACATTTATGACAAAAACGAAGATTCTAGCACAGAATAACCCAGACCACATTTGAGGTTTCATTTATCATGGCTGGACTTACATTACCTGTGACTGTCCTTCTGTTAGTCTTCTGCCTACAAATTGTGTTCGGCTGTAGTCCTTCTCATTGTTTATTTTTGTATACTGCAAGAAAGCATCATATATTGTGTTTCCAATTAATGACAGTCATTAAAAATAATTACTATTATTGTTTTAGAGAATGCAAACAAGTTAATGGTCAAGTAAGATTTCAGGTTTCTGTTTTCCATCCATCCATTTTCTAACTTATTTATCCAATACAGGGTCTCAGGGCAGCCAGAGCCTAGCCCAGCAAGCAACAGGTGCAAGGCAGCATACACCTTGGATGGGACTCCAGTCCATCACTGGGCACACACTGACACAGACACACACACACTCACACCAGGGCGAATTTCCCAGAAGCCAGTTAAACTACCAGTATGTCCAGACTGTGGGAGGAAACTGGAGCACCCAGGGGAAACCCACACAAACATGAGGAGAACATGCACACTCCATGCAGACAGCACGCAGACAGCACCCCAGGAATTGAACCCGGAGCCCCACTGCTGCAAAGCAATGCTAGCTAGTGCACCACTGTGCCACCCATTTCTGTTATAAAAAAAAAAGATAATGAGTACTATTACTATTGCTAACCCTAAAGAAGACAAGACAATAAAGGCAGCTGTCATAACAATAATAATAATAATTGCTTACACTTATATAGCTCTTTTCTGGACACTCCACTCAAAGCGCTTTACAGGTCAAGGGGACTCCCCTCCACCATCACCAATGTGCAGCATCCACCTGGATGTTAGTAACTGAAAGCTATTTTACTCTCTGTTACAGCTTCTTTTAATGGATCAATTAAGAGGTTAATTCCAAACTGAGAAGTGGGGAACTCTGCTTGTTCCTCTGCAGCATGCTTCAACCAGAAAAGGTACTTCCTCCACCCAGCCTCCAGAACAGGGTGGGTTCTATCGACAAGGTGTCATGTGGTCATGTCATTATGTGACTGTTGACCAAGATTCCTAAGCAGCAGCGACAAATGAGAGGAGGCCATTTGGCCTATCTAGTTCGCTTCGTAATTAGCTAATTGATACCAGGATCTCACCCAGCCATTTCTTGAAAGAAACCAAGACATTGGTTTGACAATGTAGCAGGGTAGATTGTTCCATACTCCTACAACCTTGGGAGTGAAGAAGCGCCTCCTGTTTTCAGTTTTAAACACACTACCACGCAGTTTCCACTTGTCCCCCCTGGTTTGTGTTTCATTGATCATTCGGAAGAAATCTGCCAGGTTAACTATGTTAAGGTCTTTGAGGTTTCTGAGTGCTAGAATCAGCTCGCTATAGTCTTCTCTATTCAGGACTGAAAATGTTCAGTTCTTTGGCCTATCAGTGTAGCACATTCCTGAAGAAACTAAATCCTTTTAGACTTGAAGTGCTGTGACCTCACAGGCACCTGCAGCCTTTCAGTGACATCAGCAAGGCTTGCGCCTCTCCTCCAATCAGCACTAGCTCTCCTGTGAGGCATCGTGGAGCTTGGAGCAACTCAGAAAATGATTGGTTTGATGAGCTGGAAGGGGGAGGGGCTCGTGGGAAATTGTCTGTCCTATTTAATTCTCATCGTACTGCAAAGGAGCCATCACTCTCAAGGCGAAATGCAAAGAAAAACTGTTGATTCCAAAAATCCAGGTATACATGCACTCATCATCATTCATCAGTCTTACTTTCAATCCCTTGTCTCATCTTGTCATTTATCTTATCTATTCTTCTTATCCACTTACTAACCACTTAGAACATTGTTGCTTCACTCTTCCATGCATTAATGTATTTTTTTGTTTTTGCTTTTCCATGTTGGAACAAGCTAGCTGCACACATCAGGCTTGCTTCACCTCTGACTACCTCTAGTGTCTTCTCACACTTCTCCTGCACCTGTTATTCCCAGACATTGTCTGCCCCTCTATCTGCCAGTCATCATTAGCACTGAATGACTTAATACCAGCTACATTAATATTAATATTAATGTTGTTTTATTTGGTTTTTATTATAATACCTTCTTGTTTACTTTGTTACTTATTCTGTACCCTTTTTTGGACTGTATTTTCTAATTTCAATAGATTATGCTGTAAACTTATCCTTTATTTTATTTCCTCTTATCGCAGTGTATGTTACTTTGGGTGGAGTAGAAATTGTACTATAAGATAAACATTATTATCCCATAGGGTTTTTTTTTTTATTGACACACAGCGCTTTTGTACAACTAATTAGAATAATTACAC
This sequence comes from Lepisosteus platostomus, assembly GCF_059453375.1. Taxonomy (NCBI): domain Eukaryota; kingdom Metazoa; phylum Chordata; class Actinopteri; order Semionotiformes; family Lepisosteidae; genus Lepisosteus; species Lepisosteus platostomus. The sequence goes on from NC_142623.1 coordinate 16,806,162, forward strand.
ATCACATCTATATGCCCAAATCGGTTGTACAAATTTTGATTCTTTCATGTAAGTCACCTTGCATAAGGGCTTCAATTTAACAGACGCTTAATGTTTTTTAATACATTCGTTTATAATCATTAACAGAAAACATATAACAATAATTAAAATTTTAAAAATGTGTACGTGGGAATAGGTAAAATTTTATTCCATGCTGAAAGGAAAAGAAAAGAGGCACAATATTTAGGCTGTGAAACCTCCTTCACATCTGAAGGCTCCACGTGGAATAAACCTCTTCCTTCGCAGCCTACGTATGCTGACGCAGTTACGTACTTGTAGGTATACATAATGTATACATACATTATAAGAATAGTTACTGGTACTTAAATACTTAAAAGAAACAAAAGAACACAACTTAAAATGTTACAGGTTCGTTTAGCTTTCTGCTTTTTGACGTTTTGAATAGTTTTAACATACAATTCCATTTATATTTTAAGCGGATTAATATTTGGAGAAGACGCTGACCATTTATTTTCATGGATATTAGTATAACAACATAATTAGTAAAACAAACTTTTATGATGGCTATAAATCCGTTCTATTTTTAAAAAATTGTCAATTTTAACAAGGCACTCATCGGTCACCCCTCACTAATCCGTTGCTATGGATTCCGTCCCATGTACGGAAGCCGAGCAGGGTGCGGCCCACAGGGTTTATTTGGCGAGTAATAGAGAAAAGGCGAGAGGAAAATTGTGCAAGAGAGAGAGGGGGGGCGGCCATTCCTGGTCGAAGTTCGGGCTGTAGACCAAGACATCAACAATAACAAACTCCAAATTAAGGAGCAATACATATATTTCCCACGTTGAAACCACCATGAGTTTGGATAAAGCTGAGCTGTGTGACTCGTTGTTAAACTGGGTAAGACATTACCTTTTTCTTAGATTTTTCTCCCGGCATTGGACGCTAGGATGGATAAAGACAGTCAGGAGAAACCTGACCCTATCCGTGCATGACTGGCTTGTGTGAAGCAGTTCGTGTGAGAGAAACAGGTGGTAAATGCCCTCCGAGGAAATTTGATATTTAATTTGAACCGACTGCAGATCATGAAGACGGGAAAACCGTGCGTGTAGAAAATTCTACAGTTCTGATATATTCTCAAACGAACCCCAAGAAAACCATGAGTAAAATAAGAGATAAATAATTCATGTTTTTTTCCTATACCACAGTGGCTATGGTATTCGTTACAGTTAAACCTTTTTAAAAATGGTCACTAGATTTACAACACTTTTCACTTCTAGTGGGGATTTTGAAGGCATAAATGTATATCGAGGTCAGCCAAATGTATATAAAGCTATACATGTGCCTATTAACAACAGCAACAAATGTGCATTGTAGCCATTTGTTTTGTGTTTGTAATGCCTCCCAGAATATATTTTTCATTTTGGGCAAGAACGAGCTTTTGTAACTGTCACAGCCCAATCATATCAAGGCAAATCAAATTAAAATAAAAAACCGTAGGCCTTCATTTAAGCTTGCGTGCGAAGTTTATTCAGCCGAGTTTTTTTATCCAGTTCACTGCGCAATAGCTATCCGAGTTTTAGTTGTTAAAGTCCATTACAAGAACAGGCAAATGCGTTCTTGCGTCGTTACAAAACAAGGAATACAGGTTCAGCCTTTAATTAAGAGCGTTATATTCACAGGATTTTTTGCTTTGTTGATGTTGAAAGCTGGGTTATTTACAGAAAATGAAGGCACAAGACGGACAAATACACCAGGCAAAAGAACAAACAAACCCATCTGAAACAAAACATTGGTACAAAAAGCAGATGGAAGCGATAGCTGTTTGGCCATATTTTTTAATTTGGCCTGGATGAAATCAAAACCTGAGCTCCTCCAGCCATTGCAAAATCGAAAAGCTGACTTTGGTATTTGTAATTGAGGGGTCTGTAACTAAATTATACTGGCAGATGCATTGGAGGATTTTGATATGGTATTTAAAAACAAGTCCAAACAAGGATGCCAAATCTCCTAATTTGTAGTCATATTTGGAAATAAACATTAGTTTTGCTGACTTCAGATTTCATGCCTTAGGGGTCTCATTGGAAGTGGGTGTTAATCTTCAGCATCATATATGTAATAAGGGAGTAGTTTTGCAGTCAAGCAACACCTGTGTGAAGTACTGTAGGAGCTGTCATATCTTGGATAGTGTGGAATTGCAAGGATTGTTTGGGTGGATTGTGTTTTAGAAAGGTTCAGTCATGATCCCACAGGTGGCAGTTTCTCACCACTGGCTCCTCAGCCAATCACAGATGCCAAATGTTTGCACCTCCAGTTCCTCTTGTATTAAGCAAGAGTACTATAGATGCAGGGCTGTTCAGATATCTCAGTGCTGCATAATAGGAGAGTTTCTTAAATAGGTGGTGTGCAGAGGCCCTGTGTCTGAACACAGTGTGTATGTGTTGTAGACACCAGGGTCCCCAGTTCTTGTCTATCCTGCTGTCAATCCAGCTCTCTGAATTACTAATAGCTAAAAGAATGTAAAGAATGTAAAGAATGTATTTGCCCAGTTCAATTCCTTTGGTTTTAAGATACTTACAGAGTTCAAGATTAAGATGAGGTATAACTTTCAAGTCTCAGTAATATTTTAAATTGAAGCTCCGTACAAATGTGAAATGTGTCGCATATGAAGGGTCCCAGGTTGTGCAGTCACAATCAAAACTCTTTTTTGGACCAATAACCATTTTCTGTCTCTTTCCTTTTTTTTCCCTCCCCCAGCTGCAGATATTTCAAGTGCCCTGCTGCACCAGCAAACAGGACCTGACCAATGGAGTTGCCATTGCACATGTGCTGCACAGAATGTAAGGTCATGTAAATGAGGGGGGGGGTCAAAGGTCATGAACAGGTGGATTGGTTAGCAGGGGTAGTAAATCCTGGGCCTGTGAAATAGCTCCAGTGTTTTTGGCTTTATTTGCCAAGTTAGGTCTCAGATACTTAACTGAATCAAGTGGTGGTTAAATTAGCTTCTTAAAGATGTGTATTCGTTCTGAAAGAGTAATTAATGAAACCAGGGGTCTTGAGTTCATAACATAGAGTACAAAGTAAACTTCATGTATTGTTTTCTTCACTTTCTTATTGACACCCTCCCAGTTTTTATGCACTTTTACAAGTACTGTGTAAAAAGAAAAACAAATAGTTTTGATACTCCCCATTAAGTGAAAAGTGCAGTAAATTCATCTACATGTCATTTGACAATCATCCAGAGGTGTGGTTGAATCTTAATATTTAATAAATAGATAGGTTTCCTCAGTTATAGAAAAACAAAACTCCGGAATGCCGCACGGAGTCAGACATTTATTAATATTTAAGCAGCCTTATCAGTAGCTTTGTTAATCGGGATTGTGGGTTTAGTCAAAGTTAGTGGTGTGATTTTGGCTTGCTGTGTGTGTTGGTTATGTGAGCGTGTCATTTGTAATGTTGTATCTGTGAGTCCCTGCTAAAGCCCGAGTTTATCTTTCAAATGTTTGGATGCAGGATCCTAATGTAACCCATATAACATCTCTTAATCTAAACAAGTTAGCAAAACGTCATGAGTTTTGGAATGAATGGTGACTCATGAACCAGAAGGCACAAGTGGAAAGCAAAGCCAAAGGTGGGAGGGATGTGGGAGTGTGGAACAGCCATGATGTTGAAGCCAATAGCCTATTTCTTTCAAGAAAGGTAAGGTTACAAACAAGACGAGGCTATTTGGTCCATCTGGCCTATTTGATGTAACTTATTGATCCAAGAATCTCATCCAGCCTTTCTTAAAGGAAGTCAAGGGATCTACTTCACCAACTTGGCTGGCCAGCTTGTTTCACACTCCCACAGCCCTTTGTGTAAAGTACTTCATGTTTGTGGCCAGTTAGATGAGTAAAGTCAATAAGTTATCATGAGATCAGGTCCATAAGGTCCCAAAATACCATGGAAATTTTGTAAAGAATTTCCTTCTGTTTTGTTCTTGGTTTTAAATGCACTTCTCTGTAGTTAACCTGTCTTTTTTCTTGATACCTGGGTTTCCCAGCTCTGCTGCAGACCAAAGGTGGTGGCTGTGCTGTAATCCTCCCCCTGTTCCTCTGTGCTTTTCAGAGACTCTTCCTGGTTCAATGAGGCGTGGCTTTGTCGAATCAAAGAGGAAAGCAACACCAACTGGAGGTTGAAGGTATGGAAGGGGCAGAGATCTTGGTCTTTGTAGAACGCAGCAAGGAAGTCCTGGGGTTAAAGGTAAAGGGGTTTCTTATCAGGAGGTTCACTGGTTCAAACCCTAGGATCACTGCGCTGTTCGGCGGCAAATTCAGTAAGTGTCAACTGAACGAGGAATTCTGAAGTGACTGACATGACTGCGTTACGTGTTTAACGAAATGTTTTCAGTTGTGTTTAGGTTTCCTCGCCGTACAATCTTCAGCGGGTGACATTAGAATGATTTTGAATGTCAAACATGGAGGGTTCATTCACTTCCTAGGAATGACTATTCTTAAGTAATCAATCAGCTTTTTGGTCATGAAGGTAGTGCATTCTCTTCTGAGTCTGTCTAAGTCTCTTCTAAGTCACCTTCAGTGAGGTGCTGCTGGAAAAATAACTGACTAACAGGTGTGTGATGGTGTAGTTTCTCGGAAGTATGAGTAACTCGTCAGCCTCTCTGATGACTATGGGCTGCAGACTGCTGTAAGATCCCTACTGTGTTAAATGGAACAGCCTTAATGTGCAGGGTATATGTGTAATAAGGAGCAGCAAAGCACAAAACAAAGCTTGCACAAACTCCTCTGTATCTGGTGGCTTGCGGATGCAGGCCCTGAAGTAGACACTCATAAAGAACATTGATGTTTAGATGCTAGGAAATAGTATATTTGGAGGAGGGGAGGGGGGAGTTCATCTTAGTATGGCATTTTGATCCACAAGAAAAAAAAAAACAGGAAGTTTCAGCAATTTTTTCCAAGGAGTTTTTTGTGTCTCTGTGTGGGTCCAAGTCATTAAAATGGCAATGGTGATCTCGGTGGGATTTGAGGGAAACGTTTTTGGAAATAGATGTCCTCTTTATCTCAAGAACTATGCTTCCCTCACTTATTTGTACTTCCTTGGACAGTTTCTCTCACAGAGCACTGTCTGGCCTTGCTGTTTTCCAGTTTCAGCACCTGTTTGTGGCGAATGCCATCTATGGAGGGAGGCTTATGTGTTGCTTTTGTTTGTCCAGCCTGTGAGCATTGATACAAACTACTTCTGTTTCCACAGGTGAGCAACCTGAAGAAAATTCTTCAGAGCATGCTGGAGTATTACCATGACGTGAGTACTGTGTTGGGTGTCCATAGAGTTCTTTTAAAGAACAGCACCTCAATATGTGCTTTCTTGTCATGAATGTAATTCATTTAATTTAACAGTTTTGGTCTGTATTATATCTGAGCCTCCATCTGCAACCTTGTTACAGAGTGAAAACCTGGAACTTAATGGCAGATTCTTCTGTCTTCCTGAAGGAAATCTGCCATTAAGTACTGTGTGCAGAAACTGGTGGATGAGTTGAAAGATTTTATCCAGGCCTTTGTATAGTCAGTGTGCCTATTGGGTTCGAAATGAAGAGGCCGTTCGAGTCCATCTTCCTCATTTGTTAGGACTTCATCTTGCTGTTTCTTGATGCGATCCACGGAATCGTCTTCAACAGTGTTCCATACTTCCACAACTCTGTGTAAAGAACTGCTAACCGGTTCTGTTTTTTTTTTTAAATCGCTCTTCCCTTCAGTTTCTGCTTTTGACTTTTGTAAAAATAAAATTGATCATTATTGCAGAAAGGAAACTATCTCTCTGGGCTTTTTGGGTGTCCTGAAAAAAAGAGTTTGACTTTAGATCTCAAGCGGTTTCTGTATGTTTACAGTATGTGCGTAGGGTAGCATGTTGGTGCAGTGGTTAGTATTGCAGCCTCACGGTGCTGGGGCCCTGGGTTCAATTCTAGACCTGGGTTTCTAGCTGGGTGCAGTTTGTATGTTGTCTCCTTTTTTGTGTGGGTTTCCTCTGGGTCCTCTGGTATCCCCCCACTGTCCAAAGACAAATTGGTATATTAATTGACAACTGGTTCCGTGTCCGTGTCCGTGTCCGTGTCCGTGTCCGTGTCCGTGTCCGTGTCCGTGTCCTGGACTGATGTTCTGTCCAGGGTGTACCCAAGCCTTGCGCCTGTTGCCTCCTGGGATAGGCTCTGGGTCCCCCGTGACCCTGTATTGGATAAAGAGGCTGAAGACTAATGGATGTAGGTGCGTATCCTGATGGGTTTCCCCCCCTTGTCTCCTGCGCCTGGTGTGAGTAGGTGCTGGGTCACCAGGTGTCAGACATCCACCTGCCTGACGTGAACCGCATTGGCGAGATGAGTGACGTGACGGAACTGGGCAAACTGGTGCAGCTGGTGCTGGGCTGTGCGGTCAGCTGCGAGAAGAAGCAAGGTGAGCCAGTAGTGAGGGGGGCAACATGGCACTGCCCAGTGGGACCCCACGTGCAGGTTTCGGGGAATGAAAGTGGTTGGATTGGTGCTCACGTGGCAGTTGCAAGACTTCCCTGGTACACTCATCTGTGCACAAGACCATCTTGTTCGCTCACGAGGAGCGCCCCAGCTGTCGGCTCTTGAGTGTCTGTCTCTGTTGCAGAACATATCCAGCAAATCATGACCTTGGAGGAGTCTGTGCAGCATGTGGTGATGACGGCAATCCAGGAGGTGAGATCTGCGTGTGTGGTTTTTCCTATCTGTATTATTTTGCATTGCCAGAATTGCAATCCTCATTTCAAAGATGGGAGGAGGTCAAGTTATGTTTCTCCAAATAAGGGCTTTTTGTAAAGATTTATATATTTTTTTACTTCCAATAGGGATTCATTTTATGTTAAACTAGAAAAATAAAGTGATATACAGTTTAATGTGTTCAGGAAGTTTGATTAACCTTGAAAGAGTTTTGGAAATCTGTTTTTAGATATTTAAAACACTTAAAAACCAAAACAAAAGAAATAAAAAATACCAACATCCAGCCAAAGAACCAACAGCCCATACTTTCTTATGCAATTCGGCAGTATTCCTCTTGAGATAAGAGTAGAGTTGAAATCTGTGATGGTGGTAATCACCGATGATTGAATGTGTAAAACAATTGGGGATAAATCAAGTCCAGTTTAAACATAAACTTAAGACTTAAATTTTACCCACCCCGAATACACAGCTGCAGACGTTAAGAAAAGCCTGGAAAACTGCTGACTTCACTTGTAAGGCCTTGAAGAAGGAATCCAAGAGGGAGTAAAAATGTAACGTCTGGGAAAAGACATTTGACACGGGGGTGTAGGAGGGAGGGACTATGGGAAGGCTGTGTACACTACCAAAGCTTGTTTTAATGCCTCTGTTTGTTCTTGCTATCATTACATAGCTGTTGACCAAGGACACAGTGGACACCGGAAGCCCTGAAACATATGGAGACTTTGACTATCAGGTGTGTGTTGCTCCGTGTTCTGGCTCTTCTACAAACCCCTTCTTCAGGAACGGCATGAGTTTGCATAGACCTCATCAGGTTAGGATCAGGATAGCAAACACAGTTACAAAACTGCAGACGACAATGATGTTATAAGAGTAAGGCCTTTGCACACATACCCAGGCCTAAGAACATGTAAAAATGAGATGTATTGGGGGTACAACATGAAATGTAACAACACAACAATAAAAGGTAGCTCTAGCCCAGCAGTGCTTTATATGTGAGCAGTGTTGCTATGCTAAAGCAGTGTGCTGACAGTGAGCCAGTGTAATTTATGCAGGATGGAACTTATACACTAAGACAGTAGTTTTAAGTGGCACTTGAATCACATACAGCTTTTCTGAGCATAGTAAAGTCCATCTTGTGTATTAACAGATATCCCAGTAAGTAAGGCACTACAGTAGTTCTGTACATCAGTTCTTGATATAAACGCATGTATCAGTATTTGAGCATCAGATAGCTGTTAGCTGCCTGATGGGATTTTAATATTCTGTTGTGATGCTAAGGATTCTTCCATTGTCAATTACTTACATTCTCCTCCTTCCTTTCTGATGTGTCTGTGTTTTTCTATGTCAGTCCCGGAAGTATTATTTCCTCAGTGAGGACATGGAGGAAAAGGAGGATCTTACCCAGCGATGTCGGGAACTGGAGCAGCAGGTAGGACCAGCTTGGGGTCATGGGAGGGGTCAGAGTGCATGGGTCACGCAGGCATGTGGAGTGTGATACCCAAACCAGGCTTCCCCCTTTTTAGAGCAATTGGCTGCTAAATGATTTCTTTAATTCTTAAAAAAGGTTTTTGTTAATTCTAATTATAAAACCCTTTATCTACAACTGTATTAACTAGTAGACTTATTAACTGGTGCTGCTTGGTTGGTTCACTACTTTCACTTTCACGAGACATGGTCATATAGTGTGATATTCTACGACATTAGTGTCATATAAACACTAATGTGGAAGCCTTTGTAAGCCCAAAGCTATGCCGGTGTGCAATTTGACTTTGCAACACTGATTATTTCCTCCAAAATAGCAGAAACTTTGTAGATCATTTTAAAGAAATTAATTGCTTGCAATTATTTAGCACATTTTGTACCAGAGGATGCCAATACACTTATACATAGAGGAGGGAACTCACTTTAACCATCATGGACCACATTTGGATGATGATTTTGAATTTCTCTGTTACACAACTTAGATCCTGTAGTTAAACCATTGTGCAGATGCCCTGTTACATAACAGCAAATTAAACTCTTCTTTAGAAGGAGTGCAAGCTTTTTGTGCTTTGAAGACTAAAGATATGACTTAGGAATGAGATCTGCTATTTTATGTTTTGTGTGATTCTAAAGAGCGCTGTTTGTCCCATAAAGATGTACTTTGTAAGGGTCGAAGTTCGCAGTCAGGCAGTGTTAATGGCAGTGAGGTAAGTGTGTTGGCTGAAGAAATTCTGGCTTGTCTAACCAACAACGAGCGCTGACGCACGCACGTGACTCACCCCTCACTCTTCCTTTCTGTCCTTATCTCGCTCAGAGCTGTCATAGGCCTGCAAGCACGTTTTCAGGAGACTTTAAATATCATTCATTGCCAACACATCAGCTGTGCCAACAGGTGCATGGTTCAGGGTTCAGATTTACTTATTCTCATTCTGAACCTTGCTTTTGGGTAATGTATGAATATTTGAATAATGTGCCTCTGAAGGGAGGTCTTGTACAATGCACTAGGTCTCCTATAATTGCGGTTCCGGTCTCGGGCCCTCTGGAGACTATAGAAAAGCAAGGAATCGGGCCCTGTATATCAGAACAAGCGGTCACCTGCAGAAACCATGAGGACCGGATTCAGGGAGACTTGTGTATTTCACCTTTTGACTAATCGGAAATCAAGCTCTAGAGCAAGTGCAAAAGCTTCCAAATCTAAACTCTGCTTAGGCGGCTGATGTGTTAGGAATGATATTTGAAATCTTTTTGATGGTCAGAATTAATATTTTATAAAGCACTGCAAATATGAATTTAGGACCTAGAAGGGTACTACTGGAAGCAGAATTATTTTGCAATTTTTATTGTGCATACAGGTGTGACATTACCTTTACCTGTATGCTGTGAAGCCATATGGTATAGTATGTAGTTTTTCTTTTATTCACAGCTGTGTGCACTCAGTATCCAAAATGGCACACTCTCCCCCACGGAGATGCGCAAACTACCTCAGTGAAACGCAGTACGTTCATCCGCTTTCCATAGCAATGAATACCAATGTCATCTGAAGGCCAGATGTCTTGGAACTTTGCGGAATATGTATCCAGTTCCAGCTGTGCTCCTGCTGCAGCTGGAAGAGGCCCAGTTTTGCTCGTTATTTGCTGGGTGTTGCTAATATTCTGGCCAGCAAGTGGACTAATTGCACCAGCACTACGAACATCGAATTGGATTCGAAATCCGTTAAAGCCATGCTCCTGTGTCCGGTGCAGGTGTTTAAGGAAATGGCTTTTTCACATGCAGATGGCTGGTTCCGGCTCTGGTACTGCACAGACCCCTTATGCGTGGCCCTTTGAGTGAGACAAACCAAGGGTGCGATATAAGTGGTCCTGTCACAGCAGCTGGTCCACGCCCCTTAGGTCTGCAACTCGCTTTGAATTAACCTGTCAGCTACTGGTCTACTTCAGCTGGCTGAAGATCAGTCCAGAAGTAGCCACGTGGGCACTTCCCTGGGGTCACCCAGCTCCTTGCATGTCTGACTGTTAATGTGCATCTGCATCTGGAATGTGGACTAATTCTCGTCTGCTGCAGTGTAACTTCCCAGCGGCTCATGGAGGCCAAACCAGCACAGTGGCCTCGTCCATGAAGCACAACCAACCTGTGAAACTGAAAAGACTTAGGCACGCAGGCGCTGTTCCCTTGGTTTGGTCTGGTTTAGGGTAATATAGCTCCAACACAAAGTGCAAACGGGCGAGGCACACAGGCCGTCTGCTTACTTGGCCTTCTGTGCCAGACAAGGCCTGATGAAGATGGTCATGTCAAGGCCTAAGATTTACCCTGTGAGTGGCAGCATTTCTGGGGCTGCTCTTGATCAATATGGCAGGGGCTGTGTATGTTTCAGTGAGAGCAATGCTGATTTTCTACAAATAGAAAAAAAGTCGGGCCTTGTCTTCAGACCTTGGGCCTGTCCTGGAGCCAAGCAGGACTGCTCCCCTAACAGTATACCAGTCCATCGCAACATGGACAGATTCCATGTTGACCCCAGTTAACCTCATCAGCATGATTTTAGGAGGTGAGAGGAAAAACCATGTGGAAATAGGGAGAATTTGCAAACTTCACACACTTCTGCCTGCAATCAAACATAATCAAGCTATGACACTCACCGCTGTACCAGCAGCCTGCTCGCTCTGGCCTTTTACACAGACTGTTTTAGCAAGATATGCAGGAATACCATGTTTTCCTGGTTTTTCTTGATAGTTTTCATTTTTTGGATGTCTTTAAAGGTACTTCTAAACCTCTTCACATATGCATATGTGTTATCTTGATGCTTAGGAACATTTGATCTAGCCAGAATTTCACCTTAAAGTCATAAACAAATTACTTGGGTAAGTCAGATGTTTAAGATTTTAAATATGTGGACTTTGTGGGGGAACTCTCCAAATTAGTTTAAAATGTCAGAATAAATATCATACAAAAAGGGAAGCTAGTCTTGTTATAAACAAAACAAAGAGAAGGGCATTGTAATATATGTGTATTTGTGTTTTTGAGGTTGTGGTGTTTTAACAGTAAGCACTGACTATGAATCATGGGAATATTGATTCAATTTTGTTATACAGTGGTAGAATGCTTATCCATCTAAACAGGTTTCTAATTGTACTTTTTATGTATCAAATCAAAGTTGCAGGCTGCAGGCAGCTTTTGCTCATCAGCACGGCATAGCTAACACAGGACGTGTATAATTTTCCACATTTTTAATAGTATAAATATACACGCACTCCTGATTTTGGATTCCTCTTTGTCCGGCTCAGGTGTCTGCGATCATGGAGGAGAAGAACGCCCTGCTGGCCGAGACGAGGTCGTTGAAGGAAAGACTGAGCCGCTCTGACCCTCTGGACGTCTCTGCTGGGATCACTGGCAAAAAGCTGCTGCTGCTGCAGAGCCAGATGGAGCAGCTGCAGGAGGAGAACTACAGGTAAGGAGCAACACCAGTCCGTGTTTACAGTCCACAATTCCTCCGGCACCAGATTAACTCTAAAACTTATCCAGTTTTGCTTTAAATTGAACAGTAGGTTAAGTTCTTGTTAAGCCTTAGTAGCTGGAGCATCTCTCTGTTAACTGAACTGAGAGTACAGGACACCTCCTGGCTGGGACGCCAGTCAATTGCAGGCAAGTCCACCAAGCAGTGCTAATACCAGTACATTGTTAATAACAATAATTCCTTACGCTTATATAGTGCTCTTCTGGACACTCCACTCAAAGTGCTTTACAGGTAATGGGGACTCCCCTCCACCACCACAAATGTGCAGCATCCACTTGGATGATGCGACGGCAGCCATAGTGCACCAGAACGCTCACCACACATCAGCTATCAGTGGGGAGGAGAGCAGAGTAATGATGCCAATTTGTAGATAGGGATTATTAGGAGGCCATGATTGGTAAGGGCCAATGGGAAATTTGGCCAGGACGCCTGGGTAACACCCCTACTCTTTCCGAGAAACACCCTGGGATTTTTAATGACCACAGTGAGTCAGGACCGTGGTTTTACGTCTCATCCAAAGGACGGTGCCTGTTCACAGTATAGTGTCCCCGTCACTATACTGGGGCATTAGGAGCCCCAGTGAGCGCCCCCTGCTGGCCCCACTAACACCTCTTCCAGCAGCAACCTTAGTTTTTCCCAGGAGGTCTCCCATCCAGGAACTGACCAGGGTCACACCTGCTGAGCTTCAGCGGGTTGCCAGTTGTGAGTTGCAGAGTGTTATGGCTGCTGGCGCTAGGGTTTTAAACATGACAAACTCTTGCCATGTTTAGGTGGGCAGGCTTGGGCTTAGAACCTGTCTGCAAGGGATGTTCATCAGTGTATTTCCTCTTGCACATGCTGCATGACACAGGCTGGAGAATGCCAAAGATGATATGCGGATCCGTGCGGAGATACTGGAGAAGGAGGTGCTAGAGCAGCAGCATCGGAATGAGGAGCTGGCCAGCCTGGCTGAGGAGGCCCAGTCCCTCAAGGATGAGATGGATGTCCTGCGGTGAGTCACACCAAGCTGCTGTCCCTCCCCACTGCCCCCTTCTGTCACTGGCTAATGTGGCACCTTTTAAATGCTTCTAAAGGACAAAGCTTTTTGTTTGTTCTGCTCTTTGATTTTATCTGTGTACAATAGGTGTGGTGATTTCGGTCTCCAAACAGCATTGGTGTATCAACTACCAAGCGTTTGGCTTGAAGGCACAGGTCTTATTTATTCATCTAGATGCAAGACTTAGATTTTTTTTTTAGTTAATCTTATAGATAAGATCACTTTATTGGCCATATACAATGTCTTGTATTAGGAATTTGTCTTTTCACATACCCCAACTTGCTCTCCATGAGACACACAGACAGGGAGAGAAGCTTGGCGTCAGAGCACAGAGTCAGCCATTCATACGGCATCCTTGGAGCAGTTGGGGTTAAGGGGCTTGCTCGAGGGCTGAACGGAGTAGGATTCCTCTGCCGGCCGCGGGATACAAACCGGCAACCTTCCAGCCACAGGCGCAGAACCTTAGCCACAGAGCCACTGCACTGCCCTAAATGCTTAGCCCACAGTGTCACTTTACATTGTGACTTCATTAGCATCTGGAAATCAGAAATATTTTAGATGCTTAAAAACAAAGCATTGGAAAGCCCAGGGCTCTAGCATTGCAAGAACCAGGTTTAGAAAGCTAGTTTGTGCCTCCTATTAATAACCAATTGAGACCAATTAAAGAATTTATTTTGGCCGGGTAATTCATTTTCTTAATGCAGAAGAATAGAAAAATGGGACCTGATTAAAATGCTTGGGTGCCGTGGCCTCAGTCAGAGGGGGTTGAGCCGGCCCTGCTGGCTGTGGTGCTGTGCCCATCTGCCGATCCGCTTCCCACAGACACTCCTCGGACAAGGTGAGCCGGCTGGAAGCCATGGTGGAGACCTACAAGAAGAAGCTGGAGGACCTGGGCGACCTGCGCAGGCAAGTGCGGCTGCTGGAGGAGAGGAACACCGTCTACATGACGCGGACCTGCGAGCTGGAGGAGGAGCTGCGCAAGGCCAACGCTGTCCGCAGCCAGCTGGACAGCTACAAGAGACAGGTCCGCACGGAGCCTGGTGTCCCACAGCCCTGTTCTGGAGGAGCCTCAGTCCAGCAGGGTGGACAGAGCTCTTTGATTAGATAGAGACCAAAAAACAGAGGAAAATGTAACTCTCAGATACCTTGGTTTCAGAATATTGTCCCAACATTGGAGTAATCTGAGATTTCAGGCATGCGTGAGTGGACAAGTTCCTTCCTTTTTTCTAAATATCAGGTTAATCCTTAAGTGCACTGTAAAGGCTATGACCTGGCTCACATCTGGACTGAATTTAAAAGCAGCAGGACTTGTCGTATCTCTAGTGTCTGCTCGAAGTGCACACCCTTGAATTTGACTTGAACCTTTAGCCTGACTGGGTAGTTCTTCTGTTCTCATCAATTTGTTTTCCTAACACCAGGAGAGGGGGTTCAGGGGGGCCAGCACTGTTCTTAAGTGAATATTGCATTGATCTTCATTCCTCTGTTCTGTGATATTCATTCCTGATCATAGAGTTTTACAGGAACTGTTTGATCTAATGAGTAAAGACTTGGGAATAGTGGTAATATAGACAAGTGAAGCTATTCCACAGCTGGGTATTTTCTTACTATATCTCCACCTTCGTGTCAGAGTCAGAGGACTAGGGAGACAGTTTAGTTCTGTGAGATGTTTGTAAGGGGGGAGCTGGTGGTTATACTGGCAATATTGTGGGACCTGGGGGGGGGGTGTGGGCATGCAGAGGGAAGAGGCGTATCGTTGAGAGGCCTGTGTCGTTGCTACAGGTCCGCGAGCTCAGCGATAAGCACTCGGCAGAGGCCGTGAAGGCTGAGAAGTGGCAGTTCGAGTATAAGACCCTCCACGTCAAGTATGAGGCCCTGCTCCAGGAGAAGGAGGTAGGCGAATGGCCTTCAGGTTTCGGATATTAATTAAGATGGTGAAGTGGGTTGGTGCCAGTTACAGTGTCACAGCAGCCTTTTGTTGTAAAGCTGGTGCTACTGAAATATAAAAGCATTTATTGTGGTAACTGTGAAAAGGCTGAGGTATAAACTGCATTTTTCCAATTAGCCTCGTAAAACATCAGCCTCTTCTGTGTTTCGTGGAGGTGTTAGGCCCAGCATGTCATGTAGGGCTTAGCTCTCCAGATACTCTGTTTAGTGCTAAGTGTTTTGTTGAGTTCTCTTTGTGGGTGGGCTACGTAATAGAACTGTGATCTGTGGGAGTCATTCAAGGATCATTACTGACATCTACTGTCTAACCGGAGAACAGCCTTATTGTTGACTACTGATTCTATAAGATGCTGATTTTGTGCCACTGGAATTTTTTTTGTTTTGGAATTTAAGAAAGAAACCATGATCAGCTTGTTGTAGCGGAAGGTTTTTCAAAGCTGCAGTTTTGTTTCTTGTTGCCTGAGCTCCCAACAGGCGACGCAGGCGTTACTTCATTGAAGTGTCTCCTGTTGTTGCAGCGTCTGATCTCTGAGAGAGACACCTTGCGAGAGGCTTATGATGAGCTGTGCTGTATGCAGCTGCAGCAGAGGTACCTGAGCCAAGCAGGTAAGCTCTGGACAGGTGGGCGGGGCATGGGGGCAGCAGTACTGGCATGCTGAGTCACAGGGAAATCATCTTAGTCATAACTTTAAAAGTTTGCCTTCTGCGTCTACATTCTGGTATACATTAACAATGTAACAAACATTTTTTGTGCACTGCCCTGCCATATTCATAATGGGAACCATCCAAAAATAGTGGAGTCCCACACTTCTACTGTGCTTCATTAATATAAACATCAGCAGGAGTCTTTTACTTGTTACACTCTGCATTTTCTGCATTTGATCAAATGTGTATCGGGGCTCTTCAAGTTGATGTAAATCCGATTTAGATCATGTCTGAGGGATTCAAATAACACATCAGAGCTTTTCTATCATCAGAAATTTGGCATTCCCTGTGGTTATCAATAGTTTTGTAAGGCTTTTCTGCAGGGACTCCTATACCCAGTTGGGAGAAAATGAGACTGAATGGCACTCTGCCAGTTGTGGGACATTAGTTCAGTAATCTCAGCCACAGTCTTGCTAGAAGCCACGATCCAGTCTCCTTTTAGATCAAACTGCTCAGATCACTGCAGTGAGACCTGAGTGCACTGTTAATTGCCTTTACTGGTTGAGCTGCTCAGGAGCCTGCAGTCCAGCCACAGCTACACCATTTTTATGTACGCATGAGCTCTGTATAAAACAGGTGTGCATCATCATTTACCTTGTGTATGAGTACCTAATTGGATTATAAATCTAGACCATGTAATGCTTCCTAGGACTAGAGTTGGAAATTGCTGCCGTTTATGTTGTCACTAAAGTATGTTCATACCTGCATCTCGAATGTTTTTGTTTTCTCTTCCAGGCGCACTCCATGAAGATTCCAGCACACTGGGTAACCTACAGGCAGATAGTTTGCCCACAGAGTTCAGGTGAATCCTGTAAAACTGCCATTTGTTGTTGACAAAGCTAATGCATTGCCTGTTTGGAAGGAATCTAGATGCACAGAGAAACCTGGGTGTCTGGAAGGTCTACAGCGTGTTCTTATGTGACACTTGAAAGTGCTGTTAATGATCCTTGAGTGACGGACCTTGTTTCTTCCAGATCTCTTGGACCAACATAGTCAGGCCCTATTTAACTATTTTAGGTGCCCTGAGATTGTTCAATATTGAAGTCACCTGAGGCATTTTTCTAGTTTGTTTTCCTTAATGAAATCTGAGCTTAAAGGTTTTTCTTTTTCTCTTTAATCTTCCACTGTGAATACCAAGATTATTCTTTTTTTTTTATTTGGCTTTTCCTCTCGGCTACTAAATTGTTTAATTAACAGGAACGAATTGCTGTCTTCTGGCCAAGCCTTGCGTCTGTCTTTTCATTCAGCTAAAAGAGACCTCTTGGGGCTGGCAAGGGGTGAGAACCTCCACCTGTGCCAATAATCAGCCTTGTTGATTGACAGATGAAGCTGCAACAAAAACCAGAAAGACCCTTTGGCCATATAGGATCTTTATTTTTTACCATTGGGATCCAAGCTTGTCTTGTTCTGTATACATCAGTCAATCAACCAATCAAAGTTTATTTATCAAATGCACAACAATACAGCATGCAGCAGTAGTTGCTGGCAATGAAATGTCTTTTCTGCAAGCTCGATACCGTTTAACGGACAGTAGGAGAGAAAACAGTTTGTGACTGGGATGACTGGGGTCCTTGAGAATGGTGCCGTCACATCCTTCTGGTCGGGAGCTTCTGAGGCAAAAAAAAACCCGATGGTGTCTGTAGAGTGATTCACAATTCAGTGCAGCATAAGATGCTAGCAGACCCGTACAAGAAGCAAAATTGTGAAAAATCCACGAGGAGCAAAATAATATGATCAGTTTGCATACAAGACCACATTTCAAATGCTACATTTCTCCGGAGGATGGCAGCTGACAATAAACAGCTTTGTGCATCTGGTTTCTCTGTCTTTCCACATGTGCTGGACTTTATGGACATTAATTTGTTCACATGAACACCATCTACTTAGTGTGTGTTGCCATGTCCATGCAAATGTGGTTCTCTTTGTTCCATTTGCACATGCATCAAATGCTATTGTTCCATAGTGTTCATAGGGTTCACAATGTTGTCGTTTGCATGGGACAGCTGGGTATATAAATACCAAGTACAGTACACTGACTTTCATGTGAAGGTACAAATAGTGTTGTGCAACCAGTTAAGATAAATATGGTGGACCTGCACTGTGAAGTGTCAATAAAATTTTCAAGACGCTTGTAGCTACTGTAGGGTTTCTAACACAGGGTCAATGTGTTCAGGCTGGCGGATGTAAATTGGTGTTTCTGTGTCCTGTGTGCCGTCTCTCCACTGCCAGAGAGACGATTGTCCGGCTGCAGAATGAGAACAAGATGCTGTGTGCGCAGGAGGAGAGCTACCGGCAGAAGCTGGGAGAGGCTGAGAGCCAGCTGGAGGAGGCCCAGCGCAGTCAGAACAGACTGGAGACTGAGAACAGGTGTGTCCATCTGTCCTTCCTCGAGTCTGGGGCAGGATCTGTTGGTGGGCCTGGCTGGCCTTCCTGTTTCTTAACTGTGTTTTTCAATTTAGCCATAGGCTCTTGCAAAAGAAATACTACACTTCCACTAACAAAAATCTAATATATATCCATGATGCTTATCTGAACCACACCAGGGGTGTCCTGTGTCCAAGCACCCACAAGAAGCTAACAATCAATAGCATGAAATATCCTAACGGCTCTTCCTGGCTTTGAACACATGGGCCAGCAGCTTGAAAATCCTGATATGGATAAAAGTGATGTGGAACAGGGGTTTCAATTCCATGACAGTGTGCCAAGCCTACCATATTTACACAGAGACTATAATGTACACCAAATGGAGCTTGCATAATCACAACGGTATTTGGAAGCTTGGACACTTTATGCTCAGGATCTAAATGTACAGCTGTACATAAAACTCCCAGCTGTGTACTTCCTACTTGATCTTGCAAGTCGGTTTTGGGGAATAAAGTAACTCTTGAGCCCTTGTGAAGGCTGGAGCCAGTGAGGAGGCATCAGCTGTGGAAGGCAGGGGAAATGTGTGTTGGGGCTGTGTCTGTTTCTCTCTGATCCCATGCCGTCTCCCCCCACAATCCCCCACCCTTGCCAGGCTCAGCCAGCAGCAGGTCTCCGAGCTGCGGTCCCAGGTGGAGGAGCTGCAGAAAGCCCTGCAGGAGCAAGGAAGCAAGACTGAGGATGTGAGTGCGTAATGGAGATTGCTCACCGTTTCTCTGCCAAGGGGAAGTGGGGGGTCTCCTTGCAAAGGGCACTGCTGTATGTATGCACTGCTGGGGCTCCCAGGATCTTGTGCTTTTTCTCTCCATCTGTTTCCTTAAAAAAGTGCTTTCTTAAATGAGTTGGTTCGTCCTGTTTAAAGGGCCTTGATTGACTGATGAGGCCTGTGAGGCCCTCTATCTGCTAATGATGTGACGCACCTTGACTCCTTCAGATGAGCGTCTTCACCTCGCCTTTTCTTGCTTTAATTGAATTTTACTTTATATCCTTGCATCCCTTAGCCAGTCACCTTCACCGATTCCCGCTTAGAAATTGTTTGTTGCAGAGGGCCAGCGTGGACTTTCCTTCAAATCACCCTTATCAACCCGAGCCCTCTTGTGAAATATATTGGTCACACCCAGTGGAGATCAGGCAACATAAAGACACGGAGGGGCCAGTAGGCATGCGGGGATATTTTTAGGCCCTGTAAATATACTGCTTGTCCTGGGTTGTATTTACAGAAACAGGAGATGTGGGTGGCGAGGTGAGCTGTAGGCTCTGATTGACCTGTGTGTTTTCAGGCCATATCAAAGTGAACTGTTTGTGTGGAACACATCGTGTACCCTGCTCATCTGATTGTTGTGATTTGCTGTGATTTGCAGGGTGTGTGAAAGTTAACACGCACCCTGCCTTGCTGTGGAATCACTAACCTGATTTTTCTTTCTCCCCCTGATTGCTTGCTGTTCTCTACACAGGCTATCGTAAGTACAGCCCACCCCTGCATGCCAGTTTGAGTTCCGAGTGCATTAGCAGATATAGTGGGTTTTTTTAAAAAGAAAACCTCATCGGTCGTCTTTTTTTTCCATTTCTAGTCCTCTTTGCTGAAGAAGAAACTGGAGGAGCATCTGTGAGTAGAATTGTTTGTGGTGTTTTTTTAGATTACTCTCCTTCCCACCCATATACACACCATGCTTCTTCCACCCAATGAATACCAGCTGCATATCTGATTGTATTTCTATTCTCCTTATTTTTGACACTAGTCATTGCAGATTTTACTTCAGGAGGGAACTCGTGCTTGTGCTGCAAGGATTGTTGATAAGATTTAGTGCTTGAACCTTGGTTACACCTCCCCAGCATTCCCAGGATATGTCAAGGACAATGAAGCCATTCCCATGCCACCGCACACACTGCTTGTTGTAGCAAATACCTCTAGGCTCAGGGGAAAACTTGCCCTTAGGGAAAATCGGAGCGATCCTCTTTGGAGCAGTTTGGCAGGGTCAAGTATTTATTGTTGCCAGTCACCGCCTGTGACATGTGGAGCCTAGCCAGTTAAGTGTGCTGCTGTCTAAGCTGTAAACGCATACATTGCAGCTTGTTCTTGAGCCCTGCAATGCGTAAATGGGAGGTGTTTTGGTCATTGGCTCTTAGAAGCTGCTACTATGCATGGAAGTATTCTCCGCTTAACCCCAGATTAAAAGAACTGTACGTGTAGCTCATTACCCCAGATTAAAAAAACTGTACGTGCAGCTCATTACTGTTTGAGAAATATGGGCAAAACAATTTGTCGAGTTGCTTTGCCCATGAACTGCCTTGCCGCTATGCGGTAAGTCAGCACAGGCTTATTTGCAGTTCTTTTGTTTTTTTTAATTGCCTGCTGGTTAATGCAGTGTTTTTCTTGCCTGTCCAGGGAGAAGCTGCATGAAGCTCACTCAGACCTCCAGAAGAAGAAGGAGTACATTGATGACCTGGAGCCCGGCGCAGACAGCGGCAGTGTGTTCATGTTTTCCCCTTTGAGACCGTAGCACAGGGGAGACCCTCAAACCACGTTGTCTTGTTTCGTTTTGGAAGTGTCCAGTGAGGGAGAAACAAAACGGCCTCAGAAAAGCCTCAGGGTCTTGATTTCGGGAAGCGAGCATGGGGCTGATTTTCTGAGCTGAGGGTTGAGGGCTTGGTGTTGGCAGTTGAGCTGACAGCTGCATTTGACGCTGTTCTGCTTCTCTGTCCTTGCATTGGGTTTTTACCAGCTAGATAGGCTCCATTAGGGCATAAGGTTATCGTTTGGAAGCATGCAGAAAATCCAGGTCTCTCCTGTTTTTAAATAACTTTTGAGTGAGTTTAGAAGGTAACAGTCTTGCAGTCCTTGCTTAAGATGGTCCTTCCCAGTCCCAGGGAAACACCAGCTAATCTAATTTTTGAGTTTTGATGGGAATAAGTTATTGTGCGTCCATCAGTCTACATATTTTTAATGCAAGCTTCCCAGGATCTGAGATGGGATTAGTCATCCAGTGTTTTGACAGCTGATGTGTGGTGAGAGGACTGGCGGGCGGGTCTACATGGTGGTGGTGGAGGGGAGTTCTTCTAAAGCTATTTGAATATACCAGAATATATGAGTGTAAGGAATTATATACAAGTACCCTGTATTTGGAATGCTGTGACCAAGGCTCCTCTCCCTCCTTGCTGTTTCAGTGGCGAGAAAGATTGACGAGCTTCAGGAGATCCTGCGGAAAAAAGACGAGGACATGAAGGCCATGGAGGATCGCTACAAGAGATACATGGTTAAGGCACGCACGGTCAGTCACCAGCAGGGGGCAGTGTGCAGGGCAGATGGGAATGGTGTGCTTGGCTGTGTCTTTGCAGAGCATTGTCATGGGCCAGCAAGTTCGCTAAGACTTTCCCAGCTCAGGAAGAAGCTCCAGAGACACACTGGTACTTCAAGGTTAGAGCTGAGAGTCTGATTTAACTAGAGAATTTGACACAAGTAGGCAGATACCCTGGTTAGAAAAAACAGCTATTCTAATGCCACATGCAGGATTGGCAAACAGTTAACTGGGTCTACTGGATGGTGCCACCTTTTGATTGTTACAGGGCACCTGCATGTTGTGGAAAACTGTGCCATGTATGAATGAGATCAGGAGCCCTTTTCTGCAATCAGTTCCAGTTCCAGGCATTGAGTTTAGTGGGACGGGTTGAGCCAGGTGATTTGGACAGCCTGTAGTGGAGCTTCTTGTTTTGTACGTGTCTGGTCTCTGTGGATCCTGCACTGTAATCATGCTTCACATATGACACTGCACATTTAAGGCAATGCATCAAGAATACATAGGTGTTATTTCCTGCACTAGTAACTTGGTATGTCCACATCAAGACTTCCATCTCCTTTTCACTGTTAAACTTTGTGGCAGAACCCTTGTATAATGTCTAGTTCTAAAAGGAGCAGAACCCTGAGCTGTCGGTTTTTTATGTGTTCTTGCTCTTTGACTGACCTGTGGCCCAACTCTGGTGCTTGACAGGTGATTAAAACCCTCGGCCCCAAGCAGCAGCCGGTTGTGTCCGACGAGGTCCAGGCACTAAAGAACCAGCTGAGCGAGAAGGACCGGAAGATCCAGTATCTGGAGGTGAGAGCTTGTCACCATGTGCTTCTATTTTTGACTAATGGTGTTCATTAAATGCCCATGGATCCAAATGCACCTTTCTTCTGTGTCACTGGGTGATATTTAGCTTCTGGTACTAAAGAGACCCACAGTCCTTGAGGTTTATAGTTGGATAACGATAAACCTCGAGGACTGGGGGTCTCTTCAGGACTGAAGAGTTGCTGAAGATCAGGTTATTCTCATGAGGCAGTGGTTGTTTTATTCAAGTCATGTGAGAGCTGCGTGGGTAAATGGGAGCCAGGAGGTGGCATTGATCTGCAGGTCTAGTGTTGGACACTGCTGACATTACTCCTTGCATTTAGATGGGTTCCCCAAGCACAAGGATTGTGGGAAGGGGACTCACTGTCCACTTCTAAAGTAATGGTCCCACTACCTCTCTTTTTCTGTCATCTTGGCACTAGACATTGTCTTTGAACTGCTGCTCTTTATAGCAGTCAACTGACTTCACAAATCTACGGAGGGACAGCGTGGGGTTGTTTTTTAATCTAGTAGTAGGACAGTTTGTGGCTTTCATGGCAATTGACCAGTTTTTTTAATGAGCAGTTGCCTTTGCTTCTGGAGTCCAGACAGTAAAATCCGCTCTCCCTGCAGCATGACTTTGAGAAGACCAGGTCTCGCCACGACCAGGAAGAGAAGCTCATCATCACTGCCTGGTACAACATGGTGAGTTTGGCCGCCTGCCATGCATGTGGGCGAGCTTCAAAACACTGTACCCAGTCTTGTCGATTTGTCTGTTTGCTATAATGTCCGACCATCTTAATCTGAGACGCTATAAAACAGTACAGGGATTTAAGTTTTGCATATGATTTAAAGAAAGTTGTCAAGATGAGTATTGATGTCTAATTGCAGGGAGTGACAAAGAGCTCTGATCAGCCTTTTACTTTTCCTGTAACTGTTCTGACTGATGGAACTGCTGATCTGCTGACACTTTTCAATTCACAAAATTAAAAATGAGAAAAACCAAACCCTGATTTTACCACGGTTTGTGACTGGGGGGGGGGGTGGGAGGTGTGATATTCGATGCTGTCACTGATGGCAAATTATCAGCATTTTTCCTCTGATGGTTGCTTTTCCTTTTGCTTGCTGTTTCTGTAGGGCATGGCCCTTCATCAGAAAGTCACAATGGAGAGAGCTGGCGGCTCCACCCAGGCCCAGTCCTTCCTGGCCCAGCAGAGGCAGTCGACCAACGCCAGGAGGGGACTGTCCCCAAGGCTGCAGCCGGGCTCGCCCAGATAAGAGGTGGGGCATCCCTGGACTCCTGGTTGGCCACAACTGGACAAGAGGGCTGGTGTGCTTCGCTCTCTTCCCTGCCATTCAGACTCCTTTTGTGCAGAGCTCTCCTACTGTACCAACACAGCTGTGCTGTTTACAGACTGATATGCACTTATGTTTGGACTGAGGAGCTGGGAGGGTGTGCTAGGCTGTTGCCCTTCTGTGTTGGATTAACTGGCTCAGCTGCTTAAAAGAGCACAGCCCCTTCTCTATAACTAACTTACAGAAGCTTCTCCATTTTCCTACTCTTCATACTGTAGTCTTTAAGACCTGCTGGAAGACCTGGAGTAACTTTGATTTTCAGAGCTGCTGAAAGGGTGCTGAGAATACCAATTGTGTATAGAGAAAGTTAGAGTTTTCCTCATTTGACCCAACATGAAAGACTGTAGAAGAAATGAGACGGATGTTTGTGCTTTTTCTGTGTTGATCTCCTCCATGCCGTTTTGTTTTAGAGGAAGCTGGTCCAGCTCTTCTAACAATCAGGTGGTCTTAGAGTGATGTTGGCAACCATGAAGCTCTCTCTCAAGCAGGGGTTGATGGGGTTGAACATGTCAGTCAAATTGCATAGTATAGTTTTTTATTTTTTTTGTTCCTTTGGAGTATTATGATACTTGTTGATCTGATCCAGTACTTTATCCGGTATCCGTCTCCAGCCTCAAAACACTAAAGTCAGATCTCAGAATTGATATTAACACTCCATTTTATGGACTTTTTAGTTAGTGTAGTGTTTTAAATATATTTTAAAGTCTAGAATTATTTCATTTGCTAGAAGCAAAATGTGGCCTCTTTTTCATAGTTTTTTTTGATTTGTTGTACAAATGTGGCTTTGCGGTTGAGAAGGAAACAGTCCTCTACATTGGGCACACAAGGTCTTAAAGGGGAACAGCAGAACGAAAATCTGTGCCCTGCTTTTTTTCCTAGGTTTGAAACTTTTGATCATGGTTTAGTAGCTGCATTTAATTATTACTTTTGCTTTCCTTTTAGCTTTAATTTTGTGAAAATTATGATTATACCAGTTAATATTATTTTATATATGTTTCCACCACAAAAATAATCTCAACAAACTACAATGCCTCTGAACAGTTTCAGTGATGCACAACATCAATTTAAGCTTAAGTCTCCATTGACTGTGAATTACACATTAGCCTTCTTGTATTTTCAAGATTGTAACTGCACATTTCATGTACAGTTAATCTCAAACCAGCTATGAAGGAATTATGAAAATAAGCCTTGTTATAATTTTGCAGTGAACACCATTACAGAAGTGAAGCATTTTTTTTGCATTATATGAAGACAAGCATAGGTACAATTAAATGTTACCTGCAAGCTACATTGAGTTGGAAATCAAATTTTAGATCCTCACTACATTTGTGCTGGTGATCAGATTGACAAATGGGCAATTAATTAATTAAGATTGAAGGTCTGACCCATCAATCATATTGGAGGTCTGACCCAAAAACTGGACTGACTGTACCTGCAGCTCAGAATGACACTATTGTGATTAGTGACCATGTTTACAAGCTGCGCCTCTTGCATTCTTATATGTTGCTGGGCAAAATGCTTGTCTGTGACTTGCTAGAAATACTGTTGGCACCTCTTGCCATTTCAAGCACTACCATTTTTTGTTCTAATGAGCAAGTCAAAAACACTGGTCAAATATTTTCAGTTTCTCAGAATCAATGAATGACTGATTTAGGCTTTGGGGTAGGGATTCCATTTTAGAATGGGAGTTTTTAATGTGTTTTTAAGGTTTTAAGACAATCTGAAAGGCACCAAAGACTGTGCTTTTTGGATCAGGTTTTATTGCTGGAATTCTTTGAGGTTTGAGGTCTGTTTCTCATTCCAAAGTGTAATTGTACTGTTACATAAGGAGGAATGATGCTCTGTACAAACATCCTGAACGTAACAGGCACCGCTGCTGCCCTAGTTTGACAAACATCAATATAACAGGAAGAACTTTATGATGAGCTCTCTAACTGCCAGTGTGCTCAGTGTAATACTTTTGCTCTTGAACATTGTCCCTTTCTGATATGTGAGTCATGTCTATTTCAAGAGCTGCTACCCTATGCTACATTAGAAAGCTCTGTTGTAAATGAACAGGTTCTAAAGATTATGGGTGAGAGAAAGGGGGATTTGTATATTTTGTTCTAGATGTTTTAATTTTTTCTGTACTACATGGGGAATCTAGGCAGTGGGAAATATACTGGCTGTTAGTTAAAACTCAAGTCTGTCAGTAATTCTTTTGCACTACAAATAAAATAGGGTCTAGATACTGCAGTGGTCATGTTTCTGTCCTTTGACACGTTTAAATCCATTTTGTGTTCAGAATCATAAAAATAAGGGAGATGAAATGTTAAAAGACAAGCCAGAGGTTCACGTTACAATTCAGCTGTGTTTGTGTTTCTGCACAATCCATAAATAAATGCTATTCTTCTCTAACGTGAAACCGGCTCACTTAAAAAATGGTTTAATCCATAGTTTACAGGAGTTGTTTGTTTCTTATGCATACTCAAAACTTTTTATAGGCAACTACCAAACTAAAAAAAAAAGTATCCTGCTCAATCTCAATCGGGAATAAAACTCTGACCTTCTTCTCCTTTATTTCTCGTCTGAGCTGGATGAGACTGGTTTCTTAGATTTCAGATGGAAGTCCGATAGAATTTCAAAGGTCATAGTCCTGCCCTCATGTCAAGGGTGACCACCTGGTCAGGTGGTCATGTGTGACTGAGGGCTCCCTTCTCCTGAACCTACACAGCTGCAGGCTCTGCTAATGGGGATTCTAGGTTTTTCTTGATCTAACTGAATGAGCTTTAGATCTAATCAAAAGATGTTACAATGCCAGGTCTTCAGCCCTGCACATTGTAAATTCCTTTCAAATCCCAGTAAGGCCAACAGCTCTCTGGAACCAGTAGCTCTGTGTATGTCTGCTGTGAAAATCCAGCAGTGCTTCATGTTTGCTGACACTTAATAGCCCAGCATGCAGAGTGCAATCACTCAGGTGCTTGCAGACCAGAGGCATGCTGCAGTTGCCTGACCTCTGCTGCTCTCTTTCCCAGAGGCTGCGAGGCCTCTGGTGCAGCCCTAGCTCACTTGTGATCATTATTATTCATCGATAATCCAAGGTCTCATAAGAACAAACAGAATATTTACATTCTAGAGAAACCAACTCCTACCCCTGTAACAAATTCATCACATCTGTAGGGGTTGAGTCATGGTATTTAAAGAAGTAAAAAAAAAAAAAAATGACTGGGATTCACCCTAGTTTCATTTTTTAAAAATGAAATCCAGTTAAAGAGGATTGCTGGATGTAGAGCTCTTCTGGCTCCTCCGTCCCACCAGAGGACCCCTAATACCAACTCAGCCCTGAGAGTCTTTCCTAAGCGGAGGTGTCCTCTGCATGCCTGCAGGGCCTGCCCTACCCCTTTAATAAAGGGTGATATCACCGAATATGAAACTAACCAATAAATGTAAGCATGAACATGGCTGAAGACTCACACACCCATGGACATCATTCAATTTCATCCGGAAATCAGCCCCACCTTTTCTAAACAGGACTACGTGCAGGAAGGCTTTGATAACCTTTGCCTTGAGGTTCCTAGGGCTCACTGTCTAAGCTCACCTAGAAAGAAAACAGACACCCCCATTTCTAGTTTTAAAATAGACAATTTTATTTTAGAAGAGCAAAGAATTAATACTTTGGCTGTGTCAAGACAGCCTTAACAAAAGAAAGAAGAAGCAATATAAAATTTATAAAACTTTTTTGTTGGAAAGTGATGCAACGCTAACTCCTAAACCAAGAACTCCTACTGTGAATGGAAAAAATTATTTTCACGTGCACATGACTTACTCCATTATAAAAGCTTAACCTTTTTTTTTTTGGTTTCCCAGCTTCCATGTGCAGAGTATCATTTGCTCTTTAGAGCGAGAGCAGGTTGAAAGTAGCACTTCGTTTCCCAGGATTCAGTCCATTCTGCTCCTGCCTTAGTAGATGCTTGTCTCGGTGGGACAATACTGGCTCTTCAGACGCATTCCTCCCGTGCTGAGGTGTAGCTGTGGGAGAGGGCCGCTGAACTCTGAGCCCATGCTGACACTGCGGAGGCGCTGATTGAACTTGGCAACGGCTGGGCAGCGAAGAGGGGGCTGCTGCTGCTCCAGCTGTTCTACGGAATTCAAGCTGCCATTGGTCGGGACGCACAGCATGGACCGCCCTGCCCCTTTCCCATTGGGCAGTGTTAGCAGGGGCGGGGCTTGCTTCTTGTCACCTGCGTGGAAAGCGCCAAAATCCTGGACCGAGCTCCCATGGACCGGAGACAGCCGCAGGCCGGAGCCCTCCTTGGGATTCGCCCCCGGGACCCTGTTTCGTTTTTCTGCCGCAGGCGTGGGCGTGAGGCAGCAGGGGAGTTTGGCCAGCTCCTCATCCTGGCCACCCGCCGCGGGGAGTGTCACCGTGTCGCCGGAGGGCAGGGCTGGCAGCTCGGCCTCGGCCTCCTCGCTGGGCTGGCGCGGCCAGGCCTCTCCCTCGCACTCGCCCGTGGAGAACTGGATGGCGCTGAGGGGCACGTGCTGGCTGACCGCTCCGCAGCTGCACAGCGTGCTCTGGGTGTCCGGGCACAGGCAGGAGTTGAGGGAGCTGCTGTCGGAGTCGCAGCTGGGCCGCCGGCCGAGGCGCTGCAGGCGGGCAGTGGTGCGCGTAAACGCGCTGCCCAGGCTGGCGGGCGAGGGGGCGGCGCTCAGCAGCCGGTTCAGCAGCGCCGTGCTGTTGTGGGCATTGTGGGGCTCCTCCAGGTTCTCTGCAATGTCCTCCAGCGGCTGGAACTGCATCTCCTCTTTGGGGACCCTGCGAGGAAAACAGGGAGCAGCCCCCACAGCGCTTTAAGACACAGAGAACCCCCCGGCAGGAGAAAGGGCCCTGCCAGTGTCTGCCCGTCTTCCCTTGTGTGGTGTTAATCGCTTGGGGTTCACGTGAGAAACTTCCAACTTGGTCTAAACCTGCTTTCGCCTCTTTACTCCATTTACATTTTCCCTTCTGTGTGTGTTGCAATAGCAGGGGGAGACAAGTAATAAAAGTCCTGTTGCTCCAGGCATAGGAACTATTTCACTCTCCCCAGCCTCCTCTCTCACTCTGACTCCTGCAGCAACGTTTGTTTTCTGCAACACCTGCAGCCGTATACAGCCCCTACACAGAACACAAGTACAAATCCAGTTTCTAGCTTTCCGTCATGCTTTTAGGATTCACTTTTCAACGTATTCCACTTGTACATTTGTACTCTTTGCAAAATTGTTATACGAGTTAGCGCATTTAACCCAAGACGGCCTTAGTCCGTACATTTCTAAACTTGACCAACTGCAAGTGGTGGGAGGTGTTTGTGCCTGCTCTGGTGTGTGCACAGGATCAAGGTTGCTTGCTGTTGCACATCGTGCAGGAGATACTCACGTCATGTCGAAGGTGGAGCCCTGGAAGGAGGGCTTCCGCAGGACAAACACGGTAGCAGCTGTGTAGGGGGGGCGCGGGTTCGAGTCGTTCCAGTAGCGGTCCTTCTCAATCACCGGCAGGTCGCCGTACATCTCATCCACGGCCATCATGGACACCTGGCAAAGCACAGCAGGGGCGGCCCTCAGGGTGAGAACAGGCGGCTACAGGCCAGAGGGCGGTCTGGCCACTTTGTTAGAACCCTGCTTCCTTGGCACAGTAAGGTTTTGTTCAGCAAACTGGATCAGGTACTGCAAGGTGCTACCATTGTGCTTCTCACCGATGGCAAATTCCCTCGCTGCAATGGTTAGATTGAAACTGCTAATAACTGTGCCACTTCAATTAATCCATCCCCCTCCGTGTGGCCGCACTATGAAGTCATAATATACTAAATATTCTACTATAACGGCCGTTCTCTTCCACTTCAATACACTCACCACTGATCACACTGTCACACATCCATCCATTTTCTAATGGCTTCATCCAATTCAGGGTTGTGAGGAAGCTGGAGTTTATCTCAATCAGCAACGGGCATAAGGCAGCATCAACCCTGGGACACCACTCCATCACAGGGCCAATTTTCCCAGAAACCAATGAACCTACCAGCATGTCTTTAGGACTGTAGGAGGAAACTGGAACGCCCTGAGAAAACCCTCATGAACACAGGGAGAACATACAAACTCCACACCGATAGCAGCCCAGGAACTGAACCCGGGGGCCCTTCACAGAAACCTAAGACAGCCCAAATTGTACATGATATACACATCAAGATAAAGTTTTTAGACCCTTGCTATGATCTCCACCAAACGAGAATGAGTGCCACACTGAAAAGCTTGTAATCGGTCAGTAACACACATTGCTATTTTTGTCTTACAAGTTAGATGGTGTACAATCATGACAGCGTGTCTGAGGGAAGAAATTGGTTCACTTGATCATGTTGCGTGGCTTTAATAGCATTGCCTGGCAGTTTTGAAGACGAAGAAGGCACCTGGAAGTTCCTGTCAATGAGCCAGTTGGTCTCGAAGTCGTCATCGTCCACGCCAAAGGGATTGATCAGCTGCTCTGCGACCTGAGGGACACAGCAGGCAGGTCAGTGAAAACAACCTTTACTTCGTCTCGACTCTCTTAGAGTCGTTATTAAATCTCTGCATCAAAATAAATTCAGTGATGGCATAGAACAATTCTGAAAAAACTCAGAATTAAGCACAAATGTGTGAACTTTGTGAAAGTACTGTATGGTTGCCATCGCTGGGCTCACTCCAGGTGATAGTAAGAGTTTGCAAGATTGTGACATGATGCAGCCCTTCCTGATCACTAGTCCCTGTAATGACTAATGTACAAGCGATCAAGCACAGGATGTGCAGCAGTCATTTCACCGCAGAAATGTTCCAGTGTGATCTGCAACTCAGAATTAACAAGAAGGTAGTATTTGTAGACAAAACCATATCGAAATCAAGAGCAATATTTCTATTGAATTAAAAGAGATGTATTCTAAAGACTGCTTGTTTACAGTGTAATAGGGCTACTTCACCTCACCAGAAGGTTTGTTGCCTAGTTCTGAATCACAGACAATGACAAATATGGTGCTTTGCCATATTTTATATAAATTGGAGGTTGTACACATTAGTGCAGTTTATTTTCATTGTGGTCAGAATTGGCATTGATGAGTACATTTCATTCTAACCCCAAAATCTAACAAAAAAAAATGTAGGAGTTCCCCTTTAACTGATGCAACACAGGTTTCCATGAAAGAATCACCAAGGACTCCCCAGGAGCAAAGCCGCTGGATTTGCCAGATTCGCACCCCGGGCCTGCTGCTCTTACCTTCAGCCAGCCGGCGTAGAAGAAGAACTGCAGCAGAGTGAAGATGGGAATGTAGAGGTCAAGGTCATGACCTGGGTAGCCCAGGGTGGGGTCTAGGAACTGTCTACCAATGAGGCACACCAGAAAGAAGCTGTACACCGCGATGGTCACCACCTGCCAAGGGACAGACCCTCCATCACAGACAGCCAAGCCGCGGAGCAAACACCAGAACAGGACATCTTTCTCCCGCCAGGCTGACTGGTTCCTCTCCTTTTCCGACAGGTGCTCAGGCTGCGTACTGTACACACACTCATATCCTCAGTTTATAGCAGAACGCAAGTTGGTACAGACTGGGTCACCTTGCATAGTTTTAAAGGTTTCAGAAAAGATTCAATTCACAATCTCAATTCACAGCTGATTTCTTTCAGTCACTTCACCAGCAGGCCATTTCTACTTGTCTTTGTATAGATACAGGGCAAAGGGTGTCACAAAACCAAAAGGTTAGCGTTTAACATTTTAAGACGAAAAAAATAAATATGAAATCAGCCAAGTTAAAAGCACAGCTTAATCTACAGTTAGCAGGAGCTGTTTATTTCCTACCTATGCCCAAATAATTTTATAGGCAACTACCAAACTAAAAAACCATTAGTAAAATATCCATCTGATCCATAATCAGGAATAAATTTAGACCTTCTAATCTACTACATGCCTAGGGTGGGTGTGGCCGAAAGTTCCTAGATTTGGGATTAAACCCCCAAAAAATATGCATTTCAAAACTCGTGCTGAAAGGTTGGGGTCATCACCTTCCCATCAAGTATGACAGTAGGTCAAGTGGACATGTGTGATTGAGGGATCCCTTCTCTTGGCCCTGTAAGGCCACAGGGCCTACGGATATGGATTCTTAAACCAATTGAGCTACAAACCTAATGAAAAGACCTTGCAATCCCCAATCCCAGGTCGTCAATCTATCGGTTTTTGAATTCCCTATAAGCGCTTTGTGGAACCAACAGATCTGCAGCAGGCCTGTGAATGTCTGCTGTGAAAGTCCAGCAGGGCTTCTGGTTTGCCACCATTTAATAACCCAGCGTGGAGAGAGAGATCACTCACCTGCGTGTAGACCAGAGGCACGCTGACCATGTCGTAGTGGAAAAGCATGCTGCAGTTGCCTCGGAACTCATTGAGCCCCTGGCCAGACAGAAAGACAGGAGAGAGAGCCACTGTAAAAACTGGGGTCAATCTCCGTCACGCAGAGAGCAAAAATCAGGGTATGGAAAGGGAAAAGGGCAGTTCCCTAGATCTCAAAGACTTGCAAGTATTGTACAACTCATATGAGAACATTTCTATCCCCAGAGAAGGCTAGTCCCCTAGTGCGACAGTACAGACAGGGATTCCTATCCAAGAGGAGACCCATTCAGCCTAGCATTTACTATATGCATGCCCATTAGATTCCAGGATCTTATTCTATTTTGTTTTTTCTTCCATTTTTATCCCAGAAAAAATTATTTCTACCCAAGTAACTAAATATAACCATGGCTCAAATCTACAGATGTGCTCTTTGGAGATGAAGAGCAATCCAGCCTCTGTTAATCACTCCGTTTCAATGAAATCCAATTAAAGAGGATGTCTGGATGTACAGCTCTTCCGATTCCCAGGTCCCACCTGAGGACCCCTAATAAACTCAGCCCCAAGGGTCTTTCCTAAACCGAGGTGTCCTGCGCATGCCTGCGCAGCCTGCCATACCTCCAGCAGCAGCTTCAGGGTGTTGTCGTCCTTGATGCGTCCCTCACAGCGGGCCAGAGCCGCCAGGTTAGTGAACCAGACGCAGGGCATCCAGTACTTGTTGTAGCGCGACTGCAGACTCTCGAACTTCTTGCGCTCATCTCTGGTCATGAACCCTGAACAGAAACACAGGAGCACTCCAGCTGAAACGTATGGAGACCGATTCGTTTTTCACCTCACTGTAACCTGCACTGAAGGTGCAGGACCCGCAGAGCAGCACTGACCATGCTTCCTTTTCTGAAAACGGAAGCTGCCCTATTTGATCTGCTCAAAAATCTGGAATACAGAATGCAGACTGAAAACAGAAACATGGATCTTCATAAAAAATAGTTTTAAGTCCAAGTGAGCAGGTTTACAGAAAATTTTATGTAACTGATCCACCTTTTTCAATTTGTCCCTTTGCCATTTTTGGTTTAAAAATCACCCCATCCAGTCCACCATCTAAAATCTAAAAAGGCTGGAGTTTGGAATCAACAGAGACAAATAGGAGGCTTTTCCAGGGACTCCGTTCTAAAGCAGGAATTTATTTCCAGTCCTTGGAGAGCACAGCCTAACACAACAGCTGTAGACATCGGCAGACTTTCTATACAGATCCCGTCACACTAAGCAGCCTTGACTGTGGGACAAAACACCAAGCACAAAAGAGAGTAGACAAACACCACAGTAGGTTTTAGCTGGAACTGTTCATCTTCCAGGTCCTACTGCTGACAGAAGACTGATAACAGGACCATTCTCACTCATTATTTAAAGAACCCTAACCCTACTAAAAGGATATCCTACTGATGGGTTGGGGAGCAAGGCTGGGGTCCCTGGATTTCCAATATGAGTTAACTTTGCAGCTTGGGAAGCAAGAGGGAACAGCTCTAGACAAATGTATCTGAAGAGGGATCTTCAACCTGGAAAGCTAGTGGGAATGCCAGCCAGGTGAGATTTCAGGCCATTTTCTGGCCTCATTAAGATTAGTGTCTCTGAATGTCATGAGAGCCAGCAGCAGGACTGAGGCTCTGAGCGACTGGGGATTCCCCGGGCACATGGCCAGGGGAAGGCGGGTGGACGCTCACCGGCCTCCACCACATGGTCCATGGTGGGGAAGCGCCGGAAGACGGCGGTGCTGACGGAGCGGAGGATGAGCAGGGCCGACAGGCTGGCGTAGCGCATCAGGGTGCGCCGGAGGAGACGCCCCCTCTCATCGCTGCCCTGCACCCCGCCGGAGATCACGCACATCAGCCTGTCGGGCAGCGGGATGGACTTGTACTGGTTCCACCAGCGGTTCACCACCAGCGTGACATAGAAACCTGCATGGGAAGGAGGGACAGTCACACACACGGCACGCTAGGCGCACGCCGGGAAGGGCTGAGGGCACCTATTCGCCCTGCGCACTGGAGATCCTGCTTACCCCCGAGACTGTACTCAGCGTTTCTAAAAGGGAATGACACAGAGAGAACAGCCCTGTGTGTCACTCCCTGCCGCCCGGAGGACAGGAGCACACCTACCCAGCACGAAGGACATGGGGATGAGACTGGCGTAGTGGTTGCAGTAAATGGCCAGCTTCTCAAAGTACCTCTTCTGATCCTCCAGCAGCAGAAACCTGAAGAAAGGGAAAAGAGCATGACGCTGTAGTGTGGCAGCCAAGCAAAGGGCTGGAAGCCTGGCTGGGCTTTCATGACTTTTGACAACTAACTACCTTACACAGAGGATTCTGGGATCCTGGGATTGGCTGTCCTACT
The DNA here is from genome assembly GCF_059453375.1 of Lepisosteus platostomus. Classification (NCBI taxonomy): domain Eukaryota; kingdom Metazoa; phylum Chordata; class Actinopteri; order Semionotiformes; family Lepisosteidae; genus Lepisosteus; species Lepisosteus platostomus. Next base: position 16,840,163 of record NC_142623.1, read on the forward strand.
CACATCACTGTAATAACTTATTCCAAGGGAAATGGCCTCATGGGATTTTGAATATTTAAGCTACAAGCACCCAAATAAGTTATTATCAGGGAATATTATAATTTCTGTCTATACACTTTTAACTAACTACCTATGTTCTCTCAGGTGACCTACTCTTGCTGGTACCTGCTGGGACTTGCAGTGCCCATGCAGCAGAAACCGATTGGCCCAGCACTGCCTGGGATAGAGAAGGTGTCCGTCACGCAGGGTGCCTGTCAATAGCAGCAGCTGCAGACCGGCAGTGGCACCAGGGAAAAACACTCTTCCAGGTGGTACCAGCTGTTTGTAGGGAGCTATGGGGATCACAACAGTCACAGACGACTCTGACCGTCAGGCATGACCCAACAGGGCAGCCATTCAGCCAAGTCTTTAAAACGGGGCAATACTCTGAACTGTAAAGTCAATTAATCAAGTTATCAAATGCACAACAATACATTTGCTGGCAATGAAATGTCTAATTGCAAAGGCAAGCTTCACAGAGATCGCAAAACAAGAGCGATATTCAGCTTTGATTCGATTCAAGCAGGTACATGCAGATGATTCCTGCACCAGTTCTGGTCAACCGTCAAGCTGATGGGGTGATGGGCCTACCTGTAGGTGACGCTGATGGCCATGTACAGAGCAAAGAACACCATGAACTCCTTGTACAGGAGCTTGTAGATGCTTCCCTTCCAGGCCAACAGCAGCTTGGAGAACCCACAGAAGCGGGCATTGGCCACCCGGGCAGTATAGGTCACTGTCATGGTGTCCCGGGTTCAAAGGTCAGGTCTGGAGGGTTGGCAAGAGTTGGCGTGAGATGGTCTTCTACCAGGGCTGGCGTAGCAATCCTGGAAAGACAAGGTACATGGGTTCGATCATTTATTTCATGGCTCCCTTGGGTCTCCGTCTTTGGAGGCAGACATTCTGTAGACTGAAGAAAAGCCATACATGAAATAACATGACGTTAGTGTTCTGCAGAGCAACAGGCATTCATCTTGTCACCAGTATGAAGGAACACTGTAGAACTGGCATGACTGGAGCACAACAGAGAAGCAGGTTTTATAAGTCCATCTCAAACGTCATGGAGCAAATTCTACTTGTGTTGTGGAAGAACATGGATGTAGATTATCATCCTAAACAATCTCCAAATCAAATAATTTAATAAATGACAAACATGGAATTGCACCCTTAAGAAACTGCCGATTTCATGTTGGATTACAAGACTTGCTGGGCTGGGGCTCTCCAGGATAAATAGAGGGAGCCAGCCTGCACAACTTGTATCCAGAGGGCTTATGTGCTTTGAAGGACATGGCAGTGTCTACTGTCATTACCTATTGGAAAGCTGCTCTCCTCCAGCCTGTTTCTAGCGCAGTCTATTACCCTTATGGAGAACAGGATTCAGCTGTTTGAAGAAGCCAGCTAACTTCGGAAAGCAGCTACTGATGAAGAGCAGAATGGGATAGTTTAATGTTTTACTGGCTTTGTGCACACAACTACGGAGTTGTGGAAATCCAACGTTTTAAATGTGTCCATTTCCCCTCTCATGCCAGGCTTCTGATTAAGTGGCAAACCATCCCCTTGCTTGATTACCTCATGACCTACAACGTTCCAGGATGCTCCAGGCCCAAATACAAACGTGAAAGAAACGGCAGGAATCAAACGAGGATTAGTGTGCACATCAATCACGTCCTGTTCTCATCAGCTGTACATCAAGCAGTGCTCCTATTAGAGCAAGGCTCTGTGTACACATGCACCTCTCTGTCCAGTTTCTGCACCCCATCACCACTTCCCACCTTACGAGGGACACGCCGCCTTACAAAAATATTGATTCACCAGACATCCAATGGATATTTTAAAGGGAATCAGGGGAGGTTTCTATCTAAATCCAGGGAAGGTACAGCTCCCTTCTCAAAACCAAAAATACAAATCATTTTCACGTCAATACTACAAAACACTATTTCAAACCATTGAGAACAGGCTGGGTAACTGGAATCATTCCTCATCAACCCAAGTGCTCTGATAGAACTACTTTTGGTTTACAGGATAATACTCATCTAGATTGCATGGCCTGTGAAGGTCTCTTACATCCTCACAATTTGTGATTGACGTGTTGTTGAAGCACTATATTTCCATCCAGATGTTTTCTAACTGCAACGCAGGATACACCCTGGGTGGGATGCCAGTCCATCACAGGGCAGACTTACAGACACAAACACACACACTCACAACCAGGGCCAATTTTCCCAGATGCCAGTTAACCCAGCAACATGTCTTTGGACTTGGGGAGGAACCCGGAGGAAACCATTGCAAACATGGGGAGAACGTACAGACTCCACACAGACAGCTCCCAAGAATTGAACCCAGGGCCCCAGCAATGCAAACCACTGACCCACCTGCACTATATTTCCAATATATCAAAAGGTTCGTGAAAATAATTATTTTCACAAATCAAAGCATGAAATCAACTCTTTACATCACTTTTCAGCCTAGGTCCTTGAAACTCATGGCAGTTGGTTTTGACTACGTTGCTTAATTGAATCAATAATGTAACTGATCGTTCAATGACTGATTTCTGGCACAGTTTGAAAAAAAACTTATGAAAATATATAGGTGCTGTAAATGTACAACCTCTGACAATTCCTGCAGTGAAAATAATTCAATACCAGTATAGCAAAATCGTCAAATCAGTGGTTCAATTAAATGAAGAGCTTGGGTGGAGAAAAAAACAGCACCGGATCAGGAGGAAGTGGATTAGGAAGACCCGTTTTTACAGTCGAATTGCTTGGTGTGCCAAGAGCAGCCATGTCATCAGACTGTTTCCCGGGCCGGGTTTCCCACCACGCTCCCAATTACATGCTTGATCTTATTACTTAACTAGTTGCTGAATTGTAAAACATCGAACCAGGATCCATGGAGATACACAGGGGGACTGTACCTTTAATATACAGTACATGCCCAATTGAGAAAACAATTAAGTTAATTGTTTAATTGACTACTCAGGTTGGAAACAAAAATACAGAAAATGGATTAACACATGAACAACTATTGGTCTCGAAGCTGGCGTGTTGAGTACAGTTTGCGGACGCCGTGAGCGTGTATTGGGGACCTAACCGTATGGGAAATTAACACACAGCACCTATGGGACTTGACTATCTGCGCTAACGTACTGGTATTCCAGAAATAGGCTTCACTTCTGCGAGGCATTAGATCGCAGACAACCTGCCTGAAGGTTGCAGGACACGATAAAGGACTACAGCAAAATTCGCATCATCACTTTTTCAAACCACTTCCCATTATGAAGTCAAACTCGATTATTCCCTGTTAGGAATGTCGCCATGCTCCCTTTTTGCGATGGCAGGTTAACTTTGTATGTACCAAATATCTATGTACAAAATGTACAAAAGTATCACAAATACTTACGGGCACGCCTCATCGTTTGGGGAGAGCGGTTATCGGGGACTGCAGTGACTGAACCCAGGATGTGAAGCCGAGGTTCTGTTGGCAGTGACCTGAAGCAGCTGCAGAATATCCGCAGCCGATTCTCTTCCTCCCGGGTTCGGCAGTTCTGGTCCTGTCGGGCCGGCGCGTCTGCAGGGTTTCATTCCAGCCCAGCTCGTTATTAACAGCGTCTCCCAGCTGCTCAGGTGCGGCGGCTGCTTTCAAGAGACCGAGAACAGCTGCAGACACACCGGCCGGCCCTCCAGGACCGGGACTGCCCTCACCCGCTACTCTCTGCGGGACGGAGAGAATCATGTCTGGATAAGAATCGTCTGTTTGTTACAGTACATGCCTGAGCGCTGCTGAAGTGATCTGGGTTCTCTGGGCCACATGAAGTGTCGTTTTACAGTGCACATAGGGGTAAATGCTGCTGATACACCGTCATCCAGGTGTCCAGAAAAGCGCTATGAGTGTAAGGATTATTAACATGAATACTAAACGGCAGTCTCAAGGATGGAGTCAAACTTCCAAACCCTTTGAAACAGTCCCAGACAGCAAAACATACTCGACTCTACATGTACTGCAGTACTGTAGCTTCGAGGCTTGCAAACCGACGTGTTTTCAAACTAGAAGGCTGCCTTTTCGAAGCAATTAGGACCCTGTGATTCACATTGAATGTGAAAGCATTACACCGGGGGTCACAAGTTAAAACTAACCTACTGCCACTGAAAATTACTCAGCCACCTACCGTTTAAGGATGAGCGCCGCAGAGTAGAGTCTTGCACAAACTCTACACAAAGTCTGGTACAGAAACCCAATTACAACCTCAAAATCAAAGGCACAGGCAGTGGAGTTTGTTTCCAGGAACAAATACAAGCTGGTCCCGGGACATAAACACTGCCATCAAGCTCGGAAATGTAACAGCAAGTCCCAGCAACATTGTAATAAACCTCATATGCTGTAATGTTTGAGGAGGCATTTGTGAAGTTCGCTGGGGTGCTAATATTCCGGAGCTTTTTTTGAAAATCACAAAAACAATGTAGTTCTCAGTGCTTACCTCGCACCCATTTCACCTCCTACGCATTAACTCCGATTCCAGATATTTAAGTAACTGTAAGAAACATTTTCTTAAAAAAACTATGGTGTCATACACAAATATGACTAATAATGATTGTTATAACAAACGAAACATTTTCATCGAAAATTCTAGAATAGCCAAAAAGTCGCATTTAAATTTAAAATCGGACGAAACATTAGTAACAATATCACACCCAGTAATTTAATAATCAGTCTCTGTAACACAGTAATCACGTACTGTTACATCCCGCACAACTGAATTTGTTACCGCGGAGAAAACATAGCAACTTTTACTAGTCATTCAGCACTCACCTTGAACTTCTATAACCTTGGTTAAACAAATGTCCCGAAGCATCACCATCCACCGAAGCCTAACAAGTTTTTTGGGTAAAGGATTATCCACCGGTGTGCGCTATTTCAGAATAAGCAGCGTGCGTCTTCTCCTCTTTCCGTAACCGAGTGAAGCCGACAGGTGTCTCGTCCTTCCCAACCGGCAGTCGCGCAGGAAAGTTGGTTTTCTCTCAAAAGCCCCGAATTGCTTAGCCCCCCGCATTAAAAACCCCGTTAACTGCGCGAGGCGTGTACTTGTAGTAACTCACTGTGGGCAGAGAGAGGGACTGAGCGCTCCAGCCAGCCCGCCGACCTTCAAATAGCTTTTTCATTGTCTGCTGGGGGTGTGTGCGTGTGTCACTGAGGGAGAAACCTGTTTCATCTCGCTCTTTCGTGTGTTCACAAGCCTCCTCCTCTCTGCTATCTCTCACCACCCGTAATCCAATCAAGACTGCTTCTAAGACGACCCACACTCTCATTGTTTTATCCCAGCTAGCCTAGGTGGAATATTAAGCACAAGAAATGCACTTCTGTGTTTATCCCACCGCATAGAAACAAAGCAAATTATTTTCAACAGCAGTAAAACAAAAACATTTCACCCACAGTGCTTAAGAAAACAAATCGATATTGTTAGTCGTCTTCAAAAGGAGGGGGTTGTTAAAGATTCGTTTTAAAACCATTTTGTTTCGCTCTTATAACGTCAACACAACGGATTTATTCAGAATAAAATGGGAAACACGAGTCGAAAGAGGCAAACGGGAACTAAGAGGACGTGCCTATAAAACCCCGTTTTTTATAGCTTTTTCACGCGAAGAGTTGCGGTAGTCTGGAACAAGCGGCGCTGAATTTGTTGATGCTGATAACCTCTCTTCCTTCACGAAAGCCTTCTTTGAGCCAGAATCTAGGGTTGTGGGTGGGCTAATTAGACTTGCCCTCGCGTGAGAACATTCTTGTGTTGTGAAAACTAGGACAGATTCGGTGAAAAGATTTGAACTATAAAAGTACACAGATTTGTGCGCCTGCTTATGTAAAACATGGTAAGAATCTATGGTCATGATGCCGTCACGTGATGCCAAGTTCCACAATCTCCTCTTCCCCTTGTTCGCTGAAAATGTTTCCTTTGTGTGATGAAGGATAGATGAAGGAATTCTCCTCCTCCTCCATTAGGGAAGGCCACACTGCTAGATGACTCTACAGAAAGCTACTGTGCGTGTTGGATAACAGGCAGGACCTTTACAAATACCAATTAACCCGTGGAACATCATGATCGTTTAAAGATAAACACTTAATCTTTTCACATAATAACTCAAACCACCCATTGCTGGCGTTTGGCAGACATATTAATTAAAGGCCCTAAAATAGATCTTTATAATGTCTACAGTCGCCTCACTGACATCATAGTATCACCATAGTGTCGATACAGGATTAAAACAACATGGCACTGTGCTTACAGACTGCAGCTACGTATATCATTTTTTATTACAGGAGGCTGAGAAAGTATATTTAGAGTCAATCTGTAGAGTAGGAGTCTTGTGAAAACACACAGTCTGTGGTGTTAGGACAGATTGTGTGTGAAATATGGCAGAGAGGGTCGATTCAACAGTTCCAGATTAATTTTGCTTCAACAATCAAAAGAATACTGTTCCCATTACAAAAAAAACAACAACAAAGAAATGCATGTACAAAACATGAATGAACTCCAAACAAGTGCCATCAATAATTCCCAGATCCCCTTCAGTAAACAGATCAATCGCCGCATCACAATTTACAAATGTCAGAGTCACACTACACAGGTCTATTCGTCAGGCAGGTGGGCAAAGAGGTACTGAACGAGAAGCATTGTAAAAATATCCAGTCTCAATCACTATTGAAATTACAACCACCATGGGTTCTGTTTACACTTGGGGACTGTTTAGCCAATAGATTGATTGTTTTCAGAACCTGTTTACAGTTCACAGATATGAATACAGATATGGGCTCCATCTCTCCCAGTTCAAGGTAGCTGTACATTTCTAAAAGCCTGGCCACTGGCCTTGGGTTATAGAGCAGGTCGTAGAAGACAGCAGGTTGTTTATTTTTTTATTTTGCTTTTTCTTTCATTGGCAAAGCAATGGAAGCATGTTGTCAGACAGGGAACCGGACAGCGCTGTTCACACCTCCTACAAGATCGACAACGAAGACAGTTTTTTCAACTTCACTATCACAGACACAAAACATGTACAGTATGACGAACCACCAGCCCCTATCATTTCAGACACTTTCAATTCCTGAAAATCTTTGCTTTCACACTCTAGATTCTGAACTCGGTCTAATTTGCTGTCTTAATTTGTGGATTCCTGTGCGATTGTGCGGTGTCTTGATATAATGAACTGTGGGAGGTCCTTTTGTAAAATAAAGGTCCTAGTTAGCAGAGTTAGCCCTCTGAGAAGGATGATTCTTAGGTTGTTCTCCCAGTGGCAGCCCTTGTAATGGAGTGAGAGGAGGAAGCTACATCACACGGTGTACATACTGTAACACTGGGCATACAGTATAGCCCCTCACAGTGTGGCCCCATGCAGAGAGTACTGAAAATAATTGTCACATCTTATCTGGGAGATGGATGGACAAAATGACACCGATCTTCCAGAGCTACGGAGAAATAACTCTCCCTTGGAACATTTTTGTTTTTTGATTGAATGTGCACAAAGCTTGCAAAGTTGCAGAAGTCCACCAATGTGTCAGCTCGGCCTGCATTCTCATTATTCAGCTAACTGTGGGAGATTCTGCCCATTCTCATGGACTGGCCTTTGCAGGGACATCGGCATAACCCATAACAGCCCCTCCAAGCAATAGCCAACTGTTTGCCAATGAGACAGCTTGGGTAAGAAAGGGGTGGTGGTGGGGGGGGGGGGGTTATGGAGGATTCATTGTATGCAGTTATCTGCCCAAGACATCAGCCTTCTGCAACGTCTGGTGGCTGATTGTATACAGTGGCGTCACTTTGAAGTCACTTTGCCTGTATTAGGATGGCGATCAGGGCTGCAGGTGCTGGTAAATCCCTGCATTAGGGATTTTGAATCTGGCTAACATTTCATTTTGTCAAACGTGCGCTGCAGCAGAATGGCGGTGAACTATTGCAATTGTCAGCCAACACTAGTTCTGCCGAGTAACAACACCCCAGCTGGTTTTGCAAGTCACTTTTATCCATTTATAAGTCTTGGGACCAGTTGTAAGAATCTGATCAGTTCAGCATGGGTTGTATTTCGTTTACTCAGGCCTGGAACGGCCAGATCTGCTCCTGGAAAAGTGCAGGTAAGGTGTTCATACTGGGTTTTCACTCTGCAGGATCTGAAATTACAGTGTTACAGTAATAAAATGTCCTACTCCAGTAACTGGGTTTGACACCCCTGAGTATAGAATAGAGCATAGATCAACTAGTGGTCCTTCCTATCCAATCCATTGCAGGATTTTGCTCCTACCAGGTCTGTAATTATTGAATTGGAAATCAACAGTAGCAATTAAGGTGATGATTGGAGCAAATTTCTGCAGTGGGGCAGACTGATTGGGAACAGCTCTGGACGGTGTAGAATGATTCCTATGTCATATCCTGTTGGTAGAAAGTACTGAAGTTTAGGAGTCTTTGATTTTGTGAAAACAAGCTATCACGGTGTTGCATATTACCTTGCTGACCGCAAAATGGTAGCATGGGAGATGTTTTGTCAAAACACCAATTCGTTCCTTTAGAAACCCCTTGACGCTCACACAGCCCGCCGTTAAGAGTTCCTGGTGCCAGCTGAAGCTTGAACATGTTCCAGTGCTGTGCTATTATACTGAAGGTGCTCATTTCGGTTTCCTGAAGTTATGTAATGTGGGAAACGAACACTTACTGTACGTTACCTTTGTCAGTGATATCACTGCCGCTGTGTTCACAGGTCTGTCTACAGCAAAAAAAAAAAATTTTATGAGGTTAGGTGGTGACTAACATATTGTTAAGGGTTGCACATGGTTGCATTCATGTGCAGAAATGGCATTTAAAACAGATGAAAAGGAGGCAGTTCCTTACACAAAGAGTTGCAGGTGTCTGGAACATGTCACCCAACCATGTGGTTGAAGCGATTACCCTTGTTTCTTTCCAGAAATGGGTGGAAAAGCCCCTCAGATGAACAAACTACTAATGACCAAACAAACTAGATAGATGCAACAGCCAGCTCTAGTTTGGAACTGTTGTTATGGAAACTGGCCTTCTGGGGGAAAAAAACCCTTCTCGATCTTGCTATCTCTCAAACCGCAGAAAACACAAAAACCAAGGCACTACACCAGTACAAAGCGACTGCTTCGTTGTGTGTGAAAAAATATTGTCCTACCTGCGGCAAAACGTTCACACAAGCCGAATAATTCGAGTGTGTACATATTGTATATGAATATAAAACGGTTTCTATATTGTCCAAAAGACGTTACGAATTCCATTACACTTGTTTATGTACATCATTAAAGACTTTTAACAAAGTCTTTTCTTGTTAAAATTAGGGCATACTAGGGCGGACTGCTGCAGTTAAAATCTAAATCGGTGACATCAGCTCACACCTGAAGAAGGCTCTACGGCCGAAACGTTGTATTTTCTTTCTTCTCTTTTCAGCACGGAACAAACCTATTGTTCCTTTGCAGCCTATGCACGCTGATGCAGCTACCCACCTGAAGGACATCCACGCTGTTTACCTTTACGAGAACGAAAAGGAGTTATAAAAAGCCCAAAAGTTGAAACTCTCTTATCGATTTTCCGGCTTTTTATTTTTTGGGGAGCGGTCGTTGATGCGTGTTATTCGGGACAAAGACACTTTCTAGTGCAAAAATACACATTTCTTAGGTCATTTAAGCTTTTTTTTCCAAATCAAATGCGTCTATCTGAATTAATCTGAAAGTAAAGCGATTTACAGTGTTCTGGACCGCGCTGGTCTGTCGGTTATGGTTCATCACCAAAACCGGTTCCCCTGCGCCGGGCCGCCCCGAGACAACGGGGGCCTGTGTTAATGAGACTTGGCGCTGTCTGTGCCCTTGTATCCTGTGGAGACTTGACCAGTAATAACCCCTAAATCTCAAAGTATTAGTTCGTTTTTTTTCTAGGATGTAGTTTTATTTCCTGTCTTTTCCTTTAATCTAAAACCAGACTAATATGAAAAAAAGAAACGGACTGGCTGCAAGGCCCCGCAATACCCTTGTCTGCTGGTTAGTGTTCTAAGTGGGCCCTTAATTAAAGGTGCTAATTGACGTTTTTAAATGATCTGCGTGTCTGTGTAGATTTCTCTATACTCAGACTACTTTTCCCCCGAAAACGCCTCACAAATTCATCACTATTGTTTCCAGCCAATTAAGCACGCGTAACTTGACGCACTGTCTAAATAGCTCTTCATATGGATTCAGTTTATATTGTTTTATAATGAACAGGCGCGGGTAGGAACGGCAACGTGTCGCCACTCCAACAATTGGCACAGTCAGCACGATTAGCTTTGTTTTTCTCCTGCTGGAGGGGTGCAATATGTGATTGTACTCTGCAACTCACAACTAATAGCCACTAAAGCTCAGCAGGTGTGAGCCTGGTCAGTACCTGGATGGGAGACCTCCTGGGAAAAAAATATGGTTGCTACTGGAACAGCTGCTAGTGGGACCGGTAGGGAGAGCCCACCCTGTGGTCTGTGTGGATTCTAATGCCCCAGTGTAGTGACAGGGACACTATACTGTAAAAAAGGCGCCATCCTTCAGACTAATTTTTTTTGCAACTTTCACTGCTGCCTCAAGGTAGTGCTCACAAGCCCTGCCTCAGCCCAACACAGTCAGGATCACGCGAGTGTGATTCATTCAACTCTAATCAGAGGCACACTAGAGCCGACCGTCTTATCACAAACCACACTGTCTCATTCGGCCGATATCAGAACGAGTAATGAAATTTCGCAGACATCATTAAACCCTTCCCGGGTTTACATCTTGATACTCGTGGTCGCTAGCTCCCAGTAAAACGTGGTTCTCATTCCTGACTCTGCGGACGACGAGAAGCCCCCAGAATTAAAGCGCTCCGCGCGGCCCAGATATTCCCACAGAGAAACCAGGGTCTGCGGTTAAAGGTGTGCTTTCACACAACAGGAGCGGAACACAATGGAGGAGAGAGACCAAAAAGTCTCAAACCGCCTTCAGTGCCGTCATCCATCGGCTGTTTTATTTCACTGGCCAGTGTCGGCTTCATCTTACTCCCGTTTAAAAAAAACACTTTTAAAATAGGACCCCAGTGGAGGGAAACACGGGACAGAAAACATTTTGGAAAATTTAACGGATTTACTTCCTTGGGATTAAAAAACAAGTACGCCGAGCCCGGATGATTGCTTGCAGTCCTAGACGTGTTTTTTAAATCGATTTATAATGCTTAACTTGATATAAAACCTCCCAGTTCAGAATGCACAGGGCTGTTTGTTCAGGGGAAATTTAGGTCTTTTCGAATGGAGACGAGCAGAATGGATTAAATGTTTTGTGTTGTGGTCACATAGCGGGATAAACGATTTCTGAACAACATACTTCTAAACGATTTCCTTCCCTCGCCTATGAATGCAGAATTTACCTACATCTTAAAACGTAGACGTTCGATGAAAACAAGCTCCCGTTACATAATCGATCTTGAGCACCTCGGCTGGAGTCGGGATGGGGGGGGGGGGGGTTAAACCAAGGATTAAAGATGAAACCGCCCCTCAAAGGCGCCTGTCGCTGTTAATGTGGGCATTCGGGCGGCTGGCGAGTCACCCGCTAGAGACCGGAATCCGCGCGGAAAGGATTCCAGAGGGGAGCGCGTCTCTGCTTCCCCGGAGGACAGGATCAGCTCATCCAGCCCCAGGGCTGTGGAGGGGACTTCTGGCAGCCTCGTATCACGTTTTCGATTTGAATTTGTATTGTTTATTTCACCCTCCTCCATGCTCAGCCGCCCCGACACACGTTACAGAAGACCAAACCCTAATGAAAACCCTCCACTCAACACAATCCAGATCCTTTAGCAGCGACCCAGATTCCGAATTTCTGTCAGAATCGATGGGTCCCGTTTCGGGAAAAAAAGGGGTCAACGCGCCACTGACGTTTTCTTAAATGGGATATTGTCATGCATGTTTTCTAACAGAGAAGGCTGCTGACACCAGCATTCCCAGGATTAAAATAATGAAGAAAAGAAACGAACAATTCCGTGGTGGTAGAGTTCAACGAAGAGCACATACCTTTACTTGTCCCGTAGATGAAACATGTTAATAACATAAAAGAGATTATCTCTAGGTAAATAACCAGTATGTACCTGGATTCCTACAACATAATGACGATGATTTTTAATCGCATTTGCAAACAGCGGTTCTGAATCTTCTTCCGTGGAACGGTGAATAAAACCAATCAGGTTCGAAACCGTGGTTAACAATGTGAAGATAAAATAAATGTAGGTTATATCATGAAGTGGATATATCTTAAAGTGTTATGGGGCATTATCTACTATACTCATTGCCAGTAATGTGGCCACACACGATGAGACATCTCTTCCAAAGCGGTCATTGTTGTGAAAAAAACTCGTCCAGCCCCTTCTCTTTGTGAAATAATAATCCAGTCAAACGCTAAATGAAAATGGATAAGCAGCAACTTGTAAAAGTGAGCTGAAATCTATTCAAAACTCTCCACCTGCAGCGATCTGCTCGCTGCTTTAAACGGGCACCGAAAACATTATTTTTTCTCGTCCTTCAAACTTACTGATCCATCATTTCACATACCGATGGTTACGACCCAAATAAATGTGAATTTGACAAAAACACCAGAAACACGAGTAAGATAGCTTAGTACTGACATTATTGATTCTAGAACAGGAAGTCTCCAGCAGTAGTTATGAATTTAGAAAGCTATACGAACAATAAGTGCATTGGCCGACCAGCAGTGTGGTGATTGATTATTAACAAGGGGACAATTTTGAGGGAACATTGCTTGAAGAGCACTGTTCTAGACCGCACTGATCGAAAAACCCTCCAATAAGTTAATTGATCGCTAACTGCTTAATTAACCCAGGTGCCAAAGATAACTTTGATAATTAAGTATTCATTTGAAAATCTGAAGCACCAAAGTGGTCTACATCTGTACTACACCATCTAACATCTTTGCATGAGTTTTATATGCAGCTACATCTTCCAAGCGGAGACATAGCTGACTGTTAAATGGTCCTGTATTGAGACAGACCCACATACCTTGTTTTTCCCCACTGTTGTTGTAGGTCATGCTTTACACTGTGAAATTAGACTTACGCACATTGAACCTTTGTGTTCAGATACAAAGATCTGACTGTTTTTCATTCCTTCTACAAAGAAATATTAGACAAGACCATTAACAATACAAGAATTCATCACTATTGGCCTTTAAGCCATTATACTTTCCAGGAATAAAGACTAGGTTGACCAGCATTTTCAACCACTGAAAAATTTAACAAATTTAAGTAAAAGATACAGATCATGGAAATGGTATCTTTATTTGAAATGTCTACATGAAAGCTGGAATGGACTATAAGCGCACTGCCTTGATTCAGAGGGGCAGGAACATGCCGTCCTTCTGCTCTGACTAGAGCTCCCTCGTACTGAGTATAATTACCCTGAAAACTGCACAAAGCAGCAGGAGCATCATTCTGAAAAATTGTTTGGATGCGTAAAAGAAAAACCGATCTACGTCGACAGAAATGCATTAAAGATAGATAATGGAACAAATGGAGGGTAAACCCATGCTGAAGAGCTTTAAAAGCTTAACCTGCGGAGTCTTCTTCAGGTGTAGAAAAAGTAGTACAGACACAATAATGCTTTTCATTGTAGAATTAACCTTGATTTGTTCAAAAGGCTCAACTGTGGCGAAAGAAAGGAACTGCAGATGTGCCAAAGAACACCTCCTCACCTGTGAAGCATGAGATGCTGTTCTGAAGATGCACACAAGTCAGGGTGTGTTGGTGCAATAACAACTCTTTCCTCTGCCTGGGTAGCAGTGTGGTAATTGCCAGCGAGCCTGGAGCAACTGCTTCTCAGTCCAGGTCTTGGGGAACCTCACACCTGCTGGCTTTCATTGAACCTGAGCCATTCACTTCACTGAATCCTTTACGTGATCCAACAAGTTGTTTGGTTAGAACATGTGCAAGTTCATTTTTCTGCTCATCTGCTGGAGGTTTTCATTTACGTAAGGACTACCACAGTTAAAAGCCGAAAAACAATTAAATAGCTGATATTGAAATCATTATTAGGTCTGTTCAGGGTTTTGTTTTCAATCACTCTTGGTTCTTACTTGCAAGCACATCGCAAAGCTTGACGGAGGCAGTGCCATAGCCTGGGCATGCAAGTCTGCCTCTGGAATGGGCTCACTGGTCTTTATTGATGATGTAACCAGTGACAGCAGCAGGACGAGTACTGAAGTTCACAGAAACATCTTGGTGGCTCCCATCCACTTCACCATGCAGCATGACAGTGACCCAAAACCAACAACCTGTACCACCATCAGGAGGAAAAAGAAGTGGAAAACCTCTAAAGCAGGATAAGTCAATTTCCAGATCAAAATCCAACTGAGAACCCCAAGAATAAGCAAGAACCCAAAGTAGCTGCAGCAAAGGCATCTCAAATCCGATGTCTGGCGAGCTCAAAGGGTTGCAGAGCTCATACAGTTATTACCTCAAAGGAATGTGCAACCAAGTACCACATATGGCATTGAATACATCTTGATACTTATGGTCACTTATGAAATCGCTGGGTTGAACACAGATTTACGTTAATGTTCTAATAAGAACAAATGTATTTATGCACTCTGCTAAAACAATGAGCACATTTATGCACAGAAAAATAAAAGGTCCTTCTGAAAAATACATGTAAATGACATTGCATGAGTGGACATCAAACAGTTTTAAGTGTTGTTTTAATACCTTTGAAAGGCACTGTCTGCTTTCCTACACAACATAACCAGGCTGTCAGGGAAAGCAGATCAGCGCCTGGAGCGAGGCATACATTCCTGCATTTCATCCGGCAGACTTTAGCTTCTCATGACTTTGAGTCGTGAAATAAAAGGCATGATTCACCCACAACTACAAAAGACTGAACTGGCTGTAAAAACTGAGCTTTTATGCCTGGTTTGTCTCGACAGGTCTCTGGTGATGGCGATTTCGACCTTGTGCATCAAGTGTGGGGGGAAAACATGCCAGTGGAGAAGAACTGCTGCTGAGGTGCCTAATGAACCTGTGCAGGTAGAAGCCACTGATGTGAAAGTGACATCAATAACAGATGTCACTTTGGAGAAAGGAGAAAATTAGTCAGCTTTGTCCATGATAAAATCACGACTAAAAATATATCATCCATTTCAGATGTCCTTTCAGGAACAAAACTTCAGTTGTAGAGATATGCTGAAATTGGCTGATCCAAATTACATGCTAATCAACAGACGCTGTTGTACAGTTGGAGGTGTATCTGATGGGAATGGTGATTTTTAATTTTGTGGTTCTCTACATCTAACTTGGTTTCTTTAATTTAGCATTGCTTAGAAGGTTCCGTTACAAAGGCAGAATAGAGAGACACATTCCTCTGATAAAACAAAAGGTACATGCAAGGCAACAGAGATGGGGCCACAATAAAAAGAGAACCAGTAGCCACACAACTATGCCTTTAAGGAACCAAAGGCCCTATTTTCATACTGTCATTCCTGGAGCTTGTGTAAAAATTGTGCTTCTTGTAGTTTCTTTAGTCGGGAGCGATATCTTTTGAATTCCCGAGCTATGTGCGGCTCTTTTGTGCTTGTCCTGGGTGTGATGGACAAATATTGGAGACATTTTAGGTTTCAGGCTACACTGCAGCATGTATGAGGAAAAAATGGACTAAGTTGTTTATTTCAAACTCTTAAAGACAATCTGGAATCCTTGTAATTAAAAGCGCTGTATAACTGTAAAGAATTTATCATCAATTATGAAAATTCAATGAAATTAAGCACTTCAGAGACACTAGTGGGGAAATAATTTTAGTTTTCTCCTGCAAAACCACTGGCAAAAAGAAAACCAAGACTAAAATCAACTAGTTTTGTGCTTGCCTTTGAGCAGGTTAGTGTCTTAATTATTGTAACAGTTAAGATTTTTTCTTAAAGGAGAACTGCAAAGCTGTTTTTACATTTCAGGGTTATAATGAGTACATTTCAAACCACAATGAAACTACCAAGTACCCAGTAATGTGTACAACCTCCAATTCACATCACAAAAACAAAGTTTCAATGTTTGTGCAGAGCCATGTTGCCGTCATTGTCCGTGATTCAGAATGAGGCAACAAGATTTCCAGTGACACAAAAGCATCTCTATTACATTGTAAACATGCTTTAGACCAAGCGAATTCTGCTACTACATTAATTGTACATATTTTCATGAAACCAACACATACAAGGCAACATGTGTTCTAGATACTTTTAAGTATTACAAAAAAAATGTAACCTCCCAGCCAACTAAAACACACTCATAATAAATAACGTTACTTATAGTGATTAGTGAGCAGAAAGGGCCACTTTAACATCAATTCAAGAGAACTCAACAGTGGCAAAACTAGCAGGTTCTCGTCTGCCTGCGATAACACAGCGACTGTATCTTCCAAAAAGTTCGCAATTTTACACTTAAATTTCAAATTTGTAAAATTTTACAACATAGTCGATCAATTTATTTTGTTACCCAGATTTAATAATCAGTCTCAGAAACTGGGACTGTAGCTTTCAACTATTAACTTGAGGTTTTAAACTTTGCAGTACAAAAGAAAGACCAACGCAAAAGCCCACCTCAACAGCCATCGATGTAGAACGTCTGTTAAACACAGGCGAACAATTCCTTGATTACGCCACAGAGGTATTAGAAAATAATGGCCCCATTTTTAGTGACATTTCCCAGGAGAACATTGCTGGAGCAGCTCTTCCTCATGTGGGAAAGACTAAAAGGTTTCTTGGAAATAAAGGAAGCAGGAAGAAAAATAAAGGAATTAAGATTCAGAGGAACCAAATGAATCAAAAACCCAAGATGAAACTAATGCACTAACACAAGACAGGCATTGCAAAATGAAGACGTTGTCTACCCCAGTGCCCAAAAGCTAATGCCAGGGCCAAGCACTCTCTTCCAGAAGTAAGAGCAACAACCCTCCCAAAACCAGTCTCTAACGCCCCCAGACTGATAGTTTCAATTATTTGCAGCAAGTTAAGGAGTGCGCTAAACCACAGTAACAGAATAAAGTACAGTACTCACAAGGATTCTCAAGTATTCCATTCATAAGAATCGCACACAGGCCTTAAAAGACCAGCAACCCCTTTTCGCTGAGTAATCATTTAGCACAGACACAAGCACAAACCGTAACCACAGAAATTCCATTCAGCTTCACCACCTTCCTTGAAAAAGCCAAGTTCAGGGAAACGTCCTAAATAAAAGATGGCTTTCCTTACTCAGCCTGGGGTGTGTCAAAGCAACAACTGCCAAAAGAGGTCACGAAAGACCGCCTCTGATCTTAGCATGGTGTGAACTATACAGAATTCCAAAGCATGTTACATGTACAAAGAATCAGCTGCTGGATTTAATCAAAGATTCAACCCTTTGTAATACATAGAAAAAATGCAGCCTGAAAATGTTGCTAAACCTCAAATGGGGAGAATGTTTTCTAAGAGTTTCTGTGCATTCTGTTCTATTTTGAAATGGTATTTTCGATAAACCTGCGTTGGAGTAACTGGAGTTGGTAAGTTAAGACAGTTGTTGAGGGACTGCACACCTGCCAGAGAAATCTTTTGGTAATCCAGGCACAGCCAGTCAAAGTGAACTTTTTAAACCGATTTATTCATCAACAACGGCAACTATGCACCCTGCTAGTGTTATGGGCCTGTCAGAGTCCTGTAAATAGTTAGAGGGGACAACTCTGAGTGGCTCCCAGGAGCCTCGCAGGCCGAAGAGGTGCTCGAGGAGCGAGACAGAGAAGAGAGACCACCGGGGTGGGCGGAGAGGGGGGCATGCCGTCTCCCTGCGCTGGAGCCGGAAGGAGACCTGGCCCCCAGTGCCCCCATGGGTCAGTGGTTGCGGTGTGGCCGTGCGGAAGGGGGGTTGCTGGGGGGGAGCAGGAGGCGGGTGTGTCACTTGGTGGGAGGGGTGTAAGGCTCCAGGAGCTGCTTCGAAAACGTGTTGACCTTGTCGGCACCCCGCACCTCATGTGGCAGCAGGGGCAGCTTCACGATATGGAAGTCTTCGTACAGGTCCTCCATCTGAAACACACAGGGAAACCCACTCTGAAGAGAAGAAAAGAGGAACAGCCTTCTTGGACTCCTATCCTACCTGCGCACCGAGCTTGCTTGGCTCTGCACAGCTCAGATTGATCTATCTGCGCCTTGAAAGAAGCAAAGCCGTCACAGGTTTCAGACACATGGCTGCGATGCTTCTTCCAGACTCTCACAACCTTTGGTGAAAAGAAACGCCTCCTTTCCTTGGACTTAAAAGCACTTCCTGCCATTTCCTCTTGCTCTCCGAAAGACACTCGGGCGTCTCTTGACTTCTGCAGTTCAACTTTCTACGCTCCACCTCTTGAAGCCACAAACACAAAAGATCGAAATTTAAGTGACCTTGATCCCTGCGAGGAGACAACATTAGAATCCCCCTGCTGAAAGCTTATTTACAAGAAACCAGAGGCTTCCTGCTGTGGCCTAACAGACTCCTGCTTCCTCTAAGATCTAAGAAGCAGACGGTGGCATGTCCACGCAGTTCCTTTTGAAAGCTTTCTTTTTAGTGTTCCGACAACACACCAAGCCGACCTACTCAACTTGCACCTCTGCTTCTTTTCCTATCCACTTTAGTGCAGAGATTGCTAAAACCAGTTCCATCCTGCCGATTATTATTTAAGGATCTTTTGCAAAATTCTAGAACAAAGCTAAAGTGAAGGGCTGCAGCCCTGATGCACAGAAAAGACACCTTAAAAACTTCCAATTCAAGACGAGACTTATTCCTTTCTGTATTTTTCAATCTAGGCCCTGTTTATTGGGACTAATCAATACTAGCAGGAAAACTAGGTAGGGATTGGATAAATACTTTGCTCCTTTTATAAGCATTCGTTACAACATCACAACAGCTGAGGGATTGATTTTCAAAGTCATAGAGGGCCATGGGTCAAGTGCTGTACATTTAAAGATGAAGGCAGCATCATATCCTGTGATCAACGTAATTAAGGATATTAAATAGGATAAGCACCTTCATCTATATTTCTGTCATCTGCTGTATAAAATGAGTGTATTTGGTAACCAAGGCAAGCATATACTGTACATTATATCACTGTTCCATATTTGATGGTATAATCACACACTGATTCTCTGTGTACTACAGGCTGGAGATGGTACAAAATAAATTGTGACGCGTACAGAAACAACTCAGCTGCGATTTGAAATGCTGAACGCTAAAAAAAAAAAGACGAGGCTCGTGATTTCGAGGTGATCGTGGGGTGGAAGGGTTACCTGGTCGAGGTACTTGGATTGGATCTTGTGGCGAGCCTCGCACATCTTGCAGGGCCTCTCCGCATCGGGGAACACCAGCTGGTTGACGATGATGTTGTGGGTGTCGATCTTGCACTTGGCCAGCTCCTGGATGAGCCGCTCAGTCTCGTAGAGCGAGAGGAACTCGGCGATGCACACGCAGATGAACGTGGTCTGTTCCTGGGAGGGGTTCCCCGAGAAAGCGCTCATGAGTCAGGCCAACAGGATCGCATTAACAGCCCAGGGGATATTAAAATAAACTATTTCTTAAAATAAAGCACTTTGCTCTTTAGTTTAACAAACCAGTCTGTACGTTGCAACTAAACGTTATTTTTATTTCTGGCACCAGCTGCACAGATACCCCCTTTAGAGACAGGCCAACCAAAAAATGACCTTTGCAGAGTTTGGAATATTTTACTCTTTCTTGTGAAAAGATGTAGAAAAGAACTCCCCGTTTATTCATGCAGTGTTAAGGTAAGGGATGGGATGTAAGCCAATTAACAACACAAAGCAATATCTTCATGCCTGTACATCAATGTGCTGTATTTAAACCACTTATGGGTTCACCTGGTGGGGGGGAGCATCTGACCCAGTGCAGTTAAGATCTTAAATACACCACCAATCTGGAGTTTCTGGTTTTATAAACCACGGCTTTCAAGGAAAGCGCTCCTGTAGCCACTTAAAAGCCTGTAGAGGGTCTGTAGACACTCTCCTCCAATATGTCCACCCATCTGTTGTCTTAGAAGAATAACTTTCCTGTAAGGCGGAAAGTCTGTGCTAAAGGCAGGGGTGGCACTGCTGTCACTGGCATTGCTCCAGACCTGGCAGGTGATTGGGAAGGGTCAGGAGCTGCTGTTGTCCTGAATACTGAGAGCTCTGGCTGACTGAACACTCCCAACCCAACTCCAGCAGTGCTCTGCCTACTGGGCACTGGATGCACAATAGGCCACTTGGATGGATATCCATTTCACTGCCTTAAGCTGAAAGGACTTTTAGTACCCTGTTAATATCATGCTGATCGGCCGTGCGGTGCAGCAGGAGCAAAGCTTAAAAAAAAACAATCACCTTGGATTTTGTGAACAAAACAAGGCAGACCTCACTGCGCCCCCTGCTGGTCAGCACCCCACTTACCGGGTCCTTGAACTGCTCGCTGACGGAGCGGATCACCGGAAGGGTCTCCTCCAGCTTGGAGGCCAGCTGATCTGCGTTCATGTCACCCAGGCCCAGCATGTTGCACATCTGGAGACAAAACAAAAAGAAGCAAAACTCAACAGAGTACTCTCTCTTACCCACTTTAACACCCCTCCGCCATCTCATGCTCCTATTTAACGATCACTTAATATACTCTGACCGACTCCTTTCCTTTTCCATCCTGGCCAGACTGGCCTTCACTTCTCCTCTTTCTCTCTCATTTTGCAATGCACAAACGTAAAACATGACAGCTAATTCTTGCATTCCTTACATGGATTTATTTTTTGTGATGGTGAAAAAAAGTTTCCTCATGAACTGCTTTATTCCTCATTAACACAAAGCTACACGTGAATCCATCTTGTGATCTCAAGCATCAGTTGCAACCAGAGCATGTGGAATGCTTAGAGCACGGTTTCGAGGCCAGTCTAAGCTCCCCTGCATTGTTTTGGGTGTGTGGGAAGGGGAGAAAACCAGAATAGTGAGAGGAAGTCCACCGTCATTGAGGAATAACATGCAGACTCCACACAGAAGGACATGTGCCCCAGATGAAAACCAAACTTAGTACCCTGTAGCCGTGTTTCTACACGGTTAATAGTCACGCCACTATGCTGCCCATCAACACTGTAGGCAGTATACTCGGACAATGACCTGGCCCTAATTTCTAGTAAATGGATAGATGGGTTATCAGACTGAGTTGCAGTTGCAGATTTTCTGACTCTTTACAAAATCTTTGAGGGTAAACCTGCTGCTCAATGAAGGGGAAAGAACAAAATACAAAATGCAATTCCCAGTAACACAAGAATATAAGAACATAAGACTGGTTACAAATGAATGATCCAGCCAACTTGCTTCACTGTAGTAAGTAGTTAACTGATCCAAGGATCACAGCCGTCTGTTTCCTGAAAGAAGCCTCCAACAGTGCGCCAGGGTAGCTCATTCCACATTCCCACCACCATGCCCTGGATAAAGGCAAGCCTCCTGTACTTGGATTTCCACTTGTGTGCCTTGGTTCCTCCTTCTTGATATACAATCTCTGCAAGCTTACTTATGAGCTGCCGTGGATAAACCCCCCAAAACTGTCGGAGACTGTCCGACAGTTCCTGGGGATCGTTTTCTTTCCTAGGATACTCAAAGCAACCGATGAACGTCTCATGTGAGTGAGAGGCTGCCTCACCTGCGATATGAAGGGACTGATCTGGTTCTTGATCTGCATCAATCTGCCCAGCCCTCGCTCTACGATGGTGGGGAAGTTGAGCAAGCGCAGGGTGTGTCCTGTAGGGGCAGTGTCGAACACGACCACAGAGAAGTTCATGCCTTTCACTAGCCTGGAAGGAACAGAGAGTGCAGGAGGGGAAATATCACTGGCCTTGCAGTAAATCCCAACTAGAGCAATGGAGCAAAACAACAGGAAATGGTTAGTAGCAGCATTTCAAGCAATTTCTGTTTATGTTTCTCATGGGTTAATAAATGAGCATTTAGCAAAGAGGACGAGATAATTAAACATCTAATGTTTAGCAAAACTGCCACAGTGCTGCCTCTACTTCACTGGGGGGCAAACTGGAAAAACGACTTAATCCTCTAGAAAGTCCCTGACCTTGAGAAATGGAAAATAAATGTTGTACAGAGTAACTTGTTTCTAGCTATGCTTTGGGCACTGTTTACTTTTGGTGCACAATAACAGCACACTTGCCTTTATTTCACTTGACATACATTGCAGCCCATCAACATTTCCTGCTCAAGGTTTAGGTTCACTTTAGGTTCCAGGAATTTTTATTTCTGGATGGGAAAAAGGAAGCTACTTTGAACTGGGGAAACAAAATATTTACAGTAGGGACATCTCGGGGTCAGTGCAGCTCAGGTATGAGTGGCATATGACTAAGAGCTGATCAAAGGCAGGTCAGAGGTGCAGAACAGCCGCCACCGAGAGACATCTGGAAATTTAAGAGAGCGCAAAGCTGTAGCCCGAGAAGATGCTTTTGCAGCAAGATCTGTTAACTAAGCCTCTGATGCAGATAAAGCACAAATGATTACTTCATTACTTGTTTCTTCCACACTAGTCGTTGTTCCATCTTTTTCCTTAATACCGAAGCGATCTTCACAACCTGGGTCAGTTAAGCCATGCAGCAACACTTCTGTAGTTAAGAGACTGGAAAGTCACAGATCTACAGTGGCACGGACTACAGCCGAACAAACGTTGAGGGGCTGGGCAATGCACCAGAGCAGGGGTCACTAGCGTTCTCAAGCCTAAGCTGTCTGCTCCGGTCATTGCTGGAGCAGCCTGCAAACGCGCCCGCCCCAGGGGTCTGACCTCATGACCTCTGCGTAGCTCATGGCCTCGTCGATGCCGGGGAAGGCGCTCATGGCCTCCTGCATCATCTTCTTGCCCATGCTGAGCATGTTGTCTTCCTCAAAGAACTCATCAGGAAGCTCTGCCACACCCAGGCTGGGGTCGATCTCCTGCACACACACACAGAGACCTTTAGCCACAACGTAGCTACAACGTAATGTGCTTTTATTTCTCGTGCTCCCCATTGTCTTGAATACCAGGAGAAGACAAAAAGCACAAGATCATCCTTTTATCTTTCCCTTGGCAACAGCTGTGACTTTCCTGGAAAGTGCAAAGCAAACTTGCGCAACTGGCACTGTCAGAAAAAATATTTTTTAATCAGAAAAAATTAATTCAAATGGGACAGAACATTTTTACAATTGTTATTAAATATACACATGGCCTCATGTCTCCCCCCCCCACACATCAACTTAAGACATCCTACAGTTGGGTATGGGGGTACTGACCATAGCAAAGAGGTTGTCATAGCCTTTGACTTTGGTGGGGACTTTGGAGAACTTCTGGTCGAAGGCGTCCGAGATGTTGTGTGCTGGATCTGTGGAGATGATGAGCACGCTCTCTCGTACCGATGCCAGCTGCACAGCCAGACTGCAGCTGCACCAAAGGGAGAGAAATGTCATCACCTGCAGCTCCTTAAAACTCAGAGTAGCAACAACGCCTTCCTGCAGCAGAGAGGAATATTACGAACGGCCTCCTCTTTTGTAACCTTAACGCCCATCTAGATCATTCACTTTTTTAATAGCTCATTGATCTGATTCAGACGAATTGAAAGTAGCCAGCATATTGGCTTCAATAACATGGCTGGGTAGCTTGTTCCACACTCCCACTACCCTCTGTGTAAAAATGCTCCTGTTCTCAGTTTTACATGCATTTCCACTCAGCACCTACTTGTGCCTTCTTAGGGGTTCAAAGATTAAAAATCATCAGCATTTCTGCTTACTGTTTTATTTCAGCTCCTAGAAGAGAAACCTGTAACCCATTGAGGAGAGCCACAGTACTGTAATTGTTGCAGCAGTTTCATATTTTCTAATGAACCAAAATCTCGAAGCTGAGATCAGCTGTACTAGTGAAGCTAATAATGCATCCAATTAAACTGCTCAAAGCTGAGAGAGAATTAAATAGTGGGCCCGAAGACGCAGTGGCTCTCTAAGATCAGGTTCTGCAGACTTCAGCTCTTGAAGGATGTACTGCATCACTTATCAATTGAACAGGCCAGAGTCCAAAGAACAGCTCATGGAAATAATTCCAGGTCTAACAAGACCATTGCACACAAGGTGGTTAAAGGAAAAAGGAGATTATAGGGGGTCTTGACAAACATTGCAAATCCTGATAAAGTCAGGTAAAGTCATTCCTGTACATTATAATGAAACGTGATGAAGAAAGTGCTTGTGAGAAAAAAAAAGACACTTTACACAAAAAGTGGTGGGTGCCTGGGACATCCATATAGTTGAAGGGGACTCCCTGGGATCGCTGGGATCCTTAAAGACAAACCTGGTTAAGATCCCAAAACCAATAAACCTACAGCCACCAAACAAGACTGGTGGGCTGAAGGCCTCCTTTCTCACACCAGTGGTAACAGAAGCGGTTCTTGGTAACTTTACATATCTTTAGATATCATGTTGGCAAGCCCAGCTGCCTTACTTGAGTCACAGACTCAGTCAGCAATGTGCTTCGAGACACAGGAAGCAAAGATTTTCTACAGTGTTCCTGTCTTTGCGTGATTAAGTAAAACCCATCATGCTGGTATTCCCACATGATGAATACAGCGTGTTTTCAAGACTTTGCACTACTAAGGTTTTGGGTCAGCAACCGGAAGGTTAACTGCCTGCATGCTAGAAGTAAACACACTGTTCTGTTCTCTAGTTTTTACAAGCAATCTGTGAACAAGGCCTCCTTTATACAAAGGAGAGGCAACTGATCAGTCTCTCTTAAGCATAAGCACAACATTATTTAACCATTGTTAAATGGTTAAATCAATCTCATTTCTGCTGAAATTGAAAGGAACTCCTTAAAAACATGTGTGTGAAGTGATCAAAGAGGCAGAAGAATGCTTCGTCCCACAGCTCAGAGCTTGAAACAGCACTTCTTTACTGCTGATGCAGAAAACGTCTTCAGAAAAATCAGTCACCCAAAAGAGAACTTTTCTAGTTAAAGAACTTAATATATTACTTTCTTTTCAGATCAGCTGTACACTCTCTACATTTGATAAATGATAAGGCAAAAGAGCTGAATCTTTGCATTACAGCACGTTTTAGTTCTAGCTGATCATCTGTATCTTTCTCTATGGCTGCCGCCTTTGACTTAACAAAACAGGACACCAAAACAATTGGGTAACACATTAGCTAGCAAAATGAACTCACTTTGAGTTAATTTCCTGCTCTCTTAGCAGTAGTGCTTACCCAACTTTAAGCAGATGTGCTCACTGATGCTTCAAATTGCCCCCTTTTCTAAAATAAATGGAGGCTTGTGAAAACCTATTCTAGAATTAATACTGTATTAAAAACTTGTTTTGTGATTGGAGAGCAGGTGTTTCATTGTCAATTGCTTCTTCACGGTTCGTACGCCTTCAGACAGAACAAGTCACGGAATCGGAATTCTACTCTACTCTGCTCCCCGAACCCCTGTATCCCAAAATCATAAAGTGCCCTAACAAGGTAGCGCGTGTGCTGACCATGAAATCATATGCGCAGCTAATTGTTGTCATTGCGTACAGCCAATAAAATATCTTTGTATTATAATAAAACGAACCCCGCAGATCCTGGACAGATTACAGTCATACATTTATCTGTATTTCGTGAGTTGTTTTGTTAGAAAAATACTAATGCATAGGCTTGCGCTTGCCAAATAACAAGACCACTTCATGTAGCAGGTTGACAAGTCAGTGGAATTGGGTTAATTGATTTTAAATAACTTGACTGCACATTTTCGAGTGGTTTCGATCTTTCCAATCATTTGCAGCCGAGAAAAAACGGCCCAGGTTATCTAAGGTGCTTCATTCACGGCGCTGCAAAGCTGACAGTTGTAAATCACACATCCAGGTCGCCCTGACAGCGACGACACAATCAAGGCGCTGCAGTTCACATTAACAGGTGCTTTAGGGATGAAACTCTGCTCTCGTCGGTTTGCGTTTCAGGTTACAAGTTCACATGTGAAGGAAGGAAAAAAATAATAAAACTACAGTATCGTGGTAACAGTACGGAACACAGCAAGACGGCGCAGGCGGTTTGGATTTTGAATGGACTCGGCCGTATTGACGTACCTGCAAGTTGTTTTGCCTACGCCGCCTTTGCCTCCAACAAATATCCATTTCAGCGACTTCTGCTCGATAATGTTTTTCAGCGTCGGTTCTAGCGGTTCAACATCAGGTGCATCTTCAAATTCCTCTTCCATTGCCGCTGCCATCTTGAAACCGGGTCAGTCAGGGTACTGGCGCCTACCAAATGTTATAGTAGGTAGGGGTGGGTGGGTGGACGGACGATCAGGAAGCAGCTATGGGCGCCATTTTGGCTCATCGGCAAAGCCCCGAATAGTTAGGCGACTAATCACAAATTCTCTGGTAGCGGAACCAACATGGAGGCCAAATGTCTACGTCGTGTTTCCTTTTGTGCGTCACGGTATATACCACTTTTCAATAAAAAGGGTGAAGATAGGGTGGGAATATTCCAGAAATCATTATGAATATACTGTATATATAATAATTCAATATTAGTAAGTATAGATCACATTTAACAGTGAGACAGAAACAAGAGAAAAAAAGAAAATTATATTAAAACTGAAAAAGGAGGAATTTCTCTACACAAAGGGTACTGAGAGTGAAAAATAACGCTTTCGAACCCTGTTGTAGAAGCTGATACTACTCAGATTAATACACAACTAGCAACCTAATGGACAGAATGGATGACTGTGGTTTTTGACACAACAAATGCGTCCCCCGATAGTAAACAGGTGGCCATTTTGTTTCTGGAATAATATAGGCACTAGTGTGCATCTGCAATGGATTTATAACACAGTCGAACCTCTGCTGATTTAGATATTACACCCAGTTTCCGTGTTAAACCTGTTCAGATTGGCTTTCTATGGCCGATTTCTTAGGATAAGATGAACTTCTTATCTTCTGTCCCCTAGAGGAAAATGTTTAAGAATAGAGCTCTTCTGTACATTTCTTTTTGGATTTCTTATATGAAGAGACATGCATTACCCCCCCCCATTAGATCTCTGTTAATAAACTAAACGTGAACACAATTTATCAGGTGAAAGTTCAACCGATGATACCTCAATATAAAGAGCATTTTACGGGAAGAAATTAATTTCCGTTTTATGAACATCGTATTTACATCCAGAACCAAAAGTAATACTGCTAGCATTTTTTCATTAATTGGTTGTTTTATTTTTTTTTCAACACAGTAAGATAACATCACATTTATTCGGAATTTCACGCGGTCACCAAATAAAAACACATTAATTTTGGTTTTGCGACATAGTGTTAATTCCAGTACTCTTTAATTATTGGCCCATTTCCT
The DNA here is from genome assembly GCF_059453375.1 of Lepisosteus platostomus. Taxonomy (NCBI): domain Eukaryota; kingdom Metazoa; phylum Chordata; class Actinopteri; order Semionotiformes; family Lepisosteidae; genus Lepisosteus; species Lepisosteus platostomus. The sequence continues at coordinate 16,867,592 of NC_142623.1, forward strand.
TTCAATTCACGGCCATCCATGGTAACGATCCTGATTTGTACGATCCAATTGGCCCTCTCGTTAAGTGTCGCAAAGTAAATAGTCGGGGTCCTCGGTTTGAAGCAAACAGAAAAGGGGTGTTGGGGTGTCCATTTTGGCTCAAGTTGCTGCATTCAATATTACGGCCAGGCAACTCCAGTGCCTGAACCACAATGGCGCCAGTTTCTCTATGAACTTTGTAAAACCAGAGCAACGCTGTGCTTGAGGGGACGTACTGGAAATCCAAGATGGCCGACGGCAAGAGAAAGAAGAAAAACTTCTAGAAAAAAAAACAAAATTGGCGAAGACCATAATTTTCGTGAGGAATAATACAGAGAAAATCAACGTTTACATGAGTATTTAGCAGATACTCTGGACTGTGATCGGTTTTATCGACTAGTTACATTAACGTTTAGTGGATGTTTTTGGTTTGGTTTCTGCGGGTTCTCTCAGTAAATATATAGTGGGCACCGACAACCGATGTATGTTTTAAACCGTAGGCGGTAAACAGCGATTAAAAGGTGTGTTATTACGTTCGTGACGATAATTACCACCGTGATAACGCAGAGATTTCGATCGTGGCGTAGCTAAAGATACGTCTGCTAACAAAAAAACATCAGATTTAGTCGGAGATTGAGTCTGTAGTGTCGGGTGTGTTTTAAAGTGATACGGAAAAAAACAACGAAACAGTATTTGTCTCAATACCGATAAAAGCCGACCTCTGGAGAGAAAACTAATCAGGGGGAAGTGGGATTAAAAGGAGGAAAACCTTTATTAAAAGAGCGACAAAAATGGACCCACAGCGCAGCTCGAGTTGTAAAACTAACCAACACAGTTGCGGGAGCGACTCCAGCACCAACAGCCCCGGCTCTCCATCCAGCCCTAATGTCGGGGCGGCGACGGGATCCAACGTCTTCGCCAACGACGGCAGCTTTTTAGAAATGTTTAAGAAGAAGATGGAGGAAGAGAAACGGAAGACTGAAACCCAGCAGGGACAGGGCGACAAGGGAACGACGCAGGAGGGACAGCGGACACAGGAAAAGAAGCCATTTAGCGTGACGAGCATTGTAAGGGGTTTGGTAGTTTAACAAACAAGCGAATGTATTGTTGATTTCGGCGTATCTGAGTGGACAGTTTTCTAAATTAAACATATATATGGTGGTCTTGGCTGCGACATTGTTTTTACGAACTACGTTGGTTTTAAATTATTCCAGAAACGAAATCCATACGTGCATATTAAGTGCAACCCCCAAGAGCTTTTTTATTGGCCCGTCTTGTGAGGTTGCCTGCTTTTTAAAACGCTACAATGCTGCTCAATACGTCATTGTCCAGGAGTGTTTTTTTTTGGATAAAAACAGAAAACGTGATGCTGTTTTCCAGTCGGGGTTAAGCCAACAGGACAGGTCGACCATGTGTTCACGTTAACCCTTTCCCTCCCTTCTCTCTCTGTCTCTTGTGTCTCGGCGTTTATGTTAGGGACGAAAAGGCCCTGTAAGCTATACCACAGCTTGAGGGGGGTCTTGGTGGCCTGGCAGGTGTGGTTTGATGAGATCTAACTGTAGGCTCCTTGTTCCGTTATGTAGTGGCCATCATTGCCAAAGGTCCTGAAAGGGGCTCGTGTAACGGTTGCAGTCTTCTGTCCTTAACCCAGGTGGGCAAACGGCGAGGTGGAGCCAAGCTAGCCCTCAAGACTGGAATGGTAGCCAAGAAGCAAAAGCAAGACACTGACGTAAGTGTCGGGGGGAGGCTGTTTGTGGTCTTTACTGTTTTGTTTTTTCTGCAGTGAAAAACTGGAAGGTTTGAGTGCGGATTAGATTATTAGGAGGGGAGTACCTGGGAGTGAGGTGCTTCACTCCTGTATAAAAGGGTACCCAGCGCACGTCGCTTTGGGTCAGAGTGGTGCCAAAATGTCTTCCAATAACGAGTCTGGTTTTGTAGGAATGTCATCCTTGGGATTTTAGGATGCAGGTACTCTTGCAATAGATCTGCACCGATGCGGACAGAAATCGAATTTCATGCGCTTTGCCTGCCTGACTGTGCTGATTGACTTGGTTAATGAGCATGAAGAGTAAGCACCTGCTGTTGGCTGATGTGGAAGGAATTCAGACTGAGCTGAGAAGAAAGGGGTTTTTCAGTGCCCTGTGTTGTCATTATTAGTAATACTAATAATAATTGCTTACACTTATATAGCGCTTTTCTGGACACTCCACTCAAAGCGCTTTACAGGTAATGGGGACTCCCCTCCACCACCACCAATGTGCAGCATCCACCTGGATGATGCGACGGCAGCCATAGTGTGCCAGAACGCTCACCACACATCAGCTATCAGTGGGGAGGAGAGCAGAGTAATGTAGCCAATTCAAAGAGGGGGATTATCAGGAGGCCATGATTGGTAAGGGCCAATGGGAAATTTGGCCAGGATGCCGGGGTTACACCTGTACTCTTTTCGAGAAACGCCCTGGGATTTTTTAGTGACCACAGAGAGTCAGGACCTCGGTTTTACGTCTCATCCGAAGGACGGATGTCTAGTAACTTAGTAATTTATAGTAACTTCGTTAGACAGGTTTGCTGCATAACTTCGCTTATGACTGGACGTACCATTTGAGAATCGTATCCAGTCACTCCTTGAGAGATTCCAGGAAATGATCTTTAAGGATGTGGCTGGCTGTTTTGTTCCTCACACCTGTGATTCTTTAACTCGTTCCTTATTACGCCATAGACTGAGTCTGGTCATGTTCAACACAATTGCCTGCATTCTAAGTCCGTGCTAGAAGTGCTGTTGAAGAACTATATCAAGCTTGGCTTTTTATTTTTGTGCAGGTAGTGGGGAGTGTGAGTTCTTCCTTAATGGAAAATACCGTTGGGGTCCGGTTGAGGTTAACTTATTTTTACTCTTTCTTTTTTCTTCCTTTCAGATTGATACAAGTAAAGGAGACGCATGGGCTAAATACATGGCAGAGGTCAAAAAATACAAAGCCCACCAGTGTGGCGACGATGACAAAACTAGGCCTCTTGTCAAATAAACTCTTGAGCCCCCCGTTCACCTGCCTCCGATCTCTCTGTTCAGGACAGCTCGATCAGCTACCCGTACGCTGTTGCTGGAGGAGAGGGAAAAACAGATCAACTCCAGCAGCCCGGTGTTCTCCTAACACTGCCTACCATGTATGCATAGCATAAAAACCGTGTCTTTCCATACATTTCAGAAAAGGATCCCAAGGTCTTGGTGTAAGAATTGGAATTTTTTTTCTTTTAAATGCAAAAACATCTTTGCTTACTTTGCTGGGGGAACTGATGTAGTTGACTGTAGTATGTTTTTTTTTTTTCCCTGTTTGTTATGGTACTTTGCTTAGCCACTGCAAACCCCTTGTTTTGTGGGGAAGCTAGTCTTTGCCTCATAACATTACTGTATTTTGGTTTGCCCAGCCTGTTTCTCCTCCATAAAATTTAATGTAACTTGAACCCTTGTGGAGTAAAAACTGACGTTATACCACACACGCCGGCTCCAAGTGGTGCTTTTTGTCTCTGGAGTTGTGATGATTTAACAGATCAGCTTGGTTGAAGGGCTGTGGTTAGCATGCTGTCGCAGTGTTGTCTTGCGGTATGGGATTCAGGGTGCAGATGCAGAAGCTAATGACAGACTTTATGTGCATCATCTTGAGCTTTCAAGAAAATGCCTGCCTGGGTGTCGTCAATTCATTCAAAAAAAACAATGAACTTTGTCAGTTTAAATAAATAGGAATTGGGTCTCTTGATTAGTTACTGATGGAATTAATAAAAAAGTGTTCACTCTTAAGCATTGACCTTTTTTTTTTTTTTTTTGCTGGGTTCAGTTTTGTAATGCATCCTAATTTTTTGGCAGTGACCAGGGGGGAGCAGCAGTTAAGGTTCCTACACCCATTACTCCAGAGTGCTGGGGGGTCAGGGCCTATGGTGATGGCTTTAGTCACTCTTATCTGTGGAAACACAAGGAGCAGAATTTCCTGGGTATTGACAAGTATCCCTACCCAGAATCCTCTTCTGCCGCCCTCTCGTTCAGAGGGGTGTTGCCGTGCGAGAAGGATACAGAGTGCTGTGTGTAAGGTGCGGTCCCCCTTCAGGTGTTTCACACAGAAAACACCCCCTGCACACAGTGACAAATTACATGCCCACTGTGTGCGCTCCACTTTTCTCCAGTGATTTTAACTGTAATGGTGTAGCATTGTTATTTTTCATTGGCCTACATCTTTTTTTTTTTTACATTTGTGATGGCTTGTATCCACATGAAATGGGAAAAAAAAATAAAATTCAGTATTTGGATTTACAGTTATTTTGTACTCCTGCTTTTCCTTGGCTTGGCTGTATGATAGGAAATACGTTATGTCAAGTGATGTTAAGTGGCTGTTGAAATATGCTTCTGTCTCTTACGGTAACAATTATATATTAACAGTGGTATTTTCCCCCTTGTTCTTTTCACTGAGTCAGTATTAGGTTTTCAATACAAGGCCACAAAGGCTTAGTTACAGACCTGAACCCTGACATTATTAGTGATTAAACCTCATTGTTATTAAATGTGGAAATCTCCCTTTTGTTTCTTTCGTAACTAAAAACTCTTCTTCTTTAGTTGATGACCTCAGAAAGGTAAAGAAATGTAAAGTTCAGCTCAGAAAATAATTACTTTAATTGGGTGTTTGACCATATATTTATGCATTACAAGATAATACATTTAAGTGTACTAAAGTGATCTTAACCAAGCATACCAGACTTGAGGTAGAGTATTTTCAGAATATTCTGCAACTTTAAGATGAAAACTTTGGGGCCAGCAGGCGTCGCTCACCCTGTGGTCCATGTGGGTCCTAATGCCCCAGTTTAGTGAGGGGGACACTATACTGTAAACAGGTGGCGTCCTTCGAATGAGACGTAAAACCGAGGTCCTGACTCTCTGTGGTCATTAAAAATCCCAGGGCGTCTCTCAAAAAGAGTAGGGGTGTAGCCCCGGCGTCCTGGCCAAATTTCCCATTGGCCCTTACCATTCATGGCCTCCTAAACCCATCTCTGAATTGGCTTCATTACTCTGCTCTCCTCCCCACTGATAGCTGATGTGTGGTCAGTGTTCTGGCGCACTATGGCTGCCGTCGCATCATCCAGGTGGATGCTGCACATTGGTGCTGGTGGAGGGGATCCCAATCACCTGTAAAGTGCTTTGAATGGAGTGTCCATAAAAGTGCTATATAAGTGTGAGCAATTATTATTATTAATTATAACTAAACTTTAAAACTGTATGTTATTAATCAAATTACATACTAATTGATTAGAAATAAGTGATTCATTTATCACTAATGTACAGGCTGATTTAGGGTGACCTTCAAGACTGGCTGGATTTTGGAGGTGCTAAACCACATACAGATGTAGACCAGATGTCAAGGAGATTTAGCTTTTCAGTAGCACATTTTAAACTAAACCCGGAGTTACAGAGGGTTAAAAAAATCTTGAGAATGATTTTACTATTACTGTCAGAAAGACTTTTAATTATCCTGTGTAGGATAATGCATGCTTTAAGCCCTATTGAAAAACACTTCTAAACTGAAATATTTTTCAGACCTGTTTTGAAACAAAATATAAAACCACCCTGTTGGCACCATTATTATAAGCGATGTGTATAAGTATGTTTCATATGTATCATTGGGAGCACTCTCTACAGCTATGCACCAGGAGAAGAAAAAAACACAAAACATAAAAACAAATGGGATATCTTTAGATATATACATAACAATATTTAATATTTTGATTTTAGGCAGCCATAGGGTCTTCAAAATGAAATTCAAGAGCGACTTCTGCTAAGCTGGAAGTCTGGTCTCGTAAAGCAGCAGTTCCAGTCCTGGCCCTGGGGGAGCTACTGTGCCAATGTAGGTTTGCATTCTAATGATGGTCATACCCAGCTCGATTGGACCAATTTGAACTCTTTAGGTCCTGCTCTTGAACACAGACCTCGATAGCCTACATACGCACAAAAACCTAACTCTGTTCTAAAGCTTTAAACATAAGACACTGGTGGCCAAGTCCAGTCCTGTAGATCCACAGTCCTGCAGGCCTCTCAGCTGTCTCAACTATTAAAACAGCCAACAAATCAAGTTTTTTGAGCTCACTTGAGAAATTGAGAGCGCAGTAGATATTATATAAACAGCCCGGGGATCCTGGTGATCTGTCAACACAGAATCACAGACAATGAATAAGCAGGGCAGCAATGTGCAGGTCCAGACTTCCAGCTCTGGCCTGGATCAGCATTTAAAAACACAAGAAGACCCAGTGGTTTGTACTTCTCATTGGCCTGTAACACTGACAAAGATTCCCTGCTTTTCTCAGCACATCATCATCGTTAAATACTGAAGACAAGCTTTACCACAGAGGGCGAATGAAAGAACACAGCATGGAGTCGGCTAAAAAAATAGACCTCAATCACATAAGGCCGGTGCCACATCTCTTGCAGCCATAGAAGAAATAGACTGTCTTTGACAGGAAAGAAAAACAGCAATTGGAGAACAGGAGTGATTCTTTCACTCACTTCTAACTGGATGGAACCAGTTCATAAAGCTGAAACTCCTGTTTTTCTTTGATTATTTTGTTTGTATTCCACTTCTATGCACAGCGGCAATCAGGGACAGAAAAAAAAATCAAGAAATGCAGAGGGCTTCAGAGTAGCTAAAACAGTAAAACGCTCTTGCTCAGAGCCCAGGTTAAGCTCCGTGGCCCAGATGTTATAAGTTTGGGTCATGTTTCAGTAGATTGTGACTGGGGTTCACCATGAAGCATTACACATCTGGCAGAGCTCCCCCTGGAGGCAGGCTGTCTAATGCAGCCTGCCGCCACCTGCAGTGATATTGGCGCCACATACGACTTCCATAATTGGCATCAGCTCTTTCGTCAGGGCTGCAGTTCTCAATGTGCTCATAGACAAAGCGCCCTGGATCTGTTGCCTGAAAGCTGAGCCATAAAAAGAATTGGCAATTCCCAGTCGGATGGGTAGAGTTGATAAAAATGAAACAATTCAAAGAAGAGCAGGAGTCTAAGCTTTGTGAAAGGGGCCCTTACAATAACCATAACAATAAAAAAACGTTCACATTGTCTAAGCATCATTGTCTTGAATAGCTAAATTGGCACTGTAACTCTCTTGGTCAAGAGAGTCACATTTTTAATTGACCTTACCAAAACCACACAGAGAGATGACTGATTGCTTAAAGCTGTCCTTCACCTTTCTCATCTGAAAATATGAACACATGCAGGCTGCACCTTAACTCAACAGCTTATTAAGTGTAATAAACACTTTATTCATCTCCGCTTGTCTGCCCATAGTGCCTCTTCCAGACCGCTGACCTCTTTCCCCCAAGAGTCTGGAATGAAGGTGATCTAGTTCATGACTTCCAGGTACCACATCCTCCAGCTGTAAATGCAGTCTTGGAGGGTTTCTGCCCTCAGCATTGGGCTGCCAAGACCTGTGTGAAGAGATTACCAATCTGAATCAAGTAAATAAGTAATTCTAAACATGGGGTACAATACAAAAGTCCCTACTCGCACCTAGAGGCTCACTGCAGACAGGAGCTCACCCCAGTTTCTTTCATGTTAAGGGGACTCAAGTGTATGCATATGCCCCTACCTTCGAAGGGTCGCTCTTCGATTACAGGTCACCCCCCACAACCCTGTGGTCCCAGTGATCCCCAGTATATGGCTGTGTGGACTGGAGCAACTGGGTTAAAGTACTTTGCTCGAGGAGGCACAGCAATATCCACACTGAGGATTTGAACCCTCAACTCTCCCGTTAGGAGTCTCAAGGCACTACTCACCAGTGTCCACTGTCCCCTCTGCAATTCTCTACACTCCTGGAAGGCTGACTGAATACTCTGAAGCCTGCAGAGATGGAGACCTTTTTTCTGGGACCCTGTGTCTTCCTTAAACACGGTCCTGGTCAACAAACTCCTTTACTAGGACAGTATTCCCCAGGCCTATAATATAATAATATACACACATGTTTAATAAGCCCAATTAAAAAAGCTAAGCTAGGATAAAACCCAGAAGGGACAGAGACATTTCACTAAAGGCATCTGAGGCACCTCATGATGGGACAAACAAATGTTTCAAGATGGAGACACTGACAAATGTTTATTGCGCCTAATAAATCGGTGAACAGCCATTTCAGATCCAGCGGGCGAACCTCTCCTCTCTTTCCTGATGGAAGCTGGTAGCCGACTCTACCTATATTTAACAACCTCTGTACGAGATCATGACTATCAGCAGGCAGCAGCCTTGGTTAGTCCTCTCCGGATCACATAGTGCTTTAAAATCCAGTAAAACAAACAACTACAATGAAAACTGACAAATGGATTTCTGATCTCAGCAGGCTTGGCTTATGTTCTTTTGTTTGCCTTATTCCAATTCCTAAAAGCCATGCCTTTCCATGCCAGAAACAAACACTTATAATACCAGCTAGCAGTGTCTGACATTTGCAATGATTCCATTCATACAGCTGATTCGCTAAACGTCTGGCACAATCTTCTTATCTGCAAAAAAGAACCAAATAAACAACACATCTTCACACATGCAGCAGGATCAACTGTTCTTTACAGGTTGCTGCCTAATAGCGCACCTCTTACACTTTGTTAGCCATTCTTTATTTTTTTGTTACAAAATTACATTTTGCATACTTCGCGAAGACTGTTCAGCTAGCAGATTCCCCAGCCCATCCTTCACAAAAACCAGCAGTGTCCGAGTGTCTGAATGCGACCCCAGCTGATCCTTGTAGAAAATCGTACTAGATTGTATTAATGTAACATCAGATTTTCTACTGCTTCTGAAGAAGTGTGCAAGGCTGGGTTTTTTCAATTTTATCTTTGCTTCTCTTAGTCAGACCCCAAGGAAACACACTCCACTCTAAAAACTGATGTATATAGAACACAATTACTAAAGAAAGTAACTCCAGCTGTTGAGGCAGGGCTCCTTCAGATTTTGGAGGCTCCTATCAATTATACAGAAATGCACTGCTACCATCAAGGGAAAAATTATGTTATTATGACGAGATATACTTTATCCAGTACTTTACATGACAGCACACTGTGTGTGTGTGTGTGTGTGTGTGTGTGTGTGTGTGTGTGTGTGTGTGTGTGTCCGTCTTCATGCTTATAATGATGTGTGTTCACATTAGGTACGAATCGTAACATTTCATCATGACTAAACCCCCGTCGACTGTAAGTCTGTGCACATTCTGCAGTGTCGGACACCGTCACAAACTCTAAACCCCAGTTCCAGCTGAGCTCTGTAGCTTCTAGGTGCTGTCACTGCACAATGTAATAGATCTGTCATACCCATGATCATTTGAGTGCAGCTTGGGATTATGAGGTAGGAAATTACCTCATAATTACAAGGTAATTGTCTCATAATTACAAGAGACCACATGAAATATATTTTTCCTTGATGGCAGCCATGCGCTTCTGTACAATTAGCACCTGATTAAGACAGAGAAAACAGCTGACATGATTTCTTATCCACTTAATGAGCCCAATTAAGTCATTCAGGTCTGAGATGGAATGCGAAACTGACACAAATGTGCCATGGGGGTGGAAATCCCCCCCCCCAGCTGTGTGTATTTCACAGAGGCCCGGCTGCTGTTAGGTCCAGGCTAACTAGTTAACACACCAACACGTGATTGTGCTGTTGTGTTGCGTTGGCAATATACCGAAGAAAATGATTACCATGTGATCCAGTGCTTAGTGCACCATATAACAGCACAGTATTAATGCATTTTTATTGAAATGTGGAAACGCATGGTAGTTTTAATCCTCAATCAGCCTTTAAAAATGTGGAGTCACTTCTGCCTTGCAAACAGGCAAGAATAACCAGAATAATTCCCCGCATTTTAAGAGTAAAGAACAGCTAACAAGTACAAAGGTGCACAAAATTTGAGGCTTGAAGTCATGACTGAGCTGAAAAAAAAAAAAACCTGACATGAAACACAATACTGACTGCAGACTCAGTCAGCTCTGTAAAAGACCAGCTGATTCCATGGCATAAGCTTCTCAAAGGTTTGTCAGCCCCCCAGAAATGAACAGGAAACACAAAACAGCAGCTTAAGGTTATTATTAACCCCCCCCCCCCCCAGAAAACAAACCCTCTAATGAACAGGATCGCTTTGGTGGCATACTCTGATGAGAGTAAAAAAGAATTAACTGTGATCAAATTCCCACACCGCTCTCACAAAGTGCTTTCTGCTTTCTGTGCAATAGAAAAGGAGTGGGAGGACCTTGAAAGACCCCCGCCTTTCCCTCTGATACCCTTCTCAATTCCCCCGCCCATCTGCAGAATCCAGCTGTGCTCCCACAGCTGTTTAGGAAGAGGCTGGGAACAGGTGGGACACAAGGCAAGTCAGCCCTTGACAAGGAGGAGAGCTCTGCTTTGAGTTTGTCTGCGATCACCCCCTCTAGTAATGATGATTACAGTTACAATGTACTGTATTTGGACGAAGCCTTTCATCCCACGGGGCTTTGCATAAATGAGGACTCATCTAAAGACTCACTTCACCAGCCACAGAAGTGCGGGTCACCGCTAGGGGACACAAGGCAGCTATGCTGCACCAGCAGCCCCAGACCACAGCAGATCAGGGGGAGAAAGGAGAAACTGCTTCCCCAGCTGACTTACGGGGGATCTTTAGAGAGGCCAGACTGCGCGCACCCATAGTGGAATGACACTAGCTAACACCCCCGTATCCTCCTTGGCACTTTGTTATGGGGCCTAGGCTTGACGTCACTTAGAAACAGGTTAAATTTAAACCTTCCCTTCCTGTTAAAGCCCAGTCCAGGTTGTTAAATTTTCAAAGGTGCGCATCAAGCTTAACAAACATAGGCATGAAAAAAACCTATACACACTGTAAATGGACATAAGAGTTGGGACAGGTTCTGCAAGAACCCTTCTTCCACCTTGCTTACCAAAAAAAAAATCTGACGAAATGTTGAGTTACTCCTACTCTGTGCTACTCGGGTGACAGAAATAAAAGTTTATACTACAACTGAGCAGCCTCACCACCCCCAAGCAGAAGGTAAAACACCAAGGTTTCAGCTGCACCTGTATTCCACTCACATTCACTGAAAGCCTCTCCACTGATCTTCTTGCCCTCACCACAAGCAGGAACTTACGAAGAAAGCAGTGCGATGCGCCAGTGCGGATTTAAAGAGGAGTTTAGGGAGGCATCTGCGTGACTTGTGTGCTTAATGCATCACACAGGGCATGAGGATAAAGGCGCCTGGCCTCTTTGTTGAAGCTGATCTCCCCTCGGGGATCCTTCCAAGAAAGCATGCGGGTCTCAGATCAAAATCAAAACCTCCTCTTTTTTTGTCTCCTATCTCCTTCTCTCCAATCCCATTAACCCATGGAGACCGGATCCGTTTCCCAGTCCGTCCCGGATCTGCTGGGCGCACGAGACCTCAAAGCAGGATGCAGGCAAAGAAGAGGAGGCGCCCTCCCCAGTGCTCTCTGCAGAGCCAGGTACTTGCGGGTCAAAGGGGCTCTCGCCCACTTCATACCGGCTTTGCCCACAACAGCCCAGCCCTCTCCCCTCCCACCCCCCATCCCTGCCCTCCCCAGTACCCTCGTCACCCCCTCCCCTGGGTAGCTCGGTCCCCCCGAAGCAGCGCTATCAACGGGCGTGCGTGGCGGTGGGTGGGGGTGGTCACAGCTCAGTTAGCCTCGTAGGAGGAGAGGAGGGCCGCGTCCACGGGCTCCATGCAGGAGGGGCAGGTGAACGACCTCATGAGCCAGTTGTCGATGCAGTCCACGTGGTAGATGTGCAGGCAGGGCAGGAATCGGATGGGATCTCCGTATTCAAAGTCCATCATGCAGATTACGCACCTGGGGGGTCGGGGGGACGGAAGATGAAGAGAATGAGCAGAAGACCACAGAGGAGATTCAACCAACCTTTTGAATCACAGCGTTTGCTACAGCTTCTGTCTGCTATAGAGTAATTATCGATAGGGGGGGATCTTGCCGGTAAGAGTGCCTCATGCTCAGAGGAGCTTGGGTTGATCCAGACTGTGACCGGGGTCTGTACAGTGGTGACACTGTATGGGCAGCATCAGTGCTGTGTGGGCTTGATTTGGGCAGGAAAGCCCCAGAGCGCCACCAACACACAGAACTCTTCCAGCTGGCTTTAAGTTCTGCAGAGTTTTACAGGAAAACTTATCTATGACTATCAATTCCCAAATTTTTACAAAAGAACTGCTAAGAATTACAGTCATGGAACTTAAGAAATGAACAATTATTTCACTTCGGTATTCTTGGAATTAACATTCAAAAAGAGAACTAAGTAGTAAACTATGAGTATTTTTTGACTCAAGGCTTACTGAATAGTCTTCTGCTGAACTGCTCTAAAGCAGCAGGAATTAAGTCTTAAAGCAGAAAGAAGTCTGCACCTCAAGGGCTGTTGGTTACATCACAGTGTACTTACCTGTGTTGAACTTATAATAGAATTAATTTGATATCTCCAATTGTTTTAGCTTTTAAACATACTGGAGGTTCCCTTTCAACTATTAAACTTTATGATAATGTGAGTTAATTTAAAATCGAGAACAGGAGGGACCTCTTTACCCAAAGAGTGGCGGAAGTGTGGAACAAGCTATCCAGACCCATTATTGAAGCTGACAGCCAGACTTCTTTCAAGAAACATGATGAGCTGGATGGATGAGCTCCTTGGATCAGTTAGCTACTAACTACCAAAGGGGCCAAATAGCGTCCTCTCGTTTGTAATCATTATGTTCTCATTAAAGTAGCTAAAAATCTGTTTCAATCAAGAGATCAATATACTAACTAAGAGCTCAGCCCCACTCCCCAGGACCAGAACTGGGAAGCCCCCTTCTATTTTAAGTTTATTGTCAAGGGTACAAGCATCAGGCAAAGGGGGCGACTCACTCCTTGACTTTCTTGTCGGAGGGCTCGGACCCGGGGTCGAATATGCCCTTAGGCAGGTGCTGGATGAGGCCAATCCTCTGGGCGATGCGAATCTGCTCCTCCTCGGTCAGCTGGGTGGCCAGGCGGGTCTGGCTGGGCGTGGGGTGGTACACTGGCACCTGAGCATGCTCCTGGGCACATGAACACAGCACAGTTAGTCCAGCGTACAGGAGAGCAGGCACAGGGCACAGTCAGAGCCCAGCGTACAGGAGAGCAGGCACAGGGCACAGTCAGAGCCCAGCGTACAGGAGAGCAGGCACAGGGCACAGTCAGAGCCCAGTGTACAGGAGAGCAGGGTTATTTCTAGCCCTTACAATATCATATGTGTTATTCAACACATGAAAATAGAGGAAACGTCTTTCCTCCCCAGGTACTGTGCTTCAAGCCTGAATATCTTTAGAGAGAGGGTTCCCAGCTCTCTTACACCTGCAGTCCTACAGGTTATCTTGACCTTCTCAAAGTCCAAAGAAGTCTAAACTGGAACCATTTCATTCTTCTCTTCCTGTGCTACATTGCAGACAATGTTTAATGAAACAATGTTTGCTTGGTGGTGTGGGAATTCAATCAATAATGACAGATAAGAGCACAAGCATGTTGGACCACTAAAGTCTAGTCTACCAACTGGACTGTAAATATCCTCAGTGTTTTGGAAGAAACGTTTTACAACTAAATTCTGCATCTAGCAGTAGGTGTGTTTCAAGGAATCTTCTGAAGAAAACTGCTCCAGATATTTAGACAGTACATCCAGCAGTGAAAACCACAAACGGTGAAGATATGAACTTTAATTTGGAGTGTTTCAACATGTCAACTTCAAGAAATACAAACAGAAAAAGGCTTAAAGCAAACCATACAAATTAGAGGAGACCTGAATTTTTTTAATCAAATCCCATTATCAGCCCGGTCTCAGCCCAACAGGACGGAAAGTGTAACCCTGCTATGTCTATCAGCTGGTCTGATCAAAAGGAACTAAGAGTTTGAATCAATAGATTCTATTCCCTGGAGTGTTGGTATGGACCTTCTCCTCAGATCTACATCACAATAAGCACAAAGAGTTGTTTTTATCACGCTTGGCTGCACTGACAATTTTATTTTTGAAAAGGGGGTAGCAACACCAAGGCGATAAAACGTTCTTAGTCTTGAAAGCGTTGCAGACATACTCGGTATGCTATTGAAGTCAGACATTTCATTTTAATTTACTTTGTAAATTAAATTAAACCCCTGTAATCAACATGCAACGGGCTCTTAAAGTGTAATAAACTGTCGCAGTGTCTGCCACACAACAGACAAAGCAACGCGGGTTTCTGTGCAGTAAATGTGTAGCACTCTTAATTCTCTCGGGATTCGCGTCTCAAAAAGAGAAGAGAGGCTCTCATGAGAATCGTCTCAAAAGCACGTTTCACGGAAAACCAACAGAAAGGAAAAAAGCCACATTCCCTGGAGCAGAAATAATTGTGTACCAGTTTTCTCGTCTTAACTACACTTCTGAACTACCTAAATAAATACTCGTTAATTCCCTCGCATTCGGAGTTTCAGCATTTTAAAAATGTATAAATTATACAGGCGTTCGTTTTCGTTTGGGCTTTTCCAGACGCCAGCCTGAAGAGCTCTGTTCGACCACTCGTCCTCTCCCAGCGAATCCCCGGTCTGTATTTCACTCTTTCCCCCTCTACTGCACCTGATAGGGCGGCGGTGGCTCTCCGGGCAAGCTGGCCCCCTCCGACTCGTTCAGCAACGACAAGTCGTCCGCACCCTGCGAGGAGAGGCAGTTCCCCATCGAAGTGGACTCGGGTGCACTGGCCGAGAGAGTTGCGGAGGGGCGGCTAAACAAGACCCGTCTTCCCCCGACACCCGAAATATGGGCAAGGAAAGCTAACCCGCCGCTAAATCACGCCTATCCATGAACAACTGCACGCAAGAGAGCAGTTCTGGCTTTTTTTCTTGTGCTTTTAACCGAATCTCTCCTAGCCAAAAATAAACCAAAAAAATAGCCGGTATTTATATATCAGTTACATATCTGATTCACTTTAAGTTAGTATTATAGGATCAGTCCACCCCATGTCCCCTTTGCTCTGTTTACAAACTGCAAGGGCCGGAAGTGACGTTTAGGTGCTTTGTGGGAGTTGTAGTTCTGAACAAGCAAATAAAATAAATTTTAGGGGAATTAGTACTTGACTGATATTACTAGAAGTCATTACTGTGTTCTGCCATTGTCTGTTCGCTATATTATTGTTGCAGTTGACGGACTTCTATAGCTAGGGGGACGCAGAATAACAAAATATATACAAAAATATAATAACACTAATTCGATCTTGTCAGATCTCAGAAGATACGCAAGCTTGGGTCTGGTCGGTAGTACTGCGATGGGAGACCTACAGAGAAAAACAACCTGAAAAATAGAAAGTTCCAGTCTGGCACGATTCCGTTCCCTGAGTACATAAAATACGGGATGCGTGTCTTTTAGTTTTATGTATTAAAATAAATTATAAATTGGTTATAAATTGGCTTCATTACTCTGCTCTCCTCCCCACTGATCGCTGATGTGTGGTGAGCGTTCTAGCGCACTATGGCTGCCGTCGCATCATCCAGGTGGATGCTGCACATTGGTGGTGGTGGAGGGGAGTCCCCATTACCTGTAAAGCGCTTTGAGTGGAGTGTCCAGAAAAAGCGCTATATAAGTGTAAGCAATTATTATTATTATTATTATTATTATTATTATTATTATTATTATTATTATTATTCAACACAAGGATTATTTATCACCGCAAGCAGGTACCAAAATCAGGCTGAGCAGAGCCTTTTGTCTCCGATAGACCTTACTGTCGTCACTGGACACTACGGCAATTGGTACATCGTTGTCTATAGTGCCATTTATGGTATGTTAAGTTTAGTTCACGGAATCAGACTTCTGACCACGCAGTTATACGAAAATGACACCTAACTTTACAAGAACCACGTGTTTAATAGCGTTCTATTACCCTCAACTCGATTGATACCCACATCACGTGACAGAGATGACGCCGGGCCGTCTGCCCACCGCGTTCGCTTCATGACGTCATCACTAAGATGGCGGCAGTGAGTTGATGGCTCGTGTGTGCTGTTTTTTTCGCCAACCTCATCTACCAGCGTGCGAGTTATTTCAGATCCAAATTGACAGGCTGTGTTTCAAATATATAGTTTTTTTTAGAGAAGTTTTGGACTGACAGATCGGAAACAGAAGAAAGATGCAAATCACTCTGAAGACGCTGCAACAGCAAACTATTCAAATTGACATAGACGCAGAACAAACGGTAAGCGGCTGTAGGTTGTTGAATGACAGCATGACTGAGGCATTAATATTACCTGTTAAGCCGTACTAATGCCTCAGTCCATACAAACCCAAACACGATTTGATGAAACTGAAGTGTAACGTTAGATTTTTTTAAAACAGTGATGGTTGGTGATGGTATTCTTGGCGGATTTAGACTTAAGTCGAATTTGTCATTTTCAAAGTTGACAGTTCCGTTTCGCCGAGCGATCGCATATGCTTTTACAAGTTTCTTAAAAAAAAACATTGGACACGCCGAGCTAAAGGGATATCCTCAGCTAGAGTTGGCCCTTTCGGTTTGTCGGAAGATTTGTACATGTTCGTTTTGTTGTCCGAGTCTTCTTTAAAGAATAATGTTACTACTACACGTAAGACACCGCATACGTTGACACATAATTCCCAGTAAAAGCGTTCCACTGAGTTGTTCCAATGAGTAACTCGGTGTGTTTCATTACAGGAACCGCGTATACAATTATGAAATAATTCTGCAGAATTAAAGTGTCGTTTCGGTACTTTAGTTATGATGCTTCGTGCGTGAACAGCAGAAGTCATACGCCACGTGACTCTGTACAGCGGTTTCTTCATCACATGAAAGGCGGTTCCTTAAAAACGATAAGAAACGATTGTTATGGTAACAGACAGACAGAAACGCAGTTTAGGCCGTTGTTGAGTGACTGTTACTAACATAGATATGGGTGACATTGCATGTGTAAAGGTGTTTAGAAAAGAGACCGAAAAGGCAAATTGTAATGCTCATCATTCGCAAACATGACATCATATTGAAGACTTAATAATAATTTTTAAAACTCCCTCGTCTGAGACCCATCTAGTTTTCCCAGTTAAAAAACATTAGTGTACACAATATACACACAGTACTGTACGATTTTAAAAAGACATTTAATTATTTATGTTTTATAAAAGGTAACCTCTTTTGGGAAGTGAACACATTTAATTTAAAAAAAACATTTTTGTACAGCTCAGCAAACATCAAGTTTCAGAATAAGAGGCTCCAAGCAAAATCACAACATCACATGGCCACACTTAAGAGCGTGGAAGAGATGACAGGCCTGATGTTGTGCTGGTTAACAGGCCTTATGAGGCATCAGGCAAGACAGAGTTGTGCCTGTACAACTTCCCTGTTTCTAAAGACCAGGAGAAACGCTGGCTGAGGAGCTTCCAAAGGGCAGGGAGGGATGAATGGTGTCTTCTCGTTGCTAACTGTACTCAGGTTCTTAGAAATTTCAGAAAAAAGAAAAGACCCTTTAGCCAGCCCTGTTCGCTTGGCAGCTACTTGTGAATGGAGTAAAGGGTGTCAGGCAGGCAGGTTTTGAAAGCTGTGCTGGAAACAGCTTCAGACACCCGCCACTCTCCTGGCTCCTGAAGGAGCCCTTCCTGTTCTCGTTATTATAGCCTCCATTTCGTGTTGTCCTTGATCTGGAATCACCAATCGTGTGTGGCTTTTCTCATCTCGGCTCTCAGCTACAAACCCCCCCACCGCACACTGGGGAGGATGTGGAAATGTAGGCAGACTCCTCCACCCTGCCCGCATTGGAGACACCCGTCTTGTAACACGTCAAGGGCCGTGAATCCCTGTGCAGGAGGAGAGGCATGTCCCTCACCTACAGCACCATGAGCCGACGGCATCCTGGCCAGCTAATCCGACCCTTGACATCCCCTTGTGTGCCGTCGCACGGGGAGTCCCAGCCACAGTAACATGACCCAGGCTCGAACCCGGGATCATGGAGCGGAATCTGCAGGGTGACGCCTTGCTAAAGGGCACTGCGGGGGAGAGGCATGTCAGAGGGGCTTCTCCCCCCCTCCACAGGAGAATCAGAAGTTGCTGCCTTAAAACAAACTCACGTCGGACAACTGGAGATTCCAAATCCTTGGGGATGGAGATCGAAACGGTGGTTGGCGATCCCAGCTCGCTAAAAAGAAAAGCGGAGGAGTGGTCCATTTCCCGAGCTGGTTGTTTGTTTCTCCAGGTGAAAGCCCTGAAGGAGAAGATCGAGGCGGAGAAGGGGAAAGAGAGCTTCCCCGTGGCAGGGCAGAAGCTCATCTACGCCGGGAAGATCCTGCAGGACGACACGCCCATCAAGGACTACAAGATCGACGAGAAGAACTTTGTGGTTGTCATGGTATCAAAGGTAGGGGGCGGAGAGACCCACGTCTTACTGCTTGAGCCTTGGCGTGAGGCCACAGATATCTCTAAGGATGTCCCTACGGACACTTAGGGTTCCTGTGAATTCTGAAAAAAGTGGAAAGTCTGGAATAACTGAAAAGGAGTTTTTGAAATCCTGGAAATATAATCTGGGTGGTAAGGTGGTGCACTGGTCAGCATCGCTGCCTCACAGCACTGGGGCCCTGGGTTCAATTCCTGGGGTGCTGTCTGTGTGGAGTCGGCATGTTCTTCCTGTGTTCGTGTGCGTTTCCTCCAGGTGCTCCGGTTGCCTCCCACAGTCCAAAGACACACTGCTAGGTTAACTGGCTTCTGGAAAAATTGGCCCTGGTATGCGTGTGTGCATATCTGTGTCTGTATGTACCCTCCGATGGACTGGTGTACCCTGCCTTGTGCCCATTGCTGGCCAGGATAGACTCCGGCTCTCTCCCAAAACAGAATTGGATAAAGAGTATAGAAAATAAAAGCCATGTCACCCTGAAATGCACAGCTGGCAGCCCACTGGAGCTCATCAGGTGTGAGCCTGGTCAGTACCTGGATGGGAGACCTCCTGGGAAGAACTAAGGCTGCTGCTGGAAGTGGTGTTAGTGGGGCCAGCAGGGGGCGCTCACCCTGCGGCCTGTGTGGGTCCTAATGCCCCAGTATAATGAAGGGGACACTATACTATAAAAAGGCGCCGTCCTTCAGTTGAGGTGTAAAACCGAGGTCCTGACTCTCTGTGGTCATTACAAATCCCAGGTTGTTTCTTGAAAAGAGTAGGTGTGTTACCCCAGTGTCCTGGCCTAATTTCCCCCTGACCCTTACCAATCATGGCCTCCTAATAATCCCCCTCTATGAATTGGCTTCATCACTCTGTCCTCCTCCCCACTGACAGCTGGTGTGTGGTGAGCGTTCTGGTGCACTATGGCTGCTGTTGCATCATCCAGGTGGGGCTACACATTGGTGGTGGTGGAGGGGATCCCCATTACCTGTAAAGCGCTTTGAGTGGAGTGTCCAGAAAAGCGCTTTAAAAGTGTTAGGAATGATTAATTATTATTATTAAAATAGAAGTATGGATCATCAGTCTGAGTTGTGAGAAGTGAAGAGGCTGTGTTGTGTCCTGGAAACCAGAGGATGGTGAAGGAAAGGCGTAGGAGAGGTCGGGAGAATGAGTTTGGAATTTGTATGATCCTTGTGCGCTGCACCAGAGAGAAGGGACAGCCTGCATTTGGCACTTTGTCACCAGCACAGAATCTTATCATAAATGGATCTTTTTTTCAGAATCTCTGATCTATCTGTTTATCAGTTCAGCAGGTTTTTGTTTTTTTGTTTTTTGGTTGTTGTAAATCTCCTGTCTCTCCTGCTTCAGACAAAACCCGCCCCAGCATCACAGCCCCCCTCCTCAGAACTGGCTGCGGTCTCAGTCCAGGAATCGGGTTCGTCTCAGGTTCCCGAACCGGTGCCAGCGGCCCTTCCCATCACACCAGAGACCGACAAGCCCAAGGAGGACCCAGCTGCCCCTGCTTCAGCCCAGCCCGAGGGCACAGCGAGGTAAGAGAGCTGACTGCTTGATCCGCATCTTTGAGGTTCTGTCTCACTTGCTGCTGTAGGATGAGCTCTGTGTGTGATCGCGGGTTCGAGCCACTAGCCCACGTGACTGGGGCTGGGATGAGACAGACGAAACTCTTTGACTCCTGGCAAACGGGGACCGCAGAGACGTCCAGGGGCCCCTGCAGCTGGCTCGGTCCGCCCAGCCTCAGTCTCTCTGTGTGGGTGCAGCACCATTTAGAGGCACAGCGGGGGATAACAGACCTGGTGGCAAATGATACAGATCGGGTGCAAGACTCTGTCTTGACAAGTCAGCCAAATGAAAGAAAATCAAGGCAAGGGAACTGCTCCAGTTCCTGGCTTTTTCAGGATTCATAACTGTATGCAGATCTACTGCTAATTAAAATTGTTTTCTCCAAATATACAGGGAAATTAGTGCACAACTCCCCCTGTCAGTAATTCTTAGGTCTTCGTTGGAAGCTGATTTGAGACCGTACAGCTGTACCGAGGTGAGGCTGGCAGTTTTAAGAGCTGGTTTCATCTTGGTCTTCTCACCTGCCCAGCTTTTCTGTCTGGTGCCACTTATCCCTTCGGTGCTCTCCAGTGGTGCTTGAAAGGACTGACCGAGAGCAGACACGGTGGCCAGTGAACACAAGCTGGCTCTTGCAGTGGCAGAATGGCTGTGTTTCTAGCTCTCCCATCACCGGCTCTGACAGGGGGGCGTGTCAGAGGAGCACCGGCTGGTGTCTCACTGCCTCTACAGTCAGATTGCACATGAGAAGATTCCAGGTCAACAGATCAGGGTTTCACAGCCTGTGGACAACATATATAAACCTGTCAAGCCAGTGTAGGTGTAAAGGAGGCACCACTTCAGAGGACAACTAAGACACCCTGCACGGACCTCTGATCAGATCTCGCAGATTTCCTACTCGTGTGCAGTGGACCTGTGTAATCAGGAGCTCAAGTTCCTGTATCTGTCTCTGATGTTGTTGCTTGTCTTGCGTGCAGCACGGAGCCGTCTGCGGAGGCGGCACGAGCAGGAGATGCTTCTTCCGAGCTGGGTGAG
Source organism: Lepisosteus platostomus (assembly GCF_059453375.1). Classification (NCBI taxonomy): domain Eukaryota; kingdom Metazoa; phylum Chordata; class Actinopteri; order Semionotiformes; family Lepisosteidae; genus Lepisosteus; species Lepisosteus platostomus. Next base: position 16,888,646 of record NC_142623.1, read on the forward strand.
TGTCTAGGAGTCTGTCACTGGTGCGCGAGATGCACACAGAGGCTCTCAGACTCCAGTAGCTGTTCACACAGGCCTCACTGCAGATGGGGGGGGGCTACTGTCTGGAGTTCAGCACGTGGCAGTTGTAAGCCTTTCATCCTGGATTCTAACATGTCTCAATGATCACAAAGCAATTCAAATGGACCGCCTCAGCCCGTATCCTGGAGGGCACCTGGTCTGCGATGCACGAAGGAGCAGTGCATCCCTGTCCAGCCCTGCAAACTTGAGGGAACAATGCATTTAGACCAGAAACGGACATATTGTTTCTTTCTCACAAGAGCTGAGGAAAACAAGCCCTTACATGCTCATAAGTGCCTTTAGTCCTGTGTTTTTTCTTCTCCCAATTCAAATTGTGTTTGATCAGGCGCCGATATGTTATTATTCATTTGTTCAGCTGATGCTTTTCTGCCAGGTGACCTACAAGAGCAGCAGCTGACAATACAGTATTAATAATAATCATTTGTATTGGCAGTGTTTTAGCAAATGGAATACTGGTGTGTAATAAGAGAGCAATCCAAGGACCGTGTGTGTTAATATGCACAATAAATATGGCAGAATACAACACGAGGTGATGGGCAGTGAACTGTGGGGCAGTAATGGGAGGTTGAGACAAGGGAAAGCAGTGATGCCAATGGCTGGCATCACTTTTGGACCTGGACAGATGCGGGCCACCAGCTTTTATAGGTGATGATTCCCAGTGAGTAAACACCTGGAAACAGTGGTGAAATAGACAATATCCACTGAGCTGTTGATTCAAATTAAGTCACGAAGATTCCAGGACAAGCAGGGGGCACTGCTGATCTCCAGGACCAGGAGTGAACAGCAGAGGCTCATGGGATTGAGCGGTACTTTCCAGCAGTGTTGGCCAGGGCAGAGTCTGCCGCGAGGGGGAGTCCAGACGGGTGTTTCAGGTTGTGCCCTGGCTCCACTGCTTTTACCACTGTCTATCTGTGTGTCTGTGTGCAGTGACAGGCGCGGAGTACGAGAGCATGCTGACCGAGATCATGTCCATGGGCTACGAGCGAGAGAGGGTGGTGGCGGCGCTGAGAGCCAGCTTCAACAACCCGCACCGGGCCGTGGAGTACCTGCTCACTGTGAGGACCCGCGGGCATCGGGCCAGCCCCTGAGAGGACGCTGGTACCGAGCAGAGGGGGCGCTGATTGCTATAGGAGCCGGTGGCTGTTAATTGCAAGTCTGCACAGTCTTTTAACTGACTAGACCATGGCAGTGGGGGTGAGAGAAGTACAGCAAAGGGCCCAGGCTGTGAGTGCGTTTTCAATGCAGGCAGTGCAGCTGGGACCACACCGAGCTCCTGGGGGGGGTTAGCCTGGGACAGATTTGGGGGTCTAGTCCTCTTGAGTTGTCTTAAGACCTATCCGGCCCTGAGAACATAACTGGCCTTAAATTCCCCATCAGCCTGAACGAAACTCTGACATAAAACGGTGCAACTCTGCTGAAGCAAAACTAAACATGGTCCCAAGGACAAAGGAGTCCACAGCGACGAGGACGCCGGTCGCCTGTTGTACTCAGTCGCTTTTGAGTATTAGAAGTAGGGCCTTGTGATTTCCAGAAATATCCCAAAACTTCTGTGTGTTTTTTGAAGAGGCACGTAATTCCACATGAAGCAAAATCATGTATAAAACTTATAGAAACTGTTAGGATTCGTGCTTTACGTTTCCAGTTTCTTGTACACTCATTCAGCCTGAAGGGCATGACTGATGTTGCTTCAAATCGGCCTGTTCTGAAAGCTCTGTGACTGAACCTTTACTGGAGCGATTTCCATCCTGCTGTCTGGGTGACAGATGACATTAAGAGCTACAGAATTTACAGACTTTTTCCAGTAGCATTCTGCTGATTTAGTTTTGCGACTTCTGCCTGTTAAAATGGCTTAAACTGTGGTCAAGGTTAGGCTTAGGCTTCTGAGCATACTGCGCTTGTGAGTACCAGTACAGATTGTGTTCAGTTTTGAGTAGCCGTTAATTCTTGAATTAAAAGCATTTCCGGTTTGTCTAAAGACAAGTCGTTAACACTTTAAAATTTTTTAATGGATTTCCTCTATTTGTGTCTAAAATGTGGATACATTACAAATATCCTTTGCATGTTTTTTTTGTTCCCTTTCGTATTACGTGTAACGTATATCCAAGATGGAAAGGCTTAAATATCCGGAACTAAACTGGAAAACCCCGGCCCTGCTTCTAAGCCATTTAGAGAAGTACTGGTCTAACGAGACATTGAACTGCTGTGCTCTAGTGGTGTCGATCCTTGCAGTGTAAGGTGCAGCTGGGTTTGATCACTGAGAGGTTAAATACGGCATGCTGGGCCAGTTTGGAAAGGGGATAGATTGCACTGGGTGGGGGTTCAGAACATCCCAGGAAAATGTCTCAAAGTGGTGTGGTTGTGTTTGCTTGCTTTTCCATGCAGGGGATTCCCAGCAGCCCCATCCAGGAGACCACCCCCCCAGCAGAGGAGCTAGCCCCCGCCAACACGGCCGCAGCTGAAGGTAAGCCCAGCTCCCCAGCTCTCTTCCCCAGGGGGCGTCTCCCGTGTGGTCCCGAGCACTTGAAGACGGCCAGTAGCTGCTCCCACATCGAGAACGGGTCGTGTAGCCCTTCATGCTCGGAGCCCTGTTAGGTGTGCCCGGGTGTCGATTTGCGATTGTCAGGGTAACTTGCGTGCAGGAACTGGTCGGGCCTTGCGAGACCCGACTTCAGAGCTGACTTGTGGGCTGTGTTGCCGTCTGCAGATGCCAACCCTCTGGAGTTCCTGCGGGAGCAGCCCCAGTTCCAGAGCATGAGGCAGGTGATCCAGCAGAACCCTTCCCTCCTGCCCGCCCTGCTGCAGCAGCTAGGCCGGGAGAACCCCCAGCTCCTGCAGGTGAGCGCTCCTTTCCGCCCCTCCCTCTCATCCTGTCTGGAGCTACAGGGTTCACCTGGGTACATCATAGGGCACACGGACACAGACTCACCCGCCAAGGGTCCCAGGTTCTAGTTAACCTACCAGCATGTGTTTGGACTCTGGGAGGAACCCCATCACGGGGAGAACATACAAACTCCACACAGACAGCACCCCAGGTCCCGAATCGAGCCCTGGGCTCCAGCGCTACCTCCCCACTTTCTTCCCACAAGACGATCTCAGGCTCCTTAGGTCTCTCAAGGTGTAGATGGCGGCTGACTGCACCTTCTCTGCACCTTTAGAATCAGGAGCATCTAATGTGCTGTGCTGATTCTGGTTTCGTGGAGTCAGACAAGCAGCTCTTTCAACAGCCCACAGAAAAGATTGTACGGAGTGTCGTGGTCATGGTTAAAACATGCTCATTGAAATCAAGCAGGTTACAGCTTCACTTTACACCTGTGAGTTCAGCCAGTGGTGGATTCAAGATGAGCTGGATGGCTTCCAAACCAGACTGGCTTTGTTCTTTCCCTGAATGAAGCCCCTGGAAAATGCTAAATCTGTGTAATTGAAAGGAGACATTAAAATTAGGTGTGTTTTCCTGCACCTGTTTTGATTGGTGTTGGCATCTTTGCAGTTTTATAATTACTTTCATGAAAAGAGAAGCAAAAGTCTTGAAACCTCCCCTGCAAAAGTGATGAACTGTGTCTGACTACTATTATATTAATGCTAAACATCTATGTCAAATCTAGGCTTGTAGGAAACTCCATTCTAAGCCAAGTGACACATAAATGTGTTTTACAAGGGAGAAGACCCAGAGGGCAGTCTCGGTGAAAAGCTGTGACACTTTAGAGTTTAAAAGACTCTTTTCTGCTTTAAGAACCCTTTGATGAGCAGAATGGATGGTTATTGCCTGTGATCATCCAAATCCAAGTTATTCCTCCCTGGTTATTCTCAGCTCCTTGTGTTTTCTTTTTCCCATGATTTTCTTTGTCTTCTGCAGCAAATTAGCCAGCACCAGGAGCTGTTCATCCAGATGCTGAATGAGCCCGTGGGAGAGCTGGCCGAGGGGCCTGAGGGTGAGCTGGGGGCCGCGGGAGACGACAGCTCCCCTGTCAACTACATCCAGGTCACGCCTCAGGAGAAGGAGGCCATCGAGAGGGTGAGTGGGGCAGGGGGAGCTCTGGGAGACGTACCCTCAGCGTCTGCACACACACCTAGGGCCTATTCTCTCTTTTACAGACTCATCCAGCACACTATCACCCTTCTGATTTCAGGGTCTCGCCAGCCCGTCTTTTGCTTGGCTGCCTCTCTGCCTCCGTCTCGCTCTTTACCTCCTCTTTCGCCTTTAGCTTTCTGCCTCTGCAGCCTCTTTCAAACTACCTCTGCCCCTCACTCTATCGTAGCCAGCAGCCATATCACCCTGCAACTCACAGCTGGCAGCCCACTGAAGCTCAGCAGGTGTGAGCCTGGTCAGTACCTGGATGGGAGACCTCCTGGGAAGAACTAAGGTTGCTGCTGGAAGAGGTATTAGTGGGGCCAGCAGGAGGCGCTCACCCTGCAGTCCATGCCCCAGTCCTAATGCCCCAGTATAGTAACAGGGACACTATACTGTAAACAGGCGCTGTCCTTCGGATGAGACGTAAAACCAAGGTCCTGACTCTGTGGTCATTAAAAATCCCAGGGTGTTTCTCGAAAAGAGTAGGGATGTAACACCCGGCGTTCTGGCCAAAATTGCCCCTGGCCTTTACCAATCATGGCCTCCTAATAATCCCCATCTCTCTGCTCTCCTCCCCACTGATAGCTGATGTGTGGTGAGAGTACTGGGGCACTATGCCTGCCGTCGCATCATCCAGGTGGGGCTGCACACTGGTGGTGGTGGAGGGGAGTCCCCATTACCTGTAAAGCGCTTTGAGTGGAGTGTCCAGAAGAGCACTATATAAGTGTAAACAATTAAATAATTATTAATTATTATTATCTTAGTTGCGGTTTGGCAGCGCCAGGGGTCTCCGCTCAGAGGCATGGCCCACTCGGGGAGAATGAGGAAGTGCAGACAGGCTCCGCCTCTGACACGCCCACTCTGTCAGCCAATCATATACAGGGTGGGGGGGGGGGGGGTAGGGCAGCAGTTAGAGGAGAGGCTCATCTCTGCAGGCCTGCCCAGGAAGTGACAGGGGCTTGCTGGTAGCAGAGAGAATAACAAGAATGACTGATCCCAACACGACTGCTTTTGTGAGGCACTAGGCTTGAGAGGAAATCACCTTTACTGCTTGAGCTACTCAGAAATCCTCCCTCTAACCCCCACTTTCTTCTCCTTTAGCACATTCTGGCCTTTTTCCTAAGGGCTTTCAGAGTGCCGCTCCTGGTCGTCGTCCCGTGATGACTCTGAGCGCTGCCCTAATGGATTTCGGCTTTCATTTATTTTCGCCTCGGATTCCCCTCACTGCCCCTTTGACTCACCTCTTCCTCCTCTTCTGTCCCTCCCTCTTTCTGCTCCAGTTGAAAGCGCTGGGTTTCCCGGAAGGCCTGGTGATCCAGGCTTACTTCGCTTGCGAGAAGAACGAGAACTTGGCCGCCAACTTCCTGCTGAACCAGAACTTGGAGGACGAATGAGAGTCGCGCCCTCCCGGCCTGTGTTTTATACGAGCGCTGGAGTTTATTTAACTTGGGGTGGGTGGGGGGGCTAGGGGTTCTGGGCTGGAGCGGGAGTAGGGGAGGGTGAAGTAAATCCGCTTGAATTCCAATGGAATCGCTAGGATATACTGGGACAGAGGTGCGGCTTGAAACGAAGGGGGTGGGGAGGAAGGAGTTGGGTGGTGAGAAGCAGGACAACAGTTTTAAAGTTTTGAAGTAAAGACTGCAGACCCAAAGCATTCCCTTACTGAAACACTAGCGCGTCAGACAGCACTGTTTTCAAGTGCTCCCAGAGAGCGGACGAGGAGCCGATCCTAAGGGCTGGCAGGATGCAGGGGGCTGGGAGGGGTGGAATTGGACTGGAAATGTTTCCCAGTCACTGTGGCCTGCAGCTTTGCATAGTCCCACACTGCCAAAGCCCTCTGCCTACTGGAGATGGGATTGGGGCCTCTTTCCCTGTCAAAGGGAGGCCTTCAACATGAAACTCTATTTTTAATTAAACAAAGCAAGGGGTGGCTTATACTGTCTAGATTTTCTGTTCTTTTACGCTGCTTTGCCCGTTTGGTCCTGTGCTGTTGTAAATGTTACTTGCAGTGAGCTTGGGCAGCCTGGATCAGAGGAAGGGGGGCAGGCAGAGAGGTGCAGCTGTGCAGAGAGGACAGTGGAGGAGAGAGGGGGCTTGAGTCTCGGGGCTGTGCTGGTGAGGCAGGAGAGGTCAAGAGGTCAAGCTAGTGCACAGGGACGGCACCTACGAGCAGTTCAAAGGTCACATGATCTTCTCGCATTATATATACTGTGTATCGAGTTACAGATGATGCATAATGTGACTGCATCAGTGATAACATACCATTGTATAATCTTGCCCTTTTAGAAAATCCTGGTAGTTTATGAAAGTAACAAAAAAAAACGTGTTTTTTGTCCATATTGGAAACAAGAACTAGAAACCTGAACTGGCTATTAAATTACACTAATTGGGGAAACAAATGAACTGCTAAACTTAATTAAACAAATCACCTTCTTAATTGCTCACTGATCTTTTTCCTCAGATCTTTCTAAGGTCATGTAATAGCAAATTTGCTGACTTAGAGTTCTCTGGGACCAGGCTTGGCCCTTAGAATTCTTGAGCTTCAAATTTATTCAAGACTGCTTTCCTGTGAGTAACATAATTCCTGAATTTAGTCATTTACTTAGTTTATTTAGTTTGGCTCAAATATTACTCAGCATTTAAGTCATGTAGTCTAATGCTGAGAAAAAATATTTTGGTTTGTTCAATGAAAATGACTTTAGTATAAACAATTTTTCCCCCCGTCATAAAACTCGTAGATTTGTATGCTGACATGTTGAGCGAGTTTTAGTAAGTGTGTAGTACTGTCCATGTGGGGACTAAATCTGAGAGCTGTAACCACAAAGAGACTGGCTCAGGACAGCAGGCCATGTGAGGAAGGGCCCATAAGCCACATGTAAATCTGAAAGTGTCAGAGAGAGTTGTTTTAGGTCTGCTTTCACCCTTGAGGAGTTAAAGTGGAGAGTTAAGCCATAAATTGAACCAGCGAGTCAATAGAAAGTCCCCACAATGACAGTAATGCACATGCGTGTATGCGTGTGTGCTACATTGTTTGTGGAACAAGTCAGAATTCTAAAACAGCAGGAAAAATGAATCACCCCCCACCTTCCCTAAACAATTATGGGGAGGGTTTGTTAAAGGAACATTTTTAAATACAAAATTTATTTTAGTGTTTTTATTAATAATGAGGGGATTATTATTGTCGCTAAAGGAACAGTGAAGTGATTGCAGATGCCTTCTGTGCCATCTGTTCCATACCCTCGCCAATCTTTGTGCAAAGAAGCGCTTCATGATTTCAGGGCTGACTGTTCGCTCTCTGGGTCAGGGGGCTCTGCCCACTCCGATGTTTGACACCTCCAGTGTGTGGGTTTAATGAGCAGAAGTCTGGAAATGATTGGTATGATTAAGGTTTTCAGAGTTTCACAGACCGCTCCTCCTACAATAAGGGAGCTCTGGTCCTCGAGAGCCGACAGGTTCTGTTCCAGACGATTTGAAAATTCCAGTGATGAGCATTCATCCGATTGGCTGCAGTTGCTCACACATTAATTGTTCCAAGGTGTTTTATATAAAACCTGCTCCCTGGGGATTTCCAGGAGCAGGGTCCTACGATGAAGATCGTGGCGAGAATAAAACGATTGTTTGACCTTTTACTTGCCTCTCATATTTTCTGGGATCACAATAAACTGTGTCTTCTAGATCTCCCTTCTGACTTCCCTATCTTCTTTACCTGAACCCAAATCCTTCTGTGCTGGTCTGCTTTCAGCCAAGTGTACCTGATTACCAGTGAGTTTGTTTCTTCTAATAGGAAAATAAAGAAATAAAAAGACCAGATGTTCAATTCATCCCTTCATACTGTATATGTGTCGGTCATTTAAGACATCGCTAAAGACAAGCTTCATTTTTTTTTTCCAAATAGCCCTTTTGTTTTAATTTTATTGTATGTCACTTATACAGCTGGGGATTCTGCTGTCTCAAGGGTACTACCACTGTACCACCCACACTGGATTTGAACTTTCAATCGTCCAGTTTGGAGTCTAAGCCACAGTTTAGCAATCCTGGTCATGGAGACTCGCATACTTGAGCACTTAATTAAAGAATTGAACCCCGAATAGACCTATTAACAAATCCTGAACTTCATTTTCAGTTCCCAAACCCTTAGGTTTATAAGTACCATACAATCTCCAACTTCTGAAAACAACAAAACCCCAGAAGTGCCTCGTTGGTTCAGTGAAGGATTACTATAATGAAAAAGCTCAAGTGGAATAGTGAGCAGCAGGTTTGAGGGGCTCCAGGCCCAGGATGGGGAACCCAGCCCTAGAGCCTTATCTGCTCCTTCACACACTTACTTGGGGTTGTGAGTTTGTTTTATTTTTGTGGTATTAAGTATACTTTTAAAGTTAAAGTTATGCTCATAACCCACTGAAACTTTAAGTTATGTATTGAAAGGCGGGGGGGAGTACAAATTTTACTCTGCAGTTCTAACCAAAAAGCACATTAAATATCCAGTGTGCACCGTGTACGGGTCGGCTTGATGATTTTTGACCTGTAGCAGAAATTAAAACAATACCTTACCCTTTAAAGCACTGGGTTTAAGCAGCTGTTTTAGGCTGTTGCAATTAATCAGAAATATTCTGGAACTGTTTGCAAACCTCAATGTACTGTGGCAAATAATGTCTTATCATGAAGACAAGAAACAGGTTTTGATAAATGTGTAAAAACAAGGAAATTGCCACATCCTTTCAGCCAATATGTATTATACCCACGCCAAATCATAAATGCTGAAGATGAGCAAGACTGTTTAAATTCAAATAAGTCAGTGAAGCTCATTAATGAAGATGGGTGGAGATGAACATTTTGTAAGGCTTAAAATTTAATACCATTTTTTTTTAAGTTGGGATTTTTAATAGTGCAAGTGACTCTGGAGAAAGGTGTCCGACAAGTTATGCAACTTTTTAACATTTTAGTTTACAATAATACAGTAACAGAATGTAGTATTGTAGAACCAGAACACATCATAGGGACGTACAAAAGGTAGGTACATGAAATGAATATACTTTTTTTGGCTACTGTTCCTGCCATCATCATAACACATTTTCCTGGTGTAATAGGTTTTAGGAAGGTTTAATTAGGGCTCTTACCTGCATGTTGGTACAAGGGATAGTTGCTGGCAGCTGGTTCGAAATGTAGCTGCGAGGGGCAGGCACAGCATCATCTCCCAGTTCTGCCGCTTGTTTTTGGTGGGTCAGAACCTAAAACTGCCTCAGGCCTAATCCATCATAGGATTTTATTTTTTGCATTTGAATTAAAGGGCCTTGCTTTAATTCTAAAGAGTAAAGGCTCATGTGAAACAGTACATTTTCCCATTCATTTTCAGATCTTGCAGAATCATACCCCTCACCTAAATTGAGCTGTAAGGTCGAAAAGGACAGCTGGCATCTTCCTGTGATGGAATCAGTTGACTAAGACAGGGGTTCCCGGTTCTGGTCCTGGGGAACCCCCAATCCTGCAGACTTCACTGCAGCTGAGAGCCTTCAATGAACCATCATTCACTTGGTTTGAACCTTTACAAGTTTTTTTCCTTTTAACTATTGCATTTGTCTTTAAAAACGTGCAATAGTTAAAAGAAACCTCCTATAAGTTTGGGAATTGAAAATAAAACAATTAAAATTACACCTATTATTAGGTTTGCTAAGGGTTCAATTATTGCATTGAGTGCTCCAGTGGAAGAGCAGCAGCTTGGAGGTGGGTCCCCAGGGCCAAGAAGCTGAAGTACAGAATGATGTGTACAGCACAGCCTAAATCAGGAGTCCCCAACATGCCCATGTGAGTGATCGGCCGCTTGTCAGTGAGTACCTTGCAACACAATTCTGAATACCTTAATCCAGTTGCTGCAATTATTTCCACTGTAGACTCTCATAAATTGATGTCTCACTAAATCCTGGAACTGGATCCCTAACTGGTTAATACATTATGCAGCCAAATAACTGCCAATGATATTCCATCAAATATTAAACACAGTCTAGGCTGTGCTTCACTGTATAGTAGGGATTTCAAGATGCTGAATGCTGTCTGAGGTGTAGGTTAAAATCCAAACTGAAACTCTTAATCCATTTGAGTCATGAATACTGAGGCAGTCCCCATCTGGGAAAAATCAAAACACCTACTCTTTCCATCACTTTTAATGACTAAATTATTTAGTTATCAAAAAGTATTAGTTTCCAGCATTACAGCCGTGATCCCCTCGAGCTATTTATACATTTTTTATATCCCTTCGGATACAAACCCCAAACCCCAAGAAGGATGTGAATGAAAAAAATAAAAACAAGAGACAGCAGGGGCTTACAGTCAAGAACAATCCTTTTATTCAATCAGTTAAAGGTGCTGCTCTTCAAAACTGTTTTTATTATTATGGAAAAGAAACTGTAATTAACACATGCATTTCACCATGAGCAAAGGGGGTGTGCTCTCTCAGACAGCAGAACCACCTGGGGGGTTGGGGGGGTGTGACCAACACCAACTGGGGACCCCTCTCTAGTTCACCACGTGCCCCGCAGGACATGAGGCGCTGACGCTACTTTTAGCAAGAACAGCCAAACAGCTCACATGTGTCGGACAGGCTGTGTTCAGATACATAGGGTTCTACAAAATGCAATCTGGAAGACTCGTCCAGTTCTGTCGGACTTTAATGCAGCCAGTCACAGTTTTTACTAAATGGATACTACTGTACGCGTGTCCCCAAAGTGTGCTTTCTTAAAATAAAACAGTGCGAAAATCATCATCTTGTAATGGAAAAGCTATTGCACCACATAAAAGACCAGACATTTTTAAAAAAATGTTATGCTGCGGTTAAAGAAGTCAAAATGGATTTTAAAACAGCTCTGCTGACAGAACCGTTCGCTTTTCAGAGTGGTGAAAGAAAAACCTAAGGCACAACCGCACGTCTCTGGGAATATTCAATGGGAGAACCACCTCTGCATATACGTTTCACTCTGGAAATGGGAGCGAATGCCCAAGACCAAGCAGGACCTCAGAGGAAGAGGATGCAGCCTTGTCCACTGCATCATCTGCACACTCTATGTATCTGAAAGCATCCCCTCGGCCACAAATGTGGCACGTCCATTTTAAGGTGCATGTAGTTGTAGTTTTTTTCTTTTTCTTAAATAGCTGGTCTCATAAAACCACTACAAAAAAAAGGTGCCTTATGCAATTTACCGTCAAGCTCAATACAATACGCCAATGTCTGCTGCTACCTTAAGATCTAAAAGACAACCACAACGAAATTCAATAAAAAAACTGTCCTGCTAACAACCCCCAGGTTCTCTCTCCCCCACCCCAAAGGGAGTTCCTATGTCTTTTTTTTAAAAAATGTCCTGAAAGCGTACATTTCTTCCCCAAAGTCACCCCAAACCCTGGCACCCCCCATCCCTCCCTCCCCCCCCAAGCCCACAGGTGTAACTTGTTCACTTACATTTGCTGTTTCAATGGAAAAGCTGAAGAAATCGGTATGATATACAATTGTGAAGCGTACAGACAATATAACATATGTGCTAACTGCATTCCGCTCAGACACTGCGAAGTACACCCCAAAGAGGGAACAAGGAGACAGATACGCGGTTACAGGCTATTCCAGTGTTGAGAGAGAGCGCGAGAGAGAGAGAGAGAGAGAGAGAGAGAGAGAGAGAGAGAGAGAGAGGAGGCGAAGAAAGGAGAGGAAGTAAAAGGATTTTTTTTTTGTTTTTCTTTTTTTGTTTACCAATGAAAAGAAGAAATAAATCACACCAATTTCCTTTAGTACTATATATAAGGTTCGAAAGGCAAGATGAAGAAGAGGAGGGACACGAAGAGGGAGGCGTTTCAAGGGACAGGGCTCTGTGAACACGTGATCGGGCCTGTGAACAAGAGGCACTTTGGTCAACCCTCAGCCTGGGACCCCCGCTGGGAACCCGGGGGACACGGCTGGAGCCTACAGGGACCCCGGAGCACATTCCAGGTCCTACCACCGTGTCCAGACCTGGAATCTCACTAGGGTCTCGTGAACGTGCACTGTGACAACACGCACTCTTTCCTGTGCGGTTTTAACTGCATCCTCCACAGAGAAGGGAAGATCTTGTCTATAAAGCAACACAAGGCTGGCTAATTTCAGTGATTGCTGGTGGCGGAGGGGTGGGGGAGGGGAGGAGGGGAATTTACAAGCATTGTCAATCGTCGCCACTTCTGTCGTGGGCCCGCAGGCAGTGGAACACGACCCGCAGAGGAATCTCAAGCAAGCACAATGCCGCACACAGAATACTCCCCTGCACCCCGGCCACTGCCTAGGGCATGTCCTGGACACAGGAATGGTGTGCTATCACCACATTCAAAGGGTTTCGTTTGGACTAGACAAATGAAAAATGCTGGATTGATCCAGACTGGTTGCATATCTGCTCCTTTTAAGCTGCTCTTTTAGGGCTACACAGCTTGAGGCTTCCGGTCGTTACCAGGAAGTCTCAACCAGACTCTCTCTCCTAGAAGCCGAGGAGCTCGGCTCAGGCTAAGGTTGGACTGCGCCTCGTGCCACGACCGGGAATAAAATGAAACGCCGCCCTCACTCCCCCACCCGTTAAATACAAAAAAGAGTAGAAGTAGAATAATGCATTTTTTTTCCTAAAATGTGCTTTATGATAACACTTATTTGTTTATTATTCATGTATAATAGAATTGAATGTACTTTATATCATAAAAAGCACCAGTTTCATTTAGTATTTTTTAACTTTTTTGTAAAATTGTTCCTTCAGCCCTCCCACGTTCAAAAAACAGATCATTACAAATAAAACGTTAAAAAAAAGAAACGGAAGAAAAAAAATCAAAAAATCTTTCCCCAAACTTACAAAGGCTGGGATATTTCTCAACCCTGTTATTTAGAGTCCGAGGGCTCATGGACTGCAAACAAAAATAGATTTTTTTTTCATTTTTTTTCTCTTACTTTCTTAACAATCTCTAACATACAAAGACAATTAACTACCCAATGCATTGCACTTGGCTCAATCAACATAGTTTTTATCAATAATAATACTTTCCATCCAAAAAACAAAAACAAAGTAGGCTGTTTTCATAGTTGTCTTCTATTTCAAATTCTGGATTTATTTTTCGACCTTTCGCTTGCAAAGCGTTTGTCTTATAGTAATTTTTGCTGACGTAGTGGGTGCCTGTACAACAATGGTAATATCTTCTGTTAGGTGCGTCATCAACTGGGTCAGGCTTCAAGAAATGACTGGACTGCCCGCCAGCTTATTCTGAAAAATGCCACAGACTGTCCTGCCATGAGTTTCAGGACCTTGGACAGCTCTGCCCATGACCTCTATAGCTTATACGTGACAAAAAGAACCTGAATTCGTGTTTAACAAATTGCATAACGGGAGACGTAGGCACTTCCATATATATATAATCTAAAAATGAATAATCTTTACTTTTTGCAAAGCTGAGGAGATTTTCTGCTGATGACAACCCTCGCTTCACCCTCAGCGCTGAGATGCAGAACAGGGCAGTCCAGTTATTCCCCGAGGCCGTTTTGTTTAAAAGCGAAGAGATTATAAAAAGCTTCGAATTGATAAAAAAACAGGTGGTTCGGATGACCAGAAGGCTCTCCTTTGCGTGTGTACGTGTGCGTGTGTGCAGTGTATCTGTGGCTGCTGCTGGGGTGTCCCGACAGAGAGCCAGGCGCTGCGAGATGCCCGAAGTTTTTGGAGTAAACCTTTCTGTCCAAGACGAAGCGATGGATCGCGCTTGTTGGTTTGTGTGTGAGAGATTGCTGTTGACGGACGGCGCGGCGCGGCGCGGCGCAGGAGAGTGACGGACGCTGGAGTGAATCTGAGGCGTCACTGAGCAGGGCGGGTGGGGAGACAGGTCCTGACCACACACAGCAGTTAAGCCTCCGCTGGGAATTTCACACAAACGTTTGGAGAGATGACGTATACCTTCGTCTTGTGCAAGAGCATCTCATCCGAGCAAAAGAGGCCACATGGCTGACAGAACTCGGCTGTGATGTCGTTGGTTTGGTGGCTTGGAACTGGCTGGCCGTGAGATAGGTTGCAAGGCTGGAACTTGATAAGCTTTACCCACTTTCTCTGAAGGGTGGTGTTAAGAGACTATTACATTTTGCAAATCTTATAGTGTGTGAACAGGGCTTTAGGGCAACAGTGTGGTTATTTATTGGTTGAAACTTTGAAACTTATTGGTTTCTGGCAGTGATTGTTAAGGTCAAAGGTCGCCAAACTTCGGCAAACCCAATATTCATATCCTGGGACTGTTTTGTTTCCCACTCATCCTCCTCCCACCCATCAACAAAAGACCCAACTGGGAATCCAGTGGATTCATATCAGATTTTGAGAAACCCACATTGCACACCCTTCACGTAAGCCTGAATGGTGGACATGGTTCACTATTCGAACCTCTCTGTCCTCCAGGAAACCTCATCATTGAAATGTCTTTACGCCTGTAACACTGACTGACCGACCTGCAGGAGGAGCAGTGGTGTTTCATGTATGCCCTACTCCTCTTTCTTGTAACCACAAGGTCCCACACCTTTGAACAAAGATGTCAGGTGACTGGGTTACATATACAATGATGTTCTGACCCTGCTAACTGCGGTCTTAAGGAGAAAATACATTTTAAATGCTGAAAAACTCCCTTCCCATAGTCAGCTCTTTTGCATCAATTGTGTATTCTTTTAAGATGACCATAAATGTCCTACGGGCGTGCCCTACAGTGAGACTAAAGCACACAGGAGCCATGCCACTCCACCTGGCTGCCACTGAAGCTCAGGGTGTACTACAAGTAGCACGACTTATCTTAAATGCGCTTACATCAGGCATTCCTGAATAGACATGGGAGTTAGTGTACGGCTCAGCAAAGAATCAAACTTGCTTGCTTGACCCTTGGCTCTCGTCACTGCCTGCCTGAGCAGAAAGCCAGAGATGTGCTCTCACCCCGATTACGCTGGATCCATACTGGACAGCTCCTGAACAATGTTGTCCCTGCAGGTGGAACACCTGGCCTGCTGCTGTCTGTGTCAGTCTGTGCTCTCCTCTGCTCAGCCCCGGCCCATCCTCAGAGGGGCTCAGGCCCGGCTCGTGTCTAGAAGACCCAGGGAAAGACCCGACGCAGGCAAGCACGCCGGCGGAAAACCGAACGGCACGCTGACGCCGGTACACGGGTGCCTGAACAGCTTCACCAGCAGGCTTGGTTACTTTCCACGTTTGCATTTTTGTTACATTCCAAATCAACATGACTCTCTCTTCTGATCAAGAAAACTGTTAGTGTTTAAGACAACGTGAAAGCCTGTTAATGGCTTTCTTAGCACATCAGGAGGGTGGGGTCCTTCTTCATCTGAAGTCAGGACTGTCAGTTAATTAGCTATGAGAATCTACAAAATCCAGGAAAATCACTTATTCAAATTCACTGCTACCAAGCAGCAATCACCTGCAATGATGCATCAATGAAAAAATCCTCAGTGCAGATGTGTTTTTTGAAATACAGATATAAAGGATCTTTTTTTACATTTTTGAATGACCTACGTAAAACTGACTCCAGCCACTGTAGTTGCCAGGAGAGGGAGAGATGCTTTTTTGCTGCCACAGAATAGGATCTCCTGATGGCAGAAGGAAGTGGGGCTTATCAGATCAAACCCTCTATGAACAGACTGAAACTGGAAGCCTGAAGGCAGTACTATCAATGATTATAAAGGGGCACGAGCATACTTTAAGGAGAGTAGCACGTAAATTTACAAATTGACAAAACCTTATTTCGACATTTGAAATGCAAATACCAAAAGTAAGCAAGCCTGCTTATAAGGGATGCTGGTAAATGCATGTGTGTGTCTGTACCCGTTCCCAGACTGACGGCCACATCACACTACCCTGCAGGGCTTTCATCAGCTGGAGCTCTGTGCACCTGATTAATTCCCAATCACTCAATTGATCTTCACTTGGGTAACTAGTTGACCCATCAGTTGATCCTTTAACCTTTAACGGGTTTAATGTAGGGGGTCGCTGCAACAGTGAACCGTTAACCAGCCTAGCAGCAGCAGCAGAGCCAGGGCTGCCCATCCTCCCCCGTCGGAGTCACGCCTGCGAGATTTCCGGCTCGAAAAAAGCGGATGGTTTCGTTTCTCATGAGAGCGAAGAAACAAAAAGAGCGAAGCAAAAACAAAAACAAAAGGCCAAATAAAGCGAGAGATTAGCCACTAAACCAAACGGAAGTGATCACTGAGAACAGCAAAAAAAAAATCCAAATAAAAGAAGGAGAAGCAACTTGCTATGAGGATGGTGACTGGATGCTTCTATGAGTCTACGGAGTTCGGATGAGATGTGGTTGAATTCCGTTTCCTTGTCTAGTTTGTTATTGAAAAACAGAAACACTCTCAGGTACAGGCCATGTGATATATATATAAATATATATAGTATATATATACTGTATATAGGTGTATATATGGAATTTCCCCCCTTTACAGTTCACCCTGCCCAAAGGGGGCAGCGTTCAGCACACTGCCTGTAGTGGAATAGGGATTATTGCTCTTAAGTGATAGGGACCCACCAGAGTTCTCCTTTCAATTTAGGTGACAGGTGAAGGGGAAATCTTGGGGCATTTAGTGTTATTTTCTGGTCTGATGGTCGTTTTGTGTAGATCTGTTCTCTAAAATTGCTGGAGATCTCCAGACACTGCCATCCGTCAGTGTGGGTGAAAGCTGTGGAGTTAGTGTGATTTCTACAGGCCGACGCGGAGACGGGCGGGTGGGGGGTGGGGGGGGGCTGGGGTCTCCTTCCTGCGTCCTTCTGTCCGGCCGCTGGCAGTGCGCCAGGCCGGTCAGTGGGTGACGCCGCCGGAGCAGGCCTCAGGTTTGGCAGGAGGCGCTTTGCAGCCCCTGTTGCAGGATCCCTGCTTCCAAACGGATGGAGAAGGCCGGGTCGCCTCTGCTTCTCTCCCTAGAGTGCCGAGCTCGCAGGCCCGGCCCATAGCCCTCGGGTGGCCCGGCTGCAGTACCGCTATCACCCTCTCCGACCAGACCTCCCGCTGGGCTAATAGACAAGGACCCCGGAGACAGCGCTCCAGGGGAGCTTCAAGATCAGACAGATCTGTGTCTCCTCCTTTCCTGCGGTACTGCCTGAAAGAGGACGGGGGTTCTCCCGCTGTCGTTCGGTTTCTGTGGGGGTGCTGTTGGTTAAATCTGTTCCAAACGGGTCTGATTGCCAGCAGTGGTGTGGTAGCTGCGCTGTGTTGTTTCTGACCGGTTTTCCTGGTTTTTCAATGTCTTGTTTTATGTTTGAGACGATTCACTTGTCTTCCTCTTTCCCCTTCCAGATTGCACAATTTTCTTTTCTTTTATTCTCTTTTAAGAGCAAGTCGGTTATTTTTTCCCATTTTTCCTCTGCGATACTGGGTTAGAGGGCGATTCCTTATTTAGTTTCAGATTTGTGACAAATTCCTTTATGTGATTTCTTTTATTTTGTTTGTATTTCGACAGATCTTGTCAGAGGAACCAAGACTGTTAAGGAAGAGAAAAATAAAACAACACAAAAGAAAAGGATTAGAATTTCCCTGGCGAGCAGACAGTATTTCAGCGTGCAAGCCTTGTGGTTCACAGAGTCGGACACCGAGACCACAGCTTTTGATCAAGAACAAAGAAACCTTGTTCAGGCTGGGATGGGGTTGCATATAGAAGACGGTGGCCAGTTCTCAACTCTGCACTGTAATTCAGGAGGATTTCTGATAGGGCAAAGCTCAGTAAAACTATCTTTATAATATCATTATATACATTATATATATATACATCATCATCACTCCACTTTCAGTATAACCTATCCTATTCGGGGTCATGGTGGCCATTAGTCTATCCTGGGAAGCATTGCGTTCAGGGTGGGATACACCCCAGATGGGATGGCAGTCCATCACAGGGCACACACTGACATAAATATGCATACATTCACACCAAGGCCAACTTCCCCAGAAGAACCTACAGTACCAGTAATGTCTGATCTACCACTACCCAGTGGAAATCCACACGAACATTGGAAGAACATACAAACGCAGACAGCACCCCAGGAACTGAACCTAGGGCCCCAGCACTGCAAGGCAGCAATTTTAACCACTGCATCTACATGCAACCCCTCACCATTTAACTAAATTAAAGTTTACTTGTGTAGTTTTGCAGTTCCTCCAACAGGAGGTAGGGGGCAGTGATTCGAGAGAAAGGGCACCTTGAGCTCATGCCCAAGTTTACGTGCTAGGCATATTCACTACAGGAGGAAAGGAAGGCTTTTCACCAAGGGTTTCTCTAACCAAGTCAGAAGACCCAATGTATATCAGTCGGTAATTGAAGTAAATTTCCTCTAGAGGGCACTCCTGCATCAGCAGACAGCAGGATTATGAAAAAGGAGATTTGTTGTACACCAGGTAAAGAGTTTAAAAAACTGAGTTCGAAAATTGACTATGGATAGATTACTTAAAGGCTATTCAACCGTTCAAGTCATTTCTTTTAACTGACATCCAATGAATATAAAATCATCCTAGCTCTTTGTGAGTAGGCTACATGTAAAAAAAATCTTAATCTGTAAATTTTGTGAACGAATTCAACATAATGAAAGTGGTTTTCAAGGTGGAAAGATTAGACTATTTGAGAATTTTCCATTTCTACCGTATGTACTGACTCCCCACTTCTCTCTTTGGAGTATGATGAACAATCATCACAGTGCCTTCAGGACTCAACAGTGAACATCACAAAGAACTAGACTGATTTGTAGCTGCTCTTATCTGGTGTCAATTAACATTCTGTACGTTAGTCTGGAATCCTGATCGTCTTTGGAGCCTGTTTAAATTCATTTGCTCCTGTGGGTCAGGAAAAGTTCTCTCTCTCTCTGTCCCAGAAGCCTCTTGGCCTACAGTAACTCCTCCTTCTTTTCCTGACTTCTTCTCTCTCTCCGCCCCCCCCCCCCACCCCACCAGTGTCCCGATCCCTCTCTCTACCTAATCCTTGGCACCCTCTTTTCTAACACCCCCCCCACCCTCAAGTTCAAGTTCAGCTGGTTGTTACATCATGTCTCGTTGCCGTGAGCAACCAGACAGTCCAGACGTGGCTTAGCTGTGGAGCAGAGAGCTTTTTCTCTTCCTCCCTCCATCCCAACTGCATGTCCTATTTTTGGCCACGAGGGAGCTCCTGTGTCCAACACTTTGCTCTAGCTAGGACACAAGGCCATAGAATGAGCCTAATAAGACTATTTTACAAAAAACTTCAAATCCATGCGCAGTTTTCTTACAAATGTTAAACTTTTGGAAATCAATTTTAAAAAAGCTTTCAGTTTCATTAATTGAAAGAGCATGCCACAAGCGCTGTATTCCTGAGTATAAATTTAGTCTTACACGACTCATGAGCTGCTCTCTAAAACTCTCTGTCCTAGATGTTCTGTGTGAAAAATCGCTCAATTTAGAGTCTTCAGATGAATCAAAATTAACCAGAACATCAAGAGCAAGAATAAGAATAAGACAGAAAAGAAAACACAGAAAAGTCTCACTGGCTGCTGGGCTGCAGTGTGTTCAGTGTCTCGGTGTTAAAAATGCTGGGCTGCACTGTGGTCAGCAGGCTGGGCCTTAGTGTGCTGGGCTGCTGTGGTCAGTAGACCGGTGATTGGGTTACAGGCTGCACTGTGGTCAGCAGATTGGTGTTAAGCGTGAAAGGCTGCAATGCTGTCAGCAGGCTAGTGTTAGCGTGCCAGGCTGCACTATGATCAGTAGGCTGGTGTTAGGGTGCCGGGCTGCACTGTGGGCAGCAGGCTAGTGTTAGTGTGCTGGGCTGCTGTGGTCAGCAGACTGGTGTTAACGTGCCGGGCTGCACTGTGGGCAGCAGGCTGGTGTTAGCGTGCCGGGCTGCACTGTGGGCAGCAGGCTGGTGTTAGCGTGCCGGGCTGCACTGTGGGCAGCAGGCTGGTGTTAGCGTGCCGGGCTGCACTGTGGGCAGCAGGCTGGTGTTAGCGTGCCGGGCTGCACTGTGGGCAGCAGGTTGGTGTTAGCGTGCCGGGCTGCACTGTCGTCAGCAGGCTGGTGTTAGCGTGCTGGGCTGCACTGTGGTCAGCAGGCTGCCTTGTGCTGGGAGTCTCGCAGTGGTGACTGTGTCAGGCTGCGGTTTCAATGGATGCCTACTGGTTGAAAAAAAACTTGGAGTGAGAGCTGTAGCCATGGATGTTTGCATGTGTAGTCCGGCTGCAAGAGGGAAAGAAGATTGCTTCCATGTGAGGGGTGTGCTCGACTCTCTGCGGTTGCTTTTTAATGAGAAAACTGCATTGTAATATAAGAGGCACAAGACAATGCACTGCTTGGCTGAAGTCAGAATGAAAGGCACAAGTGTACCGGGCAGTCCTGTGGCTTAGTGGTTCGTCGGAGTGAGTGTAAGCTGAACCAGACGGAAAAAAACACTGCTGTGGATCTCGAGTCTCTCTAACTTAGGATGAGAAACGTGGAACTGAGGGCCAGATTGTTATACTTGCAGGTACAGATCAGGACAAGGTGCTGTACAAGGCCAGCTCTGGGCCTGTTGAGCACGTTTGCACCAGCCCTGTTAGTCTTCATGCCTAGGGGTTAGGACCGATACCTTTTCCTGAGAGAGGTACATTTAAATCCAAATCACCCCACCCAGCAGGAATCTAACAAATGTCTGTCTTACACTTTTTTTCCAATTCTGTCCATCCTGCAGCTTTCTGGTAATCGGTAAGAATATGAGACAGTGAAGCAGCCTGCGTGGGACAAATGCAGTTTTTGCTTTCGAAACAGCAGGCTCTGAGTCAATTTAGAGCATTTTTACCCTTAACCTGAACAGGGTGAATGTAGTTTTGTGTCGGGCAGTGCGGGTGCTGGCAGGGAGGCAGGTGTTACCTGAGTCTGCTGGGGGATGTTCAGAAAGTTGTTGTCCCGTGATCCGATGCTGACAAACCTGTTGGCAGCTGTGGGGCCTGGCGCTGAGTATGCTGTGGAGAGGCACATGTGTCAGTAAGTCAACTAGTCTGTGATACTGTTTGTTCTAACATCTGCTTGAAAATCACAACAGGTATGCTGTATTCTTTTGATCCTTATGAATTATAGGCGCTGAGGCTGTGCCTTATTAAACTGAGCAGCCTTGTCTCACACACAAACGAAACGCTTAGCACGACACCGAGCACGCACAAACACTCTTATGTCCGGAAGCTTAATCTTTGGGTATCATGCATTTTTTTTTAATGAACCGCTATTTGTGATCTAACCACTCAATTTGAAACGGCCAATACTTTCAGGTTTTAAGATTCAGCTTCGTGTGAGATAACAGAAGGGAGAGAGGGTGCTCATTTTAATGTGGCAGAGTTTTATTAATAGGCATCCCCATCATAAAGAGGCATAAATACAGATTGTACCACTGTGGCAGAAAGCATTCTTTTAAAAAAACACGCACAGAATAACATATACAGCATGAGGAAATGCATGTTAAAAGCTGTGCACCACAAAACAACGTGCCTCATATTCCCTCTTGCAAAAGAAGCCAATTCTGTTGACCTTCTACGGGACCTTGCATTTTTTTGTTTTTAAATGTCTAATGGGAATGAATGCCCAGCTCTCCCAGGCATGTCCAGTCTCGATATGCCTGTTTTATTCCCATTACAAATATGAGCTTGTTTCGTCCACAGCACTGAGTTAATGGAGGAGTTCTTATTTGACATTGTTTTCCCTACAACTGTAGATCTTCTATATTAAGATCAGCCAAAAAAGACTAGGCAGGGCTGACCGTAGTATTTTTTCTTGTTGACGGTATTAATTCATTGCCAAGGGCATTTGCTGTTTTTAGCAGTGCAAGGCTTTTAAGACAGCAGGCTAAGAAGACTTCAAATGGCAGAGAGTGGAACCCTGATGTCAGTCAGTAAGGGGGCGTTATGTGGCTTTTTTTAAAGGGATCAAATTTAGGGCAGTTGTCTGCAGTGGACTCCAATGGCTGTTGGAAGAGAGTGTTAAAAGCTGCTTCCTCTGCTTTCCTGGTGAGGGGAGGAGGGGGAGGAGTGGGTGGGAAAATAGATGTGGAAAGGGAATGGGTGGGAAATGGGGGAAAAAATCGGGAATGGACAACCAGGGAGGGAGATGGAGACGGAGGTGGAGGAGGGGGGGGGTGGGGAGGTTGGGGAGGTGGGTTCGATACCTAAGGCAAAGCGGAAACGCGTTCCGTTGCCTTTGCAATTAAAAAAAAGGCTATGGTTGAATCCCCCCCCGCCCCACCCTCCAACCAAAAAAAAAACAATCCCAAAACAATCAAAAACGAACAACAGTAACGACAAAATATTAAAGCCGGAAAAAAAATAGCGACAATGACGAAGTGCTCCATCCAGTGCCCCTCGTTGCATGGGTGACATCGGCGTTGGCGCTGGGCTTTATATTACCCATCTACCCCCTTTGGTGGAAACGTCAATTGAAAAAAAAATTACAAAAAAATAAGGCAAGCACACCCCATCTAAAAGACACCTCGAATGCCATGGATTTTAAGGATAACTGGTTTGAAAAACAAAAGAACAAACAAAAAATAAATACAGCCAAAACCAATCGAAGGAAAAAGTGAGAGATGGCTGTTGTCATCTAACAGAATGGCACATGGCGGGGGGGAACGAGGATTGCGGGTGAAGGGGGCATGACCTTTGGAGTCCACGCTACTGCCCTAAATTTTGTATCCTAAGGGGTGGGGAAAAAAGGGATGGATTCAGGAATACTGCACAGAGGGAGAATCGTTCACAATGTGCGTCAGTTCCTGGCAGGACAGGAATTTTGCTCTCAAGGTGAGGCAGCAAGCAGTTCAAGCCACTGTCCTTCTTTTTTTTTTTGGTTGAAATAAGCGTTACCACGATGGTTTTTGTGTTTCTAAAAAAAAAATCCTGGCATGAAACTGCATTGCCGGACTGCGCTCTTCATGGCAGAGAAACTTTTTTTTTCCTTGTTTTTGTTCGGAAAAAGGCAGAGAGGAGGAGGAGGACGATTTGGAAAATTGTCAACTTCGCCAACCCCCCTTTCCCCCTCCTCCCAATCTGCGTACGGGCTGCGCGTCAGATTGGAAAGTCCTAGGAAACTGGGGCAGGGGCCGGGAGGGATCTGCGCAACGTCCCGGGACAGACCTTGGTTCGGGGGTCGGTGAAAGCAGTATTTGAATCCAGCCCTGATTTTCGGGAGGTGGTTTTTGGTGGTGGAGGTGGGGGGCGCGTGCTGACTGCGACCTTGGGACTGTTTTATTTTCTTCTGGCGGCCGGGCAAGTGTGCGCGCTGGCGGAGGTGGGGGGGTGTGTGGGGGGGGTGAGACTTGGGGGGTCCGCTGTGTCACTTACACGGAGACGTGGGCGAGGAGAGTCCGCCATCGGGGGGTGTGCTGCTGGGTTTTGTGTCAGGCATGGGGAGGGGCACTGGACGGGCCACTGGAGGTGGCGGCGGCAACAAGAACGAACCCGGCATTTTGCTGTGGCCGCTCCCGTTTGGCTGCGGACAACACAAACAGGATGAGGCATTGACACTGGCAGCTCCGGACCAGAAAAAAACAAAACGAAAAACGAAAAAACGCAATTCAAACCAAAAAAAGGGGGGGGGAGGGAAAAAACACGGCCGAGAGGAGGAGGGAGGGGCACATCAAACTCCCCCAAAAACACTGTTAGAAGGAGCCGCCAGGGTGGTGAGTAACAGACACAGGGTGTGGATTAGTCACATGGCACAAAAAAATGAAATAGAAGCAACAACACCGAAAAAAAAAACCTCCGCAGGGGAGACTGCATCGAAAACGCGATGACGGCGCGGTGACTCCAGACGGGCAGGGGTTCGATCGCTAGTTCTCTTTAAAAAAAAAAGTCTCCATCTCCTCTTTGTCCCCCTACAAAATCTAAAAGCGAGGAACGACGCGGAGGAAAGGCGAGAAGCAGAGGGGAGCCCCGCCGCCTGCGCCCTGCGGTCCATCCCTCCCCGTCCCGGACTTGTCAAGCGCTTGTCGGAGCGGGAGGAACGATCCTGCTCCGGTGATGTTCGGAAAGCCTGGCGCTTAAAAGATGGGATGTCGGACCCGAGCAGGACCTGGGCTCCTGGACTGGGCAATGTCTCGGCACAGGTCCAAACCCAGGAGCCTCTGCAGACGTGTCAATACATGGTCTCCCACAGCCCTGGCAGATCTGTCTAGGTCTGCTCACGTTCACAGAAGCTCTGACAAACACGCTGCACATCCGCTGCCTTCCCTGGATACTGCTCAGATTTCTTCTGTGGGGGTTCGTGGTGCAGCTTCATGGTCACACATCACACGTTCACCAGCTCAACTCCGACCCTGACCTTCAGGTCGTGGGCCGGTGACCATGGAGAGGCAGCTTGCCTTCAGATTGATTACTTGAGTGTGATATCACATCCTGTGGCGTGAGGCAAGCAACAGGTCATGTTGTATGGCCTTGCGCACAAAGATGGCTGTGCTGATGGAAGTAAGCTTTCTCTTACTTGTACCTTTTTGCCAACATAAAGTGTCTGCTGAGGTGTGTTTACCTCTGTAGTCTGTTCTCCAAGCCAGGTGTCCAAACTGTGGTACTATCTGTCTTAAGGAACTTGATCACCTGATACAGTGTACAGCGTTTCTCTTTTGGGCCCGTAACTTGTAGTGAATTACCGAATACTGAAGATTTCTCATGCGCTTCCACGTTTTACCGCAATTTCACTGCATGTTACTATGTGGCGCGCCAGGCGAACATTCGAGAAGTGCACAAACTCACACAGTTTAGCTGGGAGTGGAGGAGAGCCAGCGTGAGGGCCCTCCTGTCCCGCAGTCTTACCTGCGCGCTGGGCTGTCCCGAGCCGTCGGAGCAGACGAACTGCACGAACTCCTTGAGGGGGTCCTGGCCAGGGTGGTGGTGGTAGCGGATGGTGGGGTGGGTGAAGTAGGGGCTGGACTGCTGGATGATGGAGGGCGAGGGGAAGTGCAGCGCGGAGGCCGGGGCGCGGGGGCTCCCTGTGGACAAACAGACGCTTTCAGTCTCAGTGGGAGGACAGGACAGGACAGCAGCACGCCACCGACTTGGCATGACCAGATGGCACTTTCTCTAACCTGGTAAAATATTAAGGAGCTCAGTGAACAGCAGGAAGTGTGCGTGGTACACAAGGCACATGAAACATTTTGCAAACCTATCCCATCCCATTCTCCAGGTTGGACTGTGTCAATTAAGACAGTGGTGTGTGGGATTGAGCCAGCTGAAGCCAGCCAGCCAGCGTGTATTTACCTAGCTTGAGCTAAGACTGTTGCAATTTAAAGACACTCAAAGAAGATCAGAAGGGAGTTGAGGTTTTGTTGACGGGAATGTGGTACTGCAACTGTGTGCAATGCCTTGCTGAGAGCTCGTCCCACAAACAGATCACCAGCAGTTCTGCTGTGAGGTATAGTCAGTTGTAGTGTAGTATGCAGAACAGAAGAACAAAATGATGTAAAAGTAAAAGTAAAGCTTGGCTTGTTTTACAGCACACCGCTAGGTGGTCCAAATGGCCTCTCCTTCTTAATGTTTATGACGACAAGAAAAAACACCTGACCTAGAAACCAGCAAGTCCTCTGTCAGAACAAATCAAGTGTAGAAGAGTGTCAATTCTACACACTTAGGAAACTAACACACACACAGAGTTGCCCGCTCTGTTACCTCAAGGAGAAGTTAAAGGGTAAGATCCTTTCTGAGAATAACAGCAACTAAAAACGGTCAGTCTCCATGCAGCGGAGCTCAATTGAAGCCATTTCTTACATTCACATTTGTCTGGTTTTCAGGCGCCTTGGCATTTTGGCCATGTGTCCAAGCTGGTGTGCGCAGGCTGCTGAGATGTGCGCAGTCTGGGAGAGCGTCTATGCCCTCCTGCGTGTGTGCGTGTGTGCGTGTGCGTACGGCAGCCTGAGCACATCCACGAGTGTGTGCGTGGATTTGTGTTATCAGGTCTGTCCTGCTGACTGGTGCCTGGTAGTGATACCCTCTATCACCATGGTAGCTGCCCACGGAGCCTGCCAAAGCCCCGGGAGATTACCGCCAAGATGTGCGTTTGATTTCCAGAGAAAAGCTTTCTCAAGCAGTACCTTCCAGCCATCCGATCCTGCTACCCTCTCTCTTCTCTCTCTCCCCCGCTACCCAGATTTAATCTCATTAGGAGCTGGGGCTATGCCAGGTCTCCTGGGAGCCAAGGCCTGGCAGTGCCCTCCCCCACTGCGCCACCCCTGCTCTTAATTAACCCGTTACAGCAGCCTGGAGATCTGACAGCTCCACTCTTCCGCTCCGCTCCGCTCTGCTGTTCGAGCAGGGAATCTTCAATCGCAGCCCCGCAAGACATTCTCTACTCACCCAGCAGGCTCAGCATGTGATATCATGCAGGTCTCATCATCTGAAAACAAAATATTCCCTCCCAATGTTTCCAGCTTTTATCAATGTCTTTTGGAAGAAACGCCATTACGGGCTCTTTAAAGACATCTTTTCTGATCTGTTACTGGTGCTGCAGCAGAAAAAGTAATATTTAAGTAACAAGCTCATTCAGCGCAAGGCTGTCTTCACACAGGATGTAAATCTTTAGTCATATGCCTATTTCAAAAATGGTCTCTGAAAAGCCAAATGCAAAAGTACATGAAAAAGACTGCCACCATCATAAAACTGTCCATTAGGAATTCAGCAATTAATTCCTGTGCATGTGCACTACTGATTTAGCAAAAGAAGCAGTCACAAACAGCAAAACTCAAGGATTTTGGTGATTAGCTTTAATATACCAAGGCTTCAGAATGATACGAGTAGCAAAAATTTCCTTTTTTATGATGAGGCTGATGAAAAAAAAAAGGGAGACCGCTTTTATTCAGCGTTCATGGGGCTGGTCAGACCCAAATTATACTGCCCCATCATTCTCACTTCTAACTCAAGCCATGAAAAGTTATTAAAATTATCTGGGGATTATCGAAGGAAAATGAATTTGAGACAAACTGACAAACTTCCAAGGTGCTTACTCAGGGTGCAGGCTGAGCTCTACGGTCATGGGCCTGAAGGTTGCAGTGATGTCAGCGAGAGACTCACCACTCCTCCAATCGGCCCTAACTCACCTGTCAGGCACCATGGAGCTTGTGGCACAACAGATGTCAAATGGCTCTGCATGTGCGTGTGTCGGAGGTTCATGTCCGATTCATTCTCTATTGACGTGGTACAGAAATTATCAGCTTAAAACCATGGGCAACATAAAATTGGATAGGAATGTAACAAAAAAAATAGTTTTGAAAAATGTTTAGATTTTTAAAACAACAAAAAAAGGAGGAAGGATGGCTGCAGAAAGACAGAATCCTTAGACCTCTGTCTGCACAGCATTCATGCAGTTCAACAGCTAGTGAACTGCCCTCCACTCAGCCCATGCAGAGACTGACTCGTCAACTGTGCAGCAGCACCAGTCTGTTTCAGACCTACCTTACACCTCTGGTGCCACATGGCAGGAGATTGCAATTGCTCTTTGAAACAATTCACCCAATACCACTGATACAACAAGTGATAAAGCTTTGAAATACATCAAACACGGGTACAGCGAGCCCTGTTTCAAGCCCAGATAGTGCACCAGTGTGTAGACCTCCATGTCTCCATGTAATTCCAAGTGAAGGATAATAATTGAAACTGGTAAGAAACTGGGGTGACACTCTCAAGAATTACTTATATTTCACAGACAATGTTAAGTCCTGTTAAGTTAAAAGACTTAAGCGAAGAGATGGACTAAGAAAAAGGTTTAGGTTTTCATGGTAATACACAATTTATATAGTATCTTCTAGACATATAGTATCTTCTAGACAATGTGGAGCATTAAGCAATAAAAGCAGACAAAAATGTCAGCATATAACAGGTTAAAACCCTAGAATTTAAAGAAAGGGAAGTGTATTCTGCACTAATAAGTCTTCATTTAGAAAACTGTGTACAATTTTGTTCACCACATTATATAAAAGATATTGCTGCAAAGGGATACATTCCTGATCTTAAGGAAGGCTGAAGGAACTGAATCTTTTTAATCTGAGCAGACAAGATTATGATGTAAGTGTTAAAATTCCTCAAGGCTTTGACAACCAGTGTATTTCTTCAGAATGAGTACTGAAACACCAACCAGAAGATCCAACTGCAGACTTTCAGGGAAGTACTTTTAACACTAAGAAGAGGCACTTCTACACCCAAAGGGTTGTGGGAGTATGGAACAACCTAACAAGTTGTGTTGTTGAAGCAAATACGATGGCTTTTTTTCAATAAATGGCTGGATAAGAGCCTCAGATCAAATAGCTACAAATTACCACATAGGTTGGATGGACCAAATACCCTCCAATCCTTTGGAACCGTTCTTAAGTAAAAGAGATTATATGCCTTACAAACAAATTCACCAAAGTAGGAAACCAACTAGGCAAAACATACACCATATTCCAAACCCCGCACAGGCACAGTCACATAGACTCCCTTGGCCAGAGCCATAGCCGGACTTCAAAAACAGGTCTAAGATGTAATTTGCCCAAATAAAATAAAATAAACACAACCATCACAAAAAGAGATTATGGGCCTTTCTTTCTGAACTTGAATACAGGTTTTGTCACAAGACATTAAGGTCATAGGTAACTCCATTTAAACAGAAGAATTGGGCTTTTTGAATACTTGTGATAGATATTTCTTCTGTATGATTCTGGTTCTTGTCGCTTTACCCAAACTTAGGGTAAACTGTTCCACATGGTCTGGGTGGTTTTGTCACATCCTTTGTCTTTGCCATCCTTTGCCAACTTCCTATTTCTGAAAATCACATACCAGGTTTTTGTTTGGAAGGCCTGAACATTCTGGTCACTAATTCTCATCCTATCAGCATGGTGCTCAACACAATCTTGCTACACTCTTCAGAGAACATGTGCCTCAAGCATTAGCTTCAAGCATGCACTGTGACCATTAACCTTTCTCCAGCTACGCACATACCCAACAAAACAAAAAAAGCTCTGAACTGCATGACAGATTGAGAAGCATCTCTTCAAAGGGGAAAAAAAAACACTGAAGACAAGAGGACAGTAGTGAAACACAAGCTTTAAAAAGGCTGCTTTTAACACAGGTCTGCAGCAAAGCTACAGTTAATGGATAGATATGGCCTAGTGCCCAAGATTAGCAGAAAGAGTTTCAGTGGCAGTTCTGTAGGAATGTCAAACAGCTGTTTCCTCCCTGTTTTTGCCAGGTGCTGGCATGGCCAGATGTTGGTTTGCATCTCCAGATGTTTTGTTAAATGCATTGTTTTGGAAAGCCATGCACTGCAGCCTTTTTTCACACAACCTTCGAATGGGTTAGTAGCTATGTGACCGCATTTAACATGCAGCAACCAGTCTCCACAGCTGAGATATGAGAGCACAAAGCAATGATTACATTACTCTACTGTTGCTCAAACATACACCTCTGCAAACAACGCGCTGTCACACTTTTAGAATGTATGCAAGGAATCCCTTTCAACTCAGCTTTTATGAAAAGGTTTTTTTGGGGTGGCAGGGGGGAGGAACTAAAATTCCAAGGAAATTGGTTTATTGCTGTTCTGTTCCACAAATTTTAACCAGAATTAGTGAGAGTAAAACTTCTTTACTCATTACATGCTGGGCCGCAAAAAGTTTCTAAAAAGACTGATTTCCCGAGAAAAGATCCTGATTAATGGGAAAGGAGATAGTAGTGAGAGCTACTGCAGTAATGTCTACCAGGAAACCGTGATGGAGGAGGTGGTTTTGAGCAATGATATCTGGTGTGGAAAATAATGCATTTAACAATGACTAGACTCTCCCTGGTGCTGTGTGTATTTCAGCATGCAGTTTTTGCACGGAATCAGAGACTGACAAGAGCACAATGTACTGTCTGGGCGATTTTCAAAGGCTTAGCATTCCAGAGATCTGCTTGCTTCCTACTTTTAATACAGTTGTAATTGATTAATGTTTCATCTCCAACAGGGGACAACATGTGTCAAGAACAGACATCGTTTTAAACAATGTTTTGGAAGGAAACTTAGCTGGAATTGGAAAAAGTGGAGAAAATGTGCACTAGAGCAAAAAAAAAAAAACAACCTTCCTCGACTTTTGCATAATGGAGTACGGTATGTACGGTATGTCCAGTATTGTTTACCCATTTCCTCCAGTAATCATTGTTCTCTTATCATAACATGAAAGGCTTATCCAGCTGTTTTTGTACCACCTACGTTTCAATGCACACAGTGCCAGCAGGAGTAGGAGACTTTGTTTAGGAATCATAAATTAATCAGGTTTTGATTGGTTGATTGATTGAATGATTGATTGATTTGCAACAAGGGAAGAGTAATCACAGGTGAGATTCGTTTGCAGTGTTTGGATTCCAATGTCCACACAAACCAACAGCCTGGCGATGCCCTGGCAGCCTGGCAGAGCCCCGGCCCTGGGCACCCCCCCTTCCCTGCGGGTTGCGGGCTGGTATCTCACCTGGTCTCACTCCTGCCAGCACGGGCAGCGGGTGGTGGGTGAACGCCATGCGCGCCGACCTCGTCTGTGGCGACAGTGCGCTGCCGAAATCGAACTTTCCCGGCTTCTTAAGAGAACCAGGCGAGGACAGTCCTGGCAAGAGTGGATCAACAAATGGCAAAAAACGATTTTATTACATTTTCACGTCAATCTGCAAATTTTGGTCCTCTCTCTCTTTCCTGCTGTGTTTTCCCTTTTTTCCTTTGCTCTCTCCTCCTTTATCCTTCCCTCCCCCAGGGGTTCCAGTTGTTTTCCCATTTAAGCTACTTCACCAGTTTCTCTCCACTTATGAGTAAGTAGGACTGAAGACGGGTGAGTGTCCTCTGATTCTCTCAGTCTGGCCAGATCCTCTTTTAACACTGATGATCACATGCTGCCAAGGCAGGGGTGCAAACAGACCCCATCAACCTGGGACACGTATGTGCAAGGCTGGGTTGGAATCACAGGGAATCAGCACAAACACAAAGGGACACTGGTGTAACAGATATGGCACTTTTAAGAAATTAGAAGAATGCATTGCTGTGTGCAGGCACGATTTCTTTTTTCTTAAAGAAGCGCGGAGCTCCAGCTCCCACCACGTATTCTACAATGGGAAAATCAGCAGACCAAGTTCAAAATAAAAATAACTGGCTCTATTTTAACAATCTCCTGGAACTGTGGGCTGCAGGTGGTACCTCAGAAAGGGAAGAGGCTCTGCTCAGGCGGTCTCTGCCTGATGTTGCATTAAGGCTTGCCTGCATAGATAACACAGGCATTATTCTGCCTTGCAGCTAAAGCCTAGGTTAGCACTGCATTAAAATCTGCACTCCACACACTGGTTACCTACAGCTGGGCTGTAATGTGTGCCAGTACTCAGGTCTTGCTCTGGGAGATGCATGGTGGGCTGCTCAGACTCACAGTCACTGCGTGTCTCTCCATTTTGCACAGGAACACAAGACCGGTGCTTTAGGTTATGGGCGCAGTGCTGGAAAATGACGCTTTCGCACGAGTACAGACTCTTATTGGGCTCTCGCTAATGAAACCTAGCAGTCTGAATGGAACCATGGCACTGCTAGGTTAAGGAAAAATGTTGTTAGTGGTAGTGCACAATCACTTGCTGAAGCAATTAACGGGGTAAACACTGAGTCAAGCTTTTATCTCTCAGTGAGCCGGAAGGCGTAAGCTTTTTTTAAAAACTTGTTCTGGATTTCGGCAGAAATAGAAAGCTGACATGGAGACGCAAGCTGTTCAGTTGGAACACCGGCAGTGTAAACGTCGGTGTGGGGAAAAAAAGCTACGAATATCTTCTGGAAAGTGAGAACGATACTTGTGCAGTGTGGGAGAAAGAAGGAGATGGCACTAAAGGAGTACTGTGACTGGCCAATTCACAGTGCTGCACAGGTTTTTTAATCACATAATGTGAAATTATACCGTATTACCAGTATATTTTATTACGTTGCAAGAGATTGGAATACATGGATTTTTCCATTAGTGAAGAATGTTAAACCAAAACAGACACCAACTGTGGCTGAGATCAGTAACGGTTAAGCTCATTTGCATCTTTCCTCCCCAAAAAATCAAGGGAGACTATCTTGATTGTTGTTACCTTTTGTGGAGTTTTTGTTTGTATTCACAATAAAGTGAATACAATTTAAACCAAAGGCAGCTGATAAGCGTGCAATGCGTTAGCAAGATTGTGTTATGCATTCTGCACTATGCTTGCAGTTTTGATGACCACGCCTACAACAGGACTGCTGCCTCCCTGTAACAGGACGAAAGGACAGAAGGGGGTAAAAGAAATGGGACCTCTTTACTCTTGAACACAGAGGGTTATGAGTGAGGTGAACTGAAAATGCAAGGAATCACAATTCTGAAATGTACTGACAAGATCAAACCACAGGATCCCTACAGAACCAACAGGGAAGCACGAACATGAGGACACGAATGGAAACTACATTTAGAAGTGCATTAAAACCTGAGACCGACTTCTTCACACAAAGGGTGGCAGCAGTATGGGACATTCGACAAGCCAGGTTGTTGAAAGGGAAAAGACAAGAATCAGGAGGATGAGACTGTAGCCTCAACAGCCTCTTCTTGTTTGTAACATCTTACCCCCTTCCCCCCAGAACGACACAAAGCTAAATATTTTTTACCCAATTAAGAGCTACTCCCCATTCTAAATATGTGAAACACTCCAGCAGGCCACTGTGGTTGCTGACTGAAACGTGTTGGAGTATTGCACTATAGCCATCTGCTCAGAAAAGCACTTCCTGACTTAACGGCTCTACAGAGATGTATACTAATATGTCAACTAACACTGATAACAGCGCTGTACGGAACCAGAACAGAAGCTCTGTACACAAACCCACTGAGACATGTAGACAAAACGGACAGCACTGTACATTTGAGTCCCTGTTAAAATCCTTGTTTTGCGAAGCTCTTCAGTTAAGATGTGAACTCAGACTGACCCCAATACATACATCAACTAGTACTGTATCGCTATTGCCCAGTTTTCTGCCAAACATAGGTTCAGTGAGGACGTATTTATGTATTAACACACCCTGTTAAACATTTAATAGACAAATTTATAGTCTAAATATTTGTTTTATGCATGACTGTCTCCATCTGGGCCTGCATGATGCAGAATGCCGCGCTATTAGATACAGACGTGCTGGTGTGTGCTCCATTTTGCGCTAGGTGTTTTGTCAGTTTTGCTGTTTTGTCTATGTGCCATGGCTGCTTATTGGAATGTGGTGAAACTTAGGACTGAAGCCATGAAATCTGAATCACGCTGAGAAAAAGATGCCATACAAAATTTAAAAATGTACTGCAGCTGACATTGTCCCATGGTAGTTAGAGCTGCCGCTCCCCACTGCTCCATCTTTAGTTTGAATTTCCTGACAGCAATGCCCTCTGTGTGGAAGCTACATGGTCTCCTTGTGCTCATATGAGTTTACTCTCAGTGCTCCATACTCCTCTTGCCTTACAACGATATGCTGGCATGATTAAGTAGCGTCTAGACATTGACCTCTGCCCTGTGCCCTGTGAAGGGCTCGTAGATGATCCTGACTCCAGTGGTGTGTCATGAGTGGAGGACAGCTACCCTGCCTCAGGGGAGGACTGGCAGAGATGGGCACCTGAGCATGAGCTGTGCCAGTGCAAAGAGCCCTGGGTTGAGCACCAGCTCTTGAGGTGTACAGAATGGGACAGTGCTAGGTCCATCCAGGTTTCCCAGTCATCACAGCCCCTGAAGAAGCACTAGGCCCAGGTGGGCTTGAGCCGATCAAGGCCTAATCAGACTTCATCATGCAACAGCAACTTATTTTCACTCAAGCGTAAGCCACAGGGGACCCCAATAGAAGCAGGATCCCCCTGCAACAGTGCAGCAGAAATCACCGCTGTTTCAAGGGGATAAGAGGTGCCTAAAGATCCTAGGTTCCAGTGGGGTACAAGTTGGTATACAATAATTCCAAAGAATAATAGGACAGACTGAAGTCCCACTGCATTACTATAATTCCCCATCAGTCATAGAGGTTCATACAGAATTGGGAAAGTGTAATAAACCAATAACTAGTAAAATACTGTCATTACCACCTTGTAATCAGCTCTTAAGAGATCTCATAGTGAAGCAAGACTGGGAATGAGACACCTCTAAGGGAAACCAGGTTGCAGCTGTAAGGAGGTGACATTCTTCTATTTGGACCAGAAATTCCAAGCCCATGCCCCAGCATGGTGACCAGGGATCACTCCGGGAGGTGTGGTCCCTTGAGATGTAATGTTAAACCGAGGTCCAGACTATTTTGTCACTGAGGATCCCATGGTATTTTTTTTATAAGCAGGTGGTAAAAACCTTGGTGGCCTTGCTAAACTCCACAACGGGTTTGTCTAATAAGGCTCCCCTAAAGTCTGCCTATAAAGGGCTTCCTCGCTTCTCCTCCTGATCTGCTGTGCAGTGAGACTCTTGGATCAGAATAGCAGCCACACATCAGTGAGCATCAATGAAGGGGGGCTTCTTCTATCTGTAAAGCACTTACGGATCTTTTGGGAGAAAAGGCATCGCATACATGCAGTTAATTATTAATAAATCCCTTAGGAAAGTGGAAAGCGCTGATCCATCCTGTGACATGAGGCCAGCCTTCTCTTGTCCTGGCACTCAGTGCTGTGTGGCTCTGGACTGGGAGACGCCTGAGCGCTGAAGTTCGGACCCTGGTTGGGAACCGGCTGCTCTCTCCAAGCTGCCTTGCTGACCACCCATGAGATGTTCCAGAACGGACCACAAGAGCCACATTCCTCCTCTGCTGTGTTCTACTTGGGGAGTTGCTGGGGGAAAACAGCCTCATGCGTTTCCAATGAGGGCCTGCAAGGTCCTGGGCCCCACGGGTCTGCACCCAAGAGCAACCAATGGCACAGCTGATTGGCAAAACTAAATTTGTGGGCAACAAGTTCAAAATCCTTGGTGATTCCAAATGTCACAATACAAGAAACTGAACTCAGATACGTTGGCAATACAATCCCCCTTCCCACCAAATGGGAAAGAAATTCTTGAGAAAGTGGTGGCATTTCTTTTTCATTTTAAATGTTGTGAGCACTTTTCACATCAGGTTATCAAAAGGCCGTGCCCTCCAGTTTTCTTCTTGAAAGTTTCTTCTGGGGAAAAATTAGAGAAACACATACGACTGGAGAGCTCTACACCAGAAGCAGTGGTGTGTACAAATAGGCAAATTTCTTCTTTTGAGTCCTCCGGTCTTGTGCATTTGGAATTGCAGGTAGAAGAGTAAAAACACTTGCTGCCTGTGTCGCTTTCTCTCATATCAAGTCCCATAATATCCCTGCCGCCCAGCCCATCCTGACACGCCCTCACAAGTGCTGGGATGCAGGTTAACCAGAGATCAGAGCTTTCAGATCAACCGAGACAGCAACCAGCTGAGAGAGATCAGAGTTATCAAGTCCCAATTAAAAAGGACCCCTGAAGTCTGGTAAATAATCTTCACTTTGTTTTGACATTTTCAAGATCCATTACATAATAAAACAAAATAAAATCATTTCAGCTTTGGATTGCCAGCAGGAGATCTTGACGGTCCTGTCTAATATCCCCCGACAGCACCGAGACTCCGGGAGGCGTCGGGAATGAAACAGAATGGAGGGGCTGGATTCCCGTGTTCTGTGCCCACTCGAGAGGCATGCTGGGCCAGACAGGTTCCCCTGGAGCAGCCATTAACCCTGAGAACGGGGAGAGCGAGGGCGGGAGGGCGGCGCTTGCTATCAAGATTCAGGAGTCCCCCAATTCACCGGCAGGGGAGTTGATGGGTGTGGGGCGAGGGGGCGGTTGACAAATGCTGCTCAGCAGGCGCTCTGTCGACCCCCCAATCTGCTTGGCCACACTTCAGCCGAAAGGAACAGCTTGAGCTGAGTGCTCGCCCCCCCTCCTCCACACCGACATCAAACAGCACCGCCGGGCCCCGGTGCTGCACTCAAGCTGGTCCTCCAAGCTGATCGGGAGAGGCAGAGGGACAGCGCTCAGGCGCGCGGCGCAGGCTGCCGTTCGCCTGTCAGTGCTGTAACACCAAACAGCTCCCCCCGCCTCACCCCGACACTGACAGTCTCCGACAGGAAAAAGGGATTCCATCTGGCTCCAGATTTCCGAAAGGACCTCTCTCCTGATCTCACATCCCCTTCAGGAATTTCTTTTCAACACACAAATTTGTTTGCAAGGCACCTCTTTTCGGTACTCGGTTTTGGCACTGGCAGCATAAAATTATTTTCCTTCACCACATTCTGAATTGTAAAGGTGGTCAGACATATTTTCTCATGCAAGCTACCAGCATCTTTCCAGAACAGTAGGCTTTGCAGCTCATGTTGAAATTCCACACAAGGTGACCAGGTTGGATCTTCAGAAGATACATTTTTGACACGTGTATGTGCCTGTGGAACATTTACTGTAGGTACCTTAACATATTTTGTCATACCTTAACAATGAAAAAAAACAAAAGACTGAAAAAAAGAATCTGAAAGCCAGTTAAAGGCATGTACTACTTCTTACTGACATTAATATATTAGTTATGGCAGACTATGAGAGCTCCGTGGTTTCAGCAATACCCTGACTCTGATGAACAATGTGCACCCTTTGGGAACTGGAAGCAGACCCATTTGAGCATTGCTGTGGCCAATGGGGTTGGAAGGATGATTACGTATGTCGAGGACAAAACAAGATATAGATACAGTATATATATTCCCCAGTTATAACAAAATACACGTTTATACAGGGACATCACAGGACACCCACTGATCACCAGTCCTCCACTCTTCTCCCTCTCTGTGTGTAAGAGTGCCATTAAGCCATCAGGTGAATACGGGATCATGTCAGGCCTCGCAAACTGATTAATATGACCTAGATGCATAAAAATGATCTTGATAGAGCTGATTTAGAATGCTGTAAGAAACCCACTGCAAGGAAATTTAGGAGTTTTTAGGAGTTTCCAGGGTGTTGCTAGGCTCTGCTCAGACATTCAGACACAGAAAGGAGCTAAGGGTTTGGCATAGGACACACGAAATCTCAGAGCCGCGACAGCACAAAATCAACCTTTCAATAGGCCCAACACACATTTACAAAAGAAAGTTTACAGAAAAGTGCAGATGTCTTTTGTATATTGCCAAATCGAAGGTGAAAAATATAGATAAATGCACATTACTGGCTTGTCCACTGCTTTTTGCTTTTCCATCCCAGTTTAAGATCCTCCTCACAGAGGCTCTGCTAGGTGGTGCAAACGCTTTTCACAGCAAAATGCCTCCTCAAAATAAAGTGAACACAAACAACCATTCCATCAACGCGGCCTTAACAAATCTCCACTAACGCTTCAGTCACAGCTGAGCCGGAAAGAGAGAGCAGGGATTTCGGAAAAATGAAGGATTCGTTGGCAGGTGCGTCTGAAGTGGCTTTTTTCTCCCAGTGCCATTGCAGCACGGGCAACAGTCTGTGGGTGCAAGCGCACCTTGTGTGTGCGTGCACTGGCTAGGTGCTGCGCTGTGCCCTTCATTTGGGAGCAGACTGTAACAGGGGGCCGTCTTGCCTTTCATCCATCGGGATGCCACCTGCGCGGCCGCCGACTGGCACTCTATCAATCAAGCCAGGGGGACCCAAGACTTGCAAAAGCTACAGAAGCAACCTGCTTCAGAAAATCCCGACTCTGCTCCTCTTGCTGGCGAGCCTTCGCAATAGCGTTTGGCTATTGCTCGACCGCGCACTTATGGACAGATCGGTAGACAAATCATGAGGTGCTGTCTGACGAAAGAAAGAGGCATCGACACTTTCGCACAAAGGAGAGGAGGAAAATAAAAAAAACCCACAAGAAACGAAAACAAAAGCCACGACTGAAACTAAAGAGTTTCTCAGCGGACACAGGAGGGGAGGAGACAAACAGCGCGCTGATCTTTACAAGCAGCCCCTTCAGTTACCCACCCCATTCGCTAATCATTCATTCAAGTCAACATTTTAAATGCAAGAAGCAGCAGCAAAAAAAATAAATAAAATGATTTTTTTGGCACTGATCTACAGTGTCTTTGATTGTGAAGATTCCCTGTACTTGCTAGAAGAACAGATGTCTTTTGTAACCCAGTAGTACCCATTATTGCAACGCACAGAGCCACCATCTGTGTTCGGCAGCAGTTTCTGTGAAGCCTGTGAACATCGCTTCTCTGTTTTGCAGCCAGCGGCACAGAACAGCCGCAGCACACCTGATTCTCCCTTTTGTGCGCCGGGGAGATGTATTCTCCACTGAACTGGCGGAGTTAAGTGCTGGAGCTTCAGAGATCAATGCCTCTTGGGCGATGATAGAACGATTTCTTCCGTTTTTTGAAGTTTGCCAGAAGTGGGCGACAGATATCAAAACCAAAGTTGTTTGCTTTTGAAGCCCAGAGGGCATGCCAAGGACAAGTTAATACATGGAATACGTTTTCTTACACTCTTAAAAAAAAAAAGAATATTAATTAATTGTGCATGTTAATAAATATTACAGGATGCACAATGGATGAGATTGTTTTTTAGAATTTGGAATTGTCACATTTTTTTAATTTCAAAGCCGGCTAATTTAGAAACATCCAATCAATCTGCTTACTGCTGAAACCGCTGGGTCATCGCCGTGGGAGGGCAGAGACGGCAGTGCCGACTGATCCCAGCAATTCATCAGGTGACATGCTCCACAGCGCCCTTTCAAGTCACCCTGCTCAGTGCCCTGTGGCAGGCCCAGCTGAAGCCCTGCACCACTCAGTTGTGCACTGGCCAGGCTCAGACAAATCTTTGGTTTCTGGGATCGGAGGGCTCGGTCTATACCAAGGGAGTATTATTAGTTTGGCCGTCTGAAAAATCCCCTTAGTCCTATATTAGCATTTAACAATCATCATAATGGCAGGGTGTTTCTGTTACCTGTTTAGAGCCAGAAAGACCCATTGAAAGCTCCTGTAAAGTCAGTGAACAGGCTTAGATTGCAGCTAAATGTAATAAATTTGAGAATAAAAAATGGATAATTTAGGAATCGCACTGTGAGAGAGCCTACACGGGAGGATTTAGTCATTCTCAATCCAAGTGGAACTCAAAATAGTTTCTGAAAAGAATAATCAGACATTTGAAAAGACGAGGAAACTAAAATCCCACTTTAAAACATCATCACTACTTTGACTCGTATAAAACACTATAAACAATCCAGAAATTATTTTGTACTGCTTCTTAAATTCAACCTATAGCAGAAGGAAAGTCCGAAGAAGACTCTGTTAAAGGCTCTTGCTCAGTTATTCGCTGTGCATGCTCTGATCGATCAGAATGGCTCCTCCTGGGTTAGCAAAAGGATCAATTCATCTTTCAAATCAATGGAAAGGTCAATAAGCAAAGGAAAGTGAAACCAAAATGAACAGAAACAAAACAGAAGTGGGAAAGGAACCAGATCTTCCTGAAGGTATTTAATTAGGATATATTGTAATTGTTCTAACCATGGTAAGGAAACTGCACGCCATCGTTTTCATGCTTAATCTTCCTCTCCTGCACATTCGCCAAATGGTGCTGCACTGCAAGTCCAAAGGGGAGAAGGGAATTGTTAACAAGGGGAAGAAACAGGCTTTCCTTTGGGGGTGGGAATGGGGTACTGGACAGCACAGTGAAGGGTAGTGAGAGAGCATTATTAACACTAGGAACGTGCTGACATTCCTATTTTCCGAACCATCCATCCAAACATGTTTTATGCCAAAGATCTCCCAAGTCTGCTCCTCGAGGGTGATAGTCCATCACGACCAACAGCTTCAGACCTTTGTAGGATGGTTACATTGGTCCAATCGAGGCTTAAGTGAGCTAATTTAATGCTTTTTTCTGAGGTTTTACACTGCTGCTGATTAACGGAGGCCATCAAATCCTCCTGCTCTGCTGCTCTGGAAGAGCAGACTTGGGTAGCCCTGTTTTTGCCCAAAGGCGTTAGATAAACCGAGTTAAAACTTGTGCATTGCAAGATGAGATTTCCTGTTGTTGTTTCTGTTGTTTTAATTTAAAGTTGCCAATCGTTATTTACTATAACACCACAATTTGGAAACACTTAACCTGGTTGAATACTGGGCTCTCCGGCCACGACTGCCCTGCTCCTGCACGGGAGAATGAGGCGTGCACACATGCTCCCCTGACACGCCCACCCATCTCAGCCAATTGTCTTGCGAGTACCACAATGCACGGTGGCAGAATTACTGCCAGTCAGAAGGCTCACCGTTTGCAGGAAATTAAAACAGCTCTGGGTGGGCTGATCCCAACCCTAGCACAATGGTGCCTGATCACTGGAAAATCCCAGTCACAGACATGAACCAGACTAAAACCCAGGACATCTCCGGCCACAGAGCTCAGTGGCCTTCACTGACCGTGACATTCAGGAGTCCCTGATCCACGTTTTTAACTTCATTGTCAGCCTACTACATCAGATCCCCTGACAATAACTTAGAAAATGTTTTCTCTACATGTTTCATTTTGGCTACAATGATGGGCATGGTATTTTTTCTGTGACAGGCTGAGATGGATCCAGTTATTTGCCTGTCTTTCTCCTGTAGCAGCCTGCTCTGTTGCACCAGCTAACACTATTATTTTAAGGATCCGGCAGCGAAGAAAGAAGACTAAATAAAACACACGGAAGTGGTTTGTCTGAGACTATCACAAAATACCCTGGGTGCAAGTGCCCAAATATGAATGTATAAATTAAAGAACAGACAGGGAATCTCACCTTGCTTTCTATTATAATGTCTTCAAGAGGATGAGCAGGAAAATACAAAGATCTGCACACTCCATGCACATACCACATCTCCAGACATCTAACCAGCTCAGCAGCTCAGGTGTTTCACATAAACGCAGTGCTCAGACAGTAGCAGCTCACACAGCCTTACAGTGTTTACAATGCCTCTTAACAGAACATTAATGCCGATAGCATGTAGGAACATCAGGGTGCAAAGCATTTGTAAGTGTGCTGTCATACCATTGATGTAATTATTTCCATCAATTCTTCTGACCTTCTTCTGTTTCTTTAGACAGCAGTATAATTATTCAAAGAACTGTTCATGACATAAGCCTTGCAAATAAGAACTCAGAGCTGTTAATCTTGAATTGTGTAAATGTTCACAGTGATGGCTGATAGTGACAGCTATAGCCGACTATCAGGCTGTATATTCACAAAGGTATCTCAGTGTTCAATAGCATAGTGAAGCTCCTTCACATTTCAGCACTAAGTTATCAAAAGCTAAGAAATATATCCTATTAATTCAGGATCGGTCTAAAACTGCAGTTATATTTGCAAGGGCAGAAGGGTTCTGGGACAGTGCTAATGATTGAAGCTTGGTCAGTTTAATCCTCTGCCCTTTGCAGTTTGCGGAGCTCAGCTCTGAATCTCTCCGGAAGTGTTCAGCATTGTACAATTAATGATGCCCATCTGAGGGACTGCTGAGGTGCTGAAACCCAAGGAGCTGTTTAAACACTAGTCCATCACTCAAGCTCCTTGCAAACCTACCCATCTGGGCACCCATTGTCTGACAGAAAAGCACAAACCTCTGTCACCACTGAGTAGCAATCTTTTCCCTCCGATTCTCTTAGAGCCCTGGAAATGGACTGCTAAACACTCACAGCGGTGTAAATTAAATGCCAAGATGGAACTTCCATCCAAAACTCCTAGTGCTCGAAGCTTCGTTTGCAATTAAGCTCCTAGCTCCTCCACCTGCGAATAATGCTCCAAAAAACTGCTTTCTCTGGGGGGGGCAGACACCTGCGGCGTCCAGTCAAGCAAGCGTATGAGCTTTTGATAGAAGGAATGGGAGGG
This sequence comes from Lepisosteus platostomus, assembly GCF_059453375.1. Taxonomy (NCBI): domain Eukaryota; kingdom Metazoa; phylum Chordata; class Actinopteri; order Semionotiformes; family Lepisosteidae; genus Lepisosteus; species Lepisosteus platostomus. Next base: position 16,930,584 of record NC_142623.1, read on the forward strand.
TTGGAAGGCATCAAAGGGAACTTACCACAAATAGCATCCACACTGGGTGCATGCTGGCGAGCTGTGTTTTTGTATTTCCCAGACTCTAGTGGGTGTCACTTCACTTTGACATTTGGATCACTTTACGACAGTGAAAATTCAGATGTTCTCTACTTCATGCTTATAGACTAGATGTAACCCAGGATGGCCCATGATCAGTGTCTCAACATAATCTCGTAACATTCAGTCCAAACAAGGCTGGAATGTATTGCAACATGAAGAAAAAAAATGAAACAATATAGATTCCCAAATCCTTAATTACAACATACATTTCTTTTAATTTTTTTTAAACCGTTCATGTATTCCTGCCGAAGCAATTAGAAACAGGCCTCTGAGACTGCTCCATCTCTTCCCTGGTTATAATGGAAAGAGCTTGAATAGACAAGTTATAACCTTGAGCCTTACAGCCCTAGAGAGGTGTCTTGCATTACACAGCTCTTTTTTTCCTCAAACTGTTAGCAATGACATATCAAGACTAAGGACTATGTTAACCTTTTTTTAGACAAAAGATAAGTCCAGTGAATCAAAAATCACAGCTCTCCGAGCAGTCCCTGTGTATGACATCTTGAAAATCTCTGTGGGGTGGGGTGGGGGTGGGGGGGATGAATACAGCCTGCACTGGTAACACTTTACAATGACAGGCTGTTAGTGACGACAGCCATCGTTGGTTTTCTTGAGCAAGGATTTGGCCTGTCTTTTTAAGCTTTGTTTTAAAACAATCAAGGAAGGCTGCTGGATGAGGATGTTGTGATCTAAGTTTATATTTAGAACTTTGGGAGGGAAAGAATGTGGAAACACACTGTGACGCCAAAGTATGTGTAATGCTGTCCTGCTGGGGGAGTCTTGTAATGAAGCCAAGTTAATTAGCCCCCGAGTTTGCATTATTAACTGTATTGCAGGGTCTTTGTAGGGCAGCAAGGCCCTGCTGGAGCAGCACAAAAGGCAGTAAAGTGTTACCAGCTCACTTCAGAAACCATACCTGCCACAGGTTTGTGTACCACAAGAGTCACAAGTGCAGCTGGTAAAAAGAACTCAGGAGCAGAAAGACAAAACCTGCCCATTTTCATTCATTCTACCATCTGCACATGAACAGAAAAAACCCTCATCACAGTCCTAGATGCTTGGTCGTTAATTATTACTCACAGCTTCAATTGTCACAGCAGTGCTTTCCTGCACTCTGCTATATTTAGTTAACGATCCAGATCTCGAAACACTGAATTGTCAATGGAAGGCTTTACGTTAATTCATTTTCTTTTGATCTCTAGATCGGACAATTCTGTTTCTGCACTTATCTACATAAACAATCAACAGTATAGATCTATCTGAAGGGCAGGCCTGGGGTCTGAGCAGTGAGGAGCAGGAGTAACAGGAGAGTGGGGTGGTGCAGTGTGAGGTCGAAGGTCAGGGGTCAGCGACAAGGCAGGGGGCGGCCGTACCTGCGTCCACATCATTGGGCCACCCGCTGGACTGGCTGCTGCTGGCGGCTGGGGAGCGGCCCGAGTAAAACACATCGTCCACCGGGCTCTCCATCTCGCTGTCGTCGATGGACTTGCGCTTGGTGGAGCTGCGGAGGCGAGGAGAGAGGAGAGACGGAAAGCACAGGGGATCAGAGCTGGGGCTCTCTGCTACACTGTTCGGACAGCAGGCATCCTGTCAGGCGCCAGGCACGGACAGAATAAGACTCCCTTCTTAGCTTTGGTCATTTCAGGCCCGGGGAGCTGCAGGTCTGGACAAGTTCAGGGCTGCGGTCCATAGGGTCAAAGGAATTTCTAGGTTCTGCAGCTCTACTTAAACCCAATTCATCTGCACAGTGAAAGAGTTACAGGGGGCACTTGGATAGGAGGATGTCAAAGGATAAAGGAAAGATGTCTGTTCTGAGCAACCCGGTGAAAAATGTTGCATTAGGGTGGAGAAGCAGGCAGGGTATGCGGGTATAAAGACAGGACCAGGGTGACTGTGTAAACCCCCCTCCCCCAGGAGTAAAGATCAATGCAGGGATAAGTAGAGCAAGTTATAGCTACCTCCTGGGCAGGCTTGCATAGAGCTCCACTTCAGCAGATCTGCAAAGCGAAAGAAAGACAGGCAGAGAATGAAAGGGGAGGGAGAGAGAGAGGTACCATCTCACATTTACACAGTATGAAACACAGCCTCACAGATCACAGCATGGAGATGTTAGTAATGCTGAAATACATGACTTATCTTTTTACTGGTAAAGCTAATAGTACAATCTGCAGTCCTGTAAGCTTAAGACCTCAAGCTGTGCCATAACTGTCATTCCTTTAATATTCCCAAGAAGTACATAAGACCCTCAAGTGCATGCCGAGAATACAGAATGGAACAGAGGGTTTTTTTGGGCATTACATTCTTTATGATTTTACCAAATACCTGTGTTAACATGAATACTAAACATTAATTGTCACATGCAGTAGAACCTGCACTCATCAAACACTGCCTAGTTACAGATTCTAAGAAAAGACAAAAGCTCAGATTTGATTAAATGTAATAACTAATACACTTCTGAAACAAAAGTGATTGGACTGACAGTGACTTAATCTTTACCAGTCAATGCTTCCTTATTTCAATGTAAGGCTTAAAAAAGTGAACCGTTAATATATATTGTCTTCCAAGCCAGTCTGAAAACCTCATATGACAAGAAAAATGTGTATTTTAAAACATCTTTTTCTTGCTCCTGCATAATCCTCCAAGGAAAATATTTTTTATGATTAAAATCTAAATTGTTGTTCATATGATTTTTTAAGGCACACATTTCCGCTGTTCACTCAATGATGATTAATGAAAACATAGCAGGTTGATGATGTTAAGAAGAAAGAGAAGGAGGAACCTTTGTGCTGTGTACCTGGTGGATGGGGGGGAAGTAATTGAGCGTCGCCCCAGTGCCACCTGGTTGATGTTGTAGTATCCGGGGCTTTCCAGGTCAGCCAGTGAGAAATTGGGCCCAGATGCCGTGGCAACCGGAGCTGAGGAAACAAAATAACATCAATGAACAGAGAAGAATGGAAAAGAAGAACCAGCTTTCCAGATGTAGCTGTGCTCTGTGAAATGCCTAGGTTCTGAAAGCAGTTCTACTGTCCAGAACAGCAGAAATGGGTTTTAACACTGAGTTTGCAAATGAATAGTTTAAACTATAATCTATACTTAAGCAATTATCACAGAATACAATAATAATAGTAAGTATTAGTAGGGCTGTTATGGGCGGCACGGTGATGAAGTGTTTAGTATTGCTGTATCACAGCCCTTGGTCCTGGGTTCAATTCCTGGGGGGTACGTTTCCTCCGGGTGCTCCAGTTTCCTCCCATAGTCCAAGACAGTTTATACTGGAAGTTTAATTCACTTCTGGGAAAACTGGCCCTGGTGTAAGTATCTGTGTGTGCCCTGTGATGGACTTGTGTCCGGTCCAGGGTGTATCCTGGCTTATGCCCATTGCTTCCTGGGATAGACCCCAGCTCCTCCGCAACCCTAGATAAAGCAGTTAGAAAATGGATGGATGGAGAGTAGGGGTTTTGGTAGCAATAACTGTGTGGAGAACACATTAAACAGAGAGGACTCGTGGAAGGGACACTTACTCTGCGACACTCTGACCAGCTCAGTGACATTCCAAACTCCAGATGTCACGAAGCAGTCCTGGAAACTCAAGTGTCCTGTGAATGAAGAACACAGCAATCACTGACAAGCTGCACTGCGCCTCATACGCAACAGCCCTGAGCTGCAGTTCATGCGAATCAAAGATTCAAAGCCTAATACAGAAGAACATAGACCTGCTGCTGCAGAATGCTTTGGTTCTGGTAGGTAACATATAAAGGGTAGGGAAAATGACTGAACAATTAATAAATAAACGAATTAATCTACTGATCACTGTTTGAGTCTATCCAGTCAGAGGAAACGGTCAGTTGCCCATTCAGTCCAGGCTGTCGAGTCACACGGAGGGTTCACTAATTGAAATTATTTATGTGATTGCCATTGACCATGAAACAGCAGGGCTTATTTTTGTATCTTTTCACACCCATGCAATTTTTTCCACCTTCCCACAATGCCTAGATGATTTATGACACACTAACGTCTCCTCTCAGCAATGTGCCCTCAAGTTTCACAACAAAGGGTGCTCGGAGAAGGCTTGGCAAGCACTGTCAAAGCTCGCTTCTGCCGCAACAAACAATAAAACTTAATCAAACGTGTGAAGACAAGGCTGGAGCGCTGCTCAGGAAAAATAGTTTCAGAGCCACTCTTCTCACAAATCACAGATGTGTTAATGTGAGCCGGCAACAGGGTCAATTTAGGATAACACATTGGGGCCTTCTATTCAACTGCGTCTCCATCTGCATCTGCGAGTCACACAAGAGCCAGGAGAACTAGAAGCTGATGACCGTCCTCTGATGACTCTGCTCTGCCAGGTCCTCTTTATACCTGGTGGCTCCTCTCAGATGATCTCTGCATCTGAATCAGTCTAGTTTGAAGATGACAACCGCAGATACAAACTCAGTCCTTTAGTGTTGCATAAGCAGCAGGTTTAGCATGTGACATTACAAGCAAGAGTCACTAATTACAGGTTACAAACCTGTTTGACGACCATCATACAGCGGAGTGAGCCTTTTCAGAACGGGGTCAGTGCTGTTACTCACCGTTTGGCGGCGGTTTGATGTCTGTCTCTCCTTGCTGGTTGGAATTCTCTGATTGTCCAGATTCTGGAAAAGAAAAGTGGGAGCTTAGACATATGTGTGAGAGCTCTGATTCTGGACTAAAATCCTTGGTAAAATCACTCCAACTGATACAGATGGTTGCTTTGCTGCTTTAATGGACTTCTTAACAACCTGAATGCCATCAAAACTATACAAACGGATTGTAAAATGCAAATTATGAAAATTGTAACACCCAGTATGGAGGCTCTCGGTGTTTGCTTTGCCACTCTTTTCCAAGGTGCACATTGTGTTTTGATGTGGGATCCCACGGTTTGTGCCACACTTTGTTCTGCGGTATCCCACAGCTCGTGACCCTTTGCCACAGTTTTCCATAATTGGTACCAAGCTTTCCCTTGGCCTGTGCCATGCTTTCCCACAGTTTATAGTGTGTTTTATCACCCAACTCTGCCCATTATTCTAACCAGATGCAAAGTTTCCTTTCGTTTTACAACAGGCTCAGAGATGACAGGTTTGATGTTTCAAATAAGATGAGCCAGTACATTTTTAGCCAAATCTCCTACCCCATATGCTTATGACCTCCATGTCAATACTCCACAGTTTTGATCCTGATAGCAAACATGGAGAGGACCAATGATTTTCCTTCGCCCAGTGCAATGCAGTCATTTAACATTTAAAAGCTGTTTCATATCCATCTTATTCTAATCCTCCTTAACCCTTGGTCATTAGCAGGGGATTTGTGTTGTATAAACAGCTCCAACACTTCCTCACCTTCCTGCCCCCTACATTCTGCTCTAGAGGGATCTGAAACAAGTGTGTTGGAGGTTAAGGAATTTTTTTATCATGCTCATCATAGCCTAGCCATAACAGTCAGGGAAGTCTGCATCCCTTGATTGATCTATACCTACCTCCCCGTGGAGAGCCCTGCTAAATCAAGCCCTCCCAAAACAAATCTTTCTGCCATCCTCTCTGCAAATATTTGTGTTTAGGCCTTGAGCATGTGCAAGGCCATGTTACCACAAGCAGCAGTGTTGCTGCATGTTTCAATGTTCGTATAATGTCTGCCGAAAGGTATTTTGTGGAAGAAACAGCGGTACCCTGCTTGTAACTTCTCTCCCGCTGGGCCTGAGAGCGAGACGGAGATCAAGAGCCACCCAATGGACATCCTCTCTGCTCCCCAACAGCGGAGAGGAATATTTCAGCCACGAGTGCTTCCCGAGAATTATACGCTGAAAACGAAATGCCAAAAAAACTAGTGTCTTCAAGGCCCCATTCTGGCAAAAACTGATTCTAATGTGTAATCTTAATCCATCTAGTGCAGGCAGAAGTTCTTGACAAGTAATAAGATATAAGCGACGCAGAAGCAGTTTCTGTGGCCAGTTTATAAACATGCTCACTGTAATGAAGCAGAGACTCTGCTGTTTCTTTAATCATTCGGCACGTGGACCTTCGTAGACATTGGGTCTACACCCTGACGCCTGGAGGGCCAGCATTTCTGCAGTTTTTTATTCCACCTCTTTATCTAAATCAGATAGTTATGGACTTGTTAATTTGACTAATTTAATGCTGTAACTACTGCCAGATTCAGGGGCTGGTGCATTGAAGAGACCAAGAAAACCTGCAGACATTCTGGCCTTCCAGGACAAGGATGAAACACCTCTGATATGGATGAATTGTGAATATAAGAGACCTGCACACGTGCTAGTATTATCTGCTGCTTTCTAAAAAGAAAAATATGAAATGGTTTTATCTGCCAGTGTGGGCGATGACACAACGGGCAGCCTACACCATCGCAAATCTCTCGCTCTCAGAGCTTCAAAACAGAAATATATATATTTTTTACATAGATATCGAAACAAAGAAACGCTGTGTCTGTCTGTGCGCAGCAGGGAAGAGAAAAAGTCCTCTATTCCTCTTCCTTCTCCTGTGCCTGACTCCCACTCTCCCTCTCTCTCTCGATCTGGAATCCTGGCAGCCATCTTAGTGTTGGCAGCCATCTTAGTGTTGGCGGCACTCACACATTCCTCCTGACTGACAGTGCCGACACACACACAGTGCCGGACCAGGGACGCAGGGAAAAACGCACACACAAGAGAGTCACATACACAACCCCCTGTTCACTCTCCCACACAGTCACACAAATATGTGCATGCATGCCGGAAAAAAATCTCTTTCACAAGCAAACAACCTGATAGTTCCGTTTCTTATCCACTGAAATGTCAAGTTTGCTACAGCAACCTAAGTTCCTCTGGGCTGGGGAGGATTGGCTTTTAACCTTGGACAGCTATTTAGCCCAGGTGGTTGGCTATGGTTTCAGGGTTGAGGGTTATAGAGTACAGGGGCTCACCTTGGGCGGACACAGGGGTATTCACTGCACATTCAGACCGATTGTGATCTGCTACAAATCTGTCTTGGGAATGTCTAGGAAGAGCCCCAGTGATCGTTCTCTCTTAAGGGTAACCTAATGTTTCCTTGGCTTAAGGAATCAAATACGTCAGAGTACTGAGCTATTTGCAGCTGGACAGGAGGGTGATCAAACACTGGATGCAGGCGGAATCAGCCACATATGAAGAATAAAAACAAAACACACAGCCAGTAAACTGGACCTTGTTCGCATACTACAGGTCCAGACTGGCAGAATCCTGCAAAGTCTCGGTGTTGCACTTCACTCATCCAAAGCCAGCCTTCATCCTCACCCTTCTGGGACTGGAGCGACATCTTCAAACCTCCTTTTATTTGAAACTACATGCAGGCTTTATTGAAGACGACAAAAACAGACATGAGGTCTTCGGAGAACACAGGTGAGAAGTGTTCTCAGAACACTGTCAGACAGTGCACCTTCCCTGCCTCATGTGTGTTTTGCAGCACAAATAATCTTGCTTTGCCTTTGCTTGTGTAGTTCATGTGTGACAACATCAGGACAGCAGACTGAAGATTTCTGATCATTTTAAAGGGGGGACAACCTGAGTCCTTTCAGAAAATACACTCAGGACCAGAGAGTCAATAATCTTTAGCCTGAACTTCTCCAGGTATCACAAACAGCTCACTTTTAACATCAGTGCTATAGTGTATTTCTGTCCAGGACACCTGGGATGTTTTCCTATAAAGTGTAAAACTGTAAGAAACAAATAAAAATATAACAGCACTTTTGGCCTTGCCATTGGTTCAGCTAGTGCTTATTATTATTAATAATTTGTTTAGCCCTGGGAGCTTTGACCGGGATCTTCATCAGCGACACAGTTTTTATCATATAAACAAGGCCTTATCGAAACGCTGCCAGCTGAACACACACACACACACAAATCCCGCGCCAGCACACAGCACTGTGCCCACTGATCCCTCCTTATCTCCCCTCCACACCGTGCGCCAGCGCTGCCAGAGATAAACCTGCCGCGGCCCTGTTTACTCGCTCATCTGAGTGTTTGTCTGCTTGTTTATGTACGGCGCACACGTATTGTGCCGCCACTGGCACAGACCATTTAACCCCACGAGAGCCGGGCTCTCTTCGGAGTAGGTTTAGGAATTGAGAGACAGTATTTAGGATTTTTTTTGGAGGAAAAACAAAACAAAATATTGTCTCCCAGAAGTGATCACAAAGGGGTTCCTAACTGGGATCCCTTTGGCCCATGAGCTCATTTCTCCATTTGCCTGTAGGCAGTAGTAGTTACCACTGGGCGAAAACCAGCTTGAAATCACCTTGAGCTCCTCCTCCTAGAAAGGAACAATTAAGAGCAACCAGTCAGCCTCACCCAGTGTGCCCTTGGGAGGTGGGAGAGCACCTGCCTACCACTCACCAATACAGGGAGACCATGCAAACTCCCCACAGACAGGCACCAGATTCGAATCCACGACTGTACCTGCTGCGAGGAAGTAGTGCTGACCTCTACGTCACTATGCCATCCCTAAGCTCAAGAGTACATCAGCAGCAACCCACCCAAGATCTGAACATACAACCCCTGAACTAGAGTCTAGAAACTGAATTTAAATATTTCTAGACATTTAATATGGGCCTATATTTTTTTCCTTTTCAGCCATTGGACTAACCATGTTACTATGATTCAGGTCCACAGAGTTCAACCCAGGTGATCTCGTGTGAGACTCAGCCCAGGTGACTCACCTACAAAGTGTGCTGGTTCATGGTTTCACAGGCTGTATGCTCTTTAAAAGAAGCCAAGTATAAGTAGGACATCACTTGGGGCGTGGGGTGTGAAAGTGCAGTCTGGGGTGTACTTGGAAATAATTCCAGCTATTTATTTAAGGATACATTTAAATGTGTGCATGGAGAGCGTGCAGGGGAAAAAAGACAGAAGGAAAGATCAGGAAGGAGAGTTAAAGGGAATCTATTTCTTGGAATGGCTGGTTTAATCTCTGAAAAGCACCTCCGATAATAATTAAACATCTTCAAAAAAAACTTTCCCACAGTACTAAAACCAGCATAATCCTTTCTACCTTTTCTGTTGTAGTTGCATCCAGGGGTTTTTGCTGACCTAGTGATTAAAAAGTGAAATGCATACAAAGACAGTCCTTTGTTTTGTAGCTGGTCTATGCTGCAGTAGCAGTAACTGTCCACCAGAGGGGTGAGTGTGCAGAGCAGCAGTTTCACTGTACATTGATCTGGAGAGAGCCCCAATCCAGCAAGTGTTACAGGTAGGTAGCTATTAATCCTTTTTCAGCAGACTTATAGAAGCGTTCCTATCATTTAAGAACAGGTGATTCCAGCTGACCTATAAGACTTACTGGACGGGACTCCATAGGACCAGGGTGTGACACACAGCCTACTGTAACTTGCCTTTTTTTCTTACATTGGACTAAACCCCACCAATAAAATACATTTTAAAAATCACAAGGTTTGTGCACACCCCCAGCTTATCATGCGAGAGTTACCAAAAGTCTGGGACTGATTAGGATTCACCTCCAATGACACTGATGACTACAGTAACCCTTGAAAGATTACAGATAAGTAGATCAAGTGAAATACTGTGCAGCACACAAGGCCACTCAGTTCTCGTCTTCCAGACGTAAAGACCAACTATTCCCTTCTGTGCAGACAGCAACATCAATCCATGACACTGTAACACAGACAGACCCATTAGAGGGCAGCCAGCCTCGAGACACCTGTTCAGCTCCACAGCTGTACACTGCTCAAATCTGCACACTATTCTTTTGCATTCTTAATTACTTAATGAACTGCTGCTTAACTGAATCCCCAATTACTTTGTTGGTCCTTAATAGCTTAATTGGTCCCAGTTCTGAAAAGCCCAAGGACACTAGTGGGGGCAGAGGCTTGCCGGCCCCTGCATGAGGTGATTGTTGGGATGGCTGTGTCAATACAGGCTGAACTACGCCTCCGTACCCAAACGCTAATCCCCATCTCCCACTGTTTGACTGGCCTGGTATTTGTGCTCACTGCGGATACCCACAGCAAACAAGACTGCCGGAGCTGAAGAAGAAAGGCTTTATTGCTCCAAACTGTTTACTTGTTCAAAATCTGCTCTTATTCGAGACACTGTTCTTATTCAAGACAAGTCCTCCTTCTGTTCAATGAAAATAACTAAGTCCTATCCAGGGGCTTTTCAAAGCCAGCCCCGTGAAAGAGATGTTGTAAATACTTATTCAAAGAAACAAAATGCACACCTTAACGAGCTCTCACCGAAGGTTTCTCTTTCTACGGATTTATTGAGGGTAACAAGAGGATACAGGATAAAGATGCAGAGAAAGAGATTTCAAAACACCGAAATATACTGTAAATGTCCGAGTGAGGAGCTGTATCACAGGCCGAGCTGCAAAGGAACGAGTAGTGATTTATCCCACTCCAAAACAAGAAAGAAGAAAACATTTTGGAACAGGAGGAATACTGGCCAAATGTCACAGGGAATCAGGAGTGAGGCACGGACTTTTACATTTTGCCTCTCCAGTCCTTATAGTGATCTTTCAGTCCGCATCCTTTCACAGGAATTCAAAACACCCAGTCCAGAAATATATCAGAATCCAAAATCTATAAACCAGCTACACACCTTCCCACAAGGTCTCAACTATCAATGACATTTATTTCAAAACCTCTCCATTCACTTACACAGTTCAGCCTTCACCACTTCCCCAGAAGCTGTCTCCCCGATCTCCGTGGACCCCTTTTTCTAACTTTTATTGATAAAGCACCTTTCCAAATGCAAGGACGCTGTGCATAGGGATACAGAAAATAAGTACAAGTACAAGAAAAAGTGAAACAAGAACGTAGAGGATAGAATGTAGGGCAATCAGACGTAGGGCCCTGGTAAAAAGGTGAGTTCTGAGTTGGGATTTGAAAACAGCCATAGACTTTGTCTCTCGTAGGGCCTGAGGAAGGGCATTCAATAACAACGGAGCAGTGACAGAAAAGGCACAGTCACCAAAAGTCCAAGATTTAGTCCTGGGCTGGGTACAGTAAGCAAAGGACCGGCCACAACTGACCGGAGCTACGGGAGGGAGTGTAAACATGGAGGAGATTTAGAGCCTTAAAAGTCAGTCTTGTATGGAATATGTGACATTATGGGCAACCAATGGCTAAGAAAAGAATGTTTTCATTTTCTTAAGTTGTCCTAAAAGCTGCACTGTGTTGGCTCTTGAGCCCTCAGATTCCCCTCTCTCCTGTAGAAAACACTGCAGCCTGTTCTGTTGGATTGATCAGGGGGAGGACTCTGGACTGCAGAGAAGGGGGGTATCAACAGTAACCCTTCATTTCCAATCTAAAAAGCAGCTTGCTGAACCCTAAAAATCAGGTACCCCTGAGAGCTCAGTCACAGTGCTGGGGCTCGTAGACGACAAAGATGCATGCTTTGCAGATGAGAGGAATGCAACGTGATATTGCTCGGCTGGTTCCTGTACACAGAAGCAGAACCTTACCAGTGTTGGGACACAACATGGCGAGGAGAGCAGAAGAGTCGGAGCCCCTTGGGAAGATTGGAACATTTCAGCAGATCCACAAGGATGACCTACTGAGAATATCCTCCGCCATGTGGCACAGGGAAAAGCCACTTTGCAGCATTTGGCACCCATGCAGATCTAGTGGATGTGCACAAGCAAAGGTATCGGTGTGTACAAAATCAGAGATGGGCAGGGATCCCTATTGACATAAAGGTCCATTTATCAAAAGTCTCATGTCTTGGGCACTATTGTGAAATTCCCTCCCATCCCACCCTCGCCTTCGCCTCAGCTAGTACTCCTCCCCAAAATGCAATGCTCAATACTCTCCACTTGGTGGTGCCAGACCTCATCCTGCCAGAGCGAGTGGCAACCAAATCCCCCAACCTTGGATAACACTCACATCCTCCCAATTGGGTTTCGCTTAAGAGGTTTATCGGTATGTTGCTAAACATTCTGACCTTTTTTAATCCCTAATGCGCTTAAAATGTTCCAAACCCTTCTAATCCCCCAGGCTATCCCCCACAGATGTTCACTGAGCTCTTTTATTTTACTTCATTTTATTATTTTTTCCTATATTTTAATATGACAGCACAACTCGGCAGACGGCTCTGTTATAGGCCCAATTTATAGGGTCCTCGCTGCTGGACGGTACCACAGAGTGCCGAGGGCACACCTGGGGAAAGCGAGTGCTTTTGGCAGCTGCCCCTCAAGATAAGAACTGCTTTTTGACACTGCCGGAGAGAGTACAGGGTGCTTTTAAGCCTTGGTGCCCTATAATCAGGAACAATTTTTACCTGCCTGAAAGAATTAAAAAAAAAAGGTAATGAACAGAATGGAGATTTTGTGCTTCCCCACTGCTTTATAAAGACAACAAATATAACATCACTAAAAGACAACATTGTACAACAAAGGGAACATTTTGAATTTGAATCACCGAACTAGGGATGAAACAGAAAAATGGCTTGCCTGTGTTCATTACTAATTGCAAGAGCAACTTGCACTAAGCTTACCAAATGCAAATAAACATGTATGCAAGGTTGTTCTTAAAATTTTTTGGTTTTTAATTCATCTGTCCCAGAATGAGATTCCACAGAACTAATGGGTGAACCCGGCTGACACTGGAAAAGCCTCTGATTTCCCACGATACACCGATTTTGGATGATCAGACAAGACGCAAGAGGCACTGAGCCTCAATAAGGGTGAGAAATGAAAGACACAAAGCGAGCCCTCCCTCTACACTCTGCCCTAGCGCCTGAGGGATCGGCAAGCCCGCTCCCCTCACAGCGGTGATTAAATGCTCGGGATCATAAATCAGCACGCAAGGGGAGGGAAGCGGCGAATCGGCGGCGCCGCGCAGGTAAGCGTGCTCGGACGCGCGCCTGGCAGCCCCGCCGCTCGCTCTCATCGTCCGCCCCCTCTCTGCCAGGCAGGCTCTGTCAGGGACCAGGTGGTCAGCAAAGACATCGGCAGCCTGCTGGCCATCTGTGTGCCCGTCTGTGTGCCGCCTGTGCCAGGGCTGTGCCAGTTCTCCACACTGCTGATCAGGGCATAGGAAGGGTTGGGGGGGGGGTCTGGGGGGCTGTGGGCGAGAGGCAGGGGGAGGGGTCTCTGGCTGCACACCAACACAATACTCTGCACACGTACGCAGGGAGATCACTGGAGAACAGGGCAGCTCAGTGCCTGCTCTGGGCTTTGCCTGGTGTTTTTTTAATTGCTGTTTTTGTATGTTTTTATTATTTTTTTACGGTCTTCCTGCCTGCAAAATACGACACTATTTGCTAAAAATAGGTTATTTTCCTTATTAGATCACTTTTTTTCCCCCCAATTTACAGAACGGTACAAAAAGAGCACACACACAGGAAATGATCGGACAAACATATGGACGTGGAAGTGAGTGGGCATTTTTCGGGAGTTCCTGTCACACGGAATTACAGGACGAGTGCATTGAGGTGTTTTTTTTAATCTCCGTTTTTGTGTGAATAAACATAACCTCAGCAGTATCAGCAAGACAACAGAACCTCAGCTCTTTTCGTCAATGAACCACTGCTATCAGTAGCAAACTGATCACTGAGTGAGAGTGTGGGTAACACCAGGAATTTGTTGGGGACCCCTTTGGACTGGTATGGCAACTGCTTTGCTGGGCTTGCTGTCCATCAGTGAATGTGAGTGCTTTACAACATTCTCAATCTAAAGATGGGAGCCAGGTTAGGCCGAGAGCCCAGATAGACCTGAAACAACTTCAACTTGGTGTGAAAATCAAGTCAAAATCATGATCACTTCTACAGTCGCTTGTGGAAATGTAATTGTTAGTTCTTGTGAATGTGTTTCTCCACAATACAACTTCACTAATAGTCTTGTCATTGCAATTGTTGTGGGGGAGGAGGACACCTTCACTTTTGGGCGGGTGGGCGACACTATTGAGCATCAGACTTTGAATCTGTGGGTCCAGGATGCAAGTCCCTGTTGGGCGTTTGTGTTTCTTTTAATTTTGCCAGCAGCTATATCAAAATGTAACTCACAACTGGCAACACACTGGAGCTCAGAAGTTGGGAGCCTGGTCAGTACCTGGAAGGGAGGCTCCTGGGAAGAACTAAGGTTGCTGCCTGAAGAGGTATTAGTGGGGTCAGTAGGGGGTCACATCGTCTAGGTTGGGGGTGCACACTGGTGGTGGTGAAGGGGATCCCCATTACCTGTAAAGAGCTTTGAGTGGAGTGTCCAGAAAAGTGCTATATAAGTGTAAAGAATTATTATTATTACTACTTAAAGGTACTTGCTCTTCCCCAAGATTGGGTAAGCATTACAGTCTCAGAATAAGGGGTGCAATTACAACCTCAAGCCACCAGGTGTCACTTTCAAGCAAAGACAGAGCGTCCAATTTTCCAGTGTGCGGATGGGAAACAGCGCTTGCTCCAGTGATCAATCAAAACGCAGTGTGAATGAGAGAAAGACAAAGATGCAGAAAGGGAGAACAGTGACAGCCCAGAGATTACCCCAGTGTTGACAGGCCAGCATGTCTGTGGCTTTATCTGTGTCCAGGGCTCATACAGAGTATGGGTACCGTATTTTAACTAACACCCCCCCCAACCCCTGAACCACAGCAATTGAATCGAGGACTACTAGGGGGGAGCCAGTTAACACAAAGGGCGGCAAGATCTAAAGTAACTGCTTCTTTCCTCTTCCCGTTGAGCCTCATGAAGCGCCTCCCACACTATGAGCTGCACTGAGAGGCTGAAGCCACTTGATTTATACCTGGAGAAACCACTTCCCCCAGCAGGCAAAGCCTGGCTTGCCCTGCGTGTGCAGAGAGAGGGAGGTCAGGCAAGGCGACGCACACCGACGCCCACTGACCCCACTCAGGCGGTGTGTGTGTGTGTGTGTGTGTGATGGTGCTGGGGGTGGGGGTGGGGCTGTTTGCGTACGAAGCAGGTGTGGCTGTGTCGGCTGGCTGAGAGCCACACTGTGCACTTGCATTGCTCTTTGACTTCTTGGCTGGGCGAGTCCTAAGTGTTAGGTGCAGCCATGAGAAGCAGATTGTCTCAAACAGCCGGGCCTCCTTGGCGGAGACAGGGAGTGCAGGACAGGGGACGAATCTGGAGAAATCAGGCTGGCGCACTGGAATGGAGTCTAAAAAGAGTCTTGCAGAAAACGTGGATATCCCTCCTGACTGCAAATTCACAACACATAGTTTTTTGCACTTAAAATGCAGCCTGGGAAGCTGTATCACTTGCTCATTTTACTAATTTATTTGGTTGAAGTTTCTATCCAAAGTGACTTGCATTTGCACACATTTAGAAGTCCGGGTATATTGTACTGGAGCAATCTGGGTGAAGTGCCATGCTCAAGAGTACAACAGCAGCATCTCACCTGGGATTTGAACCCACAAACTTCCAGTGATCGGCCAACTGGAGGCACGTTTGTGTTTGTCCCTACTCTGTTTTGGGGTTGGTTGTCATGTCGCCATGTGTTGAGGTCTTCTGTGACTACAGACACGCTGGCACTTGACACTGCAGAGGCCTGAGGTATTACAATGAGGACGAACACTGCACATGGTGATCTTTGTGAAAAACACGGACGTAGTGAAATGCAAACCGGAGAGTACAAGTCAAAACTACCTGGAAGTTCATTTGAAACTGAGAACAGGAGGCACTTTAAACAAAGAGTTGTGGGAGTCAGGAACAAGCTACCCAGCCATGTTCTTGAAGCCGATACCCTGACTTATTTCCATTCAGAGCTCGTCTGATAGGAAAACGAGACAATACTGTTATCACATGACCCAATGGATGGTAGGAGTGTGGAATAAGTTAACCTGCAATGTTGTTGAAGCCGTTTGGCTTCTTTCAAGAAACAACTGGGTCAGATCACTGGATCATTACCTACTAACTATGAAGCAGGCTAGACGGGCCGAATGACCTCCTCTGGGTTGTAACTGCCCTTATGCTCTTAAGGATGGACACGGGGCAGGATGAAAAGGTTGAAATGCCATTCTGGTGGCCCAAACTGGCCAGTGCCTGTGCTGTCCCAGTAAGAGCAGGGTGCTCCAAGGCCCAGCTTGTACTACAGGCACTCAGTTGCTGGGAGCACGCAGCTGGGAAGGGCTGCTGGATTTGCAGACACCGAGCACAATAGACCACAACAGACCACACAGCCCCTCTGGAGCTTTGCAGATGTACCGTGGGTGCATGTTCACGTGTGAACAAAATAACCACGCTCACGTTCGCGCTGCGGCTTTGGTTTCAATGCACGCCACTGTGTGTGCATGTGTGGGCACAGCCCGTCACAAGTGGGAGTGAAGGTCACATGATGCCAGCCGGCCAACTACACTGTGTCTGAAAGCATCCTGGGAGGTGGGAGGGGTAGGGGCTGTGGGAACACTGGGAACTGCCAAAGAGAAGATAAAAAAAAAGAAAAGCATGTTTTGGCAGGGCTGCATAAGATGCCTGGATTGGTCGTGCATGATGAGATCACCTAACACAACTCGCCTGTCTGAGCAAACACAAATACGCACAGAGAGGGGATTCTGTGAGCAACGGCCGTGTGACCTCTGACCCCAAGTCTGGAATACTGGCTGGCTTTCAGAATATGGGGGTGTAGAGTGGTTTTGGCTGACCACCGAAGACTTTAAAAGGACGTAGGATCCTGGCAGGAAAGGAGTCAGACAGAACGCTATCAGAGCAAGAAACAGGGAAAGGTGATAAAACTAAATCCCCCAGTTATATTCCCAATGGCTGTTCACATTTAAATGTGCAAAGCACTGACGCTGAACATCACCGAACCAATGGTATATCACAAATTACCCAAACTGTTCTCAAAGAACAAAACCTTTACGAGAGCGTGGTGCTTGATTTCTGGGGATGTCAGTTCCCAAGAGGGTCCAGCGAGACACCAACGAGCAACGGATTTGGATAACTGTGACTCGTTTAAAATGTGGGCTGTTTGAAGCTACAACAGCAGCAGTAGCTTCTACAATCTACCGCTACCATAAATTTTCAAACCAACCACTTACCACACCTCCACATTCGCAGCAGCGCCAGTGGTCTTGTGTCACTAAATTAGGTGTACAAATATTCATCAAAGTCAGCTTAAAGAAGACACAAATGCAACCTGCTCTGCCCCAACGTTGAGACTCAGACACTTTTCATGTCACTAATTGGTTGGAAGAGGTCAGAGAACATAAGCAGGATTTGATAGCAAGAGCAGGAGTGTAAGAGAGAGATTTATTGTGATCCTGTGTCTGCCTGCCTGCAGTATCGGGGCAGCTGTGCCAGGGGGTCAGGGAAGTAGGGGCTGTTGAACTAGTGAACTGCAGCACTGCTGTCTGGTGCCACCCTGTATGCCCGTGCCCCAGCCAGCACCTTATCCCGCTGGCCTTTTCTTCCGAGCCGCCTCCGGGGGGCCGAGAAGGAGACGATCAAAACGAGGTCAGACCGTGGATAGTCGCCAGCGTGGCAGAGCAAACAGGGCCCCCGCCTTGCCAAGTGCCCGGGGCAAAGATCGCAGGGTGGCACGCCGTGATTAAGAAGGCTAGACTTCGAGCTATCTCTCGGCAAGAGCTGCAACCTCTGATTACAGATCTGCCCCCACCGTACGCACGCACGCACACACACACACACAAATACTACACTGCCTCCTTCTTCAAGCACCCCCCCAACTTGCCAGCCTCACCCAGATACCGCTGGCAGGGCTGGGAAGATGGAGAGCGAAAAGCATTCTGCCCTTCGCCCTGCTGCCTTCTTAACGTCAGCCTCCGCAGTCCAACCCCCTCTGCCGCCTGCGCCATCTTACCCCCTCCCTCCTCTCACACCTCTGCAGCGCAGGATTGTGAGCGCGGGTTTTCAGTCTTTGCTCTCCTATTGCAGCCAGTGTCAAATCACAGTCCTGGGAGCTTCCGCCAGAGAACACATTTTTACGGCTAATGAGCGAAGATGTGGTATCATCGGGGCACTAGGGTCGTTATAGTACTCACCGGGGCAATAAAAATACAATGACTCTTAAAATTATGATGCAGTGAGAGGCCTGTGAATGGGGAACGTAATACCTAATAACGTAATACCAGCTCTTGAGCAGACGGAGCCATGAGAACACAAAACCTATTTGATGGAGAAGAAATATGCACAACGGAGCGAGTGGATAGTGCCTCTATATTTTGTCAAATACACACCAGCATACAGTGAAAGAATAATAAACGATATCATGTACATTGTGTCCAAGGATTAGAACCAGAAAAATCTGAACTAAATAGCTGTAATTTTAACTTCCGCCAACATTACAAAGAGCTTGAACACAATGACACACAGTGTGCACAGTATTGTTCCAGTCATATCATTTTCTGTTAAGTCACCTATTAATTTGCCATTTTGAGATCAGCATATGACGAAATGTGCATTTTGTCCAATTCTTCTCGGATTTCATCCTACATCACATCCCGCAAATGCAATTCCTGTCATGGAAACATATTAATTGGGCCGACCTGCTGCTTTTCTGGAATTCTCATCGTTTCGTTGAACCAGAAATGCGTTGCACAGAATTTAGATAATTATAATACTTTGAGCGAGAACCATAGGCCAGATGAACAGATAATTAAAACATTTTTGGTTCGTGGTCATTAATGTGCCCTCCTACAATTAGCGCAACCTGACGATGAATCAGAGGGAAGGTTTCGCTTTCGAAGCTGGGATTCGAAAGGCACAGTGTGTCTGCCTAAGGCAGCAGCACTGTTAGGCAGCAGGACCCCGTACAAGCAAGCAGCAAGCTTGTAAAAAAGGGGTCCTGGACCCCCAAGAAAACCACCCCACAGAATCACTGCCTGCACAATCGTGACTGGCCAATACCCGCCGACATCTTTCAACTTCCCTGGGCCACATACGGACCTGTGGCAGAGTGGCTGAGTGTCTTCCGAGTGCAAGGTGCTGCTCTCCACATGCACCACTGGATCCGTGTGCTGGAATGTCGTTCTGATACACACAGGGATTAAAGGGGAACTGCAACACTATTGTTATACTTTGGGGTTAGAAATAAACTGTACTGATCAGTGCATTTCAAACCACAGTAAAATTCAAATGCACACATTAACTAGTCAAACCTCCAGTTTACATCACAAAATAGACAGTTTCCACGTATGCGCACCGCCATGTTGTTGTCGCCATGTTGTTGCAATTCGGAATGAGGCAACAAAACATCCCATGGTGTGAAGCAGTCCTGTTACATTGTAAACACGCAGGCTTGTGAATACATCACTTTTAGTCCAATAGAAATATTGTACATTAGTCATTAAAAGGACTAGTGAGCAGGAAGGGCAGCATCAAATCGCAATTCTAGCCAACTCTTGTTCTCGCCCGAGGCGGTACCAGCGATTTGTGACAGCATGTCAACCACACAGTACTTTCACAAAGCTCATGTTTTCATTCGGTATTTTTAAAATTTTGCAAGACTGTCATTTCATGTATTCTGTTACCCAAATTTAATAAGCAGTCTGAGAAACTGGAACTGCAGCTCCCAGTGCAAGTGTCCTCGGAGGCCTTTGAAAGACACCAGAATAAACATCACGCATGACCCTGTGGAATGGCTCAATGAGCTCAGATCCTAGAAAAATAAAGATGGTGTTGGTGCTGGGGGTTGTACATGGGCTTTTTAATACTGTGCATTTCCCACATCCTGGATCAGACACCAGGAAGAAGCGCAGAGCGACCCATAGGAGCGCCATACCAGAGCAAATCCGCAGGGTACTGCATCACACTGCACACTGCCTTTGCTGTGTTTTCCCACAGGAGATTTGATGTTAAAACTGGCACTGGATCCCAAGAAACACCAGGAAAAGCCAGGAGCCATGCTCCACGGGTGTAGCAGCTAAGACACAGGACAGGCGACGCCAGGCAGGGAGAACAGACCTGGAGCAGAAGCAAGGGCTCCCCACTGAAGGCAAAAACCAAACAGTCTCCCCTTCACTCCACGCCCCAGCTATTAAGTATTATATTATGTTCTATAACGAATTATATAAAGAGAGGAGCCCATTCCAGCTTTAGATGTTTTCCACATGTGGCGGCTGTTGGTGCGTTTTAACAAGAGCAGAGTCGGGAGAGGGAGGGGGGAGAGGGAGGGAGCAGAGCAGTGGGCGATGGCGCACAGTCGTAAAGGGAATACCATGGCGCTCAGTTCCTCAGGCTTTGGCAGGTTGGAGGAGGCCTTGGCTCGCGCCAATCGTTTCCGAGCCCAAGGCGCCGCCATTTTAGGTTTAGTGAAAAGAGAGAAGGGGAGAGAGAGAGAGGGTGGCTGATGGAAGCCTGCCCTGGGTTTTGCTACAGTAGTGTGTTGGCGAATCCTACTCCACATTCCCCCCCCTCCCACCTCCCTCTCTCCCTTCACCAGCCTGTCGGTCTGGGCACCATCGCCCGTCTTTTGTTTTGGTTGCTTATGCTTTCCCCCTTTCAAGAGGTCTCTCCAAGACGGGTACGGATATTCCAGGGCAAACTGTAAAAAGCACCGCCCAGTGATTAGTGACAAGTAGACACCAGCCATTAAAATGCAGAAACTGCAAAACTGTCTGGAAGGGCAATCAAGCCATCACACACACTCAACTGTAAACATATCGGAAACGGTATTTCTTCTGCTAATTCTGGTATTTCTCTCCACTGACAAAGACGATGATTAAAAAATAACCTCAGTCATTATAAATAAGGTTGCCTATGAGACTGTAGGGATTCTTCTGTTTATTTTGAAGTGTATTTCTTCCATCACTGCCTAAACTAAAGGAGAACTACAGAAAAGACTCCTGTTAAAGAAGACAAATGCACATACTCAGACATTCTGACTATTTGTATGTTTCTGATAGCTATGGACGAAAAGAATTTTAATGTTCACACAGAGCTATGGCCCTGAAAAAAACATAGCAATTTGTAAGGCAATGTCTTCTGGGAAGGTGGGAATATTGATATTTCTTATCAAGAAAAGAACAGATCCAGAGAAGCGGGACCACATACATTTCAGTGTTTAATAAGTGTTGTTATAACTTTGTAATAGCACTTGAATGGAGCAAAATGCTCCAAGATTTAATTATTTAATACAAAATGTACAACAGTTGCCTTTAATAAAGGCAGAGGGCAGCAGATTTAATAACAAAATAAAATGTAAAGCATTTTCTTGCTGAAGATCCTCTAAAGCTTTACTGAAAAGGAAACATTATATACAACCTAAACATGTATATGCAGGCAAAAAAACACCTCAAGTAACTTTAACAAACAACTCTGTTAATAAGAATCCATCACAAATTGATTTCACAGTCTGAGAAGTGAATGAATAGAGGGCTGTGTGCCTTATAAAAGAGTCACAGTACACCAGCTCTCTAAGCCAAAATGTATTAAATGTTGGACACCTGTACCACGCTGTCCCACAACACCTCCTCGAAAGGTACAAACCTAGTAACGATCTGGCACCTGCTCTGACCGGCTTGTTCAGAGTAACAGGCCTATAAATCTTCGCAAAAGGAAAACAAAATAAAGTAGCAGTGAAATCATTACTATGTCTTGTCCCGGCCAGTGCGTTGCTAGATTAAAACACGAGACTGGGCCAGAGGCCATTGTGCACAGAACACTCGTAGACTGTCCACACTTTCACCCTTGCTCGACTAAAGGAAAAGACAAATAAAACTCTTGCTGTGAAAAAATATAACAAAAACAAAGACGGGAACCACTTGTAGGAGGGAAAAAAATGTGATTTTAGTCCAATAAGCAGCCTGTCTACGCCAAAATAGTGGTCTGGGATAAAACTCTCAGAGCTGGCCAATGCCAGCCAATGTGGGTAAATACAAAAACAACTGGCAATTCTAATTTGTTTTTTAGAGAAAAGGGGGTTCATCAGAAGGGGTGAAGAGGGGGGCTCTTGCAGAAGCATTGGAAAGGTAGGCATCACTCAAACTGAGAGTAGGATGACTCTCGCCACAAGTACAAACCCATGTCTGACCTAGAAGGAACTCAAGTGTGAACAACTCTTCAAGGGCAAACAGTTCAAATGCCACTGTGCTTTCCAGTGAATATGCTGTGCTACCCCAGCGCTAAACCAAGAACCAAATCAACTGTAGGTCAGTTGGTCAGTTGTAATTTGGGCAGTTTGCTCTTAACATCTTCCTTTCAAGAA
Source organism: Lepisosteus platostomus (assembly GCF_059453375.1). Taxonomy (NCBI): domain Eukaryota; kingdom Metazoa; phylum Chordata; class Actinopteri; order Semionotiformes; family Lepisosteidae; genus Lepisosteus; species Lepisosteus platostomus. The sequence continues at coordinate 16,952,801 of NC_142623.1, forward strand.
AGTCAAAAAGTGTACAACTAGTGAGCAGCCTGACTGTGACTGTCAAAGGTTAAGTCCTACATGTAATAGTTACACATATGAACAGATACTACTACTACGTTGTTCAGTAGCCCATAGTTACACGTATGAACAGGTACTACGTTGTTCAGTAGCCCATTTCCTCCTTTGGTCAAACTGAATGAAGAACTTTGGGGTTAAGATGTAACTCCTTACACCTGTTGGGACCCCCTGGTTCTCTGATCATCTTCCTGCAGAAAACTGGCAAATGCACAAAACAGATAATGAAAAAATAGAGTCCAATTAAGGCCTAGCAGGCAAGAGCAGAAATCCATCAAACCAGAGATTGAAAAGCCAAATAACCTTGCTTTAAATTTCAGATGCGCTCTTAATTGCTTAATTGGAACAATTAATTGCTTAATTAGTGCAAGTTTCTGGTCATTAATGACTATGCGCTCCCTATAAAACTTGCAGGACTGTGGCTCTTCAGAATCATCAGAATCATGGTTTCAGACTCAAGCACACTCTGATGCACGGGGAAAGGCGTGTGTGTAGTAGAACTCCAATCTCAGTGGAACATCCCCACAAACAAGAAACTATAGAGATAATGCCGCTGTCTGTGTGTCCCGTGTGAAACGGAGGCCCTGTCTCTGAGTCGGCCCTGGTGCGGCAGTGTCAGCAGCCGCCGCATGCACGCGTGTCCGAGTGTGCGCCTGCTATCTGTGTCAGCACAGACTTTATCTTCAGGACAGATAAGACGAATAAACAACAGTCTAGACTCCCGCCTTTAACCACAGCCGCAATGTAGGTCAGCCAAGCCCTGGCTGGGTCTCTCCAGGAGGAGGTGCCCTTCCTCTCCCCAGAGCAGGAGGCTAAGAGGCAGCTGCTGTCCGGAAACCGGACCTCCTGAGCCACAGAGACAGAGCAGGCGAGGCCCCAGCTTCTCTTGCAAGGCCTCAGTCTCACAACTGAGGTCAGTGAAGGTTTGGCCACAGTACGTTTGGACTTTAGGACCCAGCCATACCACAGTAGTGAAAATGACTCGGCTCTCTGTCTCTAAGTGCTGGACAGTCACTCAACGCCTTCCACTAAAATCATTAATTGCAACCATGTTTGCACGTCAGACAGAGCTTCATTTGGGTCATCGTTGTGGGCTTATCAGTGTGATCCGTCTTTTAGCTGGTTTAATATAAGCTGTTGATTAGGGATCCCACTTTATCTGCTCTAAACTGATTAATGTAATACCCCTCTTCCTTCCTGGAATTTTCCAGCCAAAAAAAGAGCAGGAGTGTGCTGTCAGTAGGATGCACTGATACAGGATACCTCACTGTCTGAGATCCAGAATAAAATGCTCAAGAGCTATTCACACCAAATTCACATATTTCTATTCATAAACGGAAATGCAATCATTGTACAGAACAAGAAATGCCTAGACAGATGATTTGAAGTCATTCCTAAATTGGGAAAGTCTTCCTAGGGGTTTTCAAGTAGCAGCACAGATTCCCTCTCCCTACTGTCCCACCTAGTGGTCTCAGTCCCACTCTGTTCGAGTGCAAGGGGGCACCCCATTCCTCTGGGGCTCCCTTGGTCTGAACTGGGGTGCAGTGAGCCTCACGATCCAGCCGGAGTGGGGAATTGAGAACCCACCCCCCTATCAGCAGGGCACAGCTTCTCACACAGGGTCCGACAACACACCCAGACACCACACCGCTACAATCGAACCATTGGCCGTCTCCCTTTCTCCAGGAATGCTCCCTGTGGGCTCCTGCAGGGATGAGCAGGCTAGCTGCCACTGTCCCAGACAGGGAAATCACCACCACTTCCGTCAGCATCTGAAGCCGCATTTGAACAACAAGAATAAAGACAGCCTTCATTAAATCTAACAATCACCCATGGAGTTAAGAATTCAATCACGGCCTTTCAAAGCCTGTGGAAACCAACACTGGTTCTTGTGAAGCCAGCTGGTGCTGGTCCCTTCCCTCCTGAGAGCTCCATGGCACTGCTGTGCAGTTTAACTCTTTATTTGCTATAGCCAGTGGAAGGGGATGCTGTAGCTGTAAAGCACTTTCAGCACATTTTATAGACGGCCCCAAAACTTGCAATTGGTTACATTTAGTCATTTTAGCCTAGAGTCCCCCTTACGCTAATATGCTGCTTACTTAACTGATCAATAAACCAAAGCATCCCCAGTCTTTGGAAATAGGTGATTTACGCTGATCAATAAGGTTTATCTGACTGATGCTCTCTGGGATCAGGTTCAGGACCAGTGGGTGACAGCATTTGATTTACTTTGACAGTCACCTCTGACTTAAATTCAGCACAGCACCCCTTTCCCCTACACAAAAACACAGCAATGACAACTGTGATCACAATACTTCTATTAGCCTGATCTAGATATGGGTGTGTTAGTGCCTACTTGCCTACTCTGTTGTGTGCTTTGTGTTGTGACACAGTTGTGTGATAATTTAAGACTAACAATGCATCCAGGATGCAGAGTGTGACTGCTGCCAGGTCACCCCACCTGTGGTCTGAATGTAAACCTGCTGGCAGAGAGACCCCTGCAACTCTGTAACCCAAGGAGGAGAGAAAGGGGACCCAACTTTCTCCTCTAAGGTCCCAAATGAACATTCCTGATATGGGGCATTCTCATCCTCCTGCAAGCTCTTTGTGGCTAGCTGAAACCTTATTTTCTACAATTGCAGACAGTAAAGCCAGATCAGTGATAAATGAAGGTAACAGTTGATGGATATGTTCTGTAATGAGGTGGATGGATAGCAGGAGAGAATCCCTGCTGAGCTCCAGTTAGCTGTCAGCAGGGGCTCCTGTAATCCCACAATCAGTTGTCGTTGATGCCATGCCTCAATCTTTATTATATAAAGGCTCAGGCATTATGTGCTCAGAAGGATTGCTGTATGATCCCATAAAGCCTGTAAACGAATATCTGCAGATCCATGAATCTGCCCTGACCTCAACACTCAACTCGTTTTGCTCACGGCGATATGACCCATGTTTACCCACAATGCTCTTCTGTCCAGGGGTGGGGCACCAGTGTCAGAATGTACATGCAGACAAAGCAAAAGATGAGAACAGGCCTCATATAATTGCTTTTTAGCTTGTATTAAAGGTCTTTTGGGGTATTCACCTTTGACAAAAGGAATAGCAACATTCATTCAAGTTTTCTCATTTTGATTCACAATATTTTGCACAGGAGATTTCTGTAAACTGCTACTTGCTCTCTCACAATCTGACTCTTGATCTTGTGTAAGTAACCCCTATAAGAGATCAATAGACACTATCATCTTTAAAAAGTTTATCTTTATAACTTTCGCTAATATGACATGAGATCAGCAACAAGTTAACCTTCTCTTAAACTTCAGAATTGTCTTTCTACTACAGAAGACAATCTAAATGTATAACCAAACTTGAAATGGCTGAGGGAGTGATTGTGTTCCATGACATGTTACTTCTGTTTGAAGGCACAGTGCCCAAGTCTAGCTAGATCAAGGGCAGAAGTCATAGTTTATAACTCCATCTTGGTGTGGCTACATTGTATGACATATTTATATAATGTATACATTCCAGACTTCCACAACTCAAACATGCCGCCAAAACCTAGGATTGAACCAGGCACTTTCAGATCTTAACACTCTCCAAGATGGGCTGCTTCAGCTATAACACATCAACCTCAGGAGGTGGCTGAGGACACATTAGACAACTGGGGAGGCCCCCCGTTCATTAAAACGGACTCTGAGTGAGGTTGGGGGTACTCTAAAACAGTTATTTATCTGATAATATATAAGTAAATCTTCATCAACAATCCAGGCTGAAAACGACAAAGCTGTCAAGAAAAAACACAAACATCTTTCACTGAAGTGGAGGCACTAGAGCAGAGTACGCTGACCTGTCCAACCGACGCAGAGAGCCCATGGAATTCTGGGCGCTGTCCAACAATCTCTCTCCCAGGCTACCTGCTGCAGCAGTCTGAGCTGGATAATCTCAACAGGACGCTGTCCAAAATAAATCTCCAAAGGGCTCCTGCCATTGCGGGATTCACACCATCCAACCTGTGAACCCCCACCCGGATATTTTCTTTAAACAGTGTAGAGGAAATAGCAGAGCATGTCAGCCTGCCATCAATCACCTGAGACACACCTGATTCTCTTCATTTTTTCTTGACACAAAACTGTCTTATTAGAACCACGATTCACACCCTCTCCCCAATCAACATCGTTAGCTTGCCAGTGCTTGGAGCCCACCAGGCGCCGAACAGCACTGGGGTTAAGGCAGGAAGACGCACAGATGACGGGAGAGAGAAAAAAACTGACATGTTGATAAACGTCAGGAAAACAAATCCTTGCTTTCAAAGACACACATTTTAGCTTCTCCAAAACAGTACAACAAATTGTGCAAAAAGGGGTAAAAAGGTAAAGATAAAATGAAAAAAAAAAGATTCTTCTGGGGAAAAGGACACTGAATGTTTTCTTTTAAAAAAAGCAGCAAGCATGAAGGATCTGCTGGTGGAACTCCAGAAAGCAGCATCTGTTTGGCAGGAGCTCAGAAAAGTCTAGTGTTACACGGAGAGCCTAGGGGATTGCTATTCCAGGCAGAAGTTTATGAAAAACAGCTTTATGTGGAAAAAGGGAATGAGAGAGAGAAGGGACGAGGGAGATGGTGAGAGGCTCAGTCTTGCCGAAAAGGAGTAGTTCCGTGGAACTCCGTTCATTAATGGTGTTCCTTCCCACACCTGTGTCCCCAAGAAAAGGGATGTCTCACAGTTGAGCAATGCAAGAGAAATTTAAAACACCCCCTCCTTTGCACTTATTAACAAGGAAGTGTCGCACTACGCAACTGCAGAGCAGTGGGTAAACAATGCAACCTTCAATTCACAAGAACATAAAGAGAAAAACGTCACTTGGTCCACATACCCAATTTGGTTGATATTAATTAATTGATCCCAGGATCTCATCCAGCTGTTTCTTGAAGGAAGCCAAAGGATCGTCTTCAAACACATGACTGGGTAGCTTGTTCCACACTCCCACTACCCTCTATGTAAAGAAGTCGCTCCCCCTCATTTTCACCTTTAAATAAGCTTCCATTTTCTGTAGTTAAAAATGTGTAGCTAAAAACGTTCGTGAAAAAAACGTGATTCTAAAAGGTTTCATTTTGTGTGTGTGTTTTTTTCTCAGGATGTAGGGGTCTAAAGAAATTCTTCTCAAGCTGAGCACTGTGGTTAAGTTTAGTACAAGAGAAGGTTTTGCATTTAATCAGAACCAGAGTCTCTCGTTTGTCAATCTCTGGAAAACCCGTGACGAAAGGCAAAGTTTATACTAGAGAAGGGAGAGGGAGGGGGATGGGGGGGACATTGGGTAAACAGAAAGCTGGTTTGTCACAGTGTCCTGGTTTCTGCTCCGAGCAAGTGTGTGTGTGTCAGTGCGTCTAGTCTGACCCAGAGAGGCAGTGTTGAGATTAAAAATGGAAAGTCCGCATTTCGCATCCATGTTGAAATGTGTTGCTCATTTCATGACTCAATACCCTCACCGCAGCTGCACAGTTACGAAATCAGGCAAAGAGCGAGACGAGGAGAAAAAACAAAACAAAAACACACGACAGCAGAGCCTCAGAGAGACAACTGCCTGTATCCTCCCTCTGTCTCCCTGCACCTTCCTAATCAACACTGCCGTCACAGGGAATCGCACTGCAAAAACAAACTACAGCACACACCAACAGGACTATTTTCTGCTGCCTTTTTTTTCCCCGTGTCAGTTTTAAATTTCCTGCTGAAGGTAAATTTACACTGGACACAATTCAAAACCAATATGAAACAGCAGTTAAGTTACAACTCCTCCTTTCTTTAACAAATTTAATTACAGCTTCACTAAGGAGCTTTCTGGGCCAGGATTTAAGAAAATATATAGCATATAAAAGTAATAATGCACTTGAGAGAAATGTTACGAAACTCTCTTGTATACAGTGTGGTCTCAGGTTTCCAGCTCTCAATGAGCTCCTCTCTTTAAAATGATGGATACTCCACAGAGGGGAATTGGAGCCCTTGAATTTTTTTTCTTTGCTTTGGCATTTTCACATTTGCCTGAAGTATTTTGATTTATTCCTGCATGTGGAAAAGGACAGGAGCTACGGTCGCCTTGTCAAGTCTGCAGAGCGCAGGGCAGCTGGGGCGCCCATTGACTGGACATTATAGAAAGCAGGTACACCACAGGAAACGGGAGTTCTGGTCTGTGGATGCAAACAGGAAATGGGAGTTGAATTAAGATCCCGGCCAAGTGTAACTTCAAGGAGTTATGGCCTCGTCCACAGGTAATGGCAATGCGAGATTCCCACTGCTGCCTTGCCCAGACGGGACCCTGCTCTGAAACAATGTGAGAGTTCAATCCAGCCTGCAATCCTCTGAACTCCTGGCTCAGCTGCATGGTGCTATACTCAGATCTGTAACCAAACACCTTCCACTGAACATCCGGCGGATTAACAGCCCGACCGCGCTCCTGAACTTTCTAGTTGAACGTTTTTCTTCATGTGCGCTCCTCGGTGCCACAGCGCAGGTTTAAATGAGTCATCGATCTTTTCTGACCTCCCTAGCGCTCCGGCAAACCAAACTGGCGCGCCAGATTGACACCTGAACGACTATGCATCGGGCCTGGCTCTGAAGAGCTACCCTCTCTCGCAAGTCTGATTGTTCGTGACAGCGAGGCTGAATGAAGACCACAAGAGCCCGTCTCTTCGTGACCAGGGAAGCCCGACAGAATCACTGGCTCAGCGGGTTGTTTCACAAGTCTGCTTGTGTCATGCCATTTGCAGTCACAACGCTCAGGGCTCAGACTCCTTAACAGGTTCCAAACACAACACCAGTGACGAACTGAAGAAAAAGGCATTTTTAAAGGCGTTTAATTCTTTTTTTTACGTGTGTGCACGCACTCTGAACTCGGAAAGTGGGAGAGTTAATTATCTTCAGTGGTAGAAAGAATTACGCTGTGCAATCACCCCTCCTTCCCATCAGACCTGCTGCGAAGCACCTCATTTGGTGCAGCCGTTCATTATTTCAGATTTACGGCCTGTTCTTCCTGGAAGCACCAATGGCCCAGCTCTCGTCCTCAGCGGCCCGAGCCAGATCCCAAGAAGCCAAGGTTCTGCCGGCCAAAATCTACGCCATCCAGAAGCACTGCTGGGAAGTGTGCTTGGGGTGGGGATAGGGCTATGTAGCCAGCCTTAAAAGACATGAACTGCATACACATTCTTCAGCCTCACGCACCTCGCCAACCTATGTGACTACACTATGGGATGAAGGGGAGCTGGGGCTCAGCTTTGGCGATGGCAGTCTGGACTCAAGGGCCCCTGCTCATCAAGGCAGAGTTTCCCAGCTCCAAATCACCTCTCATCTCAAGATCTTAGATTTGTGATCCAGTCGGCACCTAATCATTTATTTTAACAACCACCCTGCTTGTGCCTGAAGTTCTCACGTCATAAAATTTAAACTTTAATGAAGACCTGAGTGTTCCATTTGCGCTTAAGAGCGCTGTGGATCCTTTGAAGGATTAGGTGTTGCTTGGATCACAACAACAGACCGTGGTCGTGGCGTGGTTTGCAGAGCAGAAACGCCAGGGCGGGCTGAAGAGATAAACAGGTCGATAACATAACATAAATGAGCATTTCGTGCACAACAGAAGGCAGGACTCATTCTGTTTTCTTCTGTGTCACAATTGACCAAGGTGCACCCCTAGGACTGAAGGTAAAAGTACCATTTGCTTTATTTAAAGTAAGCTTGTGGCCTTCATTCAATTATGGTGCAACGAGTGCATTGGGTCAACGTGGCCTCCTGTCCTTTAACAACAAATTAGAACGTGAGGCTTTCTTGTGAGAGTATGAGTACGGCCGTTTGGCTCATTCGTTAGCTAGTAGCTAATTGATCTGAGGATCCCAACCACCCAGTTAATTGAAACAAGCCAAGGTATCGGCTTTAACAACATGGCTCGGTAACCTGTTCCAGACATCCACAACTCTTTGTGTAAAGAAGTGCCCCCCTCCCTCCTCCTGTTCTTGGTGCAATGGGCACTTTTCCGCAGTTTCCCCTTGAAAGCAGCTGAAGCAGATAAGGGGTTGTGGTGTGTGGGGCAGGGCAGGGAGGCTGGATGGAGAGGGGAGTTATACCCTAATCAGAGACATCGCGCACATCTACAGTAAGTATTGCAAACTGCTGGCTTGCCCCCGGCTCATCAGCTAAAACCCTGGAGCTAAATCCAAGGGTTATGCGAGGTAAAGCTTTAAATCTGCCTGGGCCTGATGTTATATATTAGTGTAATTGCAAATGAAAAAAAAAAAACAAGCAAAGGGAAAGAAAGGGGGGCGCTGTTTTTTATGGAGTGTTCGCCGGCTGTGCCGCGGCTAGGCCCCGGCTTCAGCTTTTTCTCATTTTCCTCTCCGCGTGTTTATAGCGATGACCTAGTTTTCGCCTAGAGACGGCCCCAACCCACAAAAAAAATTGATTTACTCCCCGACATGACGAGAGTAATTAACAACACACACTGCCACGGCTAAACCACCGACACTGCCCGGAGCACACAGACGCCGGATCTGCTCCGCAAAACCCCAACACCCCCAGTCGCGGCCCAGGAAGAACCCCAAACATTTGAGGATATTTCCACAACGTGCAGAGAGAGCTCTTTACTTTTCCAAGGGGCTGTTCAAATAAATAGTGCCCGTCTTGAGTCCTCCTTTATGAGAGAGGGCGCCAGCGGCTCTGCCCACATCAGCACCACCTGCAGCGGACCGAACGAGTCGGAACCGCCTGCCATGCTAAGCTTATGCACTCAGACGTGAACCTAAACTCCTCCTGCACTACTGCCGCTGACCTTTAACCCTTTTGGTCCAGCCTATAAGATCACAAAAGGTGTCAGTAGAGTGAGGAGCTTCCTGAACACCGCCAGGTAGCCAGGGTAACCTCGACTGGCCTGTGACATGCTGGGCAGGTTGTCACCTCCCCCCCAACCCAACCAGGCAATGACCAGTTCTCCTGCAAGGAAGGCGCTGTGTGGCTCACGGTTCGAAAGGTGGTGGATGGCTCAGACAAGCACACATTTTGCAACCACCACAGATTCCAGACTGGCGGCTGCATTTGTTTTTAATTTGGATTATGCATGTTATAAGGTTCTGTACAAACCCCCTCATTTCAAAAATGTGAAAAAATGCATTCTGGGCTCCCCTGTATGCCACAGGTACTGGAGGGAAGATGCATCTGTGGGTTTTCGAGGTCTCTTCACTGTATCTGACGAGCTAGGAGAAGGCGATACATTTGTCCAATTTAGACAAGAACAAGCTGTTTCAGGTCATAAAGTTCCAATTACTGAGTCAATTAAGGGCTGCGCTGTGCAAGTGAGAGCTCGGAGCAGGATTGGGAATCCCTGGTTTAGTGAACACAGAGCTCCCTGCCATTCCCCCACTGCTGTGCCACAGCATTAGGAAAGTGCAGATCAGCACAAGCTAATTAAGGATGAGCCGTCCAAAAATAAGGAGATAAATTAAAAAAGCCTTAAACCATAGCGCGGAGTACAATTTAATGCCGGGACGGCCATTCACACACAGACATACGAGGGACTATAAATATACATACATAAATAAAACATAAGTAAACACATACAGAAATAAAACGTCAGCGTACCCAGTAGCCAGCACAGCTTTGAACTCAGATACTGAAGAGTTCAGCCAAACCGGCCTCATCCAAACAGCGACACTAGCTTGGAGTTGTTTTAGAAGGTTTTTTTTCTTTAGGCCGGAAGCACAACCGCGGCCAGCCTTAAATGTTAGCAGCTTTAATGGCGCTGGTCTGTGTTTAGCTACACTGCACGTCACTCTCCCTGGGATGCGGTCCCAAACTGTCCCGTCTTCCTCTGGGCCCTGGCGATAAAGCCTGGGGTGGCTCTGCGCCCGTGCAGCCTCGCCATCCTCAAGTTTTTGCTCCCTTTTGGTTTTTACGTCGCACAGTGTGAGGCGGCTGTTTCCAAAGAGACTGACCTCACCCTCCTCACAAGCCCACAGAGGCGCGGAGACGAGATCTGCTTTCCCTAGGTCAAGCCTGCCTAGCCCAGGTGCTTTGGCCTTTAGAGGTACCCCATAGCGGGACGCAGATAGGAACAAGGTGTGTGTGAGGGGGAATCTTTCAAAACTAGGTTTTGCTCTAGAGCAGAATTTGCTAAAAGGAATTACAGACTGCCGGAAAAAGCACTGGATCAAGCTGAAAACAGCAGGGCAGGTAACAGAAGTAAGGTGCTTTGCACATTGAACGGAAGTTTATTATTTCAGGCGAACAGCGCCTAAAAAGGGGGATTAAATTTTGCACTAGGGGAAAGAGGTTGTGAAATTTAAAACAATAATCAAGGACTGAAATGCTTTCTCTCATCCGCAAAACCTGCTCAAGTCACCTCGTTTTTTTTCCTGTTTGCAAACTCAAAATGCAATTGCATTTGGTCATTTTCAAAATTTAGCCCTGGTTCCTGCTCAAAACTAGACATTACGGATTTCTCTGCTCCGTATCCATCATACATGGCCTCGGCTGCAGGAGGATTCTCCTGGCACACTCCTTGTCTACACGAGGCTCCGAGTGTTCCATCATGCACTTATATAAACACACTAGGCACACAAGTGCCACTAATGGGCTGTCTTCCTGTTTTGTTTTCTCCTGCAGCCACGTTTCCGAATTATGCCTCCTTCGCTTTATGGGCAATAAATCCTGCAGCTGTGAAACCTGACTCTTGTCACTACAAACATTCGCCTAGTTCAGAAACTCCACGCGTTCAGTTGTCTTTTCAGTCCTGACAGTGCGTTTACAGGAAGCTGCTACAGAATTCAGGTTCCACGTGCTACTTGAGCCCCAGTATGTCCTGCTGCTTTTTTCCATGAAAATGAACAAAATAGGGCTATAGAAAGGTAGAAAGGACTTTTTCTTTGGGGGGGAACTGAGGTTTTTTCAAATTCTAACAAATTTGTTTTACGGGGGGTTTACTTACTGGGCGAAGGGCAGTCTGGGAATAATGAAAAAGAGGAGGTGGCAGGTGGGTGATCAGTATCACTCTGCGGATTAATTGAATAAGCGTCAGAAAGGGGCGGTTCTTGAACAATGCAGGCTCCAGCTGGGGCGGCCTGGCAGCAAGCGGGCCTGGGAATTCTGGCAGGATCGTGTCACACAAGATTACCGCAAACGTGCTGCTGGACATACTGAGGCCAGCGCATGTCAGGACGCTGACGACACGAGTCGAGGGCCAGCTACAAGGTGTCTGAAAACAAGGGCTTCCCAAAATCCAGTCCAGGAGGGAACAGGTCCTGCAGGTTGCACAGATCTTCCTAATCCACTCTCCTGTCGTGGCAGGTGGGAATCTGTAGTCAATAAAGTAATTAGGAACAAAAAACATGTGTGTCTCGGCCATCGAGGACAGCTCTTTTTAAGCAGTTAACAATAACACCCCTCGCCAGCAGAGGGTGAGCCAGCGAAGCCACATACACTGCAGCACAGCAAGGGAAAAAACATTCCGGCAGCTCCAGGAGTGTAAAATACCTGGTATGATGCAGTTTTTCTTCATTCAACCTACACTGCGTTTTACAGAACGTACAAGGCAAGAGAAACGTGCTCGTAGGCAAAAGGGAGCAAACTGTGCCGAAACCCCAGTGTCTTTTTTGTGGATTAAAAATATTTCCATACGTTTCTTATGAGTCTATGGTGTAAATATCAGGGAGGTATTTCCTGTAATGCACTATCGCATTACACAAATTCACCAAGGGACAAATGAAAAGATCATTTTGAAGCAGAAAGCCTCATTCAGAACCATCAGGCTTGACTTGAAAATGAAAACAGAAGTATAGACAGGTTTTTCGCTTCAGAGAACTTTTTGTCACTATTCCAAGAGAAGCAAGAGTCATATATACTCAGAAGAAATATGTATTCGAAAACTAAGCGGTAGCTGGTTGTCATCTAAATAGTCTGCTCCATTTACAGTTCGATTGTTTAAAAGGCTTCAGTCCTTATTTAGGTAATTTTGCCTTTATGTTTTATATTATTTATATTGTGTAATGATCTGAATCTTGGCTCGTTCTATTTGCAGTCATTTTAAGGAACATGAATACTACAGGAACAAGAGAAAGCCTGATCATGTGTCATCGCTGTTTGCACTTGAAAACCATTTTTTTAGCACAGTGGGAGCCCTCCAGTATGTTTGTGTAGGTGTAGCGCACATCCAACATCTGCAAAGTTTTACAAGTCTGAGTTTTTCTTTCATCGAGTGTGCAGCACCTATTGCCAGTGAGAGATAATCGCAGGAAGGGAAGATCATTACTCTGTCAGTGTCCCCCATTGATCGTCGAAAGGTTGAGGCGCAAGGCCCTCTTTAAGCGAAATCATATGGGGAAAAAAGAGCTCTTTCTGGGAAAGAGCTGCAGAAAAACAGTAAGGATGTGGTCAGAAAAGGGAGGCAACACACCAACAGATTCCCCAGGGCTGGAGACCTTTTCACTTGTGGAGGTCTGGTCTAATAAATCAATCCACATTGTGACTGCAGATAAAGTCTATCCCCTCCTGGGCAGGGCAAAGAAGGCGGCCCTGTCTTTTGAAACATGCAATTGCTGTGCCAGTTCAATACTTAACTAAGGCTGTGAAGGAAACAGCCAGCCAGCTGTCAATCAAATCACACTGCGTGTACCTGTGGTAGCCACTGAACGTCAGGCTCACATGAACAGGGGAAAAAAGCCATCCAATCAGCTTTGCAGCTGTTTTTGAGCTGGCCAACCACAGACAGCCTGGTGCGCGGCCTCAGCTCACGTGAGACCTGCTGGCTTCATCAGTTGTTAATTCTCTTTTCCTCCCTTCATTCTTATTATAATTCTGTTACAAGCAGGTGGGCAGGAGACAGTGTAAGGAGAGGTGCGTGCTGGAGAGCCATCAAACAAACTGGTCATTTTAAAAGTGCTCAAAGTCAGACCGTGCACACTAATAGTGCAAACCATCAGGATCAAGTCAAATTTCTAATGCAAATAAGAAAAAAGTTATTGAAGATAACTTGGATCCTTAAGGGACAGGAAACAAGTGTTTTTGTTCTTAATTGCTTAATTGTTCTACTTGCTTAACTGGATGACTAATTCCCACTTTCCATAGCAGGGGATGGACCTATAAAATCTGTTGGATCTGACCCTTCCAGTACTGGATTTTGGGAAACTCCTGTATTGAAACTCCTTGGTGTATTGAAACTCCTTGGTCCTGTTCCTGGGAAGTGAATTTAATTGTATGTCCTCTTACAACACTAGTAATGGGAAAATGGTGTGTGATGGTGAGCAGCCAAACATGCCCATCTCACTATGATCGCATATAAAGCTGAAAAAGCTCCCACTCAGCTCATAGGGCTTAGGCAGTAATACCCATCACGAGAAGAAGGTTTATCAGAGATTGTTGATCAGTTATTGGTGGTTACAAAGCTAAAAGGGCTGGAAAACATGTCTGTAAACTCAGTTGATTCCTTGAGCATTAAGGGTGGTAGATGTTGAACAGGGAAAAGTGAGGACACAACCTCCCAGTGATATGTCTGCGATGATATGGAGAGGGCTGAGCGTTCAGAAACTCAAAATCGTTATGGCACACGTCTGATGTGATCTGCTCTCTGTGTAGTTACTTAGAGAACTAGGTGGGTCTCTGGACCCTTCAAGTCCATGTTGCTATACTACTAACCTCTCTATAACACCTTGTATCTCCTTGAGGGTACTGTTTTTAAAAGCCCAGAATCGGGCACATAAGCCTCAGGAGGAGTTTGTTTGTTCGTCTGACTTCTCAACAGTTACAGTACATCTTTATTAGAGAAATGAGTTCAAAAACGATTTAGGAATCGCAGAACTGCACAAAACAAACTCCCGCCATGTCTCACCACTGGACAGATGAGAAAAGGACATGCATTCGGTGATGGATTAAACGTTTTGTTAGGCTGATCGGGTTGTGCCTTCATAAAGCGGTTGATACATCACGGATCAGATGAATATCCCTGTATTTTGATACAGTAAGAGCTTTAGCACTCTGAAGGTCAATGCAATAGTCATAGATGCCAGAGTACTTAACAAATGTGTTAAGGATAATATTAGATTGCTGGTACAGCGATCAAAAATAAATCAATAACAGCACCACAACAAATGACACAATGCTCTGAGTGGAGAGTCCTGCAGAACAGGCTCTTTCCCACAGTCCCTCCAGAAAGCGAAAGCAGCTTTTATTTTTGACCTTGCAAATTGCAGTGGAAAGTCCCTTCTTGCTTCACAGAGTCTTCCACAAAATGAGTACGCACTGTTCTGCCAGAGCTCTCCACATTCATTTCATTAAACTAAAACTATATACAGTACATGATAATAAAGATATATATCTCCATCCATCCAAGGCTTTCATTCAGTGACTAATAGGAGGCTGGGTTTTCCCAGATCTATTCATTTCCTTACTACGGTCCAGTTGCTCACTTGAACGGTGTCTTGCTCAATGCAACTTAAAAAAGTCCAGACCACAACTAAAGGATCTACTTTTCTTTAACTAGTTATTTTTTTACAAATGTAGATGCACAGATGAGTGCTTTGTGATTTTCCTTAACAAGCTAACCCATTGAAACTTGAAACTGAAGGAGGATGGGGCTCGGCTCTGGCAATGTCAGCGTGGCCCACGCCACACGCTGGCTCATCCGTACCATGACCTCTGGAGAGCAGAGAGCTCCCTGTGGATCCTCCGTTACAATGCAGAAGTGCTCCATGGAAGAGAATGCTGCAGGAGATTTTCCCAGATCTGTGGCGTGTCTGAATCGATCCTGTATGGTCCCAACACAGAGGGGTGATAAAGGAGGGAATTCAGTTCCAAAGACACTTCCAGAACACTGTTTTAAAATTCTTGAAAAGCTAAACAGCTGTTGAGGTTGAAAGAGGAGGACTGTGTGAGTGACAAAGGAGATCTGAGCGAATATGAGTTGCAAGGTTTGCACTCCAATAATGAAGATGAAGACTGGAAAAGCTTTGGTCCGGTCTTATGGAAAAGAGCCCATCAATTGTATCCTTTAACAGAAGAAGGATGTTAAAAAGCAAGAAGCAAAATAGCACAGACAACACTAGACCAAAGAATTCTCCAAACACATCCCAAGATAGCAAAGGCCGAGTGCTGAACTGCCATGTGTTCATGTTGCTTTCGGTGCTCAGTGTTTGGCATGGCAATCTAGTGATCTTCCTAGTAAAATAAGCATACACAACCCCAAAACTAGTTGCATTTTCCAGCTTTCCGCCAGTACACTATAAGCCCCCCGATACAGTCTCTATATATGAGTTTTCAGCCTGACCATTCATGACTGCCAGAAGGTGTTTGTGCATGCTCCGCTCTGTGCCTGGTTGTGTGT
The DNA here is from genome assembly GCF_059453375.1 of Lepisosteus platostomus. Lineage (NCBI taxonomy): Eukaryota > Metazoa > Chordata > Actinopteri > Semionotiformes > Lepisosteidae > Lepisosteus > Lepisosteus platostomus. The sequence continues at coordinate 16,968,196 of NC_142623.1, forward strand.
TCCAGTGACATTTCTGCAGGTGAAGGCTCCTCATTCACACGTGGCAGGGCCCGTAGGAGAGAGCACTCCAGATGGAGAAAAGTGAGAGAGGCTGGACAATCTAAACATACAAGTAACACCCACTGAAGTTTAATGTACAGAGAACGAGTTCCTTCCAGCCTTCTCTGTTATTCCTTTTTCTACACCATTAGTGTGTGGCCAGAATAAATACATTCGTTCATAGCTATTACATTTCCTCCTTCAACAGCCCCCCCACACGCACACCCACCCATCCCAGGGGCCGCTACAGCACAGACCAGGCCAAGCCAAGCAGCCTCAAACGTTCCAGCTCTGCAAAGGACGGGTAGTGTAATGCTTTCCACAGCTAGCTGGGGTGGGCGGCTCTTTTTTGTCAACTAAAAAAAAGCTTCAAACCAGCATTCGCCTCCCACCCCGCCCTGACACCAGCAGTGGCCATGGTACCGCATTAGGCCTCCAGCCTAGGACACCCCCCCAACCCTGGAGCCCAGAGCCACACGCTCACCGCGGTCCAAAAGTGCAGGTCTGGCTGCGAATCTCCAGCATGTCGTCATTCTGCAGCAGCCCCAGGGTGAGACCCAGGGGCAACACTGACCCGCGCAGGGCTGGACTAGAGCATGGTGAGTGTGTTCCAGCCTGAACAGCACCTCCTGAGCAAGAAAGCCACTTCCCAAAGTGTGCTGATACACTATCTTTCCATCCTGCCCAGCACATCTTCCGCTCCATCTGCTGGCCTCTGATCATCCACCCATCCCCATGAGCAATGATTTTTTGAAAGCAACAGACAATTTGGCATTATTGAACTTTTGTTTTTAAATAGACATTTTGTCCAGGACTGCTCCTGTGTAGGACATGGAAAACTGGCTAACTGCAACGAGGGGTTCTGTAACTGCTGAATTTGAGGAGGCACGTACTGTATATAACCAAGATGCTTTTGCAGAAAGGAATGCAGATTCCCGTGCCCGGCTGTAAACAGAGCTCAGATACCTGGAGGATGCACCCAATGCGGCTCCCGTCCCAGGCACAAGATCAGCACGGGGGAGGGATAGTCAGGCTGTGCAACAAGCCCTTGCACTCCCTGTAACTCCCTGCAGGAGTGATCCTTTTTTTTCATTTATTTTCAAACCGGAGCTTTTTATGCAACGCCTGATTGAGAGGTAGCAGTTGCAGGAGGGTTAGGCAGTTTCGTGGTGCGATTTCTCTGACGCCCACAGTGTACAATGGGGTCATGCTACAGCCCAGAATGGCAGCAGCAATACCCGAGCTGCAGATGAGTGCCTAGACCAGCTATCCAGCTAGGACTCAGAGGGTATTCCACAAGTATGCCAATGCTTCCTGACTCCAGGCACCTCAAACTGTCCTAGACCGTTTCACTTCAATAGTTAAAAGCACCATTGAACTCTGTAGGGAGGCAACAGCATCTAAGATGGGAGACAAGAGTGATGGCTTGTTCTAGACACAACAAGCACACCCACGGACAAGACCTCCGGGTTTTCATTATATAGCTTAGATTTCCATTATTTCCCATTCAGTCTCAATTCTTACTACAATGCGTTGTGACCGTAAATGGGGACGAGAAAAGAAGGCAGTGTCACTGAGAAAAACACACACTCTGGACCGGTCATCTGGACTGTGCATTTACAGATGAGCACTTTTTTAAAATGCAAAACCAGTTTGCAATGAGGTGCCCAAGCAAAACATAGGAATCCAGCTTTGTGAAAGGCACCTCATCTCTGAGCACAGGGATGATCTTAAGGGCTCAGATACTGAAAGAAACAGAGAACTTGTGTGCAGGGAATTGCTCTAACTGTAGCTTTAATATATAAGCAGACACACCCTTTTTACTAAGTAAATTGTCCCGATAATGCATATTTGTAGCCAGGAAAGCCCAGCAGGCTAAACCGGTCTAGAACGCGAAATAAAGACATCTCAAATATCTTCTATTGTGGACTGAATACATTTATTTTCAGGTTTTTATTGACTTGCCCTGTACTGAGACTCATCCAGAGACTCGGCTGATTTATGAGAGGTGATATAAAGTAAAACTCCCAGCTACAGTACCTGCCTCGCGCCCCTAACTTCTGAACCGCAGCACTAGATTAAAAACACGTTGCCGTCTCGCTCGCAACTCAGCACTTGAGGTCAAGCACAAAGACCAGCAGGCTGCAGGGGCAAACACCAGAACTGACTGGCGGACGAGTGCAAACACAGCTGTCCAAAGTGCAGCCCAGTGAAGCCTGGTCACAGGTGGCAAGGGGCTCGATCCAGGTGATCTTGGCGAGCTGCCCTTTTTTGTATTTTGTATTTCAGCTCGCTCTTATGGTCCTCCTCCAAGACTCTCTGCTGCTGAAGATGACCTGGCCCTCGGTGAGCGTGGAATAATGTGCCATCAGTGTCAAAGCAGCACCTACATCGCATACTGACAAACACTGTTATTGAACTGCCACCGTGCTTCACTGATAATAGAAGAAGAATCTTGCTACACACTTTGGGCTCCAGCAGATAACAGCTGTGGAGCCTGAGCCAAAAGAAGAAAAGAGCAGAATCCAGAAGTATTCTCAAAGGTTTTTTAAGGAGGCTAAGCTGTGGTAATTAGAAGTGGGGTAATATACATACAGTCCATATACAACAAAAATACCTTTTCATTATTTATTTCCCCAGCATTCTCACGACTTACCTTTGTAAATCACCCACGCTCTGCGTTATCTCCAGCACATAAAGCTGGGGAGATAATTTCATAATTCTTCAAACTGAATAGGTAGCTGCATATTAAGCCAGCCTTAAATGTTCAGAATCTCACTGAATGAAAAAGGGTTTTTTTTTATTCGCCCAGCAAGGATGGCTTCCCGATAACACTGAGTGGATTTAGGACCGAAAAGAGCTGCCTGTTTTTTTGTAGGCGTTGGGAATCTGCCTGACAAAAAGATAATTTTGCTATATTAAATTAAGCACCACTCAAAAAATAAGTCAAACAGTTCAATTTTATTAAAGTACCTCAGTGTCCTTTGCATCCATATCATTCTACATCAGTTCAGGCACAAGAACCATGCCAAGTTACTGATGTGTTTCTACCTAGTAAATTTTGAGCTTGGGGTTCTGCTACTGTACATCTCTATGACTTGTAAAAAGGTGAAACAGGCTTAATTACTGCAGAAGCATGAAGGAGGAAATTAGCATAACAATTCGGAAGTGTTGTTTTTCTGAAGTACAAGCTGAGTCAGGGTTGCTGAACTTCCCAATCCTGGTCCTGGGAACTGGGATCTTAATTGCAGTTGACATATTTATTTAAGTGAACCCTTAAATGGACAAACGTTTATTAGGTCTATGAAAGACTTCAGTGCTCAGGTGGAATAAAAATCGCAGGTGTCTGGATCCTGGGGACAAACAGCCCTGTGATCAGGATCTACGAGGACCTGACTGTGATCCCACCAGCTAGCTGTGTGGCTGTGTCTCTGTGTCGTCCGCTGGTGATGTCATGCTTTTGTGATGTCACAATGGCTGCCTCCTTTTATGGCTCTATGTAGTTGTTGCTGTAAGCGAATACCAGAGCAGCGAAGGGGCAAGGTGTAGTGCATCCAGGAGTGCTTCCCCTGCATACAGTGCCCAGCGCAAGAGCAGTCTAAAAACGCAGAGTGCCAAGCTAGAGGGAAACAGGCAGTCTCCCCCACAGGAGAGCACATTACAGCAGCCTGTGCCACTGATCTCTCTATCAGTACACTACCAGGCAAGAGCACGAGCTGAGCATTCAAGTCATCTTTCACATTAATACAAATTACCCTTTTTTGAGGAAATGGTGCAGAAAACAAAAATTAAAAAAGAAGCCTACTGGGTATGGCAGGGAAGATCTTTATCTGGTGGTCATTTTACCATGAAAGTGTCGCTGGAGATCTCAACAGGGACTTTCTTCTGCCAGCTGGAACAAGAGCTGTATACAAATCATAAAATAATGCACTGCACTCTTTCTATACCCCAGTAATTCCCATTATTGCAAACAATTCTGTGCAATTATTAATTACCTCTTACTTCATTTTACTCAAGATTTAAGTGTGGAGCGAGTCAGCAACCTTCAAAACCAGAAATGCTGTGTAACAGGTCACTGCAGGGAAACAGGGACACTGCTGCTCTGGAATCAGTTCCAACAAGGGCAAAAGGCTAATTCCTGGCCCTAGACGAACGTCTTGTACCGGCTAAAGGAACAGAACCTCGTCAGTCTTGAACAGAGGAGGCTTTGTCCTGAAAGAGTATTGACAAAGTCAACCTGGATAACCGGATTTCAGGACTAAAGTAAACCTAAGAGCCTGTGTTACAAACAGAAACTAAGAGAGTTAAGGATTGAAACAATAATTTGAGTGTCTGGAAATTAACTGCCCAGTCATGATGCTGAAGTTTATCATCTGTTTTACTTTCCCGTGACTGCCATCAGGAGTTCGACTTATTTTTCACAGCGCAACAGTTACAGATTAAAACCACCAGGTGGCACCACGTGCTAAGGCAAAACCCCATTAGAAAGGTGTACGTGTGTACTCCAGCACTGCAGATCGGGAGCAGGTGGTGGTAGTGGGGGCGTGGGGGTGGATATGGTGGACTGGAAGGGCCAGCTGAGTATTTGGCTCCCTCAAAAACAAATAAACTCAAGAGTGGGATCTGAGCTGTGTTTTATGGAAGGCTTCCTGCCACCGTTTCATCTTCATGAAACCTGATTCGTTGTAACTGGTGCTTTCTCTTGCATAATATTTGGAAGCATGTGCTGAGCTGGTGACTCAGATGGGTGGGGGGCTGGGGGATGATGGAGGTAGTAAATGGCCAAATCAGCAGCAGGAACAAAAATGTTCCGTCCTGGACAGGCTGGATCTTTCTATGGCAGTGGCCACTGCTGGTGGATCTGTTCTCGACCTGTTTTCCCCTGGACTAGTGGGAGATGCACAAGAGCCCTTCTTCAGTCACCTACAGCTGGGGGTCCCGGGTCACTCCATCCTCAGCCGTGGTACTGGGCTGGAATACTGCTCTGCTCTCAGGAAAGGACGCAGCTCCTCCTGAGCGCTGCAGTTTATAGAGGCCTGGCGAGTCCAGTGCGGGGCTCCAGAATGCTGCACTGGAGCAGGACTGCACCAGTTTAGCACATGCGCTGCCCTGCTGCAGCACGCTTCCTGCAGTTCCTGCCTGTCGCTCTGAAGCCCTGGACAGGTCTGTGCTGTGTACAGCTCTGAGGAGAGCCCGCGATGGCTGGAACAGTCCTTCATCAAGCCTGTGGTAGTACAGGCATTGTTTCCAACACGGAAGCAGGAACTGTGTCCTGCTGACCTCCCTTTATATCGGGGCAGAGAAGGCAGCCGAGCGGCGAGGTCTTCCTGCACAGAGTCAGATCCGTTTCCTCGAAGCTGCAAACACCTTTCCATTCAGGAACAGAGTCCCTCCTTTTCAAAAGCTCTCATCCAAAGTAAGCCATATGCCCATTCTGATTTCTAGCCTTCATTCTTAATGTTTTACATCTAACACATCCAGTTTCTTTCCTTCTCGTCCTAGTCTATTCTCTCACTCATTCATTTCGGATTGGAGGAAAATAAACTTCAGCCGGAGACCTGATTAAATTTGAGCCTTACCAGCTCTCCACACGGGAAAAGCTGCCCTAAGTGCTTACCCACCCAGGAAGGCACACTGACTTGCACTGTAGAGTGCTAGACATACTCCTTGAGTATGTATGCCCAAGATGGCACCTGGGCATGGCCCACTGAGCTGGAGAGGAGAGGGTCAGGCTGGAGAGACATGAGGTATTTCTGCAGCCTGGAATCTAGGTAAATACAGCAATATTCCCAAGGATGGAAATGAAGACTCCCGTTGTACAGCAACCTATTCTAGGTTTAGCTAATTGCAGGTTGTGATATACAGAGAACTGACAGAAGAGCAATACCTAATGGATTTTAGGTATTCTCTTCCATCCTCAATCCTTCTATGCAAATTTTGCTGGCATTTCTGATATAAGTAGAACATTGTCTTATATACATGAGCACAGGGCTTTATTTATAGATTTACATGAGGATGCATTTTACTCTGCAAAAGCAAAGAAGATGCATATCTGCACAAGCCCTAGAACATCAAATCAACAACACCGTCACTTCAGCATCTGCCTCAGTCATGCAAAGACATATCAGCCTGCAAATGTGACTACAGTTCCTAGGCAAGCCATGTACAGGCCTGGCCACTGGCTAAGGTGAAGAGGAAAGTGATATAAAGATACACAAACACACATCACTCTGATTCTGTTTTGGAGTAGCAGTGGCATAAGGCACATTAGTTTGCCTCCAGAAGCATCCTGGCATTGGGCAATCATTATATAAACCTTCACACAAAACACAGACATTAATACACACAGAGTGATGAGCCAATTATGCAAAAGACACATTATGCATCAGAAAATACAAAGAGTAGGAAAGATGCAAAGGATTTTTTAAATCAATGGTTGGGTTTGGAGCTAAGAATATATTGGTGATATAAGACTTCTTGTGCTTAATGCATGGTGCTATTATTATTATTAAGGCAAGGGCTCCAACAATCCACTAGGAAATAAATAACAGGTTTTGTACATCTTGTTTTTCTAAACCTTCTACAAGTATAATTACATTCAGCTCCCCCAGTCTTGCTTTAGGCTTTAGTTGTCTCCAGTGATCAGAATGGCCCAGTATTCTCACTGGTGGGCTACACTTTAGGAACAAGCACTGATAACAGTTGGGTGCCCTCTGATTATCTGGTGAAGTCTGCTTTATTCAGAGGACTGCAAGCTGAGCTCTCAGTGTTGGAGCTGATTTTCCCCAACAGGGAATCTATAAGACACACCTGTCCAGGTGACAAACTTCACAGCCCTGTTTATTCTGCTGCAGGTTAAGGGTTGGGAGGAATGTGGAACTTTAGTGTCAGCAACAGCAGGCAGCCTTTTATATTGTTCTCCACCAAATCTCACCTTGAAAGGGTTAATCAAACAGCACACGTGCTCTCCTAAAGATGCTGGCCTTTACAGATCCATGCCCTTTGCAAAAAATGTAAAAGAAAAATCAGGAGCCCGGGCAGGCACAGTATAAAATGAACTACAGGAAGGAAAGATAGTGAGCACATCTTGCAAAGGATTCGAAACCTTTTCAAAGAAAATACGGGAAATCCATTTAGCTGGAATTTTTCATTCTCCGACCGGAGCTATCGGCTCTGGCGACTTGGATACACTGGCAGCGCGGCGACCCTGACGGGAGGAAGCACCCCCCTCCATCGCTCTCTCACCCTGGGTGTCTAATGAGGTCTCCCTAGTGCGCCGAGCAGACTCCTGCCCCTAAAACACAGGGCCTCCTTAAGAGGAATGGGCAGAGCTGCTGGCCGACTGGAAACTGTCCAAGTCACACAGCCCCATCCACGCCGTGTGATAATGAGAGCGAGCCTGCATTCCACTGCGGCCCTGCTTCCAGCACGGCGAGAGAGACGCACACACAGGCCGCAGGACGTGCGAGAGAGAAAGGCGGAGGCCGAGGGGGAAAGAGGCATGGAGGACCGCGGAAGGAGAGAGTGGGAGAAAGGATGTTTGCGGAGGGAGAGGGAGAAAGGGACAGAGGGTGGAGGGTAGCGGAGAGAAGGGGAAGAGGCGAAGGGGACAGGACAGGAAAAACCTGCGCAGGAGGTGGTGGAGGAGGGTAGCGAAAGACAGAGCCAGCGAGTCAAAGACGTTGACTGGCTTTTGAAGTTTTGCTTGTTTTTGAACCAAGGGGATTGCCAGGATCCCAATGAGACAAGACTGGAGCCAATCAATATCCTCAGCCAAGGCCATAAAATTCACATGGGATAAAGGCAAGCCATGCCAAAGATGAAAGCAAGCCCTCATGCCCGAAGAGAGCTCAATAGCCCAAACGGTTTCTTCTTTTGACTTTTCTGCGTGGAATTAACCTCAACTTGCTCCTTTGCAGCCAACGCACACTGACACAGCTCCCCACTCGAACCTCGAACAGCAGCTGCTGCACGGTTATGTGACATATGAACAGTGAATCTGTAGCTTCTTCTTCAGGGACTTAACGAAGCAAGTGAAAGCAGAAGGACAGGGTAAGGTGAGCATACTCCTTCTACTGAGGGTTAACGAACACTTTCTCAATGACGTCACAAGGGGGAGATGGTGTTCTTTTCAGGGCTTGTGTGCCAGTCTGGGCTCACACTTTATCGCCCCATTTTCCAACCGAACAAAGCTGCCAGAGCTGTGCAATTTGATAATTAGGAAAGTTCTTTTCCTTGCCTTCATGATGCCAAACTGCATCTTCATCCTCCAGTTAACAATTGTGCTAACAGCAGCATCACCTTCAGAACATCGTAGTGAGGGTACAGGACACTGGGAAGACCTCAGCCATGCTCAATCACAGGCAGTGCAAAGTATACAGAAACTCTCAAAAATGAGCCACTTCCAATGGCCCTGCAAGCACAATTACAAGACAACGGCACCAATACGTGGTATCAACACCATTCCTTTAGGAACACCTTCCACTGGACTCGCATTGTGGGATTTCTCGGATGCTGCAATATAATTGGCTGAAAACCCACTGCAGCTGAAGACTCTGGACATCAATAGTAAACATGTAGAAAGAAGGACAGTACCCAAAAGTCATGTGGCATATGAAAAAAGGTGCTTGCAGGCATGTCTTAATATCATTTTTAAGAAAAAGCTATGTTTCCCGACAGTCACTCCATTCATGATGTGGAAAGTTCAGCTAAGCGCCGTGGTGGGGAGCAGTGCCGATGTCACTTAAGCTAATGCTAAGGATGGAAAACGAATTAGCAAACCGCAGCTCGGAGGTCTTTCCTGCACGTTTTGCAGGCAGAGGCTTTTTTAGACCATTAGTGTCTAATGCCCTATTGTCTTAGCTTTAAAAATGCCAAAGTTGAATAACATAAATCAAAATCCAGGCTTTGGTACAGGAGGCAATCCCAAGAGTCACTTTTTATTCGGACATCCTGTAGCCATGCGTGCCATGATTTCGGAATACCTCGTTGCAAAATCAGCATGGATTAATAAATGCAACTCGCTCTCTTTTGTAGGAGCCCTTTTTTACTCGTACAAAGCAGAGACTCATGATAAGTGAGCACCCATATGACTCCATTCATCTAACCAATAAAAAGTTGCATGATTGTTGACAGCCGTGGACAGGGCTCAACTCAGACAGTCTCGGCCTCGGCTAAGAAAGCGTTTTCTCAAGAGGAGATCCGACAGCCAAGAGAGACACTGGCCAGCCAAAAACTGAATCAGTGATTGGCTGTGTGCCTGATTAAATAAATTGCTATGTGCCTGGTCAAACAATTTGTGCATCACCATGCCTTAAGATGGCAGAAAACAAAAAACATTGCTTGCATCTTAGCAAACCAAGACCTTTTTCAAGATCACTCCTGAATAAAAGATAAGATAAGACCAGTGATCTGAAAGTTTATTTCATCCCATCTACAACCCTTTGTGTAAAGAAAACAAATGTTTAGTTTGGGGCTACTTTCTAGTTACCCCAGGTGGGCTGGAATGAAAGGATAGCAATAACTTCTGTTGTTCTGAAATCTGGACCATTTCAGGAAATGCAAGATGCAGGCTCCCATATATAAGATGCAGGCAAAGCCACATTTTTTTTTCTTTTCTGTATCATTTGTACAATTTGGGTCAAAGCCTGCAGCTGACAAATCCTGAAATGGATCGAACCGCCCTGCAATAAGATTCTGTTTTTATTTTGGTTCCCATCCTCATACTGTTTTCATTTCGAATAAAAAATAATAATAAAAAGTTGTAAAAATATAAAGTTGTGGGATGTCAAGTTTTCCCAGGACAGACTTCAGTTCTCATAAGGAACATCTCAGTAAATTACTGAATTAATGAAAAAAGCACCATCTGGATTTATCAGTAATGCTACTATAATATGGCAGAAGAAAAATCTTATTAGAGAAGATTATTGCAACATCTGTTTATTATTTTACATTTCTCAGAGATTTATTACATACCCACTGGAAGGCTGGATTTTCCAACTGAAACATTTTTGTGAGTGAAAACATACAGGGAACTGGGCCTGATGCATGAAAGTTTGAATTATGACTTAAATATTTATTTTTTTGCAAAATTAAGTGTTCTTGACTTGGCTGAAACAGTGGACAAACTTGTGCGTGGTCCCAAAAACATCAGGGAACTACATATTTGAATTATAAATCCTATACGCCCCTTCTCTTTGTTCATGAGCAAGGTTTGGAAAAAATACCTGCAGCCCACAGAATAGCAGCAACAGCAATGCTGTTTTTTTTTTTAAAAAAGGAAATGAATTGGAGGCTAAAAAGATCTTAAAAGCTTCCCTCTCAAATTATCATCCAGAAAGATTTTTCTACAGACCAGTATCTGTGCGTTATACCTGACCTTTCACCTGCTCAGAGGTCACTCAGGAGTCAAAGTAACGCTCTTCGTGATTGTTCTTGTTAGATAATCAGCAGGCTAAGGAAAAAAAGATGTCAAAAGGCCTGGCTGATACTTGATTCTGACTGAGTTCGGCCAAGTAAGGTCAGACAGAATAATCAGACAGGAAGAAAGAAAAAAAAGAGAAAGAAATTGACTGTTAGGGGGAAGAGACATCACAGTGCCTTGAGAGGAAAGAAAGGCGAGAGGGAATGAGTGCTGGAGAGAGACGGAGACCAGAGAGTTGGGGAGGAAGAAACATGTGAGGAATTTGGATTGCAGAGGAGAGGTTACAGTAACAAAGAGTTTATTGTTTACATTGCATCTCGGAGGGACGGGGCGGGGGTGGGGTGTTGTGGGAGATACAGTAAACACGGTCCTGACAGAAAGCAGCCCTCCTCTGCCCCAACACACACCGCAGGGCTGGACAGCAACCTGGACTACCCCACAAAAACACACACTCACTTTTATCTCAGCTCCTGGACTCTCAGCCAGCGCAGGCTACTGCACTTTGCAAATTAACACTAACTCCACTGATAATTTCATTCAAGGCCCCGAAGATTTTCACACTGCATTACCCTACGACACACTCACATGCCACAATCTGCCAAATGTGTCTTCTATGTGATCTGATTACTGCAAAGCTCCAGCCTGTAATCACTGATTATACTCTCAGTATAGGAGCATTGCAGCTTTATTTAGTTTGTAGAAAATCTGGTCCAAAAACAACATTATCAGTAAAGATCAACAACGCAACATCACCAGTCTCAATGCACAGCGCTGGCTCACTGTAGCAACGTCCCAGATCTAAATTATGTTGCTTGTAATGCGGGTTGAGAAAACGCGCATTTCAAATAGAGCCGTCTCTTGCACATGCTGGGTCGGTGGTTCCGCAAGGTCGCCCGCCGACACAAGTACCCGGAGATCCTACTGCTTTCCCGTCCTTCTTCTGGACCGAACCGGCTGAAACGGGTGGGACGAGAGAACACGCACTAACACCAACTGGGCTCCGCAGCCAGAATTTTTGCCTCTCGACTTTCGATGGGACAGAAGTAAATAGCAGCAAACAAGCAATTATTTTTGGCAGGCAAACTTCACCATCTTTTCCAAGAAACTGAGAGCGGGGAGGGAATAGAGAAGGTATGAAACCACCCTAACAGATGTCATTTAAGTTAATATATATATACAAAGAGACACAAAAGTCTTTATGAGTTTCTCAAGGGCTGTGGTTGGTTAATTACATTTAATGCAGTTTTTTTCATTCTTAATGTTTTTTTAAACCTACCCCCAGTTCCTTTCAGCGATTTTTACCATTTAAAAAAAAATAGCTGTCATAACGTACGCATAATACAAAACATCTGGAGCTCTAGCACTGAATAAACATGCATAAATTGACATAGTTGCTTCAGAAATGGCTGCAGAGAGATGAGCTTGTTGAAGAGGTGCAGAGAGTGAGAGAAAGGGCAGGTTTGCAGATGATGATAGCTCCCAAACTGAACCCCTTCACCCCATTCCAGGCATCAGATCTCCCCAAGTGCTTCATACAGATGCACGCCCACACATGAAGACAAACTTGCACAGCTCCCATGCAGTGCTTCAGGTCTCTATACTGTATGACAATCGGGATGCTTGTTTTCCTTCAATGGAGACAACCCTGACAATTTTAAAATCCTGATCCTGTGAGAGCCCTATGTGGTAAATTTGCAAGGGAATAGTTTTACTGTGCATATACCACGCAAGTGCTCCCTAAGACACCTACTGTACCTTAAGTCAGGAGTGACCAAGTCCAGCCCTGGAGATTCACAAATCCTGCAGGTTTTCTCATTTCTTTAGCTATTGGATCATTACAGACAGCAAAAAATAAACACGACCAATCAATCGTTGAGGATTGGTGTGGCTCAGAATTGCCTTTTCTCCGCTGTCAGGTTTCAAAGGCACTGGTCAGAAGTGCAGGTTCCCCTGCCCCACAACTCAGATTTCTTCTCTGCTCAACGTCTGGCTCCAGCAGATCCAGACTTTCAAATAGGTGAGATCCTGCAGGATTGTAACTCATTTCATTCTAAAAATAGCTATGTATTAAAGGCCCAGAGGTAGCCTTTTTAAACAAAACTTTGCCAAACAATTGATTCACACAAAAAAATCAACTTTAGATGCACATTAACTTTCTAGTTTTTCTTCTGAGCTTCTGGAAATAGCTCATTTTCTGATGCACAAAAAAAATGAAAGAAAATGATAACAGATGCCGATATACTCATTCAGGTGTTCTGGCTTGCTTCTTACAAGAAAAGCAAAGATGTCCCTTTTCAGCTTGCATTTGGAAATTACAGGACTGTTTTTGCTCAAGACAACAGTGCTCCTATTAACAGCCGAGGACTGGGTGCCTGCTGGGTGTAGTGTTAACTTTATTATGAAGTGGCACCTCGGTTTTAAACTGTGCTGTTAAAAGGCAGTTGATTGATTCCATAGTTACACGCGAGAGGAGGCCATTCGGTATTCAGTAACTAATTGATCCCAGGATTTCCTCCAGCTGCTTCTTGAATGGCGGCGAGGTATGTTTTGACGAATGGGTAGTTCGTTCCATGCTCCCACAACCCTTTGAGCAAACACCGGCAAGCTCCCCAACCCTTACAGAACTAAAAAGAGTTTGAACGTGTTGCATCAATCGTGAAAAGCTGCCCCGCTCTCCCAGGGCCTTTCCTACTTGTAGCGCTTTTCATCCTAAATGATCTGAAAGGCCTTCAAAGACCTTGACATACGTCACCCACCTAGATGACACACAGCACACACACTGTACAGCAGCTCAGGGGGAGAACAAACTGCTTCACAATTCAATTAAGGGGATTAACTTCAGGGAAGCTAGACTGTGTAAACAACCCCCAAAAAACCAAAGTGGGCACCTGGGCTAACACACCTCATCTTTACAACAGTGGTTTAACATCTCATCTGAAAGAAGACATCTCCTACAGCACAGTGTCCCTGGTCACCTTACTGGGATAAGGAAGGGCGCCACCTGCTGCTCCACTAAAACCACTTACAGCTGCAGCCTGGTCTTCCTTATTAGTCTCCCATTCAAATACTTGACCAGCGTAAGTCTTGCTGACTTTCTGAGATCTGACGATATCAGGTGAGAAGGTGGTGACACTGTTGCTTATCCCAGCAGTGGCCAACCCCAGTCCCCAGAGAGCCACAGTCCAGCAGGGTTAGGGCATCACATGTGAATATACTGCACCCTCCAATTTAAAATCATTCGAAATAAAAAGAACCACCCTCTCCAGCCCCAGGAACTACAGGTAGCCATTCCTGCTCGTGCGTTTCCAGACCCTCTACGAGCGGGGGATTTAAGAGACTGATAAAACCTGCCGGAGAGGTCTCTCTCTCTAGGATAAGGTCTGGCCACGTCTGGCTTATCCTTTCAGACCTGTCCCACTGGGAACACAGCTCCAGAGTTCAAAACGACAGCATCTTCAGGAAACAACCAGCTCAGAGACCCTCAGCGGAGAGTGGGACTTAAACACTTACTTTCATGAATGCTAAAATGTTAACAGCTTAAAAAAAGTCCACTCGCTTCTTTCTGTTTATAAAACAATACCAGTTTGCGGGGCAGCAAGGTACAGTAGCATTTCCAAAGAGGGAACTTTTTCAACTCTTTAAATTGTTTCATGTGGCGTCACTCGCTTTTCAGCAACTAACATTTCTCCCAAGAGCGGCAGAACTTCTGCTTTGCCCCCCCCACAGTCGTTTCCCTGTCTTGGCCCGTCGGATTCGTATGGGCCCGGGTGCTGTTGACACAGTTCACAGCACTGTAATTTAACAGCATGGCTTCCAACAGCACGTTCTTATTACTTTTTGGTATTTCTCAAATCTAAATTGGGACTGGTTAAAACTTAACCAGTGGGGCAGTTTTCCATGTGTTTTTTTGGGGGGAAAAGCATTAAAAAAACAAGCTAGAATAAAAAAGCCGGTCCCAGTTAAATAATTCAAGCTGCTGTGTAATGTATTTGGAGGAAAGAACCCAGAACTGCCAAACCGCAGGCCAGGAGGGGTGTGTCGGAGTGTGTGTGTGTGTGTGTGTGTGTGTGTGTGTGTGTGTCAGGGGTGGGGGGCGGTTCAAGGCCTTCTGTCACAGTCCCAGACTCTCCAGAGTCATTGAAATACTTTCCACAATAAGCTGTGTTCAATTACACAAGTACACATGCACACAGACAAGTAACTCTGTTCTTGTGTGAATTCTGAAATGCGGTACAAAGCTGAGTAATGCAACAGTAAACCGTTTCCAGAACAAATCTGCCCTCTGTGGCGACCGCGTACTCCTGGAGGCTTCACAGCACCTCGCCGTTCGAGCGGCTGCCCGCTTGGTGTTCCGGTGGCGCAGGCGAGCGTGATCGAGTGGCGCCGACAGGCGGACGGAGCCGAAGGGAGGACTGATTGACTGAAATGTCAGAACTGCCTACTTGGGGAGGGGAGAACTTCGCGCGTGCTGCTTCTTTGCGTCCGGGTGCCACAGCTGGGTTTAGGGGATCCAGCCTGTCCCGTTTCGATCACGTTCCTCTTCCGGATTCACGAATGAAAGGAGAAGAATCCCTGGCACCGTATTCCCTTTCAGAAGAGCTAGATGCCATCAAAATGTATTACACACCGCAGGCAAATGATCAAGGGCCACCCCACCCTCCCCTGTGGCAAAAAAGAAATGGCAGGGGCACACAGAAGTAGGACCAATCCCCACGTCCCATAACCCACCGGCCCGGACTGGCCTTCCTAAACAGGTTCTTGGTCTTGGAGGCCGTAAGCTGAACGTGAGCCGAGCCAAGATTTTTTAATGCACAACAAAATGTGGTTTAATTTCTTAACATTCGTTTTATTACTAATGAGCGTAAAATGGCCTGATTGACGCACACTACCCCCGAAAAATAAAAAAAGTGCACAAGCTACAAAACATTGGTCTGTCAAGTCACGTCCTGGCTTATGGTGCCTGACACTGCGGCTAATAACTCTCTTTCCTTTGGTTTGAGCCCTGGAGAGCGGGAGGACCTCCTGTTCTTACTGGATCAATTAGAAAACTACTAAACTGGCCTAATTAATTACCTAATTGAACAGGGTTTAACATCCTTTCCCAGATGTTTCGGTGCTTCGCAGCACCGCTATTTTTTCACCACCACAAAGGCATCACACACACACAGACCCCCCACAAGACCCAGGATGTGAAGGCCAAACAGTTTCACTTTTGTGCTGCAACAATGTTGACACCATCTGCAACAAGTCTAAGATTTCCACAGACGGTAATCTAGAAGCCCAGACACGGAAGAGCTTCACAGAACAGGCAGGGGGACCGTGCTAATTATCTGCATGCTGCAAAGTGGACTGAGGTCTGGTTGGCATGAGTGAATGAGTAAAACCATTTGGCACATGTGAAAAAGGCAAGCTTAGTTCTGTTATCATCAGTCTGTATGGAATGACGGTTGCATGTGCAAGGCTCTAAAGAACAAGCCATTCTGTCCTGGGTGCTTTTCCATATCGTACTTTTGTCAACCACATCGAGTTGCTAAGATACTGCTGGATTGCGGTGTTATTCACAGCCAATGGCCACAACAGCAGCCTGTGACGTCAGCGTGATTTCATTGGTCGCTCACACTTCAGAATCCGACAGCAGAACAGATATGGCAGGAAGTTCCTTGAGCTGCTGCTGCCTGCAGGCTTTCTGTGCAGACAAGCAAGATGGAGAAGAGGCTCTCACCTGCTCAATGAGCTGGATATTTTGAAATGAAGCATTTCGGTTACTACACTATCAGAAAATACCAAAAAATGTATATGCCAATTTCCTCAAAAAGAAGAAACATCTATGGATATTTCAGAGGTGAGAACAGCTGTCCTAAATGTACCTGGATCAGAAGACTGTATGTTGCCCTAATAAACACAGCCTGTTTTGCCTACTCAGAGTGCACCTGAGCATGGCATAGATTTACCGCTCATGATGCGATTCAGAAAACCTGAAGCTGTAGACAGATCTGAAATTTACTTTGCGTTTACCAATTTATTGCCACCCTGGCAAGAAATGAACCTTGCACATTAACTAGAAAGCAACATGTGTGATAAATACCAGCTTTCATTTAGTGTTCCATGTGGTCCTGTTCTATGCAGTTAATGCTATAATTATAAATGGCTCACAATGCACGCCTAATGTGTTCTGTAAAGAAGAAATAAGAGAATTACCATTTTCCTTATTTTTCCACACCCATAAACAGGCGGAGATGCAAAAGTATAATTTTGGTTTTGTTTACCACTCTTTCTCAAATTTCTCCCAACAATAAATGACTGTTAAAAATCTGGAAGCGATTTGTGGTACTGGATGAAAAGGTATTCAGTTGCAAAGTTATTGTAACCATTGACCATTTGCACGCTTGAATGGCCACTGCAAACCAACTTCAGAACAACAGAAAGAAACTCCAGCCGGAAATCTGAACGAGAGAGAGAGGACGTTCAGCGAGAGGTCTTCCCAGTCACACAGCAGAACACAAAGCAGTTAGCAGAGCCTGAATTGCCTCTGCGTCTCCACTGTGTTTGCAGGGAACTTTTTGGGGGTATGAAAAGTTCCTGGCATCATCTCCGTTTCTGTGGAAGCTGAGTGGATTGGGAAGAGGTCTCAGGCGGTGGGTCCTCATCGGACAAGGGTCCCCCAGCCAGGCTGCTCCCCCTTTTAACTCTTGTAGCGCACCCCGACGACAGGGGGGGCACAAGCTTTCTGCTCCATTCGGTTCAGGAGTAAGAACATTTCTGCGTTTGTACCAGACCGCTGCAGCCCTGCTGGCAAAGAGAAAATGTTCGGCCTTTCAGAAGGGATTGGGTAAATCTGGATGGAAGACATGGAAAAAAGAACGCAGACAAACCGTGCCCTGGCTAGCCACCAGGTCACACTTCCAGGAGCGTGCACCAGGCCAACGGTCACTACTGTTCGGCCCGGAGGAGGCCCGACGGAGCCCTGGGCTCACTGGGAGAGAGGTGTCAGCTGAGACACACGAGCTGTCAGTCCGCTCCTAGAGAAGGGGTACCCAGTCGGGGGTCACTGAGGATCAGAACGAGCTTTAATAAGCATATATTCTTCCAAACCTCTCCCTTGATTCTCTCTAATTACAGCTCCTCCACCCTCTGCCCTCCGCTCATATTCCTTTTAACGGTGGGTGCTATTTGTGTGCAGCACTGCAGAAGTTAATGAGACACGGTCAATCGCAGCAGAGCCAGAGAGCCACTCTAATCCTCCGTAATGCAGCCCCCCAAATGCCGGCACAGCCTTAGTGGGGCAATTTCACTGATTGTAAGCGGTCAACCATCATGCCCTGTCTGCGTGCCCGGTCAGCCGCCTGCAGATCTGAAACGCGATACCGCGCCAGTCAGACACTTTTCACCGCAGCCCAGCCTTCTCCTCTCTCCCCGTCACTGCGAGGGAGAGCGCAGCGAAGAGACTGTAAAAGCTGATTGCAAATAATAACAAAAACACGGAAAAAAAGTTCACTGCTGTGCTATTGCTGTTCAAGCTTGCCCCAAAATACAGGCCTCCCATATGGAAACGGGATACCAACCCTGTCACGTTCCATTTCTCACATGCTCAGATCTTTACTTTTTCCGTTCAGTTCAGGTTTCTTGCAAAAAAAAAATGATTCTATAACCTAACACCTCCTAATTTTTTTTTTACAAAGCACTAACATATAAAGCTGCAGGAAAAAGAGAGAAGTACAAATCCTTTGGAAAAAGAACTGAGAAACTGTGTCGCACACTCCGAGACCCACACCTACTTTTCCAGGGAACAGGACGTTTCAAAAAGAGCCGCGCGGCTCTCAGACAATGGGGCATTATTACTGAGGGCTCGCTCTAGAGTTTCATCGCAGCTCAATTGTGAAAAGTGATTAGAAGGAAAGACAAAGAGTAGGGCTTTTCAGAAAAAAACTCCAAAGCTAACATGAAATTAATATCATTGGCTCCCAAACAGCTCCGCATCTGAATGCCTATCTAACAAAACTCTGATATGAAAAACACATAATAGATTTAATTTTTTTTGTTGCGCAGTGGCATTAAACCACGATAGAAGACCGAGATGTGTTGGTGCAAATCTCTGCACTTTTTTGCTTGCGGAAGATATCTGGCTCGTGGTAGAAAGGTGGTCTTGAAAGAAACCAGGCTATTGCACAGCAGCGAGCAAGCGAGGCCACCGACGAGCGACTCCCTCCCCTCTCCCCCTTCCTCCCACCTTCCTGACTGCCGTGTTTTCTCAGCCGTCACGCCTGTTGACACAGATCAGAGGCTGCGGGGGTCAAAGGTCAACAAGCTAATGATGGCGGGTCAGGACCCTGACAAGTGGTGTTTAGTAGGGGTCGCGTGGCTGCCTGCCTGCCGTCTCTCTGGGAGGTCAAAGCCGTGCTGTGGGAGAGCCAGAGAGGATTTATTGGGCTCCTGACACAACCGGAGCGAGGGCTGCGCCCCCTCCCCATCTTGGTGCACACAACCAAACACACAAAGCCAGGCTGGAAAAGACCAGTGTGTGCTACAGGGCTAAAAAACAGTCATTTACGCACCAGATCACTGCCATATGAAACTTAGTCGAAGAAACGCAAACATCCATGATATAGTGTACGACAGACCTCCAGGCAGAGACAGGAGCGGGCCCCAACACCTCAGATGTTTTTTTAGAGCCGCGGATATACAATAAAAAGCATTTAAAAGAGAAGTGTCACTATGAATGATCCAATGGCTTCTCAGAACAGGTGTTCTTAATTCTAGTGCAGTTATTCGTGGAGCAAACCACAATTTCCTCATAATTTACTCATTCCAATTATTCCGTGTCTGAATTATCCCTTATACAAGTGACTTAGTCATTAATGGGCACTTATTACAATGATGACAAACACATCCGGTACCAGTCAAACTGGCTCCTCCGTGACTAATCTCCCAGGTTGTATCAAACGCCACACAACAATAAAAGCCGGCAGGAAGTACAGAGAATAAAATGTACCAATCAAATTGGAATATAAATACAATACAAAATACAAAAACAGAGATTAGTAATAATACTCGATGCTCAGGTAAATAAGAGCCGTCTACGATTTTTAAGAGGGGAAATTATTTTATTTTTTTTATCAAGCAATGAAACAAAATTGGTCTTTCCCCATACACAGTACTGTTCAACAGTGTCCACTGTGTGCGCGTCTGAGGCAGCTGTCCCCTCCCCGCGCGGCCCGGCTGCTCTGGAGGCAGGCAGACGTGAAGCAGGCCGCGGCGCCTCAGGCCCACAGGAACCCAGCTCCCCTCGCAGGCCCCAGGTTACATAAGGAGAGCATTAGCTAAAGGTGGGTATATTTATACGGCTGCTAGGAAAGAGCAGAGAAGAGCAGACACGGGCTCTTCCTTGGCACTCCCAGCACAGAAACAAGCATTTAGGCAGGAAGGGCAATATGGGCCTGCCACAGTAAGAACAGAGTGGAGAGCAGTAAGGCAGTAAGTAAAGCAGGGGGAGGCACGGGACCGCATGACCCAAACCATGCACCCACAGGCAAGGAGGCAGCAGAACCGATTCACGAGGGGAAGCTCTCGGAAGAGAATGGACACTTGCCTACCAAGTACCAAAGTCATACTTTACCACCAGCATTCCACAGGCACAAGCCAAGCATTCCCTACAACAAGCTGAATTTCCAGGAGTCTGTCGGGAAAATCCAGTCCATTTAGAAAGCCCAGTAAAAAAAAAAAGGTCGTCATTATGACGACCCAGTTACAGTAAGCAGGCTGGAGAAAATGTTAAACATCGGTTCAGGCATCCATTCAATCGCAGGCAGCCTCCAACACACAGCTGCCCCCCCCTCTGCCCAACCAGCACAGTTCCCTGGAAGAACTGTCCCCCCACACCCCGACACAGAACATTTCACATTTGCAATCCTTCTCACCTCCCCCTCCACACACGAAAAAACGGTGTTTTTCGACGTTTATTTTTGGGACCCCTAAATCGATAGCGAATGTGTCGACACGCACTTTTCTTACGCTGACTTTACTGTTAAAGACATGTGGAATATTTTTTCTTATGGGAAAATGAAACAAGACGGTTTCTGGACAGTAGTTACGTTTTCTTTGATTCTGTTTCAGATCTTTTGGAACTCTATGAAACACAACAAACTCATTTTTTGGCTCACTTTACAAAGTGCTTTTGCACACATTAGTGACAGCTTTCCGTCTTTGGAGCCCTGTTCTAGAACAGTAACACTAATACCATATGTGATAACACAGGATGAGATAGCAATGGAGCCTGAACTCTCTTTGACTTCAATATGACCTTGTCTTTCAAGACAGACAGCTCACACGTCCTCTCTGTTATTCCTATGATCTGCCCAGCACAAGCCTGGCTGCAGTTCTTTTAGGCTATCCACTGTAAAAGTACACACCAGGGTGAAGTTTGCAGATCTCCAAGTTTTTCTCCAGATTCTGCACTTTCTGCGTATAGAGTGCTTAGCTTTGCATCAGCGAACTTCTTTGTCCACCTACACAGCTGCTCTTTTACGTTGTCATGATCTGCTACAATTTGCTCTGCTCTTACCAGTGCACGAGGCCTTGGCTGTGCTTGCCACTGCTTTTACAAGGTACACCATGCAGGGAAGATTTTCCAACCCATCGCAAATCAAAGCTGCGCTGTACCCACCGAGCGGTCAGCATGGAAAACACGCATAGGCCCGGGAAGAACATGTCACAGTCTGGGGGTACGTCATCACCATTCCCCTCACTCTGCGGCTTGGACCAAAGGAGTTTTGTGCAGGAGTCAGGATGTCGGCCAGGTACAATTAAAAACACAGCTACAGTAGTTGGTCTTGCCCTTACTGTGCTTCCCCTCAGCTCAACTGCCCGGCCGCCCCCCCCCCCTCAAAAAGCCAAGCGCCCATCAGTGAGGAGAGATGCAGTGGCCCCCCTCCCAGCCCCACCCCGTCCCCGCTGATGGCGAGGGGGAACGAGGCACACTGAATAATTGGGGTGAAGGGTCCCTGCAGGCCCAGCACGAGGAGCAGGCTGTATAAAGCGGCCCTTTAAGCCAGCCCTCGCTGCAGCAGAAAGGTAGAGCTGTTTGTGTTGGCGCCGGGACAGCATACCACATGTCTCTGTAATATTCAGTAATGTGACCTCAGGAAACCCGCTCCGCTGAGGAATATCTAACCCAGGCCCTGTAGTCTTAAAGGCACCCTGCGCCCAGACGGGCCTTCTCCCCCCCAGTCCTTTCAAGTCGCACCGGTGCTTCTGCAGGGCGTTCTACTGCCCGGAAAGCAACAGAAAGAAACTCCTGGGGAACACGAAGAGAGAAGTGGGCAGCAAGGGCTGGGGACACCCTCCCGCCGGCCTCGGCGTGGAGCCCTTCCACGGAGGAGCGCCACGCCGTGTCTGCCGGAGGCGCAGAGTGATGGACAGGGCTCCGGCTCTGCCAGCGCCGCCAGAAGAGCTTTCAAACTGCCCCGCTTTGGCTGGGGGAAGGCTCGGGTGATTTATGAGGTTCGATTTGCTAAATTGATTCTCCAATGCCAAGGCTGGATGGGGTTTAGCGTCGCAATTTAAAAAAACAAAACCGTTCACATTCAGAAAATCTGGAACGCATCAAGAAGCAAATTTCATTTTCAAATGAGAAGGCCAGAGATTACTGGACTATACATACACACAGCATTAGATTCCACCCCCCCTTTGAGCTCATTTTCCTAAACTGGCAACGCCAGCCCGGACAGCTCGGTTGCCACACAGCTATAGCAGCATCGTGATGTTCTGTCCCTCCAAAACTTCGGAAAAGCTGCAGATAAGAACGTGCTGGAATGCACTGTAAAAACCAGTCATGAGTTTACCAAAATTGAGTTAGGGACTAACGAAGTTAAGGGTGCTAATCACAGCCTCATGCTAATGGGATGAGACAGTCAAAGCGAACAGAACAGAAACGGAGGTCAAGGGGAAAGCATTCAGTTGAACATTTTTTTTCCCCACAATGAATCCCAAATGCCCAAGAAGAAAGGAAAGACCATGAGGAAAAAGACCTTACAAAAAAAAATTCACCAAGCGTGCTGGTAACTGCGGGGGGGCAGTTCTTAGGACTGCAGTCCAGCCTCAACTCTACATGTGTCAATTATTGTACAGAAATTTGCCAACCTGATGTACTGTTACTGCCTTCACCAGCTGAGTTAGCCCCAGAGCTACAATTTGCTCCCCGATCTCCTGGAAACCTTGGTGAAAAGTTTAAAAGTGTATAACTGCCAGGAGGTGGAAGAGGGAGATAAAGAAAATGTCAAACATGGTTTTGGAGAATAAGGCAGAGAGATTATCTGAAGCTGGGGATAAAAGGAGCACGTTCTGTGCGGGAGTATTAATCTCCAGCACGCACCCTGCCTACCCCCAGTGACAGCTGCAGCGCACAGGTGAGTAATAAGGAATGAGGATCGAGGGGTGTCCACTAATCCCGGCCCTTCGCTTACCCCCCGCCCTCCGTAGGCCGAGAGGCACTCCCCAGTCGACGGGCCTGCTCAGGCCCACACCTGCCTCCCCTGGGCCGCTCCTGACAGCTCCCACAGTGCTGTCATTGTGAGCCCAGAACACAGCCCCCCCACCCCACCTCCTCTCTGCAAGCACACTTACCTGAAACGACCTCTCCCGCGCCCAGCCCTGCTGTAAAACAACACGCACATCAAACACCACCGGCACACCCCAGCGGCCACTGTAACCTGCAAAGGCTGCCCTGCTTGGCAACAATACGGTATTGTAAACTCACAAGTTACTGTAGGCTGTTCAGACACATGTAATCTGCACTCGACAGCTGAGGCACTAGGCATGGCAAGGAAACTTTACTGCCTTTCCCATGAAAGTCTCAGCTAAGCAACTATGCCCTCTTGCAAGAGAAAAGCAGGAATAGCCAGCAAGTAAGAAATTATCCTGCAAGACATTTTTTGCAGTGAGCACTGCTAACACACATGCACAGTAGTGCATCACTATGTTATGGCCTTCAGCTTCAAAAAGCTTAGACACTAAAATATCCACGGGAAAAATGGGAGTATAAGAAATTAATTTTGAATACAGGGTCTTGAGTTTCTAGGGCCAACTTAAAACCCTACTGTTCTCAAAGATGTTTTTTAAACAAATAATGCCCAATTTGAACAAGAAAAGATAAATCCAAGTGCGCTAATATTAGCACATGGCATAAAAATAAAACTACTACTATTCCTACTTCTAGTACATACAAACGCCACATGATAAAACAGAAGATATGTTTGCCTTCTACCCATTTCAAAATGACCCACAAGACATAGGAAGACAAAACATTAATAAATTGGTGCCAGTTCACATAAAACTGCACGGAAAAGAAGGCATATGAAATTAATGAAGTTGCATCATAAGATTCCTGAAGTGTTCTTGTTTTTGGAGGAACAGAGCCCTGCAAGAACATCCATCCATTTTGCAACCACTAGATCCAATTCACAGGGCGCAGGGGAGCTGGAGTCTATCCCAGCAAGCACCGGGCACAAGGCAGGATACACCCAGTCCGTCGCAGGGCAGACACAGACATGCACACACTCACACCAGGGCCAGTTTTGCCAGATGCCAATTAACCTCTGAACCGCGGGAAAGCCTGTGCTTGGAAGCCAGAGCACCATGCAAACATGAGGAGAACAGACAAACTCCATGCAGATAGCACCTCAGGTCCTGGACAGAACCCAGGGCCCAGGCGTAGTGTGGCAGAACCACTGCGCCACCTCGCCACCAAAACCAGTACTGAATAAAAAGGTGAGGCTCTAAAATAAATCTCCCAACCTGAAACGAGCCAGGGAGAGTCGGAGAAAAAGTCCACTTGCCAAATTCCTAACCCTGACAAGCAATTAAAGCACTCCATCTCCTCATCTCAGGTTCAACGCTCAACTTCAAAAGTTAAGAGAACCGCCTTTGGAAAAGGGACTCTGGGTTTCCTGGCGATGCTTCTGGGAGTTGGTGTTTGCCTACTTCACTTCAGGCCCGGCCCACTCGGCGCTGCCAGTTGATTCATTACTCCTCGTCTCGCCCCCATGAGAGTGAGGAAGAGCAGACACGCTCCCCTGTTGCCACTATCGCTGCAGGCGCCACAGTCCATCATGGGCGAGTCCGTGCCAACGTCGAGGAGCTACCCATTTCTGCAGTGCCATGGCACTGGGGTCACTGATGGGAACTCTGACCAAATAACTTCAATGCCAGGGGACAATCTTGCATCATTACCATAACTGGCAAGACATCTCTAGATTGCGATGTCTGAAACAAATCTCAATTCCACGTATACTAAATTTATTTGACTGATGCCTTTATCCAAAATGACTTGATTATTTTATAGAGCCGTTTCACAGGAACAATTCAGATTAAGTACTTTGTTTAAGGGTACAACAGCAGCGTCTCAAGGGGAAATCTGAACCCATGACCTTCCAGTTACAGGTACACATCCCTGACCACTGCACCACACTGCTGCCCCTATGGCTTAGACATCTCTCTGGGCTTGGTGACTGCTTTTCCTGGTTGAGCCATTGCACTCTGAGCCTCAGGGGCTGTATATATTCACAGGCAAACCAAAGTTTCATCAAAGTTCTGGAATTCCCATAATAAAAAACACACGCTCCAAAACTACAAATACCAACACAAGGGCAATCTACAGAGGTGCACCAGGCTGAAATAATCTAGTTAGCACCGCACATTGCAATTGCTTTGTTCTTCAATATTTCAACAGTTATAGTGGTACGTATCTGATAAATTAGATTCTGTCTGACTCCTGTTGAGCAATGGTGTTAATAGGCTTAAAGGACAAAAGAAACCAAAGAAAAAGGAGTAAAAAAAAAAAGAAAAAAATGAAACAACAAAAAAGAGGGCTAAGGCTGAAGAATTGGTAGGCATTATCAAGGGTTTGTTCTTTAAGGATGGAGCTCATTACAAAACGGCTGCCAGTGAATTGTGGAGCGCTATCGGCTTACAGCTCTTTTAAAGAGAGAAATCAATAGGCTAAGCCCTAGTTCACCCCAGATTCCACATTTCATCTGAGAATAAAGACGCTTTCAAATATGTGTTACACATACTGTACTCAGAGAATCTGTGGCAACACAATCATCAGGATTAACAAAAAAACAACTTCTCTTCTGGTTTAACATAACTTTGCAGTTTAATTATTCTTTCAATTCAAAATGCAAGGTAAGAATGAAATAAGACTCTTGTTGTCATGTTGTGACAGATGCTTTTACCCACAAGAAGAGAAGCACCACAAATGTCGGCAGATGGGTGGTGCAAACTGCCTGAACCTAACTTGTCCATTTCTACAGTTCCAAAAACGGTATAAGGCCTTCATATGTCAAATGGCTGCCACCTCTCAATACTACCACCGCTGCCTAGGGGGCTACCTCGGTCTGTCTCAGAGAGAACAGGCGTGCCGAAAAGTGGCAGAACCTTCCCCATGAAATCTCATGATCCTCCACAAAATGCCACCCCTCCAGTGGTATAAAGAGACCTGCTCTTTCTCAGAGATCCTGCTGAACAGGCTTCATGGGGAAGATAAAAGAACATGTTTAAGATGAAAACGGAGGGAGAGGGAGAGACCCATTCCTTTTACATGCTACTTTTGTGCTTTTTGGCGTGCTATATCTGCAAGAGTCACCTCGAATGTTGACATCTGTCTTTTGCAGTGACATCGGATGACAACTGTTCTGTTCACAGAGTTAGTCTTCACCCAGATCGTTTCTTCTTCCCAAAACCGATTTAAGGTGCTTATGGATGCATGCCATGCAGTATGTGGTAGTACCTTTGTTGAAGATCAAACATTTTTCAAACCAGCCTGAAAAATTAAAACATTTTAAATTTAGTCATAACTATCACTTTGTTTTACATGGAAGGGCTTCATCTTTTACATTTTCTTTGAAATGGTTATGTTGTCACTGGGTTTACTAATAAGAAAATCAGGAAAGGCTTGGCAATTACACTGCAAGCAGAGTAATCAAGGCTATTATACCTCGATCAAGATTGCTTGGTATGTTACTTGGTAATTGAGAAAAACAGACAGTATCGAAACTAAACTTCACACAAAGATAATTACATTCCAAAACAAACAGTCCACTGCGAGAGAAATACGTCTTTCACTGGATAACCACATATTCCATAATCATGTAACCCGAAACTCCAGTTATGGAAACTAAAAACACACTGCAGCGCCATCGAGCTGCCTCTATGTTAAAACTCAGATAAAAAGCACATTTTCAAAGAACTGCGTGATTTTCTAATACTTCTTATAAGAAACTTTAAGTGAATACGTAAAAGGATAACCTGAATTGATTAATTATCACACTTTAAGGTCTTCCTTATTCTAATAAATGAAATGTCTTTAATAGGCCTCTATCTACAAAATGATTTAAGACAGAAAGGCTGTCTAGGGCTTAAAATATACATTTTAGTAGAGCAAACCACTTCCAGTAAGGCAATCCTTTTAAAGAATACAACAAAATGTCCTCCTGCTGGGCTTTTTGACAAATCTGCTACCGTTCTGCCTGTGCTTGCTGACGCGGTATGAACAGAAACTGGTTTGGGATCTTGGTGGGGAATCACGGAGCTGGAAAGAGGGCCCAGAGGAGAGAGCCTGAGAGAGAAAGAGACGGGGCAAGGAAGACTAACAGGAACAGGGAGGGCCAGGGCATAAAGAAAAGGAGGCAGACAGGGAGTGAGGGAGAGCAGTGAAAGTTTCGGTAACGAGAGTAATAAGCAGCCGTGCTGTGCTATTGGCCACTGACCACATCAAGGCACTGGTAATGATAGTTCTGCACTGTGGGGCTGCCCTCACTGCCGTATCACCGCTACAGGTGGCTCTCCTGCTCTGCCTCTGCCCCCTTCATTACACACACACACATCGCCCAGTCTGTAATTAGTATAAAAGAAAAACCGTCAGGGCTTCCTGGGACTAATGATCCCACTCATCTTCCCGGGCCTCCTTGCCCAAGCCGCCAATTAAGGCCCATGCGGTTCAGAGCTGTTTACTCCCTGGTCATGAGCTGAGATCCCTGGTATGTCACTTGACTTGATTTTTATATTTTAAAAAATACATTTACTTGGAGGAGGAAATAGGAGGGCTGACGTCTAGTGTACAATCAGCCTTTGCCAACCTCATAACTCATCTAAACTGCAGATTATATCGCAGTTTATATTGCTGTTCCCTTCAATTACAGAATCGCTGGAACTGGCTGGTGCTTTTAAATGTTTGTCTCACCTGGAGTTTTTCAACAGCAGCAGGAAAGCCACAGACGGCACTGCCCGTCATGCTGCTGCTCTTATAAGAGCCAGGTCGGTTTTATTTTTTAAACTCCTGAACGCGTAGCATGAACCAAGGCTCTCTGTTAACGCAGCAGCAGCTACACGTCACCTGGAATAAGCAAAGTAAACAAAACAGAGTAACCGCACCGAGCTCTTATTGCTAAATCGGTATTCGCGTGCACGATATGTCACACGTTTGATTAGATGCAGGACTTCACGTCTGGCGTCATTTCTGAATGCTTTCACTGTTCAAAAGCAACTGGAAAATTTTAAAACATGGCATTCAAATTTGAAACTTGCTGCTGCAAAGCTGAGTTTTTGGCTTCAGAATGGGGGTCTTCATACATAAGAAAAATAAGACACATAACCTATGACACAGAGTGAAGCATGTTGAGGACAGACAGTGAAGAGAACAGCACACAACACAGAGGCAGGTCACAGCAGCATACAGTCTAACTCAGCTCCACATTCATGTGCTCTAGGATACATCTTTCCTGAGCCTGCAGGTCAGAGACGGGACTAGAGGAGGCAAGGAGGAGTTTGAGTACCTACCACCTCCTGAAAACCCACACGAGCCTCAACACCAGCTCTGTGTTTCACATCTGTATCAGCTCAGAATGGCTTGCATTCGGAGGCATTATGGAGAAATTAATTCATGAAAAAACAAATGGCCTGCTTTTACCGCATTTATTCCCCGTGTGCAAAACCCTAACACAGGAAAATATAGCCAGGGGAAAACCTGAAATACAGCACCATGCACAAAAAGGAGGTGGCACAAACCCACGCCTCATGTCACATGGGATCCTGATGCAAATACCTGTGGTGCACTGTTGATCACACCCTGTAGTTCAGAAAAGGTGTTGGGATAACAAAAGCATAGTTCTGCTTCTTTTAGGTGCTCAAAGCAACAAAGGTTCTGTATCAAGCCAAACTGAAGCATGCTATCTTAGTCATATTCCAGTCTCCCTCTTGTAGCTGACGAGCAGATCAAGAGAAATTAAAAAACCCTGGAGAATGTCTAGCTTTGGGTTACAGTGGGGCATACAGAAACTCACCAGGTTCATAACAGGAAGTTGGCACAGATCTTAAACTGCCTGTAAACTCATGGCACACAAGCACGCCGGAGGCACACTGGACTACTAGTTCAAGCAGGAACTGGAAACGATAGTTAAACGTTTTCTCCAGCCCACCTTGAACATCCAGTTTCACCATTCATTCCGCTGAATTGGTTCCCCCCCTGTACACCTTCCAATGGCAACACGAGCAGCCTTACTGGAAAACACTAAGTCACTTCCCAAACGTCCAGAAAAAAAAGAGATTTTTTTTTTTATTATTACAGGTATTATATATATATACACACACAAAAATAAATAAAACATTATGGAACGATGGTGGCTGAAACACAGCCTCCAATAGTTTTTTTCTTCAGAAAACCGTGTTTTCGTGGACACCTTTGAAAACATCACAAAAGCATCTCTGTGCTGTAATTTCGCTTCAGAGAAGCCAGCCAACGCTGCCGAGAGCGGGAGTGAGAAAACATATAGGATTTTATTTGAGTGCAGGATGATTCAGAAAATCTCATGTGTGTGATGTGTGGAATGTGGAACTTGTTTGCTTTAGAGTCAGTTGAAAATGTTACAGTTAAATCACAAATACTGTAAAACAAGCTGGCATCACCTGGTAAATTACCTTAACTGAGAGGGAGTCCGCACAGAGAATATTAACCTATACCCTGGGCTGCCTTTTCTACAATGTATCTGTACGGTAGTTTCCAGTTGTACCACACATTCAGTTTGAGCAAACCACACATTCGATTTGCTTGGTACCAGTGCCCTGAACACCACTGCTCTTCAGCTTCAGGTTTCCTGCGATTTAATTCTTTCACTGAACATTTTTCACCTTGCTGTGCAGCACCACAGGGAACTGAAGCTACACTGAAGCAAGAAATAAAACCTCACAGGCACTCCTCTGCCACTTCACTACACCTAGATGAAGATTATGATTCAACAATTAATCAATATGGATAAAACAATATGGTGGCAAGGTGGCGCAGAGGTTAGCATTGCAGCGCTGGGGCCCTGGGGTCAATTCCAGGACCTGGGGTGGAGTGTGGAGTTTCTATGCTCTCCCTACATTTGTGTGAGTTTCGTCCATGTGTTCCAGCTTCCTCCTAGAGTCCAAAGACATACTGATAGGTTAACTGGCTTCTGGGAAAATGTGCCCTGCTGCACGTCTATTTGAGTCAGTGTGTGCTCTGCAATGGAGTGGTGGAAAGGTATCTAATGGATGGGTATCCAAACACTTAAGAGGAGCCCCCTTTAAAATCTTTCAGTGACATAAAAATGGACTGCCACATATATGTATTTTTTATGTAGCATGTTCAGTGACACAACTGATGGCAGCGATACGAAATAACCGAAAAAGGAGGCGCGTCACTCCTTATTACCGACAGCACCAGAGCAGTTAGCCCGGCCTCTTCCCTGAAGGAGGGCGTCTCCTCTCCAATTCAAGCTTTTTGTTTTGTTCATTGTGAAAAGAGAGAGAGAGCACAGGCTCACAACTGCAAGCTCAAGTGTCCCAATCCCACTGTCGGAATGAGTGCTGTCTAGTTCTGATGTATTCTGATGAAATGGTATTCTGATGTATGACACAGTCCTCACAAAGTGAAAGAATGTCCAGGGCTCACAGGGGGAGCTCACGCCTATTCTCTGCTGCTTCAGCAACACTCCCTCACCTCACTGCCAATTAAACTGCAGGTAAAAGGCCAAGATTCAAAATGCTGTACAACTCCTGAAACCCCATGCTGACTGATACGGTCAGTTGCAAGGTTTTGTGGGAGTTTTTATTGGACTGTATGTCACTCCTGTGATGGACTGGCGACCCATCCAGGGTGTACCCTGCCTGGTGCCTGCTGCTTGCTGGGACAGGCTCTGGCTCCCCCTCGACCCTGAATTGGAAAGAGCAGTTAGATGATGGATGGATGTCTCTCCATCATTCATACAATCCGGAAAAGACGGAAATCTGATTGTTTCCATCTTTAGTCATAATTTACTCAGGTCCAGCCTAACCATAGAAGAAATGTAAAATACATTTAACTTACCGAAACGTCTGCTTTAATTTAAAACTATTTTCATGCTTTTAAAAACCCTCAGTGGAGTTCAGCCTTTAAGAGTTATAATATATCTGAATTGTTGGTCTTTGCTCTTATTATTTTATGATGACTTTTTTGGAGGGAGCTCTGCATAGGTAGTTAAATGCTGGAAGGAGGAAGGTATTAGGAGGATTAGAGTCGCACAGACTGATTGGATAAACACATGAGCGCGCTGGGAAACCAAGCCACAGAAAATAAATTTAAAAAATAAAGAGGGGATAGAAAAAAAGAAAACAAGCACTGCATGTTTTTTTTGTAACTACTGGCTTCTCCGTCCAAAAACCACAGATAAAATCTACCGCAAATAAGGCACACATTTTTGTAATTCATTGTCATGTTGGTTTTAAAGCTGGAGCTCTGTGATAAAACCGTCATACGAATCCTCGACCCTCCCCCTCCTCCCACACCCAGGCCCTTGAATTCTCTTTACTGTACTGTGTGCCTTCATCTCCGATCGCTCCTCTCCCTCTCCTCCAGCTCATCTGCAGTACAAATAAATACGACTACGACTACACACCAAATCTACACAAGGGAAAGAAACCTGGTCGTGTCATGGAAATTGCTGTTTCCCTTATCCCTCTCCCCAATAACTATGGCTTAAAGAAAATAACGGTATCCTCTTACAAATGTATACTTTGTATGCAATAAAAAACACTACAAAATATTTTATTCACATGGCTTCTCTTTCCCTCCGTAGAACAAGGAATATATGCCATCCAACGACCAGAGACTACACACCAGCTTGGTAAAATTTAGATGATGAAGAAACCTAATAAGGATTTTTTATAGGGATTAGTCATATTAGACTGCAGCTTCAATGTAATGAACTCACAACACACAACAGCAGTGGCATTTTCTGTTCTGTGCTTGTCCCAGCTCTGTCATCACTATATCAGGGCTGGCTCTGTCAATAAAAAGATATGCTACAATTCTCATCACTGTTTCTACCAGTGGTGAAAGTCCTGACGAAGTGGAACTGGAAGCAGAAGCAGCGACAGTATGCGCAGTACGAGCAAAGGCTGTACTAGTGCTTCATCAGGAACGTCCCAGCAGCAGTAGTAACTAGAGGTGGTGCCAGTGAGGGCAGCAGTACTAGTATAAAATGAAATGCCCCTGCAGCTGCTGGGAATCTTGTCTGTAAGCACGTTCTCCTGTGCTGCGGAGACAGATTGCCGTTCTCCATCAGATGGCCCACACCAGCGGCCGAGACCATCCGGTTCCCCGGCGCACCACTCCGGCTGCGGCCCCCGGTGCGCACCCGGAGCAGGGAGCCGGCTAGTGCACACAGCCTGCCGCCCCGGCAGCCCAATGCACTCGCGCCCAGACGGGGCACGCACGGATACCATGTGGCATCAGGGAGAGGGCTCCATGTGCGTGCATGCACACGTGTGTGTGGAGGGGGGGGGGGCATACGTGCCACATGGCGTTCGTTCTTTGTCACATGCTAACACACACAGACACTTCGAGAGCACTTCACAGCTAACAGCCGCACAAAGGAACTTTCCGAATTCACAAACACAGACACAGATTTCTTTGTGTTATGTTCTAGCTGATCGCTAATGCACTTACGTTAATCATAACAGGAAATGTTATAAAATATTTTTTAAAACAAGGAGGGTTAAGACCTCTATTGTTCATCAAAGCCATTTAAACCAAATTTTAATTGATCTTTTAGAAATGAATTTTAGAAGCACTGTGCATGTTACTCTCACTTTCTCGTCACACTTGCATGTCTGAGTACAGATACTATGGCACGCTGCGCCCACACGGTAGGCCTTGGCCGTTTGTCCCGTCCTTACATCCAAAGAATTTGTGTGCATACCCTTAGAAATGTCTGAGGAACACTTAAAAGCTCAAAATAAATATTCACTCTGCTTTGGCTCTAATATTCTTTGAGCTTGAGGGTGCTGTTGAGGCCCTAAACCTCCATCTCACACTCCACGCTCTTCACTAACACCACAACATTTTCTGCCACTGTGAAGAATATGATCCCTCATACACCAGTACAGAGTTCAGTTTCCCAAAAAAGAAAGGGAAGATTCCTTTTTTATAAAAAAAAGAAGCTGTGAGGAAAAGATTAATTTAAAATGACACACCCCTTTGATTCTGCGAACCTCCTACACTTTCATAACTCTTTATTAACGAATTAACAGGTCAGGACAAGCTAACAGGAGAAACTGCTTGGTCGCTGTCAGCACTATATATTAATAAAGCACAGTCAATAAAGGCCTTGTCTGACTGTATACATCTAGAAAACCTCTACACTGTTCATGCACGTGGCAGTAATCCCAAAGACATCTGAGTTTATTTAAGCATTATTTAAGTAAACTTTTCCAATAAACTGCTGCAAGCAGGGCAATAGGCAGCATGTTGCCAGAACAGCCTCCAAGATGTACAACACTTGGGTACAACTGGAAAAACTCTGAATCCCTCAATTTCTGTCTTTGGCAGTGGCACCTGCAATTCGGCAAATTTCCCCGAAGACGTGCCTGATTAATCGCCCTCCAGACACCTGCAGAGGGGACCACTCTACAGCACGGCAATTCCTGCAAGATGCACGACTGCACAACTCCGCGCCTGACCGGTTTCCTCCAGCTGCTGTGATGTGCCGACGTGCCGCGAGGCGGGACTGACGCGAGGGAAATTGGCTGGACAGGGGTCCAGAGGGCCACACCTCATTAGCCACTGAGTAATGTAAACTGAGAGTCGTGGCACAAGCTCCCGGCGCCATGGCTGACGATCTAGGACAAGATGAGAGATGGGGAGGGGGTGGCTTGGAGGAAAACTACTTTTGACGGTGTCTCTGAGGGAAAGTGGTTTCTTCCCCATTCACCTTCTGCCACTAAAACAGCCTCTGTGTTTTAGGGAGTCACTACGGCCTGTAGTTGAGGTCCCGAACCTGCCGAGGTCAGAAGCTCAGCAAAATCCACCAATTAAGGCTGCCAGGGAAAAGAACAAGTATCTGGGTTGACAGCGATTTCCCAGGATGAGCGCTGTGCTCAATAGCTCAGTAACAGCTGCTGGTCAGGTTAACAGGCTGTGGAGAGGCCTGGTAATTGGGTGCAGGGGTGGCTGTTTGCCCATTGGCCAGAGAGAGTGTTAATATATTGCATTTATGATGGAAAGGTGCTGGCCACAGTTTCAGATGGCTGGAACGTCTGCATTTGTGTATTGCTGTAGCTATCAGATACCGTCCTTCCCAAAGTAGACAGAGTATTTAGCTGTTAACATCACAGACTGGCCCATAACTCCCTGAATGAAAGCAGCTGCACTCTGTAGCCAGGGAGTCACAGTCACAACAACAAACAGGCACAGCTATGCCAACTGGGGCTGTCCTGGAAGCACCCTGGACAACACCCAGGCAAGGTATGCTGGGTGACTCTGTTACTATGGAAACAGCAGTAACAAGGACCAATGGACAAGCAAGGGGGGGCAACCCGGGATCTAGTGCAGTGGTACTGGTATCTTAAACCAGTCATTACCATAGCTCTAATCAGAGACATCGTCTACAGTTAATAGGGAGTTTCGACTGAACTGCAGGAAAGAAAGGCACAGGAATCTTGACAAATGTAGCAGATGATGCAAAATGTGCAAGTAGGTAAGATGATAAAGAACAAGTAACGTTGCGATGCCTCTCTCATATAGTAATCCATTATTTGATCTGAACTACTTTCCCTTCCTTAAACACACATTGCTATGCAAAAGGCTTTAGCCTTTTAACTTGTTCTGCTCTTTTCACTCAGTTCTGCCTTCTTCCGTCATCATGCAAAAACACAGCTTCAAACTGGTTGCTCATCCCAGTTGATCTGGAGTTGAAGACGGTGATCAATATGAATGTAAGATGGTTACATGACAAGCTTGGTTTCTTCTGTCCCACTGCAACTTTTATTAATAAAAGGTGTAAGCACAGCAGAAAACGCTAATGGAGGCCTTAAATACATTGATGATGCTCATAATCATAATAATATACTGTTACTTGGCTGGGCTTAAGACCTACTCAGTAGTGTATTTATATAGAAAATTAAAATGTTTACACTCAATCAATTAATGTTTTATTGTGATTTCTATATATTTCTCAAGGAGGTCTATGTCTGAAATGGGAGCAGAGGAATTTCAATGTTTCTGCCGCGTGTCGATATACACGGCCAAGCTTTATTTAAATGACAGCACATATCCTCATTCGGAATCACGCAGGCACCTAGCAGAAGCTGACGAAGAAGAAAAGGCTTTTTCTGCTGTGAGCGCCCACATGTGGACTAACATCTGCATCAAGCGCAGCAGGGAGACAGGAGGGGTTAAAGTCGACTTGACTTTTTTTTTACCTTTGCGGGGAGTCCTGTTTATAAGCTCTTAGTAAAACCAATATTTTAATAGCCTATAAAGCATAACATATTTTCCACAGTAAATATCCCAAACGCCCCTGATAGAAAGGGAGCCCTTGAGGAGACCCATCGTGCCAGCGCTGTGTTAACCCCACTCCCAGGCCCAGCTCGCTCCAGGTGTCCGGAAAATAATCCGGCTGCCACAGCTCCCAGGCAGCGCGCTCCGGCAGCGCTCCGACAGGCAGCTCGCTCTGGCCCACAGCGCACAACGGCCGGGAAGGGGGGTTGGGGGGTTTGGGGGTTAAAGAAAGGTGCCTGTATTCACTGGCAAAACCAGAACTGGAGGGCGACTGAAATGCTGTGTGTGCCACGGCCACCTGGGCACCCGAACATTGCCCTAATCTGGGCAATAATGAATCTGCACAACTGGAAACAAGCGAGTGCAAGAAATAAAAAGCAAACCCAGGCATGCAAATGAGACGTCAGATCTTTCTTTATGCTGTTACTCTGTTTCTTAGATGAGCAATGCACCAGCCTAGCCGGATGTAAAGGGAAGTTCGCCTTTAACTTGAAATGCGCCGCCCCCAGTGTACCCCCGACACCCCCGAGCCGCCCTCTGCCCTAGGGTGTACCTCGGCACGGCCTGAAGTACCAAGTGAGCCCCAGAACCCCCTTACCTCTTGCTAAGCTCTGCCCACTGAGCTCAGGGCTGTGTCACTGCCAGCCAGGAGCCTGGAGCTCCTCCAGCGCCGGCAGACACAAATACAGCGCTGTCGCCATGCTGTCACTAAATGAAGCATATACAGTATGCATGCTTTTGGAACGAAGAAAAAAGAAATAAAGAACTACGCTTTCATAATGTTGAAAGTTTTTTTTTTAGACCCAAAGTAAATTTTAGGAAAAAGAGAACTTTCAGATCTTTTGGAGTCAGTGAAGTAAAACCAAGAATGAGGGATATTATGGGGAAAGAATCACCTAATTAAAACTATAGTTCTTTTATGTCCAAGGCACTGCACTGTATTACTGGTATTCTTCACCTCCTCAATAATAGCATGGAGAAAAGAACAAGAACCAGCTAAATTAACTAGACGGAAGACATCCCACTGCCCTATCCTACAACAGCATCACAGTACAGTAAGTGACAACTGTGCATATTAAATCCTGCAAATTTCTGAGGGTGTCTACCTTCATCAAAAGTGCTTTCTGACAGACATGGGAAAGGAATCTCTCTCCTGTAGGTCTCATAATCTAAAAAATAAAATCAAGCAATTAAAACAATCCCTGGATACTTGGGTAACATTTTACAGTTTAACAGTTTCCAGGGTTGTTGTAATGAAGTGTGCATTTTAAGCCGAAGCCTGATTGTTTCGACCGAGACCTGCCAGTTGTAGGTACTGAGGGCACAGAAACATTGTTAACGACTGCAAATTCTTTCCACATTTAAAACTACCCCACTGGTTTTATACTGAGCTCATTTTCTGCCGAGCAGTCCCAAATTGCTGTGCAATATTTAAAGGCAAGGAGGAAAACTAAGCTGAAGAAAACTGTATAATAATCAGCCACTGTGTCTAGGCACCGTCCCCGATTAAGACCTATATGTTTTTTGCTTTATTAAATTGCGGAATAATTCCGCATGATTGCAATCCAAATTATGCGAAGACCAAATAAACAGTGGAAGTGCTCGCTGGCAGTGCCGTACTAGATCTGCATCATTCTTGTTTTAACGAATCCTTTTGACACTTTTCATTCATTTTATGACTATGCTGCTCATATGACAATAGATCCACTCTTGTGTTACAAGCAAAAGACTTTTTCTTGCCCCCTTCATAGACATCAAAGCTGGGAGAAGCGAGTGGTGTCTTTACAACTGTCAGAAACAGAGGATTAAAATAAATGACGGGTTTCCATGCTTATGCTGATTAAAGAAAAAATTCTATTTAGGCGCGTAATATGTACAAGCTTAATCATTTGCTTTTTAAAAACAACACTGACGTCAGGGAGAAAGACCATTTTTAGAACAGTCTGAGCCTCAAAAAAACATTTTAAATGTTACCCAGCTAGGTTAACATATTAAGTTCATTTAATCATGTACATGCAAGAGGAGCTAATATTACCTTGACTTTTATTTTCATTAAAATAAACAAATTTTAAATTTGCCTTTGGTTATTCTGGGACTGAATTGCAAAGTGGGATCTGTATAGTGTAAGGTACCAGCGGTAATTTCAAGTATTAGCTTATACCATACATACTGATAAGAACAGTGCGTACAGTACGTTTAACAGGTGTACAACTTAACTGAGTAAGCTCAGTTACAACTACGCAAATTGTGTTAAGTCTTATTGATAACCATTAATATCACCTTACCAATTGATGTCCCCTGTACTCTGAAGCCAAAGAAAGCTTCCCATTGAAATATCCAATGCGATGTTTTTATAAATGCGCATAGCTATTTAAATGTTTTCTTCTAACGGGATCAATTTCAGTACAACAGCATTGCCTGCCTTGACATAACTCTTTGACGGGTTTATTCTGGAACTGCAAAAAAAACCACACGATTCCGGATCTCAGAAACGACTGCGTGGCATTGTGCTCGCTGCTTTGTCTGGATTTCTCCTACTCGTGCAGAAACACGGGCCACAACACCGGCTCGTCTGCGAGTCAGGAGAGGAAACGCAATTCAAACAGCTGAGTCTGGCTTCTGAGGCAGCCAGCCTGGACAGAGCTTTAGCTCAGAATCAAAAGTTAAAATGCCGTTCGTCTTTAACCTAGTCTAATGAATTAGATTTACATGCTGAGACAGAAACGCCCTGATCACCTCATTATTACTGGAACTCTTTGAAATCATTTGACGGTCAAACAGCCATGATGCACGGTGCCTGATTTCGGTGTTTACTGCATGACCCAACGGCATGAACCCAGGAAAACTGTGTGAAACGCCAACACACCACAGTTAAGGATGACAGAAATCTCGGCACAGTCGGGGCTTAGAAGGAAGACAATCTGCCTCTGCAGGACACCTGGGTGGATGTCTTCTCGCCCAGACCGGCGCCTCTCGTCTAGAGCAAACCCGACCCCCTGTTCTTCTGCGCTTACGCCACTGGCACGCCTTCGGGGGCAGGGTGCCTTCTTGCTTGGCGTCTCCTAATTAAGAAGTTTGCACCAGCTAAGGCGCAAAAAGACACATTAGCACCTAGTTTTCCCGCGGGTCCCAGGGGCGGCGGCGGCAGGCGGCGCACCACCGGACTCCGCCGGCGTGACAGCTCGCGAGGCCAGAGGGACGCCGATTGCTGCGGGCGCCCTCCTCTCCTCTCCCTGTCTTCCCCGCTCCCGCAGCCGCCCCGCTTATCTTGATAAAGGGAAGAAAGACGCTCTTGAATCCTTTGCCAGACAAAACCGCAGGCTGTGAATAGGCCTTTTCATCGCCGAAGAGGGCTGCCCGCTCTACCTTATTTTCAAGTGATCTCAAATCGGAAAGAGCTGGGGGGACGCACCAGTTGCCCCATCTGGGCAAGCGCACTCGGCCCTGGTCTGCAATTTTGTAGGTGCGCATCATTAAGTGCTTAGTTGAAGATAGCTCGCTAATTGACAAAGAAAATTGATTTTTCAATTTTCGATGGCCACATTCATTCCCTAATCTGCACCATTTCCTTCATGGACTTCCTACAACTGCAAAGAAAGCAATGCCAGAGATGGAGGCAAAGACTTTAACAGGTCGAAAAGAGCAGAAGAATGTCTTTGCGCAGAGATTTTGTTCCCTTGTAATTTTGTTTTTATCAATACTACCTGCCAATAAGGAAATAAAAGCGTGTCTATTCCTCCGCTACACTTCTGGGACAAAAACTGCCCTAGCACAGCTACAAAACTGTAAAAACAAACAAAAAAATGAGATTAGTTTGGATTTAATGTCTTTGCAACAGAAGAGTCTAATTTCGTCTCCTATACAACATAGCCTAGACCACCACTATCCTTAAACAGCGTGAAAAATCATCCCGCAAGCCATTCAATTTGTGTGGGAAGAAAAAAAAAAGCTAGATGATTTTTTTAGAAGGCAAAATGCTTTTTTCGTGGGTTTTTCGACTATCAGAGCAGCAGGCGAACCGGACCCGGACGAAACCCGGGCGGCCCTCTCGCGTTCACGCGCTGCCTTAGCCGCGGCCTGCTGCCTTTCGAGCACAAGCCGTTGAAACTGGGAAAGCTCGTGGTTTTCCCTGCTGGAAAAGAGGAAAGAAAGGACGGGGAAGACGGAGGCAGGGCTGGCAGAGGAGGCCGGGCAGTCTGAAGCGCTGGCACCTTCCGAGCGGGGCGAGGGCTGCGGGTGCCAACAGCTGCCAGCTCACACACTGCGTCCATTTTCTCCTCCCTGCCTCGGCTTTCTTTTTTTTCTCCCCCTTCGCACTGTTTTTCGTGGGTAAGGGGACTTTTTTTTGTAAGCTACATTTCTGATGACGTGAATCTGTCGGACGTCAGGAGTAAAAAAACAAAACAAAACAAAGATGAATGCGAGAAGAAACTCCTTGGCGAGACCGCCGCCTCACCGGCCATTAAAAAAACAACATTTTGTGCGGCCGCAGCAGCCTCGTGCCCTTCACGGTACAGAAGGGCTTTCGAGTGTGCGGTCTCCTTGCGGCGGGGTCCTCCCGGTGCCCCCAGTCACAGCCACAGTGTCCCCCCCACCACAGTTTGTGGCTCTGGTGATGGGGACTTGGCGGTCACACAAACGACTAGAAGATGCCCTGTACTGAGAAGACACTGTCTGAAGAAAGACAATTCGCCTGCCCCCTCCTCCCTCACCAGACCAGCTCCAGTCCCGTTGCTTTTTATCCACTTTCATGAGGCAGTTTCCTAATTGCGAGCCTTGTTCAAGGAGAAACAGATTCACTGAAGCTCGCTTTAATGACTTACTCACTTTTGCTGCTCTGTCCGCGATCGACATAAAAATCTCTCTCCGTACTCGGGGCTGGTTCCTGCGCGGCGCGGGGATGCGCGGAAATCAGAGAACCGACCTGTACGCCTTCATTTATATATTGATTAAGACAGGAAGTCAGAAAGATTTTTTTTACTTAACACGAACCTCAGAGGCCTACCTCTGTAATGTTTTTTTTTCCCATATTTAATGAATTTAAAAAAAAATGTCATTGCAGATTTGTGTAGGTCTAATTTTACAGCCAATCTACATGCTCATGTTCTCCCAGTTCTTATCTGCATTTTCAAAAATACAGCACCTGCACGATATGCAAATACAAAGAACAAGTAAGTCAGGAAGAGACTTTTATATACAAATTCCGATCAAGAGAGGCGAGCGATTTCCAAAATGAAAGAGGAATATTGTCTAAAGGTTAATGACAGAATACGTTTTAAAAACACATTTAAAAACTGAACCCTAGAAATAAACTTTTTTTTTCTGGCTATATTTAGCAAGTGTTTTCTTCCATCCCACACTTTCCACAAATCCTACCAAAACTCCGGACTGAGGTTTTGCACTTGCAGACAGATATGAAGATGGACAGACGGGAAGGCGGACATTCAGGGAAACTTGTGTAAAGCCCCGTCTTTAGATCTCGCCTCTTCATTAAGAAAGGAATCATCTGAATGGCCCCAGGCCCTGCCACTTCACTGGAATAATCTGTTTATCAGTCCCTCTATACAGTTCGTGTTGCAGCACAAAGGACTTCAGTGACGTGTCTGCGATTCGACAAAAGGGTGCTCTCTTCACCCATGGAACCCGTGCCAAAAAAAGAGCCCATTACCGGCACCCCCAAATCTGAATCGGCAGGTGCCTATCTCGGAGAAACACAAAGCGCATCCCCCAGGAGATCGATAAACATTTTTCCCCCAAAAAAGCCTGCAAAACTACTTTTCCCGCGCAGAATGTTCCGAGCTCGGGATATTTCTGCACTGGAATGAAGGGCGTACCCCAACCCCCACCCCACCTCGTAGGTACGAATGTCCAGCAGCCGGCAAAGATGCGGGTGCTCTCCGACATCGAGATTTTGTCAGGTTACACCGAAACCCTTGCCACAGCCATGCCACTATCCGATACCATCCTGATGCGGTCCCTGCCCAGTCGACTAGAGCGCTCTCAAGATGACACCCTCCTTGGCTAAGCTGTCCTGTAGCTAACGCAGCCCACAACACAAAAGGAAGAACCACCAGCCCATTATCCCCACAGACACACACAACTGCTAGCATCCCATAATCATCTGTCCTTGCGGAACAGGTGAGGACAGAAACGATCCACCATGGACAACGATTTTTATTCCAAGCAGGCTGTGAATGCGAAATCCTTTGTCGCGAACGCAATCCTTCATCCTCTGCAGAGATAAAGCCAATAAGTCCTTTTTTATTATTTTTTTATCAAAACCTAATATAAAATCACTTCCTTGTCTTTGTCTATGCACAGGAGCACTTGAGCCGTGATTTCATCAAGCCCAGAGACACACAATTATTCTCTCCAAATCATCTTTTTTTTTAAATAAAATGTTTCCAGGACTTCGACCGTCTCATTTAGTTTAGGTTTATTTTGTTTATGAATGACTGGAATTAGCAGAGAGACAGTGCCTCCAGAAAGAGAAATGTGTCTCTCCTGTCCCATTCTCCTCCTACTGCTCCACAAAATGTTTACAAAAATACAAAAAAGTGCTTCTATTTGCTAAAATAACAAAAAGCCAGTTATTCAGATGTTTACCAGGATAAAGAACAGAAACATTCCAAAACTGGCATTGCAAGACTGCTTAATACCATATTTACATTTTCTCTAAAATCTGACATATTTAATACTTTGTTTGCAAAGAATATGTTGAGAGGATAGAAGAATATGCTCATCTAAATGGGACTGATCCATTACAGCTATGATTTAGCAGACTGTCAAAATACTGACTGGGAATAAAATATTTCTGCAAATACAGCCTATTACTGAAGTGAATATTATTTAAGTCAATATTAATTTTCTAGACTTGTAAATTGCTCAGTGCTGAAAACTCCTACATTGTTTATTTTTCTAAATAAACCCTGTTGTCTAATCTTTGGGGGTTTGCATCAGATTTACGTTTAGACTGGAGATTTTAGCTCTCCAGTTGAATGCATGTCAGCGCCCACTGCAAGGAACCGAGATGCATTCGTGCCGTTTTGTTTATGTGCTCAACGAGATTATCGTTTGCCAGAACTCGAGACGCAGCACTTGGCAAGCTCTCGGTCGGACAGCGAACACGGTTCCCTCACAGACCTCCAGCCATCTCAGCCCGAGAGAGCGCCTCCGGACACAACACCCGCCCGGAGCACAACAGAGCAGAACCGGCTGCTCTCACGGGGGTCGGGAGAGACCAGCCCTGGACACACGCCGCTACCACAACCCATTGTCTTCACGGGACCACTGTGTGCCGTGCGGCGGTTTCTGTGTCTGTGTGTGTGTGTTTAGCCCTCGTTGCCTTTGCAAAAAGGGACCCTTTGCCAGGAACACTCTTGAAGACTTTGAGCGCACACCACTGCTCGCTCACTGGTGGAGACGGCCTTTCTGTTCCCCTGTTGGCAAGCTACCTTTCCCTTTGCAGGAAATCAGGGTTTTCTGAGTTGTAGGATCTGTTTACCTACAAGGAATCGGGTCTTTCTCCCAGCCTAATGGGGGAGAAAGCAGAGGGATTATGGGAGGGCAAGCCTTTTTCAATCCACAGGGAAGAAAGCGTTCAGTTCACTGCCTTGGAAATACAGAGCAAATTGATGAGAAATGATCAGAACTAAAAAAAAACACAAGCATGAAAAGTGAGGGGCTCAGCTCTGCACCATATGAACACCTCGACTCTGCCACAGCCCGTGTGAGCCAGCAGAGGAAAACGACACCAGGGGCAACCAAACTAACCAGACTGCCAGTACCTCACACCACTTCACGTACTGGACAGTGCTGGACTGACCACTGGTCTCTGAGTGCCCAGACAAACTGCTCTTCACAGAAATGAGCAACGTTTAATGCCCGTCGCTGGTCTTTAATGTGTCTGAAAACTGCCTTATACACCAGCACTGATAAAAAAGATACTGTATCATCAGAAGTAATAATACTTCCTACACCTGTCCTGAATTCAAATCTATAAACTCTAATTATATTTAATTCAGTGACATACTATGGCAGCTAAGATGTCAATTCAATTTTTAACTCGTCACTCTGCCGTACCAGTCAGTTACTGTGACACAAAACAGTTAAATTATCATCATTATCTGAATTCCTGCTGATGAGTACAGTGAGAACAGTGCAATGTTATTCATGCAACAGTCAATACAAACAGAAAAGGTCAATCTAAATTTGAAGAAGGAGTTTTTATTCCAACCCAGAATCAGCTTGGAAACCTGACTCTATTGCTGGACTAATCTCAAAACAAAAAACAACACAAATTACACTGGCAGTAAGAAGATTAAAAATAAACAAATTTCAAAGGTCTGAACTGTGGGTTAGATAAAAAACTGAATGCAGAAAGTAGTCAAAAGCAACAATGCCTTATTTTGTGCTCTTAACATTTATTTTTTGTGCATACGGGAAATCCTCTAAATTATAATGCAACATAAATGCACCAGTTTAAAAACTGGAATTTGCCACAAAAATGTGCCACATCCCCCCCCCCCACGCAAAATGCCGATCGTTTAAAAATATTTTTTCAGGGGCAGATGAAACCTAATTAAAAACCCTGCCTGATCACTCTGAGCCCGGCTGCGTGTACCAGGGAAGCACTTCCTTTCCCTCAATTACTCATGCGAGAGCCGCGGCTCTCACTCCGGCACAAACCAGCACCGTGGAGCTCCACTTTGCGCAATCCGTTCACAGCCGCTCCAGAACAATAAACTGGAGCAGAAAAAAAATAAAACAAGAGGCTATTAACGCGTGGGCTGGAAATGGGATTTGTAAATAAATTCAGCGCTCCAGATCGTATCAGAACTTCGGAAGAAGGGGGAGATCACGATCGACAGCATTAAACCACCTGGGGCAATGCTTCTTGGGCGCGCTCTGTTGCAAGCTGGTGTTCAAGTGGCACTGACTGGCAGTGGACCGGTCAGACTGGTGATTGAGTGTGTGTGTGTGCGTGCGCGCACTGACCTGGCGTGTGGACGAAGTAGGCTAGGTAGAGGTCCAGCTCCTTGACGCTGACTCCGATG
Organism: Lepisosteus platostomus; assembly: GCF_059453375.1. Classification (NCBI taxonomy): domain Eukaryota; kingdom Metazoa; phylum Chordata; class Actinopteri; order Semionotiformes; family Lepisosteidae; genus Lepisosteus; species Lepisosteus platostomus. Next base: position 17,012,543 of record NC_142623.1, read on the forward strand.
TGGTGCGGCTGGACGCAGAGGCCAGGGTTGGAGCACTGCGGGGACTTGACCAGCCGCTCGCCGTCGGTGCTCTCCAGGGGGCTGCCCTTGAACAGGATGACCATCACCAGGTCCAGGCGCCACACCTTGTCGGCCTGGCGCAGGCAGTCGATGCGCCGGATCTTGCCCTTCTGGTCGGGGTTGGACAGCACGCAGCAGGGGGGCTTCTTGCCGGTGATGGTCAAGACAAAATCCTCGCGGAACTCGGGGCGGATGTCCTTGCGCAGCTTGGCCAGCAGCCTGGACGCCCACTTCTGCTTGATCTCGGGCTTCTCGCCCAGCAGCTCGTCCTTCACCGCGCGCTCCTCGTCTTTCGACATGCGCTTCTCGTGCTTCTTGAAGTACTTGCGCTTGCGGGCCTGCAGGTTGAACCAGGTGTAGGAGAAGGCACGCACATGGGGAAGCAAGGCTTCGATGAAGGGATGGAATTCATCCTGCGGGGGGAGAGAGGTACACAAGCAGACAGACGGACGGAGAGGGAGAAAGAGGTGGGGGGGGTGGGGGGGGTGAAAGACAAAAAACGAAAACAGGGTTAAGGCCGGGAGACGGAAAACAAACCTTGCAAAATCAGCGCCGATTTTACGCCGGAGCCAGAAGAACATCACGATCTATTTATGTAGTTAATTATTTCTGCATCTATGCAGATGTAAGGACACGCAGATCCGTGCCGATGTTATATTACATGAACACGGAGATAAAACCAGAGAACCTCTTTATACAACGGTATCAGAAAACAAATCTCATTACCCAAACTAGCATGTCCGTCCACCCTCAACACGCCGAATCCAAATTCTAAATATACAGAGTGCTGGGAAAGTTGACGGCAAGACATCATCGGATTTTTCAACCAATTTAAAACCACCTCTTTAGCGCGGAAACTGATTCACATTAAATGAGACAAATGGAGAAGGCAAAAAGAAAAAAGCTTTTCATTCTTCGTTAAAAATAAATGAGAAGATCGACCGTACCAAAACATTTCTGAGTCCATACAACACCAGACCCTTGCTTACCGCAGAACACAGCACCTGGCTACACTGCGATCTGTATACATGCCTACATCGCATTACACTGCCGCCGTGCCAAAATATTTTACCAGACGATTCCTTCGGCATCAACGAACCCGCAGCAGAAGAAGGGTTAATTTTTTATAAAAAATCCTACTCTATTTTTCTCCTTGCTCTTTTTGTCAGCAACTTTAGCCTCTTAGATGCTCTCTGCTTCCTTCAATAGGCAGGCTTTTAAAAAAAAATGAAAAAGGACAAAAAATACAGAAGGACGAGATACAGACAGACTGGTAGTTACCATTTTGCACTTTCATCATAAATTCGGCACGTCGGTAGTAAAAAAAAAAATCCCGCACCCGTTCTGTTTTCCACTAACAACTACCGCTGGTTTTATTGGGAAAACCAGGGAACAGAAAAATGGGAAAAAAAATGAGAGAGAGTGAAAGGGCAGGAAAAAAGCCCGACTCGTCCACGGCAAAAAAAAAAAAAGAGAGAGAAAGACTTGGGGTGAGGTGGGGGGGGCGAGTTTCGTAGCACCGGCAGCAGTACTGGTGGCGAACGCGGGAAAAAACAGAAATTACCCACAAAAAAAAAAGGCGTGCAGCTCGTGCACGAAAATTAAAAAAAAAAAAACAGAAAAAGAAAGAAAAGAAAGAAAAAAGCACTTCTTTTCGCTTCCAAAATAAAAATAGCAAAAGTCCTTGGCAGAACAGCAAGTGATATTTGCTCAGATCTCGCGGCCTGCCTAAGAAACAGAGGAGGGGGGTGCAGATCTCAGATTGTGCAAAAAGGAGAGAAGCGAATAAATGTTGGAAAAGCGTGCGAGACCGCTGGCAAACCCGACTGCCTCTTCTTTTTCCCCCTTTTCTCTCCAACTCTCTCTATCTCTCGCTCTCTCTCCCTCTCTCTCCCTCTTTCCTTCCACGTTCTTTCCCTAACCATTGCCTGTGCCTTTGCCAACATGTGTAGGACCCACCTATTTGGCAAAGAGACGCCTCCTGCCCAGCCAATACGCTGGCTTCACGCACTGAAAAGGGAGGTGGGGGCGGTTGGGGGTGGAGAAAGAGAGAGAGAGCCCGAGAGAAAGAGAGAGAGATAGATACTCTGCTGTTCAGTCAGACCGCATGCAATTTGCCAAATCGACAAGTTCATATCTAATAAGTAAGCAAAGTCCAGAGGATATGAATTTTTCATACACATCACTCCCTCCCCACTGCTCCCTCCACCTCATCAAGCCAGCACACACACCCATTGCCCCCCCCCTCCTCTCACCATCCCCCCCCCACACACACACACATTTTCACTCGCATTATGGTATGTTGGCAGAGAGTGCCACGAGAAAAACAACCCCAAAATCCCACTAGACCCTGAAACTAACAGCTGCTCCCCTATTTAGATCAAGAACAAAAGAGGCAAACTGCTCAAAAAATACACGGTTGCCTATTTTAAATATATGTTCCTGCCCACCCCCACCCTAACTTGACCGGACCCCAAACCAGTCCCACCCCCACTCCGGCTTCAGAAAACCCGGCCGGAACACGAATGGATGAGTGTGAGGAGGAAAAACGGCGGCTACAGAGCCTAGCGCCGCGCTGGCAAAGACCCCCCCCCCCGCCTGCGTGGCTAAGCGGATCCCACCTTGTGAATTACCACTAGAGAGGCTCCCAGACAGAACAGACCTCTACGTTGCTTTGTGCCCTGCACTGATCGACCGATCGATCACTCAGTCAGTCCGCCCATCGATCGATCAACGGATCGCTCTGTTGAGTGATCGGCTGGCTTGGTGGCAACCGATTCGGTGTGAGCCTGCTGCGTTCTTCCCACGCCGAGCAGGGATCTTGGCGAGGGTCTTCTTGCGCTCCCCGAGACTGCGGCCGTGCCTGACAGGGCCCCGAGTTAGCAGCCCCCTCCCGATGTCTAGTAAGGCGCCACTCTTTAGGACCACTGTCTCCCCCCGCCACCACCACCCTGTGGGCCGACTCAATAAAAACAGCGACGGGCGCCCGCCCTGCCCGCGCTGCCTTAGTGGTAACGGGGCTCGTGTGAGCCTCCCACGCCCGGCAGCTGCACGGACTGTCCAGGTCACCTGGCGCAACTCTGCCCCAACACCTCCAGCCAGCGCCAGTGTCAGCTGGGCTGCTGACGGCAACCCCCCTCTCAAGGTGCTGAACACCCTATTTCCTCACCATGCAGGCCACGCAGGTCACAAACACCTCGCGCACAAATCCACATCCTGCTGCTCAGAACGTGAGCTCATGCACGCCATTTCAGCTCAAGCCTCGCTTCTTTGTATTTTTGTTCAGGAAAAAAAAGACGCTAGAAAAAATTTAAAAGCCAAAGGTGTTTTTGAATTTGCAGCCGCCAACATAGCGTGGCCATCACAGAACGGGAAAATAACCTCACGGTTGATTTTTTTTCATCTTTTATTTTAGTAAGGAGAACAAATGTTTTAGAATTTTATCATTTCACAGAAAAAAAAAACTGTAGAAATCATTTGCCTAATCCCCATGGAAATGGGAAATTTCAACAGCAATTTGCAGACAACGGGGGAAAAAAATTAACGTGCAGATTAAAACATTTTTTTTCGATTCCTAGATGTCTTCTTTCTGAAACTGCATGTGTTCAATATTCCCAATTTTTTGCCTTTTACTTAAGGCCATTCTTTCTTCTCCAGATCAGGCACATGTCGGAAAAACAAATCCAAAATAAATACGACAATACAAAAAACACTTACAGTTTACAGAACTCGCAAAACAAAGAAAAGAAATGAAATGGGCAAAAGGGGATGGCGCAGTTTGCACAGGCAGGGCCATGTGCTAACGCAGACAAGGGAGCGCGCTCTTCCCCGCTAAAGAAATAGGGACAAGACGTATCCGTGACCAGGGATCTCGAATCCCCCGCTGGAAACCTGGTATGGAGGCTTCGCGCTCGGATGGCATGAGATTATTGCGATTTGGGTCCCAAAAGCACTACCAGAGATTGCAAAAACCAAATCGGTCTTTTTATCGCAAATACCATAGAATGTACATTTTGCACAACTAGAATGAAGGGACGAAGCTGAAAATCTTTACCTGGAGAGGATTAATATTAAAGAAAAAATAAAACCCATTTAGAAACTGTATTTTTGGATTTGATTTTTTGGAAAACAAAACTGCAGTCTCAGAGAATGTCACTGTCTGTAAGGTTTAAAATAAATATATAGAACATAGCAGGATGGTTTAATTTTCATTATCAGCTCCTTTACAAATCTGCCTTTGTATCCGAATCCCGAGCGTCCTGGTCCTGTGTGGAATATTATTCCGAGAGGAATGGTGAATTTTACAGGGCAGGTTACTTACACTTTACTGTGCTGTGCTTCCCCGGCCACCAAGTCATTTACTCAGGGAAAGCCCGTTCGTACCACTAGCTGTGTAGACCTGTACCGGAATGGAATTAATCCTACATTCCGAAACATTCCTACAATAATACACGTTTGTTTGAACTGCACATCTTGCATCTTTTTCCATTTTCCGTGCACATTCCGACATTCTCAAATATATACAACAGACACTGGATATTTTCCATCATTTTCTGCCCCCCGAAAAATCAGCATTTTTTTCAACAACTTCCTTACATAATGTGGCTAATATACATTACAGCATATGAGCAGGAACCTATTAAATACGCACATCAAAAAAAAATAATGAAAAAGAAAATAAAATTACACATCTGTTTCCATTTACTTTTTGCAAAAAAGCAGAACTTATTATTTTAGTAGACCTTACAGAGGCCTTTCCACACCCTGCACTCAGGCTTATTAGACTGATTATACTTACAGCACAAAACTAAATGGTTTTATTTAATTTTTTCACATTTCAATTTTTTTTTTTTACTTTTGCTGGAAAGAAGAGCTCTGCCGTTCACACTCAACATGTTCTGCTGCTCTGTAAAAAAAACCCAGCAAGGACGAGACGCAGTGCGTGTAATTTTGCTGAAGATGTTCCACGCCAGTTACAGTATTCCATTTGTTTTCATCTTATCTGTGCAGACCACTCTCCCTCGTCTAAACTGTGACCTTTGTGTAGGGCCAATATTCAGAGGGAGCTCAGCTTCCTTGCTTTCGCTTTTAAAAAACCGTCCCTCCAAAACTCTGACTCGCACAGCCGCCCGCTTACTGCTATTGTTTATGACACAACTGCCAAAAAAGAAGAAAACATTTCAACAGGCTGCCTGGTCTTGGGTTTACACTCAGGGCCACAAACTACACACTTAGCTGCGGCGTTTTGGTACACACACACACAAATCGCTCTTCTTACTCCTCGGAGCCTCACAGAGAAATGTGTCCTGCAACGCTTAGTTTACAGAACTGAAGTCCTGCACCGAGCCTCTTCACTCCCCCTTAATAAAAAAGGGTATCTCAACAATTAAAAATGCAATTGCAATAAAGAGTGATTTATACTATCTTTTTGATGGTCGCTATTTTATAATTTCTCAGTTTAAGTGAGAGCAAAACAAAATAGTGACTAAACAATAGGAGGCAGGAACAGACCCACAGAGAAGCCAAACAGTCCACATTTAGTTAAAACTCTAGGTCATTTTTCCCCAAAGTTTTTTGTAGACAAATCTAGGGCTTTATAAAGCCTTTAAATGCTTAAAATAACTTCCTGTCTCCAAGCTCAAAATTTGTTGTATCAATAAATCTAGTAGTCTTATTTAATTCAAGCTCCTGGAGAGCTTGGTAAGACACTTTTTAGGCTAGTGGCTAAATAAAAGTACACAGAACATGAACGGCTTTTGATTAAATCCTTGTCCTTAAGCCCAACAGATAAGCACAGGTACAATAATCTCAAAACGTGGAGATCAAGCATTTTCTAATAATCCGTTTTTAATTTTCTAAGAACGGGACAATTATTTGTGCATGTATACACTGTTCAGAAAATAATCTTCTCACTCACATTTGAGCTTGTAAGCATCAGAAGGCTTAAAACACGGTGTTGAAATACCATTTATATAGAGTACAAAGCTCTACAGTAGCAGTAAAGTTTTCAGCAATTGAGATTTATCACAGCAATTAAATTAAAAGAAGAAAAAATAATAACGATCAGTTCAAGGACTGTGAAAGTGCCAGTTCCACACGTCGAGGAGAAGCTGTCCTTTGCTTTCGGTGTTACTGTAGTTATGCAACGGCCACTGTCCACAGGCTCATTGTTCTGCAGAGCTTGTTCTTGTCATACAAAACAGCCTAGTAACCCTAACCTCCCAGCCCCAATTCTGATCCAGACCGCAGCAGAAATACAGCCCAACTGTCTGCAAAAAATGTGTTTCCTTTTCATCCATTAAAGCCCGTCCAGATTCAAAATCCACAGGCTGACGGTCAACACAAAGCATTGCTCCAATTTTTCCATATTCCAAAGTCAATTTAAAAACCAAATAAATGTTCCAAAAACACTCCTTCTAAAAAATACTGAATTTCTGATATTATGGTAATAATTATATTGCTTAAACCAAAATATACATTCTAAAATATGATTTACTTAGAACATTAAATTACAGAGCAGTGTCATTTTAATCAAGGCAGAGCTAAAGTGGAAATGTGCCATTTTTTACCATTACAAATCACTAGTCAATAATAATGTGCACAGTGCAAAACGGCTTTAGAATTAAAATGCTGTCACTAATTCTACTCTCAGCTGTATGGAAACAAATTTAAGGTTTTAAAAATAAACAAAACATGCACCATTTACTCATGTTTGTTTGGCTTTTTTGTTTTTACTGCTACTTTCAACTCAACTACAACAACCAAATCGCTCGTCAAAAAGACAACAGTAGCTGGATTATCTTTTAGACCACAAAGTATGAAATCTTAAATTCTGCCAAGACAATTACAACCTGCCACTACTGAAGGTCTTAGGAGCACCACTCCATACGTTTATCGAGACAAATGCTATTCCCAGGGAGTGCCCAGAGAGAGAACTCTACTGACTGCATGGATTATTTAAAAAATAATAATTTTAAAAAATATTTCCATTTATTCAAAATAAGAACACACACACACAACAGACCTGGCTGTGAACACCTGCAGGAAAACTAACTGCTGCCAGGAGGTAGAGTAATTTAAAAAATAAAAATAAAAACGGCATCTCCTATTTTCATTTGGGATCATCCTGAGCAATTTCAATAACCCATTCCATCAATAAATATGATGCTTTCAAAATAAAATAAAACAACGTTTCAAATGTTCATAGACTCCAAGACTTTAGAATAGAAGGCTATTTCTTTGTGCTTGCTTGCCCCCATTTTATTTTTTTGGTATTTATAAATACCAAAATACGCAGTAACAGGCTGCTACCGAGAGCCTATTAACGAGGGTGAAATATTCTTTTTCCCGCCTCATGGCGTTACTGCTCTGGGTTCGAGCGAACACTCAGGAACTCCTAAACAAGTGGCTTAATTAAAGATAGCCTCCCACTCTGGACAATAACCTTTGATATTTCTAGACAATCTGATGGATTACATTTTCAGCAGAAAATGACCATCGTTTCATTATAATTTTATACATTAGATATGAACGTATAATATCGAATACATGTGGTCAAAAGTAGAAGTTTAATGGCTGAAGAATTTTCACTCCATTCATGGAAATATTTTTTTACACAAACCGGGGAATTTGACTCCTTTTCAACTCCTCTGTGCTTCCTGTGTTTTATTTAAAAATGCATTATAGCATCGCTGTATTTTTCTACATTTAATTCTGCTTACAAGAGAGTTAATGCTTTTTTCTCCTCCGTTCTCTTTCCAAGTTATCGAGTCTGAAACAGGTCGGATTACTTAAAAGACTTACCCTTCACAAAAGCCTTTTAAAACGGTTATGCACCAAATCTAAATACGTCTAAATATCACGGTTAGATTTTGTTAAGTCTATTTTTATTTACTCTAACATTTAAGACACGAATTTAATTACTCCGGTTATTTTATTTAACCCTAATTCGGATTTGGCACGGCTTTTCGCCTTAAGATGGTACAGGCCAGAGACGAAAAAGGAACGTTTTTGGTGTCAGTCTAAAGTGCTTTACTGCGTTAAAAAAAAGTTTTAAATATATACTGCTGGATACTTCGCTGCTGTATTAGTGATTACACAAAAAGAGCCGTGTTTTACCCTCGGAGTAATCTGGTTCTCTGCTCGGCTACAAACAGGCCCGTCTCACAGAACACTAACGCTCCCTGCACTGTCGGCAATCTGTTTGCTTGTAGGAAATAAACTTTATTGCTCCGTTCCAAAGTTTATTAAGAAATATAAAGTGTTAAATCTCACCATTTAGCGCTGTGTTGCATTTTAGACTTACCTTCAGTTTAAAATCAAACAATACCAGAGGGCACTCTGTCTTTATTTTGAAAGAGGAAAAAAAAACAGCACCACTCAAATCTGCCAAGAATCTCGACTCTTCCCCGCACTTGTTAAATGAAGCAGGCTTCTTAAAGATACAAACTAGAATTTTCTCCAATACAATTTTTTTTAAAAAAGCCCAAATATATTTCAATGGCGGTCTTTAACGTGTCAGAATTTTTTATCTTTCATTTTGTTGTATAAATAAAAACATCTATTTACGAGTCCTCCTTATTTCCCGATTCTAATCGCGTCCAAATTAAAAAGCATGAGGGAAACAAAGCCAACTCTTGCTTAACTCTTTAAGAAACTTAAAGCACCAAGTGCAGGAATCATGCAACCAACTTTGTGACCAATATCAGGGGAAATACCCCCGTTTTATTTCTTCTAGACAGAAAAAAAATATATATTTTTAAACAATTAAGCCACTGTCAGCACAGTAACTTTACGAGTATTTTTTACGAATAATTTTAATATTCACTCGAGCATTTTTTATTCCGAATTCTTTTCCTAAGCTACTAAAATCTATAAAACTCCATATGTATCGATTTAGGTAGATTCTACTTCAGATTTAGCGGGTTTGTTTTTTATTTCAATTATATCTATTCCTAATGCCTAAATTATTATTTTTTATTTCCACAAACGTAGGAGTTAACGTGCATGCATGCAAGAAAAAAGAGGGTTTTCCTTTTCAGGCAATGATTCAATTTATTGATTATGACACAAAGACCCAGGCGGTCCGACTGACCGCAAACCAAGGAGCCGTAGAAGTGTGATCAGGCTACCTCCTCCAGACTCCAAACAGCCCTTCCAAACCTTAGACACAGCTTGAACAGTGAACGCTACCAAACGGACACGATAACAAATGACACTACTTTGAAACTTTTTTCAAACCAAAAAAAAACCTCACGCAGCTTTTTGTCTTATAAAGTGTTATAAAGTCATTTGTCTGCGTTTTCAGCGCAGGGTATGCTATTAATTAATTCAACTGCATCTGGCAAAACCCAGGACATTGTTACTAGTATTTCTGTAAACTACAGAAGAATAGACTGCTGAAATAAACACATTTCTCCTGATCGTGTAAACCTCTTAAAACGCATGAAAAACTCCAGCTTATATGAAGTAAAATACGTATTCAGCATTTCTAGGTTCCTTATCGTATCGTTGTGTTTTATTTTATGGGTAATTTGACGATGCCCGGTGTTAAGGTCTGTAGAAAGATTATAACGACTCCTTAAACCTTAAAATATCTTCACTTGGAACAGCTGACCCGCAAGAACGTCTGCGATCCCAGTAGAAGTTAATATGAGTACAATGGTTTAACAACAACCACCGCTTCGCTGCCTCTAAGGCGCAGTTTCCCCGCAACGTCAGCACGCATACACCTGACAGGTATAGGTACTTAAGAGACTACGGCTTACCGTTTAACGCGCTATTAAAACCACACGCCAAATCGTTTTATGTTGCGACTGTACATGTTAGAGATCTACTGGGTGCAAACTGAAGATCATTTAGCAAAAGAAAAATGAGGTTTGGTGTTGCGTGAAAATTAACAAGCCTCCAAAACATTACCTTTGTCCCCCTTTGTACTTAAACACAAACTTTCTAATTTAGGAGCGTTTTTTTTATAAAAACGGGAATAGAGACGTACTTCAGTCTTTAGTTTACCACATGCGATTTTTTTCTTCAAATAGTCTTACTGCCAGACATCGTAATGCTTTCCGTGTTGTCAACGTACAAGGCAGTAAAAGGAAAATACTTCTATTCTGATTTTGATTGCACGTCGTATAAAATTTGCATTTCATTGGCATTTTTCTCTTCACAAAAAATGCTATACCTTCTGAAATAACGGATGTTTTTTTTTAATACTCCTTAATCTTAACCGGTTTTGCAAACAACTCATATTTCAAATAGCATTTTTGTTGTACACCAAGAAACGCACTCAAGGAGGAAAACGTGTAACGAGGAAGTACTGTGAACTGGTTTATTCGGTTAGGGCTAACGTCACATCAAATCAGATTGCGAAGAATCATACCGCCTATCGTTACAATGATGAGCAAATTAAATGTATATGCATGTAAATTAAATCTGCCGCAGAGGTCCAGTTAACCCAGATTGCCGAATGATGAAAAACAGGCTATATTCTGTGCAGAGACGACGGTAGCTGTTGGAAATTAGCATGCAGTAGTCTAGGATTTATAATCCGGTAGCCGGCTCGTAACAGGTTCATGTCTGAGTGCATTATTGGGGATTGTGCGCGCGGGACTCTGAAAATAAAACGGCTTTTTGCAACGAAGGGCTGTGACGTCATAACTCACTGGGTCTTTCGACCACTGACCGGAATCTCTTTGATTTAGCGCAACACGAAGACAGAGTTTTTGATTACTAAATGACACCCGTTACTGTCGAATTACTTAATTCCCGCATTTTTAAGTTTTACAAATAGCTATACTGCAGAGTAAATCTTCTAGAATTATTGAGGATCCTATGATTAACTTTTTTTTGTTTGTTTTGTGGGTTTCAGCAGAAATATTCAGGATGCACAGGAAACGTTCCTGTAAAAGAAGCGGGCTTTTATTTTGCTCGACGCGCTGTGACGTGTAAATCGGACATCGCGCACGACTTTCTGCCAGGCACATAAGCAAATGGAGTGCCACTCTCAAAGGCAAAACGCGCAGACGGAACGCAGTCCTTTCAAGAGAATGTGGGTTCTGCCTCGTTGACAAAACGATGATTAAACATTCTGTTACTAAATCACATGTCTAAGAATGTACAGTTTATCGACATCGGTCTCACTCCAGTCGGAGTTCTGGCAAGCAGACTAGGTCGTTTTTAACAACAGGCTTTAAGAACAGTGTATACTAAACACAAAGCCAGTTAAGAGACGGGTGGGTCGAGATGCTCCGTCAGTGCTTTGCTCAATGCAAAGGGGACAGGGCCACGACAGTGACAGTGCTGACCACGTCGCAGCTTCTACTGGCCTGAGACCAGCTAATCCGGGCATCCTGGTCTGTCTGCTTTACCACCTCCACTGACCACACTCCCACCCTGCAGAACTAAACACATCACTTTATAGGAAATAAAGGGCGAACGTGAACATGTCCCACTACTGATATTTTTTTTTTCAATGAAGCTGATTCAAATTAATTTAGAGAAGGGTAAATAAATGAATGCGTGATTTAAAAGATTTGACCAATAAGAGAATGTATGGCTCAGTACTGGACCAGGCAATGGGTTTAAAAAACATTGTTAAAGAACATACCACATTAACACAAAACTGCACAACACGCTCACGCAAATACCAACAGCTTTCTTATAGTTGCAGATTTTAAAAGATCATTTAGATTGTACCTTTGCAGTTCACTAGGCACAAAAAGAATGTAAAAATAGCAATCCTCCACAGAAATAAATTGTTTAATGTTTACCATGTGCTAATAAGTGTTCTAATATGGCCAGGAATTGTTTTCCAGCATTTCCGTTGCACATTTCTTTCATGCACTTTTAATCTTTCATTGAGCAATACCATACAATTCCAAAGTGAAAAGCACTATACAATGCAGAATGGTAAATGCAGGCAGTTCCTCTTGGGTGCTAAAGGAGCCTGCCCCACTGCAGCATTTTCACAGTGCCACCTGCACTTGCAAGACAGCCTGTGCCTCTTGTATGAACCCGGGCTGTGAGGTCATGGTTCTGCAGGGTAGAATGTGAGGATGGCAAAGGGGAAGACAGTGCTGCCATCCCATCGTCTTCGTCACTGCCGTTCGCAGGCAAGGAGGAATGTGCTCCCAGCGCTTGCGGACATGCGGACAGGCTCCCCGGGCTAACTTTTGTAAAGGTTATCTTTGGAATCTGCTCTGCAGCTCGGCGCTTTACGAGGGAGTCCTTGCTGTCATCTATGTCAGGAGTACAAGAGCAACTAAAACCTGTATGATCGGAATCACAAATGACCAGTGCGCTCCGTGAGAAGGGCACATTCCAGTCCGGCCTCTCCGGGAGTTCATTCTCAAGATTAAGCTGGAGATTCTGGCAAGTTCGCGACTGCATCTGCCCTGCTTTTACAAGACCATATGAGCAAAAAGTCATAAAGCTCAAAACGGAGAAGGCTGAGCAGCCGGGAAGGGGTGTTTTTTTTCTCTCTACTTTTCGGCGCGGAATTAACCGCAGCTTGTTCCTTTGCAGCCAACGCTGGCTGACACAGCTCCCCACTCAAACCTCTGAAGATAAAAATGTTGGCTATGGCTCTCTAAAAGAGCAGTGGTAGGCCTTGCCAGCTACTGTAGATGACCATCACCACAGACTCAATCCACATCAGTGCCGAGGTACTCTGAATACCTATTGCAATGCTTCAGATAAGCATTCTGAATGCTGAAAATATAATCACATAATCCTCATCTCCACCCAATATAAAAGAGTGTGCTGGTAAAAACTGGCTATGGCTAGACCAGATATCCACGATGGAACTCCCCCCCTCCCCACCCTCCCAATTTCAGTTTGATTGGTTTTACAATCGATTATACAAAAATCAGTAATATCCCTTTTCTTTTCACCAGCTCAAGCTTGTGTTGCTGCCACCGTGCAGCCATGAGGACATATGGACTGGTAAGTGACAAGTGTGTGCCACTCTCTTTGTTCAGCTACACCCAGTGGAAATCAGGAATGCTGGAACTCTAGCTGCTTTTATCTTTTTTTTCCAATGTGCTTGTTTTGTAATTGGAGAGCGCCACACTGAAAGGTAATATCGTCCTGTTTTCAATTCCTTAGCGTACTGTGCTCTGCGAAGTCATGAAGGGTACTGTAATGAACATAAGTCTAAAATTCTAAAAGTACCCAGTAACGGGGGGAGGTGGAGCCCAGCTCTGGCGATCTCTTCCTGCCTTACTGTCGGCTGGTGCTGTGGTATAGTCCTGTGGAACAAACTTCAGACTGTTCTCCCTGGATATGTGCGTGTTGATGGAGCTGGGTGGGGTGGGGGGGTGGAATGGTTGTTTCAGCTGTGGCTCAAACCGCTGATCTCTGGAGCACAACCATTCAGCTCAGGCACTGAGGTGGCAGGTTGGTGGTGGCAGGCTCTGAATTTTTAAACAAACTGGGCTCTGGTGTCAGGGTTGTTATTGTTCTCTGTATCACTATATGAAGACAGGAAAAGCCCAAGTAGTAGCCTTGATGAGTAAATTTAAATTAAGGTTCAGCTCCATTGCTGATTATACTTAACATATATTAGAACTATTTAAAGTCTTTTTTTTAATTTGAAACGACTTTGCTAAAAAAAATAATACATTCTCCATGCATAATGTCTCATCTAATCGCATTTACAAAACCTGAGAGAAATCCTCCTAGGCACACAAAAGCCGAAATGGAGCTGCACTAGCAGTGACTGAAAAAAAAAAGACTGGCCCATCAATATTTTACCTTACTCTTTCATTAATCAATGATTTGCAGTAACACGACCATTCTGATGTCTACTTTTTCATCACGAGAAACGTATGGATTTTTCTCTATTTTTTATCATTTGACTGCAATGCTGGATGTTCTGAACTTCTGCTGGGTGGCAGCTCAACACAGCTGGGCTACACTCCCTCCATAAAGCACGAGGAGAGAAAAGCCTAGCTCATTTGTATGTCACCAAAACTCTGTAATGAGCTATTCAATGCACAGCCGGCTTTGATTGTGCCGGCTGCTCTGACTGAGAAATGGAAATTTAGGCAAGAGGTCACGTCTGCAATCACATGTGCCCAAAACTTGGTACGGCGGGTACCAGTCTGGGCATGCACGCCTTAAAATTGTGAAGGTCCTGTAATTCTTTTGTGCTTCTAAAAGCATTGAGACTTTTGGTGCAGAGGGTTGTCAATAATCCCTATCTAATCAGCCCATTTGGTCAAAGTAAGTGAATTCTCTGACTGGACTGTATCGTGCCAACACTGGGACACACCTGCCTTGTCCCATATTTCTTTATATTTACACCCTCCTCCCTTACAGTCAGAAGAACCAGGCACAATCAAAGACTGGACACAATCAGTTCTTGATCACGACTGGCAAACTTGGTACAAATAGTATGAGCTGGATAAAAAGGAGTACACAATTTAGAGGTGCTGTGTACTCCATTTTACTTCCTATCTTTTATGATCCCTAACTCCATTTTGCTGGGACTCAGAAAAGAGAGGACACCCATTTCCAACAATATAACTCTCCACCAGCCCCTATTCTTTCTTTGGGAATACATAAGACATTGAATCCTGCAAGATCTCTGCTTTAAGTGGTAACCAGACGTCGATTAAACAGGAATTTATATTTTAGAACAGCTTTCCAAGAAGGAAGCTTGATCAGTTACAGGTACACTTTACAAGTCAGCTATCCTTGGAGAAACGTTTTTTCCCTTCGTAACTAAAGCCGAAAGATTTCTAAAGTGCAGTCTTGCTTTGTTTGTAATAACCTCAGTTTACAAACGAACACATTACTACGTGTGAAAATCTGGAAGCAATTTGTGGAAGCAAATCAAAGTTTCATGTAAACAACTTCACTGCTCTTTCGGCTATTGAACTTGCAAGTGCAAAGATTTTAACTTCTGACTCACCTAGGAGTTACTGTTGCAAATCACATGATCTGTATGTCAAACTCCCCTTAAAAGATTATATTTGCCAACTTTCCAAATTGCCTCGGTTTTTCCAACGATTTGGATTGAGTCCACAAAAAGAATTAATTATCTGTAAATTATATTTCTGAGAGCTTTCTAGTTACAGCTGCACTTTTGTAATTGGAGATATCACACGGGGGCAATATGTTTTCTATTTGTTTAGAAGTTAACCTTTGTTTAATAAAGATAAAAGTCTTCATTCCCCCATAAAACTGGCCAAATTTACATTTTAAATATTATTGTTATTAGTTAGAGATTAAAAAGTCAAGTATAAAACGCACCATGACAGAAAAGATTGTTCACTTTTTTTGTTTTGACAAATGTTACAAAAATAAAGTTGTTTTGATGATTGATTTTTACAACCCAATCCTGTTTCTAAAAACACTGAAAATACTGGTACAAAAATCATTTTCAGCATCTTACAATTTCCATATGATGTCTGTAATCAAGCGGAGACATTTTTCATGACTAATTAACCACTTTGGAATGTGAATGTTTTTTGCAAATGCACTCCATAAGCCTCAAATAAAGTATTGTGCAAGAAAGTTTCAAACCGAAGTAATCTAGCTGATTTTATCAAGCTGTGGGACTTTCTCTCCTTTCCAGCCTCACCTACTGTAGATGCAGAGACAGAGCACTAGGCACATAAACCTTTGTGCTGAAAGTGCTTAATTTGCAACTCTTTTTTTTTTACAAGAAGAAAGCTTTTCTCATAAATAATTTGCCATTTTCAAAAAGTTGCTGTTCATTCACATTTGCTTCTTTTTAATCTGTACAATTTGTAGCCTTTTAAAATTAGTACTGTTCTACAAAAAATCTCTGCTTCCAGCTCAAAGACTCCAGCTGTCCCACACAGCCTTGCTTTTCCCAGGAAATCCCACAGGCAGGTAGGAGAATCCAGGGAATGGGAATGGAGAATGGGGGTACTTATTAACAGGCCCCATTCAACAGAATGGTCACTTAGGAACTATTAGTGACACTTTAGCGGCAACACTTTATTTAAAGGAAACGCATATTAAATCTTTATAACCTTGACTCAATGGAACAGCCTCACGGGCTTGGTAGCAGTAGTGTAGATGAACAAATGATTTATTAAGAGAATGCAGAATTTTCTTTTAGCACAAAAACGCTTTGTGAATGTATCGATCAGTGTTACTAGCTTGTTTATCATGGATTTATGAAGTGCTGCTTGAAGCTTATTTTGGAGAATGAGTGCATTAAATGCAACTCCAAATGTTTAACCCCGATACTGACATCCACCAAATATTGCCACACCAACAACAGCAAGTGAATATGCTTCTTCTTGCCATAAAATGATCTTAAAATATTTTAGATATATAAAGAATTTGATCCAAGTATAACACGGGGCATGAAAAACATTACCGGAGACTGAAAATGGGGATGATGAAGTCTGATGGCCCCACACTCTACTAGGAAGAAGCTGGCTGTGCGTTGGGAAAGAATGCATTTCAATACACAAATACACATCTTCACGCTCCACCCTGTTCGTACCAGTGCCCTCAGTGTCCAACATGCTATGACAAGCAGCATTCGCAGCACACAACCCTCCTTATTAGAATCTAAAGAGCTTGAGTTGTGCTGCATTAGGCTAGTTGGACACCTAATATCTGAGGGGAACGCCTACATAAAAAGAAAGTGAAATATAAAGGGAACGGAGACTTCAGAGAAAAGGATCAAGGTGTTCGCAAATAACCCAACTGCCGTTCGCAGGCTCGTAAAGCCAGCTTGCTTTCTGAGCAATTATACACGTTTTGCTGATGCGTGTGCGAGAGCAGTGCTCTCGCTAATGGAAATGTTAACAGCCCCTTTCTCGATCGCGCTTCCTGCAGCTGAGTCCTGCCTGTGGAAATGCCTCCATATCAATCCAAACGCAATGAAAAGGGGAGGGGGAGGCAAAGGAGAGACGCTGCCAAAAGTGCACGGATGCGAGCTTCTGTCCCCCATATGACGGGTCTGCGGTGAAAATCTCCGGTCCGAATGTTCAGCTCTAGAAGACGGCATTAAAAATGTAATTATCCCCTCTAACAGCAATTAAAGCCCCGATAATGAGTTGCGCTCCCTGAATTATTTAGCGCCGTTTGCGACACCATATTGTATGTTTTGTATGCTGCTCCCATCGTCCACTCTGACAGACGCTGCTTTTTTCCCCTTCACCTGAGGGGCGATTGTGTCACTGCTGCCTGCTTGTACAGCCACAGCACGGCAACACAGCTGGACTGGGGGGGAAAAAAAACAGGCTGAAGATCCCCCTTCTTACTACGCCGCCATTTTCAGCAAGCAAGCTGCTCTTGTATGCAAACGGCCATTAAAAACCTAACATCTCTGCCAAGGTGAGGCCGCGTCGGCTGCTGCACGTCAGCCCGACAGTGCCTCGTGGCCCTCTTCCGTGCTCACGGCCCTGGGTCTCGCTCCGTGGCCCCCTGTGGCTCGCACCACACCCTGCCTTGCTTTCACTGCTGTGCTATATCGGCTCCCGTCCGCTTTTCGGCGCAATCCGAACGCGCCCCACTTCGACAAGGTACGAACGTTACCGAAGAGGCTTCTCCGAGGGGCTGGGAAAGGAAGAGTTCTGCTTCCGGCTGTCAATGCTGGGCCCAGCCCATGAGGTAATTAATTATCGTGGCAAAGATCTGCAGCTGTGCCATGTGTTTGGCACTGCCAGGACCAGCATGCTGAAACATTCTTCCAACGATCGTGGCTTTCCTGGAAAAACTGGAACAGGTTTCAGTACGATTGACATGATAAAGGCTTCTGCATACTTCTAACCACAGAACAGGTTTATTTGGTCAGGAATGTGTCCAGCCGATCAGAGGTGTGAGCCTAACCCAGCAGCTGAAAGGACTCACAGCACCACGGCGAGTAAAGTCATGGGAGCGATTGAAATTTGGTAACGAAATCGGGTCCCTGCACTTCTCGGGTAGAGGGAGCCTTGATACCTTCGGACAGAAGTGCAGCTTCAGCCCGTATGAATGGGGCGATGCCGAGCACAAACACTAACAAGGCAGTAGACACAAGGCCTAACATGAACACACACCCAAAAGGTTCAGACTTCTACCACTGGCACAAAATTGTCAATGGAAACTGAGAGAATTCCACAGTGTTTACAGATATTCATTTCACTAGGTCAGGGCTCTGTATCCATATTTATATATATATCCCTATGTTTAATACAAATGCAACCGCACACACGAACAGCAACTACAGCTGCGAGCCTTAATCTTAATCTTTCTTTAAAAAAAATCAATCTACCAGATAATCAAAGCAGAGATTTCCTTAGCGTACTTGCCAACAGTCAAGGCCTGGTTTCTGTGAACAAGGGATGCACTATTGACTGAGTTTTTTTCTTTCTCTTAAGTCTTCTCTGTGCCAGTCTGGAAGGCAAGATGCCAACCCCTTCCACAGCCGGGCACTCTGCCCTGCCCTTTATGCGAATGCTTTGCCATGCTCAACACACACACAACACAACACATTCCCTTTTTCCTCCTCTCTCTCTCTCTGTTTAAAAAAAAAACACTGACAAAATCTCACAAAATGCTATACAGGCTGTGCTGCTTGACACACAGTTGCACGTATCGTTTGTTGCTTTTAAGCGGACGAGAGAGCGCGGCGATCTGCTGTCGAGCTCCAAGCGGGGGCGCACGCTGGATGAACTGAGAACCCTCTGCAATAAAAGCAGGGTCTCTTCTGGTGTAACCGGTGCTTTCTGGCTTTTAACACACGGAGCGAGCGCTTCATTCATTGTCTGGCCACCATTTCTCACTGACTGCTATGTTCTGCAGGAGAAGCAGGGCCGATCTGTCATCGTGTCGGTGGTGCCGCGGGTGCACGCCCACTCGTACATCGTCTCCAGTCTAGCTTTCGATTGGCTTTGCAGGGATGAGGTGGAGGAGTTGTGCTGCAAACAGCGCAGCTCGCTGTCTCTGTTCATGGCCAGCCCAGCCTGGATTCCTGCCAAGTACACAAACTACCCACATTAGCCTGGAATGGCTATTTAATTGGACAGTGGGGGGATTTGTATATGTAGATATTTCTTATGCGAAATTGTTTATCTTGCCATTTTCCATTCAAATAATACAGCTGCACCAGGCACAGTTCTGGGTCTTTCCAGTTTTATGTTATCTTGTTTTTTTTTTTTTTAAAGACGTATTATGCAAACACTTCTATTTCATTCTGTATGTTATTAAAAATAATCGTCCTATCCTGTTAAACGGCAGGAGTTGCAATATTGATACCAGAAAAAGGCCCATCATTAGGCAAAACCTTCAGTATTCCAAAGTACTTAGCAATCCTTAAAACAATCTCATTGTTTTCTATAAATATTTAAATTACTGCAGCCCTACTGTAACTTTTTCACACTAGAATGAACTGAGGTTTACAGTTCAATACAATAATACTAATCATCATCAGCATTTTCACTAAATCCCAGTTACATAAAGAGGATTAAACAATAAGAATCTTATAATACATTATATGTTTTACAGCGCTTAAAATAATAAGCTCACCATGTGAAACCAACACAGAGGATGTTGATCCCTGAACTAGTTTTCCCAAATTGAAGCAGTACAAAGAAATGTGCCGGCTTTCACCTTGCTGTTACCCTGACTATACTGGGTGCTACACCTCAGTAAAGGGGACGGAGGGCAGCTCAGGGAGAAGGTGAAGGGGAGGATCAGGGAAGACAGGGCTCACGTGTCGGCTGGGACTGCACTGCCCTCCGAATAGGAAGACAGACAAACAAAATGTGTGTGTTTTGGGCGAGCGGGGAGTGGATGGAAGGGGGGGGGGGGTGGAGAATTGGGGAGGGAATACACTGACTACAGAGAAAAAAAAAGTTACAAAGTGGATCCCCCAGCGCAGCCCAACGCGGGAGGCAAAGTCTCCGCCGCACAAGAAAAGAGCCCCGCTCGCGCCTTTGTCTCCGAGACCCAGAGAGGCCATTGTGCTGCAGACCCTAACCCCCTGCCACTCAGGCTTAAAAAGTTACAGGACTTCAGAGGGCCAGGAACTGAGAAACAGAACCCATTGTTTACACACCTCCCCTGGCTTGTTGCACGAATAAAAAAAAAAAAAGATTAACGGGAAATTGCAGCACAAAGGGGCCTGGGGTATTAACACACACCAATTAAAAGCCCCCAAGACCCAACACAGAGAAGACAATAATAATAATATAACAGAGGAAAAGGGAGAAAAAAAACCCCACACACACAATGAAAATCCGACATGTCTTTGTCGAGGCCCTTCTGTCCTTCCTGAAAGGACTACATGAGCAGTTAGCGCCGGCGAACAAAAGGATCGATCTGTGCACCAGTCGGAGCAGGCCAGCGTCACCGAGACCCAGCGGCAGAGCCGCGCCGCGTCCGGCGGAAAGAGGCTTTTAACACAAATTAGAAAAGAGATTCAACTTTCATTAGCATTTGGCTGCCTCGTGTGACTAAATAAGTATTGAGGAAAAAGTTGGAAAAAGCAACTCCTTTTAAATCCTGATTTTCCACAGGGGAATGAGAAGCACCATCATGACACCACAAAGAATCGTACTGAATATCGATCTACTGTAGAACCAATAAGCTCTTAACCATAGTTAACACCCATCCCCAATGCGGCCCTGCACTAACTGTATAAACCTTCAACGGCTTTGCTTTTTGACAGACTAGGAATCAAAGCAGGAAACTGGCAACACTGGTGCGCTCCTGAGGAATGAAGCAAGTGATCTGTACAGTTCTGAGAACTCTGGAGCTTGAGAGAGCTGAAGCACATTTTGATTTTAGGCCCAAACGATTAACAAATTACCTGTTACACTGCGTACAATGGAATTGTTCCGTATCTTTAGAAATGAATGGTTTATTGGTGACCTACAAAACCTACTGGACTGGGGCTCTCCGGCCCGAGGCTGGAGGTCCCTGTGTTAAATGGACTTCAATTGCTTTTAAAACCTTTCTTGCACCCGCATCAAGACACCATTGGTAGGCATAATAAAGAAACGCCAGTGGCGTATTGTCGTAGTCTGATCATTAATTGTGACTGAACACGACAGCTCACTGCCTCAGAGCCTCGAGATCAATCACATGCACAAATGTTGGGGTTAACAATCTGGATGGGTGTTGATTTAGAGCAAGTCCATCAGATAAAAACTAAAAGACTAACAAGTGCTTATGATTGCTATGTTGGTGTTATTTTTCCAGTAGCCCGAACTTGCTCGACTAACAGTCTTCTAGCAAGGACACAAAAAAAAATACAGACGGCATATGTTGAAGTACTTTGAAAGGCGATATTTCTTTTCAGTTGCATCAAAGTTAATTCAATATTCAACATACAAATTGTAAGAAAGATGTTGAGAAATATTTAGATTTCAAGACAAGCAAATTGTATATCATACATACACATTTACTGTATTTTCCTTAGTTTATCAAAAAGCATCATTAATTAGTACTTTTGTATTTGTATATTTTCCAAGAAAACAGCCCTGTGTAGCCCTGAGAATAAGCACTACATTCTATACATGTACACTCTAAAAAATTATATATATGAATTTCTTTCGCCAGCTTCATTATAATTTGTTTGTTTTATAATATTATCAGGTAACATAAAAACAATATATAACACACTAGACTGCTGACATCATTTTGTTATCTGGTTTATGTTACACGTATGAGGGATGTGGTTTTAATGTACACAGCAGCACAAATGAAGTTCCCTGTGGAAAAATGAAGTTCTTGAGAGTCTAAATCTAAATAAACAGGTATACTGCACATATAAACAATTCTGACTAAACTACAAAATACAAATCTGTCTCCCCCGTGGTTTACGACCATAGCACACCCATGGCTTTCGTCCCGGAGCGGTTCTGAGCCAGTGCCCCGGTCCGATGCCTGGCCAGCCCGATGGGCGGGATCAGGGCGGGTAAGCCGAGTCCCTGGGCGGATGGGGAGAGAGGATCACACAGGGTTAACCCCAGGCGCTGGGAACAGAAGGAAAAGGCTCCTTAAGAACGGCTCTCGGCTTCCTCAGTGGCCATCCTGTCCCAGAGCGGAAGGCCGCTGACTCAGACAATCGGGGTGAAAGGTCCGCAGGCAGCGGCGCGGGGCATCCCGCACGCTCTGGGGGTGGTGGTGAGGGTGGGGGGGCTGCCGACCCTGCGTCCTCTCTGCCCAGGAGCCCCTCACAATCACAACGGAGCAAGACCTGCTCCCCGCTTCCTACAAACAGCCTTCAGGGCCAGGCGTCCCGAAACAGCAAAGGGCCGGGCGTCAGGTGCCCCTGTGGTCACATGTACTAGAATCGCCTTTCTCCGCTGAACGAGTCTCGGGAACGAAAACAAAATGAAAATGGGCGGAATATATTTTTCCTCTGTTTAAAGAAAAAAAAGGCTTTGAAAATAATCCTGGGATTTATTCAGCCTCACAATTGTTGTTGTCCGCATTGGCTGTTTTTAGTTTTCTTATGTGCCCTGTTTGGAGTGACTGCAATTGCGATTAGGACTGAATATTTTGACCGGTATGTATAAAACCGTTTTGCTGCTTTAATTAGGCTCCTACCTGTTTTTTTTAAACCTCAAGTACAAAATCTTAATGTTGCAAAACAAAAGTAAAAAATATCAAGGTCCCATTAATTCTTGGGATAGCGTCCCGAAAGACTTGTCACCTCCTAACTGTTTCTGTGTTGTCTTTCCATACAGCTCTTCATCTCTGCACTCAACAGGGAGCGACAGACCATCGCAAAGAAACACACAGCCCCTTTCAGTTTGGCTCTGTAACTTTCACAAGTGAGGGATAGTTTGTTTTGAAAAAGCTAACTAGTACATGTTACTTGTTTAATGTGGCAACAAATTGAGCACCATTTGCCACAATGCAACCCTTAATTACTGCAACACTGTTTACAGAAGCCGATAATTTTAGGCCTTCATAATGAGGGGGAATTTCTCTTCTTCCGTTCTTACTTTGGAGAGCAGAGAGCACAGCGCTTCCAAGCAGGCAGATACAGAACCATTCCCAATAAAGGTATTTCCCTTCATAAGACAATAGGCTAGCTTGGGGAATTACATCATTTTCTCTCTACTAATCTCAGAATGATTGCAGCAATTAATTGCGATCTTAAAAGGCCATGGTGATTTATCGCTAGCTTTTTTTTTCCTACAGATGTTGAAAAAGATAAATCTTGTGGCTGATTTTCAGTCACTGCTGTCAATCACGTTCTGAGCCAAGCTGCAGGCCAGCATCTTCATAAAAGCTGCTCATAGATAAGCCATATACACAAACTCATTTCAGACTGAAGCAGGACAAATAAACTGTCTTGCCAAATGACAATAATCATGATGGTTCACACCCCAGACAGCAAAACAGATTAAAGAATCCCACTTTGAGTTCTAAGGAAATTCTAAGGAAAACTTCACCAGGTTACCAAATAAATTGTCCAAAACTCTCCTGAAGACATTAACACCCTTTCCTATTACTTAAATAAATACTCCCCGCAGCCCTCTTCCTCTGTTCCTATAAAAACTTCCTCTTTTGTTAATTAATAAAGATAATCTAACACACTATAAAAAAACAACAGAGAGGGAAAAAAACAGCTTGTAAGTGACTTTGGGAGGTTTGGCCACTAAGGGAAAAAAACACTACAAAAGATTGTGCTTATTAAGATTGTGTTACAACAATGTAAAACAAGAACACCCGTAGCAGGTACTGAATCCTGTATCCTGACTTTATAGGATCATGGCTAGGCTATAGCTCTGTCAGAGCACTTTTTTTAAAGCTTGCCAGGACAACTAAAAACAAAACTCTACCCCGAGAACAGAGCTCAGCCTGCCCAGGCCATTTCCATCCTGTCTTTAGGAATGCTCAGCCCCAGGAACTGGGATGATGCAAAGCACCTGATTAGAATAGCCTTTAACCCTAACCCCAAACTAAGATGATAATATACCTACAACCTTACCTAACCCTAATACTAACAAACTCTTGTAAGTACTGTATATGCAAAACGATTGACATTATTCTCTCCTTCCCTGTTTTACAGGTTGTTATCATGCTAGAAAAATACGTCATGTGCGCACACATGCATCGAAATGTTTTCAGATATTAAAGGCTTTAATCTAGATCCCTATCTGCCGAACTCTGCACAAAGTTTAGCAGATGCCCGAGTCAAATGGCACATGCTTAGGGGACGATCCTCAATTAGATTTCCCTTCTGGAGCTGCGAAGCGTCCAGGTCACACAGGCAGCAATCTGCTCCCAGCGTCCCCAGCCGAGCTTGGCTCCGTCAGGGACTGCACAAACCAAGCACACACTCCTGTCCCGAGCCCTGATGCAAATTTGGAGCTCCCAGCAGTCCCCACTTCCAAAGAGCTCAGGTGGGGAGCTGCAGGTGTTTCACAAACTCCCAGAACTCTTCCCTACATCATGTCAGCCTAAACCAAAGGGTACCCATACACTCTGCTCCATCTGAGGAATAAAGTCATTTCTGCTCCGAATCAAATGTAAATCACTTGACGTTGCCTTTTCTCTTTTACAGCCGTCTGATATATTTCAAAGTCTGTCCTTTAATATGAAAACAGACACTTGATGATCAGAAGGGATTTGCGAGACCTTCTGCTCAAAGTGTAGCAGAAACCATTTTCTTTATTCCACCAGAGCTGGATGTTGTGAGAGAGAGTGAATTTTTAATACACACATGTCCAGGTCGATTTCTCAACACAGCAACAAAAACAAATCCTATTGCAAAAGCGAATACAAAATCAATAAAATGCAGCAGTTTTTTTAGCATATCAAAATAAATCCTTAACTAGTAGAAAGATAGCAATTGGCAGAAGGTATTTAAGTGGACAAATGAATAGTGTTGCTCAAGAATAAAAAAAAATCCTTTCAGCAGAAGCATGGGTTATACTAAAAAGTTAAAAACCGAACATTACGAAAAAAGATTAATCTATTTACTCAGGGTAATATAAAGTTGTGTAAATCCACAGGGAAAAGGTTTCACTGATTTAACTTGGCAAGATATAAAATTATTTGTCAATAGGCTGTGGTAATAATCTGTTCACATTTATGACATACCCATTGGAGTTTATGTTTAACCACAATTTTAATGGAATACTGATTACACTGGAACAACAGAACAACCATACCTGAATGAAAAGTGTACTGTAGCTCTAAAGTAAACACTATATATATATACTACAGTTATACAAGACTTTCAACTAAGCTTATTTCAATATTACCAAAAAAATAAGAACTGATTAAGACTTATCGATACATGCTGTATACCCACAGACCTACCATATTAAAAATTTGCAGGCTTCAGATAAAAGGACACAAAACACCAAGCACAAACTGGAGAAGACTCAAACACCTCAGTGCATGGAACATGGGGGGAGTTGACATGCCGGCCAATCCACACAGGGAACCACAAATCCCTTTGACTGGAGCCCACAGGGACAGTGTGTCGATGGCCTACCTGAAAAAGACGAATCAACTCCTCTCTCTACCACTTCTCCTTCGCAAACCTGTCCAGCCCCCTTATTGTATTGGCAATTAGACACAGGCAGGAGCAATGCACACGTGGTGATGAGCAAAAACACACCCAATAGCTCATCTCTGTCCCACTTAATGAAGTGGGATGGGGATTAACGTGGTGAACTATTCCAGGCCCGAAGGGCATCCATATATCCAGGTTTTCATCCCAGCCGAGCTACCCCCCTAAACACCTGCAAGTTTAATTCTTCCCAGATCATAACTCTTGAAAGGTGTTGTCAACACAGGTCTTTTGCTTCAGATTTAAAGAGGCTCTGTGGCCCTGTGACTGCAGGACAGTGAGGAGGACAGCTATGACGCTGTCCAGCAGACACGCTCAGCTCTGAACCTGCTCTGCCCGCACCAGGGTGGCACTGCACATCCCACTGAACACTCACCCCATCCTGCGACTCACACCCTGTCTTGATGTGTAATTTTATACATAGAGGCTTTGTAGGACAGGGGGAACACTCAGACCCCACCACTGCATTGGGGTACAAAACACTATGGTCCTGGGTACAGCTCAGCAGATATGTGAAAACACATCAAAGCACAACCCCCCCCCCCCCCACACACACACACACACACACACACACACACACACACACACACCCTACTCTGGCTGTCAGGTGTCCCATACTTGCATCATAACTAATCCGGGTGGCTGCAGCGTTATTACCACTGAGTTAACCGGAACTGGGCACTCGCACCAAAGGGAAATGAGGGAGCACATCCACTTGCAAAGCTCTGGAATTGGGGGAAGTTAAGCTTCGCTTCGGACGGCAGGATTGTAAAAGGAGCTTTGCCTGGTAACAATCATTCGCAGCGGAAAATAAATATGTGGGAAAGAGGAAAGTCTCCTTTTCTTTTCTTTAAGTGCTTACATATTTTACGATTGAGTCGTTCTAGCCGATTTCTTTATTAGAACCCACTCGAGACTAATTCTCTTCAAACTCGGGAACCACAAAAATGCTACAATCAGCATAATTACGGAGAGCTCCAAAGAAGCCCCGTTTCCCAAGGCTGAACGGCTCGGAGTCTTATCCCCTGTCGCCGGCAGCAGCTGGGGTCCCCGACTCAGTCGGCGCGCTCTTTCTCTCGCTCGACCACAGCCCTCCGACTCTGGAACCAGAGTGGAGACTCCTCCCCGGACACTCAGAGGCTTCGGGAAGCCCAAACACGTGTGCGCCACTGTCTTCAGTCCCCAGAGTCAGAACTCCACAGGGGGCATTTCTGGGAAGGTGGGGAGAAAGTGTTTCAGGGCTCATTTCAAATGGGAGTCTAAGAGTTCACGCCTGCAATCTTCAAACAACTTCAGCATTATCTTGTTCTTTAAAAAACAGTGATAAGGATGAATGTGTTGATATAGTTACAGGGGTGCTATCTGCATGGAGCTGGTATGTTCTCCCTGTGTTCGTAGGGATTTACCCCCATTGGAAAGGAAATTACTTTCTAAACCTCTGGAAGGTTAAATGGCTGCTGGGAAAAACTGGCCCTGACGTGAGTTTGTGTATCTGCCCTGTGACGGGCTGGCGTCTCGTCCAGGGAATATTCTGCCTTGTGCCCACTGTTTGCCGGGACAGGCCCCTGCTCCCCCTGACCCTAAACTGGAAGAAGTATATACAGTAAATTCCTTTATGTATTTAAAAGCACCAGAAGAAGAAGTTGACTGCATGGCTTATTTTTTAACAAGTAACATTATACGGGCAGGAACAAATTAAAAATACAAATTGAAAGGTAACTGGATTTCATCTCCTAAACCCCTTTACATAATTTAATAGTAATAAAAGTATATTCATAATCATAAACTGCCAGAATCCAGTACACACAATTCTTGTATATTTTGATTGTGAATTTTTCAGATATCAAATACTACTTCATTCCATTTAAAAAATAAAAAAAAACACTGCCTGTTGTTCTCAGCCGCTTGTATTTGAAGTCCATTTATTTAAACAGTGCCATAACCACATCTACTCCACCTTCCAACCATCGTGATTTTCTGACTGTGTTGCATCTCAGGACGACCTGCTCTCCAGCACAGTAAGTCTGTTTCTTTAAGAGACAAAAAGCCACCACATAAGAAAGCAGTTTAGGACAATAAAGCCTAAAGCTACAGCCTGGCCAAATTAAGGCATTAGTTTACTGCAAGTGCACAGCACTTAAACAATCTAATCATTAGCCCTCTCATGCGGTTGGCCTGACTGAAGCAGCTTGACTCCATGTGAAGCAGCATGACTTAAGTTTAAAAGCCACCTGTAGAATACTGTATCTGACTCACCCTACAAGCAAGCGGCGTGTCCAGAGCTAACTGCAAAATGGCATGGCGATTTTGATGCAGGCCGTAAGCAGGAGGCAGAGCCGAGTGTCCCAGTAATTACGGGCAATGGCTTGATCATGCTGCCTTCCGGGCCATCTGACCTGCGGAGCTTGTGTAAGACCATGTCGGGCTGTACTTGGGGGAGATGGGGGGGTGGACGAACATTTGTCAATGCCTGCATTTGGATGTTGTTTGTACACCAAGAAATGAAAACAAAACCAGATGCTCTATTAAAAACAAAACAAAAATGACACAAAAACATAAAAATGCAGTAGTCTGGTGCTGAAAGGGCAGAGTGTGTGAGGGATTCACAGTCTCATGATATGTTCCACATGTCTGTCACTGCGCTCCAAAATTCAGCTCTTTGTGAAGACCATTATTCCTTTCTCCGTGTGTGTGTGCGCGCGCGTCTGTTTCTGAAGAGGTTTTGATCATTTGTATTTGCCATCAGACAAAACGTGATCCAAGCACTTCAGGTTAAGATCTGAAGGGCAAACTTACTGGTGTATTCCGCAACTGCTCCTGTAAATAAAGGACTGACAAGCTTAGAATACAAAGGGGGGTGAGTCAGTTAAAGTATTCCCATTACTATATAGTCTTTAGGCCTCACCAGCACATTTTTTACTTATCAGGAAGTCAAAGATGTAGGACAGAGATGGCAACAGCAGCAGTTTGAAAGGCTGACAGGTTTTTTTTGTTTCAATCGCCTGAGGGTGCGCCTAATTTTACATGTAGGAAAATGCACACTAACGGGTGCGCCGCATGGCTGTTGCCGCCAGTAAGACCAGCATACAAGAGATTTCTAGCTGGAGTTAAGTTTGTATGTTGTTAGCCGTTTGGAACTCTCTTTTGTGTTGTCACAAAAAAAACAAAAATATTCGTTTTAATGTAATGCTTCATAAATTAACAGCTTTTAATAATATTTTTACGCATACGAGCCGGCTTACCAGCGCGGTGACGTCACCGCCCTGCCCTGTGAATAGCAGGGACCGCAGCCGCAGGGCTGATGGGAGATCTCCCTTTAGCTCAACTCTCTGGGTCCCTGTCGAGTGACGCCGGAGGTCCGGGTTCGAGTCCCCAGCGGTGGGGGGGGCCGGCGAGGGCGCATACCCACGTGAACCCGAGAACACTACAATATGTATATATCGTACACTTAAAAAGTTTAATAATTTAGCACTACTTCACGGTAATTGCAGTCAAATACAACTGTTTCCGGTATGCACGGTATAAAGGACAATGCCGTTATTGCAGTTACTTTTTGCTAAAGAAACGTTTGCACAAATACCGGAAATAACATTTGCGCGCTGAAAGAGTATATACGTGCATGTCTTAACGAAACACAAGGAAATGGACAGATAAATTGCACTTTTCGAAATGTGGCGTTTATGCCACCCTTCAGGTTCCTTCATGAATTACAGCAGTGAACAAAATAATGAAGAAATGGCCAGACAATCAAAAACAGCGTTCAAACGTGCAGAAGACATGTCCCAAGCCTACACACCTTGCTAGAAGCAGGTCTTCACGCTGCAGACGGCGGTGGTGTTCGTGTCGCGCCTGCTACACAAATAGGCGGGGCTTCTCCAACAGCCCGCTCTCGACACTCCAAGGGGGCGGGGCTTCGCCTACAACGTAAAAAACGTGCGCGTCCGCAGCTCCGTCGAGAGCGGGGAGTACGCGCCACTAATTAAGCCCCTCCTTTTATTAAATGTAACTCCTGAAGCGAAGGCACTTCAATTTTCATATTCGCAAGTGCCCAGCCTGTAAATAATGGGTCTCCAGCCCCGGTTCTGGGGAACACCAATCCAGCAAGTTTTAGAAGGGTCATCCTTATATCACCGGATGTTATAAACTAGAAACATCTGAACAGAATGATCAATTCGGGAAGCCACTGACTACAGTAAGTCTTAGGGCGCAGCCTCTCAAAGACTCGACTCCTCTTTGCTGATCACATTACTTCAGATGATCAACAACTTGGCCACTGCCCCCAGGTTTTATGCGAGGTGCGCTGCAAGAGTCATTGGACAGGGGGTTGGGGTTGTTTTAAGTCACACACCTGTACAGAAACAAATCTGCAGCGTATGTTCAGAAAGTGAAACATACGAGACCACTTCTATGAATCCACCAATCATCCACACTGAACTAAAATGCATTTGCATACCAATCTCTTCTGGTACATTTTGTCACTTAATCTGAAAACAAAACTGCAACATAAGTATTTCCTTCCTAAACCCCAGCTGGCTTCTAAATCGCAATCCAGACAGTTCTGAATACCCTATTCATATTGATTTCGTATAAAATGTCAGTTCTGACTGTAGTAATAAAAAAATGAAGGGGGTGAATTGTCTACTGCCAACTGGTCCTGCAGACTTCAGGACAAGAGAGCCGAGGCTTCACATCGGACAGTTCGAACCCGAGGCTCGGAGGGATTCGGCACAAGCGGATCAGGATAGACCCAGATCGGAGCTGCGCCCTGCCACCGACCACGGAGCCCGGACTTCCCAGCCCCACTGCATCCACGATTTCGGCAAGAACAGAGATACTGCGTGAATGCGAGAACACGCCGGTCTGCCTGCCTGACAAACGGGCGAGAAGGTCTGCGCCCGCTGCTCTCTCATTCGCTGCCGCTGTTAGACAAGAGGGGCACCGGAGTATTTTGATACTCTTCATTCCTGAATTGTCACGAGGTTAAAACGATGAACCGGGCCTCGGGCAAGTCAAGGAAAGAGGTGGCATGAGGCAGAGACTCAGAGCTGGAGACTGCTCCCCACAGACGAGAGGGCCAAGGAGAAAGGGTCGATTCCGAACATCCAACAGGCCCTAGCAAGGACCTCTTCGGAGAGTGAGAAGATACCGGCACGCCCAACCAGAACCCATGCGGAAATGGGAGGGAACGCGCAAACTCCACACAGACAGGCACCGGAGGCCCGAATTGAGCCCGGACCCTGTCACTTTAGACGGCACCCTGAGCGTCTCACCACCATGTTGTCTTAGCTCGCAGCAGAAGTGTGGGAGGTATTCATTCACATCTTCCCAGAGCCTGCTGTTGGCAGCTCAACCCGCAAGTCTAACCTGCCTCAGAGAATAGCTTCAGGTCCGGGATAGGAACGCCACAGCAGGAAGGGGAGTTTGCGAACGCCTGACACAAGCAACTGAGGACAAGACAGCCCTGCAGCCCTGCCAAGCGACCTGTTAGTGACTTGTGTACTTCCCCTCGAGTGTACACACTGCTGCAGGAGCACAGTCACCGACTCTCCCAGGAGTTCACACAAGGTAAAGATAGGGAAGATTACGCAACAGGTATTGATTTTCCACACGGGCAGGGAGCCAGAATGATCTCAGATTTAGCTCAGCGACAGAGTTAGCTAGCAGGCTTTGTCCCTTCGTTTCTAATGACATTTCCTGAAGCTAAGGTAAAATACGGCAGCTAAATGCACCAAAACAAACAGGTAGTGCTGTTTTTTTTCAGTTATTAAATTAGGTCGACAACCTGTTCACCTAGGGTCTCGTGCTTTCCTTTGACCTGCTTTTTAGAGACAAAGAGAAATCCCTCCTTAGCTCCTAGTCTCCAGCTCTCCTCGATACAAGGCCTAACACAGCAAAGCATTTTCTCCGCCTGGAAAAAACAACACTGCTGATTGATTTGTATTTTGCGAAAGCATTAAGCAAAATAATCTTGTTTCACACTTTGCTTGATTTTTATTCTTGCTCCAGTAAGGGCAAAGTAAAGAGCAGACCTAGTGAAGCACAGGGAAACCAGGGGAAAGGATTTACAAAACACAGGAGTGGGAAAAGCAGTAAACAACTCATACAAAAAAAAGTAAAGACAAGTAAACGTGTGGCAAAGCACAGGACAATGACGGTAACATGCAAAATATGGTGGAAAAGTACTGTTGGAAACCAAGAGGAGTTTAAGGGTAAACTACTGTTAGAAACTGCACTTGGCTGGAAGGAACAACAACCAAAATTGAGCGTTCAGTAAACGGTCTTCCAAACTGATTTGACTGAATGTTTACCCGTGATGTGTGTTGTCGCAAGCCAAGTGTATGCAAAATAAATTTATTTTCAAAATGACTATCTCTCCATTCCAAATGAAGTACTTTGCAGTTGTCTGCTAATTTACCTAATTGTCTCTACAGGTGCAAAACCATGTGTTAATGCATCGCGTTTGACAGGCACGGTGAAAGAGGCCATGTGGTTAATAGACCAAGTCAATTTGGGATCTGGCATGCATTTCAGGTTGGCAACAGGGCACCCAAAGCCTATATCTAGTGGTTGTTGACGTGACTCCAGGTCAGATTTGCACTTAAGTCATGCCCACCTGGTGCCATGTGCTTATCTGTATGTGGACAGGTGCCCATACCACAAGCCCTAAACCATCACCGCTAGTGCCTCTACTGCCAGTTTAGTTGGCCTTGTGCTTACAGGCATACCAGAGCCCCTCCAGTCCGATTTTGAAGTATTTTCCCCAGTGGGGCAATGGGCAAACAAACGCCCCTTTAGTGCACTGTACTGTATGATACACCCAAAAGAGAAGGACCAGAAGCCAGGACAGCAGTCCACTCCAAATGAAAATGTGCATGCAGAAACAATACAACTGAAACAACACCAGGCACAAAGCAGAGCAGGCACAGGAGGGAAACTGGAAATGCACTGTTTCTCTCCTGTCTTGTGTGTGTTTGTTTTCAATATACAAGGGATCAGGATGAATACTTATAACAAATATACCCATACACACTCTTTTCAGCTGGGTCATGATCTGATGTAGCACAACTGCCCATCATTAACAGTTGTTCCTGTTCATTGCCTCTAACACAAAAATGACCCCTTCAAGCACATGTATTCGGACACAAATGAATTTCAACACGCTCTGTAGAAGTATGTACCGTTACCCTTAAATCTACAAAGAGATCTCTCCTTTAAAAAAAAGTGTGTGTGTGGAAAGTGGGGGGGACTCCCCCGAAAAGTTTCAGTGTACTGTTCTGGTATCAATTAGGCTTAAATTGCCTTTTAAATTTTTAATTGCCACCTCATGCTAGACATAAGGGCTACTGCCTTAATTAAAAAAATATATGTAAAAAAAAACATTATAGTAAATCAAGCTTTTAATTTCACATCCAACTGCACTTTCTCCTGATCTCGCCCATTCAAAAACCACAGTTTGCAGAAAAAGCTCATCTTCTTGGATAAAAGAAGTGACACTTTCCAAGGGGGCTGTGTTCTGCCGTTTAAATAATTAAAGCTGCTGTCACTCCTTGCGGAATGACATTACTGCCCCTAATGCGCAGCATGGTTTAGGTTTTACTAGGGGCAGTTTACAATGCAATGAATCATATAGTTAAGAGATACGCAGTAAAAATAACACACACACAAGGGATCTAGTGTCCTTCTCCCGCTCTGAGCGCAGGCAAATGACAATTACATTACATCTAATTACGCTAAATGCACACTGCAATTCGTCAGCACGCCTGTACTTTGATAGCTTCAGCTTATCGCATACTGATCCGCAGGGTAATGATCTTATGGGGCCCATTCAGACCTTCTGAACTGTCACGGGCTGTAAAACAGCACTGCACTGCAGTCAGTCCAGGAAAAGCACGCTGAAGCGGCACCTGTAAATAATGGTGTGATGATGCACTCAGGGCGACAGAGTGGTGTTTTTTGAGGAGAGGTGAGAATCGCCAGGAGCGTTTCCGCATCAGGATCAGGTCTTGCTGATGTGGGGAAAGAAGCGCAGCTGACAGAGTGGCAAACCCCCCCACTCTTGCACCTGTACCTGTAGTGGCATCTGTTGTCAGGCATCCTTTGAATATTTTCACCCAAAGAGATGCAAAACAGGGGAGCAGGAGCTGGTGGTGGCACATGTATGCTTTATTCACTGCGTATGTAACCCAGTCTCAATGCATCCTGATAGCAGGCAGGAGCTACTTGTATACGATGTCCACCACAGCACAGGAGTCGTCATGGAGAACCTGGGTACAGAGTCTGGCTGGGACAGCTGTAGGAACTACACCTCCCATAAACCCACTAGGCGACTTCCTGATGGCGCGTACGTCACATCCAGCGTCTCTAAGCTGCCTGGTGCGTGAAAACTCATATGGGATCCCATATTTAAAGGTTTATTTTAAACTTAATTCTAATAAAAATAAGAAATGGTTTGCAGAGGTTGGCACGGGACACGGAAACTAACTACCTGCCCACACGAGGACGCCACTCCTGACTGCTGTACCACCAGCTGATCACCCGGTTGCAGGCACATGGGTCTCTGAAGGTGGGGTATCCTTTGAGAGGCCCCCCCGTTGCTGGTGCCAGCAGGAGGCGCCACAGGGCGCAGCCCCATCAGCGAGCCGCCAAGCATTGACCTTCTCCTTCCCTGCTTTCTGAACAAAGGTATTTTTTGAAGAAATCACAGGGTCGTCCCATGGATTGGAAAATAAGGCTCCTATTGTGCTGTACATCACGTCAGGGTTTCCTAAGCTGCAGAAGCGTGCTCGGATTTGACTGCTGCAGCCTGTTTCGTTAATATCAGTTCCACATGTCTGTCTACGCAAACCTGCCCCATGGCAAGAAAACGAGGGGATGAACAAGTCCGGCACTCCACAGCCGTGCAACAGGAGTCGCCTTTCCATCCCTTCCCGGGGACACCAAGCCCCGCTAAGCGTTTGCTTGTCTGTGAGAGAGAGTTAATTGAACCGAGGAGGGAAAAACCAATACTTGTCATCCAGTCTCTCGCTGCCCTACCATACAGACCACAGCGAACACAAACAGTGCAAGACAGATGAGAATTTTTGTTGTTTTTCCCTAAGGATGTCTTCTCCTTTTTTTTTTCGAATAAATACAGTGTGTAACAATTTTTCCTTTGGGGAGGATGGGGGGGGGGCTGACTTCCCAAGCTTGCTGAGGTTCTCCAATACACATTTATTTGATTTTCGTCTCCCCCGCAGTGTGTGCCGTAACTACAGTAACGCCATAACACAGTGAGCGCGGTGAGGCCGCCACAGCTGATCTGCCAAGCATCTGCGCCCAGGGACTGGGAGGTCAGGATGGGAGAGAGGCGCACACCCCACATTCCCCTGTCCCGTCCCCTCCTCCCACTCCCTCTGCACTCTTCCTCTCTCTCGCTCCAAGAAAATGAGGTCTGGAAGCAGAGCCGGAATGCGATCGAAGTCACGGGGATGTTATACGGCAAAGTCTTGCAGTCCCGACTCGGCACAAATGGGAAAATAAAAAATAAAGCAGGCAATTACAGTTCCAGCACAGTCCATCTCAATAATAAGAAATAGATTTTTTGTTTTATGTTCTAAGAAAGAGCAGACCTGGTGCAAAAACAGGCATGTAAAAACCCTGTGCCAGGGCTGAAGACCCATAACAGTGTGTCTGGAGGAGGACAGCTGCAGGACCACCCATGCACATTTCAATTGGGGCTCGGCTCAGGCAGTCTCAGCCTGGTCCTGCAGGTGAGCTGTTAAGTAGGAGAGTCTGCTGAAGGCAATCTGTGCCAGACCCAGTGTTAT
Source organism: Lepisosteus platostomus (assembly GCF_059453375.1). Taxonomy (NCBI): domain Eukaryota; kingdom Metazoa; phylum Chordata; class Actinopteri; order Semionotiformes; family Lepisosteidae; genus Lepisosteus; species Lepisosteus platostomus. Next base: position 17,047,925 of record NC_142623.1, read on the forward strand.
GTTATTTGGAATCTAGTATTTGCATACCACTAAGTGCCTCACCTGCTCACAACTGTAAGAAACAAAACAGAAAAGGTACGCCATGAGCCCTGCAGGCAAAATACAAAGAACAAGCGATTAGTCATAGAAAATAGTTTCCTCGGGCAGTTTTAGAATACAAGAAAAAAATAGCATAAAGTAATTACAGGTCCCTTTACTATAAATATTTATAATATAAGAGGTAAATGAATTGAAAATATATTTTTTCAGGGGAAGTGCCAAAGAAAACTTTCGTCTTGTGGACAGCTGCAAAAAAGCAATACTCTAACCGGAAACGGAAGACAGTTCATGACAATGGCACTCTTCTCTCCAGCAATGCAGCAGACGCAGAATGGACACCAGGTGAATTGTGTTAACTGGCTACCGGAACCTGGATATGCAAATCACTTGTTCTCCCTAAGAAGGCACTATACAAAATATGAGTGAATTGCACGAGCTGAGAAAATGCTCCACTTTATTTCTGTTTTAAGGAAACCCTGCAGATGTGGGTGTTTAGCTGGGCCTAGGTGCCTAGACATATGATTCTAAAGGCATGCCCAAATTTCAGTTTAGTAAAAACAAACTCCTGCATGTACTAATTTTAATGCTTATCAAAACCTTGTTTCTTTCTTTCACTTTCGAACTATACTTTGCTTGTCAGCACCCATCAAAATTAAACCACTTTCTGTCAATCCCTGTAGTGCCTAATTATATAACGTAAGCCATAGTCAGGCTTGGTCTTGGAATCCATTAATTTTGTAATGACTGCTATTGCCACTCATTGTTAGGGGATACTGTATTTTATTTATTAAATGGTCTGATTTTTTCAATTATTCTTTGGATTAGTTTCACCGAAGCAGCTCAGTTGACATCTTGAGGTTTTGGACTTTAAACCACCTGCCTTCAGTTGGTGAAATCCAGCCGTGAGTTTTGAACATACTAGTGAGTCCTAATTGGTGGAAGGATTCAGGACTCCGTGGTCTTCCCAGTCCTTTTCCAGTACGAGGAAACGAAATTTTAGGAGATCTCTATTTTTAAGGAAAAAATCAATGACTGATGGGCCTGGCAGCTGATGGGGAGTGGTACATGGACATCAGGGCATGAATAAGTAAGAGAACAGTGTTCATGCTCTAGCATGATGAAAGGTACACCACCCTATCACTTTCACAATCTCAGCCCTGGTCAGCATTACAAACCTGTGAAAACCAACACCAAAGACAGGAGAGCCATGAGGACAGGAGAGCTCCGTTTTCACAGCCTCACCACTGAGTGTCTCCAGCTGTTAATTCAGATCCACTCAGAAGCTCCTCATGTCCATCAGCCTAGGAGGCTTGGACAAGACTGGCTGGACACACTAGTGCAGGTGTTACTGGTGTAGGAGCTGGATGAGTCCGTGTGTGTGTGTGTGTGTGTGTGTGTGTGTGTGTGTGTGTGGTGTTACTAGTGTAGGAGCTGGATGAGTCCATGTGTGTGTGTGGTGTTACTGATGTAGGAGCTGGATGAGTCCGTGTGTGTGTGTGTGTGTGTGTGGTGTTACTGGTTCAGGAGCTAGATGAGTCCGTGTGTGTGTGTGTGTGTGTGTGTGGTGTTACTGGTGTAGGAGCTGGATGAGTCCGTGTGTGTGTGTGTGTGTGTGTGTGTGTGTGTGTGGTGTTTCTGGTTCAGGAGCTAGATGAGTCCGTGTGTGTGTGTGTGTGTGGTGTTACTGGTGTAGGAGCTGGATGAGTCCATGTGTGTTGTGGTGTTACTGGTTCAGGAGCTGGATGAGTCCGTGTGTGTGTGTGTGTGTGGTGTTACTGATGCAGGAGCTGGATAAGACCTCATCTGCAGTTTCTGGGTGCTTTCATACCTAAGTTATATGTGAGGAGCTATAAATAAATATACAGTATATACTGTAGATACTTTAGCGATTGCTGAGAAACTACCTGCTATCAAACCCTCCTCCCGGACAGCCACGCAGTTCAGGCGCAGTCAAGAACAGCGAAGCACTCGGTTATAGCCTTTAAACTGCATGGGAGTCTGCTAAAAACTTACTTTCATATTTATATTTAACATTGTCCATGCCACCATCCTTACAAAACAAGACAGTCAAGGCTCTGCGGGCTGGGGTACGTGATGGACCGTAACCGCGTCAATTTCCAACTGAACTCCAGAGCAACGGGAAAGATCTTGGCTTCCCTTAGTGGAAACTGAACGGCGGCGTCGTCTTCGTTCTCTTGTGCTCTTTTGTAAAAGGACCTCTGTGGGTCTGCACTCTCAGTCCACCTTCCAGCACAGCGCGGTGGATTGTGTAAGCTGTATTTACATTTTACTCACCGAGAAGACAGAAGACGCGCCTAACCCCCCCCCCCAAAAAAAAACTATATGCGCGCAGAGTGGTCCCCAGTTTCTAGGAAAGAGCAGACCTGGCGCAAAAGTAGGTACAGTATGTGGAAACTCTGTACGTATGGACGCTTTCATGAAAGCAATGCTGACGTCACCATATAAGTGGTTCCATATGTACGGCGTTCGCGCTCGCATTAACTCTTTAGGACTGAACTGCAGCCCGTCGGTATTCTTCCCTGAGTCTTCTACAGGAGCACGAATATTCATCCTCAATCCTCCCCATCAGCACACACACAGACAAACAAATGTCCGGGCTGAAAAGCTTACGGATCACACGGAGATTTATTGTGAGAGTATTTCCATGTTCCCCCTTTTGAAGGGCTAACGCGAAGCATTTGCGGGTATCTGGAATAATTCGTACCGCGCGGTTGTGTAGAAGGGTTTTATTTTTATTGTGGAGGACAGTTGTTTTGTAGAGTCGCAAAACTACACGTGATCTTCATATAGTGTATCGCACATAGTGTATCCTATATCCTATAGCCTGGAGCCCTGACTGACGAACAATGGTCTTTTCAGCACTCGCTAAACAGCTCGGGAGGCTCAGCCGAGCGTCGCCCTCGGCTACACTTACAGCCCGTTTAGAGCGGGGATCCAGGAGGTGGAACTGTCCGTATTCTCTCCCTCATTAAACCCCTCTCTGTTCACTCAGACTGTAGGTCTACAACAAGTTCATCCTTGTGACAACCATTCCGTCTCGCTTACTATTCCGGGGCTGAGAGTAAAACGATTGACGCCCAGGGAAAAAAAAAACGAAGACCACGGTTATTTTGTTACAGTACATTCATACAAAAGAGTTGTTCCGTTTTTTTTAAGTGTGGGTGCCAAAATATTTATTTGGGACTTTGTATTTTATGTATCATTTGTATGCGAGATTAATAAATTGTCTAGCTCAGTGGTCCACATTATATTTTGTGTACATTATTTTTCATATTTGCGAGAGTGTTTTAAAGAGACATTGCCCTGGTTTACAGACGTTTTCCCCCCCTGCGGTTCAAAATCAACCTAACAATTACTGAAATCTTAACGTTAAAGCTTTCTCTAGTTTTGTCCAATGGGCTTGACAAATGGATTATCAGCGCAGATGTGACATGTCATCTGCAGATGTTGGGACAAGCAGTGACGCTTCTACAGCTCTTGGTCACCCAGAAAAGAGCCGAAAATAAAGACGCAGGACTGACACAGCCTGGAGCGCGGGCTGTGACTCGACCGCTTTCCCTGCCTGCTCACACGTACTTCAGGCGGACCGACACAGGCCTAGCGCCGGTCTGGGCACCTCGGCTCCTGGGCTCATCCCGGAGTTCGGGGGTCGGGGGTCGGGGGTCGCGCGGTTAGGAGCGAGCCAGGTGTTGGGAAAAGGCGCGCTCGGTCGCTGCGCGAGCCCTGGAGGGAGTGCAGGTGCCGGGGCTGAGCGGCGGGAACTTGTTGCCGGCTTTCTTCGTGTCCATCCGAAAACAAATGGCACTTTTACAACAAACCCTTTTTTTTCATCTCACTGGAAGGGTAAATTGAAAACAAATCCTCATTTGCAGCGATGACCTGGGAAGACCCCGCTCACACAGCAGGGCATTACACCGGCGCGATGCGAGAGAAATACTTCGCTCAAGGGTACAGCAGTGTCACACAGAATTACAGGTCCAGGGCCCTGATCGCTACAGGCTTTTTAAATATTAAAAACTACCCGCTTTTTAAGAAAAAAAAGCTAGACCATTAATACTTTTAATTCTCCCAACAACCTGGCCAAGAGCAACACGTATATTATTAAAAATGTGAAAAATATCTATGGTGATTATCATGAACACGAAAACACTCCAATACTTAAGACTGTATACTGTTCCTCTTCGGCCGAGTTTGCTCAGATGTGCTAATAGTTGTGTTACTATTTCAGCAAAATAAAGCTGTGGAAAGTACTGTGTTCAAATGACAACCGCTTCCCCGCTACGCGTCACGTGTATCGTTTATTCTTTACAAAACTGCGAACTAGTTAAGTAAATGAACCGGCATTAAACTGGACTTAAGCGCTTCTGGAAGTTCGAAAGTGTAGTAGGCAGATTTAACCTTAAATGTCAAAGACGGAAATAACAGAGAACATGGAGGAGCGCACACAGGCTGGATGCAGAGTTAGGTTTCAGTCGGTGCAAGCGGATTAGCAGCTGTATGCGGATGCTGACCCCGGCCAACACGCCGCGGGTCCAGGCGCAGTGACGAGCCCGGATCCGGTCACTGTGTCTCACCCGCCGGGTGCCGGTCCTCTACCTCCGGGCTGCCGCACGGCGATGACGTCATTGCCCAGGTATACGCCACCGGCCCGAATTCGCACGTGCGCAAAATAAAAAGCAGCTAAAAAATACCTTCGAACAAAAGAAAAAACAGGGGGAAATAATTGAAGCTTCGGGCTCGAATTACGCCTGGTCCGCAGTTTCGGGGGGCGAGGCAAATTTTAAACTTTAGTAAACGTGAGCCGAGAGAGAAAAGAGTCCGTGAAGGGTGAAATGTGACTTCGGTCCCGAGCTGCACACTTCAGAAAAACCTCACTCGGGTGCACAAAGTTTACCCACGTGTTCACAGTAAGTCCTACAGTTCGCTAACAGACGGTACACTACACATCAGATTTTATCTTAACCGTCGAGACGAAAAGTCGACCCCAACTAAAATGTATCTAAAAAATCTGCACTCGCTCTAACATACATAATTCCTGCAAATCGAGGAGTTACACGATCTTTTTTTAAAACAACGCATTTCTCGAACTAGCCCTGCGCAACCCCCCGGGGCTCGAAGCCAGCTGGTCGGCGAATCTGCGCGCCGCTGTTGTGTAAAACGCCCTGACCGCTCGCTCTCAGACCGGCCACGTCTTAACGTGGCATCTCGGCTGCAACATCACGGGCGACTGGCGAAGCAACACGCTGCTTCCGGCCCCACCAGCCCTCGCAGCGCTTAAACTCCGTTTTGTTTAGTGTTTAGAGCCTGGAACGCTGATTTGTAGCTAAGGCAAAAGATCGCAGAGATCTTTCATTTTGCTAGAATCTTCCTCTACCACTTTTTAACCGCAGTAGCAGCGCCGCTAACAATGATGATCAACTCGAGCCGAAATGATGACGCTGGCACATGGAGACATTGTTAGGTTTTTTAATGGGTTGTGGGTGGGTTTGCCAATTAAAAAGCGACAATGTTATTTTTTAAGAAAAAGACTGCGCCAGACGTTCTTTATAAAATAGTACGGGGTAAAACTCTGTTTTTTTTTTTTACTTTAAGACTTACAGGTGGGTGGTCGCTTTAAACAGAACGCGTGGCAACTGTCGGGGAAACTAAGTGATCTCTCTGACGGCCTTTAATAATGAGGCTAAAGTAGTGCCGTCCCTGTCAGCAGCGCGCGGCCCCACAGCCCGCGAGCCGGGAAAGGAACGTGCCTCTGCTGGCCTCCCCGCGCTGCCCCTTCCTTTCACGCGGCGGCTTCGAACCGCGGCACTCGCGAGCTCAGCCGAGCAGCTGTACAGGATGACATTTCCATCGTCACGCGCGCCTCGTTAGCATCGCGTGGAAGCGTCTCTTTCACCCCCACCCCCCCAAAAAAACTAGAAAAAGTCTCCACACACACACCCCTCACAGGTTTGAGTTTCGCCCTTGCCCGCCTGCCCTGAGCAGCCGCCGTCGCGCTCTCCAGCAAAGCTTTTTACCGCTGTTAATAATTCATCGTCGATTGTTTACATCTGTACCATCTCCCGGTTTCTGTTTTTAATTATTAACCACAATTAAATGAAAGATAAATATGTATTAAAGAAGGGGGGGGGATCTCCAGACTTCGGATTCCTATAGAAAAAAAACGAGGCGGGGGAGAGCTGGTGATGAAATTCTGTAGAGACACCAGAAGGTGGAAGCTAATTAAAACCGCGCTCCCCGCATTTCCCCATCGCCACCGAGACAACCCTCGGCCACATGTACACCACAGCGGCGGGGTGTGCCTCACTTGACAGGCATTCTATAGATTCAGACCAGAAAATAATGTATACTGTACATACACACACACGCCAGATACGGAATCATGAACAGGCTGTGCTGCTGTTACTGCAAGATGCAAAGTTTTCTCCTACGTTCGCTGCAGGGTAGAAACCAGCTACAGGCTGTTAAGACGGGGGGAAAGGTGCATTCCATAGCTCTTGCACAATATGCGAAAACACATTTATGATATCATAACAAAATTGGACTGAGTAGGATACAGTACACACACACACACACATTATGTAAGTACACACGTGCTCTGTATATTGTGTGGTTTCTTTTGCAAATTAATCTTAAGTAATGGAAAACAAAAACGCCCGACGTCAGCTGCGTTATTTTTTCACGTTCTGATTTGTCTGGAACAATTCTAAAACATAATGGTAACATACGTTGATTAATTCCGGGAAAAATGTTGTTTTATCTGTTTTTTTAACACCTGAAAATGATGATAATAAAACGGAATAAAAACTAAAACGGTTTAAAATGGCTCTCTTGCAGTTTGCCCGAATGTGGTCTTTCGGGTACTGGCAGACTCTGGGCTTGACGTCCCGCGGGCACCCTGTCCTGACGTGTGGGTCTCCGGTACTGCTCCATTCTGCAGTTTGCTACTAAACAAACTGACAAAAAAGTTAAATTAGTAACCGTTAATTTAGGAAAGGAGCTTAACACTTCCAAAATTATACCTTGTCTTTCTAAACCAAAGCACTTATAGGCCACAAAACGATCCTCGGAGATACTCCAGTGCCGCGGTCTTTTAGTTAGACACCCTATAATGTTCTCCGCTTAAAAACTACCATTTACTTAACAGCATATGTTTAGTTTTAAAACCCATCTGCAAAATTACTTGTTACGCTTTGCATGCTCAAGGATCCCGTCTGCCTGGGTGCAAAATAAGGTTTTGATTAATATACTAAAATAGACAATAGTGAAAGATAAATTAATAATCATTTAATGCCAACTTGCAGTAGATCTGTGAAAACACAGGTGTTTTCTTTGAGGCCTAAACAGGCATCTAATACAAATCCTACAGGAATCAAAGCACAATAAGAGCAAAGCGCTAGCATGGTTGTAATTTTTTTAAAAAAAGTGTTACTCATCTTCTGAGGCTACTTTGCACAATAAATTTAACGCGAGGGAAATGTATTTGCGAAAGCCTCATCTTCATGGTTTATTTCAATAGCACTATGCAGAACGGCGCTTGTTCGTTCAGACTTTTATCAACTAGTTTTGCAATGGGGCTAATAGATTTTCCTTTAGATACAATCCGGGAACATTTGTTACCAGGCCAGAAAGTACAAAAAAAACAAACAGATAAAAGAAAAGTATCGGATTAAGGACAAGCCTGAGGCCGATGAAAGGGTGGTTCGCAGGGTTAATAAATCCAAAGCTGTGTTTTGAAGAAAGGAATATATAAACAATTTTTGAGCCGCATGTGCAAATACAACCACAAATGTGCACATCTATAAAGCAAATCAGATCAGAGAAGCGTCTCAACTCTTCTTGAAAAGGCCCCAGTAAACTCGCAGCTTCATCGTTTAAAAAGGTGCCGGGGAAAGAGAAGAGTGAAAAGGCGATATTAACGAAATCTCCCGCACTAGCTCGTCCCCAAAAATATTTATGTATGCAAATCTACAAAGGCTCCATTTATATTTGCATTTACCTTAAGGCTCTATTGGAAACCTTAATAACAATTCCATCGAATTATTAATACACTTGAAGTCAAATCTCTCGCTCCTGCCAGTTTTAAAAGGACATTATGCACTTTAGCCTGAACTAATTATTCGGGCGTCAAAAAATGCACCTTCCATTGGCCCGGCAGCTGTTGTCATAACTCATTACCAATCATTACCTCCGCTCGGGACAAGCATTTCCGCTCGTTCTGACATTAAAGACATATCAATCACGAGAGCTGACAGACAGCAACAATCCCGTGGTCTCGGCTTCGAGCTAAAAGCTCGACGTTTGCGGTCGTAACTCGAGGAAAAGGTGAAGACTGACCACCTCCTTAAACTGCTGTGTGGAGTCTAATATCTGTCTAATATCGTGGTCCCCAGGAAACACCCTCCCCAGATTCAGATACAGAAATACAGAAAGAAAGAAAAAGCCCGTCTTCATTTTCGGGTCTGCACGCGTGTCATTAAGCTCATTCACTGCCTTCGCCGATTTTTCTCTGTCACATTTTTCCTCGTTATTGTTCGTGGCCCCGAACGTGTAGCGCGATGATGAGGATGGACACAAGAAACCTCCGAGCCACCGAAGAGGAAGACGTCCAAAACACAACACATCGTTTCGAAAGGCAGAGCCCCGTGTTTTAAATCCCAAGCCATCGGCCTGGAGTGCCTCACGGTGAACATCAGCAGCTATCGCGCTCAGTTCCTAGATGGCAGGCCGATATCGCCGCTTGAAACTGCGGCACTGACCGCGACACGTACAGTACCGCCTTCCAGATCCTGCTTACAAAAGCAGCTGAATAAAAGAAGTAGACCTTTGATAACATTCACGTTTAATAAAAAAATACAAATAATAATGAACTAGTCCCTGCTATTTATCAAGGAAAGTTGTTTTTTTAAAACAGATGAGGAAAGTCTGCCTCGAAAAATATTAATAATACAACCCCCCCCCCCCGAAACTTTATTCGTCTTTTAATTTCAATTTCCACGTCTGCCACAGAGCAATGTAGTGAACCTAACAGCGCTAAAACTTCCAGAGTCTGCACAGCCAACAGCCGGCCTCAGCGGTAACACGCCGGAGTCCGAGCACGTCGGCGCTCCGGGGGAAACTGGAGGCGCCCCGAGGTGGACCGCCGGTGCACGAGCCCCGCACTGCACGCGCTCGGCAGCCCGGCTCCCGGATCTCGCCTCCACACACACAGCGCCCTTCACCCTCACTTTACCCCCCGGGTTTCTGCTCTTCATCCTGCAACCGCCCCGCTGCAGACTGTTCGGAAAATAAGACCCCCAAAGTCACACTAAATCCATTTTCCAGTCTGCTCCCCCCCCCCTCCTCCTCCTCCTCCTCTTTTTTATATTAAATAGATTTGGGAGAAGCGCCATTTTCTCTACAAACCATGTGCAATGGAACGCATAAGAAAGCCTGTTGGAAAGATGCCATAAAAAAACTTAGTATCAGAAAGAGCTCAGGAGAAGAAGCTGAGAAGTGTTTTAAAATAGCGACAGGAGCAGAGCACGCTGCGCCGTTCGGAAGCGAAGGTAAAGCGGTACAAAGAAACAATCGCAGTTATTACCTGTGTCAGGCAGTAAGGGGAATACATGTTTTAGCAGTAAAAACTGGAGAGCTTATTGAACTTGGATGGAAGTTTGCTGTGGTGCTGCATCGCTGTCTCTCGCCGTCCCCTTTACTCCATGCTGAAAACGTAACTCCGCCTTGAAGGCAGAAAATGAAAGCTACACAAAGTTTGGAAAAAACTTCTCTCTCTCTGCTCTCTCTCCCCCTCCCTCTTTTCCCAGCTACACCGAGCTGAAGGCCAACCCTTCTGCAGATTTCTGCGGCGAGAGTTCCTTTTTTTTAAAATTAAATTTGAAGAACAAGACCTGCTATTCCGGGGAAGAGAAGTAAGGGCTGGATTGTGGCAGGCGGCCGGGGCGCTTGTCTCGGCGAAAGTACCGCGGGCCGAGCTCGTCCAGCCCCTCTTCAGGGCAGGTCCGTGTCGCTCCCACAGAACTTCTCAGCCGCTAACAAAGGACTGAAATACCTCTGTGCACAAAGACAAGCTATAAATTCCTACTGCGGTTCAACAATAGTTCTGAAATATTCTTGGAATTTGTGGGGAATTATTTGCGCCAATATTAGTTCTTCACTTTCAGGCTACATTTGAAGTTACGGGTCTTTCCTCGCTCTCATCACTAGCTAGTTCTGTAGCCGGAGCCATGCAGGCTGTGTGCGCATTATGGTGGGGATAAACTGATGACCCGAGTTAGGCAACAGACGCTGCTACAAACAGCGCGAAATTAGGATCTTCAGCAAACTCGAGGAATCGAGACAACTTAAAATCCAATGGCTAGGCGTCTCACATCCAGCGCGGTGCTGTCGGTGGCACAAAGTGACAGCAGGCCTGGTTTGGTTCCGAGACTGGGGTTCCCGTCTCACTTGGCCACGGGCACGTCCAGGGCGGGGATGGTCCCGAGTCACAGGGGCTTCGGGCGTGCTGCACTCTCAGCACGTCGGCCGCCCCGGAGCGTTAAGATCCTCGGAGGAATCAATCAGAGACTCTGCTGCGGTCTCCGACCGCGCTCTGGTGAACCGGGGTTAGGCCTGTCTCGCCGCAAGTAGCGATATGTACAATCGACACGTCGGCGCGGCCAGTTCAGGTTTCTTTAAATCAAATATTCAAGTTCGACAAAGGATTGTCCAAAATCTTGACGATGTAAGATAGGAAAAATAAGAATTGTTTTTGAGACAATTCAGACCGAAATTAAATAGTCCGGGTTTAATGTTTCCCTGGTCCGTTTGTCTCAGTTGTTTTGGGTTTTTTTTTTGCTCGACGGAGTGAACACCCTGTCCTTTCGCGGAAATGCGCCCAGCAGTATAGATCGATTGACAAATAGATTTATACAATATCATACTACACGTCATGCAGACATCGGAAGTGCGGCTAAAGTATATTTACTTTATAAATGACACAATGTCCATTGCTTGTTAAAATCACCTTCACAGTTTCCATTTCATTCAATGATCACACATGTGCGTGTCCAACGACAACTGCTTCGAATGCCTGTATTTACTAAACACGGGATGTCGACAAAAAACATCAACGATTTTTGGGATAGGTTTTTTTATCTTGAACATTCCCGGAAGACCCTCCGTTTAACGCGTTTTATTTGACTCCAGAACCGTAACAATAGTCTCCAGCATTGCTTTAGCTCTGGGTCTGGTGTCGTGATCGCCTCAACAATGGATCACAGAGCGGTTCTGCACGGAATGAGACAGGGAGAAATTAAGAACCGCTCTCTGCCGTCTGTGAGGAACCCAATGCCTTGTATCGGAAACCAAGTCCTAATTTCACTGTTTTACTTGCTCTTATAAAATAAAAGGTACGAATAAAAACTGTACAAAATGTACTGAATGTCTGCATTAGAATTATTTCGGGTTTTTTATTGTGCTTGTATTCAGGATCAATCGCAGATAATGTTTACACTGCACCACGGCTAAGTGCTAAAAAGATGTTTAATTCCTTGTGACACTGCGACAACACGCGTCACATGTAATAATCCAGGCTGAGGACTCTGGTTTCAGATCTTCGAGTTCACAGGTGAGATTCTGACAGGTTTACACAATGTCAAGTTTGTTTTTTTCATCTTTCTCTGCGATTCCTGTTAAATGGCGGAGGGCAATGCACAGAGAAGGTGTCGTTTCTCCCTCCTCTAATTCACCTGTCAAGGGTGCTCTGCTTCTAGTGGGTGCGGCGAGTGAGGCGTGACCAGTTGTTAGATGGGTTCACATCTGGTACACAGCTGGACCTTTCTCCCCAAACCCTGCTTTTCTTTCTCAATTTTACCCTCTGTCTTTTCCGTGTCAGATTGTTTACGGCTCGCACTTCAGAGTGGCGATTTCAATTTCCCTATATCCTGCTAGTAGCTAGCCTTTACCACTGATTAATCGTGTATTTCTGAAAAACGCTCAGATCCTTCTGACATATCAATGCTTTACTGTGCAAAGGACTGGTGTCCAGGACGTAGTCCTCCCATGAGCCCTGTGTCTGCCATAGAATGAAATGTGCCTGTATAATGAATGGATTAATTCTTTATTAATACATGTCTGTGCATCAGGAGCTTGAGTCTAATGTGCATGTAGGTGACGTGTGCAATTACTTAACAAAATTATATTTTTATGCTAATTATCACAACCATAAAAACACCAGAATGTTAGCTCAGTTAATCTCTGATGGGCTTTGGCGAGACTGAGAGTCACCAAACTATAGTGGGGACACAGTTCGGGCTGGTTCTGGTTATCAAATTCTGTATGAGGTCAATTGAATATTTGTTCAGCTTCTGTGAGTCTCCTGTTGTTTGCATTTCAAGTATTTGTTACTCTAAAAGTTCCATTTGCCTCACAGCAGTCTGTATCCTGCTTTTTTTAACGCACATAATTTATCATTTCTTGCTTTGTTGTGCAGAAGGAAATACAATTACAGCATGAGCACGCAGAAAGCAAAAAGCAAAAAGCAAAAAAAAACTCTGTGTACTTGATTTAGCCAATGGGTAATTCCTATCAACAGTCCGCAGGCAAGGAAACTAATCCTTTTGCATTTGTACAATATTAAAAATCGCTTGCATACGAGAATGCACAATCCGTGCAACAATTAGGTTAGCAAAACACAACGCGTCTGTATGTTACCGCCTTAGAAAATTAATACAAAAAAGTCAATTGTAAAATGACAGCTAGATTATTTATGAATGCCATAACAATGTGATGCAATTTCTTCATTATTTTAATGACATAATGGGGTTAATAATGAGGTGGTGAGCTAGCTGCCACAGTTACAGAGATCTGCAAAAAGAAGAGAACAAGGACACCTGCTATTAACAGATATCTGCCACAGCCTGTGCAATTTCCCAAGCAATTACAATGGACACTGCAGTGAAGAGGAGTCACTGAGAGAGGTAGCTGGACGGGCTACAAGATTCCGGATCACAGCTTAAAAAGGAAGGTCATCCAAGCCAGAGCGCAGAAGCCCAGGAGCTCCTTAATTAGGATGAGCAAAACGAAACAAGCCACGAAAACAACCCAACAATTCGGACCTTAATGGCACCAGCTAGTTGTCACAGTAACACAGATAACCCTGGAGGCTAATTAGCGCCAAACGTTCCACCTTTGTTAATTGAATTAATTTGAATTCAGAAGCCCTCTCCCCTGACACTTAGTGTCCTGAGGAGGGGTGGGGCACTGCCTCCCACCCCCAGTGCACGTGAAGTCTCCTGAACCGAGAATGAAAGAGCTCGACCTGGGCGAGCTCTGCCTGGCCAGGGCAGGGGGATGAAGAAGGCATTCTTGAAGCATGCCCAGGGGTGGTGAAGTCACTGCAGAATCACAGCCAACTTAGTGCTGGCATGGAGTCCTACAGATTTATGAGTTTTGGGCCCTGGACTGTACATTAGCATAAAGCATCTATATCAGATGCAGAGCTCCCCAATAGCTTGGGTACCAATGACAGCTCCCAGCCATAAAGTGAAAGAGGGTCACAGTTAAACTGCATTAGCCCCCACCCACCTCCCACCCCATCCTATAGGTGAAACTGAAGCAAATTCAGAGTTGTAAAGGTAGCTCCTGCCACTTGTGACTCTATACAGAAATGCATGTGCCTAGTTCTGTTTATTTGCATTTGTATTAATAAAATACACAAGCAGTTACCTGGACTCTTTACTGAGAAACTAGAATTCAAATAAAAAGGGAAGGAAGGAAATTATAGATTTATATAGAAATTTGCTGGCCCGCTCAGATGAAGCCATCTCAGAGCCACACACACTCCAGGCATTTAGTCAGACAATCTCAGCTACACATCCTTATCTGTCACTCAGCGTTCAGACAGATCCACCTTTCCAAAAACATTAAGGCTGGCTGCAGTATTCGAACAGCAGGGCATTTACATGAAGTAAAGAAAAATCAGTTAAACACTTCCCGCTGTTGAAAATGATTCAGTGAGTGCAGACATGAGCTTCTACATTGTATGGCTTTTCACCACCACCCCTTACCAGCATGTCTTCACCACCTTCAGGTGAGCTTCACTGAACAGCCCTCTACTGAGCCCCAGCTACCGACCTCTTTCACAAACACAACATGACGAGACTCAGCCCTCAATCATCTCAAGTCAGCCAAGAGGAGACTGTTCAGCCCTCCTCAATCATCTAGTTGCTCATTAAGTCATCAATCCTCCTGAGGCCCGCCATCGAAAGATCCCAGATTGTCAGCTCAAGACACCCACAACTCTCTGTGTAAAGAAGTACCTTGAATTTTCAATGTATTTATTTTTCTCATAATAACAGATACATAAAACACTGACACGCTAAAATCACTATCTCTCTTATTCAGTTCATCCCTTTGCTACTGAAATGTTTCCCCAAGCTTAGGGAGACAAGATCTCATCTTCAATGATCTGTTCTAATTGATCCTCTAGTTGTTTAATAGGGAAAACATATTTAGTGAGATTGATCACCTCTCCCAGTTGAGGTCAGCAGGTTTTAAAAAAATAATAATTTTAGCCCTTTAACATGAGCCAACAAGAGCACATCAAGCTCACTAAAGAGCAGACATGAAGACGGCGGTATGACCATCTACAAGCTCATCTCGGAGCAGGGTCTGGCAGAGTCACTCAGTGCAAAAGGGCTGTGAAACCAAGGGGGAACAGAAACACTAGAGGAAAACAGGACAGACAGTTCCACTTTATCTGGGGCATGCTCAATTTAATATGAAAGGGCAGCTCCATATTTTCATCCTGTAGCTCATGCATCTGCGCTTTGCCAATATGTTTATTTTACTCAATTTATTTCATGCAAAAACTTTGATACTGATTTATTTGTTCAGCTGATTTTCGTACACAAGTGCAAGTTTCAGTCTTTAATGCTCCACACCTCGCTCAAAAAACAGAGCTTAGACCTTAAATACACCTTACACTCCAATCCTCGGGGCTCTGTGAGTTTTTCTGGTTTGCATTCCAATTAATATTTTAATGGCCTAATTAAGCTCGTTATTTCATTAACTGGGCCTATTAAACCCCTCCCCCCAGGCTCAAGCGGGTGACGTTAAGGAGAGCAATAGAGGCTGCTGTATCCAGCAATAAACAGGCTTGATTGGCTGCTGTTCGCTGACAGTATACTGGGACCACTGACAGGAACCAGCGCTCTGCTCTCATCTTCTCTGTAGGGAAGCGTCCTGTTACAAAGATAATGGGCAAAACTCATTGACTCTCCTGCATAACTGTCCCTCTGTGTATGAAAGCTTTTCATCTGCTTGCACTTAATGTTGCTTAAATCGGATGAATAAAAAAAAAATCAAAACAGCAGATTTACTGCCTGTTCCCCAATGCACAGTATCGCAGACAGAATTACCCCAGTTATGTGCAATTCCTATCCCCCAAGATGCCTAACACAGCGACGCTGATTTCCTACAATAAATGGCATCTGTGAGCTTCGAAAAGCCCTGTTCGATACAAGAGCTCTGCCCCAATATCCAACATATTTTTGGTTTAAATAATCCTTGACATTTTTAAAAATCTAATTCTTGCAAATAAAAATGCCAAACCGTTCTGGTTTTTGAAGCGTTCAAGAATTTAACACCGTTTAGCCCTGGCAATGATGATGAGACCTTCAAGCTGTTGAATTCTGTAATGATGGTTTCACTGCCGATGGGCGGTTTTCTTGCAGCTCTTTCCAGTGGGGCAAAAACTGGGGAAGTTGCACAGGGGGTTAGCGGTGTGATAACGAGCGTAATAACTTGCAGCTGAGAGGGCCGCGTGTAGGGGTGGAACAATTCTCAGAGAGCACAGACACTAACAACAATGAATAAAAAGAAGAAGATTGGTGCATACCCTGTATGAATCAGATATTACAAAGCATTCAGGCAGCCCCTGCCCTCTTGGAGTTTCTTCATTCACCAGAAAGGTTTCGGTTGCCTGCAATGCAATATAACAGTCACTGAGACATCTGCGCCTTACACTCCTTAGTTACACCTTGCACTACAACAGTCAAGCAACTATTTTTTTACTTTAATTTTTTTTACTGTTTTTTATTTTTTTAACATTTTTTTACTGTTTTACATCCGGTGTTTTCACATACATGTAGTTAAGATTTATATGAAACCAAATTTCAAACCGATTTTGGAATTTGCAATAAGAATTCTCAAACATTTTATCTTATAACAGTTAAGGTTCTTTTTACCTTCTTTATACTTTTGCAAACATATACATGTGCACATTATATTTTAAGATTTCTTTTCACCGTAGGTAGAATACACTTTTTAAAGTGCAATTGAGCTGTGCTTCAGTTATCAAAACAAAATTCTTTTTAAAGGCCATTTGATTTTAATCCCCTAAATTCCATAATAATGCATCAAATTGGGATTGATATCCTCACAAAGGCACTGAGAAAGTCAATCCACTGGGCTTCTTCAGAATAAACAGTGAAACACGAACCAGTTGACACATAAGTGGACAATACATGTAAATTCATTTAAAAGTAAAAACAGGAGGCACTTCTTTACACAAAGTGTGGTGGGAGTAGGGAACAGGCTACCAAGCCCATGCTGGTAAAGTCCTTCCTGGCTGGATAAAACAACTGGATGAGGATCAGATCAGGTTTTAAACAAGAGGAGGCCTTTATGGCCTGTTTTTGTGTGTTGATATTTCATTCTTCCCTGTAATTGATTTGGTAACATTTCCCTTGCCTTGTACTTGTATTGTTGTTCTGAGGGCATGCTGGGCTGTAAGAGCTCACTCCGGTCACAGAGAGATTTGGTCACAGGTGTGATTTAATGACTGGCTTATTGCTTGATTGGCACAGAGGTAGACAGCACAGAGACAGGCAGGCAGATAGCATATCGACATGCCTCATGCTCTCCTGAGCAAGTACAGCAGTACCCACAGCTCCTCTTGTATTCACTTGTGTCTACATAATATCTACCTCCCTCACCACAAGTCGAAACGTATCCATAACCCTAACCCCGAGCTTAATTCCATCGCATTGACTCCGCTCCAAAATCCAACCTGTAACCCTAACCCCAAAATTCGGCAAGCTGTATCAAATGCCTTTCCTATGCTCGTGAACCCCTGGAGACACTTTCCGTGCTTTCAAGGGGGTAAGGGGGAGGACATCGGGGCGTGGCGTCCGTAGGACACTTGGAGACCCGTGCATGTGCTCCCGGGGGCCACCTCAAGAACGCCCTCCTGCCTTAAAGAGGGGGCCGTGAAGTGTCCGCCTCTACCTCCCAAAGCCCCGTACCTCCCAGGCTGCCACCCACAGTAACGAGTCCCAGATGCTCGCTAACCACCAAAGCCCCAGAGGGAACCGCCGCGAAGGAAGCAGGGGCTATTCATATCTTCGCAATGAGTTACATTGTTAAATAACACTCAGCAGTCAAATAAAGCCCAGAATTAGGCCTGGAAAGTGCAGACGGAAAATGAGAAGCTGCGGTTGTGTGTGGAAAACAGCTGCAGGCAGCCTGCGGGATGGGGCTTCAGCGCGGAGAGGAGCAGGAAGGGGAGGGGAGGGGCAGAGCCCTCTCTCTGCAGGTCTCAGGTTCCAGCGCCTGGGTGGGGAGAGGGCTCTGAGGGGGACGGGGGGGTTAATGCAAAGAATGCCCCCCCCCTCTCCTCTTCACCCTCTCATTGGGTACTCATCAATGCTGATGCAAACCCACCAGGAAACGTAATTATTTGTAACTGAACTCTTTGCTGCAGGATCCCTTTCGAATGCTGTTTTTTTTCCCCCTAACACTGAAGACAAAGCAGCATTATAAACTGTGGCAGTGCCACCAACCCCCCCACCCCACCCCGCCAAGCCCTGATTTTTGATTTGTGGCTCCCATGATATGCCTTATCCCAGCTGCACATGTCTTGTGCAATGGAAAGGAGCAGTGAGCGACGGTACTGCCTGTCGTGATTTTGCACACGTCTAAGCTTGAGGTTTGTCCAGTGGTTTTGCCAAGTTGCAGTTCAAGATCCTGAAGTGCCCTTCTGTCACTGTCACTCCACGACCCCAGTTCCCCAATCCCAGGGGGGGGGAATCCCAATCCCAATCCCAATCCCGGGGCTAATGACATTCCCTGGATACAAAACAAATCAGGTCTACAGGGCTCAACCTTACCACCTTGCACATAAAGAGAGGTCATTTATTGATTAGGCCAACCAGGAATCCATAAAATACGATTTAGGTTAAATGCATAGTTAGAACCTGCACAACACAGTGATGTGTTGTTTTCCAGGAAGCCAAAGTAATTACGCAACTCTTTCTGAAGTCTTGCAAAGGGACAAATGAGTACAGCACTAATTTACAATCTGTGTGCGTTTCTGAAATTCTGGGCCCAAGTGAAGATCTGTGGCGTGAATGGAGTCTCCCGCTTCTATGCACACAAACCAGAGGACAAGAGTGGAAACTACGTGGAAGTGCATTTAAAGAGGAAAACAGGAGACATCTCTTTACTCAAGGGGTGATGGGAGTGTGGAACAAGCTGCCCAGCCACAGTGTTGAAGCTGATACCCTGGCTTTTCTCAAGAAACGTCTGGGTGATACATTTGGATCAATGAGCTACTAAATACCACACAGGCTAGATAGTGGAGGCTGAATGGCCTCCTCTGGTCTGTAACTGCTGTTATGTTCTAATTCACTCATCCAAGAAATATAAATCTGATTAGTTGAAACGACTAAAACACATGAAGTGGTTTCATATATTACCATGACGTATTTGCTGAAGAATGACATGATTTGATGTAATCCTCCAAAGCACAACCACTATCTCTTTACATGCACATGCCCTTATGATACATAGTATTAATTAAATATGGAATCACTTTTTACAGATAAGTAACATATGTCCAGTCCATATGGACACCCCTGAGCAAAACCCGCCTAAAGGCCTAATCTAATTAACATTTCACAAATTAAAAAAAACTCTGTGAAATATATTTTTGACCTAAATGGACAGAAACATAGCACAAGTACTTTACAAAACAGGGAGGTGTGTATTGGATTACATTATTGATTCTTAAAAGCATGTACAGTACGTATGTCATGAAACATTTTCTTAAAGAATCTCTTGACAGTCAGGGTAGATAAATTGATTTTTGGAAGTGTTAATACTTCTGAAATCACGATCTTTTCAGGCACAAATTACAGAAATGTATTTATGAAAGTCACAACCAATAATGGTGCACATTTATTTCTCTGCAATAAAGCAATGAAAGCAATTTCTGACAATATTTTACGTTTGTTGAATACCAAAGGAATTAATTTTCAGTTGGCACAAATATCAGACAACAAAGCAAACATTTTAATATGATTTTGCTTTTGATTTTCAGTTAAATATATAAAACTGTGCTCTATCTCCCTTTTATATATAACAGCGTAAGAATGAGGTTGATCTCCTTAGCCATTTTAAATAAGGATTGCGAGCCTAATTCAGTAAGAAGTGAGCTAGAATATTGCATGGATTCCACAAAAACTCAAAATTACCACTGCATTGAAATGATTAGAGGAGCACACTGTGAGGGCTGATACAGATACACTGATACTGGGACTTATCAAAACCAAAACTACCTTGACACTGGTGCCATAGAGGAACATGGTAGCTGCTGAAGAGCTGAATGGCCTGTTCTCAGAACTACCTTTCGTTATGAACAGATAAGCTCTGCACTTGTGAAGCTATCCCAGCATATAGGCCCAAATCTACCTCTCTCGTCTGACATTTGAGGGCTTAATTCGAATGAATTTAAATGTTTACCTGTGTGTTTTTTTAAGGGGCATGCACATATATTAGGCAGGATAATGGGATACAAGAGGTGAATCAGCCAGGCCTTGGTGCCTAACTGAGTTCAGGCCTTGAGTGTTACATGCAATGAGTAGACAAACACACACTCACACACTCGTACAAACACACACTCTCACACTCGCACACACACTTACACACACACACTCAGCAGCTGGTCCCCTCATGATTCTAGTTCAGGCCACACAGCAGCCCCCAGGAGCTCACAGCCATGTCTTGTTTATTACTGTCATTACTGTTGTTATTACGTCTCATAATTTTTGCTGGTAACGGACGGCTGATGACGAACTGCTAACGTGGTCTGTGGCAGCCACATCAAAGCACCGGGGAAAACTTGTTAAAACAATTAAAAGGAGGAACAAACGAACATCATGCAACTCAGTGCCAAAGCCAACCCAGGGGGGACACACTGTAAATATGGTATTATATTCAACTCAATATTGGGGGAATGGGGGTGAGGGTTGGACAGTAAGGGGGTTTCAAACACTACAATGACCAAATGTTATAAAGGGATCGAAATAAATGCAGAAACAAGGATAAAATTAAAAAGAACATAAGGTTACAAAAGTGAGGAGGTCCACTTCTTCCATTTGATAGTTATTAGTTAATTGATCCAATTAACCAGCCACTTCTTGAGGGAAGCCAGATATCCACTTCAACAACATGGCTGGGTAGCTTGTTGCTGACTCCCACAACTCTTTGTGTAAAGTGCCTCTTGCTCTTGCACTTCCATGCAGTCACAATTCAGTCAAGGCTACAACAACAGTGTCCCACCTGGGAATTGAACCTTCAGTGTCCTACCCAAGAGTGACTAGCAGCTCAATGATGACAAAACCAGGACACACAAAAATGCTGCCCTTGGATAAACTGTCACTCGGTCCGTATCACTGTCCTTTTGTAGCTTCATTTCTCACCAACTGAATAGTTAAGACATTTCTGAGCGGAAGGTGAATCAATGTTTTGCCTGAGGGGTACAGATGAGTAATTACTGGAGCAATAAATAACCATGAGATACATCATGGATGCTGCCTGCAGCACAGGTTCAGATTGGCCTTTCCCAGGGACTGCAGACGCAATGCGAACTGAGTCACATCCGCCCTTCGTCAACAGGTAAGGCAGCAGGTGAGACCAAGTCGAGGCCTCCAGAAACCAGCTCTGCAGTGTTCCCCGATTATTGCCATGTGGGGACAATTGTGAAATTGGACGGTTGCTGACATCTGAGACTGTTAATCATCGGTTGTTCCTTAAATACCTGTGGTCTGGTTAATCCTAGTATTGAAATACAAATTGTCTGTGATAGTCAACAACATGTTGGGCCATGTGCTTTTCGACAAGAGGGAAGTCAGTCCGACTCTCTATATGAATCCTCGCTTCTGTCCTCCCGTCTCATCTGCAGTGTGGTGCTGCTTTTGAGGAGCTCTTTAAATTGCTTTTAACAATGGCAATTTGCAACCTTAATTGTGCTCCCCACTTCATCAAAGCTGCTCCCTAAAGAGATACTTGTTTTATCCCATTTGTTTCCTTCTTGTGTGAGCGCGTGTGTCTGTTACTTGTTTTTTCAGAGGGTGTGGGAGGGTGAAAATTAAAGTTGGACGCCTCGTTTCATTTTAATCACATGTCCCTACAGTCCCCCCCCCCCCCCACCCATCACCACCACCACCACCACCAATGAACAGCAATCACAGCCGTGCACACTGCCCGATGTTTTCATCTCCTACGCGTTAGGTCCCATCAGGAAAAACAGAAAAGGAATCTTGGCAGTCAGAGGTCTGGGAGACAGGTGAGAGCATTATGACGTCAAAGGGAAATACTACACGATTCTGTTAATGCAAAGCGCAGCTCACTGATGCGACACTACGTATAGCATATATTCACAGCCACATGGGTTTTGACTTTACCCTGATGAGAGCTCCTCCAGATATGAAGAGTGACGTATAGATGACACAGGATGCACCTAATGTGATATCACCGCTCTTACAGGTAACAACCTGCACAGCAATAAACAGTGTGGGATAATGATATGGAACGGGCTCTGATGCACACCTCCCTCCTGTCCTTGCTCAGATTTTTCACCAGCTCTGATCACACACAATAGTTCAGGCAGTTCTCGGAGAGGAATATAAAACCCCCGCTGCACGGCAGTTTGAGTTAGTTCCCTTCCATAGCTGCTGACGCTCACTCTGACGGGACTGACAGATCAGAGATCCAGTCCACGTAACTTTGTGTTAACTTCTCCTCGCCTGTGTGAGCAGCAAAAGGTTGTGGCAACAAGCAGGAGACGACCCTGCCTGTCAGCCTTCGCCCTGCACAAGAGTCCAGCCGATACGAAAGTACGAGTCTTATCGGGTTTTTCCTTGCGGTTCTGTATGGGGGGAAAAGCCATTCACTGAAAGAAACGAGGGTGCCATTCGATCCAGCTGAGACCTCACCAGATGACATCACCTCCACAGAAAGCCAAAAGAGGCTGGCCAGCCGAGACTTATAACCAGCATTTCAGATTCAGAAACTGGCTTGTCCTACTCTCTAATATGCACCATCATCATCACTACAGGATATAATTATATTACAATTTACACAGCTCTGAAAACAAACTCCTGTTATTATTCCCCACACAGCCAAAGAAACCAGAGATATTGCTGGATAGATCTCAAGGGAAAAAAAAAAACATCTATGTTACTCTTGCAAAGTAGCAATTTTGTGTATGTAAAACAACAAATGCACAATTCCTGCTTGAACAAAATACAAAAAACTCCCACCTCCAAAACAACAGAAAATTATATTCTCTCAGTCAATAAACGCAGTGAAACACAACTTGACAAATGTAGCTTACAGCTTTACACTTTGAATACTAATAATACAGTATACTATATACTATACTAACTGTGCACGTCATTTAATAAATGTTTAATGGATGTATTATGTATTATGATTAACTAATTCAGCTTGTGATTTTATCCAGAGTGACTTACATTTGTACCCATTTAGAGCAAGGTATTTTACTGAAGCAAACTCATCAAATAACCTTCCCTTTCACAGCACAGCAGCAGAGCCCCAACTTAAGATCTGAACCTGCACCCTTCCAGTTATCAGACCAGAGCCCCGCTGTAATTTAGCACTGCTGCTCTGTTAAGCAACTATTAGTAGAATGGTTTCAATTAAATCACAGCAAACATCTACTGTGGATTAATTCCATGGCATTAACAAACCCTAATCCCGACCATAGCCTGAACCATACCGCTAACTGTAAAGCTTATATAATAATTTCTTAATGAGATTTTAAACCATTGCATGTGAAAAGGATGTTAATAGACGGTTATAAGCGAGAGTTAACCTAAAGTGTGACCAGAATTAACTGTTTCAATGCAGTTTGCCGATTCTACCAGAAAGTAACAATGTTGTCCAGAGTTGCCCAGCAGAAGATTTTTAAGTGATTTATTTTCGTATCTCTCAAGCTCTTCACACGAGTGAATCTGAAATCATGTAATCTGAAAGATCTGTATTTAAATGTAAAAATCTGTATCCGCAAATCCGGAGCTAAATCCAAGAAATACACATGATAATGTTTACATTTCGCAATGCTGTATTGTTGTACATAGAAGCATTTCAGCGCAAACAACGCTGTCCCGGTTATCAACACAAATTCTGTCCCTTTCCAACTTTTCCTGTAGTTCTGTCGCTGTGATAGGCTGTAGGCTATTTTTTAACATTTATCGTATGGATGTGACTCCTCCATTTAGAAATGTAACTGACGGATATTCGTTTCCTTTCCAGCTCGACGCTGAAAAGCGAGCTTCGTGCTACAGCGCGCCCGAGTCCAGGCGCACGAATTCGATCCGCGCTGCCTCTCTCACACACACCGCAGGCCGCAGCGCGGCACTGAAATCCGCGCTTTGACAGAGTCGAGCCGGACTGGCTGAAGGCGAAATTAAAACAAAACACTTTAAAATAATCTATTTTAAATCTACGACGATTCCGCATACTATCCGGTGTACGGCTATACATTTTGGATGTTCCGGTACTTTCCTCTGTTCGAAACCTGCTGCAATGAAAGACTCGTATCCAAACCCTCTCGGTGAAAAGGATAGTCTTAAACTCGCAGAAAACGTGAACTCGCACCTGGAAATCGATTCTAGACGAGTCAGATTCTACACGCGGCGTTCTCTAAATTCCTCTCTTTTCCTTCAGAGGGGAAACAAATTTGATGTGTTACACATTTTTCGCTGAAGTCCGTTGTGGCGGGTATAAAGTCTAGTTTTTTTCCTCCAGCCCAGCCACCCGCTCACGCCTGACAATTCTCCCACATACGAACGTTTTCCTTCAAATAAACCCAGTTCGAACACAAATTATGCGATAATTCTCAAAAGCGCCGGGGATGGGGGAGGCATAAATGAAAGTCTCTCTAATTTCACCGAGCGAAAATGCAAAATAAAAGAGACTTTCGAAGTTTTTAACAGCACCTTGCGTGATTCGCTTAGGAGTCCTATTCAAAATCATACACATTAACCAATAAAACTGAATACGACCGGTACGCCAACTGGTACTTAAAATGAACACCCTAGTATTTGTAAATCAGCTCGGATGAAATATATCTATGTGTGTCAGGGTAAAGGGGCTCTGTTTAAGAATCAGGTGCAGAGAGTGGTCTGGCAGCGCTGGCGGCCGGGAACCTATCTGACCAGACGCGGAGAAGGCGTCCTTCTCAAGCGGTCCACGCCAGCCGGCCAGAGAGCGGGGGCAGTTGCTGGGTGCCCTGCCTCTCCGTGGCAAGGGGACGGAAACAAGCTTTTTCATATTTGCAGTACTGCAAACCAAAGATAGCCCGACCTGCCGAAGCCAAGCTGTCCTTTTATGAAAAGGGGAGCCTCATTTTCGGGGACATGCACCTGCTTCCTCGCAGTTTAGTCACGAAGGATTACAGCGCTCATGGACGACACTGAGGAAAGAGTCGCAGCAAGACGCTGAAGCTACCCTCCACTTCGACAATTTCCACGTACGCGCAATAAATCACTCACGCAACTCGCTCCGGACACCCGACATTTTCAGTGGGTTTTTTTTTTTTGGCCCATGCACGTTCGCAACGAACGTGCTTAACGGGGAAAACACCAAGCCCCACTGGTTCATGATTTATCCTCAAGCGGACTGTCACATCCCCAGCGTCGCCCTGCATCCGGTGAGCCGCCAGCGACGAACACTGGCAGCCGGGCACCTCGGCGTTTCGCAAGTCTGACAGGAACTTTTCACACGAAGTGTGTCTGACAGCAGATGACTCCCTGGGGGTTGACGACATACAGAAGGACCACAGTTTACGAAAAGCACGTCTCTATACAGAGCTACCCACGCATGTGGTGCGCGTAACTCACACCACTGGAAAACGATCCTCGGCCGCAGGCTGAATTAAGTCTGAAAAGGGGTATATGCATTTACAGTATCTATATAAAAGGTCGGCCATGGGATTTTTCTCAAATTCGCAAAGGTGCAAGGGCCACACGGGTCTACCTCACACCGGCGCAGGACACCGGTGACTCGCTCCGAGGTTGACATCGGTAATTACGGAGACGAGACAGAAGGGAGTTTTATCCCAGGCTTCACATGAGCGGAGCTGAAAAGAGTTTGCTCCTGGAAGGGTAGGAAAAGGGTTATGGGGTGGGGGTGTGGAGGATGCGATCATATTTGACGCCAATACTTACCGACTGAACTTGGAAAAAACACTTTTAGAGAAAGTTACTCATGACTGATCGCGACTTAAGGAGCCCTGAATCGCAAGGAACAGGCGCCTTCGCTTGGTAACACGTACACACACAAGCAGGAACAAAATCTCTTAAAATAGAAACCCTACCCTACAGACTTCATTAATTACATTCAGATAGACGCACAACAGGCTTGTAAATACTACGTTAATGAGAAAGTTATGCCTCATGTGAATAAAAAGCTATAAGCGATATATTTCACAAAAAGCCGTGAAAGTTGGATGCAAACTAAAGACTCCTTGTTTCTTATTAGGTACTAAAAGGTGCTGCCAAAGCAACGTTTTCTTTTCTGGTTTAAAGAGAAAAAGACTTGTTTACAGCCTTTCAAACGTATTAAAAAGAGCAAATTATTGATTTACACGGCACGTACCATTATGGTGCAGGGAAGTTTGCCAAAAGTCTCAAAGACCCATTTTTTTTCTTTAAAGGAAAAAAAAAAGTGCAGCTTCCAAAAAGAGAGAGAGACTCGATTTCTTCGGTGATACCGGAAGCACACAAACCTCTCAGCGCAAGACGGCCTGTAGCCCAGCAAACATTTCTTTTAAAAAAAAACCCAACAACTCTTCTTAGAACAAAAAAAGGTGAGCTGATCCCAGTCCTCCAGACCGTATCTGCCTTCGGGGGTTCCTCTCTGTGTGGCTCGACCTCGCCGGAGTGACTCGTGGAAGCGCGGGGTCCAGTCGCGGAGACGTCGCGTCCTGTGCTCCGCTCTCCAGACCGAAGCTCCGGGCGAACAGACAGGCGAAGCGGCGCGGCGCAACCCAGTTCTGTACGGCCGTGCAAGCAATCAACCAACCCCCCCAAAAAAAGAGTTCTCGAATGAATTTAAGACTGACAGTAAGTTGTTGTCGTTGTTTTCCAGCAACAGTTATTTTGTTCGTTTTAAGATTGCTTCTAGCATCACCTCTCCCTCTCCCTCTCTCTCTCTGTCTCGCTCCCCCCTGCCCAAAAAAAAAGCTGAACCCCTCCAACCGCCACCAATAACCCCCCCTCCCCGCCACCCCCACCACCTCGGTTCTTCTCCAGCCTCTTCCTCCGCCGTGCAGAAGAGTGCGGCGCAGATCAGACAAAAAACCCCAACAAGATCACGGCCGTAATCTACTGGAGATTACCGTGCGGGAGCCCGACTGGAAGAGAAAGGAGGAAGGTGTGCGCCTGTTGGGCGGGGGTGGGAAATAAAATAATATAGAGAAACAAATAGATTTGTGGCTACACACACGCACACAAACTAGCTAGCGAAGGAGAGGACTGGCCCTGAGATCGGGAGCCGTGGGTCTCTGTAGGAGCAAAGGAGAGCTAGTGAATTATTAATAAAGGACCACGGCTAGCAGTCTGTCGCGTCTGCCCGTGGCCGGAGCCGCAGCTCGGGGTTTAGCAGCATTAAACTGACGGGCTCGGAGGACATCGGCAGCGGCGGGGATTAGACCTGGCCGGCTGCAGAGCCGCCGCCACCCGGGAGGCAGGACTCCGGGAGGGGGAGAGAGAGAGGGAGAGTGAGGTGGGAGAAAGTGAAGGAAGTCGGAAAAAAAAACCCAGGGATTAGAAAACGAAGCAACAAAAAGGCTAAGATGCAACGCGAATGTGTGAAGCGCTGCCTGTAAAAATGTGCCTTTAAAAAAAATATTCACCAAAGGGCAGCCACGCACATTAGTGAAAACGGGCTCGAATAAGTCAGCGCAACGGTTTGTAGTGTAGAGCTTCCGCAGATCGCACGGTTGTCGCACACGGCTCAAACTTTCACGGGTGTCGTGAAATATGTAGCAGAGTGACGCCAACAGTGATAACTACAGAAAGCGAGATGCTGCATACGGGATGCGTTGGCCAGTTGAGAAAGTAATTGTATCTAATCAGTGCCTTCTTCTGTATCCGTCTGCAATTAGGAATTATTAATGTTTGCTCTGTGTGCCTTGTCGCTTATTGGATGTATACAGCAAAATTACTGGGAGAAGCGAACACAAGAGAAGTCCTGTAATACTTATTATTGTCTGTAATGTGAATTGCTTTGTACAGGTGCGCTGCGAACTAAGCTTCGCGATTTTTTTTCCCCAAGGTGTTTTTGGCAAGCCTTAATGTGTTTTATACTATATATCAGCAAACGCCGCAGGCAGACTTTTTAAAGAAACGTACGTGTTAACGGCGTGTGGCTCAGCCAAGCGTAAGAGATTGTGCGCGTCTGTCTCTTCTCCATCATTTGAAATGTAATTGAATTGCATTTCAATTACTTATTATTAGATCATCGCACCATATACAAAAACACCAAGACCTTATTCATTGAAATATAAACGAAGTGTACGTATATGCGACGAAAATGAGAAATCAAAGCCTGCTGGTAAATTGAATCATTTCAGGTTTCTTGCCATCCGATGACTCGTGTCGTCACATAAAGCGCCTAAATATATTTCTTCGATCTTAAAATCTCATCCGACTGAGAACTTCGCTGTAACGTTTCTGTTTTTATTAATGTAAAGGTCCGATCACCCACCCTAACAAAGATGAGAACATCTCGAATTATTCTTCCTTTTCGCGTTTTTCCATCACACTCCTCTCGGTTCACACAACTGGACTAGACTAGACGTTTTTTTGTCATTTTTCTTAAACTGTGGAATGTATCCGAGTCATTTAAAACACACAGCAAGACAAGGAACCTAAACAGACTAATACTAAAAACCCTTTGGTCTCAACTGCCCAGATTGCATAAAGGTGTGGATTTTGTTTCCGCGAACAAAGAAAATATTTCAGAGTCGGTTGTGTTTTCTGTGAAGAGAAGGGAAAACGCTCACAGTACTGTTTATTTACAAATCAACACTGTATTAACCCAACACACCAGACATTTCTTAGTTGTTGCCGTTCATCTCCACAGACGTCTGCAATCGCCAAACAACTCGATATTGCAAAGAGGAGACTGTTGTTTACAGGCTCATAAATTAAACGACAGGGATACGGATCCTATGGTATTTTATACAGCCGTGTTTCTTCACACTGCTTTACTGAATTCCGCGTGGTGTCACAATCGTAGGCCTATAAATAGGCCTAAGCCTACATCGATAATTTTAATATTTGACCAGTTTAAACCACACATTAAATAAGACACCCATAATGGTGTCTCTGATCTCCTATAGGCAGTCTTCAGGGATTCTGTTTCAGCTTATTGCGCTGCATCATATACCTCATTCAGCACCGTTATCAGTCGTCGAACTAGACTGTTCTTTGAATAGGGAATGCTTTTATCTTCAATCGATTAGGAATGAGCTGCTACAACGTTTCATGTTTGAGTAATTTAACCATTTATTTATTTCTGGCACACGTCCCTAACTTTTTTTTTTACACATTTCATTTTTTCCTGAATACCCAATGTATGTTCTAATGTATAACTGTTAGGTTAAAATTTAAGATTAGGCTACTAAAGACAAAGGAATAGTGAAACTGTGATTCCCCCCCCACTCTATCCATGGCAGTCAGTCCTCTGTCCAGATCTGTCATATCCTGACGCTTTTTGTCTGACCATGCCTGCCACTGTCAAAGGGCTGCGCATGCGCAATGCACAGAAGTGTCAAATTATGAATGTGACAAACGTTTCTTCAACTGCCTGTGCAATAACCCTTTTTAATTTACATTACAATGCAAGACACTGGTAAACTGCACTGGGCAAAATAACTGCAAATAATATGCACGTTTAATGTAGAAAATATCGAGATATGACTCCTGTCGGATGCCAAGGAAAGGATAAATGCTTAATATAATCGCCCCCCTTTTCTCGCGCAGAAAAAGGGAGATATAACAGTTTGTATGAAAAAAGTAAGCAAACAAGTGTCAGTGACGCTGTTTGTCATCATTAAGGTAAACCACACGTCAGGTTTATTTTAAAAATTTGGCAGGTACATTTGAAACATTGCGGATTTATAATAGATCTATTATTACTAATAATAACAGACCCCCTATATTGAACATTCAACATTCAGTAACCGTGTAAATGGAAAGAAAAGCGTGTTTTCTCCCCCAGAAACCGAGTGACCTATTTACTCAGCGCCAGTGGAGAGGCTTAACAAAACGCAGCTGTTGACAAGTGGAAAGGAGTGGGGAGGACTGGAACAGGCAGAATCTAGATGGAAGGAAGGGCGTTTTGAAGCCGAAAACAGGAGTCGCTTCTTTACTCAAAGAGTGGTGGGGGCCTGGAACAAGCTAGCCAGCCCTCTCGTTGAAGCCGAACCGTGTTTCCTCCTATAAACGAAAGGACGAGATCCTCAGATCAATTAAGTACAATCTACCAAACGCGCAGGATGGCTTGTAACCTTTCACATGACTTGGGTATATTCGTTTGAAAGGACCTTTCTGAAATACTCGAACACAGAGCACGTCACAGATCTTCTCTCTGTCTTGTTATTTTCATAATTAACCTTTCATTACCGTCATGGGAAATATTTATGTGTGTCGCGGAACAGCGCAGGTCAAACTGGGAAGTGAAATAGTTTTTACAGCAGCACAAAACCAGACACTCATTACGTTTCTGTTGTCCATCTATTCCGTACTTAAATACTGTAGCTGTGAATGAAACGTTAGAAAGGTCTAATAATTCATCAAAATAGGACGTTTTTAAGTGGCAAAATGTAATGGGTTTTTAATCCACTGTACACCCGAGCACCGAATCTGAGTCAAAGGCCTACAAACCCTCTTCAGGCTTGGAAGCATTCACATTTGAACAAGTATTTTCGCAAATTTAGATTTGTTTGAGCGGCAAGGCAACGTGAAGTATTTTAAATCAAACACTCCATGTTTTTATTAATTGTTGTCGCACACTGATGTACTGTAATTACAAACTTTCAGTTTGACACTGTCATCCCTAACTAAATTATTTCTATAAATATATATATTGCCTTTATTTCTCGGATTAGGTCGATTTTTTTCGATAAAGCTCATGTACAATTAGGTCAAATAAAGGAAAGCAAAAATGACGAATTAGCTAAATAACTGACGAAATCTACAACAAAATATTACTCGGAAGTCAAATGTATAACAATGTCTCGGTGTTTTAGAGCCAAGCTAATTTGACAAGGGCTCTAAAACAACGTTGTTGTTTTTTCGTTTGCACAACCCCGCACTAACAATTACAGAAAATAAAATATATAAAAACAAATCTGAATATCTTACATTGATTTTATACTGTAGCTACAGGTCATTTAATCTAATTATTCGAAACAAAACATTTCAGGTTTAGAATAGGTTATCTATTTGGGCATAAAATCCATTCATATTATGTTCCTATATCGAATTGAATTTTTTATTCAAGCTAAACATAAATAATGCTTGATGATTATTACCGTTCTCAGTTAGAACTGATTTTATAAAAATAGCACCATAATTAAACATCAATTTAGGGTCGTGAGGCCGATGAATGTAGTATATTTATTTGTAAAAATTCAAATTCACTTTGAAAAGTTTTTGAATAGACGGGGTGAATGTTAGGTCAATTTTAATTTAATAGCACTTTTAAGACATACTCTGAATACTAAAGAATTTACTAAAGACAATTTACTGTTTAAAGAGACTAATTTACTTGGTCATAGTTTAGTCCTGTTTAATAAGAGTGTGTTAGAAACACATCAGGCTATTTAATTTGTTGGAATGTTATCAGATGCACAAGATTCTCCACTGAGTTACTGCACGGTGAAATATTTAATTTGTGGGTATATGTGCGCTGGTTTTGTTCTTAGGAAAACACAAATAGGAAAGTAACCCTAACAACATCGTCAGTAAATGCTGCTGTGGTAGAAAAATTTTGAATATGACCTTAAACAAAATTTAAAAAAAAGTCAAAATCAGTCACATTTTCCACAAAACACTGTATGCAGATAGTTTTCTTTATTTGTGGCTTAACCCGATCGTACACTCCTCTAAAAGGGACTAAGATCCGTGTGTTCTTTGGGCACGGCGGATATTTCCGTAGTGCTTTTGTTAGACGTCAATCAAAGGCGAACCGTAAGTGTACAGAAGCACATACTGTAAATGAGTGGTTATCCAAGTTTACTTCTATCTCAAGCGTTACGTAAAGAGCGCTGTCCTGGATAAAGCCTAAATTCCATTAAGTCACTGATAACAGACAAGTCAGAGGCGGACTTTTAAATGCGTTTCTTAGGTGCAGCGAAGCCCACGCACCTGTCCGATGTTTTGCATGATATAAAACATCTTTAGTGAAAACGAGAAGAAACCAACGTTTGTTTTCACAGTCAGAATGAAGTACTTTTCTACGTCCCACGGTTGTGTAGGTCTCTATTGCAAAATAGGAAACAGACTTATCGGAGGAAAACTCGCGTTTAACTCTTTAACTCTCGCCCGTGAAACAGTGGAGTAGGTGACACGAATCGTTCGCTTCGTCGAGACAAACGCCAAGAGGAAACAAAGTTTTGATGCGGGACTTGTGCAAAGTCACTCCAAATCGATTCCACACCTGAGCGCGCAATATGCGGTTTGCATTATGACCACGCTCACTCGAGTCACCCAAGGCGCAAGGTGTGTGCCTGCGGACTGAGACATGCTGTCATTTGCTCTTGTGAGAATGGTTATTACCTAAATCGGGAACGAGGAGGAAAAAAAAACAGTTCTTAATAATATGCCATTTGGATGGACTCCGAGTATCAGAATGATAAGGTGACGAAATAATAATAATAATAATAATATACACAGGATTCAGAAACCAAAACGTCGATTCGGGATAATTATGTCCTTTCTCCTTGTAATGAGTTAATGAAAAGACATGCTTATATTTCGTTTAGAAAATTAATAATAGTAGCATTAAACACCTTTACTGTTTTTTTTTATGAGACGATTAGGGGAGTGACGTTTATGACGATAAACTACTCACCACCCTCTAATAGGGAACTGCTAGTAGTCACCTGTGTCTCTGGTCTAAATGTTCAGCCGAAATCCGTTATTTTCTACATTAGGTAGGCTTATTCAGAGACTTGTGTGTCACATCACAGCTTCAGAAATGTCCCAGCTCAGCTTAATTAAAAGGGGCTCTGAAAAAGCGTTTTAAAACTCACAAATGCCTTTTTTCTCACTTTAGGTACATCGTTTAGAATTCGAATTTTTACCCCTTGTTTTTCGTTGCTAAGAGACTTCAGTTCAGTCGGTTTCTCTTTGAGAGAGAGGGGTTATATCTGGAAATAGCACAGGTGGCGAATAACTTGGTCAAAGCCGGAGGAAAGCTTTGCTGTTAAAGATGAAGAATTCTCTCGGTAGAACGTGCAGGTTTTTTGACTTGTCTTTTAATTTGTTTAAAAACATTAAACACGCCCAGGAAATATTAAGTACTGATCAAACCAAGCTTTTTGAAATCATTAAATCAAATAGCTTCCAGACGAATCTCCGATACCACACAACAAAAACTAAAATCACTAAAACGCGAATTCCTCGGCTGTTCTTTTTCTTAACACACATTATTTTCGACCAAAATGCTGAAAAAACAACAACAATAATAATATTTTTTTCCCAACACGTATAACTCCATGCAAATCAAAACAGGTTTACATTTTCATCGAGTATCAGACTATGATAATACCATTTCACTTTTCCCTGAAGATTAGAAATTCTTAACGATCTGTAAGATATTGGCTAACCTTTCACCTTTTCACCAAGGTTACAAAAACGTTACAAAAAAACTGCCGCTAAAACAGTCCTAAAATCTAGCTAGATTTATGCTTCTGTTTACCGTATTAGGAGTTAAAGGAGTCTTGAATTAAGCAGGACACCTGCATTTACTTCAAGCAACACAGATCACAGGATTTATATACCCCGGAACAAAAATTAAAGCTGCAGAATTGATTAGTGCTTACTACTGCGATGCCCTGTGATGCCCCCCTACATACCAAGGGGTGTAAAACCAGGAACAACTAACTTATAAATCCTAATTGAAACAGCTCCTCCACCTGTGCCGCTGTACCCTAGTAAACAATCACTATGTATTTGCTCGCCTGGACGATATAACAACAGATTGAGGCAATTTATTTCAGATTTAAACACACAGTTCACATTGGAATATGTTATAATAGGTGAAAAATAAACTAGCACACGTTAAGAAATATTTTAAAGGTCATTCCATTTCCTCTAAAAACGAGCCTCTAAAATAACACACACATGCTCTTAAGCCAAGACATCCGGACACAGTCCCCGGGACAGGTGAATTTGAAACAGATTTCAGGCAGTAGCCCGACAACTGTAGGAAATGAACGCTTTCAGTCCCTTCGATCTTCGATTTTGATTGATTTTATTTAGTGGCAGGACACCTTGTCTTTGTGCTGTTAGGGCTAAATGAAACCTTTGCTCACCTCGTTGCAAATCTTTTGGTATCAAATGTTTACTATTCCAAGATTGTTTATCTGAAACGTAGCTACTTTCGTTTTTGCGGATCGTGTGAAAACTAAAACGGATAATTGTGACCTGATAAGTTTAAAAGCCGTCTTGGTCGGTTGAATAAACAGTAGGCCTACATTCAGCTCAGGAGAGTGACTCAACTTATTACGCGGCATCAAGCAAAATACCGTGATATGTAACCGGTAACTACCCCTCTGCTTGTCAAGTTTTAAAAAAAGCCTGGTAAGAGATTTATTATAAGTAAGAAGAGACAACAGACTGCGATCAAAACCGCGCTCCTCGCATAGTTTAAGCACTGGCAGGAAACGAACCTTTTAAAGCCAAATTTCATTGGGAAGAGTGGACAACTGCCGTTAAACTGAGGCTGGTCACAATCCGCTGTACCTGTAAGCGCGTTCATAGTGGTTTCCAAATAAATTACGGTAAATTAAGATTTATGATTTTGGCTTGTAAGGATTTCTAAACAGGTGCAGCTATTCTCTAATCAGTTGGGTTTCCAAGATGAGATTAAAAAAAAACATTAAACAAAGTTTAAAGAGACAAGTCCGTTGATTGCGTCAGACTACAGGCGTGTGGCCCCTGATTTAAGATGCTGAGTTTAACACAAGTTAGCCATTACCTGCTGCTTTTGGTAAATGAATGAAATACTAATTGAAGACAAAATGCATTATGCAGCAGCATATTTGATTAAGTTTACAGATGCTGTTTGGGATTTAAGTTTGGGATTTTACCTAGCATAAATTAATTTGACAGTTTTTGTTTCCGTTTTCAGTCTTCAGAAAAATAAATAAATCTAACAGAATCTGTGAGAAAAGCTTTGTGAATACGAGCCATCATTCCGACGTTGTTTTGCCTAAAAAAACAACTCACTGATTTAGTAACTATCTGGTAACAAGACGTTTAATTTTAAAAGGAGGAGAATCATGCTGATAATTGTAATAATTACAGCAGCATTAAAGACAATTTAGTTTAACGAATAATACTCTTGTTAAAGTAATACCCGGGGCCTAATTGTGGGGAAAATGCTATTTAATTTTAATTAGACTATAAAAAGTATAGAATAATCTCAGCGTACTGTACAGGCTATCATTACTGTTACCGAAAAGTAAAATGTTTGTTGATTTAATGAAATATCACAGAGTTAGAGTCAGTCATATTAAGCAGCTATGAACCTCATTATTAACATAAACATTGATTTTTAAACCTCGGTAAACCTCTTATGTTTTATTATTGATTGTAAAAAAAGATGTTACAAAGAGAATACTTTACGTCTAAGTTTACATTTTCGCTCTATACATGGAAAATCAGCAGAGTTCAAATGTTTTGCAAAAAAGATCTGATATATTTATATATTATGTTTTATACTCCAATACAATAATTAGAAACATTTTTGTTTCATCTTTAAAATAATTATTCTTAGGTCCTCAGTTCAATTAATGTCGCGTTTATAAACCGCCGAACAATTATGGTAAGATCCGGAAAACCAAAAACAGAAAAAGAAAGGAGAGTTTTCAATAACGTTTACCCAACATAAGTATAAATCACTGTTATAATAAAAGTACGAAAATATTGAATATTGAATTCTAAAAATTCTGTAATTTGTATTTAAAACATTTTAATAGAAGCAAAGTATTCGAAATAGTCTGTAAACGCACAGGATAGCCCCTAGAAAATATTAAGCATTTATTAATGCATTTTCTCTATTTCCTGAATAAAAGCAGATAAAAATAAATATTTTACATATACTCTATACATTCACAGATCTGTACAGTGCACTATAGTGATCTGTATATTATACCACTAAAATGAATGACAAGGAACCTGTACATAATAGGCTTAAATATGGTTTGAGCTATTTAAAGACTAAAAAATAATTTAAAGAGTTAAAAGTACGTGGCGTTTTCTTAAAACCTTTGACGAAATGCTTTCACTTTTGTATCGCCTGTCAATCAAACACGCTCAACAGTTTAACTGTCTTGACATGCTAACTGGTCGGGTTTGCGTTGTTGGGGAACAAATACGTGATTTTGTGTATTTAGCGAATGCGAACATTGAAAAGCCACAGCGCAGGTCTTTTTCCGTCAGCCGGAGGAGGGTCACCACGTCTGAACAGAGCAGCAGAATGTTGCTCTTGAGACCGCAGCGCGTTCGTTACAAACCGCCACACAGCACAAAGTGGGCTATTGTTATGGGCGACTACTGCTGGTATTAAGCCGGCGTGTTAAATATCAAAGTTCCCGATTAGTTTTTTTTAAGCAACTGAGTTTCAAGGGGAACTGGGGGGGGCGGGAACGCTGACGTTTTCGTGCTGGACCTGAATTGATCGAATCAGGGGGACAGCGAGGGTCACTTCTAGCGCTTGGAAAGCGAAAGGAGCGCGGCGGGGGTGTACAGGCAAGGCGCTGGCGTTCAAGAGCGCTTACACGGCCATAAAACCGAGGCGGGAAAAATGTCGACTCAGCATATAACACCCCTGTAAAAACAGCTCATAAAAGAAATGAAAAGCAAAGCGTGCGCCGGTGCATGTGCAGTAGATCTGGCCTTCACCAGAGGCTGCCGGGCGCTGGAGGCAAGAGTCGTTGGGGTGCAGGAATGACCAGCAGCAGAAATCCTTGCTGCATCATTAGGCTCCTCTGCTAAAGATCAAGTCCCTGTTCAAATGCAGCTTCCCTCGGGGGCACGGGGCTTGGGGGTCTTCGGGAACAAAAACAACCACAAAAAAAGGCGCGCCTTGATTTTTGGAAAAGATCAGGCGAGAGATTTCTCCGGCTGGCGAAGCAGCTCTTTGCGGGAGGCGAGCCAGCCAGCGCCTCCACAGAGGAGAGACGGGTACGAAAGTTGCTCCGAGTCACGCGTCGCGTCCGCGCACTGAGAGAGGGCAGTTTCATTTCACACAACACCCTCCAGGCAACGAATTAGCGCAACTCAGTCAAATACAGTGGCCTTTTTTCTACCTTCATTAAATCCTTCTTTCCAAAAGGGGTTTCTTGAAATTATTTTCGCACACAACATTAAGATCACAACACAGCGGTCTATGTATTCTAACATTTTTTTCATTCCCTGTTTTACAGAGGGTTTCTATTACTCGCAACCCAAGGGAAGATATGTGCATCCAGTATTTTTTATATTAGAGAGGAACTAGTTTCAGAGCAAGGTTGGGCAAAATTAACTATCGAGAAGTCTTCTGCTTTTCTCTTTAGTCCGGCACAGCACATGGAGGACTAGATCCAAACGGGTTGGCGGAAAGTACGGAGATGTGCAGCCACCTTCACCGATGGCGTTCGTTATCATGAACACAAGCGCCACACTCCTTCCTCCAGCTCATTTTGGGGCGCAACGAATCGGACTGTGTCTTGAAAGGCGCCAGTGTAGCTCGGGAAGCTGCGCTCCGGCGCTGCCGCCCCGAGGGTCCGCGTGGCGAGCTCTTCATCTGCGGGCCTGCACCCCGGGGCAGCTCGCGCGGGAGGCGGGAGACAGTCACCTGTTGTCGCGTTTTGTTCTGATGTGTGGCCACCGCGTTCGTTTTCTTCTTTGCTGTCGTTTTGGGGAAGTCTGACTTACACAAACGAGGGATTGGCACCTGGAAAATTCCGATATTTCATTTATGGAAAACATTTTAGAACAAGGAGTTTTGTTTAATTAATACCGAGAGGATCATAACACCAGTGCAACAAAATATCATACATCAAACAACAAAAAACAGCAAACACCTGTGTAGTGACTCCTTCCGGTGAACATTATGAAATAATCTTCCTGCTCAAAACATAGCTGTTCATCGCGGAGACGATATGGCGCCATATCACGTCCGCTGGCGTCAGTGGACTAAGCCCAGAATTCAAATTTAAGGCCGATATATGAGGGAAGTTTTGACCTTGGTGGCAAGTCAAACTTTTCTATACAAGTTTTCCCACAGCATGTGGAAAAGAGTCATACGAGATTAAGAGCGAAGGAGCATGTCGCCATTGAGCACTGTGTAGGGAACTCGAGATCCCATTGTAAAAACCCTTTCATGGTCCTATCATGTCCTTCTCGTACGACGTGCTTTTAGAGGGCGTCCAGCGATTTTGTGCCGGTTTGTGAAACTGCCCGGAGCTCCCCGCCCTTTCACACTCGTTCCTTTTGCATTTGTTCTGTTTTTTGTTTTGTTACATCGAAAAGCACAGCCGTATAAAATAAGAAACAGCAAAGGAAACCTGACAGACTCAATAGGCCCACCGGGGCTGCTGGCTGGTTTTGCAACTTCCTAATCAATTTGCTTTTTGTTGGTGCCGGAATATTCTTTGATTCCCCTCCCTTTTCTTTTAGCTTAATTGATCTTGGAGTCAATGTTGTTACAGATACTTGTGTGTGTGAGCGTGCGCGCGCGCTCCCTTTGATGCGTTTTCAATACCTCCACGTGAGGTCCGCGTTCCCTTCACCCAAAAAGGCTGCTGACTTCAAAAAAATACTAAGCTTACTGGAAAGAACAATACAAACGCACTGACTCAGAACCACACGCGGGCAACTGTTCAGAAATGTGATGATTGTTAAATTTATTGTTTTCTAAATGGGACAGAAGAAAGAGACCCCTTCAATGCGCTGGACTGCGCCGCGCCAGTCCTGCTGTGTTATAAGGTAAAGCCAACCCCGCACTGCACAAAGAACTGCTTCAATTAAGCTGATAGGCAAACTGGGATTTTCAGCACAGAGGCTGGTAGGAGAGATTTCGTTAAGGACTTCCTTTCTATTTTGCTTTTGCCGATGGTGATCCTGATTTGAGGTTGCCGACTACCAACTGGACATCAATCAAAAAAAGAGTTCACAATATTTAACTTTTACATTCAAAACCATATGTCCCCCCCAGCACTGCAGAGTTTATCCAAAGCCTCTGGCACAGCCATATGCAACAGCCACTCCCCCATCCTACACACATTCAGACAGAGGACTTGCTGGTTTCCTCACCACACGTCAGTCACCATGGAAGACTGTTTCCATAATTGCCCTGCAAGATGCACCGGGCCAGTCATTTACATGCCCTTACAGGAGAATTGCCAATAATTGACCATTGTCTCAATTGTTTCCCAAAGAATATGACAGCAGTCACATAAAAAAAAAACTACCTACACCTACAAGGCAAAATTAACTCCTTGCCAGTTTTATTAGTGTGTATTGGACCTGCTGTGATCTTGCACAGTGCATGCTAATAATAATATCTTAACAACGGTCATCCTGCTAGCACGTGTTCATTGGCATGTTATAGGTCAACACCTCCAGCCAGCATCGCTTGACTTTGCAATTTCAGAAACGTATGTGTAAGGCCCTGTAAGGGCAAGGTCTGTGTACCAGACTCTCAGTTTTTTTCTTGTAGACCTTTCCAATAATAATAATTCATTACACTTATATAGTGCTTTTCTGGACACTCCTCTCAATGGGCTTTACAGGTAATGGGGACTCCCCTCCACCACCACCACTGTGCAGCCCCACCTGGACGATGCGACAACAGCCATAGTGTGCCAGTACACCCACCACACATCAGCTATTAGTGGGGAGGAGAACAGAGTGATGAAGCCAGTTCAAGGTCAGGACCATGGTTTTACATCTCATCCGAAGGACGGAGCCTGTTTACAGTATAGTGTCCCCATTACTATACTGGGGCATTAGGACCCACATGGACTGCAGGGTGAGCGCCCCCTGCTGGCCCCACTAACACCTCTTACAGCAGCAGCCTTAGTTTTTCCCAACAGGTCTCCCATCCAGGTGCTGACCAGGCTCACACCTGCTGAGCTTCAGTGGGCTGCCAGCTCTGAGTTGCAGAGAGCCAAGCATGTTAGAAGGGACAGGCAGGAAGGAGGTCCAGACCCTGGTGGGTGCCCAAGTCTCTCTCACTACCCTGGCTTTGATTCCTGGGAATGGCACAGTCTCCTACTGTTGCCACCCTTCTGCATGGGTGCGTCATTGTACGATGCCATGCCATATTACGAAGGAGAAACAGGCAGCATGATTTTGAGGTGTTTTAGACCAGACTACAACAAGAGCAACACCAGAGCAAGTGCACACATAAACAGGGCCTGTTACAGTCATTCAGAAAATGAACCTTTCCTCACGGCTGTGGCGACTGTGGCCTCTTTTTAATAAGAGCTCCTTGCAAACAGATGGGGACAGGAGAGTGCACCTCCATGCACTCTGCAAAAAAACCCAAACTGTGCTGTCTCACTGCTAACAAGCTGCCCCTGCTTAAATCATCCAGCCATTCCAGCCAGTTGCAACTGCATTCTAGAGCAGTGCACCTCAAAAAACAGCTGCAGAGGCGTGTTGTAAATCAAAGCCTTATCTAGCGGCAACATGGATTTCATATTTTCTCAATAAGGCAGCTGCCGTTGGCAAGTCAACCAGCCCTAGACTACACAACACAACGTTGTAAAATAATAGCACTCCATTTCTGTCAGTTTTGCATAGTGTCACGAGTACGGCAGCCCAGTTTTGCAGCCTATGACTATTTCATTCCCTTACAACACAATCTGTCTGGCTTGTGTTTGTTTTATGCGGCGCCTTACCATTCAGCGAGTCACTCAGCTGTTTTAGCCTGCAGTTGGAAAGCCCTGCCCAGGAGATCTGAGGCTGGATGCAGGTACAATAAGTATAACATAAGCAGCAAACTGGCAGAGCAACACCAGCGATACTGAAAGCAAATTAACCCCAGACAAGGAGCAGACATGTATTTTTTTAACCTTTGACTTGGTGCAATAATAAATTGATTCATAGCGTGCGCTAGTTTTGCTGGCGTGTGTGTGGCGCTGTCAGCACACTCTCGAGCAGAAGAGCCGGGTGTGATGGGGGAGTGAGGGGAGGTGTGTGTGTTGGGGGGGGGGCGATGGTGCAGGAAAGCAGCTCACACTCTGCTCTCCCTCAGGAGGAAAGGGAGGGGGGTAATAATCTGTTTTTTTGGCTCCCCATGAAAGGAAGGGAGCTGAGCAAGGGGCCTGAGGATGAGGCATGCTGGAGGCTCCTCTTTGTCACCCGCTGTCCTTTCTCTCCCTCTTCCTCTCCCGCTCGCCCTTTCCTTCTCTTCTATCTGCCTTCCTGCAGCTCCTCTTCTTCCCCCCCTCCCCTCCATTTCTCCACACCTCTGGTTTCTCTCTCCCTCTCCCGCTCACCTGTTTGTTTTCCTTCCCTTTAAAAGAACAAAACCCAAGGGGCAAGGGAGCAGACGCCAAAACAGCAGCACTCTGTGCAATAGCAGGGCCTGATGCAGACGGTCACGGGCAGAGAAATCCAGTGGGAAAATGACAATTCAACCACTGGGTAGTCGAGGAGGGACTGGTCATTTCGTTTAAAATATTAACAAAGCTGCTCTTACCAGGTCCAGCAGAAAATGCCTTTCAGATCACCCATGCTCGTGATCGTGAAGGTTCCTATTTTGAGGACTGCATTACGACCAGCACTGGTCTTGGACCCCTTATGTAGAACTTGATATCCTAATAATCTTTTCACTTCTTGCGGGTACCCTGGAGACAAAGTACAGAGAGGAATAGCCCACAGACAACTCTCGAGAGCAGAGGGGAACTTCTTAGGTAACAACCTAAGGCATAACGGAAGAAATGCTGGTCAGAACAAGACAGAACTTCAGAGCCAAGGGAAAAACCCCTCCCCAATCATTAAAGAAGATCATTCTGAAGACTAAATTATTTTATTTAAAAGTTATGGCTAATACATTTTGCATGCAAAATAAAACGAGCCTTTTACTGCAGATTGGGAGTTGGGGGGAGGGTGCTGGAGGTGGTCAGCTCGTGATGTTACGGGCCTTTGGACAAGAAAAGGGTCCTGACTGCAGGGCTGAGCGTGGCTGGGCTGCTGCAGAATGAGATCATCTCGGCGAAGTGGAGGCTGGTCAGTGCTGGCCTGGCACGCAGAGAGAGAGCTGCCGCATCCCACAGCCAGGCCCAGGTCTCCTCAGGGCTGAAGAGATAAGCATGGCTGAGCCCTGGGCCCAGGCAATCTGCTGTGCGAGGGGGCTCTTTTTTCCCCCTGTTGTTTTGTTTGACAACAAGCATTACTAATTTGTTGCTGTGGTGCTTTTAACCCTCTCTCTTTCTGCCTCCTACATTTCTGATGCTTATGTTCGTTTTGCTTGCTTAAACAGTAGCTTGCCTCCTCCATTTACAAGGAGAAGAAATTCAAATTCAGAATTAACACCCTCTGCAGCAGCTCGCACTTTGCACAAATGACAGAAGATCAATAAGTGTTCCCCCGAGTTTTAGGACTATGGACACGTACAGTCCTGCCCTGAGCGTTTCTGGACCAGGATGGGTGAACAGGAGAAGCACATCCACCCCACCTCATTCTTCCTACGTGGGTAAAGGAGTCATGGGCATGAGAAAAGAAACCACTGGTGAACACAAACTGAGAGGATGCAATGAAAGATGAATTCTAAATATCAAGATTTCCCCCATACATGAGCAAATATGCTCCATTTTTTCACTGATCTGGTGCACAGAATAGATATTATCCATCTGAACTCGGAACAGTATGTAGGACCAGGGTTGCCGGTGATGCTGCTGTGTTGCACTCAGCTCTGTTTTAGGCTTAGCATTGCTTTACAACAGACAACACCTCTCTGTCGAGGCTGGTCTGGTTCATACAGCAGAGAGATACGCCCCTGCCACCACAACCCATCCTGTTTTCATCTACAGAGATAAAAGGGCTCAGAAAAGGCTTCCCCATTTCTGTTAACGACCTGCGTTCAGTCTCTTCTCCCGCAGGTCGATGGCCAAGAGTTCTCCTCTAACCGAGGAAGAGCATGGAGCTCAAGAAGGCCATGTCGTCTATAGTGGCTGGGGACATGCCTAGAGTATTCTCTGCCAACTGCTCCCTCTTCTCTGTTCTTTCAGTAAAAGGCCAGGTCCCATGTGTCCCAGGTGTTGCTTACAGCTCACCTGTGTTGTTAGCATCTCCCACCATCACTGACCTCTCAACTGAAACCACAGGGGTGAGAGACTCCACATAACTCACAGCAGTGAAAGACAAATACGCCTGAAGTGGCAATCAACAAATTAACCTTCCGTCTCCCAAAACACGGCTTACTAATCACTGGTAACACATGGGCACCACTGTGTAACGGCACACCAGGTAATTAATTAGGTTCCCTTGCTGAGAGGTCTCAAACCTCAACCAAATAAAGGATTACACTTCATCTTGGAAAACTAAAGAGGATGAACCTGAAATCCATCCAACACCATCACCAATGTGGTTTTAACTTGTTGTAAGGTTACCATAATGAATAAAGCAAAACCATGTGTAGTAAATTGTACTGCGTTCTTTTATTAATGCAAAAGGAAAGCTCTGTTCCTGATAAGCAAAAGTTTGATCCTCAAGTTCGCAGTAATATCAGTAGAAAACATCACAAAATGGAAAGAAAGAAATTCTGAAAGGGATAAATGTTACATGATTGTTCTGTATGTAAAGGGAAATAGCACAGCAGTCTGCCTTTGAGACCACAAGGTAATAAATCTGGAGCAGGGCGAGAATTTACTTTGCGAGTTCAGAAAGGGTTCAAAAGTCCCTGGCGCACTCAGATGTTGGCAACTCCCCTTCATGAATAACATATCTTAACAAGGGCTGCTGTGGGCGCTGGGCAGCTGCTAATTTTCATCCCAGTATCACACAGTGTCCCGGAGCTCCTTGACCAAACTCGTGGGAAATCAAACTGTGATAATGCTGTCCTTTAAACAGCAGGCAGGATGAAAAAAAACAACAACCATTTCAGAAATCAATAGAAAACACCTACAATCAAGAGGTTCTCTCAAAATTCGGGATGCAATTTTCATTATACCTCATGTCATATCCTTCATCTCTCGTTCGGTCACATGCCTGTCC
Organism: Lepisosteus platostomus; assembly: GCF_059453375.1. NCBI lineage: Eukaryota > Metazoa > Chordata > Actinopteri > Semionotiformes > Lepisosteidae > Lepisosteus > Lepisosteus platostomus. The sequence goes on from NC_142623.1 coordinate 17,091,778, forward strand.
CCACACTTTCTCGGGCTGTTCATCTCTAAACTCTTCCGCTTCCTTACCATTTCACTCCCCTCCCCGAGCACATTTATCCCTTCTCTTCCTCTCCATCGCCCCGTCTCAATGCCTCAGCCTCTGCCTCTTTGCTTCTGACATCCTGCCCATCCCACCTCTCTCTCTCTCCGTCAGCTCCCCACTCTTTGTTCCTCGATGCACCCGTCTCTCTCTGCTTCATTCTCCCTCTCTCGCACTCTTTCTCCGTCCTTCCTCTCCAGGCAGGACGACAGGAAGAGTGGCAGGCCTGTGGAAGTGGGCCACCGGGCTGCTGTTCCCAGTGCCTCTTTGCCCCCCCCCCGCCCGCCCGTACATGTGTTCAAAGGCTAAGGCTGGCCGTGGCAGTGCCAGGCTCCTACGCGACGGCGGCATCATGAATATTCATGTCCGCTCCCACTCGACAGCAACACTTGGTAGAGCACATGGCCCGCCAGCTGTTCAGGCAGAGACAGGCATCTGTGCGCAGGGCGAGGCAGGCAGGCGGGCAACCACAACACCTGTGGATTAACTCCTCCCGAGCCAGCCTGCGCTGGGTGCGCTCACAGAAAACAACGTACCCGTGTCTGGCTGGGGAAGCACTGCGCTCTCCTGCACCAGAACACAAAGGCAGGGTTTAGTGCAGCAAGGCTGTCACTGCAGAGAGTTTGCCATCACTTACTGCAGCAAATCAGCAATCATTTTATAACACACAGGCCAGTGTGACTGCAGGCCCCAGCTGAGCTCAGAGCTCAGTCCTACAGGTCTGAGTCTCACTCCAGTGTTGTCACAAGACCCTCTGTTCACACACACTGCCCTGCGTGGGGGGGGGTCCAAAGGGGGGTGGAGCAGGCTTTGTATATTTGAATAGAGCGATTGTCTCTTCCCACGAGAGGGGCGGGCTAAGGGACTGCACAAAACTGCTGTATTTCAGAGCGTGCTGGGAGGATGCACGCTGACCTAGGGAAGGTCAGGCATCACAGGATTCAGCTCTTCATGCACCCCTACACTCATACACACACTCGAGTGGAAAACAGGGATGCGGGAATTTACCCCCAAAAAAGCGTTTCGGCTTCTATCTTCCGCATGATGGGGAGAGAGGGGGAGAAATCAGATGTGCTTTTACCAGATATACTTTTTTTTTTTAAACTTGCTGCAGGTTTTGTGGGTTGACGTTTTTGTCAGTTTGGATACCTCAGTACTGAAAGGTCTCCCCCAAATAGTGGTGGCAGACCTACCAGAGAAGGAGGAAAAATCTGCCAAGATCAGCTGTCCCCCCCACTGCCCCTGAGTTACTTTCACCCTAGTCACGTTAGGAGCGGACCTTCCAAGCTGAGCCCCCAATCCTTTTTATAATATATAATACCAAAAAGTAAACAAAAATAATTAAAAGAAGAAAACTAATATTTTTGATAATGGGAAAATATCGCTCCCCCTACAAACTGCAGTACTGAGACAACAAAACAAAGCAAATAACATGAAAGGCAAAAACAGGCTGCCAGTTTTTAATACAAAGCCAGCAGGCAACACCAGAAACCTGAATCCCATTTAATGCCCATTATCCATGCAAATTCCTCGGAAGAACCAGTGCAACCCAGCGTAACCATTTGGCTTGGACAGGGCAGGGTCCAACGACTGCTGGGCTGGCTGACTTTCCTGACTGGAAAGCAAGGCATTCCCTGCCCAGCAAAGAGAACACAAACCTCTGAGTGCTTTGAGGATAGAAAATGAAATATTTCAGTGATGTCCTTTTGCTTGTTCTGTTAAAGTAGGCGCATTTGAGATTAACTATACTGGAGGTGCAACCCTTAAGATAACATAATGGCAGCAAAGGAGCTCTGAAGAGTTCTCAGCCAGCTTACAGAACACGGGTCACTGCCCCTCGCTGGCCATAAACATTTTCAGAGACTTTCAAAGGGAAATGAAAATCCAACGGAGACTGGACCCGAGCAAGGTGCATTTCTGTTAGCTCATAACATCGAAATTCCCATTTTCTTACTTGCAATTTCTCAGACAGGAAGGAATAGAACGAATGTATCGAAAGGCAACGAGATCGGGAATTGCTCTTGGAACAAGGCAACGGATCACTCATAGGAACTGTACACAGCGCTTTGAGAAGCCACCTTTAAAGGCGCTATATAAAATAAAGTTGTTTATTATTATTACACAGAAACGAATGAATCTAAGCCCTGGGAAAGAAGAGGGCCAGTTTCACAGACCTAGCCCTACCAACAAACAGGAAAACCTATATTACTCCTAGCATATCTTGACAGAAAATGAAGGTATTATAGTCAGCGCGGTACATGACAATGCAATCATAGTGAAAAGGGGGAAGTACACACCAAAGCATTTTGTGAAAGCAAGGAAAGGGAATAAAAGATTATTTTATTTAAAACAAGAAGAACAGGGTGGCATAACAAATCCAGGACAGCGCTGCATGTTGTGTTTGTGTGGTGTGTGTGCCAGGCACCCTCTGTATGCAGACCCAGCAAGCTGCCTATGAAAATCTGTAGCCCACACGGAGTCTGCCCAGGGTGGCATCCTGATGCCAACAGCCCCCTCCCCCCCAGCACACACACACCACCCACTGCATGCCAACCCAGGGCTGAAGGGCTCTCCACAACAGGCCGGCCCCAGACCTTCTGCTGCCCTAGATAGCTATTTCTGTGCAAACCCACTCTACAGTGGATGGGGGGGGTCTTCTTTAAATGTGTCGAGGCTCCAGCTGTTTGAGATGCAAAGATAAGCCCACCCCCCCCTTCCCAAGGCCTGCCTTTGCTCCTTCAGACTGCCTTCATACACAAAGTTTGTATATCGCTACTTCCATTCGACCTTCCATTGACTTTCATGTATTTTTATTTACTGTCATTTACTCTGCGAAATTAAACTCTACATGGGGTGAAAGCAGATCCCAAATAAATGGTTTTGACACTCTTTAAAGGCAGCACCTTATTTTTGCTTAAAAGTCAGTTCACATCAATTTAGTAATAACAGACAGAGTGGGAAGGCAGGGGTTAGGACGAGAATTGACAGTGATTAAATTAACTATGATAATTGATCAATATCAACTATAATAATAGTTATCAATATAACTACTGCAAAATTAGACATCAACTGTGATCAGTATAGGTGCCATAAGCGGGATGTTGAATAGCTGCTCCTGGTTGCATAAGAAACAGTAAAGCATTATCTTCCACGTAACGTGCTGCAGCAGTTATGTTATGCACGGTTACACAAAACCATTATTTTTTCATTTTGGGGGGATAATAACCTTTCTTGTCTTCTTATAATAATAATAATAATAATAATAATAATAATAATAATAATAATAATCTTTATTTTATATAGCGCCTTTAAAGGTGGCTTCTCAAAGCGCTTTACAGGATGACAATAACAATAAATAAGAAGACTACAACAATAAATAAGAAGATTTCACAAGATAGGACACAATTACAATTACAACAATAACAATAAAGGAGACCGTGGAAGGTGGTATTAAGAAGAGCAGAGGGGTGAAGAATGGAACCAGTTAAGTAAAGGCTTTTCTGAAGAAGAGGGTTTTGAGTCTGGATTTGAAGGAGTTTAGAGAAAAAGACTCTCTGATATCCTTGGGCAAAGAGTTCCAGAGCTTGGGGGCATAGCAGGAGAAGGCCCTGTCGCCCATACAATGTAGATGGGCTTGGGGGACAGTAAGGAGGGCAGAATTTGAAGAGCGGAGGTTGCGAGGTGGGGAGTAGTGTGATAAAAGTTCAGACAGGTATTGAGGTGCCAAGCCATGTAAAGCCTTATAGGTGAGCATGAGGATTTTAAAGTCTACGCGGAATGTGACCGGAAGCCAGTGCAAGGACTCCAGGATAGGAGTAATGTGAACACTTGCACTAGACCTGGTCAGGATTCTGGTTGCTGAATTTTGGACATACTGCAGCTTGTTCAGAGTAGATTTAGATACCCCAGGGAGTAGAGCATTGCAGTAGTCGAAAAGATCATCATTCTTATGATCTGTACCACAATTAGAGATAAAGTATGACAAACACATGAGACCTTGACCTTTTGCTCCCTTATTTTTTCTTAAATTGGTGAAAAATTAAAATGCCCAGTGGCACAGTGGTTAGCATCTCTGTGTCGCAGCACTGGAGCCCTGGTTTCAATTCCACACCAAGGGTGCTATCTGTGTGAAGTTTGCATGTTGTCCCCATCTTTGTGTGGGTTTGCTCTGGGTGCTCTGATTTCCTCCCACAGTCCAAAGACTGCGTGTAAGTGTCTGTCTGTAGCTGTGTGTGCCCTGCGATGTCTAACCTGCCTTGCACTCATTGCTTTCTTCCTTACACTGGCTCACGTGACTGCACAGTGTGTGTCACATCTATTTTTGCAATACAGTGAGGTAGTTTGCTTACTTACTTGGAACTGGAAAATCTGGCCTGTGTGGTTTCTTCGTTGATCTCATTTTACCATATGATTGGCTTTTGAGCCCCTGAGAGACACTGGGAAATAAATTTGGAATTTAAAATAAAGCCATCAAAATGTGAAGGAACAGTGGGGATGACACAACCACCGTGAGAGTTGTGATTTTCCAAAAAAGGGCTATTCCTAAATTCTTGGAAATGCAAACAATTAAAAAAGGATTCAACCTTTTCACTACAGAAATGATTTTTTCTTCAACAAGTAATGTGCCTAGAACATCATGAAATTAATGCTTGGAGAAGTGTTTGATAATTACGGCACCCTGATAGTTACCAGAACCTTTAGATCTGCTGACTGCTCTGAAAATCCACTTGATTTTATCCAGACAAGGTGCCTGATGCTACAGTGCATGGGCTCATGTGCACAGAGGCTTCGGTTTTGTGTCTCATGAGAACTGACATAAGGAGACTCAAAGAGATTCAGTTCATGCGTCTAAGGTTTACACACTCCAAGCCAGTGACTGACACATGGCTCGGTGAAATCAGACCCCCTTCCCCTTACTCCACCTCAAACAGGTATCATGAAAAAAAACAGTCCGCCAGCAAAACCACGCCTCGCCCAATAACATTTCTAATCAATTTCTAGCTGCCCAAAAGGATCCATTTCAGCCACTTTAACTGACCACGGCAGTGCCGCCCCCACCCGGGCGACACATGGCAGCCCAGCAGCTGCTCCACCGCAGTAGATCAGGCAGGGAAGTGAAAAACTAGTGCGGCCAGGTGTGTAGGCAGAACCCTTTGATTAGCGCCCCTACTCTTGTCAGACATCTTTAACATCCAAGGTCAGGAACTTGGTTAAAGTGTCACGTGAAGGACAGCACCTCGTACACCACAGTGTGCCCAACCACAATACTGGGGAATTGGTCAGGAAACTCTGGTCCAGAAAAAGGAGAGCCACCTACGTCACCTGCAGCAGGAACCTGGTTCTCCCTGGGGGACTGGTCTGCCATGCCACCCCTGATCCAAGCCTGCAGAACAATCCACAGTGATCCTTCTGGAAGTAAAAGCCGATGAGAGGTGTAAAAAAACAGCAGAAAAATAACTAAATGGCTGCAGCATAACATGAGGTTTTAGAACCCCGCTGCACTCTGACTGTGGTGCTGATCATAAGAGAACAACAAAGGTTATTCATCCCTACCAGCTCACTGGACTGACCACAGTTTATTGAACCTCTGATCTAATCTAGATGTTTCTTGAAAAATCCCCTCAAACTCCACTCAGATCTTTTTTTTCAGGATGGCTTGTTCCAGTCAACTACTATTCCTGGTGGAGAGTGAATCCCTTAATCGATCTTAAGGGGTGTGACAATTTCCTTTCTGATTTGCATTGAGGAGAGAGCTGTCTGGATACCGTTGTGACTAAAAGAGGATTTGGAAATCTGTAAATTATCTTTACACAGCTGCCTGGGAGGCAGTCTTTCCCTGTGGCTTCCAGAGCCACCCGTATATTATTACTCAAGGAGCGCGAATGGTAAACCGCTGGCGGAAAAGACTATCACACAGTTAGTGTTCCCCAGCTCTGGCAGTGCCCAAGTCTTACGCCGCTCCAATGTAAACAAGCCTCTCGCGCTCAAGGAAATTAAAGATTCCCCCAGTATGACGATTACACAGCACTGAGAAAAAACGTCACTCAACGGGGATTACAGCTGGTGGGTTTTTTTTTTAAGAGCGCCGCAAAGCCTGCTTTTGGGCATAGCGTGCACTTAGGCGTCAGGAACAATTGAAATCGAGGGCCCTGAGTCCAGCAGAACTGAATCTGCCCTCCGCTGTTTGTCAGCTCGCAAGCCTGCAGAGTCTGGGCCGCCATCACACCTGTGTAAATAATCGACAAAAACGTATGCACATCATACACACGTAATACATGTGTATAAATGCTGCTGTATGAAAGTCACTGCATTAGCCTGGTCTTTATTAGTGCTTTTCCTGCTTAAAGACACAAATAATTTTTATGCAGACCTATACTGCGGTAAATTTCAGTCATGTGTTTCAAGACAAAAGTTCATCTAGATAGATCTGCAGTACAAAACTGAGTCTTTTATCTTCACGGACGTGTAGAGAAAAAGACCTGACAATGAGCAAATTACGTTTGACTGGCATGTTTGGGAGATTTTTCTTCTTACCTCCTGTATCAATAACTATTAAAATATAATACTTCATTATAACGTTTTAAGGTTAAATATATGGTACCTCCTGATTGTGGCTTCTACACAGCGGCATGGCTAAATAAGAAAGTGACCTTGACCTTTTGCTCCCTTATTTTTTCTTAAATTGGTGAAAAATTAAAATGCCCAGTGGCACAGTGGTTAGCATCTCTGTGTCGCAGCACTGGAGCCCTGGTTTCAATTCCACACCAAGGGTGCTATCTGTGTGAAGTTTGCATGTTGTCCCCATCTTTGTGTGGGTTTGCTCTGGGTGCTCTGATTTCCTCCCACAGTCCAAAGACTGCGTGTAAGTGTCTGTCTGTAGCTGTGTGTGCCCTGCGATGTCTAACCTGCCTTGCACTCATTGCTTTCTTCCTTACACTGGCTCACGTGACTGCACAGTGTGTGTCACATCTATTTTTGCAATACAGTGAGGTAGTTTGCTTACTTACTTGGAACTGGAAAATCTGGCCTGTGTGGTTTCCTCATTGATCTCATTTTACCATATGATTGGCTTTTGAGCCCCTGAGAGACACTGGGAAATAAATTTGGAATTTAAAATAAAGCCATCAAAATGTGAAGGAACAGCGGGGATGACACAACCGTGAGAGTTGTGATTTTCCAAAAAAGGGCTATTCCTAAATTCTTGGAAATGCAAACAATTAAAAAAGGATTCAACCTTTTCACTACAGAAATGATTTTTTCTTCAACAAGTAATGTGCCTAGAACATCATGAAATTAATGCTTGGAGAAGTGTTTGATGAATACGGCCCCCTGATAGTTACCAGAACCTTTAGATCTGCTGACTGCTCTGAAAATCCACTTGATTTTATCCAGACAAGGTGCCTGATGCTACAGTGCATGGGCCCATGTGCACAGAGGCTTCGGTTTTGTGTCTCATGAGAACTGACATAAGGAGACTCAAAGAGATTCAGTTCATGCGTCTAAGGTTTACATACTCCAAGCCAGTGACCTACACATGGCTTGGACCACAAACCTCCAAAGCCTCCTCAGAACCCCCCTATTCTCAGAATATACCTGAAGACCGTTTTGCAATTCATCCCTGCATTTCCTGTACATTCTGCATATCAAATTGCATGCTTCAAAAACACCTTCATTGAGACGAACTCTCTATTATCTTATTCCATCGCTCTACATGTGAAGCTTCTCAACCATCAGGTTTTACAGATCATCAATGTTTTGGGTTTAGGTCAGATGGAACAAAACATCATCTTTAAAAATGATTCCCTTGCTCATAATGGCAAAACCTCTTCCTGGAGGAAGACTGCTTGACGTGAGTCCATGTTTCTTTGCAGCAATCAGAGAAAACAGCTATTTAATGACCCCGCTTCTTTGATTGGTACACAACACCAGTCAGGAATTCAACAGCAAGCTGTGCACCCCAGGGGTTCTGCAGGAGTGCGTCTGATAAAGAGGAAGGCAAAGAGGAATGTTTGGAACAGCTCCTCAACGCTGGACACCGACAATGCCTGCCTGCCTGCCTTTTGATCAACTCAAGGCAATGCTTCGCACATCCAGGTGAGATGAAAACAAATGCAACTAAATACACCTCACCTCAATCAAGATAACTCAAGCGTTGCTTAAATTGATTAAAAATGCAGTTATCAGCTGCTTAATTAAAATTGGAGGGATGAATTCACCAAATTGCATCCAAGGGAAGACAGACCGAATTAAATCATCAGCTGCGAATCATTGCGCTCCTCTGTAAAAAAACAAAACTGAACGTGCACTGAAGATGCCAATCTGTCACGCTACACACGGACCTGCCAGAACTCCTTTCTGTTAATAGAGCCACAAATCACAAAGAACAGCTATTAAACCCTGGCGGCGAGGGCTTCCGCTGGGCTTTAACCCTCTCTGGGACCACGCGGGATGAGCAGAACGCAGGCTAGGAAAAGGAAGAATTCCCTTCCACGCTGAAGTGCCCCACTTAACCTCTACCCTTCCCAAAGCAATCCTTTCGAGAGAGCATCTGGTGAAAGTGCGGTGGACATGATGACCTTGGAGTGGGAAAGAAATGACTGCACGTGTGGCAGATGCCAGCCCCCGACATGCAAGCCCCTACTGCAGTGACAGCAGCAAGAGGAACGTGGATATCATTACTGTCACCAGCGTTTAACAGAAATTAAATAACCAGATACAACACTCCAGAAAGGCCGTCTGAACTAGAAACTGGTATTACAGATCCATCAGTGACTCCAATGAATGGTCACTCATTAAGTTCTGTTGTAACAGTTAAGGTATTTTTGCTGTCGATGTGCTTTACGTCAAACTCTAGCATGTTTTACAAACACCCTATTCAAATCATCTTACTGTGCTTTACAAACTGAAACTTAATGCTTTAGGAACAGACTCTATCAAATTGCTGAATATCTTTAAAAAAAGGCATTAACACCCAATTCTGCAAAAGGAGGTGTTCCCAGTATATCCATAAGCTTTTTTATAACATTTTGAAAAGATTCTACCATCTGTTTGTATTTTTGAAAAGTTACGGATGGCCAAACTATAAAATATGTAAAGACTTGTTACCATGCCCCCTGAATTTCCAATTACAGAAAAAGTGTGAAAAGCCCCAATTAAATCACTGCAGCAACGAAGCAGTTAATTAATTGCCTACCATCCACCAAGATCTGGCATAGAAGTCATAGCACAGCTGCCACCTGATCTGGGAGTCAGAGGTTTTCCGCTCCATTCCGGGAGCCAGACGCTTAATCCCAGCTTTCAGATCCCAGGGAAAAAAAAACACGGAACCGCGAGGCAACAGGAGTCACCAATCAGGAAAGGCAGAGCGGCACGGAGTGATTGTAATTTGTGTGTGAGAGAGAGAGAAAGGGGAGACTACCAACACAAAACACCTAACGGTCTCAGCAGCTGTGGCCGCGCGGAGCCAAGTCCCTGCCATATGTAATCGCAAACGCACCTTCAGAAACAGCCAACCAGCGCAGGACTCCGCTGTGCGCGGCGCCCCGGCGAGGGCTGCGGCGGGGCTGGTGGCGCTCGCTCTCCTGGGCGGGCGGGCGGTCTCTCTGAAAAGACAGGATGCAGCAGGGGGGCTGTCAAAAGGGATCACTCCCTCACCCCCCCGCTGGGCACTCTCTGCTCCTATTCTTGCCTCCAAACCCTGCTTTTCTTCCAAGCTGGTTTTTGTTTCTTCCATTCTGCTTTAAAGTGGTGTTTTCTACAAACAGCGCAGCTGAATTTATTTAGCAAAAGAATGGCAAAACAGGGGGCTCTTAGTGGAGAAACAGGCTGTATTCTTACATATTGACTCCAAATTTCTTTTTAAATAAGATGTCTGATTTGCTTCACAGCAACACCATACAGTACCCTTTTTAATATTTGTGGAACAAATGACACCTTTTACTCATCTTCACCTAAAAGCCAATTTCCATGTGCAGTCCCTAAACCCAACCTGCGCTCTTTGCAGGGGGGCGTGGGAGGAAACCCACACAAGCACGGAGAGAACACGGACATTCTGCACAGTAAGGTGCCCATGGCCCAAAATCAAACCGCCCAGCAGTGAGGCAGCAATGCTCAGCACCTTCTGATAGCAGTGCATTTTCTCATTTGATCTTGTCCAATCTCAGAAGCTAGGCAAGGCTAGGCCTGCGACAGAAGATGTCCAAAGAAAACCAATCTGTGGCTATAAATGGTGCTGGTGGACCAGTAGGTGGTGCTCAACCCTCTGAAGCACAAATTCCAAACCAAAGCTCCCATATGGCAACAGGAGAGAGTGTGCTGACAGAGGTACGGTCCTTCAGATGAGACACTGAAGTGATGCTCTGACCACTAAGGATCACATGGCGCCTTTTATAAGAGTAGGGGTGTTAACCCTTGCCACACGTTGGCCAAACTCCACTCTGGACTTGCGCAGTCTGGTCTCCTTACATTTAAGCCTTAATTAGTGAAGCAGTTTCCCACTCCTCTACCTGATCTGCCATGTAGTGGGACTGTTGGATCAGAAGGAGAGACGGTTGCAGTTTTAAGTGGCACCGTAGATAAACTGGGTTTGCTGGGAGCCTTTGGGATGAAACGGTCTTGCTACTGTATTGCGCCACACTAAGTTATTTTTAATATATTTGCCCATGTATTATTATTAATGTCCTGGCTGTCGCAAGTTCAAAACCGTGTACCAGTTAGACTGGCTTCAGTTGAGGACAGAAACTGAATTAGGAATGATGCAATCAAAGAGACAGCTCTTGCCAGAGAAGAGGTGAAACTCATCCTGGCCTTGGTTTACACAAGCAAGAATATCGGAGCAGCAAAAATAATCTCCATAAGACAATACTTCCAGGCCATTCAATTAACCATTCTAAATTATGGCTTGACTTGGATGCCGTGGAAGCTCTTGGGTCCGAAGGCCAATAATCACAGGGCGAAGTGGCATGAGGCGGGCTGAGGGGTAAGCCGAGGGCAGGGATATCCAGATCCGATGTGACCAGATGGCGCGGAGCAGCGAAGTGATCAGCTGGACTGGCAGGCTGCTTGCTTTGCTCAGCCAGTGCATGGCCTGACCTGCAAAGACTGCACAGCTGATCTCCAACCAGAGCACAGAACGCGCACACACAGACAGGCCTGTGAATTCAGGCACGTGCTCCTCGGCACACCAGCTGCCTTCCTGAAGCTCCTGCGAGCCCTCTGAGGGAATTTCAGATTTGTTTTGCCCAACACTTGTAGACGCGAGATTGAGGTCACTAAAATCGGCCCTGAAAGACAAATCCCGATTTCAACATCCTCACCAGATAAAGAGACATGTGTGCACATACTCATCAATTTACCCCTTTTCCCCCCTCAGACCATAATCTTTAACTGCAGATTCATGACCTCTGCCATAGCTGAGACACATCTAGAATGGGAACAGTCCTGTGCAAATAAAATTACTGCGATGTCAAACACAGAAAATCTTTTCAGGAACAATAAGCTTTTATGTAAAAGCATTTACTCCAACACCTTTGCTGAATCTGCAGAGTTGGGTGAGCTACATGTATATAAAGACCTACGTCTACTGCAACACTGCTTCAAAGGAGATGAGCTTTATATGCTCATATTGCTATCAAGTGTTCACAGCTTGCCTTTGACTGCTGTGCAAGCAGGTGTACTTACGTACAGCTCAGAAGGACACTTTCATGTGCATAAGGGCACACAGTCTAAAACAAGCAATTTACTGTCTTTCTAAACTCTGAATTGACCTGGATCCAATCCATCTGTGACAAAGGAATAATGCAAATGCTAACAGTTTGATCCAAGATGTGCAGCTGTGTTTGGATGAAAGTCTCTGTCCAACCTGACATCCATGCCTTAGTTCACAGTACAGCAGTCAACCCTAGTCTGGCATAGAAAGAGGAATAGTGCCGATATAAAACAAAGTGGAATTGGTTCAATTCCAGACCTGGGGTGCTATTTGCATGGGGTTTGTTCTTTGTGTTTTCACATGGGTTTTCTCTGGGTGCTCCAGTTTCCTTCCACAGTCCAAAGACTCTGTGCCCCCTGCTTGCCAGGAAAAGATCCAGCTCCCCCCACCCCCGAGTTGGGGGAAGCAGTTAGAAAATAGATGGATGGGGAAGAAAGGGTTAAAGAATACAGTTGTACCTCCGTAACAGAGACCCAGAAAAAGTGAGGACGACTTAAGAAAGGACCTCTGGGAATTAAATTTCTCATTAATTACCAACTTGGAGTCTTAATTATAAATAGTTAGAAACGGGTTTACTCATGAGTACGAGAAGCACATACACTGACCTCATTAAAGATACATGGCAAATTTAGGTCACTCTGTGCAATACTAATTCCATATAATTTACAGAAAGGCACAGAGAAGCTCTGATCGCAAACACACAGGTAATGGAGGGCCAGTGTGTCAGGATGCCTTCTGGAAAGTTTGTAATGGGGGCCATTTTTTTTAAGAGTCCCTAAACAAACACTAATACTTTTAGAACCACAGACTCATTTAATTAAATTGTAGGCAACACTTCTACAAAACCAAAACAATATTCCCCAGAACTTCTGCAATGTCTCAAACACAGACGTGCTGTAGATGCACTCCCGAAAAGTGACTGAAAGGATCAAATGCACCTGAAAACCTAAATCGTTTGTAAAAAGAAAATGGCAAATAGGTCTAAACAGGAATATCTGTGCAAAAGGGCACACACAAAAAATACCCGTGCACCTACTGCTCATCCTGCTGAATAACTTTACTGCTCATGGACTGGACAAGATGGACAACAGTTGGGAGCTGGAACAGACCTGGCAGGATTATAGGGAGACGGGCAGAGCCTCGAGGGGAAGGGACTGGGAAAGCGTTCAAGGGAAGCAGCAGCTCTGTAGAGGGGAGTGCAGCGAAGCTCATCGGACAGAGCGGAAAGACAATCCCCCAGCCTGCGGTCTCTGAACGAAAAGAAAAATACATTCAAAATTAACCGGAGAGAGGAAGAGGTGTTATCGCAAAGAAAAGAAAAACCATTTTTTGTGGATTGTGAGTTCTTTTTACATGCAACTTTTTCTTTTTACACTCCGGTTCCTTGTACACAAATGGTGGTACTAGGAGACCAAGTTCAGAATCGAACCCCGGGCCCTGTAGCTGGGAGGAGGCAGCACAGCCCAAAAGGCCCTCCTCCGCACCAAACAAGCATTCATTACTTTATATAGAGCCTTTCAAGGAAAACGGCCTTCAAAAAGTGTTGTTCAAAGACAAGAATCTGTAAAAAAAAAAAAAAGATTCCAAGCAAAATCTAGATATCTAGATGAATGGTTGAAAAACATACAACCTTTTACACAGGCCTGTGCATCAACAGTTTCCATATGTAAGTGTATGTAAGCTACTGTAACTGCATATACCCCACCCCAAAAAAACAACCCCAGTCCATTAGCCAGTCATTAAATCTTTAACATTGAATCATTACAGCTCAAATTTAGGGGAAAGCCAATGGGAAAACAAAGTGCATTTTTAATTAGACCTGAATGAAGGATGCGTAGGAGCACCGAACCAGCGAGGAGGGGGGTGTGGTGGTAGTGGCATGGTACTTCACACTGCAACCACACAGCATCAAGGTGCAAACCCTAAGCAAGGCGTATTTTATATACTGCCCACAGGAGGGTTTGATCTCTCTCTGGTCCCCATGAGGAAACAGGGCTGGGTGCCCATGTCTAATGGCTTTTGGCCAGCCAGGAGTACCACCACCAGCTCTGGCCAGCTCTGGAGCATCACTGCCCTGTGCCGGGGATCAGATACAGTCACGAGAGGCTCTGGAGCATCACCGCCCTGTGCCGGGGATCGGATACAGTCAAGAGGCTCTGGAGCATCACTGCCCTGTGCCGGGGATTGGATACAGTCAAGAGAGGCTCTGGAGCATCACTGCCCTGTGCCGGGGATCGGATACAGTCAAGAGAGGCTCCGGAGCATCACAAGACAAGAGTAGAGAGAGCACACACAATAAGAAGCCTTCTTGTACATCCAAAGAAAGGTGTTAGCAGAGCAATCACAGGGAAGCCTTCCTCCAGCAGTGGATCAATAAAGGTTTGAAGACTGTGCATTACTTTACTGCTTCCAAACGCAGTCCTTTGTCCAAATATACTGTTTAACAGACCAGCTGAAAATGTCAGTACGACAGGGTCAGCTATGCTGCAGCAAGGGGAGCCAGAAGGTTTGTTAAAATTAACAACATGCAGGCCCCTAATTATAAAACAACAACTATAATAACGAATAGTACATTTTTTGAGGAGTAAAAACAGGGAGCTTGACAGAAACAAAACACGAGTTACATAAACACATTTATGAAAATGCACAGCAAGTTTTTAAGATCCTTTTGAAGTACGGACAGCTTTTTTTTCTTTGTATATGCCAATATGAGAATGGGGATTGGTGAAGGAGGGTGAAGATTTTGAAACCCCCCCCCCCCCTGTCAGATATCTCCCATCACCTCATTGTATGTGTAATTGAATTCAATTTTTGTGTCCGTATACTGTATCTCTGCAAATCAGATCACAAATTGAGAGAAACTTTCATTTCTGTCCCGTGCTGCACCCTGCTGCGTGCAGGGCGGGAGTGTGCTGGGAGCCGGAGAGAGGACAGCCGAGCGCTGCTGGGGCCGAGCCCACAGCGCAGGCAAAGCTCGATTCCTAATAGTTTTGTCAGGGGCAGACACCACAAGAATGGAGCTGTCAGCAATCAAACGGTTTGAATAACCTAATAAAAAATAGAAACATAATACTAACAACAAAAATGACAAATAAGCACCCTGCATATGAAACTGCAGACTGGAAAAGTGGGTCTGGAGGGGTGGGGGTAGTGAGAATGGGATAGTTATGGCATGATTGCTGTGCTAAAGCTCTGCTGGCACTAATTCCTAATTTAAGGGAATTAAAAAGCACTAGACGGGACCCTTTTGTGCAGCTCCCATTTAAAACAGGCCTTAATCTTGCAATGCCTCGCTGGGCTCCATGCTGGAACAGTGGCTCGCTGCCTATCCTAGATGACCCAGGATAATATGGAAATCACCAGAGAAACTCCTACCACAACCCCCCTCCCCAAACACACACACGAATACACGCTCACAGGCACGCACACACACAGCTCGCCCGCAATCCCCAGCAAACATGAGCCCATCTTATGGTCTCTCTACTGCTCCCTTTTGGGAAAACTAGAACAGTCCTTGCACATGGCATGCGAGCTGCATTCCAGCCCACACAAATGCTACAACGCACTACACTATCAGAGAAGTGTGAATACTTTTCCCCTCTGCACAGTGCTACACTGCACTAAATTATTCTATACTACACAATCCTAGTGTGCCTATTATTTGCTCTTCCCCCCAACTCATCGTTGTTATACAGCCCTGTGAGTTTGATTAGATTGGAATAAAATAGCTGGTGATTTATGCACAGCTAGCTAATGCACTATAGCTATACATCCAAAACAGTTACATGCAATTGAGTATTGCATCGTTGTTGTCCCCTCCACACACGCACTCCAATTCATCTGGAAAACATGTTTTTTCTTGACCTCTCCTGTCTCCCATCCCCGACACCAGCTTTTTAAATTAATTACGCTGGAAAGCCCCACTGAGATAAAACATGTGCTCTACAATGGTACCCAATGAATATCTCAGCAGGGGGCCACAATAAAGCCTGATATAGTAAATCATAGTCTGCGGTCAAATCACAGTGAGGTGTGATGCACATCAAGGAGAGCATAGCTTTGCATAGTGGATCATGGTAAATAACCGCATGGCAAACTTCAGTCACGCAAATACACGGAAGAAGCCTTTTGAGAAACAGTGAAACGTGACATCATGTGACCATGTTAACATTTTTTTCCTTTTTAGCATTTTTCATTTCACATCAACCCAATTCTGAAGTAACTGGCAGCTTCTGAAGTAGGAGTGGAGAGGAGAGCAAGCAAGGTGGACGAAGGCCTGTGCTCTGAGCCTTTCCTCTTTTGACAGGCTGCAAGCCGCACAGTGCCTGACAGGAGTGCCAGCGCATCTCGGGATCTTGCTCCGTCCTGGCAAGCAGACACGCAGCAGCCCTCACTAGTACAGGGCTCCCTGTTGCAAATGGTGTTTGTAATTGCAATGTGATGACTAGGCTGAGTACAGGTAAAGGAAAAATAAAGCAAATATGGCTTATTAAACAACCTGCAGTGTAGAACTGAAATCAGAGAATGCGCAGCTACATCTGGGCCTGGGAGGCTCACAAAGGTCATGAGCCACCGACACAAAGAGAGTCTTTTATTTTAGATGCCACCTTTGAAATCTGGAACTGCCAAAATGATGTGCTTGGGACATCTACTTTCAACATTTGTCGAGTTTTACATTGGTGGAGCAGAAACCCATCAAATAAAAGCAGAAGAGAGCCCATCTGAGGGGCATACAAGTATGGAAACGCCAAGAGGGAGGCGTGTGCGCGCGTGCTTCCCTTGGCCTGAGCTCTGTCAGCATGACAGACCCTCCAGGTTCTGCACAAACGCTGCTCTAACAGAGGGCAACCAAGGTGTTATCAGGCCTGTTACACCACGAACTCGCACACTCTGCAGCTTCTCCAGACAGGCTGGCTTTACACACGCTTGGCATTTCACCGCCATGACCCAGAATGAGCGGTCAGGGTCTTGCCTGTGATACCAATCCCCACACTTTGGATCGGGAAGTGATGGAAAATTAAAAATAAAAGAAACAGAGAAAGCAAAAAAACCCACCCGAGACAGTATAATTAATTAATATTTAAAGTTTATCAAACAGGCTTCTACAGAGCTGCAGAAACCAGCACTCAGGCACACAGCATTATCTACTGCCGTTCACTGTTGATTCATCCAAGAAGAAACATCAAGCACAGCTTTGCAAGAGTTTTAGTATTTAATTAGTAACCCTGTTGGAGCAGTGGGGTGCCGATCCATATGTCTGCGTCAGGATTGTTGTGGCCTAGGGTACCAGCAAAAGAAACAAGAAACGTTAAAAACAGGGGACGAGGGGCGAAAGAGTTCCCAGCCCGCCGCTCGTAATGGCGACACCTGTCTGTCTGGGATCAGCCGTGCTAATACCTCTCCAAGAGTTAAACCCCAACACCCCAGACAGCCCACCCCCCACTCACTTTCTCTTAAAATTCTTCACAAAAAAAACTACTTTTCCGTTGCATCAAAACGGCTTAGGGTAAAGTTGTTGTTTTTTTTCAAGTGCTCGAAACAAAGACTAATTTTAGCCTGAGAAACAGGATACACTGAACTTTCATTTTCCCCCCCCTCTCTCCCTCCTTCTCCTCCTCTCTACCCACTGGTTTCACTTATTAAGTTTCAAAGGTTTCTGGGCAACATGGTAAAAAGTAACCATGGCATTTTGTTGGCACACTGCTGCTCCCCTCGAAGGGACTTGGGGTTGCCATGGCATCACAGGGCACCTTATGAAGCGAGGCATTGTTGCCTGGTCCTTTTTTTTTTTGCAAGACACTCTGTGCCAGCCTTCTAAATACCCAGACCAGGGCAGCGGAGCCCAGCTCCCACAGCTATGCCAGGCTGAATAGATTATGCCAGCTCAGTTCTTAAAGGGTACCAGCCTCCTCAGTGCCATTAATGTGCAAGAGTGTGTGAGAATTGTGTGGGGTATCTAACACAGGGCTGTTTTCACCCAGTGCCAAGCTCGTTCGCTCCTTGCCCCTCTCTCTCCCTCATTCTGGAGGCTCCACTGCCAAAAGTGCCCCCCCCTCTAGTGGTCTTTCAGGGGCCTACTTCAGCTCAACCCCACCCCCACAGAAAACACCAAATCTGACCTCTGCCCTGGGGAAGCAAATTCCACTAGCATCCCGTCCCTGTCAGCAAATCACCTCATCGCACTTGCTGATAACAGCCCTAGGCTGTGAAGGGGGTATTTAATGGTAATTGTTTAAGCTGTGCATTAAATGCTCACCAGCTATTAAGCACTTTTCACAAAGAATGCAAGTAGAGAGGGGGAGGGGGTGTATGGCGAGGGCTGAGAGGGTACAAGCTGCCAATGAGAAACTAGAGCTTTCGGGGCACAACCTACTAGACAAAGCCTAACCTGACTGGGCAGAAGTCCCAGAACGATCTTTATATATTCAGAACGAGCGAGCCCCTGAATCGACAGGAACAGCCACCTTCCTTTATTTAAGCAATGACCTAGCTTGAGCTTTGACAAGTTCTCTTCTTTAATTGTTTTTTTCTAAATCTTACCCAACTCGCTACTCCTTCAGTTCTGAACAGCCAAGACTACTATGAGTTTTTTATTATTTGAATAATCAGAATAATCTTACAGGCTGCCAGGGCCTGACCAGGAGCGAGACGCACCCAGGTCCTTAAAGCCACATATCATAACTGCAGACACGGCCTCGGCACACTCGGGTTCGAGTCCAGGTCACTCCCACAGCCAGTCTGACCTGGCGTGTGTGCACGGGTGTGCAGAGTGTCACCTCTCCCACCTCCGTCCACCACTGGAACATGAGCTCTTCCCGCAGCAAAAGGACACCCACACTTGGAGAAAAGACGAAAAAGAAAACAAGAATGTTTTAAACGAATCTCTTCCAGAAATTCCATAGCATAGGTGTGTCCGAAACTTAGTGGGAGCAGTTTGGTCTTTACTGTATAAAACCTGCGTCTCATTTTTCACATCGTAGCTGGCCACAAAGCACAAAAAAGTAATCCTGTCTGAGACGTGGTTCCAGTATTACTGGGCTGGCCTAAGAGACCCAGTCACATCCCATCATGCACTGTTCCCCAGTTTCTCTTGCAATGGAAGCAAAAACAGATCATACTTGTGCTACACAAATACTTAATTAGTTTATTAACCAATGTACAGTCAGCAGAATGTTAGTAAAGCATCCATATTCAGACATTCAGCAGTGATATTAGGTTAGCATAAGAATTAGTAGCATTCAGACTAACTTCATCCTGTACATTTAAGCTTAATAAACATTCCTTATTGCCTCAATTAATAGTAAATTAACAAAATACCAATTTTATAATTATAACAATAATATGTTATCAATACTGATTAATATCCATCACTACCCAAAACCGGCCTTTAATTTAACAACACAACATTACTGGATCACTTGGATTACTGTAGGTTACAGGATAATGAACAAAGACACAATAAGATTGTTACACTACGACTTGTAATTTACTTTCTCTACAAGTAGAGCTCCAGAGTAGTGGTTTGTAACCTGGGGTGTGTGAGATGCCCCTTCTGGGGGAGCAAGACACGCCCAATTTGTTTGTAAGGTACCACAAAGAACCAAAGGGGTGGAGGCAACAGTAAAGGTTAAGATCTATGGCTCTAGTGTGTGCCTCTTGTGGCAATGTCAACTGTAAAGCGAAAGAAGAACTGAAGAAACAAGCACATGAGCACAATAGCATCACTGCACACTGCAAAATGAAGGCAAAGGCATCCCAGCTGTTCTCCCACTCCTGCCTTGTCACATGCTGCAGAACGAGTCCTGGGCTCGACAGAAACAGTAATGTGGATCGTTCCAGTGCCATTTGGAGTTTCTCTCCTTTTCTCAGTAAGTCGCCGAACTCAAATGACCTCGGAGTCATGCATTCGATTTGTGCGGCAACCCGACACTCAGTGGACGCAAACGTGCTATTGGATCAGTCTGTGCATATTTTCTCTGCCTCCCCACCCCACACACACCCAAGACAGAATTTTTTTAGAAAAGGATAAAACGCTTATTTGTTAAGGCGAAGAGAATCAATGACTTGAGTGTCTTATTGTCCTCAACCGCAGCACACAAAAACCCCCCGACAGCTGACTGGATTACTGAGCGGTGACTCATCCGAACCCGGGCGATAGGGTCGTGCACATTTACGTTTCCACACACGCGGTCGCGCCCCCGTTTGCCCTGGGCTTCCCAGTGGGCAGCGCTCGCCTTTAAACTGCTCTCGTTTCTGAAGTGGATCCCCAGGCCCGTGGCAGGCACTTCTGCGATTGGACCCAGCCTCCTGAAACTCCCTTCAAAACACAGAGCGGCCACAGCTCACACATGCGACACTGGAGCAGCTGGACTGTGGGGGTTTTGCGACCTCAGGTGTCCACAGTCCCCACCCTTCCTATACCCATAACACAGAACGAATAAAACAACTGCAATGTAAACTCCTTACACCTGATTTTGTTCCATTTCCGGTTTATCTTTCTTTTAGAGTACACCAGCCTTTTTGGCTCTTTTTTTGTAATTAAAAGCACGGGTGGCTAGACCCGAAACTGGAGAGCTGCCAGGTATCCTAATAAATTAGTTGGAAAGGTAACTTGGGTAAAATTAGTCCAAATAAGAACACAAGGCTACAAACAAGAGGATGCCCTTTGCCCTGTCGAGCCCGTTCGGTAGGTAATACCGCCAACGCGTAGCTCAATAGTTAGAACCAAAGATCTCAGCCAGCAGTTACTTTAAGGAAGCCGGGGTATCAAGTTCAACAACCTTGTGGGGTACCTTGCTCCAGGCTCTTGCAACCCCAGAAGAGCATCCGCTATAGGAGTCTAACTGCGGATGATCGGGAGAGCCCTGTAGGAGCCACATGCAGGTCTGTGGCTCTGCAGGAACAGGGCTCAACGGTCCACTCCTTGCATTTCCTTCCACTCATGTCAGATGAGTGTCTTGGAGTGCTTCAAGTGGGAATATCAAAGAAGAAGCAAGCTGTGGAGAGTGTTCTTGGCCAAGCTATTGCATACAGGACCAGCTATAGGCTCTGGTCCACACAACTTTCTCTTTGCTCTCTGAGAGATATCTTAGGGCTTAGCGATCCTCCTCGCACCCCACCGCACCTCGCCACCAGCCTTGCCCTCAGGCACTGCTCAGGAGTATTTTGTCATGTAAATTAAATCAAGTTTTTTAACAATACACAAATACAACACAAAGTGCTATGTTAGGTGGTGGATGTTTTCTAAATTAATCAGTTCACAAGATGTTAAAATCCACTTGATTTTTATAGTTTAACAATTTTGATTGGGCTTACAATATTGGTGAATAAGACCTAGTGAGCCAAAGCTGTATGAAAAGTGGTATATACATATACATCAGGGGCAGGCAGCCGATATCCTGGTTTCAACTCCACCTCTGGTCTTAATTATTTAACTGTAATTAGGAAAGCTAATTATTCAGATAAAAAGACTGCAAGAAACTGCCCCTTGAGGACTGGACTGTGCCCATCCTCGATACGCACTGATCTATCAGAGCTTGCAACTCCCGAACATGAGGAAGGAGTGCTTCAGGAAGAAGCGCTAAAAATTATTGTTAATTGCAAATAAAGGACATCGCTTTCATTAAAATACAGGACCAGCTCTGAGATGTTGGGGTTCCCTGGGTCTCTTAATTCTGCGCCTGTAGAGGAACATTTTCTCCGAGCACTGCAAGCGAAAGGGACTGCAGTCACGGTGCATTGGAAGAAAACACCAAATCAGGAAACACAGCTCCTTTTAATTCTCTGAAAGACTGCAAATAAAATCGGTTGTGAAGCAAAGCCTCATAATACTTTTAATTGGAGTACTTTGGCCCAGGAGTGACCATTTAGAGAGAATACTACAGGTCTCAGTTATTTGGGCCTTTCCCTTTGGCCCTAATTTTGAAGAATGATCCATCCTCATTACTCATTCCAGGAATGCAACAGTCCGACAGTTGGAATACAAGTCCCATTTCTCTTATGGGTTGTATTGCTGCTGTCAGGATGAATATTCCCCTCAGATTTGTTTTTCAGTGCTTCCAGTCTTCCCCAAGCCTTGTGGCATTCTAAGTTATATAGTGCTCTGTCATAATTCATTGAAAAGTAAAACAACTCATATCGCAGACTCTACTCTTTAGAAACCTACACCATGGGGGTATCCGTCTCTAATTTTCTTCTCTATTGTATTTTACAAAGACTGAAATATTTACTTAATTGGCTAAATCAAGAACAGGCACAACCTATCTGGTTAGGAGCTGAACAATCGTTATGTACTCCTTTGTGTTTAAAACATCTCCCTTTTATTAGTAGTACATTATTAAAAACCGAGTTGCCTCAGTAACCCGTTCATGTCCAATGATGGAGGCCTGGCATAAACTGCACTATATGTTTAAGTATGAAATATCTCCTTCCTTTTGGCATAACAGATTTTACAATTGGGAATCAATTTAATTTTGCGGTATAGGAGTCAAATGGCATTGTTAAGCTTGTGCAGCTAATTTCTGATGAAGCATTCATTCCCTTTCATCAATTGGCTCAGAAATATTTTCTTCCAAACACTCAGATATTTCAGTATAACCAATATCTTCATAAAATCAAATGTAAAATTAACACTTTGCTTGAATATACCCAATTAAATCTCTTTAAAAGTGATGGGTAATAGTAAAATTCTCTCTAAATAGGATACTATATTTCTACTAATAGTTATTGCATCTTCCATGAGACACATGGAGTACTGACCTTATATTAAGTAAATCTGGTGATAATAAGCATAAAATCCATTTGAATAGCTTCATGTTCTCTAAAAATTCAGTTAATCCATGATAAAATTTTGCATGATTTGCAAGGAAGCTAATTTTAATAGGCTATACTGAATCTGAAATATGTCCACAATATACTCAACAAACAAGTGACATTTGTTTTGTAGTTTTGGAACTATATACACCTGATAAGGAATTTTGGAATAACATGACAAATCTGATCTCTAGTGTAATGGGCCGGAGTAACCTACCTCAATGGGGACCTTTCTTGGCTCAATATCTCCAAAAAGGGTTTCTCTTCATTATTTCTGTCCTTGGCATTAGCTAAAAAGGTAATCAACCTCAGCTGGAAGACTAAGAAAGAAATATCTTCCCATTCTTATTTGTACTTTCTCTTTCTCTTAAGGTAGACTATTTCAAATTCAAAGAGCAAGGCAAAGGGAAAGTTTTCTTTTAAAATCTTGAGACCCTCTGTAAATTATTTCAACCTTGGAGACATAGAGGACATTTGCCATTCCACTCAGTTTTATATTATGTTTAGAATCTAGAGCTTATATGCTAAGTTAGTGATGATCATATAACTCTCAGAGTGCAGTGGGTGGCAACAGGATTAGAGAGGGTAAGAAAAGTTCTTTAGATCTCTGTGTTTATTTTAGCTGATTATTATTACGAATGTTTTTTTTTAATAACAATTGTGATCATTGAACCCACCTTTGTTTCAGAAATACCCCACACTAATTAAAACTAGAAAGCAACTCTAGGGTTAAGGTCTTCAACTTTTAGCAAATAGAAATAATGGGCTTGAACCAAAAATAAAACATTACCAAAGGTTACATACTATTACTAAAACAGCGTCACCATGCTTATCCGTTTTTAATTTGGCTTTAATCACAACGAGGCTGAAATTATTCTGTTTAAGCTACTTAATAAAAAAAATTCTGATCTAAAAAATTAGCTGAAAATTAGGTGATCAAAAACCATGCAAGCGGTTTTTTAATTCCTCTATACTTGTTACAGACTGAGGTAGGATGTGAGCTTCCCGAAACTGTAACAGAAGAATGCAGTTTAAATAAAACAGAGCTATAGAGGACTTGTTACTTGGAATCCAACTATGAAAAGTCGTGTGTGGAGTGTAGAAACAGGCTGCACATGACTCTTGATCCACAGGGTTCTTCCATAATGTGGGCAGTGGTGCAGTAAAACTACAGGATTCTGAGCAAATGTTATTTTCCGTTTAGTTTGAGCCCGTGAATCGTAAAAGAAAAATAAATTAAAAAGCCCCGGGAAAAAACAGTTTTCTTCTGCTGCCCATTAGTTTAAAGAAACACATATGATTTTGCTTCACATAAGATGATTTCATTTCCAAATTGCCTCCAAACACTAAGTTACTGTGTGTGAAAAACTGGAAGTGGCTTTTTGGTACTGACTCAAAAACAACCGGTTTCAAACTGCAGAAGTGTCTGACTGTCATAATTATAGTAACCTTTGACAGGTGGGTCTCTGCTGGTCCAAATCTTACAAATCTGAATGTACGTATATAAATGTTTTGAGCTTTATTCATCTCTTTTAAAAAAAAATAAAATCCCCAACATCCCCCTGCCCCCA
This sequence comes from Lepisosteus platostomus, assembly GCF_059453375.1. Taxonomy (NCBI): domain Eukaryota; kingdom Metazoa; phylum Chordata; class Actinopteri; order Semionotiformes; family Lepisosteidae; genus Lepisosteus; species Lepisosteus platostomus. The sequence goes on from NC_142623.1 coordinate 17,115,928, forward strand.
GTAACGAGAATTTTCCCCAACAGCTTAAGGGTCACGAAAAGAAGACTCTGGCGCCCTCTGGTGAGTCATGCAGGTCATGACATACTTAAAATAAAGCTCAAACGACGTTAGTGGAGGAAAAAAATCTAGGTATCAAAAGGTGTTGTTCTTTTATTGTTTTTTCCCCTGCAGCATAATTTTTACAATCTATTTTTTGTTGCTGTTGCTTTGTGTTGGAACTGCTGGCTGGCAGCCATGCTGCGCAGCTCCAAAACTGCCAACAGAGTGGGATGGAGTCAATGTGGGCCTGCCTGTGAACACCAGCCTTTTCTGCATTTGTGTTTTGGCGTTTGGAGGGGAGTGAAGGGGAGGGGGGCGGGGGAATCAGGGATCAAAATCAAAAGAGAGCCCCTTTGTGGTCATAATCCAACTGGACAGTCAGCTCATGGGGCTACAGCAAAAACAACAACAACAACAAAAAACTGAAAAGGACACCAAGTTCAGTTCCCCATCCAGAAAAGTCACCATCTGCTCCGCCTGCCTGCTGCATCCCACAGTGCCCAGCGCCAGCTTACCAGGAGGCGCTGCTGCTCGCTGGCGCTCGCTGACCGCAGCTGAAACGGAGCTGAGCCCCTGCAGCTGGACAGACAGACCCCAAGCCAGGGGGAACAGGGGGAGGGGTGGGGGCAGACGAGAGGAGGCTGTTTGGGTCGTGGCTAGTTCCGCTGGGCTTTCACTGCTCCCTTTATTGAGCGAAGGACCCCCCGTCCAGCCGCTTCTCGTAAAAGAAAAAGAAAGTGGAAGCAAGAGGGTGGGGAAAAAAAGAAAAAAGAACAGCACCAGTCGAACTGACCGCTGCTCTCCCCGTGGAGACGCCTAACCTGAACGACCTGAGGGATGGGAGGAGGACAGGCCGTTTAGTTTTATGTCTGTCGACGGGTGCAGGCCCCTTTCTGTGCTCGGATTACTTTTATACTTGATACTAGAGCCTCCCCTGCCAGGCCTGTGCTCCAATGCGCACCTCTGGGCTCAGCGTCAAGCCAGGCGCTCTAGAAGCTTAAGGATAGCCTTACCATCTGCACAGCACCCGACGTTGATGCGTTACTACTGTACGTGTGGCATTCAGAGCACGATAATCAACAGAAACACAATCAGTGGCACCGAGCTTGTAGCGGTGGCACCTGCAAAGCTCCATTAATATTTGGGTCTTTCCTCCCCCTCGATGGAAGATTCAGTCAAACGCCAGATCCAGGCTCTTACAGAACAATCCACACATCAAACACCTCAGAAAGCCTTTCAGAGCCAGAAGGACGCTGCCCTCACATGGACCATACTAACAGTGTGCGACAAATCCAGTCATACAAACGAAGTACCAGAGCAACATTCACTGTTCAGTCAAGAAGACTGAGGTAACCGCTGCCTCGGCAGTTTGGGAATTCTGCGTTATCACATGCGTGGGGTTCATCTCCTCCTGAACATCGGAGGACTTGTAAAACAAGAGGCTGCACGTGTGCGTCTCTCAGCAGCGCCTGCGAACCTAAAGGTAGCTGGTATTTGGGACAGGGCCTCTGTAACTCCCGGCAGCAGTGGGAGTCAGAGAGTCCGAGCTCATGATGACTACAGGCTGGTGCCGTTAGCCCCAGGCTTGGGCTCCCCAGAGATGTGCCTCTCTAGGCCCTTCCAAGCCAAGGCAACAAATGAACGGAGAACCAACGGATCTTTAAGTCTACTGAAGCAGCTGATGCGTTAGTAGTGAAGGAAATATTTCCGGGTCACGCTCTCTCAGCATGGATAATAACGTTGTTGCCATTCTGTTGCGCGATGGCCTGAAACACCTGATGCACTTCGGAGGGCACCGAGGGGGCTGGGTAATCCGTCATAGTTATGCAGCACTACTAATCGAGAAGGGGGGGTGGGTCTATCACTCACTGCTGATTGCAGAAAAAAAGTGGAAGCGCACCCGTGCAGCGCATTCTGCAAATCATGCATTATGAAGGAAGCAGCTCATGTTACAGGGAGGTATAATCATGTTAAATGATGTCAAGACAGACAATACAGGCATCGTAGAAAAACAAAATCTTCAAAAAATCCTCCGCAACTAGGATTTTTGCTTTCAAGTATATTAAAAAAAGAACAGTTTCTAAAAAAAAGCTTTCCTCTATAGATGAAAGGTTTCAGGTTTTTAATGCGGGCTTTGATTTTGTGGAGTTATATTTAATAAGTCACACCAATTCTTTGGCATTGGTTCTTTTGCTTTGCCTTGAAAATTTGTTAACCTCAACTGCAGCAGCAGGGACAAGAGGAATGCACAGTTCAGAGCTCCTCCGACTACAGTATTTTCTTTCATGCACAGAGAGACTCGTGCTGCTTTCCAAGATCGGCATTTATTTGTGGTGCATTAAAAACCACGAAGATTATCTTTACTGCGCTGTAAAATAGCTTACAAAAACGGGACCAGATTTAGTCCACACATGGTGTAAGTGCAAGGCATGCTTTCTTTGTGAAAAAGACAGGCCTCAACAACAGCAAGCCAGCAGACTAGGCACAGTGATCTTGACCCAATAAGAGACCCATTGTGTGAATGTGCAAGTCCCACCAGAGGCTCCTGTTAGCGCAATTAGTTCCAGGGGATTCTGCCCTCAAAAAGGTCTAGCAGGTGTCACTGGAAGGAGAGCACAGAGCAGCCTACAGGAAACAATGTGTTTATTTGTGTCCCTCACCAGTTCTTTCTTAAGCGAGCTCTCGGCAGCCACCCCCCACGATTGTGCATTCAGTGGTTATGTTTTCCTGCATGGGAAGGCCGAGACAAAAGTGTCCCAACCCCACCTCTTTTTTAAAAAAAATAAAGACTCCAGATATGTAGAATGGAAACGTGAACATGATGTAAGATAGTGCTATACAGTACGTTTCTTTTCTTGCTTTCGGGAGAGAAGACAGCTACTCAACTCATTGGGCTGCAACGAGGCAAGAGCAGGCCCAGTCCATATCAGATGTCAGACGAGCTTGGGCGCTCTCTGATCTGCCCCCACAGCCAATTTCAATGCAAGGCAAGTCAAGTGGATGACAAAGCCTTGTGTCCCATCATTACTGCTCCTTTTTCCCCCCATATAGTGTAGAAAGGGATTCGATCACAGCATATAGCCCGGCACGGAAAATTCTCGGTGCCTCCCTCCCCACACCATGTCCTTGTTAACTAATCTGTAAAGTGAAGTTCATTGTACAAAAGCATTTTCCGGCACCAACTCGAACTTTTCTCCGGTGAACTTAAATTTGGGGTCAACTTTATTTTCCCCCATCCTTTTTAAATTTTGAAGGCTGCACTTGAATTTCCTTGGAGGCATCTAGTACTAAAATGGAAAAGATTTAGTTCCTCCAATCTGTCCTCGCAGCTCAACCCCCACAGCAGTTAAGTGGGACTTTTTTTTCTTCTCCGAGCTTTGTCTCGGATTTCTTTACCCCTTTTGTAATGTGGAGACCAGAACCGCAGTATTCCAGATGTCGATCTAAGCAGGACGTTGTGCCGTTTCAGCATGATCTCTATTGAGTTATATTTTGCTCTTTGCTATGGATCCAAGTATCCATTTGCCTTTTTATTGCATTGCCTGTTTCAGCTGATTTAACCACAGAGCGAGTCTGAGCAGAAAGGGACTGAGGCACAGCACATGCAAACTTTTCTGATCTCCATCATAACAAAAGGAAGAAGCTTTTTCTCAGTTGCATTCAGTATCATGGTTGAAGGTATAGATGGCTTCAGGGACTATTCACCTGCTGCCCTTATGTATGAGTACATACTTTAATGATTAAAACCTAAAACCATTTAAAAAAAATAACTAAAGGCAGTATAGAGGCTGATCGCACAGAACTCAGGGAAAAGCTGGAAATGCTAAAGTAGTATAGTCATGTTTGCCCTCCACCTCTTCATAGTACCATCCCCAGCAATAACACCTAAATCAGGCCCTGTAAGAACAGGAATGGCCAAGCTATCAGATTCTGTAGGTGTTCAAGTCTGATCCGTTTTATGCTTGGTGTTGTCTTGCATCTGGCTGGAACGGCGGGATAAGATCTCCAGATTAATCAGCTAGGGCGGAAAAGGCTCCCTCCCACTTTTAACCTTATTATCTTGCCCTCTTCTGCGCACCCTAGCTCTTTAGGTGCCAGGATGCACCGAGGAGACGAGGGTTTGAAGGCATTTTTTTCTCAGTGCTTCGGAGAAGCCCCAGGGCTAATCATTCTCGACAGGACAGACCCTTGTGCTGAGGCAGAAAGAGGTATGGGGGCAGGGATGGGGGGGATGCACCTGAAAGGGTTAAATCTGGGCTCTTGGCAAGGAGAAGCCGGCTTTTTTATCCGCGCAGAAAACATCTCAGAACAGATTTCTGAGCAGGACAGAAGCCAACACAACCATCTGCTTTGAGTCGCCCCCTCCCTCCTCCACCCCCGGGCACACTGATCGCTAGGCTGTCGTCTCTCCTCCGGAGGTGAGGCTCCGTGTACTCCTGGAGGCTGGCACGGACTTCTGAGGTACCTGGCCGAAAACGAAAATTAAAAGAACACCCCCCGCCGGGAGGAGGGCACAATCACGAGACAAAACCGTCCCGCGTTCACACTGTGCTGTGGACGTTGCTCTTTTCCCCCTCCGTTCGAGCAGTGCAGAAGGCATTATTCCTGGAAGCCGGGTACTCTCTGCGTTTCTCGCGCCAGCCTGGCCACCCTGGCACCGGTACGGGCCCAGCGGGAGGAGGAATCCCATGAGGAGCAGGGCCGACACCAGCTGTGTGCCTCTCTCTCTCTCCGCTCGCACTCATCCACCCTCCCTGCCAATGGCAGCCCGTCAGCAGCCAACGCAACGGCGTGTCCCCCCCGCGCAGCCCCCACTTTCTCATCAAGCAATCGAACAAAAAAAAAAAAGCAGTGTGGTGTGAATCCACAACTCCGCTGGGAGCCATCCAAATGCGAGGAGCACGGGTGCAGAAAAAATTAATTTTATTTAGACGGCAAAATCCAAGTGTGTGCTCATTCAGGGCATGCATCCTGGTTTGAAAATTAAAGTTTTGCAGGGGATTTGTTGTTTATTTTTTTGCATATCCTACCACTTTGGAACCGCCGCTCGTTAATCGACTACACCCCTCCCGCAAGGAGCAGAGCACCCAACGAAGACCTCGCACGCTCTCCGAGCTGACTAAAGGCCAAGCTGGAGGATAAGGGCTCCTGAGCGGTTCAAGTTGTGGTCCAGAGAGCAGGGTGAACAAGACAGCACAGGGATCCCTGGTTCAGAACCGGGCCGGGTCATTAGATGCTTGTGTGCTGTCTAAGGATGGGGGCTCTTTACTCCTTCTCCCTCCCATGTCCTCTCTCTTTTGTTGGAGGTGTGGGACGCACAGTCGGGAAACGGGGAGAACGTCCCAATAAAGCCATGAGTTTGCTCTTCACCTGTACTGCAATGAGGATAGCACAGGCACACCAAGAGTTCATTTCGCGTTTATGTTGAAAGCAGAAGACGGAGAGGCACCAGATCCTCTCCTGACGGGATTAAGTAATGAGGTGAGGCAGGCGATTACCAGTTACCTTCCTTACTGGGAATCCTGGTGTGTCTGAGATGGGAGAGTGGGGGGCTGTTTAATAGTAGCCAATCATACATATCTGGCGAATCTTTGGAAGGTGGGATGAAACATGAACAAGGAGCAGAGCATGCAAACTCCGAGCTGGTCAAAACTGACCCCAGGATTTGTGAAGCAGCAGCACTAACCAATAATGCCATGCTGCTGGTCAGAAGATTAAAACCTGTAAATGCCAAATGATTCGCACATTAGAAGGTAACATAATAGCCATTTTTCTTCCCTAAGCTTTTGAGTACAAAAATTGGAGATAAAAATAAGCTCACCGCGGTGAACGTTCAAAAGCGTATAAAAAGCTAAACGGAAGGGGAGAAAAAGTTGTTCAATGTGATGGCTACTGCGCAAGTGACCACGCAGCACAGGACCTGGACAATGGTTCACCTCCATTCCAAGACTTTGTGGGAAAGCAGGCAGCTGTCTGTACGAAGACAGAAAAAGCTGGAGAAAACAGAGGATGAGCCTGCCAAAAACGTTTGCGCTGTTATTTCTGTTTTTTTCTTCTCTCAGTCCCCGACACTTCACACGTTAAGTTCTTGTATGTCCACGTCCCGAGACGACCTTGGGAGCACTCGAGAAGGATTGGCCCGGAGCCACCTATAAATCACTGGATCCTGCGAGCGAGCTGGAGCAAGGAGCTGTTCTCAGCCCTGAGACCACAATAAAGAACAAAGGAAGCCAGAGGCTGGAAATCTCTATTCCATCCTCACAGCGACCAACCACACACGACAGACTTCTAAAGCACCTTTCCTGGAAACCACCCCAAAGACTTTCAACAATGTACAGTCTACTTTTCCAGAAGCTTTCGGACATAAAAAATAACTGCATTTAGAAATCACCTAAAAGGTTTAGTTTAGTGAGCCGAAATCTTTAAATAAAGACTCCCACTAGGCAAAAGATGTACACAGCATCCAACTAAGCAGCCTTTAACCCAGCTTTAGGCAGACTTGGGAGACCTAGGCCATTTGATTCAAAACCAAACATTTCAGTCAGTAATTACCAATAGGAAAAAAAACATTTTTGATATTATATAGACTCCCATGATAAACATAACAATTTCCCACGTTCTATAAGGTCTATAAAGAGCAGGCCACTCAGGCCACCCAACCGGTTTGCTTTCTAGTAGATAATGGATCTAAGGGTCTAATGTGGCTGTTTATTGAACAAGTCCAGGGTACCGGCTTCAATCGGTCTGTCTCACCCTACAGTCCCACAGCCCTTTGCCTAAAGAAAACAGTATGTAGCTCTCCCGGTTTCAGATGCATTCCCTGCTTTGTCAAAAGCAAAGGCCTTGAGAAGGTAATGAGAAAACAGATTATGTCAACAGGTATCTGGGACCCAGAGAAGTCAAACATGGGAGTAATAACATTTACAGTGGGGTATGCATTAGTAAACCAACAGCAGAGCTCATCAACTTCAACTTCAGCAATGCCTACAAAGGTAATCCACTCAGATAAACACTGCACTCAACACAGCAAAGAAAAAATGCATGAACTGGGGCCAGGATTAAACCAAAATTCTGATAGTCAATCTGCAAACCCCTTATTTGATGGGATATTTCCAGCGCGTGGAACAGATTCTGGCATATGACAAACGACAAAGAAATTGATTTGATCTAGACTCTAAACTGCAGTCAAAGTCTAGTCCACTATACTTATCATTTCTGCGACACTTCCGTGATGATACGACGATATCCACCCATCCATTACTGGTAAACCGCGTATACAGGCGAGGATTTCAGTAAGGCGTAGCCTATTCTGGAAGCACAAGGCGCAAGGCAGACCAAGCCTGAGACTGTTCTCCCCCTGGTGGAGAGGGCTGGACATCACAGGCCTACAAGTGTCAGAGGGGACAATTTAGAGCAACCACTCATACCTACCCAGCGTTCCGCAAAACCTACATGAATGTGGGGAAAACGGGCAAACTCCACAACAAATGACAGGCCCTTAGGTCAGACTCGCACCCTGGATCCTGGAACCCAAGAATTTAAGGCGTTATTTCGCCAGTGGTGCCATCAGCATTGCTTTTTAAATGTAAAACTAATGCTAAGCGCTAGGCTCTTCTGGAGGCAAAAAGCAGGAGATGTAAATCCATCATGTAGGATCGCCGGGGGGGGGGGGGAGAAGCTGAAGTAGCTTTCTTCCCTTGCAGCAAGACCAGAGGTGGCTCCCTGAGACGACTGAAGACCACAGTTCCCCAGTGAGCCTTGAAAATCCACCCTGAACTGACCGACTTGAGAAGGGACACCGACAGACTTCACTCACGAGCCGAGCAGAGAAATGCGTCGAACACACATCAGCTACGCAAAGAATGAAACGCCTACATTTTCGACTGTAGCGTGAATAATACTGATTGATTGGAACCACGGTTAAGAAAACCAATACTGGAATGAGCAAGTCTTACAGTGATTCCAATTAGCGGCCCATACAAAGGATACAGAGGCTTTATCTGTGATTGAGTGAAAACCTTAAGCAATAACTTGAAAATATACATCTCATGAGTACATGTTCATAAAAAACACATATACACATAATATAGTCCAAAAGGATGAGATTAAAATTGATCATTAACCATCCATTCTTATCATAAAATAAAAGCCAAATTAATTTTTATAAAAACCAAAATGTGAACTCCTTCAAATCACCTCCCTTTTTCTTTTCACCTTAAAACATCAGAAGCATCCAAACCTGATTTTTTCCTCCCCCATCCCCCCCCCACCCCTCCCCATTTCCTCCTAATCTGCAGTGCTCAGCTTGCGAGGGCTGGCTATTGATTACAGAAGCCTTCTGCTTGTGAGAGCCCCTTCAGTTACAAATAAAGAGCTTGGGACAAACGCAAGCTTTGAGTTAGCACTGAACAAAAAAAAAAGGAATAACAAGGCGATACATCTACTCTGAACCCCCTTTTTTCTTGGGGACTACTAACAGGATTTAAAAAGTATGCGAAGGAGAATCTGTCACTTAGCAGGTGTTTCTTTTTAAACTCATCTCAAAGCCAGCAGTTTTTGGCTGATTGCGACTGGGCCTTTGGGTAGTTTTTGTAGCTCTCTCTCTCTCTCTCTCTCTCCCTTTGCCCATCTTTCTTTTCTTTCAAAGCCGCGGTGTGAAAAAAGACCTTCGTGCTAGCCAAAGTGGGGGGTAAAGACACCTCGGGGAGAAGGCCTGCGTGAATGCGGAATGAGGAGCGCGGTACCCATGGATCAAACCCCAGGGCTGAGGAACAGAGGAAGACCACCGACCCTGACTGATCTGGAAGGGCTCTGCTGACACGCGCCGCTTACACTCGGACAGAGAAAAGGGAAGAAGCCCCCCGTTTGAATTCCGTATCCCTGACCCCAGCTGAATGAGGTCATCAAGGGGGTCAGGATTCCCAGAGAGAGCAGGAGGGTGAGGATTTGGGCCTGGGGTGTCATGTGGGTCAAGTTGCCAGATTGTCTCAGTTTCACCACCACAGTTGGCCATTCCTGGCATAAACAATTAACGTGCGAAACTGATTAAAATGCACATGTTCCAAGGCCGAACTAATTGATTTCAGGATGACCCGTTAGGCCTGCGGCTCTCCACAGAAAGGTTTCTGTGAAGATTACGACTTGGCCTAAGCTTTTTCCTGCAGGAAACCCTCTATTTCACAATCAATAAGTTAAGGAAGACAGTTTACAGACCATTTTTGATTCGGCTGGGGTTGACTATTGCTTCTATGAAGAAAAAAAGTATTTTCTACCATATCCATTTGGAATCACCCATTGTTCAAAGGTGCCAGTTCGTCTTTCGACGTACAAATTCGGGCCACGGGGAGCAGATCTCTCAGCCACGTCACCGAGGGACCTCAGCAGGTGCCTGACGAGTCGCTGTTGAACCAGGAGGACGCTGGCGGACTCATCCCGCTCGTACCCCGGCAGCGCTAGGCCGCAGTGCGAGCCGCTGCTTCGGGAACGCAGTCGATCCACTTCAATGGAATGTCTGCGACTCCCATTTGAATTCGAACCTGGGCCACACTTGCCAAGCCAAATCAGTCCTCAGTCTAGAATAGCTGCTTGCGAGTTGTGCAGTGCCAGGATCACCCAGTTAAGCTGCCCTCTCCAGTAGCCTGAAACTGGCCTAACATGTTGCTCCGTGATTGAGGAGAAGAGTGCCACAGTCATACAGCTGGTACTCAAGTCCTGCTTCTCTACTGCTCCTCCTGAACGCAACAGTTTTTAATTATATAGAGAAGTCTAGCGAGACAAAACTTCTAGCGACGCTAAAAACACAATCTCCATGACACAACATACTTAGGCATTCCTGGAGGAACAGAATGCTCACAGATACGTAGAAAGATAAGAGGAGAAGAATAACATTAAGCACAATTTTGACACCAAAAAAACCCTAAATCTGACCATACAGCCTAATACAAGTGAATTTTTAGGGAAAGCATAAAAAAAACTTCAAGACTCCTTGCTCTTCTAACAACATTCCTGAGTGCTAATACAAACAGTGGGCTCCTCAAGGTGAAAAACGCACACTGCTACTTGTCTTTTATCAGTCTCAGGGGTACAGCAGCTTGATCTGTGTGTGCCCCTGCTGGATGGTCAGAGCGCAGCGTGCGCTCCAGATGCTACCTCCGATTCCCAGTCAACTGGACCGAGGGCTTCCAGCAAACCCAGCAGATGGTTTCACAGACAAGTGTGTGCACGTGTGTGTGATCGTAAAAAGCAGTCGAGCAGCTGCCTGAAGAGCAAACGGATTGCAAACACAGGTGTGGATTCCACTGTTGGATTCCATAATTCACCATGCCTAGAAATCACAGATTTGTTTTCTAAAATACTTCTGCTCCTGATGCTCTTATTTTGCTCTTTTGGAGGGGGAAAAAAAAAAGAGAACAGAGATAATAAGAAAAATCTGTTTCAGAGACTCTGATCATCATGTCGACAGGAATCACTTACCTAAATTAAAATTAGGATGTCCAAGATCAGTGCTAATCAAGGTTTGTTCAACTGTGTTACAATAAGCAGTATTTTGTTTTTAGTATACAATAAACACCCGAACTGTAGGATACAGCTCTGAGCACAGGGCGATCCCAGCAGTCAGTGCTAACCGGAGGAGAGACACAACTCAAACAGAGCTCAGAGAGATCGCAGTAGAGTGAGCACGGACTGGAGGAGAGTCGCAGGTCTGACTGACTGACAGTGGCCTCTGGAAATTGTCGATACCTTTTGGCGTGCAGTGCTGTTATGTGGCAAGTGAAGAACCATCCACACAGCCCATGAGGGAATCCCAATTGCAGGCCTCTCATAGAAAGAGACCCCATACTGGCTTCCTGGACTGGAGAGCTGAGCCTCTACTCTGAACAAGTACCTTTACTAAATAATAAAGCTTGCACAAAAAAGAAACACCTTGCATTTAAAATACTCAAGCCCCTTTTCTAAAGTTTACTAGCAATACATTTACTAAAAGTATTAATAAAACAAAATCTATAATAGCATTGATACTACTATATAATGCAAACAATTTAATAAATAAACAGTGTCTTGCAAAAGTATTCAGACCCATTAATTTTCACATTTTGTTGTTTTAAAGCAGCAATTAATCCCACAACACCTAATCATTCCTATTGCACCGTCAAAGCAAAAATAGCGAAAAAATAATATTAATGAAAATGAATCTGATGGAACTTCAGACAGTGTGAGCATATCTGCCAAGACTAAAAGGCCAGTGGGCAAAGCTGGAAGACACTCAAAAGATTTGCAGCTAACTGCTGCCAAAGGTGCTTCCACCAAATATGGAGGTCATGGGTCTGAATATATATGCAATCAACAATTTCACTTCTCAGATTTTTGCCAACATGCACTCTTTAGAGGTCTTCAGACCGAGCGTTCAGGTTCCACATAAAATATTACATTTGCAAAAAAATGTGTTGTATTGTAATTCCAAAAAAAAGGTCTGAATGCTTTTAATGATGTTGTATATATTTTGTCTTGCAAGAGTGGTACATGATACAGAATGCAAGATACACTGCTAGCAAAACATTCAGAAAGTAATTTTACTGCTTTCAGCAAGCAGCTGACAGCACTTCTGCTCGTGTCCTTTCTCTTTTTACTGACGTGTTCCTGTGGGAATAGCTATGGTACACCACAGCCAACATTTCTATAAGGCATTCCCGTCAGGGGCAGGCGGGGTAGAGTGCAGTTGTTTGTCTAGTTTGATAATTATAAACTGGAGATTATTTAAGGCCAGCTATTATTATATGTGGTGTATTTTAATCTCATTGCAGTAATCCAGCTCAGAGCTTCAATCATCTGTGCACATGCTTCAACCTCCAGGACACAGCCACAGTAGTGTGGCAGGCCCTGGGCCCATATGCTGTTATATGAACTGCCTCTGCCCTCTGGTGGCCATGTTGCCATACTGCAGGTCGTTTACTTTCTGCTGCACTGTACCGAAATATGGCATTGGCACAGCTTAGCACTGATCTGCCCTCTCGCTCATTAGTTTTGCAAAGGCTACCAGACATCGCCAAAACACCACCAATGAGTTCACTATATAACATATGGAGACCAGGGTAGTGTAGAAAAGAAACAGGTTTGCAAATTACATGTAGTATCTGTCAATACACTCATTTTCTTAATCAGAAGGACCTAAAACCATGTTTACCCCATTTCAGAATGATTACATGCTAGCCTGCAGTCAACCAATACAACCCAGTAGACACGACTGTGCTTGAAGAGGTAATTTCCTGTTTCGCGCCAGCTAAAGCCATCCCATCTCTTTTCCCTACAGGGTGCTCATTAATCAACAAGTTCTGGCAACAGATCTTCAGTTTTAAGCATCAATCATCTCAGTCAGGGTCATTCAAGCCCGACAAAGTCACCTGAATAATCAAATAACTTATTGCAGCTCTAGTCACACGTACAAAACAGCCATTCCTCAGCTCTGCTACCAATATCGGGGAGGAAAACAAGCTGCATCTCTCAGACTTCTCGTAGAAAAAACATCTACCCGTTTGCTGCTCTCTCCGGTTAGAGAGACCATGATCTCTTACCCACAACCACATTAGACAGTGCCGAAAAACAGCCCAAACTGGGGCTCAGAAGGCTCAAGGTGGGACCTCGCCCTGGATGGCGCACCAGTCCATTGCAGAACATTCATTAAGATGCAGGCACAGCATTCAAGCTCCATATGAAAGGCATCCCCAATCCCAATCAAACCCAGCACCCAAGAGCTGCGAGAAGGCACCGTTACCATCACATCATCAGATCAACTCATACTTTACCACTTCAACTGGGCACTAAGTTACCACTCTACCAAGGCAATCGGGCCCCACCAGGTAGATAAGACCAGACAGTCCTTCTCTGGGGAATTACAAGCCATTACCAGACCAGACACTCAGCACGAGCGAGTCTCAGGATGAGTGTTCAGAGGAATCGGCAGAGCAAAACCCGCAAAAACCATATTGAGGACTCCCAGCCTGTCTGCAACACCGCCCGGTGAAATCGCTTCCCAGCAGTCACCACCAGTGGAGATGATGGGCAATCCCACATATCCCAAAATCCCAAAGGGACTGCCCATATCGTCCACGGAACATGTCAGCGAAGTGGTGCCTAAGAAATGCTGAGGAGAAAACTGCAAAGCAGTAAGCTCTACTAACAGACTGGCAGCACATATACTGTATAGCACTATGATATATATACAGTGGGAACAAGTATATATAGTTTATATAAAGGGAACCAGTGTACTTTCAAATGCATGTACAATATTTAGTAGATGCAGTGCTAAATACATTCCTTTAGAACTAGTCTTCACTGAATTAAATATATTATCGAAAATATCTGAAGATTAAATTAAGGGCAAAAAAAACTACATTTATGTTTTTAAAATACTTCTAAAAATCTAGACATCAGTTTCTTCAATACTACATAAAATTACAAGACCTCAAAAACACATTTTGCTTCTTGTGTAAGATTGGGATTTTCTCCGTCACAGAAGTAAAAACACAATCTCAAAAATTGTACCTACAGAACAGATGCATATTCATTCATAAGTGCATAAGATACACATGGACAGAGGGCTTCAACCTGTTATGCTTATTTGGTTGGTACCAGCTTACTGACCCGAGGATCCTGTGCAGCTACAGTATATCTTGAAGGATCAAGGAAGTCCATCAAGAGCGTGACTGGGCAGGCTTTTCCAGCCACCTCCCCCGCTGTGTGTAAAGAAGTGCCTACTGAATGCACTAGGTACTTGTCTCACTAGTGGTCATGCCTTTTGCTGCTACAATAATAACATAACAGCAGCCTAAAGCTATGAATTGAGGCAGCATTCGTTCAGAACATCAGTATGGTCACAAATAAGAGGAAGCCGAGTGGCTCCTCATACCCGCTTTCTCCACCTTAGTCACAGAAGCAGTACTGGTCAAACTGGGAGCAAGCCACTTGCTCCAGGGGGCAATGTCGAATAGCCAATCAAACCTCACCTGCCTGTCTTTGGGAGGTAGAAGGAAAAAACAGAGGAGAACATGCAGGCTCCACACAGACAGTTGCCGTGGGCAGAGCAGAATTGAACCCAGGAGCCCGGGGCTACGAGGCAGCCACATTAACGGTTGCACCAGATGTGTCGCCCCTCTGCCGGTTTTGGTCTCGACTACAAAAAAAAAAGCCACAATCCGGTTGGCACAGGCAGCCAATTAACCACTTGCCAAAGAAGGCGGTACATCCAGAACAAAATTGGAGAATACTGGCAGGAAACCCTGTGGTCAGACAGCCTGGTACACCCATTCGCACACTCTGGTCTATGAATAGTTTTTTAGGAATCAAAACAAAAACCTCCGACGAGTCCATCCTTGGGCTGTCTCTCAAAACAATAAAATACAAAACTAAAACAAAACACAGCTCAGGAGCACAAATACAGCAAAACAAAACACATCGAACAGGATGCGCTGCAGGTGCTGGGAGCCGCCCTGCATCTCTGCACACGGGCGTACGGAAATATGAAAAGACAGCGGAAAAAAAACACTTCTGTTCTCAAGACGCAGCATGGCTTTCCACAAAAAACAGGAAGACAGGTGCACAGCTCGAGAGTTTAGTCGCACACCTGCTTGGCTCAAAAGAATAATAATTTGGGGAAAAAAAAAAAAATCGGGTGAGAGACTGAAAAAATAAATAAAAAGCAGCAGAGATGCCATCTGTTTGGAAAAGCCATGAAGGGAAAAAAATCTGGAAGAGAAGACAGCTTTAAAAAACACACACGCGCACACACAGATAGGACAGCCTTCAACAAGGCAGGGAAAGGGAGGGGAACAGGGAGTGAGTGAGCAGCATTTGGCACAGAGAGATCGGCGCAGCGTTAAGAATAAATTGCACAGGGTTTATCGGCAGTCCAGCTGAGGCGTCCTTCTCAAAGTGGCACTATTATTTTGACGTAGTTTGCGAGGGGCTTTTTCCCTTTCTGGATTGTGGTTGGTGTTGTTCTAATGGAGATGCCAAACTCGTAACTTTAACATTGGGTGACAAGGGCACCTTGGGCTGCAGATGTTCGTGCTGATGACAGATGGTGCTGGCAAGCCGGGACAGGGGACGAGCCCGTGCCAGCTTTGTGCCACCTGCATCCTCCCCCGCCCCCACCACACACACACACACAAAACGCACACCCCCTCCCCCCGCTTCCTCACTCTGCGTGGAGACACGCAGCCCACTGCGATGTGTTGGGATGTATCCTGGGGAATGCAAAGCTGTTTACTGGGAGGTCTCGAGTAAAGCAGTTCAGCTCATGTGCGAGTAATGGGGGGTTAGCTCACAACCAGATCAGAGTGGCAGCAACGGTGCGGCTCAGCTTGAATCTCTCGTGAAGCTAATGATGGTCCTCAAGTCAAAGGTGAAACGACAGAAAAAAGCTACATTACGTCAACTGATAGACAATGGAAAAATTAGTCAGATACAGTAGTCAGTGATGTTGATCATCAGTAACTACTGATGACTTTACATTGGAAGATTCTAAGAACAAGGTGGATAACTCTCAGAGGGTTAAACTTTAATTATGCATTTAGAGCAGCTCTTATCTGAATGATTAGGAAGAGACTGTCTTTCTGAAATTCTGGCCTAAATTTTGACCTGACAAATTTAGGCCAGAATAATTCCTGAAGCTGCAACATCAGGAGATAATAAATCATGAAAAAGATACATGCACAAGCCAGATATAATTAAGAACAAGATGCACATTTTTCCCCAAATTAAGCTTTTTTTATCCAAAACACCTTATTTAAGGGCACAGTCACACTCAGACTTTGTACCCATGACATTAAAGCAGAGTCCAGAGCCCTAATTACTGCTGCCTCTTACAGTAAACAGTACCATAGAAAAAACTGCATGCAAGTATATAAATCCTGACAGCTCCTGTAATAACATCACATGGCCTGATGAACCCAATAAGGCTTTAATTTGTCACAGGCTTTGTTCAGGGTGCTGAATGACCTGTCTAATCTGCAGCATTTGAGGATGTTCACAGCCAACTTCCTATGCTCTTGTAGTTCAAATTCTATTAAATTCTCAGCAAGAGTCAAAGTCAATCTGGAGATTAAACGAGGGGTCCCTTACAAAAGGTTGAGCATATCCTCTGTATCTACAGAGAAAGATTCAATATTCAGTCACGGGCAACAAAGATTATCAAAGTCCCTGAATAAAAACATTCAATATCCATGGGGGGGAATAAAAACAACCCAGTGGACCTCTTCATGATCAACAGTGAAGCATGATGGTAAATTTACTTCTTTACACAAAGAGTTGTGGTGGATGTGTACAACAAGATGCCCAGCCATGGGATGGAGGCAGATTCCCTGAATGAAATGAAATGAGAAAGAAAAGTTGAGGGCATCCTTTGATTGAATGCTTCTTGAAGCTCTTATGCATGAACGTGCTAGCAGATCTGCTATGACGCATCTGCAACTCATTTTAGGAAACAGCGAAGTACCAAAAAGATGGCTTAGTTATCGGACATGCCCAGCTTGTGCACAAATTAAAGTCTGGAGCGATATATGGCCTGAACTTTGAGAACTGCATTACCTCTTTTAGTGTGAAATGTGTGTAGGAGGATGATTTCGAAGCAACCCTGCACATCTCGCATGTTACATTTCAGACCAAGAGGAAAAGTTCTCTCAGCTCACTCGAGAAGCATCTCATTTAGGAAACCATGTATTCATGTGTATTTTATCAAGTGCGTTTTTGCCTCACTTCCACATTGATTAATTCTAAAGACGGTTTTCTTCCACAACCCCAGCCTCCCTCCTCCTTCCCTTCTACAGCAGTCTCAGGGAGGCATTACAATGCAAAGGCTGCTTTTGTGACACGGAAAGATACAGGGACTCAATGCATTTATTATAAACCATTTAAAAGCACCGTTTCCCAGCTCTCCTGTGGCCCCACCACCACCCAACCCCCACACTCCTACCAACCAAGACCTGGCAGCCTCTCCTTCCTGTTCTCCTCCAAACAAAAATGCCTTTAAGAGGGCTTCAAGTGGGCCATTTGGCAAGACTGAAATTCATGTATTTTTTACCATCGATTCGAGACTGTAATTATAACAACAAGCTCATTCTGCACCTACTGACTTCTACAACCAGGAATGAAAAAAAAAAATCAGGGAACAAGAGGCTGAAAGCTTACAGCTGGATAACTCTAAAAGGAAAATGGAAGTCAAGCGGCATAAGGGTCTCTAGAGTGCGTCTTTCCATTATGAAAAACTAGTGATCATTCCTGCATGAACTGTGCCTTACAGGATGACAAGAGAACTGCAGTTGTGTCCGGACTTAAAACTTGAAACTCTAAAATTAGTTCTCTCTAGCACTCATGCTGGGGCGCCTTTAAAGTCTGTACAGCCTGTACTGTAAGAGTAGATGTTCTCCCCTTAGCACTACCACAGTATTTGTGCCAAGGTTTCACCTTTATTAATATTTACTTGACTGCCTTTTCATTCAAAGTGATTTACATCTGTACCCATTACCACAGCAGGGCACTGACCAGAGTAAAAGAAGAACCTCACTTGAGTATTCTTCTCTTGCATCTGCTTGAGGGCGCACAAGCTGTGTTCCCACAACCTTTCAGACTGGCGTACAGGACCACTAACCACCCCTCTGCACTGCTGACTATGGCTCCTGACTGCCCGAAACAGAGATCTGTGAATGTGGGAAAAGAATGGCACAGTAAAAACGGACACAGTTAGGAAAGAAAAATCAAGTCTGCTGGCAGGTTTGTAGCCATATGAACAGCTTTTGCAGCAAAGCATAGATAAAGGGCAAGTTTGGAAACGCAGATAGATATGCGTTTCAATGGGCTGTGGAATCACCCGGTCACGTGCCGCTTCTGAGCTTCTGAAAGCCGTTGTGCAGGTGAGCGACCTTCTTCGTTATTAAAAACGCATCAGGGTCCATGATTAGGTTTAGTCACTATCCAGGACGGCACAGCCAGGTCAGAACAAAAAATGTTGTTTTTTTTGCATGAAATTTTACGGGTTTGCTCTCAGATTAATTTTCTCCAGCTCATCATAACCGAATCATGCAAATGAGAGACAAATTAGAAAGTTGTTGATCAAGAACACCCACAACTCCTGTCAAATCCCAGCAGATCTGTTGTCTGAGAACCAGGAGGGCATAAAGCAGGCATTATTTTTCTCTTTCTGGGCAACCAAATGTAGTTGGCATCTAGCAATTGAGTCAGAGGCACTGTAATTAATAAAGCTAAATCAACATTATGATCTACTTTGTAACACACATTAATGCCAACTCATTTTCTAAAGATTTCCACAGGTTTTACAAGCAAGGACTTCATATCATGAGACAAACGCACTGTGGGGCGATTATTTTTAGACTCAGCGGATGCAGTGGTGCTTTTTGTCTCTAAAATAAAACTCTTTTTGTTGTTGTTTTTTTGGTCTTGAAAATGAACAAATGTGTTAAATTGCGCTGCCTGTATGCCAGATTCATTCGTCAATATCCTTTTTTTGCTTTTTACACTGTTTTGTTTGTCATTCTGGGAGTAATTCTATGTCCCTAAGCTGGCACCTTCCTCTGCCAGGTTCTGAATGCTGAATGATAATAATGTTAAAAACGCAGGGAGTTTGGAAGCCAAGCCACAAACAGCAGCTGTGAGACAGCCAGTTTGTGCAGTTTCAAGACTCGCGCTGGGGCCCCAGGGTTACAGCATGTGGCCCTAAACCCACAGATTTACAGTACCTTACGGAGTGATGGCGACTCGCATGTCATTTATCGAAGAACGGGGGATCAGGGGAGGTGGGACTTTTGGGAGAATCGATTTACCTCACCTCTTTAGAGGGCTAGGGCTGCATTCCACATGCTTAATATATATGTAAGCCCCAGCAACACAACATAAAGCCCAAGATCAGGTCATCAAATAGCAACATGACAACCGCCATAAGCCACTTCTGTACCAATATGGGAGCAGATGTTAACAAGTACTAAAGGAGAATAGGAACTCCCTTCCTGAACAGAGGCCTTTTCAGAAACTCTCCAGCATCTTCTGCCTGAAAAAGATCTCATATTTAGACCTTTACCAAAAACCAGTAACAACTTATCGCACTGAAAAACAGGAACTCGCTCGGCACCTTCGATAACAGTCACACGCTGAGCACAGACAGAGCCACCTCGGGCAGTGTAGCAGGTGTCCTGTCCAGCCCATCATGTGCTCTACAGAGCCCTTAGCTTGACTCATGTCAGATCCCAACATAGTGACATGTGATTGACTATTAGTTCAGAGAGTGTAGAGCACATGAAAAGACCGCCGCCTGCAGTTTAACTCTTGCATAGGCATGCATCTTTTCACTCTAATTAGAAGTACAAAATAAGGGATTTCATTATACTTTTTTACTTAACTCAGCCTTTGCAAATATGGAAGTCTGCAGAAGGATACCACATTCCAACAAAGAAACTTCACTGCTAGGAAACCAACGAAAGCTTACAGCAGTCCTGCAGCGTCTCTTCCTTCACGACAAGGAGATTGTCAACAGCCCTTCTCAAGCACCACTTGTGATTCACCTCGACTCTTTAGAAGGTCAGGGCTGCATTCCACAGGCTTCAATATACCTGGATGCCCAAGCAGCAGAACATAAAAGCCAAGATCAAGTATTGCAAAAGCACCATTACAGCTGTTGTAAGCCAGTGCTATATACGGGAGCAGATGTTGACGAGTACTAAAGAAGAATAGGATCTCACTTCATTCACGGAAACTCACTTTGCCACAGTTCTGATTCCACTGCGTGAAAACTCACCCGATTTTAAACGCCTCTCTTTCTCCCCAGGTTTTGCAAAGCTCAGAATGGGATCCTATCCACCGGAAACAGGCACCATTTGTCCGCCAGAAACAGGCATTCCGCTTAAAGCCTTCAGGAAGACCTGGAACCAAAAAGCCCAAAACACCTCAGAACACACAGGTAAGAATAAATCATTCAGAACAACACAACTCCCCATGCACCCAAAATGAAACTTTTCTTAAACCAGCAAAATCCTCTGGAGGAACGTACATACTATTCACCTGTTACTGCAAAGACAAAAACCACCTCCGAAGTACAGAGTATTAGAATAAAACATTCCCAAGTAGGGTGCACTTGCACCCCTTATCACAGACAAAGTGCTCCTGTAGTAACAGGTTTCCCTTTCAAAAAGTCCCTGCAAAGACACTTCAGAACTTCCAAACGGGGGCATTAAGAGCGGTTTTGGCAACATGGTGAAGAAGAAGCGTCATGGGGCTGCCACTTCCCCACTCCGCACTCACTCACTCACTTAATAAAGTGCAAGGCAACAGCGCAACTGAAATGCAAAAGAACGCGTCTCGGTGTTAAATGTAAGCGGTTTAAATGTTTAATTGGTGGCCATATGGACACACTCAGGAGCTGCACTTCCATTGCTAAAACATTCTCAGTTTTCTTTCTAAATGCTCTCCAGAGCCTCTGTTCAACCCAGGAGAAGGGACAGCAGTTTTCTAGGCCAGGAGTAACTCCATTAGCTGTGACCTTGGGGACTGGCCATTACAGAACAGTTAAAACCCTCAGAGCTTGTGGGACACATCTACAGTGAGCTAACTGGTGCAAACCAAATCCCAGCCACTGAGCAATTGGATACACCAAGACAGATGTCACAGTGTTTCTGGCCTGAGCCACAACCACTTGTAAAATATAGGAAATTCTTAAGAAGTTCAGCTCTCTAACTGACCCTGAAAAGTCTTGTGAACGGAGCCCGAGAACTCATCTCTGAGTCCTGAGCTACTCTTGTTTTTGTTCTCCAATTGTCTGAATTGGTCCGCAGACTACAGTAACGCTGCAAACAAAGGAGAAAGTGCATCCTACTTTTTTTTTTATATGATAACGTTTACAACTGCCAGAAAAAGAGATGGAAAGAAATGGATTTCCTTTTCAAGAAAAATCTTGGTTCTTTGAAGCTACAGATCTTCAATACACTGTTTTTTAAAAAAGGACTGCGATATCAAGAAACAGATCATCGCAAGCAAGGAATGCTGGAGGGAAAGTGTCAGCCAAGCAGACAAGCGCCCAGGCATGCACAAAGGCTCAGCACTGGGCCTGCAGTGGGCAGGGAGGCATGCCAGGATGCTGCACAGACCTCTCCACTAGGAAGGCCAGAGCGGACTAGCCTGAGGACAGACAGAGAGGTTCTTCCCCAGGGGCTCCCCCTCGCCCACGGACGCCAGGCGGTTGTGCGTTTCTAGCGCAGGTGGTTATCCAGAGATTAGCGGCGTTGACCTCAGCGTGGCATTTCGGAGGCGTGGGGCTGTACTCCTGGGCTCCTCCGCAGAAGGTCAGAGTCGAGCTGCCCGTGACGTCAGTGCCGGGATAGGGGCACAGCGAGGCTCAGGTGCACCAGGTCCCTCTGGTCACGAAGTGGGGGCCCCCCATTCCGAACCTGCCAGCAGGACAACGAGGTCTGCTAGCATTCAGGCTGTGTCCGGAATGGTTTTATCTAGAGAAATTAAGGTTTACTTCAAATTAATTAGGAAAACAACTCGAACACATATCCATAGATTTCACAAACACTGCCTTTTCTCCTATGGATTCAAGTGCTTTGGGATGAATATAAAAAAGAAAGAGGCCAAAAGATGCCTTTTTTGTCTCCACAAATCCTATCACAATTCAAATTATTACTTATTAACTATAACTTATTTGAATTATTCTCTAATTGAAATACGTTACTTAGAACTTGAGCAATTCCGCAGATTCTGCTCTGTATGGTCCACTACATCCAGCTAATTATTTTTTTAAATTCTTTTTTTAGGACGTGAGACTGTATATTGCTCCGTTGTAAGTCTTTTGCACAGATATAGTCACAAACGCTCTCTAGCTTGTGTTAAATCTGTACTTAGCCACACGGAGCCTCTGCGCACTACCATCCCCACTGGGACGAGTGCACCTTTAATGATCCCGGAGTACTTCACCCAGGAGAGAGCACAAAGCCACAGCGTCTGTCCCAGTAAGGACTGCACTCAGGTCTTCCCATTTGTTGGGCATCTCGAACAGAAACAAAAGATTGAAAAACTAAGCAGAAGCACAAAAGCCCTTGAGCTGCCCCCCCTCCTCCTCAAAGTGGCCTTCCGAGCCCAACTGTGCTTATTCCCCAGCGCAGTGCAGCCTGCCCTGCCCTTTCGCTCCAGAGCCACCTGCTCACCCTCATGCTCCGCTAGGCCCTGCTGAACGGCCGCTCAGTACTGTGGTGAGCCCCAAGCCCGAGCTGGCTTTCCAGCTGACGAGCACAGCGAGGCGATTCCCACCTTCAGTGCCAGGGTCCTCCCTGTCAAGCGACGGCAACGGCTGTCTCCAGTGTCCACGGCCGTCAGAGGGGATGATCGCAGTCAATACCTGAGAGAATTATCAAACTGCATGCAATCAGCACATGAACAATTGAAATAACTACTGTCCACCATGATTAACCCATTATAAAGAAGACTGTTAAAAAATAGGTTTTCTTAACATTCTTTTACCAAACTTACAACTAAAATTATTTTAAACATTTAATATGCTTCAATCGTTTGAGAACAGAAGCCCCCTTTATCGATTAACATTACTTATTTAATCAATATGTTGCAAGGATTCCCAGCAGAAACAGGAGATGCTTAGTGGAAAGGCTCTCTAATGGAGAGCTGCCTAAAAGCGTGTTTTTTGCATGGAAAGATAAACAACGAAAATGTAGAGGCAGAAACAAAGCACCTGAACAACTAGATTTGCATAGGTTTTATTAGCAGTCAGCTTCAGAAACTAATCGTGAAACCTGTATTTTGAGGTATCTATACATTCACAGAGGCCTGTTAAAAAAACAACCTTGTAATGGAGCTTTTATGGGTAAGACAACACCTTACAAACCCAAATGTGCACAGAATTATCTGCTACCTTACCTTTCAACATCATACAGAGTCTAAGATACAGTAAACACCTGTTCTAGTGTCTGTGTACACAACAGGCTTTATGTGATGAAAAGAATACACTTCACAAACAGAAAGAGATCTAGGGGTCTAGATAGAGAAATCTCTGTCACACACACATTTGCCGTAACTTCCCTCCCCTCAGTCCTTCTGATGAATCGTTTCTGTTCAAGGATTTTCCAGACCTGGTCCTTGGAGGGCCAGTGTGTCTACAGCTCATCTCTTATCAAGCTACGCCAGCTGCTTCTAGGTTTAACTGAACTCACGTCTAACAGCGTCTCCCAGTTCCTCAGGTGCCGTTGGTTCATGAAGACCTAGAAAATTGAAATAATTAATAAATGATAATTCTCCATTGGGCTGCTGGGCTTCATCTCTGTGACAGGGTGTGTAGCTCGGCCCTCCAGGAGGATCTTGGAGTAGAGTCTCTGCTCCTCTAGATCGAGAGCACCCAGTGGAGGTGGTTCGGGCATCTGTTGACCCCCAAGCGTCTCCTGCTGGAGGTGTATGGGGTATGTCCCACTGGAAAGAGACCCCAGAGCAGACCCAGAACATGCTGCTGGGGATTATATCTACACTCACTCTGCAGGCCTGGACCAACCTGGTCTATACAGGTGAACCCCACACCTGAAATCGCTGTCCATCAGTTTTTAATTCACATTGTGCTCACCGTGCAGGTATTAATCCTTCTCCATCAAAATAGTTTACCTATCTGAAGGTTAATACATTTCTGAAGGCTCAATGAAAAAAACAAAGAAGCTCTAATTTTCACTCCCGTTTTCGAACTTAATAAATGTATTACATCAAAACGAAGGCTCGTTTTTAGAGGAAATACACTTCATAAAGGACCTAAAATCACTGCATTGATACTGGTATTTATTTTTAAGACAGGAAGATTTTGCCTTGTTTTATTAGAACGCAATATAATACCTTTGCATTTTAGAGGAAACACTACCCATAGTGAGACAAAAATGTCTAATGAATATTGTCCTAATAGTACGTCAGTTCGATAGAATGTAAAAATGAACGCAGAACATGAAATGTTAGATTATTTACAAGTGAAACGGTGAAATAATGCTGTCAATTTTAATTTACCCTGGGTATAACATGATAATGCAATGTTTGTCTTAACGTAAGCTTAGAAAAGGCTTGAACTTACCGAAATGACGTTACTGAGATGACAAGGTTGTTGTTAAAATCATTTGCCCATTATACAGTACGTAAGCTTAGAAAAGGCGGGAACTTACCGAAGTGACGTTACTGAGATGACAAGGTTGGTGCTTAAATCATTTGCCCATTGAAATTTTGATTCGTGGCGAGACAAATAATTTTCATAAATTCTGAAATTATAAAGGACTGGTATGATACTTTGCGGTCAGGAAACGGTCTGTTTTTGAAATATTCCAGTTGAACCCCTGATAATATGACGTCCTCACAAGGCATTGTGGACAATTTTCCTACTCGCAACACCACCAAAAGGAGAAGCTTTTGTTCTGTCGACTCAATGTTTAACTAAAATATCTATTTTTTAAAAAACTCCAGATACTGAGAGAATTACTATATTAGGTTTTGAGGGTACTTTTCGATTCCCGTCTGATTAAAACAGCGGATTTGATTTTTTGGTCACATAATGTAGTTCTAACGAAAGTTCGGGAGGGATGAAGGCAGCGGAACTAATTAAGCTCTACAACCACAACTCACCACTAATCCCGACATAATTACCTCAGTGCACCCTCTCCTCTTCCTCACTCGTTTTGTATCCTCTCTCCAGCTGAGGAGTTAGCCCTCAGCCAAGCGGGTTAAGACAAAGATTTCACTAAATCCAATAAACGCTTCTACTCTCCCACAATCTTAAACAATTGACCACAATTGTACAGGTCACCATTAGGATTTGGAAGATGATCTATTGAATAGATTATCCGTGGAATTAAATAATGATTAGGTATTTTACACCCACATCCGAGTACCCTTCGGCTTACATAAATGCCATTCACTCACAGGTGATTGCGGTCTTAAAACAAGTGAGCGATGAAGCCCTGTTACTGGTGATGGCCTTTTCCTGAAATTTGGCAATAATAATCAGTAATTGTAATAATAATAATAATAATAATTGCTTACACTTATATAGCACTTTTCTGGACACTCCACTCAAAGCGCTTCACAGGTAATGGGGACTCCCCTCCACCACCACCAATGTGCAGCATCCACCTGGATGATGCGACGGCAGCCATAGTGCGCCAGAACGCTCACCACACATCAGCTAGTGGGGAGGAGAGCAGAGTAATGTAGCCAATTCATAGAGGGGGATTATTAGGAGGCCATGATTAGTAAGGGCCAATTGGAAATTTGGCCAGGACACCGGGGTTACACCCCTACACTTTTCGAGAAGCGCCCTGGGATTTTTAATGACCACAGAGAGTCAGGACCTCGGTTTTACGTCTCATCCGAAGGACGGCGCCTGTTTACAGTATAGTGTCCCCGTCACTATACTGGGGCATTAGGACCCACATGGACTGCAGGGTGAGCGCCCCCTGCTGGCCCCACTAACACCTCTTCCAGCAGCAACCTTAGTTTTTCCCAGGAGGTCTCCCATCCAGGTACTGACCAGGCTCACACCTGCTTAGCTTCAGTGGGCTGCCAGTTGTGAGTTGCAGGGTGATATGGCTGCTGTAACAAGAATATCACAACAAGGTCAACAACGTTAATAACTTCATTTATTAAAATACCAATGGTACGCCAACAGTGCAGTGTTGAGCGCTGTTGGCGTCTTTTCTCTCACCGAACTGGATCAGTCTTCACGGGCGCCGAGCGCGGGGTCTGGTGCGGTGGAAGCAATGCGCACAGCGTGCTAATGACTTGTTCCGAAAATTAATAACGCCGTTATCACTCACGGAGAATTCCTCGTGATACCTCATGTGACCCGAAAGTCAAGCATCCTTCGTTGTTTTGAATAAATGGTGAGAACGTGATGCAATTGATTATTATGATGAACCCAGTTCAGCTCTGAGGCTGGTTGATCGCATTATGAATTACTTTACTCGTACAGCTTTGCTTTAAACCATTCTACAAATTTTTTGTAACTCTGGATAAAGAAACCATATAGGCAATTGCTTTTATATTTTACTCTGATTCTCTCTATTGGAACACCACACCAATTCGTTTTTAAATGAATGTGCTTTATTTAACAAGACCTTATATTCATATAAGACCTATATTTCGTAGTCCTTTGACACACGTCTTAAGAATAAAGTCATCTTGAAGAACATTAAAATGTGCTTTGCGTTGGCATCGACCCAACATGACAAACAATGCATTGCATTTTCTTAACATTTCAAGTACATTACCAAAATATACAGACGGAACTCAAATTCTGTACAATTTAAATGCGACGCTAAGAGCCTACACAAGGGGGCTCTACAGTTACGCTTTCATAGAGCCACACACATAGGAAAAACGCACAGTATTACACCTTAAGCTATTAAGGCACTCCATTAAAGTTCACAGCTTATCTCTATCAAGCTGCAAGTCATGAGCTCATTAAAACATACTGGATAAAATATCCATTGTCAGTACAACTTTAGACAGCACCTAACAAAACACATTAAAGACAACAATTCCGAGAACCTACTCGAGCAGGATCAAACGCACGGACGGTTAAAGCGTTAAGGTACAGAATACAACACACTCAAAAACGGACACTTGTTAGCCGTGTCGCTGGACTTCAGTTTGAAATGAATTTGCTTGGAGCAGTTCGGGGCTGTTGACTGTTGATAACAGGAGCCTTTCCTCCCTGCGGCACAAGCGCGCGTCGCCGAAGCCGTCTAGTGCAGGAGATGAGGGGTCCCGCGTGACGTCACGCCGTCGTCCGCGCTGCGGGTCTCGCACCTGCACTCCTCCACCTGGAGCACGCGCCGCTCCCGCTGGGCGACCGCCCCCAGGCACCGCAGCGGCACGAGCACTAGCCGGCTCTTCGCGGGGCCGCAGCGTGAGCAGGCCGCCGAGAGGGGGCCCGTCCCCGCCCCCTCTCCCCCCGGCGGGACGTACAGCGAGGTGCACTGGCCGAAGCACAGCTGGTTGCGCACGGTGACGGTCTCGCATCCGGCAGCTGTCACCCGCTGGCAAAAGTAACGGTTCAGACATACAGTACCATCACTAACAATCCTAAACACAGATCGTTTTTACCCGTTTGCTTTCATCTTTAAGGTATGGATTGTGAAATTTCAAGCCCCACTGCTTCATATCCATCCTTAACTGTATTTCTGTGGTATGACCATTGCTGTAACCCATTAGCCAAAATAAATTGTCTAAGGTTTTGCAGCACAAAACGTTTTTAATCTAATTTTGTGGGGGGCTTTTTGAATTTAATTTTAAAATGAACACCGAACCGAATTTAGCGCACTCGTCCATTTCTATAGGAACTATATTTCACTTTTTACAGCACAGCGTGACATGGCTTGACCTATAACATGCGTCTCAAGAATAAATATTGAGAAATAAAAATTACATTTCAGCCTTTCACCTCTTCAGCCATTTAGTATTCTAACGACTAGGACCCCCCTCAGTTCATGAATTACTGTTTGCAGAAGCACGATGACAAAATAATTTAGTCACTGTTTTCCTTTTAATCAGTCGATCTATTCTTAATAGGGGACTATCAACAAGCAGTGTGCCTTATGAAATTCAATTCGAAAACAAAGACGTTCCCATGACAGGTCCGTGTAAACACCGCTATTTCCACATTGGGAGCAGGCTTGGTGTTCTAGACCAGCGGTTACCTGAGTGAAGGGCACGGCGGCGCAGCTCTGCTTGGAGGGCTCCTTCAGGTTCACAGGCAGCGCCAAAGTCTCCTTCGCGCTGTCGCCCTTCTCGATGGCCGCTCTCCACATGAGGAGACCCTGCTTCTTCCTGTCGTCCGCTTCCGCGCTGACGTCGGCGCGGGGCCGGGGACCCGGCAGAGCGCCCGGTCCGGGGGGGACAGCGGGCCCCGGCCGGCCCAGCGCCAGGAACGGAGGCAGGGCGCCCCTGGCGTGGGACCCCCTGCGGAAGAACTCCGACTGCCGGAGGAACTGGGGACTAACCTTCACCACTCTAACTGTCCCGCGAACGGCCCCGTCTAAGCCCGGGCCGTTTCCCGACGACTCCGGTTCCCTCTCCCGGGCCAGGAGGCTTTCCAGCGCGTTCAGGGGGAACCCGCCGGCCGCAGCGATCAGGGAGGCGCAGAGCAGAAAGTCAGCGAAACCAACCATGTCTGTCTTATTATATTTCCCGCGTATTCTCGGGTTCACCCTGTCTTTACACAAATAGATTCTCTTTTTAAAGCGTAGGAAACGCTAAACCGTTTTTTTTTTAAATATTAAATAAAAAGCTTTTGGTAATATATGCTCTAAGATGTACGGGTTCAAGGTTACGTCAGGAGGTAACCCTGCTGTCAGCTCTGGCAGAGACGCGGCCCAAGGCGTTTATATACAGTCCCGGTCAGGAACTTCACCTGACTTGTCATCCGGGGTGTCGATTTTCCCATCCTTACAGCTCAGGCGGTAGCAGGGACTTCACAGGCGACACCTGCTTAACAGGTAGACATGAAGCCGATCAAAAGATTTTATATTTTAAAGCCCCTTCTTTATGATTGTTGTTTTTTTATGGGAGACAGGTTTGTTAAGCGCCTGGTCTCTGACAGCTAGATCACAGTGGATATTGTACCGAAAACGTTGACCAAACGATACGGGTATTTTGCGTGGCAGCTGTACATTTTTGACATTTCTTGCCCTGTATTAGGCTTGGCAGTTGTCTCCGATTTCACTGTGCTTACTAACGGTTGAAACCCGGTTTCAGCGCGTCAGAACACGACTTTAATATCGATGCGATAGATCACAACTGAAATAATCTGTGCTGAGTCGTAAATTAGACTTCCCCCTGTGCCATTTCAGGCCTTCGCTATGATGAGTGATTCTTGCTGAACAAGAATTGTAAATGAACGTCGAAATCCCAAGGAAGCGACATCTTATTTTGAGTAATATAAGAAACACACTGAAATACCTGAAAAAATTGTAATCATGATCAGTTTAGTTTACAGAGAAGCGAAACGGACGATAACGGAACGCGTTGTTGTCATTAGTCACAAAAAGAATGATTTTTTATGCTAAAAGTTAAAACAAATAAGCCAGGAAATTGTAAAAAAAAAAAGAGACCAGGCGCGAAATTTAAAATAACCTGGAGAGAGTGTAAATGAAGTCAGTCCTAACAACATGGTGACGCTTGTTCCAGTACGACATGACAGATCAACGGCAATTATTTGATCGCTAAACTGCCTGAGAAATACGAATGTCACAGTTTTCTTTCATGAGGCGATTTTCAATCTGCTTTTCCTGTTTTCTGAGGCCGCAGGACAAGTTTAAAGACCCCAATTGAAGGCGAGGGAGATGGGAGAGAGAGAGAAAAATGACATTTTTTCCTCCGACTGAAATAGACCGAGTTCATTCGGAGACAGAATAACGTACAGCGCAAAGGAGGAAAGGAGAGGCCTGAGAGAGTGAAGAGGACAATGACAATTTTAAATCTTAATTTGAACATTTCCTGTTTTCTTAAATGACTCAAACAAGACTTAGGTCTCCTTGTTTCGAAACTGAAAGCTACAGAAAAGAGAGAGAATGTGTGAAACATGAGAGAATTCAGGATCCCCACATACACAAGTAGCTACAGCAGGTATCTCAAACTCCCTTCCTGGAGATCCCAGTTATCTTCTAGGTTTTCAGCTTGAAGGCTCAATAAAACAGTCCTCCAAATTCCTTAGTCAGGACTTTCCTTAAGTTTTAGAGTTGATGACTTAAAACGACATTCACCTGTCTTCATTACGATTAAAACACCTCGGAGCCAGGTTAGAAGAATTGGAGTTCTGTAGTTAGTTAATTAGATTGGCTGGGTAACAGCTCTCAGTCGGAATAAACCTCAGAAGACGGTGGGCATGAGAGAAAATGAGTTTGATATCTCTGCCCTAGAGTTGTTTTTGTTTATTTTCTAATCGCAGAGCTTGGATTTCCTTTGTTTAAAAACATGATAGTAATGTTAGGGTGATGTTTTTTTTATCCGAAATGTGCATTAGATACAAGAACTGACAGTGGGTGGGAAGCTCATCACTTCTCAAACTTGCTCTCAACTAGCTGTGTGCAGTGCAGTGATTTAACACAGAAATAACATTTTTCACTTCAGCCCAATTTGGCGGGGGGGGGGGGGGTTAAAATGGCTTATTTTGAGTAAGAAACACAGGACAACTTTTGTCCCAGAGCAACACGGCTTTGAAACGGGTTCTGCTAGCCCTGCACTTTCTGTTTGATTCTGTGCCTCGTCAGGGGTACACAGCCCTTCAGCATCAGAAACAACCCAGTGGCGAGAAAGTGGAAGCACTGCCCTCCCTGCTGGAGTTTCCCAAGCTCAGGTCTGGACACCTGTCAGTCCCACGAGGGTGTTCGATTTAGAGATTCTCTCTACTGTAGGTCTGTTCCCAGGCTCTTCCGAACTCCGGGTCCGCGTGGTGCCGACGGGACTCCCGGACCCCTGTATTCCCCACTCCGAGGCGACTCCCTGTAGGAGTGCCAATCTCCCGAGGGCACCCCCGCCCCAGAACCAGAGCACCCTGGGACAGTTTCACCAGCCGGGCAGTGACTGGCACAGCTCGGACCTCGGACAGGTGTGGGCATTGAGCAAAGAGCAGCGCGAACCAGGAATAAACTGGTGGCAGTTTAAATAAAGTGAGCACAAGCCCCCCTGCTTGTAGCGTGTTTCTCTTTAACCCCCCATCCTCACAAACTGAGGGAAGGGGGTCATCTGCAACCCTCTGACTGTACCAAATGCAGCGCTTAATTTTGGGGTGCCGTTTCAGATGTGAACCTTCGTGATTTTGCGCTCGCAGGACCCAGCTGCCAGAGCAAGAGTGCCAAGGTGACCCAGGCTGTGCCCAGAAAAGGCCCACAATGCAACAGCGATGATGCATCTCGTGGCCGTATTGGTGAGACAGAAGGGAGGAGCGACCCCTCACCCAGCAAACCAACTCTCACAATCAGAGTTGTGCAGAGGCCTGGTCTTGGAAATGAAAGCTGTGATCCAGCCGGAATGGATAGTACTGGGGAACACAATGGTCAATTTGTCTGATACAGCTAATTATGAAAAGGAACAAGAAGGGGCCTAACATAGTGGGGCAGAGCGGTGGCTCTGTGGCTAAGGATCTGCGCCTGTGGCTGGAAGGTTGCCTTTTCAAATCCCACAGCCGGCAGAGGAATCCTGTTTTGTTGGGCCATTGAGCAAGGCCCTTAACCCCAACAGCTCCAGGGGCGCCATAAAAATGGCTGACCCTGCACTCTCACAACAAGCTTCTCTCTCCCCACCTGTGTGTCACATGGAGAGCGAGTTGGGGTATGAGAAAAGACAAATTCCTAATGCAATAAATTGTATATGGCCAATAAAGTGATCTTATCTATTGCCCTCTCCCTGGTGTGCACAGATCCCTGAGGGGCTCACTCACTCACAGCTGAGGTCAGGCTCATGTCATGTCTGATCAGAACTGCGAGCTGATATTGGAATAAACATTAAAGCTCGACCTGGAATGTGTGGTATTTGAACTGGTCACAGATGCTCATTTTATTATTCCTTTGTCTTACCAGAAAAAGGCATGGGAATTTGAAATTATAATGAGGACCTGTAGACCCATTTGTACAACAATGTGTTCACAAGAGTGAACTGAGAAAAGCACCTGCCTCAAGGATACCACGGCAGTGACCCATCTTGGATTCGAACCCGAGACCGTCCTAACCAGACCCTAACTGCTGCTCCACACTGCTGCTACCCTGATCAGTTACCCATGTATGGTGTAGGAATAATACATTTCACATGTCTGTCTGAGCAGTTTGTTTTATCTTATTCCTGTGAGAAAAAAGGTACAATTTGCACTTCACAAACTGTCACTGCACATTGTAAAACTTATGCTTATATAAGTAAAAATATTGTTTCCTACTACTTATGACACACTTTTTGTACCCTTTTTGTGTCATCTCACAGAGGTTAGACAAAAATCATATAGGAAATCATAATATACTATCAAATACCCTGAAGTAACAATATTATTTCAGGTGAAACAGTTGACTATTAGTCTGCAACAAATATTGCACTTTATCACTCTCAGCAAAGCATGGGACTTTTTTATAACTATCCCTGACAGGATTAGGTTTTGTATGGCTTTCAGGACAAGCGGGGGTGTGTGACAAAGACACTTCAGAGGAAAACAGTTTTATGGTGCAAACCATTACGACCCCTGATGAGTCTTTAGAACTCACACACCCAGAGAGTGAGAGCGTCCTTAGAAAAGAGCGAGACACCTGGTGCACAGGAGCGTAGGTGTTTTACAATCTGATTGAAATGGTAATGATTCAGAATTGTCTTAAACTACACATTGTTTCCACAGGATTTACCACACTTCCTATTTTACACTCCAGCCCATGAAATCAAGGCATTCCACTTGCTTAAGGTGGATTACCATGTACATGGGAATACTACTGCAGTTCAGGGGCAGCATAGCGTATCTAGTGGGTTGCGGGTTTGAGTGCTCACTGCAGGCACTGCTGAGGTATCTCTGTACTTCCACCCCAGTTGCTCCAGTTCTACCAGCTGTATCAGTGGCAATCTGTATGGCCAGGGGGTTTCTTCCTTGTGACAGACAGGCGTCCTGTGCAGAGGGTGAGAGGGGGGGATAGTCACCTGCTCTCTTGAGAATCAGGATGAGCTCTGGCCCAGTGAGCCAGTGAGGCTCAGATATGGATCACATCACCTCCACCTTGCCCCCCATTCCCCATGGGCCTTGACTTTGTATTTCAAGACTTCAAACAATGTAATAATAATAAATGCGAAATAAAAATTCCTTTCAATTCTGTATTTCAATTATGAAACTCAGGCATCTGACTAGTAACCTATCGTTGATATCGTAGGACCTAGGCCTGTCGTGTCACATGACCTTGTAAAGATGGCGGCCTCCGTGCTGTGCAGGAGGACAGCTTCGTTATGGGGTGTGTTTCGAAGCATTTCGTCCCAAAATACCCTAACACCCGAGTTCTCTAGATGTGGGTCCTTCTTGCAAGTCGCCGCCTATAACCCCAAGCCCTTAAAACTCAACTTGAAGGACCCATACATTCCGGATCGAGACAGCGAGAAGACTCCGGAGTGGCAGAAATCCGAGAAGTATGACCGCAAGCTGTTCGCCCGCTACGGGTCGGCTTCGGGGGTCGACGCGGCGAAACTGTGGCCGAGCCCCGAAAAGCTGAAGGAGATAATAGCCGAGGAGCAGGAGTGGAACCCGTCGCTGCAGGAGATGCTGAACAACATCGCCAGCAGAGAGAAGGAGAGAGCTAGGATACTCCAGGCGAGGTGAGCGGGGAATCGAGTCGCTAGTAACTGGGAGGTCTGCTGCTCTGCCTGTCGTCGCGTACGAAAAAGACCAATACACTACAACAAAGTTGCACACAAGAGCATACATAAAGTAGCTTCTTTAATCGATCACTTCATGTTAAAACGAGAATAAATTGTCTTCTTTTTGTTTAGAGTAACTCTTGCGTAGATCGTTTTTACAACAGGTTTCCGGACAGAACTGTAGGTATGAGAGATCATATTCTTTTTTTTTTATTAAACGTATAAATAATTTACAAATACAGCTACAACCAGAGGATTAGAAACAGGTACAAGAGGGAAAAAAAACAAACAGACAAAAAACATTTAACCGCCAGATGTAATGAAGTAAATTATGTGATCAAATTGTATTTTGTACATTCATCATATATCATATTATTTCTCAATTTTTTATTGGATTTAAATAGTGTTTCAGCTCCGCCTCAAAAGTGCTAAAAAGGGGAGTATTATTAGACCATTTTGATTTATGAATGTTAAATTTACCCAGAATGACTAATACATGTACTATAAATAAATGCTCTTTTTCCAAATTTTCTATTAAACAGTACAATAAAATATCAAAATCCTTCAATCTAAAAAACACCTTTAACTGCCTGCAAACAAAACTCTGCAAGTCCTTCCAAAACAACTTCACAAACCAACACCTAACAGATAAATGCACCAAAGATTCCCTTTCAGCCCAACAAAAAACACACAGATCATCCTGCTCCTGCTTAAATTTAGAGAGCACTAATTTAACTGGATAAAACTTATGAACAATTTTAAACAATATCTCTTTAACTTTATTTGTAATACAATATCTATCAGGAGTTGTCCAAACTAACTTCCAGTTTATATTTTCAAACAGTGCATTCCAAAAAGATAAACAAGAAGGGATAAGATGGTATTTACAAAGTTTCCTTATATGAGTATTGTTACATTTCTTATCCTTTATTTCCATGCCATCCAAGAATAAATCCGTTGTAAGACCAGAAAGGACGTCAGTCCTAATAGCGCTTTGATTTGCTTTTAACAAGTTCACTACACCTTCCGGAATGGCATAAAAAACTATTGCATATTCCTTAGAGGTGAAAGGGAGCTGAAATCTCTAGGAATTCAGGATAAGTAAACAATCTACCGTCTTGATTCAACAGTTGAGCCACTCACTAAATACATTTTGTTGTTATACCAAGTCTGTAAAAAAAAACTTAAATGTTTTATTATTCCAAATATAATATGTATGTGGTGAAAAATTGTGTTTGTATAATAAAGTCCAGTATCATAATACTTGCTTATGAAAATTAGATAACTTAATTGGGATTTTTTTATATCAAAGTTACATTTTAACAAAAAGTCAAGATCCCCAACATTCAGAAAAATTGTTTGGAATAAAATTCAAAATACTCTATTTATTATGAATATATTTCCTAATCCAGTTAATTTTAAATGTTATATTTGACATATAAAAGTCTATAACATTCATGTCACCTTGATTTTTTTGGTTTACTCAGAAGGTGTTTTCTAATATAATGAGGTTTATTCTTCCAAATAAAGTTATATAATAGTTTGTCAAACTCATCAATGAGATACGAAGGAACATTCAGTGAAAGTGAAGCGTACACAAAGCGAGAGATACCCTCTGCTTTCGACAGTAGAACCCCACCTGCCTACGATAGGTCCCTCATTAACCAAGACTGGAATCTTTTTTTTTGCATCTAAATTAGAATCCTTAAGAGAAAACAGTTCACACTTGTCAGTATTCAAAGACAATCCTGAGACTGATGAGAACACATTTAAAACCTCAATTGCTTTAGAGACTTCTTTATTATTCTCAAGAAAAACAGTAGTATTGTCTGCTAGTTGACAAATCTTAATTTCTCTTCCCAAGATACTAATGCCTTCCATAATCCTATTATTAATATGAAGAGCCAAACACTGAGTTACTAATCAAAAAGAAAAGGAGATATTGGACATCCCTGCCTAGTACCTCTGCCAATTTCAAATCTCGGAGATGTCCCGTTATGCAATCTGACTGAGCTATTACACCCATTATAAAGAGTCTTAACAACATTCTGAAAATATTCGCCAAAACCAAAAAATTCTAAACACTTAAAACTAACTCTACTGTATCAAAAGCTTTATTAAAGTCCACAAATAAAATATAACTATCATCTTCTTTAAGATCACTATAATCTATCACTTTACCTCCCACCTCATATTCGATGGCTCATTCCAAGTGACGCCTGGAGGTGCTGTGCAAGAGGTCAATTCGACTGCGCTTCTTGTTTATTGGGTACGAGGAACCGCAATGCAAAACGGAACGGTATTTCAGACCTTAATAGTAAAAACACCTTCATTTAAGGTTCATTTTTAACCGTCATGAAGTATTTCGTTTTTACTAGCCATTAAGTAGTTGGTGAACTTGTTGCTAAATACGGTTTTGAAAACGTGATTTCCCCCCTTAATTTCATGGCCACTTATTTTACATTCAAAAGCATTACTTTTCTTGGAATACTTGAGCCAAATTAAAATAAGGATCCTTTAACTGTTTCGTTGTGTTTTGTGATTGGAAAACGTAAGAGGTTTGACAATCGTAAAATTAGCACATTCGGCAGCCTTTAGTAAGATAATTAAATACAAACTCCGTAAAAAAAGAAGTTGTTACTGGGTTGGTATAGAAAATTGAAGGTTGGTTTAGCACTACTTTGACCGTCTTTTAATTTAACATCATTTAATAATTATAATAATAATTGCTAACACTTATATAGCGCTTTTCTGGACACTCCACTCAAAGCGCTTTACAGGTAATGGGGACTCCCCTCCACCACCACCAATGTGCAGCCCCACCTGGATGATGTGACAGCAGCCACAGTGCGCCAGTACTCTCACCACACACCAGCTATCAGTGGGGAGGAGAGCAGAGAGATGGGAATTATTAGGAGGCCATGATTGGTAAAGGCAAGGGGCAATTTTGGCCAGAACGCCGGGTGTTACACCCCTACTCTTTTCGAGAAACACCCTGGGATTTTGAATGACCACAGAGTCAGGACCTCGGTTTTACGTCTCATCTGAAGGCGCTTGTTTACAGTATAGTGTCCCCGTCACTATACTGGGGCATTAGAACCCACATGGACCGCAGGGTGAGCGCCCCCTGCTGGCCCCACGAACACCTCTTCCTGCAGCAACCTTAGTTCTTCCCAGGAGGTCTCCCATCCAGGTACTGACCAGGCTCACACCTGCTGAGCTCCAGTGGGCTGCCAGCTGTGAGTTGCAGTGATATGGCTGCTGGCTTATTTACAGAGTTGTACCTTTTTACTTTGCTTTGTTAGAGAGAAGCTCATCGCCGCCAACATGGCCAAGATGCCGCAGATGGTGGCGGACTGGCGGCGGGACGTGCGGACGCTGAAACAGAAGCAGCGGGAAGACAAGGCCCGGCGGGACCGGCTGCTGGCGGAGGCAAGGGAGCGGTTCGGCTACGCGCTCGACCCCCGCAGCCCCAAGTTTCAGGAGATGGTGAAAGAGATTGAGAAGGAGGAGAAGAAGAAGAAGAAACTGCTGAAAAGGAGGAGAAAAGAGGAAGATGCCCGAGCAACGGAGGTTTCAGGAACGTCCGAGCCCGCCTGAATTTTGGCCTGACGCTCAAAGCGGACTTGAGGGTTTTTTTTTAATGAGCTAGAGCTTTGAGAACACAACTGAATCAAGTGAGGCGCAAACAAGGACATTTTCTGAGAAGTTCAGTTTCACTTACAGGTTTTCACCCCATCACTTGTATAAAACATTTTGCTGCGACACATTAAGGCTGCTGTATACAAACAGCACTAACGTAAGGTAGAAAAAAAAACAAATAAAATAATATTGATTACTTTCTTTAGACTCTGGATTTTATTTTATTTATCCAGTTGCGTCTTTGCTAGCTTATGCGTTTTTATAAAACCCATATGTACCCCCCACCAGTGAAAAACCTGACCTCTTGAAAATTTGGATAATGTCCAAAGACTAAACAAGGATTTATGTACAAACAAGTAGTTAAAAACTGTCTCTTGTGTGGCTGAGTCTTTAACAAATGATGGTGAGATTCTGTGGTATAAATAACTCCTCTGTATGTGTTGGAAAAAACTTTAGGAAAGTAATGTATGAGAAGGAAGTATACTTTCAGAGAAATGTTAGCAATATTAATAATGTCAATGCAGTAGGATCTCTGTCACATAAACCAGCTGAAGATAAGGCTTTACCCTTTATTTAAGTGCCATAAAAAAAGCCAAATGCCACAAATTTAAATTTAATTGACTTTAAGAGTAATAGCAATGTTTTTTGGTGTAAAAAAAGAAAGATCTTTTAAAACACAAAATATATACAGGATATTTTACGGTTTAAATATTAGCATTTTAATTAAAGCAATTTATCTTCACTTTGTTGTAAATCACTTCTATTGATACAGAGTTCTTTAAAAAAAACAGTGTAAACGCTGGAGTCTGATCACAGCCCCGGGTCTGGCTACACGAAGCACTGATTTGGAGGGGTCTTGCTGCCGCTCCAAGTCCCAGGCTCTCACTGCTGCACAGCACTGGGAGCCAAGCGGTACGTGCAGGATCTTGTTCCGGTGGGAACGTCCGACTTGCACAGTGAAAGATCTCAGCCGAGCGCTCGGGCTCGTCAGTTGTGTCAGCTGCGACACCACAGTTAATGGCATTGAACACGTTTACCTTTCCTGCCCCAGGATCCCACACCCACTCTTTCACTCACGGTAATTTAGCACTGAGGTGGTGTTTTTGCTTAACACTTCAAACTCTCTCTCGTATTTCCTTGGCTTCTTGGCTTTGATAACACCCCCATCCGCCAACACAAGGATGGGCACAAGGGCTTTGGTTTTTATTCCATCTGTCCTTGGACATGCATTCCAAACTGTAATCCAGAGCTGGCACAACAAAACGTTTAATCTAAACTGAATACAAGCCAGAATGATCATGATGCTCTTTGAGTTACTAAACAGCACCTGACATGCAGACTACCTGACATGCAGAAAAACTGTTTATGCGAGCCAGACTTGTAATACGTTGGGTTTACAAGCAAACGCTGTTCACTTCATCACTAAAACAGAAATCCTATCACATGCCCCAGATACAGGTGCTACCCACAGAATATAATATAGTGTGACATGAGCTGCAGAAGACCCAGAGCTCTGAGCCACCCCAAAAACATGAAACATGAAACATGTAAACACTGCAAAAACTTTAAAAAAGTCAGGCTCTTGGCACGTTCTGCAGGGAGAGCAAACATTTTTTCCTCCACTAGCCTGTAGGAAAAGGAGGCTCTGCAGTTGGGAATTCAGGTGAATCAATCTCCTGTTACAGCTGCTGGGAACAGAATCCATATCGGCATATCTCAAGTCTGGAGCTGAGACTGGAAGGACTACTCCCAACTCGGCCAAGCAAACAAGAGCTCAGTGCACATGAGTCCAAGCTCTGTTCTTAAAACCAGAACCTGTGCAACCTGAAGAAATGGTGCCATCATCAAGCGATGTAGAAATGAGACAGGAGACCTGCAAGAAGGTGCTCAATGAATGAAGACTATCCACACTAAAGGAACAAGTAATAGGTTTATTCCATGCCGAATCATTGTGTTTTCTTTGATGCTCTTTTCAGCATGGAATAAATCTATTGTTCCTTTCAGGCCTACGCATCCTGACGCAGCTACCCACCTGAACTACCTATCCACCCTAAATTCTACCATCCTTGCCACCTCTGTGCTCCATTCTAAGGATATCATACAGGTTTTCCACACTGTACAATGCCAGTGATACAAACTGTAAACATGAGAAGCATAAATGTGCAACAGACAATAAGGAAGATCTGTCAGAGTAAATCACTAAGGAAGAGGAAAGAGAGCCTGTGAAACACAGGGCTGAGGTGTGAGGTGAGGTGTGGAGAGCTGTCACTCGCAGGCAGGCCTTTCATTTGCTGACCAATCAAAAGACCAGAAGGCAGCTCCCACCCCCTAAAAGAGGTTAACCAGGCTCTCCTTGGGTATCTGGTCTGCTGTATCTCTGGTCAGGGAGCCACTTCTGTCCATCAGAGCTCAGTGACCTCATCCACATCGTTGGCTTTTAATTTGGAGAGAGCAGCGTGAATCCTGAACTGCGTCCGGGATTCCATGGAATACTCCTTGTAGTTGTTTCTGCACAAGAGCCACAGAACAAAATGATCAAAAAATAAGGATGGGCATTGGAGATTTGCAAAGTGGCCTCACAAAATTAGAAAAACAAATAGCTCATCTGGGATGGTACTATTAGTTTCAAAAGAAAAACAGGATAAAAAAATCCACTTAAATGTTATTATTAATGAATAACTGAACAGGAGCATTGCAGGTGGCAAGTTGTAAATCCAAATGTGTCCAGCAGGGGGAGACTCACTTGGCACGGTGCAGCAGTTTGATAGCTCCCTCCTTGCGGCCTACGTCAATATACAGCAAGCTGAGCTCCAGCATGGCATTGGGAACCAAGTAGTGGTCATATCTGATCTTCTTCTCACTGCAGGAACATGGAAGACAGATGTTATATGAGACAAAATTATCTTTGTCTCTGTATTCCTTCTCGTTTTGGAGATGCAGTTCTTTAATGTTGTATAAACACACATACTAGCATGCATATTATAAAAGATTAAAAATGGTACTGCAAAATCAAATTTAAATGTAAAGAAATGGAGACCAAAGTTATGATACTGTTTTTAGAAAAATACTAGCAGGTAATAAACAATTTTTCAGATTAGGTATTAGATCTAGTAAAAGATCTTAGTCAAGGGGGTAGATCAACAGTTTAGATTAAGAACAAATCTGCAACTTGATTTCACCTGGACAGTTTTACTTATCTAATTCCCCCTGTTGCTTCATAGTAATAAGATTGCTACAGCGATTGAGCAGCGTGGAGACATGGCATTTAGTGCTGATGCATCACAGCTCTTGGAGACATTCGATTCTGGACTGGAGAGCCTAACTCAGTACTTGTGTGGGCTCCACTGTCTTTCCATGTTCCAGAGACATGCCAGCGAGGTTGATTAATGGGCTGTGTGCGATACATGTGTGTGCGCTACGAGTGGTATGTACTGCGTGCTGTGTGCTGTGAGTGGTGTGCACATGTGTGTGCTGTGATGGACAACCAGGTCTTCTAGGATGCAGACCCAGTTGCACATCATGCTTACACGAGAGGTGTTGGTTTGTCGTGACCCATGCCAGTCATTGTCCTTCCCAGGATGGATAGATGGCTGGAGGCAGCAGTTAAGGTACCAGTTGTGTTAAAAGTACCGCAGGGCAGCAGATTACAAGGCTGGTCAGGTTGCACAGCCCTGGTCTGCAGTGATACGGTGGGTGCCGGAAGGGTGGCAGTCACCCAGAGCCCAGGAGGAGCAGGATTACCTCTTGCAGACCTGAGAGAAGCATTCCTCCGCTGCCTCCGTATGGCCCTGGTTCTTCAGGCACAGTCCCTTCAACAACAGGATCACAGACCTGTCGTCCACCGTGTACTCGTTCACTGGACACAGAGAGAGGCAGAGGGCCTTGGTCATGAACTATTTCCTGCTTGGCACAGTATGTTAATGAAGGCTTGTGTTGACATTTTTTGCTTCCCCCCAAAAAAAATATTTGGACCTGTCAGAGCCTTTTATATCAGCATTCAGTCAAATCTCAGTCATGCTTTTGAACTACACTGGAAGTGTACAGAGTTGCTGTCCTCCCAGAATAATTATAAAATGTAGCCAAGCATGGTCATAAAATAGTTTAATGAATAACACCTGGACGGAGAAAGAGAGACAGGGTAATATCACAAGGATTCTTTTAGATTCAAGTACAAAATGCAACATGTAACATATGAACATTATGCTGATGACCCCACAGCAAGGAAAGTCAAATGTTCTCTAATAAAACAATGTGCCATTTTATTTCAATTTTATTTTCTAATACTGGCCTGCTGGCATTCAGTACACTCACTGAGATTTGTGGATACTGAGGCCTAAGCAAGCTGACATTTTTGCATGCCGAGTCCTGAGCATGCTGGCATTGGTGTATCCTGGGGCCTGGTGTATGCTAAGGCCTGAACATGCTGGGATTGGTGTATGCTGAAGATGAGCATGCTGGGATTGGTGTATGATGAGGCCTGGGAAGTGCCTGTACCTGGTGCCTCCTGAAGAGTGCGCTCTGCTTCCAGGAGAGTCTCCATCATCCCTGCTGTCAGCTCCGGACGTTTCCTGATCATGGTGAAGCCGTTCCACATGTACATCATCTCCTGTAGGACAAAAAGCACAGTATAGTACCTGTACTGACACCGTACACCCTACATACTTTCAGTTATATAATGATCACTAAACTTTGTCTTACAGCCAAAATCCAGCAGGTTTTGAAGGGAAGGTGTCTTTAACTTTTTACAATACTTCACAGAGATTGCAATTTCTGCCATCTCTGTGAAGTATTAAGCCCTATTTGACATCCTCTCTCAAGCCTTAAGATATTGATAAATTAAAAGAGATCTAGAAATCCCGCTGGATTTTGGCCTTAAATTTGAATGTTCCCAATTCAAAGAGCTGCTGGTGACATCTACAAATACTTCCCCTGAAATGTTTGCATATATTTAAATGTTTTCTGAACATGGGCATTGATGCATCTGTTGGCTATACTGTATTCATATCTCAGCTACCGTTGAACAATGGGCTTAATGATGCAGCAATATTACACAAACATGAACACTAGAAGACACCACCCAAAGCTGTCAAAAGTAATGGACTTGACTCTGTTTCAGTGACGATCATTTCTAAGGATCACATAACTAATTATCTGCAATATGAGGGCTGTTGTGTTCATTGTTTTGGCTCTTTTCACCCTAAGGGTATCTCAGTCTTACCAACACAGGCACGGGCAGCCGTACGGGGTTGCTGGCCTTGTAGCGTCTTGCCTTGCGGATGGCGAACTTCTCTGTGGGGGGGGACTTGCCTGCAATCTTCTGCTTGAATGAGGGCACCTGTCTGAGATATAGTCAGGGACAGACAGAGACCAAGACGTGTCAAGTTCTGGTTCCTTGGAACCACTGGACAGACACACATATTTCTAGGTTACTTAAAGCGTGTTGAAAATACTGAAGGAGAAGCATCATGGATTCCCCAGAAAACTAGACACAAAAAACACCAAAACAAAACCAATTTAATTTGCTATACTAAAATAGTCCAATATATCTCAATGTGACAGTGTGTTGGTGTAGAGTTCAGTATATCTCAAGAGTGGCACAGTGTGCAGGAGTCGTGTTCAGTATATCTCAATGTGGCAGCGTGTAGGTGTAGTGTTCAGTATATCTTAATGTGGCACAGTGTGAAGTGGTAGTGTTCAGTATATCTCAATGTGGCACAGTGTGCAGCGGTAGTGTTCAGTATATCTTAATGTGGCACAGTGTGAAGTGGTAGTGTTCAGTATATCTCAATGTGGCACAGTGTGCAGCGGTAGTGTTCACTATATCTCAATGTGGCACAGTGTGAAGTGGTAGTG
This sequence comes from Lepisosteus platostomus, assembly GCF_059453375.1. Taxonomy (NCBI): domain Eukaryota; kingdom Metazoa; phylum Chordata; class Actinopteri; order Semionotiformes; family Lepisosteidae; genus Lepisosteus; species Lepisosteus platostomus. The sequence goes on from NC_142623.1 coordinate 17,158,861, forward strand.
TTCAGTATATCTCAATGTGGCACAGTGTGCAGCGGTAGTGTTCACTATATCTCAATGTGGCAGTCTATACAGTTAATTCAGTGCTGTAAGTGGATGGGAAAGTCTGCAGTCTTCCTACCTGAAGAGCTCCACTTCATTGTCCCCAAAGGGCCTAGCTTCATCCCGGGGCAGCATGCTGAGGTAGGCAGCTTTCATGTACACATACATGGCCTGCAAAGACACAGTGGAGTCAGTTCCAACCTGCCAACACACACTGGGGGGCTGAGCCCTCCTCAGAGAGATGCTGGGTCCCTTTTAGTAAAGCAGATTGCATTTTCTTTGAAGTGTGCTGAACCTGCACATGAATGAATGAATTCGAAGCATCAGGAAACATCAGAAAGGCTACAACCCAGAGGTGGCAATTTGGCCCATCTAGTCTTTTTTTAGTAGATAATGTATCCAAAAATCTCATCCAGCTGTTTCTTGAAAGAAACGTCCTTCAAACGCATCATCCGGTCAGATTCTGAACAGCATCCTCTTTTTTCACTTTATGGGCGGAATAAGTAATCGGGAACAAATTGCAAAGTAAGTTCAGCACACCCTTGTATTTCAGTCCTATGCCTTTACTCCTCAGGTTACCCAGGTGCATTGTGGTTCTTGTGCTGACTAACTCTACAAGCCACAGTAAGTAATCTCACCTTTGACCAGCGGCTCTCCTTGCTCAGCAGGTCGGCAAAGAAGTAGGCCATCTTCCACACCCTCTTGTAGGTGTGGCACCACATCAGCTCCCAGTAGCACATGTGGTGGAACTGCTTCCAAGCCTGCTGGGCCTTGCAGCCCTCCTCAAACAGCTCAACTGCCTGGCGACACAGACACAGACCCCTCGGGTCAGGATGAATGAGAAAACACTTCACTGCCAGACACAGTTCTGAATCAGAAATCAGTAATCGGCATTCAAAATTAAAGCAAGTGTTACTTTTTTTTAATTTTGACTTAGATATCCCCATCTCCCATACATAAAAAAGACCCGCCCACACCTGAACGGCAGAATAGAGTGTGCGTTCAGAAAACCCGTCCCTCAGGGCCCCAAGACTCACCTCATCTATGTTCCCCTTGATCTCCTCAGTCCGGCCTGCGAAGAACAGGAAGATGGCTCCCTGAGACACGTAGAAAGAGACACAAGATGGGAGTTAGTGCTTTATAAAGAACCTTAATGATCACAGCTCCCTAAGAAAAAATCAGTAGTGGTGTGAACAGAACATCATGAGAAAAAGGGCTAATGTAGTCCTTATCGGAGCCATAAGAATACTAGAAAAATTAGCCTTTTCTGTACTTTTCTGAACTCATGTGAACTTGTGTATAACAGACTTGTTCTTCTGACTTACCCGTGGGTACCGAAGCAAGAAAGGTTTCAGCAGCTTCTCAGCATCAGCTACCTCACCCTCCCCTGTACCTACATTAAGGACAGAAAGAAAACACAGATTTCACACATAATGTCGAAACAGCCCTATCACGTTCACACCATCCTCCCGCGTTCACCTAAAGTTGCACAAAGACTAATGTGCTGTTGCAGCGTCTTCCCTCCAGGAAAAGAAGCACAAACCAAACTACACTCTCACCCGCTCCCTAAGCAAACAAAATACCCCCACCCCACCCCAAAAGGGTTTATTTAAGTAGGAATCACCGGTAGCCTGTTTTGTTTGCTAATTTTCACGCCCAGCCACTTCAATCAGGAATCAGCAACTGTTTAGGACTTGACTTTAGGAATGACGCCTGCAGACACGCCCACTCGTCAAACCCATTTGCCGTGTGCATGCCTCTCAAGCCTGCAGTCTCCTAGGGTTCGCCACTGCACTGCCAGAGGCCCGTGGCAGACTAACGCCACGCTGACCCGCGGCACCCAACCAGCTGTGCCCGTTCACCTGGGGTATCCAGGTCACGCTCAGGTACGACACGGCCTGGGCTGTAACCAGGCATGCCTGGACTGCGGGTCCCAACCGGCCTTCGATGGCTGAGCAGCAGAGGAAGCACTTCCGAGAGGCGACAGGTTACCGAGTATGAAGGTAAGGAAGGTGTAGTAGCAGAGCAGCAGCAAGGCGCACAGCATGGAGCGCAGGTTCAGAGAGGTGGCTCCCTCCTGCAGCTGGGTGAGGCCGTATTCCTGCAGAGAGACACCGCGAGTCAGACCCACACTCCGTTTCTGTCCCCGGGCCGTCTTGCTCAAGGACTGCGTTCCTGCCCCAGCCCGTCCCCTGCAGGACCTCTCTCCCTTTCCCAGTCAGTGGCTTTGAGGCTTGGATAGGGCAACATTTGATCTTCTTTTACAGATTGAAGTATTTTCTTTTTAAATCTGCAACATTTCTCTACAACAGACTCTGGGGAGCACTGTGCATGACTCTTCTGTGGTTAGCTCACATTCTGACAGCTTGGGGCCCTGCTTCACCAGACAAACATCCTGTTCACTGGCGGTAACTTCACTTACTAGCAGAGTTAAAACAATCCACAGGGTCCCTGCCAATAAAAAGTCCATATCCAACACCAAACATTTATTTAAGTAAATATACTTATTTCTATCAGCCATCAGGGCAAGACATTCCTTAAGGCCCATAAGCACACTTGAGCTGATTGTAAGGAACATCTTGCTGCTGCGATGATTAAAATTATATTTTACTTGGTTTTGAGATGTGACTCAGGTTTCGAAGCTGACAATCCTCTGTTTGAATACACCTCCAAATTTTAAAAACGTCAAGTGACATGTGGCATCTGGATTGTGCTTCAGCAGTAAAGACAATCCAGTTGTGCCAGCCAGCCCAAAGTCACTACCTTGTCCCCAGAGAACCCAGCGAATTCCAGGAGTTTCAGAATCCGAGCAGGAAAGAGAGAGAGCGTCTGTGGGAGGCAGAAATAACATGGTAAAGGACAAGGATAACAAAACAGTCATTTATGAACAAACACAGTATTTTCCACAGCATGTGATGCAGTGTTCAAACCATCATCCCTGGAGCCTGGATCATTTTTTGCCAGCCTGCAAACTGCCTGCAAACAGCCAGAAGAACTCTAGAGGCAGCCCTGTGGCTATGGGTTCAACTGTTGTACAGTTGTTGTTATTAAGTGGTGCTCCATTCAAAATTACTTCAGCAGTTACCTCCTGTCTAAATAGGTAAATCAAGGTTGTTGTTGTAAATGAGTATTTGTCATCCACTGATGTATCTGGTTAATCACAAGCTGATTATTTTTACCGAACAGGCTAGATAGGTAACAGATGGGAGAAGGCCACTTGGCCTTTCTTAGGTTATTTCCTTTTCTGTCACTGCACTAGAATGTCACCCTAACTCTTCTGGATTCCGGACCACAAAGACTGCAGCATTTTCAGGTACTTCCAGACTTCAGCAGCCCTGACCAATACAGGACCTCCCCTGAACAGAGGTGAATTCCACACCGCAGAACAATTTGACTCTGTCCAACTTCCGAAGGGATTACTTAATCTTGTAATAGGAACACATCTGCATCTTGAAAACCAAGTCACATGATTAGAATCAGGTGACCTGACAGACATACCAAGTTGAAGGCACCGATCCCCAGTGACACTCCTCCTTCCAAATGGATGTGGTTGGTTCCTTTGGGGAAATTGTTTGCCTGGATGAAGCTATGGAGCTCCCTGGGGGAGAAGGAATACGATTATTATACAATAAGAAGACCGTATGATCACTTTTGTCCAGTTTAAACTGGATATGAACAATTTTGCGTGATTTCATCACCTTTGTTTCTTGCAAATGTAATAGCTGGTCCTGCTGCTGGGTCAGAGCAGCCTTTTTGTCAGTTTAGTAAAAATCATTATCTTAAGAAAATACATTTTCTTTAAAAATTAATCTTTGCTTATCAAAGGAAGAAAGTCGGAATAAATTTAGTATCTGATTGATTCTGACTGCCGCTTCCTTCAAAAGTAGTGAGCAATGTCATTATGCAAATATTTTGTATATCAAAGGCTGCTATGATGTATTAATTTGCTGTAGTGGTTCAAAGCCACTGGGCACTCATTGGACAACTTAAAACAATTTAACTCTCGAGTTAAAGGAGCTGGGAGGTAACAGACAACTCCGTCAACTCATTTTCCTAGTTTCCTAGTTTTAAAACCTGCTTCGAACAGAAATATGGTAAGAACAATAAGGGTTTCAGGGCCACTACTGAAAACTATATGTATTGGTCACAGTCTGTCTAATATCACACTGGATCAAATAACTACTCTTATGAGCCACCCTGCAGCTCAAGATCACAACAGCAGTTCAAACACAGTAGACAATCAAGCAAGAAACATTTGGAGAGATGTAATCTTCAGACTTACTGCACTTACAGTAAAGTGAAGATGCACAGTCACTTGTATGGATTTACAGGTTGTTCTATCAATAAGGCGGCACAGTGATGCAGTGGTTAGTACTGCTGCCTCGCAGGACTGAGGGCCTGGGTTCAATTCCAGACCTGGGGTGTCATCTGCATGGAGTTTGTATGTTCTCTCCATGTTCATGTGAGTTTGCTCTGGGTGCTCCAGTTTCCTCTCATAATCTGAAGATATACTGGTAGGTAAACTGGCTTCTAGATAGACTGGCCCAGGGGTGAGTGTGTGTGTACTGTGTGTGTCTGTCTGCCCTCTAGTGGACAAGTGGCTCATCCAGGGTCTATCCTGCCTTGCACTTTTTGCTTGCTGGGACAGGCTCTGGCTTCCCTCAACCCTGTACTGGAAAAAGCCATTAGAAAATAGATGAAGGTTAATGACTAATGGGTACAACAAGAAGCCAATGTCACTGCACACTTACCTGTATATCATGTAGCTGTTGCGCACCTTCATTCCTCCTTTGATAAAACCCACCATGTTCTCATCCTTTGAAGAAACAAAATACAAACTGATTTCTTCTTTCCTGTGTTGGCCTGCTTCAGTACAGCACCCATTTTAATGATGCTTCACTTCAAAGGTTTATGTTGTAGTCAGCACAAAGCAAGTGCAAACCCCTCTCTGAAGTGAGGTAAAGATACATTGCCATTACAGATACCAACAGATCCTCTCTGTTAATTAACCTTTTTAAACAATACTAATGTTACTAGTGCTAATTGTTATTCCTTTTATTCCCACATCTAATCAGGAGTCACCAATTTATAATAAACCTAATTTCTCCACTGTGACCCTTGCTTGCAGCAACATGGGAATAAGGTTGGAGAGCAGCTGAGGACTATGCACACAATCCCCCAGAACGTATACTTGTCTGAGCCATCCGCAGTTCTGCTCACTGGGAGCCCCATACTTTGTATAGCTTTCATATTTTCCAGGTTTTCCCAAACAGTAGTGTCTAATAACAACTTATGAAGAAGCACAGCAAGTTAGAATTGTGTTTCATGTGTATATGCAAAGCTACTCAAAACCTCCGTTATAGGCATTAAAACCAGTCTGATGTTCATAAAACCTGAAGTGGAGTCAAATCCCAGTATTGCATAATTGAAGTGATTGGCCTTACCTGTAAGAAGGTTAGCGCAGCTCTCTGAAGCAAACACTCTGCGTAACAAGCCTCAGCATGGATCTCCTCTGGAAACACATACACAGAAGGCACAGCTTTTAAAAGCTTCATGTCCATGCTGTTCTTTTACAGACTCAAATACATTACAACTGGGACAGAACACCAGGCACAAAAGGGACCAGGCACATACACACTTGTGGTGGTGGCTTAGACGTCTGCATCTCACTGATGCTTCCTGTTCTGCTACCCCAAACACACTCACCTTCCGTAAAGGCATCACCAGACGACTTGTTGACCAGACCTGTAATGGAGCCAACTACAGTGGACTTCTTCCGAAACCTGGGGAGGGGATGCAAAAGATTACTCTGCATTTCTGTTGTCTTTTGCATTGTTGAGTCTGCAATGCCTGTAGCATTGATTTCCACATGCAAAGGCCTTTTCCCATTTCTGAAACTTACGGCTCCAGCACTTCCTATCGCCCACTCGCTAAGCCTACGATTAGCATGAAGTGTTGCAAACTGTATCTGCATTAGGAGCTTTGTCAACGCTGCACTCCTCAAAGGGCCCACTGTAACAGGTGCGCTGCTGGAATCAGACGCTGCTGAGCTGGGATGCAAATACATTCAAATCCCTCCATTTGAACTGAGAGAACGAGTTTGCATGTAAATGTACTTATCTACCTGAGAAAATAGGGGTCAGAGAATTTAGAAGGGCTCAGCTGGAAATTCAATAAAACCCCAAGAAAAAAACCTTTTAACCATTCATTAAAATCCTGAAGGTTGTACCACTGTTATTTTAAAATTCACGGCATCTTAATTTGCTTTCTGAGGCTTTTCCATCATAATTTTATAATCAAACTAACTCTCTGCCACTCATTACTACTGTAGTCTGATGACATTGCAAAAGATAAGAAAGTGATTCTCAGCAATGTATTGGCTAACTGCCTGATTGGCCGTGTGGGCCTCAGACACAGGCCCCAGTTGGCCGTGTGGCCCCCAGACACAGGCCCCAGTTGGCCGTGTGGGTCCCAGACACAGGCCCTGATTGGCTGGTGGGCCCCAGACACAGGTCCCGATTGGCTGGTGGGCCCCAGACACAGGTCCCGATTGGCTGGTGGGCCCCAGACACAGGTCCCGATTGGCTGGTGGGCCCCAGACACAGGTCCCGATTGGCTGGTGGGCCCCAGACACAGGTCCCGATTGGCTGACTGACTGCACTGCTTGCTGCCATGCACTCTGGGGCAATGTTTGTTGTTTTATTTTCGACCAAACTAAACAACTTTATCCTGAAAAAAAAGAAAACACCAAATCTTACACAGAAAAAATAGGATATTAAAATGAGACTTTTTTAATTATTTTGCAGGTGTGAGGCTACCAAGTAAATAAATAAGACTCCCCCTGTATGAAATAGTTGAGAGTCACTTCGGGGTTCACAAGTAGTAGGTTCTATCCAGCACTCAGGCCCTTCATGCTTGTTGCCTTATTTTGGGTACATTTGCATGTGTGCATGCAAAGGTGTTGCTGCACTAGTTCATCACTGCATTTTGAATGAGAGCCGGCAGCTCTCAAAAACCTGAAATGTATCAGACTGTGCAATGGGAAGCCGTATCCGTTCCCTCATGGTTAGCGTAGTAAGACTGCGGCCATTTGTTGATTACCCATACCTCTGGCACACCTCCTGCGCGCTCTTCATGGTGCTGCCAGCGTTGACGATGTCCTCGTGCTCGAAGGTCATCATGGCCTGCATTTCCAGAATGGTGGCGTAGATGAGGGCGTGGTACATGCTCTCTTTAAACCTGCAGACGACAGGCCACATGGGTCACACTGCAGGGGTGGAAACAGTGTGGGCAAGTTCTATATATAGACATGCAGTAATTTTTTGGTTCTCTGGACTCATAACGGGACCGTTGTGGCTTCCCCAGTTGGGAAGCCACTGTGATAGCCTTGTGCAAGGTTCTTCATTCAGATTGCTCCAGGAAAATTCCCAAATGCCATGTGCCCTGAAATTGGTAGGTTGTGTCAGATAAAAACATCAGTCAAGCAAATAAGAAAGGTTACAAATGAGAAGTCACTCAGGCCATCAAGCCTGTTAGGTTGCTGGTAGTCAATTAACGAAAAGATCCCATCTAGCTGTTTCTTGAAAGGAACCACAGTATGGGTTTCATCACCAAGCCTGGGTAGCTTGTTCCACACTCCCACATTCCTTTGGGTAAAGAAATGCCTCCTGTTTGTGCCTTTAAATGCACTGGCACATGGTTTTCATTTGTGTCCTTTGGTTTGTGTGGTTTGTGTTAATGTATAATAGCTATTATTAATAACAGCCAATGGGTGTGGAAAAAATGGCCCAAATGGCTTCTTCTCATTATTTACTTTTCTTAGGTTGTGGCATGCTGCTCTGTGAGTTGTGTTTGTTGGAAAGAGCTGCAACGACTAAACTGCTGGCTTCCTTGCACTGCCCAACTGTCTGGCACGCAGGCAACCTGTCCGTTATGCCATGGGCAACTTCCAGGCCCAACACAACCAAAAAGGTTGTTGGGTCAGCCTGTCAGTTCAGTTCAACAACAGGAAATGGTTTCGTGCGTGTGTGTTGGAACTGTATTGCAAAAGGTTTCGAATTTCTGGAACTTTTCCCCATTTGGTCGTGTCTTTTCATTTTTATTTAACCAACGCGTCACAGGTCAAGATGTCCAGCCATCTGTCACCTTCTTACACAGATAGCCAGGTCCAGGTCTGTCACATAGCTTCAGAGACGACTGTGCTTGCTTGCTAATGTAATGTTAGAAGTAGCACACACCCATCTTAGAAAACAAAAAGGCGAAACTGCCCTATTCTACCCCCTCCCCAGCTCCACATTCACAACCCACAGTATAAATACCACCTGTTTGCGTGCACATCTGTGTCAGGCCCTGCGTGATTAACAAAGACAAACAACCGGATCTGCCGCGTCCATACAGCCTATATTCTGCGCTTAGCCTGTTTTTGCGAAGGCTATCCTACATTTCTGTACCAAGACATAAATACCAGTTTCCTCCAGGAGCATCTGCATCTGGCCCTGCTGATGAACAAGGACACGTTAGCAGGTATGGACAGGAAAACAGGAAACACTATATATCCTTCTCTTTTTATCACGGAATAATACCATGTTTCAAAGGTATGATTAGCACACATACGAAATGAGCCACAGTACTTCTTGACATGCTGCCAACAAAAACCTGCTGGGCTGTGATGTCACTAAGAGCACACCTAAACCTGAACTGACTTACTCCTGTGAAAACAGGGTGGTGTTCGGTGTCTCTAATGTGGATACAACGCTTGTCATAGTGTCCATGTGTCCAAAAGCGCCTACACGTTTTCTAATCACTTTCTGGGGTGTTGGACCGCCTCAGGTGACGTCCATGTTCTTGCCATCCAGTGTGATATGAATAAAACTATTTACAAATTATATCCATACATCGCATAGCAAAAAATATATGGATTTTTTAGCCTGCTTAATCAAATGGAACACCCTAAAAAAGTTTGAATTATTTGAATTCTTTCTGAAATGCAGAAGTTGCAGAGGCAGGTGTAAGCAGCGTTATTGGAAAATATATGGACACATAATCGTTTATCAGTCAGTGATACCTTAAAGTCTACTGGGCTCTTATTCATCCTGGTACACGTGTGGACCAGTACAGGAGCTAGTACAGGTGTGGACGATCCTGGTTGTGGAGGGCTGGTGTGTCTGCAGGTTTTCTAGGTCTCTTCCCGACACCAGTGCCTTAAGAACTAGGTCTCATTAAGCCAGTGATAAGCTTTTCCCAGCATGGCCAAGGTTGAACTTGTTAAGTGCTGAGTTGGAAAACCTGCAGACATACCAGCCTTCCACAACCTGGATTGCTCACCTCTGCCCTAACTATATAGTTTAGATCGGGGGGGGGGGAACACCTCCAGTTCTAACTGAACTAATGATTTGCTTAAACTGACAAATTCAAGCCTTGTTCTTTAGAACCCACTCGTTCCTGGCAAGAGTTACAGCAGCCTGAAGCCTATCCCGAATGCATAGGACAGAAGGTAGGACCATATCCGAATCGGGACATAAGGCACAGCAGATCCAGGACTAATTGAGAGCCACTAATTAATTTAGGAAGCATGTTTTTGGACGTTGGAGAAGGCAAAAGCATCTGCAGAAAACCCACTGAGACAGGGGAGAACATGCAAACTCCATATAGAAAGAGGACCAGTGCAGAATCAAACCCAGGACCCATCAGCTGTGAAGGAGTGACACAAACGGCCTCTCCCATTGTTTGCCTCCAACTATGCACTTCAGACTGAATCTATTAGGTTTACATCACAAACTTTCAGACACATAATCTACTATACAGTCATATTGAATTCTGTGGACACAAACTGGTTAATGATCTGTCCTTTAACTAGTGAGAACTGTGACAAAAGCTTTCCCTACTCAAAACTGAAAAAACAATAACTGGAAGGATCGTGTAACTAGACAAAAATAAAAAGGAAGAAAACTAGAACAGGCTAATCTTGTGACATTATTAATAGTGATCTGTTTATTTGTGAAAAAACTTCAGAGTTTCATTAAATATCAAATCAGATATATTCACACTGTAGTGTCCCATGCTTTGCTATTTTATCATTAACCTAATTCACAGAGAACTTGAAATATTGGATGAAATTTACTATAAAATATCCATTACACACGGATTTGGGGAGTGAGAGGTACAGTAGTTTTTAGTAGGTTTTTAATTGCTAACAAACCAGATCTGCTCCTCAGATCTGCTCGCATTCGAACCTTTGGCTTACGGTTTAACCAGGTACAGTAGTCACTTGTCAGGCAGAACAGCAGCTCAGTCGTTAGCACTGCTGACCTGTAGAGCTTTGGGTCGCTATCTGCATGGAGTGCGCATGTTATCTCACTGGTTACATGGGTTCCCCCCCACAGTCCAAACACATACTGGTTTATTGGCTTCTGGGAAAACTGTGCACGCCCCTGTCCGCGTGGGCCCTGTGATGGACTGGCAGCCCATACAGGGGGGTACCCGCCTTACACCCGTTGCTTGCTGGGATAGGCTCCGGCTCCCCCAGGACCCTGAATTGGATTACATGGCTAGGAAATCATTGAATAGAATAATTTTCCCGGGCCGGGAATGAGCGCCACCCGTGCGAGGTAGGGGAGCTGCCTGGTTCAGAGAGGCGATGATGTAAACAGGACACGCATGGGGCTTCCAGCCTGCCTGGGCAAAGGGCTGCTGAGCTCACGAAGAAGGGCACTGTCGCTAATCCACCCATGTTTGCCTCCTGCTCCGCGCAGAGTAAGCAGAGAGCTAATCTGTGCCGCTGGCCGGCACCCTGAGCAAACACTCTGCATCCTGGTGCTGGAGACACCGTCCCTCGAGACCTGCCACCCCACCTCACTCCCTGACACCAACAATTAACCAGGCAAACACCTGGGTGACTGTGCAGCAGGACAGCGGAAAGGCAGGCTGCGCCTGGGATGTGGATTCAACCTTTCATCAGCTCTGCTCCAAACAAATGCTTCCAGCGTTGCAATCGGGCAAAAGATCCTGTGAGATCAAATTAACCACACAGGTGCCTTGCAAAGAGATATTCCTTTTCCAAGGAAAAAGAAATTGTAATGCTAATGCATTTTGTAAGTTTTTCCCATTTTCCATGCACTATACTAGACTGTAAAGATATTTTGCACAAAATGGTTTGTCTCATAAGTGATTGGGAGTCTGCCTATGTTTTGACTTTCTGCTGTTGTTCAGTAGCCATACAAAACAAGTGAATGTGAATGTTTAAAATATTAAGAGGTTTGAAAACTACTTAGACCAAGAAATGAAACCTGAAAAATCAGAAAACCAGCGTGAGCCTCCATCCACTCTAAAACCAGGTCAAACACCTCCTCTCTCCTTCTCCTTATGAAGTCCCGATTTATTGGTGCAGATCCCTGCTGCGTCACTCCGGCTCCTCTCCAGCTAATTGATCCTGAATAATTATATAATCATTTCATGTGGCTCTGCTTATCTGGTAAGCTATTGGAACACCCTAAGGGCTCAGATCCAACTTGTCAAAGCAGCAAAACCAGTCCTAATCCTACAACCTAATCTGCGCAAGCCGGCCTGTAAATCTACACTGGACGACACAGTCATGGCTGTAGTTTGTTTCATTTAGGACATCAATACAATATTTAAACACGCATAACAAACCAGTTCATACTTAGTTTGTGACATGTAATTGTTTCACAAGTAAAAATAAAAGTGCTACTGAAGTTTTCTAGAGCAGCCCAACATCACGTGCATAATGACCCCTGAAGGTGTGTATTACAAATGTGGGACAAAGGTCATCTCTAGTAAATACTTTATTACAACAAAAATAACCAATATCCTCATTCTAGCATTTATCCACCGTTATAATAATATGCAAAAGTAAAAAAAAATCCCACTTATTTTTATTCATTTGTTTATCTGATGCTTTCATGCAAAGTGACACTTACAGTTGCACCCATTTAAATAGATGAGCTTCACAATGGAGAGCTCTGAATGAAACACTGCTCCAGGATACAACAGTGAAGCTCCACCTGGGATCTGAACTCACAACCTAGCAGGAATAATTAGTTCAGAATTACTCTTCAAAAGTACTCCAAGACAGAAGAAGCAAGGCAATATTCATCCCTCGTGGCCATCAGTATTGTTGGCGAGCTTGACGATGAGTCATAAAGAGAGTTTCAGCCGTCAACACAGGCAACTACGCAGAGTAATATTTCAACTTTGCGACCTTATTTTCAACATGGCCAGACACAAGAACCTTAAGACAGTTACATGTAACACCTTTCTATTTTGCACAGAAGAGCCCAAACCTTTTAAAACCTGAAGTGTATCACAGTACCAAGCAGCTGGATTTGTTTGTGTCCCTGAAAGCTGAAGATGATTGGGAAAGGAAATCATTTATCATCACCAGCTTATAGGGTGATTATAATCACTGAGCAGAATACTAAACTGACAGCTAGTCAATTCCAGCAACAGCAAATATAATGACCCCATGCTTTCTCAGATACAGAGAAACATAAGGGTACAGTACACAATGTAGATAGCTACATGTAACATGTAGTTACCAAGTTACCAAGGATGCACTTGCTAGCAGAGCATCAACTATGTCAGCACTAGGCCTAAGTTGTCACTATGGTTGTGGTCCAACCTGGAAAACAGAGACTAAACTGCAACTCTCAGATGGACGTGCATGGACAGGCCTGGGAAAGACTGAACTGAACTGGCCGGGATACCTTTGACCTGCCAAGAGCACCTCCCGTGACCTTTGAGTTCATGACCTCAGATCAAGCACCATTTCAGATCATAAATCAGTGGTCAGCAACCAACTTGCACTGTCCTGGGTCAAGTGAGGCAGTGAAAGATTCAGGATCACACATAATAAAGTTCATATTTCATGTGTGATAGATCTACAAATGTTTTATGTTTTCTTTCTTACACAGCACGGTAGTTTTTACAAAGTTATTTGTGGTGAGGGGGGGGCAGTTTTGGGTGTAAGTAATAATGCATCTATACTTGAAAAGGTCTTCAGTTAAATATTCAAAACTGTTAAGCTTAAACTGTAAGTGTGTACTATGACAGTGACACAGAAAAAGCATTTTGTATACTCATAGTATGATGTTACAGTATTTCTATGTCCACAGTGCAGCTAGGAAAGGCTAATTATTAGAATAATTTATTATTAATCATTAGAATCATTTATATGAAAATTCCCAGAACAAAGCAAACCATCAGACTCAAAATTGTTCTCTTTCTCTGGTTAAACTGCAACTGCAGTGCAAACACCTGAGCTCTGCCTACCCGTGTCGTGACCTCCAGGAATCGAACCCGCTCCCATGAGTGGGGAGAGAAGTGGACCCCACGTGTAGACTCAAGGAAGAGCAGGGCCAGATTGCCAGTCGGGGGGACAGGAGGGCAGGGGAGGAGAGAGGGGGTGTGGCTAGAGTAGGAAAGGTTGACTCCGCCTCTTGGTGGGAGGCGGGGCTATTCGTCAGGCTTTGCTCTGGTGCTCACCGTGGCCGCAACTTGTCCAGGCTCTCCGTGAACTTGTTGTTCAGGAACAGATCCAGGGCCTCCATGCACTCCTCCAGAGCGGTCTGCAGGCTGATCGGAGGAGAGCTGTGGGGAGAGAAGAGCACAAGCCGGGCGTCAGCAGGATACACACACTGCGAACAGCTGCAACAGGGCCACAGCAGCCGAGGAGCCATTTTAAGCAAGCTGTTTTTGGAGGGAGAAACTGTGGAGCACAAGGAGCTCAGATCTTCAACAGCTGATCCCTGAGCGTTTGATGGCAGGGAACCTGTGTATCACCTGAAAACATCAGGATTTTGAAACCCCTAAAGGAAAGCACGGAAGGCAAGAGGAGAGGCCAGAGCAAGGCTGTTAGTGGCCTGCTGAGACACCAGAGCTTACAAGTCAGCTCCTGCAAGGCCCCGCAGAGTACCAGGAAAAAGAAAGTTCTGTGCACTTTGCTCACTTTCACTAACGCTGAGCAGGAAAAGCTCACTGAAAAAGTCCTCTGGGGCAAACTCAGTTCTGCACACTCTTTTACAGTATAGCTGAGCCACAGCGAAACTTCCCCATCTCTCCTCCATCCCAAGCGCCCCTAACCACCCTCCGATTCACACGGTACAGCTGTTCAAACTGTCGAGATTTCTCTTCATTCCGACAATCTCCAACACAGTCAACAGCCTTCTCTCCTTTCGTGTTTCTGTTTCATGGTTTATTGAGTTACCTGTCGCCCCCTCCAAAGGCATGAACAGCTCCTTCCTGGGGAGGTCTGCATTGAGCTGGAGGCTCTAGAATGTGGACAGCCTACCAGCAGGTCTACCCTTTTGCCTTCATCATGATCAGGTCAAACATTTGTCTGTGCATATGCAACCACCTACGGTATATTCCCTACTCAAGAACCGGGCTTGTTCATTCTGAATTCCTAACTGATTCCTGCGAGTGTCTCACGAGGGGGAGTTTACACATGAGAATTATAATGATACTGTGGCTTGCACCCTTAGAAAGAGCTCTCTGTTCAGCCAGCTGTTATCTGCAGTGCTGCTCCGGTAAGAGAACTACCAGTGCTGAGCCTGTTGCAGAGAAGAGCAGAAGCCCATTTGACTATGAACACAAAGAGAACGGCACTTCAGGAGGAGCTCGGCAGGAAGGGGTCAGCAGATCGCAACCGAGCTCTTTACTGCCCACACCAAGAAAAAGTAGAGAGATCAGGCACAACACCAACGGCTCCAGGAGACGAAATCCCTCAAGGTGTAGCAGGCAGCTAGTGGGGCTGTTCCCTGCTGAGAAACTGCAGACAGAAGCTGGAATTCCCCAGCGCCGAGACACACGCTGCATAGTGAGTGATCAGCTGTTAAAGTCACAGTGTCCAGACCCAGCACAAGCGGCCGCACAACGGGAGACCTGATCCTAAAACAGTACAGGGACATCAATGCATGTGGCCACTCACTTCCTCTCCCTCTCGCTCTTCCCATGATAAAATCAGCATTTCAAACAAGACACGTTTATTTTCTTTGGAGAGAGAAAAAGCTGCAAGCACAGAGCCACAGTTCGGTTATAGCTAGCAGCAGGGCTGCTTCCTCAACCCATCAAGCCTGCCACCAAGCCCAAAGGTATTTTACATTTAAAGGAATGACACAAAGTTATTCTTGTTTTTCATGGTGAGGGGGGTGAGAGATGGAGCGTAGGAACTTTTCTTTCGCCTGTGAATTCAACCTCCTTTTGTTCACATGTCTGAAAATGGAGGAAGGGCCTGTTACACTGGCTCCTGATCTGGGTCCTGGTGACCAGCCCACCTGTGGGCTTTTATTCCAGCTGATCTCTCCCTAACACAATCAAACCCTTCATTGACTTCATAATACGATTAATGCGAACTCCCTGTTCCCGGCTCTTAAATGCGTTGGAGCTTTAACTGCTCTATTTTGTAAGTGAAATAAAATCCTAAACTTGTGACAAGTAACCAAATGCAAATTTTCCAATGAAGCAACTTCTTACACCAAGCGGGGCTTCAGTTATCTAAGATGGGATGGAATGAAAACCTAGAGGCGTATGGGTCACCAGGCCCAGGACTGGTCAATTCTTAATTCTTTAAGTATTTTCATGCCTTTAACATGCTGGAAGGGTGCCTTCTTTTAACTAACGGATTTCACCAAGCCCCTAAAAATCTCCAACTTTTAAAGAGGCAAAAACAAAACACTCAGTTAAGTAGAGAGGTCAGCAGATGAGCGGGGCTCTGGGACCACAGCTGGCTGAAACTCTTCAGGAAACATCAGGAAGCTGCTGAAATGGTTCTGGCTTATGATATCATTAATCCCTCCTAGTAACTTTTCTTCATCGTAGTATGCGGCTACAGGAGAACACGCAGGCTAGTCTTCATCTTGTTTTGATTCCAGTTCCAATTAGGTTAAATTCCAGAGAATCCTCTCACAGCACCTGTGAAGGGTTGCATGAGAAACAGCGCATTGAGAAAAGGTCTTACCAACCGACTCGTCAGAGCTGGAGATCAGAACAGTGTCGTACTGTTGCTGAAAGAGAAGAGTTGCCCGGTTTCTAGAACGCCACCTGGACTACCAGGTTTCTGCAGAAAAGATGCTCACACACATACATCCTGGGGTGTGAGTCCCTGCACTGATCTGCTCTCTCCACTCTTTGGTTTGCCTTTTTAATGCAGAAACAGTTTCTGGGGCGAGCTATCACTGACAATCACACATCGAGGACCAAAGTGAAGTATTAAATCACGATTTCAGTCAAGTGTTTACCAAGGAAGGGAACAGACACAATGCCTCTTGCAGATTGAAAGATAAAGCTCCCTATTAAATATAAATATTTTAATATTAATATAAATATGAGCATAGAACAGACAGAAGTGTTACACAGTCTAGAACTAGGATACACAAATCTCTGGGGCTTTAAGGTATTTTACCAATTATCAGCTGGACAAGCAGGTAGCAAAAAGACAAACATATAAAAATATAAATATATAAAATGTGAAACCATTAAAGTGAGAGGCAACTTGTGAAAACGACTTGGGTGTCTATGTCAACACATCATGTGCATCTTGTAGACACTGTGGGTTAGCATTTTTAAAAGGCAAACAAAATGTAAGAATACAGGCTGCTCTGGAATCAGTCTGCAGGAGAGCAATCAGGTGCATTCTGGGGCTCGAAGGAATGTCCTACGCTGAAGGGATAAAACTATTCAAGCTTGTCTTGAACAGACAAAGACAACAATGGGTTCCGTTTCAAATATTCAAAATCCAGAAAGGCATTGACAAAGGTAACCCAGAGGACTTCTTCAGAGTGCAACTTGGACTAGAGGACATGAGTGGAAAGGACATGGAAGTGCATTTAAAACAAGAGGCACCTCTGTACACAAAGGGTTGTGGGGGTGTGCAACAAGCTGCTCAAGCCTGGCTTCTTTCACAAAATGACATGAGATCCTGGGATCCAACAATTAACTGAAAAAAACGAGAGTGGACTAAATGGGCGAATAGCCTTCTCTCGATTAGAACACATCTTATGTTGTTGACAAGACAGAATATTTCACACCGATACCAAGACCAATGTCTTACTATTCGTCGGCCTATTCAAAACTATTTCCAGCTTCTACATGACAGACTCGCAATCACAAATGTCTGTTTCGACATTTAGGGATTTACCAACAATTATATTTGGAAAAGGCGCTTTTGACATTAGACGCAGACAAACATACATTTATTTCAGCCCAAAACTGAACTGTTAACTGTTGTCTCAGCCGCTCTGACTATAGAAAACACAGGGCTGTTTATAACTCCCGACCGTGACAGATGTTGTACTTACTCGTTGACAGGTGGTTCTTTCCCGTCGAGGGACATTTTCACTGAGCTGGTCACAGTCGTCCCGGGATGACGAATTTTGTTTCTGGAAACGAAAACGCGTCAACAAAAGTCGGACGACAGGAATGGGGCAGCTGGCAACACCGAGGAAACTGTTAAAACCTCCGTCAGGCTATTAACCCTTCACGACCGTCCATCAAACATCTCAGAAGAGAAAACAGAAAACTAAACTTGTGGAATCCGAACAAACCGCAGCACAGCCAGCAAATCCAACTTCCTGCAGCGCGTAGGGACACAGAGCAGCGGAGCGTAATGGCTCCACCTTAGCAACCGCTAACGAGCGGGTACACACACACCCCCGTGAGCTTCCTCACCTGTATGGAAAAAGTCCATCGCGCTTCCCATGTCGTTATAGCCAGTTGTACAACCCGTTAAGGACGAGAACTCGTCAAACCCAGCTAATTTCGAACTCAAAAATAAAAATAAATTCCGTTTGTCATCACAACTCCAGACGACAGAATTGATGTAATGCATAACTTTCCGGTGTCCTTCTACGGCCTAAACCAGACCAAGATGTAAACTCTGCTCCCCTCCCGCTAACTAATTGATAAAGCATTCCCCCATACTTTTGGTCATTAGTTATAGCCTTTCTGGGCAGTGTGAACGTCATGCCGAAATCACACATGTATTGGGGAGACTGAATGTTATTCTCACTCATCCTTTAAGATTGGAGGCTTTCTAAAGTATTTATCTTTTCAACAAAACACATATAGCCCACAGACCTTTACAAAAACAGGATAATAAAATTCAATATTTTCTACCCTTTAATAAGAAGGAGGTAAAGACTTAAATAGATTAATGAAGTTGGATCTTAATCTGAAGGTACACTGCAGATCAATAAAGCATGAATATTGGGACAGTGAAGTGAAATTTGTAATTTTGTTGTGTACTAATGAAATTTGTATTTCATATCAAAAGATGAACATGAGACGAAAGTATAGAATTTCAGCTTTTGTTCTGGGTATTATTCTGCATACATTTTTAGTCATTGGCGATTAGGAATAAACATAAAAATTGATTTTTTTTCTGTGCATTTTACTTAAAGACGTTGAGTGTGCTCAAATCCCTGTTGCAAATACCAGTGTGATTGGGCTCACCTTGCACCTACTGTACATCATCGGCTGATCAGTTGTGCTTGGGTTAGCCTGCTAATCGCACAGGGCACTTACACACTCTTAACCAGAACATGAACATAGCTTTCTGGAGATACAGCCCAGGAATTCCACTCTGGTTACAATGCACCGGACACACTGTTTACTTCACTTGTGTTTACATCTCTCATAAAAGAAGAAGATCACCCCATAAAAGAAGACATGCCAGAGGACTCCAGCATAAAGGTAGTTTTGCACACATGAATAGACACCTCATTTACAGGAGGAAAAGCCCACAAGTCAAACAGCAGTAAATTGTTGTTAGCTAGTGTCACAATTGCTTTGCTCCCTGCCCTGCACCCTTATGAAAAGCCTCTCCTTTCGCATGGGCAATCACATGCATCGTTTTTCTTAGGAGCACGTTCCATTGCTGGGTGGCTGCCCGCAGTCCATCTAGCAGAACAATCAGAAAGACTCGACTGTTTTTCCTTTTATTTTGGTTGTATGCACAGAGCAGCTCTGCAAAGGTTTGGTTGGGACTCTGGACTCCAGGTAGTATTTGGTTCAATTCTCAGATGGGACACTGTACCCTTGAGCAAAGTGTTCATGCCTTTGGGAGAAATTGCTCTTTGTAAATAAAAGAGATTACTGTTGGAATGATTATATGATTCATTGTGTGTTCACACTCCTACTCTGAATGAACTACCTCCTCTCGTTGGTCTTTGAGTTTGTGGTGATGTCCCCCTCCTCTTCTCCAGTAAGGACCTCACTTATGCACCAGCACTACAGCTTGTGTTTGACTGCCACAGCCCTGACCTTCACATCCACAAACCGGCCAAAAGAAAGCAAGCCTGCTCCTGGCATTGTTTTCTTTCAGGGCTGGGATAGTGAAAGCATCACAGTTAATATATAACCCAGAGACAGGATACACCCAGAACAGCTGGAGAAAACCCACATGAATAAGGGGAGAACATACAGATTCCACGCAGATAGCACCCCAGAAACTGAACCCAGGACCACAGTGGTGTGAGGCAGCAACGCTAACTGTGCTGCCCACCTACTGTATAAAACCATCACTGAGTTACTGAGGTGGGCATTATAACTAAAGCAATATCGAAAACAAAACGCTTTAGAAGAGAATATTTGCTATTCGAAGTGGCTCAACAAAGAAAAACATTTATTGTACAAGCAAAGTCTGTAGTCCAGACGGTCCAGTGCGTTCTAGGCTATGCCATTAACCAGCTGAGACTGGGATTCCCAAGGCTGACATCCTCACCCTGCTGGACAACTGTAATACAGATGTACAAAGCAAAAAACTGGCAATTTAAACATTTTTTTAAAATTAACCATTTTTGTCAATACAATAATGTGCACTCTTTTTCCATCATTAATCCAACTAAGCAGTGTGACTTATCAGTACTTTATATTTACATTCTCACTGCTTGCTCCTTCATATACCAGAGCACCAGAAGGCTATTTTATGTTTTTAGCAATCTCTGATCAATACTTAGTTATAAACCCCCCCTTAAATATTTTTAATCCATTCTTATAACAGGCAGGAAGTTTACTGAGTGAAACGTTACTGTGCTTTCAGGTGCCAGGTGTGTGATTACTGCTCTAACAATTAAATGTGAGAAGTGAGCAATTCTTGAGACTGGATCGACTGTGTGAAATACCACAGCACAAAGACCTGGTCTCAAGGACCTGTGACACACCCACTCCCTTTGCATTTGCTGTTACAGTTTAAAAATGTAAATGATTAAACCTAACTACAGAATCTTAGTGCCATTTTATTGTTAAACATACTTGTGACTTCACAAATGTGTAATCATTTGTGCTGTTTCAGTGAGTCTCCTTTAGTGTTAGGGGCAGCTAGCAAAAGCTAATTGTGATACCGGGCATTTCAAAACCAGTCACTGTTCCTTGCTTCAATAATGCACTAATTATGCTCCTTTTAACCAAGAAACTGTTTTACTTTAATTTATCGGTCCAGACATTCATTGTGTGTTGCTTTGAACAGTTTGAATAGTTCACATTCTCAGTTTGATTGAATTGCTATCCCAAAAGGAGTTGATCAAGTATTACACTATAATGTCTACAACCAGTTTGCAGTCTCTGTGAAATAATTCCCCGTGTTGTAAATAAAAATGAAGTAACTACAAATATTATTTTGGAAATGCATTTTTTTCCATCATCTAAATACTTGTAATTTTAATTTAATGTTAATAAGGTCATCAATGTTTCTCCTAGCTAGGGAACACTGAAACCACATAAGAACACAGTCTGAAATCTAGCTCATTTTTACAGTTACACCTGAAAAATCATTAAAAGCTAACTTTACTGTTTAGAGTCCAGCTCTTTTAAAGTTGTAAAAATTGTGGATGCCAGATTTAACATAATATAGAAACAGGTATATTTTGTAATATACATATAGTATCTATCCACCTACATTTTAACAGTAATACTAAAATCGTCACAAGTGAGGTGGTTCAATAGTGTATACCTAATAAGAGACCGCAAAAATATTGAAGTGCTCAAGCGAATTTTTAGTTACGAAAACTAAAAACTGCACATTCGAGAAGAAATGGGTGACGAACGCAATTACAGAAAAGTAACACTAGAGGGCAGTAGTGTCATATGTTTTGAGTAAGTTGTCATCCATTATTTTTGTAATGATTTCACACTGTAACACTTAAAAAGCAAATGAAAATTATGGAGGGCGTTGTAGAAATACAAGACCTCTAAAGTTAACTGCTATTATTTTGAATTATTATTGCAATGAATTTGAAAAAAATAATTGCAGAAGACTGACATTATTTAGGACATGACTCATATTACCTGAGCTCAAGACTATTATTCTTCTGATTGTATCAGAATTTCTAGAATTTTGAATGGATTACTGAAAACCAAATACTGCTTTTTAAGATAATTGGTTATTAACAAAATAAATATAAGATTATCTAAACCAGACTAATAAAGATATGAAAAGATATTATCCACTAAACCTAAAAGGATGAGGATGTGCTGTATATAATTTAGACAGATTATTTTTAATATTGTTTCAGAATTTCATTTAAATATAACAGTAGAAGTTAAAGAAAACCAGCAAATATATACTTTATACATATGATTTTCATATTAAAAAGAAAACCTAGATCTCAACCTTTAATAGTCGTGAGGTAAATTGTATTCAACATTTCTGAATAATGAAAGAATTGTATTCACAAATACTAATTATTGTGAACAGATTTCAGGGCTCAGAAATCTGTAGACCCGAAAAATATGTTATTAATGATGTAAGTAACCTCCATCTCCAGATTACAATATATTAAGGCTGTTTCTAAATGCACTGAATGTACATCCAACTTGGCAGAGACATTTATAGATATATAAATCTAGGTGTTAATCAAATATAAAATGATAAAGTGAAATATTAGAGACATAAATCATTGTAGAACATCACCCATCAATTTTTCAAAGTTGTTTGGCAAAAGAATGTACTATTTATTGGAGGGGATACTTTTTATTTACATTTCAAATGTATTTAGAGATGCCTTCAGTGTTACAAGCATAACAGTGTTTTTTATGAATCACAAAAATGTAAAAAAGAAATGTTTTGTAGTGATACACTGAATATTGATACCTTCAATTTTGCTTTGCATTCAAGAAATCGCAGTGTTGGTCTTCTAACCATTATTTTGAATTCCAAGCTTAACAAACAACACAACAGAGACAATCATGGCCACAAGCTGAAAGGAAAATGAAGAAAAGAATAACAATAACATTTCATTGAACAGACATGACACAAAAGCTATTGTTATACTAGCAGCATGAGGATGTAAGTTATCGTGCTGGAATGGTCTCTTGGATCAGGGCATATCATTGACAGACAGACTGTAACGTCTTGCCAGATTAGAAATTCTTGGATTACCCCAGCACTGTGCTGACTTAGTCCAGCCTTGAATATTCCTGTGACATGAAGGTATTATTCTTGATAAGTGGGATATGTTGGTTTTCTTCTGTGTTATTCTTGATTTCTTGATTTTCACCAGTCTTGACATTTCATTTAAAGTCACTGTAAAGTGATGATATAGCGCTTATGCAACAACTGAGGTATATCATGATCAGCCATTGACTCAATATCCAAAATCTCTATACATTTTCTAATAATATACATGCAAAGAGCAGTAAGTTTCTTTTGATACTCAGTATTTAGAATTTTATACCTAAAAGAAAATAAGCATTTCAAAAATGTTATTATAACTTGTTTTGTAGTCCCGATTGACAACTTGCTGTGTTTAATTTTGTTGTGCAATAATAAACTAAAGAATATATGAAAACAATCTTGACAAAAAGTAGAATGTGGGTATGTAAATGTTAATAGAGATCTTTATGCACTTCAGAACAATGTACAGTATTTAGTGCCAGTTTGTACCAGTTTATTCATGAAGTGTTAAGCTGAGAAATCATTTGTCTTTGCATGTCACAGGTCCTGGTTTGTTCCCAAGCAAAACAGACCAAAACCCAGAATTAACCATGTTAATACAGAACAACACAATAAGGTCCCTGCCTGAATCATCATTCTGCTAGATCTTTCACAACCTCTTATCTGTGAGTAAACCTCTATGTTTGTGTCCATATATGTTTTAGAGAGGTTCTCTTTTGTAAATGTCTTCAGTACTATGGAAACCTCTCACACAGTTGTGGAAACAAGCTATTGCAAATCATCTAGGATGTGAACACCGTCTGGTGAATGAGAGTGCAACCCATTGCAGGCCGGTTCTGTTTGAGTTAAACACTCCTATTCTAGGACCCACCTCTAATACACAAATGCCAGCAGCTGTTGATCCAATAATGACACTCTTTTCCTGAACCAGTGAGATCAACACTCGGAAACACCCCTAAAAAAGAGGACAGTGTAAACAGGGAAACCTGGCAAGAACAAGAACAGCCTGCTGAAGGAGATCCCTAGTTGATCCGAGTTCTGCCAGAGGTGGGCGAGTCGGACTCTGTTAGGGATTAATAGCCCTTAGCCCTTGCCTGGCCCTTGTGATGTAGTGCTGTCAGTGAGAGATGCATCCCATATCTAATCCAGTGTTTTTCAACCTGTGTGCCTTGGAATTTTGGAAAAGCCATGTATAACAAATTTAAAACTAAATATGTTAAGCAGCTCATATATACTGATGGAAAAAAGAAACGCAACATCTCCTCCTCCACACTCTGGCCCTCCCGTCTGAGTGGAACAGGCTGAAGAGCGACTCATCCGTGAAAAGGACCTGATGGCACTGCTGACGAGTCCATCGCAGCCTCTGTCTGGCCCAAGCCAGTCGGGTATGAGCAGAGGGCCTCTGACAGGTCACCTTGCTCTAAGACCAGCAGTATAGACTCTCACTGTCCTGTCACTGATGAGGGTATTATGTCTGCCAGCAGTTTCAGCAGCAGTATGGGTGGCAGATCTGAAATAATCTCTCAGATCAACCAACCTAATGCCTCAGTACTGCTCTGGTGTGGTCACTCGAGGACGACTGGATCTTGGGCGGTCATCTGTCCTGCCAATCTGCAGAAACCTTCTCTGCAGTCGGGACACAGTGGAGCAGCAGCAACTGCAACGCTGGCACATGACATGCCTGCCTGCAGCATGCCAATGGCCCTCTCCCTTGCTTCTGGTGCCATTTGAGGAATTATGGAATGTACACAAAACTAAGTGAGGCCTTTTTCTTGCAGTGCCCTAAGCTTTGAATTAAGGCCTTTTTAAAGGTGACCTGATCAGGTATTGTCCCACCTGGACCTTGTTGGGTAAAAGTGCACCTAACAAGCTTTTGTGTGATTGGCAAGTTGCGATGCCTCACTGTACAAGCTGTATTGCTGGTCAGAGGGCTTAAAACAAACACTTATTTGTGAAAGTACATAAGCTATAAATATAGTATTCTCTTTCCAGGAAATGTTGCGTTTCTTTTTTCTATCTGTATATAAATATTTGTTTTGCTGAGAAAGAAAAATGTTGTGTTGTGCATTCAGTGTATACATGTGAAAAATGACTTAATATTTTTCTCGATTAACACTATAGATTATGAAAGGAAATAATTATTCAACTGACCTAGAAATTCAGCCAGTCAACAATATTCACTAAGTTGTTTTTTGAAATAGTAACACTGTAAATTAGACACATTTCTTCTATAAAACAATATCTAAAAAAATTACAAGTTTGCTAAATGTCCAAATGCCTAGCCAGGGAGAGAGAAAGAATATTCCAGCAGGAGAGATAAATCACATCATGAATTGGACCGTGTCAGGGATACTCTAATCAACAGAAGGAAAGCTCTACAGTAAAGCAGGCTTTGGCAAGATCTTTTAACGGCATGATCAGTCTACGTTTATGAATCTACATTCAACTTCTTAATTTGAAACGGACACTTCTACAAATTCAATTGCTGAAATAAGGCTGTATGGCCTTTGACAAAGACATTGGTATGAGGTGTCAGAACTCATCAACTTCTATTCCAGACAGTGTCTATTTACTTAATTTATTCTTTGTAAATAAGTGATTATGGAGCATTACGTTCAATTGTATCATTAGCTTTCAAGGCCCATCCTTCCTATCACCTCCACCCCTCCAGGTAACAATCTGACCCCTGCAAGGCTAACTTAGCGTTAGTGTGGACTGGTGTTTAGGACTTTGGATTCTAGGGGGTTATGACTTCAAATCCTAAATAGAGACAATGCTGCCATAGCCTTGAGAAACGTGCCCAGATTGTACTAACTGTATATTTTTCATCTGCTTTTATCATATTTCATGAGCAGGTTTTAATTGTGATGGTTCTCCAATTGTCCATTTGTATGTCAGAAAGTGTAACCTCTGTATTAGATAAATATGTCCAGACAAGAGGGCTTTTTTGGATAGGGCCAACAAATGTTGAGTTTTATTGATAGTTTGAAGTAGCTATAAATATCTCTTCCTAGCCAAGTCATTGGTTGTTAGTTAACAGACTAGAGTGCTAGTTACACATCTGGTGGAATGATGACATACACAGTATGTTAAGGGGTGTGAAGTTTCATGGGCTGTGTTTTGTAATTTGAGTCTCAAGTAAATAAAAAAATAAGGTCCCTGCCTGAACTATCATTCTGCTAGATCTTTCACAACCCCTTATCTGTGAGTAAACCTCTATGTGTCCATGCATGTTTTAGAGAAGTTCTCTTTTGTTAATGTCTTCAGTACTATGAAAACTTTTCACACATCTGTAAAAACAAACTCTTGCAAATCATCTAGTAGGTGAGCACCTTCTGGTGAATGAGAGTCTTGTTCATGTCCAACCCATTGCAGGCCGGTTCTGTCAGGACAGCACAGCAGCTCTTTGGATAAGACAGCCCTGTGTTCACACTGAACACGGAGCCAGAGAAGTCTGTGTAGTTGTCGAACCCACAACACTTAAACTGCAAAGCACAAGGAAAAAAAATAAACAAAAAAGTACACATCAGCTGACGTTTCAGCAATAACTTTAATTAACATTTTACAAACTACTAATGCTTTGAGACCAGATACTTTTCTCAGATAAATCTTTGTCATCCTAGGTTATTTTCATTATCAAACTTCTCCTAATACCCTTTATTTGGTATTGTATGTAATTTTTTCAATCATGTACAAGCTATGTGGCTGGATGTTTATTTCCTAGAGTGAGAGGTTGAACATGTCCTCTTCAATGGCATGACTTTTGGCTGATAACTTACCCCAATCATAATGGTGTTCCAAGCCTGGGACACTGTATCTGAGGCTGCAGGACCCATATAGCCCTGCATCAGAGATTTCTTGCTAGTGTCACGTACAAGAGCCTCTACCTAAAACAACAAAATTATTTTTAATTGCTGTACTATGCATAACCAACCCAAACCTCCTTGTGAGTAAATTGCCCATCTGATTCTCTTGCAGAACTCTAAAAGGGCTGTTTTGCACAGGAATTAAGGATTCATTTATTATTTCTGTATTATTTTCTTTATTATGTATTGTAACAAAAGAACTACCCATTTTTTGCACAGTATTTCTCTTAAAATAAAAAAAAGTCCTTTTTCAGGAAAAAATGGAATGGTGGTTAAAATGCTTAGTACTAGACCAGTTTTAAACAAAACATGTTACAAAGAAAATAAAGCTGATATAGAATAAACAAGATACTAAAGAAACAGTAAATCGGTTTAGACTTCCTTAATGGTCTAACTGATGCCAAATGAAGATTATTTTTAAATTTTATTATAATTTATTTTTAGTTTTATTTTATTAAAATGTTAGTATATACTCGGATTAATCTATAATCTAAACCCTATCATCAGAAGAGGAGATCTATTCCAGAATAATAGGAAAATGAACAGCCACAAAAATACGCATAATGATGTGTATACACACATGGTAAAAAGATCAGGCTTTAAAGAACCTAATAGAATTTTTTTTTTAAACTGGGTGGGGAGAAGTTTAGAGGCATGAAGAGAGCAGTCTCCTTACCACTGCCCTGTAAACAAGAACAAGAATGGCTCCAACAACCTCGGCCACGAAGATCAGTGTCACTATTGCAAAGAACTGTCAAGGAAAAACAATTCAGAGATTTAAATAAGAGATCTGTACACCAATCCACACACATCTTAAGCATGAAAATAATGTGATCCACAGTATTCACTCGACATCAACAAATTTTGAAGAGTAATGGAGGTTATAAGGATTTATAAATTTACTTAAAATATGTCACAGATCTAACAGCATATTCCTAATTTTCAGAAGCACATCTAAGCCATTGCAATGACATGTCCAGGGAAGACTCAGGTACAGCAACCGATTTCTCACATTAGCAAAGTTATTGAATTAAAAGCAATTGTTGGACATAATGCCTTGCAAAAACAGGCTCAAATCTCTATATTCAGATATGGTTTGATGTAAAATACATTCTCAGAGCATCAAACTAACTGATAAATTATTAAAAGATGGGAACATAAGAATGCAAAACCCTTCTGTAAGTATGATGAGTTTGTTCTGTCAATGCCGTAATCTAAAAGCACTCAAAGTGTTCAATTAGACAGCTGTATTTGCTTCATGCATTTCTGGGTGTGAAACAGAGCTGGACAAAACTAGCACCAAACAGCTCCACAATCCTCTTACCAACAAGAGAAGACATCTGTTCTCTTTCCAAGCTCCACAACATCCAAGGAAGCCAATCAGGGCCAGCACGGCTCCAACGCCAATACAGATATAGCCAATATTGATGAGCTGGGCTGAGAACGGGCCCATAACCTGAACAAAGGACGCTGCCCCAAACTTGATCCACAGTCCCAATCCTAGAAGCACAAAGCCCCCAGTCTGAAAAAAAGATGGCCATGTGAAGTCATCCAGATCTTTTTGCACTAATTTCGTGCTACATCAAGTAATTCAGTAACCTCCACCAAAAGGCTATTCATTCAGTATGTAGCATGGAGAAAGAAAATCAGGCTTGCATATTTCATTGTGTTTGGAACAAGTCACCCAACCATATTGTTGAAGCTGGAACCTTGGCTTGCTTCAAGAAACAGCAGGATGTGGTTCTCAGGTCACTTCATTACTACAAACCATTGAGCTACATATTGATTAGAAGTTCATTCACTGTAACTTTTGTAAAAAAATTGTAAAAATAAACAGTTTAGATTAGAAATTAATTTAGAACACAACAATTTTAGAAATACCTCAAGAAACACAGCTAGAGATCATTGAAATGTGGGGAATCTAGCCCCTCTGAACACAAAAATAGAAATACAGATAAGAATTTGAAGTACTGGAATTCCTGATTTAAAATTTGCTATTATAACAACCTAATGCTGGAAGACTGTTCAGTGAATTTAAAAGAGGCAGCAAAAAGGTAGGCATTTTTTAATTCAATCTAAAATGAATGAATACCCAACATTCATATATTTTTGAAGGCTGAAGCTGAATATATGATGTAGCCTTACAATAAAATAACTGTTCCTTATGTTGTGCGATTTTTGTAGTTTAATTATAGCGTTTTATATTTTTTCACTGCATAAATTTCCAGGCAGAGATGCATCCTGATCTATGGCGGTAATGTAGCTTAATCACCACCCTGCATTCACTGGATTTTACAGCACCACCTATTTCAGCATGAGGTTTTAAGGTTTATTGTCCTGTGAAACTATACTTACGCAGATGATCCCATTAACGAAGAGCATCAGATACCGCAAGCAAGCATAAATCTTTTGAAGTCTGGCCATTCTGACTGTCCTCGATAAATCAAAAAACATTAACCTGTAACTAGGACTGGACTGGTAGATATACAAGTTCGCTTATAAAAGTAATGTTAACATTCAGATCTACCAAACAACCGATACAAAAGAGCACTAGAAAAATGTAATCTGTTTATGCACAATAGGCTATAGGCCTCCAGTTGTAGGACTTGTTTTCCATCAAAGCGGCATTACGTTTTAGTAGCAATCGGCTACTTTCCAAATTCAAGGTTGTAAACGGCATATCTGTTAAGGTTTCTTTGTGTTTTTTCTCGGTTCTGTAAGGGCGGAAACATTTCAACAACATCTTTATATAGCGCCTTTAAAATAATCTTCTCAAAGCGATTTATGGGAAAAGTAAAGAAACGAAAACAGCACCATAGGAGATAAATTCAGCACAAAGAAACAGAAGGGATTAGAAATATCGTGGAAGATGCAAGACACTGACATCAATTACATAAAACTAGCCTTTCTGAAGAAGAAGGTTCACAGCTACGTTGACAAAGACCATTTTATCTCCCGGTATATTTTTTAAGTAAAAGGCACCCATTATAACAAAAGTATAATTTTAATAAAACTGTTCCTCTGTAATAAAAAAAATCACAATGCTAATTACAGTTTCCTGATTTAATCAATTATCGTACGAGTAACTAGACCCATAGCTCCAACTTATTCATATTTAAACAATAAACCAAGCAGATTTAACTGACGTTATCAGTAAAGGGCTCAACCTTTATCCCCAACTAAAGCAACAGTTTTTCTTCTGTACCGCTCACCTTCATGTACCGAACAGTAACTTAAGTTAAATGTTTATTTTAAGACCCATGTCCGTATTTTCAAACGGGTCCGGCTCGAGCTCAAACGGCCGCTAACCGACTAGCACCCCGCACACCCGCGGCCTCGAGCCTGGCCCGTTTCCCGGGGCAACACAGCCTGTAGTCAAGGCCGACGAGTGGTAGTAATTAAAGATATCATAATTAACAGAACAGTCTCGTTAAATATCAGAATATTACTACTATTATAATAATATTCAGAGGTTTGAACCCACCCCCCAGAAATTTTAACACATTTCCATTATAAACTGGATGGCTTAAAAACCATTAGCAAACGTGGACTATAATAGGCTTTGATACAATTTCTCAATTTGGTTAATTTCCAACCTATATGGTATCCTGAGGCACTTCTAAAGGTAAAAGAGAGAGAATGGCAAATCACATTGACGGCATCTTGTTACAATGATACAACTTTCAGTAGAACGGCTTTAAATACAAATAGTAGAAGCGGGTGGTGAGCTACACTTAGAGAAAGTGTAACGCACCATTCTTTTTTGCATATCCGAGGGTTGGAAAAACCTGCAATGTCGCCTCGCACCCAAACATACAGTAATTACCCTCACAGGCACAGTCAAGTCACACAATGGTTCCCACCAAGAAAGGTCAACAACCCTTTAACCACGTTTCTTTATTTTGGTAAAATTAATAGTCATTCAAAAATTTTATAACAACTTTATAATCCCCCGAAAACGAGAAGAATGATGAAAATGGTATTGAACCCGATTTAAAAAAAATCTTAAAGGATCTTAAAACGCATTCGTTTTATAGAAGCTTGATGTCAAGTACATTCTGGAAGCGTTACTAAATGTTTTCAAGTGTCTTTAATTGTACAGCAAAGCCTTGGTGTATGACTTCAACACCACAATTTCCTTCATTTTCTACATAAACGCCGTAATAACAAATTATAAACAACAATTCTAATAACTAGTAGGAAAATTGAAACATCGCGTTGTAATTAGAACATCACTCATAAGGTCGATCATTTAAAAGCAATAAACGTGGAAAACACAATTATATAAAATTCTCCATTGCTTACTCTGTAATGTTATCTTTTTTCGTTGAGTCACAACAAATACTTTTTTTAAGAAAAATACACATCCCTGTGAGCCCGTTATGTATTCCTTGTGAATTCACTCAAATGGAATTGAACAGAATCTTCACAAAACCAAAAAAGTTTAAAACAAATTATAAAACTTCAGAATCGTAGTGCAATTTTTTAAAAAGTGAGAACAGTGCGATAACAAGGATTCTCACTGTTCCGAATTTACCTTCAGAATCCAGACGGACGTTTGGTTAAAAAAAAAGTTAAAACATGTAGAGGCGTTGTCTAAAGAAACGTTGACCTTTTTACAAAAGAAAAACAACTGGCATCGGACTTCCGGCTCGGAGTTAGCAGGGTCAGATGAAATAAAAGCAAATGTAACACATCTGAAAATTATCTAAAGCAGGAAAAATCATCTTTTAAAGTGCCAAAGTACGATCAAACCTAAAGAGATGGGCCTGTCTTTCCAAGAGAGTACAGAGCTGCCAGCCAAAATAAAGCAACAAGAACAAATTTCTCGGGAGATGCATTTAATTGTAGGTACTTCTCATAAACGGTTAAATTGGTGTGCCGGTCAAACTTAATTCGCTTTTCCGATTCCTGTGATGACTATTACCCACCCCCTCTCCATTTTTTGTGCTGTCGGGGATTTAGTTATTAGAGAGTAGTCTTTGACTCGTTTTTTCCCCTGGTAATTGGTAAAAGAATTGAAATGAAGTACGAAGCGGTCATTCAGCAGTGCACAGTGGGACAGGAGAGGCGTAGCTTCATCCGAGCCTTTTTTCCTGAAAAGGGTCCGTTCAGCCTAGCCCGCGCTGAGGAGGTGAAGAGTCAATTCTGTGCTTCATTCTTCGGTGTGACAAGGGAATTTGGAGGCCGAATCATGCCCGTGGACCCTCACTCCTTCTCGACGTCCCTACCGCCTTGTTACTTCGAGGATATTTTGCAGTACATGGTCATTGACGCCACCATAGCCGCAATCTGCAACAACAAAAGCCACGGGTTTGACTGGCTGTCTGTTTCTCGGTGTATCGCTGTTAAATCAAACCATCTCCTTAGAAGTGCAATATAACAGGAAACACCAAACACCAGTGCTGCTGCAAGTACTGGTAATCCCAAACAGAGTGATAAAATCATCACAGATGATCAAACAGCCAGGAAACATCATTCACCCTTCCCACCTCGCTTTGAGTTTGTGAATAGTATAACATCAATAATGATCACTGAGCATTTCCTAAAACGAAACACCTAACACGTATTGGCCCAGAGGACCAGCTTTTAAAACTGAGAGTTAGAGGGAGCAATTGAAGGCTGTTTTGTTTACACAAAGGGTTGTAGGGTTCGGGAACAAAACGCCCAGACATATTCTTGAAACCAGTTCTTTAAGATCCTTCCAGAAATGTCTGGACAAGATCTCTGGATTAATAACATACTAGCAAGATGAGCAAGATGGGTCTGAATGAACTAACCCACTTCTTACGTTTTTATAACAGAGGCTAAAAGATAAAATGTGGTTGATGCTGGATAATATTTTAAATATATGCACAAATATCATGCGTTTTCTAGCCAAAAAAAGAAATTAGGTTTTATTTGCCCCCCCACTGCATTTTACCTGCAGAATAAAATGCCAAGATGGCGCAACAGTTTCTACAAGATTTCAATTTGGTGTTCGCTTATACTCAGCGGGGACAACGCTGCTATGTTTTCTGCCATTTCTTTGCTTTGCCAGATTCTGAAACTTTCCTCTCTTCCTCTCTTGAATAAGCCCTGGCTTATCAGCGGGCAGAAAACAAGCCAGCTCCCCGATTTCACCCGATTTCCTACAAAGCGAGAGTCTGAGCCAAAATGGAAGTGGGGAAGCCCGGCGCGTGTCGCCGTGGCAACGAGGCTCCTACCTCCAGAGCAGCGATGCCCAGGGCGACAGCCCCCAGGACGACAGCGTTCTTCTTCACAAACTCCACCAAAGCAGGGAAACACCCCTTCACGTCCTGGGGGCGCAGGGAGAGGTGGTCAGAGAGGTGGCCAAGTGGAGTGTGGGAGCGAGAGAGAGACGGAAAGAGACCAAGAGAGAGTGAGAGAGGGAGTGGTCTAAGTGTTGACAATGTCCCATGTGCGTGACATTCCCCTGCAGTGTAAATATCCGTAGGTGTTGTGTCGATTGTATGCTCTTTGGCAACACTGTAATTCATCAGTCATGTCAATAAAGCTGGTTGAAATGAACAGAATTGAGTAACAGACCGAGTGAGGAGTGGGAAATCTGTACTCTGAACTCCGCTAGTCTCATTTATCTCCTCAACTTAAAATTAAATACAGTTAAAACCAACCAAGAGGCTTCGAAGCTTTGCAAAAAAAAAAGAGCTTGCACTGCTCTTCAGCTCAATTTCTGCTTTTTTTTTCAGGTTTGCTCAACTAGATAACAGATTCCTTTAGGTAGACAAATACTTAGGTTCATTAAAAATGCGTCTGTCGTGAAACTGCTTTCCGTTTCAGACTAGACTTTACTTGAGTGAATCTAGTCAAAGACAAAGAGTGCGGTGGCAGAGAGGGCCGTGGGGGGGGGGCGTGTGTGAAGGAAGGAAAACTTGAGAATGAATTACCGAGCTGGACACGTTACTGCTGTTGCACGGCTGACTTTTGCAGCACTGCTCCGGATACGTGTTGTAGGTATTCACAAAGGAAGAGTTCGTGAAATCGGTGTAGTTATTGAATCCGCAGCACTTGAACTGAAGGAAGACAAAAAGACCACAGAGGACTTTTTACTGCCTCTTCTCTAAAAAAAAAAAAACTTTGAAAAAAAATAGTTTTGTCTAAGACTGCAGCCAAGCATCTAATCAATAGATCTATTCCAGAAAAAAAAAATGTAGTCGGTAGTACTAATGTGTCTATATAAATACATGTTTAGTTTCTGGACAAATTAGAGCCATACATTAAAAAAAGGTGTTTTTACAATCTTTAACATGTCACTAAATTTTATTCATCTATCCATCTTCTAACCGACTTATCCAATACAGGCTCAAAAGGGAACCAGAACCCGTCCCAGCAAGCAATGGGGTGCACCCTTGATGGGATGCCAGTACATTGCAGGGCACACACAGGCACACACACACCAGAGCCATTTTCAAGGAAGCCAATTAACATACCAGCATGTCTTTGGACTGTGGGAGGAAACTGGAACAACTGGAGCAAACCCATGTAAACATGGGGAGAACATGCAAACTCCACACGGATC
This sequence comes from Lepisosteus platostomus, assembly GCF_059453375.1. Lineage (NCBI taxonomy): Eukaryota > Metazoa > Chordata > Actinopteri > Semionotiformes > Lepisosteidae > Lepisosteus > Lepisosteus platostomus. The sequence continues at coordinate 17,192,711 of NC_142623.1, forward strand.
CCAGATCTGGAATTGACCCCAAGGTCCCAGCATTGAGGCAGCATCGCTAACCACTGTGCCACCCTGCCCCCTTTTATAGGCCCTGCATTTATAGGCACTAAATTCCTTTTTATACTTGACTTAGCCGGAGAAGGTACTTAAATAAGCAACACTAATGAAGTTGCCATGGTCATTTATGAAGATGTTAAAAACTTAAATAGTTCCCTGGCCCTATCAGTACCTCTTTCATGGTGTTGTTCCAGATGGTGGTGATGTCCGACTGTGATCCATAGGACGTCTTGAGATCCTTCACCACCTTTTCACCTCCCATCCTTATCAGCTCCTCTGCCTGCCATCACAAAACACCACAAAAAAGCCATTTCACTGTCATGGTAATGATCTCAATTTAAATTAAGAATGAATAACGAACCATTTCAATTAGTTCGAACTAGCGCTTTTCTTGAAAGGCTACAGTCACCCTTTGTGAAATCACTATGTTGTTTAAGTTTTAAGTTACTAAAGAATAAAGAGATTGACCGAACAATGGGACGGTCCAAAATGACTTCTTATTGAGACAATAAGGCTCCTACCTTCTTCCAGATATTTATTCTTCACCATTTTTCTCAGATATTCCTCTCCCCCACAGCGGACAGTTCACTATAAACCCCAAACTGAAGTCAGTTACTTCTCGTAAGTTGACTCACAGGCCAGCAGATTGGCCCACAGGGCTGCCAGAGCTCTTTATTGGTGGGATGCAATTACAAATCATGGGGGCACACACGTATTTGGGGCCCCCTCTGAGATCAGCAGTTCTCAGCTATGTCCCAGGGCAGGAGTCCAGTGTCCTGTGATTGAAATTCCAAATGACCTCTTACATAACTGGGCAGATTAAGATTTTCTTAACTAAACCTCTATTTTGAACTGAAGTGTTGTTTTTTTTTCCTGTTACATTACATTGTGATCCTGATTACATTTTAAGTTCTGGTTGTATTTGTCTTGTTAGTAATAAGGCACATCTCTCCTTTAGTCTGCATTTATGTGATAATTGAACCTTTTAACATCCCTTGGAAAACAATTGTTTTTGATAGCCATGAGATACACACTACCTGCAATATTAGGCTGCCAAAAATGGAAAAATCTCAGTATGTTAGCATTAAAACCCTTATTAATTCTTTGTAGATAGTGAAATAAATCTTAGAGGAGTTGTAATACAAGTGGAAGGCTAATCCTGTCCCTAAACCTGGGCATATTAAATGTTTCCAGGCTATGAGTCTAAGTTTAAATATACCTATATAAGTGAGTTCTAGCTGTGATCATTTTTTGATTAAAATCCTTTCTCCTCTAGTTTCAGTTTATATTAAAATTGAGACTTTTTTAGTATGTTGAAATATTTCTATTAATGGGCATGACATATGCAGTGTCTGCAATATTAGGCTGCAAAAAGATTAGACCAAAACAGAATTGAAACCCATCATTTAATGCCTTGCAAACAATACATCTTGTTTGGGTTTAATCTAACCTTTTTACATCACTTGGTGAAAGCGCTAATGATGGGCATGATATACACTGTATCTGCAATACTGAGCACGAAACAAAATGGAAAATACAGAGCCTGTTGGAGTTGTGCTTTTTGCAGGAATCTGAAAAATCTGTTTCAGATTTAGGGCTGTTTCCTAGTGTGTCTGGACTTAGTTATTGTTACCCTGCCAATTTACAGCCCTTTTGAGGTGACAAAATAAAGTTAACCAGCTGATGAGTGAGTGATCTGGGGTTTCTTTTCTTAAATTTCCGATTTAATAAAAAAACAACTTAAAGCCGATTGCCAGAGGCCACGTGAAGAATGTATGACATCCTTTCGATCTTTCACCGGCTACGTTCATCTGTCCACAGTCTAAGACTCCCTGTAGGCCTCCGATCTGGTATACAAGCCTGTGACAGGACCCATGAAGGACAGAGCAGGACCAGACGAACAATCAGAAGACCACTCACCAGGGGGGAGAAGACGAGGACCACCACAGCGCCAGCCACCTCAGCAATGAAGATGATGAGGACAATGATGAAGAACTGGGGAGAGACGGGAGGGAACAGAGTGAGAACCGTTCCTGATGTGCACTTAGTTTTGTTACATTAAGTGTGCATAAATAAATGAGTGCAATTTAGGATGTTACACAGTTTCTTACAGTATAAAGCACAACTTTAAAACCTGTGGAAAAACTGCATAGCCACATCTCAAGGCATATTTTTAAATGCTTATATATGGCCTGGTCACCACTTGAGCAATGCTCAGTACCCCTTAGTAAGGGGCGGTGCCAGAAGATGAGGGGCGGAGCCATGTGTTAAGGGGTGGTGTCAGGGGGTAGGGGGCTGTGCCAGGAGACAGTAATAGGAGGGATGATGAAAGGGGCGGGGCTTTGAGTGAACCAGCAGCATTAGGGAGTTAAGGGGTGAATTCAGTGGCGGGGTCAGGTTTAAGGGGTGGGACCAGTAGGTAAGGGCTTCCCCATACTCACCAGGAGTAGCATACACTTGCTCTCGCGCACAGCTCCGCAGCACCCCAGGAAGCCCATGATTAGCAAGATGGCCCCCACCACGATCAGCAGGTAGCCCACATTGAGCAACTGGCTCAGGGGGGAGGAGTCGTTCTCAATGTGCTTCAGGATGCCACCCAGGGAGCTGCTGTCCACCTTCACCCATATCCCCAGGCCCAGGATCACCGCGCCCGCCAGCTGAGGGACGACACCAGACAGAACACCACCATTTAACCCATCTCATGGCAGCAGAGACACCTGCACCGGACCTGGCCCAGAGAGCCACTGTGGGTCTACAGATCATTCGGTGACTGGTTCAGCGGGCTCCGGGGGGGGGGGTCTCTGCTATTAATTAGGAATTCACTAATTAGGGATCAGGATCTGCCATTAAAACAAAGGAAAGGTAGGAAGAGTTTGGGTGAGTCAAAGCCACGGAGTGGAAAGACTGAAAGCAGAAAGAGGAGACTCTGAACATCTACAGCTGAAAAATGTCACCGAGGTCGGCATCGGGTCAGGAGGTAATCATAGTGGTTTTTTAAACCCAGGACAAGGAAGAAGGAAGGAGGAAATGTGGAAAAAAGAACAGTGACCTTGAAAGCACAGCAGCTGTGGGTTTTTCTGTTTTCTCCCCTTCTCACGATTGACTGACCGGTTCACTGACTCAGCTAGTCAGCGCGTCGCTGTGGACAACACAGGCACACATGCACTCGCCCAGAACCGAGCCACGTTTCTGTTTGTGCTTTTCAGTTCTCAGAGAAGACCCCCCCCCGCCCCCCGGTCCAATGTTCCCTCTAATTTCTAATGGCCTGTGTGCGCAAAAATTTTCAGGTTGTGCAAATTTTTTCCCCAGTGACAAAAACTTAACTAAATTGAGTGGATGTAAAATTGTAAACCTGAAATTCTTTTTTGTTAATATAGTCATCCTCATCTAAGCAAAGGGATCCAAAAGACCGGGACAGCGATTCAACGAGCCCGGTCATTGAGACTGAGTGTCGAGCGAGCATGAGGAGTACGAGAAGAGGAGAGCATAGATACCAATGATCGAGTAGCAGTAATAATGCACACAGCCAAGTTGGGCCTCTCGCAGCCAGTCTCATGTGGTCAACTGAGCATTTAATTGACAACCGTGTTTGTTTTATTATCATATTTTTTGTAATTTCATTTTTTGTGCGCAGTACAATTTCCTATGTGTGCTGATTTCATAACCTATGTGCGCGCATTGGCTCTGTCCCCCACCTCAAGGGGAGAATGGGGATGTCCAGACAAGCTGGGGCTTGCCAGCACAGGAGAGCTGGTGCCAATGTGAGTGCAATAGAGGGGCTACAAATGAAAGGAAGCGATCTGCCTCATCCAGCCTGTCTGGAAGTTCAATAGCTAATTGACCTGAGGATCTCGTTCATCCTTTCTTGAAAAGAAAAGGAAACCGGGTATCATCTTTAACAATATGAATGGGTGTTCTGTTCCATACTCCTGCAACTCTTTGTGTAAAGAAAAGCCTCCTGTTCTCAGTTTTAAATGCGCTTCCACTTAGTTTCCACTTGCGTCCTCTGGTGTTCAGGTGTGTGGATTCTGAAAAGTCTATTTGGTTGACTCCGTCAATGCCTTTAGGATCAGGTGCCCTCGTAGTCTCCTCTCTTCAAGACTAAAGAGACACAGCTCTCCTTAGTGCTGGACATTCCCATAGGTTCCAGAATGCAACTGGCTGCTCTTTATCTGGACTCCCTCCAGAGTAGCTGTGTCTTTTCTAGAATAGCCCAAAACAGTAGAAGTATTCGAAACGAAGGAGCAGCCTGGCTCTCACTGACATCACTGTTGATCGAAAATGATAAAATGATCCTAGCGACTTCCTGTTATTTTCCCCACACCAGCTAAGCCCCAAATCCGCTATCAGGATTGCTCATTTGGCTGATTTGCACACATTTACAAAAGAGAACACCTGACCGGCCTTATCTCTCCCTCTTTCCAGGAACAGGAGAGAAAAGCCAAGTTGCTTCCTGGAGACAGCCCTTCGTGGAGCAGTTAAACAGCTCAGGAGCACATTGACCTTGGCTGGTGGTGATAGCGGCAGGCACAAACACATGTTCCACAGCTTCTCCAGCCCAGCCCTTTCCTTCAAGTCCATGTTGATGTCATCTGCACGATTCCTGCTGTTAGAAAGTTTATTTTCTTGTCCCTTATCTTTTATGAGAGTGGTTAAAAATAGACAGGTAAATCCGGAGAAGGAGGTCACAAGCACTGTCTGCATTCATAGCCCATTTTAAGCGACCTCAAACAATAGCCAGACTTCAAAATATTACTGCACTCCATATAATCTAGTTCAAGTCACATTTATCTATATTTACAGAATATCACAAAATGTCTTTGGTAGTTTGTAGAATTGTAATTTGTTAGTAATCTCAGCAATTTGGCAACGTACCATCACTGAGTCTTGGGTTTTTAAGGAGCCCTGGATCAGATCAATATATTTTAAGAACACATTTTGATCTCTAGCTTCTAAGCAATAGATAATAGATATTATCTGGGCAAGGAGAGAGGTTTTGCTCTGAAAGATGCAATTAGCGCTAGAACCTTGTACTACAGAAATGGGCTCAAAAGTACGACAGCTCCTCGAAAAAACATTTCAAGAACACTGACCTGACCAACTTCAATCTTTAAGTCCTTTTGGACATGGAAAACAAATGGCTCTTAAGTCCATTTTGTTTTCTTGCTTTAAAAAAACTAAGCATCTTTACTTAAAGGGGGAGCTGTGATTCATCTGACTCCTTGGAAGAATTGTTACTCTACAGAATCAATACTACAGTATGTCTCTTCTAGGAGCTTCTGTATTGAGAAGCTTTGCAGTTTCAGAGAGAGGGTCTTATAAAGACCCGGGTCCAAGCTGTTCCACCAGAAAAAAAACACAGTGGGGCAGCTGACCACATCACTACAAAAACAAGAACCACAAAAAAAAGTGTGAGTGCATTTGCATTGTATTTGCATGAGAGAAATAAACAAGAGTACCTTTGTTATACTCGTCAAACACGTTTACCCATCTACTTCTGCTCTGGAAAGAAGTCAGAGACAATGAAGAAGAGTAATTCTCCTCCACCTAATAGAAACGTCTGTTTGCCAATCGTATCTGGTTGGCCCCAAGCTCAGCAATGGACAGTGCCAGCAGGATCACAGGCAGTATTAAAGAGAAGGGGAATTTAGGACTGAAAAGTGGAGGCACTTCATTACACAACAAGTGGCAGATGTCTGGATCGAGCCGTCTAGATAAACCGTAGATGCCACTGAGTCTGTTATTCAAGAAGGTAAATGGATGAGACTGGAGGATTGATTGGGATCATCAAACTACTAGCAACCAAACTAGTGAAAGCTAAGAATTCCTTTCTCTGGGTCACTACTCTTCAAGTGTTGCGAGTTCTGAATGAATTAACTTAAAAGTAATCGGTTGATGTTTTTCCCATCTGAGGCTTAACAGAAATCCTCCATCTGTTTGCAGTGGCCTGTTTTACTATCAGAAGTGTTACAAATAATTGGAACTTAAAGTCGAAAACATGGAGGTAGGCTTAAACAAGTGCATGCACCCAGAATTAGAGAAGGAAGATCTGATCAGTGTAATAAAGGGACTGCCATATTGCTTACACTATAATGCAAAACAGAGAACACTGCCCAGAAAAACCTTAACATTTTCACCACTTTCCTGTTCATTTAACCAACCTGGAACCTTACCTGAAATGTGGCCTCAGAACTCACACTCCAGACGTGGAAGATTCATGAGAGATTTAACTCCAGCACCTTATAGAAGTGGCAATTTAACACAGCCAATCAATCTATAACCGTGGCTTTTGTGAGACAACCCAAATACCCAAAGGACACCCACATAAATATGTGAGAAACATGTAAACTCTACACAGAAGCAGCCTAAAATTACACCCAGGGCACAAATAATAACACACATGAACTCAGAGAATATTTCACATTAGCCCCCCTCACAAAAAAAACCAGACGTTTTGGGTTTCAAGGACTGGAAGATCTGATTGTCTGGCAAGGCTTAAAAATGTTAAACAATTCCAGGCTTACAAAAATGATGCCATTGAAGATGAACATCATGAACTTCAGGAACCCAAAGCAGCCCATCTTTCAGTCTCTTTCTCGTCCTTCCTAAAAAGGGAATACAAAAAAAAACAGGAGCTTAGTTTACGTCTTCCTAAAGACAGCTGACCAATTCTCCAGGAAATAAAACAGAGGCTCTATACATCCTTCAACCTTAGGAGTGGAACAGGGGGGAAGCATTTGAGCACTGGACAGGCCTCTGTGCACAACATGATGCAGACAAGTGTGCAACAGCAATTTGAGCCCCCCTCCACCTCACCTGCTGACCAACAGCTTCTCAAAAATGACTTTGAACGATCAGCATTTCGTTGCACTGTGAAACAGAACTGACGCCCATTTAAGAACTTTATACTGCGAGGTGGGGTTAATAAAGACGCTAGTATATACGAGAAGCACGTGACCGAGCTTTCAGGCATGTGCTCAGGTGGTATCTTCATTGCACAGCTTCTGCTGTTGCTCCAAATGTCAGACCTGAATTTACATTGCGTTCAACTCCATCAGCTTGTAAAAGAAGCAGACAGCAGCTGCCCTGTGGACACCCCTCTGACATACAAACTTAAAGCTTTTGGTCAAGGTCCATGAAGGTGGCATAGTGAGAGAAAGAATATGTGAATCATTAGCTCTGCCTTCCTAAGAGATGCACTGATGCTCTTCCTACTTGGCACACAACATCATCTCCCTGTGATCTATATACTGAAGCCTTGAAGTCACCCAGACACGACGCAGACCAGGGGTTCGCTATTAACCCAACACTGAGCAGCACAGCTGCTGTCAGCATTAATGTCTAACTGCCTTTCCAGCCGATAGAGTTCTGAAGCTTATTTTCAGAGCGTGCAGGAGGAAACTGTCACTTTCACATTCTCTCATGAGTGTGTACACTTATTTTTTGCCTCGCTCGTTTTTTTTAACTGTAGAGTATAAATGAAGGTCAAGCATTGATCTAATTGGCTGATCAGCGGGCAGCTCTTCCAAACTGCTCCACGGCAGACTTTGATACACCCAAACTTTGATCGCTGTACTGCTCCTGTTAAATATAAGTAATCAAAGATCTGGCTGCAGCAAACGTCTGCAGCAGACTGGATTGCTGAATCATAAGTCTCTCTGCTTTATTAGAGATGTTTTGGGACTTGATGGTTGCCTTGCAATTCTAAACACAACCATAAAGAAAATATTAGAAGCTGGGGCTACACAAAGCATAGGCAGTCAGTGAGTCGCAAAGACCCCCCACAGATTTTATCACAATCACACACAGTGATTGGCAGGACCTTAAAAGACAATGTTTCATCTCAAGCACGCAAGGTACTTTCTCATTAATTAGTGATCGGTTAATGAGTGTTCTCCAACACTGCTTCCTGGCTGCATGCTACAGACTGTTGCCTGGCAACACCAAGCACAATGTTGCCAGGGGCGAATATGTCTGAAAACAACTGATGTTTAAGGCTTAGAGAAACGCACAGTACAACAACAGGGACTGAAGACCAGGGGAATGTAGGGCTGTCATTAATAGTATCAAGGTTGATGAACTGGGCTTTGTGTCCAATAAACTGAGTGTTAATAAAGCTTATACCTTCAGGTATTACATACAAGTAGTAAAGGAACAAACTGTAATTTGCTTCACTATTAAAACTAAAGATGAGAATGAAATATACATGTTTTCAGCAGCTTGATGAGTAGTTCATACTTGATTATGTATGAGAGAGAGGGAGGAAATGTTACAATAGTGAGCTGACAACACCAGGCACAAAAGGGAGGAGGCAGAAACACACAAGCACCTTGGCTTTAGGCCTTGAAGGATCGTGCAGGGTCCACAAAAAGAGAGAGGTGGAGGGCTATTGTTCGTGCAACTGGTGTAAAAGCGCTGCCTGTAAACCACCGAAACCAAGAACACTATGTACCGATAGCATCCAAAAAACAAAAGTGTAGCAACACAAAAACGAGCACTGAGCAGGATGACCACTTGTAAAGAACTGGGGATCATAAAACGCAAAGCATGCAAATAAAAATGTGAAGCAATTCCAAAGTATAATAAGAAAATCACATTGACCCCTGTATCACACAAACACCAACTACACATGCAACCTATACGGGCCCTGTAAAATTTCAGAGTGATAGCCCAGTCAAGGACACTCAGTCCTGACAACTTCATAGAGGGTTGGGGCGCATTTATAGTCTTGCTACCTGCCACTGCGCATTTTGTGTGTCAGTGCGCAGCTTGCAGTCTTGACTAGAGAACCAGACACTAGAAACTGGATCAGATGTCCAATTCCCCATCTCTCAGGACAGTGCGCTGTATCTGACCTGTCAGAACGTGAAATGGTGAATCTACAGGCTGTAGTTCCAGGGTTCAGGGCTCCAGCCCTGATCCAAGAGAGCCCCAGTCCAGTAAGCCTTAGGTCACCTGTTTAAGCAAGTTTGAGCAATAACGGTAGAAGTCTGTCTATGAAAGTGAGTGCTAATAAACACGTTTAAGTATTGTACTTTGGCATGCAAGTAGTAAACTGACTTGAAAACTAAAGATAAGCAGGAAAGACTAAGCTGCTAAGCCTTGCCCCAGTGTATATCGTCATTCTCCGAGCCGAACTAACGTCTCCTTGTTCCCATGGTTCAGTCACATTTTTATTCCAAATGGATTCTACACCTAGGTAGCAGAAACCCATCTTACAAATGCAAGGTGGGGGGTGATGAACTTGAAGGAGTGGAAGTACCCAGAACAAGATACTAACCATGCTGTCCCCACCTCCCTGAGCAAAAAAACTGTGTAAGACGGGCCACATGGACTCCTGACCTTTTTCATGTGCCAGGAAACTGCCTGGAGACACTTGACTTGAAATGAGAGCTGGGATCTCGTTTTAAAATCTTGTTCAATTTTTAGTGAAGTGGGGGGGTTACTCCTGTAATGCTCTAATGTTCTGTCCTGTCCAAGAGGCCTGTGTGTGGTTGGGGGGGGGTTGACATACTCTGTCCACTTCACTTCAGCCGCAACCCAATTAGCTGCTGGTTCATCCGATGGGCTTACCCTCCTCTCCCTTATAAAGTCATTCTTTTTGGAGGCAGTGTGAGAGCACAGGGTGTGTTGTGCTGAAAGTTAAACAAACCAACCGAATTAGCTAACTGTTCAGACAAACCTGTGATTAATTGCCTTCTCCCCCAGGCTCTTACATTCAGAGAGAGGGAGGTGGGGGTGGGGGGAGTGCAGCAGCTAAATAAGATAAGGAAAGGGCTTGTTTACATAAAGTCCCAGATAAAAAGCATTAGATCTTTTCATGATTGAACTGTGCCTTGACACCTTCTAGCATGGCTTGCCTCTAACACTGCCCAGTACAGATAAACCTCAATAGCCCGTATTCAGACTTACAGTATTTACTGGCAACTGAGCTATTGTCTAATTTTGATCTTGATCTTAATCCTGTCAGCTGGGTTACTGATCTCCTTACAAGCTGTATTCTTCCACTGGTTCTCCCCAGGGATATTCACTGTCTCCCTTAAACTTTGTTCTGCACACGAATGATTGTAGGAGTTATCACCACTCTAGACAATTAAACTTGCAGACAACTCCGTTATTGTTAGTTTTGTGCAAGCAGATGAGTGGAGCCACAGGCCAGTTGTAGAGGAGTTTGTCACCTGGCCTGAACAGAGTTATTTGAAGATGAAACCAGAGACTCTCAAACCAACATTCAACCCTGCATCAGTGGTGAATAAGTGGAAATGGTAGATAAATGTAAGTATTTGGATTCTATTTTCAAAAAAGTGGTACAGTGTCCATTTTTCCTCAAGAAAGATTAAACATTTTAAGGTTAATAATTTGATGCCGATCATCATCAGTCTTTTATTGTACGAGCTTGAACTTTTACCCTGATTTTCTGGTTTGGGAGTCTGAATCTGAGCAGTAAGAACAAACTGGGGACAGCTGTCAAACTGTCAGAGTCACTGGTGCCGATCTTTCGGCCTTGTCGTACATCTATCAGTTATGAATCTTGTATAAAACACTTTTCACTCAAGAGGACCCTTCTCACCCCTTGTTTACTGAACTCCAGTTACTCTTCTCAGAACAGGGACACAGATTCCCTCAGTTAACAGACAGGTTTAAGTGACCATCTACACCTGCGGCTATGACCTTGCTTTACAAATGTCTCCTGTGTATGCAAAGATCAGTGTATGGTGTGTTTTACAGCAGCAGACAATGTGTCTTCTGGGGATAATAAAGACTCTCTCTCTCAAGTGAAGTCAGTGAAAAAGTGGAATTTTTTGAAACGTTGGCCAATGTGCCCCAGAACCTGAGAGGGATCCATATTCCTCCCGTGTGTTAAACATGGGTGGTGCAACACTGATCAGCTGCCCTCCTCCTCACAAGTCATGTCTCCAGGGCATCCTTTTCACAAAGTGTCCCGAGCAATGGGGATTCATTTCATCTTCGTAACTGTTTTAAGTGGAATGAGTGGAATGGGCAGAAAAGCGCTATGTAACATTAAGGAATAATAATATCTTTCTCCCAACCAGCTGTCCTGTTGAATCCTGCACAGCGGCCGGTCACAAAACCTCTCCAGCAACAGCTTTCTTAATCATTAACCAGCTTTCACACGGCCCTGCTCTCCAATCCCAGAGGTCCAGCACACAAGGAACACAGTACTAAGTCCCTCCTGTAATTAAAAAAATACAGCTCCTTTCCCCTGACCATGACATTCATCTCCGTTTTAAATGTAGTTGCCTTTTGATGTAACAAAGGTAGAGCTTAAAAACTGTCCTGTACTTTTCCCTGGACTTCAGTAAGAAACGCTGATACCTTATCTTTATAAAAGCGGATGACATAAATTTTAAATACAATTGGCGTTTTAATTCCTTAACTGGTAGGGACTCCCTTTCCCTTAACTTCACGCCAGTGTGTTAAGCTGCCGTCACACCGGCTCACAATGGAAGATCGACCCACGATGCAATGCAAGCGATACACAGATCTGAGCTTTGTGAAGGCTCAGTTGTGTTATAGTGGGATTGGAGGGGGGGGTGAGGGGGAGCACGCAAAAAATGCCTAGGTGTCTGGAGCCCAAAACAGTTTATTCTGCCCCTTTTCAGGTTTACCGTACTTTCCAAGAAACGGACAAGCTTTTAGTGCTCACTGCTAAATGGTCTTTACGATTTACGTGCGAATTAAGCAGTTGAACATTTGAATAAGAATAAAAAAAGCAATGACTTTCACCTGCTGATGTAAACAGAAGCAACCTGTCTGAAATGCTCCTGTCTGAGCTCTTTCCAGCCCGTGGGCTAACTCAGGCAACCCCCAAGAATGTGGGCACAGCTGGTGAAGGGCTGTCCCAGAGCAGATGTTGCCAGAAAAGCTCACCCTCCAACGGTGCCAAAGCGACAGTACAGCCCCACTACAAATAGCTCCCCCCAGACCCGACAAAATAAAGGGAGATCAATAATCACTTCATAATCGGTTATTCAGCAAATTATCAACAGGGGTATAAACACCTGCTGGTGCTGCAGGAGCACTGACAACAGGACCACAGGTCAAATCTCGGCCCAAAGGGAAGGAATCAGTCGAGTTACACAGGCCAATTGGGAACCCCCTTATAACAGGGCCCGGAGGATGCTCAGATGCTAAAAACACAGGGTCGAACCCATCAAATCAGAGACCTGGACTAAGCGCACATGGATACAGCTAGCCGATGTGCTGAATGTCATTTGATGTAACGGCACAAATTAAAAAACTGAACAAATTGTTCAAAGAGTTCCCAAACACTGTGCTGCCAGAAACAATTTGGCTGATCACGGCTGCCAAACAAACACTTAAAAAAAACGGGCAAGATTTGACAGATGACAAACTGGTTCACAAGTTAATCAATACGTCACTAAAGGGCTAATTCTGAAAGTGCACAGAGGAGGTACAAGCAATGGGCATCTGTCCCTCAACACTGAAGTAGAAGAAATCATCACCTCTTAAAGCCAGTTAGAAACCTTTTAACACACACACACACTCTGGATGCTGGGGGGAAAAAGTAGCAAAGCAACATAACATTAGGAGCCATAAATCCATGAGATTAAGTAACCCAGCAACTCCATCTCAAATAAAAAAAAAGTAAAATTAGTTTCCTAATCACTAGATTTCTACAAGATAAATGATTTCTCCCCTCCACCAAAACCCAGACCCCACTCAACCTATTCCACCAAATCTGGTTCTCAAATACCAAAATCTCAAAGCTACCCTAAACTTCAACTTTCTTACCTCAGTTCAGACCAGGTGCTGGTGTAGCGCAGCTCTGTTTGTGCGCTTTCGGACAGGATCTCCTGATCTTGTATGCTCAGCCACCCACCCCCCTTCTCCCTCTCCCAGGAAAGGAGTGTCTGACTCTGTGTTTCCCTCCCTGGCAGAGGCGGAGGCAAGAGAGCAGGTAGCAGTGAGGTCATCTCGAGACTCCATCACTGTGGAAATCACTCCCCCCCTCTCCCAGCACCCCCCCCCCCAGAGAACTGTGCAAACACACTCATTACCTGCGCTAGAGGAGCACTTAACCCATTCAGGCCCTTAAAAACTCAAGATGAAGTGAATTTGTTGAACCTCAATTAATCCTAGCTTGCTTTTCCAATCAGCCTTAGCTAATGGGGACACAACCAGAGTGTGTTGTACAGGATGCTGCAAATAAAAAAAAACAGTTTATTTAACATGAATAGCAAACTCTAACCAATACACAATACCTCCAAAAATAAGAAGTGTTAATGACTATAATTCTTCACACTTCTATAGCGCTTTTCTGGACACTCCACTGAAAGTGCTTTACAGGTAGTGGGGACTCCCCTCCACCACCAATGTGCAGCCCCACCTGGATGATGTGACAGCAGCCATAGTGCACCAGAACGCTCACCACACACCAGATCGATGAAGTCAATTCATAGATGGGGATTATTAGGAGGCAATGACTGGTAAAGGACAGGGGGACATTTGACCAGGACGCCAGGATGACACCCCTACTCTTTGTGAGAGACACCCTGGGATTTTTAATGACCACAGAGAGTCAGGACCTCAGTTTTACATCTCATCCGAAGGACGGCGCCTTTTTACAGTACAGTGCCCCCGGCATTAGGACCCACACAGAACACAAAGTGAGCGCCCCCTACTGGCCCCACTAACACCACTTCCAGCAACAACCTTAGTTTTTCCCCAGGAGTCTCCCATCTAGGTACTGATCAGCCTCACACCTGCTGAGCTCCAGTGGCTTGTCAGTTGTGAGTTGCAGGGTGATATGGCTGCTGGCTGACTACATAAATTTCATTGCAATTGTACACAGAAGCTTTTTTCATCTAGGAGGATCCCAAAACACATTCCATCAAGGAGGGGACCCACTGTGTCTCCCACTAAAGTGTAGCCACCCACCTGGGTGACACACAGCAGCACCAGTGCACAGCAGACCAGGGGGAGGAGTGGAAAACCGCTGCAGTGATTGCACTGAAGAACTTAGAAAGGTCAGACTGTAGAATACCAGGGTGGAATTAAGCCAGGACTCCAGGGAAACACCCCTCATCTTAGGAAAAACAACGGCATCCCCAAAACGAAAGGAAAAACGCAAGCGTCAGCATGACAATGAACAGATTCCATTGCTTCATCTCCATGTGCACAGACCCCTGGAGAGAGATCTTCAGAGATTTGAAAGTCGGTGTGTCACTCTAATTATGTGCAGTGTGGCCTGCGAGCTCTCCGGGAGTCAGGGAAGGCCAAGAGCCTGGGACCACATGGGCAAAGTCCTAACTAGAACAAGGGACTTTTCTGGCCAGACGAGCACAGCAAGAAACAAGGGGATGAGCCCCCCAGCTCATAATTTAAAACTTTACACAAAACCAGAAACCTACATACCAAGCAGTTACAGCACACAAAACTGTGCACAAAGACTTCTCTCCCACTACATTGAAAATGTAAAAAAGTGCCTGAGAACCTCAATCCAAATAATCAGTTAGACCAGTGGAAACAGGAGTGAAACTTTAAGACTCACCTTAAACTCCAAGAGAACAAATTAAAGGTTTGAAAGAGAAGGAAACAACATTTTGGCTGTGGAGCCTTCTGCGAGTGTTTAACGCCAAGATACATCTTCCAATCCCTGGTGACCCCAGTTCCTGCCAAACTGATTCAACCAAGCTCTAAACAGAATTATTTATTTGATTGATTAGGACTACTTTATACCCTTAAACAACGAGCACAGATTAACTCGGAACTGCAACTCTTCAGCTAAAATTAAAAGTACAATTACACAAAAAGAGTTTCGTTCTCCTGCAGATACTGGAGCTAGACTGTCCCACTCCGAGGACGAAACCGCAAGTTTCAACACATCTGTGGCTGGAAACACTGCCACCTGGTGGCCATTGACAACAACAAGAAACAGCACAGCAAAAACTGGCTTTATTCCACCGTGGGTGTATTCTGTACAGTTTATTTTTTCTTTTCAAATGTAATATTAATATATTTTACATATTTAGTATTAATATGATACAGTAAACAAAAACTGTAACTTTACAGTGCTTAGTTAGTGCATATGCCCCTTACGGACAAGCTTCCAAAGAGAAGATTGAACGGAATAAAACAAAGATGGTTTGGTCAAGCAGCAGCTCAAATCCACGTTTCCTGAGACAAGCACCCCAGTTCAATTCGCTCTCGTCTGAAGTTTAAACCACTATTTAACTCCTCTCTCGTCACCCGCAGCGCCGCCTCAAACACTCGCTGTGCGAGAAGCGGCCGTTCAGAAACGGATCGCTCGCGTCCGTGGTGCTCCGAAAAGACCATTTTTTTTTTCACCTTTCTAAAAAGGACGGGAAAAAGTTCAGTCAGTTCAGCTCTGGTTTGCTCAGAAAAGTCCAGACATGGCAAAAAAGGCCAAGTCTTCAAAACGTCCCTCATAAAGTGCACATTTTCTACCAGCATAAAAAAAAAGTATCCGACTGAGCCAGAATGTTAGGCCCTTTAGATCCCTTTCTCACTTCTTATCATGCGTTTGTGACCTTGAACCCCCGAACCCCAGTTAACTCGGGATGTCCGCGCTGGCCCTGCAGTAAAGCAGAAGACTCTGCAACTGGGGAGGATGTTCAAGATGTTGGAAGAAACAAACTTGTCATTTCGGTGCTTTACGGCGATGCGATCACGCTGAGCGATGTTCCTGCTGAGCCCGAGCGAGCCGCTCATGGGTGCTGATCTGCGGGATGTCTGCACGTGGGGGTGACCACTTACTTCATCGCAACCAGAAACCAGGCAGTACAGGTGCACCTTCAGACTGGAGGTTGGGCTCCACGGCACCAAAATGTCACGGGTTCGAGCCAGGGTCCTGTCACCTGCCTGCTACAACCAGGACTCTCCTGGTGGTGGCGGCAGCACAGCACAGCAGAACTGGGAACCCGAGTCAGCCAGGGTCCCCAAAGCTGGACAGAGACATCCCCCAGTACCTGCAGGCTTTCCCGGAGACATGTAACCCTCCCCTGTGGACCGCATGGAGAAATAACAGAGGCTCTGACAGGCCGCCTCTACAGATCCTCACCCCCCCTCCACTCTGTGCAGGAACCACTGCCAGAAAGTTGAGCCCTTAAACAAATAGTCAGTATGCGTGTGGGGAACGGGGGTATAAAGAGGGTAGGCAAAACTTAAAAACTCCAGTTAAGCTCAGATCTTAAAATATTAGATACATTTTTGCAGCTCCTTGAAAGAGGCCTTCTACTGATAAACTAACTTGGCCAAACTGTAACGTTCGCCTCCCAGACCAGTTCATATTTCCATGATTAAAATCCAGATCACTCTCGAGTGTCCAAGGCGGGGATCCCAAAGTACAGGCTTAAGGAGCAGCACAGCAGTCAGTTTGGAAGGTGTTCTTTACATCAGGGGTCTCCCATCCTGTTCAACCCAGCTCTTAATCACCTAAAATCAGCTCATTATTGGCTTCACTGGTCCTATAGAATAACTTCAGCCAGTTCTTCAGGTACCGGTGCTTTATAAGAAGCAGGACACCTTGGAGGTACACAAGGCCTGGACTGAAGCTGTTGATTTAGTGAGGATTTGTACGAAACCTGCCAGATCCACTATGCCTTTGAGAAGCAGACATGGGACGTCCTGGTCCAAGACATGTTGAGGAGATCAATGCAGGTAAATGGGAAGTCTTCTCATCTCTGGCCCAATCCAATAAGGATTTGGGACTCTGGCAGGAAACCAGTTAGCAGAGTCCTGCTGTGTTAAAATGAGTCTTCTCGAATCAGTGAAATTGGTTGTCCTGGAGCACTTCTGCAAACATGATGTGCCTTCTGCAGCATCAATCTGCCTCGCTCCCTGATTGTCTGCTTTTACAAAAAGCAGAGTTACCACATGCCCCTCGGAAACCAACTAGAATTCCACGCAGGCCTGCAGCCAATTTAAGATGGGCCAGTAATATTACAGCCTAGTTAGGCATCTGTGCATTAGTGCATTGGAAATTTCCATACGTTCTGTCTCGGGGATGAGACCCCTACAAACAATCACTTCACCTCAAACCAAAAAAGGTCTCAAAACACATAAGAAGGTCTGGAGTGTCACTTCAAACCCAGAACGTGCTACCCTCTCCTTGGCGTAAAACCCAACATGTCACTGTGCCCTACACCACCATCCCCGGCCTCCTTTACTAGATGTTGTGTAAAAAAAGTGTCCACAGATTTAAGCACTATGGGCTCTGGAGAGGACTTTCCAAAAGCACAGCAAGGAGAGGAAACGCACTGCGCAGGAAGATCGCCAGTGCCAGAGAGCAATCAGGCCCAGTCACCACAGAGCACCTCATTTTCAGGGCGCTGGCCGAGAGCCTACAGGACACAGCTTCCTTGCTGGGGCGGGACAGGAAGTTCACCCCCTCCACGTTCACGCCACCTGCTTCTCCGGGTGGCTCTTGAGCTTGTGGAACTTGACGCTCTCCAGCTTCTCGAACCTCTTGCCGCAGTGCTCACAGGTGAAGTTGTACTGGACCTCGGGGGTGTGCTTCTTCATGTGCCAGTTGAGGGAGGCCCGCTGCCGGCACTGGTACCCACAGATTTCACACCTGGGAGAGGGGAGGGGGGGGGACAGAGCGAGCCGTCAGGGGTCATGGTCGCTACAAGGCGGAATGTGCTTTGTAATACAACTACAAGACCTTTGTAATAACAGCTATATACGCTCAGATTTGAAACCAAAAACAAAAGTAAATAGATCATAATTATGTATAACTAATATACGTACATCGATATGAAAAACTTTAAAAGTCACAACTGCGTAAGTATTCAAAACCTTTCCAGCTGACAGATCGGAAGGTTTTGAGACCTTTGGGGGTACAGAGTTACCTTAATGAGCTACACTATAGGTGAAGTGACAACAGTCTGTGTGCAATATGAGCAGCTCACATGGTTACAGACTAAATACAGCTCTCCCTGTAAGACAGATAGATAATACTTTATTAAAGGTCAGGTAATGAGTTTCTAGTTAAGATTCCACCATGAAAATCAAACCTCCTGGGACTCTCAGAACGGCTTCATCACTGTCAACAGAAGACTTGACTGGCATTCACAGTCTTTAATATTTTTAGTGTGCCACCTGAAGAACCATATCCAAAATTCAATCACCTTATCATTTTTAACTGGAAGCAAGTTGCCTCACTCACATTTGTTCAATGGATCAGAAATATGATGCATAATTTTAAAAAATCAGATTTTTAAAAGCTTGGCAAACATTACTGAAATATTTTGAGACTTTGAGCTTACATTCTACACCCTAGATCTTAATCGGTCACTAACTGGCCACAGAGATGATATCCGTTAGGACTGGCCTTCCACTTTTTTTTTTAATTCCTAGAGAGTTAGTGTAATTAACTTTATTATGATCTTTTTTGCTTTTTTTATTGTCTTCTATCCTTCAACTCCTTTTCGCAAGTGAAGATTTGGGAGAAATGTGGGAAAGGGATGGGAATTCTGTATTTTTCTTTCTCATTAATTCTTCCTGCATAATACACTGTACCAACAATCTACATGACCTCTGACATTAGTTTAATATGCAATATGCAGCATGTATTTTTGCTGGTGTGAAAAACAATAAAAATACATGGACAAATTACTGGGATGACGATTTTTCCTGCTTTAAGATTTTTTTCCATTGCAATTATTTTGCAGGCATAACATAGAACACTGCCTTTTACAGAGAAGGCTTATGTCTGTTTCAGCTCAACTGGATAAAGTGGCTAACTGCAACAACTTTTAAATTTAAAGACTGACAGGATATCAGCTGAAGCAGTCTTTCCGGGTTTTGATCTATGGAGTGTACATGCTGCTGGGTTTTCAGGAATTGAGGGATACTCACTGCAGCGGTGTCTCTCCAGTGTGTGTGCGGCGGTGAACCTCCAGGTGGTTTTTTCGCTTGAAGGACTTGCCACAGGTCTCACAGATGAAATCCCGCACACCTGGGGGGGGAGGAGGAGGAGGGGCATGCTGTCACTGTTACCAGATGCCACATGACCATAATCTGATTGTACTCTGGTCCTGGAGAGCCACAGTGTCTTCTGGTTCTTGTGCCAGCTCAGCTCTGACGTCAGCGACGTCATTGGATCGATCAGTTGCATTAATAAGGAGGAATTAACATGCTATACAGATCCCACACTTGAAGGGGAATTGCAGTTCCAATTCCTCAGACCAGTTATTAAATCTCAGTAACAAAATAAATTAATTGACGGTATAGAAAAAACTTACACATTTTTAATTAAGCACGAAAACCATGAACTTTGTGAAAGTACTGCAAGACTGCCATTGCTGTCACAAACCCCTGGTCTCACCACGGGCAAAAGTGAGGGTGTGCGACAACTGTGACTTAAACCAGCCCTTCCTGCTCAGTAGTAACTATAATGACTAATGTAATGGGATGTACAAGCGAATTAAGTACAGGTTGCGTACCAGTCATTTCACTGCAGAAAGTTTCCAGCGTGATCTGTATGCAGAGTTAACAAGTAGTATTTTGCTGGCAAAACCATCCCAAAATCAAGATTAATATCTGTATTGGATTCAAAGAGATGGATTAACAAGCCTGCTTGTTTACAATGTAATAGAGCTACATCATCTCACCGAATGTTTCGTTGTCTCATTTCTGAATTTGCAGACAATTACAGCAATATGATGCTGTGCATACCTGGAAATTTGGTCTATTTTGGTCATTTTGTGATGGTTTTACATGTGATGAGTACATTTCAAACTTCAATAAAAGTAAAATGTACACAGTAACTTCCGATTCTTTCTAACCCACAACAATTAAAATAGTGTTGCAGTTGCCCTTTCAGTTTACCCATAAAACCTGCAGGACTGCGTTTTTACAGGAACTCATATACCTGCACTACACAAGGAACTACAAGACCTGATTTTAACATGGAATAGACCTTTGCACTTTTATTCTTCTTTTCTTGTTTGTCCCCACTGATTGGCAACACCAGGAAGCTTGCCTAAGATCCGAACCACAAAAACAAAGTTCAGAATAGGCTTGCGAGATCTGACATCACTGAAAGATAGCAATTTAGCCATCCAAGAATCTCATTAAGACTTCTTCAAAGTTCCACAGAAGTTAAACATCAGATCAATGAAGAGAAAGGATGGCTGTTCCTGGTCTTAAGGAAATGGCTGGAACACACAGATTAAAGGAATTGAATCTCTCTAGTCTGCACTGCTTGACTGGGTACGTGACAGAAATATTTAAAACACTGAAAGGTTATTAACATTCAATACAGATTACTACTATAGGACCAGCAGCGAGACAAAAACATGAGTGCAAACACAAGGGTCAGGGTTTAGGTGACAAAAAACACAAAAGGAATCGATTTCCCACTAAGGGTTGGAGGGATCGGGAACAAACCCCAGAAACGTCAGGACACACCCACGTCGAGGGCACTGTAATGAATGCCTCTGTGCGGGTGCTCTTGGGGTTACCTGAGTGAATGATCATGTGGCGGTGCAGGTGATTGGAGAGGTAGAACTTCTTCCCACAGCCAGGGTGCGGGCAGACCTTCGTCCGGCCCTTCCTGTGGACCAGATTGACGTGGTTCTGAAAGGGAGGAGGGTACAGGAAGTGGGTCAGACGTCCAGTATGGACACAAGAAGCTGCTTCTGGAGGGTCTGTCACTTATAAATGGGTGCCTGGGTGAAAGTTCTAGTTTTATATACAGTTCCTGTTGTTGACAACGCAGTTCAGTGGAGTTTTTAAAACAGGTTTATTTCTCAAACGTCTCTATAGAAAAGAGCACGGAGGCACTAACATACCCTCAGCTCAATAGTGGATGTATTTGCCTTAATATGTTTGACACAGACTTTCAACATTCTTTTTTCTAAGGAAACTAAGCCATTTCAAGGTATATAGAACCACCTCAACACTTTTAAATAAAGTCTTTTATTGCAAGTGTTATTAACATACTGTCTCACATGCTGGTTTGGTAATATCAGTACCACTGATTGCAACAGGTTTGAAAAACTAGTCAAATTAAGTAACAAATTAATTGGGGGCAAATCGAATCGCCTTATAAACAGAGGGTGGCAAAGAAAGCAATGTGTATTATGGAACAAGTAATAGGTTTATTCTTTACTGAAAAGAGAAGAAAGAAAACAACATTTCGGCTGTGGATCCTTCTTCAGGTGCCTCACACAGCAGCCTACGCAAGCTGACGCAGCTCCCCACCTGAACTACTTCAATGTGTATTATGGATTGTTCCTCACCCCCTTCACTGTGGGTTCACACTACTCCCATTCGGGAGACACCTCTGTGTCCCCAGGTGAAATACTAATAGACACAGGAAATCTTTCATCCCCAGTGCAATATCTCTTTCAAACAATGGATCGTAACCATCTTCTGCCTGATCCCAGTCCTATCCCAGAAGTGCTCAAACTCTCAAGCTGCTGCTTGTGGCATCCCGGTCAGGAATCTACTTGTGACATGAAGCTGGAACTAACGACACTGAGATTACAGGGCTCACCCTGCTCTCCCCCCCCAATCAAGAGCCACCACAGACTTGTTTTTAGAGAAGATTCAGCCATAAAAAAACAGCAATTAAAACCACATAGTGATATAACCCAGCAGCCAGCAGCTATATCACCCTGCAACTCATAACTGGCAGCCCTTTGTAGCTCAGCAAGGTGTGAGCCTGGTCAGTACCTGGATGGGAGACCTCCTGGGACCAATTAAGGCTGCTGCTGGAAGAGGTATTAGTGGGGCCAGCAGGGGGTGTTCACCCTGCGGTCCGTGTGGGACCTAATGGCCCAGTATAGTGACGGGGACACAACAGTGTAAAAAATAAAAAGCACCATCCTTTGGATGAGACATCAAATTGAGGTCCTGACTCTCAGTGGTCATTAAAACTCCTACAGAAAAGATCAGGGGTGTTACCCTGGTGTCCTGGCCAAATTACCCCCTTGCCTTTACCAATCATGGACTCCTAATAATCCCCATCTATGAACTTTCTCCATCACTCTGCTCTCCTTCCCAGTAATAGCGGGTGTGTGGCGAAAAGACTGAAGTACTATGGCTGCCCTCGCATCATCCTGGTAGTGGTGGTGGAGTGGAGTACCTGTAAAGCACTTTTTTGTGGAGTGTCCAGAAAAGCACTATTAAGTGTAAGGAATTATTATTAATTATAACACCCATGAAACAACTAATTATAAACTATAATTTTGCATCACAGACTTGTGCGTAAAATAAGGTTCCCCCTTACCCAGGGGGAGTGACAGGCAGCCCGATGGAAGTGCATGCGCCTTCACTTTCCTCACCTGGAAGCTACTGATGGCCACGTACACCTGGCTGCAGCCCTCATACGGACAGTGGAACATCTTCAGCATCCCGTCCGCCTCGATCACGGGCCCCCGCCGGCTCCTCTTGGACCTGCAACAAACCGCACAGGGAACAAGGTCGGACCACTTCCACAGGCCAAGACACAAGCCACTCCCCGAGGCACACACGCCACCCGAATCCCCTGTCTCCTGCCGGGCAACCCCAGCACCCTTGAACGTTTCCATCAAGATGGCGGATCAAAAAAATACCCTGCCTTTGAAAAAGCTAAATAGGTCATATATTTATGTCGGACAAAAATCAAAGAGTAAGCAGAAGCCAGACTCCTTCTCTCTGGACCCAGATGGAGAAGAATAACAGCCTATTTAAAAAGCATGTCTGCTTCACTCTTGATCCCTGGCACGAGATTGCCCTGGCACTGTCTGAAAGCCATTTTCTTAATTGATTTCCTGCACAAAGTCGATATCCCAGAGAGACATGCAGCCCTGAGCTGGGGTCACCCAGAGTCCCCTGCCTTGTCACTCATCTCTAAACTAGAAATATGGTTTGTTGGGGTGCCATTGGCAAAGCGATCTGAGGGTCTTTAACAACCAGCCACTTCTTGAAAGAAACCGGGGCATCGATTTCATCCACATCAGAGAGACAGCCTGTTCCGGACGTTACCCACCTCTGAAGCCCACTCTGGATCTCCTTCTCCTCAGCCGGCACGCCCAGGCCCTCCAGCTCCAGGTTACTGTGCACCTCCTGCCTGCTGCCGACAGCTGCAAGCGCCAAGGCCACATTTTTACTCCCCCCTCCGTCATAACCACACAAGTCCAGCAGCGTCTCCAAAAAGATTTTGGAGTTTTAAGAAACAGGCACAGACAGACAACCGTTTTCAGAAATTCATTAGCTTGGGTTTGCTAAAAAATAAGATGTGAGGTTAAAAGGATGGGCACAGTTATGCAACCAAGGCATTGAAAGTTTTTTTGATTTTTATTATTTGTCGCTTGAATATTGTTGGTTACGAGAACTAATTAAAGGTGAAAAAAGGTCTGAAATGATTTGTCTTGATTTCAGCCTTTACATCAACAAAAGCTGAAATCTCAATAAGGGTGGGTAGACTGTTTTTATATCCTCTCTATTTTAACTGGATTTTCCTCCAGGTTTGTTAAAAGGCTCTGATAAAGAGAATCAACAAACCAGATCTGTGCAGCAGGGATTATATAGTCTACAGACTACTCTCAGACCAGTTGTTGATACAAAACTGCAGAATTTAGATCTGAACCCACCCATCACTAGGATAAATTAACAGCTCATATGATTTCTCCCAATACATTCATTGCTTGTTCACCTTTTCTGTATCCCATTATAGTTTTACTAATTCTGTTCTTTCTGCCTAGGCTACTCACATTAGCAGGTTGAACATCTTATTTAAAGATAGAATTGCTCTTTGCACACTGGCCTTCAATACACACCGTGAACTGAAACACCTGCAGCTAGGCACACAGGCAGCAAAGATAAAGATCTCATCTACATAAACACACAAAGGAGCTGCAAGGTGACGACCGCCAAAGACTGACCTCTAGCAGTGTCCAAGCTCTGGACGACGCCCCTGTGCCCAAGCCCAGAATCGCAGACCTGGTTATACGCCACCCCCTCGATGACCGTGCAGGTCATCTCTTCCCCCACGCTCTCGCCCACGTTCAGCTGCAGGCCCTCTGTGGTCAGGGCCTCATAGCTGGGGCCTGTGATGATGATCACCTGCCAGGAGAAACAAGGAAACTGACTGCAGAGTCACCACTCCCCCTCCCCGTAGAAACAGAATATTTAAACCCACTCTGAGGTGGGAGGGACGGATCAGCAGTCCAAGACTGGTACAAACAGTTACAAAACCCAGAAAAATACTGAGCTTAAACAGAAGGATATTTTAGGACCAACAGTGAATCAAGGAGATCACTGATTAAATCAAAGAACATAGGCTTATAGGCTTAAACAGGGATTATTATAGGAATCTGGGCAATATAAGATACCCAGTAGTGTTATTACAGCACATTGCCAGGGACCCTAGAAGAAAAGCATGCATGAGATCCTCATATCAATCAGCAAACCAGAAAAAAGTGGGCTAAAGTTCTCCTGTTTGTATCCTTCCTTACATTCCACAGCAGGCATGCAATCAGAAGAGGGAGCGAGCCACTAAAGAAGATGTGTCGACTACGAGCTCCGGAACAAGAGGAGGCCAAGACGTTTCGAGTTGCCTCGTTTCAGTGGATCCAGCTCTGATTGAGGGAAATGGGAAGGCCCTGGGTGGGGGTCCTACCTGGGATCCCTCAATGGCACCCTGGGCGTCGGGGATCTGACAGCTGGCCACCACGGTCTGCAGAGTCTGCTGGTCGTACAGCTCCCCGCCGCCGGTGATGTGCATGGTGGCGGGGGGAGGAGGGGGCGCAGGGTGGGACGGATCCCGCTCGGAGTCCTCAGCCACCCCAACTCGCCCGTCTTTGACTGCCCTGTCCGTGAGGGCGGCCGTGACCACCATGCACTCGTAGTCCGTCTCGGCGGCCAGCGCGCCCCCTCCCTTCTCCTCCTCTGGCCCCGCCGCATGCCGGCCCAGAGCTCCGGGACCCGATTCCGAGGATGCCACCGCATTTTCCGGCTGCCCAGGGGGCTCGCCGGCCTTGTTGCCCTCCAGCACGGCCTCCCCCTCCTCCAAGACCACCTCCATGTTCCACAGAGACCTGGCCACCGGGGAGTTGGCTTCGCCGGGATGGCCCGGCGGAGGCCCCTGACTGTCCTGCGCGATGGGCTCTGCTCTGGCCAGCTCGCCATCGCCGCCCTGCAGGCCCTCCGACATCTCCTCGGCCGTCTCCGTGGCGTCTGCGGCAGGAGAAAAGGGAAAGAAACCGTCACTGTCAACCCACGAAGGATGTTCACGCAGAAATGTTGATTATTGTTGGCTTTTAGCATCGGCTTTAACCGGTTCGGCCATTCACCCAGGTGGCACGCAGAGGCCGTTTTCCTCCTGGTGCAGGGTGCCACCCTGTCACATGGCGGCGTGTCGGGCTCAGGCTCATTCTCCGACTCGCTGGCATCCTTGCTGGGAGAGACCAGGTGCTGCATGTAGCCGTGGCCGGCCTGGCACTGCCACACCGCCGTGGTGGAGAAGCCCAGCACAGGCTCGAGGGCGTGCAGCTGGGGCTCGTGGGGGCAGGTCTTCTGGTGCTCCATGTACCAGCTGACCAGACTGCTCAGACAGTTCACATTGCTCTTCTTCCCTGAGGGGACACAGGCACAGACAGTAAAGCGCACAGCACCACTGTCAGTACTAGGTCTCTCTACTTCTTACCCACAAACACCTTTGATTAGCATGGCTCAATTCCTGGAGTGCTATCTGTGTGGAGCTGGTATGTTCTCCTTGCGTTTCCTCCCGGGACTCCGGTTTCCTCCCACAATCCAAAGACATGCTGATTGGTTAACTGGCTTCTGGCAAAGTTGGCCCTGGTGCGAGTGTGAGCTATTGTGTGCGCCCTGCAACGGACTGGTGTCTCGTCCAGGGTGTGCCCTGCCTTGCAACCAGAGCTTGCTGGGATTGGCTCCTGCTACTCATTGATCCTGTACTGTATAAAGTGGTTAGAAAATGGATGGATGGATTAATGCTTCAAGAGTCACAAGATTAGATGCAGGGTGTTTGGAGGGCTTAAATCTTAAACAGCTTAAATATAGGTCTTTGTAGCTTATTTTAGATATTATTTTAAATAGGAGTGTCTTGATAATACTAAGAACAATGTGCAAATCGTACAGGGCTTCTATTATTGTCTCACTTCAGCCACTCAAATTATCTAAAAAGCTTCAAGACCATGTTACAAAAAAAGATGAACTATTTTAGCACTGAAATGCGCTCATTGAAAGCAGTTTGCTTTTACTTGGAAAAACGAGAAAATATTTACTGAAAAGTACGGGATACGTGCAGACATCAAATTAAAACAGTAACGGGCTTTAGCACATTTCTACAGTTCAACTACCTCTTGTTACCAACTGTTTTTACTAACCCCTTTTTGGTTTGACACAAAACTCCGCACTCAGCTTCTTTCTGAAAGACAAGAAGAGGGTTATGATACAGGCTCTGGTTTAGACAGCAGTAAGTAATTGAAATAATTCAAAGAGGTCATTGCATTTTCCTATCCCCTTGCTGTAAGGTCAGTAGGACATTTTCTGACATCTGATGCATCAAAACAGCTTGTGGAACTAATCCGACTCCCACTACAGAGCACTTTAATCCAACCCATGTTTTATAAGATGCAAACACCTGTACTAGTACCAGCTGCTGAATTCAAGCCTGTTACCTCATTCTTTGGAAATCTGAACAGACTAATGTGTTAAAATACCACAAGAAAACCCACACTGATCAGCAAGGCAAAATGAATAAGATTAAACTCAGTAAAATTAGAAATGGTTCAACGTGCAATGCAGTTTGGACATTACTTGGCTCACTCTAGCAATGTTTTACAGAACATTTATAGCTGTACTGCAGAAGTTACATATGAAAATATCAGTGAGCAATTTTTCCTGGGTGAGTCAAAATTCGGCAATCGTGAATGAGGGATTTAGGCGAAATATTTCAGTGCATTTGTAGGGTAATCTGAAAATCACTAGATTACGCTTCAGATCAACTAAAAATCCATGTGTTTTGCAACATACCATCTGAGCCAAGACATCTACAGTAATAGCACAGATGGACAAAATACCACTGTCACAACAACTAAGGTTAGATTAGAATTGACTGATTGTGAAGACTTCTCTATGCAGAAAAAAAGACTATAATGAGACAATACTTATTGAAAAAATAAATTATCATATTGCTAGCAGCCAAAGTACCTGATCGAGAGAGCACCGGGTTATTAAACTGAATATTAGCTTTGCACTAGTACTGGTCGTGTACAATTTAGTAAGCTTATCCTTAAATGAAGCATGTTCTGCTCACAAGAATAAAAATATATTTTTTTTTGTAAAGGGCTTACCCGCCGTATTTCTGCTGGTACCTCTCGCCATAAATCGAGTCGAGCAGGATTAAATACTCGGCTAGTCCGGCGTCGCTTAAACTGGTCCGCTTCCGAAGTTCGCTCCACAGTTTGTGCGACTCCCCGAGGTACACTCGCCGCACGTCGTACTTTTTCCGGGACTCCAATCGCCTCTTAGCTCGGTCCGTGTCAGTGAGGCGAGGACGTCCCCGACAGCGCCGCAGAATCGCCGAAATTTGGTCTCCAGCCTCCTGGTCTAGAGACGTCTCTTCCTCGGCACTCATGTGCGCCATCTTGGTCAACAGCTGTGTGTATGTTTCTGACCTTACCGGAAATAGTCAAGGCATGCGACTTGACCTCACCGGAAACACTGCTTGCAGAAAAATGATTGGATAGCGGCAATACATTTATTCTTTTTACTTTATTTCAGTACACATATTCAGTGTAATCACAAAATTGAAAGAACAGCATGGGACAAAACCAATTCCCCTGGCACTGTTTTTAAAAGTGGCAAATGCCGAGAGCGCTACAATACTCTTGTAGGCCACACACTGTTTTTATCTTTTGATTAATCGAATCATTTCGCTCTAGAATTGCTGTACCCACGCTATTTCTCCTTGTGCCAGGTTAGGCTGTAACATTAGTTTCTTCTTCGACGTTTATCTTTAACGCAAGCACACGCTAAGAGTAACAAAAAGTTCGAAACCGACTTTTCTTAGTATTATATTTTTAAAGCAGTCTGTCTGGATAACTTTATAATAATAATAATAATAATTGCTTACACTTATATAGCGCTTTTTCTGGACACTCCACTCAAAGCGCTTTACAGGTAATGGGGACTCCCCTCCACCACCACCAATGTGCAGCATCCACCTGGATGATGCGACGGCAGCCATAGTGCGCCAGAACGCTCACCACACATCAGCTATCAGTGGGGAGGAGAGCAGAGTAATGTAGCCAATTCATAGAAGGGGATTATTAGGAGGCCATAATTGGTAATTGGCCATAAAGTTAAAAACTTTAAGTATTTAATGTCTTTCAATCCTAAGCAAGGAGCTACGTTTAATCAAACCAGAGAGATTCAACAGATCAACGAGATAACTGCATTTTTTTTAAATGTCAAAAATAGCTTGGACTTTAAAATCTCCGTTATCAAGGTGTCGTGGATTTGTCTTCAAGTAAAAGGTGCTGCGGTTTAATCCTACGTTTCTTTTATCCAATGGGAACTCAAGACACCTGACATACGCACATCTCGCCCTATAACAGCTCGGGGGCGGGGCCTGACACAGCGCGGGAAGAGTTCACGTGTGGGTTTGTTTTCGGACCGAGCGGAGACAGGAAGTTACCCCCTTGTCGGCTTTGTTTCCATGGTAATGGCAATATGGCAGAACTCTTGATTCGGGTCTTCGATCGCTACAGTCCTCGGGGACGCGAGTCGTCTCCTTCTCTTTCTCCTCCCGAGGGAGAAACCCGCTCACTGTCTTGTATCCTGCTGGGGGGCCGGGGTTGTGGCAAGACGTGCCTTCTGTTTCTAACAGCGGTGATGGCGGCTTCCGAACTGGGGCGGAAGGTCATCTTTCTGAGCCCCACTCCGATCCAGACCCTCCCTGCTCCGCTGATGGAAGCGCGGGCAGGCTTGGACCCCGCTAGCCTGAAAGTAGGTACCGTGAATATGTCTACGGGGGCATAAAACTTCACTTTGACGCTGTGTAGTCAAGGATATTGAAATGATTAACACCGGCTCTTACCCACGTCTGTAACAGAACTCTCAAATTTATTTTGATTTTTACAGAACGCAGAACGGGTACTAAATACTGATAGACTGTGTCTATTAAATCTTTTTTGTCTTCAGTCTGTTTTCAGTCTTCAGTGTATTAAGTATCTTTAAATCACTCAATATAGGTTTTTCTGTCTTCAGTCTATTAAATATTTTAATAAAAAAGCCGTTGGAGACAGAAAAGCAGATGGCATCAGTCTCCAGCCTCCTTGGAGCCACCCTGGAACTGAGCAGATGAGAGCAGTCTCTGTCCTCTGGGGCCATAGCTCAGTCTCACCAAACGTACACGTCTGTGTCACCCATCCAGCCATGTTCTCACTGCTTGCTCTAATTCAAGGTCGTGGGGGAGCTGGAGCCTATCCAGGCAAGCGATGGGCACAAGGCAGGATACACCCAGGACGGGGCGCCAGTCTGTCTCAGGGCACACACAGACATAAACAGATACACACTCACGCCACGGCCAGTTTCCCCAGAAGTCACTTAACCTATCAGTATGGCTTACGGTAGGGCTAGGAGGGACTCTTTCATTGTGCAAATCTGGACCCTTCATCCACTTGCAATGAATGATAATGGACACCTGACTGAGAAATTTGTTGGAATCTATACTTATTGTGAGATGTTTTCTTTGAAATAAAGTTTACTTTGATCAAAAAAAAAAATCAGTATGGTTTTGGACTGTGGGAGGAAACTGGAGCACCTGGAGGAAATCCACATGAACACAGGGAGAACATGCAAGCTCCACACAGACAGCACCCCAGGTCCAGAATTGAAGCCAGGGCTTTATTGGCAGCAGTGTTCACCACTCTTCTACCGTGCTGACCTACATTTCCTAACCACAACAATAATAATTATTCTTTTTATTATTACCATTATTATTTCTTACACTTATTTAGCGCTTTCATCTCATGATGTCCCCTCATGCATTTGCAGAAAATCAAGTTCGTGTACCCCCGGACGGCGGAGGAGCTTCTGCGGGACGTCGCGTGCCTGCACGAGGCAGCCGGCGCGCCGCCCTCCCTCCTCATCGTCGACGGCTTGGAGCGCTACCTGTGCTGGGGAGGGGAGGGCGAACAGGCGCACCAGATGGCCGCGCGCCTCTCCGCCCTGCTGTGCGACACCGCCACCTTCCTGAGCCGGGCCCGCGCCGGGGCCCCCGGAGACCCCCCCCCTGAGTGCCAGCTCATTGTGTCCTTGGATACCCACCCGGAACGCGGAGCCGAGGCGTCGGGCAGCGATTCGGTCCTCTCCGTCTTCGAGCGCTACTTCCCCGTCAGGTGCACGCTGGGAAGAGACGCCAGCTGTGCGGGGACAAGAGCGTGCCGGATTTATTTCTCCGGTTTCCAGCAGACGGAAGGACGGGACTCTGGACTGGGACGCCAGTGGGAGCTGGTCTATACCCCAAGCGGAGCCATGGAGTTTACCCCAATCCCAGAAAAGAGCCAGGAATGAGATTCCCTTGTGGCTGGAAATGCACAAAACATTTATTCACTTACTTGGCCTAAATGTCTTTTGGATTTTGGAGGAGGTTATGGGTTTTGTGTCCTGTTGTGTGTGGGCAGGCTATTCAAACAGGGCAGTCGAGCACAAAAACAACAGACAAGACTCAGAAGTCGGTTTATATGAAAAATCACATTCCTCTCATCCTGTTCGCAGCCAGCTCCTGATCGATAATTCCAAACTTTCCTGGCTGTTCTCTTCCATCACCTGAAAATAGAAGCCTAAAATGGTTCACCTGCGCAGATTCCCAGGCTAGGAATTCTGGACCATAATCCTGGAAAAGCCACAGTATGAAATAACCAAGTCGTACATTCAGGCTGGGAAAGTTTCAGATCCATGTGGGTCCAAAAGAACTCTTACAGTGTACTTGAGTCGTCTGTTATTCACACAGAGGGGGTCGGGCTTCATTTCTTTATTTCTAACAGAACGATCGGTATGCGCTCTGTGGGCGATGCCTCACCTGATAGTTCTCTCTGTATTTCCTCAGCAATGTCCTCCCGAGCTTGTTGAAGTTGAATATGTTCGTCTGAAGAGCTACTAGATCCTTGAACTGAAAGATGAAGGAAAATACAGGGTTAGTCAAAATGCGGTCGACAAATTTGATATTTACGCTTTTGTTTGAAACCTTTTTTGTCACAGTAACCCATGTAATTAATTTGTAATAAACAGTCAGAGTTTCTAACAGTTACCTTACAATCCTTCACCATCTGTGGAGGAGAAAACAAAACCTTAGTAAGACAATTGACATTTATACTTGTTGACGACATTTTGATTAACCCTGTATATATTATAGAACTTAACATACATCAGCATGGTCTGACATCAGTCAGTCTCTGGAATCGTGGCTTAACTCCTTGACACCTGCATAAGCTCTGGCCCAGAGATTCACTGTGGTTCAAATAGAGAAATTAACTAACAGCTCAACATCCAGCGCATTCTTAAAACTACCCTTCTATCGATTACTCTGCTCATTACAAGCCATAACCATTGAGTACTCTTCTATACAGACCCCTCTGCCACCACCAATGTGTCTCTCTCTTTGATGATTAAGATACTGGATTATCCTGCCAGGGGTATTTAACAGATAATGTCATCATTTCTGAGACAGAGTTGTATATATTTAGGATTTACTCTCTACCAAGTCTTAAATATAGTGCCACTAGAGCAAGGCAATGTAACTGCTGCTTGCTAGATTAAGAGAGTGTCTTTGAAGAGAAGAAACGTAAGTTACAAAGTGTTGTTTAATGCATTTTTTTGGAGACAACACATCCGTGAATACCCTGACAGCAGGCACAGGATTTCAGCCTTTCCGTCTACAACATTACTGTGCATTCAATATTGAATTGGACCTGGGTCTTCACTGTGAGACGTCATTCTGCTTTTGTACTGAAATAACCAAGTGACGTGCATAAATTGCACAGAAATAAAAACAATGCATATTGAAAAGGGTTAAAAGAATGTCAAGATCATTGCGTGGTGAAACCAGAAAGGAATCATTCATGCAGATGTGTCTGTGAGGCCTTATAAAGGCTTTGTCCACATAGATGGGAAAGCATTGAATAAAGACTGCTCGATTCGTCTTAGGTCGCGGCAGTGGTGGTTTCTGTCCCCATAAGCTCCACTTCTGTGACTGTTGTGCCACAGCACGCCGG
This sequence comes from Lepisosteus platostomus, assembly GCF_059453375.1. Classification (NCBI taxonomy): domain Eukaryota; kingdom Metazoa; phylum Chordata; class Actinopteri; order Semionotiformes; family Lepisosteidae; genus Lepisosteus; species Lepisosteus platostomus. Next base: position 17,225,002 of record NC_142623.1, read on the forward strand.
CAGAGGGCGCCACAGTCAAGAAATTCAGCTTTCTGAAGCTGACCTTGTTTTTCATTAAGGCACACTCCCTGGACTTACAATATGCTCCCTCCCTCTCTCGCAGATAAGCCGGACATGGTCTCCTGCTTGCGCAACAGATACAGTTTTATCTTTCTAGAGAACACAACCGCACGCTCTTGTGCCAAGAGACTCTGTTAACTGAAACACATCCTTATAACCTCCAGTTTAACAAGCATTAGAGCTCAGGTCTACAGTGTAGACATCTGGCACCAGTAACACAAAAGGAGAGTATGAGCTTTTGAAAAGCTAATTATTTCCATTCCATATTGAAGTTTCTATCTGTACAGTTTTAACAAATAGTCCCTCTAGGCAATTATTTCACAGAAACTTTATTTCAAGTACAACCATTTTTTTATTTTTAGATATAAAAAAATAAAACAGCTGAGTAGCCTGAGCCATGCAGTTTTGAACAGACATGCAGGTACACTCCTGCTTTTGTTTGCAGAACGATTCATGTATTTACCCAAGTAACACCTGTTTGTGTTCAATTCACCTTACGAGTTTGAGGTCAGCGGTTTGTGAAAATTGAAAGGCTTGGCAGTGATCGTTTGGGGACAAACCCAGCGGAGCAGGAGATGAGAGCGTATTGCTTTGGGAAGCTTAGAGATCTGGGAGATTTATGTAGGTTTTGGGTTGCGTTTTCATTGATCAGATTTGCTGTTTTTCCACAAGTAAAATTATAACACGTAGCCACAAGTTAAATTGTCCATTTTGAGGCTAAGTATTAGCGGAGGCTATAAGGAACCTCTGACAGTTTTACTAAGAATCTTTTTTATTAACTTTTTTGACCTTTTAATCTGGCAAGTCCCTCTTTTTTTCTGAACCCTTGGTGAGACCTACCAGATTAAAACGAACACAACCCTCAGAGAAATCAGAAAGAGAGGCCTTTTCTCCCACATGACCTCCTTGTCATAAACAACCGCCATCTGCACCATATGCTGCATGTCTGGCACCACCAAGCTACAGATGCAGATGAGGTTTGTGCCAGCTCAGTTTTGTGCTTGGTGTTCTGTCCCCTTTGAATAATGTGCGAGTGCGATCATATCATGAGGAAGGGCACTGCGTTGCGAGGCGCCAAACAACATTGAAGGACTACACGTGATGATACAAAACAACCCTGCTGTGAATGTAAAAATAAAATGACAAAAAAAATAACATGATTTGTTATAAAAAAAATAAAAACTCTCTATAACAGAAGGGATGAAGCTCACCTTCATCGATTTCCTTACAGTTCGTGTTTATCTTGTCAAAGTGGGTTTTGTAGCAGACAAACTGCCACTTGTAAATTCCTCAATCCCTAAATGAACTGCCCTCTTTTTGACAGAGACTCGTGTCTTTGCTCCCACTGGAGCGAAGGTGTGGGTGCCCGTCTCTCACATCTGTACATCTTCCATCTTGGTCTGTCCATCTGAGCTCAAAGCTCGAGACCGGCGGAGCAGTCTGGCTCCCTGTCCTATCCTTGTGCCCAAGCTGTCACGGGCAGATTCTGGGCAGGGGAGCACTCTCGTGGATCACCCTGCATCGTCTTTGCACTGATCCGAGTGTCCTGCCCGCCGGTCAGCACCCGGCGTGGACGGCGCTGTAGAGGCGGGGCAGCTGGTCTGCGGGCTGGCAGATGTCATTGCGGTACAAGTTCGTGTACAGCCCCTCGGTGCTAGCCGAGCCCATGGGGACGTAATCTATAAAGATGCCCGAGTCGGCCACTGTCAGGTAAGCATAGCTGGGGTTCTTGGGGGTCCAGGATTGGGGGAACAACAGGGCACTGCTGGGGTCGTACAGAGCGTAGTCGAAACTGGAGCCGGAGGACAGCCGGTCTCCCGATCGGGATTGGGAGCCGGAGCCGGAGCTGTGCCCAAGGGAACCCCGGTCGGAGGAGGAAGTGGGGGCGCTGGTCTCGGAGGTGGCGAACAGGACCTGGAAGGGGGACTCCTCCTCTGAAACATCCCGCTGGGCGCTGTCCTGCGGGGGATCCCCCTGAAGGAAGCTCGGGTTCAGGATCACGTAGGCGTCCTTCGATTCGGCGGGCCACAGCTGATCCGTACGGGGCGCCGGGGACTCTGGGGAGCCCAAAAGGCAGAGGTCACACAGAGGAGCCCTCAAATGCTCTCCCGGCCCCGGCCGAGCCTCCCCTCGCCCCTGCCCCTCAGCGCCCCCCTCCCACTTGTCCTCCTCCTGCGGGAGCGGGTGCCCAGCTCTGGGGGGCGCCGTGATGCCGCCGCCGGGGTGAGCGATGGGCTTGACCTCGGAGAGGACCTCCAGGGGGGCAGCCAGGTCCTCGATGTAGAAGAAGGCGGGGCTCCACCACAGGTTGGCGTTGCTCTGGCCGAGCCACTCCTGGAGAGACACACAGGCGATGCTTTAGCAGGGGGCCACGAGGGGACCGCCACCGCAACAACAGAGCAGATCTGCTCCAGCGGTGGGGCCTCTGTGCCATCATTAAATCAACACACTACACTGCAAGCACAAGAAAAGCTTGAGTTTTTAAATGAAAGTCATTTACCCAAGTGGAGAGCAAAATCTGAGCTGTGCCTAAAAACGACCCTCCCCCCCAGGCATCAGAAACTATAGCAGGGTGTCTGATCACGGGGGGCCAGGTGCGTCCGCAGTGTGTCAAGGCCTGTGTAAAAGCAGCAGCACCTGCAGAGCTGGGACACCCAGGTATTTTGCCCTAGTTAAATCAGTCTAAACTCAGAGCTAAACTCTAAAATCAGAGCTAAACTGGAATAAAAACCTGCAGATACACTGGACTTCCAGGACCAGCATTGGACACTCCCGATTTAGAGTGAGCAAACCAAAAAAGGGTCAAATAAACAGAGCCTGATGTAACAAATAGCACAGGATACAATAGTAAAACCGTATTATAACCATGTTAAACCATGTTTTTTATTTTCGACAGTAAAAACCTGCAATCTGGTGATCTGTACACGTCGTCTGGTGATCTGTACCTGGAAATTTCCTTTGTAGACTGTGAACAGGCCTGGGAATCTGGTTTCTGGACTGGGAATGAGAGGCCACATTTTCTTCAGCAAGAACCTGGAGAAGAGAAGGATACAATCAGTGAGGAGGCAAACTGGTTCTTCATTCTAGCCGTCACGTTGAAGATGGATGATGACCTTCCCTAATCGCGTCCCTGGATCTTGAAGTTAAATTGCACTGGGCTAACTGCACATTCCAAATGTGTTCAGCCTTTTTACTCTATTTGGGGTGGCAGGGAAGATGGTCGGACTTGAAATGTAGAATTTCATCTTACACAAAAGAGCAAGCCATCTATTTCACTCTTAAAGGTGCACTCTAGCAAGCTTCCACATTTACAGTTACAGCAGGAGCCTGCCTTCACAGAGCAGTACTGACTGAGACCTGGTCACGCTCAGTGAAGGGCTTTTGAAATAAAGTCCTGGCTCAGAAATTAAAGTCTGAGTGACCTGCCAATGAGACAAACACAAAGATTGCAAATCTTCATCTTAAGAAAAAAAGCTTTTCAGTACAATATGTTTAATTTGCATTATTGGTATATGCGTCCTTCTGAATTTAAAGAATTGGGCTCCCTCTAAGAACCAAAAACTGGTCAGGATTGATCTAGTTCTTAATCATTATCAATTACCTCCGGGACCCTGAGATACAAGTGCTAACTGAGACCAGGGGCCACTCCTTGGATGAGATCTTGAGATTCAGCTTCTACTAGGTGCCAACTGATCTAGAAATGGCTGAAAGAGAGAGGAGCTCATTCAGCTCATCTAGAATAAGTTAGATGTAGTTCATTGAACCGAGGATCTCATCCAGAAACCAGGGTATCGGCTTCAGCAAAACAGCTGCATGGCTCGTTCCATGCTCCCACCACCCTTTGCGAAAAGAAGCAACGCCTGTTCTTGGTTTAAAATGCATTTCCATGCTGTTTACACACAGATGGTACTCACAGCCTCTTCTCATTGAAAGCTCCTCTCTTCATGTGCTTAACTTTCCAGCTTCTCAGTCTTATCACCCTCGTTTCCCCATGACTAGATCTGTAAGAACTGCAGCCTGGCTAACTCCGTGTTAAACCGTCACCCCTAGGAGAGTGCTGGGAGCTGTAACCACACGATTCAGGCCCGGGGTGGGAGATAAGATCACTTGATTAGCCTATACAATTTCTTGCATGAGGAATTTGGAGAGGGACACTGACCTGCGGCTGGAGAGGAGGATGGGGAGAGACAGCAGGACAAGGATCAGGAAGATGATCAAGCAGAGGGAAAGGATGAGGGGGTCCACCTCTGGAGAGACAAGAGCACATAGATTAAACAGTCACATCTGCCCCTCCCTTGGGTTTCGCCTGACCACAAATGCCATACTTCATGCTGAGGCAGCAACCCCCAAACTGTTTAACTGTGGCCCTAATCCATGTCCTACATCCAGCTGGACCTTAGGTACTCAGAAAGTGACACGACCCAGAAGAAAAAATGGCGTTCCTTAGCGTGTTGGAATTGAGCTCGCGTTGCAGGAAGACAAAAGGCCCGTGCGGGTTTGGACCGGCTCGCACCCGCCAGGCCTAACCTACCGGCGGGGGATGTTTCCGTGGCGATGGCATCAGACCAGGCGCTCCAGTAACCACTGTAGGTCTCGCCATCGGGCTTCACGCGGACGCGGACTTCGTACACCGTCCGCGGCCTCAGGCCCTTCAGCAGGTAGCTGGTCTGGACCTTCACGAGCTCCGTCTGCAAGGGAACACACAAGGGGTGAGCCTGGCACCGCGGCCTGGACATGGGGACTCTTGCACACAGAGCCGTTGGACAACGGCAGGGTGGACTCTCAAAATCCAGGCCTGCAGCCCTTCAGCTGAAGGATTCGCTGCTCCATGCTAACCGACGGGACTTAAAATGCTTTTCTGTGCTTCTAAAACACAGCGTCTTTTCTTCTTCGACATTTCTCAACAGGGAATTTGGCCATCTTTTTAGGCCTTTTGTTTGGACACAGCATGTTGGGGCATCAAGGTGAAAGGCGTTAGATCTAATTAAACACAGAACCAGCCATGCAGCCGAGCGAATGTCTGATGGTCCTTTCATGCCTATAGACAATGGCACGTTTCTGCAGAGAGAAACCGGGCCCATCTGGGGGCGTTAGTCAAGGCAGGCCGTCACGAAGGAGAAGCTGCTGACCTTGCGCAGCCCGGAGCCGGCTGCCGAGAAGCTGACCTCGTACATCAGGCTGTTCTCCATGTACTTCAGCTCCGGAGGGACCCAGCGCACCAACAGCTGGCGGGGATTCTCCAGCCGGGAGAGGCTCAGGTTGGCTGGGGGATCCAGGAGAACTGGGGCAGAGGGAAAACGGGAAAAAAATGGTCACTTCCGACACTGAAGAGAGACCTTTAACTTAGAGCGCCCACTACTGGCAGCTACAGGTTTCATCCCAGTCTTCAAATCATTCTGAATAGGGCAAATTGTGCGGCAGAGAAAATCCACATCACCTGCTTCTGTTTCTGAGGCCATAACTACCAGCTGCTGGTGGGAAAAGACAAGTAAGAACGCTGCCAGCCAGCTTGGACTGGATCTGCCACTTGTTGAAATGAAAGGAAAGAGTGAAACAGGGTCTCATTTACCCTCAGGAAGCAGGCGGGCCCCTGGGGGGGCCTTGCATTCCAGCTCAGCTCTCGTCGAGCTCAATCAGCTCATTAGTGGCTTAATGGGACCAGTTTACTAGCCTCTCCTGGCTTGTCAGATACCAACACTTGAGTCACGCTGCCCCCCCCCCCAAGGACCAGGACTGCCCACCCTGAGGACCACAGTGGGGGGACCCCAGGAACCCTAAAACAAAATCACATGACCCTCCAAAACAACTGCACTGAGGTCACATTTACATAGCTTACAAAATACACCTGAACACCACCTAATCTAACACTGCTGGGTACAGTACCTTCCTCAATCACACCCATCTCTGCTACTGGGGTCTCCAATCTTGGTCCTGGAGAGCTGCAGTCCAGCAGGTTTCACAGGACCCTCTTAAATCATGAATATCTAAAAGCCTGGGGCAATACAGCTATGATCAATTAAGCAAGCAGTGTTCAATGAAGTAATTTAGAGATTATTTTAGGGAGAAAAAAAAACAGAATACCCTTCAGGCCTCCGAGACCACTATGCTTCATTGACACCTTACTTGCTAAGCCGATCGATTGCTCCAACAGGCGCCCTGATCTTGAGAGAAGTGCAGGCCCAGGCACTCACAGACTTGGTCGATGAACAGGCTCCTGTTGTACAGCAGCAGGCCGCCGACGTGGACCCAGATGTCCAGGGTGGCGAAGTGATAGATGTCTGGAAGCTCACACATGTAGCGGGTCCTGTTGCCCTCTCTGTGTGAGGTCAGGCTGCAGCTCCTGCTCTTCCCGCTCCTGGGGGTGTTCGGTTAATGAAGCTTAGACACAGCACACACACACACAGGCGCTGATTGTCAGGACACTAATTCAATATGGCTTTCTGAATCGAGGGGAACCTCTCGTGGGTTCCGCTGCTGAGATTCTGGGGCTCCTGGAGCTCTCCCAGATCTTTTTACCTGGCTCTGACAAAGAATACAATTTTCCAGTATGGCCATTCCTCTATCGCCATTTTTAAAGTCACAAATCCATATAAAAAACTCCATGGTCTACACAGCAAACGTGGCTCTTCCTCCGAGGAGCATTTGTTTGCATCTGTTCTCACTATTTCATGAAATCCCCTTGCCAAGACCTGGTGATACAGTCTTGACTTTTTGGGGGCAGACCCTCTTTCTGGGTGATACGCAGGTGTCGCTTTGTACGTGCTGTTCGCATAGAGACAAACGAGGAACGTCGAGGTTAGCTCACGCTGCAAGGAAGTCTCTAGAGCCAAGCCGTCGAGAGAAACACAGAGGAACCCCAGAACACTCCCCAGACGCCCCGGAGCCACTCACTCGTATTGGTAGGTGAAGCCGTAAAGACCGGCTCCTCCACCGCCACTGTCTACATCCCAAAAGCAGGTGAGATCCTGCTTCGTCTCGGCGAAACACTTCGGATTCTCCGGTTCCGCCGCCAGCAACAGCGCCGCTGCAGGCCAGGGATTCAAAAGACAAAAGTTGAAGGTGCTGGTAGCTGTTTACGGCACTAACCACACAGATAAGAGGACTTTTTTGGGAGGGGGGAGGTCAAGTTGTATGAATCGGGTTTGTCCACCAACCCAGACATATGAAAACACTTTTCGTCATTTTAAAGGGCTGACACCTTGTCTCGGTTAGGAGCCCAGAAAACGAATCGACCACTCCCCAGAAGCCTTGATGTATTTTTTTTTCTATAAATAGGCATCTGATCGTCCAGTACATTTAAACTTTTTTTTCCGATTCGAGACCTAAAAGATACATCACATTACATCCATACGTCAGTGAAGTTTTCTTTCAAATGGTAATGTTGCATTGCAATAAACACTAAGATTGTGGGGTTTATAACTCTGTTGAACTGACACGGATTCTCCATCCTAAATCGGCTACTCTCGACAATACGTATTCAGCAGTATAGCGCAGTGGTAAGGCTAGACTCCTAACTGTCGGGTTGAGGTACTGTATTCTAGTTGCTCCATTATGACGGACCGGAGTTACGCGTCTCTAGTCGGTTTAACGCTAAAGGAATCCAGGATGTACCGCTATGGCTCTGGTATATATTATTTAAAAACACAAAATAATCCAGACCTGAAGCCTTACACACAACGGGCCAGACCATCATTACAGGTGTCTTTTTTCCCTCTGTGCATAGAAAACACATTGGAGGGGGAAAAAGCAAAAAAAAAAACGTCTTTTAAAACAAACAAAAAAAAAACGTCTCAAATAATTATTTGGTTTAAAAAACTCCAATCCCAGATCTAGATTCCCCTCGTGTTAGTGTGATGGACTGTGTTAGAGCGGTGGCCGTGAGCAGAGAAAGCAGAAGGCGCGACTCCAAAAACCCGGGAGGACAGAGAAGGGAGAGAGACAGAGAGACTAGTGCTGTCCTACCTTTGGTATCGATATTCCGAGCGCTCACATCATGGGAAGCCGTTTTACCAAGAAGGAATAAAAGAAATACCACGTTTCTGAAGGTTTTAACTTGTTTCATTGCGCCAGTGAAGTGGGGGCACTTGTCCGTTCGCCTACCATAATCCGCGTCCAACCTGCTAGCCGGCCAGCTTCACTGCGAGATAGGCACGGGGGCGTGAGCCGCAGCAGATAAGACCGCCGACCTCGCACGTTGTGCAAAATAACGTTTTTTTCTTCCCACTCTTACTACGAAGGAGTGGCTTTAAAGCATCCCGCTCCTACTGGGAGGGGTTAGTTTACTACTTACGTGTTTTTTGTTTTGTTTCACAAAATAGAAGCCGGGGTTTTTATGGAAAAGTCTGAGCAACAACAGTGACAGAAGCGTCTACAATCTTGTTTCACTCGCGGGGTCCAGCACGGTAGAAATACACGAGGCATCCTGTTTAACCACCTTTTATGGTGGATAGGTGCGCTGGATAAGGAAAGTTAGGATACTGGTGTACTTTGACCAATGTTCGTTCTGAAATGTTACATGAAACCATACAGTGTATTCGTGTTTCCATCTTATTTTGCACTTGCTTTAGTTCAGAGAAAGATAGAGGGGCACTTCGGGCAGAATACTAGCTGTAGAGAAATTCAGTCTTGCTCATCTGCAGAATATACTGTAAAGAAACTCTTCTGCAGCTTCAGGTTAATAGAGCCGCCCGTGTTTGTGCCCCAAGAGAATTTGACATTCAAATTGAAACGGAGAGAGCAAGATTGCAAGCTGGCAGAGATAACATGAATAGCTGTAGGAGCCACAGATACACCAAGAGAGTCTAGGGGAAGAATTAAGATATTGATTCAGTTTATTATCCTTCCCCAGACCACCTCCAGACCACCATCAGAGGACTCTTCTTGTTGAGATCAGCAGGAGCCCTGCACACACACTCAAAGGTACAGGCTGTTCCAATACATGCCCATCTGTGTGTGTGTGGTGCGTTTGCCTGTGGCTGGGAAGTGATGTGACCCAAGGGGCTGGCCTTATCAGTGCTGCAAGGCCTGTTTTCAGCAACCCAGGCCCTTATCAGCCCTTGGTCCCCCCTGTGTTGCATGTTCTCAGATAAGCCAGGCTGAGAAAATGTTTTCTTTTTTTTTCCCGCCTCGTGAGCGCTAAATCCTGCTCATGCGTCTTTTTAAATTTAAAACCTTGTATGTGTGTGTGGGGTAGTTTTAATGGGACCCCAGAGAAGATCAGGGAATGGCAAATACAGTCTAGAAGACCACCAAACGCACAACTAACTTTGTGGGTCATGGGTCACCCAGAAATGACTAGTTTCTAAACCATAAGGTCAGATCACTTTATTGGCCATATACAATTTCTCGTCTTTTCACATACCCCAGCTTGCTCTCCATGAGACACACAGACAGGGAGAGAAGCTTGGGGTCAGAGCACAGGGTCAGCCATTTATATGGCACCCCTGGAGCAGTTGGGGTTAGGGGCCTTGCTCAGGGGCCCAATGGAGTAGGATTCCTCTGCCGGTCAGGGGATACAAACCGGCAACCTTCCAGGCACAGATCCTTAGCCACAGAGCCACCGCACCACATTGTGATGTTTACTAAAACAAATGAGTTAATCACTTAGGTAGATGAGAGTGAATTTCAGATGAGAACACCCACAGCCTATAGCTCTGAAGGACCACAGCTGGCCTTCCCATCTTCACATGGATCGACACTCGCATGACTTAACTTGCCTTATGTGATAGCAGCCCTCCATGATTAGGTGTGGCCAACCCAATACTGCATCTAACACTTCAAAAGCAACCCCCCAAAAAAAACAAAAGCCAAGAAGCTGCACTACAGTAAAACACAACCCTCAGGGCGCAGTGTCCCATCAAACACCAGGCAACCAGGCTGATGATGTTGCTAGGTTACAAAACAGAACACCAGGAACTGCAGGGCCCTTGGTTATTGTTTACCAAGAAAAAAATGGCTCCTGTGGTTATCTGGTTATCTGAAACTACCCCCCTCAAACCCATACAAAAAAGCAGGGGACCGGAGGTGTGAAACTATAAATCTTTCAATGGTATGACTAGGTGGAGCAAATCTCTTAAATACACAGATCAGGGTTTTACAAAAGAGAGAAGCTACTTCCTGACCTGCTCTAATCACCCTCCAGCAGGACCCTAGGTCTGAGGAAGAAGGGATCTTTATTGTAGTTGTGGCTGAAGCAGGTGGCACACTGGTGAAGTGGATAGCACTGCCGCCTTGCAAAGCTGGGGACTCTGGGATCAATTCCTATCTGTGTGGAGTTTGTTGTTTGGAGAGGTTTCTTCTGGGTGCTCCAGTTTCCTCCCACAGTCACAAAAATATGCTGATAGGTTATGTGAATTCTGATGAAACTTCACCCCTGGTGTGTGTCTGTGTGTGTGTGCCCTGTGAAGGACTGGCATCCCATCCAGAGTGTACCCTGCCTTGCACCCGTTGCTTGCTGGGATAGGCTCTGGCTCCTGTGCAACCCTGAATAGGAAGAAGCTGTAAGAAAGTGGGCAGATCCTAGTTCAAGTTTATTGTCATTATACTCATATACATGTACTGTATATGGTATAACGAAATGCCATTTAGCTAGCTCTCAGACAATACATAGTACAAAAAAAACAACAATACAATTGTATAATAAAAGAAAGACAGAGACAATAGGCAGTGTGCAAAAAACAACAACAGGCAGTGTGCAAAAACAACAACAGGCAATGTGCAAAACAACTAAAAGGTAACAGGTAATGTGCAATAACATGCATCAACTGAATGAAATAAAGGATAGAAATTATGGGGAGTGAGCTTTTTGACATGTATGGTAGAGGTAGATTTCAATGTGTGAGTTTTTGGTAAGAAAGAAAGAAGGCACTGTGAGGTTCAAATCATCGTTGAGAGGTGAGAGTGAGAGAGGCTGGGAGTTTAGTAGTTTGATAGTGCAGGGGTAAAAACTGTCTCTGAGTCTGGTAGTCCGGCCCCGAATGCTCCGGGTACCGTTTTCCAGATGGTAGAGAGTCACAGTCTGTAGCAGGGGTGTGTGGGGTCTTTGATGATGCTTAGAGCTTTCCTCAAGCACCGTCTGTCATAAATGTCCTGTATAGATGGGAGGGCAACCCCAGTGACGGACTGGGCAGTTTTCACCACCCACTGTAGGGCTTTGCGGTCAGCAATACTGCAGTTGCCATACCTGCACTGTGATGCAACCTGTCAGTGTGCTTTCTGTAGTGCATCTGTAAAAGGTAGTGAGGATCTAGGGACATCTCTTAGCCTTTTTCAACCGTCTTAGGAACTACAGGCGCTGTTGCGTTTTCTTGATCAGACAGGTGGCGTTGAGAAACCATGTGAGGTCCTCGGTGATATGGACGCCAAGGAATTTAAAGTTACTGACCCTTTCCACTTCAGTCCCGTTGATGTGGATAGGGGCGTGTCCGTTTTGCAGTTTCCTGAAATCAACGATCAGTTCCTTGGTTTTGCTGACGTTGAGGGTGAGGTTGTTGTCTTCACACCACATTGTAAGGAGATTGACCTCCTCCCTCTAGGCCCTCTCATCATTGTCTGTGATCAGACCTACAACTGTGGTGTCATCGGCAAACTTGACAATGGGGTTGGTGTTGTGTTTGGCTTTACAGTCGTGGGAGTAGAGTAATGGACTAAGCACACACCCCTGGGGGACCCCAGTGTTCAGAGTTAGTGTGCCGGAGGTGTGGTTTCCAAGCCTGACAGCCTGAGGTCTGCCTGTCAGAAAGTCCCGAATCCAGTTGCAGAGGGTGGTGTTGAGACCCAGTGCACTGAGTTTCTTAACTAGTTTCCTGTAATGATAGTGTTAAAAGCTGAGCTGAAGTCAATGAATAGTAGTCTTGCATATGTATTCTTTTTATCCAGATGAGATAGGGCAGTGTGTGTGGCAATGGAGATTGCGTCATCTGTGGATCTGTTGGGCCGGTAGGCAAATTGGCACGGGTCCAGTGTGTTTGGAATGGTGTGCTTCATGACCAGCCTCTCGAAGCACTTCATGACGACAGGTGTTAGTGCCACCGGTCGGTAGTCATTAAGACATGTCACTGTGGTTTTCTTCTGTATTGGGATGATGGTGGTTGTCTTGAAGCAGGTGGGGACTATGGCTTGGGCCAGAGACATGTTGAAAATGTCTGTGAATACACCTGCCAGTTGATTGGCACAGGCTCTGAGGACACGACTGGTTATGCCGTCGGGTCCTGCACCCTTGCGTGTGTTCACTTTTTGCAGGGATCTCCTCACCTCATCTGCAGACAGTGAGAGCAGCTGGTCAGCTGCGGAGGGTGCAGCTCTGATGGCTGGTTCTGTGTTGCTGGCTTCAAACGGAGCATAGAAGGTGTTGAGCTCGTTAGGCAGGGAGGCATCATGGGCAGGTGCACAGATGTTCTTCCTCTTGAAGTCTGTGAGGGCCTGTATACCTTGCCACATGCGTCTTGGGCCATTAGTGGTGAAGTGTTCCTCTAATTCCTTTTTGAGCGTGTTTTGTGCATGTTTAATACCATTGTTTAGATTGATCCTGGCTGCCCTTAGCTCTGATTTATTGCCCGATTTGAATGCTGCATCCCTTGCTTTGATTAGGATGCTAATGGATGTAATTGAAGCACAACTTACTGGTCGATTTAAAAACATTTCATCAGCTCTTACCACAGGAGATTTGATGCCCATGTTTACTGAACTGCAACATTGTATCATGCACAGTAAGCAGCCGTGCAAAATTCTACGGAATAAAAGTCTATGTAATAACAAGAAAAGATTAAGAATATGAAGGAGACTCACCCATGTCCTCTCCTGCAGAAGGCCAGACTGTGACTGCTGAAACCAGGGGAGGTGAAGTCATACTCGCCCCAATGGGGGATGATCAGGCCTAGGGGTCCCCCACATAATTTGAGGTGTCCTGTCACCACGCTTTAACCAGGAAGACTTGAAGGAAGTCAAAATCTAATCCCATTCAGCTGCACTGCATTTGAAGCAGAATTGCACCTCTTTAATCTATACTGAACATGTAGCACCTTAAAAAGCAAGGCTCCATGCATTTTTTCCCCCCAACCAAATGTTAATAATAGAATAGACATAAACACACAGGCCTTTTCATGAATGCAATCTTTTATTTTTTAAACAAATCTTTCAATATATATTTATGTATATGAATAGACACTTTTTTTTCCCATCTCTTAAATGAACAGACATTCGTGACCTAAAACTAAAACAGACAAATGACAAGACACAAGGAACCCAGTGTTGTAGTGTTCTTTTTTTGGCATTCTCAAAAACAACAAAAACAAAATACAAAGGACTGGAGCACATCAGACTGAACCTGACTTGTAAACTGTTCTGAACCTGAAGCCTCCAGGATCACAAGCTCTCCTCCTCCCCTCTTTCACGGTGAGGAGCTAAAGAGACCAGTTAACTCCCCCTATGGTGGCGATGGAGGAGGTGGGGGGATTCAAAAATAAGTCAATCTCATTTTGTATGATTTTCAGATGGCGCAAACAAACCCTGAAACCTAAGTCTCTCTGATCTGTAAAACCACTGGACGTTTTTTTTCCTTTTTAAGAGTCTGGTGACTACATTTTACACTGCTAGCTTTCTTTCACTCCGTCGCTCCTTTGATTGCGTTACGCGTTACAACATCTGATTGCGATCGTGCTGCACTTCACCGCAAGAAATCATGTGGTCTTACTAAATCCTTGATAAACATGATGCATATCAGGCAATAGTCTGGTGTAGGAAGGTATGGAGGGGAATAAAAAAACAGCTGAAGGGCCTAATCTGTGATTGTTACTTTAGCCTTCAGTACGGTACAAGATATACAGTGTACATCAGGGCCAAACAGCCTGCCCCCCCCCCCAGAGAAAGTGGGCAAAGGCGCTGACAAGTGTTATTTATAGTGGAGCCAGTGTTAAAGAATACATTAGTCCCACCCAGTCATCATAATATGGCCACTTCACAAACAGACACCACTTAACAAGCATGGCCTTTCTCCCTTTACATGTATACCGACACTACCATGCCACTGATGGATTACCAAGGCTGGAGACGCAATACACACCCCATTGCATTGGGTTGACTCACATCGGCTTCAAACAACTTATAAACAGAACCCTGGAACCTTGAACCCCGGAGTCTCCTGTATAACAGATTTTTCTCAGAGGACAGAGCGTACAGTTCTGGCCGGCCAGGACAAGGACAGGGCCTATGTCTTATGCCGAGGCTGCCTCTATCAGAAATCCTCTTGTCGTAATAAACCATCCACTGGGCACCCGCAGCGCACAGCTCACGAGAGCTCAGAAGGCATGATCTAAAACCCAGGCTAGAGGAGGTGAGCTCTGACTAAACACCGTGGCCTCCTACGGCCGAGCACACCCACGATGAGACCGCTGTGAAGCTAGAGGCTCTTGCAGGCAGGAAGGGCTGCGGCTGCAGTCCACACCCCGGCCAGCAGGGGGAGCCTCTAGCAGCCAGAGCACCGCCGGATTCCGCCAGCTGCCTGCCAGTGCAACAGCAGGAGGTCAGGAGCCTAAGAAAACACGAGGCTGAAAGGCACCAAGAAGACGCAGCCTTTAAGCACCAGCCCGCCGATCTTCCATCATACTCCACCGAGGCAGCCAGAAGAGGACAGTTCTCCTGCTTACCGCCCCTAAACCTGCATCCACAACGTTCATCACTGCTTAAAGCTACTTCGCTCTCTTACAAGTCCACAGCCATCATGGCAGAAGGTACCACAAAACACTGAAATATACCCACTGTTAGGGACATAAATACTAGCACCCTGTTACCTTCAAACAAACGTATACACTAGATCATCTTATCTCCCTTTTGCTGGAGTGAAAACATGCCGAGTATTTCTGATGAATACTTGGGTTAATAACCAATATCTTACATACCTCACAAATTAGTGAACTCACCCTGCTTACAATACAGGATATCAACAGTAATGACTATTGATACTAACATCTGGATAACAGGATGGCCAAAGCCTCCGTTTCTTCATTGAATATTTCTGTTTGTTAAAGAGAATCTGGGGGAATACACCTCGGGATAGTGACGTTTAAAAAACTCGTGGAAACCAAGTACTTGCACAAAAAAATATTTAAATATTAAATCCTTAGTAGTACCAACTACTACTACAAACTGTTACAAAGAACCTCCAGGCACCCTGGACTAGGAAAGTGCTGACCGACTCCAGTACTGTAGTACTGCTTAACGGCCGCTGGGTGGCAATATCGCGCTGAGACAACTTCCGGATTAACAAACGCGGCCTCCCGGCTTTTTGCAAAATTCAGGTTTACTCTACGCACGGACTTAAAATATCGATGCACTTCTACAGACATTCGGACATGATCCGTGACATCTACAGTATCAATTAGGGCTATATAGAAATTTACCCCCGTGCCGTTTATTTAACACTTTCACAGCTTGTTGGTCAAGTTCATTAAAAATCTGGGCTTCTGGCCTGGTAGGCCTGTGGTCAAGTAACGAGACTGACTGCGGAATCGAGGTGCACACTGGACAGAGATGGTCTCTCAAAGACAATTGTGTGCCACTGAAAATAAAACCATCATGGTCTCATTCAAGGTGTACTGTTTTTTTTTTCCTTTTGAGTCACTGGAGCTAGATCATTATTCTATCTCTCCTTATCTTTGGAATACATATCTAACTTAATTTTATGTATCTAATAAATCAATGCATGCACAGTTTGTATAACACAATCATTTGACGTCCTAATCACACTTGAATATTCTCCATGAGTACAGAGAGACCTGTCTAGACTCACAAGTCTGCTTGTAAATGCTGTACAGCAAGAAAAACAATGGCATTTCTCTCTCCAAGGAAACCTTCCTAAACAAAATAATGTGTATTCGTTTACACAACAACACAGATTTAGGCCTTCAAGGGAGAAATGACTGGGGGGAGGGTTCAATGCTAAAGAATGAGATGCATAGGAACCTGAAACAAGAAAGTTGAGAGGTGACCTCAACCCCTCCTGCGATCCCAGCTGTGACCCTGTGCTGGAAATGTCGAACCCCATCAGACGCAGGCCAGACCCACACTTGCAGGCATGACAGCACAGCCCTGCCCAGACCCGGCAGCACAGATCTACAGTGCTCACACTCCGGTGTAAATTAAAACACGCCGCCCCCAGCTCCGACTGCCCCGCAGGCTCGGGAAAGAACAGGCGACAGGAGCGGCTGTGCACCAGAGGGATCGGCCAGCCCTGGGGCACGGACCCCAGTCAGGCCCCCGGCATCTCTGCTGGCACAGCTCCCGTCGGCAGGACAGTGAAGAGCCGTCCTGGGCCGCTGGACCTTCGGAGTCGATCCCTGCCTTCTTTCAATAACCGGGATTTAAAAAAAACCTGGGACAGACAAGTCCTTCCAGAGATTCTTTTTCAAAGGTCTTCATTCGCTGCCCTGATCCCAAATCACACGTCTCTGTTCTGAACTCAAACAAATGCAGCATTTTTACTAATACTGAGGTTCACAACTGCGCACCTAATCAGGTCCAATTGTGTATAACAAGGTCCCTGCCAGCCATGTGGCACCGGAGTGAAAAGGCTTTGAGTGGGCAAAGAGGAGAGGGGTGTTACCGCTGCTCTCAGGGGCAATCTTTTACACATAACTGACCTTCAACCCCCCCCAATCCCATGTGAGAACTTCCACATGAAGCACAGAACACAGACATCAGCTGTGGCACTGCCTGAGCACAGGAGTCCTGGCCATCACCCCAAGACACACCACCTCTGTGCTCCTCCTGATCACTTCTCTGGCTGCATGGCTATGAAGAGAAGCACCCCCACTCCCAGGCCCACAAACACTACGGTTTCTAAGCTGCAAAGTGCGAAGCAGCCTAAAACCAGGCACTAAGATGTTACAGTTAAGTGAAATTAAACAGCTACCGCCCCTCCCACCTCTAAAAATGATAACATTTTCTAGTCAGAACTTCAGCTCCCTACAGACCTAAAAGCAGGTGTGGTTTGTACCTGCTCCGTTTTGTGCTTGGTGCTGTGTCACACTGTCTGCCTTGAGGCTCCTTATGAAAATACAGCAGGGGGTTGAGCAAGTACACTGCAAACATGCAGCAGTAATCCCTCTGACTAACACAGCCAAGCGGGGCGTTACTCAGTGAAAACAGAATAATACCTCTTAGAAATAGCACAAGGCACAACAGGCTATGATTTTCTTTTAGAATGGGTTTTCCTGCTTTGCAGACAGAGCTCTCGTTTAATGAGCCAATCAGCAGCCTGAAATAGTGAGATGATGGTCAGCCACAGGCGAGTTTTAGTCACTGGCAACAGTTTAAGGCTAAAGCAAGCTTCGGAGTTCTCTCTTAGGTACAATAATTGCCAGCAACTGGGCAGTTTAACATGGAAGTGTGTGCATTGGTGTAAAGACTGTAAAGAGTAAAGACTCCCAGCACGTAGCAGCTTCAGGAAATACGTTCATGAACAAGCCGGAAAACAAGTTATTTCAGCACTGAGGCCAGGTGTTTGCATATGCAGGTTCAACCACTATAAGGTCACACTCATTACGCGTCTTGCACCTGGTGCGGGCATTTCCATAAAGCCTGAAGCTTCTGGGAAACCTGACGTGCTACACAACAGGGGGAGTCTTTAATTTCAGTACTGATGTAGATGCAGAATGGATTGAAAATATTTTTACTTTTTTTTTTTAAAGAAGGCAATTTGCCAGCAGGTTCTGGGGGTCAGTGATGGGGCAGTTCAGAGTTATGGAACAAGGTGCACCTAAAATGCCAAAAATACATCTATTCTAATATTTTCAGCCATCAAAACACTTTAAACCAAGTAAACCACTCCTCATGCCAATTGCTTTAAGGTGTCCAGTGGCCCCAGGACACATCAGGGACTAAAGGCATCCCTTGGCTATGCTTAAACCTGGATTGAGCGAAACAGTTCTAATTAACACATATGTAAATGAGGGTATCCTGAACAGTAAAAGAGGATTAGGAAGGGATGTAGAGGGGGGGTTATAGACGGCTAGGGCTAATGGGGAAATGCGTGTTGGGGGGTGAGACAAGGTGACCAAAGGAAAGGTGTGCATAGAGCACAGTAATACAAAGCAGGGAAGGGAGATGGAGAAGTCATAGCAACGTTTCCTTAAAACAGTAATACAGATGTGCACTCAGCAGAATACAGTGTTTTGGACTGGGGCAGAGGCACAGCAGAAGCTGCAGGAGGTGAAGGGGACTGCAGCACTTCGGCAGTACAAATGGCTCCACAGTTGTGCTGCAGTAACTGGTGCTGTTCAGTTTTCTTCTGCAGGAGCCAAAATAAAGCGCATAATTATTATTTTTTTTGCTGGAGCAGTATACTACAGGGGAGGAGGGCTGGCAAGGAGGGGCTAATTAAGGCTCTTCTAATAGCGTGATCATCTAAGGAGTGCTGTTTGAATAACTTATCATCTATGCACTCTGTTCTTAAAGGCCTTGCGCCAAAACTGTCCTGTGTGGTTCTGTTCCCCTGCTCTCTTTTCATACCCACCTCCCTCGAGAAGCCCTGCACTATCAAGTGTGATTTGCACACGGCTTCTATGAAAATGCACAAGGCACCAGTGGAGGGGCTCCATTCCGGAGCAGCGTGAGCGCTTACAGACGCCAGCCCGACTTGTCACGCGACGTCTCGGGTGCCGTTTCTACTCTGGGTGCCCCACAGTCAGGCCAACCAGGCAGGAGGAGAGACAGGGGCGCACCGAGGGGGGTGTTCCCTGCTGGCACTCTGGGTGAAGTGAAGTCATGGACTGCGATCTAGAAAGCTGTCTGCTGCTCAGCTCTGCCTTGACATCGGCCACAACCCCACTGGGGAACGTCAGGCTGGGGAACACTTTGGGGAAGGGGTCACATCACACTTGAAGAGCAGAGCAGGGGCGGGAGGCGTGTCCACATTTACAGAGGGAGAAGGTCAAGATTCCTGTAAGGGCAGGCATTAGCTCCAGACTGTCTCGTAAGCAAGCACTGGCTGATCAACCCAATAAAGCCAATCTGGTACTGTTCTTAATGCAGCATGATAAATGCCTCTCGGGGCAGATGTGGGCAAGGAAAGCTTCTCCAGATCACACCGAGGGGGACTGGGGAAAGGGGGTATGTGGTCTCGGAGCTTGGGGGACTTTTCAGTGGCTGAACCTGTTAACCTGATTGAGGACCAGCCAGTTGTCGCTCAGGAACAAGTTTGGGGGTGGGGGGGTTTCTGGTGAAGAGGGAGAAGGCGTGGGAGCGTGGATGTGATCAGGCGGTGAGGGGTCAAAGGGCACACGGGGCCTAGCAGGCGCAGCCCCCCTGGCTGGACGGCGGGCTCTCCTGCAGCGTGGTGGCCTTGTGGTTGCCCAGCATGTTGGGGTCGCTGTCCATGCTCTCGTTCATCTTCTCGCAGATGATGTCCACCAGCCGCTCGAAGACCTGCTTGACGTTGATGTTGTCCTTGGCACTGGCCTCGAAGAACTGGAAGCCTGTGGCGAGATGATCAAACCTTTTATTGTGCTCCAGAGCGAGCTCATCTACCACCCCACCTGATCTTAAGAGATCCCCTCCCTCTCTCATTAATAGGACTCATTCATCAGTTGTTGCTTAAAATGGAGATGTTCCCCAGCCTCTGCTCAGACTGAGAAAGGAATTACCAGGTGATAAAATCAGCTGAAACTGAGCAATTATCCTTACTGCACAAAAACCCTACTTTGTACAAATTAGAATCATGCAGAAGAAAACCAAGCACCTACAATGCACTGAAAAATTCACTTAACTCTAAAACTCTTATTCCAACCAAATGGGCTAGATGGCCTCAGGATAAGAATGTTTGTTTGTTGTTTTCTTTACTTTCACTTCTTTGAAACTCAAAGTGCGTTTTTTACTCTGATGCCACAGAGTTAATTTGTGCTGACTGCAGTTCCTGTTTGATTGTGAGGGGTGGGGTGGGGGTGGGGGGGGTCTCCAGGCTTTCATTGCACCTCTTAATGAGTAAATGGAATGCATGGACTTAATTGGAAGAAATGCTACTGCTCCCAGGTCTGTAAAATCTCATGATGAACCGATTCATAGAAACTTAACGCTAAAAAGGGCGAAACATGCCTAAACCTTCAGAAAAAAAATAACATAACCAAGTTGAATTTTCACCATATTTTTGAAAGGCATTATAAGTTTTAGTGTGGTATTATTATGCTTACGCAGCATATTTACCATTATTACCTTAATGCGTTTTGTAGTAAACTTTGGTAAATAGAGGGGTATGATCCAGCCAACAATTTACTGTGCTTTCGTTATGGTTTAACAGCTTTCGATACTAATATATTGTAGCGTAAAATGACTAAAGACTAGGAAGATGGCCTTAACCTGCCACCTTGTAAACAAATTGGTCTGTTCCTGTATGTCAGGATTCAGGATGGGGAGTATCTTGCTCTTTACATAAAGGGGCTGGTGGGTGTCTGAGAAAAACTGATTCTAGAGGATCCTTTTGGAAGCTGTAGGGCAAGATCTTTGGGTCAGTGAGCTGGCAGTGACCCATTGAGAAACAGAGGCGCAATGGTTCCGACCGAGAGGAGACGTTTCTGAAGTCCTCGGGCCTGGCGCCCTGCTGCCACCCGCTCACCTAGTTCGTCCGCCAGCCTGCGCCCCTCCTCCGTCGGGATGATCCGGTCGTCCTCCAGGTCGCACTTGTTGCCCACCAGGATGACCTGCGCGTTATCCCAGGAGTACGTCTTGATCTGCGTTGCCCTGTGGAGAGATTGGGGAGAGGGTGGGGGATATCAGTGGAATGTGTCCCCAGGAGCAAGCGCCTCCCCCACTGGGGGGCAGATCTGCACACTGCCCCCTCTGGGCCCACGGCTGCTGACACACCACCTCTTTTCTGCTCTTGCGAAAGGTTTGCTGCTCCCACTTACTAATTACAGAACACGCCCCTGCTGCTGTTTATTTGCTTCTCCCTGGTGGCCTTTCCTACTCCATCTAGGGCTCCCTAAAAACATACACTAGGAAGTATCTCTATCCAAGCCTGTTTTTGTAGAAAAGACGTGCAGCCAATGGATTTAGATTCCATGCTTTAATGATATTTTGACCACTCCACTTCACTCGAGTGAAGCACTAAATCGCTTCACCGGGCGAGAGAGCTGACTGAACACGGGCGATGAGTTGATTTTATCTGTTGAATGTCAAGCCGGGTGGAAATCAAGATAAGGAAAATGCTGGCGGTCTTCACGACACGAGTGCTTCAAAGGCTAAACGGAGTCGGCACACTGTCCTCCTCTAGGGAGTGCACTGCCATTGATCTCCAAGCTGTCAGTGATGAACCACAAGTCCAGGATCAATAGGGAGGTTTTAGAGTGACGGTCTGGCCAGGAGTGTCTAGCTGCTACGAAACTCCACTTACAGTGATTTGTGACAACCTGCCTGGAGAGTTCTACACTGATCAAGTTCTGGGTCCTCATCTGATGGCCCTTCTATAGGCTCAATACTGGGCGACAAAACTCCAGCAGGACACAGCCTCTTCACAATGGCCACAAAATAACAGTTTTCTTCCTAGATGAGAATGTGACAGTTTGTCAAGGTTCCCTTACAAGCCTCATTGAACATTTATGGACTCAACTAGGAGGATGAGTCATCTAGGGCTCAGAGACCAGTGAACAGGCAGACACATGTTTGCCCAGGCTGTACAAGAGGAAGGGAACAGGTTCCCAAGAGACAGCACCTGCAGCCTGTTGGAATGCCAGATGTGCAGCTTGTGATCTTCCAGCAAATGTGTCAAAGAGATCAATGTTAATCAGCCTAATAAATTTACATCACCTGTTCAACAAAATGCCACGTGGTTTCAAGAGAGATTTTTCCCCAAATTGCACAAATTTCTAGTCATGGGATCCATTTTTGACGCTCAGTGTTTACATGTTCCAACTTCCCTCTGTTACTAATCACTCTTCTCCTCTTCTGCTGACCTCTCCGCTGCTCTGTGGCTGTTCTGATAGTCTTCCTCCCTCCCTCAGTCACTCACCAGTCCTGCACGGCATTGAAGGAGTCCTGGTTGGTGATGTCGTACATGAGCAGGAAGCCCATGGCTCCCCGGTAGTAGGCTGTGGTGATGGTCCGGTACCTCTCTTGGCCAGCCGTGTCCTGGAAACGCACAGACACACCCACATGAACACGCCCACACGGACACGCTCCCCCAGAACTTATCGGGTCCAGCTCTTCAATCTGGGAAAAAAATTGTTTATGAAGGATAGCAAAACCTACGACTTAAATTAAGCGCCGAATTGGAATATGTCCAGCCAGCCCCCGTGTGATCTTAAATGATGTCCAGTTGTGCAGGACCTTAAGAAAAACACTTTATGTGCTTTTAAATGAGGTTAATTGCTTAATTGCCAACTGAGACTGGAACAAAAGCAGACTCCTGTGCTCGGGAAGGGTGTTTATTCTGATGCAAGAGGATCAGCAGTAGCCTGTGGAAACAGAGCGTTATCTGGGATACAAGGCACGGCTCTAGAGCTAGAGGAGTTAAATTGAATTTGTTTTTGTCGCTTGTGTTTGGTTTTCATTAGTCATCCCTAGACTGCCACGACACAAAAGGACAGAGAGGGAACGCATACGTGCGCATCTGTCTCCCTCCGCTCGCATCCATTATTTTAATTAAGGGCAATGACGTCCGAGTGCTTTCTTTATCAATGCGCCCTGGCGCTCATAAAAAAAACGCATTAAAAAGATCAAACAGCCAAAAGTGGCGATGGAAGCCCGTCGGCATGGTGATCCGCCCTGTCTCCTGGTAACCGGGTCCGAGGCCCTGCGTTTAAAAATATAGGGGCATGACATCATAAAAGGTTGCCCGGGCAACAGAAGTGTGTGTGCGGGGTCACTAAAGTTTTCCAGGGGAGGATGCGCGCGTGTGACGCTAGACCTGTCAATACCCGTTAGTTTTTAATAACATACAAAAAAAAGTCACGGACCAAAATATATTAATGGCAATGGAACACTGAAGCTTTCATCTTTCTTCTGTGTTGGAGGCAGCACAAGTTTCAAACAACACAATTGCAAGAATTCTGGGTAGGTTTGGAGTAGATCAGGCCATCGAGTGCACAAGACCCCCCCCCCCTCCCAGTAATGGCAACTGGATCCATACAGGAGTTCAGTCAGGAGGTAAGAGCACCGTCAGCGAGGGGAATGCAAACCTGCGAACACACTCATCAGACACCAGGGAGAAGACTTCTTTTCAAAGAGGAGGTCCTTCCAAGTACGTAGCTTTGAACAGAAAACTACTAGCTACCTCGCAGTTCCGCTTTTAAAGCCTTCGGCAGCGGTCGTCACCGTGTTTCAGTGGCTCAGGCCCTGGTACTCCCAGGGCCCCTCAGAGCAATGCCCACCGGGTAGAGACATGGCATTCTGAGGCCACCTGACACGCACGCTCCAACTCTCGGGCAGAGAGGCAGCCTTATTTCCCGTGCAACAGCCCCGCATCAACAACCCATCCCAGCAGCGGACGTCAGAGTGCGCGGAGCTGAAGAGCAGTACTGTAACTGCATCTGCTTCTCGCACAAACCTGAGCCAAAATTTAAAAAATCACTATCACTAATCAACACTATACATCATTCACACTATCACACAAACTTCCACACAGCTCCCACTTGCGTCCTCTGGATCATCATTCGCCGCTGCTTCTGGGGACACGCTCCAAGTCAAGGCCTTTGAGGACTTGGAATAAATCAAAATAGTTAATCAAAGCTGAACTGGGCCAGCGGTTAGTACAGTGCTGTTCAAAGGCTTGGAGAGAGAAGAGAAAAGTCAGAAGGGAGAGCGCTGATGTGCTCTTCTGTGCTCCAGTCACTTCAGTCACCCATCTACTGGTAACCAGCCCCTGCTGCAGATGTGGACGAGGACACGTGTTGCAAGAGAAAAAGACAGCCTGTCTACTCGTACAAATTTGCTCCCCAGCTCGTCACACCGCTGGGAAATTGTGCAGGTTAATAATAATAATAATAATTGCTGACACTTATATAGCGCTTTTCTGGACACTCCACTCAAAGCGCTTTACAGGTAATGGGGACTCCCCTCCACCACCACCAATGTGCAGCATCCACCTGGATGATGCGACGGCAGCCATAGTGCACCAGAACACTCACCAAACACCAGCTATCAGTGGGGAGGAGAGCAGAGTGATGAAGCCAATTCAGAGATGGGGATTATTAGGACAATGGGAAATTTGGCCAGGACACCGGGGTTACACCCCTACTCTTTTCGAGAAACGCCCTGGGATTTTTAATGACCACAGAGAGTCAGGACCTCGGATTTACGTCTCATCCAAAGGACGATGCCTGTTTTACAGTATAGTGTCCCTGTCACTATACTGGGGCATTAGTGAGCGCCCCCTGCTGGCCCCACTAACACCTCTTCCAGCAGCAGCCTTAGTTTTTCCCAGGAGTCTCCCATCCAGGTACTGACCAGGCTCACACCTGCTGAGCTTCAGTGGGCTGTCAGCTGTGAGCTGTGAGTGATATGGCTGCTGGCTAAAGGTTAAAGCGTCTCTAGCCTCCACTCGGGGTCCTTCTTTCTGTACGGACAGCGCAATTCCTGGGGGAAAAAGCAGCGCTGGCAAACAGGAGGAAGTAGGGGAGGGAGAAATGGGCGGGGCTCTCTCGTGGGAATCCGCCCCGCCCCGCCCCCCTTGCTCACGACTCCACCGAGCGACCGAGGCCTGCCCGCGCACTCGCCGCCGGAGATTCAACATCAGAGGGCGGGGAGCAACCAGCTGGACAGCCCTGCCCTGTGCGGTTGATCATTAACTCCTGTGTCAACTGGGTGACTTTGCTAAGGGAGTCCCCCCAGCTAGAGGGCAGGATCTTTTCCCACACCAGCTTATTACACCTGGCGCAGAGCTCCAAAGGCAAGCACAATCAATCACATTCCTACTGGGACAAAACCAAATCACTTAGATCCTGTGCAGCGAGTTCAGTTCAGCCACCTAGAATTGAATAATATTAACCAGTATTCGTTCAATAATCACACCCATATAATAACATTTCATCTTTAGAGCTTCTGTGTGCGTGATAATACCGAGGTGTTATGCTGTACCCTCTGATGAAGCCATGGATGATTTTCACCAGGAAATACAGAAATTCTACTGAAAAACTAAACTGATCTTTCAGTAGTTGAAACATGGCGAGGTTAAACATCAGGGGTTTCAAATCCCAGCTGTAGTCAAGTTAGTATCTGAAGGCTCTCAAACCTACTATTATTTCACTGAGTCTTTAATGAACTGTTATTATTGTTATTAAATAACTGTTATACTGTTATTTAAAGCTACAACTAGTGGTTTCAGATCCTAAAGTACTACGGTTCGGGTTAAATGTTTTATTTAGTCCAAAATCTGCAACTTTATATTAACGGAAATGACAAATATCTAAAACAGTTTTGAATGGGTATAACTAAGTAGAGAAGAGCTTAGAAGGACAAAAACAAGGAATCCTGATGAAGCACTTGTACAAGCTTTCTCTAGAAGCCCAATGAACAGACATTTCCTGCACACCACAACACCCTCCCTGATGTGACATGCAGGTTGTCCCAAAGCACTGTAAAAGCCTAGATGCTCATTTTCTGTGGTTGTGCCACACACTGCTACATTTCCAAATGGCAAATGACTAACAAGTCTCTCTTTTCCAAAACTAAAATTGGCAATGCTTTTAAGAATCTGTTCTCACCAATCATGTCCTGCACACATACTCTGCTGAAACACCCACATGCAGAGTTGCTTCAGCATCAGATAAGCTCCATGGTGCCCAACAAGTGAGGTAGTGACAACTGGAGGAATGGCGAGTCCCTCACTGACATCACCGCACACCTGCAGGGCCTGGCTCGGCACAGGAGACACTGTGTGCTAGCACGCCAAGCGAATGCCCTGTTGTTCTACAAACTCCCCCCACCATCCTTTTTAAAGCTCCTCCAGCAGGACTGAAGCAGCTTTAATTTAAGAATCCGCCATTTCCACCTTAAACAAAGAAGTGCCCTCTCAACCTCTGGTCAGGCCGTAAGCTCAACTACCAGGAATCCAAGTTACTGTATTTTTTATGTCAGGAGTACAAACAGTATACTGAACACGAGAACGGTCCCAACTGCCAGCCCCCTCCCACCCAGGGACCCCACACTCACCCAGATCTGCAGCTTAACCCTCTTGTCGTTGCGGTAGACAGTCTTGACCTTGAAGTCGATACCCACGGTGCTGACGAAGGCAGAGGTGAAGGAGTCGTCGGCGTAGCGGAAAAGGAAGGAGGTCTTGCCCACGCTGCTGTTCCCGATGATGAGCAGCTTGAACATGTAGTCGAAGTTCTGGTCGGCCGCGTCCTTCTGTGACTGCCGGGAGTCGTTCGCTGACGCCATCTGGTGGTGGGAGGACAGATCAAAGAGAGAGAAAGGCGAGAGGGGCAGAGGACAGAAGGAGGAGAAGAAAACAGAAGGATACAAGAGTCAGGGGAGAGAAAGCCATCCAACCGGTCATAGCACAGTCAGCCAAGAAACCCATCAAAGCCATTAAATGTTTCCCCACACAAACATGCGGTTTGCTGTGGGCACCTGCCACTCTTTGTGTAAACGGGATCCTCCAGCTCTGCCCTAACCCCAGCTCCAGCCTTGGCCTCAAGTGTCGAATTTATTAAAAAGGTCTGGTTCATGTCCAGCCAGCCCTTGCAGAATGGTTACACCTCTGGTTCCTAAAGCCTTTATGCAACTCTGCGAGACGAGGTAGGAGCTGGCTCAGACGTCTCTTGAAGTTGGACCTCAATGGAGCTTTTAACCCAAAGAACAGACAACATGGATCCATCTTTAAAAAGGAGAGATTTTGAGTGGAAGTTATTGGAAGGTTCTAGTTAGAAAGGGACGCGGCAGGTTTTTGATGGCCATTATTGGCATTTTAAAACAGTATCCTGATCCGGGGAGGGTGGGGGTGGCTACCTTTAACTCCTCTTTTGTTGTATCAACACTCCCCACCAGCCCCCACTAACACCACCCATGGCTACTTTTCTGTGCTTTGGGAGACGGTGCATCAACCAAAAAGAAGGGAAAAAAAGGGCTGTTTAATGGTCCCCCCCCCCCTCCAGGCTCTGGGGCCTTGCAGACGCATCAAAACGGCTCCTCGCTCTCTCAGACGAGCTGCCGAAGCCCGTCGTCGTGGAAACCAGCCCAGCAGCTTCTCCCTGTCCATTAGCGAGACAGCCGACTGAAACTGCTGAGTGTGTGTTCTGCTGGGCTGACTTTTTTCTTTTTTTTAAAAAAAAAAGACTGCTGCAGTCATCTTCCCAAATTGATTTCCCACCATCCCTTAACACCACGGCCAAAGTACAGAGCTATTTTTCCTGCAGGGGAGCTGGGGGGGGGGATTGCTTTGAAAGGTTCTCTGCCCTTATATAGATGGGAACATCAGTGCCTGCAGTAGTTACTGCTGTCCATGTTGAGAGCACTCAGTCACAGCATCCTAGACTCCTTCATTCTTTATTCCAGCTTTGTGTTTTAGAGACAGATGCAACAGATCGCCAACAATGGGCTGTCATTAACAACATAAAAAACTTTGCAGACTCATTTTCATAGGCCCTCCTGAGGATCCCAAAAAGCACAGCACTAACCTACCACCCCGCCATTTTTCGTGTAAAGTCCATTCGAACTCAGTGGCTCACAGCTGAAACACGCCAAGATGGAAAGAATGAAGGTTAGGCGCTGATCCGATTAAATAAACTGACTCACTGGTGCATCGCTGAGTCAGAAGAACACAAAGGCAACTCTGTGATGAAACGTGGGCCATTCTGCCTATCTGAGTTTGCCCTTCTCCCAGGTAAACAGCAGAGCTGGGGCGGCAGCTCCAATCTCGGAGAAACGGACGAAAAGGAACACGCAGCCTGCTCAGATCTTATTCACTTCTGTGCGGTGATCAGGAAGGGAAGAGGTGATCAGACCCATGGGGCCAGGCTGATGTGTCCATCTGTGGGTCTCGGGATCACGTCAGCGGTCAGGCAGAGGCAAGAGGCCCTAAGAAATGCCACATGGGAGGTGACCCCAACCCCATGCTGGACAAGGGTGCTTGTCCACCCCCCTTTTAATAATAATAATAATAATAATAATAATAATAATAATAATAATAATAATTCCTTACACTTTCTGGACACTCCACTCAAAGCACTTAATAGGTAATGGGGACTCCCCTCCACCACCACCAATGTGCAGCCCTGCTGGATGATGCAATACCAGCGATAGTGCGCCAGTACACTCACCACACACTAGCTATCGGTGGGGAGGAGAGCAGAGTAATGAAGCCAATTCATAGATGGGGATTATTAGGAGGCTTTTAGCCAGGGACGCGCTCCCCAGCCCATGCCGAAACTGGGGGAGGGAGGCATAAATACATCAGAAACAATGAAACTGGAAAAAAATACAAGCTACCGACTTCACTTGATTACAATTGATTTTAGGCAAAGGGCAAGCGGCCCACTCCTGCAGAAAGAGGAGTAATGAAACTGCAGCTGTGGATGACTCCAGTCTGATCTGCTCTCTCTCACTGTGCTAAGGGTCCATCCATCACTTCCGTTGTTGTGTTTTTCAGCTTCTCTGGCCCAGCGCCTCGTAAATTGGAACGAGACAGTCGTGAGGATGGATTGTACGGCGGGTGACAGCGCACGACTGTCTGTTTGGGTTTCCTCGGACCCAGCTCCGGCAGAAACGAGTCGTGGCGGAACCGGGGCGGCCCAGAGCTGACCATTTTAAATGGGCATCCCTGCATGCTAGTCGACGGCCCGGGACTTGGGCTGGCCCTGTGTTGCTTTAATTTCTCCCAACACGTCTTTCATTGATGAGCTCAACTCTTGCATTGCGCCAAAGAGGGGCGTCCCAAGAAACGGACTTGGAAAAAGACAAGTAGAGGTTTTAGACTCCCGGTGCGTGGCAGCCAGATCTGTTTCATGTTTTATAAGCTGCAGAGATCTCGCAAAAAAGCCCAATCATGTTGCACTGCCTTGTTTTGACGTGGAAACCATTTCAGCTCCACATGTATTTGTCTGCACACTTACTCAAAGTAGGAAGCAGCTAGTGAGGGCTTGTGACCCAGAACCTGCTCTGAGCAAAACCAGGCGTGGCTTAGGACTCAGGGCTCAGGTCTGCATTCCTTCCTCCCCAGCAGTTACTCAGCAGAACATTGCAGAAGCACAGGGAACCACAACCAGCACGACTGTTAACGAGCACCATTTCACAATTAACAAGGAGACACTTCACTCCCATCTGCAAGGAACCTAACAAATAACAGTGTGTGTGTGTGTGTGTGTGTGTGTGTGTGTGTGTGTGTGTGTGTGTGTGTGAGACAAAACATCTGTATCTGCTAAGTCAGTACAGGTGTGCAGCCTAATGATGCTTTTATTTAATCAGAAACAGCCCTGTGTACAGTATGTGTCAGACCAAATCTAATAAGACTGTGTGAAGAAGCTTTCCTCTCTCTCCAGGTCAGTCTTTTCGACTGGGGAACAATCAACTGTTCCAGCAGGGGGGGCAGATCCCCTCCCTCACCCCCCAAGCGTTCTCACATAGCTATCAAATGCAAAAGGACAAAAAATATTGGGCTTTATCCCAAATAAAAGTGTAGGACTCAAATCCAAATCAAAGAGCAATTTCAGTCGGTGTTGCTGAGATTTGCTGCTGTGGAATCAATTAAAAATGGTTAATTTTGTTAAGAATAAAAACCACCTGATGCATTTAAGAGAGGGCGGTGGTGCAGGAGTTAGTTACCACCTGACAGCACTGGGGCCCTGGTTCAGTTCTTGACCTTGCTTGCTGTCTGCGTGGAGTTTGCATGTTCTCCCCATGCTTGTGTGGGTTTCCTCTGTGTGCACCAGTTTCCTCCCACAGTCCAAAGACATGCTGGCAAGTTCAGTGGTTTTTGGGAAAACTGGCCCTGGTGTGAGTGAGTCTGTGTGTCTGGTCGCCCTACAATGGACTGGCATCCTATCATGGGCATATCCTGCCTTGTGCCCATGATGCTTGCCAGGATAGGCTCCAGCCCTCCCACAGCCCTGGACTGGATAAAGAGCTTAGAAAATGGGTGGATGGATGATGCATTTGAGCTGGAAGAGTTTCAAGTACACCCCTCCCCCTTCTTCTCCAGTTCTCCTCCTGCTAAACAGAGGCTGTCATCGGTATTTAATTGTTCATAAAACATGGGGAGAGATCGTTCCATGCTGAGCCACAAATGCATTTTTAAAACCATAGATCTGATGTTGCTGCAAGACAATGCATTTCACTCTGCAAAGCTTCTTCTGCACTGACAAGTTTAAAAGGCTGCCGGACAGCAGCGTTTTGCTTTTTAGAACCAGCATGCATCAGGATCTCCCTCTTGGAGTATCTTATTACAAGCATAATCGGTGATGGAGCTGTCCGATTATGTACATTACTGCCTCAAGACCTCCTGGGAAAAACTAAGGCTGCTGCTGGAAGAGGTGTTAGTGGGGCCAGCAGGGGGCGCTCACCCTGCGGTCTATGTGGGTCCTAATGCCCCAGTATAGTGATGGGGACAACCGTCCTTCGTTTGAGACACAAAATTGAGGTCCTTCTTGAAAAGAATAGGGGTGTAACCCCGGCGTTCTGGCCAAATTTACCCCTGGCCTTTACCAATCATGGCCTCCTAATATCCATCTATGAACAGGCTGCATCACTCTGTTCTCCTCCCCACTGATAGCTGGTGTGTGGGGAGCGTTCTGGTGCACTGTGGCTGCCGACGCATCATCCAGGTGGGGCTGCACACTGGTGGTGGTGGAGGGGAGTCCCCATTACCTGTAAAGTGCTTTGAGTGGAGTGTCCAGAAAAGCGATATAGAAGTGTAAGGAGTATTATTATTATCAAGACAACTTCAGCATTACACCCTGATAACCCCCCCACCACCACTAAAAATGAAAGTAGTTCACCCTGACTGCAACACCATGAGTTAATATCAATATACACGTTTTAACTCACAAGGGGACCCACTTCATTTTCCACCAAGCTGGGGCCCCTGCCTGGGTGACACACAGCAGTTCGGGCAGGAGAAGTGAGAAACCGCTCTGCAGACTGAAGCAAGGGGGATATTTTGGGAGGCTCAGCTGTGCAAGCCCGAAGTGGAAATTTAACCAGGACACTTGGGAGAACTGTTGAGTTCCAAGGGCTCGCAGACAGTTTGTGACGATAGAAGCTGTAACTGTCCATTCTCTAATCTTGTTCAACCTACCAGGCCCACAAAAACAGCGCCGGCCTAAGAAGCACCAGCATGACTGGCCTAAAGGAAAGATTTGTCCTGCTACGCCACAATCTGAACCTGACTGTCGATCAACCTCTGTAGGACGTCATTACTCATAGGGGTGACAAGACGCTATATGCTGTTAATTGATCCAGGTTGATGAGACAACACGCAATACCAAGACTCCTCGCTGTTACCTTAGACAGTGCAGAAGGCTAACAGACCTGTTTCATTTCATGGTGTACAGAAACCTCAGCTGACCATGTACCATGCTGAGTTTCAATGTTTGATTTAAAGGTGGTGCTCTTGTACTGGGAGGAGAATCTGTTTACCCAACGAGTGAGAAAGGCATTTTTTCTGATGTTCCAAGACAGGCTTGGGAACCGTATTACAAATGGCCACGAGAAAACCACAAAACCATCCAGCTTTCCAACAGGACTGCTGCGCTGTAGCATAAATGGCACGTTTCTCCACCAGGGAGCTCACAGAGTTCACCCAGGACATGCTCTCACATGGGATGTGTTAGGGTGTGCCACATTTTGTGCCAGGTGTTGGACCACAGTTGTAGATTCTCCGAAACCTACAAAGGATCCAGGCCTTAAGAGGATACGGAAGTGCAGGATTACAGACTGGCAGATCGCGAGCTCCTTTTGCTGGAGATCGAGCCAAAAAGGTAAAAAACGAAACAAGCTACCAGACTCATTTGCCAATTGTCAGCATACAATCACTTGCTCACTTTATCAAGATTAAACAGAAAACAGATGCCATCCTACTGACAGGCCATGTGACAGCTGGCAATAAAACAATGTCAACAGGAGCTACACTTTGGCTTTACCTAGAAGCTGCCCCCATTATCTGCTTTTCATTAAACTTGTTAGCATTTTGAGGGACCATTTCCACAGTATTTCATCACCATAGAAGCCACTGTGGCAAAAACCCAGAATTCCTCACAAACATCAGATAAACAGCCTAAGCATATAACAG
Source organism: Lepisosteus platostomus (assembly GCF_059453375.1). Classification (NCBI taxonomy): domain Eukaryota; kingdom Metazoa; phylum Chordata; class Actinopteri; order Semionotiformes; family Lepisosteidae; genus Lepisosteus; species Lepisosteus platostomus. The sequence continues at coordinate 17,257,268 of NC_142623.1, forward strand.
AAACAACCAAGTGCTGCTGCATGGTTTAACCATGAAAAGTTTCTTAAAAGAGCCAAAGAATCTCTGTGTACCACACGGAGATCTCTCATCCGTGTACAATTATTATATATGGGTATTTTTAATAAAAGCACAGATCTATTTTCGCACATCATAAGATCTTTCTTCTGACAGCAAAAACCAACAGTTTTAAAACCATATCATAGGCTTGAGAGTCTGCAGAGTTAAAGGTAAGGTTTGCTATGCAGGTTAATTTTACAAGTTGCTTCCCAAGGGATACTTAACAGGCTGTAAAGGGCAGTACAAACTGATTTCCAAAGGGTTTAATGCCAACTTGACTATAGTCAGAATATTATTGGGAGACGCACCAAAATGCAAATCAGCCGCATTTAGATTAAAGCATAATGAGCAACTAGCATCGGCCGAGGCAATTTAAAACAAAAATAACAGTGTCATCTACTCCTGAACGTCAAATGTGTGGAAGAACTTCAGCTCTGTTAGGTGCCGCTGGGAATTCGTGGACGTCAAAGATAAATTGCTGGGCTTCAAAAAAATATCCAAAAGCTGCTTAACATTTTGGGTTTTAACACGACATCACCAAAATATATCGCTGAAAACCGGTTTCAGGTCTCTTGAGTTTAAATATTCTTATTGGACAATATTATATCTGGTTCTTCCGAACGGGGTTAAAAAAAGAGTAGAGTTGGTGTTAGGAGGGAAAAAAACTACCAAGAGTATCAGTATAATTAATCTCTCCCACACGGTAACGGATTTCTGTAAGAGTTTGTGGCGCTTATCACCTCAAAACAAAAGAGTTTCAGGGTGGGAAAAAACAGCAGAGATTTGCGAAAAATGACTGCTCTGGCGAAGAAGGCCGGATCTAGACCGCAGTTTCATCATACTACGGGAAATTTGGGCAACACAAAAGGACGGTGCAATCATTCATCCTGTATGTAGAGTACTGACGGTGCAGGCGTCGTGTCTTTTCCCCTCGCCCACAGCTAAAATTAAATTACACACCTGTTATTTTTTTTAAATAACCGCCCACAGGCACAACAGGCTGGGTGTGTTTGTCTCCTTGTAGAGAGCGGACTGAATTTGTTTTAATGCAGGGCGATGGATCATCAGAGCAGACTTACCGCCAGCTCTCCAAAGAAGACAGCTGTACCTACGCCCAACCAGGCCAGAAATTACCCGGTCTACCATCCGTTTCACCTTAACTTTGCACTGACAGAACCAACTCTTTTCTTATTATATATTCTAACTACACTCATACGTCGCTATATTCACAACTACGCCCTTATCATCTTATATTTCTTTTTCAACAAAACAATCTTAAACGATAGTAATGTAATTTGGGCGTCGTCATCTAAATGGCTATACAGCTATAATCCTATGACCCAAGGGCACAGGTACGATACGAGGATGAAGAGGAATATATTCGTTCTGTTTCCTCGAACTGAATTTCGGCCAAGCTGTAGTTTAAGGAAAGAAGGGGGGGGGGAGACTGTACTTAGTCAACACTCCAACAACATTTTATAGGACCGACACCCGATTGCATCCAGGTAGGACGCGTTCTCATCAGATCTAGCGAGGCACGTCTGCCTTGCTACACAGCAGCCCAGCACGTCAAAAAACACATTCATTTTCTCCTGCGCCAGCTTCTGGGCTGCACAATTCCTCCTGTGTCCCATCCTGTAACATCTCGCATATCTCAGAGCGTTCAGAATACTGGTAAGAAATTAACAAATGTCATCATCACACGCACACTGCAGTGCTTGGCGTCTCCAAGGTTACCATATGAGCTCCACCACTGACTCCCTGGAAATACAAACAATTGACGACACCGCTTTGAAAAAAAAGTTGTCCCCCCCCTACTAATCCGTTTTCCATTCTTTGTCGATATTCAAGTTACTGGACAAATGTATACAACATACATCATCCGGCATAAACGCTATTGTATGTATATATATTTGAAAGCTGTCAAATAATTACTTTTAGGGTTTTTCGAACACGTTTCCCTGTATCCACTGGGTAGAAAATGTGATATGAAAAACATTGCTAGTTTCCTGTACCACCTAATTTCAAGACGCATAGCGATTAGATTTAACCCTCGACAGTCTATTTCAACCTCTTATTGTAAAACTTTTTTTTTATTGCGAGAACTCCGTAATTTATTCATGTCTATGTGCACGGTGGCGACATCAACTGTGTTTACATTGAAATAACTACAACGAACTAATCCAAAACGCAAAGGCGAGACATATAACTGAAAGAAGTTTGCACATATATGCCTATTATGAACGTCTCGAGCCAATATAACATACTTGCTAAGAACCGCAAGAAGTTGTTTTTACAGAGCATTTCCTAACACGTCACTTTTAGATTAGCAATCAGGAAAACAATGGCAATTTTTCAGATTCCCGGGTTGTAATGACCTTTTAATCCGTTTGCGCGGATAAAACTGTTAATGCCTGGTGCGATTTTAATAGGAGATCGACGACCTGGGCGCAAAGTTGTGATTTTTCCACCTTAACCCACTCACAATACGTGGAACTTGCCCATCAGCCTAGAGCGTCCAGATGTTACAGAGTAGCACTCCGGACAGGATGGGAATAAAGCAGGAAATATAAACGGAGTGCAAATCGCAGGAAAGGGTTTTTTTACACGACAGGAAAGCCCCCAAACTTCACAGTGAATCCCAGTCGCACCCTTTCCATATACAATCATCACTATAATCCAGAGGAAACCCAAACGCAGTACGACTTCTACGCCCAGCTGGAACGAAGATAACATCGTAAGCTCCTACCTTGTTTTCGCCTGTTAACGCTCTCAAGACCTCCTGCTTCGCTGCACTGTGTGTTGTCTTTTTCTTACGGATTTTTAACCGACTTGAGTTACTTTCGGGGAGAGAGCTGTTTCTCTCCCTCCCAACCGGCCAGCACGGTGTTTTCGGTCTCCTGTTCCGCCGCCCTCTCGCCACCCGGATCCGGGAGCTCCCTTAGCAGCCGCGACGGTTCAAGGAAACCAGCGGAAAAGCCGTGCAGCGCCTGGAGGTCCGGATTGTGAAAGACACACCTTCTGCGGCTGCTTTTCTTTTTTGACTTGGCCTGCTTCCCTTTCACAGACCTCAACAATCAACAGCACGCCTCATTCGCCGAGGATGGCTGGTGCGCACCCCTGCCAAACACACACGGTTACCGAAAGCGGGTGTGTGCGCGGCGGGGAGCAACTCACCTCAGGACGTTATTTTACTCGCCGGTTTTAAAGGGCGTTAACTGTGAACAATATTTCATGTCCTTTTAATTTTTTTTTCACTGCCCAACCACTTTCTGAGCTTTCCCCGTGAGGTCACTTATAACAGGACGAGCCGGGAAACGCAGCTGTTTTGCAAGTCAATGGTTAACCCCGCAGGCAACGGGAACAGAAGAGAATGTTTTTTATATAAAAAATTAAATTGTGAGGTAAATGGCATCAAAATCAACAGACACACACAATATGACATACACGAACCCAGACTGTGCCTAAGCGGGTTTCAGCACTAACAGGGCCGTGGTGAAGTGAGCTTTTCTCAGATCAAGGGAAAAAATTATATTTTATACCTTGTCAGAGCAACTCGCCTTTAAAACAAACCTGCAATGCAGGCCTTCTGCCTAAATTTGCACAGAACAACACCCCAGTATCTGATGAAACAACAAGTGGTGGTTACTATAATAGTACAAATATTAAATAATACCCAGTTGTGCCCCCCTCCATATGTATTGACTCCATTAAATATCCATAATTCTACTTTTTGCCTGAAAAACCTGTAGTAGGCTAGGGTTACCTAATCAGTTATGCTTAGCCTTTGAGCTGGACCATTGTATGGGAATATCTGTAAACCAGCTTTAACTATCTACTAGACTTACTGCACCTGTTTGCCCCCCCAGCTGGCCCAGTGATCCTGCAGGCTACAGTAAGCAAACTGCTTCTAATGGGCTCCTCTATGTTCTATGTCAGAATTTCACCGACCAAACCCATCAGTACCACAGTGCAGGGGGCTCCATCTTGTGTCAGCAGGCTCGGCAGCGCCTATGTATATTTTAGAATCTCTTGTCTTGAAGGAAACAAAGATGTGTTTGCACAGAAGAAAGAGCCTTGTCACATTAAAATCATTATTAATCATCTTTGCTCACACAGACTCCCCCCTACAAAGCATAAAGAGACAGCTGGACTGTATCTGGTAGCACAGTCTGCTGCTGCACATCCAGGCCCTAATCCAGAACAATACAGTATTTATACATAGCTGTGGAATATGATAGTTAACGGATTCCCAGTCTGTAATGCATTCACACCCTGTTCAAATAGCTTTCAGACAGAACATAATCAAGACTGATTCATTCAGCTCAAGCACCCCAGAGCCTGATCTTCTCAGCCTTCAAAGACGACAGCCCTGAAGCGTCTGGTAATATCCAGGTGAAACTGTGCTGTGCGAATAGCAGCTGGCTCAGATGTGACCGGAGGGTTTCACTTCTGTGAATGGCTGAATATTGCCATCATTAGACACTTTGAACAGTGTTGGCACATGCATTGGAATAATATAGAGAATATAGAATAATGTAGAAACAGAACTAAGAAAAAATATTGCACACATTTTTCCTCTGTTCTTCCTCAGCCTGAGGAGTCCCAAATACAATATCCAATCTGCTCATGGGTTGACTGCTTTTTTAACTGCTGTACCTCACGATAGGTGCATCGTGATGTCTTAGCTTGCCTGTCTCTCTGAAAGGAAAAGGACCGAACCTGTTACTGCACATTCTCATACCTGCCTTCCTGTCTCATTCTCTCCCCCGCAAAGACCTGTGGTGATCAAGTTGATGCGTCACCGTTAATGCAAAAGGCTGGCTATGCCACCTGTTCTTATTTTATGAGACTTTTCCTCTTGTTTAATATCCTGTTCTACACACCTGTGGCTCCCACAAGTTGCAACAGACTCTTTCCTCTTCCACTAGGGGCCGGAGTGTTTGCTCTTTCTTAATGGTTCCTTTGCCAACATTAAGTCTCCCGATTAAGTCTCCCGCTGCAAGAAAGCGGTCTTAAGCAAATAATGTAATCCAAGTGGAAAGGATGACCCATAATGCACAAAAGAGGCAGCACAGCATAGAAAAAAGACATGATGCAGTTATAGGCAGTTTCTGGGAGGGAGTTTACTTTTCTGCTGTGACACCACACAGTCATAGGCTGAAGACACATTGATCCAGAACAAGAGGTCCCCACTGGGCTGTAAATTTCTTCACTGGCCAATCTGAGCAAGAGTAATGGAGTAGTAGAACAGTGATTTAAAGGGGAACAGCAGTCCCTCTTTCTCAAACCGCTTATTATATCTTGGCAACAAAATAAATTGACAGGATTGTGAAATGTTACAAATTCTGAATTTGAAGCACGAAATCCCAATCTTTGTGAAAGTCTAGTTGCCATGTGGTCACGGACTGCTGGTCCCGTCATGGGGGAGAGCTTGTGTCCAAGAGAACTGGAACGTAAACTGGCCCCGTTCTGCTCACAAGTCACTGGAAAGACCAAATTACAGCCATGTACGAGAGAGTATGTACAGATTGTGCAGCAGACATTTCACCTCAAAAATATTCCAATGTGATCTGCATGCAGTTAGCAAGTAATATGACACTGCTCACACCTGGAAATTTAGTCTATTTTGTGATATAAATTGGAGGTTTTACAAGTTGCTGTCTACATCTTTCTCTCACTGTGGTCTGAAATGCACTCATAAATGATGATTCTTTCTATCCCCGGAATATAAAAATAGTGCAGGAGTTCCCCTTTAACACCCCTATTCAGCCCAAAGGAGCGAGACTCTGCAGCACCACAGCAAAGAGATCTGTGGCTGGATCACGTCTTTTCTTCAGTGTGGGATAAAGTGGGTCCTCTTCACCTATATAAAGTGCTTTGAGATGTAAAACGTTATACAAACGCAGTATAATGATATTAACTCATAAACATTGGATTAGTTAAACTTCAGTGTGTAAAGACCATTCCTCATTTTTCCCCCCCAAGTTGGAAATGGGAAGTTTCAGAATTGGGATACCCTGCCTGTCACTTTGTTTTGTCCACCCCCACCACAGACCATGCACACCGAGCGGTTTAGATTCTTCCCCCAGGTCAGCTGAAAGAAAATACTTCCAGTGCTGCCATCTGCTAAGTACAAAGGCTGGAAATCTGACATCTGGGGAATAGTGCTTATTGTTCATTTCCTCCACAAAACCTGTTTTTACCTGAAAAATCACTGCCCAGGGCGAGAACACATGGGGTTATCTGCCAAGATGAGGGAGATGCAAGATCACAGATATTTTGTCAGGACTCCCTGGCTGGAGGAAAGTACTTTTCAAACTGCACTGGAACCACTTTTACTGCAATGGGAAAATACAAACTCATACAGAAGAGCCAGGCGAGGTGAAGTCTGTGCTGAAAAAACAGATGTGGAGCCTTCTTCAGCTCCAGAGAGGCCACCCAACCCATATAGATTGTTGGGGAGTTCATTGTTTACCAACCCACGGATCTCACCCTGCTGTTCCTCGAAAGGGTATCAACCTCATCAGCATGGCTGGGTGGCTTGTTCCACACTCCCACACCCCTTTGTGTAAAGGAGTGCCAACTGTTCTTAGTTATAAAAGTAGTGGCATAGTTTCCATTTGCGTTTTCATTTGTTTGTGTTTCACTGCTCATTTTCAAGACATCCTCTAGGTTTACTTACGTTAGTAAACTAAGGTTTACTTTGAAAACTCGAATGCTTGTTCTTTTTTGCTCCCTATTCAATCGTCTAGGATGTTATATACATCCTGTACAGATGCTGACAAGATACTTCTCTTTTGGATTTAATCTGAATTTATTCCTAGATTGATACAAAACAAACAAATCAAAATATATCTGCACTGCTGTTCTCCATCATATTGAGGTGCTGACTGATGAAGAAAGGATCTAAATGCCTGAAACACCCTATGAATGAGGAGGCCAGTGGGCTAGAAGAGCAGTAAAAGGTTGAATCAGCTGTGAATGGTCACTGCAGCACCTTGACATAACATGAATGGGATGGGGGACATTCGAGAGCAGGGAGGAAAAAATAGAGAGATGTGATGAATGAGGCTCATGGAAAGTTTTGAAGTCATGGGGCACAAAATTCCTGCAGAACCATGAACACCAACACAGAAACACCAAGGGGCAGGACGGAAATCCATTTTAACTTTGAAACAAACTACTTAAGCTCTGCTACTGGCAGTGAAAACAAGCGTTTTACACCAAGAAAGAACACCGCGAAAGGTTACAAACGAGAGGAGGCAATTCGGCCGGTCTGACTCATGTGGTTGCTCCATTTAATAACCGTTAAGAAATGAGAAAATGTAATCTCAGCTCAGTGCAGGGCCGAAGGAGAGCCTGGCGGGATCGTTGGTGTCCCACAGCTCCTCGAACTCCCGCAGGAAGGGCTGGACGAAGGCGGCGTCCTCGGTGACCAGGACGTTCTCCTTGTTGCCCTGCACCGCCGTGGCTGTCCAGTTCAGGGAGCCGGTGATCAGCAGCCGCCGGTCCGCCACGGCGAACTTGTGGTGCATGTGGAAGTCCCCCGTCTCGTGCCTCACGGCGATCCCTGAGACATGAAGACATGCCAGAGGGTCAGAGCAGTAAGCCATATCACCCCACAACGCACAGCTGGCAGCCCACTGGAGCTCAGCAGGTGTGAGCCTGGTCAGTACCTCGATGGGAGACCCCCTGGGAAAAACTAAGGCTGCTGCTGGAAGAGGTGTTAGTGGGACCAGTAGAGAGCACTCATCCTGCGGTGTGTGTGCATCCTAATGCCTCACTGGAGTGACAGGGACACTGTACTGTAAAAAGGTGCTGTTTGGATCAGATGTAAAACCGAGGTCCTGACTCTTCATGGTCATTAAAAATCCCAAGGCGTTTCTTGAAAAGATTAGGAGAGTTACCCCGGCGTCCTGGCCAGATTTCCCCCTGGCCTTTACTCATCATGGCCTCCTAATAATCCCCATCTCTGAATTGGCGTCATCACTCTGTTCTCCTCCCCACTGACAGTGGTGAGTGTAGTGGTGCACTATGGCTGCTGTTGCATCATCCAGGTGGGGCTACACATTGGTGATGTTGGAGTGTTCAGAAAAGCACTATATAAGCGTAAGGATTATTATAAAGAGCTTTACTCCCCGAGATCAGAGCGCTCTGGCGCGGCGCAACTGCAGCCAATCCCGTTACAGAAGCCACGTCGCCCTCGCTGAAACACTGTAGGACTCTCTTGTGCAGCGAAAGACACCCACCCCAGTCATGGGGTGTTGGGTGTTGCTCCGAGCCTGACCGAATCCTGGCTGGGCACGGCAGAGCAGAGCTACAGCCTGTTACAATGGCACTCGACAAAAAAAGACACACACCCTGATGCTGATGGTTTACACATCCACCACACCGCGGGGATTAAGGGTCTACAGTTTGTCTTAGTTCAAATAGGGAGTTGTGTCAGTATGTGTAGGCTGCAAACGAACAAGAAAGGCTGATTCCATGCTGAAAAGAGAAGAAACACAAATTCTTCGTGTGTCTTACACACCTAAAGAAGGCTCCACAGATGAAACGTTGTTTCTTTTCTTCTCTTTTCAGCACAGAATAAACCCTTGCTTGTTCCTTTACTGTTTGGCATTACTGGTAGTGGGCATGCAAAGAGATCCAAGACCTTCACTTATCCAAAACGGCTTGGCTGAGGGGGCCAAAGTCTGCCCACGTGGATAAAGTGGAGGGACATACACATGCACAGACTGAAGAGGCCTAAGGGTAGAAGCTTTTGCTTACAGCTGGGATATCCCAAGTCTGGTTTGAGGGCTGCTTGTCTTTTCCAAACTACAGTTTCTAAATTCCATGTACTAAAGCAGAGACGTGCAATTCCACTCCAGGAGGGCCAGAAGGTTGCTCGCTTTCTATCCATCCGAGCCCTTGATCACCTAATCAAACTCATGATTTGCTTCACTGGACAAGCTGAAGCCTTTCCTTGTTCTCTAAAAGCCAGACATTTACAATGACCAAGAAAACCTGCTTTAATGATGGCCCTCCTGGACCAGGACTGGACATCCCTTGCGCATGGGGCCAGAGCTGGCTCATCTCTTCTGTTTGCACTCAGCTGGGAGTGGAATTTTCCAGCCCTAGGAAAGGGAGGTAGGCTGTTCTCTATGGGCCTGGTCATCCCCTCGATTGATGACTCTGGCGTCAAAAGGCCGGTGGGTATCCAATCACTGAAGTTTCAATAACGTCACAAGGCAGGACTCTCAAGGTTGCAGAACTCACAAGCATCAGCCAAAGCTCTGTCTCTCTCCCCCCAAGATTGAATTACTGCCTTGTGTTCTGTCCAGCTGTCCATTAGTGCTGATTTTATATCCTTAATTAAAGAGAGAGCAGGACAGAACAGCATCCAGCATCTTCATTTCCTATTCACAGAGCTTGTCAGCATGTATTTAGCATCAAGACATTTTTGTAATACACTCATGCAGCTAGTCCATTAACCCTAAGACTTCCTAGAACTTGTGTCTGATTAAGCCCACTGGAAAATAAATGGCTTTACTGCAGTGACATCTATCACTTGTGTTTGAATCAATTTCACTATAGCTAATGCCCTTAGCCTTGGAAGAAGGACAATATGCTGAAGAACAGGACCCCACAGTCTATCTATCTCAGGATTCACTATACTAAAATGGACCAATTGCCTTCCCCTTTTATAACAATACCCTGGTCCTATTGTACCCCCTCCCTGCCGTCTCTCCTGGTTTTTACTTAAACTGAGCTCTTAACCACTAAAGCTGACTGGCTGCTTTAATTATCTCCTTTTTAATGTATCTGCACTCCATTCTTGGGTTCATGATCACCCTGCTGCAGGTGTACTGTTGTACACAGAACACTTTTCAGTCTCATCTCAGCTTGCTTTCCTAATGACTTCTGCCTTATCACTGTCTGAACAGCTCTCAACAACGTGCAGACACAGGCCAGAGTAACAGCGACACTCCGACATTAAGCATTCATTGATGGGCATGCTTCCAGTTCGCATTCCAGACACCTGAACGAAAGAAGTTCTGAAACCCACAAACCGGTACAGGCTTGACACATAATTATGTTTTCTTTTTTTTAGAGCTGAAAACATTTTTTGGGAAAAAAAACATCTTGGCAAGTTCAGTAGAGATCACATCATGCAAAACAGAAGAGACTTATGAAGAGCACAGTGATGGCCAACTGTGACCTTGGGTACCACGGCCAATGGAATCCAATTTGCTGAGTATATTCAGTGGGTGCAGGTCAACTAGAGCATCCCAAGTTTACAGTGCAGCAGTGACCCCTGAGGCCTGCCTGACACTAGTGAGGCTGCACCTGTCCTCCAGCTGATGCTTGACCTCTGCCAGTGATATTCTGGGACGTCCAGAGGAAAAACCTAAGGAGCTGCCCTGCCTGCACACATTGTACAAGCTGCCTTGATCCGTTTTGTGCCAGGGGGTGGGGCAAGCCGAGAAAACGAAGGATTGCCTGCTACAATTTACACACCTCAGAGCCCGCGCCAGCGCCAGCTATTACGCCAAACAGCCAGACCGAGGGGTTACCTGCTTTGCGGAGGGAGCCGATCTGGGAGCCATCGATAGCCATGTAGTCCTTGTCTGTCAGCACGCGGACCACTACCCCTTGCCGGTGCAGCAGCAGCACGGCGCGGCACAGCTCCTGGCTGGAGAAGGCGAAGATGCAGAGGTCCAAGGTGAAACGGGCAGACAGCAGGTGGCGCAGCAGGCGGGTGAAGGGTGTCTCCAGGCCATGGGGCAGTCGGCAGAGGCAAGGGGAGACCCTGGGATGGGGCTGAAAGAGGTGCTCAATGCAGGTGACTGTGGTGGGGAAAAACAGGACCTCTTTCAGGGGACGCCCAGAGCAACGTTGGCGCAGGCGGAAGTAGAGCCAGTTCAAGCCTTCCAGGCTCAGGATGGCAACCAATATCCCAATTCCCAACAGCTTCACAGAGTGAATCACAGACATCCTTACACTCCTTCTTACAGCAGTGCCTGGCAAGACTGTGGGGAACCTGGGGAACACAGTAGGACACCAGTGAGGTTAACTGTAAGGAACTTGGGGAACAGTGCAGTAGGACACCAGTGAGGTTTACCATGAGGGACCTGGGAACGGTGCAGTAGGACACCAGTGAGGCTGACTATGAGGAACCTGGGAACGGTGCAGTAGGACACCAGTGAAGTTAACCATGAGGAACCTGGGAACAGCGCAGTAGGACACCAGTGAGGTTAACCATGAGGAACCTGGGAACGGTCCAGTAGGACACCAGTGAGGCTGACCATGAGGGACCTGGGAACGGTGCAGTAGGACACCAGTGAAGTTAACCATGAGGAACCTGGGAACGGTGCAGTAGGACACCAGTGAGGCTGACCATGAGGAACCTGGGAACAGCGCAGTAGGACACCAGTGAAGTTAACCATGAGGAACATGGGAACGGTGCAGTAGGACACCAGTGAGGCTGACCATGAGGAACGTGGGGAACAGTGCTGTAGTAAGGATGATTGTGAGATCTCACACATACTGGAAAGTAACAAGAGACAGGCAAGAGCTATAAAGGAAAAGAAAAGAAAAAGTTTTAATCCAAACTCATAAAATCTTTTGTATACAGAAAACACCCCCCCCCCCATTATTTAAACTTGTCACACATGTTTGGATGCAACTCTTTGATCCTGCTTTCATGTCCAGCCTGGGAACCTTTCTGTGTGGAGTGTGCATATTCCCTGCAACTGCAGTTTCTCTCACAATGTCCCATTTTCAGTTGGTAAAGTAGCACAGTGGTCAGCATCGCTGCCTCACAGGACTGGGGCCCTGGGCTCAATTCTGTACCTGGGGTGCTGTCTGTGTGGAGTTTGTATGTTCTCCCTGTGTTCACTTGGTTTCCAAGTGTCTGGCTTCCTCCAACAGTCCAAAGACATACTGGTAGGTGAACGTGGTCCTGGTGTGAGTGTGTGCATGCTTGTGTCTGTGACGGACTGGTGTCCCGTCTGGTATATGTGGGTGCTTGTTGCTTGCCAGAACAGGCTCCCCTGCAACCGTGTATTGGATAAAGGTTAGAAATTGGAGGGATGGATTCACTGTTTGAAGGAAGGTTCCACAAGCTGTCAAGGTTGACTGGCATTTTAGGACTGATCCTGTAGGCCAGTGCGCCTGCTGTGTATCCTGTGATGGACAGGCAGCTCGTCCAGGGTGTGCTCATACCTTGCGTCCCGAGCTGACCCTGACCAGGAATGAGCAGTCTCTCTGATGATGATAATACTGTTAGTTTAGTGGAGCATGAAGAAGTCACAGTAAAAGTAAAAATACCTGTAACAGAACAGGCTGTCTTTCAGCAGGACCACCTAACCAACGTTCAAAGCTCGTACAGAAGTACGATAAATTATCATCTTCAATTTGGAGTTATTAAAAAACTGAAAAGCGAAACGAAGGCAAGATTAACAGTTGGAATTAATTTGCACAATACAGTATCCCCCCCCCAAAAAAAAAATATTTTATGGCGTAACTTTTTTTATGGGGCAGCATCCGAGATATCCTGAAATCGCCTCCTCCAAACTGCGCGCGAATCAGATTTTCACGTCAACAGGGGTACCCAAAACGAACGAACAGGACGGAAACTATCAAAAAATGTTGCAAAGGCAGATTACGGGTGAATATTGTCCTTTTCCTGGTCAAAATAATTTAGACTACAACGCGAAATAAGAAGCTTTGACAAACCTCGATCGTATCCAAACCGTCCAGAACGCGTTTCACGCAACACTGAGTGAACGGTTCATCCTCTCGCGAGAGAACGAGGAACACCTCGTCTAGCGAAGACACCTTTTGTTCTCAAATAATAGAGGGTTTATGAAAAACGTAAAAATGCTTGAGAACACGTGCTGTAGATGCCAAAATCAAACCCCATTCGTGCAAAATAATAAGACATAACGCCATTAATTTCGTTTGAAGTCAAATTGTTCACAGCAGTACGTGTATTGTTTATGAGGTTTCTTTATATTGTCTGCAGGTAAAACGGTAACACATTTTCTAAATTGAAACAGATTTTCCAAGCCCAAAAACGAACACTTTATTCAACAAAATGTGAGTGGCGAGATTACAATTTAAATACCTTTAATAACACCTACATGCCTACATACTAAACGTAATTAAATAATAACATTCTTCATATCCATTTATATTGGCATTTTCCCTCAAAACTATTCTGAATACTCACCAAAGCTTTCTTTGACGAAGTTACAGAAATACACAATGTGGATAAGAATCGTCGTTTTTAAATGTTAATGTATACTTTTAAATTACGTGATACCCCTTTAAATGCACCATACACCGATTCTGTTTCCCAAATAAAAACTACAGAAAATGCAAAATACGAGCTGTGTTTCACTTCGCTAATATTACGACCGCCGGAGCATTTTTGCCTCACTAGTTCGTCATTCGGAGCCCACAGGTGATGCAGATTGCTAAAAACCCAGCGCCCGTTTTTAACTCGCATTTCAGGCCCTCTGCCGCCTACTTCAGCCCGGATTGTCATTTTATCTAGATTGCTGGTTTATTTGCCCCCGCAGTTAAGATGAGACGTCAGGTCCAGGAGGTATTTCAACATAATGGAGAAGTAATGTAGCATACAGCAATTACCAGTGTACTGCTCCAAATCCGTACAGTTCACAACGATAAAAGATCATTCTGAACTCAGAAGGCAATGAATCCTTTTAACTTAAGGTCCGGCTACTACTTGACAAGTGTCAGTGGAACTTTTCTTGACTGCTACTTGGTAACCATCATCAGAAAGCCCTAGTCCTGGTCATGTAAGGGTGTTCAAACCTGGTTCAGAGTGAATCCAGTTCCATTACAACTCTTAACGAGCCAAACCAGCTGGTCACTAGTTTAACCAGACCAATTTAACAGCTTCTCCCAGCACCGCAGGAGCTAAAAGAGACCTTGAATGGCTGCAGACGCACCGGCCCTCCAGGAACAAGGCTGTAGATCACATAACTTAACTATCACCAGAAGCTGGGTAGCCCCACTGCCTGATGGCTTTCTCTCCAGTTGAATTCTTACTTAATTTTACCGTATTTGAACTAGAAAGAATTTCAGTTACTAAAAAAAACGAGAATTTAAGATGCTTATAAAACATTGAATTGAACTTGATATCCTTGATGGTTGAAAAGCTGAAACCCATGTATGTTTGATTAAGCAAGTCAGTTTGATTTAGTAACAGAGCTGCGCTAGAATGAAGACAGACACTGGGGTGAGCATTCCTGGTCCTGGAGAGCCTGAACTAGCTTGATGGGACCAAGTTCACAGCTTCTCCCACTGCTGAGGCGTTGGAGAGACCTAGGAATCCTGCTGATACCTGTAGCACAACTGGGGACTCCTGCTTTAGATAAGCCACCTTAATAAAACACCACAGGAGAAGTAGAAACAGCTTAGCGTGTTTATTGGAGAAAACAAAAATCTCCTCTTTCAAAAACACAATGGCTCCTGTGTGGCAAACACAACAAAACACTTTAACACTTTGCCACAGAAATTAAAACCCTGCTTTTAACGAGGGGGCTAGGATTAAAAGCAATTCAAATGTAAAACCCAGACTGTGCCTATAAGAAACTAATCGGTGCATCCCATAAAATGCTCATTCCAAACTTTTAAGGTCAGAAACATGTAAAATGTTAAATCCATTGTAGAACAGACCATTTCATACTACATAAAAGAAAAAAAAACACATACTGAATATGTACCTCCATGCAACATCTAAGTCACTGGACCAATGCAGCAACATTGTAACTCTGTATTTCTCTTTTAAAGTAGACATCTAGCTGTTTTCTAATCCACTTATTCAGTAGAGGGTCATGGGGGTTAGCCAGAGCCTATTACACTAAACAACGAGGTGTAAGGCAGGACACACCCTGGATGGGACATCAGTTCATTGCAAGGCACACAATTTCGCACAAGCCGATTCACTGTCAGAAGTGGGACTCGAACCCACGCTTCCAGGGGAGACTGCGACCTTAACGCAGCACCTTAGGCTGCTCTGCCATTCTGATTCGGTTTTGACAAGGCAGAGCAAGAAACAAGGGACTTAACTGGGGAAGTGGGGGGTGTTTTAGCTAGAGAGCAAGGGAGCTGAAACCACTTCCTGCTGGGGCAGGCACTGACTGGATTGGACCTGCTGTCCCTTAAAAACCAAGGACTGTGGAGCGTGAGGAACACTCTCATCCAGCACAACACAGAGCGGGAGCAAGGGATCCTTGCAAACCTCAGAGGCAGAAGGAAGTGAGGCATAGCCAGGTGGGGTTCCTCCATGGCAAAGGATTGTGGGCCATGGACACCCGTCACTTTGCGCTCCTGCCGAAAACCGGACTAACAGTTTCAGAGCCAGGACAGGTATTTGGAGACATGGAAGGGGCTGCAACAAGTGGGACCACTCAGGAGGTTTGGAGGGACTTTGTTCAGCAAATCCAGCCTTAATGGCCACTTGCCCAACAAAATGTTTAATGAAGGACACCCCTTTTTAAATGTTATTAGAATTGTGTTCTTTGTAAGACTTGTATACTTTGCTGTAATAAATTATATTTTCATAAAATACACAGTATGTCTTTGGACTGTGGGCTGAAACCACAGCAACACTAGGAGAACATACATACTCTACACAGATATCACTCCAGGAATTGAACACGGGGCCCCATCCTAGGTAACAATACCACCCCTCTGTTAAACTACAATCAGAGACGTGCCTAAAAGCACAACAGCAGGACAGAGAGTATCTTTAATTTTGATGGACATCAAAATTAAAGCCCCAATCCAGCTCCCCTCGTCCCGGGTTCGACTGCTCATAACAACATGAAATGGACCATGCCGATATGCAAACAAGGTTCTATTCATTTTCTTTAAAAGGCACTTCTGCAGGACTGTGGTCCTTCATAATCAAGGTGACATTTGCTTTTCTAGCTCAAGTCCTTACAAAATGTTGCAGTGTCTTAATAATGCAATAGATCATTGATTGCATAATTGAACCTTCAAATGGAAGATCCTACCCTCAGGGTCTATAAAAGGGCCACATGTTTTTGCTGGTTTTCTTTCCATCTGGAATGTTAACGACATTATTGCACCCAATCAGATAGTGTTTTACAGGTCTTAACGAGCTGCTTCATGGGAAGGTGCCTCTAAACTCAGCGCTGGAGGAGCATCTCTGGGGTCTCAGACGGTGCGGAGGTTGA
This sequence comes from Lepisosteus platostomus, assembly GCF_059453375.1. NCBI lineage: Eukaryota > Metazoa > Chordata > Actinopteri > Semionotiformes > Lepisosteidae > Lepisosteus > Lepisosteus platostomus. Next base: position 17,273,545 of record NC_142623.1, read on the forward strand.
GGGCCGTGTAGCAGAGGTTGATCCCGGTGCACAGCAGGCCCAGCAGGTTGCAGAGGGAGGAGAGCCCGTGGTAGCGGAAGAAGGAGGTCCTGAGGTTCTTGTACTTGGGGTCCTGCTCGCGCAGCTTGGTGTAGGCCTCCCTGTTGGAGCGCACGCCTACCTCGGCCCCCAGCCCGTGCTCCCGCTCCACCTCCTGCATCTGCAGCATCAGCTCGGCCACAGCCGGGCTGAACCACTGAGCGTTGAGGCCCGCCAGCACCACGGCACTGAAGAACAGGCCCATCTGGAGAGACAGCCAACAGTACACAGTGCGCGTTTGCAAGTCGCCCAGCTCAGGGGTAGCATAGAACAAGCTAACCAGCCATGTTGTCGAAGTCGATACACTGGCTTCTTACAAGACATAATAATAATAATAATAAAAAACTTTATTTTATATAGCGCCTTTAAAGGTGGCTTCTCAAAGCGCTTTACAGGATGACAATAACAATAAATAAGAAGACTACAACAATAAATAAGAAGATTCACAAGATAGGACACAATTACAATTACAACAATAACAATAAAGGAGACCGTGGAAGGTGGTATTAAGAAGAGCAGAGGGGTGAAGAATAGAACCAGTTAAGTAAAGGCTTTTCTGAAGAAGAAGGTTTTGAGTCTGGATTTGAAGGAGTTTAGAGAAGGTGACTCTCTGATATTCTTGGGCAAAGAGTTCCAGAGCTTGGGGGCATAGCAGGAGAAGGCCCTGTCGCCCATACAATGTAGACGGGCTTGGGGGACAGTAAGGAGGGCAGAATTTGAAGAGCGGAGGTTGCGAGGTGGGGAGTAGGGCGATAAAAGTTCAGACAGGTATTGAGGTGCCAAGCCATGTAAAGCCTTATAGTTGAGCATGAGGATTTTAAAGTCTACGCGGAATTTGACCGGAAGCCAGTGCAAGGACTCCAGGATAGGAGTAATGTGAACACTTGCACTAGACCTGGTCAGGATTCTGGCTGCTGAATTTTGGACATACGCTGATTGTTCAGAGTAGATTTAGATTCCCCAGCGAGTAGAGCATTGCAGTAGTCAATTCGAGAGAATACAAATATGTTGATCAGCTTTTCAGCCACAATTAATGACAGCATAGGGTGTAGTCTTGTGATATTTCAAAGGTGAAAAAAAGATGTTTTGACAGTATGCTGTACACGTGGGTCGAATGTTAAGCCAGAATCGAATATAACCAAGGTTTTTCAATTTTGATTGAAACTCAAGTACAGAGCCATCAACAGATAGGGTTACTGGACTGGCTTTACGAAGTTGATGGGGGTACCAATAAGCATGACTTCAGTCTTGTCACAGTTAAGACGAAGGAAGTTTTGAGTCATCCAAATTTTTATGTCAGAGATGCAATTAGATAGAATAGAGACAGCCATATCAGTGTCAGGTTTGGTATGGATGTATATTTGAGTATCGTCAGCGTAAAAATGAAAGCTGAGCCCATGTGATCTTAAAAGCTGACCAAGTGGGAACATGTAAATGCTGAAGAGCAAGGGGCCCAGTATTGAGCCCTGGGGGACACCAGACTTAACAAGACCAATTTCAGACCTGTACCCATTGAGAGAGACAAAGTGACAGCGATCAGTGAGGTAAGATTTAAACCATTTGAGGGCAGTGGACTGTATCCAGTGGACATGGCTGGACTGTATCCTCCAGTGAGGACAGAAGTCACTTCCTTACACCAAGGGTTGTGGGAGTATGGAACACACTACCCAGCTACGAAGCCAACGGAATCAACATCAATTACAAAACAGGCTCCTCTTGTTTCCAATTGTTCTTATGTGGCCCAGCCTGCATCTAAAAATCCATGCAGGGCTTAATTGGTCAGAATCATTCTTTGTATCAGATAAATGTATCAGATGCATTGATCACAGGATCTAGTAACAGCAACATAGCCTCTAGTTATGATTATTAATTATTATTCACTTAAGCAAATTACTGGGAATTGCATTGAAAGTCAGCAATTTGTTTACAGATATTTGCCTGAAAACATAATGTGGCTCATTCAGTTGATAGTTGCTATTTGATCAAATTCCAGTCACCCCATGTTGCGGTGACAGGATTTGATAAAAGTTAAAAAGCTGGATGGAGAAATTGATGTAGAGAGAGATGACCTGTACAAACTGCTGTTTAGATTTTCAAAGCAGCTCAACGGGTAGGTTTAGATCACTCTGATCAGAGACTTTCTGAACTGCAGTTCATATCTAATGCAGCAAGATCCAACTCCCACTACTTGAGATGAGGTTTTATCTATACCATATCACGTGACTATTAGAAGAGTAGCAGTCAAGAGTTGTTAAGGACATCCGGACATCCAGCTCTGCACGGTCAGAAATACAGGAGCTCTACATCCAGAATGCATCCAGATGCAGTACCAAAAAAATAATCTTGGAAGTCTCAACCTATGTAGCCTCAAGGCTGGGAAAAAAAAAAGGACCTGCAGGTAAATTATTAACTTAAATGGCCACCATGCCATATCTTTTGGGAACAGCATGACTGACCTTGGACAGTCACAGCTTGTTTTGTGGATTTAAAACACTTCAGATGTTTTTTTTAAAGAGTGTGTACACCTGTACAAAAGCAGGCCAGTAAAATCACATACATTTTTACTGCACGCCAATACTTGAAAAAAAACAGGCGTGTTCAGATGAGATCAACTACATGGTTCTACAATGTGTTTAAAAAGACACACTCCGTGAAACTGATCAATAACCTGTTCCTGGTTGCTTTTGTCAAAGCCCAGCAGCCCAACCCCAGTGGGAGAAGGGCTGTTAGAAAGTTTTTAAGGACTGGTAACCGAGATGGAAGACAGAATTTTCCCAGCTGATAAAAAAAAATCAGATGAGATCTTAAAAACAAAAGAATGTAAAAGCCCAGCCCTTTTCAGATGTTTCAGTAATGTTGTGGTTGATCTTTTGGCACATCAGGGCTATACAGTTTCCTTTTAAAAGGCTTTAAAAGGGAACACACAGCTGCTCTGCCTTTAATTAGCTAAGTAGCTGAAGAACCGTCTCTCCAGGGAGGTCTGCCTGACTGTGGCCAGGAGGAACTTTCTCACTGCACAGGGCAATCCGTCAGTTACACAAAGCCAATGAGACACGGCACTCTGGGTAATTACAGTAGCTAAGGGCAAGAAAGCTATCCCATGCCCCCTTTCTCACCTGCACAGCCTCGTGGGTATCCAGCAGTTCCCGGGGGTGGTAGACGGCATACACAGCAAGGTTGAGGAAGGAAGATCCAAGCAGGCCGTAGAAGTAGAAGGGGAAGAGTTTGCTCTGAACTAGGCCGAAGGTGTGCCGGGATACTCCTGCTGCCAGGACAAACCCTGCACAGAGACCAATCGAGATCAAGCATTTCAGCCGCCACCTTGGTTTCTCGCTTTCAGTTTTTTTCTGCAGGGGGGCTACTCTGGTTTCACCCAAAAGCTCAGGCAGGGAACCAGGGAGACGCAGGAACGGAATCGTTGGTAAGAAACCAGTGACGCTGGGTGCCAGCCTGCAGAGGACACCTTGAAGGCATCATGTATAAGATCAGAGGAAAACGAGGCCACGTTTGATGAAAGAAGTGAAAAGGCAACCAAAGAAAATAAAGCACAGCTTCTATGTAACCAGTGACCTGAGACGGGTCTGTTTAATGGTCAGTCGAACCACACATGCTGTACCCCCAGCCCTGGTCCCGAAGAGCCCCAGTTCAGCTGGAACAAAGTTAGTTGAAAGTTAATTCACCGACTGAGGGCACTGGAATGCCCCACAGAATGCTGCCCCACTTTTTTACTTTGAAACTGCGGATTTTCATAATGCAGTCGGATTTTTTGTCGGCACCACAAAATGTCACCAAATATTCAAAGCAGCGGGACTTTTAAAAACTCTCCTCAGATCACCCTGGCCAAGGGTGTAATTCTGTTTGCACATTACAACACTTGATAATGATGCTATTATTCCAAACACGTGCTTGATAACATTTACTTTAAGATAATGACTGGATATTTGCTTGTGTGTCAAATGTATGATTTTGTGCGAGACTGATAAATTAAAACATTTATCAAAATACAATGATTGGCTACCCACTGAAGTTAAGCAGGGTTGAGCCTGGTAAGTATGAGACCTCCTGGGAAGCTATGGTTGCTGCTGGAAGTGGTGTTAGTGGGACCAGCAGGGGGCACCCACCCTGTGGTCTGTGTGAGTCCTAATGCCCCAGTATAGTGGTGGGGACACTATACTGTATTGGATGCCATCTTTCAAATGGGATGTAAACCGAGGTCCTAACTCTCAGTGGTCATTAAAGATCCCTGGGAATTTCTCAATAAGGGTAGGGAGTTATCCCAGCGTCCTAGCCAAATTTTCCCCCTTGGCCTTTACAGTGTCTCCAAATTGTCCCCATGTATGATTGGCTTGCACTTGCCCTGTGATGGACTGGCGTCCCATCCAGGGTGTACCCTGCCTTGCGCTCGTTACTTGCTGGGTAGACTCCGCATTATACCATACGGTGTTGCGGGAAGCCGGTTTGGCAAATGATAGGTCAATGATTATAATACAGTATTTATTGTATCTTAACCCTGTTATTATACCTCAGCAGATTGATTCATACATTCCATGATAAGGCAAAACAAGTGTAAATACGTTTTATTATTGCATTAATAAAATTGTGTCTTTTATTCTTGTAATCTGCAATCAGCTTGTCCTCATATTGCCATTTGTTCCAACTGGCAGATTCTGATCTCTCAATTACTTATTTGAACACTTTTTGGGAGTCCTGTGTCAGTAACATCCCAAAGACACTTATTTTGTGGCATTAGGGAATAATCAGCTGAAAACAAGGACTTAGATCCCGGAGGGCTCTCCCCATCCCAAGGAGAGAGTGTGTGTAGTGCGGAAGCCTTTTAATTTATAAACATGAAAAGACTGAGGTAAAGTTCAGAGAGTTCACATTTTCTATGACAAACCTTGCAGATACTGCGCCTCTCATCAAAGTACAACACAGTGTCAAAAAAGAGGAACAATATATTCAATTTGCAGACAATAACAGCACACTGAACTGCACTCTGAATGGGAATGTTAAATAGCTTGAGCTTTTTCAGTGTTAGAATGTGGCTGCTTGCCTTAACTTAGCACACACTTAGCTGAAATAGTCCTTTTATCTGGTTCTGCTTTCTAGAACTGTGAAACAGACAGATATATATATTATAGTTCAGGTGGGTAGCTGCGTCAGCATGCGTAGGCTGCAAAGGAACAAGTAATAGGTTTATTCCATGCTGAAAAAAAGAAGAAAGAAAACACAACGTTTCGGCCATGGAGCCTACCTCAGGTGTCACATGAGATATATATAATATTCATGTAGCCCAGAACATAGCAGCTTCTACTTACCCCTAAACTACTATTTACAGAGTAGTTCTCACATTTGGGATAACTATTCCAATATGGGCTCATTCCAGCACATCACTATCTGTCCCCAGCTCTGTGCTGCAACACAAAAGTAAAAGATGCAGCAGCAGGGAGTCCAGCGCAGCTCTCCCACACCCTGCCGGACTCACCTGCGACGAAGGTGACCCAGATCTGCATGCCCCAGGACACAGACAAGACCAGCAGGTGGAAGACTTTCACCAGCTCCGTGGGCTCCCCCTCCGTCGCCATGGCCGTCGTCCCTGCGGACCGGGACGAGAGCACACCTGGTCCGTCACAGCGGCGGGTGTCCCGCGGAGCGCCATCCCCAGTCCTGCTGCCAGAGGCCCCCCCGCCTGCAGCCCCTCACGGCCTAACTGAAGCCTCAATGGAACCAACGAGTGGCTTCATCAGAAGATTTGACTTTTTGTCTACTCCAAGACTTGACTTAAGACACGCAAGCAAGGCAACCTCCAATATGTTCAAGAGAAAATATTAATCCTGTCATTAAGACCATCAAAGGGGAACTGCAGTCCCAATTTCTCAGTCCGGTTATTAAATCTTGGTAACAAAATCAATTCATTAATGTTACAGAAAAATGACACAAATTTCAGATTAAGCACAAAATTGTGAGTTTTGTGAAAGGTCTACAAGTTGTCATGTTGTCGCAAACTCGCTTTGAGTTCCTATGGATTGCGACGTGATGCAGCCCTTCCTGCTCACCAGTCACTGTACGATGTAATGTGATGTATGAGCAGATAAAAATAGGGTGTGCAGCAGACATTTCATGGGAGAAATGTTCCCATGTGATCTGCATCCAGAGGTAACAAGTAGTATTTGTTGGCAAAACCGTCTCGAAGTCAAGAGCTATATTTCTACTGGATTAAAAGATACATTCACAAGGCTGCTTGTTTACAGTGTGATAGGACTGCTTCAGTTCACCAGAGGTTTTGTTGCCTCATTCGAAATCACAGAACATGGTGCTGTGCATACCTAGAAATGTCATCTATTTCGTGATGTAAATTGGAGGTTTAACATGTTACATGTGTACATTTTACTTTTATTGTCATGCACTCATCAATGCCGATTCTTTCCAAACCCAAAATATAAAAATAGCCTCGCAGTTCCCCTTTAAGTATCCAGTTGTGGAACTGAGAGCTGGGCTGGAGCAAAGACCAGCAAGTGTGGGCATCCAACATTAGAATTAAACATTAGAATATAAAGCAGGAGATTGTTAATGGCCACATCCGAAGGTATGAGCCCCAGCTAGCTTGCATGGCAGACGATGCCCAAGGGCCAACCTTTCCCAGGAGAATCTCAGGCAATCTGCTCCAACAAATGGCACTTCAGAGGAATGTTACAAACAGGGAGAGCCCCGTCTGGTAGTTAGCAGGTAATTGTTCAGAGGAGCTCATCCAGCTGTTTCTTGTAAGAAGCCAGAGCTTTGTCTTTAACAACAGCCTGTTCCATAATCCCACAGCACTCTGTGTAAAGAAGCTGCTCCTGTTCTCAGATTGAATGCACTGCTACCCGACTCTCTCTTATGACTGTCTAGTGTGTCCTCCCTGCCAATACTGAACAAGTCTGCTGGGCTGATGTTGTCAGCACCTTTGAGGGTCTTTCATACTTGGATCAGGTCCACCCACTTGTTCCTTTTTCTGTTCCCAGACTAAAACCGTTCAGGTCTTTCCCCAACCTGAGTAAGAGCTTTCCTTGAGGCTGGGAAAGTGGCTGGGCAGTGTGTTCCAAACCTCACCTCCCACCTGTTCCCATAACCTTGCCATGCATCGCCATAAAAATAAAAGGGCGGTGTGGTGGGACTGTGGCTGGGAGGTTGCCAGTTCAAATCCCACGGTTGGCAGAGGAATCCTACTCCGTTGGGCTCCTGAGCAATTTAGCCCTGAACCTTAGCTGCTCCAGGGGCGCCGTATAAATGGATGACCCTGTGCTTTGACCCCCAGCTTCTCTCCCCGTCTGTGTGTCTAATGGAGAGCAAGCTGGGGTATGTGAAAAGACATCTTCCTAACGCAAGAAATTGTATATGGCCAATAAAGTGATCTTATCACTCTCACTTTCTGGTTCAAGTCACAGAATGTGAGGCACCTTCGGACACACAGAGTGACCGTGCCAAAGCAGAAGCGCTCCAAAAGAACATAGGAGGACTTTTTCCCCCCACCCTTCTGAGCTGCTGAGCCAAGCCGTTTGCAAAGGAGGTGGATCTCGGCGGGGTTGGGAGGATTATACACTTTGAGCGACTCGAGAAGCCTGCTGGGGTCCCTGCTGGTGCGTTTGTGTGCCTCTCGTGCTGACACATGCCACACACACACGCCAGCCCTATCTGAAGGGGACACACGGGGCAGCAGTGCTGCAAGGCTCAAGCACACCTGACAGCTCCTGATTACAGCCATTTCTGCAGGGAGAGAGCCTGACCTCCCGGAGATAAGAAACTCAGTTTCTCCCGTGATCACGACCAGCACAGCGCCTGGGGATGCGGACAACGAAAACAGCTGTGTGCGTGTTGTGAACAGGTACCGTTCTCTTAAGGCGCAGCCTCGACTAAGGTGGCAGCGTGTTGCCTGAATAACATGGGACAAAACCAGCTGTCTTCTGTATTCAGCACAGGCTTGATGGAGGAACTGAGTATCTTCAGTCTTGAGCAGAGAAGACTACATGGACAAGTACAAGAAATCAGAGGACTTCTTCTGAATGAACAGCCAAACACAGGCCAGAGGGCATGAGTGAAAGCTACAGGGAAGAGCATTAAAAGCTGAGAGCAGGCAGCAACAATTTACACAAAGGGTGGTGGGAGAGTGGAACAAGCTGCCCAGCCATTTTGCTGGAGCCGATGCGCTCATTTCCTCATTTATTTCAAGAAACAGCTGGATGAGATCCTGCATAGATTAGCTATGAACCACCACACGGGCTAGATGCACTGACTGGCCTCCTCTCGCTTGTAATCGATCCGAATAACTGCTCTTTGTTGAAAGGTGCACGTGTATTTTCGCTGTCGAACCTTTACGATCTTCTAAAGGAATACGACAGTTTTAATGGGTGTCTATTCGCCTTTCAAAAGGAAAGCTCCGTCAGCCCATACCCAAACAGAGCGCAATGTTTATTAGCAAAGGCAATGAATGCAACGTATACGTGAAACCGAGCGTCGCAAAGCTGAGTCAGCACGACACCGTTGTAGTCACTGCAAACATTTTTGTTAATGTGGTTTCTCTTCAGTAACAGAAACTGATTAAGTTATGCTCAGTGATTTAACAACAACACCACCACCACCACCACCACCGAGAGGTCGCATTCCGTTCAACAGGCTCAGTTATACAGTTTTTGTGTTGGGGCCAATGTTACTGGTTGGACGGTTGCCTTTGGTTTGGAAGAATTCAGGGTCAGTATGGACTTTTGAGTTCCCTGAACTAGATCACAAATTGTTTGGTGTCATTCGAATCTTACGTTTACAGTTGTCAACTGGTCATTTCTTAATTACGGGCTACAAAGTTTCGCGTACACTCTACGTCAAATTATTAGAAAGGCATACGTGATCTGTCGTTTTTTTTTAACTCGCAGGATAATACGGCGCCTATCCCGACAGCTAATGACAACCGAGTCCCTCGGATAGGAATAAAATTAAAATCAGAAAACGAAACTTTGCAAAACATCTGCGTCTAATTCCTCTTGGACACACTGTTATCAGACTGTATACCATTTTTATTTAAAAAAAACACGTTTAAAAACGTGAGACAATTTAATCCAACCGTAAAATAAAGGAGCAACTGAGTTTAACAGAATACTTACCAGTCCTTTGTAAACTTATAAAAATGTATTTCTTTCGTCGGCAGAAGTCTTTTAAAGATATAAATTGGACATTAAACTGCAGGAGTCGTGCCCGCGCACCCTCACCTACTTCACCAATGGGACCTTTACCCCCGCCGCCTTCTAACATTAACCAATCAAATCTCTTTATATTGAATATTAAACAGAACCGTTCTTCACAGGAGCCAATCATACACGTAAACAAATTTCTTAATATACATAAACACGTCCCCCTCAGGTATGCCATACGGTGGCTCGTAGGACTCAGACTTCCTCTTTTCCTAAACGTTTTTTCTTTGGCTTTGTTTCCAGAAGTATTACAATTCACTATTCTTGCTTCTCCACCTTCTTTAATTTAGGTCAATGTCGTCTAGCTCCGGTCCTGGATAATCTGTCCGTGTACGTACATACAGCAACCCCTGGAAAGCGGGAAGAAGTTGATAAACTGGTTAAATTAAACTAGTAACGAGGTGGGATGACCAGTACGGTGACTGAACCGCACTGATTCGAGACTATGAAAAAATTTCAGTCAGCTGGACCCTTAATCGCGGAGTATTAACAAATGTACTACCTGCACTACAAAATGCTTTTGGATCAAACTGCCCCATCCACGATGGTGAAGCAGATTCAAAGGGATCGTCTCTGTGGGCGAGAGCATTGGATTAATAAATTAGCGCAACCCAATGAACGAGATGGATCTGAATGGTCTCCTCTCTCTGCAACGTTTGCCTATCAACTTCTGTTCTTACCATCGTTTAATAGCGATGGATTTTTTAGTGCGCTCCTTAAAACCCTGCTGATAAATTTAGTTTGTTTGTTGACTCTGTGCTCCAATATACAGGACATACTAACGCTTGATAAAATATTTTTTAAAATGCTACAGCTGAATATGCTGTGCTACAAAACAAATAAGAAACCCTTTACTGGAATGATTACTAATACTGTTCCGCGGCACAAGTGACAAACTCTATTGTACAGCAAAGCGACATTTTTTAGCAGGAGCAATGCCCTGGAGGTAATAGTTTTACTTTCAACGAGTCTAAAAAAGCGTATTCTTGTTGTGCACGCCGTGTTTCCCAGGCATAATATGCATCGTGGATGAAACAAACATCTGGATAATGTGCAGCCCATAAGCAAGACCACGACCTGAGTGCTTCTTTTATACATCCCAGACACACAGTGAGCAAGCTCACCGTTAACAATCACCCACATGAACACTTGAGGTCGCAATCGGCTCTCAAAACCAGCCGCACGAAGGTTTTCACTGGAAAACAAAAAGGGAAGAGGAATCCAAAATAATCGACAGGTCGGAGCGCCAATCAGAACACAGATGGTTTTACCAAGGTGACCAATCAGATTAAAGGTTTGGCGAAGACTTCCGGAATCAGATGTAGTTTCCTGTTTGTGGAGGCTGCGTGTGTTTGGGAAGATTAGGTAGACGTGATAAGGTAATCACTTTTTTAATTACATTAATTGTTTTTAAAAAATGGTCGACCACGGCGTTTAATTAAAGAGCGAAAAAGTGTAAATAGCTAAACTAGGGAACGAGGGTGAGTAATATGTGATCCCCAAAGAATCGCAGCTGGGGACTTCACGACGAGATAAAAAACACCATGTGAGCGGTTTTAGATGATGAGCTTTAGCAATTAATTGTTGAGTGAAATTATCAATTCAGTTGTTTCCTTATTTAGTGGTAAGTAATGCGATGGCTCAAATTATTCTACATGGTCGTTAGGTCGCACAACTCCTGTGGAAAGTGCTGAAATGTTTAAATAATGAGTTACTGCAGTTTAATCTTTGAAATGAGCGCAATTTACAAGGCTTTTCTTCCGTTGAGGTTACCTAGCAGACACTTAAAGACGAAGGTCCGGCGATTACGTAAAGCGTAGAAACATGAAGATACAATAAATCCGTCTTTAAATTCTTTGTCATATCCGGACAGCTGTTTTTTTTTTGTTGGGTTCAGTCGGATTTCGTTTTTCGCTTTTGGGGTTCGTGGAGTATCGGTTGCAACAGCACGAACCGTATCTTACTGTGTTGAGGCAGAACGAGTTTCGCCCTGTTTTGTAGGTAGTAGAGGACACGCTTTTCAAGTTGTGCTTCCACAGTTCTGGATACAGGGTGTACCCACGCGTCACAAATCTCCCAGATGATCCCCTTCTCTTTCGAAACATCGTGGGGGAAAAAACTAGGATGTAATGGATAAAGAGGTATTGAAGAGTGCAATAGTTTAATGATGGGGCCCAGAGAAAACTGGGGTTCATCTATGCCTTGACGTATAGGCGAATCATTTAATAAATTCCTCTGTTCTAAAAAACCGTGGGAGACCACTTATCTCGCCTACCATTAATGTATTGTGTTGTGTTAATGGGGTTGACAAAATAAGTAAGTCTAAGTAAAATAAGCTTAGACTAAATTGTAGACAAAGTCAAAGTAAGAATGGACTTGGGACAAAAGCCCAAAGATGCTGAGATTCTGTGGACTGGCCTTGTCTCGCTTCCTGCTGTCCCCGAGTGGGACTTCCTGTGCTCAGCCTCGCATGCTGATTGTCTTTTCCGCCCCCCCCAGGTAGAAAATGGGCCGCCGCAAGTCGAAGAGAAAGCCCCCCCCCAAGAAGAAGATGACTGGAAACCTGGACACTCAGTTCACCTGCCCCTTCTGCAACCACGAGAAGTCCTGTGACGTGAAAATGTAAGGATCCGCATTACTGCTGGGGGGCCCAGTCCTAGAGTGTCTTAGACAGGGTCCCTGAGTGAATGACTTGTCAGGAATCATTTTTAGAGCAAGTATTTATTATGCTTCAGTCACAGACCATCCCTTTTTTTTGGGTGCAGCTTGGAGGTAAGGTAGGAAATTTGTACTTGCGTGCAGCTTTGGAAAAGTTATGTGGACACATAACAGGGGAGCAACTTAGCAAGATGTTTTGAAAGTCTTCTCGCTCACAAGTCAGGACACTACAATCCAAGGGGTTGCCCTTGATTGAGAGACAATCAGTAATTAATGTTGATGGATCTCATATACCGAAGAGTGTAATAGTGTACTAGTGTGTCCTCGTGGAGAAGAACAGTGTCTTAACTGGAGATGTACAGACATGTCTTCTCGGGGGCTCTGTCTGTGTGCATGCTTCTGGATATCTGTATTTTTTTTTCTCTCTGTCGCAGGGAGCGAAGTAGAAACACCGGGATCATATCCTGTACTGTTTGTTTAGAAGAGTTCCAGACCCCTATAACCTGTATCCTTTACAAACACCTGCATCTGTCTGTTCTGTGCTCTACAGGAGCTGGATAGTCTCTTTTGCCAGTCTGCACGGGATACACCAGTGCAGAGAAACTCCGCCACCTTTTAAATCCAGCTGGAGTTAGAGTAGATAGCGGTTCTCCTATCCTGATCAGCAGGTTGACAGAGGTTGTAGCATCATGACTGAATCAGAGATCGAAGCTAGGAGACTAGGTGGCACTTTGAGTAAGGAGAAGTACAGGCTGCAGCTCTAACACAAACCTTGCTGTGTGTCACACTGCCAAGCCTCCTTGTACTCTTCCTTCACATGAGAAACAGATCAGTTTAGAAGGGACTTTAAAAGAGTAGGTGCTGATGTTCAGTTCGTCCCTTAATTTCATTCATGCTCCGTCTGCAGTCTATATTCTCTTGAGGTTTGGGCCTGCGTCATATCACTAGCTGTGACTGGGTTTCCCCAGTTGTACTCTCGACGCTAAAGGTAGGATCAGTAGGACAGGGACTCCTGCCTCCTTTTGTTTGAAAAAATACAAAAACCACAACTGTACCATGATGGTGTCCAACAAGAAATAGTAGGCTACCTGACTGGCATCCATCCAGTATCAGATATCCCTTAAGAGGATTGCATTAGACCTTAATTAACTCAACAAGCTTATCTTCTGGTGGCGAGAGAAGGCTGTGAGCCATCAGTCAGTTCCTATTTTCTTACCAGATTTCTACATCTGGAATGGGAGGGGGAATAAAATCAGTCCATTTCTTTAACGATGTCATCAGATCTCTCGGAACCTGTGGATGTGTACAGCGATTGGATAGACGCCTGCGAAGCAGCCAATCAGTAGCAGGCCCTGGACGAGGGGGTGTGTCCTGAAAAAAGGAACTGTTGCAGAGCTCTGAATTTCAGTCTGGGAGAGAGATTCACAGATGATTATAAAACTGAACTTGTCAACTGGGGTTAATAACTTGCCCCTGACCTCCTGTTGTTACTGTAAATTCCGCTCTTGCCTGTGGCTCTGCAGGACTGGATTCAGCCAGTAGCGAACTAAAAAGAGTTTTGAGGAAACCATGGCTTAACAGCCATTTACTGTAGGCAAGCCTTGCAATTTAGAATGTTTTTACAAAGTTCAAATTCTATATTTTCTGTAAATGAGGTGTTTTTGATTTTTGGTAATTCCATAAAATCAGCCAAATTGTGTAATCATTAGTTTCTCTTAAGTCTTAAACAAAATGCATTACTTGTAATTTTCTTTTGTATCTCTGAATTACCTGTGAGTGAATGGTCCATTTTCATTTTTTTAAAGATGCCTTTTGTCTAGAGAGGCTCATGCAGACTCATTGGTGGCATTTGCCATTACCATCAACTTAAGTGCAGAAAGTGAAATGTGATTTTTCTTTGTGTGATAAACAGATGTTGAATAAATTATCTTCGCAATATGAAACAACTGATTGTCAGATTGTGATGTAGAATAGTCTTGTACCCAGTGCTTTTGCATACACGAATGATCAGCGCTGCTGGACTGTAATGTTAAAGTGTGGAAGCAAATCTAGGACTATTCTAAATTTAAAAATCCACACCTGATTTTGTACAGAAATTACATGATTAAAGGGGATTGGAGTTTTTAGTTTATGACTCTGTTGTGACAGATATGAAATTTGACCAGCCTCTGCCTATGACGACAATTAGCAGATCTAAAAGCTGCTTTAGCTCATACCATGAACAGGTAGTGTGTATGCCACCTGCTTCTCAATTATAAAACCCCAGAGTTTGTAATCAGTGAATTAACAAGCTCAGGAACACAGGACACACCTTGGTTGAACAGGTCTAGGACTGTCCAGTACACAGTACCAGCATGGACTAATAATTCTGCTGTTAACAATTTTAATCAAGTCAGGTGTCAGAATCCACTCGAGTTTAATCTGTAACACTGAACACCATCCCGTTTTAATAAGGTATGGTGAGTTCGTGCTCGGCCCACTACAATTCCCAGAGCACAGCCTGGCCAGTTAATAATGTAACAGATGTGCAAAGTTTCAGACCACAAAATATACACTCAAATAATCTGGATTGTTACATTTTTTATTTAATTCCACATTAATGCAAATGATCAGTCTTATGGATATATTTAATCCTGTAATTTAATGTAATTTAATTTAATGTGAATTGAGAAATTCCTTCAACAGGCTTTCCCATCAAATTAATCTGATGAATTTTTTAACCTTTCCCCAGAGTACGGAGATCAGTTTCTCCCCCAATCCCCTTTTAACAGCCCATCATCAAAGTAGGACTTGGATACAGATACTTAACATTTTACTAATAAACAGGCCTGTTTCCAGCAAATATTTCCCCAACACTTTTTTCCCCCGCATAGTTCATCAGGGCCGCTGCTCCACACCGGTGCTTTACGTTGGGAACTGTGTAGGGAAATGAAGTTGACCTGCACCTGCGGGCCTGAGTGCCACTCACCAGGATCGCCACAGCAACAGTGCCACTGGTGACCGATAGACCAGTCCAAGTTGTGGACCTGGGGACGTGTTTGTCTGTATCGAGAGGCTCTCCAGCGTGGATCAACCGGTAGTGCCAGTAGGGCTCCCTTTCTTAGCTTTTAGTAGGTCATCACATTCCCTCATGCCCCGTGTTTATAATTTGCCACTGTCCTTGAGCTCCTTTTCACTGGATGACTAAGTGTCAGGTCAGTGCCAAATATTTATCGCTAAGCACCATTAGCTCACGAGGAGGCCTCGGTCCTCTGTCCTGTTTGGCGATGAGTGACAACCGTGAGAACTCAGCACTCCAGTTGTTGAGCACCCACCTTTATAGACTAGGACACAGGTAAAATTGCTTAGTGAGGTAGATTAAAATCCATGAATAATTAAATCCTTTCTAGAGCCTTCTAGCTACAGGCTGTTTCTCCTGAGCTTTGTACCACAAATGCCAAATTTTCCTGACTTTACTTTCTAAAAATCACTTGACAGACCACAAAGTTGGATCAAAGAGCTTACACACAAAAGATGACCAGTTAACACTTTAAAGAACAATGGTCACCCCTTGTCCGAGATGAGAGCACTGGGCGCGTGACGAATGGACAAGAACAAAATGTTGGGCTCTGAAGACAGGAGGAAGAATTATTCAAACAAAGAGAAAATCGAGGAAAAAAACCAAAACAAATGCAGGAATTTAAAAAGTGTTTATTAACATTTAACATTCTCATTCCTGGTGAAATACAAGGACCACCTATTCTGAAAACTGACCAAATGTCATCGCAGCAACAGCTGTCAACTTCTATATTAAGACTTTCAAGGTTGGTTTAATCATCATTGTGGAATTTCGGTTTTAAACTGCTACACATATTAGTGCTCTGCTTATGTGGTGCTACTGGGTTTCGTCAGCTCAAGAAATCTTGTGCTGTGATCAGTCACAAAGCTGTATGGATAAAAATAATTTTGACTAGAGGTGTTGAAAGGAAATGGTCACCATTACAAAGCTGCTGATAAAGATGGCAAACAGAGCTGGAAATCCTATCCTTCTATACTGCCCGTTTCCCAGGCAACCAATTCAGATAACATGTGTGCTCCCCCACTCGCCAGTACAATGGCTTTGATTTAGAAATGTCTGTAATGTTAACAAGATGCACATGAAATAACCAATGCAATAGGATACTGTGATAACAACTTGTCTAGGGAAGTTCACACCCACAGATGGCAGCCTGTGACCCCTGGCTCCACAGCCAAGCACAGGCAGCCGCTGTCTGACCCTGCCGTTCCCGCCGTACTGGGCAGGATCACTACAGCAACAGCACATCCAGCAGGGCGAGTCTAAACCAGACTCATCAAGGGTCTAGCCCAGGTCACAGACAGATCCCACTTCACAGTGCTTGCTGAGGGCGCAGGGGGGAGGGGGGTGTAGCTTAGAGTTTGGGGGTCATCCTCAGAGTTAACCACAGACTCGCAATGCAGTCTTGGGGTGGGGATTCGGCAATGATAAAAATCAAATGACTTTGGATAGCACAGCTGATCAGGAGCCACCATATTTCCAATTCACAACACCTCCCTTCAGCCCAGTGCATTGGCACTGTAGGGAACGGAGCGCCCTCTAAAGACAAAACAAGGTATCTCCTGCTGGGCAAAATCACACTGTCCGCTCTGACAGAACTGTAACTGAGTGTGAGCCTATGAGCAACTTTTTGAAGGGGCAGACTTTTGGGGGGCAGAAAGTATTAGTACTTGTTTTTTTTTTTGTCGTCTGCTCTTTACCAGTGCAGCCAAATCAAATAGTTTTGCAGAATGTTGCAAGGGGCGGGATTACAGAATGATTTTGAGTCGGCATGCAACAGAACAGAATTTAGAGATCAAGGCTTCTATTGCATTGGTCTCCAAATAGTACAGTGTCACAGCACACTACTGCAGCAGCCTCTTGGATAGGAACATGCAAAGCCATAACACGAGTTTCAATGACACTGCAAAACAGTGATTCATTAACGCATGAAATGAATACATGAATCTCATTCTTGTGGATGTCTTGATGGGTTACAACAGCTGAAAAATGCAATAGTAGGATCAACACAGAAAGCCTAGCCTTTTGCTGTAAAAGCTGTCCAGCCCATAAAATAAATAACCACACCGTATGAATTAGAAGTTCTACAAGGGACACAGACTTTTCAGCCAGTCTAGTCTGACCAGATGTGCCTGGCCATATTGAAGCAGGAGTTCAGATAGTACATTTTCACAACTTTCCCACCCAATCCAGGTGATAGCTTTGTGTACTTTGCAAATTTGGATGGATAGACTTCTATAGACATTCAGAACTACGCAATGCACGTTAGGAATTCCCCCTTTTCCAGCACCAAACCAGCAAAACGGTTTCAGACACTAGGTGGCAGCCTTGGGCTGCTTTAGGGAAATGAACAGTTGTTTTAACACAGCAGATATGTACACAGATTTCCCCCCGTGTAAAAAAAATAATAAATTAGAATGCAGATTTCACAGGATCTCAAGGAGCTCTGTGAAAGAAAGGAACTGTGACTTCACCATCACTGTTTACACCAATACACCACGTTTACATAGGAACCATCTACATTTTAACCTGACCTGAGCTACAGAGTTGATTTCAACAAACTAATGGCACACTGGTCTGTTGTATTGAGTTTAAAAGAACACGTGGCTAAATTCTACAATTATTATTAAAGCAGATTACTGTAACTGGCATCAATTAAAGCACATTCTGTCACCCTCTTTAAAGTCACCAGAACCTTCGTGAACCTTCGTGAAACGTGACTTCATGTTTCAAATTCAGACCTTCGCACTTGACAGTCTGCAAGTGATGTCAGATTGTCATCACTGCGACAGGATAACTGCTGCATACAGGGACCTCTCTCTAAATCTGTCACTGTACGAACACCTGAAGACAGCAGATCTGCCCTGTCAGTGTCAGTGACGTGCAAGTTAAAGCTAATCAATAGCTGTAATTGTGTCCTGTTCCTGCCTACAATTCTAGGTATAGGGTGTTATTGCCTAAAAATGGGCACTGTTTTGCACAGGACGCAGTACCATCTCCAGATACTGGGTCAGTTCAGGCCAAAAAATGCAGTTGGATTCTCCGTGCTCCTTCCAGGCAGATTTATAGAATTCCACCCACTCAGTACAAACATCATGTGCATCACTAAGACCCCTGGGAGCTGAGGTCAAAGGTCAATGTATTTGTGGGAGAAAACATGGTTAAGGGGGAATGTCTGGAACACAGAAGTCCAACTCACTTCCAGGAAGGTCTTTGGTTTTTGATTTGTGTTCCAACCCAATGTAAATTAAAATAATTCGTATAATTATTTTCTTACTGAGAGGCACATTCACTTCAGCGAAAGTTACCCAATAGAAAATTTTGGAAATACTACATTTTGCAATTAAACGATCAGAGGCACCGTGTGTGTCCGAGATCTTGGGTGGGGAAAAAAAAAAGCAAGTAGTGTGTCTGAACAAGTAGTGCCATTTTGGTATGTGACCTCAGCTTGAGTGAAATTGACTTCTTTTGGAGGTAAAGGATGGGGCAGATCTTATATTATCCTGCCCCTGTTTTGGATTAAAGAGATCAAGATCCCTATTGCTGAAGTTCTTATGGGCGGATTGCATGTTCTGCAAGAGATAAGGTCCGCTAACAGCACAGCAATGCCTTAAATTGCAAGATCTCCACACCTAAGGAAAGCCAGGTTGGTATTTTAGAAATCCGAGGACAAAGCATTTATTGGGGGAACACAGAAGCAATTCCATTAGGATGTTCCCACACCACTGAGCCCTCCACCAACACAATCAACAAGGCTGGGGATTAATCTACTGTACTCCAGACAGGGCTTCAATAATCACAGTAAAATCTGGGTTTTAAAAACTAAAATACTTGGCAAGTATGGATTATTTTTTGGTCACTTTTAAAAATCTTTCAATACTTTAAAACAAAGTTAAAATCACCTACTGACAAGAGCCAGAACTAGAAATGCAGGGAGGAGTTGGGAAGGAGAGAGGAAGGGATACTCGCCCTAGTGCCCACGCCAGTATGAAAGGCGGGGCAGGGCGGGTCGGATCGGGCTGGGTCCGACTCCCACGCACGGCTCTAGTCGGAGTAGTTCTGGTAGCTGGAGTCGTGGTCGTAGGCGTTCTCGCCGTCGTCAAGGTAATCCGGGGAGACGCAGTACTTTCTGTCGAAGACCTGACGCGGGAGCCCATAGACGGTCATACCCTGCTGCGATGCCATCTTGTTGGTGCCCATCTGCAGCGAGACGGTGCTGGTGTCGCACTTCTCCATGCCCAGCTTCTGGTCGAAGATCTGCCGCTTCGTGCCCGGGGCGGTCATGCCAGACTGCAGGGGGCAGAGACAGGAAAGCGTCACTTTCGACCCGAGGAGCCACTTCCTGTCTGCACTCTTTCCCTCCTCCACCTTTGCCCCTAGCCCTGCCTCTCACACTCGTAGTCTGCTCTCCTTCTGTTGCTGCCCGAGCTTGTGGGAACTCAAATCTTCCTGTTCAGAATTTCCCATGTTTCGCCCTGAAGCACCCACCGAATAGGTTTTTAAATGGAGGGCAGCATCCAAGCTTGTGAAGCACGGCGCTCTCCCGCCTGCCCCTCATAGCCCTTCATCTGACAACATCACAAGCTCATTGGAGCATCTCATTGACATCACCTCCAGCCTGTGGAACCCTGGGAGTTTCAGGAATTGCTGGTGTCCAACCGGCTGGTGTAGACTCGCTAAATCAAACCCATTCCCTACAGCAGCATGAGGCCAAGCCGATAACAGCCGATAACAAGGCTCACGGTGGGCACAGATGGGTAAAGACTCGAGGCAAGTGGGTTACTGTTGTGTTTGTGCTCACCTGGTTTGCTCCCTTGTTGGTGCCCATCTGCAGGCTGATGGTGCACTGGTCCATGGGCTTCTCCACACCAGTCTTGGGGTCATAAAGGTGACGCCGAGTTCCGTATGAGGTCATGCCTTTTTGGCTGGCAAACTTATTGGTGCCCATCTAGAAAGAAGGTTGGGGTGGGGGGGGGGTGGTGGGCAAAGGAAAACTGTCATTCTCCATGCATAAGCAGAATGCTGGAAGCTGGGTGAATGTCCCGTGAAATTCAGGTAGAGAGTCACACTTAACAGGAGGTTCCTTGCTCAAGTCCCGGCTCTGTCACCAACTCACCCCGTGCTACCCTGAATGATCTGCCAGACCTCCTCATGCCCCTGTGCTTTGGGCAGGTTGAAACCAAAAGTGTTACCGCTAAGGCAACACTCTGGCTATGGGCATTGATGGAGGGTTGATCCACAAGTCTTTACAAGTCCTCTCTGGACAACAGAACAGGCTGCAAGATTAGAACCACCTTCTCTAGAGGTTTGATTCCCACCCTTCCCTATCATTCCCTTACACAACTTCACAAATGCATCACACACATCTATCAGATAGTCCTTCTTTTCCCCAGTCCAGACAGGGCTCTGACCTGCAGGCCGATGACATTGCGCCCCTCCTTCAGCTTCTCAGAGTTGAAGCGGCGCTGCTGTTTCTCCACGTATTTCACCCCCATGTCGTGCTTCGTGTGGAAGCCCTTGGTCCTGGCCTGATGGAGTGGAAGAGCACAAGTCACGCCAGCGGCTTCAGTCTGCCCTCTGGTGCCCACAAAGGTTATTGCATGCAAGTCTGGAGACAGGCTGTGCCTACAAAACTTCCATGACAAATGGTCAGGAGCTGACTAGCTAGAGGTTAAATCTCATGAATCGTGTTGGTACAGGGGTGAAATCAAGATGATCCATGGCACCTTTGCAGTAATTATTACCCAGTGATTGGATAAATTCTTTGTATCTCCCTGAACACAGCTGTTGAGCTGTCCAAGGAAAAAGAACATGAAGATTGCAGTTTATTACAGAGAGATCCACCTATCTCTCCTTTTCCAGGAAGTGGTTATCCACAAAGGGGCATGCTGTGTCAAAGTAAAGGGTCACAAGGCAGGGCACACTTGCATTCAAGGGACAATTTTGAAATGGAACAAGTAACCCAGATAGCATGAAACCTGAGCACCCAGCAAAAAACAAAATCCATGTCAAGGCAGGGAAACCGTGCAAACTCCACACAGAAAGCACCCAAGGCCAGAACTGAACCCAGGACCCCTGAGCTGTGGGGCTACTACACTCACTACTAACTCACTGCACCACCCCTCATCGAGACATTTAAAAAATCTGTACTATTTTGACAATATGCCTAATCCCTCAGTTTGTGGTCTTCCGATATCGAAATCTGTTTGCTGTCCTATGTGTGCAGATTAAAAGAACCAAGTTCTTGAACAGAGGAGATTGAAGCAGGATCGGATACAGTATTCAAAATGTTAGAAAGAAGGGGCAGACAAAGAAAGAAGTCAATTTTGTTACCCCAACTGAGAAACTGTGGACAAAAAAGGAAAAAAAATTGATGCTATTACATCCCTCAACTACACCTTGGAAGTCTTTGAGGCCATTTCTTTCAGTCAAAGGTTAATAGCGCATGAAATCAAAGCCGCCAAACAGCCAGCCAGAGAAACAGTATTTTGTCCGTCTTACCACTCCAGCCAGGGCGATGAGCGTGCTCTGAACCTGCGTGTAGTTGAAGTTCTCAAACAGGTCGTTGGCTTCGAAGATGTCGTGCTGCTTCACACCGTAGTCCGTGATGGCTTTGATGAAGTTCCCGATGTTCTCGAGCTGCGCAGGGAAAGAGAAACACACTCATCATACATCATCTTTGGACAAATAAATTAAAAAGCCAACAAAAGGAGGCTCTCCAGCCCTGGTCCTTTTAAAGCCACAGGGTATTTAGCTCACATTACAGTAAATACAAAACACCTTAATTGGAGCTGAGCATTTGCTCAACGAATCCAAGTTACACATTGTTTTGGAATAAAAAAACCACAACCAAAGTAAAAGCATGATCGTCACACAAAATGCCCTAATACACGCACACACAGATTAAAAGGCACAACAAAGAAATGCCCAGGTTTGTAATTTGCTCAGTTTAAGACTTCAAAATCCTTACAGATAGCAATAAAGAAATTGCTTCAGCATCAGTAATGTCAAACAGGGAACAGAGGACATACAGTACAGTTAGTGGTGACTGAGGAAGACGTTCATTTCATAAATGAGGCACATCTCTACACAAAGGGTGGAAAGGGTATGGAACAAGCTATCCAGCCATGTTGCCACATGGGAGTTCTTCAAGAAATGGCTCATCCAATAATTCCATCCAATTAGCTGCTGGCACTCTAATGAGCTTGGATCTGATAGCCCTCCACCAAATACAATACTCTTCTACATCACCTCCTCCTGTTTGTATCCATTCTCATGTTTGAAAGATAAGATCTCTGACCAGGACGCTACAGATCCAGGACTGCAGGGCTCTGCTGTAGAAGAAGCAGGAAGGAGCTCATGGATAAACACACCTGATGCCAGTTCTGGGGAGAGTTGCTGATCTTTTTAACCGATCCTGGCTGAAGCTTGTTGATCAACCTGTGAAAAACAGAGTCTTGATCAAGTATTGGTCAATCAATACAGGAGCCATTACAACCAATTCCAGCCAAGGAGCTGGGGACAGCAAGCCAATCATTTACTTGATGGATTATTAATGTATTTAGCTGTGCAATGGAACAGCAGACTGTACCAAAGGTCTGCTCTGGACTGGGTAAGACCATCCTGCAAGTAGATTCCTCTGGATTTAATATTATTGAAGTAGTGTCTGGGTCCCCGACACGCTGTATTGTCCTAACAAATGTGCAAAGCAGGGTGACGAATGACATAAGAAGCAAATCAGTCATTTTTTGTTTTTACAAGAGCATGGCCTTTATCTGCTCGGCTAGTATTCTAAATACCCAACAAAACAAACCTAAGTCTGATTAAGTTTCCAGTCTAACCATTTATCGATCATTAACTGAATATGAATAAAAAACATAAACCAATGTCAGGCACCTTAAGTTTCTGAAGTCCTCCAGCATTTTAAAGTTTTTCTCACTACATAATAGGTTGTCAGTTATGTAGTGGTGCCTCTCCCGTGACTCTGGTGTTTTATAGGTCACTGTACCTTTAGAGCAGTGAGTATTTTGAGTATTCAGGATTTTTCCATGAGGTTTTTTTACATCAGACTACAAAAACAATTCGATTTAATGGACTGCTTGGGGTACAGAACACCCTAGGTTCAACAGGAACCGAGTTTGAGATCGCTGTGCTACACAAGGTATACTAGCATCATACTAAAGTCAGTCTGAATTTCCAGCATTCTTAGATTCATGAGTGATTAACCTGCTTCAGGAATTAGACCACTTTTTAAAGTTACTTTTTCCTAATCAAGAACTGTTGGAGATTTTACAATCATTCATAAATAGTTGTAATTGTTTTTGAAGCGGACACCAAATAAAGGTTTTGTCGGTCAAGCTATTTGTTCAGCCCCTGAGAATCCAGCTGACACAGGAGCAGGGCTGGGAAGAGCTGCAGTGAGATGCTGTCCTGTTGTGCTTTTGCCAATTCACAACTCTGCTCTCGAACCTTTGGCCGGCTTTGTGCAGGCAAGGTTTTCACTGGGAGCAATGGCAAACACTGACTTTAAGCTCATGGCATTTTTTACTTTTGTTTTGGCAAGACATAATGCAGAGAGGAGGGGAAAAAACAGGTTCAGCTGCAGCGGTATAGGAGAATCACAATGCGTGGCCAGCTAGCTTGCTACAAATACCTGCCAATAAAAGGACTTCTCCATTTGAACAAAAAAAACATCTCAACTGGAACTATAGAACTCGCTCTGTTTGGTGATCAGGAAATCCAATTGGCTTCTTGCAGGTGAAAACCCCCTGCTTTCACTTTTTTTTGCATTAAGTACAGCTGTTGCAACCCAAATAACACTCACAATACTGATTCCCCAGGTGGGTGTATGATTGTGCAATCGGAAAAAAATATCTAGGCCGCTCCAAAGCCTATTGCTTAACTTCCAGGATTTCAATGTCACCTTGCAACAATTAGGAACCTCTGTTTGGAATTTTTCTAAGGTCTGACACCATTGCTAACCAGCAGCAGAGAGTTCCCCTCAGCTACACCTGAACTTAGACACTCCCTGCCATTCTCGGGACAGATTTCACTTCTCCTACTCATCCCATGAACTTACATGCAATCCCCTCCTTTTCTCCATTTAATTAACGCAACCTCCCATTCTGTTGGAATGTTCTCTATTTATTGCATTTTGTTTTCAGAATGAAGGATTTTACTCTTTAGGAGCAAATTTTGCACCCCCCCCCACCCTCTTGGAAAGTAACACTCGGCTCCAGGGGTATTTGGTATGAAATGGCCCTTAACTTGGAACGATTTGTTTGTGCGGTTTTGAGGTACACCAGTCTCCCCTACTCACTCGCACAAGATGACTCCCTCCTTCAGGCTTTCCATGAAGTTGTCCCCGATCCTCCGACCCGTCACCTCCTCGATCCACAGGCGCAGCTCCTCCTCCTTCTGGTGGTCATACTTCTGGGCCAGCTGGGGTGACAAAGGTCAAGGGTCAAAGGGAATTCAGGAAGAAAATCCGTGGAGTGCCCTGTGCAGTTTTTGTCAAAACAAAATTAAACCTGGTGCCAGAACCTTTTTCTTCTGCAAGATGCTGGTGACCAAACAAGATGTCACAATTCATAACTATAATCCTCTTTTCCCAGTTAGGCTTAAATCTAAAACACATCATTCTTACTCCTCCTTCTGAGTTAACAGCCTTGCCTTGGAGGCTGAGCTATTGTGAATAACCAGGGATGTGATCCTGTATCATCACTGGGCTTAAGATCAATGCTTCCCAGCTCTGCTACTGGAGGAACAGTCTGCTAGGTTTCATTCCAGCCAGGAACAACATCTGCAAAATTATTTAAATAGTTATTTCAGACTAAGCAGCTCTTACTGGTTGATCAATTGATTGAGACATGGGTTGGAATGACACCCATAATGAGAAGTTTTTATGTCTGCTCCGGTGCAATTGGTTACATTTCAGGTAACACCCCTGATTGAGGGCAGTGCTGAAACTCAGAAATCGGTACAAGGTTTATACCAAGTACAAGCCCCATCTGACCTCTGGAGAGCTGAAAACCAACATGCAAATCTGCCCCAAACACACAGATGAAATAAATTAGCCTGTGATAAACTCAGCTAAAGCAAAAACTAGAATAGTGTTCCTCCAGGATCCAGGCTTTGGATTACAGAACCTAGATTCGGCTCTGGCCCTGAGAGACCCTAGACCTTGAGGACTTCTTCTTCATATCCTAGTGCTTCACAGATCGCCTAACAAACTCTTGAAAGCGAGTGCCCAGCGAGTGGAGCAAAGGCTCGGAGCACTGTTGTCCAGACTGCCCAGATCCAGGCTGGGCGATGTCGTTAACCAGCTGATACCAGGAACCCCCCGGCTGCCTAGTGCTGCTGGGATAGGCTAGGCTGCTTGATGAGGGGGAACCTCAGTTCGCCCTGCCACAGTGACCCTGAAGCCCTCCACAGTGGACAGTGGGGTAACGCCCTGCTGGTGCCACCTCACCCGAAAGGCACTGAGGAGCTGACCTCCCATCTGATTGCAGGTGGGCAAACAGTGGGCACAGGTTGGCAAACAGTCTTCATCCTGCTGGTGCCGATTCAGAGCTTGTGACAGCGAGTGCACCTATTCCAAACTGGTAAGTTCGGGATATCCCCCCAAAAATGGCAGTTCTTATTGATAAAAATAAAAAATCTGAAAATGCAACAAAGAGAACCAAACACCCTGTGACATTCGCTCAGCGCTAAGCGTGGTCTGGTCTTCCTCGTTGGCGCACGAGACCCCCATTAATATTTTGAAGTTGGCAGTCACCCCCAGCCCCTCCTCCCTCCGGTGATGCTTTTAAAATTCCTCCCTTTTTTTTCTTCTGACGGGGGAAGAGCACAGCCAACACAAACAGGTAGTCCAAAATCCCAACAACACAATCCAACACACCAAACTTGGGAGAAACAGCTCCCGGCTGCAGCCCGGCTCGTCAAAAACCTGGCCTTTTACAGCTAAACAAAACCCCCAGCTCTCCACTGCTGCCAAGCCGACAGAGTTTTTCCAGTTACAACCAAGGGCGGGGGGGGGCTTTCACGGTCAGAGAAATTCAATCAGATTCCTTTGATCCAGCTTCTTTGAAGCAGATGGGCTCGGAAAACACCCCTCCCCTTCCTATTCCAGCCATCTTTTAAAAGAGCAGATGTATTTTTTTTTTTACTTGATAAAAAAACCCCAAACACAATCCTGTAATGACTGCCATTGGTTAAACGGCTCAGAGCACCACCCCGACCTTCATACATTTGGCTGTGAGTGGGCCCAAGACTTAATTGCCATTCACTCATTTCTTGTGCTGTTGAACCACGAAAAAAACAAGTATTTGACCTCAAGTGGTTTGCTACCTTACAACAGAGCTGCAGGACTGTTTCATACAACACAGTCCGGGACGTCCTAACTCGTGCTGGTCTGCGCTCCAGTCCAGCTCTCAGCTGCACAATTAAACCCTTAATTGACTTAATAATAGGTTTCATGATCGTTTCCAGCTCTTACAACATGTTGGTGTTGTATTTATTTTTTCTGCATTTCCAAAGCAAATAAAAATGTAAAACCTGCAAATGCAATCAATTAACTCATTGCTTCAATTAAGTGAGTAGGTTCGGCTGGAATGGAAATCAGCAAAGCAGGTGTTCGTCCGGGACCAGAACTGGGAGTCTCCAATGTTGTGTGTGCACTCTGGGAAGGAAATGAAAAGGTCTGATGGCGACAATGTATGGCCAAGCAAAAGATACAAGAGCTACATTTGAACATTAGGCTGAAGAATACCCAGTTCACGTTAGATCTGCAGATAGGAAGTGATGGGGTGGGGGCACATTTCCAGCTGCCTCATTTCTGCAGAGGCAGGTAAAGGGGTCCGATCTATGATCGACGCCCGCAATCCACAGTCCTTCTGCAACGCCGAGTGTTCAATCTCAATCAAGGGGGAATTCCAGGCTCCAGCATGTTCCAAACTGTTTACACCAGGTCACAGCTTAAAAGCCTCAGCCGAGCACGCCGATTCCTTATAAGGCGCCCGATGGGGCCGAGCACCTGCTGGCCTGGGACCCATCAGAGAGACAGCGGGACGCAGCCAGCTGGCTTCCTAGGGGAGAGAGACTCGGCACGGATGCGGGGGTGTGCACAGAGCCCCTGGCTGTACAGAACCTGGGTTCTGTGGTCGCTGATGTTGCTTTACCAGCAAGGACAAAGATGACGAAAAAGGCGCAGTGCTAAAGACTACAGACTCTTCATTTTGATGTGTCCCTTACTCCTTCCTACCAAAGGTAATGGGTGGGAGGGATCATTAAAGGACAAATGCTGCTGGAAAAGGCAGAGGTCAGAGGCTGAGAACTGGAATTCCTAGTATGAATAGAATAGAAAACTATGAATGATAACTCGGATACTGCTAAGGCACAAGGATCTGGGTCTAGCAGGGCTGGATCCTGCAGGTATTAATATAGGGGGGCTCAGACGGTCAGGTCCTGGATAGTCGGGAACCCTCGGATATCTCATAGCCGATTTACTTCATCACCACATGCATCACCATAGCTGTGATGTGTCTATCCTGGCTTGGAGGGTTTTTAATTAAATGAAAAACTGATTATGCCCTGTAAATAATAAATGTATATAGCGCCATTAAAAAATGGCTTCGCAAAGTGCTTTACAGAAAAAAAAGATACATAATGAGAGGAGACAGTAGAATTACAATTACAATTAGTGTTTGGAATACAGTGGGAAAGTAATGGGGCAGACAGAACCAGTTACATAAAAGCCCTTCTAAAGATGGTTTTGAGTTTTGATAAACTTCCAGAGCTTTAGGGCATAGCAGGAGAAGGCCCTGGCACCCGCAGAGTGTAGACAGACTTGGGGGACTTATAGGAGTCCAGAATTAGAAGAATGAAGGTTGCAAAGTGAGGAATAGGATGATACTAACAAACAGGTACTAGACAAGAGCCTTATAGGTAGACATGAGGATTTTGAAGTTAATCTGAAATCTGACGGGAAGCCAGTGCAAACACTCTAGGATAAGACTAACATGATCACTTGCACCAGACCTGGTCAGGATTCTGGCTGCTGAATTCCGGATATACATTACTATAGCTTGTTCACTGTGGATTTAAAAACCCCAGCGAGTAGGGAGCTACAGTAATCATTTCCAGAGAAGATGAAAGCGTTGATCAGCCTTTCAGCAACAGTTAGCAACAATAAAGGATGTTAGTCTGGCGATATCCCACCTCAGAATAGCTATAAATGACCTTAAGAAAAATCCTATGCATATCAAATTAAGAAAACAATGAAAAAGAAATGCACTAGGACCTCTAAGAATTAAATTTGAGATATCCGTTTTATAGATTTTTAACCCATCATTTACGTGTGATAAGTGTTTGAAATAAATACAAATTCAGGGTGCAAAGCTGGCCATGGGCCCTTGAGGAGGAGATGCTTGGAGGTCTTGACCCGATGGTATGGATGATGGTATACATCTTTTACGTATTGAATTAGTCCTGGACAGCATGCTGCAGTGCAGCCTCACAGCTTTCGGGTCCTGGCTGTGATTCCAGGGGCCTTCTGTTTGAGGTCTGCATAATCTACCCTCACTTTCCAAGGGTTTTCAACAAAGGGTTCTTAATTGTCACCTTCATTGTGGTCTTCTGATGGACTGATGCCCCCCTGATATCAGTGTACAAGAGGTCATGCTCTCAGTTCTGCCTTGTCCCCTGTGCTTCAGGGATCAGTGTATCTGCCTTTATCCAGCATCACCTGTAGACACCAGTCAGTATAGAACAGCTCACAAAAATTGATTTTAAATCTTCTCTGAAGGATGCAGCTCAAGAAAGCTTGAGAACTTGCCAAGGGTCAATGGACAGAACCCAAGTCTGGGCTCTTTCAGCTCTCAGTGACCCCCGCCTCCTCCCAGGTGCCTGCAGGAATGCAGTGCTTTCAGTGATGGACTCTCTTCCAATGAGCAGTGGTCCTCCGTCACTGGGCGGGGCTGCCTGTGACATGCTCATTGGTGAGTGGTTCAAAGGTGGGCGGATACAAAAGTCTGCCTACACTTCCTACCCTGTGAGTTATGAGTCAAGACGTGAAAAACACACCATTTGGCTCTTCCAGGTGTGCATAAAGAATTTTTAAAAGATACATCCCATGATCAGAAATGGTTATCTAGAAAGCATCTGCCCAAGAGGCACCTTCCAGTTAAAAGCAACAGCACATCACATTTGCAAGGGCCCTGTGCAACTCCAGTAGAATAACTCAACTTTCATATAGCAAGGGCTATTTTAAAAGCTCTAGCTAAGCAGACCAGATTCTTAAAGTAAAGAGTTACTTAACAGGTGGCTACATACCACAACACACCAACCAGGAGACACAGGTCAGAGTCAACAGGTGATAATGTAAGAGATGAAGGGCTTCAAAAAGTCAGCTTCTGTGACAGAGTGCACAGAATCTGTAGCTATGCAGACAGTACAAGATGGCCAGTGTGTTTGAGGACTGTAGCCTACTCTCTCAATGGATTCTTACTTGTTAATGTTTGTTATAAACAACCTTATGCAATTAAGATGCTGCTATGTTGTAATACCCCCTATCCCATCCATGTTTTGAATTTGTTTAAGAAGCTCCTTGGAATTAAATTGATAATTTCTGCAGGAAGACACAAGCATCACCCATATCTCTGAGGTAGTGGTGCATGTATAGACGGGACCCCAACATCCTCAATCTTCTGGAGGATCTGTGTTAGGGAACACCCTGAAATGCATTAACTTTCGTCTTTATTCCAACCTTCCTGATTCTTAATTAACTTGTCTGAAATTTGCAAAAACAAACCCAACATCATTGTTCCAAAAAAACTGAACATTTCTAAATGCTACTCCAATAATACTGTGGGTAAAGATGATAAAATTAGTTTGAAAGAGAAATTGTTTATTTTTCATTCACCTGTAATGAAAGTGCAATATGCCCCCGCCCCCCAAGGCGTCAAAAAACGAAAAAAAAAAAATCAAGAAAAGGTCAGGCCACCCGATGAACATCCCATCCCAGACATTGCCGACTGTTTCCAGTATCAATCCGAGCACGTTCTTGCCATTCATTTTCTCCACCACTGCACGCCTGGTCCTGGACCAGTGGCACTGGTAGATACTGCCTGGAGACTGGACCCTACACTCCAGAGGTACAGTCACTCGACCCTAGACCACAGGCCTCAAGACTCGTGTTCCAACAGCGCCTGTGCTCTCTCATCCCTCAGCTACTCTTACACTGTACTGCACAGACTGTTTCAAATCTCAACCTGGCGATGCAACATGTTAATTGTGCTTCTTCACCATGGGCATAAAGTACGTACTTGACAATGTGGATACCATGTAGTACTGGGAACACCCTGCTTCATGTTGTTTTTATTTTACTTTTTGTACCACTATACCCTTGTACTTACACATAATAGAAATTTTCTGCACTGCATGTTCACCAGAGTAAAAGCATGTAGTAGGTAATTAAATGATTAAATAGGATTGTGCTGGCCAATATTGCATTTCTGATTTAAAATTGGACTATTGAGTTGAGCTTCTATTGAGACAAGTCCAATAATGTCGTGTTTTACCATCAGTGTAAATGGGCCTTGATAAAGGCAATTTCTAAGCACACAAAAAATCTCTCTGGACTGTTCTTTGTCCTAGGGAACCCATTCCCCCCTCCAAAACTTATTTTCGGTTACACAACCTCACAACTAATTGGTAGAAGAACATGACCTTTATGTAGAAAGCACATCAAAGGTAATAGATTTATAATATGTACAGAATATAGAAAGGTCAAGTTCCTACCGCTGGATCAAACATGCAGGTCAGGGGTGCCCAACCACTAACCCAGAGGCCCAGAGCAGATGCTGGATTCTTATCTTAATGACCCGAATCAGCTCGTTAGCATCTTAATTGGGCCAATTGAACAGCTTCTCCCAGCTCTTCAGGCACTGCCGATTTAACCAGACCTAGAAGACCAGCTGACACTGGACACCATTTCCCCAGAGGGCCTTCATACTAACTGTGGAATTGGGAGACCTGCTAAAAATAAGCTGAGATTTTCCAGACACCTTTATAAAGAAGATGGGGAAATTCAGAACCATCTGACCGTCCAGCACGTGTCACACTTGTATTTCTAGCTCTAGGAGTATTTCCAGCCAATTTAATCATATCATTTATTCCCAACAGCTGCTGGGCCCGAGACAGGGCTGCGTGGACAATGTCTGATTATACCGACTCTTCCAGCTTCTGAGGAAATTAAATTCCTCCTGTTGATGTCAACAGACCCACAGCAATTAAAGTGGGGGCACTTCTCGATTTAAAGGAAGTAATTTACCCTGTATCCTTTTGTTACCATCTTCGCTGGGACATTCTCAGGTCTGTGCACCGATACTTGACCGTACAGAAGCAGTTAGCGTTAGTCCTGTGCATGAGTCTCAGTGAGAGATCGGTCTGGATTCTACTTTGGTCTCTTCTACCAACCCAGTGGATACCTCCCACCTGGGGCTCACTTTACACAGAAAAGGAAAGAGCTGTGAGGCGTTAAGCTGTGAAAACTTCAAGATGAAGTGAACGTCCAACGCCTTCCTCATCGGTTAATTAAGACCCGAGACCCAGTGTACTGCGGAGAAAGCAAAGCTTGTCCAAGTATCAAAGAGCGGGTTTCTATCAGACGTCTCCAAAAAAAAAAAAATCGGCTCCCCTCGTTATCTCAAACAGAGGACGAAGCTATTTTTCTATCCCACTTGGAAATGTAATCTCAGCTGTCGGTCTTGACTCATGAAATAACTGTTAAATACTTTATACAGTACGTCCCCAGTACCGAATTATCGCACTGAGAGCGTGTGGCGAAAGAGCGATCACCGACTGGACATCAAAGAACCGTCACTCGACATCAGCATCACCTGAGTCGCTTACTAATCGAGCTAGAAACAAAAAACATCGCTTGAAAACAACAGGGTTTTTTTTTTTTTAAACAAGCAGTTCGAATCCCTGTTTCCCTGTAGTCTTTGTAGGTGCATTAAGTTAATGATGGGGAGCTCTACAATCGCCAGTATGCGCGCTTCTTTAAACGGTGGTATACACCAGCACATGTTAACAGGTGTCTTTAGATCACGTTGGGGTTATTTTAACCCGTCAAAATTCAAGGTTTTTTGGTGGGGTCTGTCCCCCTCCCAGCTAAGTTGTGCATGAGCAATAAAAATAGATTTAGAACCGATGTTACCGGTTTATTTATTTATGCGCTCTGTGCCGTGTGCATGACAAGCTACTGGTAATCTAAATTTTGATAGAATCGCAGTGGACTGGAGTTGTCTCCCTTATTCTATTAAACGTTTCTAGAGAACAAGCTGTTTGTGATGTGAAATATCCACTCAGAGCAACATGTATATAAATCCTACCTTGTTTTTCACTTCGGCCGAAAGTCCATACGCAGGTCCTCTGACGAAATGTCCTGACATGTTTCGTTCACAGTCGATTTAAAAACAAAAAGGAGAAATAGAACAGATTTTGAACAGCAAAATTACAAAACCGTCCGCTCTGCCGCAGTGAAGCTTCACGGGGGTGCGTGGAAGACTTCCTCGTCTCGGTCGCTGTCGTTTTCCCCACTTTAGTTCCCTTTGGAAAAGTTTTGGACCACTTTCCAAAACCTTTCTTTCTGTTTTAAACTCTTCCCATCTGTGTGTCTGCGGGCCTCGCTGCGATTGGCCCAGGACCTGTCCAATCGCAGCGGCCTACTGCTTCTCAGTGATGTCAGCGGGATGGCATTAGGACGGAATCGTGTCACGTTTTCCACCTATGGTGGACTTTGAAGATGCTATCGTTCTGTAGTACATTCATTGTAATACCCCTCTACGTTTTATCAAAACTATTTTTGGAACGATCGTCAACACAAATAAGGCAATCGGTGGCAAATCAAAAAACAATACAATCATTTGTGACCTTTTAGATACGATCATCAGACCGCATTCACTAAACATTCAGCATCAGGCTAAGTTAATCTTCCTCTCGAATGAGAAATAAGCAGTTGACATTCACCTTTTAAAGAAGAGGACCTTTTAATTCATTAGCCCCCAACTGGGAAGTAACAGATTGCGATAAATGGAAAACAGGTTGGGGAAGAGTTTCCCCCTTCTCCCCAGAATCATTATTTTCAGAATGTGTGGTCAAATCAAGAGAATAAGGTGCCTTTTCAATATGCCCAAGGCACTAGTGCACAAATAGGTCCTCAAATTCTTTTCAATATTGTTATTCCTTACTATAGAGCGCTAACAAGGGCTCTCTATCATGAAAGAATGCAAAACCACTTTATCTGTAAGAGGGGACCACTGTATTCATCACTGAAGTGCAGCTTCCTCCTGGGTGATGTGTCCTACTGTCCAGAACAGTGTTGTGGGATCTTTAAAAGCCCAAGGGCCTCAACTGCACGGCACGTCCTATAACACGTCTATATATTGTCCTGCTGCCATACTGGATCATTGTATGGGATTTCTGATCCAGGGGGAAGACTGCCACCTGCTGGCCCACCAACACTTACAGTGGAACCCGAGTTTCCATTACAGGGCTCTGGCCCTTGTAGTTGCTGAGCTTCCAAGGTCTGACAGCCTCCTGGTTAGAAGGCGTTGACGCTACCGTCACGAGATTCTCACTACAGTAATACCTCATTCAAGGACAAACCACACAGGTTTTTAGGTGCGTCAGCACTGGGGACATTTGAAACAGATCACAGAGCATTTCTTATATGCTAGGGCTCAGATTAACAAGGGTACCAGGAGTAAAAGATAACCATTGGGTTAAACCAACACCACTGTTTCATTGCAATGGCTCATCCAATTAAAATCAATCCATTGACCTTGCCAGGCCATTTCCCCAGTAAACTATTCCTTTCCTTTTCTTTCAGCATTCCCTTCTGCTATGGAATGAAGAGCATTCATAAAGATTTTTAAGTTAATTTCACCTCATATAGGCAATGATCTGAATTATCAATGTACGTTTTGTTCAAATATTTTAACTCCTGTACTTAAAACTCAACTCTCCAATAATAGGGCACTAGGAGGACTTGTGCAGCCAGAGAGCAAGAGATCACATCATGTCCTGCTCACCGGTCTAGTTGAACAAGTTTCAGATCTGAAGTCTGACCTTGAGAAGGACTGTTTGAACTTGTACAGGTGGGTCCCAGGAGTCAGATACTGGAGTCCTGCACTGGGACCCGACAGCCCTGCAGTCTGGCATGATAAGTCTCTTTTCACATCACACAATCTGAACTGCTCACACAACTACAAATGTATAAATCTTTGGCTCAACATGAAAACTGAATGTGCTCAAGAGACCAAAATTAAATGCCTATACATTGCTACTGTATTACTAAACATAATGCCGTACTTTAGTATAGTTCAATCATATCCAACAGTGACCCTTGGAACTCAGTGCTGTCTCTCCTTTCATAACCACTAAGTATTTTTCCATCAGTCCGATTTTTTTGATAAATCTAGACTTTATGACATTGCACCAATCAGAACATCACTACAAAGATATTCACAGATGTCTTAAAACCCACTAGAAAAGAAACACTGGTGTGATGAGACTGTTACGAAGGAGCTGTATAACTATTGCCAAGTAAAAACTGAAACTGAGGATGGCTTTACACAAAGAGTTGCAGCTGGTTGGAACCAATAACAGTCCTGTTGTCAAAGCCGGCTTTCTTTTTGACAGGATGCTGGGAACAATTAGCTAATTGCATCCAAGACTGAGAAACAGGGGGAGGGAGTGGAGATTCTTCTTAAAAGGAACCTTGAAGTAAAACAAAGCGATTTCTACTTGTCAGGCACAGCACCTCCAAAACACCAGGCTGGTCCACCTTCTAGATGGGGGGTTCAGTGCTGTGGCTCCAGCGCAGAACTAGCACTGGTGTGTAAACCGCTCACTGGGGACAAAGCACAGCTTCCAGACCAGGCTTAGCTGCCAGATCCAGCAATTCCACATGTCGTCACAGGGTTGGGAACAATGAACTCGTTTTCCTATTTTACACACGTGTGTCGTTCTGGAAGCCCGGAAAATGGAATGTTAAGTGATGGGCCCTGCGAGAAGCTCACAGAGGCATGAATCACTGGCAGTTTTTTTATGTGGGAATCATCTGGATACAATGTACTCTGCAGACAGGCCATGTTTTCTGGAATCAGGAACAAGCACTTTTATTTTTAAATGGACTGTTAATTGGAAGATTGAATGAATTTCAAGTTTTAGAACAGCCATACTCATTAATGAAAACACAGAGGTATAATTAAGGGCAACTCACCATAAGAAATAGTTTGCGAGCACAGAGAATGTGGGTAGATGAAGAGGGGCGAGAAAGAAGTAAAGTGCCTTCCATTTTTACAAAGATGCACAATCAGGATCAGAAGAACCAGGAACCTGACAATAGGATCCATTTCAGGGGGCAGCCTTCATGGGTCTCAATTCACCATCATCACTGATGTATGAAGACCTAGAGCTACTGTTAGATTTTGACGTATCCAGTATTGGGTTAAGAAATCCATCAGGGCATATCCAGTCTCAGGATGCTACAAGGCATCAGTTATAAAGGCTTGCTTGCCAAATGCCCCCTTAATATCTTTGCTTAACCCATTACCTGCCCAGGAATTCAATGGCTCCACATCCCTATGGAGCTGACAGATTTGGTGGTTGTCCTGCGACAGCTGCTGGAATGGGGATCCAGGGGTCCACATACAACTCTGCTCAGTCACCAGGAGGAAAGTTTAAAAAAAGCCCAACATCACCAGGAAAGATCCCCGCAGCTCCTGAACCTACAGTGGAATGCCGCACTGGAAGAGTGAAATGAATGGAACAATAGTGTAATATGTGTACAGTATTATGATGTATTAAGAGCTCCATGTTTTTAGAACTCACAAGAAGGAAAGAGGGGCACAGTGGTGACATCACAGCACTGGGATGAATTCTGGACCTACGGTGCCATCTGTGTGGAGTTTGTATGTTCTGTGTTCACACGGGTTTCCTCCAGGTGCTTCAGTTTCCTCCCACACTCTAAAACCATACTAGTAGGTTAATTGGATTCTGGGAAAAGTGGCCCTGGTGTGAGTTTGTTTGTGTCGGTGTGCGCCCTGCATGGGACTAGTGTCTTGTCCAGGGTCCTGCCTTTCGCCTGTTGCTTGCTGGGATAGGCTCTAGCTCCCCCACACAGTGTAGTGGATAAATCACCACAAGGAGATTGAAGGATTCCTTCAGTGTGAGCACGAGTTAGGGGCAGATCTGTGGCTACATGACAAAGGACTGTCTGAACTTCAGTGGCAGACACCAGCTCAGTGCACAAAGCCAGCCCATCCCAGGCAAACACGACTGCTAATTGCAATGCAGTTGAGGGCTTCTGAAGTCAATTGCTGAGAGCTGTGTTTACTGTACTTGGCTTCTGAGTTTGCAGAGATGGGAAGTGGGTGGGTTTTTTTTAAGAGGCTTCTCTGTTTTAAATTAAAACTAACAATGGTGGGATTTTTTTTATTAGCTTCTGCGGGAACAGGCTGGGTTTATTGGTTACACAGATCACTACCCTGCCAATATTGTCTGGCTGTGTAAAAGAGCAATTCTAATCCCAGTCCTGAAAGCATCAGGTCAGAATTTCCACTTGCCTGCGTTTCCCTGTTGAGCTTGGATGCAGCTCCTCGCGTGGGTTTTTTTTTTCTTTTTTAACCTTTTCAAAATCTGGAACTGAACCTCATAGGCAGGTTCTTCTTTTCAAGACTAAAGAGGTTTTGCCGCTTTATTCTGTGTGTATGTGTGGGGGCATTCAGAGCCCCCCCGCGTGTGCAAGATCTCCATTTGGACTGGACGGAGTCAGTCCAGCTGATCTAAAATCAAAGGTGTGCGAACTCCGACACAATGTGCCAAACTGCTGGAAGTGCTTTAGTCATCACCCGTTTTCCAGACCGAAAAAATGTCATGCAAGTAGTGCGTCAATTAAGCAATTAAGTGCTCAGCTGGCATCAGGGGACCCCGCCGCCCTCAGATAAAGAGAGGAGGGCATCCTGGTTCTCAAGCGGTGACACCACATGATCGGTAAAGACTTTGCGGAATTCTCGGAAGTTCGAGGGCACAAATAAAAGGTTTTGGGTTTTCTAGTTTGTGTCATTTAAAGTTTACCAGTTGTCCTCCTTTCCCAAAATAGCACATGAGCAAAAAACAAAAAAAAAGTTACCAAGTCGGGTTTTATAAATCAGAGGAGAACTATAGCTACATCACACTTGGCCCTGCTGAAAGTAACTGTCTATTTATAGGAAGAGCCGGACGAAGCTGCTATATGAAGTGTGTCATCTCATAGCGGGTGAAGGTGCAACTCGGAATGTGATATTTGCTTGTTGAAATGGACCCTGTCGTGCGCTCTTCGTGCTGTAGCTTTAATAAAAACACGGTTTAAGCTCTCAGTGAGTGGCGTTACTGGGTCGGCTTTACTTTCGCATTCTTTTGGGGCAGAAAAAGCGGCACAGACGCGGTCGTAGCTTTGCCTTATAAGTCCGCCTGGGATAACTTCAGTGCGCACTGACAACAAAGTGATTCCCTACTTTATATAATAAAACCCGGCCAAAGGGGAGCGATTTCATCTCCGGGGTGGATATTGTGCCGTTTTACTCAAGAGAGAAGCAGGGGGAGGGAGGGAGCGCGAGAAAGAGCAAGCGGAGGTCTTGTAAACATTTTGGAAAATGCCACACAAGAGGAATGCGGAGGCTTTATTTGGGCATGTGGGGTACTTGCAGCCAAATAACGCTGCCTGCAAAAGCGCTTGGATCGCAATGTCGTCTCGGCTGCCAGAAAGAAATATTCCAGACAGAGGGAAGATTCGCGCACCTTCTATAAGCAGAAAGGTGCGACATCTCGGTGCTTTAACGCTCTCGGGCACTTCTACTACTGACCGACTTTTCTTTCATGCAATTTTAACTGTTCATTCACAGACTTCCAAATTAGGTCTATACTACACGTAGTATAAATACACACTCTAGAACATACAATAGATACTGTATGACGTGTTGTTACACTTTATGTACCGTTCAGAAACCGCTTTGATGTGTCATTTACAGGCATCAGCTAATTCAAACTAGATATACAGCAATATTATTGTTAATCTGCAAGAACTGTACAGGTCTGAGAAGATACTGTGAAAATTCGTATTTTGTACTGCGACAATTCAGTTAAAGTTTCTTCCCTGCCCGCAAACCAGCCACGAGAAGGATTTCAATATGACGTTATACACTATACAGTAGATACTCTGTATTCAGGAGGTACGTTTCGGTATTTTGGAAACAGTAGAAAAACAGTATTTTTTAAGTCACATCAGACTACGAGCCAAACGAAGAGAAAGTTGAAGCGCATGACCAGCTGCAGTTGGATAGGTAAAGGCTGTGCTCATATGCCTTGCACCACTACCGGTTTTGTAGAGCGCTGAACAGGTCGAAAGGTTTCGTACGGTCAGCGCACTAGTCACGCGGACCGCCGAATCCGCAGCAGTGCTAATTAATGACAGAACTAATTAGGCAGTGATGCGAAGACCTGCTTTGACGAGTCAGCGATAATTTATCCAAGACTGACTACAACAATTCCCCAGGGCCGCTGTCAGATCGGAGTACCCCAAATCAGAGTTTTAAAACCGTTTCAGGCTGACGAACTGTTTATTAAAGCGCCCGAGTCATTGTTTCATTCAGCAGGATAAAAGTGGTTATTGTTATCAGGGCGGTAGGCGGGGCAGCCCGATTTTTAACCGCCGTGTTTACACCCACATGAGTCCTAGAAATTCTGCACAGAGCAGTGTTTAAAGTTATTAAATAACTATCACACCGTCCGTAATTAACACGCAGAGTGGACGACTGGACGCAGATTGGTATGGGCTTGAAGATGCATATCGTGTCTTTCTCTTGACACCCACACCCTTTTGTGCAAAGACGTGCCACACCATCTGTACCGAGAAGGGTCGTAGTTCCTCTCCCACCTTCATACTTCCCGTCATGCCTCACCGTTGACCCGGAAGAAGCCCACTGGACTTGTCTGCAAGGATGTTGAAAACCAGTTTCATGCACCCTTATACTGAACTTAGATACATAAAAGTTAAGTACTTAAGGATACAATACCAAGGTTAATTAATATTAATAAAACTTTATATAGTGCCTTTAAATAGCACTATCAATAGTTCTAATAGCACTATCAATAGTTCGTTTGACATTTGAGCTGGTCCTTCCTTTAAGCCACTGGTTCCGAGTCCTGGTGACCGCCGTCCATGCTGCTTTGTGCTCCAGTTGAGCCCTCAGTTACACAATCAACCCCTTCATTGACTATTAAGGTTAATGTGAATGGTTTTAAAGCTCCACCATATTTGTTCCCAGCTCTCACCCACTGTATTTTCAAAGTGCAATAAAATTCAAAGGAACAAAAGGCAAATTTTAATTAAAGCAACTTCTTCGCTCAATCAAGGCTTCAGGTATCTAACGAAGGTGGGATGGAATGAACACCAACAGGTGTGGGGGTCACCAGGAACAGGACAGGGCACAACTGCTTTAAGCACAAGAATGTACTCTTGCTCTCCAGTGCAACTGTCTCTCTTCTTCAATGCAGTTACCAGTGACTCCAAATGAGGCCTTACTAGGGCACTGTAACATTTTAACAGAACCTCCCTTGATTGATCAGCAGCCATATCACCCTGCAACTCACAACTGGCAGCCCACTGGAGCTCAGCAGGTGTGAGCCTGGTCAGTACCTGGATAGAGGACCTCCTGGGAAAAACTAAGGTTGCTGCTGGAAGCATTGTTAGTGGGGCCAGCAGGGGGCACTCACCCTGCAGTCTATGTGGTCCTAATGCCCCAGTATAGTGACGGGGACACTATACTGTAAACCAGCGCCGTCCTTCGGATGAGACGTAAAACCAAGGTCCTGACTTGGTGTGGTCATTAAAAATCCAAGGGTGTTTCTCAAAAGAGTAGGGGTGTAACCCCGGCATCCTGACCAAATTTCCCATTGGCCCTTATCAATCATGGCCTCCTAATAATCCCCCTCTATGAATTGGCTTCATTACTCTGCTTTCCTCCCCACTGTGAGCATTCTGGCGCACTATGGCTGCCAGCGCATCATCCAGGTGGGGCTGCACATTGGTAACAAAAAAAAACACATTTTTGTATATAGCTCAGTGCCTAATATTGGTCATAGTTTACTCTATCGACCCTATTCTTCTTGTCTTCATCTACATTAAATATCTGCCCTTTTTGTTGTCCAATCCTGAATATTTCGGATAAACTTCGACAAAATCACATTTAAGCAACATTTGCAAATCTGGCAAGTTTATTAGAAATGTCATCTTCTCTATTCTAAAAACACAGCTTGATCATCTTTACTGAAAATTTCCCTCGTCCCTGGACAAAAAAAGAAAAACTGCCTTTTGTTACCATTGTGTGCTACACAGCTAAGGCTGGTATCGGGTGTCCTCTTTGCAACTTGCTCTCAGTAAAACCCAGTAAATGTTTCACTACCAGCCAAGGTTAAAGCACTCAGATGTGGTGTAAACAGCTCCTTTAATCACATTGTGTAAAACAATGGTTTTGTAGGGGCATCATAATGGCGCAGTGCTGGGGCCCTGGTTGCAATTCCAGACCCTGGTTGCTAGTTGTGGGGAGTTTGCATGTTCTCCCCCCGGATCACATGGGTTTCCTCGCACAGTCCAAAGACATACTGCTAGGTCAACTATCTTCTGAGGAAATTGGCCTGGGAGTGTGTGCGCCCAGCGATGGACTGGCATCCCACCTGCCTTGTGCCTTGCTCAAACTCCCCTGTGACCCTGAATTGGAAGAAGTGGTTAGAAAATAGATGCACAGATATACTTGCAGTAGGTCTTCACCTTTGAGTTCCTTCAACTGGAAAACACAGACAGTGAAGTGTGGCAACTAAGGGAGAAATAAATACATAAATACGTTGGAACAAGTGTGCTCATGCCCGAAGAAGGCTCCACGGCCAAAAAGTTGTGTTTTCTTTCTTCTCTTTTCAGCATGGAATAAACCTATTACTTGTTCCTTTGCAGCCTAAGCATGCTGACGCAGCTACCCACCTGAACTACATAAATACATTGGTCTGATAATGTCCAATTTCTCTGTTGAAAGATTAATTTTACCATCATTTGGTTTCATCCTGTACAACAGGGAGAAAAAAAATAATATTGGAGGTGGTCTTGATTGTCCACTGTGAAAACCAGCTTCAGCAGCCCAAGTCCTAGGACTCAAAATCAGACTGCAACCAACCAGTGAAACACTGACAAGAACCAGGCGGTGCAGAATCATCCTCACACACACTGGCAAGATATTAGCCTAATTCTACAATAAACAAATACCATGCTCGTAAGATCACACAGGAGTGACCGAATCACTTAAGATTCAACATTCAACTGCTCAGAGAAAGTTGCGAGGGGGAGGGAGGCAGCATTATGAAGTGTCATAACTCCCCGATTGCCATTTTTAGAAGTTCCTCTGTGTGGTCTCCCCCCTTTTTGCGATCTGATCTGAGACAGTGACTAAAGCGCTGAAGGATTCGCCTTTCTAAACAATTCTCGTCTGCCAGCAGCTCGCTCTGCCTTGGCGCTGTAGTGGTCCCCCCAGTGTTACCGCGGCCACAGAATTCCGAATAATCCAACCCCGCAGGTCTGAGGAAGAGAGGTGTAAGACGCACAGATCTGAAATCAAGCATCCTAGACCAGGCCAAGCTGGCTAGGTCATTAATGCTCTGCTCGAGCATGTCAGAGTGGTAGCAACTACCTATGGCACAAACTATATGGAAAGTTAAGTTGTAGGCATTGTACAAGCACAGGGAACAGGAGCAAGTAGGAGTTTCTTTTCCAGGGAATACAAAGAAGCTGATATTTTCTCCCAATTTTGAAGGAACTGGCCATTTGGCTATCGGCTTGTCACGAAAGTGATACTTTCCCCACCACTCCATTAAAAACGAAAGCACCCAAATATTCCAGGCTGAGATCGCCCGGGTTGAGCTCCCGTCATTTCAGCTGCAGAGCTCTGAATGATTAAAGAGAAGAGACCTGAAAGTCACAGGCTAGACTGGCCATGCATTCTCGAGATGAAAAATAAAAGTGGGTTGCGACTAGCAAACAGGGAGAAAAGAAAGAGAAAAAAACTCACAAATAAATGCACATTTAAAAAGTAGTTAAGATTTCCAAATCACACGAGGAAAGGAGAAGTGTCTGGACACACAGATCACACAGTCTCCTTTATGATTCTTTGAAAACTGTGGGGAGAACATGTGGAAATTGCTTATGGATTTTACAGAAAAATACCCCTTAGAACTTTAAAAAGTGGCAAAAATGCACAAAAATATTTGAGGACCAAAAAGGAAAAAATAGGCAGCCTTACTGTTTATCTTCTAAAAACGGTTTAAATTGTACTTATGCTAAGGGAACCCACTACACACACGTACATAAGTCCAGCCAGTGCTGGGTCTGACATTCACTTCTAGACAGCAGTGCTGTCCTTCGGCTCTTGAATCTCTGACATTGCTCCAGTTGGTTTTAGATTA
Source organism: Lepisosteus platostomus (assembly GCF_059453375.1). NCBI lineage: Eukaryota > Metazoa > Chordata > Actinopteri > Semionotiformes > Lepisosteidae > Lepisosteus > Lepisosteus platostomus. Next base: position 17,316,106 of record NC_142623.1, read on the forward strand.
CAAAGAGGTCGGGTCTGAGCACGCCGTGTTGGTCATCGAGCGCAAAATAAATAAATAAAAAAAAAAATCAACAAATTGGAAAAACAAAATGAGATCAAACAAATTCATGGACATGGCCCGAGTGCAACTCTCCCGCCCCCGTTCTGTTCTGGAGAGCGAGAGCGCGTTTCTATGTGGGCACTGGGCGATTCAGCCCCTGCCCGCACAATACCGGCCTGCTTGGCTATTTATGGAAGAAGGTCTCCTATCCGCAGAGGCAGGGAAGAATGTGGGAGCTTTTGGCTGGAAAGCCCTAGCGATGTGCGTGGAAATAAAGGGAGGGGGAGGAGGAAGGAGTTGACTGGTAGCAATTTTTAAGCATCTTCTTAGAAAATAGTTCGGTAGCCGTTTCGAAGTGCTCGATTTCTAAAAGTAAACCGTTCCACAATTGCACGTTATTAAAAATGAATAGCTTCTGATCAATGCCTTTCTGATCCCTTTGTTAACATTGCATTATCCACGGAGTACATGGGCACAGAGATTCTGTAATAATTCAATAGACTACAGAATCCTTTCCTTTTGTGTGCTGCAGGAGTTTATTGGGATACTTTGAAAAAACGTGAACGAGTTTAATAAACTGTTAAGAAGAGAAGATCATTAGAACATAAAAGAAAATCCCTTTCAGAGGAAAGGGATAATTGCAAGCGATTTAACGAGCTCAGAGTCCCATTAAACTTTTTCCTAAAAAAGCCTTCGTTACAGACACCATCAACTCTCTGTGTTAGAATGCCTCATGTCTCTTTGCTCTGATTGCTCGGAGAACTCCTTTCCACGCGTGTTCCCTACAGTACCTGCGTGTGTTTGTCGATTTCAAAGATGTCCCGAAAAACCTAGTTGACAATCGTCTCTGTGCCTGGCTCCTTCAACCCGACCGAGACACTCCCGACGTTTCAAGTTCTCGCATGCAAAACGCACCCCAGCAGTATAGAACTACAATTAACAAACTGGGCTTTAGATCACCGAAACCCAGGAACTGCAGCCTGTAAGAGCTAAGACGTTTAAGGACCTTCAAACGCGTTTTCATTCACTGTTTAATCATATTAAATTGTTTCGGGCTTTTCCGCGACACGGGTAAAGAGTTGTAAGATGCAATATCTTTAAAAAAATAATTAACTTTGTAAATTTAAAAAATAGCCCGACTGAAACCGATTGACAGTTTGCGTTATGCAGAGGAAAGAGATTCCACCTACAAAGATAAATAGAAGCATCGCAAGAATGATGGGTGCAGAGGACGTGTTTTAGGAAGCAGGCAGACAGCGATTCACATAGATGGAACAGTTCTTCATCACAGAGAGGCAGCAGTCGCTGTAACACGCAGAGTACGCGGCTTTTACAAAGGCGAGCCGGAGCCATTCTTCACAGGCTACATTACTCTGTCAGGCGATGAAAATATCACGGGCTTCTTCCGCTGGACGCGTTCCCGAACAGTAAAGTTGTGAGCAGTCTTTTTTTTAAATCAGTGTCCTTGTGTTTGTGAGGGAGGGATGAATGCCTGCACCTCGGCGAGCCTGCTTGACCATTTTTGGTAAAAAGCGAGGAAAGCGCTCACTCACCCGAGCTCCCGGCGGCGGCGGCGGACTGGAATCAATCAAGGAAAGTGGCCCCCGCAGGTTCCGTGCCTTTCCAGAGCTGGCAGCCCGCCGATAGCTCAAACCCGCCACCGGGCTGTGCCTCTAACGAGGCACGCAGGCCAGTCACCCGCGGACAGGGAGAAGCCACCATTGTCGACTAGCCAAAAGGCAGCTTGATCGGAAACCGCGAGTTAAAGCGACACTACAGGAGCCACAAGATGAGAGGCGCGGTGCATAGGTGCGCTGCTCTTCCACGCCATAACAGGCAGTGGCGAGATGAATTAGCAATTTGACGTCTCCGATGAAGTCGTGGCGTTTCTTAGTTTTGAAAGAGGGAACAACCGATTAAAAACCGACAACTGGCAACACTTATCCGTCTGTACGCAAGAGAACACATCTAAATGTCATTCGTTGCCAAACGATAAAAATTACAAAACATAGTAAAAGAACAGCTGGTCCAATTAAGCCTTAATTGAGCTAATTGAACCTTTATTCTGAGGCCTGTTTGCCTTAATGCGGCGGTGTCCAGTTCTGCTCCTGGTGGCCCACACACTTGCCGATTTTCATCTCCTTACTCCTTCATTAGATAACTGAAGCCGCGCTTGAGCGGGGAAATTGCTTCATTTAGATATTTGCATTTTGTTTCTTGTCACAAGTTCGGGTTTTTATCCCACTTGCAGAATACAAACAGTTAGAGTTGGGAACAAACCGTTAACGATAATCGCCTTATGATTTAGTCAATGAAGGGTTTCATTGTGTAACTGAGGGCTCGGCTGGGGGTCACCAGGGCTGGGAATCGCTGCTTTAAGGCCTACAAACGTCTGCTGGTCCACTGTCCCCCCCAAAAAAAAAACAGACATGGGACTCAGGTGGAAGAAACCTCATCTTGTCAGTTTAGGGAAGAGACAGTTAATGAGATAATCGGTTGGGGGGTCTCAAACGTTTGAAGGGAAACCGACAGAGCTAGTCCTATTTGTACATATCAATAATCTAAAAGACGGGGAGAGTGGGCCCCCATAGCGGAGCCAGAGATGAGGCTTGGTGCTGTGACACAATCACTAAGTGTCGGTGGAGGGGAAAAGGCCGGCTCTGACAGGCGAAATGGCTAAGTGTCCAGATCCCCCACTGACTTTTCCTGGTCCTGATTTTGGAGGGGTTTTTTGATACCTCAGAACAAACGGAGGGCAACACTACTTTCGCTTTTAAAGGGTTTTATCTTAAGCGCCACTCGGGTCTACCCATTGCGCAGCCAGGCGCGCTTGTCGAACCATGAAACGCGAGCGATACCCTGCAGAAACAGCGCCCCCTCCTGGGACTGATCTGTCCACCACGTCGCAGCTAAATCCAGGGCCCTTAACCTCTCTTCCTCAGCTAGGGTTCTCGCTCGGTGTTCAAATTCCTCATAGGAACACGGGTACGAAACCGATTCAGAAAGAAAAATGGCGGAGCCCATACCCTGGATTTTTTTCCAGGAGCAGCTGGAGGAGATCCTCAGATCAATTAGCTACTAGAAACCACATGAGCTGCTTCTCCTTGGCAGACTGCCTTATGACACAATAGCTTGGCGTCCTTCCCAGTTTTCAGATTTATTTAATTCCAATCAAGGAACCTCCTCTCTCACACCTCTTAAATTGGACTAATAGGATATAAGTGGTCGAAAGGTAGTTCTGGACCCCAGCACCGTGATAAAATTAAAAAAAAAATCTGTGATATTTGTACAATGAAATAAAAGAGGACCGTCGCTGACGAGAATAAACAGCACCGCGTTCAAGAACAGAGAGAAACAAAAACGAACACAACGTCACCAGGGGAATCCAATCGATCTTATTGATAACGATATATCTTACACTGGAGGGGGAAACAAAGAGAGCGATTGCTTTTCTGTAAAGCGGTCGTGAAGTCGCCACAGCTAACGCCCCGCATCAGTCGGGCCAGGCCTCGCACCTGCGAATTCGCATCCCGGGAATTCCACGCCGTGAGCGGAAAATTAATTTCAAGGTCCGAATCGGTGGCGCATGTCCGCCCCTCCTCTCCGTTCGTCTCGCTTTGTGGAAATCCCGATGAAAGTTCGCCACAGGTACTCATGGGGTGTGTATTCCAATCGTTTCCCCACGTCTCTCTACTTTACTGTCATTTTACCATGTCGTCTCCGCGCTAGTTTGCTTCTAGGAGGGTCCGCTACAGTCAGTGCTGTAACACAATCACATGTGTCGGCGGAGGGGAAAATAAAAAGTTAAGGACAAATATTAAAATCCCCTCAGTGAGAAATCTTGGGCCTCGGAGACAGCAGGAACACGGGGGTACAGGATGTGGACCCACATTCTGCCAAGGTTGTGGAAATCAACACTTAAAACTGATTCCATGCCAGAGAGGCATGGTACCACCGTGGTAAGCATGGCCACCCATGGGTTCCCTGCTGGACCTGGGGTGCTGTTTTTGTGGAATCCGTATGTTCCCCCCATGTTCACGTGGGATCCTCCGGGTGCTCCGGTTTCCTCCCTGGGTCCAAAGACATACTGGTAACTTTCTTGGAATCTGGAAAAGACTGGCCCTGGTGTGAGAGTGTGCATGTCTGTGTACATACCTATGCCCATTTTGCACATATTCTTTTGTTTTCCAGTGACCATTAGCAGAATTTGCACACACCTAACTCATATTTTATTTTGTGTGGCAGTACTTATTTAAATTTTTTGTCTATTGTGATGTCCGTTTTTGCTTGTCTCGGGATGGGCTGCTGTAACACCTCGATTTCCCTTCGCGATCAATAAAGTCTGATCTACAGTGCCTTGCGAAAGTATTCGGCCCCCTTGAACTTTTCAACCTTTTGCCACATTTCAGGCTTCAAACATAAAGATATAAATTTCTTATTTTATGTGAAGAATCACCAACAAGTGGGACACAATTGTGAAGTGGAACGAAATCTATTGGATTTTTGAAACTTTTTTAACTAATAAAAAAATGAAAAGTGGGGCGTGCAAAATTATTCGGCCCCCTTGCGTTAATACTTTGTAGAGCCACCTTTTGCTGCGATTACAGCTGCAAGTCGCTTGGGGTATGTCTCTATCAGTTTTGCACATCGAGAGACTGAAGTTCTTGCCCATTCTTCCTTGCAAAACAGCTCGAGCTCAGTGAGGTTGGATGGAGAGCGTTTGTGAACAGCAGTTTTCAGCTCTTTCCACAGATTCTCGATTGGATTCAGGTCTGGTCTTTGACTTGGCCATTCAAACACCTGGATACGTTTATTTGTGAACCATTCCTTTGTAGATTTTGCTGTATGTTTGGGATCATTGTCTTGTTGGAAGATAAATCTCCGTCCCAGTTTCAGGTCTTTTGCAGACTCCAACAGGTTTTCATCCAGAATGGTCCTGTATTTGGCTGCATCCATCTTCCCCTCAATTTTAACCATCTTCCCTGTCCCTGCTGAAGAAAAGCAGGCCCAAACCATGATGCTGCCACCACCATGTTTGACAGTGGGGATGGTGTGTTGAGGGTGATGAGCTGTGTTGCTTTTACGCCAAACATATCGTTTTGCATTGTGGCCAAAAAGTTCGATTTTGGTTTCATCTGACCAGAGCACCTTCTTCCACATGTTTGGGGTGTCTCCCAGGTGGCTTGTGGCAAACTTTAGACGAGACTTTTTATGGATATCTTTGAGAAATGGCTTTCTTCTTGCCACTCTTCCATAAAGGCCAGATTTGTGCAGTGTAAGACTGATTGTTGTCCTATGGACAGACTCTCCCACCTCAGCTGTAGTTCTCTGCAGTTCATCCAGAGTGATCATGGGCCTCTTGGCTGCATCTCTGATCAGTCTTCTCCTTGTCTGAGCTGAAAGTTTAGAGGGACGGCCAGGTCTTGGTAGATTTGCAGTGGTCTGATACTCCTTCCATTTCAAGATGATCGCTTGCACAGTGCTCCTTGGGATGTTTGAAGCTTGGGAAATCTTTTTGTATCCAAATCCGGCTTTAAACTTCTCCACAACAGTATTACGGACCTGCCTGGTGTGTTCCTTGGTCTTCATGATGCTCTCTGCGCTTTCAACAGAACCTTGAGACTATCACAGAGCATACAGAGACAGATTACACACAGGTGGATTCTATTTATCACCATCAGTCATTTAGGACAACATTGGATCATTCAGAGATCCTCGCTGAACTTCTGGAGTGAGTTTGCTGCACTGAAAGTAAAGGGGCCGAATAATTTTGCACGCCCCACTTTTCATTTTTTTATTAGTTAAAAAAGTTTCAAAAATCCAATAGATTTCGTTCCACTTCACAATTGTGTCCCACTTGTTGGTGATTCTTCACATAAAATAAAAAAATTATATCTTTATGTTTGAAGCCTGAAATGTGGCAAAAGGTTGAAAAGTTCAAGGGGGCCGAATACTTTCGCAAGGCACTGTATGTCTGTGTCAGTGTGTGCCCTGTGAGAGACTGCTGGCCCTGCCTTGTGCCCGCTGCTTGCTGGGATAGGCTCCGGCTCCCCCATGACCCTGCACCGGGTACAGCAGTTAGAAGACGGATGGCTGGATGGATGACTCCATCTGCCCCGTGTCTTTCGTGGCGGACAGCCTCGTGTGGAAGGTGTGATGAGGGGAATCGAATTGCACCTGCTTTCCACGAGGTTGTGAGACCTGGGTGGGCCTAGCCAGGGCAGGCGAGGGAAACCTGCCTCCCATGAAACTCGGGCATCAGCCCGGCCCTGAGAGGGCCTACCCACTGGCCTGCTGGCTCATGGGAAGACTCTTCTCTTTTGACCAGTGAGTGGGCAAGAGGACGTTTTCTGCACCGATTCATACATTCCCAGTATTATCAAATCAGGACAAAGATGCACAACTGAGAAGAGAGGCTGTTTGGTTTTTTTTTCGCTATTTCGATCTGATTTTAATAAGCAACAGTTCATTTTCACCCGCTGCACCCCGCTTTTCAACCGCCAGCTGTTAGTTTTAAGCTTTCCTGTGCCTGTCCCCACAGGAGTGAGTCCGACATTACCCTTTTGCGTGAGCCTGCATTCGTTTGCGATGCGTCACCTTGTATCTCTGATCTCAGCCCGTGACGACTTCGTCAGCCTGTTTCGCCTGCTGTAGCCTGAGGCACCAGTGAGCGCACCCACAGCAAGGAGGCAGCTTTAAAGCCAGTCACCGGCCTCACTGATCCCTGGGCCAAGACGGACCAGGCTCTGGCCCTTCACCGCTTGATACCAACAACACGGTTCCCTTGTTCAAGCAGGAGCCGTCCACATCTTCGGCTGCTTTTGGTCGAAAACGCAAAACTCCTGCTCCAAAACTGAAAGGCATCCAGCTGCCTGGTTTCATCTGGCATAAAATGGGAATAAGTAAAATTGGGAAAAAGTAAAAGCAAAATTGACTGGAAAATAGGAGCCTGTTCATTCCAAGCATCCTTTATTTCCGCATCAAAACTCCCACCTGGCTCGCGGTACACACGGATACCTCCGGAGACGGGAAATTCGGAAATTGCTTCATCCACGGGGGAAATGTAATAAATGCCATCGGATAAAACTCCCATTCTCTCAACATGCCAACAACCACCAAAATCACACTCAACCTGATGTACTTTTCACTCACAACCACAGGTTGCATTGATGTGCTGGGGTTTGTAATTTAGGACTGGCAGGTATGCTGGGAGTTTGATGTGATCGGGATTCTAAGTCACATCAAGCCAACTGCATGGGGTCTGGAGAATCCAGTCAAGTCAAAGTCAAGCCCTGGTAGATAACACCAGCTGCTTCATACCCATAATATCGGAAATGACGACAGGCTGACATCAGTGTTTTGCATTTATAAAGATACTAAGTCACCTTTCTCGGGGTGCCTGTGCCCTTTCCCCAGGATCAGCTGACAAAGCACCGAGGTGCTTTCACCTGAAAAAAATCAACAAGCTCCCTGCTCTGTGGTGCCACCAGAGGGTGCTGTCTAAAGGCTCAAAACAAAAAAAAATCTTGTACCAATGTTTTCCAACACTGACACACAACTGGAAGCCACTGACCACTCCACACTTGGGAAAGAAAGGAGTGGCGGAAGAGGGCTTATCATTGAGACATCCTGCTAACCATCATGAACAAAACAACACAAGGGTGGGAGGAGAGGGATGATTTCTGTACAAGGGCGCTGAGTCCAAGGAATTCACATTCCCTCTGGAACCTACAAGGAACAGGCAACTAGATTTGGCAGTGTTTGAGCCTGCTCTGTTTCGTGCCCGGTGTCGTTTCAGCATTTCCATCTCTGCGTTCAGTGACGAGAGTGAGGTATTCCTGATCTTCCTGAAAACACGAGGGGAGAACGGGGAGGGGCACCTGCCTGTCCAGGACAGTGGCAGTGAGGTGACAGGAACCCTGGGACAGGTAGGCAGGCAGCTCAGTGTCTAAACACGGGGTTGGACGCCTGTGTGCGAGATCCACTTAGCAGCTGTTGTGCCCAGCTCTCGAGGCAGGTTTGAGGAGTGCTGAAACGAGGCGTGGGGGGGGGGGGTGGACCAGTGGGATGAGGGGTGCCCCAAAATAAAAAGACTCTCGCTGCATGGTGTGTTTGACCCATGTCAGCTTTTCAACAGCAGCAGTTTTCTGGCACGACACCAGGCACAGATGTCAACAGGTAAAAAGGGGTATATTTCACATTTTAACCCCCCCCCACTCTAACCTTCCTATTCAGACTTCCTCTTGGTGTGGTACAAAATCCTGAGAAATGTTCAGAAAGATGCTGCAGGCTCACGGGCGAGACTCCTGATGCGGATCAAACGGCCAGGGCGGCAGGGATCTGAGGTGTCCTGAGGTGGAGGGGGAAGAGGGGCGGGCCGCCCTTAGTCTCTGTGGTTGTTAGAGACATTGGCTGGCAGTTTGGCTTTCCTGCGGCTGCCCGTCAGTACGCGGTAGCACCCCCGCAAGATCCGGTACATCCAGATGGCGTTGAGGATGTCCAGGCTGACGCTGGACAGGATCCAGGCCACCTGCGCCCCTAGGCCCAGGCGCTCGAAGGCCGCCGTGCCCACGGTGGAGAGGACCCGGCTGTAGTACGAGGGGATGACTGCGATCCTCACCAGGAAGAACACAACGGACATGGCCACCCCATTCAGCACCACACGCCGGTCGGAGCGCGGGTACGAGAGGGCCTCGAAAAACCACCTGGGGGGGGAGACAGAGAGCAGAAACATCAACTTTAAGACCCGAGGTGTCCCTTCTGGTCTGGCATTTTCCCCCCAGTTTTCGCCGGGAACTGTGACAGATAAGATAGGAAACTGCCCAGCAGCGGTACCGAGACTGGCGGTGTTCTGTGATTGCATAAACACAATACGACATGACACTGGCACAAACACAATCACAGACAACAACGCAAGGTAGAACACAGCTCGTCAAAACAAAACAGACACAAACAATACCCCACAACAAGAGGAAAAGCTCTACTCACCTCTGGTTGACAAAGGGGGTGGACAGCTCAGAGAGGAGACGGAAATTGGCAAAATATGGCAGAAGTCCTCGGCTCTGGAACAGGAGAGCTGGCATCAGAGCAGAGGGGTGGGCACAGTCGCTGTCCCAGCCTCGCCAGCCCAAACCCAGTACATAATCGTTGTGTTTATAACAAAGAATACTTAGTGCTTCTCCCACACTAGAGATTCCAGGACAGTGCTGCATATCCTCCAGTATTAAAATGCGAGGTATACGATTAATCAATCGAGGTGATCTGATCAGTAGGTGCTTTTCTCTTTCCTTACCAGCACATATCCATAGGCATAGAGCGCCGCCAAGTGGTGGCACACGAAAAAGCTGTCTCCTATGGTGTTCCAGTTGCACGCCAACAGCACCAGATCTGCAACAGGAAAAAAGCAACGTTAGTGATGGCCAAAACATCCACAGCCCAACAGGGTCTGACTAAAATACATTCCGCAGCACAAGAGTGCAGAGAAAGGCTCCTGAGAAACTGATTGGCAGTTTCTCAAGAGCCACAGGGTGTTTCTGATTTCTATCTGTGCCTGCAGCTTCTTAACTGAAGGAACACTTAGATCAATTGGCTGTCTTGCAGTCTTTTAACAACTGAGGGGTGTAAAGGTTACTGGAAAACCTGCAGACCTGTGAATTTCCAGGACTGGACTTTGCCACTCTGGAGCTAGTTTTCACTAAGGCATCTGTCTCCCTCTGGTGGACAATGCACAAAACTGCATGGCAACAAATCAATTTTTTTTATTTTGGGGAGAGCTTGTATTTTCTGCCTTGATCCACTTCACACCGGATCGCACGTCTGCAGGGTACAGTATACAGATATATGCATTTGCAAGCTTTGGTACAACACAGCCAGGCACCTGGGATCAGAAGCCAGGCAGTACTCTAACTCATGGGGTGTAACTATTCTTTGCTCAGCCTTATGCAACCGTCAGTGGATGTGAATGCATTAAAAATCTCTTCTCCAGATGAGAGTTAGCTGACTGGTTTGACTTTCTCTTTCCTCTTTCTTGGCAATAATCGGCCTGAAAAAGGCTAAAAGCAAATTGTTTCTCAACACCCTTTAACCACAGAATGCTCAAACTGGTTTTTCGGCTGTGGGATTGGAGGTGAGATAAGGCAGAACTTGCAATCGGATCTGGCTTTTCGAAGCAGCTTTATTTCAAACAAAGGATGATGGCAATGCTCAACGGGCTTGCGTCAGGGCAAAGGGTCATGGGAAGGGATACATAGCAGGGTGAGGAGAAAGCCAGGGAGTGGAAACACGGCTTTAATCCTGTTAGGACCACGGGGGGTTTGTGAGGACACAGTCCCAGATCCGTAACGGGAAACGCTTCCTTCCCATTCCTGGGGGGTTGCGTGGATGGACCGGGGAACAGAGCACAGCTCACCGTACAAGAGGTAGCCACAGGTTATCCCCACGTTGAGCTTCACAAGTCTGGGATCCCCCCTGGAGGAGACAAGGCAACACAAACAGTCGAGGGTGAGGAAGTGCGCAGTCATACGGTACACTCTACGGTACAAGGGGCAGCCCCTACACATTGCACAAGTTTGCAGTGTGTAATCAGAAGGCTGGCTATCTGATCGACCCAAGGCTGCACCTTCCCCGTGATAAAGCACATCTCCCAGCTCCACTGCCTCCTGCTCTTTCTACTCCAACGCTGAAAGTTAGATAAACCAGCCCCTCAGCTCCCCACCTCCGTTCTCACCCTCAGTACTTTGATAGCGATCGTCCACTGACTCATCTCCTTCCCCTATAATACAACACTTCGCATTCTCTGTATTTCTTTGCACGTTTTCTGCATGTCTCTGCATGGTATACACAGCTACAGTATTTCTACTGACTAAAGCTATGACACCCTGCAGCCTGGCCTGGGCTGAAATTAGCTTTAAGCCTTTCGGGTATTTGGGTGGAAGACCGTGTGTGTAGTGGGGCTGGGGTCCCAGGAAGAGGCACAAGAGTGGTGGGAGATTGTAACAGGCTACCCCCCGCCGCCTTGCTGTTATTGTTGATGTCCCGAGATCCCTGAATAACTGGATGTGCAAGATCCTCGGTTCAATGATCTGATCAGCAACCAAACGAACAAGATGAGTTGAACAATCTCCTGTTGTTTGCAACCTCTTATTTTTTTCAAGTTTCCCCAATGGGGGAAAAGCACCTGCATAATCTTCTAAGGTAGCTGATGCTATAGCCATAGTACTTGACGTTTCTCAAGCCTCTATGACAGGTGTGTCCAGTCCTTGTCCTGGAGGGCTGGTTTCCTAGGCCTTTTAAAGAGCCAGCGCTGGGAAACTTCCTGGAGGAAGTTAAGCAGGTCCCAATAACCCAAGCATCAAGAGCTGAGCTGGAATTTAAAAAAAACAGCCTTCGGACACTGGAGCCCCCCAGGATCACGACAGGAAACCCGTCAAGCACTGCCAACGACCACAGATGCTGAACTCCAGACCCTCGAAGAACAAGAATCCAGATTTTCTAGATCCCTTTCAAGCATCAACAACCAAAGCCCCTAGGATAAGTGCTACTGTAAATCTGTCTAAGTCATCTAAGCAGCAGCTCAGTCGGCTCATTAAGAGCAGAGCATGCGGCCCTACAGGACTGGCCATTCAACCTGCCGAGTGTGAAACATGAGTTTTGCAATCACGCGATCATCAAAAGCAGAAGGGGTTGGGGGTTTGGACCAATTAGCACTGGATTTAAGGGGGGGAAAAAGCCGCTTACGTGATTGTGGATTCCATCCCCTATTTGTAACCATGTTGTTCCCTTATTTTTTTCCGCGCAAGTCCCCACAAGACGCGGAGTGCCCGTTTCTTAATGGCACCATCGCGCTGAAGCAGTTTATCCGCCAGGTTTAAGACTAAGCCCTTGGAGGTGACGCCCGGGGACCCTGGCACGACCCTCGCTGGCAGAAGAGGAGTACCCGGGCGGGCTATAAGCGGCGACAGAACAGGAGGAAAGGGAAAAAAAAACAGGAAAACAGGCAGAAGCCTTGGAGGACAGAACAGATAAGTGGAGTGGCCATGGAGGCAATGGGGCAGAGAGAGAGATGGAGAAGGAGAGAGGAGAGAAAGTGATTATCAACTCCCTCCCCCCCAAGGGAAGAAGGAACAATAGCAGATCTGCACTAATCCGAGCTTGAAGGGGCAGGGTCGGGGGGGGGGGGGGGGTCACATGGGGGTGGGCGTCTGAGCTCTTAAAGGGCTGTTTGTTTCCCCATGAAAGAGGCCTTGTTCTTCAGGGAGGGTGGGGGGATGACAGAGAGAGAGAGAGAAAGGAGCCCCAGAATTGCAATGTGTTCCTAAGAGGCCTGGAGCCACACAGTGAAGGAAACAATCTGTCTTTCTGCAAGAGCTCCATACTAACACAAAGTTACATGTGCTAACTGGCTCTGCTACAGAGATTCTGTGCACACCATGAATTGCAGGTGCCATGTGCACAAAGTGGAAAATCCACCTGCTGTGCAAGAATCTGACAGGCATCATATCCAAGTTTAGGGTTCGTGTTAGCAACTAGTTTCAGGTTTGGCCATTGACTGAAAACATGGTTTGTTGGTGCATCATATGCTGCAGTTCTTATCTGTGCTGTCTCCTAAATGGAGCTGGCCATAAGAGAGAGAGAGACAAACTCCGGCCACTTGTGCTCACAGACCGCTAACGTGGTGGTCAGACCTGTGAATTTTCTCAAAGGAATCAGGGGTCACACTATAGAAGAGAGTCCAGAGAAGCCGATCAAACCTTACAAAAGACACAGCTCAGAGCAGCCAATCGAACCTAGTGGCCAGTCCAGAGCAGCCAATCAAACCTTACAATAGACAAAGCTCAGAGCAGTCAATCAAACCTAGTGGTCAGTCCAGAGCAGCCAATCAAACCAAGGGGGGAAGAGACCAGACCTTGTTTAAACTTGATCCTTGTAAAATACACAAGAGACCAACTCCTGTTAGCATTCTGATCGAACTGTGTCACAGATGCCCTTTTACAGGACATGGACAAGTGGGTACGGCAAGGTGAAGAAAACACCAACAAGCACACACACACACAGAGGAACACACTGACAAAAGAAAAGTTAGAGAGCGCAGGGCAGTAAAAACCCTACAGGCCTGAGCACCTTCTTTATCGCAAGTAGGTCGAACCAGAGAGTCAGAAAACGTAGTGGAAAGCAATGCAAGAGTTAACAGGAAGTAGTGGAAAGCTGGGAGGTCACAGGCAGTGGTGCAGCCGGCTTCACTGCCGCCCACTTCACTCTCACACTGCAAGCAGACTCCACACACAATCAATCAATCGATTTGCTGTAGCAGCCTGCACAACAGTTTGCCTCAGAGCTCTTTTACAGGAGTATACAGCAACATTATTGCTGTAGATTAAATAGTGAAGTAATGCAATTGCAATGTTGTACAGCAATAACTCACCATGTGGACACAGGGGAGAGGAAAAGAACCCCCCAGCTGGAGGAGAGCAACCTATAGTCCGATAGTTGCCCCCCCTCCAGGCAATGAGTCCATGGTGCATTAATTATAATAACCCCTGGACAATCTCTGCGACCCACTTCACGGGCTGTCCCGAGGTGTTCCTGAGGTGTACATGCAGCCCATCAGCGCAACAGTGTTTTTATACTCCCGGTCCAATTGAAGACCCTGATCCGAGTTTCCCAACCGCAGTCCCTCTTCTTACCCTGGTCCAGTCTTCCCAATCCCAGTCCCTCTTCTTACCCTGGTCCAGTCTTCCCAATCCCAGTCCCTCTGCTGACCCTGGTCCAGGTTTCCCAATCCCTGTCCCTCTGCTGACCCTGGTCCAGGCTTCCCAATCCCTGTCCCTCTGCTGACCCTGGTCCAGGTTTCCCAATCCCAGTACATCTTTTGACCCTGATCCAGGCTTCCCAATCCCACTCCCTCTGCCGACCCTGATCCAGCTTTTCCAATCCCAGTCTCTCTGCGGACCCTGGTCCAGGTTTCCCAATCCCATTCCTTCTGAAGACCCTGATCCAGGCTTCCCAATCCCAGTCCCTCTTCTGACCCTGGTCCAGTCTTCCCAAGCCCAGTCTCTCTGTGGACCCTGATCCAGGTTTCCCAATCCCAGTCCCTCAGCTGACCCTGATCCAGGTTTCCCAATTCCAGTCCCTCTGAAGACCCTGATTTGATCCAGGATCAGGGTCTTCCCGATCCTTCCCATCCCTTTGAGGACCCTGATCCAGGATTCTCAAACCAGGTCCCTCTGAAGACCCTGATCTGGAAATTGTTACCCCAGATCCCCACAGCCCATTCCAGATCCCACATACTGTATGTGACCCCACAAACGACGCCAGATCCATGCTTCTTAATCTGGTTCCCAATAACCCCAGACCTGGGAAATGTATTATGTGCTGAACAGCTATTTTATTGTTTCAAGTAGAAAGCATGCAGGGAAGGGTGTTAAATGAAAGAAATGAAAAAAATAATATTAATGAAAAGAATGCTGTAATAAAGAAGACATTTTCAGATGGGAAGGTATCTTCTAATTCCTGTACCCAGAATCCAGTGATTCTGTATTTCACACTCACAAAGATAATGCTACAAGCAGTTGTGCCCTGCTCCTTTCATCACATGAGGTGCCAAAATCTAAAATCCCAGCTGGATCAAGGCATAAAATTCCCTGAGTCTGATCCCAGATACCCTCACAGATAGCTATTTTCACATTTCTAAATGAGGACTTAGTTCTCACATTCTGCAACAACAACAAGTGGTCGCTGACAGGGAACCATGTTCCAGCTCTGGCTGTGCTGGCCCTCACGTTGTGAGAATCTGCTCCCAAGGCAAATACCAACAAGAAGTGATTCATTACAGTGCGGTGAAACTTTCTGATTTGCTCTAAAAATCTAGAGATTTTTCCTGGAGGTGAATAAATACACATGAACTGTAGAAAATAGTTTGCGTTTTGATTATTCCAATTTTCCAAGAGGTACGTATGCCCTGCTCCCCTCCCTCAAATTCAGCCCTAATGATGCATCTGACGTCAAGCTAAAAGCCTCCCCAAAAAAAACAGGAGGAAGTGCTAACGACCCCTGGCTTGACCGATTTCCCCATCCGGCTGAATCCAAACACCAGACGCTGTTTAAGGAAAGTTTACAAGATCGTTCAGAGACCTCTGGCTGCCTGTGCAGAGAAGAGACTAAAGAGGACGTGCCGTTTTCCCATCTCCTGAACAGACACCTCGTTCAGCAGCTCCGCCAACCGGCTGACTCCTTCAGGCGTGGAAATGCTGTTTCCAATAAAAAGTATTATTCCATCAGGTGAGATGGTCCTGTCTATGCATTTTCCACCCAAACCGTTCCTTACACACACACCCGGATTCCCACAGCTTGTAAACATCTCAATGTTTTCTTACAAGGAGGGTGAGAGGTAAGATCTCAACTCACTGTCTCCTTGCCAATTGATGGGAAGGCTTAAACACAGGGTGAAGCAGGAGAGGGGGGTCTCTCTTACCAGACAGGGTCTTCATTGACAGCATCATCAAACCACAGGATGTACAGGCAGAAGAAGCCCACAATCAGCGCGTGGACTGTGGACACCAGCCTAAAAACACATACATACACATGAACAGCTCAATGCACTGAAATTGGCTTTAATTTAAAATAGGACAAGAAGAGATTTATTTCATGCTTAAAAGAGAAAAAAAGAAACACACTGTTTCAGCTGTGGAGAAATTTGTGCTACTTTTCTTCTCTTTTCAGCATGGAATTAACCTTTGCTTGTTCCTTTGCAGCCTACACACACTGACACAGCTCCCTCCTTGAAATATTTTAAAAGATCCCACTCTCTAGAAATTTGTATATCTTTCTTCAAGACTAAAGAGATTTATCTGCTTTAACCCGTGTGTAGCATAGCATTTGAATAACATCTCCCAGGGTAATTCCAGGATGACTGAGGTCACATTCTCCAAAACCCTAAGCCAAAAGGCGATTGCTCCTGGCAAGGGACACAGAAACTTGTAGTCTGTCCAGGGTGAACAGGGCAGGTGGGACAGGGGTCCCAAGACCCTGGAGGGAAGCCAGTCCATTGTCAGGCACATGTCTATGCATGATTTAGAGACACTGGTTCACCTGGCCTGCCTGTCTTTGGGAGGAAACCAGAACACCTGGGGAAAATTCACAGAGACCCTGAGAGAACATGCAAACTCCACACAGAAGGCACCCCTGTTGGGAATTGAACCCAGGAAACCAAAAACTGTGAGGCTGCTGCTGCATCCCACATGCCCCCCCAACCCATGCTGCTCCTTTCAAGATGCCAAGAACATTTAATCTGTGTGGCTGACAGAGCGATCTCTGAACTCCCTGCATCACGTCTTCCCGCCCATGATATCTGGCCCTACGAGACCTCTGGACTCTCTATCTGTTTTAAGAGAAGAGCCCAGCCCGAGAGCTCTGGCTCTTATCAGAACACAACCGGATAGAAGCCTCAGCAAACACCATTAGTAATGTTTGCCTGAGAAGCCCTTGTGTATGAGAGAGAAGAACTACGAGGATCCTGTCAGGATCCGCCACATCAGGGTAAAGGTGGAAAGGGAATTGTTTTAGCAATGAGAAAACAGAAATGAGAAGGGGCTTGTGGATTTTCTGGTGGCCTCATTAAAGGTGCCCTTTCAGAGCCATGGAACCAGCACTGGTTATAGCCCTGGGCCAGTATCAGTGGTTTGTTAAGAGCCACTGGGCAGGGGGTAAAGCTGGTAAGAGCTGGCCTTACAATGTCAGCGCCCCAAGGCCGGCCAGGCGCCTGTGTGCCCGCAGCTTTATTGGGGAAGGCGCCACCGCCAGTCCTGCGAAGCCGTGGGCTTCTGAGCGCGAAGGAGCAGCAGGGCGGCCCGAGAAGAGCACGCCGCACAGGCTGGGCTGGGCCGAGCCAAGATGGAACCAGGACAACCAGAAGAAAAGCTAACCATTAGTTACCGAACCGCTTCTTTTGGATTTTTCATTTTATACCCACTTCAAGCGCCTTCCTGGGTGTTGATGCTGGTGAGGGACATGCCAGTTGCCAGTCAATTTAACCTTCCTGTTAGGCGCCAGGGGGTCTAGCAGTGTTTTAGAAAAGGCAGACACGCTTCTCCGTCCTGCTCGCCAGCTGAACCACATCCGCCTCCCCAAACACACTGCCGTCTCCTAGTGCGCCTTACAGGAGGCGGACACTGGCTGGCACCTGGCCCCTTCCTCACTGGCATCAATGCCTAGGAAGTCGCAGCGGTAGCTGATAAGAACCGAGAGAGCCCTGACCAGCAAACCCCAACTCTACCCCTGGCAGTGCCAGGTCAATGATGTGCCCGGAAAACCCAGAATCTAGTCGCCAGCGGGCTCAGACGCGACATCTGAGACACAGAGATCCGCCTGTGCTTGAAGTGATCTCGGGCTGACTGGAAACGCAGCAGACTAAGAGACGCTGCTAGATGCTTGGCTTCAAAACGACGAAATGCTGCTGGAGAGCTGAGCTGATCATCTTCACAGCAAAAAAATTACCTTTTGTGTCCTCTATGGCGAAGGAGAGGAAGCATACAGAATTCCTGTGGTTTACACACACAGGAGGGATTTGCCTGTGGTTACACAACACCTTCTCTCTCCTACATCAAATAACTTCAGGAGGAAACTCTTTTGATCAGTGGCTGGTCTTGCTGACAATGTCAGTAACGGACAGCAACAGAGGTTTGTGCAGGATAACACAGGATTTCCAGGCAGTAATGAATGAACATGACAGTAAAGCACTTAAATAGAGCCAACTCCTCCGTAAAATTATTGATTAGAAAAAGTGGTACGTTAAAAACTGTTCAAGCTTGAAGCACTGTAGGAGGTGTGCAATGTTTTTGTCAGCACTCATACCACAGGCCGGTATAACATTGTCCTTGCCGCAAGGCGATCATGCTGGGACACTAAATGCACCTGGTCATCAGTATGCAAATTCCATTTGTGCGTGACTTGAGCTCGAACACTAAAACAAAATCATGGAAAAAATGTGTCTTGTAGCACAGGGAATTCCAGCCCTTTCCAGTTAGACTGGCGTTCCCAAGCCAGGACAAGCTGGAAAACCAGTCGCGTTTGCACAGGTGCAGATCCACGCAATGGGAAGGATCCCGAAATGTAGGGCACAAAAGAGCAGACAACTGCAAAGTGGGCTTTGAGCTTTTTGTGTCAGTGGACCAGTAGGAGGCGCTCTCTCTCCTCTCGATCAGAATTTCTAAATTAAGGCTGTAGTGTGGCGAGTGAAGGAGCTGGAGGTGGAGCCAGACTTCCAGACGAGATCTTAAACTGAGGACCTGCCTGCGTGGTCATTAAAGATCCCACGGCACTATTCCTAAGAGAAATAATAATAATAAAAATAATAATAATTGCTTACACTTATATAGCGTTTTTTTCTGGACACTCCACTCAAAGCGCTTTACAGGTAATGGGGACTCCCCTCCACCACCATCAATGTGCAGCATCCACCTGGATTATGTTCCTGTTCCTAAGAGTGGGGGGTTTAAACCTTTGTGTCCTGACTAAATCCCACTCTCGTCTTGAAGGAGGAATTTCACATTTCTCTGCCTGATAAGCTGTGCAGTGACAGAACCAGAGTCATGTTTTATTATTACATAGGGGTCATAAATATGTTTTGGTACCTACAAATACAGTACAGAGCCTCAGAGTCTGGCTTCACTAGAGTAATTAAGATAGAGCACCTTGCTCCTGGTATATCAACAGCATGCCTCCCCCAGGATCCTTCAGCCAGGAGTTCTGACCCCTGACCCCTGACCCCTGCCACCTGGTTACATACAAAGCAGAGGCTCGATAACCACATGGGGCTCCACCTCCCTCCTTCTGTACCTGGAGTTCCACTCGGTGTGTCTATGAGCTGGCACATGTCGATACCCCGGGCACAGCGCCCCCGACAGGCGGGGGCTGGCCACCTTGAACAGGAGCTGGAAGGCTGTGAAGCTGCTGGCCACCACGGTCAACTCTGCCATCTCCATCGCTCCCTGGGGGGACAGAGAGGGGGAAGAGGAGTGAGTGAGACTAAAGAGGCGACAGAAAGAGTGAGAGGATGACGGGCAGGGGGAGAGAAAGAGAATGTGACACGAACAAAGAGAAAGACGGGTACATAATATAAACCAGATATTGCACTGTGCAGAACAATTTCTGAATGCACATCAGAATACTTATTTAAATGTGATCCTTTTCATGTAACTGCTATCATGTAACATTAGAACAGGCAATCCTCAATAACATGGCTGGGGAGCTTGTTCCAGGCTCCCACCACTCTTTGAGTAAACAGGTTGCTCTTGTTCTTGGTTTCTTGGTCCTTTGATACACGTTTCATTGTCAATGCCCTTGAGGACTGTGAAACTTATCAGGTCCCCCACATTATCTTTGCTGCTCAAGACTAAAAAGGTTCCTTTGAACTGCCATTCCCTTAAGCTTCAGAATGTATCTGCTTGCTCTTCTCTGGATTGATGGCAGAGCAGCAATATCTTTTCTACAACACGTAGACCAAAACCGCTCACAATATTGTAAATGAGGCCTTACTAGTGCCTTGCACAATATTGACATAGCAACCCGTGATGCGGATTCTGGATTCAAACACAGTGATCAAGATAAGAGAGAGGAAGGAATGTGGAGGTTCCATATAAAGTGGCAGCATTTTTAATCAGACCAAACCAGTTTCTGGCATAGTGAATGGCTAAAATCCAAATGATATGTTAGCAACGGGGCTATTGGTCTAACGGCTTGTACAAACTATCGCTTTTTGCCATTTTGCACTCAAAATGAAACATAAGTAAAAGACTGATTCTGAGCTGGATCACATCAACCGGCGCAGACTGTATTTGACAAATTCTGCCTGCCCCCCCCCCCTCCTCACGGATCCAATCCGATTTTTAGTCTTTAGCCTGGCTCTCTCAGGTTAAGTTAGTTGAGGGGCATTTGTGTCATGTGAAAATGCAAAAAAAAAACCCACCCAAATCATTCTTAAAGAGTTCAGCCAAGGGACTGGAAAGGGTTTGGGATAAAGGGAAGAGAGCCCTGCTCCAGTCCCAGGCACCCGCAGCCCCTGGGACAGTGATCCCTGGATCACTGAACTCCCGGGACGGTCAATGACCCAGCGCGACCTGCAGGCTACTCCAGCTAGGGTTTCTGCTCAGCAGATACCACAGCTGCCCATCTGAGACCTGAGACACTGGGAACTTCCACAGACCCAGGAAGGGGCAGACGGCAAACTGGATTAGCTTTCATGCCGTCTTTTATCGCAAAGATCCATTTCCTGCCTAGCGTCGCTAACCCCGCCAGAGATCAGGTCCAGAACAAACCTCCCACCCTCAGGAGGTTCAGTTACGTGACTCATGACTGTCATTCAGTCATTTCTCGCAGGATCCCACTCAATGAAATAACTGAACCCTGCACAGACATAATAATAGGCTACATCTGAGCTCTAATTTTTTTGGAACATGTAGGGGGTGGCCTTTTTTGACCATTCTGGTTTTGTAAGTATCTTCTAATCTCTAACCTTTGAGTGCAAAAGGAAGGGCTCACGAAGGCTCTAACCAAGCAAAGCTGCAGGTTCGATGAAGGATTCTTCCAACACTGGCTCATTTAAGCACTGGACAGTCCTCAAGACCAGCCTGGAATCGCCTGAGTTCAGAGGATATTGCTCTGCTTTAAAGAGACAGACATAGGACAAGGACGGGACAGCCCTGCCTTGTCTGCCTGCCGAACATTCCTTCAATGCCAGGGGGAGAGACATACCCCTTTACAAGACAAGTCATTCAGGAGAAGTTTCCCACTCTTCACCTGGGCTGTCTATACTCCGACCTCACCCATTCGGATTCATGTAAACACTGCTGACTTTTGCTGATGGGTTCTGCGATTCCTATAGTTTGCTAGGACCATCTGGGACACGTCCCTTGCTCAAGCAGGGTCTCACAGTTGATTTGAACCCGCACCCTGCCAGTGACGGGCTCGGAACCCTGACCTCTGACCCACGCTGCTACCCACCACATCCCATCTGAAGATAAAAGCCCGCCACTCTTCCTCACAGCGGGGGCAACTCCTCCATCCACTTAGCCTACCTGCCAGCGTGTCTACCTGACGTCAGGACACTGCGGGCAGCTCGGGCTTTCCCAGCGAGCGCGCCGAAGGCACCAGACTATTTAAAACTGCTACACGACCCTCGCTTGAAGACACTTCATACACTGATATCTCCCTTTTTTAAGTTATCTAGAAAAAAGCATGGTGGAAAATCAATCGCAGGTTGCAGAGGTGCAAGCTGATATTCTGAGAAGCAGATCTTCGCTGCTTGTTCAGAGTACCTGCCCTCCGATCCCGCGGTGCACTGAACGCACGGTTTCTTTAACGCGTGGCATTACACATCTCACTAGGCATAACACCACCCAAGAACTCAGCGGACTGAAAAGATGATGTCGTGTTTTAGTCCACATTTGGTTTAACCCGCTTGGCTGAGGGCTGACCTCCTGGCCAGAGGACGAGGTGGCTGGGACTCCCAGGCAGAGTGAGGAGTGACCCCGGGGGTCGCTGTACGCGAGGAAGAGAAGCGGATCACGTATAGAATGTGTAATGTTCACAAATTCTAACCTGTCTATAACTGTCTCATGTGTTTATTTAACCGTCGTCTGTAACGTCTGCACTACATCGCACCTGATTTCTAAGGCAAAGACACCACCCCCTTGTGTTAAATCATCTGCTAACGGCTTTTCTGCGCTTTGCAGTCTAGTGAGTTAGGTGACAGCACCTGGGTGCGAACGGGCATTAATTTCGCCGTTCTGACAAAAAATATACAGAAAAATGGAAACGATCGTGTTAAGAAGTATTCACTGAGACTAAACTGACGAATTTGAGAATCAGGGCCGTTGAAGTAATCCATCATTTTTTTACAGTAAGGCTGCTTTCGGGTGGTCTGGGTCGCTCCTACAGTACAGGGACATTCAGGTAACCAGTGTAACGGATTTCGTCCTTTCGGAGAAGACACGAAGCGTTGAGTCGCAATGCGTTTTAAAAACACGTCGCCACGGTCATTAACTGTATTTTTTTCATCCAAATACAACGCATTTTCTTATTAGCTATATAGTAAAAAAAACTTTTTTTTCCCGCAGCTCGCTCTGAATAACAAGTGCAAACCTTCTGTCAGGAGCATCCCCTATAAACAAAGCGCATTCTTTTCCCTTTGCAGATTCCCACAAAGCAGCTTGCCCGCTTCTAATTAATATTCCTCCCCGCAGCCCCTGGGTATCGTACAGTGAATACTTAAAAGTTAGCTTTGCCCGGAATTACAGCAGAGTACAAAGCCACAGTTACAGATCTGGAATGAGTCCTTCTGGGATTCTTCTTAAAGGAAAAGATTTCGCCGATCTTTCTGTTTTTTTCGTGTCAAAAGTCGCACGCAAGGATTTTAATATGTTTAATCGACACGACATGGCATCGCCTCCGCGGTTTCGGGCAGAGATTCCTGAGGAGGGCGGAAGCATCGGGCCGGGACAGCACAGCCGAGCGAAAGGGGAATGGGGGGTACAGGAAAAGAGAAGTGGGGTTACAGAAGGGGTGAAGCGCGAGGCTTCTCCTGCCCCCCCCCGGCTCCGCTGGCGCGCGCTTCCCCGCAGCTCCAGTGCGTGCCCGGGCTGCTCGCGCCACTACTGCACGCCGTCCCGGGACACAGGAGCCAGTGAGTGAGGAAAGGTACGCGTGCACACACTTTGCAAGGGACAAGTTGCACAAGAAGACAACATCAAAACACCGCCACGTCAGATTTGCAAAGCGGCGCTCAAACGGACAAGCCAAGGAAAGCTCTGAAATAAGTACTTGAAAAAAAAATAGCTTCGTTTTAAAAACCACAGATACCTGATAGACGTCGCATAAGTCTGAGTGCACGGACGGCTGACTCCCGCGCTCCCTTTCTCCGTTTCTGTGAACTAGCTTTACTTTATGTTCCCGGGGTCCGAGGACATATATCGGCTCCTGGCGACGGATATTGTATCCCGCATCCGGATCTAAAAGGCAGGAGGCTTTGCAGTTTTGCCTCTCCGTTTTCCCTCCGTCGCGGTCTTGAGATGAAAACTGGGTTCCAAAAGTTTTCCTCACTCAGCTTCAACTTTTTCTTGTTCTACACGTCTCGTTTTGGAATTGACAGCTCACAATACATGACGTCAGAACGAGGCCCCTCCCCCTCGGCGGATACGCCTCTATTCCACGCCCCTTCACGTACACGCTCCCCAGAGCTGAAAGCCAGTGCGCGGCCGTCGCCATAGCAACCGAGTTGAAAAATTAAACCTATCACATAATTAACTTTGCATTCTTTTCCATTATTATTATGAAACTTTATTAAGGAGTATACTTTAAAAATTAATCATTACATTGCCTAACCTAAAAACGAACTGTTTTTGCACAGTAACCAGTCTTCTTGAGGGCAGGAGAAGTTTTTTTATTCACGGAAACCTGAAGCAGCAATGGGTTTTCTTACTAGCTGGGTGTGTTGAGGCAATGTTTATGAGCCCTTGATGGCGTGCCAGCTGGGGCACGACGAGATTCTATTTCTGGAGCATGAAGACATCAAAACAGAGGGCCATAGCGCTGAAAGAAGAACATGATTTTTAAAATAATATATTATTTGTAATATATAAATTACTTTCTTTTTAACATTAAAAAGAAATCAACAATTATCCTGGATAAGGACGATATAGTTGTACAGATCTACAATTTATTTGTTTAAAGCCTAACCCTAAATAAACTTATTATACAAAGAGCAACTTAAACAGGTGTACATTGACATCATGTCACATACTTTATATCATCATATTGTAGCGTTTTCGGGGTCACGTGGGTATGCGCCCTCGCCGCTGCCGCCTCAGGTCGGCCCCCCACCGCTGGGGACTCGAACCCGGGCCTCCGGCGTCACTCAACAGGGACCCAGACTGTTGACCTAAAGGGAGATCTCCCCTCACAGGGAAGGGCGGTGACGTCACCGCGCTGGTAAGCCGGCTCGTACACCCTCTAATGTCGGCCGTATGCATTACAATATATTCTGTAAATATATGTTGCAGAATTGCACTTTATCCAGTCGGGTTCAAGCAAAATGTGTACAGTTCTGGGAGTAACGAAGATATAAATTAATGTCCTCTAAATCAAGGGGTTTCTCAATCCTGGCCATGCGGACACACATTCATTTGAAGTTGTCGTTTTCAGTTCCTAAACACGCAGGATGTGGCCTTTCAGCTGTTGTGTTTCATAGTGAGCTTAAAATGCCCAACCTTTGAACAGAGCAATCAGCTTGCTGAGGTCCTAACTGAGCATCCTGTGGGTACAGTTAAGGAGTTAGTGACGTTAAGAGCTCAGCTGCAATGACAGCCAACTCGGGCGGGTTTTCCCAGGACCAGGATCAAGGGAGTAAGCTGTAAGGTAGGAAATCTAATGGGATCGGAGATGCTACTCTTTTGGCTTCTATTTGAGACAGATCACACGTGGCTCAGGTGGTGGGGAAAACGCTCCGTCTCTTTTAGGCGAGACCAGTACTGAGGATTTTGCTCTCTGCAACTAACAGGACAATGATCTGATCGGCCCCCTCCTTTACCTAATGGCTCTGCTGCGTGTCCAAACCAGGAACTTCGGAAGATCTTGAAATTCCAGTTTCTCACATGGGATGGTACAGCCGTAGCGCTTCCCGGGGGAGCCGTGTGTTCCGTCTCACTGCGCCCCCAAATCTCATTCTTTCTCTTTCCTCACGTAGGCCCAGAGCGCCACCTGTCGGAAGACTCAAAAATCATTTTTCACCAGATACGAGTCCGCCCGGGGACCTCCCCACGCCATACCGCTCTTCTACAGCGTTGTCGCCAATGTGCGCTGCTTAGCATGAACCTGACTTGGCTCAAGAAAATAGGAGACGCGTAGAAAAAAAAAGTCCAAATGCGACACGTAGGCGATGAATCAGCACCCAGTCAACACCGTATAGCCTGACAGAAGGAAATAATTATAACAAGCGTATTAAAGAGCCGACATAATCACCACAGTAGTAACTAGAAACATTTTAACTGTATTTATTTTACATTTTAGCTTTGAACATTGCTATGCAGAGAGACTATAAGCACCACGACCCACCCACCTACTCTAGCTTGTAATCTTTCTTACGTTTTTGCACCTTATTGAACACAGAGTTTCATGATATCGGCACTCTTCATGTTTACGGATTGGATAGATATTAATAGACAGACCACTATAAATGCGACAAATTATGAACACAAGAAATATTAACAGCAGGTATCCTTAAAAGAGCGAGCAATGAGTAATCTACCGTCTTTAAAAAAAGATTGGCCCGTTACCTGTAGCGTATATTTTCACTCCGTCACGCACCCACTCACACGGGACAGATCTCCCGCATTGGCGCGAGGCACCACTGGAGAGATTGTGATTTTTCATCTTTTGGGAAAATCAAATAAACTAGTACTATATAGAAAAACAACCCAGCATTTGCACGGTGTATTTTTAACGATAATTATTTACGATGAATGTAACATTTCATTGTTTCTAAATATGCTTAGAGTTCCCCCTCCAATGACCTGTAGGTAGCGTTCTAAAAAGCTAAATTTCTTAATTGATTACACATTGAACAAAACATGTTGCAAATGTGTTACGAAACGCGAGCTTAACTGAATGTTAATTTGAATGTTATTTGTGATCCTTTAAATAAAGTACCATTTTACTTTGTACCTACAATCACAGACCGTAGGAGGAAGCCTACAGAAATTGCAATGTTTTAAGTGTGGGAGTTGAAACGGCACCTGTCACGAATCAGCGAGAGAAAACCACGCCGAACCAGAGCCGGAGTTTGTCAGCGCCTGTAATTGGCCGAGAACGAGTCTCTGTCCCCCTCTCTCACATACAAACACAACGTGCGACAGCTCCATTGTCGAGCGGCGATAATGAACTAAAGTCTCGGATTCTACAACGTTAATGCTAACGAAACGCGCCAGTGCTGCATTTCAAACACCCAAATAGAAGGGGCCGTACTAACTGAACTGTAAAAGCACGAAACTCCTTTCAAGTCACGTTTTAACAATCGCTGTGAGAATATCAGAGGACACAAAAACAGCCTAACAGAAGCCAGTCTGAGCCACTGTAGTCACAGTGTCTAGGGCCTACGAAGGAGGGAGACACTAGCGACTAACGAAAAACGAGCTGAAACAACATGCTTGCTATCGACTCTAGGTGCTCCAAATCAATAATCACACGCTATCAAGCGGCTGTTCTAGAAACTAGAAGTATCGAAGCGATGTTCGCTCGACTCGCTCCATCAATCGCGCGGTTTAGCGTGATTCAACTGGCGTTTACCCCTCTTTTTGCGCATTTCGGAGTGAAAGTGCGCAGGGCCTACGAACACCAAAATCCGGCCCTGGTTTGAGCAACATCATTTTCTGGTAAAAAACCCCAACATATATAGCACGTCAAACACGCACAAAAAATCTTAAAACGCACATATAAACAGCAGTTACCTTGTTTCATTGTAAGAAACCGCACCACATATCAGAAAATGAATACTGGAAAAGCTCCCAAGAATTACACTTTTTAACAAAAATGTTAAAACCCGTGAACAAACGATAAACGAGGACAACCATCTATAATCTAGATGGGAAGGAAATTGCACTTATTAGCTATTTCCGGTCACAGGTAAATAATTAAAACCGAGGACAAAAACACAGTACATGAATTCATGGAGTTGACGTGCCATACTCACTACTAACACAAGAGGGCGATGTTTTCATTCTTTCCTGGATCAGCAGCATGTGTGGGATCTGGCTTTGAGTACCATACTGTTGGAAGGGAGAGCAAATCTTAAAACAGAAGGACATAGGGGACACCACATAAGATGATAGTTCTCTCCAAGTTACTTACTCTAGTAAGCCAAACACTTTTAATTAGTCTGATTATTACATAATGCCCAACCACATATATGCATGTTCCATAGGAACTAACCATTTCATGCATTGCAGAGGGAACGGTCATCAACAGCCCATCACGTGCCAATCCTAATAATTTTTTAGTACTGCAAAGTAGTAGCAGACCAGACCAGTTCCTCGGTGTTCTGTGCCGTAGGGAAAATAAAGTCAGATGCAAGTGACCTTACAAGAGACACCGCTGGTGAAATGCTGCAAGCAACAGCAGACCTGGCTAATGTGTCGCTCTGGATAGACTCAGGGGTTACCAGGCAGTGGTTGATGGCTAACACAGACACACAGGCACACAAGTAGCATGCTCAGTTAAGGCCCTCAACAAGGAGCTACAGATTCTCCTTTCACAGGTTATATACCCGTGTTTGAGGTTCGAGGTCCGAGTGGGGAGCTGTGTCAATGTGCGTTGGCTGCAAAGGAGCAAGAAGAGGTTAATTCCACGCTGAAAAGTCGACAGAATAAATATGAGAGGTTGAGCTCTCTTCAGGAAAGAGGGTTAGAGCTATAAAGGAGTGGAAATATGAAGCACGGGAGCTTGATATATATAAATACAGTAAATACATACAGTATAATACATAAACACACCCGAAGAAGGCTCCACAGCCGAAACTTTGTGTTTCTTTTCTTCTCTTTTCAGCATGGAATAAACCTTTACTTGTTCACTATATATAAATATATTTGCTTGACATCACCACAAATGTTCTATATGCAGTAAAGTGCTTATATTTAGGTGCTTTTTCCAGGGAATAAATGGTTTTGACTACAGATTCATAAATGTCAATGGTGTTTGGAGGAAGCACTAGTGACAACTCCCTTTGCACTTCACTCTGGGTGAAAGACTGAAGTGAGTTTTTTCTGGCCAGGCTGTCCTTGTGTAAGCAAGGTGTGGAGCTGTTTAGTCTGACTCTGCGGGGGAGCCAGCTGCAGGTGTTTCTTATACAGTCACATTGGGCACCTGTTATCATAGTTTTCATGCCTGCAAGCCCAGAAAGCTGGGTTCGCTCTGCATCCTCACTTGACATACAGGACTGAAGGAGCGCAGGCGTCTGCTAGTCTCCTTTCATACAGCTACAGGAAGCTCTTCTCATCCGCGACAGGAGGCTCAGCTGGAGCAGCCTGGGAACAGAGGGTGAAAACTCGGCTCAGGCGGTCTCTGCCTAGCCCAGATCCAGAACAGTGTGAGCAACAAGAGCAGACAAATTCATTACAGATTGTCATATATTTTTAAAAACTCCAACAACAGTCCTATGTCCTTTAAGACACAGTTATCAGTCTTGATGTGCACATGTGCATCACATGTAGCCTCCAATAACTGCAGCAGCCAGGGATTTTTTTCCCATCCTTTCAAACTGCTCTTACGGACATTTGTCATAATCAGCACGACCAAGCTGGCGGCGCAGTAGTGCAGGCCGATTTGTAACTTCGTTAGAGGCCGCGGCGTGCTCCTTGTGGGTTTCGCGTTGGAGCCGCCTCTGTGCGCCTGTTGCGGCGCACGTGGGTGAGAGAGCGCGTGGGAGGGAGAGGAGGCGAGCGAACATCAGCAGGGGGGCTGGGAGCCTTCGCGCGCTCTCCTGTCTGCAGCACAAAACTGAGAAAGAGACAGACCAGGCTCCTTTCTCACGGCTGGCACGGACGGCGTTTTCTTGACCCCAGCCTCGTTACGTTGCGCTTGTCTTGTGTTTTTTCAGGGTCAGGGGTTCGAGGTCCTGATCTGCCAGGCCTCCTACTGCACCTGCAGGATCTGTCTGCCCACCTCGTCTCCCTGCCGCCACCCACGTCCCAGTCAGTGGCACTGAGGATCAGTGGGCATCCTCCTCTTCGTTACCGCACTGCTGACGACTAACTCTCTCTGCCTCCCCCTCTGTTCTGGGCTAAGAAACTGAGAAGAGAAACCTAAAAAAAGGAGCATCTCGCCCCCCTCATTTGTACCCCACTGTATTTTCTAACAGAACATCTTTTTACTGATGCGTTCCTTCTGGGTCGTTTCATTAGCATCTTTTTACAGCGTGACTCTCTTGGCAGGAAAATTAAATAACATTGTTTTTATAGAAAACGAGAGAGGCACTTGAAGATATGTATTTACTGTGTGTATGTGTTAGCTCAATATGAAGGCTAGGGAGATCTTTCTACTGAATCAAATGCCCCCAAAAGACTAGGAACTGGTCCACAAAGACCGGCCTACCATGGTGTTTCTTGCAAGAGTAGCTACACAAGTTGTGCTAGAAGCTCCAATTTGCAGTAAACCAGCCCGATTTGGAATTGACGATCGGTTCTTTAATTGTTGTCTCACAGCAGCATCCCCTGTACTGAATTGGGAGAACAGGGCACAGGCAGATGAGCTCTTCTGAGCTGCCCAGCCAGCATCCCCATTCACGCGTTTGACTTGGTGCCCGCAGCTCCACGGTGCCGTACAGGAGAGCTCAGGCCGATTTGAGGAGCAACGCCCTCTCCCCACTGACATCACAGCACACCCGCAGGATTCTGGGTAGTTGTCATGATCGTAATCTCTCCTCTTAAGGGCGCTTCTGCCCTTTTGTATTTTAGTTGAGTACATGCACCTGCCCCCTGTTTTGTCTCCTTATTGCTCTTGCTATTCCCGGCTCTGCATTGGAAGACAGACACCCGGAAACCCACCTACCAGCGGGTCCAGGAGAGAGGGGAGGGGAGGGCCCTCTCGGGGGTGGGGGGCAGGCCTGTCAGATTGCTCTGGGCGCTGTCGTCTTCAGACTTCCCAGACTCCAGCCTCGTGTCTCATGCCACGCAGGGAGCCCCAGCGATGGGGACTTTGCGTTTCGTCCACAAGGCTCGCTCGAGCATCCGGAATCCGCAATGCTTCCTTGTGGAGCAGAGGTCTGATTCCTGCAGCTGGACGTCCTTTCTCGGGGAGTGGGTAGTGGACTCGCGACCGGAAAAGCCCAATCCCAGACTCCAGAGAAGCGCACTTGAAAACCCTGAATTCCTCTGGCTGAAGCAGAAGTTGTAAGCTTGGTGTCGTCCAGCCATCCTCTTCCAGGAGAGGGCTTTGATCCCATGAGGACTGTTACAAGAGCTGGTCCTTAGATCCTGTGATGGGTTTGCAGGGCGTCCTGTCCAGGGTGTACCTCTCCTAGCT
Organism: Lepisosteus platostomus; assembly: GCF_059453375.1. Lineage (NCBI taxonomy): Eukaryota > Metazoa > Chordata > Actinopteri > Semionotiformes > Lepisosteidae > Lepisosteus > Lepisosteus platostomus. The sequence continues at coordinate 17,346,205 of NC_142623.1, forward strand.
GGGTTGGACTCCAGCCCCCCCGACCCTGAATTGGATGATGCTGTTTGAAAATGGATGGGTGGATGGATGATTCAGGATTTCTTAAAAATTGAACATGAATTGCTTAATTGGCCAGCGTGGGGGTGCGGCACTTAATGCAGCTGCCTAACAGCTCTTGGGTCCTGGGTTCAACTTTGGGCTGGAGGTCCATCTGTGTGAAGTCTCTCTAGGTGTTCTCTAGGTGCTCTGCCTCCCCATCCCACCTCTGAGACACTCTGATACTGGCTATACAGAAAGATTCCTTTCCACGAGGAGCAGGAGATTCACACATCTTGTCTGGAGTGTCTGGAGTAGCACTGCTGCGGTGCCGGTGCCAAAGTAGCTGGAATGAAGGTGCTGATGAAGCAGAAGAAAAATGTCTTAATCAATCCGTAATGTTTGGTACAGCATTAATGGTTTAATAGAACCTGCTGCAGCGGATCACTTTAAAATTGAAGGGATTGCTGCAACTCAGACTTGTAAAAGCGGACAGAGTGCAGACCACAAGGCTTAAAAACCGAGGGCTGGAGGGCACTTTTTACGCAAAGAGTGGTGGTAGCGTGGAGCAACCTACCCAGCCGATGTTCTTCAAGCCGAAACCCTGGTTTATTTCAAGATACGGCTGAATGAGCCGAGCTAATTAACTGCTAGCGACGGCCAGACGTACGGAGGTTTTACTTAGAGGAACTGTCTGCGCCTGGAGGCTTTGAGCGCTGGGTTTTGAAAAAGATACAGAAGGAGTTGCCAACGCCAGAAAGAGAAGAGAGTGGGCAGATGAACCTACTGAGACAGACCGGGGCAACGTGACCGCTGGACGTAGCAGACAGACGCGCTCCCTCGCTCTCTGTCTCCATTAAGCCAGTCGGCATGTAGTCCTGAAGTCGCCACCCAACCGCCGCTGTCATCCTCTGATGAATAGCCAGGCTAATTACGCAGATTACAGGGCAATTAGCGGCCGATTAATCAGCACGGCGCCGCGGTTATTAATTTATAGGGAGGAAAAGAAACAGAAGACCATTCTCTTTCTCCTTAGCGCACCGACGAACGCTGGTAGACACCTTCTAAAAGCCAACCGGTTATAAAACGTGAACATAAAACTGGTGTCTAAGACTGTCCTGATCTCGGCTGAAGTGTGGATCGATTCATTCCGTTTTTTTCCATGCCGTTTTTAAAAAATATATTAGACAGCGATGTTTTAGGGTAATCTCTACGCATTTCACATAATCCCAGTAAAACAAGTTGACGAGTAAAATGCAGGAATCAAGTATCGGCAAAAAATGAGAGCAAACGAAATGTACTGTATCTGTCACCAGTAAAAGATGGAACTAAAGAATACTAGCAAAAATAGCCGGGACCGTGAATTTGGGAATTTGAACAGCGATGAGACGAATGTAGCATCGGAATTTAGCTGTTATAGGAAAAAGTCTAAGGAGTCGAGTCGAGATAAGATACAGAGACCCTCTATATGCGAAACCCTGGTGAACCCCTTTGAATTTGTCTTAATAGATACCTCTACTATATTACTTACTGTCCTTAACTACGGACAATTTATTGATTAAGTGAAAGTTTATCAATAATCAATACAAATATTGTATTATTAATAAACTTTCTAACAGCAAGAGAATGGCTTTTAAACTAATTATCAAGGTTTCTGTTTGAACCGGGCAAGAAATCTGTGTTTTAATTAAAGCCACTCAATTAGTCCAATCTAAGTAGCCGACGTTTGGACTCCCAGATCTTAAATTGTATACATTAGCGATGTCACGCGTCCTTGCTGCGCAAAGACTCCACCACTAATTTTGGAGGAAAAAAAAAACTACATACAACTGCACTGCAAAGAAATCCGGGGCTTAATTCTTTCAATTTCATTTGACTCACGTAGCGCGCCGAAGACGAAGAAGAAAAAGAAGGTAAAAAAAGTCAGGGTGCTTTCATTTTCTCTTGAAGACAGATCGCGGCTAATTTAGGCTGATATCCCCCTACGCAAAGGTCACTTTATTAAACTGCCTAACGACAGCTCCCTCGCGGCAGACGAGCTCGTTAGCTTTGCGCCGTAACCACCAGCAACCGGGCTTGGACTCCCAGAGCTGGTATTTAACCGCTATGCGAGATCTTGCACGCCGAGATGTAACTTACTGCGCGGAGCCGGGATCAGAGGTGATAACTATTTGATCACAACATGCAAATATATTGGTTTAACGAGCGTACGAGACTTTTTTTTTAAATGCGTGGTATTTAAATTAGCCTGCAGGTAAATGATTTTTTTAAAAAAGCACCATCCTCGCATTTGGCCTTTAATTTCTTCTTCTCGCTTGTACCGGGTGGTCTCCTGGGCTTGTGTGCGCGATTCTCTGAAGGGTTTTTGTTTTTTCTACGTGGTCAGGCTAATCCAGCAAAATTCCGCAGAGAATTTAGCGAAGGTGCTCCAAATGAGAAAAAAGTGAGTGCTGCCAAAGTAACTTTTATCTTAACTGGTCTCTAAAATGACCCGTACATCTTTGCTTTAGGCACTAAGTTGTTCGCTCCCATTAAAATTGGGGCACCTCTGTATTTTTGAGTGGACTGGAGACCTGTAATACCGCACTTGTCCACTAGGGCGCACAACTCTTTTGACATGAAGCAGAGAGGGAACACTGGGCCCGGTTTGCTATGATACTCTTCCCTCCTATTCCTGTTCCTGTTTGGATACCCGTATTATTAAACGAGGACGTGGAAACCACTCCAGAGCAACCAACAAAACACAGAGCAGAACTGGTGTGACTAGGACTCGAAGTTCTAACTCCTTCCTCAAACCACATTTTGCTGCTGTGTGGGCATGTCTGTTGGATAATGGAGACGAGACTATTGAGTTTCCTCGGCACAGGATTTCATCAAGAAATTGGAGTTTGACCATCATGCTTGTGATGTGTAAGCATGTGTAAGCACAGCAAATAAAAACTGGAGGATAAATTCTTCAACTGGGGGTCGAAGAACAACTTTTGAGTAACACAAGTCCACAAAAGAGGAATCGGTTTCATCTGTCAGCTGTGTTAAAGAAAGTGGAAGAGAGTTTGTGGCCCAAACAAGACACCAAGTGAACAGCCCTTGTCCACAAATTGTAGTTTTATAAAGACGCTAAAGCCCCAAACTCCAAAGGGACATGATTAAAATTTAAAATAAACACAAGCCTGGAATAACGTTGACATTGCAGGTCCAAAATCAGAATTAGCTTCTCGCAAAGAACCAATACAATCTCAGACACACTGTAATAACTGGAATCCCATTGAAAATAATATGAACATATCCTTGGTCATTGACGAAATTATTATACCTGCACGTTATTATGTACATTAAATTAAATGGTCTGGGGAGAGATCCATGTTTAAACGGTTTAAAACAGACGTAATGGCGGTAACGTTTTTGTAGCATGCAATTGTACTACAGTATGTAACCCCTGAGGAGGTTATATGTACTCTTGTTAGTATTGTATACATTTTCGTTGTTGCAATCAAAAAACAGGTACAACCGGGAAAACTGTGAGCGGAAGTGACAAGTGACCTTCAGCGGCGAATTGCAATGCGTTGCCTCGGGAGATAGGGCGGGGCCTTTGAGCACATGGCACCACCCAGGGGAGGAGCAGAATCAGCGAGAAACAGTACAAGGTGTCGCGATTGTGCTTCAGTGCTAAATGAGTTGTTGTGCTGAGGGCGTTTGACCGCCGGCAGTGCGTTGTGACGTGACATTTAACGTCTGCCAAACGCAAAGGGTGAGCCACAGCAACCCGACCGGCTTGGCTCATGGGCCGAAGCGTCAAGTCATCAATCAAGCTGCTCCTGCACCACCAACGCGAAGATTAATTACGTAATGAACAGATCATTCCCTTGCTAATTATTAAAGGTTGCCTAATAATGACGGAAAACTAGGGCTGGCCTAGGAGCCTATGCCAGTAGTTATGGGCTTTTGCCGGCTCTGCACCCTAATAAATACTGAACCCACAGAAGAGCCCTATATATGAGCCTGCTGTGCAATCACTTCAGGCTATGAGGCGCAGGTAACCCAGCACCACTGGCGATACAAAACAGCTTTATACATTTTGACAATAGAGAATGGTAACAAAACGGGTGAATACCTTCACTTAACTGGCATGGTCCTTGGTAAAACTACTTGTCTAAAAGAGAAATATCTCGAAGTGCTCTTGCTACTAAAGTGTAAGCAAGTCTCTTATTTTGGGGGTGGCCGTGGTGAGTGGGGGGGCAGATCGTCCCCTTTGACCAGGTTTTCTTGATTAACCCCTGCTGCCGACATGGTGACGTGGCGAAGGTTGTGTGTATATTGGAGATCTGGGTACTGGCTCTCGTTGGTGGCCTGTATCTTTTGTTTTGCACCGCGGAACGTGAGCTGGGAGCGGGGGGTGTTGCTCTGAGAGAGAGATCGGGAAGCGGTCAGGTGTTTTTGCACTTTTGTTTGCCCGCTGGGGTTAAGCGGGTCTTAAAGTGAGCTGGTTGTGGAGATAAGAAGCCCCTGTTGTCTCCTGAAGCTTCCCCCTCCCAGCTCAGGTCCTGTAAATGGTGAGCTTGTGCGATTGTCCCTCTTTATTCTGCTTCACGGGTTTTCATATGGTTTTAAGGAGAAAACACACAATCTTGCACTTCAAATATCAGTCCTCGAAGTTTATGTATGATATTTAAAGTAGGTTTTAGGTTTTATTTGGCATGCGGTGGCTAGATGTGAGTGAGATTTACCGGGCTGATTTTTTACTGCAGAAAAATCGACTGCTTTCACCTTGTAAGACCTGAGTGGTATTTTATTACGCGTGGCTTGCTTGGTAAACCGTAGTGAAGCAACCGGCATGACGCGACTTGAACTATTTTGCTTCGGTTTAATGTGAATAAAATAAGCCATTTTGGGGCCCTGTCTAAATTATCGTAGGCCCTACACATTAAAAGAATGTGGTCTGTACTGTAAGAAGTCCCTCATCGATTTCCTTTCGGGATCAATAAAGTTTTATCTATCAATCTCACCTAGATGAAGGGTGGTGCTGTCGGATTACATCGGGTATACAGTGCCTATAGAAAGTCTATACCCCAACCCTTGGACTTTTTCACATTTTATTGTGTTATAGCATGGAACTATAATTGAGAATGTCTGCCACTCATCAACACAAAGTACTCTGTAACCCCACCCACAGCTGTGAGTCTCTATCGGCGTTGCACATCTTGACACTAGACTTTTTGCCCATTCTCCTTGGTAAAATTGCTCAAGCTCCATCAAGCAATTTTTGAGTCATTCTACAGATGCTCAATTGGGTTGAGGTCTGGGCTTTGGCTGGGCCACTCCAGGACATTAACCTTTTTGGTTTTAAGCCACTCCAGTGTGGCATTTGCTGTATGTTTCAGGTCAATGTCCTGTTGGAAGATGAATCATCTTCCCAGTCCCAGTGCTCTTGCGGATTGCAGCACGTTTTCCTTCAGGATTCTTCTGTACCTAGCTCCATCCATTTATCCTTCTGTCTTAATGAGTTTTCCAGTCCCTGCCGCAGAGAAGCGTCCCCAAAGCGTGATGCTGCCACCACCATGCTTCACTGTAGGGATGGTGTTCCCAGTGTGATGTACTGTGTTAGGTTTGCGCCCAACATAAAGTTTAATTTTGGTCTCATCAGACCATATACTCTTCCTCTAAATTGTTGAGTCTCTCACATACCTTTGGGATAAATCCAGTCGAGACGTGATAAGAGTTTTTTTTTCCTCAACAAAGGCTTTTTTCTTGCCACCCTTCCGTACAAGCCAGGTTTATGAAGTGTGCGTGCTATTGTTGCCAGTTCTGGGCAGATTCACAGTTGTTCCATATTTTCTCACCTTTTTAATGACAGACTTCACTGTGCTTTGAGGTATATTCAATGCCTTGGAAATGTTCTTATATCTTTGCCCTGGCTGGTATTTGTGAAGAGCTGTCTCGTAACTGCTTGGAACGTTCCTTGGTCTTCATGGTGTGGTGTTTCCAGGTGTATTTATTCTGAAATCATGTGAAACACCTCAACTGCACACAGGTGGACTCCAGTCAAGTAATTATGGGACATGGTGAAGAGAGTTGATTACTTCAGGGGTAATTGAGGTGTGTCAAAGCAAGGGGGTGAATACTTATGCATTCAATTATTTTCTGTTTTTTATTTGTGATAAATTAAGTAAAATATCTGGATTTATTTTTTTCACTTTAACACAATAGAGTACTTTGTGTTGATGAGTGGCAAACATTCTCAGTTAAACGCATCATGGTTCCATGCTGTAACACAATCAAATGTGAAAAAGACCAAGGGGGGTGTAGACTTTCTAAAAGGCACTGTATGTCCAGCAATTATGAGGGGGTTCCCTGCGCTGGATAGCAACAGCAACCAGTGAATTTAGGGGTCAATAACCGATGCAACTGGTGTAGGATGAAGTACCCTCCTTACACAGGCATTGCATGATTGTTTCTGTTTCCCACCTATGAAACCACACAGCGCAGCTCGCAGTACTATTGTCACCCAGCACGCAGCACGTCTGTGTGTGATCTGGGCCCCCAACCCGCGTCGATTCGCTCGAGTCGCGTTGGCTACATCTCGTCTGCAACAAGGCGTTTCTGAGAACCCAGCGCTGGGGGACAGAAAGAGGTTGAAAGGTCCAATGAAGCAAGCAGGTCCGTTAGAAGGTTCGATGAACTTAATTAACAGAACATCGGGTGGGAACCTAATCGGGAAGCCGCGGGAGAAGGCTGGGAGCAGGGCTGGGAACAAGTGTGCCGAAGGGTCCTGTGTCACCTCGGCCCAGGGAACCGGCCCAGCAGAGGCAGGGGACAGGAAGAGTGCGCCTTCTGCCTCGCCCCCCACCAGGAAAAAGAACAGGTCAATAAAACCAACATGGCCAGAGTGACAAAGACCCGAACGAAAGAGTTCACATGTAAACATTGCAGGTGCCGCTCTAACAATGGAGGAGATAATGGGAAGGCTGGGAGGAATAAGGACAAAGTGGATCATTTTGCTGGGGTTGGCAGTGGCAGTAAACCAGCCAGGGCTGTGTGTCTCCTACTGTGGGTGTGCAGTTTGACTACTGTGTGATGAGCATATTCAACCTCCCCGTTGCCTTCCCACACTCCTGCCGGCCGCGAGTGCTACAGGCTGACGACTGGAGGAGCTCTGTGGACTTGGGGAGCCGGTGGTGGTGGTGGGGGGGAATGGTGTGGTTGTGGAAGACAAAAATGGAAAATTATTACTGTTGTTTTCATCTCGGCCTCCCCCCCCCCACCCCCCCGGCCCTTGTACTAGGAGGGGTCAAGTGTGATTTCTCAACCCGGAGAGAAGCATCGCTGTCACAGCTGCCAATCAATGCGCACATTCCGCAGCAACCCCGTTGCCAGGCAACCGAGGGATTCTGTTGCTAGGCACCCAGAGCTACGAGGAGTGCAATTTATTTATATACTTACTCGTATACCTATATATTATAATTGTTTTATTTATGCACTTGGATCGGGATTTTATTCCAAGGTGGCTTCCAGAATATACATGCACAGAATAGATGGACGCAAACAAATTCAGCTTCTATAGATGTGCAACCACAGACTGATCTTTTGACGTTTTTCTTAACTGAACAGCCGTGTCTGGAAACTGAAAGGCGGCTCAGTGGATGAAGTGGATGAAGCGGATTTACCTGTCGAGGGCACCCAGGTTGGGGTCTAATTAAGCCCCCCCAGGATTTCTGATGAGGCCTCATCTTTCAGAGCAAGAAAAGGTGGGGGCAGTGATATTTTTCTGTCGGTCTGAAGGCTTATTTATCCTTCCCCGTAAGATCTGCTGCCTGGTTCTTCTGCTCTTGACAGGTGTTGAACAGGCATCCTCTGATAATTTCAGTGCTACAGGGCCCAGGATGAGGGTGCCAGTCGAACAGGAACATGCTGCCGTTCACACTTGTCTGATCTGTGACCTGTTCAAAGCATTGCTCTGTTGTGTAAAGCCTGCCGGACACTACAACAGGGGGTCTCGCAGTCTGGGCCTTCCTGCAGCTCACAGAACCCTGGTTCCTCGGGCCTGAGCGCCTGTTAGGATCAAGAGCAGCTGGGTCCACTGTCTCCATTCTGCAGCACAGCTGAATTTGAATGCAATGCATTGCACTGCTAGACCGCCAAGCATTCCTTCAACAATGCCGTCTGGCTCCGAGAGTCTTGCGACAACCGATTGCAAAGCAGGCGCTGTTTTGCTGTTTGCAGATCTGTTGCGCTGCATTGGATGAAACACCGCTGGTCTTGCTACTACTATTGCACCAGCAGGGCAGGCCGCAAGCGACAGGGCTCAGGGGGCGAGTGCTGCTGTTTCTGTGTTGTTGTGGCAAGTGGCTGCCCCTCTACCGGGAAACGTGAGCGAATTGCGTTTGAAGATTTGTAAGGGGGGAGGGCAGCGGCCTCCACGTGTCACCCCTCAGCAATGGGCCTCCGAACGCTGCGCAACGCAAAATTCGCTCCCCCCTGCTCAGCGCCTGTTTGGCAGTGGGTTGTTGCGAGACTCTCGGAGCCAGAAAGCATCGTTGAAGGAACTGTCGGCGGTCTAGATAGGAAAGGGAGAGGACTGCGCCAAGCAGGAGGGAAAAGGAAAGGAACCACAAGAGCCATTTCTCCTGTGAGAGCTGGCCAGTGTCCCTGACTGGGGGGCTCACCTCCCCATGCTCGGCTGCACATCAGCTCCACCTCCACTGGTCACAAAGCCATGATTCTCCAACGCAAAACTCCGTCCCTCCAACAAACGGCATGGGAATCTCCACTGCAACCTTCTTTGACTTCCCCGACCCCCCAAACAATTTTCCCACCTCAGCATTCCAAGCCACGGAAATCACTAATCAGAAAGATCTGGAAGAGCCCAGAGATGGTGATAATGCAATACTGCCGAATAGGAAGCTTTTATTAATCACGGCGTAATGGGCTTTCAAGATTTTTTCTAACTATTGAAAAACGGAGACTGGAGATCCTTATACTTGCACTCTCAAATACAGTCACACCCACACACAGAGCCTATCTGCGCCCTGTTTAAGTGGAAAAAAACCTCTGGCAGGCAGAGAGCTGGTATTACAATGTACTAACAGGGATGTGTGGCGAATTGATTTTCCTGGGTTTTCAAGGTTAGTGAGGAAATGCTATCAAAGGCTACATAAATGAATTATATATCCTCCCACTGTGAAAGGTGGATTTACATAAGCCTGTTAAGCTCCATTAAAAAAAGTCTGTCAAAAAATAAATGCTTTGAACCCCCCTCCCCTCTGTTTGTAAATCTGTGTAAGAACTTTTCTGAGTTGTCACTTGAGAAGAAATCAAATCTGGATGGCTACTGTTTTTTTCACAGCATTGCTATAGCCACTTTAACACTTTCTTCACCAATGCTCTTGCACAGTCAGTGTGAGCGTCAGCAGCATTGTCCCGACTTCCCAGGTGTCCATGGGGCAAGAGCGGTACAGCACAAGTTACACACTGATCTGGAACCAGTGCAGTTTTGCACAACAGGGTGCCCTTTATGGTGAAAACATGGCGGCGTTCAGTAGGTCACTGTGAAGTCATGGTAACAGCACTGTATACTTCAAGGGTGTACTACTGAGTCCGATTCCAGCTGCAGCACACCCCAGGAAGGTAACGTCCTTGACAGTGAGCAATAAAATGACTGTGAAACCTGCCGTGTTAATGCACCAAACCTTTATCCACTCCTGCACTCTGCGTTTACTTGTAATGGATTGTCGAAGTTTGCACCACAATTCACCACACGTGTCTGTTGCATGAGTGTTTCTAAGGCTGTCCGAAATATGCTTGCTTGTTAAAGGTACTGGATCAGACCCTTTGCATGCTTCAGCTTGATTTCATGATATTGTATTGCACTGTACCCTGCCTTTACCATAATACGCAGTGGTAAGTGTTACTAAGTCTGTTCGGAATAAGCTTGCTCGTTAAACGTATTGGATCGGACTCTTTGCCTTTTTTCCCCTGACGCTGCCTTATTTCCTGACATGTCCATCCAGAGATACTCGCTTCGTGTTCACCATTCAGCCCCACAGCAATCCAGCGATTACCCAGTTTCTGCGGAGATGATGGGCGGGAGGGAAAAAAGTTTTACTGTATGCTAACGGTTATTGCTTTTTGCACTGTCATTTGTCTGTCTTACCAATAAACCTCCTTGAGTTTGAAGTGAAAGAGAGCAGATGTCATTTATTTCTCCAGCTCTTCTGTACATGGTGAGCTTTCTCTTTTTTTTAGAAAAGCCAGACCTCCTGAAGTAGCTGTGTGGCTTAAAACTTAAAATGGACTATTTTATGTAACATCAATGCATGGATGTAAGGGGAAACGTGTGCATTTTTTAAATTTCACTTGACACTGGAGACCCTTTCAAAGCTCAAAATCCCTCGGAGCCTACACCTACTTTCTCACTTTTACGAGAGCCTGCTATAGCAAAAGTGCTGTGAAGTACAGTAAACCGCCATGAAAACACAAGGTGAAGCATTCCATTCTGCCTGCAAATGACAGCTCACTCAACTGCCCAAGGTGTAAGGATGGTACAAACCTAGATCCAGGCAGATTAACCACAGCGTGGGATGCAATGGGTTTGGCTGCATCAAAGAAAACACCCTGCCTTTGGATCTCAAGGTATACAACCTTAATGCAGAAAGCCAAACACACAGAATAAATAATTACAAAACACTCAATATCTCTGCACAAAAGAGCGATGCATTTTTAATATTTCCCAGATGTCCAAACGTACAGAAATGTAGTCGAGCCTGGTATCAGGGTTTTTATGGATGATATGGTACACGTCGACAAATCTGAAAGAGAAGCCAGTCCCCTCCTTCCTGTCTTAAAACCAATGAGGTCAAAACACCCCAGACAGACAGCTGGCTGCTCTATGCCAATATACACCCAGCAGATGATTACAGAGTCATATGTCATGTAATACATAGGCTGAAGGACGTTGATGCTGGGCACTTTTACTAGTGTCTTAAGGGGGCAGTTTGCTGACCAATTTAACCCTCCAAAGCATGTTCATTCAGGAAGCTCTTGAGATAAGGAACACAATGCTGAAGGGCTAAATGCACCGACATTTGTAGCCCATGTCCCTGTTTTTTGTTGTAAAGGAAAGCACTTATGTTTTAGCACACCATTTCTATGCACACACAGGGACGGGACATGCAGATCATTAAAAGCTTTCGAAGTAACAGTTAGCAGTTCTTAAAGGTTTTGGTTAAAGTCATTCACTTGACTAAGGTGTGGGTCACAGGTGATTTTATCCAGATAATCCAGAATGGAGAATAGAGAACTCTCATTGCTCTGGTCAACAGGGCATCCTTATCCTCTGTCCATCACAGCTTGACCACACCCCTTTACTCCCATAGAATGATGTAATCTACTTATCATCTCCTTAGCTGGGCTGACTGGAGCAATCGCAGTACAGTACCCTGCCCTGCGTAAAGATCTACATTTGTTCTCACAGCTCTCTGATAATGGTTACAGGGCCCAGAAGCACAAAACGCCTTATGTATCAAGTATGGATTTCATTCCACTTCACCAAGACATTGATTTCGAAGTGCCGAGTTACTTAATACAATACCTTTAAGATCCAAAATCACTGAAAAGGAACACAGAGCAGGGGAATTGAACCAAAGCAGTTTTATGCAACTAGCCTCTGAGCTCTGGGGAACGTCTGGGGTGCCACATTGTCCTGCACCCAGCTGTACAACGAGAAGCCATCATCAATATTTGCACCACGCCTGGAAAGCAGGGACTGTTACTTATTCTGGGAAACCAACATATTATGTTAAAAGGGGAGGGGGGGTGTGGGGGGCACTGATGGAGAAAAACTACTAATCCAGGAGCCCCTAGAGAGAAATAAGAACTACAGCAAAGTGCCTGGCACAACAAGAGCAGGCACCAACCCAGCAGGGTGTATGTGCCGGTGTAAGTGCTCAGGCGTAAAGCAGGTGCCTCTTAAAAAACACATGTGTTGTGTGGCAGTGGTGACACAGTTCTGCTATTGTTTTGAGGAGAGGGCTCAATTCAATCTAGCATGGTTCTTCTAATGTATGCACTGAGCTAAACAAGCTCGGATCCCGCCCCTCCCCTCCTGCTTCCTGTGACCTCTGGACTCATTTCTCACTCACTGGGCTGTCTCGCCAGGAACAGACGCAGACAGACGCAGATCCCAGCCTCCGTCCAACAGTAAAGGCTACTGACATTTCGGCGCGGGCCTGCTCTGCTGTCCTGTTACCCCTACCCTGGCAAAGACCCATCTGACGACACTGAACGGACGAAACCAGCCCCTCCCCACCCCTCTCCCAACATTCCCCAAGGATTCGGCCGAGGGGACACCTGGTTGACGCTGAACACAAGAGGTGTGGGATATATAAGGTTGAAAGAAACAAGCACCCACCGGCACTGGCGGGCCGACCGCAGGTCCCCTGCCTGGCCGTCCTCTGGCGGTGTTCGGCTTGGGCTGAAGAGGAGGTGGGGCTCGTCGCAGGGACTCCGCCCAGCTACGCGTATTCTCAAGCAATAACAACGACATCCGTATTATCTACCCAAGAATACCCGTGGCTGAGACGGAGCAGGTGGCGTAGCCTCCCACTCCCCCGCCGGCTCCTTTCTGCCAGGACCCCCCTGCTCCTGTGCTGGGACTGGTCCGACAGCGAGGGGGGTGGGGCCGGGGGGGGGGGGAGGGAGGGCGTGGCTGGGCTGAGGTTGAGGTTTCCAAACAGGGGGCTCCACCGGGGTTGAAGCCGCAACGAGCTGGAAAGGAGAAGAAGGCAAAATGTCATTTTCTGGGGACATATAAATGTTCCCCCAGCAGTGCAGGTCTAGGGAAGTCCTGAAGGGTCAATGGATCTGGCACTGAGTCAGATTCACGGGTTGAACAGAGCGAAGTGTGGATTCTGTATGGCTTTTCTGGGAAACAGAGGTAATGGAAGATCAGAAAGCTATGGGCTGCACAGCAATAGTTAGGACAAACAGACACAGAAGGAGAGGAAGAGAGAGTCTCATTTGGAAATGACAATTACTTGTTTCCCCAACCTAGTTGGGAATTGCTTTTGGCACTGGCTATCTAGCAAAGATTGCCAGTCCTGCCTGGGAGAGACTGAGACACGCCCACCTGCGGGACTCCCTCATCATGTGACATGCTGCAGTCTCCACAGCCCCTGACAGGCAAGTGAGTGCAGATTGGAGGAGCGGCACAGTGTGCAGTGACATCACTGCCAATCCGAATGGGCTAGCCAGGTCTTAGAAGTCGCTGTTTGTCCTGGAAAGCAATGTCATTTCCATAGACATGTTTGGAGTGCTCACGGAAAAAGTGAAAGGAGATTAAGGATCAACTCCCAGAAGGGCCCAATAGAGTTGTGATGGTCTACCAAAAATGCGTTTAATCTCTAAACAGATATTACAGCAGATCCAGTGGCTCCATATCACCAGTGCTGAAATGCATGGACGATCTTAGGTCTGAATGATGGGATATTTTATTATTTTTCCAATTTTTCCAAAGAAGAGGATGAAATGTGCATTGCTAAAGCATGCTGAGTCATCCCAGAAGCGCCGACTGAGTGACCACATCACAGTCAGCCAGTGACATGACTGATGGTCTAATCCTGTCCTCACGTTGCTACTGGGGGGGTGGTGTTGGTTATCTAGCTGATACATCATCCATCCATTTTCTAACCTCATCATCCACTACAGGGTCAGCTATACCAGCAAGCAACAGGTCACAGGTGGGGTACACCCTGGACTGGATTCAGGTCCATCGCAGGACATACACACAGACACAGACACATTCAGGCACACACTCACACCAGGGCCAGCTTTCCGAGAATCCAATTAACCAGTATGTCTTATATCAGAACATACAAACTCCACACAGATAGCCTCCTAGAAATCAAACCCAGAACCCCAGCACTGAGGGGCAAGAAGGCAAACCACTGCGCAACTGCACTGTCCCCAGCTGGCATAAAACGGCAACAGAAGAGAAACAGCTTTTTCAGCATGGTCTCCCCTCACCAAATTTATGATTTTGAAAAACCCTGTATATATATATATCACCCTGCAACTCACAACTGGAAGCCTCCTGAAGCTCAGCAGGTATGAGCCTGGTTAGTACCTGGTTGGGAGACTCCTGTGAAAAAAACTAAGGTTCCTGCTTAAAGAGGTGCTAGTGGAACCAGTAGGGGGCGCTCACCCTGAGGTCTGTGTGGGACACTGTTCCAGTATAAGGATGGGGACACTATAGTGTAAACAGGCGCCTACCTTTGGATGAGATGTAAAACTGAGGTCCTGACTCTCTGTGGTCATTAAAAATCCCAGGGCGTCTCTTACAAAGAGTAGGGCTGTTACCCTGGCCAAATTTCCCCCTGGCCTTTATCAGTCATGGCCTCCAAATAATCCCCATCTATGAACTGGCTTCATCACTCTGTTCTCCTCCCCACTGAGAGCTGGTGTGTGGTGAGCATACTGGCGCACTATGGCTGCTGTCAGATCATCCAGGTGTGGCAGCAAATTGGTGGTGGTGGAGGGGATCCCCATTACCTGCTTTGGGATAGGATTTTCAACTCTCCCTTTCCCCACCCCCACTTGGAAAATGAAGGTCACAATCTGCTAGTGCCGTCACCCAGGTTCAAACCAGTGACATCAGGACCAGAGAACTACATCTGTACTGTAAGTGAGCCCCCCAGGAGTACCCATTACAGCACATCCACTGCAGTTCAGTGTAGGTTCAGTATCTCAGTATGTACATTTGGACTCAGAGACTAATGGAAGTACTTATTGACCTTGAATACTAAAATAAATTCTGCTGTTTGAACACATGCAAGAAACATCAGGATTTATTTCTACGCAGTACACGTACAGTCAACTAGTAGCCACAGATGTGTTGGTGCCTGCTCCATTTTAGACTTGGTGTTGTGTCTCACCGGGGTTCTCTCTGCCTGGGCTGCGGGGTTTAATACGGCAGGGTCCTGTGTGATGGGAATGACTGCTACAGCTGCTGATTCTGCCATCTGTACTTATCCCAGAAGACTGCAGCGAAGTCATGCCAAGCTTTGGAAGCATGACAAAAGACATCCCACAGACAGGAGGTGAAGGTGTCCAGCCCCGCAGACAGGGCTTGTTAAACAGCAGGAGAAATCCTTTGGTACTCGCGTTTGGTGCACATGTTCTGCCTCCAGCTGCTTGTGTTCTGCGTGTTTTTCGTTTTTTTTACCTGTCTCAGGGAGCCAGGCTTGTGTGCTCTGTGCAAGCACCTTCAAGTACACAGTCTTCAGCACCTCCCTCCTCTAAAAACAAGCGGGTTTGGTCAATTTTAAATGTGTGAAAGGAGGTTGGGGGGTGTGCATGCTTTTTTTCAACGGGACCTCTTGGACCCAAGATCTGCCAATAACCCTGCTTTGCTTTAGGTTTGTCTTTTTTTCAAAATCTGTGGCAAACAGCAATAAAGAACCACTTGCAGAACCAGGGAAAAACACACACACACACAAGAGCGCAATTATTCAGTCCTAAGTGCATCCCAGGGTGCAAAATACACAAACAGCGTGGTTTGCTCAAGTGGTTATGCTATGCTACACAGAAACCTTTCTAACAAAACATATTGCATTTACATATGTATACAGGCAATAGTTGAATATCATTTTTCCTCTGTTATTCTGTTTCTATTTCCTAACCCATTGTGTATTGACTACTGTTTGAATAATTGTCCAGCTTTAAATGCCGTTTGCCATGCCAACTAACTATTCCACCAAAAATGGCTTCTGTAAAGAGAGCTGATCTTGGGTACAAGCTGAAATACTTAGTGGTCACTAAAATGTTTGAAAAAATGAAAGTGCAATTATAAATGAAAGTGCAATTATAAGAAATAAAGCTTCAATTCCATGTAAAGCATCAAAGCATATTTTGCTTTGAGGGCAGATCCAGGAGAGAGGAAAATTGATTCTACCCTTCTAGACGCAGGGTGTCAAGTCTGCTCTGTTCCTAAGACCTCTCAGCACCTTGGTAAAGAACTCCAGATTTACCAACCACAGCAATCAGAAAGCACATGGCAGGCAGAAAGGAGCCCTTCAGCTCCAGGTATCTACTGTTCTATTTTCTGGGTGGGGCAAGGGGGGGTCTCTCCACAACTGTTTTGCTTTCAGGGAAGGGGAGGACTGTCTGGGCTCAACACATGCTGTCCACATGTGTCTCTAAGACCTGAGATGTGGGACCCTGGGCAGCCTGGTTAGTGCGCTGTGACAGGGCAGGTCATATACAGACCCATGGCACGGGCTCCTAGCTGGAGATCTGCTCCAATACATCAGATGTACTGCATAGGAACCAAATCTGGGGCGTCCCACCTGTAATGTCAGCACACAGCGTTCGTTTGTGTTTACGACGTCGTCGTGCGTTTGGGGATATTGCGCTACAGCACTTAGGTGCCTTGGCGGCTTTTTGCCATTCTCTGTCAGCTCTAAGACATGCACAATAAAGAACAGAAAGGTTTGGGAAACGCTGACAAAACACCACCCTGGTCCTGGTCCTGGTGGGCCGGTGCGTCAGTGGGTGTCCATTCCAGCTCATGTCTGACCAAGCTGGTTTGCTGGTTTGACTGGGCCAGTTTAACAGCTGCCGCTTGAGAGACTTAGACAGCCTGCAGACAGACCAGGCCTCCGGGAGCCGGAGCGGACAGCCCTGATGTAAACGTATAATAATAATAATAATAATTGCTTACACTTATATAGCGCTTTTCTGGACACTCCACTCAAAGCGCTTTACAGGTAATGGGGACTCCCCTCCACCACCACCAATGTGCAGCATCCACCTGGATGATGCGACGGCAGCCATAGTGCGCCAGAACGCTCACCACACATCAGCTATCAGTGGGGAGGAGAGCAGAGTAATGTAGCCAATTCATAGAGGGGGATTATTAGGAGGCCATGATTAGTAAGGGCCAATGGGAAATTTGGCCAGGACACCGGGGTTACACCCCTACTCTTTTCGAGAAGCGCCCTGGGATTTTTAATGACCACAGAGAGTCAGGACCTCGGTTTTACATCTCATCCGAAGGACGGCGCCTGTTTACAGTATAGTGTCCCCGTCACTATACTGGGGCATTAGGACCCACATGGACCACAGGGTGAGCGCCCCCTGCTGGCCCCACTAACACCTCTTCCAGCAGCAACCTTAGTTTTTCCCAGGAGGTCTCCCATCCAGGTACTGACCAGGCTCACACCTGCTTAGCTTCAGTGGGTTGCCAGTTGTGAGTTGCAGGGTGATATGGCTGCTGGCCATGATGTAATTGCCATTAATAAGAGGCCACCAGCCTCACCTGTCCTGGAACTCTTCTGCCTTCACCTTCCCCCTTATTACATACTACGCCCCGTTTAACAGTCTGCTGTCGTTTGAGACTCACTTTCCTTCCAACCTCCTAAGAGCTTACAAGCGGGACGCCATCCAACGTGACATGCCTGTTTCTTCTGTAGCAGCTCCTTGATCCCTGAACCTTATCCTGCTGCTTCTTGGAGGATCTGAGAGAAATCAAATTGAACAAAATCCTGCATTTCTGGGACACCCACATTTAATACACTGCATCCTATGCTCAGCTCTGAAAAGACCTCCCTGTGTTCTGATTTCCTTATTTCACTGCTCAGGAACTAGTTGGCTTTGACAGTAACTTTAAAGATTTTGGGTGCTTGCTTTTCATTATCTCCTACATGATTTTCATTATCTCCTCCATGGCAGAGATTCAGCTCCTTTAACATATCGGTGTATGACATTTTTTTTAGACCTGGAATTATTTTAGTTGCTCTAAACCCCAAAACCTTTATAATCCTCTGCAGCTAAAGCCATTTTAAAGTCAATTTAACTCTTAAATTAAGTATAGATTAATGTACTTATATACAATTTTTGTATCAAAGCTGGAATAATATCTTGGAGTTTTTGTCTCTCTCTCTCATTTTTGTAATTAAGACACCAGAGATAGTCAAATGAGTGTCCAATATTCTATCTGAATATATCAATCAACCTGAATTTGTGCACCTCGTTACTAATTTGAGTGATGCAGTCAATCTCTGTGTTCCATGGCCTGCAAAAGCACATCTTACAAAATGGTGAGGAAAATGGCACAACATTTACAGGAAGTGTATTTGAAACTGAGAACAGCTGGAACACTACCTTACACAAAGGGTGGTGGGAGGCTGGAACAAGCTATGCCTAGCCATGTTGTTGAAGGGGATACCTGGGCTTTTTTCAAGAAACAGCCGGATGTGATCCTCAGATCAATTGGCTACGAGATACCAGATGATCTGAATGGTCCTCTTGTTTTGTAACTGTTCTCATACTCTCACAGCAGCACTATTCTACGAACTTCCAAACAAGCTATGTGGGCGGAACGGGCGCTTGTCGTTTGTATCTTTTCTGGTATTCTTACTGTATTGGATTGTACTGTGCTGTTGAGCCTTAAAGATTTCATCCCCACAGCAATGGATTACCAAAGGCAGTAAAAATGGTAACACTTCACATTACGAATCTAGAATTACAGAGTACTTACAAATTAGTTTTTAATAATATACTGGCAAAAGGCACAGCCCACAAACTGCTTTGGAATTATGCCTCCTAACTTTGTAATTGTGTATACATTCATGTGTAATTACTATAGAATTGTACATTGTATGGCAAGCGTGAGATTATTCTTGATGAGGGTGTTCTTGAAAAGACTGCATTTTAGTGGACAATGTTACTGGGATTGTATGACAGGGGGATGCTCTGGAGTATCTCAATCACTGGAGTATAAAAGCAGGAGGCGAAACAGGATGTAGCCCAGATCACAAGATAATGTTGCAGAAAACACTGCAAGCCTAGGACAGAAAGCATGTGGTGATGCAGATTTGAAGACTCCAAGGAGTGTTGTCAAAATATTGCAGTGCTGTTTAACAAAGCATAGCTTCTGTGTTTAACTGTCAGTCTGGAATTTTAGTAACATCTTAAAAACTTGATAAGGCATCATCATGTAACACATGCACTCTGTATGTCACTACAATGTGGCTACAACTTTATGACTGGGTGTCTGCCATAAGTACTCTACCCTTCTTTCAGTGATCTGGAATAACATAACCAAACCAAAATGTTCTAGCTACATTTGGACACAGCATAACAGTGCTAGCTCTCTGTGTGGATCACCAGAAGCGAAAGAATAATCCTATTTCATGTCTCTGGAACATTTTCTTTCATGCTGAGAGCTAATTTGCAAAGTTCTCACAGGAAGGAAAAATACAAATCTGATTGCCACTTCAGTTTCTCTTTGTGAGTTTGAGAGTGAATTAAAAAAAAGAAATTAAAAGGTATCTTTTTTGTGGCATTGCTCACCACGGATTAACAATCTCCTGGATGCTAAGAAATGTGTGAAATCAGACATCATGACTTCTGTGGAAGCAAAGGTCTGAGAACGCCATTGAATCACAGACTGCACAGGGAACGAATTCATTTACGGATTTACAGCAAACCCTTCAGAAGGATACAATGCATTAAAATGCATTAAAGAGACTTTTTTTTTCTCTCCCAGGAAGCTCAACCTTACCTTCCTCTTGTTAGACGAGGCTGGCTTTTACAGCTCAGTCATCTAAAACACAATACTAGAGAATGTGCATTACTCTATTACATAATTGTGCATTAGTCATTAAGATTTAATAGGTTTGCCACACATTAAGAGACAAGCAATAAAAGAAACCTTTCAAAGTATGTTGACAAAGCTTTGCTTTGTAACACATTTTTAAAAGCTTGTAGAACTGAGCTGATTGAGATAAGGGTGGGGCCAGTTGGGCAGGTTGAATAAATGAAGCAAAGATCCCTTCAAATCCCTATAAATACCATCAACAATTGCATCCAATTGACATTGAGCCCTAGTGCTTACTGCATCCATCTCTGGCTCAATTGAAATAACCACTGTTTGTGCAACATAGTGGCCTCAACAATCCTATCTTTGTACTGTGAAAAGATACTGTAGTTACCATGTAACAGAAGCACCAATTTCATAGCACAAAAATGGGCGTTCACATCTTGAATCCAAGCTGACATTACCTTGCCTAGAAAACAGACCATGCTCCCAAGCTTCAGAACATGAATTTTCTAGATCTATCAGCTTATTTAACTTTCAAAACAACTGTACCTAACTCAATATTTCTTTTTCTGGAATAAAAAGACACCGTAGTCACTTAAAGAAATAATTAAGAAAAAACAGACGTCTGATTAAAAAAAATATTTGCAGTATAAATTTAGGTTGAATGATTGGTTTAATTTTTTGCAGATGTTTTGACAAAACAGAAACTACAATCTGAAAAACATTACATATTCAAGCTTTAGGGCCCATGGTATTAGTCTTTTTTAAAATAACATAATGAATATGAATACATAAACAATCATGATTCAATTTATATTGATGTGTACCACACCACAGCGGTCGAGAGCTGTGATTGGTCAGTCTTTTCTTGCTGCAGAGGCAGAGGGCTGGAACATAACAGAACAGGCTCTGCAGAGGCCGGTCAGGTCTATACTGTACCTCCTGAGTTACCATCTTTACACAAAGAGTTACGGGGGTATGGAACAAGCTACCCAGCCGTGATGTTGAAGCTGTTACTGTGGCTGCTTTCAAGAAGGAGCTGGATCAGCTAACCACTAACTACCCAACAGGTTGGATGGCTGAATGTCTTGTCTGGAGTTTCTTATGTTTCTTGATACAGTAGGTGCCAGGAGTGTGACAAGGCTCGGAGAAGCCATGTCTGATACTAACTTTGGCGTCTTTTCATTTTGACAGTACACAACATTTCATAGTGAAACATTGTGATACATCTATGGTTCTGTTCACAATTTCTGTGAATCTGTTTAATTTATCAAACAGATTTCCAGGTTATGATATATGATTTTTAATTTAATGTCATTCATGTAATTTACATTTCATAGTTTTTATTAAATCCGTTAGATCTGTCTGTTGAATTCCTTTTGAGCAACAATATATGTATCTAATGAACCATTTTTGTTAGTTCTAGAGCTACAGTGTGGCCATTTTAAGTGAGGTATTTTTTTACAATTTAAAAAACGCGTTTAAAGGAAGCCTTTTTCAATATTTAGAATTCCTATGAAAACAAGACGTTTATTGCAATATCCCTTTTACTTTATACATATGGTATAATTCAATCAATGCATCTCATGATAATATTGTTCTTCTGTCATTACATATTTCAGTTAACAGTGCAAACAAGGCAGGTCACAAGATATTAGTATTTCAATAATAAACTCAGGTATTTTCGTTTGGAAAAAATAAGAGAAGCCGAGCGTCTCGGACTCACAAAAAACAAGACCAGGCAAGTTGGAGTCAGACACAGGGTGCGTCTCCATTCTCCCTCCTCATTAAACTCCCAGGTTTCACGACGAGCTGGTATTTAGCAACAATGCAGACAGGAAGCGAGGCTCCAATTATCGAACAGATGTCAATCTATCGGTTACAATACCGTGGGGAACGCAGAGAGCCCAATTATGAAACAGATGTTTTTCCCCCCTCTCTCCGTCCCGTCGAGAGTATTATTGAGAAAGGGGTTGGGACTGCTCTTTCAAATTATCTGGCCCGAGACGTCAATCTGGGATAAAGCAGTAAGAGGGGAGGAGGGGGGGCGGGGGCGCGTGTCAGCACCGCGGACAGCTCTCTCCCGAGTGCCGCGCGTGCTCTTGCTCTTGGTCTCGTTTAATTATAAGACGCGCTGCTAAAATCAAAGATAGTATTTCCCTGGCATGCTGTAGTGCCCGCTCGTGTGACACTGTGACAAGACTTTCAAAATCACCTCCCTCCCCCCATGCAACCATGGCAGTCCTTTAGAATCGAATAATTAAAATACTTTTTTTTTAACGGCAGGACAAGCGCTGAATGAAAACCCAACGATAAGAATATAAAGATTTTCTGCCTGACATTCAACATGGCAGAAAATACGGGGTTTAAAAATAACCAGGTACAAAAAACAAGGGGAAGAAAGATTTATATAGGTTTAAGAATGTAAAAAAAAGACTCATGTCTATTTTTTATTTAAACGTCTGTAGACTAATTCTCAAAACAATTCGCTTTTTAAATCTATTTAAACTTTGAAATACTTTACATCAGTCCTTACTGAACCACAGACCACCTGCTCGTTGCCATTTTACACTTTCACTACAGTTTCGATTCCTCCATTGTGTTCTGAACCTCCTACACCGGGATCCTGCAGACAGATGGTATCCCAATGACCAACCAAACGTGTAGAGTCCGCGCACGACTGTCTTGTCTTAATTGGAGATCCTGTGCGCTTCAAAACCCGGCTCCAAAAAGCGTTGAACGCAAACCCAATTAGTTGAAAATCTCATATGAGAGCCGGTGAAGAGGTCTTGCTTACTTAGGAAAAGAATCATGAGTTATCAAGGCGAAAATAATTTGATAGAGATGGCATTCGGTTGTCATAAAATCAAATTCACACACTAACTCGCAGGAACACATTCCTGCGGAAAACGAGCGACATTTCAGGTCTGATGGGCTGGTCCGTAGTTCAGCAAAAAACAGAAATTCAGATTCAATGAATTTTCTTCTCACAGTTTGGAAACACACAGTCCACCCTAACAAAGTTGAAACCCCACCAAGCGTATGGCGTACGTGGAAATGAAAAATCCAAAGATCTCGAAAGAAATCTGAGCATGAATCCAAGATTAATTCGGAAACTGGAAGTAAGAATCAGGTTTCGATAGCTACTGTTCCTGAATAATAATCTTTAAAATGAGTGAAGTGTGAAGAAGGGGCAGGCATAATGAACGACAACCCTCACCCAAAACCTCTCTTGAACCAGAAACAAATTTTGGTTGTGTCTCGTCAGGGACAAAAAAAATCGTGATTTTTATTTTGAAAACCTTCGATATAATTTTTGGTTTCAACTAAAATGGACGGTCGTGTTAAAGGTGGGCGTCTGTACAAACGACCCCCTCTCTCCCAGGCACATAGAGAATAAGTACGCGCTCTACGATGCTCATCAAAGTACGTGTTTGAACATTCCTGGATTCAGTTCCGGTACACATGACACATCAGTTTTGGGTACAGACCACAGCGCGGAATTCGACGTCGATTGGTCTCGGGGCGTAATCACTCTCATTACTGCCCTCAGATTCAACATTTACCATTATTGTATTGGGGATTACTGGGAGGGCCTGACGCTCTGCAAACTAAAAATGAGTCCCCTGGAGTGAAGAAAAAAATTAAAATGACATCAAGGTCACAAGGTAATAATAATAATAATAATAATAATAATAATAATAATAATAATAATAATAATAATAATAATAATATCTATTAAACATAGATAACATATATATTATTAACTACATATTTTGAAACAGACATACAACATATTGTTTTCAGTATTATTAAAGGACCTCAGTTCTTAAAAGGTAGACCAATAAATCAATTCTCAATAACAAATATTACTCTTCAGCTTGCTGTATGTGCAATGACAAACTAACAGGTAAATAATCGCATATGTGAATATTCGCCTCTTTCACGGAAAGGCCTCTAGTAACTGAACAGTACCTGAATAACGATGCAATCTCGGAGCATACAGCATATAGTATATAGTATATACAGTAGTATATAGTCTTCACCGCCTTAAAGCTCTCGAAATCAATGGAAAAAGTATTTTGTACTATCCGAATAATGAGGTGAATCGTGTGTTCGCTCTTAACACAGAATCCCCCTTTATACCCACCCAGCGAGACAAGAGAACAGGTCTTTTAGTGAGACGTAGTCACTGAAGTTTATTACTGCTTCTGCCGTCTCCGATAGAGCACGGACGCCCCACACCCGATCACCGCGTTTGATCAGTCGACATTTACCGACAACTGCCCCCCCAAAAAAACAACAACAACTTATATATCTTAAAAAGCCGATGATATCGGAAGGCAATCGGGGCGTTAATTAAACACCCCCTCTTATTAATTTCACCAACAGAGGCTACGTTGCCGCTGCCTGAACTTAAAGATACAACTCGATATTATAAAAGACGTGGGTGTCGGGGTGCCTAAGATCTGCTGTCAGAGGGGAAACGGGGAAACTTCAAAAGGGACGAGACAGCCAACATCACGCCTATGCTATCTGTTGAAATGCAGATGCGTTAAAGCGGAGGCAGTAGAAGCTTTCTGTTCGTATAATGGGAAAGCGCTGATGTACATCAGCGACGACTGGAAGAGCTGAAGACTATCTTTTGTTACATTAAACCATAAGACTCCTCTCCACTTGCATAAACCACCCACTCCTAGCAAGGCCACAGCACACACCAGTCTGTAAATTACACATATATCGGTATCTATTCCGCATTGATGAAGGATTTGTAAAAAAAAAGAACTATTTCTTCCGCACATCAATTTAACTATTTATTCACACACAGTCTGCCTTCAGTATTGACAACCAGTTACGCAACAAAACAGAATGAAAAACATATGGACATTATAGATGCCGAATATTTATATAGAAACTCACCCGAGTCCGCTCATTGCTGCCATTGTCTGGGATCATAGAGTCAAGTCAGGCAGCACAATTCTGTATCATATTTGGGGGGGGGGGGGGGGGAATATTACGGGGAAACGCCCCCACCCTCCCTCGTACTCACTCCTCCTTCTTCGGAAAAAAAAATCGAAAGCGCATCCCGGTTTATTCCCGAGGAGAGAAAAAAAATCCAGCTGCCATCCTCAGATTTTCCAAGCTACCACACACCCTTCTCTATCTGTGCCTTTATTCCACCCTCCATCCCACACACACACACTCCCTCCCTCTCTCTTCCACACACACACATTTACATCACGCCCCCCCCCGTCTTACAGCCCCTGTCGTTTCAGCGTGAAGAGCAGGGAGGGCCAAGGGGGCGCGAGAGAGTTGGTTTTCCCGGCGTTTCAATCTGCGCGGGGAGGGACAGGATTTCATGCGCCCAGCGCGATCAATCCTGAACCGAGCACGAATGCGCGTACTGAGAACGGTGCGGTGCTGAAGTCGTGCCGAGCTGCGATGCAGTGGGTGTTCCGGAGAAGGCACGCTGTAGGGAGCAGTCCGCAGTACCCCTCATCGGACGCGAATTTGCCAATTGTCCAGTTTGTGTCATTTTTGTTTCCCGTGAAAAAAAAAGCATAATTAAAAATCTCAAATTCTGACACTGGCGTGTAAGGTTCGGGGCATATTTGCAACTGTTTTTTTTCTTAAGATATCTAAATATTACAAATCCCACGAAGGGAAAAAAGCAAAAATATTAGTGGGAAAATAACTTGTTTTGAAGGACGGACAGTGCAGTTCTTGCTGTCAATTTTAAACACCCCCCCCACCCTAGTCGTGTGACACAGCTCTGTGTTAATTATGTTTGTATATAAAACACGTTTTATTAGAGAAATCTACGGCAGACTTGTCTGCAGAGCCGAATACAAACGCCGAACTCCCCATTTCCGCACAATTTGTAATAAATTACATGTTGCAGTTTCAAGACCGTCTCCTCTCTTCACTTAACAGCTGTTGGCAACGGTCTCTGATCTTGTTTGGCTTCTCCTGAAAGTAGCACCGAGTTACAATTATTTCTGCGGGCCAGCGAGGCCCAGTTAATTGGAACAGAGAATTTTGGGACTGAAAGCTCTGGGGGTGGTTTTTAAAAGCTCACTAATCTTGGTTTTTATATTTAAGATGTATCAGGATATGCACACCAAGCACTTAGCTAAATTATTCCTGAGAAAAAAAGAGGGAGGAGGGGTAGGTGTTAAGATTGCAATAGGAAAAACATTCACAAAAGTATTAGCGCTGTTGGCAGGACTGCATTCCAGAGGTCCTCTTGAATAATTGTACAAAACATAAAAATAACAACGTGCAGTTTTCCTTCATCATGACAAAAGTCTCACAAAACACCTGCTGTAAAGAACTGTGTGCTTGACACCTCACCTCATTGTTGAGACTCAAAACCCCCTTCTTTAAAAGAGCCTTTACTTAACTGGTTCCATTCTTTACCCCCCTGCTCCTGTATATTGTAATTGTGTTTTATCTTGTGTATTCTTTTTATTTATTGTTGTTGTCATTCTATAAAGCGCTTTGAGAAGCCACCTTTAAAGGCACTATATAAAATGAAGTGTATTATTATTATTGCAGACCAAGGCTGTCACCTCCCCAGGTGTAAAGGCAGCGAGATGGTGATTCTTGCTGGTTCGATCTGATAGGCCTGCTCAGGGCTGCAGAAGGCACCCAGACCTTGCAGTGGGTGTCACAAGAAAATAAGACATTTCTTGACATAGACTTGAATAGCTAATGAATCCAAGGATCTCCTCCAGCCTGGGTATCACCTCAGACAACATTAATGGATAACTTGCTCCATACCCCCAGCACCCTTTGTGTAAAGAACCCCCTATTCTACGTTTAAAAAAAAAAACTTTTGTGGGCAGCGACTGGTATGAAGCTGGCAAAGGACTTACTATCCATCACGTAACTCCAAGATTAAGAAGTCTGTTAGTTGGAACTGGGTCACTGAGAGTCAATGACAGTCAGCAGGAAGCCCTGGACATTGATTTTCTGGCTCACGAGCTCTCAGCTACTTCCAAGTATGCAAACAAACGACAAAGTACATTTTTAAATTGAAATGCTGAAGATTTGGGGTTGAACGACCATCTTTGTCACCTAAGCAGCTTCTCCTTTTGTCTCTTTCAAATAACAGTTGTGTGCAGGTCAGCTGTCTGGGGTGGTGCGTTTCCAAGCCTCTGCCTGGATCGCAGCAGCTCAGGTAAGGAACACAAGATGCCTGGAAGGAGAGACTGTGCTCAGGTAAGCAGTGCTCCCTCACTCGAGTAACACAGTCAAGCAAGGTCAAGTCCAGCTCTGAAAGCTTACCGGAGCTTGCAATTTTTTGCTCCATGCAATCTTGTGCCCGTCCGACTGATTATCTAGGACAACAGAATTCCGTTACAACCTTTCCCAAAGCTAAGGCTAAAGAAATGATTTTAAATGAGGATGGGGGGAGTTCCAATCCTCTAGGGTCACAGGTTCTTCTGCTTCCTCATTCCATATCTGTTTTCAATGACCTAATTGAATTAATCATTTGGATCTGATTTTAAATCACTTGCTGGTATTTATCTTAACTGGAGCTATATCAAAAGCACTGCCCATCAGTGGCTAGTAGAACGTGCTGGACTATGGCGCTGAGTGATAATAATTCCTTACATTTATATGCATCCCAGAAGCACACGGTGGACAGAGAGAGAGAACCTGACTGCTCTCCGCAGAGAAGGGACACCAGTCTCTTTTTAGGGTCAGGAAGAAGGGACACAGCCAATCATCCCTGACCTGCATGTCTTGAGGTCGAAGGGCAGGGCACTTGACAAAATCACACAGTAGAACAATGGGGGGAACACACAAGCTCCACACAGAAGGTCCCTCTCTCCCCAATCAAACCCAGGACCAGAAGCTGTGAGGCAGCAGAGCTACTCACAATGTCACTGTGCTGCCTGAGTTGGAATGTGATACACAAAAAAGCACAGGATATGAATGCTGCTAAGAAAATGGAGTGGACAGCGTTTATGATAGTGCTCAGCGGCTCTGTATAAAACCTGCGCTGTCTAAAAGTGTTCTGGAGACATGGCTCTAGGTGGCATTCCTTACCAAGGTCCATGTAACAGTTTCTAGCCCACTTTAAACCAATGGAAAGGGGTCTGATTAAGAATTAACTGAGCCATTTAATGCCATGCTACAAGTCACAAGATGCTGATGGTTTAGAGTGGGAATGCAGGCAGGCTCTCAAAATCCAGTACAGGGACCCTCCACAATACAGTACTCACCCTTCCAGAGCACGTGTCCCAAACACTGCTGGGAAACTCGAGAAGCCCATGCATTTACAACACAGCCCTGGAAAGAGATAAAGAAATAGACAATATTAGACAGGCACATCCCTAATTACCATCAGTGCAGACATAAAGAACAGCCTATAGATTAGAGGAGGACATCAGATCCATTGAACCCGTTTTGTTGCTAGAAGGTAATTGATCCCAGGATCTCATCAGTCACTTCATTATAACTGGGCATAGAGGAAAAGGAAGAAGAAAATTAAATCTAATCAGGAAAACAGGTCAGGATTCTGTGTGTTTCAGTGACACTGAGGTTGAATACCCCGCACTGACATGGAACAGACTTGGATAACCTGGGGAGAAGGATAAGGGAAGAATGTAAACCATTGCTCTGGTGCAGAGGGGAGTGGCTGGCCCCAGGGGAGCCAGTTTAAAACAAAAGAATCACCCAGCACAAGCGAATGTAGATATACACGTCTGCTCTAAAACAATCACCGAGTGTAAACTGCTACCCAGTTGTGAGACCCTAACATACCTAATTGTGAGTCCATTTACCGCAATGATAGACTGTTAAACAATTAGGGGAGGAAAATAAAATGCTAGAAGGACAATGCATTCTGGTCCATGTAGGAACAAGGTGAAGGAATGGTTCAACCCACGTGACCTTTTCCTATAAAAGCTAAAGGAATGGTTCAGCCCACATGGCATCCTCCAATTAAAGCTGAAGGAACGGTTCAGCCCACATGGCATCCTCCAATTAAACCTGCTGCCTCTCGTTCAGTGACAACCAACACCAGGTACTGGATCGCTCACGCTAGTCTCTTTCCTGCATGAACATTTGTCTGGAGATGTGAAGTACTATAAACGTATGAATAACATAACAGTGTGTTGCATTCATGGTTCCTCAGTGCATCTATTGCTGTTCCTAAAACCCCCCAAATCAATCAATATTTGTTTCTCTGCCTGATTATTTCACAGTACTACATCTTCCAAGGATGCAATCACAAAGGCCTGTTCGTTCTAATCTGGCATGTTATTGCTCCCGTGCTGACACTTTCACTCATGAATCACCTCTTGCTCTGCAGTTACTATCCCTAAGCTGGGAGAACGGGAGTCCTCAGAGAGAAGCACTGGCAGCCCAGTCACTCGCTCTGGACCCATGACTCAGCAAGGATCGGCCATGCAGACACTTGACGCAAGTATTACCTCCACCCCATGACTCAGCATGTCTGTGCCTGGACAGGGCTGCGGTCTTGCCAGGCAGGGCTGCTGATCTCAGTCACACCATGTGTCGGGATGGTGCTGCATGGCATCAGGTGGCAAGGGGGGCACCACCAAGATTTAATAGCACTCATATTTTGCCGGCACTCTTACTTGAGACAAGGCCCCATATGAATGCATGGGAGGGAAGACAACGGCTAATTTGCAAAGTACTGAGAAACAAATATTCCTTCCAGTTGCTTTCATTGGCATTAAACCACAACTCAATTTACTTGCATATAGTACAATGTTAAATGATAAGTGGACGACATACTAATGCCTTGTAATCCAAGCTTTATTTTCCTTTCGTAATTTTAATGGGCCATGCACAAAGAAATAAAGGCCTTTGGGACCGTTTACGTTTTCAAATGACTTTTTTTTTATGAGGGCAGAGCTCAGAGCTGGTAGTGCAGTTCGAATAGCATGCCCAGTCATAAAAAGGGAAAGAAGCATCTTGATGAGGAAATTAGGAGCTGGTCAGAGATTTGTCACTCGCCTTCTGCATGCTCTAACCTCTAAAAGGCCCTGGGCTTAACCTTCCCACAGCGTATCAGGAGAAATATTTAAAGAGCCCTAGTGCTCCTAGCTCTTCTATTAGTTTGGAACACAGAATCAGGACTTGGGGGCATCTTAGTAGGCAAATTGCAGATAAGAGAGCAGAGACTAATGGGATCAGAGACTTAATTATCCCCTTATCCTTTAAAAACCGATAACAACAACATGGGTGAGGCAGTCTAGTGAACATTGCAAGGCTCCATGCTCATGGCATAAACTCTCGAAACAGACACAGACACAGGCAGAATTATTGTACTGCCGGATATTATTATAAAGGCCTGAAAGCCATAGCTGGCCATCGCAGATTGTTTTGTAGACGGCCAACAGGTCAGTCTCTGAAATTAGAGAGCACATATGACCCAAAACAGGGCCAGACTGGTCTTCCTTCACCTGGACTGAGTGTCTTACAGCACCTGGAGAAAATCAACATCCTTTGTTTAGACCTGTATCCACATGCTGGTTTCCATTTTTAAATTCTGAGAATCACACCAATTATTTTCCTATCTTCAATTCAGATCTGACAATATGTTTTTAGGATCCTTTCATTTTTCAGGGTGGGGGCATCAAAAGATCATAACGATACAATAACGGAATAAACAGAAGACATTTTCAGCTGGGGGTGACGTGCCCCAAACTCTCTGTCTCTCCATTGCACAACCCTCTCCAGTAGTGCCCACCCCTCCCCTTCCCCATGACAGAGGACCTTGGAAATCCCCAGACTGCAGGATTTAGAGGCAGAGGTCAACAAGGCCTAGACAGCGTCCACAGTCTACCCCCCCAGCCCCCATGGTCCAGCAATAATGGTGTGCTCCATATGGCTGGCATCAAGTAGAGGTCTCTCTCATGCCATGCCA
Source organism: Lepisosteus platostomus (assembly GCF_059453375.1). NCBI lineage: Eukaryota > Metazoa > Chordata > Actinopteri > Semionotiformes > Lepisosteidae > Lepisosteus > Lepisosteus platostomus. The sequence continues at coordinate 17,376,723 of NC_142623.1, forward strand.
GGGATGGCAATGCAGAGGTTGCCAGTGCTACACAACTGTCTTCTTAGCAGTAGTACTTGGACATAATATAATATCTATTATTATGTAACCTTAGTTTGTAATTTTGTGATTTTTATCCCCCCCCCAGTAGAAAAGACTTTTCATTGCCAGGAACTACAGCTGCATGCTGTACTGTTGTGCATTTGATCAATAAACTTTGATTGACTGATTAATAGTAAAGCCAGCCAGAAAGAATGACCGATTACTAATCAAGAAGGTCGACTGTCACCACTGTGTTTCAATCCAAGAATACAGTAGTGAGGCGTTTCTACGTGACGGGTGGTGGAGGTATGGAACAACCCAGCCACGCAGTTGAAGCCAATACCCTGTCTGCTTTCAAGAGCGGCAGGATGTGATCCTGGGATTGATGAGGTGATGATTACCAGGTGGTCTAAATGGGCTCCTCTCACTAGTCACTGCTCTTATGCTTGTACCGCACTGGGGACGCACAGGCAAGAGGAGCAGCCTGGCTCGCACTTGACAGAATCCCAAAGCTCACTGGCGTACCGCAAACTGCGGGGAGTGTTCCTGGACCATGAGCCCGGTCAAACTGCCTGGGGAATTCAGGTCACAACACAGCGCAGACCCAAGCAGGAGGCACGTGAGCAGTTATCTTACTGATTGAGCATCCTTGCCCTACTAAATCTAGAGGAGAAACAACTGTTAGCACTCCCACCAGACACAAGACACCGGCTCACCAGTGTGGCCAACACTAGGAGATATAAATCTAATACTTATAATGCTAGGACATCAGCAGTTAGGAACGGGTGAAAAAAGAGCTAAGAGGAGATTACGAAGCAAGCTGCATTTTTTCAGATCATGGGAGACTGCAGGTTTGACTGCTGAGAGCTTATTGTTTCAGAGAGTGTCATCTTTAAAGCTCCCCGAGAATAAGGCTCTTAGCTTGTTCTTAGCTGACTCCTATAACCCTTTGTGTGAAGTCATGACTCCTGTCCTCTGTCATCAATGGACATCCTCTTAATTTCCCACAGAACGTATCCTTGTACAAAGGGCAGTCAGCCTATAAGCTTTGTTTTCATTGATCACTGCAGTACACATAAATACATTTATTAGCAAGAATAAATGAATAAACATTTCCATCATTCAGATGCTCGAAGCAAAAAAAGTACAAATGACCCCACACCCTCCCACGCCAATGTCTCCAAACCCACTGCTTCACCAGGGGGGAGGTGGTCTCCAAAAAGGAGCACCGATCTTGTTCTATAACTCACAATACCCCTTGCTGAAAAAAAAAGACAAAAAACTTTTGCTCTTGTAAAAAACCAAACTGATTTACAGAGCCACACCGAGCGAAACAAGGCTCATAAATCTGGGGACCGCAGTGCTTCATCCTGTCATCCACTCCTGAGAGGCATCCAGCTCGAGTCAGTACAGATTACTTATAGAAATTAAGCACATTGGTAATCAATTTACACTGATTAGCTAATCTGGTTAGGTGTCCTGCTGCAATAAGGATAATCTGGTTATGCTAATGGCCTGGATATGTAAATAGCCTTAAAATATATGGAGATCTCCTTCTCTCTTTCTCTGTGGATTTGTCAGTGGCAGACTTGTGTCAGAAGCAGGGAGGGAGGGAGGGTGTTTGCCTGGCGGTGGAAGAGAACAGCAGGCCTGAGCCACACCAGGGAGGACTGAAAAGGATCTTTGCCTATGAAGGACGCAAACGCCCGAGATCACGGCTGTGCAGCCTACTGTACATGCAAGCAAGCATGTCGAGTGTCACGCGGAACAGCTGAGCCTGAGATGTTCTTCATCTGCGTGCATCCTTGTTTAAGCCTGGTCTTGTAGCAGGGGCACAGGGTCTGATTCAAAGAGCCAAACTCTTGTATTTCCTTAGATATTTGACTGTCTCTGACGGAGAGAGACATGCAGAGCCCAGAGGACCAAGGTGGAGGGACCCCCACAGTAATGGAATCAGCAATTTCTTTTTTCCCAGAAAGATCAAACACTGGTCTATCATTAACACCAATTCTTCCTAATCGTGCACTCATCGGACATACTTATTTCCAATACATACACCATTTCAACGAAGGTACCTGAAATGTCGCAAGTATTTCTAGTCATAGAAAAATGTTTGTGTCTCTTGGTGAAATGAATTGAAATATGATATTGAAATCTTTGAATCCCAATATTTATCCCAGGTCTGACAATTCCTCGATAACACATGGCTTAGAGTTCTCCTGCATCACAAACATCTGACCAGAGCAAATTGACGCCCAATGTGGTTTTACATTCTCAGCATCCACAGCGCCCCTGCTTGCAAAAGCCGAAGCATAAACAAGGATCGCCGGGGCCCGAAGCTGCATCTGGACTTATCAGTGATGGCTTTGTCTGCTGGGCTCAGAACTTCTCAAACAGCCCAATATAAATGTCAGAGCCAGACCCTACAGGACGGAAGATTTCATAGTGCAGCAGAGAACGTGATAAAAGAGGGAGAGAGAGGAGGCTGATGGCTCTGTAACTGGTCGCAAGTGCGGGGAGGAATATGATACCTTCAAGTCGGCTGCATTCTGAGAGTGGATTTCAGCCTTGTTCTTAGACATGGCTTTGAAAATAGGAGTGAAATCTGTAGAAAAATCCTTATTTCACAGCAGAGAAGCCTTATGAGGAGACACACAAGACGCACTCTTAACGAAAGAAAAGAGATTGGAAAATGAAACCAGGAAAGGGGGTGGGGCAAATGAGTGTGTGTTGGGGGGGGGGGGGAGACATCATCCAGAATTTAATATCGCTTCAGGATCTTATTGATCAGAGCCGGGTCTGACAGGGACTGATGAGCAGACTGAGGGGAGGTGTGTGCGTGTGGAGGTGCCAGAGAGGGAGTAAGCTGTGAGCTGAGAGAAGTGTGGTGGAGAGGGGCAGGTGACTGACCCTCCTCAATCTGTCTCAGGGAGGGGGGGGCGTTCCCTGCCTCTGCTTTGCTCTCAGAGCTGGTAATGGCTCGATAATTGCGAGAGATGGGCTGTTTATGGCAATCAGGGGACAGTGCAAAGCGCCGCCGAGAAATATTTATAATTTATAACACCGAGCACTTTGGCTTTATTACTGGTGGTGGGGGTGGGGGGGGGTGATGAGAGGATGGGGCTTTGGCACTTAACACACAGATATAAAGGCATCCATTGCTATTTGTTGATACTTTTCTACCAGACATGCCCCAAACAAGCAAGAATTCCATCTTCTCTCTATAACCACATCCTCCCTCTGAAATCCTGCAAGAAGAGTGAGGGGGGCCCGGCTCTTCAGGGGCTCAATATTGGAGAGGAGAGGGGTGGTCTGCCTGATGTGGATTGCAGGTTTGAATCCCAGTCTGGCTTTTTCCAACGGATGCTGGTTTACAAAACAAATCGACTTTGTTTTGTTTTACGGGAGGTGGTGTCGTGCTGGCAGAGCACTGCCAGGGTCCTCTCGCCCTGGGGCGGTAACGGCGACTCCTGTGACTCCTGCCAGAATCCCTGCAGGCCTGCGGTGAGCTCAGCGAGAGACGCAGCTCTCCGGCTGTCAGGCAGGAGCTGGCAAACCTGTGGCCCACCGAAAGAGGAATTGCTCGGGGTGGGCGTGTCGGGCGTGTTTTCTCCTGAGTGGGAACGGGACTCTTAAAGCAGATGTCTTGTCGGGTGGGGTGGGCGCACAAGAAAAAGAAATAATTGGCGATTCCAATTTTTTGTTAGTTTCCTTATCCGGCGGCTATTCTGCTTCCCATGAGCCCCTGCCCGCTCGGAACCGCCAGCTGTGGCTTGGCCCGGTGGAGCGGCCCCCGTGGGTCGTGGGAGACCGATGTGCGCTGCTCAGTCTGTTCCCCTCTGGGAAAGATCTGAGGAACCACACCGAGCACACATGTGGCCGCCCCTCCCAACAACGGATCTCAGGATTGGCGCGGTGCAGGCCCAAGACAGCCCGGCTCAGCGAGAGGAGAAGCGGGCTCGCGATCAGGCCTGGTGCCGAATCAGCCGAGTCTCCCAGCTGTAGCTCCCCCCCCCGAGCTCTGGGCCGATGCCTCTACTAGCTGGGCTCCCCCACAGTGGGAAAGCAGCAAAGCAGAAACACACAGACAACACGCGTGTCAGACTCCCAGTTCGCTCTCTGGTCTGCATCATCTGTGGATTGTACTGTATATTGCCGCTAGAATTTATTCTTAAACCCTAATCCTGATGTCATTTCCTGCAGGGGAATACAAATTCAGCCAAGGAAATGGCTGTAGAGCACTTGGTCATTGATAGCTAGGATAGCCCCCTCCTCTCCTAGACAAAAATCCAAGGCACTTTCTGTGCTCCAGTCCTTAAACTATATGGATGTCCTATATTTCAAGATTAGCGCCCATCAATAAAACTTTGTCTTTGAGAGAGAAGTACACCCGTGGGTTTCTGAATAAATTAGCATGGACTTTCACTTTTCAGTCCAAGAACATGGACTTTGCCATCTGTTGAGTCGCGACGCCTCTGGTACAGAGCTCGACAGAGCGCCCCCTTCCCATAAGCCTTTGCGTCCACACCGCATTTAAAGACGCGCCCGGGACCTGCTGGCTCGGAGCTTCGCGAGTCAGCCGCGATGGACTGGAGAGGATAAGATCTATAAGGCAGAAGACAAACAGCATCGGGTTTTCAACCGCCGTCTGCTTTCATCTTCTCCAAAACGAACAGCTTCGAGCGGAATGATTTCTTTCAGGCGCCTACTCTGTCCACACACGGGCAGAGAAAGGACATAAAATAACTATTGGCTGCCTCACTTAAGCCATTGGCTGGACAATCGAAGTTTTTTTTTTGCTTTGTACGTTTCGGATTTAGGTTGAGAGACCTTTCCTCTTGTAGTCTAATAATAAATAATTTACATTTTAATTGTGGCGCCGCAAATGTGAGACGGTATATCTGAAGACAGTCGAAATGTCACTGTGAGAGGGCCAGAAAAATCTATTTTAAACGGTGTAAATAAATAAGAAGGACGCACGTTTCAGTACGGAGAAAGAGAATCTCGTAGCTGAATGAACTGTGTTGCCTGAATTATTTTAAAAGGTCTTCTCCACACGTACCCAAGACGCACGAAAATTGACATCCGCCGGGAGATTGAAGATGCAATTGCGGGGCCTTTTTTTCCATCTCATTTTCTGAAGTGGCAGCTCTGTGATTCCGGCAGGAAACGTGCATGGGGGTGTAACTCCATCTCCTCCGGCAGAGCCCCGGCCACAGTCTGGGGGCGCAGTCAGTGACGTCGCTGGCCTCTCGTGACGTTACAGCGCCTCTCACCCGGCCGCCCGTCGTTGGCAGGTCCACGTCCCCTGGTCAAGACCCTCATCGGTATTCGGTGTTTTAAACCGATCCCAGACCCAGACAGTATTTCAGATCAACGGGGGCGGCTGATATTTTAGTATCGATCTTTGAGGTTTTGCAGAAAAGGGAGGTTGCACGAGCTTTAATGTATTATTTGAACCCCTTCCAAACCAAGCCCCGTTTCCTGAATTGATCTGGTCCCTTATTCGAAAGCAGTCTTGCCCTAGATCTCCAGTTACACACCCATGTAAAAATGTTGACCCTTTCATGCACTGCAGACTTGTACAGATGTAGAATTATGATACAAAATAAATTAAAATGAATTCAAATTATTTCCCTTTTGCAGATCTACAGTACACAGGAACCCCACTGAAATCAGCCCTGGAATGTCATGAATATTCATGCCCCAGAACTGCATTCTGTAATGACTTTGTGTGAGATGATGCCATTCTTGGCCTTTTATAAAGCAGTTAGGCTTCGGTTCGATCTGTTGCTTGTCACAGATTATTACTTCTGTGCTTCATGCGTTCGTGTTATTTCTTCTGCTCGAACGATTTGCCGTGTTAATGAACTATTCCAAACAGAACAAGAAACCAGTAGCGTGCCTGCTAAGAAAGTAACAGGTGGGTGCCACAGATGCCCCCAGTTGGTACCTAAAGAAAAGAAATCACACTCCCTTCAGTATCCCTTCAGTATTGTATTGTAATCAAATCACCAGCAGTTAGGAAACAATATGCCTGAGTAACTGCTCTGATGCATCTTCAAATGAAATACCGATACCTGATGCAGTTACAAAGGATTATCTTGACTTAAATTAATTCAGCGTTAGCAACCTGACCTCCTCAGTAGAAGCCACATCCATGATACACCTGGCAGAGCACATCTGAGACTGTGGCTGACCATCCCTGCCTGATGAGCTACTCCAGCAAAGCAAGCGAACAGAAGAGCTCATGGAAAGAACGTTTCCTGAAGGGGGCTACGCCTTATTCCTTCCCCCACGCACTTCCTGGTGGCAAAAAAACCCCAATTAATTCCTGAAAGAAGCAGTTTTTGCCGGAAGGGGCTGATTAAAAGGGCGGAGCATAATTGGAGCAGGACAAATCCGGGGGGGATCAGAGCAGTCCCATGCCGAGACACTTTCGCTCCCGGCCAGAACTTGAGATGAGAGCTGAAGGCCTGTGGAACTGTACCGGCCTGTAAGCGCCTAATCGACACCTTCCAGTCGCTTGTGCTGAAGCACCCTCCTGGGCAGACCTGTCCTGTGCTGTTGGCAGCAGGTGTCACCCCCCCAGCTCGTCTCTAGCCCCTCTAGTTCGGGCTCCCTGGAAGTGACCAGGCAGGTGGAAATATGCCCTCTGGATGGCAGGGAACATGGGGGTGTTCAAAGACATCGAGGTTCCAGTCAAGGGAGCAGGTAGCCAGGCCCTGTCCATTATTAAAGACTTCTGTGACCTCAGAGATCTGTGGAGACTAGGGAAGGAGGAAGCAGAAAATCTGTGGAAAATTAGAGGGCATGGGACTGTGTCTCAAAACCCTTGCGATGTTAAAAATCATGTAAGGAAAAATGGCCTTTTTCATGCAAATCGGCGTCAACCAAGGTTGTGTTTGGAAATGATTCAGAGTGGCATGTGAGGTAATGAACCCGAGCAAATGCATTTCGGTTGGCTTTGTCATCTGCTTGAGATGTAGGTATACTGTATATAATACTTTATCGGTATATAATAATTTATCGGTGAAAAGAAAATTAAGCTCTTAAAAAATCGAATGGCCAAGTTGCGGACTGGTAATGTTGCTTGGCAACAGTGCCGAGAAAACTAAGACGGAGCTGAGGGTAGCCCCCCCCCCACCCCGGCCATCTCACAGGCATGTCTCCCGGCTCTGTCCTGCCCCTGCTGTGCCAGCACCCCCTCTCGCAAGGATGGTGTTATGACGCACCAGCCAAAAACGTTTAAGGATCCTATGCGGAGTTGAGAGACAGTCAGACAGGTTGAGGGAGAAAGAAAGGAAGCCAGGTTCACCAAAGAGGTCGCAGAAGGAGAGAATGCTAGGTTTAGAAGACGGGGTAGGAGCTCTCAAGAGGAGAAACTAATACCGGGCCCAGAGCGGGGTGAAGTGAGGGTTTAAGTACGCAGTGAACTGGTGATGAGATCATGAAGAAAAGCAGGAGCTGATTGGTTAACTCTTGCAGCAGTGTTGGGTGTAATTAGGCAACCCCTGAAGCTGGTTAACTTGTTGTACGGGTAGGGCTCCGAAGAGTGGTGCCTGCAGGACCGCAGACCCCCAGTTTGTCCAATGAAAAATGCCCCCCAGGAGTCCCCGAATTCGGCCAGATCCCAGGCACCTGGTTTCTGAACACGCCATTAGCGTGAGGGCCATGGTAAGGAATGAGGTCAGGGCTCTGTGTACAGAAGGTACGACTAGAGTCTGAATAAAGCTTCCATCCTATTTCAGGTGCTCTTTCAGTCATCTTTTTTTACTGCGACTGTTTTGTTGCATCTTCTACTGAGTGTCCGTAGGGCGTGTCCTGGGAGACTGGCAGTCTAAGCTGCTGAATAGAAGAAATGCATTGTGGGTGGGGAAGGGTTTCAGTGTTGCGCAGGCCTGATTCCACGGTCTCTCTTCCTTAGGCTTCGCCGCAGTGCACGACAGTGATTTGTGTTTTTCTCAGGACACCACCTTCCCCACGTACTTGCGAGAATAACTACCTGGCAGGACGTGGAGTTATTAAATCATAGCGACAGCAGCACAGACGTCATCAGCCCATTTTGGCAGCAGAAGCAACAGCTGATGCCGAGTTTGCTCGCTTGCTTGATATTTACCAATAACCCAACACACATGGCTGAGGTTGAAATAAACTGTTGACTTACCTTTTTTTTCCCCCCTGCAGCAGGGCAGAACAGCCTCTGTAGTCCTTCCCTGTCCTTCCAGCATCGGCCTCTGGTGACAACTGGTTTCCCCAGTTCACTGGCCAGCGACAAACAAAAGGGTCCCCCTTTCTCAACTTCCCTCTGCTTCGGTCCCTCAGAGCCGCTGCTCACAGACAAGGGGGCGTCGCTCTTCCCTGTCGCTGAGGGACGTCTCTGTCTGGGTTCGGCCCCTCGACAGTAAGACTGGCGACAGGGCTGGGGCAGCAGGTGCGTCTCCTTTCTTTCACCTCCGGCAGGTGAAAGCCTGCAGGGAGCTCATTAGCGCCCAGGGGCGCCCAGGTCGCTACTGGCGACAGACTGGCGACCCGCGGAGAGATCAAAGGCACCGCGTGGGCGCTGGCAGAACCCCACCCCACCCCCTGTCCCACTCGTGAGCCCCCGATCCACGCGTGGGCTTGTTTGTCCCAGAGAGGCCTCTGAGGTCAGCTCTGATCTGGCTGCCCCGCCAGCGGCAGACGGCGAGAGCCTGACACACGATATTCCCTGGGCACCCTGCGGAGCATCGTGAGCCCCAGTGGAATTCTGTTCGAGAATAAACACCGCGGCGTGGCATTTTGTACCTGCTGCTTCCTGCGGATGAGGACACCTGCTGCTGAAAAACCACCCCAGTTGCCTAAAGCCCAAACCAGATATTTATTATTTGCGTGATCCTGGGTACTTTTTGGACACACCTGGATAGATGCACTTTGCACAGCTCGGGCTTCCAGTCTGCAGGAAGGGGTGATGCAATCGTATTGATTGCACCATCTGAAGCCACCGTGGCCGGGGTATGATCTCACCACTGGGAGAGAGGGAGAGAGGCGTTTTGGGGGAGAAGCAGTCATCGCCGCCGTCATGCTTTGCCATCAGCTTTTGAAAGCAATTGGGGGGGGCAAATGCACAAGTGTCATCAGACATCCAGTGCCGAACAGGAGGGCTGCTGGGAGGCTGATTGAGAGCACTGATTACGAAGCAGGAACTCTGCAAGCACCCCTGATCACCCCCTTGTCTATTCCTGTAAAAGCTTCGGGGCGTGCAGTGCTGACCGGGGAACGAGACCTGCCATCCGGGCACCAGGGCTCTGCTCGTCTTGTCCTGGCAAGGCAAGGGGACAGCGTCTGCGGGAAACCGGTCAGCTCCAAACTGGGCTTTTACGAGGCAAGAAGAATCGCTCCCTTTTACTCCCCAAACAAAAAGCTTGCCGTACACACGAAGCCAAGTGCTTGAAGGCAGGCTGCGAAAGGGGTCAAGACCAGCAGAGAGCTGCTGGCAGAAGCGACCGGTGTGCATGGGGCGGCACGGCTCTCTGTGCCGAGGCAGAACAGAGAGGCGCTGACGATTAGCCCCCGCTGCTCCTTATTAGTCTCGTTAGCTCAGCTCATTTCCTGGAACAGGCTGTCCGAATTGGATTTGCAGCCTGTCTCTGTTCGTGGCCCCCCCCTCCCTTAAAAAATCCCCGTCTCACTCCGCCTTTTTTCTTTCTCCCTCTCTCCTCAAGTCTTCCCGTCTGTCTAATTCTTCCCCGTCTCTCCCTCCCCCCCCCGTTACCTTGACGAGGCACCGTTACAGAAAGCACAATAACCACAATAATAAAGCACAATGGCACTGATGAGTCTGTCAGTCGGCAGGGTCTGTGCGCTCTGCCTGTAATTACGATTGCCATCATCACAACAGCCTGATGGGATCTATGCAGTACGTCTCTCTGGAGTGTCAGGTTAAGTCAGGCACTTTTGACTTAAAGCCTTTTACAGCTCATTCACCGTAATAATAATAATAATAATAATAATAATAATAATAATAATAATAATAATAATAATAATAATAATAATAATAATAATAATAGAGAAATGTCACATTTGCTTTATCTTCTTCCCTATAATTATGGCTTCCATCATCATTCCAAGAGCCTACCTGTCCATCTGTCTGTCTGTCTCTCTCACAGAGGCAGGGTGAGACAGGTCTGTCTGTCTTTCTCTCACAGAGGCAGGGTGAGACAGGTCTGCCTGTCCCTCTCACACAGAGGCAGGGTGTGACATGTCTGTTTGTCTCTCTCTCACAGAGGCAGGGTGAGACAGGGTCTGTCTGTCCCTCTCTCACAGGCAGGGTGAGACAGGGTCTGTCTCTCTCACAGGGGCAGGGTGAGACAGGTCAGTCTGTCCCTCTCACAGAGGCAGGGTGAGACAGGGTCTGTCTGTCTCTCTCACAGTGGAAGAGTGAGACAGTGTCTGTTTGTCTCTCACAGAGGCAGGGTGAGACAGGCTACTGTGCTGCAAGACCCGGAGGGGGCTCAGGGTGTGACAGTGCTGTCTGTGAAGATGGATGTGTGGAGAGGAGTGTAATTGGTGTAAAATGCAAATAACATGATCTGCTTTTTCAGAGGGTAAGGAGGTGGGGTCAGTGTGTGTGCGTGGCTGTGTGGGGGGGAGGGGGGCTGTACAGCAGAGGAAGGGGGGGGAGGTGCAAAGCTAATGGTTTTTTAAAAAGGTTACAGCATGTCGCTGTTTTTAATGGGACTGACAGCAATGTAATGCAATTTCCAGGAACATAATGGTGAATTGGGCTGTGTTTATAGGGCTGGCTAATCACATTTGGGCTTCTTTGGGGATCGATGGAGGGATCTTGAAGGATTAGTCTTGATGGATTCCCCAGGGTCTGTGTGCCGGACCCAGAGGACATTAATAAAAGAAAGGAGAAAAGTCAGAATATTCTCAAGTGATTACTGCATCACCACCTCTCTCTCCAGCTCTCTGGACAGCTCCGAATTGTCTGCTGCAGTCTTTTCATTTTAAGCAGATTATAATTTTTTTTTATCATTTCTGTAATTACAATATTTTTTTGTGTTCTGCAGTGTAATGAGGTGGCCCTTGTTAATTTCCCTTTGAGCAGCAGCAATACTTAATGTTAATTGGAATGAACAAGAATGAATTTAGCAAAAGGGGAGCAGAATTAATCCAAATTCATTCTTTATCTAAAACTCGAGCATAGCATATTCCATATGTACAGAGAACAGAGATCGGAGTGCATGGTAGGCAGACAAGCCCCAAGCTCAGAAATCCGCTGGCAGGGTTTCCTCACTGTCTACTGCTATTTCTTACATATGAATTCTTCATTATCTATTTGAATACCAGATCTTTTTTTAAAAAAAATAATTAATGGCTAAAATAGATTTGATTTAAATTGTCTTCAGCTCTGGAGTTGCACAGATGCGCGAATACTCCTGAAAATAACCAAAAGAAATGTGATGCATGCGGCCTCTGAGTAGCAGAAACTGATTGAAAAGGTCCAATCAATTGCTTTGTCAGTTCAATTATAAGAGATCAATTAAGCAGCCAAAAGTCCAGCTAGAATGGAAATTGGTGAACTTTAAGGGCACAAGGTCGAGGACTAGTAAGCCCTGGATTATTTGATTAGCCTTTTTCTGTCATTTAACTTTTGCTGCAACACCATAATGCTCACTGCAAATGAATTGATTAAGCATTGCATAGTCAATTGTGCTTCCGTGTTTCTGAGACTAGAGGGCACTCCCAGCATGTGGTCATGAGTTCCCTTAGGCTTACTGTTCTCCAGCATCTGGAGTGTTTGGCAACAGAGCTATCTGATGTCGCTCAAGTCCTGCTTTAGTCATCCTGCAGAAGACGGAGCACAAAAAATGAACAGGGCTTTGCAGAGCGCGGGGTCTTGGCTGTTGGAGTGCACTTACTGTAACACAAACAGCTGCCTTTCCCAAAAGAAATACACAACACCTCTAACAGCAGGGCAGCACCAAGACCACATACATGACAACAGCTGATGCAGTTCCTCAACATCCCACATGTGCCCCAGTCTCATGGATTGCAAATCCCTGAGGCTGTCTGAATTGACATGTGAGCCATGTCTGCTGTTGCCTTCAGTAATACACCAGAGGCACGTCTTGTGCACAAGCGTCCTTTCTCCACAGTGTAAGACAGTGAGGAATATGCCTGGTTTACTACTTTGATACTCAACAGGAGTGACCTTCCTTCCTCAAAACCACTGTCATATGCACACACTCCAAAATGAACTCTTACAGCAGGGCGGTCTAACTGTGACAGCAACAGGTGGCCTGTCTGAGGAGCTACTACAGCACACACACACAACCACTGCTGATGCAGTGCTAGAACGTGTGTGTAGAACCTGGTCGGACCTGGGTTTATTCTTGACCTGCACTATGTGACAGGTCAGGAATAACTGACAGGCAGGGATGTTCTTAAAATAACCATTGTGCCCTGTGTGGATTTTAGAAGAGTGAGAAAGATCTAGCATTCGAACACCACTTCCTTGAGCTTTCAGGACCGCTGCTCTGCTCCCTCGCAGTAGGTGTGCACATCCCTCCCCAGACGCTGGAGCTGGGATCCAGAGTGGCTCTGCCAGTGAAGGCATCGGAAGGAATGGGAGCCCATGTTGAGCTCTCTAGTCCTGATGTCACAAGGCTGAGTCTGGCCGATGACATCATCTGGCAGGGCCTGTGACTGCCAACCCCACTGCAAGCTGACACCCACCCAAATTGGGGCACTGAGATAGACGCTGCAACGTGACAAAATAGGTTGATTTTTGGAGAGCATGGGTGCTCAGAAACTGCCCAATACGCTATAGAAACAGGGAGTTCTTGCCCTCAAGAGGGGCTTTAAAGACAAGGGAAAGGGGTAACTTCTGTTGGGCTCAGACCACTGTGGTCAAACATCAGGTGTCCTTTTTGTGATCTCTTCTCTATCCACATCATATATTCTCAGAGTCCAATTTGCTGTTTCACACTTATGGACACACTTTCAGAAATTTGCCTACCATCCACATTCTTAGAAACCAAACACTGTCTACTCATTATGTGACAGTAAATAACTGTTTAAAATGCTTACGTGCAGTTTATTAAAAATATTTTAAAAAAACCCAAACCTTGAAGGATGCTTTGGGTGGGCCTCCTCTCCTGTTAATTGCTCAGATACCAATGATCAAGTCAGGTGTCTCTAATGTCTCTACCTGTACGTATCAGCACAGCAGTGCTACCTGCTCTTGGGAAGAGAAGTAATGAGATTCCTGGTGCTCTAACGTGGTTTTATGAAACAGAACATTCATTATCCAGTGAATGGTCACACATGAAGTGTATTTCCTCATACTTCAAGAATGCTCCTAATTGCATATCTCTTTTTCATGAATATTTTAGCATACTTCGTGTGTGAACAGTGGCCCATCGCATTTGTTTTCTTTTTCTGTATTTTCTCTCGCCATCCTCATTTCAATGAGACACAGGCTGCAACCAGAAACAAGACGTGTCTGTTCTGTCACACTCAAATTCATTCGAAAAAGAAAGGAAAATTATCTTAGCAAGCAAGGGAATTAATGGCAAAAGCTGCAAAAGCATTGAACTATTACATAAAGAGTGCAAGGTCAGAAAGCGTTGCTTCTATATAATTTGAACAGCCCACGAAAACAAGCGAAAACCAAAAGAAATTAGAAAACTATGCACACACTGCCATCTACTGGAAAGAAATGACTATTCCGCCTGTTTGTTTTTGTAGTATTTAAGTGGGGGAACGGTACTATTCGACAATGGTCACATTGAAAACAAAACAGCAATCTTAATTTACACTTGTCTCCAGACTCGAGGCACTTTCCCCGTTCTTGTCGGAATCAGCTGTATTCCTTTAAAGGAAGCAATCTCATTAAAGCGGATCGCTATCTCAATGATCCTTTTTTTTCTAGAAAGATGGACCTCTATGCATTTCAAAGCCCTTTGCTTTGTCGTCTTTAACTAACTGTTGAAAAATGCCCGTTTTTCTGTCCTAGTCGCGACTACTTAAGCTGCTACATGCTGCCAGCAACAATCAGACGACAGAAAACGCAGACGTTGAAAAATCAGAAATCATTAGAAAACGGAAAAGAATCAATTCTGTAAAAAATTGTACCGCCGTGCCTAAAATTAATCGCAATGCCCATTTCATAAGATTCGCGTGCTCAGTTGAGCCCGTGTTATGATCCTCAGGCCGCTAGAGGGCAGTACGAGTCCTCTACACCTTCACCGTGCGCTTCTTGTCACTATACCTTAAACGGTTAATCAAATGTAAAAAATACGGCGATATGAATTTCACGCCCAAAATCCTATGGATGCCTCTTAACGGCTGATAATATTCGCCACGCTTTCGCTTCAGACTGCGATTTTCCAAAATACGTTCTTGAGTACCCGCATAAAATTGTAACGATAGTGATAAGTGAAGCGTCGAAAAAACCGAATTTAATAGAAATGAGTCTGGATTGAACTCACTGTGTTAAAGCCAGCGTGATGTCAATTTTACTGTCTGTAATGCATATGGCCGACCTAATGCGGCAAGGGCGCCCGCCGGAGCCCCCGTTGCGTTACATTGGTGTCAGCAGTGGGATGGGATAGCCCTTCGCCGGGGACGGCGATTTAAGCGGGGGAGAGTGTAACGCTTACGGCCGACAGGCACTGTGTAAGAGCTGGCTTACCAGAGCGGTGACGTTGCCGCCCTTCCCTGTGATAGGAGGACTACAGCTACTGGGCTGTAGAGAGATCTCTCTTTGGCTCACCAGGCTGGGTCCCTGTTGAGTGACGTGGGAGTCCCAGGTTCGAGCCCCTGACGGTGGGGGGCCGACCTAATGCGGCAAGGGCGCCCACCTGAGCCCCCATTGCGTTACACGTCTCTCTCCCTTCCATGTAACTCTTCTCTCAGACACTACTAAGACATGTCAGAGCGTCGTCATCAAGATTCCCCCAATCGTTATCTTGCAGATCTGCCCCTAGGCTTGTGATCTTGATGACATCTCAACCAACTTTATTAAACACTATTTCAAAAGTTACATGTGTTACAAACTGCTTTTGAAAACAAAAGCTACATTGAGCCTAAAAGAAGGGGTGGGAAAGGGGACACATGTAACCGTTGCACAGGTCACAGTGCAAAGCCAATAGGTGAGGTGGATGGGTGGGAGTGTGGACACATATACGTGTTACACAGGTCACAGTGCACAGCCAATAGTG
Organism: Lepisosteus platostomus; assembly: GCF_059453375.1. NCBI lineage: Eukaryota > Metazoa > Chordata > Actinopteri > Semionotiformes > Lepisosteidae > Lepisosteus > Lepisosteus platostomus. The sequence goes on from NC_142623.1 coordinate 17,391,956, forward strand.
GATGGGTGGGAGTGGGGACACATTTAAGCATTGCACAGGCCACTTTGTAGAGCCAATAAGTAAGGTGGACGGGTGGCAGTGGGGACACATTTAAGCGTTGCACAGGTCACAGTGCTTCTATGGAGTTCTGGAAGTCATTCCAGGATCATTTTCCAGGACAGTTTTTGGACATGGTTTTACATGACATGTATTTGTGTATTTGCAAGAGTGCAGGTGGTCAATCTATCACGTACAGCTCTCGTTGTGCTGTGGGGACAGTGCAGCCGATCAGAGGAGGCATGGGCTGAAGGGGCCTCTTCCTCCCCTGTCCGAACAATACCCCCCCTCCTCTTCCTCCTGTCCCCAGTGCTTTTGTTCTACTTGTTGGCTCGCAGCGCAGGTCCGATATGCCATCCAGCTCAGTCATTCTCCCAGTACAGATCTTTCCAGCACTGCTTATTTTAAGCACCCATATATTGTTAATTTAAATAATAATAATAATAACAACAATAATTGCTTATATAGCGCTTTTCTGGAGGCTCCACTTTAAAGCGCTTCACAGGTAATGGGGACTCTCCTCCACCACCACCAATGTGCATCCCCACCTGGATGATGTGACGGCAGCCATAGTGCTCCAGAATGCTCACCACACACCAGCTATCAGTGGGGAGGAGAGCAGAGTAATGAAGCCAGTTCATAGAGGGGGATTATTAGGAGGCCATGATTGGTAAGGGCCAATGGGAAATTTGGCCAGGACATCGGGGTTACACCCCTACTCTTTTCGAGCAACACCCTGGAATTTTTAACGACCACAGAGAGACCTCAGTTTAACGTTTCATCCGAAGGACTGCACCTGTTTACAATATAGTGTCCCCATCACTATACTGGGGCATTAGGACCCACATGGACCGCAGGGTGAGCGCCCCCTGTTGGCCCCACTAACACCTCTAACAGCAGCAACCTTAGTTTTTCCCAGGAGGTCTCCCATCCAGGTACTGACCAGGCTCACACCTGATGAGCTTCAGTGGGTTGCCAGCTGTGAGTTGCAGGGTGATATGGCTGCTGGCAAATTTTCCCACAAATATCTGGATCTGTGACTGAACTCAACTTACTTTCCAGACCAAGTAAGTATTTCAGCTCAGTGATGGGGCCTTTTTATGGCCTGGACAGTTTGCTTGCTGTGCCATGTTGGCGATAACAGCCTTCTTCTACACTGGGACCAGAGCGGCTCATCGTGCAAAAGCTGTGGCTCTTAAATGAACAAGAGAGCAAATATCTCCTCCCCCAGAGCCCCCCACCAAGGTGGGATGCCTGTCTATTGCAGGGATTATTCCCCAGCAATACCAACCCCCAGTTATACAACTGGGTGGCCTGGAGCTACTGTACTCTGATTGGGGATACAACAAGTATCTGCAGCAGGGCCTCGAACTCGCAACCCATCAGCTGTGGGACCAGGGACTTACCCACAATGCAATCACCGACTGGCAAGGGAAAGTTAACATATGAGGGAATCCACTGGAAAAGTTCCACAGAAAATGAAAAAGAGGGGGAAGAGTGAGAATGGGAGAACAGGTAAGAGCACTGCAGGTATACGTGCGTCAGCGAAAGACAAGCCAGACATTTAGGCAACTTTACCTTCTTATTGGCAAACCACTGTGGAGGAGTGGACATCCTGAATGAGTTACTGTTCGGCAAATACCTTTTAGCTTTCTTTATATTCCCAACAATTTTCTGATTAATGTTTATTACACACCCATCCCACTCTGGAATCACCAAATCGTCTCGGCTCAGGGGTTCCAGCGCTGATCGGGAGGAGGACACACCTGTTACCAGTGTCGCGGCCAGCACCTGGGCAACAGCGAGATGCGTGGCTTGCTGAAAATCCGAAAGAGATGTGTCTGATTCATCCCAGCTAGACCCTGTGCTCGGATAATCATAGGCCATCACTAGGGGACCCTCAGCCAGGAAGTGAAATGCGACCCAGAGTCTTCTGTGTTGAGTCAGTCAGGAGCCCACCATGACCAACAGTTTACGAGCTGAGGACAAACATTAAATCAGTCCAACTGATCCTCTCTTAGCACTAGAGACGACATTCAGTGTGTTGGATTGCAAGCTCTAAAGAGACTGAAGTTGGGGACCTTAATGACATTGAACAACAACCCCCCCACCAGGTTTCAAAAGAAGAAAGAACAAAAGCCGAACCAATGCAATCATTTATTGCAATACAGATTTTTTTATTGTACGACAAACCTTTACAAAACAGAAGGGTACATTATAACATGAAAAACAGTGTCACCTTCAGAGCACATACGAACCCATGGTGCTACTTTTTCCATTCCCCCCCCCCCCCACAGTTTAAAAAGTGTTGGCTAACAAAAAAAGAGCCGTACAGCACCATCATGAAGATCGGCCAAACCGGCATTCTGATCAGACACCTGTCGGGTCCTCAGGCTGCCCATACCATTAATAGTGTACGATCACACAGGGTGCATCAGAAAATACTCTCCGGTAAGCAGTGCAGGTGCAGTAAGAATGTAAAACCAAAGAGAAGTTTAAAAAAAACAGAATGGTATGATCGGAACATGAAACTGTTTAGACCAGAAGAGGTTTTAAAAGCCTGTAAGAAAACTTGCAGAGGTAAACCCGTCATAGCCATTCCACTGAGAGGGAAACGACTGAGGTAATAATCCTCTGTCTGAACAGGTCAGGAGGGACAGACTGCAGGACCTAAAGGTAGCCAGTTGCGTTCAGCATTAACTGAGCTCACCTTCTGTTTATCCGGCGGCAATTTCCAAACCAATGAGAAGAGAGGATGTTTTGCACATCAAAATCTAAACGTTTTTTTTTTTCCCCCGGGAACGCAAGCCTCTTTTCAAACAAAAACAATACTTGTTCTCGATCGCCCCTCCCAAAGAAAATTAGGATTCAGCACGTACGGTGCATGCTGAACCCTAGTTTTGGGTGGTGCGGTGCGGTGCGGCTCTGTGGCTAAGGATCTGTGCCTGTGGCTGGAAGGTTGCCGGTTTGTATCCTGCAGCCGGCAGAGGAATCCTACTCCATTGGGCCCCTGAGCAAGGCCCTTAACCCCAGTTGTTCCAGGGGTGCCGTATAAATGGCTGACCCTGCGCTCTGACCCCAAGCTTCTCTCCCTGGCTGTGTGTCTCGTGGAGAGCAAGTTGGGAAATGCGAAAAGACAAATTCCTAATGCAAGAAATTGCATATGGCCAATAAAGTGATCTGATCTAATCTTACAGAACGCCCTTCCAGGTGGGGTCGTATTTTGCCTCTTCAGGGACTGATTCTAGCAGCGTGAAGAGATGGAAAAGGCCACCGGAGAGCGATTTGGAGAAACACTCCAGATGGAGCAGGGTGGGTTTTGAATGGAGAGAGTAAACCATGTACTGCCTACAGCCTTACAGGTGGCCACAGGTGTGGAAGAGTCAGTGGGGAAACACAGCATTGGGACTCATTCCCAGCACAAAAGTCAGGTGCTTGGGACTGTGACGACCCTATCAAAGCCATTTAAAAGACAGGGAAAGGTGGCGAGGGTGCCAAAGACCTCAGACGCAAGGCAGGAGAAATTGTAAGAGAAATAAGAGCGTGTCCGATTTCCAGTCTTAACGTGGGAAAAGGGCTATAGGAAGTGACTGCACCGAAACAGTTTTCAGACGCTGACACGTCGGTTTGTCACACATCTGGAACAGCCGGGCTGAAAACACAACCACCCAGATGCGAATTTGGCACCTTTTAAACTTTGGAAATAAAAGAACAGTTCTGTGCACCTCCGATGTGAATCTAGTATATGCTGTCACTACAAAGGAAACATTTTTTTTTTTAAATTCTACAGAACTGTAAAGACTGGAATCTAGGACATGCATGTCAATTCCACAACATCACGCTGGAATCAGTTCCACCCACATTCTGGAAAGCCTAACAACGGCATGTTTGGTTTACAGTCTTCCCTTCTTCAATAGACGACTACAGGCAATGTGCTCTCAACTGCTCGCCTTGTCAGTTGTATAAACCTATTTACAAGCGATTTTCTGTTCAGCACAGACAAGTCCTGTATGCGAAACTTTAAACAAAAAAGGGCAAAGTGAAATGTCCAGGCAATTTGGGGAAACGTACCCTTTAGAAAAGCAGGAGAAGAAGGATGGAGGAGTGTGAAAAAAGATCCAGAAAAATTACAGTTGTGAAGGCTACATACAGTAATTAAATTAAATACTTCACTTTGGAATAAATATATAAACAATATATAAAGTCCCCCCCCCTTACAGAAAACACAAATCCTCCTTGTAATTTAATGTGGTTCATTAACTCTTATCCCTCATTTTTTGCACATGATCGTTTTCTCCTTTATTACAGGCGTACCTGCAATTAGGTTTGGGAGAACTTAGAAAAGACTTAAAGTCACTTGATTTCCTTCCTGCTTTTCTCCCTCTAAGCAATAAAAAAAAACTTTATTTCAATTCAGCAGACTATTGCAGCAGGTGTCCACCTGGTCCATCATTTTTCCAAGTCTGATCCCACCGCCGAGGATTTAACCAGGAACACACATCAGGGATCGACAGAATCCCGATCGGAAAAGCTCAAATCTCCATGAAGCTATTGCGATACACTGTCAGATGCTACTGTGCAACCCTGACTTGGCAGACCAATACTAGGCACATTCTTCACATTACACTGATCATGTGAATATAAGCCAATCACAAATGCAATACTGTATGTGCTGAAGGCTCCAGTGTTCATCTGTGGCGTGTTTAATGTCTCTGCAGTGTATATAAGTGCCTACCGTTATAGAAACAGATCACCTTGTATCTGAGACAATGTCATTCATTAATTCCTCAAGCAGAAGAAGTATTCATTTATACCACAATTGTCAGAACATGACCCCACTTATTTGTATTGTTGTAAGACTGCTCAACAGTCATTCATCCCAGGAGCTGGGAGATAAAGGGTGTCTGAGCATGACAGCAACAGTGGCACAGTGGTTGGGATTGCTGACCTGCAGCACTGGGGCCCTGGGTTCCGTTCCAGACCTAGGGCGCTGTCTGTGTGGAGTCTGTATGTTCTCCCTGTGTTTGTGTGGGTTTCACCCACTGTCCAAATACATACTGGTAGTTTAATTGCTTTCTGGGAGAACTGGCCCTGGTGTGAGCATATCTTTGTATTTATGTCTGTGTGTGTCCTCCAATGGGCTGCAATCCTGTCCAGGCTGTACCCTGTCTTGACCCCGCTGCTTGCTGGGATAGGCTCTGGTTCCCCAGCAACCCTGTACTGAATAAAGTGGTTAGGAAATGGAGGGATGGGTGGGTGAGAAAACTACAATTTACCTTTGTTGTCAGATTTTTTAAGGGTTACATTTGTGTGATTTCTAAAAGCTGAAATAAGCGCACTATTGCTTTTCTGTCCCTCCCCCCACATGTTTGTGACATGCAGAGTCACAACAGATGTGTTTCAACATCTGGCCAGTGAAACGCTGCCTGCTCTCTATCTATCCATGCATTTTATGGTTAAAATACAAAGGCAGATCTGGATTTCTTTTCTTTTAATTGACCTTTGCTTCACTCTTTCACTGTACTTTACCACAGCAGAGTACGAAAAGAGTCTGATCCACCACAGCACACAGTATGCACAAAAAGTAGCATTGCAGTTTCCTTAGAAACATCTCGCGTATGAAAAATAAATAGGGTATTGTTGTAGTCTTGTGCAGTGTTGTGGTGCACAGTGAAAGCTTGGTGGAACTATGGGGAAGCAAGTTAAATCAGTTGACACTTGTTGCCATGGTAAAAGCTCCTTGGAGACCGTACTTCTAGTACTTCTACCGTACTAAGCAGGTGTGAGCCTGGTCAGTACCTGGATGAGAGACCTCCTGGGAAAAACTAAGGTTGCTGCTGGAAGAGGTGTTAGTGGGGCCAGCAGGGGGCGCTCACCCTGTGGTCCATGTGGGTCCTAATGCCCCAGTATAGTGATAGGGACACTATACTGTAAACAGGCGCCGTCCTTCGGATGAGACGTAAAACCGAGGTCCTGACTCTCTGTGGTCATTAAAAATCCCAGGGCGCTTCTCGAAAAGAGTAGGGGTGTAACCCCGGTGTCCTGGCCAAATTTCCAATTGGCCCTTACCAATCATGGCCTCCTAATAATCCCCTTCTATGAATTGGCTACATTACTCTGCTCTCCTCCCCACTGATAGCTGATGTGTGGTGAGCGTTCTGGCGCACTATGGCTGCCGTCGCATCATCCAGGTGGATGCTGCACATTGGTGGTGGTGGAGGGGAGTCCCCATTACCTGTAAAGCGCTTTGAGTGGAGTGTCCAGAAAAGCGCTATATAAGTGTAAGCAATTATTATTATTATTATTACTTCACCACAGTTAGCTATAGAACACAGGCTCCTCCCTCACGAAGCTCCGTCCCCCATGATCCACTGACCAATAGGAAGAATGCCCAAGTGCCACTGTGCTGAAGGACCAAGCACCAGATGCAGATGTTAAAGATGTGGTACGTCAGATTATTAATAATGGACTGACTGCAAACAAGTAGTGTCTTTCCATTGTTCCATTGATACCTTCACCACTATGACTGACCAGATAAGATGGCTTGAGGAACTGAAACTGCAGTGTACGTCCCAACACATCAATTCATCCCTGGCTCGATTACAAAGCCAACCACAATAACAGCATTGTTAGCTGAATTTACAAGTACAAATACAGAGATACTGTAGCCTGTAGTTAAATTACAACTAGTAGAGTTATGTGAGGTGTTCAGTTAAATAAGTAATCCACAATATACTGATGTACACAGGTGTATCTGGGATTGAAACAAACATGGGAAAATATGTATAGGAAAGATAAGCCGAACTGAGCTACAGCCGATAACTTCCAAGTGCGAGAGGTATAATTACAGTGACCCAAGACAGGCCGAGGTTAAGCGGGAGCTCTGGTTTAGGAACACTGGCACTGTCTGGGCTTCGCAGTGTCTGCTCTGGGGGAGCAGGAGTGCGGGGTTCTCCTTCTTCGAGGGCCAATGGGGGCCGGTCGCCCAACAAGATAGGAAACGCTGGCTCGCACTGATGCTTGCAGAAGGACCGGCGAGGGCTCAGCAGCTGCAGGCGGTAGGGAACGCTTTCCACTGCGGGTCAGCGAGGCCGAGAGGTGACAAGTGGGGATGGGCGACAAGTCCAGACGCTTCCGAAATGCTTGTGATACAGAACACACTGGAGATGGCTCGCAATGTAAGCTTGTGTGCGGCAGCATCGCGGTACGCCTTGTCTGTGTATGGTGCTCTAGGAGTTCCAAGCAGTCACGGGGGATGTGGTGGGTGGGAAGGAACAACACACACACCGGGCAAAATATTAGAACCTCCCTCAAAACTGAACAACGTGATGGCCCTGTATGAGCGGCGAAGCACAATTGGAATGGGATGGGGGTCATGCACAGCCCAGATTTTGGAATACCTGCGGCCCAATCCCATCCCATTCCCAAATTCTAGCAGGTCTTCCTCACCCGAGGCTGGGATGGGATAACAGCATGTGGGACTGAGCTGTACAATCTCACTTTTTCATAGGCTTCCCCATAAGACAGAGATCTGAGGATTGGTCTGGCCAGGGAAGGTTATGGACACAAGCCTCGCGTTCCCCAGAGCCCAACATGCCCTGGTACTGGGAGATTATATTCATTTGGCTGGGTGCTTCCTAATATTGGTGTCAGTGCTGTCTCAGAGGCATTAGAAAGACACCATGAAGGTGAGAACCCAAGAAACCACACCGTCCCTCAGTCCAGAAGCCGTGTGGGACAGAGTCTCAGTCAAAATGGTCTGAAAATGGAAATAACTAAGTTAAGCAAGATCCAAGAGCGCCATACTTTGATGGTGCAAACCCAAACCATGGACACCTCTAAGTTTCAACACGATTTGCTTTGATTTTCATTCCAAGTGCAGTATTTTAGACTTCAGGGACCACTTGTCGGCTTGCCCATTGGCAGTGTCTCTGAAGGTAAACCCGCAACATGCCTTCAGCAAGGTGTCAGCATTTACAAAGTGCGCAGGAGTGGTGTCTAAATTGGAAAATGTATGACAGATCAGTCTCTCTAGTTGTTCCTTAGGGCTGAAAAGTGGAATGCAGGTAACGGAAACGACCGATAGACAGATGCGATGGCAAAGCTCGATGGACAGCCCCGATGGGCCAGGCCAGAAGACCTGGGAAGCCCCTCTCTCTGGGGATAGAGGAAGAAAGGGGCACTCCCCAGGGTGAAATCTGGCATCAGATTCCAAGCAGAAATTTCTCATCAAAAGGAGCTGGAATGGAGTGAGCGATTACATTCTGTTCCCTGACTTGCGGGATCAGCTGAAGGACAGGCAATTGGGATGGTCACGTCAAGTTTCAAGAGCTTTCAGTGTGAATCTTAGAGGACTGATACTGAAGAGACAGGGGGAGAGGAGGCATGAATAATTGAGCAGGAATCTGCAGGATGCGAAAAAGTCACTCATTGAAGAGCAGTGGGCACTAATCTGCCAGTAGTGAGCAGGCTTAGACTTTCCCCTGGCTTTGTGAAACAGCACTGACTGTGGTACTGGACTTCATTGCCTCTGGACCGTCCTGAAAATGGTTTGTGTTCAGCAGCTGGGGGAAGTGTTTTGCAGAAAGGAGAAAACCTAGGCTTGTAATCCAGAGCAGGGAGTGTGTGACAGTCTTTGCAGGGTGACCCCAGTCGTTTGAGTTTGTCATCACTCTTTATGTCAAGGAGAACAAGCCATCCTGGGCTCAGTTCGGGTCATCCTGGGTCAAAAAAGCAAGGTTGACGTGACATCTGGGATGAAAGACGGGAAGTAGCCATGCTCAGTGAGTCTTGGTCAGGAGGCAGGAACAAGTCTTGATGTTGCATCCCAGCAGGATTTTAGACCTTGCCAGTTGCAGGAGGGTGCGATTTTTAGACTGAGATGTGTCGGAAGAGGAGGAACTTTCACTGACAGAGCATCAAGTGTTCAGTGACGTTGAAGTTTTTTACAAGACTTGCACACAAAGAGCCACAGCGGGCTCAGAACTACGGCTGTCAAAGCCTGCAGGTGCCACACGAGCCTCGACTGGAGACCCAGCATTCAGAGTGCTTGACAGTGAGATAAAACAAACTGCTTTTGCATCACAGTTCCCACGCTGGACAGGTGAACTGGGTGCTTGGTTGGGGACACATGGCGAGTCTTTGTTGTTTCAGGTGCACAGCAGCCCCTTGAAGCTCATGGTTAGGCTGTGGTCTGTGTTTGCAGGACAGGGGCTCACCTTCAAGGGCAGGGGTGCAGGGGCATTGCAGGGCGTGGTCTAGACCTGTGTGGAGTAGGACCGGTACAGGGGCGGGCGGCCAGAGGGGTGGGCGGCGCAGCGGGGAAGGGTCGGGTGGTCTAGACTTCGCTGGAAATGGAGCGTGATGGGATGAGGACATCGGGCGTGGCGGGGAACAGGTATGGCTGATGGTCATGTGATCTCTGAGAATGGAGCTCGCTGAGTCTAAAGGAGAGAGACAAACAGAGAGAGAGGACGGAGCAACGTTAGTGATGCTTCTTGATTCTAACACAAAACACACTCTAATTTCCAGAGCCCCACCACATCAGCACAAGCAGCGAGACACAGAGATGAGATCACGCTGAGCAGACAGAAGCACAGCAGTAGCTGCTAGCTGGGCCTTGTGCATCATACAGAACTGGGTACAGACTCAGGGACAGACCCAGACCTTTATTACAAGGCAACAGAAGTGCTGTGAGAAGAGGGGACAATTATCCTTCAGTTTCTGGGCACTTGTTTTAATATTGGACACTATGAGCACTCCAGCCTACAGCATCCTTGACAACCAGATGATGCGATTTTCAAGGAAGACTGAGAGCTATTCTGCAGCCTTTACAGATGCAAGAATCCCATTTCTTCTTTTATATGCCAATGATAAGGACTAATCCAAACCCTGCTCAGTCCCAGGAGCTTTTTCTGCACTCAAATGCATAAAACAGAACAATGGAATCCTGAATCAACACCCCCAGGAAAGACAATGGGCTTTCAAGGACAGAGAGCTGAGAAACACCGCATTAACACATACAGTACATGGGCTTGCTTGTCTATATAGTCTATGACAGTCTATGGACACAGATATTGTACAGAGAAAGATCACGTTAAGCCTGAAACAAAGAACCCAGGGTACACCAGCAGTAACACTAAAACATTTATTTCTCCAAACACACATTAGTGCCCTCCAGCTTTCAACAGCAGGGGGCTAAATGGATAAGTGATGGAGCTTTGTTCTAACATTCATGTTGGACCATGCAAGTCCGAATAAAAAAAAACAAACATTTTGGAATTCTAGTTATGTTCTAATTTATGCCCAGCAATTTAGGGATTTCAACCAGGATTTCCACTCGATGTACAGTACCACTTCTCTGTGCCAGTCAATTGGGACAGTCGGGACCTGTGAGAGCACATCTGTGCCACGCCTGTCTCACAAGAGCCATTTGTCATTTAGCAATGCTGTGAGGACAGAAGAGCCAGCGCTGGTTGGACAAGCGCAGTGTGACTTGCTGACATCAGAATTGGTGACACCTTGGCTGACTCAAGAGAATCCCAGTGAGATCTGGCTAATAACACAGCCGAGGCTCTCAAACCAGATGGATCTGCACTTTGAATGAGCTAGCTGAGCCCTCTGACAACTTGATCTGAGTGCCTGATTGAATGATCTGCAGCACCTCATTTGGTAACCTGTAAAGGCATTAGCTCAAAGTACAAGCTTTCTGGCACAAGGGTTGCAGTTTTGAGACTTGCTCATGTCATTCACCAGCTGTGACTGGGAATTCCCAGGAGGCAGTGCAAGACTGGCCAAGCACTGCCAGGTTATGGCAGACCAAGGACCTCAGCTGCTGTGCACTGTGGCCCGTGAGACACACTGGATATCAGCAGGCTTGCGCAGAGGCATGCAAGAGACATGTTGCAGTATGTCAAGACGAAGAGTGACTCTGACAGGAGGGTGTGTCAGAGGAGCACATCTTCTTGTCCTCACTTTCCTCTGTTTGGGTACAGAGAGAGGCTGCCATTAAACAAATGGCCATTATGTATTTTTAGAAAAATAAGTAATGAGCTGATCATCTTAGGTAACAGCGGCCTAACCAGAAACCCAGCCTGGTTGTGTCAGCTTAGCCCTGCTCTTGTGTGTCTGGGGTTTGTGCTGCTCGGGCCCAGTGGGGTTGAGAATCAGGTAGTGGGAGGAGGTGAGGGTTGGCTGAGAAGACAGCAGGCGTGCTGGGGGGGTGTGGGGGTTTCCGGGGAGGGGGGGACAGTAGGGAGGGGTGGGTAATTGTGAAGATCCCTGCCTCACTCCCCCACAGCCCCTTACCTGAGGGCCACTTAACTTTTCGAGTGGACTCTCCACGCAGGGCAGCGACATCATGGGCATGCCAACCACAGGCTCCTGGCGCGGCGGGCGGGGCGGGGGCATGCCCGGCCGGGTCTGCTGGAAGTTGTTGATCACACACGTCACCTGACCCCCCGGGGAGGCAAGAGGAAGGAGGTTAATCCAGTCAATTGATTAACTGCAGTGGCGCTTATCCGTCTTAACAGGCGATCACGAACAAGCACAACAAAGCCACAGCCCCCTGAAACACAGCAGATAGCCCAATCTCATTCACACTCAATCTCCTGTTTATTTACATATTTCCAGGCAACAGCTTTAGATTAAAAGCATCACACATTCTTCTGAACAACTAAAATTCACCAGGGCCATTTTTTAAATTTGAAATCAGTGATAATATTTTATTCTCCACTCGATTTAGCATTGCCACATTAAGACTCAGCGTTTGCGTAACGAGTCCTGCGCTTACTCGAGGAGGGCAGAGATGGGCACCTGCCTGTGGGAGCCCAGTGTACTGGGAGGGTGCTGTGTAACTATTTCCAAACTGGCTGGGTGGAGCTCTGAGTGGGGAGCACCAGTTCCAGGTGGCTAGTGGCGTGAAACAGGCCCAGACTAGCTACGTTGGAGCACATGGCTCTACCTGTTTGAGCAAGCTCTGTGACAGCCTGAGCCACTCAAGAGCCTATTAACTCTGGCGACCTTGCAGTGTCTCAGCATTCACCCCAGTTTTTCATCGTGCACTTTTGAATTGCCACAGTATCCTGCACTGTGAGTAATTCTGTACCATCTCATAAACCAATCCCAAACTTCTGTGATTTACCTTCATTTCTTTAGTGTTTACTACACTTCCTGCCGCTTTTACCTTGGTATATACCACGCTAAAGGTTTCTTATGGTGACTTCACTGACACATCCTCACACACGCACTTTCCCAACCCATGAACAGAGTGACTGTAAAATGCCAGAAGCACCTAGCCCTTGCGAGAAGCACTCTGCCAGAGTGTGACAGAAGTGTGAAGAATGAGGGAAATGTTTCCTGGGGTTGGGAAGAGCTTGTCAGAATTACAGCCGAGAAAGGGTCTGAAGTGAAGTAACAACGAACAGTCTTTGGAAGTGGGTTTGCTACGCTGACTGGAAGAAGCGATTAGGGCTATAAAAACTAATTCTAAGAGGAGGGATGATCACGCACTTCCCACCCATATTCCGTCCCCCACCACCACCCCAGGCCTACCAGGAATGCCGCGATGGCTCCCCCGGTGAGATACCCAGCCAGGACGTCCGACCAGTGGTTGCGGTACTCAGCCACCCGCACCACTCCCACCAGCACAGCCAGGGACAGCAGGGTCAGGCACACCGTGGGCTTCGCCAGCCGGGTGCCCTTGGCTGTGAACACCAGTGTCACGTACATCTGGAACGGCAGGGAGAGACAGATCAGGAAGCTCTCCCTGGTGTGCCTGGGGGGCTATAGCAGGCTCTCTGGTCAGCTGGTGTGGTTGTGGGGCATCCGTGTACATAAATCTGTAGTCCCTCTCGTATGGAGGAAGTGACAGCTTCTGCAGTGTCTATTTAATGGTTTTTATTCTTCCTACCCAGGTTTGGTCCTCAGCTTTTGCTGTTCCACTTTCCTGTTCAGATCTTTAAATATATTGTTAAACGACTGACCGATCCTGTTTGGCCCGAGGCCCTACAGTATGACAACAGTCTGTAAGAACAGACTTGAGCAGACTTATAAAGTAGCCTTTGTGGGGTCTCATCCGAGACTGTACCGTTCTACCTCCCTGGGCCTAGACGCTCTTCGTTCTCTTTTGTAGCGAGAGAGATTAGCTCACTACAGGTGCCGCTGATCTCACTAACTGCTGCGGAAACTGAGAGTTTTCTTTGTTTCTGGAGGGTTTACATGCTGAATGAGCTGAGCTCCGCTTCAGGTTCATCTGCTGCATCACAGGGACCCCCCTTTGCAAGGCAAAAGAAAGGCTGCAGGAGTCCCGTTGGCCCGACTTGCTTGTTTGGTAGCTAATCGACTACTGATCTGAGGCTGTAGCCCAGCTGTTTCTTAAAGTATCCCAGGGAATCGGATTCAACAACATGGCCAGACAGCTTGTATCCCACAACCCTTGGTGTTGTCAGGATAAAGTTTTCTTTCCATGGACTCAGCACTGAGATAGCACTAAGCAGATTTATCACAAGGGCACATGGCAGAGACATAAAGCAATTCAAAATCATATTTGTACACATTGGACAGACAGTATCTTCACTATATTCACTTCACTATATCTCTTAAACAAATCTAAATGGAGAAGCGACAAGACATTTTCCTTGTGAATTGTATTTCTGGGGTAGTAGATCTTTAAGTCTGCTCAATTGAGAGGTAAATTCCAGTATGCAGAGTACATTTCATTATAGAAAAAAAGAATAGATTTGTGATAGAGCCTACTGGTGTAAAGACACCTTTTAAATGCAGATCACTGGGTCCATCTAGTTCTTAAGTAGACAATTTCGACAGGAAAAACTCAATTTTGAAAGGTCTTAAAAGCACATGAAATATGTGGATGTCTCTCCAAACACGAAGCTCTTCAATCTTGACTGTCCAATGTTTATACACCCACATAACCAACTCAGAGATCTTTAAATGAGCCATTTTAAATTTAGTGTTCCTTGCAGACTTGGTTCTTTCATTCCATGCATCACAGATGCCTCATGTGAGAAATATCCTCAAAAAGCCCTGAAAAGAGCAGTCAGTCATATTAACAGGTTCTGATTCTGGATTCCCAAGCACTTTCAGTTCTGCTCAAAATGGACCAACTCAATTTTGTCTCAAATCCTGACCTCACCTCTCAGGCAGGCTCAAAGACCCAAATAAATACAAAATAACTAACATCACCAACATTCGGAGTAGCTGTGTGGTCAATTTCTTTGCACTGCTGACTACAGGAAAACCAGATCACATACAGTGATTAAAAGCTAATTACAAGCAAATTACAAGGAAGAAAATATGAGAAGCAGTACAGCAGGCTGGCAGAGCGGAGGGGAAGCACTGTGGCTAAGGATCTGTGCCTGTGGCAGTTCAAATCCCCTGGCCAGCAGAGGAATCCTGCTCCATTGGGCCCCTGAGCATGGCCCTTAACCCCAACTGCTCCAGGGGTGCTGTACAAATAGCTGACCCTGCGCTCTGACCCCAAGCTTCTCTCCCTGTCTGTGTGTCTCATGGGGAGCAAGCTGGGGTATGCGAAAAGACAAATTCCTAATGCAAGAAATTGTATATGGCCAATAAAGTGATCTGATCTGATCTCTTAACAGTGCAAGCGGGACAGACACCTACCACAGTGTAGACAGCTGAGTACACGCTCAGGGCAGCGTCCTTGGAGGGGAAGGATTTTCGGGCGGAGGCGATGACGAGGGGGTTGCCGGTGCATGCCCGCCGCTCGGTGATGTACTGCAGGGCGGACTGGCACCCCAGGGCCGTGTAGTTGGGGCGGCAGGCAGACAGGAAGTGGGGCGTCTGGTTGCCCGTGACCACCTGCCCGGCGTTGGCAAAAATGGTAGTCGTGAAGAGGCCAAAAGAGTAAACCCCTGCCAGAAAAGAGAGGAGGGAGGAGGAAGGAAGAGTCGCGGAGAGGTTAGGATACATGATTTGGGTTGAACCCCATCAGGAAAGATCATGTAAACCCGCGCGGTATATTTGCTGTTTCTCCACTTGTACCACTTGCCTTGCCTGCCCAATTTGGATCATGCTCCGCTGCGTCTCTCTGAATGACCTCTGCTTTATCATTGTTTCACTGGGCTTGACTGCAATTGACCTCTTATCACAGCGTTCCGCAGTACACGTTTATAAAAATCATCCCAGCAGCTGTCAGGCAGCTGAATCCAGACTGGCGTGAGAAGAAAACAAGGCCCTTAGTGCAAGGGACAAGAGGGAGGAGAGAATACAACCCTGTGTAGCACCAGGCTCTGACACCCACTGGAGGAAGGGCGAACCTGGAAACACACACTGTGCATTCAACTGGGGGCAAATAACGGTTGGATGAGAAGAAAACACCTTTAAAAGAGTCAACAAAACCAAACCAAACTTCACAGCATTCTGCTTTCTCATCAGAGCTGCCGTTCAAGCCAGTTCCTTCTGTTTTAAAGAAGCAGATCCTACGAGAAAGGGCAGGCTTTGCGCGGCACATGTGCTATTTATGTGACAAATGTTCTGACACTTCTGTTCTCTATGTTCCGGGAGCGCTGACACAGAAACCTTCCCCAGCTCCACTCCACTTGGTGACGCACAGAAGCAGAGTGAGAGAAGTTCTCAGTACATGTCAGGCCGCATTATGATCAGCGGCTGCTAATCGGCAAGGAAGGGGCGTTTTTCTTTTTTCCGTTTCTTAAAGACGCCCTGAGATCAGTTGTCCCCACTGGAGCAGTGTGGCCAGATTCCTTTCTTTGATTCCCATTTCCCCTCCTGGGATGACCTTTAACCTTTCAACCTTTACCCTTGCAGGTTAAAAGTCCCTCAAGTTTCCTCCAATCCCAAACCAATTTACAACCCCCGTCCCTAAAAAAAACAACAACCTGACAGCACTGTAGTGCTCCAGTTCCAGGGTTCGAGACCTCAGCCGTTAATGAACACCGGACAGATCCTAAATCAGAAAGACTCAGCATTGGGATTTCATTCCAGGGGTTCCGATATGCACGCACAAAGAACCGAGTGTTTTGGAAAGCTGTCGTCATTTCCCACTTTTGAGCCAATGTTACAGTGTTCCCTCCTAACATCTTCTGTGTGTGTGGCGAAACCTCTCCCTGTCAGTCTGCGTTAGGTGAGGGCTGAGGTGGCTCTCCAGGATGCTGAGGTCAGCCTTGCGGTCAGTCCTCATGCATTGTTTTGGGCGATGCACCGGAGTGCTCAGTGGCAGGAGAATTCACAGGCACAACTTTTTAGTTCAGACTCTTCCTATGGGTAACCAAGGACCTCAGCTAAAAGAGGCAGATTTTTCAGATCAGAACATAAGATCGGTTTCAAGAAGGGCAATTGACACATCTGGCCCATTTGGTAGTTCATAGTTAACTGATCAGAGGATAGAGGATCTCATCCAGCTGTTTCTTGAAGGAAGCCACAGTACAGGCTTCAGCTGCGTGGCTAGGTACATCCCTTGTGTTGTCAAAGATTAACTTTTCTTTCAGCGAAATGAGCACTTGGATAGCAGAGTCATCACATGTGGAAATGGAAAAGTCATGCAGTGATTCAACATTCTTCAGACAGGATTCATTTTGTTTTACACAATGGGCAAATAAAGTAAAGTAGTAAAGAAGAGCCCCCTGTTCTCAGTCACTGCCCAGAAGAACTGGAACAGGAGGCTCTTCCTGGAGGAACTGGACATCCCCGTTACCTTTAGTATTAAACACTGATGTTTTTTCAAGTAGCAAAGGTAACATCTGCTCTGTGCAATGCCCTCAAACTCAATAAATGCTGAAACTTTAGGGAGTTTTCAGGCAGGCCGTCACAGGATTGGAGACTATAGGTGAGCAGTACCGGAAACCGTCAGGCTCCCGGCAAGCTGACGGCCTGTTCTTGCGCCCTGGCTGTGAGAAAACTGTCCAGCGTACCAAGAAAGCGCACGATTCTGCGCAGAAGGGGGTTGAAGTAGCAGCAGTCTCCCGTCACAATGGTCTTCTCTCGAGCACTCTCCGACTTCATGAAGAACAAAGACAGCTCTCCTGCCAAAATCTGAAAGGAAAGAATGCGAGGACATGAGACTCACTCCTGGAAATTTCGCCCTGTCATTACCCTGTGGAGCCTGGATCACAAGGACGTCAGCCCGAACCATCCTCGCAGGTTAACTGCCTTATGAGCTGCCTGTGGTGGGGGGTCTGGGTCGCTTAAAGACCTGAAGAGCTGTTCACCTGGGAGAAGTGTTCCATTAAGCTACAGTATTTAAGGTTTAACATAACATCACTTTATTAGTCCTATACAATTTCTTGCATTAGGAATTTGTCTTTTCACATACCCCAGCTTGCTCAGATAAGGAGAGAAGCTTAGGGTCAGAGCGCAGGGCCAGCAATTGTACAGTGCCCCTGGAGCAGTTAGGGTTAAGGGCCTTGCTCAGGGGCCCAACGGAGTAGGATTCCTCTGCCCCTACAGGATTCGAACCGGCAACCTTCCAGCCAGAGGCACAGGTCCTTAGCCACAGAGCCACCTCGCCGCCCTTAACTGCATCAGTTTATCCCTTTTCCATGCTGCAGACAAATTGAAAAGAAAGAAAACCAGCTGGATGGCAGTGCCCAAGGAGCAGAGCTGGCAACCCCAGCTCTAGTGCTCAGCCGAATTATTTTATTTGGATTCCTGGACCCCGGCCATACTGGCACTCTGAACACTTCTGAGGTGTTGGCCAAAACACTGAAGTGTAACATCATCTCCAGGTGAAGTAAAAAAAAATCTATTTTGCGCTTTGTGATTATTATTCAGATGCAATACTGACCGACCCAAAAAAACGTTAAATGCCCCTGGGATGTAGTGAGAGGTGGCGCTGAGAGAAAAGCAATTATTCATGAGAAAAAACCCTTGATAATGAATCACACTTGGCCTGACTGAGTAATTAGCACTCAGAGGGAAAGGAGCAGTCTGGAGAGGCTCTGCGTGGAGTTAGCCACTCCTCTGGGCTCATTAAGAGGCTTGCAATTACAGCCAGGAAGACACGGGTTTCAGGCTGAGAAAGGAGAGACCAAGAGAATTTCTATTAGAAAAAGGTGTGCTATGTTTTCCTTTCTTAAAATATCTAGAAAGATACGATTCCACCTTTTATAAAAGAAAACCTTGATGTAGCTCCCGAGAGTGACGATGTGATTGAGAAAAGTACGTTGCAGGTACATATGGAGGAGTACTCCCAAGAGCAGCAGGATAGTGGCTCTCAGGGACCAGAGCAGCCCTGCTATAGCCTTTGACACAGTATTTGTCAAGACCTCCCACTGGTCTGTCAGAACAGGCTAAGTAAAAGGATCTGTCCTAAATTAAAATGGGTACATGTGCAAAAACAAAGGAAAATGAGCTATTCTCTACTCTACCTCTGCTGTAAATATGTGTATGCATCATGTTAGCACCTATATACACTCATACTTCACATGGTCTTTCTCCGGCGAAGTCTGCGTGCCTGTGTGTAAACATTCAGAGAACAGCTTGGATGACCGCAACCATCTACATCAGGAGAATGGGAATGAAGTGCAATACGTGTTCATGAAATATACATTCAGAGTTTGCAAGCCTTAATGGAAGTGCAGTTGAGCAACAGAACATGACTGCTTTTAAGAGCCCTAAGTGCGTTTTAAGAGCACCTAAAGGCTTGCACAGCAGCTGGAGATGCACAATGGCCTTGAAGACCGTTAGTAATTAAATGCAAAGATTAGAGAATCCAGGGCAGCTGTTTAAAAGCTAAACACTAAAGGCTGTAAACAGGCACTGCAGCAGTAACAGAATGACATCAGTACAGAAAAAACAGCATTTGTGTGACTGATAAGATGTCCATGCCATTAACAAAACTCTATACAGCAGTAGTTCCGAGTGCTTTCTTTTGATATACCGCAATCGCACTGAGTATCGAGGACTCTTGGTCTTTGTATATCTGAAAAATCATCAATATTTTCTCTTGGGGTTATTAATAATCCTCCCACTCCTGTTTTACAGCCGTCCCCTGACACAAAGCTTTAATGCTTTGGACATATGTAAAGATATCAAGCCAGGTGTGCTTGCAAGAGCAACATGGTAAGAATGGGAACACAAGGTATGTAAAAATAATAAGACAGAATGGAAAGGAGGGTTAACAGATACTGGAATTCACAGCTGGTTGTAAGCTATTGATCCGGCTCACTTCAAGCAGATCCATGCTCCTGGTTCCCAGGACGAGCGCACGGCGGCAGCAGTCAAAACAGAAACAACCGGCTCCGTCCTGGAAGCCAGCACACGCCGAGTGTCATCCACCACGTCCGAAAGCAAATCCATGCGGGAAAAGGCACTTCCGAATCCCGAGAAAAAGAACAACTGCAAAAATCCACGAGCCACCTATTGTACCCAAACACAGCAGACAATACGTGGTCACATTTCAACACAGGTCTCCCATCTTATCTCTGGGTGCAGCACTGGGGAAAGAGTGAACCCAGGAACACGCACTGGATAAAGGCAGACTTACTAATAAGTGACTTGAACCTTTGTGCCTTTGAGAGCATTAGGTTTAAAAGAGGAGCTCAGTATATACTCCTAAGCCATTTTACAGTATATAATTACACTATAAACTGTGACTGTACCTGTTTTTCTTTTTTTCCTTAGTTTCATTTTTCATTTCTTTTTCTTATGTTCATTTTAATTCTCTTAGAGAGTGTAAAAAATAATGTCTCTGCTGTGACTACTCTGTAATAATCTGTATCGGAGCCATCACCATAGCTAGCAGCTGTGTGCTAGGAAGCAATTCAGTGAACCCTTCCCCCCAAATCAGGGATCGAAATAAGAGCTATTCCATTGATTTCCAAGTGCTACGTAAAGTGTTGCACGCTTAACGTATTTTGAGACATCTGCATTGAGAAGCATGAGCACATTAAGGGCATATGCTAAAAACATTCTTTATCTGCCTTGTTGGTATAATGTGTAATTAAACCCGCAGCTTGGAAAACCTGAAATGGATTTAACTGTTGTGCAACACTGTGCTGTGCATTCCCATCCTAATCCTCTCGCCTGATCCAGGTTTTGATTTTTGGTTGGATTCGTTGGTGGGTTTTTTTCAACCGATTCCAGAACACCTTTTTTTTTATAACGTGGCTCCCAAAGATCTGGAGAACCTACTCATGTTTTTGAGTCGCTGTTCCCACGTCTGCTCTGCGGAGAGTGGAAGTTGGAATAGGCATATAAGGATCCAAAGAGGGGTGTCAGAGCTTTTTATACACATTTAATTCGAAATACGCACTAAATGTTTCTGACTATAAGACAAAGTTTTCTAGAGCCACTTTTAAGCGAAACATAAGACTCTCCTTCTAATAGAGCTTCTCCCAAAATTCTGTGTTTTTGTCACTGCCTTGTATTTGCTACTAACCAGCAAATTCTTCAAAACCAATTTTTTCTGCACTTTCAATGATTAAAAATAAGAACCACTAAAGACTTGATGCTGAAAGTGACTTGTGCTGTGCTAGTGAGAATTTCAAAACTTGTAGAAATCAAGCAGCGTCGGAGCTTACTGATAATGTTTGAGGCAAACTCTTCAATAAAAATAAACTTCAAATGTGAATGTGGATCATACTACTGTACCTTCAATCTCATAAAATTATTAGCCCATATACTGGGCAGAGTGGGGGGGGGAGCTGTGGTTTTGTTTTAACTGAAAGGGTTGCATTGTGCTTCAAAAGTTGAGAGCCACTGGCTTAAAGCACGTTAAAGTTAGCACCAGTGTTCCACCTTTTTATGAAGAAGATCCTGCCGGGACCAAAACAGCAAAGTTAGTTAAGCTAAAGAACTCCAACTCTTTCCAAGTCCCACATTAACCCCTATGAATGATGCATTCAGGTTTGCCTGAATAATTAATGGCAATGTTCATTCAATAAAAAAATGTTCTGATGATGACATTTTCTTTTTAACCGCACAAAGAAAAAAATGCCATAATAAATAATTTTGACTGTGTGGCAGAAGCTTAAGAGACAGACTTGTCAGAAAACACAATGAAGCTGAAATATTTGCTTGGATTAGGCCGTGCATAGTCTTTGAGTTATCTGTATGTCTCAGAACAAGTGTTGTTCCTGTCACAGGTTCTTATTCCAATCAGTACCGGATTTCCCACTGTGCCTACAGTGCCTAGGAACTAGGAACTTTTAGGGCCTACGAAGGAGGGAAACACTAGTGATTAATGAAAAGCAAGCTGAAGCAACGTGCTTACGATCGACTCTAGGTGCTCTAAATCAATAATCACGCGCTATCTAGCGGCTGTTCTGGAAACTAGAAGTATTGAAGTGATGGTTGCTCGACTCGCTCCATCAATCACAAGGTTTAGTATTAGAATAGTTTAAAGTGCATCATGTCAATCGACGTGTTTCAACTGGCGTTTACCCCTCTTTTTGCACATATCAGAGTGCCCAGGGCCTACGAGCACCAAAATCCGGCCCTGATTCCAATGTCCGGAAAAATGTCTGTACATCTTGCTAAAGACGTTTGGATGCATCTTTCTATCATGGTTTTTATCTGTGCTTTATCATACTTTATCATAATCTTTTATCATGCTGTAATCGAGAGCATTATCAGATATGGTATTACAGTGTGGTTTGGTCATCTATCAGTTCATTTAAAATCGAAAATTACCTGCCTCATCCAGAAAGCTTTGAAGGTCATGGGAGTGATATAGCATCCCTCCCTGCGGACAGTCTTTGAAAAATCCATAATCAAACAGGCAGGAAAAATTATATCAGATCCTTCCTACATCCTCAATTCTGAATATCAACTTCTCCCTTCTGGCAAAGGTTTTAGGGTTCCCAAATGTAAGTCAAACAGATACAAACATTCCTTTGCTCGACTATGCATGAAAGCTGTCACCGCAAATGTCAAGGATAAGCACAGTTTTGACTCTTACAACCCACTTGGGTGCAATATGTTTTGTGATGCGTAATACATGTTATGTGTTGTTATGTGTTATACATGTGCAATAGAGTGATGTGCAATGTTTTTCTTTTCTTCTTTTTTTGGGGTTTGCATTCTATTTAAATGTACAGGAGTGCTGTGTGTCCATAAACAATGTCCCTCAATGGACAATAAAAATCTTATCTAACGCCACACAAGGATATAAAATGGGTTGGTGCAGTAAATGTTCAGACTGTGCAGCACCACACTTGCACAGTGCATCTCTAGATGATGTTGATGCTTATAGTCCATTTTTTGTAGGGTGTTAAAGGAACTTTAAATGGTGAGCAAGTTCAGCACAGGAAGAGGAACAGGGCTGCTTAGACTATCCAAGCATACAGCCAAGGTCCGGAGCCACTGACTCCTGGTCTACTGTGTGAAAGGGGACAGAAGTTGTTTCCATCGAATGCTTATTAAAATATGTCAGGGCTGCGCTACATTGATAATACCAAACCAGAAAATAAGGCAAAGCAGACAAAACCCGGTATTTCCAAGGAAACTGCCGGAACAGCAGTGTCGGAGCTGAAGGCCGGACTGAGGGGGTTGCAGGTGGCCTGTGCGGAGCTGTATTTAGAGTGAGTGGGTTGTCTCAATCCCCCCGGACCTTAAAAACAGGCCTGTTCTTCTGCAGCTCAGAACTGCTGGGCCTGTTCCCACAGACCGTTAACAGCCGCGTGGGTGTGAGATCTGCTTCCTGTAAACCACACAGTTTGCCAGGCATTGCTAGAGGTGCAGGGATCCCAGGTAGGGACTGGGAGAGGAAAGGCAGGAAGTGGGCTCTTTGTGGCTCCTGAGCGCCTCATTCAGCAGAGATACTGTCTGTGAGGAGGAGTCCGTTTTGAAGCGTGTGGTCCTGATGTTGCCGGTTCGAGCCCGGGTCTTGCCACTAGCCACCTGTTAGCCCAGAGGTTTTCTCAGCTGTCTGGGTAGAGGTGACCACTGGTTCCTCCCCAGCTCCTGCAGGCTTGCAGTGACGTAAGTGAGAACGTGAAGAAATCCTCTCACACCTCCTGGTCTCAGTCCTCTGACTCATGTTTCACTCTCAGTACTGTCTGAGGACCTCAAATACCCGAATCCTGTTGCTTCTTAGTCTTCCTTGCTCAAGCCAAAAATTTTTCAATCCTTTTATCCGGGCAGTGTAGAATGTTCCGCGAAGTCTTGAAATGTACCTCGTTGTTGTTTATTTCAACCGATCTTTTTTGGATTATAACATGGCTGCCAAAGCCTCACTAGGTTAATCTGAAGAACATACTCATGTCTTTGAGTCACTATTCCCACGTCTGCTCTGCAGGGAGTGGAAGTTGGACCTCCCAGCATGCTGAGGAACTCCTTACCTATACTTACTAAGCCTTTCACAGCACATTTACATTTTTCATTCACAGCTCTTTTTCTCAGGCTGTTTCTTCTACACTTCCTGAGAGCTTGTTTTGCTGTACTGCCGTCTGTTGTGTCGGGAGGCAAACAAGACACAAGCACAGCACAGTCGATGCTTACTGTAAGGGGATGCGCACAGTTGTGGAGTGAACAGGATGAACCCATGATGTTCAGAAGTAGCCATTTTTCCACTGTCATTCCATTAAAATAAGGTGTAAGAAAAAACTGGCAGCTGTTTCTTCAGGTGTTGCCACGATGGAGGACGCGAATGTTGAACTGAGCTGGAAAAATCAGGAGCTTTAATTAAAACTGCACGTGTGTTCAGAAACGAGCTGTGGTCACTCAGCTCTCGTGGTGCGCAAGGGATTGATTTGTCCACAGAGAGAATTGTCTGAGGACCGCGGACGTGTTCCAGCTGAACGGTCTAACCTGGGTGAGTGCTATGCTTGAGGAAATCAAAGGCATTCACGCGAAGGGTGCTGTAGAATAAAAATATTTCTTGTGAAGAAGATGTCTACAAGATGAGTCTGAAAGTTGCTTTGAAAGGAATGTCAGTTTCTGTGGTTGCCTTGGAGACGGTGAGCTCCAAGTGTCCTGCCTATTCTCTACAGAAGCCCAGGAGTACAGAAATGTGCAGAACTCCTTTTGCTATGTCGTTCCTTCCCATGTCAAGTTTAACAAGATAACATATGTTATTTAATGCAAATATACCCCCTGGTTCTGGAAAACTAAAGCCTGCAACTTTCCTGAGAGGGGATGCACACAGACAGATGATATACATTTCAAAATATCAACTATACTGCTCTCCTGTTTCACTACTGCTATAAAATGGGAAACCATCTCGGTCTTCTCCCTGTGCTCAATGAATTTGTGCTTGGAGTCACTCAAGGTTTCAGTTATTGTTATCCACCAAACAAAACATTGCATACAATTTTGTGGTCCAACAATGTGGTTGTGACACCACATGGTATCTATTACACTTCAATTAACATGGAATGAAAGGAGAGCATGTCAATTCTGATGTTTTGTACCACATTTTGGCTCCCTGTACTGCATCTCAATGCTATTCACCAAAATATCCCATCTGTCTTTCGCTAAGAGAAAGTAAAGCCTAGGGGATTGAACACTAACAAATATGAAGCCTTTAGAAAATTAATTTACTCTCAACATTTATGTTGATAATAAAAAAATAACTTTGATTCAGATATAGTGTGATGAGACCCATGTTTGCAAGAGCAAATATACACATTTTCTCCCTAGAGGTATTGTGGCTTACGAGACAGAGCAATTCATTAAAAAAATAAATCATGCTATAAAAAGACTGCTGAGAATTCTAGTTGAACAGCATTAAAAATAAAGTCAAGTTCCAGGGGTGCTGGCAGACAGCACCGTCTCAATTTGTGTGTCATGCTAAGAGAAGTAGGAATGAAATCACTATCATACTGTACATCTGGCGCTGAACGACGGAGAGATCGGACAGATCGGACCGCTCTCAGGGGCTGATATGTACTGAGCCAGGCTGCTGTCTGCGCCCTGAGACCGACAGGCTGAGAGCTGTTCAGCCCTCAGGGTAAAAAGGGAAGAGGTTGAAGCCAAGCACCGATTTAGCCTTTTAAAGAATAAAAAGAGGCAAAGTTTTTTTTTTCCTGAACAGGATGAGAGCACCACGATGGTGATGGCCGTCGTAATTAATATTTACGGTTTTGCTGTGCTGAAAAACTGGAATCACCTCATTGGGCGGCAAATCATTTGGAAACAGGAGTAAATCCATGCATATAAACAACAAGCGGAGCGCTGTCTTCAGCAATTCGTTCTTCTACAATGTCAAGACTCAGAGAGAGAGACTAGGTGGGGATGCTAGAAGCAGTAGCCATGCAAATGAGCCCTGAGTCCAAATTCTAGGAATCATGCCCCCCTCCCCCCATATGATGCAGGTGTGTCCTGTTCCCCTTCCCCAGTTTGACAGCCCCCCTGGAGAAATCACTGGCCTCTCTGCCTTTTTCCCTGTCTGCACCTCGGGCAGCTCTCCAGCTCTCCAGTCCAGACAGAAACTGGGTTAGCATCTTTCTCTACTGTGCGCTACCAAAGCCTGTTTCATGCTCTTCTCCTCGCATACTGTATATATAGAATAGCACCCAAATCTTATGATCCCCTTTCGTCTCGCTCCTGCTGGATGAAAACCAGGTACAAACCGCTTAAGTTTCTTTCTCAGCATTTATAACATATACATAGAATATTGGAATCTGATCCTTCTAGGCATATTTTAGACAGATCCTTTATGAGAGACCTACACAGAGAGCCAAATCGAAGCAAAATGCGCAGAAAATGCATCTTATCTTCTGCGAGATCCTGAGACCCAAAGAGAAAGACACAGGCGCAGAGAGAGAGCTTTGCTGTTCCATGAGTAAGACGCACAGCTTTCTTCCCTACTGCTGTTTATACAGTGCCTTCAGCTTCTACTGCTGCTCAAAGTGTTCTGCATTAGAAGACCGAAACTCAGGGATCAGTTCACTGTTAAGTTCAATGACCCTGACCCTAATCACATCTTGATTTAGCAAGCAGTGACACTTGTACTTAGAGTACTAGTAGCTAATATATTCCAAAATGTTGCAATTTCAAAGTATTTTCTATCGTGTTTTGTAGAACCAAATCATTTGTTGCCCAAATTTATTGCAGGGATGCTACTTAGAACCAGCTGTAAAAATACCTAGAAGTACCAGCTTTTATATCAGTACAGTGATCACACATTTTTAGCACAATCCCAAGCACAAAATGGATCAGGACCACACACACCTTCAGCTGCAACCTTCAGTATCATGGAACACATAATATGTATTATTTAATTACATAGAGACTGTGGAATCTACATCAGCTGGGTGATCAGGGCTGTCAGCACTCGTGCGGATTAGAGTCCTCTCTGGACATGTTTATTAATTTCCTGCATCTTGTTTACACTGTCCAGATAGCATTTTAGCAATAAAACAAATCAAGCATTTTAGCACGTATGGATTTACACCAGCGCTAGGAGCCAGATAAGTCTGCTTCCTTATTTTGTGTAAACAGATGGGATTCAAACAAACATATCTAAGATCACTTTATTGGGCATATACAATTTCTTGTATTAGGAATTTGTCGTATAACATGCACTGTTCCCAATGTACAGTACATGAATACTGTGTTGAATTAGGACAAGGCCTTACAAGTCAGGCCCTTGACGACAAAACCCACTGGACGGTTCTTCAAACCATCAACAGCAAAGGACACCAGGAAGACAGGAAGAAGATTATACTAACTCAGTGTAGTACCCATTTTAGTGTCTTTCACTGTATTAATGTGTCTGCATCACCATTTGTACAAGAAATAGACAATTAGCACCTCATTTAATTATATCAAATCATATGCTCAGGTGTCTGAATGATCATGTCACGATCGCTACCTCTCCTCTTAAGGGCGCTCCAGCCCTTCCTCGTTCTGCCTCATTCCCTGCACCTGTTCCTTATTCCAGCCCCTTTTCAGTTCCCCCTTAAAAGCCAGACGCAGACTATAATCAGGGCTCTACATTGACTCCCAGTTCATGTGAGCCCAGGTCCTGATGTGTCGGGCTCCGTTATGCTTTTAACTTTCTGTTCCGTTTCCCCCTGCCGGTCCCGACCCAGTTCCAATTTTTAATCTCCTGGATGGATCGCTTGGTCATGGCCTTATGCTTGTGTATTGGATTCCCCGTTTGGATTTCTTCCTGGATTGTTTGCCCCGGACTCACTCCCCCTGGACACCAGCGCACCAAGGCCACGCCCCCTGTCTCCATTCCTGTCTCCTGCATGACTTTTCCCCCAGTGTTTCCTCACTACTCCGGATTGTGTCGTCTGCATAGGGCCCAGAAAGAACTGTTCGTGACAGATCAAATTTTGATTGTGTGTTTTGAATTCCCCTTTCCTCTGCTGCTCTGCAGTGGACTAGCGGCCCAGTCAGGGTGAGTGTGTGCTCTCAGACCCTGTGCTTCATGGACATGGACTTTGGGCTGCTAGAAACGTCCCTGACACAAACAGCCTTCAGAAAGAAACTGACTTCCCTGAGATGTTTTAAAACTGACCCCGCTGCTGCGACGGCGTGTTCTGAAATGAATAACTGGATCCTTTAACGTGTCTTTAGGAGACGGGCATGCTGTGTTTCAGGCAGGAACCCGAAGGCGAGTACTGTTAGGGAAGAATACATTTTTTTGTTTGTGGGTGGGCAAAATGTTATTTTACATTTTTGGATTTTGTTTTGGAAAAACAAGGAAATAAATGAAACCAATGTCAGAAACGCGTCTCTCTCTTAACCACAGTGTAAAACTATATCGCTCTCATTTCTACCTCATGGCTTCTGCATCACAAATCCCCTTCATTTCCCTTTAAAGGGGAAACATGTTCCTATTGATAGGCAGCGCATCTTTTTTCGACAGCTGGCACGGCAATAACACTAAAACTAGAACTTCAGCCATCTTAAAATCCCAGAAGTCTTTTGAAGTCAGGAACATTTTTGTTTTCCACACCTATGTCTCACCAGCTTGGTTGGCTTCTCCATACTGCATCTCTGAAACTGCTCCATAAAACTTTCTAACACCCCTCTACAAAGCGAGGAACCTGCCGCACCCCACACCCCTTCTTTCCTGCTTAAACGTCCACAGTCTTGCTGAAATACAGTTCAAACAGACTACAGGGAGAGGAGAACTTGGGTCCTTTAAAAAGGGCTCATTTTTGTGGTTTCCATTAATATACCTCCGCCCCAACAGGGAATCCAGCCGCAAAATATGTTTTAACACCTTTTTTCTCTCTTGTTTTTTACTCCTCACGTTAATTACTGAAGCATTGTGATGTCCCAATTTTCACATCCTGCTTGACACTTTTCATTTCAATTCAACCCGCGAAGCAATGGGAGGGAATAAAATTCCCGACAGCACACGGAGGAGGGAGAAAGAGAAACGGGGCAGGACTCATCTCTCCGTGTCAACAAAGCTGAAATCAACACCCGACGCCAGTGTGGTGCACAGAACCAGCCAGGGAAACAGGGAAAATGAGCAAACACCCCAAAAACAGACACCTCCCGCTATTTATGACAGGTGTTATAAAGTAACACGAGCGCAGTGGATTTCAGGATGGACACAGTAGAGCAGGATGAAGGTAAGATGGCAATGATCTTGATCATCTTACAGTTTGATCTAAGCAAGGCTGGGCCTGGTCACTACTGAGATGGGAGTCCTCTAAGGAAATCCAGCTTGCTTCTACAAATGGGGTCATTAGACCAGTAGGTGGTGCTCTGCCTTTTGTACCTGCATTTTGTAAACAAAGGCCCCCTGTCATCCTTGGGATGTTAAACCGAGGTTACTTGGTGCCCTGAGTGGGGTTGTACAACCTTGCCTCCCTAAATTCCTTCCATAATGCAACTAGTGAAGCAGTTTCTGTCTTTGCCACCTGATCTGCTATGCAGTGGGCCTGCTGCAGCTCACTCGGCTGCACTTCAGTGGTGGAGGACTGGAGTCCCCCTCTGTCTGAAAGGTGCTATATACTGTAAATGCAGATCTTACAACAGGGTAAAAATATGGTTAATCACAGTAAGAACATAGTAAAATGAAAAAGAAATATGGGAGACCAAGGCAAAGAGTAGCGAATGCATTACTCTGGTATCTTTAGAGTGAAAAAATACCATTACCACCAACTGTGATAACGAAAGATGCTGTCATATTGTCTGCTTTACTCCCCTGTGCACAATGTTTCACTGGTGTGCAGGGACTGCTCAGTTATTGCACCTTACATACGCAAGACTACTATTCATCGGCTTCAGCTCAGCTTTTTACACTATCATTCCAGAGAGACTAGTCAAGAAACTCAGTGCACTCGGTCTCAACACCACCCTCTGCAACTGGACTCGGGACTTTCTGACAGGCAGACCTCAGGCTGTCAGGCTTGGAAACCACACCTCTGGCACACTAACTTTGAACACTGAGGTCCCCCAGGGGTGTGTGCTTAGTCCGTTACTCTCCTCTTTCTACACCCACGACTGTAAGGCCAAACACAACACCAACCCCATCATCAAGTTTGCCGATGACACCACAGTTGTAGGTCTGATCACAGACAATGATGAGAGGGCCTAGAGGGAGGAGGTCAATCTCCTTACAATGTGGTGTGAGGACAACAACCTCACCCTCAATGTCAGCAAAACCAAAGAGTCAACCTCCTTGATCGTTGATTTCAGGAAACTGCAAAATGGACAAGCCCCTATCCACATCAACGTGACTGAAGTGAAAAGGGTCAGTAACTTCAAATTCCTTGGCGTCCATATCACTGAGGACCTCACATGGTCTCTCAACGCCACCTGTCTGATCAAGAAAGTGCAGCAGCACCTGTACTTCCTAAGACGGTTGAAGAAGGCTGATACAGTATGTCCCCAGATCCTCACTAACTCTTACAGATGCACTACAGAAAGCACACTGACAGGTTGCATCACAGTGCAGGTATGGCAACTGCAGTATTGCTGACCGCAAAGCCCTACAGCGGGTGGTGAAAACTGCCCAGTCCGTCACTGGGGTTGCCCTCCCATCTATACAGGACATTTATGACAGACGGTGCTTGAGGAAAGCTCTAAGCATTATCAAAGACCCCACACACCTCAGCTACAGACTGTTTGACCCTCTAATATCTGGAAAACGGTACCCGGAGCATTCTGGCCCGGACTACCAGACTCAGAGACCATTTTTACCCCTGCGCTATCAAACTACTAAACTCCCAGCCTCTCTCACCTACGATCTGAACCTCACAGTGCCTTCTTTCTTACCAAATACTCAAACACATTGAAATCTACCTCTACCTTACATGTCAAAAAGCTCACTCCCCATAATTTTCTATCCTTTTATTTCATTCTGTTGATGCATGTTATTGCACATCTGATGTTGTTTTACACATTGCCTGTTACCTTATGTTGTTTTGCACATTGCCTGTTGTTGTTTTTGCACACTGCCTGTTGTTGTTTTTTGCACACTGCCTGTTGTCTCTGTCTTTCTTTTATTATACAATTGTATTGTTGTTTTTCTGTACTACTTATTATCTGAGAGCTAGCTAAATAGCATTTCATTATACCATATACCTGTATATGAGACAATAAACGTGAACTTGAACTTTTCCATCTGCACAAAGGCCTCTTTTCCAGGATTATCCCACCTAGACCAGCACCCCCACCTAGAAACCCACACTGCCGGGGGGGGGACGGGGACGGGGGGAGGCCCTGTACAAGTCCGAGCAGCTGTACGTTGAGTCCCACCACACAGACGTGTCCGTCGAGAACACCTGCTCTTCCTTTGAGAATTCCATTTGGATGGGCATTGATATTCCACTAGAATCTCCATTTGCTTCCATTAGGACGTGTATTGAATCTCTGTGCTCCATGGCGAAGCTGAGCAGACAGAGCTCCATTTACCACGGACTCATACTCAAGAATCCAGAGCCACCAGCAGCATCGGCACAACAGAGGACAAAAAAATAAAAACATCAAAATGCATGCTCTGTGAGAGCGAGGAACCCAGGCTCTTAGGAGATAAGAGTCTTGTGCGCTAACCCCGGCTGACAATTCCTCTCCTGTCTTGCCCCCTGACAAGCCTGCAGCAGACTGGAAAGGTAGGATGTGAAATTTGGCAGTGCATGCCAGTTCCACGAGTGCCCGGACAACAATCAGATGTCTTATTAACGAGGTGTTTCAAACCTGCAGGTCAGAAGAGCCACGTCTGCAGGCCCACAATGCACCTGAAACTTCCCTAAGATTCCCTGAGCAGAGTAGTTTGTCCTCTACGGTTCTTTCACTTTCTTGAAAAACATGCAAGACCAGACGATGCCCAACATAATTTTTACCCCCGAAATCAATGCGTCCAAACATCTGGTGATAAAACAGCATGGAGAAAGCAATATGGGGCTTTTTTGCAAAAACAGGTTTGTGTTTTAACAAGCTCAATTACAAACTTGCTTTGACAGATTCCCAGGGCCTGCAGTGCGCCTTGCCGAGAGAACAGCACACAAACGATTCCACTTCATTGCGAGGCAGGATCTCAAAGAGTCTCGCCCATTACCCAGTCTTCAGAGTTCAGCACAGCTGCCTTGGGGTTGAAGTGCAGCAGTCGTCCTTCTGTTCAGGTTCAGAGCCTGATGAATTCAAAATGAGCAGTTACACACAGCCGAATCATCCAGGTCACGTACCCTGTGGTCAAAAATCAGTTTTCATGAGCATCTTTATCTGCTCTTGTGCCACATCAGCTTTACCTGGTAATGCTGTGTTTGAGTCTGCTCCTATTTGTGCTCAGTGTTGTGTTGCCTATGTATTACCTCTGAGTGAAGGCTGTTTTCAACATTGCTGGGCTGTCTACAATCTAGCAAGCCTTCCATCAGGAAAGGATTAACATTTTAATCCTTAAGACAGAGGGTAGCCCAGTATTTTTTGTGAAATTCTGTTGCGTCTCTAACAAATATGTAAAAACCTAATGGATTTGCACTGTTAATATCCAGCGACTTACTGAGGACATTCCTGAGAAACAATTTTAGTGCAGAACAATGCATGTGATGTTTACATTTCAGGGAAATGACTAAAAAAACACTGATGCACATAATCTCCTGCACCAAAGCCTTAATCACAAAAGCTGCTGCCTATCTCCTGGAGTTCAT
Source organism: Lepisosteus platostomus (assembly GCF_059453375.1). Classification (NCBI taxonomy): domain Eukaryota; kingdom Metazoa; phylum Chordata; class Actinopteri; order Semionotiformes; family Lepisosteidae; genus Lepisosteus; species Lepisosteus platostomus. The sequence goes on from NC_142623.1 coordinate 17,423,989, forward strand.
TAACATTTGCTGGTAATTACAATTGTTTAAAACCAGAGAGTAAACAGAAAGGACTGGAATCTCTTTAGGTGTTTCCAGCTCTAGGACTGTGGAGGTATACTAGGCAGTGTGGCAAGAGGCAGTTACAATACTACAAAACTGAGTGCAGGAGAAACAATTGAGTGACCAGCGATTCAATTGCCCTTTATAGTGAGAACTCTTTTTGTATTTCTGCATGACATCAGAATAGTAGGTTTCTGCCAGGGAATTGTCCCTCCTGCTGTCACTTTTCGAGTAATTAACTGTGCCCGACAGAAGCTCCCCACACTCTGATAGACCATCATCGACCTGCTGCAAGATGCAACGGGCACGCTGCTGAAAAGTAATTAACTTGCTTTCAGTCCTATACAGAAGTGGCCGTAGAAGACATCCTGCAGGACTGGGAAACACAGGGGTCCCAGATCCACGCTGGCACCGATAAGATAGAAACTGAAACGGCTTGTGTGCTCACCATGCCCAGCTGACGTTTTACTGGCTAGGGCCATTATTACAAAGCTAAAGAGCTTTAAAGCTTTCTTTTTCAGTCACGTCACACTCCGTTTTCATGGATTCGTGGGTTCCTTTCTTTTCCGTGCTTTCTTTCTGTGTAGAGGGCAACCGGTGCCCAGGGGCTGAATGCCCTGGTCTTGCCACATATGAAGGCTGCAGATCACCAACGCTCTTTAGGATGTGGATTGGCCTAGATGGCGAGCCACCCCTGCTCACGTTCGCATGGTGAAGTTTGCATGTTCTCCCCAGGCGCACAATGGTTTTCTCCCACCTTCTTAAGGCATGCTGGCTAAGTTAACTGGTGCCTCTAAATTGCCAGGTTGTTGCCCAGCCTTGTGTACCTGTGCTCTGGGTTGTGGGTTCGATACCTTTCGGCAGGAATAAGAGCTGGGCGGAAATCTGTACAGTACTTTTGCCATGATAAGTACTTCTCAAGCACTTCCTTTTCCTCAAGAACGCTACTAAAAGGTTACATTCTTACATCCCTCCCCCTCGTAGCTCCTGTGCTTGCTAGTAGCTCACTGATCCAAAGGATCTCATTCAGCTCTTTCTCGAAAGCAGCCAACGGATCAGCTTCTGTGTTTCAGACCCCCCACAACGTTTTCCCATCCTTTCCCCTGCGGTTTGTGTCAGGCTTTGCCAGACTTTGAATTGGCTGTCTTTTGCCAAACAACAAATTTGTTTTCTTCATACAGCAGACTCTTCCAGGGGAGGTGGAGCTCCAGCAGGCTCAGTGGTTCAGAAAGTGAGTGACAGTCAATTGCAGGGGATGCAGCACTGCCTTCAACAGTATTCCACAGCAGGTTACTGCTGATCTCTGTGCCCTACTTAGCCGTGATGAGTGGGAGAAGAAGGTGGGAGCCAGCCTGTGAATCAGACGAGAGAGAATCTAGTGTCTGCCTGCTTTGAGTGGGTTGTCCTTTCTGTAAGGGGGGTAAAAAACATCTTGAACACGGTACTTGCCAGTAAGCTAAGGACAGAAAGAAAGCCGTTACCATTAATTAGTGCACACAAGACTGCCTCTATTAAAACCACACAGATGCAAAATGGTCCAGTTTGTCCAGTCTGAAAAATAGCCCATTTTGGGCATATCTGAGCACATTGCTGATGTTTACGCTCAGAGACTCTGTTGCTGCAAGCGTGCACAAATAAACCAAGAACCATCCTTAGACAGCTAAACACCATTGCTTACTGTGGCGGGAACCCCCAAGCCTTGTTGCAGGATCATCTGCATCAGGCCCTGCAGGACCATCCCCATAAGTTTGTGCCTGCCCTGGTTTGAGTTTGGGGTCCTGGTTATACAGTTTGTATAGGCAGCTGTAATGTTAATAATAATAATAATAATAATAATAATAATAATAATAATTGCTTACACTTATATAGCGCTTTTCTGGACACTCCACTCAAAGCGCTTCACAGGTAATGGGGACTCCCCTCCACCACCGCCACCAGTGTGCAGCCCCACCTGGATGATGCGATGGCAGCAATAGTGCAGCAGAACGCTCACCACACATCAGCTATCAGTGGGGAGGAGAGCAGAGTAATGTAGCCAATTCATTGAGGGGGATTATTAGGAGGCCATGATTGGTAAGGGCCAATGGGAAATTTGGCCAGGACGCCGGGGTTACACCCCTACTCTTTTCGAGAAACGCCCTGGGATTTTTAATGACCACAGAGAGTCAGAACCTTGGTTTTACGTCTCATCCGAAGGACACAGTTGTATTCATGGGTTTATTAGCCAATGTCAGGCTCAGATAAGGACTGTAAATTGTAGAAAACTGCTTTATCAGTTCTTGAAGCTGACAACATCTTAAACTATTAGCAATGAGGAGACCTTACCTCCGGCGATTCTGTGGCTGTAGAGTCAGGCTTAAGGTTAGGATGAAGAGTTAAGCCTAAGCATCAGTGTCAAGTCCTGGAGTCAGGCCCAAGAAACCTTTTACCATCTCGTGTGCAGAAGTAGGCAGAAAGGCCAGATGAAAACATTGTCAGCTGTTATTATTCAAGTACTGAGCGCAGCAGGAATGTGAAAGAGGACTTTTCCTCTTTGTTTGTTTAAATGCAATGTTTGGTGCATTTAATATTAAAACAACTGCAAAGCATAGTGGCTGCTGTTAAATAAAGTCTTACTCTGCCTTAGGAGACTAACCCGACTGTCTGTGCCACAGGCACTAAGATCTGAAAGTCCCCTGTTAGTAAATTAAGCTACTGTATAATGTGTAGAGAGTTGATATTACAGACCCTATCTCGATCAGGTAAATTGTTCCCTGCAATGGGTGAAGGATGAAGGTGATGGGTGTATCATGTTCTCTGCTCCTATTAAGAATATAGAAACCAGGATAAGTCACCTTGGCTCTGGTAAGGACCTTTTATTTTAGTTGAGGCTGTAGGGTTATGCAGACTATCAGAATGTCGAAATCACCCTTTACAACTGTATTAGTCGCCTCATAGTGACAATGTTCCATTTTCTGTAACACGTGCTGCAATAGCAAAATGACAACAACTGAAGTAACTCAGTCCCATCCCTAACCATAAACTCAGCACCCTCACCAAACCCTATTTCTAAACCTCACAGTATCTTGCACTAATCCCGTTAACCTTAACTCTCGATCCAGATTTTAATAGTAATTCAGAAGTTGAGTTTACAGTAACTTTTGAATGACTATTTCCTAGCAACACCTCCATCCCACACCTAATTCTAACACAAACACTAGCTCGAAGTCTACATGTAGCTCCAAACCAATGAGTCCAACCCTAACCATCACCTTAAGTACAGCCATAACCCTATACCTAACTCCAAATGTAACTCTAACCCCCATGACAATCCTAATACTAACCCAAACACTAAACCTAAACCCAACCCTAATTCTGATTTTAACCTTAATTTCAACTCTAGGACTACAATAGCTTCAGCACATATTCTAACAGCAACTCTAGACCTAACCCTGACCACAACAGTAGCCCTTTGTCTGCTTCTAAGCATAACTTTAACATTATACTGCAGTCAGTCTGACCAGGTTTAAAAACTGCTGCTACAGTTGACACTGTCAAATGTGATCTTATATTTATGAACAATGCTGTCTGATAATCATATCTTATCATATTGTATCATATCTACTAAATATCTCATAGAACTATAGCTTGAGAAAAGATGTTTATCTGAACTGCATTGCAAAGGCCATTAACATTAATGAAACATCTTGTCAAAAGGAGCTTTGAAGTCGAAGAAAATCCACAGTGGTCTCTAGTCAAACAGCCCCTGTCAGCATTTTAAACTGTCTTAAACACATTGCTCATGTCTTCTACCACGGATTGGAGATACTGTAGCACGAAGCAGGCAAGTGTGTTAAATTCAGAACACTGAGTGACACACAAACAGGTATAAGACTAAGGGAAACTGAACACACACAGGCACAGCGATAATCGCGCACATCACTCAAGAGGAGCACGCTGTACCGTCCACGCCGCTCTGACAGAGGCTGCAGACAGAGAGAGCAAGGCGGTGGAGAGATGGCAGCCCGCAGAGTTCGCCGAGCGACTGAAGCCAGCTGTCATCCTGTTGCTGGAAAAAATTCAAATCCCACGGATGCACTCTCACACACACTCACACGCACACACAGAACAGAGCTGGCATCGCTGTCCGCCCAGGATGGGCAGGTGAAGAGCTCCGGTCGATCGGCGCACGCCGGCTTACCGTCACGGTGGGGATGGCAGTGACCAGAGAGTACACCAGGACCGGTGGAGCTTTGCTGGTGTCTTCAGGTCCGGGGTAAGGCTTGGAGAAGGCTTTGTCGAAGCAGAAGAAGCCCTGGACGTGGACGGGGAAAGTGTCGGTGTATTCGAAGTAGTACGCCAAGAGCACGGTGCCTGCCATGATCACCAGCTGGAAATAGAACATGGTCCGAGGTCAGAGCTGGAGGTGTCGGGGGGCTGGGGGCGCGCTCGCTGACCGGCTGGGCAGAAAGACGGGATGAAGGCAGGAAGGAGTTCCAGAGAGCTCAATAAAAAGAGGGGGGTGGGAGGGGGGGGGGTACAGGAGGAGAGAAATCCCAAAAAACAGAAGCAGCAGGATGGGGGGGGGGCAAAAAAAAAGGTGGAGGATGTGTTTTTTGTTGTTTTTTTAAAAAAAAGAGGATAGATGCAGCCTTACAGAACGAAGCAAAGGAAGAAAACAAAGAAACGAGAAGGGAGAGCGACACACAGAGAGAGAGGGGAGAGAGAGAGGAGGAGAGAGGGCGAGTTGAGGGGATTCGGCGAGGGCGAATGTGATTCGCTAGACGCCAGCCAGCGCTCTGGCAGCTCGGCGCGCGTGTCTCTGTGTGTGTGTGTGTGTTTGCCCGCGCGTGTGTGTGTGTTAGCGTGAGCTTCTCTCCTTCGTGTTAGCTGTGACGGAGGGGACCGCTGGGGAAGCGGACCGCTCTTGATTCAGAACGAGGGGCTCCCCCCACCCAAAATGATTTTCGGGTTGTCCAGAGCTGAGTGGCTGCACAATGGGCTTCAGATAATCCCCTCAAGTCTCATTATATGCTTAGCCATCCCACAAAGGATGAAAGACAGGCCCCGGGCAAACTCTTGGTCTTTTGTTTTTCAATTTTCTTTACCCTGCGGGGCAATTCTCTTATCAGAATCATCCCCGTTCCATTCTTGGGAACTCTTTAGATCTCGTAAATGCCTTTTAGAAATGTTTTAGCCACTGAATGCGTTGTGAAAGTTGTAACAGAGTGATATTAATGTGAGGATAACCAGGCTCAGCTGTCAATCAACAGCGAGTTAGGCATTCAATACAAATCCTGCCCCCACAGCCCTGCTCCTTACCAGTTTATGACATCATTACACACACATGAATACATCACCTACAGACACTTCATGACACTACAGTCATAAAGGCGAGGTAAAGCGTAACCCCATTCTCCATCTCTGCTACACACACAGAAACTCTCCTTTCTTCACATCCTAGAAGCTTGGATTTAAATCGTGATATGGTCATTTCCGCATGATTAAACTTCCCTATGGTGTTTATCACATAAAATGTGTGGTAACTTACTCCAGATGTATTTTTTTAGTTTTCTCATTTAACATGGTTAAATACCAGCCTAAAAAAGGGGGAAAAGCTATGTTTCTCAGTGCATTATTTAGTAATTTCACAGTTTTCAAAAAAAGACAAACCAGCTTAGGACTTTACGTTTTTTCTTGTTCTTCCCCAGAGCTACTGTACACTTGGCCCTTTTTTGACAAAGGTTGTGCTGGTATAACTCGGCCCACTTTACTTTTTGCTGTCCTAATTTGGAAATGTCCACTATTAATAATAACCCACCCCCGCTCCCACTCACATGTATGAATTTCTTGTGAGATCACCCCCCACCACACCACACCTGCATGACTTCAGGAGGTGTGAGAAAACCCAAGTGCCTGGCCAAAACCGAAGCAAACACAGAGAACATGCAGGCTCCCCACAGAAGTTCACAAGCAATTCAACCTGGAGGCAGCAGTGCTAACCACCTGGCACCCGTCCGACCTTGTCTGTAGCACAACAAAGTCACCAGGGGAAAGGAGAGGAGGCACAGCCCTTATATGAGTAATGCTACATATTCACAGGTGGTTGCTTAACCACAGGGGGGCGCTGTTGCATGGCATGCACAGGACAACGTGGCTGACTATGAGCTACCCAGAACACAGCAGCTTTCTAATAGGTGCATGCTGCCGCAGGTAAACAAGTAACAACCAGGCAGTGGCACAGCTGAGACTGTCACCTGCAAGCCCTGGCACTGAAAGGCAGCTAGGGGGCACAGGGCTCATCAAACCCAGGTAATGAGGCATGCAAACAGAAAAATTACACGTCGTCTGGACACCAAATTAATAAAGTACGAAGCTTCAATTTAATATTATGCATTTAAACACCAGAGACACATGAAAATGCAAGATCTCATCCACCACTGCCTGTAAAGAACCCTGCTGATACAATATAGAAACACCACGCGTGCTTTAAATGTATTAGCCTGATTCAGGGGTCAGGAAGGAAAAAAAAACATCCATTAAAAATACACTGTAATCACAATCAACAATGAGGTACAGCCACCTATCTATCGATCCTTGCAAATGGAGAGTATATTTGGATCTGCCGCAAAATCATCGTGAAAATGACAGAAACTACAGTTAACCCTCACACTTCCACAGCATCTGGGGCCAGCTGGGCGGTGCTTGTGAAAGCTCTCTCGAGGCGACCAAACCGTACGAGCCCTCCCACACAGCCATACTCACTGCAGTGCTTCCTTACGAGCTCCCACAGGGCCCAGTGAACACCTGGAAAGCTTTGGAAGCCTGTGTCCACTTAACTCACAGAAGACCTTGATGTGGATCTGAACTTGATTTTCACAGCAGTCCTACTAAACCATAACGTTAGACAGGTTTACTAACTGCTTCTAGTTCAGGCTGGGGCTGAACATAGTGAAGTGGCCCTTTCACAGTGCTGCCTGCTCTGATTTGTGGTGCAAAACAAACCAGGTAGCTGGATGAGATTAATTTCTGATGATTCAGAGATAGGATGAAAACACTTCCAAATGTAGGAAAAGTGGGTTTTCACCACAATATATATTTTTATATAGGTACTATATTTTTGTACCTTTTCTTTATACTGTACATTGCTGCAAGGCCAAGCATCAGCCCCTGCTGTGTTTGTGTCTGCTCCTGTTTATTCTTGGTGTTTTTTGCCATGCACATGACGGTTTCTAATTTTAATGTTTCATGTGGTCAAGGGTCAAGACTCAACTCTCCAGCAAATATTCAGGAACTATGTGCTCCCTCTCCCACCCATCGCTGTGGAGCCCAGAGCTTGTCCACTGACTGAGGGCTCTGGAGGTGGGCATGTCTCATTCTCTCCAGGCGGAGAGAAGTCACTGCCGACGAGCCAAGTTTTGAAACAAACGGTGATTCCAAATTGGGCGAGTAAACAATAAAACATAATTGTCGTTTCTGGATTAAAAATAATTCCTGATCTGGCTATTCCCTGTGAATTTTGACAAGTAGCCAGGGACAGTGTTAGATGAAATGTTTACCAAAGTGATCAATTCTTTTGGCAGTAGAAAGGTAAGGTTAGGGATGGAAGGACCAACTGCTCTTACTTTCTACCTCAGAGTCGCCGCTGAAAGGCCTCAAGTGTCAAGCTTCTCACTTAAACCAAAACCTGCCAGAGACACCAAGATCAACCTTTACTTTGTCCCCATAAAAGTCAGAATGAGAAAAAAAGGTGAGAGGACGGTGAGGCTAGCAGGGAGAAAACAAGATGACCCTTTCTTCTTTTCCTCTCCCTCTCTTCTGCTGTCCAGAGTCTTTTGCTGTAGAGTTTCTCCTGCTGGCTTCATTTTCGGGAAAAATGGGAAAGTGCGTCTTGCAGCCTGGCCAAGCATGCTCAAGCTGTGCTCCATTCGGAAGAAGATCCAGAGTGTCCCACTCTCTGTCCTTGCCTTCCACAAGGCACAGCTTGCTGCTCTTTAGCACGTCTTCAGCTATCTCTGCTGGCTGCATGGATCAGGGGTTTACTTTTGCACAAGACAATGTCCAGCGTTACTTTTGTGATGTTAGGCTGTCCTGATATTTTATTATTGGGGGGGGGGATCTTTATGTCAATTCAAATACATGGCCAGCTAAATAAGCTCAAGCAAGACACCCCAGTGTTTCCGGCATCAGTCTGAATTGACCAGAATCAATCAATCAATGAATGAGAAACAAGGCATGATACACTCTGGACAGGATGCCAGTCCATTAAAGGGCAGACACAGATACACTCACACCAGGGCCAATTTTCCCAGAACCAAATTATCATACCAGACTTTTGACTGCGAGAAGAAAGCTTGAGCACCCAGAGGAAACCCACAAGAACATACAAACTCCCCACAGACAGCACCCCAGAAATTAAAATCAGAAGTAACATGTGTTGCATGGATCACAGGGCCTCAGCACTGCAAGGATGTAATGCTAACCACTGAGCCACTGTGCCACCCACTAACTTCCTATTTTCTTCAAAAACACTGATGACATTTGACCGCTGTGAATTAGGAGCTTTGAGATAACCACCTTGCCCTTTGAGTCTGGAAACACTGGGGCATTTTGCGGACTGAGGATGTTGATATAAAAATGTAATTTGTGAGTGTTCAGGGGTAAGCTGTACTGCATATGCAGTTAATGTTACAACCAAAGTTTGCGCAAGTTTGCTCTTCTTTTGCAAAATCACTTGCATACTCCTCGCTCCTGCAAAGCCCTTGCTGTCTGTCCCTGAGGAGGGATCAGCACCGATCTAGAGCTGGGCAGGGCGAAGGTTCTGCGGAAGCCCCTTTGGACCTCACTGGAAGCCCCCCAGTGAGACCTAACCCCTGCAGCCGCCCCTTCGGAAGTGAAGAGAGGCACTTGAGCTCCCTCTTCCCTTCATCAAAGAGAAAGGGAAATGCAGCAGCCAGGGATCTGAGGAAACGCTGCAGTTTCTGTGCTTGAACAATTGGGCCACTGAGGACATCAAAAAAGCATGTTGTGTAACAGCAATGCAGCCCCCAGGGAGCAAACCTGCGCCCTTGTGCGGTTTTCCTTGCAGCTGCACATCAGCCTGAGCTCTCTGTGTTCACAAAAACAGCAAGCAGACAGCTCCCGGTGCTGATTCTGAAGTCATTTGTACCTTTACTCTGGTATTTCCTTCTTTTAAACTGTACCTTTCTGTGGTTTTCCAATGATTTACTAACCCCAACCACAATGCCTAGCAGCAGCTGTCATGAGGGATGTGTCCAGTCATTACATGAAAAATTCCAGGGGATCAGTTCCATCATGGTTTTAAAGCCTGTTCCCAGCATCCGCCACTCTTTGTGTAAAGCACTTCCATTCTTCAAGCCAAAATGTACACCTTTTTAATTTCCACAACAGAACACACTTTGCTCTGGGTCTCCACATTCCCATCTTGTTCTTTTCCTGTTTTTTTCTTTTCACTGCTGTTTCCCCCTTTAATTAATATTACTGAACGCTATGATGCAAAACAAAGCATCAGCAGTACTCGGGCCGTTAGCGATGGATTGAGCAATGGCGTGACAAGTGGGCGCAGATCCCACTGCAAACCCCTTCAGCAGCATTTCCAGTAGAGCAGGGGACCGGATTTTAAGGGAGGGGAGAGTGGGACGCTGTCAGAGCGACATGCTGATGTAAAGTGCTTTTGTGTTTCATCGCGCTGCCAACTTGTCGGCTCGGCGCGGGCCCCCTGGGCAGCGCAGGCAGGCAGGGGAATGTGGGTAGAAGGAGGATCAAAGCTGAGCTCTGATAATGCACAGCCCCCATGTGCGCTTTCTCTCTCTCTCTCCGCAACTCTATTCAGACAAGCAGCTGCTTGTGAAACACCCCTGAGCTTTCTGGCTGCGCTTTAACGAGCTCTGTCCCCGCACGAGCTCAGCCCAGAAAGACAGGAAAGCGCTCGTCTCCGTGAGGAGCGAAACACTGTTGCGACAGCTGCTCCAAACACGGAACGAAGATTTTTTTTAAAACCCGTTTTTTGCCTTTTGAATTTTGTAGGAACCCTTAAAAAAATCGCCAGTTATTTCTTTCTGTCTTGGCTCGTGATGAGGGGTCGTTTAAGTCACAGGGAGGAACACTGAGGACGTGGAGACCTGCACTTCTTCCATCAGTATCGCCTCAGTTTGCAATTGTCTCCCAGCCTACTGTCAGCGTCAAATCCTTTTTTCCCTATACTGTAAGTACTACCACTTTCTCCCTCTCCCCCCGTATTGATGCACCATCTGACACAGGGCATGCCTCATAGTGACTGACAGGAGAGTTAGCGCAAACTGCAGGAGAGGTGTGTCTTACTCATGGCACTGGAAGCCTGAAATGTACAGGATTATAATAATAATAATAATAATTGCTTACACTTATATAGTGCTTTTCTGGACACTCCACAAAAAGCGCTTTACAGGTAATGGGGACTCCCCTCCACCACCACCAATGTGCAGCATCCACCTGGATGATGTGACAGCAGCCATAGTGCGCCAGAACGCTCACCATACACCAGCTATCAGTGGGGAGGAGAGCAGAGTAATATAGCCAGTTCATAGAGGGGGATTATTAGGAGGCCATGATTGATAAGGGCCAATGGGAAATTTGGCCAGGATGCCAGGGTTACCCCCTACTCTTTTCGAGAAACGCCCTGGGATTTTTAATGACCACAGAGAGTCAGGACCTCGGTTTTACATCTCATCCGAAGGACTGCACCTGTTTACAATATAGTGTCCCCATCACTATACTGGGGCATTAGGACCCACATGGACTGCAGGGTGGACCTGCTGGATTTGTTGTTTTACCAGACAGCTTTAGTCTTTCTTGCTTGGTGCACTACTTCCAAACCTACCCCAGCAGGGCTATGCCAATGCAATCCAGTCCCAGCCAGCCAGTGACGTCACTCAGGCTCGGATCCCTGACAGCTGGGCCGTAGAGCCAGAGAGTTTGTCTAGAAGGACAACTTGCCATTGGCAGAAGCACCGGTTCCCAGCCCTGGTCCTGGTTTTCATTGCAGCCAAGCTCCACATCTCCAGAGACTTCACTGCTCTGCTTGCTTCTTTAGATTGTTGTTAGATTTGTTTTTGTTTGTTAAGAACACCTTCGGCATACAGAACTGTACACCGCATCTCAGCTGGCTTGCTGTTATTTCTGACGACGCAGCCCTTACTGGTTGATCCATTGCTGATGAACAGACACAGGTGGGCATGACAAAGCATCGGACACGCCCACGAGGAGCGATTAACCCTTCTTCCGCTTCCCGAGGCCGGGATGTGGGAATCACCCGTGTGCATCACTGATGGAAGGGAGAAAGGTTACTTCACCGTAAAGGCCCAGTGAAGCAAAGCTTCTTGTTTTGTTTGATGGGAAGTGAAGGAGAAAGCGAAGGGGAAGTGAAGGTCAGGGATAAGAAACATGGCACTCCTCAGTCTGGACCGGGTCGGTTCTTAAGCCCTTGTCACAGCTTAAACTCCCCAATCCCAGACTGACAGCCATAATGATTTCTATTCAACTGCTACTTTCTACCGCTCCACTAAAACAGTAACCAACAACTCACAGGGAAGAGCCCCAAGGTTATATAGAGCTTTTCTGGACACTCCACTCAAAGCGCTTTCCAGGTAATGGGGACTCCCCTCCACCACCACCACTGTGCAGCCCCACCTGGATGATGCGACGGCAGCCATAGTGCACCAGAACACTCACCAAACACCAGCTCTCAGTGGGGAGGAGGACAGAGTAATGAAGCCAATTCATAGATGGGGATCATTAGGAGGCCATGACTGGTAAGGGCCAATGGAAAATTTGGTCAGAACACCGGGGTAACACCCCTACACTTTTCAAGAAACTGCCTGGGATTTTTAATGACTTTAATGACTTTTAATGATGATGGTTTAACATCTCATCTGAAGGACGGTGCCTTTTTACAGTATAGTGTCCCTGTCCCTATACTGGGGCATTAGGACCCACAGGGTAAGCGCCCCCTACTGGCCCCACTAACACCTCTTCCAGCAGCAGCCTTAGCTTTCCCAGGAGGTCTCCCATCCAGGTACTAACCAGGCTCACAACTGCTGAGCTCCAGTGGGCTGCCAGCTGTGAGTTGCAGGGCGATATGGCACAACCCCTTCATGGAAAGTTCTGGTTTCTCCCACTAGTCTAAACCCTGCACACATTAATACTCAAGGAAATGTGAGCAGGAAAACCAAACTCGAGCTTCCTTGGCCTTGTCAGGCTTACTGCACACTGACACTTTAGAAGCCGGACGTTGGACTTGCAGGTCATTTCCTCCTTCACTCTGGGCTCTTGCTGATCCTCTTGACTTGGGCATTTTGACAGGCGTGCTTTACCATGCGGGACATTTCCTCTTCGCATCTCCACAGGACCAAGAGATTAAGCGCCTGGTTAACTGCATCTGGTCGTCTCCCACGTTAAAAAGGCTTCGCTGATCACTGAATCGGATCTGGTCATCACATGTGCTCAATCTCAGGGTTGCATGAGCCTTGCATCTACAGTTGGTTTGTCACCCCTCTCTCTCTCTCTCTCTCTCCACTCCTCCTCAGTAATTGACAGTAATGCACAGTTATTTTTTAACCTCAGCTGGACTTTTACATGGCTCTTTCTATGACCTTCTACTGCGGATCAGTGACAACGGGGATCGAAGAGCTTCCTAGAGGCGAGATGGATGACATCCCTAGTGAAGTGAAATTTAAAAACAAAATCAAGACCAAATTACTGTATGTTTAAATGGGTATATTATTCTTTGTTTTGCATTTGCCGGCCGGTGTTCATGTTTTTGTTTACAGGCTTTTTATTTCCAGCTGGGTTTGAACTTTCTAATGAGCAATGTACTGTATCTCTGCAGGCCGGCAGCCTTTCCCTGAAAGAGAGCTGGAGAACAAGGACAGAGAGGTTTTTCCCTGAAGGGACGGGATTGTCCACCAGAACTCCTGTGAAATAAACTCCCATCTTCCTTTGTTTCCAGGATTCCCAGTTTTTGATATGTCGGCAAAACCTTTTTAATGGGGAGTAAATGTTCTGCCGCATTTGGCATTTCCAAGCCTCGCTTTTAAAAAAGTTCTTACAGAAAGCTTGAAAAAGCTTCGTTTTAGCATCCTTGAGCAATCTGATATTGTCCACGTCTTTAATTCTGTGTGTCACAGGTCTCCAAGTGTCTGGCTGTGTGCGGTCTGCATGTTCTCTCCCGTGTTCATGTGGCTATTTCTCAGAAGCTCCAGTTTCTATTGGCTGGCTCTTGTCTCCTTCCAGGTCAGGGCTTTTGGCTTTCAAGAGGATTTCGGACTAGGGGCAGTTTGTTCCTCGTTTGATGGGCTGGATGGCCTCTTCCCATCTGCTGCCTTTCTGATGTTCTGATGGCTCCAGTCTTTTACCCGTAGAGGTGACTAAAGGAACAGGAGGAGGTGACTGCCCATAGCAGGAAAACAAAACCCCCACCGGAGTTGGAAGAATGAGCACAGGGGTCAGGGACATGAACGGTCCTCATGTCTGTGACTTACAGATCGCGCCACATCTTGGGCATCGTGAAAGTCCACAGCTGTGGAATCCAGTTCCTCCTGGAAAGAATGAAGCCCAGGAGGTGGAGTGACTGGAACTCAAAGACCACGATGGGGAAAATCCCCCTCCTAGAGGCACGTGCCACAGATCATTAGCAGAGATCGGCACAGAGAAGCAGGCAGACAGGGGGTGCTCCTGTGTTGTTAAAGGACGAAAAATACAGCAGCTCCTGGTTACAATACCGCCTATCACCGCATCACCATTCGCTCCACTCCAGGACCTGGCAGCTCAAGGCAGCAGACACCACCATTTTAAAAACTGAAGCTCAGCATCGTTACAACTCCTCTCTTAACGGCCTACTTTAACTCATGATTGCCTTAATTGGGCCGATTCACTAACCTCGCCAATGCACTTCAGGTCTTATCTTCAGAGCACGGTAAACATTAATCCAAGTTATGACGAGCCTGTGATTCATGTTTCTATTAACTGATCGCAGTGTATAATCAACCCATAAATGTCTCCCACACCGTGCACATCTGCCGCGAAGCACGGAAAAGTAGAACAATGAGCTAGTCTGCATTCTCCAGGAGGTGAGCTCTCTCTCTCTCTCAGCCAGATTTGTCTGGAATCTGTGTGAGTCTGCTTCTCTTGAGCGTTACGGGGGAAGGAATGTTTTATCCATGGGATTTACAACAAAACTGGTATACCAGACAAGAGATGAGTGCATGCATGGCTTTATGACACTGTATACTTAATTAAGAATTATCCACAGTTCTTATGAACCAGCACCAGCCTTGTTTGGGCAAGCCTTTTAACCTTTGCATTAGATGCGGTCTTAAAGCTATTAATACCAATGGCCACAGGGTGTGTGATTCTTTGTGCAAAGCTCATACAAGCATGCCAGGTGTCTATAACAATGCTAGGCACAAAACAGAGCATGCACAAACACCCCCCAAAGTCTGGAATCATCCAGCTGCATGCATCACACACAGGGCCTGATGCAGACGCTCATGGAGAAGGCTGACATTTACACCAAGTGGAATGTAAATATCACGTTTTCACATGACATTTCCACTGTGTGTGTGTGTGTGTGTGTGTGTGGGGGGGTGTTTTTTGTAGTGAAAAGGGATGGGGAATCTAACGCAAGAAAAAAAGGGAAGTGCAGATGGCCAAGGCTCTTGATTTAATCCTCGGCTTTTCAGACGCGGAGGAGAGGGAGAGGGAAAGAAAACAGGCAGAGCTTCTCCAGAGAGGCCGTGCCGCGGCAGACTGCATGCAAAGCTGCGGGGCGCGAGAGGAGATTTGGAGCACCTCCTGGCAGCAGATGTCTGGGGCGATCCGAGTCCCGTGTCGCTGTTGAAGTTCTGCGCTTGCTGCACCTGTCTGAAAATCCCTCCCGGGCTCTCGACCGGTCCCGCAGCCCATGTCAGATGGTGCCTGGGCGGGGGGGGCTGGCTGCTGTGGGCTACAGCCTCTGGCACCCTGCCCCTCCTGCAGGTGGCCTGCTCTGTCTCTTGCCTTGCCTGTTGGCCACGCACACCTGCTGCGCTTTTCAGTCAGAACGGGCTTTTTTGTTCTTGCTTTCCGGTCCTCCACCGCTAGAAAGCCCGCACTGCTGAGAAGAGGGGCCGCTGTTACAGCCAAAGGTCACAGCCTGTTTCAACTGCCCTTTGACCTTTAAGTGTCCTATGGGAAGCCTAGTTGTCCCCTTCCCCTCCGGTAACAAAGATTAAATATGCAAGATGAAGAACAGCCACAAAATCTGCATAATGCGATGGGCACTGAGATCTGTCTTCAGGATGCTCCTGGTATTTCGAATCTTGTGAAACAGAGCAAGCTGCGCTATAAAGTAGAGCTTTTTCTTTGCCTGTGAATGTCATACATTCATTTGCTGACTGGTGGATGAAGAAGGTCAGAAAAGCCAGGCAGAAGGGATAGAAAATCTCCTCAAGCATTTACAGGTCTGGGAAGTTTTAAAATCCTAAACTCCCCCTGCTAACATCGTACCTCTAAAGCTGTACCTATGGCATGAGTCCTATAGGAGACGCAGCTTTCAAGAGCCGTTCAAAATTCTACCAACAGGAGATCAACCAGTCACGTGTCTGAGACTGGTATCTTGACAGGAATTGCAAATTCAATTTCCCAGTCTTGAGGGATTGGTAATTAGCGGTCATGTGCACGATGTGTACAAATAACTTAATGAGAATGATGGTTACTGTTATTATTAGCAACAACACAAACGATAATGAATTAGTGTCAAGGTTGCTGAAAATTTTTAATTATACACTGTAAAAAGCTTGCCTGTAAAACATTTCTTATAATTGCTTTTATTTTCAGTCGAATTCACGCTAATGAACAGGGGAAAAGTTGCCATGGGAATACCTTTTTATAACCCGCCCCCTCCAAAAACAGACGGGAACAGCGTCATCTGTTGTCCATCTAGAATAACTGTCATTCAGAGACAGCTTCTCCAACACCACCCTCTACTGGCGGTATGAAGAACCACACACTATTTCACAAGATGCAACAAAAGCTGATTAATCAATCAAAAGGTCTTTTGATTGACTCATCAGTTCCGTGAGTCTAAAAAAACTCTTAATTTTCATGTTTCTTTCGCTGAGGAAATTTACTTTAATTTCTAACGCTACCTTAACAGTTTTCTTTCCTTCTCTGTCACAGCCACAAGTCTTTTAAGGTACGTATCAAAAGAAAACAGAACTAGTGATTCACTCTGCCTGAATTGTCTACTGGAATGAAAATACCAGTCTGCTTGAATTATACTTTTGTGAACCAAACTGTGGGGGAAGTCTTGTAAAACCATAATTTACAGTATATAGGAATGCATTCTGCAGGAGTGCGGTGTTAGACGCTGCTCTTACAGAGGACGTATGCTTGCACTGTGCTGGAAGAGAAGAAATGAAAGACAATCATCTAAATTCCACTACAATTACAGCATGCACAGCATTAAGGCAAGGGACATCTGAGAAGGTTACAGTACTGACAGTACACACCTACTGCCCTGAACTGGCTTAAAAAGCTTTCAAGATACAGGAACAGGAGAACATTTTGAAAGGCATTGAAAGCTGATATGATCAAGACTTATATAATATCTTTTGTCCTGTTAACAGTGTCTCTAAAGGCAGAACCAATCAAGTTTATTATTCCTATACGCACTGTATGTATATTCATATTCAGTATCCCTCCCTGTTTGTAAGACCTCTGAGGTCTGCAGTGCCTATAGAATGGAAGAACCTGTTTTCACCACTCGCTTAAATAAGCTGGGGCCCATCACCCCCCATTCTCTCTCTGTACCCCCTAAAATCGAACCGCACACCCCAGAGCATCCACCCTCTCACGCACCGGGAACTTGGAAAAGCATCAACATCCGCCCGACTCCAGCATGCCATTTCACAGTGCCAGTCTGAGCTGTGCTCCCAGAACCAGACTTCGGGAGGCGACAGATAAAGGGGAGGATCCAGAGAAACTCCCAGGCCACACAGACAGCAATCCAGCCCAGGAAGCTGCTCTACTGAGCCACCCAACACTCTGGAAAGGCCCCCCCAGGATACAAATGGACAGAACAACTGCACAGTGTAAACTGTGCATCGCCGAGGCGCAGTGTAGAAGATTATTATTTACTGAGACGATCCTTTTTTCCAGACTTACTGTGCATTTGCACCCATTTATGTATCTGGGCATATTATACTGGAATGATTTAAGAGTCATACTTTCCTCCAGACTACAACCTCGCAACCTTCGTTTGTCTCATTCGGGTCTCCCGTTCGTCTCCCGAAACCCCTGACACTCTACCTACATATATGTATGCCCCAAAGCTCTGGATATCAGAGTCCTCTACCCTGAGCGCTTTCAAATCCACACTCCACACACCTTCTTCTTCAGAATGCCTTTTATTTAATTAGTGTCTGTGTCTGCTTCTTGCATTTTTAATCTCTTGTGTCTATTGCGCTCATTTTGTTTTTACGTTTCCCATCAAGTGCTTTGACAAGCGTCTTTTCAAAATTGTTATATAAAATGAAATTAGTAGTAGTAGTACTCTTATCTCACCTAGGATTCGACCCCATGACCTTCCATTTAGAAGTCCAGGAATTAATACTGGTGTAGCTTGTACCTTAGAAATGTACTGCACACATTCTGATGTACACTGGTCATCTCAGGCCCCGCAGGTGTGTTCCCTGCCGGTTCCCCACAGCAATGCATTCTGAAGGTGTGCCACATTCCACTGCAGCATTCATCATACAGGTGTGAGAATTTTACAAACACTTTTTTAACTCGTCCGTAACTCTTTCTCTTCCGAACTCTTGGTTCTTATTTTATGTTCTTCTGGAATATATTCTAACCATACCAACTCGCATTTGTCTTTGCAGTATGCATTATAGTGCAATAGTTTCTTTGAAGATAACCGCAAAAGAACACAGAACTATTGATTTACTCAACCTTAATTGCCTACTGGAATGAAAAGTGTGCTTGGGGTGCTTCGAAAGGTTATATTACACTGTCTATTGCAAGATAAAAGACAGCTGCAATGGAGAATTAGTGAAACTATCTATCAGAATATCTCTGCAAGAATCAGGAGTGCTTTCCATGATGGAGTTAAGGTTCTTTGTGACTGTGGGACCAATGACACCGTTCTCAGTTTGCCTTTTCTGTCTGTAAGTAATTTCATTGAAACAAAGCACATTGCCACCCAAGCAGCTCCAAACCATCAGTCAGGCTGCACAGACAAATCAACTGAACCTTATTCAAAAAAACTATAAGAAAACCATACAAAAAAAAAGATGAGCTGGTGGCTGCACCTGTCCTTTACGTCTTACATACACTGGACACTCGCTGTCTCTCATCCTGGTTTCTCACTTTTCTCTCTCCTGCCCTCTGGTAATAGTTATAGGAGCATTGAGGCCCATACCTCCAGATTCAGAGACAGCTTCTTCCCACGAGCTGTCAGATTATTGAATTCTACCTCTACCACTGACTCACTCTGATGTGTTTCACTTGCGCCCCACTTGTGCTGAGTTTTATTTAGGTTGAGTGTTATTTCCGTTTGTTGTTGTTGCTGCTGTTTTCCTGTGTTTGAGATGGGAGTTTCCTTATTCTCTTTGTATTGGAGCATAAATGTGTACAGTATACACATGTAAATAAGCATTTCACTGCACTTGCACACACGACAAATAAACCAAACACTGAACTCTGTTTCCATCACCTGCAATGCCGAGCAAACGTTGAGAATGGGAAAGAGAAGCAGATAACAGTCACCAACTTTATGCCCAATGTTGTCAGATGTTAGAAGCTGTAGGAGGCTGGAACCTCTAAAGAAAACCAGGCTCCTGCTGGAAGTGGTGTTGTAGACCAGTAGGTGGTGCTCTGGGCCTGATATTCCTAACCAAGTGGTGCGGGAAGTACCATCCTTCAGATGGGACACTAAGCTGGCATCTTGGTTAGAGTAGGGGGTGTTAAATACAGTGCCCTACATCAAGTTGAAGTTTCTTCAAGTTTCCCTTTCAGTTACCTGATGAAGCGTTCTCTTAGCCTTATCAGCGGTGCAGATAAAAAAAAAAGCTCAAATTTGCATTCACCCATTATTCTTTCTTCAAGTGTGCTCCCTTCTCCCCTGCTCCAGTTGAGGCTTAATTATAATAGTGACAGCTGCACAGCAAAATACAATTTCCCCAGCTACAGTGCTCATCCAGCCATGCACCTCTGTACAGGGAAAATCTCTCTATATAGGGCCCATCCTGTACTTCTGACTGCTCCTTTATCCCTAGTGCATTACACAATGTACCAGACAGCCTTAGCTGATGGACTGTAGCTCTACTATGGGCGGTGCAGAACTTTGCAGTAGCCCTGGTTATCAAACAGGCTGTCGCCAACATGAACACAAATAGGAAATGACCTTCATATCTCGCAGAGTCAAGTTACCCCATTATGGGACAGACTGGCACATTGCAAAGGAATAGATTATTTTCAAACTGGTCAAACTGAACTTTTATCTGACCTGACATGGATCAGATCAAGATGGTGAAATCCTAGTATAGACTTGTAAGGTTCTGTTCTTGATTGTAATATTATAAAGCGACTTTAACTTGAGGTACGTGGTTTAGAGAGAGCAGCGCAGATGCCACAATTTCTGCTGACATAAAGCAAGCCAGGTTCTGTGTACTTTAAATTGCATAAAGCCCCTGACTTGTTGTCCACACAGTTAATTAAAACTAGGATCTGAATTTTGCACAAAAAAAATAAGACCAACAGCAGAGCGCTATTTTCGCATTCCGTTAAAGCTGAACAGGGCCAACCAGAGGGCACAGCACTCACTGCGCGAGACACAGCAAAGTTTTTATCAATGGTACATTTTTCCCCTGTCCTGTGTGACATACAGTAGGGTCTCAACATCAACAGGGGTTCAGGGCAGAGATCCTTTGAGAATAGCCACATTCACATATAACCAAGTCCGCTCCTACACCACTGCATAATGTAGTACAGTAAATAGTGGTTACAAGACATTCCTTTATACAGTATGATAATATGTGATCATTAATGTACTGATGCAATGGCTTTAAGTTAATTTGAATAATGAAAAAAATGAACGGTAATTAAACTTACACAAACTTTCAGTAATCAGCTCAAATAACAAAATTCCCTCCTCTGCGTTCCTGCAGCTGCCTGCACCCTCTCTCTGCCTTACCAGCTATTCCCTGCTCTGTGATTAACACGCCCCACTATAATGAAAGGGGCAATAAAGCCGTCAGTGAGCTTGTAAAGTCGTCTCCAGTGTGTTACTCCCCACACTGCTGACACAGAACCTGGAGCGTCAGTTACAATGGTGGGTACCTGGGCAGGTGGTGGGGAGAAGCTCACTCACTAGCTAGATTTGTCTCGTGATCCTGCTCTGTTGCGCTTAATGACCTGCAGCTCTGCTCCTCTTCCATCCAAGGCCGGACTGAATCGCTTACCTCCACGAACACGAAGCAGGGCACGATGGAGCTGCTGCTCTTCACGTCCTGCCTCTCCTTGCCCGCCATCTTCCGCCCGTCCCACCTGCCGATCTCGTTACGGTCCTGAAACGAACGACAGTACACGTCAACGGAGAGATTTTAACCCCCAGCAGCGGGAAGGCAGCCCCAGTTCCCTGCAAGCCAAAAGACGTTCAGATTAAGTCAGGCTTTTTAAAGTTTTTTTTTTTTTTTTTTTACATGCTGCAGAGGAAGGTCCGTTTTATTGCCCTCAGTTTACAACCAAAAGAAGGGGTGAAAAAGAATCAAGGTCCTTCAAGTGATCTGGTCACTCTTCAATAGAGGGATCCCCAGTCCTGGTCCTTATTGACTTCATTGGACCAGTTTACACAGCTCCTCAGATGCTTGTGCTCTCAGGAGACCTGGGACACCTGCCTTCACAGCTGGTCCTCTAGGAACAGGATTGGGGATCTGTACGAAGGGGTCATGCTGCCTACACAGGGGCTACCTGCAACACTTTAATAACAATTGCAATCCTTTCTGACAGTTTTATCAAAAGACCTCACATAAGTGTTCATAATATTGTCAAAGAACACACTGCAGAATGCCTTAGAATTAAGGACTAGAGCTATAGTTAGGGCTCAGGGGTAGGGCTTGAGTTCAGAAAACGTATGCAGCCCATTACACATTTTGGGAAAAACAAAAACAATTGGAATTCATATGTACTGTCGCCTCGGTGAAAGGATTGTACAGGCTTAATAAAGCTGTATTCCCTTGAAAAAATTATAGGTGTTTCACAGTGCATCTGAACACAAAGTCCATACACTGAAAAGCACACACACATTAGGGTTTTTGCAGATGGCGAAGTGTGTCCCCAGCCACAAACATTTCCATCCCAAAACTGGTTAGTGTGCATAATTTTGTATACAGTGCTCAGTATTGCTTCATTAGAGGCGGACTACTTTCAGACAGCGTTTTTACCATAATTGCATACACCCATCAATCTGCTTTTCAGTTTACACCAAATCAGCGCTTGCTCTTGAGCGTGGCTGCAGGAAAAGAGGCTGCCTGACATGGGAGTTGGAGAATTCGTGACCTAGAGAAATAAAACAAGATCAGTTTATGTGTTTTAGATCAGTCGCATACTTATGTTTCAGACATGATGAAATGTGTACAATCAAGGCAAATAAACGTTACCTGTATTTATCACAATGGACGCTTTTGGGGTCACCGGTTAATGAAGTCAGGGGAGTCACTGTATGCCAGAAACATGCAGTATGAAGGAGAGGGAGCCCCCTGGGCGACTAACCCATATCCACTCGAGTGAACACTACCATTTGGAGAATCTCTGCTATGGCAGTTGACATGACCCAGTCTGACATTTTAGGTAGGATCCTAACCAGTATGAGATGTAGTCTGTCCAGTCAAATCCACAACAGGACTCTTCTATATACACGTTTCCCCCTGGGATTTCCCAAGAACAGCAAGATTAAGGTCTTTAAAGTTATGTAACAAGGTAACTGTCCATGTTCAAGCTGACAGCCTTCTAGATATGGCTGGATGAGACCCTCACATTGATTAATGCGTTGTCCTAGCAACCAAAAAAGCAAGATGGACATTATTTGTAAACGTTCCCGGCAGCTTATGCTCTTACGCCACTGGCAGGTGGTGGAAAATACAGTCGGCAGTAATGAGAAATGGAGCCGGGCCTGTTGCGTGGCCCTGAAGCAAGATAAGGCAGGACTGAGCAAAATCTCGACATGAGTTCTCAAGGGGAATGAGTGCGCGTAGCCGCCACTCCTTGAGGAAAGACGTGTGTTCGGATGAGCTCAGTAAAAGCCTGTTTAGGGGCTGCACTTTCAGAACACTCAAAGCAGTCAGAAAGCTTTCAGCTACAAGAAACTTTGACACGTCTCCCCCCCCCGAAATCGAGAGCAGAGGATGAACTGAATAAGACATGAGTTTGAGCTTTTAGCAAGATGGGAAAGAGATGTATTTATAACCCTCCCTGTAAGTGTCTGAAGACGACCCGTCCTAATGCTAGTCATTAATCCCTCTAACCCAGGTTCAATATTTAAAGCTTTTTTAATTAAAAGAAATTTGGGAAGTACTTTCCACTTTTTGGGGGGCATTTACACATAACCAGTTCACCAACCTTCCTAACTCTGAAGAGGCCCTGGCCACTCTCATTTCCCAGATACCCACCCGCCCCCCACACTTCCGAAAATATCACGTTGCTCTCCTCTCTTCATCCCTGGAGCTGGAAGTCACAACCCGAGGATGTTAACACATGAGGAAATGGGAAGAAATCAAAGGGAGATATTTCTGAAGCTTGCGGATAACCCTGGAGATGTTCTTTCACCAGTCTCTTGCTCACTTGCACGCACTCAGAAGGCTAAACCCAATATGCCACAGTCACCCACCTCCGGGGCTCAGCTGTAAGGGGAAGGACTTAAATGTCAAACATTTCCCAGAATCTTCCAAGGCCACTTCTAACGGTTACATAGGTCGAATCCAGATTCTATGTTTGGAAACTCGATGACATCTCAGAGGCTGGTTTCAGACGGATCTACATGCAATATAGGTCACTGAAGCAGCAGAGAGACTGTCAGCAAGAAGCAGTTTGACTGCTTCACTGACCCCTGACACTGTTGCAAGCCAGTAAAGATGGGAGGTTACAATAGATAAGGAGGGATACCTGTGAGAAGCAGAGGCCTGACGTCTTAATAATGACATTTCGGTGTTTCTTGGAAATAAAGTCTGGAAGACCTATGACTCATATTCTGCAACTCCGTACCGTGTCCGTCATTTTTTCTTTCAGTGGACTGGGGGCAAATAAGTAAACAAGATCAGCGCCGCGGATCTCTTACACACTGCTGCCCCCAGTTGACCCAGGACGTTCTGTGCTATATGTTGCCAGTCCTTGGACTCACCCACCAACAACAAGAGTCAGTGTCCGAACACAAGAATCCCACAGCTCTCAGACCCCAACAGGCCTGACAAAGGCTGGAGAAGGTGAGCCTGTCAGGAAAGGGACCCTTGGCCTTTCTTACCACAGCAGTAGCACTATTTCATGTAGGAGTGGGGGTCTGATTCCTACCACTCTCTGCCTGATGCCCGGAAAACGCGACCACACATCCTCTCTCTCTCTGGCCTTGCGGTTAAGGAATGCCATGTGCGAATCCCACTGAACCAGCTGATCCACGTGTGTTTTCACCAGCTGCAGGCTCCTACATGAGCCAATGTCAGGTTCTGAATTCTTCGATTCATTTAATACCCACTTTGAAAAAAAAACAATTTTCATGGGCCTGTAAAGTGAAAAAGAAGGCTACACAATCCCTGCTTCATCAGTACAAGTGGCACAGAAAGGCAGGAGGCTCTAAAAAGATGTTTTGAAGCACACAATGGGACCTGGGGTGAAAGCTGCAGTCCTGTGAAGAGCTCTGCACAGCAGGTCACAGGATATCAATCCCTTAACACCTGGATTACTCAAGATCTGCACCCCTAAAATCAAATCTCTAATTCTCTTCAACATTCCAGAAAAATAGTCAAAAAAGAAAAAAAAAACTTTCCAATTTTCATTGTGCACATTTCCGACAATCACGGGCCATTGCAATTGTAATAACTGAAAGTCTCGGCACAGTATGCCAGGTTTTAAGTCTGAATTTTAATTGTGTGGGCTAATGTGCAGTTCCCAAACTTGGTCTGGGGCTCAGACCTGTTAGACAGCCATGGTCCAGGAAAACAGTGGGTTTGCTGAACCTTCAGAGCTAACTGATGCCTCTAAATCGAGCTGCTTGCTTGTTTAGACGCTTGGTTCACTTGTACTTCGGTCTAGGATTTCAAATATACCCAGAATAACAGATGATCAGTGCATGAAGAACATACAAGTGGGAATGACACCCCCACACTGAGCAGAGGTCCAGCTGGTTCCATTTCAGGCAACAGACCTGAATCAGTGCAGTTCTGAAAACCCCAAAACGGGCACAGGGTTGAGAGTTACAAATCGCACCCGACGATTTAAGAACCAAAAGCAAAATTTGTAAATGTCCCAGTTAGAAAACTGAAATCAATTAGCCTGAGATTAAGAAGTCGGCTGGAGAAGAGCAGCAGAGCTGGGAAGCACTGCTTTAAAGGAAGCGCAAGGGTCTGTTATAACTAATTCCTTGGGTTTGGCACCATAAATCAGATTAGGAAATTAATTAGCCCAGTTAAGTAACCTAGGGCCCAGATGGTACAAAACCATTTCCTGACTCTCAAAGAGAAATCAACAGTTCTCGGTGGATTGAGGTCGGTTAGACTGTGAAGTATCTTGAGACCTTTCTGTTGCTATATGGGTCAGTGTAGAAAGGCAAGAAGAGCATCTTATTATGCTCATGTGTGCTTTAAAACGAAGAACCCCTCAACCATGGAGTTATTTCCTTATTTCATGTTCCATTTGCATTTCAAATCCTGAGCCAGCTGGGGCACAGAAATAGCATAATAATTGGACAACTGTCACAGTGGGAAGAATGGATTTTGACCCAGATTGCTCCATTTAGTATGGTTTAATCTTTATAGTACGGGAGTCTTACAGCTTGAGATAGAGTCTTTATTTTCCCCAAGGGGCAACGAAGAGATGTGAAAATCATATGAAAATCCTGCCTCCTTCAATGGTTTCCTTCTTCTTATATCATCCAACTGTTAGCAACAGCTTAGAATCTTTAGAAAAGAGTATAGCTGTTTCAATTAAGTCTTAATTGGCCAATTAAGGTATTCTTTAACTCAAAGAGACCAAGAAAACACGCTGGCCTACTGCCCTTCTAGACTGGAATTGGGGAACCCAGTATTAACATGTATATAAAAGGATGGGCAGATGAGCTACAATACAGGAGTTTTGTAGGTCACCTTTAAATCATCAGTTACTAAAGTAAAGTCTCTTAGACAAGCAATCAACTTTAGGTGTTTTTTTTTATTTGTTTGCTAATCTGAGCAAAACCTTACATTCTTGCAAAGAACCTACAAATACCGCTGGATTGCGGTTCTCTGGTATCAGGATCAGATGCTCCTGGAATATAGAACCTGCCACAGAGGAGAGGGGAGACAGTACTGTCCATTCATTTTGGTGCAGTTGACATAATCCCCCCATCAAACTGCTTCTTCAAGGATGTACTACTTCGCAAACGTGCTCGAGTTTGCTCCAAGCATCCACCACTCTTTGTGTAAGCGAGGGGGCTTGTGTAAAGAAGACACACTTTCAGTTAACCTGTGTTCGCGCACCACAGTCCCTGTATCCTTATCAAGCCTGAAGCGGGAGCATCCGTAACCAGCAGTACCCATGAGGCCCAGTGATCACAACAATTCCCAGCGCTCTCCCAACATACTGACTTCCCAGGCTCTATTTCATCTGGAAAGGGAAAACGCTTTCAATCGACCTTGGACGAGCACACCCCTGGTGTCGTCAATGGGAAAAATCAAGAAACACGAAGAAGTGTTTGACACTCGATAACTGGGAGACCAGTCCGATTGACTGACCGATAGGGCTAAGAATGCGAAGGAGGCGTCCGTATGTAGTTCAGATCAGTCCACAGCACGAGACGCTTTCTGAAGGGAGCGAACTAGGGCAGGAGAATAAATATAGCTCTGCTGCACGACCCAGACCAGCTCCTGCTTGTTTCCATTGAGCTTGGCGCATCAGACCAAAATAAATGAACTCAAACCTTCACATACAGATGCGCACTGTGTCAGTTCCTTGCATCCTGCTCTGGGGGGGGGGGGGGTTGAGCACTCAGATGATAAGGGTTGTTTTTCTTTCGTAAAAAACAAAAATCAGATTTCACTGTGCATTGAATCTGCTCCCCAAGCTCGCGCTGTATGGATCTAGGACCGGTGCAGCTCTGCGCCCCACTCACAGCGTCCGGCTGACCCTCCAGTCCTGGAGACACAGACAGGGGGGTTGGGGCCTGCGATGATCCCTGCCCCCTTAGAACTCATTTACCATCTGAAGCCATATGTGCACTTGTCACTCCACTTTACTTCGGCTACAGCCCCCCAACGGGAAAGAAACGCTAATTAGTCTCTGCAATCTGTTTCCACAAACGGTACAGTGCATAGTTATTTCCCCTACCCACACGCAGCCTCTCAAATCCTTTTCCAGCCTATATCTGTCCCAATCAGGCAAATGAGCCGGCACTTTCTTTGAGTCCCCTACCGACTGCTACATGTGGGCTACAGTGCCATGCAATCGCCAAGACAACGGAACGAAAGCTTTCAGTTTCTGGGCAAATAATTATTGTTCAACAATTAGTTGTTGTTTTTTTCTACTGCTGGGCAGCGAATGGATTGCAGAACAGATTCTCGTTGCATCTTGTTGCCATCATTCGGGATCTCTCCCTGCCTTTCTTTGTGCTGCGTTACCCAAAGGAGACCACAAGCCCTCTCAGTCTCAAAGAGAGCAACCTGCAGCGTTGCACCGTACAAAGACAGACCCACAAACCACTGCCCCAGCTCCCCCCACCCGGCAACAGGACACTTCTAACTCTCATTCGGGGTAAAAACAGAGACAGCGTTTAAAATGGGATTTCCTTGCAGAGTAATTAGATTCACAGGCCAGGGGAATTGTCCCAGCTGCGGGTCTCTGGCACGACAGGGGCTGGAGAAGCATGGTGTCAAGCTCCTGCAGGTCTCCAGATCAATAAGGCAACCCTGCCCCCCGTACAAAAGCAAAACACACAAAATCACAGCAGCATCCCACTTGACAACTGTCATGCAAGCCTATTGCTGCGTATTGCTGTGAGCAAAGATCCTTTGCAACCTACCTTAGCCTTCAGCCTTGCAGCTTTGTGCGCTGAATTCCTATAGAGAAGCCATGTCAGATGAGAAGAATAAAGAAAAATAGCCTTTTACCGCTCTTCTGCACTGCCTTTCTCAAAGCAAGAAAAAACAAACAAACCAATTAGCTTCTTTGATTTATCTATACTGCTCTCTTGCCAGGGCTCCGGCAAACCCAGACGACACAGACAAAAGAGTACAGTCCGAGCCTTGCCTCGTGCAAGGAGTCTCGTTCTTTTCTTCTCTCTCTCTTTTTTAAACAGCAGCTAGGCTAATTAATTAAGTGGCTGAAATTACCAGCTTCAGTGCTTTCCAATACAGCTGCTGAGAGGAAGAAGGGGAGAGAGGCAGTGAGAGAGAGGGAGCGACTATGTGTGTCAGGGATGAGGGAAGGGAGAGAGAGTGAGAGAGAGGGAGACTGGCTCAGCCTCATTGTTATTCTAAGCAGGTCCTGCCAGTGAAGGCTTGTAAAAAAAACGACACACAGCTAAACGTGCTGGCTGAGCTCAGGTGCGTATCAGTCACCCAGGGGTGCAAAGCACCGCCTCAGGCACGGACCTAACGCACGCTCTTATACATTTTATATACGTTGCATTTATTTCCTTTTTTTTAAAACAAAGGTTAAGCTATTCAGGTCACACCTGCTTACTGTAACGATCACTTGGTAGGACAGCACAAAGCTGGAGGCTGGCAGGTCTCATAATAATCGTGAAGTTTATTAATATGGGCCACAAGTGTGAAGATTTGGAATAAGAAAGAGCCTGAAATTTTGTGCAATAAGAACATGGAAAGATCAGCGCCTCCGATTTGTCAGAAAGGACACTGACTTCTGCAAATGGAAAAACACAGTAAAAGACCGGTAACAGGCTGTGGTGTTTTCTTTATCCTTCTCGTCCAATCCCATCTGCTGGCGAAAGTGTTTGTAAAATGGGCACAGAAAAGTTGCACGGAAGAACTGAATCCATTTCAGGGGGAGGGTGGCCTTACAACTGGGTTTAGGATCCGTGTAGCAGAAGAGAAAAATACATTTGTCATACACCTCTACTTGCAAGATCTTCCTTCCCATCTTTCCAGCTCTTTTGATTTTGGAGTTTTTTCGCCTTTCACTGAAAAACAAAATTTGTTTGGCTCAAGCCTCAAACTCCGAGACGGCAGATCATGAGGAGGACTGAAGATCTCCCCGCTGTGACGATCGGAATCCCTCCTCTTACAGGCGCTCCGGCTCTTTCACGTTTTGCTGATTCTGTGCACCTGCCCTCAATCCTGCCCCTCCTTATTTTAGCCAGGCACTCTTGCTACTCCCGGCTCTGCATTGGAAGACGGACGCCCAGAGGCCCCCCTACCATCAAGTCACCCTACGTCCCCAGCTTGAGGGCACAGGCCTCCTATCGGTGTCCTGACCCTGCTGAGTCCGGGGCTCGGAGCGCCTGGCCTTGTCATCCTGTTTTTATTTCCCTGTTCCTGTACCGGATTTTAACTGTTTTCGTCGCGGATGGACCACTCGGATTAGGACATTGGACTTTGCCCTGGATTTCCCCCCTGGACTCCCTCGGACTTGTCTGCCATGGCTACGCCCCCCGAGCACCTGTTCACTGTCGTCACGCCCCCCTGTTTGTCACCCTGCCCTGTTCCTCGTCGTCTCCTCCCCGTTGTCCTACTCCACTCACTTCCGGATTATACCGTCTGCATAGGGTCCAGAACTACACTTCGTTATACTGCACAGTCAAGTAACCCCCCTCCCCCCCACACCCCTCGAGAGAACCCGGACTGGCACACATTTGTGCTGAGCCGCTGAGTCTAAGTGGAAGTACCCAGCCTTGGCATATTAAAACGAGCACATCTTCCGAAGCACAGCAGAACCAGTTGCGAGACTGTGTGCCAGAGAAACCAGATGTGTCAGTTCTGCTTTGTGCTCGATGAGGTGCTACACAGAAGCTATCTGTAATTCAAGTCTACCTGTGCACAACTTTAACAGTCGGTTACACGATCGTGCAAAACTGGAGGTGTACAGCCCAGAATTCTGATTTATGCCTGCAGAATAAGCCAGCTATTTGGTCTTTGCTGTTTGATTCGAGCTAGAGGCCAGGTGAGTAAAAGCACAGGAAGTGTCCGGCTGTGGCTCTCGTGGTGGAGGAGAGGTAGGGATTGGAAGGTGTGGTGTGGCCTTGTTGAGATTCGGTCTAATCCAAGCAGGTGCACTAGGGACAAGCAGGACTACAGAGACGAGGTGTGGTCAGATGGTCCCCAGTCAGGTGGCGGCCTCAGGCCAGTGTGCACAGACCCCCAGCCTGTGACTGAAACTGAGTAACTGAGCAAGTCAACCCCCCCCTCACTCCCCGAGGGACCAGGCAGCCCCACTCCCCCACCTCGAGCTGGAGCATTCAGGGACGGTATCCGGGCCCAGGTGAGATCCTCGGATTCCACACGGAGCAGAGCCGACAGCCGGGAGCGCCGAGTTGTCTTGACAACAGACGGGTAGATGACGAGGGCAGAGAACGAGAGCCAAAAAAAAAAAGAGCGAAGAACAAAATGGAGAGAAGCCAAAATGAAACCAAAGGAAGAGGGAAAAGGTTGGGGGAGGCGGAGAGGGGAGGTCACTGCTGAGGACCTGCAGGCAGTACGCTGTGCTGTGCCTGGGAAGAGCCAGACGGGAATCTACTCTCTTCGACGGTGGTGGCCTGGACTGTACAGTATGTGTGGCAGAGGAGGAGAGGGGGTGGGGGGCTGCATTTCTGGTTACCGTAGTAACCCCTAGGATGCAGCGACGGCAATTCAGAGCTGTGCCTGGCGGTACATAGCTGTGCTGAGCCCCCAGGACACCCGGCACCGCGAGGCCCACAGCAGGACGGCCATGGAGCGCCCCGGAGCAGGAGGGAAAAATAGGGAATCTGCAGGGGATTCCTTACGGAAAGGAAAACAAAAGTTCACTGGGGGTAATGTCTGGCAAAGTTCCATTTGGTTGCAGGCAAAAATCGCGACGTGACAGCTGGCTTCCAGGCAGGGCCCAGGGCATGGGGAGGTGGGAATCTCCACAGGGAGTGAAAACCCATGCAAACTGGCACAGGAATGGCAAAATGCTTAAAGCAGCCATATCACCCTGCAACTCACAGCTGGCAGCCCACTGGAGCTCAGCAGGTGTGAGCCTGGTCAGTACCTGGATGGGAGACTACCTGTGAAAAACTAGGTGTTAGTGGGGCCAGCCTGTGCCCCAGTATAGTGATGGGGACACTATACTGTAAAACAGTGCTGTCCTTCAGATGAGACATAAAACCGAGGTCCTGACTCTCTGTGGTCATTAAGAATCCCAGGGTGTTTCTCGAAAAGAGTAGGGGTGTTACCCCGGTGTTCTGGCCAAATTTCCCATTGGCCCTTACCAATCATGGCCTCCTAATAATCCCCATCTATGAATTGGCTTCATCACTCTGCTCTCCTCCCCACTGACAGCTGGCGTGTGATGAGTGTTCTGGTGCACTATGGCTGCTGCCACATCATCCAGGTGGGGCTGCGCAGTGGTGGTGGTGGAGGGGAGTCCCCATTACCTGTGAAGAACTTTGAGTGGAGTATCCAGAAAAGCGCTCTATATATGTAAGCAATTATTATTACTATTAAAGGGAGCAAGAGCGTCTCTTGGACAGAATTACAACTGCCACAATTATCATCACCGCCAGGCGGTAACAGGAAGACGTTCGAATGAGAAACTGTGTCACAGTGTGAGCTGCGAAGGCGAGAACTGACTGTGAAGCAGAGACTCTAAGACAGCTGTCTACATTAAAAATGATTTTGCTAAATGTTTAATACCATTGTTAAAAGCTGTTAAGGGATGTTATTCACAAATGCCATTTTAGGCTCCTTTTGCACTTAAAACAGAGTCCCAAATGGTGTGAGGAGCACTGAGATATAAATTCCTTCTAATTTTGGGAGCTCTACAGCAACAGAGTTGAAAAAGTCACTTCAATCTGAAAATGAAAATCAGATTTATACCTCCCTTCCTCGTTTCTTTTCAAGAGTGTGTCAAAGGGATTACACAGACCCCTGTGTCCACAGTGGCATAATCTCTAGGCACTCTCCCCAGATTCAGATGAGACTCCCTCTTATATTTCATGCCCCTGCAAATCTAATCGGACAAAACGGTGGGTGCATACATGTAGATATCATGAAGTATCTACTATCTATACTATCTATCTATATCCAGCAGCCATATCACCCTGCAACTCACAACTGGCAACCCACTGAAGCTAAGCAGGTGTGAGCCTGGTCAGTACCTGGATGGGAGACCTCCTGGGAAAAACTAAGGTTGCTGCTGGAAGAGGTGTTAGTGGGGCCAGCAGGGGGTGCTCACCCTGTGGTCCATGTGGGTCCTAATGCCCCAGTATAGTGATGGGGACACTATACTGTAAACAGGCGCCGTCCTTCGGATGAGACGTAAAACCGAGGTCCTGACTCTCTGTGGTCATTAAAAATCCCAGGGCTCTTCTCGAAAAGAGTAGGGGTGTACCCCGGTGTCCTGGCCAAATTTCCAATTGGCCCTTACTAATCATGGCCTCCTAATAATCCCCCTCTATGAATTGGCTACATTACTCTGCTCTCCTCCCCACTGATAGCTGATGTGTGGTGAGCGTTCTGGCGCACTATGGCTGCTGTCGCATCATCCAGGTGGATGCTGCACATTGGTGGTGGTGGAGGGGAGTCCCCATTACCTGTAAAGCGCTTTGAGTGGAGTGTCCAGAAAAGCGCTATATAAGTGTAAGCAATTATTATTATTATTATTAACTAGATAAGTATATTTACACATGTGCTGTTAAACATCAGTTGAAGCTTCTCGGTTTTTTAAGTTACATCATTTAGGCTGGGGGTGCCTGGACTGCATCCGGGAGGGCTGCTGTATCAGGAGAATTCCACTTCAGCTCAGCGCTTAATGGTCCAGTTGAACTAATTATGGTATTATTTGGAGCTGCCAAACAGCTGTAACACTCAGAATCAGGTCTTCTAGCAACCTGTCTGCCTCCAGATCTCCCTGGATGGTATTGCTGACTGTACACTGAAGCTTGATGCACTGTGACAGACAGATGCTGTGATGACACCCTCTGGGTTGGCTTATTCGCCATCCCAGCATCCAACAGCACCCAACAGAGCAGAATCAAACAGACTGGCTGCAGGCGGCCAGAAATGGCCTCACCTGCCTTGAGTCTCTATGTGCACTGCTGCAGCTGTGCAGGATAATACTGCCCACGCTGCCAGGAGAGCATCTCTGACCCCTCTGACCTTCCCAGCTAAAGCCTGCCAACTTGATTCAGTGTGTTGTGCAGCAACATGATGAGCAGACCAGAAATCTTGCTGCCCGGAGACACAATTTTTAGAAAAGAGCTTGCAACTGTTGTAGGAAGATGACCGCAGGGGAAGTCAGGCCACAATTTCAAGCTTCGCCATATTTATTGGCTTTGCCATCTCGTTGTGAAATAACACTGTAGGGTGAATA
The DNA here is from genome assembly GCF_059453375.1 of Lepisosteus platostomus. Taxonomy (NCBI): domain Eukaryota; kingdom Metazoa; phylum Chordata; class Actinopteri; order Semionotiformes; family Lepisosteidae; genus Lepisosteus; species Lepisosteus platostomus. Next base: position 17,456,797 of record NC_142623.1, read on the forward strand.
ACGCTTGTAGGGTGGCATCTGTCTGTAACCGTGGGATGACATTAAAACAGCTACTGTCGGGCCTGTAGCCTGTAGTGTAAGAATAATTAACACAGGGTATGACTAATTACAACCATTAAGAAAACATCAGACTCTTCTTCTAATCTTGGCAGGTTCACACGTACTGTACAATTTCTTTCTGCTACAGGAAAATAATTACACGTGATCATACAGATGTTTGCGGTGGTGTAACAGAGTAAAAGTAAAGAAATCAAGTCAAAGTAGGAAGAGAACTAATTAACTACAGGACAAACTGCAACAGCCCACACCAAAGCAAATGATCTATGACAATCTTACAGTCTCTGGCGAGTTTAAAGTACCATTTCAGCTTGGTGTAGTGTTCTTTAAAGAGCTTTCTGTATACAAATCCACAATTTTTTGCGCCAAATCAGAAAAATGAAGACTGGGGCCAGACCGGAGCGGTGGCTCTGTGCCTAAGGATCTGCGGCTGTGGCTGGAAGGTTGCCGGTTCAAATCCCACTGCCAGCAGAGGAATCTTGAGCAAGGCCCTTAACCCCAGCTGCTGTATAAATGGCTGACCCTGTGCTCTGACCCCAAGCTTCTCTCCCTGTCTGTGGGTCTCATGCGAAAAGACAAATTCCTAATGCAAGAAATTGTATACGGCCAATAAAGTGATCTTATCTAATAAACTCCATTGCAAAGCTGAACAATGCACGTCAAGCTCTAGTACAACATATAGGATAGGTCCAAGGATCTGGCAGTTCACAAGCCTAATCTTAAGTACATTTGCACAGACTAGTGAAACTAACATGATAGAGAAAAATACTGTACATCGTATGTAGATGATTCCAGGATACATAAGTAAATGTATGTTACACACATTCATCTTTTCTGGTTGGTTAGTACAATTTGTACAAAGGCCCTAAAATTCGCACAAAGACCAAACCAGGAACACACCGCAAACCAGGAGGCCAAAAGTCTCCCTGGAACTAGGTGTCTAGGAGTACTAGACACTATATTATTCATGATCACAATAGGTTAGCAGCTTTATACTGGAGTACCACCACTGCAGCAGGAGAAGGGTAGGCAGAGGCTTCTCATGATGAAGCAGCTTGGCAAAAGACTGACAGAGACAACGTAACGTCAATCGACTGTCTACAGTCACGCCCTGGGGACAGCAGGTATTAATAGAGAATGCAAAGAACAAACACGAAGATTTAAATATCTTGTTCCTGTTTGCAGCGAGAAACTAGGCAATAATGTATTTATCTTAAAGAGAATATTTGACGCAAAATGTATAGGGTTAAAGTATTTTTTTTATCACAGCCAATCTTTTGAAGCTAAAATTTCTATAACCATTGATTCTACTTAAACGCAATTTGTGGAATTAGACAATTAGATTTTGCGAACTGCGATTGTTGTGCAGTGTTTACAAGATGGGCTTTGCTTTTCGAAGAGCTGAGGGTTTAAACAACCCGGAACAATACCCTTCCCTGTCAGCTCGTCTGTGTCAAGACTGGCCGCAAACCAAATTAAACAGAGATGACAAAGACAACCCACGTCCCACCTTTCTGCAGTCACTAACCCTCACCCCGCTAACTTTCCGTAGGAGTCGCAATCGAGGGCGACTTCACAACTCGCTTACTGAGCGCCTGGATTCCATAAAAGAGAAAATTTGATTCCATATCGGTAAGATGGTTAAGAGAAGAGGACAGGACATGGAAGTTTCAAGTGCCGCTATTATCAGCTTAATTTTGTACGTGTCCCGCAGATGAATAATTATTAGAGTCCGTTTGTGTGGGACAAATTGCAGCCTCCCTGAATTTTGGAAACCCCCATTTTCTCTTTTAGTAGACATGAATTTTGCATACTGTCGCGGTATATATAACGAACCTGTACATTTATAATTAGTTTTAATGTTTTTGTATTGGACAATTTACAAAAAGAGAACATTGGTGGAACTCCTTCCTGCTTTAATATATATTACCATATAACTGCACTGTAACTGCGTGACAAGCATCCTTTTTTAAAAAAAGTCACTCAATCAGACTCTTGTTTTATTAAAGAAGGAGTAAAAACGGTGCCCACGTATTGTAATGTCAGGGCAGGGGAACTGAAGCGCTCTTGTGCTGAAACACAAAACTCCTGCACAGACGGTTAATATTTTATCATCTTCAACTCGGATTCAAATATCACCGGTGAGGTGAGTCCGCTTTTCTTTCTGGTGCAAAGTTTGTTTTTCGTTTTCATAACCATCCGTCGCCGTCATCAAGTTTTGAATGTAAAAAAAAACGAGTTTAGCGACAAACCAGCCTAACCTGTTACTACTGTAACTGAGCGGTTAGGTTTCCGTGCGACTGCGACGACAGCGTGCAGATTTCACTAGCTGTCGGAGTTAAAAGAGGAGGACTTCACCTCCTGCAGTTAAGAGACGAAAATAACAGGAAACCAAACAGCTTTTTCAGAAAGAAAAAAAAAGTTACAAGGGGGGCTGGGTCGAGGATCATAACACAGGAACTCCCTCAGGTATCCTGGGCAGCCTGCAGCAGCTACCGGGCGAGATCAGTCCATCTGTAGCGCCGAAGTGCTAACATAGGGCTTTTTTTTTTAATCTGGCAGAGCGGGAGAAATTTCCCTCCTTTCTGCAAACAGTTAAGCGACCCGTTAAGCGCAAGAAACGCTCATTTCAGTCGGAATCTACGCCTCGATTCAGGTGGGATTTACTTAAAGGGGATTTTATTTACTGAGGAACGTCGGCACTCTTCTTGGATATTGCATCCTGATTCCTGTCGCGAAGCTGGATAAACGCGGGATTCGTCTCCCTTGACTGAAAGTTCCTGAAGAAACAGCCCGATTGAAACACGACAGGCGCCTCTCCGACACCCACGGACTGGCAAGGTAAGTGCGCCAGCTGGGTCTGAGAACTCGCTAACTCCGCTGAGCTGGTGCTCGCCTCCTGTCGGGTTTCCTCTAAGCGGAAATAAGCTTTTTTAGTAAGTTAGTTTGTAAATATGCACACATACGAAGGTTAACGATGAGAAGAAGCCTGGAGCTCATCCAGTTTCCGTGCTGACGAAGCTGTGTCAGACACATCTGGAGTCGTCGAATTTACAAGCGCTGAGCTAGATTGCAAATTATTTAGCTGTATTAGTGTTTACACCTCAGACGCTATAAAATTAATGCGGCTGTCAGAAAAGCTGCTTTTTCCTGGCACAGTAATGACAGAAGCAACGCTCTGGGCGATTCACAGGAGTAATTTAACTTAGATTTTCCACGTTTCGCAGCATTTACTGTACGACGCGCCTGCTAGCGGGAACGCTAAGCAAACCCCTATTTTAATTTCTGCCCTGGCAGAACCAGCAACAACATAACATGCTAATATTAATAACGCCGCGGTGCTTCGCTCTTTATATGTCTGCAAAGCTATTCTTTAAACCTGCTATATTTACTCTTCACTACACGCAAGAAGCTCGACAACATAGCCCGCACATCTGGTTTCCACTAGGTCTTGTCAGAGGAATACGAAAGAGATTTAAAAAGTTCTCCTGGCTACTTCAGCCGTCAGCTCGCTAGGAGCGGAGCCGTGGAGGTAGGCGGCACCGTGGACAGACTCAAGTCGGTAAGAGGTTTTCCGTTCCATCAAAATTCAAGCTCTGACTTTAAAAGTGTGGGAGGTCTTTACTCAAGGGCACTCCCTTGCTCTGAAAGAGCATGAAAAGAAATCGGCAGTCGAGTTGGAGCGGGTCGATGGAACTTTCTTCGATACAGACCTCGGTTTGACACGTGTCCACGCCACCATGCACCGCACGTCCTTAGTTATGACCACAGACCTTGTTTTAGGGGCAAGTAACCCAAGAATAAAAAAAATAGAATTAAAGTGTAAATAACCTAAATAAAACAAGGTAGGGCGGCACGATGGCGCAGTGGTTAGCATTGCTGCCTCAAGGCACTGGGTCCAGTTCCTGACCTGGGGTGCTATCTGGGCAGAGTTTGTATGTTCTCCCTAAGTTTGCATGGGTTTCCTCTGGTTTGCTCTCACAGTTCAAAAGCATACTTGTAGGTTAATTAGCTACTAAGATACAAGCGAGAAGTCTTGTTAGACATGCCACTTTTCACCTGGAAGAAGTTGAAAGGAGGTCACTAAAGTTCAGCAGGACTGGAGAATTCGAAACCTTTATCCAGGAGTATAGAGCCCTGCTGTCTGCCTGTCTGAACTCTTATCTGATCTGACTCAACAATTGAGTAAAAAAAGGTTGCTCTTCAGATAGAGGTCTGATTCTGGCCCTTTGGTAACAAAAACATCTGAAACGGGTACACACACACACGGGAACCCCTTGTTTAAAAGCCATTATTGTCAACAAAATAGGAGCCCTGTTATTGAAGCTGTTAGACATTGACTGTGATGCAAGTAATATTAAAAGTTATTCCATCCGATCTTCAGGAAGTGCAAGAGAAATCGCAGTGTGGAGCGAGAGCTGGTCGGATTCGGCTGTGTTGAAGGTGTGACCTTCTCGTTAGGCGTCTTAGATTTGGAGGTCCACAGCCCTAAAGCACTGCTAATGACACTACCTCTAGCCTCGAGCAAAACAGTAAAAACAATTATGGTTAAAATATTTAAAACAATGCACTCAAAACAGAATTATCCTGCCAAGAAGCTTGTAGATATTTCCCCCCGAAACAGTATTTTTCCAGTTAAGAAATATTATCAAAAACCAAGAAAAGCTCATTTGAGCAGCTGTCCGTTTTTGGGAAAAGATTTTCTTTTCACTCACAAGAATGTGAAGATGTGAAAAGTGTGCAGTCTTAACACCTGGAGGGTTTCTCTGATGATCATGTGAGAAAGACACTGGCTTGTCAGAATCGCTTGCTCTTTGGTGCCAAGAGGACTTTTAATGTAAACACCCAAAACCTCATGTAGAAAGGATGATTAACTCCTCCTCTCCCGCTGTGTGTGTAGTTAGGAATGAAGCTACAGTACCCCTGTATTCACAAAACATACAATCCAGGATTATACTGTGTCAAATATGGATCATGTCTTAAGGTCTAAAAGTTACAGCTCAAACAGTGTTATACACAAGACACCAAGCCTACTTTGTATCTGTCACCTGAGCTGGATTTGAGCCCAGGGCTATAGGACAGAAGTGGTTTATTAATTCTAAATTTACATGGTATCTTTTCACAATGAGCAGCATCTCCCAAGTGCTTTGCAAGAGTCGTGTACAATACAGCCTAGGCAATTTCTAGAGGGAAACGTTGAAGCAGCCCGAGACTTTCAACAGGTGAGCCAGCTGTAGCCCTGCGGAGCTCTTTCATGTCCAGGTGCTTGCGCTGGAACACGTGCCACAGCCTGCATGATATCCCCCTGCACTTAAAGAGTGTTTACTCACCAGGGCTTGTGGTTTGTAATCTCCCCCCCCCCTCGCCATTCAGACAGGTGATTGCAGCTGAAGTCTGTCCCAGCCCCCCTGCCTCTCCTTTCTCATCTGTAAAAAAGTCTGTTTGTTCTAGCCTTGCTGAGAAACACTAGGTACTACTAAAAGTGTTTCATGATTGCCCACACAATACATTTCCGACAGAACCTCCATAAATTACCACTGTGCATTATTTAATCCACTGACAGATTACACAGTAGAACAAACATTGCTGCCTGCCTTGGATAAGACTGTAGTGTACGCTGTACTCATGATTAGCGGGGAAATGTTTTTCTTCTAATGCAGACAAAAGGCACTCTCTTTCGGTTCAGTTTTTCTTAATAGCCATTATTAAACTTGGCAGAAGTAGACAGCTCTTAGCGAAATCCATTTAATCCTAAATCCGATCGATGGGGTTATCTGAAAGCTAAGTGGAATACGACCGTATTCTCCCTGTTCTCTTTAACGTCCTCTTTCCCTCCTGCCATTAAGCTTGAAGTATCACAGCCGATTTTGAATTGATTGGTGAATGATTGCCTGGGTCTTCGGTAACACTGCCAGGTAGTAGCCTGGTAAAATAGAGTAATCTGTCTCACACCACTCAGAATGGCAATCAGAAAACCCCACAAAACACCTCTACCAACAAGATGCTCTGTATACTTCTGGCCTGGTACAGTCTGTTCAGCTGGCTGCGCAGTGAGAACTAATACAGTGTATGTGTTAGCATATCTAGCTGCTAGTAAATAATTAACTTACTGTATCTAGCCCTTTCTCTAGGTGTCCAAGGGCATTTACTTAAAAAAAATGGCTGGGAAGGCTGTTCCACTCTCTTACAGCCCTTTGTGTAAATAAAATAGTAATTACATTTTAGGACGGCTTGGTATAATTTTACCAATTCTGGTACTTTAGAAGAAAAATTTCACCTCACATTTTAGTTCACATTACATTTTAGGGGGCACTATCTGTAAGGCAATAGTAAATTAAATCAGTGCACATTGCCAGTGAGATCAGAAGCACCAATTTACTGTAGTCCCAGGGATCTTTGAAGCATCATTAATATGACTCCCACTTCCCTCTAGAAGCTGAGCAAGCTTGCATTTTACAGATGAGCTGACAGTCCTTGACAGGCTTCTGTAGTTAAAGGCTCCTTTTCTGCTTTGTTAAAGATGCAGAGACTGTAAAATGACATGCAGCAATTGCACAGAGTGGAATCCCCTTTGCATTCCCAAATCAAATACGCTATGCCTCATGTCTTCAGCAACGGAGTCAATAAAAACAGAAAGCCCGTGCACACCACAACTGGGTTCAGACTTGCTGTGACTCAAACATGCATGCTGAAATTCACAGACCCTGTGCTCCAGAGATGATCTGGGAATATACAGTACATACAGTATATATCCTATCTCCTGTTAAAATTAGTCCATGCAATTTGTCTGGTGTTCACTTTCATAACTAAAATAATCCAGAGAAATTTGAAAATTCAAATTAGTTATCAAAATGTAAATGCTTCATTTTCGTTAAATGTTCCATGCTTGTACAGGAGTTGTTGCTCCTAGAATAACTGCAGTGTGTATAAAAAAAGAAATGCAGAGGAAGTAAAAAATGATACTGTTAGGACGCTGCCCGGTTGTCTTTGACAGCTCGTCTTCACATGTACTGTAGCATTCTAACCTTTACTACATGCAGTTGCTACCTGGAAATGGCATTCTGGGGTTGAGGCAACTGCAGACAGATTGCAGAGGTTGACTATTAACTTTAAATTCCTGGGTGGGTGAAAGACACTTTTAACTCCCCCCAGGACCTCTGAACTCTGACCACAAGATAATAAGAATTTTAAAAGGAAGGATCAGGGGGGGGCGAGGGTGCCCTGGGGTTGTACTGCTTGTCTTGGATTCAAAGGCCTGGATGTGAGATGAGGGGCTTCATCCAGATTGATGGGGGGTTTCTCCAGATTGATGGATTTTGGAAATCTTTTTGTTAGCTGTTGGAATGTGCGTTTTCAAGTGTAGAAGGACCCTGCCAGGAAGATTTCCAGTTATACTGCAGACATAAAAGATTAAAAAGTAAACATGGCTTGGGGACTTGGTTTTTCTTACGCAAGACACTCATCTGACTGTAGTACTTAATAAACCAAATCTAGATCACAAATGTAAAATGTATGCAGGAACTATTATGAATTCCTCAAGCTAAATACCCTATTTTAATATAGCAGCGTATTATTTTTGCTTTTTGTCTCATGACAAAATTGGTGCAGTTTTTTGAAAATGTTGGTAAAACAAGAGCAAGGCTAGATCTCCAAAAATCTTTTCTGTCATTTTCGTGGAGTTAAAAAAGTCAGGGGTTACAAATAGGGGCAGCACGGTGGCACAGTGGTTAGCCATGCTGCCTCGTAGCACTGGGGCCCTGGGTTCACATTGTGGATCTGTGGTGCTGTCTGCGTGGAGTTCATATGTTCTCCTCAGGTTTGTGTGGGTTTCCTCCAGGTGCTCCAGTTTCCCGCCACAGCCCAAAGACCTAGTAGCAGGTTAACTGGCTTTTGGGAAAATTGTGTGTCCATTAGAAAATGGAAAATGGAAAATCATCTACAAAAGGCCTGTATCCATACAGTCTGTTTAGAAGACTAACAAACAGCTGATTGAAGCAGCAGATCTGAAGTTGAGTAAACAGGTGCTGATCGACGTATCGGTTCTATACGCTTATAATGTGTGTCATCAGACTTAGCTCATTTGTATTTCCTACAAACGTTTGCTGTCTAGTTGACTACTGCAAAATCTGATACCCGGCAGAAAAGCAATCCAGTCACACCACACCTGGAGCAAGCAGGCCGCCCCAGAAGTACACAGTAAACCAGCGTGTGTTACACTCTACGCCGTCACCAACAGAGAGAAACAGATTGCACCCTCTGCAGCATATCTCTGCGGGCAAACGTCTCTTGTTAAAACTCCTCAAGTAATTCCGAAATGCATCCGGGAACAGGGACAAGGCAGGAACAACACGACATCGATACTAACCTATCAACGCTGGCTACTGCAGAGTCGGAATGGAATCGAGGGCTGGGGCAGGCCCGTGCCAGCAGGTTCAAGCGAGATGACGCCAGGCCCGTTTGCTTGTCTGCCAAGTTAGAAAAAAAGAGGCACAGGCAGAGTGCAAGGCTGCTGTTTTTCATCACCTCTTTAATGAGGGAAGAGGGTGTGCGGTCCTTCCTGGCCTGCTGCTGGCTCTTGCCAGTCCAACCCTCCCTGCCTGCACTGGCTTTCAATTCCTGTCAGGTCAGGGCTCCAGAACACATCAGAAGCGACATGCCGGGGCTTGTGGGAAGACACGATGGATGACAGGGTCTTCGCAGGGTTGCTGACGTCTCCTTCCAGCACATCCAGGTCACCTTACAGAGCCCCGAGGCACCTAGCGAGCTGTCCTGACCGAGCCAGCTCCACCACTTCCAGCTCTTTCCTGTAAAGCGTCCCTGGAGGCGCCACAGCTGTGCCATCACTCCTCACAGCCTTTTACCAGTTTCCTTCACTCGCGGCTCATTTGAGGGCATCCACTGTGGGGCCTCGCCAGCCGTCTGCCAGCCTGCTGCTCTGTCATCACCAATTCGGCCATTTTTCCAGTTTCGCTCCGTTTCCACAGCTTCTCACACACACAATTTGTCCTTGTTGGGGAGCTTCAAGTTTTCAGTGTGAGCCCTTAATTGTTTCTTAAGCTGGGAGGCCCTGAAGACTGTGGCGGTCCCTTTCTCCGTAAATTCCTGAAGGTATTTACTGTGGAAAAGACACTGGCCTGATGACCTTCCGGGTCTTCCTTTGATCTCATCGGTCCGGTTTGCCTTCAGCAGCAGGAGAGCAACACCACACCATTTTCTTTGAGGGGATTATCCAGACTTTTCTGTCTGAATGGTATTTGGTGGGAAAGGGAACATTACATAAAGGATGTCTGTACCCTCTTTGTTACCAGCACACCCGGTACTGGCAGTGGGGCTGTACAGAAGTGGAACAACCTCCTTCTCCTTGGCTTCCTTTCCGACAGTCTGCTGGTCTTTAAGCAGCAATTCCAGATTATTCCAGTCTTGCTTTCACACCGACAGAGGTTCTTTTAGGCGATGGTGGTGTGAATGAGGAAAGAATGCTGCCCTGCAAGTTTTTTTTTTCATGCAAGGACACCGATATTAAAAAATCGGCGCATGACGCTGTGCACCTGAGTCTTTCAAAGAATGAGACGATGAGCCTTAAAACAAAACAGTTAACAAAAAACAGTTTGAACTGCCTTTGAAGATGTGCTTCTCTTTTGGTTGCCTAAAATATTATTACTTTGGCTATCTTTTATGCATATTTTCCACTCTCTTGGCTCGGATCTTTGGGATGATATCCGGAGATTGTTGCATTTAGCACAGTGCACAACGGTATGAATCACGACGTGCGAATCCTGCGATTCTGTGGTCACCATCCTAAGAAATTCCCACCCGTGTTTGTCGTCTTTAAATAGTGACTCACTTCGCCCCTATAAAACAAGATTAACTGAAAAGCTTCAATGAAGAGGAAAGTGGCTTGTCCAAGACCCCATCTCTCTGGGTTTGCCGTGACAGCATGGTGCTTTGTAACTTTTTCCATGAAAAACAGGACAAAGGCATACCGCTTGCTTGCTGTCCGAAACATTGCATGCCTTTCAGACCCAGCCACCCTTATTGTCCCAAAGTGCATTTGGGAATGTATCACTCACTGCTGTGCAAAGCTATATGACAAAAGCTGAAAACGTCTGGGAAGTATGGGGGGAAATAAATTTAATTGCATAATTGCATACTTGGAGTCCACTTATTGCTGTCTGTTCCTGGGAAACTGCAGACGGGTAAACAAAAGGCTTTCATAATTAGTGGCTTCGCAGCTGGGTTGCAGTGTCAGGGAAGCAGTTGGAGCTGGAGAGGGATTCTGAGGAAATCTCTAGGATTCCGGGTTCCTGTGGCACAGCACATGAACGGTGGTTTTTCTGAGAAACAGGACCCCTGTCTTTGAGGTCTCTTCCTGTTCCCTATGGCCAAGTCTGTGCTGTTCCACCTCTAGAGGGAGAGGGAGACGGAATAGATACCTGAGATCTCCTCAAGGCTTCGGCTGCTTGACCTGTGCTTGTTCCCAGCGCCTCTTTAATGAGGGGGTGCCTCGGGATGGCAGATGACCTTAAACTCCGCTGGATGAAAAACAGGGGGTGTGTCCATGGTGCACTAGTGTTCGGGGCAGGTGTGGCCGAGGCAAACAGTCCAAGGGGGTCTGAGGCAAATCTATGAATAAAGCAAATGTCCAAACCCGGGTAATCCATCCTGACAGACATACAGAGTTAAAAACCGGAGCGGGATCTGGTGGAGGGTTAGGGGAATAAAAAAGGGGGTAACGGGACCAGACACTCCCTGACCCCGGACACAGATGGTCAGGACACCGTTGTGAAGCCTATGCCGTCGAGTCGCTCCTGGACTCACAGGTAGGCGGGCTTCCGGGTGTCCATGTTCCAAAGCTGAGCCCCGATAGGCAGGACCGTCTGGTTTATATAACACGGGGGTCTGGAACCGGAGGCAGGTGCTGGAGATGAGAATAAACAAGGTAGGGCTGGAGCGTCCTTAAGAGGAGGGATTTACGATCGTGACACCAGCATTGGATGACGAAAAACAGCTGCCCTTGTGGACCTGCTTCTCAGTGAAGATCTGCACAGAAAGTAAAAAAATGCCATCCCTGCCTTCAGCTTCTCACACGCAAGGCATTCTAGTTTTGCTCCATGAGAGAGAGGTTTCCTGATGCTGCTTGGCAATTACCTGCTGACTGAAATGTCTTTGAACTGAAGCTTCCTCGCTCGTTTCCCTTCAGCTGAAATGAGTGCACTACAGCTGACAAGCATCCGTTTACCACGCAGCCATGGCAAATACGTGGACGTGGTTTCCAGCAGTAACCATCCACTCATTACGAAGTTCCTGTCAGATGCACGTGCTGGTGTCAGAACATAAGGACTTATATTGAATACCCTCGGACTTGACCAGAGTTGTGTCCATCCAATTTGGAACTGCCAATTGCCTCATTACATAATAATTAATAATAATTGCTTACACTTATATAGTGCTTTTCTGGGCACTCCACTCAAAGCGCTTTACAGGTAATGGGGACTCCCCTCCACCAGTGTGCAGCCCCACCTGGATGATGCAACGGCAGCCATAGTGCGCCAGAACACTCACCACACACCAGCTATCAGTGGGGAGGAGAACAGAGTGATGAAGCCAATTCATAGATGGGGATTATTAGGCCATGATTGGTAAGGGCAATGGGAAATTTGGCCAGGACGCCAGGGTTACACCCCTACTCTTTTCGAGAAACACACTGGGATTTTTTAATGACCACAGAGAGTCAGGACCTCGGTTTTACATCTCATCCGAAGGACGGCACCTGTTTACAGTATAGTGTCCCTGTCACTATACTGGGGCATTAGGACCCACACAGACCGCAGGGTGAGCGCCCCCTGCTGGCCCCACTAACACCTCTTCCAGCAGCAGCCTTAGTCTTTCATCCAGGTACTGACCAGGCTCACACCTGCTCAGCTTCAGTGGGTTGTCCATTTTGAGTTGCAGAGCGATATGGCTGCTGGTGATCTTGGACATCTTGCGCCACAGCAACAGCTCCTGTACTGCACATGGACACTCCAGCCCGCCCGGGAAAGGTGTGGTACAGAGTCCAAGAACAACTGACAAAACTCTAGGCAGAAGCGTTGTCAAACCCAGAGAGCACGGAGGCTGAAGTAAGCTTCAAAACAGAGCGACAGCTGAGGAGAGAAGCTGGTTTCAACAGCGGTTTTGAAGAATGATAGAAAGTGGAGGATAAACACTGAAGTGGCGCGGCAGAGTGCAGGAACCTTGTGCAACAACAGGCACATCGTAGCTCGGAGAGCAGAGCACAAGCATCAGAAAATCCACGACCAGGGTTCGGGTCCTGCCACCGCACAACGAGCTGAACCTGCATTTTAAAATGGTGACATCGTGCCGTGCCTCACACCCACACGACAGAGCCATTCACCCTTTTAGCTCTGGAAGCTCCATAGGGCCTGACAGGAGGGCTACACTGACTGGAAGAGCAGATTGTCTCGCTGACATCACTGGGCACTTGCATGTACTCGGCAGGAGAGCCGAGACAGCCCTTCTGACGACTCCCATGTCCCCACTCTGCACTCGGGGTGCAACTTTCAGTCCAGCATTTCTTTAGAGACGAATGCACTGGAAAATAAAGACTCGTCACCCACAACGCTCATCAGACTTGCTGCTCATACTAAATCTTTTGCTTTTGCATACCAGATGTGTAGGCCAAGATAAGCGAAAATGTGAAGCAGGGTTACTCTTGTCTTTCAGAAAATTCTGTTTCGTGTCCAAGCCGTTTTCGCAATTACTAGCAACCGCAATCTTGCGCAACTGCGGGCTGCGATCCCAGATTTTGTCGAAAAAATAAAAAGCCCATTTTAGTCACAAAAGTTGCCTCTCAATCCCTCCTGCCAGGCAGCGTTGATTCCAGATCCAGGGAAAGAAGAACTTAGGGCAGGCGACGTGTGCAGTGGAGACGCTGCATTGTTGGAATAGCTGCCATGACTCCTGGACGGCTTTAACCAAAACAGTTTCGGCCACAATTGCACAGGCTTGCCTTCGTTCCAGCAAAACAACCTATCAAACAGAGAGCAAATATCAGTCCAGCTGCTCCAGCACACCGCTGTCTGCCAGATGAAAACCCGCTAATTACAGCCGTCGCAAAACAAGGTGACCTAAATAACAGGTGTAAAACGATAACCCCTCCGATAACGCACAACAACAGGAAGAGGAAATCATCGTGCACCTCTAAATAAGGGACGTACGCTAGAGACACAGTGGCTCCAATAAGTACTGTATTTGCTGTGCACTCGAAGATGGGACTTCAGCACAGGTATTGGCTCATGTCCTTCCTCTCCCTGCCAAATTCTTCCATCATGAAATAACCAAACAGATTCTTGTTTTACATCCAATGTCATTTCCTCGACTCCGGCCTGGAATCACGGGGCGCTCCACCCCACCCCTTTTGGGATTGTTCTGGGAGGAAATCTGCAGGGCCAGGGCACGCTTCCCCACTCCTGCCAGCCTTTGTTATTGGCCTGTTTGTTTTATCCAGCCCGTGTCTCTGGGTGGGGTGGGGAGGGGGATTGAATTGAAAGCCCAGGCACGGTTATCAACGCTGGCTGTGAGAGTTAGGAGCCTCATTCACTTGGTCGCAGTCCCCTAGTGCTCGTGCTCCATAATGGGAAATGAATCAGGAACACTCATTTTACTCCCCTCCTCTTCTGGAGTTTGTGCTTAAAAAGCAAATCGGTTCCTTGAGTAGGAAAAGTCTCCTCTTATTAATAAGTAATTTGATCTGTGAAGGCCATTGAGCTGTACTTTAGCCACAAGTGCTGCAGAGTCACTTAGAGTAGGAATGTGGCTTTTATGTCTGATCAGTAGGAATGGCGAGGTTCAGTTGATGGCTCAGAGGGACGCACAGCAAGGGTTGAAGGAGAAACATCATGCCAACATGTAGCCATGTTTACCGTGTAGCATCCCAGTGCGGCGACTCTGTGGCTAAGGATCTGCGCCTGTGGCTGGAAGGCTGCCGGTTCGTATCCCGAGGCTGGCAAAGGAATCCAACTCCGTTGGGCTCCCGAGCAAGGCCCTTAACCCCAGCTGACCCCAAGCTTCTCTGTGTGTCTCATAGAGAGCAAGTTGGGTGTATGCGAAAAGACAAATTCCCAATACAAGAAATTGTATATGGCCAATAAAGTGATCTTATCTTAATACTGTCTCCCAGCATGAAGGCAGGACCGGTCTTAGTTCTTCCAGAGCTTTAGGGTAGCTCATCCTGACTCACATACTGTACAGAAGCAGAAACAAGGAATCTGGGGTGTCTGCTGCTGAAATACAGACCTGTCATTCAGCAACACATACAGTGTGCTTGTGCGTCCTCTACTAGATCAGGGTTGAAACATAGCCCCGTTAGTCACGGACAAGTTGTAGCTGGGTAAAAAAAGCTTTGCGTCTCAAAAAGGATTTTCATTTTTATTTAAGAATATTCTTAAATACTCTCTCCTCTCCTAACTATTCTTAAGCAGGGCATACAAGGAAACTGTAAAACTACAGGTACAGTAGCTAATGAGCTTAAAGGATTAACATGCCTCATAAGCCTTTCAAATGAAGTTTTAAAGTGGTTCATTCATTCTTCAGTGATTTGAAAAACCAGGGGAAAATGCAGTCATTAGTCAGTCTCCCTGATGTCACTTTGCTTTATGTCTGATCATCCCTGGATTTTTACAGTGCATTTGCTGAGATACTAAATGAGAAGGCAGTTCCAAAAAGCTTCTCAATACATCACTGCTTCCCTGCGCTGCTCTGGAATGACTGCTGTAAACCAGCCAGCTTGACAGGAGTGCTCCTGCGCTAAACCCGATCAGTGTGCTCCAGTTTAAGATCCTTCCCGAAAACGAAGCACAAAGCAGCACTTGCTGTGCTGCCTCCAGATACACAAAGGCAGTAAAGCTCCTGGTGAAGCATGTAGCCACAGCCTTGCTAGTCTTTGCCCTGGGAAAGAAAAGAAAGGTTTAACACAACAGAAGCTTCACGTTCATACCTGTCCTGAGGACGAGGAAGGCTATTCAACCCAAGGGTTTCTGAGACGCGTCAGGCCTGTGTCTTACTGCAGAGCATGCTGCGTGCCCACAGCAACTGAACTAAACTGGCTTCCTGCCACCCACAGAGAAAACTGGGTCCAACAGAAAGACATTAACAACAAAGATAGGAAAATCAGAAACAGGATTAGAAGAGAAAACACCAGTCTCCCTTCCACCCCAAGTGTAAATACAGGCACTAGACTCTTCCTCCCCAGTATGTGTACAGATGTGAGCCAGGAATGTCTGTAAACATTTTCACATACCTACCGCGAAACCACTCGAGTGCATTAGCAGCCTTCCATTTCTTCCAAAGCAAATTGTGTATTCCAAAGCAAATTGTGAATTCCAAAGCAACTTTTTTTGCTAAAAAATGTGAAGAATCTAGACTCAAAATGCCGCTCCTTCGGTGTCAGGGGGTCACCGAGATAAAAGTTCAATTGCTGCAGCTTTGAGCTTTCAAAGGCAGGGATGTGAGCATTCCATACTGCTGTAAAGTCCGTCTGTCATCACCCCTGTCTAGTCTGTGCAGCACGGCTCTTACAATTAACCTTCAATTCAAAGGTGTGTACAAAGTTCCCTGACATTTGCCACAGTTGCTGCTAACAGGACTGGTCCTGTGGATGTGTTGGCAGTGCTGCTGATGCGTGCAGAACGTGGGGTCAGTCCCCCTGGATTGTTTGAGCCAGATGAATCTGTGCTGTTTCTGCTCTCCAGATGTTGTGAAAGTGGTGTACACAACCTACAGCCCGACAGCACACACGCATGGGGGAGGTAACTATCACCAACCCAGCCAGTGTTAGGTTGTAAGAAGCAGACCGTGAACTTACAACAGGGAGAGGAATGTGTCCTGGAGGGCCTGGAGGCAGGGACCAGAGAAAAAGCTAATCTTTTTTTTCTGCTAATGGTAGGCGGGCATCCTTTTTTTAAAGAGCACGACTTGGGATTGGGTTTTGTTTGCTCCACCACAGAAATGTTCAATGTCCCAAGGCAGGATTTTGAGCTGCATCCCTCACCCTACCACAAGGTTTACTGGGGCGTAAAATTATAAGGCATCCCTTTCAAATACTGCTTTTGCTATCGCTACACATTTCAGTGAAATCCTGCAAGATTGGACGCACACAGAGAGCCATGAAGGATCTCGGTATAAGCGACTCTAAGCGTGGCTTGCTGTGATATTTAAATATTCAAAAGTGCTCGTTCTTTTTTCAATAACAGCGCTATTTTGTGGCACCTCAGAGTTGGGAATATCCCGTCGGAGCCTCAGCTGGCTTGTCCTGCTCCTCCTGTGTGAGTGAGTTGAATTACAGTACAGCCGAACCCTGGTATCCTGGTACTGCACAGCTGCTCCTATAGTTGGGATTATAATGTGATACAATTTCTCTCCCACAAGTTTGAAAAACAAAAAACATTTTTGTTCACCTTTTAAAATAATGGAATATGGGGGTTGTACACCACCTGAAAGCAGCAGACTGGCCTGTTTCCAGAGTTCTTACTTGCTCACACATCACGTAGGTATGCTTTCTTTTCAACTCGATTTCTGCTATTGTCTTCATGACACTAACACTAGCTGCCTATATTTGTAGGCTGCTACTGTTGAAAACATATGATGAACTGCTCAGCGCTGATGAATAACTATGAAAAATTCATTTTTCCTGGAAAAAAGCCTACCTACCCGTCAAACCTTGTGCGCTGCAATACAGTGTGATTTTCTGGGTGAAGACACGGTTGTGATACTGTATTGGTTTGGCACCCTACGTGCCATACTTGTATACCCAAACATTAAGCAACCAAACACAATCTTGTACTTTCAGTGTCAGAAAAACATAGCAAATTTCCACTGGAAAAACGCCCCGAGGAAGATGGGAGTATCAATACTTAATAGTTCCAAAGGACTCTTTAATTAGAAATATGGTTCTGATTCCAACTGCTCCTGCCTTAGATTGTGTTTGAAGGGCTGCAGGGTTGTTAGCCCCTTAAAATAAGCAGCACAGGATCCAAATCACCTGGCACTGAAGCAGAACCCATTTCCCTCACTAATTACTACGTTATCTGTGTCTGTGCAGACACATACCCTCTGGCTTGAGTAAGTATTCATTCTTGTGTTCTCACAGTGATAAACCCAGAGTGTGTGAGTGTTACTGATTGGGAATAAAAGCACAGAAGCTCTTTGGGTTTTTATTCTGCCTTTAGAGGTCTAATCAGCTGTTGTTAAGATGTCATCATTTCATTAATGAGGCAGAAGGAACATGTTAACTGTTTGCCATGTGTTATTTGATGACGGAGTTCTGTTAACGTAATTGTACTAGTACTCGCTTGTAATCTTATCTAATGTTTCCTTTGTACTTCCACTTACAGTAAGTAAGTTTGTAAAGGCCAAGTCGCCCCCGAATAAGATTATTTGCTAAGGAAATAACACAGAAACAAGTCAGGAGGACCTGGCTGCCCAATATGAGGAGGAATAAACCAATGATCTCATAAGTGACTACCTCTTTCTTTTTCTGATCTCCCACAATTCGGCACAGCCCATCTGTAATCAACGTGGCTCCAGACAGAACAAGATCTTATGCCTATCAGCCATGAACTGGGTCCTTCTTTGTTTTAAAAAAATGGTATGAACACACGCCACTTCAATTTGGGAGGCGAAGGAACGGCTTTCATTTGGAAGGGAATTCAGGAACAAGCAACTGAGTAGCGCATGAGAAGAGGCAGCATTATGGAGGAGTAAGGGGGCTCTGGACTTGGAACTGGAAGATTGGGTGTCAAATGCTGGGAGATTGTTCCCTTAACTAAGGTTCATCTCTCCAATCGCTTCAGCGTAATGAATTTAATAATGATAATAACACATAAATCCACTGCACTGCTGTGTGTAACATCCCAAAAGAGTGACAAAGGCGGTGTACCGTACCTTGTGGATCTCTGTTCGGATGTGTGGGTGTCTGTGACCTGGGGAGTGTCTGCACTGCCAGGGGAGGTGTATGAATGTGGTTTATGTACAAGGCCACATTTAGAATACTGCATTCAGTTTTGGACACTGTGATATAAAAGAAGGATACCTGTATTGTCACTCTGGAATCAGTTCAGAGACGAGCCCATTCCTGTGCTCAATGGTCTGTCCTACGGGGAGGTGCTAAAAGAAAGCTTTTGAGCCGGGGAATAGAGGAGACTGCTTAAGAACCTGAACTTGTTATTCTACAGTAAATCCTCACAGCATTGACAAAGCTAGCCCCATAGACTTGCGTGCGTGTAGAATGGACATCTGGAGGAACTGCATAAACAATAGGTTAAGGCTGGAACAAGTTACCCAGCCATGTTTTCCAAGATTGGAAGGCTTCTTTCAAGAAAAAGCTGAATGAGATCCTTGGATTAATTACTGAGTAAAAAACAAATAAGCTAGATAGAATGAATGGGCCTTTATGGGTTTTCGTTACATTTTTAAAAAATCTTCATTTTTATTTTTGACAACTTCAAATCACATTTTATGACAATCGCCTCATGCTCACTGACTGGAATGCTGTGGTATTTGGATTTGGGTTTTCTGTTGTTGCCTAAGGTTTTGACATTGTGCTTTGGTCATACCATAGTGGTTGTGGGGAGCTGAAATATACATATCTACATATCATCTCTCAGCTCCTACATAGTGACAGGCACTAAGACTCACCTCCACATTATCAGTCATTTTGAAAATACGAAACAGGCATTTTGTAAAGTTTTGATGATTAGGGTACATTCCTGCAAGGTTGAGACTGGCAGAGAAAATACATTTGAAAAAAAAGATGCAGAATACCTATACCATTAATGGCTTTTATTATAGAAAGTGTCTCTTGCTCTAAAGGCGTTTCTTAAATATTTGAATTCCAACTCGCACACGTTTTCAGCAGATTTTGTGCCATGGAACCCCAATTCATTGAAATCTACTGTTGATTCTGCATGACTGCCCCCCACCCTGAATGCAGACCTTCTGTTTTATAGATGTTTGGACGGGCATTTACCTCACTTTTAGATTAGCTTCAGGATTAGTTTCAGCACAACAGCAACCCCAAAAACAGAGGAAAAAAAACTCAATGGCATGATATAATATTTGTACTGGTGAAATCCGAGTTTCTATTTATGAACAGTTACAGTGGGGAGGCCAGGGGGCCCATCTAGCCTGTATGGTTAGCCAATTGACCTGAGGATCTCATTCAGGAGTTTCTTGAAAGAAGCCAGGATAACAGCCAACGTGGCTGGGTAGTTACGGAGCCTGACTTGTCTCAACCTCATCATAAACATTCATTTTCAGAAGAGCTGCATGAAAAAAATGACTCGATCATTAGCTACTGTATACAGGGAGGAAGTAAAAATGACCGCTGACCCTATAAGTACTTTTGAGGCTACATTCAATATTGAACACAGCTCAGTGTCACTTCAGGAGAATGCTGTCTTTAATTGGGTTTTAATGCTAAAGCTGGATTTTGCTGAGCGCAGGGAGTCTTTAAGGACTTCATAACTTTAAGTGAGAAGCAGCAGGTAACAAAGTCGAAAAACCAGGTCGGCATTCCAGTCAGGTTCCAGTTCATTCGCATGCCCTTGAGCAAAGCAAGATCTAGCACTCCACCGGTTTAACACTTCAAAAGCTTTCCCTGTTGTGCTATCCGTGCGGCCCCAGCCTCTTTTACTGCCAAAACTGCTGAGGTTACTGCACAGAAGACGATAAGAAGAAAAAAATGACGCCTTTTCTTCAGCCCTAAGGACAGCGGGACGGACACCCTGTTATTAATGCTTTTGCATCTGACTGCAATCAGCCGATTGCAGCTGATTGCAGTTTTCCGAAAGGAGCGCCTTATCTCTGCCTCTCATTCCGCTGCGCTTTGCGTGACACATTCCTGGGGCGTGTCGGTTCACGTCTCGGAGTCAACAGGGCATGTATTATTGAGAGCCACAGAGGAGAGAGAGGGGTGATGAATTCACAAGGTGCCGGGCTGGCGGATTTTTAAATGACTCTGTCATAGTTATTGAGCACAGCAAAGAAGCAAGCCTCAGTTTCAAGGGACCTGTGATACAATGGTGTGCACCTGTAGTGTTAAAGGAATGTTTTCCAGAGCTCTGATGAGATGCATCAAGGGTCTGAATATTGTGGGTCTGTTGCTGACCTGTCTTCTTCAAGAGCATTCCTTCTCATCCACTGGAGGAGACTTTTGTCATTTTCTATAATTTCTTTCTAGCTGGGACCTTGATGGCAAGCAATGTGGTTTTCAGTTTGTTTTTGGCTGAGCACTCAGGGTGCATGTTCATTCTGTACAGGTAGAAGAGAGAAATGATTTTCTATGCTTTTGGTGAAAGAAGCAGGTTTCACAAACACTAACTTCTTGCCACTTTACTTTTGATGAGCCACTTCAGTAACTACGGTGGGGGCTGGAAATGAGACTCCGTACAGCTAGGAAGCTCTAAAGAGCTGCTCGCTATCAAATGTAAGTCATCACCAAGTGGATATTTCAGGCGTGTTAACTCGATTCATGTACAGTAAATTTGTGTGGATACAGATATGTAAATCCAACATTTCCAGATTACACTAGTTTATCCTGCTGATAAAACCTGAATCAAACTGCCGTGCAACAAGAAGATGTGTTTTGATTCTAGTAGCAAGGAAAATATTTAGCATGAAAAGCTCCTGGCCAAGTTTCATTAAAAAAATAGGAGCACAAAAATGGCGACTTAAAACCCAGACCACATTGTTACCACTTATGTGAGGGGATTATATTTTCTTCTTTTATAGGCACTACAAATCTGTCTTAAAATTCAATATAAACTATCTCAGTTTGTCAAAAGGTCCTTTATCCTGTTTTTTTTTTTAAGTCGGTTACTTGACCTTGAGTTTTACTCTTGGGGATTCAGCTTGGCTGCACCTGTGCAAAACCACAAAGAAGCCATCATTCAGGAAGGCCCAAGAGCATAAACAGGACGCCCCAGGTACACTGGAAGAGTACCAAGCTCAGACAGGGAACAGAGAGGCTTGTTCATACAGGGAGAGTGGAGTGGCACTGATCTGTGTCTTGATGAAACAGTACTACAAATGCTAAATGCCTCTCTCTCGGCCTACAGGACTTTGCTGACAGCCACCCTGTTTGCCATACACTCAAGCTCATATGTTAACGACCGTCACGGGAACCAGTATTTCTGTACAGGTATCAGAACGTCCGTGTCCCCCCCCTCTGTGTTTAACCTTGTCTTTACCGTGTCTGGAAGGCAGACAGCAGCACACTGTCTCTCAGAGGCACCAGAGAGTTATTTGTGGTGTCTGGGGAGCTGTCGTCCAACAAAGAGATTCTGTCTTTTCTTTCCCTAATTGCCTTTATTTAGGGAGGATCAGCTAAGAGATACCGTGGAGCCCCTGAAAAGCTACTTTCACACACTGCCGACGTTAGAATGTGAAGGGGAGCTCACCCGCTATATCAAGGTTACAGGTGCAGACTCAGCTGCTAGGGAGAGACCAGTGCCTGGTCCGCATCACGTGAACGAAAACTGCATCTGATTCCCACTTGTTTTGGAATTTAGGATTCTGTCCTAATTCTTATTATAAGGACTGAGCCTTTCTGAACCCGAGTGAAGACGATCCACCCAGGTATTATCCAGAGAAGCTCTTTTTCAACAACGTTACAATCGTCTGTTTGTTATTACACACCCATCAATTGGGGACATGCAATTAGGACGCAGCTGGAGAGCTACAGCTCCATTACCCATATGGGGAGGACGAAAACCTACACACTTGCAGGTGTGTGTCACAGCACCAATCGCAGGCAGCACTTTTCACCTATAAAGCCACCACGAACTGGGCTGCCTGCACTGTGGTGGTGCAATGGTGCGACTCCTCCCAGTGCACAGCTGGTCACGGATAGCAGGTGTAATTACACAGGTTCAAAACAGTGACAGTCGGTTCACAGGGCCCAGGCTGGGCACAAGGAGAGTGCCTTTACTGGTAAGACTAGACAAGCTACAGTATATCAAGGTTACAGTTGTGGACTCAGCTGCTAGAGAGAGACAAAAGAGACAGAACCCGTTAAAAACTGTACATCACACGTATCCTAGCTACTCAGTACTGGCTTCCAGTTAAAGTATATACAGAAACCAAAAAACTGTTACCAGAGGTGATGTCTTGGTCAGTCTACATGCGGTCAGCACTAACGTAATGTATCTGTGTCCTTTGTTGTATGTTAGGGCTCTGCTGAGCTGGAACTTTCTACCTTGCTATATATGAATCTCAAGAGCTTCTCAGACCAGTTCTATGCTTATTTAAGGCTCACACTTACCAATTAGCTTTTGATTTTTGACCGATTCATTAGTTACTGTACGCAACTGTGGGGCTTAATGGCCTGTAGCCAAAACCATTGTCCTTCAGTTGTACCTTAAGTGCTCCACCAGTCCAGGCACGTTGCGTACAGAGGTCTCGTTATTCTCGGTCCACCTGAATTTCCTTGTTTCCTTTTCTCAAGGTTGGAGGAAGGTGACGATTGAAAGGCTTTGCAGGCACACAGGCCTCAAGGCCCAGCCACACTCCCGTTTGGGCCAACAGGAAGCAAGCATGTCCATAATCACCGTCTCCAGTGGTGTGACTATTTCTACACACCTAAACAGAGAAGCCCCCCGAAAGAAGCACACAACACGAGTTGCTGCCTGACTCGATCGTGGCTAAGATAACCAGTGAAACGTATTTTGACTAACACACCTTGGGGTTGAGCACCAGGTGCCTGCCAACACCAACCAAAAGTAATGCTTAGAAGTTTCCCTCACCCATGACTTAAAACACTCCCTTCTTTTTATGTTCTCTGTGAAGTGCTTTCCCTGCGCTGGCAGAGTGATTGTTCTTTCCCCTCGGGACAGCGAATTAGGCCTGTGGCATTCCCTGCCCTTTCTGCAATCACTTCCCCAGCCACATTGCCAGAAAACACCTTTTTTTTTTTGCACCTCACTCTCTTAACTGACGGAAGGCAAGCGCTTACTGTGCCCTCCCTTAAAAGAGCAAGACCACACAGGTCACGCCGGTCTTACCAGAGTGCACTGACAGCACTGTGAACCAGGGGTAAACTTGGTTTTAATCATCCTCTAAACACCTGATGTGCAGTGAGGCCATTCCTACCAGTTATTTTAAATCCTCTGTGTTAATATGCACGTACTGTAGCTCGAGGCATGTACTATGGAGTAATTTTGCCCAGATTCTGAGATTACACAGATTACTCCCGTATTCCGCAGGAATGTATTCCTGCAGACAAGCACCCTCACCCTCAGAGAGAGCTCCACGGTGCTGTGGAGGAGGGTTCACAATGCTGCAGGAGAGGACCCTAACCAACAAAGGTGCTCAAGAAAGGCTTTTGACACAGGAAGCCACTGACCCCCTGTCCAAAAACTCTGGGAATCAAATTCAGTTGCCAGGTACTAAAGGTATAATTTTTAGAGGGGTCAAAAGCAGCATTTTTTTTTTTTTTACTTTTTCCGGTGTTTAGACTCTGCTCAGTGTTTGTGGTTGAGCATCTGAGTGCTCACAATTTTTTTTAAATGCAAAGTACCTGTTGTTTTGCCATGCTTGAATCAGGGGTGACAAAAAAAACATTGTCTGTTTGGTCATACAGTACATGTGGGGTCTGGAACCTCGTAAATCATACTGTACCCCAAATAGTGTCTGGGGAAACCCGGTGACAGTCAGTGATCCAGGGTTGAACACAAAACATCTCTGCCCTGGAGCTCCACCTGGGCCACTCTGAAGTCTGCAAAGAAACTTATCAAGCATGAAGATCTCGAAAAGCAGAGGGAGCATTACAGAGCTTCCTAGAAGACACTAAAGCCTGAAATGTTTAGGAATGTTTACCACAGATAAGCCACAGGGCATTTCATTTTGACTTTGCTTAAGCTTTCCCTGGTCTGTATCATGCTTTAGCACTCGGTTAGTGTATTTCACCAATGTTGTGCCATGATTCCTCTGCGCTGTACTGTCATTTTAACTTTGACATACTGTACTATACAATAACCTATGGGCCCTTCTGAATGGTATAGTGTTCATAGTCAGTGTTCAGCACTTGTTGATGACCTCCCCGAGCTTCAGAACCACAGATCTGGTCTTGCTAATGCTTTCCTGTGCTCGCAGCAGATGGTAGGTAGGTGTGTAGCTCCAGAGCGAAAGTAAATTAAAATGTGCATCTTAGAAAAAGAGCTATTTAAAGGCTTTGCATTGTAAGTTAAAAGCAGCTTATTTTCCTATCAGTTGTGTATCCATTGCTATAGTAACAGTGGGGTTGGTAACTGAACACTAAACTGAACCAACGAGCCAGGAAAAGTGTTTGATAAGGCTCCCTTTGTACTGCTGTGCATTGTAAGTTTTTTTTTTCATCAGCAAAGGACTTATTCTGTGACCTTAATTATATTGTAGCAAATGACTTTTTTAGCTGGAAGCTCCTAAAAGTTTCCTTTGATCCATCAAGAAATGAGACTCAAGGGAAAGTTGTTTCTACTTTAAACATACCAAGCCGGTTAGCCATTTTGTTGTTGTGGTTTTGTTTTTGCTGCTATTTAAGAAAAGTATAACTTGAGGAACATTTTCCACTCTTCTGGGAAAGGAAGGTATTTACTCGTGACTGGACAGGCTCTGTCAACACCACAGGCCACAGATACTGACCAGGGCTGGCTGGTGTTCCAGTACACCTTTCTGAACTGGGATTCTACAGGAAGTCTGCTGCCTGCACCTGGAAACCGCTTCTGTCCGGGCCTTCTCAGACGCACAAAGTTTTTAAAATATACCGTGCAGGATGAAGTCTAAAAACATTGGTTTTTAGAAATTTTCAAAGTAAGCAAATTTTTACTTTGTTCTCTGTAAGAATAACTGCCAATAACTGTCGATTCCAAAACTGGGTGGGTATAAAAGAGGAAAGGGCTGTCATTCCAAATTTCTGAGGAAAAAGAAAGAAAAATATGCATTAACGGCGGTCGGCCCTCCACAGCCAAATATTTTAGACCACCTTTGCCATCTCTTCAGGAAGGGAATTTCCCCCAACGGATTCCAGGGAATGCAGGCTGCTGACCTCTTTACTCCCCCCCGGAGCCGGGTCGCTGTGTGCGCCAAGCTCCCGGATTCCCCACAAGGAACTCTTGGCAGGTCCGGAGCAGGGAAGAGGGAGGGGAGAAGCACCGCCTACTGGAATGCGGCTCTGGCTCTGCATCCTCTTGCCAGATGCAACATCTCATCGCTCATCGCTGCATAACTGCAGATACCCGAGCCCCTCTAGATAAGAGCAACACACAGAGAGTGCTTTAGCCTGCAGGTCCACAGTCCTGGTCCTGGAATTGGCACCGTAGAGCTGATTCAGGGTGTAAAGAGCCCATGAAAACCTGCAGAAAAGCCACTCTCCCAAGATCGACTGGGGACCACAGACCCTCCAGTAACTGCTTCAGTTGTGTCTCCCTGCAACAGCGAGGCATGATCAAAACTCAAGCAACGTCAACGTAAGATGCTTTCGCAAAACAGCAAGGCCCCTGCCGAGCCTGGGCACCTATTCACTCTTCTGCTTTTATCTTATGGTTTTTCTTGCTGGGGTCAGGATTCAAATCAAGGAGCCCAAGGAAGAAGACATCCTAGGTGCATTTCCTTATAAAACATCACAGCTGTACTCCTGAAGTGTCTGCAAACATCAAACGCAGAGGACCCTGTTCTCAATCCCATAGCATGAGAAGTTCAGAATAAATATAGAAAAAAAATAAATGCAATTGGTTTATTTAACACCCGCCTGGACAATGTCACAGGTTAGTTAGACCCCAGCCCGCCTTACACCTTTTGAACCCAGTGGTTCAGTGCAGCTGAAGGCAACAACAGCACTGTGGGCCTCCTTAATTGCCACAGCGCAGCCGGTAGTTTGTTTCTGTCTTGTCAGTTTAAGATCAGTGCACTTGATGCTTAATCAAGCTCTGATTCTAGTGTGCTGGCAGCGTTTCAAACCAGAAGAATAATTTACTCCTCCAACGTATATTTCTTGCAGAAAAAAAGGGTACAAAATCACTCGGTTCCTGGGCTCCTGCTGAAGTCAGTGCTTCCCCGTCCAGGGCCTGGTGATCTCTGACCCAAGCCCATACTTGTCCGTGAAAATGAAAATCATGTTCTTCGGGTTACAGAGATTCTCTGCATTTTCTGAGAAATTACTCGGAATAAGTGAAATCGGTTTCCGTATAAATCGGCGTGGATTTTATCATTACTGTAAACTATGAGCTATGGACTACAAAATCTGAAAGTCTGCCCTTTAAAGTGAAATCTTACTGCTAGCCGAGTGCGTAGTTTAGATTTGCACAATGAAATAGAATCCTTGCACCTAAAATACAGTACATTTTGGACTTTTGTAAAAGCATCAGACATCACATGCAAAGCTCACAAACTAAGTGTTTAAAGACCCCACACTCCCAGGAAAGAGGCAGGGGGCACCTGCCTGGGTCCCCCTCCTATGACAGAGCTGGGTGTGGGATTTTTCTGGGTACACCCCGACTGTCCTGACCGGCTCGCTCTTGTGCTTTACAGGACCACAATGGACGAGGCGGAGAAGTACCAGCAGAGGCTGCAGGCCATCGCGGTGAGTCGTGGGACGCTGGTCGCAGTGATCCTGGCTTTGTGTTAGTCTGGGGGTCCTGAATGGAGCTGACGAGGGAGCAAAAGCTCACTTCCAAGCAAGAACAAGCTGTGCTTGAATTAAATAAGTTCCCACTGAAATATGCAAGACTTTCCAGTGTAGATATCACAGTGATCCCCTTCATAGAGGGCAGAACTCGATTGCAGTTATTAGAAACATGATATAATAATAAACTATAACTGCTATTTGTTTTTTTTGAAAGCACTACTCAATGGGGTTACCCAGTGGTTAACATTGCTGTCTTGTGGTACTGGGGCCCTGGGTTCAATTCCAGACCTGGGGTGCTATCTGTGTGGAGTTTGCATGTTCTCCCCGAGTTTGCTTGGATTTCCTCCCACTGTCCAAAGATAGGCTGGCAGGTTAATGGGCCCGGGTGTGAGTGTGTCTGTGTTTATTTGCCCTGTGATGGACTGGCAGTGGGTCCAGGGTGTATCCTGCCTATGGCACTGAGGAATTGTAATATTCATATAAAACATTTACTGGTTCTTTCAGCAGAGTGTTTTTGCCAAACCTACAACAGAGGCAAGCAATTTCAAATCCTTGAAACAGCCAGGTCACCATTTCCTGTTTCCAAATAGACCTTCTGATCTGTATTCACCACCAGACTTCATTGATAATGTTCCCTAAAGCAGGGTTCTCTGCCCTGTTCCTGGATGGATATTGTTGTTTCTGGTCTTCATTCCAGCTGAGCTCTTAACCACTGAGGGCAATTGATCACTTTAATTAAATGGATGCCTTTTTCTCAAACGACATTCAAGTGAGCAGCGGTGATTTTTGCCAACTCTGCACTGTCTCCTGGTTTTCCGAGCCTCTGTGGAGCTATGCTTCTTGTTGTGTGATTTCCTTGCAGGTGCAGGGAGGTTCACATGCTGTACAATACGTGTAAAATGTTTTTAGTGAAGAAATAGTTTAAAAAGGTCTATTCAAATAAGCCCAGTGGTTTAATTAAAGGAACTAATTCGTCTTGGTGATTATGCTCAGCGGGAATGAAAATCAGAAGCTTCAGGAGTCCTCCAGAGCCAGGGTTGAGATCAACATACTGAAGTGGGGTTAACCTAGACCAACAATGTCCGTTAACGTCACCATGACAGCAGATCCCAGTGTCCACTAAGGGAAACCCCATTTACTACAGCGCTTGCAGTTTGCCAGGCAGGGAAGTCTGGTTTCAAACGGAGCAGAGGCAGACGAACAGGGCAGCCCTCCCCGCGGTGTGCACAGACTCTCCTGCGCAAACTGATCCCCCTCCACTCCCTCCTGCTCCCTCTGGTCACTAAATTATTAAGGACACCCGCGCACTTCCTGCGCATCAGCGGCCTGTTTGCCGCGGTAAACCAACACTGCTGCGGACCCCTGGCACTCTCACTCTCCCCGTCACGGCTCCCAACACATCCCCTCCGACCGGCCTTCAAGGCGCCGAAAAAACCCGAAACGTCCTCACTGCGCGTCAGCTGGCTCGTGCGACCGAACCAGCTCGAGAGCGCGGTCATCCTGACTTACTGTCGGATTTATAAATACTGCAGAGGGAATAGGTCACACTCACACGCCACACGTCACACGATCGGCACGTCACCACTGGCGAGTACTCGCCTGCTGACAGCTTGGCCTGCACTACACCCCTCCGTCACCTAAAACAGAAGGGGGTCCCAAGAACAAAGACTGTGTTCTGAATCATTTTCCGACACTGAGAAGTATAAAAGGAGAACAGGTCACTAGGTTGATGCCTAATAATAATAAACTTTATTTTATATAGCGCTTTTAAAAGTGGCTTCTGAAAGCACTATACAGAATGACAGCAGCAACAATTAAAATAAACAATAAAAAATACACAAGATAAACATGGTGAGAATATGCGGAAGAGACAGTAGATGGTGGTACTAAATACAGTAGGAGCAGAGGGGTGAAGAATGGAACCAGTTAAGGGAAGGCTCTTCAAAAGAAGAAGGTTTTGAGTCTGGATTTGAAGGAGTTTTCAGAAGGTAAATTATATCTGATATCCTTGGGTAGAGAATTCCAGAGCTTAAGGGCATAACAGGAGAAGGCCCTGTCACCCACAGAGTGTAGACAGGTTTGGGGGACACATAGGAGACCAGAATTAGAAGAGCGAAGGTTGTGAGGTGGGGAGTAGGGCGATAATAGCTCAGACAGGAACTGAGGTGCCAAGCCCTGCTTGAGAGTCTTATGGGTGAGCATGAGGATTTTGAAGTCAACATGAAACTTGACAGGAAGCCAGTGCAAGGACTTCAGTATAGGAGTAATGTGATCACTTGCACTAGACCTGGTCAGGATTTTGGCTGCCGAATTTTGAACATACTGGAGTTTGTTCAATGTGGATTTACATACCCCAGCGAGCAGAGCATTACAGTAGTCAATTCGGGACAAATGTGTTGACCAGCTTTTCAGCCACAGTGAGTGATAACACAGGGCATAGTCTAACGATATTTCTGAGGTGAAAGAAAGATGTTTTAACAATATGCGGCACATGTGGGTCGAATGTTAAGCCTGAATCGAATATCACCCCAAGGTTTTCCGATTTAGAGTGAAGCTCAAGTACAGTACCATCCACAGACAGGGTTACAGGATTGGCTTTACAACGTTGATGGGGGGAGCTAAAAAGCATGACTTCAGTCTTGTCAAGATGAGGGAAATTTTGAGTCATCCAAGTTTTTATGTCAGAGATGCAATTAGACAGAATAGAGACAGCCGCATCAGTGTCAGGTTTAACGCCGCAGCGCCGTGGATGGGCAAATGGAGATGCGGGGTCTGTCCTGGGGATGGAAAGTAGTTGCGTGGTGGAATCTGAAGGGCGCTGTGAGCCTTTCATGATGGTTATTCCTCCCCCCCCCCCCCCCCCCCCATTTCAGGAGAAGAGGCGCATCCAGGAAGAGCAGGAGCGAGCGCGGCGGGAGATGGAGGAGGAGAAACTGCGGCTGCAGCAGATGAAGGTACCGAGCATGCGCACCGCCCTGCCCTCGGCCAGGCGCTCTTCCGTGAAGGGTCCGTGAAGGGTCGCTCCCGCTCTTGGACGGCCACTGTTTCTCCTGCTTGTTTTTGGACTCTCAGTTGTCCGCTCAGCTGATCTGTGTAATAGGCTCCTTATAAAACCTGGTGCACTGACTGAGACCCTCCAGGACCAGGAATGAATAGCGCCGGCAAACACCACACAGGGAAGAGGCTGGCACAGGAGGGCTGCGTAGCCTGGCCTTTCGGCCTAACACAGACACGCTTGCGGTAGACGTACTTTGTGAAAAGTGGTTGATTCCACAATATGAGCAAGCGCTCATTTTAACAAGACGGGGCACTCGATATATGCAAGCAGCATACAGTATGACAACAGCAGCAAGATGTATCTGCATTGGTCCTCAAGACTTCTCGGGTTTGCCTGGACCACCTCCTCTTTGTCACCAACCTCCGCTATCAGTACTTCACAAGAATCCAAGGCCCAACCTTCAATCTGATGCAAAAAACACAAATTCAGTTGATTAAAAAAGTATCTGTATTGAGACCAGCCTTAGCACACCATGGACTTCATTTATTAGGCATTTATCATCAGGGTTTTATGTTCAACTACGTCAAAGGTTTATAAGCTGTTCTGGAGCTGATCACACTCTATGGTGCATCTGTGGTGAGAAACCAAGCTGGTCTTTTTAACAGCAAGACTGTTTCTTCTGCTTTACTACTGCATCATGCCCCTGACCAGAAGAGCCCCATCCTCTGCCCGGTTCTCACAATTCTTTTTTCTACCCACAGTTCATTTTACGGGCCGGTCTGTTTACTCGAACGCTTCAGTCTTCTGCTCCCCCATTGTTCCGAGACTGGCGTTCCCTCTTCCTGAACGAAGTGAATCAAGCGAGCCAAGAAGTGAATTCATTTTTTCGTTGCTGTATGGGACTAGTGCCCTCCGAAATTCTCCTGTGAAAGCCACCCCTCTTACCCTCTGTTTCTCTCTTCAGCATCGCTGTTGTATCTCCCCCCTGGTCACGGTGCACTGGAAACCTCTCATCCGCAGTGCACCTTCATGCGTTAGAAACAGAAATCTAGACTTGCTGTCGTGTGTGATCTGGGCGTAGTACACGGAAAATTTACAGAAAGCAGTATGAAGGAAGAAGCCTAGTACCTGCTAAACGCTCTGCATCAGCACCAGCGCAGAGGAGATTATCAGCCAGTGAGGGAGCTGGACTGAGGTCTGTTTTGGGAAGTCAGGCATTTTAAGCCAGGAAATTCCAGTGACTCATCGCACTGAGGATAGAGCACCCATCAAAACCTGCTCAGGCTGATAGGCGGACTTTGGCCCGTTTTGCAGTACTACTGCAAGAGAAGCCAGCTCCAGATTGTTGTGTAGATGCTGACCGTGGAAAGCAGTTGGAATTGTTCTGTGCGCATAAAAAAACAAACAAAAAACAGGTCAGCCCCCCTACACACCATCTATAAGAAAATAAGAATTCTGCAAACAGCTTTCCTCTACCAAGTCTTGCTTCTAATTCCAAGTACCTTCTGCCAGTACAGTGTTAAGGTCCAAGTATAGAAGTACAAACATTAATCAATCAGAGCAGAATAAAAGAGAACTACCGACTTTTTCTTGTGGAAACTGTGGCATCACGATTGTACCAGATGAGCACAGTCGTGGTAAATGATTGTCTTGCTACTGCAGGTTAAGGGCAAAGTATCACACAGAAGGGTGATTCTCAGCTGCAGTCCAGATCAGTGTCTGATCCAGCCAGCACTCTATGTACTGTAACTGCGTTTTAAAATTAAAACACCACCGAAAACTGTACTTGTAAAATAACTGGGTGGAGTCTGGCTTGATCAAAAGCCCAGCCCCTTGGAGATGTAATTCCCAGAGAATAAAAACTGAGAAAGATCTGATCGCTTGGGGATGAAACTTGATTTTAGGGAGCTTCTCACTTGTCTGTAATTTGAGCACAAATAACGTACTGTATTTCACCCTCGTTTTCGTCAAACCCGTTAAGACGTTGCGCCTCTGTCTCCACCCTGCAGCGGAAATCCTTGCGGGACCAGTGGCTGATGGAAGGCCCCCCGTTGAGCCCCGAGGTCCCCAGCCCCCGCTCCCCGCTCTGGGGCCTGCAGGCGCAGCAGATCGAGGAGCGCATAGACAAGTAAGACCCCTAGCCTCCTTCGCCCCAGTGGGGCCGGGGCAGAGCTGCTTCCGAAACGCGCCACACAGTGTGCGCCCCTGACCCAGCTCATCATCTGCGGGAAGAGAAGTCTGCAGGCAGGCTGGCACTGCCCATCGTGCTCCCTTGAAGAGCATAACTGTGTTTGAGCCTGCCTGGCACCCAGGGGTGAGCCCCCGGGGTTACGTGTGCAGGGTTTCTGAGCACAGGGGCGAGGTAAAGGAAGCTGTGTCCGCCCTGCAGCCCTGTTTGACAAGACGAGCAAGGCTGATGGGAACGTGTCTGAGGCATCTCTCTGTGCTCTCCCCAGGCTGCAGATGAAGAGCAAGAGACTGGCAGAGGAGGCAGCGGATCTGGACAGAGCCGAGGGCACACCGCCGCAGAATGACGCAGGGGAGGCCGAGAGGGTAAGGGGCACAGAGCTGTGCTGCTGGACATCGGCATGACCGACGGCACGTGCATCATATGTTAAGGGTCCTGGGTTCTGCAGCCCCAGATGGGCTTCTTTTATAGGGGTGGGCCGGCCTGAAGTGGTGGTGCTCGAGGATCATGGGGTCAGAAGCCCCAGAAAAGATCCAGCTGTGGCATCCTCACTGAGGAACGCGCTTCAGTCACAGCTGTACAAATGGGAGGCAGATTTGTTTGGTCTTTATCCCATCCAGGGAGGACGACTTCAGTCTCAGTTTTACTTACAATCACCTGGATCGTTAGATCAAAGGATATTATTAATAATAATAAAAATTATTTTATATAGCGCCTTTAAAGGTGGCTTCTCAAAGCGCTTTACAGAATGACAACAACAATAAATAAAAAGAATACACAAGATAAAACACACTTAAAATATACAGAGGAGACCGTGGATGGTGGTACTAAGAAAAGCAGAGTGGTGAAGAATGGAACCAGTTAAGTAAAGGCTTTTCTAAAGAAATAAATAAATAATAATAATAATAATTGCTTACACTTATATATCGCTTTTCTGGACACTCCACTCAAAGTGCTTTACAAGTAATGGGGACTCCCCTCCACCAACACCAATGTGCAGCATCCACCTGGATGATGCGACGGCAGCCATAGTGCGCCAGAACGCTCGCCACACATCAGCTATCAGTGGGGAGGAGAGAAGAGTAATGAAGCCAATTCATAGAGGAGGTTTTGAGGCTGGATTTGAAGGAGTTTAGAGAAGGTGACTCTCCGATATCCTTGGGCAGAGACTTCCAGAGCTTTGGGGCATAACAGGAGAAGGCTCTGTCACCCATACAATGTAGACGGGCTTGGGGGACAGTAAGGAGACCAGAATTAGAAGAGCGAAGGTTGCGAGGTGGGGAGTAGGGCCATAATAGTTCAGACAGGTACAGTACTGAGGTGCCAAGCTACGCAGAGCCTTGTAGGTGAGCATGAGGATTTTAAAGTCTACACAGAATTTGACAGGAAGCCAGTGCCAAGACTCCAGGATAGGAGTAATGTGATCATTTGCACTAGACCTGGTCAGGATTCTGGCTGCTGAATTTTGGACGTACTGCGGTTTGTTCAAAGTAGATTTAGATACCCCAGCGAGCAGAGCATTACAGTAGTCAGGGAATGGTCTGCCACACATAAAAGAAAAAAAACTGCCGCACACCGAAAATAACAACGGAATCAAATCTGGAACCGAATTCGGCAGGATACAGCTTGAGAAGAGAGGAACAAACCTGCACCGTTTAACAATTACAGTTTTGGCAGTGGACAAGCTGGGTTACTGTCTGATTAGTTGCAGGTTATTCTGACAGAGGTTTCTGCATCTCTGCAATTCAAGTGAAACTATTACACAATAGCGCCTTTGAGTGGGTTTTGAAAAAGACCCAAATGAAAAGTCCAGCCTTTCTCATCGCTGAAATATGCCGTGACCGTTCTCACCCAAAGGCACAGAAAGCCTCCATCACGTCTCCCAGTGGGTGGCTCACTGGCGACCTCTTGTGTTCAAGTTGTGGGAATGCAGAGTCATTTTTACATCTTCCCCCACATCTTACATAAAGCTTTCATTTCCGTTCAGCAACCATTTCACTGTATTATTTGGTGCCAAGGAACAATGCAACCCACGCCTATCTGCCAGAAGCACAGTTTTATAGAAGCACAGCGTGTGTTTGGGCTCCAGGTGATTTTAAATCTGTAAACTGTAAACTGGATCCAAAAGCAACAGTAAACAAAACATTTTGGAATGAAACGTAATAAATCCACTTCAGCTGAGCAGATTGGGGTCCAGTAAAAGAGATGATATTTGGGTCTCTGTTCTCTTATCTAATCATGATCAAACATGAATTGTTATGTTAAAACTCGAGACTTTTTTTGCCCAATTAAAGTGTTCAGCCTGATTAAATGCATCTGCAGTAAAGGCTCACAGGATATCTAATGCGAATATCTTTCTTTCTTCTCCACAGACCAGCACAGAGAAGCTCAAAGAGGGTAAGCATGGTGATGAGTGCATCTCTTGAGTTGTGTGTGGGCTAATCACTTCTACAGTGATCACAACAGCCTCTTGTACTGAAAATGTACAGAAAAATGTAAGCCTGCAGATTTACCCAGACTTCACAGCAAAGCTTAGCTTTGGCACTCTGCTCTTTAAGACTATGAATAATTGCATTAGCATTTAAAGAGACATCAGCACTGGGATTTCAAAAAGATTTTGCAGCACCGCTATGCCAAGCTAAAATCACATTTGCAGCCGTTACATCATCAGACCTCTATTTCTGTGTCTACATGGTACCACTTTTTACAAGAGAAGCCACCAGATAACACGGGTAGAGGGGGCTCTAGTCTGTGCTTGGGTTCTGCTCAGGCCGATTCTTTGTGGAATCTGTTCTTTATTATACAACAGTGATGTGGTCCGTTGCCAACTCATCTAACTGATGGATCCCTTTCAGATCTTGTGGTGAAGGGCACAAGGACTGCAATATGACCGGAAATCCTACTCTCCAGTTAAGCCAATAACTACCCAGTCCAAAAAAGGACTTGCGTGTTTCTTTCCCCACATTGAAAATCTAATATGATACAGTAGGGCCTGCACATCTGCGAATTTAACATTTGCAAATGTGCTCGTAGGCGATTTGATCTTGGCCGACGGGGTCTTGAATGGAAGAAGGGGAGAGGGCGATGAAACCGAGCTGAAGGTTGTTAAGCGCAACTTTCAAACTAGCGGCGCAACAGAGCAGGATCAAGAGACGAATCTAGCTAGTGAGTGAGCTTCTCCCCACATCTCAGTGTGATCCTGTTTTTGTATTGTAACAAACGCTCCAGGTTCTGTGTCAGCGGTGTGGGGAGACGACTTTATAGGCTCTCTGACTGTCTTGTTGCCCTGCTCATCACAGCATGGCGTGCTGGACACAGAGCAGGGAATAGCTGGTAAGGCAGAGGGAGAAAGTGCAGGCAGCCGCAAGGAACACAGAGGATAGATTCACAGATAGATTGTAGTTTATTTTAGCCGATTACTATAAGTTGGTGATTGCACTAATTTGTTTCAGTTGATCATATATTTCATTAACTTAAAGCCAACACATTAGTATGTTAATGATCATATAAGGGATGGTTATAAAATGTGATGGTATAAGGGGTAGACTTGGTTATATTGTGAATTTGGCTATTTGTGACGCTTCTCTGCGTCAAATATTGAGACCCTACTGTACTGTAAATAAACATCAAAGTCACTCTTTTGGAGCACTGTAAGATCAACTTTTTATTCCCTCCCATGATGGACTTCCTCACAAGGTGAATTCTACCCCGCGCTATGCCAGGTGGATTCCAGCCGCGCAGGCCGCCGGTCGTTGTCTTGGCAACGCAGCTCGCTTGGCTGCAAACGCAGGCATGCCTGAGCTCCTTCTCGCCCAACCCGTACTCTCAGGCTGATGAGGCGGGGGTGAAGGTCTTTTTGCTGGACTTTACAGTCGGGGGATGGTAGGACAACATATCCCAAAATATAAACCTAATGAGAATATGATCCTCACTAGCTTCCGAGTTTCTAGTAACCTAACAAGTCAGATAGACTCTGCATCAAAGGACGCGTGATAGTCTCTCAACAGCTCAGTTCAGTCCTGAAACTCAAGTGTGGAAAACCTTTGTGAGTCCTGCGACTTGTGGATCTTCGGCGCCGCGACAGAAGACGCAGAGGTCCTGACGTTCTTGCTCGAGAGACGTGACCGCCGTTCTCCTCTTGTGTCTTGGGTGTCCAGGCAGCAGCACGACCCCCCATGGCAGCGTGAGCCCGGAACCCCCAAAGCCGGCCCCCCGTGTCCGGAAGCCGAATCCTGACAAGGAAGCCCCCGTGGAGAACGGCCAGGCAACGCGGACAGGTAACAGCCCGAGCCACGACGACCCCAGGCACTGACCTTTCACGGTCCGATACCAGGAGGAAGCAGTACTGCACCGACATTGAAAAATACTCAGATGTAATCAATCTATTTTTTTTTTAAGTCTGCAAAAAAATGAATAATTGCATTACAAGAGGAGACTATTGGGAGCCCCACTCCAGGCACAAACTCCATGGAACACAGGCCTCCTCCATCACCACACAGTCCCTCACTATTACAGATAATTAAACACTATTACAAGCACTTCTTTATACAACGGGGATTAAAATTCAGATTCAGTTTCCAGCATTTATTAGACAGGTGTATGCAGCCTGTCTTATAATTACGTACAAGTGTGTATGTACGAACTCAGAGATGATCACAGCAACAGGCTTCGCTGGCGCCCGGCATGAGATTATGCACAGGGAGCTTTTCTGATCTCTAGCTGTTGCACCTTGGGGGCATGACTTAATGAGGCACGGGAGCGTGGCAAGGCAGGGAATTTGTTTGCAGTGATTCATTCATTAAATTTTAATTCCTCATGGGAAGGGGGGGGGGTGTCAAGCTTCATGCCCTCACACGATTCCACCGTTTAACTACGACGCGGGATGAGGCAACTCTACTGGGCTAGCCAGGTAGCAGCATAAAGACGATCACTACTGAATTTAATGACTAGGAATCATTCTTCCCCTGGGGTAGAATGTCACAGACTGGCAGGGAGGGATACGACCGTCCCTTTCCTTGGGGTGCAGAGGATGAGATGTTTAATGGGCCTCTTCAGTAACAAGTGCGATCAAGTTGCTTTTTGCCATGCTTTTGGTTACCAGGAGGGGAGGATAGGTATTTTGGGGCCCCCTCTTACATTAAGGTCAAGGAAGAGGTGAGCTGATTCACAGGCAGCTGAAACAGTATGAAACATCGCCAGCTGTATTCTTTACCCCAGGCCAGAAGGAATCTGCACTGGTCACAGGAGCTGAGTGCAAACATGGCAACCATCTCGTGATTTAAAGTTCCTTTATGTGCTGCCGATGATATTTTCTGGGCTTTATCCTCATTTCTGCTTAACCAAACGTTGATAAAAAAACACTTCCTTCCCAAAAGGCCTCCCAAACCTTTTTATATAATATTAGATGCCTTGTCACCCTTGTCAGGATCCCCAGATCATTTAAAATGATTGGGCCACTTTCCAAAACTGTGCTTTCTGAAGAGCACTTACATATATCAACAATTCCATAACATGAAACATGCCCATCGTTTCAGTGGTGAAACACATTTTCTCCCTTTGAAAGGACCAAAAGGGCTACAGGATGCTATGTAGCACTGGTGCAGCACACAGATCTCCGTAAAGACAACATAGACCTGATCCATTCACAGAGCTAGATGGACAATAATAAGGACGTTTCTCTGATGTTTGGCCACCTTCTGAATAGTCTCATCCTGTAGCACTTTTTGGTCCAGGAAAAGCGAGTGTCTATGTGCTCAGAAATGAAAGGTGCATGTTCAGATTTAAAAATCCTTTACAATTGTCCTACAGACTGTACTATTTTGGATCATATAAATCATTTGGAGCTCCTGACAAGTATTGCATATTATAGTAAAAGACTTTAAACGTGCTTGGCAGTGCACAGGCAGAAAAAGTGACAGCATAACAAAGCTAAGACATCTGGAAACTGCAGTACTGATGAAGCCCTCTGCTCTCCTTTACTTGCTCAGCTCATGTGGAACCTTTCATGAATTGTTTTTTGCACTACTGTAGGTCTAACCAGACCAAAGTCCACAATGCGCATCAAGTAATGGCTGAAACTGTAGGCTTTCACAGAGTACTTCAATACACGTTACTTTCTATAACTCCAGCAAAATCGTCATGAAAACCTACTCCTCAGGGCCTAGCTCATCCCTTCATTCTCGTTTCAGTTCTGAGCACCGTTCAGGTCACGTTGGAGAAAGACCTGAGGACGGGGGTCTCGACGGTGCAGTCGGTGGTCCCGCTGGCCACTGGGGACGTTCAGGTCAGAGGGCAGACGCTGTTTGATGACGGCAGGAAGACTGTTCACGCGGTGGGGGAGGCGATCAGTGCGCAGCCCGACCCCGAAGAGGTGGGCCTGGTCTTAAGTGCAGTAGTGGGGAAAGCAGGGACGCCAGACGAACTGGAGGCTTCCCGAACAGAATCAACTGTGATCTACAACGGAGGGAAGGACATCCAAGGAAAGCAAAAGCCCGAGGTTCCGTTTCTGGAAGAAGGTTCGAAAGAGGGGTCCCAGTCACTCCACTCTTCGCAGAATCCCCAAAAGGTAGACGTGGAGGGGGAGCCCAAGACAAATGGTTCTGTTAGCGCAACAGAAATATCAGGAGATGAAAATCCTGAGCCAAGCCCGGCAACCAGAGCCCAGGAAAATGCACCAGCCGAAAGGCCAGGAGGAGAAGTTCCTCAAGGAGCAGCAGAGATCACGGACCAGACTGGGCAAGGAGCTATCACCCTGACGTTCCTGGGCTTCACGGAGGCGAGCCCAGAGGAGGACTTTGAAGAGGCTGCAGGTACGGTCATACGAGCAGAACGTGTGATAATCAGTGATGAAGGGGATGAACTTTCCATGGATTCTGAAGAAGAACGCTTGAAAGTCTCCAAGTCTGATGAACTTCCCAAGGATGCTAAACAAGAATCCATAGAGGGTTCTAGTTCCTTGGTAGAACTTTGCAAAGATAAGCTACTGGAGGATACCAAAGATGATCTAGAACCTCCCACCAGTTCTAAGGAGCAACCCCAGGAAAGACCTCCCACTGAGGAAAAGGTTCAGACAGATTCCAAAGTAGAGAAAATGCAGGTACCAAGTTCAGAGGTTGACCTTCCTGTGGAATCTAAAGAGCTTCCTGTGGAGATCCAGACCGCTGCGTCACAACACCCGCCCATCACAACACCATCTTCTGAAGCAGAACCCCCACACCCGCCCAAGTCGGACATGGAGCCGGAAAAAGAGGGTCTTGACGAGGGAAAGACAACAGATGAAAAGCCGGCATCGGAAAATCACATCGACGCAGCAGCACAAGCAGCAGAGCCGGCAGAAGCCCAGCAAGCCGAGCAGTTTCAGGACATCCCCTTGGGCGGGGAAGGGGAAACGGCTCTGTCACCTGAAGCAGTCAAAGTGGAGTTCCCAGAGTCCTCGACTGCTGAGAAACCCCAACTCCAGCCCTTGATAAAGAAAGGAGGAGACGTTCCCGCTGGAACCAGTGCCAAAAGACAGGCACCTGCCACACCTGCCGAGATCGAGCCCTTGGTTGCGGCCTCCACCGCTGCCCACAATTCGGCTGCTCCTTCCGCCGCCGTGGCCAGGGCCGAAGACGGCAAAGCCGAGGGGCCAGAGGCTCCCCAGCCCAAACACAAGTCCTGCCAGTGCTGCACAGTCATGTGAGCGCCGTCCCCCTGGGAGCTGACACACCTGAGTAACAGACACATTTCACAAGGCTGCGAGGTGACTTGGTCTCTGCCATTAGAGCCTGACAGGTCTACCCAGGAGGCCTTCACCAGTTCTAGAGGAGGACATTCCCATGAGGCTCTCTGGTGCTTGAAAATGGACTTTAAATACGTTTTTCCTCTTTCATGTGCTCATGGATCGCAACTACTGCCAGTCCTAGGAGGCAACCTTTTATCTGCAATTGCTTCCATAGAGCCTTGTTTTTATGCAATACGTGAACTTCGGACCAACCTTTAAATGTCCTACATAGTGTTTTTAGACCTCTTTACAGCTCAAAACTTTCTGCAGCAATGCTACTATCACTACTTTTCCTCCTCCTGCTGGCCAGATGTTAGTATTGTAGCTAGTGACTTTTGGAGCTTTAAAAACTACAGGTTGCTCTCTCAAGCTTTATGGGTTTTTAACAAGAATATACAAGTAAATAGAATGAACTCTTAGGTCATCACAAACTTTGCACAAAGCATAATTATTTACATAATGCAAAATTTATAGCGCTCAAAACTGTCACAATCAGACTGGATCAATATTGTGTAAGGTTCAAGTAACAGATCTTTTGGAGATTACTTGGGAACTGTTTTTTCCTTGCAAACACAAGCAGGGAAAGTACTGTACGAGCAAGTCATCAGTAAGGAGAGAGATGCTCAAAGTTTTGAGAGGAATACTCTAAAGACACTGCCTCTGGCAGTTTCTCATTACCTACACTGCTCAAACACAGTATTTGGAATTTACAGCTTTATTTAGATTTTTAAACTGGAAGAAAATGAGCAGTTGGTATTTCTGTGATAAATTCTGTATGTGAATGTATATACTGGGAGAGGGCTGGGGTGACTATAGAATGTACCTTTTTTTGAAAGGGGAGTTAGAAATGAGCAACAGACTTTGATTTTATCATTAAAATGAACTATCTGAATTCATGTTTGTTTTTGTGTTCTGATGGGGATTTTTCACATTTAAATTTAGTGCACAAGCCTTACAGGTTGGACAGGTTATACTTGAATAGTATTTTCATTATTTTCTGTGTTTGTGTCCTAAAATGACTCCCATGTCTACCATCACAGAAATGTTTTACAATACCGTACTCAATCTTAACCATAGTGCATTAATGGACCAATTCTTATCAAAGAGAAGAGTTTAATACAATTTTCACAGCACTCCACTAGACCCCTGACAAAATATTGCCTTTTCTTACGCAAAGTAAACTATCAAATTATTCAAAAGGCATTTCATCATAAAGTTTTTCATACTGTATACTGTATAGCGAATATTATACTGTATATTTACAACACAAGTAAAGAGCTTATATATTTATGATGGAAGGCATGGGAACAAAGTTAATTGACTGTGTTAATTGCATTTGTTCAATAAGCACATATATGTTAATTTTCTCATATAATAACGTTTTGTATGTCTCATACAATAGCCCAAAAAATCATTTGTGATTTAACGGACATTCAGCAATAATGGACACCCCTTCCCCCCTATTACTCCATTAAACTGAGGGTTTACTGTATGAACAAAACAGGTCAAATTAAATTTTTAGGATTGAATAAAGCTGGTACAGCGACATGTCTGATAATGATTGAAAACATTAAAAGAGATTTGTCATGGGTCTGGTCCTCACAGCAAAAAGCCCCGTTGTGGCATCTGTTGGGACTACCGGGAAAAACATTTCCTCACACCACCTGTGACAGACTTCACAGCTCCGGCCCTCCGAGCATCCAAGACCCAAAGGGCACTTGGGTGCAAGCTGTTTGGAAAGGGAACCGTCTCTGGATGCAGGTGAGAGAGATAGCGGTTCAGCCTATACTCAGACAGACAAGGAGCATGTTTCGTCCCTCACTCCCACCCCTTTACAGCAGAGATCGCCGCATCGATACACAAGCTCAGTCACAAACAAATCACTCCTCCACTTTCCTCAAAGGCGTCTTCTTGGAAACACTTTAAAAAAAAAAGGCCTTCTGCTCGTCTGCGTCCTTGAGATCTGGTCTGATCAAGTGAGGGCTGCAGGACTGCCAGTTTACTGTTCTGTTTATTACAGAGACCCGCCCCTCTGTACAGCACAACCAGCTTCACAAAAGCTACTTACACAGGACTACTGCAGGAGGATGAAGCGAAGGAACTTAAAACAGGCAATTCTAAACCAATCCCCAGCCGGCCACGCAGCCGTGCAATCTAAACCGCTCCGTCTCCAGTATGAAAACCCATGAATAACCCTCAACAGCTTCCACTTTTCTATTTCTGTCAGAACTTTTTTTTGGGGGAGCCTTTGCTACGTTTCTCGAGGTGTCCCTCCGGAGAGAAGATGTTTATAGTGGGACACGGGTGGAGAAGTGATCACTTCTCTTTCTGTGCTGGACAGCCGTGTTTCAGACATGGGCCACCCTTTGCTCACTGAGCTCAGGGGAGTAATTAGCAAGCGCAAGGAGACCAAAACCAAGGCGGCCCCACCTGGGCGGGGCCTGGCCCTGAAGCAGGCGCTGGCACACCGGCTCGTCCAGCTCCGTCAAGAGTCTTCCACAATCCTGCTTTCACTTCTGCTTTCAGTCCAGCATTCCCAGACAGGCTGCCGTTTTCCATGATTGATACTGCGAAACAAGCACACAGATTTCCATTAACATACACTGTAAAACAGCTATGTGGTCAACAACACCGAACGCTGCCCTATGTTCACCTACCACCACCTACTTTTAAGCGGCGGTGTGAATCTCAGATGAAGATTGTTTTTGTGCGCCAACCAAACACTCCCCCCTCCTCATTTACTTTTTTCATTTTGCACTTGTGCTTGTCGGCACACCCGTCTCCATTTGACACGGTCATAGGTGTCTTCTGGGGCAACGTTCACTTTTCCGCATGTCTTCAGTGATCTGATCCATCCACTGCTTCTTGGGCCGCCCTCGCGGCCATCGACCCTGGAGGCTCAGTCGGATCGCTGTCCGTGCCACCGTGTGCTCGCCTCTTCTCATCACATGTCCATACCATCGCAATCTTCCTTCTCGCATCTTCTCCTGTTATTGGTGCCACTCCCATGCGTCGACGGACATCGTCATTGAGGACGTGGTCAAATCTTGTCAGGCCGAGACACCACCGGATCATCCTCATTTCCATGACATGGAGGGCCTACTCATGCCTGGAAGTTGCTGGCCAGCATTCCGATCCATACAGGGCGACAGGACGGACTACGGTCTTGTAAACTTTGGCCTTGAGTCGGATTGGCATCTGGCGATCGCAGAGAACGCCGGTGACCTGGTGCCGTTTTGAAGCTGCTATTTCAAATCTTAGAAAGAAATGAAGCGTTCCATCTCCGGTCTATTTTAGGAGATCTCCCTGGAAAAAAGCAGCACTCCAATGAGCTTGCCAGTGATTTGTGGATTAATAGATCAGCAGGGGTTGGTGCAGCGGTGCAGCAGTTAGCACTAGATTTAATTCCAGACTTGAGGTGCTGTCTGTGTGGAGTTTGTACGTTCTACCTGTGTTCATGTGGGTTTTGCTCCAGGTACTGCGGTTTCCTCCCACAGTCCAAAGACATACTGATAAGTTATTTGGCTTCTGGGAAAAATTAGCCATGATGTGTGTTTGTGTGTGTTTCTTCCCTGCAATGAAATGGCTTCCCCTCCGGTGTGTACCTCACCTCGTGCCTGCTGCTTGCTGGGATAGGCTCAGGCTCCCCCACAGCCCTGAATGGGAAGAAGTGATTAGAAAACGGACAGACGATCAGCAGGAAGGCGAGTAAAGTAAAGTTCACTAACCTACCGGGCCTTGCGCCTCTGGGGGCCTGGGTTCGAGTCATCCCAGGCCACATTCGCATGGGCTGTGGCAGACCTCAGCTTTTCTCTGGGAATCCTGGGCAATGTTGTAGATGCCCCAAAGCACACAAACGGCTGGAAATCCTGCAAAAAGAGGAAAGAGAAAGCTGAGATGATAAGAGATGTTAATTCAGTCTGTCTTTACTCAGACCAGAGGCAACTCGAACATCTCATAGTCAAAACATCCGATAGCTACAAAAATGGAGGAATGTGTGATGGGAGACTATAACACAGGAGGGACCTCTTGTCACACAGGAGGAGGAACTCCTCTTCCCCCCAAAGGAGAAACAGAGTTCAGAAAACAATCCCAGAAGGCCCCACTGACTGACAATGTTCCTCAGAGTGGATAATCACATTTTAATTAATAGACCACATGATTACAAGTACCAGGAAAAACAATCATTGTCTCAAACTTCAGACTTGCTCCACAATATCTTAGGCAACAAGTTG
This sequence comes from Lepisosteus platostomus, assembly GCF_059453375.1. Classification (NCBI taxonomy): domain Eukaryota; kingdom Metazoa; phylum Chordata; class Actinopteri; order Semionotiformes; family Lepisosteidae; genus Lepisosteus; species Lepisosteus platostomus. Next base: position 17,500,693 of record NC_142623.1, read on the forward strand.
TTAATGGATCACACTGTGCTCGCAGTATACATGCTGAGCACGGTTATGGAATATAATTCACATTTACTGACTGCATGGTAAACATACAATAGTTTGTGCTTGGGAAATGCTGTTTTGATTAGAACTAGGAAGATTAGAATTTCTGTGCTTATTAAGTTTATACTTAATATGTTCCTTCGAGTAAAAACCACTTATCACAACATTAATCCTCCTACAGGTCGGATTACCAGATTTCCAGAACTGGGAACTGAGACAAGACTGCTGTATACAGAACATTTGGTACTCTACGTTAGGGTTGCTAGCCTTACACACCAGGCTAGGAGGGCCTCCCTCAAGAATGAATGAAAATCATATAAAAGGACAATAATTACATACTGTACAACTACCAATAAATAAGGACAGTTAACGGGTTTTTTCCATGCTGAAAAGAAAAGAAAGGAAACAACGTTTTGGATGTGGAGCCTTCTTCATAAACACGTTACTGCACCTGTTCCTGTGCAGCCTACACATGCTGACGCAGCTACTGTACTGTAGCTACTTGAACTACCAATAAATAACTTCCTTTCCACAATTTCAAATTGATTCCGGATCACAAAACCGGTCAATTTCAAACGTATCTTTTTCTGCGTGTGAAAAACAGCCTGGGAACTCTTTTGACCCCTAGTTACTGTACAGGGACATTGTCAGCTTGGTCAACCAGTTTGGGAAAAGCTGAAGACTTAAATCAGTTGATTCCAGTTGCATTGGAGAGTTCTGGTCGAGGTGGGAGGGTGAGGTTTGCTATAACCACAGGAGCTTTTAGTAAAAGGCACCGGAGGTGAAAGCAGCACGATTTGCTTGTCAAGAGCCCGTGATGTGACAGAAGGGGCGGTGTTGGAGCGCAGCTGTGTTCGATTCTGCTGGTACGGGGTGACGATTGGCCGTGGGTTGTCCGTGGGGATACTGTCTCAGGCAGATATTACAGGACTCAGCAGAGGATTAGGCTGCACATGGGCTGGGCGCTCGCAGAGGTCAAATCTTATGAGTGCCTGGTCTGAAGAAATTTGAATTCAAATTGCGCAAACACCAGATATCTAACTCAGAATACAGCAGACTGTACAACCAAAACAGGTAGGATTTGTATTCACATTTTTGTTATCGTAATCTTTTGGGATGCTTTTTCACGATATACAGTATGCATTTCCTTTCACTATTATTAACATTTTCACACATTATAAGGTTGGTAATTTCATAATGTTTTTAGGATATTTCATCCATTTTTTTGCCTGTCGTTAAACCGCGCTATTTCTCGTGCACACAAACGAATTAGTTATAAAAGTACGTTTTTGCAAACGATGCTACATTCTAATTATTTGCAAGCCCAATCCTGCTAAAACCTTTATTAACAGTTGTAAATGCCGATTGTACTTTGTACTCCTTTTTGAAGTTTTCCGAGCACTGTCAAAATGCAACGGTTAACTTGGATCACCTTGAAACCCATTAATATATTGTATCGCGCAGAAACTCACGGTTTTGTTTAAAGTTGAGATAAAATGCAGTAAAAAAACTTAATAAAAAACTATTAGTAGTGTTAAGATCAAATACTTCATATTCTAATAACAGAAACGTAACTTTTTAAATAGTTTTAAGCTTAAGGTATTTTGTTTTCGTACTTCATCGAAAAGCATTCGTTATAATACAGCTGAACAAATACTGTAGGTGTTGTAAGACGAGACGGGCTTGTATTTGAGTAAAACAAGACACGTTTATTGCCCTGATGAAATGTACAATTTTAACAACACCATGTATAATCTCCTTAGTTGAAAACAAATACCCGTCAGTCAAGTCAAGCAAACTGCGTTACTCAGACAGGTTTCGTTCTGTATAAAAACCAAAGCATTGTTTAGTATAATGTCCAGTACTTTCTCCGTTTATCCCAAACGTTTTATTTTTACTTTTTTATAATGACCTTAAGACCGTTTGTGACTCCTCACACAAAAGCCTAAGAAGACATCGCATACTCGGGCAACGCCAGAAATTCACTAGCTACAGGACTCAGGGCGCTTGTTATCTAAATATTATACAATTGTAATGAATCACTCTCAATAGCGTATACCCCTCGTACTGTACATTATCTACAGCAGTGCAACTCAACCCTGGTCCTGAAGAAATGCTGTCTGCTGATTTTAATTCCAGCCGGACAGTTGATCTGCTTGCTAGCTTGTTTCGACCTTTTTTTAAAACGTGTTTCTGCTGTCAGTCCCGCGTTTCAAATGTACCAGACTTCAAAGGTACTGTTTCCAGTACATTCAGCATTCAGAAATATACGCAGCCTGTCACTTAGTGCTTGTGCTTGATTAGTGCTTAGTGCTTGATTAATTCACAAAGAACTGACACGGGTGGGAAAGGACACGGTACTGTATCAGACACGCCCACGAGGAACGGTTTTTTTAATTCCTGTAGAGGTCGAGTTCGTACACCCCTGATTGAGGGCAGTGCTGAAACTCAGAAATCGGTACGAGGCTTATACCAGTTACAAGCCCCATCTGACCTCTGGAGCTGAAAACCAACATGCAAACCTGCCCCAAACAGACAGATGAAATAAATTAGCCTGTGATGAAGAACTTGGCTAGAGTAAAACACTTTTCTACTGTATTTCAAGCATACAGTACAACTCTAGTTACTGACATAACTTAATCTTTTTCAAATGAATTACTGAAACATACTGTAGTAGAACAGCTCGGTTACTGGTCCAGATGTACATCCAGATGTACTTACAGTACTAACTAACTTGTTAATTGAGTTTCAATATGTCATCTTGGACATCTTAAAGTTAGTTTAGCTGGCCAGCCATGCAGTTGAACCTGATACCCTGGCTTCTTTCAGAAACAGCAGGATGAGAGTCTTCTGTCAGGCCAGGAAGGCACCTCTTTACACTCAGGGTTGTGGGAGTCTGGAACATGCCACCCCACCATGTGTTTGATGCCAATACCAAGGCTTCTTTAAGATATCATCAGCTGGAAGGGATCCTTGGATCAGTTAACTGTTGTGTCATACAAATGACAAAGTTCAGGTGTCTGTGAAGCAGAAGTCTCTATTTCATATGCATATGGAAGTCCAGCTTGCAACCACCGGACTTAAAAATAAGTAGCTGAAGTTTGTCCTTAATACCTTAAAACAAACAGTTACTATGACACATTCTAAACAAATGATAAGACAGTTACACATGCCAATGAATTATATCTAAGTTGCAGACTAGACAACAGTTAGTTCTTTTCACGTTCTGGGCATACAGTACAGCCAGGTTACCAAATACATGCCCTTTATCTTACTGACCAAGGACAGGCAGCATCTTTATACAGTATATTTGGGCGCAAAGCTAACTTCAAGACACTAGAGTGCACAGTCTGCAAAAATACAAAAACAAGAAATTATATTATTATCTCACCTCCCAGGTGTCTCTCTTATCTCTTCATAACTAATAGCTACCAAAGGGGCTAGAATGGCCCCTCCTTTCATTTGTAACCCTTCTAAAGTTCTTAACTCCACAACAGTTGTGTCTGTGGCAGATACAAGGCCCTATAGGCCACTGCTCATGCTCAGCTGTAGCCAGTAGCTATCTGCACCGCCTGGCCACACTACCCTGATGAATAGTTTGCTGGCAGTTTTTCCATCATCATTTAGAATCCAAGGACAAAATGGCACCTTGGGCAGAAAAGTGAAGGTGACCATATTATCTCCCTGAGATGAACAATTAGCAAGGATAATCTGTGCTTGAGTATTAATCTGCCTCTCCTAAAGCTGTCATTGCTGTACAGCAGTATAGTTTGCACAGACACCCCTTGTGAACTCTCAGCATTTCAAAGTGCACTCTCACTATGAATACTATGTAAGAATGAATACTAGGAGAAATAAAAGTATCCCCCACCCACATTTCTTAAATGAATATTAAATTGTCTGAACCTCTCACTTTTAGGAAGAATGAGTTTTCAGTCAATGTTAACTGTTTCACTGACAGCAAAGATAGTTATTAAACAAGTTCAGTAAAGACACTTAATGGTGAAATAGTCATTAATACTCCAGGCTCCTAGCCAATAAGTTGTGGGTTTGAGGGATTTCACCCAGCTGGTACTGATGGAGTAATCGCATCATTAACTGGTGTCCTGTCCTGGGATAAATGGTGCGCTCTGAGCTTGCCTCATGTTTCAGATAATGTACCATAATAAACTCTAATCTGATCTTGAACATGGTCTTTACATACATTTTATTCCAATGAACAAACGTGCATTTATTTATATTGGCGAAATATGTTTTAATTCTGCCTAGTGCTTCACCCAAGGCATAGGTACATTACTGGATCGCAAGCCCACTCGGACAGGCTATGCTGGAGCTTTTCTTTAAGATAGAGAACTGACTCTGTGAAGATGCTAAGGGGCCTTAGGACAGCCCCGTGTCAGTGCTGATCTGTCTGAACACTCTCAGAAATTTGTCACAGTGGACTCAGACTGTGTGCTAAATTTAATGACATTTCTTTAAAGAGTAAACTAGAACTGTATCAATGCCAGCTTACAATTCTATACAGTGAATACAGCAACACCCTGCCATTTGCCTCCTGGCAGGCTTAGTGGTTCCAGTTTATTCCCAGTCTCACCCCTGAGGAACCACAGGGCATCTAAAGGCTATACTCTGTCCTGTTCTGTAGTCAAAAGAAAACTTTTTAAAGAAAAGCAACTGGCTGTTTTCTTAGTAAGAGTCCATGTCTTCTTAACTTAACCTTTGACCTCAATTGTGAAATGGCACTGAATACTCAAACTCAAGCTAACATGACAGAAGAGGTCATTTTACAGGTAAGGCACTGCTGGCGGTGTAGAGTTGGGGACAAGTGTCTGGTCTTGTGACTGGCAGTCTGTGGCTTTGGGTCCCTGCTGTTAGACCTTGAATGAGGTACAGTACCCCAGTTACCCCAGTTGCTCCACTGCACACTGTTGTATTATTGCTGGGGGAGGATACTCCCTGTGATGGACCGGTGTCCTGTCCAGGGGGGAGCCATGTGCTGTACTGTAGAGCTCACCTACAGCTACTGCAGCCTGACTGGGCTGACCGAATAACCCCCGTCATGAACCACTACCATCAGTGCTTAAAGGTATACAGATAACGTTGAGGGACAGAGCACTTGCGTTCAGGATCCTGGTGACAATATTTACTAAGGGGAGGTGGCCTGTAACTCTAAATAGTGGAACGGGCATTTTGCCACCAGCAGCGATGTTCTTCACAGCGGGCAAGGGAAAGGAGATGTCAGGGCAGGGTTTCTCAAGGCCAGCATCAGGAGGTGGGGGCAGAGGCGGCGAGTTAAGCTGCCTCTTGCCTGACGGGAGGAGAAGCTCAGCTGGTCCAGATTGGGGAAAAAAAGACAATAGCTTGCTTGTCAATCGTTTTGTGATGGGGGGGAATGGGAGGAACGATGTGTTCTAATGGTCTGTGCTGAAGGACCCAGACTGAGGATGGATTAGGAGAGAGTCCAGACGCACTAGACAACACGTGCAGATGTTGCTGAAAAAGGCAGTGGTTTAGTTATGTTAGATTAAATGTTTTCACCAACACAAATCAGTACCCGTGATTTGTGGATTTGCTTTTTGATTGTGAATTGACACAATGGATAGTGAGCACCATAAGCACATTTCAAACTGGATTGGAAATGAACTCTTATACATTTTACCGTTTGTTAAGGTAGTTCTTTCACCTGTTTTTATTCTTTTGCAAGAGAGTTTGGTTAAACTCAAATATGCTAAATAAAAATGAAGGTTCCCAAAAATATTTTTAAAACTTAAACGGGCCACCAAAGGGCAGAATTCGGATGTTCCCAGTCATCAGTAATAGTGTGAAATGAAGACATGTAGAAATCATTTGAGTTTGAAACAGAAATGATCAGTCCTGAACAGAGTTGTGTTAATTAAGCACATCAGTCAGTACCTCACCAATGTTGCTGATGTGGAGACTGGTCACACTGGTGGTTCAGGGTGAGCTATAAGACGAACTTGGGAAATGGTTGGGACAGCAGTGTGGGCTCAGAGTGACACACGAGGCTCTGAACGGAGGCAGTGTGGGCTCAGAGTGACACAGGAGGCTCTGAACGGAGGCAGTGTGGCTCAGAGTGACCCCCAACGTCTGAACGGAGGCAGTGTGGCTCAGAGTGACACACGAGGCTCTGAATGGAGGCAGTGTGGGCTCCGTGTTAGACGTGAGGCTCTGAACAGAGGCAGTGTTGCTCAGAGTGACACACGAGGCTCTGAATGGAGGCAGTGTGGCTCAGAGTGACACACAAGGCTCTGAACGGAGGCAGTGTGGCTCAGAGTGACACACGAGGCTCTGAAAGGAGGCAGTGTGGCTCAGAGTGACACACGAGGCTCTGAACGGAGGCAGTGTGGCTCAGAGTGACACACGAGGCTCTGAACTGAGGCAGTGTGGGCTCAGAGTGACACACGAGGCTCTGAATGGAGGCAGTGTGGGCTCTGTGTAAGACGTGAGGCTCTGAAAGGAGGCAGGGTGGGCTCTGAGTAAGACGCGAGGAGCTGAGAGAAAAGGAGGTGGTGCGGATTAGTGGACAGAGGTGAGGAAAGTGAGGGGTGGCAGAGGCAGTGTGAGCCCAGCTCCAACCATTGGCCTTCACCAGGGCAGATACAGATCGTGTGAGTTCGGCTGAGCTGCTGAGAGCAGATAATCAGATTAAGGTCTGCTTTGAATCAGCAGAAAACTTTGCAAGTTATGTGATTCTGCAGGAGGCTGCAGCCCCCCTCAAGATCAGATGACAGGCTTGGATCTAAGTGCAGCCCAAGGTACTTGGCCTGCTGCAGTCATAGCGCTAATTGTGCAGAAGTGATTTCCCTGGAGCTGTGCAGCCACGTTTCTGGGAAAGGTGACTAATTAGTGAACTCTGATTCTTTTGTAACCTATCCCTCTTAATGGTGCATGTGCAATTAAAAGCTTGCAAAGATTTCTTTCAGTAACTACTGGTAAACAAGTCCCATCTGACAGCAGTTGGATCTGTTTAGAGTTTTTGAGTTGCAAGCTTTTGCACATACAGTAAAGAGGCCTGTACCGTGTGCTTACAACTCAGAGTAAATTCGTGCAGAAAGAAGAATGAAGTTAAAATGCCTCATCAGTACAAATCATGCCATAAAAACCTTAAGTAAGTACAACTGCTATTGCATGTTTCTCTGAACTGATTTTATAAAGCAGCAAATACAGTACAAGAACTGTGCGCAAGAGTTATGAGCTGTAACCTAATGAGAGCTTTCTTGCTTAATAGCTGGGAATTGTAGCCCAACTGATTTTTAAAGAATATAATTTATAATATATATATTATATATATATAATATAATGTAAAATATAAGAGTATTTTCAGAAAATCTCTACAGCATGAAAACTCAATGCTGTATTGTTTATAGATAAAATATGTTGAAATGGCACACTCAGCATCTTGGAGTGAATTTCCAGTTTCAAAAGTTTCAATTTACATTTTTAAAAAGTTTTTTCGAACCTCTAGAAATGTACTTTTGTTTTCTACTCCAGGCAATGCACTGGCACTTTTCACAAGCCACAGGGGAAATCTTAGACATGCTCAGAAACAAGCTCGGTCTAATAAGCATGAGTTGTCCTGCCAGGCAGGCAGGCTGCGTCAAGACTTCATTGGCCTGTGGGAGAAGCCAGCACACACTCAGTTCTGAGTGGGCTGGGCTTTTTATTTTGGATCAGCCACACGATTGAGTGATTAAAGCAAACTGGCTTAAAGATGTTAAAGCGTCCTCATGCGTTTCTTCTTAAAGAAGAGAAATCTTGGCATATACAGTAGATACTCACACATACACTACAGTATGTAGAGTGTACTTGTGTGCTGCCTCTTGACAACATTGTGGGAAGCGTGCTTCTTTGCAAAGGCCCAGGATGTGCTAGTCTCTTGTAGAATGTGTTCATTTTGTTTGCTTTGGAATTAAAGTTTTAGGATGGTTTCAATATTACAATAATAATGAAATCAGGGCATGGTATATGTATAGTAGGAGTGCTATTTTGTCAGAAATTATGAACGGTGAACTCATTGCAGGATGTAGAGGGTCAGTGAAAGGTTGATATTTAAACCAGGTTAAGTCAACTGAGAATAAATGACTCTTCGGTCAGGAGTGCTAATCACTTCTCTGTGCTGTTGCCTAAAAACATAAAAACTGGACTTGAGGAGTCGGTGAACTAGTGAAGATTTCTAACACAGAAGGCAGCTGTGTGCATGTTTGTGGGCGGAGGGTAATTCTTGCCTGCCATGACCTTGCTGCCACTGCCTTCCAGATTCCTTGAGGAAAGGGACGGGGAACGACGAGCTCGCCAGGTAACTACGACAACAGCCGAGGGTCAGGGAGCGCGTGCGAGTCGAGACGGGTGCCATGGCAACAGACCCCAGAAGCCCCCCGAGTTCTCTCTCAGAGGACTGGGAGAACTGCAGCCTCCTGACGGAGGGGGATACAGACTCCACCGAAGACAGGGAGGCAACAGGAGAACACATTCCGTCCATGAATTGGGAAGCGCCCAAGGCCCAGCAAGAGGAATCTTGGCCTGATTTGCCAGAGCCACAGTGGCCAGTGGAAGAAAATGCATTAGATGCCCTTGACTGTGCTGACTGGAAACTCCCTCAACGTATCCCAGAGGCCCAAGAGTTCCCTCCTGCCCCGCCGGTCATGTTTAGCGACACAGAGCAGGAGTGTCTACTAGCACCAGAAGAGGACGACCAGCAAGGCAATGATGCTGTGGAAGGGGAATCCGATGCCAAGGAAATCCCATTCCCTGAGGAAACAGTGGCCAGGCAGGAGTCCTGTGATGGCCAGGAGTGGCCACCTACCCCGCTGGAGTTGGGCATGGAGGCAAGGGAAGGGTTGCTCGTGGAAACAGTGGATGGACTTGATCTGCGTAAGGCTGCAAACCCCCAGGGGCCATCTGAAGAAACGACTTCTCATTCTGGCCCATCTGATGATGGCCTTGACCGCGGGGAGCCCTCGGGAGAAGCCGGCAACTTGTGCTGCGAGACGCCAGAAGACCCCACTACAAAGGGGGACACTAAAAGTGTGGTGGACTACCAGTCTTTAGATTTCAGCACAGCCAGGGAGCAGTGGATGAACCTGGAGAACAGCGGCAGCAGCAGACCCCCCCAGCCTTCCTTCTCCAGGAGCTCCTCCGGAAACCAGCTCATGGAAACAGCATCATCGTCTCCAGCAAATTCCTCCCATAAAGTCCAGCCAGAGGATGCAGTTCTGCCTCTGAGTCACCAGGAGGAGCTCCTACACTGCCTGAAGACTCTGCAACAGGCACAGGAGCAGCAGGTGCAGAAGTCGCTGCCCCTAGCAACAGTTGCCCAGGAATCAGCCAATGAGGGAGCCCGCTCTGGGAGTTTTGTTGTAGTTAGGGAGCTTAAAGGGACAGAGAGAGGGGAGGGGCCACCAGTAGGTAGACTAACAGGTGCAGCCAAGCAGGGAACAGCTTGGACAGGCGAGGCAGGGAGAGAGAGCACAGAAGAAGGCAGCCTTCCGGCTCACGGAGAGGAGAAAGCAGTTGCCCCGCGAGTGAGAATGGAGCTGGAGAACGGGGATGACAACCTCAGTGACAGCGGGGTGTCTGCCGACTTTTCCCCCGGCAGCACCCTAGAGATGAACTCTTCCTTCAGTGGGGCGCTCCCAGCTAACGAGACCCCCATCGAGAGGGAGATCCGGCTGGCTCTTGAGAGAGAGGAGAACCTGCGGAGGTCCAGAGGCATCTCCAAGCCCAGCGTGTCCGAGGAGTACGTGGAAATCCCCCTGAGGAAGCCCATCCTCTCCCAGGCGCTTCCTTCCAAGACGGGCAAAGGCAAGGACAGGCACTTTGCTGGCAAGAAGATGCAAATGGAGATCAGCATGGACACCCAGAGGGAGGAGGACCTGGTTCAGCTGGGCAAGGTGCCTGGGGTTTACGACAAGGGCACCGTCCGGCAGCTGCGGGAGAGGAAGATGCTGTTCGAGGTGTTCCAGGAGAGCAAGGACCCCGCCACAACGCCCAGGGCGACCGCAGATGACGCCTCTCTCGGGGGATCTCCCCGTTCTTCGATCCTGGAGAGGAGAAGGAGCTTAGACCTGGTGTCGCAAAGTCCGGGTCTGAGCCTGGCCCAGGGCCCTCTCAGCGGGACCGCATCCAGTGTGAACCTGGAGCCGAAGGGCCCGTCTCTTACGGAAGGAGCCGTGGGCAAAGTCATCATCCTGGAGAACACCATCAGGATCCCCGCCACGCTGCTCCGCGCGGCACCCGTCGCCAACGACCCTGCGAGGAGCCACGAGGGGGAGAGGGCGCCGGTCCTGGATTCGAGGGGCATGCCGTACGCCCCGCAGGGGGAGGAGGAGCCAGACGGGGAGGTGCTGCTGGAGGACGAGCCCCCCCGGGAGAACCCCTTCTTCAAGCTGCGTTCCTCCATGTCGCTCAAGCCCGAGGTGGAGCAGGATATCCGCGAGGCGCAGCAGAGGGAGAGGGAGCTGCGCCGCCAGAGGTTCAGCCTTTACGGGACAGCGGGAGGCCCCCGGGACAGCGAAGAGCCCCAGCCCGCCACCCCCAATGGGCTGGCCATCCCATCAACTCCCCCCCCCAACCGGCCGGTCTCCCCCTCCCCCTCACCCTCGCCCTCGCCAGCTCCCTCAGGTTAGTGTCTATCACGCAGGAGATGTGCATGTCTGCATTCATTCAGCCTCGTGTTCTTCACTGGTTTGCTCTCCATGTAGCCATCCCTCCGAGACTGACTAAGTCCAGCTACACACCTATGTGCAAACATCCAGATCTCCATTTTCTAGCCTCTTTATCCAATACAGGGTTGCTGGGGGGCCAGTGTCTATCCCAGTAAGCAAGGGGCTCAAGGCAAGGTACAATCTGTACAGGATGCCAGCCCATCACAAGGCACAGACAGACTTACACACACTCACAGCAGGGCCAGTTTGCCCAGAAGCCAGTTAACATAACCTGTTTGACTTTGGACTACGTTAGGAAACCCATGTGAACATGGGGAGAATATTCAAACTCCACACAGATAGCACCCCAGGAATTGAACCCAGGACTAAAGAGCTGTGAGGCAGTAATGGTATTAATGCATATGTAATCTTCTGTATATTTAATTACTGATGAATTTAGTTCTGTCCCTTCTCGTGTATACAGTTGGATAGAGATACACATCTAAGGGTCACTTCATCCTAGGTCACCTTTACCAGACTAATATTTCAATCCAACATTGATATTTCTCTTTCACAATATTAATGTCCATCTTTGACATGCGACACTGCCTCCCTTTCATCTCCAACTCCTTCATTGCTCAGATTTTTTGTTTCAGCCACGGCTGACTTGCGTGTTTTAAACATTGTCCCCTATGAAATCTGCAAAGACCTTGTCCTTCCTCGCCCTCGCTGAACTCTCTCACTCACGCACAGGTGTTTTCTAACAGGGGTGTGCCGGTATGCACGCAGAAGCAGGTCACAGTCTAATTTTAGTCCAACTGAATTGTTTTGCATATTAAATAAACCAGCACAGGTTTTGAGGTCACTTTTTCAGGGGTACCTACAACATATTCCAGAGACAGTTCTGTGGTGGGTTTTTCTGTGAATAGCTGGGGTCTAGGTCCTGTCAGCTGTACTGTTGTAAGCAGCCTCTTGGCAACAGTTGCTATCAAGGATCCTGCCGGGTGAAAGTCCCAGTTGAACAAGAACGAAATAAATGAGCCTCAATTCTTGGAACTGTGAAAGAGTAATTTCCTTCTTAGCTCTTTAACAGTATCAGCTTAGCAGTGAATCCTTCTCAGTTTGTCATTATGATCTCCTAGAGTATGAGTTAGCTGTATTTTAATTTGTTCTTCCCACATTTTAATTTGTTTTATTTTGTGCGGGCTGTTATTATAAAATGATTCCTACTGTCAGTGTCTTCATGAGCATTTCACAAGGTGGGACTCGAATTTCGTCAGGGAAATGTCTTTAGGAAGGGGAAACTGTTTACTGGCAGCTGTATAGGTCATGAATGATGCTAATCCAAAACAAACACAGGTGAGATTTTCCAGTAACTCACCAGGTCACAGACCTGAGACACACATCCGTGTTCAGCAGCAGTAGCAGTTAAGGGCACAGAGGCTTAATTGCTGCACAGGGGGACCAAGGTGAAGGAATATTTAAATAGGAAGGGGCCTCCTGAGTGGCTCCATCACAGGTTGAGCTCTGTGATCGTGGGTTTGCGCCTTCGTCAGGTCACTAGCTGACTGGGACTGGGATTCTCCAGGCTGCAGCAGGTGATTGGCTGAGCGCAGGGTCTAGAGGCCTACATAAGTCAGCGACACCAAGACCCCTGTAACATCCCAGGTGCCTGCAGGTACGCAGTGCTGTCATTGAGGGACACGCCCCTCCCCTTATCAGTGCTGATCCTCCAGTCTGGGGGGGAGGCATTGTCTGTGATGTGTTAAGATCCAGTTGGCTAGAAGGTGGGCAGGGCAGCAGAGTCTTCCTCATCCCTCCCCCCCCCCAGCTGCTAAGACATGAAAAACCACACGACTGGCAATTCCAGATCCGTGGGAGAGATACCAAAAGATAATTGACGATTCTTATTAGAAGCAAAGAAAACTTCTATAGCCTGTAAAAAGGAGGAATGATCAAATGTTGGCGGGGGGGGGTAGTTTTTAGGTGACACATCTGCATCCTATCCCATGTATGTGATGTTTATATTCAGTGGGCGAATAACACCCACAGGATCGTACCCCAGTAGAGAGAGGGGGCGTCTCACTCAGAAGCACCCCAGCTGTGTGAGACTGCACTGTGAGGCTGTCTAGTTCTCCATACAGTTCCCCACATCTCCACTGGGCTCTCAAGGTCCAGCAATCCAAACAGAGTTTTGTTTGTAGGAACACCTATAACAATCCATTTCAGGATTATCATTCCTCAGCCCTGTGTGGAGTCTAAACATTCAACACCAGGCAATCTGACCGCGTGTGTTTGGAGTTCACACGCAGAGGACAGTCTATCGTGTCTGCACTGTAAGAAGATGCGTTGTACCCAAGTAGAAACACAAATGATTCTACATTCCTTTTTACAATAATAATTCTACATAGCCTCTATCTCAGCATCTTCTCAAAGCACTTTATGTGAAAGGTAAAAAAAACAAACAATTAAAACAATGAAAACAGCAACAAAGATAGGAGATGACAAAATTAGCACAAACAACATTATGAGAAATGCAGCAGAAGGACACAAGGAGCAGATGCAGACTCCCTGAAGAGGAGGGTTTGCAGTCTGGATTTCAAAGAGCTCAGGGAAGGTGACTCTGATCGTGGGGATAGAATTCCAGAGCACTGGGGGGCAGAGAAGGCCCTGTCACCCATAAAGTGTAAGCAAGCTTTTGTAGGCACCCATAAAGTTTGCCTCCCCTGGACAGGGGACCTGTCAGGAGACCAGAATCAGGCAAACAAAGGTGTGGAGTAAGATGAAAGTAAGTCAGACAGGTACTGAGGTGTCAAGCCATGCAGAAGCTTCTAGGTGAGTCTGAGGATTTTGAACCCTCAATGTTTTGAATCAATATTTCCTTTTTTTTTGGCCATTTCCATTCACCACTAGTATGTTGCTTGAGGGCAGAGTCCAGAGCCCTGAGCACTGCTCCGCCGCGCACTACGATTGGAGAACAGAAGAAATGGTACCTAAAGATAATGGCGCTGGCCTCCCTTGCGGCTTATGTGAATACTGGTCAGTTACTCCTCCCAAAATCTTATCTGCCTGTTTCTTGAACTTCAGAAAACCCAAGAATAAAACCCAACAAAGAAATCAAATCGACAGAGCTAATGTTGGAAGACTTCTGGGACAGGGGAGGAAGAAATGCAACATTTTCAGAGTCCCTTGCTTAGCAGTTGGATCCAGTCCGGGTTTTACTAAGCTGCAAGATCTTTAAAAGGTGGCGCTGGATACTTCATGCTCATGACCTTGTTTGAAATACGTGGTGTTCAAGGTTATGGTCACACAGATCTCACTTTTCTGGTCCATCAGTACAGCTTGTATAAAAGTCCTGTACTGTCAGCAGTAAAACCCGGCATGGAGCCTGTCTGCACAGCAGGACTCTTTTCTCCATGCCTGTTCTAGGCAATGGGGATGGATGGTGATCTCGGTGTTGGTGGGAATGGTGGAGTGTTTTCATGCCGATTTCGAAGAGAGCTCTCACCAGTCAGCTGGCAGTGCAGACGAGACTGACCTGCGCACAGTGTTAAAGGGCACAATCGCTGTAGCGTTGCTGGCCTTTTGTCTGCGCTCGATTGAAAAGCGTGTTCAGAAAGATGATCCCCAATAGCCAGGCTGTTTTCCGCCTGGTTTCACCTTGTGATTGCCTGTAACGTCCCTATTGAGCGACCCGACTCCTCTCTCTCTCTTTCTCTGCCAAGTAGCTGAGTCAGAAAAGCTGTGAGAGAGACAAACAGGAGTGGCTTTTTTTAGTAATAAGGGCTCAAATAACACCACGATCAAAGCCTCCCTGGGATCCGCACTAGGATCTCTACAGCTTCGATCAAGGGGGCTTGTGCTGAAACAGCTCAGGAAAGGTGCAAGAAAGGCAGTTGGTGTGTGGAAGGGTGTGGGTTTTTCCACAGGGTGTGCTGGTACAGAGATGAACTGTATTTCCTTCTGAATTGTTGTAGATCTTATGATCAAGTTTATTTTGACTGAATGTCAGATCTGTTAGCCCCACAAGGATAACAGGGCGTGACTGGCAGTGAACACAAAAAGAAAATGCCACAAACTCAGAGAACACATGCAAACTCCACACATAAAGTGCCCTATCCACAGACACTCCCCAGAACCCTGGAGCTGTGAGGCAGCAGCACAGCCCACCATGCCCCCATTTTCACAAGCTACAAACCGTGCTGGTTTCACAGGGGTTTTATTTTCCCCCTGGGAAGAAATCTGCAGAAGGAAGGCTACGATGTCTTATTCTCAACAAGACCTTCGGGAGTCCATTGGTTTTTGACTTCACTCTCTGACTACCTACTTCCCAGGAGCTCAAAATAATAATAAAAAAAGCAGTGATTGAAATGAATCATCCAATGCATCATAATTTCAGAACAGTGCAAAATGTCTGGGAGTTTCACTTAAGAAACAGAGGCCTCAGATTAGAACAAAAAGTAGGCTATGCTCTGGACTTCCAAGGACCAGGTTAAAGAGCTGTGAGCTTGTCAGGAAATGAAGGCAACAGTAGGCAGTGAAGGTTTTATGCTTTCCAGACACTGGGGCTGGCATTATTGAACAGAATTTTAAGCTTGTGATTTAGACTCAGGAGAGTAATTCCTCCTTTCTTGTGTGCACGTGCTGTTAAAAATGTTGTGGTCTTCAGAAGGAAAAAGCTATTTCTCATGCAGGCAGATTAATTAGTTTTTGTGGAAGGCTGATGCCTAATTCATTAATCCCTTTACAGGCTTTGCCTAAAATCACACTGAACTACAGATCCTAGCTGTCTCAGAGATTCCCATCTAGGCTGGTCAGTATACAGTATGAACATCACAGTCCCAGAACTGGAGAAAAGGCTCTGATTATTCAAGTTTCACTTATGAATTCTTCATATGATTAAGATTTATTTATGATATGATTATGATTTTTCATAGGTTTTACATCTCCATACATGATAATATAAAAGGGTGACTATCTTATATCTGTTTCTGTTGCTTTGATCTACAAAAACAGTACTGTAAGTGAAATGCATGACCTGTCATATTGTTTGTGTTACAAACAGATCCCAGACTTATTAAAACCAGTATTCTCAAAACTGAAAAAGTCGGTATTAAACACCAAGCACAAAATGGAGCACACACCAACACGTGCAGAAGCTTCTTCAGCTTGGCTTCCTGAAACAGAGAAGTGCTGCGTGCAGTTGTTTGTGCAAAAAACTGGGTTGCACAGAAGTGTTTTGAGGAACTCTGGCTGTTACAGGGAAATGTGCTTAATGTTGGTGGAACAGATTTTACAAGATATTACAAATCTAAAAAACATGCCCTACTTGCACAGCAAAGTAAAACCTGATCAATACCCTAAGCAAGGAAGAGACAGTGGAATCCCAGCCAGGGTGCCTGTCACACGGGCAGCAGTAAGCAGTGTCCTCCCAGTTTGTCACAGGAATGGCCAGACATGACATCAGTATCTCAGGTGGCTGACTGGAAAAAACAGGTGATTTCAGTATCCCAAACAGTGGAAGGTGCTAATGGAAGCTTTGTGGCCAACCTGAGGCCAGACCTGCTTTTACCACAGTCCATGACTGTGAGCTGAGCCACGAGTACAGGCAGCCATGCTGAGCCCTTTTGTACAGGTCTCCCTCCTTCAGATGGGGAACCTTTTTAAATGTGGATGCGTGTTGTTAGGATTAACATCTTTTGAAATGACCTCTAATATTTAGAACTTTTTAAACACCCACGGTTAATGGCAGATGTCATGCCTTCTGGAGAAATTCTAGCATTGTGATGTTATTTTACGGTGCTGGCACCGACTGCAGGTGATGTGATGTTGGAGTGGATGTGCCTTGGACCGTGGTTTGCGTCATAGAACGTGGTGTTGGTTCTGATAAACACAAAGCAGGCGAGTTTCTAAATGAAACCATCAGAGATCACTTGAGATCAAAATTAAAGTGCTCACCAAAGACGAGAGATCTCTTAAATGACAGATCTCTTGATTAATTCATCAGTCTCCAGTCTTTAGATCCAGACTGTCTGGAGTCAGTCTTCCCCTGAATACTCCTCCACATTCTGACGTATGCACAAAGTCTTCAGAGCTCACAGGCCTGCTCCTTATGCTGGAGCTGTTCAGCTGGTATTCCTGTCCTGTCCCCAGCAGGAGTTGTTCAAAGCCGAGCTGCACTACAGTTGACCTTTATGCAAATCACTCTTAAGAGTGCAGCATCCAAATCATGTGCTGTTGCTGGGGTAGAGATCTGTCACACTGTACATTGCCTGAAACACTGCATGCTGTTTTGCTTAGAGTGACTGAAGCTTAGGATCTCTTCTGAATCAGTCATATGAACCTTTCTCCACAACTGAGTCAAATGCCATCGCTAAACTACAGCTACAAGGGCCCAAGTGCAGTAAATCTGCTAATTTTGCCGGTCAGTTTTGCACTACGTCTGTTTGACAGTGGGCTCTTTTTGCAGTGTGTAATTGGTACTGATCAGCTAATCTGGTCCAGGATAAGGAAAGAGGATTAATGGAGTGACTACAGCATACAGTAGCTCTGATGCTGGAGTGGGATCAGGTTCAGATTTAATCATCTAATGCAGTCCTGCAAAGCTCCAACCCTGGGAATTCATTAACATTCCTGTGCGTATCGTTGGACCAGTGTCTCATCATTCAACACTTGCAGTCACCAGCATCTTAGACTCCACTTTAAAAGTAACCCCGAAGCAATGTGTCGATTCAATAATTTACCATATTGTCTGGTCGGCTATTCAGAAGTGCAGTGCCTACAGTACATGTCTTTTCAGCACTCGGAGTTTTAGATGCATGCAGGATGTCTTATAATACCTGCTGGATTGTGAATCTCCAAGATCAGGCTTGATTACCCTGCTGTTGAGCGAGTTGTGAACATCTACAGTATCTTTCCATCGATCCATCCCCCCATTGACTGGGAAGTCTCACTCCTTCCAGATGTCAGGCTGTGTGAGAGTGGGCATTCTGGGGTTAACAAGCTAGGGCAACGTGGCTGTGTGTTGCAGTTAAAGGACAGTGCTGCACAAAGGCTCAGACAAACACAGTAATTATGAAGTCTAGCATGCAATTAGAGATGAGCGCTTTGGCCACAACAGCGTGGCCTAATTGCACAGCTTGGCGCCTTAACTATAGGAATATGAAGCGTTCCAGGACACTGCTGAGTAAGAGCTGAACAGGCTCTATACTTGCTGCTGTTTGTGGGCAGGGTGAGTAACAGCCTGCTGTCCTCTCCTCTTGTAGCACGGCAGTCCCTGGGGAAACTGGACGTGACCTGGCCCCCACCCTGCCGACCTGCTGCAGAACTCTCCGGCCAGACAGAGGTACAGTACAGTAAGGACAGGCAGCGGGCACAAGAGATCAGGCTCTGATCCACAATGGAGAAATAGGATGTTGATTTTACAAATGCTTGTACGGATGAATAGGAACCCTTCCTAAAAAGGGTCAGAGATTCCAGCGCTGGATGTAGTTGGTGTGACCATACTAATGCATTATTGCTTATTATTAATTCAGTTCAATTCAAAGTACTTGATTCATTCCCTGGGGGGGCAGTGTAGTGCAAACTGCCCTGATGCAACAGAAATGAGTGTGAATATTTTATACATTTTCACTGGATGCTTGTCAAAGCAGACATATACAAAATGAAGTGACAAGTGAGAAATGCAGTGCCTGGGCCCTGTGGCTGAGAGAACATGAAACGCCTAATAAATACATTACAGTATATAGCAAGAATCTTGAATCCCACTCACTCCTGTTCATTCATCTCAACGCAGATGTACTGTACACATCTACAGTGAGATTAAAGCCACAGTAGGCTGATCCTCAGTGTTAACAGTAGTGCAGTGATAATTATACACTTAGCACATGCTTTTATCACTTTATCACTTACAGAGAAGACAGGGTGAGCTGGGCTTGGACTAGAATCTCTGCCAAGTGTGGACCTTTCGCTTAGTTCCTCCTCTGCAGGTGGAATAACTGATCCAATCTGGGAAGAGAGGTCAGGAAAGCTTTATAAAAACTGACCAATTTCCAGTGGGGAGCGCTTCTTTTAAACAAGTGAAAGGGTATCCTCTCCTCCCTCCTCCCTCTGCCCCCCTCAGTTTGAGCACTGGGGTAACCCACAGGAAGATGGGGCAGATGAACTTCCTTGTCCCTTCACCGGAACCACACAGGATCAGTTACTTCAAGCTCCGTGGAGCTCAGCCTGGTTCAGCTCCGCTCGGCATTTGCCTGAGTTATTGCGGTAACTTCCCTGCTGTGGTTAACTCACTGCTGGGGGGATCAAAGTCCAGTCTGACCCTCTGTAGGAATTTCCTGATGTGAATTGTCTTTCAGCAGGATGCCCAGCCCTGGGCAAACACCACGTTTATACTTCCTTAGAAATAAACCATCACAATGTTTAAAACCCCATGCAAACATATAAGAGGGAACAGAGAGAAAAGAAAAGGGGACAGGGGACAGAAACATTTTGCTTTCCTGTTCTGTTCCAACATTACCATGCGAGTATTTGTATAATTCACAATTTTGTGGGATGTTATCACTAATCTTTTTTTTTTTCTCCAGGTGAAAGGGAGCCCTAAGACCCCCCGCCAGAAGATTCCGCTATTGCAACGCTGGGAAACGGGAATGGTCAACGGCCATCAGGAGGAGGACTGACAGCGCCACCCGGTGGCCACCAGCGGTATCCGCACCCATTTCCACCCAAAACCTCCCTATCTAGGGGGTCTTTAGAGTCGCTTGACATTCTGGTGCGAAACAGCGAATGAAGACTCTTGACTGAAGTCTCTGCATCATCCGAACACCCTTAACCAGCCTGCTCCAGCTGCGCGCCAGACTCTGGCTCACACGACTGACCTACATCCGTGTACTGTAGGTCTTTATTCTCGGCAGGGGTCTGCTTCCAGGATGGCACAACTCTGACGGCCGTCGCCCCCTCCCTGTACATCGATCTGCCGATTGGACCGTGTTCCGAACATTTTCTTCTGACACGACTTTTTCTCCACTCCGATGTTTGAGGCTCGTGGGATCTGGTCGACAGGCTTTCATCTCTGCACGTCTGCGAACCACACCGCTCTAAAATGGACGCTCCTTTGCTTTGTTTCTGTAGTAAAATAAGTATTAAAAGTGCATCATGTAAGTGTTCTGCTAGACTGCTGGTTAAAATGTTAAAAATCATTCCTAGACATTTTGAATCTGGTGTTACTGTACTTTCAGTGTAAAAAGATACTACACTAACCCTTTTTATCTCCTGCTCCTTATTATTTATGTACTCTTATTGTGTTTTAAAAACTGATATGTCTTGCTTCAGCTCTCTTCTATGTAACCTGCTATTTATTTACCGAAAGATGAATGCAAGTCCTTCTGAGCACTTTTTGAGATTTAATTTTCTAAACAACCGTTTCTTTCTAAATGAAGTCAATTTTTATGAAGAGAGCAATACTAACCCCTGGGAAAATCTCCTGTTTTGATATGCATACTTTTTGACAAAACAAATAAAATTCACTTGATTGTTACAGTCATGTGTCACCGTGATTTACTCCTTCTGAAGCAGCATGTAGAAGCTAGTACAAACAGTACTGTGCACCACTGTCGATAATGGGACTCTGAATGATGAACTCTGATCCAGGCCCCAACCAGAAGCATCTGGGTCTTACCCACTTTGCCTCATCAAGCCCAGCCAACAATGTCTGGGACACAATCAAAAACACCTGTGGGGTGTTTTCCACATACTTCTTAAAGCTCTGAAAATGATAACATTGGGCAGCGCTATCCTGGTGTCCTAACTTCCCCCCTGGCCTTTACCAATCATGGCCTCCTAATAATCCCCATCTCTGAACTGGCTTCATCACTCTGCTCTCCTCCCCACTCAGAGCTGGTGTGTGGTGAGCACACACCACACACCACACACGCAGCTCTATGGCTGCTGTCACATCATCCAGGTGGGGGTGCACACCAGTGGTGGTGGAGGAGTAATGTGCTTTGAGTGGAGTGTCCAGAAAAGCACTATAGAAGTGTAAGATATTAATTTAATCCATTACCTTTCTACAGCTAATGAGCATGAAGAATAAATCAAGCCACAATTAGCCATTGAATCCAACAGCTTCTCCTTCCTTCTTTGAAAGAGTTTGCCTGACCTGTATTCCAGGAGGCCAGGCTGGACGGGCCAACACAAGAGAACTTATTTTGGGCCACTTATCTCCTTCCAACTCAAACACCTTCTAAATTGGAGGTTGACTTCAAGAAGGGCAATTCTGGATCTAGCACACCCAGGCGTGGCATCCGGACAGGAAATGCCAACCTTCTTGGCCTGCAGAAGTGTAGCTAAAAAAGCCTGCACAAACCAAAACACTTAGATAAATGTTATGAATATCACAATGAGCAGCAACAAATGCAGTAACTGGCAGGTTCACCTTTTACTCCAAAACTGACAGATGTTGCTCAGGACCTAACTCAGTTGTCAACCACAAGTAAATGTCTCATTGGTACTCCTGAACAGCGCAACATACTGTAGAAAGAATGCCTTCATTAAGAGCAAAACAGACACTTATACAGAAAACAGACAGAGACCGTACAAAAGGCAGGTCTAAGGAGCTCCATGGACACTGAAATATGAGTTTTAGGCACATTATCTTCAGGCAACCCTGATCCTGGGGAGCCCAGTCCTTTTGCTTTTCAAGAATACCCACTTTTATGGGTAAATCACCTTAAATCACCAATTTAAACAGGTCTGGAACAATTGTGTTCAAGTGCTTTTGAGATGATTTTGAAAAAAACCCCATCAGCCATGCAGGACCACTGTTTCCTTCATGGAAAGGTCACTTGCTCAAACAAGGGGACTGGGGCTCCAGCCATTCCCCAGACTGACAGCTGGGATGAGGCTGACGCTGTACCACTTTAGCAAAGCGCTGTGTTAGTGGCAGGTCAAAGATGCAGTAGGCTTCCATCGCCTTCCCTGGCCTGGACAATCCCCAGCTCTCAATCCTGTTAAACCCAGTAGAGCCGGTAGCGCATGCAGCTCAATCCCAGCTCATCATCCTGCTAGAAGAAAGCGGGTCACTTTGGGCTGCACAGAACCTTTCAGAACCTTGTGAAAAGCAAGCCGTGTTTTGACATTATTGAAGACATTATTGCTGCTGACAGAGGATGACATTCTAGGCCGCTGAGGCAATGTCAGCCATTACAGTGTTACTGCCAGTTCCCAGGAGATCTTTAACACAAAACTGCACAACATGTCCTGGCAGACGTTCTGGAAGCAAACCGGGCTCTTTTTTCAACAAGACGAAAACAAAGCTTTCGCTCTGGTGCGCTGTGGGTAAGATTCAGTGTTAACCCACACTCACAGCCTGAGGTCTGGTGGAGGGAACAGTGCTCATTGTTGAGAGGGGCCGCACGCTGAGCAAACCCAGTGAATCAAGCAGCAGGAGCAGGACTGGGTCTCACTGGCCACTGGCCACTGGCGCTCAAACCGCAGGAATTCTAACTGCAGGTGCACCAATAAATGCTTAGCTCTGCACACCGTGGCAGCACTTTTGTCCCAAATCGTGGAACCTATAAAACTCTGCATTTCTGCCACATGGAGATCTTTTTTGCAGGATCTGAAGGCTTGATCTGAAAAAAATGAACTTAATAAACAATGAGAAACAATGCTAATTGGCAGGGATCGACTGACATCAGACAGCAGCAACATCATGCTGGTTTCTGATTCTAGGCTAGGCACTCAAACGTTTACTTGTTCATGTGCCTAACGTGGCCTTGAGATGATTTCGAAGTAAAACTGCTTACTTCTGCCTCCATGTAGGGGGCGCTCTGTACATTTCAATTTTTTTCCCAAAAGGAAATACACTTAATCTCTTGGTGATATTTCAGGAAAATGAATGTCTAAACATGCTGAAGTATTCCACGAGGGAAACACTCCTTAAACAAGACTAATCACACTATCTACTCTAGAGCATTTGAAGACACCCTTGTTAAAGTAACCAAAAACAGATTAATTACAGAGCAAATGAATTAATTAGTTACTAGGAGGATTCAATAACACGCTAGGTTTTAGGGTGTTCTTTAAAATTGGAGATGCAATGATCTTTGACACATCTTTTAAAACTGGGATGGACAAGTCAGAGACTGGATTCCAGGCGGTTTTAAGGGCAATTTTCAATTAGCAACTGATGAGACAGATAACACATACTGTACAGATGATTTGACTTGACTATATAAGTTAACGAAGTTCACAGAAGCAATAACTCCCACACTCGCAGACAGGAGGTGCCCACCTCTGATCTAGATGAATTCATCATTACATTTCCTGTGCAGCAGAAGGATCAGGATACTGGGGTTTCATTCCAGGTTGTCTGTTTTCCCCATGACTTGATTTAGCAGAATGAAAGATACTAATTGTCATTGCTTGAACAACTGCAAAGTCTGGGGGGGGGGATGAAGTCAGCCTTTTCAGGCAGAGCTTTTCCACCTGCTTTGTATGCCCAACAGGATTGAGGCCTCCATTGTTAGACTCTAGCTAGGATTACGTAAGGCATGTTTGGGGCCTTGTTTAACTATGTATAAAGAGGCTGCAATGTGATCTGATACTATTAAAAAAATAAAGATTTCTATCAGGCCTCTTGCAATAACCGTTTCCAGAGAGAGAGAAAGGCACCATGAGTCTGCTTCAATTACAGGGCGCAGTGGGGTACAAAACAAAAGATTTGGGTGCTTTTCTGGGTTTTGGCGGTTTGGCTAGAACAGGTACAAGTAAACATGCCCAGGTGCTTGTATGACAGATCAGTCACGCCTTTTGAAACAGGCGCCTGTATCATTGTCGAGCAAGGCATCAGTGCAAGAAACTGCCTTTGAGGGATTTCTTAGGTGTGTACAGTATGTAAAGGAGTGTCTATGAATATCTCACTGCTTGAGAGCTGAGGAAGAGGGGGGGGTGCTGTGGGACTCAGTGTACAACACAGGGGGAGACTGAAGAGGAACCATATCAGTGTGGAGGGGAACAGTGACTCCGAAACAGCCGAGAGGTAACAAGTGCTTTCAAAGGGTTCAACATGAAACTGGCTACAGGGCAGGAAGACCACACTGTGAGAATATGCAGCATTTCCCAGTAATACCCAGTATCAGAGGTGTGGATCCAGGCCAGAGCTTGCAACCCTCATGCGTTTCCACATGCCATTGAACATAGGCGATTCACAAAAAGACCCTGAAGCAAGCAGTTCAGGACAGAGAAGCCCAGCAATGGGTTTAAAAAAGCTGTGCAGGTCTCACCTTCAACCTTTCACTGGCAAGTAATCAGTTCCTACCGCATAGTTGACTGTATCCCTCTACCTCCATGACCATCCCACCAAGGCCAACACACAGAAGAGGCACTACGTGGCTCATGTTTAAAATAAAACATTAAAAATTACAACACAAGGCAGATGCTTTGTCTGTGTAGAGTGAGATGATCAAAAAACGCTCTCAGAGTTTATTTCAGAGCCAGATCTTAATCTCTCTGGACAAGGTGTCGAGAGTTGCTATAAACTACTACAGAATTCCAATCTGGAGCAGCTCCAATCAACATTGGCAGCTTCCAAGCTCCAATCACCTTGTGCTAAGAGTTGAACCCTCGCCATGCGCCTATGCTCATGTAAACACACTTTAAACTCTCCACCAGCACCTAGGGCCTGCTGTACCAATACGCCAGGCAGTGGGCTGTTTCTGGAAAGACTCGCCACGCCCGTGTCCATGTTTAACAAACAAATCCAACTTGCTTCCTCGACCGCGCCCTTTCTGGCACAGCTTTCCCACAGGACAGGGGCACGCCCACGGCTATGCAGGATCGCCGCCGGCTCGAGGCTAAACTACACGGAAGTCCTGTGAAAAGCAGACGAGCTCTGCCGTTTGCTTCCTTTCAAGGAAAAAAAGAGCAGCGTGTTATTCTGACGCCTCAGGAATGCCAGGGCGGCCACGCCCTGTGATCTTTGGCCTGTTCCCAGCCTCCACAGAGGGCTGTGTGCGCCATGCCTGTGGAACGCCTGTTTGAGTTGGTGCTGCAGCAATGCGGGCATCCTCCCAGAAGTTCAACACCCCTGCCGTGAGCACAATGCTCCCAGCTGAGGTGTTGCCCGTAGCACTCCTAGCATAACGATGCTTAAAGATAACAAATCATTAAGGACCCTGAATTTTCAAGCATCGGAATAGCCTTGCAGTGAAAAGACCTGAATGTTGCGCAGGCCCCTGTCTCTGGAAGGTGTTGAGCTCTAGGGAGGTGGATTTCACATACAAGGGTAAGGCTCCGCATCTGATACCCTCACATCACAGTTGAAAGCCTCATAAAAATCTCCTTTCATTCAAATGGGGGCAACTTGAGAGTAGAGGAGAAAAATAAAACATTTACGTTTTTCGATGGCCCTTTCACATCCATAAAACAAACTTTTTGGTAGCAAAAGTTTTTTTTTGTTCTTCATTAAGATACCGATCAAAGGAAAGAGCTTCAATACTTTCATACGCACATACCTAGAAAACAATATTGGCTGTGCAAAGATTTTCCCCTATAAATGAATATCTAGTGGAAGGCTCAGAATGTATTGTACAGCTGTACCCTCATAAAAACAGTTTTTTTCCCCCCTTATCTCTGTCTCCAGACAGTTTCTGTTTCAGGAGAAACAACTGATAGGGTATCAAGTATCACAAGGATGTGAACTTCTGGTTCTCAGTAAGAACTTTTTGTTTTACCATGGTGAGAGGTCCCCCAGTCATAGCAACAGCACAACAAACAGAAAAAATTCAAAACGGGCAACTTTTCAACCAGAGGGCGGCAGATGAATGACACACACCTCTGCAAACAAACTCCTGGGTATTGAGTTACTGGTTTCAGGGCAGAGGCTATTGTGTGGAGGCCTGGCACACATCACCGTGTCATAAATTCAGATAGAAATATATAAGGAGAGAGAGTGAGAGCTATGTTTAGAGAGGTATATATAGATTTACAGACAGAACAGACACGGTCACTGGGGATTTAGAGACGAGACAGCCTGACTCATTGAAACTGTAGTTAACACAACACAACTTGCGTGAAGTGGACGCCCTGAGATTTTGACGCCCACAAATACATCAAGAGTTACCTGTGTGTTTTACGCAGGAGCTTGAGATATGCCTTCATCTGCGGGCTTCTTTACAGGGGTACAGGCATCCCTTATCCTGGCGAACCCCAGTCTAGTGTCTCTTACAGGTCACCTGGATTTAAAGACTGCCAACACCAGCGAGAGAACTCTGGAGCTGGAGGTTTAATTAGCTCTAAATTCGTTCATTTAACAAACACCTGTTCAATCACAATGGAATGGAATAGTTCTATATCATTAGAAATTGGTGTTTAAATTGTGAAGTATAACCTGTTAGACTGGGGCTGAATTCAGGGCTTGTTACCAGGAACTTCCTGGTTCAAACCCTTGTTGTGCTAACGAGCCTCTCTGTGCTTCTCACACGAGAGTCCAAACCGCCGTCAAGCTGTCAGCCTCTCATCAGGAGAGGTCAGTGCCACTGCTCACCCGCCGAGTCCCTGCACACAGCACAGGGTTAAAGCATGTGCTCGACAGCTCTCTTCACCATTAAACAGCTTCCCCCGCCACTTAAATGCTCCGGAGCTAGCACAGGGAGTCAAAGACAAGAACACGAGAACCAGCAGGGGATCAGAGGTTGTAAACACAAAGCGCAATGAAAATAAAACCTCATGGCTTTCACAAACAGTTCTGTGCTGCCATAAAAAAGCACATACGTGGTGAAGAGTTTCATATTGCCAGCCCAATGCAGTAAGACTAGATCAGGACTGATAGGGTTTTGCTTACGATGTCCAACTTTCACTTTCAGTAACTGCTGTCGTAGGGTATAAAACAATATAAGTTCATGAGATGGAGGGTGCCAGCCTACACCACTATGTCTTTCCATAATTTCTCATCTATTATTTTGACAATAGCTTGAAACGGGCTTTAAAAAACCTTGCCACTTCCTTCCGTCCGACACCTTTTTGTTTTCTGCTCACCCGACGTGACACCGCCACCTGTTTCTCTGCAGCGCAGGGGCAGAATGAAGATGGACACACTGGCCCCTCCGGCTCGCCCGCCCATCACAGCCTCACGCTGCTACGTCGCTGGTGCCCTGTGAGCGGAGATACCAGGAGCTGCTGGACACCCAAGAGACTAATCTCAACTGTGGCTCGGGCAGCAGGCAGCCCACTGGTCCGCGTCGCTCGGAGAATCCCGGTCACAATCAGCGAATAATTCGCCACTTCTAAGTGCCTTGCAGAGAACAGGTCGAGTCAATTGGAAGCCCTAAGATTTTACAAGTAGCTGGAAATCTGCAATCTTTTAGAATCTGCAAGCTATCAAAATGGTGAAAAAGTCTTAAGGAACTGGCACAAGAAGACCGGATCTACGATGGGGTTGGTGTGGGGATACAGCTAGGCAGCAGGGCACTTACTGTCAGCTTCAGGGTTTCTACTGCAGCCACCAGAGGGAATTCTGAGCCGTAGGTACTGTAGACTGTATCAGAGTCCAAAACTAACAAATTCAAGCAGGCCGTTGGTAAAGAAGGGGGTGCATTTTGTTTGTTGATGGGGAAAATTAAGACCTGAAAATTACGAAAGAGCTTAAACTCATAATCATTTTTTTCATTGTAATTTACACCTTTTCATTTTCATTTGCATTGAAATATTTAAGATCGACATTTTTGGTATTAGAACTGTCTCTTTCTGTAGAATCAAAGCTGTTACAGTACATGCTACTCTGCAGACGTCAGACACCGTTTCTTTCCCCTACTGCTGCTTGAAGTCAGCAAGCCCTGTTTTCTTCAGTGTGAAAGCTATCTGGCCTTCCCGTTTTTTTCATGCACTCCAGATGCAGTGCACGTGTTCCTCAGAGTATCAGAGATGTGGTTTTGCCCTGCTTCCCGATTAAAAAAAAAAACCATGATTCTCTGCACTTTCTTTCGAATAACCTTTACTTCCCAATTCTGTCCCTGATCTGGGGTGGTTTCCAGACAGGCCTGTTAACTTGGAAAGTCCAGAGAGGTCACAGGACTTTCTCTCTGTACTCAGGGTAGCTTTGCTCTTTGTCTGCAGAGCAATGGCACCTTGGATACCTTTGCCATTCCTCCGTTGTGAACTTTCTGCATCTACAGGAAACCCAGAAGATCCTTCCATAAGAGATTTCTCTTTCTGAAAATCCAGCACTGAATTTATTCAAGACCCTCAGGATTTCCTGTAAAGTTTTAAGAGTTGAGCAGCCTTCACAATCACAATCAGGTATCAGATAATGACAAAACAAGTCAATTTTTCCCCAATAAAAACAGCTCTATTCACACTGCAAACTAGACTAACCCAGTAATCAATCTTTATTTAATAAAATAAGGTTATTCTGTCTGCAGACAAAACTATCTTTAAACCTTTATACTATAATGTATAATTATGTACTGTATAACAACAGGGCGGAAAGGTGGCGCAGTGGTTAGCTTGCTGCCTTGAAGCACTGGATCTCCAGGTTGAATTTGCAGTCTGTGTGGAGTTTGTATGTTCTCTTCATGTTCACGTGGCTTTCCTCCATGTTCTCCGGTTTCCTCCCAGTCAAAAAGCCTACTGGCAGCTTAACTGACTTCTGGGAAACTGGCCCTGGTCCGAATGTGTCTCTGTCAGCCTGTCCATCACAGGACCGCTTCCTTGCCAGGACAGACTAACTCCCACTGTGACTTGAACTGGACAAAGTGGATAGAAACTAGATACACAGATGTGCAAATCAAAGAAATAACAGAGATAGCTTTGCCTCCTAGGGGATAGCACTTAAACTGCAATCAGGTAAGACTGAAATTCATGTGCAATTAATTTGTCAATGAGAGCTATAGAAGAGCCACAGAAAGGTTGAATGTTTTCATGCTGAATTACAGTTGGATACATAGAAAGTACCAGAATATCAATGAAGACACGACAAAAACGAAAAAAAGACAAAGCAGCACAGAGAGGCGGGTGTTAAGAAACTGTCAAGGGCTTTAAGAGTATGGCATTGGAGTGGAACAGGGCTCCCTCTAGTGGTACACAAGGAAACTTCTCACAAACTGAAAACTACTACAGCTATCTTAATAAGAATTCCTTACACTTATACAGTGCTTTTTCTGGAGAAAGCACTTCACTCCACTCAAAGCACTTCCCAGGTACTCCCACCAATGTGTAGCCCCACCTGGATGATGCGATAGCAGCCATAGTGCTCCAGAACGCTCACCACACACCAGCTCTGAGTGGGGAGGAGAACAGAGTAATGAAGCCAATTCGGAGATGGGGATTAGTAGGAGACCATGATTGGTAAGGGCCAGGGGGAAATTTGGCCAGGACGCCAGGGTTACATACCTACTCTTTTCAAGAAATGTCCTGGGATTTTTAATG
Source organism: Lepisosteus platostomus (assembly GCF_059453375.1). Taxonomy (NCBI): domain Eukaryota; kingdom Metazoa; phylum Chordata; class Actinopteri; order Semionotiformes; family Lepisosteidae; genus Lepisosteus; species Lepisosteus platostomus. Next base: position 17,529,816 of record NC_142623.1, read on the forward strand.
ACCACAGAGAGTCAGGACCTTGGTTTTACATCTCATCCGAAAGACGGCGCTAGTTTTACAGTATAGTGTCCCTGATCACTATACTGGGGCACTAGGACACACACAGACCACAGGGTGAGTGACCCCTACTGGCCCCTCTAATACCTCTTCCAGCAGCAACCAGGAGGTCTCACATCCAGGTACTGACCAGGCTCACACCTGCTGAGCATCAGTGTGAGTTGCAGGGTGATATACAGTAGCTGCTGGCTGCAACAATATGTGAGGTTACCCAATTTTAAAGATGTGAAACAGGAACAAACACTAATGAAGTTTTTAGAGACAGGAATCACATGTACTCTTGTCTATGTACCATACATAATTACTGCTCCAGGAAACAGAGTTTGTAAATGGATTGTACACACAACGTTTTATGAAGGTCTTGAAAAGATTTCTACACAAGTCTATAACAACATTATTAATCCATTGAAAACATACAGTATATTGCCACAGGTCACATTTAAGTGTCCAGTTTTTTTAAATGCTTATTTTTGAAGTGCTATAAATTAATGCAAATGACAATTTCTAGTTAAAAAGCTACACTGTGCTAATTCCACTGTTTTAAGACTTTCTTAAACATAAATTCACATTTTACTCTATTTTTAGAAATGAAATAGTTTCATTACAACTTTCCTATTACAGACGTACAGAACAGACAGGAAAATGATAAAAAGAAGAAAAACATTAAGTATAATATTTATCACAGTGCATCTGGTACAGGTTAAACAACCTCATTTTTGTTTTTTTATTTTTTCTAGATTCTGAGATTAACAATGCTTGATTACAAAATCATTACAGCAGATATTTCACAAGTTCTGTTACAAACAAGCAAAAAAACACACTTTGAGGAAGACCTTCCAAGTTTCACAGATGATATGAATTAAAAACAGCTCCTCTGTGGCTCAGTTCATTTCTTTCACATTATTTTTTGAGTGCACAAAGAAGTGCATGGTTTAGGACAATTCTAAGACAAAGCTTTCAGATTTTGAATCTATTTCACGTGATGCACACACACTGTCCTGCTGTCTCAATCCAAGCACGAAGACAGCCATGTTTGCTCTTAACAGAACAATACTGGTTAATCCCGATCTGAAACGAGTCGCTGAGAGTAGTCTTTGACAGAGGTGGTGCTTTATTTTCCTGTCAGGGAAACTGGGCACAAAGTTAAGAAGTCAAGATATCTGTGTCCAAAGGTATTCAAAGCTAATCTTAGGGCCCTCCCTCTAGTCAGGCAGGAGCTCCATGATTGAAATCCTAAACTTCAGTAACTAAAGACATTTCCTTTAATCTAGTACGAACCAGGACAGGAGAAAGTCTCTTTTGCATTTGTGCAACCCATAGACTAGCCAGGCCATCTGTTTCATGTACAGAGGAGCAAGATTTCTATTTAGATCATGTTTTCACGGGAGCAGTGAGTATGACAACTCTCATGGAACATCATGTTGAAATCGTGCTCACATAAGACCTGGGCAGGTGTTGCCCATTGGAGAAGATACAAGTCAGAGCGGTGACGGCTGTGCTGCTGCAGACAGCCACAAGAGGGCAGTCTCCAGTCCATTCAGTCCACATGCTTGCTTGTGTCCTGGACAGGACCTTTGTCAGGGGATTGGGCTCTTGAAGGTGGTGAAGGCCTGGGGCCCTGAGAAAGAAAGTGAGGAGGTTCTATGCCTGGTGGTGCCATGTGGGGGGTTCCCCAGTGTTTGGTCCCCATGGGCTATGGCTTCTGCTCCCCCGTCCTGTAAAACCCATCACAGAGAGAGAACAGCTCATGAGAACAGAAGATGCTCACCATAAACCTGAAAGGACCACAAGATCTGAAAATCACATGCTTCCCTACGTTTCAAAAGCTGCACACTGCCTATTCAATTACTTACCATAGTCTTTCGACAAGCTTTTTACCGCCTTTGTTTGCAACACATCTTCTCTTGCGCACTACGCTTTGCGTGCTGTACGCCAGCCACTCCCTGCCTCCTCTCCCAAAGAGCAACAGCACAGCGATTTCAACAGCTCGCTGGCCCTTTCTGTCAGGACAGAAGCTAACTCAAACAGCAGAGGGATGAGCTTCAGCGCAGCAAACTCCAACAGTCTCAGCTATCAGGACCCTGCTGAGCACTGCCCTACGCTGTCCTGTATGTGTGGCGATAGCTGTCGCCCATATTGCTTCACTTCCAGTACCATGTTGAAATAAAGGAATCAGATGAATAAACAAGCAATAGTTACAACAGTAATAATAAAGGGTGTGTCACCCAAACACATACTGTAAGTAAATTAAAAAACTGGAAAGAACTCTCTGACTGTGAAAGCCAGGATAGCAGGAAGAGAAGCTGAATGCTGGGAATAAGTATAACTTCCCATGTTACCTCCTGCTGGTTATTTTTCTGCCTAGACTATTTTCAGCTTCATCCAGGCAAACAAAAGCAGGGACAGATTTCTCATCCGATCAGACAAAACCAGGGCCTTTCCTTCTTGAGGTTTCTCCTTTGTGGTTTTTCCGAAAGGCAGACGGTACTGTACATGACCACGTGTGCATCTCTGCGTCAAGAACCAGTTCAGAATGAAAGCAGGGCTTTGAAAATAAGGAAGCGAGGTTGAGAACGTTGTATTAGGCAACAAAACTGTGGTTAAAGCGTCGGGTGCAAAAGCAAAACTGTCAAGAGAGTATGGTAAAGCATGGTATAACATAGTTTAGCATGGTAAAACATGGAACGTGGCAATCCCCACACAATAAATAGGACCAAAAGGTAATGTAAATTAATAAATGATCCAATAAATAACATGATATTCTCATGCATGCCTGAAGGGTCCTTGTTAGAAAATGCAAAAATGATGTGAGAGTGGCGTTAATAGTTAATTTGCCCCTGTTTAACATTTTATACTTCAGAGGCACAGAAACCAGACAAAAAACACTATACAGCCTTTTAAATCTTAAGGGGTTCACCTATTTGTGTTTGTTTACAGATTAATTACTCAACACATCTCAGCTCTTGACATTTTACAATTTGAACAAATTAACAAGCTAAAAGCTGCAATTGACCCAGACACTTGAGTATCGGGTCCATTCAGTAAACACTAGATACAAGCCGAGGTCCCCAACTCTGAGGTCAAAATACAGCAGAGTTTCTGTCTCTTTCATTTTCACCATCTTAAGACTATACAGGAGGAATGAATTGGGCCAGTAAAACCTTAACTGGATCCGTTCGACATTTCCCTCAGGCAACATAAGGACACATACTGTAGAAAACCTGTTGGATCCTGAACCCCAGGGACCAGAGTGGGGAATGCCTGTATTAGACTGAATAATCCTCCACCTGCTGACCTGATTTCATTAATAAACTTTGGCAGTACTTAAAGAGGACCATTTAAGGTAGAGGAAAACTGTGAACAGGAGTAATTGAAAGTTATCATTTCAAAAACGATCACCTCTCCTCCCCTTAGCCAAAGTGAGAATGCAAATACCAGGCATCAGTCAGCTTACAAAAATTCTAAAATTTAAGAGGATTTTACAACAGAGGATTTTCTTCCGAGCTCTCTGAAGAATAAAAGTGGAAAATACGGGGTTTTGCTGACTGCAGAAAGAACGAGGTAGTTGTGTTATGAGTTCATCACCTGTGCCGGAGTGCAGTGATCTCTTAAAGAGAAGTCTGAAAAACAAATAGACATGCCCCCGTCACTGATACGACCCACAGAAAGAGTGACACTTTCAGAATCTGCCACCCGGCCGAAGTGTCGAGCTCTGAAGTAACCTACAGCCTCCTTTTCTCTTTTTGTGGTGGAGAAGCTCTGAAACGTGAAAGTTCAAAAGGAAACTGAAGTGGAGAAGAGCAGGCAAACAGATAAAAGGAACTCACCTCAACACACCCATCAGTAAACGGTACTGCAAATAACAGGAAAACCTACCAATGATGTAATCCATGTTGTGTAAAGAATTCCATAGCAGTGCTTCCTCCCTAAAAACAAAAAAATCTGCTTAATTTTGTCCATTCTCCTTTTTTCCTACAGGTAGACAGCTCAAATACTGTAAATGTAAAAAGATACATCCATTTTTGATTTTCCTTACAACATCCATTTTTTATTTTTGGTACCTTTTGGTGTGGTGAAGACATGTCACCATGAAAAAGAATCAGGCTTTTCCGTCATGCACACATCAGTACTGTGGCAAACCTGGGAAGGCTGTGGAGGGAATACTGCACTGTCTTGCAATGCCACACCTACCTCTTTCTCTTCTTCTCGGTGTGCAATTTCACTGCAAAAGAAAAGAAAGCAGGCAAGGTCACGAGAGCCACCTTCCCAGCAAAGCAGAGCCCAGACGAACAGGTGCAGGCTTTCCAGCCTAAACTTAATTTAAAGCTCAACCTTTAAAAGTGCAGCTCTAAGCTGTGTGATGAATGCAGAATTGAGGGAATTTTCACAAGGAAGGAATGCATGGCTGCTCTATGGCACTATCTGTTTCTATAGGACAGCTTAGGGGACCACAAGCCAAAAGCACTGCAAATGGCAGGATTCAGAGATAAGCTCACTCTTATTTCAATCTCTGTACCACCATCCACCCATTTTCTAGCAGATTCAATTGCAGTATAGCAACCCTCAATTGCAGGATAGCTGGAACCTATCCCAGCAAGCAATGTGGGCAATGTCAGTCCTTTGTAGGAAGCACACTCACACCAGGGCCAGTTTTCCAAGAATCCAGTTAAACAACTAGAATGTATTTGCACTGTGGGAAGAAACTGGAGGTCCCAGAAGAAACCTATGCGAACACAGGGAGAACATACAAGCTCCATGCAGATAGCACTCCAGGTCCAGAACTGAGCCCAGTGGTAACCACTGCACCACTGTGCCGCTCCATAGCTGTACTTTTAAGATTTTAAAAAAGAGCTTCCAATATGGGGCTGTTAAATACTGAAGGCTATCTTGACGGTGAAATCTCTCTTCTGTAACTATGTTACACACAGTACAGGTGTTTAAGACTGATTCCCTTGGATCTACAGTATGAAGACACAGCTGGAAAACTCTGGCATAGATGAAAACATATAAGAGGACACAAATGAAAACTATGTAGAAGTGCATTAAAACCTAAGAACGGGATGCACTTCTAAGATCATAGTACTGTGGGAGTCGGGAACAAGCCATGTTGTTGAAGCCAACACAACAAGCTGGATGAGAGCCTTGGATCAACAGCTACTAGCATATAAGCAGGCTACACAGGCCAAATAGCCCCCTCTCATTTATGAGACTGACGACACCACAGCTAAGAACATGAAGGGGCTTTCATTTGTCTATACTGTATCTCCTTGCTGTGTTAAAAGAAGCAACCCTAAAACACAATGGAACAATCTCGTCTCCAAGACCAAGATGTGCATCAGACTCCACGTTACACACAAGGTCCAACTGTAGACACCTGTGTGTTTTTGTGTCCTCTGCCGCATGCTTGGTATTGTGTCACATATCAAATTAAGCCTTTAACATAAAGTACTGTACTCTACATAGTCCTTCAGCTTCCAGAAACACAAGAGCTTACCTTTCCGGTGCAGCAGGAAGCCCAGTATGGCCAGGATGGCAACAAAGAGGACTCCAGCAGATACTGAGCCGGCAACCAGTGCCCAGTCTGTAGAGAGCAGGAGGGGATTGATAGTCAGACCATTCCTGACCAATGACATTAGAGCATCCAAAGCCTTACAACACACTTACTAGGTAGTATATACTGCATTAGACAATTAATATTGTGGCTATTCATTCAATTCAATAATTATTATGGTTGGTATTCATATCCGTTGCTGTTCACAGATGTCCATGAGGAAATGGCCCACTCAAAACAGCATCTGAGGTTTCTCTACATCTGAATCTGACCCAGCTACAGCATACTACATGTGCTCAATCCATAGGCTGACATCCAGGGACTGCAAACCTTTGAGGCTGTCTGAATTGGCAGCATTTTAGCCAGGTCTGCTTTTAGTTTCAGTGAGGCACAGTTGTCAGCAATCAACAATGCCTCTTATCACCTACTTTCCCACAAAAGCACACTGACCAGATTACACTCCCCAAAAATGATGGGATACACTATCTGCACCTCACAAACCATGCTATTCAGGGCTAACTCAAAATCTGAAGCCACTTTTTTTGTTACTGCCATTAAACTCACTGTGGGTGGAAGTCCACCCCTGAGAATGCACTGAGGCTTCTCTAAAGGTCTCTTTCAAGATTGCTTCATCTTGAAGTTAAGACCATTACCATTGAGTGGAAGCTTCCTGAAATGATAAAAAAAAACTATTTTCTACAACAGCTTACCTATGTGGGAAGCAGGGGTGCTTGGTTCAGTGGGAACACTGTGTCCTAGAAAAAAAGCATTGGAATAATTAAAGTCAAAGGAAATGTGAAGGTGAAGGACATGTTGCACAGCTTACAGAGCTATCAAAATCCAGACCTGAAATGACCAGGACTCTAAAAAAGTCCAGTGCCTGCAGCACATTTCTAAGCTGGTAACAGCTGGTAAGAGTGGCATGCATTCTGGCTTTGAGCCTTACAACAAGGGTAAACTAAACTCTGGGACTGTCCAGCTTGTCCACCTGCACAACAGAACCAGACCATAGGCCAGGGATGGCAAGTAGGGCAGCATCAGCTGTGTAGGCACTATAGAGACTTGCCACGCAGATAACTCCAACAAAGTGTGCACAGCTCATACCTCTCCTGCGGAGCTGTGAGATAAGCAGCATGCTTAGTGGAGCTATAGCAGCTCTCCTGATTTTGTCCTATCAGTAATGATTCATAAAGTGCTAGGGAAAATATTTCTGAATGAATATAGCTGGACTCGGTGTGGAAGTTTTTGAAAGAAAGTGTCCTTTCCTAAACAGACTTGTATAGCAGCCATACTGTATTTGTTTGATTCCTGCACAGCTCTTGACCCAGACATGCAGATCCTGGGTAAACAAAAACCTCTTTATCCAAAGAACATATACTGTATCATAATGTAGGTTCTGGCAAACCAGGGCTTATCCCAGAAGCAGAGTGTGCAAGGGCAGAACTCATGATAGCTGTCTCCTGGCTGAGGACAAAGTCCTTCACAGTCTGCAATTGAATTGTTAGTATCGTCTCTTAGTTTAGCGCCTGTTTGAATGATTTACCTTAAGTAAGACTCTTAGCTACAGTAAATACTGACTTGAGAATCACTGGCCTTTCAATGATAGATTAAATATGTGAATATTTCAGCTTTAAACACATTAGGCTTTTAATATCTTTTGAAAAAGGCCTGAAACAGGCTGTGGAGTTATGCTAGAATGTGTTTTGAGTTTTTTTCTTGTTTCCATGTATAACATTGTGTATTCCCATAAAGTGACACTGTGCCTCCAGAATACAAGAATGGTTTGAGAAACATAAACCAAGACGTGTTAAGTATCAGTGGTTATCTAGTAAAAAGAGAACTCTGTTAGGTTTCCGGATTTGTACATTATAACAAAACCGGCGTTAGCTATAACAATAAGTACAAAAAGAAATAACTAACTGAAGCAAAAAGTTTCTAAATGACAAATTGCATGTTGCACGAAGTGACAGATCCCAACCAAACAGTCCATGAATGACCTCTGCTGGCCAAGGCTGCGGCGGGATGAGACTCTTGCCTGCTGTGCCCGTGTACAGAGCGGGGTTACCGGGCACACCAGCGCACACCTGGAGGGTCGATGAGGATGGGCAGACTGCGGGCGGACTCCCTCCACTCCTGGCCCAGGTTCACGGCGTACTGACACTGGTACTCCCCGGTCGGGTCGGGCAGGATGAAGCGGACGCTGTGCTGGGCGGCGGTGGCACGGAGGGAGCTCAGGGGGTGGGCAGCTCCCAGGCGGTACAGGTTGAACAGGGCGCCGGGGTAGGAGGGCGACCCCACACACTTGACGGTCACGCTGCTGGCGCTCTGCATTGCTGAGGGCAGACGGACAAGGGAGGGCGCCGCCAGGGAGTCTGGGAACAATGCAGGGCAGTTCAAAGGTCAAATGTCGCACAGGACAGTGCCAAATAGGGCAGCTGGAGTAGAAGCAAAAGCAAACCAAAAGTATAGTAAATCATGGTTAAGCATAAAGAACAGAGAGCTATAGTAAAGTCCTTATCCTGGAGGAGCCTTGTGACCTCTGGTTTCGTTTCGTTTCTAACAGAGTTCATAAATCGATCTACAGTATAGAGGATTATTACGATTCTTAAGAAGCTGTGCACCTTTGCTCTAAACTGCATCTCCCTCACCTGACACAGTGATGTAGACCGGGTCGCTGGCAGTGGAGTTCACAATGTCCTGGGATGGCAGGCGGGCCTGGTACACACAGCTGTAAAAGCCCCCCTCCTTGCCCTGCACCGGCTTCAGGGTGAATGACTCCTCCAAGCCAGCGGGGGCAGCGTGGCGGAAGAAAACCCTCCTGTCCTTCAGCAGCAGGAAGGCTTCAGGCTGCCGTGGGGCTTGGGACGCGGAGCAACGGAACGACAGGGTCTGCCCAACCAACACAGAGCCTCCAGGAGGGTCCACAGACATCAAGGGCTTCGGGAGGACAGAGGGAGCTGCAAAATCAAGAAGACAGGAGACGCAGAATTCACAAAGTGTACAGAACACAGGACACTATTCTGGAACCTGACAATTTTTATGATTGTACCCCACCTAATACACAGCTGGGATCCTGCACCATCAATTATTCACCTGTTTGGCCTAATGGCTGATGCTCTTGAAGGTGAGGGCTACGGTGATGAAAATGAGGTCCAAGTGTCAGTGAAGGGTTGGCTCAGGAGCCAGCCAACATCACTTTATTACAAGGCCACCCACAACCATGTGAGATGTTGGTAGACGTCTGTGGATATGCAAGAGGGCTATGTTGAAGAAGTCTTACCCACATTGCAGATAATTAACAAATTCACCATGCTTACTGGCTTACCTCCATATCACCAAATTACAGTACATGAATAAAAACATTTTAAAAAATTCTTATACCCAGGAAAAGAACAATTATGAAACTAAGATGAGAAGCACAGAGTATATAAAACAAGTTGACAGAATTTCTGCTGAAACTATGTGATGCTCTGCTTCTTACACATCTGGAATACTGAATTCGGTCCAATCTGAGCAATGCTTGCTTAAACACCTGAAATACAATGACCCTCTTGACACATCTGGAATAGTGAATTCTGTTCATACTCTGCAATTATTTAGACTACATCTGAATCACTACCATCAGCTCTGATCTCAATAACATGAAAGGAGATGTAAACAATATAAGAAAATCCAATGTAGAGCTACCAGATTTAGTCAGGGCTAAAAAGGACTAGGGGACCAATATTTGTTAAATCTTAGAAAATAATGGGTTACTGCAGACATTAATTTTACCTTAACACTTAGAAAGGAACAAAATCATTTCAAATTAACTTCCAACCTGCAGAATGCAAAGACATGAATGGAAATTAGCTCAAATGAGCCACACCACTGACACTATGGGTGCATGGAATAATATTTCACAGTGTTTATCTTTAATAATTGTGTCATGACATAATCAAGAATTCTGAAGCCTGTTCAGATTTTAAGGACATTTAATTTCCTAATTGTTTAAAGTTACCTTTAACATTAAAGTCAAACAGGCCGTGTTGAGATTAGAAAGCAAAAAGAAAAGATATATGATGTCATAAAATACATTTAATTTTGTTTGAGAGGCTCAAAGACTTCAAAGTGAAACAAAGCAACACTCTCCTTTTGCAAGTGAACATCCTCTGCTTTACTGTCACAGACATTTGAAAGTACAGACCTGACAAACTTCAGAAACAAAGAAATAGGTAAGGTTTTCCAGATTTGAGTATCTTATCCTGCCAGGTTTACTAGGCCATGTCTGAGCTAGTCCGTGTAAAAAGTCTTGAGATGCTGTGAATTTGCCAGCGATATCTCCAGATACACATATAATATAGGTTATATAATAGAGGTTATAATATATCCACATACCATATAGGTTAAAAATAATGAATTTTTAGCAGATTCTCAATTCTCAGTTTGTTACAGTACCTTTAGTGTTTCAGCTACTGCAGACAACAGCTACTGTATGAGTCACATTGTAGACAGTTCACCCAAGAGGTTTTCCCCCACGTTTGTTTGAAGAAAGACAGTTATGGCACACCCTAACACTTTTCAAGAAGAAATCAATCTACGCCTTCACCTGGGCGAGATACTGGGTGAGGTTTCTGTGGTAAAACCACACAAGTCTAGGTAAAGTAATGAGATGGGTGTATGATCACTTACAACATCCTTCAAAACAAAATCACTGAAGTGATGATGTGTGCTGTTCTGTCTCTCCAGAAACTTCAGGATCTCTTCAGAATATTTTTAAATCTGGTAAATACACATATGACTACCTGCAACTGTATCAGATGTTTCATTATATATTACATGCAATTTTCAATTTTGTGTTTTTTCCTGCTTGTCTGCACAGACTTACTTGAAATTAAACAAGTAGAGATTTATTCCATGCTGAAAAGAGAAGAAAAGAAACACAATGTTTCGGCTGTGGAGCCTTCTTTGCGTGTGACCCGATTTCACACGCAAACAAGGCTTCACAGCCAAAACATTGTATTTCTTTTCTTCTCTTTTCAGCATAGACTAAACCTTTACTTGTTCCTATGCAGCCTAAGCATGCTGACGCAGTTTCCTACTTGAACTACTTCAGCTTACTTGAAATTGTTTGTATCAGTACATGCACCAAGTATATACTTTCATATTTATAAATCATTTAAAATTGCATCCAGTATGTATTCAATGCGTTCAAATTAGATGACAATAGTGATATGGAGATTTACATTTTTAGAGAGTGGATTGGCAGCAGGCAGTAATCAGAGCCTTAAGTTTAGCTACTTAAAATTTACAACCATCAGTGGACGACAGACCATACTGCTCTGACCTCAACAATAGGTCCTATGACATGCTCCTGTATCACATTTGACAAGCATACAACTTTGCATTTATGCTATCTTGTTCTACAGCACAATTAATGAATTGCTGTCTGTACAATGTGTGAACATCTGATTTAAACTAAAGGGTACTGAACTGTGTGAATTCTAAACTGTTTTTGCAACACACCACACTTTTTTTGTATTTGTAGGGAAAGAAAGGAGGAGGAGAAAGAGGATAAGCAGTTAATAAGAGTAACAATTAGGAATCCAAAGCCTTTCTTTGGACAGAACTTACCTTCCTCCATAAGGGAGAGGTACTGGCTCATGATGCTGTAAATCGGCACCCCAGACTGCTGGGATTGGTACTGGCAGCAGTAGATTGTCAGGTTCTGTGTGGTGACGCCCCTCAGAGTGAACTGGGCCAGGCTTTGCTCAGCACTGAAGGTCCTGGAGTCAATGAGCTGGCGCTCTTTGTACAGCAGGAACGTGCTTCCGGTATGGCCTGGCGGAGACTGGCACAGAATATCCACAGTGCGCTCCAGCACCTGGGATCGCATCTTCGGAGCCAGGCTGATAGCAGGGGCCGGGAGTGAATTTGAGCAAGCAGCTGGAACATTTCACAGTGTGGGAGGGAGGAACATGTTACCTTTTCCTTGTTTTCCTATCTTTTGTGACTCTAAACAATTCTGAACTGCAAATGACTGATCATGTTGAAAAATGATCATTCCAGGTAAATGTCTGGCAGCCAGGATGGATTTCCCACAACTGTTCATCTAGAGCAGTGGTTCTCAAACTGTGGTACGTGTACCGGCAGTGGTACGTGGAGTGCCGCCAAGTGGTACGCCAAATGACCCTGGAACTGTGTCGTGTGCGCTGAAAAATCGGGACGGGTTTTCATATTTTGTATTTTTATACGTGTGGAATACGCAGCCTAAGTACTACGATACAGTGCGCGCTAATACTCTGTAATTCTATACCACTCTATAGGAATGCATGCTACGGACGCAGGTGACCAATTGTATTTAAAAAAAGCTACTGTATCTCCAGCAAATAGGGAGAAATTAGAATGTGCGTGATTTTGGAACAATGTAAACACAGGAATGCATAGAAATGCGTGCTACGAACGCTGGTAATCTTGTGAGCACAGGAAAGCGTGAAAAATAACAGAAAAATATTTAACTGTTCTAAGTTAATTTAAAAAAATACACCGAGCGTCTCTGTGTTTCTCTCCCATGCGCATGAAATAAGTACTTAAAATAAACACTGAAATAAAAACGGAAACGTGGAAAAATGCAAGCTTGCGGATTGCTAAAGCAGGTAACCCCCACACTATTATGCGTGGAGAAAAAGCTGCTGAACAGCTCGACCTGCTACCCCCCCTGAAAGACACAGTCATTCATAGAATTATTGAAATGAAGGATTATATCAAAAGTACGCTGACAGCGCGCGTTAAGATGAGGAGATGTTTTTCACTGCAATTAGATGAGTCTGTAGTCGATTTGGCCAATTTGCTCGTTTACGTTAGATACGAGTTTGAGGGTACGTCCCGTGAGGACTTTCTGTTCTGTAAGCCGCTACCAACAGGAACTACAGGAGAGCACGTATTTCAGCTTCTGAATGAATTTATCGAAGAGAATGGCATCGACTGGATAAAATGTGTCGGAGTTTGTACAGACGGTGCTAGAGCAATGAAAAGCCGACACAGCGGTGTAGTTGCACGAATTAGAGAGGTTGCTCCAGAACTTAATGGTTTCATTGCAACATCCACCGCGAGACCTTTGCCATCAAGAAAATGCCTGACGATTTAAAATCTGTTAGACTGTTGTGAATTGTATCAGGGCTCGAAAAATTAATTCACATCTGCTTTGCTCGACTAAACAGGCTCACCCCTCTCACTGAAATGGTGCTTTTTTATTTTTGTGTTTTTTTTTCTGTAAAACACTTTGAGAAGCCACATTTTAATATATCAAACAAAGTTTATTATTATAATATTTATTATACTGTATGTATGTGTGAGTGTGTGTGCACATGCGCTCATGTTGGTCATTGATAATTTCTGGGGTTCCTATGAGATAATGACTTGTAGGTAGTACTTGGATGCTTTGGTTGGATTAGGGGTGGTACTTGGTCCAAAAAAGTTTGAGAACCACTGATCTAGAGTAAAGGGAAGGCAAGTCTGTGCTTGAGCAAATTAAAATCAAATTAAAATATACAGTAACAGAAGTAGAAAAGCTCCCTCTGCACCCATCTACTATCTGTGTGTCTACAAACACTAGCACCATGTCCATCTACCAATCTCAGAGACACAAGACCTTAAAGAAAACATGACTGTTAGTGTGAGAGACTTTCACTGCTGAATTTCAGACTTTTTAATAGATCAAAATGCCCTTTCTGTTTCTTATTTCATACATATTCTGTTACTAATTAGAATCTTAATCTGGAAAAGTATTACAAGATCTCAGTAATGCAATGAGCTGTTGCCACAGGAGTTCACATTAAAACAAATAGTTCTGGACCCAGACCTCATATGATTTTATTAAACATTTGAAATATAAAACCTAAAGATACTTAAGCATTAGCAAACTTTCCCTAAATTAATAAATTATTCTAGAGTAGATAACTTACCATTTGCTAATAGTTCAAAAATCAACACAAGCTTCACACTGCTAAGGGTTGTGCCTTTGGCTTGCAAAAAATCCTTTTGGGAAAGAAACATTCTTCTCCTTATGAAATTTTGTCAGAGATCACACCGATATTGCCTGTGGCACTGTGGAATGGTTTGTCTTAGCAAAAAAAAATAATTCTTAGAACGGAAGACATCACAGCAGAAGGAAGGAAATGACTAAATCCTCTTTAGAAACATCTGTGAGTCAATAAGAAATAAAGCTATACAAACTCAAAGCAAGTTTTGTTAGAATGAAATGAAACTTTTACATTCATACTGGAAAGTTACCATGCATACGACCTTTTGGAAAACACCAAAATATTTTTCTTTGCATCCACATGTCCATGAAAAACAAGCAAATGCACCATAAGTGAGTTTTTTTCCTTCAATGGCAATTTATCTGACAAAAGTGGTTTCATGTGCCTAACGAAACAATTACTCAAGGCATTATGCAAACAAAATTCACAAACAAAGGTGAAATGCAGCCTTGTGTCACAACAAAGCTGCATCAAACCAGAGGTAACAGTAAAGAATAGGGAATTGCATCTCAGCCTGTTTTAACCTTTATCTGGAGCTTGTGACGCAACAACACTGCAAGGCCTCTGCTTATTGATGTATCAAAATTATACTCAACCAGGAAGTCCCACTGAGATCAACTCTTTTTTTAGGGGAGATGCAGGGGGTGGAAGTAGGACAGGAAACAGTACCACAGCACAGGAGTCTCAAGACGAGCAGGTTTTTTTTAGCCTCTTAGATTTTCTTTTTCAAACAGTGTTGTGATGACTACAGTGTGGACAGGACCTTTAAAATTTAAGGTTTAAAATAGCACATCCCATCCCATGTCACAAAACTGGGCATTAGTTTGGATTCTCTAGTACAGAGGGAAAAACGCCACCTACTGGTCCTCCAAAACCAGCTCAAGAAACACTTGCTCATCCACAGACAAAAATTGCCCACATTGTCTTAGACTAGACTAGTGTGTACTTGCAATGAAGACTGATTGGAGCGAGAGAAGACTTGTGTCAGGAAACAAATTGTATTGAATGTTATAGGAGGATATCATTCTCGTGTCTCATCCACCCTGGAGGGCACAGGTGGCTATCAATAAGATGCAAATTTTGGACTAAGAACAGGAAGCGGTTCCTTACAAATGGCCGTGTATGTGTGGATCAAATTACTCAGGCATGCACCTTTAGACATGTTCAGGCTGCAACGGAGCTACCAGGAGTCTAGCATTTGTGCAGCTGTGAGGTAGGCTCTCTGCTTTGTGTCCTGTTCAGGTTGCGAGAGGTTGGGGTAAATCTTAGGGATTGGTTGGGCTGGTTTAGGAGAGTGGACCTGAGCCCTTACTGCCCACTGCCTCTCAGTGTCCAGTTTCTCCAGCAGATTGTGGACCTCGGGGCACAGGAAGTGAAGGGCCTGAGACAGACTGTTCAAAAGAGTCCCACACACAGCCAGGATGGCCTTCAGCCAAGCTGTCTTCTCTCCGTTTGTACCCCCTTTTCCTGGTCTGACAGCTTTCCAGAGCTCTGGGGGCGCCAGGCAGCCAGGGTGCTTGAGGGTTTGCCGTACGGTCCACACATAGCCCCTCAGCATGGTCTCTGAGGGGAGCACAGCAGGGTGGGAAAAGGCAGAAAATAGAAAAACATCACAGTGAAGTTGATACTGGCCTGAACGACAGGGCCAGCTGCAGAATCTATTAATTCCTATGGCCCATGCCTTTTGGGAAGACACTGGATTTGACTTGGAATTTTCAAACAAAAAAACAAAGTATAGAGATTTACCTGAGTTCACTACACGTACAGTACAGTATACAGAACAGGCCCAAATGTGGGAACTATGAGTTAATAAGAGGGAGCAGACTATTTTTCTACTAAGCTGCCATTCGAAATGTTCACTAATACAGTATGTTTTGCACTCTTGGTTTTATCCCAGGTCTTAATTTGTTTGCTTTGTTTTTACCCAGTTTTGTAATAATGTTCACTACACTGCTCTCTGCTATTACTACGTTACACCACAATAATTCAGGGCAAGTTATCAGAAAACACATATCTTCTCTCTGATTGTTTGCTGCAGTCTTAACTATCCATTTTGATCAGTCCTAAGACTCATGTTATATGCACTTTTTGTGCATTTGTTTGTGCATTTTGTGTCACACAACTGCAAAGGCTGGCTGTTAGAAAGAGACAACACCTCACATCCTCACCTGCAGCCTCCTGGTGCATTGACAGAGTCTGTCTCTGGTTTGACTTCTTGCTTCCTGTGGATGGCGCAAAGACATACTGTAGGAAGAAGAGGTCTGGTCAGCACAGCATGCTCTTGCTGAGGAGTATTTTAAAAACAGGCCCAACCAAAGCATCCATTCAATGGGAAACTATATGAATTCTGTGCCACAGCTGCTCAAAAAAAGGCTGCTCCACTGTTCAGGTCATTGTGTAGCAGGAGGATTTAAAAATGAACTAAATTAAACCAAATTATCAACATAGCTTAACTGAGGCAGGAGTTTGCCGATTGATTTTTGCCCTGTACCTACAGTACTTCTGTCAAGAATTCAGTTTGAATTAAAGAACATCACTGTTAATTTAGGACCAGCAAGTAAAATCTTAAAACATAACTGGTTTAAACAATTCCTCTCCTCTCTTGCTTGCAGACACTTTCTTTGATTGCTTGCCAGAGCTTTGCTCATGTTAATATAATCATATTAATTAATGGCAAAGTTCTGCATCGCTCCTTCAATGTGAGGTGCTAATTACTGCAGTCAGTGTGATTTTAAATTCTCAAGGTAAACACAGCCTGGGTAACTGTATACATGCTAAATGCAGCTTTAGCCAGCAAATTGCAAAAGTTACAAGCTTGATTGTTCTTCATTAGCAACACAGTACTACTTAATTTATTTTCTTTGTGCCTTAACTCATAACAGACACTGATTCAAACTGCTGTGCTCTACATCCTTCAGTACATGCATATTAGAAGAATAGAAATAAGGGGAAAGCTATATGTGTTTTCATGAACAAGAGTGCTGGTACCAGTACTGTTTATCTGGTTGTGCTGGAGTACACCAAAATATTCCCAAATTATACTCCACTCCTGACCCCAATCCTGCCTCCTGAAACTCACCACACCAGACTGGGAGATTAGAGGGATCTTGGAGGTCCACAGGGTGTGACACCACCAGTCTATCCTGTTGCACTGACCTGCAGACTCTGCCCGATGCTACAAAGGTACTCCAGCTGACCGCACATAGAGTGGGCCATTCTCCAGCAGGACGGGAGACAGCCCTCTTCGCTAGTGACCAGGGCACGCAGTGCAATCAGTCTGCAGAGAAGGACGACGCAATTAAGATATGCTGCAGTGAAAGACAGAGGGTGAGTCAGGTTCTGTGCTGGAAGAAAGGTGAGAGTTCATTGAACATACCAGTGCAGCCATGTTTACTACAGCTACAGTGTATATGGTTTAATGCATGGTTCAGATGGGTCAGCAAAAACAGGACTTAATGAGACAGCACTAGGACGTCCATATCCACTGGCAGGCTTCAGATCGCTCACCTGTATCCTAATAGCAGCTTTCCCTTCAGAAAGCTGTCAGCAATCTGGGAGTCTAGCAGCGATTTTACTTCCTGCAGGTTGGCACAGCTAAAAGGGTCTCCAATTGGTCCTGGGCACGATATGCAGAACAGAACTTGTGAGTCCTGAAAAATCCTCAGCACAGTTTCAATTCAAAGTATTAGAATTGTTTGAAATCTTATCACTTGAAATTAAAAAACAAAAAGAACTCAGAAAAGCAGTATTTAGCGGCATCTTGTGGTCATTCTGTATGTCTGCAGATGTATTTCTAGGCTCTGTTCTCTGAAAGTATAAGACATAAGGATATGTGTAAGATATGTCAATTAATTCAGCAATTTAATACAACATAAAGAGATCAGCTTTGCATAAGTCTGATGTATGTGTAATGCTTTTCAGCACAAGTTTCAATAAAGTCTTATAGGCTTGTTGTGATGCATTAAAGCAAATATGACTTTTTAAAAAAACAAAACATAGTTCTATAAAAACATTAATATTACTTGTTGCATTTTACACTAAAATCTTTAGGGCTACAACTGTTGTTACTATATTATTTTTTGTACCAAGCACTTTTTTTACATTAACTATTCATTTTCTAAAAAGGATTCCAGTTAACCCTTCAGTTAACCAAATAAAAGGAAGATACAATCTGGCTCAAGCATGCTGACAAATCTGAGAATATCTTTGGTTAATGAAGGTGTAAACATTTTCAGAATGTTTTAAATTGCTAATAATGAAATGCAGACTTTTGAATTAATCAAGTCAAAACTTTATTTCACGAAGACACTTGTGGTATTAATATGCTGAGGTTTATTCTGCATGTTACGTTTTTGGTCATTTCTCATGCAGGTCCTTGAGAGGCTGTGTTAAGCTACAGTAACTTATGTTGAAGTCACTGTTGCTGCTGAGACTACAGAGAGTGAGACCTCATCCTCCTGATCCTGGCCCTAACCTCCTGGGAGATGAAAAGAATCAACGAAACTACCGTGCTCCTCAAGGCCAACATCACGTGCTCGAGAGCCACCAGGGCCATCAGAAGGTGCGTGGTAGAGTACTCTTTGAAGAACTGGTGAAACTCTGGAGAAACCCAGACCAAGGCGACATTGGTCACCAATGCGATGGCTTCAAAGCGCTCGAACGCCTGATGCCAGATCTTGTTGGTGGTGGCCGGCCCAGGAAAGGGCCGGCGCAAAACACTGCAGAATCTCCAGGAGTCTCGCAGGATTTTGGTCAGGTTGTAGAGCAGGCACAAAATGGTTGCATGGGGGTAGACACTAGAGAAGAATATCATGTAGCAAAATGACAGAAAAAGGTCAAGGTAGTCATCCTGCTCGCTCTCGTAGACTGACTTGCAGCTCTGCAACTGTATCTGGCACAGAACCAAAGGCTGTAGCTGGTCCTGGCCACTTCTGACAAGCTCCCTGCCATGGCGCTTCCTGGTCATCAAAAACGACAGGATGGATTGGCTGACTTCGCAGAGGATCTGGTAGGTCACAAACTGAGCCACCATGTGTTTGCGGAGCTTTTCCAAGTCTTGCAGGTAGAACGCAGTATAGAAATGGACACCAAAGTTGTTAAAGAAGTAAAAGATCACAAGTTTGGCTACTAGAGACTTCTGGTGGAGCACATCAGATTCATGGTTCTCCCATTCAGTGAGTTGCTTGGCCAGCTCATTGTATACCCTGTTCAGCAGCAGCATGGCAACTGTCAGGGACACCTCCGGAAGGCTGTAGAGGGGAACACCACAACAGCTTTTCTCCCTGAAATGATATTTGCCTGCTATTGATTCCAGGTGGATGTAGAATACAATTAGGCCTACAGAGACAAACAAGCTGGTGACCACAAATGGAATGGAGAGGAGAAGAGTCTTGAAGTAAAGTTCCCTGGAGAAGGAAATGATCTTCTGGTGCCCAAAAGTGAGATTTATTCCCATGATTCTGTTATTGCCACCTACAGCTACTTGCCTTTCCTCCCTTCTCTCTGAAGTCCCCCATTCCAAAGTTAACATGTTTCGTTGGTGCTTCCACCCCTCCAGGAAGAGGCTGAACCACAGGATGTTGGAAAAAAGAGAGAAGACAAGTCTAGCATTTGATTGTATGGGAAAAAAATACAGGAATAGAAAAAGGATGGACTTGAGAAGCAAAGCCCGGATGAAATAACCAAAAAAACCAAAATAGAGGCCAACATTTTCCCCAAAGTAGGCCTGGATTTCTCTCAAAGGTTGCCCCAAAGCCAAGAACATGCCATCATGCCACTTTTTCCGCAGTTCTACAAGAAGCAAGTAATCATGCATAGGGTACAGCTTGGCGATTACATTGCAGGCAACCAGCTTGCTGAGAATGGGCTCACCAGTGTCAAGTCTGACAGTGGGTTGACCAGGGACATACCCTTCCTCATCCCTGGCTGTTAAGTTTATCAGGATCTTTGTGATGATACTGATGCTCTCAGCTGAGGTGAGCACACCTCTCTGTCCGTCGTGTAACCAGGACTGCTCCCTGCACGCTAAGCCTCTGGGCAGAGCATAGATGCCTTTTTCCAGTAGGTTAGTCATCTTGATCTCCAAAAGCAGTCTCTCTGGATAAGACCCGACGACAATGACCGGTCCTTGCTTTTCAGTCCCATTGACCACACTAGCATGAAGTTCTGCCCCTCCGTGTTGCCTGTCTCTGCAGATTATTCCTAGAAGCCATTCCAGAGTCTGCACTCTAGTCCCAAGGGGGAACTCCAGGACTACCAGCGGTGCAATCTGACTGAGCAGATTCAGATGAAGTCCTGTCATGTTCTCCAAGAGCTTGTGTTTGGATAGCTTTCTGAGCCACAGGCTACATACTGTACATGACACTGCAGTTTGGAGGGGTTTCCTCAAACCAACCTGGGAACAGGTCCTCATATAATCTCACAAAAGAGACCTCAGGTTTGAAAACAGAAGACTGAGTGTTCCCATCTTCTTCTGTGTACAGTATGTGCAGTGTACGGCTGCAAAATTAAAACTGTCATGCAAGCTGTGCCGATTGTGACATCATCAGCCTATGTTGTTACAATTGTACACACTTCATCACAATAGCTTGATGACAGTTCCTGCTACTGGAATGGACCCACTATATTTTAGGCACTGAGGAAAGGGAAATTAAGAGCCTATAAAATAAAAAGGAACTCACATAAACGAATTGGCATGGACTTTACAGTACCTGCCAGTGGTATATACTTTAACAGGAGAACAGTTACTTCAAAATAGTGTACAGATGCCAAAATAGTATAGGATTTCAATATGCTGCAGTGGAAAACTGTAATCTCATAACATATCACAGTGCCATCATATTTCAAAATTACTAGGTATACTCATCTTAAAACATATTCACCATGCTCTAAATAACCATTAGCAGGAGCATTCATTCATGTTGTGCTCCTGCTAATGAAGTTATTTAGAGTATCTTCAATGTCCAGTGAAAAAGAATCCTGGTGAATGTTAGGCACCGGAACACATTACATGATATCTGAGTGAGCCAATGTTGTTGGCACGGTACAAACCCACAGAGCGGAGATGAAAAGCAGCCTGCTCCTGTGTTCGGAAGACAGCATGGTAGATGGTGAGGGGGTCATGTTTCGGAAAACAGAGCCAGGCAGAGCTCCCCTCCTGGAGGTAATACAGGACAAAGTGCTTCACCAAAGGCACAAAATGCCACTCTGACTGCCCTGGCATCCGAAAGGTCTGTGGAGAGAGTGTGCAGTCAAAACAGGCTTTAAATGAAACCATAAAATATGCAGCTTCTCATGCTCTGGCCCCTTGCTCTAATTTGAAAGCTTTCAGTCTTTGAACGTTTCAAGAATCCTAAATCTATGGGGTTAATATTAATTTGATGAATGAGACTTATGAACTTTAGCATAGTTAAAGGTCTGTTTATCTACATGTACTTTGAGAGATGGTTGCATGAGTAAAAATGTGGCAGGATGCAAGTGTTTCTTTAAAATGTATTACCTAAAACACCTCAACAGATATGCATTAATAAAGCATTTATATTTAAAAATCTTGTGTTTTTTTAATAAATAATAGGAACAATAAGAATAATTTAGGGGTTCGAGGTGCACCAGCAGCTGCTTGTGCATGTGAAGAGACAGTGGTGGATGGGCAGGGGTTCGAGGTGCACCAGCAGCTGCTTGTGTGTGTTAAGAGACAGTTGTGGATGGGCAGGGGTTCGAGGTGTGCCAGCAGCTGCTTGTGTGTGTGAAGAGACAGTGGTGGATGGGCAGGGGTTCGAGGTGCACCAGCAGCTGCTTGTGTGTGTGTGTGTGTGTGTGTGTGTGTGTGTGTGTGTGTGTGTGTGTGTGTGTGTGTGAGTGAAGAGACAGTGGTGGATGGGCAGGGGTTCGAGGTGCACCAGCAGCTGCTTGTGCGTGAAGAGACAGTGGTGGATGTGCAGGGGTTCGAGGTGCGCCAGCAGCTGTGAGTACACAACCTGGGGTGTGAGAGTGAGGCACCTGAGAGGTTGTGTGTGTGTTTGATGAGGGACAGTGTGAATCTCAGCATGGAGAGGGGTGCAGAACAGACTCGGAAGGTAGTTCGTGTGTGAGACCCAGTCTGGTGGTGTCAGATGAGGGCGCTAGCGGCTGGAGGCGGACCTGGAAGTCCCAGGGCTGACTGGTGGTGAGTGGAGTGGGAGAAGGAGGCTCTGTGTTGTGGGTGGGTGGGAGCTGGGAGCTTGTCATGAAGATGAAGCTCGTCAAGCCCGGATACTCGCAAGCGAAGGGGTTGGCGACGTGAGGGATTCCAAGCAGTGGCACAGACTCTGGGTCTGGGAATCAGCACCGCTGTTGGAGGACAGGGCGTGTACACAGGGCCGGCGCTAGCTTGATGGAGGCCCTAGGCAAGACCTTGGAAAGGGGCCCCACCAGATCATGATTGGCACATACACTACTCTTATCAGCTCTCAACACAACCTTATTTTACTACTTAGAACAATTACATTAATTATATACAGTAACTAGAAAACTTGTATTAACCAGCTCTGAAAAACACATAAGAAATAAAAGGCACACATTTTACAAAGATGATGTATTTTAACACTGAAAGTAATAAAAAGCATAAATAGCAATAAACAATTCTGTTTTGAGATCTCTTATCCCGCTCTTCTTTTCTGCGCTTCAGAATCATTACATACTCAATTGTGGTTTGTCATTTTATTGCCCCGTCTTCCAATAGGATCATCCACAGCAGCAACAGAAAGAGACGCAGTAGGGAATTTTTCTCTCACATTTGAACGTGTCGATTAACAATAGGTTCTGTTGCCCATTGAGGAGCAGCCGCCCAGTTTGTCTATGCCAGGGGCTGTGTGTACAGGTGCGGAAAAGGTTCCCCAGCTGGCAAAAAGGGACACATCTGGAGAATTGGGCACGCCTGTCTGTGCCCAAGTGGCGACCCCTACCCTCGGGGCATCACGGTCTCTTACTCAAGAGACTGTCTACAGTTCACAGCGGTGACAATATGTTTTTTACTTATGTCAGCAGGAAGAAAAATATCTACAAATAATAAAGTCAGTTTAAATGCTCCCTAACTTTAGCACACTGTGCGATACTGCACTGCGGGAGTCACCTTGAGGCGGACAGCGTGGCCGTCCTGCAGGTCCTCAATGAAGCGCTCACAGAAGGCGGAGGGGAAGCTGGCGACGCTCCGCGGGCTCCACACTTCTCCTCGGCTCAGGTGGACCTCGTACGGACTCAGGGCCTCCCTCTCCCCCAGCTCCATCAGCTGGGAAAGAACTGCAGAGATACACCGGCTGCATCATTCGAGTATTCAAGGGGAAATACTTCTAACACAGGGTGTTTCGCTCCCAGCAAGACCACAGCTTAACTGCCATGTTTAACCTTGTTTTTGGAAAAGAGGAATCATTTGCTTTCATAAAACCCTGAACAGAAATTCTCATAAGACTTAATGATATTTGCATTGCCTTTTACAATTTACATTATTTTATCAGGAAATAATATTACTGCAGTAGTAAATGTTTTTTTTTAATATACTCTCCCACTGTTTTGTCTTCCATAACAGGAGAGATTTAATATTAGTATTTCCCTTACCAGATAACAACTCCCAGCCATAACCAGAACAATAATAGTAAACTTTATTTAATATAGCACCTTTAATGGTGCCTTCTCAAAGCGCTTAATAGAATAAAACATGCTTTTTGTTAACAAAGTCATTGAAGCATGCTAATTGAATTCTGTTTTTTAAATTACCAGGTGCTGTAAAAAAGTACAAGTAAAAATGAGCCTTGACGCAATGAGAATGAGCCTTTTAGGAATTTAGACAGACGTCTGTTGCTCACAGGCTGGCTGCTGCTTACCGAGTCTGGAGTATGCCTGCAGAACCTCAGTGAGGCCACCAGGTGGCGCAGTGATGTAGCAGAACTCAGTCACCTCCAGGCTGCTGAGGAAGGGACAGAGCGTGCCAAGCCAGGTCACAGGGGACAGCACAGCCAGACTTGTCCTCACCTGACCAGACCACAGGGAAGTCAGAAACTGGGGCAGGCAGTGTCTAGGTGCTCTGTCTAAGGGCTATACCAGCCAGCTCAAGAGATCCTGGCTTTCACTTAAACAGTGATCTTAATTATTATCACTTAATTGAGGTTTTATTATCACTTAATTCAGCTGAAAAGGTACCCTTATAAATATGCAGATATCTAAACTTTGAGGAGTGCCAAACTGCAGCAGTAAGATTGAACAAAAGTGTTATGGATAGAGCACATTTTTAACTTTCAACTTACCACAGCATACTTTTTTTATTATTTTGTATTCATTAAAATAATTAGAAACAATAATATTGCTTCTGTCTGCAAAAACAGTGATAACAGTGGGCCTCCTCTACCTCGAAACTCCCAGAAGCTCTTGCTTGGCAGACCAGTGTGAGGGCCTGACCCAGGACAGTTTGCAGCTGGGAGAGGTGGGCGGCTCTCAGGGCACTCTCCAAGCCATGTCCCTCTCCACCGGGGCCGCAGTACAGGTGCTGCCCCCTGTCTGTAAGTCTAGAGGAGCCCGGCTGCACCTGCTTGAGGATCTGGGCATCAGACCTGTCCCACAGCGCCACCCTGTGGGAAACGTGCACATACAAAAAAACTAAAATAAAAATCATAAAGGTGTGATTTGCTAGTTTTTATGCTTGCCAGAAAAAATGAGTCATAATTATGTACTTTAGCTTTGTTCAAATCAATAATTCATGATTAACAAATGCCAGAAGATAATAAGTTTGTGTCCCATGTCCTTTGCTTTAAGTCACTGACTTCTGAAGATGTGAAAAATGTGTAAACAAACTGAATTATTAAGCAAGTAATTGTTCAAGTAAAGGAAATCTGAAGATTTCTGATTCCAGATGTTCTCTAAATTACATACTTTGACAAATCGACTTAACAGCTCACAATCAAATCATTCCAAGTCTTTAGAAATTGGTGGTTACCTATAATACCACACTGGACTAAAAAAATCTCCTAGCACATGGCCAGGAGTGAAGACTCCTGCTCTGAAGTCCAATGTGTATGAAAGGATAGGACTACATTCACTGGAGGAATAAGTACAGGATGAGTTACCAAATATTCTGCAACAAATGGAGAACAGGATCTGTTCTGCTGTCACTTAGCAGTGTCCATGCTACAGAACATGCTTCAGAATCCCTCTAAGGTACTGTAGATGAAACATTCTGGAAAGTATTAATTGCTTCATACAAGTATAACAACCCCATTCCAGATCTGATCATGCAGCATTCTTAGTAGAAGGACTCTGCAAGTATCGAAGCACTGACAAGGACCTGCTTGTACAGAGCAGTGCAGCTTCAGACGAAGACTGTGCAGAATGAAGTTCAGAAGCAGAACGCACTCCGCCATCCCTCACCTCAGAGCCATCCTGCTGAACTCGTCCACTAAAATGGGGTAGGGGTTGGGGTGCAGGGGGGAGGCCGACAGCACCGTCCACAGGCACCTCTGCCAGCACCGATCCACTCCACAGTTGACCAGGTACTGCAGCAAACACAGTTCAGCATGTTGGGCTGGGGCAAAGACCTCCAGCAGCCCTTCACCACAAACACACTTCAGGAGTCCATCAGGACCACGTAAAGCAAAGCAATTAAGCATAAACCATTACATAAAGTATTTTGACCACTAAATCATTTTCCCATTTTTGCATTTGATCATACTGTACTGTCAGTACACTTTCAAGATTTATATCTTGGCCTACTACTGTATGTGCATCATAGCCCAGAAAAGTAAAAACATATGTCAATACACAAATAAAGTAACCTGAATTCAACTATTTGCTATTTGAATACATCCGTAATGGGATCTTAGTTTATATCCTGCTTACTGCCTAAACCTTGACACCTGGTTTAAATAGTGTATTTAGATGGTGCTCACCTGAAAATGTCTATATCAGATGGAAAAGCTTCACCCACCAGCTGCAGTACAGAACCCACCTGTGACAGACTGGCCTGCAGCTCTAAACCTCCGAGAGGTCCTCTTGCACCCTGGGAGAGGTCAACACAGCTTTCCATGTTGTACAGCAGATCCCTCGAGAATGCCAATGACATCTCAAGAGTCTCTTTGGGGTCCTGCCATGGGACAAAGCTGTGATAAGTGTGTGCAATACAGAATACTGTTCTGCACACCTGGTGACTCATCATAATATTACACTGCTCTTGTATGTCTGCACTTGCTACTGTCCCATGTTGCTGGTCCTGTGACCTGTTTATATAAACGTTTATACTTCAGAGATAAAGGAATCAGTCAGGCAAATAACCAACAGGAATCTTAAGAAGTTGCAGTCGCAGGTGGGTGTCCCTCAACGTTACCTCCGGCTCCCTGTCTCCTGGCTGCTTTCCCGCGGCTCGGTCTGCCTTCAGTTTCATGTCAGTGAGGACAGGCAGGCAGGACAGAGAGTCTGATAGCAGCTGGCACTCCAGCACCAAGCTGCACGAGCACCACTGTGGGGAGAAAGAGTCGTGGTATGCATCAGGGATCACCAAGAGCCTTATCCTTCTTTGGCATCTCACATTGCAGAGAACATTGCAGAGACAGCAGAACCTGTCTGTCACAGGATTTTGTTTCATATTATTATTGAGAATAGTGTACAGTACAATATGCTTTATTTACATTTTCAGTGTCATAGTCGGCTGTATCCAGCAGTGAGTGAGTTCATTCACAGCACTCACTAACGTACACTGTAAAATCAGGTGAGTTCGCAATATTTTATTTTATACAGTATACCGGTTATCAAACGAAAATTGCCTTGGATTGTTATGTCAGCCAAATTAACTAAGAATACTTTCTAAAGGTATAACCGACACTATACAGAGCCAAAACCAGCAATTTTTACAAATTTGACTTGAACTTGTACAAATGTTACATAAGGAACAAGTAAAGGTTTACTCCATGCTGAAAAAAGACGAAAAGAAACATGGGTGAGGAAGAAGGCTACACACCCGAAGATGGCTCCACAGCCGAAACGTTGTGTTTCTTTTCTTCTCTTTTCAGCATTAAATAAATCTCCACTTGTTCCTTTGCAGTCTACGCATGCTGACGCAGCTCCCTACTTTAACTACAAATGTTACATAGTCTTTCTGTCTGTGTTTTTGGAAAAAACAATCTCTGAAAAGTTTTGGGACACTCAGTCACATCTTTTGAAATGAAATGTGACGGGAGACAATGAGAGTGACTCATCCTCACCTCTCTCAGTTCATCAAGCCCTGCCTGACTGGGGCCCAGCTCCAGTCGGAGACACACAGATTCCAGCCAGCTGCTCAGGATCCTGGCATGAAGGAGGGAATCGCTGGAGAAACCCTCCTGGACGGCCCGGCTCAGAAATTCCAACATCAGCCCTCTCACCCTCCGCGCAAGAGCACCACACAGCTCTGCATCGGCCGCCTGCCACAAGAGCAGCACATACATTACCACATCCAGTCACGAGGACATCCTGTCCGCAGCCAACCTCATTCACTAGCAAAACAGGAAAGAATGTAGTGCTACAAAGCTTTTCTTGCTACTGGCAGCAAGCCTCTTCTAAGGACTAGTTAAAAGCTTGATCAAGAGTGCAGGTGTTATCTTTGATTCTAGCCACCTGATATTTCTATTTCTCGATGCTGCTCTGCTCTGCTCACTTGAGGGGCACAACACATTTCTTTCTAAATATTACATTAAACCTGTTATATGAACAAGAGCTTGCTAATTACATCCTCAGATAAATCACTAAGAAGAGGATAACTGCTTGAAATGAAAGATTGGACTGTGCTTTATCTTTGGATTCTCAGTGGTCACCTCAGTCGGTGTGCTACCTCACCTCCCAGGGCTGTGACTCCAGGACTCCACAGAGGGTGCGAGCGTGATGCCGTACAGCCCAAAGATGAGCGGCACAGCCATGCAGGAACTGATACATCTGTCCCAAGGTCTGATGGGAATACCATGTTGTGAAATCACACAGTAGTACTGCCACGCACCACAAATCAGCTTCTGCAGATTTCCCATTAACAGCAGTGCACAACAACAGAAAGCACTTTAATGCCTATTTTATATTTAAAACAGTGACTGGTAGCAAAAAAAAAAAACACCTTCGTTATTCAACACAAATATTTACCTCTTAATTTGGCAATGCTCTGTGCAAAACCAGACAACCTGAGGAAAAGAGGGAAGCCTTTCTTTTTTTAATATAAGTTTAGAAATCAGATTTAAAATAGTTCTGTACCCGAATGAAGAAAATGATGGGAGCAGACAGGCTCCTTCAAGATCCAATCAAGCAATTTTTCAGTTGAAAAGCTACAAGCACTGCATTAACATAGAGTGACGTGAAGTTCAGTGCTGACCAGAGGTGATATGGATATGAGGTCACCGTGAGTTGCAGTGGTCTGTGTTCTACAGCCACTAAGCTGAGAGAGCCCTGGCCACCTATTCCTAACCCTACCCCCCCCAGTGATGCTGACCCAGCTGAGCACTGCCAGCAGAGGAATTCCCATGACGGCAAGACCCAGGATTGAACTTGTGACGTCCAGATCACAGAGCCCAACCTCTGCCTGGCAGTAGTGCCTTCATCACCCGAGCCCCTGGGGGAGTAGAGGAGTTAGTGCTTAAGGAGTTTCATGCCACCTATTCACAGCTGATCACAAACAGATGTTAAATCATCTGAAAGCACAGACCCCAATCCATAAAACACAAGACTGAATGCTGAACAGACTTGCCAGCTAAAAAAACACAGCTTCAAGAAGGAGTATTAACAGGCATTAAACAAGATTTTTGAAAGTTTTTTTAAGAGCTAACACTTCAATACAAATAAAAATTAAAAAGAAATCCACATGCTTTTGAAACGGGGAAAAATCATGCATTCTGTAATCGAGAGAGCAGTCTCCCTCTCTCACCTCCAAAGGGGCGTCCTGTGCCTGGCCTCTCGCTGACCCAGGCTCAGCCGTCTCCGGCAGCAGGAGAAGCAGCACGCAGAGGTGGGCCACAGGCAGGGCATCCTGCGGCAGACGCAGGGCAGCAAGCCTCTTGATCAGACAGTCCCGCACTGGAGCGAACACACCCTGGGTACCTGCACTGCCACCTGGAGAAGCAGATCAGACATGATTTAAGAAGAGCTGCTTCCTCTTTTAGAGTCTTTGGCAACAATGCTGCATGAACGGTATCCTAGTTCCAGTTTCACTACACAAGTTCTCCATTTGTCCTTCCTGAGACCCCATCAGCAGCACTGAGTTCCAACACCCCAATGTTAACAGCTGCATGTTTGATGCAGAAGAGCTGCGTTAAATCAAGATGATTTTTTTTTAGTAAGGCTAAAGGCTTTACCATGCTTACAGTGTAATTAAACTCAGATAATACCATGATTGTGCATTACCACATGAATATTTTTTATGGAAGTGGCATATCAGAGTCATAAACCTAATGGTAAATCGTGGTACTATCATAACTCTTGAGGAGGAAAGTAGAATGGAAAAGAAAGCACTGTACAAGGAAGACAGTGGAAAATGTAATGGAGAACTGCAGTTAAATTGTAAAAGGCCCAGCTGGCGTCTCACCTGTGAGTGGGCCTGGGGGGTGTGGTCCTCTGGGCAGGAACACGCAAGTGTAGGCCTCAGCGTGGGCTTGATGTGGAAACAGGCTGGAGGAGAGGTGCACCAGGGGGCAGTCGGAGAAGTCCAGCACCCTGCTCCATGTGGCCAGCAAAAATAAAAACGCGTCACAGCACAGCAAACAAAACTTTGCCTTTGTTTTCTTTCTGAAGGGTCTGCGAGTCCCACAGCTGTAGTTCAAACTGACACAGATGGCTCAGAGAGACAGCTGCTCTGTTATGGATGACCACAGGATTTGTAATAACCAGACATGGCGTGATAAGAAAGGTTGATCATAACCGTGGGCAGGATTTTGCCAAGGTAAGAACACATGAATATTGAATTAACAAGCACTTTTTAAACTAAAATAAGCGTATTTCATGAGTAGGTCCCAACAGAACAAAACTCACAGAGACAGGAGTACCAGTGCCAGAGGAGATAGTTGTCTCACAGTGACATGATCTACAGGGTTGCATCTCAGTTAGAACTAGAAGAAATAGTTAATATTGGGATACTGATGGAATCAAGTGTGTTGCCTTTCACTCATGCACTGCATCTTGTCTGTAAATGACTACGGTCTGGTACTCAATGTGGATAGCCAGACAGCACAGAGATTTAAAACACTGTACTCGTCATTTGCAGAATTAATAAATCTTTGTAAATACCAAGATTCAATGTTTCGGTGTTGGCAGTCAAGGGAGTGGCATAACTGTATCCCTAAAATCGATCAGCTAGCACTCTGATGAGCCCGAGTACTGGGCTCTGTAATCACATACAGAAAATGTGTAAGCATGGTATGAAAATTAATTTGAATGATTGAATAGCACAAGTGAGGCTTAAATTTTCTGTCTCAGTGCCTCTGCACCCTCCTTGGCAATGCGACCTTGCCCTCTCACCTCTCCTCCCCGAAGCTGTCAGCAGTCTGGATGGCAATCAGGGTGTAGGCCTTAGTGCCCCCCTGGCGAGAACTGCCCACCGGGTCCTCTCTCCACACACACTCCACTTTCACTGGGAGGCGGGTGTCCAGTGACCTCTCCACGACAGCCTCAAACTCTGAACCTTGGGAAGCAACCTCCTCCTGAGGAACACAAGGGGGCGCTGTGAGAGAGGAGCGCTTGCTTAATAGCTACAGTATGATAAAATAGGGTGTTGGAGCTTTACTTATTCAAGCAGAGCACAGCCTTCTTCTGCCCATACGAGTGCATAACATACAGCTATAAGAAAAACAGGTGTGTATGGGAATATAAATGACATTTTCACTAAGTGTGCAAAAGCAGCCATATCACCCTGCAACTCACAACTGGCAACCCACTGAAGCTAAGCAGGTGTGAGCCTGGTCAGTACCTGGATGGGAGACCTCCTGGGAAAAACTAAGGTTGCTGCTGGAAGAGGTGTTAGTGGGGCCAGCGGGGGGCGCTCACCCTGCGGTCCATGTGGGTCCTAATGCCCCAGTATAGTGACGGGGACACTATACTGTAAACAGGTGCCATCCTTCGGATGAGACGTAAAACCGAGGTCCTGACTCTCTGTGGTCATAAAAAATCCCAGGGCGCTTCTCGAAAAGAGTAGGGGTGTAACCAATTGGCCCTTACTAATCATGGCCTCCTAATAATCCCCCTCTATGAATTGGCTACATTACTCTGCTCTCCTCCCCACTGAGAGCTGATATGTGGTGAGCGTTCTGGCGCACTATGGCTGCCGTCGCATCATCCAGGTGGATGCTGCACATTGGTGGTGGTGGAGGGGAGTCCCCATTACCTGTAAAGCGCTTTGAGTGGAGTGTCCAGAAAAGCGCTATATAAGTGTAAGCAATTATTATTATTATTATTATTATTAAAAGCCAAAAAACAGGAATGTCAAATTTTCTAGCTTCTCTACCAAATAACCTAATATCTTTTTCTGTAATGCAGACGTCATGGTATTCTAATACACAGTGCAGCTTCACCCTGGTCCTAGAAACTCTCAGTTCAGCAGGTTATAACAGGCCATTCTGATATCAACAGGTTTCTCACACACATGCCAAACCATGCAACTTTACAATGCAACATGATTACTTCACCTACCTAAGCTTTGACTTCATAATTATATTGCCCTGACATTGAAAAGCACTTTGAGATGACCTTTTTCCTGGTGAGGTTCGTGGTAATATGTAATAATGTATCCAGGATCAATGAATTACTAACTTCCAATCAGGCTAGATGAACCAAATGGCCTCCTCTTGTAACTGTTATATTAAGCAAAAACTGATCAATCAGTTGATTTAGATCCAAAGATTCTAATTGTTTCAATGGACGAGAAAGATTTTGTAAATGAGAAAAATACCTTGGAGAACACTTTATATCCTCCTTTGATATCCGTTGGAACAATTATTCTGAAAGGAGAGTAAAAAAAAACTTATCAAAGTGAAATGAGAATGTTAATTTCTGTATAAACAAGGGCTTTCTGTGATCACACTCATTGCTGATTCACAGTGATTATGATACATAAAGTGCTTTAATATGATACCGTAAAGTTCTGAAATAAACTGAAATTTCAAACATTTATTAGACACTGTTGAAAATGTCAGCAAACTAGTTGGTAACATGGGTTCATTCTTTATCTCTTATCAAAGCTTTGCATTTTTCCAGCATTGACTTGATAGTAACTGGTACCAAAACTTGTATGTTAAAGGCTGCAAAGGAATAAGTAATAGGTTTATTCCATGCTGAAAAGAGAAGAAAGAAAACACAACGTTTCAGCCGT
The DNA here is from genome assembly GCF_059453375.1 of Lepisosteus platostomus. NCBI lineage: Eukaryota > Metazoa > Chordata > Actinopteri > Semionotiformes > Lepisosteidae > Lepisosteus > Lepisosteus platostomus. The sequence goes on from NC_142623.1 coordinate 17,561,776, forward strand.
GAGCAAGATCTCCCTAAATGCTCACACCTGAAGAAGGCTCCACCGCGGAAACGTTGTGTTTTCTTTCTTCTCTTTTCAGCATGGAATTAACCTATTACTTGTTCCTTTGCAGCCTACGCATGCTGACGCAGCTCCCCACCTGAACTACTACACGTTAAAGGCTGTAAACTCTTCCGCAGGTTGTCACATTCATAAACAGCTTTAGATGCACAAAAAAAGAGCACAATATGGGTTTCAGCACTGTGGTGGACAAAACTGCAGCAGACAAGAAGCAGAAAAAAAGACAGCAAATGCAGAGAAAGCATACAAAATACTTAAGGTATATAATGAAATTGATATATGCATCTCCTCAGCTAAATAATAAATATGCTTAAAGGAAAACCTCGGCCTTAACTACATCCACCACTGAAGTGCACCTGCCCACTTGCCCACTGGTACCTGCCCAGATGATGCGAAGCAGCTGTAATGCACCAGTGGCCCCCCTACACAGCAAATCAGATGGTGAATAAAGTGAGAAAATGCTTCACCAGTTGAATTAAGGGAGATCTTTAAGAATACCAGACTGTACAAGCCAGTGATTAACCAAGACACCAGGGTTTACCTGCCTATTTTACAAACGGTTCCATGGTATTTTTAATGACCGGAAGGAACTCCCTACTGCTGATCCAACAGCATCACTTACAGCAGAAAACTAAATTTCTTTATACTGTAGGCATTCCTTACCGGTACTGACCAGATCCAGCCTTGCTCAGCTTCGGCAAACTGACAAAACCAGAATATACAGTACAGCATGATGTTAATACTGCTGTCAATAAACAAGGCCCCTAATGAACAGGTTAAAGATGAATCTCCTAGGTCTTGGACAAAGTATTGACAAGCACTTCTTTGATTGTGACAAGGAAAAATTAATCTATCCCAGAAAAAAAAACAGAATCATCTCCGGAACTGAAAACAGCACTGAACTAGGGGTCATCTAACAGGACCTATACAATGGGCCAGAGCGAGGCTGGACAAGTCAAGATATAGTACACAAGGGACCTGTTCTTTAGGATCTGAATGATTTTTTTTCTTAGCATCAGTGCCAACAAGGAGAGGACAGAGGTTGCGGATACACCCTTAAAATATTTCCTAGCTGGCCCCTCCCCATCACCTCCTCCTGAAAAGCGAATGGGAAGCAGGCAGAAGTGGAAAAGTGAAAGGGTGATACAGTCACTTTGCCCACCACTTTTCTCAGCTGACCTGAGCAGACGATGGCGGCCATTCTGGCTTGTCCTGATGACATCTCGGCGGACACAGCTCGCGTAGAGGACACGGGCGCGCTGGGCATCTGGGCCGGCAATTACATAAATCTGGAGGATGTCCAATGAGAATGGATGGGGGAAGAGCGTACCAGTAAAGACACAGAGGCCTGTGAGAGCAGCCAGCACCTGGATCTGAAATGGAGAATGCGGCGCTGTTAGACTGAAGGTAATAGCTTGCTTTGTGCCCTCATGGGAAAGTGAACATTAGGCTTGCTCTTGTGAAAAAACAAGATGAATAGCCTTAATCTTAATTAGAAAGAGCAAAACAACAACAAACTCACTGTGTATGGGCTGCTGTGACTCAGGGTTGAAAGCGAAGGGGTCACATCATCAATCAGCCAATTAAAGTGCTTGCTTTTCTCTGGGTCAACACAGCGGAGGATGCTGGGAAGTCCCCAGACATGGGAGCAGCCTTTAGCCCCTGAGGAATGACCATTCAGAGAATAAAAGAGAGATGCAACTACTGTACTGTACTCTTTAGAAGGCATGACAAGTCATGAACTGCTTTTAAAACGTCAGGTTACTTTGTGGTGTTGTGTCCTCCCAGAGCACAGATAAAACCACAGCTAAAGATCTGCACTTCCTGTGTCTGAGTCACCCAAACTATAAGGGCAACCAGAAAGCATCAACAGCCTGCCAGTCTTTCACGTCATGAGATGAGTGTGGCTGAAAAGGATAAAAAGAAAGCAGGAACAGGATTTTGTTGCACAATGGCACATTACGTTTAATGTTAGGATGCTGTTGTGCAACGTTGCATTTTAGCAACAAAACACTGGCTGGGAATTATTATATTTTATCTGTCATCCTAATGCACCCTGGAATACAAATGTTTGACAGAAAAATCTAGTCTAGAGATATACATTAGTGTCAGCAGCAATTTGTGAAGGATGAATATTATGAACAGTGAGCAGAGATTCTGCTGAAAAAAATGCACTGTATCAGCAAAACCCTCTGCTCTCCAAAATGAGTATCTTGTTGAGGTTGCTTTAAAACCTCCATGAGTAAGAAAAGTAAACCAGTGTGGCCCACACAACTGACCTGCAATATATCGAACAGCAGTGAGGGTTGTGGGAAAGGTGACATCTTCCCTGAATTTCTTCTCCGTGTCTGACTGAGACAGCCTGATCCTGGAGTTAATACAAGACACCTGCCACAGTTCCAGAGATAAACTTGTTGTATTTTGCATTTTAAAACCACTTAATTTTGAATATCCAGCTATTAATTTGGAAAGCAAGAGAAAGGAAACATGTACACTTAAAAGCGTTGAGGAGTTGTCCAGTAAAAATCAATAGAAGTAATAGTGAGCTGGACAGACAGGGGATCAGATAGATCTGACAATACTGGGACAGTATGGTGAACCTTTCCAATACTTCATTTTAGACTAATTTAAAATGTGGAATGTGGAATGTGGAATGCAGAGTTTCACTTTCCAAGATGTTAAAAGCTCCAAGCAAGTTGTGTGTTTTAAATCTTGAATTAATCTGAAATGAGTTTAGATAAAGTTTTAAAAACTAAAAAAGTGCAGAATTGTGACCCACACACCTGCTGGCTTTTGTTCCAGGAGAGCCCTCAGTTACCTGATCAAACCCTTCTTCGACTTAACAAGATTAATCTGAACTGTTTGTTCCCAGCTTTTCAACACATTAGAGCTTTAGCTATTGTATTTTACTGTACTGTATATGTGAAATCAAGTTCCAAACTTGTGACAAGAAACAAAGTGGAAATACTCAATTTAAGAAGCAACGTCTTCAATCTAGTGAGGCTTCAGTTATCTAATGAACGTGGGATGGTGTGTGTGTGTGTGGGGGGGCTCACCAGTACCAGGACTGCTCTAGGAGCTACAATGCAGATTGCTTGTAAAGTTTGCTGGCCTATTCAGATATATGTATGGTGAAAACAGGGTACTGCAGAGCTGTGACATCCAGACAGTAAACACCAAATAGCTTCACGTGTCCTTCCTTGGATCTTAATCGCCATACCATCATGAGCGCCGTGCACATGAACATGGTGGTCACACTTAGCCAATGTACCACCGTAAGAATATAAAGCTGACGAGCAAGAGGAGGTCATTTGGCCCGTGTAGCTTGTTACGTTTCAAAATTTTCACCTGAAAAGCATCAACAACAGGACTGGGTAACTTGTTCCTGACTCCCACAGCCCTTTATGTTAAGATGTTCTCAACCTTAAATGTATTTCAAATGTAGTTGCCACTCTAGTTCACTTCTTTGAAAGAAGCTCGCTGGGTTGTTTCAGTCAATAGCTTTGAAGATTTTGAATACTTAAATCAGGTCCCCCTTTCCACACCCATAGTAGTCTCTGCTCAAGACTAAAGAGATTATGTTGCTTCAACCTGTCATGCCAGAAGAGTTCTTTAAAAAGGGTTGGGAATGCCTAGGAATGTACCTGCCAGGTACTCTTGATCTATGGTTTGTTCCCCACTGATTATATTTCTTTTTACTTAATTTCACTGTCCCACTAGTCACGATTTTCACAAAGCTGCCTGCATAACAAAGCTCCTGTCTTAAAAGTAGCCGGCCTACAGACAAGCGGAGACTCCAAGACCTAACTCACCTCTCTGCCTGCCACCGAGCCCACTGCATGAACACAGGGTAGGGGTTGAAGGGAGGCTGGGGCCGGCGCAGCACCTCCGCACACAGGGCCTCCATGCCACTCTGCAGTCCAGTCTCCTGCAGGTACCCCCACAGCCGGTTCACACCCCGAGCCGACTCTACGTCACTTGGCTGGGGGCGCTGGGGTCTGGCCACTGCTTGCTGCATAGCGTCTGCTTCTTAGTGGTTCCCTAATAAAAAAAAAGGTCAAAAGGTGAATTCAAAATACTGTACAGTTAGACCCTGGTGCAACACCACAGCCAAAGTCAAGGATGACTACTGTTTTCATCAGTAGGTCTAAGACTTCTACATTAGCGTGTCCAGAGTATTTAGTCAAATGAACACATTCTTTAGCTGTCAATTCAAATGTAGCATATACAGTGCCTTGCGAAAGTATTCGGCCCCCTTGAACTTTTCAACCTTTTGCCACATTTCAGGCTTCAAACATAAAGATATACATTTTTTATTTTATGTGAAGAATCACCAACAAGTGGGACACAATTGTGAAGTGGAACGAAATCTATTGGATTTTTGAAACTTTTTTAACTAATAAAAAAATGAAAAGTGGGGCGTGCAAAATTATTCGGCCCCTTTACTTTCAGTGCAGCAAACTCACTCCAGAAGTTCAGTGAGGATCTCTGAATGATCCAATGTTGTCCTAAATGACTGATGGTGATAAATAGAATCCACCTGTGTGTAATCAAGTCTCTGTATAAATGCACCTGCTCTGTGATGAGCACCTTTATGGTCTTAGCAGTGACAAACCAAGGTTCAAATGCACCTACTGTACCAACTATAAAATTAAATGCTTTTATCAGAATCCCCATATATTTTAATATGATTTAGCCATTTCTAAAGCATTTGCATCTGGGAAACAGAAGCAGACTCATAGGTCATGGCCTCCCATTAAAATGTCAAATAAATCTTAGAGAAATTTAGCTAAAAAGTCTTTATATATAGCTCATGCAATAGTTATGTGCACAGATCCGTATTCTGCTGTTGTCTTTATTGAGCTTGTATTTTTATAAACGGCTGTGTACAGTGAGATTGTGTCTGTGCTAGAGGTCAAAAGGTCGCATTGTCCGAATTACATTAAATAATTTGTGTACCTTATATTACTTAATGTCAAACTTATATATTTTATAGTTATATGTTGATGTGAACGCATTAATCTTGTAATAATGTTTCACTCGTCACTATCTGTAACCTGACCTTTAAGCTAATGTGATTTACCAAACTAATAATATTCTTATTTCAGATATACAGTAGATATTACTTTTTTTCAGAATCGTATCTCGACACAAAACCATTGCATTTAAAACTAACTCGGCATTCGCAAAACCAAATGTGAAACCGAAGGAAACGCAGTTTATTTACCGGTGCAACCTGTGTCTGTGCAGTTACAGTTTAAGTTTCGAGAAGAATGTGGGCGAAATTAATTCGCCGTTTAAAACTGCCTTCCCCAGGTACTGTAGTTAAATCGCGAACGTTAAGTCCCCGGGTTGAAAACTGGTGAAATCGCGTGTTTTTACCGCTCCGTAGGTCAGTGTGTCCTGCTGGTTAAGGAGAGAAATGCTGTTTCTTAGCAACCAGTCAGGTAACACCGCCGCCGCCGCACCTGTAGATGGTGAAGAACGACGTCAACCAAGCAGTTTTAATGTAATACTTTCAACAAAACAGTTTAATAAAATGAGAGGGATAGAAATGATGGCTACGCAAACGTTAAACTGTGGCTACCGTAAATGTATCTGTAAATTACAGGCTAATGTGCACTTACGAGTAAATAAAAACCTTTGCATCTTCAAGCCGATACTGCCAATAGACTGTATTTTCTTTCCGATCGTATTGTTTTGCAAAAGGATTTCACGATAAGTTAGGAAAAAACAATTAAACAGCACAACAGATCATCCAATGTATGTTCCCCCGCCATGTACTGTATACTGTACTGTGTACAGTACTGTGTACTGTATACGGTGAAATTATATTCACTAGGTTATACAGTATGTTAAAAAAATACTTTCTAAAAACTCTTCAGACTGCTCCACACAACCGCCACATTACTGTTTTATTTCAGTCAAACCTTCAATTTTCGCATTATTCTTTGTGTTACGGGATATCTTGGGGTGTCTTAAAGCAACTAAATGTCTGTAACACAAAATACGGATTATAATATGGAGTTTTCACGTGTATATCATGTTTTATTAGTTATTTTACTTGAAAATAAATGTTACCCCTTACAGGTGTTTCCGAAGTTCAGTTTTCTATTGCACCCTATTTTTCTAATGCTTGAGAGCGGTAACATGAGTAATTCACTTTGCGGTTATCGTGCTGATGTGCGCAGTTTTACATACAGTACAGTACGTCCTGCTCTTGCACTAACTGGACATCTCTGTAAGTCTGGTGTAACTGCGCACAAAATAGCGTTTTAGCATACTAAACATGCTTTATGTTAGATCTCACTATGCAGTGCTCAAAACCTTTCTTAATAGAGACTAGACCTCCTAAAAATAACAGTAGATTTTATTGCATTTCTGTCCGCATTGTATTAAAAGGGGTCAAGGTGATGATATGATACCGAGTGCTGGTTAACTTGCTGCAGTTTTCTCAACCCAGAGCAGGGGCCACAGTGTTTCCTTTGGCTAGCCTGCTGAAGGCTGCATCTGATGGACTGTAGGTTAAAACCGATGGAAAATAACAGATCTCTGACACTCCTCTCAGTCTCACTGTGCTCTGATGGACTGTACAGGCTCTAGTTTTCATTCCTTTCAGTCTCAGAGTACAACCTGAATTATGGTTGTATAACATAAGATGTTTGGTTTCCACTTTATTTTTTTCAACTGCAACGTGAATTAGAACATTTCGCATGCACAGTGTTGAGGTGGGGAATGCTGTCAGCCTCCAGAGCTATGTAATAACTGCACATACAGTTTCCTTATTTTTTCTCTACTTAGTAAGGCATTTAGAAGAATGGTAGCAAGAACCCAATGGAACACAGACCCCCTTGGTTTAGTATGGTATGTTTCTGATGGGGTCCACATTTCTGAAACTCCAGCATGGATTGGAACCGCTGGAGGAATCAGGCGGGTGGCATACCACTATTGCGATTTGGCCAGACCCAGCAAAAAGCTTGGGAAAAAAAAGCTGCAGTAAAATATTCACAGAGATATTGTTGGGTTGAGTAAATGGAGATGTGCCAAGTTAAAGGCCAAAAAAAAAAAACAGAGGAATGTCATCACGACGACGATGATGATGACGGCGATGAATCACTTGGGGTGCACGAGTGTACTACAGGCCAGCATGAATGATGCTGGGGTCACTCAGTCAGAGCATGATTGGTTCATGTCAGGAAGAAGGGTTAAGCCCAAATTATCAGCTCTCCCACCCAGCCCTGCCCTTCCACTTCCTCTTTTGTACAGGAAACACATTGCTGGGCTTGGACACTTTGGACACAGCCGACACTGAGAGGACTTCTTCTACAGGACGGGATCTAGCAATGCCTGAGCTGCACACTCCACTCACTATAGAGAAACAGAGTGGGCAGAGGCACACGCATGCTAGTTTGTGCTGATTTGCCTATTATCTACTTGAGTTTAGGAACAAGTATACAGACCAAGACTACCAGCTTCTTCCCCCAGGCAGTTAGACTGCTAAACAGCCAACCACAGCAGACGCCTGCAATGACCTCCTTGAACTGACAGGTGCAGCGGCTCCCTCCTGTCACATACGAAGAGCAGTAAATACCTCCTATCCTTGTGTTACTTTTGCACAATCTGTAAATTGTATAGTAAATTGCAATTGCATAATTTATTGTATCCTTATTTTTTTGTTTTCATGAATTGAATCCCTATAAATTACTGTCCTTTTACTCTTCTATCCCACGGACAAAGCATGTCATTGGCAACAACACGGCTGTATGCTGTACTGTTCGTGACCGACCAACCGACCAAATTTTCTTAATTATAATTTCTGGGGAAAAACAGAATAATCTCTACATGAGAAAAGAGAATAATCTATTTTTTCAATCACTAACAGATCATACCTCAGTGTCAGCATTTTTTCTTATTGCGTCTCGTACAAGCTTCATAAGTGTTTTGTACTTCCAGTGTAATTTTCCGTTTTGCTGTTTCCACACCAACTACAATCTGCGGATTTGTTCTTCCAGCACAAACATTTCCAGAGCTCAATGAGAAGAGACATGAGGGTACAACAAATCAGCCAGCTGCATGATGCATCACTCATTTGGCTCGTTTGGCTGGTGCATTGTTTTGGGAAATAGTTTCAGAAAGGCTTTATAATAAAGGATAATAATCTTTTTCTCTTGCTATATTCCCCCTCCTCCCTTATTTTGGTATCGCCAACTCAGCTCCACTTCCATCACCTCTACACCAGGACAGAAAAGACGAGCTCAGCGGGGCCTTTCCCCTGAAATGAGCACAGCCTAATATCCCCCATTTCTCACAGTACTCAAAACAGAGCTACAGTACCACACGCTGCAGGAGTCCCACCGTTCTCTCCAGTAACACAAAGGTTTCACAGGTGGCTGGTGAGCCTCAGTGGACACCCTGTCCAAATTGGGCCAACCATTGCTGGCATGCCCCATTAATTGGACACCATCGCACAATGTCGGCTAATGACACTGCACAGACCACCGGGCTCCAGACAGGGGTCTCTACTGGTTAATTCACTCCCAGAAGCCTTTTCAGAAGGTATTGTACTGGTAGAATACCTTCTCAATGTGATATGTCCAATTGAGAAGGTATTCAAATTTCCCATTGGTCTGTGTCTGCATATCTGAGAATACGTCTCGTAAAAAGAGTTCATTATTGTCAATAAATCAATTAATTGAATTATTTCATGGTAAGGTGGCAGGAACAATACAACCATGGGAGCAAGATCTTCTCTGGCCAGTTGATTCAACAGGTGTAGGAAGCCATTTCTTCTTGTCTGAGAGCCCTTCTGTACTGGCAGGGCAGACATTTTGCCCTTCAGGCGCGTGCGGGCATCTGCCGATTCAGGATGGCAGCCAAGACCGATGCCACAGACCACAGCGAGTCGGCAAGCTCGCCGCAGACGGCAGAGGACACAGGGTTGCAGCATTTTCCAACTTTGTGGGTCCAGATGCTTCTCTCACACACCCCACTTCCAAACCCAGCTGCTTGCCATGTGTGGGAAAATAAAAGCGCTAATACTGTATGTAGGTAAGGAATCTACAAAGAACGGCTATACACCTCCCCCCGTATTCTGATCTGCTTATCTAAGCTTAATGTGAAACTAACTGAGGAACTGTACTAGGCTAAACTCAAGAAAGCATGTGAGTAGCCTTACCAATGCTTTAAGTTTTATAGTCTGTGTGTGCACTCTCATTCTGGATGATTTCCAAGGTCAGTCCGTGCATGCTCCTGAGGGATTTCTGCAAAAAGCCCTGTGGCACAAGATAAATACATCTCCCTTTACTGCAGGCAATTGGTGTCAGAAACCAATGGCCTTTCAGATGGGCTAGAGAACAGAGCCGGTGAGGTACTGCCTTTCCTGAGACCGAGCATCAGAATGGGAAAGAGCCTAGAACCAAATCCAGTGAGGTAGCAGACATTTCAGCCATTAAAGTCAAAGCTGCTAGGAACACAAGTCATTCCTTATCAGTGAATAGACCACAACTGCCTTTTGTACTAAAAGAGGTCATCTCATCATGTACCTGCAAAAAACAGTGGGAAACTGTTCACTCTTTGATTTATCTCACACCGAGCAGGAACACTTCAGAACCTCTGAACAAGTGCACTCCATTATTACATTTTGGACAGGAAGTTCTGTATTTATCCCAATACAATAAATTCTATTTTACTAATGTCAGGCTGATTAAAAGCATTTTTAAACGGAGCAAAAACAGCCCGCTTGCCTTTTGGGTGCCAAAACTGTAAAGAAGCATTAAACGACAACAGCAGAAAAGTAACACCCATAACTATTAAACACATCCCTGTGAACACAACGAGGAGGAAATAAAAGAAACAAGGGGAAAGGGAGATATCGAACTCTATTCTGCAGTAACCTTTGTGATGTTAGATCTAAATGGAATTAAGAAAAAAACTCTCTGAGACATTCACAAGCATGACAACATTTTTTCGAGAAGCCTTTAAAGCAGCGGAAAATTGGCGGACTTATCTGTTTTTTTTTAATAAAGTCCCATCTGGAGATGCCAATAGCGAAGCCCCTGTTATCACCTCCAGGACAGTCAGCGGCTGATCGCTCCCGAATGGCAGATAAACAGCCCCGGTTTTAATCTCCCTTGACAGCACAGGTCTTCCAGGAAACCGCTCTTCCAACAAAACGAAAGAAAAAAAGGCAGAAAGGTTTGTTGTTTTTTTTAGTGGAGTGAGTAAAAGAGTGAACAGAATTTTTTTCCCTATTCAAGAAAAAAAAGGTCTAGCTGTCAACGAGAACACCACATGAAATGGGGTTTAACTTACTACTCCTAAATGATCTGCAGGCCACAGTTCTCCAGCTTTTAACCAGGATGGTACTGGAGTTTAAGTCTTACACAAACCCTGCAGTTTAGTTTGCAGTGTGTGTCACAACCACATCAATTGCATCTACTATAAAAGTTACATTTTATGGTAAAAACATAATGAAAATGTATGTGGATCCAGGTGAACACAGAAATTCAACCAGAGAAGATGCATTTCCTATAGCTTTTCACAGCAACCGGCCTCATCGTAGAAGATGTTTGATCAATTTATAATGTAGACTTAGCATGTTCAAAATAAGTATTCAGAGAAACTGCATATGGATATACAGTATGCATCTTTTGCGCGTTGACTGGATGTACTTTTTTATCGTAACTCCATTTGGATAAAAGCATCTACCAAATGAATAAATGTAAATGTAAAACTGGCAGGTTCAAAAGCAGCCCTCTGATTTTCTACTGATTGCCTTGCACAGCACTCAGAGAAAACATTGTCCTGGGGAAGAAGTCGTGGTGGTGTTACAGCACTACCTTGGGTTTTACAGTGCGTATCCAATGCATATACAGTACACGTGCTTCACTGTGCCTCCATGATGATGACCACATCTCACTGTGCTTTTACCTTATTTACAACACAAGAAATCTGAGGAGCATTACTGATCTGACTGAGCTACAGTAGCATGTCATTCTATGGCCATTTATTGTAAATGCACTTTTTAAAGTTTCATTTGTGTGTTTAACAAAAGAACATTCGTTTTGAAGAAAACCATTTAGAATGAATACTAAATTACACACACACATTATTAAGTGCACAAAGCCTGTTTTCTTAGATACAAATACACGAATCACTCCCACATCTGAGTCACTCCTGTTTATAAGTGGAAGATAACTCTGTGCCAAATTTATGGATGTTTTTTTCATATTGTCAGTATCTCTTACTGCTGTAATGTCTTATATAAACCACCCCTTCAAAAAAACATTAAAATGATTACAGCACTGAGTGGTTCAAACTGTAATTTAAGAAACCTCCATTGCCAACACATTTTCAGAACCAGCTCTGCAAATGACTAACTCTTCTGTCCTGTCCTGTGGTGTTTTTTTTCTGCTACCAATAAGGTTCTTATTCAATGATATGATTACAAAACAAAATTCTACTATCAGGGCAACTTCTATCTGAAGTGCAGGAATACAACCACTGCATCACCCATGATGTTCATAACCACCATGCACTTGATCGTCTGCATCAGGACCTGCTGGATGCTAAACACCCATGTTACCAGATTCTAAGCACAAAGCACAAGCTGCCACAAGGACCGCAGTCTTCTTAATCTTCTTAAGCAAACATGATGCTGCTTGATTTGTGCTTGTGATCAGTATGATCTATCCAAGTCTTCTGTATGATATTTCCTTTTTTCCAGCATTTTCCCCCAAGCTCTTGCAGTAAAATGATACAGAGAAGAGTCTGACTTCAACTGTAATGACTATGACTTTAATGATGCAGAAATGGCTCTTATTATTGCAAGCCAGGGTTCAAGCATTAACCAGATTTCCATGTGCTGCTCTTGTGCTGAAATTTCTAACTTGGATTCCACCAAAGCAACAAAGCGAGTGGCTTGTTCACGCACTGACTCACAGTGTTCTAGGAAATCCCACTTATTTAAAACTAAGTGATGCCTTGCTAAGGAATTCCAGATATGCACCACTGAAATCTAATTTCAAATAAATTCAATTATCTAAATGAAAGCTAATTATACTAAAACAAAGTTTCAAGCAGCCACCCAATGGGAAATAAATGGTTAAAAAAAACCTGCATCTTAGTTTCCATTTGTGCTTTAATAACTCGCATTGGCTGTGAAAAGTACTATAATCCAAGTTGAAAAACACCTGTCTACAGAAGTAATGTACTGACAATGTACATAGAACATTTTGCATCACATCTGCTCTGGCCTAAAAGGTATGTTATTGAAAGCTCAGCATGGCACTGCGAGACAATACAGGCCAGAGCAGCAGCAATGCTTCGCTATCTGTTGATCCGTATTACCATAGTTACCATACTTACCATAGTAGCTAATAGAAGTACCTTCTACATTCAGTTCATGACTTTAGCTAAATGTGCTCAGCTTTTCTAGGCAATTGTCTTAAATACACAGGGAACACTTTCCTCCCCCACTCCAACGACATACTGGTACAGTAGGTCAATTGGCTTCTGGGGAAAACTGTTGTTCCTGGTGTGAGTGAGTGTGTGTCTGTGTTTGTGTCAATGTATGCCCTGTATGCCGAGACTGGCGTTTCGTCCAGGGTGAATCCCCCCCTTGTGCCCATTTCTTGCCAGTAAAGGCTCTGGTTCCCCCAACCCTGTATTGGATTGAGAGGTTAAAAAATGGATGGATGAAGAAAAAAACACTGCAGCTGACAAATCACCTTGAATCTGGCTCACATTGTTGCACAAGATCATCGATCTTAAGGTTAAGCCTGATACTTCTGCCCTTGACCTTTGTTTAATGACCAATGACCTATTGTGACAATACAATTTTTATGAAATGTGTATTGCCCTCATTTACACTGGCTTTCCAAATACAATCAATTCCACTGAACAGCAATTAGCTAGGAAGATCTGTTACAGGAATAGTGAACTAGATTGCTATGCAAGTAAGCACCATTACCAGTTCAGCAACCGCGCCACCCTTAAATGTCTTTTGAGTGAAGACACTTTTAATATCCTTTCCTGTCTCAAAGAATCCCAGAGACCAGGTGGCGTAATGGACACTCTATGAAAGCAATAGAAGGACAAAGAAAGTCAGGAGACTCCAAACCATTCATCTGATATACAAGTCCTTGCACAAGGACTGATTCTTTTCAGTAGTCTTCCAGGCAAAATATGTCACTTAAAGTAAAGTGGCACTGTTGTTTGAATTCAGACACTGGAAATTATTTTAAACTTTTTTTATTAGAAGAGGAGGACTGGTGAGCCACTCTACTGTTTCACTGAAGAGGGGTCAGTTGACCACTTCACTGCTCTGAGCTCAGTTAGCACACGGCCTTCAGACAAGAAAACCTGACGCCCTCTTCGAGAGCTGAAACTGTAACAAATAGCAGGATCCCCCCTTTTGCTTATTCACTGGAACTTGGTGCTTCACAGCAGTTGAGGGGAACATGCAAAAACAGCAACTGAATATTCATGAGCCAAGCCCCCCCCCCTCCTTGCAGAAAGAGGAGTAAAACCTACAGAGCAGAGCAAGAATGTGAGAAAGAGAGAATGAGTGGCCAAATGGAACACAAGTTGTGAAACGTCTCCTAATTTCTGTGTGTAACTATTATTGAATTCCACTGTTTTACTTTTCAGCCGTGAGACAAAGTTCAGGAATCTAGCAGAGGAGATCAAGAGGAGAGTATTTTTTTTTCTTTAATGTCAGACTTGTTATTTTCAGTTTGTTTTGCATTTAATATCGTCCATGAAAACTGACAAGATGGCTCTGACTCAGGCTGTCCTGCCGTCGTTCAGCTCTTTTTCCAACTTTTGTAACTCCCCGGAAAATGGGAAAGTAAGTTTTATTAAGTAAGTTTCTATTTCTCTGTGACTTGTTCTTGTTTTACAGACTGTGCCAGCAAATGGTAACATCCTCAGATCAGGTAGTACCGTCACCATTATGGTGGTCTCTTAATTATAAATCTCGAGTTGATATTGTTGCTATATTTACTGTACAAAGCTGTGAAAAAGTAAGTACACCCCCTTGAAAAGGTGTGTTTTTCAACATATTTGCATGTATGGATATGTGATCTTTGTTTCAACAATACTGATAGATAAAGGTGATCTAATTTAACAAGTAATAATGAAAACTATTCATTTATTCAACAAAATAAAGTCAGAAATGCAATTGTCTGCTGTGGAAGAAATAAGTACACCTCCTAGCTTCAATAGCTGGTGTTACCCCCTTTGGCAGAAATCACTTCTTGTAGGCGTTTCGTGTAATTGTCTATCAGTCTCCTACATCGACTTGGATAAATTTTTGCCCAGTCCTCCTTACAGAACTCCTTCAACTGTGTGATGTTTGAGGGCTTTCTTGCATGTACTGCCCCCTTCAAGTCCCCCCACAGCATTTCTGTGGGGTTAAGATCTGGGCTTTGACTTGGCCATTCCATAACCCTCCATTTCTTCTTTTTGAGTCATTCTTTTGTGGATTTGTTTGAGTGTTTTGAGTCATTGTCTTGTTGCAAGGTCCACTTACAGTTCAGCTTCAGCTTTTTGACAGATGGCCTCACATTCTCCTCAAGTACTCTCTTGTACAATGTGGAATTCATGGTTGGCTCCATGATGGCAAGCTGGTCAGGCCCTGTGGCAGAAAAGCAGCCCCAAACCATAATGCTTCCACCACCATGCTTTACAGTTGGTATGAAGTTCTTTTGGCAGTTTTTGGTTTTTGCCAAACATGACTTCTGGCTTTGTGGCCAAACAACTCTACCTTTGTTTCATCAGTCCAGAGCACATTGTTTCAATAGTCCTGATCTTCACTTAGATGTTGTCTGGCCAACTTCAGTTGTGCATCTATATGTGCATCTATATTCAAAGGCTTCTTCCTTCCTGACCTCGCATGTAGGGAAAAGTTGTGCAGTCTCTTTCAGATGGTTGACTCATGCACTTTGACATTGACTGAGGCAAGACTTGCCGGTAAATCCCTTGATGTTATCCTGGGGTTCTTGGAGACTTCCTGCAGCATTTTTCAGTCAGCTCTTGGGCTGAATTTGGTGGGACAACCTGGCCTGGATAGATTGCCAGTGGTTTGAAATTTTCTTCATTTGTAGATGATCTTTCGGACAGCGAAGTGATTGACTATAAATTACTTGGAAATGGTTTTAAAACCCTTCCCAGACTCATAGGCATCAACAATCTTTCTTCCGAGGGCCTCAGAGAGCTCTCTTGATCTTGG
Organism: Lepisosteus platostomus; assembly: GCF_059453375.1. Lineage (NCBI taxonomy): Eukaryota > Metazoa > Chordata > Actinopteri > Semionotiformes > Lepisosteidae > Lepisosteus > Lepisosteus platostomus. The sequence goes on from NC_142623.1 coordinate 17,577,068, forward strand.
CATGATGTAGCCACACACTTCATTTGCTAAGACCAAACCAGATCATACAGTAGGTTTCTGATGTTTATATAAGGCAGTGCCCTCCAAGTTACTCTCGAATGATGTTCTAATCAATTGCACCTGTTTTGGTGCACCTGATTCTAATTTTAGGCATTTGATGCAATGATAAAGGTAGGGGTGTACTAACTTTTTTAAAAGGAAATTGCATTTCTGTTGATTTAAATAGTACAAATGAGTGCAAAATGTGATTTTTGAATGTTATTTTTTAAAATGAGATCACATTTATCTATCAGTATTGTTGAAATTACGATAAAATATCCTTTTGTCCAAAAATGTAAAAAAAGACAAACCTTTTCATGGGGTGTACTTACTTTTTCACACCACTGTATAAACTTTCTACCTCTGACTCTGAAGTGCCTTTATCAGGCAGGCCAGCATCAGACATGGCTTTTCTTTACTGATATCATGCAATCTCTGGATTTGAAAATGCACACAGGCCTCTCTACAAAGTGTTTGGCTGTTTAACAGTACGGTATACACAACCATTCACTGTGTCACTGTGTGGAAGTCAGAGTCCAGAGCTCGGCTGAGGAGGATTGTCTGAATTCAGCGGTGAAAAGCGAGAGTTGAGCTTGCAGAGAGACGGGAGCAAACTCGTCCCACAGCTGCCAGTTCAGCCAGCCCAGGTCTTGTGTGTGCCCCCTCCTTTTTACTCCTGCCTCTGTGAATCAGGGGACCTCAGCTGAATTACCGTCCCAGTCCAGTGTTACTCTGTTCCTTACTTTAAATACTGTGACAGCTACACACTTATCTGAAGGGAGATCAATGAGACATATTTGTAAAGGTAATGTCAACTCCCATCTCTTTTTAGCAGATACATTTGAAAGGGAGTGATTGCAATAACAGTTACTTTGGCATATCCCTAGAAGTCAGCCTGACAGTTGTTAACAGAAACAGGTCAATGAAACAATTGGGGTAATTAAATGCACAAATAATCAAATATTCCAAATAGGGAGTTCTTATAAATAATTATTTGTTCTATTTTGTCAGTTATTTTTTATTTCAATGCAACATAGAAACAGATGTTCTGTGCAACTTTATTTCTCTCTGATTTTTGTCAACTGTCTTTGTCTCAGACATGGAAAATGGAGGATGACACACTGACCCCAGCTTTGGACATCACAAAAATGGAAATGGGTTCCGATCCTGGGTTTAGCTATGAGCCCCAGAAGGCACTGAGAAATGAACTGGAGGATAAGGAGGACGAGAACAGTGCCAGCTGGGATGTGGAGTTCCTTTTGTCTGGCATCAACAGCCCAGGCTCTGATCTGGGTCCAGCAATGAACTGCAATTCCCAGCAGCCTTTGCAGGCAGAGCAGAGGAAGGGTCACAATGGATTGTACCAAGTCAAGGAGGAGGAAGGGGTTATATTGAAACAGCAGCCCAATATGGACCAGCAGCTCCAAGCCAACAGCAGCCTGATGTTAGAGCTCCTCTCCCCTCAGCCCCTTCTTTCCACTTTCCCAGACATGCTCCAGAACAGCCAGATCACTTACATGGGGGATTACCAGTCAAAGCTGTACGCTTTTGAATCCTCACCTGCGGAGCACTTTGCCTTCTGTCTGGGAAGTGAACAGGAGAGAAATGAAGATATGGACTGTGTAGGCTCAGTGAAAGGGAAAGCATGCAATCTGGGACACTACCCAGGCCCTGCCTTCTCCAACAGCCACTTTCTTCCAAACAGGCCATCTATCATAGACCCTCCCATGACCCAGCAATGCCACTATGGCTTTGTGCCAGGCTACCATCACAGCCAACACGCTTTTTACTCTGAGCAGTGTCTAAGCGGTTACACACCTTATCCAGCAGCCGTAGCTTACAAAGGTGCCATTAGCCACCCTGGGCTGTTCGTGGCCCCAGTGCAAGGCCCGGGCGTCTCACCCTCCTCTCACCCTGCCCTGCTAGCGCCACTTGCAGGCCAAGAGGGGAAGCGCACCCGCAAGACATCTTCCAGGAAAAGGGTGGCGATTCACAGCTGTGAGCACCCTGGCTGCACGAAGACGTACACCAAGAGCTCCCACCTCAAAGCCCACCTGCGCACGCACACAGGTAACACGCCGAGCCATGCACAACCAGCCGGGCTTCCCCGTCCCCCACAGTCCCCACCGCAGAGAACAGACCACAGACCACAAACAGAGCCAAGGCTACTCACACAAGGACGAGGGTCAAGTGAAAGTCACTTTATAATCAAGTATTATATATATTTTCAGACACGTTAAGTTAAAAAAATTCATTTGGTAGAAAAAAGAGAGGTCATAATTCTTCAATTTGGGGGGCAATACTCCTAAACAGGCCCCTTCCAGAATCTCATTCTTCCTTGCGCGAGTGGACAGCTGATGCAATACTGCACATTGACAGCTAACCTCTTTGCTTACGAACCTGCAGTTCAACTGTATAAAGAATGACTATCACACTGGGAAAAAATACAGTACACTCATTCATCTCATGTCTTTGTTCGAGGTAATGTACGAGCATTACATTTATGCAGCACTGTAAAAACATGAGACTAGCATGCTTGGTTGCTCTTAATAGCTATTTGATCTTATTTAATAGTTAAACCCTTTGATAGCTAAAGGATCTTATGCTGCCAAATCTTGAAAGATTTCAGTTTCAACAAGCCAATAGACTAGGTAGCTTGTTCCACACTCCCACAACACTTTGAGTAAATACTGTATGTGTCCCCTCTTCTCAGTTTGAAATACAGTCCCAGGTATTTTCCACTTGCGCCCTCTGGTTCATGTGTTACTGCTGATTCTGCAGAAGTCATGTGGTTTGGTTCTGTCAAAGCCTTTGAGAATTCAGAGTGCTTGAATCAGGTCCCCTTATAGTTTTCTCTAAGACTAAAAATGTTCAGTTCCTTCAGCATGTCCTTAAGCTTAAGAAGCTTGTGGTCTCTCTTCTCTACAATGATTCCAGAGTAACAATGTATTTTTTGTAATGTGGTGACCAAATCTGTACACTAATCGAAAAGAGGTCTTACTATCACACATTTTAAAACTAGTTAAGCCTTAAATAAAATTTTACACCAAACTAAATATCCTAGCCTTGTTTGCTTATTCCTCCACAGTCTATAAATTAAAATATAAATATGCCATGTAAAGTCTTTTTTAAAAGTATAGTAGCTTATTCAAACTCATTTTATATCTATAGATTATGTTTCTGTTACCTATACATGCCCACATTGAATATCTGCCATGTGTTTGACCCATCCCGAATTTCCTTTTCAGCTTCTACGTTTGCTGATTCTACCCTATTTAGGTATCAACAATTGTTCTGATGCATTTAATGATCTAGATTCTGGTATGACTGATAGAGCAGTGGTACAATTAAAACTGCAAGATGTTATATCAATATCTGAGGTGCTGATTGATTATTGTTAAGATTAAAGTCCAAGTTAGTGGAAGTCTAGTATTGCAGCCTCTGCACAGCTCAGTATTTTACATTTTATCCACACTTTAGTCTGTTATACTGTATATGGACTCAGTGTATGGAATAATATTAGCAATAATAGCATAATCCTCTTTTACCATTATTTGCTTCAAAACAATTATATGACAATATTTTTTACTTGCTTGTTACAATATTCTATAAGGCTCGCTCGACTGATTTTACCAGTTTATTGGCCATTTCATTTATTGATTGGGGAACTCATTCATTGATTTTCTGATGGACTGATTCATGGCTTTATAGCTTGTTCTTAACCACGCATACAGCATTCATAAGTTAAAATGCTAGCAACATATAGTACCCTTAACAACATGATAACATGTTAAGTATGTTAACATGACTCAAGTAACTAATGTGTAGAATTTGCTAGACCTTGATCCCTAGTGCTTTTCCTTTAGTTGCCCAGCTGGTTGTATTTTGAGGTGAGATAAGTTAACTGTAAACACAGAAACATTCTTGAACACTGACACAACAAATATACCAGTTCTCGGTATTGGGTGTGGAAATGCATCTCCAGTCAGTGATCCACACAGTTTAACTCAAGAGCGCACTGATTGGACATAATTGTCCAAGAAAGAATTTCAAACCAACAGTTTACAGTACAACAGAAGAATGATAGTATACTGTGTCAGTAATGATTTACGTTTCTTGGAAATACCTGCGTCTGCGAGATCTTTAGCAAAGCTGCATCTCAGTGGACTGTACTGTACAGCTGACATGGCACATGCACAGTGTAGGACCGCCCAGAGAGTCCTGCAGAAGACCACAAATTGTGCCTTTAGTGGAAAATTATATAAAAAAACAGGTTACCCTACAAGTCCTGACTGTTAGGAATAAATGCACTGCATGTGATCTGGACTGAGACAGTGACTGAAAACATACACAAACTGCTTCTGGGTATGGTTTCTAGAGTTTCTGACACACCATGAAAGAATGGTCTGGTTTCAGAGAGACAGACTAAGACTAGGCCAAGCTCCCAGGACACCTGGGGTGGCCTTTGACAACACCAGTGCAGACTTGCACTGCTGCAGCAGTTTCTGAAAGTCGCTCAGGCCCTTGTCTGTCTGTCTCTCTCTCTCCCCAGGTGAGAAGCCCTATCACTGTACCTGGGAGGGCTGTGGCTGGAAGTTTGCCCGCTCCGATGAGCTGACACGCCACTACCGCAAGCACACTGGCCAGCGGCCATTCCAGTGCCTGCTGTGCGAGAGGGCCTTCTCTCGCTCCGACCACCTGGCGCTGCACATGAAGAGGCACGCCTGACAACCCCCCCTCCACCGTGTCAGCCCACCAGCCACACCCCCTGTTGGAACGCCACAGCCGGGCCCCCCAGCTCACCCCGCTCGCTGTGAACGGGGAACACGGCAAGGTTTCCGATGGGAAGGCCAGGCCTATTCCAGCAGCACAGTGGTACCCAGCATGGTTGCGAATGGTGAGCAAGAGGATCGCTTCAGTTTCACAAGACCTTGTGTGTCCTGTCCCCTCCCCTCCACTGGCTGTCCCAGCGTGGCCCAAAGCCCACAGCGCTGAGCCCCAAGGAAATGTTTCAGCACATTTTTAGCTCTTTCTTCTGCTATAGCTAGTCAATAGGATATCAAAAGCCCAGAAACAGCCATTCATGGTGAAGTTCCAAAGGTCACGTCTTTGCACTTTGGACAAAAAACAAGAGTTGCACCCCACATTCCAAGAATAGAGCAGGGTGCTCATTTTAAGAGCACAAGAAAAGAGAGGAGGTCATTCAGGTCACCAAGCTCATTCACTCACTGGTATCTTATTTGTTGTCATCCAGCCGTGTCTTGAAGGATTTCAGGTGATCAGCCTCAATAACATGGCTGGATAACCTTTTGTGTAAATGTTTCCTAACTTGAGTCTTAAATTTTGCAAAGAAATGTCATCATGCTGTTCTCTCTTTCTCTGTAAAAGTAACCCCATTGCAAAGACAGTTTTCACATGCCCCAGCTGTGTTGCCTAGGCGTCAGTCTGGAGAGGTGGTTGAACCTGTGTACCCCTTACCCGATCACTGAGGGTTGGGGTCCTCCTGTCCCAGGATCGCACTGTCTTCTTGTGCACAGGTACTTCACCCCCATTTCTCCTGACAATGCAGCTAAATAAAGGGGTCCCCAGCATTGGTGGGAGGTGGGAGGTTTAACCTCATCGTGTCAGTCCTGGAAGTGCACTGTGTTTTGCTCTCGCCATATAAAACCACTGTCCTACAGTTCTCCGACATCCCCTTTGCCTTTTGCAAGCTACTCATGTTCTTTCCGTAACAATGGTTTTCAGCTACAGAGAGCAGTCAGTAAACATCTTCATTCTGGTGATTTTTTTGTTGTTGTTATCTTTGCTATTTTTTAATAAAGTTGATGGTGCTCAAAAGCAGAGTGCATTCTTTCAGTTTCCATGTGGATCGGCACACGCCGTGCAGCCCAGGAGGCCGCATCACTGACCGAGCACCAAACATGAGGTGAAGCAAGAAAAAAAGCAAGGCGGTTTCATCTGATAAATGCAGCATCCTTCTTCTAATCTGGGGGCGGGCAGCAGGGTTTATGAGCCACCCTTAAACTCAGTTTGCGAAGACTTTGGCACACGTGTGTTTCCGTACGCAGCCAGCTGGGATCCTTGAGAGCTACAGGGTGTAGGTGCAGGCTGTCCCTGTTATCCTCGGAGTTAGGGACCAGAAAATTATGCCATATATTGAAACAACACATGAAGTAGAAATTTTCTCCATAAGAATAATGGAAATATGGGGGGTTCAGGACTGTAAGAGCGTAAACTTTTAAAGTGGGAGGCTTTCCCAAATGAATGAATTGAGTATAGTCAGATCAGGAGCCATAAGTTAGATTTTACTTTGGTTTAGCTGTTCAAACACTGTCAGAAGGTTCCGTCATAAGACCAGGTTAGATTCCTAAATGATGAAATGTACAGTATAGAGAAATGACTTAGAGGAATTAATATCCATAAGGAATAATGTAATTAGTTTAAGATACATTCACAACATACAGTTCAGACAAGAGTGTATAGATTTACTTGGAACCCATATAAAATAATAAAAAGAAAAATATATATTTCATATACAGTATATGTCACCAGCTTCTTTCGATTTGTGGTCTCTTCAAAACTAACAAGGTCAGTTACTGCTTGAGGGCAGATTTGTATTTTGAACACACTGTTCACGCATGTAATCAGTAAACTACTGCTTACACCTGGATCCACTGATTGGGTCAGCAGTGTACTGTGTGGTGGTAAGAACTCAGCTTCAATACTGGGAAACAGCAACTCATTATCAAGTCATGTGCAACAGCACTGTCTACTTTTAACGTCAGATTTTGCTCTTTGCAATATTCCCAAAGCAAAATATTCCACAAGCCACTGATGTTGCTGGCTTTTGTGCCCTGAAAAACGATAGAAGTGCAGGGTTTTTTTACGTCGACTTTCTCAATTTATCAATGATAGACAATGCAAAACAACATACGGGGGGGGCAGCTTATAACCAAACTGGCTTGTATTTTGATTTCAAATGATACCTAGACAACGTGGCGGGTGGGGTTGGGTTGCTGAGTGGGTGACTGGTGGGTCACCAGTAGACTGGTGCTACTGCTGTTGTACCTTGAGTAAGGTACTTAACCCCCAGCTTGTTCCAATCCACCCGGCTGGGGGGGAGAAGCATTGCTGGGGTGGGAGGGTTGTCCCTAAGATCGATGGGGGGGCTCACGTGCTCTCTTATCCATAAAATGCCACAGAAACTAGGAAAATCTCCAGCCTGATGAGCACGTGTAGCTCAGATGTGGACACTGACCAGCTGGATAAATCAGTAGTCAAAACAGGCTTGTTTTAGAAATTGACACGTTAAGGGTGACTCTCTTCAGGATGTGCGCTAGCCACCCCTGTTCTACTCTGTTAAAAACGGTTCGGAATTATCAGTCATTTTGCTGAGGAGTTCAGACAACACAACCTACAGACACTAGAGGGCGACCTAATAATAATAATAACTGCTCACACTTATAAAGCTCTTTTCTGGACACTCCACTCAAAGCGCTTTACAGGTAATGGGGACTCCCCTCCACCACCACCAACGTGCAGCCCCACCTGGATGATGCGACGGCAGCCATAGTGCGCCAGTACGCTCACCACACACCAGCTGTCAGTGGGGAGGAGGACAGAGTGATGAAGCCAATTCATAGACCTATAAGTCAACAGCTCCAGACTGCAGGACTTGGGTTTGACATCTCTGGGAAATATAGAACACGGAGGTTCGCCAGCTTCACGTGCAGTGGCAGGGCTTGAACCCGGAACTGCTTGGGAACAGTTAGTTTACTTTAACCTGGATCAAAAAAGACTCTAGTCTATATTGCCAGCTGCTTCATGTTTACCGAAAACGTTCAGCATCCTGACCACAGTATCTCTGGTCCCTTAATACAGCATAAAGACTCCCTGAGGTAGGAGGGTCTCAAACATGCTCTTAGAAACACCCCCTTCATGGGATCTCCAAAATCTGGGGTCAGGGGGTTGGCCTGTCTCACGGCTGCTGTGCTTTTCATCTCTAAGCAGCAAGTGATGAAGACCAGTCCTCAATCACGCAGCTTTTCAATGCAAACGTTCTTTCACCTGTATGTAAAAGGATATACCACTAAGGGCAGGGAACATGAAGAAAGAAATCATAGAAAAAAAGGGTCTTCTCTCAACATCTCATCTCCTTTAAACAGTTGAAATATTTTTGTTTACACGTTGTACAGCATGTGCAAAATATTCCACCTGTGTCTCTTAAATCAAGATGATGTTGTGCTATTAAATCCGGTGTTGCTGCCTTCAAGCGAAAAGAGGAGAGAGACCCCTGCTGGTCATGTTACACGCTTCACCCTACCTACAAGAAGCGATGACTGTTCCTCTCTTCAATACCGTCTCTTTGCACCCCGTTTCTTCCTCGGTTAAAGGCTGAAGACCGAACACAACAGATTTTATTTCCTTTCCTAATTTCCCTAAGAGAGGAACTCTTTCCCTTTCCTAAGAGACGCATGACCCCACAGTCTCTCTCTGGACTGAAGCACTTTTGAGAGGGCCCCAATTCCTGAAGACATAATCGTGTCAAAGGCGCTCCAATTGCTCTTGGGGAAAACTGTCAATTAACATTCCATTCTGCATCAGCCAATAAACAAAATGAGCCAGCACCCAGTTTCGCGAGAACTCAAAACTGCTCTGTACTAGAGGTTTAAATTCTTTTCACGAAGCATGGAAATTAAATGTGCTTGAAAAAACCCATTTGTCACCCCTCCATATAGCACCGCAATTAACTGTGGTACTGTATATCAATGTTAAGATCGCGAGGATGGGGCAGTTCTTCCTGGCAGGATCTCAGAAGGATCCTGGGTTTGGACTCTGAGCCCAGCAGGACAGGTTACTCTTTTAACTGTGACAACAGCTGCAATTTCTCCAGCCGGACAGAGCCCGTTTTGCCAATCCGTCCACGGGTATGAACGTAATCAAAATAAATGTAGAAACATTATATATAATTGCATTAGCACTCCTAAACGCTCATGCGTGGGCAGAGTTGTCAAGTTAAGCGCTCGACCGCTGTTGTACAGGTAATACCGCTCTCAGCAAGAGCGACTTTGTTCCAGACGGACGGGAGCGGTTCGGTTTAGTTCTTGTTTGAGCTGGAAAAGACCCTCACCTTGCTGGGTGAAGGTGCAGGGCTGTAGATCGTGACGTGTTTTCACCGGTAGGGGGCAGGAAACCAGGGGAAATGAGCAGGAGGATCCTCCGACAAATTCCCCGCTAAATTCCTCAGAATGTCGTGGTACTCACGCCCAAGTGTGATCACCGGGGTGACCGTGACATTATTTATATACTTTTCATAGGGGGATCTCCAATGGATAAATGAAAAACACACATACAGTACTGCAAGATGGAGGGGGGTAATTAAATTAATTTTTAAAAGTATCTGATCACACAATTCCAGTTTTACACAGGCAAAGGTCTCGGAAATGTAGCTGTATCGATAGCAAAGTGGATTTCTATACTAGTGTTTTAAAGAACTTAAAAATGTTATCAATAACGTGTTTTTTTTATTTTAAATATCATAACGGGCAAATCGGCTAACACCGAGACTGTACCGATATGAGGACCCTTGACCTCTGTCTCGATGGGCCTGGGATTCTAAGAGGAGGTTGAAAAACCAGGTGTGAAACATTGGATTTTCAGCTTTATGGGTAGAAAAAACGCATTAGCGATTTCCGCTAGACACGATCACAAAAAACATTTGAAAAAAAGCACAACGAGGCATGCTGAACGGTAATGACGCTCCGTTTTCACTGGAAAAGTTTTTGTTGCGCTTTCTGTCATCTGTGCAGGATAAGGGCACTATTATCTACATTTAACAATATCTTGAAACGTGACCGTCTGTTACAGGAAATTACCTGGATATGCTCACAATAAAAATATAAATAGTAATGTTTACGCCTAAACCATTTCGACAGAACTGAAGATTACATTTCCTATCTGTCACTGAACGTCAGAAACTGAAAATGCTGACAGCACAAATGAAAATGGAATATGAATAGTTTCAAGTGAATCCATACAAACGGACATTTTTACGGTAAACTAAAAAAAATACATATTATGCATAATATAATGACATCATGGAGAAAATGACATAATGACAAAATAAAGCATCATCCGAATAAAACTACACACTACCTTTACAATTTCCTCGCGTTGTCAAAATTGAATTTAGTCTTTTCAATAAAGAAGAAGTTTAAGAAACACGTTACTACAGAGCTACAGTTACACCTCAAAACGCAAATGAAAATAATACATCTCAAACGAGAAACGAAATCACTTTTAAATACAACGTGAGAGAACCAAAACAGGATAAAATCTAAAAAGAACAAGTAGAGTACTGTTACAGTACTGTATGTGCGCCTGTAGCTGCATGCAAGTACCTTTCACAACGCCACGCCAGGAACGTCTTCAATGTTCATATGAACATGTTGGGCTATAAATCGTAAATTGATGTTAAACAATTGTTGTTAACGAGGGGCCGACGTTACTCCTTATTATTTCATGACATTTTTCGCTAACAGGCGTGTCTTACATCACGCACAGCCCAACGAAAGCGGGCGTCTTTCTCCTAAAATGAGCTCGAACACTTTGCGATTCGAGGAGCTACTGACAAAACGTGAAGACACAATGAGAATTTAATAAAAGCCTCTGCCTATATTACACATTTTCTCTATGGATAATGACACACGAGAGTCACGATATGTTTCGATAATATCGACGATGCACGTTACAGAATGACATCCCTTCTGATTACATATACAAAGATTTTCTAAAGGTCTCTTATACACTGGCTTCTAAAAGAACCACCATACAACTTTACAGTATGTGTGCAGTGCTCTCCATAATTACCGAGACAGTGATGTGTCTCCAAACGCAGACAACAAGGGAAGAGCAAAGGTTAAATCCAACACTGCTCATTCACTACAGAAAACACCTGACTAATAAGAAACACCTGGCAGCCAATTGTCCCAATACTTCTGCTCTCCTGAATGGGAGGATAAAACACAAAGAGTACTATTATTCTAAAACAGAATGATGTACAGTACTATACAGTATAAGCACAGAAATTCATCTTTTCATCTCAAATCCAAATTGCTTGAGTAAATAGCAAAAATAGCCGTTTTTACTTCAGCGTCCCAATAATGGCGGACACTGTCTACACAGAATGAATTCTGTAAACGTACAGTAGCTGTCTGAGTCTACCCTAAAGGGAACTGCCATGCAAATGATGCAATATAAACATTACTTTCCACTTCTGGATTATTTTGATTTAGTTGAAACAGCAGCAGATCACGGGATCAACACATTTAGTGAGATTTTCAGTTTTCAGTGATATTTGGGGACGTCATTCTTTTAACAGAGAGATATAGAAAAAAGAGCGAGAGTTCATCTTTCTTATTAGTTATTCTCTACACAATGTACAGTACTTTATGTGTCCTTCATGTGTGGGGAACTGCATCAGTGTGCGAGCGGCAAAAGCACAACCAGAGGTTAATTCTAAGAAGCAGAAAGAACGAGAAACGATTGGACTGTGGAGCCTCTTTAGATGTGTTACAGATGTGTACAGTTACTGGGACAGGAACATTAGCAGGAATAAGCAATAGTGATTCACAAGCCATTCAGGGGGCTTGAAACCAGAGCTTCAGAAAGTAACATAGCAGAAAATCCCCTGGCGTGGCCGATACATTAGGAATGTTTTTAGGGAATGTGCCCAAAGGTACCTTACAAGATCAGAGAAAAAAACTAGAAAACACTACCCCAAAACAAAAGATCAGATAAATTTTACCCTGTTCAAATTACCACTTGTCACAACAACAGCCCTGATTTACAAGCAGACACGTAGCCTAGTTAGTTCCCACGCAAAAAAAAGCCAGCGCTTATCGGAGCACTCTCAGAATGGTTCAGGTTTCAGGTTAACGAGGCTAAACTTGGGCAGCTGGTCTGATCCGCTTCTGCAGCTCAGATGGAGGAGGTTTCAGCTCAGAGTGTGTGAAATCACACTCATGTACAGATTCCCGCATAATTACGCAGAAGAACACGATTGTTTTCAGTCTGAATTACTGGTTCTGATTGTTTGGGGGCGGGGCAGGGAGATAAACATGGACCTGTTAGAGCTGGATTTAGCCAGCTACACACATCTAAAGACTAAAAGAGCCATTTACATCATCGCTCTCCTACTAAACGCCATGGACTGTAGATGTGTGTATTGTCTCCGTTTCAAGCTGCCAGCTAGCCAGTTTTAGTCCATAACATAAGATCACAGAGAAAGCCTTTCAGCCCAACTGGTCATTAGGAAGCTAGGTGATCCTCAAACATTCTCCATGCACATTCGTAAGGAGCCCACAGGATCGGCCACAGGACGCCTGTTCCAAGACACCCACATTTCTTTGAGTAAAGAAATGGTCAATTTTCTCCAGGATAAATGTATCCCCTCTCAGTTTCCAAAAGTTTCCACATGTCCTTGCTCTGAAGTGGTCCTGGTCCCAGTCTCTTGCGCTGACCAGGTATTCATTCTTGTCTTCTTTGAGTTTTTTCTATGGTTATATTACCATTTTTGTGAGGTCTTAATTATTCATTTTGAGCATAACTTGGATTAAAATTCCATAATTTTTGCTATACTGTACAGTATATTAAAGCACTGTTGCTTTTTAATTAGATATAGACTTTGGAAAATATACACTACATAAAGGCCCACATACCTTTTTTGTGTGAGTTTCAGCTGCTCAGAATCAATTGTGTGTGCTGTGCATGACATAAGTTCCTATTTCTTGCGTGGATCATTTTTGCTTAACAAATTTAATTTATTGATTGATGTTTTATAAAATATACAGTAAATTTGTTCAGAATAACAGTCTGATAAAAGTAAGGTTCAGACCAAAACTGCTAAATGTCCATGGTGTTTGAATGATAGTTGATGTTAATGAAGTTCTGCATGAAAGCATGGATACTTATCATGTGCTCCCCCCAGTGCTCTTCACTACAGTACTTTATTGCGACTAATGCCTTAATTGCTAAACCATCCATTCTAATTATCAACAAATTAAGGAACTAGTTAGAAAGCTTTATAGAGCAGATATAAGGGTTGTAAGTTGAGTACCCTTTCACCAAAAGTTCTGTCTCATATTGTGAACCATGCTTACTGACAGTTTCAGCAAATTTCATTAAACAAAAAGGTGAGGATGTGCACATCAGAAAAGACCTTCTTTATAAAGCTTCAATTAATAGTTCTGAACTGCACTCCTGACAAAACTGGTTATAAAAAAATCCAAAGCATCTTCCTGACAACCATCTCAACACAAAAAGCAATAAAAAAACAAAAACAAGCTAAAAGATTGAGCCTTATGCTAGATTTTAAATATCACAGACTCTTGCAAGCTGATAAATGAAGAATGTTTTCGACATCCTTAGCACACAGGCAGAGAACACCCCAGTGCTTGCAGTTCACAAGTTAGATTTTGGAACATAAGGGAGACCACCTTCATCTAATTGCAGAAGGGGACCATTTGCAATCTCATAATAGGCTCAAAATCAGACTGGCAGCATGTGCAAGGAAGCCTGCTGAGGAAAGTTGTACCAGATTTATCCAGGAGGCTGACAGCACAATTCTGAAAGAAACACTTCCCTCCTTCTCAGCATTTGCTGACATTGATCAATCAGCCACAGGAGAGGACGTTTGTTGTAACATTTACTATGTCCTTCAGAGTGAAAATACATTAAAATGTAGACAGCATAAAATAGTATCCGCAGCAGCCTCTCGCAATATTGAGAGTCTGGCAGTGTTTTTGAACAGACGTTCACACTGTGCTATGCCATGATGAAGACACAGCACAGAGCAGCAACCCACAGTCAAGTAATGGCATGGCACTGATGGGCAATCAGGCAACCCACAGCCAAGTAATGGCTTGGCATAAGAGGGCAAATCAGATTCAGCAGCAGGCCAATAACTCCAAGGTAAAACTGCAGATTCTCCTGCCATGCACTTTTGTGAGAGATGTGTAGAAAGAACAGTGAATAAAAACACCTTGTGACCTTTGGTTTACAGAAAAGATACGAAATCAGAACACCTAACTTGGAAATCAAACAGGGTGTTTTTTCTCAACACGTACAACAAAGAAATCCTGCCTTATTTATCTATGACATTTAAATGGGATTTTATTAGCATCTTTTACAAGCCCGTGCCATTTATTATTTGAGGACTTGCAGGTCAGAACAAACTCATTTTATGAGCCCAGGCTCTCCATCGTGTTGAGATCCACCGGTGACAAAGGCAATTATTCGCTTATTGGGACAGTGTGTGCTGGGAAAAGAGGGAGAAACAACGAAAGAGACTCATTCCACCCCAACAAGAGAGAGACAGGAAACAAATTCCTCATATTCTTTACTTAACTCCTCAGCCTGCAAAGCTCTTTCCCTTTAACACAGCAATCCTCACCTGTCTAAATTGAAGTACCATACAGCAGAGGAACTCATGCACTAACCCCAGCTCCTCCACAAATAATTCAACCCTTCCCGCAAAATCCCATCCAGACATCCAAGCTCCCATTTCATGTGACTCCAATAACACCTCAAATGTACCGCAGACGTTTTCATGCCATGCCAATCTGTCAGTCTGCTTATCAGTGCCAGTGCCGTGGAATGGCTCTAGGAGAGCTTGATCTGAAAGCTGACAGGGCCGCATGGCCACAGTCCAGGGGCCTAGTTGTCAATGATGTAATATTTATAGAAGCTTGTGCAACAGGGATGGTTTGCTGTGAGCGCCTCACGGAGACAGATCTCTGTGCACACAAAGATGCGATTGTTCACTCCTGCAAAAGCTGTGTCCAGCCCCGGGCCAGGATTTAATCATTTGTGCAGGAACAGAGAAGGCCCATCAGTGAGTTACACTGATCCACACGACTGAGCACACAGGCTGATATTTCAGGCGCTCTGGGTTTATATTTAGATACCCATCAGCGTTATTCACAGCATGATAATCACAGACTTTTGTTTTTGTTTTGTTTTTTCAAGCTATTCCCTTCCAGTTATGATTTCTGACAACCCTGAACTATTTTTCCGCATCCCTGAGGAATCAGATTAACTCCAAACGTGTGACTCATCCCATCTTGAATGTCTGATTGTCATATTTAAACGCATACCGGCAGATTAGTGGTACTGTAATTTATAGTATCTCTCATTCTTACATTTTTTATTCAGACATTTGTTTCTGCAAATATCCTGACATTACTAGGCCACTTCTGTTAAATGAATAAAGATAGCAGACAGGAGATGTGGCTCTTTGGACGCTGTCTTCAGAGCTCCTTGGTAATGCAGTGTACATACTGTATAAAATAGAAACATGCAAAGGTTAATCCATGCAAAAAAAGAGAAAAAGAAGAAAAAAAGTATTGGCTTAGTCCTTCAAGACATGTGTACAGATGCATTCTCTGTCATAGTTATTGAGAATGTGTATTTTTATGAACGGCTGAGTAAATTGATTGCATTTTTTCTGCACTACAGACACAAGATCATGAAAGATGATGCAGTTCATTATTTTCAGGAAAAGCAAGTGTTTTTTCCCTCCAAAATCACCAGTGTGAGTTTACATTTATACACTGTTTCAAAATGTTAACCAGAATGCATTTATTTAAAAAAACAGACAAATTCGATTAAATCATTTGAGGATCGTAACAATTAGGTAACAGCATTAAATATGATAGTAATACATTGACGTCAATCTATTGAGAACATAAGAAAAGTTTCACATGACAGTCTTTCTGCTTCAGTAGTTAGTAGTGCAATGCTCTGAAAATCTCAACCAACCATTTCTGATTTCAAGGAATCAGTTTCAACAACTAGTTAGCTTGCCTCAGACTCCCACTGCACTAAGCAGAAAGGCAGTCTCATTAAAATATCATTTAAAAATACTAAAATTAAAACAAATAAGATTATCCAAAATATCCTGTTAATCTCCTCAGAACAAGCCCCTGTCTGATGTTGAGACATATAGTATCAGAGGGTAGCTCTAAACCTAGAACAAAGATATCTTTTGATAAACCAGAACAAACTGGCATGACTCCGCCAAAGCAGAACAACTGCTTTATCAGTATTTGATTATTAAATCCAGTGCAAAGCACACCAAGATGCAGCACAAAAGAAAATGAATTGCATATCTGATGTTTAAGCAGCTGGAAGTTTTCCATGGAACTGTTACAAAGAAAATCCCCAAAACATTCTTTTAAAACCAGAGATCTAGCTGTGAGCAAATGCTGAGCCCCCCGTTTTCTGAAAATCAAAAACGAATTCAGTTAAAAACAAGCCCTTAGCTCATTAGAAACGCTACGGGCAAGCAATGTTCTAGATTTTCTTGGAAAGCAGGGGGGTGACTTTTAGGTAACAGATATCCTTACACTGAACGCCTGCCAGAGCAGTGGTAAGAAAAGCAGCTATCCATGAGTGAGGCCATTCATCCACATCGCCTGGGCAGCACTCAGACCTGCAGGGACAAGACCGGCTGGGAAACAGAACGGTCCCCTGAGACTCCTGACCCGGCACGGCTTCAACAGCACATTATCAACGCAGCGCTAGCACGGACTCTCCCTGTCACTTCAGATACGGCCCGGGTAAGGGCACCGTCTCAGGCTGGAGGGGCCTATTTCAGCACGGAGAATCCAATCAAGAGGAACGCAGCCGGCAGAGCGACTCGCAATCAGCTGGCACCCAAAGTAAGATGCAGAAACAAAGATAGCCTTTGTGTCGCTGTCATTGAAGTCCCCCACGGGCACGAGATGAGGTTTTAAGCCCTCGGCCTGACAGTAACGGGCAAGCTTTCTACAGAAGGCTAAGACAAGGTGCCCACAGAGCCACCAGCAAAACTCCAAAATGGATTAACCTACAGATACAATAATCCATAAAGACTGACATGGATAAAGCAGGGGTGGTTACATAGATAAGATAGATTTATAGATGGGAAGGTAGACTGGTAACATACGGTACCACAGAATAGACACAAATTCATAAAGTGCATCTAGACTGATTCTTGGACGGACAGTATAGACAGACCAGGCAGATACACAGACACTGTGGCCAAGCTGGTTAGAGACTGGAGATGGGCAGCCCCTGGGAAGGTGGAATATGAAATTTGAAGACAGAAAAGCTGCTCTTCTCTGTGACTGTCAGCACCGATCCAGCCCCGGGGGCTGCATGAGGAGATGTGAGATGGTCCAGTAAACAGCTGAAGGGGGGCCATACAGAGAGACGGGGGAGGATGCGGAGAGTCCCTGAATGCCCCCTCGTTACCGAGCGATCGTCCTCAGACCAACCCTTTCTCGCTGCTTCTTGCTCTCTCCCTCTGCCTCTGCTTTTCTACGCATTCATCTTTTCCCTCCTCTCCCACCTCTGACTCTTTGTCAGTATCTGTTCAGTCCTCTCAAACCCTGTTTCTTCGTTTGTCTTTCATCTCCCTTCTCATCACTCCTTACCACACAAGCCAACACACTGACAGAATTCTAGTTCTGAGGGCTGTTTTACACGAAGAGTGGTAAGGGTATGGAACGGATGACCCAGCCATGTGGTGGAAGATGACACCCTGGCTGCTTTCACAGAGGGGCTGGATGAGATCTTTAGATCACTTGTCTGCTATCAGCCCAATCAGTTAAACAGGCCAAATGCCTTCCTCTCTTTTGTCTCCTTTCTTATGTTTTCAAACATCATTTTGTGTGTGAAACATCACAGACTCACAACTGCTGGCAGCTCCAGGCTCCATACAGCAAATGTTGCACCTTGACCTACTATAACAACAAAACCTAAGGTTTTATTACCACAGGTTACTGCTTGTACAAACCCAGATTGATTTCCTCTTAATTTTTTTATTAACGTTGATGGGGATGATTCATAATCTAAATGAGCATTTATTTACCATGAGGTATTATTTGATAAAAGGAAGGACACTGGTATGCAAAGCAATTTTGTGATAAAACTGAACAAGAATAAAAAGCATCCAGTTCCTCCTGTTTTTCCCTGGAAAATAAGAACTGAGAACGTCCTTTTATCTTTCTCCACCTCCCAGTTAAACATTACAAGTCTTGTTTCACAAGAAACAAATGCTTCCCGAGCAGAAAATAAAAATCCACAGGTGCAAAGCTCACGGCGTTAGCAAGAATGTCATAGAAACTTTATTATTTAGAGTGATATACAAGCAAGGAAACATCAGGAATTTTGCCGTGGGCTTGATACCTTTCAATCCAGGCAATACAAGCAGAGAAGCGGGTAACCACATGGGAACTTGCAGCAAGCCAGCTCTAAACATCTCAAAAGCCGAATGTCTCCATAAACATCTGTCTCACGGGGCTGGGTAGGAATTGGGGTACCCCTCCATCTCACATGGGTTCATCCAATTATATAAAATTCTGACAGAAAGAGGTGCTGCCTTAGTATATTGTGCTAGTACACATTTAAATCACTCTTTTCCGCCAGCTTTTATTTCCTCCAGGTCTGGTCAGCCCAATCACGTATACTGTATGGTTACTCTCACTGCTGAGAGGTTAGCACTGGTGCTCACTGTGGGGGGAGTAAAGCTTTGACTGTCTCCTTAAAGTTAAAGGACCGGAAACAGAATCTGGGCCCTCGGAACAGACTAGATGAGCAAAGGACAGTCGAGTTCAGGCTCCCTGGCTCACGCCGAGACTCGGTGTGGTTCACACCATTCCAGACCCGCAAGCTAATCCTCAGTGACGCTGTTCGATACAGTGGTTTATCCTTGAAGGTTTCTTGGAACTGGGTAAGAGCTTTACATGTGAAGCGAACAAAATGGCCTTTGAATTTATGCTTGTAACCCAATCAGGCTGTGTACGTCACAGTCTTTGACCACGGTTTAAATGATGGGCGGGTGGGGGCGGAATGGGTAAAGTTTTTTGGTATGTAGGGAGACGCCTGGTGATTATTGGCTCTTTGGGTGAACGATACTGCTAATTGCTTTCATCACGGGGCTTAGCTTGATCTTCAGCGTGCTCCTGCCATCCCATAAGCCAAAGACATTTGGATGAGATAAACATAACATTGTCAATTTTTCACCCTTAGCCTTTTTTCTATCCCTCCGGGGACTGAGACAAACCGGCTCTTATCCGCAAAGGGCAAGAGATTGTTTCTTTCCCCACTGTTAAATGCTTATTCTCAGAGATTAAAAGACAAAAGCTGTCAGCAACGTACTCTAGGTTTATAATTCGCCCCAATAGCTAATAGAATTAGCTGGAGTATTTGTCACAGTCAGAAACAGTAGCCCAAAGTTAGCAAGAAAACACAAAGCTGAGAAAGTCAGCTTGTGTGATTGAAGGATGTGGAAACAATCAACCAGGAAAATACCTTTTAAACATTTTCATGACTATTGCTAAGTTTCATTAAGAAAGTTTAAAGAGTTCAAATATTATACCTGACAAATAATTCACTCTCATTAGATGATTTTCCAAAAGTTTGCATTCTGATGAGAAATTGTAAATGCTTTCTTCATATGAACTCTGTCGTTTCAGTGGTGAAACACTGGCTCATCCTGAAAGGACTGAATGTGTCACAGGATACGATGCTGTGAGCACTGGTCCAGACAAAACCATTTTAATGATGCAGGTGTTAAGCATACACATCTCAAGAAAAACAGCACAGACCTGACTCCACACAGAGCTAAAAGGACAGTAATAAGGAGGTTTCTGCCATTTTTCTCTCATCAGCACAGTCATGTACTAAGACACATTTGGTCCCTTTAGAAAGAGTGTCTAGCCTGTGTCTACAGGCTCTGAGTTGACTGGCACACATTCACGTTTCTAATGTACAGTAAGTAATTTAAAAAATCACCCTCCAGAACTCAAAAGCTTGATAAATGACAAAATCAGATTCAACTTGTACTCCAAACAAGTTAGGGTGTTTAATTGATAGGTAATTAACTAATATGTGAATAACACATCTTTAAATACCAATACCACTATGAATCACATTATGCTCAGTCACGCATCCCATGGATATTGCTGATTTAAAGTCTTCTGAGCAGTTTGGGCTGCTAAGTCACATCCTTCTGTAGCAATTTCTCAGAGAACTTGTTTCATTTTCAGGAATCATATTGCACATATGCATTGACTGTAGTAGCTGATACATAAATATGTGGTGTTGTAAATGGACATTCGGGATCTAAAAACTGACCTCTGAAAATTTTCAGGGAAATAATTAATCTCTTTGCCCTCCACACCTTTGTCTCTAAAGGCCCTCCCAGGCTTTTCACACCTGAATGGAGAAGGCTGGGGGGGGGGGGGGGGGGTTCTAAAAGCTTCACCTACAGGGCTGGACTGCTGGTACCTCACTCTACCAGGTTAAAGCAAAGTCAGCGTCTCAGATTGCTCACCCCATAAAACCACTCAATAGCAGGGTTTGTCTGATGATATCAAATGGCATAGAGAGTTAAACTCTATAACTCTGCAATAACCAGGCAGAGATCATCTTTCTAAACTGGATCAAATAAACCAGGAATGCCATTGTGTTGTTTCATATATACAACAGGGACTACCAGGTCTAAGTTAAACATCTAGTGATAAAGACAAGGAAGACATTAAGACATTGGAGCAGCTTGTGAAAGGTCACTGTCACAAGCAGGAAATGGGAAACTGGAGACAGTAAGACACAGGCAGAGAGAGGGAAACTGGAGACAGTAAGACACAGGCAGAGAGAGGGAAACGAGACGGTAAGACGCAGGCAGAGAGAGGGAAACGAGACGGTACGACGCAGGCAGAGAGAGGGAAACGAGACGGTAAGACGCAGGCAGAGAGAGGGAAATTGGAGAGGGTAAAACAGAGATGGAATGAGAGAAAAAAGGGAGAAAGTGTCAAGAGAGAGGTGAGAGACAGAGAGCAAATACAGGGATAATGAGAGACATAAAAGGAGAGAAAAAAGATAGCATGAGGGAGAGATGGTAGAAAAGAAAGCAGAGACTGAGGGAGCGAGGAGGAGAATGTGGCCCTGTTTGTGAGCCACCATCAGGGTGATTTCAGGTCAGTCATTCTGCAGTACACGGGCATTCTGGGAAAGAAACCCTGAGTACCAATCGGGGCTTGTTTACCAAGCCTTCTGATTGGCTGTTGAAGCAGGGGCACAAGTCACTTCGGGTGAACTCAAACACAAACTTCTTTCCACTGCTTCTCCTCCGGGAGAGAGACAGCCTTCTATAGGAAAAACCCCTCATGGCGTATCATTCTGGCCTTTAGTTTCTGGTGCTTAGCCAATGTTCAAATATTCTACCATCCTTTAAACAGTAATTAGCCATCACAGTGTCATTTTGTATTCTTTACCCTCTGAGCTTAGGGTGATTTTTTATTACTACTAACTGTAATGATTTTTTAACTTAACATATCACCCTATTCCACTGAAAAGAATATTTGACCCCACCTTCTGAAACCACTGAAATGGGAATTAGCAATGGGCTCTGGGTTTAGCAGTTGGCGTTACCTGTAAGCTCCGCTTGACAGACTGATGAGGCAGAATCAATGTCAATGAAGTAACATGCGTTTCATACTTAGCACTTTTGGTAGTTTTTAACTGAGAAAAAGCATCACCTTATAGTGATTTCAAAGAGGTTCACTAAACAAAAAACAAGACTGCTGCATCTTAGGATTGCAGCAGCTTCAGTGAGGTACTATACTGCTTTATATGTCTATATGTAGCAATATGTGATGGTACTGCAGAACCTTTACAGTCCTGCTGAAAATTGGTATTTGTATGCTGTAAATATGACAGAAAAATTAACATTGTATGTCTTATTTCTGACTTTTCTATATTTCCTCATGTTAAATAAAAAGTTTGAAAACTTCTAATTTAAATGAACTTGAAAAGTATGCAATGTGACAGTTACATTTGTTTTTCTTAAAATCTTCAACTGCCTAAGCTGCAATAGTCAGAATATTTAACTTATCTTGGAAACAAAATGTGTATGTAAGAACAGGCAATAGTTGGCCCACTTTTTTTGGACTGAGAATTTGGTTTTAAACTGAGCTAATCACTGAAGCCAGTTAGAAGTGCACTGGAGTAGAAAGTTCTTGTACTGTGTTACTCTAATAAAGACTTGGAATGGATATTACAAAACAAAAATCTGCCAGGAAATTTCACACAATGACAACCGTGCCAACACTAAGTGCACTTAGTTTACTTAACACGCTGCATAACTATCAGGTAAACAGTTGTAACTATTTACAACCTTCCAATTTCATCTGAGTCACTTTCTGAGGGAGGGGTTGCTGTTAGCTGGAAGATACTTCACAGTTCCCTGGAAGCACATGTGCACAGAATGAGTGCCTCTTGCATTCAGGACTATATTGCTTCACTATCACTACTTGTTACTGGGTCAGTCCTAATAGCAACCTGCTGGGCTTTCACAAAGCAGCCTGGCACTGGTGTAAAACAATGCCCTTTCTTTAATCGAGACTTTTTTCATGTATTGACATAAGTGAGAACACGTCATCTCTGAGAGCTTACCTCTCTCCCCCTCCATCCTACCCTGTTTCCAGTACACTCACATAGTTAGGGCTTTCTCAGAAAACAGGCTCTGTGACATTTCCACTCCTTCCTTTCAGGTACTTACAAAATGTGCAACAGGTCGCCGAGTAGCGTGAACCCAAAGCCCTCTCTTCTCATACCTCCTTTATCAGAGTGCGAGACCAGTACACACTGACAATTCTAGGCGCTCAGGAATGTGGACAGAAAAGAAAGACATCACATAGCAGGTGATGAAGGAAATGCTGGTGAAACAGCACTTCCTTGAGAACTTTGTTTTGTTTTCTTCTCAGGCTCTCGGCTAAAAAAAAATGATTGATGAGGCGCATACTTTCCTGTTCGTTCTCGATGGAGAGCAGATAAAGCAGGGCACCCTCTTTAATTGAGATCTGATTTTGTGTATGTTTCAGAACTGTACCTAATGACATTTCTGTACAACAATGGGACGTTAGATCAACTCATGTTGACCCTAAGTGGTTCCAGCTTTGTCAGAGACCCCTATGCCGCACTTACATTAGCTGTCTGAAGGGAAAGTTTGCAAACGAAAGGAGGTCATTTGGTCCATCCAGCTCATTTGGTAGTTAGCAGCTACCTGATCTGTGGATCTGAGCCACTTCTTAACAGAAGTCAGGGTGTCGGCTTAAAAAACATGAGTCGCTAGCTTGTTCCAGACCCCCACTACCCTTTGCGTAAAGCTGTGCATCCTATTCTCCATTTTAATTGCATTTCTTCCCTTAGATTGCACTTCTGCATATTATTTCAGAGTTGATTCTAAAGAAGTCCACTGGGTCGTCAATGTTTTTGCAGACTCTAAGTACTTCAACCAGGTTACCTCAGAGTCTTTTCTGTTGAATGTCCCAGTGAATAAGTAATTGAAGACATATGGTACCATTGCACTTAAAAATGTCACTGTGGTATACCTCAGGAAAGGCAGAATTAATGCAGTATTATAGTGAAATAAAGGCAAAAGCAAGAGGCACAAAACAGCAAAGCAATGCCATGGTCTATGCTTGGTAAACCCATCAGAAAACTGAAAAAAGGCCAGAATAATATACCAAGCTACCTTTCATTAAGGAACGATATGTGCAACTGTATATGCCGTTCATATACAGCTCAGGCAGCCATGCGGTTCTCGGAAACACAGGCTCGTTACACACTGGAAAAAAAGGAACCGCCGGGTATTCTAGGAAAACCAAGAGGTCCAAGATTAAATTTTCCTTCTCGGAATTCGCTCCGTTCTCCACAAAAAAAAAAGAAACCTGTAGGAGGAGCATTTCTCTATAACTTTTTTTTTAAATTACACCACAAATGCATGGTCTTCATACAAGGAACACGAGCCGGAGTCAGGCTGATGGGCCCAGAGCTGAGCAGAGCAGGACACGTGATTCGATCCCAGCTCAAACAGTTGAGGGACCAAGAACAACACAGAGCTGGGGTGGGCGTAGGGGGTCTCATATTAAGGGCAAGTCAAGAAAGGAGGAAAAACCCACCTACTGTACTACCCACCGTGGGGTTTCTTTCTTACAGAGGAACAAAATGACTTTTTTGATTCTCATCTGCAGTTCAGTTATGAGAGACAGCATAGGCAGCAACTTCAAGCAGGGATCAGTTACCAGAATGTGAAGTGTTTCAGCAGCAAAGCTTTATCAGTAGTTAGTTCTGGTCTCATGTTTGCTTTCCAACTGCCAGGTTTGCTCAGCTGTGGCGGGGTAATCAGAGAAGAGAAGAACAAGAGTTAGTCAACAATGGCACAGTCGCAGAGCTATTGAGGTCAAAGGCTGTGTTTTGTTCCAATGGCCAAAACACGTGGTTTTACAAGACCATTGTCAATCCTCCACACAAAACAACAGTGTCAGGCACCAGTAACTTTATCCCAACACTTTACACTTGAACACCGGCCAAGACAG
Source organism: Lepisosteus platostomus (assembly GCF_059453375.1). Taxonomy (NCBI): domain Eukaryota; kingdom Metazoa; phylum Chordata; class Actinopteri; order Semionotiformes; family Lepisosteidae; genus Lepisosteus; species Lepisosteus platostomus. The sequence continues at coordinate 17,601,532 of NC_142623.1, forward strand.
GCCAGCTGGCTTCATACCAAAATTGCAACGTCAATTCATTCCTCCACATCAAGTTACAAATCTTGTTGCCAGCCTCTGAATGAAAGCTTTGGCTTCGATACTCCATCCGCCCTCCTCCCTAAATAAGTGCATGTACAAATCTAAAGGACACAAAAACTATGTCTTGAGCTTGGATCTGAAGGAGTTGGACATATTACTGTACCTGCACTGACTGTCCACTGGAACAGGGCCTCAAATGTCAGAGCTCTTAGATAGTCCACTGGCACCTTCTTTTCAGCTGAACTCCATGTTACTTCATTAAACCTTTAATTAAACTAACAAGGCCTTCGTTAATATTGGAGATTTGAGGTTTAGTACAAGATGCAACAATAAAATGTAACAAACACAAAATGAAAAACCCTGACATACTTAAGAGCCCAGAACAATCGAAGGATACAGACTAATCCAACGATTGGCTCAGGTAAGGTTCAGTCATGTAACTGGGCTGGGACTGGGAAACCCGGCGTTAAACTGTGAGAAACGGCCAGTACTTCCAGGACTGCTCTGGGTCCGATCTTTTAGGACAATGCATTTGCAATGCAAAGAGAAACGTCTTTTTCCCCCTAGTATTTCTAGATATTTTTTCCAATTGAAAATAACATGCACAACAGACCGCATCACAACCCTTCTTCCAGTCAACCACTGACCACATTCCCAAAGGCTCGTATTGTATTAATGCTTTTGCAAACACTATTTTTTTCTATGAAATCACAAAACCAGTGCCACAGGAAGCAAACAGAGGAAAGAGTAACAATTGTTTCTAGCAAGAAACAAATGTAAAAAGATAAGCAACATCAGCATCTCCACTTTCTACGACATGGGCCAATCGAAAGAGAAAAGTTCCTAAGAAACGGAGAGCAGCGGAGCCTTGGGCCTGACGATTAGCAGGGAATCGAGCGTTTTGTACTGTGGACCGTGCCAGATGCTACTGGTTCTTTCAGCGCCACCGCACTAGAGCTCATACATTGAGTGCGACTGCCTTTTTATTTCCACCTGCATCTTCAGTCGCCTCCACTCCAAACTCCACTCCTTTTGATACCAGCACAGTTCAGTATATTGCAATTTTTGTTCCAGATGATCTCTGGTTACTTAATTGAACAAAATGCCAGTCTGATCCTACAAAAATTAAATTATTCCAAGGCTATAAAAATTGATGCTTTCATGGTTACCTATAACGCCGTCTACACTGGAGTCCTCCAGAATCAGGGTCAGAGACCCTTAATTTATGATATACACCACATGTGGAAATGGAGAGACATTACCCCACAACCTTCACCCTCCCCAGGTAATCACTTAATCTTTAATTACCAACAGTGATTAAAATGGCAGAAAAGAAACATTCATCATCGCCAAATAAAACTTTGAATAAGCACTCGGCACCTAGGAGCTATTTATATACGAATGGCGGTTCTGGCTGGCTCTGACAGGAAAGCAGAGATCGCTGCTGGCACTCAGGGGTTTGTTATTACCGTCACTGCGGTTCAAACACACGCCAGGACCCGGTTGAGTTTTAATACAGGTCTACACGTGATATTCAGGGCAGGAGAGTGAGTGGATTATTTAGCTCCAAGCACCTGAAGTTAATTAACAGGGGAATGCTGCTGAACTTCTCTAGTGAGGTGTGGCCTTGTCGGAAAAAAAAAAACACACGCTCAGCTCTGGAATAAAGAAATAGGAGAAGAGAGAGAAAATACAGGCTTAATATGTAACAGGTCAGTGGGACACATGGAGACCCCAGTCTGACCATGGAAAAGGGTTGCAATGGAAACTTGCATGTTCTGCAGGTGATATCACACAAATTAAGGTTACACATATGACATTCTGGCTCTTCCACGGCTTGTTGATTCTGGAACCACTTCAGGATGTTTCCTGAAAGAACCCAGTGAACCACAACATGCAGCATACTTCATATGGTTATCATAAAGGAACTGCCTCCTTTCTTCACTTCTGGATCTACAGTACATCTGGCACATCTCTGATCACCTACCTTCTCTTTATGTCTCTCAGCTCCAGACACCAGTCCACACTGCCTCCATCCCTCAGCTCCAGACACCAGTCCACACTGCCTCCATCCCTCAGCTCCAGACACCAGTCCACACTGCCTCCCTCCATCCCTCAGCTCCAGACACCAGTCCACACTGCCTCCCTCCATCCCTCAGCTCCAGACACCAGTCCACACTGCCTCCATCCCTCAGCTCCAGACACCAGTCCACACTGCCTCCATCCCTCAGCTCCAGACACCAGTCCACACTGCCTCCATCCCTCAGCTCCAGACACCAGTCCACACTGCCTCCCTCCATCCCTCAGCTCCAGACACCAGTCCACACTGCCTCCATCCCTCAGCTCCAGACACCAGTCCACACTGCCTCCATCCCTCAGCTCCAGACACCAGTCCACACTGTCTCCCTCCATCTCTCAGCTCCAGACACCAGTCCACACTGCCTCCCTCCATCTCTCAGCTCCAGACACCAGTCCACACTGCCTCCCTCCATCCCTCAGCTCCAGACACCAGTCCACACTGCCTCCATCCCTCAGCTCCAGACACCAGTCCACACTGCCTCCATCCCTCAGCTCCAGACACCAGTCCACACTGTCTCCATCCCTCAGCTCCAGACACCAGTCCACACTGCCTCCCTCCATCCCTCAGCTCTAGACACCAGTCCACACTGCCTCCCTCCATCTCTCAGCTCTAGACACCAGTCCACACTGCCTCCATCCCTCAGCTCCAGACACCAGTCCTCACTGCCTCCATCCCTCAGCTCCAGACACCAGTCCACACTGCCTCCCTCCATCCCTCAGCTTTAGATACTAGTCCACACTGCCTCCCTCCATCCCTCTGCTCCAGACACCAGTCCACACTGCCTCCCTCCATCTCTCAGCTCTAGACACCAGTCCACACTGCCTCCCTCCATCTCTCAGCTCCAGACACCAGTCCACACTGCCTCCCTCCATACCTCAGCTTTAGATACTAGTCCACACTGCCTCCCTCCATCCCTCTGCTCCAGACACCAGTCCACACTGCCTCCCTCCATCTCTCAGCTCTAGACACCAGTCCACACTGCCTCCATCCCTCAGCTCCAGACACCAGTCCACACTGTCTCCATCCCTCAGCTCCAGACACCAGTCCACACTGCCTTCCTCCATCTCTCAGCTCCAGACACCAGTCCACACTGCCTCCCTCCATCTCTCAGCTCTAGACACCAGTCCACACTGCCTCCATCCCTCAGCTCCAGACACCAGTCCACACTGCCTCCATCCCTCAGCTCCAGACACCAGTCCACACTGTCTCCATCCCTCAGCTCCAGACACCAGTCCACACTGCCTTCCTCCATCTCTCAGCTCCAGACACCAGTCCACACTGCCTCCCTCCATCTCTCAGCTCCAGACACCAGTCCACACTGCCTCCATCCCTCAGCTCCAGACACCAGTCCACACTGCCTCCATCCCTCAGCTCCAGACACCAGTCCACACTGTCTCCATCCCTCAGCTCCAGACACCAGTCCACACTGCCTCCCTCCATCCCTCAGCTCTAGACACCAGTCCACACTGCCTCCATCCCTCAGCTCCAGACACCAGTCCACACTGTCTCCATCCCTCAGCTCCAGACACCAGTCCACACTGCCTTCCTCCATCTCTCAGCTCCAGACACCAGTCCACACTGCCTCCCTCCATCCCTCAGCTCCAGACACCAGTCCACACTGCCTCCATCCCTCAGCTCCAGACACCAGTCCACACTGCCTTCCTCCATCTCTCAGCTCCAGACACCAGTCCACACTGCCTTCCTCCATCCCTCAGCTCCAGACACCAGTCCACACTGCCTTCCTCCATCTCTCAGCTCCAGACACCAGTCCACACTGCCTCCCTCCATCCCTCAGCTTTAGATACTAGTCCACACTGCCTCCCTCCATCCCTCTGCTCCAGACACCAGTCCACACTGCCTCCCTCCATCTCTCAGCTCTAGACACCAGTCCACACTGCCTCCCTCCATCTCTCAGCTCTAGACACCAGTCCACACTGCCTCCCTCCATCCCTCAGCTTTAGATACTAGTCCACACTACTGCCTACCTCCCTCAGATCGGAACACTAGTCCACATTGCCTCTCATCCTCTCTCAGCTCAAAACACCACTTAACACTGCCTCCGCCAAGTGTCTCACCTCTCACCCCACAATGCCTTTTACTCACTGCAAGTCAACCACTGAACACAAATTAACATCACCTGTATTGCTTTGCTTGAAAATGGATCACATTCTGCAATTAGCATGTCATAGTCATTCCTTTCTTGTATGAGTGTCAGCTCTCTACAGTTCTGCTCCTGGTCTATTCCTGTCGAGTCCTGGAAATACTTTTGACTTGAGCAGAAGTTGGTGACCTCTGTTCACTCTTCCCCTGTGTGCTAAAACAGGCCAAAGACTAAAAGCATCCCTGCCTAAAACAATCAAGTCACCCTGCTTGAATCAGTGGAAAAATACCGCCTTTATCAATTATCAAAGACTTGTTCTTTGAAGCCTGGGTGGTGTTTTAAACTTTAATGGCTGGCCAGAGCACCAGAAAGAGGCTAGTTGCTAGGTGACGGGCCTTAAGAGGCTCAGCGTGTTTAGAAAGCCGAGTGACCTAGTTTGGCTGAAGGAGAAACAGAGTGACAGGCAGGCAAATTCATGGAAACGCTTTCTTGGAAAGGAGGGGGGGGGGGATGAAGCAAATAAAGACTCATTTTATGTTTGACTGGGGCGACTCACATATGCCAGCCTGGCCTGGTTTCACGAAGCTTTTAGTATTTAGACCTTTTATGTTATGTCCTGTTAAATGCATTTAAGCAAGATTCAGCAAAGATCAGATTTTAGTAAAATTCTGCAACCTCTTTTCGCAGTAATGGTAACCAAGCACTGTGACATGATTTTGTTTCCCAAGGAAACGTAACATTCTCAGCTTCCTATTATACAAGTCTTATCAGGAAAATCAAATTGGCTGGCAAAACTTTGCGGTGTCTTCATTACGAACAGGATTCCATCCTCCCTCTCTTTGTGCAGGGAAATTAGATACTCCCACTGAACAGCAGTATGAGCCACAGGTTTGAGGAGATCTTGACCTCTGTCCAAATTGAACTGTTAAAAGAGAACAAAGGGATATTTGATGTTACTTTAACCACAGCCTGGGCAGTTTTCCTCTCAATAAAGTTAATAAGATTATCCAGCTCCCATTGTCAGGTTGCGTAAGAGACCGAGGGTTGAAAAGCCAGAAATGGACTAAAAAAAAAGTATTCCCAGCCCCAGCAGCGCTTCCTAGTTTAGTCACTGTGCTCTACCCCACAGCCCCACATCAAGGACTTATCATGGTCAACATGGCCTATACTATGTACCAGTGTGTTAGTGTCTGCTCTACTTTGTGCTTGGTATTGTGTCACTGCTGTGGAATTGCTGCATTGAGTCTTGGCTATTCATTTCAGTAGAGACTTAAGGTACTATTAGGTTCAAGATCAGCAGGCTGATTTTAGGACAGTGAACTGTCCCTCCTCCAGAAAAAAAACAAAGCAGCCAGAGGAAAAGAATCCAGTGGAAAAGTACATTTTGAGAAAAGAAAGTCTTGATTAATCTTATTCAATTTTTTAAAAACAAAATGATGAATAACATACCGCCTGGGGACTGGAATTACATGGATGGTTAATTTAAGGCTGACCTTCTGTGGGGCATGGTGTACAGACTGCTGGACTGTGTTCCACAAGAACAACTGTAGTCCACTTACTCACATTGGGGAAATCAGAAGAATGACCAGGATGAAAGCAATGAACTGACAGGAAAGGGACAATTATCTAATTTCAAGTCAGGGAATGCTCACTCGTGTAGGTCTTAACATGCAACGAATAATTTATTGTCCTCACAACAGATAAATACTGACTGCTCTAGTAAATAATCTTCAAGTCACGAGATTCCTGTTTTGAACTAGGATTTACTATACACAGCCAACAGTGTCCTTTTTTAAAACACTACTGTGTGAGACCCACTCCATTCTAGTCGGCTGATTCTAGTTAATGTATTCTATAACCACTGCATGTTGTCTGGTTTTCTAGAAATTCCTATTTCTGACCTGTGCTGCTATCTAGCTGTATCTTCTTATTTAAGCACCTTCTATTACCTGTAAATTGTAGGAGCCTCTGTATGATTAACAGAATCAAATGTTGCGTTTGTGACTAATGAGGCATGATGCAAACAGTGATTTTACTACTGATGATGAAGTGCTACTTTATTCATTAGTCTGGGTGTGTTGTACTGCGCCTTTGTGCGTCTGTCATTCTAAGCAAGCTAATGGGCATTTTACAACTTTACAACTGTTCCAATGAGATGAAGAGTCACGACTCTGTTGTGGGTCACTTCAGCAGCTGCTGAAGATACACAGTTCTGCTAAAGGGCTAATTTCTATTACTTATCCATTCACCCATCATTGGAAAACCTCTTATTCTGGCTTGGGTCTTGCGTCTTATACCCTGGAAGCACATACAGGGACCACAGAAAAATGGACAAGTTTCACAGAACCAATGTTACTTAGCCAGGGTGTCTTTAGGAGGTCTGTAAGGAAAATCACACATATGGATTTTATGCTAAAATCCATATGTAAATAGGAGATAACATTCAAACTCCACACAGACAGAGGTGCCTGAGGTCAGGATCAAACACACAACCCTTTAGCAGCAATTCAGCAGCTGTACAGACTCACTGCCACTGTGCTGCCTTATCCAGGCAGCACTCAGATCACCCTGCGGCAGCCCACTGAAGCTCAGCGGATGTGAGCCTCTTGGGAAAAACTAAGGCTGCTGCTGGAAGTGGTGTTATTGGGACCAGTAGGGGGCGCTCGCCCTGTGGGTCCTAATAGCCCAGTATAGTGATGGGGACACTATACTGTAAAAAGGCACCGTCCGTCGAATGAGACAGAAAACCGAGGTCCTGAATCTCTGTGGTCATTAGGGCGTTTCTCAAAATGAGTAGGAATGTTACCCCAGCATCCTGGCCAAATTCCCCCCTGGCCTTTACCAATCATGGCTTCCTAATAATGCCCATCTACAAATTGGCGTCATCACTCTGTTCTCCCCACCGATGGCTGGTGTGTGGTCAGTGTACTGGTGCACTATGGTCAACCTTCCATCATCCAGGTGGGGCTGCACATGGGTGGTGGTGGAGGGGAGTTCCCATTACCTGTAAAGCGCTTTGAGTGGAGTGTCCAGAAAAGCGCTATATAAAGTGTAAGGAATTATTATCATCGTTAAATATCAAAAGCAAAAATTTTAATCCACAGTTGTGTTTTTTTCCCTCTCAGCACAAATGCAAACATTGGCTTGTTTAACTAAAAAGAAAATGGCATTCGAGTTACCTGTCCTGGATCAAACAATGACTAAAGGGTCCTGGAACACAATGTACTGAGGACTAAGAAAAGGAGACTGTTCTTTACACAAAAGGACAAACTGCCCAACCATAAGCAGATTCTACGGGATCCATTAAAAAAAGATCTGTTAGACCCACAGATTATCTGATAGCAGCACATCAAGCACGATGGGTCAAATGGCCTCTTCACTTTGAAGCCTTTCTTAAGATCTGCACAGTATATTGGCTGCTTACCCAAATCTAGACAGAACTCCTTTAGAGTATTTCTCTGCTCATCATCCAAACACAAAGAAAAATGCTGGGTGAAGTCCCAGTAACACATGGGACAAATATTGGGTAAGTACTAACTTGCAGAACAAGTTAGAAGCCATTCACTAGACACGTCGGCAAACATCATTACTCATTTGAAAGAATCTGTCATTACTGGGTTAAACTGGCTTCTAAGTCAAAGTGTTTATCACTTTATATTCACACACATTCCAAAAATGTTTCTGTATGAGGAGGGCTGTATATAGCCATTAGAAAACAATATGATGGGGTGTTTATTTTGAGATACATCCCACACAAAAGTAGCTTCAGGACACTGTGTGCCACCAAACTGGCACGCACAGACCTGGCTGCTCCCTGCCAGCATGCCTTTGGTGGACTGAAGCCCAGTGTGATCCAGTTTTTTCCCCACTTTCAGGAGGGGGACTGGGAACAACTTTCGCTTGGCAAAGCATCGGAGACAATGTGCCAAATCAACAAGTGTGCAAAACTGAGTTTTGTATATTGAGTGAGGGGGAGCAGGATCAAGCTTTTTTTGGCTTCATCCAAATAATAAAAAATCTAACACAACAAAAAAAATAATTTAAATGAAAAAACAACACTGCCCCCGGACCCCCCTCTGGGCCACATAAAAGTTTTGTGCTCAAAATCCAAGATATATCCGTGTGGTGGAACTACATGTATGCTCTTTATAAAGTACCTTTGAGCACAGAAAGCAAAGCACAAACGCAACTAAATGAAAAAGGTGAGAATGAGTGCAAACCAACACAATACAAAGTTATTCTTTGGAATCCAACAGAAGAGACCTCCCCCACCCCCTCCAGTGTTTCAATGTGCAACGACGTGACCCACCCACACCCCCGCTCCAGGACCTGCCACTTGAATCCACACGGAAACCTGCGCTCCGCAGGGAATGAAATCCCGCTGCCTGCACACTCGACGAATCCACAGGGAAGCTCGCCAAAACTGAGCACTGCAGTTTACAGCAGGACATCAGGCTGACACCTGAGCCACAGGACAAGCCACACATGGAGGTCAATCTGAATCGGGAGCTGTCTAGCTACACTTCCTTTATTACGATTAATCCTTCTGTGGGCTAGAAGGCTTGACAGAGACGAAATCCAATTCCTCACCATAAGGAACATGAACAGAGGTTTTAGATCCTACAATGAATGTCTTGCACACGTACCTTTCCATTACTTGGCAGAAACCTGATTAACATGTGGAAATCCCCCTAAAATGTCCTTTCTCACTTTGACATGCTGTCACCACTATTCGAGGAGACATAAGTCCAATAAATGGATAAAACATCCATGTTAAATAAATAACAATAAACACAACTTTTCCAGTTCATTAAATTGACAAGAGAAACTGATATTAGCCTTCAGCATTTTACTTTCAGCTAATTAAGATTCCAGAGAATGTGATTAGACTTCCACTACACAGCCATTTCCTCTTAGTTACTATTATAGAGGTCTTGCTCAACATGGTGATTATTCATAATGTAAGACAATAAAACATTTAAAAAATATATTTCTGCCATTCTAGCCCCACTCCACCAAGCTCTTGCAAGGTCACTGATCTCCAGCATACAGTAGCACGTCAGTATCAGGATGAATCAACCTGGGTGAACCAGGAAGACATAAAAGCTCCCATTGAGTCTTCCTCGGCTTTTCATCCAAGGTCCACCCTCACCCCACTCAAGCTTAGCCAGATCGATCTCACTCCTCTCTTGATTTTACTCCAGAGAGCGAGGAGACCGGGCTGTCAAGAGCCGGGAAGCGTTTCCGTTGTGCTGGGGAAGGACAGTGGTTAGGTGGCATTAAAGTGAAAACCTACAGTTCGACGAGCACCAGCTGCCCAGAGAGACTGGAAAAGTAAATGGGCTGTGCGCAACCGGGCCCTTACAAGGAAAACTTTTGCTACATTTTATTAAGAAAATGAATTTATGGGAATTTATTCAATTCAAATTAACTTTATATAAAGGGTGTGAAAACTCCTCACCACAATGGATTTTTCAGATCACCAAAATCGCCACAGCATGATTTAGCATCTGTTTCTCACTGTGGTCAAAAAAGCACACCGTAGTTTCAGAGAAACAAAGGTCGTGTAAGCAAGAAGGAAAAAAAAGTGATCACACCCACTTTTATTTTAAGGACTGCAGGCCTAGTGGCAGACGAAAACCGGGCAGAAGCCAGAGCTCTTGAACTGCCTTGAACTAAAACGACCTGCTGGCCCGCTAATGTAAGCGCTGTGTTTAATCCCAGCTGCTGTTCGGCTTCTGCAGTGGAGCACCGCCGCCTTATAAATTTATTATGTAACCCCGAGAAATGGTTACATAACCACAGACAAACCCTGGTTTCTCTCTCTTTTTATCCCTTTCCAAGTTCTCTGTCCCGGATGGTGCTTTTTCCTTTTTTTAAAATTTTTTATATAACTTGCCCCTCTTGGTTATCTAAACACTGTACCATTTTATTAAGCAGAAGCATTCTAGGGCCCAAGTGACGACAGCGCTGTCGCTAGGGGAATATGGAAAGCTGTTGCCGGGCTCAGACTGATGAATCGCTCATTGCTTTGACGTATTTGGATCCACATACTGTACCTTTTATTCAGAGTACCGCGTGATATGTGTGGTGAAAAGAATCTAAATCAGGAGAGAAGGCAGGGAGGAATGAGTGGGGGGAGATGCTATTTTAATATAAGCTTTACGTCCTACCTACTTATTTTAAACTAAATCAAAATTTAATAGCATCAAGAGCATGATTAAAGCCTTTGTGCGCGCTACAGATTTTTTTTTGTAAAAGTCTGAGGTTTGATTTTAAGATGACTTTTTTTGGAAGCACAGATACACTGCTGGATTCTATCTGTAATGAAAAGAACATACTATTTGTGACTGACAGATAAAAAGTAGTAGGCGCATTGCCTGTATTTCAAACCTCCTGTAGTGTATTACATTTAATGCAACAAACAGAGCTGTATTTTTATTACTTAGGGTGTTAAGAAAAGGAGATCTATTAGTCGGTGGATGATTTTACATATTGAAACACACCGTGAAAGAAAAACCTGAGGTCTATTCGTGGGTCACCAGTTATTTTTAGGTATTGGGCAGATTCCACAGGAAATATAGAATCCTCTTCTCAGCTCAGTGAAAGACAACAGAAGATCAAAGGGTAAGTATGGGTCTCACCAACAGCACTGCAAGCACCCCAGCACCCCCAGCAGGGTCGGGACAGACCGGAGGAACAGTGTGGGTCTCTCCAACAGCACTACAAGCACCCCAGCACACCCAGCAGGGTCAGGACAGACTGGAGGAACAGTGTGGGTCTCCCCAACAGCACTGCAAACACCCCAGCTCTCCCAGCAGGGTCAGGACAGACCGGGGGAACAGTGTGGGTCTCCCCAACAGCACTGCAAGCACCCCAGCTCTCCCAGCAGGGTCAGGACAGACCGGAGGAGTGGTGTGGGTCTCCCCAACAGCACTGCAAGCATCCCCAGCAGGGTCAGGACAGACCGGAAGAACAGTGTGGGTCTCCCCAACAGCACTACAAGCACCCCAGCACACCCAGCAGGGTCAGGACAGACTGGAGGAACAGTGTGGGTCTCCCCAACAGCACTGCAAACACCCCAGCTCTCCCAGCAGGGTCAGGACAGACCGGGGGAACAGTGTGGGTCTCCCCAACAGCACTGCAAGCACCCCAGCTCTCCCAGCAGGGTCAGGACAGACCAGAGGAGTGGTGTGGGTCTCCCCAACAGCACTGCAAGCATCCCCAGCAGGGTCAGGAGAGACCGGAAGAACAGTGTGGGTCTCCCCAACAGCACTGCAGGTACCCCCAGCAGGGTCAGGATGGTCACAGGAGCCGTATGGGTCTCCCCAACAGCACTGCAAGCACCCCAGCTCTCCTAGCAGGGTCGGGACAGACCGTCGGAGTGGTGTGGGTCTCCCCAACAGCACTACAAGCACCCCAGCGCTCCCAGCAGGGTCAGGAGATCAAGGAGACCCTGGCCAGCTCGGCCACACGCAGCAGCTGGTTTAGGACTGGGGCTCCCAGTTCCAGGCCTCTGCACCCCTACAGCTGCAGGCTTCCATTCAAACCCTAATTTGAACAAATCTGATGAACCAACCTGATCTCACAATGTAAAACCGCTTATCAGGTCCAATTAAGTTTGGTGGCAAAAAAAAAACATGAATCTGTGCTGACTGGACTACAGTGATGAGCCTGAGCTCTGAAAGATGTGTTATATCTACAGTGTTACGATACAGCCATTTTATTATTGAAAGCCTGTACTGCCAGGCTCCCATAGCATGGACCTCAAGGGCAACAGACCAGCTCTTCTTAAGTCAGGGTCTCCTAACACAGGTTTCAGAGAGCCCCACAATCCAGGAGGATTGATAACTCATCCTAAATCAACTATTTCTGATTAGGTGTATGTTATCTGAGACTTGGAACAATTTATAGTAAGCAATTAAAAAGGTGGAAATAAAATATCCCTTAGCTCTCAAGGATCATAGTTCTTACATTGAATTACCTGCTTAGCTTGCAAATGCTCTGAATCTTGAGAATCAAGTGATAACTGTCCGAACTAAAACATTTAGAGGACTGGACACTTCTGTATCCAAACTGGAGACTTCCTGGTTTGGAATGATACTAAATGAAAAAATGGAATAACTCCTGCAGGAGTTTGTACTGATTGATCAGTGCCCTATGAAAGTGACTCAACAGACCGCAAAAGGAAAAAGGGTTATTCGTCCAATAACCCTTCTTATTTGTTTTAACTTAGTGATTTTTTAATCATATCAAAAAATCCCTTTTAATCAAGAGAGTTTCACAATATTGCAATGGATTTTATTCAACACAAGAGACTGCAAACACCTGCACAACAGACCCGATACCAGGAACCTCTGAGAGGTAAATGGGGCAAAACTGGAAAACCTGAAGTTTGAAGGGCAACATTTTTAATTAAGGCAGTAATGAGTACCATTACAAAAACCACAACAGGCAAACGCATACATTACACACTACAATTTAACGAACCACAAAGCAAAGAGCATATCAAGGTTTTAACCATCTTGTAAGAAGCTTTTATTAAAGTCTACTGTCCAGCCTCTGGTGCCACTGGACATGCAGAAGCAGCTCAGAGAAGGGTTGGAGTTCTCTGTCATCTGACTTTACGATAGTCTTCACCGGGGCCGATGGAGCATTCGGGTTTAAAAGAGAATGAAAGCAAAGGGAGATAAGCCTTTAGGTATGCAGCACACTAGTACTGCCTCACAGAATACAATTCCAATTTCAGTTTCAAACCCCACATTAAGAAAAGGTACTTCTTAAGACTCTGAGATGTAGGTGAAGGGTCAGACCATCGTGTGCCCTAGCTGACATTATTATCTTAACTCATAATCATCTCTGTTTAAACCTGTTGGCTCCCGGTGACATATCGTCCCGCCTCATTAACTTCTTTGTCTCTGACAGTTTTGTAAGTTTTCCTGCAATTCTAGGCTGACAGCATGCTCTGATTTGTGCTCGTTAACTCCGCCCTCCTCCACTATTTTGAAAAACAACCTGATTTTGCGGTCACACAATCACAATTTACATAATTACAATTATTTTTAGACAGGAATGTTTTTTGCCTAGCATTCACAGTTTCCACATGAGTCACTCTTTATATCTGGCAATGATATTTCCTATTTCTAGGATGATTTACAGTAGATTGCACCTCCTGAAACTGTGATAGATCCCACTTGCTACATTTCATATCATTAAAATGTCAAGCAAAGAATATAATTAAATGGCTCAGTGTACTGTATCCATTCAAGTCATCACTTACACAATGTAATCAGGGATATCTCTGGTCTGAGTTTTTCTTTGGTTATTATTGTAATCAAATTTTCATTTTCTTCCAACTTTTAATTGATTTTCTCCAAATCAGGAGCAACAAAAAAAAATTTTTTGAAGTGTGCACTCAGCTATTAGAATATTTTATAAATTAAAATAGGCTGATCTCTTACTGCAGATAGGACAAAGATAGGATAATACCAAGCACAATAGGGAGAAGACAAAACACAGCTGGTCCTGTGCATTATACAGAGCTACACATTGGAGAAGTGCTAGATAACCAGGCATCTCCATTAGTGATTGTATTTAATAAGTCTGCATAAAATGCTCAATATACAAGTGACAAAATGACTCAGAAAATGTCCCAAATCTTTTCATGCCCTAGTTCTCCAAGAAAACACTAGTACATAAGAAAGAGTTGTTGTATGCTAGCTCTACTTTAAGAGTATCTTCACGGCTTTTCTCAGATCAACCATGAACGCTGCCTGCCATTCACGTTTCTATATCATCCCAGCGCCTATCACCTCCCCGACAGCAACCTCCTAGCAACCACTGGTTGCCGGAGCAACACAGTGATGTCAGCGTGGAGCCCAGAATAGTAGCCATGGGATCCGTGAGGTAAGTACTGCCACCTTCCTCAAACAATTCAGCGTTTCTTTTATGAATGAAGTCACCGGTCAGTCTGACATTATGCCAGCTTTCTTTTTTTCCTTCTCATTATAATGATTCTGCAGAGGTTGGCAGGGAAAGGGGGGCCTTGTTACGCAACAGATTTCCAAATTATGTTTTCTGAGTCAGATCTATAAATACAACAGTTTCCATATATATTCTTTATTTCTCAGGCCATATACGGATGGGCCTTCCTCTCTGCTTGCTGGAGATGGGAATTGACTCTCTTCTGATGTGACTGAATTACACTTTGCCAGCAAACTCTGTAACCAGCTGTAAACTCCCATTCAAGGTTTAAACCAAGGGGCAAACAGGGAAGTGCTACTAAACCTACATCGGCTGGCCCAAAACCATCATTAACTGCATGATAAAAACAGTGCACAGTGGAGCAATTCAATGTAAAGCACATACAAGTGGGGCTTCAGGGCACTCAGGAGGGCACTGCATTGGCAGGTGTGCTCCCTGGCAAACACAGATGACGCTCACTCCCATGGTCCCATTCCGTGGATGTAGCCCCTCCTGAATGTTAGAAGTATCCAGTTACAGGCACAGGTATGCCTACTGCATGAGACACGTGGGAGCCCTGTGCACTAGATCTTGCAGTCTGTTCTCTGAGATCGGTGCTTTTGAAGTTATACTGGAACTGCAGAACACACTGTAACGCTGGGAAGAGTCATGCAATTTTATTATCTATTTGAATTATAGCAGAATGCACCCATTGATCCGCAAAAGACAGAGAGAGACTGAAAAGGAGATGAGTTGCAGATAGAGCAGCTGACTACTGGAGATTTATTAGCCTATCAAACGTTACCATCTTGTGCAGAGGTACCAAAAAACATCATTAATGGTATGATATACGCAGCGTCTATCTTTTATTTGGCAATATCATGGAGGTTAAAAATAACAGTACAAATATTAAACCAGCTACTCTGTTATTGCATCTGAATTTTCTCAGGTCACGTTAGGGTCGCTAAGAAACAAAAGAATGAAAAAGTACTGTAGCGCACTACTGTAGGGCAGCTCTGCGATTTCTAAGTCGGCATGCCAAGTGCTTATTGACTTGCTGCTCTGAGAATGTTTCAGGCTGTTACACAAACTGTCATAATGTGAAGGCTGGCAGGGAGTCAGCGAGTGGGTTTAGAGAGTGGTTTCTGCTCAGGGGAGAGAGAGGGGGAGCGCTGAGCTGTCTCCTTACGTGAACTGGCGAACGTGCAGCGCTCAGGAGCTATCCCAGGACATCACGCCCACAGCCACCGCCATCGCTCAGACCTGGCAGCTGTAAAGACACAGGGCTTTCGTGGCGCTGCAGAGACCGGGATGAGCATGCTTGTCCAACTAAGGAAAGACCGTATGGACTGTCTAACATGCAGTGTTTTCGACTATTTCACAGCAGAATCAAAGTACACTGTATACCCGCCCATCAGCTCTAACAAACACTGCTGCAATAGTTCGATAAATGCACTCATTCAAAGCCTGCAGAACGTCAAGTTGTTTTCAGGTTGTGTTCTTAGCCATTCCTTCCATTGCTCTCAGAGCTGCTCCCATACATGGTTCCCAACTCACGTGACTGAGAGTGGCCTTTGTGCCGTTTTGTGACCAGCTCTCCAGACGCTGTAGCAGCGATCACTTGCATGTTTGTGTCTTGCTCGACTTACACTGCGGCCTCCATGGCTGCCCCCATGGCACCGCAGGAAAAGGATTTTTTCCGTGTTCTTGGAGGACTCTGTAGTTATTCTCTTAGATTCCCTGCTCATTCAGCTGCTGCAGGGAAATTCTGACCTTTACTGATAACTTTAAAGTTTATAATAGTGATATTGTAGTTAATAATAGTAATAACTAAGATTAGAATGTCATTTTCTTTAATGCAGACTCACTAATGATTTGTTTTCTATTTTATACCCACTCGACTTCAGTCCCTGCTTGGGACAGGATGAGACACAGCCATGCTCTTGGAGATACCAGTTACTATGTCAGCAGTGTCGTACCTGGGATTTGAACCCACAACATTCCAGTTGCGAGTCAAGAACGCCAACCACCTCTCCACTCTGCCACCCTCTTTAAAGTTGCATAACTGGAGAAAAATAAAGTGATTAGACCTAAAAAAAACTGCTTATTAATCTGGTCAATATGAATGTGCGACTGGAAGAGGAAAGGTTTTGAAATTTCCTCAAAAGAGGAGAAAATGGGAAAAGACAAAAAAAAGAATGATTGGCAAAGAGAAGAGATTCAAACCACGTTTCATGTCATAACCTGCCTATGACCAGGAGTGTTTCAGGCACAAGTACTTGGCAGAGCATCCCCAAACTGGATGGCCAGGCTACTGTGCACACCTGTGAGCATGGAGTGTTACCAGGCAGAGCTGCTTCAGTTGCTGGTGTATTCAATTTACTCACTGGACGTGCTGTGTCTCAGCCTCTTAATGCATGCTCTCCAGAGCACAGGGTGAACCCTGTGGCCTAGATAAGTTTGAACCTGGATACCATCTCACCAGGCCACTTGGACCAGAGGTGCCCATGCAGCAGTGTCTGACTGACTGGCAGCACTGAGTCTCTGAGGGAGTGTAGATGTTACGTCGTTCGCAGGAGCAGTCTGTTTGTGGCAGATGAGCAGGTCTACAGGTCCTGTTTCTCAGCAGCAGCCATGAATCAGAGTCTTGAACAACTGGCAATTCTGAGTGAGGTGATTACACAATAAAACATAATATTCTCTCCAAAACAAAAGACAGCACAAAGATGCTTGGGATCTAACAGCAAGCACTGGAAATGGCTACTGACCCCGTGCTGTGGCCCTCTGCTTCTGGAGTGGTGCAATGCAATGACAGTGGTCTTATCCGAGCTGAACTTGGGACAGCTGCAGTGGTGTTCGTTGTCAGGTTTATCAATAGTGCACAATCGCAGACCCTGTTCTAGAAACCTGAAACGACCTTTGCTTGGCATTTCGGCATCGTGTCCTCACACATTCCCTTCATCTTGCATAACTGACCCTCCCCCCCCCCAGCACCCGCCTCCTTCACTCCCAAACCTAGAGATTCAAAAACATAACTGAGCTCCCTTCCTCGGCAGAGCCCAGCGAGCAGGCGCCCTGGTTCTAATACGAAGCGATCACTTGGCAATCAGATGACTCCCGATTTAAAATGACAAGTTTAGCAGGAGATCAAAAGCGCTTCTGTTTTCGATTTTTGTATACCCCCAGTGTGTCCATTACACTGACAGAAAAAAAAATCTCTATAAAGCTGTCATGCCTTAAGACAGTGCATGTGCTAATGCTGAAAAGGGCCTTCAGATTTACAAACATCAGAAACACGAGAAGAGAAATAAAGGAAAGGTCTCCTTTATTTGCCGACTTTTCCATTTTCCAGTTATTTCTCTACCAACATACAAACCTACATAAAACACAGGAGATATGAATACAACAGCTGTTTTTTAAACACCTTTCTTTTTTGCACGTTTCACTTAGTCTCCATCTAATTCTTTACACGTCTGTAAGGGCAGAATGAGGATGGACAGAGACTGAATACTGTCCTGACATCCTCAGTCATCACAGCCATTCACGTTTCTGACAGGCGGGAAGCTCCAAGCTCCACAGCACAGGCCGAAGGAGCAGAATATCTCTCGGAGAGGTCACTGGAAGCCTGCAGGCACCTCTCTTGCACCGAAAACCAAAGCGGATCCTGGCTGATTAAATCCCAAGGCATTCCGCAAAACTGCACGCTGCCTCTCTTTTACAGGTTCAGCCATTTGGGAACTTTATCAGTTCCCTTTTCATGCTGGAACATCCATGGCACCAATGGCAGGAATAAAGCAACAGAAGGAAGCCACAGCTCTTAATGCACACTTCCAGCAGATTTCCAGGCAAACCCTGAAAGGGTCAATATTATGGTGAAAGCTAACAGTGATGCCCTACCCAGCTACACCCAGTCCCTGGAGGGACTGACCAGCATGCCATCAGTCAGGGAATACCTGTTGGGGCCAGTTCATTGCAATGAACTGGCACATGTACCTGTCCAGTCAAGTTTTAAACTTCCATGAACTTCCTGTGCGTATTTCTGTGGAAATCTCCTTCAGTAACTAATCAATATTTGTAGGTTTTTGCATTTCCTGTGCAAAGCTGAGTTTGCGATGTGGCATGGTGGGGGGAAAAAGTAAAAACGGCAACGCCTGAGCCCGAATACAGGACCACCACAAGCACCACCAGGACCAGTTCTGGTTCATATTTTAGTTATAACAGTAGGCTGGGAGACATCCCAGGTTGTAGGGTGGCCACGCAAACTGACTTAACCGTCACATAAGCTGCGTAGTTCCTCCTCTTGTGTGCAACATGGCCACCGGTCAAATGACCGTGCAACTCAGTGCATGGTTTTCTTCTGCCACTGTGACTAAGAATCTTTCCACTGTATTTACAAGACAGGAGAAGAAAAGAAAAATCTCTCTTTGCAGGTTTTCACTCCTGACCCCCAGATCTTTTCAAATATCATTACTTATGTGACCACTTATTCATTTGTGATTTCTCAATGCTGTGTTAAAATGCATAATTCTCTCGATTCAATGACTTCCACCACAAATTAAGGGTCCTGCCTGCCCCCAGCAGTGCTCCACTTAGCCTGTTTGTGTTTGTCCAGTTCAGTTCCTGCTCCCAGCTGCATCGACCCTTGACCCCCTGTGTTTGGACACTGGGGCTTGCGATACTCTTTGCAAACATGCAGAGGCCAGTGAACTCAGCCAGCAGGACTGCAATCCAGCCCGGGCGAACATGGGTCAATTGCTCACAGTCCCGCAGGCTGGAAGAGCAGGATTCCTGCAGCAGACAGAGCTCAGCCTGTGCTGCCAACATTTTCAGCCAGCATCTGTCCATTTCAAAACGAAAACCCACCCTCTCCGCTACCAAACATGATGGAACACAGCATAAATATCGGCCTTCTGCCTTGCAGTCTGCTCCAGGCCCTGCTTGACTCTCAAAGGCAATTTATATCAGATATTCTCTGCGTGTTTGTGTAGCTTTTTATTTTCCCGCAGGCAAAACCGTGGGCGTTTTGCCCATCTAATTCATTTACTGTGGAGTGGGCACTTTGCCCGTAGTTTGCCCACAAGTAAAACAGCTATTATCTCCATGTCAAGGCTGCTTGTTTTAATATGACAGGGCTTTGAGTCCTTCCAATACTTCAGTTACACACACAATAGTAGGCAACTGTCCATGGAGCCTGGAGTGGTCTGGAACTGCAGTAAAGAAGGGACCCGGCACTTCAGAGACTCACAGACTCTTGCTCTCTCAATAGAAGCCATCAATCTGCTGCATAAGGGAATGCCAGATTTCACATCTTCCAGTCTATTCCAGTGCCTGCTTTCTTCTCCTCAACAGTAAAGATTAGAATATCTTTTTTTTATTATATACTCATTCAACCTGTGAAGTCTGATTGCTCTTCGGCAGTGACTTCGGTACCTGCTTGGGATGGGATGAGACACAGCTGTGCTCTTGGAGATGCGTCATGTGTCGCAGACTCCCAGCCCCACAGGAGAGGTGGCACAGAGCGGAGGAGCCCAGCCGGCACACCTCAGGAGCTGCAGGAAATTGGCAGCACCCTGGCTGACTAAACCAACCCTGACCCTGGTAGCGCTCAGGCAATTATGTGTGACCGCTTGGAAAATTAGGGGCCCAGCTGCGTAGGGCCATGACCCAGGCTCAAAACAGCCATGTCTGGGTCATAGTGCAGTTATTGGACCGGTATAATTAAGGACCTGTGATCTAATCTAAATTGATATCAAACTTCCTCCACCAGTAAAAGCAAGAGACAAGATCTCCTTAAAAAAAGTGCATCTTAACAGCAATGCCATATCTGTAAGTGTGCAGCATGTCAGAAACATGAATATCACTGATAGGTGGGCCTGTCAGAGAGCATGTCTGCCCATCTTCAATCTCTCCTTTATATTCCTGTTACCTTCCTCTCTCTCCTTCATGCCTGAAAAAGGTAAATGTTGCATTTTTTCTTTCTACTTTTCAGCATGGAATTAACCCCTACTGTTCCTTTTCAACTGATTTTATTTAAGGAGGCTGGTCTGAACCCCTAAGGTTTACTCTCACCAGAGCTGGACCATCTGAAATAAAACACGAGACACTGTTGTTTGGTTCTTAACTGGAGCAAAATGTGTAAAATTGCAGCATTCACATGCGCTTTTAAGGCGAATTCAACAAAAGAAGCATTCTTCCCATTTCGATTTCCATATTGAGGATCTAAAAGATAGCATTACAAAGTTCAAATTGAAGACGGACAGTATGTTAAAGGCAACACACGAAAACTTGATACACCCTTAAGCTTGAAAATCAGATAAAGTCACATCCACTTGGAAAAGAAAGAATCACTACATCACCCGATCTGAAGAGAAAAACGTCATCCTTCTAAATGTTCAAATCGAGGAACAGCAATCATCTGAAAGGAGTAAAAGGATGGTCTTGAGTTTCTCAGTAAAAACTAGTGAGGTCTTTTTTTGGAAGGACACCGCAAAAATGTTTGAGATGAGGGGGCAGCACTGGGTAACTGTAGAGATTAAAGATCAAAACGCAGTTACAGAAAACACTGTGGGCTCGGTTTGCTTTCAGTGGGGTGCTCTGCTAAAGCAAGCCCAGATGGTTTTGCTCTTAACACCACCATGCAGACATTTTAGAAGACGCAACTGCACCATGTGTGCCAATGCCATCTCAAAACATTTTACAGCCTGCTCTTTAAATGAGCCTTAGCTAACACATTGTCATGTGTACTGAGACAAATGGTTAAATTATTTTTAATAAGGGCAAAATGTTTTTGCTAGACAGTAGACTGCACTTGATGAGACAAAAAGCAGTACTGTTGTACTGTAAAAAGTGTGTCATCTCTTTACGTGGGATGACCAAAATCACATGAAATGTAGCTTTTTGAGGAAAATAGAATGTTTCTAAGCTCCCTACTTGACCTCTTAGTGAATTGCATACTAGGCACGTTGAAACTTTTTCAAAATACCATATTGAATTTTCTAAAAAGGTCATCCACCTTCAACAGAAGCAACACAGGCAAAAGGCTGAGGTGATACATCACAAGTGGATATGATTAATTGGCAAAGCCACACTGTATTATAAAACCTTTCATTTGGGGTTCATTATTTTTTTCTCTTTAGCCCCAGTTCTATTTACTCCTCAGATCAGAACAGATATTCTCCCAGTCTCCCCGACAGAATCCATTGCTTAAATCAGAGGTGGGGAATGAAAAGGAGCTACAAGCCCAGTGTGTGATCATCTCCTGTCACAGCCTGGGAAACAGACTGTCTCAAATAGTTTTATGTCGTTAAAAATCTCTGAAAGCGTCCAATAATAGCAATTATGTTTTTGTTGCAAATGTAAATATTTTGCTAACTGTTGTAGCTTTGGCAAGATTGCAACTCACCATTCCGGGCATTTAAGATTTACTTCTTAAGATTTAAGGGTTCTGGAAAACTGGCCCAGGTGCAAGTGTGTGTCTGTGTCTGCCTGGCCTGTGATGAACTGGAGTCCTGTTCAGGGTGTGCCAGTTGCTTGCCAGGATAGACTCCGGCTCCCTCGTAACGGATTGTTTTTTATCTAGATTTTATATAACACCATGATAATCTCAAAATTATGGCAATCTTTACACTTGCAACCTTATGCCTGTACCAGTGGTTAGTCAAAGCAATGATGACCTCACATCTGTAAAACGTTATTTGTGTTTAAAATGCTTCTTTTGTTAACAAAATGTCCTTGTGATTCTGATGTGTAATGTGTAGACCACAGGTAGATACAAATTATTTATTTTGATTACAGAAAGGCAAGAAAGGAAAGTCATCCAGCTGCTGGAAGAGGGGGCTGCATGGAAATTGTATCTACTGATATCTGGCTATAAAGAGAGCTCTGCCAGGGGAAACGGGCAGAGAAAAAGAGAGAAACTTTTTTCTTTTTTTCACGCTGCTGTATGATGCCTTAACCTCAGCTGAAATCAAGACCTGATGATCACTTCGCCTCTGTAGCCTGGACTCTGATTCCTTTCCTGGTCTTCTGATGAGGGGTTACCTTTACCCATCCTGAACTGGACAAAGCGGTTGGAAAAAGGGGAAGATGATTCATCATTACAGAGAAATGGCTGGGTCTTCTGTGCAGCAGGAAGTGCTTAAAGGGGTCTTCTAGCGAACAGGCTCTATATCAGGGCCTCCCGTGGCTTGTTCCCTCCTTAAAGATGGCATTTTGTTGACATCCAGGTGGGGCTACACACTAGTGGTGGTGGTGGTGGAGGGGAGTCCCCATTACCTGTAAAGCACTTTGAGTGGAATGTCCAGAAAAGTGCTATATAAGTGTAAACAATTATTATTATTATTAGTAAACCATCAGCAGCTTCTGACCCATGCAGAAGAGTTAAAACAGTCTCTTAACTGTACTAAATGATCTGTTTCATGAGGTCCTGTGCTGTTGGTTATCTACAAAAATAAGAAGGACCTCCAAAACATGTTTCCCCTCAAACACGAAGACTTAGGGAGCCCTATTCCACATGGAGGGAAAGATACTGGCCTTCTAAGAGAGGCACGTGAACTGAAACTATTCTACAGGTCTATCATAACTTGGTCTACCTCGAGATCCTTTGACAAGAGGCTCGTTATGTCAGAAATGCCAATCTGCTCTGTTCTACTTAAAAGAGCAAGAAACACAGAGAGTGACAAGACAAGGGAGAGCAAATGTGAAAAAGCTGAGAAAGGGAGCACAGAGACATGGATGGAGACAGGGAGTGCAGGGGAAGTGAGTCTTGCAAGGAAGTCTTGACAGAAAATGTTTTGTGTAATCACCAAGAGATTTTCTTTTAATTCAGTTAAGAACATAAGAAGGGTTACAAATGAGAAGGGGCCGGTTGACCCATCTGACCCACTACTAAGACTTAGTACCTTGTTTATCTGAGGATCTCATCCAGCTATTAGTTATTAAGTCATTAAGCTTATCTGACCCGTTTGGGAATTAGTAGTTAATTGATCCGAGGATCTCATCCAGCCATTTCTTGAAGGAAAACAGTATTAACATCAGAGCCGAGCTGCTTTTTCTACACTCCACAACCTTTTGGGTAAAATGCAATTCCTGGTACATTTGGAAAGTTATTTCATGTTCATTAAGGGGTTACAAGATTAAATCTATATCTTAGCTGAAGTTGCAAAAAATAAATTTGAGTTAAGACAGCCCCCCAAACTTAGGTTTTGTCTGACACAACTCATCCCCCCATACACTCCAAACCTTAAAGGAACGGTACCAGTCCTATTTTTGTAGTTTTCAGAAACTATAAAACTATGTTCTGATTTGACACTTAAAAAACAAACGAGAATTTGTGGTTCATCTCCTAAAATTCAGAAGTGTTTGGGGGGTACAAAGGGTAGAGTCAGGGCTGCGCGATCACATCTTCCTCACGGTTTCTGCTTAAATGCAGCAGCCAAGACGCAGTAATCCTGACGGCCATCGGGCATCTGGAAAGGTTTGAAATACGTCCCTTGGCCAAAACTTCACTTCTCTAGTCGTTGAATTGAACCGCGATAAAACAGCGTATCTCTTATTCTCAGCCGACTATTGAGGAAATCGTTTAGTAACAACTGCGGAAAGGCAAGGAAGGTCGGAGTAGTCCAGAAGAATTCGAGGAATAGCTCGCCGATGCGTCATGAAATCATTATGTTAACGCGTGGCGATAAACAAAAACAGGAGCTCGGAACCACGAACGCCGACTGTTCCAATACATGCAGGTCATCGGGAAAGACATTACCTAATCGTTACGAAAAGATTAACTCGCTTTTGGAGCCTGCCAGAGAGCTATCGATGTAAGATCTTTAGCGGAGAGGAGGGGATACAGGAGGCTGTGGCCGCGGGGCTGGGCTTCACTCGCTCAGCGGAGAGGCGGGCTTGCTGGGCGGTCTTAACCGGGCCCACTTTACCAGAGCCCCGCGGTTCATCTGAGGTGAGGCCGCGTCCTTATCTGAACTTCACGGGGAAAAGAAACAAATACAGGCTGCGCCATTCAGTAGTGAGCAGAGACAAACGAGCCGAGCTGGGAGAAGGAGCTTAACGGAGCCGAGCAGCGAGAACTGGAGGTTGTCGTTCTCGCTCCCTTTCCCTTCATACGCTAGTATAAACGCAGCACCAACCTTTATAAAACCCGTAAAACTCAACAAAAAAAAAACTGCCAGTTCGGGGGATATCGGCTAACCTGAGAGGACCTAAAATAACCGACGTCCTGCTTGCGCGCAGGTAAGGAAATATAAAAAAGCACTATTGTATTATCATTATTATTCATATTAGTATAACCGATATAAACGGTTGATGTTAACGGCTGAATTGTCGCCCCGCATTCAAATCTTTAAAACTTTGTACTGTACGATCCGTACTTACTAAATATAGGTTAAATACAATACACTTATAAAGGGATTAGCTATCGACCAACCGTTTCGCTGTTACAGGAGCGACATAATATTTATGTAAATGCTTTTGACGTGGCTACCAGAAAAAAAAAACACATTTACATTTGGAAATTGCAAGGGAATCGTGCAACTTTTGAGTCTTTTACTCCGGTTTCTTCCAGCGACTCGTATAAAATAACCTTTTTCTGGGACTGACGTTAGTGCTTCAGGGCGATACGTGATTTGCGGGCTATTTACGGCAGCAATAAAAATGTTACTCAAGTAACCTTTGTACTGGAAATAAACACCGCAACCTACTAAGTGATCTGGGCAGAAACTGGGACAGAAAAGTTCAGCCGTAAATTCAGTCTTTGCCCGAATTCAACTTAAACAAGTCCGATGCTTTATCAGTACAGGTATCACAAAAAAAAGACGTTATATTCCTTGTTTGGAAGAAATGTTAATCAGCTCAATGTTAAAAACATGCAAAGGTATGCCTGTAAAGTACGCCAAAAAGACAGGGATGCTAATAAAAATATTATGTATATCTAAGAAATTCTGTAGTTAAATGTAGGATTGATAGGATTCAGAAAAAAGTAGGCAAAAAAGATTTCATTTTTCACGCCGGTTAAAAGATATAAACATCGTATATTTCCTGCCATTCGTCCTTAACAGATAATATTGTTTCACCATTATGTTTGACCACTGTTGATGACTCTTAATAATAAATGACGAGAATAAATCTGCATTAAATCAGAAACTAAAGGAAAAAATAATAATCCAATCCAGTGCGTGCGATCAATTGTGGTTTGAGGACCACTGCGTGGATGTCTTCAGAAGCGCTTTTTAATACCCGATTCGTGGTTTTGCTTTGATGATCGATCACACTGGATTCAACTGATTTGTGTGATACTTTGAAGATAACCAAAAAGTGTCGTAGTTTAGTGGGCTTAGGCGACTACAATAAGAGATTTTTTATTTACACTTCGTTCGTGTCGCTTGGTTTATGTATGAAAAGTAAAGTTGGGAAACCTTCTCAAGCCCCGGTAGAGACCCCGGGTCAAACCCAAACCCTGATGCAGGGCTGTGCTCGCAGTAAGGGCTCGATCTAGAGAATCCGGCCCGTGGGACTGTCACGATTGTGAAGTGACGTGAAGGGGGATACAGCAGTCCGTCCCAGTTAAGCGTGAGCTCCGTCAAGGACATTGTAGGTCTGGACGTTTCCTTTCGACTGACGCCAAGGCGCAGTCGGGTTCCGCGATGGAGGCATAGGGGTTCAAGGATTTACTCAGACTCGACCTTTACGTATTTTTTCCGTTATTTAAATCCACCGCGGAGAATTAAAACAAAAAAGGAGTAGCTGTCACGCGGCAGTGCAATGGTTAAAAAAACGGCGTACTTTAACACTTAATAGCTTAATTCTGTCAGAGAAAGTAGTGCAGTAGGCAAGCCAATAGGTGCTTAATTAAATAATTGTAAGCTTTAGTGGAAGTATGAAAAACTTGGCGAGTTAAACGTTTTAAAGATCATTATGTAAAAAGTACAGTTATGACATCAAGTCCTATTTTATATCATCCATTCTTCCACATATCCCGAGAAGGAGTTCTGTTCTAGTCGAGTCCAGGAAAAGGTTAAACTTATTTTTTCAAACATAGAAGCCAAAGTGAAATCTTTTATTCTTCCTAGCGTGGATGTTTTGTTTTGTTTTTATGTATGATTAAAAGTGGCTCAACGGGAATTGTACAGGAGAGACAGTTCAGTGGTTACAAGTGAGTTACGTAACGGGAGTGTTGTAACAGTTCTTACATAACGCTTACACAAATACAGTCCCTCACCGCCCCCTGCGCTTTGCTCTTCTCGCCGCTAGGTGGGGGTGTTGCTGCACAGAGATCACCACCGAGCTCAGACAACGTGGAAGAAGAGAACTCGACAGAAGTACGTACCCTCGATTCTGATGAGCAGTATAGGGGGCACTGCTAACAGCTCTCACGATATGAGGGACCAGAGTATCCCAGGAGGGAGCCATAGCACTCTGGACGCAGAATTCCTGCAGGAGCTGGTTCCGTCTCCTACAGCAGCTGCTCCGGAGACTCAGACGGGGGGGCTGTCGTTCACAGATGAGGCCGTGTCCATCCTCACGACCAACAGCATCCTGGCTCGGTCCCTGTTGGGCCGCACCCAGCTGAAGCACAAGGACAGCGCCTCCCTGAGAAGGAAGCGAGAGTTCATCCCGGACGAGAAGAAGGACGAGGGCTACTGGGACAAGCGCAAGAAGAACAACGAGGCGGCCAAGCGCTCGCGCGAGAAGCGGCGGGTCAACGACATGGTGCTGGAGAACCGCGTCATCGCCCTGCTGGAGGAGAACGCCAGGCTCAAGGCCGAGCTGCTGGCCCTCAAGTTCCGCTTCGGCCTCGTCAAGGACCCTTGCGAGACAACCATCTTGCCCATCGCCGCCCCTATTGCCCCCGCCCCCCCTCCTCCTGCCCCTGCAGCAGCCCGATTCCACCCAGGCGCGCCCATGCACTCGGGCTACCTGCCCAGGACGGAAAGCACCTACGCAGGGCAAGCCCCTTCTGCGAGCCAGCCGTATCTCCATGGATATGGAGGCCGCGGCCTGAACGGCAGCCGGGAGACTCCCAGTTTTTCAGAGGATTCTGGGTTTTCCACCCCGGGCAGCTCCAGCGTCGGCAGTCCGGTGTTCTTCGACGATCGCCTGAGCGAGCACGGCAAGTTCTCCCCCCGGGGCGCAGAGGAACCGGGGTACGAGGCCCACTCCTGCCCCGCGGGCGGAGAAGCAGAGGGCCTGGCGGGCTCGGGACACTACCCCGGGGAGGCCAGCCGCGTGGGGAGGCTGGACTGCGGGGAAGGGATGAAGAGCCTGCCCCACAAACTGCGCTTCAAGACCCCCAGCAGCCCCGAGGGCGCAGAGGCCGTCGGCGCCGACAGCCGGCGCAGCCCTGTCCAGCCGATCGGGGGCCGGGAACTGGCGCGGGAGCCGATGAGAGGCTCCTTTCTCCTGGGTGGCAACAGCCCGCTGGAAAACGGGGGCGGCGGGGGCCTGGTCCAGCCCTCGTGGCGGTACCAGCCTGGTGAGGATCCGAAAAGCGGGCGCGTGAGGGAAGACCCGCAGTACAGTGCCCCGCCGGGCGGGTACCCTTCCGCCACCCCACAGGACAGCACCTTCCACCTGGAGAACACGGCCCTCAAGTCCCAGCTCACTTCCCTCAGAGAGGAAGTGGCCCAGCTCAAGAAGCTCTTCTCTCAGCAGCTGCTTTCCAAAGTGGCCTAAGAGGTCACGACCTGTCCACGGCGCCAGCCCGTCTCCTGCACACCTCCAGCGCAGGAAGAACACTTCGATCTCCACACAACAGAGGGACAGGACTCGGCCCGTTTAATGAAGAGACATTTAAAAACCTTGAAAATTCATTTGTAATGGTTCAATACCCTAGTAGCAAGTATGTTTTTTTTTTTAAGTATGCAAGAGAGAAGCACTGAGTGTTTTACTCCTTGAAATCATTAGCACCGTAAAATTAATCTTGTTGCATAACTGGAACAAAAGGTCAGAGAGTGCTTTAATCTGGAAAGCAAGTTCTTCATCTCTTCTTAATTAGCTATCAATTTAACATGTTAATGTTTTGGAGGAGGGTCTCTTGTGCTTTTTCATTTAGCAGAGAAAAATGTTGCAGTAACTGGCCTTAGTGAAATATTACCTGTTGAAATCAGGTCAGGATTAGAAAGTACTTTCAGACCACCCAAATGTGTCATGTTAAAAAAATAGGTTTTACATTTGACACCGACATATTGCCATTCTTTAAAGCACAAGAAAACTAATCTGTATGTTCTTCATTGTACCTGATCCATTTGTCAATTTTGAACTTCACCTACAACACCAAAAGAGATATATAGTTCAGCATAACATACGGTATGTATGTCTAAAATTAGTTTAGGTAAGAAAACATGGTTCTCACAGGCCCGTAACTAATACTAAACCTTATTTATTTGATGACCTCAGGCATAAGTCCACAAAGTTTTACATGGTCAGGTTTTACAGCTGTACTGAAGTTGCAAAGACTTTCTCATCTCAATGGCTCTCGCTACTCACTAGAGGGGCTGCAGAGACCAGAACACACTATTTTACATTCGTAGAGCACTTTCTTTATACTAAGGACCTCAAAGCATCACATCTAACGCAGAAGAGCAGTAGCAAGTACGGTACTATACTCTTGTGGGGAAGGGGGTGTCAGCTGTGTATAACATCATTCTGTCTTTTCCTTCTGCTGTCCAGGTGTAATTAATATATTGTATGTTTTTAAGACAGGACTGGCATGCCCTCTCTCCACCACACCCAGTGAAATGTTGCCATTTCATCTCCCGTCACACTTGGCACACGTCCACCACCTTTTAAACCAGATAAAGGTTTCACAGTTACAAACATCCAGAGGATGAGCTCAGGATTCAGACTACGGATTCGTTTTCCTAAGCTGTTTGGACCCCAGGTACCTGGAGTCACCAGGGCACACAGGCAGGCTGCAGACCAGGGCTGCAGGGACTAATCAGCACCCAAACACACACACACAAAAATCCCCCACAGCAGAAGTGCTGCTCAGGTTTTACACTGTGTTCTCGTACAAAGCAAAGAAAGATGCATTGTGATGCCCATTCACACAGTATTTCATATCCATGGTACACTTTATGTATAAAAGAGAAATGCAGTATATTTATTGGAAGTATATCTAGGGGTGCTGTAAATATTTGAAGGTACAGTGCTGTTTATGTATTGTATATAATATATATTATCTTTTTTTACGTTTAAATAAAAGATTTTTTTGGACAGTACATCCTGTTCCCCGTTTGTGTGTAAAGCAATTGAAACCCAGTTGGGATGAACTGAAGTGAGCCTGGCAGCTGCAAAACTCTTCTTTCTGCAGCGACACACAGCTCTTGCAACGGGTCCTGTACAAGGCTGAGAAGGTGGCAGCTGGTCACAGCGCAGTTCGGTCACATCAGACGACTAATCACTCATGTTGGTTATGAAGCTAACCAACAGCAGCTCTTGTAAATGATTTGTGATTAAGTGCTTAAGTTAATCAAACTGCAGCTTCACAGAAATCTTTTATTGAAAAAGAAAATCGGTCTTTCTGGCTAAACTGCACACCTAACAGCATGCCCCAAAGTCTAACATCAACAGCTTATTAAGATGATCGCTGTCATCAGAATCCCGATCACGCCTAAGAAGATATACCTTGAGGCTTGCTAGCCTGGCCTCTTACCTAAAAGAAATATAAAATAAAAGAGCACTCCATAAGTTATTCTTCTAAGTTCTTTTAAAAGGTTAATAATTGTTATATTACAAGAAAATAAGTGGCCCCTATGCTGTGAGCAGCTTGCACAATTGCAGGCTGTAGAGTCATAACCTGCTTCCATTTGAAGTCATGGGAGTTAGTGAGTGCACTGAGCAGCTAGCATTTAAGGCTCTGCTTCTCCTAAAAGTGACTGTCAAAGTTACCAGCTGATTCAGATAAAGTGTCCATGTTGGAATGACAAGCAGATGACACTAGGAGGAAGAGTGGTGTGTGCTACTGGGTGAATTTCGGTATGGGGTTTTCACTTGAAACCATGGGTGTTCAACTGGTAGGATGCCCAGGGTTGAAGGTAAAAGAACACAAATCCAAACCTGTTTCGGGATAGGAGTACAGTACTGCATGTCAAACTGGGTTCAGACCACATACAATTGGGTCCTCCAGTTCCATTTCCCTCGTATATTCATTCTCTTTCCACACAAAGGGTGACAAAGAGCTGTCAGGAGAGCAGCCAAATAACTCTAACAAATAACTCTGGAGAGCTCTCTTCATTGACATGACTGACCAGAGAGCAGAGCCCAGACTCCCGACTGACACATCATTGAGACTCAAGGGGGCTTTCTGATGTTCAGCTCATGTGAGCTCTTTATTTCTTAATTGGAACAATGAATTGGTTAACCGACTTTTCTTTATCTGTAAAGCATCCGGTGGAACTGTAGATCCACAGGATTGGACATGGCCTCTAACTGTATGTGTACATACTGTAGCACACTATCAGTAACTCATTTTACGTGAAATGAACCCCACGGTACATCTGCATCACTACAAACACATGGTAGTCTCCCTCTTGATCTTGTTACCTAGACTGCAAGATCATAAAGGGAGTGTTGTCACCAGGCCAAACCAAAATTAGAGACAAATCTAAAAACAGACAGGCTGTCTAAACAGGGGCGCTGCATTCCTACAGAAGTGCAGTGCATACTGCAACATTGGTTATTAAGTAAGTTACTTTATTAATACTAATTTTTAATTAGGCTTATTCTTATATTTACAATTGATAGTTGAAAGGATGAACAGTTCAGCCAAGTTACAACTTCTACAGGACTGTTTTAAGTCTGAAGGGTAGTATTTAAGTCTTCCATTTAAACAGTTACGTAATTAGGAATCTGGCAGCTGGGTTACAACAGAAGCCAGAGGAGGCTGTAGGTGGGAAGGAACCGAGCCTGACCTCACCTCCCACCCTGATCAAGAGTGACCATTGACAGGAAAGGGTACAGCAACCTATGGTGAGATTCCCAGATTCCCAGAACATTGGATTGGGACGTACGGATGTAAGGCTGCACAAAGCTATCAACCAAGCCCAACATTAGTCGTATATAATAATAATTAATAATAATTGCTTACATTTATATAGCGCTTTTCTGGACAATCCACTCAAAGCGCTTTACAGGTATTGGGGACTCCCCTTCACCACCACCAATGTGCAGCATCCACCTGGATGATATCTCCTCTAGCCAGGTACCTCTCACACCGACACATCATTTACATCTTCTAGACAGTGTGTGGAAGCTATCAAAAAAGGTAAAATCTTAGGATATGCGGTTAAAAGAGCAGAACTTAAATTTACTTTTCCCAAAATTTGCACCACACATTAGTAAGACTTCAGTTAGAATCCTGCAAACAATCTGGTCACTACATTTCAAAATGATACAGCTGCTCCTGAATCAGTATAGAGAAAAACAAAGTGATACGTTTAGTTAAAGGAATGTCCTACAATAACGGGTTAACAGGACTCAGTCCTTTTATTCCTCCCCAAAGAAG
The DNA here is from genome assembly GCF_059453375.1 of Lepisosteus platostomus. NCBI lineage: Eukaryota > Metazoa > Chordata > Actinopteri > Semionotiformes > Lepisosteidae > Lepisosteus > Lepisosteus platostomus. The sequence continues at coordinate 17,633,224 of NC_142623.1, forward strand.
ACTTCAAGAGGATTGGATTCAAGTATTCAAAAGGTCCACGGAGCTGTCCTTTTTCAGGATAAGCTGAGAAACACAAACCAGAGGACAAAAGTGCAAACACAAAGGTCAACCAGCCAACAGTTACCAAACCGGTCAGATGGGGTGAATGTCCTCCCCTCGTTTGTGACCTTTATATTCTTACAGGCATCTCCAGTGGCTTAGAAGCCGACTCGCCCTTTATTCTCTCTCCGCTCACACACACAAATCCTGTGAGGCAGCTCCTCCTGCTTTTGGCTAACATTAGGGGGCGCTCTTGGCTCACAGGGTACTTCACAGAAAACATGGACAGAAAAAGCTTCAATGCTGCATCCCAATGCGCTTCTGGGTACTTCCACAGTGACAGGCCTTACATCATCAAGAGCTCCAGGTGCTGCTGAGACTCTAATCCACTCATCTTTATGCTAGAAAACAGTACAAACAGGAATATGTCTCTCACCCACATCTTCCATTGTTGACAGTGCAGTCAGTTACAGTGGAAATGCCTATTACACCAAACAGAAATAATGCTTGTTTTCAAGAAATTCTCATGGCCTTCTCAGTTATTCTTTTTTATTCCTTTTAATTAGGGTGAATTTTGGAGTAAAGTTTAGTCATCTAATATTACCTCTGCTGCTAATGTTTTGTTTTTGTTTTTATTCTATAATGGTCACAGGAACCTTTCTGAAGGGCAGCTATGCATATTACACAACAAACATGCAACAATATACCACAAAACTACGTAAAAGAGACCAAGGACACTAACTCGCAATCCTCCATTGTTAGATAAACTGTGCAATCCACGCCTACAGTCCAATATACCACCAACACCAGGTGACTGACAATTTCCAGATTCATTCCAAACTAAGGCCACTTGAGGGCGCCACAGCCGATGTTTTCTGGTCTCCCCCCATCGTTCCAGAGCCTAAAAAAGATTTAGCAAAACTTCAGCGCTACAAGTAAAAGCCACTTGGAAGCCTGAGCCATACAATGATTTGCAGGTTTATTTTAGTGGACTTGAGAGATCTGTAATCTACTTATGGGTACTTTTTATGTACTTTTATGGCTACATTTGCAGTACTCACCACAGAAAACAAACATATATTGGAAGCAAAAGGTTTACACCTCAGGACAAAAACACTACAGCATTTTTACCAGGAAAAAAACATATGTCACAATTCCTGGAGTCTCATCTTGAATGCATCTTTTTATTAAGGAAGACCTAACAATAGTTGTAATTTTCAAGTTTTTGCAAAGAATGCAGAGTTGAATCCACACTGTGAACACAGCAAGAACAAGACCGCTCCACTGAGGTCAGACAGGACAGCTGGCTTGAGGGCACTCTGTACCTGCCCTTATGACTACAGTTCATTTACACTGTTTTGCAAATTCCCTTGCATGGCGTCCACAGGGAGTCATAACAGCACTCACTGCCAGGCACCAGGCATGAAAAACGTCTTTCTTCCCAGAAGGCTGCTGTGTGATAAGAACATAAGACTGGTTACAAATGAGAGGAGGCCCATCATTCAGCCCATCTGGCCCACTGGGCAGTCAGTAACTAATGCATCCAAGGATCTCTTCTAGTTCCCAGATTCTATTTCATTAAAGAAACCAGGGTATTGGCTATTAGAATGATTACAAACAAGAAGACGCAATCCAGCCCAATGGAGTTAATCCCAGGAGGCACAGTGCACAGCTGCACTCCAGACACAATGCCAGTCCATTGCAGGGCACACACCTGCATGGAACCGTTTAGAGACTCTCATTAACCTGGACAGCATTCTGACTATATGAGGACCACTGAAACACCCAAAGAAACCTGCAGGGACAAGGAGAGAACACGCAAACTCCACACAGAACGAGCCCCAGTACAAAATCAAACCTAGGAGAGGCACCACCGCCACAATGTGTACCGCCCACATTGGCAGACTAGTTTTAACCAATGTCATCCCTAAATAAAACCCTCCACAGCCTGGCTATTAAAAAGCAGCATGTGCTATGCATGCATATACTGTACTACAAGTGTATTAATAGACAGATGCTCCAGGCTGTGCAGTCTTATTTTTATCCTCTAGTATCTAAAAGTATTCATGAAAGAGCCAGCATGTTCTGCGCTAGTGTTGATCTGGGATGTAAATAAGGCCTGGCTTTGTCTCTCTCTTCTTCTATAGGAGAAAGCCTGTTGCTAGGCAGGCACCTCATCAGTTGCCATGGGAACCCCTGCAGACGCAGCTCTGAGGGAAAAGGGGGGAGGAGGGAGACAGAGGGGAGGGGGGGTGGGCTCAAGTTCAAGGGCAAGGTTTCTACTGTGGCTTGAACAAAGAAAAAAGGGGGGAGGGGAAAAGGATCCTTTCTCCTCATGCACACCTTCCTTTCCTCTGGAAAGACTTCCAATTGACACCCACGGGGACATTCCTGTAGGTGGATGGGCTTGTACTTGATTAAAACCCCTTTTTATATTTATATATTCTAGATCACAAGCATAATGCAAAATTGCATGCAAGTGTTTTGGGTTTTTTACATTTTTCATGCCTTAGTTGTGTCTTTTTCATTTTTGTATTGAATAAATGTCTTACATTTAATTATTTTTGGCAGAACATTGTCAAAAAAAATGGACTTGAACAACAACACAAAGTACTCGGACAAGCAGGAAAACAAAAGGAATGGCGAGGAACATCAGAATAAAATTCTTATTCTACTCCCACAATTTGAACCCAGTAATAAGATTTACCCCCTGTCCTCCCCCCATCCACAGGAACGGGGCATTCAGGAAATTAATTTCATCCCTGGCCGTGTCAGATTAAAGAGCGTGACTAAGCCCTGGGCACGAGCTATCAAGCACAGATCCCCTTCAAAAGGGATCCATTTCGCAGTCATCTGCGCCTTTCCTAAAAGATGAAACCATATCCGCTCTGATAATTTCCTTCCAGGAATTTACGGATCCAAATTCCTTCTTCCAAGAAGGAGGAAATGTCTTGTGAAAAAAAAAGAGCGGGACAGGATGTATTGTGAAGCACCACTACACTTCACCTCGAAGCACAAGTCCCAATTAGGCCTCTCCTGGAAGCTCTTTACCGGCATGCTGAGAACGTGCCTTGACAGACTGATCAAACAGGAAGATCCATTTCAAAGAGCAACACATCTGGAAAGCAAAGCTAATGCAATAACAGAAACTATTCCTGTTTCACAGATATTTCACAACATATCTGGCACGTTCATCCCAGGCAATTTACAGAAATTACAATTGCTCAACTGTTTTTTTTTAAAACAAAACTTCTTAGTACCAGTTTAAGCAGCTAGAACAGCCAGGATAAAGTACCTTGCTCAAAAGTCCAGCTGCAGTGCGCCCAGCTGGGCTGTAGTCCAAATCCCTATAACAGCACTCAGTGCTTGCACCCAACCTGCAGCTCCTGAAGGAAATGACCTATGGAGTCATAAACATACTGTAGGCAGAGGTAGCCTAGTGCGAACTGAAGAACTGGGAGTTTTACTGCTGTTTGCAACAAGATGTAGGTGATCTGCAACAACAGAAATTGGCTGGTAAACACTGTAACTGGTACAGAAGCAACATGAACGAGCAGAGCAGCAGTAGTGTAATACTGTATTGGGAAGACGGCACTCTGCGAGGAAGAATCTTTCTACTGGCTTTGCTGACAAGTTCGGGACACCTACAAAATCCCCCCTTGACCATCTGCGTGAAATAACATTTTCACTTTGTCTTGATTGCTAGAAATGAACAATATCAACACCCAATTAATCTCATCACCTCTCGTGTTAATGAGAGCTTCTGTGGGAAAGCCTGTGGCTCCAAGAGAACATTTCTTCAGGGAGTGATGATTACAAGTCAGAGGACCTGGTCCTCCACTGAAGAGCTAAATTACCTCCCAGATCAGTCTCATTCAGCCCTGTGGAAGCCTCAGTGTCAAAACTGCAGTGATTGACTTGCATTTGGAGACAATGAATCGGACGGTTATGTAAAATAAGAAAATAAAAAGCTTGAATTGTAGACCAGCTGGTTGGTCTTCACAATGTCCAGCTTAAAATGTGCTTCAATTATACATTGCTCCAAGGAACAACATGCAAAAAGGGGGATTTTTAAAATCCTGTATCACTCCCAGTCCTGGTCCTTAGAGTTAAATGCCATCAAATTAGCTGGACTCATTAAACCAGGTTTAGGCACTGTGTGCTAGTTTCAATTAATGCATTATTTTTCCAGTCTAAATCAATCCATTTTGGAACTGCAAATGAAGACTTGGGTGAGGAATATAACACCTTTGTTAACAGGGAGAATGATAACCCGCAGACATGCTCCTCTGATGTGCTGACCTGCAAAACAACAACGGGCTGCAACCTACATCACTCTGCAACTCACAGCTGGCAGCCCACTGAAGCTCAGCAGGTGTGAGCCTGGTCAGTACCTGGATGGGAGACCCTGGGAAAGCTAAGGCTGCTGCTGGAAGAGGTGTTAGCGGGGCCAGTAGGGGATGCTGTCTGTGTGGGGCCTATTGCCCTCCTGGCTCTCTGTGGTCATTAAAAAATCCCAGGTCATTTCTTGAAAAGAGTAGGGCTGTTACCCCGGTGTCCTGGCCAAATTTCCCCCCTTGCCTTTACCAATTATGGCCTCCTAATAATCCCTATCTACAAATTGGCTTCATCACTCTGTTCTCCTCCCCACTGACAGCTGGTGTGGTGAGCGTACTGGTGCACTATGGCTGTCGTCGCATCACCCAAGTATGTGCTGCACATTGGTGGTGGTGGAGGTGAGTCCCCATTACCTGTAAAGCGCTTTGAGTGGAGTGTCAAGAAAAGAGCCATATAAGTGTAAGGGATTATTATTATTTACAGGGAATTTGACACTGAATGGAGTATCTGGCGCATCTTTCCCCGACCTCACTCAAAGCTTCCAGGCATGCAAACAAGGTGCAAGAGATACCGTTGCTGTGAACTAAGATAGTAGGACCCTGGTAGACAAATGTATGTCTTACATTTGTTGCCTTACATGTCTTGCTCATGTGTTCTAGATTTTGGTCATGCAATATGAACATACAGGAGCTGAACAATATTAGGGTTTAGACCAGTGCTTGGGTAATTTATGAGATGTCTCAAATTATATAGTCTTCACACCGAAAGACGGCTCCAGTGCAAAGCTTCTGGTGTTTTCCACTTCCTACTGTCCAGCATGGAACTTAACTCTTCTTAAAGTCATAGAAGTTTTTTACACTTTGACTCAGGGTATATTTTTTTTACACCAATCAAAATGAAGAGATTAGAGCAGGGGACACGCATTCAGTTCCCTGATTTTGGTTGAAACAAATACCACCAGACCCTAAGCCCTCCAGGAATTCTGTGTCTGAGCTACAGAAACAAGCTCATGTAACCAATAGCACTACAGCTGTAACTTTTGCAACCAATTTGAGTTTGCTTAACAGCGGCTCAAGCTATACCACAAGGGCTGGTCAAAAAAAGTCACTTAGTTGCACAAGACTTTCCTCAGAATGCCATTTTCTTGGTATATCAGATGTGCTTTGTAATGTTCCTCCTAAACGAATCTTCTGTTCTAAGAGGACTTCTGTGTGCAAGCTACAAAGAAGAAAACTACTCAGAATCAACATGAGCACAGCATCCTTCAGCTGATGCAGTGACACCACAGTGCTGAGTAAAAGCGCTGGTAAAAAGGAAACCAGGCCTGTCTTGTACAGTCCAGAGCAACTGGTGATTTAAAAATCTTTTACTAAATGAACCTTTATCTGGGAGAGTGCATTTTTAAACAGCGCCTTAGGAAAAGACTGGGTTAATATCACCTGAAAGCCACATGAGAAGAAATGTTCAACAGTATTGTCTGCAGAGCTGTGGTACAGCTGTTAGCACCACCACCACCTCACAGCTCCAGGATCATGCGGTTGACTGCAGCCTTGAGCAGTCTGTGTGGAGTCTGCATGTTTATTCCTGCATTGTTGTGGGCTTTCCAGTGGGGGGGGGAGTGAGTATTCTCACTCACCCCCCCCCCCCCCCCCCCTCCGTGGCTCTGCAGAGCCTTTCTGAAGCTGTGGCCAAAGTAACTTTGGACACAACTGTACGCATACAAGTTAACAAACCTGAAGTAAACAATTACATAAATGGAGTATTTTGGGCCTTAAGTTTATTTTTTGTCCCCTGGGTGCAAATCCCATAAACTGGCACGATAAATTGAAATACAAGCAGAGGAGGACGCGAGTTTCTTTTTATATCGACTACTGCAGGCTTGTTTCTAAAAATGTCTCCCTCGCTATTCTATTTTCCAAGCCCCGGCTCTCTCTCTCTCCCTGCCTTCCCTGTTTAGTAACTGTATTATGTGTATCTGTGCCCTACATCTGAGCCATGCCTGGCGCGCCGCCGAGTCCTTCCTCTTTCTCTGCGATGCTCCACACATCTCGCTGCGACTGGGAGAGCTGCTAAGGACGGGAGGGGGGGGAGAGGAGGAGGAGGAGGAGGAGGAGGGAGGGGAGGTGAGCGGGGGGGGGCTACTGAAGAGAAAAACGAAACGTGACTAGGCACCCAAAGAGGGCTGTTATGCAACGAGTGACCTACTAACATACATTTGGAGACGGAAAGAGAGAGAGAAATTGGAGCAAGTCAACCAACATAACATCCAGGGATCCAAAGCAAAATAATAGTCGCGGAAGCTACCCGGGCAGCGAGAGACGAGAATACCCCGCACTGCAGCCGCGAGTGGCAGACCCACGACACGACAGTTCACAGCACAGAGAAAGAGCACCGCGGCAGCTACAATTTGAACTGGGAGCCGAGCGTGCTGGACTCGGGCGCTGTGGATTTGACTTCTGCACGACAGGTACGCTGCATGTTTCACGCTTCCGTCTGAGAGGGAATTCCATCTGGCGGATTTTTATTTTACGAGGTGCAGGCGAACCCCGGTCAAGTACATTTTGAGGTCCATTTTCCATAAGATCCTGGATTTCCCTCGGTTTCCCCCCTTTTGTGGTTGAAATAGGCAGTCTTTTGTTTGCCGTCGGACCTGTTTTCAGTGTAGAAATGTATGTTGCATTCATTTAAAGAAAATAAAACATCAGTTCTGGGTCTCCAGCCGACTTCGTGGCTCCGCAGTCCCCGGGCGAGGAGCTGTGGGGGGTTTCTGCGCCCCTGCGCCGGTCGGCGAGCGGTGCCGGGACGGGGCGGGTGTTTCGTGCTCATTTTCTCGGTCAACGTCAAGGCGAGGCTCTAGCCTCTAGTTTCAATGGAAACATTTCCAAGGGGGAGGGGATGGTGTGGAAAATGCAGAGCCGGGGCACGAGTGGAATTCCTGTGGACAAATACACGCTGTTCCGGGATGATCCGACAGCCTGAGCTACAGCCGAGCTGTATTTGAAATATGTCCATTCGGCAAATAACTTAGGTGGCTATTGTTCATACTCGTTCAAATAAAATTAACATTGTTTTTCTATTTGTCGTTTTCTTTCCCTCACGACAGGCGTGAGTGTTATATTGTAACGCATACGACTGGACAGAATTACTCTATGTTAAGGGGTTGTTGCTAAAACTGGACATGTACAGTATGCATTCTAGATATAGGTTGACTAAAACCATGAGATACATTATTTAAATTTCTACACGCGGCGGGGCGTGTAAAACAACGCTTCTTAAGAGCAGGGGGATACTTTTCGCTTGGCTTAGCTCACTTCAAGGACGCTGAACGGGTCACTCCCAAGTGTTTTTACAAAGGTCGGAAGTTTGAATTATGGTGCTTGCTCCCTTGGCTCCGGGTGGCGTAAGGAGTGTCACCCCCCCCAAACAGAAGAATTAACAACAACAAAAAAACGGTTACAACTCCTTATCACCTGGAGCCTGGAAAAATACAACCCCTTGTCTTGCCGTCACGTGTGGCTCCGTACAGTAATAGCTGAGGCTAAACACAGCCTGCCGTGTCCATTAACCCTTCCCTTCCGAGCTGCCCCGTCAGAAACACTTGTCCTGTAATTGAACACTCGCGACCCTCCTCCTGTCCCGTCAAGATCTTCCCTTCACAAACAGAAGCCGGACGTCCTGCGGGTGCACTTGGCCGTGTCGGGAGTCTGGCTCCGCGGCACTCTCAGAAGAAATAGGAAATGTTCTCCCGCAATCGCAGAAGTAATCGCGCGGAGGGGGGAGGTCGCGGCGCCGCTGACCCCGTTCTCCCCTAGCCACTCTGCGAACATGGGGAACGGACAGAGCTAGACAGGCTGTTCAAGTGGTTTCGTGTACTTTTCTGTACTCGGAATAGGAACAGTGGCAGTTCAGGATGGGCAAACCCTGCTAATGTCCAGAAAATGTTACTAATGAGGCTACCAGGGTGTCCAGTGCTAGTTCTGGAGGGATTACTTATTTTCCTAGGTCTCCTTACAGCAGCAGTACAAATTAGGATGGTCCAGTTTTACACCAGTAATCAGCTGGTTTAGTTGTAAAACCACAGACACTGCCATGTAGTCAAATATCAATAGGATATACTAAAAAATGTAGTATTCAAATCTAGACTGGTTAAATTTAAAATTATACAATGCAATATTAAGTCCTTATTTAGAATATATTGTACAATTATGATCAAGATAAAATAAAAAAAACATTGCTGGATAATTTCAGAGAGGAGCAACCAGATACTGTACATCCTTGGGTTTAAAGGAATGTCCTAATCTGACAAAACATATAGCTCTAAATCTTGAATAGAGTATACATGATTCAAAATCCTCAAAGGCAATCTGATGGATTTCTTCAGAATCAAAAGTGAAACCTCAGTGAGGGGATACAAGTGAAAGCTTAATGAAAGTGCATTTAAAACTGGACCAGGAGGCACATTGTTACACAAAAATGTCGCAACATGGAACAAACTGCCTAACCATGTTGAAGCCACTATCCTGGCTTTTTTCCAAGAAGTCTCTGGATCTAATCTTCTGATCAGTTAGCTCCTGAAAAAAAAAAATAAGCTAGATGGGCCGAATAGATTCTCGCCTATTACTGCTGTAAGATCTGTTTAATGTTCAGTAATTCTTGCTGGCACACATCACAAGTTCAAGGATGAGAGATGATGGGATTTACATTTATTAAAGGAAACATCCAGTATTGTCGTTTCCCTTCACTGACCTTAATTTAAAAACTTTTACTGTGGGATTGTGTGCTGTTATTACCTGTACCTTTAAAATCCAGCCCATTATTCCGAGAAATGCAAAGACATTACATTTTTAAAACCTTTTGAGCAACGCCTACCCAGGCATTCAGAAATTGCTAAAGCTCAAACAAGGGTGATGTAATCTCATGAAAGGTTTGGAAAAAGAAAATCTCTTTCATGTTTGCTAGCACCCTTACATGGGGATACTTCAGTACTGTAGGCACGGTGTCAGCATTCTGCATACGTGTAGGGTCTACCTAGCCATACGAACTGTGTCCCCTTCATTTAGTATATTTCAGAAGCAAATAAATGCACATTGAAGTAGCCCAAGAGAACTCCTATCAGTCCATCCATTGCCAAACAAACATGCATGAGCCCTGTCTGCACGGTCTGACAGTGCTGGGAAGGAGAAGGGTGCGATCCATGTGGATTTAGCCGATGGGATTAACGGAGAAACAGGCTTCCTCGTTAAGTAATTAAAAGTGACGACTGTATTGTGCAAGGACTTTGTAATGCTCTACAAGACTGCCAGTGTTCTGTTTTTGTAGTTCTCGGGTAAATCAGACTGACTTCAGGTAGGCAGCAGAAGGCGGTGAAAAGGCTGGCAATTTTGCGAACGCAGTTTTGCTAGCTAACTTGAGGCCTGCTATAGGGCGAACAGAGGCAGAAATCGCCTTTCCCAGCAGAACGCTGGCTGCTTCAGGAAAACGCCACACTGCAGGCACATCTGGTCTGTGGCAACCTCTGAGATTTCTATCGGCAGTGCAAAATCACACATTACATAACCTTTTATTTTTGATGTCTGGAAAAAAATGGTGAACTCCAGAGTAATGCACAACGTTCGATCAGAAGCGCAGCTTTTTCGGTCAGAATCCAAAACAAAGCTGACGTCTTCAAAAGCTGGTACTACGAAAACAGCCTGCAGTGGCGCAGAATGTCTCACTGTTCGTTCCGAGAAACACAAACCGTTTCCTTGAGATCTATGTATAAAATGCTGTTGAATTTGTTACCTAACCACGAACACAAAGTGAGCAGAACTGCAAAACAATGCACTCTAACCTAGAGTCATGTGTACAATGCACCCTAACCTGGAGTAATGGATACATTTTTTTCAAGACGGGCATTATTAACAAAGCAGAACAAGTTAATTCATTCTAACATTAGTGCTTATTACCGATTTCTATGTCGAAGCCTCTGACAAGGTGGTATCTGTGTTTATCCGAAACGCTGAGCACGTGATTTGTAGCTGCAGGGACCTTGCTGATCTGCCCGCAGATGGGAATGTTACTGTGTGCATTTCCACACGCACGCTGAACACAGGATGACGCAGGTTTCACATCTTGAGGCGCACAGCTAGCAGAGAGCAGCTTTTGTGGGTCGGGATCACTTGTGGGAAGGGGGTTCAGACCTATAAATAGGCGTCATCCGATTTAATTCTGAAATCCACAGGATGGTGTCCCTTTCAGATTTATACAGTCGTTACACAACCAAGTATTAAGAGGATCCAGCGCGTCATTGGGCATGTGGAATGGTGATGGAAAATTATAACGCAGTAGGGCCATCTGATGAAAACTGGAGAAGGAGCCCTAATTCGGGCTCAGATTGTCAAGGAAAAGGACTGCGATTATTTGATAAGCTGTGCCCCCAAACAGGACGTGCTCTGGTATGGTCTGTGCACATATACCATGCACACCTTTCTATTCAGAAGTAGAACTGCCCCTATAAAAATAAGATCAATTTCAAATGTCAGGAAGCAGCCGTTATTACAATACTGGCACATACTGTAGGTGCTGGTTGTTTACTAAGACGTAACTATAAAGTCACACTGGGTTCAAGCTGATTATGAGAGGTATACAGGAATGGAGAGATCAAACAAAATCACACACATTTTGACATGTTATAAAATTATTAAGAACCCCCTTTTCAATCGATTCTGATAAGAAGCTTTGTTAGTCTGCTACACTGCTGTCTAGTGAAGCCTATTAAAGGTCAAGGAATAAACGCAGAACAGCTGTCAGGTTTACCAAAGGTCGTTACGACATTTTATCTTCATGACAACACTTTTCCCCGCCCTCATTAAAAAGTGTTGTCAATTTCTAGGAGCAAAAAAAATCAGTCCTGTCCCAGTAAAAAGTTTCAGCCCGTGTCAGATTCAAACAGTAATGAAAATTACAATGACAAAGTTCCAGATGTGCTTGGTTGGAGTGTCCTGAGGATGTACCAGTCAGTGAAATGCAATTTAAAAAGCACTCTAACTTGCACTGCAAAGCCACAGATGGACGAGACCGCCCCCATATGCTCTTATTTTTTTTGTCGTGTAACGAAAATAATTAAACAGGGTTAGAGAATCGAGGTGACGCAAGCTAGCAAAATTGTCTGTCTGTGTCGGGCTTGGCGGTGCATTCCAGCCAGTTGGTGCTGCTCACAGTTCACATGCCAGGGCTGCAAATGTAGGTCAGGTTAGTCATGCTGGCAGCCAGCAGGAGCGAGAGGGTAGGGAGACCAGCCCTCTGCTGCTCAATTAAAACAAGAACAGCCACCTCGACAGAGCTCTCTGCTGCCATAACAAACAGACCGCAAAGAACGAATACTATCCATCTGCTCCTTAACAATGTGCTCGCTTTGTTTCGTTTGTTGTTTTTTTTTACCTCTGGCAGACGGATAATGTTTCCAAAGGCTCGGTTGCATAAGAAAAAATAAAATCAAGAGAGGAGGGATAGGAAAAGGAGGTGATGTGCCTTCCGTTCTTTGTCTTTTTTTCCCTAGTCTGTTCAAACCTTTCCCTCTTTTACACCCCTCCGCCATTCTTACTACTCTCATGCTCTTTACTTTTCACTCCACTTTAAGAGAAAGGTCGCTCACCCCCAGCCCACAGTGGAGTGTGAGAATTTGACTATTCCGTATGGATTAAGGGGAATTCCACAGTTCCCTTGAACTACCCCCCACCCCACCTCCTTCCTCTCCAACGAAACTTGGCTCCTGAATTTGAGCCACTCCGCTTTCACCGTGATGTGTTCAGAGCAGGCCTCCTTCCCCATAGGCCAGTCTGCATATCGCTGAATATTACTGCAACTCTCTGCATTTATTCTCATTTATTTTGAGCTACTCAAGTCACCTGAAAGGCCTGTCATATAACACTTTGTGCCCATATCTTTTAACAGGTTATTTTATAACAGCAGCAATAACAAACATCGTCAGACTGATTTGTTTAAAAACTTTTTTCACTCTTTGAACCAACTCAGATCTTTAATGGAGGACCAGATGAAAGAGGTTTTTAAACGAGAACTCATAAAAAGAACATGCAGAATAAATATATTACTTAAAATTTTTCCTTTGATCTTTAAGGGGAATTGGTATTCTACTTGTATTCACTTTCCGTGTCAGTTTATTTATTCAGGCACATCTTTGCTAAAAAAACATTTTAGAATATAAGCTTCAAGGTATGCAGATCACTACTCGGGATACTATCACCACGTTTCGAAAAAGACCCTCCTGAATTATTGCTGCCGAGACGAGAACATTACTCAGAGTTGGCCAGGGAAAGAACAAACTTGGGAAGATGTCTTGGTACAGTATAGCACACGCTGCACAATCAGTGAAGAAATACAGGCTTGGGAGGGAAGGAAACTGTCAGTATACATCAGTACGTGACATAGTGAGTTACTGCACTGATCATCCTCTGGTAAATTCTTTTGAAACATACCCAGATGAAAAAATAATCTCCATGTTGCGTAGACACAGAGAGTACCAGGTGTCCACTGTCACTTGATCCTGATCAAATCACGCTGTACATGTTTTTGCTTGTTTTCTCCAGTTTTGTACACAGCCCTAAATACAAGGGAATAACTACTTAGCCTGCGCAGGAGGCTTTGAGAGATTCAAATAAATCTAGCCAACTTAAATTCATTTAAATAAAGTTCAATTTTGTATTAGAGAGTAAACAATGTTAGCCAAATTATACTATCTTCCTAATGTTTTACACTAGATGTCAGTCGTCAGAGCTCAGCTGGAAATAGAAAAGTAGGTGTAGATTCTGGACTGAGGAGAGAAGGCTCTTGTTGTGCATAAGACAGTTATATTCCCTGTGGACCAGGCATGACAATCTAAGATTTCTGCACCAGAACAGACACAGCACAAGACTCTTTGTTTGTTTGTTTTTCTTCTGCATTCAATATCTTTTTTTTCCCACAAAACCCTATGGAAGAACTGCAAAGCATCTGAGAACACTAAAGTTACAGCATCACTGTACAATATACATCTGATATAACTTTTACCTTTTTTCAAAGGGGCAGGCGTAAACACCCAAGCATGATTTCATTCATAGACCTCTACATGTTCTCGCAGTGCGTCAGCACCACAGTATTTAGATTAATATTCCAAGGCCGGAAAGGAGACAGTTCATTTGAGGTTTTTCAAACGACAGCTATTTAAAGTTTTCCCTGTACCAGTCAGTCCATTATCCATCGTCCTGCTTGTACCACTGGGCTGTGAGTTGCCGTGGGAGTGAGAGGGAGTATGCAGTTGTGCTGAAAATGTTGTGACATCAGTTCTTTTTCATTTTCGGCATGTGACTGTGGAAGCACATGGAGTGATCTGTTCTGGCCGAGGTTAGCCACTAAATCTTACTGGGATGGATTGTTCCCTGGGTTTTTTTTCTGCATTACATTCAGGGGCTGGAAAACTAAAAGGCCTTTAAGATGCCCCTGTCTAACATGCAGTTCTAAATGTTTACACCTAAACCCATGTTTTACTGTCTAGCTTCTCAAGAGTGTTCAGGAACGCTCCAAAAAGGTCAAGTGTGAGATGGAAGAGGGAGGTATGGAAATCAACTTCCCAAGTGTTGACATATTCTGCTGTTTAATATGTCACCTATTACATCTTCCTGTTCTCCACTTTCTAGGTTTCTGCCCACTATCGTTGAACCATACTTTGGCCTGTTCCCTTCTGTAGCAGCAGCTAAGAAGGCACTTTGTGCAACTAAGAGGATAACTTAGGAATTTCATCAGATACACAGTTTGTACTCCATGGACTTTGTAGCTAAGTGTAACAAATGTCCTTCCCACATTACACTTAATAATCTTTGGCTTCTTTAACTTTTACTTCTGTTCGTAGTGTTTTCCTATTACATAACATGTAGAAACTACTACTACACAAACTACTCAAGCAGTGTAGAAAAAGAATACTGTTTAAAATCCAAAACTAAAAAGCAGACAAACTCCTAGTGGAGGGGAAAGGGGGGGCTCCAACCAATAAGGGCACTTTGCTGCGAGTTCAGGTTGTGCTCTATGATCCAGATGCCAAGGGTTCCAGCCTGGGTCATGCCACTAACTGAAAGCCATTTTGTACCAGAACCAAAATGTTGTGCCCTCTCAGCAGGCGACTGAGTTGATAATTGCTCGGGTGATCTGGGGGCTGCTCCTGGCTCCCAGCTCCACGGTGGCCCCTGTGGGCTCGTGGTGATGTCACCAAGGGACTCGTCTCCTTTACCACGCCAAAGACAAATGCACTTTCACGACAGATCAGAGCTGCCCCTCATAACTACATTCTTTTCATGTGGGGGTACCAAGGTCATTGCTGGGAGCCAGGACACAAAGACAAATCAGGACATTCTCTTTTTTAATAGAAAAATCTGTGTTCAAATTAAGGCAGAATTAAACAAAATGTGACAACAGATGCGTCCTACTGTCTTGTGCAAGTTGCCATCCTAAATAATTAGGGCAAAAAAAAGTTAGTGTGATGTTCCTAAACATCAGCATTAATAGGGCTAAACGTAATAATCGCAAGCCTTTTACTTTTTACTGCTCTAAAGGATTATTTACCTGATAATGTACGTGGGTGGTGTTTCATTTAAGACATCAGTGGTGGAAATGCACTGCTAAATTTTAGACAGTTTCGTTCAGTGGTAAAAGTCAGCTCGTCACTTGTGCACTTTGGTTTTCTTCCTGGAATTCTTCAATTTTGCAATTGAACCTCTTGGCTGGCAGCAAGAGTTTTCGCTTTTTAACAATTGAAGGTTTTTTTTTATCAGATCCTGTTTCTTGCTGTGATTTGTCCAGGCGGGGTTTCTATGGTTACAGTTTATGGCCCTCCTCAGGAATCCTGAACGTGACTGATGACTAGAAGATAAAAAGAAATGAAAGATCGGTCACTCTCTTCTCTTGTCGCAGCTGAGAGCATGGGAATGCAGCACATGTGGCAGTGATATTTACTAGGACAGGAAGCACCTTTTCAGACCATTTTAGAACATGGTCTAACAAGTACATTGGCAAAACGTGTTGGATTTACTAGGCATCTAACTAGGATGCACAGGTTAGAGAAACATTTTAACAAAGGAGTTGCTATCAAGTGATAAATTACACAGGAGAATGTAGTACTTATTGTGCCTTCTTAGAAAACATAAACATGGCTGCAATTTTTGTTTTTACTGTTTCAATGATTCATTTTGTTTACAGGGAAAACAAAGATGGGTTGCAGTCGGTAAACAAAAACTCCCACTTATATCACAAACATTCCTTTAGTTTGCACAAATAAGGCCGGCAATGTCATGGATAGGAAAGCAGATTGATGTCTTTCATCTGGATCCAGTTGGTAGGAGTCAGACTCCGGTCATGTTTAGGGGTCTGATGTGCACTCACTACTCTCCAGACACATGACTCAGTCTGCTTTTGCAGTTTAAAGAATGGTGTTCTGGGTAACACTTCAGTTTGCCTTGTATGCGGCTCCAGCCAGGACAGGCTATGACTCACTTCGGCCGTTTTAAGAATAAAGCAGTTACTGACAATGAATGGACTTTAGTTTAGGGGATACAGCCAACACTGTATGAATGCATAATACACAATTATTAACCCAGAAGTATCTATTAACAAAAACCTTCTGAGAACAATCTGAATATTGTTAATGAATAAGTCCTTAGTGTGGGACAGTTTCTCCATGGTTATCAACCCATTACATGATTATAAAGGATGTGTAAACGGAACTTACTACCCTTGCAGTATAGTTTTATGACTGGATACGGAATGAAATTAAAACAGGATGAACAAATCAGAACAGAAAGCTATAACAATGCACCTCACTGAACTCTCATACTTGTAAAAGAAAATACTTCAATACTGCACGAAAATGCTAACATTCGAGTCAACAACTAATTTCAGCAATGAGAACTGTTCTGTGTAACAGCACCCAGCTTGGTCAATCTGCCCCCTTTTCAGCACTTCAAGCTGTAGCCTCCCCAGGCTCCACCAGGCAGTCCGCCCTTCTGAAGAGCTCTTGTTTTTAAGAATGGAGATCCGAGTCTAAGAGCCGTGTGGTGTGCTGTGGAAGCGTGCCTGGTGAACAGACACAAGTCTGGCACACACAGCTTTCAAACGACAGCATACTTGGAATATGAGGGAAAAGGCTTTTTTTATTCTAATAATGCAAACAGCTTATGGTTACAATAGATACACAGCAGTGCACAGTGAACTGTATTGGATTTTCAAGGCTTGACATGTCCAGGCTGGTTAATGGGGAAGTTGTTAATTGCTGCTGATGGAGGATGTACAATGAGTTCACAATAACTTGAAGTGACTTATTTATTTTTGGTTTTTCTTGCACTTACATTTACTAACAGTTGCTATGCTGTTAAAGCAAACTGTTTATCTCTTTCTTTCTGCCTTGATTTCATGGGAAAAGTAGCAAACTTTAAAAACACAGTTCTCGATTTCCTTCCAATTTAAGAGGAAAACAGAACTTTTAGAGCTTTGGGGTAAAGTTACTGTGGCATTTTGATGACTAAAGGATGTTGCTTTTTTTTTTTCTCTGCAAATCATGAACATCATTCCACTTCTGGTTCTCATCACTGCAGCAATAGGCCTTTCTGCAACATTAACAAATGCAAATGAGCTCCCAGCTGCTTAAATCCTAAGTGAACTGCAAGTTCGCTTTGAAAACTCGTCATCATTTTCAGCAGCTAAAAAGTTGCATTTTAAAAACAGTTAATTTGGATCATCTCCTAATTTAAGAAATGATAGCAATTAACAGGATTAAACTGCTCATTTGATTAGCTCAATTAAGCACAGAGTTAAATTTAGATCTCAGCAGGAACAGCAGATAGGATCACCAGGGCCAGGACTGGTCAACACAGAGTGTGGCTGTGCAGAACAGAAAGCATGTCCTATCATCTGACAGCAGATACTTCTTGAAAAACATGTTATATCACCTTTCAATGGTGGATTAGAAGCAAGTGTCACAGACACCCATCAGCACCCCTGGGAGTGTGATATAACATGTGGCAGCGATGTAATCTGTGATGTCAGGGGGTGGATTTTTTTTGCACTGTGTACTTAACCTGTCTTTTGCTGGGGTGGTCACTGAGAAACAGAGCACAGGGGAGGCAAATGGTAAAGTGTGTTCCCTATCGGCACAGGTTTTTAAGTCTCAGGTTTTAGAGCTCGTTTTAGAACCAGTGCAGTCTGCTGTCTGGGTGAAATTCCCCACTCGTCTACAAATTAAGGTCCTTAACGGGCTCCTCCCTCCTTCTCTCTCTATTTATAGGGCATGCTCTAATTCTCTCTCTGCCTTACTTGCAGGCCTACTGACCTAGTTTTTTCAGCCACGGCAACACACAGGCAGTATTTACAGTAGAGGCCTGTTTTGTAGGTCAGTAAGACGCGGCAAAAGTTTTCCTATTAAAAGCAGCAATGAAATGGGGTTGGATTTGGATTTGTCGTTTTGCAAAGCTCATCTCAGAGCAGTCATCACAAAAGTACCTTCTGCTCTCTGCTTTGCCCTCCGAGTGCCTTTGGCCCACCATAGTTCCTTGACAATGACACAAATGTGTGGGTGCTGTATTGAGCATTGATTTTAAATGTGCCTGTTTTTTTTATTCTTTGTTCATTTCCCACCCCTGAAATCATTTTCGAATACCTTAAATTCCTTATTGTTTTTTAGGGGGAAATGAACAGAAAGATATGTTACTGTATGTCCATATACACATCCATGTTATAAGTACTTCATGGGTGTTTTTCACCATCTTTGCCTATCAATGTATTTTTAACAGATTGTATACTGGAATAACAAATGCAAGTGTTCAGGAAGAAACAGAAGTATAACGGCATTTTGGTTAGTACTGCTGCATCACAGCTGTTGGATCCTAGATTTGATTCTGGATTGGTGCATCTTCTCTGTGGAGTCTGCATGCTCTCCCAGGGTTCACTCAGGGTTTTTCCATGCTTATACGTTGACTGGCTATTCTAAATTGCACATTTCCACAAAGTGATGGAAAAGTTTTGGAAAAGCCCTGCCATAAGATCGACCCAGATTAAACATATGCAAAGAGAGGCTCTGGTGAAGAAGAACAAGACAGACCTCACTGCACAACACACAGGTGGAACAGCAGAGAGATGACAATGGTTCATCTTTCCTGTATTATCAAGACAGACCTTCCATCATTATACAATTCTTTGTTTAGGGAAGTAATTAGCTAGAGAGGAGATCACATATCCTGATCGGTCTCAATTCCATGCGGTAAGCTAGTTTGTGATGTTTTAAAAGTAGATGTGAAGAGCGATAGCTTGGACAATTTTAAAGTTTTCTTTCTACATCAGGTTTTGCAAAATCTGCAAAGTCTCCAGGATTAACAAAGGTAAAAATAGGCTGGGACAGACTAATTGTGTAGAAAGTTTTTGACTCGTGGGGTACCGAATTAAAAACCACAGTCTTTCGACTTCAAAATAGGTCTTTAATATCTATTGTCAAAGTTTACAATGAGCAATATTAGAATGCAGGATAGAAACTCTTATTACTTTGATCCAGATGTTTAAGGATGAAGAGGAAAGCTTCAATTCCATGAATCACAGTTTTTGTCAACAAGCCCCCAGAGAATTCGGAGTGTCATCTGTTTAGGAAAAACCGAGACTTCGCACTCGCTCCTCATAAGCCAAAATAAATTTGTCATGGTTCTGGCTCATCGCCTTGTTCTGAGTCACTATTTTCACAGACATAGAGAGTAAGACAAACAGAGCAACAGAGAGGGAAAGGACAGAAAGCAGAGAGATATGGAGAGATGGAGAAAGGGAACCAGAGGGGAGGAGGAAAGAGTCAACAAAATATTGATAAAGGGGGACAGAGCGACACAGAGAGAAGGAGTTACAAATAGAGAGTTAATAGTAAGGAATACAAAGAGGGAAAGGGTGAGGAAGGGAGCAAGTGGAAAAACAGCAGAGATTGTGCTTTAAATTTAAGAGGTTTTCCTGGAAAATCAGGTTTAATGTTTTAACATTGTCACTTGATTGTAACAGAGCCCACAACAGGTCTGATCTAATAAGCACTGACTGATTCAATCACAGTAACTAACCAAACAACTAGACTTTTGTTTTGCAATCTGAGACGTGTTCATGGTTTTAATGTAGTTACAGAGCACATGCACATAAAGACCTTTCTGCAAATTTAAGAATTTCTTGGGGAATTTTCTTGGAAACTAATATGAATCACTACTAACAGCTGAATAAGTAAATATTTTGATGATCGTGTTTTTTCTTGTGGAAGATTTCACAAAGAGCATTATGCTAGGGAATTAATCCGACTGAAAAAATTCCTGGTTCTTGCACACTCAAAAACAGAGCCATCTGTTCTTCATAAAGACAATTTATCCTTACAGAAGTACAACTCACTAGGACCTTTCTTCCTTGTATTTGAATTGAAACTCAACAAAACCAAATGTTTCATAGAATTCCAAACTTTCAGAACAATAATAACATTAAAATAAACACATTCAAGACAGTAATGGGCCCCTTAAACTGCTTCTTCATCAGTGAAATAATCATTTCAGCAAACACCTGTATGAATCAGTACAGTTCTTACACTGGAAACTTTTGGGATGAAAAGCACGACCAAACACAACTGTCACCAACAATCCCAAAAGCAAAACCAAGTAGTTATACTAACTCAGTCACCTTTCTTGCCAAAGGATGCCATCGGTCTCTCTTCTTTGTGTTGTCAAACAGAAAGAAGCATCATGACACCCAGACAAGTCCCCCCCAGGTGTCTCCCAAGTTCAGGCTCATGAGAAGGGACACAGCTTATTTTGTTCACCACTGCCCTTCTCACGGGCTGTGAAGACTACACCTGCTAGTTCAGGAGAAGAAGGCGCCTCTCCTCCTAAAACTAGCGGCTGCGCTTTCTCTTTGATTTTTCACATCTGGGAAGCCAAGCTATTAGGCAAAGGCCTTAATGCAGTGTGGCAGGCTTTGACTGAGCTCAAGGCCTCTGCAGAGCCCTCTCCTGCGCACTGCCCTAATATCTGAAGCCTGGCAAAGCCCAGGCTACCAAATCACTTGGCACTGCACTGCCTCCCCCCCCCCTCACACACGCACTCTCAAAGCAACAGCAGCAGCACTCAGCCAGATAGTACACCCGTTTTAGTACGTTTATTGTTGTTTTTTTTCCATCCAAAGCTCTGAAGACTAGGACTTTCCTAATCTCTCATGGCTTGGTTCTGTTTCTCGGTTTTAGAAAGACAGGCATTATCAGGTCATGGAAAAAAAGGCGGGGGGTGCGTTTGGAATGTCAGCTCTGGCCTCGCTGTGGCTGGCTGACCCAGATTCCTTCCCCAGGCGGAAAAGCTCAGAGCTGACTGCACCTGTGGAACACATCCGAAGACAAGGGGACGGCTCTGCTTTCACACAGCACAGTCAAACGCTTTCACTGATGCCGATTTCAGTCGTAAAAGCACGCATCTGACAGTTTTCAGGAGTTCAAATTCTTGCTCACTCTTCGTTTCCTGTGTCTGTGGCTACATCTCCTGCTTCCTTCTGCAGAGAGACCTTGTCCCTTCAGAATGACAAATAATCAGATCGTGTGACCAGCTATAAAAGGTTCTGCAGAAGTGTTGTGTGCCACTGCCTTGAATGGTTTAACTTAGGGGTAGGGGTACATTTTATAAACGAAATGACAAAACGCATTCATCACATTTCCCATTGTGAGCAATGTGCTCCTCATTTGGTGAAACTCTCAATGTGCCAGGCATAGGAGACAGCTGTTTGATTATCATTAAAAAACAGTTCTTTAAAAAAAACAGTAATATGACAATTCTACCCTATCATCCTGGGTAGTTACTTTGCAAAGCAACATGGCACAAACAGAAAATCAATGTTTTCCAGCATGTGTTTTTGTCTGTACATTTCATAAATTAAAAGTCTTCATTCTTAAAGCCTTTGAGATGTTGGCCATGGCCATTCTTTTACATTTTCAGCATCTGCTGTCCTGCAAAGGTATTTCCTACTTCGTTCCATTGTTAAAGATTGCGTGAACTTATCAGTATCAGCTGATGATGGCCTGAAGGCCAAAATATTGTCTTTCTCTTTAAATAATATACTCACTTAAGAGTATCCTTTTCTCCTGTTGACCACACATTAAAACTGGTACTTTTAAGAAAAATGCTTAAGCACAGTGATTTGGGGCATTTGACTACTAACATTGAAGTGATTGTTTTCAGATTCTCCAAGATTATCATGCGACTCCCTACAGAAGTGAATAACATGCTTGTTCTCCATTTCTTCCTGCAGGTCACTGACAAAATACTGCCTCCAAACATCTGCTCTCACAGATACCTGAGCTGCACGGGCTGAGAGTAAACTTCCATTGAGCAAGCCATCGACAGTCTCTACGCAGGCACACTCAGTCCTTCCTCCAGACACCAGTATTACTGTGCTCATTTAGCAAAAGGCTCAAAGGTCATCCACAGGAAACAGTTAAATATCCTCTCATATTGGGCTTTCAAAATCGTGTTAAATGTGGGAGATTTTTGTGGAGTCCCACCTCTTCTTAATATTCCTAGCCAATTTAGACACTTGAATGACAAGAGGACCAAAATCAAAGAAGCAAAACAATTGAGAAACCAATGAGGCTCCTCCCCAGAAGAGCACAAACATCTCATCTTAAATTCTTGTCTGATTTAGCCACTTAAATGTCAATTTGAAATAAAAAATCGCCTCAGCCAAGCTCCAGTGTCCATCATCCTTTTTCTCCCCTTCGCCCTCTTTGGAAATTGTCCCTTTCAATGCCAGCCAGGCGTCACCAATCCAAACTGGCCGCCTCAGAACAATGGAAAATCTGAACTCGCAGGACTCCCTCGGTATTTCAGAAAGCTTCTCACCCTTCAGCAGCAGCCTTCCGTCCGCCCGCCCCGCCCGCATCCTCAAGCCCAAGCCCAACATGACGTGCCGCCGCAAGCGGGAGTTCATCTCGGAAGAGAAGAAGGATGCCTCCTACTGGGAGAAGAGGCGCAAGAACAACGAGGCCGCCAAGCGCTCACGGGAGAAGCGCCGGCTCAACGACATGGTCTTGGAGAACCGGGTGCTGGCGCTGAATGAGGAGAACGTGCGGCTCAAGACAGAGCTGTTGCAGCTCAAGCTTCGCTTCGGTTTGATCAGCACGGCCTCCTACATGGAGAAGAGCCAGCAGATCGGTGGCAACTCCGTCAACCACTACTTCTCCAGCGGCTACTCTAGTGGCTCCCAGGTCATGGTCAACTCAGACTCTTCTGAGGCAGAGCAGTCCAGTCGAGGGGATGGCAACACTCCACTGGCCAAGTACTCCCCCCGGGGTTCGCTCTCGGACATGTCGGATGGGTCCTCTCGAGACAGTCCCGAGCCCATGACTTACGAGGTGAAGCACGAAAGCTCCAGCATGGACATCAACACCTTGGAGCAAGAGAACACCCAGATGATGTTCCACAGTCTCGGCTCACACCACCAGGAAATAGATTCAGTCATGGATTACCACCAAGAGCCTGCCAGCTTGCCCTCTGCTAACCTGGCCCCACAGAGGAGCGTGATCCTGTACAGGTCTAGTAGCAGCTCATACCCTGTGGAAAGCCAGAGGACCCAAGAAGTTGAACCGCAGCACACACTGGCCTCCCACGTGCCCCAAGTGGGAGGGAACCCCACAAAGCCAGAAAGTTCAGAACCCATCACGGAGGGGACACACCAACTCAAAACCTTGGACTCAACCTACGAATTCTCCACTGTGGAAGAACAGGCCACATATAACCTTCAGCAGGAGCACCAGCAGCACCTGAACCACCAGCTAGAGGATCTTGGGCCAGACTCTTATGCCCCAGACCTTCTGAACAGCAATGAGGAAAGCGATCTCTCTTCATACCATCCTTCCTACCTCAACTCCCAAGATGAGGAGCCCCCAGTGCTCACCTACGAAGGTGGCCCTTCCTCTGAAACGTACTATCAAGAGAGGTCAGCCAAGGACTCCTCCTCCAGTGATGGAGACCCCCGGAGCTCGGATAAAGATGCTTCCACGGACGACGAGTCCCCGTTTTCCTCTTCCTGTTCCGAAGCGGGTGGCTACCACAGGCTGTCGTCCCATCCTGTGTCCCCAGCTCACCCTTACTCCACCTCGCAGAATCCCGGCGAAGGGCAGACTGAGGTCAAAACTACAGCCCTTCCTCATAAGCTGCGCCTCAAGTACAGGGCTCTGAGCAATGGGGGCAACTCCCAGTATGACACTTCTGCCACAATGGTGTGCAGCCCAGTGCTACCCCAGCACCCTTACCTAGCACTTACCCATGTCAACCAACAAACAAGCAACAGCAGCATCTCAGCAAGGGAAAGCCAGACCCCATTGGGGTTCTGCAAACCCGCACCCCAAGATCGAGAACAAAAGGAAGATGGGAAGAAGGAAACAGAGCGGAGAGTGAACAGCCGGAACAAGAGGCGTGACTGAAAATGACAGAGCCTTCTCTGCTGGGGGGAGGGGTGGCTCACTAATTCTCAAACACGCCAACCCCTGACTACAAAGGCCAGCCCTGGAACACAAAACAATCACAATTTAATATAATCCACCAGGCTGGATATCTGGATGCACTGTTTTACAAACTTGTCAGTAGATATCAATGTTCAGATTTTTTCTCCTTCATTAGACGACAAAAGCACTTAATTAAGGCGTTAGCAGGTGGAAGGGAAATGGAAAAATGGAACCCTACCAGTTCTAAAACCTTTTCCAAGCTTTGAAAAGAAACTTAATGTTCAATCTAACACCTTTATCAACCCCTTTATTGATCCACACTTCTTTGCAACCAAGCTTGACCTCTATGTCCAGTTAGCATGTGGCCAACACACACCTAAAGCACTAGGTGACTCCACAAGCTGCACGACATGATGGGAACACTCCCTTGACCAAAGAAGCTTCTGTTTCCAAGTTCCATTCCCCTTCACAACTGCCCGACACTCCCTCCAGGACTTTCCTTTATTTTGGGTTACCTTTTTTTCAAGCACTTGGATTGTACATTACTGTGATATATGAATATACATATTATATAAATATATATTTTAAGAAAAAAAAACAGAAGAGAGCGGCTTGGACAGTTCTTGTCAATGTCAGGATGTGTTTCACAGTCAAACCTGTCTTGTTTGAAACAATGCTTAGCCTGAAAATCTTTTCACCGAACCACAAATACCAGCCTCCGCTCACAAGAAACCCAGAGGCAATGAGATTTTGCTTGCTTCAGGGTGGGCTTTAAGAGTGCAGAGATTTATCAAAGCACGCCCTGCTGGAAAGCCGCTATCAACAAGAGGGAATGAAGGTTATTACATTAATCAGGAAAGACGTTTACCTTAACTCCTTTATCACAAACTGAGAGCAAGCACAAGTTTATAGCATGTGATGAGTTTGACTTGCAGTACATTGTACAAATTTAATAAAAGCCACTCAGGTATACTCAGTATATGTGGTAAAAGTGAACATCTTTTCGGTGTACTGCAAGATTGACAGTGACAGCAATTAATATGAGAATGTTTACATCAGGTCCATTCTGTAATCTGGTCAATTTTGTAATTCCCAATTCTTAACAAGTATCCTATTCAATTAAAGAAAGCATGTTTCTTTAGTTTCTTTGCTTTTTAAGTACAATACCATGTAACTTTTTCCAATGACGTTTCACCAACTTTTATTTAAAAAACCTGCTTAGTTTATAATCTTAGAACCAGTCAAACAGTCTTTAAACCAGCAGGCATTTCCAGCTCTGCACTCAATTCATTTCAAAGCCCTTCAACTGTACCATTACCATAACAGCTGTATCTGTATAAACAGTCTAGCATTGTTGTTTGTTTGTGACTGTTACATTTTCATAACCTCCTCAATTAGAAAATACAGCTTTAAGAACCCATAGGAACTCTAAAAGTATAGATCCCGTCTCAGAGTGAGAAGTGTGGGGTTTAAGCTGAGTTTAGACAACATAAGGGGTTATTGTAAATACTGGACTTTTATTAGTGTGTGAATGACATTGTGAGGCTGGGTACCACAAGATTTCTGAAATTAATTAAATGCTATGCACTGTTCTCAGCAACTGAAAATGAGTACAATGTTACTGATGTGTACTTTACAGTACTATATCAAAACCTATTCCCTACATAAAATTAGGGTATGGTTTCCAAGTAACCCTGCAGGCTGGGGTACACTCAAAGTTCTCTTTCATCAAATTACCCACTTGTAAATCTTTAAATGTAGGTTATAAAAAGTGCTACATGCTCCCTCCTCCCAGGCAAACAGATCAGATCTGTCTTTACCTGTCACTACCTTCTAATGAGAGTCTTAACATTTTCTAACAGATGAGGATGGCACTGAGTTCTCACTCTCAAATTGATGTCTGAGGTATGAAACTGCTGGGACATTTGAACAACTGAAAAACTAGAGGAAAATGTTCTTTTATGCACACAACCACTTTGGCAAAATACCCTGCATAGTGTAATAGCAAAACCCTCTTACTTGAATGCCTTAAGCTTAATTAAAAAACTGCAGCTATCATCCCATGCAAATTCTGTTCTGTATTAACCAACGCGATAGAGGTCATGGGCATGCCGTTTCTAGAAGGCAGTACGAGTCTGCTGCATGGTCACGACAAAAATAAGCACAGATCTCTGTCAACAGTATCTGTGGCTATTTTTGGGCCTCCAGCTGCCGGCTCCAGCTCCAGCTCCTGCAATGTTAGGATTTGTGCCACAGCTTGCATTTGTTATTGGGAATTGTCTTGTATGCCAGTATACAGCCCTGAGCCCCCTTCTCCAGAAGATAAAAGGTCAAGGAGCCTCTGAGTCAGGCTATAATTCCAATGTGTGAAAAGAACCAATGTTTTTTAAATCCAATTTTTAATCGAAGATCAGAATATCCATTATCTAAATAATCCAATCTGATTTTTAATTGCTATACATATATTATCGGCTGTTTTGCCACGAGAGCTGTTGCTTTTTATCATAAAGTACATGAAGGCTATACCCAATGACTAGAGACACACTGAGTGCTCAAAATATTTGTTGGCAAGTGATATGAATGTGTGGCTGATTTGAAGAGCCTGAGACGGGCTTCCATCACCATTCCCCAGAATCTCAGTCCTGCTGGAATGTGGAAAAAGTAGTGGAACACGCAGTTTGACCCCGATTTCCATTATCTCTCATCCCAGCCTCAGCTGAAGTGGATAAGAATGTGAATGTGCTGCAGCTGTTTAGCAAAACCCTTGTGGAATACATGAATCACTCTGTTGGAGCTGTGCTTACTGCTCTTAGAGGCCCAAGCATACTTATCTAATTAAAGAGGGTATGGTCCTTATATTTTGGCCAGTGACCATATACACATGCAGATGTATATGCTGGTTTTAGGACAATTTTTTTAACCTCTATGAAATCTCCCCAGTGCTTATAGGCTATCCACATTTCCATTGTAGTATAGCACCAAAGCAATTTCAAGAATTATTTTGCTTTGGAAGCATTTATTTGAACACCACAGTATGCACTGCTGCTGTCTGAAAAAAAACCCAGGAATTATAAAGACTACAACAGTGCAACCCAGTAAATCAGATTCTGAGAAGTAGATGACCACAAGGACAATCACGTTTAAAGGAGTATTAATTGCATTGTTAAGTGTGCCTCCCCTTTGTAATATACACCTTTAATCCCCTTGCCATATGAGGTAACAATGCTATACTTGCACTGTAGTGCAATCTCTGTAATTTCTGAAGTGCTCTGAAACTGGCACTGGTGTATAAATGTACAGCTCTTCTCAATGACAATGTTGTAAGGTTTTCTGCGTTCTCTTTCTATTTTTATTTGTTTGATTTCTTTTCCCATTTTTTTAACTGTGATTCTGTAATCCCACCCTTTTCATTGTGTATACAGTGCTGTGTTTTTTTTTGATGAATGGTTTTTCAGGACAAGGCTCGTCGTCCCTCTGTTGTGTTGATGTTGGGTGGGGGGGTGGGGTGGGGGGTGGAGGATGGAAGGCTTTTCCACCAGAAAAAATAGCCTTTGGAAAAACGGCAGGACACTAATGTTGATATTTGATGGTAATGAAAAAATAAAAAAATAAAAGGATGCTGAATTTCTGAAAACTGCACGGGATCTCTACTTTGTACTTCCTTGCTAAATCTCATTACATGTTAAAACTGTTGACTTCAAATACAAACACTGGACCAAACTCCATGCAAAAATATTTTTTCCTGCCCAGATTACTGAGCTAATTCCATAAGAACATATCACACAGTTTGAGTAGATGTCATACCCAATCAATAACCTGAACCCAACATTTTGGACAGAATAGGAACTAGACAGAAACATGCCCCAGGGCAGATGCATTTGGTTAATTTATATTTCTTATCCTTTCTCCACAGAGGAGACAATTTATAAGAGTACTGGTGATGATCAGATGTCAGTCTCTAAGAATAGCAGGTGCCTGACAATGCTGCAGAAGGCAGCTTCCCAAATAAATCCAGGCACAACTTGACCAAGTATAAAAAATGTCCACTAAGTCACGGTAAAATGCCATTTTTGGGATTACTGACAATACTTTTTCAAAATTAAAACAGCAATCTTTATCCAATTGCATCGGGTTTATACAGTGAGACTTAACTCAAATAAAAATCAGTCAAATCCTATATTTAACCAGGTATAACCTGGGTAACCAAGTAAGGCAACTGAGAAAACGCGCTCATTTACACTGACGATTTGACTCATTTACACTGACGTACTGTATACAGAAGGACATTTTCTGAATCACTCTGTGTGAACCACCTTGTTCAAGAGTACACCAGCAACGCACCAGAGTTCTCACCACTACTCTACGATGCTATACTTTAAGACTGCAGAGCTGATGAAAAGATTAATTCTAGCATTCATTACCAGGTGCATTAACTATTGCAGTAAGCATATGACAGTTTGACCCAGGGCCTAATAGGTTATTTAAAAGGTCTCTTTTATAACTAAAAGCTTGGTAAAGTGAGAAAATATCTAATCTTACAAACAAAAGAAGATTGTCATAAATATCTGGTCACTATCTTCTTACTAATTGAAGTGTCCCAACAAGATTGGTCCAGCTCTAGACAAATGTCAAAATTCAATGGTCTCTAGACTCCTGTCCTAAAACATTACACAGATGTCCTGATCAGAGGATAAAGGTCAAATTAATCTCAAGTAATTAAGCCAACAATTAGCTCAATTAAGCGACCGGGGATTCTGTAGTTTTGCTGAAGACCCTGAAGTTAGGTACCACAGGTTTCCCTTTGTCTTACGGTGGGATGGCACAGGGACCAGCCAGGGAACCTAACCTTTCCTAGTCAGCGCCATTGGAGAAATGTTAGGCAGTCAGATCTTTAATTAGCTGATTTAATTGACTCAAAACAGATCTCAAGATCAGCTCAAGATCAGTTTCATATTTTGCAAAATAATCAAATGGAATATGGCTTTGGATCAGCTAGTAATGAAAACTTGGATGACGTCGCCAACACAGACAGGGATGTCTGATCACGTGATTGTTATTTAGACCAATGACAAGCACAAGGAAATAGAGATCTAAAATAGTGTATGCTTAATCCATAAAGTCAACAAGCAATAAATGGCTCTACAAAAAGCTAAGGACCACCCTGGTGTAATATTAATGCTTTTCACTACTTCTGCCAATTTATTTGCCTCCCAGGAACAGTTCATACCTGTGAAATGTCACTTCCGCAGCTATTACTCAGAGAACAGCAGAGGAAGAAACATGCAGACACTAAAAAAGCTGAGCCTACACCACATGAGGTGATAAGATGTGAGAAATTAAATAATGCCAACAGTTTTGTTAAAGAAACCACAGGTATCGGTTATCTGTCAATAATTCAATTAAAACTGTGGTTGGGTCTTACTGTATACTAGATGTCACAGTTGTGTTTCACAAAACCAAAGACATATGGGTCTGTAAACCGAACACAAACCAGTAATGAACATGCCCATATACTAACAAAGAAGAAAGCAAAATCAATTAAAGTCAAAGGGAAATTCTTGACATGCTTTTAACTTGACATGTTTATAAAGACCCTGCTGTATGTAATACAAATATTTCATAATCTGATCTACTGAATCCCACTAAAATACAGATTCAAAACAAGTTTAAGGAGTCAGTCATCATAACACAGTGCGATCAGTCCAGCTGTTCTCAATATTTCTTCTCAAGGAGGAGGTAGAAATATCACGTCCTGTGAATAACGTCAGCTGGTAGCTAAAACCTGATAACACCATGAGCACATCTCATGGTCAAAACACACAGGATTGCCAAATAAACTGTTCAAACTGCAGGATGCGGATGAACATGGCCGAAAGAAGTTGATTGGCTTTGAAAGCCAAAATGATGTCATTTCTGCGTCAGCCTTATTTTGATTTCAAGATACTGTGTTTCATGCATACGTAGATTACAAGGCAGTACAATACTGTCATGTGTTAGAATTTGAAACGTTACAACTGCATTTCATTAACTAAAACTGCATGTTGCCGGTGGCTTTCTTTCACATTTATTTATTGTCCTGATGTTATCAGGATATCTTCTCTTCCTATTAAGATGGAGAAAGTGGGGGGAGGGAGAGATGTGAACTGTTACAGGTTAATTTTGTCTGTGCATCACAACCTCCAAAAATATGCTTCCAAGGGAGCCATCACAAACAGGACTAACACAGAACTGAACAACTGTACCAGCCTTCCCTGCCACGCCCAATCTGAACTTGACAGAGACACTAGATCTGTGTAGGAAAGTTTAAAGGCAAGGAGCTTGATAACCAAATTAATGAAAAAAAGGGACAATGACGCACTAAATCCTTTAATGATGACTTGTAGTCTAACGCACCTGGGAAGCTAGCTCTATGCATGTGGAAGCTGATCCCCTGCTACAGGCAGATAAAACAATACAGAGCCGGGAAAGAGCATTTCTTTTCTTGGCACCTGAATGAAAATCACAGCCAGCCCAATGACACACAATTATCTCAGGAGGGGACTGGGGCTTCTAATTTCAGCACACAATGGTGCCCTACATTCCGGCAACTCGCTGAACTTGGCTGCAGATTCTGTGCCAAGCGTACTTCCCTGACCTACTGAAGACGAGCTCTGAAACGTGTACGAGCCGACAAGTCCCACACTGGAAATGGAGTTAGGTGTAGGTGGTTTTGGGAAGGCTGATGACTGGGCTCTGCTCCTATCTGAGCTTTTTCTAACTCCCTAATCAAGTTTTCTTCTTAAGAAGAACATGGACACTCATTAAATCCGATCCCTGTGGCCTATTTGTTCTGGCAACTCCCATTTAGTTTTACATGTATTTTTTTTTAAATGTAGCCCATTCACTCTTTCCATTTTCCATAATGAAGAGGATAGAAGTAATAAACATGACTTTTTGATGTTGTTTGGCTCGGTCATACAAATGCATCACGCTGACCCACGGAAATCCAGCAGCCCACATGTTTCTCAGCACGTGTGTGACACCGAACCACGCAGGTGTGTATTAATAGGCTTGCGCTGGCATGGCAACAGTGGCATTCCGGCTGCAACTCCATGCTGTCGGCACGATTCTTCTCAACAACAGTATAAAGATACCCTTTGCTGTGCTTGTTAACAGCCCCATAACAAAAATGAAATTTAAGATAAAAACCTACACTCCCCCCCACCCCACCCCATCCCCCCCAAAATCCTGTTCACCTCTGACATGCACTGTAATTAACGCTGTGAACTGTTGCCTGCACAGTCGTGATGCGAATATCGAGATGATACCTTCAGTACGCCCACTGATGACTTTTCCAAATCGCCAAACTTGGTTTGTTTTCTGAAACAGCTTTTTAAAGTAGTAGGTGCTGTTTTTTCTTTCAGCTGCAGGCCTAAAGCATTCGATTTTTGCTCACTTCAGCTTCTGCCCATGCTAAACATACCTGCAAAAGAGGTACCTGCCTTGACGTAGGAAAAGCACCCTGAGGCTGGTTTATACAATCGCTGGCCAAACATTATGAACACCCCCTACAGTATGTCGTTTGGGCCTCTGTGGAGCAGAAAGAACAGCTCCCACGAGTCAACACTGGCATTCCACTAGAGGCCTGATAAACAACTGCTGCCCCATTCCCATTCTTCTCCCTTTGAGAGGTAATGGCTATCAGGATCAAACTGCATTCTCCACCTCTTTTTCCACCTTGCAATAGGACCCAGAAACCTGCTCTTACAAGGGAAGGTGACGGAAGCCTGTGTCAGGCTTCTCAAGCCAGACGCATTGTGCCGTCACTGAGAGCTTCCTTTTATTAAACCAGGCAGGGAGAAAATACTGCAGCGCCGTCCATTATCTTATCTCATGCTTCTGGCACGGTGACCTCCAGCTGAAGCTGCTGAAGCCACAGGGTGGGCTGTGCATGTTCTTACTCAGATCAGGGGATCCTTCTGGCCGAGGAAAGTGATAGAGTCCACCTCTTGTCCCACAAACCTAACTATACTTCATTTAGCACCCAGCATCTACTCATTCTGAGGGAGAGGGCAGTGAGTGTAAATACATGACTGTACAACTAACAGTTCCTAAGGCTGGCCTAACCTATGCAAGGGTGAGTCTTGTCTATTTGCCAGATATTAAGGGCAGTACTTCAGCCCTGTCATCACTGGCTAAAGGCCACACAAAACATTACACCAGCCAACATCAAAGCCTTGATACCTGTTCAGTATATAATTTGAACTGTGTCTATAGCACGGGTATTTCCTGGGAGCTGTATTCCCTTTGGGAAGTGCTGCAGCTCTCCTAGTGGTCCACAGAGAGCTTGCATCCCCTGTCCACTGTGGGCCTGTCACACTCTCTCTGGCCCGTGTTGTGTTGAAGTCTGATCCCGTTGGCAGCTGCAGGCAGACGCAGTGGCTGAAGGTTGTTGTTGGGTTTTTTTGATGATTTGATTATAACACGTGGGAGCTTGTGAAAACAGGTCAGGAAAGTAGGTCAGTGAAGGGGAAGGGAGGGGAAGAAAGGAACGGGGAAGCATGATGGAGGAGGGGTATGCAGTTACTTCTGAGCCTGACATGTAAACACGCTGACACACTGTGCTAGAAAACAACAGGCTTGAGTTTCCTCTTTTTTTTGTTTGTGTCGTGCAGATAAGGTGACAAAGGTAGGGGTTTAATTAAGCAAGTAGGGGTGGCTGGGCTTAACAAAACTATCCCTTGCAGCTGGACAATTCAGCTCACCTTGAGCTGGGACAGCAGCTTTCTCTCTCTGTTCCTCTCTCCTGCTGCCATAGCTGCCTGGTGGAATCTGACGGCTTCTTTAACATCTTACCGTTAAAGAAAGACGCAGTTATGGGCGATTAAATAACTATTTTGTTTGCATGGGTTTGAACTTTTAAGAGCTCTTGTCATCTCTCATAAAACTCATTATTTACCTTCTTTACTCAGTGAGGGGAAGACATTATGAAACAACACACGGTCTAAAGAAAGCAAGCACTGCTTTTGGAAACCACAGCAGAAAATATCTATTTGAACCGAGCTCTGCATTTGGCAAGAGACAGTGTGAAACCTGAATATGCGATGATGTGTGAATAGTTTCTTTCATCTCCTTCTGCAGCT
The DNA here is from genome assembly GCF_059453375.1 of Lepisosteus platostomus. Taxonomy (NCBI): domain Eukaryota; kingdom Metazoa; phylum Chordata; class Actinopteri; order Semionotiformes; family Lepisosteidae; genus Lepisosteus; species Lepisosteus platostomus. The sequence continues at coordinate 17,666,230 of NC_142623.1, forward strand.
CTTTCCTTTCATTAAGTCCCAAATACTACTGATCAACTGAACCAGCTGTTCTTCAGCTTTGTGTTCACCACGTCAAACAACCACTATAAACTCCTATCGCAGAAGGCTGCACAATTAACCGACTAAACTTTTCAGGCTGCTATTGTCACACATGCAGTTGAGTAATGTCAAAAAGGTCAGCTGTAGCAAGTCACCAGTAAAGACTTCTCCTTTTGTAAATGATTATAGAAGCTAAACAAGCATCTTAATAAAATGCAGACCTTTAAACGTGCAGTGGTTTATGGAATTTTATTTCTCCTCGTGGGGAAGCACAGTGGCACAATGGTTAACATTGCTGCCTTGCAACGCTGGGGTCCAAGTTTCAATTCCAGACCTGGGGTGGTATCTGCATGGAGTTTGTATGTTCTCCCTGTGTTTGCATGGGTTTCTTCCCATAGTGTGTGCATTTGTGTCTGTGTGTGTGTCCTTTGATGTACTGGTGTCCTGTCCAAGGTGTATCCTGCCTTGCAGATATTGCATACTAGGACAGGTTCCAGTTCCCCCTGACCCTGAATTTGAATAAAGCGGTTAGCAAACAGATGAATTGATTTCCTTGTGATATTCAGCCTTTTAACAACTATTGTTTAATTTTTTTTAAACCCTGCCTATTGTTTGCCAAGCCTTTCAATTACTATTTGTTTTGCATTGTCTAATCAACATTAACTACTACAGGTACTTGGAAACACGTCAAACTGATATCTTTCGCCACCTGAATAAAGGGGGGGAGTACATGGCAAAATTAAGACTGAAACCAAAGAAATTAACAAAAAGAGAGGACCACTGACATGCTACTGTATAAGCAGGTGTCTGAGCTGGGCTTGAAATAAAAGGTGACTGAATTTGACATGTAAGTTGCTTTGGATCAAGCATCCACTGGAACCAAGAATGATGCATGGCCGACATGGGGTGACTAATTCCTTCTCATAAACGCATTAACAGACAAGGGAAATCCGTTATCAAGTTTGGTGCAACTATTAAGTGAAGCAGGGTACCAGATAAAGCAATGAATTAAGCCAAGAAGTTTTCCTAGCACTGTAAAAACCCATGTCTGTTTCACTGTGGAAGCCCAAGAGTCACAAGTCAAGCGCAACGGAACTGTTGTTTTGTTTTTTTGTTGACCTGACCTGCATGTCGATGAGGCACAAAAAAAAAAAAACAACAAACAAAACAAACGAACGTGCCCAGTTATGGTTGACTACTGAGACGCTTCTCACCAAACACAACCTCCACCCTGGGGGCTCAGAATAAAAGCTCCGTCTTATCTGCGTACTGTTATTGTCCGGGCATTGTGACAGCTGGAAAACTCTCAAATAAAACAAAACCTGTCCTCTTATCGGCAAACTGGGAGAGTTTCAATTTTGAACGCACTATAAACTGCATTCTGAAAAACAAATGTGGAATGCACAAGCAAACACATTAAGGTTACAATTATGATATTAATGAGCCCTGCTTTCAAACCCCCATGTAATCCACACTGACACCTTAGAAATGTGCAGCTATGATAAAGCCTCGTAGGTGGCAAACTGATTTGGTCTCTGTGGCGACCAAGTGCGCTTATGTTGCTGGCAATCATTCAACTCTCCTCGTCTGTTTCAGATCTACCTTTATAAAACTACGTTCAAAGCCTGCCACTTGGTCCAATGGTTAAAGAAAAATGAGAGCTTTTCTTTGCCAGGGGGCTCCTGGTTCAAGTCAATTAAGCCTTGTTGACTCCACTGGTTTGCTATGTGTCACCCCGGGTGAGCTATAGAGCCTCCTTGTGCTTAATCCTTACATATGTCCTGTTGTGGGAAGCTCTGCAGCAGTATAGCTCACTCCCTTTGCCAGTTAGTCCTTTAGTGCATTTGCGCACCACAGACTCCAATCTCAGGGTCCAAGACTGTAATTTAAGACAACTGCCACTCTGCCAGCATCAGTGATGTAGTTCACTTATCAAATTTACGTACCTTTCTAAAGCAAATTAAAATGAACACTTAAAATTACATCTGCTGAGATAGCCGATGCATTAGTAATGGTATGTCTTTTTCATTTCAAACTGAGAACCAGCAGCTACTGTGTAGTTGTCAAACCTTAAATCATACATAATTTAAGAGGTGGCCCTCCAGTGGGTACTCACACACCCAATCAGCGGAGAATAAAACGTGCACATCCATTCCTACCTGCAGAGCCAGCCAGTTGGCCTAAGAGAGTGCCACAGTCCCTTATAGGAGAGTTAGTCAAGACGCGCTCTCTTTAGGGAACCACAGCACATGCCTGTTTCAGGAGGCACATGGTATCTCTCAGGTTGGTGCAGTAAGTGGTAACTGATTTTTTGCTGAATTGCTATACACTATGCAGAATGGGTGTTTCACACAAAAGTATATGCATTGGTGGTTGTCTGGAGGTGATGGTGAGGGGGGTTATTACTGTTTATAGAATGCTATGAAATCTACAATGAAAAAAATAGTCAGCAAGAAAAGCATTTCTCCAATCCTACAGCGATAAATCACGTGCATCACTTTTCTTATTTTTTTTCAAAGGCAAGGCAGGCAATGAATTAATCTCCCATTTCTAACTCATTGCTGCAGAAGTTGGTTCGGTTTGATGTAGTCATGTAGGAGGTGAGGAAAAACAATACTGCTTAGGGGTGAATAACACATGACAAAACCATAGATATGAATCTACTGCCAACTTCCTACTCTTTGCAATGTTAATATAGATATCAACAGCTGACACAAATACAGTATGAGTACAGAGGCTGCACTCTAACAAGGGTGTATTACTGTATTTTTATGTTTGACATGCCAGTGCAAAATATTAGGACTGGAAAAGTTATTTAAAATATTGGTCAAGCCCCCACCTCCTCTGTAAAAACTGCTGAGTGCAGGCAGTGCAGATAGCAATTAATTTCCTGGGAGTGCCTAACCTTGCAAGTGCTAATGCAAGATCTACAATGGTCTACAAATACAGTAGAATGGAATCACCTCAAACAGCTACAATATAAATAGGGTGTTAGTATAGTTAGCAGGCCTGCCAATATTCTGACTACAATATCATGAAAACTGAGCTCTGTATAGCAATGGAATTTGGTCCAGATGTGAATTGAACAATACGTAACGTGTTCCAATGGACATCAAAAGCACCGAGCAGCAGGCAGTACACTGAAGACCGCTTGTGTTGATTAAAGCTTACATGCATCCACTGATGGACACCAGTGAGGTCAGTGCTCAGTGGTTTGTCCTCCTGAAGTCCTAATAAACATCCTGCCATTTTTGTCCCAGATTCCACAGGACCACGGTCTTCATGAGACAAATGAGCAAGTAGACTGTTTAGCACAGAGTTCAATGAGATGCATTTTCACAGTGTGGCATTCATTTGCGCTTCATCAAACTGATTTAACTACTTTAATCAAGCCTGGGTCAGAGACTTTGACACAGGACACAGGATATAATGGAAAAAGTAGCCTTATACTGTATATCTGGTGTAGTAAAAACACTTCCACATGTCATACAACTCTGTAGGTCACGGTGCTAAAAGGAGTTAAGAACAGTGATTTCTACTGTATTCTCCATTTAATGTGAAAGTGTTTCAGTTTTCTGTTAAAAGTTATTCACCCACTAGACCAGCAGCTGTAATAACGTCCTTCATCCCAAATAATAGATAGCATTCATCATTTGGTTAAAAAGATTAACTGAAAGTGAAAGCTGAACGAAACAGTGTCTCCTCTAAAAACAAACTGTTGATACTTGCATTGAGAATGAACTGATGATCTCCTTGCATACTTGCAGGAGAATTTGACCCAGTACCCCTATAAAAGCTACGGCCATTGTGCCCGTCTGGTCTGTCCTATTTCCTGTTCACTGGAGCTGTATTGGGGTCAGCTCTGATTCTGGGCCCAGAGCTACTAAGGCAGAAAGCTGTCGGGTTATGTAACAACAGTCCTTATTAGAAAGTAGGTCAAAGAGAGACAAAGAGAGCAAGCTGAAGAGGGGGGGTATATATCAAAGCTACACAAAGAGCTCACTGTAGCACTCAGATTCTATGCCTTTCCCAGAACTGTAATATAAGAGCAACATCATACTACAGTACCTTCATTTCCTCCATGCTATTTGGAGAATAATAAAAAAAAAACTCCACACAGTAATATCAAATATCTCTCCTGGCAAGTTATTTCCCCCTTTGTTGCTCTGACAAATATGGTTATGCTCAAAAGTGGAAATCCCAACAAACAAAATCTTTCAGTAAAAGTTTACAGCCAATTGAAACGCACAACAGAGAGTCTCTCCCCTCTTATTATTCTTTTCCTTTACTTTACAATACTGTAATAACAGCTGTGGAGACCCATGTCCTGCTATGTCAGAAACTAACAGAACATTACACTGCAGCTATCCCATGATTTTACAGTTTTGTTAAAGTCATAAGAAAGATTAATGCAGACTGATTTTTCAAGCTGGGAGGGTGATTTGTTTGTCATAAGTGGAAAAACAACCTCCTGTACTGAACAAATGACTTTTCAGACACAGATCTTTGAAGACAGGGCATGCATTCAATGGGACTGATCTGCAGCACTATTTATTAGTGCCATACATGGCTGCACAAACACTTGCCACATTGGGATACATTCAGCAAGTAATTGAACAAAAAAAAAGCCCTCTTTTGGGCCTTTTGGTTTTATGGTTTAGAAGTGGAATGTGTTTTAGGAAAACAACATTGCCTGGCTCCACGCCAACTGGAGCCTTTAGTTTCAAAGCAAACTGCTACTCCCTTTGTGGTGAAAAATAGGTCAGCAATCCAAGCACAGTGAAGAGGGGTGCAGGAGAGGGAACAGGTCTGTTGACAGGCAGGGTGTATGTAGAGAGAATGAATAAAGATTGGGGGTAACAAAGGATGGAATGAAAGTTCCCTCAACACTCTGTGGAACTTGGGCTGTGGTGGCTGCATTTCCAGAAACTTTAAAGGTGTGCATTTATGTACTACAGCATTTCACAGCAGACAGCTCCCTTTGCTTCATAAAAGGGCAGGCTGATTAGGACGCAGCAAGAGCACCCCTGCTAAGGACATGTTAACAGCCAACAGCAGGGGGCGTTAATGTCTCCAATGTCTACACTGGGCAAAGCAGAGCTTTTGTATAGTGTCTAATCCAATGGGGACTGATGATGTGAGCAATTCTCCATAATTTGCACTTGGAAGTGTGGGCCAAATTTCACACCCCTGTGGTGCATGGTTTTCGGGACAGAGCAGTTATAATACATCAGGTGGGTAGCTGCATCAGCATGTGTAGGCTGCAAAGGAACAACTAATAGGTGAGAGCTCACACCTGAAGAAGGCTCCAAGGCTGAAACGTTGTGTTTTCTTTCTTCTTTTTTTCAGCATGGAATAAACCTATTACTTGTTTCTTTAAAGTTATAATACATTATCTGTACAACACACAGGACGATGAGGTCTCTGTGCTTTTAAGGAATGTGGAGGATGATGTACCAGACAGCAGCAGCAACTGGACAGAAAGAGACAGAGGATGGAGTCATGGTGAGGGCAGTACATTGAGAGGTGATGTGAAGGAGACAAATCCTCTTTGGTCCAAGAGTGTCCATTACTCTTCTTACATAAAACTGAAAATGTGGCTAGGAAAAATCCCTTGAAGCCTTATTCCATTAACTGTAATTAACTGTAGAAACACGACTTCCATTTATTAGAGGGGAACCTCTAGCAGTGGCTGTTTCAGATATGGTTTTTAAAAGGAATCAACATTTTTTGCATGTTATATGGAAACTTCCACACTACCTCAAGTTTATCACTGCTGACAGATGCTGCTGCACTACACAAGAACATACAAAACGTTACCAACAAAAGGTGGCCTTTGGCCCATCCAGCCTATTTGGTAGTCAGCAGTTAATTGATCTCTAACTGTTTATTGGATGAACCCAGGTACTGGATTCAACAACGTGCCTGGGTAGCCAATTCTAGACTCCCTCTACCCTTTGCATAAAGAAGGGTCTCCTATTCTCAGTTTGAAAGGCACTTCCAGATCCCACTTGTGTCCTCTGTTAGCGTTCTGGCTCATTGGGTTGACTTTATCTGCAATGAACCGTGAGGATTTTGAATACTTGAATCAGACTCTGCAAGGACTTTTTTTTGTTTAAGACTAAAAAGGTTCAGCTCTTTCAGCCCATCAGTGTAGGACATTCTTTTAAGACCCAGAACGTATCCAGTTGCTATTCTCTGGATCAGTTTCAAAACACCAATATCTGTTTTTGTAATGTAATGACCAAACTATTGGACGACCTGCCACAAATTAAGCCTCATCAAACAGGGATTTTTTACTAATTATGCTCTGCAAGGGAGCTAATTATAATCAGCCTCACACAAAAAAACACTTTAAGCGTCACACATCCTCTCTACTCAAACTTCCTGAAAATATAGTAAGATTAGAAACATGCCAATGATAATTTACATAATTCCAGCTTCATTCTGAGCCTGTTACAGAGTGACGTAATTGCCAAGGAAACATAATGGAATCAATTCTTCGGCAACGGGAGGCCGGCCTGTTTTGGAGTAGAGGCATTGTGCAGCCTGAGGAGGCGCTGAGTGGCTCAGGAATGGAAGGGTGTGTCTTGAAGCCTGTGCTTGAATCCCAGTAGGGAACAAGACGCACAGGTCACTCATTCCGCATGAGCCCACAGCTTGTGCAAACCGAACCACCCTCCGTGGACAATGGAGCAGACGCCTGTCCCTGCTCCTCGCTTCGCACAGCGTGGCTCACACGTGACACTGTGAGCAAGGACTGCCGGCACTGCTGAGAGAATGGCTTTGTTCCAGGCGGGTACAATTTTAAGTGGCTGTTGATGCAGACAAGATTAGATTTAAGAAAAAAACACATATTGTTCTTCCCAACAGAACTGGAATGGAGACTGCTTTCAAGAAGACCCATTCAAGTGAGACCCTTTTTGAAGTTACTAATCTTTTAAAAATGTTGATGCTTTAGTGGGGGAACTATCACAGTAATCCAATTTCACTGCATCAAAGCAGTTCTTCCTTTTATCCTGGGAGTGACACATTCCCTGTGACTCCTCAATGATGACATAACGATCACCAGCTTTGCATTAAGATTCAGCTTCTGCAAAATGTTTTTTTTTTAAATAGATCCATTACTGTTGCATGTATTTATTTTACATGAGTTGAATTTTGATTTACCAGAAGGCTACAACATTAGTCAGTAGTCACAAGGCTACACTCTAGGAACAAGAGGAAATCTGTTTAAATAAAGCTGAGAACTACTACAGCAAGAGTATGAAGACTCACAATTTCATAGCTAGCTAATGTAATTTAATGTAATGGCTTTTTTGGAAGTCAGAGGTGGCAATCCTCTCTTCTGTTCAGCATTCAGAAGGCCAGTGGGAATAACTGGCTTGCTAGGGAATGTCCTGTTCATTACTGTGGCTCTAATAATACACACTGCCTGCATGTAACAAGCAGAACTTGAGTACTAACGAATACCTGTTCTGAAAAGAAATAACAAGTGCAGCTGTCACTGTACATAAACTGGATTAAGAACAAAAGCTGAACTGAATGACACATAGGCTGTATGAGTTAGGCTTTAGAAAAGGGTGAACTCTACAGTAACCTGACTGTGCAATGCAGACATACAGAAAGGACACGATAATCCGTGGATCAAATCCAAGACCAAATAACCCATAAAGAAGAGGACTGTTACTTTCAGGATGTGTGCAGAGAGAAGGCATGAGACACACAACTGAAATGGAGATTGTTCACGTTCCTGGAAGAATAACCATTGCCAGCCTTTTGTGATGACATCTCCCCCTCAGACAGTTTTTATCCTCTCCTATTCCAAGTTCCAAGAGTGGAGTTAGGCTAACGGTGAACCAAGGAATGCAAGCGGCTTCCTCATATTCTAAAATAATCTATTGCAGGCCCACCTGCCAAACTCATCACAGCGTTTCCAATGCTCCCCTAAGAACGTTTGAAATTGGAAAGAGGACTGGAATACTCCCTATGCTCTCAGATTCAGCATCCTTGTATCACACAGTGGTTTGCTGAAGCTTTCTGCAATCAGCATAAGGCTTTACCATTCTTCTCAACGAACCACTCTGCTGTACTACAATTCACCCCCCTTCTAAAGCACTTATTTATGAAGGCTGGTATTTATATCTCCTCATTAACACACTATACTAAAACATTATTCTAAGTATCTTTATCACAACACACAGAAAAAAACAACTAATTGCTAACATTTTAAAGAACTTTGCATCCTCAAGAAACCCAAAGCATTTTACATACAGGATTGGATACATTTTGCCTAAAAGGAGAATCCATAAGGGTGATGCAAGACAGTCATTTTGCACCTTCAGAATTGCTTCTCCAATTAAACAAAAGGGAAATCTTAATGTCCAAGCCGAAGCCGAAATTAAGACAGCACACTTGGGCCTTGGGTCTGACATGCTGGGCAAAGGAACCTTTAATGATCACGTAGATAAGGCCTGGGTTTGACATCTCATCAGGAGAACAGCAGCTCCAACAGTACTAATTAATATCACAAGCAATAATGCGAGGATGTAGTTAAAAAAAGAAAGATTAAGCGTAGTTTAGTAAAGCTTCCAGTCTCCATGACAGCATTGTTAGTGTTGTACCTTAGCAACAAGCCATGCAGTCAAGTGCTATATGAACTGGAGCTTCTCCAGGCTGGTGAACTCTAATTAGCTAGGCAATCTGCTTTAGAATTACATAATGAAGAGGAGCAGAACCTGTCACAGAAAGGACTGTCTGTTTGAATTCAACTAGGCAGCCATGCACAGTAAGAAATGGCCATTACTACATGTGCTGGCCATGTGAGATCTGAAACCAAAGTAAAGCACCATATCAGTATCGTAGCAAGCCAGAACCAGGGCACAACAAGACAAGCAATGGAAGGCTGTGCTTAAAGACTTTTTCTGCAGTGTTTTAACAAAAGTCGGATGGACCAGGTGTGCAGTTACTGCCACATTCTGGTAAGGCAGGGGCTGCAACTTACTTCTTGGTGTCCCTAGTGTTTTCTGGTTTTTGGCCCAACCTGGACAGGCAAATTGTTTAACTGACTAATTGTGTTATTCATTAAGACATCATAAAGGAAACTTAACAGCTTATTACTGAAAAATGTACTTCAGTAAAATTAATCTATAAAACACCTTCAAGTACTAACACTTACCCTGTTAATTAATTAGATCAGCTGTGTAACTGAGTCCAGGGCCAACAAAAACCAGAAGACACCAGGCTTAGGTTTGTCACAATAAGTGCGACAGCCACACTGCCGCAATTTCAGTAAACTGTCAAGCAGCAATGGATGTGTGAAAGATACAGTTGTGCTTGTGGAGCTACAGATAAGGCCTGTGTTTATTTCTTTCTCCCCACACCATGCCACCTAACCAATCCATTGTAAAGTGGAATACAGGTACAGTGAGCTTCCACGTAAAATTGTATTTAAGTCTCTCCTCTCTTTCTCTGTTTTAATTTTTCACAATCCTACTCGCATTACAGTTCTATAAACGCTAAGAAACAATAGGTACTGCTGGCCTTGGGAGAATAATCTCTGATAACAGAGCAGTGCCAGAGAGAGATCACAGTAAATGTAGGTCAGTCTTACACACACACCCCCCCCCCACCCCACCCCCCTTCCCCCTGCAAACATGTTTATTCCTAAGGCCTAGAATGAACTCTCTCGCCATGGCAACCAAACAGAGGCCTGCTCCAGAGTGCGCAGACAACACTGGGAGCTCCTGGCTGCGGCCCAGCACTCGGGGTGCTGGCCTGCCCGCCCTCTCTCTGTCGTTGCCTTCGACTCACTAGAAGTGGCTATTTATAGCAACTGTTAAAGAAGGACTTTTATCTGTGGTTCCACAGAGGAGAAAAACAACGAGAACAAAAAAACAAACAAACACAGGCTCTAAGATGTTGTTGCTATTTTCGTCAGAGTCTCCCAAGTTCACTGCAGCTGTCTTTTGTGCAACAGGAAAGGTAGTGCACCGTTTCAGAGAATAACATTCGGTGCTCACTAGGAGTGACAAGCTGCAGGGGGGATAGGGATCTGCATTTCTGCAAGTTTCATCATATAGCCCAGCACAAAAAAGACCAATCTTTTCCTGGTGATAATGAGGTACAAGCCATTCCTCCTGCCTGCCTGATTCTTTCTGCAGATCTGAACAAACGAGTGCCGTGTGTGCGCCGGTTCAGGACAGCAACAGGCAAAACACACAGTAAAAGTCCACTTCCACGTACATCCTCATATCACTCCAGCTGCACTTGAATATAAACGTGGACCCAATACGTCTTAATGAATAGACAGTTAAAAAGTAACTACAATGAAAGATTCTTCTTCTTCAAAACTCATTAAGGAACTATTTCATCAGCAACCGAAATGACAACATACACCCGTTAATATGATATGAAGATATCCTGTTAATATGTTATGAAGAAACGCAAAGCTCAACGGCACAATTGGGTCCACACAGCCATTCTAGTTCTTTTTTAAATTATTTAAAAAGTCAACTTTAAAGACTTAAAATGCTCTCACTTAAAAGTGTTTATATATTAGCGTTCATATGAAAATACTAGTTCTAGCACAGCTGAAAAGAGTTAATTCACTAAAATGTACAGACTTTCACATCTTGGGGGAAATAAATTGGCATTTGATAAACCTTCAAGAGTTTACACTGACAAGTGTAATTGAAGGATCAACATTTATTTAACCGAAGTGAAAACCTTGTTTTATTTACAGGGGACCAATGCTTATATGTCCAACACGTAGTCCCAGAAATGCTGGAGGACAGTATTTTCTACAGGAATATCAAGATGCAAAATGTCCAATGTATTCCAGCAGTTCCAGGATTTAAAAAGTCAGCAATATCCGGAACCAGCGTGCCTCAATGATAAAGGATGCGGCTGATAGCAGAGGCTGAGCCTTGCAGAGTCCACACATTGCCCTCCTGAGTGTTGGTTATGCCACAGGCTGCCTGTGCCCATCATCTGGCAGCTCACAACAGACCACATGTGAGCAGGCTGGGGTGGGCCCGAGTACACTAGGGTATTCCAACATCTACCCTCCTGGCAGGATGCTCCAGCTGCTGTCAGCCCCACCCTAACGCGTTACACTGGTTTCCTCACAAGCTGGCGCAGCAGGTCAACGGGGCAGAAGCTTCCTTTCAGTGGAACAGCAAGAAAATGAGGGGAAGCATGTTCCCTTCACTGTTCACTCAAGAATATAGGGCTCCAACGTCTAACATTATACAAATCCTACCGTCTAGCCCTGTTACAAACTGCATTTCAGAACAAGGCTGCTTCACAACGTTTCTCTCGGCACTTTAATGTGCTTGGAGAGCGCCACTACCTGAATGTTTCAAAAGTGTTTTCACCTTGAGTCCTGGTGGCTCTCCCAGTCTGCCCTGTGGCGTGCCAGCCCTTGTGCGGGTTTAGTAATACTGGCACACTGAGGACAGGCAAACTGCTTTGCAAAACAGAGAAACCCCTCAGGCACCAAAGTAATGTTTATGTTCCAGGATGTTACAATCCCCCCCCCCCCATTACTGAACTGGCTTCAATTCTGTTATGGTTATTTACTGCGACTCACAAATTCAACTGAGAACAGAGAGCTGAAGTCACATTTTGATATAATGCAGTAACCAGCATGCTGATTTGTGTATATGGATGAAATCTTTACAGCGGTAAAATGGTTGAAAACTCATGGAGGTGTAATGATCTGCTGCAGATTTGTGCTGAACTGAAGTTTCATACAGGAGAACGAGTGGGGAAAGCCCTCAGTCAAGGCCAGTGCAACTGCTCTTCCACCTCATTTGAGATCTGTGTGTCTCTGAAGAAGGAACTGCTTTAGTTACAGCTTTAGTTTAGAGCTAGGGATTGTTACCATTGCCCTTCCTTACCTTCCTTAAAGATCCTATATTCATCATTCCAAGAAATCCTTAATTGTCCTCACAGCTTCTTAAGTGAATTTAGGATTGCGTGCACTTGACATGCTAAAGCTTGCATATGGGTGATACATAAATATTAAAATAACTGCAGAAGCTTCCTTGGAAACACAGACTGGCTTGCTGTGCGTGCCAAAATAAGACCATGGACTGGTGTAAAGCATACCAAATTGTACAACAGGCAACAGACTTTTTTTAATCCTATCCTCTCATATTTATAAAATCCTCTGTAAGTGAGCTTCATTAGCTGAAACAGCTCACAGCTGTTTACTTGAGGGGTATATGTGGTTTGCGTGATCAATCATGATTTTGCCTAGGACCTTCTCAATGGCCAAGAGAAAAGGACTGCCAAAAGTAAGGAAAAGTACAAACAGTGAGGTGTTTGCTCTCCGAAACCAACTGAGACGTGCAGCAACAGTACTGATACTTTATGCTGGGGTAATCAATACATTCAGAACACACTTTTTCATGACTAGTCTCAAAGTGCTTTACTACAATGTTCAGACTAAGTGAACGAAAGAGGGTGTAAACAACATAAATCCTGATTTTATCATTTTTAATAGGAAAAAAGCTTGATTAAACATGGTGTGTGACACAAAACATTAGTGTGAAGCAGTGTCTAGGACTCTGGTCTACAGACCAGTGGGTGAGGCTCAATTTCCATGTTGTGGAGCATGCCAGAGCCTTGAGCCATGTGCTTTTCCCAGAGTTCACCTGCAAGTTCCGCCGTTTAAAGGGAAACCAAAATTTGTTTAGAAATAAAAGAGGTAATTGGTAGTTCTAGAAGTCACTTTGGATAAAAGCATCATCACAACTGATTAACAATAATCATGCCAATGATGGTAACAGCCACGTGGCACACTCCATGGCCTCAAAAAAATTTACTAGCAAAAGTCAAAACATAACATGTATGGGTGCCCCAATTGTCAATTCAATGGAAGAGGAAAACACACAGAAATGCAGGGAATTCCTTTGGAGCTGCAATCTGTGTGCTTACTACAAACCCACACAATGGCTTCTTTGAATCTCAAGTGCATTCCTGTTGACCTGCTTTGAGAGTGATGGCGTTCAGCCCATCAGCCACCCATGCTCCGATCGCCACTAAATTACCACAGCATAACTGAAACATGGTTTCAGTTCAAACATGAAATGTGGAAGCACTTCAGAGTTCACAAGGAGAGCTTTGTCATTATTACAATAATTACTCTGATGAGGGTGATGACTACCAAGCATTATTAATATTAGCAGTAGGGATATACTGTTAGGGACAATATACAATGGCATATTAACATGACACAATGCATGGCACACCCCATTAAACCTTCTGGGTAACTGGCATCTACTATATCAGCAGACATGAGATTTGCACAATCCAAATCTCATGCCTTTGTTCAGTTTATCCATTTTTAACTAAAATACAGTTAGCCTTCGAAACATGGTCTTGGTATGACATTCCCCCTCAGACCAGAAATTGTTCTGGCTGCTCTTCTTTATCCTGCCTCTAGAGTGGCAGTATCTTTCTTGCAACCAGTTAAAACTTGGTGCAATATCCCAAGAGGGGACAACTGCATATATTAGAAAGGTGCATGCAAGCAGTCTACGTCTCTCAAGTTCAGGTAGCAATGGGTGCAACAGCTGTGTTAAAACTATCAACATGGAGGGGATTGGGAAAAAAATGTCCCCTACCCCAAAATGAATATGCACTTTTACAAGTTGTAGCACGAAGAAAGATGAAAAGCATTCTTGTCATGACGGTGCAATTCTGTGCATGCCTGTTAATGTCCGCACCTCGCGCTGTCTCATCCTTACTCATCCCATCATACTGCACTTCCTCCTTTGAGTTCCTGTCTCCTCCCCTGCTCTTGTTTACAGTAAACGCTGATACAAGTCACGTACTCTTAACGAGTGAGAATGCTTACACTGAATGCGCAGGTTGACGAAGAAGAAATCCAATCACTTTTCCCTCTTGGTCCATTTTCCATTACAACAAAACTCACTGAGGTAACCTTGGCTGCACTTTCAATTACCCAACACTTTGTTCGTGGAAACGTATTTTGTTAGCTTAAAAATACAAAACAGGTTTAAAAATAAAAATATAAGGCTGTGTAATCAGTGTTAAGAGTAAGCCAGTGCAGAAACTTAACCTAAAATTTCTAAGATCCTATTTTTTACCTTGTACAAAAGCTGTTGACTCACTGTAAGTGGATGAGAAAATCCAACCACAAAGTATTCTTTGATCTAATTTAAGTGCATGTCAGAGAATAGGTATTCTATTCTTTACACTCTTTGGAAACCAACACCAGGCTAAAAGAACCTGGAACAGCCTCACTAAGCTGCCACCCAGTCAGTGCAGTTAATTTGCCTTTGCAATTAAACATGGTTAATTCGGGAACCAGTTTTGTTCTTTTTCTGTTTTCACTTAAGGAAGAGGGATATTTAAGACTTCTCATTCAACGGTTGAGGGTTTTTTCTCTCAGCAATTGAAATTAGAAACAGCAGAAAAACGCTTTTTACTGTTCTCTTTAATTTAATCCGCTTCAGGCAAACGGAGAAAATATTTTTAAGAGTAGGAAATGAATTTTAAAAAAAAGAATGATTTCCCTGAAAACCTGCTCCTGGAGAAATTAGAGTAATTCCAAGAAAATACTGTCCAGATTTCACGGTTGGGTCACAGACCACAATCCCTGCCTCTCCCGCCAAATAATCTCCACTTCTAGTTTCTCCACTTCAAGGCCCAGTGCACGGCACCATGACCAGTGTGTACAGTGCCAGGACCGTAGTCCAAACAAGAAACGAGACATCTCCTCTACAAAAATCACTTCAATGTAGCACTTGAAAACTAACATGCACTTCTGTGCCTTTTATAATTTTCTGTGCCTAGGTTTTGTCAGCAGACCAACAACCTCCTTTTCTTCCAGCTGTCCACAGGAGGCAATAACTAAAAAAAGGAACAAATTAAGTCACCACAGAATGCAGTGGACCCCAGCGATGTGGAGTGAATGTGCATTAGGAAAGAAAATTTGTTCAAACCAAGGCAGGGAACCAGCAAATAACAGTAACCCTGAGAAAAGAAAGACGGTATGTCAATGTCAATCTCCAAGAAAGCACTTGAGGTATGCCGCCATGTGACAGCGGCCTCACACGCCTGACAGCGGCAATGAGTTACTGTAACACCTTGACTTGGGCCCAGCTGAGTTACATAAACCAAATGGAACTACGCCATATGCATCAGGCTATTACGAAACCTGAAGAGGATTAGGCAGATTACAGTGTCTGAACTACAGTACGTGAGAGCCATTTCAGCAAGCATTAAAAAAAATTAAAAGCAGTTACAGGAGCACGTGAACAGGCAAAGAGCCCAGTGCAAAGCGCGTTCACACTGGCAAATTTAACTTGAGTCTCGAGATTTCCAAGGGTTTTTGTCACAAAAGGTTGTTTCGCTTTTTTCGGTTCATACAGAAAATTATAATCTGAGAACAGCCTATTGGGAGTCACTTTCTTTTTATTGAAGTTACCGAAACCTGAAACGGCTGAGTGATCTGTGGTGACCTCGGTAAAAAAAGGAATGAATGTGAATTGACAGCACATGAAAACCCTTCAGCTGCAGCTGTTTACCATTCAAATGTAAAAAATAAAAATAAAATGCATTGACTGTGCATAATTCTATTCTCTGTGTAACCATCTGAGCTGTAAGCAGAGTTGATGGTTTTTCTTTTTCTACCTCGATTGACTTAAAATGTCATTTTACAATTCGGGCCAGTGAAGGGCTACCGTTGAAATGCACAGGCAACAAGTCTGGGCGTCCACACAACAGAGGGGGCAGATGACACGCTGGACTCCAAGGAGGCGTGCGTCTCCAGAGGCTTGGAGGAGGGAGAGCCGGGTGGGAAGCTGGGAGGAGAAAGGAGCTATTGTCTGGGCAGAGAGGAGCCGCCACGTGAAGGAGCAGCCTCCTGCGTCTGCAAGACATGTGCTCCGGTGCTCCGTGACTCCTGGGGCTTCTCTGTCGAGGAGAGGTAGTGAGTCACTCGCGCCACACGGCGCGGGGCCAGAGCCAAACGATGAATGAGTCTCCCCCTGGAGAGCAGCGCAGGCAAAGGCGGCCAAAAATCACTGTTTTTCTGCAGGCACCTGCTGTGAAAAAGCATTTTGTTTGCTTTGTTTGGATCCTATATTTACACCTGCGGTGGCAGCAGCAGCAGAAAGGCTGGGTCTGAAAAAGAATCATCTTAAAGCATCGTAGTGCCTCTTCCTGGAATTGTGCTGTTAGAAAGCCCCGTGGCTCTTTATTGCCGGGAGGGTTAAGCAAGAAACAGAAAAGAAAGACCTAAAACACTGTTGAGGATTTGGCATATAATCACATAATAAATCACAAGCCTCATGGACTCCAACTGTACATAGAAAAAATAACTAAGACTCTACTTCTTATGAACTATTGAAATTGTTTTAAAAATCCCTTTGTTGCCATGGTGCGCTTAGAAGCCGCGAAAACAAAGCAGGTAACAATTTTTCATTAGAGTTTTCGTTTAAAGCAAAATTGTGAGTCCATGATTTTAGTAACAACAGTCACCGATAACCCCGCAGGCAGTGCGACTGTACCGAAAGTAGAAATATGTTGAATACAACAGGAGCCAGTATCCCCCAGGACCACCATAAGTTCAAGTTTATTGTCATTATACTCATATAGAGGTATATGGTATAACAAAATGCTATTTAGCTAGCTCTCAGACGATAGGTAGTACAAAAAAACAACAATACAATTGTATAATAAAAGAAAGACAGAGACAACAGGCAGTGTGCAAAACAACAAAAGGAAACAGGTAATGTGCAAAACAACATCAACATAAAACACGACCTTAACCTTTATTAGTTCTTTCCAGGTGAATCGTTTTCAGGAAAGACTTTACAATGTTGCCCACATTTTTTTTCTACAGATGATACCCTTTTAACTATGGAATGAAACAACTAACCCATGCTTCTATCTAAACTTGCCCATTTATTTTAAGTATACTTTTGATGCAGTATATTTTTATACATTTTAGAGAGGCAGAACTTACCATCACCAAACAGCTTTTGAAATTCAATACATTAAGACAGCCCCCAGAAAAAGATCATCTTTTAATCAGTTTTGCTTCCTATATTTAGGTGTACAATTATAAAATTACCACAGCTTTTGAACCAGCTTTATGCCAGCTGGGAGAAACCCCACCCCAAAAGTCAAGGGATGAGGACCCAAGACTGACACACCCACATCTCTTTAACTAAACATTCCCAGTTCTATATCAGAGAATAACTGAATCCAAGTGACTTACATTAGCTTACATTCAGTCTTTTTTTAAAAGAATAAAGAACGTCAAACTAAAAGACCCTTAACCGCAGATGTATAAAAAGTGGGCAGGGTAAAGTCACAATCAGATACATAAAAAGAAAAATACTCCCACCACAGTGTGCTTTGCAATTCTCACTCCATTAAGAAAAATGCTAAAAAGGTCTCTAGACTATAAAATTAGCATATTGATCCAAATGGAGGGTTATGAAAATGGTGAAAAGCACTGACCAATAAGTCAATAAGTAAAATAATTATTCATAAACCCAACTTGTAAGTGATTTTTCTAGAATATACCCGAGCAGCTGGTATAATTAAAGGCACTTGAATTCTTTATTCCCTGGCGCAGCTTTGGTCAAAAGAGTAATAATCCAGACACACTTGGATTAAACAAATATTTATCAACAAGGACAAGACAAACACTATGCTACAGACAAGGAAACATACAACACACAAGTTACTCCATTTACAAACAAGGTGTTTTAGAGGCCTAACATCTTAATCGCCCAGAAAACCACAGACTGCTACTTAGTATTAAACTCTTAATGCCTACAGAGGCCACATAAGAGATAAGCTGCCTTTCTAAATAAATAACCTGCAGTTAAAGCTCTCTCTGCACCCTGGATGCCACAAAATTAATGGGGGTCTATCTCTCTATCCTAAAAATGCACCCTAAGCAGGAAAGACATCTCTAACTGAGGTATCTTTTCCCCAGGAAACCCAAGTTCCCTATATTGACAGTATAGCAAGATCTCTCTAGCAATCTTCCGATACTTAGCTCCAACCAGGTTTTGTTTGAGCGATCATGAAGTAGGAGCTCTCACCTGGCGCAAGCTTCAAGTCCCAACTCCTCTCTTCTCTCTATTCTTTTCCACATCTTCTTCTTGCTCTCCTCTTTACTTAATGTGATCTTATATGGTGTGTTTCTGTACTACTCATTCACAAACATTAACACACAACTTTTGGTGTTACCTAGGTATATCAAGGTAAACTTTACAATTGGTTTGGGTTCAGGAGACCCCTCACATCCTAGCAAACATCCCCTCTTCCTACTCTGCCATGGTGTCACAAACTTTATCAAAAATCTAAGACACACTTCCCAGTCACCTAAAGTTGTAACAATATTGTAACGCAACGGGGGTTCAGGCGGGCGCCCTTGCCGCATTAGGTCAGCCCCCCACCGTCGGGGGCTTGAACCCGGGACTCCCGCGTCACTCAGCAGGGACCCAGCCCGGTGAGCCAAAGAGAGATCTCTCTACAGCCCAGTAGCTGTAGTCCTGCTATCACAGGGAAGGGCGGCGAAGTCACCGCTCTGGTAAGTCGGCTCTTACACACCCTGATGGCCATATGCGTTACAATATTATTCATATAAAGTAAAGTTTGCAAAATGTTTATTTTTAGAATTTTTATTTCTATTTATATAAATAGAGAATGGAAATCTGAGCGAGCTTGATCTGAAAGTGCGACAAACCTATAAGCTAATTTTTCTTTGATGTGGGAATATCTGGGAAACGATCCTAGAGGTATCATTTATTAATGAAAAGAATACACACCACATTTAAAGCACAAGATAAATCATTCTGCGATGTTTGTGGCACCTGGGGTGTCAAACTCAAGCAGCAGTGTGCCCCTTCTCCCCTATGCCTCTTACACACTTGACCACTGTAATCACCACATTAAGGGGGACGTTTTAACACTGCGCTCAGGCCTGAAAAAAGATCAACAGGTGCTGTCCCTTGAATTGGCTCGATCCTTGTAAATCATCAACTTTAAACTTCCTTGAAAGAATGACAAATGTGACAAGCCGAAGGAATTAAGGACTGACCCACATGAAACACTCAGACTCTATATGGTAACCTTCCACCAGTGGAACCTGGAAACAGATCACTTACCTGGGGTCATCTTTTTAATTTGTCATGTCCTAGCGGTGTAATAATTTTACCCCCTTAAAACTGAAAAGCTGCTGCAGGGTTGTGTATTACTTAAACCGATACTGCTGAGGTAGAAGGATCCCTGAACATGTGACTTCACTGGTCTGACTATACAAGAAAACCTCATTAAAGACTTACTAAGGCTATATACTAGTATCAGGTACCTAGACTTTTTCAAAGGAGACATACAATCAATGAACTGGAAAATATTAATGATGCAAAACAACCTGCTAATACAACAAGAGAGCGTTACAATAAACACATCAATTTCATAAAAGACTCTAACAAAAGGCCTGCAGGAATGGAAAACAAAAGCAAGAAAATTACTAGTCACAGAAATTCCTTTGGTAAGTTGACAAATTTCCTGTTTTCCATGGTTTAGGGAAGACACTAATTGTATGGGCTTTGATAGGTTTCCATGAAGCCACAGAAGCCCCTGTGGAGCAATGTCACACAGCAACAGTGAACTGTCTGGAGCTCAACGAGATCCTCCAGTGTGTCACAGGGATGAGGAGCAACAAGCCACATTCAGACCCTACCTTCACCATGCTTCACAAAAGAGGGGCTGTGCTTAGGATCATTTTACAGCTCCTCTCTTTCTCCACAGGTAATGTCATGGTTTGAGCATGCATTGCTGCCTCTGGAACTGGCTCACATCTTTACTGAAAATAGACCAGGAGGCGAGACAGTAGCCTGCGAGTCGCGTCTTGTCAATCTCTCTCAGCCTTGCATCGGCATAGAGCGCCTCCACCTGATTGCCCTTGCCGTTTTCCCAGGATCAGGCATGGGTTCAAAGCATTTTGATCTTCAAAGGCTTGAAAGGATCATGAGCAGGCAAGTCTGACCAAGTTGAGCAGACAGGAGTTGGTTTGGGAGCAACCGGCAGATCTCTCCCTAATGAGCAGGGATGAAGACAATCTTAAAAACTCCTTTAAGAGTGTTGGCAAATGCATTTGGACCTACAGCCTGAAAGTGACAGTAAACCCTTGATACTCACGTTTTCGCATTAAGAATGATAACAAGTATTTAATGTTAGCCAATCAGATCATTTGTAACAGATGTGCTAATATTTTACTATCACACTGGACTTGGCTAAGTAAAACAGGCATGCTAGCCATCCTAGAGGTCACCATATAAAACAAAATAAAATCTGGTACACCACATTCACCAATGTCAAAAGAGTATGGTTCTTGTATTGCAGGTCATATACCATTGGTAGCTGCATATACTGTAATCTTATAAAACTGTTCTTTTGTTTATGTGATAATTTATGTGATATTATTTTTGCCACAACATTAAAAATGAAGAACAGTTAGAAGAAACTGTGTTGCTCAAACAGAGCTTTGTTGTCCCTCTTTTATTTACCTGGCAAAAGAGGAAACATGCTCTTATCACTAATCAACATATTCCTGTGATATCCGGTTTTATCAACCACCCTAATCCAGCATAAACGCACTGCCAAAGAAAACTGGAATTTTCACTTGGGTGGTATAATTTGGAATAACTGACATGCAATAAAATCACATCACAATCTGCCCCCCCCACCATCAGTCATTCCTGAAAGGCTGGATTCCTGGTTGGAGGACCACAGGGGCACCAATATTACGCTTTTCAAACACATGTCCCCCCAACCCAATAAAACAAACACCCCAATTATCCTTCTCCATAATGTTAGTAGGACAGGGACAGATCCCAATAACGGAGGCAAAAAACAGGTATTTTAAATTCTCCATGACCGATATCAAAAATAGGTTTTAAATGAGCAACCCTAATGGAAAGACCAACATGCCGCTATTTTTAGAGCTGTTCCCAGTTTGACCCCCAGGGTTCTCCCACCCCAAATTTACATAACTTTGCCCTCATTGCCATGCACCATGCTTCACCATGTGCTTTGTGTGATAATGGACTAGTTTTGGGGGTTGGGTGTCTTTGATCAATTCTTTCAAGCGTACTAAAGGCACAAGCATTGGGTTCTCTTGTTAGTGCTGTCCAGTCGAGTCAGCACCATGGTTGTGAGACATGAAAAGACCAAACAATTCAGCACTTGTCCAAGGTCAGAAAGGATACAAGTTCTACACTGCACCAGAGCACAGTGTGCTTCGTTCGAGAAGCCTAGCAAAACAAGTTTGCCAACCAGCTTTAAAAAAGCACCGCTGTTGAACTGATTGTTGGGCACTTTTTAACATGCACACACAATGTTTTTACTTTTTGAGGAAACTGCAAGCGGTTTCTTCACACATCAATAAACCCTGTGCTTTCCAATCTGTTATTTTAAAAAGCAATGTCAGATCGCACTATTGACTTTCTGATGACTCTTGGTTAAGTAATGATTTGTAAATGAGACACCATGAGGTAACTGCAGAATGTCAATTAATGGTTAACTAACTCAGCAGTCACTGAGCACCAACAAGATCCTACAAAGTCAGGCTGATGCACAGAACAAGAATACACTCACAGCCCTTGGAGCAAAGTGGAACAAAGCACTGGCCGAGCTGAGAACAGCAGCTACAGTAAAACCTCTGTTTCACACAATAACAACAACAACAACGGGGAAGGGGTGTCTGTTATTGTCAAAAGTCCATTAAATCACAAATTACATTTTTTTCTGTCCAAAACCACACTATGAGAAAACAATATTTACTACATATAATTTCTGCATCTTTTCACCTGGATCTTTAACAACTGCAATCATAACAGTAAAAAAAATTGTTTCTGTGGCTTTTTTTACCATAAATATTTATTGTTTATCATATATAGTATGTACATTCCCTAAAGTATGCAACAAACACTAACCCATCATAAGCAAGTGACCTACCACTACTAGGCACCATTGATAATCCTGAATTTTAAACCTATACAGTATATATTTTTTGCCTTATTTTATTATTTGTGCATTTCCCCGCTATTGTGGGGAAGGTCCAGTATATCTGACTTTACAAACATAATTCCCCTTTAGCAGATTTTGTTAATTGAATCCAAAGTCCATTAAACCGAGGGTTTACTGTATCATTAGAACTTGGACGACACTCACACAGCATATTAGGAAACTCACCAACTTTCCCAGCAACTTAAGAATAAAGCACATTTCAGCCCTTGACTGAAAACTAATACTTGGAAACACTACACTTCCTATGTCCAAAACAATAAAAAGCAACACAACAAAAAAGTATCACTGGACTTAAGCGATCCTCACTCCTGATCGTGTAAAGTCAAAGCCCTGCACGTTTTATAAGGAACCCAAACTACTCGATGACTAATGGCTTGGAATAAGTTACAATTAATATTGACGATAAGCTAACTGCATCAATTATTAACTTTAAGAGAAGAACCCGTGGCCATCTAAGATCTGGAGAGTGGATCACTGGCCAGAATTTAGAACTGAACTCTGGCCATGGAGCTGTGACACAGCAGTGCTAATGGCCATGCCACTCCATCATGCAGCAATTCTCTTGTAATCAACACCTTTAACTGAACCACTAACTTACATGAGCAATCGTGCAGTGTATGGTAAATGAGTCAGCTTCACAGACCGAGTTAGGATGAACGAGTTCTTCATGAACGAGAATAAATACTCCTGACACGAGTTTAGTTTAACTTACGTCTTTACATAGTACATAAGAAATGAATGAATAACCTTCTCTCGGATAAAGGGGAGGTATTTACACCCAAAAACATCCAAAAATTAGTGAGCCAAATTAAGTGAATTCCGATAAATTTCCTGAGGTGGCACAATCCAATCAGATCAGAGAGCTATTCTTGGAAACAAGAGCAGCTCGATCATGTCAAAATTTTGGACGGTTAATGGGTTCACCAATGTAAAAAAAAAACAATAATAAAACACGCCTTCCCCTAGCCCAGTCGAGTGGTTGAACAAGCTGGGCCACATTGCTACTCCACAGAAAAATCCAAATAAATCTGAGTATCCTCTAAACTTCCTTAGCTTCGGGGCACATTCCTTTAGGGAAGATAAGACCTATTTGCCAGTGACTACAAAGCTGAGGTAATGGTAGATAAAAGCAAAACACAAAAGGTTTATTTAATCTACACAAAGTCATTCAGTTTAGCTGCCTGGCCCCATGTTATCAAAGGTAGCAGTAATAACTGGAAAAAGTCAACAAAAGCAAGTTTTCGCCACAACAGTGGTTCTCTGCCCTTGTCCTGGGACAGCCCCGTCTCTTCTGGATTTCTTTCCAACCGAGTTCTTAATCACTGTGATTGAATTTCATGCTTGATTAGATCATTTTAATGTTTGTTTTCTGTTTCTGCACTTAAACTTCAAAAACACTCCCCAAAACATTTCAGCTAACAGCTAAAGCCATGGACTCTCTAACAATCAAGCAGTCAGGGCCTCAGTATGGCATCTCAACCAAGGAGCCCATTCAAGAGTCTAAAAGTTTCAGTTCCTTATGCTTTGTTTCACTGAATCATAACACTATCATGTAAAAATAGTTATCGAATTTTTTACATTCTTGTTTTTAAAAAACATTACAAAAATACATTTCAATCAATCCTGTCTTTATGCAGGTCTAAAGCATTTCTTTAAAGTCATTAGTCACAGACGCCTAAAAAAAAAGCAATATCCGCTATCAAGAGATTATCAAACATCCGAGACAAAAATAAAGATTCTCCACAGCCCATTAAAAAGATTCTAAAAATTAACAATGATGAATGTTGGGGTTATAAGGATTGCACAACATTGTGACTCACAAATGCAGGTAGCATGCTAAACTGGAGGTTTCAAATGCCATTTATAAATATTTGTTAAATATTAATCCATTTTTAGTAGAATCACAATCTGATGACTTATCCGATTAGACTTATTAGTCTAATGCATATTAGCAACAAACCCCTAATCATGACAGTGGATGGAACTATATCCTTAATTACAGGTTATCTGAAGAAAGCACCTCGTTCCATCTCTAATATCATGTAAGTGTATGAACATGCGATCTATTACCCATTTCTCTTTCTAAGTGTCTCTTTCTAAACCCTAAACTAAAGTTTAAACTAACCAAATCAATTTGGTTTGTGAAGTTCTTTCTCACACCCACTGTAAACATTGCCCAAGAAAGTCCACAACTGACAGACTATATTGTGCATAAGAGAACACTGCAGTGGCATTTAAATAATGTGCTACAGACTTTTCCTTGACAGGTCTTGCAGCACATCCGACAGCCAATCAGAAATGTTTCAGTCAGTCACGTCAGTCATGTCTGAATTCATACACACCTCAAGCAAAAAATACAGTTCAGTCGCTGCTATAAATGTTCCAGTTCTTTACACCTTATTAAACCTTAGTAAAAAGCCAACTCCCATTCTGATGATTTTCTGAGGTGCATCTTTAGTTTGGCTCCTTGTGGCGAACAAATTCAGAAAACAACATCATGGTCTCAACTCTAAGAGGGCTGCTTTAAGGTAATGGTGGACAAAGCAGCTATTCAAGAGGTGCACTGTGGGATGCTAACGCAGATACAGTAAGCCGAGTCAGCTAACGCTGACCACTTCAACACCTGAGGCACAGTGTGTAAGTATTAACATACTGTGCGCATCTTGGATGGCACTCATGGGCAGCACAAGACATACAATTTTTAAGCCTCCTTACAAGGTAGAAAAGAAACAGAGGATAATCAAAGAGAGATCACATCTGAGCTGCAGGCCACCTCTTCCAAAATGCATTTCTGTAGAAAACAAAACAATTAACCAATCAAGAAGGGCTCTGAAGTTTGTTTTGAGCAGATCTTCTGGAAAGGGAAATGGTTCAGGTAGATTCAGCCTTGTTACAGTTTTTTTATGAAAAGTCTGAAATAAGATGGAGGTAAGTGTGCTCTGAAGACAGGATAATTCCAAATGTACGGGTCTGCAATCAGTTTCAGATTAATTGGTAGAAAAAAAAACTAATTCCAGTTTTTCAGACCCAAATAAATGGTGAAAAACGCTATTCATGCCTCTTTTCTCCTTCTCCTGTTTGAATTCCACTTCTGTACTTTCAAAAAGACTTTCTAAAAAAGACGGACCAAATTCAGAAAAAGAAAATGGCAAGCTGTGAGAGGCTGTTACACATCACTTCTATTCTAAGCCCCCCTACCTTACCAAGGAGATACCAAATAACTACTGTACATCTTGTGCTCCTCAGACCTGGTGTTAACTAGCACTGAGAAATTTATTGCATATTATAGTAATTGTACACAAACCTTGGCCATAATAGCTTTTTGCTCATGTAATTGAACCATTGGTCCAATTCAGTTGAGTTACACCAGTAAGTCACTACTTGATACGTGTTCCTGAGCCACTGGCACACATTAAAGGTTCCATAATGAATACAGGATATTGAGAAAGGTATTGCTCCTCAGCATATTCGCAATTACACAAGTGCAACTGTAAACAGGCATGAGACCAGACAGACTGGGATCTACTGCTGCATTTGGAGTTACTAACTTTAGGTCTAGCTCCTATCTCCTCCAGTTGCCAGCTTGCTACTAGAAGTGTCAAAACAGGACACTATGGCCAAAGGAAGCCTAGCCAACAAGATCCAACTGGAATAAGCCAAGCTGCAGGGTTATTTTTACAGGGAAGGTTAAACGGGCAAGCATCTACATACCCAGCAACCTTCCTTCTCCTCTCCAGGCCTGCATACCTACAACTATGCTACTCTGACAGGCTGGCTCAAAGAGGTTACTGAACCTGACCATCTTCCTCTGCTTCTCAATTGCTCTTCAAAGTGCAATGGCCCTAAATGACTCGCAATATCCACTCCACCTCAGTGAAAATTGGAGCCCTTGTACATCTTTGTGAAGTAACTCAGAAGTAAATGGGCATTCGTAAGGAGATCCTTTTAAATACAGTGCACAAAGAAGTAACAGTCTGAACCGTCCCCACTGACACTTGACACTTGGCTTTTGAATAGATGCATCAGATCTGAATAGCAGGAAGTGGGTGGAGGAAGTGCATCCACTTTCCACGGGGTATTGCATACGTAATGATCCCATTCAGAAAATACTTTTTCATCAACTAATCACGCACAGAAGCACAGCGATTTATCTGCACAGAAAAGAGTGAATCACACTATAATGCAGGCAATTAAGTGAGAGAGGACTCAAAACAGGAAAACGGCAGATGGCAGGAACCATGACTGACGTCTGCAAATTTTCGGTTTAAACTCATAAAGAGATGGAACCGAAAGCAACCACAGATTTATACTGATGAAGGTGGGCTATCTTATAGAAGTGGGATGCTGATGAGGCCGTTTAAAACTCTTCGGGGGTACAGGGCTTCTGATGGGCACGCACTCTGTGGGCAGGGTAAGCTCAGCGGCTGCAAGCTTGCAAGATCGAGCCCGGATGACATCACTGGCCAGCTCTGACCAGGATCCTCCAAATGAACGTGGGGAGAGCTGGGATTAGGTGGGCCTGGGCTCTCTCTCTCGGCTTTCCAGCAAGCATCATCTCCTGCAAGATTGCAGGCTTGCAGTGATGTCAGCAAGGAACACGCCAGCCCTGCAACCGGCATCAATTCCCCTGGTCAGTCGCTGTGGAGCCTGCAGCACGTCAAATGGCGAAAGATGCTGCAGGTGGGCGTGTTGGTGAAGCACAACCACATGATCGTTCTCTGGAGTGGGTACAGGAGTCGATGCCAGAGAGCCAGGTCATGACACACCCAGCGATTGCAGTCTGGGTGGTTAAAGAACACACAACCAGAGATTCCAAATTAAAAAAAAAAACATTTTCTCCAAGGAGCACAACCCACCAAAAAAACATTACATACACCAATAAAAACATTTAGGAAGTAGAGGAGAGCATTTGGCTCACCTAGCCTATTGGTAATTAGGAGTTAAATAATCCGAGAATCTCACCCAGCCATTTCTTTACAGAAAATATAAGCTTTAACGACATGGCTGGGGAGCTTGTTCCACACTCCCACCACCCTTTGTGTCAAGAAACACTTCTTGTTCTTGGTTTTAAATTGTTTTTCACATGTTTGTCTGGTTTGTGTTTCAGTATTTATTCTGAAGTCATTCGCTGGGTTAACCGTCAAAGCATTTGAAAGTTTTGAATACTATGTTCCAAAGATAAATATTAGTTCAGTTCCTTCCCCTTAAGCCCAGAAATGTACCTGCTTGCTCTTTTCCGGACTGATGCCAGAGCAGCAATATATTTTCTATAATATGGCGACCAAAACTGTAGACAGTATTCAATAAGAAGCCTTACTAAGGCACCCGAGTTTCCTCGTCCCATTCTGTTCACCATTTGAGCTCAGAAACCATTTCTAAATCTACACTCAAG
Organism: Lepisosteus platostomus; assembly: GCF_059453375.1. Lineage (NCBI taxonomy): Eukaryota > Metazoa > Chordata > Actinopteri > Semionotiformes > Lepisosteidae > Lepisosteus > Lepisosteus platostomus. Next base: position 17,693,753 of record NC_142623.1, read on the forward strand.
CCTCTCCCTAACGATCTTATCTGATGAATCATAGAAAACTTCAAAAACAATGAAACCCTTCTGCTTCTTACTATACCTACTGTACAGATAGTAAGAGGAAGCTGCTCTGTTCACTCAGCAAGACATGTTGCATGAGGCATTCAGAGAATCTTTATTAACCATTCCGGACAGTATTTGAGAAATGTGGGGTAAAGGTAAAAAATGCAAAAAAAGAGGATGTGCTAATACACAAAAACACCTAGACATTATAGACTAACTCTTCTCAGATTTATTTGTTCCTGAGGGGGTGGGAGCAGAGGTGAAGAAGCCACTTGCTTAGAGAAAAAGAAATCAATTTCACCCCATAAAAGGTTGCTTTTTAAAATATAAAGAATGCATTAAAACTAACTGCTGTACCTAACCAGAAGCAAAACTTTTGGAATTATAGTTCGTGCACGTCCCATCCAGGGTGTATCTTGCCTTGCACACCTTACATGCTGGCATAGGTTCTGGCTTCATCCGAACCTTAATCTGGAAGTGATGGATGGGTTTAGCTGCACATCTGAATTAGATAGATAGATAATACTTTATTAATCCCGTAGGGAAATTGATGTGTTACAGCAGTCCAGCCCAAGACAAGCAAAACAGACATCAGAATAGTTATAAAACAAAAGACAACAAAATAAATAAAAATAAATAAATACATAGGTGTGTGCAAAATGTGCTGATCATAGTCACTGTATAAACAATAAAATATGTGCAAAATGTGCATAGGTTTATACAGACTAATTGTCCAAAAAGTACAATGGAGTAAACATGCTGTCCATAGAGGAGCAAATGAAGGGCTAACAGTCCTAGTCTAGGGCAGCGTTATACACCCTGACAGCCGCTGGGAGGAAAGACCTGTGGAAACGTTCCCTTGAACACCTTAGCTGGAGCAGTCTATTGCTAAATGTGCTCCGCTGCCCAGTAACAGTCCCATGAAGCGGATGAGAGGTGTTGTTCATGATGGCTGTGAGCTTGGTCAGCATTCTCCTCTCCGCCACCACCTCCATGGGGTCAAGGCTCATCCCCAACACAGTGCCAGCCTTCTTGATAAGTTTATTGAGCCTATTTGCATCTTTTGTCATGATGCTGCTGCCCCAGCACACAACAGCGTAGAAGATGGCCGCCGCCACCACTGATTCATAAAAAATGTGTAGCAGTGTTCCACGCACACCAAAGGACCTGAGTCTCCTAAGAAAGTAGAGTTGGCTCTGACCTTTCTTGTACAGGGCGTAAGTGTTACCAGACCACTCCAGCTTATCATCCAGGTGTATCCCTAAGTACTTGTAGGAATTTATGCCCTCTATATCCTCACCCTGGATGGAAACAGGGTTCAGCGGAGACTTATTCCTTCGAAAATCAAAGATCATTTCTTTGGTCTTGCTGTTGTTAAGCTGGAGATGGTTAAGATGACACCACTCCACAAAATTGGTAATCAAGCTCCTATATTCCTCCTCCCTCCCCTCTCTAATACACCCCACAATTGCAGTTAACCAAATTAACCAATAAATTAACCGATTAACCAAATAATGGGGAATGTCTAGCACAGCTACCATTCACTCTAAAATCTCCTTCCAGGGGACATGCACTTTCAATGTGCAGGCAGAAATCGGCATGACTCAGCAGAGCTGTCTCGCTTGGGGTTTGGGTAAAAAAGAAATAGCAGAAAAATTACATCAACTGCCTTTTTTTTTTACCATCACAGGCATGTTCGCTCCTCATAAATCAACACGTGCACCCTCCCCCCAACCACACAGTCATTCTTACCAGGTGCACTAGGAAGAAATTCATATGTTTGAGGTGGATGAGATACTGTGTACCTTCTCAGCTCAGTCTCCGGCATCAAAAAGTTCAAGCTATTGTTGGTTTTTTGCCTTGAATTTCCTTGCAACGCATACTGTAAGCCGTCATGGCTGGGAATACGTGTGCCCAAAACTACATTTCCGGGTTTTGAGGTTTTGAGGGCTTGCTGAACATGTTAAAAAGCCACCTGTTAGGTCACAGTTTACTGCCAGGAAGGACTCCTTGCCCTTTGTTAACGCTGAATTCCCCTTTCTGACTTTCTCCCGGAGTGCGAGGGGTCTGACTGAGAACACTACATTCAATCACCACTTCTCGAAACCCAGAAATGCTCGCTTTGTTGAAAAGCTAATGCAGTGCTGCCAGGATATATTTCACCTTATCAAAATTGTCATCTTGGCTGAGGTCTTGTGCTCAGATCTGTGGCTTTTAGGGAAGAGAAGTGGACTTGTCGTTTCTGAAATGCACACAGACGCAGAGCATCAGCAAAGAGTAAAGTGACACAGATTAGATGTACGGGACTATGCACAGCTTATAAAAACATACAATCTCCCCCAACCAAAACACTTTATTATAACTCTCATGACAGGAATTTAAAGGAGATTTAAAATGTCTCAAACTGTTGAAAGACAGCGTCTTTCTAAGGTAGCGATTACCATTGAGATGGTGCTGTACATGAGAAGGCTCCATTGCCAGTTGTGTGGAGCCTGATCATGTGCATGATAAGAAGGTCTGATTCAGCGTAACCCAGATTTAAGGAGCGCACTCATACTGTAAATCTTTAAAATAATCTGGAGCTGGACCATCCAGTGCTTTATATGTGAAAGACTTTAACATTCTGCTCACAAAGAGATGGTCTAACTGAGGGCGGAGCGGTGGCTCTGTGGCTAAGGCTCTACACCTGTGGCTGGAAGGTTGCTTGTTCAAATCCTGCAGCCGGCAGAGGAATCCTAATCTGTTGGGCCCCTGAGCAAGGCCCTTAACCCCAACTGCTCCAGGGGCGCCGTATAAATGGCTGACTCTGTACTCTCACCACAAGCTTCTCTCTCCCCTCCTGTGTCTGTCATGGAGAGCAAGCTGGGGTATGTGAAAAGACCAATTCCTAATGCAAGAAATTGTATATGGTCAATAAAGTGATCTTACCTTAATTTCCAAAGAACAGGAATTATGTGCACATGCACTTTACTTTTATTTAACACATGACCTACAGTCCTGGGCATACTTGAAGCTGGTTTAGCACCTTGAAATAAAAGGTATGGATAAATACGACAGTTCTCGCAGAGACATCCAAAGTTACGTTCCTAACTTGAAAAAACAACAACACTGGGTTCAAAGCAACACCATGGTTTCTAAATTCCAACAAGGTTTTGACTTCAGTAGCATTAACACACACCCTGTAAAGCTGATGCTGGGAGACTATGAACATAATATCTGTGCTTTCGCAGTTTACCATGTGATTCTTCTGCATGCACATCATATAGATCATACACTATATTTATGTCATTCAAACCCATGAAAGCAGGAGAAGGTGTGGTTGTCATGACTGCGAGACATCAGTGAGACCAGTAGCAGATTCATTTAATATTACAATATTATGATGAACTGAACAAGTTGAATTTTAATTTATACTTGCTGTGCTGTCTTCATGTTTATTGTACATAGACGATGCATTACACGTGTAAAATGACTAAACTTAAAATTTTCACATTTAAATAACAGTAATGTTTAAAAATGTTGTTCATCCCACACACAAATACAAGCTCTCTCTCTCATTCATTGTTAATTTTCAAATTTTAAGCGTTTCTTCAACATTTCAAACTACATTTTAAGTGCTCAACTTAACAGGTCATTACAGTAAGCACTCTGTTTACGCATTGAAAACATGAAAGTATGCTATTGTAGACTTGCATCGGCATGTCATGTGTTACCGTTGAAATACATTGATTCTTATGTCACACTTGAGCCTCCAGGGAAAATCTACAGCTTCCTGGTCCCCATTAATCCTATTCCCATTATTTATTATTGGAAATAATTCCCTGCTTAACAATAAGGACATTAAAAGGGGAATTCCACATTCCTTTTTAGTGGTATTGTTGTGTTTGTTAAATGGTTACTTTAAAAAACATCAGTCTATTTTTGGGCTTCAAAATCATGAAAGCAAGAAGACACTATGCACACACGCCTCCGTTTCACCCAATCAGAATCCCATCCATTGTAAACATCAACAACCAGGACAGAACGAGTAACTGAAACGCTTCTGGAAAATGTAGTAGGGTAAAAGTACTGTCTTTTCTAAACCAAAGTACTTGATTAAATGGTACAGTATCTAGAAAATAAAACACTTATGTCAAGTACACATCTTAGAAAACTATACTTAAGGAATGTAGCAAAGTATTTCTTTTTATTTGTTAGAAGTTAAATTGGCAAGGGGGCTATGTCAAGGAAACTCTTCTTCTTTTGCATTTTGCTGCAATTTGTTTCAGTTACAAGCAAATTTAAAAACCGTTTGAAAATCGTGCTGTTCATAAAATGGCATCTATAAATCTTGAGAAAATCCTCACTGGATTCTGTTACAGTTTATATACAGCTGCTCTCATAAATATCATCTTCCTCTGTCATAAAGTTAAAACATTAACTGGGATTAACTGTATGGCATGAACACATTCTGTAAAAACATTTACAAGTAATCATCAAGAAAAGTAAAGCTTTAACTGCCATCAAGGATGTTACAGCTACTTTTTATCATTTTTATCCACACCCTTGTTTGAAACACAGATGGGGTAATTGTGTTTTGTCTCTCTACAAACAATAAATTGTGCTTTTTGTGACCATGCAGCTGGACTGAAACTACATAAAAATGAACAGAAAGTTAACAAGCATAAAGTGAACAGTTACTAGTTAGTTAGTAACTAGTTATTCAAATGTACAAGAGAAACAAACACCAATAAATCCATTCCTTTACGTAAAATAAAATTAAAAGAAATCAGCGGGGAATCAATAAAACCTTAAAGTGGAGTTTTAAAGAAAGAGCATACACTTCTTCCTAAGGTACATAACATTTCTAAAAGACAAACAAAAGCAGCTGATCGCCACCAGTACCACAACATTTAATCAAATTGCTCCTTCTTGTGGTTGTCTGCAATACCTACCCAAACTTGTGCATCTCTATACTGCCTCCTCTCCTGTACCCAGTAACTCGCACTGCCTCCTATGCTCTCACAATCATTCAGCTCTAAATATTAACTGACACGGCCTCCCCTTCTCTCTCTTCTACCCCTGCCTCCTGACCCCACTGGCAGGACACTTCCCTAAAACATGATGGACAATACTAAAAATATAAAATGAACAGCTAACAAAAAAAATCAAACGTGTAGGGAACATGTGGGGTAAGCCTGCCATCTTGTGGTGCGTTTATGAAAGTGTGCCCACTGGTAACACGAGGACAGGAGAAAAACCTTAGCTACATAATTATATACAGTACACACCATCTTTATGAATGAGAGCGAGAGAGAGGGGACAGAGTAAGATGAATTCCTAATGCTTCCAAGATTTTAGTGTTTTCTGGAAATCTATAGAAAGTGTAGGGGTAATAAGGTATCAGCAACACAGAGCTGAAGATATAGGGAATCCAGAGATCTAGACCATGTCTGAATAAAAAAAAAGACAATACAAACCTTAAACATCAACATAAATTAGTGGAACCAAGAGTGAAGACAGTCCAACCAGTGACAAGAAAGTGAGGCCAGCAAGATGGACCAGAGATGAAAGAAGAAAAGAAAAAAGCAGAAAGGAACAGAGGTAGAAATAAAGACCAAAAAGAGAAAGGAAGCCTATAATCAGTCAACAAACAGCAGAAAAACAAAAATGTAAGACTTGTTTGTTAAGCTGCACTTAACAAATTTTAAGTGCTGGACTGCTCGTAACAGAAATGTTAGTTTGCATTGTGTACCAGTACCATCTAGTGCCAGAACAATGTATTCCAGGAAACCCACTGCCTTCTCTGAAGAGGCACAGATCAGGCATCGACAGCACCACAACCTGCTTGAACACTGCTGTGACCCCATAAAATACTTTGGTCATTTATGACCCCAGAAATGACCAAAGAGGAGGATGGCAAGCAAATTGACACTGAAGATAAAATGAAAAGTTGACTTTTATAGGTTTCTTAGGTGGTGTCACACACATTTCATGTTACCATGCATGCCCATGGATACAGGCTGGATGGTCTGATGTAGAGCTGTTTAAACTGTTCTTTAAAGAACTGGTACTGTCACAGAAACCACCAACATACCTTATCTGAAAGGCCAACGGACGATGGGAAGATCACACTGATTCAAGCTGCCCCTCTGCCATAGACTGAGACCTGTCGGGTAACCCCTGGGCACCTGTCAGGGCAGAGTCCTCCTCCAAGAGCTTTCACTGCAGGGGCGCCCAGTTGTGCCAGCACCCCTCTTCATGAAGAACATCTGGACTTGAGTGTGCAGCTGAAACAAAGCAAGAATACTAGGTCACATGAGCAGTCTGCAACTTCACTGTGCAAGGCCTAAAGAGATGACAATATTTCACACCGCATGATCAAAAAATAATAGTGAAGGGGATCCAATTCATCCACCACTGTCATGCGACAGCCCCACTACTCAGCTGATCAGGTGGAGACTTAAGAAAGTGCTTCACCAGATGCATTTAGGAAGGACAGAGGGGAATTTTGCCAGGACACCAGGGTTAACACCCCTACTCCAACCAACAGTGCTGTGGGATCTTTAATGCCCAAGTAGTCAGGATCTCAGCTTATTGTCTTTATCTGAAGGATGGCACTCCTACAGCACAATGTCACCACATACTGGGGCCTTGGTTTGGAATATCAGGTCCAGAATGCCACCTACTGGTCTACAACATCAATTACAGCAGCAGCCTGGTGCTCTTTAGAAGCCTTCCATTCCATTATTGACCTGGCCCAGCCTGGCATAACTTCTAACATCTGAAAAGATTGGACTAAAAGGGGCAACGCATTATATACTGAGTCATATACATATAGAAATAAAAGCTGAACCTATGAGCTATTCTTAGTGTCCCACTCGGTTTTAGGAGTCCAACAAGCCAATATCCCATCTCCCCGTTAGCAGAAGGCTGCGGTCACGGCGTGCAGGAGCCCAATCAGGAATGTGCAAATTCGGAAAAAAACTCTACAAGGAAGCGAAAATGCCCCTTCATGCAATGTCAGTTAGAATTTCCCAGAGGGTGAAGACAGTTCTAAGGTCTCTTCCATTATTTTTGTGGGGAAACAGTGAAACCCGACTGATAAGCACTGTAAGACAGATTAAGCGTATTAAAAACGGCGGCGTTTTCTGTTGAGGATGAAACCCAACAGATACCGTTGTGCTTTTTAGGGTTTGACAATTGTATTTGAATACACAGCTTGTTAAACAGCTCCTACTCCAATGACATTTACCGAAAAAAAACGTGGTGAGCCAACTTTAGCTTCTTAATTTTATTTCCATTACTTACGTCTATTGCTTCCTGCGTCAAGAGACAAATCTTGAAAATCGGCCAACTTCACGTGCAGCTTCTCATGAGCTCTTCTCGGACACAGCGCGTAGCTAGCGCGCATGCGTACAGTCGGTCACGCTGGGAGAAACGGGCTTTTTTAATTAAGAAAACGTTTACATGTGCACTTGAAAACAAGCCCAGGGTTAAAGGACATCGGTGTCAATTTAATATAGCACAATTTTACGTGCTTTCCGTAAATGTGAAGGTTTTTATTTAAACCTTTGCGGAGAAGCTGGAGTCTATCCCCGCAAGCAGAGGACGCAAGGCGGGACGAGACACCAGTCCATCGCAGGGCAGACAGAAACACACACCAAGCCCAGTTTTCCCAAAAGTAAGTTAACTGTCTTTGGACAGTGGGAGGGAAACATGGGCACTTGGAGGAAACCCACTCAAGTTACAACCTAATTCAAAAGAATTGTGTAGTTTTTCTGTATTTCATGGCTCTTCCTGGGTATTTATACATGTCCTATAAACTGAGCTAGGAAGATTGAACTCAAGCTGGAGGTTAGCTTTACATATTTAGGTCTTGTTTTTTTTTCATATGTATTCAAGATTATATATTCATAATCCTGGTATTGGGCACCCCTCACACACCACACACACATATGCACACCTGCCGTGTGTTGTTCCAGCCCAGATCTCCCTTACACAACTGAACCCTAAATGGAAACCTAAAATTAAGTACCCTGTGATTTAGCACTCTTTTGGGGTAAAAACCAGATGAGACAGCGTTCCTCCAGGACCAGGGCACTCCACTCAAAGCGCTTTCCAGGTAATGGGGACTCCCCTCAACCACCAGCAGTGTGCAGCCCCACCTGGATGATGCAACGGCACCCATAGTGCGCCAGTACGCTCACCACACACCAGCTATCAGTGGTGAGGAGAGCAGAGTAATGAAGCCAGTTCATAGATAGGGATTATATGGAGGCCGTGATTGGTAAAAGCCAGTTGGAATTTGGCCAGCACACTGGCGTTACATCCCTACTCTTTTCAAGAAACACCCTGGGATTTTTAATGACCACAGAGAGTCAGGACCTTAATTTTACATTCCATCCAAAAGGACAGCACCTTTTTACAGTAAACTGTCCCCATCACTATACTGTCACATTAGGACCCACACAGACCACAGGGTGAGTGCCCACTAGTCCCACTATCACCTCTTCCAGCAGCAACCTTAGTTTTTCCCAGGAGGTCTCCCATCCAGGTACTGACCAGGTTCACACCTGATGAGCTCCAGTGGGCTGCAGGGTGATATAGCTGCTACTGTTACCAAAGCCTTATGCAAGTTGGTAAATTATAAAGTTGATATACAGTACATGAGCTATTCTACAGATAAATTATGTTTGTAGAATGTGAAGTATTTTGCTGTAATTGGTAAAACTGTCAGCTGGAACATCTTTCCAATAGCAGCCTGTTGCCATGAAACCTTTTTTTTTTCTCCAGGCGATACAAATCCACTTGATGACCCGGGACAGAGGGACAGGCTACAGCATCGGCTCCAGGGAATCTCTGTCGCTGGAGAGACACAGAGCAGCGCGTCTGAGCATGTGAAACTGCAGCTGGGGCACAGAGGAGATGGGACAGGAGAGAAGAGGGACCTTTTTTCTTCCGCCTGTGGAAAGTTTCTTTCACCTCATGTGTAGTCCATCAGAGTACTGCTGTCTGGTTTATTAAACCCCTGCATCCATGTTCTAACCCCACTTCTTCCAATGCAGGGTCGCAGGGGGGCATGCACGCGCGCGCACGCACGCACACACACACACACACACACACACACACACACCAGGGCCAGTTTCTCCCAGAAGCCAATTAACACATCAGCACATCTTTGGACTGTGGGAGGAAATCAGAGCACCTGGAGGAAACCCATGCGAACACAGGGAGAGCCTTCAAACTCCTCACAGACAGCCCCTAGCTTCAGAATTGAACCCAGGGCCCCAGTGCCATGAGGCACTTCTTCCCACTGCGACCACCCACCTCATGAAACCCGATTTCCGTAACTTTGCTGATCAGCCAATTCACTCAATTCACTCCTGACCATCAAGCAGGCACAGACTGTTTTCCTGAATGGTTACAGTTCATTAAAAGCACCTGCCTGCTAAAACAGGCTGCCAATATTTCACATGTTTACCAAGTACAGCTGCACATCAGCAATCTTCTGTGTAGCATCCCATACTTTACCCTTACAGCTGTGCACTGCAGACTGTTATAAGTCTGGTAATTATGTATCTATTTCAGCTGGGTATTTCATTGGAACAATTAGAGAGAAGCACTGTTCTCAGAGATACCACAGGATTTGAACCCATAACCTTACAATTCCAAGGCCAGAGCTCTAACCACTCCTCCATGCTGCTGCAATAGACAGCAAAATTAATTAAACCAGCAACACCAGTAGGGAACTAATACATTTATTAATTTCTTACATCCTTAGCATCAATAAATATATGGATAAAACAATCAGACAAGTGCTTAAATTAAGTTAAATGGTTCTATAAAAACACAAATGTACATTTGACATCGGACAGGAACTCAAGGAGGGTCTCGCCAAAGAATCCGAATAATTCTACTATGCTTTGTTGAAAGAGAAGGTTGACTATTCACATCCTTAATGGAATCAATTATTCCAGAGTTCAGGTGCTGCCTGCTCTTATATCCAATGTCCCTGATGAACACAGACCTTACACACATAAATACAGACACAAACAAACATAAAAATCCTTCATTGCCCAAAAAAATACAAATACTGAAACTTGGTGTTAGCATATGGGTTCGGAAAGTTAAATCTCTAAACTTCCTCTTTTCAGTCCAAGCAGGAGGAAGTACATTTGACTCAACAGTATCAGGAACTACGTGCGTCTAAAAGTGCAGTGTCTCTTAACGCAGTGCTAGGCTTTTAGTTCTGAGCACCTGCTAGTTCCGGACCCACTCTTTGGGGGTCCACTTCAGCATAGCGTTTGTAGGAGAATCTTACAATCCTGCCCGTGTGCCAGCTCAAAGTTTGTCCTCCGAGACTCTTCGTCCTCTGAAAAGCAGTGACAGCAAAGGTCTTGATCACCTTCTCACGACTACTCGCACTACAAAAACAGTCCACAGTCTGCTCGGAGCACAGCAATTTGATCTCATTTGCAAATTGTAAAGCACACTCCAAATCCACCTGCGGATCAGGGATGAATACTGCGAGGGGGTTTTTGCGTTTTGATCACAAAGCGAACCGAAAAAAATATTAATATTTGCCCCCTCCTGTGAAGAGAAAAAAACCTTGAGTAATGTATTTAGAAGGGAATGACATCACCTGGCCAGGGAGGGTGACGTCAGGGTATTGTAGAGCTGTGAAAAGAGCACGTGTTCCAGGATTTGCTTTTTGGCAAAGGCTGTAATACAATACCAGCGGGGAACAAAAAATGGGTCATTGTTACACAGGCAGGAATCCACACTGAAACTCCAACAGGCTGTGATGTCATCACCATCTCCAATTGCAAGCAAAAACCCTGCTGGAGGCAGTAACTGTAACCCACACTTCGCTAAATTTAGAAAGAACAGGGTGTGTGTCCCGAGGGAACGGCATGCATCTAAACTGACGCTTATTCCAATCAGGCAAGCTTGGTTCCTTACAAAGGTGCCTGACTGCAGGGCCTGCCTTGCTGTTCATTAGCTCACCGCCTCATGGTTTAACCACTGGTTTGCGTCTCTTAAAGATGGCGCTTAGTGCTTTCGGAGGACGTTTTATACATTCCAGAGCATGTGTTGTATAAATTCTCTACACCTGCCATCGTTGTAAAGGAAAGTGGACTGCCATGCCTGTCTCTATGGTAACACTGCACTTTTTTGAGTCCTTTGGAATTTCCAGGTGTTCCGAGCCTCTGATGAGCTCTGATGTGACATACAGCCGGCATTTTGAACGTTTAGAGCTTATACCTTCTCCCTTTGCCCTTCCTGATGTCCTGTTGTTATCCGACACAAATCAGAGACACCTGTACCGACACTCCCTGCTCGGGCTCATTGAGATCTCCTGCTGCCCAGGCCTCTCTCACTTGGACACAGGGTTCGATCACGAAGAACACCCAAAGGACACTGTCCCCCAACTCCCAAGCTTTCTTCTGACCAGCTCCAATAAGAGTGAGGGAATGTCCTGTCCCATGGAGCATCAAATCTAGCAGGTTTCATAGACCATGGCTAAATCAGCACTTTCCAAACACCTAGAACAATTTCATTGCAATAAACTTAGCAGCTGGTTTCTTAAAAGGAGGAATTTAGAAATAATTTGGGAAACAAAAGGCCTTCAGTCCCAGTCCCAATGGACCAGATTACTTAATTACTTGCTTGATTGACCTACACCTTGGTCTTTAGAAACAGCTGGCCAGGTTCTGAGAATAATAGTTAGCTTCTGAATGTGATCCAGAGCTACTAGGGTCAAGCTACAGGTGGTCTCAGACAGGGCCCAGGACTGCAGTGTTGTCGAAATCATCTCTATCCACTGGGACAATTAACACTGAAATGCAACGAACAGGTATTTAAGAAGTCTGCTTTCCTTTACAGATGACGGCAGCCCATATGGCTATGGCCCCCCTCATTCCATCCTTTAATACGATGCATGTGATGGGAGCCACAGAGGAGAAAAGGGAAAACGTTTTTGCTCTTCCTCGGAACATAAGTCATTGCAATCTAGCAGCTCCCATCTTCTTTAAAACTACCAGTATTTCCCAGGTAAAATTACACAAAGAACCTGCTGGACAATAAACCTCAGTAACGCTCAAGTTATAACTCCATCACCGGTGCTGCACCTCCGACAGTCTCTGTGCCCCAGAAAGCCAAGTGCATTTCAACACAATCCTTCTCCTTCTAGTGCTTCCCAGTAAGGGCTTTTAAGGGTCCATCAGAAACATGAGCATAGTGTCAGGGCTCACCAAGACTGCACAGCAGCTGCGACTAAATTAAATACCTATGTGCTAAAGAGGGCAAGATTTTTTGTAGTTTTAAACTGAGGGTTTAAAAAAAAGCTCTTTTTGGACACTCCCGAGAAACTCTGCCTTTCCACAGGTCCTTGCAAGTGGGCCGTTTCTCTTCTGTCCCAGCCTTTCATGCATTTGCCCACCCAGATGTTACAATGTATCCAGTTCGTAAAAGCAAGTGATCACTCCTCTACAAACTCCCCCCCACCCAGTGACCACAGATGTTGGAGAACAAGGATCATTTGAGGGCACAAATGCAGGGATTCAGGTCTCTTGTAAGCCCAGAGCCTTACACTCCACCCCCTCTGGAGGTGTCTGGCTGCTGCGCTGTACCCAGAGGCTCTTGCTTTGCAGAACTAAATCGTCACTCTTTGTGGACGATGCTGATACAAGTCAAATGAGCTCCTCAGCGTTCTGCTGTGCTGTTAATCTCAATATTGCACAGGATCCCGTTGGAATTAATTTCCGTAGCTTTTTTGTTGAATAGGAGTGAAAATCCGAGCGCAATGTATTTCACTGCACCAAGACAGGTCATCTACATAAAGTGCTTCATAGCCTGAAGAAGTCTGTAACAGTTCTTTTCAGGTAGCTGAAGTTGCTCTACTGCCGATATCCTTGAGCCAACTCAGGCCCAGGGCCCTACTGATCAGTCAGATTGAACATAAATCATCTTCTTCTGTCATCAGTCATTACTTTCGACATGCAAGAGGCAGGAGCACCTCGATCTCTAGTTTATTACATTCCCTCTGCTGCGATTCCTCCCACTTCTGTTGTCGGTGTTCCCCTTCTCCAGCAGATGGCGCCGTGCCGAAAACCTGTTATCTGGCAGGCCGGCTCGGGGAACCCATGCTGGAGGGGGATGCTAGCAGCGCTGTGTTGCCCTGCCACTTCCGGCGCAGGATGAAGTCGTAGTTGGCAGAGGTGCACATGGCGTAGAAGACATTGGCCTTGTCAGGGATGACCAGTTCTGCACGGGGACACGGGGGAAAGCAGAGCGACAAGTGAAAGGACTGACACTGCGGAGCAAGCAAGCAAACGATAGCAGTCAAACAGAAGAGAGAGAACCCCTGACATACTCCTAGATCCCAACAGGATAAATCTGTTGCTACAATTAAATTTTCTTTTATTTCATATCAGTAAAGGCTAGTCAAAATAAGAAACAGCTGATCTTGCCTCCAAGTGAGGTAAGTACAAAGATAAGCTCTACTAACAAGTAAAGGAGGTAGCAGGATCTCTACGGAAGTGGTCTAGAGGTGAGGTTTCTGACACTCGTGGTACCGACTCTACACTGCAGCTCACCTCTGTCCTGGGAGAGGACCTGGCTGAGCGAGAAGTCCTTGCAACTGCTACTCTCCAGGTTGTGCTTCTCCAGGGCTCGCTGTACCACCTGGGCCGTCTTCTCCTGGCTGGTCAGCTGCACGGGAGATGGAAACAGAGAGAAAGAAAATGAGCTGTTACTGAACACAGCCGGACATGCCCCTACGCCACAAATCAGAACACAGCCGGACACGCCCCCAGGACTACATGCCACACCCCCATTCTCACTCCTAGTGCCAGTAACAAAACAATAACCCCTACAAGACTGCTTTAGGTGGGGACCTCTTGAAGGAATTTCCACAAACGAAGAAGAATCGTCCACAGAAGCACTTTATTCAGGTTAAAACCCGAGCAGGCTAAATTCCAAAGCAAAACGTGAGGAGCCCAAACCACTCCATCCACCAGCCCATTTAACGATGGAATCTACTTAATCGCTCATCCTTCTGCTGCGCGCTTCAGGAGTTGGATGTGTCCCAATCACCCACGGCAATGGCAATAAAACCAGACGTTTCTGCAGCTGGAAGTCCGAGATTCAATGTACAGGAAAAACGGCCTGCTGTGACAGTAACGCCATGCACAGACGAAACAAGGAGGACTGTTCTTTCCCCTCTCAGGACCCCCCCCTTGCTGGATCTGGCCCATGTCTGATCTTCCATGTGTAACACAAGCCACAAGCTGCCCCCTAGCTGACGGAGCACAAGCTCGGGGTGAACGCACTCACCAGGATGCTCTTGTAGACGTTCCCGTTCCCACACTCCACGCTGACCCGGATCACGCAGCAGTCGGCTACCTGCCGGTTGTAGACAGGCAGGGAGTTCATGGAGATGGAGCGCCGGTGTTGCAGGTGCGCGGGGGTGGAGGGCAGGTCGGGCTGGGAGTTGCAGGAGCTGGAGGAGCAGGAGGAGCCCGTGGGGGAGAAGACCTCCTCGGCCACATCCTGGCAGGAGCTGGACAGGGGCTGCAAGAGACAAGTAGGGCCGGGTCACATCCTGGAAGGGCATCCCCAGCTGATTTCTCCAAGATCGTACTTCTTGATCACAGCAGATTTCCCAGAAGCTGCAATATCTGTTCCTCCAAGACCAGCCTTAGCTCCCCTCTGTAAAAGTTATAAAAGTTGTTTGGTACCTTGTATTTGCCCCTCAAAGGGGAGTGGGGCGAGGAGACATCCTCCATTTCCGATCCACTGGATCCCGACGAGGACACGCTGATCTGGTCAGGAAGAGTTTTCCCACTGGATCCGTCAGTCACGGTGAGCAGCCTATTGTTAGCAGGAAAATGAGGTTACCCAGAGTGCGAGACTCCGATCTGAGACAATAGCTTCTCTTTTGAATGCGTATATCACTGATTTTTAAATCCCTGAATAGTCCCTGAATCGGGAACTCTATGGCCAACAAGTCGTATATTGGAAGAACACATTTCTCCACTTAAAAAGTCGTTTTTTTCCTAACACCAAAAAACATAATTTGCAGTGTTTTGCATCTCTCTCGGTCGGGATACTCACGAGGTCAGCTTCTTGGCCAGGAGACGGTGGGTCCAGGTGCCGGGGGACCCAGGGCAGGTGTCCACCGGGGGCTCCAGCTGACATGACAAGTCATAGCTAAGGACACAGAGTTCAAAGGTCAGCCACCAAAGGAGGGAAAACTCTAGAATTACAGGGTACACCTTCATTAGGTCCCCAAAGTACCACAGAGACCCCAACAAGAATGGATAGGCATCTTTGAGTTATCAATTGTTTAGGACTTGGGGAAGGTCTTAAATGAATTTGGAGGGTGAATCCCTCTACTATGCCCAATTAAGTATAACTCAGTTAAGAATGTACCCTTGTCCTGCCCTTCATCCCTCCGCATCACTCCTACCCCTATTTTCACCCATGTGGCCTGACCCTCACTTCCTGTTAGCGACGCTGGAAGCTGCGGGTCTCTGACTGCGGCGCACTTGTGCCCAAATCCTTATTTCCTCTGCCAGGAGGGTAGTAACAAAACCTACATCTCTAAACGCTCAGGATCTATGCCAAGCAATGCCAGTGTTTGTCTTCGGATACGACATTGCTATCAGGTCACGAAGAAGTTCGGTTGGACTCCACAAAGTACCATAGAGACTCCAACAAAGGTGGTCTTAGAGCTGTGTCAAGCGCCTGTGAACCATGGATATCTGTCCTCTCCCCACCGGCACCCAAAGCTCCTCACCTCTCCTGGTCGGTCAGCGGCCTGTGGCTCTGCAGCCAGGTGGAGACGCAGGGATGATGACTCAGGCTGTACTGGGAGCAGGCGGCCTGTAGCTGCCTGATCTCAGACAGAACCTCAAACTCCTGGGAAGAGAGGGAATGCCAGCAAGACTTTTACATAGGCACCTGCCACAAGAGATACAGTACCTCAAAATGGATTTCCATGACACTCAGAGACGTTTCTATGGATAAAGCATAGCTTCTCCACATGCTTGTTAACCATTTACTTTTTGTTCCTTTGTACATCCCCAAAAATAATACAAGTTTCATTTTACTAAATCTAAAAGGTATCATGGTCTGCACAGGTTTAAATAATGAGCAGCGAGCTTTACGAGAAATAATTACAGTTCGTCACTGGCAACCTTACAGAAACCAACACAGAAGCTAAAGCTGACACCTAGAAAGAGGCACGAGAACCATTTTATCATTTTTCCCCATAAAACTAGTAGACAAATATTTGAGAGCTGTATTATGGAGCAGTGTTGAATGTTTACATTCGAGGCAGGGAATTGGGATTGTACTTCCAGGCAAGATACTACAGTAAAATTGCCTCAACATGTAATAATATGAGTCACTTGCAAAGTAATAAAAATGTCAGCCCAATAAATTAATGAGGATGGAAATATAACTCTTTCATGGGCATAATTACAGGTCAACAGCAATATTTTCCCTTTTTATAACCAAAGTAAATGTAAGTGCTCTCCCCTTACTCTGGGTTAACTGGGTAAAATAATTGCAGAGTGACATAAAGTAACACTCACCCTTCTCCTCTTCTCAAAGTTGATGAGCCCCCCCTGGAGGAAAAAGAGAGAAACGCAGGTTGAGAGGCAAGAAGAGTGAGTCCTCAGCACCACCGAGCCAAGAAAACTGCTGTCATGTTCTGAGCCCAACTCAGACCACATTCTAATTAATTACAAACGAGAACAGGCCATTTTGCCCATCTAACTCATTTGATTTTTTAGTGGCTGATTGATTCTAGGACCTCAACCAGGGGTTTCTTGACAGATGCTCCTGCCAAAGTACTTGTTGTTGTAGCTGTGCAGGGGCACTGCAGAACAAGTGACAATATTTGGCATTTCTCTGTGCTTGTCTTACAATCTGTAAATTAAGGATATACTTATTCACTTCAATCCAGCAAAGAAAAACTGTGCAGCTTCCCGAATGCCATCTCACTGAAATCCTGCTTTGGCAGTTAAATGAGGCTGTGCTTGGTATGCTGGTTGTGGGCACATTTTCCCCCAGCACGCTTCTACCCAAGTCAGAAAACTGAGATGGCAGCACATCAGAATAACGCAGGAGCCAGGGTCCGTCATCGGTCAGCAGTCGGTCTGTCCACTCACCTCCACTGTGTCAGGCAGGGCGGTGTCCAGCATGGTCAGCACAGTGAGGAAAGTACCCAGGTATGGGACATTGCCTGTGCTCTGTATAAGATAAGATCACTTTATTAGCCATATACAATTTCTTGCATTAGGGATTTGTCTTTTCACATACCCCAGCTTGCTCTCCATGAGACACACAGACAGGGAGAGAAGCTTGGGGTCAGAGCGCAGGGTCAGCTATTTGTACAGCACCCCTGGAGCAGTTGGGGTTAAGGGCCATGCTCGGGGGCCCAATGGAGTAGGATTCCTCTGCAGGCCATGGGATTTGAACTGGCAACCTTGCAGCCAAAGGCACAGATCCTTAGCCACAGAGCCACCGCTCCGCCCCAGTATGAGAGGGGGGTGCCCCTCATACTCTGCCCGTCTGTATGACAGACAGGAAGAAAACGTTGGTCACACAAAGTCTTATTTGCCTGGCGCCTTTCTGCAAAGCAAAATAAAGACCCTAAGCTATGACTGGAACACTGACGCCATTTTAAATGTGGTGGGGGGGGAAACTAATTTGCTAATTTGTGTAAAAAATCACTTATTTCACTGCTGCTCTGCAGATGGGGTTTTAACAGCACCTCCTTCTCTGCTGTGACTTCTCCTGAACTAAATCTCATCACTGAACCCAGGGACTACTTCCCCAACCTTTGTTTTGCAGTCCCTTTTTATGGCCTTCCTCCTGTAATTCCCCTAGTACTGTTCCATCAGTTTCTCCAGATCCACACCAATGACCTGCTCCGAACACTAGCACTAAAGTCCATATTGGCTCTTCGAGCCAGGAGGACCTTCCTGTGGGACCTACCGTCTGTTGGGCAACGGGGCAGTGCTTGGGAGATTTGGGGCAGGAGCCGTCGTCGTTTGGAGTGCTGCCATCCTGTGTAGAGAGCAGAGAGAAATCAGTCACACACCAGAACTTCTACAAGGTGGGACACTTCCCAGATCACCCCACTAAGACCTACAGATGGGTACGGTCCTGCAAACAAAACCATACTTGACCAGATAAGTCTCATCATCTTTGTTGCCACAGTCAAACCACTGGCCTCTGTGCCTCCCCATCATGAATCACAAGCCCTACAGTAGCCTGGATTGTCAGAGACTCGTTCATTCAACCCTTATAGAGGGCTAGAGTCTTGCGGGGGGGGGGTCAAAACTTTGATCCCATCTGGGCTGCGACATCAGCTTAACTTTGGTCGCAGGTGCCAGACTTTTTATCTGCTTGTTAGGGGAAATGAAACCAGTAATTACAAGACTTCATTCACAAATATTGAATGAAAATATATTTGTACAGAATGAGGCTCAAAAGCCATAAATAACTAAAAAGCTGCCAAGAACTACCTTTTCAGCTTTCCATTGGCCTTTTAATGGTATTGACACTATTTGTTTTTTCTCTCCATCATACTTGTATGAACCCAGAATAAACAGCGGCTTGTAGGACCTGATCAGCAAACACCAGCACTGATTACAGGACAGGATTTACACCACATTTCCCTTCTCTATAGAATCCCAGGCCCAGCGCTTGGGGGTTAATTATTAAACTTGCTCCTGTTCTTGCCTGCTGTACAGGTGTGTTAAAATGTTAAAAAAGTCCTTTTTTGGGATCACCTTTCCCAGTTAACTGTACTTTCAAATGGCTGTTTACTGGCCTGTAAAGATGCCAGTTGTTTCCAGGCTGTTAGGTAAGACTCCCTGGGTTCAATTTGCACTTCAGCACTCAGAGTGTTTACAAAGAAAGGTCTTGGGAACACTGTGGAGCTCAGAGTTTCTGAGAGAACATTTAAGGGTCATTGTACTCCGTGAACACAGAACAGCAGGGCTGGAGAGAGAAACTCAGAGTGGAAACACCTCGATGCAGGACTGACAATTACAAGGCAGGGACTCACCTCCTTGTTATAAGCATTAAATTACCAGTTTCTCCAGGTCTTGAACAAATTGTGATGTTAATTGTGATTCATTAAGCAGGAGATTTTTTTACATGAAAGGCGAACTGTATTGCCAATTTCCTAGACTGGTTCTAAAATCTGGTTAGAAAAAAATTGACGGTATCTCTAAATTTGACAAATTCCGAAAATAAGCACAAAATCATTAACTTTGCCAAACTACTGTAAGTCGCCATGTTGTCACAAACCACTGGTCTCACTACGGGCGAGAGCAAGAGTTCACACAGATTGTGACACGAAGTGGCCCTTCCTACTCACTAGTCACTGTAATGACTAATGTAATGCGATGAATGAGCGAGTAAGTACAGGCTGTGTGGCAGTCATTTCACTGCAGAAATGTTCCAATGTGTTCTCCATGTAGAGTTTACAAGTTTCTATTTCTATTGGATTAATAGACATGGGTTCACAAGCCTACTTGTTTGCAATATCACAGGGCTGCTTCACCTTACTGGATGTTTTGTTGCCTCATTCTGAATCGCAGACAATGATGGAAATTCTGTCTATTTTGTGATGTAAACTGGAGATTTTACACGTTACTGTGTACATCTTTCTTTCATTGTGGTTTGAAATGCACTCATCGTGATTCTTTCTCACCGTGAAATATAAAAAAAAAGTTGCAGTTCCCCTTAAAGTAAATGTCTTCCAAAAATTGTGTTCCTCATTTTTTTGAAGCATGCACTTTAATGAAGGAGAACTTACATTAGTTAACGTGGAGCATGTGCTGTTCATTACATTTTAAAGGAAAGTGTTAGGTTTTTAACTGTCCTTTCAGGACAGCTTCAGCCTCAGTTTGCATGTATTTCAGCCTTTAAGAGGCATGATACAAACTGAACAAATGTTTTAAAAAAGAGATGACAAATGAAGGTAGTTATTGTATAATTTAGGTAAAGTGCCTCAAGAATGCTATATTGAAAAGCGCGATTGATTGATCGATTGATTGATTTGGACTGGGGATCTCAAGAACCTAAGTAGCCTGCATGAGCCACAACATCTCCTTATCACTGCTGACTGAAGCAGATTAGAGGAATTTCTTTACCTCCATAAGGATCTCTCGGCTGCCCAGGGCACAGTTCTCATCGGGAAAGGTCTGGCACAGCTGTTCAAAGGCTGTCATGCTCTCTCTGGAAGAGAAAAATCAACATAAAAACATGAGATCTTCAGCAATCGCTGTCCATGTAGCAGTGAGGTACATATTTACAGGTGGAAATGGGATCCAGAGTCCTCACATCACATAAAAGCGAGGAGACTGGACCATTTTCAATCCATAGGCAAACGGAATTTCACAGACAACAAAAATACAACCCCTTTGTCTGCCGACTGAAAATCCAATCAAGAACAAAGGACAAAAGGCATCACATAGGAGGCAAAATTCCCAAACCCAGAGGTGGAAACTTTAAAATTACCACCGGCTTAACAAAGACCAGGAAACTGGTTTCTCAATGGAGCATTGTTGTAGGCTGGGAGAACAGGTTGGTGTGCTACCTAGAGACGGACGCCCAGGTTTTCTTCAGCCTATAGACGGCATTGGACTGCAGAGCAGAGAGGATTGCACGCAGGGAGGAGAAGTTCTTCAGCTGTTTGCACTCCTGCAACACAGAGAACAGGAAGGACCTCCATTAAATGCCCACTGGATGGGGAGAGGGGAGGAGCCAAAGCCCTTTGTATCGATGCGCTGAAATGCGGTTCGAAGGTGGAGATCTCTGGTGTTGGAGGATTGTGGGTTTAAGATGTAAAGACTTCACTGATTGCTACTCAGATCAATATGTATAGGAGGATAAGCTGTGATGGCAGATTTCTGTGGATCACAGCCTCAATGTCTTTAACCACTGTGTACAGGGTCATGCTAGAACGGGGCCAAAGTTTGTCTGTTTTTTTTGGCGGTTCTCTGGGAGCAGACCGACCTGCGCCACCTCGATCCACTTCTCGACGACCCTGGCACGGTCGCAGGGCCGCTGGGAGGAAGGCTGGCACAGCAGGGTGCTGATGACGCAGTTGGTGACCATATTGAACTGGGCGATGGTGGCGCGGATGGTGGGCGCCAGGTGCTTGTTCTCCTTCTTGTCGCGCTGGGACCAGATGCAGCCCATGCACTGGAATGGCAGCACCTTCATGAACAGCCCCTGCAGGCATCAGACAGGGAGAGACAGAGGCATTACAGTCCAATTCAAAACGGACATCAAGATCATGCCAAGGGCCAATGCTGTAGCACCTGCAGACAGTAAGGGCACAGACCTGAATAGATCTCAGAGAGATTTGTGCTCTTTTTGGGGCTGTATGCTGCTTAGATTAGCTGCAGGCCATCAAAGAAAAGAGAGTGGAAGATCTCTTCCTCCCACAAAGCCATAAACATAGAAAGTGAATAAAATCTCCAAAAATAATTTGTTTCCTCAATTTGGGCAATATCCCTGAAGGTGAAGGCCTGGGTCTCTTGCCCTTCCTGATCAGGCTGTAGCTCCAATTGCAATATAGTACCTGGACAATCACAAGCTGTCACAACAGGAGAGTGATTGAGACTTACCGCGTCCAGCAGGGTGAGCTGCTCTGCAATGTCTGTGGAAGGGAAGTCCAGGAAGTCCCGTACCACCTTAATGCAGTCCTGTTCCAAGTCGCCTTTACCAGAGCCAAGGGCGGCCTGCTGTCTGCCATTTTTCTCTGGAGGTGAGAAGCAGGAAGAAGGGTGGGTGAGGGATGAACAGTGGGAAGATGATCACAGAGCACAGCAGCTAAGGTTCCAGGGTGACCCTTGGGTGGGGCTAAGGTCTCCAGGGCGACCCATGGGGTGAGGCTAAGGTTTCCAGGGCAATCACCTAGGGGGCGGGGATAAGGTTTCCAGTGTGACCCGTGGGCGTACCTGCATCCTGAAACTTCTTCAGCAGGGTCTCGGCACGCTGGGATAGACGGCGGTAGCACAGACGCTTGCGCAGGCGTCCCCGCAGCACCTTCAGGCAAGAGTAGTGAGGGGGATCCCGGAAATCCTCTGCATACTCCTCCAGCCACATCTGGATGAGCGGGATCAGAGTGCTGAGGAAAAGAAAGGAGGAGAAAGGGAGGGAGAGATGAGACGCACAAGCTTGAAGGGGATTCACAGAGGTTAGACAACAGGTTCACTACAGAACTGCACCTTCGTCTTCCTCAAAATCCTCCCAAAACAAAAAGTAACACTTTAACATTGTTTTCTTCATCATCCCAACCAAGAATAGCATCTTTGAGCCTATATAATGATATTGTGCAAATTAGGAGTTAATTCCGCTCCAGTGTGACACAAAAGCTCCGTGCTACGTCTTCCGCAGTTTGCTCAAGAGAGGATCACAGATTTCTGCTGCAGCTGGAAACGGGGAGCATGTGGAGGAAAGATCAAAGCAGGCCCTCAAAGACTGACCCTTTCCCTCACCTCTTGTTCGGACGAACGTGGCAGACGTTGCTGTCCACATCAGTGATGGAGTCATCTCTGAAAAACGACAACAACAAAAGTGGTCACTTCAAGTGTCCAGGGCTGTTTTTCTGCCAGTACTGGGGGTAGCTTGACAAGACTATCATCTATTACCATCCATGACCCTCTACAATGCCCAAGCCATTGTCCGGCTGGACCAACCCTTGCCTTAAAATAGAAGAGCAGTCCAACAGTGGAGCATTCCACAAGCCGGTTTAATCCACAAAACAAGCAAGCATCCACCCTTTCAAAATAGGACACCATTCCCACACAAACAAAAGATAGAGAAAAAAGATAGGAGACTAGCTGTTCATTGAAGAAACTGAAGAGGGTCAGAGCCTGATTCCCGTGGTCTTTTCCCAGAATTCCTATCACCCACTCTGCTATTTCCCACTAAAAGGCCTGTGCGAACGTTCCTCACTTTACTCCGTTTTTACCATGGGGTACCGCAGGGAGCTTTTCTAAGGATCATGCAGGAAGAAAGCCAGATCTTTCTGTTTATTACGTTCACAGTATAACAGGGCCACAGTACGATACGTTCGAGGAA
The DNA here is from genome assembly GCF_059453375.1 of Lepisosteus platostomus. Taxonomy (NCBI): domain Eukaryota; kingdom Metazoa; phylum Chordata; class Actinopteri; order Semionotiformes; family Lepisosteidae; genus Lepisosteus; species Lepisosteus platostomus. Next base: position 17,716,895 of record NC_142623.1, read on the forward strand.
GTTCGGCTTTATCACAGCAGGGCTCCGCACAGTTAGAGCTCAAAGAGGAGGGGGGAGTGGCTCCACCTGTGCAGGAGCAGGTCGATGAGCGTGCTGGTGTCGGTGAAGGCGCGGTAGGTGGCCAGGAAGATCTTGGCGAAGTCGGGGTCGTCGCCGGGCTCCAGCAGCCGAGAGGTCAGTTTGTCCAGAGTGGCCGCCTTGAGCCGCCGCACCTTGTAGGTCCTGTACTGGACGAAGCAGAAGGTGGACTGGGCCTCCCCGTCCTCGGGGGGCTGTACCGGCTCCCTCCTCAGAGTGATCCCGTAGATCGCCCCATCCTCCACCTCTTCCCCCCACTCCTGGACCGGGTTCTGAGAAATGAACAGAGAAAGGACATGAGCAGTTAAAGAGAAGATGAAGCCACCGGACCCTGTTCTGCTTGGGTCGATGGCCAGTCGCTTAATAATCCCAGAATTCCATTCAGTCTGGTCCAAAAAGGTTCCCACAAAGTCAGCTTCAACCGCATGGCCCGGGACGTGGTCCCAGACTCCCACAATCCTACATGCAAAGGAGGGTCTCCCCCTGTCTTAAAGGCTCTTTCATTTCCCAGTGGTGTTCCTGGGAATTGATGTATTCCTAAAGATGGATCAATGCATTTTAAAATTTGGAAAAGCGGAATCTAGTTCCCTAGGCAGAAGAACAGAATTGGGTCTTTATTATGTATTATGCGGGAACAACGGGTTAATGGGCAACTCAGTCACACTGCACACTGAGTGAGCCTCATTAAACAGACAGCTGCCTGAAAACTGTGATTGGCTCCATTAATTCAATTCACGCTTTAAGCCTTTCTAGCCCCTGGGGAAAATATATTCAACAGCAGAGTTCAACACAGCAGTACAAACAAACCACCCACAAAGAATTCAGCACACCAGCATCTCAGAAGATAAGAAAGTTATTCTATTGCCTTGGAATGAAATTGCAGAGAGGAAGAAAGATTTCCGGAGTCTATTACCTTGAAAGAAAAACTAAAGCTTAGCAGAGGCTAGAATCAGAAGACCCGCCCCTCAGAAGCACACAGGTTCTTCCCAGACCGGCAGGACTGGGGATCTCCAGAACCCGGGGCCACTCTGCTGTAGGCAGAATGACAGGTGGAAGAGGAATGAAGAATAAACCTCTGGAGGCCGTGTGCAGAAAGCAAAAAGAACAAAACAGAGTTGCTGGGAAGATTTCAGGAAACTTGCACACAGCTTCCACTCGTGACCTGTGGCTGGCCCACTCCTCAGTACACCCCACCCTTGTTTCCCTCACAGGCTCGCTAGACTACAGGTGCTGATAAGCAAGACGATAAACAAGAAGCCCGCACGTCACCGGGTGACCTTCGAAAGGACATGAAAGCATGGCTGAGTGCTTTGTAGCCAATACAAACTCACACTCCCTGGTTTCGCTGTACACACACGCACGAAGAAGTCAAGTAAACTCCGCTTACTCTTCCATACGGAGTGGGACTGTACTGCGTTTCAAAAACCCTTGGTTACATTACAAAGGCTAAAAACAAGGCGAGTTAAATCTAGGCACCATTTTAAAGCCAGCGCACTCTTCAGTTTGTTTGGTTTCTTTGTACCTGGTGCACTGAATAAAACAACAGTTTAGGAATTATTTGCAACTAAATCAGCTGCCATATACTCCAATACCAAGTCATTGATAAGTAATCTGTCCTCTATATCTTACTAAATGTTAATTTAACACCCTCAAGTGCTACTAACACGTAAGGAAAGACCGCAGGATATTATACATAATACATTACAATGCATAGCCCAGCAATGTTTAAAGTCTGTGCAAAGACAAGAATGTGTTGTTTCTGCGGTCTTGTCCTGCACAGTATGATATTCTGGAAAAATGACCCTCGATGTGATCGCAACAGGTACATCAGCTCCTCTAGGACTTTACAGGAACATCCCTTTAATCTCACAAAAAACCTGTAAGACAATCTGGAGTCTTTATAGCAGGGGTTAAAAGCTAATTCAAATTAAGCTTCACAAAATCTTCTATTTTTCCCATACAATACTTGCTAGTGGCTTGCAACTCTTGCACCAGGTACAAAGAAATCAAACCGAACTGAAGAGCGCACTGGCTGTCATCAATTAACGAGACAACGGGGTTACCATCAATTCTTTTTGGCAGCCCAACGAGCAGCATTTTGCAACTACATGCCAGCTATTGATTTCACCTCCAAAATAGGTCAGTGTACGCCAGCAATCTTTTTTTTTAATTGCATTTCAGGAGTTTTATTAATACAGAGCTCCTTGGCTTAGGTGTGCTTGGGACAACCCAGCACTCAGCAGATTTTATGTCTGAAAAAGAATAGCACAGGGCCAATGATGGGGGTGACAGGTGGGAATCAGATTTTTCTTAAAAACCGGCGTGCTCCAAGTCCTTCAGTGACATTACTTGCTAGACAGCCAGCCAACCAGTCTTGGATGTAATAATAGGCTTAGGATTGATCTACAGAGTCTGACTGACTGGTACGAACCACTCAGCCTCTTTAATGCATTTTATTTCATCACACATCCTTATCACAGCCAGGGGACCCACAGACCCTCGCTGTGGCGCTGCCTTGTTTACATCAGGGCCTGCTTAGTAATGCATTTGCTTGACAAAAATACAGAAATTCTCTTCCGGTGGCCAAGGCACACACACAGTCTCCAACCAGATGGCCGCAGGCTGATGTGACCTGTATAGAAGATCACTTGAGCTCAGAGGTTAAGAGGCACAGTTTTAGATCAAGACCTGCGTCGCTGTGGCTCAGACAACAGACACCAGACACCTGCACAGAGCACAGGCTGTATTCAGATCCCTGTCATTTTCCAAGCGGAATATCCCACAGAAAACAATCCAGGGCCTCCTTATTGTAACATCGCGCAACCTCATGGAGGTCGTGGGCTCACAGGGAGAAACCTGAAAAGTTGGAAAAAATACTTCCTGGTCTTTCCCTGGATTACTTAAAATCCTTACGGGCTCAGCTGCCCTTGGGTCAGGAAACTAAGAGCGCCAGGGTTTCTCCTATCAGGACACAGATACCTTTGCCAGAATGGTCTTCCTTTCTTCCACAACGGTTCACCTATCTTACCGGCTGATGGTTTTGAGGAAGGGAAAAGAAGGGTGGGTTCTTTCACGCCTCGGGGGGCCAGCTGACGGAAAGAAAACTCAGCTGCGAGTGGAAACTCCGCAGCAAAAATAAAAGTCTCTCGGCTTTACAAAAAACCCCCGCAGCATCAGGTTTCGCGAGAGAGGTGAAGATTGATAAAGATCTGCTGACCAGACTGGCGACGTGAATCTGGTTTCACACTGAAACACCTGCAGCCCTTCAGGTAGTGGGACTGGCTCGGAAAGTCGAATTGGAAGCCATTTTCCAAGCAGGAAGAAATGTGTTTGTTAGGCCCAGACAGAAGCCTGGTGGCGCTAACCTGCTGATGGTCTTCAACTTGGCAGGTACTGAGTGACAGGCCCGGTCCAGTTCCAGCTAGGCCTGTTCTGAAGCCATCACCGTGACTACTTTACATCTCATTTGTGTTTGAAAGAAACTATTTTCTCTGTCCACCCACATGCAAAAGAGATGCCTTGACTCATCAAAGGCTTTTTGAGGACTCCTGTGCAGATGATGCCCTTCAAAGAGGTGGGTTCTGTTCGGGCACATTTGAATATGAATATTCACACAAATATTTCCCCCCGTTTTTCTGAAGAGAAATTAGATTGTTTTGTGTCCTTCACCCACCAGATTTGGTGTGTTTTGAAGGTCTCAGCTCACAGCCACAAACCCCACACATAGCCCACAAGCCGGGAGAGTGAGGAAGAGTGGGCAGACCCCTCAGAGACACTCAGCTTTTCTGAAGTACGATAAACTCGGGTTTTATGTGGTAGCCCAAGCGGGGCAGCGTGGCAGTAGGGCCATGCATGAACACACACTCTTTCATGATCTTCAGTGCTGGAGAGAGCGCGATCGAGCAATCCCTCTCACTTCCGTAAACGCAGACCAATTTTTTCCAGCTGCTGGGAATAAAGATACAGAAATCGTCCAGACTGAATGCCTTCTCAAAAACCTGCAGCGGATTACAATAAAAAGGACTTTTGTCATGAACACGCAATTCTCTTGTAGTTTTATAAAGGGTCTCGCACAATATCGCACCTGGCTTTGTGCGTTATATTTCAGGAAAAGATACAGGCGGAAAATAAATCCTGCATTTCCCAGCGCCTATTAATGGCGCACGGCAAACAAGATCCAGTTTCTCTCTCCCCGTGAAAAATCAAGTCATGCCCAACACATTTGTGCAAGATCCTTCTTCAGTCTGAGCCAGGGAATCTGTCTTCCTTCTTTTGCATTGAATGCAGATGGCAGGAAAGAAAAAAAAAAGATGACTCCGGCATCTTTTTTGCTGTCTCAGCTATTGTGCGTTTAAAGTTAAAAGACCAAGCAAAAAAAAAGAGGAAAGTTAAAAAAAAAATCAGATCTCTTCTGAGAGATACAGGTTGCCTGCCACAACTCCCAAAGCTCGGGACTTAATGACGTTTTTTTCCTTTCTACCGATTTGGGACAGTGAGCAATTTCCAACTCTGAATAATAGGGGGAGGATAACTAAATAACTACTGCCAGTTTCCTGCGACAGGTGTCTGTTGCTAAGATCCCACACAATAAAGCAGCAGTTCCCCATGGTCACACCCTAGATCAGCGCTGGGATCTGCAGCCCTCTCGCCTGCCGCTGTGACAGCACCACAGCACAGGCACTGAGTGACAATCGGGCTGGAAACGGGGCCAGTTTTAGTTTTTCTGGCCACACAACGATTTGCAGATTTGGCAAGCCAGTGGACTAACTCAGGAGAGACCAGGCACCTTGGGGGAAAAAATGGCTGCGATCATTTTCGGCACAGAATGTCTTCTCACACACACAGTGTGCACGTGATCCAGATTTCTGGGCAGAGGGGTCTCCATCATGAACGGTAGCACCCCCACAACACAGATGCAAACACACAGGATGAGAAAGTGGGGGGTCATGTCTCCCTCCGCCCCATGTGGTCACCCCCAGATTGCTGAGGCCCCTTGCTGGGACCCAACGGGCTGATGCTCATGATCCCCACGGGGCTCTGACCCAGACTTCAAGAACCCATGACTCAACTTGAGCGCATGATCTGCTGAGCTGATCGCCAAGCAAGATCGTCCACCTGCAAGGACCTGCCAGACTGTGACCGTCCAGGGCCACAGCAGACCCTTCTCTGGGCAAACTGAAACCGGCTGCAGATGAAAGCATTTGAAACCATTTCTCCCCCGAACAGCTACGGAACAAGTCCCAACCCACCCTCTCTGCTGTACATGTGTAAGGCCACCCCACCACAGCTGCATACAGAGCCCTCAGTACCTGCACTCAGCTGTGCCTCTGTCCCTTTTCCTGTCACCACCTGCACAGGTACTGCGGGAGGTCAGCAGGAGAGCTCCAGGCATACCACAAGAACACACAAACACGCAGGCAGGAGGACATGCGCTTTCGGTCACAGGCTAAGAGAAGGGCACTGGAACAACTTCTCCACACGTCCAAGAGACACACGGTTATTAAGCCATCGCAGAGTGGCTGTTCGATTAACGCCCATATATCCACAACTGTACTGGATATACTGTATATAGATATTTAATGCCATATCTTACAATAACTCTTAAGTGATTTGCAAGCCTAGTTTCAAAGACTAAGGAAAATCATTCATGCATCCATTTTTCTGACAGCTTTATCCAGAACAGGGCTGAGGGGTAGCTGGAGTTTATCCTGACAAGAAACAGGCACAAGACGGGGTACACCCTGGGCAAAAAATTAGCGTACCACCATCTTCTTGTGGGAGGAAACCAGAGCACCTGGAGGAAACCCACGTTAACACAGGGGAAACATACAAACTCCACACAGACAGCACCCGAGGTCTGGAAGGCAGCAATGCTAACCAGTGTGCCACCGAGCCACCCTGTACATCATCATTATTGACGTCAAACCTTGTATAACTTGTATAACTACCTGACATTATGGATTTACGAAAGTTTAAAAGACTGCTGCCGACGCAACTTCACCAAAAACTCAAAAAACAAAATCGACAATACATAAACACGCTATACTGCGATTCATAATGCTTACCATCGTTATCTCCTTGCCCATATTTCCTAGCATTCACAGTAGGTCGACGGTGGAAAGAGATCGGTTTGCGGACACTACAATCCCAGCTTTAAACAGATCTATTTCCTCATTTTTTTCGAAAATTGGAACTCCGTCTTCGCTTCACTTTTCACATTTCACACGCGAAGCTGGTGCATTGACTACTGAGGCACTAGTCCATTTTAGATATTTAAGACTTCCATCCGATCGATCTAACTTGAGAGAAAAAAGAAAAAAAAGAATATTTGTGCATGGCTGTCTTATAAGGGAGTAAAGATCGGATGATGGAAAGACCTTGTTATATATTTTTTTGTTATTGCTCCGTCTCCAGATGTCTTACAAACGACCGAAAGCGTGTTGAGAGCGCTTCTGAATTCGGAAAATCAGTTTTGTTTCAGAAGTACAGTACGGAACTGCTCCAAGGCTACAGCCCTGCGCTTAGCGCCGTCAAAAGCACCTGCACGGCGAGAGCTGCGCCACTCAGAAATAAAGCCCAAGGCGCGCTGAATAATTCAGATGGGAGGTTGTCCGGTGGGCGGCTCCTTTTTAGGCCTGTCCCGCGATTCGAGTCCGTGCTGGGAGGGCATCCTGCTATACGCGTCTTCATTTAGCGTACTGTGTACTGTAGGAGGAAGCGTGGCTGATGACAGTCAGAAATTGTAAACGTCACCTCCAAGGACACCGCTAGACGCCACTGGGAAAACTTTATTTTAAACACCCGAGTTGAAAGAGTGGACTAAAACTACTATAACTACTAGAGAGACAATGGAATGCAGGATAAAACACTAGCCCGGTTACTTTAATACACGATTTACTTGTATGCGACTTTCAAAGCGTTTTTCACTGGTTAAATATAATGAAAATAGTAAAACGGCAAACCAAATCTGCATGTAATTAAAATATCTCTCACTGATGTAGAATTGTTGTGAATAGTTGATTACATGGATTGATGTCCAAAAGTAGCACAGCCTCCTAGCTCTACTCCTTCATAGAGACCTGAGCCTCTTGCTGAAGCACTAGAACAGGTTGCCAAAGTAGGTGACTTAGTGAGCCCCAGGGTGGAGAAAGGGTACAATGATTACCTTTCCAGCTGACCCCAGCCCACTCTGAGACAGGACAGGTCTTGCCTCTGGACTGAAACACATTAAGACGTGATCTGGGCAGAATCACATAATTGATTTAGTCTCTTTTTTTTGTCCACAAAAGTTTCCACACATAAAATATTTTAGACTTTATAAATCACAATCCAGCCTGGTGCCTACCGGTGCTAAAACATAATCATCCATTGAGAAACTGCTATTCACTTTACATGCGGTGTTAATTTACAGGCGAGCCACAAGCCTGCCCTGTCCCAAATGCCTGAGCGATCTGCGTCTAAGTGCCAGACCCGTGAGGAGGGGGTCCCTAAAACTATCTGGCAGCACCCTGGTTTCACCACTGTGAGACCCCTGCTCATGTCAGTGCTTTTCAGCGCTAGTTTGGCACCAGGACTGTCAGCAAACGTCTTGCGTGACTCTGTCATTCCACAAGTCCACTGTTTGTTTTCCTCGGGAATAATCATCACAACAAACCACAAGAAGAACATAAGAAAATAAATAATGACTCTTTGGAGAAAAATTCTCAAAATCTTAGCTTACTAAGAACTGCACAGCAGGTGTGGACTCTGAGAATTGTCAATGTCTTGCCCAAAAATATTTATTATGACTTTAAACAGAGAACTCCGGATGTATCAACAATTGCAGTCTAATGTGGGGGAAGAGAGACTACTTAAATTACTGCCCAAAAACACAAGTAATAAAAGTGTGGGAATCGTGTCATAGTACCATCACCTGATCTGTTAAGGACAAATTAAAGAAGCTTTACTCTCCTAAAGGCAGGATTGTCCAAGTTCTAGGAGGTTTGTATTAATTTAATCAATACAGACTTTAAAAAAAAGAAGGAAAGTCAAGGAGCTTGCTAGAACAGTGGTAAACATTAAGTCAGTTTGGTTGCTAGTACTGAACTGACCCCAGGCTGCATTTGGCTGTTTTCTGAAGGGATTCAGGGTATCGGCTTCAACAACATGGCAGTTCAACGCGTTCCAGACCCCCACCACCCTTTGTGTAAAGGGGCACCTCCTGTCCTCGGTTTTAAATGCACTTGCATTCTGTTTCGACTTGTGCTGTCTGGTTCAAGTCTGACTTTTAATTCTGAATAACGCAATTCATTTGTCTTTATCCTCATTAATTAAGGACCTTGAATACTTGAATCAAGTTCCTTTTTAGCTTGGGAATAACTGGTTGCTCTTCTGTATACTCCAGAGCAGAAATATCTTTTTCACAACACAGAGAATAAGTGGGTCTTTTTTTTTCATATACCCATTTGGAAATAACTGATGCCAAAGCAAATATAGAGTCGGAATAAAATTATTAAAAAAATGATCTGAGAATTACAATAACAGCCTAATACAAATCAGAGAGCGATCAGATTCATTGCATCTTTAATGCTGCTGAACACTGTCTTTTTATCGTACAGGAACACTACAGCATGATTTCTGGAGGTTTCTTCAACACTGGACAAATCACAGAAGGAAAAATAACACTGGATTGGGATTGTACAGGATCTCGGCCGATGACTCATTATTCAAAAGATGCACTTTACTCATATTTCAGTAGATAAACATGTTTCCAAAAAATCAAATAAGCAGATCGATTGATCAATCAAGGACCAAGGGGATGAAAGAGTGAGCCCTGGGGATCAGAGTTCAGCACCTCCAATGCAAATTATCACTAAGTCATATAAAGCGCTACAAGCGTACTCCCAAACCATCTGGACATGATGGGTCAGATGATGGGTCAGTAGCCAACGTCAACATACTTCAAACCTTACTGTGTTTAAGCAGCTAGGATACTAAAACTGCATTCAGATAGCCACCAACCCTCAAAATCAACCATCAAGCTTAGGTAAATTAACACTGGCACGAAACCACTAACGGCAGCCAGCAAATTGCACTCATCAGTTGCCCATTCTTTCTGCTATTACAAAACCACTGAATAGTTTATCAGTGCTCTCAATTTGATCTACAGTATATACAGTAGTCAGCCCAAATTACTACAAAGCATGGTTCATTAACAAGATTTATATCGATATCAAGGATAAACTGCAGAAATACACTGAGCAAAATGTAGAATTCATATAAAAATACATTTTGGTCTTAAATTTCTTAGAAAGACTACTGTACAGTATTTGCCAGTATTTAATTGGTAATTAAACCGTGACAAACAATTCAGGAAAGGAACAATGCTTAAGTGAGTAATTTCCTTCACCTCAGCTTCTCAATCCTGCTCTTTCTAATCTCCTTAATTAGTCTCCCAGCTAATAGACTCACAGTCCAGTAGCTCCCCTTTACCCATCTGTAGCCTCTCTAGGAAGGAGGAACATACTGACCTCATCATCTCGCTCCGTGTTCAAAGACTGGAAGCTCTTCAGCCAAACTCCCGGCACCACGTCTACTAGCTCCAAGTGTAGACAGCGCTGGCCTGGGAATAGTTTCCTCGTCTCGAACATCTCTGCTCGGAGGGACTTTTTTCTCCTTCTCCTGTCTAAAAGGACAAGGCTGGGCAGTGGATCCACATCGAGCTTCATGCTTCACACATGGAGCTACAGCTTGAAGTGGCTCAGTGGAGTGTTGATCTGTAAAGATCACTACAAGCACACTCCCAGCTGTGACAGACGAGCACGCCCAGATACTCACCACATTCCAGCACTGGAAAACAATAGAACTTCAAAAATCTCCTCCCTAACTTTTTTTTTTGTTTTTAGTTTGGCTGCAAAACACTATTTGTAATTGAAATCAGCCACCTGAGTCTATTCAGAGCATTGGAATTACTTGTGAATTGAACCTGCTGGGACAATTGGGCATCATGTAAAGCACCTGGAAGAGATTGACACCTTCCGCCCTGCTGTCTTCGAAAGAATCGAAACCTCTTAGCTCTGAACACAAGGGGTGTGTGCCTCAGGTCTGTAGAGCAGGGCCAGTCATGCACCGGCCTTTTCAGATCCTCTGCACTGGCTTCTTCTGTTTCCTTCAGCCTGCAAATTGCGTGATTTTCAAATCAATTCACAATACTTAATTCATCCCAAGGAGCCAATTTATGGTGCGGCATATAACATGTTCCAAATAAAATAACAAATTACTAAGAAATATATGTAGATAACAAGAGTAAGAGTGTGCAATATTTAAGATTGTATTAAAGTGTGTGTACATGTAAGAGGGGGCTCTATCCAATAGAGATCATATTGATAAAATGTCTTTACAGTCATCGTTTGCCAGACTGATGGCCTCTGGAACAAAGCTAAATGTCCTTCTATTTGTCTTGCACTGTGGACAATGCAAACATCTTCCAGAAGGCAAAAGTTCAAAAGACTAATTATTCAATTTAATTATTTGTGTATAATTAAATGATGCATTCGGCTTATATGAAACACGGGGATTGGAAGTCGCATTATTTGTCTCTCTCCTATGTTGATTCTCAAACACTGCAGTCACCAGCATTATTTTCTCAGGGGCACTGTAGTCTATAAAGATCCCGTTACTGGGCCAGTAAATGCTCAAAGAGGGAAACACAAAACATCAGTTCTACCGCCACAGTCCTTGCATCTAAACTGTGTGCTGTACAGGACGGTTTTAAAAGTGGTCATGTCTAAAACAGTGCAGGCGCTGCATGTTTCTTCTCAGAGCGGTCCGGACCCATGCAGACAAGCAGGAAATCCTTGGCAGTATTTGTTGCTTGTGCTCTCCTCTCTTTCTCCCCCTTTCGTTCCTCTGCCGTCTTTCAGATGTGGATTTTCACTGTGCCGCAACAGAGCCCTTGTCTTTGAGCGAGCTGCGGGTTTCACTTTCACCTGCTGGACTCCTTGGAATTGAAAACGAATGAAGGAAATTGCAGAATGGCACGCCACATGCAGAAGACTATGTGTGACTCATAACTAATTAATTCTTAGGACGGACTAAAGCGTATGGTCTTCCTATCATGTAACTATCTGTACGTGTGTGTTTTTGATTCGGTTAAATCATGGCACCACTCATAGGTTTCCATTAAGAAGGAGCAAGAAGAAAGACATTTCTGATTATATGTCAGGATGTGCTAGGTTTTCTAATGAAATTCAGCTTGTATAGGTAGACTGCAGTCCTACTTTCTCAGACCAGTTATTAAATCTCGGTAACAAAATCAATTCCTTAATGCTATAGAACAAATATACAAATGTCAAGCCATGAACTTTTTGAAAGTACTGTAAGTCACCAACTTGAATTCCAGTTCCAACAGATTGCGATGTGATGTGGCCCTTCCTGCTCACTAGTCACTGTAATGAGTAATGTACTGTGATGTACAAGCAAATAAGTACCGGCTGTGCCGGTACTTATCTGCATACAGAGTTAACAAGTAAGTAGTTTTTGTCAGCAAAACCATCAAAATATCCAGATCAATATTTATATTGGATTAAAAGAGGTGGATTCTCACTTCTTTATAATGTGTTAAGGACACATCATGCCACTGTAAATTTGAAGTTCTGAATCACAGAACATGGTGCTGCTCCTACCTGGAAATTTCATCTATTTTGTGATGTAAACTGAATGTTTTACAAGTTACTGTGCACATTTGACTTTTATTGTGGTTTGAAATGCACTCGTCAATGCTGATTCTTTCTAACCCCAAAATATAAGAATAGCCTTGCGGTTCTCCTTTAAACTGCATCTGTGGCTATCTCCTGGACAAACACACTGATTTTATTTCTTGTCCAGTGGCCCTGTAAGGCAAGACAGCATAGATGTTTGTCTTCTTGCACCATCACCTAGAAAACCAAAACAATGAACCCTTTTATCAGTCTTCTTTCTTGGAATTGAGCTGATCAATACCCTGATCACCATGAATTCTCTGCGCTGCGGGTTCAAAAGCCACATGGTCCGAGAAAAGAACTGCACTGGAAACGATCTCTACTTCCTTCTTCGAATGAGGCTATTTTTGATCCGTTGTGTCACGGATTCCATCTTGACTCAAAAGGGAAAGAAGAAGCACAACCGACAGTCCAACCGAGGCTCTTGGAGGAAGTGTTTTTGTGATTTCTGGCAGGGGGGTGAGGGTTGTCTTTATTTCCACTTAAGAGTTTTTTGGGAATCCGCATCAGCGTGGTCTGTCATTTGAAACTGCAATGTGGAAAAAATGGAGTGCCCCCTCCTTCACTTTCTGTTTAGAAAGGTGGAGGAAATGTATTCTGGTGGTGCGATCGAGAACGCCCCCCAGATTACACTCTGACAGCAGACCATCCAAAAATAACAGCACAGCTCCTTTTCAAAGCAGATCTGTTTTTTAATAGCTCTGTGATTCATGAGCTGGTTAGTTACTTCCAGAGTATTCTGTTGTGCAGGGGCACAGCTTTTGAAAACCCAAGCCTTTATTGGGACCATCATACACTACTACACACAGCTATTTGAGATAAAGGAAGTGAAATATATGCACTACAGCCTCAAAGTGCTTGGGTCCTGGATTTGATTCTGTGCTAAGGTCTTTCTGTGTGAAGTTTGCATGTTCTCCCTCACATGTCTGTGTGAGTTTTCCCCTGGAGGTCTGCTATTCCCAGAGACATACTGGCTACATTGCCAGGTGGCTCTAAACTGTCCCTGACATTTGTGTGTCCTACAGTCCTTGGGATGTTGAGTATAAGCATGTGCAAACTAGTTGCGAAAGAAAGAAAATTAACAAGGCAACAATACATTTAGATATTACTTTTCCTTAATATCGCATTTGATAATATGTTGTGTGCATTTCAATCTCTCATTTGCAAGATAATCTATAACAAGACAATGCAGAGGCTCGTTTCTTGCAAGTAATTTTAAGCAAATCCATTGAACTCCAGACTGCTAAATATTAAATATGCATGTCCAATAGCGAGAAAGGACAGTGCTCTTGGGTGACACAATAAATATACCTGTATAACAAGCAGGCTAACATACCTGTTTCAGAGAAGTGCTACATCAATCATCTTAAAGGCCAGCCTTATTTCTTTGGAGTTTTTCACCCTGGAGGGTCTGGTTTCACTGAGACTGCTCGGATTTTCTCTCTGTAAACCCAAGTTACCAATGGAAGCTTGCACTGACTTTTCTAAAAACCCTGTTCTTATCCAAATCCCCTCCCAATATATACAGAGAAGACACGAAGAAGCCTAGGAATGCTGTACTTACTATTCAGCTCTGGAATTCTGGCATGGAAAGCTGATATATCCGACAGCCAGGATCAGGTCTTATGGGATTCTCCAGTGTGACACTGCAAAGCTTCGGGAAAAGAATAAAACCACCTACTGTATAGCTGGCTCGGCTTCCTAGACTGACTCTGTGATGGGATTTTTTTCCATTTTTGCCTCTGATCCAAGAATATGTGATGGCCAATGTGCTTTTCACCGGGGAGGGAGGGCGTGTGGAATCTTTCTCTCACAAATTCCTGGCACAGAGAATCCACATCACTAGCCCTTCCTGTCAGACCAGCTTATTCAGCTTCGCTTGTTTCCTAAAGGCAAAAACAAGGCTCTGTTTCTCCCGTTCCCCATCTTTTATATTCATGATCACCCATCTGTGGGATAATGCAGCCCTTTTGCTCTCTGCTCTCTGCTCTCCATCTCGAAATAGTGTGATGAGGCAATAAAAAAGGCCAACAAAATGCGTGGACACATCATTAGTGGAGAAACCACTAATTGTTGAAATTCTACAATACATTGGTTTGATCCCACTTGAAATACTGTGTTTGGCTTTGGTTACTGCACTGCTGGAAGGATATTGGTGTGCTAGTGGCAGCACAGAGGACCAGTCTGAATAATTCCTAAACTGAACGAAACTGTACTTGCACAAATTAAGGAAAATAAACATTTTGAGCCAGAGAATAGAGAAGTTTATGAGGGGAGCTAGATGTTGCTGCTCAACCTCCTGAAAATCATCGGCCGGATCAATTCAGGAGACAATCCTACAAGCTCAGCTATGACATAAGGAACTGGAGATTCCACTTGGGCCACTCAGCATAATAACGAGGACACTCTGTCACACTGAGGCTTGTAGATGACAATGACCAAATCCCAAATAATGTGGCTGACACCATGGGACCCATTGAAAAATGGATTGATGGAATTCTTGAATCCTAAAAAATAGGATAAAATTGACTCTTTTTTACAACCTTATGTTCTAGACATTATGGTCTCCAGCCTTTGTAGCCGAGTTCGTCTTTAACCAGAAAATAAGATCACTTTATTGGCCATATACAATTTCTTGCATTAGGAATTTGTCTTTTCACATACCCCAGCTTGCTCTCCATGAGACACACAGACAGGGAGAGAAGCTTGGGGTCAGAGTGCAGTGTCAGCCATTGTACAGCACCTCTGGAGCAGTTGGGGTTAAGGGCCTTGCTCAGGGGCCCAACGGAGTAGGATTCCTCTGCCAGCCGGGGGATTTGAACCGGCAACCTTCCAGCCACAGGTGCAGATGCTTAGCCACAGAGCCACCACTCCACCCCTCCGCCCCCAGAACTCATTCATTCTGCCCGCCCACCCCCTCAAATGAGCATGGAATAGCCACTGAAAGTCTTTAATTGCCACCTGGCTCCTTTCCTCTTGGATCACACGCTGACCATGTGGAACCTGCGCAGCACTGCAGTCTCAGTGACATTCCTCTAGGAGGCTGATTATTGTCCGACTGCTCCCTTGCAAAGCTTTGCACCCCGTTGGTGGAGAGAGATACTATCTCCCATCCAGCTGCACTCTGACCCAGCTACTGAGAACAAGCTACTGTAGCGTGTTCCCCGTGAGGGCTGTCTCTCCATCATGCATTGCCATAGAAAACCTGCAGCAAAGCCGATTTTGTTTTAAGAAATCTACCTAAAAATTAAACAGCTTCTCTAAACGCACATTTTCTTCACATAGGACTAACGTAAAAAAAAAGTTATATTTTAATTTGAGTACTGAGAGGCCTTCTGCTTCTTAGCACATCTTCAGAGTGGAGGGTTAGATATATATGTTATACTGGAGGTTTAAATGAATAACAGAAGAGTAAAATTCTTGTCTTTCAGAATGTTTCTTTCCAATGCCCTGAAATAAATAATTCTAAAAATATTTTAAGCCTGGTTTACCACACTTTTTCTTCTCATTTATACACTGCAGTATACAAATAAAGGCCTGGATAAAGAAAAGTAAGTGTTTATGATGCACACTAGATTTAAATGTAAAAAAACAAAAAGCATTTCCTTCAGACAAATGAGAAACAAATGTACAAATTAATTGAGGTACAATCCCATAAAAATCAGTAAAAGTAGTGCAATCAACTGGGCAGCAGGCTCTCTTCTCTGAAATAATATATTAACATTTCTGACAAGTGGTAGAGTGTGTTCCAGTAGAAAGAAATGTAACCAGTGATTTAAACACTTTGCTATGGTTAACAACACCAGTGGATGAACTCCAGGAGCTCCTAGAAGTCCTCTGTTTGAACATCTAGTTTTGTTTTTTGTGTTTGCTGGAGGGAGGGATTTAGCAGACATAGTGATGTCTTCAACAGTGTGGCTACTGGTACTGATGGGCGATGGGAAATGTTGTGATATCATTTCAAGTGCTTTGCATAGGTACAACAAAGTGGTCAGCTAACCGTCTTTTGGTTTCTCCAATACTATACCTGCAAGACAGAGGGAAACAGCAGACAGCAAGAATAATTCCCATCACAGCATACTGCAGATGGCAGCTATACATTGAGGAACAAAATAATTTAGTATCAGCCCCAGTCCTTGCTGTCATGCTGAAAATCAGCATAAACTAGGAAAATGCCCAATCACAGCCACATATAGTAATACTGTACGTACAATACAAGCAGCCAAAACTCTCCGAAAAATAAGTGAAGATAGGAGCAAATTATCCCTCTTCCTAAAGCTGACTTGGAACCCAAAACCCAGCACTGAGCGTAAAAAATCGTACAAAAAGTAGTGTGAGAGTGCTAACCCTAACCCTAGCCGGGGTTTCAACAGAGCAGTTCTGCAATTTCTATCTGTGGCTGAAAATGGTCCCCACACCAACAAATATAATCCTGAAAAAATCAAAACCACTGATAAAAAACTCTTGGAAATTAATTGTCTTCAAAAATGTTTCTTCTTTAGGCAACTTTTCAATCAGGCGAAAAATGCTGTTACAATGGTACACTAATTAGAAGCATGTGAAACACTTGTTGATATACAGTACTGATGAACAAAAGACAAGCAATACTCAGGGCTAATGCATTTAATCAAATAGTACATCCATAGGTTTTAAGCAAACTTGGAGAAAACGACAGATGGACGGACAAGGAGGATAAAAAGAGGAGAGCCAATAACCCAGTCTTTCAGATCTCTCTGGCGTTTCCCAGTCATGATCCGGACAGCACAAGCACAGGGACTGCTCGCTTAGCTCTTGACCATGGGGAAGACGCAGAGCAGAGCACACTGAATACAGTCATGTCAATTTCACTGCTGGCATGCACCCAGCCCTGCCCGCGCCACATCCCTGCATTCGCCGTGCCCTGCTCACGCCAGCAGCATCAGCGTCACAAGCACGCCTGGTCTCATGAGAGCACGCGGCATTTAAGAATCTGCGTAGGAGATCCATTGTTTTAAGCCTCATTTGTTTAAAATCAGGTACGATAGAAGATACTCGATCAAAAAGCATTCGAGGAATGCTGCTGGCCAAGTTCACGGGCTCTCCGCAGAGCTGAGCTTTGTTAAGTATGCCAAGGTGAGGTTGCTAAGACGATGGGAGGGGGGTTGCTTGGTGGAGGATCAAAGAAAACCCCTTGGGTGGGGGTGGGCCGGAACAATTTGTTTGTCTGGAACAATGGCAGCACGTACAGTAGCAGGCGTGCTGCTGGTCAGGGCTGAGGTAGTACTGATGTCACAGCGCCCTATGTGAGGCGCTGAGCACTTTCACAGGGAGACTGCTGCCCCTCTCTTGGGTTTCGCGATAGCAGAGTTGCTAGACAGAGAGAAATTGCAGACAGAATCGTTTCCATTGCACGACTGGTTAGGCGAGGAAGCCCGGAGCACGATCAAGAGATCAGGTGGTACGATGCACATGACAGGGACAGAAGCTCGGAGCTGCGGGAATCTATCACACCACATGACGTGAGCGAATCAGTCTCGTGGAATGTCTCTGATACGCAGGAAGCGGGTACAAAGCTGAAAAGCTGATTTTTAAAACTTCTTCCAGGCAGGTATAATATATGAGAAGGACTTGATTCTGAAGTACTCTGAAGTTCCATAAGTCTTACCAGTGAAGGAGCTACAATAATCCCTGTGATACAGGCTACAACAATAAACTACACTGCGTCATATCAGCCTTTTTACTCAGCAATAAATGTCACAGTATTTACCTGCAGCACCATAATGACAGTTATTGGAAAACTGTAAGATCATTAATTCAATAGAAAGAATGAGAAACTATTATTGTGATACATCATTCCCCCTCCATCACATTGGATAAAGCCTTTAGAAAATGAATGGATGGATAGATACAACATAGAACAAAGCCTCTTATTCTTGTCCTTGAGAGCACTAATCCCGTACATTTTCTAGGCCATCCCAGATGTCCTGTTTCTAAAAGCTGGGAATACATGCAAGGAATTGATCTTTTGACGTGATTTGTTAAAGTAATTCTGGTCATTGAGGGGAAAATGGTAGAGCTTTTTTTCCCCAGATAATCTCAGAGTTACTTAATTTAAGAAATTACCCGCTTTCCTGATCACAATCTAAGTTGTCCAGGTTGTTAGGAATTGATAATTACCTAGCAAACCTGCTGGACTGGACTGGGGCTTCCTAGGATTGGGGTTGTAGATTTGTGGAAAATGATCACAGGTTATTTTAAAGATATACCGTAATATCTGGTTTTGTTCCTGGAATGCATTACACTTCTGCAGAGATTGCTACATCAGCACCAATGTCAAGTCAGCCAGGGCTGCTGGGAAATCCATTAGTTTGGGACCTGTGATGTCATGCCAGATTCTGTCATCTCCTCATATATGGCATCTATTACCAAAGCGATAAGATAAAGCCTTTGCAAGTCTTGTTAATGCTAGTGCCTGAAGTATCAAAATACCAATAAGCATCAAAGCAAAAACTCTAATTCCCAAGCATTTCTAAATCTAGGCGATTCTTTAAAAATAAAAAGACATCAAAATATTCTCTAACCTGGATCAGCAATAAATGTGTATCAGCCCACAATTTGCTCTCTCTCGGGATCCAAAAGAAAAAACGTGATTCTAAGAGATAAAACACCCACTTTGTTAAAAGGAGAGTCAATGAGATGCAGTTACATAAAAGCATCACATTCAACAATATCTTATTGATTGGACTGTATTGTTCAGCCCTCCAAGGAAACAGCCTTATACAAGTACAGTCTTCCATGAGTACATCCCTATACAAGTACAGCCCTCCATGAGTACAGCCCTAAACAAGTACAGCCCTCCATGAGTACAGCCCTAAACAAGTACAGCCCTCCATGAGTATAGCCCTATAAAAGTACAGCCTTCCATAAGTACAGCCCTAAACAAGTACAGCCCTATACAAGTACAGCCCTCCATGAGTACAGCCTTCCATGAGTACAGCCCTATACAAGTACAGCCCTCCATGAGTACAGCCCTCCATGAGTACAGCCCTAAACAAGTACAGCCCTACATGATTACAGCCCTAAACAAGTACAGCCCTCCATGAGTACAGCCCTAAACAAGTACAGCCCTAAACAAGTACAGCCCTCCATGAGTACAGCCCTAAACAAGTACAGCCTTCAATGAGTACAGCCCTAAAATAGGTACAGCCCTCCATGAGTACAGCCCTAAACAAGTACAGCCCTACATGATTACAGCCCTAAACAAGTACAGCCCTCCATGAGTACAGCCCTATAAAAGTACAGCCTTCCATAAGTACAGCCCTAAACAAGAACAGCCCTCCATGAGTACAGCCCTAAACAAGTACAGCCCTCCATGAGGTACAGCCCTAAACAAGTACAGCCCTCCATGAGTACAGCCCTATACAAGTAGAGCCCTCCATGAACACAACCCTTTACAAGTGCAGCCCTCCATGAGTACAGCCCATCCATTAGTACAGCCTTCCATCAGTACACTACACAAGTACAGCCCTCCATGAATACAACACTATACAAGTACAGCCCATCCATTAGTACAGCTCCCTCTGTGTACAGCCCTCCAATTTGTCTCCCTTACTGCTGCAAAGTGCAGATCCAGAAGAAAACTGTATTTAAATGCAGAGTGATGTGATGAAGACCAGTAAAGCACATGGAAGAACAGGCCATTTTGCTTCTCCTTGCGGATACACATCTACCCCAGCCTTTCCTGACACTGTTCTTAGAGAGTTCGTTTGCATTGCAAATACCCTCAGCAACGCCACACAAAACAATAGAATCTACAACAAGAGAGGATTTTCTTGAACACTGAAGAGAGGGATGCAGACAGTTTCAATGGGGCTGATTGTTAAATATTTTAGTCCATCCCTTATAAGAAAACTATTTATTCCTGGTTTGCAGCCAGCCAGAGGCTGTCCTGGAAGCACAGGGTACAAGGTGTAGTTTTGTGGGAACACATGGGAACAATTTCGAGCTACTGGTCGACAGACAACAAGTCTTTGGAAGGAGGGTGGAAACAAGAGCCCTTGGAAAAGATCACAGACACAAGAGAACCATGCAAACCCCACACAGAAGATGCACCAGTCTGAACTCGAACCCAGGAGCCAAGATATGTGAGACAGCAGCACTAACCACCACAAATTCAATTCAAACAGTACATTATGTTTCTGTCTTCACTCAGAAACCTACCCTTTTAATTCATTTTAATTCATTTTCTGTTGTGCATGAACCAAGAGACCTATTCTTAACCACCCTCTTACATTGAATTACAGAGGTGGATACAGGTGTATTATACTTTTTGTTATGTGGTTTTCTTTTGTGTTCAAGGCAAATGAAATTGAACATTTGTTATGGCTCTCCCTGTAGACCTCATAGCCAGCATTAGCATATTGCTCTTACTATAGGTAGATTCAACTGTGGTGCAAAGTATAGAGCCATCTTGTTGGAGACTGCAGCAGTTCATTAAGTGCAGAAGAATCTTTGGAGAGAAACAGCAAATATTTGACATTGACTGAATACTCAGCAATAGACATTCCATGATGAAGAACACTATAGAACATAATTCCTTGTGTATTATTAAGCATCTGTTTGACCAGATGACCAGAGACTGCAACAGCATTTTCTAAGCTCTTTGTCCAATTCAGGGTCATGGGGGAGCCGGAGCCTATCCCAGCAAGCAAAGGGCTCAAGGCGAGATACACCCTGGTCAGGAAGCCAGTCCATCGCAGGACAAACACAGACACAAACTCATACCACGGTCAATTTCCCAGAAGCCAATTAACCCACCAGTATGTCTTTGGACTGTGGGAGGAAACTGGAGCACCCGGAGGATACCCATGCAAACACAGGGAAAACACAAACTCCGCGCAGACAGCACCCCAGGTCCAGAACAGAACCCAGGGCTGAGGCAGCACAACTAACCACTGCGCCAAGGTGTCATCCTACTATCTAATCACTTTAAGTCAATTTTAGGTAAAGCTGCACTTTGCTGTGCTTTAATACAGAGTTAAAAACTTATTTTGGTTATACTTACTCCAAATCATGTAAAAAATACAACACTCCATCTGTACACCGGTTTGTCTTGCTAAGATATTGATATTTGCAATAATCTTGGGTGGCAATACACAAGAAGTCTGCATTATTATTAAAAGAAAATTGTATCTCAAAATATATCAACTGTATAAGTGTGCTTTCATCCTTTTTCAGGACCAGCGCTTTCAGCACACACACCGCTGCTTTTCCTGTTGGAAAAAGGACAACACAAAGAGCACATGTGCATATGCAACTACATTTAAATTACTTTCCACTGCAATTACTGTGCATTTGCAATACAAAGGCAATGGAATTGTACTGCAGTCTGGACACTTAAAAATAAATCAGTGCTTTCAGATCTTTAAACGTGAAAGAAAAAGAGAACTCAGATATTTCTTAATCTGCCCGATTGTGTATCAGCATATAATTTATCCACTGGCTCCAAATCAAGAGCAAAGTTTGACTTACTTTTGCCATTTTACTTACTGTAACAAGAGACTCCTAAATTCTTACAGTTCACCTCAGTGCTGTGGTTTGGATAAAAATGAATCATTAAGAATAGCACTGTTATTGTAGATGCATAAAGAATATTTCTGAGAATAACTGGATACAGATCCATAAGAAAGGATTGATGAATCCCAATTTCGGAATTTAATAAAATGATCAGAATTTAACTCACATTTTGATTTGTTCTCGATAGATTTTCACTGGTTTCAAAAGAAACACTATAACACTGATGTAGTAGCTAGCTGCACAAAAATAAATAACTCCTGTGCATATACTCTAAATGGAAATTATGGTTTGTGAACTGAGGAGATGGCTTGGTATTTCCATTATTGTGATGATTATATTTTCATAATCTAATCCCTTGCTAGATACTTTGGGTGATTATGTCAGCCTCACTATTAATAAACCCTAGCCTTATTAGAGTAACATTAAAACAAATATTTCTTAACATGTATGGCAACTGTAATAAATATGCAGCAGAGATATACTACATTTAAACACATTTGTAATCTAGGTTTCTCAAGCGGCATATTGTTTTTACAATCCTCGTTTCGCTCCATTGACTTGCCAGATGAAACTACAACGTTAAGTCATGCACTGCTCCGCAGGGAGCACGTGAACATTTTTCATTAAAAATGTTAAAAATGATCACATGGAAAGTCACACTGCCAGAGTATCCATGAGCACAGGGCAAGCTAAGGCCACAGAATTCAGCAGAAGAAAAAGAAAAGTGGAGGTGCTGCAAGAGCAAAGTTAACGGCATTCAACATGGCCTTGGCTGTACTCAAAGACATTTGAGACATCACCTTGCACACTTACATCCAATTATGCTTTGAACATATTTGATCTACCAAAAGGTTGATGTCACCAAAAGTCAAATTAAGACATAATGAATATAAAAATTATTTAAGTCTTAGCCCTAAAGCATCTATGAAACATGCTGCAAAAATCTGTCTTTGCAGACATGCTGCTAACTAGCTAAAAATCCATCAATCTTCTAACCACTTTATCCAGTTCAGGGTTGAGGTGGAGCCAGATCCTACCCCAGCAAGCAATGGGCACAAAGCAGGAAACACCCTGGACAGGACACCAGTCCATCACAGGACTGACAGACAAAACAGACATGCACACTCTCACACCAGGGCCAGTTTTCCCAGAAGCAAATTAATTACCAGTATGGCTTTGCACTGGTGGGAGGAAACTAGAGCACCTGCAGGAAATCCACATAAACACGAGGAGAACATACAAACTCCACACAGATAGCACCCCAGGTCTGGAACTGAACCCAGGGCCTAAAGCACTAGAAAGTACTGTGCAGCCCAATTTTTAACACAATAAGCCAAATGACCATAAGAGACTCTGGTCATAAACCCTTTAATTCCTGCAAGTGATTGAAAGAGGAAGGGTTAGGGTTAGACTGTGAAGTCTCAAAACTGAACAACTACTCTCCTAAATTCAAACATAAGCACTAACCACCTCCCAGGCGTTAAAACCCTGTGTCAAGATGCTTAGTGCCTTTTACTGCAACACTTGCACAATCAGCACCTGCACTGTGAAATGGAAAGTTACAGGACCCAAAGTACATCTGAGAAAGGTCTTCTTATCAGCTTTTGATATGAAAATCAGTTACTCTAACAACCTTGAAATACTAATGAACTGGTCTCTCTAGAGTCCCAATCTAAGTTGCGAAAATATAACCATTCAACTGGCTTATAATTAGCGCAGATATAACAAGTACAGTTTTTAAATTGCTATTTCTTATCCGAATTAAATGTTTCAGAACATGCACTATGTCACACATCACTACTTGATGCTGCAAGCATTTATGCTACTGGGATTGAATGCAACAGTAACATTTGCTTCTGTCCAGTACCGTTTTCCACAAGAGTCCACAACTGTTCTAGTCCAGCTGCATTCACACTGGCAGTTTTGAATACTGTTACATTCTACCGATATAAATGAGCCTGTGGTTAACAAAGTCTAAAAGCATGGGAACATAAGAAAGTTCCACCTGTCTCATTTGGTTTTTAGTAGCTAATTGAGCCAAGGATCACACACCATCTCTTGAAAGAAGCTAGGGTACCAGCTTCGGCAACACAGCTATGTACTGTAGCTTCTCCCATAGCCCAGTGTGTAAGTTGTTCACAGTCTTAAACATACTTTCCCATTGTTTCTATTTGTGTTTCACTGGTGACTCTGAAGAACCACTGGGTTGGTTTAGAGTATAGAATGCCTTGATCTTAAATACTTGATTCTGGTCACCCTGTAATCTTCTTATGGGTAAAAAAAATGATCTGACATACAATTAAGGTGCAAAACATGTCATAGTCATGAACAAAAATACTTGCATACCTTTGGAATATGTTTATCCACTCAAAATATTAGGTTTTTGTAATTTATATGCAAATACTGTCCAAATATCTATCCACAACAAACACTTTTGTTATTATATAACATATACATATAACATATAATAACCACAGTTATTATATAGCTTTTAGAGTTGATTAGTTGCTATTGGAATATATCTGGATATATACAGTAACTTTAAATGCATACATAACATGTTTTAAGATGATAAACTTGTGTGGAGTAATTTTACAATAATATGAATCACAAATTGATATCTCAGATTACATGGCTTTGACAATAATATGTTTAACTACGCAGTTAAAATAAACAACAGTTAACAGCAATTAACCAGGTTAACAAGAAGCATCAGAGGCTAATTGGATTTATATCCATTTAACATTATAATGTTGGCAAGCACTGGGTGTAACTGTCAGAGCAGAACAGTCTGAATGGGACACTCAGATACTGCAGGCCAGGAAGTAAGTCTGGTGAAGCCACTTATAGATTTCTCTCAGAAGAGCAACATTTTACAAAAGTATAACAGGGCAAGGAACACTTTAGCATAAGGTGGATAAAGAAAAAACATTTAATCTCATTCATGTTCACTTGTTTGTGTGAAGGACTGTAGTCTGGATGCTAATGCTATACCCTGAATACCTTTAAAGAACCCCAGAGATAAAAACATCTATGTGATAATGCTCCCATGACACACTGACGTAGACAAAACACTGAAAGCATTGAAAGTGCACTTAAATTCCTGTTGTGCCTTTATCTGTATCTCTACATTCACTAGAAAAGCATCCAAACTTCAGGTCATGTGGAGCTACAGTACCTATTGAAACAGAACAAAGGGTGGCATTTTACAAAAGAACAGTGAAAGAACATCCCTGGCTGTTTGGGATTGGTTTCAAGTGTCATAAAACACCAAAAAAAGATCACTCTGGAACACGATCATTTAATGCACAGGGGTTATGGCATAACTGTGGTAATTTTGGTGCCAAAATACTTCTTATAATATTTTAATAATTATTATTACAATAATTAAAACATCTAAAAGAACAAAATAAACATGAAAATGAATTTTCTTGTGTAATATTTTAATAAGTGAGAATATTCTCATCGCCTTAGACAATGTGGACATAATTCTGAATATCTACAGGAATAAAAGCAGGTCAGAACTAAATTTACTAGACCAGATCACACATACAACAGTTTCAAATACAAGTAGAGGACAGAGAATGGCTTTGATGTTCTGAAAAGACTCTGTCTCTCTCCATTTGAGTTATTGAGGTCACTATAAGAGTAGCTTTACCCATTAAAATCAAAAGCATTTCCAGCCTCATATCCTTATTGCCTGTTCTTGTAAGGGAGCAAAGGTTTGTTTTTAAAGATGGCAAATAAAAAGATCTTCAAAAAATATATTCATTACACAGAGCAATGAGATCTTTTCCCAATTACTAAGAAGGAAATTTTGAGGGTTGAAGATTTAACTTTTGTATGTACATCAATCTAATCCTGGATACATTTAGCAAAGATAAAGACTATAAATGTCCAGTATAAGAGAAATAAAGTATCCTAAAGAATTTGGTAGATATGTAGTTTTTGCACAACCACTTAGTTCCAAGGAGGCAGATTTAGCTCAGAAAGCTCATACTTTTAGCTCATACTTGAAATTGTCAGTGTTTTAAAAATCACATTAACTACAACTACATGGTCTATAAATTCGACTAGATCTGTGTCCTCAGCACTAAAGGGCTTTCAACATGAATACAAATGGTTGTTTAGAATATAAAGCTGATCAGGCTGGGTGCGTAGGTGCCCAACTGAGAATGCTGTAAAAATCACACTCTGCACTTTGTTAAATAAAAACTCCTTGCTTCTTTTGCTTGGAATGCTGTATTACTAGGGACTGAAGTAGACATTTTGATGCAGAGTAAGTTTCTAAGTTTAAAGTTAAACTAGGTCAAGAACTCATATGTGCGTAGAATAGAGCAGGGGTCTTCTACTCTGGTATTTGAAGGCCACAGTCCAGCAGGCATTTGAAGACTCTCTGAACTATAAAGACTTTAAGCCTTAGACTTATTTTCCCCTTCTCTTCAGTCAAAATATGTGAAAGAGGCTCCGACACCCTGCTAGACTATGGCACTACGCGGACTGCACTCGGGACCCCATGCAAAGATTTCTAGTTTTCCTTTCCACTGAAACAGTTTTGGAAAACTGGGAGGAGTTCATCTGGAGCTGGTGCAGCAAGTGAAGCAAGATGTTCTGAAAGCCAGGATTGCTAGAACCCTCACCACGGTAAAACAATTAGCAGCTTCACAGACTGGCAAATAGAGCTGGTTTTGTCAAACTGGATTTACAGGGTCTACGTTAGTGGCCTAGGGAAAGTCAACAGGGTTTGCCCTCAAAACCCACCTGACCTCTACTCTCCAAAACTGTCCTATGAACTGCTGGTGGGGTTGGCAGCAGCATGCCTAATGCTTGCCCTTCTTCTTCTTGGTGCGTGTCTTCCTCTTGGTCTTGGAGTCGATGATCTGCTGGGACTGCCTCTTCAGCGCGGCCCGAGTTACGATGTCAGACTCGTCTTCTCCACTCTCTTCCTCTTCTAGCATAGAGAAGAGAGAACATACTTCTTTTTATACACTGCATTACACAGATTCGGCAGCAACGCACTGCTTACTTCAGTACTTTTCATTCGTTGCTGCTGTGTTAAGGAGCCCAGAAACAGACACTAGAAGCATAATATGGATTTTAACTCTGCAGGAGGAACTAAATAAATGCATACCCTGCTGATTTAGGACAATTCTGTATGCCGTAAAGTATTTAACCACAACTTGATTTAACTAGAATTAAATACTAAACAGAAACAATATTATTGTTTATAAAACAACGGATCCAAGACTAATTCACTGAGATTATTACAGGGCCAATTTCCTACATAATGAAAAATAAGACTGTATTACTATTGAGGAAACAATTAGAAAAATGCAAAACAAGACGAAGATATGAAAACCTAAATCTTCAACCTGCAAGTGACCTTGACAATGTCACGCACAAAGCAAAGATGAACTCGGTCAACAAAAGGTTTTATCAGCACTTACTGGATGTGCAGCTTCTCAAAATTACAGATTTTGAAAGCATGTTAAAAATTCTTAAAGCATTCTAGAGAAGAAATTCCTTGTCTCCAGAAATCCTTAGATTAGTGAGGGGCTTCTTCAGTTTCCATGTTCACAGGTTCCTCAGGATTGCAATTCAGATCTTGATTACATCAATAAAAATAACATAAAATATAAAAAACATGTTTGTCAGGTATTAATCTTTAGCAAATTTAAAAGCTGCTATATAACTTGCAGCATTTTGTCCATGGAGGAATGGAGTTGCTCCAAATAAAAGCATTTTACATGCTTAAAAACCCAGGGTTCCATCTTTTACAATTCAAATGGAAAACTCAAACTACAGTATGTTAGAATCTGGCTGATTTAAGTCACTCACCATCATAGAGGTCCTGTTTCTGGGTCTCAGGGAGTTTGATCCTCATGTTGTAGGCTGGGAGTTTTCCCTCAATGCTAGTATGGAACTACAAAGAGAAGCATTTGTGAAATATTAGTGAAGATTTATATTTTCTGTTTACTAAAATAGGAAGGCACTTATTCCTTTAGGTACCATATTCTGAATATTCTTTATGGACCTTATGGGCATTAACATATATTTTTTTTATTAAATAAGTAAACTCTAATAATGTCCACAGTTCAACAGGTTTTCTAACCCTCTATTATGCTTCTATATTGGTGAATTATTTGAGAAGGAAAACAGGCAAATGATTTGATGTTTTATTTCAGTTTTGGAACTATCCAATTAATAGTAATTTCTTAGAACTAGGCTCTGCAGTAGTGGCTTTTTCACAACACAGTGTAGCAGAGACTTTTGTCATTTGACAGGCTGTGAGCTTGTTCTCAATAATGTCACAACAAGCCTACAGGCACAAGCCACAAAATGCCAGAAAACCAACAGAGTTGTCTCTGACTTATCCCAAACCTGACACAACTCAGGCTCGAACCTGTGACATCTGGAATCGATTCAATAAATCTTAAAGCATAGAGCTGGCTAGCAGAAGGATTACTGATTGGTATAAAACAACTCTGCGAATGATTCCTGACAGGACAGACCTCAAGTGTCAATAATGATGTGAAACATGCAAAACTCATATTCTTTGCAAAATAACAAAGTTGAATGATTTTATACCATCATCAACAGAAGTCAGAAGCCAAAAGCCAGAACACTATGTGCCTGCACAGTCATTTCCCAGCAGGTATGGCCTGCTGACAAAGCCAGTCTTGTTTCCATAACAAACAACTTGCGTTAAGAATTTGCCTGACGTCTCTCCTACAGTATTATCCCCCTGGACAGATGGTGTCAGCAGTCAACCAATCGTTGCACATCCCCTGAAAACTCTGATTTAACATACTGCTCTGAATCTTAGATTCTTTGAGAAACCGATACAGACCTACACAGAAGTCAAGCACCCAGCTAAAGAGCACACCCTCAAATTTCAGAAAAAAACACTCTAATGGAATCTGAAGATGCCGAAGAATGTGAAGCACTAATTAAATGAGGTGTATACTTATTTTGTTGTAAACCACATATGCTTTTCTGAACAAATTATTTATGATATTGTGAATGGACAGCTTTGATTATGCATTTTGACAATGGACTTTGGTGCTCTATCAGAGAAAACAAGTCGTTACTAGGTATTCTACAGTAATATTTTAGATTAATATAATTATAAATATATGCAGCATACTTCTTGTCACCACAAAATGTTTTTTTGAAAAGTGAATATCTATTAATTCATAACCTGCAATAACATTGACCAAGTCAAAAACCTTTTACAATATAAAGAGATACAAACATCAGGAACATTTCATCATTGCATGAGAACAGAGAGACAGAGACCTGAAAACAAAGAAACCTGGTAACTCCAAACTATTGTTTTCATGCTGAGTGAAAGAACCCAGTATATCAATCACTAATTTCTAATACTTTTTGACATGCTATACCATGTCAAAATGACTCATTTATTTTGAGGATGTTGCTATTTTAGAAGGCATGGATATTTTAGCCAGCACTGCTGAAATAAAGTGACAGTCGAGTAATTGTTCTACAAAAAAAGTAATCTTGGCATGTAAGATTATGAAATTTGAGAGGCAGTATAACATGTTGCAAAGTTCCATATTAAAATCTGATATAAGGATACTTATTTCTGAGCCTTGTCAAAAATTCATCTCCCTGATGACACTCAGATATCATGGCCGAGAGTGTGACATTATTGGTCAGGAATGACCAACTTCAGCTACGGTTCTGTGCTAACTTGGTTTCAATTGTCTATGTGTTTCAGGTGTTTAGAGGTTGGTAACATTAAGTGGCCTATAATCACAGCATAGCGGTTCTCTCACAGAATACAGTGGCACTCCTGTTGTTCTGCGGTGTTGGTGTTTAATACAAGAATGATTCAAAGGAAATTAACAGGCTTCACATCTTTACTAAGTTTCAGTTTAGCCAATAAACTGAAACCTAGTAAAGGAGGGCATAATAAAAATAGTGATTCTTAAATATTTTTACAATATATTCTAGGTTTCTTTGTTCAGTTTCTTTCTGTGCTCTCACCTCTTCCTCCTCCATCTCCTTGAGGATGGCAGCAAGGTCTTTGCCCTGCAGCTCCTCCAGCAGTTCCAGCAGTTTCTGCTCTGACTGAAACAGCAGCTCCAGGACATACTCCTCTGAGGTAGGGGGTACCTTGACAGCCGGAACCTGGCTTTTTGGCTTTGGGAGACAGAAAGGGAGATGTTGACTGAACCTAGTTCCATGCCCTTTCTCTCATGAGGATGGAACCTGGCTGTTTACAACGTGATTCCCAGCTCCAGGTCAGTTTGTTATCTGGCCACCACCTAAATATTTAGTTAAAAACCTGCCTATTTATTTTAGAATTATGCAAATTGCAAACTTTCAGGTTACTTTTTTAGCATTTAATTTACTGTGTGATGCAGGTGAACCAAATAAAATGTTAAGTGCTGGTTGGATTAGCAAACTAAAGCGTCAGTAAAGACTCAAGACTAGCTTCAGAAAACAAAGGCTTACAGTTAAGACTGGAAGCATCTAACAAAGCTATCTTAAAATGCATCTTTCTCAGAATTGTAAATGCTGCTCAGTGGATCTGGCATAAAATCAGTACAAACCTTATTTGCATGGTGTAACAATGCTTCAGTGTAATTTTTACCTTTCAGTATGAAATTACATTTATACACATTTATATAAATAATAGCCAAAGCAGATTTAGAGTTAAATCTAAAGCAGTCAGAATACCATTGCTGCTGTTTGATTGTAGGAACAGGTTTGTCTTGTTTATAATCCTACAGTACATATTCAGGTACAAGAGGCATCCAAAATAATCATATTGCTTATAGTCAACACATTGTTAGTATTTCTGATGCTGGAGTAGCTACTGTATAAAAAGAGAACTGCTGTATGCAATATCTAGAACACACAGCATTCTAACATATTATTCTTGTTGATATTCATTACATTATGTTGATATTATGTAGTTTTATATTCTAATTTTGCAATCTGAGAAGCGCTGCAGCAAAAATTAATAGATTCAAAGAGGCAGTTAT
Source organism: Lepisosteus platostomus (assembly GCF_059453375.1). Taxonomy (NCBI): domain Eukaryota; kingdom Metazoa; phylum Chordata; class Actinopteri; order Semionotiformes; family Lepisosteidae; genus Lepisosteus; species Lepisosteus platostomus. The sequence goes on from NC_142623.1 coordinate 17,747,280, forward strand.
ACAATAGCTGAGAGGTTTACACTCATATAACAGAACAAAAAGTGCTTTGCATGTGCTAATTTATGCTGGACAATGCAAACCTAATTAAAAGCATAAGGAATATTGCAAATGAGAGGTCGTAGTTAGGGCTGCCTCCCTTGCTTGGTTGCTAGGAAATAACTAATCTCAGGATCTTATCCAGCTGTTTCTTAAAGGAGCAGGGAGAAGAGAAGAGCTTCAAAGAGATGGTTAGGTACAGTAGCTCATGGAAGACATCCAACACCCTCTGTGTCAAGGGGTCTTTTTCTGCTGATCTACATTTTAAAATAAATCTTCCTTAAAGAAAATTAGAATCACATAAATGCCCACATTGTAGATCAAATTAGAAAAAAAATAATTCCCATTTTTACAGAACAATAAACATTTGGCTGATCCAGAGTTATTTAAATGTTGATGCACTTATTTGCAATCTCCCCATACCATATAAATCCTTACCACTGCCCATGCTGATAAAGTTAAAGTCATTTAAAAAATGTCATTATCTGCAATTTTAAATCATGAGATAAGACTACCACTGCACAGCGATCTCTGCAGTTACTGGTTCTGTAAGGCTCTTACCTATAAACCAAGACCAGATATTAGATATATCAGTTTATTTTAATGACTCCATGAAGCTTAAATAGTATTAAATGTTTTGCTTGTGTGCTTTATCAGCGCAGTCTGAGCAAGAGCCTGCTGCTCAAAAGTCAAGAAGTGGATCCACCCTCTGTGCAGCTGGGATTCTGATCTGTTTTGCGGAAAAGGTACCAGTTTGATGTGCTGCAGTTTGTCGCTGAGGTGCTCCACTCCGGCCCTCACGGTGTTGAGGGTGCGCGTCAGCCTCTCCAGCCTCTCCTTGGACTCGTCTCGGCGCTTCTCCTCTGCCCTCAGATGAGCCTCACACTCCTCCAGCATCTGCTGCCCGCTGTAGGACAGAGAACGGGCATCAATAGGGATGTCGGGTAAGAGACGTGAAATTATGGAGGCTAAGGACTGTAAACTAATTCAGTCAATTACCAGCTTTATTCCCTTACTAGACAAGCAGGCTGGCATACAGCATGTGCTTCATTTCAAGGAAAGGGTGGAGAAAAAAATGCAAGAAAAGGTGGAGATCTGGCCAGGCGCTGTGCACAATCCAAACGAAAAGTGCTAAAAATGCTTTGTGTAGTCTGAAGACAGACGGATTCAAAAGGTTGTTGCTAGCTCTCTTCTCTGGGTTGCTTTCCTGAGTCAAAATCTCACATAAAGAAAAAAACGTAAAAATGACCGTAGCATAAGAATTTCTGTAGCTTTGTTTACACCAAACAACTCAGGAGGTTAGAACATTGTTCAATGATCAGAGTAACTTCTGCACAATTCTGTGGGATCCTTCCTGCTTATGGTGATGAGGACCACGTGTAGTGGGGTAGATAACTCCTCAAAAACTCAGAAATATGGAAAACCTGCATATTGCAGATATTGCACACTACAGCTGTTATAAATAAAGGCAGCTTAACTTGCTTTCAACCCCCAAGCATCACTTGGAGAGACTGCTGTCCAGCACACTGCCTGCAGTGTGTTTTACTATGAGCTAGAACTACCACAGCACAACATCTGCAGAATACAAAGTTTTCAACAGCTTATATAGATTTTCTTGTTTACCTGAAGTCCTGCTAAAGCACTATTTCTTAAAGTAAGTAAGGGAATGTGGACCCATATCTAGTAATCTTCCAGCTTCTCTGACCTTTGATCTTTTCTGGATAAAGTTTTAACACCCAGGAATGTCTGCTTCTGTTGTCTGTCTGGGTCTCACAGTACCCCTTCAATCTTTCCCTGGAAAGTCGTAGGTTTGTATGATATAGGTCCATTTATTCCTCCGCCTCCTGCACTTTCTCAGTATGTATGCTGGCTGTCACTTTGGCAGACAGCGCTCAGAACAAGAGTAAAGAATCACACAGTGAATGCAGGAACTCCATCTAATATGCACAGGCATCACATGGATATAGCACAGAAAAGACATCACAGTGAGTCACTGGGCATAAAATATAAAGCTAAAACAATTCAAGTAGTGTCTGTTTATTAACCTCCCCCACACATAACACAGGTTATACAGAATGAGCAGTGCACTTATGGGGAACTTGTGTACCTGGAGAGCTTGGCCTCCCCGGAGTATTTCATCTCCTGGAACTCTGCCTGCAATCGCTCCCTCTCTTCTTTCAGCCTGAGCAGGGTCTTCTCGTTCTCGCTCTTCAGCTGCTCCAGGTGTCTCTGCGTGTCGCCCTGAGAGATGAAGCGCTCCACCACTTCCTGCAGGTGCGCAACACAGACAGGGGGAGAACAGGGTGTCCTGACTTGAGTCATAGCAGTCAACTTCGGAAATCCCTTCATCACCTGAAGACGTAATTGTACTTCCAGTGGTCTACTGAAAGACAGTAACTAACACAATGTGATTAAACACACCATAGCTGCCCATCAAACATCCTCACAGAATCTGAAACACACCAATCTCAGCAGGGTCTGAGAGCTCAGCTTTGTGTGTTGAGCTATGCCCTGGCCTAAATGCACAAGAACGATATTTACACAACGGACACAGAGGAGCTGTGAGAAAATGGGACAGATTTGCTATGGATATTGTGGCGGGGAGGGGGGTTTGCTCATAATAATGTGGCATGATTTAAAATAAAAAAGGTACATCTCCTTACTATCATCATATCTAATAATAACAATTATACCTTAGAAATGACCATAATGCGTTGTATTTATATACAGCATTTGTATTAACATGTTAGGTTGTGTGTGTTAATCATGCAATGTATTTACTGTGATTTAATATTTACATGTTTCAGTACAATACTACAAGCCAAAATGTGCCTTCGCTCTTCACCTATAGTTATAAAAATTACTTATCAAACTAAATATGTTGAATGTTGTAAATATAAAAAGGAATAGAATATTTATGGTTAATTCTGTACATTAAAAGTATACACAATTCATTTCTCATTGGATTTACTAGAATGTTGGTGTGTTTGGTTATCTTTTGGTTCGGTTACATTGTAAATAGCAGTAGTCAACTGTTGCACAGAATTATGAAATAACAAGAATGAACCCAAGATTTAGAACAAGTTCTAATTTCATACTATTTAGTCATCGATTCACTTGTTATAAATGAGTAATTCGAGAGACCTGTTAAGTTACTTGAAAGAAAGAATTCGTTTTGCATTCTTTATGTCCTCTTTGATTATGTCGCATATCTGAAATACCAACAACCAGGGCAGGGAAGCAGTTTTGCATACAAATAGGAGCAGGTGTAAAACACAACCAAAATCCATTTTGGCTCTCTACATTAATTATGGCAACAATTAAGCTCTACTTGAAGCTATTTGTTGAAGTTATTTATTTAAAAAAATGTATACGTATATGTGTATATTAATGTAAATTTATACTGATTTAAAAAATAACACTGATGATGGGATTCTCCTCTGGGAAAGCGTACGACAATGGAGAAAGCGCAAGCGAGAGCAGTGTTTGACCGTCTCAAGCCCCCGCGATCCGGTACCTGGGTGTCAGTGACGCCGGTGGCCTCTTTGATACACTGGAAAGCCTCCTCGAAGGTGGAGATGACCTTCTCCTCCTCCCCCACCCTGGTGCTGCTGCGGTGGGCCTCGCTGCCCGCCTCATCGGGGTGCATGGCTGCCCGCTGGGCCTGCGAATGGCCGCAAGCACAGCAACACAAGGCAGTAGGACACAGCTCAGTAAGACTGCAGCATCAGTAGTTCATTACAACATTATTGTAGCAGTAAAACATCCAGGAAGTGCGTCCTTATAGTGCAGCAATGGCACAATTAATAGCTAAGGTACATTACATGAGAAGGCTTTTGAAAAAGCTAAATAACAGATGAACGAGTAACAAATTAACAAAGAATGCTGCTGACTGATGTTCATTTACAACATCATTATCTGAACGTAAAGCAGTGTTAGAGATTAAAACTGAAAAGTAACCAGGACTGCCTTTGTCCCGGGCTCAGCCTTACCCGCCTCTCCACGCGCTCTGCCTGGGCCTTCCTCTCCTCGGCCTGTTTCTTGTACTCGGCCAGGATCTGCTCCCTCTCTCTCCGCTCCCTGTACACCTGCTCCTCCTGCCGCTGCAGCTCTGCCTGCAACAGCCACATGCATAGCGCCCCGTCGGAACACAGACACTTCCATGATCGGAAAGAAGCGCGTCTGGCCTGAACTCGGTTCAGCTGATCTTGCAAAAGTCTTTGACGTGGTTTAGGGTACGAGTTGTGGTGTGTGAGAATCTCAGACACAGTGGGCAAGTGACATGACCCAACCTTGAATCAGCACTAGAGAGGGCCTTTGCTGGTCAAGACACTGGGATGGCTTATGTCTGAATGTATTGCATTTTCAGAAGCTATGTCTTGTCAAAGAGCAAAGGACAATGTATAAGGAATGAAGAGATGCAGAATATTTCAACTTGGCTGTTTTGTAACAAACTGAATAGATTAACACAGCTACAAGAACACTGGTCTACAGCAGTTCCACTAGCACATCGGGTACATGAGGACAGGCTGATGTCGGTCAGACCTTAGCAGCGTCTCTGGAGAGGTGTGCATCACTGTTCATGATCTGCAGCTCCCTGAGCTCCTGCCGCTGACGCAGGATCTCTGCTTCCAGACCATCCAGCTGCACCTGAAATGTCAGGCTCTCCTCCTGAAATAAGAAGAGATGGACATGGGGAATTAAGAGGCAGGCGGTGAGGACAAGAGAGAAAAGACTGAAAACTCTGCCCTTCATGTGAGGGCCCAAAGGCGCTTACCAGTTGCACTAATCCAGACAAGCAGATGCCAGGGTATGTCGAAAAGATAATGTCTGTAGAATCGCAGAGGTAAGCACTGCCGTTCAAACTAGAATTAGGTCACCGACTAGAACAGATTTTAACTACAGCTTTCTACAATGAATGAGGATTCAATAAAGTTTGAAGAACTATCCATGGCAAATAAGAACCTGAGATTTAAAATACTGGCACCAGGTGTAAATGTACATAAAGGGAGTCGAATTTGCATCCATAAACCTAAATATTAAATAGGATCTGAGATCCACACCTGAAGGTGAGCTTTGAGTTTCAGATACACGTTCATGATGTGTTCTGCTTCCTGGCCCTTCAGCTGTGCTTTCTCCAACCGGTTCTCCAGCATCCGTAGGGTCTGAAACAACAACAACACAGCAAAAGATGTGAATGAGAGGCAACCACATTGTCCACGCTGTGTACCCTCACAGTGACACTCCTAACGGTTTAAAAAATCTTCTGGCTACAAGCCTGGCTGTCCCGACAAAACCTTGCAAAAAACTCACCCGGACCATCAAAATAAGAAAACCTCTCACTAAGTAACATTAGGGAGTCAGTGAGCAAAAAGAACAGCTTGGACAGAACGTGGCCAGGATCAAAAGGTTTAAAAATATCTGTAACTCAACTTCAATCCCATCCCATCTTCCTAGCAGCACTGTATCTAGCTGAGGTTGCAATGAGAGAAACAGTGTGTGGGACTGAACAACCCTTTGTACCAGTCTCACTGGTTTTCAGCAGGATTGAGACTGGGGGATGGTTCTGCCACTGAGAAAGCGCATTCATTTGACTGGGTGTTCCTAACACTGTCTTTTGCCACATTAGTCTCTGATATTGACCTCAGCTTCCTGAGTCCACCTATTCACTATAATCAATCAACACCACATTTAAAACAGCACTTCATAGCATATGCTTGGTTTCCTAACACTCCACTGTAATTATTTTATCCACTCCTGTGTAAAGAGTTGCTTTACTTTGACAGCTCTCTCTCTCTATCTATTGAACACTTTTCTCCAAATGTTACTGCTCTGTTATCTGAAAGCTGTGTACAGTTATAAAAATCCTTTTGCTAAAATAATTAGCCTCTTTCAGGACCCAAAGGCCTGAACATTTGCATATTGGTCATCCCCAGAATGCAGCCCAATATTAGTCTACACTCTTCTAGTGATCAAACACAGAAGACCTGGACAAGCAAAGATGTATATAAAGATGCACCTTGCAGTAAATACTAACAATCAGAAATAGGTGCGAACCCTCTAGTGGTGTTACATGAACAACTGAACAATCAGGATAACGGTGATTTTTTTATTTAATCAAACAGAAGGGGATTCATGGCAAATATCTACTTAAAAAGGGCTGCATTAATATAAAGAGGTGTGTTAACCTGCTGGGGCTGCTCCTCTGTGCCTTCTCTTTCATTCTGTGAATAGAAGCAAAAGGTCAGTGACAATGAATCCCCAGGTCATGTGGTTTCAAAATGTTTTGGTGGGGACAGCGGTGTTATTTTAAGAAAAACAAATTTTAGGATAGAAATAAAGACTTCAGTTGCCTGGCAATTTGATTCATTTTGCACTTGAAGAGCCACATTATTTTTGGCATGTCTTAAGAAAATAAATAATGAAATAAATTCATTAATAAATAAAAAATAAATACATAACTCAAAATAAATAATGCTGTGATGCATTTTACAATAGTCTGCAACCTGGAACACCCAAAATGGCGTGAACTGCTATGCAATGGGAGTCTTATTTTTCCAAGATGAAAATCTAAAACGTCTAAGTGTCCCAACCATTCTGTGCTCACATCCTAAAAGATCTACATAATGTCCACAATTTGCATTTCTGTCTCAGAAGTACAACTGTGCTTTGGAACCAGCTAATATATAATGTATGTACATTCTGTTATTAAATTTACAGAATTGTCAGTCCTGATCTTCAGGCTTTTCAATGTATCCAGACAGTCTGATTTTTTTCATGCCTCACAGCCTGGAGCAGGCCTAGTCTGAAAAACTTAAAAACACTTCCTAAGATCAAACATTGCCCTCTCATTGAACATTTACCAGTATACAGAATTTCTTTAAAAATGTTGATGTGATTAATTATACCAAAATATTAAGCGGTTACATCCAGTACATCCGAGCAATGCCAGGTACAAAAATTCTCTAAGCAGAACAAAAAGAGAATGAACTGCATCAATGCTGCCACCATTCCCAGCTCTGTGGATCTTCATGTTGAAATCCACAGCCAGCCATTCTCTGGCTCCCCTCTGACAAACCTTTCCCCATGCTGTGCATGGGAGACTATGACAGACTGAAAGAGCCACGGGTAAGCTCCCAATTGCCAAGGCTTGTCTGTAAGAGTTTTCAAGAAATATAATACTGTAGGTCTATTTTAAACTTTAGCAAGCCAAAGTGCTGTGCAACTGCTATTGAAATTACCATGCTACATCTGGCCAGTTTCCCAAAGGTTTCATTAAACTGCTAATTTAGTTACTTTGCCTTGGTTTCCCAATAATTTGTATCAGATCTGAATCCCCTGCCTTTCCATTTCATTTACTAGGTCTCATACAAGATGGATAGCTTCCCAGCTTTATGACGACATTCCAGCAAGGAATGAGAGAGGTGTGGGCCAGGATCTCTGCCCTGGTTACTGCAGTTACAGTACCTTGGCCTCCTCAGAGCTGGCCTCAGCCCCCTGCTGCAAGGCCTGGCTCTCCTGCTGCACCCTGCTGTACTGCTCCTGCAGCTCCTCCAGGCGGCGCCGGCGAGTCTCGGTGCTGTGCTTCAGAGCATTCAGCCGTTTCATTTTGTCACACACCTTCTGGTCCATGATCTGGATCGCTGCCTGGAGACCAAGCATAGACAGGAATAAGGTGAGATAACAGCTACCTAAGTGTGTTTCAAGACTTGTTTCAGCATAACCAGTTTATTCCTGAACAGAACAAAACCGAGGCTGCGACTGCAGTACAGCCCGACAGCCATATATTCCATTTCAGGTTTTATATGCATGTGTTCAAATTACACAAGAAAGAAAATTAGTGAAAAAACAGACCTAGTATTAAATTTTTTTTTTTTTTTTCATGTACAATGAGGGGCATTGTCCTTAAAAGCTAGAGCTATGCAGGTTTTACAGGCAATTTTCTCTTAACTCCCAGTTACTCAGTGTGCCAGTGGCTTTCAGGCTATCTGGTCACCTTACAGGAATTCCCTCACCTTCCCTGTCTTATTCCTCAGGGTGGCACTCTCTGCAATGCGGTTCCGGAAGGCATCCTTTATCACATGCTCATCTCCCTGCAGAACCAGACAGCACATTGCAGAAAGTTAGAATCTGTGTTATATCTCCTCTTCCATCATCCCCTCAATCCAGTATTCCCAATTACTGTTTCACCGGGTTCTCAGCTTCACATGGGCTTTGTTCAGAAATGCAGCTCTCTGCCAAATTCACTGAAAAATTATCTTTTTAACTGCCCTTCAAAAAATGGACCATGGGCTAGGAAACCACCCTATGCATCACTGTCATTTGAACCTGACTTAAACCAAGGAGTTCACAAAATAAAACGTCCTTTAATGCAATTAATTAAAGGGGGGTTGATGAACCCCAAGCTCGACCTTGAGAAGCAGATGTTTTGGAAGTATAAACTTGGTCTTCCAAAGAGATCCCAGCCTAGACTTCGACTGTCCCTGGTCTTCCAAGGCCGCAGTGTGCAAAGTTTATTAGCCCCAAGTCTAGATTTGTGAAGCACATAAGCAGAATGCGGATGTAAAATGATCCAATCTCTATTCCTGCCTCACGTGAACTAGTCGGCAGGACCAATGTAGCACAGACACATGACGTCTGTTTGTGCTGCGAGGCAAGAGGCCAATGGCTTCTTATCCTAAACCATCTTACTGCTAAGGCTTCAGCCAACTTCTTATGTAGCCTCTTGTTCTCCTGACGGAGCTGCAGGATGGCTTCCTTGTTCTTCTTGATGGTCCACTGGGAGCTCTCATAGTAAGCGCTTCTGTCCCCCTCTGCGAGTCAGAAATGTCATACTTAAGACGCTCCACTCTTCCTCAATATCAAAACCATTACAAAATCTACTGTAACACATATTGTTGCAGTAAATCACCACCAGGCTCTTTTGTGCTTTTATTAGAGCTATGCAGAATGGTTTTCCCCGCACAACGTGCTTTAAAAATGCAGTGTAGCTAGCAGACGTGTGGCAGCTTGGACACCGAAGTAGCTGGTATGAGAACAGAAACCACCTGTGTGGTTTTGGACGTTTCCACCATCCCCACCCCCACGGATGAACACGCATTGTACAGGCAATGCTGGAGAACAGAAAACAGTCAGCACCGATAAGATGATGAGAAATAATGACTCTTCTGGGGTACAGAGAAATCGCGGAACGCTGATATTGTCAGGAGAGCGCAGATATTACAATAATCCGCCGGCATCTCGAACGCACAGGTGGTTGATTCATAATAAGGCATGCAAGGCGTCCTTCCCCAGAGCTGTCAAGTTGGTGACACCTCCACTCCCTCCCATCATACTATGATCTCTCCTAACTTCTTCCTGTACCCACAAGGACTGTACTCCAACACCACTACACACATGACATGTAAGCCGAAATTCTATTGTCCCTTCAATAGCTCAGTAAAACTGTATTAGTTGTAATATTTATTAATCACCATACTATTTTTGCACTGTTCCCCGAATTACCTTGCACTGTTTTTGTCCTGTTATATTTTCTCTGTTTGCGGATTTTGCACAGTTTTGATTACGTTATGGTAGTACACGTTACTGTTATTGTTATTGTGTTAGTCTATTGTCTTATCTTCTGTCCTGTTTATATACTGCACCTGAGCGACTAATGAGAAACACTTTTCATTATACTATGCACCTGTGTAAGTACAATGACAATAAAGTTGAATTGAATTGAATCTGGTGCGCAAATCTCCCACTTTCTGCGCGGCCCCCACCCAGCGTTAGCTGCAATGTTTTAGTTTAGTCATGCCCTATAAACTTTGAAGGCTCGTCCTTCCAAGCGACTGATATGGTCCACGTTTTATCATGACAAGTTCTTGCCAACTCTAACACTATCCTTACATAATCTACTATTTATGTACTACTTACTGTACAGTACGACTGTACAGTAAAAGTCGAGATAAAGTGCCTACAAAATCGACTTTAACTCACACCTTTGTTAAATTACGTGAAAGTTGCCGATTTTAAGTTAACATGTTTCTTTAAAATTGTATTTTATGCACCGTGGTGCGTACACTTAATTTAAACCAGACGAACTCAAGTTTCTAGCTAAGGGACTTCAACGGACGCGTTTAACTGCTTCCCTCAGATGACAGGCTAATATCAGTCCAACGTTAATGAAAAGAAATACCTACCAAGAAGCTGAATTTTCCTCTGGAGCTCCGATATCTGCTCGTGTAGAGGAGGCTTAATTGCGTCGGTATTAAACGAGAGAGGCATGCTTACCAGGTGCGCCTTGAATGTGAAAAAGATAATGTGAATAACCCTATGCCTGACGCCGATAACGTCAAGACCTAGCACTCAGAGCTTTCGGGTGCCACCGTTATTTCAGTGTGCTGCGCTGGCGCCGAGTTTCGGTAAAATGAATTTTTCCTCTTGTAAGGACTCGGGCCTTCTTCACTCAGCTACCTAGGCTGGAGCTGTGAAACACTAGGAGCTTGTCTGGGTGCCCAGCAACAGCCATCCGTCTCCATGGCTACAGTGGGAGATAAACAAATCACGTTGCCAGGAAAAAGTTCCACCGCAATGCATGCTGGGCGTTGTAGTTGAAGACGATCATGGCCGTGCACACTACTATTTCCTACACCGAGCACCTTTCAAAATACCCAAATACACCTCATTGCACTGCCCAGATGCGGAGGTAAGGATTCGCATCGCTGGTTCTTACTATCAGTGTTTCTAAGTCTCCTTACGTTACAACAGCTACCTATCTTATAGCAGTTATAGCAGCCATATCACCCTGCAACTCACAACTGGCAGCCCACTGAAGCTAAGCAGGTGTGAGCCTGGTCAGTACCTGGATGGGAGACCTCCTGGGAAAAACTAAGGTTGCTGCTGGAAGAGGTGTTAGTGGGGCCAGCAGGGGGTGCTCACCCTGCAGTCCATGTGAGTCCTAATGCCCCAGTATAGTGACGGGGACACTATGCTGTAAACAGGTGCCGTCCTTCGGATGAGATGTAAAACCGAGGTCCTGACTCTCTGTGGTCATTAAAAATCCCAGGGTGTTTCTCGAAAAGAGTAGGGCTGTAACCCTGGCATCCTGACCAAATTTCCCATTGGCCCTTACCAATCATGGTCTCCTAATAATCCCCATCTATCAATTGGCTTCATTACTCTGCTCTCCTCCCCACTGATAGCTGATGTGTTGTGAGCGTTCTGGCGCACTATGGCGCTGCTCATTGGTTGTGGTGGAGGGGAGTCCCCATTACCTGTAAAGTGCTTTGAGTGGAGTGTCCAGAAAAGCGCTATAAAGTGTAAGCAATTATTATTATTATCTTGGAGAACTTCGTAATTGGAGCAGTTTTGTCCCGTTTGCATAACATTTCAACAACCTGCAGCTGGATTCCCTGCGTTCAAAAGATTTGAACTTTAAATGTAACGTCATTAAAGTTACAAAAGTTACAATACCCTTTAATGGGTATTGTATCCTGCTGGATACAGACATTTTGACCAGCTGTGGGAGGGGCTAGGAACATGTGTTTTTTTATCCAATTAAAACATACGAGGGAGTCATGTGTTAAGGACTTAGGTCATGTGATTTCATCTGAGCATTCTGGGATAGACTTGTCACTCCTTTCTGAATCTGTCGTGATGGAAGATGGAGAAGGCTTCACTGACCATATGGTGAGTACCTGTATTTATTTTATACATAACGCAAATTTTGGGGGCACATTTTTATAAGCTATTCATTTTTAAGCATGATATGACATGTTAATGTGAAAAAAACTGTGAATTATATTTGTACTGTTCTCCAAATCTGACATTAAATATCTGTATCCCCTGGGATACGTTGCCTAAATGGGGGCGTAAAACAGTCATTAATAGCACTATGGGTGCCTGTTCTTTTAAAGGCCATAAGTATTAGATATTAAATAACAACAACTGAAATGCTGTTTTTTTATTCTTTCATCACATAAAGGTGCATTATTGATTAACTTTAATATAATTTACTAACTATTTCAGGGAATTTCCACAAAGATATTTTATAGTAGGCCTAGGAGAGGGATTCAGCCACCTGTTGGCTCTTCAGATTCAGAGCAAGGGACAAGTGAGGAAGATGATGAAGCCTATGTAGATGCAGAAGGCCGAAGAGAAGATAGCAGCATTAGCAGCGAGGATAGCAGTAGTGACAGTAGCTGTAATGTTGAGGCAGCAGAAGGAGGACACCTGTCCAAACAAATTAAGAAATTTAGGTGATGTAAACCATTAAATAGGATATTGTTGATAAAGTAACACTATATACTGTGTGTTCATGTGGGTGTGTGCACTTACTGTACATGAATGTATGCATGTGGACTGGAAACCAGACAAAAATATTTTATGTCCAAGACTGCTAACTGACCATGAGAATGTGTACATGGAAGTAATACATGTTATTTATAGAATGTATAGTGAGCAAAAAAGGGGAGTGTGAGTGGTTTCCAATAAACCATTATATATTTCATTCCTTTCTAGGTGGAAAAAAACAGATTTTGAACACCAGTCAGCTGCAACACCAACATATTTCATGGCACAAGATGGAATCTTTTCTCCACCAACCTATTTTTCCAAATTCTTTGATAATGCGATTTTTGAGCTAATTGCTGATCAGACCAATCTGTACTCATGCCAACTGATTGGTGGAAGCATAAACACCAACATAAGTGAAATCAAAGCATTCATAGGTATCAAATTGTTCATGGGTGTAGTGAAAATGGCTGCAATGGAAGATTACTGGGCCAATGATACAAAATGTGACAAAATAGCAGATGTCATGCCAATTAAGCACTTCAAATGTTTGTCCAGAATGCTACACTTTCAAAATAACCTGGTCCCTGAGTCCCAAGAAGACCGGCTGGTGAAAATCAGGCCTGTGATAGACCATATGAGAAAGAAATGCTCTCAAATTGAAAGTGAAAATCAGTTCTCGATTGATGAAATGATGGCGCCTTACAAAGGTCGAAAAGCTGGAAGTCTGCGCCAGTACCTACCTGCCAAACCCAAGAAATGGGGTTTTAAGATCTTTGTGCACACTGGGGTATCTGGTTTTGTGTATGACTTCTTTGTCTACACGGGGAAGTCTTCATTTGCTTGTGCTACACAAATTCCACTCAAAGAGTTTGGTTTAGGGGCCAATGTAGTTTTGCATCTTTGCAAAACCATCAGGAACCCCCCTGACTGTGTGGTCTACTTTGACAACTTCTTCACATCTCTCAGCTTGCTAACCTATTTGAAGGATTCCATGGGCCTCAGAAGTTTGGGAACCATTAGAAAGAATCGCTTGATGGGCTGAAAACTGGAAGATGATTGAGAACTACTGAAAAGAGGAAGAGGTAGTTTTGACTACCGAGTTGACAACGATGCACAGCTTGCAATAGTCAAATGGGCTGACAGCAAAACAGTCACCTTGGGGAGCACATGTGCTTCTGTGATGCCTGTAGGTGAAATGAAGCGCTTCTCAAAGAAGAAGGGAAGACAGATATCTGTCCCATCTCCACAGATCGTGGCAGAATACAGCCATCACATGGGAGGTGTGGACTTGGCTGACATGATGATTGGATATCGCACTCCAGCCAAGTCCCATCGGTGGTACCTTTGCATATTCTGGCAACTGATAGACATTGCTGTGAATAATGCATGGTTGCTTTATCGGCATGACGCAACAGCAATTGGTCCAGTAAAGCTGAAGAAACTGAAGGCCTTCAGGCTAGATGTTGCCAAAGGTCTCATCTATCCAGAAAAACAAAAAAGAGCCCGGCCTTCCCTAGGAAATGAGAATGATGCACCAGTGAGGGTTGTCAAGCAGCCAAAGGTCCCACAGCCTATAGATGAAATGCGCCATGATGGAAACAGCCACTACCCAGTTCTGTCTGTGAAAGGGAGATGCAGGATGTGCCCTGATGGACAGACCTCCATCATGTGTGAGAAGTGTAATGTGAGGCTTTGCATTGTCACTGGACAAAATGCATGCAACTGCTTTCATCTTCGAAGAAATACGGTTGAACATAAGGACAGGTTCATAGTACCAGTATTAAAAAAACAATGAACTGTTGCAATTTTGGACCCAAATGATTTGGGGTTTTTGTAAGATTTTACATTTTTTAACATTAGAGTAACTTGTAAGTTTTAACACCCGTTGTAATTTTTTAAACACCAAAGCAAGTAGGGATAAGGGTGTATTGTATGTTTGGCATTCCTTTTTTAATGAAACATAAAAATTAGTCAGTTTTAATGGTTTTATGGTTCTTTTGACTATGGGAGCAGTTGCCAAAAACAGTTCAGATGTATACCCCAAATGGGCACTGTATCCTGTGGGATACAGTTTGTAAAATGGAAAATAAACACACAGTTTTGAAAAAAACTTATGAAATTGTGTTATTTGAGACAAAATGCACTAGAAAAGAACAAGTAAAACATTTTCAGTTAGGTTTTTATGTACTTGCCCATTAAAGGGTTAACTCTGGTAGCTTTAGCTCCTATTAATGTTATGCTAAGATGGTAATTAAGACTACAATGATAGCAGGGTCAAAATTCCTGCCTAAGCCAGAGATGAAGAAGCCATCAGTTGCTACGATTAAAAAACCAAATCAGCCCTGTTGGTGTGGTTAGAGATACCACATGGCGTTGTGCTCTCACACAAACCATCAGCTTTTGTACCGATAACGCTTCTCGAAGTCTCACAGACCCCGAGAGGACCACGCCTTTCTGGCAACCCTCTGCCGCCAGTCCCTTGTCGCTGCTGACACCGCTCTGCCTGGAGAGGGGGCAAGTGAGCAACGCTTCGACTGGACCGAGAAATGCACAAATGAAAAATGCCTTTAGTTAATCACACACAGCCCCAAGTTTACAGAAGCCTCCGCAACGTCTGTACGAGTCTGGGTAGCCCATACTCTCAAGCACCTTGAAATTTCATTCTTTCTCAGAGTTGCTCCCAGACTGATATTCACCAAACTTAAGTTTTGTTAATTGCCTTGAAGCACGTCGGCTAAGCTATCTATAAACATCACTATCATTTTTCAGACGTTTTTAGAGTTTCAGCAGTCGTTGTATGTTATACATATCTTTCAGTGGATACTTACCGTGACCAGTAGTTCAGATCTGCCACTGATCAGACTGAGAACCACCTGTTCCCTGTCAGTACTGGATCAGGAGGTTCCGTGGCAATCAGATCTATACATCGATACTCAAATACATTGCCACTTTTAAAGAAAACAATGCAAGATTCCAAAAGTACATTTAATAAAGGTGTTGTATCCCAATGACCTATAAATGTCAACAGACATTTATTATTCTGCTTACTCATTGGTTTAAGTCAAACCTCAAAGCAACTTCAAAATCTCATTCGGTCTCCAGGCAAGTGGCATGACTAAAAGAGGAGCCTGAAATTAATACGCAGTCCAAGCATACCTCCAAAATTGGATTAAACTTTAATACATCTCAAAACAAATGGATTGTACAATGCTGTACCCCACATACGGACTACCACTTGGGTGTCTGTGCATTCGTACAGCAACACCGTGAACCCCTAAAACCGCAGATCGCGTAGTCTACATTCATATTCTTCATCTCGCATAATGGGTTAAAAAATAAAGTAACAACAAAAATCTGCAAAGGCAGTTTAACATCAGACAGCATTTCTCTTCCCACTACCCCCCCCCCCCCCTTCTCCTTGCTCGGTGGTCCACAAGTCCACCTCCAAGAACAGAAATCCAAAAGCACTTGTTCTTCTCCCTAATAGACTGTACAGACATGAGTGCCAGTGAAAAACTCTGTAGGGTAAGCTCTCCGAATCACTACACACCACCAAGCTACTGAGGCACACAGGCTCATATTGTGACCTTTTAGAACAGACATGTTAATATGTTTACCTTTAAACAGGCTTTTTCTACAGAATCCTTGTTTTTTTCAGGTCAAAAAAGGGGGACGATCATCTTCATTATTGCTTAGGCTGGCCTCAGGTTTCCCTTAGCTTACCTTGACATTAGTTGCGAATAAATACCAGCATAACATCTCAGAACGTTTGTGTACAGAATTAAGAAAACAGTGGAGCTAACAAAACTCTATAGTATAAATGAAATAAAGTTAAAATACATGGTTAATGTTTAATAATTTCTGCCAAAACATAGATCTGAACAGAAGTTTAAAAAGTTTGTTTTCTTCCTTCCAGGTAATGTCCCACATCCATACCTTGATCAGTTTCAGCACAAACCAAATCTTGGGTGTGACAGTTTAGAAGAGTGAGAGAAAACGGGGTGACTACACCCCATCTTTCAAAATCCGAGTGGGAAAGCTAAAATGCTATAGAACAGGGGGACATGGGAGACATTGACTTATAGAACAAGAGCCGAGAGAAAACAATCCTGATTTTCATGGGCAAGGGTAAATCACGGATGTTCACTCAAAACAAAAGGAAAAAAGCCATCCACCCTCTGATCAGCAGATTTGTGTAGGTGCCAAATCCCATACTCTTCCCATAATTCCCCAATGTGGCAGATGGATAACTCTTCCCTTCCCCCCAAGACAACCAGGTTCCTGTACCGCTAAACCAGTGTGCGGTGCAGTGCTTTAAAAAAAAACAAGACCACAATTTTGTCACTGAATCAGCTCTTTGGACTGAGGCACGCCCCCAACAAGAAATTGCATTCAGGTAAACACCCTTAAATGGGTCCCACAGGTGTATAGTTCTATGCTTCTCTATTCTAAGAATAGCCTGAGGGCCACTAGACAGGGTTTCAGGTAATTGGTCAGTAAATCAGTAAAAATAAAGTGATTTTAAATGCAGTAATTGAGCCATATATTTAAGGCTAGGCTAAAAACTGGACCTTTCTTGTGGTTCCCAGGGTTACAATTCCTGATCAAGGAAGCAGTCTACAGAATTCCCCTAGTGGAACCAGAACACATAAAAAAAGGTCACAAGACCTTCCACTATACCCAGCTTCTACCGACAAAACCAAAATCACACAGACCCAAACTGAAGTAAAAAACAGAGATGCTTTAAACACTGCTATCTGAACATACAGCACTGTAGTTGAAGATTTTGTATATGAATGAAAACCATTTGGAAAGGTCAAGATTGGATATGAATCCAAGATGCAGGACGTATTGTGGACTTTCCCCGGATCTCTGATAGGAAAGATAATGCAAAGAAAATACAAGTCAGACAAACATTTCGTGGAGTCTCTGAAGTCCAACACTGCGGTTTCCGAAAGATCTGGCAGCAGAGGAAACCACGCACCAGGCAGGGACAGAAGAAACCGATTGTGTCCAATGGCATAAAAACTAGAGACGGGCATCCGTGGAGGGCAGGCTTGTTCACTCTGCGTGGGGTGGCAGAAAGCAGAAGCTGGAGCTATCCCACGGTTTTTTCCTCATTCTTTTTTTTAAGAATCTTGAGCAGAGCCTCAGGCATGTAGTAGGGTCTTTCCTGGGAGCCGTCGTTGCGTTCCAGGTCCTCCACTGTGGAAAGAGAGAGAGCACGCCGGAGACAGACAGGGGGAGGCAGAAGGGAAGAGGGTGAGTGCTGCATCTTCAAGTGGAGACACTAGTCCTACTTTTAAAGGGGGGGTGGGGGGCTGCGGCATTGGGGATTAGAGTCATTTTTTTGCACTTCTCTCATCTTCAGATTCACCTTGATGTCTTCAATTTTACTTTGAATTACGGTGCAGCCAAGCTTCACAGGGAGACTCATTCTCTTCCTACTCCCAACCCAACGGGGAGATTGGATTGATCAGCGCTTGAACATCGATCCAAACCAGCTCAAAACTTGCCCCCTGCTTGAGTGACTGAGTATTGGGCGAAAAACCCCTGAAATACCAGCACAAAAAGTCCACTTGAATATTAATCATTTCAGTTTAAGCGGCCTTCACACGTTCCAAGTTAAACCCTAAAGTCTGTTCTGAATCATCAATTCAATTTTTGTAGAAACCCCCCTATTCCCAGAGAAACAAGCAGGAAACACAGAGTAGAAAGATGCTGGGTTTTAATAAAGATTACAGCATGCAGACAAGGATTAGTAATGGCACAGTCAGAGGTTAGAGGGCCAAAAAGGCTGCATTAGATTGCATTTACAGTGTCAATCAGTGTTCCAAGGCAAACAAGGTGCTTAATTGTATATTTTTTTAAAACAAGATCCATTCCATATTGTTGAAACCCAATCAAAACCCAGTTCCTCACAGGTTGTAGCATTTTATGGCTTTTTCTTAATATGAAATTGGATGATTATCTGGACAAATATTAGGATATTTTTCCAGGATTGCATTTAAAAAAATCTCATTTTTCAGGGGACCAAGCACATCTAAAATAGACCTGTAGAAAAAACTAACTTTCCTGAAACTAATCTTTTCAACAGATGAAGCGACAGTCTTTGAAATACATTATGTCTATTGACTAAATTGACCCCGAGTCCTCCATCTCTAACATACTGTACAATGAATGTGAGAATAGAAGGGGATTGGAGAGCACTTACGGACACACCCTCAAGCATTTGATTGGTTCATCCAGGTCCAACCATCTCCAATGCACCTCTTACTTCGTGGGAGTGGTTTAAGGATCAATAGCATGACTTGAAAAACTTAAATCGATCTTAGGTCTTTGGGTTTGCAAAAATTGTTAATCCCTGTTCTACAAATCTATGTTAAAAGAATTTCAGGTACCAAAAAATGAATGTTTCATTCCCTGTTACAAGCAGGGAGGAAAACACTAATGGAATTCAGTTTGGAGTCTGGTACAAAGCAAAGACTGATTGTTTAGGCTTTTTTAGTGCTTATGAGATTTTATACTTTGCAGATGGAGAAAACCAGAAGCCGTTCAAATGAGGCCACAAACAAGTCATACAATTCCCTTTGCAGTTGGCAGATGGGAGAGTTATTGTTTCCTGTAGTGACAAATGTTGGATCTTTTATCGGACGCATGAGGAAGCCAGCTTTGTGGAAGACGCATTGAAAGAATTTGGTGCTACTGTTAGAGAATTGTACGATCGTGCAGATCTTTTTACAAATAGAGCAAATTGTTAGGAAACTATTTTCCTTTTGAGCAAATGATCTTGTAATATTCCTGTGCCCTGTGGCAACGTAGAGACGTTGTAACTGGTTGTAAAGTTACGTGATGAATAAGGTCTTTTAAAAGACCCTGGGATCACAAGTATTAGAAGCTGATGCGTAGAAAATCAGACGTACAAGCATGTCGGAGTGCAGACAAGCCACCAAGTTCTGGTCAAGAGGCTCAGAATGGGATCAGGACCGTGACCCAGAAAAAAAACATACCCAAGTAGAAGTGGCAGCTGTAGCTTTGCATATATCAACACCCACACTGAAGAGAAAATACGACACTAAAGATTAGGCACATGAGCTATCCTGGGTCATATTTACACAAGGCTCCTTGGTTCCATGTTCAAAAGAAAACCAGAGATCTTTGGATGCTTAGCAAAAGAGCTAGTATACTTGTCCATTACTGGGCTGTTTCCCCTGTGACTTTACACTCAAGCATGATGTGCAAGAGGTGGGTCCTGAATTTTAGAATTTGCAGATTCCAGTAATCCCAACGCCATTCTGTGTGAACAATCTTTTGAGGTTTCCTCATTTCCAAAGGGCACAAGCCTTGAGCATACCATCTACTGTACATCTGTCAACCACAACCTACCCAACAGGCTGAGATTCTGCAAGACGAGGCTGGATGAAATTCAGCGACAGGTTAGCTACTAGCACTTGAGCACAGATACCTGTAACATTTGCTATACGATCACAATCAAAGGTTTTTCCTACACAGTGATGGAACAAGGTACTGTGCTATCACACAGGAAGTATTCAGAAGGCAAAGCCCTTTTCTGAACACTTTAGTCAGAGGGAGTGAAAAGGGTAAGAGGAGTTAGGAAAGCTTCAGGACATCTTAATTTACTGTTGAAAGGAAGGTACCCATACCATCTCAGCTATGAAAAGGGGGGGGGGGGTATTCTATTTCTACATTCATGCAACCCACACTTAACCTGCTATCCCAAATCCACCATCCATCTTAGCAATTAAATCAAGATGGACACCAGTCGCCCACAGAAAAGGGTTGGAATGTGTGGGTTAAATCCTTAAGACGCAGTACAGCCAATCTTCCCCCACAGACACACTTTGGTACAATCAAAGAGAAGCATTTGCTTCAGGCTGAATGAAAAACCCAACACTGCAATAAAGGGCGTTCTCTTTAAGAGGTGGGGTAGCTTCTTCCAATAGTGCCTCCAGAGCACCAGTGGGAGATATAACATCGCCTCCCCACAGTTCCCTTTGGCTACTCCTGGGCCTCATCAGGTTTTTCAGCTTGCGGTTCTTCCTCCTCTCTAGGCTCACTCTTGGAGAGTATCAGATGGAGCTCGGAAGACATGTAGTATGGCCTCTCCTCGGAACCGTCGTTACGTTCCAAATCCTCACCTTGCGAGGAGGGGGAGGTGTTCAGGCATTTGTTAATACAAGGCAGGGGTGGAAGGGAAGAAATGAGTGGGAAAAAAAGATAGAAAAAAAGAGTCAGAAGCAAAGCCAGGATAAGTCCCATCATTTTTGCCAGAGTTTGAGCCAATCTGCATTTTACAAGGAAGGCATGTCATTGGGGATTCCACACTGTTAGTACACTTGTAAATCATGCAGATTGGTTAAAATCAAGATAGAAGGAAGGCACAACTTGCATGGCTATCAGCAGTGTCAGAAGTAGAACAGTGCAGGAGATAAAAAAAAGTTAACCCCCCTGATCATATTATGTGCGCCAATGTCCCAAGACCACAAGCTTGAATTCGTGAAACAGGCACCATGCACTCTCTGAGACTTGCCATTCCGACGCTGAAGACCACATGAATGTTCTGCGCTAAAATCAGAATTGCCGCACCCCCCTTGTTTCCTACATGGAGACTGGCGAGATTAACCTCAATGTCCGTTTCACTGTGTACAATCAGCAGTTTATGGATTCGATATTTAAAAAGCTGGACAGAAGACCCAGTGAAGTATGGACAGCCCTTAAACACAGTGCTGAGCAACGAGATTCAGCTGGACAGTTCCGTTATTAAAGCGAATGCTGGGTGGCTATTTCTACTCGAGCCGATCATCGACCCACGATCTTAACACGCAAGGACCCTGTACTCGTACAGTCAATTTTATGAAGGATAAGCCTACTCCAATAAAGGGGATAGCCTCTGTAGGCATGCACCGTCAGGAGTTGACAAACACGGGAACGGTTCTCCTCTGGGATTGCAGTCAAAAAAGGTCCCTTTTACTGAGCATCTCCCCCATGCCAGCTCAACTGCCCTCTCAAGATTTCAGAGTGATGAATGAGCGACGTTGCTTTGCACTCAAGCCTCCTTGCTTATTTCCCGGAATAATTCGTTGCAAGGAAACCTGTGTGGGCTATGTCTTTGGGCCTTGTGTCATTACGAGACCAAGCGGTCCAGAAAGGAGGATGCAAATCCGTTCACAATGGAGAAGGCGTACTTACAGAAGCAGAGGAACAGCGTATCCACACACATGGCATAGACGCTGAAGAAGCCGTGAGCGATGAGATACGAGCCGACTATCACCGTCTAAGGAGACCAGAGACAAAGAGAGACCCAACTCAGCCACTGCCTCTCATGTTTCTCAAAACGCCAATAAAATTCAGAAAAGGTCAAGTTGTTAACGTACAACTATTACAATATAGTCACACACCTGAAGAAGGCTCCACGGCCGAAACGTTGTGTTCCCTTTCTTCTTTTTTTCAGCATGGAATAAACCTATTACTTGTTCCTTTGCAGCCTACGCATACTGACGCAGCTACCCACCTGAACTATTACAATATAGTACTGAATAAACAATACTTTACAATATAGCTTGAATAAAACAATCAGATAAATAATGCTTACTGAAGAAGCTACTAAATTTCAGATTCATAAAAGCGTTTTAGCAAATTTTAAGTTTCTCTACTACGCTGTATTCTAACCAAAACAAGGGCTCAAGGTCAGAACCACTTCCAAACACAGGCAAGAAGACCAGGAGCTGCCAAACTACCAGGTTAGGACGAATTGGCTTCCCCTCACATGAAACTCATTCTCAGATAAATCGCCACAATGACAGGCGCTTCCCGGACACTCACCAGGATGGGGACCCAGTAATAATTGAGGTTTGGAGTGGTGTTCTCAATGGCTTTGATTCTCCCCGAAAAAAAGAAGAAAGACAGAATTCCTGCAAGAAAGAGGTCAGGACTGGATCATGGGTTATAAATTAACACACATTCCCGAATGAACAGCGATGTTGGGGGGGGGGTATCTCGCATTCAACTTACCAACAAGCCCGACAATCAACAGCTTCCCCAGGAACAGTAGGAAGTCCGTCACCTTGTCCAGGACGGCCACCCTGAAACCAGCGAGAAACAGATTGACACGGAGAGTTCAGCCCAAGCTACCCTGGCCAGGCCACATGGGGACATCTGCGTAGGTACACCTCCCCCTTCCCATCTCACCTCACTATGTTCCTCATCAGGAGGAAGAAAGCATCCCTGGCCGAGGTGCAGAAGTTTTTTCCGTAAATTGCGATCTAGACAAAAAACCAAAACAAAACGGCAGATGTTATTGTAAACCGCAATGCAAAAAAGTCTCGTTTCACTAGAGTCTGGCCACTCAGGCTGTTTGTAAACGGTCAGTTTTACTGTAAACCTGGACATTCAATATAGACTTTTAAAAAGATGCCTGAAAGACATTAAAATGTGAAAATTGAGCATAAACTGGTTTATCAAAGGTTTTAATGCTTTTATTTAAAATTACAAAGCAATTCAATTGGCAGATTGTAAGCTTCATGCGGTTACTCAAGTTTGTTCAAATCCCTAGTTTATACTGTGCTCTAACCTGCACAGAAAAGAAGAATTATCAACACAGAATCTTTGAAAATTACTCTTTATACATCTGATGCAATATTCCAGAAACTTGGAGATTAGTCTCTATCAAGTAAATGACTGATATAATTTAAATCTCCTGTACATTCTACAATACTGTAATGTTGACAAGTACTACAAGTGCAAGTAGTTAAGATTTCAGTTTAGATCATGTTGATTTCTTTCAGCTTCCATTGCTCAAAGCAGGGGTTATGGTGGCCCCAGGGTCACTTCAATATACACTCACCATGATGTAGGCGTTTCTGTTCAAGAACTTGATGAACTTCTCCAGGCACCAGAAACAGCACTTCAGGCAGCACAGCAGGAATTTGGCAAATTTGTTTTGGGCACCTGTAAAGGTGTGTGATATACCCAGAAAACATCAGGGGCCAATACATTTCCAAGAAAAAGCAAAATCACTGGCATTTTCGAAAAACCACCCGTGTCCATTCAGTCACTCTGATGGAATTACCCTCGACCATAGGTACCGATTTTTCTTTGGAATACTTGAACACAACAGATTTCCCAAATTTTAATTGCAACATCAAGAATGGTACTTGTCCTGCAGAAAACCAGTCCTTCCAGTCCAGAGCCATGATGCCCCACAGCTAAATTTTGCACTATTTAACTCAAATTAATTGCTTTAATTGAGTCCTCTAACATGGCAGGAATCTAGCCATGGAATGGATGGGAATATCCTTGGGCTAATTCCACCTCTCCCGACTCACCTTTGAGTTTATGGTCCAGGTATTCCAACAGAACCCGGATGACCTGGACAATGGCCAAGATTAAAGATCCAAAAGCCAGGGAGCCAGTGTGGTACCTGGGCAGAGAGACAAAGATACAGCAGAACTAGCATCACCAACTTGCGATACACCTGTTCCCTAGATATCCCCAAATA
Source organism: Lepisosteus platostomus (assembly GCF_059453375.1). NCBI lineage: Eukaryota > Metazoa > Chordata > Actinopteri > Semionotiformes > Lepisosteidae > Lepisosteus > Lepisosteus platostomus. The sequence continues at coordinate 17,771,113 of NC_142623.1, forward strand.
ACACAAGCTGTGTTATTTGAACTTGTATTCTCTCACTCATTCCACAATGGCACATTCAGAAAGCCTCGTGAGAAACTAGATCATACACCGTGACAGAAATTTGATTTTACCATGTTTGTACTGTACGTTGAGCGACCCGCTCAATTTTTAGGAACATTGGAAATCGATTGGTCTTGCCTTGTTTGGTAGCTGAGGTTTTTCTAAATTTAAGGATGTTTTACTTGAAAAGACTCAATTTCAGTTAACATTTACTTGATTTGCACAAATATAGCAAATGGGCAACTTGTTCCCAGCAAGGTGAAGGTACAAACTTCCCCGTCTCGCACATCTTTAAAACGGTGGGGAGATGCCTTGCAGTTGGTCGTGCTGGGGCAAAAGCGACTCTTACCTGAGCGCCCGGCCCAGGGAGGAGAAGACAGGGAAAGCGGGCATGTCGTCGGGCTTCTTGAACGCCCAGTAGTAGGAGGCAAACGCCCCCGCCAGAGTTATCTGGCCCAGCGCCGTGACAAAGTTGGCACACCAGAAGAACAGGAAGACGTTGTAGAACTGCAGGGCGATGAGGTACTTGTGGTAGTACGACTCCCCGCCGTAGAAGGCGAACAGGCACTCGGCGTCGGGGCACTGCTTTCGGATGTTGGTGGTGTTGAACGTCTGTGGGAGAAGCACGGGCAGTCTGTTACCGACCCGGCTACCAAAAACCCAGCTATTGCAATCCATGCTCTGCCAGTCCAGAACCATATCTGTCCTTCAATCCCACATTAGGATTGTGGGCTAGTTTGGTATGAGGTCATCTGGGATGGAGGGCTTATGACATTTTTAAATGTAAAAGCTTGCTTTGCCAATTTCAAAATGGGGTCAACAGCCTTCAGAGAAAGGGTGTGTCGTATTCTGGAACCCCCGACTTCAAATATCTCATCTCTAGCAGAAATGCTCTCGTTTCCCTCCCCCATACCCGTGGGATGTTTTTGGAAGCCGGCTTGCTCACCTCAGGATCACAGGTGCTCCTGCTGTAGTTGCACGTAGTTTCATTGGCAAACACTTTGTAAACGGGCTCATTGGAGGTTGAGAGGAAGCTAGCAATTGCAGCTAAGGAAACAAAACGCAGGCCGCAAGGCATGTGTGCCTCAAATAATTAGCCAGACAGACATTGAACCACAAGCCATTGATCTTGCAGACATTAGAGAGACAAAAGGGGTCAGAGGTCACCCCTCTCAAAAGGATACACAGCTGTGATGGCCCAGTATGCAATGACCAGGGCCAGGAGGGCAAAGGTCAACAGCGGGTAAAACAGCGATGACATCACATGACCGATCGCCCTGCAAAGAAAAGAGGTGCGAGTCGCTGTCGTTGTGCTGGAGTGCGGGGCAACGGAAGAGCTTCGTGCACGATGGGCGAATCGCTTACCTGCTGGCTTCCTTGATGAGAGCGATGGCGATGAGGATGCGCTTGCGGAGGAAGATGAGCAGCAGAATGATGATCACCTCCAGTATGCACAGGATGATCACTGCAATACAACGCAAAGGAACGGGGTGGTGTCAGGACACTAGACCGGCTAGAGAGGGAAAACCAATTTGCACCCGTTTCAAAGTCCAGCACCAGATTTCTGTTCTTTAACCTCACTGTGCAATCTAAACAAAGACCTCAAGCGTCTCACAGAATGTTTCAAACAACTACAGTTCTTTATGACGAAGGGTCCGCAGGTACACTCATTTAGCATAAGGTCTCAACACTCTTTCCCAGGCCGTCTTGCAGACTTAGGAGCAGTTCTTAGAGCGGAAGAAGAGGATCATGGGAGCAGAGAAAAGTGGGGGAAGGGGATCCTGGAATTGAGGCAGGTGGACTCACTAAAAGCCAGCCAGGTCTGTCTCAGCTGCAGGTACACGGCGAAGTCAGTCTGCAGGCCCAGGTCCTTGATGGAGACGTCCGACCCAGGGACGCCTTTCAGAGAAGCGTACTCCATGTAACAGTGGAAGATTCCTGGAAAATCCAAGAACGGAGATCTCGCATCAAAAGAGCAATGAGCTACAAATAACAGGAATTCATTTTCCAATGAGGAGTGTCCTGGAAATACAATATCTAAAAGTCCCCATATCCATTCTCCAATATGAGTGGACTTGCTGTAGTTATTCATGTTTGAGCAACTGCCCAACTAACAGTGCAATCAGACAAAGTGTAACCATGGTCAAGAGAGAATAGTCAGCTAAAATTCCAGCTTGGACATTGCAAATCTGACCTCCTTATCTCATCCACTGGAGTCCTACTGCACTGCAGTGACTCCTGATCTCCTGCTGGGTAAAGTGCTCACGGATCCTTTCAGCATAAAAGTGCATTAGCAGCTGAAGATAGTATTATATTACAGTCACCTAGGTGGCCTAATAAGAGCTAGAGGTCAGACGGCGTACCGTAGCCAATGACGAGGATGACTAAGATGATCATGATCCAGACCATGATGCCTGCAAGGTACCGTAAAAGCACGATGAAGATGAGGCTGACGATCATGGCGATGACCAGGCCACTGCACAGAAACAGAGAGGATTAGAATCCTGGCCTGGAAAGAAGTCATTCTGATTTTTTTTCCCCAGCTGGAGGGGTTGGAAGGAAAAGGAGGTAGAGAGAGAGGACACTCACAGCAGAATCCAGTACCAGGACTGTGTGTAGTCCTCAAAGATCTTCATGGCCACCTGTCGCGCCTCCAGCACCATGTTGGCTTTCCTGTAGAAGCAACACGACCCTTAGTCATTTCAGAGGAGCTCAGGTGGGAGTCCAGTTCACTCCGCAAGCTACTGAACTCCGGCAAATTAGATCCAGGGCAGAACAGGATTGTGCCCACATGCTCATTTTTTAAAGATTAATCCTCATGTGTTTACAAACCTACATAGAGTTATTCTTTGTTTAAAGTTTATTTGCTTTTGACTGCTGTGAGCCAACATGAACAGCTCAGCTCATTCGAGAGTTTATACCTCCCTGCACAGAAGCCAGAAGTTCCTCCTATCAAGAAAATGGGCCCGGGTTTTGACATACAAGCTTCAGGGCCAGTAAATTGAGACAACACTACCAGTACTGGGATGGTTTTCTACTGCACCAGACAGCAACAGCAAAATCCCTGGAAAATTGGGATGAGTATCATACAATGCATAGCATGCATTATTGAGAGCGTTTCTGCACCAATATGGTAACCTTACAGTAAGTGGCCCCGACTAGAACAACTAATTGCATGGTTATTAATGGAAGCCAGATAACCTGTCACTGTTAAACTTATACATTTAGAATTTGGATGCCCTAAAAACAATGAGACACTACATAAGTCTACATAGTGCATTTATTTGCACTGTGAGGCGGTGAAGATGGCTGCTTTCCAGCAGTCAGCACTAGGGGAGAAATAAACACTGGGAATCGTGCAGTTTGGTGACAATCTATCGGCACACAGGTGAGATAGTCCAGGCTTGGGGAAGCTGTAGGAACAGACTGGTGGAAGTGAAGGATCCTGACACTTGGTTAAATCAGCAACGGATCAAACTGCTGTTCAGTGGGAGCCTGCAGGGATGAGAAAGTGCTGAAGAGTGGGAGGGTGCCAGTCCTCTGGGGAGCTGGCGGCAGGCCGGAGGGAGTGTGCCGGGCTTCAGTGAAACACGAGGAGCGCCGCGGCTGGCCGGACTCACTTGGCGCCTTCCAGCAGCTCGGTGACGTTGCGCACCTTCCCTCGCCCGTCGTTGAACGTGGTGTCGTTCCCCACCGTGATCACCCCCTTACTCGTCTGGAGAGCGGGGAAGCACCTGCGACTGACTGGCAGCCGGAGGGGAGAGAAGGGGGAGGGATTTAGAAACGGAGGTTCCCGTCTCCTGGCCTCAGGGTCCTAGAGAACCGGACTCCTTAAAATTTTAACATTGAGATTGTGTGGGGGATAAACTGTACCAGTTAAGGCATAACTTGGTCCAATTATCTCATCACCCAGATGTAGGGCTGGTTTAACAAAGAAAAAGACTTATCCAAGAAAACCGATGGGTCGCATTCGCAAAATGGTACATGAGAACTTGGAACCGTCAGTGGCTTCACTTAAGACCCACAGCATTGGAAACCTTAAATTCTCAATCAGATGGGCCCCAGCTCCAGCAAGCAGCTCAGAACAGCATCTCAGTCCTGCCCCAAGGGAGCCCAGCTTCTGGTGGTTATTATTTCAACCGCGTTTGGGTACTGATGCAAGTCGGTTATCTTGGTAAATGCAATCATACTGTCCGGCACTTTAATGAACTAACGTACCTTGCTCAAGGGTACAACAGCAGCGTGCCATCCACAATTTGAACCTGCAACCTTTCAGTCACGGGGCCAGAGGTCCAGGCTGCCGTGACCTAACCAAGCCCTTGTGTCCTATGCACAAGTAGCTTTTTGTGCCTTTAAAAATGGCCTATGGTCCTAGAAAGATATAGCAGATGGATTTATCAATCACTTCAGTTGGATCTGAGGGGGATTAGGTATGCGAAAGCTGAGTTGATCCATTTCCAAACTCCAGTTCATGACTGTGGTAATAATACCCTGGACAATCACCAAGCCTTCCAGTGTGTATAGTGTTTATTTTCTAGTTATAATTAACTGAGGAGGATCTGTAGAATTTTGTTTTCACTTAAGCAGTATTAAAGCGTTTCATGTCAATCCATGGTAAAAAAACAAAACAAATTAAATTATAATTCCACATTGGGCAGTGCAGTTGCAGAGTGGTTAGCACTGCCGCCTTGCTGCGCTGGGGCTCAGGGTTCAATTCTGGACCTGTGGTGCTGTCTGCGTGGAGTTTGTATGTTATTATATGGCCCCGGGTTCAAATGGGTTTCCACCCGATCCTCTCAGACCAAAGATATATTGGTAAAGTAGGTCAACTGGCTTCTGGGATAATTGGCAAACAGTGCGAGTATGCGTGTGCTTCTGTGTGTCCAGAGTGTACCCCGCCTTGCGCCCCTTTTCTGCCAGGATAAGCTCTGCAATCACATGCAGCCCTGAAGTGGAAGAAGCAGTTAGAAAATGGATGGATGGATGGGCGATTTCATATTGTAACCCAATAAAACGTGGTCAAGTCCAAGAGCGTGAATACTTTTGAAAGCCACTGTATTGGAAAATTTTACCATTGGTATTTAGGTCTTCAGAAATGTAGTAGAGTCTAAACAGAAACACATTCATAGTAGAGGTTCGCTTTGAAAAGAACAGTAAAAGAACACCCCCAAAGGGTTTCCTCCCCAGAGTGTTGGCACGAATTTCGGAAAACAAGCGCCTGTTCAGCAGGGGTCAAGCTTATACTTACATGGCTTGCTGGGGGTCAGCATGGCTGGACACAGACCGTCCCTCAGAACCTCCACAGCTGTCTGTAAGACAAAAATGCATGGCTGTCACAAACATCTGCACATGGGATGATGCTAGGAGCAAGGGCTGAGCTCTGGGGATCTGGAGCAACTTCACCCTGATCAATCAAGCAGGCGATCCATTTCATCACCTGCTTGATTTGGAGACCTGGGACCGAGATCCAATTCCCCTTCAGCCCTCAGGAGCCAGAGGTCTCTTAACTGAGCAGATTACTGGCTTAACTGACCTTTAATATACAGGGTGAGCTGCAAGGCTCACTGGAGTGGCCCAGAAAAGTGAACTAGGGCCTCCAGACTGGTTCCACTGGTAAAGGTACAGGTGGAGCTCAATGATCACAGGTTCGAGACAGGGTCATTTGACTAGTGCACAGCAGCTGGGACCCCTTACTACTATAGGGCGGCATTCGACAACATGGGCTCTCTCTCTCTCGAGGAGTCTCCCCTGGGGGTGGTGAAAGGACTCATAGTAGCCAATTTTTCACGTGTCCGTTCAATTATTCCAAACTGGGTGGGTCCAACAGAAAATGAGGAATCCTGAATTTCGACCCAGAGAAAGGAATGGCTCCAAAAGGAGGGTGTGCCCACATTCTCTCATGAGCTGCAGCCATGGGCTCAGTCGTAAACAACCGACAACTTCACACTGGCTGGAGATACGATATCATAAAGCTGGCAATCCAGGTTGTTTTAAAGGAGAAATAAAACCAAAGTAGGTGCCTTGCACACCACAGAATGTCACTGGTGCACAACACTCGAATGACTGAGTCCCCCCCAGGGCCTGCCCACCTTCCACTCAAAGGCCTCCTTCTTTTGCAGGTGCAACTCACCAGTTTAGAAAAAAAAATGTTTTCCTTGCAGAATGTCTGATAGTATTTCAGGTCTGCTGGGTTTGCGTAGGCCTTCAGTAGTGTCATGAAGCGATCCGGACACTCATCAACACAGATCTGCCAAAAGGGAAGTCACACATCAGCCACTGAGCACCGCCTCGAGTCACCCTGAACATGGGCCACTGCCCACTTCGAAAATCTTAATCTGAAAGCTGGCACAGGACAGTTCTCAGTGTTGGCAGGTGCAATAGCCAAGTGCTTCATTCATATATGACTACAGTGCAATCATTGGACATTTGCCTTTCTGGGAAACAAAACCCCAAATTGCACTTCTACATTTCTAGTCATATTGTAGTTAACTGTTCCATTGTTACAAACTGAAGTCTGTTCCGTTATCAAAAAATAATAGGCATTTTCGTACGGTTTCGATACTCCCATTGAGCGTTTGCATTCAGGACCTCCTGAAGAGAGGTCAAGGGTCACGCGGGTGATGGACCTCACCTGCGTCGTGGGACACTGGAACTCCAGCAGGACCAGAGGGCTGGCACACTTCATGATGTTGAAGTAGAACAGGTTCCCCTTTTTCCTGGAAATAAAGAAACACGCAAAGCCAAGGCCTTGTTAGAACAAACAGGGGGCAGAGAAACTCTCGTTTACTTAATGACCACCCATTGGCTTTCTATCCCTTTAAAAGACTGGATTCTAAAGAAATAAGTGGAGTTTTAATCTTGTTTGGCCTTTAAAGAAGATCAGGACTGCCTGATCCGGGTTCTTTGGACTGGGCGTCTACTGTTCTGGAAAACTAGTGTCTCCTGGTCATCAACTTGCTGAGCTCCCAACAACTTAATTGGATTAAGCATCTTAATTAAGCTTTCCAGGTCTCTGCTTGTTGACCATTTAAAGCTGCAGGGCTGGTGTTCTTGCACCCAGGCTGCAGAGCCTAGCTTTTAATGAAGAGTATCAAACCTGTGGACATTAAGGTCCAAGAATTAAAAATTAGGCCTTAATCGGGGATCCCCAATCCTAATACAGGAGGACCAGTGCATCTGTAAATTCTCTGGTAAAATGGCTCTTAAACAGTAATGAGCTGCAGCTTCTTGGGTTTCTAGTGCTTTAAAGAGAGCTAGAAAAAATGCAGAGACACTGCCTGCTTCTTCAGGACCAGGCACCAGTGAAAAATGTTCAAGTTCAATGCTCTTCCTCACATTCTAGGGTACTAATGACAAAAGAGGTTCAACAGTTTAAGAAGGATTAGCTGAAGTACATCACTACATCCATAACTCCCAAAACAGGAGTCCTGAGGTACAAATTCCTTGGTTCTCAGAAAAAAAAATGAACTTCTCTTAACTCTCAACAGGTTTTTAGACGCTTCCCAAGTCAGTAAAGCACACTGTTGCCTCTGTGTACTAAAAGCATCTTTGCAAAATTTTACAAAAGAAACTATACTGGGCATCCAGAGAAACCTACCCCTATTCATGCATGCATGCATGGTTTTGGAAAATTCAAGTATACGGATTTTGGATATTGATTAAATAAATTAATTGTAATTACAATGATTACAGGCCTGCAGCTCTCAACTGGCTACCCAGTAAGATAAGCATGGTTGAGCCTAGTCAGTACCTGGATAGGAGACCTCCTGGGAATCTATGGTTGCTGCTGGAAGCGGTGTTAATGGGACCAGCAGGGGGTGCCCACCCTACGGTCTGTGTGGGTCCTAATGCCCCAGTATAGATGACGGGGACACTATACTGTAGTGGATGCCATCCTTTGGATGAGATGTTAAAACAAGGTCCTGACTATCAGTGGTCATTAAAGATCCCTGGGCATCCCGGTCATCCCGGTGTCCGGGCCAAATATCTCCTGCCTTTACCTTGGCCTCCAAATTGTCCCCATGTACGACTGGCTTACACTTGCCCTGCAATGGACTAGCATCTCGTCCAGGGTGTACCCTGCCTTTTGCTTGTTGCTTGCCAGGTAGGCTCTGGCTTCCTGGGACACCGTATAGTATAAAGTAGTTTGGCAAATGACATGACAATGATTGCAAGAACTAGTCTTTAACAGCATTTCAGGTCCTTCTGTAATAAAGGATCTAAATAACGAAAACAACCATCGTTTCTAAACTGGACTAAGAAGTACATATCCCCGAAAAGCAGAGACCGAGAGAGTAGTGCAGTGATACTCACTCCAGTGGGGTGCCAGCCTGTCCACAGAACTGCCCTCTGCTGTCAGTGGGGTAGATCACCTTTCTTGGGTCACCTTGAGACCAGGCTGGGCAAAGACATAGGGGACACCATTAGAACAGCAGGGGCTCCAGTGAATTGCCTCTCCACATGAGCAATCAGCTATATCCCATTGAAGCTGCCTTGTTAGCGGTTCACAGGTGCAGGGTGGCACCAAATAGCTCAGACACCCCAGGAGAGCATTTATACACCCAGTCAATGTCTGAATACCAGAACGGATTTGTCTAGTCACTTATTCCACATTTTTAATGATTTCCATGTACCTGATACATTTCTGAAGTCTCAAGCAGTTTATGAATTGAAAATGATCATTGTTCAAAATCAAATCATATTGGTTCCAATAACTCAAAGCTGTCAAGATGAGTTTGTTTGCGATGCGGTGGCTCTGTGGCTGGAAGGTTACCGGTTTGTATCTCGCAGCCAGCAGAGGAATCTAACTCTATTGGGCCTCTGGGCAAAGCCCTTAACCCCAACTGCTCCAGGAGCGCAGTATAAATGGCTGACCCTGCGCTCTGACCCCAGGCTTCTCTCTGTCCATCTGTGTGTCTCATGGAGAGCAAGTTGGGATATGTGAAAAGACAAATTCTTAATGCAAGAAATTGTGTATAGCCGAAAAATTGATTTTATCTTATCAACTACACCAAGCAAGGAATTTCAGATGAAGGAACTTCGAGATCATGTTGTACTAGCCTGGCAGAGCTGGCACAGGTACAGGGAATGAATGCGTGTCCGGACAAGCGCCTGGTGCCCTTGGAGGATAGAGCCGAGTGCCCTCTTGCGCCAGCAGCAGAGCCACCGCGCCAGTCCCATCTCACACTTACCCACGATGCCCACGATAAAGTAGCCGATGATGGCGACGATGAAGAGGATGCAGCAGATGATGTCAGTGCAGCCCCTGGGGGAGGGCAATGGGAGAGTCTAGTTAGTGCTACCACAGGGGTTCCCAATCCTAATCCTGGGGACCCCTATGCCTGCTGGATCACTTTACTGTAGCCCAGCTCCTAACCTAGTCCTTAGCTGAATGGTTGCTTCTACTCAAAGGTTCGAGATTTTAAGTGACTTCAATGCTGTAGTTAAGGAACTCCAACAGGTTTAGGAAACGGGAAACAAAAGAAGAATTCAAATGAAACCTGTTATTCAGTCTATTAAGGATTCAGGTGTGGAGGAACCCAGGACCAAGACTGGGAACCCCTGAGCTACTGGACCTTTAGATTAAGTAACACCCCCTCCACCCAGTCTCCCCACACTGACCACCAGCCCACACTTCCTCTCTCTTACCGGTTATGAATGGGTCCTTTAAAACTGGGGTCATACTTCTGCGGTTCCCCTGCAGAAATAAAGAAAATAAACTCTTTAAAGACAGAAAACACAAACCCACAGAGCTACTGTATTTCGTCTTGACTTATTGATTCTTTCTCTGTGAGCTCAAAAGTCATCTTGCATTTAACTCAGCAATTTATTACTAATGCTGACAGAGCTTGTGTTTTCTCTCCCTGCCCTGCATCGCACTAAGTGAAACGCTGGCCCAGGGGCACACCCAGCAGAAACCTCCTGCTGGATTCTTGCCATGACTGTCATTCCATTTTCAAAGCTCTTGATTGCTGCAGTATTTAATCCACAACACCAGAGGGCAGCACTGAGCTAAACTGCTGTTAAATGGCCACTAGAAAATGTTTTATCGTTTTAAGAGATGCTCATTTTTTGTTTGAAAACAAATGAAGGAGGACTGCTAAAATTAGAAAATAAAACGGGAGGCAGTGAATAAATGTATCCCTCTTCTCAGAAATTGTGGTGATAAATTAAGGTAGAGCACACATTTCAGATTTTCCCTAAATATGTATCCTCTGGTTTCACTCAAACAAAAAGGCAAGAAAAAAAATTAGAAGTAGAAGCTCCAGGAAAACAGCCTCCAGAAGGAGCGTCCAAGGCTCCTCAAGGCTGGTTTAAGTGCAGTAATAAATATTGCAGTTTTGACTCCACAGAATAGCATGCTTGGAAAATCAGAAAAAGCAGTGAAGATTAAAATATCCTCTTTATCAAGCATCGGGATTCTGTTGTGTAACAGATAAGCAACAGTTTTTGGAGATATTCCAGACCAAACAGTACTCTCCGATTTAGGGCTTAATTTTAAATCTCCAAAGGTTTGAACCTTTTCAAACCTCCAAAAAGCTGGATGGACACAGATTCTGTCCTCAAGGATCAGAAGACCCTGTATGCGAGTTACCTTGGTGTTTAAGTGCCCAAACACGTCAGGGTTTCAGATGCCAAAGGGAAAACAGCAGTGCTTCTTCTACACAAATCTCTTCTGCTCTTTGTGGGGATCAGGAAAAAACAAACTTGATTGCACTGCACACAGTGCTTCTATTAGCACCAAAAACACCCGTGTAAATGAAAGTCATCCAAAAATCGAGTTTAGGTTGTGCTAAAAGAAAGGGCATTTCTCCTGAATACAAGAAGTCAGGGCTGTTTACACAGAAACGTTCTGTGGAACAATTTCACACCCCTTCCTTAAGGAGTGAATATTTCAATACTGGTGTAAAAGGGCATTATAGGCACTTTCTTGTATAATGGAAAAACAAACTTAAGATTCTCCTACAAAAACAAAATTAGCATCAGCGTTTACTCCCAAGATGGAGCAGAATTGGTTAACACCCTGATAGCTTGATCTTTGATCTCTCCCCCACACAGAGGAATGTTTTCAAGCAAGGCTGGGATAAGGCCATGACATAAAGCAGAAGTGTCTAACTCTCCAGCACACACCCGCAGGTTCTCGGAATCTCTTCACCCCACCGGCTCCTGCCGATCTGGGAAAAGAGCTTCGTCAGGTCTCGAATTCGGGTCACTCGGATCCGAGCTGGACCAAACACTTGCCGACACTCAGTCCACGCCGACAGAAAAGGGTCTGGTACATTGCCTTCTAGATACAGCACCGCCCCACCCTTCGTTTCCCGCACGAGCTACAATTTCAATTCCCAGGACGTCGCCACAAGCTCCGGAGATCCCAGTGCGGTCAGGCCACTGGCTCCACCACAGAAGAAAGTGACAGTACAGCATTCACCAGAAGAGCAATAATCAGCCGAATAACTGCCCTCTCCTGTAGCAGATTTGACAAGGAGTAAGGACTGTACAACCCCTTATTTCCACAATATTAAATACCTTTGCCAGGATTCCTTTTTGCTTCCACATATTTACATTCTACTGGACAATCATAAATGTACACTCATCTCAGAGGCCGTAGATACGTGGTGTAGGCCTAGGCAAATTAAAATATTTTATATTAAATTTTTATAAATCCATATTGAAACGTATTATTGAATATTTGTAAGGGTACCATGCATAGCGAACATCGATCATGGTAAATAGGTCTACACCAAGTGGTACCCACTTCTCCCCAAACCCACCTCCCCTGTGGGGGGCTTGGAGAAGGGGCTTCAGTAGTTTCCCCTATGCCCTGTGTCAGTAGGCAGCCAATACTCTAATACCGCTGTACTCACTGAGGCACTCTGAGGGCTGAAGACAGGATTCAGGCGCAGGTTTAGAAAACAAGAAAACAAGCAAACACGTAACCCATGAACAATAGCCAGGAACAGGCGGAGTCCAAACCAGGAAAGCTCCGAGTGAAGGACCACAGGGACACACAGAAACAGGAAGCCAGGGCTGAAACCCAGAGGAATCATAAAGCAGAGTACAGGGCCAATCCAGGAACACACAGAGAAGGCAAGTACAGTTGAGACACAGAAAGTAAGAGACTGGACAACACTAAGAGTAGTAACTGATGAGCTAAATTCATTCTATGCTCGGTTTGAGGTCAGTAACGCAGACCCAGTCATGAAGATTCCAGAAATCCAAGACGGAAACCCACTGATCACCTCCAGAGCAGATGTGTGTAAAGTCTTAAAAAAGACCAGTCCACACAAGGCTCCTGGCCCGGATGCCATCCCTGGCCGCATTCTGAAGGCATGTGCAGACCAGCTGGCAGATGTCTTCTCGGACTTATTCAATCTCTCCCTAGTTCAGTCTATAGTTCCTTCCTGCTTTAAGAAAACCACCATTGTCCCCGTTCCTAAGAAACCCAGAGTCAGCTGCCTAAATGACTACCGCCCTGTTGCACTCACATCAGTTATCATGAAGTGCTTCGAGCGGCTGGTCAAAGCACACATCACCTCCTCACTGCCCGACACCCTAGACCCACTGCAATTTGCGTATCGCCAGAACAGGTCAACAGAGGATGCTATTGCCACTGCCCTCTCACACCTGGATAAGAAAGGAACATACTGTATGTGAGAATGCCATTTGTTGATTACAGCTCAGCATTCAATACCATAGTGCCCTCAAAGCTTGTCATCAAGCTCCAGGACCTGGGACTGAACACCTCCCTCTGTAACTGGATCCTGGACTTCTTGACAGAACGTCCACAGGTGGGCACCAACATATCCTCTACCACTAAACACTGGAGCCCCCCAAGGCTGTGTGCTTAGCCCTGTCCTCTACTTCTTATTTACTCATGATTGTGTCGCCAGGCATAACTCAAACTCCATCATTAAGTTTGCGGACGATACAACAGTCATCGGCCTGATCACAGATGGTGAAGAGTCTGCGTACAGGGAGAAGGTTAAAACCCTGGCAGCATGGTGCCAGGAGAACAACCTCTCTCTGAACATCACTAAGACCAAGGAGATGATTGTGGACTATTGAAAACACGAGGAGGTCACACACCTATCTACATCAGTGGGACTGCAGTGGAGAGGGTCAGCAGTTTTAAGTTCCTGGGAGTTAACATCTCAGAGGACTTAACCTGGACCCACCACACCAACACCGTGGTCAAAACAGCACGGCAGCGCCTATTCTTTCTCCGTAGGCTAAAGAGGTTTGGCATGCCATCACATATCCAGGCCAACTTCTACAGGTGCACTGTTGAGAGCATCCTGACTGGTTGCATCACTGCCTGGTATGGGAACTGCTCCGCCCGGGATCGCAAAGTACTGCAGAGGGTGATGAAGTCGGCGCAGCTCATTACTGGCTGTGAGCTACCAAACATCCAGGATATCTACTCAGCTAGATGTCTGAAGAAGGCCAGGTCCATTCTCAAGGACCCCAGTCACAAACGCTTTTCCCTCCTACCTTCCGGTAAACGGTACCAAAGCATTCAGTCCAAGTCCAACATACTGCGGAACAGCTTCTACCTTCAGGCAATAAGACTGCTAAATAGCCAACCTGCAGCTCCTTTAGCAAATCACCTGCAATGGCTACATGGACACACAGTTTTCACTGTATTCAGCATAACCGCACTACTTGTATATATTGCATACACCATGGACACATAGCAGCTCTACTCATATTGGGTTTTATTCCGTTTCTATTACATCTATTACCTCAGTTCTGCGATTTTTGTGATTTCTGTGATTCTTGTGAGATAGCAGAAAAGACATTTCATTGCCAGCAACTACTGCTGCACGCTGTATTGTTGTGCATTTGATAAACTTGATTGATAACTAATAACTAAGACTAAGACTATGCACCAGAGGATGAGAAGGGGGGTCTTAAATACCAGATTATATTAGAGTCTGAAAGGTGGTACTGATTAACCACAACTTTGCTTTGGTAGGCAAAGACTGAATGACGGGATTGGCGCTGCGAGTCTGGTGTGATTGTTTGTGGGCCGACAAGCACAGGTATGACGAAAACATGCCAATGAAGCTCTTGAAATACATGAAGGAGCTCACTTTAGCCACTCCTGCTGCACAACAGCCTCCCCCTTCAAGGGGAGGAGTGAGAAACTGCTTCACGAGTTGAATTCAGGGACCTGGGAGATTACACAAGCACAGAGTGGACTTGAGCCAGGACAATGAGGTTCTCACTACCTAGTGTTACCACAGTTTCTATCTACTGGTCCTCCAACACCAATTCCAGCACCAACCAGCTTCTCTTTACTACTGCAGTGGGCAGTCCTCATCTTGGAGGGCAAGTGTACCCACAGGGTACTAAACCGCCTCATTACAGGGTTAACTGGACCAATTTAACAGCTTATCCCAGCTAATCAGCTGCTTGACACCCTGCAGAGACCCCCTGACCCTCCAGGACCAGGACTGGACACTTCTGCCCACCCCATTACTAACCAATCCCAGCCTCGGTCACTCCCCAGTCTCTGGGCAAGACGAGGGGCTGTTGCCAGTATTATCAATTCAGCTCGTTGAGAAGCAACACCTTGATCTGGTTAGAAAAGGCCACAAAATTAGCTCACCTGCACACAAGGTGCATTTTATGCAGATGGGTAACCCAACGAGTTCAATTCCTGCTGCCTGGCCAGACCTTTCCGCAGTGTGTCTTTAACACAGTGGGTGTGGGCAAGAGGCGGCTCCTCCTTGTTTGTTTGAGCAAGTCAGCTTCGGAAAGCAGATTTTCCAAACCTTGAAAGAAAAAGTCTAAGACAGAGCGGCCAGTCTCATCTCTCATCGTCCCTGGGCAAAGGCAGGACCATGTTAGCAATGCTCAGTTGCCTTCCACCTCGATACCTCCAGGATATCTGACCTTTCTCAAAACTTTCCCAGAGAATTCCCAGCCAAGGCTGTAAAGGAGGTGTGACTCACAAAGCCCTGAAATTCGATAGCCCAACATTGCACAGGGACAGCGCAGGAATGCCCGGCTCCTGCATTTTCCTGCAAACTGATCTAAGGCTCTGGACTACAACAGGTTGGGCAACAGTGCACAGCTGTTTTTAAGCTCAAGCTACGATATAACAGGAGCTCTACAAACACCCGATAAAGAACCAGAGGTTGTGTTTTAACAGCATGGCAGTTTGTTTTTGCAGGTCTGCCGAAAACTCGGTGCACGTTGTACATCTCGGCTTCCTCACTCCCACACAAGCACACCCAGAGGACATGCATGCACAGTCAGACAAACAAAGTGACTTTACCATGTTTTCCATAGTAGTTCTCTTCTTCACCTCCCATCTTCTCCTCCGTTTGGTTTTTATGTCCACCTTTACGGCAAGAAGAGGCTCACCAATTTTGCAGTTTTTTTTTTTTTGTTTGTTTTGCGGGCTCTTTCCTTTCTCAGTGTCGTTCTCTCTTTCAGCACCCACTTCCTTTTCCTCTCTGGGTAAGAAACTAGTCAGACCAGCACTGGACTGATTTAAATAACACTAGGCCTTACCTTTCTATTCCCTGCACAGTCCTCCCCTCTGTCTCTTTCCCCTCCCTTTCTCACACTTCCTCTTTCTCTCTCTCTCCCTCCCTCTCCCTCTCTCTCCTGAGAGCAGGCCCCACACATACAGCACTCCTCCCTCCACAGCCAACTCAAACAGCAGATACTGAGAGATAAAACCAGCCCACAGCTGAAACAGCACGTCACTATGCCCCAGCAGCCCACAGGCAAGGCACTCAGGGACTATTTCATCACTCTTTCAGACTCAAGCAACAGCTTTTTCTTTCTGTCCTGCTGTTGGGTTATGAGAAAAAGCAGTCTGCATCTAGGCTATTCATGCTTATTCAAGACAGCTGGACTCCTTGACTTGGCAAATTGGTTCACTGCTTGAGAAACTGAAGGATTTCCCCCTTCACCCCAATTTCTACCCCTTCTAAAAATTAAATAAAGTTACCAGTTGGCCTCCTAAGCCCTCTAAACCAGTTGAGACAGGACACAGTTATAGAGCTGCCCCTAAACCGAAAGAAATTAGCACATAAACGCAGTTCGACTAAACTAAAACAGACCGACAACTCAGTTACTGAGTGTTGCTGCCTTGCAATAAGCATTGAAAATATTCTTCTTTATTTATTTCATTCCTGCCCATTCACTGTTTGTTCTGATTTATGTCCCCCTCATTTTAAAGTCAGAGTTGATCTTTTCAAGCCCTTGAGGGCAGACCCCTCCCGCCGAAATCAATAACACCAATCAGCTGTTCTGTCTTCCTGCTGCTGATCAGACAAAATGAGCAGCTGATCACAATAACTAATTTGATTGCTATTAAAGCGCTTAAACCAAATCCTCAGGTTCATTGAGTCTTTCCTCTGCTGTAAAAAATTCATTTAAGCTGTTGCTTCTATTAGGAATATAACAGGGTTTTAAAGATACCTGATATAACCTATAGAACAGTGGCCATCTATAGGACTAATACCTGCACAATACAATCTTTCTGCCCAGCTGAGGCATTGAAATGAATTCATTTAAAGTAGAACGAGAATTGACAGTAGGGATACCCTGACATTTCCAGCTGGTCACTTTAAAAAAAATGTATTTATATTGGTGCTCTGCTGAAGACCTATTCACTATTCTAATTATCAGACAATATGTGTGAATGATTGATCAATTGTACAGATTTGCATAGGCAAGCCATTGCAAATTAGAAGTGTCCTATAGATCCATTACTCTCGATGTAGAGAACAGCCTCCCTCAGACTTCAATCCAGGCGCACATGTTGTCTCAACACTGTTGGCTGGTCAGAAACCAGACAAACTACTGACAAACGTCTCAAAGAGGTCATTTGAGGACAAATAAGACTGTAATGAATTCTAATTCAGAACTTTGGTTTTAAAACAAAATTCCCATTCACAACGCTATAGTACAGTGCTATTTGTTTTGTGAGTCAAACAAAAAGATGGTTTAATTGCTTGCAGTGGTGGCTGAATTGTGATCTAATTATCTCTGAGACAAGAAAAATGACAACACCCCCACAGTCCATTTCTATTATGAGCTCTGAGAGGAAACAGGCAGCTCATTCTGGAGGCTGCCCAGACTAATATTCAAACATTACACCAAGGCCTCTTTCTAGCGCTCTGTCATAATAGCAATCAATCTTGCCTTATAAAAAGCATTCTCCCTCCCTGACACTCAACATTATACTGCCACCTAGTGGCCACATTGGTATACAACCACTTGAAATAGCGTGCGTCCACGAGGCCTGCTCTCGCAGAAGAGGCCCTCCTGAGAGGGTGGAGTCATGTGGGGAGTGAGCCACATCTAAGTAACCACTCCCATTCTGCGAGCTTTTGCTGTCTGAGTATTACAGAACACGAAATCCAACAGCCTTTTGAAATGCATAATTCTCAATATTACCTTACTCCTGCTGCCTGTGTAACGAATACACCCCTGCATATAACAGGGATAGAAGAGGAGTTCTCCTTTAGCTCAGCTGGCAAGTTCCCTGTTGCGTGACGCCGGAGACCCGGGCTCATGCCCAGGCAGTGAGGGACGTACTGGCAGGGCAGGAGGGGCAAGGGCGGAAACCCCAAGAACCGTTACACCTGCCTCTTTTCAAGGAAAACCCCAAATAATGTTAATGGGAGTTACGCTGCTTGTCCATAAGTCATTACGGATGAGATTTGCTGCACCAGCAGTGACAGCAGTAGTAGCTCACACAGCACTTACATACCAGGAGAGGTGTCCCTGCTGAAGCCGGGAGATACCTGATTTTCTCACAGGACTTCTGGGATACACATTGTCTTGTCATAAAATGTCAAGACCTCAGCAAGAGCAGCTGCATGGCTAAATTAAAGGCTAAGCTGCCAGATACGCATGAGTGTGTGTTTGTGTCTTTTCCATTTTGTGCCGGGTGTTGTCTCAGCTATGCAAGCCTACCTCTGTGACAATGTTCACTGCATTAACAAGACAGAAACTCTGCCTATATGGTCAGTGTATATCAAAGAATTAATTAACCCTTGAAGGGAAACAGACCCAAAATCTTACAAGCAGGCACCCAAATATACAGAAGCATATACAGCATGTACCACAGATGCACACACAGTATGTGTGTATGCTTGCAGAAGCAGAATGCTTCCAGTCACGTGCCCAGCATCTCCTGCTCACAACTGCGATGTTTGAAAATGCATGCCTCTTTCAGAAGCTTTTACAAGCTTTATCTCTCTCATCTAGCTGGGAGAGAGGAGAATAAGGGAGAATTTGGGGAAGGAATTCCCACGTACTGGTGTGGCTGAGACTGGACAGCACTATCCTCCACATGTTCAGGACAAGATGAACAGGCCCCGAAAGTCTAGACAGAAAGGAGGTTAAGCAACACACTGTCTCTTCTGTCTTTCCTAGCACTTGGTAGGATGGATTATTGTTCAATAAAGGGAACTTGCCCAGCCTGTTCTGGCTGTGAAACACTGCACAGACATTTACATTAAAACCACAGGAGGTACACACTGGTCTGCTCACAGTGAGGTGCATATACTGTATCATTAGGCTTCAGTCAGAGTGAGTGAGCAATTTTTAGAAGAAGGCATTTTCAGCAGTTATGTCACCCTGTAGCTTACCACTGGCAGTGAGCTAGTTAAGCGGCCCTTAACTAAAGTTAAGTTTAGCAGCCCCCTAAAGTTAAGCTTTGAGTAGGGTATCCAGAAAAGCTCTATATAAGCGTAAGGAATTATTATTAGAGCTGCCCAAGCAGGAGGAAGGGCTGTGCCCCACAATGCAGAATGACTCACAACACATGTGACTGCTTCAAGAGCAAAAGTGAAACCTGAGCCCGGCACGCACAGTGCAGAAAATACCATTATTGGAACGTGCATCTCAGGAGGCACAGTGGTTAGCACAACTGTTTCTCAGATCCCGGGTTCGATTCCAACCCAGGGGAGCCTGCACATCCTATCATTTTTCACAGGCTGAAAGATATGCTACCATTGACACTGTGGTATAGTCACAGTCACATAAGTGACTGACCACTTTGAACTGTGCGCTTGGGGTCCATCATGAGGAAGGCAGCTGTGTTCCCCCCCACCTCGTTGCCCAACCATGAGTGCAGAGGAGTTCAAGCCTCTCCACTGCCCAGGTCCTGACAACAGGGCATGAGCCTCTGCAGACATAGAGATGCATGTCGATGCCACAGCTCGAACAGCAGGTTTGGTCGGAGGGGATGCAGAAGACTCTTTCACGCAGATGGAAACACGTGACGTAACTCCAGTGCAGCAATCTTCATGAAAGGCCACAACTGTATCAGGTAGGCCATTTTTTCTAGTTTTCCCTACATTCTTTATGCTTCGATATGACGTCTCAGCATGTACCACAACTCCCTCCCTGCATTGCAGCCTGCTTTAACCATGAGTCCATGGACCAACACTTTTACCAAAGCAAATCTACAGCAGAGTCCATGTGGTGCAGTTATGCAAGAAAAACTACAGGCTACAACTTTTTCTCTATTGTTTTGCTCGCTTTTGTACTCTGTATTTTTGAGGTAGAGTTAAGTCTCCTACTAAAATGTCAGTATTGTCATAGTATGAATTTGTGATGCTTTGAAAGTTAAAGGGAGGGTGCTCATGGCTCAAGTACTGGGAATTTTCAGCTGAATAGATTTTTTCCGGGACAAGGAGGGGATGGTGGGCTTTGTGAGGCCCGACACAGACTTTCCTTCCCCCCTCTTATCCAGAACAACCCCCAGGCCTCAATCCTGCTGGAAAACCAGTGTAATTGTTTCCGGTCAATTTTTTTGTAGATTGACGAATTGCTCTGGTGATGGGGAAAACAATGACGTGAATAAAATACATTTTTTTTCATTTCTGCATTGTCTCTTCATTTAAAAACGATTTCAGTAAATTACACCCGTATGTTTTAAAAACAGGGCAGCGCGGTGGTGCAGGGGTTTGTATAGGTCCAACACAGCGCTTGGGCCCAGGGTTCAATTCTTAAGGGTGCTGTCTATGTGGAGTTTGTATGTTCTCCCAAAAATGTGAGTTTTCTCCGGGTGCTCTGGTTTCCTCCCAAAGACCAAAAAACATACTGGTGGGTTAATTGGCTTCTGAGATGGAGTTAAATTGACCTAGTTTGTACAGAAGTGTGACTGCAAAAGCCCCTGGAGTTTTAGTCTAGATTTTAGGCTGAAAAATGCCCCCAGTACATAGGAGTTTGCATATGACTCCACTTCTGTAAAACAGGAATCAGGCAGGATGCTGTTCACTGCTGTACTGTTAGAAACCAGCTCCCAGTTTGAACACAGAAAAACAGGAAAGGCTCCTGCCTTCTCCTGATTAACATGACTTATGTAGATGTTTAACCCATTTAAAAGGGTGAAATGAAATATATTTGTTGACAAAAACATGCTTTATATAAATAAACCTCAGCCTGTGAAGAATACTTCTGCCAGGAGCACTGCTCCAGAGGTGTGGGAGAATTTCCCTGTTGCCAGACATTCGAATGTCCATCACACAGCGTGCTGCACTGGTACACAGTAAAATTACCATTTGGGCCGGCTCTCTTACTCAGAATGACTTCTATTCCAGGGGTGTTCCCTGAGTCAGTCCGAGTGAGACTCCCGGCTCAGAGGAACACAGTAGCTCCCCCACCCAGGATTTGATCTGGACCATCCAGTCCAGACATTTGAATCCCAAATGATGTGCAATCCTCCCAGTCAGAAAGCAAAAGGTGTAAGCGTATTTAAAACAGAGTGAAGCACTGGGAGGTGTTTCACAGACCAGAATGGAGACCGTGACAGCAGAAAGGCTCTCTTGAAGATGACAGAGAGTGTTTATCTTTATAGAAAAAATCCCTAGACACACATTTACTGGTATTCACCAACTTGCAGTACAGAAGGGTTTCATTCCGCACAACCTTAAGCCAAAATTTACAGAAGTCGGAACGCACTCTTAGATTACACATACAACTGTTGTTATTACAGTACTGCAACAATGCATCCATTCATTTTCTAACCACTTCATCCAATTCAAGGTCACAGGAGAGCTGCAGTCTTTTGAGCAATGGTCACAAGGCAGGATACACCCTGAATGGTAGACAGGGCAGAGAGACACAAACACGCACACACCAGGGTCCATTTTCCCAAAAGCCAGTTAAACTACCAGTATGTCTTTGCCCTGTTTGAGGAAACCCATGCGAACAAGGGTGACACCATGCAAACTCAACACTGGCAGCACACCAGGTCTGGAATTGAACCCAGGGCCCCTGCACTATGAGGCAGATATCCTACCTCAATAATTCCTTTTTTGCAATATTATTACAGTATACTGTACTCTTGCACAGTAATTGTAACAGTGCCTTAATTCAGCAGCAGAATGCTTTTCAGACATGAATAATATATAATAACAATAAACTTTATTTCATATAGCGCCTTTAAAAGGTGGCTTCTCAAAAGCTCTTTACAGAATAACCACAACAATTAAAAAAATATACAAGATATGCATGATGACAATACACAGTTAAGAGGAGACAGCAGATGGTGGTACTAAATACAGTAGGAGCAGAGGGGTAAAGAACAGAACCAGTTAAGTAAAGGTTCTTCTAAAGAAGAAGGTTTTGATTCTAGATTTAAAGGAGTTTAGAGAATGTGACTTTCTGATATCCTAGGGGATAAAGTTCCAGAGCTTTGGGGCAGAACAGGAGAAGGTCCTGTCACCCGCAGAGTGTAGACGGGCTTGGGGGACACATAGGAGACCAAGATTTTGAAGTCGACATGAAACATGACAAGAAGCCAGTGCTAGGACTCCAGGATAGGAGTGATGTGATCAAAAGTGAAAAAAAATGCAAATAAAAGGGTAACACTGCAAACACACAGCAGAAGTTATTCCAGACTCATGGAAGAGAAGATATGCACACAGGACAGTGCGGAACAAGACTAAGCTGCATGCGATTTTTTTTAACGGAAAGATGGATTTATGTGAGTCCGAGACTATCTGAATTCATTTGGCTGATGCTTTTATCCAAAGAGCTTAACTCTACTAAACTATGAAAGCGTTAATATTAACTATCCCTTATTAATAATAAGTAATGTATAAAGAGTTAGAATGACAGCACAGCAGATAATAAATGTTAGGTTGCTTTAAAAGACAAATAGATCACAACACAGGATTAGTCATTGACTACACACATGAATTATTCACTTTTGGAGGCCATCTTCCGGGAATGTAATTTAATACTAAAAACATTCGTGGTCATCATCTTGGAATATTAAACTCGTCTTCTTTCGGCTTCTTCCCACACGGAGTAAAACAAGGTAGCATTGAAGCCGATCCAGATATTCCTCTACTGGGTAAGGACAGGGAAAGCTGCTGACTGCTAGGGTCTGCCTTCTCTTTTCCCTTAAAGTGTAGCCAAGAAAAACTCCCCAACTTGCCGACTGACATCTGTATTTCACAGGCTCTTCCGACCGACAGAGGGATCTGCCTGGCTTATCACACTGAGCACACAGCTGCTGTCAGCTCCTGACTCAGTGACGAGAGCCTCTTTAAAGACAGCACTGACAGGCGGTGCTCTCATGGTGGCCTCACCCTGGCCCTCCAAGGCAGGTGAAGCTGATCAGCGAGAGACTGCAGCAGGGCCAGAGGACAATGGCCAGGGAACTCCCAGCCTTCAGCAGTCTGACTGGCCAGTGAGAGGGTGTAGACACACAGCCTTGTTGTTACTGCTCAGACAGTATGACACTGGGCTGCTTCATCTCACACAGAAAGGGATCAGTCCTATAGTTTGTGAAACAGAAAGGCACAGGAAGCACAAGACCTGGAAACAAAGCTGGTCTTGAATCCCCACCACCTAGAACAACATCTTCGACCATCGTGCAACCTGCAATTTGTGGTCAGAATAATCTGTTTTTTATCTCTTTTCTTTCCATCTTGGAGAGCTCCAAAACCTGACGAGTGCCACCGCCTATATATTTCCTTACTTCTTTATTTAAAGTAACATCTTTTCTTCAGAAAAAGCTCCCCGGATTTAATTTCTGGACTTCACAAACCATTTGGGATGGTCTCTACCAGGCACCGCCCACCCACGAGATCATTTGTTCAGCATACATGTTGCTCACTGCTGATTGGAGGAGAGGCTTGTCGCTCACTGATGTCTATGCCACCCTGCAGTTACCCGTGAATATCGCTGGGGTCGCTGTTTTGCTGCGAGCCAAAAGACTCCTGTCTTATTCCAATCTTTGAACTGCTCTGGAATATTGGTAGCAGTCAATAAATGACAGATTATGACGAATTTTGGT
Organism: Lepisosteus platostomus; assembly: GCF_059453375.1. NCBI lineage: Eukaryota > Metazoa > Chordata > Actinopteri > Semionotiformes > Lepisosteidae > Lepisosteus > Lepisosteus platostomus. The sequence continues at coordinate 17,794,439 of NC_142623.1, forward strand.
GGGAGGCTCCGTGAGCCCATCGAAATTAAACGTATACGTCATTCACAGTACATTACAGTCATCCAATAGTTCGACTATTGGAGGAAAGTAGGCACAGTCCTCGGTTTCCCGTATGTATTAGGATCGCAGCCATGAGCTGAGTTCATGAATCCGCGGCCTACCCAAATTAGGAGTGTATAAAAATAATAATCAAATGTCTGGGCGCATTACATCAATAATAACGCGCTCAATGTGTCAGAAGTTTAAGTCTTTCACTCGGGAGTCAATTATGCCGCGTATATTTATATAGAAGTCAGAAACAGAGACGCTGGTCTACGAGTCGGTGCCAGTAACAGGAAATCAGAGAATTGCAAGGTATTGGGACAGAGCCTAAGCGTTTTGGCAGAAGCGTGCCTCCTCAACTTTTGTTACTCAGATTTTCCTTAACGCTCTGCTTTCTTCCTCCAGCTACACGTCTGGCTCCATCCCCGCAAACGGCAGAGCTGAGGAGCGGTCAGCTTTCAGAACTACGAAGCAACGATGCAAAATGATTACTTTTATTGGAACTTCAAACTGCAAGAGAGCTTGCTGTGGGAGCAGCACGTTTGCATTGTAGAATCCGATTTAGGTGGCAAGAGAGAGAGAGCGCCTGTGTTTCTCACCTCCGGTGTGTTGGTCACCTGACGGATCTGTCATATCTTTGCCCCCCTTCTCTGTGAAATTCAATGCGTGCTCCCTGTAACCGAGAAGTGCTAGGTTCTTTTACATCTCAGGCAGTGGAACTAAAATTTCCACGAAGCCCGTGGAATTGTCACACACAGATATACTGTAGAATTGCAGTTTTGTGTTTCCGGAATTAGAACCATGACACAGGAATTCAGATTCTTCGACAACGTGAGACACAGAATCACGGTCCTTTAAGCAATTAAAATGAACTGAGGGAAGACAGACCCCATATATTTATATAGACACACATCCTTATGTACATTTACACAAGCACTGCCTCATCGATGCACAGACATTTGTACAAGAGTATTCTCTGCCTACAAACTGACCAACACCATTGTCAGAAACCCAGGAGACAGGCGCTCCCTTCTATAATGTTAACTGACCAGGGTTCACACAGAATTAAAAACATATTTTGCTGCAGTGACGTAACTGGCATTAATTCAACATTATTTGCTGATTGTTGCATGGGGAAACATTTGGCTACAGAGAAAAGAAGGCGGCTCTATTTTTAATATACCAATTCTCATGAGTCATTTATTTTCGTTATGACAGATTTAGCACCAGTTAACACCCAACACCCTAGCCCCTGATATTTCAGAAAAGGAATTACCCCAAGTTTGTTCCAAGGTCGAGTTAACGGTTTAACAGAGAGCACTGAATAAAAGAGATTTAGGCTATGGGTTTCAATCCAAAGCTCTAGAAACGGAAAAGCAAATTTAGTTTCATGATTAGACAGTACCTCCTGTGTATTTACAAAGTACCTCTCAGTACCTCCTCTGTATAACAGAACCAGCTTGAACAGTGTTGTACCAGTTGTTTCCTTGCAGTTCTACATAAAACCATAAATGGATTAAGCTGCCATGGAAAGGGACTTTTTACTGGCACTGCTGTATCTGCGTTGTTCAGCAACCGCAGGGTAGAGACCAAAAGACCTCTTCTTGTTTGCAACCGTTCTGAACTCGGTTCTCATTCGCGTCTTCCTGCGCTACCTTGTGCTAATCTTGCAGCGATCAGCGCGCATGAATGCACTCGTCTCCTGCAAAAAGGTGTTGCAGCTCCGGCCAGGTTACGAGGTGCAGCTGAGAGAGAAGGTGGTCTCGCTGCCACACATTACAACTGGGCAGCAAGCGGAGCAGAAACGGCTTCGGATCGCATCCAACAGGCATTGTCCTGCCCTGATATCCAGCTCCCACTAGCATCGCCTGTTGTTCTTTTATAGCCGTGAAAAGCTCTGACAGCAGGAAGGAAAAACAGAGCTGTGAGCAAACTCGAAGCATGAAAAACCACTGGTTTCCTGTTCGTCTGTTTTTGTTTTTGTTTTCGCGCTTTCACGCAGCGCGCACTCGTCACCTGACCCGCTGTAGCCGTATCCTCACTGTGGACTTCACGGTTTCTCCCAGTAGCAGAAAGTCTTTTTACGGCTCCCCGCTTGCAGCGAGAATCGTCTTGCTGACTGCTAAAATGCAAATTTGGGAAGATTTAGCGGGCCTCATATCGTAAAGCCAGCAGCTGTATCACCCTGCAACTCACAACTGCCAATCCACTGAAACTCAGCAGGTGTGAGCCTGGTTTTCCCCTGGATGGGAGACCTCCTGGGAAGCTATGGTTGCTGCTGCAAGAGGTCTTAGTGGGACTAGTAGGGGGCGCTCCCCCTATGGTCTGTGTGGGTCCTAATGCCCCAGTATACTGATGGGGACACTATACTGTAAAAAGGCACTGTCCTTCAGATGAGACGTAAAACCGAATGGTTGTTAAAAATCCCAGGGCGTTTCTCGAAAAGAATAGGGGTGTAACCCCGGCGTCCTGGCCAAATTTCCCATTGGCCCTTACCAATCATGGCCTCCTACTAATCCCCATCTATGAATTGGCTTCATCCCTCTGTCCTCCTCCCCACTGATAGCTGTTGTGTGGTGAGTGTACTTGCGCACTATGGCTGCCGTCGCATCATCTAGGTGGGGCTGCACATCGGTGGTGGTGGGAAGTCCCCATTACCTGTAAAGCGCTTTGTGTGGAGTGTCCAGAAAAGCGCTATATAAGTGTAAGGAATTATCATTAGTTATTAAAGCTTCTTAAAATTAAACATAAGACGCATGCTAACACAGTCCTGCAACACTGCAGGTTCAGTAGCTTTCATGAAGGTCTATTAATATACAGTAAGCATAGCGAAATGCACTTAAGATGCACATCAGAAATCAGCACAGGTCTTAAGATAAGGACTGCTCATAAGGAGAATTAGAAGATGAGGTGCATCCTAAGCAACTGCCTTATATAAGCAGTTTAGGTGGATGGCTGCGTCAGCATGCGTAGTCTGCAAAGGAACAAGTAATATAAGTTTATTCCATGCTGAAAAGAGAAAAGAGAAAACCCAATGTTTTGGCTGTGAATGCCTACTCCACAAGCGGCTTCACAGTCAAAACATTGCGTTTTCTTCTCTTTTCAACATGGAATAAACCTTTACTTGTTCCTTTGCCTTATACTGTATAAGGACCACTGGCTATCAAGCCAGGAGCAGAGCCAGAAGTGCAGAGCTGGAAGTGTAGGAAACACAGTGTCAGAAAGCAAACGCTTTTTGGAGAATAAAAAATAGCCAAAAGGATTTTTTTACAAAATCCCCAGATATGAATCTGCAAAGTCAAATGGGAATGAACACCCATTATAAGAAATTCATTGAATCTGTGCAGTGTGGTAAAGGTGGAAAAGTTTGTGAAGATAAGAATAGTACCTTGCAGGACAATGGCAAAATTAAGTTGCCACATGTACTGTAAATCCGGTTTCTGCAGTGTGAGTCTGCATAGGCTTCAAACAGGCAGAGAACAACATACCCAGAGACTGGGACTGTACTTGTGCTCAAAGTGTATTTCATGAGAATGTCTTCTTCTGGTGACCCAAGTAAGGTTTGTCTTGCCCTATAATCTTTGCGGTGTTGCAGAAAGGCGTAAGAAGGGTCTCCGCTCAGCTCTTGATGCCTGCTTGGCATCAGTGCCACACAGCGTGGGATTTAGAGCGTGCCTGCAGCTGGTTCAGTGTGTCACAGCTCTAAGTGCTACCTTTCAACATCACTCCAATACATGTTCAGCAGACGCTAATGGAGCCTCTTTGTGTTTTTAAAGCCCGTGTATTAATGCACTTGTTCCAATATGTACACACGCAAACAGAACAGATCAACAGTTGTCCAGCGAGATACAGTCACTATTCAGTCTGCCCACTGCTGATCTTAGGCCAGATGAGGACATTTCCTAAGGTGGCCGAGCTCAACGGCTGCCGTGGTTTAAAGCTCTCAGCTTCTGTTTCCAGTGTCCCGAGAGGTCGTCTCTTTCCCTGAATCGCCATCCCAAAGTGCACAACGGTCTCCGCCGCAGGGGATGAGGAGAGATCAGATGACCCACAGAGAGCGCAGCCAGCAGTTCACAATAGAGTCCTTTGATCCTGGTTCTCCCACAGGCCAGTCTGTACAGTGCTTTGGGCTTGGCAGCCTGGAATGACTCTATTTTATCTGCAGATAATGGGCTTCGCCGATGTGGAAGGACAAGATGCCCTTTGATGAACAGTGAGAGAGGAGAGAAAGCTCTGTTGCTGCACAGCACAGCCAAACAGCTGCGGGAGGAAGCTCTGACAGCATTTTGCCATTTGGACTCTACAGTTAGTTTCTCTTTTAATCCGGGCATTTTCAGAGTCAACGCAGCCTCAGGGATGATAGCCCGGGCCATGACAAGAGGAAAAACACAGTTATCTATCCTCTTCATCCTCAAGTAAGGAGGCTCGATTCCCACAGTGCTCACCTACAGAACGAGCGGGACTCTGCAGCGAGCGAGATTCAGCTCCAAGCTCCTGAACAGAACTGGTCTTCATAGGACACTGTAAAAGGAAACCACTCGAGATCACGGAGCATTTGATGGTGGAAGCCTGGAAACAAATGAGCTTAGAACGGAAAATGATTTTTTGGAACAACATAATTATGGCTGAATACCAGAGGCATGCCTGGCAGATCAGTACAGAATAAGGGCTTCTCTGCATTCATAAGACAGAGCTGATATGTTCATGCTGTACCCATCCATCTTCTAACAGCATCATCCAATTCAGGGTCACGGGGGAGCTGGAATCTATCCCAGCAAGCAACGGGCATCGCAGACACAAACGCACACACATTCACACCAAGGCCAATTTTCCTAGAAACCAATTAATCTCCCAATATGTCTTTAGACTGTGGGAGGAAAATGCAGCATCTAGAGTAAATCCATATGAATACAGGGAGAACAGACAAACTCCACACAGACAGAGGCCCAGGTCTGGAATTGAACCCAGGGCCCCAGTTCTGTGAGGCAGCTATACTAACCACTGCGCCACCCTGCCAGTGGCAAAAAGATGAAATCACTCTGATGCTGTTCCAGCTGTCCGCCAGTCAGGTCCCCCCCTATCCTGAAACCACTAGAATCACGAGAACAGTGCTGTGCTGGCACTGGAAACAAGGAGTGGGGCAGAGTCACTGCTCTTGAAAGACACACAGATTCATGAAAAGAGAAGTGAGAACGGTCTCAGTCTGTCTTTCTGAGATGTGAGCTAAGAGATCACATCATATGCCAGATTTAGCCTCGTTCACTTCTCCCCTTGAAGAGCGTGGTTATTTCCAATGCCAACGCAAGCAGTACATCATCTGATCTGAAAGACAGCCGGGTCACAAATAAGAGGAGTGCGTTTGGCCCTGCCATCTGATTTGGATCTTATCCTGCCCTTTGTTGAGGAAAATCAGAAAGCAGAGGAACTTGTTCCAGCCTCCTGCAACCATCTGTGTAAAGTTGAGCCTGTTTTGTCTCAATTTCACTTCCTCCTTGTTTCCACCTGTGTCTTTGGGTCTGCGTTTCCTTGTTGTCCTTATGCAGAGGACGTACTGTATGACGTATGACGCAGACTCAGCAGACAGCAGCAGGCAGCAAGCAATGGAAAAGAAGATGACTGATGCTTAAATCTGTGTGTCAGAGCAGAGTAAGTGGTTCCACTTAGTCTGGATGGAAAACAGAAAGAGTAAGAAAGCGATGACACAGGCACAGCCTCACTCCAAACTAGAAACGTTTGCCCAACAAGAGAAATCCAGCCAGATGGACGTATTTTCCCTTTCCTGATTTTGTCCTAAGCTGTGTTTTTTTTAAATGAGAGAAATATCTAAATTGCAGCGCACAGGAAACATCTGGCCGAGCTTGAAATAGTAACCTACTGTTACAGCCTAAAAAAAAAACCCACCCCAAACATTCACTCAAATTCTCTGGAAACAGTGCCCAGAAAACCACTGACGTATCTGACCTCCTGCAGGTTCTGCTCCGTTATAATTGTTTTCTTGGAGAAGGAGAGGCGGTTTGTGACTTCAATTAAATCCTGAGAGTGGCGGGACAGTGGCACACTGGTTAGCATTGCTGGCTCGCAGTGCTGGGACCCTGGGCTCAACTGCGGAGTGCTGTCTGTGTGGAGTCTGCATGTTCTCCCCGTGTCTTACTGGGTTTCCTCCAGGTGCCCTGGTTTCCTCTCATAGTCCAAAGGCATACTGGTAGGTTAACTGGCTTCTTTGACCCTGGTGTGAGTGCGTGCCTGTCTGTCTGCCCTGTGATGGACTGGCGTCCCGTCCAGGGTGTACCCTGCCTTGCTGGGATAGGCTCTGGTTTCCCCGTGAACCTGAATTGGAAGAAGCGGTTCAAAAATGGATGGGTGAAAAAACGAAGCTGGCTGGAGGCAATGTCGGTAACTCCCTGTGATGAGTACGTCTCTCCTTCCTCCAAGCCCCTAACCTCCCCCACCTGGTGCAGAGACTGGCAGTGCAAATTCAGATGAACCTGTAACTGAGCACTCAGCAACATCAGCCCAGCAAAAGCAAAATAAAAAGGGCCGTTAGCGCTTAACGGTTTACAAATTGCTTCACAATTCAGAGAGTGGGTGGAATCCCTTTCAAAAGCATCTGTCCTGGAGTGCAGGAGGGTTCTAATAAAGTGAAAAATGAGAAAATTGTTCACATAAATATTTGTTCACAAAAAAAACTAAAATGGTCGCCACAGTGGCACAGTGGTCAGCATTGCTGGCTCCCGGATTCAACTGAGGAGTGCAGTCCGTGTTGAGTTTATGTGTTCTCCTTCTGAACTTTTTTTAGACTCGGGCAAAGAAGACCCCAAGAAACCTGATCCAAGGATTCATAATCCTCAAAGGCATTGAAAAAGGCAACATTGCGGACTTCTTCAGAACAAACACTGAAACATCATGGGACACAAGTGGAAACTATGTGGAAGTGCATCTGAAAGGCAATAGGAGGCACTTCTTTACACAAAGGGTAGTGGGAGTCAGGAACAAGTTACCCATGTTGTTGAAGCTAATACCCTAGCTTCTTTCAAGAAACATCCAGCTAATATCTGGGGATCAATTACTTACCAACTGGCAAATGGGCTGGAGTGCTAAATGGTTAGTTCGTAATGGAAGACATGCTAATTGCCACATTATCTCATCTCATCTGTCTCCCTGTCCTTAGAAACCAAATGGAAGAACGATTCCTCTTCTTTGGAAAAATACAGGGGCTTTTAAAAAAACAGATAATAGTGGGTAATGAAAATCTTCCATTTTTAAATCAATCATGAGCTGCTGTTAACTGGATTAACTGCAGCACACTTCTGGAGAAGGGCAGTCGGACCCAGAGGGATGCACCTCTGCTCAGATCTCAGAACCGCACACAAGACAGCCTGTCATTTCACAATAACCATGACTGAAGGGTTTTGTGCCAAACACTGGTTGCGCCCACATTTCACAAGCACGTAATTATAAAGTACAGAATGCAGGCCAAGGGACATGAAAGTTAGCCTAGGCTGCAAACAGCACGTACCAAGAACACAGTCTCACGTGCTCTCAATAGCAGTCATGAGAGCCAACCACAAACAAACGCAAGGGGCTTTTGAGTCAAGATGCCACCTGAAACTAATTTAATCAGCCACAGAGCCACATCAATACGCCCGGGCTTTGCTCTCGATCTGCCGCCTGCTGTGTGCCCACAGAATGCCCCTGCCTCCTCACCCTGGCTGGAACGGAGCAGGCCAACAGCACTGTCATGTGACGGGGGTGGGGGGGAGTGGGTTTCCACTGCAGCAAATCCTTGCAAGCAGAAAAAAAAAATTGCAACAACTAAGGGCGACCTTCCTGTATCTGAGGCAAAGAATGTTGCAAATAATCCAGATGAATGTAACGGGGGGGTCACGGGTTGTTTGGTCATGGCGGGGAGGAGCGGTGCCTCTGTGGCCAAGGATCTGCGCCTGTGGCCGGAAGGTTGCCGGTTCGAATCCTACTCCGTTGGGCCCCTGAGCAAGGCCCTTAACCCCAGCTGCTCCAGGGGCGCCATATAAATTTCTGACCCTGTGCTCTGACCCCAGGCTTCTCTCTTCCCATCTCTGTGCCTGTGTCTCATGGAGAGAAAGCTGGGGTATGCGAAAAGACAAATTCCTAATACAAGACATTGTATATGGCCAATAAAGTGATCTGATCTTATCTGTTGTCAGCGCCAGCGCCCAGTGTGCCAAGACAGGAAGAGTCTGAGGAAGAGCTGGGGGGCTGGGAGAAGGAGGGGCACAGCCTGTCTGTGCTCTAATGACTGTTCAGACAGGCACGATGGGAGGGAATCAGTAATTACAGAGGGTCGATTACAGGGAGAAGAAAGCAGAGGAGAGGGATGGCTTTCCAGTTCCAGGGAATTAAGGTTCACATCTCGGCAGCAGTGTGGAGGTTAGGCCATGGGTTCGAATCCCAGGCGGCACACTGCTGTAGAGGCCCTGCCTGAGGCCTTTCCCTCGAGTCGATCCCTTAAATTCCCAGCTGTATAAACAAGTCTCGCAGGTGGCCACTGCGATTGGCATTACACAAGCTAAGTGTGTGATTCTCAGCAACTGGCTCCTGCTTCAAAGGCGATCGCTCATCCCCTTAGCAAACTATCCTGGCAGAATGTTTATTAAGGATGGAGGAAGTGAAGTGGGGGGCAAAGACTGCACTTTGTCTTCTTGGTTTATAGTCTGCCATGTGTGAAGTTTAACAGGGTGTGAATGACAACAAAGTCAGAACTTGGCATCAGCCTATTGCATGCCTTCTAATGAAATTTTGTTCTGTATTGCTCAGCAGTAATCAGTGGGGCTTCAAGCAACCTTTGACCTCTCGAGTAACTCTCAACATCACATTTTTCTATTGGCCAGACTTTGACACAGATAATCAGAGAGCGACATTTCCCCATTTCCACATGAAAAAAACTGGAAACAGCAAGACGGAGAGAACAGAGCGCTCCGTACTGTTCTTTCCCTGTTTGATTTTCATGGAAGATCCGCTCTGCACTTCTCTGAAGCCCTGGCCCTCAGCGAGAAACCCAAAACATCCCCTTTCCTCAGAGACACTGGCCAACGGTGTTCTCCTGAGTAAAAAATAACTCCTTGATGCTCAAGGAATCAGGTCCAGGGATGCCTTATCGGATCTAACAGCCAGCCTCTTGGGGTTTCTGTTGTAACGGATATTGTTCCTTTCCTGGAAAGGTGACATGCTACATATTGTACCTCCCACAGGGAGCCTGAACTCAATTCAGAAGAGCTTCTTGTATGAGCCAGGACTTCTGTTTCTCACTGCCTGGGGCCTGTGCCTTTTGATTCCCTAATACAGCCAAGAGTGAGAAGAGCCTGTAAAACAAATGTATCAATTTCCACAGCAGCCCCTTGTGAGTGCAGTCTTTAGCACACATTTCATTTTGTTATCGGACCAGGGCAAAGGGAGGAAGGAGGGCTTAGTGACACGCTCAGTCTGTGTGTTAAATGGAAAGGTATGGCACCAGTGCAACCCTAGAGCTTGCACAAAACATGTGTTGCTTAAAATATTTAAGACAAGCACGCAGGCGATGTGCAGCCTGAAGCACAAGGTGATTCACTGATCACACTGTATGGTAGAGCCTCCAATCCTGGTCCTGGAGTGCTCCTATCCTGTAAATCCAACAGGCATTTCTCCAGACAAACATTCTATCTACGGAGCCAATTTCCAGGTCTTTAGAAATTGATGATTAGGAACAGTGACCTATGATAGATAGATACTTTATTGATCCCGTGAGGGAAATTGCAATGCAACAGCAGCTTAACACAGACAACACAGCCACAGTGTAACGAATGATACAATAGTAATAATACAATACATACAATACAATCAGTACAGTAAGAAGAGTTACTCACAGTCCAGAACACACAAAGAACAAACCAGAACAGAACAGTACACAAAAAAGTCATATTGCACAATATGAATATAAATATATTTTGCACAAAAACAGTTTTAAACGGGAAAAGAAAAAGAACAGATGTATCAGTTTACTGTTCAGTCCGGAAACAGGTCACTGTCAATGTTGCCTCTGCCCAGATGCAAGGTGGATGCGTTGTACAGTCTTATGGCAGAAGGCAAGAATGACCTCTTGTAGCGCTCCCCGTCGCACCGTGGATGAATCAGTCTATTGCTGAACGTGCTCTTTATTTCTACAAGCATGTCATAGAGGGGATGGGAGACGTTGTCCATGATGGCCTCTAGTTTGGACACCATTCTCCTCTCAGCCACTACCTCCAGGGGTTCCAGGCCAGATCCAATGACAGAGCTTGCTCTTCTGATGAGCTTGTTCAGCCTTTTAGAATCCACTGCTCTAATCCCAGGGCCCCAGCATACCACTGCGTAGAAAATGGCGCTCGCTACCACCGACTGATAGAACATATGTAGCATCTTACTACACACATTGAAGGACCTGAGCCTCCTCAAGAAGTAAAGTCGGCTTTGACCCTTCTTGTAAATGGCCTCGATGTTCTTAGACCATTCCAGTCTATCATGGATGTGCACTCCCAGGTACTTGTACGAGTCCACCATCTCCACGCCACTCCCATGGATGTAGACAGGAGTAGGTTTGACCTTTTTCCTCCTGAAATCTACCACCAGTTCCTTCGTCTTTGTTACATTTAATTGCAGGTCCCACACTACTCCACAAAGCTGCTGACCAGTCCTCTGTACTCTTCCTCCTGCTCACCCTTGATACATCCCACAATTGCAGAGTCATCTGAGAACTTCTGCAGGTGGCATGACTTTGAGTTGTATTTAAAGTCCGAAGTATAGAGGGTGAAGAGGAATGGAGAAAGAACCATCCCCTGAGGAGCCCCTGTGTTACTTACTACCTGTTCAGACACACAGTTCTGAAGGCTAAAGAAGTTCGGCATGCCGTCACATATCCAGGCCAACTTCTACAGGTGCACTATTGAGAGCATCCTGACTGGTTGCATCACTGCCTGGTATGGGAACTGCTCCGCCCGGGATCGCAAAGTACTGCAGAGGGTGGTGAAGTCAGCGCAGCTTATCACCAACTGTGAGTTACCAAGCATCCAGGATATCTACTCAGCTAGATGTCTAAAGAAGGCCAGGTCCATTCTCAAGGACCCCAGTCATCCCAGACACAAACTGCTTTCTCTCCTACCGTCCGGTAAACGGTACCAAAGCATTCGGTCCAAGTCCGACAGACTACGGAACAGCTTCTACCTCCAGGCAATAAGACTGCTAAATAGCCAACCTGTAGCTCCTTAGCAAATCACCTGTAATGGCTACATGGACACACAGTTTTCACTGTATTCAGCATAACTGTATTACATGTATATATTGCATACACCATGGACACATAACAGCTCTACTCACATTGAGTTTTATTCAATTTAAAAAATGTAACCTAATTTTTTGTGATTTTTGTGTTTTTGTGAATTTTGTGATTTTTGTGATTCTTGTGATTTTTGTGAGCTTGCAGAAAAAGACATTTAATTGCCAGCAACTACTGCTGCACCCCGTATTGTTGTGCATTTGATAAATGAACTTTGATTTGATTTTGATTTTGATTTGACTGTGGTCTGCCTGTCATATAGTCAGTGATCCACGAGATCATGGAGGCACCGACTTGCATCTCTCCCAGCTTCCTCCTTAGAAGTAAGGGCTGGATGGTATTGAAGGCACTGGAGAAGTTGAAAAACATAATCCTTATGGTGTTGCCAGCCTTGTCCAGGTGTGAGTAGGCCCTTTGCAGCATGTGGATGATTGCATCCTCCACACCAACACTGGGCTGGTAGGCGAACTGTAGGGTGTCCAGTGATGAGCTAACCAGGCGTCTCAGGTGGCATAAGACCAGGCTCTCCAGTGTCTTCATGACGTGAGAAGTCAGTCCAACTGGTCTGTAGTCATTGAAGACAGAGGGGTGCCCTTTCTTTGGTACTGGGACCAGGCATGATGTATTCCAGAGCACAGGGACTTTCTCCAAGCGCAGGCTCAGGCTGAACAGTCGCTGAAGCACTCCACTCAGCTGATCAGCACAAGCCCTCAGAACTCTGGGACAGACGTCATCTGGTCCTGTGGCCTTACCCTGGTGCAGCCTCTTCAGCGCCCACTTCACCTGGTCAGCCGTGATGGTCAGCCTGGCCTTGGGGATGGTGCTCATAGCGCTGTCAGTGCTGCAGGCGTTAATGAATGGAGGAGCTCGAGAGTGGCAGCTGTGGGGGATGGGGGGCTGAGTAGCTGTTGGGGGTTGTAGCTGTAGGCAGCCATGTTTGTGGGGGGATGGAGGAGGTGTTGGGCAGTCTCAGCTGTGAAGGGTTAGGGAGCGTGTGGGGGGATGGGTGTTGAGCCACAGAGGGCCCTGAATCAAACCTGTTAGAAAACTGGTTCAACTCATTGGCCATCTCCAGGTTCCCCTCCGTTGCACCCCCAGCCTGTTTGAAGCCAGTGATCTCTCTCACGCTGCTCCATACGTCCCTCACCCTATTCCTTTGCAGCGTGTCCTCTACCTTCCTCCTGTAGGCGTCCTTGCTCTCTCTTAACTTCTGCTTTAGCTCCCTATGTATACGCTTGACCTCTTCCTTATCTCCCCTCCTAAAGGCTCTCTTCTTGTCATTCAGAAGAGCTTTCAGGTCGCTGGTGATCCAGGGTTTGTTATTGAAAAAGCAGTGAATGTCTTTTGTGGGGATGGTGTTGTCTACGCAGAAGTTAATGTAGTCAGTGACACAGTCCACCATGTTGTCTATGTCGTCCCCATGTGGTTCGCACAGCACATCCCAGTTGGTAGCCTCCAAAGCACCACGTAGATCCTCCATAGCCTCCATAGATGAGGATCTCCAGAAGCGAGGCTGGAAGTCCTGCTCTTAGGTATATTCCTAGATTGATACATTGCCTTGGCCTATGTTGGCCACATCGCTCATACCCCTGACAGAACAGGCTAACCTGCACACCGACGAGACATAGCGCCACCTACTGGTCACATCCAACAGCAGTGAAAAGCATTTCGGCGCACAGCACGAGAATATGATATCCTGTATGGCCATTGGCCAACATGCGATACCATATTAGCGACACACAGACAAGAGACTTAGGAGTGGAGTCCCAGGCAGGGAAACCCAACAATGAAGAGAAACCTCAACTCTACTATGTAATGAACTCCTGTATTGGCTTTCCTCCAGCTCACGCTCTGCCATGGCAGGGGGGAATTTGACATCTGAGGACCTTCTGAGAACTATTTTAAGCGAGCTATGAAGGATCTCGTCAACCACTGGCAAAGTCTTGACTGTCCCGACCTGCCTTCTCAGATCTCTAGTTCAGATAACAGACACACCAGCTTTTACAAGCCCAGTATAACATGGCAGAAGAAAAGCATGAGCATTTACTTTCCTAACATACTGTAACACTTACGGCCGACAGGCACTGTGTAAGAGCCGGCTTACCAGAGAGGTGACGTCACCGCCCTTCCCTGTGATAGCAGGACTACAGCTACTGGGCTGTAGAGAGATCTCTCTTTAGCTCACCGGGCTGGGTCCCTGCTGAGTGACGCGGGAGTCCTGGGTTCGAGCCCCCGACGGTGGGGGGCCGACCTAATGTGGCAAGGGCGCCCGCCTGAACCCCCGTTGCGTTACAATACTGTACACACACTCAAGGCATGCTGGCGCAGTGGTTGGCATTGCCGCCTCCTAGCACTGAGGCCCTGGGTTCAATTCCAGGGCTGCTGTCTGTGTGGAGTTTGCATGTTCTCATGTGGGCTTCCTCCCACAGTCCAAAGACATGCTGGGAGGATAATTCTGGGAAAACTGGCCCTGGGGTGATTGTATTGTGAGCGTCTGGCCTGTTATTGACTGGCGTCCTGTCCAGGGGGTGACCCGTCTTGTGCCCATTGCTTGCCAATATGACCCTGAACTGGCAGAAGAGGTAAGGAAATGGAGGGATGGACATGTACTTACAAAAACAGCTCTGGGACACCAGACAGTAACGACCAAGAGGCAAAACAATCATATTCTTAATTAAGTTAAAAATGTGTATCCCATGTCCACCATGACTCCATGATTTTTTTATAGGCCATTCTAACTCCTTCTGCTACTTAACACTATTTTTACATTCCTCTTTCAGGTCCACAGGCATCCATAAGCCACTGAAGTTTCCCTTCTGCTCACAGGTGCCATATCAGTCTAATTTACCAGAGGCAACACTGATCCCTCTGCTCCTACTCCAGCTGCCCCAGCTATTTTAAATGCAAGCGCTGAAACATCATATACAGTACAGAAGGGGCTAATTTAACTTCTGCGCTGTTGCAGTAGCAGTGGACAGTCAGTCCAGACTTCTTGGAACAGGGCAGCCCCTGTTAATGCCACAATCTGAGAAAAAGAGGGTACAAGTTACTCTCAGCTGAAATATTTGCATGGCAGTGCAGGCACTTGGCACAAAACTGGGTGACCATGCCTCTCCCAGCACACAGTAGGCTTAATCTGATCCTGGCCAGTATGTCAGTCTTCACTGAGCCTTAGTGCTCCAGTCGAACCTTCTGGTGAACACGCCTTAAAGAACTGCAAACATACTGTACTTGTATTAAGACATTCAGGCTGTGAGTGGGAGTTTCGTAGATTTTCTATAGGCGAACTAAGCAGGGCGAGGGCGCTATTACCAGCGCTATTACCAGGGGTGCTAAAACTCTGGAGTAACATTTTCCATTTGGTAGTTTTGATTTGCAGAAAGTTAACCCACAGAGCTCCTCCCTTAACAGACTCCAGCGTCAGTGCTGACATGGCTCTCCGGACCGCCTTCTGCTGACTGAGGAGTCACACATCCACTGTGTGTTAAAGAGGGTATCTGGTCTGCTTACACCCTAACATTCTCTACAACGGCCTAAACGATTTTAAACACACTGGAATGGTTAACAATGCCTGGAATTTCACAAGCAGGACTCACCTATTGAAAATAAATTTTGACAGTGCCAAAAAAATAAAAATAACGAACACACACACACAAGAAACTCCTGAAAACGTTAAACTGCCCAGTTTTTCTGGGCTGAGGTTTACAGTATGTACAGGTAGGCATCCTACAGCTATGCAGACGGACTGAAAACCAAACACTACGCAAGTTTATAACGGCAGATAGTTGAAGGGCAAAGTTTTATCAAAATAAGCTTACATTAAAAATAACCATTACCAATTGTTTCAAGATTTGTGGCTTTGGGCTTATACTGGCCACCTCAGAAGTGAATATGATGCGCTTTCGGAGTCATGTACACAAGAACAGCAACTAACACAAGACGTTTAGAATAGGCAAAGCTGTAAGCGTAGTCCTTAATTAATACCTATATTTAGACGGGCGAGGCATTCAACAGCTCCCCGTTAACTCGGACATTCCCAAATAACGCGCAGTAGGACTTGGACGGGAGACACGCACAGGCTTGCCAGTCATTATCTGGGGCGTGAATTAACCTCGGACTGGGATAAAACAAGCGCAGACAGACGGGAAGGTCTCATCACCAGCTCGAGGCAGCTTGGGATTTAGACGTTGAGGTTTCCTCTCGCCCTAAAAAGGACAAATGCATTATGGGGAAGAAAATCCCGCATCGGCAGCGCCGAATTACAGCAAGCGTCTCCCAATTACAGTGGGAATTACAGCAAGCGTCTCCCAGTTTGACAGTCCACTATTACAATGACATACACAGGACTGTGGCCAGTTTGCCGTTAACACTCGTCCAAACAGCAATTTTAACCCAGAGAAGGGATAACAGACTCAGCTATGGCGAGTGTGGAGTTTAATTTTCAGTACCTGAACGTTTATTTCCAATTGTTCCTCAAAAAGAAATAATTGAATATTCTGGACAACGCTATGCACATGCACGCCACTCCCAACGTCAAAACCACCCTCCTACTGTCATCTTTAATGAAAAAAAAGCGCAGCCTGTGGCGACTTGTACTCCGTCTCTTGAGAACTACACGCCCTGGAGCCCAATCAGAGTCTAATTAGCCAATGTAGGTTTTCCGACAGGCTAATATAGTAGTAGTAACAAAAACGGTCATGTTGGCCGCGGTAGTAGCCAAAGTGGAATTTAAGTTTCATTTTTACAACTCAACATTGTCAAAGTCGTTTTAGACTTCGTAGTCATTTTAGCGGTTTGAGTACTAACAGCTCCGTGGGTAGATGTTGAAGTAAGTAATGGGAAAACAGATGCTCGTCAACATGTTGACGTCCACAGTGAAACAGTGAAGTCGGGATGTCTCGCCCAGCCCAGCATGCATACCCTTTCTAGGAAAATCGATAGTGAACCATACCCGTACAACTTGACAGGCAGCTGTGGCGACGTGACAAAACGTTTGCCTTTCAAATCCAGTCCTGTTGTGACTAACATTTCCCTATTCATTCACCCGTCATGTATAAAAACCTGCAAACTGGTCTACTTACATTTGCTTCATTTTTTAACAATATCAACACTCTCACGAAAATATGAACGAACTGCCTCGAATTGTGAACAATATATACTCCCTTTTAATCCTTTGAAGAATATATACTCACTCCTAATCCGTTGACAAAACACGTTCCTTAGTTTTGTACGCTAAAAGAGTTGAAAAGGACGCTTTAATGAAGCCGAGACTGTCAATCAGTGTATATACTGTAGATGTATTTTGCAGGACAAAGACACATTTGAGTGAGCGCTAAATCGAGTTTACTGTTATATTTTTGCACAGAAGCGCTACATTGATAAAATACAGCTTTTATAAACCACACACGCCACTTAGCTATCGCTCATTCCTCGCCCATTGTTTTCTGGACTGCTTGTGTTTATTTACTTCATGCACAGGAACTAAGCAAGTCCGCATTGCAATACAGGAACAGGGTAATTAGTGGAAACAAGCCCACATCTTACCGTATTTAGAATCGGGGTTTTTATTCTCGGGTTCCATCGTTTCCTTAAAAGTTGTAGGGGGAAGAAAATGTATATATATCCTGGTCAAGAAACGAGCGCCGTTAGTCCATCATCCTCGGAGAGAAAAGGCGTCAGACTTCAACAAGGCACCCTGCACCCCCCCTCCTGCTCGGCTCTCCACCCCAGCCTGCCCTCCCCGGGCGAAGAAAGGGAGAGGCGCACCGTTTTAGAAAGCACAACAGAGGCCAATAGAAATAAAGGGTTTTATGATCGACGAACACAATGACCAATGGCGGCTAAGCTGTGGGCGGGTCCGCTCAGAGGTTACATATTTTCCGCTATTCTGAAGGAATGTGAGTCAATATTATGAGCCAGTTTCAACATGTCCCTGGTCTACGGGCGGGCGACGGTGTGTAACTCATCTTTGCTGTAAACTGTATTTAATTTGTTGAAGTTCCGTGTTTTTGTTGCAGCTGACTGCGTATGTGTCCGTATAACTCGCGTTTGATCGTCTATACCCTTTCGAAGCAGACAAGGGGGGAGAGGCCATTTCGTCTTTTCTGTTATTTCTCGTGTTCTGTGCCTTTTGAAATCTGAAGCTCCTTCGTTTATCAAACCCACACCAATTCCAATAAGCAAAGCCTTCAACGAAACCCACTCTACACCTTCTTAAATTATTTTATAGTTCACGAACACCGAGTGGTGTCCAAAGATGCTGGAAGACGTGGTAACGCTCGTTATTTTACTATAAGCACGGTCTCGTCTAATTACCCCTAGTCTCATCGGAAAGGGAAGTTAAGACATTAAAGCATCAGCAAGTAGTAGTTCCAGCTGTTCGTGTCTTTGCTGTAAACAGTACTTATTCTCAGGTTTCCGTACACGCCTTTTTCCGCTGCTCAAAACAAAAACCCAAGTGAATCTGCGGTTATTAATGACCGAGATCAATAACGAGGGTGGGGAAAAAATATTGGACACGAAAAAACACCAGAACATGACGATGATGATGATCATAGCTACAGCGCTCGCTAACTGCAAAAGTTACAAACTGATACCTGAAGAAGGCTCCACGGCCGAAACGTGTTTTCTTCTCTTTTCAGCGTGGAATAAACCTATTACTTGTACCTTTGCAGCCTACGCATGCTGACGCAGCTACCCACCTGAAAGTTAGAAACATTTCAACTTTGAAACTCCCTGGATGCGATACGTTCACTCTTTCACAGATTATAAATCTAAGGAGGTATTCGTTTGATATTTGCATTTTTCTCCTTTTCCACGTTTTTCTATCTCAGTCTTTGTTTCTCTTCAGTCCGTATTTCATTTTTTTTGCTTCCTCTTTTTTGTTCGTTTTGTTTTAATCTGTAGAGTGCCCCCAAACGCTGTTACGAAGCCTTGTAATTTAATGTACGCCGGAGACGCACTGTGATTGAAGTGTGGCACAGACGCGCTCTGTCACAGGCAGAAGTAAAAACTTGACAAACATTGTCAGGGACCGGTGTAGTATCTCAATCCTTGCTTTCTCGGAAGAAGACCACCCTTCATTCATAATTTCATAAACGCAAGCGTTAGCCTTGTCTCTCCCGCAACCAAGCGCTCACATTTTTACACCCAGTTACCGATAACCTGGAGCGCTTCCAGGTAACATGACCCAGCAGCGAGGAGTTTCGCTGTGCGCGTCTAGGGGTTTCCTTCAATGCAGTCTGGTGGTGATACAGTAGATTAATTTTCATTCCGAGCTTTGTCACGACAACCGAAAGGAACATAATACTGTAATCGCAAACCAGTTGCATCCACACAGCGTTTTGAAAAGAGATTTTATCATGGAAATGTCTGTATGTTTTACACATGAAATGTTCTGTTCATTAAAGGTCTCCCCTCATACACGATTGTCTATTTTATTTCCGCTTGTATCGATGGTCTATGATGTTGTTTTATTTTGAAAGATTGATATTATGTAAACCTGCTTATTACTGTTAAAAGCAAATCCACCAATGTTATCGAGAAGGCCCTCACCCGGGCCAAAAATAGCCCTCGGATCATGAACTCGACAAGGAACTCCCGGTCTCACAAGCGCATTCCTTTGGTGCTTCCCTACCACTCGAACACATTTGCTACCCCCAGGACCATTATTAACAACTACTCCATTTTACAGGGCGATCCCTCCATCAGTACCCTTTTTTCTAACCACCCAATCATCTCATACCGCCGACCATCCAGTCTGCGTAAACTTCTGGTTCACCGCTCCCTTGACCGGCAGTCATCCCCCCCAGCCACCTTCCCCTGCAACAGAACTCGCTTCATCACCTGCAAATACATATCTAACAACAGCACGCTCATTCAGGGCCCTGGGGTCAATTCCGGATCACCCAGACAACATCCTGTACCTCCAGCAACCTCATTTACTACATCTCCTGCCAAAAAAAAATGCCCAGCTATCTACGTTGGGGAAACTGGAAGGAGACTAGAAGATCGCTTCAGCTCATTGTTTCTCATTTCAACTCAGGCCATGATCACACTGATCTCTCTGTCTCTGTTCTCAAAGAAGGGTTTCTCAACTCCCATAGCAGAAAAACAACAGAAACGAAAGTCATCCTGAAACTAGGTTCACACCATCCCCCTTCTCTCAATGACCGACTTATTTTAGTATAATCTTCTCCATTCTCATACAGGTTTTCTCATACTTTCATACTTTCAGACACAAACTGGGCTGAATAAAAGATGTCTAAGGCGGAGTCTTTGTTCTGACAAAAGCACAACATGGGTTTGTCTAATTTGTCTTTTATTTTTGCACTGACGATACTCAAATATACATCCATACCAAACATTGACACTGATGTGGCTGTCTCTATTCTATCTAATTGCATCTCTGACATAAAAATTTGGATGACTCAAAACTTCCTTCATCTTAACTGTGACAAGACTGAAGTCATGCTTATTGGTACCCCCCATCAACTTCGTAAAGCCAATCCTGTAACCCTGTCTGTAGATGGCTCTGTACTTGAGCTTCAATCAAAATTGAAAAACCTTGGGGTTATATTCGATTCTGGCTTAACATTCGACCCACATGTACAGCATACTTCAAAACATCTTTTTTTCACCTTAGAAATATCGCAAGACTACACCCTATGCTATCATTAACTGTGGCTGAAAAGCTGATCAACATATTTGTATTCTCTCGAATTGACTACTGCAATGCTCTACTCGCTGGGGTATCTAAATCTACTCTGAAAAAACTGCAGTATGTCCAAAATTCAGCAGCCGGAATCCTGACCAGGTCTAGTGCAAGTGTTCACATTACTCCTATCCTGGAGTCCTTGCACTGGCTTCCGGTCAAACTTCGCGTAGACTTTAAAATCCTCATGCTCACCTATAAGGCTCTACATGGCTTGGCACCTCAATACCTGTCTGAACTATTATCGCCCTACTCCCCACCTCGCAACCTCCGCTCTTCAAATTCTGCCCTCCTTACTGTCCCCCAAGCCCGTCTACATTGTATGGGTGACAGGGCCTTCTCCTGCTATGCCCCCAAGCTCTGGAACTCTTTGCACAAGGATATCAGAGAGTCACCATCTCTAAACTCCTTCAAATCCAGACTCAAAACCTTCTTCTTCAGAAAAGCCTTTACTTAACTGGTTCCATTCTTCACACCTCTGCTCTTCTTAGTACCACCTTCCACGGTCTCCTTTATTGTTATTGTTGTAATTGTAATTGTGTCTTATCTTTTGAATTATTCTTATTGTTGTAGTCTTCTTATTTATTGTTATTGTCATCCTGTAAAGCGCTTTGAGAAGCCACCTTTAAAGGCGCTATATAAAATAAAGTTTAGTATTATTATTATATAATTGGCAGATCTGTTGGTGTAAAATGAAGGTTCGTGTAGTTTCCCATTACTTTCCCTTTGAGAATGGCGCCCTCTAGAGACATTTAGGAGTAACGTCACCCAGGGTAAAACAGCAGACTGGCACAGCGGACAAAGATGTAAGATTTACTTTAATTCTGTTCAACTGAAGTTATCTTTCAGTTCTTTCAGTATTGAACTGAAGGATAACTCTCGGGCCATTAGAATAAGGAAAATCTTTTTATTATTGCCTGAGAATCGATTATCTGGTGAACTTTCCAATTTTCACATGGAGTGATCACGGACTCAAACCAGTAGATGTTGCAACGCGCTGTAGCTACCTCAACAATGTGAACCCCAGCAGCTGTAGACGTGTACATTACAGTACTTGATTACTTCAATTTTTGCTAAACCTGAATGTCCCAATGTACATAAAGAGATAAGAACATGAACTGGTATTCGTCTCTTCTAATCCAGTGACACCAGGAACGCTTGCTTGAACTATTCTTTCTCTTGCAAGTCTGAGGTTTGTACCAAATGAAGCTTGTCGAAAGAAAATCTGTCCAAATCGCCATGTCCCCGTCGAGCTACGAATTTCACGAGTGTGCTTGAGTATAGAAATAAAAAAGCACAACACATTCCATGTATTTCAACTAAAACCCACTTCCTTTATTAATTCACGAAAATCCCTAACATCGAAAGTTGTTAAAAGGTAGTTATTTAGCATATGTCAAGGGTTCATTTAATTAAATCTCCAAGAATCCTTGTTTAATAATAGTAAAATAATAATAACAACAACATACAACGACAGATAAGTATTGCATATAATGGTACTCAATCGTGGACAATAATTACCATTCAATGATCAGTAATCATGGCGCTTCCCTTGTGGATATACACTGCTGTCTGAGAGAGTCGTTACAAGCTTCACCGTTATAGCCGTCGCTCTGCAAACCTGACACAAACTTTTTTTGGCCTAAGGCGTTTTGAAGGCACTTGTACGCGTCAGCTAAAATCGCCCACGCAGTGTGGGAACAGCCGGGCGCTGTTTAAATCACCCGACCCCTCGACCTGTTCCGCACACGCCTCTCCGACTCCACCAATGAGCGCCCGAGCTCCCAGCCACCGCCCCCAAGCGCGAGGGGGCGGCCATTTTGAAAGAGGCGGTCGAAGTCTCGAAAATCAATCAAGCGCGTTATTTCACGAGAAAAGTTTAATTAAAGCTAGAAACAAGCGTTAAAGTATATTTTCTTTGCTGCGTGTCCCCAACCATTTTGCAGTGTAGGTATGACAGTGCACATACAGCGCAGCTTGCGATCGATTACTCAGTTCAGTGCACTTTATAACTTAAAATTGGTTACATGGTGTCCCATTATATGTAATGGAATTGGGCATATAAACATTTCCAATTGCGTTCACTTCCCATTAAATCTAACGAAAATAAAACTGTTCTTATGTCTGCAGACATGTAGGACATAAAATCTGTTGTATAAACAATCACAGTAACTATGTTTCCCAGAAATGTTTGCAAAACGGATTGCTCTATGAAGTGCAATTGCAAATCAGTCAGCAGCAACGTATGATTAATTATAATTCTACAAGTAAGTTGAAAATGTGACTGTAAACCTCTTGATGCTTTCTTTTTAATGGTTTGTTTCCATTTCCGTCGAAGTGTTTATTTTACAGTCTCATGCTTTACATTTTGACAAAACTTGGAAAGTTGCTTTAACCGCAATTCTTATCTTGCCACGCTCAATATGGCGGCTTAGCCGCCCCTCCGCTTCTGACGACTTCAGCGTGCGACCGTCACGTCATAGTGAGCTTGCTGGCTTGTCAAACTGTGAAAGCCGAAGTCCTGCAGCACGAAGGAAATAAACTTGTTTACCCTTTCAGCCCTTTCAGAGATTTTACTTAGTGCCTGCGAGGAAGCACAAACTCAGAGTAAGTAAAAACTGGTAGCGATGCACGGGTAATAATTTAGGTCAGTTAAGAGATCGGGGTTTAATTTGCAGGTTGTGTAACCGGGGTTTGATGCCAGTTGCCAAAAAAAAGTCACCAGACAATAAAACTTTAACCTTAGGGACGCCGCTAAATTATACTGCAACAGTGTCGCTGTGACAGTATATCTATGTTTATTATCGTTTTCCCTCCTATAAATTGTTTTACGGTACGATACGTTGTGGTATCTTCGTAGAAAGCGCACAGAGTTATGCTTGCGTAACATGCTACTAACAATGGAATGTATGGGTCTCGACATACCGCTCATTACAAACTGAACACAGTAGAAGCAGCCTTTATTGATGACAGTTTTTATTCGCGGTTTACTTATTTGTAAAACACGTTATTCTGTTAATAGGCACTCTGTTCTCAAAGGCAGTTACGGAAGACCCTCGAGTTATCTCGGTTTGTTCCTAATCTCTCAAATGTCGAATGGACGAAGATTTAGGAAACACGGGTTTGTAATTTGAGTTATCCATTTCAATATATGAATGTGAGGTGAATAAAAGTAATTTAAACTCTTGGACTAACAAAGCATCTGAAAACGTAGGTCATCCTGTTCAAGGATTGGATGTAAAGCCTGTCCTTCCTGTTTGAAGTCTTTACACAACTCCGACAAAAATGAATTGGATAAACTAAACAGTCTTTTTTCCGGCTGAAAGTATACCTTCAACAGGGCGTACTGTTCGTTTGCCAAACAAAAAGTCAGACTGGCATGATGTCAGACTATGCAAAAAGGAAACTGCTCCTTTGACACAAGAGATCCTGATGTCTCAGTCGTGCTGTATGTTTCCCTGTCAGCTCCACAGCTGCTGAAGGGCATCATGATCTTTGTCTTCCAGTGCAGGTTCTAACCAAGTTTGGAGGTTAATTAATCCCTTTGATTGAACGTTTTGTTTGATTTGCACTTTTAAACCTGTTTCTGTCCAGAATGTCTGACCTGTTGTTGCGATAATAAACCTGCATGTTTATTAAGTGGTCTTTCTGACAAAGCATTTTAACAGCTGTTCAGGCGGATACTTTAATGGAATAGGGGAACTCCAGACATAAGTGGGGGAACAACATCGCCCCCAGATACTCCTGCAGATGGGAAAAAAAAGCGACTGTGTTCTGCGGAGGTCCAGTTACTTCATTTCCACACACCTAATTGACAGGAGATTTCTAGAGCTCAGAAATATTCTCAGAGTCCTTATGTACTTATCCCAGTCAACATCTTAATCAGCTCTGTTGCTCTAGGTGATCTGCTTATGCTTTTTGTACCACTGAGAGCGGCAGGTCTGTCTTGCTGAGCTGACTGGATGTTTGCTCTTCCCTCCCCAGCATAACCCACAATGGCCTTGAGAAGCGCAGCTGTGCGTCTGCTCCAGCCCGTCCAGAGGGGGGCGCTGTTCCGTGCTATCAGAGCGCAGGGCACCGCCGCCGCTCAGAGGGGTAAGACAGCCAGATTCCTTAACGGCTCTGACCATGGGGCAGGCGATGGTCATCTCCAGGCCTCGAGGGGCCCAAAGGTCTGCGTGGCTGAAATTTTGCGAGTTGATTCTTCGGTTTGCATGTCCAGCGATGTTTTCTCCCACAGTCCTCCTGCTCCCTGGGGCAGAAATACCAGCCCTCTGTGTGTGTGTGTCAGCAGCTGGTGGTGAGAGGTGTAGCATTAGACTTCATGCAAGATGCTCTGAATCCAGATTGGTTTAGTTTTGGAGAGGGGAGGCTATCAGGAGGGTTCACTCCTGTATTTAAAATCACAAGAGACACCGATTCACAGTCTCAAGCAGGAGTGCAGCTTCACCACCTAGAAGGACCCAGGTGGGAGCTGACAGGAAATGCAGTTAGGAAAGGACAGCACTTTGTTACACAAAGGGTTGTGAATTAAGAGGACATGAAATCAGTGCCCAGCCATGTGGTTGAAGCAGATCCTTCAGGAAATAGCTGAACAAGGCTCTTGGAAGTGGGAAACAGATGAGCCGGATGGGTCTTCGCTCATTTGTGACCTTTCTGACAGGTGTCTTATGATGGATTTATTTATGTGATTCCTTTAAAAAAGTGGTTTGGTTGCAGACCTATTGTCTGTTCAGGCAGCTTGTTTTCTTGCGGAGGACTATATATATTTGAATTCAGTTTCAAATTTTGCATAACCACAGATATCTCTTTAAGCTGCCTTGTGTAATTATATCACGGATACATTAGGGAGCCAACAGGCAGAGCATCTTCCAATTTCATTCTTTAGAAAATGAGATTCCTTCTGTATGCAGGATTTCTTTTTCAGACTTTACATTGTACCAAAGACAAAGTCACATTGTCTTCTGTTTTCTGCGTGTTCTGAGGCCTGGGTTTTGAATCTTACAGAGACAGAGGTGAAGACGGACAAAACCAGCAAAACAAGTAAGTGCAATTTGAATGATCCTACAGCAAAAATAGCCTTTTAATCCAGACATCCAGTGGGATCTGTGACAGCATGAGATAATGGACCGACATACTGTACTCTTCTAAAGCATCTCAAGCTACTATGAGTAGGTCTGTGCGAAGAGGGTGGTGGGAGTGTGGAACAAGCTGCCTAGCTCTGTTGTTGAAGCAGATACTCTGGCTTCTCACAAGAAGTAGCTGGATAAGATGCTATAAACTACTATATACAAATAAGCTAGCTAGATGCGCTAAGTGTTCTTTTTTTTGTACTCTTTCTTTTGTTCAGAGAGTACCCAGTGTGTAAATCCCTAGGTGAAAATACTTGATCTTTTAACTTTAAACTTGAACAAGTGGATCTTGGGTAGGGCAGCACGGTGGCACAGTGGTTAGTGTGACAACGCTGGGGCCCTGTGTTCAATTCTGGACCTGAGGTGCTGTCTGTGTGGAGTTTGCATGTTTTCTGTGGGTTTCCTCCAGGTGCCTCAGTTTCCTCCCACAGTCCAAATACATACTGGTAGGTTAATTGGCTTCTGGGTAGATTTCCCCTGGTGTGAGTGTGTGCCCTGCGATGGACTGGCATCCCATCCAGTGTGTATCCTGCCTTTCACCTGTTGCTTGCTGGGATAATCTCCAGCTCCCCTGCTACCCTGAATGGGATGAAAGAGCTAGAAAATGAATGAATGAATGGATGGATGGATGGATCTTGGGCATAATGTCGTTACGGGTTGCATTAGTTCCATCACAACTCATTTATCTGCCTATCTGGGGAGGGAGAGGGGGGAGGGCACAAAGAGTATATGTTAATGGTGCCACTCGGCTCCCACCCAGCCAAGGCGCAGATGGACTGGCGTGATGCCCTGGACCTGGAGAGCCAGCTGACAGAGGAGGAGACCATGATCAGGGACACAATCCGGACGTACTGCCAGGAGAAACTGATGCCGCGCATTCTCATGGCTAACCGGAACGAAGGTGAGAGGGAGCAGTAAAGGAGACCACAGCAGTCTGGGGTTGTACTGGGGCTGCTGTGATAAAAGGGTCCCCATCATGCCTCACATACAGGGTGAAATGCAGACGCAGTCCCTCTTGGCCAGAGTTAAACCACAGTGTACAGACTGGCTAGGAGGAGAGCAATAGAATCGGTTTCAAATTTGAATGCAAATGGGAGTTTTTCACTTGTCTTCCAATTGACTGGGTTTGGTGGGTTGTCCTTATTCCTAGTTTTCCATCGGGAGATTGTGTCCGAGATGGGAGAGCTCGGAGTCCTGGGCCCGACGATCAAAGGTGAGTCGAGACCAGGCAGCCGACGTGCCCCGGCGCCCCTGCTGTCCCCCCGTTCAGCGCTCACGGACTGTGTCTCGCCAGGTTACGGCTGTGCCGGGACCAGCTACGTGGCGTATGGCCTGATCGCGCGGGAGGTGGAGCGAGTGGACAGCGCCTACCGCTCCGTGATGAGCGTCCAGTCGTCCCTGGTCATGCACCCGATCTCCGCGTACGGGTCCGAGGAGCAGAAGAAGAAGTATCTGCCCAGGCTGGGTAATCAGGCCCTCGTCTCCCCTGTGCAGAACACCTGTACAGAGGGCATGACCGCTTAATTAGACAGCTGTAATCAGACATCTCCTTTATTTATTAATTTATTATTAAGGCCATATTTCCTTTCTTGTGATTGTTGTGGATTTTTTTAAAAAAATCCCTTTAAAATGCTCCTTTTTTGTTTTCTAAGGTTTAGCCAGGAACCATCCACAAGAGAAGCAGTTATCAATCAGTAGTTGTGTAACTGAAAAATAATCTGTGATGAAATGTGCTTTGAATATTCCTGAAGATTTAAGAAAATATTGTCAAAATTTATTTTGGGTTTTGTAAGGCATCATTTACAGAATGAATGAGGTCTGAGTAAAAGTGTGTGTGTGTTTGCCCGTTATGCCTTCCGGCATGTAGGGCAGCAACAACCTGTTTACATTAGTTTTTTTTACGGGACAGAGTTGTTAGCCTCGTGCCCAACCTCAACATGGAGGACCTGGTGCCCGCCGTGGGACACGAACCCACTACCCTGAGATAATGAGTCTCGTGCTCTACCAGCAGAGCTAGTCGGGGCCTCTGAGTTAGAGTAGTCAGTTACAAATGGAGGATGAACCCCAGACAGGATGCTTTTCCTTGGTGGGCTCTCCCTGCCTCGTCACTGGGGTATTTTCCGAGCTGCTGCTGTTGGCGGTGGGGGTGTGCGGGGCTGACCTGTGTGCTCTCTCAGCCAAGGGGGAGATGCTAGGCTGCTTCGGGCTGACGGAGCCCAACCACGGCAGCGACCCGAGCAGCATGGAGACCCGCGCCCGCTACAACTCCTCCAGCCGGACCTTCACCCTGAACGGCTCCAAAACATGGTACTGAGTTACAGACACGCAGTGCCTTCGGAAGCCTTCGTTATTTCCTGACTGGGATCCAAGTCAGTTAGTCCTGTAGCCTGTAGAGGTTCGTCCCTGTAGATCTGTATCAACAGATATAGATCCATCAACTTTCTAATCCCGTTGTAGAATTCAGGGTCATCGGGTAGCTAGAGCCTGTCAGATGCAAGGCAGGATACACCCTGGATGGGACGCCAGTCCATCATCACAGGGCAGACACACAGACAGACACACCAGGGCCAGTTTTCCTGTAATTAATCTACAAGTGTGTTTTTGGACTGTGGGAGGAAACCCATGCAAACATGAGGAGAACATACAAACTCCACACAGATCGCACCCAAGGTCTGGAAGTGAAGGCAGGGTGCTGCCCACCGATATAGATATACCACAAAAATGCACAGATATGCAGTTCTATATCAATAAAACATGCTAAAGCCCTTGTTGGGAAACGGGCTTCTGCAGGAGGTGTGGAATATAGGTTTTGAAAGGTGCTATTTTGTTAATTTACACCTTAGCTAACAGTAGCCCCGCGTATGTGGAGTTTCGAGAGAGAAAGTGCATTGACTTTTGTTCTTATTTTATTTGACCATATAACTTATATTACCCGATAAAACTTTCTTTCAGCGTAATTATCCGTACTTTACACTTCCAGCTGTAAAGCCAGAGTTGGTAAAACCTTTGCCGCTGTGCGTGGCAGAAATATAACCAGAACGCACAAACTGAAAATGAGTAGATTATACATGACAATAAATAAACGTAAAAGCAAAAGCAAAAGGTTTGGAGGTGAGGTTGAAAAGCACAGGTAGAGTCAAGGGCTCTCGTTTTCTCTTTGGGCCAATGACCTGCTCTGCGGTGAGAGAATTACATGAGTAGTTTTCCCCCTGGGAACATCAGGCCCTAGAGTCTGTGGTCCGTCTCATTAGTTTAGGTGCATTGCAACAGAACAGGATCTAGTTGCTCTTTAAAGCCGAGTTTTCCTAGACGTCAGGTTTGATTTTGGAGTGATCTTCCAGAAGTTGGTAGATCTTTGCCTAATGCTTGAAGGCAGTCACCTCTCAGCCTGGCTCTGGTGCCGTCTCGCGCAGGATCACCAACTCCCCCGTCGCTGACCTGTGCGTGGTGTGGGCCAGGTGCGAGGACGGCAAGGTGCGGGGCTTCCTGCTGGAGCGCGGCATGAAGGGGCTGTCCACGCCCCAGATCGAGGGCAAGTTCTCCCTGCGGGCCTCTGCCACCGGCATGATTCTGATGGACGACGTGGAGGTGCCCGAGGAGAACCTGCTGCCCAATGCCAGCGGCCTGGGGGTGAGGAGGGGGGCGCCGCAGCAAAGCTGCCTCGAAATCTCACGTCCTTGTCTCCGAACTCGCGCGGCGGGCATCCGAGATCACTGTAGGAGGAGCACAAGCGATGACGGAAGGTTTGCCAAACCTGCTTTGCGCCCTGCGGGCAGTGCCAGCGTCAGATCAGATCTGCACTGTTGAAATTCCGCATGATCGCAAAGATGGGCGTGGACTGCAAGCTCAGTCTGCTGATGAAAGGACATGAAAGTCAGGATGCACATTCTCTAGACACATTACTACACATCTCACATTCTAGATCCATCACAAAGCACTCGAATCTGCTTTTGTACTACTTTGTAATATCAGAAAGAATTTCTCCTTTGCGATCACGCCCATGACGTTACTCTACATCTACTTCATCGGTGATGCAAACTCTAATGAGTGCATTGAGAGAGACCTCTAGGCGCAAGCCCTGCACTTCAACATAATTCCACAAGTCCAGATGTGACAACTTTCTCTGCCTGCCTCTCGCTTGTCTGGCAGGGTCCCTTTGGGTGCCTGAACAATGCCCGCTACGGCATCGCCTGGGGTGCGCTGGGCGCAGCAGAATTCTGCTTCCATGCGGCTCGTCAGTACACCTTGGACAGGTGAGTGCTCCATTCCTCTGATCGTAAAGACAATTGCACAACCTCTGCTTTATCTTATGTTGGCTCCATTTCTTGTGTTGTTGTGAGTCCCAGGCTCGAGTGTCTCTTTGGTTCTGCTCAGAATGGGATTTGAAGATGGTGAAGGGAACTGAAATTATTATTCCTTCACCGCTCTTCGAATTGACGGGTTGAGGATCGCATGGAACAGCATAGCAAGATTTGCAACAGCTAATAACCAAAAAAGATTCTCTTGGAAGGGAATTGAGTGAATTCCTTGGATCTTGGAGTAGCAACTAAGACCGTGCTATTTTCGACTTTTATGTTCTCAGACTGAAAAACTGTCACATTTCCCTCATCATAAAATGTATCCTAAGTTTGTTTGCGTTGAAGACTGTAGACAGTGAAGGCCATGTTCACACACAGCATAATTAACTGCAACCTTTGCACACAAACCCTTTTATTTTAACCTTATAAACGTGTCCAGCTACCTGGAGTTTGGAGCTACAGTAAAGCTTTACAGTTGTCTCCACCCATATGAATTGCTTTTGAGCAGGCAGTCAGTATGTGATTGAGTACTGACATTACAGCTGTTGATAGGGGAACTGATGAGTCTACTGGTGCTCAGGAGCTGTTCCTGGTTTTACAAGCCACAGGCTCTGAGCACTCATTCCAGATGTCTTGATCACACTGAAATAATGCTACAGACAGGTCCGGGGCAGGCACAGAAACTGGTTACCAGTGGTGGAGGGGGGGTGAAATGGACTGAAACACCACGCAGAGGGAGTCATCTTACCTGAATTACCTGAATTGGTGGTGCTCGGGTAGTAAAAGGCCTGTTTCCCCCAGGATCCAGTTCGGCGTGCCCCTGGCGCGCAATCAGCTGATGCAGAAGAAGATGGCCGACATGCTGACAGAGATCACGCTGGGCCTGCAGGCTTGTCTGCGGCTGGGGCGCCTCATAGAAGACAAGAAGTGAGGAGAACTGTGGTTGTCCTGTGAGAACCGGTGTTGGTTCCCTTCCTGGGGGGAAAAAGACGAGGGGTCAAGGGGGGTCTGGCACAAGCTGCCCAGCCATGTTGTTGTTGAAGCTTCTTTCAAGATGAGATTCTCAGATCAGTTAGCCACGAAAGGGCTTGATGGACCTCTTCTCATCTTTCTTATGATCTTAAGAAGCCACCTCAAGCTTTAAAGCATCAGCTAACTATCTTTTAAAACCAACGTGCTTGAATGCCTAAAATACCCCCCACTGTTGTACTACATTGGGCTTTCCTAGATATATTCACCTCTGTTCTGATGTTACCGTACCAAGAGGAAAGAAGCTTTTTGCTTTAGTTAGGGCTGTCCCTTTAGGGATCTTTTGGAGAAAATAAACTCCATTAGCAGGGAGGGCAGCACCTCATTCCTCAAGGGAGGTCTGTTTCCATTTGCAACTCAATTAACTAAAGACCCCTTAAGTATTTCATGAGTATAATATTAGGCTGGTGATAGACAATATTCTAGATTTGTGAAATAAAGAGCTTCCTTACAAATGAACACAGTTTTTACTGTAGGCTTTGTATGCACCCAGCCAGATTCAATTAATTTTAGCCAATTAAATCAAAGATAGGCCTCTGTGTTGGATGAAGACTGCACAGCCCTGCTTATTTATACAGTAGGTTCAGAATGTGTGTGAAAGGAGTATCGGGGGAAATGCTTCATGAATAAACAGGGTCTCACGGGTGTGTTTTACCTTCTGCAGGGCTGCGCCAGAGATGGTCTCCATGCTGAAGCGCAACAGCTGCGGAAAAGCGCTGGAAATCGCGAGGCAGGCCCGCGACATGCTGGGGGGCAATGGCATTGCCGATGAGTACCACATCATTCGCCACGTCATGAACCTGGAGGCCGTCAACACCTACGAGGGTAGGGGAAGAGCTTTAAGTGTCGGCGCAGCGCATCACCACTAGATGGCAGCATAACCACGGTTTGGAATTTGCAGGTTGAGGCTGGAGGTCATTGGCCGAGTGCCTTCTTCCAACCATTCTTCCACGAATCATCGTTTCTCACAAAATCCAGCCATCTTCTAGTTGCTTTATCCAATTCATGTCAGTAAGAACCAGGCACAAGGCGGGATACACCCTGGACGGGTTGTCAGTCCATTGTAGGACACACACACACAGACACAGCTATAAACGCACCCACACCAGGGCCGAATTTCAAAGAAGTCAATTCGTCTACCAGCATGCCTTTGGACTGTGGGAAGAAATCAGAGCACCCAGAGGCAATCCACACAAACCTAGAGAGAACATACAAACTCCACACAGACGGCACACCCCAGTCTGAAATTAAATCCAGGGCCCCAACACTGTGAGGCAGTATTGCTAACCCCTGCGCCATCTTCCCCCAAAAATGCCAGAAGTAGATAGTTTTTAATTTCATTTACTAATGTACAGCCTTTGGAAAAAAAGATCTGTAGTGTAAACAAATGTTTATTATGATTTTCACAATATTATGAAGTACCTGAATAGGATGTATGTTTTCAGTGGGTGTAGAAACTATTGATCTCCACTGTATTTTTACCACATTTTGTTGTGTTACAAATGGAAGACGTGACCGACTGACTTGTGTATTTTTAGCAGAAAAGTGTTTAAAAGTTTGGGGCTATAAAATAAATGAGTTAAAAAATGTTCCCTCTAAAAATCTCTATTGGAAAAGTATTCACCACTTTAGCGATTAACACCTGTCTTTGTGAGGCTACTTGCAAAGTTGTTTTAGTTGGTGAAAATTAAACCCACAGATGGAAAAAGCTGGGTTCAACATCACATAAAAGAACTGAGGCTGTGATTGTTAAAAGAGGGAGAGAGAATAAATGTTACATTCTTAAGGTCTAACGGACAGGGAATAGTTGTCCAAGCAGTTTTTTATTTTTCCTCAAATTGTTTTTTACGGTAAAAACTGATTATGCTCTATCAACGTTTGATGCAATTTGAAGTTTAACAACAAAATGTGGTAGAGTTCCAGTGAGGATCAATACTTTCTACACCCACTGTACCTGCTGCAATAGATTACAAATAGCAACACTACTGAAGTGCATTGCTGCCACAAAGGGGAAAAACAAAAAGTCACCCCCTTATCTCATATTTACGAGATAACACATTCTCTCTGAATTATGAGATAGCAATGATTACTTCACTGTATGTACAACTTGTTACGTTGAGCATTGAAGGCATCTAGAAGCTACTGTGAACGTGGCTGGCACTTTCTGTTGAATGATTTAATGTCCAGCGCTGCAGAATTTGTACGGATTTACTTCCGAATGGGGTTTAGTCATAATGAAATCTTGCCATTTTTAGCAAATGTGAACAGAATCATTATAAGCATGAGGACCAGTTTTGTGGGATTTAGAAATCAAGGCAATGATGGTTCCGTTATGAACAGTTATACGTGCAATCACTTCCACTGCTTAAAACTGCACAAGTCCACACGTAGCGATATAGGTATCATATGACAATTGTGCCATCGCATGATCACATAAAGTACGCGAGAATTACAATCTCGAATTATGAGATAATTAGTAAGGGTGAGGAATTTTTTTTTCCTTGGTGGCAGCAATGCGCTTGCGTACAAGACTGTATGCCACTGTGCTTATACAAAGATTTGCTGATAGTCGGATATTTTCAAGCAATTATGGAAAAAGGGAGTTTAATTCTAACCCATCCACTTTCACATCAACTCCATGCTTTCTGTATGACACAATCCCAGCACATTCCATCAAATTAAGTACAAAAATAAAGTCATACTTAGTATAATCTTATTGTAAGAAAGCCAAAACTGACACATGCCATTCCATTGGTATGACGTATGCCATATATTATTGCAATCTACTGGAATGATTGGAACTAAATCTGTAGGTCTGCGCTCCAGTGATTAACAGGTCTTGGTGTTGAAGTTGAAACTGTGAAAAAATCCAAAATCATATTAAACACCACCACAGTGCTTTGTAAAACCATCTTTTACACCATTATAATTGCAGCAGTTTTCACAGTTTTGCTCCATGACAAATTACTTGTTTTAACAAGTTTATGACACTGTTTTTTTTTTATTTGGGGCTGGTCATGGGTAGCATGCATTTCATGGTCTAAAGAAAAAGATCTAATCACACTATCATCACCTAAGATGATGATTAAGGTAACAAATGAGAGGAGTTCAGATGGCACACTGAATGAAAAATGCTGGTTTAAATGACTAATTGTAATTGTATTCAACATAGCTGTTTTAATGTTGATATAATCATCATGCTCATTTTTCCTTTCTGCATTTCATTTACACCTGAATATCTTGGAGGTATAATATTTAAAACTTGAGCTGAATGCCTAATGGAAAACTAATCTTGTTGCCTTGAAAAAATCCTAAAATGGGAATTGAGATACTGCCTCTTTTATTTCCTCTAATTGGACTTGCAATGTAAAATGAGGGTGTTCACCTTTTCCTTTTCCTGTTGTAGGGACTCATGACATCCACGCGTTGATCTTGGGCAGAGCAATTACTGGGCTGCAATCCTTCACCGTCCAGAAGTAGATCTTCAGACTCTCTGGGTGAAGAACCAGGTCCAGAGATTCTTAATTGTTCCCAAAAAGGCTTCCAATCTGGAATCTACTGAAATTTTGTTTTAATCTGAAACTGTATAGAACTTTTTTTCCCCATGAAATCAAGTTTGGAGTTTGGACTTCTGTTCTATTGAAAATACGCACATCCACGATTCCTCTCGAGACTGTTAGTGCCGATCGTTGCTTCAAATGTAAAAGAAAATCAGGTGGGCTCTAGCAGAATATAAGCTTTTGTTCTTATAAATTTCTTTGTGACCTGAGAGCTCACTGAAAATAACTTGTTTTGTGTACTGTGGTTTGCCAAGCATTATAAGTTTAAAGATTATTTAAATGTAAAACCATATTTTTTCTGCAATAAATGTTGTCAAGTTTTATTTTTGACTGATAGTGCATCGATCATCTTACTTAATAACTTAGCAGAACTTTATTTTTGAAAAATAAAAAAGTTACTGATTATGTGTAAGAGAAAAAGCTGCCTACATTGTGCACTTTAGAATTAACTGTTCTACAGTTTCCACCACTTTCTCACTAATCTAATCTGTCTTGAAAGAACTGGATTTTGTTGACTGTTGGAGGATTCTATTTTGTCTGAAATAAAACACTTCATGCAACATTGAGTCATTTTTAAAACAACAACAAAAAATAATTTTAGGTTCAAGCCTAAACTATTTACCACTTCTCTTTTCTATCTTTAGGACTGTGTTGAGCAGACACTTTACTGTAATTATTAAATTCGAACAGTTTGAGGTATTGACTAGGCTTCTTATTTAGAGAGTGACAGCAGACACCTTTTTAGTGAAACAGTTTCTTCAAGATGGATTTGTTAAAGTTTTAGGGTAATTTACTAGGAAAAAGTATTTTTCTGGCTGGAAATAGATATTTAGCCATGTGCTGTGTAAATGAAGAATAAATAAATTTAATTTGATGCAGATTATTTTAGTAAAGCTGTATGGTTTACTGTATTAAAAAATGTACCGAAGAGTCAACTTTCTTACACATTTTCTTCCAGTTGTTCCTCAACATTTTCAGATATAATGTGTAGGCAGTATTGAACAGTGCGCCAGCATGAAATGGAAATCTCACTCACTCAAATTATTTTTTGTACTTAATGATTTTTGAGTCTATTTTTTATTACACTAATATTAAGGCAGATATAATCATCTAGGCAGGTGTATTTTAATCACAATGAACACTGACACTTAAACGTTTACATAATGAGAAATTAAGTGAAAGTAGGTGAGGTTGGGAATTAGGCAACAAATAATAGATCTGTAACAACGACAACAAACAGAAGACCTGTAAAGAAGACTAAAAGCACTGTTTTTTCAAATATAAAGAAATTATAGTATGTGTCAATAGATACCAGTAAACTGAGTGCATGACGCAAGTGTGGATAAGATATGGATGTTTCACTCTACCTGCTATCTTTGAGCCTGTATGCCCTCTCACCTTCTAGGAAACAAAATGTTGCAATCATTCATCTTTAAAAACAAATAGGGTACTGGGGAATCTACTCACTGGGAAGCAGCAGCAGCAGATTTTTAGAAGGTAGCCTGTGTACAAGAGAGAGACTAAGCTGAAGGGCAGGAGATGGCGAGAAGAGGCACTGGTATTCTGTTTGCAGGACAAATAAAATGTCCTGCTTAGAGTTGAGCTGCCCTGACACCTCATCCCTTTCTGCCTTCCATGGGATCCATCAGGAAGTCCATAGTCCAGCAGATGAAATTGACTTCCTTCATAACCTTGGTCCAGTTTACTGAATGATCTGTATTCGACTTTATCATTAGGATTTACCCAATGCATAAATTAACTTAAAAAGCATTTTTTACCAGTAAATCATTTTACTCTTACCGAGTTATATTATTATGATAAAGGGTTCTATTGTTTTGAAAGGATTTTAAACTATTACTATAAGAATTACTATTATTGAGTATTACCAGAGGTCTATATTTTTATATGTAAGCATCTGTGCACTTATACTGCAATTACGCTACAGCCACCAAAAGGAGAAAATAGCCAGTAAACTGATGGCCTATATTTTTTAAAGATTTTTTCCCTTTTGTTATTGTATCCTGCTAGAATTTTTCGAAGGTTCAAATATGATGACAGTGAGCACTCAATGAATTCACAGAATCCTGTTCATGACCAGCTTTCAATTTGTTCTGCAGACTAATTCATAATTTCATAAAATCAAAGTAATAGTTCTAAAACACTGCAAACAAAGGTTGTTTTGGGGAGAATGCAGCATCTCTATTATGGAATATACTTAGACAATACATCAATGAAATATGGAAATATGTTTCTTTACAGAGATTGCATTAATACACCTCTTCTAAAGAATGCTGAAAACATGGGAAACAGGAGACTATTTTTGAAATCATGAAAAAAAAACATTTTAAACATTATACAAAAGATATACTTATCTTGTCAAGCTTTAGCACAACATCCCTTTCTGATTAAACTAAAAACAACAGGTAGTGCCAAATATAGATTTTCCTTTTAGTCTTTTACCTTACGGATATATTCCAATTCAAGGCAGGTTACAGGTATCTACAATCTTCAAATGTCTATAACTTGTCAAGGATAATTAAACGTTTTTAAACATCTTTGTCACAATAACTTCTCCTTTTCCTAAATCTAGTTATATACTGCAGCTTTGAAATTCTAACAAAAACACACCGATAATTAACAGCCAGTAATGCAAAACACAATGGCTGTAACCTATTTTGTTTATCATTGGCCGATTACTGCAGTATTCAGGTATGCAGTTTTGTTATGTATCAGAATACGGCTGTATTCTGTTTCTGCCATTATATCACAGTGCTCCTCCCAAGTACTCACTGATGACCGATATGAATAACGCATTTGTATTATCAATTAAAAACTTTTCAGAAATTTAAGTTTGATGTGAAGCATATCTGGTTTTGGAGCTGTCAAAAAAGATTTGACTTAAACACAGCACACAGTTTGACATCTCAAAAAGCAACCTGCCTTTGCACTGAAAGATGCCTGTTAAGAACAGGACTTTGAAGAAAACACCTGGGAACATCAAAATTTGGCACACCCCTGGGAGCAACCTTCCAATCTGAATGCACATCTGATTTGGGAGACCAGAATTGACATTTTCGTTCTTCTAAAGTTTTACAGGTTTTCTATAGTTCTAAGTGGTAGAATGTCAAAGGTCTGTTGGGAAACATAAGCACTTGTTGATGGTCCTCAGAGACTGGCTGGCTCCATGGAGCTCCATGTTCAGCAGCCTGCTCCTCTGTAGAGACTCTGACAGCTGCTGCAGCTTCTCCTCCACCAGCATGTTGTCCTCCTCATACACCTCACACATGTGGTCCTTCATCTGCTGGCATAGGCTTTCTACCTGAAAGGACGAACATCTTTATATTCTCACCGTTAATTTTGTGGTTCTTCTGTGTTCTTGAGAACATGCTGCCATAGGGGATAAAATATTTAAACTCAATCTGAAAGGTACTTTTTCAAATCACCTGAAATTAAAGCACATAGTATTTATATAAAAAAAGGATACATTTTTATCTTAAAAATACAAAATCCCAAATAAGCATCACTGTGGAGAGATCTTCTTTATTTCTGTGACATACAGTCTGTATCAATGAGGAAAAGCTGAAAGTTAAGGATCTTATTATTTTCTCAATGGCATAAAGGAAAAAAAGTCTTGATGACGATATTTAAGAAAATGAAATACCTTCATCATAATCTTGTCTTGGAAATTGTTCATTAACTCATCGTTTTCTTTCCGGCTCTCGTTGAGCTTTTCAATCAAGTCCTGAGCTTTTTTCCCTATCTCTTCGATCCTCGAATTGAGAGCAGAGAAATACATTGATTGCTCAGAAGGAACCATATCTGCATCGCTGCTGGAGGTTTCAACGCCAGACGAATCACTTCAAACAGAAAAACAAACAAAATGCTATGGCCTGCAGTGACTGTACAGACTGTAAGAATGTACAGGCTGAATGAGAGTGTGATATCTGCTTGGTACTGAACATACTCATTTCAGTTATTAAACCTCAATGAATACCAAACTCTTGTTTCCAGTAATTAGATCTTTACAAACACAGAGTTATCAAGTCTTTCCTGATCCACTTCAGTCTGAAAACTACTATTTTCATTTGACTCTAAGCCATGTGATTCACTGTTAGGAATGAAATGAGTCTCACTAATTAGATTTTGGTCTTGGTGGCAGAAGCAAGCCTGACAATTTAGGATATTAAAGATAAAATAAAAACTGGATGTTTCAATTCCATGATTGCAAAGGTTCAATGTCCTTTAGAACCAAGATTATTTTAAAATGGCTAATTCGTAAAAAAAAACGTTTCTTCACAATGATTGTACTTCAAATCATTTCAATACAAAAATCTGAATCCACCAACACCATTCTGAAGTATCCTCCTCTAAATGAGATTCTACAATTAAAAAAAGATGATTTTTTTAAGGATTGTTGACAAAGGAGAAATTCTGGTTGGGGGATATTCCCTTAAGTAGGATGATTCAAGATTCAAGATTGATCCTTCGTGACTACCAAACCCTAGTATTTGCAAATATTTCACTGAATGTATTTTAATGAATGAAAACCAGCTTTATCTTACCTTACTTGGTGTTCACGGGTCTCATCCAGGTTCAGAAAAAAAGAATTATCTGCTGTTGACTGACCGTCTGTTCCTAACCCTTCATCTGTGTCCTGAGGTTGAGAAGAAGGGAAAATATTGACACATAAACATAAAGAGGCTAATAAGATTTTAACCTTTAAATAGTCCAAGACAATCTATGGATATTTCATCGTGAGAAAAAAAAAGGGGGAAGGCTACTAATTGTTTGCAATCAAACAATAAGGCCTTACTCAAATATCTTCCTAATCTGGGTAATTTAAGGCTAAAAAAAGACTGGCTGTGGCCTCTATGCTGGATCAAACAATAATTAAGTGCAAAGATTCTTTAAAGATACAAATTATTTTTAACAAATTCATTCATGATTTATTTGTCCATTACTGCATTTCATTACTTTTACAAGAGACCCCAATAGAGCACCGAAAAAACATCTCAAGATTCTTGATACTATGGCCACACAATATGTACATGCATTTTAGGATTAAAACTCTCACTCATTTTCATTGATAGCTGGGTTCTTGAGCCGAAAGACAAACCGTATTGGTATAGAGAACTTTTTTATTTTATAAAACAGTTCATTATTTTCAAATACCTTTTACATGAATAAACATACAGGGTGCCTCAATTAGTTTATATTATGTATAGCCATTGCCTTCTAGGGTTTTACAGTACAGTGCAAGGCAATAAGAAGAGAATTTTCTTGCCTTTTACAAATCAAAGATATAAATGATTTGTTTAAGAATACATCAGCGTGTGTGTTGGTTTATCTATTTTTTGTCATCAAGATGGATAGATGGATTACTTATTCCAATTGTAGACTTCAGTTTGGTTTGCTGGACTCCCTCTAATCAAAGAATTTCTCTAAAGGAGGCCTCTCAGACAGTACTACTGAAACCTTACACACCTCTGCTGAAGACTGATCTTGTTTTGGGGTGGAGGTTATTTTCCTAAACAGGAACTGATCCATTTTCAGCAGCAGCCGTAGCAACTGTTGTTCTCCTGGGCAGATGCAAATTAGAAGCTCTTCAACACACTCTTTCTCACATCAATTTACAGCATCTGTTCTCTAGGAAAAAAGTTATTGTACATTTTAACTGACTTATTGGTAGCTCGGATAGAGTCTGTATACGCCTGCGTAACAAAAAGCATCCTTCTGCAGTGTGAATGTGTTAAAAGCAAAATACATTTGTTTTAATACCAGATCCACATATCCAAAATACTTATTGTGACATGCCTGTCTTATAAAAATCTGCAAATACAAAAGATATCTATTGCATATTTTCAAGTAAAAAGCATCTTTAATATTTTTTTTAATTTTGCTCTACCCCTTTATTGCAGCATCAATCTGATAGTGTATATTGTCATCAGACTCTTGTACTCATTTGCAGAGCTTGTGATTAAATAAGTCATCAGTCCTGCACTGTTACCTTTTACAAATCTCCATGACAGACAATTTGCAGCATTTAAAAAATTGGTTAAATGTGATTTATCTAATAAACGACAAAATTTTGCAACTTATTATCTATTAAAATGACAAGATGTTATTACTGATATTGTTTACTTTGTAAAGGTTCAGCAGTTGTTTACCTTACATTTTCACAAAGATTTGCTAAAACCTTTACATATTGTTCTGACTCAAAGTGTGGGGTAAGGTGGTACGATAATAGTACATTTAAGAAACTTTTAAAATAACTGTGCAACCTAAACAATAAGCATTTTCACGGCAGACCGATAGCCGTAAAAGACGCGATTTTACAGTACGTCCAACAAGATATGGGCTTATTCTGGCCCTTTGAAAAAAATGCCCTCCATTTTACCACTACGTTGGTAATGCTCCAGGTTGGAACGACATTGTACATAGGTACACACAAAAACAACCTGATTACCTGACAAATTCAGGACGTGATTTCTTCAGCGCTGTGTCGGTTATTAACACAACTGTCTCAATGTAGACATTTTCCTGTTACCAACGGTTTCGTCTACAGGGAAGTCCTCGCGTCGCAGGCTTGGCGGGCACGCGGTGACTCTGGCGAGGAGGAGGAGGAGGTACACAACTGCGCGCGCATGCGGTGGGACAGAACGAGGACAAAATGGCGGAAAACGTCTCTGTGTGGACAGTTACTGTACTTCTAAATCCTAACCAACATATAACGTGGGATCTGAAGGTTATCACAATGTTAATAACCTTTTCGCACAAAGCCGGGTGTCTAAAACATACGTGTTAAAAATTATTTTAATCCCCCGTGCACAATTTGAAATAGTCGATACAATGAGAATCAACGGTTTAAGACCCAGCAATACAGGAACAGACCTTTGGTGTGTGTGTTAACCACATAGTTTCAGGTGTAGTGTTCCTGATGTACCACCCCAGCTCTTCCATTTTTGCGAAAAGTCTTTTCAGTTCCGTTGCGGTTGAAAGAAACACAAACCTACAGCGGCCGTATGTCGCGGGTGCTCGGGGAGCGCTGTCTCCCGTGGGTTTTAAAGTTGGCTTTGAGGGGAGCCGTGCTAAAAACAGAGCCCTTTAAAGTGTCATACTATGTTCATATCGACTCCTCAATGTAAACCATTTCCCATCACAGCAATGAAGTACCTAGTCGCAGTAACCGTACCTGCGCAGAGGTGTGACCACAGACTTACAGCAGCTATTTTGATATCTAAACGTTTATTTTGCGATTTTCCTCTTCGCTTTTTTTGTAAAGTTGTATTTATTTTTTATTCTTTTTTGTTAGGTACCGGTGACATTTGATTAATGTAACATTATTTCTTAAGTAACCTTGTATCTATGAAGACCACGTTGAAAAGAGAAGTCTCATGGAAGGAGTATGGGGTAAAATATGCAAGA
This sequence comes from Lepisosteus platostomus, assembly GCF_059453375.1. NCBI lineage: Eukaryota > Metazoa > Chordata > Actinopteri > Semionotiformes > Lepisosteidae > Lepisosteus > Lepisosteus platostomus. The sequence continues at coordinate 17,835,961 of NC_142623.1, forward strand.
CGATTTCAATACGGACTTTCTACAAGTGTCATTTTGCACTTCTTTTTACGTAAAATAGTATATAAGGTGCGATAGCTTTACAGTATTCTATGTTTTCATGCAAGGTTTTTTTTAATGCCAAAGCGGATACGCTTTTGATGAAGTCACAAAGGGTGAGTGTTCCGTTTTACCGTACGTTGTAGAAACACCCGGGCGACGAATTAAAAACACCAACAACACCCACATCTAAACAAATATCAACATTTCTCGGAGGCTATTTTCTTGGTTGAAAGTTATATACAGAATTTAATATTTATTCAAATTAAGAAACAAACGATACTTCCATTCTGACCAGATGATACGACTCTGAAACGTAAGACACGTTTAAGGTAAGTGGAGTATATATTTAAAGTCTATTGTTTCTCCTTTACAGTTTTGATTAAGATGGCCGCTATTTTGTGTCTATCTACTTGTGCCACAATGTCAAGTCCTCCCTTTCCTTATCACATTACTACTTGGTTACACACATGTGCTCAGTCCTATTGACTCAACAATCATGACATTGTGCTATGTGCATGTGAATGAAAAAAAAGTTTTAACAGTAAGCAAGGTAAATGTATTAGTTACAGTAAGCTTCAGTCATTTAACTAAAAACGTGATAGCCAGAGACTCTTCCCTCCTTCGCTCTTGAATGAAATAATACACCATAAAATGGCTCTGTGCTTTCTATGCTCAGATACTTGTGACAGTGTTTGAGACTGCTCCATTTTGTGACTGTTGTTGTGTTACACATTACCTCTATGTGAAAGATCCTGTCGGCGCCAGCATGTGACTGGGTATGTCGATTCTATTTTGTCTCACGCCTCCGTCTCTTGGCCTTGCAGGGATGTCCATCTTGGTACTGTGCTACCTCATCCTGGGCGGGGGTCTCCAGAGCCCCCTGCAGGTGGGGGATGGAGTGCGCCGCGCCGCCCTGGTGGACAAGAACAGGGAGCGTGAACTGTTCTTGCAGCAGATGTTGCTGCGGCTCGACGAGGAGTTCGACCGCCTGAGCCTCCAGGCAGAAACCGAGACCATCCCGGCTGACGTTTTAAGTATGGCGGGAGCCTGGGCGACCGAACCCTTGGTCTGGACGCTGGCTGGGGCTCTGATCCTGGGCCTGTTTGTACTCAGATGGCGTTGTCCTAGACCCAAAGAAAAGGAGAAAAAAGAGGAGGTGAAGAAGGAGGAGGAGAAGGTGAAGGAAGAGAAGGTAGAGGAGGAGGAGGAGAGGAGGGCAGAAAGAGATGTCAAGAAGAAAAGCAAGAAAAGGGTGGTGTTCAGGGAAGAGGAGCACAGGAAGGAGCGGACGCCCTGGCCGTGTGTCCAGTCCCTGCAGGCCTTCTACAAGGCTGAAGTGAGCCAGGCTGGAAGGGACGGGGCCGTGTGGGGCGCCGGCAGTGTTGTACGGGGCCTAGTGGACTCTCTCCTCCGCACAGCCAAGGGCTTTGGCCAAGCAGGCATGGACGTCCTGAGGGAGGAGTGCGTGGGCGTGGGAAGCCTGTTCGAGGGCTGGGGTGTTCGAGGGGGCAAGCTGGAGCCCGTGTACGACGTGCTGGTGGCCATCAGCGCGCCCGCGGGCTTGTCCTTCCGCGTGGAGCTGGGCTACGGGGAAGGGTTCTGGCCCGGCTCCTGGCTGGCCCTCCCCGAGCACCTGGGACAGGGCCGAGTGCGAGTGATGGGGGCCAGTCGGCCCCCGCCCCCGCCCGGCTCCGACGTGCGCAGGCTGGCGGCGGAGAGGAAGGACAGCCTGGACTGCCTGCTGGAAGAGGGCCTGCGCTCCGGGGAGCACCTGGACCCCACCAGCATGCTGCAGTGGCTGGGGGCGGCGCTGAGGAAGGGCTGGACCCAGCAGGCCAACTTCAACCTGCTCTTCAGTGAGGCGGCCTGCCCCTGCCGCCTGCGGCTGGAGTACGGCTCCGGCCAGGCGCTCTGGGTGAACGTGTTGCCGGCCGTCAGGCTGGAAGGCTCTGACGTCTACCTGGTCACCCAGGGGCCCATGTTCCGGCCCCCCCTGCACTGGGTCCAGTGGTTCGCCGTCTATGAGGCCCGCTTTCTGCAGGAGATGACCCAAAGGCTGCCCCCCGACAGCTGTCACATGCGCTGCCTCCAGATCCTGGCCTACATCCACGCCTCTTGCACAGGAGGCTGCGCCCCACCCCTGCCCAACAGCTCCAGGGGTCCCGTATCCTCCTTCCTGAGCTCCTTCCACATCAAGACGGCCTTCCTGCACGTGCTCTTCTCGCAGGGCGACCCTGAGAGCTGGGCCGGGGGGCAGCTGTCCGGCCGGGTTCGGGAAGTGCTGTACATGCTGCAGCACAGCCTGGACAAACAGCGGCTCTTCCACTTCGTGGTGGGCAACCAGGCCCTGTGCCTGCACCTGGGGCTCCCCTCCATCTTCCGGAACGCCCCGCCCCTCAATCTCTTCCGAGCGCTGCAGGACGACCACGCGCTCCGCAACCTGGCCCTGACGGAGTTCCGCCGGCTCCTCGAACGGCTCGGAGACATCGGCCTGAGCGCCCGCCCGCGGGAGCCCCCCGCCCCCCGCGCCCAGGGAGCGGGCACAGAGGCGGCCGCGCCGGCCCCTGCAGATGTCACCCCAGAAGCCGCTTCACCCGTTCCAGATGGGAGCACAGCCAGGTCCAACCTGTAACAACATCCAGAGCCACAGAACACGAGAGCATTCAATACATTTTGCATTAGAAAAAGTGAAGGAGTCTCTGCCTCTTGTGGTTCTTGAATCAGTTCTGTATTAGCATTTGTTTAATTTAATCATTTTTTAATATTAGGGCTGATTTACAGATCAGACCCTTGCCAGGCTCACTTACTGCTCTCCCTTGTCTGTCCAGAAGTTCCTGATGGCATTTATGAGGAGAAATATATTATCATCATCTTAATCCTGGTAAGGTGGCACAGGTGGAGTTACAGTAGCCCAAAGAAGTTCAGGTGGGCAGCTGCGGCAGGATGTGTAGTCTGCAAAGGAACAAGTAATATATTTATTCCATGCTGAAAAGAGAAGATAGAAAGCACAATACTTCGACTGTGAACCCAAAGAAGGCTCCACATTGTGTTTTCTTTCTTGTCTTTTCAGCATGGAATAAATCTATTGCTTGTTCCGTTACAGTAGCACTGCGGCTCCATTGCTCTCTTGGGCTCTGGCATCCAAAATCCTTCTGTGTGGAGTTTGCATGTGGTCTCCACACAGACCAATATGGATTTTCTCTTACCTTCTACAGACATGTCAGGCAGGTTAATTGGTTTTGTTACAATGTCCCTCTGAGCTTGTTTGCGGGTGTCCCGTCACGGACTGGTATCTCATTTTCCTTTTGGGATAATCCTCAGGTTGAGACGCACCACACCAGGAAAAAACAGCTTTTCTCAGCTTCATTTCTGGGGAGATCAAATCTTACGTAAAGTTCCAGGTAAGGTGTAAACAATGATCATATGAAGACTTTTCCAGATTGCTCTCATTAAAAATGCAATATAATAAAAGAGAAAGTTGCGCCTCCCGACTCCTGAAGCTTTTCAACTGGCAGCTTCCAATGAAATCCAGAACGTTCCACCATGACCCATTCCCAGCGTCCATCTCCAGGCCATTGCGAAGGGAAAAGGCATCAAGTATCCAGTAAGAGGAGCTTTACAAGAGCTCACAAACGAAAACAAAAACAAATTTCACACCGGCCAGACCCAGGTGGCTGTCTAAATTGTAAAGGATTTAACCAAGAGCCACCGACGTGAACTGAAAAATCAGTGTGGCGTGCAGCAGCTTCATTCCCTGTGGGACTTCTCATTCGACTTCCCCGCCAGGACATCTCCGAATACTCGTCGCCAAAAAAAAACAACAGCTGGAGCCTAATTGCATGGTAGTGTAGCAACAGCAAAACTAACCACGGCAACGATAACATTCTCTGTTGTGCTTTTCCAGGCCCAGCAGGTCAGGCCACTGGATAGCAGCTGGAAAAGAGGTGAAAATTCTGCCAGTCCACCAGTCTTCTCTCTGCCTGTACACCAGTCTTCCTGTCTATCTATCTCATTTTGCCTGGTATCGAGAAGCAGCTGTTTGTCTGGGAGGAGGCATACAAAGAGTGGGATATGAAAGCAAGGAAAACCAGATAGCGGTTTCCTGCTGTGCATGCGTTCCGTGTTGTGGGGCTTGTATTAGTTATGCTAGCCAGAGAATGTTGGGGGGGCCTGATTGGGGTATTCATCCACTACTACTCTTGAAAGTAGGATGACGGGCCCAGCTAGGCAAAAAAAATCTTCCATTGCATGATATCAGAGAGATTAGCAATCATTGAAACTAAGACGGGTGGCCGAAATTAAAAAAATAAGAGCAGTATTGAGAAGATAGCCAAGCCCTTATGTTCTACGCTTTATTCGCTTAAGCATCACGAAGGCTAAAGACAAGCTAAAAGCCAACCTTGCCCTTTCTGTCCCTGGAAATCATTGAAAATAAACTGAACACAACAAAGCAAACCCATGAAGGCACAGTATAATCAGAGTCACAATGCAGAGATCAGGGCATTGAGCCCCTGGAGGAGAGAGGAACCCAAAGACCTCCCGACCTTCACCAGTATGGAAACATAATATCAATCAAGAAAAGACTAAAAAGGTCATGCCAGATACAGCCATTCCTGGTATTCTGAGTATATCCCGGGATATTTATAGCTCTAGCTCGTGGAAAAAAACAGATTAACCTTCTTGCACTTGACACCAACTGGGGATCTTGAGATCAGAAATTCCACTCATTAAGAATTAGCCTGCTTCCCTGCTGCTCTGAACTCAATGACTTACTTTGGCTTGCAGTGCTAGGGCGGGGCTATTTTTACTGCCCTCTGAGTCTTGTTTAGGATGGCAACGAATTAGGGGACTAATACGTCCAGCCAGAAAGAGCTGAGCTCTAATGGGATGACACAATGTTACACGTTGTGCAGGTTATGTAAAATAGCGGTCCGTCATAGGTCCACTTTGTGCCAATCTGTAGGCCCTGCATCAATGCTTCTAAGAATTCTGCACTTATAGGAGGTTTAACCCGGTCAGCAAAAGGTCTTGCAGGTGAATTGTGGATTATCTAAATAACACCAGCACTTATGATCCTGCCAATTTTTTCAGAGGCTTTTGTAATCTGGGCAGCATGGTGGTGCAGTGGGTAGCCTTGGGCTCAGTTCTGGACCTGGGGTGCTGTCTGTGTGGAGTTTGCATGTTCTCCCTGGGTTTTGTTTTTCTTCTGGGAGGTACCAGTATGTGTCTGGATTGTGAAACAAAACCAGAGAACCTGATAGAAACCCATGCAAACCTGGGGAGAACATGCGAACTCCACACAGACAGCACCCCAGGTCTGGAATTGAACCCAGGGCTCCAGTGAGGCAAGGGCGAGGCAGCAACACTAACCACTGTGCCGCCGTACTGTCCCGCCATTGCAAACTAATATAGGTAAAACTTTAAAAGTGACTGTGTAGGAGGGGAAAACGGGAATAAACGGAATATTCCTGTCCTTATACCCGGATTTTAAACTTGAACTGGATTTGAGGTGGAGACTGAAAAAAGGGGGAGCTAGTTTCACACCTGAGCAAAGGCCTTTGACAGTAATGATGCCAGCGGGCAGAAAAATAACCCGATGGGCTTGTGTAAGGAAGCAGAGTGGTTTAAAGCCAGCAGGTGTATGGAGGTAGGTTCTCTCAAGGTGATGCACAATGTGGTGGAGAGACATTAGGACAGGGTCTCTGTGGAGAGATGCGGAGCTTTGTCATTAGAGAAGCGGCAGCATTCCACCAGGGTGAAGGGTGAGAAAAATCAAGCGAAGGGACGTTAAATCTTCACAGGATGTGTGAATTTAGCCCACAGGTCTCAAGCTCAGAACAAGGGTAACTCCAAATTGGAGCCGTGGGATGCGTGCCTTCTCGAAATTTCACTTAAAAAACGCTTTCGGCTGCGAGCCCCACCTCAAAGCTTCTGAGAGCCCACGGCAGAAAACTCTTTTTTTTCTGCCTTTAAAAGCCACACTTTTGAATTTTCCTGAAGTCAAGACAATGCCGCTGTTGGCAACAAGGCCCGACAGGCCGAAACACTGAACTGCTTCCCCCCCTCCTCCCACACCAGTCCTGGTTACACAACCTCTAAATCGCTTGGCTGGAAACACATTGTTCAAAATCCCCCGCTGGCCCCCACCTCAGGATTTATAAATTATTCAAGCAGACACTCACCCACACCCACACAAAAAGACAAAGCACAAACTAAACTCCCATCCGATGCCCATCTGATGCGAAAAGGATTATAATCTCTAAATGGAGAGATAAACTTAGCTCTGGGAGGCGTTGGATCATATTAATGGACAGGAATAATAATACGGTGAGAGCATTTTTCCAGAGCCTATAAATAAACCTCCTCTGGAGTTCAATGTGAGGAGGGAGAGAGAGAGAGAAGGGGTTTGTATAACACTGCAGTGAGGGTGGTTTCTGCTCAGGTACCTTCTGCAGACCGGAGTGACCGCGGAGAGCAGGGCAGAGCAGCACCCCACTGATCAAACCCCTTCTTAGGTCTGGGCATGAGATTCCAGCCAGGCAAAGGGCTGTGCTGTGTCACTGATAACTCTTTCACACCCCAGCACGCACTGCTCAATGGCAGTACTAAGGGGATGCTAATCGGCCACTTGGCCCAAAGGCAGACTGGGCTCGATGACCCAGAAGTCGTGGTTATCGGGCCCGGTGTTACATTCTCTTTGTTTTTTTTCACTCCCCTCCCATGCGGCAATCTGTTATCGGAGGTAGGCGTATCCCTCAATGAAAGTCTGTCTCTGGATTGGTTGAAAAGAAGGGTCCAGTTTTAAATGCCGGTACGGGACATCCTGAGAGGGTGTCTGAAGAGAGCTGTAAGAAGAAGAAACAGCGAAAACGTGAGATGTGTCGGATTTGTTTTCTCAGCTGTGGTGTAGGCTTGGGATTGTTGTGGCAGCCATGTTTGGTTTTTTTGTAGTTTTCCGTTATAGCTTAGTTTAGTAGAGGGTAGAAAGACAGCTTCCAGAAGACTTTTCTTCGGCTTTGCCACCCTTTTCTTGGGACACAGGTTTAGCGGGTAATTGGGTTGTAGAATAGTGTAGTTATTTTTTTTGTTCACTTATCACCGTGTTTTTTTTTCACTTCCTGGCGTTTTCCACCATCCTGCACGTAGTTGTGTGTATTTCAGTCGTTAAACCCTGGCTCATGTTAGTCCCCATTCTCCCCTAGACTGACCCATATTGAGGACGTAACACCTGGGAGCTGCCTATAACCTCGACCCCCCACCCAAGAGAGGTTGCAAAATTACCTAAGGGCCACCAGGGGGCGATGGGTGCAAGTAGCCAGCAAGGGCAGCTCTTGGCTCTGGACCCGCTGTGACTTCCTGGGCGGCCGCTCCTCCAGGGAGCTCCTGAGAGCGTGGAAGGTGACACAGGATGGACGGCTTCAAGGAGCCACCTGGACATCCTCCTCTCCTCGTCGTGGGGACTGGGGAAGGCGGAAATTCCCACAGAAATGGAGATTTTAATTTCACCCCAGAAGGAGCTCGCCTATTTGCTCCTCTGTGTGGCTGTCGTTGTCTGTGTTAGGAGGGAGAGGAGGAGGAGGGCTGTCTCAGTTCGGGAGCTCTGCCTCGGCACGCGGCCTCCTCTTTCATCACCCTCAGCCCCCCCCCAGGAAAGAGGGGGTGATATATTGGTGTGGGGGGTATATGAGACAACTGTGAAGTTTCTCAGTGAAAACTCTCACCCTCCTTCCCTCGGGCGCCTCCATCTCACGCCTGTGAAACCACAGCCTGTGGCTCATCAGAACATCCCCGGAGCAGGGCATCCTGTGCCCGACTCCTAGGGGCTTCTTGCAGCACAGACGAGATCTCATCGCAAAACAAGAAACAAGGGGAATAAAACTGGAGTACACAGCCAGCAGACTCAGGCTACCACCATCTTACCAACCAGACTTGCTCGCTCACTGCAGACAGGAAATAAGTGCTTCAAAAACAGGGAGAGTTGTAGGACTCTGGTGGCACAGCTGGTGAAAGGACACTAATGGACCAAATTAACTGGAAAGACCATCCAACCAGGATATTAGCAGTGCTGTACAGGGGGGCGGGGTTAGGCTTGGCCCGCTTTTGCATTTTTTAAAACATTTCAGTTACTTACCGAGCTTTTTAAAAATGTTGTGGCTTTATCATCAGCTGGGGTGGGACAAGACCTTACGGCAGCTCTGCAGATGCCATCAAAACTGGGCACACTTGTTCATTTTCCCCATTTCCTTCTTCCTATGGAGCGTTCGAACACAAACAGAACTTCCCCACCCACTGGAGCACAATACAGAGGGAAAAGGCACTGGACTGCAAACTCTAGAATAGCTCAGTCTTCCAGACAGAGACATAGGCTGAAGCGTTACAGGCTCAGAGACCACAGCCTGGCCGCAGACATATGAGCCACAGGGGCAAAGTAAGCACCCTTCCTGCCAGAGACAGCTGTACTTTCTGCTACAGTGACTAGAATAAAAGAGCCCTGCATGATCATATCTCTGCAAGACAAGAGCTGTGCTGGGGGGAGAAGATGGACCTATATTTGCTCATTCTGTTTTTGCTTCCCTTGCGCTTTTTCCAAAAGACTATTCTTGTACAATTTTATTCTTTACACATGTTGTTGAATTTCTTGCTTATTTTTTAATTGCCACCCTCTTTGGCTGTACCGTTAATACTCACAGCAAGAAAGCAGCATGAACCTGAGAAAAGACTATAACTCCCCCCCCCCATTTCTTAATGAGCGTAGTCTCTCTGCTCTAGCACGTGGACAATTGATGACAAAGGAGAAAGCCAGCGGGCGATTATTGATGCAATGCAGGGCTAACCATCAGTGCTCCAGGTTCGTAGTCTCCCTGAAAGAACATACAACAAAACATGAGAACCCAAGGAGACGCAGACTTTCCATTTTAAGAGCTGGAAGCTGGCACTGTCACAGCCACGATCAATGCGCAGCCTGTCATCAGACAACAGCGCAAGGAGCAATAAACAAAGTCAAGCTAAAATTAAAAAGACGTGACAAAAATAGGACAGCTACAGAGAGGAAAGAGGAGGGAAAGGAAAGAGGGGCATTTGAACAGGGAAGTCAGAGAGCTTTCTCGACCCCAATTTTTATTTTAAAATGGGGTCATTCAACAGTAGGTTGAACTGTTTAGAGCAGATTCTGAGCTCATCCTAGAACACGCAGTACAGTCCAAACCTTGACAATTAAACAAGGATGCCTTTGGGAATTAAAATCAGTGGCTCTTCTTTATGCAAAGAGCTGTGTGCCACACAATATGAGACACACATAGCCATCTATAACTACGCAAGATCATTCCAAATTCTGTAGGTCGAGATGGGGATTTCATAAACTTTAAATACCTTAAGCAAATAAGAGAAGATGGAGATTATTAATTTCGGAATTCCTCATTTCCAGTCCTAGTCAGGATGGGGACTGAACAGAGTAGTTAGGACAGCAGAGCAGAAAGGGGCATCCATTCACTGTGGCTCAAAAACTGCTTTCTGCAATGGGTGCTGCACTGCTTGAGCTGCTAGAAGGTGCATTCTGCAGACAACTCCCCCCCCGACTGGCACCAGGTGCCTGACAGAGACTGACAAGAGTTGGGCTCATATTATGTTGTCATCAGCCTCCTCCTGAAACTAGGAGCAGACAGTTCTCTGGGTTAGTGTCAATGATAATGGGCTCTGGCTGCAGCCCAACTATAACCTAGCTTTCTGTCCAGAACACCCTCTCATTGACCATTCTTGCAACCCTCTCCCTGATCATCCCATCAACCTGTCTCCCCGCAGAAAATTCCCAACAGTTCACCTCCTGGCCAAATACAAATGAGCACAATTTTTAGGGCTCATCTCTGCATGAAAGGGATAGTCTCACAGCTCATGACCACAATGCATTCCCATTACGTCTTTCTTGCTTGGTTCTCAAGCTCTCCAACAACCATTCTCACAATGATTTAGCATCATGACCACTTATCGGTTTGGGCATCAGAGTGGCACTGTGCTGGGTCCTGGATTCGATTTCAGACCTGGGGTGCAGTCTGTGTCGAGTTTGTATGTTCTCCTCGTGTTCATATGGGTTTCCTCCAGGTGTCCCCAGTTTCCTCCCACAGTGCAAAAATGTACCGGGAGGTTATCTGGCTCCAGGGACAATTTTCCTTGTGCCAGATGCTTGCTGGGATAGGCTCTGGAACCCCTGTGACCCTGAATTGGATAAGGCAGTAAGAAAATGGATGGATGATATTGTCATGAACAAGCCGAATGCAAAAAGGCTGTGGTTCATGCAGATATCACAGTTTGGGCAAGGTAAGATCTACATTTTATAGTCTTTATTAAGAATTCTAATCTGTCATTGATTTTTTTTTTATTTGAAATCTGTCATTTTGTATTACAGCATATGCTCATCCAATTCGTAATTACTAAATGCTTTAAAACACAGCTCTCCCTAGACAGCCCCTGTACATAGAACATAGTGCAGACATGTCCCTCCAACACACCCAACAGCAGAGCCATTTGTCACCTGACATTCTTTGCCCAAAGGGTGGTGGGAGCGTGGAACAAGCTACCCAGCCATATTGTTGAAGCCAGTATCCTGATTCCTTTGAATAAACAGCTGGCTGAGATCTTTGGTTGGAACTAACTACCAACCAAACAGGCTAGTTCCTGACCGAATTCGTTGTTTGATCTTTAGTGCCTTACCGTGTCCGCTTGCAGACACCGGATACCTCAAGCCCTTAAGCGAGTGGCCATATCTAACCGTAATAAAACTGCACAACTGCCGCACATACTTGTCTTTTGTTCTCTACATGTAGTCTTTTACGCATTTATTATTTCCGTTTTAGATCGTTATAAGGCACAGCTCTTTTTTCAAGCTGTTTGCACATAAAGTTACATTGCGCGATCCATTTCGCTTTGTAATAAATGCAGCTTCGCTCCACAGGCAAGTTTGACAGAATCACTGTTTTGAAACATGGGGCAAGACTGGGAATGACTTCAATCTCCAGCAACCAATAGCCGTGAGAGAACCGCTAACAACACGAAACGTAGGCGGTTTAAGAAAGACCAAACACTGCCCTTTCCCGGAGTTATAAGCTATGCCAGCACCTGTCAGGACCAAGGACAGCTCCGCCCAGCCTCATGAGAAGCGTGCAGAGGAATTTACACGGTCCCATACTTTCTGGGCAGGAACCTTCGCTATCAAATTGAGTTTTTATTCTGAGCCCACAGTAAATCTAATCTCTTAAACTGCTCACCTTGAAATCGTCACTTTGATCAGAAAAAGAACTTTCAAATGGACATTTTTCTCAGGAATGCTGACACTTATTACACAAATATGGGGTTCGACGGAGACATTTTCTAACCTATTACTAAACCAGCACCTCCAGAACGGCCACCTCTGTTCATTCATGGTCGAGGTACGTATTATATATTCTTATCTAACTTTTTCCCGTTAGTCACCTCCGGAGAACATTATTCAACGTGAAACGAACGTTTAGTTTCCCATAAATATAGACCCCAGAAATATTCCAGTTTGGGGATATAATCTCATCTCGACATTTGAATGCTGGTTTCGTGATGACGAACGTCTTTAATGTTTTGGCAGGGCTGACTATCTTAAATGTTTCTCGTTTATAATAAGTATGCACAGGGGATTAAGCCGTTGCTCTTTACAGAACTTCGTGTGTACCCACCAAATCGAAAGGTCTACATTAAAATTAACGATGGTTACTTTGCCATTGTTGAAATGCTCATCTCATGACTATTTTCTTTCGCCCAAGCTTCAGAATAATTTTAACAAGCATCGCCAGCGCTGGAATTGAGGACACATTGAGCACGTTGAGGAGCCCGGCGGCTTGAAAAGTACAACAAGTCTAGGAGAGGGGGGAAAAGCTTCACGATTGACGAATTTGAAAGAATCAGGACAGAACCACGGAGGATATCAACCAAAAAGCTGGAAAACCATGGATTCTACTAACATCACTAGTTTCAACATCACAGATGAGGCGGGACACGCTTTTCAGTACTCCTTCTCCAACAACGACCCGCTGTATAAGGACTACAAACCGACGCCCAGGGACCTCATCCCACTGCCTAAAGCGGTGCTCTATCTCCTGATGGCCGCTCTGGTAGTGGTGGCTGTCGCGTACGCCATCGTGGGTCACCTTATCAAGGACCTCGCCCACGACCTCGCAGGTAATTCGACTGGTCTGTTCTTGGTTATTACTGGGTTTACCCTGATGACAAAAATGAATTGCGCGTTCTGAACAACTCCCCCCAAAAAGTGTGATACAGTATATGGGATTTTAGACAGCTTCTCGACGTCATGGTTAGTTTTCAGTTCAAGGAAACCTTTAACTTTAAGAATTGAAAAACAGTGTCTTAAGACCACCAATCTTACAAATAAGAATCAAGTACTTATTAAAACGGAGATTATAACTACATTTCGATTTAGTATAGACATTCATTGGAAAAAAACAAAGTATCCTAAATTTATAAACTGCTTAGCATTGTAAACGAAGCCCCACAACAATTAAATGAGGCGTTTTTGCATGGAAAAGCGTAATTTAAGAATGAAAACATTTTAAAATTAGAAGCAATTAAAAGAACGCGTTTGATTTATATAAAAAAAAACATCTTTGCAATTTGAAATAGCTACCAATATCTGTTGTTTGTACGTCGTGAGATCATCTGATAGACGTGTCAGACTTTGCCAACTGTTCTTAATTTAAGCGACAGAATCGCAGAACAACGGACCTGGAAGTCTTCCGGAGATTCTTCTAGGAATCCTTCGAGATGTATCAACGGATTTACTGTATATCATTTAGCTACTCATTTTTAGAGGATAATGCATCATCCTGTTGTAGTCAAAGCAGGTCTTCCAGGTAGTTTCAGGTAGACTCTCAACTTTAAAAAGCCTCAGTCTGAGGTAACATCATCGAGCGAGTCTTCTGGACAAGAACGAATTTTAAAAGCTCTTGATCAACCACCAAAGTCTGCGGACCACACGTTTACCACTGTAATAACACAGATATCGAAGAGTTATGTGAATAAAATAATGACTCTAGTACAGGGCTACAGTAAATGAACAGAAGGTATATATAATGCACAGCAGAGTTGAACACAACAGTCCCAAATAGTTTTATAAATATTTCATCACTCACCGACCTGAACAAATTATCTAGGGGGCGGGTAATTTAAATACGATTCCCGAAGCCAAGTCTGAATCATTTCCTTCAACAACAAACAAGCATTAAAAATAAACCATGCTGCTGGATGTTTTTCAAGATAAAAAAAATCAGAAAAAATCCCCGGACGTCTAATGTTTGTTTTCGCAGTTGCACACAAAATACGCTGTAGCACTCTCAGTCTACAATGTACGGGCTAAAAATTAAAACAATATTTTAAATGAACACGATAAAGGTAGGTCCAGCAAAACTAAACGGCGAGACAACTAGAAGTACCCGTTGAAACGGTTCCTGTATTGCTATAAGAAACAAAGGTACAAAGATAACACTTAATGTAAGTTTTGTGAACGTTCCTTGAACGTTGCCCGAATAAGGTCATCTTCTAAGTAAACAATCGCCAATACATAAAACTGAATGAAACGGTTTGCTTCCGCCTTAAGGGACAGATTGTCCAGCTGGAGTCCTTTGTATAAGATTGTTCCTGAGGCAGCCTCTGCTCCAGGAGTGTTTGCGAACTGTCTCTAGGTGTATAAGTGCTGGACCAACTCCAGTCCTGGAGAGCTGCAGTCCAGCAAGTCCTGTAAGTCATTCCAAAATCACCACCTGCCCAAAAGGTGTCCAACTACCCCAGTTAGGGCAATAATTAGCTCAAGGGACTCGTTTAGAGCCAAGCAGGAATACAAAGCTCCAGACTCTGTGGGCCTCCAGGACTGCAGTGGGGTACCCCTGATCAGAGGAACACAGTGTCCTGTCCTCCTATACAGGACCCTGGAAAACCACAATTTGATTAGGATGTAGGATGTAGGCAGGGCGAAATCAGGAAAAGCGCTTGACTCTGTCAGACAGAAACCATCTAGGAAAAAGGAGCTCACAGACAGAGTGAGGGACTCCTATCCAAACAGCTGCTGCTGGAATTACGCAAGACAACAGTCGCACAAAGACCTGCATCATCAAGACAAATACAACCCCCCCCCAACAACTCTTTCCAATATGGAAAGTACGGATTATAGAGCAATCGCTTTAAAAGAACGGCAGAGACCGACACCACAATGATTCGTTAAGAGTGGGAGACTAGGAGAGCTTGAGGTCACCTTGGTACACGTCTGGAAGAGCAGAACCCAATCAGATAATATTATTCCCCACTCTTCAGAGACCCCAAGCCCCTGGTGTAAATACCTCCCACAGGATGGTTCAGTATCATTCCTGTATCAGGGGCTGTGTATTCAGGGTGGGCAGGGAGCAGTGAGAGAACTGGGAAACATCTATGACTTGTAGCACTTTTTAATGGGTCTCTTGCACAACTTCTTTCTTTAAGTTCAGTTCTCGGGCCTCAACCATCTGGTGTAGGAAAATATGTTGGGCTCAATAGACAGGATGCACAGTCCTTTACAACAGTAATTTATGCCAGAGATAGCCAATCCTGGTGCTGCCCACACACCTGCTGCGTTTCATTCCAGCCAAACAAACTCTGCTATACAATCAAACCCTTAACTGACATAACAGTAGGATTCATTTGAGCTGTTTTATTATGTGCAAATGATCGCCTTTTAAGTGTGTCTTTGCTGCAACCAAAAATCCCAAACGATGCAGAAAGGAACTGTGAATATTCCACTTGAGCAAGCTGTTAGCTCAACTGTGGCTCCGCAGGTGTGCGAGCCACCAGGACCAGGGGTGGGAACCAAGGAGTTATGGTGCAGGATTGGAAAGCACATAAGGAGAGAAAAATGCAGGCAATGCAGACAGAACCACGTCAGTAAGCTTAAGAGAGCCACACTTCCAAAACCCTCTCCTCCTTCACCCCTGCAGACTGCATCCTGGGCCCCAGTGAGGAGGAGCTGGAGAAGAACGATCTCAGCTGCATCACGCCCACCCGCATCCCCACGCCGCTGGCCCCCTCCCACACCAACGCCTTCCATGTGTGGGACCAGGACGACGTCCAGATCCCCGTGTCCTCGGACCACAGCCCTGAGCCCAGCCCCTCCCTCCTGCCCTCCTACATCCCGTCCTTCTTCCCCTTGCACAGCCCCACCTACAGCCCCGCCCGCAGCCTCACCCTGCCCCGGGACGTGTAGACACGCCCCCTGACAGAACACACCCAGGGACACGTAGATACGCCCCCTGCCAGACTCCGCCCCCCGAGCGGCCCTCCAGAGCCAAGATCCTGCAACCAAAGCCCCCCCCCCATCCCCCACGCTGTCCATCCTCGCCAGCGCCCCACCCTGGAGAGTGACTCGACTGTGAGGAAGCACACACACTGACTTGCCTTCAGCCCCTCCACGCCTCAGTGCACTACGTCCCTGATCACTCACCTGCAATTAGTTCCAGCTTCCTGGAAAAACAAAACAACAACAATCATAGCCACCTTCAGGGATCTGCCACAGCTAGTCTCAACTTCAACCCCCCTGAACCGCCACGAGAGGGGCCAGAAGCACCCGAGGAAGAGTCAGTCCCCCGCCCCTCCCTTCCTGCCCCCCCCCCACCAATCCTTGAAACCCCCTTGCCTGGGACTGCCCCCTTTTCGGCCATCAAGGACCAGCGCATGTGTCCATCGAGGTCAGATCGTGATCTGGGAGGACAGAACTGGCGGAGGGAGCCACCAACCACTGAGCAACAGCCACCCAAGAGGCAGCAGCAGCAGCACATCACGCATCTAATAAGAGGTGCTTGTTGCTCGTTTTAGCAGGCAGAGGGGGGAATAGATTAGTTACAAATGTATTGTGATCAACGTGACCTTTTTAATCAAAACAACCACCATTAAGTCGATTTAAATCAAAACTCTTTAAACAGGGGCATGCTCTCTTACGAGCAGAGACACTGACTGTCCCACCTGCTGTTTCTCGACACACATTCTCCGCCCTGGACTCCTATGTGCTTGACTGCCACTGGAATAAACCATACCAATTGGGGCACAATATTCTGCTTTTGGCAAAAATAAAACCCGCAGGACTCGCTGCATTTGAACTCAGAAGAGAAAAAGCTCTACCAGACTTGGAAAAGGAAAACCAAAGTGTTTTCGGGAAGCACTTGGGAAACCTAAAACCTCCATCTCTGCTGGCCCAGCTTTTAAAGGATCCTGGCAGACTCACAACATTGTGTGACTTACCTGCTTTAGGCAATCTGATCTTTTTGGATGTGCCATTTCAGGAATTTAGTACTGAAGTGTAGCAAACAGCTTGTAACCAGTAGTTTAGGAAAAAAAACCTCTAAACTCCTAAAGAATGCCAAGTGCGATGTGTTGTTTTTTTACCTGTAAGTGTAAAATATTTGCAGTACTCATGTAAGGTGTCTTTTTATGTGATTTTCAATTTGTTTCTAAAAGCTTAATGGCATTTGAACTGTAACTGGTGCAAACGTTCAAGAACCATACAGATATATATCGTAAGGTAGTCGGCAACAACAGTATGGAAAAAAAAAGCTCAGCAGCTGAGAATTTCACCAGAACAGTTCAAATGACACAAACCTGCCCTTCTGATGCAATAGATTTTTTTTAAATTAAAGGTAAAACTGTCATGTACAATCACACCACTATTGTCTTTCAATGTTGTACAGGTCTTAATGGTTTTGTCTGAGCAACTGGGAATGGCAGCCATGTGAGAAGACAGTGTGAGGAGTGAATGAGCGTATGCATCAGGCCCTGTAGTGCTGCAAACCAGCATGGCTTTGTATGTCTCTATATTACCAGCTGAAGGAAGTGGCCCAATTAAGGCAGTTAAAAAGCAGCAACAAACAATACCTGCTCAAGATAGGCTGTCTAATCGACACCTCAGAGAGCTGAACTGACACCCAAGAGCCAGGCTACAATCACAGTACCACAGTGCCCAGCTGTTCCACAATTGCATCAAGAGGCCCTGTCCATTTCACACACCTTTCGAGCGTGTCAGACTGGTGTGAAGAGACAGGAAGTTGTTCTGTTGCATCCTTTGGAATCAATTCAATATTCTCCCATCCAATTTCCAGAAATGGGAGAACATGTCCACATTTTTAACACATCCTCAGGTTGAGCCAGGAAAGCTGAAATTTACAGAAAAGTAAGAAACATGTTGCAAAGAATCCATGCTGATTTGTTTGGATCTCTTAAAAGAACCAACTGAATGAGTTGTACCATTCTGTTCGTATGCCTCCAAAACAAATAAGGCAACCAGAACAACGTAAAACAATTAGAAAGATTCAAGAAAAATACATTTTCTCCAGAGCTGAAGATGGTGTAATAAAAATTCATAAAACCACCCATATAAATCAGCAGAATTTCAGTATGTCCTTATTTCTACAGGATGCCATTTTCTAGTGTAAATTCCCTGATCCTTCGAGCACACTGATTGCTCGGATCAAGGACACACGCAAACCAGCAAAATAATGTGTTTTAAACTGCTGTATCCGGCACTCTGATGTCGGGGGGGGGAACAAATCCACTCAAGAATTGTGATGCATCTTTCCTGACTAAATGAACAAAAAGAAAAGACAATTTAAAGATGATTTAGAGATCATGTCAAATCTCTCTTTAGGGCACAGTTCAGGAACGAGATTGAGATACAAACTGCTTTGGAGCCTCGGTTAAAATGAGGGCTTAAGAAAAAACATAAATCACTCCTTGCTTTATCCGGTGTAATACCCGTTCTTGGAAGGGTCAGGAACTCATCCAGCACCAGAAAGCTGCTTATTCCTGGTAATGGTAAAAGGTCAGAAGCAGGAGAAAAAACGGCCTGGTTTCAAGCAGGAATATCTGTGCTGCAGGGGCTCAACTGTACTGGTTTCAGTCACTGGGCAGTTCTTTCAAAATCAAGGCAAGGTCTCACCACCTTGACCTTAACTATTTAAAGCCGCAGTTAACTTTAAAAAGAAACCGGAACAAGACTTTATAATGGAACTCGGAAGACAATGCTAATTACGTTACTCTTCCTTCCTCCCTCTTTTCCATAGCAGCCAGTGATAGAATTAAAGGACCAGGGCATGGTGATGTACTTTGTCAATAATACTGTCAGTATTAAGAAAGTAAAATGTGCTTGTTGGCAGAATTAATCCTGGTTCATTTTTGGTCAGCATATTCACAATCCTAGCAAAAGACTTACAGAAACTCACACACACAACACACTCCTTGCTGGGCGGGAACAAAACCTTTAGGAATCTTGACTGACAATGACAGCTACCTTACTTGTTAAGGTCGGAGGTCAGAGAGCAGATGCAGACTGAGCACTGATGGGAGAGAAGGTTAGAAAGTGCTTGAACTGAATGTTTCAAAAGGCCCAAACCTTCTGTCAAAGGTATGAATCAATTAAACCACTGAGCACTCTCAGATCAGAACCAGGCTTTAGTGATGACCTAATAAAGGAAAAATCAAAAGCAAAATGCCTTAAAGAGCGTTTATTTTGTCAACTAGCATTTTTCTCCTGCTGGCCTCTCTGCATGGTTTTGAAAAAGTGCCACTCTATAATGACTTGATTGGTCAACATGATCACAGAGTTTCACTCTGTTGCACAACATACAGAAAAACAGTTCACATACGGGGCGAATTTTGAAAAAATATGCATGAACAAAATACCCTGCTGTGTTTGAGAGAAATACTCTCCATGTGAGCAAACCAACATTTTTTAGCAGACAAAGCACGCTGCTTGAGACAGATCCCTTTTAGAGACAGTAACTGTGAGTTTCTGTTATAAGGACTTGTCAGACCTGGGCAGAGCAGTTCATAATGTTAGTTAGGCACGATTATGTTGTAAGTACACAATGCTTTGGAATTAAGTCAACCTCACCAATGTTTTTAACTAAAGAAGAACTCTGATCGTGGTTTAAAAAAAAGCAGGCGATGTATAACAGTTTGTCACTAGAGTTGGATAAAATGCATAGACGAAGCAGTTTCTCTGTTAAAGGAAGTACAGTATATATTTATCTCCTTTACTTCATTTCCTACCTAAACCAGAGAATCTACAAGTCCCATACTATCACTGCCTAGACTGTGTCCTGCAGGGACACCACTGAGATTAATAAATAAAGTCTGAGGAGCCTGTTGGTGGAGGTTTGGTGGTAACCATGGGTAATGGGGTCCTGAGGTGACAGCCCTTGGCCCAGTGTGGCAAAGTGGACCAGGGGTCGTCCGTGCAGACGCCTGATTGGATTTAGGTGTCGAGTCGGCACACTGGGCTGTCATAAACCATCTGTAAGTTGACCTTGTGGCCCACCAGCTCGCGGATGTTGTTGATGCCATACTTGATCATGGTGGGTCTAGAAGAAAAAACATGAAAAAACGTGAGTGACCGGCAGGCAATGTCAAGACACTAATGTGCAAGCAACAGCAGATTTCACAGTTTAAATGCACCCACCCAGAATTAAGGTCACCACATTCTCCAACCAGACAAGGTGGGCTATTGAACCAACTTTTAAATACACATCCCATTTGTGTAGTCCTCATGCCAATAAGATTCAGGCCAGAAACAACGACACAAACTGATTATGACGCACGAGTGACGCCACAGCAGGTGGCTTCCAGAAATGTCCAGGCGGAGATTTCCAGAAAGCTTTCTTCCAGAAATCTGCCGGGCAGAGGCGGATGGCAACACTCAGGAGACATTTAGGGTCATTTGTTATTTTTAACAAGCAGACACGAAGATCGGAAGAAAGCCGACACCAGCAGACACCATGTACACATGGGAGTGGGGAACCTAGGCCCTCTTTTTGGAGAGAGTGACCCGGCAGACAATGGCTCCTGTGGAAACCACCGAGGCCCATTCAATAAAGGAGTATTCCTGCCACAGACAGCTTGTATAGCTCATGTGGCGGCAGAGAGAAAGAGGTGGAGGGGACGAGGCTGCTTCAGCTAATCTGCTTAAACCACAGAACAGAGGGAACTCCCCCCCCCCCTTCACCCCCCCCAACCTGGATTAAAAATCAATTAGTGATTGAGCTTCTCATTAGTGCTGATTGGATTACCGGCAGTCCCCCCTCCTCCAATCATGTCTTTTACAGAGCCAAGAGGCCAGGGCACGACCTTGTGATTCCAGTTCTCTCTCTATGCTGCTAGAATTGAAAGCCAGGCATAAAGAATTACCAAAAGCCATGGTGTCCTTGGTAACTATGGCATCCTTCATTATGAATGTTATTTCAATATTAATATTTCTCACACCCACTCCAACCTCTAATGCACTATAATCCTTTCTGGTCTCAATGGACAAACCCTTGGAAATAATGACTTAACTGATGGAAATGAATCACTAAGAGCTCATCTGGAATGAGCCAGTGGCTCCGACACATGTACCTCTGTCCCGGGATTTGCAAATGAAAAAAGACACGTGCCGATCATATCGGCTTTTGTTGGGTTTTTTGCTAATTGGGAGGGTTAACCCATAATATTAATTCATATCTTACACTTATATAGCTCTTTTCTGGACACTCCACTCAAAGCGCTTTACAGCTAATGGGGACTCCCCTCCACCACCACCCATGTGCAGCCCCACCTGGATGATGCGACGGCAGCTTTAGTGCACCAGTACTCTCACCACACACCAGCTATCAGTGGGAAGGATAGCAGAGTAATGAAGCAAGTTAAAAAATGGGGATTATTAGGAGGCCATAAATGGTAAAGGCCAGGGTGGAAATTTGATCAGCACACCAGGGTAACACCCCTACTCTTTTCGAGAAACACCCAGGGATATTTAATGACCACAGAGAGTCAGGACCTTGGTTTTATGGATGGCTCTTTTTTACAGTACAGTACTATACTGGGGCATTAGGATCCCCACAGACGACAGGGTGAGCGCCCCCTGCTGACCCCACTAACACCTCTTCCAGCAGCAACCTTAGTTTTTCCCAGGAGTCTCCCAGCCAGGTACTGACCAGGCTCACACCTGGTGAGCTCCAGTGGGCTGCCAGGTATATAGCGGTTGGCTGTAAGCATGACATTGACTGCAAGCAACTCTGGTCCAGTTCTGGAGGACCAGGGTGTCTACAGGTGTCCAAGGTCTCTTCAAAGCAGAGATTCTGTTCGATTGGTGCAGCTCTTCAGTTAATAGCTTCTATCGCTCATTCAGAGCCGAAATGGGGTGAAAATCAGAAAGAGGGCTGGACACCCCAGTTTAGTGTGATACAGCAACTGTTTCCATTACTGATGAGAGGGCCCAGACACTGGGGTTGCAGAAGCCAGTATTTATGGGCACTTTCCCCCCCCTTTTGAGCAGAATTACTGAAGGGCGTCTCTGGCAAGCTGCAAACCTCGTTTGTCTTCCTGAATAGGAAAAGATCTCAAACGACCAAGAATTTGACCAAGAGTGCTGCCAACGGATACACAACTCACGATTAGACAAATAACTGGCAATTAGCTGCTGACTATGAACAAAGTGCAGTAACTGCAGAAGAAAGATTTTCATTAGGGATGTCAGGGCACCACGCCTAGCTTCTTACAATTCCGTTGAACACCACAAGCACATTTCTTCTACCAGCTCTGGCTTCATTAGTTAATAGTGAAGCCTCCAACCCAAAGCGCTCAAGCATGGTGTGGGAAAAGACATGTTAAGGGACAACTACCCAATTGGAAAACCACACTCCGGTATCTCACCTTTCCAGCGACAGGCCCCAAGCAATGACGGAGACTCCCTCAGGGAGCCCCATTGGGAGCAGCATCTCTGGTCGGAAAACCCCTGAGTTACCCACTTCCACCCACTTCTTCAGGCCTGGGAAGGAGAGGGAACAGCAGCATGAAGACTCAGACAAGGCAGAAAGAGCTTGGGGAGTCAATAATAATTGTTTAAAGATCTATTAATTGTTGTTTGTTACTGCACAGCGTTAGCTACACTGTGCAGAAGAAACTGTGTAAGTAACCTTAAGACAACTGAATAACCTGGTAGATTTAATAATTAATCTTTTTGTGTGTTTAAAATAATTCAAGCTTAAACTTTCCTTCTGGTTGCCAAACAACTGACATTCATTCTTAACAATTTCTTCCTGGACAATTCCCTACACAAAAGTTTTTACAGTATTGCTGGTCTCCTGGAAGTACACTCTATTACTAATGATATATACCTAATCTGTTGTGGCTTAGACCTCAATTTGTTTCTCATATTTATTCAACAGGAGACAAAATCTACTGCTACCCTGAATCCCTGTGGAATTCTGCCAGGATGCTAGCAGTATAAAAAAGTAATATACTGACCCCCTCAAACTTCAAATGTAAAAATCCAATAATAACAAGTACTGCTTGTTAAAGCATGCTAATGTATTCAGTTCACTGACACTTCCAGTACACCTTTAAGACTCAGACCATAATCAACTCCTGTTGTGGCCCAGTTTTATTGTGATGTTACTGGCGCCTCCGTTAAGTAACCCTGCGAGGCAATCAGATGATCAGGCACCAGGCTTCACAGGACTGCGCTCAGGAGGCGAGGGGGAGCTTGAAGCGCTTAACGTCCAAACGAAAAGAAACGCCAAGCTTCTGGCGACGAACACAATTCTGTGGTTACCATATGTGTGCTGACCCGGGTTCGAGATGTGGGAGGAGCTCCGGACTGCTTACTCAGGCAAGGCCAGTTAAGAAAGCTCGCTCACAACAGCATCTGGCCTGGAGCGGTCTCAAGCCGGCCCCTACCGAGACCAGCTTTTACCACTCCGATCTGCTAAATGGATATACAATTAAGTGTCTGGAGCTGCCTGACCGCTGCTGTGAGACAGCTGTGCAAACAAAGCCCTTCGTCTTATAAGCCACCTTTCAGAATCACAGAGCAGACCAGGAAAAGACAAATGCTTTAAAAGCCCCAGCTGACTCACAGACTGTTTGTCTTTAGCCAGTCAATTCCAAGTCATCCCAGAATGCTCTGAATCCAGGAGGATTGGAAACAGGGACAGCCCACAGACCAGATTAAAGTGCTAGAGGTTAAATACAAAGATTCTAAGCAAATCAGTGACAAAAGAGGGACATTCACACAATGTACTGGCTATGTTGGAGGGAGACCTGTACCATAAGGAAACAGTTCCCAAAAAAGGGGATCTTACTTGCAGAATGAAAGTGCTCTAGAGAAACCAGTTAACCCTGCACAACACCCCGAAGCCCAGTGCTGTATAACCACACACTGAAGCCTGTGGGATTGAGAAAGCCTCTTGCTCTAGGAGACGTGAAGGGTTAACACTGCTCTTTTAAAAAGGGAAGTGTTTTCCACCCTTTGGATTCTTTGATACCCAATGGATTAAACGCTTAATTAGATCGCAAGCCATTTTTGTAAATTGTCTATTCTGTTGTTCATAACCATTTTCACGTACTGCATACATGTACATTTCTATAGTGTTAGTCATATATTACATAAAAATACATTAACAGTTGATTATGATCGCTTTTAGGTGCTGAATACATTTCATTCATATGGATTTTAACTGTATATTGTTAGAACTAATGTTTCTTGCGTATTTTAAAGCAGTTCTGTTTATAATTGACTTCAAATCAATTGGGAAATTATCTCCTTAGTGCACCTGTTTCCCATGCAGTATGCTTTCTAGTTAATTGTTAACTGCTGTAAAACAATTCTTGTGTTGTTGAGCCAAATCTAGTTCATGATACAGCTTTTGGTGCTAAAACCACTAACGGATTTCAATAAAGTATAAAGGATTCCCGATTATTTAATGGTTAGTAACCTCCTATTAGACAAAAATTTCTCCTATGCCCAAAAAGAGATGTTCAGTATATATACACTTGAATTTCAGAGGCCTCTGAGACAGCACTCACAACAGTGATCAGCCCCCTGTCTGAACAGACAAAAGAAGATATAAAGAATTTAAGTAGAGACTGTTCATGTCCCTTGTCTGGCCAGCCAATCACTAGTCACTCCATACAGAAATAAACCTAACCTGTTACCATATCAATTCTGAAGGCCATGGTCAGAGAGAATACACAATTCAATACCAGCTAGTTGCATGGGATTTGGTTGGGTGAGCTCCTATATTAAAAGACGTACAATACAAATATACAACATACAGCCAATCATGAACAGCATGCACCCAACACACCTTCATGTACCATTCCTAAACACACATCAGTAATTGGATAAATAACTGCGATTAAATAACACAGTTATTTATCTTATTACTCAGGCAGTTTAAAAGTTGCAGGGCTGGAGAAAACTGTTAAGCAATGTCATCAGAAGATGTAACGAGATGCATCTGGGTCTGGAAGTGAGAATGTTTCTCACAGAAACACCACTGTTCCACCAAGGCTGTACTGTAAGTGATCTCTTTTTATCGCTAGTCAATGTGTGAACCAGTACGAAGACTTTTTTTAAAAAAACTTTTCACAGCAGGGCCTGAGCAACAAAAATATCATCCTGCTGGAGCCCCAGAAGAGACACTAGAGAACTAGACCATTTAAGAGACCAACGGAGCATGAAGTTAATCGCACTGATTCAAACGATTTTCCCTGAGGTCCTACAAAGTGAGTGGCAACACCTCTGCCCACTGCGCACTCCACTGCCAATTTAAACTGATGGGTCGGGGTGTTTCCACCCTAGCCAGAAACTAACCCCCAAACTGGACAGAGGGCTGAAGCTTCTGCAGGACACAGTGGATTCTCTCTCCTCATGCAAGCAAAGTCATCTAGTGCCCTGGCTGGTGACGGCTGCACTCATCCGGGACCTTCCGCCTTTTGAACCAACTGCTCCTGTGCCTCTTTACTTAAATATACAAGCTCTTAATTTCATGCGTCATAAATATGATATATAAAATTCACTGAAGTGAAGTGAAGGCAC
This sequence comes from Lepisosteus platostomus, assembly GCF_059453375.1. Taxonomy (NCBI): domain Eukaryota; kingdom Metazoa; phylum Chordata; class Actinopteri; order Semionotiformes; family Lepisosteidae; genus Lepisosteus; species Lepisosteus platostomus. Next base: position 17,860,901 of record NC_142623.1, read on the forward strand.
CACTGATATTCCTGAATTTTAAAACCTTCTCAAATTTATTGCAACCTTGTTTTGTTATGTGCACTTCCCCATCGCAAGATATAATAACAACAACAACAACATTACTTCATAAACCCTTTACAATTTCTTGCATTAGGAATTTGTCTTTTCGCATACCCGAGCTTGCTCTCCATGTGACACACAGACACACAGGCAGGGAGAGAAGCTTGAGGTCAGAGCGCAGGGTCAGCCATTGTACAGCGTCCCTGGAGCAGTTGGGGTTAAGGGCCTTAGGGGCTCTGTTGCTCAGGGCCCAACAGAGTGGGATTTATCTGCCGGCTGCGGGATTTGAACTGGCAACCTTCCAGCCACAGGCGCAGATCCTTAGCCACAGAGCCACCGCTCCGCCCTTTATATCTCCCTGACGAGAACAGTTTTTGCAGAAGGGGCACTAATATTTTACTGAAGAGATGCAACACTGGTAACTTCCTTATACAGACGCTTTGCAACCAATAAGAAAGATCAAGATGCCATCAGCCCTGAAAGCTACAGTCCAGCTGTGTTCTTGGCCATTGCTGGAAGCCACACAAGCTGCATGCCTGCGATACAGACTTTACAGGGAGCAGATGCTGTTCTGTGGGATTCGGTCCCGTTCTTCCACAAGAGCCTGGAGACACGTGCCTGTTCGCTGGTCTCTTAATCCTAGATGCCCAATACTGTCCTGGCTCATCCTACAGACGTTCAGTGGGGATCACGTCCGACAAGTAGGGCACGGCATAACTATGACGTTCTCCATCCCCAGTCTCTTACCTTCATGGTAGCTGAAGACCTCCATGCTGGGCTCAGTGTAGGGGTTGTAGGCTGGCTTGAAGCGCAGTTTGGTGATCCCTGAGAAGAGAGGCACAAGGAAAACATTGAAACTGCTCCCTCTGCACTCATCCAGGCTCAGATGTAGAAGAACATCTTCACAATCTGATACCTAATTATTCACTATGCACATACCACCTGAAGTAAATCTACACCTCACATTCAATATTCCGTGAAGCCCAGACCAGACACCAATGCTGATGAGTAGAGGGCGTGGCATTCTCATCTGGATTGTGCAAGCTCCTGCTGTCAGATACTGAACTATACAATCTAGGACCCTGTAAGGTCTTGGCACGACCAGCTCTTTAAAAGGGTCACCTGCTGTCAGCTTTTTTGTAAATATAAATATCCCTCTCTCTTTGAGAGAAACAAAGACTCAAAATGAAGACAAAAGAGCATTCTAAACAAGCCGGCGATATGATTATAGAGACGCACAAATCTGGGAAAGGGTACAAGACCACTGTCAAGGCACTGAACATCGCTCGAAGCTCAGTGCAGTTCAGTGTACAGAAGTGCAAGCTAAACCTAGCTGCCACACAAGAAGGGCACTTATCAGAGAATCTACTGCGAGGCCAACTGTGACACTGAATGAGCTACAGAGGTCGGTGGCTGCAATGGAAGATAATGTACATGGGTCAACAATCTCCAAGGCATTGCAAGGAAGACACCCTGGCTGAAAAAAACAGACCTTTGCCTACAAAGAATCTGCAAAACGAAGATACTGCCGAGATGTGTCAGAAAGTCTTGTGGTCTGACAAGACTAAAGTGGAATTTTTTGGCCTGAATGCTGAGCCGTATGTATGGCGCAAATCAATCACTGCTCACCAGCTAAGTAGCCCCATCCCCACCGTGAAGTGTGGCAGTGGTAGCGTCATGTAACAGGGATGCTTTTCAGTGGCAGGGACTGGCAATCATGTCGGGATTGATGGGAAGATGAATGGTGCACATGACTGACAAACCCTGGACAAAAACCCGGTACCCTCTGCCAAAATGCTCAAACTGTCCAGTTGCAAGACAAACTTCCTCCTCAGTGATCCAAAATGATTCCACACTGCCACAGCAACAACGCCTTCAAATGAAGAAAATGTGTCCTCGAGTGGCCCAGTTGGAGCCCTGACCTTAATCCCATGGAAAATCTGTGGCAAGACTTCAAATGTGCTGTCCGTGGCCGCTCCGCAACAGACCTCATCTAGTTTGAGCAGTTTTAAGAAGAGGGATGGGCAAATATTGTTCCATCTTGGTATGCAAAGTTAACGGAGACTTCTCCAAAAATACTTCAGCTAATAAGTATTGACCACAGGGGATGAATACTTATTAAATGATGATATTGCAGTTTTTTATTTTTAATTATTAATTTATGGCTTACAATTATCTTTGTTTTTTTAGGGATTCTGTGAAGATGAATGTGTGACTCCTAAGTAAAAATTAATTATAATAAATTAATAATAATTTTTATTATTATTAATTACTTACACTTATATGATACTCCACTCAAAGCGCTTTTACAGGTAATGGGGACTCCCCTCCACCACCACCAATGTGCAGCCCCACCTGGATGATGCGACGGCAGCCATAGTGCGCCAGAACGCTCACCACACACCAGCTCTCAGTGGGGAGGAGAGCAGAGTAATTAAGCCAATTCATAGATGGGGATTATTAGGAGGCCATGATTGGTAAAGACCAATGGGAAATTTGGCCAGGACAGCAGGGTTACACCCCTAAAAATTCCCATTAAAAAAATAATTTGCAGGCTTAAGTGTGAAAAAAACGGGATGGGGGATGAATACTTTTTCAAGGCACTGTATGTAATCAAGAAACTTACTTTACAAAAGAGATGCACTGGAACGGTCCACAAGATCTAGTGTTTGAATACCTATAATATTGCATTAAAATTGAATTTGCAGCCCCTAATCTAGAGTTACTGCCAATGAATCCTAAATCAGCTTATTCCTGAACAGATGAGTGCTACTCAATTACGGCTGATCAGCAATTCCACCTACTCCGTTAATTAAGTCAACCTATCCACAATTTGTAGAAAAAAAAAGCTAAAAAACAAAATGCATTTTATCAGAGGCGGCTATGCATTCCTTTTCTGCCGATTTCAGGAACCTGTTGGATTTGAAAGCTGTCCAGGATATTAAATTACGGCGGCTCAATTTTGCACACACAGGAAACACAAGAGAACAATGAAGAAGAAGGGGCTGTAACACATTCTGCACCCATTTCTTACCCAGTTTGGTGAAGAACTGGTGAAGAATGCCCATAAGGTCACCCAGGGTTAGCCCATAGTCGGCCACCACCCCCTCGATCTGATGGAACTCTGCCAGGTGAGTGGCATCCAACGTCTCGTTCCGGAAGACACGGTCAATGGAGAAATACTTCACCGGAGTGAAAACCTCCTGAATTTTTTTGGGGGGGAGGGAAAACATACATTATAATGGTAATTCAGCAAGCTAATAGTAAGGTAAAAAAAAAGTAAAAACAGTAAAAAGTATTAACTGTGCTTTTAAACATGAGGGAAAAAAGGCCAATCCGGTACTGAAGCAAGGATGGGTAAGACTTGTTCTATAAGGAAGGCGAGGGAATGGGTCAGTTTCTCACAGCAGTGAGAAGAAGACGTGGCGCGTGCCCAGGCCAGGCTCTTACCTGCTGAGAAAGGCGGTACAACATGCGAGCGCTCACGGCCGTCGTGTGCGTCCGCAGGATGTTCTTCTGCGCCTCCTCGATCTTCCAGTCGTACTTGTATCTGCAAAAAAAGAGAACGGAGTTTGACACGCAAACTTACAGGACTCTTGGAGCCCATAAGCAGCTTAGCTGCCCAGCTACAGAACCAAAGTAGTCTAGTCAGCATCTCAAAGAGGAGCATAGATTGGTTCAGTTTTATTCTGAGTGTTGTCCTCTCACCGTCTCTTTACCTTACAACAGCTTTGTGCGTCTGTCTCACCTAGACCTGCCTATCGACATTCCCTCTTACAACCCCGGAAGTACATCCCATTTCGCTCAGGCTGTCCCCTTCTGGGGTCTGCGCAGGCAGGCCCGGAGGCCTCTGTCTCGGCCAGGACAGCAAGAAGCCGCCGGTGCTCATACCCCTGCGAGCCGAAGCCCCCCTCCGAGTGGACCTTGCGGACTCTCTCCAGGTAATCCTGTGGGAACTCGTGCGCCAGAGCCGGGTCTGAGGGAAGGAGACGGACAAGGAGGAGATGAGGAGAAGAAACCTCTTTGACCTTGAATTGAATTTGTCATGAGTTTGTAAAAGGCTGATGTGGTCTACTAAGAGCCTTGGCCATAAAAAATCCCCCCCCCCCCCGTCCATTACATGTTAGTATCTCCAATTACAGCCTTAACAATTAACACCCAGCTGATCTTCCCCTACGTGGTTCCTCTTCTTCAAGAGGAAGAGTGAGAGCTAGCAGCACACTGTCCTGCCACGACAGCAGGGCCCGTAGTCTTCGATCACTCGAGGAACAGCGGGGCCCATGAGCTCCTTACCCGACAGGAAGAAGGTATCATGTTGGTCACGGGCAGGGTGCTGCTGGGGTTGGAAAAGGGCATCGAAGTTCCAGAAGGAGCTCTCGATGAAGTTGTTGGTCGGCATCTCCGTGAACCTGGAAACGGATGGGAACGTCATCCTCTCCACCCTTTCGGCACTGGACAAAGGTTACCCTCCCCCAATGAAGGCCGCTGCCAAACCTGCCTCCTTACACTGAAGCACATTAATTGAACTCAGTCAGGGGGGAAAGAGGAATCAGGTCACAGGCTTTTGCTAAAGGGAACTGCAACAGTATTTTATATTCAAAACTTCCAAAATAGACAATTTCCAAATATGCATAGCACCATATTGCCATTATTGTCTCCGATTCAGACCGACGCAATGGTGAGGTGAAGCGGCCGTATTATGTTGCAAACAAGCAGGCTTGTGAATACATCTCTATTAATCCAGTAGATACAGTTCCTTGCGAAAGTATTCGGCCCCCTTGAACTTTTCAACCTTTTGCCACATTTCAGGCTTCAAACATAAAGATATAAATTTTTTATTTTATGTGAAGAATCACCAACAAGTGGGACACAATTGTGAAGTGGAACGAAATCTATTGGATTTTTGAAACTTTTTTAACTAATAAAAAAATGAAAAGTGGGGCGTGCAAAATTATTCGGCCCCCTTGCGTTAATACTTTGTAGAGCCACCTTTTGCTGCGATTACAGCTGCAAGTCGCTTGGGGTATGTCTCTATCAGTTTTGCACATCGAGAGACTGAAATTCTTGCCCATTCTTCCTTGCAAAACAGCTCGAGCTCAGTGAGGTTGGATGGAGAGCGTTTGTGAACAGCAGTTTTCAGCTCTTTCCACAGATTCTCGATTGGATTCAGGTCTGGACTTTGACTTGGCCATTCAAACACCTGGATACGTTTATTTGTGAACCATTCCTTTGTAGATTTTGCTGTATGTTTGGGATCATTGTCTTGTTGGAAGATAAATCTCCGTCCCAGTTTCAGGTCTTTTGCAGACTCCAACAGGTTTTCATCCAGAATGGTCCTGTATTTGGCTGCATCCATCTTCCCCTCAATTTTAACCATCTTCCCTGTCCCTGCTGAAGAAAAGCAGGCCCAAACCATGATGCTGCCACCACCATGTTTGACAGTGGGGATGGTGTGTTGAGGGTGATGAGCTGTGTTGCTTTTACGCCAAACATATCGTTTTGCATTGTGGCCAAAAAGTTCGATTTTGGTTTCATCTGACCAGAGCACCTTCTTCCACATGTTTGGGGTGTCTCCCAGGTGGCTTGTGGCAAACTTTAGACGAGACTTTTTATGGATATCTTTGAGAAATGGCTTTCTTCTTGCCACTCTTCCATAAAGGCCAGATTTGTGCAGTGTAAGACTGATTGTTGTCCTATGGACAGACTCTCCCACCTCAGCTGTAGTTCTCTGCAGTTCATCCAGAGTGATCATGGGCCTCTTGGCTGCATCTCTGATCAGTCTTCTCCTTGTCTGAGCTGAAAGTTTAGAGGGACGGCCAGGTCTTGGTAGATTTGCAGTGGTCTGATACTCCTTCCATTTCAAGATGATCGCTTGCACAGTGCTCCTTGGGATGTTTGAAGCTTGGGAAATCTTTTTGTATCCAAATCCGGCTTTAAACTTCACCACAACAGTATTACGGACCTGCCTGGTGTGTTCCTTGGTCTTCATGATGCTCTCTGCGCTTTCAACAGAACCTTGAGACTATCACAGAGCAGGTGCATTTATACAGAGACTTGATTACACACAGGTGGATTCTATTTATCACCATCAGTCATTTAGGACAACATTGGATCATTCAGAGATCCTCGCTGAACTTCTGGAGTGAGTTTGCTGCACTGAAAGTAAAGGGGCCGAATAATTTTGCACGCCCCACTTTTCACTTTTTTATTAGTTAAAAAAGTTTCAAAAATCCAATAGATTTCGTTCCACTTCACAATTGTGTCCCACTTGTTGGTGATTCTTCACATAAAATAAAAAATTTATATCTTTATGTTTGAAGCCTGAAATGTGGCAAAAGGTTGAAAAGTTCAAGGGGGCCGAATACTTTCGCAAGGCACTGTATATTGCTTGCATAGTGGTTTGCCAACAAATACTTATTTGTTAACTCAGCATGCAGATAACTTAAGAATAGTTCTGCAGTGAAATGTCTGCTACAGTACTTTCCCAATTTTCTCGATTTTGTGCTAAATTGATATTTTACAAATTTTGGGATACCATAAATTAATTTGTTACCAAGATTTAATAACTGGACTGAGAAATCGGGACTGCAATTCTGCTTGAAAGGTCTGGAGGTTTCTCTATGATTTTTGAATAAATAAAGCTGCTTTCATGCTAGATCTCGCATCTGTACTCATGATTCAATCCTGGCCCTAATTATCTTCCAAGGCGCACTCTGGGGGCCATGTTGACTTAGCACAACTTAACATAACTATTACTCAACACAGAGCTCCTAAATATTCAAACAATGAACCAATACATGTTCAGAAATCAACTGAGAGGTCAGTAATGACTTACTTTTAGGCATGCTCAGGATTTACATTTATAATTTTCAAAGCAGAGCAATTAGGTAAGTCCTGAGGCGTTCGTGTGGCAGTAATCGGCTGAACAGGTAGGCACACTCACCCCATCTCCAGGAAGATCTGTCTGAACTGGGTGCGCACCTTCATGAGAGGGTGCAGGTGCCCACAGTCTGGGATGATGCCCATTGCCTCAAAGTTGTAGGGCTTGAATGACTTGTCACGCCAGGAGCCACTGAGTGACAGGGAGAGAGAGAGAGAGAACACCTGTGAGGGAAAGGGGTTCACAATCTGGCTGAGGTGTGGACAACACGCGTGTTGCGTGGAGCCGAACGAGGCGCAATGAAATGACACCACCATGACAACACTTAGCATGAAAAGGAGCACACTAAACCACCTGCAACTGATACTTTGCATCACACAGCCTGATGTACATGGTCCTTCTGACATTTACAAGGCAAGAACAGTGAACCATGAACCAGTGAGCACTAGTGAGAACTATGTGGAAATGCATTTCAAACCAAGAATGGAGGAAGGCACTTCAACTTCAACCAACTACTTAAAGTCAATACCTTGGTTACTTTCAAGAAGCTGCTGGGATCAATTATGTACTACCATACAGGCCAGATGGACCAAATGGTCTTCTCTTATCTGTAACCGAATAAAATAGATCGAAACGTGTTCTTACCGTCTTTTAAAGGTAAACCAGTAAAATAGATCAAAACTGGCAAAACATAAACAAAAAACAGATAAAATAAAATATTACTTTCTGCTCTACCTTTCTATGTCAGAAGAATGTATTGTGATATTGTAAGGTGAGAGGTAAATTTTAGAAGTGCGAGCTGGTTATTTGTTTTGCCTCTCACTCTTAGATAAGAATGGGTTGGGGGCTGGCACGGCTTTAGGCCATCAGATCAAGTAAGCAGAACCCAAATGAGTGGAAAAACCAGGTCTGCCACTGTCTGGATCAACCTTCTGGATCTGACCAGACTAGTTCATGTGACCAACGCTATACTTGTGCATTCCTCAGGAATCATGGATTCTTCATGGATGACCTGAAACCTGTCAGGTATTGGGCACTGAAAGGGAGTCCTCAAGCTTAAAATCTCAGACCAGGAACATCAGTTTTTGTACCAAGATGAAAATTCCACTTTCCCTTTGAACAAAACAACAACTTGGAGTGTGGGCTTAACCAGCTGGAATTGTCTGTGAAAAACACTTCACCAGATGAAGATGTGGGTCTTCTGTTAAGTGCATTAGTGTTGGCAAATGTTAGTAATTAAGTGTTGAAGGTTAGATGCTGTGTTCTGGAACCCACATAACTAAAATAACACCAGGAGCTTGTAAAGTATGTAATGGTGAAGTGGATATCTATAAATTATAGTTTGCACATTTTGTGCCTAATTTATGTTAAATAAATCCTCAACTTTAAGCTATGGAAGACTTGTTTCTCCAAACAGCCAAAATCCAGGATAACACACCCTACAGATCTTAAGATACTGATGCACTTTTTAAGATGTAGCTTCTAACCACTGTGAGGAAGAGAGGCGGGGGAGGGAAACAGACAGTCTCCTCTTTTTGGCATTGTGCCGATTTTAACACATTTAAGTCCCACACGCCTCAAATCTTGTTCCCAACGACCAGAAAGCCAATTCTCACTTCACAGCAGTCAGCACCTCTTTTCTCAGGATTCTGCCTGGGGATGCATCTGCTTAGCGACTTAGCAAGTGAGGTGAGTGAGGAAACAGCAAGAGGGAAAAAAAAAACAGCCCCCGGTTTACATAAAACACAAGCAGCTTGTACACAGGAAAAACAAATCGCCAAGGGGATGACCTTGACAGCTGGCTTCCTTCTGTTAATCACAATTTTCCAATTCAGAAGGCACTGAAAAGTTGGTTAACTCTGACACCAAAAAAAACCCTACAAGCTTTGGAATCGGGACACTAGGAAGTCACCACAAATAGCCTTGGCATATGCAGTGGATATAAATAGTCTACACACCATTATTGAAATTGCAGGAATTTTTTAGACGTAAAGCCAGAAATCAGGAGAAATATCAGACATTTTTCCATTTTTAATGTGACCTTGCAACCAACACAATTCAAGAAAAAAATAAATAGTTAATTATTAGGAAAAATAATTGAAATTAATAAAACTACACCACATCCCCAAACTAATACTTTGTGGAAGCCCCTTTTGCATTTATTACAGCAGTAAGTCTTTGTGATTAAGTCTTTATCAACTTTGCACACTTGGACTTTCCAATTGTATGCCATTCTTCCTTGCAAAAAAGTTCAAGCTCCTTCAAAATTGCCAAGGGACCTCCTGTATATGCATAATTATAAATGCACTGTTACACTGTTGTTAAAACAACAAAGGAAAGTACACTGTTAACAGTGATGTCTCCCAGACAACAAAATCTAGGTCCGTCCTACAGACGCAGAAAAGAATACCTGTGGCCCAGATTCAAGTGGCGACCCGCCAAGCCTTGCGGTTGCTGAAAGCACCCTGGGGCTCGTGTCAAGTCTCAGCTTGAGTGGCAGGACCTTAACGCCCGCTGCTTGGTTTTGCACGGACATCTGGACTCAGGCTGTGCCAAGTCTTCCATAAGGGCATGGGGGAGTTCAGTCACTCCAACGTGTCCCATCTGTGCTGACCTCCCGTAACCGAGAGCCGAGGGAGCGATCGGATTTTCTGGCATTACGAGTCCTTCAGACCTCCGTCTCCGAAACATGGAGGTATAGGTTAATTGGAGAACATCATAAGGGTCAGTCTGAAGGCGGTGGTCAACAGAGAGAACTCTGGAGGAGGGTAAGCTCTGACTTTTGAAGGACCAACACCCTTATTTATTAAGAGCCTTACTCTTAATCCCAAAACATTCAGACTGCAGGACTGTAAGTCACCAGATGCACTGTAAGCGCGGTCAGAGCAGATGTGCTGGGCTAAACGGAGCACGTGCCCACAAAGACACTTTCAAACACAAAGGCTACAGTGTGCCTAGAACAATTTTGCCGATTTTTAGTACGGTTTGACTGTAACCATCTATGCAACTTGGCAAGAGAGCAATGAATCATGAAGGGAGGGGGGCAGAGATGTAAGATGAAATGCAATAAAGTCAGGATGATTCCTGTCATTTTCACATCATGCTCCGGCCCAGGCTAAGGCACAGACACGGTCCAGGGGGAATTACAGGGATGCCTTCCAAACGTGGGTCGCGGCACCTTGCTCCTGCCTGGGTCTGTCTCGGTCCATTTGTCCATCTGGGTTCGGGAACCCATGGCAGGCTATTGGATAGCAACAGCTGGTCCCAGGGACGAGCGGCAGGTCCAATCTCCAGCAGCATTGCATACATTGTTTATGCGAAAAATACTTGCATGCAAGAGTCTAGCTACAGAATTAAGGAAAGAAAGCGGCACAAACCCTGCAAAAGTCGTAACCAATCAGACAACATTGACATCTAAGACAATGTGGCTAAATTAAAAGTACATTTTAACATATGACCTGGTTTGGAGGAGAGTATACTTCATAAGAGAGGAGATCAATGTTGCTGTGAAAAATGGTTTAGACATCTTACATAAATCAGAAATTCCCATATGGGATATGAACATAACCAGTTAACTTAAAACTTCCACCTATGTAAAAGCAATGTTTTGAGAAGAAACTATGTTTCGCAAACTCTAATTCACATTGATTGCAATATTTAAAAACAGTATCACAACAGCTAAATCTAAACACCACGCGAACAGTCCATTTGTAGTGAGGCTACTACTTCACGTCAAATGGACTCGCACTGTCGGGTTATGTTTCATACTCACAGAGATATTTACATTCTCAAGTCAACCAGACGTAATCAAAGAGTCAGTCTTGTTTTTACTTAGGTGGATCCTTACATAGGCAAAGACCAAAGGTCGTCTCCTGTTGTCATCCATTCGCAGTTTTCAAAACTCCATTGGAAGCAGTGCAGTTAAAACCGACAACAGGGGGCACTTCTTTAGGCAAAGGGTGGTGGGAGTGTGGAACAAGCTACCCAATCATACACTGCTGGGTGAGATCCTTGGATCAAATAACTAACAAATAGGCCAGACAGGTTCTTCTCCATTGCAACTGTTCTTATCTTCCAATTGGCAATCCAAGGGCAGACAGGGCTTCCATATTCCAGGCCTGTGTTCCCTTTGCAACTCTTGCTTACTTTGTTGAACAAGGCGCTGACAGATATTTTTCACGTTGTGCATCTATTCAAAACTTGGTATTTTCAAGTTGTTTTATAAAATGCAAAATCTAAAAGAAAGGCTCCAGCAGGTTTTGGGTTTCAACACATTACAGAGTTATATTTAATTCTATCATTAGTTCAATTGAGGGTTTAGCTATTAACAGTTCTCCTGGAATAAATTCAGGTAGGGATTTTGAGCACCAGAACTGGGATTAATGCAGAGTCAATGGAAGGAACACACAAAGGTGGCAGAGCTGAGCTCACACAGTACGTCTGCAAAACAGATATAGATGCTCTTAAAGCCATTTTAATGCCAATTCATGTTTCCCTTAAAAAAGCACCAACGCAAGCTGAACATATTTTCAGGCTTCTGGCAGTTTAATCCTGACAATGCCCATACCCCCTGCTGGAAGAAGGGCAATTGCAAAGTCATTTCCTCTGTAATCCTCTCTCAGCGAGCTGAGATCAAAACAAGATAGCAGAAAAAAAACCCACACAAATCTGGAATATTCCCCTCTGCCTGCAATCCTAATAATTGACTGCCTGCAGTTACGAATTCAATACAGCAGCAATCTGTCCACACCTCCCAGGATGCCTCAATTCAGTTCGTGATAGTTCACCTTCTGGCCCTTCAAGAGCTCCCTGGATTGCTCTGCTCTGCTCTCCTCCCACGTCACATCAGAGCACTTTGCAACGAACAAAAAACAGTTTTCCACTAGTGCCAAGGGACATAAGAGCTCTGGATTTTTCCAGTAAAAAAATCAGACATTTCCATCCTATCCTCCATTTTCTGACCACTTCTTCCAATTCAGAGTCATGGAGGCCTGGACTCTATCCCAGCAAGCAATGGGCGCAAGGTGGGATGCACCCTGGACAGGACTCCAGCCTGTCACAGACTCACACTTGCAACAGGACCAATTGTCCCAGAAGCCAATTAACCTACCAGTATGTCTTGGAGAACATTTGATAGAAAGAGAACATACAAACTCCACACAAAGGATATCACGGGAATTGAACCCAGGGCCCCAGCACTACAAGATAAAACAGCTAAATAAAAAAGGATGGAGTGATAGATACGTGGCTTTTTCAAGTAGGAAGCTTCTCACAGTGCTAAAATAAACATGGGCAAAGAGGTGAGGTGCATTAAAATAGTAAAATGGTGGTCCCAGTGACGGCAGCCGGCGCTTACCTGGCGATCATCTCGGGCGTGAGCTCCGTCTCCTGCCTGGACACCCTCGTGCTGAAGGCGCTGCCCTTGGTGATCCAGTAGGACTTGACCGTCCTGACAGAGAGAAAACAAGGCACATCATGCTTCACACTTTAACTACACCACCGCCAGGGCTCCATCTCCGGACCAGATGGACACGAGGGGCACCCCAGCATTGCTTTACGACAGTCGCAGATCAACAGGCATTCTAGGTACCAGGTCAAGCTGGGATCTCTAGAATTCCCTGGGATCCTTCAGGAATGAGTCTGACGAGATCCTGAGATGAAGACACCACCAGCAAACCAAACCCACAAAAGAGGCCGAACAACCTTTTTCTCACTTGCATACAGTATAACCATGTTGTTATGTCTTTTCAGATTGACGGTTTTAGAGGAGGGAAGGAAGGATAAAGAGCAGATATCTTCTCCTGCAGGCCTTAAATGCATTTCATTTAAAGGTCTATACTCGGTAAAAGGAATTTAAAGGAAACAGACATGTTTATTAGTTTGATGCATTTTGAAAATGTGATTGGAGCAGAAGGGTGGTCAGCAACCCCAAGTCACATCCGAAAGCAGTCACAGTCCTTCATATGACACACAAAACAGACACCCCGCTACATGGTTGCTAAATTCAATCTCAGTGTGCAAGAGTTGGGAGTCCAAAGACTAGCCTCTTGATTTTACATGTAGTTTCCCACTATATTATTTAGCGTAATGCACTAATTTGAGAGGTTTGCTGAAATATACCTGTGAGTTCTGTCAAGGCTGAATCTTTGGATTCCACTTTTAGGAGGTATATAGTAGTCCTGCTTACTTTCACTGTAAAGGTGTGATGTTACCGTATGGTATTACTAACGATCTTGACCAAAACTAGGCTAACTAGGAAAAGTCAACTAGGAGCAACGAGATTTGCTCAGTTACAATGTTGGCGTGGTTCTAAATATGAGGCATTCCTGAGCTGAATAACATTAATCATCTTTCTCTGGCCTTTTGCTTGTAAAAAGCAGAACTGGGATGTGGTTCCCATAAACAGCCCAGCCCACCCTCAGAACCCCCTCAACTAAGGCAACTGACTTTAACGTGCTGCTCTGTTCCACGGCCTTCAAGTCAAGGAACAGCTGAAGGAAAAACCCCAGGGGAAATTTCACTTAAGATGCCTGAGGCCCTCAACCCCAGCTTGTCGGAGACAGTGATGCAGTGCTGTCCTTAGGATGAGTCAATCTGATCATCTCCTGAGCCCTGTAAACAAGGCAGGTAGCCGTTTGGCAATGGTGATTGCTCTTCACTTTATTACAGCTAATGCAGTCGGAGGCCTCAGAGCACCGTCATCCATTTGCTATATTAATTTTTGCTAAAGCCTGTAAGCTGCGTGTTGGACAGGCTCCATCTGGGACATCCTGTAGAAAAAAGCCTGTGGCAGCCCCAGGGCCATTAGCTAAAAGCAATGAGGAAGGGGGGTGGGTGGGCTGTACCGAAATACCAGGAGCTCATCAGCAGCGGCTGAAAATGAGTTGTTAACCTTCATCAAAGACGCAGTGCCCCAAAGGCCCCGGCACAGGGTTCGAATTCTAGCACAAGATCCTCTCCCTCTTTCAATGTGTTGGGTGCCAACAATTACTTGATGGAAAAAAAATGAATGAACGGCAGGTAAAGGAGATGATATTTCAACTGGTTTAGATTTTTTTTCTGTTCTTCAAGATTCATTAACAGTCTGAATATTTCAATATGTGTTTTTATCGAATATATAATAAGGCAGCACAGAAAATGCTCTTCTAATGGAACCGATTTATGGATCCACTAAATGAAATACACACTGTTCTATAAGAAACCAGTGTACAATAATATCTTATACAACACAATTATAAAACACCAGCACCTATTAAAAGAATAAGCCTACATATTTATGTTAGCATATAGCACATGTGGTATTCAATTTAGCCTACTGTGTTATTATATACTGCACAGACTGTGTAACTTGGGCAGGGGTGCAACTGAACTCTTTATATTTTTGCACACCAGACAACAGCAGGACGGTCAGGGTAGGCAACAGCTGCTTGGTTATTTTAACAGGGTTTAATGTGAAGAAATTAAAAAATGGCTTGGGGGGGGGGCATTTAGTAACTTACTTCCAACACAGAGTTCACAGATTACAGGGGAGAAGTCCAGAGAGAATTGATTCAAAATACGTTAAGTACGTCACAAAGCCCAACGATATCTAAGAATATCCGACAAATTTTGCACACATAGCCCACCGCTCCAGGAGTCCACAATAATTAACTGTGTCCACTCAGGTTTTAATGTTAATCACTCCAGCTTTTCAATCAACCCCCCTAGAGAACAGAATCTCAAAGGCCTCTTCCTCTGCAGCCCAAAATCACCCCTATCAGCAGACGAGCCCGGAGGCTGGCAGTGCCTCTTCTGTGAGAGACAGTGGTCCAATACGCATAAACCGAAAACCCAGGCTGCAAGGCAGGGCTCGAATTGGGTCGGTACTGCCCAACATGAAGCACGGGCACTGCTGTTTTTGTGTCGAGGTACTTTGATGGTTCGTGGAACAAAATAAATCCCTCAATAACTCAGTTTCTGATTTTAATCACGTTAAGATTCCAAAACGGACGATTATTTCTGAAACACAGAATGTTCGATTAGGGGAACGCTTTTTCATCTTAAACTGAGATGATAAAAAGTCTTGATCTTGTTTCCAGCCCCGTTATTGTGATGCTCCCCAGACAAACTCTGATCCCTTCACAGAGGATGCGGATCAATCTTTTCTCTCAAGTCATAAGAAAAGAGTGAGGCAAATCTCTATGTATACAGATCATCCCCAAAAGATATGGCTGCTCAGGTTACTTTTACAAAGAGTTATGCTAATGAACAGGTCTGTTCCCATTAAGCATTTTACCAAGATTCATTTTTCTGACTGGGATAATGGATACTGGCATTCTTTCCCAACCAATTCAAGCACTGCTTCAAGTCACCTGGTTATCATTGTCCCCATAGGCTTCTTAACAAATCACTGATTTAATAGGACGTTCATTAGCATCTTTCCCAGGGTGATGCACAAAATATTTCAAACAAATGCATACAACCTATAGGATTGAGACCTCTAACTCTGCACTCTACTGCACTGGTTATCTATAAGGATTCTAAAAACCCAACTTGTTTGGCAGGAAAAAAAAAGTTTCTGATGGCAGCCGTGGTTATGCAAGGCATTCCACCCTATTGAAGTAGGCCTTCCTGAGCATCCGGTGTGACAGTGCTGCCACCTGCTGGTGCGTAGCTGTACAGCATCAAGAACTAAGGTCGACCCCAACTAAGATTCTTATTGTCAGGGTTTCACTAGCTCCCTGAAGTTGGCGCCCCTACAGACAGCGCAAACGATGAAACCCACCTCATTCGTTAGTGCTACATTTGTAGCAGTTTTTGCTGTTGAAAGTAGCGTTTGTGCTGCTTTCATTTCCGAGATAAAGCGCCTTGTTTTTACGGGGTCATGACATCACTCAACCCCCTACAACGTCATAAGGAAACCAAACCGGTCTCATTCGTTAGTGCTACGTTTGTGCCAATGAAAGTAAGTTCCCAGCTGTTTTTGTTCCCGAGATACAGCACCTTCTTTTTTGGGCGATCACGTGACCATGCACGATGACTTTGACCTCCAGTGACCCCGTCTGCCGAGTTCAAGCGGTTGATTTTGCTTTTAATAATAGTATCTTCTGTGTGTTTGTGTGAACAGGAAAATTAATTAATTGCCAACAATACCATACCCTAATCAGAACAGTTTTGCATGATCACACGAAAAAGAAGGCGCTATATCTCGGGAACGAAAACGGCTGGGAACTTACTTTCAACGGCACAAACCAGCAAAAATGTAGCACTGACGAATGAGACAGGTTTGGTTTCTATATGACGTCATTGTTTATGCTGTCTGTAAGGGGGCAACTTCACGGAGATGGTTTAGCTGCCTGATGCTGGCGTTCAGTCACGTTAGAAATAAGTTTTAGCTTTCAATTTAAATTTGAGCTCAAAAGAGGGAGGGCACATCGGAGTTAAACCTTTGGACAACACCTGTTCGTGCTGCTGTACAGATACTCACCAGTAGGTGGCAGCATTGTCACACCTGATGCTTGAGCAGGCTAAGCCATTGGGATGGACTTCTCTGAACATCTAGCATAGTGACAGCACCTAGAGCAGTCATTCCTGTGGGGGGCCCTGTGGGCTTTCCAGACGCAAACGAGGAGAGGCCAGTACTCACACTTCCATCAGCAGCTTCCTCTTCTTCAGCTCATTCTTCTCCTTCTCCTCCAGCCTGTCCGCCTGGCCCCGCTGCACCAGCAGGAGGCGCTCCCGCACGGCGTCTTCAATACTCTCCACCTGAGCACAGGCAGCAGAGACGGACGTCATTCCCCCTGCCTCTCCCCTTCCCGGAGGCCGGATCTCTCCCATTAAGGCATCCAGGAGCAAAGTGGAAGAATTTTCAAGTCCTCTCACACCAGGACTCTCCTGTACATCCGTAGGGGAGTCAAGACCCCAAGCAGTTCTCCAGCTTCTGCATTTTAACTTTGCAGTTATAGAGAACTGACATAATCACTACATATATCAAGGTACGATTCTATCATTGCAAAATAATCCATGTAACAGCAGTCATGGCTACAAAAGCCTTCTCTAAAGGTGAGTCAAAGAGCAAAGCTACCACTGACAGAATTCCCAGATTCCCTCAGCAGACGACAGATGTGAGAGAGACGAACCTGCCCATTACATCTCTGATAACCTCCAGCAAACCGCAGCACATGGATTTAAAGCAGCTGTGCTGCTCGCTTCCAGAAATTGGAATTGTGGGATTTCTGTCACAGCAGTCACTAGTGGCTCTGTGCTAAGGATCAGCACCCGTGGCTGGAAGGTTGCCGGTTCAAATCCCGCGGCCAGCAGAGGAATCCTACTCCGCTGGGCCCCTGTGCAAGGCCCTTAACCTGAACCCCAGCTGCTCCAGGGGCACCATATAAATGTCTGACCCTGCGCTCTGACCCCAAGCTTCTCTCCCTATCTGTGTGTCTCATGGAGAGCAAGCTGGGGAATGTGAAAAGACAAATTCCTAATGCAAGAAATCGTATATGGCCAATAAAGTGATCTAGTAGTGTGACATCATATCCCTGCAAACACAGCATGCCATACAGGATAGGGGTGCACAGCGATGGTCTTTTGAGGCTCACATGAGGCAGTTTCTTTGAGCCAACTCAGCTAGTTGGTTGTGTTACTGGGCAAAATTAACTCTCGCTCTATCCTCAGGTTCAAAGGTACTGTCAACCTAAAAAAAAAAAAAATCCCACAAGTCTTCAAGGGCAGGCGTCTCGCGAAAAAGAATCAAATATATCCGGAAGAAAGCCTTAGAAAGAACCAGGCTCCTTGCACATGCAGTTAGAGGCTCGCCCTGCAGGCCGGCCGTTACAAGCGATATCATCCACTATTATCTGAATCTGAAGCAATCAGGAGCTCCCACGCTCCAACTCCGGAGACTCCTGCTGGGAGAGGGGGCGATGCCCAACTCACCGCTCTGAAGATGCGGGGGCCTCCCTCTGCGTTCTTGTCCAGACGGATCCACTTGTTGGACATGGCCTTGCTGAAGCCCACCTTCCCGCTGGGGAGTTTCTACTCCGGAAGGGGGGGGCAGAGAGACAAGAAAACGCACAACGTCATCCATGGATCTCACCTCCGGCTGGGAAGAGTTCCCTCCTTCTCTCCATCAGCTGCCGTGCTGCCAGCTCTGGGGCCGGCATGCAGAAGCCATCCTACACTATGGGAACCCTCCGCCAGGTCCAGCACATCCACAAACCTGTTCCAGTTTCCCCTTTTATTAACCTTTTACTTACTGCTGAAAGGGTTTACAAGTTAACAAGTTAAGTGATGTTTCATGCCTGAGTTTTCTTTTGTCTTTTAAATACCCAACTGCACTTTCTTAGAACTATTTTACATTATATCTGGAAGGGGTAAAGAGAAATATAATTCCTTAGTCCAGTGGTTCTCAAACTGTGGTATGCCATATGACTCTGGAACTTTGTTGTGTGCACTGAAAAATTGGGACTCCTAAAATGGAAATGGGGAAAAATGCAAGCTTACGGATTGCTAAAGCAGGTAAGCCCCACACTACTTGTGAAGAAATTTGTTTACCGTTGGCAAAAGAGCTGACACGTATTACGTGTGGAGAAAAAGCTGCTAAACAGCTTGACCTGCTGCCCCCCCCGAAAGACACTCACTCACAGAATTACTGATATGGTGGATGATGTCAAATATACGCTGATAGAGCGCGTTAAGATGAGCAGATGCTTTTCACTGCAATCAGATGAGTCTATAAATGTTGATTTGGCCAATTTGCACGTTTACGTTCTATATGAGTTTGAAGGTAAGTCCCATGAGGACTTTCTGTTCTGTAAGCCACTACCAACGGGAACTACAGGAGAGCACATATTTCAGCTTTTGAATGAATTTATCAAAGAGAATGGCAACGACTGGATAAAATGCATCGGAGTTTGTACAGACGGTGCTAGAGCGATGACAAGCTGACACAGCGGTGTAGTTGCACGAATTAGAGAGGTTGCTCCAGATATGAACTGCAGCATCCACCGTGAGGCCTTGGCCATCAAGAAAATGCCTGACAACTTAAAATCTGTTAGACTCTATTGAATTGTATCAAGGCTCGACCAATGAATTCACATCTGCTTTGCTTGACTAAACAAATGTGTATGTGAGTGTGTGCGCGCACGTGCACTCATGTTGGTCATTGAGATTTTCTGGGGTTCCTATGAGAAGATGACTTGTAGGTGGTACTTGGATGCTTTGGTTTGATCAGGAGTGGTACTTGGTCCAAGAAGTTTGAGAACTACTGCCTTAGTCCAATCTTAATTAGCTTAGTCTTGTTTTTAAGAAACAACAGTCTAGACAGAGATATTACTTCATGTGCCTTCAGACGGGGGAATCGGCAACATAAAGGGGACAAATTGAATCTTGTTTGGCCCCTGATCCTTTTCCAAACCCATCTGGAAACACTGCAGCTCTACCAGAGGTACAGTGGCAGTACGAAGGCTGGCATCACACAGCAGACACCCCGCCGCTCACCATGAGCTGACTCTGGGGCATGCCCTCGGTTGGTATGGCAGCAAACACCCGCGCCTCATGGCTGCCCTCCCCGGCAATCTCCTTGCCCTCTTCCGTCAGCTCCCAGTGCTTGGACGAGCGCTGCTCCGCGGAAATCACCTTCAGGAGAGGAAGAAGACACGCCAAAGTCTGTGGTCACTGTTCCAGCGGGGAGAGAGGCTACACACAAACACAGGCCTGTGGTCTACCTGAAGGCTATGTGACTGGCCTCGTCAGACCATCAGCTCATAAACAAAATCCCTACATCCCTATATTACTGCAGAGCAGAAGGAAGACACTGAGTGTTGGACTGTTCTAAGGGCTGAACATTTAGAGCAAGGCTTTTCCAGTCCAGACCCCTGCTGCTCCCAGTATGAAATGGTTTGCAATCCAGCTAGATGTTGTCATTTAACTGAACACATGACTGATTCAGCCTTTTAACCTTTCTTTTCCACCGTGATTTAAAATGGGTCCAGTTAGTAAATAATATGGCACCAAACAGGAATTAAAAAGAAAACTGGCAATACTGGAGTCTGAAAGACCTGGACAGGGAAACCCTAGTTTAGAGGCTTTAAGCAGCACCCAAGTATCAAAATGCCCAGCTGCTTGATCTCAGACTTACCAAGATGTGTTCAAACAAACGACTGATACATTATTAAATATATCAGTCTCTTGGCCAGGACCACAATTCACAGGGACAATGTGTTGGCTGTTTTCGGTTTTGCCTAACGAGTGTTTAGGATTGAAGTATCACAGGCATTTCTGTGGCAGTCGGCTATTTCCCGTGCTGGACTCACGATTGGGTTTGGAATTTAAAAAAAATGACTTACAGAAGCAACGCTTCCAGACATTTGTATACTACAAGGGACACATGCTATTAATAATCCAATTCAAGCTATACGAATGCCATTTCCCGCTCCACACCACTGTTAATAATTACAAAGAGAAATCAAGACATTTCAAATTATGCTAGAAATCAATGCTTTATGGTGCAGAGATGGCCCAGAGACAGAATTGGCCGCAAACAGGTACTGCAAGTGTCAATGCTGAATGAGTTCTTCTATCTTGTACAAAAACGCAGTAAATATCTAACGTGTATCTCTAACTAGTCCCGTTCACTTGTGCTGACCTGAAACCGGCTTTCACACACAAACGCCTGGATTGCATCACTTTCTCCCATTCATTCCGCTGGGGGAAACGAGTTGGGAGGCTTTTAAACCCCGTCCTCTTACCTCCCCAAGGGACTGCAAGCTCTTCACGGCCCCGACCACAAGCTGGTGCTCCACACCGAGATTAGCCGCGACATCCTGGCTGTCTATGCCGCCGTCTGCCTTCTCCACCCGCTGAAGAAGAGACTCCGCTAACAGACCGTCAGCCATGCTGAAAATACTGTCAGCCGCAAGGAGGGGAAGTGACGTATGCGAGTTGTACCGTATTTTACCGAAGAGAAACGCAATTTGGTGTGCCGCTCATCTGACTTCCCGTAGAACACTTAAAACGTACCTAGCAATCCACTCAACTATGCAACTTTCAGAGATTAAAAGACAGATGTAAAGATAACGACACACCATTGATGACTGACACCGACGTAAGGCTTCAATAACAATAAACACATATATCCCACCTGAAGTTTTGTAATGAATGATGATGCTCATATTGAAGATAAAATACGGTAATACCTTCTGTGACGATTACAAGGCGCATGCTGTCAAGTTTAAGGCGTCTCTTCTCGCCATATTGAGTGTGGCACACTCAATATTTCTTGTAATTCACTCATATCCTGAATTTGAATCACTGCCACACGAAACTATGCATACGAAAATATTTTCTGAATAAAAATAATTAAATATCAACCGATATATGAGAATGTCTCACCATTCAAGTAAGCTGAGAACATTTTATTTTTATATTTGATATGAAATATCCACTGAAAATAATTTCTATATACATAACCAGCTCTTTGAAAACAAATATTATGAAAACACAATCCCACTTTCCCAAGGTAATGAAATAACACTACAATTTCATTTACATCTCTACAATTTTAAGCGAAACCAAGTGACTGTTTTCCTAGTGTGTGCACAGTTAGTTGGGAACATATTTCCCTCCTTTTCTATATGGAGAGAAATAGTGCAAACAACATTCTGACCATAAAGTCTGCACTCCCAAGTTTCCATCTGTTTGCTTGGAGCAGTATGGCAGAATTTAACAGGCTGTGTTACCAATCCATGAATTACTGCTATACACATCTTAAAATGGATTAGAATCTGCACCATTATTCTACAGTATTATTCACCATCCAGGCCTGTGTATAACATGTTCATTACATTATTTTAATGTTCACCTCCTACCCTTTTGTTGTACAGGGTGTTTACAAAGTTATCTGGCCTAATCCTAGCATTTCCAAAGGTGGTCCTGCGGGGGGCAGTGTGTTTCAGGTTTTGAGTCCAGCTGGGCTTGTTTTCAGCTGAACTGCTCACGCGTCTCCCAGCTCTGCAGGTACTGGCTTCACAGGACCTGAAGACCTGCAGTCACAGAGGTTCCCAGCACTACTCCTGTGTGTGTAGCTGGGGGAGCTCCATTCCCACAGCACCTGAAGAGCTGGGAACGTCCATTCAACTGCTCCAATTAAGCCAGTGATTACATCTGTTAAATCTTATAGCACAAATACATCCCCTTATCCATCCATTTTCCAACTGCTTCATCCAATTCAGGGTTGCAGAGTTGCAGGAGCCTATCCCAGCAAGCTCTGGGTGCAAGGCAGGGTACACCCTGGACAGAATGCCTGTCCATCACAGGGCAGACAGACACTGACACACACTCACACCAGGGCCAATTTTCTCAGAACCCAATAAACATGCCAACATATCTTTGGACTGTGAGAGGAAGCTGGAGCACAAAACTCCACGCAGATAGCATTGCAGCTCTGGAATTTCAGCCCACTGAAGCTAAGCAGGTGTGAGCCCGGTCTGTACCTGGATGTGAGACCTCCTGGGAAAGCTAAGGTTGCTGCTGGAAGAGGTGTTAGTGGGGCCAGCAGGGAGCACTCACCCTGCGGTCCATGTGGGTCCTAATGCCCCACTATCCTGACAGGGACAGTTTACTGTAAAAAGGCACTGCCCTTTTGGATGAGATGTAAAACTGAGGACTTGACTCTGTGGTAATTAAAAATCCCAGGGTGTTTCTCAAAAAGAGTAGGGGTGTAACCCCGGTGTCCTGGCCAAATTTCCCATTGGCCCTTACCTATCATGGCTTCCTAATAATCCCCATCTATAAATTGGCTTCATCGCTCTGCCCTCCTCCCCACTGATAGCTGGTGTGTGGTGAGCGTACTGGTGCACTATGGCTGCCGTCACATCATCCAGGTGGAGCTGCACACTGCTTTGAGTGGACTGTATATGAAAGCGCTATATAAGTGTAAGCAATTAATTAAATTGTGCTCTTGGTAATGCAAAATGGGCAGCTGATACTGTCTGAAACTGGATCTCTGTTATTCTGCAATTTTCTCTAATTTCCCTCACAGGATCAATAATGTGTATCTTATTCGACTGAAAGAAAACTAGAACAAAAAAAAAACTGACAGGCACAAATTGTCTGGTTATAACCATTTTTATTTAAGTAAATACAATCAAATCTTGCCAAATAAAACAATTACTTAATTCAAAACTTTTTTCCCCAGAAGGCATACATTATTGTAGGCTGCAAAGGAAAAAGTAATAGGTTTATTCCATGCTGAAAAGAGAAGAAAGAAAACACATTTCAGCCATGGAGCCTTCTTCAGGTGTCACACCTTAAGAAGGCTCCTCGGCCGAAACGTTGCGTTTTCTTTCTTCTCTTTTCAGCATGGAACAAACCTTTTACTTAGACATGATTGTATCTTTATTTCAATCATTTAAAACCAATTTTAATCAAACCAACATAGCAGAAGGCAATTTGAGTGGAATAAAATAAGTAAAAGGCTTCAAAGTAAAAGAAACTGATGTATTTAACATTAATAGCCATGGATTTTTAAGAGCTTTAAGAGCTTTTAAGAGATTTCTACTAATGTTTTCAGGAAACTTTTCACCAAGACATCCATTTTAGTCTTAGACAATACATCTCTTAATCCATCTTGTTATTTTATTTTCTTAGCTAGTTATACTTTTGTACTACAGAATCAGCTAGAAATCATACCTTTACATTATTGGCCACATTTAGTCCCTCATTTCTCTAAATAAGCTTTTTATAATCACCAGTTGCCTGGAATAATTTCAGTGTAATAAGTTAAATTTGAGAAGAATCTAATACTTTATAGACTGAAACTAAAAGTCATTCAACTCTTAAGAGTCCAGACCAGATCTAAAATGCTTCTGATCTCGAGATGAATGGGTTCAGGCAAAGATTCAGAGGTAGACCGCTTCACACGTGAGAATGCAGAGCGAAGAAAATGTGATTCGCTTGAGTACTGAACACAATCCGAAGATGACCTTGGTTCTTAAGGGGTAAAACATTGCACAGACCTCAAACTACTCTATTTACTTTTCAATTAAAGTTAGAGAAATTGTTTGCTTATGCAGGTGTAGCCAAAATCAGATCAAGTTGCAGGTTTTACAGAACATGGAACACAACCACAGAACTGCAAATGTGTATTTTCTTACTTAAATGTAAGTCAGAAACTAACAAGAAACCTAGAATATCAACTTCAAAGTTCTTTTTTTTTTTTTAGACAGACCCTTTCCATCTATACCGATAGTCTTCAACTAACATCTGTTTCTTGAGTAAAGGGATAATTAAAGCATTTAAGCCACAACTGGTTTCATGTGATTAACCTTACAGAAATGAAAGTGGTTAATTGAAGACATTTCAGAGGTGAAGGAATAAACCTTGCAAATATTGTGCAGGGTAATATGTAATGATTGGATAAATCTACATAAAAGGCATGGCTTAGGAAGGGCCAAAAAGTGACCTAACTAGTTACCATCTTGTTTCTGTATGTGTAAAAATACAAAGTTGCAGTGTAAAATAACCTATTTTAAAATCCAGAACTTGCATAAAGGTCAATGGACCCATCACACTTGTCTTTGGTTCAGGGATGGAGGTTTTTAAAACGTGTATACTGAGCAAAAAAAAAAAATTAAAAAAGAACTTCTGCTGTGTGACTTGGGCAGAAGGGTGTCAAAGGCGCAGTGTGGTCTTCCCGGCTCTAGGGGGCGGTGCGACGTGGAAGCACAGTGCGGTACAGGGACTTCCCTCGTGCCTGGATGAAGGTGATGGTCATGTCCTTCTTGGTGACCTCCACGTGCGCAAAGCCACCCAGGGAGCTCTGCTGGCCGTAGAAGAACTTGAGGGAGTGAGCGGGCACAGACTTCTTGTGTTTCATGGAGTTATCCAGGAAGTTGCCTGCTCCACTCACCACGTAGCCCACTCCTGACTCCTCCAGGTACTGCAAGGGAAGAAAAGGAGACATTAGCCCCCTGGTGAGGGAGAGATCGGGGGTGTCCAACTATTGCCAGAGGGCAACAGGATTCCAAAGTTATTCCGGCATAACCCATTACTAAACGAGTGGCTTTGTTGGCTCACCCGAACCAAAGGAACCGAGGAACAAAAAAAAAAAGATTTATCTAAAAAGATCCACTCTATTTGCAGATTTCGGCTTTTCACACCTCTCCCCCAGCTCTGTCTTTGTATGCATGCTCTATCTCACCTAGTTTGTCCTTTGTTCTTCTGTGCTTCTTTCTCTGATAGTTTACACCATCTCATTCGTACCTATACAAGGCTTAACAGCTGAAACACTGTTTTTTTTATGCTGCTTTTCAGCTGGAATTAACCATTACTTGTTCCTTTGCAGTCAGCGCACAATAACAGCTGCCTGTTCAAATGGTCTCATTTAAAGAGGACTATTTAAACTGATGAATTTCAGGCACAGTAGGTTACAGCCATTAGGTCAATGGGGACTTGAATGGGACATAAAGCTTAATCCAGCATCCCACAGCAGACTCTGAAGTTCCTTTGGAATTGGGATTCCTGCATCAAGTCCAGTCTCCAGCAGTCTCCAGCGGTCAATTACGTGAAATAACAGCACAGTTAATTCCACTCCTTTCCTTCATTAGACTGCTTTTTAAATTGTCAAGCAGTCTGACCTCAATTAAACAATTAAGGGTACAGAATGAAGCTGCACCAGCAGCTATATCAACCTACACCTCACAACTGGCAGCCCACTGAAGCTCAGCAGGTGTGAGCTGGGTCAGCACCTGGATGGGAGACCTCCTGGGAAAAACTAAGGTTGCTGCTGGAAGAGGTGTTACTGGGGCCATAGGGTGCTCTCACCCTGCAGTCTGTCTGGGTCCTATTGCCACATAGTGACGAGGACACTATACTGTAAAAAGGAGCCGTCCTTCAGATGAGATGTAAAACTGAGTTCCTGACTCTCTGTGGTCATTAAAAATCCCATAATTTGATTAAAACTCAAAAAGATAGGGGTAGGGGTATTACCCCTGCATCCTGACCAAATTTCCTCCTGGCCTTTACCAATCATGGCCTCCTAATAAACCCCATCTAGAAATTGGCTTCACTTTGCTCTCCTCCCCACTGATAGCTGATGCATGGAGAGTGTACTGGCGCACTATGGCTGCTGTCGCATCGTCCAGGTGGGGCTGCAGATTGGTGGTGGTGGAGGGGAGTCCCCATTGCCTGTAAAGCGGTTTGAGTGGAGTGTCCAGAAAAATTGCTAAATGATAACTAAGTTAATAATTTGAAGTGAGAAGTCTGTGATTTAATACATGGGTTGCAGCAGACACTCAACTAGTTTAGGAGACCCAAGATGTGTGAAAGAAGCCTATAATTAGTGCGGAGACTAAATGTTAACTTAAAACCAGCAGAAACATACTAACTTGTTACACATACTAAGATTCCTGAGTGTCTCTTTAAACACAGTGCAGAGCTTCACTAACATCTCAAGATGGAAAAAAAGCAGACTTCTTTACACAGAGGATTGTGGGAGTGTGCAACAAACTCCCAAGTCATGTGATCGAAACCAACTCCACGGGTTTCTTTTTAGAAACAGACAGATGACATTTTGAGGTTATTAACCTTTAACCACCCAAGCAAGCCTGAATGACCTTGTTTGTAACATATCTCAGGTTCTCAAAATCGCAGCCAAAGTTTTACCACCATAAAACCAAAATCCAGAAAGCCCAGGCAGACTGCGCACCTGGAGATTGTGGTCGTGGCCGCAGAGGTAGGCGGTGGCATTGTACTTGAGCAGCAGGGGGCGCACGTTGTCCAGCAGGCACTCGGTGGGGCCGTGATCGGACACTGACCACACCGGGTAGTGGCCGGCCACCAGCAGGAAGTCGGCCCGGGAGGTCTCCAGCTGTTTGGCCAGCCACTGCAGCTGCTGGTTGGCCATCAGGCTGTCGGGGGCGCCCCGGGGACGCTCGTCCAGGTAGTCGTGCGAGTTCCCGCACAGCAGGATGGTGTCCAGCATGAGGATGGTCAGCGTGGCGTCCGAGTGTGGCACACGGAAGTGCAGATCGTAGTAGTAATAATGGAAATTCCTAACGGAAGAGAGCGGGCCTGAGATCAGAACACTGTACCTCCGAGGGAAAAAGTGCCCAGTTTGTAAAACCTAATCCAAAGAGATCACGGTGCCAATAGTGGAAAATGGTCCTGTTTTCTGGGTTTTCATCAATACACAAACAGAAGATTTCTTCTACTAGGTGACTTTGGAGCCTATTGTAGTAGTCCATCTGGGCTTGAAAAGGGGGAGGAGTGAATCGTTTGCAGGCTGTCGCTCACCTTGAGCAAAATCACAGCAGCAGCTCAAAGGGGAGGTGGAATACCCTTAAGAATCTCAATGAATGAAGGAATGAAGAAACTGCAGGGTTTTAGGCTGCACTAGTTTTTTGGACTGTACTGTTGTTTTGTTTTGTTTTACCTGGGCCCAATAAGTTAATTATTGTTATCCTGTGTCTTCCTGCATTTTTGTTCAGGGGGCAGGGTCTAAGAATTGCCCTCCCACTCCCACCCCGCTCAAGGTCAGGCCCAAATGCTGGTCTGTCCTGTGTGCACCACTGACACTGACTCTGTGTAACTGGATTGGCCCGTGACAGGTTTCCTAAATCCTTCTACCTCTGCAAAAATCATGCTGGCTTTAACCTTTTTCATGCGTGAACCTGAGTCACCATCTCATTCTGCAAACACCACTATTTCTACAGGACCACCTCATACGGCGTCCATCAGCAAACTGCAGAACTTACACAACAGGTCAAGATGCTGTAGTGGCTGGTTTCTAAAAGGGGGCGTCGCCCGGAGAGAGCCAGCTGGGCTTACCATCTCTTCGAGTGCCGGCTGTATTCGATCTGAGCCTCCACGTTCCCAAGGTGGTCGTGGTTCCCAGCAATGACGTACCAGGGCGTGTGCTCCAAGGATTCTGCGGTGAACACCCGCTCAAAAGTCTCCTGCCGGCAGAAAGGGCAAGGGTCAGGGCAGCCTGGGACAGCACTCTGTGGGCTTCAGTGGAGAAACAGCTTCTTTGGTATAATCAATATTTTCCATTAGCTGAACAACCAAGGACTAAATAGCACCACGTATTGGTATAATTGGTACATCCATTCTTCTTTAACAGTTCTTCAACTGCTTCATCCAGTTCAGGATCATGGAGCAGCTGGATCCTATCCCAGCAGGATACACCCTGGATGGGACAGCAGTCCTTCTGGGGCATAGACACACACAAACACAAACTTGCACCAGCACCAATTTTCCCAGAAGCCAATTAACCTACTAGCATGTCTTTGGATAGTTGGAGAAAACCCACAAGAATGCTTGGAGAACATGCAAACTCCACACAGACAGCACCCTGGGAATGGAAGGGCCCCAGCACTGTGAGGCAGCAATGCTAACAACTGCATCACCATGCTGCCATTAATAGCACAACTTGGCATGTTTTCCAGGCATCTCTATGGCTGACCAGGAATGCTTTGTATGGCAGAAAGCACATAGTATGAAAGAGAACAAAATCTGAAAGCATAACAGCTCTCTCAGTTTCCTTCCAAGCACATTTGTGGATATAAATGGGGTTTTCTCCAGCTCAACAATTAAAATATTGACTTGTTTAGAAGCCTCTCAGCTGGTGCGTACATCTTGGCATTAAACACATTGACACCTGCGCACCTAGCTTTCTAAACGAGTTGAGCTGCAAAAGCATCTTCGATGTCACTGGCTAGGAAAAAAAATCAAGGTCCCATAAACTGGGAACAGAGGTTGCAGAAAAAATGGGACACACGAGCCCTGCCAGTAAAACTCCGAGGAGGAAAGGGAGAAAAGGGTTTGCTGCACATTTACCTGGAAGCGCGGGTCCCGCACACTGTTCACGCCGCGGTAGTAGAAGTTGTCTCCCACCGCCAGGATGAAGTCCGCGCCCATGTGCTTGGCCGCCTTGCCCATCTCGTGGGCCGTCGCCTTCTCGATGGGCGTCATGTAGGGGGGGTTGGGCAGGCCCCCCCAGTCGCCCACCACGAGAAACCGGATGGACGCAGATGTCCTGTTTGCTGGGAGAAGGAACATCAAATGTGAGGCCAGATGTCTACGACTGGCACTGTCGATTTAACAGGGGCTTTAAATTACTGCAGAGTGAGGCCTAGGAGATGCCGGCCTGCACCAACTAAGCAAATACTTCACCCATCAAGAATCAGGCCTTGGGTCTATCAGACACCTAAAGTAAATGCAGACCTTCAGGTTTGGACATGTATATATTCTCTCACTTTAGACAAAAACTTTTGTGTCCCAAGCAGCTTCACACAAAACCTTCACACTTATTGTAAGCACTAAACACAGTGTAAGTCTCCCCTTAGTTTTTCTTTTGGTAGCTGGGACACGGATTCCCACGTTAGGCCAATGATGGCTGTAGAGTATTGGGAAACTTATTGGGATAACCATACTCAGACCCATTAAACATTCCTCCTTTCTGACCAAAGCTTTATCCCTGATCCTTCACCTACACTGGAGTGAACGCTCCACTGCTGGAGGGAACACTGTAGCAGAGCTACCCCAGACAGGGCAGATTCACGAGGGAGAGACACTCTTGCCCCTCCCTCGGACAGGGCCCTTAAACTGTCGGGTTGTTCAGCTATGCACGTCCTGGAGGAGGTGGGAGAAATCCAGATCACCTGGGCTGCTCCCATGGGATCGGGAGGGCTTGGAGGACAAACAAACCACCCAAAAGATGCCCCAGCCTGGCATGAACCAACCCTGAATCCTGGAGCCAGGAGGCAGCAGGGCCATCCTGCGCAACACCATGAGGCCCACCCAGGTCTAATGACATTGATCCAGCATTGTTCATGATGGGATCAGTATTATAATGAGCATGGTTTAACATTTCCGGCATAAATAAAGCACTAGTCAAAGCCCATATGTGTCCAGCATTACCCATCTTCCAAGACCAGGCCCTCGGGCCTTGATATTTGACGTGTGGAAGGAGTTTGTGCATTAACTCCATCTATTCTAACAGCCCAAGACGAGAGTTATGTACTGGTATGGGCATATAAGGGTCTGAAAGGAGCTGGGAATGGACTTACGTTCATGATGGTCATGGTCCATGTAGGGACTGGGGAAGCAGAGCACCATGGAAAGTGCGGACAGCATGGCGGAGAGCAGAAGCAGGGGTGCCGCCATCTGGGAAACCGGACGAGAGCCTGCTGAGGAAACGGAGAATGGAAAAACCGACTCCCACTGCGCAGCAGTCTGATCCATTTCACGTCTTGCCTTATTTGAAACCAACATCAGGAGCTGGATATTTCAACCAACCAGTAAAACCTGAAATGGATCTGGCTGCTCTGCAATGGGAGCCCCAGCCTCTGCAGGAGGCAGAAGTACACACAGTACCTGAAGGAAGCCTTGCAAATACGCAATCCTAACGAACACATGAGCCAACAGGAAAAGGCTGAGGCACCTCTGATAAGCAATCCCCTAGCACTTCCTCATGCTGAAGATATTCTTGCTTGTTGACCAACTTGGCACAAACTATTTCAAAGACATAAGCAGTAGGCTGCTGAACATATTGGAACAATTACAGTATGTTAGCCTCAACTTTTTACACCAGCTCTAAGCTGTATCCGTCTCTCTCTACTGGTATTTATTTTGGAAAACCATGTCTATGTTATGCTGTCTTTTTCCCCAAGTACATTGCCTCTTGTGAGATTTCAAGCTTAAAGTTCATAAGTAAAGTTTCCAGAAAAAGCTTTTTCTTGCCCCAGTGTAACATTTTGCAGTTAAAGATAGCACACTCCCATATGCTGATTAATTCAATTAAACCTATGGAAATTGCTCTACCAATGTCTCACTTCCACTGTGAAATCACACAAGCCGTATTGCCACGCTGTCTAGCCAGGGTGGAAAACATCCAATCGAATCTCGACTGAAGTTAAAGGTCAAGCGACTTTTGCCACTTGCCAAGTGTGAAAGAAGTCTAGGAAACTCCTCCAACTCTGTGTCAGTAAAATTGGTTAGCTATCACAGTACATCCACTTAGTCACATACTAAACTTGCCATCTGACAAAAAAGATAAGCTGCAAGTGAGAAGAGGCCAGCTTTGCTAACCTACTAAATAAATAGGAATCTCATTCAGCCCTTTAAAGAGAGCCGAAAGCATGGGCCGTTCCAGGCACCCACAACTCTCTGTGTAAACAATATTCTACTCAGTCCTAAATGAAATCTTTTGTAAAGTACAGCAAAGTTACTGCCTTCCCATTCTATCAACCTCTCAAAAACTGTCAAAATGAAATGAAACCCATTATCAGAAATCCTGATAATCCGGACGAGGGTCATAGCTAAACAGACCCTGTCGCAGAAGCACAGGGCACAAGGCAAGACTCCACCAAGGATGGCATGCCAGTTCACCTCAAGGCCGGCATGCAAACAAAGGAAATTCAGTCTAAATCTTGGGGGCAACATGCAAGCTCCACACAGATTGGAAATGAGTCCCGAGACAAAGAAATAGAGACAGCAACACTGAATGCCCCACCACTGTAAAATGGCAAATACTCCTATTGAAAGAAACGTGAAAGCCAAATGATTCTAATGATTTAAGCAAACAGCATAATCGGCTGTCATACATGACATTTAATAAAGTATTAAAGATGGAACACCAAGCATTGTGGTAGAAAAAAAGGATTCAGATTGGACGCAAATGGAAGCTTTATTCTCCATCTGTGTTGCAGGTTTGTGACTGCCTTAAAATGTCTCATCTCAAAAAAAAAAATCCCCACTATAAATTACCCAATTTACTTATATTTGGTTCTTTGTCTCCACATTAAAGTGTTAACCTAAAGCTTAAATTAATGAGGAAAGTGCCAAAAAATTCAGGAGAGGCAAAACAGGTCTTTAAATGCAATGAAGTACTTGTAGCACCTGCATAGTTACCAGAGTAATACTTCATCCTTTCTCCATTTCTATAATGGACACACAAGATTCCTAATAAAATGCTTTCTCATACCTAACTCAATAACAATGAACCACGGAATTCCAAAAAACCCGCAATGAATCACAGAGATGAGCTCTTACAACATCACTCTAAATCAAGTGTTAAAGCACAATGTCAAGCTCAAAGACACCTCCTGTCCTAATCTGGAAGCAATAGATTTCAGCCAGAAAAGAACCACCCTCAGTGGAAATAAAACAGTGCATGCAGTGGACAAAAAAAATCCATAAACATCTATAATGTTTTAATGGAAAAATACACCGCTTCTACAGAATCCACAGGGAATGCTTTTCAATACTGGACTCAAAATCAATCAAAACGGTACCCCTGTTGCCACACCAAAGCCACCACACTGAAGGAGTTCTTATCCAAGCCACAGAATTCAGTCAACCCCAGGAACAGCTGGTGGACATCTCTCTGTTTTACATGTCTCTGTAAAACAGTGCGGCAGGAAGGAACTTACTTTCTGCAGTCTGGGTTCCCTTCAGCTCTTTTTTCACCTTCAGCCCTTCAGGCCAGTCCTCCCTGTGTTAAATACCCTCCACACTCCCTGCCTTTTATCAACATGTATAAAAGGGGAAGTACCGGAGCCAAAGGTTACCCCTAATGGGTTCGGGGGGGGATAAACCAGCCTGTGTGTGCGTGTGCACGTTTTGCTGCTGACGGTGTGACTCAGGCCAGTGTCAAAACAATCACTCGGCCAGCATGTGACCGCACTTTTTCAGTTACAACCCCCACTGGTGGTGCTTCACCAGTCTGAGCTTTTTAACACTTCACAGCACTGACAATCTCACAGTGTGAAGTCAGACATCACAGTGGCATCATCAGATACATCTTCCTAGTGGTCATTTCATCTCCTGGCTTTGATTGAGTTATGTTATTAACAGCCCATTCGTAAACATGGTTATGTCACACAGGGTTTTGAAGCCTATTTGTGAAAGAAGACTGATGGCCACTGTTTGAATGGCAGAAACACCATTATGAAACAATGCCCAAATTGTGATAAAACATGAAGGCTAACATTTTTTAACTTATTTTTAAGAGCTATTTTGTTCAGCTACACTGCTACAAAAATGCTAAAAATCCACTTTCACTTAATTCATATGTAAAAATGAAAAAAAAAAACAGGACTTAGCCACAGAGGACTTTCTGAAACAGTTTATATTCAGGCTTTCACTCCACCTTGACCTTCTGCATGCTGGGCTTGCTTGGATGTAAAAATGTCTCAATCCATCACTCCCAGGAGCAACTTGTCTTGACACTTGCAGTGCACGGCTGTTTTTCTTAATTTTCCAACTAGTAGTCACCCTAATCCTGCACAGATGCAGCCTGTGAGAAGCGCTGTCATTTAACATCATAGAGGCTGAGCGACACCTCACCTTTCAGGCATCAGCCGGCAGGGAACCACGAGTCCTGAAGGGGATTCAATTGATCTATTAAGACAAACGCACTGCATCACCGGGCTATAACTCAACATCACTGAGATTCAAAACTGAAAGAATAAGTGACGCCGAGTAGAGTATTTTTTCCAAATGACATGTATGCAAGCAGTGTGTTTGGTGGCTCTGCAGCCTCAGTTTGGGGATCCTGGGTTCAAGTCCAACCAGGGGAACAACCTTCTATGCGGAGTTTGCATGTTATCACAATGGCCACTTGGGGTTGCTGCAGGTACACAGACATGCCATCTATATGAAGTTCTCTTGTATGCGTGTATCTTTGTGTCCTGCAATGGACTGGCATCCAGGCCAGGGTGAACACTGTATTGTGCCCATTGTCTCCCAGGATAGGCTATGATTATGCAATTACTGAACATAAAGGAGGGACAGGGAGGAGCTTATATAGTTAAATACACTTAAGGTCCTTTCAGAATTCTAGTTTCTCTTCAGCATGTTCACAGTGAATCTCAGCCTCACAGACCACATCTGACTTGCAAACAAGAATCGAAACAAGACCAACACCATGTTACAAGAAACACAGTCACAGGATTGCCTAAAGAACCCTACATCTCCAGTACAGCTTATTATTACTTATTACAGTTCATTACCTGGAAAATGCACAAATGGCCACTGGTTATTCATAAGGACATAAAAGTTAAAGATGGGAGGTCATTCGACTCATCTAGCCCAGTCGGTCTGTAGTAGTCATTCAGTCCCAGGATCTTTCAAGCAGTGGCTGAATGAGAAGGCAGGATACCCACTTTAATCACATGGCTTATCCCATGCCCCCACAACCCTTTGTGTAAAGACGTGCCTCCTGCTCTTTGTCTGAAATGCAGTTCTATGCGGTTTTCTCTGGTGCCCTCTATTCAGCTTGTTATCTAGACCAAAACATGGAATATTAAACAACACAATCAGAGCATATCAGAGAGACAGTGGAACTTGCCAGCACCTACACTGGCACTAAGTCTTTCCCCATAAGTTCCTGGGGTAAATTGGTGCACTATCCACATACGTTACAAAAACAACATAAAAGAGCGAATTGCAGCTTCTGTAGCTGTCACACTTGTGACAGATGTAAGCCTTGAGACAAAGTAGCTGAGAAAAGATTACTCACTACTTTACTAAGGGCTTGATGTTGATTAACTCTGTCTACACATACTGTGCTCTCATTCCCCTAAGGCAGCAATCCACAAATTTATCTCACAGGACTCTTAAGTTCCAAGATCGTGGCATTAATGCCTTCGACTTTACAGCTCTGGCACCCTTTGGGATGAAAGGTGTTGCAAAAAATGTAATATATGCTCTTGTAGTTCACAATCTTCATTGAACTTCCATCTTATTTTAAGATCCAGACACTAATGACTAGACATAGTGTCAGTGCTGCTTCTGCAGAGGAGATATTTTTGCACTCATGGGTACATCGCCTTATGACACAGAAACTTACGGAACAAGACCTGACCTGCTTGTTCCCTCCATGGGAATCTTCTTATATGTTCCGCTGGGCTTGTTAACAGAAACTGAGCTTGTGGGAAAATGTCTCAGCATTTCTGGAAGCTTTCGTGAGGAAAACAGAAATAACTGTCCTGTGCTAAATATGCATAACGTGGGACCTTAAGACTGCGCAATTTATTGAAATACTTTTCATTTTTTCTGAATGAATTTTTCTATGCATTCCTTTCTTGTTTTGTGATTCCAGAACAACTTGGATGGCTTTGATTGTGAAGTAGATCGATCCATTTCAGGTTTTGATTAGCAATGAAACAGAATCAAGACACAAAGGTTTGTTCACCTCATGTTGAGCCATGAATGTCGTTGTCACATTTACTCCCCTGGGACTGCTGCTCACAAACAAGATCGAGTTGAGCGAACTCCAGTGCTCTGAGGAATTTTAAATGCTTAGAATGCTGGACGGGCAGTTAGCAGTTATACAGTTAATATCAATATCAATATTCTGCTGGCTAGTGCCTAAGAAATTGGGCCATGTGCAGAATTAAATGCTTATTTCTTGAGTGTTCATCATCAACTAACTTATAAGAGGTACTTAGATATAAGGGACCAACCACTTAAGAATGAAACATGTTTGCTATTGGGGGCAGCATAGTGGTTAGCAATAATGCCTTGCTCAATTACTGGTGTGCTGTCTATTTGGAGTTTGTATGCTCCCCCTAGTTTGTGGGAGTTTCCTCCAGGTGGTCCTATTTTCTCCCACAGTCCTAAGGCATACTGGTAGTTTATCTGGCTTCTGCGAAACCTGGCCACGGTGGGAGTGTGTTTGTGTCTGGCTGCCCTCTGATGGATCCCTTCCACTTGTCAACATGGGCACCCAGCTCCCCTGCAACCCTTTACTGGATAGGGTGGCTACAAAATAAAAAAAATGGATGGATTTGCTATTGAAAACACTTGCTGGGCAGTATTCCTAAAAACAATGACTGCACAGCAACAATCTGATCACGCAAGCAGCTCAACTGATGGAATCAGTTGCTCAGTTTGAAAGGAAACCCACAAATCTGAAGGATCCTCCTGTCCAGGGTCATACCTTCTTGGGTCAGTATAATACAGCATGTATTTACCTGCCCACAGTGAGAGGCCAAACTAAAACTATATGGGTTTATTGGAATAACTGCCACACTTTTCCTCTTTCCAGACAATGGACGTTACTGACTAGTACCTAGTACCTAAAATTTAACTGAGATACTTTATAAAACATGCCTTATAACTGAGATAGCTACTGGGTCTTCACAATCCCCCTGACAGAACTATGGATGATATATAGAAATGTGCATGCAGACAGATGGGTATTTATCCGAAGGTGCCAATGTACACTAAGCATTGCATTTTGGAAGGTGTTGTTTGTTTTTTTTTTACTTTTCACAACAGTCTGCTTAAAAAAAAACATTTGGAAACTCGTGTCACAGGGTTCGGGAGTTTGTCCTTGCTCACCCAGATAACCTCACCTCGAAGGAGGTCAGAAGTAATCTAACCTCACAAAGTCAAGAAAAAGATTTGCGATAAGCAGTCGCCAGTTCCTCAGACCTAATCTTGGACCTCCTGGACTCATGTGGCAGTGTGCAAAGTGGAAAGTACTGCTTCACATGTAAGAGACGCAAACAAATTAACAATAAAACACGAGATGGGGCAGCCAGACCTAATGGTATAGATCTATAAATATCGTCAGTTCTCTTTACAAAGCAAATAACATGTTTAAATGCCTATTTGGCAACTTACTGAAGGCTGATATTGATCCAATGGTTAAACAGATTGTCTTTACTTCTTAAGTTACACCTACAGCATAAAATGGCAAGGTCACAACAAACCTAGCACTGATGAGCAGAAGGCAGCACAACGCACTGTATTTTAAAGCCACTTTCCCTGCCAAACAAAAAACTGACCTCCAATCAGAATTTGCATTAGAGATGCAGGGACTTAAAGGCTCTCCTGCTGCTGTATAAGGTATGGACTGATCTACTCCAGCTCTAAAGCGGAGATCTGCTGATTCAAGGCTTGTCAGTCTGCTCAACACCAGACTGCAAACCATGATACAGAGCCTGCCTGTCCCCTGCCCTGCTCAACACCAGACTGCACACTGTGATACAGAGTCAGCCCGCCCCCGGGCCTGCTCGACCCCCTGGGGACGGGGCCTTCCCCCACCCTCCCCCCTGCTTTACCCCAGGGGGCGGCGCCTGCCTGCCTCCTGCCCTGCTCGACCCCCCAGGGGGCGGGGACTGCCCACACTCCGCCCTGCCCGACGCCAGGGGGCGGGGCCTGCTCGTCCTCCACCCAGTGCTCCATGCCAGACTGTGCGCAACCGTGAATAGAACCTGTTCTTGAGCAGCAACAAAGGATCCCGAACTTGTTGCTCACACATCTAATTTCAGTCACCAATTCTCTGCAAATGATTAAGCACCCTTTTCTCTCAAGACTGAATTTCTTGAAAATACCTTGAAATACTAAAACTATAATTAAAAAACAAGGCACCCTTGCTTTGTCTGTAGCATGAGAACAATGGGATTCTCCTGTCTTTTCTATACTATCTCTGTGAGCTTCAGCTAGTTAATTCAATTAACAGACTGAAAAAAAAATACTAAATTAGCTGTAAACATGTTTACCAACTGCTGTTCAGCAGACTGAGAACAGTCTTAATAGGGAAAACCAAAGCTTAAAATTGCCTAAGACAAATCCCTATCCATCAGATTTTAAAATCACTTTGTTGCCTAGGTGCATGAATATATATGTAGCGTTTATGACAGCCAGCTGAAGTGGACTCGTTAAGTCAACACTGGATTAATGTACAAGCTAGACATTAAAACAGCTGATTGATGGCACAGGATACAGCTTTGTTTTGTCTTTGTTTTGATTTAGTCCACTCAAGTAATTCCCCTGACAGATTTGTGAGGAAACCAAACCAGAGAAAGTCTTGTGTACAAAGACTGTCTGTAACCTTGGGTTGTGTACTACCACCCAAGTCTGCTTCTTTGTTTATTGCCGACAAAGGGGCTGGTGATCCATTTCACATCTGCAGTTCCCTCTTCAAACCTGTAAAAACAGTGGCAAACCAGAGGCAGCTACTCAGCTACTCTAGCAAAATATTGTATATCCTTTCCTACAGCTGCGGTCAAGCCTCAACTGACTGGATGAAAAATCAAGAATCCTAGATGTGAAAAGAGGAATTGAAATGGAAAAACTGGAACTCATCCTAACCCTACCGGTGACTGCAATCTGCTGATATAAGGAATATATACTGCATATCCATCCAGCTATCCATGATTGTGAATTCTTGTCCATTTTCATATGGCTTCGGCTTTCCAACAAATAACATCCAGTGTTCTATTCTCCGAACTGACAGGAAGGGAGGTTTGCGGGGAAACTAGTGCGTGTTGCACAGTCTTCTGCGGCCTACAAGCAAAATCTCTTTACAGTCCGTTCCACCCTCTGATGTGCTATAATCACATACTGCACCTAAGTGTAGATATGGGTTCCTTTCAAAAACAGAGTGTATTCCCCTCTGAAGGAAAAGTTTTGGTAATTAAGGTTATCGGTTATAGGTTATATTTTTTACATCACAAAACAATTTGTCACAACTTGAAATTTAATGGAATTTTTTTAAATATGAAAATCTCACCTGTTCTCATTTAATCCTTAACTGGTCCTGTTCTTTACCCCTCTGCTCCTACTGTATTTAGTACCACCATCTACAGTCTCCTCTATGTATGTCATGTATTTTTTGTTTATTTTATATTGCTGTTGTTGCCGTTGTCATTCTGTAAAGCGCTTCGAGAAGCCACCTTTAAAGGCGCTATATAGAATAAAGTTTATTATTATTATTAACAATGCAGATGCTTTCCTGCAAACATCTATATTCTGGGGCAAACGGCGGTTTTTCGTTGTCATATGTGGTTACCTTTCTCTCACGATTTATATCCCTTTTAATTGAATTCTTACATTACTGTAGTATCATCTCGACGGCAAAGGACAGAACTATCATTAATTTGAATTTTCAAAACCCTTCTGGGTTATCAGAGAATCATCGAATTTTTATTTTACTGTATTTTAAAGGGCTTAGATATACTACTCAAGAGACAAAATCGTAATTATAATAGTGCTAATACGCACACTATTACAGATACTAGTAGTTAGAATAGAATACCCAATGTTTACGGTACTATCAGCTTGGCACTACTAGACATTCAAAGACAATAACTATTTGCCAAGAAGCGGTTACCCGTTCTATAAATCTGCGGGGATATTTTCTATTAGTTAATTTATTGCAAAACTAAATTCTTCTGCGCGGGATAAAGCTATTTTTTAAGATACGCTGATAACGACATCTTGACCAACCTTCTTCTGATACCGAAATGGAAGTAGTCTTAACCTCACATTTTTAACCTGTAATCTCCTGTGTTAATAATTAGACATTGTTTACGAAATTTACCCTCTCCTTTTGGACCATTTAACATAGCCTAACAAAGATTTATTTCGCTCGTGAATTTATACGATAAATAACATGACTTTAAAACAAGAACAACACTGGCTTTACTCACCTTCAAGGAATGTGGAAGTCTCGGTGAAAACCGACCGTAGCCAAGTCACATTGCTGTAGTTTAGCTGCCAGACTAGTTTTTAGTTCTGCTTTTTTTGTTACTGACAATTTACCGTCAGAAATGACACATCTCTACACCAGATTCGGAACAGTCCGAGAATACTCTGGATATTTTTACCCACTGCTATTTAACCAAACCCCTGCCAATACGCTGGCAAAAAAATGCACATTTTAAATGGTATCATTTTAGTACACAAGCTTAAAAGGTTTTAAAAAGTCGACTTCCCACACTTGCACAAACTGCACGTGGGAAAAGAACCCTGTACCGGAAACTAGACTATATAAACTCGAAACGGAGAGAATCTCCGAATTTTCTCAAAGGTATAAACAGCGTGTAAACACTTCTCTCTTCTGCCCAAAGAGCTGCAGCTTACGTCTGAGCGAATCTATGAGCGATTAGAATATATTTCTCCCCATGTAGCCAAATTAAACAAGACGCGTCTTAAGTACTATTTTACTTTTCAACAACTGAAAGAAAACTTGCAGGAGCCGTGCGTAAAAGCGCAACGTGCGGCCTCTCACCCTTCCGCCGCAGCACAAAGCGCACTGAACCTCCTCACAAACCCCTACAACTACAGCCGCTGATAGGCCGTTGTAACTTCGATCGTCCTGATCAATTGTCCTATTGGATAATCAATTGAGGGCGGTAGGACAGCGGCGGACAGAAAAGAGAAGAATACTGTATTGGCTTGAACGCCGTTTGATTAATCAATCCAGGTGAGGTTTAGCAGACAAAAATAGCATTTTTGTGTCGTTCACTCGTAATTCTATACATCACACCTTAAAAGAGTGCACTTACAAAATATCCCAAATTCCTACACAAAAAGTCAGAGTTAGTGGAAAACCCAAGTTGTTTATAATCATGTCCCATTGCCGTATTACTGCGTACTTAAAATTAAACGTTATTTACCAGGAGAGATCGTTGCTTATATTCAATAGTTTGTTCAGATGGAGTAAAGTTCAAACTGGTTTACGACATGTGTTGTTAATCATGAACGCATTCTGAGACTTTCGTGACCAAATCAATTAAAACGAAGCAGAATTATTTTTTTTCAGTTTTGCAGAATGGAGGATTTGCGCTGGGATGGAAACCGTGGAAAGCGCAATTGCAAGTCTATAGCAGGTGTCTCCAAATCTAGATTTTTTTAAAACCGGTTACCAAACATGTTACGCAAGACCTACGTGTTACCTGATGAGATATTTAAGACAAATGCAGTGCAAATTGACTGTATGTAATATAGATAGATAAGACTATTAATCCCGTAAGGAAATTGTCCTACAGCAACCAGTAACCACCAGGACAGTGAGGAGATGGTCAGCTGAGGCTGATGATGGACTTATGGACTGTTTTGAAACAACGGACTGGGAGATACTCTGTGAGCCTTAAGGAGATAACGTTGATGGTCTTACCCACTGCATCACTGACTACATAAACTTCTGGGTTGGCAGTGCAGTGCCCCCCAGGAAAAGTTTGCTGCTTCTCCAATAATAAACCCTGGGTCACCAGTGATCTGAAGGCCATCCTAAATAGGAAAAAGAGGGCTTTCCAGGCAGGTGAGAAGGAGGAGCTGATGGGAGGAAAATGGAGGACAGGCTGATGGAGAGCAATCTGAGAGAAGTGTGGAATGGCATGAGGAAGATCTCCAGATACAAGTTGTCCGGCGGCCAACAGAGTGAGGGAGTCCTGGAGAGGGCCACTGTCCATTCACCTCACAGGCCTTCACCCCAGACACCCTCTTCATGTCCTCAGTCACCCCATCATGAGATCCCTCCTACTCCTACTCCATCTTCCCCTGCCCCCCTCGGCCTATCCATCATAGCTGACCAGGTCAGAAGGGAGTTGAGGAGACTACATGTAGGGAAGGCAGCGGGTCCTGATGGTGTCAGCTCCAGGATGCTAAAGATCTGCGGGGACAAACTGGGTTCAGTGCTGCAGTACATCTTCAACCTCAGCCTGAGATTAGAAAGGGTTCCGATGCTCTGGAAGACATCTTGCCTGGTGCCAGTACCCAGAAAGGGGCACCCTAAAGTCTTAAATGACTACAGACCAGTGGCACTGACATCACACTTAATGAACACTGGAAAGGCTTGTACTGGACCACCTCAGAACCCTGGTGAGTACAGCACTGGACCCCCTGCAGTTCGCCTACTGGTCACACTTGGGAGTGGAGGATGCAGTCATCTATCTGCTACACAGAGCTAAATCTCACCTGGAAAAGATGGGGAGCATTGTGAGAGTTATGTTCTTTGACTTCTCCAGTGCCTTTAACACCATCCATCCGCCATTACTGAGAGATAAGATAAGGGCGGCGCAGGTGGACACTCCCCTGGTGTCCTGGATTATAGACTAACTGACCTGCAGGCCACAGTATGTACAGCTACAGAGCTGTGTGTCCGAACAGGTTGTTAGCAGTACTGGGGCTCCACAGGGGACTGTCCTTGCTCCATTCCTGTTCACCTTTTACACCTCTGACTTCAGGTACAACTCTGAGACATGTCATCTGCAGAAGTTTTCGGATGACTCTGCAATTGTGGGGTGTATTAGAGAGGGGAGGGAGGAGGAATATAGGAGCTTGATTACCAACTTTGTGGAGTGGTGTCATCTTAACCATCTCCAGCTTAACACCAGCAAGACAAAATAAATGACTTGGACTTTTGAAGGAATAAGTGTCCGCTGAACCCTGTTTCCATCCAGGGTGAGGATATAGAGGGCGTACAGTCCTACCAGTACTTAGGGGTACACCTGGATGATAAGCTGGAGTGGTCTGGTAACACTGACACCCTGTACAAGAAAGGTCAGAGCCAACTCTATTTTCTTAGGAGGCTCAAGTCCTTTGGTGTGTGTGGAACACTGCTACACATTTTTTATGAATCAGTGGTGGCGGCGGCCATTTTTTACGCTGTTGTGTGCTGGGGCAGCAGCATCATGACAAAAGATGCAAATAGGCTCAATAAACTTATCAAGAAGGCTGGCTCTGTGTTGGGGATGAGCCTTGACTCCATGGAGGTGGTGGCTGAGAGGAGGATGCTGACCAAGCTCACAGCCATCATGAACAACGCCTC
Organism: Lepisosteus platostomus; assembly: GCF_059453375.1. Lineage (NCBI taxonomy): Eukaryota > Metazoa > Chordata > Actinopteri > Semionotiformes > Lepisosteidae > Lepisosteus > Lepisosteus platostomus. Next base: position 17,903,374 of record NC_142623.1, read on the forward strand.
TCATCCGCTTCATGGGACTGTTACTGGGCAGCGGAGCACATTTAGCAATAGACTGCTCCAGCTACAGTGTTCAAGGGAACGTTTCCGCAGGTCTTTCCTCCCGGCGGCTGTCAGGGTGTATAACGCTGCCCTAGACTAGGACTGTTAGCCCTTCATTTGCTCCTCTACGGACAGCATGTTTACTCCATTGTACTTTTTGGACAATCAGTCTGTATAAACCTATGCACATTTTGCACATATTTTATTGTTTTTAAAGTGACTATGATCATCACATTTTGCCCACACCTATGTATTTATTTTTTATTTATTTTTATTTATTTTGTTGTCTTTTGTTTTATAACTATTCTGATGTCTGTTTTTGCTTGTCCTGGGCTGGACTGCTGTAACACATCAATTTCCCTACGGGATTAATAAAGTCTTATCTATCTATCGCTGAGCTAAAGAAGACCTTCCTCAACCCGGGCAGCCAAATTCCCTGTTACAAGCAGGGGCATATTCGTTACAATATAAAACTAAACCAATTTAATAAGGAAAAAATTAAATGAACGAAATACCACGGAAATTAATTGAATAGACAGGAATGCTCTTGCATCATGTTTAATAATTAAAATACGAATCTACATACATGTATTTTTGCTCTTATAACATTGCTCTGTTTGGGTATTGAAATCCACCTACAGTTTATATGAATTCCATAGAAATATGTTCCCACATCATTGTAATAATAATAATAATGAATAATTCCTTACACTTATATAGCACTTTTCTGGACACTCCACTCCAAGCGCTTTACAGGTAATGGGGACTCCCCTCCACTACCACCAATGTGCAGCCTCACCTGGATGATGTGACGGCAGCCATAGTGCATCAGTACACTCATCACACAACAGCCATTTGTGGGGAAAAGAACAGAGTGATTAATCTATAGATGGGGACTATTAGGAGGCCATGATTGGTAAAGGCCAATGGGAATTTTGGCCAGGACAACAGGGTTACACCACTACTCTTTTCAGACTCAAACAGGCTACAGGGTGAGCGCCCCCTAATGGCCCCTCTAATATCTCTTCCAGCAGCAACCTTTTTTGTCTCCCATCCAGGTACTGGTCAGGCTCCCATCTGCTGACCAGTGGGCTACCAGCTGTAAACTGCTGAGGTCCCACATTGTATTCATTAAGAGACTTTTAAGTCCCATTTTCATTTTCTGGGGAACTCGACAAAGTTTTTATTAATGGGAACTCGCGTAAATTCACACCCGAAATCTCGCTTAAGGAGTGCGTGGTGAAACACATACTCTCTTACCCTGACCCCTGTTGGACACACAAAGTAATTTGCTACTACACGCAAAACACGATTCTTCCGCCCTGGTTTCCCAAACTCCGGCAGCTAGGAAGACGGGTTCGTCTGCAGATTTTCATTGTTGTGCTTCCGTTGTTAATGACCTATATCCGCTTTACGGTTATACAATTCCCCTGTTTCCCCCCGAGTCTTCAAGTGCTATTTGCTTTACAGAGACCTAGAAATCCTGGCTGCATATGCGGTGGTCCTCCGGGAGCAGGATTGGACAGACTCGAATCTGAATGGTGTTCTTTTCCAGTGTTATTCTGACCTTAAGTGGGAGGGCTGGAATCTTTCCCCATTTTCCTTCCAGTTAAATTATTACGTCGTCTGAACCAAATGATCTCTACCTGCTTGAGACTTCGATTTAACCCCTAAAGCCGAATCCACAGTTCTCCCGATACGTGTGTGCTGCTCTCGCCTATAGCTTTGTACACAGCTGGTGATCTAGGCTGCACTAGCTGCCTCTCCGAAACGTCTTCGGCTCCTATCAAATAGCAGGGTCTTCGCTATTTTTTTTCTGTCAGTAATAGACCACGGATACCGCCGAAACCGTGTAAACAAACGTTCAATAACTATACAACATACGTCGTTTAAATGATTATATTTTAATTCCGCTAAACTATTGGCAAACAGTGTACGGAACACTCACACTGCGCACCTGCAGCAGATAGCGACATAGAAACTTCATATCTTTTTGTTGTTGTGTTCATGCTGTAGTATTAATGAGCGCCGGTGTCGTTAAGCGCTTTGCACTTCTCCACCTCGACGAGTTTTGAGTCGTTCATCTTTGAAGTTCTTGTTTTACTTTACTATAACTCGCATTTACGTTTTACGCTCCACTACACCCGCTCAGACGCATAACGACAGACTTGACGCGAAGCCTGACGGCTGACCGCGATGCCGTTGTACACTGCAGCATCGATTTCAATGGATGCCTAACTGGAGCTACAGTCGGACTTCTGACGCGAGTAGAAAAACTTCTACTGGCTACTTTAGATTACCTTCTTGAAAAGATATTCGGTGTTAGGCGTCCCCGGCACTTGTTCTGGAGAACCGGTGAGTCTAGACGATTTGTGGGACTCTTCAGCACCATCAATTCTGATGTGTGGTGAGCGTTCTGGTATATCATCCAGGTGGGGCTGCACACGGCTGGTGGTGGAGGGGAGTCCCAATTACCTGTAAAACGCTTTGAGTGTAGTGTCCAGAAAAGAGCTACATAAGTGTAAGGAATTATCATTATTATTTTTACAGTATAGTGTCCCCATCACCATATAGGGGCATTAGGACCCACACAGGACACAGGCGAGCTCTCCCCACTGATCCCACTAACACCTCTTCCAGCAGCCTTATCTTTCCCAGGTGGTCTCCCATCCAGGTACCAGCCAGGCTCACACATTCTTAGCTTTAGTTGAGTGGCAATTACCCATTGGAGGGAAATAAAGCTGCTGGTTAACTAATAAATGATTAACTGAATTATCAACTCAAAGGCATCTGTATGAAAGGCTGTTTTTTTCCAGTATGTAAAGCCACCCCTTGGTATGTTTGAGCATGACTGGAATTGATAAGCAAAGCAAGCCTGAGGACAGAGGACAAAGAACACTGCCCCCACCTTAAGCAAGTGATATGGAAATGAGATGGATTCGTTTTGTGCCGCTATTCTACAAGAGCGATATCAGGATGTGAAAGTGACGAGTTTCTGGAGCTGTCCGAACACAGACCAAAATGCTGGCTCTTTTGTGGCCCTTGATTCGATTATAACAAGTGGTTGTTCTGTTGTGTAAAACTGCAATTGACCAGCTGTGATAAATTCGATAGAGTGGTGGGTTTCGAATTTGTGAATTATTTCACAGGTGATATTTTCTTACGCAAATAAACAAAACATGATTTCAAGTCCATCTTGTTCCTCAACTCAGTATGAAGTTGGCCTGTTATTCACGCTACAAGATTTACCATGAGCTCCCAGTTTCTACAACGCTCCTTTTCACTTTAGGAAGGTTGTTCTTCGTGTACCATAGGGAGAGAAGAGATGCCAAACGAGAGGCAAGTGGAATAGGAAAAGTCATTATCTTTAACGTGGTCACAGACGATTGGTTTAGTGGTTAGTAATGCATATTCCTATAGCACAACACGTGTTGGTGCTGCTGTTGTCTGCTCACAGGATAGCACAAATGGCTTCATTATGTGTTTGCATGGGTTTCCACCAGGTGCTCCAGTTTCCTCCCACAGTCCACCAATAAACTGGTAGGTTAAGTGGTTTCAATAGATTTTTGCATATGCACAGAAGAACATAAGTGTGAGTATATAGAAAATAAAGAAGGAAACTGCGGAATTATTTTTTGAACCACATGTATTACTTATAAGGAACTTATTAAAATTTGTGTAGGAGACAAATGTTTTTGGATCACTAAACCTCTGCTATTTAAATAATATAGGCAGTTTCTTAGTAAATATGTGAAATAATCAGAGCTCTCAAAATGTGGCGGTACCTCAAAAGGGAACTTGTACATGATTTATATATGATAATTAGGGGCCCATAACTATGAAGGATCTTTGTAAGATTGACAATTGTAAAGGGAAACCTGGGCTCTTATAATCTGTTTTCCCAGTGGGTTGCTGCCACTGCCTCTGTGTCTACCCAACACTTGATGACAGAGATTTTTTTTTTCGATTTTTAAGAACTTTATTTTCTTTTCACAAAAATACAGGGAATCACAAAATAGAAAGCTTTACATTAATATACATACTTAAAACAGTATATAAGATTACATCTCATTACGGTTTGAAGTGATAATAGTTACATAGCAACAATTTCTCCTGTTTTGGTGCAAAGCACATTCTTTACTTAAACATGATAATGTTTTTCACAGCTTCTTGAGATATTGTCCTATGCTGTCTGTTTCCCACAGATTTTCTGCTTCCTCCCTCCCTTCTCTCCACAGAGCTCTGAGGTAATAGTTTTCTCAAGTGATGATCAGGGCAAGGATACCTGCTGCCTTGACTAGGACCTCGATTCCTTTGAACACCCCCATGTTACTCACTCTCCACAGGGCGTGGAGCCTTGATAACAGAGATAAGCCCTTGGTGGGCACTGCCCTTCCGCTTGAATTTTGATCAAGGGACACACTTCACAGGGAAGGTGTGTCAGGCTGTGGCTGCGTTGTTCGGGGTGAGATGGGACCTTCATTGCACCCATCACCCTCAGTCTGCTGGAACAGGAACAGAACTCTGAAAGATCGACTAGACATCAGACTGAAGGAATGCCGTGGGTAGATGTTCTGCCTGCTGTCCTGTGTAGCCTGCGGGCTGGATCAAACAGAACTGTGTAACAGAGCCTGTTTGATATCATCACGGGCCAACCAATTAAACTTCCTGGAGGGCCAAATCTGGCTAATGGATTGTTGAATTTGCTAATTCTCTATTGTAGTATTGTAGGTTGTTAATTGAAGTGGTGCACGGGGCTGGTGAACAGGTGCTGGACACTTGGAGACCTCCAGTAGAGAGAAGACGCGACCTGATACCTGACGAATGGGTGTGGGTGAGGAAGATATACCCTGCCAGATGTTGCAACCCCACTGGGGAGGGACCTTATCAAGTGCAACTGACTAAATGTGGACTAAAGCTGCTGCTTCTGTGCTAATTGTACACCCTGAAGGGATCATGAAGGTCAAAAAATGATTTCATGGGAAAGGTTTCTACATCTCTTATCTAGTGGCAGAACCTGATTGGTAGAACAATATAGTTTTAAGGGAGGTTACCCTTGGGAGTGATTCCCCTAGATGCAAATGTTTATTGTGGTTTGTTTGTTCATAATAAGATGTTTTGCAGGAACGGAACAAAGAGAAATTTACAACTTCAGCTAGAATTGTTCTGCAAAACGACACAGCTGAGGCAGGGGGACATTGTGTAGATTTTTCTAAGAGTTATTACCCAGCTGTTGACCTGTCTTGTAAACCCCCTAAGATTATGCTGGGCTCCAGCCCACAGGGATTTACCTGTACTGTAAGAACTAATGAGTGAATAAGGAGACCACTTTCTTCTCCTGGTTAGAGTCACTGTTTGGACCATGGGGAATGTATTTCTTTAAGTTACTAACACTGGTTATAGTAGCTGTGATACTTGTCTTCCTGTTATTATGTTGCTGTATGACATGTATTATTCCAGTGCTTCGTAATATGGTAATGAATATGTTTACGCATCAGTATATTTTGTTAAGAACACAAGATTCCGAAGCATGGGAACCTCCTGGGAATCCATATGAAGGATCTAGCTTTTAAACATTTTAAGAATAAAAAGGAGGGAATTGAAATGGAAATCTAATGGGTAAATTGATTCTTAAAATGTTAAAGAGCTTTAGAAAAATATATGACAATGATGTAACTGCTGTGCTGCATGCAGGTTGTCAGAAGACAGTTTGTCAAGACAAGACATACTGTCTAGATGACCAAATTAGCCGAGTGCAATTGCTAAACTTTGCAGAATATGTAGTGGCGCTTCTTCTATCGTTTCTATGTTGTAATCTTTCTTGTTCTAAGGAAAGAGTATTAGAAAAGGGACTAAGTGCTATATTTTTCCACTGCATACAAAATCTTTATAAAAAGCCTGTACTGCCTGTAGCAAGTTGAGTCTCTGATGCACTCTGCAGAGTGACAGCAGGGCTCCCAATATTGCAATATCGAAATAAAGACCTTATCAGGTGAGAACTCTCTCTTGTGGCTTCCTTGATAGGTATATTTCTGTGACACAGTTTCAAAGCTTGGACACTATTCCTGGTAAAAAAATTCGTCCATCCTGGACATTTTACCCTCCTTATTCTGCTACCATCTGTGGGCCACCCCGATCTGGGCACAATTCTGCAACAGCATTGCGTTTCCACTTCTGTCAAATACTACCCAGAAGCAAAAGCATCCAATTTCATGACCAACCAGCATTCCACATTGACCCACATGGTATACTAGCGGCTTAATGTCCCTGCTGCCATTCATAACAGGTGAACTTAGCCCTTTGGAAGTCTTGCCATATTTGAAGCAGCTGCTCTGGCTGGGCCAGGGTAGCAGAGACATAGCCCAGGAAGCGGCAGCGGTTGTAGGCAGTGGGGAAGGGAGAGAAGGAGCTGGAGTCTGGGGGGTAGGTAGGGTGGATGCCCAGCTGCTGCAAGCACATGCCCACATACACATCCTCCAGGAAGATGGGCCTCACGGACTGGGATGCCTGCAAGATCTTGGGCACAAGGTCTGTTGAGAACACATAGCTTACCCCTGAGACATACTGGGGATAGAAACAGCCTGGGTATAGAGCGAGGGGCATGTACCACTTGGAGCCTGGATCTCTGCGGATAATTCCATAGTTTATGATTCTCCCAGTGATGAAGTCCTGCTTGGGAGGGACTCTCCGAGGGTCCAGGACCTTGTTGACCAGGTAGTCCACGTTGAGGAACATGTCCGTGTCGATCTTCATGACGTAGGAAGCCCCCGGGCAGTAGGAGGCCAGCCAGTCCAGGATCATCATGGTCTTGATGGTCAGGTTGCGGTAGCTGTCCAGGAAGTCCTTCTGGACAATGTCCCGGTGCTCTCGGCTCTCCTTCTCCAGTGCCACCTGGATCCGGAGGGCCTGGTCACCCTGGGGAAGCCCCACGTAGAAGATCCGCCAGATGATCACCCCTGGGATCAGGCCCTCTCGGCCCCAGGTCTTCCGGATGGCGTCTCTGGCCGCGCGATCGGCTGGAGCCACTGGGATCATGAGGATCAGGAAGGGGGACATCTCCCGGCACTTGTCCGGCTCGTTGAGGATGTACCTGTACACGGCGGGGTAAGCAATGTTATAGTCTTCCAGGGAAGTGAGTTTAGTTCTCAGCATCTCCATTATCCTCCTTGTCAAGGACACACAAAAGGAGATGGCCATGACGGAGAAAAAGAAGACGGCAGTGCTCTTGAGGGACCAATTCCTCAAGACGACCATCTTCCTGCTGAAGAAGACTTCCTGTCTGACAGCAGCTGTTGAAGCCCGCAGAGCAGGAACGGGATCATACGCTGCAGGGAAAGTGGAAATTAAAAAAATAAAGATCAAGCCAGTGTGCATATCATTATTTATGTTAAAAAACAAAATTAGGCAGTATGTCCAGGTGGAACGGTGTTCTTCTGTGGGTGTGCAGGTTGTGGCTCCAGTAGGTGGTGCTCATTCCTCTAGACCTGAATTTCCACACCAATACCATATCTCAGGGGTTCCCCAGTCCTGGCCCTGTGGACCCCCACTCCAACTGGCTTTAGTTCCACCTGAGCACTCACTTCAATAATTGAGCCCCTAATACACCTAATAACTGGTTTAACTTGAACTTGTCACTTGCATTCAGTTCCTTAACATGTAGGAGGTCGCCTTTTAACTACTGCACTTCTTATGCAACTGAACATTTCTATTCTCCAAGTAGAAAAACCTTGTAAAGGTTGTAACCAAGCAGTTTATTGGTTCAGTTCAAGATTCATTGAAGTAAAGAGCCCAGCTGCATTAAAAGCCAGCAACTCTATCCCAGCATGTAATTAAAAAAATTTCAGTCATTAAAAAATCCCACGACACCGTTGATAACCCCAGGTGTGTTAAATTTGATACCCTAGCTCAGGGTAGAATTAAGCCTATCCTGGCAAGCAACAGGCACAAGGCAGGGTACACCTTTAACAGGACACCAGTCCATCATAGGACAGGCAGGCACAGACATACACCACAACTAGCCAATTAACCTACCAGCATGTCTTTCAACTATGGGCTGAATGCCACACGAACACAGAGAACATGCAAACTTCACACAGACAGTATCCCAGGAATTGAAAACAAGGCAGCAATGCTAACCACTGTGGTACCATGCTGCCTGTGACTATCATAAGCGATAATATTATTAACTGCCCAGGAGTGGGTCAAACCATTTCAAAACGGGAGTTTCATTTGAGGTGTGTGCCTAGCAACAGGTGTAGCACGGATGATCAAAAGGGGTTTTCAGGTGTAAGACAAACAAGAAGAAATACCATCACATTTCTCTTCCCTCAAAGCTTGTGCTAGGCATTGCACAATGTTTACTGTTACATTGTGGGTTTTTGGGTCTGTGGGATGTCTGGCTTCCAAGACTACATTGACCTGTATATTGTAACACTTCGGGGTTCACGTGGGCACCCTTGCCGCTGCCACATCAAGTCGGCCCCCCACTGTCGGGGACTCGAACCCGGGCTTTAGCGTCACTCAACAGTAACCCAGCCTCGCCTCTTGAGTTAAAGGGAAATCTCCCCTCAGACCGACGGCTGCGGTCCCTGCTATTCACAGGAAAGGGCGTTGACGTCACCGCGCTGGTGAGCCGGCTATCACAAGCAATGGAGGCTATATCCGTTACACTATACAGTACTGGTTTAACTGGCGGATGTTTCGTAACGTTTTGTGTTGTGTCTTGTTTATAAATTTTTGATTTATTACTATTTAGTAACTAGAGGTTCATAAGACAAATCACGCGCTTCACAAATATCCCGAGCGGTGGGTCCACTTAAATTAGTTCACAAACCGCCTAATACTAGATTTTCAACGTGGCAACGTTTCTTGGAACTAAACGTTTATGTACAACGAAGAGAGCGACAGCTGCAAAGCTGTTTTCAAGACTTTTAACCGTGTGGCAGAAACAAAACTAGAATATGTCTAGAGGAAAAAACGTTTTCTTTTTGGAAGTGCGCCAGGCTAAGTCTCGAGATACACGTTTTTGTTCAAATTTATCAAAAACATCAAAGCTGTGCGACGATACAAAGTTTGGAGTGTTAATAACGGTGTTAAAACCTGCAGTAGACTGGCGACGTGAGGACTTGTTTTTACCCCTTGTGTGAAACAGGTTACAAGTTAACAATATTAGCTGACACTCAGACAGTATCTGCGCCTAAGCAATGCTTTATGGATTGAAAGCACTTTCCTAACGCCGAAATGAATCGTAAAATAGCAAATAATTTCCGATTTATCTAAGTATTATTTTTGTACCCTTGTATCCTTCAAACTGGTAACAAACCTTGCCAAACTAAACGTGTTAACCAGGGGTTTGAGAAGTTCAGAAAAAAGGCTTGCGACCAGATTTTCAAAAACTTTGTTACTAAAAACCTTTACTATTCAAGGAAAATTGTGCGGCGGTTTAGACAGCCAACCAGAAATTTGGAAAAACGTGCAATTAAATACGACGGATTCTGGGAACTACCGTATAGTTCTTACTCCTGTCTCTTTTGGAAAGGAGCTTCCCATGTTCTGCTACAACACTTACCTTGGCGAAATGAAGTGAAATAGGTCGATTTCACAAGCTCTTGGCTCTTTTTCATCCAGTTAGAGTTACAGGTTGTACTGAAGTTTTTTTGGCTTTCTTTTCATTCAGCAGCAAAGCAAAGTCTTATGATGATGCAGCGGTCACTGCCACGCTGCTGGTTGTTTTAGAAACAAATGTTTGTAGTTTGTCGTTTCTTTCTCGTGGGGAAAAAAATATGCGGCCACACGCGATCTCACATTTCTTCTATTGAGGGGGTGGTATTATTACCAGTTACTAATATTTGAACCTTCACTTTTGAAGTGAGTGACAGCAACCCTCTAACACAAGGAGCCACTTGTGATAAAAAAACCCGACCTTCATAATCTTTACGCGAGATAAGATCCCGCAAAGTTAAAACGTTCGAGGGAAATGAGTGTATTTTGACGGACCTCCTACACAGCAAATAAACGTTCAATTCTCGGACTTGAACTCCGGCGTGTTTTCCTATCACTGGTGTCCACCCAGTACAGAAAGTTGCGAATTCAGTTTTTGCGATTAACAATAGAAGAGGGCTACAGACTTCCTACGGGAACACCAGAGAGCGAACTCAGACATATTGGACACAATATTAGACGCAACTTGGACACTTTCCATAAACACGCGGTAACAATCCCCCCCAAAATTTGGCAATACAATGTTTAAATCGCATGTAGTATTTGGGGAATGTGTAATTCGTGCCGTTTCCGATTTGATGAGCGGAATGACGCCACTCCCTAATTAAAAAAAAACGCTACTGAAAAGGTAAGGTTACAATTTTAAAACGAACGGCCGACATTGCAGCCGGTTGCAGGGCGGTGGTGGCACACAGGGATGCTGTCCACGTATTGAGCGACGCCGGAGACCCGGCTTGGGACGAACCAGGACGGGAGCGGCAAGGGAAGAAAACCCTCGAACTCGTTACAATATTTAATCTCTGTTAAACTGTTTAACTGAATAAAACAACAATAACATAACCTAGGCTTAGGTCATACAGCATACGCTTACACTATTATCTTGGAAACTAAAACGTAGGACATTGATTGTGCTGTTTGTAAGGGGGGCAACCTCATGGAGCTTCGTATTAGGGTCATACAAATAATGTTTTATTCTTCTGATTAAAATAAAAAGATTTTCTACAGCAAGGAAATCCGAAACAGAAGTTACTTTTCCTTCAGGGACGCCAACAGGAATGCTGACATGCGGGACATGTCCAAGTCAAGCCGTCTGTCATGGTTCGAAATCAGGGGGTGGTCAGCCCTGATCCTTGAGAGCCACGGTCACAGTCCAGTCTTTCAATTTGTAAAGCCCCCGAAAACGCCAACAAGTTAACAACAAGTTCATTCTTACAATTACTAAATTAAGTCAGGAATGGCCAGCTGCTGTCCTCGAGAGCTACACGAGTGACCAATAATGTTGAATGAATGAAAGCCTCTTGGACTGCACTTTTCCGGGACCGAAATTGCCCACCTCTTCTTTTAAGCACTAATGTCTAACGAAAATACTTCCCTATGCCAGGGTAAATAGCGCTCCAGTGAAAACCGAGTAAGGGTTCGGCAGCACCAGGGACAGCCACCTCAATCCAGACGGAACTGGTAAAAAACCAGTCACATTCTGAAATGCTAGCTGAACCCTAATGTTAATGTTTCCGTTTTCTTTCTTCCTTTTCAGCTCCAGGGATTTGCCTATATTTTTGCAACAGAGCAGAAACTTGCGGTGTGTACTGTACTGACATTGTTTCACCACGGCTAAACGTGCGTACGGAATAATACCCAGAAACAACCAGTGACATTCTATACTTCTGCCTCATATTAACATTTTGAGGTGAAATAGAGACATTATCAGTACATAGCAAAAATGACAATTTCCATGTACTTTGTCTGAATATTTGTATATTAGTGGTTCGCTTTGCTGCCTCACTGGAAAGGGTGCTATTGGTGTGGAGTTTGTATGCTCTCCACAGTTCCATGGCTTTCCTCCAAGTGGTTTCCTTCCACAATCCAAGTACATAGTGGCAGGTTATTGGCTTTTGGGAAAATTGGTCCTGGTGCATGTCTGTGTCTATCTGTCCTGTGATGGACTGGCATCCCATCCAGAGTTTATCCTGCCTCGCCCTTGTTGCTTTCCGGGATAGGCTCTTAACCTACTAGCCTTACCCTACTATCTGAACACATTGTCCCAATTTATTTCAACCCACCAAATAACTCCAAAAATATAAAATACAAACTGACAAAGATGTTTCCACAGGGCTCCTTTCAAGTAACAACAGGGGAAATTTCCTTAGAACCACCACTTAATTCCTCAGTTTCTGGATAACTCAAAACAATGTTGAGTTTAACAATCTAAGACGCACACTCTTGCGTTCTCACAGTTTAAGCGAGGAACAGTAGTAACCTGGACTTGGGACGTTCCGTCTCCACCTAGTCAAGAGATTCAGATTGTTGTTGATTTATAGGCTTTTAATCTTTGGGTGGCTGTCGGTGTATTAAAGTAAGCTTTAGTAGTTCTGGTGGGTTGCTGGTCAGCATGCATAGGCTGCAAAGGAACAAGTAATAGGTTTATTCCATGCTGAAAAGAGAAGAAAACAATGATTCGGCCGTGGAGCCTTCTTTAGGTGCGAGAAGAAGGCTCACACCTGAAGAAGGCTCCACAGCTGAAATGTTGTTTTCTTTCTTCTCTTTTCAGCATGGAAAAAACCTATTACTTGTTCCTTAAAGTAAGCTTGCTCACAGCTACTGGTACTCATAGATGCTTCATTGCATCAGCAATACTTTATTGTGCTTTCTAATTTTCCTAAGGGTTCCAAAATAATGACTAAAGAACTAAAAGAGCCCGAGCTGGACAAAGATTGACAGAAGTTGATTACAGGCACTTACACACACATGCATGCCACCAGGACACCTATCAGCACCAAATCCAGGAACTGTAAACAAGGGGCAGATCAGTCTATCAGACATGTTCAACCATGCACATAAAACCCTGGTCATAGTTCTTGATTAGGGATTCATTTAAGTATTTAAACTCAGCTGGAATAGAAACCAGCAGGTGTGTGGGAGTTCAGGACCACAAGTATTAACTCCTTCTAATCTGCTCTACAGCAGTACTTCTATGCAATCAGCTCTTAAAGAACCGTCACATCATCTCCTAAACTGTTTAATAATCTGCCAATCCAGGATCATGAGCTAGTTTGTCCCAGGCACCTGTTCTAAAGAGATCCACAAGAAGTCATCACCTGAAAACTATTTTATCACCTAGCAAAGGAGGTTGTCAAGAAAATTTCAGGTGGAAACAGAGCCAGAAAGTTTTTTTTTTTATGACGTTCCACTGGTATTGTAGAAATATGAGTTTAGCTTGGGGTCATTACTCCTGAACTAATCAGAGTTCATTTTAAACAGACACCAGCTGTTGTATGCAACATCTCAGGAATAGCTTGAAAGGTGCAGATAACAGTAGTAGGAAAAGAATGATTACTTATAAACACCCACTAACGGTAATAATGTAGGGTGACCATGGCTGTACGTGGAATATGATACCCTCAGAAACACTGCTGTAATTCAGGACACTGTGGGAAATACACCACCTTGTGTGCGTCTCCTTCAGTGTTTGCTGGAAATGGCCGTTTTCGTCACAAATTAAACTAATCTTAAACCTTCACTGGTCTGTGACTCCTTGTATCCCTGCAGTATTAATAAATCAGCTAAAATTATGAACTCTTACAGGATATTGTTTCATAATTGGAAACCAGTTTCAATTGTTCTGTTGCTTTTATACAAATATTTACATGTTAAGCCATTTTATATACATGAACAATGAGTTGGATGTCTCCAGAAAACGCACTGAAAAATCCTATGAAATCTGTTGATATTCATCTTAAATTACAAAGATACCAAACAATCAAAGTTTTTGTGCCAATCATTAACACAAGAAGCCTTGAAGGTAAGTGCCGCATGACAGTCCAAGTGTCAACTTTGTTTCTTTGAAACCTAACAAGACTGTCATTGAGGTTTATTTTTTTTATTCCAGTCATCTACATTCACCAGTAAAGACTGGTTGAAATGTTTGAAATTAAAGATACAAAAAGAAAAAAAAAAACTATGGTTAAAACTAAAACACATTTTACACATAAAAAAGCTTAAGTACAAGGAACAAAAAAATCATTGTTTTTCTTTTTACAAACTGTTTGAGAAGGTGTAGATTTTGTACAGTCCAATGCAGTTGGTTCTTCAGAACCTGTGTAGGTCTCCTCTTGTCACAATCAAGTCTGTTCAGCAGATGATGTGGACTCCAAAAACATCAGTGAAATGATCTGACTGACTGCAACATCAGGTCTGTGTCAGATGGCCGTTAAAGTTATGTCAAAGTAAACTGTGAAAAAACAAAACCAGGATCCCCATCACAGAACATAAACTCAAGTACTTCTGAGATGTGGTACGAAACTGGCAGGGTTATTTTGTTTTGGTCTTTATTTAAAAGAACAAAAAAAATATCCTAAGATCCAATAATATAAAATGTGGCTACATACAACTTCACACAGCTTCAAATACTCTGAACCAAAAATAAAAAGCCAACTTGAATTTCAAGAGGATGATGCCAGAAGTCCAGTTTTCCGCTAAGCCGTTGTGTAAAAAAAACCCGATGCAGGGACAATGAAGCATTAAAAAAAAACAAATGCGCGAGATGTTGCTCCTTTGGAAAAGGCTGGGTACACGGAAAGGGAACGGGGTTCAGTCTATCTGTACTGATAGCTCATGGTGTGATCCCCTCGCCCGTAGCCTCCTTGGTTCTGGTAGGAAGTCTGGTTGCCCCCATAACTCTGGCCACCGCCTCCTTGTGTGCTGTAGTTTGACTGGCTGTTGTAACCTTAAGGGGGAGAGAAAACCAGGGTTGATGGGTGACGTTAACTGGGCTCTGGGAAGATGATTGTCTGACCTTGCCCATTTCTTCTACATATATGTCAAATGCCTATTACTTTTTCAGAACTTAAGCCCTTTAAAACTCTAAAATGGGACTCCACTTCCATGGACTTGCAAGTTTGTTGTTGGTAAGCTGTGGGAGGTGGTGCAGTCATCAGACGTTGGGTGGGTGAGACCGTTGCTCAGGAGAGCCTACTAAAGTCATGTTATACACAAGTTTCCCCAGCCAAACAAAATGCATGTAAAATAACTCTTAATTCAACTGCAGCCCAACCCTCTTCATTTTCCCCGCTGTAACACAGCTGTATCCGTGCAAGTAGCCAGTACCTGCTTCCATCTTATCGGTTTGAATCGGCAAGTCCTCAGATATAAAGGCCTCCCAAGTTCATATTCTTACCCTGGTAGTTGCTAGCGCCCGGAGCTCCTGTTCCACCCCCATAGCCCCCCTGTGAACTCGGGGCGTATGTGCCACTTCCAGACCCGTAGGAGTTGTTACTACCATAACCTAAGAAGAAAAAAAAAGTATCAGCACTGACATCATCTGGGAAAAACAAGGTTAGATAAACAGCTGTGCACAGCAACATCTGTTTAGAGGAGAAAAAAGTATTATCAAAAAGGCCAGTATCTTTAGGATAGTGTTTGTAAGTAAAACATCTGCACTCACCACTGTTTCAAAGAACTGTTAGAACTTGCCATGTCTTATCATAAAAAGACTAAAACAAACTAGAAATAACTTCACTATCTAAATTGGGATTGCTCTATTTCTACAATTATCACAATGATGTAAACCAGGAATCTGCAGCCCTTGTACTTGGAGACTGCAATTTCTGATTTTCCTTCTTTTTCAATGAAATGTAGTCAATTCAGCTGGTTGTTAAAAATGAGTCAACTGGATGTGATATAGACACCTTTCGGCCCCCTCAACGGATTTACTGGTGGGACACAAGAAGCAGGTGACAAAAAAGCCAAGAAACCAAGTCAGGAGAAATGAGCAGTCTATGAAATCAGCTTCCAAGAGCTGCGAGATCTGCGGAACTGGACATTTCCACAATGCTTTTAACCGCACATCCGTCATGAAGTTAAGCTTTTGGGAGAATAATCTAACCAGACCACGGTTAATTCTCAGCGTTCCACACGGCCCAGTCCTGGAAGCGGGCGGCACTCACCTTCGTAGCTGTAATCCTGGCTGCCGCCGCCCCCTGTCACCTGACTGGGGTAGGCGGTGCTGTAGTTGGAATACCCCGCGCCCCCCCCGCCACTCTGGTTATGGCTGTAGCTCTTCTTGCCTGGGCCTCCCTGGTTGTAGCCCTGGTTGTACTGGTTATAGGAGACCTGGCCTTGCGGGGGAGGCTGGTAGCCTCCTGCCCCAGCGCCAGGCCCTCCTCCTCCCCCGCCGAAAGGCTGCTTGCCTGGGCCGCCGCCGCCGCCACCGCCCGGGTGGTGGGGTGGCTTTTTGCCGGGGGGTTTGGGGTTCTGCGGCTGGCTGGGAAAGATGCCGTCGTTCTGGTAGTAAGAACCGTAGTTGCCGCCGCCGCCTCCTCCACCCCCTCCTGCCCCGGCGTTGGTGCCGGAGCCCATCCCCGCTCCCCCTGCTCCCGGACCACCGGCGCCGCTGCCTCCACCGTTGTTGTTGTAGTAATTATCTGGAGCAGAGAAAAACAGCTGATAGCTCGCAGGGGATAGAGCACTGGCTCAGCCAGGGCTGGACACCTGCCAGGATACACACATTAAACACATCTGATTCAATGTAACTGAGGATGACATGTCTCTATCACATGAGGTTCAGCTGTGGACTGCTCTTAACAGGTGTGTGCATGTATGTGGAGATGAATATATAAAGAGACAGGTGAACAACCTTTCACTTCCAAGTGTCTGATAGCACTGCCAAGTATTCAGGCAGGATAAGATTTTGTACAGATGTCTGATCATTTACCAATAGGACACACAAACAAAACACTCCTTTTTACTGCCCTCTTTGTAGAAGGACAAAACATTTATTGTGTAAAAAAAAGCAACATGACTACTTACATACAGTAACAACTGGTTTTAAAAGGAAATCACAGTATCGTGCAAGATTCAGCAGTGTCACTGTCTTTTAAAACTGTTACGATGGAAAAGTCAAGCTTATTACTACATCATTGTGTATGGCCTCGTTATTCAACGTAAAAAGCCACTCTGGAATTAAAACCATTGGATGTCTTACATCTAGTTTAGCCTGAACTAGCATTATTGATTGGCTAGCCTTGATCTATTGGCCCAACATACACAGGTAAAAAAAAAAATCAGCCTATCGGTAAAATGAAAGATCCTTTAAAAAACATCTTGCACATAGTGGATGCATAATGACCAGGTAGTGAGCTATCTGCAACTTTTTAAAAACTGCTGAAGGACCTTGCTGTTAATACTGGTCATAAAAAATGGAAACAATGCATGACCTGGCTATGTAGTACAAAATCTAGAATCCAGGAATCTGGGCATTCACCTTTATATCCAAATCCTTTCTCCATTCCCCCCCTCCCCAACCCCCCCCCCCCACCCCATCAAAGCACCTCTACATTACAACCAGAATCCATTTTTGATTAAAGCTGTTAATCCAGGTAAGATCTGTCTTTAATCTTTTTTTCTTGAAAGTCCAGTTCCTGACAAACGATGCAGCAGCAAAAGTCGAGGTGTTGGGAGTTCTCTTGGATGCTCGGCTATTGGCTTCTAAACCTTGGGGCTTTTGGAAGTTGATATTGGATGGAGGGATTTTAAATGCTTGGATTTCTTTACAATGTGAAACATTTAGATCGTCTATGATGCAAAATCGTGGTAGCCATAGCAGTCTGAGACAAAATCACCTACAGAGTGAGACAGAGCAGAGAAAAAAAAATTAGATTTTCTTTCAGAGTGGCACATTCGCCATTATCATCTCAATCTTAGTATTTTATTTTTAGATTTCTCTGCTCCTGTCACCCTCAAGATGGCGTTTCCTCAGAACAAGCTGCTGGGGGGGAGGGGGTTTTCAGGAAATTCCCATTGAGAATCAAAAAAGTGACGGATTGCGTCCTGTGGCTTAAAGCAGAGAAATGTAAAAGTGTCACAAAAGGGCAATTTTAAAAGGGAAGACAGACTAGGGGACTGTCCTTTAGAATGCTAAATTGGACCTCTTACAATGATTCTCAAATTAACATTCACCACTCAGATCAGATTTTTCTTCCAGAGTCTCTCAAGATGGAGACTAAAATCCCCAAGCCAAAAAATAAAGCTTTGAAGGTTCAAATAATTTCTAATCTTTTCAGCAGAACCAGTAAATAACATGATGAAAGTGAATAATTACGAAAAAAGACATTTATGTCAGTTAACCATGCACTATAATTAACTACATGCTTAAAAACCAGAATTCATGCAACATGTTTGTACCAATTGAAAACAGTAAAAAAAAACAATTTTAATTGTGGTTTTATGTATTAAAAGAATTACACTTTTCAAACCTCTTGAAACTTTACCGGAAACCTAACAAATGCCTTTGACTACAATAAAAGCAGTTGTTTAAAAAAAAAACCCAAACCAAACTGGACGTATTTGCTTGTCACACTCATGAGCGTCTCACACATGGAGCCACACATGAAGCCAGGCCAAGGTTAATATTTATTACAGACCTGGGGACACAAGATAGGAAGTTCCTTCAAAACTGTAAAAATTCATTGCATGGCCATATTTACACTTATAAGTGCAAATTCTCCAGACAGACTTGGAGACTTACAAAACAGAATTTTACATTGCACCTTCCAATGATTAAAAAAGAAACTAAGCCTAACTACTTGGATACCTAATTGTTGCAATGGAACATTTGCTTAAAAGCTTAAATTCTTAGTTTATCCAATCTATCCCAGCAGCCCATGTGCACTTCTAGTCAGTCAGCTAGTGACGTGACCTGGGTTCAAATCCAGGACTCCGTGACACTAGGGCCACATAGCACAATCTACAGTGCTTTGCAAAAGGATTCAGACCTTTGACCAATTCTCTCATTTTAGTTCTTTGAGATTTTTATTCCTATTTATTAGCACTGAAACTCAAAATGAATTATTTTAATGTGACTGTTTTATGTTAGAAAATATTCTTAAGAAAAATAAAAACAAATGAAACATGCTGTTTGCATGAGTAATCAATCCATGTTGTGGAAACGGAGTTTACACAGGTGAAAAACACTTGCCCTAACGAGGACAAAATTGCCTTACAATTGGCCTCTACCTGTGAATCATTAAAATAACTGCCACATTTTGTGGATAAAAACCCCACAGTTAAGGGATCATTATTCAGGCTGTGAATCTGAAGGAGAGCTGTAAAAATGAAGACTAAAGAGCATTCCAAAGTTAACGATAAAGTAAAACCAATGCATAAATTAGGAAAAGGGTACAAAACAATATCCAAATGTTTGGGTGTCCCAGTGGGCACTGTTGGTTCAATGGAACAAGCAATAGCTTTATTCCATGCTGAAAAGAGAAGAAAGAAAACAACCTTTCGGCTGTGGAGCCTTCTTCAGGTGTAAGAAAGATGGGGCAGTCAGCAAAGCAACAAGTCTTGAACATCGAACTGTTGGTCCAATTATCAGGACGTGGAAGCTACATCCAACAACCCAGACACTGCCTAGAAAAGGTCATCCCTCAGAACTGTGGCTGAAAAGCTGATCAACACATTTGTGTTCTCTCGAATTGACTACTGTAATGCTCTATTCGCTGGGGTATCTAAATCTAATCTGAACAAACTGCAGTATGTCCAAAATTCAGCAGCCAGAATCCTGACTAGGTCTAGTGCAAGTGATCACATTACTCCTATGCTGGAGTCCTTGCACTCGCTTCCAGTCAAATTCCGTGTAGACTTTAAAATCCTCATGCTCACCTACAAGGCTCTGCATAGCTTGGCACCTCAGTACCTGCCTGAACTATTATCGCCCTACTCCCCACCTCGCAACCTTCACTCTTCTAATTCTGCTCTCCTTACTGTCCCCCAAGCCCGTCTACATTGTATGGGTGACAGGGCCTTCTCCTGTTACGCCCCCAAGCTCTGGAACTCTCTCCCCAGGGACATCAGAGTCACCTTCTCTAAACTTCTTCAAATCCAGACTCAAAACCTTCTTCTTTAGAAAAGCCTTTACTTAACTGGTTCCATTCTTCACCCCCCTGCTTTTCTTAGTACCACCATCCACTGTCTCCTCTGTATATTGTTGTTGTTTTTTATCTTGTGTATTCTTCCTATTTATTGTTGTTGTCATCCTGTAAAGCACTTTGAGAAGCCACCTTTAAAGGCGCTATATAAAATAAAGTTTATTATTTATTATTATTATTAACTTGTGAGAGAAGCCACAGAGAGGCTAACTATCACTTTGAAGGAGCTACAGAGTTCAATAGCTGAGAGCGGAGTAAAGGTGCACAAGTCAACCATATGAAGAGCTCTTCATAACACTGGCCTGTATGGGAGGGTGGCACAAAAGCCATTACTCAAAAAGAACCATGTGAAAGCACATCTAGAGTTTGCCAAAAAGCACGATAGATACCCAGTTGCGATGTAGGAAAAGTTTTTGTGGTCAGATGAGACCAAGATAGAGCTTTTTAGCCAAAATTCAAAGCGATATGTGGCGCAAATCTAACACTGCCCATACCTCAAAAAACACCATACCTATAGTGAAGTATGGTGGTGGTAGCATCTTCATCAACAGGGACTGGGGATCTTGTTAGAATATTAGGAAGAACGAATGGGGCAAAACACAGGGAAATACTGCAAGAGAACCTGTTTCTGCCTGGTAAAAAACTGAAGCTTGGGAGAAAGTTCATCTTTCAGCAGGACACTGATCCCCAACACAAGGCCAAAGCAAAATTGGAGTGGCTCAAGAACAAAAAGGTGAATGTCCTGCATGGCCCAGTCAAAGCCCTGATCTCAATACAATTGAGAATCTGTGGCACTATTTGAAAATTGCAGAGCACAAGCATCATCCAACTAACTGGAACAACCTGGTGCAAATCTGCCTGGAGGAATTGGCCAAAATCACTCCTGAACACTGTGCAATGCTGGTACATACTTACCCTGAAAGACTTAAAGCTGTTATTGCTGCAAAAGGTGGCTCTACAAAATATTAAAATGTGGGGATTGAATACTTATGTAAACAGCATATTTCAGTTTTTTATTTTAATTAAGAATATTTTCTAACATAAAACAATGTCACATTAAAATAATTCATTTGGAGCTTCAGTGCTTTGAAAAAAATATCAAATAACTAAATTTCAATGTAGGATTTGTAATTCAGTAAAACGAGAGAATTGGTCGAAGGTCTGAATACTTTTGCAAGGCACTGTATGTGCTGAGTGTGTACTGCCACCGAGAGCCTTAGAAATCATAGAATTAAATACCTGCAAGTCAATTCACAGCACTAACCTCTGAGAACTGTCAGATGTATAAAGGATGCCTAAACAAAGGGCATAATATAGGCAACAACCTTTTGAGAATAAATCTGAGCACTGCTAAAAGAATCACATTAAAAAAATGGGTACTTACTGTATCCAGAGTTTGCATTTGATCCATACCCATAGGTTCCATAGCCTCCTGTTGGAAGAATAAAACAGCAGATTAGGGTTTCCCAGTCCAATTGGATTTAATTGGATTGAACCCAAAGTGTCAGTGAATTTATCAATTAACACTCTGAGGTGGTTTTCAATTATGACAAGATCACATTTCAAGGATATTTCAGCAGGATCAGGAAGCCATTGTAAAATTGGAACAATGTGGTTCATCGTTAAAAAGACATTCAAAAACACAAGACCCTATCACCTAGTTGCTGTTAGCACCATTCAAGGCAGTCTGTTTGGATGACAAACTTGCTAGAGAATGAAATGTTTTATTTTCAACAACTAGCGGGGAGAGTCAGGCCAGGCACAGGAAGGCCAGAGAATGATCAAATCCGGTTGAAAATGATCAGCATGTTCAGTGGTAACATGGTGACAGTGGAGAGACTAAACTGACAGAGGATCTCTTAAGCAGTAGGAGAGCATACAAAGAAGTGTCATGCATCAACGAAAGCCAATTTCTCCTGACGGACCTTGCTGAAGACCATATGTGGAGAATTTGTGATGAATGTTATGTGGACTGTTATGTCTTTCATAACAATGTTTGTTTTGGGGGGAATCTCCTTTAACTCCAGTGAACATTGAGGAACATTCATGAGAACACAGCACTTCCATTCCTGCAAGCCAATCGACAAGTGAAGAGGTTCCCACAGGCCAATGTAAAAACATGGTGTGCAATGATTACAATGGGACGGCAAAGAAAATTGAGCCTTGCTGTAGTCAGCCCCCCCCCCACCCAATCCAAACCCAACATCTCATTTGCGGGTAATAAAACCTTTATATCAAGGATAACACCCATTTAGAAAGTCTACACTGCTGTTTTTTCCGATCCTTTGTGCAGAAAAATGTTTCTTTAGGTCATATTCCCAGCTCAATGTGAAATACTCCAAAACCAACCTGCCAATTTCAATACCTGGGTAAAAAGCATCAAGAGACCCAAATAGCATTATTTGTATAGAAACTGACTGGTAAAAATGAACGAAAGGTGGTAGAGTGTACCTTGATTGTAGCCTCCTGCATTGTTGAACCCCCTGCCCCGCCCTCGACCACGCCCCCCTCGGCCACGCCCCCTGGGGTTGACTGCAGGGTCCGCTGGTGCGCCTCCCATCATGCCAAAGACTGGACTGTGCTGTAGGGGAATGTGTTCAAACCAACTTCATTCATTCACTCATGGTATACAAATTTCTAACATTATTAGTTGTGGTGTGTATGTATGTGGAAGGGGGATTCCAGAACTATGATAGAAAACCTTCTCTTCTCTCAGAACTGGAAAACATAACTCTTACTCTGACCACTTTGCTCTAGCAAATCCTCAGAGTACTGCATAAAACAATGGTACCCACTATCTCACAAAACATACAGTTCCATGTTTATATAAACTGGAAGCGAGGTTGTGAGTTGATTCAAAATAAAGGCACACTATTTGGAACTGTAGCTGTGGCAGATTTAGTTTCTGCCCGAGACTGCTATACCACACAGGGAGAGTGAGAATGGACATACATGCCAACCTGTCACAGTTATCTTCTGACAGTCGGCTGTGTGTAATCATAGCATCAGCACTAGAGCAGCAGTGCACTCGCAGTAGCACTGCCACAAGAGCGCACACAGCCAAGTCACAGTACGCTGTCCTTTAGAATGCTAGATCAGACAGCACCCTGATCGACCGCTTCGAACCCTGTGCTGCGCTGCTGTAGGAAAATCCCAGTCCGCCCACTAGTGTTGCAGGCTCAGACCGATGACTTTTCTTATACCACACTCCTCGTATAGTTTAAAAACAGTTACCTCCACTATGTTGACCCCCACAGTTTAAAAGTACTCTCTCTCATCCTAGCTTTAATCCCACATCAGCAGGGTCTCCATTTGGTGGTTTGAACCAAATCTTTGAGCTGATGTTGCCATTAAATGCGACTGAGAATACTCCAACCGGCACGTCGCTCCGCCTGCCGTCGGAGTGGGGGGAGGAGGAGAACAAAGTAATGTAGCCAATTCATAGAGGGGGATAATTAGGAGGCATGGAAAATTTGGCCAGGACGCTGGGGTTACACCCCTACTCTTTTTGATAAACACCCTGGGATCTTTAATGACCACAGAGAGTCAGGACCTCGGTTTTACGTCTCATCCGAAAGACGGTGCTTGTTTTACAATATAGTGTCTCCGTCACTATACTGGGGCATTAGGACCCACATGGACCGCCCCCTGCTGGCCTCACTAACACCTCTTCCAGCAGCAACTGTAGTTTTTCCCAGGAGGTCTCCCATCCAGGTACTGACCAGGCTCACATCTGCTGAGCTCCAGTGGGCTGCCAACTGTAAGTTGCAGGGTGACGTGGCTGCTGGCTACACAGTTTAAATGTACTCAAAATAGTCAAATAATTTAAAAAAGCACTGACTTTTACTTAGGCTCACCTGAAAATTCATAATGAACAAGAACATTATTTCAAATCCTGTAGCCCTTCACTCATATCCAGCACCACCTGCATCCTCTGATTCTTCTCAGGTGCTTCTCCAGATAGTTTTCCCAGTATAGACTTGTATATTCCATGCATAGCTAGATTTTGCATCACATGCCAATGCAAATTTTGATGCCATACTTAGCCTAAAGGCCCAGCGTCCTCTGTATGAAATAAGGGCATTCATCCAATGTAACACGCAAGCCATGATGGTATATAAAAGGCAGGATCTCTACCTATTTTGCCCATACATCTCTGACTGCAGCCAGCTTGTCTCTTTCACATCAAGCAGGTCTGGTATCAGTTATCAGAACAAATCACCCCATAAAATCATAAAGTCATAAAGTGATTCCAGTGACATGACTGCCGGAAAAACTGCCTTTCCGTTCTGGACATTCAATAAACTAGCAGCTGATTCTACCTTTTGATTTGTAAACTCCAGCTAATATCAGCTAAAGAACCTATGTATGGATATTAGTTGGTCTGATCAAGTGACTTCTAGTTTTTTTCAAATAGCACACCACCCCTCCAAGGTCCAGTATAATCTTCACCCTCGCCTGAGGTATAAAGAGTTCAAATGCTGATCTTGTCATGGATTCAAATGGCTGCAAATCCGTAGCCCTTGGCACCATTTTGATACGGCGACGCCGACCATTCTGTATTCCCATCCTGAGGTTTCCATAACCCTTTTCTTGAGGATGGTTGTTGTTCTAATTTTTTCATTGGCTGAAGGCAAAGCCATGGCTGATTCCTCCTCTGACCCCTCTCCCGAAGAAAATCCACAGTCAGGATCACCAGTGTCTTCTGTCTCTGAAACCTCCTCTATTTCACTATTGCCATCCACAACCTGGGATAACACTTCACTGATCTTCTGAAGCTCATTATTGAGTGTCTCTAGTATATACGTGCTGACACAGCACTAAGTAGGAGACAGTTCAAGAAAGCTCTTTTTACACTGTCATACTTATAAAAGAACAAAACTAATTAGCCAAACCAAAGCAAATTTAACAAAAAAAAGCAAAGATGTTTATTTTTGATGTCAAAATGACCCACATCATCATCTTTGTATACAGTCTGCACAGACTTTCCAAAACATTTCAGGGTTCAAACACTCCATATGAGGTCATGACACCAAACAAGGATAAGTCATTAAATATTACTAACTAGAACAGTAAAGCTGTCTGGCTAAAGACTCAAATGGGCCAAACTCGCTCACAACATAACTGCTACTCACCATTGGAGGCGGCTTCTTCTTTTTAGCAGAGTCTGTTGTTGAACCTTCGGGGAAAAGGCGCTCAAGTGCAGCTAACGCAGCATAAGCCTTTGCTACCTTCTTATTGGACCCCGTGCCCTGGAACTTCAGGCCATCGATCTCAACCTGACAGACAAGCATAACGATCACATCAAACAGAGCACACTAGCTAAGGAAGAGGCAGGCTCAGCGATTTCTTTTTCTCCCTAGGCAGGACACTTCTAACGAGATATCAAAACCAAGGGGATACACGGATGGGAAACTGCAAACACCATGCATTTCTCTAAAACATTTCAGCACTTCAGCTGCCATGATTTAGTACATTAAAGGAAAACTTTCTTGCCATGTGCACCTCGTTAAAAACACTTGTCAATACTTGTGATCTTTTATGAGCTGGCAGTATAACAAAGCGTGGGACAGCACACATTTAAAATGAAAGTTAATACTGTGAAACAAGGCCTCCTTTCAAAATATGACCCCATATAAACAGCAGCTGAAGGAAGAGAAACAGGATTGGCAGGTGGAGTGAATAAGCGATCTTATTCGGGTCTCATTTATTTCCAAGGCTACAGGACACTGCGAGGTGACTTACTTCCATAACGAAGCGCTTGTCGTGGCTCCCGCCCGTCTCGGAAATCAGCTCGTACTTCAGGCCGCGCCGTTTCTCGTTCAGCTCCATGACAGGGTTCTTGCCGTGCTTCGTCAATATCGGACCCTGCTGCCTAGAATTCTAGGGGACAGGGGAAAAAGCAGCTTTATACTTCATATATGCAAAAAGAAATGGAAGCCCACCCATCAATCCATTCAATTTGGTGGCTAAAACAAAATACTACGCCAACTACAAGGCAAAAGCCCTCAAAGCAATGAAACAGCACACAAGAGGACCTTGCAGACACTGGTGTCACCATTGCCAAAAAGAGGCAAAGAGGTTCATCAGCACAGGTGCTGCTCTACATCGAGACCTTTAAATCATCCAGCTCTTATAGCCGTCATCAGCAGCAGCGAAGATCGATTAAGAAGCATTTTTTAAATGTCATCACGTTCAAAGTATTAATCACACGTATCATATTTTTAACACAGTAGTTTAGATAGCTTTGTTGACCTTTTTTTTTTTACACTGAACGGTTCATGGCAGTTGACGTGGCTGGTTTTATTCAATGCTGAATACGTTTGGTTAAGAGTTAAACATAAGGGAGGTACATGCTGCTCTCCCTCAACGCATCGCGTAGCCAAGACTAAAGACAGCGGCAGAGCTCTGAACTGTCTAGATTACAGAAGAGATGACCCTCCCAGTTACACAGGAAAAAAGTACACAAGTTGTCATATTTAGATATTCATCAGGCTTTTGGTAAAGGTATTTTAAAAATTGCAGGAGGAAGGCATTCAACATAATGCATGGACTTAGAACAGGAAACAGGTTAAAGGACAAATTAATGGTTTAATGTGGCCAGTATAACTAGCAAAGTTCTCTTAGACATCATTTACAATAGTTTATATAAATCTGATCCAAAAACTAGAGCTCTGGAATTGAGAAAGAGCAACAGGACACAAAGGTACACTGAAAGAAGTGTCCAACACTGAAGTGTGGAGGAACCGAGCCATGTTGCTCTTGAACAGAGAAGACCATGAGTGGATCCAGTTCAAAATCTTCAAAGGCATTCATGAAGCCAATTCAAATCACATCTTCAGAATTAAAAATGAACTACAGGACACAATGATGAACTATAGTAAGAACAAAATGACAACTATGAGTAAAGAAGAAAGCACTTCTTTACAGCAAGGATCATGAATGTCTGATACAAGCTACGCAGTGACACCCTAGTTTCCTGAGTACTAATCACTGAAGAAAGAATAAGCTAGATGAGCCTAATCTTTCACAACCAGTTTAACATTCTTAAAACCAATGCAAGGGTTACCATAACACTTAATGGGAAAGCTTAAAATTACAATGACATAGTAAAAACATTCAGATTTACAGCATATAATAATATTTAAAAACAGTATAGGATTCTTTTACATAAAGAAACAAGTGCTTCCAGCCCCCAGATAAATTAAAATGTATTAATGCAGTTTTGCTCAATTCTAACACGAAATTGAAAACACCTTTTCCGATCACACACCTCTGTGCTGTCCGCAGTCTCAGAATTTGGCGCCGCAGGGGTGCTGGAATCTGTAGCTACAGCAGGAGCAGCAGGAGGCTTCATCTCCACATCATTGGGCACTTCTTCCCCTTTTGTGGAATCGGCGGTGGTCTTTACCTCCACTCCTGTAGGCAAGCCCATATCCTGCAGGACCTGCAGTGGACGGGAGGGAAAATAAAATTCCGTTTACATCCAGGGCAAGAAATGTAATCCGGATAAACACTAAGCCACCAGCAATGCGGTAAGGAATCGTCTTCCTTTTGGAAAAGGATTGTGCCCTGATGGATAGGGTAGACGACAATACTTTAATTAAAAGTCAAATTTTACTTTCCATGAAAGACCCAACTGTAATGTAATGCAAACCCAGTGAATCCGCAAAATGTTTACACTGAGATGATAAAGGGTTTAAATTGAAAACACATAATTGGAAGGCAGGGGACTGATTATAACACCAAACCTATACGTGGGTTCAAGTAGGAGAGGAGGCACACACTAAGGAAAGCTTCCAGCAGCTTTCTGAACACTTCTAAGTAAAGGGCATTTCTTTTACCTTTGGACAAACAATGAAATAGTCATCTACCGCTAAAATTCTATTTCCTTTAATCCTGAGGGGAAGGGCCACTTACTGTGTTCAGAAACAATTAAAAGATGATTCCCTACTGCAAGGGATCCCAAACCCATTTCTGGAAAACCACACACCTGCTGGACTTAGCTCCTGCCGAATTCTTAGTTTCACAATGTAATACTTATTCTGATTTATTCAAACCGTTTTAAGCTCTTAAACATATTGAAGTTTGTCTTTTAACCATTGAACTTCCTTTGTAAAACAAAATCCCTAAGCACAAAAAAAATCATATATTTCAAATTTCAGTTCAAGTAAAGCTTCAATTAGGTAATTAAGCTCCACACTAAGACTGAGATCTCTTGCCCTACTGCATTTCCAATGGGACTGTGCAAACCCCCCCAGGTTTTACACCTGAATACTGAAGCCAAAAAAGAAAAGAAAAGCACTGTCCTGCTCTTCAGTAAGGTCCTACTTCACTGTAGAGGACATGTACCTTTACTGCTACATGAAGCTTGGCTGTCCTTTTCGAAGGACCAGAAGCTTCAAACGTCTTCCCATCAACCTCCACAGCCATCGTGAAGACGGGTACGTGCACTGGGCCGGTCTGAGAGATGAGCTTGTACTGCAGTCCTGGTTTCAGCTGGTTCAACCTCATGAGCGCGTTCATAGCTTGGGGAGGCTCGGCCTTCTCATCCGGCGCTAACCAATGGAAAAGAGAGCAACTCAATTTTCCACAGCTACACTAATGAACCTGTACTCTTGATCAAATGGAACAGCTACTGCTAAAAAGAGATTAAAACGATATTCCAAGGTATGAAAAAAACACTTTCTGCACTCTTTCAGCTTCCTGTGCTCCTCCGCTGCTTTTCATAGATGAATCATAATGCTGTATTCCTCAGGTTATATTGTAAGACAAAATATTTTGCAACTGCACTTAAATAATAGTCTTATAAAAGATATAAACATTTACCTTATCCATAGGAATGTCTACAATTTTAGACCTTGTATTTCTAAAATTACAGCTAAGCAAAATAAAGCTATTGCCATCCTCGGACTAATAGGAAGAAGGTGCTTTTCCCCACTACACAATGGCTAAGAAACAGCCTGAACTATTTCAGTTCTGTTCAACAGATTATTAATAATATTTAATATATTAAAAGGAGCACAGCTTTGATCACAGTTCAGTACAGTCTGGCCTCTTGTTTACTAGCACAAGGTCTCCACCAAGTCACAGCCTGCACACAGGCCCCATCATCTGGATCGGATACCGCTCAGCAAAAAAAAGGAAGCTCACATTTCTTCTGTAGCTTCTTCTTCTTCTTATTTGGGTTTTTGTCATCTCCTCCTTCCTCTTCCTCGATTGGCCGCTTTGCTGGAGGAGCATAGGTGGTACTTGGAGGAATCTGAACTGTAAGGGATTAAACACAAGACATCAAGTCACCGCTTAACACCAGCAACCTTCGGGGCCTGGAATTCCCCTTTAATGCCACCATTTCCATCGTCAGAAATACTTGTTAACATATAATATGTAACGTAGAAATTATCCAAAAACTCATTACAAGCACAGTTTATTTTCCAGTGAAATTTCAGATATCCTTCAGACTGTTTCTAAATTGGTTTGCAAAGGAATTTTGGAATAGTCATTATGATAAAAACATTAATAAGATGTGTATAATATATATTAGTTTGGGGGGTGGAACCAAAGTGTTGTGTGTATACACATTCTTCTAAGAACTATTCTTGTATTCCAATATCTATAACACTTCTATTTAAAATACAAGTTTACCTGTATAATCAATCGGCGCATCAGTTTTTGGTTTCCTTGGCATCTTGGAAGGTAAGGGGTCCATTCCTAGCACTTTGTGAAGCTGACCAAAAGCAGCCAGTCTTAAGGCGTGCTGTAAAAAACAGAAAAACTCAATCATATAGACCTTATACATTTCTAAATTACTTTTGATGCTGTTGTACAATTCTTGCATATACTAGACTTCACTGCATGTTCATATCATGAAAACTAGATCACTGGAGAAATGAATTACATTTGGAAGTAACTTCAATATGAAATAAAGCACAGTGTTTCTACTTGCTGGAGTTTGCAATTGATTTAGGTTATCTATGCGTCTTAACTTGATATATCAGAATATGAATAAAAATGGTTCTGCAAAGAGATTCAAAACCCACACTTTCTGCCATTACCCTGTCTACCAAAAGAACAGAGATCCAGTTAGATCCAGTTAATACACAGAACCGTTATGTGGGCGACAATATCAACCTTCTGCATCAGATCCTACACAAAGGACAAATACAGGCTGCCAGTCATGTTCTGTGCCCAGCTGTCACAGCTGTGTTTCTGTTATTTCACAAGCGGCCAATTCCGCTATGGCAGGACTTCAAGCTGAATTAAATCCTTTTATCAGGGCATTCACAGCAAGGCAGGAAGCCAGTACAGTGAGGCTGGAAATGCTGAAACGGAAGCCCATCTGATATTCAGAGCGCCGCGGGCTCTCCCCTCCGTCTGTTCTCTGATCAGACAGGTGAGCAGTAAGGCTCACCTGAGCGCTCTGCGTGATGTCCTCCCGCTGTTGACGGTCCAGGTGGCTGATGGCATCGGTGGTCTCCTTCTCACAGGGGTCAGAGATCCCAGGACCATCTGGAAGGTTTAAAGTCATTTAAATAACTTCCTCCTGTACCTTTGATCTACGGTAAACCAGAACAACTCCGATATTAAGAATTTCATAAAAGCTCTTCTGGACACCACAACATACATTTTCACTATTAACCCCGCTCTTCATCTTTTGATCATAATCGAGACTGAAGAAATCTCGCAACGGAGGATTATTTCAGGAAGTGCCTTGTAACACCCAGGTGTTAATTTTACCTGGCATTAGGATCCCAGAGGCAAGGCACTCGAGGACTCTGCGAAGCGCCTCTCCGGCTCCCATGGGCCTGTTTCCAGTTCCTATCGCTTTTTCGCACAGCAGCTCCAGTGGCTGACATCGTAAAGCAGGGAGAGATCATGGTGAAAAATCTATAAAGTTTGTCAGGTCTTCAAGCAAAGCTGCAACACTTCTGCAGGTGGCAAATGAATCAGGGTCTCACGAGTTGGGGGGAAAAAAGTACAAGATCAATTAAGTTGCTGATTTTCAGAATAAAATGGCAAACACTTGCTACAAATTTAAATATACTTCTGCCCTTTAGGACTAGAGTTTCATTAACTAAACAAACTACTTGGTTAATGCATAACTCACAAGTCTTCCCAATCTAAAATAAGGGTTTTGGGATCATCGATAAATTGACAAGGATTGGGTCCTCCAGGACGAGGGTTGATGACTTGTCACTAGGTCAATAGAATTATCAGAACTGAAGATAACTTCCAGATGTAGAATATCAGCACACTCATCCGAGTTTATCATATTGCTGACTGAAGGTCATTTAATAATCTTGCCACAAGCTTCAGGAAATGTTGGCAGTACATTTTCATTGTTATGTGTGCTCTATAATTTAAGTCCAAGTCTAGATTGACCCCTGTGCTGCTACTCACCCATCCTCTAAGCGGCGCCCACGTGGGGACCCGCGAACACAGGTCCCTCAGTATTCGGATCACTATGACGCAGGACTTCAGCCCATTGGCCCTGGCCTAGAAAAAGTCGGGAAGGGAGAGCAGGCTTCAGCAAGCGTGAAGAATCACCATCCTTACACCTTGCGATTAACATTCAGAGGTATACCAGTCAAACGTTCAGGCCGTTAACACAGATTCAGAGAAGTCTAAAGCGCAAGTGGCACACCATGACTTCAAATATAAAACCATCTAAGACCGTGCTAGGAATAAGAAACTCTGCTTAACAAAAGTTAAAGATCGGTACAAGTGCGCGTCCCCATTATTGGCTCTTGCCATTGTATTACAGAACTTAAGAGCAACAAGATCTTCAATTATTTTACCGTATTAGCTCGAAACAGACTTTGCTGAAACAAAGATTTGTCATAAAATGCAGAAGCCAAGGATGCCCACCCAACCTCAGTCAGTTTTGGGTTAACACCATCCTTTCCAGTCTACTGCAGTGCACGATTGTGACACACCCTGCCATTTGATTCAGACCAAAGGTTCTGCAGATTTTCATTCCACCTCTTATCAAAGCTCGATTGTTACCATCGGAAGTGGATCAAATTAAGTTTCTCCCAGGTCTTCAGGTGTTGTTGCTTTAAAGAGACCTAGAAAGCTTGCTCTTATGTTGGCCCTCCAGGACCAGGACTAGACACTTTTTTTGCCAGCTGAATATTTAAGGAGCTGGCTGCACCCAAAAATCACACTGAAATTGAACTGGATGGCAAGGCACATGAGGACTTGGTGGGGGTGTTCCTTTTGGCCCAAGCTGTCATCCAACTAACGGGCAATGGAGGCTGAACTTGGCCCTCACCGGTAATTTTGCTACATTAAGGCAAGAAACGACCCTGAGCAACTTTGTAACTAGCAAAATCCCAAAAGGCCTCTACATTATTTGAACAAGTATACCTCTACTCTACAGTGACAGAAAAGGCAATGGAAGGTGCAATATTCCTTTTGGACTGAGTGTTACAGAGTCAGGGGTTTACAGTTCTGGTTCTCAGTACCCCTCCCATCCACATCTTCTGTTTGTGTTCCAGCTGAGCTGTTGCGCTCCTGGATGAGTCAATGCATGTGAGTTAATTTGAAAACTTAACTTGAACATGCCAGCAATGTGTTTTTACTGGTCTTGTCTTATAAAATTACATTAAATTGAGACCTAGACAAGGGTCTCATCTAAGGAATGATGATGATTCCTTCAAGAATGATCTAGCAACAGCTTGACTGGATGAAATAACAGCAGCTGTGTGTGGGGGGGAGTTTGAGAAGCAGGATGGGAGGAGCAGAGGGAACCTCTGCCATAAAGGATGAAGAACAATGAGCATGGAGCTGAAACATCTGTAAACCAAAATAAAATTACTAAACAGATGGAACACTCAGTACTACAACAGATTTACTAATGGACCTATAAGGAAAATAATACTTCATCAGCACCTGATCAGCAGATGTTCTATAATTCCCTTCCTAATTATATGTTATGCAGTAAAGATTAGTGGTAAATGGCATCTATGAACTTACTGGACAAGGTGAAACATGCAATTAAATTCAGAGATATCTGCAGATGGAAACCTCAACAAAACCTGGTTTAACTACTTGAAACCCATCACTTGAAAATCCATTTGATCATGGCTTACACCCTAAAGAAATATTGCACCCACAAACAGTAAATGCAAGTTAGGTTAATACAATGTCAGCTATTTTGACAAGGATAAACAAAATAAAATGGGAAATGTCCATTAGAATTAATATTCACGAGACAAGTGTATTAAAACATACTCTTAAAAAGCAGGAAGTGAAAACCATTATGCCTAGTTAAAAGCTAAACCTAAAAGAAACTGTGTACTCTTTGTAGCTCAAAACATTAAGAGTTGAAGTATTTCTCCCTAAGACAAGTGCCAAATCCGGCACTATACATTAACTGCATCGATTAAAAGAAAAAAAAACTAACAGTGGTAACACTTCAAATGCACAAGAAAAAAATTCCACTACTTTAAGACAAATAAGAACAAGATGCAAACCTGGAACCACTTGGCGTGGCGGAGAGACGCCAAGGCAGTAAGGCATTTCTGCCTGTCCAGAACATCCGGGGGATCGTTGACTGATAGCGTTTCTATTGGCGGGTGGAATAAGAAGACAAGGTACAGTTTGACCAAGGGGGTTCTGTCAGACGGCGAGGGGGAAGAGGCAGCTTTCCCAACCCTGGCAGAAGGGGCGAGGGGAGGGGGTCCCCCCAAAAATATAATGAAGTCTGGCAAAAATAAAAAAACAACTGCCAGAGCACCAGAAAATAACCTCAAGCTTAGCAGCTTGGTTCACTGGTTCACTTACAGCCAAGACTGGTGATGGGATCAAATGTATTATCACTTCCCATACAGGGGACAAGTCAGGGACTTCATCTCCCTGCTTATTAAATCTTTAAATGATCCTGCTCTTGGCTGAGCAATTCACTTGTGCGTGTGTATATATAATCAGGGAGTCGACCCCACCCCTTTGCCCCTTTGGGTATACTGCATAGCCCCTTCCGAGACAGAGCGCGTCCAGTTGGTCAAAGGTCCAGCGTCCCTAAAATTGACAAACTAGAAGGCTTGATAGACATGAATCAGATTTGAACCACAGGCAGCAAGAATCAGGTGTACAAGTATAAAAACAAGTCTGCACTGCAGCAAAATTGATCGCTTCACAACCAACAAAGGTTTTGCTCTTGGCATGAGGTTTAGATAAGGCCAGTCATCCTGTTGGCACAGCTATTTCCAAACATGACCTAGGAAAGCTGTGATCTTGCTTTTCCTACAATGTATGCTTCTTCTTTCCTCTTTACCTTCCACATTATGAACTTTCTCCTGCGGTAACCTTATTTTGGGAAAAAACTGCTTCTAGAGGATGATCTTCTCCAGCCTTCCCTGACTCCATCAAGTACGCTGCTCGATTTTTTTGACTGTGACTGGGTGAATTTGCATTCAACCATGCAGAGCCAAACTGCCCAACATTATCTATAACCCATGCCTCCCTGCTACAACACAATTTCAAGTCCATAGCCTTCTAGCGGCCAGCAACCAGAACGGTACACACTTGCTACTCATTTTTGCTGCAATACAAACTGTTAATACAATTTCAGCATAAAAACACATGCAATTATTTTTTTTGTTTTGTTTTTGAGATTTTTTTTAAACTCAGAAAGCCTTCAATAAATATTTTACTTTTATTAAAGAGAAAGAAAATCGTTACAGGTTTATAAGTTTAGTTACTGCTTTACTGTGTATTGGGCCATCAAAAATGCTACATTTAAAAGGACTAAAGGCTAAAAATAGCAAAGGCTCAGTACATTACTGCTAGAGGACTCAGCTCTATTGAAGGCCCAATAAACAATGGACAGGGAGTCTGCAGTGAAAGCGGGGCTGCTCCGGACTAGCCTACCTCCGGCGGCCTGCTTCTCCGCCTCCTCCCGCACCACAGGGGACGTCAGGTGGATGGTAAGGGTCAGCACGGGCTCCTTCGTGCTCTTGATCACGATGGCAGCTTCGCGGATGCTCTGGATGATCTCGTACTTCTCTTCTGTGATGCTCTGCAAAGCACAAGGGGGAAAAAAAAAAACCAAAATTACTTTTATTTTACAGAATTGGACAAAACCTGATCGGAACGGTCCGCAGAGACCAAAATTCCGTGGGGTCAAAAGTTCGCCAAAGAACTCAGATTCATCGCCAACAATTAAAAAAAAAAAGAAAAACATTTAACTGCTAGCGCTAGTACTATTATATTACATTTACTGAAGCTGAAATCAAACCTGAGAGATGGCAAATCTATTTTTTAAACCGACGTTTAACAGCCAAGCTGTCAGGACTAAGGAACTGGTTTAACATGGCATCTGAAGGATAAGCACTCACTTTAGTGTAATGCACAGTTTGAAAGTGAGATTTAGAGGTTCCAGCAGACTTGACTCCCCGACTGCCTCGAACAGGAAACACCCTGGGTCTGGGTACATGCATTTAGAAATTAAGGACAACCAATGGACGGGCTTTGACAAAAGCACATTCAAAAATATGGACTCAAGATGTTCCTCTGAACCAAAAAACAACTTACTGCAAACTGCACTGCCAGGTTCTCAGCCACCTTCTTGAGCAGAGTGATGGTGGGTTTGTCCTTACAGAGCAAGACCAGCTCCAGATCCAAATCTCCCTTCAGCAAGAGCCCCTTCGCCACAAGGCCCACCCTCATCACACCTCGTAATGTCCTGGTCGCCTGTTCTGTAGGCTTCTGTTCACTGAAAACCAATGACAACACAGTCACAAGACTGTACTGGACATGCACATTGTATTGCATACAAATGCTAATGCATCAGTGAGGATCTGGATAAGTACCAAGATATTGGCTTTTCAACAAGCTTCCCAAACGGCAAATCACTCTGACATCATGCAATTAGAACCATGTCCTCACCTGTTGCATGGCAGCCAGGAATGCCAAACACAATAAAATCAAGGCAGATTTAATTCCAAATTCACCAGAGGTCACCAATTTGGAAGAATAGCTGCCTAAGGGCAGGAGAGGAGCTGGCTAGTAGACAAGACCAGATGTGTTCAACCATTCCGGCCGAGGTGAGGGTCACAGCAAGGGGGGGGGGGGTGCCGGAAAAACAAAAGGGAAACCAAAATTCAAGCCCCTGGACCGCCTCACCTCTCCTTCTCTTCCTCCGCCGCCCCCTCCGCGGGAGCGTCCGGCTCCTGCTTGACGACGACAACGACCTTCTCCTGCTCGTCCAGCCAGTCGGACACGGCCTTGAGGGCGCGCTCCGTATGGGACACCATGTTCTGCACGCCCTCCAGCTCCTCTTGCGTGGGGTAGACGGCCGAGTGCTTCGCCATGACGTGGCGGTCGTCGTTTACGAAGATGCGCATGGGCCGCTGGCGGAAAGGGGGAGGCTGTCATAAAGTTAGTCACCCTGCTCTGCGGCACCATTACCCTGTCAGTCAGTACACACACCCTCAAATCACGCTCAGAGAGCCGGAAGAAAAGTCGTTTCCTTTGGCTATAACACTTAAAATATCTACCTATCTGGAAGTAAACCACAGATATACACCAGGAGTTCTTTTAGTTGCCAGTAAGAAAACTATCACAAGAAAATGGTTTACTAAAGAACCCCCCAACACCAGAACAATGAACAAATGTTGTGAAAGAAAATTTCTTAGGTTACACACAGAGAGGTTTAGCAAATACTGGCAAGCCCGGATTGGGTGCGTGGCCCCACCAAGACCTGATTTTTTTCTATGAAAGAGGATGAAGTAATCTATTGTCTGGATTGCTGGTGGTTCGTTGGGTTTCCTGCTGACTATTTCTATATGCTACCTCCCATCTATGCTGGCATAATGTAAATAATAATAATAATTGCTTACACTTATATAGCGCTTTTTCTGGACACTCCACTCAAAGCGCTTTACAGGTAATGGGGACTCCCCTCCACCACCACCAATGTGCAGCATCCACCTGGATGATGCGACGGCAGCCATAGTGCGCCAGAACACTCACCACACATCAGCTATCAGTGGGGAGGAGAGCAGAGTAATGAAGCCAATTCACAGAGGGGGATTGTTAGGAGGCCATGATTGATAAAGGCCGATGGGGAAAATCTGGCCAGGATGCCGGGGTTACACCCCTACTCTTTTCGAGAAACACCCTGGGATTTTTAATGACCACAGAGAGTCAGGACCTCGGTTTTACGTCTCATCCGAAGGACGGCGCCTGTTTACAGTATAGTGTCCCCGTCACTACACTGGGGCATTAGGACCCACATGAGCCGCAGGGTGAGTGCCCCCTGCTGGCCCCACTAACGCCTCTTCCAGCAGCAACCTTTCCCATGAGGTCTCCCATCCAGGTACTGACCAGGCTCACACCTGCTTAGCTTCAGTGGGTTGCCAGTTGTGAGTTGCAGGGTGATATGGCTGCTGGCTTTATATAAATATTTATATAAAAAGATAATTGTAAAATGAAAGCAGTAAATTATTTGACTTTGTTTTATTCATTAATCCTTTCATCCTTACATAAGTTAAAAAAAAAACTACCTGCATATTAGCAGGTGAACATAGGCGCCCTCAGGGCACTCAAAAGAAACCATGAAGATCAGTATTTGCAGGATCAAGGACTACAGGATTATATAGATAATGGGTCGTATTCGATTCTGAAAAATCTCTAAACTTTTACAGGTTACCTCATGTACACCTACATGCATAACCCATTCTCTTTCAAGAAAAAGGTTCTTGAAATATTTTCTTTACAAAATCTCCCTGAAACGTTATCTTGCAAAGCCTGGATTATGACAAACAATAAACCCATGGATTAATCTTTGCATTGCGGCTGCTGTTAAAGGTTTTACAAGCTCTCCCTGCACGAAGACCTGAAATTGCACACGCACCAGTGCAGGAGCTACAGCAAGCCGTAAACACCTACCATGGCGGGCTCCGAGGGTCCTTCTTCTGGGTCCTGTGTGGCAGCTACGTACTGGTGATACAACCTCAAGTCCTCCTCGTAGCACAGGCAGTCGTACCAGTAACGCAGCTCTTCGTATCTACGGCAACAGAGAGGGCAGGGCTTAACAGGGCACGAGGCTGTACCGACGTCAGCCATCCCAGAGCTCGAAATCAAACAGCAGCACTATACAAGCGCAAAGGAAGGAAACACTTACAACCCCAGGGTGCTTCAAACTTCGCGTCTCCAGCCATTTCAGGTTTTCTGAGCCTCCGCCACACCACTGCCGAGTATATTAAGCCCCAGGTGCGACGGACAACTTTGGGGCAGCTCAAGAGGCAAAGATGAAATGGAACCTTTTAAAACGTAAATTAGTGAGCTGAGGAGCGGGGAGACACAGGAGTGCCGCAAAACAGTTGAGACTGGTTAAAAACGCAAAATGCTCAACCGATATGGTACACATATCAGATCACACACTTCCAGCTCAATTGCTTTACACAGCACTGTGTTGTCTGTGACAACGGTAAAAAGCACTTGCTGGAATAACAGCTTGTGCTCAATTCCACGACCTGCTTTTTAACGCCACTACAAATGCACGTTTCCAACTGGACAGAGAGGACTATCCCTATATTACCAGGAGTAACAGCTGTAAAGTATCATCTCCGTGTCTGAAACTGCATCGTTGCAGCAAAAACCCAACACTCGTGGAGTGCATACACACAGAACTCTATCTCCCTCTGAACCTCTGCGTAAGACAAGGCTGTACTGGAAACAGGACACTTTCCCCAAGCAGAGACATCAGTCAGCCTAGGAGGGAAGAGGTGTGTGTGTGTGGGGGGGTGCTTGCTTCAAGACCCAGCTCAAAAAGTGCACAGGCTTAAACCATTTGAAAACTGCACCCTCCATAAAGCCAGACAAAAATCCATTTCTCTGTTGCTCAAGCAGGGCAGGTGAATGCTGTGAACAGCGGACAGCTGGAAAATGTAGAAGACACGCTCCTCTGGGCTTGAGGAAACCCAAAACCTGAGTGGACTGGGTGTGCAAGAACCATCAGTTAAATCCGTTCAAGAAATGGTCCTGCATTTTGGGCACGTTCTCACACCTCTGACGCCGCAGTGGAGTACCATCCCTATTAAGGCAGCTTCGCAAGTTGCCACGAGCAGGAGTTTGAAAGAGACCGAACTGACAAGGCCGAGATTTTCAAAATCCCCGCATCAAAGTGAGGCATTTCTTGCAAGCAGGAGGCCAAAAAGGATCAAACGCTCCACGATAAACTTGCCGATTATCGGAGAGGCGCCGTGGGGAAAGAGAATTGATTTTTTGCCTGGCTGAATTGCTACGATTTCCTTGCAAGTTACCTATTGTAGTCTTGTGGGTGAAGGCGCCTGCCATGCTGTATCAGATTGTCCCAGTATAGGAGCTCCTCATACGCCAGGCGCTCGTCCCAAACTGGCATCGGCACCGCCTCGACTCGCTTAGTCTTACCACCCCTTTTCTGACCGCAACCTCTGCCCATCGCCTGCAATTAAATGGTCAGCCTTTCAACCCACAGACGTACAAGGCACTCAAGGAAGTTCTCTTGTCATCTTAGCAGTGCCCAAACGCTTGCCCGGTTCCGCAGACCAATCGCTGACCCGGGTTCAGACCAGGAAGGATTCCTAAAACCAAGCCGTCCCCAGCCAATTTTTCCCGGCCAGATTAAAATTCTCAGAAGCGATCCACGGTGTGACCTGAAGTTGGGGCTCTGGAAATAATGACTGGGAAAACACAAGCAAGACAGTGGCCAAGACTGAAGCTCACTTCAAGCTTCAAAGAGCCACCCAACACCCCCAGCTCTCCTTCTGCCACTTGCTTGCTGCAGCCCTTATGATTTACACAATGGAAAATGTGTTGGATCGCACCACATTACAAATTCAAACCCATAACGCATAATTTTTGGGACTGAGGCCACAAAACATGCAAAGTCAATATTATAAGAAAGCCTTTTTAAGACTCGGCAGCATCGACAACCCAACATCAGTAAAGTGCAGTGCCTTTTCATGGTTGGCACAAACCGCGAACATGTGAAAGTGGCCACGCCTGTCCCCAGCCTATAACAAATGCCCTTGGGCACTCATAAGACTCAATAGTTTCCAGTGTCCAACTCAGCCAACTCCATAAACAGTTCTACCAGTACATCTTCATTACAATGATGCTTACCCATGCACATAGGTTAAACCCCCCCCAGAATTAACTTCTCCACTGACACCCTCCCCCAGTGAACATGAGAGTATCCAGTCTCTAGGAGAACACATCTGCCTGGCGAAACTGGACATTGGAAATCAAATGATTTACAATTCGTCTCTGTCAATCATGGCTCTTGTATAATCCAGTTTTAATCTACTCAAAACATCCAGATCACTGCAGAATTACACAACCGCACATCCTCGTCCCACTAGAGGCTTCAAAACCCACTGTCACGAGGAAAAAAGTGCCTAGGAAAGAATCCGCTGATTTTTGGAGTCTTCAGTGAATGTCACGTAATTTATCAGCCACTCCTACTTGCTCCAAGAT
The DNA here is from genome assembly GCF_059453375.1 of Lepisosteus platostomus. Lineage (NCBI taxonomy): Eukaryota > Metazoa > Chordata > Actinopteri > Semionotiformes > Lepisosteidae > Lepisosteus > Lepisosteus platostomus. Next base: position 17,943,522 of record NC_142623.1, read on the forward strand.
ATAACAGGATGCTCTGAGAAACAATTTTGTGATCTAACCCAGGGAAAGCATTTCAACCCCGGTACTGGGGTGGGGGGGGAGGGCGTTGAATGTCTGTTGGTTTTCAAAGTCTAGTTAAAACAGCAGCAATTGGAAGAAGCAGTTAAATTTGGTCCTGTCAGTGCAGTAACCACAATATTTAGCTTGTTAAATAGCTGGGTTGGGGTGAAAACCTTCAAAATACATCAAGACTGGACACTCGTGGCCCAAAAGGAACAAAAACCATGCAATTTGAACAGATCAGGCTTAAAAGCAGCAGCCTAAATACACACAAAAGCTAAAACAGAATTGTGTATTTGTAAGGGTATCTCACCAGCAATTGCCTCAACTTTCTTCAAGTAGCAAAGTAATCAGGTCGTGTGGCAGGCAGTTTCAGCACAGCCAACAAGAGGCAGATGCTCATACAAGAGCCTCGCAGACCTCCCCTCTACACTTACCAGACATCTGAAGCCCAAAAACACATGATGGGAGAAACAGCTGAGAGCAGGCATTAGCAGATTCCAAGTGCTTAAAATGTTAAAATCCGTAACGTTAGAACTCCGGGCTTAAAACGGAGTTTTGCACTTTAAAAAAACAGAGATCAGACCGTTTTGAATTTATACTTTAAGTTAACCGTTTCACAAGTAATCATGTCGGTTGCATTCAACCGAAAGGTTAACAATTCAATCTCGGTAAACGAATGCTTTAAAATCGTGATCGAGGTTGTCACCGCACTGTGGCGTTGACCAATGAGCTTATGAATCGAGGTATCAAAAGGAGAATTTTGGAAACCCACGCACGGCTACTCAATCACTTCCAACTGTCACCCTCAGGAGCTCCACATGAATCTATGCCAGATGGTTAATTTACAAATGTATATAAAGCATATTTGTGGGGATTAATCTGGGGTTAAAGCGAGCTACACGATTTAATAATTGTGAAAAGAGACGCGCCCCCCTCGGGCACAAACAGCGGAGCACCCATCACCTCGCCGCCATCTTTCCCCCCGAAAATACAAAGCACACAAAGAGCATGGTGGTCTTTCCGGGCGATGAGGACGGCACACGCGTTCGCGTAGACACCCCAGTTGGAAAAGGGGGGCAATCAGGTCCGGCGGGCACCAATCCGGCCCGATTGAGGCCATCGCCATTACCGCACGCCCCCCCGTGTCTCTCTCCAGCTCCTCGTGTGGCACAAATGCCGAAGCCGCCATTTTGTTCAGAGCCGGAGCGCAGCCGAGGCCAGGGCAGCAGCGAGCTGCTACAGCTACACCGGCCGGGGGAGGAAAGACGCCGGCTGCAGGAACTAAACCGCACCGCCCAAGGCTTGCCGTCTGCAGAGCTGCGGACTGGACGGGTGTTTCATTAACCGACCCTTCTAATCTCGGCTCCACATCGTCGGGTTTTTTGCTGCAGAAAAAGGCCGTGATCTTAGAATACAAAAGTGTAGCTGCAGCAAAACCATGCCATTTTAGCCCACATCAAATTTACTGGATGCTATATGAGGGAAGGCAACCGGACAGATTAACCCTCGGTTGTTTTTCTACTATTTTGTAAGGATTGATAGATATGCACTAAGGTTTAGGTACCAATCAAAGGTTAAATAAAGTCACCCCGTCCCAGCACTCCCCAATCACAGGTAAACAAAGCGGTGAAAAGTGTACGATATACCCGCGGGTTCTACATAAGCACTGGACACGTTCGCAAAGGGATTCAAACACACCAGTAAAGCATGAGATGTGTAAAATTCTAAAAAAAAAATCATTTTGCATTCTCACCTTATCAACGAAAACCGCCGCGCCAGACGACCAACACTGAGGACAGCAGCCGTCCGCGTCACCCAGGGTCTCAACTGGTAGAGAGCGAGCCTGCACGTCACCAAGGCAACAGCCAATCCGAGTAGCACGTTCGTCGCCGCAAGAGGACGTGACGTCAGTGAGATTTTACTACGACTTCTTTTCAGAAAAAGAAACAACCCAAACAATACGGCCGAGCGTGTCTTTTATGGTTTATTTTCCCCTGGAATTACTTTAATGTTTTACATTAAAGAAAGATAACCGTTTATTTAATTGTCAACATTCGAGTTCCAGGGAGCTAATCGTTGTTATTTCTTTCTTTAAAAATGGGGGTCCATGTCGGTTTAGTAAAAATATAAAAACTTAGAATTTATGTGTAAGATTCCACACGAGCGTTTCTGGGTAGAAAACAGCTCTGTTGTCAGAATTACTCACCCCGTCGGGTTGGAATCTCTGGTTATAGAAAATTATATCTTATCAGAGAGTTTTCAAACAGAAATACATTGCAACAAAATATTTCCCTACCACTTGCATTGGATCCTTCTACAAACAATGAAGATAGACTGTCTGAGTGATTGAATTATCTCATAAATTATATATTAGTGCCAAACTATAACAGAAGTTATTTAAATGGAGAAAGTTCTGTAAAAAGCGAGCTATAGAGTTACACAAGAGAAGGCAAATGTTTAAAAGAGGCTTGGGTAGTTCTAGGCCACTCTGGCACACCTCCACACTCTTCAGTTCAAATCAGCTCAACCAAGCAGTTAAGATCAGATGTGTAGTAAAAGACAGAGAAGCAAATTTCCCATCTCTACATCTGAACAGGGGATCTAGAGGGTCTGGATGAGGTTTTTATATAACCACCGTTATAAAGTGACCTGTAACCTTCAACCCTGTAACTCACCAGTGCTTCCAGTGTGTCAGAACAGGTAATAGGAGTGTCTGCTGGGCACCAGGTTCTGAACCAGAAAGTCAACTCCTTTTCAGGAGCTCTTTCCTCATAGCAATGCTCTCACCTCAACATAGACTGCAAACTACCAAACTAACAAGAGCATTTAAAATGAGCAGACCTGCCTGTGAACAGATCCAGTTTGTCAAATTAAATCCCAGTGCTGAGCTCTGTGCAGGAGTGCTGATTATACACTGTAGCCTTGAGAGGAAGATATCTTCTGTTTATGTCTTTGGTAAGAGGTTTCACAGGGGGACAGATCCATGGTCCCAAACCTAAGGTTGACAGATTCTCCTGACCGAGGTTTTTCAATAGCAAGGACCAAGGTTCATCAGGAAGTGAATGGAGACACTAAAGAGTGGCGGCAGTTTCACTGTAGTTTAACACTTCAGGCACCTTTGCACTATTTATCAGAGTTTAGATGCTGCCCTGAACATAACCTCCTACTGACCTACTTGATACGTGTTGGTTTTGGGTCAATGAGCTATAGATTCGCAGTTCTGTGTGACACCAGTGGTCAGTCTGTAACACCCACCTCAAAGATGAGTCTTTGTGCATCCATTCGACATGAATACTTTACCCGAATCGGAAAAAAAAACAGATCGAACATGCTTGCTGCTTTGAATGTTTTAGCATTCGTTTTATCTTGAATACAGTTTGAGTCGGTGAAAAAACCGTCACTGCAGAGGAAACGGCGGAGTTGTAAACGGAGCAGACAGAGCACTCAGAAAACTTACAGTTCCAGCTTCCCAGCACCAGAGGGAGCCCTCTGGTGATGGGAAGCTGGAACTGTAACACAGAGCAACAGGAGTACATTGTGAGCTGTTAACTGCTGCAAGAAAAGGACACAACAAGAAGTTTATTTTGAAATTTGCTCTTCACAAAAGAAAGTACGGTGTTAAACGTATGCAGTAGGTGCTCAAGAAGAGACAACACAGTCAAGTTTAGGCCTGGCAACAGAAGACAACAATAGAAAAAGATGTTTTTCCTTATTAAATATTTTAACAATGTAATCTAATAAGAGTAATGTTGAATGCGACCCCGCTTGTGTTTAAAGACAACACAACCTTTATCAGGTTTCTTTGATAACAGAAGTCTTGTTAGAAAAACACTGTTACCGTTTGTTAACTTTTCCCTCTTTGAGCATCAACTGTGTAATACCGGTTATTTTTTTAGCATGTCTTTGAAAACAAATGGGTTTTAGTCATATTTCTCTGTCTTAATATTCAGCATAGAGAAGAGATTTTCTCCTCTATTTCACTGTATATTTCTACTACGACGTAATTTATACGGGAGCAAAGTGATTTATAGTTTGTGCAAAGCCCTAGGTGGGGATTAAGGGGGTTCTTAATTTCGCTGAGTAAATGATACCTTTTGTAATGATAATCGTCATCACCATATCGGATTTAGTCTTCCCTCATCTGCCTTCGAAAACACTTATATTCCCGGCCAGATCTCTTATCTCCCAGTTGTTGTTCATGTACGTAAAGCGCAGAGTTCAGGACCACGGAGAGATACATACAACCACACTTTTTTAAAAACCAGTGTAATCCAGTCATGTATGGAGAGATACATACAGCCACACTATTTTTAAAACCAGTGTAATCCAGTCAGCGTGACTCGGGAAAAGCTTGGAACGGCGTTTTTTAATCGTAATGTATCTCAAATTTACATTGACATTAGCGTAAGGCAGTCGACGAAGAGTTGAATCGAGTAGAACGGCAAACTCTTCTGCTTTTCCTCTACGACAAGGTCAATACTCGAAAGAGGAGTTTCGCTGTGCATTAGGAAAAGGTCTGCGGCCACGTCTCTCTTCAGCAGTGGGATGGTAGCCTGAGACTGCCGAGAGGGTTGATGTTCACTTTTAAAAATGTATTTTAAGTGATAAGGCAGTTTTATTTTTAATGTGTTTCGCATGGTTACGCTGTGTTCGAGTGTTTTTCTTTTGCTATTACCAAAAGTAAAAAAAAAAGTAGTCTCGAAGCACTCTTTCGTCTTTCGAAAAATAAATAGAAAAATAAAAAATATTTATGATCAGTTTTCTTCTGCTCTTCGTTAGTTGCACTGTTTTTTTCTTCATGTTGCGTGGTATTTCCCCCCGAAAGACACAGGAAAGACACTTCGCTTTAGCTGCCCCACTTGGCTTAGTGCCAGGTACGTTTAGCGCACGAAACAGCTAAACGCCTCGTCGCCGAGAGAGCAATTCAATTACGTTTCCGCGATTCCGTTTTTTTTCTTCTGCTCATCACAAAAATCTAGCTTCCGAAGAAAAAGCGTGTATATACATTAGTTGCGATGCCAACTATATCTGAGTCTGTTCTGACAAAACAAAGTAAACAATCAGGGAAGATAATGTGAATAAAGACACGCAGTTTCCCTGAAATGTTCTTTAGATCACAAACATTACCCTGAATGACTTTAGACATGCGTGTGTAACTCCTTTATTGTTTGAATGACATTTTAACTATCAGTAAGCTATACCTTTATTAACCTTTCGGAGATACCAGATCCCCTGTGTAAAGATTAAGATGGAATTTATTTCCTTTAATAACTAAAAGCATTTAATTGGTGAATAGTACAGGAAATGTTTGCTTTTAGAATTTTTATAAGTTAATTGTCTGTTTTTAACCTTATGGTAGTGGAAGAACTGAATTGAGTGTCATGGAAATATAACTATCAAGGAAGCCACAAGAGAGAGTTCTCACCTGAGTAAGGTCTTTATTTCAATATTGCAATATTGGGAGCCCTGCTGCAACCAGTGCAACCAGAGCATAAGACGTTGCGCTGTAAAAAAGCTCAGCGCTTTGTCCCTTTCTAAAACTTCCCCTTTCCCTAAGAGAAAACAGATTACATCATAAAGCGAGAGAAGAAGCACCACTAGATTTGTTATTCAAAGCTTATCAGTTACTTTCGGCTAATTCTAATGACCCAGACAGCATACCTGTATATTGTTTTGGTACATTGTCTTCTAAAGTAACCTAAACGGTGTACTTTGTTGATGCACTGTTTTCTAAAATTCTGCACGTACTGTAGCACAGCAATTACATCCTTGAAATATATTTTCTAAAAGCACCAATATATTTTTTGCAAAGCTCTCTACATTTTAAGAATCAATTTACTTATTAGATTTCCATTTCATGAGTGACGTTGAATATGGTTTTGTACTATCATTGTATTATTGTTGTATACGTTTCTGAACTTTTGATGTGTAGGAAAAAATATATATTCTGATGAGAAAAAGAAACACAGCATTTTCTGAAATGAGAACTCTATAGTTATATCTTATGTACTTTCACAAAAAGTTGTCAATTTGTTTTAAGCCCCCTGACCAGCAATACAGCTTGTGCAGTGAGGCATTGCAACTTGCCAATTACACGAAGCTCGTTAGCTGCACTTTTACCCAACAAGGTCCAGGTGGAACAATGCCAGATCAGGTCACCTTTAAAAAGGCCTTAATTCAAAGCTTAGGTCACTGCAAGAAAAAGGCCACACTACGTCAGTTTTCTGTGCATTTCATAATGCCTCAAATGTCACCAGAAGCAAGGGAGAGGGCCATTGACATGCTACAGGCAGGCATGTCATGTGCCAACTGTACAAAATTTACATTGTGTATTAGGAAAATGTCCCGTTATTTATTTCAACAAAATGAGTCAGGCTGGAAATATTAAAACTTCACCTCAGATAACCCCCACTCTGATTGGCAAAAAGATCATCTGCTGATCCCCAAGAGGCAACATTAGCTACAGCCATTCTCCCATGGGAACTCTTTGCAGTGATCAAGAACCTGCAGTGGTTACGTTTCATTCAGGCCTTAATTCAAAGCTTAGGTCACTGCAAGAAAAAGGCCACACTTAGTCAGTTTTCTGTGCATTCCATAATTCCTCAATTGTCACCAGAAGCAAGGGAGAGGGCCATTGGCATGCTACAGGCAGGCATGTCATGTGCCAGTGTTGCCCGACCCTATGGAGTAAGCTGCGTCCTGACTGCAGAGAAGGTTTCAGCAGACCAGCAGGACAGATGACCATCCAAGATCCGGTCACCCTCGAGTGACCACACCAGAGCAGGACCAACACATCAGACTGGTCCATCTGAGAGATCGTTCCAGATCTGCCACCCGTACTGCTGCTGAAACTGCTGGCAGACACAATGCCCGGACAGTGACGCAGTGACAGGACAGTGAGGCTCCATGCTGCTGGCCTTCGAGCAAGGCGACCTGTCAGAGGCCCTCTGCTCACACCCGACTGGCTTGGGCCAGACAGAGGCTGCGATGGACTCGTCAGCAGTGGCATCAGGTCCTCTTCACGGATGAGTCGCTCTTCAGCCTGTTCCACTCAAGAAATACTACAGTTAAAAATAAGATATTTCTTTCAAGCTACTTAAGATATTAGACTTTAACTGGAGACTCTATTGTCTTAACCCTAGTAAGTTTTTTACATTTCTATGTGAAAGAATTAAATACTACAAACATTTTAACAGTGTAACAAAACTAGGAGCACAAATGACTGATTTTATATTGTTTTAAGGACAATTGACTAATAAACAATTTTTGCTTTCAAATTGTTTAAAGGTATTTTGAACGGATGTTTAATTTTGTTCATAGGACTGTGGGATGAGACAATGTTAAATTTATTCATTTTGGGACTATTTCTGTAAATCAATGAAAAACTGAATTAATTTGCCCGTTTTAGTGGCAAAAGATAACTCTGAATTTTCTCTCCACAGGCATTTTCAAAAGGGCTAATAAAGTTGCTAATGCCAACTGAAACAACTAATAATGAAGACACCAAGTGTTAGGCTAGTCCACAGCTCAGAACACAAGGAATGGACCCTATGCAGGTTCCAAGGACACAAAGAACCAAAACAGTAAATGAAAGTAATCCAAGGCCAGGGTCAAAAGGTGAGCAGGGAGTCCAGAGCAACAAGGAGAAATCCAGAATCAACATCCAGGAACAATATCCAAAAAGTCAGAGTCAAGGGGCAGGCCAAAATCCGAAAACCAGGTAAGCAGTTCAGGAGAAAAACAAAAGATCAAGGGCTGAAAACACCAAACTGACAAAAACCAATTCAGAAAGCTACAGACAGAACTCAGGAACAGAGAAAAGGTGAACATTGAACAGGGAGGAAAACAGAAGCAGGAGACAAAAATAGGAACCAGGGAAGAATGTACCAAAGTCTCAAACAAGCAACCAGAGTAGTGGAAACAATAGTAAGCACGGCTTGAACCATGAGCAGGGTTTAAGTACGCTGGAGCAGGGGAGCCGTGGTGAGCTGGGACACTAGGGGAGTAATGTTTGGCTACAGACATCTGCTTGTTCGGATCCTCGGCTGTGTAGTCGGAGTAGGCGATAGAGGTTTGCGTGCCCTCTGGTGGACAGATGGTGGAATCGTAACACTAAGTGTATATTACTATAATAGTTCTGTCATTTTTATGTATATCATGACAGTACATACAAAAAAATGTCCCATCCGATATCTGACTATATATAAACCCTCTGTTGTGTTGTTGCTTTGTTTTCAATTGCATTTGCAATTGATTTGTATTAAACATCATACAGTATTCAGAAACCCTGTCTATTCTGCACTCAGAAACAGCTGCAAATGCACAGAATTCTGTCAGCCTACAAGACTGAATCTAGAGTGCTGTCAATCTGGACACTCAGTGGCCTCTCTGTGTGATGTCCTACACAGGCAAGAATGATAGCCGAGTATTTACACAACAGGTTAAAGCTCTAAAGGATATGGGATTTAACTCACATTATAATAATTGTGGAAAATATACTTGTTTTATTTATAGCTCATTGCTCCTTGCAGTTCATTTAAACACTTATGGTCCAATTATATCTTTGTGAAGTAATTGAATTTGCTATAAAGGCAGTACTGTTGTCTGTTCAATTACTGCTACACAAAACATGTATTTCTGAGTTATTTATTTTCTTAGCAGGTGCCCCTATTCCGGAGTTACGAATATATACTGTACAAAATTTACATTGTGTATTAGGAAAATGTCATGTTATTTATTTCAACAAAATGAGTCAGGCTGGAAATATTAAAACTTCACCTCAGATGACCCCCACTCTGATTGGCAAAAGGATCATCTGCTGATCCCCAAGAGGCAAAATCAGCTACAGCCATTCTCCCATGGGAACTCTTTGCAGTGATCAAGAGCCTGCAGTGGTTACGTTTCATTCAAGCTGTCAAAGGTACAAGATTAGGTAGAGATAAGGACTGAGCTGTCTTGACCTGCGGGTCAAAGGTTATAGTTCAGTGGTTCCCAACTGGGTCTGAAATCCAACAGTTTTTTAAGGTCCTCCTAAACCCTGAAGAGCTCTTCACTGGGGAGACGTATTAAACTGATCCAAACTAGTAAAAAATCCCTGTCAGGGTAACATTCAATATAACAAAGACAACAGGTAATACACAGTAACAGACCATGTAATTCGGTCGTGTTGGGAACTGTGACAGGATGTGTTGGCTGCAAAAGAAAAGGCAAAAGTCCATTCTGTTTTTAAGAAGAGACTGGCGTATGTGACTGGGTGGCATCGTGTTTAATAGTAGTGCTGGGGCCGTGGGTTCAGTTCAGGATATGCGGTACTGTCTGCATGGAGTTTGTTCTTTCTCCCTGTCTTTCTAGGGATTTCTTTCAGGCTCTCTGGCTTCCTCCCATATTCCAAAGATATATTAGCTTTTGGGATATTTGGCCCTAAAATGTGAGTGTGTGCTCTGCAGTGGACGGGGCAGGTCCAGGGTGTATGCCCCAGCCCCCGGCTTGTGCCGTTGCTCCTCTGCAATCCTGAAACGGGAGAGGTTAGAATTGTTGGATGAATCGAATAGCGTCCGAACGTCCTAATCCTTAAACTCTCAAAACCAGAAAAAGCCGATCATATCAAAGCAGATACTTAACGAATTCACACATAGCTCAAATTACAGAAACAATAACAAACCCACCCTCTTTCATCAACTTCCATTTTCGATTAGAATAAAACGCGAAATGACATCCAAGGTACAGTATGTTTTTTAATCCACTGTAAACACGTCTGCAAAAATAATTTATTAATCAGTCTGAATTTGTCGATTCGGCACTGAAAACCGCTTTGCTAAAACATGATCTGCGGTAATTTCTCGGTTGTTTCCCTGTCGTAAACGCGACGCTCCCAAGAGAAGTACTGATTTTAATTGTTCTAGCGCGGTAATTGTAAAACGCAGTTTTACTTGACTTTTTAAAAATAGATTTGATAAACCAAAGAATAATAGATTGCCTGATAAGGGAAATTATTATCTTATGCTACTCTGTGTAATTTTTTTTCGATTCTCGAAAGTCTCTCCAGATGATTATATTTTATTCAACAGGTTACCAAGATATTTCATTGTTTTGTGGAGTGTGCATGTCTGTCTTTCTCTGTGTAGGTTTAACTGCTGTGAGGTTACACTGACCAGCCGGAGCTGCAGATAGCTTCAAAATCTTTTGAAAAGCTACAGCTGACTTGATGTGTTTGCGACATGAAGTCATTAATCATCCTTGTACTGGTTCTTCAGGGTGTTAAAGGTAAGATACCTGTTAAACTCGGCGATACTGCTACCATGTAAATAAGAAAAGCAAAACGAATATTTGAATTGGAAGTTTAAAACCCGAGATTTATCCGCATATCTCTTCTTCTCTTTTCAGTATTGAAGAAACCCTTACTTGTTCCTTATTTATTCACATTAGCTGTTTATAATAAAGAGCCTTTTTACTTTAAAGAAGAACAAACTACATTTCAAAATAAAATGTAATAAAATTATTTTTTTTTTCACTTTCGCACGACTGTAGACATCTATATGAGAAGAAAACGTAATTACAGACCAGGCATAGTATGGCTTTGAATTCACTTTAAGAACGTCAGCAGAAAAGGCTAGTTTCAATTTCTCGATTCAGTACTTGCAAAACCGGTTTGCTAAACAAATTCTGCGTTCATCTCTCTGTTGTTTCTGTATCGTAAACACAACGCTATAAAAGGAAGCACTGCATTATAATCACTCTCCGCAAGAGAAACGCTGTTTTACTTTACTTTTAAAAATACTTTTGATAAAACAATAATTAAATGGTAAATACGGGAAACTGTCAGTTAGTGCGGTTCGATATAAAATCTTCCGATTCTCGAAAATGTCTCTCCAAAGAAACACTAAAATTACAAACGTTTTTAAAATTGTTTTATTGAACCGTATTTTATCTACCTCAGAACGCGGAGGCACTCGAGAATTATGCAGAATGGTAGCTTTATTGAACAGCAAAGCTTCCAAAGAACAGCTAACTAAACTAATCTAAACTACTTCTCCCGGAATCACGTAACGTAACCCCCCCACACCCCCTGTTAAAAGAGAGGTACAACTAACGTTCAGTTCCACAGTACACCACATCCCTTACCCCTAATCCACATAGTCCTTCACCCCCACAGAGGGGCCCGATGCTGATGTCTCGTACAGGGGACACTATACCTTTCACTCTGTGGTGGTGTCCATAGCTGGTGAAACAGGGACAGGAATAGAGGGTGTGTCCGAGTGGACAGAGTGGTCCAAACATCCTGAATCCTCAACACTAGACAATTTCAAGCTATCAGGCTCAACCGGCAACCATCCCTGCATCTGATCCACATGGCGGCGATGAGTGCGGCCATCAGCCGTCACTGCCCTGTATGACAGTGGTCCTGTTGCCTCCACCTCTGTAGCAGGCACCCACTTTGGGCCCCCAGCGTCACTACGGATTTGCACCTGATCCTGTAGTTCAAATCTACGAGCTACACCCCCACTCTTTGAAAACTTGTGCGTATCGTTGTACAATAGCCTGTGCTGAGGGCTGTATGATCTGATTTACTCCTGTAACCTTGATGCCAGGTTGTTCAAAGCAGTCACGCCCCAGCAAACTAGTCCCTCTCCCTTTGATGATGAGCAGTGGTAATTTGCATCGCTTATTATGATATTATACATCCACCCTGATCTCTCCCACCACTGTCTGAGTTTGGTTTATTTCAGGCGGTGTGTTGGGCAACAAATACTGATACGTTGCATCATTTAGAAGTGAGCAGGCTGATCCCAAATCCACTTCCATTTTATATTTCTTGTTCCTAATCAAGACTTCTGCATAATACGCCATTCTCCTTTGTTCTCTTTGATGTACGCTGTAAATTCTATACTCCTGACTGTCATTCTGGACACACCCAATCTGTCCCGTGAGCTCCTCATCCTCTGTTTCAGTCACTGAGACCAGTTTACTGAGATCCGTCTCATCTGGCAATCTCCTCTTTTGTTGCGGTTGTGGCACACAGCTGTAGAAAAGTGACAATCATTCAGATCGTGTAAACCTCCACATTGAAAACAAGGTTTTTCTTCATGTTCTCTGCTGTCATACTGAGCCCTATTTTTTCTGGTTTCCTTAGGTCTGATGCACCTCCACTGGTATTAGAGTGCTTGTTTCAGGTTTTGGCCTCAACTGGCGAGAATTTATGGTGGCTTTTTCTGCAGCCAGTGCTTTTTCCTCAGCCATTTTAAAAGTTAGTGTTGGTTCTGCCAGTAGGTGGCGCTGCAGCGCTTCATCATGGATGCCACACACTAACGTGTCTCGCAGCATGTCCTCCAGCTGGTCTCTGAACTCACAATGCACTGACAATTTCCTCAGTGCCACTATGTAGCTTGCTGTGGGTTGGTCTGGCTGCTGTGTACGATGATGGAAATAAAATCACTGCACTATAGTGGACAGCTTCGGGTCATAATGTTTTCGGAAGCACTCAATTCATTCTGCATAAGCTACTTCAGTAGGTTTTCTTGAGGCTACAAGAGATCTGAGCATTGAATATGTAGCTGCACTGCAAACGTTAAAAGAACTGAACGTTTTTTTTTCAGGTCTCACAAAGTCATTTGTGTAATAAGTCTACACTATACATGATGTTGCATCTATTCAGTAACTGACTTTCTTCTGTTGTCACCTTCATTTAATATACTCCCTACGGAAATCCAAGAGGGTCATTTATGTTAACACATATCCTTACAATACTCCAGTCTTTCTGCATATTCCAGCCACAAACTCTCTCTGTTTGCCATAAACTCTTCCATACGTCCAATAGTCGCCATTTTAGACGATGTTTATGCCGTCAGTATCTGTACAAGCGAAAAGGCAACCGACACTCCTGTGATAACCATCGTGGCATAAAGGATGGCATGATGGCTCATGTGCTGGATGATGGTGAGACCTCAGAAACCTTCCCTGTGACAAATGGAGTAAAGCAAGGGTGTGTACTTGCCCCGACACTGTTCAACATGATGTCCTCAGGCATGCTGTCTGATGCTTTTTGCAACAGTGAGGAAGGCATCCACATCAGATACAGGAAAGCAGTCACCAAGGTGAAGGAGACAGTTGTCAGGGACTTCCTATTTGTCGATGATTGTGCACTCAATGCTGCCAGCGAGCAGGACATGCAAGCCAGCATGGACAGTCACGGGATCGACACTCAATGTCGTAGATAGCTTCACCTATCTGGGCAGAAATCAGGCATGTGAACATAAATGAAGAATTGAACTGCAGAATTGCTAAGGACAGTAGTGGGTTTGGGAGGTTGCGAGTCAACGACTGGGAATGTAGACGTATTAGTCTCAACACAAAGCTGAAAGTCTACAAGGCTGTAGTACTTCCAACATTAATTTATGCATGCGAAACTGGACCATCTAGAGCAGACACGTCAGACAATTGAAACATGTCCACATGAGGTGCCTGCACAAACTGCTGAAAATCAGGCAGCATGATAAGATTCCTAACAATGAGGTTCTTGCACCCTGCTGCAGAAGACTCAGGCCTGATGGTGTCCACATGAGGTGCCTGCACAAACTGCTGAAAATCAGGCAGCATGATAAGATCCCTGACAATGAGGTTCTCACCCGCACTCACACCCTGCTGCAGAAGACTCAGGCCTGATGGGCCTGTCATGTCCTACACGTGGATGATGAGTGTCTTCCCAAGAAGCTCTTGTTAGGTGAACTGGCAGAGGGAAAGCGCCCAGTCGGGAGACCCAAGATGCGATTTAGGGATAGTCTAAAAACCTCCATGAAAAGCCTAGGAATCTCTGTTGACACTTAGGAAAGCTTTGTATCTGAACACTCAGCATGGCGCACCGAGATCCTCAAAGGAACAGAGGCTGCAGAAGAACAAAGCATAGCCAAGGCCAAAAGCAAGTGTGAGACAAGAAAAGCCAGAGCGGTCAGCACCTCCACCACAGCAAACCCTGGTCTTAATGCCATATTTGTGGTAGAAACTTCTGTGCCAAGATTGGACTCATCAGCCACCTCAGGACACAATCAAATCAATCTTAATCTCTTGATAGTTTATCGACATCCATGCATAATCGCCCTCATGCGCGGAGCGGTATTGCTTTCCCTGCTTGAGCTTGGTATATGGACATCTTCTGCCTACCTCTTCCCTCCGCCTCGTTTCCAGTATTATATCTAAGAACACGGAGGCACTCGAGGATTATGCAGAATGGTAGCTTTATTGAACAGCATAGCTTCCAAAGAACAGCTAACTAAACTAATCTAAACTACTTCTCCCGGAATCACGTAACATAAACCCCTCACATAACCAATGTTCATAGTACACCACACACAGGTTCTCAAGACATTCAAATGTTTTGTGGATTGTATAGCTGTATATCTGTCTATCTCTGTGTAGTTTTATCTGTTGTGTGGTGATTACGATGACCAGCCAGAAATGCAAATGGTTAAAAAATATTTTTGAAAAGCTGCACTTGACAGGAAGTGTTTGATTGTGACATGAAGTCATTAATCTTCCTTGTGCTGGTTCTTTAGGGTGTTAAAGGTAATCTGTCTGTTCAACTCGGCGATACTGCTCTCGGGTAAATATCAGAATTCACTATCACATTTTAACACAATACTATCTTGTATAAACACACTTTTTTTCTCCATGGTGCCAATAATCTGGTTTTAGCTCTCTTCCAAAGGACCTACAAAAATCTGCTGTCCAGGAGCGGGGACACCCAGGACTAAACTGAAACTGGACAAGGCTCCTGAGTTACGCTCTATTAATTTCCCCTTTAGTGAAGATTTTGATTTTAGTCTTTTCCTTTTACAAGGGACCCCACGTGCTCACGTGCTGACGCCAGCGATCACCGCGCTGCGTGGGAGTGATGTCCGAATCGACTGCCAGTTCCACACTTCAGGGATGAGGAAAGACATTGTTGGCGAGTGGCTCCAGAAGAGACAGGGACGTACAAACAGCATTCACCTGTTCCACCAGAGCCCAGAGCTGTCACACGTTTGGGACCACGGTGTCACTGGGAGGAGCACGATGTTCCCCAGTGCCCTTGCCAATGGAAATGCGTCCCTGCTGATCTCCAATGTGGAAATGACTGACGGGGGCGAGTACACCTGTTTCATTGTGATGGATGGTGCTGGTTACAGAGACACCTCAGTGTTGACAGTAGTGGGTAGGTACAGCCCCACTGTATTCCAGTTACAGTTTGTTGTCGTGTAAATTAAGACTTAGCTCCAATTACTGGAAACGCATTGCAACCGATTCCGTCATTTAGCTAAATTGTATGGGCTCAATTACACCACTGGCTTGATTACAGATTTATTTTATTTTTGATAAAAATAAATATAAATTAAAAAAGGTAGAGTACCTGTGAGAAATGATTTTGGGCCAGTCATTGTTTGGAGTACCACCTTAAGAATAAAGTCATCCACTACTAGTAAGCATGGAACAGCTCTTTCACAATGTTTCAAAAGGAATGCATACTGTTTATTTTATTTATGGAAAGTTGTTTTCTCCTTAAGTTTTTTATTGCTCCTTGAAATTGAGCAGTTGGAGTGGTCAGCAGTGCTGTGCTTTGGGAAGGGCAGGGCTGTTCAAGGTCTGACACACAGACTCTCTCACTCTCTGCAGCCTCCTATGAGCAGCCAGAGCTGCAGCAGGTCCTGGAGCAGGAGGCTGTGTCGCTGAGCTGTGTGTCTCGGAAGGGGTTTCCTGCAGCTCTGGTGAGCTGGATTGACGACAGGGAGGAAAGTTACAGTCAGGAGGCCATCACAGAGCTCACACTGACCCCAGAGGGGCTGTATGATGTGCACAGTCGCCTCAAGAGAGCTTTCACCTCCCAGCGCAGGGTCTGCTGCATCATCACCAACAGCCCCCTGCAGGAGAGCAAGAGGAGCTGCGTTCAGCTCGGAGCAGGTAAATCACTAGAACATCAGCAGGCACTTCTCTGAGCAAATTATTCTCATGAGGAGTGGTGTCTAAAAATTCTGTGCAAACAACTGTCAAACACTGTCAGAACTCTGTAGAGTGAACCCGAACCCTAACCTAGGTCAAGCCACAGAAGTAAGCAAGATAGTTAGAACAACTAAAATCTTGTCAGATATTGTTTGTTCCAAACATTTCAGCATTTGGGTTTCTGTTGCAACCATGCTTGTGTTCCTGTAAAATTCCATCGTATTTTGTAAGGATGGATATTCTATTTTAATTCCCTGTCCTACAATATTACCAACCAATTCACACAAAGATGAATTCTCCTCTACACATCCACAAGTACTGTTGACTGAGAAAATGTCTGCCAGGTACTACACAAGTGTGTGGTTGACATGGGCAGATTTAAAAATGAACTACTGATATGCCAATTTTTAAAATCTAACAAGAAGCTTGGTTTTTTCCCGCTTTAATATATATCTGCTTAGTTAATAATTTCTCTGGTTTCTGCTTTTCTGCAGCTGTAAGGATTAAAGAACACTCACAAACCTGTTTAAATGATCACTTATGTCTCTTTCAGAGCAACAAGAAGATGGCAGAACACGAGACATTTACACTCTGATGGTGTCTGTGATGTTTGTAATAGTCCTACTCATTTTATTATATTGTTGGTATTGTCGAAAAAGAACACCACAGAAGTCACCTGGTAAGCAGAAGTAATTGTAAAATACAAATATTTAAAGAGAAACCTCACATCTGTTCTGCTTAAGCTGACCTGACTAATTGAATTTAACGTGTGTGATGTTTAAATTGTTCTTGATTTATGCATCATATTTCATAAACTCTTACTTCTTAGGTGCATTAACGTGCTGTAGCTTGATCTAGTCAGAGCTGAACAAGTAAGCAGACAGGGTCTGGTCAGTAAGGGGACAGGAGATCACTGAGGAAAACCTGGTTTCTACTCCAAGTGGTGATGCTGGACCAGTAGGGGGCACTCTTCCCCAAACCAGTGCCCCAGTATAGTGACAGGGTGCACTGCTCTGTAAGAGATGCTGTTCTTTAGACATTAACCACATAATCATGACTTCTGTTGATCATAAGCTGATTACTGATCACTGTTTAATTACTGTTAAAGCTGATCAATGAGCAGGACATTATGGGAAGTGTGTATCATGCACTGCAGTGATGGCAGTTTTGACTAATATGTAAAGCAATCATGCTACGTATATGTCAGGGAACTGGCAGGTAGTTTTATGAGGATCCTATGCGTAGCTGTGAATTCTGTGGGATGCAGAGGCAAACAAAATCATAATCCAGAAACAAGGTAGATTGGAGAAGCTATAGATCAGATAAGATAGACCCGAGACAAAAACGCGAACTAGAAAGCTCTAAAGAGGCTTCTCAACAGGGTTGGTGCGTGAGGGAACTTTAAATCCCGAAGGGAGAGGGATGTGGTTGGATAATTGGTTAAGGAATGAGAAGCTATGGAATCTGGTGCCTGTGAGAATGGGATGGGTTCGGTTAGGAATGAGATCATGAAACAGTGGGTATGGGAATGAAACGGCGTTTGCGAGGTAGAGTGCGGGACGTGACAATATAGGTTTGAAATAATCATGTTGATAAACTTTGGCATGGCTGAGGACCTGGTACTTTCATGTGGCGGAGTTATCTGCTGTCCTTCCTTCAGCCATCAAAAAGGACAAAAATCAATTGTGTCCTTTTGAAGCCCAGTATAAATATTTTAGATGCATTAAACCAAGATCGCTGCCTTCAAATAATCAAACTTCTGTCAGTTACAATTAACTGTACCTGCAACTAGAACTCACAGTAAGGCTTATAAGCTTTAAGGTTGCTTACCGCTTGTTACAGAATTTCTCTGAATATTACGTGTCTTTTTCTCAGGTGCTGCAGAGAAAATCCGCAAGCGAATCGGTAGTTTTTCACAGCCAGTTACTATTCGGATGCTTTCTCCGAGATATCAAGGACTGTCCTCCCTGCTAAACTCTTGCCTGTATGTTTATAAAGATAAAGAGCCGTACCAGAATGTAGCAAACTCTCGTGCTCCAGCACCTCTTGGTACTCAGGCTCTGGAAAAACAGCTCACTGAGAGCATCACTTTGAAGAAAGAACAGCTATTTGAAGTAGTGGAAGACGAAACATTCTGGAGCCCTAAAGATTCAAGGGATGTGTATTTATCCAGATGGAGGGATGAGAGAAGTAAAGACTTCATCAATGTATACGTACACAGGTATGAAAACAGATTTATCAACATTGCTCAGGTTTCAGTTTTATTTCATGATACATAAAGATGCCTGGAGGTGAACTGAAGTAGGTCCGTAGCCCACAGAATCTTCCAGAAAGAGATGACAAGGGAGGCATTTTTCACTGAAGACTTTAGAACAGTCTCTGAATTTTGCCTCCTGTAAAACCTCAGTATTAATCATGTACCAGGAGGGATTGCCTGTAGCACAGAACACTAATAAAACACCTCATGATTTTGTGCATCCCCCTGAAAAGAGAAATGTCAAAATAATTGGTACAATGGAATGTTTTAGTGACTCTCTTACCACTTCATTGTAAAACTCAAAAGGAAATAAGACTTGCTGTTAAAGATTCTTCAGAAATTCAAAATTGATTGCGCTGAAGCAGTGAAGGATACACTCAGGAAGCAAAACTATTCCACAATTTCATGTCAAATACATTTCATCCCTACTCTGAGACTGTCTGCACTTTTTTCTCCAAAAACCTATTTCATCCACTCTGCACCATGTATACTATGTACATTAATTTTTGTACTGTTTTTCCACAGGGGTAACATGAAACTAAGTGATGTTTTCCAGGAAGAAATTAAGCAACTTTTTGAAGACTTGAAGCTACTGACAGGTACTTTATTGCTTAAAATCCACACATGACCCTTCTGTTTGATTGGTATACTTTCTCATTGTGCTTGTCAGTAGTGTATAGGATTATTATAGATTTTAGTGGAATAATTCTGGAATTTTTAATTCACTTAATGAAAACATAATAACTTGGAGTGACATTAAATTTCTACAATCTTGAAGACGAAACCAATAGTTCTTTGTCCTGGTGCTGGTAATATACTGTATATGTGCTCATCATTACCTTTCATGGAATATGGCTGTTAATATGCATTTCAGTGTGGCACGTCCCCTTTAAGTAGTGTGGCTGTGCAGGAATTGCACATGAAGCCTTAATTACAGGGAGATACAGAACCATGGATTTGGACAATTTGACACCGATGTAATAACTTTCCCAACTCTAGATCCAACACTGGTCCATGACCTACTGACTTTCTATTTCTCTTTTAATACATAGCGCTTGTCTCACCACAATAAAACCTGGAACCTATTTATTAAGGACCTTGATGACAATTAGTATTAAATTCCTCTGATAACCTCATGAGGAGGCCTTGATATTCCTCTCTTGAGTGTCCCTCAGTGTCCCTCTAGTGCCAGAATCCAATACCTGATCCTACCATTCCAGTTGCTTTGTTGCATTATAAAATCCACAGTACAAAACTTAATTTATACTGGAGTGCATCCCGAGCAGCAAATGTACACTAGCAGATATACTTACTTATTACCTGGTAAAGGAAGAATAAGTAAGGGCTAGCAATCACAGGCCATTTCTGAAAGGAAGAAATTGGCCTGTTAGTTTCAACTGTAAGTGGTGTGCAGTCTTTACAGAATTATTTTGTCTCTGTTCCCGAGCAGGGTCGTACCCAATTACTGTGCTGACCATGAAGAACAGAGGAGTGGAAAAGGGGTTGAAGCCTTTTTTTCTCAATCTGGGATGCAGACACGTAGTTTCAGTGCACAACTACATCATCGATGACCACAGTAGAAGCCCAGAAAGAGATATTGACATACTGGATTTCCTGAACATCTGTCTTGATGAAGCAGAATCACTGAGATCAACACGTGAACTTGACCCATCCCCTTCCAGCTCTGCATCTTCATTAACTCCATTGATAAGCATTTCATTATCAAGGAACAGCAGAACATCCTCTCCCACTAGGTCCGAAGCTCAGACATAAATATGGACAAAGCAGATGTAATAATGAATAATTCCTTACACTTAGCGTTTTTCTGGACACTCCACTCAAAGAGCTTTACAGGCAATGGGGACCCCTCCACCACCACCAATGTGCAGCCCCACTTGGATGTTGTGAGTGGAAGGTGCGCCATGTCAGTTCTGCTCCAACTGGTGATACTTTCACACAAACTGATCCAGACCCAGTCTGCCTGAAAAGTGTTCCTAATACCCATTTCATAAATGTCACACAGTTAAATGGTCTGGCTGTCATAATTCAGTTCAACTTATTATATACGACTGTGTTGTAAAACAATAAAAACAAGGAAGACAATCATTACCAAAAGTAATATAGTGTTACAGGAGATAAGATAATTCCTTTACATTGAGAGAGATATTGCAGTGGGGATGAAAGATTTCCTGAGTCTGTTAGTTTTACACCTTTTTCACCTGGGGATATAGAGGGATCTCCAAGATGGGAGCAGTGTAAATTCTCAATAGAGGGGATAAGACCTTTGTATAAATATGTTATATTTAAATATTTAAATTTGCCCCAGTTATTTTGTTACTTACTTTCACTACTTTTCCAGCTAATTACAATTAACGGTCCTGATGTTGCCAAACCAAAAAGTGAGACAGCATGTTAAGACACTTTCAATAAATAACTTGTAGCAAAGTGTTAAAATAGTTCCACCTACCTCAGGTATTTGTCTTAATCCACTCAGCAAGTCAGGAAAACGATGAAACACCGTTTGAGTGAGAAACGTCTCAGGACAAATAAGTTTTTATTCGACATAGGTATAAGGCACTTTATGCAAAGTCAAGTGGAAACATCATCTGTTATGCTTTTCCTCTAGTTCAAGCTCAGTACCCGAAAGAGGCATTTTCCTATAAATTAGGAAAAGGTGTTTTGCACTAAGTCTCTCTTCAGCAGTGGGATTGTAGCCTCAGGCTAGCAAGTGGGTTGATGTTCACTTTGTGACGTATATTTTGAGCCACAGTGCCTTATAGAGCAGTTAAATTCTTTAAATGTGTTTCACAAGGTTATGCTGTGTTTGCGTGTTTATTTTTTTTGCTGTTAAAACAAACAAAAAAAAAGATCTTAAAACATTGTTTTATTCTTTTCCAGAAAATTATGTCATTTGCCAAACCGCTTTATACTATACGGTGTCGCGGGAAGCCGGAGCCTACCGAGCAACTAACGAGCACAAGGCAGGGTACAGAGGATGAGCTCTCAAAGTCTAACCCAATACTTAGCAGTAAGTTGGGACAGGGGGCAAGGTTTAAGTAGGCTCGAGAGGTTAACGAGGTCTGATTAACCTACGCTTCCCTAGAGTGGTTAAGGGACGTACTATCGGTTTGGGTGCCCTCTACTGGAGGGATGCTGGTACTGTAACAGAATATAAGATTTTTCTTCCAAGATGCTTAGGGTATTGGAACAACGTGTGGGTGTCGATTAATTGGACACTCATATGGAATTTATCCATCCATCCATTTTCTAACTGCCTCTCACACTTTTGGGTAACAGGGGAGCTGGAGTCTATCCCAAGAAGCAAGAGGCACAAGGCAAAATACACCATCACAGGGCACGTACGGGCCTAAAAACACTAACCTGAACCAACATGCGGAGAACATGCAAACTCCACACAGATAACACTTTAGGAGTTAATCCCAGGGCCCCAGGACTTTTTTCACTTTGCTATTTGCTATATCACACATACAGTTTATTTAACCTTGCTATATAACCACTGTGCTGTCTCATTGACCCAAAACCAGCAATCAAGTAGGTGCATTGCTAGACAAACACATTTACACTTACCTGTAGCACCAATTTTCCCAGAAGTTTAAGGCTTAATCCTCATACATATTCATTACATTTCAGTGTGAAAGAAATTATTAAACAGTGCACAGATGCCAATACATTTGTTCCAATGTATCAAAACTAGGAACAAAAATGACTGATGCTTTATGTCTCTGTAGGGACAAGGGTCCAAAAAACAACTTTTACTGTAATATTGTGTAGAGCTATTTTGAGAGGATGTTGTTTATGGAACTGTGGGGCAGGGCGTGATTTTAAAACTATTCATTTCTGTCAATCAAGTAAGAAATTATGGAATTTGTAGTGTAATTGTAGCGGCAAAATATAGGTTTGTGTTTTTTAAATAAATTCTCTGTTGTGCCATTGCTTTGCCTTTAATTGCATTTGCAGTTAAAAACGTACAATATTCTGAAACCCTGTTAAATCTTTTCTTGTACTCAGAAACAGCTGCAAATACACAGATGTCTATCAGCCCATAAGACTCTGAATCTAGAGTGCTGTCTGGACACTCAGTGGCCTCTCATCTACAGCCTGTCTGATGTCCTGCACAGCAAGTCAAGCAGAAATGATTCACACAACAGTGTAAAGCACGAGAGGAAAGAGCATTTAAACCACATCTTCATACCTGTTGAAAAATATACTTGTGTTATTTTTAGCACTGCTTTTTGAGGCTCATTTAAACACTTATGGTTTAATTAGATCTCTTTGAAATAATTGGATTTGTTGTATAGGATTTACTGTTGTCAATCCAATTATTGCAACACAAGAAAGGTCCATTGCCTTATTCGCGTCAACAAAATGACTCAGGCTTGAAATATTAAAACTTCACCTCGTATGACCCCCCACTCTGGTTGGCAAAATGATCATCTGCTGATCCCCAAGAAGCAACATCTGCAATCTACAGTATAGTCACCCTCCCATGAGAACTCTTTGCAGTGATCAAGAGCCTGCAGTGGTTACGTTTCATTCAAGCTGTCAAAGGTACAAGATTAGGTAGAGATCAGGACTGAGCTGTCTTGACCTGCGGGTCAAAGGTTATAGAGGTCAGTGGTTCCCAACTTGGTCTGAAATCCAATAGGTTTTTCAAGGTCCTCTTAAACCCTGAAGAGCTCTTCACTGGGGAGATGTATTAAACTGATCCAAACTAGTGAAAAATCCCTGTCAGGTAACGGACAATATAACAAAGACAGCAGATAATACACGGTAACAGACCATGAAATTCGGTCGTGTTGGGAACTGTGACAGTATGTGTTGGCTGCAAAAGAAAAGGCAAAAGAAGAGACTGGCCTGTATGTGACTGGATGGCACTATGGTTAGCATGCTGGGGCCCTGGGTTCAGTTCAGGATATGGGGTACTGTCTGCATGGAGTTTGTTCTTTCTCCCTGTCTTTCTAGGGATTTATTTCAGGCTCTCTTGCTTCCTTCCATATTCCAAAGATAAATTAGCTTTTGGGATATTTGGCCCTAAAATGTGAGTGTGTGCTCTGCAGTGGACGGGGCAGGTCCAGGGTGTATGCCCCAGCCCCTGGCTTGTGCCGTTGCTCCCCTGCAATACTGAGAGGTTAGAATTGTTGGATGAATCGAATAGCGTCCGAACGTCCTAATCCTTAAACTCACAAAACCAGAAAAAGCCGATCATATCAAAGCAGATACTTGAATTCACACATAGCTCAAATTACAAAAACAGTAACAAACCCGCCCTCTTTCATCAACTTCCAATTTCGATTAGAATAAAACGCGAAATGACATCCAAGGTACAGTATGTTTTTTAATCCACTGTAAACACATCTGCAAAAATAATTTAATAATCAGTCTGAATTTGTCGATTCGGCACTGAAAACAAAAATTTGCCAAAACATGATCTGCGTTAATTTCTCGGTTGTTTCCTTATCGTAAACGCGACGCTCCCAAGAGAAGTACTGATTTTAATTGTTCTAGCAATGGAAACGCAGTTTTACTTGACTTTTTAAAAATAGATTTGATAAACCAAAGAATAATAAATTGCCTAATACGGGAAATTATTATCTTATGCTGCTCTGTGTAATTTTTTTTCGATTCTCGAAAGTCTCTTCAGATCATTATATTTTATTCAACAGGTTACCAGGACATTCCATTGTTTTGTGGATTGTGTATGTCTGTCTTTCTCTGTGTAGGTTTAACTGCTGTGAGGTTACACTGACCAGCCGGACCTGCAGATCGCTTCAAAATCTTTTGAAAAGCAACAGCTGACTTGAGGTGTTTGATTGCGACATGAAGTCATTAATCATCCTTGTACTGGTTCTTCAGGGGGTTAAAGGTAAGATACCTGTTAAACTCGGCGATACTACTACCATGTAAATAAGAAAAGCAAAACGAATATTTGAATTGGAAGTTTAAAACCCGAGATTTATCCGCATATCTCTTCTTCTCTTTTCAGTATGGAAGAAACCCTTACTTGTTCCTTATTTATTTACATTAGCTGTTTATAATAAAGAGTATTTTAACTTATACTGTAATACTGTTATAAAACTTAATAGAAGAACAAACTACATTTTCAAAATAAAATGATGTAATGCAGTGGGGGCTCAGGCGGGCGCCCTTGCCGCATTAGGTCGGCCCCGCACCGTCGGGGGCTCGAACCCGTGTTTCCCGCATCACTCAACAGGGACCCAGCCCGGTGAGCCAAAGAGAGATCTCTGCTAATGCGGCAAGGGCGCCCACATGAGGCCCCGTTGCGTTACAATGTAATAAAATTCATTTTTTTTCACTTTCGCACGACTGTAGACATCTATATGAAAAGAAAACGTAATTACAGCCCAGGCATAGTATGGCTTTGAATTCACTTTAAAAACGTCAGCAGAAAAGGCTAGTTTCAATTTCTCGATTCAGTACTTGCAAAACCGGTTTGCTAAACAAATTCTGCGTTCATCTCTCAGTTGTTTCTGTATCGTAAACACGACGCTATAAAAGGAAGCACTGCATTATAATAACTCTCCGTAAGAGAAACGCTGTTTTACTTTACTTTAAAAATACTTTTGATAAAACGATAATCAAATGGTAAATACGGGGAACTGTCAGCTTGTGCGGTTCGATATAGAATCCTCCTATTCTCGAAAATGTCTCTCCAAAGAAACACCAAAATTACAAACGTTTTTTAAATTGTTTTATTGAACCGTATTATATCTACCTCAGAACACGGAGGCACTCGAGGATAATGCAGAATGGTAGCTTTATTGAACAGCAAAGCTTCCAAAGAACAGCTAACTAAACTAATCTAAACTACTTCTCCTGGAATCACATAACGTAACCCCCCCACACCCCCTGTTAAAAGAGAGGTACAACTAACGTTCTATTCCATAGTCCACATAGTCCTTCATCCACAGAGGGGCCCGATGCTGATGTCTCGTACAGGGGACACTACACCTTTCACTCTCAGGCTCTGTGCTGGTGTCCATAGCTGGTAAAACAGGGACAGGAATAGAGGGTGTGTCCGAGTGGACAGAGTGGTCCAAACATCCTGAATCCTCAACACTAGACAACTGCAAGCTATCAGGCTCAACCGGCAACCATCCCTGCATCTGATCTACATGGTGGCGATGAGTGCGGCCATCAGCCGTCACTGCCTTGTATGACAGTGGTCCTGTTGCCTCCACCTCAGTAGCAGGCACCCACTTTGGGCCCCCAGCGTCACTACGGATTTGCACCTGATCCTGTAGTTCAAATCTACGAGCTATACCCCCACTCTGAAAACTTGTGCATATTTTTGTACAATAACCTGTGCTGAAGGCTGTATGATCTGATTTACTCCTGTAACCTTGATGCCAAGTGGTTAAAAGCAGTCATGCCCCAGCCAAACTGGTCCCTCTCCCTTCAATGATGAGCAGTGGTAATTTGCATCGCTTATTATGATATTAGATATCCACCCTGATCTCTCCCACCACTGTCCGAGTTTGGTTTTATTTCAGGCGGTGTGTTGGGCCACAAATACTGATACGTTGCATCATTTAGAAGTGAGCAGGCTGATCCCAAATCCACTTCCATTTTATATTTCTTGTTCCTAATCATGACTTCTGCATTATACGGCATTCTCCTTTGTTCTCTTTGATGTACGCTGTAAATTCTATACTCCTGACTGTCATTCTGGACACACCCAATCTGTCCCGTGAGCTCCTCATCCTCTGTTTCAGTCACTGAGAGCAGTTTACAGAGATCCGTCTCATCTGGCAATCTCCTCTTCTGTTGTGGTTGTGGCACAATCATTCAGATCGTGTAAACTTCCACATTGAAAACAAGGTTTTTCTTCATGTTCTCTGCTGTCATACTAAGCCCTATTTTTTTCTGGTTTCCTTAGGTCTGATGCACCTCCACTGCTATTAGAGTGCTTGTTTCAGGTTTTGGCCTCAACTGGCGAGAATTTATGGTGGCTTTTTCTGCAGCCAGTGCTTTTTCCTCAGCCGTTTTAAAAGTTAGTGTTGGTTCTGCCAGTAGGTGGCGCTACAGCGATTCATCATGGATGCCACACACTAACGTGTCTCGTAGCATGTCCTCCAGCTGGTCTCTGAACTCACAATGCACCGACAGTTTCCTCAGTGCCACTATGTAGCTTGCCATGGGTTGGTCTGGCTGCTGTTTACGATGATGGAAATGAAATCGCTGCACTATAGTGGACAGCTTCGGGTCATAATGTTTTCGGAAGCACTCAATTCATTCTGCATAAGCTACTTCAGTAGGGTTTTGTGGGGCTACAAGAGATCTGAGCATTAAATATGTAGCTGCATCGCAAATGCTAAAAGAACTGAACGTTTCTTTTCAGGTCTCACAAAGTCATTTGTGTAATAAGTCTACACTATACAGTACATGATGTTGCATCTATTCAGTAACTGACTTTATGCTGTTGTCACCTTCACTTAATATACCCCCTATGGAAACCTAAGAGGGTCATTTATGTTAACACATATCCTTACAATACTCCAGCCTTTTTGCATATTCCAGCCACAAACTCTCTCTGTTTGCCGTAAACTCTTCCATATGTCCAAAAGTCGCCATTTAAAACAATGCTTATCCTGTCAGTATCTGTACAAGCAAAAAGGCAACCGTTACTCCTGTGATAACCATTGTGGCATAACGCTCCTTTCTATAGCTGGTAAGATACTGGCCCGAATCATGCTGAACCGCCGCATCCACCATCTCGAGCAAGATCTTCTCCCCGAGAGTCAATGCAGCTTCCGCACTGGGCGTGGCACAGGGGACATGACCTTTGCGGTCAGACAACTTCAGGAAAAGTGTCAAGAGCAGAACAGGGATTTGTACACCATCTTTGTGGACCTGACTTTCAGGCTTTCAACACTGTCAGTAGGGACGGAATCTGGAAGATAATGGCCAAGTTCAGATGTTCTGAC
This sequence comes from Lepisosteus platostomus, assembly GCF_059453375.1. Classification (NCBI taxonomy): domain Eukaryota; kingdom Metazoa; phylum Chordata; class Actinopteri; order Semionotiformes; family Lepisosteidae; genus Lepisosteus; species Lepisosteus platostomus. The sequence continues at coordinate 17,970,753 of NC_142623.1, forward strand.
CAGTTCATCACCATTACAGGCCAGTTTCAGGATGGCATGATGTCTCATGTGCTGGATGATGGTGAGACCTCATAAGCCTTCCCTGTGACAAATGGAGAAAAGCAAGGGTGTGGACTTGCCCCGACACTGTTCAACATGATGTCCTCAGCCGTGCTGTCTGATGTTTTTCGTAACAGTGAGGAAGGCATCCACATAAGATACTGGAAAGCAGTCACCAGGGTGAAGGAGACAGTCATCAGGGATGTCCTCTATGTTGATTATTGCGCACTCAATGCTGCCAGCGAGCAGGACATGCAAGCCAGCATGGTAGGTTCTCTGAAGCATGCAACAACTTCGTTCTCACAATCAGCACAAAAAAGACAGAAGTGATGTACCAGCCCACCCCTGGTAAGCCCTATCAGAAACTCTGCATCACAGTCATGGGATTGACACTCAATGTCGTAGATAGCTTCACCTATCTGGGCAGTAATCAAGCATGTGAACATAGATGAAAAAATTAACTGCAGGGACAGTAGTTAAGGACAGTAGTGGGTTTGGGAGGTTGCAAGTCAACGACTGGGAACGTAGACATACTGTATATTAGTCTCAACACAAAGCTGAAAGTCTTCCAGGCTACAGTACTTCCAACATTACTTTATGCATGTGAAACATGGACCATCTACAGCAGACATGCCAGACAATTGAATCACGTCCACATGACTTGCCTGCGCAAACTGCTGGAAATCAGGCAGCATGATAAGATCCCTGACAATGAGGTTCTCACCCGCACTCACACCCTGCTGCAGAAGACCCAGGCCTGATGGGCCGGTCATGTCCTACACATGGATGATGAGTGTCTTCCCAAGAAGCTCTTGTTAAGTGAACTGGCAGAGGTCGGTATATGTACATCTTCTGCCTACCTCTTCCCTCCGCCTCGTTGCCAGTATTATATCTACCTAAGAACACGGAGGCACTCGAGGATTATGCAGAATGGTAGATTTATTGAACAGCATAGCTTCCAAAGAACAGCTAACTAAACGAATCTAAACTACTTCTCCCGGAATCACGTAACATAAACCCCTCACATCCCCTGGGAAAAGGGAGGTATAACCGACGTTCATAGTACACCACAAACAGGTTCTCAAGACATTCAAATGTTTTGTGGATTGTGTAGCTGTATATCTGTCTATCTGTCTATCTCTGTGTAGTTTTATCTGTTGGGTGGTGATTACAATGACCAGCCAGAAATGCAAATGGATAAAAAATAATTTTGAAAAGCTGCACTTGACAGGAAGTGTTTAATTGTGACATGAAGTCATGAATCTTCCTTGTACTGGTTCTTTAGGGTGTTAAAGGTAATCTGTCTGTTCAACTCGGCGATACTGCTCTCAGGTAAATATCAGAATTGACTATCACATTTTAACGCAATACTATCTTGTATAAACATTTTCTTTTCCTCCATGGCGCTAATAATCTTCTGGTCTTAGCCCTCTTCCTAAGGACCTAAAAAAATCTGCTGTCCAGGAGCGGGGACACCCAGGTTTAAAATGAAACTGGACAAGTCACCTGAGTTATGCTCTATTATTAATTTTCTCCTTAGTGAAGATGTTGATTTTTGTCTTTTCCTTTTACAAGGGACCCCACGTGTTCATGAGGAGTGGTGTCTAAAAATTCTGTGCAAACAATTGTCAAACACTGTAGAGCTAACCCAAACCCTGACCTAGGTCAAGTCACAGAAGTTAGCAAGATATTGTTAGAACCACCAAAATCTTGTCAGATAGTGTTTGTTCAAAACATTTCAGCATTTTAATTCTATTTTAATTCCCTGTCCTACAATATAACCACCAATTCATCAAAGACAAATTCTTCCCTACACATCCACAAGTACTGTTGATTGAGTAAATATCTGCCAGGTACTACACAAGTGTGTGGTTGACATGGCAGATTTAAAAATGAAGTACTAGTATGCCAATATTTAAAATCTAACAAGAAGCTTGGTTCTTTTTTCGCTTAAATATATGTCTGCTTAGTTAATAATTTCTCTGGTTTCTGCTGTTCTGCTGTTGTAAGAAATAAAAAACACTCACAAACCTGTTTAAATGATCACTTATGTCTCTTTCAGGGCAACAAGAAGATGGCAGAACACTAGACATTTACACTCTGATGGTGTCTGTGATGTTTGTGATAGTCCTACTCATTTTATTATATTGTTGGTATTGTCTAAAAAGAACACCACAGAAGTCACCTGGTAAGCAGAAGTAATTGTACAATACAAATATTTAATGAGAAACATCACATCTGTTATGCTTAAAGTGACCTGACTTATTGAATTGAAAGTGTGTGATATTTAAATTGTTGTTGGTTTATGCATCATATTTAATAAACTCTTACTTCTTAGGTGCATTAACATGCTGTAGCTTGATCTAGTCAGAGCTGAACAAGTAAGCAGACGGGGTCTGGTCAGTAAGGGGACAGGAGACCACTGAGGAAAACCTGGTTTCTACTCCAAGCGGTGATGCTGGACCAGTAGGGGACACTCTTCCCCAAACCAGTGCCCCAGTATGGTGACAGGGTACACTGCTCTGTAAGAGATGCTGTTCTTTAGACATTAACCAAATAACCATGACTTCTGTTGATCATAAGCTGATTACTGATCAATGAGCAGGACATTATGGGAAGTGTGTATCATGCACTGCAGTGATGGCAGTTTTGACTAATATGTAAAGCAATCATGCTAGGTATATGTCAGGGAACTGGCAGGTAGTTTTATGAGGATCCTATGCGTAGCTGTGAATTCTGCAAACAATCCAAAATCATAATCCAGAAGCTCGATCGATAGGGGAAGCTATAGATCAGATAACCAGATAGATCTGAGACAAACCAAGAGCCGAGAAAAAAAAGTTGGGTCCAAAAACTGGGAAATCCAACGAGACAAAAACATGCACTAGAGAACTCTAATGGAGGCTTCTCAATAGTGAGCAGGGTTGGTGCGTGAGGGAACTTTAAATCCTGGAGGGAGAGGGATGTGGTTGGATAATTGGTTCAGGAATGAGAATCTGCGGAATCTGGTGCCTGTGAGAATGGGATGGGTTCAGTTAGGAATGAGATCATGAAACAGTGGGTTTGGGAATGAAACGGCGTTTGCGAGGGAGAGTGCGGGACGTGACAATATAGGTTTGAAATAATCATGATGACCAACTTTTGCATGTCTGACGACCTTTAGACATCAAAAAGGGTAAAAATCAATTGTGTCCTTTTGAAGCCCAGTATAAATATTTTAGATGCACAAACCAAGACAACTACCTTCAAATAATCAAACATTAACTTGAAACTGCAGACTCCTGTCAGTTACTATTAACTGTACCTGCACTTAGAGCTCACAGTAAGGCTTATAAGCTTTAAGGTTGCTTACCTCTTGTTATAGAATTTCTCTGAATATTACGTGTCTTTTTCTCAGGTCCTACAGAGAAAAACCGCAAGCGAATCAGTAGTTTTTCACAGCTAGTTACTGTTCGGATGCTTTCTCTGAGACATCAAGGACTGTCCTCCCTGCTGAACTCTTGCCTGTATGTTTATGAAGATACCAGAATGTATCAAATGTAGCAGAATGTAGCAAACTCTTGTGCTCCAGCACCTCTTGGCACTCAGGCTCTGGAAATACAGCTCACTGAGAGCATCACTTTGAAGAAAGAACAGCTATTTGAAATAGTGGAAGATAAAACATTCTGGAGCCCTAAAGATTCAAAGGAGGTGTATTTATCCAGATGGAGGGATGAGAGAAGTAAAGACTTCATCAATGTATATGTACACAGGTATGAAAACAGATTTATCTGCATTGCTCAGGTTTCAGTTTTATTTCATGATACATAAAGATGCCTGAAGGTGAACTGAAGTAGGTCTGTAGTCCACAGAATCTTCCAGAAAGAAATGACAAGGGAGGCATTTTTCACTGAAGACTTTAGAAAAGTCTCTGAATTTTGCCTCCTGTAAAACCTCAGTGTTAATCATGTAGCAGGAGGGATTGCCTGTAGCACAGAACACTAATAAAACACCTCATGATTTTGTGCATGCCCCTGAAAAGAGAAATTTCAAAACTATTGGTACAATGGAATGTTTTAGACACCCACAGCAGTTTTCCATTTTGGGACTCTTTCTTACCACCTCATTGTAAAACTCAAAAGGAAAAAAGACTTGCTGTTAAAGATTCTTCAGAAATTCAAAATTGATTGCATTAAAGCAGTGAGAGATACATTCAGGAGGCAAAACTATTTTTCTCCAAAAACCTATTTCATCTACTCTGCACCATGTACAGTTGTTACATTAATTTTAGTACTGTTTCTTTACAGGGGTGACATGAAACTATATGATGTTCTGCAAAAAGAAATTAAGCAACTTTTTGAAGACGTGAAGCTACTAACAGGTACTTCTGTTGCTTAAAATCCACACATGCCCCTTCTATTTGATTGGTATACTTTCTCATTGTACTTGTCAGCACTGTATAGGATTTGTATAGATTTTAGTGTAATAATTCTAGAATTTTAAATGCACTTAATGAGAACATCGTAACCTGGAGAGACATTGAATTTCCACAATCTTGAAGAAGAAACCAATAGTTCTTTGTCCTGGTGCTGGTAATATACTGTATATGTGCACATCATTACCTTTCATGGAATGTGGCTGTTAATATGCATTTCAGAGCGACACGTCCCCTTTAAGTAGTGTGGCTGTGCAGGAATTGCACATGAAGAACTCCCTTAATTACAGGGAGATACAGAACCAGGGATTTGGACAATTTGACACTGATGTAATAATTTTCCCAACTCTAGATCCAACTCTGGTCCGTGACCTACTGACTTTCTATTTCTCTTTTAATACACAGCACTTGTTTCACCACAATAAAACCTGGAACCTATTTATTAATAATAATAATAATAATAATAATAATAATAATAATAATAATAATAATAATAATAATAATAATAATAATAATAATAATAATAATAATAATTGCTTACACTTATATAGCGCTTTTCTGGACACTCCACTCAAAGCGCTTTACAGGTAATGGGGACTCCCCTCCACCACCACCAATGTGCAGCATCCAACTGGATGACTAAGGACCTTGATGACAATTAGTATTGCTCTGATAACCTCAAGAGGAGGCCTTGATATTCCTCTCTGGAGTGTCCCTAAGTGTCCCTCTAGTGCCAGAATCCAATACCTGATCCTACCATTCCCATTCCTTTGTTACATTCAAGTATCCACCATACAAAACTTATTTAATACTGGAATGTGTGCCAAGCGGAAAATGTACATTAGCAGATATACTTACTTATTACCTTGTAAAGCAAGGATAAGTAAGGGCTAGCAATCACAGGTCGTTTCTTAAAGGAAGAAATTGGCCTCTGTTAGTCTTAACTGTAAGTGGTGTGCAGTCTTTACAGAATTATTTTGTCTCTGTTCCTGAGCAGGGTCGTACCCAATTACTGTGCTGACCAAGAAGAACAGAGGAGTGGAAAAGGAGTTGAAGTATTTTTTTCTCAATCTGGGATGCAGACATGTGGTTTCAGTGCACAACTACACCATCAATGACCACAGTAGAAGCTCAGACAGAGATAACGACATACTGGATTTCCTGAACATCTGTCTTGATGAAGGACTGAGATCAACCCGTGAACTTGACCCATCCCCTTCCAGCTCTGCATCTTCATTAACTCCATTGATAAACACTTTGTTATCAAGGAAAAAATCATTCAGAATGGATCCATGACATATTAAAGGTCCCAATTTTGGAGTCCTTTAATAAACTGACCAGGGCTGTTTTTCACTCCATTTTAATTCCACTTTTTACCAATGATGTCTATGCATTCCAATGCCTGAAAGCCATTTTTACTTACCTGTAGTCCTTTGCCTCCTAAATGACCTGTGAATAATGTTACTGGTGATGTTTTTTACTTTAAATTTAGCTCTACATTTTTCCTTGATAATACATACATTTGTCTGTATGGAATTATATACCTTACCCAGTTATTAGTGCTGAATATAAATAAAACATGCCCTAGAATGCTTTTACTGAATGTTTTACAGTGGTTTGGGGTACTGTGACATCTTTCTGCAAATTACCTAATTCCCCGTAAAAGCAACGACATATGAAATAATTCCTACCTCCACTTTCTTCCTTTTCACCACGGTTGGAGGTCCCATCCTCTTCAGGGGCAACACGTTCCTTATTTTTCCATCTAAAACAATTTTCTTAAAAACATAAGAACAGCACAAAATGTTGTGGGAGAGTTTTGAGTATTTTGTCTTGAGGTATATATATATACAAAACCCTAAACACTATTCCGTATAACTCCTACGGGGAGACCTTCTTGCCTTGAGCTGTGAATTAGAAAATCCAATACAACTCTTTATCTGAAAGTTCTACTTTAATCTCTTTATCATGTGACTGTCAATCTCGAGCACATCTGATGCTAATCCACCAACGCATGGGTTTTAAATAATCGTGATTTTATGTTTGGTAAATAAGTATTGTTCACGGCCAATTTTAAGACGGAAGTTTAAATTTTCCACAGTAGTCTTTTACTAGAAAAATATTTTGAGTTGATTTCGTCACAGGTGGATGAAGTTTAACAAACTGCCACCAGGTGTCACAATGGCGTCATTCTTTTTCTGAAAAGAGGCGTGTCTTCTTTCCCTCAGTACGGCGTTTCATTGTTGTCGTGTCAAACACAGTATCCGCTTTTTATATATTAGTAAGGCCATGCAAAGAGAGAAAAATAATATGACTCCTCTACTGCAGAGGTCTGCAACTCTCGTGATGGAGAGTGACTGCGTATTCTGTAGGGCTCTGAGGGACATAATTGGATCTGTTGAACTTAAGACTGTCTATAAAACATTCGTTACTGAAGCTCTCTGGGTCCACGTTAACAAAACAACTTTGTTAGACAAGAGTACATACAGGTAAGTGGCAAAATAAAGGAAACATTGTCAACTGTGAAAACAGTGTGAAATACAAGAGACAGTGTCAAAGGAAGGCAGTGTCAACATAAAGTGTCTCATCAGGGCGTTGGCCCACAACAAGCCACCATATCACCAGGTACAAGTGTACTTTGCTGGAGGGACACAACACCATTTTTCCATGATAAATTCCATCATGGGGTGTTTTGTTGGTGGTGGTGGTGGTGGTGGAAATTGCAGTCTTTGAATCTCCCATAAGTGTGCAACTGGGTTTAGATCTGGTGATTTGGACCTGTGACCTTCAACCCTGTGACTCATCAGTGCTTCCTTATACGGTAGTTTTATTTTTTAATGTGTTTCACGTAGTTATGCTGTGTTCGGGTGTTTTTTTTGCTATTACAAAAAGTAAAAAAGTAATCTCGAAGCACGCTTTAGTCTTTCGAGAAATATTAAAATAAAAACTATCATCACTTTTCTTTTGCTCTTCGTTATTTGCACTTCATGTTGCGCACAGGAAAGATGCTTCTCTTTATCTGTCCCATTTGGCTAAGTGCTAGGTACATTTAGTGCAAGAAACGGCAAAATGTTGTGTTGCTAAGAGAGAGGTGCAGTGAAAATAAAATTCTAAAACATTCTGAAAATTAATTAATATTACAACAGTAAAATACCTTATTTGAATAAGTGAACACTCCCCTTACAATTGCATTTGTAAATTTGCTCAGGTATAACTAATCACCTAACAGATCACACAAGAAACTAACTGGCTCCTATTTGTGATCAATTGAGGCGATTTTGATTAGTTCAGAATAAAAACAACTGTTTCTAGAGGATTCCACTGCTTTGAAGTGGGCAGAAAGGTGCTTTCAAAAGAACTTTGAGATAAAGTTGTGGAAAGGCCCAAGTCAGGAGATAGGTATAAAAAGATTTCAAAGGCTTTAAGTATCCCATGGAGCACAGTCAAGACCATCATTAAGAAGTGGAAGGCGTATGGCACCACCCAGATCTTGCCTAGATCAGGCCGTCCCTCCAAACTGGATGACCAAGCAAGAAGAAGACTGATCAGAGAGGCTACCAAGAGGCCGATGGCAAGTTTGAACGAGCTAGAGACCTTTATGGCAATGACTGGTCATTGTGAACATGTGACAACAATATCACAAGCACTCCACAAATCTGGCCTGTATAGGAGGGTGGCAAGACAAAAGCCACATCAAGTGTTGTTTATGTTTTTCTAAAAAGCACCTTAAAGATGCTGTGGTCAGATGAGACCAAAACAGTACATCTGGCGAAAACCCAATACATCTCACCATCCAAGGAACACCATTCCTACAGTAAAGCACAGTGGGGCAGCATCCTGCTGTTTGGTGTTTCTCTTCAGCTGGGACTGGGGCACTTGTCAGGATAGAAGGGAAGATGGATGGTGCAAAATGCAGGCAAATGCTTGAAGAAAACCTGCAGCCCTCAGACAGTAAGTTGAAAATGGGAAGACGGTTCACCTTTCAACATGACAGTGACCCAAAGCAACCGTACAGTGGCTGAAGGACAGGAAGTTGAATATCCTTGAGTGGCCTAGTCAGAGCCCCGACCTCAATACCATCGAAAATCTTTGGAATGACTTGAAGAGGGCAGTCCATCAACGGTCACCACGCAGTTTGACTGAGCTTGAACAATTCTGTAAGCAGGAATGGGCAAATATTCCTCCCTCTAGCTGTGCAAAGTTGGTAGAGATGTATCCAAACAAACTAAAGGCTGTAATTCAAGATAAATTGGCTTCCACCACGTATTAACTCAGGGGGTGTTCTCTTATCCAACCCAGTTATTCTACTTTTTTAAAGAAATTTTGCTTTCTTGGATGTTACAAGGTACAATTTGTAAATAAAACTGGAAAAAGTCTGATTTGGTTTTCTTTTTGGGCTTTAGGGCAACACAAAAGGTAAACATTTTCAAAGGGGGTGGTGATTTTCTATCCCTACTGCATATACATCAATTACAATGAAACCTGTTTAATTTGTTTTGTCAGAAAAAAATCAAAATAGGGGAAAATAATTTAAAGACACAATTCAGTTTCCCTGAAATGTTCTTTAGAGCACAAACATAACCCTGAATGACTTTAGACATGTGTGTGTAACTCCTTTATTGTTTGAAAGACAGTTTAACTATCAGTAAACTATACCTTTATTAAACCTTTTGGAGATACCAGATCCCCTGTGTAAAGATTAAGACGGAATTCATTTCCTTTAATAACTAAAAGCATGCAATTGGTGAATAATACAGGAAATGTTTGCTTTTAGACTTTTTATACGTTAATAGTCTGTGTGACAGTGTGTAGTGGGATCCTAATCAACGGGGTCCAGCCTGGGGGAAAAAAGAGCCGCTAGCACAACGGAGACCAGACTGGACTGACACTATTTAGCGGGGTCCAGTCTGGTGAGCAGAGCTCGTAAATTCGAAACAAAACATGAACTGTGTACGTAACAAGAACGCGTTTGTATGCCTGCCGCAGTGAACGTGCGCGATGAGACAGGCAAAAAGAAAAAGTAAACCTTACGCGTTTGCAGAGATGCAACTACGAAGATGATAACACAACAGGGAGAGACAAAAGAGTTTGAAATCACAGTTGGAGTACACCAAGGATCAGCACTAAGTCCTTTCCTTTTCATAAACATTATTGACACACTGACAGAGGAGGTAAGAACAGAAGTGCCTTGGGAACTCATCTTTGCTGATGATGTGGCACTGATGGCAGACTCAGAAGTAGAACTACAGGAGAAAGTGTTCAAATGGCAGAGGAGTCTGGAAAAGGGTGGACTGAAAATGAATGCAGAAAAATCTGAAATAATGGTAATGGAGAGAAGAGGAGATACTATGACCAATGTTGAGGAGACAAATGGAGGAAAACTGAAACAAGTTGATGACTTTAAATACCTTGGATCAAAACTGGTAAAGGGAGGAGAAACACTGGAGGCAGTAAAACAAAGAGTGAAAGCTGGATGGAACAAGTGGAGAGAAATAACTGGAATAATCTGTGACAGGAAAATTCCCAGAAAGTTAATGTGCAAAATGTACAAGACTGTGATTAGACCTGTACTACTATATGGAGCTGAATGCTTGGCAGTTGGAAAGAGGGAAGAGAACTTGATGAGAAGAACTGAAATGAGGATGTTGCGATGGATTCTGCAGATTTCAATGAAGGATAAGATCAGAAATGAAGAAATCCGTAGACGATGTAGGGTGGTGGATGTGGTTGAGAAGATGCGAGAGGCGAGGTTACGGTGGTATGGACATATCATGAGGAGGGACGTTGAGGAAGTAACAAAGAGGGTAATGGAATTTGAGGTGGAAGGTAACAGAGGAAGAGGCAGGCCTAGAAAGAGATGGATAGATTGTGTGAGAAAAGATATGGAGGTATGTGAAGTGAGTGAGGAAGATGTGCTCGACAGAGACAAATGGAGAAGAGCAACCAAAGCAGCTGACCCCAGGAGAGTCTGGGACTAAGGCTATGAAAAAGAAGAAGAAGAAGAAGTTTGCAATCCCCTCCGAGACTGCCCGTGAAAATTCCTTTTCCAGGATACCAGGGCTCCGCCTCCACACTGGCCACACCCCCTCGCGAACGTCACATCCGTTTTTAACCTTATATGGTGGTGGTAGATTAGGATTGAGTGATGTTGAATATTGTTTTGTATTATAGTTTTGTACTATCATTGTATTATTGTCGTATATGTTGCTGAACTTCTGATGTGTAGGACAAAAATATATATTAGAATGATATAAGATATTTCTTCCAAGTTACTTAAGGTAAAGGTCATTAACTGGATACTATTGTATTAAGGCTAGTACATTTTTTACATTTCTATGTGAAAGAAAATTAAATACTGTACAGATGTTAACACAGTGTAACAAAACTAGGAGCACAAATGAATGTTTTTATGTTACTTTAAGGACAATTGTCTAAAAAACAAATTTTACTGTCAAATTGTTTAAAGGTATTTTGAATGGCTGCTTAATTTTGTTCATAGGACTGTGGGACAAGACATGATGTTAAAACTTCATTTTGGGAGTATTTCTGTAAATCAATGAAAAATGATGGAATTATAATTTTAGTGGAAAAAGATAACTGAATTTTATTCTCAACAGAGGCAATTTCAAGAGGGCTAATAAAGTTGCTAATGTTTAAAAAAGCTTGCAGAAAACGTTTTATAATTACTTTCAATTTCTCGACTTCTCACTGAGAACCGCTTTACTGAAAAAGCGTTAATCTCTCGGTTGTTTCCTCTTCGTTAACACGAAGCTGCAAGTGGAAGGTACTGTATTCTAATCTCTAATCTAATTCTCTATTCTAATCTCTCTCCGCAAGAGAAACGGTGTTCTACTTCTAAAAATACGTTTGATAAAACAATAATCAAATTCTTAATACGGGGATTGTTAGCATGCGCCATTCTATGTAGAATGTTTCTATTTTCGAAATTGTCTAAAGAAACACCCAAATTACATTTTATTCAACAGGTTCTCAAGACATTCCAAATGTTTTGTGGATTGTGTGTATTTGTCTATTTCTGTGTAGGTTTACCTGCTGTGAGGCGGTTACACTGACCAACTGGAGCTGCAAATAAGTTTAAAATATTTTGTCAGTTGAAGCCTTTCTGGAGGTGTTTGATTGCGACATGAAGTCGTTAATCATCCTTGTACTGGTTCTTCAGGGTGTTAAGGGTAATCTGTCTGTGCAGATCGGCGATACTGCTCTCGCGTAAATATCTCAAGCATAACGAATATTTGAAGCTTAAAACGTGACACGTGGCCGCATTTTAGCGGTTTACAATAAAGAGTAAAAGGAAGAAAAACTTTTTTTAAATCCATTTTTTAATTTGAGACTGTTCATGATGAAGAAAAGACTCACGCCGAATTACTTTAATAGTTTTCTATGAAATCAGTCTGAAGTCTTTGAACTCTGAAAAACATTCCAGTAGATTTTCTGGGAGTCCTGAATCCAGCAACTCCAGACCAGTGCAGAACAGTTACATTAATCCACTGAGTTACATTAGTTATCTAACTTGCACTCTTCCTAAGGAGCCAGAAAAATAATCTGTTCAGTATCTGGGACCCAGGTTTAAATTGAAGCTGGACAAGGCTCCTTATTTACGCTCTATTATTAATGTCCTCCTTATTGATGATGTTGATTTTCATCTTTTCCTTTTACAAGGGACCCCACGTGTTCACGTGCTGACGCCAGCGATCACTGCACTACGTGGGGCTGATGTCTGAATCGACTGCCAGTTCCACACTTCAGGGATGAGAAAAGAAATTGATGGCGAGTGGCTCCAGAAGAGACAGGGACATACAAACACCATTCACCTGTTCCACCAGAGCCCCGAGCTGTCACACGTTCAGGACCACAGTCTCACTGGGAGGAGCAGGATGTTCCCCAATGCCGTCGCCAATGGAAACGCGTCCCTGCTGATCTCCAATGTGGAATTGACTGACGAGGGCGAGTACACCTGTTTGATTGTGATGGATGGTGCTGGTTACAGAGACACCTCAGTGTTGACAGTAGTGGGTAGGTACAGCCCCACTGTATTCCAGTTACAGTTCATTTGTTGTATGATGTAAATTAACACTTTGCCCTGATTACAGGAAATGAACTGCAACCGATTCTGTCATTCAGCCAGAATGTAGTGGCTTGATTACAGCACTGACTCAATTATAGTTCTTTGATAAAAGAAATATAAATTTAAAAAGATACAGTACCTGTTAGAAATAATTCTGGGCCAGTCATCCTTTGTAGTACCACCTTAAGAATTAAAACAAGAACTTAGAGAACTACTAGTAAGCACTGAAAAGCTGTCTCACAATGTCTCAAAAGGAATACATCCATTTTATTTATTGAAAGTTGTCTTCTCTTTAAGTTTAATTTTACTTCTCCACACAGTTGAGCAGTCTGAATGGTCATGTTCATTGGTGAGTCAGCAGTGTTGTGCTTTGGGTGTTACGCTGGACACCAGCTCGTGGGCCTTAGGTGGGTGACGAGATCACGATGAAGCAGTTAACAGGAAGATCAGTGAAATCCAAATTCGAAGTCTAAAGACTATCACAAAAGGTCAAAAGCCAGAAGAGAGACAAATCATATAATACCCAAGACAAGATCTAGAAATCAGGGTCAAAAGACAATCCATAAACCAAGAAGCAGTTGAAGGACCATTGCAAAGAGGATCAGACACAGTATGTAGCTCACCAGATAAAATCCAATACTGATCAAGGTTGGAACAGAGAACAGGGTTGAAGTAGGCTGGAGAGGGGAGGCATGGTGATGAAGAAGTACTGGGCTTGCTAATGAAGTCTGGTAGATCCATGCCTCCCCTGAGTAGTTGAGGTAGGCTGTAGTAATATAGTTGCCCTCTGGTGGTGGGATGCTGGTACTGTAACATTGGGAAGGGCAGGGATGTTCAAGGTCTGACACAGACTCTCTCACTCTCTGCAGCCTCCTATGAGCAGCCAGAGCTGCAGCAGGTCCTGGAGCAGGAGGCTGTGTCTCTGACCTGTGTGTCTCGGAAGGGGTTACCTGCTACTCTGGTGAGCTGGATTGATGACGGGGGGGCAGTTACAGTCAGGAGGCCGTCACAGAGCTCACACTGACCCCAGAGGGGCTGTACGATGTGCACAGTCGCCTCAAGAGAGCTTTCACTTCCTAGCGCAGGGTCTGCTGCATCATCACCAATAGCCCTCTGCAGGAGAGCAAGAGGAGCTGTTTTCAGCTCAGAGCAGGTAAATCACTAGAACATTAGCAGGCACTTCTCTGAGCAAATTATTCTCATGAGGAGTGGTGTCTAAAAATTCTGTGCAAACAATTGTCAAACACTGTCAGAACCCTGACCTCGGTTAGAACAACCAAAATCTTACCGGATACTATTTGTATCAAACTTTTCAGCATTTGGGTTTCTGTTGGAAACATGCTCATGTTCCTACAATATCCATCTTTATAAAGCAAGATGGAATATTTTATTAGAATTCCCTGTCGTACAATATTACCAGCCTGTTCTTTAGAGATGAATTCTCCTTGACCCATCCACGTACTGTTGCTTGAGAAAATTTCTGCCAAACAAGCGTGTGGTTGACATGGGCAGATTTAGAAATAAACTACTGCTATCCCAATATTTAAAATCTAACAACAGCGATCTCAGCTCTGATTCTGCATAAATACATAATTTCTCCCATTTCTGTTGTTTTGCTGTTTTAAGGAAGAAAATGCTGCACAAGCATGTATAAATGATTGTAACCTTCTCTTTCAGGGCAACAAGCAGGTGGCAAAACATAAAACACCTCCTTTCCAATGGTACCTGTGATAGTTGTAATAGCCCTTACGTTTTTATTGTTTTATTGGTATTTTCGAAAAAGAACATCAAAAAAGTTACGCGGTAAGCAGAATTATTTATACAATAACATATTTTATGGGATTATGACATTTATTAAACTGATCTGACCCATTGAATTTAACAGATTCTGATGTCTGAATTGTGTTGAACGTTTGATTCATTCCATTTCATGAACTCGTACTCCATAGCTGTATAAACATTCTGTAGCTCGATCTAGTCAGAGCTGAGCAAGTAAGCAGACAGGACCTGGTCAGTCAGGGGACAGGCGACCACTGAAGAAAACCTAGTTTTTATTCCAAGGGGTGATGCTGGACCAGCAGGGGGTGCTCTATCCCTGCTCTCAACTTTCCAAACCAGTGTCCCAGTATGGGGACAGGGGACACTGCTCTTTCGATGAGACATTAACCATCATCTATACAGGTGGATGTAACCCTGTATTGCTTTTGCCTGCCACACCTCCTACAGTGCCAAGAGACCTGCTACAGGGTCTTTAGCCGGGGACCACAATTCATTGTTTTGCCCTTTACCCCAGTCCTAGTGGTGGGGCAGTGACAAGCTGGCGTATCTCTTAGGGGTTTTGGGCTCCCAGGCTCCTATCTCTTCTCCTCACCAATAGCCAGAAGCGTCCTTTTTCCACATCTTCCGCTAGATCCTTTACTGCCCTCTTCAATGCTATGCCAGCCACTCACACATTCCTTGGGAGGTGTAAGATTGATGTACACTTTAAACATATAATCATGACTTCTGATTATTGTAGATCTCATGGCACTGTTTTTAAGAACAGGGGTGTTAACCTTAATGTCTTGACTAAACTCCACTCAGGGCTTGCTCAGTGTGGTCTCCCTAAATTTCCTCATTTAATTCTATTGGTGAATTAGCTACTCACTTCATCTGATCTGCTGTGTAGTGGGGCTGCTGGTGCAGAATGGGGGTGGGGTTGCTTTTCAATGGTCTCTGCTTGTATGTGAAAGCTTTGGGATTTAAATTTAAATTCAAACAATTAACGTAAAACAAAGTACACTTTTGAGTGTTTACTTTGTGACAGTTTTTCTGGAGTTATTCATAAGCTCATTACTATTAATACTGATGATCGAGCAGAACCTTTTTGGAAGTGTTTAACATACACTGCAGTGATGACAGTTTTGTCTAATATGTAAAACAATCATTCTAATTATATAAAGTGGCTATCAAAAGTATTCACCCCCTTGGACTTTTTTATATTTTATTGTGCTACAACATGGAGTCAGAATGTATTTAACTGGGAGTTTTTGTCATTGATTGACAGAAAAAAAAATTACAATGCCAAAGTAAAAACAAAATTCTACAGATCCTCCTAAAATAATTATAAATATAAAACAGAAAATAACAGATTGCCTAAGTTTTCCCCCTCTTTGAGTCAATATTTGGTAGAGGCACATTTGGTAATAATTACCGCTAGGATGTCTTCTTGGATAAGTTTCTACCAGCTCTGCACATTTGGAAAAGTGTTTGCCCATTTTGGGGGCATAAATGCCCATTCTTCTTTGCAAAATTGATCAGACTCCCTCAGGTTTGATGGGAAAAGTTGATGAACAGCAATTTTCAACTCCTGCCACAGATTCATGATTGCACTGAGATCCGGGCTTTGACAACGCCACTCCAGAAAATGTACTTTTTCTGGAACATGAGTCGTCTGCCAAGTCCCATGTCTCCTGCAGACTGCAGTAGGCTTCCTCCAGGATTTCTCTGTACTTTGCTGCTTCCATTTTTCCTTCCGTATTCACAAGTCTTCCAAAGCCCTAATGCAGCAAAACATCCTCATAACATGATACTGTTACCACCATGCTTCTCAGTAGGAATGGTGTTCAGCGTTATGCTTGTGCCAAACATACGCTTTTACCATTGAAGCCAAAAAGGTCCATTTGAATCTTGCCAGACTAGAGAGTCTTTGTCAGTGTTGGTATCAGAGTCTCCCTCATGCCTGCTGGCAAAGTGTAGTTGAGATTGGATGTGATTTTTTTATCACTCTCCCATGAGGCCCAAATTTGTCTGTTCCTCCCATAAAAGAAAGACTTTTATTCCTTTAGAGTTGTCACAGGCCTCTTGGTGGCCTCCCTAAGTAGCGCTCTTCTCGCCTGGATACTCGATTTTTCAGGACACCCTGATCTTCACAGTTGTGCCATATTTTCTAGATTTTTTTATAATGGATTTTACTGGGAAATATGTAATGCCTTGGTAATTTTCTTATACCCTTTCCCTGATTGGTGCTTTTCAATAACTCTATTGAAGTACCTTTGTCTTTCTGATGTAGTCGTTGTTGGGAGCTGTACCTATCAATTGTGGGACCTCCCAGAGAGAACTCCTGTGAAAACCCCAAATTGCACACAGGTGCATCAACAAATGATGTGAATTCTAAAGGCATTTTGTTGCATCAGAGCCTATTTAAGTGTGTGTTAGTAAAGGGGTTAATACTTTTCCACTTTGACATTATAGAGTGTTTTGTGTCGATCAATGAAAATAAATCTCAGCCACTGGAGGTTTTAAAAGATCACATTAACTGTACCTGCACCTAGAACACACAGTATGGCTTGTAAGTTTTAAGGCTGCTTAGCTTGTAAAATAATTTCTCTGAATATTGCATGTTTTTCTTTTTCTATGCAGCACCTGAGGAAATCCGCAAGTGAATCAGCAGTTTTTCACAGCCAGTTACTATTCGGATGCTTTCTCTGAGACATCAAGCACTGTCCTCCCTGCTGAACTCTTGCCTGTATGTTTATAAAGATAAAGAGCCGTACCAGAATGTAGCAAACTCTCGTGCTCCAGCACCTCTTAGTACTCAAGCTCTGGAAATACAGCTCACTGAGAGCATCACTTTGAAGAAAGAAGAGCTATTTGAAACTATGGGCGATGAAACATTCTGGAGCCCTAAAGATTCAAGGGAGATGTATTTATCCAGATGGAGGGATGGGAGAAGTAATGACTTTGTCACTGTATACAGTATGTACACAGGTAAGAAAACAGATTTACAAGTATCTGCATTGCTCAGGTTTCAGTTTTATGCCATGATACATAAAGAAGTTAAGAGATGGCTGAAGGTGAACTGTAGTGGGATCGTATCTTCCAGAAAGGGATGACAAGGGAAGCATTTTCACTGAAGACTTTAGAAAAGTCTGAATTGTGCCTCCTGTGAAACCTCAGATCCGTTAGTCACCTCATGAGCTGTTTATTGTGTACCAAGTGAATGAGGTGTGGCCTCAGGCAAAGAACAGTAATAAAATACCTTATGATATTTTGCATCCCATTGACAAGAAAAAAAAAGTTTGACACCCAGAGCGGTTTTCCATTTTGTCTTACAATGTTATTCTGAAACTCAAAAGGAAATGAATCTTGCTCTTAAACATTGTTTAGAAATTCAAATTTGATTGTGTTGAAACAGTGAAATATCAACTCACTCTCAGGTAAAAGCAAGAAAACTCAAAAAGCAAAACTATTTCACATTTTCATGTCAAATAAGTTTCATTCCCACTCTGAGAAGGACTATTTTTAGTCTCCAAATACCTTTTTTTATCCACCCGGCACAAAATGATGCAGAGTAATATTAGACCATTGTCTCTCCACAGGGGGGACATGACACTAAATGTTCTTCTCCGGGAAGAAATTAAGCAACTTTTTGAAGATGTGAAGCTACTAACAGGTACTTTCTTTGCTTAAAATCCACAAATGCCCTCCTGTTTGATTGGTTTACTTTCTCATTAGGTACAATTTGATGTTATGCTTGTCAAGAATGTATAAAAATCCTAGTGTAATGATTCTAGAAGCTTAAATATACTTCATGAGAAATATACTTAATGGCATTAGAGAAAATTTTCTTGGGACCACAAAATTACTCAGCAGACGAAAAGGTTTCAGCTGGAACAGAGTCTTTATTTGCATGCGTGTGGGACATGCAGTGTTGATTTGTCCAGCGCCCTGGTCCTGATATAATAACCCTCCAAACCCTAGTTTGGCCTGTGATCTACTGATCTGTTTCCCCTTTACCCTCAACTGAGAGACAGGCACTGAGCCTAACATGTCAACTCTGAAACTAACCTCGCAACTTTTGTCTCACCTCAAGACTGAACTTCTTGACACACTGCACTTGAGTTGCTGCAGTGAGGATAGTCAGGCACTTTTAGACTCTTAAATGAACTTGTCTCGTTACAAGACTTTACCTGTGTATTCCTATCATAACAGTAGGCAGACATCTGTTATTCCTGAACCTGTTTAACGAGGAAGCTAATGATAATCAGCTGGATTCGATACCTCACATAACCTCCTGTGGAAACCTTGTTTTCCTCTCTGCAGTGTCCTTAACCTTTCCTCTAGTGGCGGAAATTGAAACTACCATTCCTATTACTTCGATACATTAGGTATCCACAGTACCAAAGCAATGTTTCTTGCTTTACTTGTAATACTGTAAAGTGCCCTGAGTGACAAATTTACACTAGAAAATATTTTAATGTAATCAAATAGCAAGTACATTTACAGACCAGTAATAACAGGTGCTTTCTTAAAAGAAGATGCCCTTTGTTAGTTTAAACTAATTCTGGTAAGCCTGCACACCACTTACTTTGTCTCTGTTCCCGGGCAGGGTCATACCCAATTACTGTGCTGACCAAGAAGGACAGAGGACTGGAAGAAAAGTTTAAGCTTTTTTTTCCTCGATCTGGGATGCCAACATGTGGTTTTAGTGCACAACTACAACATCGATGAGCACAGTAGAAGCCCAGACAGAGATAAAGACATACTGGATTTTCTGAACATCTGTCTTGATGAGGCAGAAGCACTGAGATCAACACATGAACTTGACCCATCCCCTTCCAGCTCTGCATCTTCATTAACTCCATTGATAAACCCTTAATTAGCAAGCAACAGCAGAAAATCCTTTCCCACTACTTCCACAGTCCGGACTGTAATATGGACCAAACAGACGAGGACAGAAGGTGCTGCATATCATTAATAATCCTACACAGAAGCAGTAGTTCTGATCCAAACCTTACCTACATGAAAACAACTCTATATAACAAAGGTTTCCCAATAATCATGTCGTAAGTGTTTCTCAGCCGAAAAAGAAATCATAATTTCACTCCCTTTTATTCTGAACAACATAGGTCCAGTTGTCAGAGATTCCAGGCTCCTTTCCATTCTCTCCGTCTTTATGTTAACTAGGTAATTTATCCATCTGCCACCTCACCTATTACAACCAGATAGTGTTAGTGCTCTCTTAAAAAAAAATTAAAAATGGAAAAAAAAAGAAGCTAAATAGCCAACCTGCAGCTCCTTTAGCAAATCACCTGCAATGGCTACATGGACACAGTTTTCACTGTATTCAGCGTAAACGCACTACTTGTATATATTGCATACACCATGGACACATAACAGCTCTACTCATATTGGGTTTTATTCCGTTTCTATTACATCTATTATTATGTACCCTTATTTTCATAACCTCAATTTTGTGATTTTTATGTTTTTGTGATTTTTGGAGATTTCTGTGATTCTTGTGATTTTTGTGAGCTCGCAGAAAAGACATTTCATTGCCAGCACTACTGCTGCACGCTGTATTGTTGTGCATTTGATAAACAAACTTTGATTTGATTTGATATTGTAGCCAAGAAAACAATTTATTTGATCATTATCTGACTTTCCCTTTCAAGCAGTGGAATCGAGCGCAGGGCACACTCGTTCTTGTTTAATGCTACATGGGAGTGTCCTCGTGGTTCAAACTGTGCTCCCATGAGGTAACTGTAACATTTCAGTCTGAATACACCCCAGGGAAAAGTAAGTCTGCGCTTTTTGCACCATCGCACTTTGTCAGGAAAACTAAACCCGCAGTGCCAGCAAAGCCAGCGGTAGCCTGTAGGTGCCGTCATTGCACACTGGAACAGGTTGCTCATACACTGATATGATCAATGCTATCTCAGGTAACACAGGAATGCACTTCCATGCATTAGTGAGTTCTAGATATTTTTCCGCTTGGTTTGAGCAAGTATTAAGGCAGCTTGTTTGAAGAATGGGAGGAATGGAACTTTTCTGTATTCCCTTTTTTTAATTTATCTTGTGCATAGATTTTTTTTCCAGTTTCACGAACAGTTAATGTTGAAATCGTAACTGAGTTTTAATGTTAGTTTTTAGATTTCTGTACGATCTGAATTCTATTTTAGTTTCGTGTATGCTGACTAATAGTGGCCAAAGTTTGTAATTTATTTCTTGGGCTGTTTGGGTGGCCTTATAAGAAACTTTATCGGGTGGTCTTTCAGAAGTGGAGAGAGTGGGTTGTTTCACTATCCTAATGCAGCTGGAGTTGTTTTTGTTGGCGTTGTCTTATTTGAATATAATAAATGTCTCATTCATGTTGGTGTCTTGCCCTTTAGTTACTCCCAGCAGATAGAAGAACCTTTTCAAAAGATGGTTTTCCGAACATCAGAAAGACTACCAAAACCAAAATTATCCTGCAGCTAGGTTCACACCTTCCCCCTTCTCTTAACGACAGACTACTTTTCTTCTAAATTTTCTCCATTCATTGTAGGTTTCATTTCACACCTCTCTACACCTGTTTTGACTTCACACCTATTGATTGGCCTCTCTTTCTGTCCCCTGCTCCCGCCTCTCGCTCCTCCTCTCTCACAGCCTTTGTTCTCCCACTACATCACTGTACCTTAGCTTACTGCCCTGTCTTTCTCACACCCGAAGAGGGCTCTACGGCCGAAACATTGTGTTTTCTTTCTTCTTTTTTTCAGCATGGAATAAACCTTTTACTTGTTCCTTTGCAGCCTACTCATGCTGACGCAGCTACCCACCTGATAGAAGAACCTGATTGTTATAACAGGAGGTTCCAGCATCTCTATTGAGGGTGGTCTTTTCGGGGTTGCAAATATCTAATTTAAAGATATGAAAAGGAAAAGAGGGGGGGGATGACCTGCAGGTCCAGGTAAGGAGCCAAAGGAATGCAGTGCCAACAAAGTGTCTTAATAGGGTGTTGAGCAACAGAAAGCCACCAGAACAGCTTCAATGAGCCCTGGCAGAGATTCTACGAGTGTCTTGAGCTCTACTGAAGGGATGCGACACCCTTCTTCCACGAGAAATTCCATCATGTGGTGTTCTGTTGATAGTGGTGGAAAATGCCATCTCAGACTCCTCTCCAGTATCTTCTACAAGTGTTCAACTGGGTTGAGATCTGGTGACTGGGACAGCCATGACATACAGTATGTTCAATGTTCAATCAACTTTTCCCGTCTGAAGCACGAATGCACGAGTAAGACAAGACGTCATTGTTTCTTGCGTTAAAGGGCATTTCACTTGGAAATATTTGGGATATTTACATTTTATCTGAAAATACTTTTCAAACACTGTAAGAACCCGAAAAGGAAAAAAGGTCCCATGAAAATGGAATAAGAAGAAATCAACTGATGCCAGATTTCTGCTTTCAACGTGGTTTGTTTGCGGGTGTGGATTTTCCTCATATACTGTACATCAAAATTCTTAAATTGCAATACAGTAACCTGCAATCGCCACTGAGACTTCCAAGATACGACCCACAAATGTGACCATGTCAGTACCATGATGAAAGAACAATTACTCTTCAAACCGTCTCTTAGTGTTTTAAAAACAACAATGCTGCCATTGTGTCTTGCAGACCACAGAATTATGGTGTTTAAAAAAACACTCCATCTGTGCGTCCGTACTCAGATTACGCATATCACATTTGAACACGTTTAACGGCTTTTCTGAAGCATCTTTGACACTTTCGTTCCTGCTCCTGAGGTTAAGGAGCGTCTTTATCTGAAGTGACAAGCCGATTAAACATTTGTTAACTGAAAGAATAACGAATTCTTGTAGCGCAGTCTTAACTGGTAAACCTTTTCTTGAAGCCCCGTATAACCTCCACACTGATGCAGCTGCTATTGTATTGGCCCTTGACTTTCACTTGTCTGAATAATTTTAAAGAGGTTTTAAAATCTTTAGATTTCAGATAATTTAAAATTTGGAGATTACCGTGAAACTTAATATCGGTATGGCGTTATTATAAAAACAGTCAACAAGCGGCGACAACAAGCAGTGTATAAAACAGATACAAATGACTCCTTGGCTAGACTTAAAGTTTACTCGTCGTTCAGCAGTTTGAATACGAATATTCGCGACTCTGAATTATAGGCGTCTGATTTATCTATGGACAGAAGAAGACCCATGTTGCAATATTATACATTGACCTTCGTCAAAATTACTTTGAAGAAGAAAAGTCACACTCGGGGACCTGAATAAACTGGACACTCATTCCGTGTTTAGGTTCCGTCTTATTGAAGATAAACTGATTCTCCTCAGTTTTTGAACATGTTTCGGTGAATATACAACTTCCTTGAATAACAAACATCTGTTTTCTAACCGCTTCTTCCATTCCAGTATCAAGTCACGGTGGAGCCCGAGTCTATCCCAGCAAGCAACGGGGGGCAAGGCAGGGTACCCATCACAGGGCAGACACCCAGACGCGCATGCACTCACGCAAGAGCTAATTATCGCAGAACGTAATTAACCTTATAGTACGTGGTTGGACTGTTGGGCGGAAACTCATGCGAGCAGGGAAAGAGCGCACAAACCCCACGCAGATCTCACGCTAGGAATTGAATCCAGAGCCCCAACGCTATGAGACTCCAATGCTAACCACTGCGCCACTCTGCAGGCCAAGACGAAAAACGCAAATCAGAAATTGGTTACTACCTCATGACCTCTTTTTGCAAAGTTTTTAATTCGGAGTAAAAGAAGCAATATACATCGAATAATTCCTACCTCCACTTGTCGTCGCTGTTGTCACGGTGGGAGGTAGCATCGTCTTCGAGAGCAACACTATTATTCAATTCAATCTATAAATTTTCCTCATAAAAGAACCCCCCTAGACTGAGTAGAATGTGTTGAAAGATTAAAAAAAATATATATATATAACTGCTACAGCAAAACCTCCTTTTCTTGAACTGTGAATGAGAAAATCGAATGCGACACTTTTTCGAAAAACTGCTTTAATCCCTTTGTCCAGTGACTATCAATCTCGAGGATTTCTGATGATAATCCTCTATTGTAAGGGTTTTAAATAAAACCCTTTGCTATACTGATTTGCATGGAACAATTAAGCGCCACTGAATGGCAAATAATACTTGTTCACGGCCAGTTTTTCCATGGAAATTACTGTCATTTACCAACGAACAGTTTGGAGGTGATTTCATCACAGATGGATGCGATTTCACAAACAGCCAACAGGTGTCACAATTGTGTCATTATTTCTCTAAAGAGAAGCGTGTTTTTTCCTACAGCAGCAACGCGCAGTAATGCGTTTCATTGATGATAAAAATCTACCCCATTAAACACACTACCTTCTTATTTTTTTTAACTTAGACAATGGAATTGGAGAAAATGCATCTGAACCCCCTACTGCATAAGTCTGGAACTCCGGTCAATGTAGAGAGTGAATTCCGTTTTCAATTCCAGCTAAGCTCAGAGTGATATTATTGGATCAATCAGTGGAACTCACCTTGTTTAATTGACCACTTAAGACTGCCTATAAGACATTTATGATGGCAATTATCTTTCCAGAAGCCAATGACTTGCGGTGGCTCTGTGGCTAAGGATCTGCGCCTGTGGCTGGAAGGTTGCCGGTTTGTATCCTGCAGCTGGCAGAGGAATCCTATTCCGTTGGGCCTCTGAGTAAGGCCCTTAACCCCAAGTGCTCCAGGGACGCCGAATAATTGGCTGACCCTGCGCTCTGACCCCAAGCTTCTCTCTCCCTGTCTATGTAGCTGTGTCTCATGGAAAGCAAGCTGGGGTATGCGAAAAGACAAATTCCTAATACAAGAAATTGTATTTGGCCAATAAAGTGATCGTATGTCTTACTTTACTAGAATGCCTTTGGACTGTAGGAGGAAATCCAGAGGAAACTCACATAAACATGGAAAGAACATACAATCTCCACACACACTGCAGGAATTGAACCCAGGGCCCCAACACTGTGAGGCAGCAGTGCTAACCACTATACCACCCTCAAAACCATATGTATAAAATTCTCCTTGTCCATACCTGAAATCAGCACACATACCCAAACCCAATGTCCCAGTGCCTCATTATATTCAAATTAAATTTAATACAATGCATACTGAAATAAATCAATAACGGATGCAGACACTGTCAAATATGGAAGCCCGTTTCCGCCAGGGAGTAAAAAAAAACGCGCTATGGTATCTCAGAATTCAGACTTAGTATCTCAGAATTCCGACTTAGTAACTCAGAATTCCGATTTAGTAACTCAGAATTCCGACTTAGTATCTCAGAATTGCGACTTAGTAAGTCAGAATTCCGACTTAGTATCTCAGAATTGCGACTTAGCAACTCAGAATTCCGACTTAGTATCTCAGAATTGCGACTTAGTAAGTCAGAATTCCGAATTAGTATCTCAGAATTGCGACTTAGCAACTCAGAATTCCGATTTAGCAACTCAGAATTCCGACTTTATATCTCACATTTGTGACTTCGAAATAGCCATATTTCATTGTCTGTCCTTTTGTTACTGTAACGGATTCGGGTTCTAGGGCTTGTGCCCTCGCCGCTCCCACCCTAGTTCGTGCCTCGCTGCACTGGCTCACTTTCTTTAAGAACACTTTCTTTAACCCCGGCGGCCAGCATCCCTGTTATGCGCAGGGGAGGGTGGTGTACTGCAACCAGATCATACAACCTGTATGTCGGCCGTTCCGTTACACTATTTTCATGAATCGTACAGGATCATAGGATCTATAAGCCTGAAGACTTGTCCTGTACAGTGCCCTGATAAAAATAATTTTTATAGAATCCCATTTCCGCCAGTGAGGCTTCCATAGTACCCGGATGGAATAGTGCACGGTGGGCTTTTTAAAAATAGTTTTTATTTACGTAGACAGAATATGAAATAAGATACAGAAATAGGCACTTCACATCCAGAAGAATTCACAATTATAAAAGCTGAAACATACTTTTTACGTATTTCCATTGTATGTCCTTTTTTACTTAAAAAAGAAGGTCTTCTGTAGCTCAGCTGGCAAGACTCAGGTTTGAGCCAGTGCAGCGAGGCACGAACAAGGGTGGGAGCGGCGAGGGCACAAGCCCTAGAACCCGAATCCGTTACAATAACAAAAGGACAGACAATGAAATATGGCTATTTCGAAGTCACAAATGTGAGATATAAAGTCGAAATTCTGAGTTACTAAGTCGGAATTCTGAGATACTAAGTCGGAATTCTGAGTTGCTAAGTCGCAATTCTGAGATACTAAGTCGGAATTCTGAGTTGCTAAGTCGCAATTCTGAGATACTAAGTCGGAATTCTGAGTTGCTAAGTCGCAATTCTGAGATACTAAGTCGGAATTCTGAGTTGCTAAGTCGCAATTCTGAGATACTAAGTCGGAATTCTGACTTACTAAGTCGGAATTCTGAGATAACATAGCACATTTTTTTTTTACTCCCTGGCGGAAATGGGCTTCCATACTTCCATAGTCAAATCCTGGTGCTGGAGACCAGATGTGTCTGCAAAGTTTCATTCCAGCTAAATTCTTAAAAAGCTCATTCAGTCCAATATTGGCTCCAGTATCACAGTTTGGCATCTCAGATGCTGGTACTTTATAGAGACCCAGAAAATCTGCACACACCCTCTTCTTGAGATAGCTAGGTGTTTTGCAAGCAAGGTGTAATCAAAACTTTTTCTCCCAAGAGACTTTTCAAAGAGAGGCTTTTTGGCTCAGGAACTGTGGCTTGCAAACATGCAGGGAAAATGAGATGTCAAAGCAAAGACAGAAATGGAGATGTCATTGTGAAATTTAACACGGGGATATAGATCAATGACAAATGTCAGCCTAACTCAGTGGCAATTTTAATTTTGGCTTTACTGAGACAATACATATTAGAATAACTTGAAGGGGAACTGCAACACTATTTTTGTATTTCGGAGTCAGAAAGAATCAGCTTTGATGAGTGCATTTCAAACACACAATGAAAGTAAAATTTACACAGTAAAGTGTTAAACCTCCAATTTCCATCACAAAATAGATTGTTTTCAGGTATGCACAGTGCCATGTTCTGCGATTCAGAACAAGGCAACAAAACTTTCGGTGAGGTGAAGCAGCCCTATTACACTGTGAACTGTGAGGCTTGTGAATATATTTTTTTTAATCCAATAGAAATATTGCTCTTGATTTCTAGATGGTTTTGCGGACAAATACTATTTACTTACTAAAGGACAAAGAGAGGCCAGGCTGAGAGACAGAAGCCATGTTGGGAGTCCTTGGACAGGAAAGAGAGAGAAGCCAGGCCTGTCGCCGCTGGAGACGGGAAACCAAACAGCTGTGTTTACAGCTGAATTCATATCAGCATGCCACATTAAGACCGGGATCAAAACAGAATCCTGTTTCCACACTAATACTAATAATACAACTCATATTATCTCTGTAGACAGTTGTGTATATCTGTACAAAGACTGCATGTTTCCAGATAAAGTTTAAAATTAGAGCTAAGTTAGTGGATAGAACAAAGTTAAACAATCAGGAGCACTAAATCATGCCCCTTTGCATATATTAAAAATGGAAGATTAAAATAACAGAAGAGAAAGCAGAGTTCACCCAGACCAATATTTAGAACCCCACTTGCAGGCGTTTCTTTAGTCTGCTGTCATCCAAGGACCTATCTAGAGCCCTCCTGCAACTTCAGACACTCGAACGTAAAAGAAACAAAACTTATGACAGAGCGACAGTACTTTAACTTCCTTCCTCTCCACCTGACTTCCTTCTGAATTGTTATGTGTTGCAGAGTTTCAGAGTGGCACCAAAGTATTAATAACAACCAGGAAAGAAACTGTCTTGGGTTTTGGAGAGGTTACTAACCCATGTCTTTGAGCAACCACTCAGGGCAAATTCCTGAATTCCCTAGATTCCAGAAACACAGACTTTTTTCTGTGATATTTCTGGCCTTGATGCTATATGACCAGTATTCCATCTGGCATTTTTGCAGTTATGTGCTTTCAATACAACCACATGAAACAAGAGACTTGAGTGCCACTCTGTAAATCAATAATCAACACAGAAAACACAATGCACATCGGGCTATTATCCATGTCCTGTTTTTATTCAGCTTCCATTACGTCACCAGCTCACATTTGCTTCAGGGGTTCAGGATTATACAGCCGCACACATTACTAAGGACTGCTTATCTGTCTTATGATAACAGCTGTGCAACATTATAGATTTTAAACGGTAATCACCTGGTGACCCAAATACACTTGTTCTGAGGTTCATGAAGAAAAGAAACCAGTTGAAATGTCAGCTTGAGAACAAGCAGTTAGAAGTTCTAAAGGCACAAGGTCTTAAAAACATAATCACCTGTATGAAGGCACTTTTCAGGAATGTGCTGCCTTAAAGAAAGTTGGTTGCCAAGTCCTGATTCATACTTCCTGCCTGGCTGGATTCAGCAGGTGAACTTGGCTTTGCTAAAGTCATGCCAGACGTGAAGCAGTTTGCTGGGCGTGTAGCCTGTGACTGTGATGAGCTGGGAGAAGATGCACCTCTCATAGGCCACGGACCGAATGTTGAACAAGCTGCGCCACCATGAGGAACGCCTGGGCGGGACTCCAAGCACCTGCAAGCACAAGCCCAGGTAGATGTCCTCCAGAGGAACGGGCCTGACAAACTTGGAAGCAGACAGCAGCTTTTTAGCCAGACCCACGGAGAAGACGTAACCCGTCCCAGAGACATAGGGCGGATAGGTATCTTCGGGATAGGCGTCCTCTGGCATGTACCACTTACTTTGCTTACTTCTGCGAGGCCTTCCGTCAGCAATGACCGCTCCTGTGATGAAGTCCTCCTTGGCAGGGACACTCCGAGGGTCCAGGACCTTGTTGACCAGGTAGTCCACGTTGAGGAACATGTCAGTGTCGATCTTCATGGCGTAGGAAGCCCCCGGGCAGTAGGTGGCCAGCCAGTCCAGGATCATCATGGTCTTGATGGTCAGGTTGCGGTAGCTGTCCAGGAAGTCCTTCTGGACAATGTCCCGGTGCTCTCGGCTCTCCTCCTCCAGTGCTGCCTGGATCCGAGGGGCCTGGTCACCTTGGGGCAGCCCCACGTAGAAGATCCGCCAGATGATCACCCCTGGGATCAGGCCCTCTCGGCCCCAGGTGTTCCGGATGGCGTCTCTGGCCGCGCGATCAGTGGGAGCCACTGGGATCATGAGGATCAGGAAGGGGGACATGTCCCGGCACTTGTCCGGCTCGTTGAGGACATATCTGTATGTGGACGGAGAGATGACCTTGTACAGCTTGGACTCCACAAGCTGCTGTCTCTGATGCTGCTCTCTGGGGAACCAAACCAGGTAGATCAAGAGGGAAAGCAATCCTGTAAAGAGCCAGCATCTTCCCCGTCTCCAGAGCCACACTCCCACCATGCTGATTTCACCGTTCTTTCTCCTTCAGCCCCATCCCTGCGGCTCACAATCTTCCTCAGAGGAGCGACGCCTCAGCCAGATGCCCTGCATGGAATTTCCTGGTTTCCTGTTTTTTTTTCTCCAACCTTTCTGTGGGCATTGCACTCTGTAGCCCCGGCTGCTCTTCTAATTGTTTCTAAGCTACTTCTCTTTCCCCTGTTAGCTGAAGAGAAGCTCCTCCCTGAGCTTACAAGAAATTTGCACAGTCCCTCCCCCGCAGCACCTATGTTAAAGATCAACAAACTTGTTTCCTGAAGAACGGAGGGGGAGGACAAGCAGTCTGACATCTTCATTCTTCAAGTTTGACAATGATTCAATCAAGTAAACATGAAACACCGGGGATCAGAAAGTAAAGCATTATAAACAAAATGGCTTTTACACAGAGAGCTTCCTTTTGGCTCTCTTTTTTCCCCTAAAATCCACAAAACAGCGCCAGTGGCATGGGCTGGTTAAACAGCAACTTTTGTTTGATCAGATACCAGCCTCTCCCGTAGTCCAGCACAAGCTGATAAGGAATGACTTGTAGACTTATTCTCCAGGTTTTCCTAATCAAGAGGTTCACTTCTTTAAACTGTTCACCCTGCACGACAGACAGGTTCCCTTGACCAGCCTACCCCTCTGGGCCGTTTGTCTTATTACAGCTTTCAGATGTTTCGAATATGTTTTCCACCTCACAAATACTCAAAAAATGGCAGTTTGTCGCATTTATTACCAAGGTACTTTACAGATTCTGGTAATTCTACATAATCAAAACAGAGTTTGCTTTCAGATGGTGAAAAACTCATCTTCAGGCCCCTCAGTGCTTTCCAGTCGCTGTTCCACCTCAACATCTGTAAAATCCACCGAATATTTTATGTCTCTGTATATACACTGTTTTATTTATTATCTCAGTAAGGCCAAAGGGAAATGTACAATGTATGAGGCCACTGAAGTGGATTCTGATTCTGAGAATGTGGCATTTGGGATGTCTCATCTCCGCACTGTTTTCTCAAACCAGATTTACCTGCCCTGTTGCACCCTCCTTGTCCTAAACACAGCTGTAAAACGAGCTGGCCTATAATGAGCTCTGAGCTCAAGACTCTGGAATTCCTAAACTGCATTCCACATTGGTAGAACTGTGTTATTACTCAGATCGCATGGAGACAGCAACAGGACAACACCCTTACCTGAATGAAAACAGGACGTAGAGGAAGGGTTTCAGAAATCAAACAAAGCTTTATTCCCGTGCTTACAGTCTGGGTAATTGGAGACTTCGCTGTTCTGCTTCCTATGGTCATATACGGGTTTTTCACACGAAGCCGTATTGAACAGTATTTCTCGCATTGTGAACGTGTGCACACAGCGGTCCCCCGGGTTCCAGTTAGTGCGTAATTACGCATCGATGAAAAACCGAAGGTTTAAAAAAAGATAATTAGCTCACTGATAGTTTGATGTACAGGCTGTGGAAATTCCCACAAGTCGTGGTCTTTAAAATGCATTTGGTTTGGAGGCGTTCTGTGCTTCCATTGCGAAGATATGGACAAAAGAATATTCGAGCGTGGTCAAAAAAATGTTATAAAAACGACAAAGTGAAGGCTGAGAAAGCATCCACAATGTATTTTATACAGAAAACAAGTGTTTTTGTAACTCTAAGAGATTTCGCGAAAGCGCTACAGGCGTGCCAAAATCGTTTTCGAACTTCAAGCTAACTTTATCCCGGTATCATCGGCCGTGTCCCAGTATGCGCACTTGCGGTCTTGGTCAAATCTGCAAGGGTTTAGGGTGCTTTATTTCTAAATCTGTGTTTTACAAGGGTGCTTGCGAGCCCTTAATAAAACGCCCTTCTCTGAAGTCCGCATCGGAGCGGACTCTAAAGGAAACTTCCCCCCATTCTAAGCGAAACGGGGACGTTTCATGTTCTAACCTATTAAAGCGGAGAAAAATTGCTGTGGGGGTATAAAATATTCTTGTTGAAATGAACTTTTTACAGTTTTTAAACCCATTGTATATCAAAACAAAACTTCATTAGGCTACTTAAGATTCATACTGTATGTGTTATAGGTACGAAGTGTTGACATAAAGCTTTTATAGCGTCACCCCATTACGACTGATGTATATTCGTTTAGTAGACGTATTTAATAAATATGTGTACCATTAAAGGTTTGAGCTTTTAAGTATTGTCAAGATTACCTTTTTATATTTTACTTTATATGAACGTAAATAAATGCGTTTTGTTCTTCGTACTGTCATTGTTGTACTGGGACAGACGATATGAAATGCATTAGTAATACAAAGTTTTGAATACACAGCGGTATTGCCAAAGTTTTCCTTAATTTACTTTGCCCGTTTCGAGTCGAGCCTGTTCCACACGATGTGTCTCTACTTCTGTGCAGGGACAGGCGAGATAATAAAAATGGTGTCCCCCTGACCCTTTTTATAACGGCGCGCCCTCGCATGCTCGAGCACTTGAAGTCCACACTGGCGCTGAGTCACAGAGGTGCGGGCTTGGAGGAAGGGCTTCGGGTTTAAGTAGGGCTATTGGGACAAGGCAACGACCTTTTAAGATGAAGTGCAGACCCTAACCCGCTTCTGCTGGATACAATTTTATCACCATTATAGCTTTTCAGTACACGTTCAATGGCGTAGATGGAGTGTCCAAGCAGGTATTCCACAGACGAAACATTTTGCCGCGTTGAGTGGAAAAAAATAATTTCCTCAGGGTACCCCGCTGCGTATTTTCCTTGGACAGTATGGATATCACCTGTATGTGGTGATGAAACAAGGCACAAAATTGCGTTCGCTTATCTGCCCATCTTAGACTCTTCGTTGCATTTGACACGCGCACTTCATGCAGAGAAAAAAAATGTCACCCTTTAATCAGAACCACCACTCGCCGACTCTTTTTATCCAATTATTCTTTGTCAAAAACATTTTTAGAACTGAATAGAACTCTGCTACTTTTGGAGGATGACTAAATACCACATGAATTACTGTCAGCTGTAGCTCAGTAAAACTTGAACTCTGCCAAAGATGAATAATGGTCAAAACCTTTACTGCTAAATCAGTGATTCAATAAAGGAAAAATTTCCCTTAGGTGGCAGCAAAGTACTATTACACATTACGTTTGTCTGCAGTTTCTCTGGTCATGATATTTCACAATTCTCGGAGCAGGGAACTCCTTTCCCTCTCAGTGCAGGGCTACAGTTCTGTCTCGCTTTACTAGCGGATTAAGCTGATGAGGCCTCAACTGATTATCTCTGACGTTTTCAGGTGCGCATGAATTATGTAAAGGCCCAGGCCATTAAGAAGCTAGTTGCAGCAGAAGTCAGTGGACCAAGTTGTCATCTGGGATCAGGAATGTACAGTGGCCATCAAAAGTACTTATCATAGGACTTGTGCAATCAGTTATTTTCTCTTTTAAATTTATAATATTTATAATAACTGCAGCTATCGAAACTATTAATCCCCTTGGGCATTTCATATTTTATTGTTTCAAAATGGAATCATAATATATTGATTTGGGCTTTTAATTGCTATTGGTGAACACCCAACCATCTATAATGTCATAATGAAAACAAAATTCTACAGATCCTCTTAGATTCATTATAAATATAAAATGGGAAATAGATGATTGCATAAGTATTCACCCCTTTGTTATGACACACCTAAATACATTGTGGTGCAACCAAATGTCTTTGGAAGTCACATCTTTAGTTGTATGGAGTTCACCTGTGTGCAATTTCACCTTAATTAATGAGTTCAGGTTAAAAACATCTATATCTGGGAGATCCTACAACTGGTTTGTACAACTCTCAGCAAAAATCACATAATGAAAACTAAGGAACATTCAAAGCAAATCTGGGATCAGGTAATCGAAGAGGAAGGGTATAGGAACATTTCCAAGGTATTAAATATTCCCCAAATTACAGTGAAGTCATTATAAACAAACAGGAAAAACAGGACATCCTAAAACAATGAGTATCCAGGTGAGAAGAGCACCAGTAGGGTGTCCACTAAGAGGACAGTGATAACTCCAAAGGAATTGCAGTCTTCCATTGCTGAGATGGGAGAAACTGCATACAACAACAAGTCTGGGTGCTTCACAAATCTGGACTTCATGGAAGAGTGGCAGAACAAAAAACCCTGTTGAAAAAACCCACATTAGATCTTGACTGCCAGAGCCCAAGCAGAACCAGTATCTACGGTCTGATGAGACCAAAATGGATGTTTTTGGCCTTGACGCTAAGCTCTGTGTTTGGTGTACACTTAACTGTGCACATCATCCTGTGAACACCATCTTTACTGTGAAGCATGTTGCAGGCAGCAGCATGTCATGGAGATACTTCACTGCACCAGGGCCTGGAAGACTTGTGAAGATAGAAGGCAAAAAGATGCAGCAAAGTCCAGAGAATTCCTGGAGGAAAACCAGCTACAGTCTGCAAAATACCTGGGATTAGGAAGAAAATTCAGCAGGACAATGACCCAAATGTATAGCCGAAGCCACACTCCATCTGAGAATCTGCTGAAATCTAACTGGGTTGCTCTTTTGGAACGGTCCCCATCCAACTCAAGGGAGCTTGAGCAATTTTGGAAAGAATGGGCAAAAATGAGTGTCCAAATGTTCCAATTAGTTAGAAACATTGACGTTGTAGTATGTTTTGTGTTCATCAGTGGCAAATAATCCCAATTACATACTGTACATTAAGATCCCATTTGTATTATAACTCCATGTGTAACACTATACAATGTGAAAAAGTCCGGAGGGGTGAATACTTTTAATATCCACAGTAGCTTGTGAAATGCAGGCTGTGTAGCCAATGCATATAGAAATCCATGAGCTTTCCTCAGATCAGTTATTTCCTTAAAACACCCCTGCTCACTGACTATTTAATGCCATCTATCAAATGCTTAGAACTGTGGTCCCTCGTCACAAGAAAAACATCAGTTATTTTTAAATTTGATTAAAATCTGTCACAGCATACAGTCATCTTGGCCAGGATTGTCCAACCCCTGGCCTGGAGGGCAAGTGTGTCTGCAGGTTTTCATTTTCTTATTGACCTCTTCAGCTTGTAATATATTGAACTAGACAACCCCCCCTCTTCATGCCCAGCTATGTTAATGAGACCTTGAAGACCCGCAGATACACTGCCCATAATTCCTATGTCATGAAGGAGAGCTCTGTACAGAAAATACCATGGCTCTGCAGGAGCAGGAGTGAGTGCTGGTATTTTTTTCTAACCATTTCCATCAAACTCGGGGTTCAATTCGGGGTTATGGGAGAACTGGTGCCTATCTCTGCCAGCAACGAGGTGCAAGGCAGGATACACCCTGGATGGAACACCAGTCCATCGCAGGGCAGACACACAGACACAAACACATACGTTCACTCCAGGGCCAATTTTCCCAGAAGCCAATTAACCTGCCAGTTTTTGGACTGTGGGAGGGAAATCAGAGGACCTGGAGGAAACCCATGCAAACATAGGGAGAACTTGCAAACTCCATGCAGACAGCACCACAGGAACTGCACTCAGGGCCCCAGCACTGCGAGGCACCAATGCTAACCACTGCACCACCATGCCACACACGTTTAATTATCAGAAATTAAATACTGAGTGGTCACATTAATAAGAATCTCTTTATATGAATATTTTAAACTATTAGCTACTGAATAAAGGGGATTGGTAGACCAGCAACTAAATGACCAACAACTGTCTGATTTAATTTCTGAGATTTACTTTACCTTGGATTCAAACTGGATAGTTAATTAATTCTTGTAGGTATAAGAGTGAAGTTCTCACGGTCATCCCACATGCAGCAGTGGTTTATGATGAACTTCGAATATGAGGGGAAAAAAAAGGAGTTCAGCAAAGTTTTGTCAAGGAGCACACACCTTGTTAGTGATCTCAGAGGAAGAACCGCAAAAGACTGTGGATTAATGCTCAATTTGAAGCTGAATCTAAAATCCAGCCCTCAGGAGGATAATATCCTTATCATACCTGTAAATTGTTATGGCAGGGTGCCAGGCAGCCACTTAATGAACACTGCGTGCTCATTAGTGCTCAGGAGATTAGTTCTGTTCCAGCTCTCTCCACTCCTTAGCCTGAGAGGTTCCCAGTCCTGGCTGTGGAAATCCACACTGCTGCACGTTTGTGCTCCAGCCTGGCTTTGAGCTACACAGCTGAACCATTAATTGACTTAATAATAGGATTCATCGGAGAGGTTTGTTTTGAGGTCATACAGTATGTACGTTGCGATTTGCCCTATATTGCATTTCATAAGTAAGATAAAATCCCCAAACCTGAGTGGAATAATACCTTTTAACTGTTCAATTAGGTAATCAGACTCAGTTGCAATCAGACCAGCATGTGTGGGGGCCACTATGACCAGGACTGGGAATTCCTGACCTATAAGAGGTGGTGTGCTGTGGCCCTCAAGGAGCAGGAGTGAATATCGCTCCTCTGTTCACCTAAGATGGGAATCAAAGGAATGACTGACTGGACATGCCAAAGGGCACTTGCCTGGGTACTGCCAATCCAGTGCCCTCCGGGCCACACTGTCTTTGTCAAAGGGTAAGTATTCCCCAAGGTCCCATCTCTACATTTCATCTCTCCAAAGCGCAGCGTCCACGACGCGGCTGCTGGCTCGGACTGGCACATGCTGGTCGCCTTAGCTACACACAGCCTCCCGATGATGACGAGAGCAGCAGCGTGCCAGGCTACTCCCGCGTTCTCAAAATCAGACAGTGTCTGCATCTGGGGCTGTTTGAGAATTCCTGGTCCACCGCAGGCAGTGAACAACAGCCTTGAACCTTGGAGAGCTAAAAAAAACAAAACCTCTCGATAGCAGTTAAGATCAGCTATACTCTGGAATGCCTCAAAGGAAAAAACAACAGCAGAACATTACGTCAGTGATAGTTTATTTATTTACAGTACATTCAGTAGCTTTACAAACCTTAGCTTGCACTTCTCCCAGACAATTGGGAAACCGACTTAGATAATAAATACACATACACAGTATTTATACAACGAAAGCTTTTGATCTCACATATACAAACAAACACTGGTAAAGAGCATGACATTGCTTGGTGTAGCAACATTCACCTGCAATTCAGCAAAACCAGCCTTTTACAGTTTTGTAGCACTCTGTGCATTTGAATCCTAGCCTCAGAGCGTCCTTCAAGAAAACGCCCAGCAGTTTGAGTCTGGTCTTGGGGGGGTGAAAGTGCAAAGAGGGCAGCTGTTAATAATGTTTAGAGATTCATTGTGGAATCAGATAGGATTAAAGATGTTTATAAAAAACATCCAAATGCTGGAACGGCACTTATTTGCTTTGCAGTTGCATTCCAGAGCGACAGAGAAAAGCCTGAAAAAGACTACAGATACACTGCATCTCAAACCGACTACTGATCTCCAATACAGAAACCCCAGCAATACCAACCTCTTCTCCATACACACACCTACACACTTCCAACAGCTTCTTGACTGTAACCTTCTTTTACTCCCTTCACACTGATATGTAAAGTGCTAAATCCCATCTGAATAGGTTTAGTTTTTGAGGACTATGTTAGCTTCTGGATATTCCGTCACACCCAAGCAGGAAGTGGCTTGTTTAGCTGAGTCTGTTTAACGCCCTTGCAGTTAAGATTCGACTGCATGGCTGGGCTGCTGGTTCCAGTCTCCTGCATCGCTTCTTTCATTTCGGAAAGGAGTGGGCGGAAGAGATACTGAGCTGTTAGAATGCAAGGAATGACATTCGATTCTCCATTTCCGGCAGACCATTCCAACACAGTTCTTTAGACCACTCGGCTACCCTGGCCCATGCACCTGTGCCTCTCTGGACCCGGCCTTTGCCTACCCCTGCTCCAACTAAGGAGGGACTGAGTGTAAGAATGCAGCACGCTTTTCTGTTGAAAGTATAGAAGGAGGAACAGATCGCATGTTTCCACATGAATTTTCTATATTCATCAGCATGGAAATCCTAAGCCATGTTGAAATCAATCATTTGTGAAAAATCCGTCATTTTCCCACCCTGCATTGTGCAGGGAAGTTGTAAGGAAAAGGGGATGGTTTTCTACATGTTACATTCCTGTTCCCAAGAGAACAGAGCCCACATCTAGTATCGCAATCGTAGCGTCTACCTTAACGTTCTACATCACTAAGGCAAATCGGTTGTAGAGCTCCACGCTCCAGCTTGAGATTTAATGAAGAACATTGCTCTGGTTCAACCTAAATATGCTCTGTTTTGCAGTGATCCACTGATGTATTCCTTGTATATCTGAACCTACCACAACATTTATTCTACTGCTGTGACTTCCCTGAGCAGTCCCATGGGATCAGTGGATGACAAGCTTTCCCCTCTTCTATAGTGCCTGAAATGCGAACCCACACTGCTTTCCTGTTCACTTCCCTGCTGCTGCTGAGGGCACAGTGCAGAGCAGCCCGCGTGGGAAACAGGACCTCTTCTCTGCCCATCAACACTTCCCCTGTGACTGAGCAGGCAGTCGTAGGGAGGTCTTCCCCATGTTGCAACCCCTGCCCCTTAAAACTGTATACACCAGCTTTTCCTTCCCAGGACCCCCAACATTCTCTGCCCCCGTTCCCCTTCTTTAGGGATTCTTAGGGATTCAGACTGGGATGTTTAGTCTTCTTGCCCATCAATGCGTTTCCTGTCTTCAGGCTGAGTGCCCTCTGTCAATGCACTGAATCGGGAGGCACGGCTCCACGGATGGAAGGCACCAGCCCACTCCCCTTCTGGGGGAGTGGTGGGAACACTGATTAATGAACAAATGTCCCCTCCCCACCACCTTGCTTGTCCTCCAGACCTCGAATGGGCTCCTCTATCCAGGCTAGTGTCCTCACACCCGGTTCACGGCCATCTTCTCCGAACCCTGGAGGGAGCTGATCTCCCATCGCCGAAACGTGCTCCCTTTCAGGTTGCTCTGCCCCTTGGCGATGGTGTAGATCTTCCGCAGCACAGCTCTCCGCAGCAGAATGTACACCCAGGGATCCAAGATCTGGTTCCAGGAAGCAAGCCGGACCCCCAGAACCATCAGCCGCTTGTAGTACTGGAGGTCCACCTCACAGTTGCTGTAAGATTTGGTCACGGAAATCATGCCGAAGATCTGAGGGAGACAAAAACACAAGCTTTCAGCTTTCCAGTCCAGTTTTTCACCACTACTTTAGGAGAAGTAAAAAGGACAGGATGAAAGACTAAATCAGGCAGTTAAGATTCAATGTTACCTTGAAACTGAGTCTCTGGAGAAAATGCTTTCCTGCACAGTTTGCAAAGTCAATCCTGTTGACGATGCAGAAACACAAACTATTTTTTCAGCCCCTGCAGGGTGCAGTTTTAAATAAACAGTTGTTGAAAACAAGTTTCAAATTATTCTGACACAACACCGTGAAGTAAAGGAAACCTACGACTGACAAAGACAAAAAGGCAGTGTAAACTGAGCTATACATTTCACACTGTGACAGATGCTCTATTTATTTTGCTTTTTGCTGCCTTTTCACTCATCCATCTATTTTCAGTTCAGAGTTGTGTGGGAGCCGTTGCCTATTCTGGCAAGCAATGGGCAGGATACACCCTGGGCAGGATGCTACTGCATCTCAGGGAAGACAGACAAACACACACACTCACACTAGAGCCGGTTTTCCCAGAAGCCGATTCACCTACCACTATGTCTTTGGACTGTAAAAGGAAACCAGAGCACCCAGAGGAATCTCAGGGAGAACATACAAACTCTACACAGACAGCATCCCCAGGTCTGGAATGGAACCCAAGGCCCCAGCATTGCGAGGCAGCAATATTAACCACTGTACCCTCATGCCACTCAGAGCTTTTTCAGTTCAGCCATGCAGTATACAGTATACTCAATTACACTGGAGTTCATCGGCAACGCATTCTGATGACTCTGCAGAAATGCTGACAGAGTTGAGCCTGGGAGAGCAGCTGTTCACTATTCATTGTTCCTGGGCTTATCTGTTAATATCCTCTCCCTGTCACTTTCCTCCATCTATAACCAGAGAGGCGTTTTCGCAAAATGGCACTGTTATCTGGCTTTAGATGTAACACCTTTACAAAACATACGAAAGCAGCTTTTTAGAGACTTTGAAACACTCTGCTGTTGTCATGGTTTGCCTCGTCAATTAAAAACAAAGCAAACATCATGTAATACTCTGCGTCTGGCAGTCGGGGGACAAGACAAAGCAAAATAAAAAAATGGTCAAAAACAGCCTTTGTGAAAATGAAATTTTGATATTCCATTTTGGGGTTGGTATAAAAAAAGATGTTAAAAAGATGTGATGCTTTGTTTAAAATGGGTACAAAACATCCCATTTTGGCTTTACAGACAATGAAAAAGTGGCATTTTAGAATTACTCATAAAGGAAAAAACAGATGGAGGCTATCATTTATTTCACCAGCTGAACATGTTGAAATGGTGTGTCATATTTTCATACTGTGATACCAAGATAAGAGATGTGCAAGTCACAAGGCCAAAAGCTGGGCTTTTTTGAGCTTCAACTTGCTCACAAAAGAGCCGATAAATCATAACACAAAGCAGCCTGCTGCTTAGGTCTTACAGTGCAGGCTCCTGAGGAGTTCTGTGACCTCTGTCTGCCCCTGTACCACAGTTTGCTAACGAGTTGAAAGGCTGAAATCATTTGTTACTTTCCAGATGACTTTATACGGAGCAGCAAAGATTGAATCTTTCTGTTCTTCAGTGTTTGTGCTCAGGAAAGGTTCATCTCCTTTGGCACTGATAGACTAAAGAGACAGAACCTTTTTAGTCTAGAACACTGAAATAACGTTCAAGTGCATTTAAACCTGAGAATAGCAGGCACCGCTTTACCCAAAGAGTTGTGGGAGTATGGAACAAGTTAGTTAGCCATGCTGAAGTAGATATGCTGGTTTATTTCAATTATTTACTACCAAACAGGCTAGATGGGCTGAATTTTCTTACCTTTACCTGTCGCGAAAGAGAGCCCCAGATCTGTTGCTCAAGCAGTACTAAAATCTAAGGATGCTTGGAGGCAGACGCACTGAAATACTGCACACAAAAAAAAATGCCGGACACTTCAACTTCAGCTTTCCAAATTATTCAGCTTCTCCACAGAGACCATGACTGAGATTTGGATGTAGAGGCCAAAAAATGCTAAATTATCGACAGCTCTTCTCAATAAGCGAGCAAAAAAGCACAAACCCAGTACTGCCACTGAAAAAGACTGAAGCAGAAGTGTCTGTCAGTTTGTGTTATTAAGATTCGATTGCACAGCCAAGTTACAGTAAAGCATTGTGATGGATGTGGTGACTTTAGTGAAACTCTTGCTTTATAGGAGTTTAGGAAAGATTTTCTGGGTGATTCCTTTTTCCTGCTTCCTCATTTTCAATACAAAGTTTGGTAATTACAATATTTGTACAGCTGGATTTGCTGGAGAAATCCCAGTAATGCTCAAGGCTACAGCAACAGTGCAACAATCTGGGATTTAAACCCACTATTTCCACAAAGCTTTCAATGTCTAGTCTACTAGACTACAGTCATTGTAAGGTTTTTATAACTAAATCTTGGGAAGGATCACACAGCTCCTAGGAATATGTTTACTCTCTGACATTACAGTATAGTTATATGTTACTGTAGTAATACACTGTTACTACTGTGCAAACACAGAAAATTGTGACCATACAAAGGGGAGTGGATTCCTGTGGAAAGAGCATGAAATCACACTTTCCTAAAGGACTCCCAGACAGAACCAGAACAAATCCCGAGAAATGCACATGTTCCCAGCACCGTATACATTACATATTCACAGACAGGACAGCCTGTGTTTGCTATTTCCTGCCGTTTCCTTCCTGAGCTTTTGAATGTCTGATTGCACGCCTCAGGAGTGATTATCTTCCCTTTTTGGCTTTCATTGCTATTTGCAATCCTAAGTGTTCAAGAAACAGCCTCTGAGAGATGACTGGTGGGAAATAGCAAGTATTAATGCATCATTCATCTGGGTCCCCAAGTGGCTAATGCATCACCAGTGGATGGTTCAGACACTGTGGCTCATTATTGTTTTGTTTCCTGTAAAAATCTGCCTCTTAATCAGCTATTAGACACCTCTCAACAGCCTCTTTTCTATTTCTGCCACCCAGAATATGACACGCCAGAAAATGACTCTTGGAAAACAAATGCCAGAAATACAGAAATGAAGAATGTATGAAGCTCAGAGAAAACAGAGCCATGGAGGCTCGTGAGGTCAGAACTTAGCCTCTCCTGCCACAACCTCCCTTTTGCTCAGTACACAGGCAGATTGCTCTGTACGAAGATTGTCTGTCTTCCTATAATTAATAATAATAATAATAATAATAATAATCATAATAATAATAATAATAATAATAATAATAATAATAATAATAATAGCTTACACTTTTATAGAGCTTTTCTGGACATTCCACTCAAAGCTCTTCATGGGTAATTGGGACTTCCCTCCACCAACACCAGTGTGCAGCCCCACCTGGATGATGTGACA
Organism: Lepisosteus platostomus; assembly: GCF_059453375.1. Taxonomy (NCBI): domain Eukaryota; kingdom Metazoa; phylum Chordata; class Actinopteri; order Semionotiformes; family Lepisosteidae; genus Lepisosteus; species Lepisosteus platostomus. The sequence continues at coordinate 18,012,040 of NC_142623.1, forward strand.
GCAGCCATAGTGTGCCAGTACGCGCACCATAAACCAGCTATCAGTGGGGAGGAGAACAGAGTGATGCAGCCAATTCATAGATGGGGATTATTAGGAGGCCATGATTGGTAAAGGCCAGAGGGAAATCTGGCCAGGATGCTGGGGTTACACTCATACTCTTTTCGAGAAAGGCCCTGGGATTTTTAATGACCACAGAGAGTCAGGACCTCGGTTTTACGTCTCATCCTATCATCTGGAGATCCCTTTGTTACACAAGTTCAAGATACTGATTATATATATTGGCTTCCTATTGGTCATCAGCTCCCATACACACTTTACCAGCAAGAAAACAGCTTTGAAACCCCCACAGCACTGATCAAACACTATGTGTGTAGTAGGATCTCTGGGGTAGTTGGGAGAAGTGTTCAGGTCTCTGGCTCCAAGTTCTCAATGCAGACACTTCTCATGGAGAAAACTGAGCAAAGTATGTTATTTCTACTGCTTCTCTACATAATCAATCAGCAAGAAGACACTTGTGAAACCCCCATAGCACTGAACACTACGTGACTATTCAGTAGAGATCTCTGGGGTAGCTGGAAGCAGTGCCAACTCTGGATCTCTGGGAAACTCTGGGAAACTGGGAGTGTAGTTACCAGTCAGCAATGGGGATTTACGTGCCACTGACCTCCCGTCCATAGGCTGTCCCATCCGCTTCCACTAAGTGCTTCCACTTCCTATGTGGAATCTACATGGAAGTGCATTTAAAACTAGATACAGGAGGCACTTCATTTCCCATAGGGTAGTGGGAATGTGGAATGAACTATCTAGCCAGGTTGTTGAAGCTGATACCCTGGCTTAATTCATATAATGACTGGATGAGATTCTCAGCTCAAATAGCTACTAACTGCCAAACTGGTTAGATGGGCTGAATAGCTAACGTTAATTTAATAATAATAATAATTGCTTACATTTATATAGCTCTTTTCTGGATACTCCACTCAAAGCACTTTACAGTAATGGGGACTCCCCTCCACCACCACCAATGTGCAGCCCCACCTGGGTGATGTGTCAGCAGCCATAGTGCCCCAGTACGCTCACCACACACCAGCTATCAGTGGGGAGGAGAACAGAGTGATAAAGCCCATTCACAGATGGGGATTATTAAGAGGCCATGATTGGTAAGGGCCAATGGGAATTTTGGCCAGGACCCCGGGGTTACACCCTTACTCTTTTTGAGAAACACCCTGGGATTTTAAATGACTACAGAGAGTCAGGACCTTGGTTTTACGTCTCATCCGAAGGATGGTGCCTTTTTACAGTATAGTATTAGGACCCACATGGACCGCAGGGTAAGCGCCCCCTGCTGGCCCCACTAACACCTCTTCCTGCAGCAACCTTGTTTGCAACAAGTCTGCAACTTCTTATGTTCCTCCTTAATGCTACAGGATCAGGGACGCGCCCCAGCTCTGAAAATCAGTTGGGAGCGTGAAGTACTTCATGTTTGTCCCTAAAATGGGTGTTTGTGAGCCTCTGTCGTCCTGTGAGAAGCCACCGCCCTCCCCATGGCCTGATTGAGCCTTATCACGCAGGAGCTCGCCCGAACTCCAGCTGGCAATGGCGCTCGTGCCTTCCCACTCACCAGCAGGGGGCTCCAGCAGATGCAGGAAGTGACCATGATGCCCACCAGCTGCACCACCATCTCAATGTCGTGGGACTTGGCCCGGCGGTTGTAGGTCCTCTTGCGGAGACGCGCCAGGACCAGGGTGAGGCCGCTGGTGGTGTTGCAGACCATGGACACCCCCAGGGAGGTCAGGCCGAGGCCAGAGAAGAGCAGCACGAAGATGACATCTGATGCGGTGGTGTCACTGTCCACCTTGATGAAGCACCAGGTGCCGGGATACTGCATGCCATAGGCACCCAGCTGGAAGCAGGGCAGCAGGGCCACGCAGAGGGCGAAGAGCCAGATGACGGCCAGCGACAGCTTTGTCCGGGTGGACGTCACCAGGGCCGAGTGGAGCAGGGGCCGGGTGACGCCCAGGCAGCGCTCGGCTGCCATGGCGCAGCCCAGGAAGAGCGGACACAAGCCAAAAAACACCATGCACCCTCCCAGGAACTGGCACAGAGCGTCGGAGGAGGCGTAGGAATCCGGCACTAGGTACAGCCGCAGCACGAGAGCCCCCGGGATGATGTGGCCGGCGAAGTCGGTGGCCACCAGTGAGCTGGCGAAGAGGAGAAAGGTGGCTTTGGAGCGCCGCCGCATGCGGGCATAGGCTTTGGCCAGGATGAACAAGGCAATGATGTTGGACAGGATGCCCAGAGTCATGGACAGCCCGGCGGCCGTCGGATCTGTAGGTTTGTAAGCAAAGACTCTCTCGTCGACCACACTCATGTTGTCCCCGAGCATCCAGGTGTGGTTTCGGGAGTTGGCGGAGTCTTGGCCAGCCCCCGACGTGTTAAACTGATGCACAGCTAACATCATGGGGCTCCGCAGGTCAGAACTGGCGTAAGGGGGCCTGAAGGACAGATGGAGAAAAAAAGAAGAAATTATACTGTGTTGGGAAAGTGTGTCTGTAGATCGGAGCTACTTAGCGTATGTCACGTACATTCCCCTACATTGCAGAGTTTGGCTACAACCAGCTCCTTACCTAAGGAACTGATAAAATCAGCTGGCATGCAGCAGTCAAGCCTCTATACTAATGCACTGCAATGGAATGGATCAGAAGGACCATTTGATATAGCCTATAGCAAGGACTGCATATACAGTATATGATATATAATATACTGTAGAGCCTTAGTGTCTCCAACCACCTGGAGAGCTGCAATACTTTGTTTTTTTATAGGTGTCCTCAATCAGCTCATCTGAAACGGAAGACGGTTGGATTGAAAACTTCACAGCCGCAATGAAATGAAAACCAGACTCTTCCCTTCCCCTACAGGGAATATGAATTCGAATAATCTCGGGTTTGGAATGTATTAGGGCGACTGGAATCCTGTTGTTATTGCTGCATTACTCAATTTTACTTAAGAGACTACAAAATGATTTTTTTCCCCACAAAAGAGCAAAACATGGCGCTCCCCTACTACGGAGAGATATGTTTCTCGTTTGTGCTCACAGATGGTGATTGATAAAACAGAAAAATGATAAAGCTTCGCCAGAAACACTAGAAACATGATTGTTACTGTAGATATACCCCAGAAAAGCCAGGCGAATACGGTGAAAACGGCGTTTCTGAACAGATATTCTGCGTAGCTGCGGTGGGAAAATGAATATCAGGGTTATTTACAAATAGAGAATCCCCTAAGCAAACTTTTAAGTGTAGACGTCTGTCGCTCTTCTTTTTGCTCCTTTTCCAATACTTTTTTTGTGGAAGTGCAGAACTTCCGTATTATAAATTAATAATTTCAAGGGTATCGGTCCATCGAAAGAACCGAGACAGTACCGAGAATAAATCATGACAGCCTAGAAAAAAATAATTTTAGAATACAAAAAACGCGATCTTACCCACGTGTCGGTGAAAACATACAGTACGTTCTTATAGTGTGCCTTTCGTTTTATAAAAAACAAAAATAATTAAACGATGCATATGTAATAGAAACTTTTTCTCGAGTGTCTCGAGTACTGTGCGGTCTATAGAAAGCATTCCTATAAATGCATTTCTCTACAATTTCTAGTGCCCAGGATTGTTCCAAGCCATGTAGACACTCTAGTTCCATTTGTCTTTAATGCCTGAGAGCAAGGCAAGTTAGGACAGTTCAGATGCCAGAGACTATCACGAACGCGCCTGCTCAGACAGGGCGCTATTTTAAGAAGTGATGGTTATCTTTTGGAGAATGAATCGTTCTTTCTTAATCTGATCAATGCTGTGCTATCTCCGACTTGCCACAGTTTTTGTATCTAGCACGAATAAAAATTCAAAAGACCTGGGAGACCAGTATACAGTATATGATTCCAGTTGCCCTAATACATTGCAAATCCGCATTTCAAGCTTGTATAAAAAAAATCACTGAGCGGAATTAGTCATTATCAAATATGATGCTGTTTTAAATGTAAGTGACGAAAACATCTTGTTTTTAAATACTAAGGCTTCACCCAATTTGTTCAATAATATAAAAGAATAGAACCAGACGTAATCAGTCTAATAAATACACTAAATTAAAGGTTTTCTCAGTGGATTAATAGCAGAGAAAATATGACTAACAGGAAGAAAACAAACGACCGGTTAGAAATTAAAAAACAAAAATCAGGTAGAAAAAGGTTTTAGATATTTTACAGCGCAGTTTGACACAATTAAAATATGTATAGGTTTAATGCTAAACTTCAGGAAATTAAAATCAACGTTGCACAGACACATAATTCGTCGACGGTAACAGACCTGTAGGTTATGTACAATTATTTTTCTCCGCACTACAACAGTTGTGGTACGAGGGCTCGTAGGGAGTCAAACTGGCAAAAGCTATTGGATAGCAGACGCTTTGCATGCAAACTTCTCCTCATTCATTCCGGTCTTAGACACTGTAATAATGATCGAGTCATCAGTCAAGAAACCGCTTCTCAGAAATGAGCTATTTTGCAAACAAAAAAGTAATTATTGTTATAAGACATTCTGAAGAACTAAAAATGCTATTTAGTTGTGAAAAATGTTTTAATTACATTTAAAGATATTTATTTAAATGATCGGTAAAGCTAAAGAGAAAATTCGCTTTATCTACCTTGTTTTTATAAATAGTTAAGTGGTCATTTCTCAGAGCACTCATTGTTGCTCCTCTGTGATAGCAATAATTGTTTCAAAATCAGTTATGTCCACAATAATCTTATTTAGTTTCATTATATAAGATATATTCATGATATTAGCCTTTTTACTGCTGTAGTGTTGCTATAAACATTTTAATAACATTCTTTCCCTTTTAATTTCGCGTGCAGGTGCAGACACCCTTTATAACTTATAAAGACATACTGTACAGATCAACTGTACAAAGGCACACTGACAAGTCATGAAATCCACTTGACAGCACTGATGATGACAAAATTAACCTTGTCAAAGCACAGGTGAATTTGCGTCCTTTCACTATAATTCATACCAAAAACCCTTTCAAAAGCCCCTTCTTAAGCAAATGACATCAGGCTGTTCACGACAAAGTTTTGAAATTAATGCCTACATCAAAAGGTTTCAGGGATAGTTAATAAAAATGCTCTCAAAGGGAAAGGGAAGTACATTTTCCAAGAGTTTACCGTTTCAAATAAAGATTCTTTGGCGACGGTGAAAGATGACATGATTTGAAAACGATTTAGCTTTTTAAATAATTTTCAGCTTTCCCTGTTTAAACTCCTGTTCCGATAAGGCGCTCTCTTGCTTTTCAGTTCTTCACGAAGTCCAAACCACAGTCTTGTACACTTCAAAATCAAGCCGTTTCAGGGAAAAAACAGTTTTCAATTCTTGCTGCAGCGCGTCTCCAAAATGACTGATTCGGAAATAAATACCGTTCATTTTAAATCCGTTAATGCGTGACGCAGAAGTGAAATATCCTTTTATTCTTGAAAGAAAATACAAATACATAATCCTTCACGCGTTTAGTCATGTAAAGCTAGACCCATCTGTGTATTGTATGTCCCCATCTCGATGTTAATGCCTTTTCACTGGCAACCAGATTTATATTATTTTTAACCTGTAGGCGGCGACTCGAGGGGGCGGCGAAGCGAATCGATTCGGAAACAGCAGCGTGTGCCAGGTACTATGAGAGAGGAGCTGTAGTGAACATGGAAACCAGCGGGTCTTCAGACTCAGCAAGATTAATTTCCAAGTATTTAATGCAAGTCCAGTCTGTGTGTGTGTGTTTCAGCGATCTTGTAACAGTTTCATTTACATGAAGGTAAATAAGACTGAAAAAAAAGATTGAGAACCGAGCCACCCTTCCTTCCTACGGCTTTGAACAGAATTCTCTCAGGAAAATAACCCCAAAGTTGTTAAATTTAGTTTTTCTTTAGAAAAGTTTGGCGATCACACTAAGGCGAGAGAAGACAGACCCCTTGGAATTACAAATTTGAAAACGCCTGTTTTTTCTAGTCTGGCGGTGGGCTCCTGAAAGTTTCCATTTGTTTTTATGCAGTAATGAGTAAGGGCCCTTCTTCAAAATTGAATTGTGCATCAAACTGCAACGCGGTTTTATTAAGTTTTTGCTTTTTTGTCAAACAAAAACGTTTGGAAAGAGTTTTTCAAAGCACACTGTTTGCCTTTGCATAGCTGACAAGGAAGTATTATAATTTTAATGAAACATTACTGCCTAATAATACTGCCAGTGAAAACAAAAACCCCAAATCGAAATGGAGGACATACACAAGTGGTACACAGATTTCAGTGTACAGTTTATCACCGATGGGTTTCAGAGCATGGTGCGACACTGATTAACTCTCCTGAGTTGTACCTTTATATCTGGCAGGACTGGAGAAAACTTGAAATGAGCTTTTTTGGGTTCAGTAGCAGACATTGAACATGACTGAAACTCCTCAGAAAGGTGAAAGGTCATGCAGAATGCACATACCTGTAGTATCCCAGTATCCCCCACCAAAGAGGAAGAGTTAGAGCTCCAGCACAAACAGCCTTGGAGCCCAGAAGAAGGCAGCTGCCTGTGACCAGAGTGCTCTTGCATGAGCTATGCCTGGAAACAGAGAAGATAGTGTCAGTGCTGTATTTAAAATTTGGAAGCTAGCCATGGTTAGAGTTCGGGGCGGGGATCTCTAAGGCACCCTTTGCCACTTACTTTTTTTTAATCTATGTGGACCTTGTGTAAAAAGGTGTCAGGTGACCTCTACAGTTTTGGCCAAAGCTGTTTGCAATCATCATCATTCAATATCTCTCCTATTCGTAAGGTGGCAATAACAAGGAAGTGAGATTTCACAGACAGTATAAAACTCAGCTGCAACTTAATTCAGGTCATTAGCTGTTGGCATGAGTAAGGACGTCGCTGGCCCTAAAACAGTTTTATTCGGGAAATGCACACACATAGCCCTGCTGTATTACATGGAGAAGGACGGCATAAAATACAGGAGTGGTCTATTTTCTCAGGAGTGCCTCTAAGCCACTGTCAACAATACCCTTTTCTCTTTGAGCATCTGCCTCAGGCCCTGCATTTGTCATGCGACATGCCACTGCAGTTGTGCCATGGATTGTTCTGCTTAATTCGGATCGCCTCCAGCTGTGTTTATTGTGCAACACCACGCCCACACAAGATTCCTGCCTGTGTTATGGGGTCACACCTCTTGTATCTGAGGGCCCTGCATCACAAGGGGCACAGCCAGGACATTATCCTTTGGCGCCTTCAGAACATGAGGAGCGCGAGACCTGAGAAAGGAAACACGAGAGCATCAGTTTGTAAGAAAGGCTTCAAACGAGAGGAGGTCATTGGGCCTGTCTAGCTCAGTTGTTAGTAGTTGATCGATTCAGAGAATCTGTTTTTAAGCCAGGCTTCATCCGCTTAGACATGTCTGAGTAGCCTATTCCATTAACCCAGAAAAAAAGATTAAATTGATCCAAATTAAGGTTTTATTGTGTGATTTCAACCCTACTTTACAGACTAAGCAGAGGATGTTTTCAAGGAGCATTGCTAATTGCAGACAATAAGTAGGACAATGACTGAGAATGAAGTTTCCAGGTTTAAAAGCTGTTTGACAAGTGACACACACAGAGCCCTGTAAACTAAATGGCCATACCCTTACATTTCTTCCATCACTTTTTTGGGGGTATTACATACTTTACTCTGCGTTGCCACAAAATAAATAACCATCCTGTAACACAGATCATCCACATTCAAGTCACAAATTTAATTAATACCTGCTTATCTATTCCCTGCTCTGTGGACTTAGAAGACAGTGTGAACAGCAGAGCAGAAGATTTCATTAAAAACACCCAGACTGTGAAATTCAATTGAATGCATTGTTGAATTGAATCCACCACTGCATGTGTTCCACTACAGCCCCAGTGTGCACCCAAAAAGACAACTGCGTGGTTTCCGGTACAGGATAATGTTGAGAGGCCCCCCCATTTGGGATCATCTCATGCTCCTGGGAATCTGTCTCAGAGAACGGGATGTACTCGTGTCGAGTGTTTTAACTCTTCCACCATCTGTCCGGGGCCTGCAGGAGCAGTCGTGAGCAACTCGAGCTCTGCCCACCCACGGGCTGCGCTGTGTGCAAAGTCAGGTGGGTGTGTTCAAGTGTAGCTATTCCTGCTGCTCTTCCCTGCATGGGGGGGTGGGGTCATGACTGCAATACAAGCTGTTCCCCCAGTACAGAACCCACGCTGACCTGTCCCAAGTGACCATGCTTCACGACTGTCTCGTTTTTAGATGTACAGATTCAGCGGGGCTCTCTTCAATGCGGTCATTATTCGGGCTGTTCTGTCACAGAGTAGCAGGCCCTTTAGAGTGCACTTCAATGCACTTGTCTTGTCCAGTTCATACATCATTCAAACGCCATTTCTTAAATAGCAATGTTAGAGCTGTGGCTTGTGGCCAAGGTGCAATATGATATCTGCTATATGACGACACCTCGCGACACCGCCAAGAAAAAGAAATACAGGGGAAGAAGTGCATGAGAATTGGACCAACGTCGTTGGTGTTACATGCTCCCTGGTTGGTGGTTTCAGTCTGGCTCTCAGCACTATGACTACCTAAGGGACATATAGGTCACCCTAATGTTCCCCATCAGATGTGGTGAAGTTTTTTTGAAATGTTAACATAAACATAGTCTTTTCGGAGCTCTGTGCCACTGTTCACAGCATTTCCATTGCGTTAAACCACAGTAAAAGTACAATGAAGTGCACTGAAGTGACTGGAAGAGCACAGTAAAGCACAGGAGTTTCCTAACTCCTACATCAGAAAGACTACAGAAACTACAATTATCCTGCAGCTAGGATCACACCTTTTCCCTTCTCTCAACTAATTTTCTTCTAAATTCTCTCTATTAATTGTCGGTTTCATTTCACAGCTCTCTACACCTATCCTGACTTCGAACCTCCTGATTGGCCTCTCTTTCTGTTCCCCGCTCCTGCCTCCTGCTCCTTCTCTCTCCCAGTTTTTGTTCTCCCGCTACATTTCCTTTGCTTCCTGCCCTGTCTTTCTCACGCCTGAAGAAGGCTCCACGGCCGAAACATTGTGTTTTCTTTCTTCTCTTTTCAGCATGGAATAAACCTATGACTTGCTCCTTTGCGGCCTACGCATGCTGATGCAGCTATCCACCCGAACTACAGTAAACAGACTAGTGCGGCAGAGGGGTGTTAGCATGCAAGCTATGATCATGCTGAAACCGCAGCGCCAGGTTCGACAATCCTGCTGCAGGAGGGCCGGTATGTCTGTGGGTTTTCAGTCCAGCTGGGCTTGGAACAGCCCAAATCAGCTCATCAATTGTTTTCAACCAGCTCTTGACATGTTTAAAGAGACCAAGAAAACCTGCAGACGCAGCTCTGCCCTGCAGGACTGGGACTGGAGATCCCTTTCATTGCAGAATTAGTAGGCTCAAGAGGAAATGAGGATAAACTTGCCTATGGGCAGTTCTCTCCACATCCAGCTGAACTAGACCTCTGCTGTAATTTGGCAAACCTTGATTTAGCTACAATTTGAGCACAGGCAAAGAACAGCTTCAGACTAGCTCTTTTATAGATGTTTTTACAGCCCACAATGCTTAACAATGCTTAAAAAGGCCCTCAATGGTCATTAAGTTAAAGCACTTTTAATGAATGATTATTGAAAAATAATAATGCCTTCTCGGTGTGAGCTTCTTGAAACCATGTTTCATAAGGGAAGCTCAATGGCATGAAATTATGGAGTGCACATAGCATTCATTCGGGCAGGTGCGTCTGTTTGTTTAAACTAATCAGACCCTGGAACTAATTTAGACAGATGGTCTGGAGGCCAGCTTAGATTAACATCTTCGGGAAGCACGGGGTTACATTACAGAGTTTACTCAAAGAAAGCCAGTATCTTTCAGAACAGAGGGAGGTGTCTGGGTTTCTAAAACCACTGTCTTAGATTGTATTTTTGTAGCTGATGATGCTGAAAGAAGCAAAGCTCTTAATAAGAACTTCACCAAATCAGCATATGGTCCAAATTATTTTTAAATTGTTTATAAAGCAGGGTTTGTTCAAATTCCTGCTGAACATTGTTAACCAAAAGGAAAACCCAGCCTGACAGCTGCAAAGGAGAAAAGCATCTAAAAACCTTAAAGAAGGTTGAAATGAACATGTTGTGTAATCTTAAATAAGGACTGTGTGAAAACAAAAGAGACTGTATGTTCTTAATTTGAAAGAGATTGCACAAAACTGAACCAAGAGCTCAGCCATATTGTTGAAGTGGATTTTGTAGCATCACCTGAGAAACCTCACTTGCCCTTGCAAGAAAGGCTACAAACAAGAGTAGGTAATTTGGCCAATCTGGTCCATTTGCTTGTGGGTTTCTTGTGAGTAGCCAATTGATCCAAGGACCATGTCCAGTTTTTTTGTGAAAGAAGCTGTGGTATCTGCTTTAACAATATGACTGGGTAGCTTGCGCTACACACCCACCACCTACTATGTAATGAAGTGTTTCACAGTTCATTATGAAAAAAAACTACTGACTTAATTTTAAATGCTTGAATCAGGTTACAGGACTGTGATCCTTTGTGTTAAAGACTAAAAAGGTTCAGTTCTTTTATCCGGTCAATGTAGAACATTCATTCTGCTTGGGAATGTTTCTTTTTGTTTGACACCTGACTGATTCTAGAGCAGGAATTTGTTTTTTTAATTTCCATTTATATTCCATTAGATTATATTTCCATTTATAATGAGACAACCACAACCATGCACAATATATGTTTGTTTTACTAGTGCCTTATACACCCATTCATCCAATTTCCAACTGCTTCATCCAGTACAGGGCCACAGGGGGGCCTATCCCAGCTAACAGTGGGCACAAGGCAAAGCACACCACAGGCGGGATGCCTGACCACTGCAAAGGACACACTCACACCAGGGTCCATTTTCCCTGAAGCCAATCAACGTTCCTGTATGTCTTTGGATTATGGGAGGAAAGTGGAGCACCCAGAGGAAACACATGCAAACTCAGGTCGGATGTATAGACTCCACATACATAGAACTCCAGAAACTGAACCCAGGGCCTCAGCACTGCCAGGTAGTAACACTAACCAGTGTGCCAATGTGTCTTGTGCAATTTTAATGTACATTATAATTTTTGGCATAGTTAAAAGTTTATTTCCTTTTAATTGTTTCTCCACATTGTCTAGTGAAGGTGCCAAAATGTAGTCAATACTAATACTAAGGTCTTTTTCATATGTAGCTATTTCTTCATTTTATGCACTTGTTTGTAATAAATATCACTTGCCAGGTGTTTGCCCAGTCTTCACTTTTATCAAAATCCTTTTAAATTTCATTTGCTCCTTCTACAGTGTTTGTTAATCCTCTGTTTATATCTGCAAACATGGTCAGTATACTATCTCTACCGGAATCTAACTCAATGATATAAATCAGGAAGAGCTGGTAGGAAGAAAATACTGAATATAGAAATAACATGTATATATTGTGTCTGTTCATTTTCCTTTTTCATTTGGGGGAATATAGTACATTCAAGGCAGTATATATTTGGATAACTTACACTTCAGACCTTGTGGTTCCTTCAATCCTAAGAAACCAGGTGAATTGACACGACAAATTTCTTCCTTTACGTAATGGTTTAAATTAAGTTCAGGGAAAATATCAGATCGGGATAACAAATCCTTTTCTAATCCCAGCCTTTTGAAGGCTTTTCATTTTGTACACCTGTGGAAAATCTGCACGGATCTGCTTCTGCTCCGGTTCATGACAATGCTCTGTTGAAAGATGTTTGATGGGCTAAGAATTGTGCCTGACAATGCACTTTTTCCTATTTTTCTTTGCAGCTCTAAACTTTGGATGAACTCCAGCCTTCTGTAGTCAGTATGATCTCTCTTGATTGTGCATAGGTAAGCATGGGTGGAAATGTGCACAAATGCATGATGATTTTTTAAAGGAAATGTAAACAGCAGAACCAAAAAAACCCCAACAAAGGCAAAAAATGGGAGCTCATATGTAGAAGCCATCTTGCCTTTGTGTCATTTTTTGCCCTTGAAAAATGTAAATGTAAAATGTCATTAATTCTACAAATGAATGCAACCAGGAATGAAAATCTCTGCACTTCAAGTTATTTCAGGGATTAAAGGGCACTGGGTTAAAATGTTTTCTTCTTTACTGCAAGAATGTAATAATCCAGGAAGAACAGGAGTGAACTCTCATCATGGAAATGTGGTGTATCTAATTGTCTGGCCACCTGAAGAATAAGCTGTCGGTCACTATAGTGTCAGAGTTAAAGGTACAAGGACTTTCCTTTTGTGTAGTGGAATGGTCATAGATCCTACATTATGTGTGTTATGCCCCAAAGAGCTCCAGCACTGCTGCATTTGTTCCACCAAAAACCAATGCGCATTCCGCATATGCTGGAGACTCAATGGGGCCATCCTCAACGAGATCAGACCGGGCCTGTCAGGCCAATTAGGGAACCTCACACAGTATTTAATCATCTGGTTCTCAAAAGTATAAGCCCTCAGCCCTCAGCCCTCACCTGATTCAGCTGTGCAGCTACTGCTTAAGCTGTTTTCTCAGTTTCAGCTCTGTTGATCCTCTTCAGTGCTGCCACCAAATAAATTACCTTGATCGCCGCATATCTTGGCTCATCGACTAATTTTGACCGAGCCCGTCTCAACACCTTGTCGGGCCCGGCGTAACAGAATGTCTGAGCCACCCAAGTCTCGAGCCAGGAAGCGGCAGAAGAAATCAGGACGCAGCGCTGCTTATGCAGCACAATACCTCAGAACCCTGCTCCAGGAAATTCTTCCAGAGGCTCCACGGTTAACTCCTTCTGCCTCTTCCATGGATATGATACCCTCTGCCTCAAGCCCTGGGCCTCCCCAGTTGCCAACCCAGCCCACAGGTCAGTGCTCACCTCAGGTGGTCTCAGCCTTTCCTCAGCATCAGGTTCCAGGTTTCCAGATGCCGGGACCTCAGCCTCAGTCACACACCTCTGAACCCGGATCTCAGTTTTTTGCCCCAGGGGGATTTGCTTCTCAGCCTCAGCCCCAGATTCCAGCTCAGATGCCGCCTCAGTCTCAGGATACAGGTCAGTGGCCATCTTTCCCACCATTTCCTGCAAGAGGGCATGAGCCAAGATAGCCTCCTCCAAGCTCTTTCTCTGGAGCTCCAGACCAGTGTCGAGGCTTCATCATGTAATGTGAGATGACCATGTCTCTGCAGCCCTCAGCATTTCCGAATGATGCCTCCCTGTTAGCCTTTATTTTTTCTCTGCTCTCAGGAAGAGCTCTGGCATGGGCTACAGCATTGTGGTACCGAGGAGACACAGTTTGCCAAAATTATTCGGCCTTTACACAAAAGCTGCTTCAAGTTTTTCAACCCCCAGGGTATGCAAAAAGAATGGAGCATCAACTCCTTCAGCTGTCTCAGGGCAACCTCTGTTAGTGATTATGCTATTAAATTTCAGACCCTAGCCTTGGAAACTAGGTGGACTGAAGCGGCCCAGTGTTCATATTTTTATCACGGCCTCGCTGAAAGGATCAAGGATGAGCTGGCAAGGAATGAACTCCCGGACTCCCTGGACGAGCTCATATCACTTGCAACTCGGCTTGATAATCGATTCCGGGAAAGACACTCAGAAAAAATTCCGAAAGGGTGAGACCAAACCTCCCATTGCCACTTCTAACTCCCTTCCCTCAGACTCCACTCTCGCAGGCTTCAGACTCGGAAGAGCCCATGCAAATTGGGAAAACGAGACTCTCGGTGGAGGAAAGAGAAAGAAGATATCGAGGTAAACTTTGATGTACTGCGCAAAGGAGGGCCATTGGAAAAGGACTTGTCCTGAGTTATCGGGAAACGGGGTCCACTCAGTAAAAAGGGGAGGAGCCTTGCTGAGCGGAGCCCTTCAGTCTCCTCTAGTCACAGATAAACATCTGTTACCAGCCTCTCTCCACTGGGCAGACGGTCAAGTGCATCTGTCTGCATTTGTAGACTCTGGGGCGGCTGGTAACTTTATTGATGAAGACACCGTAAAAAGTTTAGAGATTCCTCTAGTTCGCTGTAATTCTCCCCTAAAGGTCCAAGCTCTAGATGGCTCCCCTATTGGGTCAGGCCAAATCTTTCGACAGACTATCCCACTAAGTCTTCAGATCGACTCTTTCCATCAGGAATCTATTTCCCTATTCTGCATCAGGGCTCCACAGGCGCCGCTAATTCTTGGCTTTCCCTGGTTACAGAAACATAACCCGCACATAGACTGGAAAAAGATAGAATTACTCTCTTGGAGTCGCAATTGTAACTCCCAGTGCTTGTCTGGAGCCAAATTACTGGCCTCTATGGACATTGATCTTGATAAGCTACCTATTGAATATCGGGATTTTCAAGGTGTTTTCAGTAAACAAAAGGCTCTTTCAGAACTTCCACCCCACAGACCATATGACTGTGCTATTGACCTAGTCCCAGGGAAATTACCCCCCGAGGCCAGTTATATTCCCACAGAAACAAGGGCTATGGAGGAGTATATCTCAGAAAATCTTGCCTCAGGATTTATTCGACACTCTACCTCACCAGCTGGGGCTGTTTTTTTCTTTGTTAAAAAGAAAGAAGGCAGTTTACGTCTGTGCATTGATTACCGAGAGCTCAGCAAAATTACCCGAAGGAACCAGTACCCTCTACCTCTGATACTGGCATTACTGGACAAGGCTTCAAGATCCACTGTCTTTTCGAAGGTTGACCTCAGGGGGGCGTATAACCTGGTTTGAATAAAAGAAGGAGACGAATGGAAGACTGCCTTCAGCACAGAAACTGGACATTACGAGTACCCAGTGATGCCATTCGGTTTGTGCAATGCACCAGCTGTTTTTCAGCACTTTATAAATGACATCTTCCGGGATTACCTAGGTAAGTTTGTCATCATTTATCTTGACGACATCCTAGTGTTCTCCCGTGATTGCACGGAGCATGTGCAACAGGTACGAATGGTGCTAAGCCGACTCCGAGAACATCATCTCTATGCTAAAATAGAAAAATGTGAATTTCATCGCTCAGAAATTGCCTTCCTGGGTTACATTCTCTCCTGTTCAGGCAGGAAGATGGATCCATCCAAAGTCTCAGCAATTCAGAATTGGCCTACTCCCAGTACCTTGAAACAGATCCAAAGTTTTATCGGCTTTGCTAATTTCTACAGGTGCTTCATTAAAAATTTCAGTTCTCTCATAGCTCCCATTACTGCCCTGACGAAGAAGGGAACGGAACAAGGACAGTGGAACCCCTGGGGTCAAGAAGCCTTTGAACTACTCAGTTCAAAATTCATTTCTGCACCTATTCTGCATCACCTTGACCTGGAGCGACAGTTTGAAATTGAGGTAGACGCATCTGAAGTCGGGGTAGGTGCGGTGCTCTCTACCTTGTTCATTGGCGGGGGCGTGGAGCTGAAGATCGGTCCTGGGTCCCAGTGAGACAGTTGAAAGCTCCACGACTAATCCGGGCATATCATGCGAGGTTCCCCAGAAGGCCTGGTCCAGCGCCCGGAGGCCGCTCCTTCAGGAGGGGGCACTGTTATGCCCCAACGAGCTCCAGCACTGCTGCATTAGTTCCACCAATTGCCAATGCGCATTCCACACATGCTGGAGACTCACTGGGGCCATCCTCAATGAGATCAGGCCAGGCCTATCAGGCCAATTAGGGAACCTCGCACAGTATTTAAGCCCTGAGGAATATTTCCTCAGGGCTCAGACATTGAGTTGCTAACTCTGCTTGAGTTTCTCAGTCTCAGGTTCTCAAAAGTATCAGTCTTCAGTCTTCACCTGATTCAGCTGTGCAGCTACTGCTTAAACTGTTTTCTCAGTTTCAGCTCTGTTGATCCTCTTCAGTGCTGCCACCACATAAATTTACCATGATCGCCGCATATCTTGGCTCATCGACTAATTTTGACCAACCCGTCTCAACACCTTGTCGGGCCCGGCGTAACAATGTGCCCATGAAATAGACCATGGTGATCGTCACTTTGGTGGAAATGTTAATAGATGTTAATGTTAATAGGATATTGGCACTGTTCTTAGAATAGTTAGTCTTATCAGCATATTTTATTCTACAGTTTGTCTAGGAGGGATTTAAATAGAAATGTCTCTCCAGTCCTATGTCATTATAGTTCCCATGTCCCATTAACAACATTACAATTTGACATACAGTCAGATACATTTACAGTAACCAAATAAAAATTTAAAGAATGTCAAAGCCATGGGGAAAATCGAATTATATATCTGAAACAAAAGGATGTTTCTTAATTTGGTATTGACTTGGTTTTCCACAGAAAATGGTCCTAATCCCCTCAAAACAGTTTCTTTGTGGCAATGTGAAATATAGCAGGAGTTTCACATTAATAGCAGTCCCTCTGCTTGAAATATATTGGACAACGATGAGTCTATGGATATACATTTCCATTTCATATCTTTTCAGTTTTCTGGTTCTTTCGTTCATTTCATGTTTATTTCACATATTGAAGCACAGCTGTTTGTTTTGTTTCTTAACAGTATGGGAGAAGTACTGAGAAAGAAACAAGGGACAGACATGACGTACTTTTCCATGATTATGTGGCGTGTATTTACTCCCACTGTTAAGGCATGAATGGTATTCACTGAGAACTACTGTGCCAGACGTTCTGTGGTAAAATGACATTTTGTATCACCATTACAATAAATTATTTGGTCCCTGTAAATGCAATCTGAAACTAAGCAGAATTAATCCTTTTTCAAAATCAGGCTTCCTAGAATAAATTTACAGTGAAAAATGTCTAAATTTACAATGAAAACAGCAGTGTCAGTGGGTTAATTAACAACTGGCCACATCATTTCTACAGCAAGCCTGAAACACTGTATGCACTTCACTTCCGCAGAAACTGCACTCCCTGAAGCCTTTCAATATCTGTCTTCCCCACTGGGGGTGAGTCCAGTTCCCTGCAGAGGAGAGACCTCCCTTCACCAAGGGAACATCTCCCCTTATGTGCTTCTGCTGCTGTGTTACCATTGCGTGCCCTCAGCTCGGGGGTCTCTCTTAGAGAACTGCATGCCCTCAGCTCGGGGGTCTCTCTTGGAGAACTGCTTGCCCTCAGCTCGGGGGTCTCTCTTGGAGAACTGCATGCCCTCAGCTCGGAGGTCTGTCTTGGGGAACTGAATACCACAATGACTGTGTCACCTGCACCCATGCCAGGGGGAAACGAGAAATGCAGGAAGCATAGGCACACTGCAATCACCGCAATCAAGCACAGTACAGGGGACTACATGCATAATGGTACCAACGGAGGACTTCACCATCTTCACTGCTACAGTATATGCTTCTTGCATAATTGGTTTTGACAGCAAGAGCTGCACAGCAGGGTACAAGATGCTGTTTTCATTGGACACTCTGTCATAGATGCCCTAACGTAGCTTCCCACGAGATTCTGGGAAAACCCACTATTTCTTAATAAATGTTCTCATTTAAAGTAGGCAGTGCCAACCCCTCTCTCTTTCATCCCCTTCTCTTGCCACAAACACAGCTCCATAACACGATCTGAGATCTGAACTGACAAAGCTGTTTCCAGCTCCTCCAGGGTATTTGAGTCACCATCACAGGCCATCCACAACAAGGCCGAAAATGAGCAGCACATTAGTTTCATTTAAGAGGGAACACACATACCTTTAATACATCTGCACTTCAGATTTGCCTCAGTGAAGGGACTCAGATAGAAGCTTGTCCGCCGCAGTTGACCGGCTGGCTGGCCACAGCAGGTTAAAACACGAGGCTGAGTCTTCTTAATCGCACATCACCAGATGATGAACAGTTACGCGCCGATTCAGCTCACTGGACCGCCGTGCTGCTGGATAAAGAAGTGGAACAGTATTGGCGCCTGATAACGAGGTCAAATTTTAAACAAACTTTGCTCATTTTGGCAGCTTTCATTTCACTTTATCCCTCCCCTTACTTCACTATTGCCCCAATAAAATCTGACACTGAGCAAGTGGGTGCCCACCGAAGTGAGCTCCTGCTACAAATCATCTCTTCCTGTCTTATAGCATTGCCTCATTGCAGGGATGGAAACAAGATCCCGCTCTGTAGAGCTTTGAGTTGTGCCAGGTTTTCAGAGTTGTAGGTTCTTAGGCATCAGCAAATACCAGGAGATGGAGAAACATGAGTCTGCACAGTCTGTTGTATGTTAATATAATAATATTTGACGCTTAGATCAGTCATTTGCACCTTCAGCTGCTGTTGATGTTCTCTATAAACTCCAGTCTTTGGCGATCCTCATGTCACCATCTACTACATAGGTTGTGACTTTTTGGATTCGCAGAAGGTCCTCTTCTGCTTTGTTTCTTGTCCTTTAGAGTCCAGTATGGATGCACACACACATTTTTGCATTCTTATACAGGTAGGGATCTCCCCATCAACCTCATCCTGTCTTAATTACAGTTCCAAGTGAAAATCCACACAGGGTGAAATAAGACCCCAACTCC
Source organism: Lepisosteus platostomus (assembly GCF_059453375.1). Taxonomy (NCBI): domain Eukaryota; kingdom Metazoa; phylum Chordata; class Actinopteri; order Semionotiformes; family Lepisosteidae; genus Lepisosteus; species Lepisosteus platostomus. Next base: position 18,030,593 of record NC_142623.1, read on the forward strand.
TTCCGGAGAAATATTTGGAAAATTTTAAAATAATGCTATTTGGTTATATAAAAAGGTAAGTAACATTACTTGTTGATAGTAGAACATGCCCACAAACCCACACATTCTTTTCAGCTTCATCAGTGTGCTGAGTTTCTGCAACAGCCTGCCTGTTGTTGAGAAAACTCCACAAGAATGAAGCTGTGTGGTTCCATTTCTTGGAAGAGAATGAAAGGAGTCCAGTTGACCCTTCTTCCACAGTTGGTTGCCAGTAGCTTAGATCTGAGGATTCCTCTCAGCTTTCTCTGGAATCATCCCCAAGGATTCTTCTGTTCCAGCAACATGGCTGGGTAACTCATTCCAGACCTCCCACAATCCTTTGTGTAAGGAAGTGACCCCTGTTGTCGCTCTGCAGTTCCTCGCCTTTTCCTCTTTTGCCAAGTTGTTGAGACCAGGATTCGCTAGCTGAGACAACACAAGTCTTGCTGGAAGTGGGATCAGTAGAGAATGGAATGACACAGGAACACAACAAAAAGTAAGGTACATAAAAGTTTCAAAAACTTCACAGAGAATTCACATACAGAGCAAGTTTGGGCAGCTTGTCAGCCTCCTTAAATCCTCGTGATATTCCATTCTTTTTCCTCTCGGTCCTGCTTTCCCTATGAAATTGGATCCCTCCATGTGACTTGGGCATTTCCCTTTCTGCATGATGCGGACCTCAATATAGTAGCTCAGACCTGACATGTACCCCCCCAGAAATCAGCTTGTGCTCTGGGCCCTGGAAGAATTAGAGATGTGATTTAAAAAAAAAAGCTCCTGTTGTGCCACAGAAAGATTCACAGAAAGATTTACTCCTGGGGTTTTTTTTAAAAAAAGGAATGGTTTGTTTTAGGGCCACAAAAAGAGAAAGTAATTTCACACTGTGCACTGTAGTCCAAAGCCTAGAGCTACGTCCAGTAAGTGATTTTAACTTGTCCTCGCAAGGACCCCTTCTCAGGTCGCTGACTACTTTTGCTGCTCCAGCATGAACTTTGTACGTTCTTCTGGCAGGGGTGATTACACTTGGACTCGATACTGGAAATAAAATCAGACTGGAGCATTACAAAGCTGGGATGAGGAAACACAGCCACAGAGCGTCTTCCTTCCCCAAATCCCTGAAAGGCACGAGTGTTCTTCTAATCTGCACGGCTTGACCACAGACACACAAAAATGCATGCTCTTGTAAGTCTTCAACAACCACAAGCTTGCCTCCATCGATTTGGCCACCGGGGGCTGGATCCTCTAAAATAGGAAATAAATTATTCGGGGGAGAGGCCAAAAAACACAAATCACCCGAGGAGCAACACAGTTTGAATTCAGTCCTCACGTGAGCGAAAGGATTTCTGAACCGCAAAATACATTCTGAATAATGACCACAAAAATGCTTGCTCCATTTCTAGTAACTATTGAACTTGCTGAAAGCATTTATTGAGATCATATTCGGCATAATATTAAGCGGCAGTCAAAACGACCCAACAATATTGGCACAGTAGCAGATGAATCCAGACGACTCCTCCTTGGCAAGCTTTTGTAGGTTTATAGTCCTCAACAAATCAATTAAAGCAAAAAAAAAAAATAAGTAGTAACCATGCAAATACTAGTGGGAGAGATGAGTTTCTAAAGTTTACAGCATCGGACAGCATTCTTGATCAGCAGCAAGAAACCTGAGAAGCTGTCTGTCCTGAGATTATGTTTTTACCCAGTTCTCCATCTTTATGATGTCACTTCCTGAAGAACTATATTTACTATAGTGAGCCTCTCCCTCTTGAGCTAATCTTTCTGCATCGCTCCTCATCTTCACCTGTACAGCCCCTCTTGGTTCACTCCTCTCTCTGTGTGGGGGTCGTGACTTCCTTCTCCTGTGGTCTATTTTTGGCCCTTAGCCTAGCGGGTTAAGACAAATTTCTTCCACCTAAATCCTAAATGCATTTTCTTATTAGTTGATGTTATTCCCGGTGAACATCCACTTGTAACTTGGGGCTAAATCAAGTCTCTCTCTCTCAAAACAAGGAGCAAATATTCAAATGTCATCCTATTTCATGAAATATGGATGCAAAAGCTCATCAGGCAGTGCCTTAGTGAAACACCCCATTTATGAGCTTCTCTGAGTAATAAGTAAGTATTCCATCCAAATTCCATTAAGCCTTAAGTAAGCCTTTATTCAACTCTGTTGTTCTGGTAGGGGAGGCCAAAAGGATTGTAAGGGCCTGGAGCTCAGGTCACATAGGGAATTGAGATTTCAAATTTCAAACTGATTATTTACACAAAAAGAGCACAGCAATTCAAATGGTGGGGATGCAGCTTAAAATCAAACCTTCAAGGGATGTTATGTTAAACATATATAATGACCTGACTAGTTAGGCCTGACTAGAACATGATGTACAATGTTGGTCACAAAATTACCCAAAAAAAAAGATATTATGGCTCTGGAATCAGTCCAGAAAAGAGAGAAAGATCTACATTCCTAGACTACAAACAAAATGTCCTATACTGACAGGCTAAAATTATCCTTGGTCTTGAACAGAGAAGGACAACCTGATTCAACCCAGTGGACATCTTGAGAATTAACAGTAAAACGCCAACCAGGGGTCACTGGGAACATGACGTTGACGTGCATTTAAAAATGAGACTGAGAGGCACTTCTTTACGCAAAGGGCTCCATAAAGTACAAGTGTGGAACAAACAATCGAGCCACGCTGTTGAAGCGGATATCCTGGCATTTCTCAAGAAACAGCTGGTTGAGAACCTCAAATCAATGAATGGTTAACTTCCAACTGGACAAGACGGACCTCTCATTTGTGACTCTCAAAACGTCTTCCATTCCTCAGTTAGTCTCATGCGGTGTATAATTGGTGGTGATGGGTCAATGGACAGAAATGTGGAGAATACAGGGATGTGAATCTCTGTATCTGTGGCAGCAGTTGGTCTCTTTAGTTAATTAACTGATTCTCAAATTAAATGTAAGAATCTATAAAGAAAAAATACTGAATCTATATAAAAATACAGATACATCAGAGGGGGACTCCATGGTTCTTGTGAGCTACAACATCTTCATTCCAGCTGATTCTTTAATATTAATTTGTTTTCATTGAGGGCTTTATCAGTCCAGGTTAATATAACCTTAAGCCATGAGCTAAAGACATCTATAAACTCTACATTATCCTGGAGCAGAGCTAATTGCCTTTCCACCAAAACATGTTAGCTTTAGAATTGTCTCGTAAGCACAATGTTAGGCAGTTAGGTTTGTCTTATTGAAAGTAAAGTTGAAAATGGAAATGATGGAATCTTGTCTAGTAAATGCTGATAGGCAAGGTTACAGAGATAGGAAAGATGCTGATTTCTTTAAATTCAAGGATATGTCTCCTCTGAAGCCCTGTAATGAGCATTCCTTCTCTATGCTGTAATCAGAAACTAAAACATGACTGTAAAAAATAAAGTTATAATAATGTTTCATAGTTATAAAGTTTATTTTTTCATCAAAAATAATTGCCTGGGAAATAACTGCCAGGGACAACAATGCAGCTGGTATTTGAGAATTTTTGGCAGGACGTTTTTGCTTTTCAGGGTGAAAAAAGCAAGTGTTGTGCTCTAGTCACAGCAGGATTTATTTATGAGACTCTTGCTGGCATTTCGGCAGAGACTTTCTGTTAGAAATAAAGAGATCATTGGAAGAAAAAAAGATGTACAGAGGAATAATTCTACATATTAAATTGGATTTATCAGGTGATGCACACTACTTCCTGAGTAATTAATGAAAGGCAGGAAGAAATATCAGATCTCATCAAACCATATTGCAGAATACCATCTGATTTTGTGTGAATGACCGTATAAAAGTATGATTAAAATAAACAGATTAATCATATTATAATTTTTTATATGAGCTTTGTTTGCTTTCCTCTCTTTCAAAGCAGACACATATCTGATATTCTACAGGGCCGAAAAAGCTAGAGATGTTTTTTTCTTGTTTTCCCAGAGGCAGACAGCTTAATTTCTGGATTTTTTTCCATTTAAAATAATGGGATCCATGGCTCCAATTCCTTGTGACAATTTCCATTAAGTAATGTCCTTGGATTACTCAGTGCATAAACTTTGTCCATTTGGAATGGCTTTCCGGACAATTACGCACTAGGAATTGTGTAAACTGATAAGACAGGCGAAATTTCCCTCTTTTTGACTCCTGGGTATGTACGCTAAGACAAGATCTATAGAACTCGGATAATCTGCATTAGTGACAGACACACCATTCAACAAAGGAAAACTGTGACCCCCAGCTAGTTTACTTGTGCTATCTCAATCTTGCACTTCTATCTGTACTCTATTAAAGTGGTCGAGAAGCTAAATCTGTAACTTAAACACTGTAATTGCAAACAGAGCAGGATGTTTTAGAGTTGATCTACGTTGTATTTACAGCCAGAATATTAGAAACACTTTACAGTAAAACCCATTTGTCCAAATGCATTGCAGTTCTGTATTTTTTTTAGAAGGAAATAAACATATATAATAGCAGAGAATAGAGACATTGTGGAGCCACTCTATGTGTATGGTTTAGAAGAATTAGTTAAGGAGTCATGCTTTTTTATGGGGCTGCAACCTCATTTCCTCTTGCCAGAACAGGCTGGCTCTCTCGTTGCAGTGCTGGAGAGATGCAGCAGAACATTTTACAGAACTGAGTCGCTTTGAGAATGTGCTTCAGACTACAGCTACTATGGTAACACCAGAGCATTCTGGCTAAAACGGACTGTATAATGACTCATGATTGCAGCACACAAAACAAACAGGAATGTAAACCTGAAAAGCTGTGTGTAATATCATGAAGCTGTCACAAACTACACCAGGAACAAATGATTGCAAAGCCTTGTAGCATCCTGGCCCTTTGCTACACCCTCCATCTTTATATTGTTTCTTCAAGAGTTCCAAGAGTTCCTTCAAGAAGTCAGTTTGCAGTACAGGCAATGGTTATAAGCTCCATATTAACTGCAGCATATAAAGAGCTCAATCGCACACAGGCATTGGAATTACAGTAGCTCACCTGAAATTAGCCAGCTGTAGATCAAGGAGCCAGTTCCTATAAATGTAGAAGCGAGTATGCACACGTACGGGCTTTAGAAAAAGCCTCAGATCTACGAAGGTGAAGGGAACGCAGTTTTGTGTAAACTGTGGTTTAAGGCTCGTCCTTGTGGTCAACAGCCAACAGGTCTCAGAACCTCAGGGGACGGCTGCCGATCTAGGAATGTACCAAGAGTGGAAAATTAAATTACCTCAGATAGGGAACTAGATCTGGATGCTTTGATTGCTGATATGAAAAGGAAATGCTGGAAAATAGTTGGCAAATAATGAGATCAGGATAATTGCAAGATCTTGGGTGCGTGTGACCTCATCCACTTGACTTTTGATCACTGCGCAGCAACAGCTTACAATGTTTAGGCAGTGATGCACTGCTGGGACAAAGTTGAGAGAGAGGAGCCTAGAACAAAAAAAAATGTACAGTACTATTTTTGCGTTGCACAAATGTGTCATCAACCATCTTTTGAAATCCTTGTGGGAAATGTGAAACATGAAGGCTTTAGTGCGCTCCTGGGAATGCTTTTATAGGGAAATCGAAGACATGCACTCCTGGGATACATTTCAGAGAACTATACCGGCGCAATGTTCTTCATACATGCATGCGCTTTTATTCCAAGGAGAAATAAAATTGCGTGAGGCTGGGAACTACCGACTGTGTGTCGGTGTGACCATCGGCTGAATTAATGTCTTCCGTTCTCGACCGTATAGGAAGTTTTGGTTTGTAGCGCAAATCTAGCCACCAAGAGCCCATCTAAATTGTATTTATTACTTCAATATTCTATAGACATCATCACAAGTGAGATAAGACAGAGCAACAAATCACACCTGGCCATCAATGGTAGAATTCATTTCATTCAGTTTTTTGGTCATCATCATCAGATGGAGTCAGGATAAAATATTGCACTTTTTGGCTTGCCATGCTGTTTCAGCTGTGAAGAAAATTAAGTTCAAATGACCATTTACCCTGCTATTCCTAATGAGAGCTGAAAACCCACACAGCAAGGTGACTGGTCTCCCCTGATATGCCTGATAATCTACAACAAGTAGGTAGCTGCATCAGCATGCGTAGGCCACAAAGGAACAGGTAATGGGTTTATTCCATGCTGAAGAGAAAGGAAACACAACATTTCGGCAGTGGAGCCTTATTCAGGTGTGAATAAGGTCATCATCATTAGATTGATGGACTAAATGATGGAATACGATGGTATATATTCCATCATGGAACAAACCTGTTCAAATCTACAACATATTCCTTTTGTTTGGACTGACGGTTTTAATCCCAAATTATTTACACTTGTACCCAGTTGAGTATTTTACTGGAGCAATCTGAGCTAAGTACCTTGCTCAAGGGTACAACAGCAGAGTCCCTCCTGAAACTTGAACCCTCGGCTTTCTAGCTGAGAGGCCAGAGGTCCTGATCCAAGGGATTCCAACCCAGCTCTTAAGCTCAATCAGCTCATTATTGGTTTAATTGGACCAATTTCTCAGCTTCTCCCAGCTCTTCAGGTGCTGCTGCTTGGAAGACATACTGTAAGAAACCCGCAGACACACAGGCCCGCCGCCTCTTGTACAACATACTGTAGATCCTTTTTGCTTCAGAATGCTTGGTATTACCACACATCTCCCTGCAACTCCCCAACATTTACCGGTATCCAACACACTGTGCTTTTACTTTCCTTATAATGGATCCGTTGTGCATGCAATCGCTGCACTTTTTTTCTATTAGGACTGACATAGCTGTGGTTATCTGACCCGTCTTCATTCATTCCCACTGTGGCAGCATAGAACCAGTTCAGCAATACCCACAAGGGAAATATCTTATTAGCCACCATGTCATTAATATACTCCCCCATAATACTTTAGCTTAGCAAATATGGACTTCCGTTTTAAAGCTGTGCAATTGCATTCCTTAGAATGTTTGCCCAAACCAAACCTCTTCTCATCAGCGTCTATGAATTCATTCCCATGCATGTGCACTGCCAGCCTTAGGATGGCTTAACTGGGGTAAATGACTATAATGAAATTAAGCCAAAGCATAGCAGGAGTGTCACACCCGTGGACACCTACCCCTACAGTAAAAGTTGCCAGGGATAGTTTGTACCAACTGAGCTGCGTGCATTCTTGGAATTTGGAGTTTCAAAAAATCTCCGGTTTCCTAAAACTGGGGGTCTGCGACTTTAATTTCATGAAAAAAAACTCAGTTCTTTAACTTCAGGGGATTCATCACCACAGCTACAGGGGGTATTCTAAGAAACCAGAAGGAGTTACCATACCAAAACTTTACTGCTACCTCACAAAAACTTTCAAGTGCATGTTCTTTCAGCATAGATTGCCAAAGTTGTCTGGCCTTGTTTCAGAAAAAGTGCACAGTCTCTTCAGAAAAGAACACACAGGTGTATAAAACCAGAATATCAAACACATCTAAATCAAAGACTACTGTATATCAATTTTCCAGCAAGACAGTGAACAAAGTGGCCGATGAGGATTTAGGTACATGTGCAAAGACTACCAAAGACAACAGGCAGCACCCGTTTCAAGACCAACATAGAGGAGACAAACACAGACCTACATCCCAGTGCAGGGGAGCAGATGTCTTTAACAGAGCACTAATCACAGTTTTAGTGCTGCCACTCCAAGACAAACTATACCTGTTTTTTTTTAACAGCAAAACCTGTTCTGGTTTAGCCATCAGTACTCACTAATCCTCACATTATCAGAGTCTGTGCAGTTCTCCTGTACCGGACAGGAGGCCAGTTGCACTGGAGAGGGTTCAGCAGGCTTACATACACAAGCTCAGTCATCATATGAAACCTGTTACAGGCCCAAGAACAAGGGTGTCACAGTCCGGGGGAACTGCTCCAGAACGGACTCTGTGTTGCAGCAATGAAAGTAGGGAAGAGAATCGGGGACAGGGCAGGACTGGGCAGTGTGCTCCTGGAGCAAGGCAAGACAGGGTGCACGTTGTTGGAGACGTCTCCCAAAGTCACAACAAGAACTGGGCCAATCAGACTCTGCACACTATCAGGGAGGTTTACTCCAGAGACTGGGCTGAGCACGTGCTGTCAGGGTGGACTGAAAAAGTGCAACAGTGCACCCACTGAGGACCGGAACCGGAGTCCCACGGGCAGGTCACACACAGCAGGCAGAGGGCCTGGGTGATGTGCAGGCTGACAGGAAACAGGGCCGGAGGGTCTGCACCTGGAGCTGGGCAGGACAGCGAGTATGTCTACTGGAAGTGTGCCAGAACCAGACCGAACAGAACACGTGCTATCAGGGCAGTCTACTCCTGACCACTGGGCTGAACTGCAGAAGGCACGCTGTGGACCAGGCCAAACAGTGCCTCCCACTACAGGGCCCAAAGTGAGGAAGGGAAGAACCTGAAGCTGCACTGTAGTTCAGGGTTCAGGGCAGGCTCAAGGGTCTGCACATGGAGCTAGGCAAAACAGTCAACCAGGAGCACGCCAGGAACCGAGCAGACTAAGCCACACCCAGCTGTCCAGATCAGTACTGCAAAGCACAGCAACAGATGGGACCCCCTCAAGTGGAATCTGGGTGTGCAAGGAAGTGGGGGAACGACAGAAAATCCAGGCAAGCAGGGAAAGAGGCAGGGATGGATTTTGGTGTTCGTAGGCCCTGGGGACTTTCAATCCGGAATGTGCTAAAAGAGGGGTAAATGGCAACTGAATCACATTGATTGACATGATGCACTTTAAACTATTCTAATGCTAAACCCTGTGATTGATGGAGCGAGTCTAGCGACCATCACTTCAATCTTTCTAGTTTCTAGAACAGCCGCTAGATAGCGTATGATTATTGATTTGGAGCACCTAGAGCAGGGGAAATCATTTGGTCTGGCCCTGCCAAGGCAACCGCAGGCGTAGAGCCTGGCGATAATTCGATAACGATAATTATCGCAATATAATTTTCCTCGATATAATTTTAACAAAAGTTTGATAAATGTTCATGCTTTACACATGATACGCGTATGCGCACTTAATACTGCTCGAGTCCGCGTTGGTTTCTTCAACTTTCACTCAGGAGAAAAAAATCTGCCTTTAAACTTGAAAGAAATAGTGATTTGACATTTATCGTGATAATTATCGATATCGACTGATATGATTTTTTTTATCGTGATAATGTTTTTGGCCATATCGCCCAGCCCTACGCAGGCGGGACTTGAAATTCAATAAATCTAGGAGCTTTTTTCATAGCAACATAAATTTATATGAAGTGAATCATAATAATAACGTAAATTTTGAGGGACAAGCAAGGAACGTACATTACGGGATAGACAGGACACATACGAGTACATGACGGGACAGACACGCATGCTTCTCGCCGGCTGCCCGCGGCCCGTCTGCCTGTATTGTGGTGACTCAGAGGACAGTCAGTGCCAGGCAGGCTGGGAGTGTACACGTTGCGAAAGTGTTAACACACTGTGTTTTACGAACTGCGGGATGAAGTCAAGCAGTTCATGGAGGTGAAGGGAAAACCTGTCAGGGAACTCAATGATAGCAAGTGGCTGTTTGATTGACTGCACTCCAGACTGACCGCCGCAAACCTGGAAAAGCAGTTGTGAGTAGTAACATCATCAATACCAGCTAACATCACACGCCTCACCAAAAAGAGGCAGTTCCAGCCATCACATTAGGGGTGAGTTAATTAAATGTTTGACCAAATATAGCAGGCTAATTTTTAAATTGATAATTTTGTATGGCCCGCGAATGATGTTATAAATAGCCAAATGGCCCTTGGCAGAAAAAAGGTTCCCCACCCCTGATCTAAAGTGAATCGCAAGCATGTTGTTTCAGCTCGTTTTTCGTTAGTCACTAGTTTTTCCCTCCTTCGTAGGCCCTAAAAATTTCGTAGGCCCCAGACACTGTGCCTACAGTGCCTAATGGGTAATCTGACATTGGAAAGAGGAACAAGGCTAGAGAACACTGACTGGTGGATCACACGTGAAGCCCATTGCAGGGATGCAGGAGATGCAAAGCAGGTTTCCCAAGAAGAACCTAAACAGGACTTAAATATCCCAGAGCACCTGAAAGAGGTGTGTGATTGCAGCCAGGTGTTCCATGTGTCCTCCTGTCTTCCCAGCAACTCCTGCAGAGCAGGCATGAAGGAGGAGGCGTGGTACATGGGCACCACAGCTGCCACACGCCCAGCCACTTCACAGCAGTGCGGAAGTAACAAAACCAGGCCAGACTAAAAATGTGGTTTACACAAGGCCTGATTTAAAAATGATAGACAAGGTAAAAGAGGGATTTTAGACCCTGTGAATCCATCACAAAATAAGAAGCTATGGGGTTAAGAAAAAAGACAAAACAAAAAAGACTTTTGGCACCATGCGCAATAAGTGCAATATGTTTGGTTTGTCATTAGACGTATAGGAGACTATGGACAAACATCATCTCTGTCGCCGAATGTTTCCCTGGCAACTGCAAAGCTCTCGAGACATTCAGCCATCTAACGGGACCCTTAAACCTGAACCTTGAAAGATTTCTGCCACACTTCACAGCTTCTCACAGAATTCTCCTTTTCTCCAAAGACGATAGGACCCACTGTAAATGCGTCGCAGGAAATATTGTAAGTTGGCCCCAAATCTCTGCTTCCGACACACAACGACATCTGAGTTTTGTCACAAGAAACATAAACTTGTGAGACAATGTTAAAAGCTTCTGCGAAGCTGAAAACGCAGATAATCCCAGCAGGCCTACAGTACTTCTGGCCAATCCTATTATACTCTACTTGAGATTTGTTTTCCTTGAGTGGAGCTGGGGGGGGGGGAGAGAGAGACTCTGCTGAAAGCATAAAAATGAGTAAACAGACAAAGTAAACCAAGACTTGGCTGTTCCACAATTCAGCACCATCCACCCCACCCCATGGGTAATGTCAATATTACATACATTCGATAGTATGGATGAGACACATGAGAGCCCACTTTATGGTTTTTTGTTCTTAATCGCGCTGTGCAATATTCCTTAAGGGTTGATTGACTATTTTTCCTTGTGGTTTCTGTTCCGTGACAGATTCTTTTCTTTTGTGCTGCTCAAACAGACTTTAAACAGTTGCGCCACTCGCTGTCCACAGCCCAGACGTGGGCTCCGGTGTTTATTTTTGCACTTGCCAGGGGCATTTTTTTTTCGTGATTAATACAAAAGCAGGAATTTTATTTTCTCGAACTCTAAATAAACGACAGGAAAAGAGCAAATGTGGCTGCTTTGGCGAGGCTGCTGACAAGAGAAAAACAGATTCCAGTTTACACAGAGCCTGGAATCAGTTCCATATTTCAACTCAGGTACATTGCACAAAACATTAGGGGCAAAATATTAAGAGGAGGAGACTCCCACCACCATCCTAGTGACAAAGGATGGGAAACATGGAACCTGCAGCTCCTATCATCTCAACTTCAGATGAAAGTATCCCTCTAAAGCAGGAGTGTCCAATCCAGATCCTGGAGGTGTAGGCCATCTCCAGGTTTTTCTTCCACCTCTGCCCTTAAACCTAAAGCAACTCATTGCTCACTTAATGGGGACAATTTCTTATTTCATCTAAGCTCTTTAGGTTACCTTTGCATTATTTAAAAAACGTATAGACCAGGGGTCTCATATTTAAGGTCATTAGATCTTCTGATTTCTGCTCCATTCATATTCACTGTAACATAATTGGTTTAATTAGCTGCATACATATAACAATTCTAACCTCTAACCTTATTATTAATTATAAAAAGTAATTGCAAGAGTACTTTTGTGGCGACTAGGAACTGATTAAGCACAACGAATGCGGAGAGAAGGATACAATACAGTTTTATCGCCATGAAATGTGCAAAATAACTAATCCAAAAGTGAACATTTATAAGTGAATTAATGTGCTGTGATACACACTTTTTCAGGGATAATGAGAATAATAAAAGCAGGGTTAAGATATGCTGGCTATAAGCAGGTTAGTAGTCAACTCATCAATAGTCTTCTATCTATATTCTTACAAAGGTACTGAGGTGTTTACGCGGTGGAGTTGCAGAAGCAGTATTGTAGTTACAGTGCAGCAACTTCTAGGTAAAAACCTTTATTCACTACAAGTATTTTTAGTATTCGCTTTCATCCAGTTCATATTACTGAAATGAATACATATCCTGACATTGCTTTAGGTCACTGCATTTCAACACAGAATTTTGAGGGAGAGGGAGTCTTTATTATCCCCAAGAGGGCAATTTGTTTTACAGCAGCAGACAGTACTAAGAAAACCTGCAAACAAACAGTACACATGTACTGTACATACTGTACATAAATGAATCATCTGTTAAGCAAGGTTATAGCCACAGGAAAAATTAGAACTTATGCCTGTTTGTTTTTAAACAGGGAAACCTGTACCTGCATTCTGAGGGGAGTAATTAGAATTCATAAAACAAAGGATATGAAGGGTTCTCTAGAATGGACTCACGGATTTTTGCAGCAATAACTTACATTTTAAATGTGATCGTTCCCCTGGAAAACAGGCTTACAAGTCCTGTTCAATCTGTTAAGTAGAAATTCATGACCCAGTCACATATTGATAGACAATAAACACATTTAACTCCCCAGTACCTCGTGCCTTTAGACACTTCTGCTCCTGGGGTATTGTCTGTTTTCTTAAAAACAGGACATGCAGTATCTGGAGTGCAGCCTTAAAAAATTGGATACATTTCCACTAAGAGAAGAGCTTGTGGACTTGAACTGATTACTGTGTGTGTGTGTCTTAGCCAGGATAGTTGAATCACAGTCCACAATAATGAGTGACATCCATCGCTGGCTTCTTGGAAAGTGTTTTATTGTGTAAATAAATACACCACCCTTGGAGAATAAAAAAAAAAGCACTACAGTATATGATCTCATCATCGCATGGCCACACATTCAGAACAGTGATGGTTATTGAAAAGCAGGAGATTGGTGGACCTGTACTGTCAAGCCTGTCCTGTTTTGAAAATCTATCACTCTGAGAAGCTTTTTAAACCTTTCCTGAATTAGCCCCTGTAAATCGGTTCGCTTGTTCCCAGAAAACCACACCTTCCGTACTTGAAGAGGAGTCGCCTCTTTTAAACCCTGGATCAACCCTGTCATTCCCCTTGCCTATTTCCCCTTCCTTTTGTTTTTTTTTTTTTGAGGATGTGTTACTTTTTGGCTTTTTTGTCTGTTTTTGTTGGAAGGAAGCTTTTCTATTGATTAAGTGTTTCTGTTGTGTAAAGGAATGGACATAAACAGGTTCCAGAGTTCTGGGTCATTTCTAGTTCGGGCTGTAATATGATGTTTTGGGATTTCATCACCAACACTCTCTGTTGAGACCTCAGCTGAGCCCCAGAGAACTTTTTTCAAAATTTTGAACTGTATTTTGTATTAATTGTATGTAGCATTCCGTGGTCGAATAATTGATCTCAAAGACTCCCTCCCTTTCATCTAGATTTTTCCATTTTATTTTTTCTGTCTCTCAGTCCTTTCCTGTATTCTTTTCTTTGTTGAATTCTTCTTTTTTTTCTGTCTTTATTTCTTGTTCTTCCCATCTTTAGCTTCCTCCTCTGTCCCGTCCTGACTGGCTCAGTCAGCTGCAGTGAAACTGCAGAGGCGGTACGGGTTGTTTCCTAGATGCTCGAGGAAAGAGAAAGAGCTGAAGGGGAATGCGCCACTGACTTGATGGATGCTGTTAACACCACTTTTCCCTAGGGAGAGAACTCCCTGCCCCACAACCCCTTTCCAATTAGTGAACCGGATACAAATGACAAAGGGATTTCATTCACAGCGTCCATTTTCAGTTTGAGACATTTATCTATTAATAGGATGGCCCAGATTTCCCAGAGCTGTCCCTGATCTCCAACCTCTAGTCCAGTTTTTTTAGACCTATTCATAGACGTGCATGATAAAATTCTGAGAGTGTGAACGTGCCCTACCACAAGCAATTTGGCATAATCAATATTCTCATGCTAACTTCTGGCAGATAACCGTGAATAAAAAGTGTGTTCTGTTTTCACTGTGTGGATTAGTTTGGTTTTCCTTTTAGCTGTGCTCTCGGTTTTTTTTTGCTAACATTTACAGGAGCCAAATGACTTAGCTACTCCTTTCCTGTTACTTTCAGCTCCTAAAGATTTGGCACTTTCAAATTGCTTATAAAGTTTGTGCTAGTAGCTGTGACTAGCGAACTCCTGCTGTTTAAGAACTGAAACAACGAAGAAGGTACAATCGAGCAAATTAAAAAGAACTATTAGGAGCTCAATTAAGTAACCAACGACTCAGCTGGAATAAAGACCAACAGGAGATTCAGGAGTGTGGTTAGAAAAAGGCACAATAATAGAGAAAATGAGAAATTTAACTACCAACTGTAATCAATTGCTCCAAAAATATATATAAGGTAATATTGCAATCCCCAAAGGACCATCATCAGGATGAAATAACACACGTCACCTCCATTCGGACTTATTTAATGTCTTGATTAAGCAAAAGTGAATACTCAGCAAAGAATTCAAATCCTCAAATGCCCTCCATTGTCATAAAGTCATTATTGAAAACCCAGCTCTGTCACCAAATCTGTTAGTAACCAGGGGATGCCAGACCTTCCAGGAAATCAGTTTGCTCCACTTGAGATCACTAATTATTTAACTGTGTAATAGTAATATTTATAATCCAGCTGAAAAGTGATTTATAAACAAATATACTTTTAATGAAGTGAAATATTTAACTATGAATGTCACTAAGAAACAGCCCACATTTTTTTAAGTAAGAAAACAATTAGGTTTATTGTTTAATTGATATTAGAGATTAAAACAATAACCAAAAAGAGAGAAACTGTTTTTAAACAAGCGGTGTCAAGTGGATCATTCATCCATCCCTTTTTAAACCACTTCATCCAGCACAGGGTCACAGAAGAGTCAGAGCCTAACATGACAAGCAATGAGCGCAAGGCAGGGTACACCTTGTATGGGGTGCCAGTCTATCAAAGGGCAGACACACACACACTTCCACCAGGGCCATTTTTCCCAGAAGCTAAATAACCTACCACCATCTGTTTAGACTGGGAGGAAACCCATGAGCATATGGGGAGAACATATAAACTCCACACAGATAGTACCCCAGGAATTAAACCTGGAGCCCCAGCACTGTGAGCCTCTGTACAACATTCAAAGGCAAATACCCAGTAAGCTGGGGTAGGGATACACAGTGATTTTCAGGAAATATGGGGCTACCAGAGAAGCTTTCTTTATAAACAGACAGGCATTCACATATTAACACCCAGGCGTGCCATCAAGATCTCCTAACCTTATCAAACACAGGAAAGCAAGGGTGAGTTCTCATCTGCTAATTACCCGATTCTCGTAAAGGAAAGCATCAGATTTCATTTAACATCTGAGGTGCTGGATCTTTTCTTTCTGTTAATTCTTAATGTAGCAACCGAGTCTCTCCACAGTGAATCACATTATAAAATAGCTGTGGCTTTTTTTTGTAAGACCAGGGGCAGTTCTGGAGAGACTGTGGGTATGTGGAACTAATTGCGGTCATCTTTTCAAAGTCTTTTTAAAGATGATGATCTCAGTTGTCAATAATGCACAATGTATTCTAGGTATTTTGCTTGCACTATGGAAATGCTGTTATTTTTTAGTTCTCTACCTTCAGTGAGCCTGTTATACAAACTGCTATGCAATGCAACTTTTATCCCTTTCAGTATTAAGCTCAGATGTTAAAACCTGTTCAATATATTATTTAATAAAAAGCAAACCATGAATGCTATTCGAGACTGGCCTGTGCACAGTAAAGACCAAGAAATGGTTATGAATATACATGCAAAAGAGTCAAGACCTCCTCTCTCTACATTGCATATGAGACCAGACCAGCATTTTAACAGCTGAGGAAAAGAATTAGTGCTCTCATGTGGCATAGCAGGCGGTAGAACAATCAGATTCTGTACAATTTAAAAGGCTCTCACACTTATGGATTTGAATTATTTCCAAATAATTCATGCTGGCTAACTGGTGCTAATGATGACGAATTGATCCCAGTTCAAATCCCATCTTATCAAGGCTGAAAGGCCATTTGTGAAATCTGCTGCTGCCTAAAAGGATAATGGCTGCCAGATACAACTGAGCACCTCCAGTTTTCCAAAATGATGTAAAGCTCTGCAATGCTGGGGAACATGACATAATGAAATTAGGGACATGATATCATGAAAAATGGAATTACCACACGGAAAGGGATCTGCATGTGTCTCTCCCCGGACTCATAATAAAAAAATACAGAGTATCAGCATTTTTAAACAGTAGATTACTATATCACCCTGCAACTCACAACTGACAGCCCACTGAAGCCCAACAGGTGTGAGCCTGGTCAGTACCTGAATGGGAGACCTGCTGGGAAAAACTAAAGTTGCTGCTGGAAGAGGTGTTAGTGGGGCCAGCAGGGGGCGCTCACCCTGTGGTATATGTGGTTCCTAATGCCCCAGTATAGCGACGGGCACACTATACTGTAAACAGGCGCCGTCCTTCGGATGAGACGTAAAACCGAGGTCCTGACTCTCTGTGGTCATTAAAAATCCCAGGGCGTTTCTCGAAAAGAGTAGGGGTGTAACCCCAACGTCCTGGCCAGATTTCCCATTGGCCCTTACCAATCATGGCCTCCTAATAATCCCCATCTATGAATTGGCTTCATTACTCTGCTCTCCTCCCCACTGATAGCTGGTGTGTGGTGATTGTTCTGGCGCACTATGGCTGCCGTCGCATCATCCAGGTGGATGCTGCACACTGGTGGTGGTGGAGGGGAGTCCCCATTACCTGGAAAGCGCTTTGAGTGGAGTGTCCAGAAAAGTTCTATATAAGTGTAAGCAATTATTATTATTATTATTATTATTATTATTATTATTATTATTATTATTATTATTATTATTATATATGATTGTCAGATTAATTGCAAAAGGGGTATGGCGCTGCCCCTGTGGTGAACCTTGAAACTTCGGTTTCATCTAGGGAGACAGTGGTGTTTCTCAGCATGGATATCAGGTCAGACTTGTTTCGTCCAGCCCCTGCAGGCCCCACATCTCTTTCTGCTTGCTTGTGTTCCCTCCTCCCTGTATGTCTTTCCCAAAGAATCATGTTTAAGCCATGATTCTTTGGGAAAATGAGACAAGGTGTGTCAATTTACTGAAGATCAACACACTGCATATTGAACAGTATTTATGTTATACCCGGCTTCTAATGGTAAAATTTTGTATTTCTAACATAGCTCGCTCAGCTTATTTTCAATTGGGATGTACCGTCAGATTTGGAGCATATTCATGTCAGAGCTCTGCATTCTCAATAAAACTTGAGTTTTGAGGCAAGCACTTCACAAGGACATCATTGATCTAACTGGCCCAGTGTTGAATGTGTAAAAAAACAGGCCCTGGGGATGGACTTAAGCAAGTTAAAAGGAAAAAGATAAAGTGACCCAATAAAAATAGCAATATTCTCTGATGTTTTCCTAGCATTACTAGTACACAGTATTATTATTAAACTTGCACTCTATGGTACTCATTAAAGCCTAGCAGTACAAGGCTAGGGCTATTATCCCAGTATGTTTTATGTGCAGAATCCTGGGATTTTCAGGGGACAAAAGGAATAACAACAAGATGACAATGAGTGAGCACAACTCGATTTCAGTTTAGGGTTCACATAACACCAAGTCAAAACCATGACAGTTGGCTGGACTCCTGTCCGTTAGCGATGGGAACAAACAACCAAATCAGCTTTGGCCAAGGCTCTGGCTGTGCCGTTATCCCACCTTGGCAACAAGACTGTTTTTCCAGTCGGGAAGTACAGACTCAGGGGGAAAATAGACACCAATAAAGGAGCGATTTACAGTGAGAGACACAAAGAAGATAAAAAAGAACATATCGAGCAAGAATGACAGTTTGAGAAAGATTGGTGTAATCTTTACTACCCTATTGAAGATCCCAGTTTTCAAGAGTAGAGGTATTAACCCTGGTGTCCTGGCTTGTACGATCTGGCTTGGCTAAAAATCCTGTTTTATTAGAATGACAAAACTTTTTCACTCTCCTCCCGCTGTGCGCTGTACAGTGGGGCTGCTGGTGCAGAAAGGCTGCTGCGTGTCCCTCACTTGAGGCTGCACTTCAGGGGTGTGTCTGATGGGTTCCCTCCAAGAAGTAAAGTACTCTGGGGTCCTCTGGGATGAAAAGGAGTACACTGTACATACATTGTATGCATCATCGTTATTACATGCCACGCAACCAACTACAAAAAACATTTCCTTCCCATTCATCCATCTTCAACCTCTTCATCCAGTTGAAGCTTGCAAGGGAGCCGGAGCCTATACCAGAAACAAATGGCGCAAGGCAGGATTCACCCTGGACAGGTTACCTGTCCATCACAGGGGACATACAAACAGACTTGCATACACTCACGCCAGGGCCAATTTTCCCAGAAGCCCATTAACCTACCAGTTTATTGTCCAAAATCAAAAACAGCAGGAGCAAACGAGAGCACCCAGAGGAAATCCACATGGGGGAGAACATGCAAACTCCACACAGATTGAACCCCAGGTCCAGAACCGATCCAGGCCTGCAAGGCAGCAGTGCTAACCACTGTGCTGCTCATTATCATCTCAGTACAGGCATAATACGTCATATAAAGTACTGTACTCTAAATTTTCAAAACTGTAAGCTGACTTTGTCAATCAAATTAACATTACTTGAGCTGTGATTGCGGGATTACAGCACACAGTGTAACACTGGGTGAAAATGTAGGGATCAGTCAATTTCCATTCTTCTCTTCTGGCTACTGCATGTATCTGGGCAACAATCATGGAAGCACTAATTAGACTGGTCTGATAAAAGTAATGCACGGACATAGAAAGTGGTGCCCTCTCCACTTTTTACTAGTTTCCATAGGAACAGGATGTTATCAGTTCTGAAACCCTGCCAGGAGCACCACTCTGGGCATTGATCTGGAAGTGGTTCAGGCTCCGCGCCAGGAAGAATCGGGTAGGTGCACTGTGCCAAACCATAGCAAACGAGAAAGGTTAAAGTTCAAAACAAAGTCTTGAGAAGCTCTTACAGCTGTCACCACACCAAAATAAATAAATATCATTGCTTGCACCTCAGTCTTTCCATTTTAATCCTGCAGCCCTTCATCTAGTTTCACGGAATCCTGTAGCCCAGACGTCAATACGCTGAAAATAGATCCCTGCTTAAATGTTGGTGTATCTTGCGAAGCAGAAGGAACCTATTTACAGATCACTTCTGCTCTCAGACAGCATGCTGCTTTTTTTTGCTGATACATCAATTTTCTAATCGCTTTTATCCAATGCAGGGTCATAAGGGGGCTGGAGCCTGTCCTGGCAAAGAACAGGCGCAAGGCGGGCTGCACCCTGGACGGGATGCCAGTCCATTGCAGGGCACACATAGGCACAAACATACACACACATTCAAGGGCCAGTTTTCCCAGAACTCAATTAACCTACCAGTACATCTTTGGACTGTGAGAGGAAACTGGAGCACCCAGGGGAAACTCATGCCAATAGGATTTGCCGATCAAGGGTGTAAATTAAGCGAGATGTGCTAGCTTCCCTCAGACCTGGCACAACACTCCTGCAAATCCCATTTTGAAAGAGTCCCACCTGTAGGTCAGAATTGGCATCATCATAAAACGTTTGCAGCTTTGTGCAGAAGCACTGTGGCAACACAAATGCACTAACTCTATGAAGTCAAACCAAACCAAAATACAATAATAACACAATACTACTGCAACACTCATGTTCATCTAGAGAATTTTGTACCAACATAACACACTAGATTTTAAAAACCTTGCTTAAACCATTTTGTCTCACATAGCCTAAACACAATCTTATGATCTTTTGTGTGAACTGGGTTCTTTTTTCAAAACCAAGGCTCAAAGCACCAAAAAACTGAAAGGAAACCAAATCCTACTATCCTACCCATACCTACATATTTCATTTTTCAAGAGGTGATATTTGATATTTAAAAACATCTCTCTTATCAGGGTCATCATCATCGTCAGTCTTGCAACTGATGTTTCAAAATGAAAACTGACACGTGCCAAGCTTACTGTAGCTTTGCTTCACTTCATAAGAAAATAAACCTGCTCTATAGGAGCTGGATGGTAGCCAGTACCCCAGACTGGAAAAGCACAGAGGAAACACAGCCCAAGGAATCCAAAACAGCCAATTAGACTTAGAGAGATGTTTCACAATAAATACTAACAAATAATAATAAATACACAAATGTTGTGTGTAAAAATACAATTTTTGGACCAGGATAAATTAATGACTTATTCAAGAACAGCAAATACACTGCTAACATTTATCATTTATCACAATATTGACAGTGATAAACCAACCACTATATCATATCATATCTCAGTACCACCTCTGGCTCCTAATAAACATAGAATAAAGAAATATGAACACTGAAGTAATCAGGAATGTTTTATTAATGACAAGGACGAAATATAATTAGCTAAACACCTTATCATTAGTAAGGATTATGTCCTACCAGGTTATTCAACATACAAATAAATGTTCTGTTAATGTATAACACATTCAGAAAAATACACAATATTATTGCTTTCAATATGTTTCCAGCATTTAAGAATACATTAATGTGGAAATGTCTTGGATATCTTGCATTGTTCTGTTTTTCACTCATCTCTTATTCTACTCTATGCAGATACCATACAAGTCTGTGAAATGTTAGCCATACTGTTTAAAGATAATGGTTATGCCTGAGAGATCTACAGTACAGTATATTTTGTAATAAAAAAACAGCCTTTTAGCTTTATGGCTGTACAAAGAGGACGAAATCATGCCAATAACAAGGACCACCTGACAGTTACTGTAAGTCAGTTTTGATTGGTAGATGTGATGAGTTAGATTATATATTGGCTGTAGGATGACTGGTGTATATTCCTATAATGGCTTGAGTTTGCATGCATGCCATTTTCATTTAGTTGGAAAGTACAGTCTTTTGTACAGAAGGAGGGAGAGACCACTGGGTGGTAGCGAAACTGCTGATCACAGTAAGCACATTGTAAGCAAACCTTTGACATTCGTCTGTGGAAATACTTAACCCAATGGCTTACCTTGAAAACTGCCAGGCTAGATCACAATCACACAATAGTGTTTACTGTAGAAACGCAGCAGAAGAAAAAAAAATTGCATTTTGGTATTCACTATTTTAGACATGAATTTCACATACAGAAGCACCTTTGTGTATATATTGATATTGCAGACCTGTATGGGCATCCCTCAGAAAACATATGGCTATTTGCTCTAATGTGTGTTATAAGTGCATTTCAACACAAACCGTGGCTTGGAGGAGCATGTGCTTCAAAAGACATGAAGACAGACACTGCACTGCTCAAGTGTTAGACATCTTGAACACAATCAGGAACTGTATACAATAGGCATCACCGACACTCGTGTTTTCCATTATCATAACAACTCAAACTGTTATTATTTACAATGTGGTCTGGGCGAGACACTAGCAATCTTTATTTTTACAGTGATCGCAATCTTCAAAACCCTGACCGTGGCAATGCAATGTAAATGATGGATGTGCAGCCAATGTACACAGTGGCTAATAGTTAATCCATCACATTTACAGTACCAGTCAAATCTAACTGACTCGTACCCAGGCGTTCCTCACCATTAACATCACTGCTTTCTCTCTGCACTTTTATCAAATGGCCAAAGGGAGGCTTTTGTATTCCAAAATACTGTTTTATGAAAGGATAAGGATTGTTATAAGTCTTTACTGGCAGCTTAAAACAAAATAGCCAAAATTCAAATGAAAAAAACATGTTTCTGCATAAAGACGGATACCAAAGTGATTGAAAACCACAGAAAAATACAACTGTGTTCACCAGGGTCAACTTCAGACCTCCAACGAAAAGGTCCCAATTCATTTAGAACCTGCAGACATTACTTAAAAGAATTACTCTATTCTTTTTCAAATTGGGGTTATGGACTGATTCACAATCATACCCACATTACTTTCTGTTCTCGAACAAGATATTTGTTTTGTAAAATTCTCACAGAACCCGATTTCGCTGTTCCCAAAATGAGCAGGACCACGGGAGGGAAACATTTATTTTTATTTTGTTTTTTCAACAAACATCTTTACCGCTTTCCTAATGTAAACCATATGCTAGCTCCTAGAATCTGCAAAAAAAAGGTCCTCAGTGTTTTAAATAAAAATAAAGTCTGTCATTACTTATAAATAAATCTCCCATTCTCCCCCTGTTTGTACAGAAAGGTATTTTCTGAGCTCATTTTGTATGCTCAATAACAGCAGTGATTCCTACCTGTTTACGCCAGCTCATTAGTGTAAATCATGTCTGTTGTGCCCCAAGACAAATGAAATTTCTCCTCTTAAAGTAAATAAAAGCACCTCTCTTCTGTAGGTTTGATTGGAAAGCTATCTTGTTGTGAAACATGGACACTGGGGAAGCAATAACAGATGAAATATGATCTCCATGAATCAGTTAAATACAGCACTGGCAGAATAATCTGCCGAATAAGAACTGGCAAGAAAACGCACATTATTTTCTCCAAGCACTTCTTGATCTGAAATGCATTTATTATAACAAATAGGGAACAGAGCTTTTCGGATGGCCATTTAGAAGAAAAAGGCCCAAGAATTCTTAGGCAGCAGGATAAAATTTGTAAGTTCCTGATGTTCTGTAAGTTTAATTCTACCCAGAAGAGTTACAGACTGTGAACATGCTTAAAATCATGTGAACATGTTTTGCTTTTCCTACTTCTTCAGGGAGTCCTAATTCATTAACATAACAAGGAAAATATGGTTAATTAAAACCTCGTTTCATGAACTTAAAACCTCAGTTTTCCACCCAGACAATCTGTGCTTTCTATAAGAAGCAGATGCATGGCTTGCTCAGAGCCAATTGAAATTAATTAATTGCAACTATATAGCGCCTTTCACCAGCACTGATGGAGGTACTCATCCAACAGTAAAATATTTCAGGCAGGTGGCTGCCTCAAGGTTTCTTCCTTGCTGAAAAGAGAAGAAAAGAAACACAATGTTTCAGCTGTGGAGCCTACTTCGGGTGTCACAACAATAAGATATATTTCAACAATAAAATATTTTTCCATTTCAATATTAAACAATAAAACATATTTCCTGGGGGGGTGGTGCTTTACGAGCAAACAGCCCCACCGCACAGCTGATGAGGTGGAAAATTACCTTACTACTTACTAACTGAATGAAGGGGTAAATGTAGGGAGACCAGACTGTGCAAGCCCAGAGAGGACCCTGGTTAGGACACCAAGGTTAACATTCCTACTCTAACGAACATTGATGATACAGGATCTTTGATTATCAGATAATCAACACCTCTGTTTAATGGCTCATCTGATGTCACCTCCTTAAAACACAATGTTCCCTTTAATCACACCAGGGCATCAGTTTAGAAATTCTGCCCCAGGGGGGAAGAGCACCACCTACTGGTCCACCAACAGCTCCACAACTAACAACATGGTTTTAAATTTGAGGTCTTCCATTCCAATATCATCAAGGCCCAGCCTTACTTACCTCCTAGGTTTCTAATAAAGTCTAATGCTGAAAGTATGTGGCCCTTTCCAATGTATCAACCACAAGTCACGTGTATTTTACAACACCAGTACTGCAGAACTGGTTTTGATAATACAGAAAACCCACCCCACAACACAGTATTGAAAAACCACCATCCCGCCAGACAGAATGACGAGCAATCCACATATAAAAAAAGAGGAGAACCAAGATCAGGTCTGGCCTCTTAAGATACGCGGAGCGCCTGCTCATCTATAGGATCGTCGGGGAAGACAGAGGAAACGTGAGCGGCGCCAGCAAGTGAGGAGAATCGGATGGAAGGGAAAGCGCGAAAGAAAATCTCGATTTCAGCCTCGATCGCCTTAATGCTCCACAGCTGTGAAGCCTGACAGAGAAAACGTAAGAGAATCTATGCTTGGGAGAGACGCGACTGCAAACACACGCAAAAAGCATGCGTTCCATTTATTTGTAGAAGACGTAATGCTCTTTCGCCAGCTTTTATTTACAAAGATCGCAAAGCATGAGAAATGCAATGAAACTGAGTGAACGGGAATGCGTCAGACAAACGTTAAATTGGGAAACAAGATGTATATTAAATCGGACTCTAAGCCCTGCGCAATCAAGAGTTATGCGGCGGTTTTTCTCTGCAGACAGCAAGGTATCGGAAACACGTGTCTGGATCGGTTCCATCACCCTTTAGAAACAGTCCATCAGGAAACATTCAATCAGTGACTAAATATGAAATGAATGAGCACAAAATGAGCAGACGCTCATCCAACAGTTATGCGTGGATGTGGAATTTTAGTAATTTAATTGTAACACTGCAAAGCATCATGTAAATTATCCTTCAATACAGGAAATTCATACCTTGTTTCAAAAGCACGTTCAGCTTCTGTGGTCAATCACATTCCTAATTCACAGTCGACTGGGTCAACACACCAAAGGGCATGAGGCGATACTGAAATAACTGGGATGTTCGTTCAGTAAAAGTCTTCAAAATGCAGGTTAGCCTGGCATACTCCTTCTTGCAGGTACTGGAACAGGTAAAATCCCAATCGATTCTGCTCAGCTGCCAGGGGGTGAACAGGGCTTGAACTCTCATCAACAAACGCTCAGAGCATCACAAACTTCACTTTCTCCCTGAAACTATTTGCACAATAACAACAATCCCATTCAAAGACCTTTTCTGAAGGCCTTTTCCCATTCACTCTGCGATTTCCCTATTACACATTAAATCCCCACATATCTTCTACCAGTCATTTCACTCCAAAGCTCTTAAAAAGAAATTACAATTTGCAAGATGGGAGAAAGTCCCATAAAAACAATTCAAAATGAGCAACATCAGAGGATACAGTTTCAGAATGCTCTTTGTTCTTTAGTGGATGTGTGTGTGTGGGGGGGGGTTAAATTTTCTTTTTTAGCCTTCTACCATTTTTAATCATGTCAATGTAAAAGTATTGTGTTTGGCAGCACTGTGACCACACCAATAACATCTTTCAGCATTTAAAATTGAAGAGAGAAACAGGGAAGATGGCAAATGCAAACAGGAAACCACCAAGATGACTGCTTTGTGTCATTCTGACATGAAAACGTTCCCCTCTTCTCTTCTCATTCAACATTCCTACTCTAAGTGTCAGCAGGGCTTTTGTTATAAAAGACAAGCCGTAACTATAATGACAGAACATACACTTTGCTGGCATGTTTGCACAAAGACAAGTAGGAGTTAGATGTATGATTCAGACAATGACATTGTCTGTGTTAAAGCATCTTAATTTGAAAAGCCACCTTTTCAGTTTATTTTCAGAGATCCTGGCTTGGAGGAGAGTATACTTCAAAGGAGATGGAGTTAGACACTGTTCTGTAAAGGTCTGAGATCTAGTGAGAAATAATGATATGTATAATACAGGCATCACTAATTTAACACAAGCATTCACTAGAATTTGCTAATATTGTAACAAGTTTTAGGTTTGGTTAGAAAGATTTCTGAATTTTGACTGAAGAAGCCCAGACGTGTAGCTTTACTTTTTGCACTTTGAGCCCCAACAGCAGATACAGTAGGCAGCACTGCAAGTAAACCCTGCCCAAACCCTCAGCCGCTTGCAGATCTTGGATTTACTTCCATAAGCCCCTTTCATAACACAGAGGGTAATATAGCCATTCACTGGTGAAAAGTCTTAAATGACCTCAGACGAAGGTACAGGCACAATCTCCCCTTCCCAAACAAGGAATAAATACAGTATAAACCCTGATCTTTGATTTGTGCAACATGATACAAATGCAATCCTCAGTTTAAGATGGATTACCAGTAAAAGCACAGGGTGTTAATTGTCCCTAAGCAGCATTCTGTAAAAAAACATAGCTTTATTCTTTTAACCCTGTGATGCCCAAGTGTACTTTCTTTCTCAAATGGATTAGATGATTGGTGGTGGTGGAGGGGAGTCCCCATTACCTGTAAAGTGCTTTGAGTGGAGTGTCCAGAAAAGCGGTATATAAGTGTAAGCAATTATTATTATATTATTATTGAAATGTCACAGTACTGTTGCATATATGCAGCTCATGATCTCTGGGGGTTAATATGGTTCACAAAGAGGATGATTGATTTTTTTACATCTATTCTCCAACCCAGGCTTTGATGATCTCC
Organism: Lepisosteus platostomus; assembly: GCF_059453375.1. Lineage (NCBI taxonomy): Eukaryota > Metazoa > Chordata > Actinopteri > Semionotiformes > Lepisosteidae > Lepisosteus > Lepisosteus platostomus. The sequence continues at coordinate 18,056,889 of NC_142623.1, forward strand.
AGCAGCCTGCCCTGGCCCTCCTGATGGCTGTATAAGGTTTGAAACGAGTGTGCGCCCAGTGCCAAGGAAAAGGTGCTTCCAACAGGCAGCATATTTGCAAGGTCACTCAAGCTAGAGCTTTTCCAGTTATCTTTTAAAATCTAAATTTTATGAGGAATCCTCTTTGCTTTTTTAAAGATTTAACGGCTGGCTATGTTCTCTTCCAAAAGCAGCGGTGAAGGCAATGTAGCATAAACCCCCCCTCCCACATTTTGACTTTATTCTCTTTTGTCAGACTTCACACAAGCACATCACAATCCAAAGATATACTTGTGAATCAATTGGAATCTGGGGAAATTGTGAATGCGTGCGTATTTGCGTCTGTGTCTGTCCTGCAACGGACGGTCATCCTCTACAGGACATACCCTGCCTTGCACCCGTTGCTTGCTGGGATAGGCTCCGGCTCCCCCACGAGTTTGGATTGGATGAAGTGGAAGATGGATGGAGGGATGGAGGGACAGAAGATATTCCCTAAGTAAGGTTTACTCCATTCAGGTACCTGGTGTACTGGAGGAATACGATTTTAACGCCAATATACACACCTCGAAATGCAATCACACCAACAGTACCCAATACCGATCAGGGTAAAACTGAAAATGACGAGGCTAATGGGAAATGTAGCTTCTCTTCGCCCGATGAGAAACCCACCCAGTCTCAGAAATCCACTGCGATCTGGACCGTGCTCAGGCCAAGGCACCAATAATAGTCCAATTCATCACCTGCCAAACAAGGCCCTGGCCGCACAGTCTCGGGACACCCAAACGGAAAGCAGATGTCTGGCACACCTCCCTGCCTCTTACTGCAAACTTTCCTCTTACTGTGTTTTGCAAAGAACAGATCACTTAGAAAGCACGCGCAATTTCAGACAGGAGAAAAGAAGAAAAATGTCTGTTAACTTCCAGGCAAGCTGCACAACAGCAGAACCAGCGTTTGCAACTGATTTTGCTCATGAGAGAATCTTTTGCCAGATTACATTGGCTTTGGCCATTTTGGACTGGTAGAAGTGAGGGGAATCTGTATTTGCTTTCCTTTAGATAATAATAAGAAACACAGTTGAATACAAATTTTTAGTGCTATAATGTCCCCGTTGATTTGACTAATTCTGCCTTAGTTTGAATGTCTTTACTCCTTAGCAAAATCCCTACCAACATAAAAAATACAGCCTTCTCAGTCTTAAATTATATAAATCTAAAGAAATATGAATTTATCTGGATTTGGTCTCGGTAGAACTATTTGGGCATCTTAAACAGTTTTGTTCAACTTAGAGGATTAGTGAAAAACATTCTTGGATATGGAGACATGAGGTTTGAAAGATCCTGTCTTACAAGGTAACCATGCTTTGTGTTTTTATAACTAAATGCTTTATATGTTCTGCAAGGTGCCTGCTTTAAAAGATGCTACAGTACATAAAATAAAGTTTAATATGATAAGACTCCTTGGATGAGTGACCCTGTCAAGCAAATAATTCAATGACATATGGAATTCACACCGGTCACTGGAAAATCTAAGAATATATAAAATATATATTGAATTCATATTTAACATGCTGAATTTTAGGGTTACACCTACTGATGTAATTGATGTGCAATACTGAAGAAAGATTTAGTTTTTATTAATCGGTACAGTGGGAAGAAATTAGAGGAAATAATAATTAACCTGGTATAAGAAGGAAGCTTTTATTTAGTAGCCCAAATGCAACCATCACCTGAAAGCCACTTATTTCTAGAGAAAGTCACAGCAACTCAAACCCTATCCAGGAAGCGCACAGCAGATGATGGGACTGGACCCTGGAGAAAAGACAATTTTTTTGCACAGCACACACAGGCAAAATATAGAGACAAGAATTCACATAGCCAGAAAATGTCTTTTGAAACTGGAAGGAAACTGGAGATCTACAAACAATGCAGGCATTAATACATGCAAACTCCACACAGAAGGTACCCTAACCTGGACCTGCTTGCAGGAACCAAGAACTGTGGGCAGCAGCATTAACTGCAAAGCCTGGGTGCCATCCCTGATCCAAATGATATCCATTACAAAATCCAGCTTTCATCAAAACACCTGAAATAAAACCAAAAGCCTCACCTCTTATCAAGTCATCCTGTCCAACCACTTCAGATATCTTTTCACGCATCTCTGCAGTTTCAATTTTCTGTTGAAACTCAGATCCAGTGGAAAACAAACCAGTTTACAGCATCACATTCCACCTGACATGCAGAAGGGTCTGAAATAGCTATCCATCTCATTCTTCAGAAACCAGAAGCCCTTCAACGAGAGCGGATGAGGTGGAATGGTAACTACTGTCACACCCTCTACAGCTAGAGAGCGCTTCTATTCTGTCCTGTCCCTAGTTTCCTGTGTGTCTCTGTCTGGGGCTATATATTTCCGGGTCACGCTTTCTTCCTTGCTCAGCATTGAGGTTCGGATGTCCTGAGACCCGCCTAGCACTAGGTTGCTACCTGAGGGAATAGGTTTCTATACGGTATTTCCTAAACAGCTGAGCCTGGGCTAACCCCCATCCCGCCGCTACGCATAGGGTCTTTTTCCGCCATCCTACCATTCCATGGTTTGTCCCTTCCAACATCCGTGACAACTACTGGATGTCATGTACCAACTTGCTCTTCTCACAGAAAGAGAAAAGGCTTTATTCTGCAGCGTCTCTCACAGTTCTATTTAAGTCGATTCACGACACAGATGTGGAATCTGTCCCAAGCCTGCTCCCTTTGGAATCCTACACCTGTCTTACTTGGCCATGAATCCACATTTGTCTCAATAACGGCCAGGGAGTCCCAGTCCCTCCTAGGATTCTCTGCTGCTCCACCTCTGGATCAAAGCAAGGATGAAGCAGCGTTCACAGTGCCAAGCGACTGTCATTCGTTTCCTCCACTCAGCCTGTTGGGGAGTAAACCTAGATGGTTTTGTGTGGTAGGTTCCCAGGATGTCTCTGATGCTAATGACACACCCTCAAAGTAAAACAAATACATTTTGTTAGACTAGCAGTGAATGGACTACAAACAGGTTACATGTAATGACCTAGGGTTGCTTTCGTAACCCTGGTAACCTGATGGGAAATTTAGTCATTGGCATCTCAACACAGCGAAGCTCCTCACCACTCAAGCACTTGTGCTAAGGTTGTCCTACTTAGATCTTACCAAGTCATCTAACTTCCCCCTCAGCTCCAAGGCTGGGGTAAGGAGGCAGATGCCTACCATTTTTTGATGGCCTTGCAAGACATAGAGTAACCCAAGAGTGCAACCAATGGATTCCTGCTCTATGGGTAATGGTATATAATAAACAGCCCAGCTCCACCCCTATTCGGGCAGAACACAGCCATTATTACACAGCAACAAGGCCAAACTGAGCTGTTGAGACAAGAAGAGGGAGCAGCCTGATTGAATGGAGATGAAGGTTGAGGATTTGAGAAGGCCTCAAACATCCCGTCCTGGTACAAACCGAGATCCACACTGGATCTGCCGACAACAGAACAGGATTTAGTTGCTGTTAAACACAGGTCTTCAAATTAGCTCTAGCAAAGAGAGCTCATGATGCAGATACTAACTCAGTGAAAATAGCCGTCAAGTCCCTCAGACTCCCCACGAGACAAAAGGGCCATAATGCAGTAGTTGCGGCATTCCTTATTCAAACCTAAATTCTTCCTTTTTAAAAGCCTAAATTTTAAAATGTTATGTAGTTTTATACATAACCGTTTCCCACTCCTTTCCCTGCTGTCTCACTTGTAACGTCCCAAACAGTTTGCAAAATAGTCGTCAGAGATATTAAATGTAATTTTTTTTTTACCTGAAACCTAGATCACGAGTTGAACCAGAAACATTTGACTAGAATTTCGATGGGAGGTGTGAGCTTTTTTCAATTGAACAGCTGTTAAATATTTGATTCAACACCTGAAAAAACGACAGAAAGATCCTGAACCTGAAACTCACTTTATAAACACGATTCCTTTCCCTTCCATGGCTCTCCACAGTACACCAGCGCAGTCTTGTCTGTGGCTAGAGACGAAACAGCGTGGATTTACCGAAAGAAGGAAGACAGGAGATCCCACTTAGTAATGTAACCTCCTGACTTGAAGAGCCCACAAAAGAACAAAGAAAGCTTAAAAGGAAAGTGCTTCTATTAATAAAATAAACGAATTAGCCTCACGAAGTGTTGGAACAAGATGTCCCCTCCAGGACAAAAAAAACAGGTTTAGACTTTTGGAATATTGGTCATCTTTATAAAATGTGTGGCAGCGCACCAAGCAAGCTCAGCGAGAGGAATTTTTTGATGTCTTCTTAAATTTATTGTGTTACGGTTCCAGAGCGCACTGTGAGTAAAGGGAAAGCTGTAAATACTGGTAGACAGAAAAAAAAAAAACAGCCTTCTCAGTTCTTCACGTTTTTCTCTGTTTGGGTTCTAACTCATTTCTAATATTCGTTGCATGGCACATGCAAACATATTGTAACGCAACGGGGTTCAGGCGGGTGCCCTCGCCGCATCAGGTCGGCCCCCCCACCGTCGGGGGCTCGAACCCAGGACTCCGGCGTCACTCAACAGGGACCCAGCCTGGTGAGCTAAAGAGAGATTTCTCTACAGCCCAGTGGCTGTGGTCCTGCTATTACAGGGAAGGGTGGTGACGTCACCGCTCTGGTAAGCCGGCTCTTACACAGCGCCTGTCGGCCGTATGCGTTACAATATGCTTAATTAGCTTTTAAAAAACTTTACCCGTTTTTGAAGGTGTTAAATTGTTTGTGAAGTTTCTATGAAGCGACGCATACGCCTTGTTACAGCATATGTAACTACAGTAATTTGTCTTGATGTCACAGTTCTTGTTTAGGAGAATTCCCTAAGGAGACTCCAGTCTCGCTGCCATCGAATCGCTTTCAGGCCGAGACGGGACTGAAGGAGAAGATCTTGTTAGATGTCTGTGCAAACGCACCCTCACGTAGAAAATAAAGCTAAAATTGTGTTTTAGCGCTTGAACTGCTCAGTTACACAGTGTTCTGGTGAATTCGAGACATTGGCTGTTTTAGTTGTAATAGGAAACAACGGTTTTACTTGAAATTGGAGTGTGACCGACCAGCCTATAGCATCCTGCGCAGACTCTCAGACCTCCGCTTATATCACTTTACCTCAGCAGCTGGCTTACACTCACGGCAGCTGTAACGCTCACGTTTTAAATGAACCTCCAATCTTATTTAGAGAATTAAGAATTGAAGTCGGACATGTATATATCTCACTTATCCACCATCAAAGTATCACCACTTAAGCACATTGTGAGAGGTGTTGGTGGGGTCTGTTAATTTAGCCTCAAACAAAAGTTACACTAAGATGCCATTAAGCTGACTTGCTTTAGCAGCCCCAGTGGCTTAACTCTACATAATAAAAGACAGGAACAAAACCCACAAACAGGATAAAGCAGACCAATGTCTGCTGCATATCAAAGGACAGAACCTAGAGCAAGACAAGAAATAACTACATATCAAAGAACAGGACAAGCACTCAGATTGTGAAACAGACTTTCCTCTGACTGTATATAAGAGCTGTGAAACCCTTGCAGTTTGTCTGTTGTGTAGGGCAGGCCCGGCGGGCGTTGTTGAACTTATTGAGCTCAATAAAACTGAATCTGAACAAGACTGTGTCCTGCTCCTCTGATGAAGAATTTCCAACAACAAGAATTAACATCTTAATTTGGTATTTGTTGAAGCGCATAGGAATGGGAGCTGTTGCTGTTGTTGCCTCACTGCATTAGCTCGAACCCTGGTCTTGCCATCTGAGCTAAAGAAGACTTTTTTAAAGTATAAAAAGACATACAATGGAAATACGTAAAAAGTATGTTTCAGCTTTTATAATTGTGAATTCCTCTGGATGCGAAGTGCCTATTTTTGTTTTTTATTTCATATTCTGTCTCCGAAAATAAAAACTATTTTTAAAAAGCCCACCGTGCACTATTCCATCCGGGTACTTTGGAAGCCTCACTGGCGGAAATGAGATTCTATAAACATTAGTGTAATTAATTTGATTTTTATCAGGGCACTGTACAGGACAAGTCTTCAGGTTTATAGATCCTATGATCCTGTACGATTCATGAAAATAGTGTAACGGAACGGCCGGCATACAGGTTGTACGATCTGGTTGCAGTGTGGTGACGGCACCGCCCTCTCCTGCGCGTAACAGGGATGCTGGCCGCCGGGGTTAAAGAAAGTGTTCTTTAGCTCAGCTGGCAAGACCTGGGTTCGAGCCAATGCAGTGAGGCATGACCTAGGGCGGGAGCGGCGAGGGCACAAACCCTAGAACCCGAATCCGTTACAATAACAAAAGGACAGACAATGAAATATGGGCTATTTCGAAGTCGCAAATGTGAGATATAAATTCGGAATTCTGAGTTACTGAGTCGCAATTCTGAGATACTAAGCCGGAATTCTGAGATACCATAGCGGGTTTTTTTTTTTTACTCCCTGGCGGAAACGGGCTTCCATATTTTACCGCTGTCTGCATTTGTACTTTTCCTTTAAAGAAACTGCGAGGTAGAGAACGGCTTTGGCGTTTTACTTTGTTTTGAAATGAGTAAAAAACACATAAAAGCAAACTATTAAGTTGGTGTACAGTATACACAGGGTCGTCTTCTCCCACCCCGCGATTGTTTATTATCCATCATTGTAAAATAAACAGTCGTGATTTATGTACACCACATCTCTCGTCTATTGAAAAGCATATTTTCCAGACGTCTCATTCGGCATAGAGGACTACCGAGTTCTTTTTTTTTAAGGAAAGGCAAATCAAACGCAATGAGATAAACCAAATGAATAAAAGATATTTACTGTACAGTAGTTAACACCCATCAAGCCTGAATCCCCTACCCCCGAAGGTAGCCTTGAGAGAATGGGCATTATTTACCCTCCCGCTAATTGTGAATCCAACTACTGCTGAGCATTTCATACAGCTATAGTATCTCATTTTTAACTCTAGTCTGAGGTACAGGATACTGACATAAATACCACCTCAGTCTCTTTGGAGTTCGCCTTAATACGCCTACAATACAAGCTTTAATTATTTTCTGATACGTTCTGGATCTCTTTAAACCCCAGACTGGAGTACAGACATGCATGTGGCGCTCGGGGACACCGGCCACCGCGCTTTTTGCCCGAATATATTGCGAGCAGTTGACATGAACATGTTTCTATAGCGCGTTCAGACTCTTGTCGGGTTTTCCGAAAGGCGTACAGAGAGCAACCCTTGGCTCTTGGAACGAAACTGCCCGTCTCGTTTCTGTAGATCCAGTGATAGTCTTGGAGGTCCGAGCCAGTTGCATTGATTCCAGCTGTTTCCTTTCTTGGCCAAGGAGACGTGTCGAGTGAGAAATGTAGAGGGGGGAGACATTTACCGGCAATCATTACTGAACTCATTATCTAAAAAGTTTGTGTGTGTGAGGGTGGGGGGGCGTAGTAAAGAATCTTAGGAAACTCTTTTATGGAAAACATGATCATCATATAATGATCAAAACAATCTGCGGTTTTACCCACGTGTACAATTCAGTTTAACAATGTTTACAGTCTCTCGTCGTTTTATTTCACAGAAAGGTCTAAATGTTTAAATCAAAGAAATTGATCTTGGACAAAAAGTTTGGCACGATTTTTCCATAATTCCATTAACCTGTCTCATTTTGCCTCTCCGGATTGTGGTACCTAAATAGTGGATAACCAGGAATCCGCTGGTTTAATCCCAACTCGCCAGCGCGTTCTTTATATCTTGGTTTGGATTTAACCATTGCTAAGCAAAATTCAGCTTGTCTAGCAATTAAGAAGACCTCACACCTTTCAGAACAGGGGTTGGCAAACCTGATACTGGAGGTGATTTTATTGACAGGTCTGTAGTTATCCTACTTGTAAATTACAAATTGGACAAACGGATGACTTGCCAGGTTTAGGGGATAGGCCATTTAACCAATGACGTCATTGAATTAAATTCAGGAAACAACTGGACTCTTCTGGACCTGGGTTGCGGACTCATGCCATAGATGTATTGTCTTAAGGCTGGCCCTTTAAAATGTATAAAATTGTTAAAAATAGGAATCCAGTCACCATCAGGCAGCTCCAGATGTTCCCTGTTCTCTGCTCCTGAATCCCAGAACGTTCCTTAGATTAACTCGCCCGCACACCCTGTGAGGAGCGACTCAGAGCACAGTTCATGTCAAGAATAGTCCTGTTAGTCCGAATCTTTTGATTGTGTTCTGGCGAGTGTCCAAATATTTCAACTGCAGTGGTGAAATTATGGAAGCACATTGCTGCCAATAAGAGAAAAAATATTTCACGGGTCACGAGATAGTATTGTAACGCTCCGGGGTTCACGTGGGCGCCCTCGCTACTGCCGCCTTAGGTTGGCCCCCCCAACGTCGGGGACTTGAGCCCGGGCCTCCAGCATCACTCAACAGGGACCCAGCCACTTGAGCCAAAGGGAAATCTCCCATCAGCCCTGCGGCTGCGGTCCCTGCTATTCGCTGGTAAATCTGCTCTAACAACCCACAATCGTGGCTGTATGCATCACAGTATATTGTCCTCTACTTGACGGGATAATCACACATATATAATAGCGCAATTGTCAGACAATACTGTATGTTATCATTAGCTGACTTTCAGCTTTTGAACAGTAGAATCGATTGAATGGTACGCTCTGTCTTGTTTATTGCTAAGCCTGGCTGTCCTCATGGTTATACTGTGTTCATAGTACATAGAAATTGTAACATTTCATTATGACTAAACCCCAGTCGACAGTAACTCTGTGGATATTCTGTAGCAGTGAACACTGTCAATAACACTAAACCCACAGTACCCGCTGAGCTCTCGGTAGCTTAAAGGTGTTGTTATTGCACAGTGTACAGTAATAAGTTGTCCATACACTCAAATGATCAGTAGTATCTCGTAATAACGAGATACAATTTTTTTTCTTTGATGGTTGGTAGCAATACGCTTCCGTATGAAATTTTGTAATTCAGTTTATTACAACCAAAGTAGCTAGAAACTGCGTTTTTTTTTTGCAATATACGGGCCCGTAGGAGGTGGTTTTGGACCTAAAATATTCTCGATTGCACGTTACATATTAACGTAATACACGTGTGATCCCCCCACCCCATCTTAATTTTCATGATGTGCAGAGGCTATCTGTCCCCTACAGCCGTTTTATACAAAACTAGACCAAACCTCAAAGCTTTGGAGGTCTTAAATGTTTTCAACGGCAGAATATAGAGAGACAGTGAGTGAATCGGCCTCTGTACAGCCAAGAGAATAAATTTAGCTTGAGGATCTCTTTGAGAAAACGATATCTTTTGGGCCTAATACCTCAGGCCCAGTCTCACTTCTGGGGCTATGAGGGAAAATTATGTTCGTTTTTACACTTCAAAAATGGGCACACCTCATTTTTCATTCTTCTCTTGGAACATTTCTGGGGTAATTCTTTTTAAAGTCATTAAACCACAGATGTAAATCTCGGCGAGAGGCGAAGTCATTTTTTCGCCTGCGAGCTTGGCCTTGAGGTTGCAACATCTGCGAGCCGAACACCCGTTCTTACGAAAGAGACATGGCAACAGGGCGCATAAATCATCTGACCGAGCAAGGAGATTGCTAGCATATCAAAACAGATTCACCGTCGTTTTTCCACAAAACTTAAAATCATGGGGGTCTCCGAGAACGTTTACAAATACTATATGTGAAAAACGCCTAATCAACAGCACTAATTTGAAGGACGCGTTAAATGCATACCTTCAGTACTCGGCATTTTCTGCAAGCGATGACGCAAAATAAATCAAGGGTTGACCGGTGATTGCTTTTGGTCCTTTCAGGTTTAACCAGAGCCCTGTTTTCTTAATATACAGTAGTAACACGTTTACGCAGCGGCGTTCTCTTACTTGAAGTAAGGTCCGTGCTCCGCTACATAATGAAAAATTTCCATTTGAAATTGACGTCAAATAATTTTATTTAGTAATCGTTTGGAACGAAACTCCAAGGATTCTTCAGCATTTAATTGATCAATAAGACGTAATTAAAATAGGAACATTTGCAAATCTTATTAACCTGTGAAAATCCCTGATTTTGGGTGCTTTAGAATACTATGGTTAGGGATCTTTGGGGCCAAGGTTGGAGAATTTCGATTTATTATAATCAAGCTATGTGGCTCAGTACAGCTATTTTTTTTTATTAAAGGCCTTTTTTCCAAATTGTCTAGAAAGTCGTAAAGAACTCGAAAGGCGGGTAGACCCGTCAGAAGGAATCCCGTTAAAATAAAACAAAAGCATTTCTACTCTGAATGTGTTACTGTGAGCCAGCAACATCTGTCTGTAAAATCCCATGGGTCTGGTAATGATTTGAAAATACACTTGATGGCACAGCAGTCCAACCGCAGCATATTTAACAGTGGAAGGTTGTATTAATTAGACGTTTCAAAGTTTGCCGCCGTCTGATTCTGCTCCAAAGAGGTTCCGAGGTTGTGTCGAGTTCAGGACGTCCCAAACCTTCCTGTAAGTCTGTGCAGATTTCTTTCCAGTCTGGAAACATGATTTGGGAATGACAGGACGAGTTATTTGGCAGTGAAGGCGAGGCAGGTGCAGAGAGAAGCTTCTCTAGAGTTCTCGGTGAGTCAGCATCTCGAGAGTAGTGTTGCGAAAAAATACAGGAGAAAGGTTTTCATGTTTATCAAGGGACAAATGGTGCATCTACTGAAAATAGAGACGAAATTCAGTTTTCACTGCTGACACGTTAATGGAGAATGCAATAAGACAGTGGCTAGGAGAAAGACGCAAATAATCTATTAATATCTAGACAGGTTTTAACAGACATACGCTAACACCGACACATCCATGAAGTACAATAAAACAGTTTTCGCGTTATATTAGTAATGCGGTGTACAGTATGAGTAAGTGAATTTCAAGTTTTACAGATTACATGGACGATAACAGTCTTCAGGAAAAATGTCACCAAATTGCCAGAAAGACTAAATAATATTTGCTTGATTATAAATAGCTTTGTTAATAAAAGGCAAAATGCAATATAATGTATGTGCAACATGTATTGGCACGTCTAACGAATTGTGCTTCAAAGATCTCATTAAAAGATCCCCTCCCCCCTCCCCCCAATATGGCGCTTACAAAAAGTTGTCGGCATCATAAACTGACAAATTCCTCACTTAACTGATATTAAACACGCAATTCCCTGAAAATGATAGTTATCGGATCGTATAACTTTCCCTTTGTGCATAACACCCAGAAAGAATTATTAAAATTAAAAACGGCGCGCTGACTTCATTATCACAGAGTGTTTTGTTCCATGCAATGAACGAAGGCTGGTCTTATTAAGATAATTAATTTCATATGGTCAGTGAGTTTGGCCGAGATTTTTTTTAATCCAATTTAATTTTTACGTTATTTCTTTCATGACCAATTGTACTGGCAAACACAGAATCTTCTATGAAAAGTTCAGTCGCTGCAGGAATTGTTGCTGTTGGACCAGTACGTTTCAGACATAACCTCCGACCAGAAATTCCCACACCAGAGCCTGCAACTGGCGACGTTGCAGGAGGGTGCGCTATTTCATTGCCTGGTTTCATCCATCCAGTTCTTTGCTTCTGTGGCAAACACGACAATGTAGACCACAAATTGGGATTACACCTGAACTGGATGCCAGGTCAGAGGGAGCTCGCACACATATAGGGACTAAAAAATACAAGTTATGCTGACGTCATTGGTGGAACACTCCACAGGAACACGCAAACACCAAACAGACGGTGCAAATGGACTGAAAAAGGAGCCCAGAACCCAAGAGCTGGGAGGCAGCAGCAGCGCTACTCTCCTAACCCTCCCTGGAGCTGTACCGACAAAACGCAGCCGTCATCTTTATCGCATTCGAGCGATCAAAGTTTTCCGTTTCATTAAAGAAGAACTTCCAAAAGAAGCAACGGGCTGTAGAACTGTTTTCCTTTATTCAGATGCGTCTGGGGTGGCAGCAATTTCCATGGTACAGTGTTTTTTTCTGCCATCGGATGAAATTCAAAGTACAAAATATTTTTGAAGATAAGATCACTTTATTGGCCATATACAATTTCTTGCATTAGGAAATTGTCGCATACCCGAACTTGCTCTCCATGAGACACACAGGCAGGGAGAGAAGCTTGGGGTCACAGCGCAGCGTCATCCCTTGTACAGCGCCCCTGGAGCAGTTGGGGTTAAGGGCCTTGCTCAGGGGCCCAACAGAGTAAGATTCCTCTGACGGCCGCCGGATATGAACCGCAACATTCCAGCTCCAGGCGCAGATCCTTAGCCACAGAGCTAAGATGCAATTAAATTGCGTGTTTTGCTGCTTCCAGTCATTCATAGAGCAATACTGCACTTTTTTACCGGGACAGTCTGCCTGAAGTAAAATAAGCACACTTGACATTTCTGAGGCACCGTGAACTGGCACGACTGTAAGCATAATTCTTGCCCCATTTGTCAGCTCTCAGTTCCATGACTAAGCCCTGGTTAAGTACATTAATAAATAAGAACCGCCTTGTTTCCCCACTTCCTTGGTCATGAAGAGAACAAAATTGTTTGGCTACCTCAAATCGGTCCGTGACGAAAGAGAAGACATACAGTAACTCCCACGCCACGATTTGTGAGGGAGCTCGTGAAGCGCCGGTCTTCCTTTAGCGCCATATATAGTCCTCCATCAATCAAAGGCACTTGGATGTCGGGGAAGAGCTGCGTCACGGAGAAAAAAATGCTTATTGGCCCTATAGTGTTACTCTTGGCTCGCCTAAAGAGCCGGAAAGAAGACCAAGCGGGTCTTTTTACTTCGCTTTTCGTCTTTTCTACTTGAAAGTGATGCCAAGAGACGGAATAGCGTGGTGTCAAAAACCGAGGAAAGCAGACAGCACACTTTAGGGAAAAATGTGGTTTGGCCAGACTTGGTTCACAAATATATACTCGATATACATTTGAGAACTGTAAATATGCATCCCTTTTTAGAATATCTTTCCACATGCAACTGCAGATGTGCAATGTCTTATTGGAGCAGGGCAGATTTCCTGTACAGCGCATCATGCGTGCCGTACGTAAATCACTCGGCAGAATTTCCGTCCATGTTTGGATCTGTCTGCATTCCTTACCAGAGTTTGTTGCTCCAACACGGGTCCACAACACCCGTAAACAGAAGCCCAGACGTCAGGGTTTTTTAAACGTGCAAGCATATCATCAGAGTTGGCATAATCGGGGAGCGTGCATTAAAAATATTCCCTGAACATATATAAAATTAGCTTGTACCACTGTTTAAACTCTAAATAAAGGGCCTGTTTATTGTTCAAAATTCCTCAGAAATAAATATACGCTTTGTGAAAAGAGGTTAGCATTTTGAAATAGATTTATTTTGCCATTTTGCATTTATGCCAATAGTTAAACTGTAAATTGCACAGGCAATTACACTGTTTCACACAAGATCGACTTGCATACTATTGCTTTTGATGAAATCCTGGTACAGAAAGTCATCTCGAATTCAAAATGCTGCGTCTGTAATACTTGCAAAACGCAAGGAATTCTGACGTGTATGTGTGTCCATCCATTTTTAACGGTTTTATCCAGTGCAGGGTCACAGGGGATCTGGAGTCTTTCCTGGTAAACAAGGGGCACAAGGCAGGATAAACCCTCACAGACACGGACACACCCACACCTGGGCTAGTTTGCACAGAACTGTTGTCACGACATTACCCCGAATTCACATCAGAAGCGACACGTAAGCGTAGTGTAAACGACTATCCGTCCAATCCACACCAACTCCGACAGTTGCGTTCCGTATTGAAACGCTACAGGCGGGAATAGAGGAACAGCAGGTCTCATTTGTTTTCTGGAAAACGATATTTTATGATAATTTCTCAACGATCGATTATCAGTTATGGGTAAAATGAATGTACTGACGATTTTATTTTCGTTTTGAGTGTGTTTTGGAGATCTACAGTACAGAAACAATGAAAACAAATCATGCGATACCGAACAGTCCAATAGGGGGCAGTTTTGTGTCCATTCAGATTACCGGTATGAAGCTATTCAGGTTTTACATTTTGTGGGCAGTGAGTTATCTCCTAACGAGTTCATTTCACCAGCCCTGGCCCATATAACTAAGCAAACAACTCCAGTCTATTTCCAACACGTTATGGTATGGACCAATACAGATTAAAATATTGACACCACTATAACACCTGTTTAAAACACAGTACTGTAATTCCGTTTTTCTAAATAAATTCCCATAATTGAGTTCGTACGCAGATGATACCGATCCAATTCTGGCATGTAATTTAGTCTAAATAAGCCTGCCAGTGCTGTACCAATACAGTGACAGAACACTTCAGATGCGTTTGCTGGGCCTGACTGCCTAGAACAATAAAACAAGAAACATACAGTAAAAAAAGTCAAGAGATGTTAGCAATGTGGATTCAGAGTGAAAGGGAACACTAAGATCACTCAAAGTTCCTGTACATGTTTTTTTCCATAACTAGTAATTCCTAAACATAACTAGTAATTCCTAAACATAACACAGTCAACAGTGCTCAGAGAAACCAGTTTCAACACGCAAGTATGTAAAGATGAATTATCAGGCTTCACACATTCGCTCTCCATCTGCAGTTTTCCAAGTAGGAGGAGGACACATTAAGCTGCAATCACACTTAAATATCTTCTACTTCAAAATCCATAAATCTTCAAAAAAGGAAGAGGACATGTGTCCTCGGGTATACAAGGATGATTAAAACTAGAAGAGGCGATTAAGAACCATTTTTCTCTCTCCTGATCTCTCCATACATGGGAGCTGGGCAATGCACAACAACGAACAATAGTGTTTAGTGTTTTTTCCTGGCAACTCCAGGTCTTTCTTGGGCTGCAAATTTCAAGGATTTGAATTCTTTCCTGTTTCTCGGTTAGAAAACTCAAACCCACCAAACTGGTTAAGAGGGGGAGAAATGTGTTATGTGATAAACTGTCACTTATCTTGTTAGGCAGATTAAAAAATAAATAAACTAAGAAAAAGTAGATCTGAGTCATCGATGGGATAGAAGCTGGGCTTCTTGGGAATTTTTTCAGACTCACTCACCCTCAAGCTTTAGGTGTTGTACTAAGCTTGGACTGAAAGCCATTTATTTAAAAAATACTGTCTTATATGTGAACCCTGTGTGAAATATTGCAATGTTAACAAACAGCCAAGCACAGATACTTTCAAGAAGCATAAGGCAGGACTAATATTGTGGTTTGTATCAAAATATGCTCTGAACCGTGTCGAAACCACTGCATTTATAAACTCCACTTTAAATAGATAGGGCCTGGTTAAAATGAGGATTGACATCAGCAAGAAGAGATGTTGCCATTTCTGACTGATTAAGCCGACTTTAGTAGAGCATCATTGTTTTATCCCAATTCTAAAAATACCCTGCACACATATACAGAAGACCATTTCATTACAATAAGGTCGAGACTCAATTAATTCCAAACGACAGAGTGGCAATCTCCGTTTTACACATATTCAAAGCTTTTCTGCACAGTGGAGGAGAGAGGAATTATTCAAGTGTTTAAAAATGTAAAGGGCAGAAAGACTGAGGACCTTTACTTACAAAGTGTGCTAGAACATGATTAGTTTTAAATGACCAGGATTACAGTCAGTAACGAATGTGAGGTAGAGCTGTAGAGATAAGTCACCCGTGGCTCGCTCAGCAAAACAGTGACTCCTGTGATGTCTCAGAAACCTTCAGTGTTGTGATGACATCAGTGAGAGACATGAATCCCTTCCAGTCGGTGCCAAACCTCCTGTAAGGCCCTGTGGAGCCTGTAGCCTGGTTTGTCCATTGTGTTTCTCCCAGTGCAGCACAGGAATAATTGTGAGCAGAGATCTAAATGGGTAATTAGGAGTTCTAAATTGAGCAGATGTGAAATGAAAAAAAAAACAACAACAAGAAAACCAGACAGGAACTTACACATCCTGCTAAGAATATGCGTTGGAGCTAATAGACCAGTCTGATTGCGAGATAGCCATCTACATTCTCACTAATAGTGCAGCCAAACCTGTAAAGAAAGCAATTAAAAATAAGTGGCACAATATGGATTCTCTGCCTCAGACAGGAAAAAGCCACTGCTATAAATAAAGATGTACTGCATGAGGCTCCAAAACAGTAATTAAATGAAAGGCACATTTAAAAAAAATTGATTAGAGACATCCTATTAATGGAAGTACAGTGGGGGAAAAAAGAGTACCCACTGAGGACCAGAAAGTGATGTTTTCACTGTTGGAAAAGGCAATTACAGTATGTACATTATTCACAACTGGCAAAATCAAAGATCTATGTTGGAAATGCGGGAAGTTTTCTGTAGTCACAGGCCCTGGTCTATAATAATAAAACCAACTAGACTGGTGTTCAGAAACCCCAGATCTAAGGCACAGGTCTCAGGACCTCCTACTGTACATGACTTGGAGAGTAAGGGCGCTTGCTCAGAGAGCAACCCAGACACTACTGGTCTGAGCCTTCACCGAGTCAGCAGCTGGATGTGATTGTGACTCCCATTTGGTGGAGTACAGCTGGCAGAGCATAGTGAGGAGAAGATGGACTTCTTGTAAGGGATGTTAAATGACAAGCTGTTAAGTAGGAGGACACTTAGACAAGGTCTTTGTCCAGCTGAGTCACAAATGTGAGAAGACGAATTGAGCAAGCAATACGAATCCAACTGCAGACACAATGGTAGCAAATACAGCTTTCTACCCTTCAGCATCTGAAAGTTTACTTTCCTAAGACAAGAAAGTCAAATTCGTTATGTATGGGGGTGAGGGTGGAGGGGTCAGCATTGTTATACCCATCATCAGTGATTTATGAGTTCTTTTTCTAAATGGTGTATCCATGCTGCCAGTATAATACGCAATAAAACTCAGGGCTGGATAAAAAAAAACTTCTGAGAAATTCTGAGAAGCAGCTGCAGAGGATGCAGCAAGTTAAGTTTTAGTGCACTTTCTGTCCAATAACGGCAGTATTTTGCAATATTCTTCATGTTTTGTCGCTTGCCAGTTAAAGCTATACAGTATATACACACAGATGCAGCTCAGTATACGGAAAAAAAGAATGAATTCGTTGTATCTGCTACAGAGCACTTACAAATAGTTTGCCAAGGAGCCCTTTACAGAATTATATAAGTGAATAATGCGGGTACTCAAGCACGCCGCCTTACGTACCGCGTCCTCCCCGACTCACTCACACCCAGCTGCCGGGCGCACACCGCTGAGTTAAAATTCAAGGCCCTACGGCATTTTGCAGGCAATGTTTCATCCCTCCATCTCATCACTCACCTTCCATTAATTATCTTTCCCTCCTTTCAATCTCCCCATCTTTTCTTATTCTGTATCCATCCTCAATTCCTTCCCTACCCCTTTATTTAGATAGTTTCTGCTCTGGATCTTTTTCAATTCTGACTTTATATACACAGCTTAGCATGGTATTAATTGCAGTTTATAAACTGAGGGAGATAAAGAAAGGATTTTCACATTTTTGGATATACTACACACAAGTGTTAATATTTTGACGCATTCCTTAGAAACAAATGAAAAGTTAAACAACACAGGCTACCATGGTTCAGAACCTGCATTCCATCTTTGCTACTGGAGAATTATTAGTTCTTGAAAGATTAAGCGGCGTTAGGGTCTGTCACTTCAGTCAGGCAGAGAGGAAAAACAGACGGAAAGAAGAGTCCAGTCAGCCAGTCGGGTGGCGACCTTTGCTGCTCCGCGGAGCTCTTTACAGAAGAAGCAAAAATAGAAACTGGCTTCCTGGCTAAAGGCATACAGCTGGAGCAGATATCATCTCACACCCTCCTTCCCAGCTTTTCCAGTAAAAGCGAAGAGAGAAATCGGGAAGCTGTGTAGACACTTCCGTGCGATGTTACAAAAACGGAAAGAGGAAGATGTTAAAATAATAGATAACTGTGGAACCTGGGGTGTCCCAATTTGCATTCCACCTCTGCTCTAAATTACTTAACTGCACTATTTTCATAAGAGAAATCAGCAGGTTAAGTCCTGTAGAAGGTAAAGGTCTCCAGGCATGTGGATAGGAGTTGCCTTTCAGTCCTGTCCAAGCCCCCTCATGCAGAACTGTTTTGTTGGCCACTTACTATGTTAAAACCATAAACTCTGTTTATGGCCCCTTTTTTCTGAGCAAATTATCAGAAAGCCTAAACCTTTTTATAAGCAAAGAAATTAAATCTCTTCATATTAAAAATAACTAATGATTAAACATCAATAATTCTGGATAAAAACAGCAGGAAGTCTGATTTCACCGATTTCAAATTCTGGCTTTAGAATTTCAGTTTTTAGAATTCACTTATCGGATCGTTGGATTAAATGTCAACTGTTCAATTATAAACAAGAGCACCAGTCAAAGCCCCACAGTGGAGCAAAAGATCAGGGCTTTGAGACATTCCCATCCTAGCTCCATCAGTGCTCCATCCTAGCTTCACAGTCGGTTTGGCTATCATGTCAGGTGGACCAATCCCACCTTGTCCAAGTTTGCAGGTCCCACCTTGTCCTAGTCTGCAGACAAGAGGAGAGAAAAACAGCCAACTCCAACCCTGGGAGCCCTGTGTTCCAACCCTGTATAAGAAGTTCAGCCTGGATCTGAACCGGCAATCTTCAGGGCCACCCATGCATTTCAGCAAGGGCAGCAATGTGGAGCAGGGGTGAAGGCTCTGAAACCCATGGTTACAGGCTCAAATTGCAGGTGGGGCACTATCGTAGAACTTTTGAGCAAGACACATCACTCAGGCAGTGCCAGTGAATGAATGAGTGTCCACTGAAATTGAACGATGTGTTTCTGAGTTATTAAAAAAGCATTTTCTCTTCAACACAAAGTCTTAAAGCAAAAGTCCACATCCTACAGGGTTTTTATTCAATTCAGTTCTTAATGGTTTAAGCCAATAATGAGCTGATCTAGAGGGCAACTGCTGCACTAATTTCTTGAACCGGTTATTAAATCTCAGTAACAAAATCAATTAATTGATGGTATCTCCAAATATTCCATATTCCAAATTAAGCACAAAATCGTGAACTTTGTGAAAGTACTGTATGGTCACCATGTTGTCTCATCATGGAGGAGAGCGAGAATTTGCAAGAATTGTGACGTGAAGCAATCCTTCCTACACACTAGTCACCATAATGACTAATGTAATGCGATATATGAACAAAAAAGTACAGGTTGTTAAGCAGACATTTAATCACAGGAATGTTCCAACGTGATCTGCATGCAGAGTTAACAAGTAAGTAGTATTTATCGGCAAAGCCGTCTCCAAGCTGATATGTTGAATTCAATTCAATTGCACCCATTCAAATCGACGGTTTAGCTAAAGTATCTAAAAACATGTTGCCTTGTATGTGTCGTTTTCATAACATTTTATATAAATTAATCTAGTAGCAAAATTCACTTGCTCAAAACCATGTGCTTTATTGCAACAGAAATAGATTGTTTTCAAACATTGTTTATTTGGGATGGGAAATGTGTATTGAAAGGTTCTTTGCTTTGGAGTTTACACGATTATGAAGCCTGACAGTTCATAACATGAAATATATTTTCATTTCATTTACCGAAATGACATTTTATCATGTTTTAAGACTTAAGTTCAGATGTGCATTAAATATGGGTTTATGACTAAGCAATATTTCTATCGGATTAAATGAGATGTGTTCACAAACCTGCCTGTTTACAATATAATAGGGCTGCTTTACCTCAATGGAAATTTGGTTGATTCATTCTGAAATCACAGAACATGGCACTGCGCATACCTGGAAATTTAATCTATTTTGTGATGCACTCAATAACATATAAAACCTTCAATTTATATTTTTCTTTCATTGTGGTCTGAAATGCTCTCATCAATACCAATTCTTTCTAACCCTGAAAAGGTGGCCTTCATCTGGACCAGTTTAACAGATTCTCCCAGCTCTTCAGGAGCTGCCATTTCTAAGAGACTTAAATGAAGACCTACAGGCATACTGACTCTTTAAGGTGAGGCTGTCCAATCCTAATCTTAAAATCTCAAATTAAGATCACCAGGCTGAAACATCAGAATGCTGACCAAAAGCACAAACCCACAGGTCAAAAAGTCTTGGTCTCAAGTCCTCCAGCTCTCTACAAATACAGGCCTCTACTGAATCTCTGGTTAGCCTGAGCTTCATTTAGCTCCGTGAAAGACTTGGGAGACCCTTGTTAGTCTGTTTCTAACAGTAGCAATGACTGGGATGGGATTTACTGCATTCAGGTGGAAAAGAAGTCATTGTTTCACTTGGGAACTGCAACAAAATGTGCATAGCAAAAACGTTTTGTATTTAAATCCAGTGTTCTTAAAGTTATCTTTTTTGGACAAAGGCTATTTTTATATGCCGGACATCATCATTTTTTAAAGTCATTTTTTCATAAACAAAACCAGTGTTTTAGTGCAAGTCATAATGCAGCAGTCCAGCCAAGATAAACACTGCAATCTCAGCCAAGTTGGAAGATGTAGAAGTCATTAAAAAACTGTAAGCTCTTGCTGGCCTTTCATTTTCTTAATTTAAACTTGGCACACTTAGAGAACCCAAGAGGCAGATCACCCTTTTACCAATATTCTTCCTCTTTGCTGAAGGATCCTCTGTTTTTATTTTGGCCGTGCTTCTGTCCTTTTAATGACAGTGCAATCCAGCTTCTTAATTTAAATGCAAGAACACATCAAGAAAATAAAATAAAACGAGGACCATTTTGCCTGTTAAACTCTTTTGTTTGGCAATTACTTGTTTATCTGCTCTGTTTATATGATCTGCATCAAACAGGCCAAAGTAGGCTGTTCCACACATCCACAACTCTTTGTGTAAAGGCGTGCTTCCTGTCTGAATGTTCAGTCCTGTATTCCACCTGGACTGACTATCCCTCTCAAAGTTACTCTAAAGACAACAAAGTTGTTGTAAAGACAAAAGTGGTTTAGTCACTTTAACTGTGATTTTATAGGAGCTCCCCATATAAAGGAAAATATAATCCAATCTAAAAAATTCTCAGGTCTTTTTCTTATATTACCAGACGACTTTACTCCATGAGATGAAAACGTTAAGGTGTAGGGGGGATGATTTGGAGTTTTGAAAGGGTGAAAAGTAAAACACTGAAAACTAAAATGAATTGGCTTAATCTCTCTGTTCCCACTGATAGCTGATGTGTGGTGAGCGTACTGGTGCACTATGGCTGCTGTCGCATCATTCAGGTGAGGCTACAAATAGGTGGTGGGGTGGTGGAGGGGAGTCCCCATTACCTGTAAAGAGCTTTGAGTGGAGTGTCCAGAAAAGCGCTTTATGTGTAAGGAATTATTATTTAAAAAATACAGACCTAGGGAATAGCGATTTTAGCATGGATTGACCGAGAAATTCCAGTTAATAACCAAATTGCTTTCCAAGGTACAAGAGACAATGGAGTTTGAGATCTGTCCCCTAGCCTTTCAAATAAGTATTATACCAAAAGGGTCACTAGCAAAAGGGTCACACCTGTATGGGAGGTGCTTGGGGTTAAATTGTGCTATGCTGTTTCTCCCCTGTAGTGAAAAGCCCTAGCCATGCACCCTCTGCTGGATTTGGCACAGTTGGCCAATACAGTCATGATGTACCACAAAGCTTTAACTGACTTCCAGTAATTAGGAAGTGGGAGACAGCTCTGGTGGAGAGCATTCCTAATTGTTCACTTCCTCCTGGAAGATGCATCTTGCAGGCAGCAACAATTGCAAATCAAGGCTTTTCCCATCCTGGCACTTAGAATCCAGGATCATCCTGATGTCATTTGGGTTTTTTTTCTTAACAATAGAGCAGCCAGAGAATTATACTGATTTAAGACCTGAATGCCTAGCAATGGGGAGAACGAGGGCCTGCAGACATGCCCCTCCAATCACCCTCTGACAGTCTGCAAGCTTCACAATGCCTGATGGGAGCAGCGGAGGAGCAATTAAAGTAACAGAGTGAGTTGGAACCAAACAGGCCCAGAAAACTCTAGGGTGGAAAGCAACAGGACTATTAAACTGCTGTGAACCATTTCAAGGTCCCAATCAAAGGAACAGAGAGCTAATCTGAGAACGCTGCACTTTGCCAGTGTTTAAAAACCTGTCACAGCCTCTCTGTTAAATAAACCAGTCTCATGGAATAGTCTCAGGACATGGAAACCTGACAGTTTGAATTAGTGCTTTCCATGCACTGGAGGAGCAAAATGAGGCCCGATTTCCTTTTTGTGACGTTTTGCCAGAACTGCACACTTCCTTCAGTGCCTTTAAGTGCACCATTTACTTTCTTCCTATCACTCACATAACAAGGTGATTCACAAACACGTTAAGGGGTTTTAACTCCACCTGTTAGAATTCTAGCTCAAAGCACATGAAAAGATCAGGGCAATGCACAAAGCAAAGAGGAGCAACTTGTGACATCCCCAAAACGAGACAGCATCTGAAATGCTGGTATAGCTCCATAAACATCTCATCTGATCCATCTTCTGCCAGCATTTCCAGAAAACCCTTTCGGTTGGGATGCCAAGGAATCCAAGTGGAAAGGAGAGAGAACTGGTTTGACCCCACAGCAAGAGGACATACAGGTCAGAAGCCAGGAACTAATAGCAACAAGGAAAAGACACGGACTTTGTCACCTTAAAGCTGGTTTCAAAAGAAATCCTGGCCGCACTGCAAAAGACAGTCACGTGGCTCAGTTTAAAGCTGAGCCCCCAGCTTGATCCATCAGGTTGCTTCAGGAGTGTGGCAAACACAGCCATATTAGGTTGTATCGGGCCATGTGGCCACAACCCCTTGACTCTCAAAGAGAGAAATTAATCGAAATGGCTGCCTCCAAGCCAATACAGGTCACTGCCTTGCCCTTTTTTGTAAGATTTATTTTGCTTCCCTCTCATGGGAACTTAACATAATATTGCTAAACCATGAAAAGAAACATGGACCCCACAACAGCTGTCAGTATCTCTGCTGTATGGGTACCACCCACTGCTGAATTTTCTGCTTAATGGTTTTCACATGTACCAATGTTGCCATCTCTATTAAGACAGAAAAACATCTGGTTTTGACACACCAGCTGTACACAGAGGAGAACACCAGAACCAAAGTGTTTAGTTTTAGCTTGTGTTTTGTATTATTGCTTTGTTTTGAAAAAAATAAAATTAATACAATGTTATTCACAAAACAGAAGTCTTTCTAAACTTTATAGTTTTCCTCTTACAGACATTTTACAACCACCTTCCAATTCAGGGTCACAGGGAAGCTGGAGCCTATCCCAGCAGGCAATGGGCACAATGCAGGGTACACACTCGTCAGGACACAGGGTAGACCAACACACACACACACACACACACACACACACACACACACACACACACACACACACACACACACACACACACACACACACACACACACACACACACACACGGCCACTTTTCTCAGACGCCAATTAACCTACCTGACTGCGGGAGGAAACTGGAGCACCCAGAGGAAACCCACTTAAACACACGAACTCCACATAGAGAGCACCCCAAGTCCAGAATTGACCCCAGGGCCCCAGCACTGTGAGGCAGCAATGATAACCACTGCGCCACCATGCCACTACACCATTTATATAAAAACAATTTTTACCTCAAAGGATCCCAATGTGCTTTGCATACAGGAGGGTAGGCATATAATCACTACTGAATTGCTGCCCTCACCTGGGTGATCTACAGCAGCCATTATGCACCAATGTAGCCCCAGTACACCACAGATCAGGTAAAGGAAGGATAACTTACTTTACCTGTTGAACTAAAAGGAATCATACATTTTAGCTAGGTCAGACAGTAGAAGCCCAGAGTGGATATTATCCAGGATTAACATCTTGACTTTTATTAAAATGCAATGGGACCTTTAAACAGGATCTTGTCTCATCTGAAAGATGGTGCCTCCTACAGCACACCATCTCTAGTCACCATAACTAAGAGAGAGTTTGGAAATTGTGGTCCAGAAGGAAAAGCACTACCTATAGCAGTGATTTTGTTTTTCTTACAAGTCTCGTCAGAACACTGTCCAGGCCGACATTGCTGAGCTTCTAGACATGATGGGCCCAGGCTACAAAATGGCAAGATTCAGTTTGAAGCAGGGAGACAAGTGGAAGAAGGCTAAATTAATCAAATGTCTTATTATAATAATAATAATAATAATAATAATAATAATAATAATAATAATAATCTTTATCATATAGAGCAACTTTAAAAATAGCTTCTCAAAGCACTTTTATAGAAAAAGTAAAACAAAAACAGCAAAAACAAAAGAAAAATTAAAGACAGGAGATAAAATAAGCACAAGTAAACAGAAGGACTTAGCAATACAGTAGATGATGCGAGGAGCAGACACCAGGCAACAATTAAATAAGAGCCTTTCTGAAGGTCTTGAGTCTGGATCTGAATGCATTCAGGGAAGGTGACTGTCCACTATCCTTAGGCTATGTCAGAGCTTTGGGGCAGAACAGGAGAAGACCCTCTCACCAATAGTGTAGATGAGCTTGGGGGACAGACAGGAGACCACTGTCAGATGAATGAAGGTTGCGAGGTCGGAAGTAGGATGATAAGTCAGATACTGGTACTGAGGTGCCAAGCCATGTAGAGCCTTATAGGTGAGGGGTCTTGGGAGCCAAATAAAACTACATGGCAAGATGGCAAGAAAAGGGACAGAGGCTTTTCCAGCTTGGTAGTTTTATTTAGTATGTGCAGCATAGGATCTTCTTCAGCACCTGGCATTCATATTTCCCAGATGTGACCTTATTTGGTGTGAATGTGCACAGGCAGAAGCAATGTAAAAGAACAGTAATATACAGTATATGGCTTTTATGCTTCATCAGTAGAATATGTACAAAAGCTAGAAATTCATAAATCCAAAAAAACCAAACAAGCAGTAATCCAATGACTATGTAGAGCCCATCATCTGCTGCTTCAAATGCAGTGGTCATACCAAGAAAGGCAACAGGCATAGAATGGGGATTAGCGATAGGAAGCCCTACTTTAAACAAACAGAAAATAATAGGCGTCCAGCACAAGCCAAGACATGATGTTGTCATCAGCATTGATTCACTGTGTTTTTTCCAACATCGCTGCTTGACAAGTCAGTAGGATCAAGCAGCAGGATGAGAGCCATTTCGGCCAAAAGGCCTCTTTCTGTTCACAAACTTCCTGGTTGTCTTCCTTAAAAGCTTCCCGGAGGATAAGTAGCGCAGCTGTAGCAGAGAGGCAGAAGGAACGACTGCAGACAAGCCAGTCTGCACTGAACCAGGTCAAGGCAGGAAAGGCCAACCCAGACTAAATCAGGTGTGTGGACAGACAGAAAAAGGACCAGAGGGAGCCTATAAAAAAAACTGCCTTTCTACGAGTGCAAGAACACAAGCAAATGCAAAGCATTCTGCCCCTTGTTTTCCAGAATCCTGTACCAGAATCTTCTCAACTTTTCTTTGTGTAAATGAAGAACCAGTACTGTACAATCCAATTTGCTTTTCTTTATGACTCAAGTGGGGCTAGATATTATAGTTGCAATACCAACCCTTTTCCAGGACTTTGAACTACATCCAGCATAACGTCCCTTTACTTCTTGTTTCAGGGAAAAAGAGGGCCATAGCGATTCAATGAAGGGAATGAACCACTGGTCATGTTTGTGGGATATTTTCCCCACAATTTCCCCTTTTAGGAAACTGCAATTTTCCTATAAGAAAGTCTGCGGGGTATGTCTGCAGCTTTACTGTACTTTTCACTCACTACAGTTTTAAATCATCTTGCAGTCTGCAGTTTACTACAGTACCACCTCTCTTCTTTACAACTCCAGATGATAATACCGTATGTAAACGGTGACAAATCATTTCACGAATAGAATTCTACAACTGTTTGACCAACCAAGCTTGCCATTAGTGTACCAGGTCTAGATTTTTTTTAAACGTCTCCTTCACAGCAAAGGAAACATTTAAAGAAATGTAAACATTTGGTTTTGAATTTTGTAAGTTGCACGTGACCCTTTGCTGGGTTTTGCTTTCAGGCACCAGCTTAGTTTACAGAGTCTGTGAGCGGGCATGACAACTCTTACTGAAGATTGTGCCATAGAGAGGATAGACTCAGGTTGTTCACACCAGGGAGTGTTTTCTAACTCAGGAAACAGACTAGGGCACGTTATATCAATATACACAAAGACTTAATGGAGTATGGAGCAAACCAAGTTGTTTAAGCCAAAGGCCTGGCTTCTTTTTCAAAAATATGATGGCAATAGACTGCTCACTACTAAACTGGCTCGATGAGTCAAACACTTTTTATATTGTGAGTACTGAGAGTAATGGGGCTGGTTCATAAGTAAATTACCACTCACACAGACAACACACCCTGCTACCAGTAGTACACGGTCAAGCAGCCTTTCCAGGAATCTGCCACTTTTATATTTCTTAGGAATTGTACAGAATTTAACGCAAACAGAACAGGGTCTAATGTCTACAAAGGAAATGGAGTGGTTGGAAACTTTAAGCTCAGTGACCATTTTGGTTAGTAACAAAGCCCATAGCAATCACATGAGGATTCTGGTTAGGTTAGATCATGGTCTATTGGTTGAAAGGAACTCTTGATAACTTCTGGGAATTAAGACAAAAAGAGCAAAAAGTAACAGGCCAGACCAAAAACATATCGGGGTGAAACCGAAACTCTATTCCAAAGAGGAAAAATAAACCCATATTACAATAAATTACTATTCCTTTTAGAATATTTCTGATTTTACTGCTGTGCATTTGCCAAGTGGTCCCCAGAAAAAAACAGTCTCAAACTCACGAACAATATGCAGATGAAATACAATGTGGAACCATTTTGCTTAACGTAGCATACAGTGCAACCATCCAGGAAAACAGACTGTATAACCCTAGAGACAATGGGACAATGTAGCACAGAAAGTATGGAATTGAAATCACCTATTGTGTAAATTAAGTGAAAGTATGTAACTATCAGTAAATAATCAGGAAGATATAATTTAACATAACCAAGTCATAGAGTCAGAAGCCCTAAAATTCACACAGAAATTGAAGCATTTTAGCTTGGTATCAAAGTTTTAATGTTTTTTTTTCTGTGCAGCAACACGTTTTGTAAATATTAAACCACAAAAATAGCACTGCAACACAAAGACTGACCTCAGAGAACACAGAGTAACACTCTGCACAATTTCTCCAGAAGAGCACTGTGGGCCCAGAATTTCAGGTCCTGTGAGACAGACAAGACTTACAGAACAATAAGGCAGGAAAGAATCCTGAAGTATTTCACAAGCCAAAATATAAATCAGAAATAAGGAATCAGAGGCTGGCAGCATTTCTTATTGCCCAGATGGAAAACACAGCATTAAAAACAAAATTCCTTGGCACTTCTCCATCTTTGCAAAACCTGCTACACCCAAGCTCCCTTAACAGAAGTGCCTCTCACTCTCAGTCATTGAGAATCACAGATATAATCAATTTCAGCTGTTAGTCAATGAGATTAATTCACTTAACTGGAATGATCCAGCACTCATTCTGAATGCAATCATGAAAGATTTTAGGTGAGGTATGAAACAAGGAGGGATGGAGCTTTTCTGAATCAGGAATGAACAACGCTGGTCTAAAATGCTTTTACAATCATTAAACATTTAAATTGACACCCTACTATGGTGAGTTACAATTGCACTGCATAGTAGCTCAGAATATTGAATCACTTAAGGTTTTAACACATAGAGCATTTATACCACAGGTGTCCAGTCCTGGTTTGAAGAGCCATTCTGTTTGCAGAATTTCATTCAGAGATCAGAGAAGTTGTAATATTGATCTACAGTAGATAAAGCTAAAGATAAATATTGATCTACATAAAGCTAAACCTAATATTAAGCTTTTGTTTTGTTAAGAACTTAATTGGAAAAAGCACAGTCCTCCAGAACCTGGATTGAACACCCCTACTGTAGCACTGCTACTGAAACAGCCCAACTCAAACAGGACAAACCAGCACAAAAGAAAACAAAACAACAATGAAACTAGCCTACCTCCTGCTAGACAAAAGACCATGTTCTCCATCCCTGGAGAAAACACAAACATGATCTGTATTCCAAAAGAGAAAAATACATTCCCAGGACACATGATTTCACCTTCTTGCCCACTAATCTACCATAAATTATTCCAGCTTTCATAAAGTACGTAAAAATACAGTAGTAGAAACAAGAGGGCATGACCAGCAGTGTTAACAAGATTGACTCCAGAGAGAATTGGAGCATGATTGCAATGATTGAATGCTAATCATCTGAAGTTAATTAAAGTTCAGGTTATAAAAAGGTTTGGGCAATTGTCTGATCATGAAGACAAACCCAGAGCAGCTTTGCTTTTTAATTGGTTGTAGCTGCCCTTGGCAGCAATTGATAGCAATCAATTGCTAGCTAATTTAACCAACACTTGTCAGTTAGCCATTTCCATGGTAATTCAACATCTTGTGAACTGAAGATAACAGTGCAATTGTGGACTATTGCACTTGTCCTTCAATGATTCCAGTGTAAACGCAGGTGAGGAATTTATAGAACTAATACATATTAATAAAGTCTTTAACTCTATTTGTACAGCAAAAATCCTCCTATTTCCATAATCCCTTTATTCTTAGAGGAGTCCATGGAATGGAGTCTATCCCTGCAGGCACAGAGCACAAGGCTGGACTGCACTTGGAGTGTATACACACACTTTGACTCATACACACAAGTGAACTATTTAAAAATGCCAATTATACTGGATGGCATATCTTCAGGGATAGGATCTCCAATACTCATTCTGGAAAGCCCCAGTCCAGCAGGTTTTGTAGCTTACCATTAAATACATTTCTAAAGATATGGAACAATTAAGTCACTTAGGACTAAAATCTATTAATATATATTCTACAACACTTGAGTACCAATAAGGTAATCTGAATTATATCAACACAATGGACTGGAGTGCTATGTCCAGAAAAGGGCTATATAAGTGTAAGGAATTATTATAATTAAGGAATTATTATCCTAGTTTCCATGGTGTTAGATGGATGAGAGAGAAAGTAACTCCCTACCTGGATAGGATGCTAGTCTATTGCAGAGATTACCTCCAGCAATGTTGGTTTTTATTTATACAAATGGGTAACACAGCAGGGACTTGAACCCACAACCTGTCTGTCATGAGTCCAGAGGCTTAACAACTGTATCATGCTACGCTGCTCCTCCAAGGACCAGATTGCTCTTAATTTGAAATGATTGCTTGAGATGCAGATCTTTAAAAACAGGTGACCTAAAAGACTAACTGGATTGGGACTGTCCAGGACCAGGATTGGAGATCCCTGCTTTAGAATGTGGGAGGTAACCAGAGAAAACCTATGTGGACGACATGTAAACTCCACACAAAATGTGCTTCTGTTCAGCATACAGTAAAATGGAGGACTGGAGCTCCCTGTCACACCTCATACTGTATATTCTTTAGAGAAAGTGCTTCTCACAGTGAAAAATACAAATTCGGGGTCTGTGTGTGACAGCTCCTGCAATGTTCTGTGAAACAGGGATAGCAGGATGCTGTGCTGGAAAATCAGGCCAAATCCATAAATTTGATGGCGCCTTTTTAGAGCTTCACCTCTACTGCACAGAGAAATATTAAACAAAACTGGCGTTCAGCTGCCATGTTTGAATACGTTTTTGAAGTCCACTTTCTAGTGTTAGGAAAAACAGATCCTCTCGCATTACTGTAAGAATAATGGTAGCAAAACAAAAACGAAGAAGAATTCATTGGCATCTTGCTAGCACTCCACAACTCGCAGACCACCAGCCAGGCAGCCTAGTATTACTTAACCTAATTATTCCCAAGGCCAGTTTAAGCATTATTAAGGTATGCAGTACAGTTGACAACATGGTAATGTCTGGCAAAGTGTACCCAGAATACAGAAGACACTTCACAAATGAGAGAAGCCCATTCGGCCATTCAGCTTGTTTTTGTTAGTTAGTATGAAGTATTTGAAGGGATGACTTCTAAGAAATGTATGTAGTCACTAAACAAACAGACTAAGAAATTAATTTCTTTGTTAGTTTTATGGTAATAAAGTTGATTTGGGGCAGATGATGCTTAGGCCTGCAATTTCTTAACAATGATCAGCAGCATAATGTCTAGGACCACAGCTTTTGGAATGCAGACTGTGAAGAACAGATGTACAGTAGTTCTTTGTTTCTCAGGCATAGAACTTCCCAGCTATGCTTATGGCTACTTTGGCCCTTTGAGACACAGCATGATGAGGCTGTGGGAGCGAGAATTATAATGATGAGCAGCCTCTTCTCTTTTAAGTGCTGCTGTGTGCTGACAGCTCTCTTCTTCAGCTCTGCTGTATGGCACTGGGAACCAGCACTGAGAGTAATGTTGAGAGGAAGGATTGTGTTTTCAGGTTGTGGCAGCTTGTGGGAATATGGAATCAGGAGATATAAAATATGAGCTCACTGCTGGGAAAAACAAGACAGCAGTGATATCACCCTGCATCTCACAACTGACAACCCATTGAAGCTCAACAGGTGTGAGCCTAGTGTACATGGGTGGGAGACCTCCCGGGAAAACTAAGGTTGCTGCTGGGGACCAGTAGGGTGCGCTCACCCTGTAGTTTGTGGGGTCCTAATGCCCTAGTCCTAATGTAGTGATGGGGACACTATACTTGAAAAAAAGGTTCCAGCCTTTGGATGAGATGTATAAACCAAGATTCTGACTCTCCTTGGCTATTAAAAATCCCTGGACATTTCTCGAAAAGAGTGTCCTGGCCAAATTTTCCCTTGGTCATCATGGCCTCCTAATAATCCCCATCTATGAATTGGCTTCATCACTCTGTTCTCCTCCCCACTGATAGCTGGTGTGTGGTGAGCGTACAGGGACGCTGACTGGCGTCACATCATCCAGGTGGGGGCTACACATTGGTGGTGGTGGAGGAGGGGAGTCCCTATTACCTGTAAAGCGCTTTGAGTAAAGTATCCAGAAAAACAATATATACGTGTAAGGAATTATTATAATACAATGCCCTGTGCTTTGGATTTATCAAAGCATTGTAAAAAGCTGGGTTTAGTTTAAGGCTGCAGGCATTCATTTAAAGGAAAGACAGCTTCACAAAGTATGTTTCAAACCTTACTGAAACAACTGAAGAAAAACAAAAAAACCAGGAGATTCACCACACAGGCTTGCTCTCTTCTCTTCCCGTCCACACACCACAACACTCCCACTTGGGTCGAAGGTCAGCTAAAACTTTTCTTATACTAAATAAAACATATCTGTAAATATAAACCCGCATTATAACATTATATACAAAAAACGCTATAGCAAAATATGCTTACTCAAATTAAATTTCTCACAGTGTGTTTGAAGTCATAGTTTATATAGAGTGGGAAGTGATATAAAGTTATCAAATGATTCCCAGGTTCTTAATCCAGTTTAGCAGACAGAGTTTCTTAATGACTGTGTCAGTGTGGGGGGTGAAGAGTTCCAGTACGTGCCTGTCTATTGCTGGACTCTAATGCCAAAATTATTGTGTGAACAGCTGTTTCCAGTTGTTTCTTACCTGCAGGCTTTAGTCATAAGGGATGCCCTTTGCAAAAAAGTTCTCAGGGTTTTTCAGCCCATGTTTCTTACAATAAAGCTCACAATTTATACAAACGAAGCTGAAGATACAATTATTTTAAACAATGCAATATTGTTATTCATTTGATACTAAAATTAGACCTGCAGGACACAGGTCCAATTTTAGACTTAATTTTGCAAACTACTGCGGGGGCCCCAAATCCAAAGGGATTTTTCCTAAGACAGTACCTAGAGAACCCCAGTCTATGACTGAGAACCTATACCTTAAACTGGATGATTTCTAAGAAAACCCTCAAGCACAGGAAGAAAACAAAGTGATTCACTTGACAACTTTAGCCTCTGCCTTGTCTAATAAGTTCTACTTGTCCCTGCTCTTTTAATAAGCTTGTCAGTTGTGTACAATAAAGCTGGCATTTGGATTGTTGCCCAAGGCCCATTAGACTGTCCAGATGAATGTTTTTCAGACATATCTAATTGCACCACACTTCTCTGTGTATTCCTGTTTTAATGGCTGTCTAACAGCTCTTTAACCAGAAGTGGGCCCTTTTACATTTTGATCTCCCAAAGAGGTGCAGTCATCACAGTCTTTATACGGTACCTCTAAGGTACATTTATAGAACGAAAATTTGAAAGGATGCCACTATTAGTATACACTATTAGCCCTACTTTTACATTTTCTTCAATCCAGAACATCTGTTCTCAAGAAGGGGTACTGGGACATTCACAGATTTGCAGATCAGTAGAAATGCCTGGTGTACAGTATGAAGCAATTCTCTGATTTGTCTCTTTCTTGTTTTCCAGTGCAGATGTGGCTTGGATTCAGGGTCATGGGGCTGCCAGAGCCTGTCCTGGCAAGCAATGGGCACAAGGCAGGATACACTTTGCCTTGTCCAGTCCATCGCAACACACAGACAGACACGCACACACTCACACCAGGGCCAATTTTCCCAGAAGCCAATTAACCTACCAGTACGTCTTTGGACAGTAAGGAAACCCACACGAACACGTGAGACCATACAAGCTCCACGCAGATAGCAGTCTGGATCCAGGATTGACCTAAGGGCCCCAGCGCTGTGAGGCAGCATTGCTAACCACTATGCCACTCAACAACTGCTGTCTCAGTTCGAATTTCTATTTTCTTGAATCAATTCTGGAATAGTTTCGGCAGCTGAGTTATAACCTCATCTTGCATCAGCTCTTGGAACTGTTTCAGGCAGGGTGAATTAAAAATAAACTCCACCATAAAAATAAAATTAAAATAAATTAACATCAAGAACTGGGCTGGAGCATAAACCTGAAGACTCCGGGACAATCACTGAGAAACACTGGATTAGAGACTCATAACATTTTAACACACGTAAATCAGATAAGTCTTTTTACTGTAGCTTGTAATGTAATATTAATTCTACACTGAGTTTTCTGTGTTGCTGTGCTTTTTTTTAGTTGTATATTTTCCCTTTTTAGGAACAAGTAATAGGTTTATTCCATGCTGAAAAAAAAAGAAAGAAAACACGTTTCGGTCGTGGAGCCTCTCTCATACACTGTAATCTTGGCTCTACCTGATTTAATCTGATTTTCAGTCAAAGACAGCTGTATCTTCAAAGACAGGCAGACCACACAGCTGGATTTGAAGCTGAAGAGGATTTGGCCTTCGGTGACAGATGATAGCTATTTAAGGGATATAGAGAAGTGCCAGAATTCTGTCACAGTGTATTAATTGCCTTGATTTATCAAAGGTTAATGTGGGAAATCATTTTTTAAAACTCTTTCACTAAAGCTGGACAGTTGTCCAGTGGCTGTTGCCACATTCTTTCCCCATTTAGTTCTAATTACTGTACATTGAATTGGGTGGGTGGGGTTTGGGATTCTTGCTCACATAAAGCAGTTGAAAATATTGGCATTGTTAACCTTTAACATTTACAAGTGAACCAATAGTTTACATGTCAGGGTTTTCCATTGTCTTTTATGACTGTCCTAATAGTGTTTCTCCAAAGGGGTCCTAATGTCTACAGAATACTTTTTGGGATTACAGTGTGGGCTCAGTTTGAGGGCTTCTGCTAGTGTAGCATATGCCTTGTCTTTCTCACACCTGAAGAAGGCTCCACGGCTGAAACGTTGTGTTTTCTTTCTTCTTTTTTTCAGCATGGAATAAACCTATTACTTGTTCCTTTGCAGCCTACGCATGCTGACACAGCTACCTACCTGAACTATTTTCCCTTTTTACTTTACTTTAGTTGTAAGTGCTATTGTACAGCACTTTGAGTATCCTCTGGATAACGTTCCACAGAACTGAAGTCCAGCTGGATTCAGAAAAGTCCTGATTGCTGTTTTGATATCTTGCAACGAACAGATTGCATGGTACACAAAGCCCATCTGAGAACGACCCTAACAGCCCGTCTAGAAAAAAAATGTCCCCCACATCAGTTTGAAGTTTTGACAAACTGCAGATTTTTAAATCTTTAAAGGGACGCCTGTAGTTTGTTTGATGTATTTCCGAGATAGCATCACGAGCTGTGAGGAAAACCAGTATGGGCCCTCAGGTAGAAATTCCTGGTTAACAAGCTGGTGATTAAAAAGAGTCGTTATCTCGTCGACGCTTAAATATACTGAGTGAGAGGCGTTTAGCCGCAAACATGGATTGGCTGTTACATCAAACCGCACAGTGAAGGGTTAAACTTTACTTTATTTGCTTGACCCGCGGGACACGTGCCTGGCAGGGTTTAGGCAAACATATCTGTTTATAACAACCTACGCAATGTGCGCATCCTAATGCAAACAAAGCAAAGAGAAAAAAAACGTTGCAGAAATTGAAGGACGAACACACGATGTCTGCATCTTTAAGCCTGAACGAGACACGGAATGAAAACAGTTTGTGTCTGTTTATCATTAACTTGTACAAGTATGATTATTATAACAGGAGGAATTTTTTATTTGGATTTGGATATTGTCAACGGTACAAATTGAAGCATTTGGAAAGGGGCTTGTAAATATTGTTCAATCAGTCAAAGTTACAAAAGGAATCTAGGATTGGCTGGATGTACTAAATGGACGCTCACCTATATCTCAAATAACCATGAGGGGAAAAACAAATATATTCAGCTTCGCACTGTCTGGATTAGTTAGGCTATTTCTGGGGGGGGGGGGGGGGGGGGGGGGAGTATTTTCTGAAGAAAAATGGAAATGGAAAGGATAGGATTGATCAGTAAGATTGGTACTGTAGGGTCAAATCCTGGCTACGCCACTATCAAAACTCAAAATGAGTTTTGCGTGAACTGAATAATGCTGAGTGTACAGGGTGGTTTCAGCTGCTAAGTTTTGTCATTCCTCAAGGTTGTTGTTTTTTGCCAGGAGAAAGGTCAATTAGTGTTATTCAACCCTGAAAAATATAATATGGGGAGTTTGTCATCTTCTGCCAGTATAACACTCTTTTTCTTTCGGTTATGATATGTAAATATATACATTTTTAAGATGCTTTCCCTCGAGATGTTGTTTCGAAGGAACTGTTTAAGTGTATTGGTAGGAAATGACTCCTGATGTCACAGTAAATGGAAAATTTCATTTGTTGCCACAAGCGCTGGTGGTACAGTATTTGCATCATTCAGTGCCCGCAAGGCACATGTCAGCATTCTAAGCTCTATCAGTGTCCGCACTAGACTGATTTCATTAGGACATCCAGTCTTTTTTTCCAGTCAGTGTGTTCCCGTCTTTCTCCACGTCTGCGATGAGGGCTCGGCTACAGTGATTTAAGGTTTGGGAGAGGACGGGGTTATGTTTCTAGAGGTGCTCATAATTCAGGATTTGTGATAGCCTCCCCATTAAACTTTTCCTGCGTGGCGTGCTTCGATGTGTGTTCTTTACGCACCTCGTTTACAAATCCCAACTTCTGTCAGTTTTATGTACAGTTTCCGGTTAACGAACGCCCAAGGTATTTCGGTCCTTTCTGTAATGGGTTGTTTTTGAAGAGGAGCAGGGAGCAGAAAGGAAGTCATGTCAGGAGCACGGCACCCTGGGAGCTACCAAGTCTCGGTGCGCGCCGCCGACGGCCGCGCGTGTAGTGTGCAATGGGAAGCGGACGCGTGATGGGCTAGGTATGCGTATTGCACAATCATTCACCGTCAGCAGTACAGAGGTAACGGGGAGCCCTGGCAAAGCTCTATAAGTGAAAGCTGCGCCCCCAATTTCATTCCTTGGAAGCAGCGGGAGCTCTTAAGCCTTTCATTCCAACCCTTCAGATTCATTATTTTCCGCATACATCACGCCAGAGAAAGGGTATGCTGCGTAAACAAGTTCAGGATCACTTTTTTTTTAATAAGCAGATTTGTAAAGAAATCTAGTGATGTAGCAACCTTAAAATCCATTTTAAATTAAAAATCTGAAAAGAATACCATGTGAATTCCAGTATGCATTTTACAAGGATGGAATTCCCAACTCCAGGCCTGGAGGGCCGCATTCCTGCCTGTGTGCCATGCGCGTTTAAATCAGTAACACCCGAAAAGTTGGGAAAGTCCGCCACACTGTTCTCATTAAGCCACTAATTAGTTCAGTCATATCGTTAATCGTTGAGCTGAAATGAAAACCTGCAGGAATATGGCTATTAGGACTAACCAAGATCGAGATTCTCCATTAATAAAAATGATAAGGCAGCAGTGTGGCACAGTGGTTTCAGTCCCAGCAGCAAGACTGCTGTTGGGCATCATACCTTGCTCAAACGTGCAATTATATCTAGTATAACATACCCTGATGTAGAAATAAGTATGAATAGATGTTACTTTGGATCAAAGTGGCAAAAGCGACCCCCCAAAAAAATTAGTAGCTATTTACTTGGTAAATTGTAAGCATCTGTCTTGTGATGCTATTGGACAGAAGATGGAGTACTATGGACCTCTTACCAGCTGCAAGACCTTACTCTAGATCTTTGTGCCACTCAGGCTTTCAGTTACAGAGTTGATCTTCTAATTTAGCTGCATAAGTCCAATACTTGCAACCCAGGTTGTGATGTGTTTTAGAAATCAGTGTACTGTTAA
The DNA here is from genome assembly GCF_059453375.1 of Lepisosteus platostomus. NCBI lineage: Eukaryota > Metazoa > Chordata > Actinopteri > Semionotiformes > Lepisosteidae > Lepisosteus > Lepisosteus platostomus. The sequence continues at coordinate 18,093,586 of NC_142623.1, forward strand.
AGAACAACAATCGACTGTGAAAAGCCTCAGGAAAAACAACGGTTACAAATGAGAGAAGGGCATTCAGCCAGTTTGGCAATTAGTAAATTAATGTCTAGAAGGTATTGGCTTCAGTAACGTGTTCCACACTCCCACCAAACCTCTGAGGAAAGTGGACTGGTCAAAGGTTTTACATTCACTTCCACACACAGTAGTTTGTTTTAAGATTTCGTGCTGGAACATAAAACCAGAAAGAGACAAGGCCCTCCAGCACCTGAGTTTGAGAGCTCTGATTTACTAAGAGAGAGAGAGACACTAGACTAGAGCTTCTCTAATGAGAAATATCTGAAGGAGATGCTTACTGCACTTAATCTCGGAATACAAGGTAGCAGGTTTCCAGTTTATTGCTGCCATGTCTGATTTTGGAACATGAGAAGGTAAGCAGGAACACAAGAAGGCTAAATGAACAGGAGCACATCTGGAGACGTTAAAATTAAAAATGAATTAAGAACCCTAGCGGCTTGGGCCTTTGTTTTTTTGGACTTGACTTGCTCTCTGACGTCATTGCACCGCAATAGTTCTGAGCACTGCTGATACTTCAGTTTAAGAGCCCTTTTACCTTTTAAAGATATAAAATGCAAGAGCATGCTTGAGATTTCTCTTTTATTTGAAAGGGAAATGAAAAGGTATTCTCGTTAAGCTGCACTTGGAACTTGAATAGCATCCCTAATGCTGTTTCGTCACGTCTAGTGCCAGAAGCATCTTTTCACGCTAAGGTATAAATTCTTTGGTGTACTAGTAAGTGCTAATTGTTTCACTTCAAGCATAATTGTCTAAATGTCCATAAATGGTTCTTTTTTGTTACGTAGTAAAAGATTGGCAGGAATTAAACTCAAAATGACTTTATCAAAAGGTTTTCAGGAACTACCGGGAAATGAAACTTAATACTTGAATACTAATTTTAAATTCAAAGTGGCCTATACAGGGTACGGCATACCACTCTTGCGCTCTTTCATTCGTGAGGGATTTCTTTTCAGTAGGTGCCGAAGCCACTGCCATCTAGCGGTTATCTGCAGTAACGACGCGATATATAAATGTGCCCTATTTCAGATTGCCTTTAAAAAACCGTGCAATTTTGTTTAAATCACAAATTGTTCTAACATACAGTACTGTATGTAAATAACAAAACCCACATTCCCCTATACAACAGATACGACTGCAGGTGTATACCAGCTGAAAATGACTGTTAATTTTATCTCTTTTCAAAATATTTGGAGATGGAATTGCCCACTGAAATCTACAAACCAGACCATGTTATTAAACACTGTACTGTGCTGTACAGTTTTTCAGAACCCAGCTTTGAATCAAATGTTTTTTGAGTGAACACAAAATGTAAGCATGTCAACTTTACTTTTCAAGAAACTACAGTCAGGCTAGGAGGCACTTTTTTACACAAAAGGCTGTGGGAGTGTGGCACAAGCTTCCCGGCCACATTGTAGAAACCAATACCCTGTCTACCATCTAGAAACAGCTGGATTAGATCCTCAGATCATTAAGCTACTAACTACCAAACAGGCTAAATTGTCTGAATGATCTATCATTTGTAACTATTGTTGCATAATGTCCTGTTACAACACCTTGGGACATATACTTTCTGGAATTTACCAACCCCCAAGGTATTTCGGTCCTTTCTGTAATGGGTTGTTTTTGAAGAGGAGCAGGGAGTTGAAAGGAAGTCATATCAGGAGCTCGGCACGCTGGGAGGTACCAAGTCTCGGTGCACGCTGCCGCAACCGTGTGTAAAAATATTTGCCTTCCCTTTATATGCCGTTTTGATATCAGCTAGATTTTAGCTCATTTTACATTTTTAGGACTGTGCAAGTAAAAAGTAACAGGCTCTTCCCACACTCCCATTCTTTGTGGTAAATATGTGCTTCCCGTGTCCTGTAGTCTCTGTTCATGCGTCGCTGTTCATCCTGAAGTAAATAAAAGACACGATAAATAGAGCTCACCACAATTGCAATCTAAAGAGCAACAACAAACAAAGGATTGTGTTAAAAATATATAGACACACAGGCTGTTCAGCATTAGAATGATTAAAGCTGTAACTAAAAAAAACCAAAGACAACTCATGAAACAATCCATATACCCAAGATGTGTATTGGAAAAATCTAGTTTAATATTTCGCATCATAAGAGGGAATAAGTGCTTTTTCCTTTAACCTTTAACAGCACATAACATTGCAGTTGCTTTTAAAAAACCTTTTTAAAATATATATACACAAAACACAGTGCAGCATATCCCAAATGTGACCACAAGCATGTGTCCCAGCACCTCCTTGAACAAAAACGGCAGTGACGGCCCAGAACAGACGGCTGGCCCTCAGCTCTCAGAAGAAACACTTGTTCCTTCAGGGAAAGGAAACGGATTCCTTGCCAACACCAATCGGCCGCGTCAGTTTCAAATCGCCGAAGGACACAGGACTCGCAGCTCTCCGGGTCGGGCCAGGTGACCAGTCTCCCTCCCCGCCGCTGGCTGGCTTCCTGCATGCCTTATAAGAAGCCAGAGATTGCCAGCGCTTGAAAACGTGGAGTTCATTCCCGCCTTAGGAAAAGGGAGCAAATAATTGGTTTCTTCCAGCTAGGAACGGAAGGAAATGGAGGTGTTCCAGGTTATCTTCGGTGGGGTGCAATGAGGTGGCCACATTTTTCAAGTGTTCTCATCACAACACACGTTGCCTGCCTCTAGTGCCTGGTCTGCATGAGACCTGTCTGTCTAGGACGACCCTTCACATAATTTGAACTGAGTCCAGGGTGTGGGGGAGGAGGTTAAGTACCACCAGATCACACAAAGCGGACCTGGCTGCCCTTTACTGAGTCGCTCCGACGCAGCTTCAGTCCAGAGAGAACCTTCTGGGCTGTGTGCTCTTCCCCCGGATGTCTCTTAAAAGATAACTTGTCCCTGCTGGCAGGCCTGGCCCTGCTGCCAGTGTTGTTATTGGACTGGTTGGTGTTGAGGTTGGCCAGGCTGCCCGCGGGGCCTTCAGCAGGCCTGGCCTCGGGTCCGAGGCCCGAGCTGGCCTGGGAGAGCTGCCTGGTGGAGCTGGTACCTGAATCCGCCTCCGGGGTGCGCTCAGGGACAGGCGGGTCATGCAGGCCCGAGCAGACGGGGAGGAGCTCCACCTCTGGGTGGTGTCCAGCTTTCAGGAGCAGCCGGGCGGTTTCAGGGGTGATCTCTAGCCTGCGCCGGGTTTGCCGCAGCACGCCGGCCTCCGGTGAAGAGCTGCGGCTGCTGTTGGCGCTGCCGGGCCCGGTTCGCCGAGGAGGGGAACACCCCTCACCCTCTGGGTTCCCCCCGTCCCGGAGGGCTCCAGTCCGGGTCTTTGTGATGGGAGTGGCCTGCCGAGAGTGTTTGATGGGCAGCCGACTGAAGTGACCTCTTGACTGAGCTCCTGTGACCATCTCCGATTCCTCGGCCTGTTCCTCTGGAACGCCGGCCTCGCTTACAGGTGAGTCCACAGCTGCGGGAGAGAGAGAGAGAAAAGAAGGACGGAGAAGGAGTGAGAAGAAAGGACCTGGAGAATTAAGGAGAAGAACAGATGAGGAGATCAACTCAGAGACACAACGGAGATTTACAGACACAGGCCAAGGAGCAAGACAAAACAAACACACGTGCCAGAAAGGGAAAAGGAGCTGTAGAGAACACGCTCACAATGTCCTCCGCTTTCAACATCTTAACATCAGTGACGTCTAGCTCAGCTCAATTCCTAGATGGTTGTGCTCATAACACAACGTAGCGCCAACGTATATACAAGCATAGTGTACAAATAATGAACCACATAGCCGAGCACAGCTGAAACTGGCATGTGGCAGAAACAGCAGGCATTGCAAATTGATCAAATCCAAAAAAAGCAGGTGCAGCAAAGGGCTCTTGGCCTTTAACAACTGTAAGAGATGCATTAGAGGTCCTGAAACTGTGTGGAAAAGACAAGTAATTTCCTATGAAAACTACTTTTTTAAAACCAGCTCGATCTGGAACCCTAAACAGACAACACTCATTAGCAAGGGGATACTCCATTAACTCGGAACTTCAGATGGAATTCGGCATTGGCATATAGACTCAACTCGGTGCCAGTAATTTATGATCAGGTGTTCAGTTTGGGGCAGCAACTGCCTTTAAGTGGCCCCATGTTCAGCTCTAATGGCAAACGAAAGCAGTCGCTGCATGCCTGTTCAGTAAGCTCTCACTGGCAGATACACTGTCCCTTCTCCCTCACTGGCCCGCCTACCTGCTCTGCCATTGGCCTCTGGGCTGAGCTGATCCACCGCCTCATTGGACGAAGACTTGTCCGATATATAGCCCTCGCTCGAGTCTCTCTTCATTGCAAGGTTCTGTTAGAGACCAAGAGAGAGGCACAGAGGGGTGCCAGTGTCACGTACGCTATGCAACAGTAAAGAGCCAACTCTAGGTTGATTTCTCTCCCTGACTCTCTCAGAATGTCACCGACCACTGCCTTTGTCCCTTCTGTGTGCGGTACAGTCTGGCCGATGCTTGACATATAATTATTACTCCTGCAAGCATCAACTGACAATGATCCCTTCTATTTTGTGGTCCTTGTGGCTTGTGTCAGTGAGAGAGCTCCTGGATATCTTGTATAAAAAAATTTAAAATGTTAGGGAAGGGTGGTAGTGATAGCATAGCTGCCTCCCTGGTCTGCAGAGATTTGATTCCAGTTGCTCATTGGCTCTGAGTACACACAGGGCCATTCCCTAGACAGGTTAATCTTGTAACTCAGAGCTCTTAGTATGCAAGCAATTGACACATGCAAGTTCCATAGTGGGTGAACGGCATTTTACAACCACTCTGGAAGCAGCTGTGCCTATTATGGGAGTCCAAACGGATCAAAACCCCCAAAGCAGTTAGTCCAAAGCCTTGCCTTGACTCTATGCACTCCACAACATGCTGGAAGACAACTGGGGTATGAGTCTATTTAGCTGTTAAATGTTCACATGCTCAAAGCATTGAGCGCTGCAAGCAGTTCATTAAAGTTCATTCCTAGAATGAGCTTACATTCTCCTCTTACCTTACTGTCTCACATTCTCTGCCTCTATCACAGGTGCACGAAGGTGACTTGAGTCTCCCAGCTAACCAACAATAAGACCACAAGGATCGCAACACATTGCATCCAATTAGCGTAAAATGTAGCTCATGTAAAAACCCTTAAAGGGGAACTGCAATGCTGTTTTTATATTTCGGGGTTAGAAAGAATCGGCATTGGTGAGTGCATTTCAAACCAAAATTAAAGTAAAATGTACACAGTAACATGTTAAACCTCCAATTTACATCACAAAATAGACTAAATTTCCAGGCATGTGCAGAGCCATATTCTGCGATTTAGAATGAGGCAACAGAACGTCTGTTTAGGTGAAGCAGCCCAATTGCACTGTAAACAAGCAGGCTTGTAAATACATCTCTTTTAATTCAAGTAGAAATACTTCTCTTGATTTCTATAAGGGTTTGCCAACAAATACTTGGCATAAAAACAATTTACTTGTGAACTGCATGCAGAGTTAACATTGGAACATTTCTGAAATGCCTGCTGCACAACCTGTACTTCTTTGCTTGTACATCACATTACATTAATCATTACGGTGACTAGTGAGCAGGAAGGGCCGCATCATGTTGCAGTTTGTGGGAACTCAAATGCGAGTTTGTGACATGGCAACTTAACTGTACAAAGTTAATGATTTTGTGCTTAATTCTAAATTAATAAAATGTTTCTATAACATCAATGATTTTTCTTTTTTACTGCGATTTAATAACTGAGAAATTGGGACTGCAGTTCCCCTTTAAGAACTTTAATACTTAATCGGTAAAAACCACGTCCACCAGCATATCCAAACGTCCAACACATTAAAGTGCACACCTAACCAGAAACAACTATACACAGTAAAGAGCTAGTCAAGCAAAATGAACAAGTAAAATCAATCAAACAGGATTTGTATGGTAGAAAGCAATATTTCAGGACAAATTAACACTAAACTGGATTCAATCAATTCAATGGTTGGCTGCTCAAGAACTCAAGGCAGTGTAGTTTAATCAAGCCACGTTCTTAAGAGTGTCTAACATTCTCCTCTTCCTTATGTATTTAACTTTGCCCACATTATCAAACTTTGTTAATGAGAAAAGCCAGAGCAAAATGTAGCTTTTTAAGAAAAGCTGAAAATAAAATCAAAGGACACAACATTAGGACTCAAGCACAGAGCATTGACTGCACACTTCAGCACAAAAAGCAAGACTCGGCATGTTAATCTGAAAGCCACAAATGCATTAGTCCTAGTTTTAGGTTAGGCCTTGTGCACTGTTATTCTGGCAAGAAAATAAATTGTAACTGCAGAATGGCGGTGGAACTGCCTTGTGTGTTCATTAACAAAACTCCAAACTGATTCGGTCACAAAGGGGTGGCTTCATAGCCTTGTCTTTTCTATGGATCTCTCCCAACTATATTTTCACACACAATTTAATACTCAATGTTCAACAACAGACATGGGTCAAGAGGTTATAATAAAGGAGATGATAACCTTTCAACTTTAAATTATGATAAAAGAAAATCAACCTGTTGAAGCCCAGACACTGTTCATCTCCGTCTCATTTAGAATTGGCCAAAACGCACAACTAGACAGTGATATGTATGGTGTCAGTTTATCATTTTGTTTTCTTACTACCTACAAATTAGTAAATCACAATGTACCATTGAGTTATTGGACAGTGGTGAAAGAAAGAAAACTTTTTTTTTCTGGCAGCAGTCATTGAACCAGTCTGGATATTGCCTTCTGCCAGATATAAAGAGAATGCATCTACCCTCCTAAAACCTGCTTGACAGATATGCTCTTGGGAAGACCTAACATCAAAGACAAAACCTTTAGCCATGCCAAGTGTGGAAAATGCCACATAATAAAATTTAAAAGTTCAAAATAAAAGTTGAAACAATCTATCACAGAAATTTCACAGCCACAGTTGTGTGGTAAGGTATGAGCTCCATGGATCACATCAGGCCCACTCAATTGCATTGGGCCAATGGGATTCTATCCATTCATCCATTTTCTGAATGTTTCTTCCAATTCAAGGTCACAGGGCAGGGCAGCCAGATCCTAACCCATAAAGCAGGATACACCCGGATGGGATGCCAGACCTTCAGAGGGCACACACTCACACTGGGGCCAATTTTCCCAGAAGCCCATTAACCTAGCAGTAAGTCTTTGAACTGTGTTGAGGGAACCAGAAGACCTGGAGGAAACCCAAGCGAACATGGAGAAAGCAAACTCTAAGCAGATGGCACCCCAGATCCAAAACTGAACATAGAGCCCCAGCACTGTTAGGCAGCAATGCTAACCTCTGCGCTACCGTGCTGCTCAAATGAATTTTACCGTGTTGCATATTTCTTAAATGACTAATGATATGGTCTAGATCGGACCTGATGTTGTCTGGAAAGACTGACCAACCCTACACCCAGCGGTACTTGGTGCCCTGCCATTGGGTAATCTTGGTCACTATCATACTTTGTCTGCCATCATTTTGGATTAGCTTTGCATGTCTTAGATTTAAGTCTTTCGATTTCCTAGGTTCTGGCTCGTGCTTGTCCAGCGTTCCATAATACCTCTAAAGACCTTGGGCGCTCCTGGCTGACTGGAGAAGCCTGTTCAGGTGGCTGCTGTGTCCTGGGACTTCCTGGCTCCGTTGATAAGACAGGTGAAGAGCGCGGCAAGTTCTCCGTCCCAAAGATGTGCTCATAGTGGGTAATGAAGAACTCCACTAATACGGCCTGGTAGCTGGTCTCCAAGAGATTGATCATGGACACATCCCCTGCCACAAGGGGGCGCATGAGGGTAGGCCCAAAAATGATGCCCAGGTTTTCTGGGGACATCTTGTTGACCTCAAACTGCTCTGAAACCCTGGGGGGAGAGAGACGAATCCATCAGCGGTAGACCACATTTTTTTCTTAGATTTAGGAGTTCTCTGCCCTCCTCCTGCCCTTAAGTCTATAAACTCAAAGTTTAACACTTGAATTTCCTGTACGAACACAGTTCTCTATGTACAGTACATTAGCTCCTTCTAGCACTGACATCTAGGAATCATAGGGTCAGCTCATACTGGAGCTGACATTTTAATTCTTGCATTTTGTTAGATGAACTTAGGAAATAACACCATTATCACAAATTAAAAGGGCTAGCTGAGAAGGATGCAAGTCTTAAATTTGCAAAGTTTTGAAAACATCCAGTAGTCATTGCTAATCCACCATAGCAGCAGCAGAGCAAGGCCTGGGTGGTACCTGAAGAGGTGGGTGATGAGGTGGTGCAGGGTGTTGTAATGTGACACTGGCAGTTTGCTCAGAAGGTCCTTCAAACACTGCACCAGGTCCCCCTCCATTGAAACAGTCTCTGCGGTCGTCTCTTTCTCGCTCATCCGCTGGATGTTCTTTCCCAAAGTTATGAAGTCATCGTAGAGGTCAAAGACAACCAAAGGCTCAGGCAGCTAAACCACCACAAATCAAAAACCAAAATCAATTCCATGTATTCGTCCGTTATGGTACGTCCACAACCATTCTGATGCATCCTGTAAAGAACGCACTGCATTTTGGAAGCAGGACACATTTTGACCAGTTTTGCAAATAGAAGAAATTTATAATCTGTAACGATACATATACATCTCCATAGAGAAACACTTCTTTTACTTTTTGAAACTCAAGCGCTCCAGCAATTCCCATTCCCCTCTGGGGAGAACAAGACCTACTGTACAGTCGTGCCTTTTTTTAAATGTCCACCTGCAACTACTGGCAGGTGATGCAAGCTCCACAGTGCTCAACAGGAGAGTCAGGGCTGATTGGGAGAATGGCGCATCTCTCACTGATGTCACTGCAAACCATTAGGTCACCAGTTTTGTCTATCAGAAGGCCAAGAGAGGCTTGGATGACTAATCCCAGGCCAACCCTGCTGACATTATGAGTTGCACAGCACCACTACAGGAATCCCAATATAACTCAACCTGGATCAGACTAGCCATGTCTGGATTGTAAAGCTCATTCTGCGCTTTGAATGAGCGCCTTCACTGTTTCAGACACTTGGGCACTCCCATTACATGTGTAATTTTAACTGGAGCAAGCTGTCAAAGCCACAATTTCAATAATTAGAACGGTAATCTAAAAATGGGATGGAAATGCTCAATGAAATGTAAAAAAAACCCACCCATCTTAAACAACTCATTCAACAGACCATTTGCCACCAGTATCTCATGTAGCAGGGGAAGGTAACCTTGGTACTGCCATGCAACTAATACGTCAGTCAAACCTGAACTGGAGTTACTGAAATCAGCAGCCCCCACCTCTTTGAAGAAGTGCTTGAGCACGGAAGTGATGTCATGGGGCGAGTGCTCTGACAGGTCCACCTGATCCCGCTGTATCTCGAAGGCCTGGCACAGTTTCTGAATGCGTGGCTTGGAGCCACTGACGCGATAGACGCCCTGAAAGAGATGCAAACGCCCGTGTCAGTTAAACATCCGACAGCTGTGTTATCTGATCATATTGTATTGTATTATGCCAGCAGCCATATAAAACCTGCAACTCAAAACTGGCAACCCACTGAAGCTCTGCAGGTATGAGCCTGGTCAGTACCTGGATGGGAGACTTCCTGGGAAAGCTACGATTGTAGCTGGAAGAAGTATCAGAGGAGCCAGTAGGGGGCGCTCACCCCGCAGTCTGTGTGAGTCTTGCCCCAGTAGAGTGACAGGGACACTTTGCTGTAAAAAGGTGGTTCAGACTCTCTGAGGTGATTAAAAATCCCAGGGTGTTTCTAAAACGAGTAGGGGTGTTACCCTGGCATCCTGGCCAGATATCCCCCTGGCCTTTACCAGTCATGGCCTCCTAATAATCCCCATCTGTGAACTGGCTTCATCACTCTGTTCTGCTCCCCACTGATAGCTTATGTGTGGTGACCATACTGGTGCACTATGGCTGCTGTCGCACCATCCAGGTGTGCCTACACATTGCTGGTGGGGGTGTCCCCATTACCTGTAAAACGTTCTAAGTAGAGTGTCCAGAAAAGTGCTGTTAGTGCAAGTAATTGTTATTATTGGCAAAAAGGAGGCCATTCATCTGCAGAGACCCGTAAGGCCTACCTGTACGGCCAGTGCCCGGCTCTCAATCTCAGTTGTGCAGCGACGCACCACAAAGGGCACCTCCTCTGGGAAGTCCCTGGGTACCAGGGAGAAGTCCAAACCAAACACAAAACCCCGCCTCTGGTCACACTCCTGCTGGCACGAGTCCAGGCACTTCCTGTGGAGGACCAGACTGCACTGCAGGACAACAAGATAGTTACCATGAAGCTCACTCTCATTCTTATCAAGCATTGCCCTGCCACCGTGTTTAACACTAACGAGCTTCGTGATGTAACACGTCAGAGCCCCAAAACATATCGGAAAATGTCAGTGTTTTACAGCAATACTTTCCCGAATGCTCGAGTCATTCTGGAAAGCCAATTGTGCTAGAGTGCATGACCAAGAAAAAAGGTGTTATATCAAAAATCTCTCGGGATACCAAGAAAAGGCTTAAATTGCATGCACCTTAAAAGAAAGTGGTATTAACGTCAACGCATCTGGAAAGATCAGATGAGACGAATGAGCTGTACTCCATATGCAATTTCCAACATTTTATTTAAGCAAAACAAAAACACAAAGGCAAAAATGTACAAAGCTGGTTTTAAAAAAGGAAATCTGACCAACGGTTGCTCTCAAAAATTCAAGTCTTATATATTGCGCCTGAAAAGCCACAGCCTCCTTTGGGATTTTTATTATTTTATCTGGGCTGCTCAAAGATCTTGCGTATAAAGACGTCACTGTCAGCGAAGAGCTGGCTCGCTCATCTTTGGCGCTGCCAGTTCTGGTTTTCCCTTTACCTCCTCACACTCAATCCCGTTGACCAGGATGAAGTTGTCGCACTGCCGGCACTTCGCCATCTTTCCCTTCATCTTGCGAAGCCGGTGAGTCTGTGCGGCTCGGGACTGAGTGCGGATCTTGCAGATGCTCCCCAGTGTCCCCGTGTTCTCGGACGACAACTCGCTGGCATCTGAGAGAACGAGACGGACGCGCCCGTCATCACCTTCCTCTTATACCCGGAATTCTAGTGCCTTCTTTTATCCACCCAATTTCTAACTGCTTCTTTCAATTCAGGGTCGTGGGGGAGCCAGATCCTGTCCTGTCAGGGTACACCCTGGACAGGATTCCAGTCCATCACAGAACACACACTCATTGTTTATCATAATTTTCATAAAGTTGTAGGTGTAATTATTGCAATACTTATTATTGCTTTTCCGTTAAAAGGATTACTTTTGGCACATCTCAGTCATAAGCTAGTGAAAATTAGTGAGTACCACCTGTGCCGTTAACCGATAGACTGAAGGATTTAAATTAGTCAGACAGATTTGGGGATTAGGGATTTATGTGATCTTTAAACTCCTATCCAAAGGGATTGATAAGGCAAAGTGCCCTGTGATGATGTTATGCGAGAAACCCTTGTCTTGGAATTGCAGATACACCCTGGATGGGATGCCAGTCCGTCACAGGGCACACAGACACAAAGAACACACACACAATCACCCAGAGCCAATTAACATACCAGTATATCTTTGGATTGTGGGAGGAAACCCTAGTGAACATGGGGAGAACATACAGACTCTGTGCAGATAGCACCCCCCAGGTCTGGAATTGATCTCGGGGCCCCAGCACTGTGAGGCAGCAATGTAAACTATTGCGCCAACCTGCTGCATGTAATCTTATGTAAAGGGTTTATCTTCTTGGATAATGGACAGAATTAGATGGATACTTTATTGATCCCGTGAGGGAAATTGCAAAAAACTGATCTCCGGGTTATTTGTTACTGACTCACCAATCTATTTGGCTGAAGTTTCTACTTTAAAATACGAGCAACAGGGCAAACCGTATGCGTTTGTGCAGGAGTGACACTTGCCTTCATAGAGTTGTCCCGCCTCCTTATCCTCCAGGTCCTCGGAGGACACTGTACCAGTAGAAGGCGCTTTTAGAAGTTTCCGGTTTGGGTGAGCTGTTAAAGAGATTTATTACTTGGAGGGAGATGTGAATAAGGCCACATTCAATCTTCTCTCAGTTCCTATTGCCAAAAGTTGAATTTTCCCCAGCTGCTGCTGAAATGGGACATGGCATGCTGGTTGAGCACAGCTGTTAAAAACACAGTAACACCTCATACCTTCAACAGCAAAACAGCTACAGATAAATACAGCCCATGCAAAATGTTTAACAGATCAAATAATGGAATAATTTGGTACTTTAAATAAAAACAATAGAAAATGTTGACTGAAAAAGGGTAAGAAGACTGAAAAAGGAACTCTAGATTTAGGAACAATGTGTGTTTCACACTGTATTCAGCAGTACTTCTGCAGGAATAGCCCTAATGCGGATTTAAATTTGAGTTTGACTAACTTAAAGGATGGCCAACACAACAGCATTTAGTACAAGAAGATGAACATCATGGTCACATTGCAGCATTTGATGAGCTGAATGATACACAGAACTCATTAATCATGCTATTGAAGCTCAGTTTAAGGATTTTCCATCCAGGAGCTGTTTAGACCAAGAACAGTGCCCCCCCCCCTCCCCCACTTCAAGAACTTTAAAAGTTAGCTGGTCTATTCAAATAATATAATCAAGGCTCTGCAATATGGACAATTTGCACATACACAAATAGGACCCTGTGCACTCTTGATAGTATTCTGTACAATTTAAACCCTTGGAAACCATGGTAATGTATCATGTGGTTCCACCTGGATGTGTATCATAATAGCTCTGGAGTGCACAATCCACATGATACAGCTGTTTGAAAGCACCATGTATCTGCACATTAGAACCTCACCTGGGCTTGACTGTGGGGACTCCAGGCTTCCTCCAGTGCTCTCAGTGTCACTAATCCCAGTCTTTGTACATCCAGAATTACGTGCAGCTGAAAAGCATAAAACAAGTCTCCTTCAGAGAGGCAAGAAAGAAAATAAAAACACCAGCATTTAAAGGTTTAAATGTACCACAGTACACCAAAGTAGAGAACGTTCTGCTCACTGAAAGCCGAAAACCACAGATCTCAACTTCAGCCCTTGTTGAAATGCTGTTCTTGTTTTAACACTTCGCAACCATGCCTGTGCATAAACATGTGATCGGAACCTCAGGTCCTATCACTGTGAAAGCTTAAAGGAACTGGTTAATCAGCTCTGCAGTTGTAGGAAATCAAGCCAACCAATTTGACGCAAACGGGCCTGAAAGATTCAGAAGGGCACGAACAAGGGTTCGAATACACAGAGGGCCATTGGGCCCTTTATGTTCATTTGGTTAGTTCCCTTCAGGATTCTTGACCAGCACTGGCTGTATTAGGACCATCTGATGAGACATCAGGCCCCTGCTCCTCTGAAAGGGACAATAAAAAGCAATTTGACATTTTACACGTTTTTTGCAGGAGGAAAATGAGGAGCCCAGTAAAAACCCCAACAGTCAGGCACCCCGAACTAATACGGGAGCCCACTTGGTTCGGTTTGAATGAACCGCATGCACCAGGCTGGTAGTTGCTTGTATTGCGCGTCTCTGTGCACCTGTATGGGCTGGAAAAAGTGGTGGTGCGGTCATCAAGCTTGGCACCTCCAATCCAGCCCACAGCAAGGTTACTGCGCCAACTCATGCTTAATGATCAAAGTCGCCAAGTCAATTAAGCAATTACGGATAAATTTACTCATTCTTCAATTAGGTTCACAGTCCTGAGTGGCAGTACCCCTTTGCTATAGCCACAATACTTCACTTCCCAAAACGATATACTGTATACAGTAGGCTGTATGCTGTTCAGTAAACAGCTAAATTAATTACATGCTTAGCCTTTAAACATAATGTTTTTTGTTTCAGCCAGCTTTGACTTCTGCTAATTGCTTTGCTGGAAAGCTTCTTCTTTTAGAGTCCTAAATGTTCTTCTGCTATTTTATTCTGTATGAATCATAAAAGTAAAGCTTCTCTTTATTGTGTACATCAGTGAACCGCGTACACAGTTATAAACAAAACCCTTTGACCTATACAAAATAAACAAAACGGGGAATATAACTGAACATTCCAATTTTCTGAAAACATCTAATTTGCTCAATTAAATCTCAATGCCTCGAGGTAGTTATTCATTTCAAAACTGTAAAAACCATGTTAAACTACCACGTATTCAAAATTCCCATCTTGGAGAGTCAAGCAGGCTAAAATATTGTCAGCTCCTTAGACTGGCGGTCTGCAAGGCCTAGTAGGGCACGTGTGCCTGCAGGGTTTCTGGGATGATTTAGGTAAATGAAGAGCATACATGGAATGAAATACCCTCATATCACCAACATCTTTGCAATTATCTGTATCACGTTCTGCACAGTTCACGAGATCAAACTTCTAGATACTCAGAATAATGTAAGGGCTTACCGCTTTCAGTGGCACTGGAGGGTCGTTTGACACAGGTCTCTTCAGGAACTGGATAGGGTGAATTGGTCTTCTTGCGACCACTAGAGGGAGACCTGAGAGAATGCATTAAAAGCAGTAGTTCTTGACTGCAGCCTGCACCTCTTTGGTTATCCAACATGTTAAAAAAAGTATTGAGGTAATTTCAAGTAATCATTGAGGTGTTTTCAAATATTACATTCTAAAGCAAATTTGGCACATCGTGCTTCCCCAGAAAGGGCATCTCACAACCTCAAGGTCCCACAGCTAAAGAACCACTGCATTAAAGCCTTGTGAAACTAGATGGAGATTGAATTTAAGAATCACAGAAATGCATGTATGTCCTGCAATTTGCTGCAATACCTGCACACACTTTGAGCGTTTCCTTTCCTGCTGCTGCTTTGCATACTAAGTTATTCAATTTCTGTGGATAAATGGAATATTTTCTGAGAATTATAGTCTGGAAAACACAGATGGTGATTTTAGTCAGGTGTTATGACAGCAGCTTTGTTTTATCAAGACAAGGCCCTTAAGGAGCCAACAATTAGCCGATGGCCAGTGCTGGAGTGAGGCCGTGCTCCTCCATCCCACCTCTTGCTTGACTCGTTGAACTCCTGGAAGGTGAAGGTCTTCTGAACCTGTTCCCTGCGGCGTCTCCTGAAGATGTAGCGCACATAGGACTCCCCGGGCTCAAAGGGACGGCAGGTCAGATCCAGGTTGTGGTAGCCCAGGGGAACAGGTTCGGTCATCTGCCTCTGATAGTAGAACATGTTGATGGTGTTCTGGATTCAGAGAGATGAAGGGAGGGAGGAACAAAGACATTGTCTGAGCAATCTATAATAGATGGGTTCCACTGAGGCTAGACTGGGGGGAGATCTTCATGGTTGAGTGCATATAAGACCCGTTGTGTTTAATGCGTCAAATCCTATGCTGAAGTTAAGCACTGAAAGAAAATCTGCTGCTTGAAACTAAACCACTTGATCTATTTACATTTAACATTAACTGAAGCCTGGAAGTCTGAAAGCATTAAAAACCTACATCACGTTACATCCCTTTGGCTCCTATAAGAAAGTGAATGGGTGCAACACAGGCAAAGGAATTAACTCTAGAGAGTATGAGCTAAATATGAGAAACTAGATGTAGTAACTGATTTTGATCTAGTGCCAAGAAACCAATAGGGCGCTTGCAAGGTTACTCTTCCAGCTTGAAAAACTGTATTGTGAGAACTGTGCACTAGAGACCAAGCAGCCAAATCACCCTGCAACTCACAACTGACAGCCCGCTGAAGCTAAGCATGTGTGAGCCTGGTCAGTACCTGGATAGGAGAACTCCTGGGAAAAATCTAAGGTTGCTGCTGGAAGAGATTAGAGGGGCCACCAGGGGACACTCACCCTGCAGTCTGTGTGGTTTCTTATGCCCCAGGATAGCGATGGGGAAACTAGACTGTAAAAAAAAAGAAGGTGCCGTCCTTTGGAAGAGATGTAAAACCAAGGTTAATGACCACTCTGTGGTCACTCAGCGGTCATTAAAAATCCCAGGGTGATTTCCAAAAGAGTAGGGGTGTTACCCCAGCCTCCTGGACAAATTTCCCATTGGCATTTACTAATCATGGGCTCCTAATAATCCCCTCTGAATTGGCTTCATCACTCTGTTCTCCTCCCCACTGGTAGATGTTGTGTGGTGAGCATACTGGCACACTATGGCTGCACACTGGTGATGGTAGAGGAGAGTCCCCATTACCTGTAAAGCTCTTGGAGTGGAGTGTCCAGAAAAGCGCTATATAAGTGAAAGGAATTATGAAATGTAACATACTGTACAAATACATCCATGGGGAGTACTGGCAGTTCACACCAGAGGGCACTAGATCAGCTCAGCAAGAACACCACTGCTGTCGACTATGACTTGCATGACTGGAAGTGCACTGTACACAAAACATGGCTGTATAAAACACTGCTGTTGTTCACTGAACCTGAATCAACACCACAGTCCTGCAGGTGTAAGTCTTACATTGTCGATGAGCAGGAGTCTGCAAAGCTTAACTTCTCCAAATTAAGCAACAGATTGATCCCATTATGCCATGCAGAGCTCAGGTTGAATAAAATTCAAACACTCTCCAGGTCCAGGGCTACAGAGTCCTGACAGAGGACAAGCAACTTTATATAATGGTCAAGGGTATGAGGATGGACCAACAAAGCTTGAGAACAGCACAGTATAATCCACAATGTGAAGACCGTGTATTTCTCATAATAACATTTACCAGTGAGAAGTGGAATTTGGTCCATCTGGCCCATTTTGTTTGTAGTAGTAGTATTTGTAGTAATTAACCCCAGGATCCCATCTAGCTGTTGCATGAATGAATGGTACAGTAGTGTAATGTATTGAGCATTGCTGTGCAACTGTATGGGCTGGAAAAAGAGTGGTAGTGCGGTCATCAAGCTTGGCACCTCCATTCCAGCCCACAGCAAGGTCATTGCGCCAGCTCATGCTTAATGATCAAAGTGGTCTTCAGTAGCCAAGTCAGTTAAGCAATTTAGGATAAATTCAGTCATTCTTTAATTAGAAGGTTCACAGTCTGGCTTGGAATTACCAAGTTTGACTATTCCTTTGCTGGAGCCACTGTACTTCACTAAAAGGGTACTAGCTTCAACAGCGGGACTGGACAGCTTCCCAGTAGGCGGTCAGCGTTCATGTCCAGACACTCACCTCTTTCAGCACAGAGTCCCCCTGGCAGATGAGCTTGCGGGTATGCACAATGATCCTCTCCTTGGTCTTATCCAGTTCCAGCTGGCGCTGGGTTGCATCATTCACACAGCTTCTGTACATAATCTCAGCCTCCTGCACCTAATGTGAGAAGACATCATCCTGTGAGAGGGGGTGGCATGGTGGTGCAGGGGTCAGCATTGCATCTCAGCGCTGGGGCCCTGGGTTCAATCCCTGATGTGCTATCTGTGTGGAGTTTGCATGTTTTCATCGAGTTTGTGTTTTTGTCAGAAAGACTGCTCCAGTTTCGTCCCACAGTTCAAAGATTTACTGGTTAAGCTGATTGACTTCTGGGAAAAATGGCCCTTACATTTTCCCAGAAAATGGTGTGCAAGTGTGTGTCTGTGTGTCCTTTATGATATACTGGCATCATGTCCAGGGAGTATCCTTGTGCCCAGTGCTTTCTTGGATAGGCTCTGGCGTGACCTTGAATTGCATAAGTGGTTATGCAATTCCACTTACAAAGCAACATTGATTTAATCAAGTTTTGCCAAATATGAGGATTTTTTGAATATCCATTTGAGAAAATCCATTTTAAATGATTTGGCAAGAAATTCAAGTTTATTTTAGCAATTGACCATGGATGGCTTTTGGTTATAAGAAATTTAAAGAAGTCTCATTTTTGGATGTTCATATACTCTTCAAAAGTAAAAGGAAAAATATTTGTTTTACTTCTTAAACTTCATTTAAATATTTTTTTGTAAAAAAAGGTTTAAAAATGTACTGTCATTTTTTCTATCCTACATTCCTAGTGCAATTGAGCCAACAATAGTTTTCAGATGCTCATTCAATATCACTGAAATTTGCCTCCCATACACAGTATACCCCATCAGATGAATGTTCCATCTGTAACTGGTCAATAAAAGCTGGATTCAATTCTCCGGCTGTGCAATGAAATACAGGAACCCAGTTTGTACATCAAGCATTTCCGGGGAAGGTCTGACCTATGCGCACAGTGAACTCTGACCTTGAGCTGTGCCTCGTCTCGGGATCGCCTCCGCTTCTCAACAATCTTACTGCCGCTGGCGCCAGCCCCGGTGGTGTTGCTGTTCTCCTCCTCTGCTCGCGCGCTCAGAGCCCGCGCTTTTTCCAGCTCCTCACAGCGCTGGATGTACTGCTGACGGGATTTCTTCAGAGCCGCAATCGCCTCGCTCTGGCCGGGGGAGGCAAAACCAGGATGTTAGAGATGGGCTGCACGCAATTCACTTGGAAGTGACACGATGTAAGGCAATATAAGATAAGATCACTTTATTGACAAGAAATTTATACAATTTCTTGCATTAGGAATTTGTCTTTTCGCATACCCCAGCTTGCTCTCCGTGAGACACACAGGCACACAGATGGGGAGAGAGAAGCCTGGGGTCAGAGCACAGGGTCAGCCATTTATACGGCGCCCCTGGAGCAGCTGGGGTTAAGGGCCTTGCTCAGGGGCCCAACAGAGTAGGATTCCTCTGCCGGCCGCGGGAATTGAACCAGCAACCTTCCAGCCACAGGTGCAGAACCTTAGCCACAGTGCCGATGCTCCAACCCATGTCTGCTTCTGGGTGTGACCTTGTGCTTTTAAGTTGAGCATGTAACCATTTGTATTTTTCTACTTGAATGCTCATCAAATAGTACGTTACAATCCACCTACTACTCAGGAACAAGCTGTTTCTATGATCCAATTCTCTTGTTCAGTGTTCTGTTCCTTCATGCTGCTTAGTTTTGTGCGTCAGGCTAGTACAGAACAGCCAGTAGTGTGTTCCACCCCAGGTAATCAACTCCACGCTCTTCAGTGTCTAACTGTTGGCTCTCAAAAATCAATCTGAGATGCTTACAAGGGCCAAAAATGTGCATAAAATGTTCATCCCATTCACAAATTACTAATAAATCCTGTGAAATTTAGCCAGGATTCTAGGGCTAAAATCCATACCCTTGTGAGTAATGTCAAAGAATCTTTAAAGACCATACATACAGAAGGACCTTAGTTTATATTCTCATGTGGAGGACAACACCCGACAGAGCAGTTCCCCTTGATTTGGAATGTATGGCGTAGAAGAAAGAGCGTCACCTACTGGTCCTCCAACACTACTTCTACATGATTTTCCCCTAGAAGCTCAGATATGCCATGCAGACAGCTAAGAGTGACAAATATGAAACACATCAGGCAGATAAGCATGAGAAACTGACAGATAATTGAGGAAGTCAGACAGATAGACATGAAAATACGCTGGTGGTGATGGGAATGGGGGTGGGGAGAGACTGTTAAAGGGCCCCACCATTCTCCTCTGCTCCCGAATCCACTGATCCTTGAACTCTCGGCGCCACTTGTCAATCTCATTCCTCTTAGAAGCCAGAGCCTGGAAAAGGTAAGACCATCAATAATTAATAAGTACCTAATCAAAGCCAAAGAGGCAAGTACATGTGGAAAGTCTTCCATCACCTGGAAAACTCCCAGGAAGATTTAAACCACTGTGGGCTGAGTACGCGTCTATCATATTGGGTTGTGTAAACTATACTAAATTTAGGTTTGGTTTTTTTCAGGTGTTTTAGGTCTCTTTATAGCAGCAGCACCTTAAACACTTGTAAGTTTCAATTAGACCAATTAAACCCATCATTAAGAGTTTCATAAGAATGGCTGCATACACACTTGCTCTATTTAATAACATTAGGCTTGTCTCCTTTCATTTATTTTACAAGGAAAGCCAATTGAAATTATTAGAGCAATAACAATTCAGAAATTTAAGGGTAATAACTTCCTACAAGACTTCACCCAGAATTTGAACCCACAACCTTCTGGTCTAGAGTCCAGAGACCTAACCACTGCTCCATGTTGCAGCTCCTCTGTGCGAGTCCTTCAGCTTTAAAGCCACGGTCATGTGTCCATACCTGGCAGCAACGATGCTGTATAATTTCTGTGAAATTTTTCATCAAGCCCCCACAGTTGATGTCATGTTCTACGGCCATGGTGTAGATGTACTGCAGGGGCATCAGATCCTATTGAGAAAAGAACCAATTATATGACATCATACCCCTCACACATCTATCACAGAGCCTTTCACAAATAAGGTACCAAATCTTTTAATTAAAAACTAACTTTGAACAGATGGGATTTTGATAAATGATGAAGTTGGAGAGAGGGCTTTCCTGGTCTTATTTCTACAAGGAGAGCATTCTAATCCTTAGGCCAGGCATTTCTAAATCTAATCTTTGAGACCCCTACAGCAGGTGTTTGGGTCTCAGCAAAGCTCTTAGTCAGGTGCTTGAAGCTTGACGTGGGAACAAATGCGATTCATTTTCACTTGTTCCCAGCTATTAAAACATATTGGAAGTGTCTCCAACTTTTGCAAAAATGAAGACTTTTGTGAAGGTTCCAGTGAAGCAGCAAGATAGTCTAGAATGAAGACTAGCTTGGGCAGGGCATCGAAAAGTGATTTGAAATTAAATTCTCAGATTTCTAAATATCACCCTTCACAGACACACTGACAAGCTTCCACCAAGACTATGCTTCCTGACTGCAGTCCTGGCGAGACACTTATGCTACAAAGAGGTAATTGAACAGATCAATCCATGCATTGAGCAATTAAATCACTTTGACCCCTGACCTGTTGAGTGACAATGGACCTGGCGGTCTCTGCTGCTTTCACCATGTTCTTTGAGAACTCTTGCTCTGGAAGGGAAAGGCAAACATTTAGAGCTCTTTCAAAACAGAACTTCATATAGTTTTCCTTTCTGTGGCAGTGTATTGTAAGCGACAGTGATGGGTCTGATGATCCTAAGATGCATCAATAACTTCACTACTGGAAAGAATTTCAGATTGGGTAAATGTTACCATTCGACAGACAAAACTTATCTTCATGAATTGGCACAGTAAATTCATGATCTGGCCAGGTTTTCATGCTCTTCTGGTGCATGAATTACATTAGCTTTGCAAACTCCTGCCTGCGTTATTCGGTTTCACTATGCTCTAATACATGGTTTTCCAGAGCAACCCTTAAGAAAGAAGACATCTAACCATCTTACTTTTTTCTCCACTTTTACATTTGTGGTTTGATCACACCAGATGCCTATTGCAGCAGTGGGATTTTAAATTAAGATGAAACAGGAGAACATTTCTATACAAGAAAAAGAAATCATGATCTAGAGCACAACACAAATGCAATTAACAGGTAGCAGCAACCATCTTCCCACGGGTTAAAGATGGAAATCCTGGCAGTCCTGTAAAAGGAACAGTAGTTTGCCAGTGGATGAACTGCAAAAAGTTATATAAAGGATCGCTTCTCTCCAGTCTGTGGAACTCCTTATCACTTGTACTGTATAATCCATGCCGTCATTGCCGCACCACATTTACAATCTGCTTATTTCCATAATCTTTTTATAATCTCCTCTGCCGCGCCTCTCAAGATCAGGGTAGGTCATTGAGGATGACAGGCAATTATCAAGGATTTGATTTCAACCGAGACACTGCATGAAATTTCACCGAGCAATGTACATGGCCTGCATCCTTCTGTAGGTACCTCCCTTGATGAATATCACCCAAGTCTATTGTTAGTTCTCCTTCTGTCATGTTTCCATGCCCCACCACTAACATACCAGTAGCCCACCAGAAAACCGTCAGGGAATGCTCAGACTTCATGCTGCTAAACCTCTAATCTATTTAAAGCATTTCTAAGAGGTGATAGATGATTTAGTTTGAGTTTTCTACAACTTAACTTACAATTGCTTGATGTCTGAATGTTAGCCAGATTCTGGCTTTCTTCACTCTTGGATTTCCAAGTATTTTGTAGTGGACTTTGTTCAGGAATTAGCTGCTTAAATCCCTAGACAGAGTGCCTTTGAAAGAGCTATGCTACATTTGTAAATATTATGACTATTATGACACTTAAAAATGATTGATGTGCTATGCAAAGTTTACTCAGTGGTATCTGCAATTAATGGGACACTTCTAGACATGTCTATGTAAATGTTTTCAAGCATGAAGAATACAGTCTATTAAGGCAGTGTAATGTGTGAGCGAGACTGGAGTTCACATATGAGTTACGATGTTGAATTACTGGTGTTGTGCAGAAGGTCACGCACGCCTGAATTAAAATGGTCAGACTAATCCCATGGAGGTCACTTTCATTGGAATGCTATGATAAACACCTTACGTTTTTGGGAAAAAATAACAACAACAACAACAACATTGTCTTAATTTCCTCATGGTTTTTGCCAGGACTTTAGACATAGATAAATGCACCTCAGCTCAGGAGTATTAACCAATGCTCCAACTTTTGAAGGAGTTTGACATCCCCATAATTTTAACTTAAAAGGCTAGACTTCTGCACAGACCTTACCATTAAAAGGAAAGCTTTTAAAAGGAGAGTGTGGAACAGAACTTACCTAGAGTGAATCGTTTATCCATCCAGGTCAGCAGATCCTTAGCATATTTGCACCACATTTTAGCATACTGGAGTGCTATCTCCACACCCCCCTCACTGCGCTGCAGGACCGTGTCAGCATCCTGGACTGAGAAAGTGTACACAAGCATTATTGCCAAGTAAAAGCCTGAAGTATTGTTGGAGAACACCAATATCCCTATCCCTCTGCAATCTGTAGTTTTCCTTCGCTCCCCCAATGTCCCAGTTCCAAAATCACTGGCCGTTTGTACAAAACCGTTCCACTTCCAGAATTCAAGCAATCACATCTTCACGGCCACAGGAGGGAATTCACAGACGGACACAGGAGAAGGGGCACCTGCCACTGGCCAAGCGCAAAAATCTTTCCCTAAGAAATTGTGAAAATTGGCAGATCCTTCACACGGCGGTAACGGAACAGGAAAGACAAACTGCTTTGGATTTATGACTGATTGGAGACCATTTCAGGTACACTGGAGTTTAAAGTACTGTCACTCTCCCATCACACACGTGCACAACAAACAGGACTGGCTTACTTCTCTCTCTATCCATGTCTTCGATGCCCAATAAAGACAAGTTCATCTATTCACCTCAACAGACCAATCTGCTTCACAGATTTACTAGACCTTTCTTCTTCATTTGTGGTCCAAACGCTATGAGGGATTTGTTAAAGCACACCTCCTCCTTTCTAACAGATCCCCAGCTGATCAGTCTCTCTCAAGTCTCCTGTCACTGAAGGATTTCACCACAGGTTTGCAATCGCCTCTCTCAGCCTCTTCCCACGTAGGGCAACTCGTTTCCCTGCACGGCGTCACAGTGTGACCAAATTTTTTATCTCCGCTGTTCCTACACTCGGCATTGCAATTCTCTGTTCCCCTGGCCACCCTGAAAGATCAACAGCCGCAGCTGCTCCTAGGTTGTACCACTGGAATGACTGTGAATGCTAGCTACTTCCTTCCTCCCCAAACTGCAGTTTGAGGCTTCCTTATTGGTTTATCAGCATACTCACTTTCCTAACAGCTCGTCATCCGGCCATCCTCGACACCAAGATACTTCTGACACATCAATTCCTAACTATACTGCCTTCCCACAACGCCTTCATTTTCCATTACTATGGACAAACCAATACTAAGACCCTTCCCAGCTTCACCTATAAATGAACTGCTTTTTTCTTGACTTTCTTGTTAAATACCAATGACTCTTACAGGAGAGGTTCTAACATCTTAAGTTCAATTGTAACAGAGAAGAAAAGTCTCTTTCACTTTCAGTTTTATAAATGTGCATCAGCGTCTAATCCCTTAACCCAAAGTTAGCTTTTTCACTCTCTCCTACTTGTAAGGACGGCCCAAATCCATTCCATAACCTCACGCGTCTCTAACCAAGACAGCCACCTCACGGTTCCAACCACAGAATTCCTCCAGATTTCACAGTCCCATGGGTGCAAGTGCTCACATTAGTCCAACAGGGTAAATTTGTATGTCCACTCCGGCCGATTTAGACCACTCGGATGTCCTCCAGTTTGAGAAATATTATTAAGCCAACAACGCAGACATGCCTGTATAACAGACTGCTTTTCCCCCTCTGCCTCTCGCTCTCCCCATCTTTCTCTGCATCAGGATAAGGATTAGCTCTGTCCCGGAGCAGACTGTGGCAGTGACAGGCATTAAGGAGGAATGGGATTTAGCACCAACAGTGTGACAGGGCTTGCCATGGAAGATGGTGGAAGCTTCTTTCTCGCAGAGCTGGGCCAAGCCCCTTTCCAGAAACAGCAAACGGGCTGATTGCCTTGCAATGTGGGACACAGTTCAATCTGGTTCTTGACGTAAGTCAAGGATGGCCAATGGCCTTGGGAGCCATGAATCACCAGTACTGGCCCCTGTGCTTTTTGGATCACTTTCCGGGACATTAACAATTCTTGGACCTCCAGGTAGGTAGAACACCAGTGAAATTCACACCTTTCTGAATCTTTTCTGCTGTAGGAAGCAAGTATGTAGTCCTATAATCAAGAACTGAAACATTCTCATTTTTAGAGGTAATTGCACTACAGCAGTGTTGTAATCTCTCCATATACAGATACAAGTCTCTTAAGGGTTGTGGGAGTGTGGACAAGCTACACTATCGTGTTTTTAAAGCTGATACCCTGGCTTCTTTCAAGACAGCTGGTTGCCATTGGTAATCAGGACAGGAGGCACTTACTGACACAAAAGATTGTGGGAGCGTGGGACAAGTTACACACCATTTTGTCAAAGTCTATACCCTGACTTTGTACAAGAAATGGCTTTATGAGATGCTTGGATCAATTACTAATAGGCTCAGTTCACTCATTTGTAATTATGGTTTTACAAACAGGAGAAGCACTACTGTAGTCATCCTTAGGACATACTGTACATCATAAATGATGATTTTATTACAAAATAGCTTTCAGCACTGAGTAAGCAATGGAAGGACTACCGCAGACCAATTCTTTTAGAATAGCTGATTTTTACATCTCTCCGATAAACTCAGTGATCTCAAACCAGACTGATATGTGAATTATCATTAAGGTCCGATGTATGAACATCCAAAAACAGACTAGCACGGTCTTACATGGAAATTCCAGCCAGTCTATTAACTGATCCATTTACTTGATACAATGCAAAGAACATATGTTACACTAGTTCAGGTGGGTAGCTGCGTCAGCATGCGTAGGCTGCAAAGGAACAAGTAATAGGTTTATTCCATGCTGAAAAAAAGAAGAAAGAAAACGCAACGTTTCGGCCATGGAGCCTTCTTCAGGTGTGAGAAAGATGAGGCATATGCTACACTAGCAGAAGCCCTCAAACTGAGCCCACACTGTAATCCCAAAAAGTATTCTGTAGACATTAGGACCCCTTTGGAGAAACACATTACATTAGGACAGTCATTAAAGACAATGGGAAACCCTGACATGTAAACAATTGGTTCACTTGTAAATGTTAAAGGTTAACAACGCCAATATTTTCAACTGCTTGATGCGAGCGAGAATCCCAAACCCCACCCACCCAATTCAATGTACAGTAATTAGAACTAAATGGGGAAAGAATGTGGCAACAGCCACTGGACAACTGTCCAGCTTTAGTGAAAGAGTTAAAAAAATGATTTCCCACATTAACCTTTGATAAATCAAGGCAATTAATACACTGTGACAGAATTCTGGCACTTCTCTATATCCCTTAAATAGCTATCATCTGTCACCGAAGGCCAAATCCTCTTCAGCTTCAAATCCAGCTGTGTGGTCTGCATGTCTTTGAAGAGACAGCTGTCTTTGACCGAAAATCAGATTAAATCAGGTAGAGCCAAGATTACAGTGTGTGAGAGAGCATATTAATGATAGACCTGCCCTGGACGGAGAACCAATGCTGGAGGATATCAATACTGAGGTCACTGTAAATTAGTCTGTCATGTCAGATTCAGGGGAAAGCCAAAGCCCAGCTACGGCCAACATGCTCACTAGGGGAGAAATTGGAGACAATTTTTGCCCTAGCATTCATTGCTGAAATCCACCTCCAACAATCCCGCTGTCACTAACTTAGCGAGAAACCCATTTACTTGTTTCACACCGGTTTCAGTACTTAAATCTGCAGTTATTTAATGAAACCTTTCAATTCATTACTGCCTATTCCCTTTTACATTGGAGTGGCAAAGGAATCGGTCATCCTGTGCCTTTTTCACATGTGGATTTTACATGTACAGTAGCTTGCAAACCTGCTGCAGAATAAGGTGAAAAAAAAAAATCGATCGGACCCTGTCAATAATTAAAGATTTTCCTAGGTCACCCCAAAAAAGAAAAAAATACAGCAGATATGCTGATTTTTGCACTCGTTTATTTTGATGGTGGGATTTAATTTCCTGAAAGTTCATTAAAAATTAAAATGCATTTCTAAGAAAACCCGCATCACCACCCCCGACACAAAAACACTGATGGAAATCTATGGGGAAAACCCTCTGGTACATCAGAAATGTCACACATGAGATGATTTCTCTGGAATTGCTGTAAATAAGTCACTGTGAAAACTTCCCCATTTCTGAATGTGCCCACGACACTTTCTGGGATGCTCTTCCTTAAAACCTTTCTTTCTTTGTTTTAGGCATTCTACATTCCTGTAAGCATTACTATGTAGCCATGAAGGCCAGCCGTTTGCTAAGACACAGTTTTGTTCCAGAACCCAAGGGAGCTTCAAGCCCTTTTTAGCTGAAAGTAATGTAACTCAATATACCGCCAATCATTATTTGTACAACTGACTCATCTTCCTGATAAGCATCCGTTCTTTCCCACTACTATTACAACACAGATGCACAGACAGAAACAGCTGGTTTATCAAAATGGAAGACAGTGAAACCCATTCAAATTGATTCATTTTTACCGTTTCCAAAGAACAAGAAGATAAGAAATTAGAAAGTTATTTGATCTGCACAGAGAGCACAACTGATTGAGAGTGAGGACCTGTCTTATGAAAATTTTAGCTCTTCAAAAATGTCTGATTTTTTTTTAAAAAGCAGAGGCATTTCAGAACTGTACGTTACAGCTCTAGCAGTGGGTAGGAAGACTGATCCTATTTATCTTTTAAACAGCATCAGATTCCTGCTCCAACTCCAATTATTGCAAGTGTTTCAGTGGTTGGATCAACCTGTACTATTAGGACTCTGAACAGATGTGATCCGAGAATAATCCACAACTTCTAATCCCATTGCCAAAGGGCAATCTGTTAGTGTGACTAATTACAAACAATCAAGAGCAAATTAGCTAGGACTAGGCTGTTAAAACACAGTCCAGCACTGCTCCATGTAATTCAGTAACAATTCGCATTATGGATTTGCATGGAAATTTATACAGATGCAGCCATTCAAAGTGAGCGGTACAGACACGTACCGCAGGTAAGATGACACGCGATACCGCGGTGCGTGATTGGTTGACCGACAGGGGCACTCGTGGTCCGTTGGTCTGTCGTAGAAAGACTTACTGTAAACGTCTTTACTGTGCCCGTTGTAGATATTGAATTTTACCACTGAAGGGAAATCTTAGTAGCTGAGCATAAAAAGAATAGGAGCATACTGTAACGCGTGTGAAGGCCATAAACGATATTAATTTTGGAACGTAAACATACAGTATATGGCTGGTCTTGGTACTTTAAAGAAAAAAATACACACCAGTATTCCATTTCTCCCTAAACATTGTAAGCTTCGAAGTCTTTAACTAACGTGATACCGGAGTCAACAAGCATACTTTTAGAATTTGATTAAAAGGGAATATAATATGGAATCGCGTATC
Organism: Lepisosteus platostomus; assembly: GCF_059453375.1. Classification (NCBI taxonomy): domain Eukaryota; kingdom Metazoa; phylum Chordata; class Actinopteri; order Semionotiformes; family Lepisosteidae; genus Lepisosteus; species Lepisosteus platostomus. The sequence continues at coordinate 18,121,507 of NC_142623.1, forward strand.
TCAAGAAATTAATAACGGTATGATTATATCCGTGTACTGCGACAGGGCTGTGTAAGGCTGTTTCGCCTGCCTGATCATGTGAGCTCCCTTGTAGCTTACTGGTCTAGGTGCGTGACTACCAACTGGCGGTTGTGTGTTCGAATCCAGCTGGTGCTGGACTTTTCATTTTTATTTATTTATTTTTTAATCGCGTAACATAAACATATTACCGTATGCAAACTGTACTGTATACAGTATGTATATGTATATTTAATGTCTTAACTGTGCCCGTTTAATTGAATTAAAAAAAAAATTATTTAACACGAACATTAAGCTGTTTACATCTTCCGCCTGAGAACAGTCACCCGTTGCTACCCAACGCAGAATGGTGATTGGCTGACACCACAGCGTACACAGATTTCTAAACTGATCAGGATCGTTATCTTTGTCTTATGCATAATAATGTTCACCGCTCTGTCCAGCAAATTAATAATAAACTTTATTTTATATAGCTTTTTAAACGAATAAGTAATTAGATTGCTCATAAACCTAATCACTTGCTTTTTCTTTTTATTTAGGCTCAGATTTCAACTATAGATCGTATTATTAATAACCATAATAACAACCAACCAACAAAAACAACCATATAAACATAATACCAACCAAAAACATAGATAACAACCACAATACAAAATCAAATAATCAAACCATTTTACATTTTACACTCGCAAAGTCCTCCAATTATCATAATCCCGCCCCTTATGCAAAACCAAACCTTCCTCCCATCCCAGTTTATCCTGTTTATCATAAACAAAATTCACCTCAATTTTCAACATAAAGCATTACACAAAATCAATACCTCAACACTCCATACTCAACAACGATAATTCACAAACAGCCAGAACATGTAACTACACATTCCCAAACATACCTACTTTCCATAGCCCCGCCCCTTATGCAAAACCAACATCCCTCCCCTGTTCTCTCTCTCCCCTGGCGGTTGTAATTGTTTTTATTTTCAAATAAATTTTAGCAAAGTCATGTATTTTAAAAATCTTAAGATTTTTCTATTTATGTCTTTATTTAGTGGTTTCATTAGTGACAAAGGCTAAACTTTCTTGGAAAAATGTCTTTTATGTAAACCATGTTTGCTATTAATTCATTCAGGGCTAAAATATGTTCATTGTCTTCTAATGAAAGAAGGGTTCCTTTCGCCGTAGTCGGGAGCCTAGCCTTTAACTAGTAAGTACTGTATTTACTGGGTTTTTGAGGGGGGGGGGGGGGTGTCTTTCGCTGGAAATCTCGCCTCCTACTTTGAAAATACCCGTGAAACCGGTTCAATTCGTCACAGCCAGCACTCCTGCAGAGAGTTGGGTTGTACTTGCAGTGTATACAGTACACGCGTTATGCTCTTCGTTAATGTCTGTGAAGTTTTATTTAATCTCTGAGCCATACTGATTCTTCTGGAAGCCAGTTTCCGCCAGGGAGTAAAAAAAAAAACACACTATGGTATTCTCTCCAATGCAGTGCAGTTAAAAACATACCTCTGATGCTGCTCCTAAATGAATATCGTTTATGACCATCAGAAGCTTTATGCTCCTTTTCTTTTTTCCAGTGGATTGAACAGGGAGAGGCATTTCATGATGTACTTTTCACTGATGAAACAACAGTGGCTCTGGAACAGTTTTCAACCAAGTCGTTTTATAAAAAGGGGAGATATGTACACGTTACTGAAGCTAAAAGTTTAGCCTTTGTCACTAATGTAAACACTAAATAAAGACATATAGAAATCCCATTTTTAGGATCAGAGTCTTACATGTGGTTATTTCGAAAACGTTTGTACGTGCTCCTTCTTACCATGTTACTGTTTACCGTTACTGACCATATTAAGTTTAAGTGCCTGTGGGCACTTTTCCTGTCCGTGGGGGGTGGACCGTCTTTCATTAGAAGGTTAGTCTGTTCTACTCTGAGAATGTAGAGGGGGTGGGAAGTGCCCGCGGTCATTTAATTAGTATTAAAATCTTAGTTATCTTTCTAGTTCACAGGTTTGCATGCATAATTTAATTTTGAAAGCCACTGAGACATCAGGTACTACTGTTGTATTTATGAAAAAGAAACAAAACAAAAAACATACTAACAACTGTGCCATCCTACTCCTTAGTTAATACATTTTATTATTCATAAACAGTTAACATTGTTAGCAAAATATTTTGAATTATATTTAACCCTATTTTTTCTTTAGTTTTGTATTTAACTTATTATATGATAGTCAGACTTAATGTATATTAATGTATATTTGAACAATGAAAATATATTTTTACAAGATTTTACATTAAGCACTTAAAATTAATATGGTTAATAATAGTAAACTGTAACATGCTGTAACAAGATTGGTTAACTGCGAAGAAAATCCTTTCAGAGAAAATGTTTCAGGTGTGAAGAACAAACCTGTTCCCACACACCCTGCCCCCACTACCATTAGAATATACACAAACATTTTAGCGTTTCATTCTGAGCAGAAGACCCTCACACCTGAAGAGTGCTGGCTGTGACGAATTAAACCGGTTTTACAGGTTTCAATCACAGATTGGGACTCAGTAAAGTAACACACAGCGCCACTGGATTTGATAATACTGTACCTAACCAAAATTCGCAATATGGAAACAGAACCTAATTGTTGATAGATGATGTACTCGTAACATTTTTTCAAGACGAACTACAACATTTAAAAAATGACTTGTATGTACTTGATATCTCTAATCAATCCACGGGTTCCAGCACAAAACGAAACTAAAACGCATACCGTTTAGCGCTTCTTATTAGTTGCTCAAAAGTAATTTGACCGTATGAAATGCATAATATAAACCTAGAAACATATACGTGAGCAGTACTTAAGCACTGTAGTATCGGTGTTAAGACATACCTCTCAAATACTGTAAATCAAGTAAAAAATATCTCAAGACCGATTCTGGTCGTAATGAAACCATGTTTCGTGTATGTTTTCTTTTTCATCTTGAAATAACTAATTTCTAAATACCTTTTTCACTGTTAACATCTTGTAGCAACTTTGCGACAAAATATACACTCTGACAGTTCATCCTGCTACCAACATTAAATAAAACAAATCTTAAGATTTCTATATTTATGTCTTTATTTAGTGGTTTCATTCGAAGCTTACAATGTTTAGGGAGAAATGGAATACTGGTGTGTATTTTTTTCTTTAAAGTACCGAGACCAGCCATATACTGTATGTTTATGTTAAGATTTCCCTTCAGTGGTAAAATTAGATATGAATATTCAATACTTAAACGGGCACAGTTAAGACATGAAATATACATATACATATTGTATACAGTACAGTTTGCATACGGTAATATGTTTATGTTACGCGATTAAAAAATAAATAAATAAAACTGAAAGGTCCAGCACCAGCTGGATTCGAACACACAACCTGCCAGTTGGTAGTCGCGCACCTAGACCAGTAGGCTACAAGACAGCTCGATAAGCAGGCAGGCGAAACAGCCCTGCGGCAGTACACGGATATAATCATACCGTTATTAAATTCTTGAGATACGCGATTCCATATTATATTCCCTTTTAATCAAATTCTAAAAGTATGCTTGTTGACTCCGGTATCACGTTAGTTAAAGACTTCGAAGCTTACAATGTTTAGGGAGAAATGGAATACTGGTGTGTATTTTTTTCTTTTCATGATAGGTGTCGCATTTTAAATCATTTTCGTAGTTAGAAATTATGAAACGCCCTGTTAAAAGCAAGGAAGTTTTTATGCCCGTTGAAGTAAAACAAAATGCCTGACAAAGTATGGCTTGGACAGATTCCAAGTGCTTGTACAAATGTGCTAAAGAAATTATACTTTGAGTATACAGCTTGTCCAAAGTCATCCATTATTAATACTATTAGTAATATCTTCAGTAAAGGCTTTGATGCATAAATATTTCTGATAAAGGTAGGTTGTGTACTTTTGTCCAACTGAGCAATCTTGCTTTCATAAAATATACCAACATTTGAATGACTGATGATTAACATGCTGTAATACACAGTTCAAAATTAAAGGCTCGAATGCTGTACATGAGAGGTTAAGCTCCCCCTGGCGGTTTTACAAGGCGACGCCGGATAGCTAGTCACGTGACACACGTGATACCGCGTGATACCCCGGTGGGCGTGTCGCGGTATGCCGTGAAATACCTCACCCATTTTGAATGGCTGCATCTGTACCATGGGTGTATTCTGGATCAGCATGCAGAAAAGCAGTGTTCAGGAGATTCCTACAACAGACTATGACAGCACTACAGTAAATGTTAAAGGGCTGCATCAGGTAGCCCCCCCCAATGTTATAGTAATTATAGAAATTATGGTATTAACAGGGCTTTCTGTAGCAAGTATACAGTAGATAAACCATAGGAAATTATGGGGATAGGGGGGAGAAAAAGACAGTTTACTGTTAAGGTGTAATCTTTCATACCTTGGAGGTGTATCATATGGAAAAGCATACATAGTAAATCTGCTCCACATAATGTATTATGGTAATGCCATAAGATATATGACCTGGCTTTAACTTTAAACCTCCACAAACAGCCACACAAAGGTATAACCGCCAATGCCAGGGCCCATTACAAGAGTAACAGACCAATGGGGTGATCAAAGTCTCTCCTTTATTTCGTTAGCGACTAAAACCTGACACGCATGCTGCAAAGCAGAACATGATAAGCGCAGTGCTAAAACACCATTGAAAAGTGATCAAAATGCTGTCTTTTGGACTACAACCAGACCACATCACCATCCAACTGAGCTAAACAATTTTTAATTCAACCAATATCCACCCTATTTTGTATTCAAATAAGGATAATATTCCAACTCTGTGATTCAACTGCATTGTGGCTGACCATTTCCCAATTAAAGAATTCGTCCCTGGGCTCAGGCACACATCCTCCACACCAAGGACTTGCACGGTGGGGAAGGGATATCCCCAAAACTTCATGCCCTGGATGTGCTGAATAGGGGTCCCCCAATGCCCCCACAGCTCTTCATATTTCAGGTAAAGGCAGAGAAATGTATCAGGGCATCATCCTCAGCTTGCTCAAATGATATGGAACAGTCTGCTGAAATAGTCAATGTTTCCAGCACTACTCTGTATAATTCAGTAACTATTAAAGAATAAAGCTATACTGTACTCGCACAGTAAAATACTCAGGCAACTGCCTCTATTGCATCAATATCTATGCTATGATTATCCTTCAAAAGCCATAGCTCATGACACTGCACGATTCTGTCAAGTCATATTAACACATCAAGTTCTTTGCCTCTGCAGGCCTGGATTTAAGTCCGTTTCACCAAAGGGCCTAACATATGGCAGAGCAGCAATTTAATCTCCGAAAGCCTGGTTTACAGTCCAGGGGATTATTAGATGCAATGGGATTAGACACCAGCCTTTCACTTCTGCAGCCTGGGGCTCCTGTCCAAGGGTCTGTGTTGGGCACCCAGTTAATCAGCAACAATGCATTGGTGTTTTCTTAGCACAGCAAATGCAAAAGAAAGAAAACAACTTCATCATTTTACTTACTAGTGAACATACATTCCCGGTCTTCCCCATCACGGTACTCCAAATAAAATGTGTCATCAGACTGAAATGAAAAGCAAAATGGTTACCCTCCTGATCTGGCTCAACACTGAAATAAATAGCTAAGTTCTTTATCACGTTAGATACACTCGATCTAGATGCTTGAAGATTAAAGGGATTTGAATTTGTTTTTTCAATGCATTATGTACATACTGTACACTTTCTCTACTTTGAGTTTATATTTTCTCTTTGTAGTCTTCTAGGATTTGGTCTCAGTAACACAATCTGACATGCTGACAGTTGAAGGAAAAATTGATTCTTAGAAGCTTTTAAGGACAGGAAATGGTCCAGAGAAAGAATATCAGTGTTACACACATCTCATCTCCTGTGGATTTTATAGGGTGGTGCAACACTAATTCCCTCCCCAGGAAGCTCTACCAGCTCACAATTGAACTCAAGTTGAATGATAAATATAGAGATCCCAGCATTACACTAAATTTCATTAACTAGTACGGTAAAATGAGGGGTTGTCAGTCTTTTCAGTTATTTGTTTTCAATAAATTCCTCCCAAAAAACATTTAATAAAATAGGAACAAGTGATAGGTTTATTCCATGCTAAAAAGAGAAGAAAGAAACATTGTGTTTTCTTTCTTCTCTTTTCAGCATGGAATAAACCTATCACTTATTTCTTTGCAGCCTACGCATGCTGACGCACCTGAACTATTCCATAAAATTTGCAATTAATAAGGATTCCATCATTACAAAATCTTAAAAGTAACATTTCAGGTAAAAAAATGCAGATCAGGCAGTGCCAGAGCAACATATAGCCATGCCAATTTGAGTGTGCTAGATGAGGAGATGAAGTATTGTCCCACTGTTCCTGAAGTCCCACCGGACAGTCTCCCAGGACCTCCACGACCCAGTAGAACCCTAATCAAGAACCCCTGGTGTAAACTGGTTTCTGTCAAGGTGAAATGTGATTGTGCCATTTGGACACAGTAGATAGGTTAGCAGAATTCTTACTCACCGTGAGCTCATCTATTTCTGTGGTTTCAGAAGATACAGTCTCTGTGATGGACTGGGTGTCGGGGTCTGTGGCAAGAATATCCACGGTACTGAAGGACAGACAGGAAACAAAAAATAGTTCCTTTCTCCCCAGTTCAACATAGCCCTAAGTTAACAAAAAACAAATGTAATGTTGACTCCAAATGATCCAGATCTGAAGGTCTACCGTAACTTCTGCTTCTTTAAAGGTTGATGAAAAGTACGTTTATCACACCCACAACATCTTAAGAAGGGCTTAGGAAGATATCATTGCATTTGGCCAAAGAAACCGTGAGATCACAAATGCCCTTATTCTAGATAATTAAGGTGATCAGGGAACATACCTCCCTGGGCTCTAGCAGAAATGTTTAAAAAGGTCCTTGACCCAGGATTATGGCACCAGACAATAGGCCTTACTGGAAACATTCATGGCAGCCATAACAGCCTCCCTGACAGTGGAGAACATATTGTCTGAAATGGAGATGGGGCTTACATGCCTGGTAAACTTACTTCTATTTACTCCCCTAAATGAAAGCTGCAGCCACCAAGCAGTGACCTCTGGAGTTTCTACTTCACCAGCCAAGTACCCAATCCCAGCAGCACTCCAGCATGAAAGCTTTCCTCCCACAGAAAGGCTGAGAAGGAGCACTGCTTTAGGTTTTACACAACAGTGAGAAAAACAATGGTAGCCTTCTTTAACTGGAACACAAGCCGAATCACCACAGCAGCACACTGCAATAGCTACGCTGAGGACAAACAACATTAACTATTTCTGATAGCATCAACATTGTGGTTTGCGCCATCAGTCAGTGAGCGTTTTTGGTTGACTGTTGGCACCAGGTAGGATGTTGCACACTGTAGCGGAAACAACACTATCTCTGATAGCATCCGTGCCTTCCGAATAGAAAATCTTATCTAGTGTATTCCAGAAAACATCTAGCATGTCTGGTGGGGTGTCTGTGTGTGTTTTTGGGGGAGAAGCATCCAGGCAGTTATTGATACAGTTATGAGAAGGGAGGGGCCAGAGACATGATGAGGTTTTACAAGTAAGGCAATGGGCTCTTCTTCTGGGGAAGAAGTTTTGAGAGAATCTTGTTTGAAGCCTATAAGAAGCTTAACTATCCAGCTGTACTTTAGAGAGGGACTGAAGAAATATACCAAAAAGCTCAAAGAAAATGTTTTTTGAATGTTATGATTATATGCATGTAGGCATGCATCTATTTTACCTAAATAAAGGGGTACAATTGTGAGGTGGGACACAGGTGATGAAGATCTCGGAAGATGGCCAAGATGGCACAAGCATTGTGCCAGGCAAATAAGCAGGCTTTGCAACACCCCCACTTTCCTTGGGACAGGCTTGACAACAGTAGGTTAAATATAAATAGGACTAAAAGCACACGGGGTCAAGCATACATACGATTGCGCAAGGGACATGTCCAAGGCGTCAAACTCCCGGAAAATCTCGCTGTACCTCTTGGTATCACTTCCTTTGGAGTGACTGGTCACATCTGAAAAAAGAAACAGACAGGGGGACAGGATTAATGCATAATTCCCACAGAGGGAAGCAAACAAATACACATTCAAAGAAAAACGCCACTTTATTCAAGCACATTCACAATGCCATCTTCACACATCACTTGTTTTTTAATTGCAGTGGAGGACTGTCGAACTGTTTGCAGTCCTGTTTATAATACTAATTGCTTGCACTTCTACAGTACTTCTCCAAAAGGATCACAACGCCATTCACGAAAAGAGGGGACCTCCATTCACCCTGAAGTGGACCAACCACTTAAGTATGGAGCTGTAGCTCTTATGCAAATTTAACGGAGGAATTTAACACCATGGCATCATGGGATCTTTAATGGTCAGGTTGTCAGGACCTCAAATGGAGGTCTCATCAAGCAAGTCTAGACCCTCCAGTTTCAATGCATGCTTAAGACTTGGAGGGCTGCTTTCTTCTGCATGAACTTGCGCTTAGATGTCTGCGTCTGGAGTCCTGTTGCAAACCAAAGCACACAGGTTCTCCGTGCCAAATATGGATTAATACAAGTTTTAAACCATTGGGTGCTCTCTAGTCTGGGCCACTCTTATCCCCCCTAGCTGGTGGGATGCAAGCCAGGCCTCCAGATGTTCCAGTACATGAACACTGTACAGCTCTTCTGTAAGCCTCTGCTACATTTGGAAGGCTTTTCAATTTGAAGCAGCCAGTAACTACAACGAGGTACTGCAGAAGTTAAAATCAGGTCAGCTCCATTCAAAGGTTGCCTTAAGTCAGCAGTCTGACAGAGCTGACCCATATGTGGCCTTTTTATTTGTGTAACCAAGTGGAATTTTTGTCTTATAAGCAAAGGTCTGCACTCAGTTGACTGGTCAAGTTAATTGGATATATATATAATCAATTACATCCAGCTGATTGTATAGTTCTACTGTTCCCATGGCTTTGTTTTACTATTATCACCACAATTACTGCTCAGCTTCAGTCTACATATTGGATTCTATTTCAAGTCGAACCCTAAATCACCTACAGTATTTACAGACTGGGAATCCTTGTACTGTATAAGCAGTATACAGTAAGCAACTAAGCAAGCAATGTTTCAAATAAAGGTAACGCCTGTCTTTAAGGACAGAAGGATATTCCGATTTGTGTCCTAAAAGATCTCTAAACAAAAACAAACCACCTTGTTAAATCTATCAAACTTATATTGTTCCAAGCCTTTAGAAATGAAGTATTTAAAGACTACCTGTAAACCCTGGATTTTAGTTTTCCAAGACCAGAGTTTGAGATCCCCTGTCTTTTGTGCTTCATAAATACATGAATAATGGATTGCTGTGGACAGGAATATTATGACTGCAAAGGAATTGTAAAGAGTAATAACTTATGTAGCACCTTTCCAAACCCAAGGCCACTGAATAAAAAAACAAACAACTTCTAAATTAGTTTTTTTGCAGAGAGGACAGCTACAGTGATCACCTGTGAACAAGATCAAGCTGTATTTAATACCCATTGTTTTGCTCCGTTTCCAGTTTTACAAAGCAACACTACTTGGTTACATTTGGAAATGCATAAACTGTTCAGGCGTTATTCCTGTAATTCATTGCACAATCCAGTCAGCCAAGAGCAAAAGTTCAGACCTTATCTTTGCCCATTAGCGCTCACGCAGAAAGCTCCCCTGTGAGAGGGGCATTGGGGAAGTATTTTAGAGAAAGAAGAGAGTAAGACCCTTTTTCTCTGTCCAGAAACCGAGCAGCAACACACCACACTCCCTCTAACCAAGACAGCAAAAGAGCTCTCACAGGGACAGAACGCTAAATTAAAAAAAACGACTTCAGATCTTGCAGTCAACATTACCCAGAAACAATTACACACAGGTGCCAAAATTAGCAAAGCCCATTTTTAAATAAACTGTGCTGTTATGAATCATAATGAAGATGTGTTGTTTTTTTTTTATAAGAGGAACCAGAATGGAGTTCTACACTAAAGGCAGACAAGTCAACACAATCCCTCATTTCTACTTTCAAATAAAGCTCCCAGAAGGCATACTTCCATGTGCACAACATGGAAATAAGACTTTCCAAATGCCAAGACTTTCAGACCACTCAGAAATGCATGTGAATCATTAAGAAATGTTTAATGGTTTATGTTCCAATTCTATACTTGGATATACCGTGTAAATTTGAAAATCGTCCCAACGGAGCCTGAACCAGTATAAGCTCTCACTTCAAGTACAGGCTCTCTCTCATTCATTGTTGTTTTTCAAATTCTAAGCATTTCTAAAACGTTTCAGATAAGGATTAATTACATTTAAGATCTCAATCTAAGAGGTCATTAAAGTAATCATTCTGTTTATACAAGGGAAAACATGAATGAAAACATCTACAGTATGGTCCGGACAGCATGATTTAGATACTGGATCACGTCATTGAACGTTTTGCCCAGGACTGTCCAAAGAGCAGCACACAGCTGTACTTTCAACTGGCATAGGGTCAGTTAGCCAGAGCTTTCTTAGCAAAACAGCACCATCTGCAGTTTCCCAGGCTTACAGTGATGTCAGCAAGAGACATACTGTACTCCTCCTCCAATCGATGCTGCCTCATCTGTAAGGCACTATGCTGATGATATGCCAGCAGCCATATCACCTGCAACTCACAGCTGGCAGCCCACTGAAGCTCAGCAGGTGTGAGCCTGGTCAGTACCTGGATGGGAGACCTCCTGGGAAAAACTAAGGTTGCTGCTGGAAGAGGTGTTAGTGGGGCCAGCAGGGGGCACTCACCCTGCAGTCTATATGGGCCCTAATGCCCCAGTATAGTGATGGGGAAACTATACTGTAGAAAGGCACCACCCATCAAATGAGACGTAAAACTGAGGTCCTGACTCTCTTTGGTCATTAAAAAAATCCCAGGGTGTTTCTCGAAAAGAGTAGAGGTGTTACCCTGGCATCCTGGCCAAGTTTCCCATTGGCCCTTACCAATCATGGCCTCCTAATAATCCCTATCTATAAATTAGCTTAATTACTCGTCTTCCCCCTGTAATAGCTGATGTGTAGTGAGCGTTCTGGCGCACTATGGCTGCCGTCACATCATCCAGGTGGATGCTGCACATTGCTGGTGATGGAGGGGAGTCCCCATTACCTGTAAAACACTTTGAGTGGAGTGTCCATAATTGTAAGCAATTATTATTACTATCAATGTTGCATCATGGGGGAACAATATTGCTAATGGGTAGAAGCACAGATAAGAAGAGCATCTGCCCATTCTTTTCACACAGCAAAGGATACATTAAATAAAAACTGCAACCAGATAATACCAGTGCTTACAAAGTCAAATTAATTGTTTTAGCGGTGAGAAAAACAGATACAGGAAAGAACTGTACACCAAGCCAATGTACAAAGAACTGGGGTTTCCTGTGTATTTGATACACACAAACGAATGCTACTTCTAAACCACCACTGCCATGGAAACAAGCGGCTTGGTGGAGCATTTCTCTCAATGTCTCTCAAACAATTGCAAAAACAAAAAAATAAGAGGCTGGTAGTCTCATCAGGTGGCACTCAAATCAGATAGATCAGGCATCAATGTTGTAGAGGGGACGGAGAACAATTCCAGACCTGAATGTTGCACCCAGAAACTAAGTCATTACAGGGGATACATTTAACATCTCCCCATTTTTACGCCATTGAGTATTTGTGATCGTGAACGTGATAATTCACTGATTTGATGCCCAAATGACAAACTCCACCCTAAAAAGCAGAGTGAAAATGGCAAATTTCTAGTAAAAACAAATCATTGCAAAACTGTTTTTTGTGTCACATAAAAATCATATATATATATAGAACTATTAGTTTGAGATGTTTATTTAATTATGTCTTTTCTATGCCTGGCATTTAGAGAAAAGTGGAAAATTTCAAGCAGATTATTATTTCAAGCAAGATAAGATCACTTTATTAGCCATATAATAATAATAATAATAATAAACTTTATTTTATATAGCGCCTTTAAAGGTGGCTTCTCAAAGCGCTTTACAGGATGACAATTTATATACAATTGTCATATAATTGTCAATTAATTGACAATTGTCAAGCCATATACAATTTCTTGTATTAGGAATGTGTCTTTTCACATACCCCAGCTTGCTCTCCATGAGACACACAGAGAGAGAAGCTTGGGGTCAGAGCAGCATTTATATCCAGGTGCCCCTGGAGCAGGATTCCTCTGCCAGCTGCGAGATTTGAACTGGCAACCTTCCAGCCACAGGCGCAGATCCTTAGCCACAGTGCCACCGCTCTGCCCTTATGTTGCTAGATAAGCCAAGTAATGTATTCTGTATTTAATATTATTTTAACTTATCAAGTAACATAGTAGTATACACTATTAGATGTGCTTGTATATCACATGGTATTTAATGCAACTATGTAGTATTACAGGGCACATAAAGTTGAATTTCAAAGTATTCTGCAGTGTTGCATTCATCTTCATGTGTACTGTTAAGTATTATTAAATTTTAAAAAATGTTCAGCCCTCATTCTCAATGCTCTCTCATTCATTATTTTTCAAATTCTGAGTGTTTCTAAAATGTTTCATATAAGGATAAAGTACATTTAAGTGCCCACTTTAATGGATCATTACATCACGTCCTGGTCTCTCATACTGTTGAAATGGATTCTTAGAGAAATGTCACACTTAACATCCTCTGGGAAATATTTATGTACTCCTGGTCCCTTAACCCAGTTATTTTTTTTAAGGGAAATAGTTCCCTGCTTACCATTCTTTTTTTTACGGTCCCAATAAATTACATTAATATTACCAAAAATATTGGTAGCTGGAGTTTACCCCAAGTAGTTATTATTAGCAATACTTTTTTTTGTCTTTGGTGTCCCACTTCTTGTCCAAGCTATCCTAGCAAAGAGTAAAACAATCTAGCAACTTCTTTAAACTGCACAGAAAAATATGCAAACTGGCATTCAGTCAATGTTGATCAGAAAGCGGACCTTTTTTTTGCGAATACTCAGGTACAGTCCACCTTTAAAACAAGCTGGCTTTTGATGCTTATCTACAAATCTGCACACGAACATTGGTTTGAAATGCAACAGCTTCCTGTCTGTGAAACAATAAAAGCTCAAGACCACAACAGCAGTGACATCTAGAAGGAAATGTACTGGAGTCTGAAAGGTACATTTCCCCCCTCATCTGGGTGTTTATAGTACTTAATGGTTCTGTGCTCTGCTGCACTCACTGCTGTACTTGACTGTAACTATTCCACCAAATAAAACAGCCTTCTCCAAGATCTACAGGATCCAAGGGAAGAAAGGATTGACTCTAGCAGCAACTCCCCACCCTGGTCCTGGGTGAATTCAGTCTTCCGATTTTCATTCCAAATGAGATTAAACATTCTGGAGATAGTCAAGGCCTTTAAATGCTCTAAAAACCCATCTTCCTGCACTGTCCTTGCTTACACAATCACTTGAACTTGGTTTAACGGATTCTCATCATCTTATGAAAAATCAGCTTCCATGGTTATGACTGAAAAGCTCTCAGATGTGACCAATTTACAGAGATCAGATACTCCTCCAAAAAAAATCAACTTTCCTTCTCGAGGGACAATATATTAGGAGAGGAAATTAAGCTTAAAAACATACTGCAAATGAAAAATTAAGTAGCCTGTGATTAAGAACTCAGGTGCAACAGAAAAAGAAGAGACTAGGGTTTCCCCAGACCAGGTTGGGAGCACATTCTCTTCAAAGTATCCATGAACTTCTTATTTGTTGTATTTGTTTAAATGCAAACTTTTTATTTGCATTTAAATTAGTCAAGGACAAGACAGATGCACTTTTGTAAACATTAGAACATGTACAGTATGCACTCAGACAGGCTGAAAAGCATTACCATTACTCCATGTGCACTTACAGTACAGATTCAATTTCATTATGTCCCAGTTTCTTTGTACCTTTGCTCTTTTCTCTTGTCACTTGTGCACTACGTTTAGAAGTGTTAATAAATATGCTCCGATTCTGTACCTCCCAGTTTGGAATTTATCATTGATATTCCGTTAGGCCACCATTCAAAGCACAAATCTTTGCTCATTTTTTCATAACAGTGCGTCCTCCCATTCACAACCACCTCCCTCTCTCTCACTGCCAGGCAGGCTCGCTCTCCTCTCTCAAACTCTTGCTCTTCAATCTTACTCCACCACTCCCCCTCCCGCCACCCAACTCTGTTAAGGTCTTTCAAAATGTGCACAAAATTCAAGGAAAAGGAAGAGAAGTCAGACCTTTTTCTTACACAAGAGGGCATTCTAAATACGCCTTAGCAAGACCAGGAACTTTCAACTCCCCATTAGAAGAAAAGTGACCACTTATTTTATGAAGAGATTGTTTTCATCACTCAAACTTTCTCCCAACTACATTCATAAAGACTGTCAAATACTGTAAGCAGTTGATACCTATAGTTTCACTCTTTGGTCCTTCAGGCGACATACTGTATAAGAAACATTTCACTTCTCAAACAATCTAGGTAAGTCAATTACAGCAAAGACAGAACTAAGCGGAAAAATGTAACATCCATCCTAACCAACCAAACTTTCTGCCCATATAAGCAGCTGGGAATTTCTGCGGTGCAGGTAGAAACCTTGCTCAAAGATACACTGCTGTGTCCCACATGGTATTTGAACCCACAACCTTCCTATTCCAAGTCCTGAGCCTTACCCACTAGACCACACAGCCGTCATATGTAGCATGCAGTTCAGAACACATCAGACCATCGGGGTTTGGGCTTAGATTAGATCACCAATATAAAACAGCAAAACCAGCAACTTCTACCAGAGTGATATCAGCAACAGAAACACGACTCTTCAAACTCTTCTCAGCGCTGATGAGCTTGCAGATGAATGGGTATGATGAAGGAGCGTGGAGGCTCATTCTCATCCTGCTCATCTTTATTGCTCTGCTGGTGCAGGAAAGGATTTGTGTGGCATTGCGTCTAGACAAATGTCTTCACCATGCCTCCAGCTGACAGTGACCAGCTGGATTAATGACAAATTTAGTGAATTACCAGGGAATGCAACACCAGCCCTCAACTGAATAGGTGAGAGTGCAGACAAAAACTGAAATCTCCCTCCCTTTGCTGAGCAACATTCGAGCTTTCGCAAGGCAGAAGAAAATGTAATGGTTCAAAGAACGGATGACGACAATGGTCAAGAAAAATTCTATAAATATACGTGCAGGGGGTGCGATCAAGTCTTGTGATTAGGTGGCCGGCGTTGCCAGCTCGCTCAAACGGGAACTGAGGGCGTGAAGAAGTGAAAACTGAAGAAAAGCAGCATGACGCTGAACTTCTGCTATTGTCGACCGAGAGCTGGGAGAGCTATCTGGGGCAGCTGCAGCACCTTAAAAGTCCAAAATCTCCACCCACCCTCTCCAAGAAACATTCGCCGCCATTGAGAACTGCCTACTGTCAGTCCACCCACCACTCTGAGCCCACAAACATCTGGGCCAAGCCTCAGAAGAACACAAAATTTCCCCCACTTTCAACCCTGTCTATTTCCACACCACTAGCCAGAAAGGAAGCACTGAGCTCTAAGGCATTGCTGCACAGCATCAGCCTGCCGGTTCAGTTGTACTGCAGGACATCTGTCTGACCTCTGTACTGGGGATCACTTAAATTTTTTTTTAAAAGCGTCACCCACTAGAGGAATAGTACCAAAAACCATCAGAATTGCAAATACCCGCTTTGAATAACACTTTGGAAGACAATACTGGCACAGAGACAACACAGAACTTTATGATAGCGATCAAGCTACTTGACCCCATTGCAGCGGGGACAGACTCATGGCCACCGCTGGGAGCTCTATGAGCATAAGAGAGAGGGCAGTACAGGCCAGGAATTTAGCCTGACCACCTCCAATCTCCAAAACCTTTCAGACTGTGCCCTCTCCACCTTTATCATCTTATTTCTTTAAGTTTCACTGCCTTCAGGCTGATCTTGGCATGTGCAGTCTGTGCTTGGCATTGCAACCATTGTGGAAACTGCCTTAATCTTCTGTACTGTAAAGTGCTCCAAGATCCATCTGCAGTTTGTTGACTTGAACTACGTTTGCTGAAACGTGGACTATTATTTTTGACGGGTATAAGAACAGTCCTAATTGTAGCATGGCTATAAGATGGGGTCTCACACTCCATTCGCTCCATATTCTCTGCTCCATATTTGGTTGAATTATTAAATTAGGTGCATAACTTACATCTCTAACCAGGCTTGGAGGCGAGTTGTAGGTAACCATCTTTAATGACGCGAAGGACTTGTGTAATAAACTGTAAATACACTTTATTTTGAAAATGTGTTAATTGAACACTCACGTTCGAACAAAAAGAGACTCAAGCCCCTGCTTGAAGTTCCATGCCCGAATTTGAGGTTTTCTAGCTTAGCCTTGAGGCGCATGCGTGTATACAGCAGCTGGCTGAAGTTTTTATAAGCCTCTCTCTCTGGTTCTCTGCAAGGTTGCGTTCCAGTTAGGTCAACCACATCCTGCTTTCCTTGACGTCAATCACTTTGTATTCAGGACATACTGTATAGGTCCGATTTGGGCAACTTGTTAAAAAAAGAGTCAGGAGCCATTTTAACACAGGTCTGGGAAGGTGGGTGGGGGAGGCAATTTTAAGTCCTTCAACAAAGCTTTGGGGTGGGGTGTTGCTTCAATACTGAAAGGGATTAAAGCTCCTCTGTGAAAAGCCATTTTGAAGAACAGAAATACACAGAGGCTGGGAAGCCATTCATATGGTAGAGATGGACGCCGATTTCAAAAGGAACCCATGGATCAAAGTGCTGTGTGAACAGCATCCGGTCTTGTTTGCCTGGCTTCAAGACCACTGCCCCTGCAGAGACTAGTGACTGTGCTTCTTATTCTGAGCACTGCATAAGTAAGGGCAATGAAAGAAGAGAAAACAAGACTGTACGCCTACTTTCTCTGGCCCGCAAGAAACCTAGGTCAAGTATGCTTTGCCAGAATGCTCAGTAACCTTGACATCTTAAGCATTCCGAAACCGTACGTTGAGAAATACGTTCTTACAGGAAGCGACACACAACGCCATTTAGTTCCTGGGCAGGGAGACAAGTCTGCTGTAGGAAACGTTGTTTAAAAAGCAAGAAGGAACAATGCCCGCCCACATATAAAATAGCATCTAGGTAGTGCAGTGCTTAAGGTATTTGCATGGTTATAAAGGAGACACTCAGCAGAGTTTTCAGCATGGCTAATGACTCACCGTCCGCTACCCTGAACGAGTTGCTTAATGTTCTTGTGCTGTTTTGGATGGGCTGTAAAAGCCATATGATTGAAGTGATTGCAGCCATGTTTTGTAATGCATAGCTCCCCGCCCAATTTCCCAATGCCACTTTCACTAAAGCCAACCCCATAACCCTTGATTATTATAATAAGGGTGGTCTCTGAAGCCTGCTCATTCTCTTTCATTTATTATTTGTGGGGGATTGCAAGGACAAGGCTGAGCTCTCAACAGTTTGTGGTTCACCACTGCAACTCAACCCATCACAAAAGAAAATCTTGTCATCCTGTGTGGCATGTCGTTATACCTTAACGCCAGCACATGCCTGTGGTCATGACAAAGTGAGCAGCACATCCTTCCCGGGCCTAGTCTTAATAGCCTTTTCTCTGCAGCACTGTGATAAGCCTTCCTGGAAGAGCTGCCAATTTAACAAGATTTGACTCTCTGCTTTCAGGACCAGTTGAATTTCCAGAAAGCTCACAAGCACATTCCATCCTGTCATATCTTATAATGTGCAGTTCTGACAAGGGGGAGAGAGTAAAAGTGGCAGGAAAAGATGACAAAACACCAATCATAAAACACGGCAAAACCAAATGTCCATTTCTAGTAGCTTAGTCTCTTGTAAATCCTTAAGCAGCAAAGCCAAGTTGCATCTATGACTTGGGCACAGAACGGCCTTTATTTTGAAAAAGGGGTAATTTTTTCTGTGGCGGGATTCTACACATTCATATCTGAGGGTACGAACAGCTCTATTGAACAGGGAGAAAGCACTGCGAGTGTAGAAGGAATGTCCAGATCAAGTCCTGCATGCAGATTTACCAAGACCGCTTGCAGAAAAGGTGTACGATCACCACCCTAAACATTAAAAAAAGCAAACCAGGCTGAAAGGCCTCCTTTGGTTACTTAGTTGGAATCCTAAACCAGTAACATTGTACATGGCCATATCAACTGGAAATAAAGCGCAGGATTCCAATTTAGTACATTTTGGGTTTGAACAGGTTTTGCTGGAATTAAAGAACCACAAAGGGGCAACATTCTTCTTATCACCCAGCCAGTCTAAGCCCATGCCCTAGTGCAAGCACAGCCAAAATCAATGTCTGCGAAAGCCCTTTGACAGCTCGTAACCCACTCTCACATGCAGAGTACTCACCCTCTTCTACAGAGTCGCCCATTTCTCCAATTCCACTGCAGTCACTCTGTCTCCAGAGGACAGGCCCAGGGTGTTTCTAGATCCAACTCTGAGCCCCAGACTCTGCCATACAGATTACCCCACTCTCCCCTAACTGCCCCTTCCGTAGGAGCTTGTTCATAAATATGACTAGACTGGTCCAAATCCGTCCACAGAAAAAAACGAAGACTTGTAGGGAGAAATTAAACCTGTTTCCCCCCCCCCCCACCCCACCACACCACAGCGGGGATGAGAGGCTCTTTTGTCTTTTAGAGTTCCCTTCAGTTTTCTTCTTTCAAAGCGGAAAAGGTTCAGTGAGCGCCTTTCGTAAAAAAGAAAAGGCGCAGATGACAGCGACTGCCTAGCAAACCAATGTTCTTCCTCGTCTGCCGCTGTGTACAGGAAGTGCCTCAGTCTCCCTCCTGCAGCAGGATGACTTAGACTGTCAGAGCGAGTTCTTTTTTTTTTAAAGAAAACGCAACTGCCTCCATTTTCCGATTACCTCCTCCTCTTGCGTATCATTGAATCACTAACGCTAAGCCAAACAAGGAAGACAGGCAAGCTGTGGGTGTCCTATAGTATTTACATACTGAGTAAGAAGAAACTTGCCATTTATAATAGCAACAAATCCACAGGGGTCAAGAAAACGTCCATCTTCTTTTGTAGCAGAAGCACCAGTATGATATGGGTAAAAATCAGTCCACCCATTAATACTGGTGATCACCAGATTTTCTCCTATGAAAGTCATAGGCTTGTAGTGCGTGAGGCCAGCAGTGAAACACTGGGACACAGGCTGTGTGCCAGGTGGCAGATGCTCTCTTGCAGCCTTGTGAGATTTTGGCCAGACAAGCATGGGCCTGTTCACTGGTCTCTGAGCCCTAGATGCCACACGTCATCCCACAACATGGAGATGTTCTGTTCTGGAGAACAGAAGATCGTCTTGCCATTCTCTTCACACAAGAAAGAGGTGGCTACAGCAACAGGGTGCGGGCATGCAGTGCAGTGCTTATGTCTACATGACCACGGGAATGGGGGAAAGCACAGGTCTCAGGACTCAAGCAATGGCTGGCTGTGCAATGCGGTTACCCTCAGTCACTGCTGGTGGAGACACTGCTGCCCAGACCATCACACCGAGACCCCCCATATCAATCAGGCTTTTCCATTCAACAACTAGAGCATCAATATGTACCAAACTCACCTACATCCATCAGCACAGTCTGTGCAAACCCTGATTCATCACGAAAGAGGGGACTTGGCTCCACTAATGGGAAGGCCATCAGGATGGGGTTTTTTTTTTAAAGGTCTGACATTCAACAGGTTGCCTCATTGCCTGTACCCTCTCAGCTGAGTGCATATACAACAATCAAAGTTACATGAATAACTCATCGGAAGGATGCCAAAAAACCTTTAAATAAAGGATTCCAATCTTGGGTACTGATTTTCCTAAAAACATGCGTGCAAACATTCAGATGAGATTACTTTTAAAATTACATGCATGAATAGCTTACATCTAATCTGTTGTTTTTCCCCCTGTAATTTACTCAGATAAAACATTCTTCGATATCGTTTTAACAATTAAGTGAAAAGGGCAAACTTGTCATTAGTTACAGATATATGTAGGCAGCTTCTGCGCTGAAATGTTAGTGGGCCCATTTCATTTTCTTCCGTTTTGGTGTACCATACCCATGTCTATGTTTTCCATTAAAATATTTTTTCCTTTTCAGTTTCATGGGCCAGGCTGGCATGGTAGCACAGCAGTTAGCATTGCCGCCTCACAGCACTGAGGCCCTGGGTTCAATTCCGGACCTGGGGTGCTGTCTGTGTGGAGTTTGTATGTTTTCCCTGTGCTCATCTGAGTTTCCTCCAGGTGCTCAGGTTTCCTTCCACAATCCAAAGACATACTGGTTGGTTAATGGGCTTCTGGGATAACTGGACCTGGTGGGTCTGTGTCCTGTGATGGACAGGTGCCCTGTCTTGCACCTGTTGCTTACCGGGATGGGCTCCAACGCCCCCCTGACCCTGAATTGGATGAAGGGGTTAGAAAAATGACAGACTTTCATGGGCCAGGAGGATAGCCAAAAGAGCCCCAGGGCACTCTACGAAAAATCCAGGGTAACAGTTTATGGTACATAAGAGTGGAAATGTGGTAACAATTAACATAAAAAAAGGCTGCAAGGTTCAGAAAGAGCAATTGCAGAACCCAGTGCATTATCTGAAATATTTGCAAAACTTAGCAAGGGGATTTGGTGGAAGTTTCACTTTAAGATATTACACACACACAGCTCCTTTAAGGAAGTGGTTAAAGTGTGACTTTTGCAGCATTTTCCTGAGTGGGGCACGCTTCTTACAAAGAGAACACAGAGGTCAAAATAAAACGGAACCAAACTTCAACTTATCTGCTACAAAGGGGGTACTAAATTAAACATGATTACAATGATGAACAATGATTACAATGATGAACAATGATTTCACACAACTGAAAATGCACGTACACTCTCTGGAAATGTTGTTAGTAATTGTTTGAAGGAAAAGAAAGTTCGGAGAGAAGAAGGAGGCCATCTGGCTTATGTTAAGTTAATCGCTGTCATTTAATTGATCTAATGAGCTCATCTAGCCTTTTACTGAAAGGAGCAATTGCTATTGACTTCAGCAACATAACTGGCTCTTGTGCCAGACCTCCACAACCCTTTGTGTAAATCAACATCCCCACAGTTTCCATCTGAATCCCCTTCTCCATGTTTCTTTACCAATTCTTAAGAAGTCAACTGGGTTGACATTGTCAATGCCTTTGTGGATTGTGAGTACTTGAACCAGATACTCGCATTCTCTGTTTGGAAAATCTTTTAGCCTTTTACGAGAAGGATGTGACTTTGAAGCTGGGAATACATCTGGTTTCTTGTCTTGGTATGCTTTGCAGAGCCATAATATTCTCATATTGCAATTAAATGTACTGTACATCATATTGTAATTATGATTTTACATCCCTTGATTTAAAAACTGTGTTATTAACGACATCCTAAACCTGTTTGCCTTTTTTTATTGCTTCGCTAATCACATAAACTTGGGCAAATAGGTATCCAAGTCTTTGGCAATCCCTTTTTTCAAGCTGAATGTTCCCCATTTTAGATTTACAGGTCATAGTTTTATTTGCAACTAACAATCTACCTGTCACCTAGCTAGAACAAATGTCATTCATGCAATATTCATCTCTATTATACATTTCATTTGCTGATTCTAGAGTCTGCAGATCCATCTACAAACCGGACTAAAACCCATTACAAACCGGACTTTTTGTTAATAACACAGTTTTTAAATCAAGGGATGTAAAATCATAATTACAATATGATGTACAGTACATTTCTACGACAGAACATACATCATTGCTATAAACAAGGAAGAGCAGTGGTCTTAATACAGATGAATACCTACCACCTGCAATTTCAGAATAGAGGACTTCTAAAAATGAAAATGGAAAAAACATCTAAAAATTAAGCATAACAACTTCTGTTTGTCTGCATTACCACTGTTGCTTGTTGGGGTCCTTCGATGTTAGTTAACCATGATCTGCCTTTTCTAAAAGCATTCTAGCTATCTCTCAAAATCCTATTGCTATACAGATTACCCACAAGTTAAGTTCAACTTGTTTTCATTATTTCATATACTGGTTATATTGTCCAAAAATTGGGTTTTATTACCATTTTCATTGCTATATTTGCAATTGTCTAGACAACTAATACCATCATAGTCTTGAAGGACTGTGGAATGAATTCTGTTAAAGGTTGATGATTAACAGCTCATTTTTTTCAGTATAACTAGTAGAAAATGTCAAGTGCTTCTTAAGTGCTTTAAGTGCCTGTAATATGTCTGCCTCCTCTATGTCTAAGCTATTCAATTTAGATTGCACCTTGAGGCATATGTATTCCTTGGTGAATACCTGTGTGAAATATTACGTTAATACAGTCATTTCCCTTTCTTTACCTAAAGGTTTTCTCTATTTATCACAGACACTATCTTTAATTGTTCTTTTGCTGTTGCAGTACAGAAAACATTTTAGCCTCTTAGCCTTCTGAATATTCCTCGGTAACTGGAATTAATTTCCATACCTGGGTACCATTTTGTTTTAATGATTTTATCAGAGGTGTTTCCTGTCTAGTTTATTAACTGATTCAACAAACCATTTGGGCCACTGCTTTCCAGCATTTCCGTGCTCTTGAGGCCAATCTTTTCTGCATTTCCACTCCCACCCAAGATCCCGGATCTATACCTTTTTTCATTCTCCTCAAGACCTGTCTCATTCCTTCTTAGTCTGCTAATACCGCAATTCCTCCATGCCTCAGTATTTGTTGTGATTTCAGTAATGGGGGGGGGGGAGCGGAAATCACACCCAAGATCAGATTTTTTTGGGAAAAAAAAAACACTTCACTTCTTCCATTCGGTTAAAATGGACGTGAAAGACAAGACTGTAAAAAAAATGAAAGGGGTCATTCCTGTGCAGCTACTGCCCGCCCATATTAAGCATTTTCATCCATTGGGAACTATTGCTCTTTTTGTCAACTCAGTTCATGGCATTAAGCCCCAAATCACCACCATATACAGACAGGATTCCTCAACAAAGAGCACTACTCACTCTGTCAGTTCCACAGCACCTACTACAGAAACAGAACACGCTAGAGGAACGATTCAGCTCTCCTTAAGGAAACCAAAGGCACTTCAACTGTGAAGTAAGTTTCAGGGATGGCTGCAGGGCAGAAAGGCAGAGAGTGCCCTGTCTCCAACTTAAGTCAGACAACACACCAGATATGCTCGCTCAAAGACGTACACCCATTGGGGAAGTCCTGGTCACAACAAGCAACTGCAAGAGCCCAGACTAGAAAAAAAGCCTGCGACACAGGCCTACCTGCGCTCCAAACAAAAGCTTTGACTGGTGGAGAGAGCCACTTGAGAGCTTCTGTCTGGTTTTCAACAGACATGGTCATAAAACTCCTGGCGGCAGAAGCTCTCCAGCATCCCATTATAGTCTACTGGTAATCAATTCCACATAAAAGAAAAGAAACAACACATCTCAAATAATGAGACTGGATTGTTTCGTTGTACGTCATGTGGCCTATTCAGAGTTTCAGCATCAAAGGCTTTTGGAGCTTCCCGTCGAAACTGGGCTCTACAATGGACTGCCACAGAACAAAAAAGCAAAGATAACTGAAACTGAATTGGGTCTTATTAGTTAACACCGGCATTCAGCTTTCGAGTCAAGGTTTTCTGGTCAACCAAGACAACGACTCACCACTGAGAGACTGATAGAGATCAGAGAGCAGTTGGCGCACTGGGAGGGACTGGAATCTTGGGTATTTCTCATTCAGTGGCTGCAGCGCCTCCAGAAAATGGCGGAGCTTGATGTCAACCAAGTGCTGAGAGGGGCAGGCCGGCTCTGAAATGCAAACACCAACAAAAGTGTCATCAGCAGTCATGAAACGCCCACATTTATCAGAAAAGGACCTGGAGGAAAACAAAAAAATGGGGCTCAGGGAAAATAAAGCACACCTACTCAAATCCGTGACTCAAACTGCAGACAAACAACTTCATATCAATATTTTGAACTATAGTTTCCCACTGGTTATGCCATCATCTGAGTTTCTGTGAAACTGGCCCTGGTGTCCACAGTGCTTAAGACAAGTGGTTGCTATTCCAAGGAATGGGGTTCAAATTCCCATCTGAGTGCTATCATCCGAGTTATGATGAGAACTGGTTCCTATAAAATTGGCCCTGGTGTGAGTGTGCGCGTGTTTGTGTCCGTGTGTCCCCTGCAACGGACTGGCATACTATCCAGGGTGTTCCCTGCCATGCACCTGTGGCATGCTGGGATATGGTCCAGCTCCTATATTGGATAATGAGGTACAGTATATGGGATGTGGGGATTGTCCTGGAAAGGCTATCACAGCACTCATCACATCAGCCAGATGTTACCTGGCCACCAAGAGCGTATTCATTGGAACAGATAACTGGGAATGGCCTTTTTGTTTAATTAATTATTTTCATCTTTGCCAATTAACACCATCACCACTTGACCACCTCAGAGTTCCAAGGAAGGATGCGATTGGACCAGGATCATTTTAACACAGGGAACCTGCACAATTCTGGTGCAACTCTTCATCTTCCAAATCAAGGGGTTAGCAAGCAACCTTTCTAGAGCAGGTATTTCTCACTTTGTACCTAAACAGCCCCAGCTCTGATAATCTTGCTGGACACCCTAAAGCACCAGTTAAAAATTCACTTGGAAATTTGTGATCAATTGAACACCTCGTTTGTTAAATTAAATGGAAACCTTTAAAACTGGAAGGGTAGTATTTGTTTTTTCAAATGTTCGTTTAAGTAGTTTAGAGAATAAGAATAATGAGTTCAGTTTTGTTCGCCACACTACAAGAAAGATATAACCGGTTGAGAGATGGCAGAATGTAGTGCGACTAGATTACATTATTTCCAGCATGAAGGAGGATGATATTTTTACACAGACAAATTAATACCAGAGTACTGAATCCTTTTAGTGCAGAACAGATTTTGCATGTACGTGGTTCAGTTTTCATAATTCTGAGACAGGCTGGGTTTAAAAACTTCAGAATATGAAACAAATTAAGAGCTCGAAGACAAGTGGAAACTATTCAGATGGGAAACAAGAGTACGTCTTCACACAGCATGTTGAAGGAGTCTGCAATTAATGAGGTTGAAACGACGACAGCAATCCGATTAGCCCTGTCTCCCGTCACCGCTTACGTTCAGGCGCCCTCTAGTGGTTTTATTTTTTCCTGAAAATGTATACTTCGTTAAACTGTAGATACAGGGTGCATTAAAACCCGATATATTAAAACTAACAAAATTAAGAGATCTCTCTATAGTTTCTACACTCGAAAACCTATCTTACCCTGAAACTGATGGCCAGTTTCCTTTAGGTTTCCTTACACCATAAAAAAACAAAATCAGAGTTAAAAATAATATATTGAGATTAGATTCATAATACTGTAACGCTCTGGGGTTCACGTGGGTTTGCGCCCTCGCCGCTGCCGCCTGAGGTAGGCCCCCAACCGTCGGGGACTCGAACCTGGGCCTCAAGCGTCACTCAACAGGGACTCAGCCACTTGAACTAAAGGGAGATCTCCCTTCAGCCTGGCGGCTGCGGTCCCTGCTATTCACAGGGAAGGCCGGTGACGTCACAGCGCTGGTAAGCCGGCTCTCACAACCTGCAATGGTGGCCGTATGCATTACAACACGCTTAATTATCACTAATTCAACAGGTAATTAATATTACTCCGTAAAAAGAGTCAAACGACGGACTATACTGCAGATCTACAATGTCACACCTACGTCTACAGTGCCGTGAGAAGCAGGTTAATTGTTTCAGAGCGATCAAGTGCTGGGAACATAAATGTCCAAAATGCTAAATCCCAAAGTGTGACTAGAATTTAGCGATCATTTGCCAAGAGGTAAATGCTCATAAACCGCAGGACAAATTCCTAAATGAATTCTTTCAACAGACCATCATTCCAACTATGAGTTTAAAGACGCTTTATCAAGTGCTGCAGTTTTACATGTCGATCTCTAAGGTACGATTAGATTACAGAAATAAGTTACATTCCTTAAAAATCAAGCATTCATTCTCACCCGTTTAAATTTCTCATTTGTCTCACATTTTCTATGAATGTCAATTAGTCGTCTTAAGAACAAATGCCTTCATTGTTTTACAAAACGACAATAGCAACACTAATACATTTTTCAACACGGATTTTTACAGTTTGGCAAAGAGAATGCTGCATTGCCACAAACTGTCGCATTTAATTGAACTACCTGCTTGAGTAGACCTTTGGAAGACATTTCTGCTCTCAGACATTTCAAAAACACTCATCTGCTGAAAACAAATGGAAGGGAATCTTGCTCAATCTTTAACTTGCTTGCTTACTGCTTTCTTATTTCTGGCAGCAAATAAATGATTAACACAGACGGTAATAACTATCAAATACTCCTAATGACTTACAATCCACACAACCAAAGAGTTTGAGAGTTGACATGAAACCAAGGTTTTTTTCTGGGTTGATACGAATGTGAACCATCCAAATGTGTAATTTCTTAATGTCAGTTAAGAACAAAGGTCTAGAGATCAGTTTCATTGATGGGGCTCGGGTGACACATCACTGGCAGACACAGAGGTCCTTCAGTAATAAGGTTGAGCGCCACTGGTTTCCAGCACAGCTGTGATGCACGAGTCCAGTCCAGGAGGACAACAGCATCTCCAGGTTTTCATTTCACCTCTGTTCTTAATGACCTGATCATTTTTCATAAGACATCATCTGTTGGAGGTTTGGAGAGACGTAGAATACCTGCTGGTCCTCACGTACTGGAGTTCCTATACAGTACAGTGTCTAAATCAGGGGTTCCCAATCGCTGGTTATAGGGGTCCAGAACCCCACAGGTTTTCCATATCACATGTGAATGGGATCTATTGATGATCTAACTGGATTAATTTTGCTCACTGGCATCAGGCATTGCTTTAAAGGCCTGATGGATTCTGGATTCTTGGACTTAGTGATGGGAACTGCTGTTTTAGATCAATTCAGTAGTCAATAATAATAATTCCTGACATTTCACTCAGACGAAGACTCATTTCTTCCACCTCTGAATTGTAGTACCCAGCTTTGCAACACATTTTTCACCAGTTGCCCCACTACAGAACAGATCAGAAGAAGAAAAGAGATTTTGACAGTTGAATTCAGGGGAAACTCTTGGGAAGCCTGATTATACAAGACTATAGCGGAATATAGCGCAAACACTAGTGTTATCACTGCTACTCTTACAAGCTGAGCCATGGGATCTTTAATGTTAAACTGAGATCCCGATGAGTTGGACAACTCATTCAAAGGATGGCACCTCCTAGACCACAGTATCTCTGGTCCCCATACTACAGTAAGTGGAACATTGGTTTGAAAAGCCTCAGCCAGAAGGAGGAGCACCACCTACTGGTCCACCTACTTGACTTACAACAGCAACCAATTTTTTCTTAATGGTTTTTTATCCCAGCACAAAATGGGCCCAATCTCATCAAGGACAACTCAACAGTCTTTAAAACACACCTCAATAATTTTGAAAGGAATTTTTATAGGTTTGGATACCACAGTTTCCAGGTCTTTATGATGATAAATTACTTCTAAAACCTAATGGTCTGCAGTTGTCTCAGGCCAGGAACGAATTTCCCTGCCAAATACTGTACCTATCACCTACCCAGTATTTGTACTCAAATTTCCAACATGATGTCACAAATACCGAACTTAGAATACAAAATGGGTGTAAGTTTTGCATTTCATTCGTTTGTCTGGGTGTCGTCTTTTCAATTAGGAAGTTTGCAGTTTGCCCCGGTAAAATAAAATGGGCGTTATTCATTGAATTATCCCTGGCTGTGCCTTCTCCTAAGGCCACGACAATTCTGACATAAATCGGTTGGATTCCACATAGTGTTGCTCGCGACCAACAAAACCACATGAAACAGACATGCTTTCACAGCGTAAACCATTAAACGGACAATTGTACAGTATATACAGTAGTCCACAGACATTCTTTTCTTATAACTCATTAACAAATGTACTGTATTCGCCGAGGGTATCATTACCCACGTTTTATACAATTTAAAAGCACTACTGCCAAAGTTCAAGTGACAGTACTACTGTAACCATTTAAAGAGAAATCTTACCGTCACTAAGCATAAACAGCTGGCGGAGCTCCTGGAGACTGCAGACTACGGCTCTCAATTTGGATACAATCCACGACAGGTCGTGGTTTAACGAAGTTGGGTCCCGGGCCAGAAAGCGCAGAGTCTCCATCATTTGGCTCTCGTCTCTCACCCAGTAGTTCGAGCCCGCACCGAAGGCCGGACGAGATGCCCCATTCCCGGGGTCGTCGAGATCCTCCATGTTCCCCGAATTTCGTTCAGAAAGAGGTTGTCCTTTTTCGAAGGACATCTGCGATTTCTTTAAAACGCAAAACAATCTTGGCACATCGCTAGAAGCTGCTCAAAATTTCGACTTTGACTCATATTCATAAACACGCGAAGACAAATTGTTCTAATATTAATCCGAATGCCTGCAGCGGTTTAAAACACAACCTCGCCAGAGAAATCCCCAAGCTGTCCGGTTACAACAAACCCTTTAAAACAGTCACGCCTTCTAAAATTTATAGACGATTTGGTTCTTGCATGGTAATTTAAAACAATAACAAAGCGCTTTAAGACTAATGTTCTACCATGATAAAGCTGATTTAAATGGTTGCCCCATTACATTAGGTCTGACATATAATACTCTAAAAAGGATTGCGTTATACAAAACTCCTCAATAAATTAAACTTGTTTGCGCGCCTCTATCTCTGTGTCTCTGCTAGTTAACGAGTAGCAACATGTGCTGGCTAATTACTTTACACAAAGTAATGATTTGTTGTTTTCGGGGGGATATTGTTTCCTGTGATTATCACAAGTAAAAAAAAAAGTGTTTCCGTAACTGAGTAAGCAGAGCGAGCTACGGATCACGTAAAACTCAGCAGAACTGGAGCACAACTTGGTGAACCGC
The DNA here is from genome assembly GCF_059453375.1 of Lepisosteus platostomus. NCBI lineage: Eukaryota > Metazoa > Chordata > Actinopteri > Semionotiformes > Lepisosteidae > Lepisosteus > Lepisosteus platostomus. Next base: position 18,150,637 of record NC_142623.1, read on the forward strand.
ATTCCTGTACGACATTCCTGGCGTGCTCGCAATCGATAAGGTGTAAAGATTCCAACAGCAGAGCAGGACTCTGATAAGAGACTTCGCCCACGATGACGCCACTTTCATTCAAACAGCGACCCGCGGTCTGGCCAATTTGAGTCATTATAACCCCCGGACATTAAGTGGTTGCCATGGTTAGCTGATTACAGTCTTGGTGAGAAAATTAAGGTCAAGATTACTTGTTAGACGTTAGCAAGGCTTTCGTTCTATCCGGCCGCTCGCTGGCCTTTGTTGCCAGCAGTACTTCAATAGTCAAGTGATTAGTGAATTGTCTGAGATACCCTGTCCCAGTTTTTTTTTTATTACACCTGACCTCAATTTTAATTAAATTGAATCAACCCACGCAAAAATCGGGCATATCAGTACACGTTTTAATAGATATATCTTACATCCAGTCATTTTCTAACCACTTTTTCCAATTTACGGTTGCAGGGCAGCTGGACCCTATCCCGGCAAGCAACGGGCGCAAGGCCATTGCAGGGCACACTGACTCACACACACACCAAGGCGAATTCTCCCAGAAGCCACCATTATTCACCAATTTCTTAATGCTTTAATAATGTAACAGTGATCACTTTAATAGGTGACCTGTTAAATTACAGTAATTTAGAAATGCTTTATTACATGTTAATGTCATATTTCCAATCTTTACAAACGGTCACTTCTTACAGAGGTGCCTGGCTGTGGAGACTGCACACTTGTTGGGTTTCATTCCAGCTCATCGTAATTACTTGATTGTAGGCTTAATTGAACTAACATTTTGATTGATTGAATGAAGTGTAAGCATTTTTACTTCTCATTCAATGCATTTTCTAACTGCTTCTTCCAATTCAGGGCACAATGGGCGCCAAGCAGGGTTCACCCTGAACGCGACACCAGTCCATCGTAGGGCTCACACAGGAAAGCACATTCATGCCTAAAGCCAGTTTTCCCAGATGCCAGGATATCAGCCTGTCATTGGACTATGGGAGGAAACCCAGGCGAATAAGAGGAGACCATACAAACTCCACGCAGACAGCACCCCAGGTCCCAAATTGACCTCAGGGCTCTGGCGCTGCCTCAGCAGTTCTAACCACTGCATTACCATGTCGCCTGTCAAAGCAATCACAAACCTTAAATTCTGAGGTAGACTGTCTAGGAATCTCAACTATCCCAGTACTGCAAAAAGCCGGATATGAGCGTCGCACCTCTTAATCGCCTAATGACAAACGATGTGGAGCAACTTTAGCTGGGCATTTTTTTTGCTAAATGTCTCCGCCCAGTGGACATTTTGCATTCAGCAGGCAAGTGTTTTCCTTGAATCTTGTTCAAAAGGTCTTTCAACAGGGACACATTATTGCATATAATTTCAATATTCATATACAAATTGCTTATAGCTATCAAATTAATAAGCTCTCTAAAAAGCAAGAAGCCACATTTTGATGGTGTCTGGATTAATGGCCTTTACATTAAACACAAGAAAGACACTGTTAAAAGTGCCATAAGGCTTGTAGTACTGTATATTTGTACATTTTGTCGATGATTAATTTAATATTTTGATTAAAGCACAAATTATTATATGAACACAGATGAAAACGTCTCTTTGGTATCTATATATTCTGTGAGGCATTAAAAACACAACAAATGCTATTGGTTGCAGTACTAATTTAATATTGTGTGTTTAAGGCTTCACAGTATATCTATATCTATACACACGAATTCATTTTGATGACAACAATTTCCTTATTAATTTACAGAAGACATTATAAAACAAGAGGAAACAGATCCACTAACTGTACATAATTGTATTCTAACATAAGAAAACAAACATTTTGTATTTGAAAGAAAACTAATTGTGTAATAAGATGCATTATATAATGACATAGGAATAATTGACCTCTGTGTCAAATTAAGGCTAAAAAAGAAACTGGGAATTCTATATTTTCTTTGGAATTATGGAGAAAGTTAAAATACATGTAGCAATCTATTCAGTAATTTATAATTCGGCATACTGAGAAGCTACACCCCTAGCCAGATTAAACACAATAAGAAGAGCAAAACAAAAATTGTTTGCACAGACAAATATGTACACACAACCTCAGTCATTCTGTGGACAAAAATGCAATATGAAATGACATAATGGAAAAATATAAAAAACTAAGGTTGCTGCTGGAAGAGGTGTTAGTGGGGCCAGCAGGGGGCGCTCACCCTGTGGTCCATGTGGGTCCTAATGCCCCAGTATAGTGATGGGGACACTATACTGTAAACAGGCGCCGTCCTTCGGATGAGACGTAAAACCGAGGTCCTGACTCTCTGTGGTCATTAAAAATTCCAGGGCGCTTCTCGAAAAGAGTAGGGGTGTAACCCCGGTGTCCTGGCCAAATTTCCAATTGGCCCTTACCAATCATGGCCTCCTAATAATCCCCCTCTATGAATTGGCTACATCACTCTGCTCTCCTCCCCACTGATAGCTGATGTGTGGTGAGCGTTCTGGCGCACTATGGCTGCCGTCGCATAATCCAGGTGGATGCTACACATTGGTGGTGGTGGAGGGGAGTCCCCATTACCTGTAAAGCGCTTTGAGTGGAGTGTCCAGAAAAGCGCTATATAAGTGTAAGCAATTATTAAATTATTAATTATTATTATATGCAAAAATACATATTCATGAAGCAGTTATGGAATAATCCAATTGCAGTTCCCCACAGAGAATATATATATTTATAATTTGGATCATAATATTGATTTTTTTCACTTGTATGATTATCTTTCTAGACAGATGATATGCAGTCCTCCATCTGTTAAGATAAGATAACCTGTGAGTTTATGAAACGATAAGCAATAAGTACATCTGAAAACATTGTAGTGCTAATCCCTAAAGAGATGTCCTGTTCTTCAAAGAAAAGTGCTGTTCTCCAAAGAGAAGTGCTATACCCCAAAGAGATGTTCTGTTCCTTAAAGAGATGTGCTATTCATAGAGATGTGCTGTTTCTCAAAGAGACATCCCATGTTCCTAAAAGAGACCTCTCATTCCTCAAAGTGAAGTGCTATTCCCCAAAGAAACGCCCTGTTCTTCAAAGCAGACACAGGAATGGTTTGGTCTGCTTTTTCAGGAAGTACAGAACCCGACTGCAGGTCCTGTTGCATCTTTCCTCTTATACACATGTGCAGTCAGCCCCTCAGAATGTTAGCTCCTGTTTAAAAAGCACTGTGAGCTAGCAGGGCATTCAGTAGAAAATGTTACATAGTGGTCTGCTTCTTGAACAGATCTTAGTCTTACCCGAGTTTGAATTTAATCAAGGTGTTGATTAAAGATAACCAACCTGTAATTTGCAAATTGCCCAGAACATGATGGCAAGCTTCCATTGGGTAGGGGCAATAAGCCTGGAGGAAGTAAAAAAAAAACCCTTATCAAGTATTTTTTCTTAATAATATGTGATCACTTCCAGTTAGTTCATCCAGGCCTAGAAAGGACCATTACACAGATCTTTACACTACAACTACCTTTCAGCGAGAGCCAGTGCTGATTGGCTGCTTGATTCAGACCAAGCCCCTCCCCCTTCAACCCCATGGATCCTGCCCCTCCCCCTCCCCATTCTGTGACCCCTCCCCCTCCTTTGAGTCCTCCTCCTCCTCCTTCTTCTTCTTCTTCTCCAGCTTGTATTTCAGGCGGCGCAGGGGGTCTGTGGCGCTGCGCATGCGCATGTCGTCGAAGTCTTCGGCCATCATGAAGCTGCGATCGATGAGCTCGGCCGCTTCCTGCCAGTTCTTGAAGCAGTCTGGCCCGAGCCGGCTGATTTCGTCCACCGCGTTGGGGGAGATCACGGTACAATCTGGTCGCAGCACCACCACCGTAGGAATCTCCGCCACCTCGAACATAAGCGCCAACTCCCTGCGCCACAGGGGGGAGAAAAGGAGAATTAAAAATAGTTTTTAGCCCTCAAGGTCTCTGAGTGTGCAGGCTCATGATGAAATGCAAAGAGTGTTTGACTTTCTTTATCAAATGGATTAATACTTGAATAACACGGGCTTCAGAGAAGGAAGGAATGAAATCTGAAATCAACAAACCACCTCACTAATGTCCTTTTAACTTTATAAGCTTGTCCACAGCATTAATACCTGCGCTCTGACCCCAAACTGCTCTCCCTGTTTGTGTGTCTCATGGAGAGCAAGCTGGGGTATGCGAAAAGACAAATTCCTAATACAAGAAATTGTATATGACCAATAAAGTGATCTTATCTTATCTTTACATTGGAAACAAGGTCCCAACCTCGTGCTGGTAATACCTGAAATGGAGCAGATAGCTGTGGATTGGGAGTCTGTTTGACCTCCCGGTATAGAAAGGGTATCAGATCACTGGAAGGGTGAATCAGTCAAATTCCCCAGAAAACCACAAACAGTGCTGCTTCCTGCCTCACAGACTTTGGCAGACAAACGCCAGCAGAGGAGTTAATGACTCTCAGTCGTTTTAATTTTGATCAGGCTGAAGACCGATTATTCTGGTCACAAAAGGAAAATGAAAAATCTCAGTCTGGCCACAGACCCCACACTTCCTTATGCCCATTGGTCATTGAATACCAAGTGACAACGAGGAATTCAGTACATTTTAAAACTAAAAATGATGAGCTGGAGTTCTGGAAAAGTGTGATGAACACCCAGTCGCAAATCAACAGGGTTGAACAGAATGCATTGCTATGCTGTCTGACCAGTTTCTGGGATATATCCTGGAACGACCCAGATCATGTCTGGCTCAACACTGCCACTTTTCATCTTCTCTGGGATTCTGTCCATCCATCTATCCATCCATTTTTTTAACCACTTAATCCAATTCAGGATTGTGGGAGAGGCAGAGCCTTTTCCAGCAAGCAATGGGCACAAGGGGTACACACTGGACAGGATGCCAGTCCATCGCAGGGCACACACAGTTACAGATACACACACTCTTATACCAGGGCCAGTTTTCCCAGAAGCCAATTAAACTACCAGTATGTCCTTGGACTGAGGGAGGAAATCGGAGCACCTGGAGGAACTCATACAAAAACACAGGGAGAACAAGCAAACGCCATACACATAGTACCTCAGGAACTGAACTTGGTGCCCCAGCGCTGTGAGGCAGCAATGCTAAATACTGCGCACCGTGTCACCTGATTCTGTTAATATCTTTATTTTTTGGGCAGGTATGCACTGGTTCTTAGATGTCTGGATAAAACTGCCAAAATAATTGTTGAGAAAGACATTTTTAAAACCATTCCCCACAGGTGCAAAGCAGGCTAATGACTGACAGCCAATACCAGCTTAACAAGAACAAAGCATGTCTCTGCTTCATGGGTGAGCCTCCCTGTGCTGACTTAAGCCCTATTTTTAGAAATAATTCTGGATCATCACTGGATGGAGGCTCTCATACTCTTGTGAAGGGGGTTATTACTTCGTAGTGTTGGGTTATGCAGCAATAACATACCTTAAGAAGATGCCCTCTATCCAACAGAAAACGTACAGTTATTGTAGAAGCCCTACTAAGCATGACAGCTGAGACTATAGCTCCTCTTTCCCCCAGAGGAATACAAAACTGACAAAGCTGGGAATCTGCTACAGTCGCCACCGTTTCGTCTTAAAGGATGAAACAAAGAAGTACTGGATTGCTTCCCTGAAAACCATTCCACTGAAGTCTGGAAAGAGTGTGCTCATTCCAAGGATAGTTGCTTATCAACTGCCTAATTTAAGAAAAATAAACTTATTTATTCGCTTCTTACGTCTATTAACATATATTTGGGGTATTTCATTTGGAAAAACAACTAATAAAAATAGACGAACGCTGAAAAAGACAAGCGTATGAACCAAACTACTGTACTGTACATACTTCTTGTATGGATCTTCGAAAGGGAGGGTAAGCCACCGTTTGGGCATGTCCTTGAGGAACTTGCTCTGTCGCTTTTCGCTCTGGTCCAGGGAAACGTACAGCAGGACGAGCTGGGCGGCTCGCTCCACGTAGAATTCGTCCGTCAGGCGGACGAAGAACTCCTTGAGGGTGGGCGCGAACTCCCGGCACCTGGGGCAGTCCCCCGAGCCGAAGAACAGCAGGACGATCCGGTTCTGGAGCCGCAGCAGAACCTCGCGCTCCGTGTCCAGCTCGTCGCGGTCCTTGTTGTTTTTTACCAACACTTTACCGACGAACAACTCCACCATGTCGCTAGACAAAAGAAAACACACACGCTGAAACGTTTCAGGAGGCGAGCTAGGCACAGCTCCGTTGATTTCTATAGTTAGTGTTTTACATTTTATAAAAGCCCGAATAGGCTTTTGTGTTTGCTACGAATAACATAAATGCATTTAGAAATGGGGTGAATTAAACTGGCCGCAGGACCGTTCTTCCACAGTGGTACCAAAATCTCTATTAAACACGGTTCTGGCAATATGAGGTCATTTGAAAAGGTTATTGTCCATTACTGACATTCACTACAGTAGAGGTAGTTAGTGTCAATAGCAGTAAGCCATAAAATTGGAACAGAAGAGTGAATTCCACGTGGTTTGTTTAGGAATGATTCCTGGTACAAAGCTGCAGAAACAAACCCGTGTCTGCTTTTCTTAAAACCACGCAACTGTGTTCTTCTGTATCTGTTTTTAACAAGGCTCGTCTTTTCCCGCAGTTGCTCAGTAAAAATCTTAGCAGCGCTTCCACCTTCGTGCTGAACGGGGCGAGGACACAGCCAGATCCAATGATGTTAACCGTGAGCCAGAAGCTGGCTTGCATCAGGACGAAGACGTTGGTGATGATGTTGCCAGTGTTAAATGGGTCGTGCAAAACAAAAGAACTTTGGGGAGCCGGCAGTCGAAGTTTCGTCCCTCCTCGGTTTTCAGTCCTGTTCTTTTGCCTGTGGTCAGATCAGCTTCAGCAGATGGACTAGTTAATCTTGCTGCGTCTGTAAAATGCAGAAAGCGCATCTAAGCAGGCAGCCCCTGCTTTCAGCTTAAAGTACCTAAGAGACTGGGCTCTGCTGAACTAAAGAGGATTTACAGGAAAGGAGTCTCGTGCTGGGCGGTACGATCACCAACGACATCTCTTCAGGAGCATTGTGGTTAATGCAGGAATGATAAAACACATCCTGCAAAAAAAGTGCAAGCAGGGCTGCGTTTTTCATTTTTGGAAGAGTCCACCCGCTGTTGAATCCGGTGCCTTGGGATCCTTTAAGCCCACAAAGATCCTCTGATCGCTAACATACAGACATTTTAAAGGAGTGTGTAAAGGCACGAGTGTCTAAGCTTTGATTAAGTTTGCTGTACTGGGTATTATGGATCCTGCTCTTGGTTTTCTGCTTAATTATTAGGAAAGACTTGCTGTGTTTAAAGCTAACCAGGAGCTCAGATTGCAACAGCACGGACCCACAGTGCAAGAAACAACTCTGCTCTTTACTTCTCAGGTGCAGCTCTACTTTTAACCAGCAGGTGGCACTACAGCCACAGCCTTTTCCTATCTCGATTTGTCACGAAAGGCTCGAAATTTGTCACGAAAATGATTGTCTGTGGGCCAGAAGATAAAAGATGAGGTCACTCCAGGATAGACGGAGTCTACTGTAACTGTGGGAATAGCTTTTTGCAGTCCTGGTTTTGTTCCAGATCTGACACATGACACCGATTCTGTCTCATTTTTCAATCTCCTCTTGTCATATGGTGTACAAGTGCTGAGCTCCTTGGAACAGCCACCATCTGAGCTAGACCCGGTGTACTTCCATGAGCTTTTAGGTTGACTATTGCTGTCACACTTTAAAACAGAAATGGAAGTAAAAGGAACATAGAACTGCAAAGGGATATTGTTAAGCAGAAAAACTTCCCCTCTGTGAAAAACCTCATGAGTTAAAACAATCCCAATCCTGGAGGCTCACATACATGTTGGTGTTCATTCTAGCCCAGCTTAATTACCATGTTTAAGAGATGAAAACAGCCAAAGTCAATCCTATTAAGTCAACTAAGGATTGGATTGTGTAACTGAGAGCCAGGCTAGAACAAAACCCAGCAGGCGTGTAGGCATCCAGGACCAGGACAGCGAACCCCTGAGATTAAGGACATATTTTCGGAAAGGCAACCTGCAGCCTCTTTGCAGTGAGGCATGTTCTATGGACCGCTAATTGTTGGACTCGAATTAGAACGTCACAAATCCCATCAGCCTCCTTGGCCAGAAATACACTCAGTTAATTAATCTCTGAGCAGCTTGAAATGTTGGGAAGTACAAGCTTCAAGCACTCTGCTTTTGTAAAGCAGGGTGGGGATAGTTTAGAGGCAGAGAAGTCGATGGAGAACAAATTATCATTTACAGGTTGACCTGAAGATCCTGCTATTATCCAGTTAGGAATTCACCAGAGCCACTGGAGCAAAGAGTCATTTCAGGGTCCAACATCATCAGCATCCAACCTGGGATTTATACCTCCAGCCTCCAGCCTCCAGCCCAGAGCCCCAGTCACTGCTCTGCACTGTGTGAGCAGTACTTGCAGGGCATTGAATCTTTGCAAAAAAAACAAAACAGACCTAGGTCTTTTTTCAGCAAACACCCAACTGGAGAGCTGAAAAGGACATTAAGCTTTAACAGGGTATCATTCAGATTATGCTTATGATGCGATACATATTGGAGCAAAAGTGGCAACTTTCAAGACTTCACCTAGAATTTGATTCTGAAAGGAGCCGACTTATTGGAAAGCTTCCTTTCAGAATCAGGAATCTAAGTTCCGTGGTTTAAAAAAAAAGATTAAATCTCCCATTTATGGTCGGGGTTGACCAGCAGAGCCTCTGCAGTTTACTGTAACCATCCTCACAATCAGTTGCACATCCAGGACAGCTGCTGTCTAGCCCACTTCTTCCAATTCTGTTCTTGTTAAATTTAAACCAAAATCAGCTCAAGAGAAATTCTGAAGCCCAGGCAGCTTTTGATAAAAAGATTTTATTCTTTGACAGGAAGGCACGTTGGGGGGAGGTGAACATGGAACGAAATGTAAGCCAAGGCTGTACACAAGCAGGGCTCCCACAGGTTCCCCGCAATCTACTGCGAGGCCAGGGGGGTGTGCTATAGGCAAGGGCAATTGGCTCTTTACCATGACTCCGTGAAAGCCCTGCAAATCGGGCCCACTCAACAGATCAGCACTGACAGGGTTGACAATAAATTAAAGCACACATTAAGATCATTTTACACTGGTCATAGAATGTGTTGACCACAGATCACAAACACGCAATAAAGACAACAACCCCCTCCTTCGATAATAATAAAAAACAAAAGGTACTAGGGTTTTTTCTCTTGTACTTCAAATCCAATCTCTGATTTAAACTATTATTGCTTGTTATATTAAAGGGTTGTTTTAAATATGCATGTTAGGCATTTCTCTACTATATGCTATGGTCTTTAGCTTTTTACAAATTATCATATTGACCATATACTTCTGGTTCTAAAATTATTCCTCATTCTGTAGCACAGTAAGTAGGTCCAAAAATAAACACAGAGTGGGCAAAACTGGACATGCAACTTCTAAAAAACATGATCAGAAAACCCTTACTCCACAAAGGACTGCTAAAATTACACTACTATACTCGGTTTCAAAGAGCAAATAGAAAGATAGTATTCACTACTTAAATGGAACTGGATATACATTTCGTTTGAGACTGCAAACCCAACTTGGACATGCTGAGCTGATCTGTGCATGTTTGAGGAGGGAGGTTTCAAAAGTTGTCGAGATTCTAGCTGTTGCCATAACAATTCTTAGGAAAACCAACAATGGGATATTGCACAATAAAGACACAGGCAGGGGTTGCATTAAAAGAGAAATGAATTAAGAAAGTAAATTTCTATCCTTTAATTCTTGTACTGCTATCAAACATTTGGAGGAAAAAAAAACATGGTACAGCAGGCTATTATGTAGCCCTTTATCCTAACCCTCCTGTGCATCCAGAAACACATCAGTGTATGTACTGTATATTTATATAAAGGATGAACAAAGCCTATAACTTTGAAGATTTTGTCCCTAGTGGGTGCTACTTAACAGTACATCTCATCTCTGACTTTTCACTCTGTATTTAAGCTAACAGTAGTGTCAGATGTGTCAGTTAAAACTGAGTTGACTGTGAGGTTTCTCACAAGACTGCACTAAGAGATATTTGTTTTTCCTATGGCAATGACCAGAACTGCACCCTCTGAGTATAAAATCTGCAAAGTCCAGGAAAAGCTTCAGTATAATTTGCTGATTGTTAGTTCTGGTAACAACTGCTAGGGAGTAACAGGTCAACGGAAGGCACAATGCAATGCTGAATTCTTCTATGCACAAACAAAAAATTAAATCTGCACTTGTATAAAAACAAAACTATAAGAGGTCAACTTGATTGTCCAAGTTCAAGGTAGGGATATGCTTATGCCTAATCCAGAAATCAAATCATGAAACCTAGATCACATTTTAAAAATGCCTCATCCTAAAACTGACCTTTAAAACCCAAAGACTTTAAAATCACACAAGATTGACAATAAAAACAGGAATAAAGCTTGTGTTCCAAAACCAAAGCAATAACCCTTTTTTGAACGCTCCAGTCCAGTAGAGTGATTTTCCGAAACAGGGGTTTTCCTGCCTCAATCTTCGATCCCGCAGAATAAAATATTTCAAATTAAAGGGACAGACATTCAGGTTAGGACTGAGAAGGCATTCGAAAGAGTCCTGCAGACAAGGACTGAGCAGGGCAGTCTTTAAAGATCCCCAGACGGGATCTTCTCTTGGAATGGAACCTTCGAATCCATCTTGGGAGTGTTCCAGTGAAGCCTGTGGACGCTGGTGGATCTTTCAAGAAGGCTTTCAGGTCCAGTCACCCCGAAGATCATAGCTCATCCCGGGCTGTGCTATCCAGGGGCGACTGGAGGACGTCGGAATTTTGGGCCTCGCTGCTCAGCTCCGCCTGCTCCTGTGTCTTCTGGGACTTGGCCCTGTCCCAGTCCGTTTTCACCTGCTCGTTGTCCCAGATGGTGGAGGTCTCCGTGTCGCTGACATAACCGGGATCGCCCGTATAGTGCGTGGGGTAGACCAGCAAGGGCTCGGCGGAAAATGCTTTGAGGTCCCTCTTCTCAAACTGCTCCATGTAGTCCGACCTGAGGAGATGGAGGGGAAGGCAGCTGGATTACAGAATTTAAATCGCAGTTGCGTTTCTAAAATGCATTGGTTTTTGAAGTCTTTCCTAGCATATAGTCGATGCCGAGACCCTACAAGGATCATCATGAATAGCCAAATTTACATATACCCAAATCCACCCCTATACTGCTGTATACTACAGTATATAGTATGTATCATTAAAAAACATAAGTAATCTTCCATTATACGATAATTAAAGTACTAATGCATTGGCTTTAAGTTAAATAACATCAAGCAACTAAAAGAAACAACAGTAAACACATAGTAATTAGTTAAAATAACACAAATCCCTCCTGGATCCCTGTACTTTCTCTCTCAGCCTCTTAATAAACATATCTCACTGTAATGAAAGGGGAAATTAAACTGTCAGTGAGCCTGTAAAGCTGTCTACAGCCTGTCATTCCCCACTCTACTGACACAGAACCTGGAGTGTTCGTTACTGTATAAAAACAAGACCATGCTGAGATGGGGATGCTGGGTAGTGGGTACTAGGGTAGGGCGAGGCTCACTCATGAGCAAGATTGGTCTCATGACCCAAGTCTGTTGCACCACTAATTTGAAAGTAGCAGTTAACAGCTTTAAGCTTGGTTTTATCCAGCTCTACTCTTCCTGCACACAAGACCCCTTCAGACAGACTGAATCACAAATAAGCAAATCCACGACTGTTACATTTTCAAATTGAGACCTTATTGTATATAGACAATGATGTCTAGATAAAACTTATGTGATGCATTAGATCTGGACTGGTGTGTTTCCAGAATGTAGTCAGGAATATCACAGAACACCATTGGTTACTCACTACACTTTAATAATTCGTAATAGTAATGATGAATTCTGAATTAGTAACTTTCTACCCCAAATGTTGCACATTCCTGACTTCCAAATCTAAGCTCTCCTATGGCTTCTGCAGGGTGGACATAAATCATGGATCCCTCTTATTATCACAGCAACACATATGACAGACCCAGAAGTCGCTGCTGTGGTACTCATAAAAAAAAACACAAGAGAGTTTACAAACAAGAGTAGCTAGTAGCTTGTTTGGTAGCTAGTAGCTAATCAAACTGAGGATCTCATCCAGTTTCTATGAAGAAGCCACTGGCTTCAAAATCCTGTCTGGATAGCTTGTTCTATACAAGAGTACTCATCCTTGCTCTATAGCCACTTAGTAAAAATAAGTCTCAACTCCACATTCTACCCTGACAGTTTTTCAGTTTTACCATTTCTAACCCATGCAGGATCTGGCTATATTATTTCGCAGGAACTGCAATTCCTTTTCCCCCCATGTTCCTTGCGTTGGGATACATACACTGGATGCTTGTTGTACATGACCGGCAGGAACTCATCCACGGGCAGCATCTTGGTGAGGGGCTGCGCCTCCAGCAGCTTGCGGGCGCCCTGCAGTGACATCACGTAGCCCAGGGTCCAATAGGAGTAGTCAGCCTCTACCAGGTTGTGGATGTTGGGCACTGCTTTCTCGGGGTGATCCACCTGCATGCGCTTGCGGCCGATGTAACTGCGAGAGGAGGAAGAGAAGGAGAGTTTCAGGAAAACTGGCAAGCCTTCTTGGCTCCCTGTCCTTGCTTCTAAACCTGTTGCGGGGGTGCAGTTTTGCATGACACTTTTCACATTCACCAATTCATACATCCTCAAGAGACCCCCGAAGAATGTCTTGACCGACAATTTGAAATGGAGATTGTTGCGCTGGTACGGGCAGATGGACTGGGGGGTGAGCTAGCTGGGGCGCAGGAGGTGGTGGTGTCATCAACCTATCTCCCTCCTCTGGCTGCCGCAAACGACTAATCGCCTGGAGATTCGGAGCACCTGGGGTTGGTTTACAAGCATGCCCGTCCCGTCAGAATAAATACTTGGACCTAAGGGAGCTCGGGGCTCTCTCATTGAGTTTTCACACTCGAGTCCATCAAGCGTTGTCTCGAAGTATTTTTCCCTTGTCTGGCTTTGCCTGTGCTCTGACCCCTGCTTTTTTCCTGACCGCGTCCGCAGATCACTTCCTCAGCTTCATTTGGGACTGCATCTGCTCCCGTTACAACCCTCACTTTGTTTGGATTTCCATCCTGCACTGTGTTTTTCCTTCACTTTGCTCTGTCGCTACCCTGCTTCAGCAACACACTCTCACTGTGCGCGATCCCTGCTCCGCCCTGCTCCTGCAACACCGTCAGCACACTGCTCGCAGTTCCTCCGGGGCTCGGCTGCCTCTCGCTCAGCAATTGGGTTTTTAAAACTCCTGGATTGCACTCCGAGTCCCACCTTGGGAGAACAAGACTTTGGAGATTTCTTACGAGCACCTTTTCCTATAGATAGCTCAGACACACTGGCATGTTATCTCTGTATGTTATAGGGACACCCTTTGGTCAGGTCTCTCCAGCACTGAAATTTTCCAAGCTCACGAATACTACTACCTTGTGACCAGTCTCTGCTTGGTCTTAAACTAACCTAGGTAAGGAATTTACTAGCTCGGTTAAGAGCATGCAAAAAAAGCAATTCTAAACAGCTGGATATTGACACATCTGGCTATATTCCCTTCTGATTATCTTGTGTACAGAGAGGAGATGACAGTACAGGAACAGCTGCTAATTCAGTCACTTCTGTGTTATTCCATAATAATACTGTTTCCAAAAACATTTAATTAAATTAAGAACATGTTGTTTTGTGATCCAAGCTCAATCTTCCACGGATTTTGAAGCGCTCTAACAAATATTCTTCTCCCCTATATACTCACATGAGGTCCCAGTCCAGGCCTTCACTCTGCACCTCATACATGAGGTTCTGAAGACGTCTCTTGAAGAACACCTCGAACCGCAGGTCATCCTCGATCACGAGAGATGTTTCCAGACCACGGTCCACGATCTGTGAACGGACACAGTCCGAACCGTGTTCACACACACAGACAAAAACACACAAATGCTCCAAGTCTGCAATACAGCAGACACACCCACCCCCAGGTCTGCTCAGAAGACACATTTACTTTATCTACACAATCACAAGACACTGGTAACTGGACCTTGTCACAATAATGGAACATTACTCAATTAAGTGCAATTAAAATGATCTACTTCATCAATGATGCCTTCTCAAAGTTTGTTGTATGACTGTTAAGCTTAAAAGGTGGTAAATAAGATTGTCATTAACAATCTGACTTATGACACATGATCACAGACACCTGTTGGGATACCGAAATAGTAACGCCAGTGTCTTAAAATTAATTAAATCCACGGGGAGAAGACTTTTCAGGCAAACATATTACTACACCTCATGCAGACCTCAAAGCCTGGGCCTCGCCCCTGCGCCCTCACCTCCTTCCAGATGTTGTAGTGGGAGAGGAAGCAGCCCAGCTCCCCCTTGGTGAGTGGACGGCCGTGGTAGGGGTCACTGTAACCTGGCAGCATGTGAATGCCCATGTTGTGGATATCACTGACATTCAGAGCTCTGTCACACAAAAAGAGAGTCAAAGATAAGAAGAGACAGTCACGCTTGATACGGCTGCAACTCTTACAACAAAATAGTGAAAAGGGACATTACTGACAACCAAACAGAATCCCTAATACAAATTATAAATAATTTTAGTTTTTGTTATGGTGAAATATTGTTGGATACACACACTAAATGGCCTTCTTAGCATCAAATAAAAAATTGGTACGAATTGGGAGATAAGAACAGAGTGACGGAACTGGTTGGCCACTGTGGGACACTTACTTGCCATCCACAGCAGGAACCACTTTGCAGGCAATCTCTTGCTCGTGCAGAGTCTGCAACATCCTGTCTCTGCGGTCCTTCCTCCTCTTCAGGTTGATCATGAAGATCTGTAAGATTGACCGCATACCAGCATCACCCCTGGCTTAGGGAATGGTGCTTTTCACAAACTTTGGTCTTTATGGAGTGCCAAATACAGTATTTTTAGCTCACTTCAGTTATCAATTCCGTACTTTGGGGTGTGCTACGGCACTTGAGAGTCACAAAGGCAGCCCTCCAGACAGTTTAGTTTGCCTACCATTGATCTAGGACAGGTTAAACTCAACCCACCTCATGCAGGCCTCGAAGCCTGGGCCTTGCCCCTGCACCCTCTCCTCATTCCAGGTGTGGTAGTGGGAGAGGAAGCAGCCCAGCTCCCCCATGGGATCACTGAACCTTGACAGCATGTGAATGCCTATGGCTGCCCTTCCAATGTACTTGATTACAGTATTTAGATGCCACCAGCTTTTTTCCTTGCCATTTTGATCCAGTCTGATGTTATTTAATTAAATAAGGGAGTGGTTGCTGCAAAATTCTGTAATGGAGAGATTACTGGTTTAGTATCCCTGTTCAAGGAACATGGGCCATTCGCCAGCCTGCTTGGCATGACATTGATCTTTTCTTTTGATCTTTGATATTTTCTATTCCTTCCTCACTCAAAGTGCATGCTGACCCGTCAGCAAAAACACCTTGGTCACGATAAACACGATTTATTTTGTCTGTCTTCAGACTCCCTCAGCACCCTCTTACCTCGTCAAAGCCCATCTTGTCTGGGTTTTTTGGGGGTACGGAGATGAACTGAGAGGGCTCTATAGGTGGGTTTCGAACTGGGGGAGAGAGTAAAAATCAGTGCTGTACTTTGCAAATCCTGATTTCACACAAAATCCACAGTAGGGTCCTGACATCAACCAATTTAAATTTGCGAATGTTGTTAATGTGCGATTCGGTCTTGGCTGACGGTGTCTTAGAAGGAAGAAGAGCAGAGCTTGATGAATCTTAATTGAAAGCTGTTCAGGGCTACTTTCAATTCAGTTGTGCAACAGACTAGGATCGCGAGATGAATCTACAGTAGCTTGTGAGTGAACATCTCCCTGCCCCCTGACCAAATACCCACTATGCATCTCAGCAAGGTCTTGTTTTTGTATTGTAACAAACACTCCAGGTTCTGTGGCAAAAGGTGTGGGGAACGACAGGCTGGAGATGACAGTTTTATTGATCTTTATACTACAGTGGGGTGTGCAGGTCACAGAGGCAGAGAGAGAATGTGCAGGCTGGATGTTAAGTTATATTAACTGATTATTTTAATTTAACACTAATTAATACATAAGGCAGAATTACTTATGCCTTTCAACTATCCATACTATAAACTATAGTATTGTACACTATGTGAGAGTATAGGAGTGGACATAGTTATAGACTATTTTTGCTACTGAAGACTGTTCTCTGCACCAAACCCTTACGAATGTCAAGACTCTACTGTATAGTGGTGTAGAATATTCACTAAAAGGATTTCCCTTGCAGTTATTCCTCAGCAGAAAATGG
This sequence comes from Lepisosteus platostomus, assembly GCF_059453375.1. NCBI lineage: Eukaryota > Metazoa > Chordata > Actinopteri > Semionotiformes > Lepisosteidae > Lepisosteus > Lepisosteus platostomus. Next base: position 18,167,088 of record NC_142623.1, read on the forward strand.
CTAGTAAAATCTGGAGTGATAGACACAAGTTGAAATATTGGTAAAAGGAAAAGACTTGCACTATATTTTCATTCAAAGGCAGACCGAGGAACCATTAGGAGAAAAGGCAAACAAGCAATAGCAATATACTAAATGGGGTCACGTCCTGTCAGTTTTCTGCCATTCAATCATTCTTTATTCCACACTGCATGGAACAGGTAAGATGGTTTCACATTCTACAACATATGGAAACACTTCTCTGTTATGGACAGTACAAGTCTAAAGACCTGCATAAAGGACCACTTTTCAAAACCTTCTAAAGGCACATTTTGCTATTTGATAAAACCTGCCTGGTGAGGGAAACTATGTTGACCTGCCTGGGAAGTGACGCAGTGTGAAAATCTTTATTTAAAAAAAAATCAACTTTAGCTTTGAAAGGAGAAGGGTACAAGGGGCCCCAATACAAAGATTCAAAATCCTTGAAGGCAATGGCAAAATCTATTTGGATGTGTTAGTGGACATTTTCAGAATAAACTGAGACACACGAATCAGAGGACATAAGTGGAAACTACGTGGAAGGACATTTCTAAATCTGGATGCAAAGGATTGTGAGGGTGTGGAATAAGCTACCCATGTTGCTGAAGCCCATCCCCTGGATACTTTTAATTCTGCCTATTGTCAGCATGAGAAACGCTTTCAGAGTGTAACTCTAATAGACTGCTGAAAGTTAAACTGGCTACTTGGCTTCGATTTAAAAAACAAAGGACAACACATCCAGATTTAAGGGATTCAGAACAGAAAAGTCTAGATGACAAGTATTGTAAAAGCAAATTTAAAAAGCTACAGAGGAAAGGGATGGCCAACTAAGATGCCCTCTGAATATCCAATTCACGCATCTGGGACAAAGTCAGGATACGCAGAAATATGAAGCTATCAAAGGACTTGAAAACCACGTGGTCAACTTTTGACGCCAAGTCGTCTCACCCATGACTTCCAGCATGGTGTGTAGGAAGCTGTCCGTCTCATCCTGCAGAGTGCCGTGTGACCGCAAGGGAACTGGGAAGAACCCGTAACTTTCTCTGTTGCACAGAAACATCTGAATGTCTGCAAAAGAAACAAAACACCAGAGTGAATCCTGGGAACTCCATCTCCTTTCATGGTGACCTTTCACCTCTGATGCCACGTGGCACAACCTGATCCTGATGACGCAGCGTCAGCTACAGTGGTGAGTGTTCCACTTGTTAGGAAGCAGGGCCCCTCTCTAAACCAGGCGACATGAATATCAGCCAAAAGCAACCTGAAGGGGTTTTAAATCTCTTATTCTCACCTGCCATTTTTGCAGAGAAAGCAAAGACGATTATGTCGTCAAAGGCCCAGGTGTAGTCGGGGTGAGGGGGGTAGAAGGCCAGTTCACGGGACGCCTCTTTGCGAAGGTCAATGAGGAAGGTGGAGTGCACCATGGGAACAGCGAAGCAGCCCTGTCTCTCCTGCTTCCGGATGGGCATGTAGGCCGGGGTGCGCTTGTAGTAACCCTGAGAGGGGCAGGGGGCAGACGGAGAGAGGCACAGAGAAGTCAGTGTTGAAAAGAGACAACGGTTCAGCTGAAAACTGGCTGGCACAGGGCAGCCAGCCTCCACGGGCAATGGAGTAGTCAAATCAACCATTTTTGCTTTGTAGATTGTGAAATTGCATTCATCTGATGTCAATTTAGAAGTTGGCTCCCATACCTACCATATATCCATATATGTGTGAGTCAAAACTGTTCTAAGCAAGTAGCTTTGGCTCTGTTAAGCCAAACTCTGCACCTCCTGGTTTTTGTACTTTCGGAAAATTCAATGACCACCAGTCTGTTTCCTGGCCTGCCATCCTACCTGCGTAGTCATGCCGCACCAGAAGTTGGAGTAGGCAGCTCTGGACTCAAGCATGGGAGCCACGATGGTCTTGTTTTCAGTGATCAACTTCCACAGGACCTCAGGGTTTGTCAGAAGGTTGTCACAGTCTACAATCTGAAATGCAGGGAGAAAAATGGAGTGGCGGAAGGGAACTAACAGCCCTTTTGTGGCCTAACAGCCTGAAATCAAGACGCATGAAATCAGAATTTATTTCACCTTTATTTACACCCCGTAGCACACAACGTCTAAGTGAAAAGGAAACACTCAGTCACTCTGAAAAGTCATATCCAAATAGATTGGATAAGTATAAATATAAAAAGTTTCACACAGTGTAGATTGTCTCACAGAATGCCTGAAAATATGCTACACACAAACCAGTAAAAGATATAAGATACCGATTTCTCACTGCATTCATTTTTTCAGACTCGGAGACAGAGGTTTATTAGCACTGCAGAGCCATGTGTATACCTTATACTTCCTTCCCCAAACAACAGTTCCTGCTGACAGCTACTGGGGGTAAGACACTTACCAGGAAGTAGTCAGCCCACATTTCTCTTGCTGCCTCCAGCGCAGCCTGTCTCAGTTTCATCACGTGTTCATAGCGCAGGTTAGTCCAGTGTTTGGGCCCTGCCTCATCCTCATAAGCTCTAGAAGTAAAAAGGTCACAGTTTTGAGCAGCTGCCCCTAAACACCATTACTTAAGTGCTGTGTCACCTTCCGGATTTTATTTCAATTTCCACTACTGTGTACATGTTCTCCTTTATTGTATAAAACTAAAGGGCAAAAATGTGCTTGATTGAAAGTACAGCATCTATAACATGCTTCTAGTACTGGAGAAGGGTGTTTTTATTATTTAATCCAAAAACTGAGCTGAAATAACCAGGAGCCTTTGACTGAAGGACTCGAACTTCTGATAGTTTAAAAAAGAACTGGAATAAATAACTGAAGTGATATTCAAATAAATGAGCTGATAGGAAAGCACTGTCCTTGCTTGGGTTGATAGGTTTTAAAAAGTACATTGCTGCACAAGAATGAGTCAAGATCTACAGTATGCACAGGATAATTGCTTATTTTTGTCAAACAGGATGTGGCATTTCTGATTAAGGGTACAACCGCAGTGTCCTGACAGGGGACCTGTTCTACAACACTGTGGAATTGGACCATCAACCACTACTGCATCTGTATTTCCATCGCAGGCTCCCGCCCTCCTTACTGTGGCTCCTCCTGCGGTCTCCACTCCACATAGTGGTAGTAGGTCTGCACCTTGATGAGCCACTCACGCAGGATTGCTGTTGTGTTGTCCGAATTGTGGTCGGTTGCCACCCTGTGGACACAAAGAGAAGGACAGGACTTTGGTATTCCAGGACAGGTAATGAGAGTACTGTTCTGTAGGGTGGAAAGGGTTGGGAAAGCATGGGACTGTTATTATTGAAAACAAACATATATAAAGATAAACAGAGCTCCCAGAGATATCAAATTTTGCATCAGTTTTTAAAAGACATTCTAGTCAGATCCAATGCACTGGACTCAGTAATTGCACTGTTGAGATCTTTTGGTTTCTCAAACTTGACTGTAAGAGCTAATGGCTCACTACCCTCGAGAGCAAGGATGCTGACTGTTAAGTCCTTCTTCCTGTAAGTAGGGGTTTCCAATCCTGGTTCGGGTGACCCACACACCTGCTGGTTTTTGTTCCAGCCGGGCCGTCGATTACACACTTTGAACCTTCACTGACTTACTTTCCCAGCTCTAACTGTTGTATTTTGTAAGTGGAATAAAATCCCAAACTTGTGACTAGAAGCAAACTGCAAATATTTCAATGAAGCAGCTTCCTCTCTCATGTAAGGCTTCAGTTATATAATGAAAGTGGGATGGAATGAAACCAGCAGGTGTGTGGGTCACCACATTCAGTTCTCAATTGGGCTTGAAACCACATATGTACATTTTTGTAATGTGTTCAATAGTCTATGTAACTTAATATTTACCCTTTTGTTTGAAAGCAATGCACTTAGATGTACAAATGATGGTTTAGTCAATCCTGCGTAAACGATTTTTAAACCTGGCTAATACTAGCTGGTGTGTGACATACAAGAGGATGCATCGACATCTACTAAAATGAGAATAAAACTCACTCATCACTCTGGTGTATGAATAACAGATTTGTGTTGCAGTGTGATCATCGAGGGTGGCATTGGGGAAACCGAGGAACTCCAATGCTGGTGGGAGTTTACACACAAAGTGTTGTTTATACAAAAATCTGTCCAAATGTGCCCTTGCAACACAGTCAAAAGCAGAACATCATGAAGGATACTGCGCTTCAACCAATCAGGAAGAGTGGAAAAATGAACTTCCTGGGCTTGAAAACAACTGTGCCCCTTAATGGAAACCTTGGAAAAAAATAAATTAATAAACATCAAGGGAAGCAAAATGAGCATCTATTTTAGTGCTTTCTGGGGTCCTGGGAATTTTTAGAGATTTCAGAGTTATGGGTAGATTTCAGAGACATTGCTGTGAACAGGCAATGACTACTATGTTCTCTTCAATGGCAAAGTTAGAGGCAGACCTCCCTGTATAATTGCACTAGGCCGTCCTACATCTAAGTGTGGGTCCATTTTTAGGTCACAGAACCACACAGAGAGTTATAAAAAATCTTTTTATACCCAAAACAGAATAATATTGTTTTTACACTAGTGAGAATCCAATATTGGTTATAGATGTGGAGGCTTAAATATGAAAGGAACAGATTCGACAGAAATTGTTTGAATCCCTGAAGGCCGTCCTCAGGAGGTTTATCTTGACGTGTATCTTCACACATTTCCAGTGCGGTATTTGGATTTTAAACTGTGAAACAGTGAGTGTCCCCCTGAACTACCCAAAAGGGTGAAGGGTGAGTTCCCAGAGTGCTGCTGGTCCATTTCCTCCTCTGCTTGTTCCAGAAAGGCGAGAACCCCAGTTTTTTCCAATACATGCTGTTGCATGTCAGCCAACTCCAGACTCATCACCCTATTCTAAATCAATTCAATAAACAGACATGGTAATAAGATTTCTGCACAGTCTTGCTTCATCAGTACTATTTGTACCTAATACTAGAACCACAAGTGTCCACTAGAAGACAGTGTTCTAAGAATGGCAGATGATAATGTGATGTTAATTTCCTCTGGCGTTGTACTGTCCATACAAACCGTCTTCACGCTCCTATTTATACATTTATCAAATCTGATTCTTTCCCAGTGCTCAATTCCCCTGACACCATTGTTTAAACAGGACAAGGTATTAGACAAGCATCTTATGAACGATTCATTTTATACACGGAGATACTTTTATTTGCTGTGGTTCGCATGCAAAAAAAACCCGAAGGAGGTCAGGAATGAAAAGAACATCTAACAATAGCTGCTGTTAGCTCTGGCTCACAGATCAGGAGGCTACTCTGCTGCAGTAGATCTGACATCACTGCGAGACTCACTGTCGTGAGCTCAGAAACACAGAGTACAGTAGAGGAGTTTATTGACATATGGTTGATGCAGCACACTGGTGGTGGTTGAGGTGGTTGGTGGTCCAGAAAAGCGCTATATAAGTGTAAGCAATTATTATTATTAGTAGTAGTAGTAATAGTAGTAGTAGTAGTTCAGGTGGGTAGCTGCATCAGCATGCGTAGGCTTCAGAGGAACAAGTAATAGGTTTTATTCCATGCTGAAAAAAAGAAGAAAGAAAACACAACGTTTCGGCCATGGAGCCTTCTTCAGGTGTGATGATGATAATCATAATATTATAATTATTATTATATGTACATGTACACTGGAACTCTTATTCCACTGATCTCTCAGGGCATACGCAGTAAAGCAGCCAACACAGTACGACAGACAACCTCACATACTGTAGACAATACATTACAAACATAAAAAATAACAAGAACAATAATGTTGTAGAGAACAATAAATATGTGGTCATGCTGCTGCATGAAGGAGCTGGCTGAGGGAGGTTGCACAAAGTGTGAACACAAAAGTTCAAAATCAACACTTTATTTTAAAGGCATGAGTCTGAAATATGCAGAAGACCAGGGCAGTTATTGCTGTTATGAATAGCTTGTGCTGAACTGGATTCACTTGGTTAACACTATCCAGAGTGATTTCCACACTGTGTACCCCTTCATACAGCAGGATATTTTACTGACATACTTTTCTCAAATGCACTACAGCAACATCCTGCCTGGGAGTTATGAGCTCACCTCTCGACACTCCATTCTCAAAGTCAGTTGCTCACCTGGCCATTTTCTAACCATTTTTATCCAATTCAGAGTCGCAGAGAGCAGGAGTCTATTCCAGCCGACAAGGCAGGATTCCCCGGGAGAGGACGCCAGTCCATCACAGGACACACACAGACATAGACACCCACACACTCACACCAGGGGCAGTGTTCCCAGAAGCCAATATATTGACCGTGGGAGGAAACCCGCACAAACACAGGGAGAACATACAAACACCACGAAGATAGTACCCCAGGTCAGGAATTGAACCCAGAGCCCCAGCACTGTGAGGCAGCAATGGTAACCACTACCGTTCCTCTCCACTCCCTCAAAAGTTAGTTATGTGAAATATAAATAAACAATTACAATATACTACTGTAGTACACTACTTATGCTTTTTGTCTGCACAGGAACCATAAAAGACATGAAAATGACAAAACAAATCAAGCCTTATGCATCTATGAAGTGCTGGATTTCCTTAACAAGAAGCACATCTAACCAGGTTCAGTAGCAGTAGAAAGGTGAGAGGAGAAACGAACAGAGCTTGGCTCAATGCAATCAGTACAGAAACCAGAACGCCTTGAAGTAATGGAAGAGATCCTGGAAGAGGCAGGACACAGGAGGTGCTTCTTTACTGTTAGAGGTACAGACACTCGGATCGGAACAATCCGCTCCCTAAACACCTTTTGTAAACTGGAAAAAAATGGAATCTCTCAAAAACCATCTAGATGGGCTGCCTGGATGAATATCATACTGGCATCCTCCACACATTTGTTAGTTTTCCCTTTGAAAAATGAACTGAGATGCACGGGACTCTGGTTCCTGAAGCACTCTGTGTGTTTACAGAGCACCGCAAGCTGATCCTGTAATTAGCTGCACTGCCAAAACCACAGTCCTCTTGGTTTACATTGTACTGGGAAAGGCACAGGCAACGTGGACATAAATCACAAAGGGCAAGAGAGCCGGCCTGCCTCTCCATAGTTGAAAGCATCACTTAATATGCGACAGCCCACTGGAATTTCAGGTGATGGGCACAGACATATTGTATTAATAATATATTCCTGATTGGAGGTCAAAAGTCCCCCAAGCATTTCATTATCTTTACGCACTGTTTAAATTCCAGTTCTGTCACAGGTTTTCCAAATAATGAGGTTTACAAAAGTCACCTCTCATAAGCTGTACTGCTGCCATCTGCCTACAGGGGCCCCAGCCTTTAGCACAAGATCTTTCCAAAAAACTAAATCTGATCAGCATTGAATGTAGCCATTTCTTGAATATATAAGAATGCTTCTGAAGATGAGGTACTGGCCTAAATAGCCTGTGGCATTCAGAGACATTTGAAAGAGACTCAGATCATTTGGAGGCAAACCAGCTGACCCCAAGCGAGCGGAGCAGACCTGACGTTGAAGTGAACTGTGGGAGGCTAAATCCTGTGCAGCTGGAACACAGCTGGATCAAAAAACAATTTCCCATAAAAGCCACTGTAATTCTGTTTGCAATTAATAGTGGCAATACACTGAAGATGACCCAGGATTGCCTTGCCCAGCACTTCAAAGTTGAGGGTTTGCAACCAATAATAATCTTCGATATAATAAAGGACTTGGGTTTTCTTCTATCATAGTCAATCATGCTTTGAATAAGTTGGTGTGCATTCAGTGGTAGTGAGGCAGAAGCCCAGACCTCTTTTGCCTTTCATGGTCAGACTAAACTGCAGATTTTTAGTCCTGCTGAAAAATGGGAGAGCATGCAGCTCAGTGGAACTGGCAAATATTTTATTACATCCAAGTCGCATTCAAGCTGTTCTTACAGAAGCCCAGGAGGTTACCGCAGTGGGGCTCCTAATATGTTGGCCAGTGAGTGTCGATCTGTGCACAGATTCTAAGTTGCACAGTGGGTGAACAAGTTGATCTTGGCATGAAATAAAAACTGGTGGCCACTTCGTCAGATTTAAAACAAAGCGAGATCAAATCTAAGTCTCCTCTGATTTAAGTGAGTGTTAACTAATGTGTTCTGCAGTCCCAGCAGCACAGGAATGAAAAAGGAAATAAAAATCGGAAATTGCAGTCAGAGAAGCCAAAAGCCTGACACAGGAAAAAACGTTGAGAGGGGAGGTTAACTGCAGATAACGCACTAAAGTTAGTGAGAAATTTTAGGAAGCAGAAGAACAGACTTTTTTTTGCTCGTGTATCAGAACGGCACGGTTTGAGGCTGTTCATTTTTCTGCTGACACAGGAAGTGCCAAGCCAAGCCCTGAGAGAGAAGAAAGAGGAAGTGTTTTCCTTTAAATTAGGTCATGATGATATGAGGATGAAAAATCCATGCCAATTTCAGGTCTTTCTTAGAGCACAACGCACTTGCAGGTGGAAGCAATAAACAGCCCTATAATTATGTGTTTGGAATAACCCCCCTCTCTCTCCACAACACCCACCTGGCCTGTCTCTCAACCCTGACCTTAGTCATGATAAAGTGGGGGGGGCGTCTCACCGGTATTGGGATCAGCGCAGCACTAAACATCGGTGGTGGGGGGGGTTTCAGAGCTGGTCGAGAGCAGGGAAGGGTCAGTCTGGCAGACAGACATGGCAGAAGGCTGCAGGGTGGTAATCTGTGTGTGTTAAGGAAAAGGCTGCTGTGTTGCCAGCATGGATGTGCAGGCTACTGAAGATATCAGTTCAACAGCACTGTAAGAGACTTACTGCAGGTTTCCTCAAATCTAAAGAATAACAACCACTTTTACCATATACTATAGCACCTTTTAAGGTCACTTTCCTATGGATTTATCCAGAGTTCACTATACTTTCCCACACTAAGTCATGATAAAATGATTTGCTGCCAAAGAGCTGAGTAATAATGTCCTCTGGGACATGCTACTGCAACTACGTACTGCATATATAGCACAATACAGTGGTTGAATAGAGAAGAGTAGAACCACAGTGGAGTATGGTGACAATGAAATGGCAAACAACTTGAAGTTTATTATTCTAAGCACTCATAAAGCATTTTCCCCCTCCCCTCCAAGAAAACTGGAATCACGATTTACTTTTCTACCCACCTGAATGACAAACTGCCCTTTTTCTAAATGACTTGGCTTTGTGGCTTCAGCTCTTGGCCCTGCTGAAGAGACAATCAGACATGCACTTCCACTGCGCACAGCTTCTCAGCTGTTTGTCACAAGACATGCTCTGAGCACATTAATGTCAGAAGTGTTACACAACTGACAGGAAAGTTACAGCTGGTGGTGAGGTGTCACTGCAGGCACTGCATTTAAACTGGAAGACAAAGAAAGCCCTGTCTTCCAGTAGACTAATCCTACCATAGAGACGCCCATTAAAGTCTGTGCTCCCATCGCAGTTGGATTATCTCATAATCCAGTTGCCAGGGTTTTCCCTGAAGGATGTCCAACTACATCAGCTGCATAATTTGTTTTCAACCCCTGTGACATAACCAAACATCCCTGTTCCTTCAAGCCTAAATGCTCTTGCTTTTACTTTCCACTTGTAACCTCAGATCTGTGCTTTACTGGAGAACCTAAACCTTCTGGATTGTGGAACTGGCTTTCAAGCAAACTCCTCTAGGGCTACTTCACAGGGACCGAGGAGCCTTTTTTGCAGACCCGTGTCCCAGTACCTGGTAACATCCATGCTTACAGTAAGGATAAAAGGTTTAAAAAGCAGTTGAGTGTTTTGTTTCTGCATGCCTGTATGTGGAAACACCAGAAGGGAAAACTACTGCGGCTGATAGGGTGGAGATGTTTACAAGGATCGGAGAGAACAGGATGTGTCCCTGCCTGATGAACTTTGAGAAGATGTTTGATACTGCTCCTGGAGCGCTGTCTGCATGCATGCTCCCCCCCCCTCTCTCACCATTCACTGAGACTGAGAACTAGACTTAACACAATAACCGTCTTTAACCCAGAACCAAAGGACGTACTTTGAGAGACCATGCCATCTCTGCATATGCTCTTTGCATGAGGAATAGCCATCCCTGATCAAGCAAATCTCAACTGAGATCTTTAAAAGAGATCTTGAAAGACTTCTCCATCAACCTACAGTACTATAAACATTTCCTTCTTAGTATGTTTTCAATTCCCTCACCTCTCTTTTAGTTTTTTTTTTATATCAAGCACATTGAGCTTCTCTGTAATGAAATGTGCTCTATAAATTAAATGAATTATTATGTCTGTATTATCAATCAGTTTATGAACAACAAATGTAATGGCAAATAAACTAATGTGAATGGAACAGCAGGCACTGATTATTTTGTCTAAAAGGAGGATGGATTTTAGCCAACACTAATGCTTTTCTAAGGAACAGACAGCACTGGTCTGAGATTGCAGTCCAATCAGGATTATCTCAATCTCCATCTCCAGCCAAGATAACAAAGACGAGACTAAAGTTAGAGCACAGAAGAAAGGCTGAATGGAACCGAGATGTAAAAGATGGGAATGTTCACGGAGTACACCTTCCCTGGTCCCTGAGATGTGTCCAGGCTGTTGTCATTAAAGAGGTTGCCAAGAAACAGTCACACTCTGGGGGACAAGGGTGGGTATATGGGTTTATAAAGGTCTGTGAATTTGAAAAAAGATTTATTCCAAATAGCAGAAAGCTTACAAAATAAAGGAAAGCTCAACTGAACAGGAATATCAGGTGGTGGTGAATTTGTCCTAATAGTGGAATTCAAAGACAGAGGAATCAATTGGATCACAATTGCTTTTGACACTTTACACCGGTCAATCGTCTTATTATAGTCCACAGTTGGAAAGCAGGGTGAAATCTGGGTAACCCCAGAAAAAAACATGCACACTAGAGTAAAACAAACAATAAAAAACCCAATTACAACATTCTTATAAGAGGGGCCTTATCCCTTCTCCAGAAGGCCTTCAACTCTTCACAGGATAGTATGAATTTTGAGAACTTTGTACGCCCCTGTGCAAGTGAATGGACACTTCCTACACCCTGCTGGTATCTCACACGTACTTGTCAGTGCACGGCATCCTTGTGCTAAATACACACACAGGACGGAGCTACACGAGTGCCACACGCCTTCCCCTCCGTCACTGGCCCTCTTTCACCATTCCAAAAAAACTGTTTCCCTTCATTTGTCATGTTAAGATTTGCTTAAGAAATTAGTTTCCAGGTTATGTCTGGAGCTCAGAGCACACATTACAATAGCACGAGCAAAGCACAAAATGTCTCCATTAAACTGCTTAAATAGTCGTTAAAAAACAAATGGAAAACGGCAAAGCAGCAATGCTAACCAAATCAACACCAACTTATTAGACTTTATTTTCATCGGTCTATAAAAAAATTTAATTGCCCCTCTCTGAATCACCTTGTTTTGTCTGTTCCCACTGAAGGCTGATTACACAAGGTAATAAGGATCTTTGCCAACAGCCACTTAAGACAAAGGTAATAAACATTTTACTGAATTTTGAGAATTAAGGAAGAAACAATATCCAACCTGTAAATCTTTCTGATATTTTAAGGTTTAAAATATTTCATCTGGGGTATGAAGAAAAATAAAACATACTGTACAGACCATTAAGTGATTATACATGGTGCTGTACATAGGACCACTGCCCTTCCCAATTTATACTGATGGAAAAAAGAAACACCTCCTCCTCCACACTCTGGCCCTCCCGTCTGAGTGGAACAGGCTGAAGAGCTACTCATCCGTGAAGAGGACTTGATGGCACTGCTGACGAGTCCATCGCAGCCTCTGTCTGGCCCAAGCCAGTCGGGTGTGAGCAGAGGGCCTCTGACAGGTCGCCTTGCTCTAAGGCCAGCAGCATGGAGCCTCACTGTCCTGTCACTGCGTCACTGTCCGGGCATTGTGTCTGCTAGCAGTTTCAGCAGCAGTACAGGTGGCAGATCTGAAACGATCTCTCAGATGAACCAGTCTGATGTGTTGGTCCTGCTCTAGTGTGGTCACTCGAGGGTGACCGGATCTTGGATGGTCATCTGTCCTGCTGGTCTGCTGAAACCTTCTCTGCAGTCAGGACACAGTGGAGCAGCTTACTCCATAGGGTCGGGCAACACTGGTACATGACATGCCTGCCTGCAGATTGCCAATGGCCCTCTCCCTTGCTTCTGGCGACATTTGAGGCATTACAGAATGCACAGAAAACGGACTAAGTGAGGCCTTTTTCTTGCATTGACCTAAGCTTTGAATGAAGGCCGTTTTAAAGGTGACTTGATCAGGCATTGTCCCACCTGGACCTTGTTGGGTAGAAGTGCACCTAACGAGCTTCGTGTAATTGGCAAGTTGCAATGCCTCACTGCAAAAGCTGTATTGCTCATCAGAGGGCTTAAAACAAATTGACAACTTTTTGTGAAAGAACATAAGCTGTAACTATAATATTCCCATTCCAGAAAACGTTGCGTTTCTTTTTTCCTCATTATATTTAATTGAAACCTGAATTGTAGCTCTCCTGAACTGGCCACCTCTGAACTATAATCTGGTTCAGTCAACCAGAAACATTTGTATCTTATGCCAAACTAGGAGGAAAGTAAACTTAGTAGAAGTGGCAACAAACACAACAGTACTGTATCGGAGGAAATGCCTAGCAGATGACTTCAAAATAAATAATTGTGGAGTGATGCATGCGGGTAGGAAAAGCAAAATATGTCTAAAAAGGAGAAACAACTGACTCAAAGAAGTTACTTATGATAAACAATGTAGGTGTTTATTCCGACATTTTCTGAACTCAGGCTTCTGTTGGATGATCCAGAAGAAACTGATAAATAAGATAGCAGGAGAAATTATTTTTTTCCATAAAAACTATTTTAGACTCTTTATTTCCCATTGGTCCATAACTAAGAGGCTGTATTAGAAGAGTGTCATACACCTAAATATGGATAACATATTTTAGAACCACTGATGATACTCATTATGGTATTATACTATTTTTCAAGGTCTATTTTTACTGTCCTCATATTGATATCACCATAGTAGTACATGAAAAGAATTATGAAAATAAACCCATACGGTTTTTAGGTTTTTCAAGTTTCCTTGCAAAGAATGGATGTTTACTTGGTAGTCATCTATGATGAAGATGCTCCGTTTATAAATCCTTTTTGTTTTCTAGACAGTGAAGGGAAGCCATAAAGAACATATTCCTATTAAAATTGTTAAATGTGGATAATGAGCTAGAAAGATCTGAATACGAATATTGAGGAGAGTTTTTGTCAGGATGCTCCTATAAATATGCAATTGTTCTGGAATCAGTCTAGAAAAGAAAGAACATACATAGTATATTTAAGGGCTTAAAAAAAGTACAGCTCTGACAGTGTAAAAGAACCAAATTTGTTTTAGTCTTGACTCTTGAACAGAGAAGACTGAGAAGAGAACAGCTACCATTTGAATACTGAATCCTCAAAGGTATCGAGAAAGGCAGCACAATGGACTTCAAATTTGACACAAACACAAACCAGAACAAGTGGAAACTAGAGGAGAGCACTTTTTAAAAAAAAATCAGGGGGCACATTGTTTACACAAAGGATTGTAGGAGACTGGCACAAGCTATGCTACCATGTTGTTGAAGCAGGTAAACTGGCTTCTGTCATGAAACAGCAGGGTGAGACCCTTGAGTCCATTAGTTACTACAGGTCTCTACGTGAAGGGCCAGATGGCCCTTAGTAAATGAGTTAAACACCTGCGCTTGTTCATAAAAATCCTTCAGCTGACAAGTCAACCATTTCAGTCAGGATCATTCCAAACCCGTCCCATAAAACCTCATCCGAAGGGAGAAAGAAACTGCTTCACCTGGCTCTTCCTGCACTTTTACAACACTGCAGGACAAGTTTCATGCCTACAAGAAAAAGACCAGGAGTGTGATGGCAACACGCTGGTGGCACTGTCCTCAGATTTTTCTGCAATCGACAGCTATGACTGGCATTCTGTCCAAAGTGACAACATCAAATTGTTATGTAAATGTGTTTTCTAGGACATTAACAGTTTGCTAACACGACAGTCAATTGAAGATGCCCCCTTTTAAAACCTATGCTTCTTGGCTAAGCTCTGCTTTGCCGTGATCTTTACTGGGAATTTTCGGCTTTCTGAGGGGAACGACCAATATCGTTTTCATAAATCAAGGTGTAGGTTGACATGCTAAGTGTGCGTGGATTCCATTTTGACAGGCCAGATGGGAATACCTGTAATCCAAGAATATTAAGAACCCAGCAAATTTAAGCTTGTAAAGCATTTTATAGAACACCTGGAAAAAATCTGCAGCACCAGTCATACACTGGAAACATGTCTGAATGTATACAGGCAGCAAAACAGCACTTACTCTAGACAAGATTAAGCAATAGAATTTTGTTTTGACAAAACTCAACTGCACTTTTCACGTGAAAGGAAATAATACTAGCATACAACAAGCGACAAAAATAACATTTAATAAATTGCATTTTATTGAAATAACCGAAGCTTTTGAATATACTGCACCTGCAGACAGAAGTCTGCAGCAAATAAACAAGACTCTTACATATTTGCTAGAAACAATATTCCAGCTCTTATAAGCTGTCTGTGAAGAAATACCAGGGCAGAACACTGTGTCAGTCGGCACCACGGACGCCGACAGGAGAAATTCATTTCCTATAACCTCACTTGCTGCAGGGCCAGTCTTGTGCAGAGACATGCATCGGCACGTGCTAAATCCTAAACCTCGTTCGCAAGAACATTCATTTAGGTGCCAATGAGCCAGATCTTGAACTGTATCCCCACACCTCCCAAAAAAGTACTTTGAGCCACACAGGACTGCTGAAAACATCATTACAAAAGACTATGGTGAAAAGAAGTCTGAACACTGTAATTCATACTGAGGGGACAGTGGCACAGTGGTTAGCATTGGTGGCAGCAATGGAGCCCTGGGTTCAATTCGAGACCTGGGCTGCTCTCTGTGTGGAGTTTGTATGTTCTCCCAGGGTTCACATGGTTTTACTCCAGGAGCTCCGGTTTCCTCCCACAGTCCAAAGACACACTGGGAGGTTCACTGGCTTCTGGAAAAACTGTCCCTGGTGTAAGTGTGTGCATGACTGTTTGTGTCTGCCCTGTGATCGACTGGTGTCCTGCACAGGCTGTGTTCTGTCTAGAGCCTGTTACTTGCAAAGATCTGGCTCCCCCACAACCTTGAACTGGATATAGCACAAGAACAAAAGCCAAATTTAGATCCACAAGTTCTTAACAACTACAGGCTTGTCTCAAACGTCCCATTTCTATCTAAAATTCTTAAGAAAATAGTTGTGGCCCAACTTCAGTCGTATCTGGACTCAAATAATGTACTTGAGAAGTTCCAGTCTGGTTTCCACCTAGGCCACAGAACTGAAACTGCATTAAATAGAGCTGTAAATGATATTCTGTTAGCTACTGATGCGGGGAATGCAACAGTGCATGTGCTTCTAGATCTTAGAGCTGCCTTTGACACGGCTGATCACTCTGTTTTGTTACAAAAAACGCTTGAGTTTGAGGTTGGCTTATGTGGAACCGCCACCTAAAGTGGTTTACTTCATATGTAACTAATCGTTTTCATTATGTTCAAATATTTAATTAATGTACTGCTTCGTCAATGTCACCAGTTCAATTTGGGATATCACAGTGCTGGGACCAATATTGTTCTCTATGTACATGCTGCTGCTAGATAGGATAATACAATTTTTTTAAAAAAATTTATTCATACTCTGACGACACTCAAATTTACATTTCGTTTACACCTAACGACAACTCGTCTATTATCACTTTACTTAATTGCATTAATGAAGTAAAGACTTGGATGTGTGAAAACGTTTTGCTACTCAACTCTGATAAAACTGAGGTTCTGTTGTTTGGAGGAAACAATACTGACAGGACTACCATCACTTCAGCACTTAATTCAGAGGATTTTGCCTCAAAGACTCAGCTCGTAACCTTGGGGTCATATTAGACACAAAGCTCTCGTTTAACTCTCATGTTAAAACAGTATCGAAAACATGCTTCCTACAGTTAAGAAATATTGCAAAACTAAGGTAGTTTCTCTCCACTCAAGACAGAGAAATTAATACATGCTCTTGTATACAGCACGTTAGACTACTGCAATGCCTTACTATCAGGGAGCACACACCACTCTTTCAACACCTTACAGCGAATTCAGAATGCAGCAGCTAGAATTGTTACTAGGAGCAGAAAGAACAACCATATAACACCTATACTTCTGCATCGGAAGATTTCAAATTGTTTTCGTGCACATTATGAAGCATGCTGACAAAACGGAAAGGCGACAGGATACGTCTCTCAGGAGCAGTGAGTAAGGGCTTGCACTACTGCCTCAACCCCTTTGCCAACAACTGCTCTTTTTCCGACATTTTGGGACATGCTCTTCCATTGCCTGCAGGGGCTACGTGCCTCGGAACAGTGTTAACAAGATCTAAAAGAAAAATCCAAAACATCCGTCCCAAAGCCTCCAACATCCCTTTGAACTGAAGGTTTATAGCAAAGACTGCTCTCGTCTCATCTACAGCACAAGGGGCTCTATTAGCAGAGTGCATACACCAATATAGGACACAGCTGCTGGGTCACATTACATGTGGTCCCTGGAGCCGGAGCAAAGAATACCTGGCATTGTGTGTGGTTCAATGGGAGATGTGTGATGACAGCCAAGAACCTTTTCCCTCAGACAATGATATTTGGAGAAAACAGCCATCAGAAACACTGGCCACCCTCTAAACACTCTATGATAAGAGGGAGTACTACTTTCACAAATACTGCCACTAAGGAAAACTGCCAATTAAAACATTTTACATCTTGTAAAACAGCTTAAAGAGCAGGCTTAAAAAATCTGAACAGTTTAGCTATGACTCAATGCTACTACCCAGCCAAGTCATCATTTATTGTGCTCAATGCTTTCAGAATGTAATAAAGCACACAGATCATGTACCCAACACAAATATTTATCTACCATAATGTAACTTAATATAAAAGTGAGTGGTTCCTCTTTCTTAATTAAAATAATTAGAATTGCTTACACTTTTATAGTGCTTTTCTGGACACTCCACTCAAAACACTTCCACCACCTGGATGATGCGACGGCAGCCATAGTGCACCAGAAGGCTCACCACACATCAGATATCAGTGGGGAGGAGAGCAGAGTAATGAAGCCATTTCATAGATGGGGATTATTAGGAGGCCATGATTGGTAAGGGCCAATGGGAAATTTAGCCAGGATGCTGGGGTTACACCCCTACTCTTTTTGAGAAACGCCCTGGGATTTTTAATGAACACAGAGAATCAGGACCTCGGTTTTACATCTCATCCGAAGGACAGCGCCTGTTTACAGTATAGTGTCCCCGTCACTATACTGGGGCATTAGGACCCACATGGACCACAGGGCGAGCACCCCCTGCTGGCCCCAATAACTCGTCCAGCAGCAACCTTAGTTTTTCCCAGGTCTTCCATCCAGGTACTGACCAGGCTCACACCTGCTTAGCTTCAGTGGGCTGTCAGTTGTGAGTTGCAGGGTGATATAGCTGCTGAATAAAGAGATCTTTTTGTAAAGAATTCCAGGCAGGATCTATGTCCCTGACTGGGCAGAATTTTTGTATCTGTTTTTTCCAACTGATCTTGGAGATAACCTTAATCTTCTGGCTTGTTATGCTGCCTGCATTGATCCCTTAACTGGCTTAATGATTAGACAATATTGATTAAGGGAAGCAATGTAAAAACCACAAACTACTATGCAGGACCAACAAGGCTATAAGCACAAAATTAGATATTGCTAATCTAAAAAGTTGAAATGCATGCAATTGGAATACTCCTCAGAAACCAGAGGTAGTGAACTAGTTCTGAGAGTGATGCGTTGCCTTTCTTACTTTCTAGCTGATGGGGTAGAGCAATTTGAAAATGGAAAAAGAGGAGATTATTATGGGACAAAATATACTGTACAAAGACACTGCCAGGAGTTAATCCAGTGAACTTTAGGATCAACGATGAAATGAGAATCCAGGGTGCAAAAGCAAATCAAGAGGTAGTGCATGTAGATCTGAGAACCAAAAGATCATCTTTACACGAAGTGGGGTGCACATCCACCTTGTTGAACCTGACACCATCACCTCTTGCAAATCACAATAATATGAGATCCCTGGATTAATCATGGAGAGAACTACAAACCAGGAAAAGGAAGATGGACCTATAAGTGTTCCCATTCATAAACTATTTTTTTATGTTAGAAACAAACAACACTTTAAGATCCGACTTGAAACAGATGCCCACTTTAAGAATGACAAGAAAAATGACAAGATACTCACTAAACTAAGCAAATTAAATTGATCAGAGAAGGTCGAATTCTAAAACAATGCTCACTGTACAGTAATGCAGAGAAAAAGAGGATGCTCGAAGTCTCTGAAGTTTGGAGTTTGACATCTTGGGTCTGGAGGAAATGGGTCATAAATATTCATCTTTCAGCTATTAAAAGGCTTCTTGAGGCCGAGGTGAGGTGAGCAATGAGACACACAGCTTCTTTTGTATTGCGCACACAGCCAGTGTGGAGAGGAAACCAGGACTCCCCCGAAGGAAAGAGGCAGAGCTCCTTCACAGCGCTGTTTCAGGTTCCACAGTTACATCAGCCCCCAGAAAGCCCAGTCGCGGGGAATATTCTGGCACGCTTCAGACTCGCAGTCCAGGCCCACACAGCCTGATCGCCCAACCGTGGCCTACAACAGCTAGTGTAGCCAGGCCCTGAAGCACTTCAGAACAGAACACGCTCTTAAAACCATTGGCAACACTTGAGGCTGCTTCAACCCAAGAGACCTGCTCACTCCTGCGTACAGCAGCACACGATAGCCAGCAGAACGCTTGGATATGTGGCAAAAGTGTGCCAGCTCCAGCTAAGGTAGGTGTTAGAACAACAAAACATGCTTGCAAGATCCGGGAGTGCTATATTCCCTTTGCGCCATAAAATAGAGACCTCTCCATGCTGCAAGTGCACAAAGAGCAAGCACAACAGAGCCTGGACCGAAATGTGCGGGACTTCTGCTGATTTTATCAAAACAAGCAGACATTTCTTCAATTTTAAATAGGAAAGAGGCTCAAGGAGACAGCAGCTGAAGCAAGACGGCAAAGGTACAAGTAGAGAAGAATTCCAGGGGGGGAAATTAAAGATTAAAATGACTTTTCCCAGCCCAAATAAACCTCTAGTTCTGCCTTAGAGCAAGGAAGGCTGGGAGCATTTGATTCTGGGATCTAAAGGACAATTTCTTTGGTTAATCTAATGCCCAGTGAAGGGGGGAAAAAATCAGGTTTGTCCATTCATAATATCTGGGCTTGGCGACAGTTCTGCGGCGTGAGATAACTACCACTGGGTCTTTTATTCCACTGTAATTACACGCTGGTTGCTGAAGGCAAAGCACCACAGTTCTGCCAAGCAAAAAGTAAACACGGTCTACATGGCATTCCAACAGTCCAGTCCGAGCCACAAACACAGGGACTGAGTGAGGAAACCTTTAGTTTATTAGACCTGAACTTTCACACCTTGTCTCACCTGTGTTGCACCCTATTCACCACATCATCGCAGATACTGCAAAACACTTGAATTGTCGAAGACAGCCAGTTCATTTTAGAAGGAAGTTACAGTAGCTACAGCAGGGTTTCACAATGCTGGTTCTGGAGACCCACAGGCTGCTACACTGCGTTCCACCAAGCACAAATAACTAACCAAACAAAAACCTAACAATAGGTTCAATTCAAACTCGAATCGTTTTCAGGTCCTAAGCAGGCAGTAGGTTGCCTTTTAACTACTGCGTTGCGCAGATCAAAACAAAACTTTTGAGTAGAAAACTAAACTTGGAAAAGTTCTAATCAAGCAGTTGGATTGTTGGATTCATTAAAGAGATCAGCTGCGGTGAATCCAGCAGGTTTGTGGGTCACCGGGACCAGGATTGGATACCCCTGTCCTATATTCCTAAACTTTGATTATTTCGTACATTCATAGACATATAACTATTGTATCTATATTACGGAAAGTGATAAGCAATTAGGTGATAAGCTTATTGCCTTCAATACGAACTAATTAGTTGTGCATCCTCATCAACATTTCAAACATGCCAAACAACACGAAACCGACCGAGTGTATTTTACACAGTCCGTCTCCTCCGCTTAACACGTTTCAACTACTCACGGATACAAACACGCCAATACTTTATTCTACCGCTGTCACCAAAGTATTAGTCATACCAGGTGCGTTAAACTCGAGCAAAAGTTAAAATTTCACATTTTGGAGCATTTCCAATTTTGGAGCATTTTTTTAGGATTTGCGTTAAATTCGAGCAAAAGTTAAAATGTAAAATTCTGGAGCATTTCCAAAGAGGTCCCGCGATTTACACGTAGGCGACGTCGCGGATTCCCCTGAATGGTAATGAAATCCTCCTGCGTCTGAGGCTTTCGAACTGTAACTGAAACGAGGGATTGTTTCCATTATGTAGTTCATATAAACCTGCAATGGGTTTTACTCTGCTTCTGCCGCAAACCAGAAAACCGTTTTAGAAAAATTAAGAGGTGGATCGCCTCCAAGTCACACCGAAGGACGCTCGGCTGAGACCTTATTTAAATGAATGGTTAACGCCTGGAGTCATTTATATTGGAGGGCTGCTGCTGGAAACTTTTAAGGTTTTATTTGAATACCGCTCGCCAGGGTGCCTTTCTACGTTCATGTTTTAAGTACAGTAAAAGTGTCCCTCTCATATGATCGTTGTACGTCGACATTTCCTCTTTTCAAACAGCCTGCATGTGTCGTTTTTGTCCTCCCCAAAGTATTTTACTACTATAAGGAATATCGGTCCTAATGAGTTCTCTTAAATTCCCTTTCGTTGACACGATCATATAGACTTATCAACGGAAAAGTCTGCAAATCTGCACTGTTCACCTCATCACGAAAGGACGGAGTGAAAACGGTGCCTTTTTTCCAGGTTCCGAACATGTATCGGCCTGGTTTTTTAATAACTTAAAAAGGAGCTAAAAGCAGCTGCTCCGATGCGCAAGAGCACGGATGCGCTGTTCCCCTCAAGACAGCTTGTGAGATGATTCACACGTAGATACACAGCCCCCGAGGGAAAAGCAAAGCGATCCGCTAAAATCCACTGCACTTAAACTCTATTACCTTCAATTACTAAATCATACATCAGATTTCGATGCTCAACTACCACACTTGCTCAAGTTACTACAGATACAGCGAGGAACGAGAATTATATGGTAAACTACAGTAACCCGTTATTGCATGTGGACTACTAAACTTTTTTTAGTTACTTCACTCACGCGTTAACAGAGATTTAAAACCTCACGATATGCAGGCACCTAAGTTTTTATCTGGACTGTGCTGTTTCACAAAAAACACTTTCTATAACGTAACTCCCAGACACTGCAAATGCTGCCCGCGATGCATTAACGTTTCTTGTTTCTGATAACTGCGAGATAACTTTAGGAAAAGTTCGAGTCACCCAATTTCGTGTTTATTAAAAAGTCATGCATGTGGCATAATTTCCCTCGCTGATACTATAATACTGAGCTAGGACAGTGGACCTCACCAGCCTGCAGTGATGTGTCAACAGCATTCCAACATTTTAGCAAAAGTTTTCATCTTACAGCTCCAAGAAACCCGCATCTCCTTGCATTTTCACTCTGCTTTACTACATTAAAAAAAACCCTTTTTAAAACGCTCTCCGGTTTCGGGCTTACCACAGGGCAATCCGGTCTTTGGGAAAGTTGAGGCGCTCTATAGTCGCCAGGAAGTGCGGCAGGGAGTGAGCCGAGTTGCGGCAGATGAGAGCGAGGAGCACCCTGGGTGCGAGCAGCGGGGACTCGGGGCTCCAGCGCTCTTCGGGGAAATATCCTCGGGCCGGCCCAGGGATGAGAAGCGACAGCAGGGCAGGCAGCAGAAAGGGGAGCCGGAACATTGCAGACGAGGGTTTTGGGGAGGAAATGCCAGCAGGGAGACGCACAGCAAACGGAGAGTAAGGTTGACGAAAACGTTATCCACGATTTACTGACCACCGACAAAAATACAACGCCGCAGAGCGTTTTTTTGGCGTTAAGGGGGAAGACGTTATTAAAGGGGAAAAAAACTTCCTTAAAGGGGAAGTTCGGCTATTTTACGTTTTGTGTGTGCAGATAAAAAGGAGAAGTTTCCTTTAAAGGTGTTTTATCCGCCTCGAGTGGAAACGGTATGTACTAAGACGGAGAAGAGAGAAGAGAGATGGTTTAGTTTGTGGAGTAAAACACTGTCAGTCATTTTTAAGTATTATTTTCCAATACAAATTCATTACCAAAGCTCATCCTTACGTACATCAAGCCTTGAGCGAAAGACACGACACCATCATTCCATATAGGACCCATAGGAACCAACGAACTCCAGGATAGGTTTTTTGATGCCAGACGTCTGTCTTACTAACTCAAATCTTTAAAGGATTTTGTTGCATAGACAGATCGGAAGTACCGACCGGGAGCCAAATGATATCCAGAGTAAATTAAACGTTCGTTTTAAAGTAGAACCTAAATACCAGAATTAACTTCACAAGGTGCTTCTCCTTTAGTGTTCATGTTACATTATCAAAACATACTCGGGCGCTGAATCTAGGATCAACTTTATTTTTTAATACAAGAAGCGGCATTTCAAAATCTCTTTAATTTTTATCCCTCCCTTTAAGAGAATCCAGGTGCAGATCGCGGCGTTAAATTGGAATGTGCCAGAACGTTCTGTGGGCGTGGCGAAGGCAGCTGATTGGACACTTAAGGGCTGAAGAAGGTCTTGGTGGGATGGGCCACTGTAGGCGCAGTCTTATTAGTCCCAGTAGAATAATAAACAGGCACAGCATTTCACAGCACTGGACTGTTAGTGAGTGTGTATTCGTGGGTATTTATGAACAAATCACAGGGCTTGATTGTTTTTGTTAAAAAAACTTTCCTATTAAACGTTCTTTTGATTAACTAATCCCCTCTTAGTTTTCCGTTCGATTTAGAATATTAAAAACCTCTCCAAAAACTGTTAAAATCTTAATTACAAAATTACAGATCTATAAAAGAGGAATTCTGAAAACAGGGACATAGCTTCGATTTTATTTGTTTACACATAAATCCGAAAACTGAGCTGGACTCTCCCTGAAGTTATTTTAAGAGAATTGCTTGTTTTTACACTGGACGAAAATACTTTGCGAGGTAAGAAAGTTGTCAGCATTCACTGAGCCAATATATACAAGGTACATCCTCAGGCAGGGGCCATGCTAATATTGTATTGTTTGTATTGTAGACCTGGAACAAGTTAAATGTAAACCCTTTTTGTGGGTGATTTGTTAAAGTTGTAATTCAGAGATGCATGTGGAACACAAATCAGAATACCCATCAGCCCTCAGGGTCCCGAGCTCCCTTTATTGATCAATTTCTCACTTGTTGTCCTCACCTTTAATAACAGGGGATTAAGGGTGACCTGTAATACTGATGGGTTGGGGCTCCTCAGGACCATAATCTTTGGGGATCTTTGACCTTGATAACCAATAATAAAAGATTCTTACAAAAAATGATGAGGGTCATTCAAAAAATGAATTACTGTAAATAGGAGTTTCTATCGAACCACTGCTCACTCAATACAAAATAAAGCAGATGTTTTCAAAAAATAATTCCTTACACTTAAATGGCACTTTTCTGGACACTCCACTCAAAGCGCTCTACAGGTAATGGGGACTCCCCTCCACCACCACCAATATGTAGCCTCACCTGAATGATGTGACAGCAGCCATATTGTGCCAGTACACTCACCACACATCAGCTATCAGTGGGGAAGAGAACAGAGTAATGAAGACAATGTATAGATGGGGATTATTAGGAGGCCATGATTGGTAAAGGCCAGGAAGACATTTTGGCCAGGACACCAGGGAAACAACCCTATTCTTTTCGAGAAATGCCCTGGGATTTTAATGAGTCAGACAGTGAGTCAGGACCTCGGTTTTACATCTCATCCAAAGGACAGCGCTGGGGCTTTAAGACCCACACAGACTGCCCCTACTGGTCTCACTTACACCTTTCCCAGCAGCAACAGTAGTTTTCCCAGAAGGTCTCCCATTCAGGTATTGGCATTGACTAGACTCACACCTGCTAAGTTTCAGTGTGTTGCTAGTTGTGAGTTGCGGGGTGATATTTTTAAAATCCTTAAAGTAGAAGGACAACGAAGTTCCAATGAAATCATTCCCACAAGGTGTGCCTGTCAAGATTTACTCTAACGGCAGTTTTCTAAAATTAAAAAATATATAATTTCCAAAGCCAAGTCCGTTTTATGGAGAGTTTCTGAGTTGCTGTTTAAATCATTTCACTAGGTCAGAGAAAGCTTGCTGCTCCAGTTCCGAGTAAGGACTGGTTTTCGTTCTCATTAGTTGACTCCTTATGTCGGTGAAGAGGAGAGATATGGCTTTAGCCTAATTGTTTTGCAACCCATGTGATTGTAGATTAACAAAGCTTGAGAAGGGTGTGTAAGGGAATGTTTTTCCTGGGTGAAAGTTAGAAAAATTGCACATTATGGTCAAAAATAAAACAGTCAAAAATATTCATCCATCTATCAATTTTCTAACCTCTTCATAAAATTCAGGGTTATGGGGGACCCGGCCAGCAATGAGCACAAGGCAGGATACACCTTGGATGGGGCGCCAGTCCATCACAGACAGTAGTAAATTTGCTAATACTAATTTAAAAATTAATGTTGGTCCACTCCAAAGTGTAATCAATTTATAAATGCACCATTGTATTTAAAAAAAAAACCAGGACCCTGAACTTTTTGTACCAATGCAGTTGAATATCACAGCTCCTGGAAATACTTCAGTGAGTGGATTTTTATGACTTGAAAGTGAAGACAGGGTTCTACTAGACTTCTGTTTATAAAAACTACAGGCAGAGATGACACTTCTGTGTGTCCGCTGCTGTTTCATTACTGTAAAGTTACCTGTAAATGGCTCAGTGAGATTTTTTTTTCACAAATGCAATATTGGCACATTCCAGTAAGCATGTAAACTGTTTTACTGTCAGCTCCTCGACCAAACTGAACAGTAGATCATTCTTCTATCGATGGAGCACATTGGACATTACATGGTGAGAAACAGTACCTGAGAATGCAGAATAAGGAGTTGCTCTCATTCCACTTCACATATGGTCTATATATACACACACAGCTGGGAGATGTCTGCATTGTAAAGACTACATCCCGCCACCCACATCAGACGATAAGCAGCTGTTCAGACGGCCTAGAATTTACAGTCAGAAATAAAAAAAAAGTTCTGCAAAGAGGAGCAAAAAAAGAGAAACAAAACTGCATTTCCAAATACAAATCTGGAACTGCTGTAACATAATGCCGGCATACTATTTAATTTGCCAGAGAGTGATTCGGATTTCGTCGTCCCACATTCCGTGGTTTTGGACTGCTGCTGTTCTCTGTGATGTAATTATGTCCAGAGCAGTGAATGAAAACATTGGTTAGGAATGAAGCAGAATTCTGTAGAAATTCCAGAGAAACTCGAGCCAGGCTCTGGCAAATACAGTATCATATTAATAGTAAAAAGTTAAGACACGTTTGGCATGACTGTCTGAAAAACCAGTTTCTTCTTAAAATTTTCATCGTGTTTTCACTAGATGCCATGTACTAGTTCTGAAACGTCTGGAAGGAAGAGATTGGTGATTTCTAAACCCCTATACCTTTAACAGCTGTTGTTGATATCATCATAAAGCTGGTGTGCACTGCCCCCCTTTGGCATAATGCTGTATTGCAACTCGCTTGCAGATTGATTATTATGATGGCATTTTGGTGCTATAAAATGACTGCAAGCCCACCAGCTGTATCTCCAGCATGTTCTACCATTTTAAAATAACTTACATCTCTTAGGAAGGTATAGGTAGAAATAACGTATTTATTTCAGTCTCTAGTTAGAGATACAGTATGGTTCTATAATCCAAAGTAGAACAGAAGATTAAAAATGGAAGTTAACAGCCTGGAGCTTAACTGGACAGTTTGAACAACATCTGGATTTCAGCATTAAACACTGGTTTGACATTTGACTGACTTCACACTCTCAAAGAGACCCGTTATACTGTCAACCGCTAAGCAAAATATTTCAAAAAGTTCAAAAACAGAAAAACAATTTTCTCAGTAAAAATACATTAAAACTGGGACTAAAAGCTTTTTAAGGTACAACAATGTAAAATTCCTTTACAGCCATCTTTCTGTTGAAAAGGTGGATCTTTCATTCATAACTCTTGGCTAATGCAACATTTTCAAAACTGTTTTTTTACCTACTGTACATTAGTCATAGCTCCCTAAAAGCATGTCTATTTGTATGACTTGTTGATTTCTTGTATAAACCCTTCATTTCATTTTAACTAAATATGGCAAGAGTTTCATTACCATCCCACAACTAATTTAAACAAATTACCCTTCAGCCTGAACAGCAGTGATCTCCTGAAACTCTTGTACATTTCAAATCGAAATGTTTTAGGACATGCAGTTTATTACACTAGGAAATAATAAATTAAATCAGCTCTCAACAAACAAAGAAACAATTGAAACAAACAACCCAAACTATAAATGTAAATATGCCTTATAAAGGATTCCCTATTAAAGTAAGAATAAAAATAAGAGCTCTCTAGGGCATTAGGTAACAGTAAATGACCATTAAAACATCCGTCCACTCTACTGACATGTCTCTATCTGTTTCAGGCAGTTGACTGCAGGGTCTTCTGTGCTGGTGCTCCCAGCATGCATTGCGAGTCCCATGACTCTAGCTGGCTGTGTGCTCAGTCACGTCAGCCCATTGCAGCCTGCATGTGCTCGTAAAAGAGTTAAAATCTCCCACAGTGTTGAAAAGAACTGACATTACTGGATGAAGATCCACCTGGGCCGGTATCTCCTGGAGTGCGTTTTAGGCAGGACTGAGAACTGGCCAGTGTGAGAATGGGAATGTGAAACCAGTTGGTCAGGCCTTTTCTCCTCCCAAGTTCTCGACTCTTGTTTCTCTGCCACCAGTCCCTAGTCCTGAATCTACCTGAATGATACTTTCTTGGGCGGCCTCTTTTATTGATCATTGAGCTCAGTTTGATATTACTGTTTGCCACTCTCTTTCAGCGTTGTCAATAGTCCATATCTCCCAAAACACTCCACAATGAAGAGGTTCAGTGCTCTCCCCTCTATGCACATGGCATAGTGCCGGAATTAGAACTCTGAATTACACATCTGGGATTTTTTCTCTGTAGAACGTTGTCTAGAATAGCCACAATATCCTTATGTAATGCACTGACTAGATTAGGACACACTATCCTAAGTGATATTGCACTTGTAAAGTCTTAGAGTGTCTTGATGATTTTGATTACAGCATTTTCTGCTTAAAATAAAGCACAAGGGCAACATTTAATGGAGTGGTTGGTACAATTTATTTAATTTAATCCTTCATGCTGGTTGATGGGTTGTCTTGGGGATCCATACTAATGTTGCACAGGTTTCACTGCACAGTGCGTTAGAGATTGGTACTGCACTACTGTTCATCTCCACAAAAGCTTCAATGCTAAGAAGCTGTCTGAGAAACCATTTATTTTAATGTATACATGGATATGTAAAAGATAGTAAAAAGTCTCAAGGAATTTGACAGTGTGGGACATCTTCGGGAAACATTCTGTTTGATTTTGCCCAGACTCAAATTCTTACTGCTGCTTTCCTTCAGGAAACAGATGCCGATCTTTGCCAGTGCCAACCAGAGAGATATAGTCCCCATTCAGCCTAGAAGCTTGCCCTGCTGTAGTGAAATCTTGCATTGAACTGTCCATGTTTGAAACAGCAACCCTTCTTCCTTTGTTTTGTCCCCATTGCCTCTGGTTTGGACACATCTGATTGGTGGTGAACTCTGGGTTCCCAGCATGCACTGGGTGGCACATGGCTCTGGTTTTCAGGTTGTCAGCTTGCTTGGTCATGCTATTGTCTACTGTGCTGTCCTCAGTGCTGGTCCATAGGTTCTCATAGGAGCTGGTACTTGATGTAAGCGTGGTGGAGCCCGAGAGCTGACTGTAGGACCTGTCTCGGGAACTTGCTGGCCATACACTGTATGATTGCTCAGGGGTGTTCAGTAAAGCCAGGCTGGGACAATGCAAGCTCAGTTTGTACTTCTTAGGTGTGTCCTTGAGAACTGTAATAGAATGGAGCCGCAGTCAGTGTCCTAGCAATATACACTCAGGCGGATGACATGCAGCTTCACTAAAGCACCTCATTATTTGACATTTCTGAGCCACTCTACCAAATCTAAAGCCTTTGAGTTCATTAATCTTGACAAAATATATAGTACAGTAAATGATACACAGCCAGCTTTTTAAATTAGCCTTACTGTATACACTTAGAATATTTGCAGAAATACATTTGCCAGATTCACAGATACAGTTCTTCAAAATTACCACTTTTGAGTGGGGAGCAGGTTGCTAGGTAGCCGCAAGAATTTATTCATTTATTAGTGAACATAGTAATTGTTATGGCTTAGTTAGAATTAAAAAATAGCTCTTCACCTCAGAACAATATATTTTTTTGAGAATTATTAGTTCAAAAAAGTAATTCACAGATGTGAAATCTGAGAGTATCTTTAAGTGTACTATTAAGAATGACAGTGGGTCACAGCCTTACTGACATCTGACCTCTGGCCTTTGGGTTGCAAGCATTATAGGGCTATAATGAGCCTATGAGTCAGTCTTTGACATTTAGTTTTCAACAGAACTAAATGCTCTACATGTGACATAATACTGCATAATTAAACTTTTTGGTATTAATCTAATGTGTGTATATTCTTTACCACTTACAAAAGTTTTGGCTTTCAAATGTGGTTCCTTGAAAATCTGATCAATTTTGGTGTCTTCCTGTGGTTTAACTGTGCTTGGTACATTATTGCTCCTGCTTAACAATGGATTTTCAGTTTGTGCAACTTTTTACTTCCACACCTCTGTTCTTAACTGTTAATTCAGTGTTAATTTTTCTCACTATCATGGTATACCAAACTTACATTAGATTTACATTTACATAGATCTACATTTGGATTATCTGCTTTGTCTTCACACGATCCTATTTTTGGTTTGGAACAGCATGTAGTCGGGACTTTCTCAGTCAAACCAGCCCTTAACAAGACAGTTTGAAAATCAGTTCCTACCGCCTCTAATCTCTGTTGTCAGAGCTTCTTTCAGCACACTGTGGAAGATGTTGTCAATGTGGAGGAAATCGCTGTTGTCTGAAAACACCATCTGTTCATACTTGGTCAAATGCTGCACACAGAGAAACACAGAACAGAGTAATTCTAAACCCAATTCTTTCAGTTAATTCTTTGGTTAGTATCTGGGGTTTTGTTGATCAGTTTAACAAGGGCACCTTTAAGTAAGGGAATCTTTTTCATTTATGGAACCAGCAGTACAAACAGAACAAAATGATTTTCTTCATGAAGCAGAATGTTTGAGCTAGTCCTGTAGTTAAATAACCTGCTCCTTAATCAAAGGATGAGGACAAAGACAAATAAAAAATGCAACAGCTTTAAAAGGAAACTGCAATGCCATTTTTATAGTTCGGGGTTAGAAAGAATCAGCATTGATAAGTGCATTTCAAACCACAATAAAAGTGAAATGTGCACAAAGCTCCTAAAACCTCCAATTTGCATCACAAACTAGACTAAATTTCCAGGAATGTGCAGCACCTTATTCTGCGATTTAGAATGAGGCAAAAAAACTTCCGGTGATGTAAAAGCAGCCCAATTACATTGTAAACAAACGGGCTTGTGAATGCAGTACGTCTCTTTTAATCCAATAGAAAAATTGCTCTCGATTTTGAGACGGTTTTGCCAACAAATCCAACTTACTTGTTAACTCTGCATTCAGAACACGTTGGAGCACTTCTGTGGTGAAATGTCTGCTGCACAACCTGCACTCATTTGCTGTCACATCAGATTACATTACTCACTATGGAGACCAGCGAGCAGGAAGGGCTGCATCACGTCACAATTAGCGCAAACTCCTACTTTCGTCTGTGGCGAGATCAGGGCTTTGTGATAAAATGGTGACTTCTAGTACTTTCACAGATTTCATGATTTTGTGCTCAATTTGAAATTTGTAAAAAAAAAATGTTCAATGATTTTTTTTGTTACCGAGATTTAATGACCAGTCTGAGAAACTGGGACTGCAGTTCCCCTTTATAGGCAGTTGGATTGGAAAGAAATCAAGATCAAAATGCTACGGCCTTAGTTTTCCCTAATGCTAAGGATACCCTCTTTATAGATCATGTGGCTGGCTAATGATGCCAAGGGAAGGCTGGCATTCCACCTACCAGTTTGCATCTGGGCACCAGTTCCTTGAGCAGCATTGGCAGGGCGATGTGAAGCAAGGCGTCACCTGCCAGCTGTGCCTGCAGTACTACCAGGTCATGATCCAGCTGCTGTGGACAGGAAACAGGTAAAGTTAGATTAAAGTGTGTCGCAAAGCAGAGTGGCTCCAGTAACATCACATTAAGCAAACTTAAAGTCTCATATAATGGAGTGCTAGTCCATTACTAGTTAACTCTCATAATAAACCTACATACCTGGGTTGACAGGAGTACATTCCCCATACATGGACTGATGACAAAATACCTGCAAAATGCAGTCAAGTGCAGGGCTTGACTTGCCCACTCCACTGAGCGAACTTGTGTGAACATGTGAAATGAAAGCGTGCACACGATCACCTCTCGTTCACGAGCAGGAAAACCACTTTCCTGAGCATAGACTGACCTTGAGGACGCGGTCGTGCACCCTCTGCAGAGCCTGGCTGAGCTGTGCTGGGCTCAGGGAGTAGCTGAACTGCAGCGTCAGAAGGCGTCGGAAGGTGAAGACCGCACTTTCCAGCAGCTGGAGGGTCAGAGAGGGTTAAATTTGCACCTGGCCTTTAACAATCTTGGCCTCTTAATAATAGCGTGCTTGCCGCTTACCTGCTGCACAGCGCTCTGTGCCTGGAGTACCAGAGGCCTACAGCTCTCAATCCCCCAGCTTTCCTGCCACCCTTTCTGCCTTTCTGCTGCTGTTTCCAGGAGCAGCAGACAGTCTGACAGCCGCGCCGAGCCGACACCAAGACTACACAAAGGGCTCACCAGCTGAGGAGAGACAGAGGCCGCAGCTAAGTGGAACACATGGTTCTTGACTTTCTTGGGCTGTTACTGGCAATGCTGCTACTTACTGAAGTACTCATTCAATTCTGACAAAACTTCTAAAAACTATAAGAAGGAAGCATGGTACAAAGGTAGCAAAGCTCCCAGGCACTCAGGCCTGTGCACAACTGCCCCATATTCCTCCTGTCACTTCCTGTCAGGTTAAATTATGTGAAAAGTTGTGAGGTGAAGTATTATTGGTCCATCTTTAATCGTGCATGTCCTTTGCAGAACTCTAGTCTGTAAATGGTGTGCTAAATCCCCTTCTTTGGGAATATGCTGCAATACCCAAGTCAGCCTATGCTGATTTTAAACAGAATCAGACTGGTTTGCCATCATTTGATTGTGTATATGTCTTCATCTCAAATCAGCACAGGAACAGTGGAGAACTAACTTGTGACATCTGTCAGAATGACCAGTGAAATTTCAGAACAAACAGTTAAACATGAAACTCAAACAGGACACAAGAATAGACTATGTGGAAGTCCATTTAAAACTGAGTATAGAAGGCACTGTTTTACCCAAAGGGTGGTGGGAGTATGGAACAGGTTACCCAGCTGTGTTGCTGAAGCTGATACCCTGGCTTCTTTCGAGAAATATGTAAATAAGATCCTTGGCTCGATAAAACTACAAACTACAAAACAGGCTTCCTGGGCAAAATGACCTCCTCTTGTTTGAAACATTTCTTATATATTTTTTTAAAGAAATAAACACTGTTTCAAGTCGACTCTTAGCCACTGCACAGCTAGGGCTGTGGTCTGTATTAAATGAGTGGTCTGTATTAAATGAGCCTCACACCTTGGTTCTTTATATTATAATCATAAAATATTTCACGTCCCACCTCCTGCAGTGATTGGCCAGTGCAGCCTGTGCAGATGATGTCACCGCAGACATCCAGAAACAGCTGTCTGATGGCAGCCAATCCGGCGTGGAGGGGCGCGGCCACCTCCTCGTAGGTTGAGTTCAAAGTAGGAGTGACCAGACGTGTTACACACTGCTCGATCTCCAGGGACATTTCATCTGCCAAAGGAAACGGACACACAAAGGCAGATGTTAGATGTCATGGTGAAATGATTAAAAGCAACACAGCTACAAAGTATCATTATCATGATGTTTCATCTCCCTCAGTAAGGCAGAGATCAAGATATCTCACATTTCTGTGTACCTTTCACATTCTGATATTCAGTTTGTGGGCAAATAATAAATGTGAGAATGTCATTGATCTGTTTCTTGCCCTCTGGATTAGTACCCGAAATATCAATCCACCTGCGGGGGTAGAGAAACCAAAAGCAGGTCTTTCCTGCACACCACATCTGTAAATGCCTGCTTTATCCACCACACCTAAGGAAACTTTGTGGACCTTGATCGACCTTTTATCCTCTAATTCTGCCAATGACATTAGACTGTAACGGGGCCGTGACTGGCTCTGAGTCTTCAAACCTTCCTTCTGAATGTCTCTCTACCTGTGATACTCTGAGCAATTTGGTCTTGCAGTATGCTGATCTGATCCAGGTCAGAGCGAATCTGTCTTTCCAGCTGAGGGCGCCGTTGAGTGACCTCCTTCATCAGCACACTGAGCTCCACAGTCACCTGGGACAGGACTAGACTGTACACTTGTGAAAGTAGCTAGGAGAAAAGATAGGGCATGGAATTAATACAAGCATTTATTACACATTCTGGGCTTTTCTCTCAGAAAGTTTTGTTTATTTCATAAACCCACACAATTAATTAATTGACCCAGATGTTCCCCTGCTCTTTCTGCATTTTTTTTCCATTGCTTTCACCTAATGGTGCGATTCCCAACAGAAAAATATCAATTTGAGCATTTTGTTTTATTTTGTGAATCGTTAAGCCTCATACATCACCCCTCAATCTTGATCCTCATGAGTCATAGCTCTGCAGCTTTTATAGGGAACCCAAACTCCCTGATAACCAAAATCCTGGAACCAGTCGAAATTGCTTCCATGTATACCAGTAATTAATCCAATTAACTCATTAAGAGCTTGAGTTTGAAAAGGAAACTTTTCAAGACCTGGTGCAAGGATCGCTGGTATTAGGAAAGAAGCCAGTACTGTACAGTGAACAGGTTGTGATAACAAATAGAAGTGGTGATAAAAATGTCTAAGGCTTGTTCAATCATCCTCACATCACTTTAATTGTTTTAATTCATAAAAAAATCACAGTTTAAAGTCAGTAACAAAGACATTCTGGCAGGCAGATGCCTGTGATCCACATGGTAAAACATACAATACACAAGATATTGGAAATTAATAGAGAGCTGAGGTTCTGTGAAGGGAGGAAGCAAAGGCATCTCACCTGTAACCACACATATCCCTTCTTGCTCTTCGAATGCACCAATCGGGGAAAGAGCTGATCTCTCAGAGCAGGCAGGAGATCTTTGACGATGACGCTGGACAAGACCTAAAGGCACAGATAGAACATACGCTGGAAGTACAGCACGGTCGGAGGTGAGAGCTGTCACAGCCTTTTTTGAAAAACCTAGCCAATGTGACAAACAAAAACACGAGCAGGAGGAGCTGTCACTTTCTCCGGCAGTTGAGAACAGGTGCTTTCGTAAAAAAAGAAGGGTGGCATTTATTTGCTTCCCTGTGGTGGTTTTATATAAAGAGGTACAACTAAGAATTAGATTAGATAAACATTGTTTAAATACACTTTATGAGTAATTGTCATGGTTTTAGATCATATGCTGACAAGCCAAGTCAGTCAAATCCACTCTTACAACAAGTCCATCTTTCATGGTATTCCTCATGAAATCTCAAGGAAGCACATCAAAGTATAGCAAAGCAGAGTAAATGCATGGTGAAGTATGGCAAAATAGTGTGTTAGGTGATACACTCTGATAGACACGGCAAACCATGGCACAGTTCATGGTATAAGCTTGGTAAGAACATGGGAAAACCTCCAACATACTGTGCAAAAGTTACACAGTAAACCTTCCTTAGTGATGAGAGGTCACAGAGATGAGCAACAGAAAGCACAAAACTGGATTAATAAAAAATGAAATTTAGACAACAAAATGCACACCAGATGGCCAGGAAACAACTTGAGGCACCCATTAAAACAAAATGAGTGTTTCAGCCAGAACAAAGAACTAATTTCCCAATTTCCTCTTATTTACCCTCTGTTGGTTTGTTTCTTTGTATTCAATAAATAACAAAATATGTTAGAAATAATGGAAAGAGTGCCAGGGAATTGTTTGAGATGGGAGCCATTTTCTTACCTCCTCCTCTGACCCCATTGCCAGGACCCCTGTGGCATAGCTGCCCTTCTCTTGCCTGTAAAAACGCACAGCTTCCAAGAAGGCTCTGGTTTCAACATTCCCTTTCCTCTGAAGTACTGAAAGATATAATTTCTGGGTGAAGCTGGTGTCCAAGCTTTTTTTATGTCACTGTCTCATGCAATTGCAAGTACCAGCTCCTTGGGTGTTAAAGTCAGCTACCCCCTTCCCCTGACCTCCAAAAGTAAATCCATTGAATGATTGTGGGAGTATGGAACAAGCTACCCAGCCACGTTGTTTAAGACACTACCTTGGATTCATTCAGGAAACAGCTAGAACCAACAGCTATGGCCTCCCCTCATTTATAACCTTATGCTGCCATGTTGCCAAAAGAGAGCACTGAAAAAAAAGAACACAATTGTAATATCCTAGTCTAATTTAACCAGAGATCTGCCATACAATATATATTTGAGCATTTCATTTCTCTTCCACATCGGTTTCCCCTCTTGCCAAATGAGCAGCTTCAGTAATTTACAGAAGGATTGTTTTTCCTCAGGGACTAAAGGCCCTGACACTCGCCCCCCATCCCCCCCCGTGTCGCCGAGAACAGGGTGTTTTCTTACCTGTGCTGTGGTGCAGCACAACGGACTGCAGAACCCTTTGCCACTGTAGCTGCGTTTCCTTGGAGTTTGTTGCCACGCACAACGGCGCGAGGTAGGGGTGGTGGATGAAGACAGGGAACTCAGTGGGGCATTCGGAAAAGGGCATCTTGCCACCCTGGCTACCTAGAATATAATAGACTCTAATGGACGGAGAACCACTGAGAAATGTGATTTTGCAAGTAACTGAGTGACTAAGGACTGTTTCATGCCCTCGTAGCATGACTTCTTATGAGACCTTTCATATTCTTTATTCACGTTGCTGGTCATTAAAGTTGTTGTCCCACTTCTTATTAACTAATATTTTCATTTCTGTCTAACCTGTTGTGGATTCACAATATCTCCTGTCTGTTGCACCATGTTGTCTCAGGTTACGGATCCTGACTAGCCTCTAGTTTAAATGGAGGTATTTAACCTGTCTCTCCTAGTGCAGCAGTCAGTCTGTGTATTTGTTTGGTTAGCATAGCCTGGTGTGAGTGCTGTATCAAAGCTGGGACTCTATTAACCTTACACTTCTTAAAAACTGTTGGTGGGGAATTTTCTGGAAAACTCCAGATTTAATTTTTGTATCATGTGTTTTGACCCCTTCTTTTGTGCTTTTCCTTGCATAAGCACATTTGAGAAAAGGGACCCTGTTTTTGCACTACTTTGCACTATTTGTGCATCCTGATTGTTTTTAGTTAGAATTTGTTTTGAATTTTGTTAGTTAAAAATACTAGAATGCCAGGTAAAAAATTAAAACATTGTGAAAATACAAAACCACAGCACCAAAAAACAAGCCAAGCAAATACAAGTGCACGTGTTGGCTATATTCAAATTAAAGACATCTTCAAACATAACTATAATTTGGGCTTTGTTGGATGTAAATTATACCTCAAATTATGCCTTAGCTGGATTTAAATTATGCCTGAAAAAAACAATTGAAAGTTCACCTCCAAAGTTAACCAATACATTTTTAGTGAGACCTCAAAGTCATCCAATAAATCTGCTCAGTTTTATACAGTTTTGGATCTCTACAGGTAGATAGGCAGCCTGAAAATGAAACTTGGCTATTCACTGATTTATTGAGTGAAACAAAATACTTCCTTGTGTTTATTTGTCAATGATGTGACTTTTAATTGAACACTTGTTGAATCTAACAAATGTATTTAACATTAACAGTGTAGAAAAGCTGTATGCACAGCCCATCAAATACCTTTGATGTGTTGGCACATCGTGTCCAGCAGGCAGCAGTGTTCCTCTACAGATGTGGAGACCTGGGAGCCCGTTAAGATTAGAGTGGTTTTGCATTCCCAGCCTTTCTCAAACACCTGCACAACACAAAGTGGGTGAGCTGTTGACTTCTCGGATGAACACGAGCTGTTGACTTCTTGGATGAACACAACCTGACACTTCACAGCAGGAGAAAACATTTACTCATTCAATTTTTTCCTTGTTGTATACCTGCTTAATTTAATCTTTGTATTGTGGTTCATGTGAAAAGTAATCACGGAGGATTTGGTTTTCTGACTTCCTGGCAAACAGGGTCTCCTATACTTCATGGTCTCATTCTTCTCATTTTCAGAGGGTGCTACTGTACATTAAAACAATTACAAATGTCAAACTAAGTGTGTGCTTAATAATAAAAATAGGAACTGGCAGTTTCATAATAAGATAAGTTTTATCATAAGAGAAGATATTAATATATCTTTGACATGTATTCCAAGACTGCAATACCCTTAAATCGATCAATTCTGCTTCATCTGATTTAATAACACAATACTACAAATGGGGGGGGGTTAGAGACATTTTCGATGTCTAATTCAGTTACAATTATAAAAAGCTTAAGACTTGGGCAAGGTTAACACATTCCAATTATCACTGTACATCCAATGCATATCCAGGAGAGGGTAGTAGGAGAAGCTGGGGCCTAACCTTCCAAGCAATGGACACAACATTTGATCACCCCGAATGGGATGCCAGTCCACAAACACGAACACACACGCTCACACCAGGGCCAATATTCCAGAAGCCAAATAACGGACCAGTATGTCTTTGGACAGTAGGAGGAAACAGAAGCACCTGGAGGAAATCTAAGAAGAACATACATATTCCATGTAGACAGAACCCCAGGTCCAGAATTGAACCCAATGCTACGAGGCATCAATGCTGCCTCCAATACTCAATATATTTAATTTTAAAAATTCTCTTTGGCACAATGCTAAATACTACTCACCTGTACTGTATTATTGTACTGTGTTAATTTTGAGAATTGCATTGTTAAAAGACAAAACATTGTATCTGGAACACAGCAACATTTTTAAGTCATCCTGAATAAAATTTTTACAATTTTGGTAACAATTAGTTAATTCCACTCCCTACCTCTTTGGAGTCCCGACTCTCCACTGCAAATTCTTTTGTCACCAGGAGGTGGCGCTCTCTCCACTTGCCATCCTGGAACACCTGCAAGTTCCCCTCCAAAACCACGTCACTCCCTGACACTGCATCCTAGGATACAGGATGATACATACAATTTGGTCATGCCTGGAATTGCTAAAAACTGCATTACTGAGCTACAGATTTGTTTGAGGCATAATATGAGAAATTGTGACTCGTAACCCTTACTGGATTGTGCAGAAGTCGAGTGTCACAGCCTTTCCTGAGCCCCACTTCCTCTTGGATGTGCTCCAGGAGAGCGACTGGCAGCTGTCTGTGATAGTGTGGGGCAAAATCCTTCAGCACTGCTCCTGTGTAACCTGCAGCAAGGAGAGAAGGAGATTACAGCACGGAGAAAAATGGGGATCGGCAGGAATCACTGCATCTGTGACCTTTTTCCCCTCTTGAGCAGGAGAGATCAAGTCTGGGGTTTCGGTCCTACGAAATGTATTGATCTGATCAAACACAAACAATTGCATCTCATTCGCAAATCAAACGAGCAGGGCTCCAAGGAAGTTCAAGCACGTAAAAGTGCTTGCTCAGAGCGCAAGCTGAGCCCTTAACACCCAGACGTCTCTGGCAGGAGCCTGGGGTCACTTGACCAGCCAGCTGGGAGAAAGCAGGAGGATGGGTGTCACCTGGCCAGAGAGGATCCTCTCCAATGTGTGCAGAATAGCCAATAGCTCGATGCTTGCTGTGACAATAACAAGGCAATTATTACCATTTTAGGAACTTGTATAACTCCACAAGTCTTCGAAAGCCTCCTCAAAACATGATACAACTACAGATGAAATCTCTAGCTTATAAAAATGTCAAGTTCCTCTTTCAAAACAATGCAAACTGTATCCTATATTAATATAATAATCATCTATTTTCAGACATTAGGTTGCAAAAGGCTGTGACTGTGGGATTTCGGAGAGAATGTCACATTACAGTTCAGAGTGACATTGCAGTTCAGCTATTTTGGGCGCCTGATGCTGGAAATAATGTGAGATCACCAGACACCTAGACAAAGACGTCTCATTGTGGGATAGCTGACATTGAACTTTGAACCCTCCCCACAGTCGGCGGGGAGAATGGGGGAATAGAGACTCTTCAGGAGAAGACAGGATGGCCTGTTTCAAGCTTCACAACAATCAATTGTTTCTTCAACTTTACGCACTTGGGAGTTTGGAAAGATGGCAAGGAACTAATGGATTTTGAGTTTTCTATTTTTGATAAGCAGGTGGGTGCTTTAAAGTGAAATTGGCACCATAGCACACTGATCTTACAAGAATACTATACATTCTTGGAATCTCACATGAACGCATCTTTCTGTATTGACCTTCCCATTCATTTCTTCATACAGTTAATCTGTTCAAGACTCGGGCATGAGAGAATTTGAAATGTTTGGACATTAGTGTTTAATTCCTTTAGGAGTCATATAACTTTTAAAATGGTTTTAGGTTCCGAGAGTCCCCCTTTGTGATTGATTATAAATTTATATCAATGATATCTCAAGAATTATTCTGCTTGTTCAATTTCTCGGTGACCATTCAACACAGATCTCACCAAATACTGTTTTTTGTTTGAGCATTGCTGACAACAGCCCAGGTCATATTAGATTAAAGTACCTCGAAGCACAGAAACATATTTCATATACCTTCCTTGACATCTGCACCCCATCTTCTATTCCTAAATTAGAAGATGGGGTGCGCTCTGACACCAAGCTTCTCTCCCTGTCTGTGTGTCTGTGTGAGCAAGTTAGGGTAAGCAACAAGACAAATTCCTAATACAAGAAATTGTATATGGCCAATAAAGTGATCTTATCTTAAAAACAATCTCATCTCAGTTAATCAAAAATGACCTTAAGCCACTGTGAGAGCAGCGTTTAACGAGGCTATTAAGGTGATGTCACACTTCCGTTTTCTCAATAGCATTGAAACTCCTGGCCAAGGGATCAGTCTTTTCCTATGAGTTTGGCTCTCATATGGGAGTTCAGGTGTTCAACCAGGACTTCAGTGAGTGTTCTAACACAAAATGCTTAATAGATTTCCTGAAAGCCAGTTTTTGCTAGGAATATGTACTTAAAATGGGAAAACGACAGTTCAATGTGCAAAACCGGAAAAATTCTATAACAAGCCCCAGTTATAAGACAGGTATTCGGGAATAATTTCACACAAAACAAGCAGAACTCCCACGCCACAACGTAATGCTTGTCATCAGCAGATCTCACATTCCCCGAATTGTGCCCATATCCCTGGACTGTGGACAGTGATAGTAAAGAGGGGCATTGATGCCCGAAACTGAGGCATGTTGAATAAACAAGGATTGCTCATTTAGTCCCTGACAGCTACGTGGCTCAGGCTCACACCCCCCTATCAAGGTCAGACAGCTTTTTAAATTTACACACAAATCGCTAACAAGAAGCTTTGCTTTCCATACAGGTTTCCATTCTGATAAATTAATTTGTCATTCATCTGCGTAGGGTAGGATTACAACTATGACCCCAGTGCTTGCCTCGTTCTATACTCACATCTGATAATTGGACATCTTCTCTTTTCAGCTCTTCTTTGTAAGACTGGTGTTAAAAAAGCACCTAAGGAGATCTCTCTGTTACTAGCTGTCTGGTCCTGATGAAAGTGCTACTGTGACATGCTATTGGAATTTCTCCTTTCACACGAATTGACAATGGCAACAGACTGACTTCCATAGTGCCACCTGAAAGGTATGATACAGTGTAAGTCACTACAAACTTACCTGCTAAGTGTTTGCGTTGTCTGGCATCTAGATGTCCAGAATGTAGTCCCCCCATTTCTCAAAGTCTTGAAATGAATAAGAGAAGAACAATCAGCAAAGCAAAAACCCACAAATGCTCCACAGAGTACAAATAATGAAATACTGACAGATGGTCTTCCTGAAATGTAATACCATACGTCCAGATATCAAAAGAGCACTCGGGACATAGGGAGTCTCAACTACATGGCTTCTCTTTTGATCAGGAACAGGTAAGTAGTAAAGACAGGTTTCTGTTGTATCCCACTCCGCTAACGCTGTGGCTCTTTTGTGATTGCGGTACGGTGAAAGAGACTGATCTTCCTTTCCCAGGTCAGCTCACAGACTCGTCTCTCCTTCCCCTGTGATGTTTATCAAGTCTGCGCCTTACAAATATCAGCGGTTACGGTTTGTGCATCTCTGCTCCCAGCCTCTGACTTTTCTCTTTGCATCTTCTGGCCCAGGTCTCTTCATCCTTCCCCTTTCTGTGTTGCTCTCTCTCTCTCTCCACACCCCGCCCCCCTCCACTCCCTTTCTGGATACCAGCTTGTTTGCTGTAAACACGGGGCTGCTTTCTGTCCTCTCCAGCTTTTTCTCGTTCTTGCAAGCTAGGAAATCTCTACCTCCTCCATTGAGGATTCTCAAATGCTCTCTTCCCTCTTCAGTCCTGCTTCCGGGACACTTGTCTTAATTGTCCTCCACTAGCAAGACCCCCCTTCAGCTTTGTGCCTTTCAAGAGCTGTAACAGAGGAGGAGAAGAGCTGTTTTGCCTCCTCTCTTCCTCAGCCCTCAAACCGGTCTTTTCCATCCTCTTCTCTTCCCGTTTTGAGTTGTTTTCCCAACAACTATACAGAACACCAGCTGCTTTTTAATACATTTTTTGCGCCTTTTTTGTTAATTATAACTGTGTTCCCCATCTCGCACAAAATTATTTTCCTTGAAGCATTATTTTCCCCCATCTTCTATCGTCTTCTCTCCCTGTCTCTCTTGCTCCAGCTTTCTCTCCTCTCTGCTTGTAAGTGTAGTCTCCCTCCTGATCCATGTCTCATGCTTGGGGATCGATTATTGTTTAGTATCCATTCCACTGTAATCCTTGGTGGTTCAGTTTGACTCAGTGTCTTACACCCTGCCACTCACCCTCTGTCCTGCTTTCCCCTGGAGCCTCGGATTTGTGCTGAGTGTGTCCTCACTCGCGCTCAAAGCTCCCTGTCCTTCCCTTCACCTAGCAATTAAATTGTTCCAATTCTTTGCGCTCGCTTGCCAGTCTCAAAAGACCGGGCAACCAGCGACTGAGGCATTAATAAACATCCCACTCAGCTTTCTTACCCACGCAAAAACCGTCAGATCTGCAAACAGGCAAACCTTACAGTGATCTTTGCACACATCTTCTTTGGTACCAGTTTATGTTCAGCCCTTCGTTTAGAACTTTTCAAATTGCTCAATTGTTCATGCATTTATAAATATATATAAGACTATAAAGCCAAAAGAAAGAAAGCTTTAAAAGATGCAACATAAACATTTTTGAGAACTTTAAGAACAGTCCTGCAGCCAAAATGATGAACAGTCTAACAATCAGAGAGCAAAGTCTTATAGACAAGTGCAAGGATTGTGGATCATAGGTTAATGCAGTGAGACCAAGAGTGTTTATCCAGGCACAGCAGCAACACAAAAAATCAATCCTAATCTTGAAACATCTTTTGATCCTAAATTGGATAGCAGGACAGGTGTAACATTGTTGGGACTCAAAACCCAACCAATTTCCAACAGAACAGTGCAGAATGGTCACAGATGCACTTGCATAACACTTCATCGACCAGACAAAGACAAGAGCCAGAACTGAGGAGGGATCAGAAATGGCAGAGTTTCCAGTTTCACGTGCACAAGGAACGACACACCCTTGTGGCGTTTCCCTTGCGGGGTACAGGGCCCTGTGAGAATGGAAACTGGTTAGGCAGCACAGAAAGTTCCAGACCACTGAAGCACCTAATGACTCTCTATCAGTCTCTGAGGGCCTATAGGGAGTATGTGGGGAATTCAGAAAGCTGTTTACTATTAATGGTTCCAAGCACCTGTTTGAACATCATAAAAATCGTAAATACAAACACACAGGGCTACCCGAAGAAACATTAATCCCACTATGTCCTGACTAGACAATTATATCATTGCATCTTTACGAACTTTATCAATTTTGATCATTTTTGGTGATGCTAATATCTTATTTGAAACTATCATAGTTTTTCATCAAACCTTAATGTATTATCATCAGCTATTCTTGATTAATGATAGGAGGAGGGTCACCCCAAGACTCATCAATGATTATTTGTCTTCTACGGTCCTCTTCCACACTCTATCATCATCATCATCTTCATCACCGTTCATTAATTCACGGCAATCTTAAATTTAAGACTTCCTGCTTGACATTTGACGTACCTTGCAAAAATAGCATTCTTCCGTTTTTAAAGATAGCCAGAGT
The DNA here is from genome assembly GCF_059453375.1 of Lepisosteus platostomus. Lineage (NCBI taxonomy): Eukaryota > Metazoa > Chordata > Actinopteri > Semionotiformes > Lepisosteidae > Lepisosteus > Lepisosteus platostomus. Next base: position 18,209,912 of record NC_142623.1, read on the forward strand.
ATGTCCTGTGTTGTCTCTTACTGTAACACTTTCGTCTAGAATTTATTGCTGCAATGCCCTAGTCGCTTGGGTATCTTGATCCACACTGAACAAACTTCTCTAGTTTCTCTAGAATTCGGCAGCCAGAATCCTGACCAGGTCTAGTTTAAGGGATCACATTACTCCTGTCTGGAGTTGTTGCACTGGCTTTCTTTCAGATTTTGTGTTGATGTCAAAATCCTCAAGCTCATTTATAAGGCTCTGCGTGGCTTGGCACCTCAGTTCCTGTCTGAGCTACTATCGTCCTTCTCCCTGCCTCACACCCTTCATTCATCTGAGACTGTTCTCCTGTTTGTCCCTCAACGCCCTACATACAGTACTATGTGCTGACGGGGCCTTCACTGCTTACACCCAGAGCTCTGGAATTTTATCCCATAGAATATCAGCTCTCAAATCCAGACTCAAAACCTTCTACTAAATTCTAAAGCTTCTTATAAATGTAACGGCACAGAGCCAAGATTGAGGTAGGACCCTATGCTGTATCCGAACTGATATTAAGCACAGAGTTGGAGAGTGAGAGAGAAAGCCGGGTGTACTTAGCCAATACGTCGGATCCGAAATCGTTGTAGTAGGGAAACGTAGGTCAATTAGCTGGAAGATCACAGGTAACGAGGGATACTAGGGAAGGAGCTCCACTGGGATACCCAATTACGTGATGAAGGTAAGGAGCCCTTAAGTATTCTGGGTGATAGGATGATTAGGCCAAGCACCGGTGTTTGCGGGAATTGGAAGGTGCTTGTTTCTGATTACCGGGAGCCGCGTTTGCTCTTATTACTGAGGGCTGTGACAGTAAAGCTTTTATTGAACTGTTGCCTGTCTGCCCCTTTTTAGATAAGATAAGATCACTTTATTGGCCATATACAATTTTTGCATTAGGAATTTTGTCTTTTCGCATACCCCAACTTGCTCTTGATTTGAATCGGCAACCTGCCAGCCACAGGCGCAGATCATATCTTCTACTGCACTGTAAACTTTTGTGTCTTTGTGCTAATTTTACAATTTTTCTTACTGTTTTCATTGTGTAAAATTTTAATTTGTAAGCGCTTAAAAAAGATGCTTTGAAAGGTGCTATATAAAATAAAGTTATTATTTACTATTACTACTACTTCCATGACCACTTGGCTTCAACTGTCATGATTTTATTTTCATCATCCTAGACCTGTTGTGTTTTAGGACACACATAATATTAAAGAGGCAAACTACACAGGTCACAGCTTTCAAGTTCATTGATTTATTCATTAGAAACCAGTATCTCTTACAGTCACAGACATATGAATTTTCCCCCTGAATCTGAAACAAAGTTAATAGCTACCAATTAAATCTAAGGAGCACATTATTATTTGCCAATGATACACACCTTCAACCTTATTGAACATGGATCCTTTCTAGCACATGATAATTTTCTTCTAGCAAACCAAGGCACTGGATCTGCTATTTTATTGAATTGAACCAGATCAGACAGCAAGCTGGTGTACTACACAGGATCTTTCCTGCTGGTTCTTAATTTCTATTTTTAGGAGGTCATGGGCCTTTTGTATTGTTTTGGTTCCTCAGGCCAGCTGCCAGTCATGTCTGGATAAATAAAGGCTGTTTCACATCAAGGCAACAGACCTCTCTTGCCACCTCCATGCTTCTCTCCACTGTAGTGAAACAATAAGCACTGCTGTGTACACAACCTCAGAACAAAACATCTTTCTGTCCCGTCCGAAAAAGGCCTTCTCTGTTTGAGGGTCGAGTATGAAACAGCCGCACTGCGCAGCCTGGTGAGGGATTAGCATCACCACGCCTCTCTGACCACAAAACTCCAAGGATGGCTCAGAGATGACAGTGCCTCTAGGCCAAAGGTGGGCAATCTTGGTCCTGGAGGACCAGTGTGTCCAGAAGTTTTTATTCCAACTTAATGAGCTAAACCAGCCAGTTACTGTCTTAACTGGACCAGTTTACCAGCCTTTTCTAGTTCCCACAGTGCTGCTGCCTGCTGTAAGGAGACTGCAGTTCCTCCCGGACCGGGACTGGACACTTTTGCTTTGGTCCATTTTGGTTAGGATGGAAAGATGTGATGGGAGCCACAGTGGCACAGTGATTAGCACTGCTAACCCATCCATTGTAGCACATGATGGTTATCAACATAGTAACAGCAGGTTAAGCATATACCAAACTGGTATAGCAAGGGGTGTTAAGACAACCGACTCACAGAAATTTTAAAAATTAAAAACGTTCTTTTTTTAAAATAAAAGCGACTCAAAACAGTATGGGAGCAGACCAAGCTGATTCCGGGTTGGAGTTACTGTACATTATTTTCCCCTCATAGCTGGGGGTCCCCTCAGGCAGTGGGCGTACAATTGACCAAGCGTCACTAGGGGGCTGGGTGGACTCACTCGAGTCAGCGAGGGTATCCCTCACTTCCTCGTCATGGCAACCCCCGGGTCGCCGTGGGTGTCGCAGTCTGGTGCGCCAACCTCTTCACTCACCTACGGGGGTGTGTATGTGAGGGGGGTCGTAGTATGTCAAATATCGAACAGCTATGAGGGGCAGGTGGGTGTACGAGGAGAAAGTGTCCCAGTCGTCTCGACTCCCCCAGCCTCCACACCCTCCAGCCTTGGGGTCCCAGTAATGTCCGGTGCCGATGCCAAAGATGAAAGGCGAGATACACAAAATTGAACATTTTACATTTTAAAGCAAGAAGGGGCAGGGCGCATTATTCGTGGCAGAAGTGTAGCATGGCAAATCACAAAAGATTATAAAAGAGCAAGGGCTGCAGGAGGGCAGGTGGGGAAAAAAAGGGGAAGAGAAAGAAACGTGAAAATGCAGATGGAAAGATGGGGGGCGGCGAGAAAACAGACCACAGGAAAGAAAGTGAAAAAGAGAAACTGCAGCTTTTTCGAAGGCGGAAAAACTCTGCTTTATTGAACAAAGCATTTAGGACGCAGCTTTCTAGTTTCCACACTTTCTGAGTGTGGGGAAGAATTACAAAAGTAAACTAAAGCAGTTTTAAGCTTAGAAATATCCCACTAATCATACCACTGTGTGCTGACATTAAAGCCTTCCATGAATAATAATTAAAAATACACAGAGCTATGTCAGCTCCACCCATTATTAAGTTGGTCACTAGACACTGAGCTCCAAGCCCTAGTGAGGTCTCACATGTATTCTCTGACAGGAACAAACTCCCAGTGGAAAGATACAATCGCCCAGAAGTCACAATGCTTCTCACGGAAGCATTAATCGCTGTTCTTTTGTGGCTCATGGGCTGCCACCCCCCTGCAGCTGGAAGCAATGTTTAGGCCACTGGAGAAGGAAGAATAAAATCAAGTAGACGCCAAGAGAGAAACCGCTTCCGGCTCAGCTAGGAAACAAGAACGTCAAAGACCCAAGTAGGAAATTAAAGAGGATACATGTTGTGGACTGAAAATCTGATTATGAAGCGGCGCTTCTTTACCAAAAGAGTAGCCAGTGTCTGAAGCAAACTGTCAACAGGGGATGCTGACTCCCCTACAGTCTTTGAAAAGGTGCCTGGGCAAGACCAAGATACTTTAAGTTCAATCCTAATGCCAAACTTGCAAGACATGTTCTTAGACGTCTCAGGCTCACTCTTGCCCTGATTAATTCACTCCTTGCTTGGCACGTGCCCTTTCTCTTGTTGCTCTGGGCTGTGGTGGCACAGATGGGATCCCCAGCGCTCATCTAAAAGAGGCGAGACAGGCCATGTGTATCTGGGTGTATCTGCAGGTGAAGCCCAGTTATCCTTGCTTGTAATGAACCCAAAGGTGCTTCCTGTTATCTTATTTTTAGACGTTTCACTTCCTATTTGAAGTGAGACGGCATGTATTCATGAATAACCACGTGCTACCATCAATAACCACATCGCCACTGTAGCATAGAAACCATGCTTTCTCCAAATGAAAACTTTGTCTTGTACTGAGGGTACCAATGTTGCTTTCTTTTGCAGCAGGAGACACTAATCTGTTCTTTGCATGTATCCAAAGGCAGGGGTTCCCAATGCTGGTCCAGGAGTTCCACACACCTACTAGATTTTTTGTTCCGGTGAAACAAACATTTATTGACTTAATTGGAACTGCTTAACTGCTTTCAGCTCTTAAACACATTGCAGGTTTGCCTCTTAGATACTGAATAAGTTAACACAAAATCTCAAACTTTCAATTCAAGCTTCAATTAGGTCATGAAGCTCAGAAAAATGAAGACCAGGGGGTGTGTGGGCCTCCAGGAGCAGGATTGGAAATCTCTACCAGTGACACAGAAAATATCCCGTGAGTGTGAGATTGGGAAACCCTTTCCAGGAGATAAAAAACCTCTCCCAGGTGTCTATCTGGAGGGTGGGGGCCAAGGTGGGTGGGATATCACAGCACTGCAGTGGCTGACGGCCTCTCCACATCCTTAGTTAAGGAAGCAGCAGCTGCCTCATCCAGGAACCACAGCAGCTCCCCCCCAGCTGGGTTAACTCGAGCTGCAGGCAGAGCCGGGCCTTCACCTCCCTCCAGAACGTGCTGTGGAGAACAGAGGGGGAAGAGAGAGGTCAGGCCCCAGACACCCTGGGCACAGAACACTCCCAGCATCAGCATTTCACTGCTCTCAACACAACCTTTCACGTCTGTTTCTTTCTACTGATTGCTGACTGAAGCGGTGATCAGATGAAAGCCTAGTTAAGGCAGTGGGGAAGGGGACTGGGCTTCATCAGGCAGTGCAGATTCAAATAAATAACTGCTAATTCAACATCCGAATAATACAAAAGTAACAAGTAAGAGACAGCCTTCTGGCCCATCCTGTGCTCTGTTGGCTGCTAGCGGCTTATTGAGCAGAGGACAGACACAGCCTCTGTTTCAGTGGTGTCACTTGCTCCAGACCTCCACAACTCTGTATGTAAAGAACTACTTCCTTCCTGGTTTTAGTCCTAAATCATGCACTTCCTTTTCGTTCCCACTTGCATCCTCTGGTGTCACGGTTGCTCCTGACCTCCGGGTGGAATGATTCATCAGCTGTTCATTTTTGTTTCAGTAAAAGAGAATTGCCCTTCAAATGTTAGAAGTGTGTGCCAGAGGTCTCCTTCACGTCTTTGGACGTGTTGTCCCAATTAATACCAAAAATTAAGTAAACCAATATCCCCTAAGGAGAACCACAGTGGGGGCATCTACTATATTCTGTAAGTTTCTAATTAATGTAATCTAATTAATTAACACATGTGCTCTGTTTAACGATTAATGCTTCACTCATTTTCCATTGTTGGCAACCCCCAAAAGCCTCTCCCCAGCGAAAGCATGCAGAACTGTGACGAGAACACAAATTAACAGGCTTCAAAGCCCTTTCCCTTAAACATTAGCTACTTAATTTTGTGAAATTCAACCATCCTGGAAGCTTGTTTTATAATTTATAATTTAGAATTTAAGGGCAAGCATGATAAAATGATCACCATCTTATACCTGTTGTCATTTTAAATATGCAGAAAATCATTTCATTTGATAGTTGCTAGATAGAGGCAGTTTAGTATTAGATATTTTTAAAATTGCTTTAGTCTGAAGCTATTATGTCTTCTTAGAAATGGGACTTCTAATGTGCAAGAACGGAATAGCATAAGAAAAGATACAAATGTCTGGAGGCTATTCATCTCATCTAACCCATTTGGTAATTAGTAGCTAATTGATCCAAAGATCTCACCCAGCTGTTTCTTAAAAGAAACCAGGGTATCAACAGGTTCAACAAGATGCCCTGACAGCTTGTTCCACACTCCCACCACCCTTTGTGCAAAGAAGACTCAGCAATAAAACATGTTCTAAGGCATTTACAACTTTTAATCCTATTTTGTATAATCAGGAGAGCTGCAGGGAAGGCTAGGAGAAGCTGAAATAATAGTAATGTATTGCTTTCTTGTTTAAGCAGTACAGTTTGTATGAAGACCTGAAACTTGTGAAGTGTGAAAATCAAGACAATTCTATACAACTGAAATATCAGTTATTCCATCCATCCATTTTCTAACTGCTTGATCCAATTCCGGGTCGCGGGGGTGCCAACACCTATCCTGACAAGCAACAGGCACAAGTCGGGGTACACATCACAGGGCAGGCAGACACAAATATACACACACTCACACCAGGGCCAATTTTACCAGAAGTCTGTTAACGTACCAGTATGTTTTGGGGCTGTGAGAGGAAACCAGAGCACCTGGAGAAAACCCTCACAATCACAGGGAGAACACACAAACGAACACGCACACAGCACTTCACTGCCCCACTGTGTCACCCATATAACTTATAACCCTGACATAATAAACTTATGATGTAAGAGAAATAATGTCACAAAATATCACAAGCACAATCGCTAAGCAGTGCTTTAAAGACCCACCTTGAGCACAGGTGCTTTGCTGCCCCCTGTTGATACAAAGACCACACAGCGGGCAGCATTGACCACAGGCAGGGTGAGGGTGATGCGCTGAGGTGGGGGCTTTGGGGAGTCGCTGATGGGTGCCACTGTCCGCTGGTTCTCCTAAATGGGGGGGGGTCAAACAAGAACGGGTGGTTTTTGACATGCAGGACACCTAAAGCAAATTTTAGTCCCAGCTTGTGATAAATTCGTAAAGAGCAAGCCAGATCCAATGTTCTGCATGTGTGAAAAAATAAGTTTGTCACAGGCGTACAATTATTTCTTTCTGAATAAAAACTCTGTGAAAGAGCATGAGACCCCACCAGTCCTGCTCTGCAAGTTGCAGTTAGTTTAGAGGTCTGATGCTTGATGACTCACTAAGACAGAATAATCCACTTCTATAAAATCTTCTTTGAATTTATGAGGAGTTTCAGATCTCAGCTCCTTCTTTCAGGATTCTCCACCCGGGAACATCTCTGGAGAATGACTGAAATCAGCAAGTAGCAGGACTTTCCTCTGTCAGGCATAAGGAACTCCCTTCCCAAGTCCACTGGAGAATCTGAATCTATTTTTCCATTTAAAGCCCTGATTAAGACTTCTTAGTTTTCGCTTTTGATCTTGTAAAGATCTTGAAAAGAACAATGGAAATTTATATAGGATTTACTGGTTGTAGAACAGCAAAAAGCCTATATTGTACTAAAAACCAAGGCTTCTGAAGCTAACTAGTCCCATTGTAAATTCACCTACAGCACTTTCTCCTAGGCAGGCAGACTGGTCTGAAATTAACACATGATTTTAGTGCACGTGTAACAGCAGAGCGAATGTTGCAAAAACTGGCTTTGGATGTAACGCTTATTTTGTGTGATCACAAATATAATAACATATATTGTTATATTATACAATACAATATAATATAGATTTGTATATAAATATATAATAATATTCAAATATTAAAGACTATTAAAATTAACAGTACAATTGTCTGCTTTGCTTAATTTGGAGGTCCAAGGTGTGCTGTTCCCTTACCTCCAGCAGGGGGTGCCCTGGGAACAGAGAACAGGTGTGTCCATCAGGCCCCATTCCCAGCAGCAGCAAATCAAAAACCGGAAACTCCTCGTTTGGAAATGCCTGCAGTGGAACAGATAAGGAAACAGCTAACCCAGAAGAATCAACACAGACAAAAGGAGTTACTATAGAGTTACAATGGGGCAGACAGACACGCACGCAGTCACAGCAGGGCTAGTCTCCCCAGAAACCACATAAACTGTCAGTATGCCTTTGGAATGTGGGAGGAAACTACAGCACCTAGAAGAAGCCTACGCAAACATACTAATTCCATGCAGATAGCACTCCAGGTCCGAAATTGGACCCAGGACCCCAGCACTGCGAGCCAGCAATGCTAATCACTTAATACTGTGCCGCCAGCACCAAACATATTCTACATTTGACTTTACATTTAAAAAACAAACCTGTTTATTTTTCAGGTCAATTCAGATCCACGAATCTTAAATGTTATCAAGAAAACAGAGGGTGAGAGAGGGAGAAAAAGCAGAGCCCAAGCTTGGCGACACGAAAAAAGGTTACAGACGAGAGGAGACCAATTGGCCCATCTAGTCTGTTTGGTAGTTAATCCTGAATTGATCCCAGGATCTCATCCAGCTGGGATCAATCCTGGGGAAAGGAACCCGGGTATCAGCTTGTTCCATACTCCAACAACCCTTTGTATAAAGAAGCAACGTCTTGCACTTTCACATACTTCCCAGTATACCTTCTGGTTGGCGTTTCAGTGTTCATTCATAAAATGTCTCCTGGGTAGACTTTGTCAATGAATCCATCTATCAGACTAGTAGTAGTTGTCTCTACTCAAGACTAGGAACAATAACCAGTAAAGGCCTCAATTACCTCACTCAGTTTCTTGGCGTAGTCTTTTGCAGCTTCCTCGACACTCAACGAGGGGTCGATGGCCAAGACCTGAGTCTCAGGGATGCTCATTTTGCATAACAGCTGACTCTGAAACAAAGCAACAGCTTTTCAATGTCCCTTCCCACACCATGTCTAATACCACAAAGTGACCATGAAATACTGAATTAATCCCAACTCCACCCCTACTGTACTGTGTCTCCTAGATCACGGGTCTCCAACCCTGCTGCTTATAGGACAGTCAGTCTTATAGGACGCCTGTGAACATCTTGATCAATCAATCTCTTCACTTAAAGGCAGGACTTAGTCCCATTAGTCCCGAATGATCTCAAAATGATCTCATATAACAAACCAGCTTTTTAATCGCTCAAAATTTAATTGGTGACTGAATTGAATCTGCAGACCTGTTGCCCTCCAGAAAATCCCTGCCTTTAGTCACTGAAAGGTCTGCCTTGCAGTGTGCAGTGGGCAACAGGCAGCTCTCTTCACCATGTCTGCAACAACCTTACTTTATACAGTCCATAGGTGCTCTCAGGGTCTTCGAAGGGAACCAGGCGCTCGTCACAAAAGCCCACCAGCCACTTAGAAGAGTCTAGGCCGGGCAAGGCGGGCAGGTCGCGGGCCAGCATGGAGACCAGGCTGCCGCCAGACAGGCCGAGGGAGAAGCGGCCGCACTCCGAGCCTGTCGCCCGAGCTGCCCGCGCCGCAGTGAAGCGAGCCAGCGCCGGCCCCAGCTCTGCCGCCGACGGGAACACGAGAATGCGCCGACCGCCACCGGACATCTCCAAGGGGGGCTGAGAAACACAGACACGGGAGCAACAGTCTACAGTACTTACTCCTAAAGCCACTGCTTTGGGGTCCTGCTACTGTATTAATTGATGTTCTATGGAATTTTATCTTGGTATGGAATTTTATCTTCTTTCTGGAACATTCTACTATGCTAACTTGTTGCCACTGTATGGTAAGTTTTTTTGCTACAAATAAATAAAAATTATAACGTTGGAGCGGTGCGGTGGCTCTGTGGCTAAGGATCTGCATCTGTGGCTGGAAGGTTGCCTGTTCGTATCCTGCAGCCAGCAGAGGAATCCTACTCCGTTGGGCCCCTGAGCAAGGCCCTTAACCCCAACTGCTCCAGGGGCGCTGTATAAATGGCTGACGCTGCACTCTGACCCCAAGCTTCTCTCCTTGTCTGTCTGTCTCATGGAGAGCAAGCTGGGGTATGCGAAGACAAATTACTAATGCAAGAAATTGTATATGGCTAATAAAGTGATCTTATCTTATAACTAATTACTGATTAATAAATCAATAAAGGATTTGCCTTAAGCCCAAACACATAAAAGGGAGTGATGTGTTTTAGTTACCAGTGATAGTGAGGTATGTAGAAAAATACAAGTCCATTAACATTTCCTTTTGAGCTGCAAAATATGCACTTTACTCATATTTTTTATATGTCAAATGAACAAAGTGTGCGTTCCTCCGGTCAGTCACAGAAGTACATTCTCTGTATCATACGCATATTTCAGTGTTTAGAGTTTAGGCAACCTTCCTTCAGTCTCTTAACTAAATTATGTAAATACCCTATACTGTAGGTTTATTTAAAAATGTGCTTTATGGACTGAACCCCTTTATTTATTTATACCACAAAACGTAACGGTACAACAGAAGAGCCTCGGGTATCCTATAACAGAATTTCCGTCGAAGACATTACTGCATTCATAGGTAAATATTTATTCATTTTACAAGGAAGCGTTTTTTTAAATAGATTACTTAATGCAAAGTTTTGCAATCACACACTACTTCGCCCAATTAAAAATAAATGTATTAAAACACTACTGTCTCTCCCGTCTCCGATTTTTTAAAACCAGCTCAGAGAATGATGCTCCACCTGATATTACAATTTATCGTTTTCATGTAAACAACTAAATTACACACATAAGGAACGTCGGTTTAAGCTCTAATTCGACATGGAAATAATGTCGCTTCTCATTCGCAACATCCTGCATCCACTGAGTACTTACTATGTTCAGAGAGTAACAAAGTTCCACGCCTTCCTTACTGTGAATGCGCTTTCGATTTATTCTCTGCCACACGTTTTTTTGTTTAAAAATAGTTAAATCAATTTTTATTTGTATTGCAAGTCATTCCAACAGCCCGAACTGCTCAGCACGCCCCCATTCATCTCCAGTTCCTCATATGACGCCGCAGGAAAGCCATACCCGCAGTGCCCCTTTCGCATTGCATTTCGGGATACGTAGTCTTTGATACGACGACCCGAAATCCCAGGCAACCCAGTTCACCAGCAGCTGGCAGTGTTTGCTCAGTAGCATATCTTTCTGGAAAGCGAAGTCCAGTCTTTTATGCAACAATGTCTGCTGTTGTAACTGTTGCTGGGACATGCTCTATTCATTGTTTGTAATGTAATAATAAAAATAGGATAAAACCGATTTTAAACATTGAGTGCTATCTGCAGATGCCGTTTGTTGCTTATCTTACAAAGATACTGGGCCACGAACACCAGACTTTATCTGTGACAGCCTTCACATACGTAATAAAGACTATTACGATATTTTGCATGACCAACAGCTTCCGTATTGTGGCATAACGCTTATAGCTACCGCGAATCATAATTATGTTAAAAGCACAGCTATTGTTGCTTGTGTCATATTTGTAATATTAATATCACAACTATTTTAGATTTAATTATCTTTATATCAATCCATCCATCCATTTCCTAACTGCTTTATCCAGTACAGGTTTGTGGGGGAGGCAGGGTCCATCACAAGGCAGACAGACACAATCACAGACACACACTCACTTACACCTGGGCCAATTTTCCCAGAAGTCAATAAACCTACCAGCATGTCTTTGGACTGTGGGAGTCCAAACTGGAGCACTAGAAGAAAACCCACACAACAGGGGGAGAACATACAAACTCCACAGAGACAGAACCCCAGGTCTGTAGTTGAACCCAGGGCCCCAGCGCTGTAAAGCAGCAGGGCTAACCACTGTGTCACCGTGTTGTCCTAATTTCATAGATGCATTATATTGCTGTATTTTTTCTTTGTATTAACACAGCTGTGCCAACTGCAGCTTCAGTATTGTTGTGTGTGGTGGTCATGGGTCGTGGGTCTTTAAAATGTCTATAACAATCAGTAGCACATATTTTGGAAGGGGACACCCCATCCCAAGACTGCAGTGTTTCCTGTGTCACCAAAAGGTGGGTAAAGTATTGAGGTAGATAACAGTCAAATCTGACTGCTTTAACTGAGGTTTAATACAGAATTAACATTGCACTGGAAAACTCCAGAAAGTTCCAGAGAAGACCTATAGCTAACATAACCACCTAAGGGGGAGGCACATCTCCAGTTCTCCATAGGGAGGGGTGCAAGGCTTCCGGTTCTTTCCACTGGAGCTCTTAACCTAATGGAATTCATTATTTGCTTAACTGGATAAGCTGAAACAAATGAAACAAAGCTGGATCTATGAATCCTCTTGGACTGCAGCCCTGGAGGACTGTTATTGACTTCTCTTACTCTCTAAAATGCAGAATAAGGTGATAGAGAATAACACATCAAGTATTATACACAAATACAATTCAAAGCGTAAGGACTATGTGGAGTAAACCTTGTGCTTTTTGCTATTAGCACACAAAATTGATTAGAACCAGAGAGTGAAGGAAATGTTTTTTTTTTGTCTGTTTTTGGCTGAGTGTATGACTTCTGGTTCAGAGCCTTGGCAAAGTTGGCATGAGTTGCAGAGTGTATCCTATTTCTTTCCTGCTTGTGTAGCAGCTAGCCCCGAACCAGCTTAGTTGTACTAACAAGACAGGTCTTGAACTGCAAAGCCTGCTGGGAAAGATGGCCACAGACAGCATGACTAAGCATTTTTTAGTTGTTCAAAAAATGAGAGCGCTCTTGCAAGTCTCTCTTTCGTCTCTCTTGAAAGTCTGGCTTTCGGAGACTTACTTTCTCCCTTACACCCTTGGCTCTTAAAAGGCATACAGTCCCAATGGGACAAAAAATGGCCCCCTGCTCATTCATTCTTTTCCAAAGCACAAGGCTCATTTGCATTTGCTAATTCTTCAGTTCCGGACACTGACAGCTCTCTTTATTGCTGCTGAACGCAGCCCTGCTTTTTGGAAAACCGCACCCCAGCTGGCTTGAGGAAAACAAAAAAGGGACCATCTTTTGCAGACTGATGAGCTCCGGAAATCGTTATTGCAATTAATGCGGGTCTAAATGACATCACCCAAAATGTATTCAAAGGCCTTTCAACAGCTGAGGGTACTTAGAAAAAGTTTTCTGCTTTATTAAAAAAAGGGATATTTAAATTAAGAGCTACAGAAGCAGGGATCAGAATTTAGCCAAAATCAGGGTTTCCAACTCGGGACCCTGGCTTATTATAACTGAATCTCATACTTAACCAACATTTTATCAATTAGACCTTTATGAAATCTACTCCTTACAGGCATTTGAAAAGGTTCAAATTAAATATTCCTTCAGTTACTGTAAATGTACGGTGAAGGAACTCATTATAATTTGTGGTAACTAAAGATGTCCAGCTGCAATGAAAACCAGAGGATAACAGGGTCACAACTATGAGATAATTCATGTTATACATACTGTACAAATACTTAGAACATTAAATCATTTTTATTTTAGGGGAAATTCATTGCTCTAGTCCTGGTGTGCGTGTTTGACCTGAGATGTACTGGCGTCCCATCCAGGGTGTATCCAGCCTTGCGCCCATTACTTGCCGGGACAGGCTCCAACATCTCATGCAACCCCAAACTGGATAAAGCTGTTGGATTAATTATTTCTCTTCATAAAAAAAAACTGATCCAGGGCACACAAAGACGCTATTTATGTAAAACACCAAAGCATGTACCATTTTCCAGCTCCCTTTTAAGCACGATCGTTCATTTCAGAGTTTAAGAGCAGCACATTCAAAAGCATTTGCTTCAGAAACAAAGAAGCAGTTCTTTCCACCGAAGGTGGTTGGAGGATGGAATATATTAGCTCCTCACATGTTGGATGGCGATAAAAAAAGGATTCTTTCTGGAGTGCGCCGAGGCCCATCTAGTAATAAGCTATTATCAGCCTCAGTGGAAAGCACTCTATTATTCTCTATTATGTTTGTTAGAGACAATTCTATTTTTAATAACAATTCAGCCTACCACGGCCACCCAGACAAAGGTTATCAAAGTTCCATCGGAACTTCTAACCTACCATCTGAACACTAAACTACGGACTTCCATCGTTTTTGAAAGATTTGTAAACCCATGATTTCATTATGCTTTAACTGTACCCACCCCTTCCCTTTGTGTTTATATTATAGGTGGTGAAATAAGCTTTATAAAAACATAAATTCTAAAATCCCAAACTAAAGCAAATAGCATCACTCAAGAGAAGTTTGTAAATAATTTCTGTGCTTCTGAAAAGTAAAAAGAAAGTTGTGAGGCAGGCTTTAACATACCGATCATTAGTCCACAGTGCAGTGTAAGGATCCCAGGAATGAGAAACGTCCTAAAAAATCAGTTTCTAGGGGAAGCTAACGAGGTAGTGTTCCACTGATTTTTCTATTGCTTCTGATGTAGACATGACAGACACTGGTGGTTTCTGTTAAAGAAAATAAAACCTTTATTAATAAAAAACTTTTTTAAATCTAAAAAGAAAATCCTTGTCAGTGAACACCAGGTGTTTATTTCTTTCTCTAATGGCATTGTTTTCCTAAATATTATTTATTCTCTTTCCCTTTGAAAATGATTAAATACCATTTACTGTGCTTTTTCACAATGATGATAATCCCAAGAATGCAGGTGCTCAGGAAAACTCTTAAAATACACTGTTCATAGGGGAGACGGCTGATAAGAAGCAATTTCAACAAATCATACTAAAGGCAGAGGTAATTTTCCATTTGTATCTTAAGGCACTTCTTGGTTTGTAACATAACATAATGCACACATATGCTACAAATTAAATGTTCACAAAGAGTGTTTAAAATAAAAAAAAACAACAAGTTTGGTTACAGGTTAAAATTCATGGTTGACACCAGAAGTGAAGACAAGTTTAGCTGTTCATGATTTCATTTTCCTACTCCTCTGGCAGTCTTTTTTAAATGAAGAAAAAAACAAGACGTACTGCTTGGTTTAAACTAGAATCTAGAGATTTGTGTTTGTCTTTTATAATCATGTGACTTGTGACTAAAACAAACCCAAAGCATTAAAAATAAGGAATAACCCCCCCCCCACTAGAAATAAAATTGTCTTATGATGTTAGTCTTATGGTAAACTAGAGTTGTATAGCTTAAAAAGGATATTTACATTGGTGTAAATTCATCCTTGTAGGGTTTTCTGCCTGTTCTTTGCGTTTAACATTATCCTGTTCAACTGTCATTATTGAACTATAAAATGAATCTCTAGGTGCTCAAGAGCATACAGTACACTATTTTCTCCAGCTTCCTTTTTATGGTATTTTTTTTTTTAAAAAAGAACCAGCTTTCTCCGATGTGAGTACAGTGCAATTCTTTGTCATTGTTTCTCTTAGAAGTATTAATCCATGTCAATTAATGTGCCAACAGCAATCCCGGGAGCTTGTAGTGTTACCTGTGAGGACAGACCCCTGTTCCAGGTGTAAAACAGAGGATGACAGACAAAGTGTGGCAGCTGTTGCTCTTTTTCACTTTGCCGATACAAAGGGTGTAGCAGTAAAACTTGAGCTGATCAGGAACTTGTAATTCCCTCACCGCAGTGCGTCAAACATTCGCCACTTCTAAAGGCAAGACTAATGTCTATTCTTCCAATGCATAATTGGAAGAAATGATCCCCAACTGATCACTTTGATATCACCACTTCCACAATGAATATGGTACTGTCTACTAGAAGTAGAATAATTCACACTGTGCCAACCTACAGGCATTCTAATGCCCACATTTGACTTCAAAGCCAGAAAGTGCCTGTTTATCAGCACCAGAATGGATGAAATACCCACAACACCCTGCAAATGTGACAACTTGAGGGTCAGGGATAGGAGTTGGTTTGGACTGAGGAACCCCAGGCATGCAATAAAACGAAGATAGGCTTCTCAGGGAAAAAAAAAAGACACTGCAAATAGTTATTTTTTTATAAATTAGAAAACTACAATTAGTGTCCTGTGCTTCAACCTCACTTTTGTAACTGATTTTTTTCAGTCAAGCAGCATCTATTTCAAGTTCCAAAAGAAAGGTGTTCAGATCCTTCCGGGTCCACTGGGTTTCATTTCATTCCAGCGCTGGGGACTGGGGGTTATTCCTACGAAAGCATTCAAGGATCCTGGAGCCAGAGTTTTCCCCAAAGGCTTTTGTTCAGATTTGTCTAGAAATACACTTGCTGCTGGCAGGGGTCAGTCAGTTTGAGCCAAAGTTAAGTCTCCATTTCTCATAGAGGCACCTTGCCTCCTATAATGGCACTATATAATTCCTCGTCCAAGGTCTTGTAACCCCCGGCTCGTGCGGCCAAGAAGAAAATCCTATCAGATGAATGACGTGGGTCAAATCCCTCCTTCTGCAGCCTTGTCTTCTGGATTTTGAAGGTACCTGAGAGAGAGACACTACTGTGAAAAACGCTGTAGACACCCAATATGAATAGGAAGGTTTTGGCTACTGTAACAACTTTGACTCTTAATGCAACATAGCTTCGAAACCATGCTTGTCATTTAGCAGCCTTTAACTAATCAGAATCTTCACAAGCTTCATCACAACTCCAAGGAACATTACTCACGAGCAGTCATATGAAGTGTTGTAGCAGCTACCATCACATTTTCCAACCATATTTAAGTGACCATCACTTCTCTGTACCCAAGCATAAAGGATACTTTTTGTTCTACAGAACACAGATCAAGTGTCTAGATTTCATTAGGAAAGCACCATAGAATTGTAAAATAAATCATTTTAAATAATCTAATATTCACTTGAGTCATGTCATTACAATAAGCTGACTAAGCCCAACCAAACCTAAGGCCTTTTCCAGTTTTGATCTAGGGACTTTTTAAGTTTCAATGTTTCAAGTTTCAAATATTTTTAAAACAGGAAATCTACAGTTCCACTAATAAAGTACTGTAGGCAGTTCTAGATGGAAGTCTCAAAGGGTAGTGGGAGTGTGGAACAAGCTACAAAGCCGTATTGTTGAAATGATACCCTGGCATCTTTTAAGAAATGGCTGGATGAGAACCTCTGATCAATAACTACTATCAATGGAGCTGGCTGGGCCAGACGGACAATTCATCCATTAATAGGAAGCTGTTAAAACCTGGCAAGGGCAACAAAAATACTTTTTAGAGCAAATCAAATCATTAGGTCAATTAATTTGAGCTGAGCTCAAATGAAAAGCAGAAATGGGCCCCACACTCCAGGAATACTTGACTATGATAGTTAAGGTGGGTAGCTGCGTTCCTTTTCAGCCTACTCATGCTGACAAGTAATAGGTTTATTCCATGCTGAAAAAAAGAAGAAAGAAAACACAACGTTTCGGCCGTGGAGCCTTCGTCAGGTGTGAGAAAGACAAGGCAGTAAGCAAAGGTAATGTAGCAGGAGAACAAAGGCTGGGAAAGAGGAGGAGCGAGAGGAGCAGTGGACAGAAAGAGAGGCCAATCAAGAGGTGTGAAGTCAGAACAGGTGCAGAGAGGTGTGAAATGAAACCTACAATGAATAGAGAGAGAATTTAGAAGCAAAGTAGTCTGTCGTTAAGAGAAGGGGGAAGTGTGTACCTGCAAGTACACATCTAACACCACACTCATTCAAGTCCCCTCAGGACAATTCTGGATCACCCAGATGGCATCTTGTACCTCCAGCAACCTTATTTGCTGTATCTCTTGCAGTAAATGCCCAGCCATCTACATTGGAGAAACAGGAAGGAGACTTGGAGACCACTTCAGGGAACATGTCAGGGCTGTGAAGATTAAAGATCTCACCAAGCCCATTGTTTCACATTTCACCTATGACGGCCACGACCACTCCAATCTCTCCGTCTGTGTTCTCAAAGATGGTTTTCTGAACTCGTGCATCAGAAAGACTAAGGAAACCAAAATTATCCTGCAGCTAGGATCACACCTTCCCCCTTCTCTTAACGACAGACTTCTTTTCTTCTAAATTTTCTCCATTCATTGAAGTATTAATTTCACACCTCTCTACACCTATTCTGACTTCACACCTCTTGATTGGCCTCTCTTTCTGTCCCCTGCTCCCGCCTCTCGCTCCTCCTCTCTCCCAGCCTTTGTTTTCCCACTACATTACCTTTGCCTACTGCCTTGTCTCTCTCACACCTGAAGAAGGCTCCACGGCCGAAACATTGCGTTTTCTTTCTTCTTTTTTTCAGCATGGAATAAACCTATTACTTGTTCCCATACTAGACTATTGACAACTATATAGTTGGACAACCTTGATAGTCCAGTGTTCCAGCTCCTGATGAGCTTCCCTCCGCTTTCCTGCATTGCCATAGGAGTCCAAGGAGGAGGGTGGCTGCTGGGCTCTCCCTCACCTGTAGTGTCGACTTGGGGGGAGATCCGCAGGAACACAGGTCTGGCGTAGGGGGGCAGCACCTTCAGGATCTCCCTGTAGAAACGCTCCGGGTCAAAGCGCCCATCTCTGTCAGCGATGGCTGCCATCCCTGCCTTCCCTTCCACCCCTGAAGAAAAACAGTTACACAGATTTCAGTCAGACATGTCCAGCATAGCCATGCATCCTCAAGAACTGTCCCTTCCGTCTGTGAGAGTTTTGGTTTCTAACTTTGACTCTGACTAAAAGAATTCTGAGAAGCAATGTGTATTATAACTTTGGTCACGACAAAATAAGCTCAAGCGTTTTGTGCTAGTCAACGTCCCTTCTTTGAGGCCAATGGAATACTTCTCACTTTCTGGAGAGAAAGCAGCTGACTCGTGTAACACTGCCAGCTTCTTAAAACAAAAGTCTTCTTTGACAAGACTCTCATTAAAACTCAAGGAAGTACTGGGATCCTCACCTTAAATTGACCTTAAACTGCTTGGAACCCTTGGTAGCATTCCAAATCTGTACAACTACACTTTCCTTAGGAGACCTCACTTCTCACATGAGATATACTGTCACTATCAGCCATTTTCTAACAGTTCAGGGTCACAGGGGAGCCAGAGTCTATCCAAGCAACAGCAGGGACACAAGGTAGGGTACGCTCTGAATGGGACTCTAGCCAATTGCAGGGTACGCACAGTGCCAAATACATACACGGTCATACCAGGAGCAATTCTCCCCGTAGCCAATTAACCTACCAATGTGTCGGGGCTGTGGGAGGAAAACCATACTAACACGATGAAAAGAAACAAACTTCACGCAGAGAGCACCCCAGGTCTGGAACTGAACCCAGGGCCCAGCACTGCGAGGCAGTAATGATAACCACTGTGCCACTGGCTGCCCATCACTGTCCTTTTGTGGATTTAATAAATACAGGATTTGAAATTTCCAGTATTATTTAAATAAACACCATCAAAACGTACGGCATTTAGAAAATTTATATTCTAGGTTTACAGAGTGGTCAAACTCCATGATGGCTAAACATTTTAACAAGATCAACAGTGCACTAGAGCTTTAAAAAAAGTGATATTCAAAATTATAGCAATGTACAAAGACTGCTGACCAATCACCAAAAGGTGAACAAGGGAAGCGAATCAGAAAGATTTTGGCAAAGAAGAAACTTAAACCTGTTTGTAGTTACTGCACATCTGCAGTTCATGTGGTTTCTGGAAAAACTGCAGGGTGGACTGCCAAGCATGTAAAATTGATCATTTTCATATTATATATAACATATAACATTATTATTTGCTTGATAGCAGTACTAAAAAAGTAAAAAGAGGTGCTGGGGCTCAAGAAGGGATTTAAATTTTAAACATAAATTTGAATGAGCAGGTATTATTGCTATTACCCTTAAAGTCACAATTTGATATCAGTATACAAAAGTTGAAGCATTTTTAACTAAAATACCCAATAACAATTTGATACCCACACTGAGAACAAAATGAAAACAAACTGTACCTAAATATACATAATTAAAATCAGTTGTCATCTATACTTAAATAATTGCAATAACTGTTCAATTCTTTGCTGATGTCTGGTCATCTTCAATTCCTGGGGGCGCACTCCTGCAAACCAGACTGGTCTCTGATCCTTCAAGCTGACTCTACGCTACTCCGAAGAGGACATTTGTACTTGGCGAGGCAGCAGGTGGGCCCTGCTGAGTTCGAAGCCCACCTGGCACAGGTACCCCGTACACAGCCACGTCGGTCTGGCCCAGGATGGTGCTGAGGGTACCCTCCACCTCCGTCGTGGAGACGTTCTCCCCCCTCCAGCGAAACGTGTCCCCGCTGCGGTCCTTGAAATACATGTACCCCAGCTCGTCCATCTCCAGCACGTCACCTGGGGCAGGGGGGGAGAGATGCCCTCAGGTTGGGCTGGCATTGAAGCAGCTCTGCCAGTATTATAAGGCCTGCTGCCTTGTGGCTAGACCTGAGCACAACCCTATCTGCGTCATCCTATGCTAAACGGAGCTTGCGTAGAGTTTGTACTGTACAGATACTTTCAATTCAGCCAGTTCCATAAACTCCTTTCTCTATCATTCCATTATGTGAATGATGAAAAAACAGAAAACACTTTTTTACTTTGAAACCATGTTCTTTTCTATCCTCTGCTGTACACTTTTTTGTCTGTTTGCTAATAATTATGAGAATAATGATGGGAGTAATGCTATAATGAGCAAAGTTGTCGCTGAATGGCTTCCACCATCCGCACGCATTAAGTAATGGATCTGGCTGGGTATTATGATGTAGTGGTGAACAGTAAACGAGAGTCTATACAAGAAACTCCAGATAATCACTCTCTACTTACAAGAGAGAGCAACACTCCTGAGTGCTGGCTTTGGCAACAAACAGTACTTGTCCTTTGATCTGTACACTATACTAATGATACATATATCTAATATCTGGGTACGACAACTAAAATATTATATGCACTGTATATGCATTTGATCTGATATTTCAGGAATGGGTACTGTACACTGGCAAATGTTTGCTGCCAGTACACACGGTTGTTTTTTGTGTAACCCATTTAACACCCAAATCGGCTTTTTAATAGGTCGGTATGAACAGGCCAGTGAGAAAGGGGAAGCCCAGGATACCCGAGAGGTAGGCCGAGTCGCCCTTCTTGAAGGCGTTGTAGGCGATCTTCTTGGTGTTGGCGGACTCGTTGGCGTAGCCGTCGAACCTCCGCAGGGGATCCTGCTGGTTGATCCGTCCCACCAGCAGCCCCGGCTCGCCTGCAATGACACACAGCCGTTGGCAGCTCCGGCCAGTTTGCCCGAAAGCCCTGCGCTCAGACGAGAGGGACGGGTGGCGGCTTTCTCACCTGGCCTGCAGGACACGCACAGCCCACTGCGGTCCCGAATGAGCTCCATGGTCTCCTCGTTGACCTTCACCAGCCGGATGGGGTACACGTTGGGCAGGATCCGACTGTTAAACCCACACGCCCCCACCTGGGAGCACAACACACAGGAGGGGTGTGGGTTTCTAAAGAGCCTAGACTAAATTCTTGATGGGGCAAACAACTGGCAGATGACCTAATGTAGGTACTTTACGTGCAGAATATTACTGCAAAGCATCAGAAACAAACTATAAATCTAATCAGGAAGAAACTTGAAGAGCATACTTATGAGTAAATCTTAGGCGTTTAAGTTCATGGATTGTTTTTATCTTCCATGCAATTCTGAAGCGATGAAAAAGGGCCAACAATATTAGAAAATTCAGCTAGCAGTGTGGAATTTAAATCAAGGGATATTATGCCGAAACTGCATAATGCACCGCTGGAAGACCTTATTTCAATTACTGGGTGCAATTTTAGTCACAAAGGTACATAAACTAAAGAGATCACAGCTCTAGTAGAATCAATCCAGAAAAGAGTAAATAGATGTATTAGCAGTTTCAGAGGAAGGTCCTGCTCTGATAGGTATGAAGAAATGAATCTTTTAAATCTTTAAACAGAGAAGAAGACTACAAAAGGACCCAATTTAAGATTCCAATAAGGATGTGCATTTAAAATTGTTCCTCTTTACACAAAGGGTTGTGGGAGACTGCAACATGCCATTCAGCCATGCTGTCCAAGACGATGCCCTGGTTTCCTTCAGGAAACATCTGGATGAGATCCATTAACTGGATCAATTAAATATAGAAAATACACACAAAAGAGCTAGACAGTCCTAATAGGCTCCTCTCATTTATAATCGCTAGTAAGTTCCTATGTTCCCTGAAATTAACACTCAATTTAGCATTGATGATGCTTAATTCATGGCCTCATTATAGTTACTTGATCATCTAGCAAGGTAAACAAGCTCCACAAAGAAAGCTTCCACCCACTGGCATGTTTCTATTCTCCTAAATTTACTAAACCCAAGCCACAATCTGACCTGGGATGTTTTACAAGCACTGAACTACCAGGCCCGTCTTGAACCAGAACACCTCCACTGTTCTCACCTTGCCGTCCATGTTGGCGATGCTGCAGTTGCATTCGGTGGCGCCGTAGAACTCGCCCACCTGCTTGATGTTAAAGCGCTGGGTGAAGGCCTCCCACACGCTGGGCCGCAGGCCGTTGCCCACCGCCAGGCGCACCCGATGCTGCCTCTCCACCTCCCGGCTGGGCTGGCTTAAGAGGTACCTGCAGATCTCCCCGATATACTGCACTACCTAACGTGGAAGAACACAGCATCCGGGCTGTATAAGTCAACCAGCGCACAAAGCCCTCCCGTCCCATGCTGGATTGATCCATGACATATTTCTCTTCTTGCAGCGAACTCCAGGCCTGTATTACAGGGCCATCACCACCAGAGGGCACCAATGAGGCAATTCAGAGACTGCTAGTTTACCTGTTGCTGGAAACTATATGAGTGCTAACTGCATGTAATAAATGTTCACATGGTGGATTACAAGACAGTAGTTCATTGGCTGCAAGCATACAAGTGGTGTGTTAGCAGTGTTATTGTACAGTAACGTCAATAGACTGTATGTAGATTGGAGAGGAGGATCGCATGCTAGTTAATGTGCTGTGTTGAGGCAGGCTACTGAGTTCCTTCTGCTTTTTTCTGAACATACATAGAGGCAGGAGTCTTCCTGAACCTTTACTTTTCATCTGGGTGATGTGCAAAAAGGTCCCCACTATGCTGTCAAGATCAAGGATCCTTGATACAGTGGGCATTTCCACTGTAAACTGGAGCAAGGCAGTTTGGCCTGAATGCGTCAGTCTCCAGAAGAAAAGGCTGGAGGCCTGCCCAGCACCAGGCTAGCAGCCCATCCAACCTGTTCTGCACAGACAGCGGGGTAAAAAATGCCAAAAGTGGTATAAGGAAAGAAGATCAGAATGCTACAGTGAAATTCCACAGGAGGTCCACACCGTGCAGTTGTACTTGACACAGTCGTCCCAGAAGCGGCTGGCCGAGAACTTCTTTTTAATGACCACGGTGAGGCCGTTGACCAGGCACTGGCCCACTCCCATTATGTTACCTGCAGCGAAGGGGGGAGAGGAGAGGTGATCAGGCTCAGCAGCTTCAGGTTTAGAGCCAGATCATACAGCTCAAGCCCAGCTACTGTTGTAGTAAAGGCCAATACCCAGCATTCATTACTGTTGTCACTGCTGCACGCTTACAGTCTGACAAACAGACTCAGCTGTACCTGCAGAGTGGTAGAGGGGGAGGCAGTCATAGACGATGTCATCTGGCCGCATTCCAAATGCATGGTACCCAAATGCTGCAATGCGGTAATACCTGCCGTGGAAACACAGAGCAATGTCATGCATAAAGGTGCGAAACAGAAAGAGACACGTTGTCGTGGAAAATTACCTGGATCCAAATTAGATTAAGCAGAAGCAAAAAGCTTTAGAGGTCTGGAAACACATTGCTGCCATCAAGGAAAAAAAAATCATGTGCTATCTCATAATTACGATAAAGTTATCTCATTATTACTAGATAGTACATTCACGCATACTTTATGTGATAATCACACAATAGCATAATTGTCATACAATGATCATCTAGAATGATCATTAGTTGAGTTTCAGTTTAAGCGGTAGAATTGACAGCACAGTCCACTCTTTCTTGTTTAAGGATAAGTGTGTGTATCCTCATGCTTATAATGATTGTGTTCAAATTGTAACATTTCATTATGACTAAACCCCAGTCGAAAGTCTGTTGTTGCACATTCTGTAGCGCTGGACATTGTCACCAACACTTAACCCACAGTTCCAGCTGAGCGGTATCGGTAGGTTCTAGGTGCTGTCAGAACACAATGTAAAAGGTTGTTCATACAGTCAAATGAGCATGTGTGTTTCGTAATTGTGCGATATGTCCCATGAAACATTATGTTTTAATAAGCTCATAATAATTATAATAATCTCATAATAATTAGATAATTTTCTAAATTAAGAAATAACTTTTCCTTGATCATCCAACTTTGTAGTTTTTTAGGTATCTGCAGTGATTTTGGAAACTCCAAGAATGCACTCTGATCATGATAAAAATATTCAATATTCCAAAACCCTATCATTCAAAACCTTTAACTATGCCACATGTGAAACAATATATAGCACACTCAGTGACAACTTGTCTGTGTTTTTAAGTCAAAATCTCAGATGTTACATGCCAATTTCATCTTCCAAAAAAAACAGTTTTGTTTTCAAAAGATGAGAAAGTTTGCAATTACAAACTATACAAAGACAATGATGTACAAAACCAAGAGCTAAGTTTTACATTTAAAGATTTCAGCTGAGATGTGGAAATCCAACAGAAGACGGTTCATGACTCAGACATACTACACTGAGCCACTAGTTATTCACATTAATGTCACCAAAAAGAACTCGACTTAAACCTCATCTCCAAGCTGCACAACAAACTCATTAACAGAAAGATCAACTTCAACAAATTGTTCTGTGCGGAAGCAGCATACTGACTAGTTCATTGCTCTAGCTAGCAGGTTCAATACTCTGCACCAGCTGCTTGCAATCTGATAAAGCGTCCTGTTAGCCTAAGTGTGGAAGTGATCATCAAGAGTCAGCTATTTCTGAGTTTATATTTATAGCAAAGTTTCTCATTTGTTTTTCACGTGGACATCCTTATTTTACAAAAACGGTCTTCTTTTGTAGGATTAAATTCTTTAAAAGGAGTGCTTTTTCAAAATATTTCCTGAACCTTTCTTCAGATATTTAGTTGATTTCAGAAATGAATGAGAATGGACCGAATAGGGGGACCTGTATCAGCTGAACTGAGACAAAGATCTTGTAGAAATGGACTATCACTCACCTGCTGTGAACTACAATAGCAGCTTTGGGAAGCCCAGTTGTGCCCGAGGTGTAGATATAGAAGAGACGATCTAATGAAGGAGAGAAAACATGTGAAGCAGACATAACAACTGCAAATACTGTAATTATTGGGAGTGGATGGGAAATATTTAATTCGTCACATGCATCGTTTGTTGTCCAGGGCTGCAAATTTAATTCAAAATGCTAGGGAGTGTCGTCCATAGGCCGCATATTTAAGCAAATTTGGGGAAATGTAAAAGAATGAGTAAATATGTCCCTCCAAGTAGGAATACATAATTTCTTCAATTTGCCCGAGGCACAGAAACCTAATTCAAACAATCTCTATCAAACTGAGCCACTTGTTTTCTGCCAAGGAGATTAAAAAACATTATCTAAGGGAAGAATTCCTCTTTAGAAATATTACAGACCACAGCTGTATTTAAATGATCATCCTCAAGAGACAGTAGAAGCCCAGTTTTCTTACTGTGGTGAAATGTCTGCCTTCTAGTTTTGCATATGTGAGGCCAGTTAATGGTGCCTGTGTTTATCCTCTGTCGCAAATGCACTATTTTCAAGCCAAGGCTGGTTATTGTGATCAGTCCAGTGGACAAATACATAACTCTTGTTTTTGCATCCCACTCTCCTGTGACCCAGAGGTGAAAACTAAAGGTGAGGGAGTCTTACTGTACTGGACAATCTCCTTTCACCCACTGAATCTGCAGACTCCACAGTTCGACATTTTGGCATTTCCCACAAACACACAGTAATACAGAAGGAGCCCAGTGTGCGCGCGAAGGTTTCACAACCATGCAAAACACAAATCTGCATTACCCTGAGCAACTTCTGCAACAGGCAGTAGAGATGCATACCATCCAGACAGATGGCCTTTCTTCATGGTGTCACAATTCTCTTAAACTTTCTTAAAAGAATGCCTGCATGATCAGTCATGATTGAAGCATTACGCGTGGCATACTACACAGCTGTCCACAACGCTGACAATTTAGTGAGCATCCTTGTTTTCACTATATAAAATAAAAAAAAGTTTTGAGACAAGGTTGAGTTTTATCTACTGTGGATATTTAGAAATCGCAGTGCTTGCAGTTCCCCCTGTGGAAGGCCAGCACTTTAGTCTGTTTTCACCACTACGCAGACTCCATGCTAGTTGTGACTCAGAGACAGAATGCCTATCTAACGGGGCGAAAGGTTTTTCCAGCGCTCTCAAGCGGCTTCTTGCCACCTCAGGCACTTCTCCAAAAACCCTCAGACTTCACAGGCTTTCCTGAATAGGAGGCAGTGGAGGACTCACGAGCTGTAAGGCAGATCGCAAAATTTACTGTGGGAATTTCTCCTTGCAAAGAAAAGATGCCAATAAAAAGTAGCCCACAGGAACTGCAGAAGGAACACAAAAATGACAGAAACAAGGCACAGGTGATACCCAGCCGAAATACGAAACACTTGGAAGTGAATACTGTATGTATTTTAAGTTTGGCGTTTGGGTTTGAAAATTCAGCAGTGCCTCTGCTAGCCAGTTCTTCATAGTAGTGTAGGAGAGGGGTTCCCAATCCTGGTGATGGATTGACCCGACTGATTTTTCTAACGAAATGCAGTAGTTATAAGGCAGCCACCACCATGTCTAAGAGCTCAACACAAACAGTTCACATTATCAGTCCTAGAACTAAAGAGAGAAGTGTAAAAAGTGCTTCTGCATTAAGTCTTACTAAGAAAACAGCTTAGTTAACCATGTGCTTTGCTGTAGCGTTTATCATCTCACACAGAAGTGCGTTGCCCACTTGAGTGACACATGGGAGCTATTGTGCACCAGCTGCCACATGACACAGTAGAACAGATGAAATTGCGTCCCCTGCTGAACTAAAGCTGAATTTAAGAAAGCCAGACCACAAACTCAAAGTGGTATTTAGCAAGAACTTTGGGGTTAATAAACATTTATTTGGTCCAAACAGAAAAGCACCACCTACCAACACCACCTGCCTTAGACATCTCTCATCCTGGTACTGACTAGGCCCTACCTTGCTCTGCTGCCAAAACCCATTGAAATGAGAATACAAGGGTGATCCATAAAACCCACTGGACTCTGGCTCTTTAGAACCAGACCAGGTTTCTTTCCTGTACAGTATGCCCTGCAATATTTTTGAAAACAATGATTTAAGCTTTGAGAACTGGTTCAGGAATGAAACCAAGCTTTTAAAGCTAAATGAGCTACAGTGCAAGACAAAGTTACCCAACAATATGGTGTTAAAGGTGACCACTCTAAGATCCTGATATGTGAATGCAGGGATGAGTCAGTCCTATTTTGTCCTTTTACTAAGCAGTTTTTGGCCAATGTTCCAGCCAAGAAAGGAAGAGTGTGTAATTATAATCGGGTTACATCATGAGATTTTTTTTCCTGTGAGAAGCAGGGTGGCAAAGGATAAGAATAATTTGGGAAAACAAAGGTGAAAATAATCTATTTTTAAACTATTTTATTTTAAAAACTATTTATACCGATTTTAATTTTCTATACGAGAGGTTTATAATGGGTGGAGCGGTGGCTCTGTGGCTATGGATCTGCGCCTGGGGCTGGAAGCTTGCCGGTTCAAATCCCGTAGCCGGCAGAGAAATCTTACTCCGTTGGGCTCCTGAGCAAGGCCCTTAACCCCACCTGCTCCAGGGGTGCCGTACAATGGCAGACCCTGCGCTCTGACCCCAAGCTTCTCTTCCTATCTGTGTGTCTCATGGAGAGCAAGCTGGGGTATGCAAAAAGACAAATTCCTAATGTACTAAATTGTAAAGGGTTAATTAAGTGATGTTATTATTATTATTATTATTATAATACATACATACATTATGAAGTTGAAACAGATTCACTGATAGTCTGGGTTTTTGAGGTTTAAATTTCAATTTTAAAAAAAAGCTTTGATGAAAGCTTTAAAACTTTCAATAGCTTTATTTTAGTTTCTCCAGCTTCAAAATAGTCAGAGTATTTGAAAGTACATGTCCTCAAACTTACGATGGAATTTGAGAATTTGCCAAGAGTTACGAAAGAAGTTTGCAAGAAGTGGGTCCTTGCTGTAGCATGAATTTATTTTAATTAGTCATTCAACTCAACTTAACTAAGCTCCACAACAGCTGCCCACTGTGGTCAAGTTCAGCTACTGGCCCTGTTGCCTGAATGGACTTTCAGCTCAAAAGGATGTTAAGCACAAAAAGATAAGAATGAACCTGTTTGGAGGATTAAGAAGGACTGTGCCTGCGTTACGATAAGGCCCTATTCTTTCCAAACCTTGAGGAGCTCCAATAGCACACAGCTCTGTGGTGCAGAGGGCTGTTCCGTAATAAAGCAGCTCATGTTATTGTTCCCTGGGTGAAGAGCAGGAGCCAGCGTCAATGTCGATGTGTCTGGCCACAGAGACAGAGAGAGGGAGGGTGAGGGGAGGAGCCAGGAAAAGTGGGGGAAAGGTTACATACCATACACCAGTGCAGACTCGCTTCAGGAGTAAGGGAAAGAGAGAGCACTTAGACTAGTCCATGCTACTAAGAATCTTATACACCTGCGGAAGCCTCTTACTGTACGTACTTGAAAGGGAGACTTCTAAAATATATAAATGTCAAAGAGAACGAAACCAAAACATTTTATGTAAGATAATAAAGGGTCAGGACTTTCATGATGCGACACTACAAAACAGACAACACTAGAAGTGTATTTATTTCTACCTAAATAAACTGAACAGAACGTTTGTCCAGCATTAGATGAAATACATGATTTTAGGCACTGAACAGTAGATGGATGGTATTTACTCCCCATTTCAGAGTTAGGTACACGCTTCCAGGTTATAAAACCTGATGGGAAAACAAAATCGGATTAACGCTGTTGCATTGTTGCATTTTGGGTACACTCCTGGTTCACATGGCCTTACATCACAGACACGCCTGGATTAGAGCAAAACACAGGCCAAAGCAAACTGCAAATGTGCAGACAGGCTGAGGCACTTATTGTGAGGCACGAGGAAGAACGTAAGAAATTAAAGGCTGCACACAAGAGGTAACTGGGTCATGCTCTATTGAGATGTGCCATTTTCTTCCTCCCAGTCCTGCTCTCTGGCTCTCTTTGGCAGTTCTGTTATTGATGCAAATAAACGATTCAGAAATCGACAGCTATGCCATTAAACAACACTAACAGCAAACTTGCAGCGGCTGGGCGTTTCTTTTACCCGTTTTCTTTCAGATCCCAGTACGAGACTCCGAACCCTGGGAGACACTGCTCTCTGCTCTGTTGCTCCACGACACTGCAATGATCTCCCAGCTCATGTTAGACACTGAAAGTCAGCCAGCACTTTCAAAAATTCACTTTTATCTTATAATTCTGTTCAATTAACAATTTTAAGTCATATACATTTATCTAGTGCTTGACTTTATTGTACAGTGCCATTGAGATGAAGCGCCAAGTGAAACATCGCTACTGAACACATG
The DNA here is from genome assembly GCF_059453375.1 of Lepisosteus platostomus. Classification (NCBI taxonomy): domain Eukaryota; kingdom Metazoa; phylum Chordata; class Actinopteri; order Semionotiformes; family Lepisosteidae; genus Lepisosteus; species Lepisosteus platostomus. The sequence continues at coordinate 18,239,042 of NC_142623.1, forward strand.
CAATACAGGCTATTATTGTAGTACGTAAGTAAAGCACAGCAGGCCTGTGTTTAACAGCACAAGAACAAAAGACTAGTGTGATACTGTTACTCTCATTAATTAAAGCCGCACAATAGCCAAGCTGAGCTTTTCAGCACCCTCACTATCAAAGACTCACGTTCCATTGCCTTCTCCCTGAATTACAACTGGACTGGTTAACAGCTAAATACTGCGCTGCTCTCTGGAACAGAGCTCTCTTGTGAAATTAAGACCACACCTGGCATAGGAATTATGGCCAAATGGTCACATTGCTTTAAGGGCTGTAACACTGCAACGTACGACACCAGTGAAACAAAATTCTGTAGGACTTGTGATGACCTCTGATGAGTGATTATTACAACTATAATGCAATGAAATAAATGGAAAAATTAATTAAGGCATAGATTTTAATTTCTCTTTTCTGGGTCTTTGTATGCAATCAGGACTTATTTTACAACAGCTTGTGCATTTGTTTCTAAATCTCATTAACTGCAATCTGTTTTTGTTCTTTTCCTTTGTGTGTGAACTACAAATGGAAGGCACGCAGAGAGAAAAAAAACTATCAGCTCTGCATCCCCAGCTGTGTGTGAAACTCAATTCTTGCATTGGTTCTTCCAGGTATTGCACTATCAATTTGGGCAGCCTTTTGATATTTGATTAATAAGATAAGAGCTGATTAAATGAGGAACATGATTCTTCTACAGGGCACACTCTCCTACAGCTCACTTCAAGAGCAGGACAGGCCTCAATCGCTCTCTCTGTAAATGCATAATAAGATTTCACACCAATTGCGCAATGCCTGCAACTTATGCTATCTGCCATGGAAAAACCACCAGTCACAAGTCAATGTGTATATTAGTGAGACTTTCAGACTCATTTTGGCACATAACACTCACGTAATCAAATCTGCTTAAAACCAACTTGTTTTGCTAATCTGTGCCTGTACTGTAGCTCTACAGGATCAAGAGCTGAATTCATCACTCTAGACCAGAAACAACATGACCTTCAGCGGTGGCATCAGCTAACTTGAAGTTGAGAAGCTTATGCAGACTTTATGAACCTTCTCTATGCTTGTCTTTAAGACAGAGATGAGTTATAGTAAGTTGCCCTATGGAAAAAGATCCATGTTTTTAATTTCAGTTTCCAACACTACTTATATGAGTTTAATTATACAGCATCCCAAGACAAGATCCCAATTGATATAGCATATACATCTGCAAGGGGCATGTCTCTGGGTATGTAGCAGCGTTGCTGTACCAAGATGTTAGCATGGCATCAGCTCTGCTTTGCCCTGTCTTGTCTCAGTGAGGGAGAGTCAAAGTGCAGATGATGCAGACCGGATTGTCACACATCTGTAGGTCTCAAAACAGACAAACTCAGCAATAATTCAAAAGCATTCCTCTGGAATATTTCACAAAGATAGCATTAGGTCTCCAAATGGACAGACCCTGGCAGGGAATGACACTAGTTCAGATGGCTAACCTATGCAAATGTCAGAAACAGTGCTTCGATGAAAAGTAACTACTGAACCAAAGTGGTCTAACTCACCAGAGAGGCAGGTACCTGGCATAGTGTTTAAAGTGATTGCTCAAGCAGAAGTTGGGACATGCTAAAGAAAGACTTCCAGTAGAAGCTACCCTGCTGGTTGCTGTTCAGACGATTAGTGAACAAGCATAATCGGCAGCGAGGAGACAGCTATTGTTGAAGGATTCCTTAACGCCATCGCACACTTTCAACAACAGCACCCACTGTGTTCTAGTCAAACAGTGGAGCTTCACAAAACCATGAATGGGCAGCACACAAGCTACTGATCCAAGCGTTTCTTGTCAGCCACTGTAGTGTTATTAAGGCAATTTTTCATCTCGCTGATTGCTAAGACACAGACCAAGTTATGGGAAATGAAACTCTGTTGTATACTTCCAGAAATGGCCCAAAATTCAAACACGTGCAGGTTTTGTGAAAAAAATAAGGCAATTCATATTCTCAAAGTACTGCAAAGATTGCAAATCCCTATGTAATACTGTATGTGCCACATTCCTATTCAAGCTCTTTGCTTGGCTAGTATTTTATCTGTTACGTCACCCTTAATGAGTTACGGAACACACCTGCACTTGGCCTTCAGACAAACTAAGGGCTGATGTACAGTTTACAGCAGAGCTGTCCAATTCCTATACCAGAAGGCCATACTCCAGCAGGGTTTATACAGCTCTCCCATTCTGCAAAAGCTCCAAACAGGGGTATAATGAGCATAGAGGGTCAATGCCATTATCAGCTCTGTCTGATCCTATATTCCATGTAGGTATGGAGGTCCCCAGAGAAGAACTACTCAGACTGAAAACCAGCAACTTTGTGAGGCTTGGTCCTGGTCGTTTTGTTCCAATTGCGCCCTTAATGACCAATACTAACTATTGCCAGAAACTGATCTGCTTGCTCGTTTAGGCTTTTGTTCTGTACTCAGCCCGTGTTATTGATAACACCCTCACTAACGTATCATTATAAAGTGAAAGCATGGCAGCGCTACAGGGGTAATGGAAAGAGGAGATGAACATATGGCATTTATAGTTTTAAGGCCAGAAAACTCAGCAAGGCAGCCAAAACCCAAGGCTCTAAAGATCGGGTTAAAAATTCCCGAATGAAACAGCCTCTCTGGAGGTGGCATGTAATAATACCAGTCCAAGAAATAAAAACACACCTCTCATTTTTGCACAAAACCTTGGCCAGCTGCAGAACAATTAATTCAATTTCTTGGGATTATATCTGCTATACCAATTTTATAAGAATAATATTTTATAATATTAGAAGGCTGATGCTGCAAAACTATCCAATGTATTTTTTTCCTGTAATGCAGAGAAAAATAAAGATGGGAAAAGGACAGTGTTTGGGATAAGGATTTCCTGTTTCAAGGAGCATTGTCAGATTAAGGGAGTGCTCTACACTGATTTGGCCTCCCTCTCTGGTTTCAGCTAATCCTGTATTACAAGACACAGGAGGAAATCACTGTCACAATCATGCTCTTCAATTGTGACAATTTTTTTTTACTGATGCGCACTGTCGGGACATGTATTCTTTTGTAGGATATAACCTTAGTGAAGTTATCCATTAGCCCATGGAGACAAGCCAATTTCTGATCACATCCAAGAATCACGCAATTATGTAGTAGAGCCATGCCAATTTTTTAGGAAAAAGAATTTTACGAATTGCCTCAAGAAGTCTGCCTTTTAGATTTCTAACATCATGATTTTCTTTAAAACAAAACGAAGCATCAGAAAACACTAAGGAATACAGCCCTAAAGGAGCCCATTCCTGGAAAGCCTTTGCAATAAGTCAAAAACGAGGGCTATAATTTTCCTATTTTTGAGTAATCCACACTTCAATTTCACTAGGGTATTCTTGACTCTAGGAGCAACTTCGCAGGCTAAGTCTTCAATCTGGGTTTAAGCCACAGAAGCAAAGTTGAACAGGAAGCTAATCTTGAAGGTGAATGAGGATGGCGTTTTCTAAATATATTTCAGCTCAGCAAATTCTCTGCATCACATATCTAAGACCTTACTCAGCTGTTTCCCCAAAGAGATCAGTTACAGTTTACTTTCTAAAGCATTTAAGTGCTGTTCTCTCTGTTCCACATATCAAACCAAATGCTATATTTTTACCTTAAGTCCATGAATGTTTCTTCGCCACCATACTTGACATTTACAACAAAATCCAAACAATTAATGTAGCAACTGAAAATGTAGGGAAAGAGCAAGAGCATAAAAATGGGGTGGTTTGACTATCAAGTGCTGGATGAAATCCATGTCAGCATTCTGCCGCAATTAGAGGATAAATATTCTGAAAATGACTTGAATTTCAAGTATCGCTGACAGCCTTGCCACTGCCTTGGCACAGCAGAAGAGCAGCAGGCTGCGTCAGCAATTTGCAAAACGTGCTCCGGTTTCATTTTGGACTGTGGCTGAGTTTTCCGGGCTCACTGGAGTGTTTTAGGAGATTTCGTCATACTGTCACCTCTCTCCCAGTGTCCAGAGTCAGAGCAACACGTACCAAGCTCCCTGACTCATTGCACACATGCACAAGACTCACATGCACAAGGCTGAGCAGATTGGTGAAGGTTTCTCCAACACGTAACTGTAAAATACACTAGAATGCCGAAAGCCAGGCTGATGCTTTAAAACAGTGTTTTGCCAATTTTGGTCTGGCTTTTCAAGAAGAAATCCTTCTCAGTGTAAACACAAACCAAAGAAGCCTACTGTAAGCACCATCACAGCAGACCTGCTCAGTGAATGTTGACTACACACACTACTCTTGAGGTGCATGTGTGGTAGGGGCTTAAAACTTTCTCTTAGTTTCTGGGGAGCCCCTGGAGACGCCCCAAGGTCTCCAGAGCCCTGATTGAAAACCCTTCCTTTGAGAGCCTGGACACGAGTACCATGACAGTGATGTGATTTATATAAGGACAGCTGTGATGGCTGAGTGGTTAAGGCTCCTTTGGGGTTTTTCCTCATGCAGATTTGAGCCCTGATCTGTTGCTGCTTGAAACCCTGAGGATTTGTTCAAACAATTCATACATGTATGCATCCATCAGTCCACCTAATTTCGAAATGCTTTATCCAATACAGAATCCAGTACGGAGGGGAGCCTGAGCCTGTCCTGGCAGCTACGCGCACAAGTCATGATACACCCTGTAGGGAACACCAATCCATTACAGAACACACATTCACACCAGGCCTATTTTCCCAACAGCCAATTAACCTTTTGCAACAGCCAATTAAGTCTTTGCAACTGTGAAACTGGAGCACCCTGAGGAAACCCATGCAAACTCCACACAGATTGCACCACAGATCAGGAACTGAACAAGGGCCCCAACGCTGTGAGGCAGCAATGCTAAGCACTGTGTCACCAAGCCACCCAATATGTAAGCATGATCAAGGGAAGAATAACCAGTAAAGCACAATCCCAATTACATTTCAAATGGTATTGTGGCTCAATAAATTACAGGAAGGTCCATACAAGCCTTCTCTCCTTAATCATGACTCCACATTTCAGCAGGCTGATCTTACAAGAGGGATGTTTTAACTCTATTCGGACAAGCCAGCGGATTTTGTTAGCATTCCTGTGTATTACTGGGAAGCTGAACCCAGAGGAGGTTTCAACTCGCAGCACGTACCGTTGAAGCCCTTGTGGTGGGTGCGAGGAGGGTGAACGTGGGACGCCGAGGCCAGGAGAACATCCAGGGGCTCGGCTCCCAAGGCAGCCAGGCGACCCGGGCTGATATCGCCCGTGCAGAACCGCACCATGGCTTTACTGAGGGAGTCGCTCACCTCCTCTACAGCTGAGGGGCAGAGAGACAGGCAGGTTAATACGGGGGGGGGAGTCAGAATACTTTCCGAGCCGGATTTAAGGAGAGTCACGCCCTCCATTCCTGGGGTGTTTCACAGAACCTCTTCTGTCATATCTTCGAAACGTTTTACAATAAAGGAGTGGCAACAAAACACTCAAACAAATAAGGTATTTAAAGTCCTTCAAAAAAAGGAATGAGTAATAATACTTATGTTGTTTAGAGATGAAGCATTGAGGTAGAAATACTGGCTGCTGGAGCAAAACGTTTTGACAAATAAATTCAAAGCAGATGTCTAGATAGACACAGCTCCACAGCTAAAATGTTGTGTCTCCTCTCTTTTCCTTTCAGCATGGAATAAACCTTTACCTGTTCCTTTGCAGCCTACGCATGCGGACACAGCTACCCTACTCGAAACATTTCTAAGTAGATCGGATAAAAAGAAACGCATCCCCAGCATTTAAAAAGCACTCACCATCGGCCAGCTCCGCCCCGAAGATGAAGACCCGGGCTCCGCACACGCTCACGCAGTGCAGCAGGGCGTCCCGGCGCAGGTTGAAGTTGATGAGGGCCGCCTCCACCCCCACCTTGGCCAGCCCCAGCCACAGGGCCACCATCAGCGGGTGGCTCTCCATGAAGATGGCTGCCACCTCCCCCGGAGCCAGCCCCCACGCCATTGCCCATTGACCCACGGCGTTGGAGCGGTGCTCCAGCTGGGCAAACGTCCAGACCTCTCCCGTGGCCTCGTAGATCAGGGCCGGCTCGTCGGGGCGGGCCCGCGCCGTCTCTGAGAAGATGGACGGGATGGTGCTGCCGGCCCGCAGGTGCCGGCGGAGGGCCAGCTTGACCCGCAGGAGGACGTACAGGCCTCTGAAGGGACAGGGAGAGAGAGCAGCAGCAGCCATCAGCGGCAGGGCAGCGACCTCAACCTCACCCAAGCTTTGGCTTTCAGCAAACACACGCTCATGAAACACGGCAACCGTACTTGACAATTCGGGAAACTTCATTATAAAGAGCACGAGTCGCACAGAACTGGGAGCGAACTCTAGATTGTCTGACATCATCCCCCTTCACATCCATGAGCCCGAAATGCTCCAATGCCGAAGGCAAGGGGGCAGTGCGGTGGATCTGTGCCTGTGGCTGGAAGGTTGCCGGTTCGTATCCCACTGCTGGCAGAGAAATCCTACTCTGCTGGGCCCCTGAGCAAGGCCCTTAACCCCAGCTGCTCCAGGGGTGCTGTGTAAATGGCTGACCCTGCGCTCTGACCCCAAACTTTTCTCCCTGTCTATCTGTGTCATGGAGAGCAAGTTGGGGTATGCGAAAAGACAAATTCCTAATTCAAGAAATTGTATATGGCCAATAAAGTGATCTTATCTTATCTTAAATATTGGATTGCAGAAAAAGGAAGCTTCTTACTGAAACTTCAGGACTTTAGAACGGAAAGGTCACAGACATGAAGGGCAAATGGAAATGGGGTTCCACATCAAGAAGAGGACCCACTCCACACACAGGTTCGTAGAGTCTGACACTCTGTGGGACTCCCAAGGAGCCCCAGTGGTGGTCCGATGTGCCACAGTGAGGGGGAAGGATCGGAAGAACAGGGACTGTGAGTAAACAGGATTTAAAAACATGGTCTCATATTATTACACTCTTTGCAAAACACAGTCATTTGACACTTCTTTACAAAAGTTCAAATTTTTATACTGGTACGTTGTCTACCCAGCATTTTCTCCTGACCGTGTCTCGCCGCACAGTCACAGCTTTGCTGTGATCACTCTTTGTCTGTTCCACGTCTCCTGATCTGCAGGGTGCCCTGGTGTGGCAGCACACACGCTCGGGGACTCGCCTGCAAATGTACAGATGCCCTTTCCAGAGGCGGCGCTTACTTGAGGTCCCTTTTAGCTGTCCTGAGCACGATGTAGAAGTAATGCCAGCCGCCCGTGCCCAGGTAGACCCCCAGACTGGCTGCCAAGCTCCAGGACCAGGGGACCCCAAACAGGCGCAGGAGCCCCAGAGAGCCCAAGGATAGTGTGGCACCAGCCAGGCTCCGCATCCTAAACCAAGAGAGAAGGACATCTTCTAACACACTGCAGATCACACAGATTTACACCCCCACTATACCATGATCCTCCAAGGGTTTAGAAATACCCTCTTGCACATGACCTTTAACACAATTACAGAAATGGAACAAGTGTCTGACATTGTTGCTAAAAACAGAGCATGTGTTTTATTTTCACTTCAAGTTACTTACTTTGAAGATTATAGATGGTGTCATAATGCCCTTTTTTTAAATCCCTCTAAATAACGATGTGAAAAATTACAATAAAGTGAGTCGACCACATCAGCCATGTGTACTGCTAACATTCCTAGCTACATATCCTGAGGCAGTTCACAATCATTCTAACAACTTAGGACAATTTTCTCTGGCATTCCCAATGTGAAAGAGTTACTTACAGTATATTATTACATGTTTGAACATTTTCAAGCTTGTTTTGCATGTTGACAAAAGCTCTCTTACGGTAACTAATCCGGTCATTTTAACTATAATACATTAATTCATTCAATTTAAAATGTCATTCAATATCTGTAGCGCTAGGGTACAACAATATACAACATGTATTTGAGGCATATTGTACACTGCGTTTTGTTAACCGTTTAGAATGGTCAAGATATAAAGTGTTATGACTTTTGTTACTGGTTATACCCGCGTAGTTTGCGACAGTTAAATAGGGAAAATGTATTTTTCTGTATCTTTAAGGCTGTTCGGTTACAGCACAGCAGCAAACCTAGTCGTAGAATATTACCGGTGTTTTGTCAAAACAGACCTTAACTGTGAACTGTGACTGCTGATCGTGTGCTTTCTGGATTCACATGTGTTATTTTACTGAGCGCTTTAAGGGTACACATACCTCTTCAGTGTAGAAGCTGCTTTTGTCAAGTCTCTTCCACCCCCTCCCCTCCCCGACAATCACAACCGACAATCTTCTCCGTCTCCCCTCAGGGTGGGGATCGTCTCCGTGCGTCCCCTGCCCCGGTTCCCCTTCCCAGTGGCCACACCAGTGACCGGCGGATCTTCCTCTCCGCGGCGTCAGGTTTTCCGCTGGTCCAAAACCGCACACGCAAAGCCCCCTTAAACAAAACTATTCCACCTTTCCCGGTCCTGCGGTTGTTTTTTCTCCTTCTGAGCCCGACACCCAATCGCTCCCGACTCTGGCGGACACCAAAGCTCTGGCCCCCGGATGGCACCCCCCCCTTCAGCCCAGTAATCCCGTTCACAGGGTCCACCTGATCACAGTCACCCCCGGGACATGACAGTTCATAGAGAGCTCCCCACCTTTAAAGACCCGCCTTCTGCCCTCAGCGCCCACCCACAGAGCGCTTCTATTTGCTCTCGCTGAGGTCCATCACTTACTTTCATTGGTCTAAAGGCCATGACGGGAAATGACATTTTGTGTAGGACTAGCTTTCTACGAAGGCGTCATCTAGTGGTGGGAATAATAGACTCTAGTCCAGTGATGGCTCCGAAGACCCATTGTAATAGTAGCAACATTATAATTATCACAGTATTCGCACGTGCTGACAATGTGCATATATTCACAACGCTACGTCCCACCTTCTTCTGGCCAAAGCACATCAAAAGAAAGGAAGACTTTTAAAGTCAATCTTTGATCTGCTTCTTAGTAAATTTTACCTTTTTGTGTCTTGATCAGATGTATGGGAGTGATTCAGTAAAAAACTCCATTATAGAGAGAAAAGTCACTAGCTGATCTTGCTTTCTTTTCTGCTCAGGGTGAGTGGGGGACCCAGAGCCTGTCCCAGCAAGCAACAGATGCATGGGAGGGTACACCCCGGATGGGACACCAGTCCACCATAGGGCACATGCACACACAAACACACTCACATCATGGCCAATTTTCCAGAAGCCAATTAACCTACCAGTATGCCTTTGGACTGTGGGAGGAAACTGGAGCATCAAGAGGAAATCTATGCAAAACGCAGGGAGAACGTACAAACTCTACACAGACAGCACCCTAGGTCCAGAATTGAACCCAGAATCCCAGCAATATGAGGCAATCATGCTAACCACTGCGCCACAGCGCCCCCTGGGAATACATAAAATAATTTATTTCATGCTGGCAAAATGTAACAGTTTATATATATATATTCAATTTATCAGGCAGGTTGGTTAATTAGTATCATATCAGTAATCAGTAAATAAATATCAGTAAAGGTAATAGTGTGAAACAGTTTTCAGGAGCATTGGTCCTGGGTTCAAATTCCAGGAGGATTCTGTGTTTGTCTTCCCCTGAGCACACACTACACAGAAATGAACACACAGAAGCACAACTCCCACCAGTTCTCTAATCACACCCCCGCAAACACAAATCAACAGTTATCATCTGAATGCAAATGCCCAGAAAAATACAACTACATCAAGTTCAGAAAGAGAACGGCTCAGGTTATAGTAATGCTCCTTTATTGTGATATAAGTGAGCCTTTACATTTACACGACGTACTGTGTCTCAATTTGCATTCCATTCCCGTAAATAAAGAACCCCTACAGTCTACCTGTTGGGTAAAAGTGCTGAGAGGAAGGAAGTTAAAGGAGAATAAGATCATGACGATCAGTTTTAATAGTGTAGTCCGTTCATCCATTTTCTAATATCTTCATCCAATTCAGTGTCTGGGGGAAGCCCCACCTATCCTGGCAAGCATCGGGTACAAGGCAGGATAAACCCTGGACAGGATGCCAATCCATTACAGGACACACACAGACAGACTCACTCACACCTCGGCCAAAATTCCCAGAAGCCATTTAACCCACCAGCATGTCGTTGGACTGTGGGAGGACCAGAGCACCCAGAAGAAACCCACTCAAACCTGGGTAGAACGTGCAAACTCCACACAGACAGCACCCACGGTCCACATTTGAAGCCAGGGTCCCAGCGCTGGAAGGCAGCAATGCTATCCGCTGCCCCACCATGTGTAGTATGAACAAGAAGTCCTTCTCCTTCATTTTGTTCTGCCTCCTGTAGTAGTGCTTTTCCTTGTGTAATACAGGTTTCACCTGTTGCAAATACAAAGATGACTCCTTGTCATTCAGTTTTGTACACCAAAGGTTGAAACAGATGTATGTATACTGTATATATATTTGTGATGCAGCATGATCTTCTACCTAATATGTAGAGTAGCCATTGTGTGAAGACAATAGGATTAAGGGAAAATGTGACCTCAGTACACATATCCTCTGCCACACAAAGACAGGCAAGACCCAGGGTGTTCCTGATGCCTGCAGGTGACCCCTCCCTCAGATGCAGGCTCTCCTCGACAGCTCCCTGCAAAAAATGCCCCAGTGTAAGAGACTCTTCCATATGCAGGGCCTGTGCCAGGAAAGGTTCGGTTGGTATCCTAAATGCCTGGACTGATGATTTCACAGTGCCAAAGTGTGTCCGAGTGACAAGGCAAAGGGCACCACCAGATTAGTTTAACCCCCCCACTCGCATTACAGATGTAGTGTTTTTTTTTTTATTCAGCAATGGGAGAAAAAATTAGAATGTGATGGCTTTGCCAAGTGTGTGCTTAATCTTTTAGATCTTGACTTTGTTCATGTGCTTTAGTTTTATAATTCAAGGCTCAAGTTTTCTCAGGTTTGGCAAATCATGAACAACGATTGAGAAAACACATGTAAGAGCCTTAAGTAGCTTTGAGATTGTACGTCTGAATCGAGGCAGGGTCATATAGAACTGTGGGTGGAATTCCATGCATCCATCTATCCCTTATCGTAAAATCAGACGGGGCCTATCCCAGAAGCCCAGCAGGGTACAACGCAGGACTGAGAGCACATGACAGCCCTCATGGACAGTACAGTGTGTCACTCCAATGCAGGGCCACCAACAAAACGAGTTTCCAATTACCAGCTAAGCCCAACCACACCATCATCGCTTTGGGTTTTGGGAGGTAATACCCATGCAAATTTGAGGGGAGAGGGTGCATGCAAACTCCACACAGGTTCCCCAGTCAACGATCTAGCTCAAGGTCCAAGAGCAGTGATGCAGCAGCTCCTGTTGCCATGTCACTCTGCCATCTGGGATGATGGCTGTAGCTCCATTCAGCTACATCAGCTCCATCCAAGAGTCTGGATCTTCCTGTGCCATGCTTTTTGAGGCCTGCAAGACTGTGCAGGTGAAGTGAGTCTCTCATCAGAACAGGGAAAATGACACACAGGAGCAGAATATCCAGCCCACCTCAGTCACTCTGCAGCTGGGCCTCTTCAAGGTGCTTTTTGGAGATTCCCATTGAATTACCTTCTGAAATGTGGTGAAGCAGCTGGTTCTAAGCTTCCTGGATGCCTTCGTATGAAAGACCCCTCCAGCATCATCAGTTTTCTGGCATACAAAGAGAATGGCTGGCTCCTTCTGGTTGACCATGTCCTCTATGTTGCCAGACCTACGCATGATCAGGAAATGGGAAAATGTGGATCTTTGCTCGAAACGTGGAGCGGATGTTGAAAGCTGGAAATTTGTTTTTTCGAGATCCAGGCATTTCTTAATCTGGTACCTGGGTACAGAGCCGTGGGTGGACCTGGCTCAGTGCAGGGAGGCATGCTGTTGGTCCTTCTCCATGGTCCTGAAGGAGCTGTGGGCGAGCTGGCGATGGGGGTTCAGTACTCTGTACACTCTCCTCAGGACTGCCCTCCTCAGCAGTATGTAAACCCAGGGGTCCAGGATCTGATTCCAGGAGGCCATCCGCACCCCCAGGAACACCAGCCACTGGTAGTGCCGCAGGTCATAGTCTGTGCCGCTGAAGGACTTGCTGACTGAGAGAGAGATGAAGATCTGTAGAGATGACAGAGGCGGCAAATCACACAGGGCATGAGTGAGGTCCAGTGCTCAGATCTCATCTCAAAACAGGTGAGATCCAATCACAATCAGTAAAAAAGCTGGGATACTGCCTTTCAATATCAGTGCACATTTTCCTATATCTGAATGCAACCTTTGAATACAACTTTTTCAACTCAGATGGGAAAAGAGTGCTTTTGCTATTGTTTCCACTGGAGGGAGACTTTGATCTACGTTGCAGGTTAGACGTTGATTAGACGTTACAGGAAATCTAGTTCTAATGCTGTATTTTCGCTTGTTACACCAAACGCAAACCAAGAAATGTAGGCAAAAGCACTGGAACAAGGAAGGATGGTACAAAAAATTAATAGTTAAAATGGAAATTAAATCTCTATTATATAACTATTGTGTTTCAAAACAATTCTTTCTGTTTTCCCATTAATCCTTAATAAGTCATATGGAATGTTTCTACAGATGGCTCTATTAGGTAAATATTGTGGTAGTTCTCAGAAGGAACTGAAAGGTAACGTGAAGTTTGAATACCTTTGAAAATGAAAATAAAACACTGGTCACCCCCCTCTTATGATTTTACTCTGAAGGGAACAGGAAATAGCAGTTTGTTGAACAATTCCATCCAATTTTATCATCCTTGTTCCTGTACGATTTGGCTCATAGGGGGCACCTCTTTACAATGAGAGTTGTGGGAAGATGGAACAAGCTACCTAGCCATGTTGCTGAAGTTGAAAGCAGCTTCTTTAAAAAAAACAGCTGTCTGAGATTCTTGGATTCATTAACTACCAACTGCCAAAAGGGCTTGATTTGCCGAATGGCCTCCTCTCGTTTGTAACCTCCCCTATGCTCTTGTACTTGGAGCAGGCATCTCTTAGCGGTCGCCTTCACAATTTTAATGAAGAAAGAAATGTGAAAATCATCAGAAAATGTGATGATCTCTCAGGGGTCAATTTGGGCTCATACTTTGTCGTGATAGAATTGGTGAATAATTGGTGTCTTGGGTTATCCCCTCCCCCTGTCCCCCCACACATCAGATCACTCACCAGAAAGGGGCTCCAGCAGATGCAGGACACCAGGGTGATGCCAGCCAACTGGGCCATCATCTCAATGTCATGGGACTGGGTGCTGTGCTGACGTGCACCAGGCAGCTTCTGACTTCCCCCCAGCCTGGCCTGCAGCAGAGCCAGCCCACTCAGGGAGTTGCAAAGAAGGGAGAGACACAGCGAGGCAAGGCCCAGGCCTGAGAAGACCAGGGTGAGGCCTAGATCTGCCAGCGAGAGAGTTCCATGGACCTGCAGAAAGCACCAGGTGTCTGGGAATTGTCGGGAATACCTTCCTACCTTGGCCAGGGGCAGGGCAGCGACCAGGAGGGCGAGAATATAGAGGAGGGCCACTGCCAGTTTGGCATGGGTAGATGTTACTGCTCTAGAATGAAGCAGGGGCCTAGTAACACCCACACAGCGCTCCACAGCCATGGCACCACTGAGGAACAGCGGGCACAGGCCGAAAAACACCATGCAGGCCCCAAACAGCTGGCAGAAAGCCCCCGAACGGTCCACAGCTGACCAATGCATCTTGGCCAAGTAGAGCCGAAGTGCAAAGGCGCCTGGGATGATGTGCCCTACCAGATCAGTGGCCAGCAGTGCGCCAACCAAGAGCAGGAAGGTGGTCTTGGATCGGCGGCGGAAGCGGGCATACGATTTGACCAGGATGCCCAAAGCAATCAGGTTGGAGATGGCGCCCAGGGACATGGTGAAGCAGGGCATGGCAATGGAGAGGTTGGCTTTGGGCTGGCTGGCGTTGAGAGCTGGCAGTGGTGAGAAGGTGGTGGAGTTGGGCCTAGGGTAGAGAACGGACACGGGTGTGAGCTCTGCGGTTCGGTGTGCCATTCTGAGGTACAGTGGGAGGAGCTCATGCCACAAGCCATCTGAAAAAGGAGGAGGAAGGCAAAGTGAACAGAAATTTTCGAACAGATATTGTGTGAGAGAGAAAACAGTCTTATCAACAAGCATGATACATTTTCTGTGTTTATTTTCAAGTAACATGCCTCCCGTTTGACTAAAAGCACTGCTTTTCAAAGCAATCCGAGTTCTAATTAGGTTCGGAAAGGAGTGATTAATATAATCTGTCAGTGGTCTTCCAGTTACAAATAAAAGAGTACCAGTTAGCAGCTTGCTCACAACATGAGCAAGCAGCCTTGATTTCTAATTATTAACTTATCAGGTTTTCAATTGTCAGGCTGGATCAGTTCACAGTAAGTTTAAAAGGTGCCTGATAAAAATGCAGACTACTTCAAGTTAACCGTATATCAGATGACATGACTTCGTCGAGTCAGTCGGCAGTAGTAATAGATCGTAGGGTCTCGACATTCAGTGGAGAGAGCCTTCATAAATAGTCAAATTCACATATAACCAAGTCAACCCCTATAACATTGCATAATGTACTACAGTACATACTGTATAATTTATAGTTAAAGTTCTAATGCATTGGCTATAGGTTAATTATGATAACACTGACCAACTAAAACAAACAACACAGTAATCAGCTAAAATAAACTAAACAAATCACTCCTCTGTGTCCAATGGATGCCTGCTCATTTTCTGCTTGATTAGCCCACACCCACTGTGAAAAAGGCAATAATACTGTCAGAGAACCTGTAAAGTCATCTCCAGTGTGTCATTCCTCATGTTGCTGACACAGAACCTGGAGTGTCTGTTACAATAAAAAACCAGACCACGCTGAGATGTGGATGTTGGGTACTTGGGCAGGCAGCAAGGAGAGGCTTGCTCACATGCTAGATTTGTCTTGGGGTTCGAGTTTGACATGGAGCTAATCTGAAAGTTTTGAAAGTTGCAGTTAACCTTCAACTCGGTTTCATCCCTCTCTGCTCTTCTTCCATCCAAGACTGTGTCGTCCAAGACCGAGTTGTGAATAAGCAAATGCGCGAATGTTAAATTTCACAGGTGTCGAGACCCACCTGTATTTCAAAACAACACTGACTGTATATGACGAAACAGAATGTAATCAGTTTCCCTACCTACCACTTACTGACCATTGAGTTTGCAAGTGTTCCTGTTCCTTAAAAAAAATCCACTTTTTTAACCCAGCATTCTCATGTCTTGCCAGTTACTATAGATCTTGGACGTCCCCATGCTATGTTAGCTCATAGCTACTTTGCTATTTTTTGAACAGAAGTTCAAAACCAAGAGGGCAAACAAAAAAACAACCTAAAATATCCCAGCGCTCTAACCAGAATGGTACAGCATTTCAGGCTGTGGAATTCCAATAAGACTTGGGAACAAAACAGGAGCAAGAATTGCTCTTCTTCTACTTTCCCAAGAACAGAACTCCCAATTACACAGATAAAGCGCAAGGAGAGCACCCAACTGGGATGAGTTATCCATCATCTTTAGTAGAGATCAGATAAGCCATGGCGTCAGCCTTGTGCCAGTGTCCTGTTGCTGTGGTGAGAGTGCCCAATTGATTCTCTGAATTAAAAGACAGCCATCTGGATTCAATCAGTTTATGCTGGATACCTTATAACTAAGGGTAAAGCTTATCTGTTCTCCCAGACAGTGATTTGCCAAATACTACCTTTCAGCACCATTTTAAGGCTCCACTGAAGAGTTATCCTCAAACAGACAAAAAAGTTTCACTTACACAGTTATAGAAAGCATGTAAAGAGAAACACACCGGTGCCATACAGAACCGTGCATATACTTGCTTGCTATATACTTATAATATACTTGCTATACAGAACTGTGTGCCACCTTTATCCTTCACATATAACAAATGCTGGCTCTGGTTTGTGCTTTCTAACGTAATTTTGTTTTTTAATGCTTAGTCTAGCTTAGTCTAGTCAAAACTGGTAAAGGGAGGAGAAACACTGGAGGCAGTAAAACAAAGAGTGAAAGCTGGATGGAACAAGTGGAGAGAGATAACTGGAATAATCTGTGACAGGAAAATTCCCAGAAAGTTAAAGTGCAAAATGTACAAGACTGTGATTAGACCTGTACTACTATATGGAGCTGAATGCTTGGCAGTTGGAAAGAGGGAAGAGAACTTGATGAGAAGAACTGAAATGAGGATGTTGAGATGGATTCTGCAGATTTCAATGAAGGATAAGATCAGAAATGAAGAAATCCGTAGACGATGTAGGGTGGTGGATGTGGTTGAGAAGATGCGAGAGGCGAGGTTACGGTGGTATGGACATATCATGAGGAGGGACGTTGAGGAAGTAACAAAGAGGGTAATGGAATTTGAGGTGGAAGGTAACAGAGGAAGAGGCAGGCCTAGAAAGAGATGGATAGATTGTGTGAGAAAAGATATGGAGGTATGTGAAGTGAGTGAGGAAGATGTGCTCGACAGAGACAAATGGAGAAGAGCAACCAAAGCAGCTGACACCAGGACAGTCTGGGACTAAGGCTGTGAAAAAGAAGAAGAAGAAGAAGAAGAAGAAGAAGTCTAGCGATTAGCCTAAATTAGAGGTTTGCAGTCTTGATGCTCCAGGTTCTACTGTTGTTTAATACCAAATGTGTTCTGAGTTCTGTATGCTCTCCTTTTGACAAATACTTATTTGAATTAAGTTCTTTATTCAAAGGATGCCTGAAATCAAAAGATAAATCATGCAGTATCTCCTTGACACTAGATTATGGGGCTCCAGACACAAATCCATGAATGAACGTGGCCAGATTGCAGTTACTTGCAGTTACTGCTTCACAAAGCAAATATCTGGAATACTGAATTACTGTAATTTAGCTTCATGCCAGAGAAAAGTAATTAACATATTTATCTGTAGAATTGAGATGCATGACTGTCCTATGCAGCAAGGGAATTCTAGTATAATAAATCCAAACAAATTAACTTACATTTCATTAGCAATTGAAATGAAGGACTCAAGTTCCAAATACTCCAGTATTGCACTATGCAAGAAGAAACAGGCTTCAGATGCATTTTAATACGGTCAGTGCCGTTGTTTGAAATGCACAAAGGACTTGCAACGGGAATTTAAACCTCCAGAGTGATGTCACTACAATCCTACAATACTTGCTGGCAAGGCTCACTTGACGTCAGCAACTGATTGAGATTGATCTGAATCTTAACACCCTTGGAGTTCAAGTATGTTATGTATGTTAAAAGCATCGTCACAGTCACACCTCCAGCCGGAGATAAATGGTCTACACCCCCAGTAAATGTCCAGTGTAATGAAAAACTTGTGAGGTACTTGGTCCCTAGGTCCCTCACAATGGGGTTAAGATCTGTTATACCCACATTGTCTTGAACAAATCACTACCTAGCAATGCTTTCCCCATTGCACATGACCATAAAATAAAATGTATTTTTGTGACAAATTTCATACTCAAAATATCACATGTGCACATCACACTACAATCTTGCAAATTTGCAGAGTTTGCAAATATCATGCTACAGATTATAAATTGAAGTTGTTCACCATGTGTTTGTATAATAAAAATTCTCATAAAAAAACTTTCTAATTGAGCTCCTTACAAAATACTTTGGCTTAGTAGGAGATTTGTTAAGGATTTAACAGACACCATGTCTACTGCAGTGCCTATCTGATATCTGAGGGTATTCATCTTTGTAACCAAATTTGAAATTCTCGAAGTTTTCCCCAAATTTGGCAGCTTAGTGGGGGCTAGATAAACTCTAAAAACTGAAAGAATTATTTGTGATATATGAATGGATTACAATTACACTGAAGGCCCTCAAAAACCCAATTAACTCTCCCATAAAAGCATTCTCATTATAAATACAATGCTTTAGGATTTTAAGAGCCTTTGCTTCTTATTCAGAGTATTTCTCAGCCCATAATGCATGAAGAGCTGGAGTTTTGGAAGAAGTTTTTAAGAAATGTTTAACAAGCTCAATAGTTGGTATTGCCCAGGGGCCTTGGGTTCAATTCCTTGGGTGGGATCCGTGTGGAGTTTGTATGTTCTCTCCATGTTCCTATGGGTTTCCTCCGGGTACCCCAGTTTCCCCCTGAAGTCTAAAGACATGCTGGTACCGTAGGCTAAATGTAGTTTAAAATGAAAGTTTAGGAGGGATGACAGCAGCCAAGCTCAATCAGACTTGACTGTCAGTAATTCACAATCACTTCTGATGTCATTTCCTGACCTAAAACATTATAAATACTTTGTGTAATCCCCTTCTTTCCATCTTTTTGCATCCCACCTCCACCCCGTCTCCATCTCTGCAGCTGCCCCTTGGTCACTCCTCAATCTTCATGGGGGTCCCAGCCCCCTCGTCCTCTGACCAAGAGGTTAGTCCCTAGCCGAGCGGGTTAAGCCAACTTTTGTGGCTAAACCATCCCATAAACATTTCATTACACTTAATATTTAGGTGTTGTTATTCCTAGGGAATTGGCTGCTGGGAAGATTGGTCCTGGTGTGAGTTTGCCCAGTGGTGGACCGGCATCCTTTCCAAGGCCTTGTGCCTGTTGCTTGCCAGGATAGGGTCCGGCTCCTCCATGATCCTGTATTGGATATGTAACAAATTCATGACCTCACCAAACCCAATTTATTTCAGAATCAAGGTACTTGCTTGCGGCTGTACTTACTTGCTCTCTGCCTGTTTGTTAGTGGGTCAGGTCAGTTAGAAACTGTGCCTTTCTACTGCTCCAGTATCATCCCTGATAACACAGTTTCATATCAGGTACATGTTTTGCTAAGCTCCCAAATGTGAGTTATTGGTTGGTGATTATGACAGAGAGGCAATCAATATGGCCTTTTAATTACAGCCTTGGCACAAAGGGAAGGTAAAGTGTGCTGTTTATTTGTATGAATGGACGAGCTAAAATTTGTGCCGGTGAAAGATAAGATATAAGGCAGTAGGAGTGGTGGCAGAAGTGTGGGCTAATGGTTTGAGCGGAGACACAAGGAGGAAATGGGGGTAAGTGGTTCGAGCTGAAACACTGGGAGATTGAGAAGGAGGGAGACAGCATGGATGAATGATTAGATCTGAGAAACTGAAAGAAAGCAAAGAAAGCAAGGTTACTATTATAGGTGAGGAAAATATGGAAGTCAGGCTGTTTCACCTGATGGTTGGGACAGAGGAATGTGGACAAAGGGAATGCCGCATTGAGGCCCAGCTGTTTACACTAGAGACTAGCAAGAGACATGAGTGAGGGAGGAAGCCAGACTGAAACAGAGTGTTGGGGTGGCACTGCAGCAATTTACAGGCTGGAGGGGTGAGCTGAGGAGCTAGGAGAGAGTTAAGGTGATGATTCAGTCAGGCGCCAGCCAAAACACAATAGAAGAAGCCATCAGCAACAGATTGTTCCTCTATATACAATAGCCTGGGAAGATTTTATATGTGCATCACCTGAAAATTAATTTCATAACAATGCATGCTGAGGAATGAATTTGAGTAACTGAGAGAATATTAGCAACCTCTATTTAATTGTCTTTCTCTTTGTTCTTCCTTCTGATCTGATGTTTAAAAAGCAATGTTTTTCTTGTTAGGTAAGGGCAAGCATGACAGATGGAGAAACATATCACTTAGTCACTTCTTGAATGGATAAGCTACTGAGCAGACTCCCGTCAAGCACTACACAGTGGAATTACAATCAGGGGCTCTGCATCCCAGTGTTATAACCTGCTCCTGATTGCTTAATCAGGTTTCAGTGCTACAAAGACTCTGCTTGCTTGGAATCAAGATGTCTTACACAGCAGACCTTCATAATGTATGTACACTGGGCACCAAATCTGCAATGTAACAAATAGGACAAGGATGGGCGATTAAGCAACAGACAACCTGCCAAAACCTAAATGCAACCTATTTACAGATCCCTTCCTATTCAAATGAACAGCCTCAGCATAAATAGCACAGCTGTGGCTAAACACCATACACAAAAAGGAGCAAACACTAACCCACCTGTGGTGGCCTGACCTTCTGCATCCTGAGGATAAATATATAAAAAATGTGAGAATATTGGGGGGAAGTTATCATGCTTTTTTCATAGTTTCGGCTAGTTGGAGGTACCCTTCTGATTTCGAGCACCCCAAGATGGACTTTTGTGTGGCTGTTAGCAGCGGGAGTGGTGCACCCCCAGGGGTATTTTGAGTTTGGTGCACCATGACGACTTTATTTCAAAGCTCCACTTGAGCTAATGGGTGCATAGCAGGTTGTTAAACGTGCACCCACACTGCTATGGGATATCAAGAGAGGAGAGATTGCTGCCAGTGCCAACTTTCATTTCCTCTATTTTTATTTTTATTCAGTGGACACTAAGTTGACAGCAGCCCTTTTTCTTGGGTTTGCAGATGTGAGTAGAAAATTGATGGCTATGATAAAACAAGATCATTCTAAATGCTGACACTGCAATGGATGAGAGGTTGATACCTGCAGATGATGCATGGTGACGCTTCAGAATTCAGTATAAAGGCTGACATCTCTTGAAGATGGAGTACGCTTCACCGGTGTCCATATTTTCACAGCTTCCTTTGTCACACAGGAAGACAAATGTGACAGTACTTTATGTCTCCTGGCATTTTGTTTCTTTTGCCCCAGGGATTTGCCAGCCTGTATGCCAACTGAAACATTCTCTGAGCAAAGGAAGCCAGCCTGCAACATGGAGATTTCCATATTTCTAAGAAAAGATGGATGGCAACTGATGTCTGGGCAAAGAAAATCATTCTTCAAGCCTTTCACAAGGCATAATTCTGAGTAAATAGAGCGTTCTTTCACAAGGAATTGATATCAACACAGGGGATGAAGCTGAATAGCTGGGCTGTTCTATTACTTTAGGTCAAGCACTTGTGTAGATAAGGTCAGGAGAGAGACTGAAATCCTCTGTCTCTTTGCGGAGGAAAGAAAATTGGGAAACAGTGCCTCTGTCTGTAGATTCTGCCCACAACATGCCATAAGTGAAACTGTAGTGCTTCATTTGAATACAGTCCACAATATTCCTTCATAAAGGCATACAGTACCACAATATAATATATGTTGTGAATGACTTGATACAGTATATAGAATTCAGATACATTCATCCCAATTTTCATTTCAATAACCACTTAATCCAGGGTTGTGTCGAGACAGAACCTAACCAGGGTGACAAATGGCACAAGGCCAGATACCCCCTGGACAGGATGCTAGTTAATCGCAGGACACACATACACATACTGGACAGACACTCCCTCATGCATGAAGATATACAGTAGAGATGCCAAATTAACTTTCACTGTATGTTTTTGTTGAAGGAAACCATTGCAGGGGCAGCACAGTGTGGTTAGCATTGCTGTCTTGTAGTGCTTGGGCCCTGGGTTCTATTCTGAAACTAAGGTGCAGTCTGTGTGGAGTTTGCATGTTCTCCCCATATTCCTGTCGGTTTTCTCTGGGTGCTCCAGTTTCCTCCCACAGTCCAAGGACATACTGGTAGGTTGATAGGTTTCTGGGAAAACTGGCCCTGGTGTGCGTTTGTTCCAATCAGTTCTGTATTGATTGGTTTAGAAACACCATTCTGTCAAAGAGTCTACCAAGAAAGGCAGTGAAGGGTTAGACTAATATACGTTAGAGAAACAAGTCAGTGTAGATGGCATCCATTAGTCATAAACTATGACAGGAACACACATTAGGAGCCTGTCGTAAAATATTGGTGCATTGATTGCAGCCCCGAAACACTATTTTCTGCCTGTCTGCTCTAAAATGTTTTGTCAATCTGAAATATTCATGACCGAAGAGATGCCAATCCATGGAGCTCTCGTCCAGCACCATGTAAGTTCAATTCGGCTCCACTTATTACTGAGCACCCTGATAATGTTAACTTCTACAGAGCTAAGTAAACGTCATTTTCAGACAGTTAAGCAGGCAATGTGTCCAACCAGCAGCCAGTAGCCATATCACCCTGCAACTCACAACTGGCAACCCACTGAAGCTAAGTGGGTGTGAGCCTGGTCAGTACCTGGATGGGAGACCTCCTGGGAAAAACTAAGGTTGCTGCAGGAAGAGGTGTTAGTGGGACCAGCAGGGGGTGCTCACCCTGCGGTCTATGTGGGTCCTAATGCTCCAGTATAGTGACGGGGACGCTATACTGTAAACAGGATCCTTCGGATGAGACATAAAACTGAGGTCCTGACTCTCTGTGGTCATTAAAAATCGCAGGACGTTTCTCGAAAAGTGTAGGGGTGTAACCCTGGCGTCCTGGCCAAATTTCCCATTGGCCCTTACCAATCATGGCCTCCTAATAATCCCCATCTATGAATTGGATTAACTGCATTACTCTGCTCTCCTCCCCACTGATAACTGATGTGTGGGGAGCGTTCTGGTGCACTATGGCTTCCGTCGCATCATCCAGGTAGGGCTGCACATTGGTGGTGGTGGTGGGGAGTCCCCATTACCTGTAAAGCGCTTTGAGTGGAGTGTCCAGAAAAGCCACATATAGGTGTAAGAAATTATTATTATTATTAAACAAGCCATTTAGAGATTGTTTGGAACTTGGAACTCATTTGGGGGGTTTGATCAAAGAAATGCACTGACTGAATTGAGCCAGGTCTTTCGAAATTGATTTAGGGTGACCTGTATAACAGCCTGGATTATGATGTTCGGGGTAAAATTCAGGGGCTCATAAAGTAATCAGAAAGTGTGCAAATCCTGCATTTACTTCAATATCACATTTCTACTGCCTGTAACAGAGTCAACACATTGCTTGAACTTAATATCAAAATCATTATTCTCTTTGGAAACCGGGTCGCAGCTGAATGCTCCAATACAGATTTAGCATTACCCTCAATTTTTTTTTCTGGTTGGAAAAAAAAACAAAACTGCCATATGACAATTTTAATCATTTCGAGTGCCTGATTCTTCTTTCGCAGTGACTTTCAGGAAGTCATCTCTGTCTAGGTTAAAACAGCAGTGAAAATAAAGACACCGTTCTTGTTGCCGACGATAATAACAGTTTTTATGAGGTATTTATCCCCTAGGGCTGCAGGGAAGCTCTAAAACTGCCTTATTCTTGAGATTGCATGTCTTAGATTTGAAAGGCTGTTGGAAAGCAATTTAACTTTACCTTCCATTCTTTTGACTCTGGTTTTGCATATTGCTATTGCACTACTGTACATACATAATCCTGAAATTTGAGTCCTAAGGCATACCACTGCCATACCTAGGCCACTGGGGCAGGGCAAAGACATTATAAAACAACTTCGTAGCCTCCTACGATTTTCTTTTCTGTCAGAATTATTTTTCATTTTCTTCAATAAGGGTTCAGACTAATCCGTATCTATTGTCTGCAAAATGAAGGATAAAATAAAAAAGAACACAATACTACATAGCTGTGAAGAAAAGAAAGTGTAACCTTCTGAATTAAATGATACATTTTTGACTTGCTAATTTTAGTACTTCAATGCTAGAAGTACAGTAGGTTTTAAACTCTCTACTGTCAGCCTGTGCCATGGACTGAAATCATAGTGCATTTTGGAGTACAATTACCCACTTGGACTTTATCTGTCTGTGAGCAATGTTGTTAGGAATGTTAGTGTCACCTGAACATTCAACCATAAATGTATGTAAATTAGTTAATAGTCATCTGGAGCAGAATGTCAGCAGATGAAAAAAGATTTGATTATAGCCCAGAGTACTTGCTTTGAATATTTATTCATTACCTGGCTACCTGCTTCTAAAGCTATAAGTGGTACTGTTAAGTTATGCCCGTGTTTTAATTAAATTGCAGATAACTGATGATGATAGAACAAGATAATAAGCATTCCATCAGCAGGTTGAAATGTTGGAGGTAAAATGTGAAGGTTAAAAACAAAAAGTGGCAACAAACGTGTCAGCGAGTGTGCCATTGCTTTTGGGGTGGAGTTTAAAGAGGTTAATCGGTCATCAGTCTTGATTTAAATTATTGTTTCCTGTACGCATAAATTAAACAAGGTTAGGAAAAGGAATAGAAAGCTGAAGCTGGAAGACAAAACCCTCACAAAGAATTGATATGAATCAAGAAAAAACTGGCCTGCTTGGCCAGTGAGGGCTGTGCAAGCCTCTGAAAATAACATAAGGAAGTTTAAGAAAAGCAAGCCAATGACCTCCCATCCTACAGGCTTGCTTACAAGTAACTAATTGATCTTTCTCATTTCATTTGTTATTTTATGCTTATTTAGCCAGCTGAGGACAATTTCATTTCTCATTTGAAATAATGACCTGGAAAATGCCCATGTATACAGGTTTTATACGTTTTTGACTGCAGTTTCTTGCTCAGGAGTTAAAGAGCCCTGTCCCACTTGAGATGTGAATCCAGTGTCTACTGGTCCACACTGCTGCCCCAGAACCTGAAGATGTCACTACCTGCCAAGTGATCTCATAGGTAATATTCCTGGAGCTCAGGCCACACAAGGAAGGAGCTTGCACTGGAAAAAAACACAGGTGGAGGCATTTCTAACATACAGGACAGCTTTACTGCAGACAGAATTAGCTTTGTGAAATAACTTTGTTGTGCTCTATTTCTCATTTCACTTAGTAATAGAATAAAAGAGAAAACTGAAGAAATTCCATTTGTTAATAGCTAGGCATCAAATGTATTTGAATGGATGTTTGTCATTATACCCTTTTTAAGATGCATGTCAGCACTCTATTGGCAGTACTATTTTAAAATTTCAGGCTTAGAACGAATCAGCATTGATAAGTGCATTTCAAACCACAATAAAAGTTAAATGTGCACAGTAACTTGTTAAACCTCCAATAAAAATAAAAATATAGACAAAATTTCCAGGTTTCAGCAGTAGCTGTGATTCAGAACGAGGCAACAAATCTTCAAGTGACGTGTTGCGGCCTTATTACTTGTAAAGAAGCAGGCTTGTGAATACATCTCTTTTAATCCAATAGAAATATTGGTTTCGACTTTGAGATGCTTTTGTCGACAAATGCGACTTAGTTGTTAAATGCATGTAGATCACGTTGGGACATTTCTGTGGTGAAATGTGTGCTGCACAACTTATACTTATTCACTTGTACATCACATTACATTAGTCATTAGAGTGACTAGTGAGCAGGAAGGGCCGCTTCACATTGCAATTTGTGGCAACTCAAATGCGAATTTGCGACAACATGGTTACTTAGAGTACTTTCACAAAGTACATTTTTTCTATAATGTCAATGAATTTATTTTGTTACCGAGATGTAATAACTGGTCTGAGAAATTGGGACTGCAGTTCCTCTTTAACTACTCCCCTTCAGCTCTCTGCCAGACATTAAGCAATATTGGAGGAAGCCTGAAAGACATTTCCTTACAGGATAAGTCCAGTCTGGCACTAACCTATCATGTAGCATGACATTAGTAAAGATTAGAAATCGTCAAGATTACAGATGTATTTTTTATTTAATGTCATCCAAAAACATAAGACCCGAACATTTATTATGATAGAACACATTCAAGTGCTCTATTTATTATAAGCACTGTTTTGTACTAGCAGTCAGCTTCCCAGTGTGATTTTTGTAGACCATGGATAATTTGCCAGCTCTTCTGTGAGTGCATCAAGTTCTCCAGACTCTTTTAAATTTGGTGTATAGATTGTCAATAGTGTAGTTCAGTTTGCACCTTTCAGTGGCCTGAAATACCCCAATATATTATACCTGTAGGTCCAGTACAGAGTTCTCAACCACAATTTGCTTTAAATTAATTGGCTCAAAACAGTAGACTTCTTTGGTAAAAGGCTGTATTACATCATACAATCAAAACTAACAGTTCTTGAGCTAGACTGAATTGCCAATAGCTTGTGTCAACCATTTAACGTTTGCAAGGTGACACAGACTTAACCTACAGGTACTAAACAAGAAAATCCTCCAAAACCTTACTTTTTAACAGAACACAAACAACATACTCTACAATCCCAAGCCACAGAAAGAATAAATGTACCTTTTTCAGTAGTTGTTTTCAGTAGTTGTCGAAGTAGTGATTGACAATTTTAGTTAATGTTCCCTTATTGATATTTTATGGAATCTGAAAACTTCTCAACACAGGCATGTTAAGGGTGGAGCAGTGGCTCTGTGGCTAATGATCTGTGTCTGTGACTAGAAGGTTGCCAGTTCAAATCCTGCTGCTGGAAGAGGAATCCTACTCTGTTGGGCCCCTGAGCAAGCCCTTTAACCCCAACTGCTCCAGGGGTGCTGTATAATGGCTGACCCTGTGCTCTGACCCCAAGCTTCTCTCCCTGCCTGTGTGTCTGTGTCTCATGGAGAGCAAGCTGGGGTATGTGAAAAGATGAATTCCTAATGCAAGAAATTGTATAGGGCTAATAAAGCAACATTATCATTATCATGTGATTTTATCAGTTAAGAGTAAGAACCTAAGGGAAAAAAAACGTGTATCTTACAATCACTGTATGTGAAAATGCTCTTGTTATTATAGATTATCATTTGAGTATATGGACAACCTATTACATTGTGCACTGACAGCACCTAGAAGTTATCAAGAGCTCAGCTGGAACTGTGGATTTAGTGTTATTGACAGTGTCCAGCACTGCAGAATGTACTTACTTTCCACTTTCCACTGGAGTTTCCACTGGAGTCAGAGTGAAATTTTACAATTTGTACCTAATTTGAACACAATCATTAAAACCATGAGGACTCAGACTTATCCTTAAACATGAGAAACTGTACCATACAATTGATTCTACTACTTAATACTGAAAGACTTCTAATGATAATGTAGGTATTCTATGACGATTATGCTATCACATAATTATCACATAAAGTGCACGGTAATGTACTATCTCATAATAAAGACATAATTTTCTCTGAATCACAAAAAATACTTTTTTTTTCTTGATGGCAGAATTGCGCTTCTGTAAAGTTCAAGTTTATTGTCATTACACTCATATACACGGTATATGGTGTAACGAAATGCTATTTAGACAGCTCTCGGACATAAGTAGTACAAAGAGAAAACAACAACAACAACAACAATACAATTGTGTAGCAAAAGAAAGACAGAGACAACAGGCAGTGTGCAAAAAACAACAACATACGATGTGCAAAAAAAAACAACAACAGGCAATGTGCAAAAAACAACAAAAAGGTAACAGGTTATGTGCAAAAATATGCATCAACAGAATAAAATAAAGGGATAGAAATTATGGGGAGTGAGCTTTTGACATGTACAGTATGGTAGAGGTAGATTTTCAATGTGTGTTTGTGTTTTTGGTAAGAAAGAAAGAAAGGAAGAAGGCACTGTGAGGTTCAGATCATAGGTGAGAGGTGAGAGTGAGAGTGAGAGAGGCTGGGAATTTAACAGTTTGATAAAAACTGGGGTAAAAACTGTCTCTGAGTCTGCTAGTCCGGGCCTGAATGCTCTGGTACCGTTTTCCAGATGCTAGCAGATCATAAAGTCTGTAGCTGGGGTGTGTGGGGTCTTTGATTATGCTTAGAGCTTTCCTCAAGCACCGTCTGTCATAAATGTCCTGGATAGATGGGAGGGTAACCCCAGTGATGGACTGGGCAGTTTTCACCACCCGCTGTAGGGCTTTGCGGTCAGCAGCACTGCAGTTGCCATACCACACTGTGATGCAACCTGTCAGTGTGTAAAGATCAACACATGACACCACAAATTTCATAAACAAGAAACAGACACAACACAGTATTAATACTAAAGAGGAATTCACTTTGTTGCTTACGTCATGCTAAAATGTTTATTAGTAAGCTAATAAACTCATTAGATCTCTCCTGTAACAATTTCTATACTATTAAAAAAAAAACAGTCTCCCTTTGAAATCCTCACATATGAGTCAAGCCTGCTTATCTGTATGTTAGTGTCACAGATGGTGACTCCTAAATGCAGGAAATGCTTTGTAGGTTTGTAGGTTTGTAGCCAACTATGCTGTCTAGCAATTCCAAGGGTGTTAGATTCCTCTTTACCCCATAACAGGTTCTTTATATCACCCAGTACCACTAGTGCACAGACCAGACAAGACAGTTCACCTACATACAGTAGTTGCCCTTTTTCTTTCTGTAGCACTTACAATATCAAACCATGTCTACCCATCACACGGAACCCAAAGCACAAAATATGCACAGGTGGCACACCCTAACAGACTACTGTAAACAAACAACCCTGTCGACCCCAGTTACCAAAACCTAAATATCCCACGGAGCAGTTCAGCATTGCTGGTCTCCAAAAACAAAACATCTCCAGTCCGTAACTTGGCGTGCCTCCTTCCACTGCAGAGAAGAAACTCTGTTTAGTGTTAGGCACCCTCCTCAGTCCAGTTGCCCTGAACAATGTGGTCCTTTTTTTCTCCAAGTCCAGCTTCTTTTAGAGGAGATGCTGAAGCCTTCCTCTGCTGCTCTCTGTAGAGTCCCTGGGGTCTGAGTCCTCTCCTGGCTGCTGTGGTGCAAACTGTTTCCTCCAGTTTCTGCTCTCTCCCTGTGTTCACAACTGGGGTTTTTGAAGTCTCCTGAACCAGGACTCATGACTTGTTCTTTGGGGGGGTGGAAGTGTTTTTTTGACTGTATACAGATGACCAGGTGTAATGATGCTGTAGAAATCTGACTCTGGCCCAGGGTCATTACTCCTGACCTGGCATGCGGGAATTTTAAACAGACACCCGTGGTTGTACGTGACTTCTCAGGACAAGCTGAAAGGTGGGATAACTTCATCAGGAAATAGCCACTGGACCAAAAGGAGAATGGTCACTCATAAACCACCATTCATGGTATTTAACATCAGGTGAACATGGCTGAACTCTCTGTAACACTGTTGCAGTTGGGGGCACTATGGGAAAAACACCTTGTGTGCATCTCCTTCAATGCCCCCAGAAATGACCATTTCCTTCACAATTAAGCTCATCTCAAACCTTTATGGGAGTACTCTGTGACTTCTTGCAATGCATTATGTATTCACACACTGTTCCAGAGCCCTTACCTCAGTTGAGTCTAAATTAGAACTCTCATTTCTGTATGCCACCTCCGAGCTGTGCGGTGATTTACGATTGTCTGAACAAGGGAAGCTCCACAACAAGGACAGACGAATGCACCACGCTATGGAGACATTAGCCATCCTATACAAACTTGAAGTCGACACAGTCCTTGACACCAGTTGTCCCACACCATTGATTTTCACTCTGTGACGTTAGTTGTAAAATTACCATCTCATAAATGGGACTATTTTACTCAATTAAAACATAGGACAGCGGTCCCTGGAGTTTCCCTCTGCACCAGCAGTGGTGTATTAAGAGAGGCAGAGACTTTGATTGCCCTTTCTAGGTACACAAGAGGCTGGTAGGAGGCAAGGAGTCAAGAGAGTAAAGGCTGCAACTGCTCAGCTTTGGGGTCAGGCAAGACAGAGAGAGAAAAGGGGGGAAGGGCTGGCAATTTATAGAAGAGGGGAGAGGGGAAATGAGTCAGCAAATTTTGAACACTTAATGTCAGATGCAAAGACTCACAGGCAGCCCAGGGTGGTACGGTCTATTTTCAGTTTCAGTATGCGCTTAATCCTTAGTGGGTCTCACTTGAATCGGATATTAACCCTTCAGGCATAAAATAGACCCCGGTCTGGACACCAGTCCATCGCAGAGCTCGAGGACACGAGCGCACCTACAGGAGGACAAATTAAAGCAAATTAGGGTTTCTCAACCCTTTTCACCTCGCAGCCGCAGCACTTGTTTAAATAAGTGTAACAAAATTGCAGCACACTTCCCAACCTACTCACACGCGTCACAGGCACAATAGCGCTACTATTAACAATCTTAACAAAACGCATTTCGTGGTTTAATCTGAGCTTGCTTCAGAAGTGACGTATCTTGGCAGGAACTGATAACAGTGAAACGTGGGGCCCTTGCTCAGATGCTCTCAGGTGCTCCATTTCACACCCGTCCAATGTGCAAAAACTAAACACCTAATGCACGCGATTCCTACGTGAACAGTCTTCTGTATAGAACGTGCAACATGACACTTCCTGCTCAAAACTTAGATATGTAAAGATTCTTTTATTATATACTGTAGCACTGTCCCACATTTTCGTGGCACACGGGTTAAGAAACGCTAAAATAGAGACACCTGCTAACCTGGACAGCATGCCCTTGGACTATGAAAAATATGAATTCAACAGTTGCTCCGTCTCCAAATTTCATATCCAGAGTCAATAAAAAGTATGGGTGAACACCCAACCAATTCCTAAACGCTTCTTCAAATTCAGGGTCATGGGAGGAACTGGGGTCTATCCCAACAAGCAACAGGCTAAAGGCACAGTACACCCTGGACAGGCCGCCAGTCCATTACTTGGCAGACAGGCAGAAACTCATACCAAGGACATATTTCCCAGGAACCAATTAGCCTACTAGTATGTCTTTGAACTGTGGGAAGAAACAGGCGCACTGAGAGGGAACGCACGCGTACATCTGGAGAACATACAATCTCCACACAGACAGGACCCCAGGTCTGAATTGAACCCAGTGCCCCAGCTCTGCGAGGTAGAAATGCTAACTACTGCACCACTGTGTATGGGTGGACATTCCCTTATAAAAGTTATTTTCTAGGAATAACAACACCCAAGAAATAACTGTATTGAAAGGTTTATGAAGCATTTTAGTCACAAAATTTGGCTTAACTTGCGTGGCTGAGGTCTAACCTCCTGGTCACAGTGGTCACAGGATGTGGAGACTAGGACTCCCATGAGGAGTGAGGAGTGACCAAGGGGCAGGTGTAAAAGTGAAGACAGGATGGAGGAGGGAGAGAAAGGGATTGTGTGTAATATTTATGATGTTTTAGGTGAGGCAATGATGTCAGGAAAGATAATGAATTACCGACAGCTGAGGCTGATTGAAATTTTTGTAATCGTTTGTAATCCCATCCGAACTTTTGTTATAAACTGCACTTATCGTCTTTTCACATTTTACTGTGGTTTTACCTTACTTTTACAGTGGCTCGTTATTATTTCAATACCATTAAACTTTACTACAATGGATTGTGACAATACCATATTATTGCAGTTTCCATGCTTACAATAGTACATCATGGCACAGCAAATTATATAAAAGAATGTTGAAACTATAGTGAAAATAATTCTGTCTCCATCTTTGACATTTTGTCAATAGCTTATGCTATTTGCCCATGTCTGTTTATCCTTTGCTTTTTTCCCCAAAAAGCACACAAAACCTTTTCCTAAATTTTAGAACTGAGATCTCTTAAAAAAATAATTACTGTACATTTTTCATTTCTTTGTCTACCCAGTTTGTCCTTGAATGCACGGGTAATATTTGTGGTTTCCTAGAAAACCTGAAATAATGACTTGTCCTGTTGTATGGAAATTACTGGCTCTTGCAATTATTACAAAATGACTTCATGAGTTTCCACATAGATTCATAAAAATAATCTCATTTGGTTTAAAGGCTGTGGTGTGCACTGACCACTGACTAGGAATGTGTTCAGGAGAGAGACATGTCAGCCTTTGGACACTCTTTAATCTGTAAGATATCACTTAAATGAGGTGACACTTGACAATAATTCAACTGATTTTGACTTTCAATTTGTGTGGTATTGTTGGTGCTTTTCCAGTGCCTAGTGACACTTTACTGTACATTATACATTTACATGAAGATTGTTTACAAGTGCTAATATAACATATACTTAAAACTAAGAATATTAATATAACTGAGATTAATTCAATGCAGCAGAGCTATTAATTCAACAGACAAGTGCAAAATATTGAATAGTTTAAGAATCTAGTGACAGATTTAATGGTGTAGAAAAATACAATGGATTTTAATCTTCTTTAGTGTAAGCAATTTCTTTGATTCATACCACCTCACAGATCAGGCCCAAAAACCACTTAACCTGCTTAAAATTCATGAAATCTCAGTTTCAGAGACTGGCCTGTTACTGAGATCAAGGCACGCACAGGCATAAAGAGAAATGGAGTAGATCTAGCTTTCCAATTAATGTGTTTTGAACAAAGTTTTGCTTCCTTTTAAATGCTACATTCATTGTTCAAGAGCTGACATGTGGCAATCCCCTAATGTATGCCCTGTCCAGGAGTATGGCACACCACTGTTTAAAGTCAAGATAGCTTCACAAAACGTTACTGTCCCATCAAAGAGGGACAAAAGCTTTTTGTTGCCAATAAATAAAATCAAATGCATATACTTAGCACAAAACAGACAATTATAACCTAGAATATATACATTCTACCTATTCACAACTGGCCTGATTTTGTTGTTAGAATCCAGTAGGAAGTCTAAGGTGACCATGAAATCATTAGTTCCTGAAGATATTGAATAGCTTACATTTGTTACAGCACTATTTAAACTAATTGTCAAAGAACACCTACAAACTCTGTGGGATTGTGACTCTCCAGGACAAGAATGTGCCAGTATAAATTATGTAACAGATACAAATTTAATATATATTGCTCCTAAAAATAATCTATAAATCTATAAATCTGGAGAATTTAGAAACCTATCATCCAGTTAATGTTTGTGATCGACATATCACAAACATTATATATACATATATATACGTACTGCAAAAACATCTAAACTGGTGATACAGGGAAGTATCAAGCATGCCAACATAAGTTTCCTTGAATTGCACACAAGGTTCAGTCTTTCACTGAAACTCATATAGGAGCTGGATGGTGTTTCTGAAGACAGGCTAGGTATACATAGTGAAATCAAAATTATCCAATAACAAAAGCTGCTTCAAGCTGAAATGTCCTAACAAGCTGTTACGAACTTGTTCAGTTGGTCACAAAAACACCTCTAGTGTCCTTCTGTGAAGTTGCTGTCGCAATCAAATCCCAGTCCACCGTAATCTCAATGAGAGGACATAAGATGTCCACTGTAACAACAGCACGTGGTCATGATCCTCTCTAACAGGCTTCAGAAAGCAGCTGTAACAGTCAAAACACACCTCTACAAATCCAAGGCACCTTCTGGTCACCAGTGCTTATGGTGGCCATACAAGGTCCTCACCTCAACCAAAATGTAGAAGCTGGACATCTACATGGCTTCAGAAATGCTTCAGTCATCATAGATATCGTTATGTGTCTTGTACCTCAGTGAATCACCACTTCATCATTCTGTGCACTCGTTTTTATGGGACAGTACACATAAAATGAGACCATGTTCTTTGTCTTTCGGCTCCCACAGTCTTAGAACAAGGAACCTACAGATATGGATACAGGAGAGCCACAGTACCTTCTGGATTCTGCTCCAGCTTGCTCATCCTTGCTTCCAGTTAACACACTTCTCAGCTCTCGATTCCTTGCCCGTTTAGCTCATGCCATACACAAAAGATCTCCAAAGGGCAAAACTTGAACTTTCCTGAAGGACACTCAATGGAAATGTGAAAGGGGGTGACAACCGAAATTAGATCATTCAGGCCCCCACGCTTGCTTAATAGCTCACTGAAGATCTCATTCGGTCTTGATGGATCCCAGGGTATGAGCTTCAAGAGCATGACTGGGTATCAATGGCTTTGAAGCATGGAGAGTACTAGAGCACAAAGAGTGATCTCCAGTCAAGGCCGCAGCTTTTTTCAGTGTATATGGTTTGGCTCCATCTGCTGGTCCTATGTCCTCTAAAGCAGAGGTGGACAATTCCAGTCCTCAAGGGTCAGACTCCCGCAGGCTGTACCACTGGAAATTGAATAGGATCTGACGTCTTAGACACTCACATTAATTAAGCAATGAAAAGTGGAGGAGAAATACAAACCAGTAGATTACTGGAAAAGTACCGGAATTGTTTCAAATATACCCGAGCAGAATGGGCACAAATTTTAACCCCCTCTCCAACACAACCATCTAGACTTTCACTTTTTGTTTACAAAGGGGGTCAGATAAAAGCTTGTTCTTAATTCATCCTATAGCATATAGGTAAAGGGACAAATGTGATGCCATTTAAAGTTATTTAAAGAATATTTATGGGGTGATGTTGAGAAATTCCACATGCTGTATTAGCACTGACAGCACAGCTCGAGATGATGTCCTTGCAGGAATGAATATAATGAGGAATAGAACAGAAAAACAGTTCAGTACTGTGCATTATCGGGGTTGGGCTTGTCAGCTTGAACTTCTGTGGCGTGGAAATATAAATCTTCAGACAAACATGAGATGAGTCAGACTTTGACACTGTGTGCTGCAAACTAACAAGGCATATTAAATTAATGTGGCTGCCACCTCTTCAATAGATTTGATGCAAATAAACATTACAAGACGTGTATAAATCACAACTGCTGTGGAGCAACAGCTGTATCTAAATCACATAAACTATATGTGATTAAATGAACGTCAAAATTTAATTCATGAATTTAAATTATAAAACAGCGAGTGATATACCAAGAAAACAATGTAGTATGCACATTGGCAAATATTGTCACACAGTGTTTGAGTGTAAGACCTGGGGAGAGCTATTATTCTTTTCAAGTTAGTGGAGAAGTTCTTCACATTTCTGAGACTAATAAAAATGCACACATTTGCTGTCAGGAAATAACTGGAATCTAAATTTTAATTGGACCATTTTACAGTGTTAGAGATAACTAAAAAAAAACTTTAAAGCAGGTTATGTTTGCCACATTATTTTCCAGTTTCAAAAAGTTCTTCTATCATTAGCAGACCAGGGTTGATCTCAGACTTCCAGTCTGACAAAAGATCCACAGTCCTCAGGGAAATTTAATTACTGATGAAAGCTTTGCAATCTTACATATCCTAATGTAATCTGCAATGTATTGTCTTCATAAATGCATACCAAGTTGTGCACTGTGCACTGTAGTTTCAGGAACAGAAGGGCAATTCTTCTATGTACTGTACAGTAGGTGTTCCCTTTGTAAAACCTTTCCTGAAGCCAACTAGTTTGTACTGTGAATATACTGCTTTACAAAATGCAAAACTGAAGTCTTATGTAACCAAATAAAAATCACTAAACATGAGATCAAAGTAATTTTGTAATACAATCAAGTTCATTTTTCAAGGTGAAACATGGCACAAATGTCAAAATGAAAATGTTATAAAGTTAGTATGAGGCATGACCTGCCTTAGCATTAACCCAATCCTGGCAGTCATGGTTGATAGCGCTAGCTTGGTGTGTGCAGATTGATCTGATTGGCTGAAATGCTCTGCAATGCTGCAGGGCACTTCCTGCACAGTTGCCGATGGTGGGATGGCTGTCGCTTTGGATTCAGTGAGTTGGTCCTGCAGATGTCCTATTGGACTCAGGATCGAAAGGAAATGGTAGCTTTAGTAAGTCCTTGACTTAATTTTCTCCTTGCAGTCATGTCAATGTAATTCTGGAAAACTGCGTAGCCTTGCAACAGTTTCAGAAATCAACAGTTTCAGACCGGCTTGTAGGAACAGAACACCTTGAAGGCTCAAGGTCTTTGCCAGTGTATCGCTGAGTAGCGGAATTGGCCTCCATCTGTACCAGAGGTGTTCTTGTGTGATGATGTTGTAATTTGGATATTTTACTCTATATCATCACTCTTCTATTGTCCAACCAGTTGGCTTGCAAAAGTCAAGACAATGATGTTCACGATGTCGCACCAGTGCCGTCTAGTTCCCAAAGGCAAAATGACATTTATTGGTGAACAAGGCACTCTGTCACTGTCTCTACCACCATCTTAGATGTTCTGTAACCTACAGAAAGTGGCAGTTTTCTGGCAACACTCTCAGCTGTCAATGTCCTTCATTTATCACAGAGCAACCAAGTAATGTTCATTCCTCAAGCTGGGAATTCTTTCATTTTCCTGTGTAAATTATAATATTGTCTATCGGAACATCAATCTTGATCAGCTCAAGTTGGTGATTTCAAATGAGCTCAAATCCCAGACACTGGCATTTTTGCATTAAATCACATGACCTGAACATGGAATTTTGTTATTTCAAGGACCAATATGACATGAACAATCAATAAACTATCTGATCACCGTTTAATAAGAAAATGACATTATGCATATACAGTACCTAATGAGCTCCTGATGCAAAAGTTAGACTGCTGCTTTTTCTTTCTGCAGCAGGATATACTAGGTTTGGAATGGTGCTCTACTGTACTGCATATGTATCACTGAAAAGCAGTCCCCATTGCAACTGAAGTAGCTGCAGTTCAAAGTACATCTAAAATCTTTAAGCTTAACTGTTGCTCAGCAGTTCACTTCTAAGAAGCTTTAAAAGTTAAATGAAGGCCACGTCAAGGAAATGCTAATGCCCATCATTTTTTATCCAGAAACAACACAGATATTTTTTTTTCAACCTATAATACAAAAGACGTTTTCTCTCTATTCCACAGCTTGAAGACTGTAATTTGCACACTGTCAGCACATTGTAATTATACGGTAGATCTTCTGGGAAATTACTGCTGTAACTACAGTTCACCACAGTAAACGTGCACAGAACATGATTTGACCCTGTAATAGCCTGCTTTATCACTCTCCCTTCAGGCTATATCTTACTATACTACACCTCCCAGCAATCTATCTCTGTTCTGTTATTATTGTGTGACATTAACAAAACTTTATTCTGCTTTTGAAACAGTACACCCCAGTAAATATACATTATGACAACTAATTCTACTACCTGGACACATTTACATTAATAGTACTACAAAATATATAATCTGTTTTAATAAATCTATAAAGATTTTGCAGAATTGACTGACGCTTGGCACCTTCAATATTGACACAACAACAACTTTCAAATTGGATTCTGTAGCAAATTCTAGTTTCCCAGAATGTGCTTTTTCAGAAAAAAATACTGTTCATGGGATTTAGGGCTGTTTCATTTCTTAAAGACATTTGTAGCCAACCGTCATGGCCTCTGTTTCCATCAGTGATCAGAAAAGAAATGGAAAATATGATAGACATTTTGGAATTCAAAGATAAGGCACTGTAAATAGTAAGGAGAATTAAATATTTAAGAAAGCAGACAGAAAGGCAGGAGAGCAGCTGAGATGCAAGGAGAGAAGTATCTATTCATTCCTGATCAATACTAACCTTTTCTTTCTGCAAGGCTTTGATTTGCCCTGGGGTATTTCTAAATGGTCCGTAAGCTTAAATGCATGACTACAGCATTGAAAAAATATTAATGAATGGCAAAACCTGCCACTGCTTTGTTTGCAAAAGAACCGAACCATGGATTTTCAACATTTCAAAGCACAGAACTTATTCAATGGTCCAATAATCACAGTCCACCTGAAATCGGTATTCATTGTTTCTGATCAGCCAGAAAATAGTGAAAACAAGCCATGGGAAGCACACGCACACACTCCTGTTTGTGCTATTCCATTAATAAAATGGGAGAAGTGAAGCTTACAATTAAAAATGATAAATGATACAGCTTTTACACTGGAAACACAATTGTCATATTTCATCATATTTCATTATACTGTAGCTGTTGCTAGTGTTTAATTGAGTTTGAACTGCATCTTCTACCCTCCTTTACTTACCTGATGACTTTCAGCTGATCTGTAGCAGTCTGTCTCCTGGTTTTTAAGAGCATATTCCTGCTGGTAGCCAGCGTAGTCAAATATTATCCAGCTGTCAGATTCTTGGGATTTCATTTGCAGGTGCTTACCAACCGGTGGCTTACAGATCACATATCATTATCTCCCCCTCTCTCTCTCACTCCCCCCTTCTCTCTTTTCTTACCTCCCCGTTCACTCTTCTCTCAATTTTTCTCCGGGTCTTCACCGGTCTGATTTCTCACTCTCTTCCTCTTTGCTTCGTACAGCAGGTGAATGAAGCTCACACTTCGTGGAGCACAGAAAAAAGTCAATTGAAAAAAAGGGCTTGGGTTTGTAAGGGGCATCTGGATGGCTGCCTCACCCTATTACAGCAGAGAATATCCATTCCGAAAGCACAGCTAGGAAAGAACAGCCAGTAACTGCTGAAACTGCACCCTGATGAAGTGAAGGACAGAAATAAAACATGAGTCTTTGGTTTGTACTGGGTGAGCTGTAACTTTAAAAGCTTTTCCAACTGAACTGCCTTTAGAAAATCCTTCTCTAAAAGCACAAATAGGAAACCTATGGCCTTTGATAGGAGGGGATGCCCTTAGGAGACGTGAATGGGATTTGTAATGAGGAATGAACATGTAATGAGACTTTCTAATGGAGCATTCTGAGGTTGTAACCTAATATCTAAGTACAGAGGTCATAGCATGCCAGCACCTTGCAATGTGAAGTGCAGAATATATAATATGCATAATAGGGAGATATTCAGGCTGCACTAGAAATAGCTCTACTACTCTTGTGAAAGAGGCTCAATGATAACTGAGCCCTCTGTCGACATAAGAAGTTACTCGTTGTACAGCAGCTGGACAGAAAAAGAGGAGAGTGGGATGAAACTGAGCTAAAGGCTGTTAAGCGCAACTTTCAAATTAGCTGTGCAACACTCAGATTGCGAGATGAATGTACAGTAGCCTGTGAGTGAGCCCCTCCTTGCACCCTGACCAGATACCCACTATGCATCTCAGCATGTACCTGTTTTTATATTGTAACAGAACCGGGATTGCTCATGTAACAAACACTCCAGGTTCTGTGTCAGCAGTGGAGGGAGGAAAAGAATTTACAGGCTTCCTGACAGCTTTATTGTTCTTTTCATTACAGTGAGAAAGTGAGCTTATCCACAGGAAATGGAGAAAGGGCAGACATCCACTGGATGAGGAGGAGGGATTCATGTTGTTTGACTGATTAGTGCAAGTTTGTAATTGCTGTTGTTTGTTCTGGTTAATCGATGTTATTTTAATTAACTTAAAAGCAATGCATTAGTACTTTAATAATGATATAAGGGAGGGTTACTTACAGTAGGTCTGTGTACTGTACTTACTAATAGTACATTACAGAATGATGAAGGAGTGGACTTGGTTATATGATAAGTTCGGCTTTCCCTTAGTCCCTCCTTCTCTCTCACCTTCTCTGTGATGCACAAGTGTATTCAAACCAAATGTATGTGCACTGTATGTTTCATTTAATTATAATTCAATGACCACTGGAGAACATGTTCAAAACAGACTCTGAGACTGTCTGACGCTTTATAATTACAGTCCACTTCTACACAATACGCTACTGTGCTGGCCCACAAGGAAGAGGCCTACCTGCTACTCCACAGTGTACATACTGATCTAGGCCCAGGCTTGCTGGGTTTTTGTGATCTGGTCAGACCAGGCATCAAGGGAGTAGTGCTGGATAAACTGTATGCTGTCAATCTCGGCTTCAGAGAGCGTGTCCCCTTGTGTTGCCCGTGGAATGTTCAATTTGTCCAATTGAGGCAAGTTAATCAGATGAAACAGTCCAAATTTATTTTTGAAGATGGCATTCAAGAACAGGATTCTAAGCAGAAAGATGAAATATCAGCTATATCTTGGAACATAAGCAAAAGCGTGTACAAGCAGCAAAATAAAAGCTGGTAAATAATAGATAATATACATAAACCTTTTTGCTCTCCCTGAGTGATAGGCCTTAAAGAAGACAATAAAACCAACCCTCTCAGAAAAGTGCAATATGCTTTTATGAGATTTTTCATTGCATCCAGCTTTAAACTGAAAGAGTGTCAGTTTATGGTCGCATAGTCACCCATGCTTATTTTGGATTTTTTTACAAAAACAAAACCATTCTGGATTGGCAAACTGTGAAAGACAAAATGCAGCAACAGCAGAGAGAGAGGAATAAAAACGTCTTTGGACTTTGGTGTCGTTCAAGCCACAGGGGAAAAGTGTTATTAAAAATGACAACAGACCAGATGAACATCCAAGCGATCTGTAGAACAGAAGCTTGCATAAAATGTACCATCATACAGAGCCCCAGAACTGTGATGCCCAGTAAGTAGTTAATCCTGAAAAGTTCTCCCTCGTTACGGGTTTACAGTTTTGTTCTTTTCTAACAGCCAGGCCCTGCAAGTTAGGGTTGGGTAGTACAGCATGTGACTGGACCCTTCTTTTCCACCATTGGTGAGCTTTAGCTTAGAAAAAGAATCTGCTCTTTTTGTAGAACCAAGACATTCATTGCTTAATCCAATATTCTCAGGCATCAAAAGATCAATATTATAACATCACCTATTGCTTACAACTAAAGGAGTGAATTACTACTACAGTTACTAGTTTAACCCAGGGGTAGAGGATCCTGTAAAAAAGAAATATACACCATGTCCTAACATGAAGTCTCACCACTGGCTATGGTGCAAAACTATCTGTGTTTCTGTGATGAGCAATACTGTTTTCTTACATACTGGTACTCACTTCTCACCTTAGCTGACCTCATTCCGGTTTCTCCAGCTGATAAATGTTGGTCCTGGCTTTTTTTATATGTGACAACCTACCTGACCCTAAAACAGCTGTTCACAAGGAAATTGTGCTTTCCAGATTTAGAGTTTAAAGTCTTTATAGATGTTATGATGATATTGTGAAACCTTTATGGACTGCTTCTGAAAAAAAATCCTGTCTGTTGTGTTGTGTCTATATTCAAGGTCTGAAGGACTCTGAATTGCTATTAGGCTCTTATATTGTGTTTCTCAGGTACGAATGTAATAAGTGAGTAACCAAGTGCAGATTTCTTCAGAAGGAAACTTTGTCCTGGCACCCCACTCAGCACATTTGATAAGGATTCTATTCTCATTGTTTCTCGCCATCACTTTATGTGTCTGCTTTTGTTTGTTGATGTTGCTTCTTGCCTCGGGAGACCATGGTTGTATCCCAGCCCTGGAACTGAGAGTGCACACAGATGGTAGCAGTGACTGGAGCAATCGTTCAGACAGGGCCAGGAAACAAAATCTGTTGTCTGAGCTGCCACTTTTATTACAGTGGTAG
This sequence comes from Lepisosteus platostomus, assembly GCF_059453375.1. Lineage (NCBI taxonomy): Eukaryota > Metazoa > Chordata > Actinopteri > Semionotiformes > Lepisosteidae > Lepisosteus > Lepisosteus platostomus. The sequence goes on from NC_142623.1 coordinate 18,279,975, forward strand.
CTGTGATTCTGAGGGGCTTTGCTGAAAATGATTTTTTTTTGCTTCTGTTCTGAGAGATAGGAGGTGACCTACTGGTTAAAACAGCTTTGTTGTGCATCACAAGAGAATGCATGCACACGTGAGTGTTGTCCTCCGCAAACATATTGGTGCTAGAGCACATTTCCTGTCAAGATGGGGAAATGTCTTGTAGACCAGCATGATTTTCTTTCTCAGGGGACTTTGTGTCATTTCTACATTTTATGAGCATTTTGTGAGGACACAGAAACATAATGTCAAATGAGCCTATATACTCTTTGATAACCCCATCCTTCCTGCCCTGTGAGCTTTTAGGCTCCATGGGCAAAGGGAGCAGATGGAAAAACAAACACAACAGAGGTCAATAAAATTTGTCTGAAGGTCTCAGAGCAGTCTGTGGCCTTGTGGAAACTTCCAGAATGTCCCTTTAATATTTTCACAGGGGTTGATATCTTAACATGGGCTGTGGGCTGTGTTCCATGATGTCTCCACAAGACAGATTTCAATGTCATCAGAGAGCCAGTGAGGAGGGAATAAGTTCTGGGTTAGGAGCAGTTTGGCTGCTGCGCTGTGTCATAAGTTGACAGTTACCAGATGATCTCCGGACAGCACACAGTAGGCTGGGCACCACCAGCGTTGTGCGATTCTAAAGCCCAAGTTCCACTGGCTTGTGCAACAGCAATTCCTGTGGCAGGACCTGGTTCTGTTGAAAGAATACTGACCCTTGGCCCAAAAATGCATGCAGGCTATTCTCATTCTTTCCTCACTCCTGGACTATTGCCACAAGTATGTTAACCCGAGTTAATTTATGCCAGAGGTTAAAAAAAGAACGATCAGCACTTCCTGTTTTTCAAAGACAAAATCCAGACAAAAAAATCTTGCAAAGCACATCTAATTGGAAACAAACACTGTAGGATATAAAATGGTTACGATGGGCCATGCCCAATCCTAGGTACCTCCACAACTGGCGTTAAAACTAAGATTTAAAAAGTCAAAACAACTAGTTTCCCCTTCAGAATGCTGCAGAAGCTGTTGCATGTTAATGACTTTAACTTTGCCCCACTTCCTCATTCTCCGAGAGGGTTCTTTCTAATAGACATGGTTCCATCTGAACAGATTTCCATTTCCTTGAGACCTGACGCATACATTTAGACATCTGGCCTCCGAGTGCTCATCACATTGCAAGGTGGTGGGGGCGTGTTTCCATTTCGGCTTTGTCGCTCCCCGTTAGTACCTGCATAATTGCAATCATAACTTAAGGTCGGCTGGTATCAAGGCAGGTCTTCGATATTCCTGAAGAAAAACAAACCCTGCAGTTTAGCTGCCAGCCCCGGAGAACGCAAATAGTTTAATTATGCAATTTTTCCATTCTGGTTGTACAAAACACAAAAACTATATGTCACAAAACTACAGAATAGAGAATTGCACTCTTACATTTTTCTCTAGTATGATTCATTGTAATTGATTTAATCATGAATGACCACAAGAATGAAATAAGAACAGAAACTGCGTGCTTTTGTTTTTCAGTCTTATATTCTTGCTTACAACTCACAGCTGTGGAACTATAGGACAAAAAATTAACTTTTCTACGTCAGATGATAATTTATTTTAAAAATAATATATGCTTAAACATCAGCCAAGGGGAGATTATGGACTGAAAATGGAACTGGTAGTATTTACATAACATGCCAAACGCATGCTCAAAGCTTCTTGAGATCCTCCTCTTATCAATTAGAGGAGTTTGGCTTTCCACGCACAGCCAGACTTGAAAAATCAATCAATCAATAAATGCAAGCTCATGATAAAGTACACCAGAACATATCCCCTCCAGAAAAGCAAGCTGGTAGTAATCGATAAGTCTTTTACTTTCAGTTATAAACAGCCCAGGCTGAAGCACAGGATCAGATGCTAAAGATAGCATAAAGACCCAATGCTTTAAACCATTTCACTCCTTAGAGTTCAGAAGCCACAAAAAAAGAAACATCTTCAGTTATATTCCAGTCAGTTTTTCCCCTGAAGTGCTGGAGTTCTATAAATTCTACACAAAATAACTTGCAGTACTCCACTGAAATCAGTATCATTCTTAAGGGAAAGACTATCCATATTTAACGCACACTATGGCCTTTGTGGTGGTTTTCCGAGGTAATGCAGTCTTCTGATCTTACTTTCTAATGAGCCTTTACTATGTTTTTGTATTTTTCCTTATCTAGTAATATGATTGTAATCTATAGTAATATGGTTGCACATACAAAAGAAAACAGAAAAGAGGAAGAATTAATGATTAATGAGTAATCTCAACTACTACAGGGAGCTAGTCAAATTATACTATAAAGCGCTGCCATTTGTATGTACTGTAACTTAGATAAGGTGTATTTCATCAACTCTAGTATTAGAGATTCCCTGACGTCTTTCTTTTCTTTTCAGTAAGTGTGGGAAACAGTGGACATCTCCCATCTAAACAACATGCACCATATAACCAACGAAAAGATAAAGCCCAAGCTCTTACTGCTGCTTTGCGATATATATTGTCTCTCTGCGACAACATCAGAGTCTGTAAGTAAGATAGGTAAGATACTGTAGGTTTAATAGGTTGACCTTAAATCCACAAATCAGCACATGACCATTACATATGGATAAGATTAGAAGAAGCCAATCTCTCTATTGCACACCACTTCAAACTCAATTTAAATTGCCATTTAAAATTTACACAAGCGAATATGATGCAACACCTTAAACAGCAGGAAATCAAGGTTTTCCCGAACAGGAGAGGTGTACACCCTTTGGAGGAAACAGGGCATCAAATATCAGAACGGTTATTATCCCAAATGTTAAACGGAAGACATAAAACTTCCTAGTCAATTTAATTTTTGCAAAACAATTAATAGGGCTCTATGTATAAGTAATTTACACCATTAGCAGTAATTTATATTAATATTACATCCATTTGGTTTCCAGCAATATTCTTCATTGTTTATTAAGCTTAATGAATTTTGAAAACTTAAATTGTACATGTACAAGGATATATTGAACACTCAATATATTGTAACAAAAATGGTAGTTTAGGTTGCCAATGAAAAGTGGGAATACTTATTTCTGTAACTGCTCAGATGATTTATTATACACAATGCAATATTTGTGAATAAGATCACTAGAGTTTAGGGGTACCAGTATTTGAGCCGGTCATTATCTGGCCTGGATTACCCGGATTGAATTGACCTGTTTAACTGAAATCAAACCAGACACAAGAAGTGAAATTAGGTCAAATTACCATATCTCCTTTATGAAAAAGCAAGTGATATATACTGTAGTACAATTATTCACACATGACTTAATGTACTCCATAACCTATACATGTATGCAATTTGACAGTTGTTGTGTTTTCCAGTACTCTTCCAGTTTGGAATCTCCTGCCGCTTATTGAGCCAGCACACTGCTATGGAACCTGTAGCACATGGGGAAAACCACACACATGCCCACAATACCTCAACAACCCTCATCTGCCCAGAGGCCCTTGTCATCCAATAGGCTACAGGCTCCACAGTGCTTTACAGAGTCAGCACCGATTGGATTAGCGATGTGTCTCACGCTGATGTCAGCGCACAGCTGAAGCTCAAGCCCAGCAGACATCATGAGTTTACACTGGGAGGATATGGAGGACAACTGGATAGCATCCAACCATGGCCGTGTAGAGCTTGCTACTCTTGGGAAAACTCTGGCACGTTTCTTTACTAACAAAGACCCAGTTACAGCTAGAGTATAGGGCTGAGCCTGTACTCTGAATGAGCATCTCTTCTGCTTGAGACTCCTTAATTTACTCCAGGATCTAAGCCTATAATGAGTTCCTTATTTGGCCGCAGGTCAGCCAGCATCAGCTAATGGCAACTCTTTCAGATAAAGTCAGTTGATGATAATGTAGTTCACTATAGCACTCTACTTAGTACAGGACTGCATAACTCATTAACGGTGACCTGGGAGTTTTGAAGAATTCCATCTGACGTAATGCAGTGCCTGCTAATTAAGAGCCATCTCGGATAATGGCATAATCCCAATGAATGACACTCAAGTACTTTTACTGCAGAAGCTTATTTCTTCAAATGAAAAAAAAAACCTTCTGAGAAATAAGCTCTTCAAAAGACAAATCACAGATTTTCATCTCTATGAATATTCGCAGAAGTGACCCCATCAAGTCAATACTGTATATTTCCAAGCAGAATAAATAATATGGTCACAGGAAAAAGATGAAAACTTGAGCATAAATGGACAAGAGTTTGGGCTGGGAGGAGCCACTAAATAAAGTAATATAGATGTTACATTACAATGGACAGAAGAATAAAGTGTTTTTATTCAATCAACAATGAACTACTGTATGTTCTAAAAAATGATTAGGCTGTAGGTTATATGTCTCTCCAGACTTTTACATTAGTGATATTTCTTACTTCTAAACATTCTGAACAATTTCTCTATGAAACCCTCATTGCAGCATTATAATCACTGCCAGCAGCTATCTTACCCTGCAACTCACAGCTGGCAGCCCACAGAAGCTCAGCAGATGTGGGCCTGGTCAGTACCTGGATGGGACAGATCCTGTGTCACGACTATAGTCCCCCCTCCTTAAGGGTGCTCCAGCCCTTTCAGTAAAGACTTCATTCTCTGCACCTGTTTCCCATTCCCTGCCCACCTTAAAAGCCAGGCGCTGACGCTCTTCCGGGCTCTGCATCTGATTTCCATATCGTGCGAGTCCGGGACCAGGAAGCGCCTGGTCCCGTTAAGGTTTTAACCTCGGTTCCCGTTCCTGTTCCCCGTCCGCCGGTTCCGACCCGGCCTTCGTGGTTTTTAATTCTTGTTCTGATGGATCTCCTGGTTTTGGACTTACTCGTGTGTTTTGGATTTTCCCTAAGGATTACTCTTGGATTGTTCGCCTCGGCCACACCTCCCCCGTGCACCAGTGCACCTTGGACACGCCCCCCTGTCTTCAGCCCCGTTTTCCTGCATGACGTTTCCCTAGTGTTTCCCCACTCCGTCGGACTGTGTCGTCCGCATAGGGTCCGGAAAGAACTGTTCGTTACATCCTGCCCGTGGTCTGTGTGCACCCTAATGCCCCAGTGCAGTGACAGGGGCACTATACTGTAAAAAGGTGTTGTCCTTTGTAAAACCTAGTTCCTGACTCTCTGTGGTCAAATCCCAGGTGTTTCTCGAAAAGAGTAGGGGTGTTATCCCGGTGTCCTGGCCAAATATACCCCCTTGGCCTTTATCAGTCCTGGCCTCCTAATAATCCCCTTGTATGATCTGGTTTCATTAGCTTGTTCTACCATTGATAGCTGTTGTGTGGGGAGTGTACTGGCACACAATGGCTGTCGTCGCATCATCCAGGTGGGGCCACACATTTGTGGTGATGGAGGGGAGTCCCCATTACTTGTAAAGCACTTTGAGTAGAAAAGCACTATAAGTGTAAGGAATTATGATTATAAAATCATAGATGATATAGAGGTATACTGTATAGCTAGGATAGTTCAGATTAACCCAACACTTCACAAATTACATTATTTTAATTCAAATCAACTAAGCTCCGATTCTGTATGAGTAATTCACTTGCTTTCTATCCCATCTTCTGAGGATCATTTTTGAGAAGCAAATCTGAAATTTCTAAACAATACCTATGATGCACCTGTTGCTGCCAGACAGCATTTACAATTAGTCAAATCACTGGAGTAGTAGAATATGAAATAGGTGACGGATGTGGTTGCCATTGCGTGTTTTCAGAAGACCGTATTCAGCTCATCCAGCAAATCATTCGCAAGCTAAATTAAATTTCTTTAGGAGTAACACCACCCAAGAATTAAGCAAATTGAAAGGTTTATAAAGTGTTTTAAGCACAGTAAATTTGGCGAACCAACCGAGGGCTAAACTCCTGGTCACAGAACAAGAAGGCTAGAAACCTCATCCAAAGGGAGGAAGGATGCAAAAGATGATTGTGAGGGAAGGGAAAGGGATTACAGATAGCATTTATTCCCCCAAATAATTTTATCAATTGTTTCCAGTTCCACAAAAAGTAATAAATGGGCATGTAATATCAATGGCCTTTAAGGGCTGTTATCAAAATATAATAGAATCAGAGATCATTCTTTAGATTGTTTCCCACATCTCATTATCTGGACCATAGGAGAGGAGATGGCATCAGGAATAATTATGAATTACTGACAGCTGAGGCTGATGGAACTCAACTGTTGGCATCCCTCCCAAACATGTCATAAAGTTCATATCTCAGGAAAAATAGAAAACTGAAGAAGTGGATATGAGCACTACTGTAATTATATAGTCTTTAATAATGCACAGTTTATTATGATACAGGTTTTTAGTTCTTTAGATATACAAGACACTGTTTTGAAAACACTTGCAGCTTCTTACTAGTAAAGGTCTAATGGGGTCTAAAACCCCTCTCGTGGTCTATGCACAACTCATGCATGCCCAGCTAGGTTGTTGGAGGGTACCACGTGCAATAACAGCACAGGGAGATGACATGCCTCCCTGGAATCTATTTTCTTGCCTTGTCAAGCTCCATTGCCTTTCCAGCCCCCTGTTAAGACTTGCTGAGCTGGAGCAGGTTTTGATATTCACTGCCAAGCAGGAGGCTTCTGTCAAACAGTACTGGCAATCATGAAGTGCCGAGTGCACCTTTTAGTATTCACAAAGGTTCTCCTCAGAGTTTAAGATTCCCCTGCAGTCTGTAGGTTATTTTTTGTCCTGTTTGCAGTTTATTAAACTCCTGCTTAAAAGACGTGGCCACAGGAAATCAATTTGGCCCCTGGAGTCCTACAGAAACTCTGTCTGTGTTTTAAACCTATCTACTACTTCTAACCGTTTGAGAGATAAAACATATTCTGAGAAATGTTTGTGGATAATGAATCATGAAATTAACCATGTTTTAAGATACCATAAAACATCCTGGAAAAAATAAGAACATAATGTAAGAAACATTACAGACAAGTGGAGACTAGTCAACCTATCGCTTGTCTGTTAGGACCTTATTGACCCAGGGATCACATTAATGCGTTAGTTGAAGGATCTTAAGCTGTCTGCTTCACCAATAGCAGTTTGATTCAGATGCTCCCAAAATTCCATGTATAACTTTCATTTTCAGTCCTAAATATTATTAATAATAATTCCTTACACTTATATAGTACTTTTCTGGACACTCCACTCAAAGCACTTTACAGGTAATCCAGACTTCCCTCCACCACAAGCAATGTGCAGTCCCACCTGGATGATGAGACTGCAGCCATAGTGCTCCAGTACTCTCACCACACACCAGCTATTAGTGGGGAGCAGAACAGACTAATGAAGCCAATTCATCAGGAGGCCATGATTGGTAAAGGCCAATGGGAAATTTGGCCAGGACACTAGGGTAACAGACAGGGATCTTCAATGACCACAGAGATTCAGGACCTCGGTTTTACGTCTCATCCGGCGCCTTTTTGACAGTATAGTGTCCCCATCACTATACTGGTACATTAAGACACACAAAGACCGCAGCGTGAGTACCCTCTACTGACCCCACTAACACCTCTTCCAGCAGCAACCTTTTTTTTTCCCCCAGGAGGTCTCCCATCCAGGTACTGAACAGACTCATACCTGCTTAACTTCACTGGGTGAACAGTTGTGAGTTACAGGGTGATATACTGTAGGTGCTAGCGTGAAATACACAACTTTTTTTAGTTTTTTGTTTCTGGGTCCCCATTCATTTTGAATCAAGCCTCCTGATACTATGCTTTGCCAAGAGCTGAAGATCCTTTAACCAGTACATACAAGGCATTTATCACCAGAAAACCTTTCTTTGAATAGAGGCCAAAGCAGTCATCTTAGTGGGTAATTCCTGTGAAATATGTACCCACCTTCTAAATGAAGTCCTACCAATTTGTATCACTTCCATTCTACAGATTTAAAGTGAAGGAGTTCTGTATGCCCATGACCTGTTGATGAAATAACTTGTACAGCAAGGAATGAACTAGAAGAGTAGCTTACTAGACCGAGGCCAGGATGTCAGATCACCTGTCTATCTTCTAATTTGCCTCCAAACACAGAGCTTGATGAGTTTTCCATGTGGTAGAAGCACAAACTCTAAGCTACCAAGAGGGACTGACAGGTAAGACTGCATGGCGGCTCACATGGCTAATTTAATCCAGATATTGAAATGTGATCACTTGCATGGTTGCATGTGGTATGGCTGTGTAGTTTCCATTCTCTCCAGCAATTAATAATAATAATAATAATAATAATTGCTTACACTTATATAGCACTTTTTCTGGACACTCCACTCAAAGCACTTTACAGGTAATGGGGACTCCCCTCCACCACCACCAATGTGCAGCATCCACCTGGATGATGCGACGGCAGCCATAGTGCGCCAGAACACTCACCACACACCAGCTATCAGTGGGGAGGAGAGCAGAGGGGGATTGTTAGGAGGCCATGATTGATTAAGGCCGATGGGGGAAGTTTGGCCAGGATGCTGGGGTTACACCCCTACTCTTTTCAAGGAACACCCTGGGATTTTTAATGACCACAGAGAGTCAGGACCTCGGTTTTACGTCTCATCCGGAGGACGGTGCCTGTTTACAACATAGTGTCCCCATCACTACACTGGGGCATTAGAACCCACATGAGCCGCAGGGTGAGCGCCCCCTGCTGGCCCCACTAACGCCTCTTCCAGCAGCAACCTTAGTTTTTCCCAGGAGGTCTCCCATCCAGGTACTGACCAGGCTCACACCTGCTTAGCTTCAGTGGGTTGCCAGTTGTGAGTTGCAGGGTGATATGGCTGCTGGCCATAGCTTGCATGGCTATCTACTAGAAAGGACTGCTTGGAGCATGCAATTACAACATTACGTGTAATGCAAGTTCTTTTTTTAAACATTTCTAAATGATCACACCTGGTGGTGCATGCTCCAAGCAGTCCTTTCTAGTAGATAGCCATGCAAGCTATCTAATAGAAATCCTGCCATCAAAGTAAAGCTTTTACAGAATTTAATATCTTAAATCCCTCCTTACCCATACAGTATACTTGATGGGATCTTTTTATTTCCCCCTATTACAGTGCAAAATGCTTTCATTATTTCATTATTTAGCTTGGTACATGCTGATGTAATTTCTTAAAATGCACTTGATGACCTCCACATTTGTGGTCTTAATAGATACACAAAGATGACAGCAATGATAATGATAATGCTTAGCAGCCTTTTTCCATTAAAGAATTATAGTTAATTATTTTAACTTCAGCTCCAAAGGAAGGGAAAAAAAAGCTTTCCATTTTGCCTTTTCAGGAAGGAATTTTCTAGGTCCAGAATGACTCTCGGTAGCCATATGGCAGCTTTACCTCTCAAGACTGAGACTTGTAACATTTGTAGAACATTAAGAAATACGCCAGAGTTCAGCACATTGCAAAGAGAACACAAAATAAGAATACAAAAGTATTACTTAACTTTCACAATTGGGTTAGCCATGAGGCCTGCAGGTCATCTTCTCCCTCTGCGATCTTCAGTAGCTTTTCTGAGCACTCCTTTCACAAAGGTCAGGCTCTCTACTGTCATGACAGCCTGCAGCCAGAACCTGTGATGATCGATCAGCCTTTTCCAACCACAGGCTTAGATCTCTGCGTTTTTCCTTTACCTGCCCATCTACCACAGCGCACACCTTGCAGCTTCAAAGACTCCAGCGCAACCCAACAACACTCTCAAGAGCCAGTGTACCGATTCAGCTCAAGGTCCATGCAGAAAAAGCCCATGGATGAGAATTTTAAAACATTCAGTTTTTCCATTCGTGATGGGATCTTCAGTCTTGCTCACAGGGAACTACCGGGAGCTGTCCAGCTGATTTCTTAATAACAGCCAGACTATTTGGTTATTTGCCTAATTGATCCATGTTAACATGCTTTCCAGGTGACTGCTATCTGACAGTTTATACAGTAGCTGCCTATAAGACATACTGCACTCCAGGAACAAGGGCGCAGACAATTGGGTTTAGGGGGACCCACCCCAGACTCTTTAGTCAATATGAAAGATTTCAAAGGGATCAGCAATAGCCCCAGTTCTCCCTGCGTTACAAGACATTTATTTGCAAATCTCAGTTTTGCTGCTTGAGAAATGTGATAACTCACAAAGTGGGGTATGTGGGGAAATGAGAACTGATGAAAGTAATGGTTATGGGACAGAGGAGTAACCGTTCCAGAATTTGCATCTGTTGTAATAGTCAAATAACCTAAAGATGTACAGCCAATGGAAAAAAATCACTTAAAAGCACCAAGGCGGCTTAAAGAAAAGGTGTCATTCTGAAAAAGAGGGTTTAGAACAATGCAAGCCAGAGGTGATGCTCTTTTGGTTTCTAGTTACAATAAAGAGATTACAATATGGCTAAATAAACTGGTTCTTTATCACACGAGCAGTTAACTTACTGCAATGAAGTCAGCTCTTTGCAGATCTCTGAAGCCAAGTATAGGGAGATGATATGGAATTTGCTTTGGGAAAATTAAGTGCAAAATCAAATGCAAGGTGAGACTTGACCTTTCCTAAGAGGAGTCTTGTATTGCCCTGTGCCAGTATTCACTTTCAAGGGGGCGTGTCTCACAGTCAGCAGCCAGCAAATCACTGATCCACAGTCAATGTGAAAAGGACAGTTTGTGAAAGAACTACCAATACACAATATGTTCCATTTGTGCCAAACAAATTATGATGTTGGTACAATGTTGGGAAAGAGGCAGATAGGCTCATGACAACATTGGGTCAACATCAGTTGACATCGACTGTATAAACAAACCAAAACTACAGTTCAAAGGTCTTAAAATGATTTAGAAATTAACCCAGAATAGTTTCAGTCATCATCAATTCTTAGGCAACTAAATTTAATACTAAGTCGGCAAATCACTGAAGTTTTCACAGGAGTTTTGCAAATCTTACATCTCAAATGCATCACAAGAAACCCCTGCTCATTTAAACAGATATATACATCAAACACTTTCCTATTCATTTATGAACTAGTGAGGCAGGCAAGAAGTGACAATGACTCCAGGATAAAACAGAAACCTTGAAAGTGCATTTTGTCACCCAAGGTACTATATGCCTGTGTTCCTAGATTATTCTGAAGGTTCTCATGTACTATTTGCATCCATCAAAAAGCAGATTCCTTGGACCAATTCACTCCTTGGAACTCTTTGTATTTCATTCATATGGGCACCCTGATTGTAGGCCTTGCATATAAGCTCTGCATTTACAATTTTCCATTCTATAAATATTAAGGAAAGAATGGGAGAAACTAAGAAAAGGAGAAAACCAAAAACTAAGGGTGAAACATACAGTAAGCTGAATATTCTTAACAGACCACAAACTTGTTCCGACTGTGAGCTGTCACATACTGTAAGTAGGCACCTTACTCCCATCTGTTGAATTCTTGATCAACCAGTCTTGTCAGCTAGATCAGTATCCATAACCAGAGCTGAGTCTGACAGACCTTGATCTAACCTATTGGCTCAAGAGACCTCAGCATATGGAAATCACAATAGCCAGCAGCAAGACAGCTTTATTCAGCCATAAATCCTGTCTAATCCCTGGCCAAACCCCTTAAGATACCGAACTAGCCTTAATTAAGCCCATGTGAGAATGTGGTTCTCAGTCCTTCAGCAGTTAACTTATTAATCAATTAATGTACCACATGTGAAATGATATACAAACAGTAGAGTCTCTAACGCCCTCTAGTGGCAGGTCAGCTGTAACTACCATCCTCATGACTGCTGGCCTGCTTCAGCCGTGTAACATTGCTACAGCAATAGAGTTGAGGCGAAACACAGGAGGGAAGCTTAAGTAACCCAGACTTGGAAATGTTTTCTGTCTAGCTGAATAAACAGACAATACATTTCTTGAAATGGTTTTAAAATTGTTAGCAATGAATGACTGTAAGAATGCACTGTATAATATTACCCATTGGTTTGGGAAAAACTCATCAATTATGAACCGTTCTGCAAGATTTATCCACTTAAGTTTAATTACAAAGAAGATTTTGTTATCATGACTCAACACAAGACATCCTTCCTGGCAGAAACAGATATATGGGACAGACTCCAATCATTTAATTAAGCAGTGAAAATAGCACATGGCTCTCATAACTAGTCCAATCTGTGCTGTGTAGGTAAATATGATTCATAGTCAGAGCCGAAGCCACATATGTTGACAGAATAAGAAAGGCTATTGTGTTCACCTTATGGTGCTAAGGATATTGTAGTAAATTGCAGGAAATTGTAAGGAACTGTGTTGGGGTTGGTGATGAGGGTCTCATTAGCGTGTTGGGGTTGGTCGAGGATAATAAGACCTTACTAAAGTGGGTTGCAGGTTCAGATTAGGACTCATATCCCGAAATCTTGGTCAAGGATAGGGGCTGGTCTTCAATATCAAACCTGTGCACGACTCTACCTTAAAATATCAACCTACCTAAGAATATTAATCATCTATGAAATTATAAAAAAGGAAGCGAAATCACTTATAACCACTGTGATCACTTGTGTTAAAAAGCGCCTCCTGTTCTCAGTTATAAGAGAACTGATTCTAAATTTGGATCATTTATAATTATTGTATGTAATTGTTTCTGTAGCATTTCAGAAGGGTAGATTGAACCTTTACCTACTATGATTGAAATGTATGAATGCTTCGAAAATGAACACCTAATCACCCCCTACTATCCTGTTTCGGTTATATTAGGTATTCAAAATAACACCCTGTTTAAGCACTTTCAGGGATATTCTTTCAATGACTTTTGGACAGGGTCTAATTAAATTCTTCTTGTGAGTCAATTTTTTCTCCCTGTCATGGCTAAACTGGACCATACAAACACATGTCTGTTGTTTTATAAGAACGGAAAGCTATGTGGTTTCTTTTACTTTAACATTGAAAAAAGGATGAACTCAAAATAAGAATCTGCATGGGCCCAAATTAAATATATTTGTCAGATCACTGATGTGAATTGTAATAAAAAAGATGCATACATGCAGACACAAACGCAAAATAAGGTGTCTTATTAGGAATTTATGCAGTTTTCCTAGTTAGGTCTGAAATTATTGGCAGCGACACTGCTTGTACAGAAAACACATCACTTTGCTGTAGGATTATAGAAACATGAACGTCTTGAGCGTTTGACGTGTTTAATGTCCTGACTATGCAGAGTGTTACATTTTGCCTCCCCTGCTGGAATCTGTCTCTGTGTGTCAAACAGGAACATTGTGCTCCCAGGTCCTGCTTGGAGCAGACTAATATGACTCAGAGCTCAGGCTGATCTGCAGTTTCAGTCAGCAGCCGGGGAGCAAGATCCCTTGCCTCTGACAACAGCTACTGGGGGGAAATTAAGCATCTAGGTGCCAGTGAAGTGCTGTTACCCAAAGCACAAATCTGTTCCTTTGAAAGCAAAGCATGAGTCAAAGCACGAGATTTTGTTGTTGTTGTGCACTCAGTGTAGAGGTGAAAATAGATGGCAAATCTGGACTGCTGTTGCACCAAACACATACTGGCTGAAGGTTTCTGATAAAGATTTTCATTCCCTCTGCAGTCCCTATTGTATTAGCACAGGCTGATTTCGGTTTGGAAGAGTGAAAGGTTTCAAGCATTGACATTAAACATGACAGAAAGGGTTACCTAAAACACCCTGTTTTTTTGGGGAAACTCTATCAAAGATAAATGAATCACAGTTCTTTTTTGTCCTTGTAGGCAACCTACTATACTTAGTCCATAGTAAATACATTTTATGCAACAATTTTCCCCTGGTAAAATCATACCCTGTTTGCTTTGTAGCTGTGATACGGCAGACTTGAGGACACAAAATGAGTCTCTTGCATTTTAAGATGCATGGTGCTCTCTGGGACCCTGCAAAATCACAAAACTGCACACATTGATCCATTAATGCAATGTATAGCTGAAGACATGATATGCAGATGTAAGCTTCAGCTTTCACAGACACTAGGAACTTTTTTACAATGGGCCACTTGTGCAGACTAGAGTTCACTAGGAACAGCAATAAAGGTAGAAATACAAACACACAAAAACTAAAAGGCAAAGGGGGTAATCTGAATAAAAAAACAGCATGAAAGATGTATATGAAGAAGAGAGTCAAATGGTGACCCAAGGGAAAAACAAAACTTCAAAGAACAATGATTTACTGTAAGTGCTTATACCTAAATGCCATAAGTGTTCCAAACATGACACAGGAAATAGAGGATACTTTATTACTAGACTGTGATGTAACTGGACTAACACATGCAACTCACAGGGAAATGAGGGTGATGAATAAGACGTTAATTGGTATTCAGCATTTGGGTGAGATAGAAAAGCTTGGAGAGGGGGGTGTAGCAAGAGACATCGAAACAGAGAATTCAGGCACAGGGACCTAACCTACAGATAGATGACTCAGAGGTCTCAGAATCTATATGAGTCAGACGTCTAAATAAACCACTCAGAAGGCATTGTGCTTGGCGCATGCTACCGGCTGCCAAATTTGATTATGCATATGATAATAATGGGCATAAATAAAGAGAGATGATGGATATATTAAATGAATATTTTGCTAAAGTGTGAAAGAAAGGAAGAAATCAACAAAATTTCTCTGGCTGAGTGAAGATAACAATTCCATATGAAATATTAATAGCATAAAAGAGTCAAAAGTGCTAGATCTCCCGGTATCGCTTAAGATAAAGACCTCCCAGGGGTCTGACGATGTACTACATGTAAGTAAGTAAGAGATGTCACTCATAGGCCATTAGTAAAACTCTCAGAAAAGTTGCTCTGTAGCCAAGGACTGGAAACTTTCTAATGTTGCACCTATCCACAAGAAGGATGACAAATCCCAACCAAAGTTCTGTTACTTCTAAGGCAATGGAAGCAATAATTAGAGCTAAACTAGATGATCCTCTGCATGGTAACAATATTTTAAGAGACAGGACATTTCTTAATAATGGATATTGGATTTCTTAACTTCCCTGTATGAACAAGCGACAGCAGTAATGAAGCTCCCCAAAAAACACGATACTGTATATTCCCATTTTCTATGTATAATATTAGTTCTGAAATTGGGCCTCTAAAGTACCCAGAGTATCCAAAGTACTGTTCCTAATTTATATCTGTTGATCTGGATTCTGGCAGCCAGTGATTTAGTTATTTAGATAATACCAAAACTGGGGGGATTAGCAAAGAAAGGGGAAGACAGACAAAATTCACGACAAGTGTAGATGGCAAAAAATACAAAATACAAATTTAAGATGGGAAACACTGAGCTTCAAGGAGCTAACCATTTAAAGGACATAGGACTTTCATTTTCTCCTCTGTGTAATGTTAGAAGCAATACAAAAGACAGAATATTAATATTTACAGTTAAATGTATAGCACTTTAATCAAGGAATGTTGTAGAAGTGTCCAAATACAATAATAAGAACTCCTTAAGAAAACTGTGCATGGCTTGATGAGATCTGTTGACCAACTGATTACTAGATACCAAATTAGATGTATTCTTAGCTAGGCTTTATCCCACTGGTAACCTTTCTTATGTGCATTTAAATAAAAGAATACAACAATTTACAACATATCTGTATTACACAGCAAGGCAGTAGTAATTACACATTTGCTTTCCTACTGTACCTGTCCAATTGCTGTGCAGATATGTCAACTGGCTTTCTTTAACCCCAAGCACAGCAATGCTTTTTACTGAGCAATTGTAATAGCTGTGTTTGGCAGTGTGTGGAGTCCTGTGATGATGCTGCTCTCATAAAGGCTACAATATGACTGTAATTACTGTAATTAGTGCAATGTTGCATGCCACCATTTTGCAGCATTCTTAATTTTCAGACAGCAGATGTGTAGGCGGGCTTTCAAAAATGAAAATAAAGATTTGGTCTTAGCCTTTGTTAAAATGCATCAAACCGCACCTGCTTCGGTGGAGTCTCAGCTTGTGGAAAAGATACAGCAGGATTACAAGCATGACCTGAGAAAAAGCAGATGCTTTTCAGAAACAGCTGGTGATTTTTGTGGCTTTTGCCTCTCTTCTTTTCGAAGTCCATAAAAATCACTTTTTTGTTATTTTTATGGACTTCTTGCTGGGCTGTCTAGGGCACAGCGTGCATCCAAACTGGTATCAACACAATGCCACAAAATGTAATGAGTGTGCCATCTGTCATGTGTCAACAGTTAGGACTTGTAATGCTGGATCCTTGTGGAGTTTGTGCAGTAGCACCTTCATATAATGTAGTTCCTACACTGTGTAAGCTGATACAGAGTGCATAAATATACTATTCTGCTGACTGGCCCCGCCCAAACCAGCATGACACATTGTGTTAATTAGGCAGGTGCAAAAGGGAAATAAAAGAAAATGAATAAACAGCTGTATAAAAACAATTTGCAGAATTGCCATGCATATTATGCATATTATGCTGTCTGATTACATATTATGCAAGCAATATGCATCCCTACATGCATATTGCTTGGGGATAATAATTAACAGTATTATAGTTTATATTTTTATAAAGGAGACTTAGAGAATCTAGTGAACAAAAAAAATATTGCTGTACCCGTTTTTATTTCCTCATTTGTGGATTCTAGTCTCGGTGCACCGAATATACATTTTATCAAGCAAATATGTTTTGGCTGTGACCAGAGGTGAAATTCCATCAAGGCAGATCTTTGCACTTTAAATGAAGACTGTAGGCAGACAAGTCTCTGTGGAAATGTCTCTTAATGAAATTAGATTACCAAGGCGCCATGTGCAATCTCAAAAATAATTGTGCCCTTCTGATCCTTTTTAAAGAAATTTCACCCTTCCAAAATAATACAATAACACACTGATAGGAAGCAGGAGAGAGGTCACTGGACTAGGCTTTATTAACATTGATCCTGAATACTGTGGCATCATGGGATTTGCAATTGACCTTTATTACATAAGTACAATGTGGGCCTGACAATAAAATGGTGTGCATGCCATTAAGTTTGACCACAAACTTTTAAAATGCTGTTTACTGCATTTCCAGTAAAAATGTTTTTATTTTACAGCAGTAAAATAGCAATATGATTTATCAAGACATGGCTGTACCCCACTCAAAGACAAACTAGTCTGTTTCTTTATGCTTTATGTAGGGTGGAGGACTAACTTCTGGTCTGCCACTAGGCGGTGTTGTGTATTAGGGATGACATCACACACCTTCACAACTGGTGCTTCCTGCCACACTGTGGCCAGAGCTCCATCTTACTGTTGGGCTTTTAGAAAGAAAGTAATAAACTTGTGTTTATATTTGATTTTTTTGTAGATTTTAAACTAGCAAACTGAGAATCTCAAAATAATAACATAATGCAAAGGACTAATTGTAAATGGTGTGCTGTGTTTGCTTATCTGTATGAAATCTGTACTAATGAGGTGAATGATTGTTAAAGGAGTGCAGGTGGGACTGATTTCCTACCAGATCAAGCTGTCAAGGTAATGGATTGATTGATGGGTATGGATGAGGCTACACTGGTTAGCTTACTCAGGAGAGTCTCCCAGTGATCTGGTGGGAGAGAGGGAAAATTGTTTTACAGCTGTAGACAGTATAAAGAAAACCCTCAACCAAACAATACACATGTACATACTGTACACAAATGAAAACCGTATTAAGCAAAGTTATAGCCACAGTTATAAATGGGAACTTAAAACCTCTTTGTTATTAAATGAGGAATTCTGTATTTGCGCTCTCAGGGGAGTAGTTGGAACTTATTACACAAAGGGTGTAAAGGGTCCTCTAGGATGGAATATATTTTACGCCAGACTGATAGACGTGGGGTAAGGGCAGAAAGATCAACACCAATGGCTTTCTGACATTCTGTAGTTTGACAGTACTCCCCAATGTTTTCTTACTCCTCAGATTCCCAAATCAGGATAAAAGGTTAAAGCAGAATCAACGAAAGACTGAAAAAAGTGAAAAGGCATGATCAATGATTTACCAACCTTATAATACTAAAATTTTTAAGTTTCCTTAAGAAAAATAGACTCCGTGGCCCTTGTTGGCAACCAGAACCGACGTTTGCCTCAAAATTGAACTTGCAGTCCAGAACAGCCTTCAGATGATATTTTTCTGCCATCTCCACTCATTCCCCCCGATGCAGGTTCGATTGGAGGTTCTTCCTGAACTCAACCGCCATGTCTGTGGTCTTAGAGACATTCACCTACAGACAGGTTTTGGAGCGGGTGTGACAGTCAACCCTCGTGACCTCCTGAGCACCGGCGGTATACAGTGATGTCAGGGGAGCTCACCACATTGCTCCTCCCGTCCTCCTTCAACCCCTTGAGTCCTTGGCGTGCCCCAAGATGTCAGAAAACCACCGATGATGCCAAATTGGGAGGGTATAGAAGTGAAAACATAAATAAAACCCGGTGAAGAGCTTGGTCCATGTAAGCCATAAAAGGAGAGTGAATTTATATACTGTATTATCCACCAAATCCCACATGGCAGGCAGGAACTTCATTGCTGATAAAAAGATTCAGAGGTTGGAGCAGAATTATCTCAGAGGCCACACATAATTTCAATATGAGAACCTTTATAACACTGCAAAGATGCCTGCAAATTTTATTCAGTGTAGTCCCTCTACTTTGCGACTTATCCTTGTGTATGTCTGTCACATCCTAGTCTAAAATGTGACAGTAAGTTATGCACAGTACCATTCAGTTTAAATATTCCCCCTGTGAGACAATTAACCTTCTCTTGCTGAGGGCATTCTGCGAGAGTTAAACTCACTCGTTGGCATTCTCTTGGAGAACAGCAGGATCACCAGTCACTCCGGGAACAAAATGTCCATATTCTTCATCATTAGCGGATATGTGCAGGCCAGGGTATTTGTATGTGCAAGAGAGAGAGAGAAAAGCAATTTATTTTACTTTGTGTCATTTTCTTGATAAAGACTTGTGGAATTAGTCTGGCTTTCTGGAGAATTCTAATTTTAGATATGGATATTTTGTTAATAAAAACCCTTATTCGAATTATAGGCACGCATTTTTTATTGCTATTTTATTCCTTATCTGCTTATTTAAAAAAACTCTCAGAAAAGGAACAGCTTTTTATGAACACTGTAAGAGTTTGCATCTCACAGCTTTGGTTGATTTATTTGTGTTTAAAAAAACATTCTGGTGATTTAAAAAAAAAGATGGCACAAACTGAATCTTTTAACTATTAAGCAGGTAAATGTGAGGTATGCAAGTTGGTCATGCGAGAGGCATATTTTAAGAAAATAAACAATACTACATAGTGCCACATACTGGAAGAGAGAAGGTAATGTGGGATATTGTCTCTTGTATTTATTCAACCACTTTGAACATTTTTTGGGGTAAGGCTGGGAGAAGCTGTAGTTTGTCTTCATCTTTTTTACCCAACAGTGACCCCCTGTGGCTCCCTAGGTATTGCAGTCTCATCAATTGGAGCTTCACCGTCATTCTAAGCAAAGCTTACTTTGCTGTAGGTGCTTCTGGACTTCGGAGATGGAATAAATAACAGATGGTGCACCCAGTGTACATTTAGGACAAAAATGTACAGTTTTCACCTCCTCCCTTTCTCCTTCTAATCTCATGGTTGCAGGAGTGCTGAAACCGTAAAGGTGAGTTGATTGACAATTCCTGACTGTGGTTGGCAGTTTGCATGAACCTTCCTTTTGCTTGGCTTGCAAATAAAACCTCTCCACCCATCATTATCCTTTCTACAATGTAAGTGACAATTCCAATAAACAAGTTGAGAAATCTGGGACCCATCACCTTTCCCAGGATGGCCTAGTGATGTGGTTGTTCACATTGCTGCTTCCTAGCATTTCTATCCCTATGGTGTTTGTGGGATCCAGTGCCCTTTCTACCCCCTTCCCTCTCCTTTCTTTCCCCAAAAAATGACTTGATAAGCTACTGTCCATTGTTGCTTCCAGAGTGTGATCCCTTGACTCCATAAGTTGGGTGCTTTATCTCATTCCACCTGGCAGGCGTGGCTCAGATGCCTCAGAATTGAATGAACATTGCATACATAGCTAGTGCATACCTTTCGCTTGGGACGTGGTTGCAGGCAGTTCTGTTCCAGATAACTGAAAGACTGAAGTATTCCAACCCTAACCCCATCCTCAACTCTCACCAATCAAACCTTAAAACTATGCCCTTGGTAGTGTTTAGATGCACTATGAAAGCAATTGTTTATGTGCTTTCAGATACAACCTGGCCCCTGAATTTAGAACATGCCAAACAAGATGGGTGTCCCAGGTTTTATGATTTCCTAAAGCAGACTCACATATCCAGAGTTGGCAGCCTTACTAAAGTTTATGAGTCAAACGTAGTAGGATTTTGCTTGATGAGACAAGCACTCAGCACAAATGCCTGTAATCCCACCTCATTTGACGTGCCTTACAGTTTCAGTGCAGTTTGAATGTTGATTAGCTCTTTTATAGTGGTAAGCCTTTACAGTGTCCCTGCAGTTCAAGCCAAGGCAGTGCAGTTCCTGTTATAAATAGTTGAGTGACATGAAAAAAAAAGATTCAAGCTGGTAGATTGCATCAATAGAAAATACTTTTAAATTATAACATTCACATGTACAAGCATACATAATGAGACAAGTGCTGTATCAAAATAAATGAAAATATTATACATCGAAGCAGAAAGCAAACAAAGCAGTTTTAACTTTAAATTATAACATCCATTAGCTTGACGATAAGACAGTATAAAACTGAACAAAATATGTTACATCAAACCATCCATGACACAAAACAAAAAGCAAATAATTTTTCTGATGTACAAGAAAATATTAACATCAATTTTTACATCCAACATTGCAAGTCGTACGGAGAGCTATTGCATGGCAATACTCATTTGCACAACCCCAGCTTTTAACAACTGTGCAATAGAGAGTTTTGAAGTGTTTCAAAAACTCTGCAAAGGTTTCTAATATTTCTTCACTGATATCATTTGGAATGCATACTCCATCTTAACTTCTGTTCCTCCATTGAAAGGTCTAAATACTCCTTGTATTTGACATTGGGCTGGACCTGTACTTCAGACTTTGAACTATGTGTTAAAATGCACTTAAAACATGTACAATAACTCAACAGGAGGCCATTTGCATGTTAAGATCTTCCACCACTGGTTCAATTAAACAGAAGGAGAGGGCTGTGCTGAGGAACATGCTGTTCAAGACTAGATCATCCCAAAGTGACCATCCCTGAACTAAAGTGGCCTCATGTGGTACCTAATTCATTATTCTTCTTAAACATTCAAATTTCACGCACAGCGCGGAAAAAGTGGATGCACGCCTCACCACAGATCAAATTTATTACCATCCTGAAGCTTATACCTGCTCTACAAGGATGCTCAGCTCATTCATTATTGAAACCTGATCAAAGTTAACTAGACATATCTTCTAGGAAGATATCAGCAACAATGTAAGCGTTTTAAGATCAGCCAGCCCCCACGTACCTTTGTAAAAAATACTGTCATTGTCAAAGACTTGTCAGTTGGCCCATTCTCTGTATACGATATATGGTGTATGCAACAGATTACTGACTGTTCGGATTGTTTAGATGTGTGTACACGGTATATGAAGAGAACACAGATCCAGCCACATCAGGGCCCGTTAAGATCCACTGGGGGAAACAAGATTCTCAGAAAGTGGGCAAGCAGTGCATATTGCAATAGATTCTCAGAAAACTCCTTGAAATTAGTCATGCTCAGGTTTGCCTAATCCAGAGTTTAGGTCTTTCCAGAAAAGTCATTCCTCAGGGCAGAGAGAGAGTGAGAGAGAGAGAGTCAATCCTGGTGCTTACATTGCAGATTTGGAGCTAGCATAGGCGCTTCTGTGACAGCTCTACCATGGAGGCTCTATCATTGCAGTATCCTAAATTATAAATCTGACGTTTCCGGCCTATGAGCACGTCCTTGAGCTGGGTGGATTGAAAGCGACCGGTCAGTACTGAGCTGGGTACCTTCCACCAGTCTTGAGTGGTGGCTGGTGAGTGTGTTATCGCCCCCTAGCCTTTAAGAAGCCAGTCCGCCAGCATTTGCAAAGCATCAAAGTACAGTAGGTCGGCGTCATCACCCCTTCACATCTGTGACTCTCCCGTGTTGCGGCTGTTCTTCAAGGACTAGAAAACAAGAAAAAAAAGAGTGAGAATGCCTTGTCAAACAGTTCGGGTCATGTCCGATATATTTCAAGTTAAATAAGTACATTCCAATACAGTGTGCAAAAAATATTGAAAAAAAAATATTAGCTGTGGACATAAAGTTTGAATCCTAATTCAAAAACCTCAAAGGAGGCAGATAGTTCTGTACCATTGGAATGCTGTAACATTTAAGCACCTGTAGAGAACAGCTCTGCTATGGGAATACAGACTGAATTCAGAGAATACAGACAGCAGACTATGTGTTGGAATGACATTGGTTTGATCAGACGACGGTTTTATGAGAAGGCTCATATTTAATTTATTAAAGGAGTAAGATTGATTTTGAATTTCAAGAAAGGAAACAAAAGTATGGAAGCCAGAAGTAAGGAGTTCTTGTGTATTCCAAGTATTACCTTGACACCTGAGAAGTGTATCACAGTGGACACCCTAAATCACCCTATATCAAAATTGTAAATTTTATTTCTTTTGAACTAAACTTTAAACTCTAGAATCTAGAATTATTGTCTGACCATCATACTGGTTTTCAGCAATAACACATCCATCCTCTAATTTGGTCCATCCATTCATTCATTTACTAACTGTTTCATCCAATTCAGGTTCATGGGGAAACCAGAGTCTATCCTGGAAAGCAAAAAGCACAAGGCAGGGTACACCCTGGACATAACACCAGTCCATCACAGGGCAGACAGACACAGGCACACACGCACTCACACCAGGGCCAGTTTTCCCAGAAGTCAATTAACCTACCATTATGTCTTTGGGTTGTAGGCGGAAACTGATCACACGGAGGAAACCCACACAAACACAGGGAGAACATACAACCTCCACGCAGACAGCACCCCAGGAACTGAACCCAGAGCACCAGCACAGTGAGGCAGCAATGTTAACCACTGCATCACTGTACCACACAGAAATAATACAATCAGGTGATAAACTGTATTATATTAAATGTCTACGTTTCAGGATGTCCTGAGTGCATGCCCCTTGCCTGAAGCCTAAAAAGGGTGATTCTCTCAAGGTGACTGTATGGTTACTGTACAAGACAGTTCCAAGTGATTAGGGTACTTCATTTGCTTTACCTGTGAGTTGGCGGAATTGTTTGTTGAGCTGCTGAATTCAGAGTACTTGGGTTTCTTTTCGGTTCTGCACACAGGAGGCAGGAATTTACGGTACTCATCCCGCACCTGCAAAACACAGCACATTACAACAGGCCTTGCCACCTTCCTGGATCTGATGTAGCGCAGAAAATGTGAAGTCTGTCCAATAGGCATGGCCCTGCACTACATTCTCTCATTCAAAAACCCTGCCAGCTAAGATCACTACGTGATATTACATAACAGTCAGAGCAGGTGACTTTCTTTCACTGTCTTTGAGAGGAATCATTAAAGCATCTGCTCCATTACCTTTTGAATCTGGAAAAAAACAAAAAGCAGGACTTGTTTGTCTTAAATGATCCTATTATCTCATTCCAATTTACACAAATTAATTATGAAGTCCTTCATAAACCTTCATTCACCACTGAATGAAAGCTCTGTCCTAACACCACCCCAGAAGATTTAACCTGTATCACCCAAGTGCCAATCGTCATTGAACGCTCTGCTTGTTGAACACCTGTAATGCATAGCATGTGTGGCCCTTGTACGTTATGTAATCTGCTGCACCATGACTGATATTTTCAAAATATCTGTGCAACATGGCCTGAACTCCTGATGTCCTGATCCTGTTGGATTTTTCTTCTCCTTAAAATATATCATTTAGGTAACCAGGATGACACTGGTACTTCAGCAGTGTGTGGTATGAGACTTGACTGCAAATACGGCTGGTATTTGTATAGTGTTTCCATGCTCAGGCAAAGCATCCCCTTTGTTTTGTTACAGCTTCCTACCATTTTGCTTCACAGTTTAATGCGCCCTGGAGTGATGTCACCATGTTTTACTGTGTTTGGACAATAGTACATTGCAGTCAGCTTTTACTAAGGTTCGTCAAGGGATGAAACTGAAAGCCTGTGTCGAAGACTGTTTGCGCGTCTCACCGGCTTGGACAACAGGCAGTGCATGACGAAGATGAGCACGCCCTGAATGCTGTTCAGGATGGTGAAGAGGTAGGACATGACAATGGTGTTCTCCTCAAACTGGAAACAGCCAAAGATCCACATGGAGCCCAAAATGCACAGCTGGGCGACGGCAGTAATAGTGAATTTCCTGCAAAAGTAGCACAGCAGCTTGTATCCAAGATCCACAGACTTTTCTTCAAAACACAGAAACCAATAACCAAGTAAACCAATATTCAAGCCTTCAGTATTCAACATGGCACTTACTTTAAAGAAATTTGAAATACCTAACAAAAGGCGTACTGTACTTAGCTTGTTTGCTTTTGTGATCTTTGCTGTCAGTTACAGATGGACCAGAACACATTCAGTGGTAAATAGTATTGATTATTAATAATAATAATTCCTTACACTTATATAGCTTACACTATATACATCCAGGTGGATGCTGCACATTGGTGGTGGTGGAGGGGAGTCCCCATTACCTGTAAAGCGCTTTGAGTGGAGTGTCCAGAAAAGCGCTATATAAGTGTAAGCAATTATTAATTATTATTATTATAGCACTTTTCTAGATGCTCCATTCAAAGAGCTTTACAGGTAACGAGGACTCCCCTCCGCCACCACCACCTGGATGATGTGACGGCAGCCATAGTGCACCAGTATGCTCACCACACACCAGCTATCAGTGGGGAGGAGAGCAGAGTGAAGAAGCCCATTCACAGATGGGAATTAGTTGGCCATGATTGATAAAGGCCAAGGGGAAATTTGGCCAGGACGCCACGGTAACACCCCTACTCTTTTTGAGAAACACCCTGGGATTTTTAATGACCACAGAGAGTCAAGATTTACATATTTTTCAAAAAGAATGGTACCTTTTTACAGTATAATGTCCCTATTACTATCCTGGGGCATTAGTACCCACACAGAGTGCAGGGTGGGCGCCCCCTACTGGCCCCACTAACACCTCTTCCAGCAGCAACCTTGACTTTCCTAGGAGGACTCCAATCCAGGTACTGGCCAGGATCACACCTGCTTCAGTGGGTTGTCAGTTGTGAGTTACAGGGTGATATAGCTGCTGGTGTACTATTTTTTTTTTGGAACTTGACACTATGGGTCCACCTACTGTGCTATAACCATAGTAGTTAACATGTACTCCATTCCAGGTTTATAGCACAATCAACTGACTAATTAATACTCTTTTTCCACTTACAATATATAATCAAGCTGTTGTTTGGACCAATGGCCTCTAGTGGAATGGATTAAAAGTGCTGATATATGACACCCTCTGACAGGATGAGTATAGAAACATATCTCCTCCAAGCAATATATGATTATTAATAATACATTTCTGTGGAACCTTTATGTTATTTCTGTGACACAAGTGCATTGACGTAATTGATAAACTGAGAATGAGGAGACTAACAACATGTGAGGTATTAATGTGTCTGATTGACACTTGCTTATTCTTTGCATTGCAAAAGAAACAGTCTGAGAGTATTTGCCTCACTGATCTTGACATTGCCATGAATCAGAGCCAAGGAACACATGGACCCTGCTAGTGGTGCAAATCAGACGTTGAATGCATTCTTCAGAGCTCTTGGTGAAACGCCAGGCACTCACTTGATCTTCTTCAGGTTGGACAGGTCTGGATTGAGACTGCTGAACTTCAATGCCAGCTTCCACACCGTGATCATGAAGAAAAAGGCGTTGATCTAAGAAGCAGCAGAAAGTGCAGTGCATGGTGTGAGACCTTCATACCACTGTTGCTTTCGCTTGCCACCTGTGGTCTTAAGATGAAATGCTAAACTTCCTAAGTATAAAATGCAGAGAGGTACTATATCTACTACATCTGTGAAATCAATACAGCTGCCAACAATCCCAGCCTCTCTGTAAATTACCTTGTGCTTTAGCGACATTCATTTTCTAAGACAGCAAATGTTGTTTATGTGCCTGGGACAATCATTTTTTTGATTGATGGAAACTTTATTGTCCACTTCTGTGGAAATTTGTCTTTGGCTTTACCCATAAAAGTACAAAACACACAAGCAAAATATAAAAGACACATAAAGTACATGAAATCATAATAACAGTATATACAGTGCCTTGCGAAAGTATTCGGCCCCCTTGAACTTTTCAACCTTTTGCCACATTTCAGGCTTCAAACATAAAAATATAAATTTTTTATTTTATGTGAAGAATCACCAACAAGTGGGACACAATTGTGAAGTGGAACGAAATCTATTGGATTTTTGAAACTTTTTTAACTAATAAAAAAATGAAAAGTGGGGCGTGCAAAATTATTCGGCCCCTTTACTTTCAGTGCAGCAAACTCACTCCAGAAGTTCAGCGAGGATCTCTGAATGATCCAATGTTGTCCTAAATGACTGATGGTGATAAATAGAATCCACCTGTGTGTAATCAAGTCTCTGTATAAATGCACCTGCTCTGTGATAGTCTCAAG
Source organism: Lepisosteus platostomus (assembly GCF_059453375.1). Lineage (NCBI taxonomy): Eukaryota > Metazoa > Chordata > Actinopteri > Semionotiformes > Lepisosteidae > Lepisosteus > Lepisosteus platostomus. The sequence continues at coordinate 18,306,673 of NC_142623.1, forward strand.
GTTCTGTTGAAAGCGCAGAGAGCATCATGAAGACCAAGGAACACACCAGGCAGGTCCGTAATACTGTTGTGGAGAAGTTTAAAGCCGGATTTGGATACAAAAAGATTTCCCAAGCTTCAAACATCCCAAGGAGCACTGTGCAAGCGATCATCTTGAAATGGAAGGAGTATCAGACCACTGCAAATCTACCAAGACCTGGCCGTCCCTCTAAACTTTCAGCTCAGACAAGGAGAAGACTGATCAGAGATGCAGCCAAGAGGCCCATGATCACTCTGGATGAACTGCAGAGAACTACAGCTGAGGTGGGAGAGTCTGTCCATAGGACAACAATCAGTCTTACACTGCACAAATCTGGCCTTTATGGAAGAGTGGCAAGAAGAAAGCCATTTCTCAAAGATATCCATAAAAAGTCTCGTCTAAAGTTTGCCACAAGCCACCTGGGAGACACCCCAAACATGTGGAAGAAGGTGCTCTGGTCAGATGAAACCAAAATCGAACTTTTTGGCCACAATGCAAAACGATATGTTTGGCGTAAAAGCAACACAGCTCATCACCCTCAACACACCATCCCCACTGTCAAACATGGTGGTGGCAGCATCATGGTTTGGGCCTGCTTTTCTTCAGCAGGGACAGGGAAGATGGTTAAAATTGAGGGGAAGATGGATGCAGCCAAATACAGGACCATTCTGGATGAAAACCTGTTGGAGTCTGCAAAAGACCTGAAACTGGGACGGAGATTTATCTTCCAACAAGACAATGATCCCAAACATACAGCAAAATCTACAAAGGAATGGTTCACAAATAAACGTATCCAGGTGTTTGAATGGCCAAGTCAAATTCCAGACCTGAATCCAATCGAGAATCTGTGGAAAGAGCTGAAAACTGCTGTTCACAAACGCTCTCCATCCAACCTCACTGAGCTCGAGCTGTTTTGCAAGGAAGAATGGGCAAGAATTTCAGTCTCTCGATGTGCAAAACTGATAGAGACATACCCCAAGCGACTTGCAGCTGTAATCGCAGCAAAAGGTGGCTCTACAAAGTATTAACGCAAGGGGGCCGAATAATTTTGCACGCCCCACTTTTCATTTTTTTTATTAGTTAAAAAAGTTTCAAAAATCCAATAGATTTCGTTCCACTTCACAATTGTGTCCCACTTGTTGGTGATTCTTCACATAAAATAAAAAATTTATATCTTTATGTTTGAAGCCTGAAATGTGGCAAAAGGTTGAAAAGTTCAAGGGGGCCGAATACTTTCGCAAGGCACTGTAATGCATAAATAAATATGTAGTGGAGGGGACTATATTTACATACAGTACATTCATAAAACAGCTTTATTGCACATACTGTATAACAAAGGACGAAATGTTTTTGTTTGAATTTGGTACCCTATACCATCTTCCTGATGGGAGTATTAAGAATTGAGAATAGAGTAGATCCGTGGAATCAGCTGTGATGTTCCTTGCCATTCTGAGAACTGTATTATGATAATTTATATATATATATATTTTTATATATACACTGAGCTGGGGCTGCTGTTTCCCAATTATTTTTCCTGCCATTTTCACAATATTGGACAGTTTGGTTTTACTTTACAAGCATGGGTTTCTCTGCCAAACCGTTATATTAAATACCAGGAAATTCTTTTATATGCCCTCTCACGGACATTTTGACTATCTTTAAAGTTCTTTCGTTTTTGAGGACTGGTTCGCTTTCTTAAAAAAAACACTGTTTATATTATCAGCCTCTGATCAATATGTGCCCCTAGATATTTAAAACTTTCCACAACCTTTGCAGACTGACAACTAAGTACTTCTGGCTGCAAAGGCCCACCATCTTTACAATGATTTTAACATGGCAAAGAGGCCATTAAGTCGTTGTCACATTTATTTCCAATGCGCTGGATTGGCACCAGCTTTGAAGGATATTTAATGAATGGTGCTATAAAGTAAAACTTCACTTACCATGATAATCACACAGACGGGCCCAAAGAAACTCCAGATTAAGCCCCGATCCAGTGCCAGCCAGCAGCTACATGCAAAAAAAAAAAAGAAATGAGAAATGAGAGATGTTGGCATATCACAGACATTGTTAACAGTAATGATGCCAATGCTGTCATCCTGATTGTGCAGAACTCACTGTCTGTCCGTGCCGTAGCCCCCGGGGTAGGAGATGGCAGAGATGACCACGATGACAAGGGGGATGCCGTAGCCAAAGGCCAGCATGTGCAGCCGGTGCAGAGTGGTGTGGAAAACCAGCACCACCATCCGGTACAGCTGGATCCCCTCCAGGCACATCCAGCAGAACGACGCCAGGAAGAAGAAGTGCAGGAGCCCCGCCACCAACGCGCAGCCTCCCTGGGGGGGACACACAGATGGGGAGGGGGGTCATGCTCGAGTTGGGATAGGGGGGTCTATAGCGATCCTGACTGTGCTTGATATCAGATCTGCTCTGCATTGGCGCACGGCAAGCAGAAACCCTTTATTAACTGCGTCAATCAATCTAGCAATACACCTGAACCTGCTTTCAAACACACCCGAGACTATCCGTCCAGGCTATCAATCAAGCGCCTGCAATGGGAAATGTACTGTCTGTTGGGGTGGCAGACACTATCTATGCCAAAACATCAAACACAGAACAGCTAAAGGTACATCGATAGCTGCAGGCCTGTTGGTGTGTCTATCTTTCCATGGATGAAAGAGAATGTACGCAGTAAAGCACAGATGTTCATGATAAGTACTGAGCATGAATTTAGTAATCTCAAAATATGAATGATTAACCACACAGCAAAATCCAGGAATGGAACAGTGAGATGTGAAACCATCAGTTCAGCAGTAGAGGGCGCCCTTGACAGGTCTTTTATTGTTGAAGCTTTCTATAGTTTTCATACTCTGGAAGCCACCCAAGATACCGATGGATTACCCTGTCATTTTACGGTAGCTCTAAGCAAAGAGAAAGCGTTCACAAGAAAAAGTGCTGAGCTAGGTACTGTATCCACAGTACAATTATCTAGCTGCTGTGGTGATCTCCACACGGGGCCTGCCTGATCAAAGCCATAAGCAGGGTTGTTATGTATCAGAGTCCAAGTCCAAACACTGCAGTTCCGCTGATGAAAATGAGTAATTCTGTACTTCAACCACTGTGGACGCAACTTTAAGCACGTTCTCCCAAGGCTTTGCTATGTTGACAGTCAAGCCTGGGTCACGTCACTAGCTGACTGGGACTGTCCAAGTGGTGGCACACAACTGCTCAAGAGAGGTCCAGGATTGGAATTAGTTGCCAGGGGCTCTCTCAGCATTGTCTCTCCTGCCAGGCACTTTGAGCATGTCAAAGTAACAGCTCTGAAAGCTGGTTGTCACAGTGGAGTCCAGGAGTAACCCCTGTGCTCTACAGAAACAGAAGTCACACAACCAAGTCTTAAAATACCAAACTGTGCGAGTTGGTAATACATATGGCCCATTCCAAATGAATGCTATAATAGTGACCATGGTTATAGTCACTATTAGTCGTTAATAGCTATTGCTTGTCAAGTGTTGCATAGTAAGGCACTGAGTATTGTATGTTCAAGAAAGCAAATCTTTTGAATGTAAAGGAAAACAATGCCAAAAACATTGGTAAATTTATCACTGTAAACCTGTACAGCACAGACTGTTGTCTCTGCCCAGGGAGTGCCTGTTATCCCCTCAGAGGCCCGGCAGCCCACCTTGTTCTGGGTCCTGGAGATGCCGGCGAGAAAGACCAGGTCCGCGATGAAGAGGCTGATGCAGAGATGCAGGTGGATGGTGTTTCGTGTTCCCTGGATGGAACGGCACCAGTAGAAGGTGACGATGCACAAGAGCAGGCAGAGCAGGGACAGAGAGAGCCCCACCCAGGTGATCATTTGCAGCTCAAAGGAGTCCTGGCAGTGACAGTATGACAAGACGTCAGGGACCGTCACGTCTGTGAAACACTTCTCACCATGCTGAATTCACAAAAGTGGTTTTCCCCTAACTACCAACTCCAGTAACTGGAATGTTTCAGGGTTCTCATGTTTAGCACTGAACTGTTGTGCCAGCTCCCACAAAATGATCTCAGTTTTGATCCACCTTGGTCTGAGTTTGCAGGATTACAGTAGCCAGAATCCAGAAGGCTGGTGAACACTGAGTCACTTTCAACACAGGCTACTGGACTAATGCTTTGATTTATTTAGGTCAACTGCTGGTTTATCCAACTGGGTGCAGACTCACCTTTAGGTCATAGAGGGACATTAGGACAGCGAAACTGCTGAGATGATCGCATTCGCACACGGTGTGAGTATCATTGAAATGCTTTGCCACACAGCCCTGAGTAGACCATTCACCTTTGTTCCAGTACACACAAGTTTTATTCTCTGCTTTCTGTTGGAGAATCAAAAGTAAATTAGTCATTGTACAATCTTGTACATTACATGCCTGCCGTATAACTTTCACCATTACAGAAACAAATATTCATAGTGTATGTGCTATAATTCAGGATCTTAGAGCTAATACAGATCAGATATGATAATGAAGGATAGGTTTTTATTTGACAGGGTTTGATACTGTGGGTATTTATGCCAGAAAGTGAAATGTCATCATGTCACATTTCGAGCAACTCGACAGCTTGACAGATGAGTCTCAATACGTCCGCAGGTTGATGAGCTTGGAAAGGCTGGAAAGGAAAAGCACAGACTCAGAATTGTTGGAATGGTCTGGAAAGAACTGGAGAAGAATGGAAAAAAAATCTTTGTATGTAACAGAGATACAGAGAACCAGGATTAAAAACTGGGAAGGAGCAGAGGGAGGGAATGAAGAGGTGAACTAGCCACACATAGCCAGATTAATTTAGCTAGCTAGGACACTGGAGGTCAATCTGCATGAGGAGTAAAAAAAGATTCTGACTTAAGGAACTGCAGGCCTTGTGCTGGAAGGCCACAGTACATGCAGGCAGGAAGTTGTGTCAACATGCGTAGGCTGCAAAGAAACATGTTAAAGGTTTATTCCAGGTGTCTTCACATCTGAAGAAGGCCCCACAGCCAAAAAAAAAGTGTTTCTTTTCTTTTCAGCATGGAATAAACCTTCCTTCACAGTACATGCAGTCATGAATTTCAAATAAGCTCAGAGTGAAAACGCTGGAGAACATATTTCTTTCACTGCCAGCAGTTGAAACGTCTTGCTGTTTTCTGCTCCTCTGCTATTTAAATCTGCTTATATAACCTTGCAGCACTGTACTGTAGCTCCTCTCTGGTTTCCTAGGCCTGCCTTCAGTCTCCTTTGCACAAGGTTTTGTATCTGAGAGGGATAAGGAGGCTTACTTTCAAGTTAGAGAAGGTGATGTGGACGGACTTCTCGAGCTTTTCTGTATGCTCATTACTGACGGACACCGTCACCACTTTCGAGTTGATCTGAAAAGAGGTCCGGTCTTTTTCGCCCGTCTCACGGAAAACAGCATCAAAAGAGCTATTGACGGAGGATTCCAGATCATAATATGTAACCAAGGCAGCAGCAGCAAAACCTTAAACACAAAGAAGTCGGTCATGAATTCCTTTCTGATAGCCATGCCTGGGGATCTGAGAAAAAAGGTTTACTCATTTGCAGTTCAGTAAAAAGAGAACAAGCTCGTCTCGGGATATTTCAAAGATAGATTATGAGGTACAGCACTCCGACTTGATATATACCATGTAACAGCAGTAAACAACAACACATCTTTTTCTTTTTGTCCAGTCTAAAATGAAATAAATTATTTCTGAGTGTGCCCTTCCTCTTTCTCCTTTTCAATTTCTGTACGCAAAGAGAACATGAGGAATTGTGTCAGAGGATATTTCACCCGCACATTTGACAACAGTGCTCCACAGCAAAGAGTGGTCACTTGCATGGAGTCCTGCTGTTAGTTTTTTGCATGTGTAAATATTCATTATGAAAATACTGCCTAACATTAAGTGGATTTGTCTATCTTCAAGATTGAGCTATTTGAATGAAATGTGTTATAATGGACAGGGGTTCCTAGTCCCAGTCTTGGGGACCTCCAGACCTGCTGGTTTTCATTAAAGCAATAGTAATATTTTTCAGCAATACTAAAAAGGCAATCACCCATGTTTAGCAACTGAATACAAACTGAAGAGTTCAAGTTAAACCAGTTATTAGGTTTATTAAGGGCCAAATTATTGAATTGAGTGCTCAGATGGAACAAAAGCCAGTAGGAGTGGGGATCCCCAAACCCAGATCTGGGGAACCCCTGATACACAGCACTTAACAGCCCCAAATGATATTGTCTCTAGTTCTTTTATATCCCCAAGAGATTCACTGGAGTCATCAAAAACTTAAATGGAATAAAATTCCAGAAGAACCCAGGATTCTCTCAGACAAGTTAGTTAAATTACAGACCTATGAGTTTGTTCATAGTTCTCCACAGGTACTGCTCATTGTAAAGAAACAACTCCCGTTTCCATGAATCTGTTAATAGTATCGCAATGAATGACTCACAGGCAAATAGTGTATGTGGAGGAGGTGATTACACTTCAAGAACTGCAGTAATTTACAACATGCTCTGATAATTGAATCTCCTCTAAAGGACAGAGCACAATGAGTCAGTGAGCTAGAAACCTTGTGAGCTACATAACCACTTTTACAGGTCAACATTTATTGGTTTCACTGTATTTATTTGCTTAGTTATATAATTGCTAATTAGACCATTAGTATCCTAATTAAATATTTTTGTAACCTGGGCCACTGTTCTGCCTACCTGTTTTTAAACTTGATTTCCACACATCTACAGCCAGTATCCTTTACAAGTGGTCCAATAATAACAGAAATGATTGGACTGAGTTCAAAGCACAGAGGATAATTTTATCTATTTTTTCTATTTATCTCTTTTCCTTATCAGTGAAATCCCAGATTACCTTGGTTGTCTTGGCTGGCTACCGTTTCCCAGTGAGTGTCCAAGACAGCGTACTCTGAAGACAAGCTGATGCTTCCCGTAGGTGGATCACTGCCCCGGGACACGAGGAAATCCACTCCTGCAGGCAGATGTATACGGATGCATTCATGCTCATGAACAAATGAGGACAACTGAAATTCCAACTATTCCAAAGTCCATTTCTAGATTTTCTAGAGGCACTAAGAGTGACTGCTACAGGAGTAGTCTATATACTGTATATATAGATTGTATAGTCTACATACTGTAGATTTAGTGGTAGTTGTGGTCATGACAGTCATAGTGACTACAGCTGTGCCCATCTCAGTTTTAATCTATCCCTTGTAGACATATAGGCTAAATAGTCTATATATAGTGGTAGTCATGGTTCTCATAGTGACTACCACTATAACTACCACTGTGATAGTCTATATACTGTAGATACAGTTTACAGACTAAGTAGTCAATATACAGTATAGAGGTAGTCATAGTGTTGTTAAGGCCTACCCAAAGTCGAGACATTGATCCAGGTTTGGCTCTCTTTCATTAGAGGTGCAATCAGCATCATGGCTTGCTCGGTGGTATGAAGGAATGATGATACACTCTTCCTGTCCAGTACTCCACCAAGTAGGAGATCATCAACAATACCCAGAAACCTCTGTCAGGGAGAGAGGCACAAAGAATGAAAAGAGAGGATATGGAAGACAGCTGGGAACTGAAACGGCTTTAGTACCCAACCATGAGCATCAGATGAGAGCCCCCCAACACAGGGCCTGAAGCATGAACAATTCTTTCAATGCTCATAGCAAAGGGCTTTTGTAGTTAAGATTATTCTTTTTTTTTTCTTTGCTGTGCTCCAACAAAACCTGGCAATTTTTAGACGAATGAGGTCCAACACCATTGTGAATAAGCTCTTATATTATTTGTTTCTTTTTACTTGGATTTACATGACACTGTCTCTATGTTCACCCCATGTATTTCTGATGCAAACCCACAGACACAGACCAAATCTTCATGACATTATCAGATGTCTTCTCCTATGTCCTCATGAAGGTAAAAGTGAGGACGAAATAAAAAAGCAAAGACTGAGTGTGCGGCAAAAAGTAACTTATATCCAGGTAAGTTAAGCTCAAGGTCTACAGTGCAATATTAAGACTGCATTTAGAACACTGCATTCAGTTTTGATCACTATGCCACAAATTGAGAGACTTGAATCAAGTTCAAGGAAGAGCAGTAAGAATGTTTCCTGATCTCATGGAATTTTCATAGATGGGTGAGAAACTATTTCCCTAGATTTGTTAATTTTGAGACTTAGAAGTGCTCAGATCCAAGTATATCTAATCCTAAGGGGTAGAGACAGAGTCAACCCAGGTCAACAATTTCACACTCCATACAAAAAGGGAACGCATAAGAGATACTTCTTTACCCAAAGAGTTGTGGGTGTCTGGAACACACAGCTCAATCAGGTGGTTGAGGCCTAAACTATGGGCACTTTTAAGAAACAGATGAACAAAGTTTCAGTAAGTGAATAGAATGGGCTCCTCTCATCTGCAGTCTTTTCTAGGTCGTTGTAATGGTCATAGCCTTGGGTGAGGGCGGGTTTTGGCAAAAAACTGTTTTTCATTGTCCTTTCTACTTGATTATGGCTTTGGACTTGATTGCCCAAGAACTGAGGTTTGATCCTAACAACACTGCCAATGTGAAGTACTGAACATTAACTCCCCTCTGTCTCTTAGTCTGCCAGCTGTGCATACATTGAGTAACAGCTGAAGGAATCCTGCCTATAAACTTATCTTACCATTAGATATGTGTTGCCGTCTGGATAAGACTGATCACTTATCATCAAACATGAGTCGTTGAGGTCATTCACCACTTTTTTTAATCCAGAAGGTAGCTGAAAGACAATTACAAGAAGATATCTTGATTTTCTTTCACTGGTAGAAACGCTTCATTAAAACAAAATAAGAAATATCAAGAAAATGAAAGCACTTATAGACATTATTTCCAATAGTAAAATGCAGATTAAATTCAAGGTCTGGTTTCTAGTCTCATTTTGTTTGAACATAATAAGCTTTTTTGTGAAAACTAAAACAAAACAAGAAATAGTATTTCGCAATTAACTGAAGTGATTGGTTTTCAGAATTTTTTTCTTGGGATTCCACACAAGGCACTGCTTGCTCTTTCTAGAAACCTTCTCAGATGTACTGCACCCCAGAGAATGAACAAAAACATCCACTTTCACATACATACTTTCTCAGAAATTAATAAAAAGGCTGTTTAACTGTTTTCTTCCACAATGCTGCTCGTTCATCATACTGTAAGAGCCTCTCAAACAGTTTAAACTGCACAAGAAAATTACAACATTCAATCAAAAACAACTATTATTCCTTAAAGACAAGAAAAAAAGAACGCTGTGTTTGTGTACGGTTTACTGACATTCTGAGCACTGACGCTCAGCTGGTTGGCGAATTTTTAGAAGGGCACAGTGCCTGAAAGCATTGTGCTTCCCAGGACATTAACAACGATGAAGGAAAATGTGACACACGGTTCATTTCAAGCATTCTGTGGCAAAGTATGTCATTGTGTTCCCAGTCTGGCTGAGTAGAGAATAGACGAGTTATTTCTTCCCAGAGGAGGTTTCGCTACAGAGATGGTACTCTTGTGAGGTGCCGGCACTGTTTCGGAGTTCCTAGGTTTTTGTAAAGTAGGATGTCTGATTGTAACCTACCTTCTCTTGCCCAGCTTCGTTTTTGAACAGGTTGTTGCAATTCAGTTCTGCATGAGGAATAGTAAAAGTGAAGATTTTAGTGTCCTGCATAATGCTTTTGTGGAAAATGTTTGACATTTCCAACTCTGCAAGTGGTCAAGAGAACAGTCTTAAAGGCTTGCTTTCAGAAGCACACTACTTTGCTGTGTCAGGAGTGCTTCTCCGTTTTCCCTGATAACGTCACGACAGCACCAGACCTGGGGTCTTCACTTCCCTCCTCACACAGTTTGTTATGCATCATGATCATTTGCATGTCTAGAGGGATTGTGTTTCTCTGGGATTGAAGAGCATGTACCTCAAACTGCCGACAGAAATGACATAATGGCATGCAAAAAAACAGGATGGATTCTCGTCAATATTCTATGTAAATATAACCAGTGTTCACTGGTACAAACTAAACTTTAATTCAGTAAATTGATTCCTAAACAATATGAATACCCAGACCTATACTTCTTTTTTTTTACTTCAAACTGCATTAAGTTCTAATATTAAGGTATTAAAAATCAGTCTCACTTTTGCATTGAGATGAGCCATTTCCATAATTGATTAATCCTGGCCCACAGAAAGGGATACAGCTGTAACCGCCAGGGGTGTTATTGCAATTTGTCTGAGGTCCGCACACAGGTGGAATCATTTTACACTCGTCGATATCTGAAAAGGAACCACAGTGAGAGATTTCCACCAAATGTTCAGGTATATTCCACACCAGCTATTTTCTGCCAGGGAAAAAGAGGTTTTCTCGTGTGCCTGAGAAATCACTGGATCAAGATACAGTCATACAGTCATAAGCTGCAATGTTGCCCCAGGACAAGCTGGAGAATTAGTGGATGCATTCTTTAATTCATACCTAAAAAAACAGGGGCAGGGATGAAGAAGAGCTTGCCAAGGACAGGAGTTAATAATGACTATGATGGACGACACATGTGGAAAGAAAGTTTTGTGGGTTTTGTGCAGTTGTTGGTTGCTTTCTGACAAATCACTGAAAGAAGCAGTTTTGTGTGTTACATTTGTTCTGCCTGAATGAAGATGAAAACAAAGAGTGGGTTACCCTCCCCCTCTCCCACACCCCCAGCATACTTTGTACAGTACAAAGTAAACTGTTGTTAACATATTCCCACGACTGGAGTGATCCTGGCTCCTGAAAAAGACATGAAGGTACTGGATGTTGCAGTAGGCAACAACGACAAAAGATGAACTCCCTTATATGCTCCAGAAGAAATGTGAAAAAAAGGACACATCACATACAGTAAATGTAGCTCTATGCATTTCACAACACTGACATTTTGTTGCATCAAAGTAACAAAATATCCCTGGTTTGGGTATTGTGTTTCATTTTATACCTTCCTAGTTCCATGACTAAAATTCCCTTGCATGTTTCTTCTACTGTTGCTATACATACTGTACATGTACAGTACTATATACTGTAGGTTCTATTCCTATACAAACTGAAACTATGTCTATACATATTGAACTATTCCTACATAATCCAAAAATATATTTTCATATACATAGTGGACTGTTTCTATTCCTATATATGCTGAAAAATGTAGAGGAATCCACTTTATATCATCAGTTACAAGTACTGTGTTTTTGTCTTCTTCATTTTTATCATGTATGTTTTATTTTTATCCCAACTTATTTTTTTATGTATTATGTGTATCATGGTCATGATGCAGAGATTAAGCTAAAATGTCATTCTTAAATGTGAGCAACAAGTGTGCCAAATCTTCACACGTTGTACTGGTCATTTATGGAACACATTTTCTGCTATTCATTTTGGATTTGTAGTCCAAGCATCTGAATCCATCCACGTGCTCTAGTGTGTCAAGCTGTCTAATGAGCTGTGGTTTCTCTCTACAGTCACAGCCTTGGTATCCCTTTCTTTCTACAAAATACCAAACTAACAGCCATCTGAGTATCTTCCGCCCCCCTAAATCTGTCTCGTATTAAAAGACTTTATCTGTCATTATTCCACACTAGTATTTCTTTAGTGTATATTCAGTTGCACAACATATAAATATTCTTTGGGCTGAGCCAAGCCCTGGAAGAACTGGGATTTGATGCAGAAAACCCCCAGATTCACACACACATACTGTATCTATTCTGTCTACTGACCCCTCCTCCCCAGCTATGAAGCCTCACCTGAGCAGTTTCCTGTGGAGTTCTCAGACTGGCTGAACCCTGGATGACAGACACACCAGTAGCTGCCAGCTGAGTTAGAACAGTTGGCATTGCTGCCACAGATCAGCCCCTGTGTGCACTCATCTACATCTGCAAAGGAAACAGATTCTCTTCAAGTACTGTATGTCTCTTCTCTGTGCCACACAGTGTCTCTCTGTGCCAAGTGCTGGAGACATTTTCCTTACAACGACGTGTCATCCGGTTGTTCATTTCACGAGGAATGACAAACACCCAAGAATAAAGCATCATGGAGCGAAATTGTGGCTTAACCCGCTTGGCTGAGGGCTGGCCTCCCGGCTATAGGACTAGGAGACCAGGACCCCCATGCAGGGTGACCAAGGGGCAGCTGCAGAGGTGGAGATGGGGTGGAGGTGAGATGCAAGAGACGTGCAAGAGAGAGAGAGATAGGGATCTCGTAGGTATTTAGCGTTTTGGAGAGGAATGGATTGTCAGGAGCGATTGCTAATTACTGACAGCTGAGTCCCATTGATCTTGGTGTTTGTCATCCCTCCCGAACTTTTATTATAAACTCCATATATAATTCTATATAAATACAAATTTCACCTGACCATTGTTTATGCAGTTTGCGTTGAAACTACAGATTCTCCGCACATTCATCTATATCTGTAATGGAATCACACCCTGTTTTAAAAGAAGTTGCTTCCTTGACTCTGTTCAGTCTCAGATTTACAGTAAATTGCAGTTTATTTAGACTGTGTCACTTCTCTCTTCTTGCTCACAGAGTTCTGTGTTGCGATGCAACACTATGTACAGCACAAATCGTAGTCTTACGTAAATTTGACGTAAATTAATACCATAGTTCCTCTAAGAGGTAGCAGGTCTGAGAGCACGTAAAACTACTGCTATACTTCTTTATCTGTACTAAATATTTTAAACATACTGTAAAGGGTATTTATAATGATAAGCAATAATTGTATGATATTTTGCTGAATGCTCAATTATATGTAAGTCATTTGAAGGCTATAGGTCTAAAGTTACTGAGAAGACAGATCTCACACACATGTTCTGCACATACAAAGGAAATGTGGCACAGTATTCTTTTAAATTACATTCAGTTACCATCACATTCTGGGTGGTGTTGTACTTGTCTTCACCAGTACTTGATTTGTATCCTTTATTGCAAGTGCAGTTATAACTTCCAATTGTGTTACTACATTTAGCATTTGGACCACAAATTGTTTTGTTCTTTTGACACTCATTGATATCTGTGGAAATGACATGAAGGTGAGTGTGATATCCCTGCTGAGTTACAGCTTGGAGTCACCATGCAACACCATGCACAGCACTAATCTTGGATTCTCTTATGTAAATGTATACTATAGTCCCTTCAATATTAACAGGTCTGTGAGTCATGAAACTACTGCTATACTGTATTTCTTTTCTGTACTAAATATATTTCAGTCTTAAACTGTAAAAGGAATTTATAATGCTAATCAAAAACTGCACAATATTTTGCTGAATGCTCAACTACATACAATCATTTGAGCTGCTTTGTAAAGGACGACACTCATACAGCCCTCCCTCCCTTTCTAACCTGGGAGGAGTGTCTAAGACTTTTTGTTACACTGATGACCTTCTAAGTGAAATTCTATTGAGACAGGACTGATTTGCCTATTCATAAATCACACCCAAATGAGCTAAAGAAAGTGACGAGATGCACAACTAGGGGGTCTGGGAATAAACAAGACATGGAGTGACAGGTGACAATACCAACACGTAGTTTTAGGTAACCTTAATGCCTCCTTGTTACTCGAACTCTCCACATAAAGAAATGATTTCTGTTGATACAGAATGTAGCACAAGGTGATACTGCACCATCCACAATTTCACTTCACCCTCTGAGCTGCGTCCTGTTTCCGGAGGTGCTGAGCCCTGGATTTCAGGCACAGCTGTAGCTGCCAGCTGTGTTACAGTATATTGTGTGTGGCATTGCTGTCACATGATCTACATGTGCAGTAGAGACAGATCCTCATAAGTGCAAACTTGCATCTGACAATGAGATATTAAAATACAGATAGATCAAAGAATGCCAAGAAACAAAAAACAACGGCTAAGTGGTATAAGGAGAAGAAAAACCTGATTTCAAAAGTCAAATGAGTAAATTAGAAGGTATAAAAAAGAAGTAGCACACAACACAAACAGCCAGAAGAATTTCAGGGCTTACAGAAGGAAATGCAGCACAATAGTCTTTTAAATGAGATTCAGTTACCATCACATGTGAATTTTTGGTTGGTGTTGAACTTGTCTTCACCCGAACTTGTTTTGTATCCTTTATTGCAAGTGCAGTTATAACTTCCAATTGTGTTACTACATATAGCATTTGGACCACAAATCATTGTGTTCTCTCGACACTCATTGATATCTGTGGAAATGACATGGAGGTATGGGTTAAGACCAGGAAATGAACTGTATGCGTTCTTATTTACAGTAACAACCCAGTGTGACAGGAGTGATAGGTGTCTATTTTTCAAGCAGTGTAATGTCCCTGCTGAGTTACAGTTTTGAGTCACGAATGACCTGACTGTCAAGAATTCCAGCCTACCAGTGTTATTACACTGCAGAATAATCTATTGAACAAAGTCAGTCTTCCAGTTGCTCATGCTGACACTTGTGTACCATATCTTGACTTTAGTAAATGACTTATAGTTCATACAGTCTTGGTCCTGAACAACAAGGCATTTTAATCCTGAATTGGGAAACATATTCATGTATAGCCACATTTCTTGCTCACACTGTTCTGTCAGGTTATGCAACACCATGTACACCACTAATCTTGGACTCTCTTCTGTAAATAAATATTATTGTCCCTCCAAAATTAACAAGTCTGTGAGTCTGTGAAACTACTGCTATATTTCTTTTCTGTATTAAATATATTTCAGTCTTAAACTGTAAAAATAATTTATAATGCTAATCAAAAACTGCACAATATTTTGTTGAACGTTCAACTACATACAATCATTTGAAAGCTCTAGGTTTAAAGTTACTGAGAAGACAGATCTCACACACACGTTCTGCACATACAAAAGCAAGAGCAAAGAGTATCTCATAAAGGATTTTGAAGTAGAATGTTTACTAACATTCTGAAAAATCCCTTCTTCCCCTCCTGCTGGGGCTAAACAAACTGTTTTTGTACAAATCCTTACAACATACTGTAGAAAAGGCCTCCTCGTCTCCAGCACTGTGTATTACCACCCTGCCACTGTGGATGTCTGGGAACATGGAGCTGCTTTGTAAAGGAGGACACTCATACAGCCCTCCCTCCCTTTCTAACCTGGGAGGAGTGTCTAAGACTTTTTGTTACACTGATGACCTTCTAAGTGAAATTCTGTTGAGACAGGACTGATTTGCCTATTCATAAATCACACCCAAATGAGCTAAAGAAAGTGACGAGATGCACAACTAGGGGGTCTGGGAATAAACAAGACATGGAGTGACAGGCGACAATACCAACACGTAGTTTTAGGTAACCATAATACCTCCTTGTTACTCGAACTCTCCACATAAAGAAATTATTTCTGTTGATATAGAATGTAGCACAAGGTGACACTGCACCATCCACAATTTCACTTCACCCTCTGAGCTGCGTCCTGTTTCCAGAGGTGCCGAGCCCTGGGTTTCAGGCACAGCTGTAGCTGCCAGCTGTGTTATATTAAAAAACAACGGCTAAGTGGTATAAGGAGAAGAAAAACCAGATTTCAAAAGATAAATTAGTAAATTAGAAAGTATTTAAAAAGTGGTGACACACAACACAAAGAGCCAAATGAATTTCAGGGCTTACAGAAGGAAACACAGCACAATAGTTTTTTAAATCTGATTCACTTACCTTCACATGTGACATCCAGGTTGGTGTTGAACTTGTCTTCGCCGGTACTTGATTTGTATCCTTTATTGCAAGTGCAGTTATAACTTCCAATTGTGTTACTACATGTAGCATTTGGACCACAAATCGTTTTGTTCTCTCGACACTCATTAATTTCTGTGGAAATGACGTGAAGGTACGAGTTAAGAGTCAGACCAGGAAATGAACTGTATGCATCCTTATTGAACAACTCAGTGTGACAGAAAAGAAAGGTGACTATTGTTCACAGAGTGTGATGTTTCTGCTGAGTTACTGCTTTGAGTCACTAATGACCTGACTGTCAAGTATTCAACCATTTTAATCCTGAAGTGGGAAATATACTCATGTAAAGCTAACAGTTCTGGTATCCAATGAAAGAAAATTATTATTTCAATGCATAGTTTATCTAAAAAGCTATTGTTTACAGTTTAGCTGCAGTTAAGGGTTATTTCTTGTTTAGCCTTGTAAACATTTACCTTGGTAAATAAAGTGTAGCATTACCATGTTATTCCAATGGAATACTGCAAAACTATGGTGCAATACTGTAAAGCAAACCCGTAGGGAGACAGTATAATGCAACCTCCTTTCCAAAGTAAGCTTTAACAAGGCTTGATTCCAAGTCTGCCATGAATTAACAAGTCAACAGAAGTTCTTCAAGCAGGTTGCATTAGGGAGAGAATGATAGCACCATACTGATTTTCAATAGTGTTAATGGATTGTAGCTCGGATAACAAAGAGTATCAAGCTTTCAACAATAAAAAGTGGACAGAAACACTGGGTTGTAATGAGCTACAGAGAATTAGGTGGCACAATAAAAAGAAAAGCAGATATTTTTTAAAAATATTATTGGCTATGTTGACTCTTAGTTGAATATCATTTATCTCTTGTAACAAAGTCCCTTTAAGTAGGTAGAATCACAATGCATCACTTTCCCTGCTCTCATATTTTATTTTGTCAGATTGATTTCAACTCAAATAACTCGCAGAACACAACATACTGTATTTCTTTAGCCTCTATGGTAAAGGGAGCTGTAAATACAGTAGGTTGTGTCACGATGAAACAAGAAGACACAAAATGGCAGTGTTCTTACCTTCACATGTTTCAGTGAATGTTAAATTGGTTTTCCCAGAAGATGATCTGAACCCAGGTTCACACTGACAGAAGACACTTCCATTTGTGTTGAAGCAAAATGCATTATTAGGACAGTATTTATCTTCTCTGCACTCATCCACATCTGAGAATGAAAAAAAAATATAGATTTGCAGATCAGTGACTAATTGGAATACCAATAAGCCTTTAAAGTTCAACAGTCCAAAACAAGTTCAGGGCAGTCAGATGTCCAGCTGTGTAGGCAGGGTATCAGTGTCAAATTACAATCCATGGAAATGATGGGGTGGGGACCTATTTTATAGAGAGTCTGTTCCAAGTAATTCTAATGTGACATTGAATATATTTTTACTGTACTTCTGTAAAACATACCTGTACATGTTCCATTAGATAGCTTTGTAAATCCACTGGGACATGAAGACATAACCCCCAAAATCAGAGTGAGGCAGAGATACAGACCTAAGAAGAAGAAAAACCATACGGTCACTATAAGATACTTCAATATATTTTCACGATACAAGAATGTTAAACTTGCTGGATGCCCCTCCCATATTACTAAAAGAGTTGTTTTTTTTATCATAGCCTCCAGTTAAAATAATAAGCTTGTATTTTAACTGTTAAAGGAACAGGATTGTGAGGGAATTTATTTCACCTGCGGCCTTTGCAGGGCAGTTGTGTCCACCATGCTTTGAAACAGTTAAACTGGGGCAGAACTTTGCCCATTTCCCAAACTCTGATTGTGTAGCCTGACAGGAAACGCCCACAGAGGGAATTCATGTGATGTAAAAGGTTAAGGGAACTGACAGGATATAATGGGAAAACGTGGGAAGTAACTCTTAATGCAGGGATATCAACCTGATATACAGTACATTCCCCTAAATTTGTTAATTTCTAAAAACCTGGAACAATTTCATTTTGACCTCTTAGTCAAGGGGATTTGCTCAATTAAGTGGTTTGAAGATGATCTGAAAGGAAAATATCAATACCTGGCAATTCTCAAGGACCCCTGATTACCATTCCTAATCTAACTTGAAACTAAATTGATCAAACCTCTTGTGTTCCATGTCTTTACAAGCTAATGATTTAACGGTGATGTGTAAGACCTGTCAGTTTGTATCTACACTATCATGGCTAGCCAAGCCTGACTTAAAGACTACCCAGCATTTTCTATAGAACCTTAATACAAAATAAAGAAAGCAATACACAGGACTCATGTAAATTGTGGAATAAAGTCTATAAATCAGTACTGAAGAAGGTAAGAAGTAAGAAGGTTACTTCCATCCACCATTTTTAACTGCTTTTGCAAAATCAGTGTCACAGTGGACCCTATCCCAACAAGCAACAGGCACAGTGCCTGTCACAGACCAGACACCCAGACACAAACACACCTAGGGCAATAGATTTTGGACTGTGGGAGGAAACCAGAGCACCTGGAGGAAACCTACACAAACACAAGAAGAACATACAAACTCCACACAGACAGCACCCCAGGTCCAGAATTAACTCAGGGCCACAGCACTGCAAAGCAGCAATGCTAGTTACTGTGCCACTGTGCCTCCCAAAAAGGTTACAGTGCATGAAAAACGTTTAGAGCCTTGCATATATAAAGTTTTTTTTATCAAATATGCACAGGCTTTAAGTCAACTTATACATGTGCAGCCTCAGTTATGACCGAACAGTATTTCCAGCCAAACTAATGGATTACTTACCGATTTGCCGCTACTGATCTGTTGCATGAGCTTCAGTTTAAACAGTCCCAAAATGAATCTTCCTGTCCTCAGTTTGATTACATCATGCATGTTTCAACACACAAACTGTACAGTATATAACAGGAACTCCCAATTAGCACAGGCTAAACTGAGATCTGGCTATAGCAGCCTTTCACATTTCACTCCCTTCACTGTGGTTTGTTAGAACAGTTATTCAATCTCGCAACCAAGCAGGTACTGTAGTCCAGTGGTAGGTTTGTCAACTTGGACAGAAGCATTCATAAAATAAAATGGAATGCATCTACGCCACTTTGTGAGTTTTTATTAATCTTGACATGAAAAGGTACTTTAATTTAGAGTGCTAAAACATTTTTGAAAGGTTTCCCGTTAAAACATTGTTTGATCAATTTTCATTTCACATGTCAATCCTTACAGTATTGTATATTTCAGCGTTAGTTTTCTTTATTCTACAGTGTGCATGTATCAGTCTAAGTAATATAAATTGCAATTCTTGTGGAATCACTACAAACTGTACAAAAGCCCCCAGATGTGAAACTGCAAAGAAATGAAACTGCTATGAAATGGTGATCCACTTCCTGAGAGATACAGTATATTGTTCTGGAAAGATAATTCCTTTTGTAAGCTTTCTTTCATATGTCTACTTACAACTGCTACGTCTTGTAATTCTATTAAACCCATTTAATACGGGTCTTTGAAAACTGGTACTATAACAAAAACATTGCAAAGACTTGGTGGTATATGACTATATTACAGCTGAGCTGAGAGTTGATTCACTAGCTAAGACTGTGGACTGTGCACCTTCTGTACGGAGTTTGCATGGTGCGTCTGCATGTATGGTCTCAATAATTTATTTCTAGGTTTACAGTATGTTTCTATTACAACATCACTCCTTATTTATAGCCATGTTTGGTAGTACTGTTTCACTGTACTGTATATTATTGTCAGCCGTGGGTTGTAAAATCTTACAAAATCCAAAACAAAGTGAAGTACAGGAGATTTTCAGCCACCGATAACAAATGTGAAAACACTGCGCTGGTGGACACAGTTACAGGTTTTCCAGGCACGTTTCTCATACACGGAATTCTAACATCCCAGTCCTCAATTCACCAATTGTTATCTGATCTCTGCAACCAAAGTAAATTCCGAAACCAGTTGTGTCTAAAACATCAAGGCATCGCATTGGATTTAGAGTTATTTTTTATCACAATCTGTCCTTTGAAGGGCACATGAGCAAAGATAATGTACTGTACCACTGGGTCATAACAACACTCCCATCTGCTCTTGGATGAACAGTACCTGTTCCAGAAGGATATAGAAATGCCAATACGCATGTAGCACTTTTTCGGGAAAAAAATACTCAAAACGTTCTTATTAAGTTGCCGAATGCAACTTCATAAACTTGAATTTTAATCAGACCAAACCCTTACAGATATACAGTATCTCACAAGTGTAATTGTCTTGCAATGGGTCCTCGTGGAGTTCAGACATTCAAATTCTATTTTAAAAATTTGGATGAGCTTGTGGCGGAGCGGTGGCTAAGGATCTGTGTCTGTGAGCGGAAGGTGACTGGTTCAAATCCTGCAGCCCGCAGAGAAATCCTACTTCTTTGGGCCCCTGAGCAAGGCCCTTAACCCCAACTGCTCCAGGGGTGCTGTATAGATGGCTGACCCTGAACTCTGACACCAAGCTACTTTCCCCACCTGTGTGTCTCATCGAGAGCAAACAAAGGTATGTGAAAAGACAATTCCTAATGCAAGAAATTGTATATGGCTAATAAAGTGATCTTATCTTTTGTATCACCATACACTACTCTCAACAGTCTTCAGCTTGCCAAGAGACGCACCAATTAAATAGCAGAGAACCCTTGGTAGCTGGGCAATTTGCTTTCTGCCACTAATAATGGTAAGGTCTTCTTAAGTACACGGGTTGCATTCAGAAGTGCAATTGTGCGATTCAGCCTCCTACACTACAACCCTCATCTCAGCCTCAGTTTAAGGCGATCCCGTTTGAAGAATAAGACAGGACTGTGGCAGCAAATATTTCAAAACCTTTGCCGACGCCCACAGGCAATTTAATCTGCCCTTGCTGGGCCCAGAGTTACAGCACTGAATCCTCTGGGAGATTATTAATATTTTGAAAAGCGGGTGCATCTTTATGTTACTGTAAACTGCATAAGAAAACTGCTCTAGCAGACATCTGTAATAGAGTTAAGGCAAGGCATTCTTACGGTGTGTGCTGGTTTTCTCAAGAGTGGATCAATTACAAAGAAGTAACCACCCAGCTTCCGAAAATACTAAATTTTACGCTGTTTCAAAGCAATTCTCGCAGTCCAGGACAAAGAGTTTAAAACGTGATCCAATTCTTCTTGCCCTGCGATTAGGAGGGACTCACAGTTTTACAAAACAGCTTTAAAACAGACACGAAAGCCTTCAAAAAAGTATTTTATATAAAAACGGTTTTCTTTTTAAAAGATTCTGGAAGTCCTTATGTTTAAAACTAACAAGAACTCATTCTTTCAGTATGCAAACTGTATAACATGAAAGGTATATTCAGCCAGGTTGTGTAGTGAAAATAATGTACTGTAGCAAGCGACAGATAACGTTTGTGAATTTTCATAATGATCTTTTCATATTTAGTTATAGCTGCTGCCCTAGTGTTCCGTTTTTGCTAAACACTCAGTTTCAGTAATTCTTCAAAACCCAGAAACCTCCCTCCAAGACCACCTATCAATAAGCGTTGATCTCGTTTCGTTTAGAGATATCCATTTCCCAGATTACAGTCACCCAACGTACTGTAGAAACACAGGCTAACTGGCAAGCAAATCAGTAGCTCTTATTTTAGTTATTTGCCGGCGCTTTTCCAAGATACGCGGCCAGAAACCAGAGATTTTGAAAGTAATCCTCCACGCGACGTGCTGACTTTCCTCAAAACCTCAGCTGGGATACCAGAAACCGGTACATCGCACCCACTCCCTCCCCTATCGGACAACAGCGCTAGTAAACATAGACCTACACTCCCGTCAAGGTTTAGCACAAGGAGTAACTGGTAACTAAAAAGAATTTGGATACTCTACAAATAAAACGATTCGTATTTTCTTTTTCAAGCAGCTTGCTTCACAACATCGCCATCTCTTGCAAACTGACAGCAACACAAACACCTTCAATAATTTAATACACCACGGCACCCACGATCAGTTGAGTCTTGAAACTACACAGACACCCATAACACCGATCTATCATTGAATATATTAAACAGACCTTATATTCAGTCGTAATATTGAAAACTGTTGCTAGCTTAAAATAAGTATTGTGTCAGGGAATTATGTGATTTTGCACAATATAATATCATCTGTATCCGAAAATGTTTAATGGATGTTAAAATAGAATGGATTATGATTGAATTTAAGCGGAGAAAGCATGTAAAAAACTATGCGATTCAACCGCTTTCAAATGGCACCACTCTCCTGTCAAAAATCTGCATCCACACATTCAAGTGAAAGTGCTTAACGATACTGAATTAGTTTACCGGCAGGATTTATACTAAGAATGGGGCTTTTCCAAACACTAATATTGAAACCTCGCTTTAAAGGGTACTTTTAAAAGTCAGAAAATTGTTTAAAAAGCATCTTAATTAAATTAAAATAAACGCCAAGAGAAATCTGAAAGTATTATTAAGCAAGACTCACCCAGCATAAACAGTTTATTAACTGATCCCATGATTGAAGAGGTAACAACAACTTGAAAGATGTTGAAAACCCGGATTTGGTAAAAGCCTTCTGATTTATTCCCAATTCAGGATTCCAGATTTCCAGCTTTAAAAGAAAATTCAGGACTCGTAATTTCCCAGTTTTCCTATCAACACATTTAAAAAATAGAACTCCACTTCAAATACAACTCCACTGTCCCTTCAGTAGATCTTTACAGATAGAGCTTAATACAGTATGACTCAGTCTCTCAAAAAGTTTCAACACAAGCCTTCTTATCGTACTGTGAAATTTCTCTGCTAATAATCCACCACAGCAGAGTCAACGGTGACAGTCGACGTGAGTTCTTAAACTACAAGCAAGTTTGTTCCTGTGAGCCTGTGACTTTCTCGTGTACTGTGTCACTCTGGGCAGCGATACAGCAGTTATTCAGCAGTCTCAGCTGCTAAGACACACCCTTGGGGAAACTACTGAACTCCGACCGGCCAAGAGCATGGCGCTACTGCCCTGTTTTTACTGTTTAACTCACTCTTCTGTCCTGCGCTGAACACAGCGAAACTCCAATTGGACAATTTCACGGCCAAGGAGAATGTCTACTGACCTTGGTCGCTAAAAATGTGTTCAGATGCTAACATATCTGTTCTGAACACAGACACGGACGTCAACGATTTTCAAAATTGATAGCTAGGGAAAGCTCACAAAGCACGTACCTTGCATTTTGTTAAAAGAAGGGTAACATCATGTGTTAGTTTAACTTCCCTGAACCCATCGACTTTGCAATCGTGACTTGCTTGGTATTTACTACAGTATACTGTAAGCAGCGAGGAATCACGGTCTAAATCTTCTTAGTTTTCTTGCTTGTGTGAAAATACTTTTTTGTGACTTTTTCCCCTTTCAAAGTTCTCTTTTCCCCCTTAAATTAATCAAGGTAATGCACATCTGTCAGATGTTCTTACTACATTTGTTTTGTAGCTCTATTAACCTTCATAACTACAGAAACACATCTGCTTCGAACACACATTTAGGACTAAGGAAACAGCTGGCAGGGGACATTAAATGAAATGTAAAAGTAAAAAAATAAAATAATTTATAATTAAAATAAAAAATATATCATTATAAATAAAAAAAACGTCTGCTTATGCAGTCAAAGGTG
Source organism: Lepisosteus platostomus (assembly GCF_059453375.1). NCBI lineage: Eukaryota > Metazoa > Chordata > Actinopteri > Semionotiformes > Lepisosteidae > Lepisosteus > Lepisosteus platostomus. The sequence continues at coordinate 18,330,079 of NC_142623.1, forward strand.
GAAAATTAAACAAAGTCCAAATTACTTTCTCAGAATCAACAGTGAGACATGAATTAGACTCAAGGGGAGAAGGGGAAGTGCAGTCAAAATTGAGAACATGGTATACATTTTTACGCAAAGAGTTGGGGATGTGTGGAACAAGGTGCTTTGTCTTCTTTCAAGAAAGAGCTGAATAAGATCCCTGGAGCAATCAGCTTCTAAAAACCAAGGATGTTAAGTCAAAGTTAGCTATATTAAAAGTGACAAGTAATAGGGCACAAAAGTGACAAGAGAACACAACGTTTCGGGCGTGGAGCCTTCTTCAGCTGTGAGAGAGACAGGGCAGTAGGCAAAGGTAAAGTAGCGGGAGAACAAAGGTTGGGAGGGAGGAGGAGTGAGAGGCGGGAGCAGGGGACAGAAAGAGAGGCCAATCTCTCACACCTGAAGAAGGCTCCACGGCCGAAACGTTGTGTTCTCTTTCTTCTTTTTTTCAGCATGGAATAAACCTATTACTTGTTCCTTTGCAGCCTATGCATGCTGATGCAGCTACCCACCTATATTAAAAGTGTACAATACACTAAAAATCTAAACATTGAACACTTCAATTTGGCTGTATGGTATCACACCAGAATGATGACCCTTCACCAAAAAAGTCTTCATGGATCCAAAAAAGCCTCAGTTTTATTATTATGAAATTGCTCCTTTCATTAACAGTGTACAAAAAAAAATTCCCTGGAAGTTTGGGAAAGCCTCAGTTTGCTTCCCAGAATGAGGCCAGGAAGCGCAGGTTTGGTGCAATGGCTGCCGTTACCTCATTTAGGTGTGGCTATGCATCGGTGGTGGTGGAGGGGAGTCCCCATTACCGGTAAAGTGCTTTGAGTGGTTTCCAGAAAAGTGGGGTTTAGTTATTCCTCCTCCATTTTACATCTCCCTGCAGTACAGAAGCTAAGGGAACTTCACATGAAAAGGTATGTATAAAATATAGGTTGTTATTATTGCTGAAGGCTGGCCTCAATATCACACATAGTTCCTTGGCATCTGACAATACTAGACATTACATATTTAACCAGGTTTTCCCTCTTTCAATCTGAATCATAAAAATTATTTACAGATGGTTTCCAAATTGTTATACCCTCTTCATTCAGACATTCAACCCATGAGAAAACATCGTATTCTCAAAGAGTCTATTACGGCCAGCTCTGTAGTAGTTTTATCTATCCGTTCATCATTTTACTGAGCCGAATGTGTTAGCGCTGTTAGAAAATGAGACAGAAACTAACATCTAAAGTTTCAAAATAGATCAGTCTGAATCTGGCAGTAGCTAAACGGTTTTTAAGTTATTTATACTTACCTACAGTACGTCGGAGCTTACCAAATAGATTGTGCCACTTTTATTAGCACCTTGTATAGAACAGTGACTTAAGAACTGTTTCTGAAACGGTTTGAGCTTTACAATATATATTATAAAATGCTTCATGTTCTGAGTTTTAAATCCATTTTCTGCTAGATTCTACTTGAGTCTTCTAGTTTGTGTTTCACTGTTGATTGAGAAGTCCTCAGTGTAGACTTTGCCCATGCTTTTTGAAAACGTTCAAGTAGGGAGCTGTGTCAGCATGCGTAGACTACAAAGGAACAAGTAAAGGTTTGTTGCTGAAAAGAAAAGAAAGGAGACACAACATTTTTGGTTGTGGAGCCTTCTTCAGGCTGTGGAGCCTTCTTCCCACCTAAAGAAGAAGCTGAAAGGTTGTTTCTTTTCTTTTCAGCATGGAATAATGCATTTTGGAAGTTTATTTAAATCAGGTTTCATAGTCTATCATTTCAAGCCTAAAAGGGTGCAGTTCTTCTGGTGTAGTACTTTAGTGCAGAACATTTAAGCCTAAAATTCACATACAACTGTTAGATCATGTCATTCACTGCTGGAATTTCAACCTAAACATTTTAGATCCATTTTTAAAATCTACTTAAATTGCTCTTTTGTTTTGGCGAACATATTTTTATTAATCATACTTTGCCGGAACAGCACATGAGAATAGAATACAGCATCCACCACAAGAGAAATTATTCCCCTATGTCACAAAGTCATCCCACCCCGCCAAGCCTCCTGTCAAAATAAACCAAAATGAAGACAAAAACAGAAATCAGTGAGAACAGAACTCTAACCCATCACATCAGCAGTAGCGCTTCAAGCCTACTCCAACCCTTCCCTGGAGCCATGGATCCAAGCAGTAGGAAGCCCCATATAAATAACATCAGGAAAGGCCAAGATCCCGTGATGACAGGGAAGGGACAGCCCCAGTGAGGGCAGCCACCCAAATCTGTTTCTGCTGCTGCTGCGAAAGACCAAGACTTGAGTCATCATACAGCCAGTTCGCCGGAAGAGGGCAGGGAATATATTTTTAGGCAGGATAGGGGGTGCAGAAGAAGAAAGTGTCTCCAAAAACTATTGTATCCAGGCATTCATCTAAAAACATTCCGATACCACTTTGCAAACGGAGTGCCAGCTTTGCTGTTGGAAGATAGGTGCTCAGCCTGCTTTTCTCTAGAGCTGTCTCCAAGAAAAAAACAAAACAAAACTGAATCATTTTTAACAGCACTGTAGTTTAGTGAATGAAAATACATTAAGGCCAGGCTAGATTGAATGTCAGTGATTTACTGTGCCTCACTACTAGACAACTAAGATAACCATAATACTTCCTTTGACTGAATAACATTTGGAATTTCAAAATGAAACAAAGTGTCCTGTTGTTATTTAACATGTTTCTGAAAATGTGTGATTACTCTGTTTCCTGTAGTTCATTTTGACAGCTGTTATTATGTACACCTAAAATGTTATTTCTCTCATATCTATCCTTTTTATTGACACTGTGTTTTGGTGATGCTATTCAAACTAAGATCTTCCTTTTAATAACTAGACATTTTCTGTTTGTCATTTTGTGATTTTGATGATGTGTTTCATATTGTCAGGCTTAAAATATTACAATGTTTTTCCTCATTGTAGCATCAAGAATCCATTATTAATGCTATTAAAAATAAAGTTAAGGCTTATGTTCTGTTACCCTACTGTTAAGAGTGTTCTGTTACTGAGTACTGTTAAGAGTGCTCTAAACTTGTTTTTATTTACTTATATTACCCCCTACTTTGAAATAAATTGCACCCTAATCCTTATTGATATGTCTATTATACAGCTTTAATTAAGCGTTCTTAAGATTACTTAAATATATGGAATCAGTACTATACTTGCCTTGATATTGAGAATTTTTTTAAGACTTATTTAGCAAGCTGGTTAAGACACAGTATGTAATTGTAAAAAGCATAAGAACATAAGCAGGGTTTTGAACATTACCCACATCTAGCTTATTTGATATGCACGTGCACAAGTCCAGAAGAATACTCTATCATGAACGCAAGGATACAATGCTGGACAGGCAATACGTCTTAATAAAATCTGAATCTGATCTGAAGATCATCTGGATAGACTCTAGAATACCATGATGACAGAAGCAAATCTAGAAGAATATGGGGTGGTGGCTCTGTGGCTAAGGATCTGCCCCTGTGGCTGGAAGGTTTGTATCCCTCAGCTGGCAAAGGAATCCTACTCCGTTGGGCCCCTGAGCAAGGCCATTAACCCCAACTGCTCCAGGGGCGCTGCATAAATGGCTGACCCTGCACTCAGACCCCAAGCTTCTCTCCTTGTCTGTGTGTCTCATGGAGAGCAAGTTGGGGTATGCGAAAAGACAAATTCCTAATACAAGAAATGTGTATGGCTAATAAAGTGATCTCTCTCTTATACCACCCATCTCCACTGCAGAAAAATTGTAGGAGGAGTCAGCTGGAACCTGCTGTTAAGGTGTCTTCTAGTTCTTAATTTTCTAACATGAAAAGACACATGCTCTTGCATTCTCACTGTGCTGAGATTGAGACAGCCCACTGAAGCTCAGCAGGTTTGGGAAAAACTAAGGTTGCTGCTGGAAGAGGTGTTAGTGGGGCCAGCAGGGGACGCTCACCCTGCGGGCTGTATGAGCCCTAAAGCCCCAGTATAGTGATGGGGACACTATACTGTAAAAAGATGCTGTCCTTCAGATGGGATGTAAAACCGAGTTCCTGACTGTCTGGGAAAAATCCCAGGGCATTTCTCGAAAAGAGTAGGGGTGTTACCCCGGCATCCTGGTCAAATTCGTCACTGGGTTTTGCCAGTCATGGACTCCTAATAATTCCCATCTATGAATTGGCTTCATTACTCTGTTCTCCTCTCCACTGATAGCTGGTGTGTGGTGAGAGTACTGGTGCACTTTGGCTCCAGTCGCATCCAGGTGGGGCTGCATGTTGGTAAAGCGATTTGAGTGGAGTGTCCAGAAACGTGCTACATATTTAAGTGTAATCAATTATTAATTATTATAATAATTATTATTATCTCTACATGTCCCTATGTAGCATTCTCAATGGACGCAGCAACACACAAAGCATCACTGTTGGAATACACTGCTCAGTATGACTGTAAGCACTGTGGTTGCATTTACAAGTAGATTTGAAAATGTTCTGCAGGGCCTGTGCTGCCAATAAGGAACATTATCCATGATTGTGGTTTCTGAACAAACGTTCCACTTGTTTTATTGAGTTTCCAGCAAAGAGCAATTTCTGTTGCTGGACATTAAATGTACTGCTGACTTTCCAAAAAAGTCTGAAGGAAGCCATTGCATTGATGTATGAAATATTAGCACATACTCAAAAGTATATGATGAGTTAACAGTGTTAGTCAGAACAATTTAATTAGCAAGTGACACTTTATTTAGTTTACATTTGTTACTAGGAGACATTGAATAGGAAGTGAATCAGTGAAACAGATTGAAGGACACTCAGTGGAAATAAACCACACACCATCATTGTGGCAGAAACAGGCAAACATGAATGAAAAGAAGAATATTCTTTTTGCCTAGAGAAACAAAGTTTCACTGATCTTTGAACATTAATGGTGTTGAACAGAAAATTCAAAACACATTACAAGCACATGCAAAAACAGGGATTATTTTCACTGGTATCTTTAAACATTAATTGTGTATAACAGAAAATACAAATCACATTTCATTACATGCAAAAACAGAAGTTAATATACAGTAGGTAAGAGTTTCAGAAGGTGAAAGCTATTGCTTAATAACACAGGTGCACCTATGCACCAGGTATTGCATATTTGACTGCATTTATTTTTGGGTTTCCTGTTCATCTGTGTGGACATGGGTATGTATTTGACCTTGGAGGATATTTTACAAGGGAGCTGGGAAAGAGGTAAAGACCTGGACCATCCCATTGAGTTTCGAAGTGCAATCTGGTCACTGTGTCAGTGGTCACTCAAGCCCAGTGTGGTCTGACATTGTCACAGTGCTATGCAAAGTGCTAGGGCCACCTGAAGCCTTGTGTTTGAATAAAAGGTCCATCATGCAGTGCGCCTTATAATTTGGGTGGCGACAGTAAAACTGGTGAAAGGTTGGGAGCCATGATATAATACATGGCTACTTGATATGATACAAGAGCTCCACAGCACTCCTGCAGCTTTCTGTGAACATGAAATTTAAAGATATTGCTCAAACATCATTATAACAGTACAAGGTAGCTAAGATTTAAACAATAAAACTAGTTTTCAGATTATTTCTAACCATTATTGAAATCCATGGCTGAGAATAAAGCAGTGGCAGGTTCACTGGGAATGAAGATTGACTGCTGATGAGGGCCAGTTGCTGATTAGATGATTTACATATGTTTTACAAGTGGAGCCCAACTGGTAAAGACACTCAGGAGCTGGGATTATGTCAATAAGTCACTAAATGACTGTCACTAGGATTCCCCAGGTACCAGGCCAGAATCATCAGAGCACCATGGAGGGTAGGGTGTGATTAGTCTGCCAGCTGCTGCTCTTGGCATGAACAATGACCTGAGTGATCTCCCAGGTGCTTGCAGGTTTGCAGTGCTGTCAGTGAGGGACACACCTCTCTTTCAATCAGTGCTCATCCTGCAGCAGCGGGCTGTGCTGCCTGTGATGTTTTAAATGATGATTGGCTCAAAGGTGGTTGGGTGGAGTCTGTCTGCACTTCCTCTTCCCCCCTTGGGTGTGGTTGTGGGGTTTACAGCCTTGATCAGAGATACAAATAATACAGGCTTTGCATAAAAAAACAAACAAATGGCTAGTCTAAATAAAAAACTGTTCACATGGGGTATCAGATTGGTTAAAAACATATTTAACGTGCCCAGTTGTGGTTCTGTGGCTAAGGATCTGGGTTGGAAGGTGGCCAATTCAAATCCCGCAGCCGGCTCCAGGGGTGCTGTACAATGGCTGACCCTGCGGTCTGACCCCAAGCTTCTCTCTGTTTGTGTGTCTGTGTGTCTCATGGAGCGCAAGCTGGGGTATGGAAAAAAGACACATTCCTAATGCAAATCTTATTTTATCTTATCTTATTTAACTTACAAATGCAGCTACCTCTGCATTTGTGATAAAACTTCCTCATCAATATCCTTCTATTTTGGTCAGGAGAAAGCAGTGATAGCAGATTAGAATGGAAAAAAGATAGAATCATCCTCAACCTCTGTGCTGTTTGGAAATTGGAGAATCTGCGAGTACTGTACGTTCAGACGGGTGCATTGTTATGTCTACATGCCAAATGTTTCCAACGTCATGCCGAGGTTATCAGATGTAAGAAATACAGCACTCCAGTGACAACGTGCTGTTCCTGATACATTTGCTGACAGAGGATGTGGTGTGCTAAGTCAGTGCTGCCTACGATGGTTTCTGGTGTGGCTGTGAAGAAACAAAATGTACTGAACAAAGCTCAGCCTGACAGCCTCAGAGGTCAATAGCCTTGACAGTTCAGGCCTGTGACTTCTATTTCTACATTTTGGTCTAAAAGGATCAAGTGGATCCTCTGTGATTCTTACAGCAAGCACAATGAAAAAAAATAAAATGCAAGGCAGTGGAAAGTCCCCACAAAAATAGGAAAACGAAACGTGAATTTCCCCCTGGAGGGAACGTAACCCTTAATTCTTACATTTGTGTAATTTAAAGGTCATCACTGTCGCATCATTGCAAGAAGCCTGGAAGTCAGGCTACGTCACCGACTCTGTGGGCTGTGGTGCACTGACTCTTCGTGTAGCTGCGAGAGGAGTGAAAGTTGACCTCAGAAATGTACAAGCCAGCCCTTCACAGATGAGCCTCCTTTGTGGACCCATTTGCTGAGGTGGGTGAACTGGATCATTCGAGCTATTTTGCTCAAGTCTTGGATCTCTCTCTTCGGAAAATGGACTCTGAATCTTCACTTCAGCCCTTCTGTTGGACTCATTCAAGATGACAGGAAGTACATTAATCTGCTTCCGACCTACTTCCTATGTGAGGCATCTGCTCATTGGAATAACATGGTCCCAATCTGTAGAGGCACCTGCTCATTGGAATAACATGGTCACAATCTGTTGAGGCACCTGCTCATTGGAATAACATGGTCCCAATCTGTTGAGGCACCTGCTCATTGGAATAACATTGTCCCAATCTGTAGCAGCTAAAGGCCCAGATCTGAGGATTTACAGTGGGGTGGGTGGCCTGTGCATTTCTGAAGATGTGCAAAGGAGTACGGATTGATGGCAACACCTCTGCTTTGCTACCAGAACAGAATTGCACAGGAAACTTTAAAAAAGCTCTACAAGGAAACGAGTGGGATGAAGACAGCTCTTTGGCTCGGGGATGGCATCAGTATTGCTTGTGGAAAAAGCTGTGTGGTTCCACATTTGACCCACAAAAGGCAGAACAAGCAAAAACCCTCTCTTAGGTCAAGATCCACTTCCTCCTTCTTCACTCATTAAAGGCTAAACTTCCTTCCGTTGAGCACAGTTTACGCACACCAAACCTGTGATGACACCCAGACTGCCTGACAAAAAAGAAAATAAAAAACATGCAAACCTAATTGGAAACAAACATAGCCTCAACCATTTTTGGGGGTTTTTTAATGTGTGTTTTAAAAATGTGCTCCCTCTCTCATATAAGAATTTGGTGTAATGTACCTGACTTTAGAACTCACTGCAATTGTAAATATGACTTTGAGTGTAAAATGTCTTGTTAGGGGGGATTTTATTTTTAATTTGGTCTGAAAGACAGATATTCTATCTTTTGTTTGAATTTATGTCTCTTATTGTACAGTATTAACAGGAAAATTTAATAAGGTTTGGACCTATATAAATATTTGTTTCTGGACAGAATATGTGAGACAGAGAGGTTGACTGATTCTCATTAAAAAGAGAAAGAGTGATGATTCAAATACTAAGTGATTTGGGCCAATTTCAGTGGCTGCTTTGATTAATATGAAGAATATGAAGCATGTCCAAAATATATTAATGTGTTAGGAACAGAGAAGTTGTACTTTGTACTTCAGGACATCAGGATAGAAAACATAGCTTTATGACTGATGGTGGAGATTGAATTATTTTGGGTTTGTTCATTAACTATGAACACCAATCCCTCTTTTGTGAAAATATATTTCAGTTCTTGTTTGCAAACAAGCAGGTAAAATTATCTTTGTAGATCTTGTATTATTTTCTTTCTAAATGTTTATTACAAAAACAATTGTCTTCAAAACTGTTACTTACATGTTTGGCCTGAATATTATAGAGCATGGTCCCTGTTGCATTCCACAGTTCATTTTAATTTAGTCTATCTGATTTAATAAAGCATTTTGAATCTCCATCTAAGTAAAACCCTGTGCTTCTTCACAGTTTAGTGTCACATTTACAAATTGGTTCTGTTAATAATAACCTTTATTTTATATATTGTATGTTCAAAATTGACAAAAAGGGGAAGAATTGAATGGCTTTTCATCATATAATGTTTTTGCTTACTATACACTTTCCAGGGATGTTCTGGCAGAAAACAACAATATCCTACATGCGTTTTGTGTTTCTCAGATACGTGTGCATTTTTGGAAAGAGACACAAAAAGTTATGCAAATAGAGAACATACAGTAAATAAACACAGCTTAACTTCATCCCTTCAAAATACTAGTCTGATTTACAGTTGCTGTTCTTCTAAAATGCTAAAATAACAGAATGAGCACAGATTGGGATTTGTTTCATTTTATTTTTGGGTCAGTTCTGTTCTGTGATCGGTTAAAATCTTTCTGTATTTTTTTTTGTAGTTTAAGATAAAACAGTAAACGGTCAACTGCCAAACCAAAATTGGGAGTAAAAGAAAGGACATGACTGAAATAGCTTGTTCGATTTTAGAAGAAAGAATTCTAGAATTAGTCAAAAATAACATTTCAATAGCATATAAGTAAACTTTTCCAGCTTTTGTTATGGAAAAAATTGACAATGTGTTGTGGTTGTGTCCTACGTAAATAGACTGGAGCCGAATGGAACATGTACAGTATATATTGTGTGTTGAGGGAGGATATGTATTTTTACTGCCATCCCTGTAGCATAATGGAGCATGTGTTCTCATGCGGGATGTTTGTCCATGTTTGTACTGCTCAGCTGTCCGTTTTTTTTTCGGAGCGTCATGCTGTTGAAAGCTCTTTGCTATTCAAATTGAGACTCCTGTTGATTTTCCTGGCAGCTTTCCAGTGACAAAACCTTGGCCTAGCCAAGCTGAAGCTTTTTTATTGTCTGATCATTAAATGTCCGTGGTAACGTCATCCCGTGCTCTACATTTCAGCTTTACAGCTGCAACTTAAAATGCGAGTGCAGGAAAGGGAATTTGTCCTGTGATTTTGGCATAGGAATATAAGGAAAGATACAGTACAGACGAGAGGAGACCAGTTGACCCATCTGTGTCTATTTGTTAATTAGTAGGTGATTGATTCATGCATCTTTTCCAGCTATTTCTTGAAGGAAACCCAGGGTTTCAGCTTCAACAACATAGCTGGATCGCTTGTTCTGTACTTCCGTAACCCATTGGGCAAAATCTCCTGTTTTCAGTTTTAACTGCATTTCCCTGTAGTGTTCACTTGTGTGGAATTCCTGGGAATTCCATGGCATCATCCAAGTCCCCTGATTGTTAGGAAACAGTAGTGAGGACCCTATGCAGAAAACCAGAATGATCTCCAGAGGCGTAGTTGATATAACAATCCGAGGTCTGAAAGCTATAGGTTAACAAGCCGGTGCAAAAGTACAAAACCAGAAGCAGAACCGTAAACCAAGAGGAAGCCGAAAGTTGAAACCAAAATGGAAGTAGCTCTAGCCAGAAAAACCCAAATACTGAGCACAGGGGAGAGTGTGAAGCAGCATTAAATAGGCTGGGGTAAATTATTATTATTATTATTGCTATTATTATTATTATTATTATTATTATTATTATTATTATTATTATTATTACTGTTATTATTATTATTATTATTATTATTATTATTATTATTAATAATAATTGCTTACACTCATTCTGGACACTCCACTCAAAGCGCTTTGCAGGTAATGGGGACTCCCCTCCACCACCACTAACATGTAGCATCCACCTGGAATCCGAGGTGGAATGAAGAGTCCTCCGGGGGCATGATGTAACACTGATGTCTGAGGGTAGAAACACTTAACTCTATGAATGAGTAATGTATCTTCCATCTGCTTTAGGGGGCCCTGGCATCTGGTGAGGTAAAAGTTAATCAACAACACATAATCAAATCTTCTCGAGATCTGACAGACAGAAGCGACTGAGGAGGCTTAGCAGGAATGGGGCCAGAGAACGCAGCAGGTACACATAAGTTGTTTGTGAAAACAAATTGAAATGTCATCTCAATTGCAGAGCAATGTGAACCCATATGATGAGCCTTTTCATACAGTTAGTGATTCTTAGAGGATATTCTCTTGGAAGATCCACAGCCAATGTTCACTTGGTTATAGAACTTCACAGACCTTTACGTCTAGCCATAACATCTTAAAAATATTAAGTACTGATATTGAACCCCTATATAAAATTCACATGATGACGATCCTGAAGTCATGATCAATTTTTTATATGACAAAATCTAAGATGGTACTGCATGTACCTGTAGTAGTGCAAGTGTAACTAAAAAATACTTGACACACAACTGTGATTATTTTTAAAGCTGTTTTTGCATCATGTTACACTCATCTCATGCTTCAACTTCAGTGTGTAATATTTGTTATGTGCAAAATAATGGTTCATAGCTCAAGAAGTACAGTATAGGTAAAAGAGCCTTGAAAGTCTGAATCAACATTTCTTTGGCAAACCGTGCAATTTTCAAGGATGGTATGATGAACTGTCTGGTGCTGAGAAGAAACCACTGACTTTAAAGCTTCTTGTAGTACTTGGAAGAAGGCCGCTAGATATTGTATTGAGACATATGCTAATATTATTTTGGGATATGTAGGATTTTTCTTCCCATTAATAAGATCATTAACTGATAAAATACCTTAAGTCCTGGCTTCATTTTATGATTCAGTATAATCATTGGCAGGAGAAAAACATAAAATTAATCATAATTAATCATGAACAGGAGAAACAAATATTTTCATTTTTAACAATCTTATGGTTTTAATCTCTTCAGAACAGATATTAATTTAAATAAACTACATTATGCACTTGATATTGTAGACCTTGTGGTTGAATTGTGTATAGCAGTTCTTTTTGCTAAAAGAAGGGTTCCCTTTTCTTATTCCTCTTCTTACAGGATGAATAAATATACTGTATTCAACATTCCCCGGTATAAAGAGTCCCCGGTTTTTCATGGCAAACCAGTTCCCCGGTTTTTCATGGCAAACCAGTTCACATTACTAAACTGGAGATTATCAGTGTTTGTCATTGACTCACCACAGTATTGCATTAAGATTTTAGATTTGGGTCTGTGGTGTTCCTGAAATAGCCAAGGAAGTTCTCCATAACTTTAATATCTGTAGAGTTACACATGGGTCAGTTTTGGTGCTTAGAAATGGAAATGTTTTTGACCATGGGGTTGTGAATCAGTAACTTACTTAACAAGTAACTTAACTTAGCAAGTTTAAATTGGAGATCCATACTCCCAGGGTTCTGAAAATATGCAAGTGTGAGAGCCCCTGATACAAAATGTGAAAAGCTAAAAAAGAAATATTAAATTGGATATGCAGTTTCAATGGGTTAATAGTAAGCTTAGTTTGCAAGATCTGAATGCTAAAGAATGCTTCATAAACTAGGTTGCTAAACTGCCCTATTGTGTATTTCAAATTGCAATATAGTTATGAATGCTGTGTGCCTCTGATATCATCAATTCTACACTGTAAAGTGAAATCTTATTCATTTCTTAGAAAAGGAAGGTTTGATATTCTTTTCCTGACATTAATGATTAACCCTGTATGATAATATAACATCTTCCTATCTTCTTAACAATATAACTTTAAGTGTGATGAAACCAACTTCATCCTTTAGAATCTTTCATTCACATTGATCAGAGTAGCAGTAGAAAAATAGTAAATAGCAGTAGCGAATGTGTTACATTTTCCAACCATATCTAACTGACTCGGTGTCGGCTGTTTTTTTCATCATAATATTATTTACTATTATCTACTTGCACTACAGAATACAGAAGTATCAGAATTACTGTACCATTTAGTGTTAGTTTAAAACAAACTGGCTAAGAATGTCAGTAGCAGACCAATTTGAAATTGTCTTTCTGCACAAAATAAAAAGAACAGAACACAGAATTTAATATTTTTGCTCTGTTTGCTTTTGTGTTTTTGTTTCTGTGATTTATTTTTCATAGCTGAGTTCATATAAATTAGGTCAGGATTGATTGTCAAGATATTGACCACTTTCTGAATTACAGAAGCCCATCAGGACAGACAAAGCTCCTCACTTCACATCTCCACATTTTTTAAACTTTTTATCATAATAACTTGCCAAACAGTCTGATGGTTGAGTCCAATGATGAAAATTTCTGCAAGCTGGAAAAAAAAGTGACAGCAAAAAATATTTGGCTAACAAAAGGCTAAATTAAAAAACAAGGTTTGGGAAAAGTATTTATTTTCATTTTCCATTGAAAGATAATCCAATGCTTAATCCAATTAAAACAAACAAATCCAATTAAAACAAAGAAAAGTTCAAAGACATTTTGTGAATGTTTTCCTCTATTATCGACAAGCAACCAATAAACTAACTTAACGTCTTTCTCCAATGTTTGATTTCACATTAAGCTTCACTTTACAGCCAACTGTAAAAGCATGATGCCAGTATTTCCTTTTTCAGTAGATCATGGGTAACATAAATGACATTAAAGGTGACAATCATTGGTAATTAAAACAATATTTGTTTACCTTATAGGTATCATTTTTCAAAAAGCACTAGAATACAACTTACGAAGCCAGCCTTTCATTCTACTTTGAGATACTATCAACGATTAGGAAATACGAACAGATCCCAGCAAGTATTGTGTCTGACTCTGAGGTTTGACAGTCTTGGGATTTAATCAGGCTCCAACTTGCTTGATTTAAGGGTTGACAACCTGGCCCATGTGTTCCAAGTATACAGTTGGTTCGACAAGCGTGCTTGAGCAAAGAACTTTGAGAAAGTCCTGTATTAAGGTCACAGGCCAACACCAGAAGAAGGCTCCACAGCCGATACATTGTGTTTCTTTTCTTCTCTTTTCAGCATGGAATAAACCTTTACTCGTTCCTTTGCGGCCTACGCATGCTGATGCAGCTCCCTACTTGAACTACATTCAGTATGCTGTTGTAGAACATTAAAAGGAAAGTATGGACAATAAGTGTTTTGTTAAAGCCTTATCATTTATTGACTAAGACAGGGAAAATTGCAGTTTGTAAGCTGCTAAAAAAAACAAACAGTTCAAGTCCTAAAAACCAGTAAAATTAGGCTGGCCCTCTGCACCCACAACAGCAGTTTGAGTTTGATCAGTCATGAAAGGAGTCAGTTTTTTATCAGTTACGTCACTACGCCACACTCAGCCCTCCTTTGTTTAGAAAGGGAAAACTGCTTGGTATTCACACTAGGGCTTACTCATGCTAGTCCAGTAAAAGGCAGGCATTCTGCTTCACTGAATGGCTTTAGCAGACTTCCGCCTTCTCCACGTAGGGTAGGAAACCCATCTGGATTTTCGCCTTGAAATGTGAGCTTGTTTACTCATGACCCGACAGCAGCCAGTACACAGGGGCTGACGTTTCAGTGCCATTTGTAGAACATAAGTACCTTCTGAGGGATGTGGAACCACAAGAAGCAAGGACACAATGTCAAAGCCTTTAAACCAAATGGTGCACCAGGTAATAAGGGCAATGTGATGCTTAGCAGTGATTGCTCACATAAAGGAACTGTAATGAATTTGTGCTGAGCTTCATCTCAGGGGAGCGAGAGTAAAATAGAGAAAGGCTTGGGGATAATGCAGAGGGCAGGTCCTAAGCTGTTTTTGCTCCTTGAGATGTCAGGCTTGTGCCTGACTCTCTTGTGTTAGGGGAATTCCAGGTTTAGTCACTCTCCTGTTTCCTCTTGCTGGGCTGATGGACTCTGGAAGCCTGCCAGCTTCACTGTTCCCCTCCCATCAAGAAAGCATAACAGCCTTTTTACCTCCTTCTGTGTATTGTCCTTGTGCTCTATAAAGCACTCAAAACAGCTCATTAGTACAGGAAAAGAGCTACAGATGGGATCAAAGTTGTAGTATCTCCAAAAGCCCTGGTCTTTACATTAGGTGTGTCAAAATCATTTGCTATGACAGGCCAGGTTTCAGTAAAATTTACTTGAAGTGCACTATACATACCATGCACTGCTGAAGTACTAGGCACGCAAGTGCACTTATTTATAGTGTTTGTATTTTTGGTGTTTGTTTTAAACGTGCCCTTTAAAATGTACATCTTCGTTAGATTCAATTTTAGCAAAACATAGTTATTACCCTATAAGTATGGCATACTTTGGTTAATAATTATGGGTTTATTGTGGTTAATAAATTTAAGCATTACTAACCATTATTTAAGTATAAACCATAGAAACCATACTGTATACAAGGAGGGCACTTCCCCTGGCTGGGACTGCAGTTGGGAACAGCACAGGACCCTGTGTGTCCAAGACTGGTACAGGAACATCACCCGGGGCACTGGTGTGTATGTGGGCTGTGAGCTGGACAAATGGGCTTGGCGGGCCGGATCCGGACCATGGACTATTTGTGACACCCTTGCACTCTAGTATAATCTCTTACACTTACCCAGACAGCACCCTCCCTGGAAGTATAAATAGGTCAGAATGTGACCATCCTTCATTGGGAAATTCTGCTCTCACAAAATCTACCACAGAATCGCTTGTCACCCACATGATCAGGTACAGCACACTACTAACATTTTATCTGACTAATACTATATGTTGCTGTTTCAGTTTCAAAATCATTTTCTCCCAGATGAATAACTGATTCCAAGATAGATAAGCAATTCTGTGGAAAATCCCATGTCCATAAATTTCGCAGGGAGTACAGAGTGCATAAACGGCCTCTTTTATTGTCCTAACAATGGCATTCACATTCAGTTATCCAGATGAACAGTTTTACAACCAGATGGAAATTGTGTGATTTTAGAAAAGGAGGACAAGGCAACATGCTTCATTTTCTGCTGGTGTCCTATTTCTCAAGCGATCTAGGCCAGTGGTGTCAAACTCATTTTCTATGGTATGCATGATTAAATAAACATCCTTCAATTCCAATTATCAAAATACTAGGTTGTATTATTTATCTGAAATGTTTCAAAACTTTGTCTTTTCACCAATACCATATTATAATAACAAGGCAATTTTTGCTATGTTATCAAATCTCTTTTTGTGATAAAAAAATCACACAGCACAGTTTCAGCTAGAACAGTATCTAACTCCCCAAACAACTCCTTGTCAAATGCGATCTGTGACATAATCAAACAGGGGCAATAAGATTGGACAGAGCTCTGAATATACATAGGGTATGGTGGGTATGTGAGACTGGCACAGTCATATCTCCAAGGGTGCCCACTTTGTGGGCTGTTCAAGCTCAGACAAGACACAGATTGAGCCCAGGTTGATGGCTCTGATCACAGGTGTCACACTGTGTATGCAATCGCACTGGCCAGATCCAGCACAATGGTCAAACATTTGATATCCCTGATGCCAGTACCATTTATTTCTTTAATATCCTCTGGACAAGTTAATATAGCATATGATGTGCTGTGGTAGAATTTGCACAGTCTGTTCAAGTGTTGATCTTTGAGATTGTGCGTGAAGGACATGTACCTATGTGTTGAAGAGCTTTCTTTTTTATTTCTGTGAAAGATATGAGTTTGATCACAATGATACTGAGTGCAAAATAGAAAACTAAATCTGCTGACTCCGTGACACTGAACACAAAATTTTTTTCTGCTTTGCAATTCTGTTTTTTCCCCATCTTGAGTGATGTTTCATGTCTAAAGATCTCTCTTTGAATAAATGAAAATGTTTTTTCCATTATTTTCAGTTGCATGTGCAAGCAGAGCTTTTTAAAGTTTTTTTCTACACTTTGTACCTTTTCTATGTATGCACTCTTGTGTGAGTTGCAGGGAATGTTTATTTTAAGCTGTCATCTGGAATTTAAGATAGCTGGCAACGCAGCAACAGTTTTGCAATAGGATACTGGCAAGAGTAATTAGGTTTCTTAGTTCTTGCATAAAAAAGTCAAGTCCTGTGGCAATACCGCATTTTCACAAATGAATGGAACTAATAAAAATGGAAAAAATAGGAATCTTCCTTTTCCATAATCTGCCCACTGCTTATTTTTCTGCCTTGCCTAAATAGCATCAAACAATGCTATCTTAACATTTTTCCTTAAGCTTTTTATTGCAAAGTGCGTTACATAATGGAACATCCCCACTTCACTCACCACTGGAAAGCAGCTCTCATTTGGGTGACACATGTCAGACGTTATGAACTAACAGCCCCATTACACAGCCGATTAGTTAGAGAAGTGAAAAATCTCCCAACTAACCGAATTAAGGAGGATCTAACAATAGGCAATACAGTGCTATGGGATTTAGAACAAATCAGGTATTTAGAACCTATGATGGCATCTCCTACAGGCACAGTGTCTAGGGCCCTGGTTTGGATTTTTTTTCCCTGGAAGTAAGAGTGAGAGTCTGCCTACAGGTCTACAAGTCCAGTTTTCCATAGCTTCTGGCTATGGGCCAAAACGTGGAAGGGCTGCTGTCAAGTAGATTTAATCTACTTTTATTTTGCAGTTGATTATCTAAATGGTCATTGCTAGCTCAGGACTATTACTACAAACATGTATCAAGAAAGCAAATCAAATAATTTAACCATGTACGGAAGCACTCCATTCTGTCCTCAAATCCCTCCAGCTCTATAAAATAAATAGGATGAAATCATTGCTTATCAAAAATCAAACTCATTGTTTTCAAGACTCTTTGAATATAGATGAGACAATATTAACATGGCCAAATGCCAGAAAAATGCTGTTTTTTGTCTCTGGTTCTGCACTAAATCATATATTTAAAGAACAATTGTCTCAGCACTTGTAACAATGGAGCCAAGAGCTTCCTATGTGACCCAGCTGTCTCAACGACTTCCCCTGCTAACAAAGGGGACAGCCGTGTGACTGTGTACCAAGTAGGTGCCAAAAACATCAAGATACCATCATCGGCACACAAGGGGATTGTTAGTAGACCAAGTTCTGACAAAGTCATTTCTAAAAAACAATCAAATATTTTAGTTTGTGGTTGTATTAGGCTGATAGCACTAGCATCTGAAATTCCCTGTTAATCTGGGAGGCTATCAATGAGATCAGGATTATTTTGTAGATTTCCTAAAGGTACTGTATTTGTGTCAGCTTTTTTCTCTGCCATTGCATTTAAAAGGCCTATCAGTAAGAGATGGTTAACTCATGTCATATAATTATGATACAGCTGATCTCTGTCCTACCAGATTGCTTTACAAAAGGGAATACAAATATGTAATAGGCAGTTTAAAAAGAACAGTACTATTGGTGAAAAATTGCTTTTGGTAAAAAAATATACAGTTGTTTTTTCCAGAATTTTCTAGGTAAATGAATCGTTAAAGAGGACGTGAAGGGTAACTATACTTGTAGGGACAAAATAGTGTATAAAGGAGATGCAGAAATACTCGATGTGATACTTCGCTGACGAATCTCATGATTCATTACTAATGAAGGTGTCACAAAGACTGCAGGTCTGAAGGGTTAAAAAACACGCTCAGTATGTCTGTTTTGAAAATTGAATTGAAATGTATTGCAAACACCAACTGTTAGAAACTGTAACCCTATTTGTAGATGGTTCTGTACTTGAGCTTCAGTTTAAATTGAAAAACCTTAGGGTGATATTAGATTCTGGCTTAACATTCGACCCACATGTGCAACATATTGTCAAAACATAATTTTTTCACCTCAGAAATATTGCTAGACTCCGCCCTACAGTATGTTATCGCTAACTGTGACTGAAAAGCTGATCAACACATTTAAGATAAGATCACTTTATTAGCCATATACAATTTCTTGCATTAGAAATTTGTCTTTTCATGTACCCTAGCTTGCTCTCAATGAGACACAAAGGCAGGGAGAGAGAAGCTTGGGGTCAGAGCGCAGGGTCAGCCATTTATATGGCACCCCTGGAACAGCTGGGGTGAAGGGCCTTGCTCAGGGGCCCAATGGAGTAGGATTCCACTGCCAGCTGCAGGATTTGAAGCGGCAACCTTCCAGCCACAGACACAGATCCTTAGTCACAGAGCCACCACCCCACCCGCTTTGTGCTTTCCCGAATTGACTACTGTAATGCTCTATTCGCTGGGATATCAAATCTACAGTATATCCAAAATTTGGCAGCCAGAATCCTGACCAGGTCTAGTGCAAGTGTTCACATTACTCCTATCCTGGAGTCCTTGCAATGGCTTCCTGTCAAATTCCATGTGGACTTTAAAATCCTCATGCTCACCTATAAGGCTCTGCATGGCTTAGCACCTTTGAGAAGTCACCTTTAAAGGCACTATATAAAATAAAGTTTATTATTATTATAGAAGGAGGTCATTTCATCAGTTCTCTGATTTACCACAGGCATCCTGCACTAATTTCTGTTCTCTGCCATGTGAAAAGCACATCACACCCTCATCATAGCCTATTTACACATTCACAAGTCAATGACAGACATATTTGATAAAAGTAATTCTATCAACCCTTTTAAATGAAGCTTTGATGTTACTCAGCCATTCAGTGTGAAGTGGTTAAACACCTCTTGCCCTTTAAGAACCATGGAATTGTAATGTGAACTGGACTAGCACTGCAGTCTTTTGCAAAAAGTAAGATGGGTTACAGATTGAAAGACCCATCAGTTCTTCTGAATTTCTCTAGCTGCAGAATCAGATCGTGACTACAGTAACCGGAAAAACACAAAGTAGCAACATTTATTTCCTTTACAAACTCCTGAACAATTATAATCTAAACAAGGAATTGTATTAAATATTTATGACTGATAATTCCATGCATGCCTTAATAAGGTCAACGAACACGTCCTGCATTGCTATATTAGCTTTTGTACATATCCTTAATCCCAGCTATTTAAACATACATAAAAATATTATGTAGTAAATAAAGTATCTGTGCTGCATAGGGGAAGCTATCTTTGAAAAAAAATCTGAAATGCGCATCAGGAGGTTTTAATATCTTTAAATGATATTTTACAGTACATGTGGTTTTGTAACTGATTCTAAATGTTTAGAGGCACATTCAGCACAATAACAGTATCTGTCTGAAAAAATTAAGAAATGATCTCTGTGCTTTTCAGTTCTAGAATGTGGAGGCTGATGTTTCAAATATTACAAATGCATGCAACATTTTCGTTTAAGATAAAGCTGACACTGACACATAAAAACAGATTACCACAGAAACTCTTTTGCTGTGCATGTCTGAAAAAAAATCACGAGTGACAAACGTCTAAATGTGCTAAATGTCTTATACCAGCTGTGTTCTCAAGCAGCCAAACAATTCAATAAAATATTTACTAAGGCAACCTGACACTATAATAGACCAGTGTGTGAAAGAAGGAAGGAGGGAAAACTGTCTCACCCCTTTGGAGAGATATGGGGGTGACTACACAGCATACACATATATATTTTGTGCCATCATGCAAAGTACAGTATGTTGAAACACCTGTGTAAAAACACAGTAAAAGCACAAACCCGTATACAAAGGAAAAGTTTCAGAAGGGAAGCAATAAGTATTTAGTGGCAAAACAGAGTGTGTGGCACCCAAATTTCAAGTCAATTCTTTGTATTACTGTATATTCAGTAAGCATAATAGACACAGGTATCATTGTGCATGTATGATGTTTCGATAAATAAGCAGACACATCTCTAACAGCTACAGTGCAGAGAACTTCCAACATAATTATGGGAATTACATTTTCTTACCATGATACCCTTATTTAATCAAAACTGGCGTTTTCTTAAGTATAGGTTTATATTTACCTATTCAATACTTTATAAGATAGTGTAATAGTGTAAACAGAAAACAAGTTGGTAATCAGTGTATGTGAAATAATAAGTGAACCTCTAATTTACTTAGCTCAATAAATGGAGCAATTCAAATCACACGGTTACATAATTTGGGTAGACAATTTGAGTTTTGTCTTCACCATACAGATTAATGAAAACAACATTCTACACCCCAAAGAGATTTCAGAGGACTTCAGAAAAAGAGTGATTGGAGCCCATCAGTGTAGAGAGGGTTTCAAAACCATTTCAAAAACATTCACGACGCCATCCATCCCCTGTCAGACAGTCCACAAATAAAAAATATGCTAGACCACAGCAAACCACCCGGTCCTGTTCGTTATGCCAAGATCTTCCCAAGAGCAAATCTGATCTAGGATGTTACACAACCCAAAGTAACATCTAAGGATGTGCAGGCCTCTCTCACTGTGGCTAATGCCAGAGTTCAGGCCTCGACCATCAGGAAAAGACTGAATGGGAATGGTTTTCATGGAAAGATAACTAGAAAGAAACTCTTTCTAAAAAGAAAACTGCTATTCATCTCAAATTTGGTAAGAAAAACCTGGACAATCCACAAGATGACTGGAGGTATGTTCTCCGAACAGACAAGTCAAAAGCTAAACGGTGAGAATTGTACAGAAGAGACTATAATGAGAATTGTTTTGGATGGCAAAACCCCCTGTCTTCCAACAGCATAACCTCATGCCAACCGTCAAAGCATGATGGTATCATGGACTGGGGCACCTTTGCTGCCTGGACCTCTTGCTATCGTTGATAGAACCATGAATTTGCCTTTGAATCAGCAAAATCTGGAGTAGAAAGTCATGCCATTCTTTTTTTCAGCTGATGGTGAGTCAATTTGGGTTGAGTTCACTTTTTATCTAAGAGTTCACTTTTTATTCACATGAAGATACTTAAGTATTGATCATTTTGTTGAAAAATCCCAATATATGTCCTTTTGCTATATACAGTTTTTAATCAGGTTATTTCAATAGTTTATTAAAACTTTTATTACAATATCATTTTTAAGTGTTAGGTTTAGAATGTAAGAGAATGTGGACCAACATAAGGGGTTCATAGTCTTTGTCTAAGTATTCTACCCCAAAATAATTCAAACCTTAGAGACTAAATAAGGCTAGTACTGGGACAGGAAAATATGCTATTATAAATACTAATAATGTTTTAATAATTATAACATTATGCTATTGGACAAATAGGTGTGACTCCTCCTTCTGTGCTAGGAATTCCAGGACATCTCGCAAGAATATGCTGTCAAAGATCACAAACCATTTCTCTTCTTCTCTCTCATTAATGTCACCAGCATACTTTTGGATTAAAAAGAGTTTAACATCAGTCTCATGGCATTGCACAGAACAGGTTATGAATATGCTGTGCCTCCTTTCAGTACTTCTGCTTTCAAATTTCTGTGGTTTGTATGACCCTGCCAGCACTTCTTTCGGTTAATTTTTCTCTCAGATTTTTCAGTAGGTTCTGCTTTCGTGTTCTACAACCTCATCAGCGCAGTCCAAACCACTGGCTCCGAATATTTGCCTATAGATAATGCTCTGCGATACACGAGCTTGATTCTAACGGGTTGATGTAACAACAGAAAAGGTTTGTGCAGCAGTCACAACAGAGAAAATACCCCACCCCCAGTAAGAACAAGACAGATGTTTTCTAAATATATTTAAGGGGTTACACAGAGACCCCTTTTCTATTAAGCTAGAAAATATTAGCTTAATACTAACACTGCTGGAGGCTTTGAGTAAATTGTTGATGCTTTTAAGACATTGTACAACTAAGACTTTTACATTGTAGTGTTTGGGCTGCATATTTCTAAACCATAAGTAATACCATTATAATCCACTTTGCCGCTTTGTATTTGAATGTAATTTGGAACACTGTCATCCACCATCTGTCACCATTCTGGGACTTTTTTATTGTAACATACGGTATGACTGGCTTGTTCTCTAGGTGGGTTAGTCAGAGTAAGACCAACTGGCTGTAGGTCCACTGTCAGGTAGAAGAGTAGTATATGAAATAAATGGAAGTAGATTTCATGTGCTTTGTGAAAAAGTGGTTGATTTAAATCAAGAACAGAAAAAGTTTGGCCAGTGGTTACAGAAAAGAAACTAGCACAGTGACTGCCAGCACTGGAGACTAGGGAACTGGGACAATTAAGATTCTTACTCATTACTCATTGTAATTACTCATTACTCATTCTTACACTAAAAAAACTCAGCCCCCTTCCACTCTCATTATTATACATTTTACATTTAAGTTGTGTCTATGATCAGCCAGCATTTTGTGATAAAAAAACATATTTGATTTTAAAGGTCATTTTATAATTTTAATCCAATAGCTACTGTACCTTTAATCCCAAAAGAAGGCTAGTTTTATTTTTTATAAGGTGACCTTTTGTATGATTAATTGGGCTTTAATTTTTTAGCCTTTAATGGGCTATTTGAGTACAAGAACTAGAGTTCTAGAATTCTAGTGCTCATTCCCATCAGTAGATTTAGCAAGTTACTTCTTTTTGTATAAATTATCCTGCCTCTGCTTTGCTGGAGCAAATTAGCTCTTTTATGGGATGTTGCCTTGGATTGCTGGTTAAACACTGAAAAAAAAGTAGTGATCTCCATTACTGAGAGCAGTAAGTACATGAAATGACATGATGCAACTGTGGCTGCACTTCTCTCCCTCTTCTGCTCTTTAGAAAGATGATATTTTTGTCGCAAAGCATAAGAGAAACCACTTCCTTCACAACGTGGGTGACACATCTTAAAAAAACACAATCTAAACTACACCTCCTAGTTCCTTTATTAACACCAACAAATGAAAGCTGAAATGGAGCAACAGAACAGCATGTGTGGTTTTAAGAGCATGTTTACTTTTATCAAACAGCGCCATTTTACTTTTATTATAAATCTGTACTCTATTATTAATGTGCTAACATGATACCATCAGGTTTCGTAACACTAAATACTTTGCATTATATATCAGATGTTGGTGACTAATTTTTTGTAATGTATTTGACCGAAACTTTAAACATGCTTTATAGTGTACACATTTTACACAGCTCTTATTTTAGTAGAAAAATCAGAGTACAAAGCCTCACCAGAGAGCTCAACAGCAGTGCCGCACCCATGATGATCTAGATAGGAGAGCTTGCCACACTGCTGCCTATTTACTTACACTCTCTCCCTCTTAACCTGAATTAAAAACAACTAGATCTTATCAAAATAGAACATTTCTCTAAATCACAGAATTCGGTAATTGATTTGCACCAAATAATAGCTGTGAATATGCAACACAACAACTTTGAGCAAAATAATGACAGGCTAATCATAAGCATCTTATTGACATCACTGCAGGCTCACAGCTGAATTACCCTGTTTCCATGATTGCTGACAGTTTGAATATACAGTATGCAATATTCTGAGGTATGAAAAATAATATAAAAAGGGTCTGAATGTACTACCCACATGAAGTTACATGACACTTGTGTCAGAGTATTGGCATACAGTAAGTGGAGGTGAACGCAGAGGAAATGGTGACACCACAGGTACCCTGCTCATGGTCAGGAGAGGATGTGAGCACAGCTGCCTTCCTCAAAAGAATAAGCCCCAAGGGGACAACTCTGTGCACCCAAACAAAGCTAAGGCCTTTGAAAGGTAGAAAGAAACCGGAGCACCATCCAAGACCCCGCACAAACATCACAGACAAGCACAAGCACCAAACCACATTGGGCCTGCCAGGGAACAGTGCTAACCTCAATGCCACCCATTTTCTTAGCAGCAGATCTGAAGATTGGCATGTGCAAAAAAACACAGAAAAAGAAATGAATGAATGGGCACATTTTTGGCCACGTCTGCAGTGAGCACAAGCCTGTTTAAATTTGGAAAAAGGAACTGAGTTGGCAATCCACAATAGTATTTATATGGGGATCTGGTACATCTGTGATTACATGGTTCCTGACATTCTTAGTTATACTGCAGCAGCATGTGTGTATAGGAAAACGTCCTGTGTTTGTGTTAACTTCTCAATTTCGTAAGTTGTTTTACCTGAGCAGTGTGCCTTTTCAAAGATATACTGTATGAGATACTGTATATGAGGATTTTCATTTTGGATTTTTGATGAGACTTACATTGCATTGCACTTTTAAGTGGGTGTCAAGCTGGCACCAGTTTTAATTTGCAGAAATA
Organism: Lepisosteus platostomus; assembly: GCF_059453375.1. Taxonomy (NCBI): domain Eukaryota; kingdom Metazoa; phylum Chordata; class Actinopteri; order Semionotiformes; family Lepisosteidae; genus Lepisosteus; species Lepisosteus platostomus. The sequence goes on from NC_142623.1 coordinate 18,354,715, forward strand.
ATAAACTGATGTAGACTAGCTTGTTACTATATAAGGTTTGCGGGCACCTTTTTGTTGTAGCTGTAATGCTCCTGGTATGTTCTAGAACTCGTTGTACTAAAAATGCCAAATGTTTGTCTTAACAATGTTATAAGCATGTTTGTATGTCAAGATACTGCAAATAGACTGTCAATATGGACAGAGTAATTGAGCTGACACACTATTAGTCATTGCTCTTAACATAGCATGTCTTTTGTAGCTTATTATTATATAAGTTCCTAATTCATTAACATATGTCATCTGTTCAGAGGAAATGACACTAAAATGATCTCCAGGGTGACTAAAAACTGAGGGGAAAACTGAGATTCGAGTGTTGAAGGCAGCTTTTCAAGGTAATGAAGACTAATTTTTGTGGTTGAGAATGTCCACTGTGAAGCTTCAGATGGGACTACAGAGGTAAGGGAATTTAAGAAAGGTGAAAAAAGACAGCAAAGTCACTTGTTTGGTTAGGGTTAGGTTAACCCTCACTTATCAATGTCATGAACTTTACAGCATGGAATTAACCTTGTCTCTTTGCAGCTCTTGAAATACTTGTCCAGCAGTACCTTGATAAGATAAGATAAGATCACTTTATTAGCCATACTTTATCTCAGTGCAGCTTTCTATACAGTAAATCACAAGATTCTGATCCACCGACTTGAAAACCGGGTAGGTCTTTCAGGGATGGTTCTAGAATGGGTTAAATCTTATTTGATGAATAGACAGTTTTTTGTTGCTTTGGAAAATCAATCATAAAAAAAATGTGACATTTCTTGTGGAGTTCCTCAGGGTTCCATTTTAGGACCTCTGCTCTTTTCGTGATATATGTTACCATTAGGTTATGTAATTGGGAACCATAGGATCAATTTTCATAATTATGCCAATGATATACAACGGTATATCTCTATTCCATCTGAAGATCAAAACTCCAACAACAGACTAATTGGCTGTGTGTTAGATATTTCTCAGTGGATGTCCCAAAATTTTCTACAGTTAAATCAAGACAAGACTGAAATATTGACATTGGGTACTAAAATTCAGAAGGAACTCTTGCAGCATAAATTGGGCACTTTTGCTTCATGTGTTGAAGTACAAAACCTGGGTATAATTCTAGATTCTGATCTTGGTTTTGTCCCTCACACAAATAAGTTCTATCATTTAAGAAACATTGTGAAAGTTAGGCCTTTTTAATCCCAGGGCAATGCAGAAATACTTGTCCATGCATTTATTAATTGTCAGGGATCCGGCAGGTAGTTCTCTGAGAATCCTGTGCGTAGCTGAGAACTCTGCAGGATGCAGAGGCAAACAATCCAAAATCGTAATCCAAAGGGCGAGATCAAAAAGGGAAAAGTCAGGTCCAAAAACCAAGAAAGCCAACAAGGAAATAACGCACACTAGAAAACTCTAAGAGGCTGGTAATGGTAATGGTAATGGTTGAGATGGGTTGGGTGTGTGAGGGAACTTTAAATACTGAAGGGAGAGGAACGTGGTTGGATAATTGGTTCAGGAGTGAGAATCTGTGGAATCAGGTGCCTGTGAGAATGTGATGGATTCAGTTAGGAATTCGAGCGTGAAACTGGGTTTGGGAATGTAGCGGGCTTTGCGAGTGCAAGTGCGAGACGTGACATTAATAGTAGAATTGATTATTGTAATGCCCTGTTTAGTGGGCTTCCCAAGAAAACAATAAATCCCCTACAACTTGTTCAAAATGCAGCAGCATGGATCCTAACAAAAAACGAAAAAAAGAAACAAACACATATCACTCCTGTTTTGAAAGAACTTGACTGGTTACCTGTATTATCTAGGATATACTTTAGAAAATTATAGTTATTTTACTTGTTTTTAAAGTTCTAAACGGCTTAGCACCTGTGTACCTTACTAAATGTCTGTCTTTATATGATCTGTAAATACAGAGGCTGCTTTTTGTTTTTATGCTTCAAATTATGGAATTCACTACCACTTTTTATTAGGCAGTCAAGCTCGGTACATTGTTTGAAAAAACATTTGAAAACATGTCTTTTTTAATTGAGCTTTTAGTTAAAATGGTTCTTTGTTCTTTCTCTTTCTCTTTCTTTTTTATTTATCTTTTATTGTTCTTAATTACTACTTTCCTAATTTTTATTTATTTCTTTTTCAAGCATAAATTGACCTTTATGCTGTTTTACTGTATGATTGTACTGAAAGTATATCTCTTAATTAAAAAAAAATTACGCTTGGTTTGTAAAACACTTTGAGCTTCTCTTTGTATGAAAGGTGCTCTATAAATAAAGTTTCTTCATATTATATATAATTTCCTGCATTAGGAATTTGTCAAATTTCACATACCCCAGCTTGCTCTCCATGAGACACACAGGTGGGGAGAGAAGCTTGGGGTCAGAGCACAGGGTCAGCCATTTATACAGCACCCCTGGAGCAGCTGGGGTCAAGGGCATTGCTCAGGGGCCCAATGGTTTGACTTTGACTTTATGACTGTGAGCTGACCTAATATTGACATGGCAGAGGATGCTTCCCATATGTTGCTTTCCAAAGAGACTAATTTTCTACATCAGGCTGGGAAACATCTAGCTGGATAATGACTGCATTGTGTGAAATGTAAGCTAAAGATAGAACTTGTAAAATAAAGCCCAATTCAGAAATCACAAATGCATGAAGGAGATGGAGAACGTAAATGATAGTTAAATATCAGGAAACACATTGACAGATGTTTAAAAAAATCAGGTGTTTAAAGAGTGGTACAATGGACCAGAGCAGAAAACAGTGAAAGATGAGAAAAAGTGCATGTTCTTATTAATAAGACCAGTGGTCTTTCTGGGTGTGGTCATTCTTGGATATTACATATTTTCTGATGCCTTTGTGGTCTAACCAATCAGAACAGACATCGGGAATGAATATTTCCTTTCCAGAATACAGTGGAACCAATCCCCTGTGACTCATGGACCTAACATCTGCATGCTTCTTATGCCTTTCACTCTTTCTATGTACTGTATAATGTACAGGGCCTCGCAAAAGTATTCATCCCTTTCCATTTTAGTGAGTTTCAAATGATGCTCACACAATTTTTGAAAGTGGATATTTTTAACCGAAACTTGAGCACCTTCAAGAGTGAAAGAGCCTAAACATCAGCAAACAACTGCAAGGAAAACTTAAAAACTGTATCCTGCTTATAATTATTTACTGAGGTGCTTTTCAATCTTTGCATGGGTTTATTTTTTCCGTGCATTGGCTGGAGGTATTTGGCATATGGAAGGGAGAACATGACAGCCACAGGGCAAGAAAGATTTTGTATTTGTACATTTCCTTGCGGTTGTTTATACATTGTCATTGGTTACCTTCAATTAAGATTGAATACAAAAAAAACAATGGATCACATAAACTGTCCTATTTTAAGTATGTGATATAAACACTGCAAGAATTTCTGGTAGTTGAGCAACACTGTTTAAATGCCAGCATTGTGTTCCAGTTCATGGCATTGCAGTAACTATCGCACACTGATTTATTGTGGGAAAACAAGGCTGATGAAAGCCATCTTGATTTTTTCCTTTCTGAAAGCTGTCAGACAGAAGCCCATGTGTTTTCACTTTGGATGCTGCTCTCTTTTTCTTCTTCCTTGTTGTGGAGGCAGCTGTTTCATTTTGCACTGATCGCCAATCTGTCCTAGAGAAGAACGTTTTTGTACTTGCAGGATTAAGCCTCCTTTAGTGGAAACTTCTTTTTAGCACAAAGACACAAGGCCATCTTTCCAATAGTGTCTTAAAGGACATGTTGAACCAGTGACTAGAATAGGAAACTAATCCAGGAAGTTGAAAACAAAATCATTCCTATCTACAGAGATTGCATCCAGTAATATATTATTACACTGCCTGTCTATGTTTGTCATTGAGTTAGCATTTAAATGGAATTGAATACATGTGAGGTTAATATACTGGAATGGGAGAGCTCAACAGAAAATCAAATTATTGCTGCAAGTAGTGTTGATGAACCATCAGGTGACACTCTTCCCTGGAGCGCTTTTCCAAACCAGTGCCCCAGTATGGTCACAGATGACAGTGCAGCAGGAGGTGTCATCCTTCAGATGAGACCTTAACTCAAAGTCATGACTACTTGAGGTAGTCAACGGTCTGTGGGATTTCACTTAAAACTTTTACATAACACCCCTTGCTTAAAGGTTCTCTGATTAAATTAAACTTAAGACTTGCTCAGTAAGGCCTCCCTAATGTCCTCCCATAATTCAACAAACTGAATTCCTTACTTCTCCATCTGCTCTGTAGCAGGGCTGCTGGCTCAGAGCGGATACTGTCCAATTGGGTACTACACATGAACTGGATGAAGCAGGACTGGTCCAGAATATACAGTATACAATTCTATGAAATCCTTATGGTTGTGCATTGCTATTTGAATATGTATAAATCTGTTAACACCGGGTTGTTAACAAACCCTGTGCAGGTCTCGAGAAGTCCGAAAGCTAAGGTATCCAAGACGGGTGGTGAAGAAGAGTGGTTGGTAATTCCAAGCGAGGCCAAATCCATGCAGTCAGAACGAAGTCAGGCAAACAAATCCGAGAGGGGCAAGACAAGAGAGAGGTCGCAAGAAATCCGAAGCCAAAGAGTCATAGGTGAGGGGAACCAGACAAGGTAGAGAGGGTTACAGGAAAGGAGGACAAGTCAAGGCAAGCTCAGGAGGCAGATGAAATCCTAATACCAAACACTGGTAGCAGTGAGCAGAGGGTTTAAATAGTGGTGGGGAAAAGTGTGGAATGAAGATTGAATAATTTGGAGTTAATTGGTGCCGGCTGTGCTTGTAACAAAATCAACAACAAATATAAACTCCATATTTAAATGGACGGATTAAAACCAGGATCTGCCATCTGTTAGTCCAAGAGTTTGCTCCTTTTTTCACCTGTGCAGGATTCTGAATAGCATGCATGAATACTGACCTAGTACCTGACATTAATACTTTAATGCATAATGTATGAAGAAGCTCCATCACTGTATGTAATTATATACAGTATAATAAGAATCTTATATCCATCCCCATAAATCAACTTATTAAATGCCCTTGCTCACAAATATTGCAAAAACCTTTATGGTAAATAGCTAGAGATAAATATTTGCTTTTGTGCAAGACGATCACAGCAATTAAACAAAGCTGAATAATGTTTGTAGGTTTGCTTGCACCAAATTGCTATGAGCTTGGCAACTCACTAAATGTGGTTTTTAATGTGCTATAACTATCATTTGGAGTCTAATCTGTTTCATTATACCAGGAACTAAGCACAAAGATGATGAGACTGAGACTGGTGTCAAAAACTTGATTAATTTCTCTTTCCTGATCCTTATCCTTCTTTTAATTGTTTAGAATGATTGTGCCAGGAAAAAGCCAGCAGACCTATTAATCACAATGCTGATATGATTCCAAGAAATCATGGTACAAGAACTTCTCTTGTACCATGGGATGTTGACCTAAAAGATAATTCAGTTTCAAGCGATCAAACTGTTAAACAAGCCAATCATTTTGACATGCAGTGATGAATTAGCAATTAGTCTGGCAGTGGCAGCCAGTGGAATTACAGAAAGCTTTTGGAACTCCATTATCTTGGTAAAGGATTTTAGTAATCCTGGATTATGCAAAAGAATCAACACAACAGCATAATGTGCGCCAGTGCTGTTTAATCAAATCATTGTGTCATTATGCTGAATGGCAGGAGTTCGAATGAAGCTCTCTGTGGATCCTGACAGTGTAGTAAACAGATCTAGCTTTTTTGCCACTAAACTGAGTGTGATGCAGGTTTGGGAGTATACTGTAAGCTTAATCAGAGACTTCTGGTAGATGAGATGTGCAAGTCCTTTCTGTGGATTTCTCATGTCTGTCCTGAGCTCTTTCTCTGAACTGTTCTCAGACACACTTCAGTCTCAAGATCAAATTGATTGCTTTGAGAGCCCTTAAGGCACGTTTTATTAAAATGTTAAAATCTCCATAACTTGTTGCCATTTATTTTAAAGCACTGCTTACCAAAACTCAGCAATAAGAAGCTATATAATTTTTCTTAAACTTGCAGGGACTTTCCTAGATTTCCAGCACTTACAGTATGCGTTTTCACAAGTGACACAACCAGTACTTACTGCATTGATTGCTTGTTTCCCATTGAAGATAGCAAGAATACTGACTTTAAAACATCCATTTAAATTATCATTGTTTTAAGGTGCATTATAGAATAGGAAACACCTCTGAACTCCAGCATATGTAACACTGCTGCGTATGAAAGATTTTGTTATTTGTCTAAAAGCATCTGTTTAAAATATACAGTACTGAATATGTTTTATATAACATTCAACCACATACTTAAATCAGAGCACAACAAAAGTTTTCTTTTGTTTAGGGATTTTGTCCAAAAAAGTAAATAAAAAGTGTAAAAATAACCAGCAAACAATCAAATCAAGTGCAATAATAGGTGACTGTAAGGTTGTTTTGTGCATTTCAGTATTGTATATGACTAACCGCACTGCACCGCAGAATGGTTTTATACAGGTTGACATGGCTTGTGGTCGGAGCCTTAACTCCACACAACTGTTCTTAAGCCTTCATTTTGAAAGCTTTTTGCTCTGACTTCCTCTCTGCATGACAACAGCCCATTGACATTGCAGGCCTGACTTGTTTACGCCAGAAACCGTACTGAATGCAATCAAGTTGACTGCTGTTGATGGGGGAGAAGAGTTTTAGATTGCTAAAATTTTCCTCTTTGGTATTTCCTCATTTCACTAAATTTGCTCAAAGCCCTTTAAAGCACGTACTTATAAAGTAAAACGTGATGAAGACTGCTGAAATATTTCAGTGGGTGCAAGTGTTTCATGGAGGTTTGATGCTTGCAGACAGCAGTGTTAACCACCTTGTAGCCTTAACTCAGAAGTTAAAAAACAGGGCAGTTTTCAGCTGCGAGTGGTGTTGGTGGGAAAATAGGCAACAACATTACTTTTGGGCAAGAATTTCCAAAACCTATGCCCAAGTGTGGTGACAGTGCACATTGTTGAATTAGGATTAGACATTTAACAGAGGTCCTAATGAGCTTGAGCCTTAAAGATCCCATACAGTGCCTTGCGAAAGTATTCGGCCCCCTTGAACTTTTCAACCTTTTGCCACATTTCAGGCTTCAAACATAAAGATATAAATTTTTTATTTTATGTGAAGAATCACCAACAAGTGGGACACAATTGTGAAGTGGAACGAAATCTATTGGATTTTTGAAACTTTTTTAACTAATAAAAAAATGAAAAGTGGGGCGTGCAAAATTATTCGGCCCCTTTACTTTCAGTGCAGCAAACTCACTCTAGAAGTTCAGCGAGGATCTCTGAATGATCCAATGTTGTCCTAAATGACTGATGGTGATAAATAGAATCCACCTGTGTGTAATCAAGTCTCTGTATAAATGCACCTGCTCTGTGATAGTCTCAAGGTTCTGTTGAAAGCGCAGAGAGCATCATGAAGACCAAGGAACACACCAGGCAGGTCCGTAATACTGTTGTGGAGAAGTTTAAAGCCGGATTTGGATACAAAAAGATTTCCCAAGCTTCAAACATCCCAAGGAGCACTATGCAAGCGATCATCTTGAAATGGAAGGAGTATCAGACCACTGCAAATCTACCAAGACCTGGCCGTCCCTCTAAACTTTCAGCTCAGACAAGGAGAAGACTGATCAGAGATGCAGCCAAGAGGCCCATGATCACTCTGGATGAACTGCAGAGAACTACAGCTGAGGTGGGAGAGTCTGTCCATAGGACAACAATCAGTCTTACACTGCACAAATCTGGCCTTTATGGAAGAGTGGCAAGAAGAAAGCCATTTCTCAAAGATAGCCATAAAAAGTCTCGTCTAAAGTTTGCCACAAGCCACCTGGGAGACACCCCAAACATGTGGAAGAAGGTGCTCTGGTCAGATGAAACCAAAATTGAACTTTTTGGCCACAATGCAAAACGATATGTTTGGCGTAAAAGCAACACAGCTCATCACCCTCAACACACCATCCCCACTGTCAAACATGGTGGTGGCAGCCTCATGGTTTGGGCCTGCTTTTCTTCAGCAGGGACAGGGAAGATGGTTAAAATTGAGGGGAAGATGGATGCAGCCAAATACAGGACCATTCTGGATGAAAACCTGTTGGAGTCTGCAAAAGACCTGAAACTGGGACGGAGATTTATCTTCCAACAAGACAATGATCCCAAACATACAGCAAAATCTACAAAGGAATGGTTCACAAATAAACGTATCCAGGTGTTTGAATGGCCAAGTCAAAGTCCAGACCTGAATCCAATCGAGAATCTGTGGAAAGAGCTGAAAACTGCTGTTCACAAACGCTCTCCATCCAACCTCACTGAGCTCGAGCTGTTTTGCAAGGAAGAATGGGCAAGAATTTCAGTCTCTCGATGTGCAAAACTGATAGAGACATACCCCAAGCGACTTGCAGCTGTAATCGCAGCAAAAGGTGGCTCTACAAAGTATTAACGCAAGGGGGCCGAATAATTTTGCACGCCCCACTTTTCATTTTTTTATTACTTAAAAAAGTTTCAAAAAACCAATAGATTTCGTTCCACTTCAAAATTGTGTCCCACTTGTTGGTGATTCTTCACATAAAATAAAAAATTTATATCTTTATGTTTGAAGCCTGAAATGTGGCAAAAGGTTGAAAAGTTCAAGGGAGCCAAATACTTTCGCAAGGCACTGTATGTGAACCATGTGGTCTATGCACAGGAGTATTAGTGTTAACCCTGGTGTCCTGGCTAAAATCTACCGAACTCTGGGCTTAGCAATATCCAGGCTCACTGAATTTTCCCCTCAATTCAATTTGTGAAGAATTTCTCACTCCTGTGCCTGATGAGCTGGGTAGATAGGATTTCATGAGTAAAGGACTTCAGTATTGATTAGAAGTGCTATAAAATGAATTATTACTATTCACTCCTTTTCAAATGACTGAATACAGGCATTAAGTCAAAAGAATAACATTAAACCATTAAAGCCAACTCCACATTGTTAGCGTGTTCTCTGGATAAACAAATCTACAGTATATACAGTATATACTGTATATAATTAATTAAAGCTTGTTAGTACAAGATTATATATTTTTCTGATTAAATCTGAAATTCAGTTTATGGAGGAAGGTGTGATAAGACTTACATTATTAATGCACTGTATTGGATCTGGCCTCATTACAGATTAGATTATTTGATGGGAAGAGTTTATATGTCTTTGAAAGCTGGCTGCAGAATAGTTGCAGATATGTACTGTCAAGGGTACTAAGCAGATGCTTTTCTTCATTTCTCTTGCTGAGAATAAACAATTCTTTGGCTGCTATGGTGCTCCACAGTTTAAAAGACAAAAAATATCTTAGTTGGTGTGCCAAGTTTCCAGAACCGATCAAAGTATGGAGGTCTTTAACATCGGAGCTCTGTGACTGAGATCTCATATTACACTCTCTAGTCTAGGCTTCTTTATTCCCCCTTGTTAAATAGCAGGGTTGGAAAAATATATAAACTGGAGATGGAAACTACAGAGGCCAGAGGAGAGTTGGACTGGGAGGAGGTTCATGATGTGTGGCATAATTGCAGGGAAGAGCAATGGAATAATTGGTCATTTTCAATCTGAAAACATTGAGTCATTTAAGATTCGGGACAAATATTGAAGAATGGCTTCATGGTTCTTATTTTGTGACACAGAATCCCCAGCCTGGACAAAAATAGTGTTGTGAACTGTGACATTATCAATACAAGCTCACCATCATCCATATTAAGCAGTAATGTGGTTTGCAGCTTCTAGAATATAACCTAAAATGCATGCCAGTTTTAAACTGAAGCTCATTTTATTTTATATGGTTCACTTGACATTGGTATTTTGTTGACACACTTGCTAGTAATCCCCACTAAGGAAAAAAACACCTTTGGTAAATAATGCAAAAGCCTTATCTAAGGAAAATAAGAGCTTAGTTAGCTATTTATAAAGTGTGTACTAATGTTTGTCTTTGAGTGCAGGTCAGATTGTGCTTGTAAAATGACAGACTTTTTAACAGCATAATGGATTACACATTAACTATCTGGAAACATTTTGATATTTGTAGGATGGGCCTCTTGTTATTTAAACCTTTTTTTATTTTCTTTCATGCCGTACAGCTGTTGTTTCCTTATTAGGTCTCATAATACTGTAAGCGTGGCATAGCTATACTTCCACCAGTGAAAGGGGTGTATGTATCTTTCAATTAACATTTTTCACTTTTATGGTCTTTTTAAAGACCCAGCAAGTCACTATGAATTGCTGGGTCTTTAAAGTTGCTAACTTTGGCTTTGAAATATGAAGTAATTCTAATCATGTCTTTTCAGATTGATCTTCTTTTCAGCATTATGAAACAAGTACAGCTAACATCACCATAATTTAAAGCCCTTCCTAGTTCTTAAAAAGCACTCTAGCCCTTCAAGGCACTCCTTCTACAATATTTAGCTAATATCTCTATCTTGTTAGGGCTTGATTTAAGGTGAGATGCCCCATGTTAAAAGAAACTATTTAGTATTCCCTTTTTATAAGAGAACAAGGTAAAATAATAGTGAAGTAAATTCTCACATTTTTACTCTAAGGGAAGTCCTTTGTAGTGGGGCTGCTGGAGCAGAATGGTTGCTGTGTGTCAACCTGACGTTTCTCAATGAGGTCTCATGATTTTTTGTCTTTTGCTTTTCAGTGCTGGATAATGTGGGTCCCTAAATGTTAAAAAACTTTAGCATGAAAAGCTCTATATACAGTAAGTCCAGGAATTTTAAACTTTTGCAAACCCTCCATTTCCTGATCAGCAATGACTTAACTGCGGCCTTCACAGGACTAGCTTTGATACGACTCCTGTGCCATGTATTTATTTGATTTTCTACAGCTTGAAACAAGGATGCTTGGATTTATGCACATTCTGTATCTCCTCACCCCCTTCCTCTTTTCCACTAACTTCCTTAAGATTAATTCACCTGTTTTACAAGTGGGTAGCATCACAATATACAGCATATAATACACCGGACTTCTGACCTTATTTGTTAATATAGTGTGATCTGTTTAGATGTATGAGGGATGTTTTTTCTGTACTATATGTTTGAACAGTATGTACACTATGTATGAAGGATGTTTATTAATGTACTGTACCCAGCAGCACAAATTACTGTAAGTTCCTTGTGGAAAAATAAAGTTCTTCTAAAGTGTCTAAAAGTTAATACCGACGTCAACCCTAAGCAAAGTCTAAAGATTAGTTTCCTTATTCTTGGAGCATTTTTTCTTTTTCTAACTGTTCAGAATGGGGCAGCTATCATAACTATATGTATTGAGCAATGTCCTCAATAAAAAACAAAAGACATAAGGAGAAAACAGATTCTTGACTGTCAGATGAATAATCTTTGTGCTGAGCTGTTTTTCTTCAGAAATGGAAAACAAAGTATATTTCAAGAATTTTTTGCAATCTTTCAGAATTCATGTTTCTTGTACAGAGCCTTGTTGGATTCAAACTTGCCAGTATACTGTATGAGTAATGAACCTCATAGAAGAGTAAAACTGATTAAGTACAAAGGAGCAATTCATCACTCATCTGTTTGAGTTAACCCCAAGCAAGCAAGTTTGCTAAACTCTTAATGCAGACCAACCAAAAAGGTTTACATTTTAAGCTTAAAAAAGAGAACTTGAAAGCCAAAAGCTGGGGCCAGATCTTTTCCTGAATGGCATTCATTCTCTAACAAGCAGCATTAGAAGAATCAGCACACAATAGCAGTGCTGCAGAATCTCAGACACTTTGGCAACCAGTACGATGTTTATGTGGCTGGCCTAAAAATGTGATGGAAATCAATGACACTTTTTTCAACTACTTTAACTTTTTATTACATAATTGGAGCAAATAAAATCAAGCTATTGACAGCCCCAGATCATATATTGTTTGCCACCATGCTACCACTCTGGAAAAGTCAGTATGGAAATGAGTTAGAAAAACAAATTTTGTAATCGGAAGTCAGAGAAGAGAAAGAAGAGACATCAGAGAAGGCAAAATGACACCAGCATTGCTTTCAACGGAAGCCTGGGGTTGAAGAAAACATCTGGCGAGGTACATTTGGAGAAAAACAAAAATCAGTAAAAGGAAACAGAAAAAATGATTTTGTAGGGACAAATTTATTTTGTGCTTCAAATCCTAAAAGCAGCTTGTTGAGTAGAAACTTTAAGCAACTAAAGAGCTTGAATCATTTAATGTGTAGATCTTACCTAATCAATAACAAAAGCTATAGTGGTCTTTAGTAGAAAAGACTTAGTCACCAGACATGAGTCATCGGCAGTGACATATTCCTTTGCAGAAACTAACGTGATAAATGCTGGAGATATCAGATAATCAGACAATTTTGCAGACATTTTGTGCAGATCTCACTAGAGTTAGCATTTCACAGAACACTTGAAGATACAGTATGTTTCCTGTACTAGATCTCATACAGTATGAAAACGCAATGGAGTTTGCCTCCTCATCTGCTCTGTTGTAGAACAAAGATATACTTTATATCTTTGATATACAAGATATACAAAGTTCCTTTAGACTGTCGGCATATAGCATTTCTCTAAACCACCAATTAACCTTCTCTGACTGAAATATTTTTTCCCTCCCAGTGCCACCAAAATGAAACAAAAGATTCTCAATGAGGTCTTGTAATTTTTTGTCCACTTTCAAATGGCAAAACGAGACCAGAATGCAAAAAAGAGAGGTAAAATGTAATTTAGACATAATAAATAGGCACCACGAAATAAATTTGTATGTTGACACCAAACAATATTATTTAGCACTACAAGCATTTCCCTGACATCTACCACAGAATATTCCATCCATAAACAGAATGGAGAATTCAAAGATGCATATGACATACTGTTACCTTTTTATTTCAGACAACAAGACACTTATATGTTTTTGTAGAAAAAACAAAAAATGGTTTCCTAGTAACATCAAATGTATTTTTAGCAATTAGCTTAATGTTAGCGATTACATTAACTCCTTGAATGTATATCCACGCTCTTTCCCTTCTGATCACTGCAGTTTCAATTCTATTTACTAAATACATGGTTCACAATCAAAATCTGGCATTCACACAATACAAATAAAGCAAAATGACTTTTCAGGAACCCTTTTCTGCTTATTGTGTTACTTCATAAAAATCTTTATTGGTTCTGATACTTTTCTGCCAGATATTTAATATACTTTTGATCAGGTCCAGGAGGTTCATCAAAGGAGGCTTTTCAATTACAGTACCCGTACATCACTGACCACCAGAAAACCCCAAAGAACACAGGCCTGCTGCTTCACAGTATCTATTTTAGTGCAATGGCCTCTGCTCTGCAGCTGTGTCTGAGTTTTTAAGGTTGAGATGAATCTGTGGTATTTACAATATTAAGAACTAACTTATAGGGTCATTTGTATGGCAATACAATGCTAAGGGGTAATTGTTGGAAACAATGCTTGGAAAAATTGGGCTCACAACATTGGTTGTTCTCAGAACAAATAACGGCAGGAAGGGATACAAACAGAGCATATGATATAGTGTATCTCTCCATAAAGTTCCTCAGAAAAGATTAATTCTGCAGGTGGTATTCTGCATTCATACTACAGGTGGTAATCACTCCTTATAATCCCTGTACTGTACTTGGATTCAGAATTAGTCAACAAACAAGAGTACACAGTGCAAATGTGCAAAATGTGTAATTAGTGGAGTACTACTAGGATCACTGCTATTCCTAATTTATAACTATAATTCTGTTTAATTAGTAAGACAGGCTTGCAGAGCATACTGTACCACATTATGACTATAGAAGACTCACTGTAGAAGCATTAAAAGGAATTCAGGAAGATCAAATATATAATATGAATTGGGTACAGACTTGGTTAATGACATACAGCAATGTACAGGTAGACGTGTTCAGGATGCAATAAGTAATGTGTGTAGTTTTTGTCTCATAAACTACAAATGGAAAATGTGAAACAATGCTTGAAGAGACTACTTACAATAAAAACTCTAATAATGAAGTCAACATCATTTTCAAGTGTCATTTTCTTTACATTCCTGTAAAGAAAATGACAATTGAAAATGATGTTGACTTAATTATTCGAGTTATTCATTATTTACTTCATTATTCGACTCTACACTTTACATGACTCTTCTTTACACTTCTTGAAACTGTGAGGAAGCAATAAAAAAGCACACAATATTAAGATATATACAGTAGTTCAAAATGCAAAATTTGAATCTAGAAAATGTTATGATAAAACTGTATAATGCATTGGCAAGACTTGATTTAGGACATTGTGTAGAAAAAAAAAAGATATCACCAGACAAGACTTTGTACATCAGTACAGAGAAGAATGACAAAGTACTGTACATTATCTAGGTCAAAGCAATGTCCAACAATGACAGGCTAAAAAATCTACACTTTTTATTCCTGAACCAAATTAAAGCTTTGAAAAACCTCAAAGGCACATTGTCTGCAAACTGGATTTCTTTAGAATCGTCAGAGGAAGAGAATTTAATACTTTGAACGGAAGGCACAAACTTGTGGATGCTGGTGATAAGCTGCCAAGCTCATGTACCTTTCTCGCTTAGCAGAAGCCTTTAATCTAGGGCTTCTTCCAAGAAATGGCTGGAATAACCAAATGAGCAAGCTAAGCCAAAATATCCCCTCTCATTTTTAACTATTCTTATGTTACCGTGCTGAAATATGTTTCTGCAAATCAAATGTTTTCTAGAAGCTAAACATTAGCAAGGAATACACTAACTACTGTGTAACTTATGGACATGGAGTTTGCATGTTCTCCCCATGTTCGTGTGGGTTTCCTCTGGGTACTCTGGTTTCCCCCCACAGTTCAAAGACATAATGGTACGTTAATTGGCTTCTGACAAAATGGGCAGAGGTGTGAGTGTGTGTGTCTGTGTTTGTGTCCGTCTGCCCTGTGATGGACTGGTGTCCCATCCAGAGTTTTATACTGCTTTGAGCTCCATGGCCTTCCTGTGACCCTGAATTGAAAGAAGCGGTTCAAAAACTGAATGGATAACATTGACATATGATCACAAACAGCTGTAGAGGTGGAACCATTCTACAAAATACTGCTCTGGATCAATAGCTCCAGGTGACACCCGAAAATGCAGAAAAAGAGAAAACTAAGATACAAAAACTATTAAATGAAAGAAAAGAGAAAAAAAAAAGCTATGAAGATTTTTTTAGACTATAAAATTCTAATAATTTATACAAAAATGTTTTGACAGACCTTATACTGTAGATCTGAATGGCCATTAGAAACACAGTGCTTATAATTGATGCCAATTCAAATAACATTCAAATAATTTACTGTGATTATCAAGAGACAGTAATTGGCCCTGTCATATACTTCAATTAATGTGATTGTGGAAATGATGATACTAAAGCAGAGATTCTTTGCAGACCTGAACAGGCTGTGTATTTGACTGTACATCCAAAGACCTGCTGTACCCTCACCTGTCTGAAGCCTTGCAAGATGTCAACATCTGTTCCTCTGCACCTGAACATGCTGAATATGAAGGTGGTGAGAAGGTAATACACTCAGCACAAACTGTTGTTTTAATCAGGGTTTTAGCTGACAGAGAACTAGCTGAGAAACATCATTGCTTTCCATTTGATTGTTTTACAGGCCACACAATAGAAAGTTTGCTTTTGGAAAACCTTGGTAAAAAATATCATATTTTTTACTATATTTAAAGGAGATTATTATTCTAATGTATTAAACCTTCCTAACTTGTTTGCAAACGCGCAAACAAGAGTTCATGTGGACTCATTGAGAAAGTCCTGTAGCATTTGACAGGCATTTTACAGGACATAGACTATTGAATTAATTCACTCATACAGATATTCTAGGTAGGTAGTGTGAGAGAGTCTTTATTATCCACGGGGAGGCAAGTTGTTTTGGAAAAAAGGTAGAAACACTTTCAACTGTTGGGTAAAAAATTGTTTCTCTTTGATCTTATTTCACTGCAGCTTGATCTTGAATTTCCTCTTTTTGGTCTTTCCAAAGCAGTGTTATCACCTTCCATGTATTGTTGCTATTAATCTTCTCAAACCTTTTTGTCATAACTATCACTTGTTGGGCTAGATCCTGACATTTTTTCTTGTCTTCTATAAGCTGGCAGAGTTGAGTCACAGTCATATGACAGCAGCTCACAGAAAGCTTCTGTCTTCAGGCCACAGGGCTATTTTGGTATGGCCTTTACAGTCCAATGCCAAGCTATGTTCATTGTACAGGGTTTAGCACGACTTTTTGTTGTGCTTAATTGAATTCCAAATCACCTCAATGTTGATGGGAAATATTTTGATGATGATGGAAAACACAGGCTGCTCATGTCTGTTGAAAAAAATGACAGGCTTTGTTCTTTTTCCAATAGTTCAGTTTCACTTGACAGTTTCGTGAAGCGATCTGCATGTATCTTTTTTTGCTTTCTGTTCATTGTTTGCAAAAGGTCAAAGGATTCAGTCCAGATTTTCTGTTCCTTGAAATGTGTCCTTGTTTGTGTGCAAAACTTTCTCATTGTTCTTACCAGAGGTAGAAATGGAAAACAATGACTCCGAGAACTCATCCCTCCTTGTCTCAATGGGCAGCCCTCTCACCCCAGGGAAATCTTTGGTGGGTTACAGAACACATTTGTAATCACTTAGTTTACCACAATCCCTTCAAATATTCCTGGGAATCCAAAATAAAACACTAAAATAGAAACCTATCCAGCTTCCAGTCCTTCAGGAAAAACAAATCCTTTTTCAAGGACTTCCATTTTGGGGACACATTTTATTTCAAGCATTTTCGAATTTGGGAAATACTGTGGGGAATCAGCCCCAAACCTGGTTCGACAGAAACAGAGAAGAGGCAGGAGGCAGGTCCACAGCTTCACCAACTAGGGGGTGCATTGACCTTTTAGTTACAGAGGTGTGCTATTCACCAGGAGGAGGTAACATGAGTGAGACTGCAAGTAGAGAGAAAGGGGGAGTGCAGTTTCCTGTATGTTGCAATGTGGAGCAAAGAGGGTGAACAGTATGGGGCTCCCCCCTTTAAGAGAGTGCAGTTGGGGAGCGGAAGCTGCTACACACAGTGTCATGAGGCAATGGCCCACTCCATAACTCTGCAGGGGATTGGAAAGCTACAATACGTTTGTATTCTTGTTTTGGAATCACACGCATCTAAATGTTTACGCCAATGCACCATGATCAGAATTAACTACAGATTTTTCATAGCTAAGGAGATTACTCACAAGTGTAAATAGTGTATTGTAACACAATGGGGTTCAGGTGGGCAGCCTTGCCGTTGCCGCTGCCGCTTACGGTTGGCCCCGCACCGTCGGGGTTGCGAACCCGGGCCTCCAGCATCACTCAACAGGGACCCAGCCTGGTGAGCTAAAGAAAGATCTCCCCACAACCCAGCGTCCTGCTATCACAGGGAAGAGCGGTGAAGTCAACGCTCTGGTAAGCTGGCTCTTACACAGTCTCTGTCGGCTGTAAGCGTTACAGTATGTTGCATAGAGTACTGAACACATTACATGGTGTTACATACAATATGCTAATTATTGCTAAATAACCAAAAATGTGTTTCAACCTAAAAAGTGTTCTAAATTGTTATGTATGAACTGTTGAACTGGAAAGGCAGGAACTGTGATACTGATATGCAGGCAAGCTAATCAAATATTGAGTCTCTCTCAGGCAGGCCAAAGCAGACGTTTCTAATCTACAGTATTTAGTACAATCCACCAAATCCTATAGATCTGAGAGCTCTGCCCTGCTTCCCACCGGCAAACATTCCAGAATAATTATTTAGTGATTCAGAATTGGCCTTTCATCACTTTAAGAGTTAACTACGGTTATGTAATTTTTACCATTCTCCATTAGTGACATCATATATAAAAATGCTCTGTCATATTATACCTAGGATAAGTTTTCAACCCTCCAGTTCAGTAGTTAGTTCAGTTTGATCCTAAAGAATGCGATAGAGGAACAGAATGTGTAGAGGGTAGTTGGTATGACTGGTATAGCTGAGGGAAAGGCAGAAACACCCCCTACCTGCCAGCCCCTCATTATAGGAAGGAAAGACCTAGGGAGCTGTTGCAAGGGTGGGAGGGGATCCCAGAGATACACAAAGGAAAGTCTTGGCCTTACAAGAGGTAGGAGACGTACTGTATATATTGTAACGCCCTCGCCTGGTGGTGAGGAGGAAGCGCCCCTAGGCGCTCGTAGTACCGCTGGGCATGCTGGGAGTGGTAGCCGGGAAGAGTCTGAGGGTCAGCACGATGACCAGCGGCTGACCCTACCTGTGTAAATAATGTCCTAGTAATTCTAGTGCCCTGTGTAGTCCTGTAAAAGTAGAGTGTGTTGTTAGGTAATTACCACCCTAAATGTGTGTACGTGTTCGTCAGTCTCCTCATGTGTGTGTAGATCCTGTGTTTGGTTTTGGTGTGGTTGTAAAATAAAGCCAGTGCTTGGTTAATCGCGTCTCCACTGTTCTTTAGTTCTGAAAAAGAACCTGCAAAACGCTACATTGGTGTCAGAAGCGGGCAGAATGAACAACTCGTGGCAGACACTACCCGATTCCGTAAAGCGCCGGCTGACGCTGAAAGACGCAGAACCCATCGGCGGCGCACATAGGGAGCCTGAGCAACTCCTGGGTGCGACAGGTGGCCACAGCCCTTACCAGGGCTACCCAGTAGTGGTCCCGCCAGTAGAATTGGGGCGGCCGCCCCGGAGAGAGGATGCCCTCCCTGCCGGAGCCGATCAGCGATTTCCACACCCATCGGCGCGGGTGCGACCAGGTCGCTACGATGGTGAGGCGCCTTGGGAGACCTATGAGGCGCAGTTCCAGCTCGCGGCCCGGACGAATGGCTGGAGCCGGGCGGAGATGGCCGGCCACCTGGCGGCGGCGCTGGAAGGAGTGGCCTGCCAGGTGCTCCTGGACGTCCCGGAGGAGGACAGAGGCGACTACACGGCGCTGGCAGCAGCCCTCCAGCTGCGCTTCGGTGTAGAGGAGGCGCCGGACTTGATGCGGGAGAGGCTGGCCCTGCGGCGGCGCCGACCAGGAGAGCGACTGGGCCCGGTCGCCGCGGATGTCATGTTCCTCGCCCGCCGAGGATACCCAACTTTCCCCCGGGAGGCGCAGCGGGAGATGGCTCTCCAGGCCTTTCTCAAGGCCCTCTCGCCCGAGGAGCTGCGGCGCCACGTGCAGCTGGCCGCGCCAACATCGCTGGAGCAGGCCTTGGCCCTTGCTACACGGGCTGAGGTAGTGTTCGGGGTGACTGGCAGCGCCAGCAGACGCAGTGCGCCCTGCCGGCTGACCGAGGCGGCGACGGAGGAATCCAGCGAGGGGGAAGAGGAGCCAGCCCGTGCAGCGACCGCCGCGGAACAGCCCCGCACGCTGATTTGCGACCGCTGCGGGAAAAGAGGACACCGAGCCCGGGTCTGCCGGGCACCCGAACCTCGCTCTCCCCGATCGGCGTCGGGAAACGGGAACGGGGCGGCTCAGCGCGGGGAAGGCCGCCCTTGAACACCTCAACCCCCGCTCCGGAGAGCGCTGTAAAAACCGGCGCCCCTCACGCCACCGTGGGGCGAGTCGGCTGTAGCCGGGGCCTGTACCTCCACTGCCGGATTGAGGACCAACCCTGCCTGGCCCTACTCGACACCGGTTCATCAGTGACCTTACTTCGGCCGGGCGTCCTCCCCGACACCGAGGGCACCAACCCCCCAGGATGGGAGGCCTCCAGCCTGCGGCTGAGGACCGTGACGGGACAGCTCGCTGCAGTCCGGGGGAAACGGGTGCTTGCCTTCCGTCTGGGTGCAGCGACGGTGCGCCACCCCTGCTACCTTGCACCCATCCAGGAGGACTGCATTCTGGGGCTGGACCTACTGCAGCGAGTGGGGGCCAGGTTGGACTTGGACCGGCAGGAGTTGGTGTGGCAGGGGGAGCGACTGCACCTGGTGGAGGGCAGGTCCGGCGAAGGCCGAGGGACGCGGGCTTGCCGGAGCCGGGGGAACAAGAGGCAGCGGCGGCGGCGGCGGCGTCAGTCGCCGGGGCAGACCAGGCCTGCGAGCCGGGGAGCGAGCGTGCCGGATCCTGCCCCTGAGTCGGCCGGGGGGCCAGACAAGGCGGCGGCGGGGGCCGAGCGTTGCGTGGAAGCGAAGCGTGCCGTTGAGGACCTCTTCCAGCGGAGCTGCGAGGGCCTCGATCAGGACCAGCGGCAGCGGCTCCAGGAGCTACTCGCCCAGAACGAAGACCTCTTTGCGGCGAGGGATGAGGACTGCACCCGCACTGCCCTGGTCCAACACGAGATCAACACCGGCGACGCTCGGCCCATCCGCATCCCACCAGGACGCATGGTCCACGCCAAGCGGACCGCCGCCGAGGAAAAGATCCGGGAGATGGCCGCAGCGGGGGTGATTGAGCCCTCCGCGAGCCCGTGGTCGGCGCCAGCCGTACTGGTTAAAAAAAAAGACGGCTCGTGGAGGTTCTGCGTCAACTACCGCAAGCTGAATGAGGTCACCCGGAAAGATTCCTACCCCCTGCCGAGGATAGATGACGCCCTGGACTACATCACCGGGTCGACCTGGTTCAGCTCCCTGGACCTCCGCTGCGGCTACTGGCAGGTACCGCTTGCTCCCGATGCTCGCCCGAAGACGGCCTTTTCCATCGGCCAGGGCCTCTGGCAGTTTACGGTCATGCCTTTTGGCCTGTGCAATGCCCCGGCGACGTTCGAGAGGCTGATGGAGAGGGTGCTGGCATCGGTCCCGCGGAACCAGTGCGTGTTATATCTGGACGATCTGCTGGTTCATGCACGGAGTTTCGACCAGGCCTTGACGAACCTCCAGGCGGTGCTGGCCTGCATCCGCCGTGCTGGCCTGAGGCTCAACCCCCGCAAGTGCGAGCTCCTGCGGCGGGAGGTGACCTTCCTGGGACATGTTGTTGGTCCGCGAGGGGTGGCTACGGACCCAGGTAAGGTCGCCGCAGTGAGGGGCTGGCCGACTCCACGCACCGTCGCGGAGCTCCGCAGCTTTCTGGGGTTGGCCTCGTACTATCGGAGGTTCGTCCGGGACTTTGCCAGCATCGCCGCCCCGCTGCACCGCCTCACCGACAAGGGCCGCCGTTTTGACTGGGACTCGGGCTGTGAGACTGCCTTTGGCCGGTTGCGCGAAGCTCTGGTGGGGGCCCCCGTGCTGGCCTACCCCGACCCGCGGTTGCCGTATATTCTCGACACCGACGCGAGTGACTCGGGGGTGGGGGCGGTGTTGGCGCAGGAGGGGCCGGATGGGGAGCGCGTAGTGGCTTACTACAGTCGGGCTCTGACTAGGCCTGAGCGGAACTACTGCGTGACCCGTCGCGAGCTGCTGGCGGTGATGGCGGCGGTCCACCATTTCAGGCCGTACCTGTTCGGGACCCGGTTCCGGTTGAGGACCGACCATGCGTCCCTCACCTGGCTGCTCCACTTTAAGGAGCCAGAGGGACAGATGGCGCGATGGATAGAGATCCTGCAGGAGTACGACTTCACTGTCGTGCACCGTGCGGGGTCTCGCCATCTCAATGCCGACGCTCTCTCGCGGCGCCCCTGCGAGGCCGCGGACTGCCATCACTGCGCCCGGCGGGAGCAGCGTGAGGAGGCTGTCCGCACCGTGGCGGGGGTGAGCGCCGCGGCCACGGCCCGGGAGGGGCCGCTGGGGGTGGGCCTGCCAGACCTGGCGCAGCGTCAGGCAGCTGATCCTGACGTGGGCCCGGTGCTCCGCTGGAGGGCAGCAGGAGTGCGGCCTACACGAGAGGAGCTCGCCCCGCACCCGAAGTCCGTCAAGGCCCTCTGCGCCCTGTGGGAGGCCTTGGAGGTAAAGGACGGGGTGCTGCGCCGGGGGTGGCGGGTACCCTCCAGTGGCGAGGTACGGTGGCAGCTAGTGGTGCCTCGGTCGCTCCGCGGGGCGGTGCTCCGAGCGGTGCACGGCCAACCGGGTGTGGGGCACTTCGGCGGTAAAAAAACCCTGCAGCGTCTCCGAGGCCATTTTTATTGGGGTCTTTGCCACCGGGACGTGGATCGGTACTGCCGAACGTGTGCGGTGTGCGTGGCGCAGAAGGGTCCCCCCGAGCGCTCTCGGGCCCCCCTCCAACAACACCAGGTGGGGGCTCCTATGGAGCGGGTGGGAGTGGACGTTTTGGGCCCGTTTCCGCGCACCGAGGCTGGGAACCGCTACGTCTTGGTGGCTATGGATTACTTTACGAAGTGGCCGGAGGCCTACGCCCTCCCGGACCAGAGTGCCCCCACGGTGGCCGATGCACTGCTGGAGGGGATGTTTGCCAGGCTGGGGGTGCCGGAGGAGTTACACAGTGACCAGGGGCGTAACTTCGAGTCCCAGGTCTTCGCCAGAGTGTGCCAGCGCCTGGGGATTACTAAGACGCGGACCACCCCGCTGCATCCCCAGAGCGACGGGTTGGTAGAGCGGTTTAATCGGACGCTCGCCACCCAGCTGGCCACCCTGGTGTCCCGGCACCAACGGGACTGGGACCGCCACCTCCCCCTTGCGCTCTGGGCGTATCGGACCGCGGTCCAGGAATCCACCGGGTGCACCCCGGCCTCGCTCATGCTGGGCCGGGAAATGCGAACACCGGTGGACCTGGTCTTCGGCCCGCCGCCCGGAGACGGGTCGGCACCGCCGGCTGGACCGGACTACGAGTGGGACCTGCGGCAGCGGATGCAGCGGGTGCACAGCTTTGCACGGACACACCTGACACAGGCGGGGGTCCGGCAGAAGCGGTACTACGACCTGCGCTGCAGGGGGCCTGCCTTCCAGCCCGGGGACTCGGTTTGGGTGTACAACCCGCGGCGCCGCAAAGGCCTCAGTCCTAAGCTGGCGCCGTCGTGGGAAGGGCCCGCTGAGGTACTCGGGGTGGTGGGCGAGGTCTGCTACCGTGTCCGGTTGCGAACACGGGGGAGAGTGGTGGTCCTGCACCGAGACCGCCTGGCCCCCTACCGGGCCCGGGAGGAGGAGCCGTGTGGGGAGGCTCCAGAGGAGCAGCCGGGGCCGGAGCCGGCCGATAGTGGGGCGTCCGTGGATCGCCAGCCGTCACCGCGGCGCAGCGGCCGCTCACGCAGGGTTCCGCAGCAGTTGGCCGAATACGAGTACAGCCTGAGGGGGGTGTTCGACGTCGGCGAGACGCCAGACGCTTCAGGTGGGGGCAGTGTAACGCCCTCGCCTGGTGGTGAGGAGGAAGCGCCCCTAGGCGCTCGTAGTACCGCTGGGCATGCTGGGAGTGGTAGCCGGGAAGAGTCTGAGGGTCAGCACGATGACCAGCGGCTGACCCTACCTGTGTAAATAATGTCCTAGTAATTCTAGTGCCCTGTGTAGTCCTGTAAAAGTAGAGTGTGTTGTTAGGTAATTACCACCCTAAATGTGTGTACGTGTTCGTCAGTCTCCTCATGTGTGTGTAGATCCTGTGTTTGGTTTTGGTGTGGTTGTAAAATAAAGCCAGTGCTTGGTTAATCGCGTCTCCACTGTTCTTTAGTTCTGAAAAAGAACCTGCAAAACGCTACAATATGTAGGAGAGTGGAAATGTGCAGGATTATGGTATAATCCCAGGTAAACCTACATAGTCTAAGATATTAATCACCGGAGCAATAAAGACTACTACTATATTTGGAAGCTAGACATTTTTTATCTTTCTCACCATTAACGAAATATCTTTGCAGCTAAGAACAGTAGAGGCAGAGACGTGGAATGAATGTTTGTGTTCCTGCCATTACACAATCAAGTACTTCTTTTGTGAACTTATGACTTTCAACTCAGGAAACAACGTACAGAGCTGCAAAGTGCCCAGGCTGTGACCTATTGCCCTCAGCAACGGGGATTTACAGTGTCTTTCCACTGCGTCATCTCTAGTAGAGGGGAGTTTTTTTTAATTAACAGCGGGAATTTAGAGACCATCCTGTGGCTGTTGCACACTGGAGAGATGAGAGGCGCACAGGAGAGGCGTCCTTAAATCTGTTTATTCTGAAATAGACACAGGAAACACGTAGGCAATGATATCAAGTTAAATCCTGGAGCTGAGAACTTTTTTCACAGCTTTCACGTAAAAAAATATAATCACAGATAATCATCACAAGCTGAGTACTGGAAAGTTTGTCTATAGTCAGAAAGGCAGTAATGAAGTTAATACCTCCGTCTTCAGAGCATTTATTTTTCACCACAGCGTCTCATACCAGATACACATACCAGAGAACATTCAGAAATACTGTCTCAAAAATGCATGTGGCACCAAACAGTTTCCCCTCCAAATCCACTTAAGTTTAGTGATTTGAGAATAAATCATTTGCATTTGTGAAGCATTTGTACTGCAGAATATACAATGAGGTAAATTGTGAAGAAATATTGTTGCACACATTGTGAAGAGACGACTCATCTTCCACAGCAAACACAACAAAATAGTTTTATACTTGTTAGACTGTGCAGCAACAGATATTTGTACACAGTATATCAGAAAACTTTCAGGAAGGACTGGCTCACTGTCATAGTTTGCTCTTGTGTTTAACATGTACATTGATTACCACTGGAATATTGTCAATATCTTAACATTGCTTTTTACTCTGGTGTACCAAGAGAACATGTATAAAGAATTAATCATTAACACATATTCAAAGGGATACAAGAATAAAGTGTGTGTATTCAAACACTGGACACCAAGACAACATTTTAGATTCAATCATGGCCCCTCAAATGAATTGTAAATGGCAAACGATCTTTCACATACTGTACGCATTGAATGCAGTTTTGCAAAGGAGAGAAATAACAAGACACCACAGATTATATTCTGCTTCCTTTCCTAATGCCACAGGAACATGAAAAAAAGATATGGTGGATGAAGAGATGACGTCAGGAGTAAATTTAATGCACTATCTAAGAGCACCTGAAAGCAGCATTCCACACTTGAAAGCTGTGAACTCGTTAAAAACAAAAATGCTCTCTGTACTCACTGGTTTTAATTAAGTTTTTTCAGTTCCAAAATAAATCCGTAAACCTAAAAGAATGAGAAAAGATGCAATGAAGAATGAGTAAAATGAGAGGAGAAATATTATAATAGCATAGAAGGGTTTTTATGGTCTTGTAAAGTTTTTAATGTCTAAGATCCAAAATCAGGCTATTAATGTGCAAAACAATTGCTTAGCTTAACAGACTTCAAGAAGGGATTAGTTGCTGTTTAATTCAGATTGCATGCATTTTGTTGCATTTTCTTAAATGGAACAAAAAGCATAAAAAGCTCATTGCAATTTTGTTTTTAAATGCAGCCTCCTTCGGCTTAAATCTCCCCAGAGTAGTTTCCAGATTTAGAAACAGTGCTTTTGAGCTCGCAAGAATGACATACTCCTATTCCAATTTTTACTTTTAACTTTCCCCAAAACTGACTGTTAATTGAAGTGGGAAGGCTGTAACTAAGAGCAAGTATCAGAACTCAGACAGGTCGCATTTCATGCTGTGGTTAAACCGCATTTAAACCAACATCTCAAAAATATTGGCCTCATATAAAATGATGATAATACAGTTCCTGAAAGACTAGATGATTCAAGATGAAGCTTAATTTCATACTAAAGATGTAGAATTCCTCACAGACATAGAGACAGGCAGCTGGAATGCTCAGAGGGTACTGTTAGAGACAGACAGGTCTTTTCCTTACTGTGAAGACTAGAACTTTCATTCACCCATTTTCTAACTGCTTTATATCCGTTAGCAAAAGGGAACCCCAGTTTGTCTTTGTATTGTGGGAGAAAACCAGAGCACTCAGAGGAAAGCTTGGGAACACAGGGAGAATACAGGACTCCACACAGACAGCACCCCACGTTTAGAATCATTCAAGATCAGAACTCATTTTTTAAAATTCAGAAGGAAAGAGTAACTCTGGTATTACATTATCTTGAAAAAATGAATCCATGAATGAATTATGGTGCCTGAAGTTCCTGTGTTCCTAGTTATGGCATAGAGAACATAATGTGAGCCTGCCTCAGCGAGTGCTGAATGAGCAGTTCAGGAAGAGAGGTCTATGCTTCAGAATGGACAATGTCTGGGAAAAGGAATGGGGGGCTCTCAGTATCGACAGGGGAGGGGAAATGGAAACTGCACATTCAGAGTGGCTGGGCTGCGAGCTGGGAGCTAAATCAAAGGAAGGAGACTGCTGAGCAGGTGGCGAGAGAGCAAAGTCTCCGTATGGCCTTCTCATTTTGAATGCAGAAGTGCGAAGTGGGAGCCGTACACAGCTGTCAGTCCACAGCAATATTTTTAGCCTGCTTGGTTTTCTGTTGTTCTCTGAATGAAAAAAAAATGATGAGAGATGCTTTATAATGAGGCTATGCAACATGCCAGGAGTGAGAACAGAATAGCAAAAGAGATTTATAATATTTCAGATTCATCAAAGGAACATAGAATGACTGTGTATCTAGCCTCACCTTTACATCCTCAGCACTGTTTTACACATTTCACACTTGTTGGGTATTCTTTCAGTACTGCAAGCTGGTATCAGCCCTTATCAAGTCGAGTCACTGTGGAGGGGGTGAGAGGGCATACTTTGTGATCCTGTGATCAACCCAAAAGGACCTGCTGTCCTACTCTATCCAGAGCTCTGTCCCAAGATCTGGGTAGAGCAGACACAGGTGATACATGAAAAATAACAAGTGCATCAAAAAGGATGTGCATCATGTCACAAGAAGCTGTGAACCACTGCGGTTTGCAGTCCATGGTTATAGCAGACGCATGAGCGTCATTATGAAAGTGCTCACAAAAACAGAATAGATGCATGTCTGTGGCTTCTTGGCTGGACAGTGCTGGAGCCATCAGGTCCTATTTCAATTGAACAGAAACTTAATATTCCTTCAAGGCAAAATGCCTAGTACCTAAGATTCCAGTCCTGATTTCCAGTATACTACGATCTATTCTCTCATAGCAAGAAGTGCTCCCACTTGCATGGTTTTTTATACTTTTATACTTCTGATCTGAGCTTCAGAGTAGCTCATGCTTTGAAGTGGGCTGCTGACATCTGAGTTGCGTTTTCCTCCAGTTTCTTGAAAGCAGCCACAGCCGTGGTATGTTTTCCCCTGACAGTTGTTTACCATTTTACATCTGGCTTGGATTCGCACAACTGCAACCCCTCTGGCTTGTGTTTCCAGCACATCGTGAAGGACTTCATTTTGTGGAACTTTCCTGTAAGCAATGCACAGATCCTTAAGCTCTGCTCCGGTAACTCGCACACAGCCAGTTCATGAGTAATCCAAACACACACAGTACCTTCCTCTGAACCCAAAGTCTAACCACATGGGCATTTCTGCATTGAAAAACCGGCAAAGTACTCAAAGGTCTTCAGGTCAAGCAGGCCATCCCACTGCTTTTGCAATGCTGCTGACTATGAGGATTCAAATATCAACAAGACAGCCCACAGCTACACAGGGAAAAGATTTTGGTAACAGCATTGCAGTAAAATGTATTTTGATACACTTCACCACAAAACTTGGTTTAATTTTTTTCTTGGCAGGGTTAAGACCCCCCCTACCCCCCCGGCAAAACACCATGGATGCATAGTTCCAGTAATACAGTACTAACAATAAGTGTGTCAATGAGAAAATGGCTAAATCCAACAAGTAGATCTTGCTCACATGTCCACTTGCATCGTGGGAGATTGCCCATTTCACCAGTGAGCCACTGTGGGCAGGGTGGTGGAAGGGCAATAATGTCACTGGTGCCACACCATGGGGGAATTTTTAATGAAAACCTACAGTGTGACTGGAGTGACAATGATATTTTTGAAAAGCCAATCCAGGTAGGCAGTCAGAGGCCCTTCAAGAACCGATAACACTCTCTTGACCCACTTCACTCATCCTCTGCTTTGTCTATCTCCTTCTCCTGCCTCCTCCACACTGCGGGTTCCTGTCTCCAGAGTTCACTCTGGGCTCATTGCCTGCCACATCTTCAGTGAGCCACGGACGGCCATCCGACAGGAAAATCCATTGTTGGTCTGGAACAAATTATGAACACACATAGTGCTCTCACAGCTCTTTTCCTCCCCAAAATTGCTTTTCCGCCCAACCTTAAATATAATCTTTAATTTAATAAAAACTTGCACTAATTTCACTATGGTGCAACTAGCAATAAGAATATTATGTAAGAAAATATAATGATTTATCATGGAAATAACCTCTCTTAAGGGTCTACTGTATATACTGCAATGTAATTGTACTGTATATTAACTTAATGTTAAGAAAGAAAAGTAGAACATTTCAGCAAATAATGTTTTGCTTCCAGTGTTATGGACTTACAAAACATCTCATAAAGTCACTTTTAAAATAGCTCCAACACAGAATATCATTCATTGCTGTTAGTGTAGTTGGTGGGTCTAAAAAGGATGAAGATCAGGGCCAAATGAATACAGAAGCCTCTTCTGATAAGAGCAGGCACAAATTCTGAAGGTTTTTGAAAAACTACCAGCAAACGAGTCTTATTCACTGAGGCTATAATCCTTCTTTAGAATTCGCCTCGAAACTTTTGTACAATTAAGAAATCACACTCTGGGAACAAAAACGCAATCCTGCCTGCATCCATGTAATCAATACATCCTGCTTCTTAACTTGGAAGCAACAAGAAATTCAACAGAGTAGAGAAGTACTAAAGTAAAGAAGATATTGCAGGTTTATGAACAGATGAAAAGGATAATTCAGAACAGAAAGTTTGCAAATGTATTTGTGTGGCCCCTTAGCCTCTGAGGATGCTGTCCATCCTTTTCTAGAAGAAACCTGTTTCAGTATGGATGAAGAGCTTGTTGCAGGCTCCCACAAATCTTAGTGCTAAGAGTGCCTCCTGTCCTCAATCTGTGAGGACACTCCCTCTTAAATGCTATTTTTATATTTTGAGGTTAGAAAGAATCATCATTAATGAGTGCAATTCAAACCAAAATATAATGAAAACGTACACAGTAAAACTTCCAATTTACATAAAAAACAGACTAAATTTCCAGGTATGGTCTGCTCCATATTGCTCCATATGAGGCAACAAAACTTCCGATGATGTGTTGCAGCCCTATTACAGTAGAAACAAGCAGGCTTCTGAATACATCTCTTTTAATCTAATAGAAATATTTCTCTTGATTTCAAGCTTTTGCCAACACATAGTACAGTACTTACTTATCTCTGCACGCCTATCTTTACTTTAGTGAAATATCTGCTGCATAGCCTGTATGTATTGGCTCGTACATTACATTAGTCATAACAGTGACTAGTGAACAGGAAGGGCCACATCACATCACAGTTCGTGGGAACTCTCACTTTTACCAGTGGTGAGACCAGGGGTTTGCAGCAACATGGCGGCTTACAGTATTTTAACAAAGCTCACAATTTTGGGTTTAATTCAAAATCTGTAACATTTTTCTAAAATTCCAATAAATGTATTATGTTACAGAGATTTAATAAATGGTGTAAGAAACTGAGCCTGTAGTTCTGCTTTAAATTGCTGCATTGGTGTTGGATACCAAAGGAGCTTCTGAACTTGACACTGGAGGCCAGTCGCAGTCACATTTATTGGATGGCTGAGCAAATGACCCAGTAAGAAAGACTCCAGCGCCCACCGCTGAGGCAAAAGACTATTCACGCAAAGCTTTGTGGTCTGGGTTAGAGAAAAGAAAGATGAGGCGACAGTTTGGAATGTGAAGCCATGTTTCCTTAACACTGGTGTTGCACTGAAAAATGAACAGAGAATGGCAGAAAATGGAAACAACCCAGGTGAAGCAAATCTCTGAAACAGAACACTGTGTTCAACCACTCACTGCCCTGTTGACTGTGGGCTTGCATAAAATTCCAGATGGAGTTTTTGTGGAATAAATAGAAAAGCTGTAAGGAGTGAAAGAGCTTCAAGAGGTTCAAGAGCTTCATCAATAAACTGAAGGATAGGTTGAGTTCACAAAATGTGGTCAGTCTTTGGAACCATCTACAGAAATGGCAAGGACTTTCCTAAGTAACTTTAGCAAGATGTGTGATAGCAGCTATTTTACACAAATAACAAAAACACAGCAACAGCATATCCTGATAAATGTGCATTTTCCTTGCAGTGAGAATGTGCAGAACAGTATAGCTTGTATGACATTGTTTGGAGTCTGACCTCCTGTTGCCTAAAGCATCCATTATCTTCTTTTGTTTAGGTGATACTGTCTAATTCAGGTATAAACAGGAAAACTGAAAGATCTATTGCACACCCTCCCTTCTGAAACAATATCTCATTATTCAGGAGACATTCTGTAAGTCTCCGCGTCAACAATCCCAAAATAGGTTTTAAAAATCTACTTAAAGGGTTTCTGTAAATTCTGAAATTCAGCTTGACTATTTCGAATACAGTACATTAAAGTGAAAACAAGCCAAGCATTTTTGCATGTTTGCAAGCTCTGCTGAAAAGGATAGATGTGAGGTCTTAGACTGTAGCTGCCACATAAGTGTTAAACTAGCATTTGTGTACTAAGAGGGCTCCAGAGAGATGAGAGTGCTGTGTGCCCCTTGAACCCAATACAGTGCAGATATACTGTAGGTCAGGGGAAGGTCAGGGGACAGGCTGGGGAGGAAAAGTGAGAGAGGCTTTCTTCCCTGAAGTCTCAGCTTGTGACCAGAGAGCCTTGAGAACTGTGTGGGCTGGGAACAAATGGAATGATCTTTTCTCTGGTAACCCCCTTCGAAGTCAGGCATTTATCAAACTTTTGACTTAAGACATTCTGGAATACACTTTCTGGAATAGATTTTTTTTGTGACTCTGTAAACCAGAAGATATAAACAATGTATTTGTAAATAAATCAATTTTTCTGCAACAGGCCTATCTTTGTTGTATGTATTGCATTTAGTCATCTTGCGCTATAAAAATATCAACAATGAACAAAAGCAAAATAAAATGCTAACTCATAGAACTAAGCAAAATGTCACCCATTCTTAATCTTTCTACCAATGTATTGGATATATTGGATATTGGAGACTCTTGAGTGCTGGTTACCTCAGACAGGCATTTTGCTTATCCTGTAACATAGGCAATAGACTTCAAGCCAATGGTGTTAAATGTAAAGGTAATTCAGTGTGTGTTATTTGCAGGCATTTTCCTGTTCCCAGTAATGACCCTCTGACTGCAGCTCTTACAAAGCAAGAAATCCTGCTCCATCTTCCAGATACAGTAGCTACCTCTCCTTTTAGGGAGGGGGGACTAACTCACTTACCAACTTCAACAGAAAATGATTTTTTTTTCCTATTGGCAACCTGTTCCTTTTAAACCAAAAAGACTTACATCAGGAACCTGCTAGAAACCAATGTTAATGCAAGAAACAGTGCTCATATGCCCCCACCCTTAAATAACCTGAGTACAGGTCTTCATTGACACCACCTGTCCTGAATTAACTCAAGACAAACATTCCATTGGCCATTATAAGCTATGGCCAGCTGGGATCTGTACTGTACCTGTAGCTTTCCCACTCTTTCAATCCTGGAGTAACAGAATGTAAATGGGGTTTAGGGGGTTGAGACTACTACCATATCCAATTCTATTAATAAACACTGGAAAATTCAATACAAATTGTAAAACTGTTTCTGTTTTCTACACATTGCAAAGTCCTCTGGGGAAATAACCACATTCTACAGAATGGTCAAACAATATAAGAAAAGTTTAATAGAGGTAAAAATCCACATTATTTCCATACAATAAATTATGCAGAATTATCCAATGTCCATTTTTCATGTACTGTACATAACCCTTTTGAATCCAACAAAGGAATAAGAAAGTATTATACATACAACAGAATTATTTGATTTCTTGTTAGGCTATTTATCCCAGGGAACTGAACATTTACAAAGTGCTGATTCTTCTGCTGTTAAAGAACACTTAGCTATGCTGCAATTCTGTACATACTGTCAAGCAGTACCCGGACAGTTTCTGAAACATCTCATGACTGGTAATATTCATGACCTAACCACCTGCTTTTCTGGGTAGCTTTTTCATCGGTTTCAACACCCACATGGAAGTGTGGACATGCCTTTCGGATTGTTTCAACATCCAACACCCGCCGATTATACAGTAAGTGGACAATTCTACAGCATAGTGTTACTAAGACACGGTGAAGACAAATTCAAAAAACAACAAAGCCACAGTAAAAAAACAGAACATCTTGACTTAAACTTTTTAGTTAAACTTAAAGTTTTAGAACAGTGGAGCTTCTCAATGAATTTGCTTCAAAGGACTTAAAAATGACCATTTCATGAGACAGTCACAGCTGCTGTCATCTATAAAGGCATGTTGTCTCCACCTTGAGGTGGATGTGGAGACATTTTTGTGATAAGGACTGAAAAATACCCTGTATTCTACTCAATGTTACATTCAACTGTTTTTGGCTATATGCAAGACATTAAAAGACTAATGTTTGAAACTGCTTGCTGGCAGTCCAAACACAGAAATGCTCTGGTTATGAAGGCATTTGATTTAACTCTGATTTATATTAATGTAAACTCAGCTGAAGAAAGCAGTCCTGGGAACCTACTCTAATGCTTCTCTAAAATGAACTCAGCTGAGTAAGCGCTACAGTTTTTAGGAAGCTAAGAATTTTAACCCTCCCCTTCCTCTTTGAAACCAATTTCTCTCTGTATACAGTTCATAAGACCATGGTTTTCATAATCTCTGGCCAATCCAGTCTACCTCTTTGCAGTACAGTACTTCAGCCATGTCTCAATTGTTGTACTGACCCTGTAAAGTGAACAGAGACGATTTGAAGGGATGCAGTTCCAGAAGCCTTGTTATAGGAAATGTTTTATCTGCTTCTCAAGTCAAAAATAAACCTAATAATAGAAATGCACACTACGTCTGTACAGGGTTACTCCAGTAGGCTGGAGTTCAAATAATGCCTGAAGCTTAAACAGTTCAAGAAGCCTTAGTCTTACAAACTATAAAGAGAGAGTTGTTTTAGGGGCGGGATTTCAAATTAGTGTCTTGAAAAAGTTTGCTCCTAAATATGACAAAGTACAGAAGTGGAATTTCTTAAAACTATCAAGAAAATCTATCAGTGAACATAAATATTTAAGGTATTGAAAAATGATATTAAAAGCTGAAAAATATTGTGCTCAGCAGTTCTTGAAAGGGATGACAGCCAGAAAAGGGTCAGTAGAAGGTGGAAAAGTGATGACTTGATCAAGGGTTTCACAATTTTATAGGGAACCTACTGTACAGTATAAGGTAATTTCTGTAAGTCGTGTTCCAGTAGGGCACAAGAGCAAGATAAAAAGCTACTGCAGTTAGAAGTCAATTCTTAACTAATCTTAGAAAACAGAGAAGTATCAGTGCACGAATGGATAGTGGAAACACTATAATCTCTCAACAAAATCCTTCCATAGAAAAGTGACAAGTTCAGATGTGCAAATAGCCTATTTTCATCATTATAATACTATATATAATATTGTGTGGTTATTTGGTGTTTTATATACTGTATATATCTCTAGGTCCTCTCACCTTCCTTGTTGCTGGTAGTTTTATATGTAGGCACGATGCTTTGTGTC
The DNA here is from genome assembly GCF_059453375.1 of Lepisosteus platostomus. Classification (NCBI taxonomy): domain Eukaryota; kingdom Metazoa; phylum Chordata; class Actinopteri; order Semionotiformes; family Lepisosteidae; genus Lepisosteus; species Lepisosteus platostomus. The sequence continues at coordinate 18,388,323 of NC_142623.1, forward strand.
ATTTTGTCAGACTCTCTCATCACGTGGCAATAAAATAGCTCTTGTGTTGGCAGTCCAAGATCTTATGCCACCTTCTGACATATCCATTGCTGTGACAGGTTACAGGGTATGTCATTCAGGTTTCCATTCTTTATCTCGCCGCAGTCCTCCTCTCCTTCATTATTTGGCTCTCCAGGATTCCAGTACCTCAAAGACAAAGCGGCCTGTTACTTTTCAATATGGTCCACCTCTCACTTACAATTACTCCCAGTGTCATGTGCACAGTTCACCGCCAGTTGCATTGAATTGTTGTCACTCCCAGCACTGACTTATATGACAGCTTCTCTTGCAGTGCTGCTTACTGCTTCCCCAAGTATCAGTCACACTGCAGGAGAATTGCATCTGAGGTTGTTAAATTGTTGTGTTTTGATGAGGACTATTACACTACACTCTCCTTGTTTAACAAGCATTTGTATGTTAAAGAAAAGTAATAAAAGTCACATACAAGGTTACCAAACTTGTAACAATTTATACAGTACTATGTCCTTGCTCAGTGGCAGTTAAAGTGAAGCAGCTGTACCAGCTAAAGATCCAGGGTTCTCTGCAGACTTTGTATGTGAATCCCCTTTTACATTAAGTACAGTATATTATAATAATAAGGAAGCAGAACACTTAATTGAATCCTTTTAAACGGTAGAAAATAGAAAAGGAAATCCAAGGCATTAAAATAAACGGAACGTTGTGCGGTAAACAGCAGGTAGACATGTCTGTGCTGGACAGAGCCTACTTACTCATGAGAAAGGGAAGCAGGGCTCCCATCCAACCACCTCCATTCTCTCTCAGTCTGCAAGTCATTCAGCCCCACCCAGGATCTTAAAGAGATTTTGCTCCCGATGAACTTCTAGAAAAACACAAAGGTAGTTGGCAAGGAAGCGACGCAAGACATGGAGACTCAATCTGATATAGAAGTGTTCAGTTTGAGCAAACACACTGTACATGTTTTACCATTTATTCACTATACCATTCTCACTGAATCAAGACAGAGTACAGTGTCCAGAGGGCACATCAGGAAGAATATACAGGTATAAGGCATTGCACTGTAAGGAACAGTTGTTGACAACATATTAGTAAATGAGATTAAACAACAAGCTCAAGCAGGAGCTATTGCAATGTGATGCTTATTGGACTTTTGTTTTTCATTTATCCATTGAAATGTCACTTCATGTTGGTATTCATGGAAAGACTTTCTGCTTTGGAAAAAAAAATAACAGGTGTGGTATACTTAGACGTGGGGTGTTTGTGTTTTTTGATTAGAAGATTAAAAGGAGAAAGAAACAAACCAAGGAGAAATACATCAACCAAAACGAATGTCCACTGCCATTCCACTCAGCACATGCTCAGTGTGCAGAACAATACTCCACTTTGTCTTTCTGACTGAGCTATATTTTTTCTTGGATTCAGAATAGATCACTTGGTGTTTCAGAGTGATGCAACAACAGAAGAAATTGAAGAGTCACATGGATAATGATTTTCACCAGGCAGCAAATAAAGAACATGCAAACCAAAAACTGACCAAAATTGTTTTTGAAAAATGATTTTATAATGATACAAAGTCTAGCTATTCTAGCTGTTCTTAATATTATCAGAATGCTGACATGTGAGAAGACAAATGTTATCACCCTGTAGCCTAATGTCAGAAGCCAGGCTGGTCCTGGTCAGTACTGGAATAGTCAGACAAAGAGGAAATCCAAGTTGGAGCTGTAAGTGGTGTTGCTGGACCATGCTGGCATTCTCCTGTCTGTTCCAGAATATCCAGTCTAATGTCCCAATATGGTGATAGGAAACTCTGTGCTGTGTAACAGGGGTTCTTAATCCCGGCCCTGCAGGCCCTCACACCTGCTGTTCTCATTCCGCCTAAGGTTAACTAACTAAAGCCTTGATTGAACTCATACTGTAAGTGTTGCTTGATTGGAACATTTCCAAGTTTTTGATCTGCTCCAAAGTTAGGAATTTACTTAGGAAATGCTGTCGTTAGATGATGGCCCCTAACACATGTAAGAGCTGAAAACAATTAAACAGTTCAATGTATTCCCATTATTTAGACAGTTAAGGGCTTGGTTGCATAGCAGAACCTGGCTGGAACAAAAACCAGCAGGTGAGTGACCAGCAGGACCAGGACTGGGAACTCTTTCTGTAGGAGAGGCTGTTCTTCGATGCAAACCATGAGCCATGGTCTTGACTCTTTGGACATGAAAGATCCCCTGGCACTCTTCCTAATGGTGTTGACCCTGTTGTCCTGGCAAAACTCTACTCTAGGACTATACAATTTGGCCCCCTAACTGTTATGATCGTCATCCCTCCTCTAGAGGGCACTCCGACCCTTTTGTGTTAGTTTCATTATCACATTCACCTGCCTCTTGTTCCGTCCTTTATTTAAACCTGGTGTTCTGGAAGCTCAGGGCTCTGTATTGGAATATGGATGCCCGGAGGTCTTCTAGCATCCTACATCCGCGGCTTAAGGGCATAGGTTTCCTAACGGCGTTCTGACCAAGCACCTGGCCTCGTCACTCTGTTTTGAATTTCCGTGGTCCTGTTCCTGATCCAGTTCCTGGTTTTAATGGTGTGTCTTGGGTGGATCTCCTGGCACTTGAACCCTTGACTGCACCCCAGTTTCACGTTTTGGACTTTCCTCATTTGGACTTGTTCGCCTGCACTCCCCCATACACCTGGATCACTGTCTGCATTGTCCCCTGTTCGCCATCCCTTCCATTCCTATCCATGTTTTTTCCAGTCACTTCCAGATTTTACCATCTGCATAGGGTCCTAAACTACACACTTTATGGGAGTCAGGACTGGCTCCCGTTACTCTAACTGATCACTTACCAGTTCATCCATAGTCTTAATCATGGCCAGCTGAGAGTCCTGGCTGATGCAGTACTGTTTAGCTTCTTCCCAGGTCCTCTGACCCTTGGAGAAATAGTAACAGTAATGCCTGAATATGTTCCAGTCACAGGGACAGGGCTTCTCGTCACACACTGAAGATGAAGAGCAAGAAAGTGAAAAAGAGAAAAAATCCAGTTATTAGTAGTATGAGAGATTGGAGTAGGGTGTCACGCCCTCTGCAGCCAGAGGGCGCTCCTTCTCTGTCCTGTCCCTAGTTTCCTGCCTGCTGTCCTTCCGGTCCCTCTCTTTTCCTTGGGCTATATATTTCCGGGTCTTGCACTCTGCCCTGGCTCAGCATTGACGTTAGGATGTCCTGAGACCCGCCTAGCACCAGGTCGCCCCACGTCCGCTACCTGAGGGCATAGGTTTCTATACGGCACTCCTGAACTCTTTGCACTAACGAGCCCGGGCCTTTTTCCCGTTCCGCTGCTACGCATATGGGTCTTTTTCCGCTCTCCTGCCTCTCCACGGTTAGTCCCTTTGGACGTCCGTGACATAGGGTTTGCGTTGTAAAAAGGAGGATCAAATTAAGAAATTGACAAATGTTCTTTTTTTAGTTATTCTGTTTAAATGGACAATTTTTAACTTGAAATAATTGAATGTGATTGGTAAGTATGCCTGACCTAATCTGAACTTTAGTGGTCTCCAGCATTAGATTGCTTGTTCTATACACATTTCAGATCATTTTCATGTTTACTCTTTCTGTTTTGAGCTTTTCAGGTGATATACTGTACAGTACTGTGCCACACTATTTGTAGTCTCTTACAACATGAAATCGAATGTGGAAACACACTGTAACCTTTTAAAAAGGACAGAATAGTATAAGAATGGTTACAAATGAGAATACTGCAGATCACTCAGCCCATTTATCCCATTTGGTAGCTAATTGATCCAAACCAACGGATAGCTTGTTCCAGACCCCCACAACCCTTTGCATACAGAAGTGCCCCCTGCTCTGGGTTGAGAATGCACTTTCATGTAGCTGTAACCTCTGATTTGTCTTGGATTCCCAGAACAGTAAAAAAAAATTACATCATAAATCATGCCAAAACAGTAAGTACAATTTTATATGGAACCTATACATTAAACTAAATTTTAGATGGACATCAGGGTATTTGCAGAAACTGATTAAGAGTCAATGGTTTCTCAGTGACACTACAAAACACTTTGTTACACAGAGAATTAATGGACTGAAAGACAAATTGTAACAATACTTTTGTCGCTCAACATTTCAGTGTGAATAGAACTAAAATACTAGATCAACTACTAACCTTTAGTCTTTAGTGAAGAAAGATCATTCAAAATACTTGTGGTGGACTGGGAGACTAAAAGAAACAGAACAGAAAATTGCAAACATAATATATATACTGTATGTTATATATCATGGACTTATTCGTTGTCGTTTTACTGAGTCTTTCAAGTTGTATTCCTCCAAGTGTTAAAGCTTTACACTACGTGAGACATACAGTAGCAATTGTTGTGCTTGGCCTGTCAGATTCAGCTAAACTTTGGCATTCTGATCAAACAAAACAAAACAAAAAATTATTTAACAAAAAGTACAAAAGTTATTGAAAGAATAAAACAGAGTAAAATCCAGTAATTTTTCCAACTGGCTTTAAAGGCACTCACAGAATAAATCAAAGAAGCCATGTCACCCTGCAATTCACATCTCGCAGCCTACTGAAGCTCAGCAGGTGTGAGCCTGGCTGGATGTGAGACCTCCTGGGAAAACTAAGGTTGCTGCTGGATAAGGTGTTAGTGGGACCAACAGGGGGTTCTCACCCTGCAGTCTGTGTGGGTCCTAATGCCCCAGTATAGTGAGTATAGTGACAGGAACACTATACTGTAAAAAGGTGCTGTGCTTCAGATGGTACAGTACAGTATGTAAAACTGAGGTCCTGACTCTCTGTAGTCATAAAAATCCTAGGGCGTTTCTCAAAAAGAGTAGGGGGGTAACCCCGGAGTCCTGGCCAAGTTTCCCATTGGCCTTTACCAATCATGGCCTTCTAATAACCCCATCTATAAATTGGCTTCATCACTGATACCTGATGTGTGGTGAGAGGACTAGAGCACTATGGTTGCTGTTGCATCATCCAGGTGGGGTTGCACATTGGTGGTGGTGGAGGGGAGTCCCCATTACCTGTAAAGAATGTCAAGAACATACTGTATCCCCTCAACTGCTCACACTGCAGAATCCTTGTTCATTTCTAGTGTTCGCAAAGAAGCTTACTTTGAGTCTTGAGTTGAGATTCCAGTTTGCTCAGCTTCGATTCCGGAGAGTCTAAAACAAATAAAAAGATGCTGAATTCAGGAATACCTGGCTGGAATTGCACTCCATGATGTATATTATTTGCAAAATTATTCAGACAGAGAAGAATCTGAACATAAAATGCAAACAACATGACTGCATCCCACCCCATGTATATCCCATAGCACTGTCATGTCAGATGCTTGTGTCTACTTCACTGTGCTAGGTGGCCAGCAGGAAATGCCATTCAGACTTACTGTATATCCATCCATTTTCCAACCACTTCATATAATTAAAGGCAATCCATTGCAGGGCACACATGCAGACACAGACACAATTATGCACACATTCGCATCACAGCCAGTTTTCCCAAAAGTCAATTATCCTACAAGTATGTCTTTGCACTGTGGGAGGAAAGCTAAGCAAACATGGGCAGAACATACAAACTCCACACAGTTTACACCCCAGGTCTGAACCCAGGGCCCCAGTGCTGCAAGGCAGCAGTGCTAACCACCTCAATGCCCCTCATGATATGTTGTGATATACTGTGCTATTGGACTAAAACATCACATGGTAAATAAATAATACATATACTGGTCGGTGAAGGTTTCTCAGTGTGACAGAGTGCAATCAGACATTATGCTTCAACAAGAGTTCAGTTTAAAATACTCTGTACTGGTGCATTTGATATTTTATATACTACAGACATACCTAATTAAGCCTGCTTGAGAAAGCCAGAGATTCATTTATTTCTGTTTCAAGTGAGAGTGTATTTTTCTGTTATGCCTGCAAAAAATAAGTTAAAGCTAAAACTTTGTGCTCTTCTAACCATCGACAATAACTGTGTCTGTTTGAGACTTGGTTTTCTGGCAAGCTTTTCAGATGTGAGGGAATGATACAGAGACATTGATCACCACACCACAAGGACAAGGAACAGTGCACAGAAACTAATATAAGAACATAAAAATGCAAATCATATAATTTGAAAATTTCCAAGAAAGCTCCATTTAGTCATCAGGCAAGATTAATTGAACCCTTTTCAGTAAGGTTGTGCTTCCGTGAGTTTAAAACTTCTTCATTAATCTTTCAATACAACAATACAATCAAACAAGATTGCATTGCAGAAAAACCACATAGCAAAATAGAACTTCACACAAACATATCAGGGCCACTGATACTGAGCTACATCTACAGGTACATAAAGTCCTTGTCAGCTCACCTTGGTATCTTCCTTTATGTTTAACTGACCTCTCTCTCCCTAAAGGTCTTATCTGTGCCTTCAGCTGGACATTTCCTCACTTTTTGCTGCTGTAAGTAATCATGTACCTGTAATATAATTTCCATAAAGGTCTGTAAATGACTATACATGTTGTTGTATCGTGTTGTGGTCATGAAGGAGTTAGTTTTAGTCTTTAGTCATGTAAAATGTTACCAGGTGTTCCATCCATCCATTTTCTAACAGCTTCTTCCAATTCAGGGTTATATGGGAGTCAGATCCTATCCCAGCATGCAATGGGTGTAAGGTGGGTAGGGTACACCCTGAATGGGACTCCAGTCCATTGCAGAGTGCACACAGAAATAGACACGCACACACTCCCACCACGGCTCATTTTCCCAGGGGTCAACTAGCCTACCAGCATGCCTTTGGACTGAGGTAGAAAGCAAAAGCAGAGGAAATCTACACAAACACAGGGAGAACATACAAAGTCCACATACAAAGATAGTACATCAAGAATTACCAACCACAGTGCCAACCACTGCACCACCATACCATCTTACTGTCAACAATTGAAGTCAAATTGAATATCAGCATTTGAAAAAAACTACACTTACACTTGGTGATTCCCAGAATAAATCAAATAAGGAGTAATCCAAAACAGAGGGCTGCCAGAGTATGCATAATGTATTGCATCCTTCTGAATCCTAAATCCAGAAAATGTTCAAACATTTACAATCAGACATTATTTGCTTGCTTGTTGCTTGCCTTTGATCAAATGAGTTGCTTTTTCACTCTGGTTTGTTGCATCCAACCATGGTTCTCACAAAACCTTGTGCTTAATTTTCTTTTCCTCCTTGTTTCAGTCAGTGCTACTTTATAAATAAATATAAATTATATAAATTAAATATATAAATCATAATAATTTAATATTTTGATTTGAATCCGAGAGCCCTTTTGTGAGTTTGAACCAAACCTCTGTGGTGTAATTAAAAGAAACTACAACTCTTCTATTTTGATGAAGAAGTTTTCTTACAGCATTGGACTTGAAAAAAACCCAAGATGAAATAGAAATCTCAAAGTTCGTATTATCAAAAAATGATCATGTTCCTGAATTGTTGCAATTCATGACAAGACAAGGTAATTCCTTTAGTGAGACAGAAGGTGACACTCCTTTTCCTTGTTAGATGTGTCTTGTTTTACAATGAGACATGAAAAAACAGTCCCAAGTTACTGTACCTTTTTAGTTTGTCCAGCAAACTAAAATCTCACTGGTGTACACATCCAATGATAGTGTATTGAAAACATGGCTAGCCCAATTAATTTAAAGATAGTTGGCCATTTATACCATACATCTCACGTGAATACAGTATATGCAATAAAAGTTGTAAATCAGGTATCTGAACCATTTCTCTTGTTTTTTAGATCTTCTTCAAACGCAAAGTTTGGTATTATCATCTCCTTGTCGGTGTCATTCATTCCACAATTAAATGTAGCTGAAACAGAAAAAACAGAAAAAAGTAAGATATCATTAACGACAAGTGGTTTGTTAAAAATTTCATTTGAATCAGAGTATTACCACCTAACCAAACTGTTTACATATTTGTATTACTTGTGTTAGGTTTCTATTGTTGTTTCTGTTCAGGTGCATGATTACATGACTCTCGATTATCAGTGAAAATTTCTCCAGCCAATGACATATATTTTAATTTCCTCTATTCTGTGTTTCAGCCTTTCCTCCTATAGGAGATGGCAGCCATTCAGGGAAATAAACCTACTTTAATCACTTTAGCTTTGAGATCAACGCTTTAATGGTAAACCAACTTGCATGCAATTCTGAGATCATTTGTAGCAGAATTTATACCATCCCAGAAAACATTTGTTCTCAGACTGCTGATGACAAGAAAAACCTAAGATGGTCCTTAGAACTATTTTTATTTGCACGTCTGTACAAATCCTGGCTTTCTTCAATTTGCACTGCCAAGACAGAAGAAACAGAAAATCCTGCATATCAAAGCAGTCATTCAAAGTGTAACTGCACTAAACTCAAGAAGAAGAGGTGAGCAAGTGTGACATACAGTACCCATGTCAGCTTTGCTGCAAGCTTCTCTGTCTTACAGTCCCAATAGATCAGCGCACCACAGCACAACACATGCTTATGTAAATAATCCTGATATAAAGCTGGTGTTTGAAAGGACTGTCAGCTGGCGTTCCTTTATACAGTGCTGGCTGTCAATTATGTGAGACAGGTCGGTGTCAGTGCAGGACTTACTACCGCCTTCGGTGTATTTTATTGTTTTATTTGGGAAAAAAATGTTATTCTTGCTTAAACAGGGAAATAAAGCGGTTTCCTGAAGTTAAGCTTTCAGTGGTTTTTTGGCAATTAACCAATACCTTGTGAATGAAAACACTGTAACAGTCCTGCATCTCAGTCCCTTAACCCATAGATCTACAGTATGGTACTGTATGTAATGCATACTATATACAGACATGCTAGCCTCCTGTCATTTGTATCCATTCTTTGTGTGTGTATTTCAACAAATCGGGAAATAAGAGCTTCTATGGTTCTCTATTTATTCGCACACATATCTAGAGTATATTATAATGCGTATATGTGATCATTATTGTCTGCTTAGGCGTATCATGACATCAATGCATCAAACTGTCACCAGGCTCCAGGCCTCTTGGGGCAAAGGCTTAGTTTCCTGTTGCTGACTTCTACCAGTTACAGATTATGTGCTGGATGGGTGTTGTTTAAGGGGGACTGAAAGAGCCGAGATCTTTGGGGGCCAGGGTCAGACTATGCAGTGGGAGGTCTTGGTCCAGCCTGGGGTTACCTCTTCTGTAACATCGCGCACCGCATGCAGCAGAGACCTGTGGCAATGGTCTGCTTTGTAAAAGGGTCACCACACAGGCGTGAACAGTGAAGTTTCTTCTTCTCTCCCAATGGAAAACATACACACACCCCAGTAGCTTTGGAAGGTAGAAAGGATTCTATTTCCTTTAACTGTAAAAATTAAAGTGCTTTTGAATCTTGCAGTTGAGAGGACAATGTCAGCTCTTGCTTTAAATAGCTTGCACCCAGACTCATAAGCACTATCCTTTACACCCACTGTAAGAATTCTGATTTCTGGACTTTTTCCATGTCAGTTTATGCTTTGGTAGGGATGCAAGGAGTCACAGCGTAGTCCAGTGAAGGTCAGAGATTAGTTTAATTATAACGAAAATGGTCACTTCCCGAGATCACTGAAGGAGACACACACGAGGTGTATTTCCCACAGTTCCCCAAATTGTAACAGTGTTACAGAGGGATTTATAGTCAGAGTACAGTCATGTTATTCCCATGAATGATGATTTAAGAGTCCATATTCTACTTATGGTCCAGCGGCTGTTGATGATGTTATCCTGCCTTTCAGCTACTGTATTTTTGTGGTGTCACGTACAACAGGTGTCTGTTCAAAATTATCTCAAGCCAAGCCAGGAGCAATGACTCCAAGCCAGATCTAGTTTTCTACACTATATATTCCAGGTTTGCTTATCAGACGGCTTTATCACCGGTATTGTATGTGTATTTTTTCCTCATTCTATGGTCTGTTTTTGTGGTCTGTGTAAGTACTTTAGGACAGTGGTTTTCAATCATGCTTCAGGGGAATTACTGGAGCAGGACTGGAACAGTACAGTATGTGTTGGTTTTCATTTCAATTGCAGTTTACATCAGCAGGTCCAACCAATGTCTTTAATTCATCCACTTGCTTGTTTTGACTTTTATGTCTTGTTTTGACTTCTAGTGTGCGATGCCCTGATGAGCTCCAGTGCACCTGCACCAAATTCCATTCCACATTCCACATGTGGAAGGAGCTCGTCAGGACCATCTCAAGTGAGTTCAGGCCGGGTCTATCAACCTTGTTAAAGGGAACATCACAGACTATTTCAGCCCTGAGGGATCCCTCCTCAGGGTTCAGATATTGAGTTTCAGTAGTGCGTCGTCGCCATCTCCTCCTCCTTCTCCTCCTCTTCCGCAGGATTGCTCCAGGACTTCTCCCATTTGGACTTTCCCCATTACCTCTTTAATTATTTAATAAATCCATCTAATCTCCACTGCTGAAACTACTCTGGCAATCATTAAATTGCTGTGCCCTAATTTTCATCTGTGGGTGTGGCATAACAGTGTACTTGTTTTTGCACTCATGTCTGAGTTTTACCAATACAATTCAATGGAATTCCTGACTTCAAGTGTTATGGTTTAGCATTCAGAGCTTTAAACTGACTGTCCTCAAATTTAACTCTGTCTAAAGAGCTCTTGATACTGTTGGTCATTGATACATGGTGCTTTGACACAGGTGGGACAGATGATGTATATATTGTTTATATATATATTAATTGTAATATTCCCACAATTAGCTCATTTCTCTTCATAAGTTATTATGGATATAATTAATCTGGCAGTTGGAAGTCTTATTCAATGTTTTATGATTTTAAAATTCTGCCTTTAAAAAGAAAATATAAATCGGTTAGCCTGATTAAGAACTTTTTTTACAGGGAGCCACTGTTTTAAGAGAGAATGGTATGCTGAATTATACTGAATCAGTAAAAGAAAATAATTAGGAAATGTTGTTTTCTCCTGAGTGATATGCCAAATAGTGTTTTGTCCATTTGATATATTGCTCAGGAAATGTGACTGCCTGATCTTGAAAAATGCTGACATTATTAAATATGCATTACTGGAAAGGCACAATCTCAAATAAAATGCAAACTGGCATGTTCTAATCTTAAGCTTAAAGTTTTTAAAGGCAAATATCTATCTTGTGGTAGAAAGGAAAGATGTGTCCTCTGGGTGAGTATGAATTAAATGGCTGAAAAGCAGTATGCACTCTAAGGGTAGATATACTCAAGAAGTTGTTTTGATTATAGCTATATATATATAATCAAGAAGGATAGTGATTATAGTCTTTCTGTTAATGGTGTTGGTGTGCAGTTTGGCGGGTAACTCCTGGGCATTATGACATATTTTGATTTTCTTTTAAGATAAACCATACAAGCTCTAAGACACTGACTTTAATACATTTGAAAGTTTTTAAGTCTTCTTTCTGAATGTGTTTGAGGAAGGGTAATCAATATTACACATGAATGTACTGGTATGCTCACAGAACGCAGTATATTGACAGAAACAACAAGGACATGATCACATAAAAGACTTTGAGGGTTTTTAGCTCATAGCCTTTGTCAACAACCAATTTCCAATCAGATATGAACCTTGAACTTGTATTTATTCAATTCCTGTTAAAAATCACACTTTTAAAAGCTTTTGCTAACATTAAAAGCAGAACAAAAAATGTAAATCAAAAAACAATACACTATTTAAAGCACAAAATGTGATATCATATAATGTAGATCTTCAAACAATTTTCTACAGAGTTCACTAGAGCAGAGTTCACTAGAGTTCATGATGCAAGTGAATGCATGGTGCTAAAATCAGTTGTAAAATAGAAAGTACAAACAGAATCACTTAAGAATTTGCAGTGTTATGGTGCTCTTTGGCAAATCCAGTGCTGTTTGAAGGAACAGGGCATATCATTGAGTCTGCCATTCTTTATCTCCCCACAGTCTTCCTTTCCATGATCATTTGGTTCTCCGGGAAGCCAAAACCTTGAAGACAGAAAAGCCTGTTACTCTTCAGGGTTTCCCTCTCATTGAGTTAGTCTCACTATCATGTGCACAGTTCATCCTGAGTTGGGCTTCAACACCTGTCTCTTAGATACTCTCCCAGCAATTAGTCACATAACCCCTCTCCCAGCAGCAATGAATTCTGTTGAGCCAAAGTGTTGGCCACCCTCCGCAAGAGAATTCAATGCTCTTGGGCTTCAATGAGAAGATTCCACTATCAGTGATGGGGAGTATAAGGGATGTAGTGAAGGAATATCCATGGAATCCGTGGAATAAACACCTACGGATGTTTTGAGGACTGGAGCTGTGCTGTGTTAAACCAACCAACCCTGTGCCTCATATTTTGGTGGAACTCAGCGAAGGTTAAAAACAGGCAGTTCCAATAGAAATGAATGGTATCCAGCAGATTTTACTTATTTTCACAACTCAGCTGATAAAGATCTGGGAAGGAGCAGAATTGTAACCTACATATCCTGAGCTTGGGAGTTGACCTTCACCTCCCTTAGTGCTTTCAGTTTTGTAATGGTTCAGGTTTTTAAAAGTTTTTAATAATTGGGGAACCAAAGATTTTCTGCAGAGATCTTTTTAAACTAAGGTATCAAGGCCCACAGAGTTGAAGTAAAGTCAGTCTATGCTTTGGAATAGGAAGAACTGAAAACTTGCAGTGACTAAGGAACAGAATGTTGTAAGTCAAAGTGAGGTTTAAGAGGATAGTCCCTCTCAGCACTTACTTTTTGGTAACGGAGCTGCCATCCAGCCACTTCCAGTCATTTTCCCTCTGTAAATCATTCAGTCCCACCCAGTGATTTAACCTGATAGTTCCTTCAATGAATTGCTGGAAACAACAGTCATTGATGAAGAATTATATGGATTTTAGTCTTAAACTTGAAATAAAAACAAAATAAGCAAATAAACTGTTTTAAAAATGATACTTTAAAAATAGTTTACAAATAATTGTCTTTCAAACAAGGGCTTATTCCCTGAGTAAGAAAGTCCACTCATTTGCCAAATGTGTAAACCAGATGGATCTTTAAGATGCAGTGTTAACTCTAGTGGACAGATTTTTCTTAAAACCTGTAAACACTTGTTAAAACTTAAAACCATTTCTGGAAAATGTCTTCCGAACTGTCCTTTAAACTCCCTAATCAAGGATTTTGTTGACATTCTTGTAACAAAGATTAAATTGTCTGTCCTTGTGTTGTTCTATAATCCAACAGTAAATACTGTAGAAAGTATTTATAAAAGTTATTTTTTAGCCAGGAGTGTTCAAAGACATCACTAATCTTAATGCAGCAGCAACTCATTTAGAATGCAAAACCATGTATTTTTAACACATCAGCAACTTTATTATAAAGTTAAGCCTGGGTTGAAATTTATTAGCTGCCAACGCTGTAAAAAATGTCCAATCCTGACTATGCGGGGGGTGTTGAAATCTGCAAGGTTTAAATCCAACACAGCTCTTAATCACAAGGTAGCTTTCTTAAATGGACAAGTATGACAGCATTCCTCAGCTCTTGAGGTGCTGCTGTTTTAAAAAGACCTAAAAAACCTGCAGACGCAACCTTCCTCCAGGACCAGGATAGGACACCCCAGCCGTAGTGTCTGCATGGCTCTAGGGCCCTTGTGGGCCTACTGTATGTAGGTTATAAACACCCAGCAGATTACAACTTGAAATTCTGTAAAAGCATCGAGAATTAGGGCTTTGACACCACTTTGAAAACTTGAGTGGTGTAACAGCTGAATTGGTACAGCTGGTAGCATGGCAGCTGTCTCTCACCAGCTCAGCTTCACTCTTAATCATGGTGAGCTCCGAGTCCTGGTTGAGACAGTACTGTTTCGCTTCCTCCCAGGTCCTGTATCCCTTGGAGAAGTAGTAACAATAGCCACCGAAGTGCCTCCAGCCACAGGGGCAGGGTTTGTCATCCCAAACTGAAGATTAACAGACAAAAACAGGAAAACACAGCAGGCTTTAACACATCTGGCAACAGACAGCAGATTCCCCCTTGCAAAAAAGGAGGATTGATTGCTATAATTCAAGGAACGTCCATTCTTCATGTTGTACATCAGAGCACGGGGTGCTTCTGTGATGGAGATTTTGCCACAATGCATTAGGAAGTTCCTTTCCCTACCCACTTCTAATTCATTCTGTTAGAAAATTCCAGGTGAACAAACTTTTCAGAGAGCAGTTGTTCCACAACAGCTACTGCAGTTAGTTTGGCAAGCCAACATTTGGATAAAGAAAGGAATTATGAAGCACTTCAGAATTTTCAATGAGTAAAAATAATATGAAAGTATGAAGGTAACTTCAAAGATTCCTTAAGAAGAGTGACTCTAATTATCTATTATTTCATGAATAAAGAATGAGCAGAGTAATTCAAACTGTTGCACTAACCTTTACCCTTTAGAGAATACAGCTCATCTTTATTATTTTGGACCTCTGTGGATATCCGAGAGACTGAAAAAAGGACATAACAGAAGAGGTTGAAATCTGCTGGACACATAGACAGTACATTTTAACAGTCGTGTGGCTGTCAGACCCTTCATGATTGTGTCACTGTGTCTTTTCCACAGTGACATAGTTTTGCATTGCTAATGCTATTAAGTCAAGAGCAGCTTAAGTGGACTATTGTAAGTGTATTTCTTTGGAAAGTAGTGACAATTCAAATAGAAAATTAATTAAAATCTGCTAATCGTTTAGCTTTTTTAAATCCAGTTAGTGACAGTAGTACAATTCTAATCCTCTAAATATTTTCATGTTTGAGTTTTTTCGTATTTTACCTTATCACTTAGAATCCCTGGTTTATTATTACTATATATCTTTAATCTTTCCACTCAACACTCCCCCTCCGAATTCTTTGCCATGTTTTTAACTTCAGCACCATGGAAGAAAAGTCAGTATCTGGAAAAATAAAACTCACAGTGAATGCAGAAAGAGTCCAGTCTGAACTGTAGTTCTAGTACCAACAATGCGCGTGAAGACTGACCTTTGCTTTGTAGCTTGGAGATCTCCCCTTCTACCTTCTTCTTGTCTAAGGCTGCATGAGAGCCTAGGGATATGTACAGTATAAGTGGACACTCATTCACACCTCATTACAATTACAAGGCATAATTACAGTGATATTGTTCTTTGCTTAATCAAAGCTTGAATTTTGTATTTGCTGACTTCTTTCTGCTTAGCAGATGAATTGTCCTCTGGTCAAGGCAATCAAATGAGAAGCTCAACTTGTTATGACCTTGTCATGTCAACTGACATTGTAAGAGCTCCATTTCAAGCTCATGATCTCCTGAGGACACGCTACAAAGTTAAAATTTCATGCGCTGAACAGGCTGCGTGCGATTCAGTCCTGGCAAACATCGTCAACATTAGTTTGGATGCTTGAGGGTGACCTGATCGATCACCCTCGATCAATCAAGATAATTTCACCTGGACCAAATGCCTTTCAAACTTTGAAATTTGTTGTGGTGTTTAATATATAGTGTAGCATTAGAGTTAGGGTTAGAGGTTATCGCCCAAATGGCAGACATCAGATGACCCCCATAGGAAAAGATGCACAAACTGACCTTGATTCTCCATCTGCTGCTCTAAGCTGACTAACTGCAATGAAAGCTGAGCAGCTGCAAAAATAAAAATACCATAGTCCAATCAGGAAACAGGCCCTGCACTACACACCAGCCTCAAACCAAAAAACAGACCTTCAATTTTAAGGTGAGCAAAATTGGATTTGATTGCATTGCATTACATACAATACATATCCCTTCTTTGTTATGTTTGTATATAATTGTCAATATCTATGGTCCTATTGTGAATCAGGATACCATGTATACTGATTTCAACACATGAACAGAAAGTTCAATACATTACTCCTCCTTGGTAGCTAGTAAAGGTATTTGGATATGGTAATATGGCACATTCTGGCACATTCACTCTTGTCTTCCTCTCTTTTCAGTTTTTTAAATGTATAGTGTTCTGTGTCTTCCTCCACCATTGCTGAGTTCATTCCTGTGATGCAATGGTAGAAGGAAAATAAAACAGGGAAAGAGGAGGCCACTATGTGTTTCCTTTAGTTGTCTACCTACAACACATGAAACAGGAGAGTCTTGAAGCTGCAGTCTAAATAAAATAATAAAAGACAGACTCTTTCCGCAGCTGGACTCCAGAGGAGCTCCACCTTCAGCATGTTCTAAGAAATTAAACTGACCTTGGAGTCTGAACTGGGCAACGTCCTTGTCCACCTCCTTTACCTCTGAAGACATCTGAAGGTCTGAAAGTCAGAATTATTTTTACAGGTCTTTATGAGACACTCCCAGAAACTCGACTTTGTGTATGCCTCCCTACCTTACTATTGGAACTTGAATTGTAGATTTTATTGGTTTACAGTATGTGGTACATACAGTACGTATGAGACGACCCTTCCTGACCCTGCCAAGATTTGATCCACAGATCGGAGCACCCTCAGCTCCACTTCCTGGACAGTGGATAACTTCGCCAAAGCAACAATTAGATTTAATCTAGATTTTAGAGGGGGTTTGACCATCACTTTTGTAACTTCCACAGTGCGCTGAGCCCTTTAACACACACGTACTGTGTAGGTCCTAGGGTTTGTTTTACTGTACATTGAACATTGATAATTGCAGTTTTAATCAGAATTCTTTCAGCCCGTTGGAATATGGTAATATGGCTGCTGGAATTCTGATGTGGAGCAAAGCTTCAGAGATAATGTCTCATCTTATCATCTAAAGGAGGGCATGTTTGTTTAACATACAGAACAAGACAGCTTCATACCATACAATACAAAGAGCTACTGGAAGGCGCTGGGTATTGGTAAATCAGGATTTTGGATTATTTTCAGCAGAAAATGAGAATATGCTAATTCTATGGCCTGTTTTGGCAGAATTCTTACACTTTGTTGCTCCCAAAGCAAATCCAAAGACTAACATCCCAATACAGAGGATCCCCAGTGTGTACACAATGTACTGCAGCTTCCTGAGTCCTGGGACTAAAAAAGAAAGCAAAAGAAAAAAGACACATAGACATCGTGATAAATTCAGGTGGCGCTTGATCATTTTCTCATTGCAACTAATTAGCTTGTGCACTTGTTTTCAAGTCATATCATGTGTTCTCTCCACCCACAGCTCCTTGTGATAAAAGAGGTTCTCTTCCTTCCTCTTATTCTCAATGTTGTGCTTAATTTCTGTTTTCTCTTTCCTGTGCTGGAACCTGTTATAATTGAAGGGGCAGAGTGAGTCATGTATTCCACCTCCCCACCTCCATTGTACAACCTTTTTACTGTATATTTGGCCACTGGTGAACATAAAGAAAGTCTCTTTGTCATATTTCTGACTTTACAACTAACGAGCCTTGGTATCGAATCTCAAGTAGAACAATTTGAGGAAGATGATTCATATTGATTCCTGCAGTATGGTACAGTACATTAGTACCCAGTAAAAGTGTCAGCCAAATGAATTAATAAGAAAAGTATAGATTGCATAGATTGTAAACCTGATTATTGTCATAGTCTTTAACTAAGCTTTATTTTATAATAATCTGGGACTTTTACACAAGAACAGCAAAGGGGAGATGTACCTCAGGACCTCTGTTGTTTCTAGTAAGGAGAAGGGCTTTTTCCACTTCTCATTTAAAAGGAGCAGAGAGCTCCCTGACTTCATAATCCTGTATATCGTTGGCATCCCCATTGCTGGTCATAAGAAGAGGCTGTCAAATCTGTTAGAACCAGCCAAATTAGAAGCTATTTTCACTGCTTGCATAAGGTACTTTTAATCTTCCACTAACAGTACATTATTTACTGGGCACATAAAACATTGTCATCTAGTTGACTTCCTGCTATTTACAAAGTCTAACCTATAAATGTAACTATAAAGATATCAAATGTGCAAGAATATGGCAAGAAAAGATCCCAAGCTGGTACTGTACCATTCTTCTGCTTTTGACTGAGGTCTTCTTCCCAGTTAAATCTTTGTGTGATCATCTCCTGCTCAATGGTGCTCATTCCATAATTAAACGTTTGAGCTGCAATGGGAAGATGAGATATGTACAATTATATCCGGAACTGTGATTACAAGTGATAACATTTGACGACTCTTCCAATATAACTTTGAAGTATGCTGGGTTCTGTTTATTTAAAATAAGTTCCACAAAGTCTTGTGTCTGTTGCCCTGCCTTTAAGAGATTTTGAATGGTGTTGGTCCTGACCTCCTAACCCCCTTTATGCTACTATTCCCAGTACAAGGGACCAATGTCCCTTAAGCTACTGTATTTTACAACATCATGGATTCCAGATCCTCAGGACCAAATATGGGAGCCCTTATGAAGACAGCAGTCCAGCTTTGCCCATCTGAGCTCATGGTACTGAGCCTTAAAGCGATGTATTGCACAGATTGGAAAGAATGCACACACAATCACAGCCTTGCATTAAGACACTCAGACATCAAAGATATTGGAAAGTCTATGCAATTATAAAATAAAACATACCTGGGAAAGGTTGCTGCTGACAAATATTCTGTATTTCATTCTGAATGGTGGAGATGTTCCCATAAATACTCTCTTGTGCCATAATTGCGCTGCCTTTCAGTATTGGGTCCTTGTTTGCTACTGTAACTCAATTGTTGGAGTGTTATGGCAAAGTGATCTTTACAGCTGGGTGAGTTTCCATTTCTAGTCATATGCATGAATATAAATAGTCACAGTAGATTATTTTACATCATAGCACATAGGCACGGTTCTGCATCACTACCTCTTAGTTCACACACATTATGTTTTAATAAAAACAAAGTCTGATTTTTACAACTCTGTTTGATATTTTCTTGCACCATTTCAATTCGCTATGGCAAGAGTTGCCAGTTCTGATTTTAAACAGCATTAGGTTTTATAGTTGGACTAAATCAAATTTTTTTAAAGACTTGCACAAAACAAAATTGTTTTTTAGGAAAATCAATATTAGGAAAAGTGCAGGTCCAGGAAATGTGTGTGGTAAGGTCCTACAATCTTGTGCAGATCAGCTTTGCAATATTTTTAGTTTTCTCTTCCAGATGTCCTTAAACTTACAGATCATTCCCTCTCTGTGGAAGAAATTCCTATTTCTAAAACTGCTAAGCCTTGTGGCCTTCACAGCTACAGGCCCGTAGCCCTCACATCTCTCCCAATGAAAACTCTTGAGAGAATAGTGAAGCAACACATCATAAAGAGCACACAAGCCCTCATCGACCCCCTGCAGTTTGCACACAGGGAAAGGAGGGGAGTAGACGATGCAATACACACACTGTTAAATCTGGTCTGTCAACATCTGGACCAACCAGGGACCTTTGTAAGGCTTTTATTTGCTAACTTCTACTCTGCTTTAAACACAATACAACCACTGTTGCTTGCACAGAAACTCTCAAAGTACTTCAATCTGAATGGCAACTTGTTAAGGTGGGTGCTAGGCTTCCTAACTAACAGGTCTCAACAGGTCAAATTGGGGAAGTGCTTATCTGGCATTCGCCACACATCAATTGAATCACCATTGGGCTGTGTAGTCTGCTGTCCCCTATGCTGTACATTTTGTACTTAATGGTTGCATAAGCAAACACACAAATAGACATCCCATTAAGTTTGCTGATGACATAGCCCTGGTCAGTTTATTAAAGGACATGGAATACCATCATGGGCCCATTCTAAATGATTTTACTAACTGGTGCAACAAGTTCTCCCTAAAGTTAAATGTTTCAAAAACAAAGGAACTGGTTATTGATTTTAGTAAAAATACCACACCCCCTCAACCCACTATAATTGATGGTCACCCTGTTGAAAATGACTATAAGTACTTGGGACTGGTGATTGACAAAAACCTAAAACGGGACAAGTGTTGTGACACTATCTATAAAAATACCACCCTGCGTCCTTAGGACATGTGCAGCCCAGTTGACCACAGTGTTTACAGACATCTACAGTCCATTGTCCCCACCTGCTTAAAAAAAACACCATTGTTCCACTCCCCAAAAAGGCAAAAATGACATGCCTGAACGATTACTGCCCAGTTGCATTAACATCTGTGGTGATGAAATGCCTGGAGAAGCTGGTGTTGTCACACATCAACTCCTCCTTCACAGAGTCCCTGGACCCCTTGCAGTTTTCCTACCATGACAACAGATCAGTGGATTATGCTGTCTCCTTAGCGCTACATACAGGCTTGAAACACCTGGACACTAAGAACTCGTATGTGAGTATACTGTTTGTGGACAATAGTTCAGCATTCAATTCCATCACACCCAGCCAACTGGCGACAAAGCTCAGGGGATTAGGTCTGTGCAACTCTTGCTGCAACTGGCTGCTGGACTTCTTAATCAAGAGACCACAGGTGGTACAGATAGGTAATAAAACATCAACACCACTCACCCTGAGCACTGGAACCCCTTAAGGCTCCAAGGTTGTTAAGGACTCCCTGTTCACTCATGACTGCACAGCAAAACACAGCAACAACCGAATCATTAAATTTGCGGATGATACCACTATAATAGGACTGATCAGTGATGATGATGATGATGATTCCACTTACAGGGATGGTCGTACAGCTGCTTAGGTGGTGTCATAGCAATAACCTGGACTTGAACGTAAATAAAAAAAAAGAGCTAATAGTGGATTTTCTGAGACAAAGGCCACACACTCACAGCCCACTCGTATTGATGGAACATAACTGGAAACAGTCACCAGCTTTAGGTTTTTGGGAATTCACATTTCTAATGATCTAACCTGGACTGTGCACATGGACTCTATCTTGAAGAAGGCTCAGCAGCGCCTCTATTTCCTGACGTGCCTCAAACGATGGGGGATGCCAGTACCTGTGTTGGTGAACTTCTACCGCTGCTCCATTGAGAGCATCCTCACCAACGGGATCACCGTGTGGTATGGCAACATCTCTTCTTGAGAGAGAAAGGCACTGCAGAGAATGGTGAATGTGGCACAGAAGATCATCGGCTGTGGTTTCACTGAGATTACACAGCTCTATGAGGAACGCTGCTGTGGTAGAATTCTGGCCATCACAGAGGACAGTCACTTTGTGTTTTTACACTTGTTTTAACAATCAAGAGACTTTCTGTTAGTAAGAATTCCATTGTACCAGTACATGTACCGGTTACATATGGCAATAAAGTTCAAGTTCTAAAAAGGCCAACAGAGACTCTTCTTTCTTAGAAAACCCAGCTACTTTAAGGTAGATAAAACTATCCTTACACTCTTCTACAAATCATTCATTGAAAGTGTCTTAACATACTGCTTCACTTGTTGGTTTGGCAACATAAGTACTGGTAATTGAAAGAGGCTGGGTAAATTAGTGAAAATAAGTGGCAAAATAATCAGGAATAATCAAATCAACTTAAGCATCCTTTACAAACAGAGGTTCACCAAGAAAGCCAAAAGTATCAGGGAGTGTGTGTCTCACCCCCTCCATTGTGAATTCACACTTCTCCCATCTAGGAGCCTCTGTGCCCCCAGGCGTAAAACCAACAGACACAGGAAATCTTTCATTCCCACTGCAATTACACTCTTAAACAATGCAAAGCAGCTACCTTGTCTCTTGTTTCTTTTCTCCTGTAACACTACTATATTCTCTTCCCTTTTGATGATGTGTATTTGTGATTGTGTTGTGGGTGACTGTGCTGTAAAACAAATTTTCCCTAGGGGACAATAAAGCTTGAATTTAATTGAAAAAAACCACTGTGGGTCAATTTGATCATTTGTCAGGAACAGCACACTCTTGTGCTGGATGGCTACAGTCCCCATGTACATGTATCCATTCCACACTCTAAATCTCTAAATTAATGTACTACATTTGCAACCCATGAGTAAGTTATTGGTGAAGTTTGAAGGGTGGTGAATAAAATCCTGCTGCTCTGTGGGTCTCCATGATTAGAAATTATGAAAGTATACCTTGGTGAATTTGTGCTAGAGCTAGTAAGGCATAAAGTTCTAGCGTAACCAATTTAGGCACTTCATGGTATTCCTATTGTCCAGTACAGCAATGAAAAGTGAAAAAAGTTAAAACCTTAAGAAAATAAAAGTTTATAAGTTAGTAAACAACAACAGTGTAAACAAAAAAACTTTGCTACTCTTTTTACGATAAACTTTCACAAGGATTGGCCTTTCTTGCGTTTGGGCTGTAATACAGTATACATGTTCTAAGACCACAAGAGCCATTGTGTCCACATCACCAACAAGAGTATTTTATGCCATGTGGCACACCTGGGGTTCAGGGTGCTGTAAAGAGGATATTTTAATAAAGGGTCTTCAGGATAACAGACACAGCTGTAAGGTGTAAACAAGAGTGTTCTTTTATTCACAGTGCTAGGAACACAGAACTAACAAAACACCTAACTCTATCTGAGCTGCCACTACAATTTTCTGAAATCGTTATCTAAAAACAATCAGAAAGCTAAGGAGCTTGCTGTCTCCAAAAGCCAAAGTCTCTTTTCTCAAAACCTCACAAAACACATAGTGTATCCACAGGCCTGTGAAATGGTCACTTGGTTCCACCCTTGGCGCAGGGAATAACTGAAGCTCTGCTCTTTTCCTATTTTTTAATGGTCATGTGACCAATTGTCTTTCACCAATTAGTCAGGTGACTGATCATGGCAGGGCATTCCAACAGCTTTCTTGGAAATGTGGTTCTGGCGAGATCAACCATTCTGATTCCACCTACTGCCATCTTAGAATATTTAAAGCTTACATTTATAACAAGATGAGAGATACTGATCTTGAGAAAGCTACATCTGAAAACAATTTAGACCTTGTAATTACAAGTTTACAGTGTGTGTATCTTTATTGAACTAACATTCATTGTATCAATACAGACACTAGATGAGGGCTGCAGAACCCTGGATCCAGAAAGCTAATATTCAGCAGGTCTTAAAGACCACACTCAAAGCATCCAGAGCATGTAAAGGCTTTTTAAGTTAAATAATAATTTCACTTTTTGACAGATATATTGATTTGTTAAATAAGGAAGTTTAGAGATCATCAGAAATGGAAACACCAACATCCTCATGTCTGTTAAAGGTCAAAGCTGCCAATCCGTGACATAATTAAATCAAATGATTTACTCAAACTTTGTATGTTCCATGCCTTTACAAGATTCTGAAAAAAGAGGTATCTGCTGGATTGTGGCTCTTCTGGACCTGGGTTGGCCATACCTGGACAAGCTGTAAGTCAACAGATGTCCCAGCTGGAGAAATGTGACTGCTTGCTTTTGCATTGGTCAGATATAAGCTGGGTTTCAAGCAGTGTCTATTTTGACCTTGTGTCTAGATTTCAAACATGTAAGAGGCAGGAACCTGTTCAAAATCAAACAATAAATAGAAACCGTTTCCTGTTTGATGTAGGTGGGTTTCACTGTCTATTCTCCAGGGGAATCTCTCATGTGTGTAACACAGCCAGGCACGGAGACAGCAATTCTGAGACAAGTTGGTAGCTGTTTGCTGATTAAGTTTATGCTCATTGTAGGTTGTACAGGTCATTAATCAATGATTAATCATCACTTTTGTTATTCAGCTCATTGCATTGTGTCTGTCAAGAGTGATTATTTGAAATATTCAACCCTATGTATGCACAGGCCTAAATATTTAGATTATTGAGAAAGGTGTTATTAACATTTGTTATGAAGAGGGTTGATCAACAGGGGACATACTGTGAAAGTCAAAGGCTGATAGAGTATGGGGCCACTGATGAAAGCAATACAATTTGTATATCTGAGATATATGCAATTAAGATGGTATACGCTGATACTGTTAACAGTGTCTGTAAGAACACATTCTTTTTGTTCTACAATTATTCACTGCAGTAATGAGAAAAAGAATACTGGGGTTTTAATGGGAACAATAGAATGATAGGTGCACTGAACGCACACCGGTTCAAGTTCGCTGCTCATGATGGCAAAGGAAGAGGTAATATTTTTCTGCTTCTTTCCTGTTCTTATGCTCATTGGAGATATTGTAGCATTTCTTCACAATACCGTTCGAGTATGGATGACAGGTTTTGTGAACGCATTCTGAAAAGGGCAACAGAAAATACTATTTCTATTTAATAGAGAACATCAGACTAAGACAAAAAGAAATCTGGGACTGCTGCAGGTATTTGTAAAGCAAAGTAAAAGCTATTAGCTCACATCCAGACATCACTGGTACAAGGCTGGACCCACGTGATTAGCTGTCTGTAATCGCCTAATGGGGTTGAGTGGGAGTAGAGCAGGGGTTAGCATCCCTGCCTCATGTTGCTGGGGCCCTGCATTCAATTCCTAGGGTCATTCCTATCAGTGGCAGTTTGTATGTTTTTTCCGTGCTAGCGTTGGTTTCTCCAGTTTGCTCCAGTTTCCTCCCATGTTCCGAAACCTTACTGATACTGATTGGCTTCTGGAAAAATTGACCCTGACATGATTGTGTGCATGTTGCTTGCTGGTATACGCTCTTGTTCGCCCTAGACCCTGTACTGGAAGGAGCAGTTAGTAAACGGATGGATGGATATCTGGCTTCACATTGGTTCAATCATCTCCTATTGCAGTTCAGTTATTGCAGTTAATTTGTATCTACAATATTTATGCAGCCAGGCACTGTGCTAAAGAAATGTTAATATCTTACATGAGAGTACAATAGGAGTTACCTGCCTGCAATTTAAACCCACAACCTTCCTGATATGAGTTTAGATATACATTAGACTCCAATCTGGGAAGGGCCTACTGCTCCACACCACTGCTTCCAATATGAAGACCTACACTGAATTTTTGCAAAAACATGTGAATCGGTATGTCTTCTAGAGATTTAAATTAGTTGTAATATTAATTAATATTGACATTAATTATGCCTTATGCAGTCTACAGTGTTGGCCTACAATGTTTTACAGGTTTTAAACAATATGTACTTTGTACATTATACATTTTGTACATTTACAAATACAAAATATACATTTTAGACAATATACATATGCAAAATGTACATTTGATCTTGAAGGCAGCACACCGTCAAGAAGCATTTTTTTACTTGACAGGAAATTAATCATGATATCGTTGTGAAAATCAACACTGCGGGTAGGTGACCTTAGAATGTAGACTATTCTAATTTCCTGTTATGGTACTGTATGTTTTTCAGTTGGAAAAACTGTAGAAATAAAAGCTAAGTGTGAAAAATTAGTTCACCAACTTAAGACTTTGAGACATACTATGGCAAATCCCCCTTAACCATTAATGTGGTTCTTCAGGACCTATTAGACATGATCCTCAAGATTTATGGGGTGATATGGGACCGAGATTGAGGCTGGATCAATGGCAGTTTAATAACCTTTCCAACCCTAGATACGTGTAATTATTGCTTGCCTATTGACTCTTCTCTTTCCCCTTTAATGTTAACCTACTGTAGCTGAAAGGCACTGAACTCAATATGTATGAATCTAACCTAGTTACTTCTGTCTCACCCAAAGACCAAACCTATTAACACACTGCACTTAACTCACCATAAGACTTTTCCAGTCAATCCTCGGTGCAGATTTGAACCAATAGCATACCAGTCTCATCCTGAGACTTTACTATTCTATTCCCATCATGAGAGTTGACAACCACTCGTATTTGCTGTACTTGTAGCTATTTATAGAGTAAGTCAATGTCAATCAGCTGCATTCAATTCCTCTCAATATGTTGCGCTAATGTCTTCGCATTCCTCTCTGGACCTCCCTAAACGGCCCTCTGTTGGCTCAAATTAACATTGAGGCTTTTCTGATTCAACTGCTCCATACTGTACATCTTCAGTTGTTGTTTTGTGTCCTGTAGTGATCTCTGCTTTGTAGTATTTAAAACACAGTACAAGACACAATGTTCAAAAGAGACCTGAAATCCAACAATGCAGATGCTTAAGTCTGGAAAAGACAAGAAGACTTAAGACTTAAAAAACAACAAGATAAATTGAGATACAGTACTTATACAGTGGCACAAACAAATAAGAAAGTGAAAATTTCAGTTTTCTTTTTAAACATCCTTATTCAGCTTTTTAAAAGATTTGCTACAGAAAATGGATTTATCTGTAAAAACTGCTTCTGGAATGAAGCTCAACAGAATACCATAAAATTACAGTAATTACCGCACTTTTGTAAAATCCTGGTATGTACCTCAGTTTAAACAAATGTGCTTACTGTACACTTACAGTATTTAAACTTGTGAAAGTTCAAAAACTCACAGTAAATGTCTGTTACTACCATATTTTAAAGAAAACAAAGAAAAATTTTGTAATACCTAAAAAAACACGTTTTGTAACTATTTTGTACAGTAGCTACAAAACACGATTTTGTAGCTAACTTTAAAACGGGATACAAGCAAGAAGTGTTTTCATCTTTTTTTCATCTGCCTTGGCAGTTCTAATTCATTTCATACATGTGGATGCAAATAAAGATTTAGATTTATCAAACAAAAACATAACATTAGGAAAAATGTGTCATGTGATCTTTATAATTCCAACTCTTTGGTAAGTTGGAACTGATCTAGGGGAGAGGTGTACACCAGCTTTTACGGTCTGCTTTCAACTGCATCCTGGCTATCTGCAGCCACTTAACTGTTTCCTCCAGCTGCTCCCACGCCTGTTGCAGCCTCTCTATTTCCTCCACCAAAGCAGCCTTCTATTCAGCTACCACCTTATCCAGAGTTTATAGGTTGTGGCTCTTGTGACCTTCCTAGTGTACATACTCACAGAGACTGAAATCAGGGCAACTTTCAAACGGGTTAACATACAGAAGGTGATTGGCCTGAATGACATTCTGGACAGGTCCTTAAGTCATGTGCAGACCAGTTGGCCATGGTTTTCACAGATATTTTCAATCTTTCATTTTTACAGTCTTCCGTTCCTGGGTGTTTTAAGAAATGTATTATTATTCCAGTCCCAAAGAAAAATACTTTGGCCTTTTTTAATGATTACAGACTGGTAGTGCTCACATCCGCCATAATGAAATGCTTTGAAAGGTTGGTCAGGAAAAACATTAGCACAATGGTAACTGAGTGCTTAGACCCTCTGCAGTTTGCATACCGGTGTAACAGGTCCACTGATGACATTATTTCCCAGGCTCTTTACACTGCCCTGACTCATTTGGAAGACAAAGACACATACATCAGAATGCTATTCATTGATTATAGCTCTGCATTTAACACAATAGTTCCTTCCAGACTGGTCAGGAAGCTTTATGACCTGGGCACCAACACCTCTGTATGCCGGTGGAAAATGGATTTCCTGACTGGCAGACCACAGACTGAGGGTAGATGGAAAACTTTCTTCCATGCTGACCATAAATACAGGGGCTTCCCAGGGCTGTGTGCTTAGCCCCCTGCTGTTCTCCTTGTTTACCCACGACAGCTCCAATTCTATCTTCAAATATGCTGATGACACTACCATCATTGGCCAAATCACTGCTTCAGGGTTGAGGTCAGGAACCTGGTGGAATGGTGGCTTGACAATAACCTCTCCCTGAGTGTCAGTAAAACCAAAGAGCTGGTCATTTATTTTAGAAAGCAGGGTGGGGACTACAACCCTATTCACATCAATGAGGTTGCTGTTGAGATGTTTACCAGCTTCAAGTTCCTGGGTACCTTCATCACTAACGACTTAATGTGGTCCCAGCATGTAACTGGAGCTACAAAGAAGCCACAACAACACCTTTACTTCCTCAGACAATTGCAGATGGTAGAATCTGGAAGGGAGTGAAACAGACATGGGAAGAAGACGACTAGGAACTGGGCAAGTTGACGAACAGGGGGGCGTGACGACTGTGCACTGGTGCTCGGGGTGGGCATGGTCCAGGCGTATAAGTCCAAAGGAGTTCGAAGGGTTATTCCAGGGCGAAGTCCAAGAGTCCAGAGCCGGGTCATCCATCCAGGACAGACAAGATAAGGTTTAAAAACCAGAGCAGGGTCTGGTGCAGGGACCGGGAAAAAGTGGGTTAACAGGGCCAGGCACACTCAGCGTCTGGATAGGAGGCAGGTGCACAAAATCAACTAAAATGGGTAAGTGCCGGAGTGCCCTTAAGAGGAGGAACTTACAATCGTGACAGGACACCAATCATCCTGGTTCCTCACTTTTCTTTCCCCCTTCCCTCTGGTAAGCGTTGTAGAGAAAACCGGTTCAGGGACGCCAAATATGTAATCATAGTGGCTCTCTGAAGGCACCAGTTCTGTAGGGTTTGGGCATTTACTGAGACAATTATTAATTGTAGCAGTAAATCACAAAGTTGATTCTTTTGGTGGCTTTAGAATCCAACCATGCGACATAACTCAAACAACGCGCACACACAGGTACTAATACACGAGGATACATTTATTAATACATAGAATATGCATATAAACCTAACAGATCTTATCGAGAGGGTTATCAGAATACAAAAGGTATATTCGGTCAGTTACAAAGAGTTATACATATCAAGAGGACATACGTTCAGTATATCATTCATTAAGACCGTTTCGTAAAGTGAACTTGGTTACAACTTCTACATTAGATACTCAAACAAGTACATAACTCTTAGGAATTAAATTGATATCAACTGGTTGGGATAACAATTGAATTCTCGAGCTGTAATGCATTGAAGTTGAATACTCATCCAATCTTTGGGGATTCAGATCTCCTGCGGGCACAAAGAAACAGTTGCAGGCTGTTGCTGTCCAATCCGCGCTCTCTGGCTCGGTGCCAGGCTGTGCTGTGCGGCTTGCGACGGTGTGCTGCTGATACTCACTGTTGGCTTTAACTAGCAAAGTTTGTGCACAGGAGAAAAGATGACTGTGGGTCCCAGCAAGTCAGGAAGAGGACCGGTTCGTTCCTAATGAAGAGCTAGTTCTGAATAGTGATTCAGCTGTCCACAGTTCCGACCTGTTCACGAGGCCTGCTGCTGGTTACTCTCTGCCAACCTCCACTCTAGACTCTTAGAACAAAGGAAAGTTCTGGCACTCGGACACACTGGCCGTTCCGTGGTTGTCCGGGCTGAGTCTCAGGATGGTCAGGAGGCGCGCTGCGAGAATGTCCTGCCCTTGGGAGCCTTCTGCTCCTGGGCCGTCCTGCCCTGGAATTCTCCTTTGAATTCCCTTTAGAATTGTTGGATCTGAATCTGAATCTTGTTGAATCTCTCAGGCTCTCTGTGTTGCCTGTTTTTACCTGGAGGAACTTCAGCTCATTGATTGGCTGAAAGTTCCATGGGCATCAGAGTCCCACGTGGGTTACTCGGCCCTACCGGTCCCTGATTGGTTGATCAAGGTGAGATATGAGTCACTTAGTCCTGACACTTAGTAATGCAGTCCAGATGTCCAACTCGCACTCCCTAGACAGATAGGCGCCAATGGGTGACCATTGATCATGATAGCCAGGCTTAGCTAAGTGCATCCCCCTTTGGGAGCTGTCCTTGGACCTTAAATCACCTTGCATGAATGGTTTCTCTGTGGCTGCACCACAGAGATGAACAGAGAAATGAGGCCTAATTTGGGAAAGCTCAGAAACACTTAATTCTGCCTTATTATTAAGCCTCGCCACTACATATCCCCCCTTTTTGAAGATCACGAGGTCCTGAGGCGTTGTTGCCTTCAAAACAAAACAGAGTTAAGT
Organism: Lepisosteus platostomus; assembly: GCF_059453375.1. Taxonomy (NCBI): domain Eukaryota; kingdom Metazoa; phylum Chordata; class Actinopteri; order Semionotiformes; family Lepisosteidae; genus Lepisosteus; species Lepisosteus platostomus. The sequence goes on from NC_142623.1 coordinate 18,417,971, forward strand.
GATGTCCCTTGCCATTAGAACATTAATCTTAAATGTCCACATTACTCCTCGAGAATTCATACCGGAACCAGCATTGGATACAAACAGGATGAATAACATCTGGAGTATGTATAAACACGGTAGGAGACATTATCTAAGTCTAGGAATTACACATCAGGAAGCTCACTGTCAATATCTGATACCTCTGTAGTAGATATTTGGGGAGAAATCACTTCCTTTCTTTTGACATGCTACCTTTGACTCATTCATGCTACCCGGAGTACATCTTGATGTGAGAGTACATCATTCAGAGTACACTGTCAGTCATGATCCAGCTACCTGGCAGTAGTGTTACAATAACAACAGTTCCTGTTCCCAGCCCCCGATAAACCACAACACCTGTGTTGGGTATCTGCTAGGGTGGTTTGGAGGTTTGTTCCATTAAAGCAAACTAACTACCTGTACCTCTTCAGGGCTTACTGTTTCTTGGATTTCTATCCAATTGAATAGTGTGGCACCTGAAGGCATCTTAGACCTCAAGTTTGGTCTTATTGTCTGGTTCCAGACCGTACAATGTTAAGTTACCATGCTGTACTATGGCCTCCTCGGGAACTTGCAGGGAAACTGTTTGATTAGGTAGCTGCATTGCGGTAGCTGTATCTTGCCCGTCACAAGTCATAGTGTCAGTTAAATGTGGTGTGCTGACCAGCCATTTACTTCCCACCTGCTCTTCATGGGGTTCATTAACCTCCCTCTGCCCATTTGTAGCTTTACACCCTTCATTGGTGAATTGTTTAGACACAGCCAATGGATAGCTTTGGTAGCCATACCCATCTCAAGATTTGGAACCAAATTCAATCTTGGATTGCCTTCTGGGTGAGCTATGAACGATGAGGTTAAAGTCACATGCTCCTCTACTGAGAAGAGTGGAATCAAGTGGGTTGGGATTTGTGCCGTGGTTAGACTGGCTACAGTGGCACTAAACTCCCTTAACAGGTCTTGTGTCAACATTCTGGCCTGTTGCACACAAGCATAAACCCACTGTATAACACCAACAATCATGTCCACTGGTTGGGGAATAAGATTTAACCCTGTTGCATAGGAAATTGCCTGTAGGGTTTTCCCTAAGCTTTCCAACTTTTGCTGCTGTCGATACAGTCTGTCACTACCCTCTGGCATCTCTGACCCCTGCCTTCTTGGGGCAGTCAGGGTGAGAGTGCCAGTAGCACACAAACCTACCAGAAATAGCAAATGCACAACAGTGGTGGCAGCAATCAGTCCTCCCAAAAGTCTTTTCGGGTGGCTGATCCCAGTCATCTCCTTCTGAGTGACTGTTGCCTTTCTAAGCTGGCGCAGCGTGTACATGGTGTCTTTCTCAGTATGCCCTGTGGCATCTTGGGCACCAACATCCTGAAAATCTGGGGAGATCTGACGCAGCGGCTGATGCTGCTCCTCCGTTTCCAGGGCATCTGCTTTTTCGATTTGTTCATGCCTGTGCTCTAGGAACCCTGCAGGGGGCGGCGCAGCGGTGGAGCATGCCTGACCCTCGGCTGAGTGGTCATCTGGAGCACCTGAGTGATCTGGGATTGTTATCCCATTCTCACTCTTCAGGTCCATCCTGCACACTTCCTGATTGAGGAATCCCTCTATCGGCATGTTTACAATCGTTCGCTGGGGGTAGGTGTAGGACACCTGCTCGCTCCCCCCTTCCCTCGCTAGGGGTTCAGGGAGCTGCCCCAGCACTGGGATAGCTAGTTCACTGTCTTTGAACTTACTATCACTCACCAGGCCCATGTCAATGCAGGCTGGGGTTCTGACACCCCTCTTTGCGATGTCCTGCACTGGCAGGCGGGTAGCTTGACCATCCAGCTCCAGTCTGGGTGAACCACTGTTGGTCAGACTCAGACTGACAGACTGAGCTGGTGGCTGTAAGAAAACCGTCTCGGCTTTCATTCCCTGTCCCTTCTGGGGGACTGGGTGTGTTGGCAACCCTGCCGTTGAGGCAGGAACAATCAGGTCAGTCTCACTCACTACCTGGTAGTTGTGAGAAATAATGTTACCTGACTGCAGGATCCCTGGGTCAAAGCAGAGGGTATCGGCATCTGGGAACAGGTGTGTCCACAGCGCAGTAGTCTCAGCGTCCAGCTGGACCTCCTGTCTAACCTGTGAATGTTGCACTAGGGGCACCTGGCGGTGGCCCTGTGACAGCTGCTCAAGCAGATCCTCACTAATAGAGGACCTGTCAGGGCTAAGGGTGAGGGCTACATCACCAACCTGCTCTCCTGCCATCTGGATCCCTTCCACCACTGCAGGGTGGTGGTCCTGACCCCTCTTGGGTGCCAGGGTGTACAGGGAAAGCTCCTTTTCATCGCCAGGTGGGGAGATCTGCTCCTCTTTAGGGATGTAAAAGGTGTGTGCTTTACCTGGTGGATCAGGCGGCTGCTCGGAGCAGCGCTCCTGTGGCAGGGAGGCTGTTGGGACCTCAGCCGGGACAGGACTTCCCTGTATATCTGGGGAACAAGGAAATATTTTTATTTCTTGTCCAGAGGGAACAGAAGGAATCTCCGCATAGGCTTCTGTGTTCGGTGGGCACTGTGTGAGCACAGTCTGCCTCTTGGCCCCCCTTTCCTTCTGTACAGAAGGCTTAGGAGCCTTGACCTGTTTCCACACCTTGCCTTTCTGGTGATTCACCAAAGGTTCCTCTCTGAGTCGCATGCCCTTTTCTTTTTCTACCCGTTTGAGCTTGCCGTGTGACTTCAAACACCTTTCAACCTCAGTGTCAATCAGTGTCTCACTGGGTAAGACATCTCCCATGGCAGCCTTGAAGTAAAAGCTTCTTGCTTTTCCTCTGCGTTTTACTGCCTGCTCTGTGACTTCAGGGGTGGAGTCAGCACTCACTTGGGAGTGGCTGACCTTATCCTGGCAGGAACCCTTCCGCTCAATCAGATAGACTGAGGGAGGGAGAGGGGGCGGGTCTCCGCCTCCTCCAGTGGAGAGTATCAGCTCATTCACGCTTCCGGCAGCCTTGGGGAGCGGTTGTCCCTGTCCTAATAAAGCTTGTTCCAGCCTGGCCAGGCGGGCGGCTACTGAATCCTTTTGTTCAGCCTTTTCTAGCCCTTTCCCTCCCCCGGTGTTCTCATGGCACTTAGGACGCTGGGTGCGGTCCTGTGTGAGTGCTTTGGAACGGGGCTTAGCCAGCTCAGGAGCCTGTGCTCCTTCGAGCAGGGGGGAATTAACCCTGCTGGCTCTGACGGCGAACGCAGTCGCTTTAGCAACTTTTTGCTCAGAGCGACTTTGGACATCATACTCCCAGGCTTTCTGCACGAATCTCTTAATATCAGTCATTTTCATGGTCTGTGCATCTGTATGCATTAAGATCATCTTTCTGACTGACGGGTGGAGATTCGCAATGAATAAACCCTTGAAATGTGTGTTCTCTTCGCAACCCTCATCATTTCGCCCTGCAAAATAAGTTCGTCTAAGTCTCTCGTAATATTCGCGAGGGGACTCTGCTCTCTCGTGCTTAATGTTAAGAGCGGCGGCTATCGCAGCAGTCGGGTCAATAAACGCACTGTATTCTTCGATAAGTGCTTGACATAGCTGCTCAAAGTCATTACAGACTTCTTTCATCTGCCTAGCCATCCACTCATGTACAGCTCTGCTGGTAGTTTTCCTGACCAGAAACACTTTCTCCTGTTCTGTGGCGTTTGGCAGGTACTGCAGGTTATACCTGAGGTCCTGAATATAACTCTCGATATTATTCTCTGACACTGCCGGGTCAAATCTCTCTATGTCCTTCGCTAGCTCTCTCAGAGAATGGAGATTTATCCTTCTAGCTTCTCCGCTGACGGAGATATGGAAGAGATCGTGGTCAGACCTGTCGCTGCTAGAGAGAGTGCTTAATAGCGACTCGAACTCAGACCTTTTAGCAACCATCGTTAAACTTAAAGAGTATTACTTTTAAGTACGAAATCACAGTTTTACCACAGAAAACCACAAGATCAAGTATGCAATCAACCCGGTAGATTGCAAAAGATCACAAAACAATCAAGCACTGCTTAAAGAGCAAGGGGAACTTTTTTCCTTTCGGCTTTCAGCACACTGTATTGTCGTGTATGAAACCCGCGGCGTTTTATATTGAATTATTCCGCTTGGTTGACTCATTTCAGTCTTGCCACGCCCGTGCCAGGGACGCCAAATAAATGTAGAGAAAACCGGTTCAGGGACGCCAAATATGTAATCATAGTGGCTCTCTGAAGGCACCAGTTCTGTAGGGTTTGGGCATTTACTGAGACAATTATTAATTGTAGCAGTAAATCACAAAGTTGATTCTTTTGGTGGCTTTAGAATCCAACCATGCGACATAACTCAAACAACGCGCACACACAGGTACTAATACACGAGGATACATTTATTAATACATAGAATATGCATATAAACCTAACAGATCTTATCGAGAGGGTTATCAGAATACAAAAGGTATATTCGGTCAGTTACAAAGAGTTATACATATCAAGAGGACATACGTTCAGTATATCATTCATTAAGACCGTTTCGTAAAGTGAACTTGGTTACAACTTCTACATTAGATACTCAAACAAGTACATAACTCTTAGGAATTAAATTGATATCAACTGGTTGGGATAACAATTGAATTCTCGAGCTGTAATGCATTGAAGTTGAATACTCATCCAATCTTTGGGGATTCAGATCTCCTGCGGGCACAAAGAAACAGTTGCAGGCTGTTGCTGTCCAATCCGCGCTCTCTGGCTCGGTGCCAGGCTGTGCTGTGCGGCTTGCGACGGTGTGCTGCTGATACTCACTGTTGGCTTTAACTAGCAAAGTTTGTGCACAGGAGAAAAGATGACTGTGGGTCCCAGCAAGTCAGGAAGAGGACCGGTTCGTTCCTAATGAAGAGCTAGTTCTGAATAGTGATTCAGCTGTCCACAGTTCCGACCTGTTCACGAGGCCTGCTGCTGGTTACTCTCTGCCAACCTCCACTCTAGACTCTTAGAACAAAGGAAAGTTCTGGCACTCGGACACACTGGCCGTTCCGTGGTTGTCCGGGCTGAGTCTCAGGATGGTCAGGAGGCGCGCTGCGAGAATGTCCTGCCCTTGGGAGCCTTCTGCTCCTGGGCCGTCCTGCCCTGGAATTCTCCTTTGAATTCCCTTTAGAATTGTTGGATCTGAATCTGAATCTTGTTGAATCTCTCAGGCTCTCTGTGTTGCCTGTTTTTACCTGGAGGAACTTCAGCTCATTGATTGGCTGAAAGTTCCATGGGCATCAGAGTCCCACGTGGGTTACTCGGCCCTACCGGTCCCTGATTGGTTGATCAAGGTGAGATATGAGTCACTTAGTCCTGACACTTAGTAATGCAGTCCAGATGTCCAACTCGCACTCCCTAGACAGATAGGCGCCAATGGGTGACCATTGATCATGATAGCCAGGCTTAGCTAAGTGCATCCCCCTTTGGGAGCTGTCCTTGGACCTTAAATCACCTTGCATGAATGGTTTCTCTGTGGCTGCACCACAGAGATGAACAGAGAAATGAGGCCTAATTTGGGAAAGCTCAGAAACACTTAATTCTGCCTTATTATTAAGCCTCGCCACTACAGCGTTATAGGAGCATAAAGGCACGAACTTCTAGATTCAGAGACAGTTTCTTCCCACAAGCTGTAAGATTACTGAACTCTACCCTGTTGTGTCATACAAATGACAAAGTTCAGGTGTCTGCGAAGCAGAAGTCTCTTTATTTCATATGCATATGGAAGTCTGGCTTGCAACCACCAGACTTAAAAATAAGTACCTGAAGGTCCTTTATACCTTAAAACAAACCAGTTACTATGACACATTCTAAACAAATGATAAGACAGCAACACATGCCAATTAATTATATCTAAGTTGCAGACTAGACAACAGTTAGTTCTTTGCACATTCTGGATGTACAGCTAGCTTACCAAATACATGCCCTTTATCTTTTTGGGCGCAAAGCCAACTTTAAGTCACTAGACTGCATAGTTTGCAAAAATATTAAAACAGGAAATTATATTATTATCTCACTTCCCAGGTGTCTCTCTTATCTCTTCATCCTACCATTGACTCACACTGATGTTTTTTTTTTGTCTAAGATGTATGTTATTTAAATTGTTGTTGGTGCTGCTGGTGTTTTTGTTTTGGGTGTTTCCTTGATGTCCATGTATAGGAGCATACATGCAAATAAGCATTTCATTGCACTTGTGCATATGACAATAAACTCTACTCTACATTGCACAGGCATATCCCATGCTGGCGGCAGAAATACTCCCAGGGTTTTCCAAGTTCTGGGCAGCAGCCAATCGGAGGCTCCGTCCCGAGTACATCTTGAATGCTGACTTCTGTAGGTCATCCTTGGTCAGGTGAAGATCCTTAAGGCTCTGAAAGAGCAGGTAGGTCCTGAGTAGCCCGAAAGCGGTCAATGATGTTGGCAAGCTTGATATTGCGCTGTGTAATGGAGCACTGATTGTACCCTGGCACTTGGCATCTTCATTTTGTACCATGTTGCCTTAGGAAATAAAAGCACAAGAGAAAAACTGAATGAGAAATCTTAATATTAGAAAAAACACTCCTCTTCTACACAAGGTTCTGGACAGATTGTCCTATCACTCTATTTTAAATTTTGTAGCAGAGAGGATTGTAATTTAATGTGTGAGCAGATAATCAGTCTCAGGAGTTTTGCTTAAAGGGGTTTCAGAGCACAGAAGTACAGTAGATTCTCACAACTGTTTTTAAAGCAACATGAGACAAGAGTGTATACAAACCTTAAGGGTGGTGCTCTTTCTTTTTCCATAATTTGGTTTTAGGTAGAAGACAGGTGTAAACATCTCATTTTTCTCTCAGGCGAAAGTTTGAGTACTCGGCTACAGTATTTTAATATAATAGTTAGATTTCTTTTTTCTTTTGTACACTACTCAAAAATTGATTGCCAGTCTCAGAAGCCTTAACTTTAAATATTTTCTGCATGAGTTTCTATTTCCCCTTTGCAGTATGTCATTTAAAAGTATAATACAAGGTTTTCCTTATGGTTCCTCAAAGCCGTTGTAAAAACATGTACTGTAAACTCAAATCCACATAAACGGTTGGAAATGAGAGGAAGGCTTTTGGCTCATCTAGCTTGTGTAGTGTTGTGCTTTCCTTGAACCTGAAAGTGTTGTATTTGATGTAAATGCAGAAATTTTGAATATACAAACCTTTGCACAGTGCTGTGCCCACAAATCAACACACTATCAATGTTTTGATCAGCACTAAAATTCCAGCCCTGATGGCAAATTGACTACTTTTCATTTCTGTATTGCATATCGTATTTATACCTGCAGTAAAGATCCAAAGAGTTTATAAATCCTTCTATTGGAGGAACTCTTCTTATAATTCAGAAGGATTGAGAAAGACAGAAAAGTTAGCTGGGTTAGGGTAAGGCAATTGTTTTGGTAATGCTGCTAAAACTAAATATGCTCAATGGTTTCCTCCTTTATTGGATTCAGTGGAGTATACAATAAGTCAACTGTCCTATACAAACCAATGAGAAATAAGAGCAATAAGAATGTCTCCTTCACTGAGTGGCTTTATAGATTCAACTCACCATCATAATGACTAGATAATTCAGATTTAAATGTGAAATTCTATACATTTTCATTATTTTGCCAATTATTTATTTAAATTCACAATAACCATTTTCTGGAAAGAAAATGGAAAAGCAAGCCACTTCTGTGCACATTGTCAAGTGAGCAAATGTCACGGATGTCTGAAAGGGCGAACCGTGGAATGGCAGGAGAGCGAAAAAGACCCTATGTGTAGCGGCAAGATGGGGGCTAGCACGGGCTCAGCTGTTCAGGAAATGCCTTATAGAAACCTACAGTATGCCCTCAGGTAGCGGACGTGGGGCAACCTGGTGCTAGGCGGGTTTCAAGACATCCGAACCTCAATGCTGAGAGCAGGAGCAGAGCAGAAGCAGGAAGTAAATACACTACACAACAAGAGACACCAGAAAAACATGAATAATCACAGGGAACTAGGAACAGGAGAGAAGTAGAGCACCCTCTAGGTGTACTGGGTGTGACAGTAAAGTGATTAGTACCTTTAATAATCATAGAAGTTTCAAGAAGTGTACAGAAAGATGAGAGTGAAAGTGTTACAATGCGTTTTTCAGGACCCTATGCAGACAGCAGAATCCGGAAGGAAGTGAACAGACACAGGGAAGAGACGAGGAACTGGGCTGGTAGACAAATGGGGGCGTGACGACGGTGCATTGGTGCTCGGGGGGGGCTTGGTCCAGGCGAACAAATCCGAGGAATTCCGTAGGGAGAAAACCGGGGTGAAGTCAAAAAGTCCAAAAGCTGTGAAATCCAGGAGGAGACTAAAACAAAACAGTTAAAAGGTGGACCAGGATCAGGTGCAAGGACAGGGAATACAAATGATTAACAGGACCAGATGCTCCAAGTCCCGGACTTGGCTGGTTCAGGATGCTGATAGGAGGCCAATGCCCTCAAGCCACGGACATAGGGTGACTTGGTGGTAGGCGGACCTCCGGGTGTCCGTGTTCCAATGCAGAGCCCGGACCAGAGTGAGTGTCTAGCTTTTAAGATGGGCTGGAACAGGAATTAGGTGCACAAAATCAACTAAAATCTGAGAGAGCCAGAGTGCCCTTAAGGGGGAGGGATTACAATAGTGATACAAAGTGATTCAACACCTTGCGGATGTAAGAATATTGTCCAGACTGGAGTCCTCAGATCTGCACACTCAAAACAGCACTGGTACCAGACAAGCCTCCAATTAACCTGTTAACTTCCATATTAGAAGGTAAATATATCCCACCAGTGTGCACTTAAACAATTGCATATGCAGTGGTTGGTCAAGATGTAGACTGGAGATGCTTTTCTACCTTCAGTTTTTAGTCTGCAGAATTTTGCCCCCACTGGCCGTTTTGTATGTAGTTAATACAGGATTTAATGTTATTTATAAAGCACATTGTCAGTAACATTGCCTTTTCCTCTTTATTATTATTCATTTTTATTCAAAGTAACATGCTTGTTTTTTGTTTCAATAAAACACTGAAGCTTGGATTCCTGATTCTAATGTAATTTTTGAATTAAGTTTGGCTGGGTGTCAAATTGTAGTAGTAAACACGCAAATACCACAAATTACCACAGCAGTAGATTTCTGTAGAGTGTAGCATTCTGTGTTATTCTATTATGGAGGATAGACACAGTCAAGATGACAGAGAGTCCCAGATTAGCTCCAGAAGCTCCAGTTCATCTTCTTAATCGGCTAACGCAGCCATAGCCAGAGCCCACGCCAAAGCAGTAGCAACAAAGGTCTGTGCATCCTTTCTACAGAAAGAGACAGTTGTGAAGACAGAGAAAGCCAGGTTGAAGGCTGCTTTAGACAGAAATACTTGAGGCTGGAATATTATTGGAAAAGGAAGAATTTTGCAGTAAGACTTGTGTCCCTGTGGCTCACCAAAGTGAAGCTCAACTCACAGAAAACTGCTCAGAAGTGAGCTAGGTTGCAAAATAATCCTCAGTCCTTGCAAAGATCAGAACCAGTGAAATTAATGTCATTGTCACCAGCCCAGCATGTCACTCAGGTGACACATCATTCAGCTGAAAGAGATATCAGTCCATTCAACCACACTAAAGAGCAGCCCAAGGCAAGAGGAGACGAGCAGGCGCATGGACACACACAGCAGCTCCCAGCCCTCACTGTTCCTCAGGTAGACAGATACCACCCCTGCTGGAGCCAGCACAACAAGGCTGAGTGCTGGTCAGGGTCTAGTATACACGGTGGGTCCTGGCATCCCTCAATGCAGACTGATCTCTCTCACAAACCTAAGCCAAGCTCAAACCATGAGAGACTTTGCTAAATATGTAGCATGTACCGAGCTTGTGAACAGGCCTGAGAGCAATAGGGCTTGGCAGTCATTTTTCTTTAACACCTTCAGAGACTTGAACCTTACTGCAAGTGAAGAGCTGGATCTGCTATCAAAATGACTGGGTTAAGATTCATCATAGCATGTTAAACAGATACAATCTGCACATATCAAGAACCCCAGAGCAGGTCTTAAAATGCAAAAGACATTGAAAGCGCACTTTTCTCAAAACTGGTGAGCAAGATTTTCTTCATGTTCTCCTGGAGAAATGGATCTCACAAGGCTATTGGGATTGTTGTACCAGTAATTATAGAGGCAAATCTCTTCTTTAAGAGCTCTCTACTGTCACTAATAAGTGGGACACCCCTCTACCTCAGGAGAACTTCAAGAGATGGGAAGCATGGAGGGACTCCAAGCAACTTCATATCCCATGCACCTACACATTGTGTCTCCCTCTCAAAGGCGAAATACATAGAATTATTCATTTTCTCAGAAGCTTCTATAAAACCCATTGGACCAGTGGCTATATCTGCTCCATTGGTGAAGATGGCCAGTGTGATGTGGGCTTCATTTAAGGGAAAGCAAAATTAACCTCACAGTCTGAGCCTACCATTCCCTGACTTGAGCTGTGTGCCACAGTGTTGACAGCAGAAATAGCAGAGCTCATCGCTGATAAAGTTGACCTCAAGCCTGAAGCTTCCACTTCTACTGTAATGGCAAAGTAATATTTATTACAATCGTGTCCTGTATGGTGTCTCTCGCCTAGCAGTCGCCGTCACATTCTCACATGGGCTCACAGTTTTCCATGGCTTGATGTGTAATTCATATCTCCTCCAGGTGATCTCCATTCTCTCTCTAATTATCCTATACCTAGCTACTACTGAATTTCTATTTTAATCCTCACCCCTGCTTCTACTGTGATCTCTGTTCTGGTATATTTTATTTCATTCTAAATTTGTTCTTTGCAAGAAGACAAAAGCCTGTTGTACAGTATGTGACATTTCAAAATAACTGATAGGTGGGGATAAACTTTGTCAAAAATAGCTTTTGTGCCACGTATTGATATCTTTGTATAACTTCTAATACATCTGCAATGTTCAGACCTAAACACTCTCTCATTCTTGGTAACACTAGAGAGTGACTGGGGCTGTATTCTCAGACATGCAATTCATTTAAAAAAGGTTCAGTTACAGGAGGTTGCTTTTTTATGAGTATGTACTGTATGTTTCTGTATGTTCTCTGGAAAATGTGACTTGCATCCACTACAGGTGCATAGTAACAAGTAAATATCTGTAAATAATTCATACTTCCCGCATTTTACAACATGGAAACATGCAAGAGTGAAGAGGTTTATGTGAAAAAAGAAAAATGTGACATAAGTTATGCTGTGTATCCTGTATCTTACAGTAGTTTAGGTGGGTAGCTGCGTCAGCATGCATAGGCTGCAAAGGCACAAATAATAGGTTTATTCCATGCTGAAAAGAGAAGAAAGAAAACACAATGTTTCGGCCGTGGAACCTTCTTCAGGTTGCCCACACCTGAAGAAGGCTCCACGGCCAAAACATTGTGTTTTCTTTCTTCTCTTTTCAGCAAGGAATAAACCTATTGTTCCTGTATCTTACAGGTTAACATAAGGCTGTGGAGAACATCCAGACGCAAATGTTTACACCAGACTTCACTACTCTCTAGTGGTGCCTTTGGTTTCTTACACCTTTTAACTGGAAGACTTTACTATTTAGTCTGTGTTTAACAGGACACACCTAATTTATTTTTTAATTTTTTTTACTTGAACTTTACCAGTTGAAGAACCCAAAAGGAAGCATGATAATAATTTGCAATTACTTTTTTTTTTAAAGTAATTGATTTATTTTAAAAGACATTATTGACATGATGTCAAACAGTCAAATCACTTTATATTTGTAGAGGTTAAGTTTTTGAATAATGTTAAAGATCAAGGAGTATAAAAACATGAATTCACATGAGAGGTTAGATTCCAGAAAGCTGATTATAATATTTTCCTGCATGTTCTTTCCTTGATAACAATGCATGGAAATACAACAATGCATCAAGACATTTAAATAAAATAAAACATAGCTTCTGTGTTTTAGTGCCTCTTATACTATACATTTTGTGTTATAATGGTGTAAATTATAGGAGTTGGAGATTTGTGATTTACTAGCGGAGGGATGTTGTTGTGTTTTTCCTTGTTGCAAGCAGATTGCTGAAACATTACAGGTATCATATTGGAAATATCTACTTACATTACAGTACTGCGTGTGTGCAATAAGGATCAGTGAGCTGAACAAGTTACAGAAGTGACGTCACTTCTGGTGGTGCAGAGGAATACTCTGCTGTCTAGAGAGTGGTGCTGTGCAGCTCTTGGCCCATTATCAACAGTGATTGAATCATGGCAGGGACAGAGCAGAAATCCATTCACCATTGAAGTAGATGCAAAGGGAGTCTCCAAGGCAAGGTCTGGCTTCTCTGAACTGTGGACAATTCAAGATTAGGGATATTGTGTCTCTTCTCTTTCCTTGTCTTCCTATATTTGCCAGTGTTGCATGGCATCTAAACTGTAAGCTTAAGGAAATATTTTTTTTTTATCAGTACTGTAAGTGCAGGGAATTCGTTTTGTTTTTTGTTTTTTAGAGAGAGCCTACTTGAGGTGTCTTATTCTGTCTTATTTCAGTTCTTCCCACCTGCAAACATAATGGACACAATGGCAGCCATTTTCAAGCAGAAGTGACTATTCAGAGTTATTGGAACTATGCACCAGCTATTATGAGACTCCTCTTTGATCTGAGATTTTTTTAAATGAAGCTCTGAGATAATGAGTGATACCAACTCTAAAAACCCAACACATCATCTGTGAGAAGACAGTGAGAATTGGTCATACAGTTTGGTGAATAAGGGCTCTGGACTCCTGACTGGAGGGTTAAGAGATTAGCTGTTGTTCTCTGCCACACTTCACAGGTCATGTGACCTTACAGTACATGCACGGTGTCCCAGAGTGTCCTGGAGGTCCTCTGACCTTCTGCTGCAGTGTCTCAAGGTCAAGTGTCTTTTGCTGCACAGTTTTTTCACAGTATACAAAAGACCTCTACTGCTCATTGTCACAGATGTTTCATGACCTTTCCACAGTCTCTTTGAGGCTGCATGACCTTTGCTGCACAGTGTCCCAGACTGTTGTTTCTTTAAGGTGGTTTACCTACATTGGTCCAGCTGTATAAACAAGCTATACCAAACACTTTCTCAAATAATCCAGTGTAACTTTTTTGTATGTTGCCAAACATTAATTAATTTATAGACTGATTGATGAATAAATGGGTTGCTTAATTAAAGAAACTGTGCGTTACTGACTTCAACCTGTATGCACCAACAGTATTTGTTCAGAGACAAACAGAAAACAGGGTGAAATCCATCAATCCTTTTACTAGCTGTTTCATCCGATTCAGGGTTGTGGAGAGCCATAGAATGCGATTGCACAACAAACGCTACAATCAGAACATACAGTAACTGACCTTGTGCTTTTTCAGATTTGTGTGCTTGTTCCTTCCTTTTGTTCAAGGATCAAAGGAGCTGTCAGGTGCCATAGGGTCTATTTTTCCAGACAGAGAACATTAAGACACTACAGCGAGACTTCCCAAATAGAAACTGCATCCATGAATATTTTCACCTAGTAGAAAAAGCCAGAAAATGCTTGAAGGACAAAACCCTTCTAGGGAATTGTGAAGAGTTAGCTAAGGGCTACACTTTGTTTACCTTCGACCTCAGATCTAGGAGTGCACTGGACATTATTCACTTATTAAAATGGGCAACCTGATAGGTGAAATATGCTTTTCACAGTCTTCACCTACCACAGCGAACATGATCACCCTTATCACTTACATCAAAATTCACATGCAGCGCCAAATCCTATATGACTTTAGCTAAGTTCCAGGCGGGCAACAAAGACCAAGCACCTGGAACATTTTTTGTCATGGGATCTGGATACTAAAGAGAGTTTTCTAGCAACAATCTGTCAAAAGAGAAACCCTTTGAATTTGACAGTGAACACGCACCCCTATGACCAGCCCATAAAGCACTGGTGTGGCATTTATCTGATATTCACTTGGTGTTTGTTTTTAGTGTCTCTTCGTTGTAGTTGAAGAAATACTTTATAATGGCACTGTTAGAGCAGCAATTATTGCTATTACTGGTAAGGATTACACTAAATGGGACAAACACCCTATAGCAACTCTGCACATCTGTAGAGAGATCTGTAGAAACATCCTCCATGTGCAGAGAAAAACACCTAACACCTTTTGCAGGGCCAAATTAGGCCAATATCCATTATTAATAAACATACAGAAGAGAGTAATAAAGTATTGGCTACACTTAAAAAACAGCAACCAAAACTCCTGCCACAATAAGGCCCTGCTGAGCCAAGAGACGAGCCCTCTGAGCCAGCTGGTCCTGAAGCTCGCTGGCCTGAGCAACACCAACACCAGCCAGCCTCAGGATGGCACTGCTAGAGCGCCACAACTCAGACTCAACCACATCACAGCACAGATAAAACAGCAATATCTCACACACTCCGACACACACAAACACAACATAAATTGGAATGCTACAAAAGCCTAAATAGACAATACACACTATCCGAATATTTGACCTACAGTACATAAGTAACAGCAAAAAGAAACAGACCCTGACAAAGTACAGACTCAGTGACCACAGCCTGGTCATAGAAACTGGGCAACACAGGCAGACCTGGGTGCCAGGAGATGACAGGCTGTGCTCCCATTGCCAGTGGGGAGAAATGGAGACAGAGGTGCACTTCCTACTGCACTGTGACAAATATTCTGGGATTCAAATCCCAGAATTCCCATATTTGCCAGAATCACAACAACTGTTGAGAGGGAGGAGGGAACTCAGTTGAACTGGCAGCCCAGTAGGTCACAGCCTGAGGAACAGCAAAGAGTGCTGTGACCCAGCTCAGGAGCTCCTACTGCATGGCGTGGAGTACAAGTAGATGGGCTGCTGGCTGGAGAGAGTGGAGCAGCGTATCAACTTTGCTTCCTTGGTTCACTAAAGTACCTTGCTACAGTACTTCTCCTTGGTGTGCTGGCTTCCTTGGGTTTCTTAGGTCTGTCTTCACATCCTCCTAACTTCACAAAGTTTACTTCCTCTTGGGCCTAATTTCCAAATTGAAATTTTTGACTTTCCCTATGTAGAACCCTTAAACAAAGACATTCCAAAGTCTCGTATACCAGGGTTCTGGACAATTTAAATCGATGATCACTCCTCTGGAATTTTTATTGCTTCCATCAGGAGAAACAGGGTGAAATATCCAGTATTTGTGAAAACCCATAACTGAGTATAATACACAAGTTTGATATTTAGATTTGTGAACTACTCATGTTTTGTACACTTTTGATACAAAACAAGCATAGACCATTTCTTGCTGAAGTAATTATAATGCCTTATATTATATTTTATTATATTTTGAGTTTACCCATCATATCCAGTACTTCACAAAGTCTTTTAACAATAAAGAATAAAATATAATGTTTTATTGGGTCAAAATTCTGATTTGCTATACAAGTAATAGGAGGTGTTTATACCTCTTGTTCCCAGAGGGGTGACTGGATTTTCTAAATTTAGATTTTCATCCAAAGTGGTTGGATCAGAATAATCTATTCTCTAAAATCTATATCCTTTTAGTAATGTTTGTTGCATTCAGAATTCAGACTTTCATCTGTTTTATTATAAATAGCCCATTAATTTAAGACCAAACACGTGATATCTACAGTTTTGACATCCAAACACATATCCCTTGTTTCTTAAGGCTTAGTGCTTTTGGTTATGTTTCCTTTGAGTATAACCACGTAATTTGATCATTTAATATCAACAGAATGGTATGAAGCGGCAATGCTTGTTAATAAGA
Organism: Lepisosteus platostomus; assembly: GCF_059453375.1. Classification (NCBI taxonomy): domain Eukaryota; kingdom Metazoa; phylum Chordata; class Actinopteri; order Semionotiformes; family Lepisosteidae; genus Lepisosteus; species Lepisosteus platostomus. Next base: position 18,433,781 of record NC_142623.1, read on the forward strand.
CAGAATTAAGTGTTGCTGTGCTTTCCCAAATGAGGCCTCATCTCTCTGTTCATCTCTGTGGTGCAGCCACAGAGAAACTATTCAAGCAGGCTGATTTAAAGATGTTTTCTTTTGATAAGGGACAGCTCCCGAAGGGGGATGCACTTAGCTAAGCCTGGCTATCATGATCAATGGTCATCCATTGGCGCCTATCTGTCTAGGGAGTGCCAGATGGACATCTGGACTGCATTCCTAAGTGTCAGGAGTAAGTGACTCATATCTCACCTTGATCAACCAATCTGGGACTGGTAGGGCCGAGTAACCCACGTGGGACTTTGATGCCCATGGAACTTTCAGCCAATCAACGAGCTGAAGTTCCTCCAGGTAAAAACAGGCAACACAGAGGGCCTGGGAGAATTCTGTGGACTTTTCTAAAGGGAATTCAAAGGAGAATTCCAGGGCAAGACGGCCCAGGAGCAGAAGGCTCCCAAGGGCAGGACATTCTTGCAGTGCGCCTCCTGACCATCCTGAGACTCAGCCCGGACAACCACGGAACGGCCAGTGTGTCCGAGTGCCAGAACTTTCCTTTGTTCTAAGAGTCTAGAGCGGAGGTTGCCAGAGAGTAACCAGAGGATCCACCCGAGGTTAGCATCAGCAGCAAGCCTCATGAACAGGTTGGAAATGTGGACAGCTGAATCACTATTCAGAACTAGCGCTTCATCAGGAACAAACCGGTCCTCTTCCTGACTTGCTGGGACCCACAGTCATCTTTTCTCCTGTGCGCAAACTTTGCTAGTTAAAGCCAACACTAACTAGCCGGTCAGTGAGCATCAGCAGCGCACCGTCGCAAGCCGCACAGCACAGCCTGGCACCGAGCCAGAGAGCGCAGATTGGACAGCAACAGCCTGAAACTGTTTCTTTGTGCCCGCAGGAGATCTGAATCCCCAGAGATTGGATGAGTATTCAACTTCACTGCATTACTGCTCGGGAATTCAATTGTTATCCCAACCAGTTGATATCAATTTAATTCCTAAGAGTTACGTACTTGTTTTGAGTATCTAATGTAGAAGTTATAACCAAGTGCATTTACGAAACGGTCTAAATGAATGATATACTGAACGTATGTCCTCTTGATATATGTAACTCATTTGTAACTGACTGAATATATACCTTTTGTATTCTGATAACCCTCTCGATAAGATCTGTTAGGTTTATGTGCATATTCTATGTACTAATCAATGTATCCTTGTGTATTAGTACCTGTGTGTGTGCGTTGTTTGAGTTATATCGCATGGTTGGATTCTAAGGCCATCAAAATAATCATTTTGCGATTTACTGCTACAATTAATAATTGTCCCAGTAAATGCCCAAACCCTACAGAACTGGTGCCTTCAGAGAGCACACTACAGGTATAACATGGTGTTTGCAGTACATAGTGTATATATGGATGATTTTAAGGTATGTTTGTATGGCTAAATGGTTTTATGGCCACGTCTGTGCAACTCTTATCTCTCCTTGAGAGAGGTTTATAGTTCTACTGACCTTTGTGGAGCCACAGGCAATAACAAATGCCCCATTATTCAGAGATGTTGGCTTGTGAGAAAGAAATGAACACAAATACCCCAGTAACAGATAGTATGGTTGGTTTATGATGGTTTCAGATGGTTTTAATCTGGGAATTATAAACAAAATAATATAAAATATAATACATTTATATTAGAACTACAGTATATTAAGTATAATCACAAGCAGTAGGATCTAGAAAATAAGTAACATAAACCATTTTGGAATTAATAGTGTACAAAAAATGAGATGTTTAGTTTTTAAATGTAAAATTTGATATAGTTTTCTTGTTGCAAATAAATATGATTGTTAATATATCATATTTCATTATCATATTCAGTATTAAGACTTCATTTCTGGAATTCTTAACTATAAGACATTAGACTTCACAAATAATAAGAGGGTTTCATCTTAAGTTTATTTGCAGACCCCGATACTTCCTAAGAACATGATGGTTTCGTCAATAAAGTAAAACGTTTTTCCTAACTCTATACCAGATCTTACAGTAAGTGTGAAGTTCCCTAAAGTTAAAGGAAAGTAACACGTGAAATTAATCAATAGAGTGGTCCTTCTTTACAAGAGAGTGCCTCAAAAAAGGCAATGGTCAAAATTCTTCTTAAGAACAAATCAAATCAAATCAAAGTTTATTTATCAAATGCACAGCAATACAGCGTGCAGCAGTAGTTGCTGGCAATGAAATGTCTTCAGCAATTAAATGTCTTTCAACAAGGCTCCTGGTGTAGATATTTGTCGAAGCAGCAATAAATTCTATATCATTCACTCTGATTCGGAAGTCTATGTGGAGACAAGCAACCTTAACACAGAAAGCAACCAGACTGTGCGCAAACTGCATCCTTCGTGCATGGGTTGTGACCACTACCTGGCTGATGCAAGTGGGTACTTCTACATCATCAAGGGAAGCTCGTATCGACAGGTGTGTGACCTGAGCACTGATAGCAAAGCGCAAGTATTCCCACTTCATCCGAACTGTCAAGGTGGAGATCACTACAGGTACAGTACCTGTTTTTCGGTGGGTACTATCACATCATCTTTGAACAGAAAGATGAAAACAACCATAGTTACTACAAAACTTACAATCTGACAGAAGATACCTCCTCTTCTACTGGCTCCTTCCCCATAAGGATTCCTAAAGGCCTCTATTATTGGGGCTCAACTACTGAATTCAATGTCCTCAAACAAGTTGTTGAATGGGGGGTTCAGTACTGTGGATACAGTGATTTGAGTGGTAATCCTTAAATAAGTAAATACTTATATACAGTAGTCACCCTGCCAGTTGGGTTAGCAGTTGTCCATGTAGAGGCGTTTTGCTGCTGCGAGAACATTAAGACCATATCCAATTATTCTGTCACACCGATATCCTGGAACAAGAAGATTACCAAGAAGATAGGGTATGTAAAAGAAATGTTGTCCAGAACAGAACTGGAAAGTAGAACTCAAAGCCTCTATTTCATTCAGAGAAAGAAAACTGGGAAGAAGCAACAACAGAAGATGAAGACCATGTCTTTCACCTTGAACCCCAGAAAAAGAATATGCGTTTGGCAATATGTGATTGGCTTTGGGAAATAAAAGGTAATGTTCTCTAGCCACATCAAATTTGATGACAGCCTAGACCCACTGCCTGAAGAGCCCATACCCCACTTCAAGAGTGAATAAATGTCACCCAATTCTCTGCTTCTCAATAGTTCTGGTATCTGGTAAAATAGATATACAGTACAATGTAATTGAAGCACATAATAGTAACACTAAATTGGGGTTCACAGAACAAACGTTAGTAGGTTAGTATTTTTATTTAACATTAATCTGTTAGAAAAGCATTTTGTCTGGGCCTTTTTGTTTTTAATGTTTTCATTTAATGAGCAATAATATATTATGTGCAAGGTACGATAAGAATATATTATATGTAAAGAAGAATATGCAATATAAAATTCACAGATTGTACTGAAAGTTTCAAGCAAAGAAAAAAATATTTGATTATTCAAACTTCATTTTCAATATATGAAGCATTTAAAATGTAATTTACAGATTAATGTTCATACAGATTGATGATTATATGTATAATTTGCTGTAATCACCCATGGAAAATGAAGCAAATTCAAAATTGAGCTTTTAATTTAATTTTTACATTTCTGTACTGATGTATTGTTGGATTTAAATTAGTGGACATACTAATGAATTAAAAACAAACAAACTAAGGACATAATAATGAGCCCACACTTCTCTGCTGAAGCTACTGCAGTGAGATGATCCACAGGGTTGAATTAGAGGAATCTTGTGTGGTACTCCCTGTGATCATGCTTTAGACATCCCTCTAGACAATGATAATGACAATGACATCTCTCTCTATCATTCTACTTTTCTGCCATGTCTCTGCCCTGTCCTCAGTCTTTTATGCATTTCTGATTCTCTAGCGTATTGTTATCCTCCTAATTCTTGTTTTTCTCACATATCTGCTTGGCTATCTCTCATTAATCAAATGGCTATGTGAACATTGTATAAAGCATGAAAACAAACATCATCTATTTGAACAGTGGAAGACCCAGCACAATTCTACCTTAGATGTTTTTTCTCTATCACACCTCATCACTGAGTGCACAGCTTCTGTGACATAACTCCTGATAGCAGTAACAACACTTGAATAGACATGTCGGATATAAAACTACTTTTCCTTTAGTTTAAACTACACTATGATCTATCTCATCCAGGAATGCAAATTCAAAATTCCATTCCTTCCACTGAGTTAATTATTACCCTGACAGACTATGTATTAATGTTCTTCTAAGTATTAATGGTTTTTAATTAAAAAAAATAAATTGGAAGTGTTTTGTCCTGTAAACTAGAGTTGTGCACTAAAGATCTCAGTGTCTTTTATTTATGAATGGAAATGCAATTCAATCAAAGTTAATAAACTGACATGCTTCAAAGGGCAGAGGCTACATTTCTGTTAAATGCATACCTTAAAATGCATACAGTACATTCCAATATGAAGTTTATCTTTGATTGAAATTATTTCAAGAAAGCAGAAATAATTTGCACTATGTATAATAGACCTATGTTGAGAATTACTTTTTATAGTACAGTATCTCCTACATCCAGCATAAAGTGTTATGCTTAATAAAATCACATTTAGATCTCATATCATGCATTCCATGATGTACTGTAAAGAATATTAAATATTTAGACAAAAAACTGTTTTGGTTTGCAAAAACCCTAGGATTATTTAATTATTTTTTAACTGATTGACAATTAATTAATCAATCATCATCAAACCTAACTGTGCAGGTAAACAAAACAGCAGGTAGGCTAATTCACTGTTGAATTATATTTTACAATATAATGTATGCAAGTGATTCAGCATGAAAATAACTAGCATCCTATAGTATGTGACAACATAAAATCTTTAAAAGTGCTGGTTGAAGAAAACAGTTGCAATTTCATGTTGTTCTGGCATTGACCAATGTTTGTACACCATTTAAAAAAAAAGTCACAAAGCGGAGTATTACAGATACTTAACTTTAAAATGTGAATACTGGAAAAAACATGAATAGTACATTGAATAATTCTAGTTTATTTCCTATAAATATTTTTACTGGAAAGTAAAAAAAATGCAAAACTGTACACTCTTTATTTAAACTTTAAGAGTTGGTTTTGTTATGAAAATCAGATGTATCAATTATGGTAAAGTGCTGCGAGACAAGAGATGAGACTCCAAGCTGAATTGTAAGGCGCACGTAGATGTTTGTAGCCTGTTGCATACTTTTCTTTGAAGTCATGTCTGTACTGTACACATACTGTAAATTTAATTTAATTTTCAACAGTGTTGACATTGCATCCAAAAATGCAGGGATTTCTAACTGACTTAGCAATATTAAGGGTGCCAGGACCCTTTTTTCCTCAAAATACGTTCTTTATATCTCCCAGTCCCACCAATGCACTCACAGACCAGACTATCAGAAATCTATCTACTGTAAACATAGATTTATGTCATTCTGGGGTGGTCTTTTCCACTTGCTCATGTTCAATGAATATTATGCTGTGTTATTGCTGGGTAGTTGTCTATAAAATTGTCACACTGGATTGCTCCAGATAGAATCCAGGATAGACTGGACCACTGGGTTTGATCCGGAAGGTGTAGAGTAAGGTCCCCTTAGCGCCGGAAGAACCTCCAGATTTGACTTGAGTCTCTCCCTCCACTGTGTGGAAAGAGAGAGCTCCTCTTTCACAGTCCAGGCACACCCTCACCGTATGGGGCGGCTTGCGCACGGCGCTCAACTCGAGGCTGGAGTAACGGGATGAGCCCTCGAATGCTAGCAGGTGCTTGCTGTCCCAGCGCAGTGCCCAGGCAATGCAGGAATCCACCCAGGACTGGCCAGGACCCTTGCATGTGGCACCCACCTCCCACTTCCTGGTGCCCTCCAGCTCCACCTCCCAGTAGTGCTGCCCAGTGGAGAATCCCTGGGCGCAGAGGACTTGCGGGTGCAGTCGGAACCGCTCTGGGTGGGAAGGATACGCCAGTCTTTGCTCCTCCCATTTTGCAGATAAGAAATCCCCGCACAAGCTCACATTGCAGTGAGCAGTGTTGGGGTCCAACGTCAGCTTGGCCTTCTGAAATCCAGAAGCTTTGGCCTTGCTGTCGACCCTTTTAAGCCAGCTTCTGGTGGGAGAAGGAGAATCCAGCTTGAGCAGCACTTCCTTATCCTGGCCCAGTTTCCCACGAATGATTTTCCCCAGGGTTCTGGCACAGTTTTGTCCTTCTTTTCCGATCTGGCTGACTGAGGCTCTGTCTAACTCTCGTTTTTGCAGGGTGCATGTCTGGACATGGACATCAGCCTTCAGCAGCTGGCCCAGTATTTTCTGGAAGGACTTGAGAAATTCCCATGGTGCTGTACTTTCTTTTTCAAGCTCTTTTGCTTCCCTGAGCACCTCCTCGGCTGCTGTCCACTTCTCTTCTGTTTCTCTGATGTGCGTGTCCAGACGGGATTCTTGTAGACGCTCCTCAGCCTCGATAGAGTCAAGAACACTACGTTCCTCTGCCTCGATCATGGCTCTGATCTCCTCAAATATTCCCAAAACTTGCTCCTTCAGCCTATTGCGGTCTGCTTTCAACTGCATCCTGGCTTCCTGCAGCCACCTAACTGTTTCCTGCAGCTGCTCCCACGCCTGTTGCAGCCTCTCTATTTCCCCCATCAAAACAGCCTTCTTTTCAGCTACCGCCTTATCCAGAGTTTGCAGGGTGTGGCTCTTGTGACCTTCCCAGCATACATTGCACAAGCATTTTCCATGCTGGCGGCAGAAATACTCCCAGGGTTTCCCATGTTCCAGGCAGCAGCCAAATGGAGGCTCCTTCTCCAGTACATCTTGAATGCTGACTTCTGCATGACTTCCTCGGTCAGGTGGAGACCCTCTAGGCTCTGAAAGAGCAGGTAGGTCCTGAGTAGCCCGAAAGCGGTCTATGATGTTGGCAAGCTTGATGTTGCGCTGTGGAATGGGGCACTGCTTGTACACTGCCCGGCACTCGGGGCAGGAGTACCCTTTTCCTGGCTCCTGGCTCTCCCAAGCTCTGTCCAGGCACTTCCTGCAGAAGTTGTGCCCACAGCACAGCAGCACTGGGTCTCTGTAAATGTTCAAACAGATTGAACAATTTAGCTCAGCTTCCAGGTCAGCAGCTGCGGACACAAAGGATGAAATCATTGTCATTTTGCACCACGTTTCCTCAGGAAATAAAAGCACAAGAGAAGAACTAAATGAGAAAGTATCTTAATATTAGATAAACACTCCGGTTCTACTCAAGATGCCCTTTCTTTCTATGTTCAATTTTTTGGCAGAGAGGATTGTAATTTAGTCTGTGAGCAGATAATCAGTCTCTAGAGTTGTGCCCATAGGGGTTTCACAGCACAGAAGTGGATTCTCAAAACTGTTTTTAAAATAACATGAGGCAAGAGTGTAGCAATACCAGAAGAGTGGAGCTTTATATTTTTGCCTAATTTGGCATTAGTTTGAAGATATGTGTGATACTTCTCATTTTTCTCTCAGGCAAACATCTGAGCACATCTGAGCTACACTATTTTAGTATCATAGTTAGATTTCAGTCTGTTTTCTTTGGTAAACTACTCAAATCTCAGTCTCAAAAGACTTAACTATAAACATTTGCTGCATTCGTTTCCATTTCCCCTTTGCAATATTTCATTTGAAAATATCTAGTGCTTTTCCTTCTAATTATTCAGGGCCATTGTAGATTGTAAATCATTCTTTGTATGTTGCAGGACACATCCATGCTAGCCTTCTTTCTAGTTATGTCTTTACACAAAGGGTGATGGGTGTCTGGAACAAGCTGTCCATTTCTCTAAACTAATCCCATCAGATCTTTAAAGACATAGTGGATGAGAACCTTGGATCACTTGTAGTAATTAGGCAAGATGGGCCAAATGGTCTCCTCTTATTTGTAAGATTTCTGGAATTCATACGATCTTCTGGCAAGCTCTGTTTAAAGCACATCATTAGGTCGAGCTGATTGGAGCTCGGATATTTACTAGAACCACAGCATTTATGAAACACTGGAAGCTGGCTCTGAAATCTTCATTTTTATTTGCCAGTGAGTTCTAAATATCTCTATTGTACTGCATGGCTGACTTTGACACATACTTAGTTACTTTGTATTCAGTTTGGGCTATTTCACTAAAATGTATTTAGTAGTGAAAACGATAAGCTGCTTGATCTTGATGACTTCTATAGCATGCTCTTCTGGGGGTTACAAAAGCTCTGTGGTTAAACTGTGAACGCAGAGCTGCTGTTGAAAGGGCTGTGGGGTAATGATGTGAGGCAGCAAAGAGGAAGTTGCCTCTGAACAGGGTTTTAGCAAAACAAACCCACAGAAAGAACTAGAGGGACACAACCACTGAGCTCATTACACATCAGTTGACTTACAGTAACATGAAAAGTTGTTCCCCTACCAAAAACATTTATTTGACTTTCTAATTACTTAGTTATTGTGGTGTAATATATTCAGCACAACTTGAAACAGTCCTGAACAGGCTAGTATATTTGATGAACGAGCAGCTCAGGATGGGTTTGCTCAATTGGAATGTTCACCCATCTGCACTCATGATGTCTTGGTAGCAGAGGAAGAGAGCAAGAACCATTTTCAGGAACTGTGGATTATTTCCTGTGAAGACTTTCTGAAGGGCTAGATTTTATTTTTTTAGATTTCACTTCATTTTTTAGCAGGACCTTGTAGTGTCCACTTGAAGAAGATCAGCTCCTTCCAACCTTTGTGTCACGAACACGGACTGGAATCCATGTCAGATCTTGTAGAAGACCCTATGCGATGCGGTAAGAGCTGGAGAAAACAGGAGGCGTGGTAAAAGGGAACACACAGGGGTTTAATAGTGCACAAAATAATAGTGACAGTCCGTGAGACAGTGTACGGGGAAGACAAAACGGCATCCAAATCCAAACGGGTCCAAGGGCAGGTCAAAGCACAGTCCGAGAGTCCATCAACTAGAAATCAGGGCTCAGGAAGCGGGAGGTGTCGGGGATGAGGCCTATGCCCTCAGGAGATGGACGTAGGGTTTCCTGGTGCTAGGCGGGCCTCGCGACATCTTACCCTAATGATGAGCCCCGAGGACAGGAGGAGCTGGTCTTTAAATAATAACACTAAAAGGGTACACCTGGAGAGCTTAATCACACGAACAATAATGGGAGCAGTGGAGCGCCCTCTAGGGAGGGATGTCGGGCGTGACACTTTGGTTTCATAATACTGTATATAAAATATGCAAAAATTGTTAGAAATGAAAGAAATCCTTTTGGCACATCTAGTCTACATAGTGTTATGCTTTCCCTGCATCTAAAATTGTTGTATTTGAAGTAAATGCAGAAATTTTGAATACCCAATCCTTTGCACTGTGCTGTGCTCACACTACCAATATACAGGGCATGGGTTTTTGTCATTTTTGATCAACACTAAACAGCACTTAATCTGCCTTAATGGGATAATTAACTACTTTTCTTTTCTGTATTGCATGTTTTGTTTATACCTCCAATAGAGTCAAAATCCTTTTATAGGGGGAACTATTCTGAAGGATTAGGATTGAGAGAAAAATAAGCTTTTGGGGTTTGGATTAGAGTCAATCATTTTGATAATGCTGATAAAAATAAATATGCTCAATGAATTTAATGATCATTTAATGGACCCAGAGGCATGTAAATCAACTCTCCCATACAGACCTACAGTACAGTATAAAAGCAATAAGAATGTCTCCTTCAAAATAAATGGTTTTTCAGATTTAGCTATGGATCATACTATATAGAAAAAAGTCACTCGATACAAAAACAACACTGTAAATTGTTATTGCATGAATTATAGATCTGAATTTTAAATTCTGAAATTCTACACATTTTCATTGTTTTGACCATTATTTATTGAAATGTGAGAATTAAAATTTTAATGAAAAGAAAATGGAAAAGCAAGTCAATTCTGCGTACATTGTCAAGCAGAGCAAAGCCATGTTTAAAGATACTGTGTCTTTAATGATCACACAAATTTCAAGAAGCAAACCATAGAAAGCTGAGACTGAGAGTGATACAAACACCTATCAAATGTAAAAATATTGTCATCTCTAGAGTCCACAGGTCTGAGTAGGCCAGAGACTCCTTGTTCTGTAAGTAGCATTTTGTATGTAGTATGTTGCTTTGTGTGTTGTTTAATTTATGTTATTGTTAATACATATTTTTTTTATCTTAGTCTTCCTCTTATTATTTGCTGTTTTATCAGATCAGTGCCACCTGGATATATTTTTGATTCTATTTTTAGATTTTCTTAGTCATATTTTATAATATAATTATAATTATATTAATATGTTATAAATACATATATATTCTGTATACCCAGGGTTAAAAGCCAGTAAAATTTATTAAAATTATGTTCTTCAGGCTTTTACTGAATTGCACTGTTACTTCTTGCACCACTACAAGTGTACAAGACTTTGTGGTGTTTGAAAAGACATTCTGGATAACTGTAAATAATTCACACTTTCCCCTTTACAACATGGAAACATGCAAGAGCGAAGAGGTTTACGTGGAAAAAGAAAAATATGACATAAGTAATGCTGACCATGCTTTACCTTGCGGGTTAACAAAGGCTTTAAAGAACATTGTGATGCAAATATTTACTGTACATCAGACTTCACTACAGTCTAGTGGTGGTTTTGATTTCTTACACCTTAAAACTGAATGATTTTGCTGTTTACTCTGCGTTAAAGTTACACTACTAGTTCAAAAACTAGCCATGGTAATAATTTGCAATTACTTAATCAGTTAATTTTAAAAAATGATTGACATAATGTCACACAGTCAAATCCCTTTATTTGTTGGGGATACATTCCAGAACAGCCAGCAGCCATACTGTATCACCCTGCAGCTCTCAACTGGTTACCCACTGAAGCTAAGCAAGGTTGAGTCTGGTCAGTACCTGGATGAGAGACCTCCTGGGAAGCTATGGTTGTTGCTGGAAGTGGTGTTAGTGGGACCTGCGGGAGGTGCCCACTCTGAGGTCTGTGTAGGTCCTAATGCCCTGGTATAGTGGCGGGGACACTATACTGTAGTGGGCGCCATCTTTCGGATGAGACGTTAAACCGAGGTCCTGACTCTCTGTGGTTATTAAAGATCCCTGCCAGTAATAACCAAACTTAGGTTCATTAGCTGGAACCTGTGTGTGGTTGGAGAGGTGGTTGAACGAAAATTTGAAACAAAGCGAAGGTATTAAAAATCGTTTGACAAGAGTGGAGTCTTGGACATAAAGCGAAGGTTGTTATCAAAAAGGGTCGAGAGAGAACTAGAAATCAGGATTGAAGGGTTGAGTAGCTCTAGCCGAGAAAAAGTCTTAGTGGTGAGCAAGGACAGATTGAGGAAAGAGGGTTTAAATAGGAAAGAGCGTGGTATCAATTAGTGCGCGAGTATGTGTGGTGTGGAGTGCGTGTGGGTGTGTGGTGATGCTTGCGTGCGATTTGTAACAATCCCTGGGCATTTCTTGATAAGAGTAGGGAGTTTTTCCAGTGTCTGGGCAAAATTTCCCCCCTCGGCCTTTACTGTGGCCTCCGAATTGTCCCCATGTATGATTGGCTTGCACTTGCCCTGCGATGGACTGGCGTCCCGTCCAGGGTGTACCCTGCCTTGCGCACGTTGTTTGCCGGGTAGGCCCTGGCTTCCTGCGACACCATATGGTATAAAGTGGTTTGGTAAATGACATGACATTCTAGAACAGTGCTATGGTTATACAGTATGAGAGGCTAGATTCCAGAAAGCTGATATACAGTACATTGCTATGTGTTTTTTTCTTGATAACTGTGCATGAAAATACAACAAAGAAGCAAGAAATTTAAATAACATAATACCATAGCCTTTGTATTTCAGTTTTACTTTGCCTCTTATACATTTTGTGTTGTAGTGGTGTGCCTTCCCAGAATTAGAGATTTGTTATCTACTGGTAGTGGGATAGCATTGTGTTGTTCCTTGTTGTAGTAAGCAAGCAGATTGTTAAAACATTACAGTATTGTATTAGAAATATCTACTTACAGTATATTACAGTACAGCAGTATAATAAGGATCACTGCTGCATGAGTTACTGAAGTGATGTCATCTTCACCTGAAAACCTGTAGTGTACAACTCAGCCATGGCAGAGGATGTTGTCTTGTGTTGCAGTAATTTTCTGTCATCTCAAGAATGATGTAGCTCTTGGCCCATTATCAACTGTGATTGAATCATGGCAGAGACCTAGTAGAAATCTACTCACCATTGAAGGGGATGCAAAGGGGATCTCCAAGGCATGACCTCGTTTCTCTGAACTGTGGACAATTCAGAATCAGGGATATTGTCTCTTATCTTTTCTTGTGCTCATATGTTTGCAAGTGCTGCATGACATCTGAAGAGTAAGCGTAAGCAACAGGATTGCAAATGAAAAGAGTTTCTGTGGCTTTTTTAAGGGGCCTAGTGAGGTGTGAGTTCCCGTCCATCTTATTCTTCCCAGCTGAAAATACAAGGGTAGCCATTTTGAAACAGGATTTATTGGGATCAAGCACCAACTACTCTAAGACTCTTTTTTGATAATGAGTGATGCCGCCTGTGCAAAAACCCAACACTGAAACTGAGAGTTGGCCATACAGCTCGATGTAAAGGGGTTCTGGACTCCTAACTGGAGGGTTAAAGGATAACTTGCTGTTCTCTGAGACTGCACAGGTCATGTGGGCTTTGCTGCACAATGTCCCAGAGGTTATGTTACTGTTGCTCTACCATGTCCCGTATGTTTGATGTTTGGTGTCCGAGATGTCATGTGACCTTAGCCACACAGTTCCCTGGAGGTCATGTGACCTCAGAGGCACAGAGTCCCAGAGGCTGTGTGACCTTTACTGCTCAGTATCCCAGAGGTCATGTGACCTTTTACTGTACAATGTTTCAAGGTCGTGTGTCCTTTGCTCCACAGTTTCACAGAGGACAAGTAACCTCTACTGCCCTGTATCCTAGATTGTTGTTGTTTCTTTGGGTAAGGTGGCTCACCTACATTAGTCCAAACTATCAATTTTAGTTTAACAAGAAGGTCATTCCATGAAAACATTATTCAAACAGTTTAATATTAATGTTCTATATTCATGCAAATGAAGGTTTTTTAAGGTTGCCAAACATTAATTTATAGATTGATTGTTGTAAATGGGTTGCTTAATTAAAGAAACTGTATTACCGACCCCAAAACGTACAGTATGCACACATTTGTTCAGAGACACACAGAAAACAGAATAATGACCATCGATCCATTTTAGAACAATTTCATCCAATTCAGGGTTGTGGAGAGCCAGAGCCTATCCCGGCAAGCGACAAACACAAGGCATGGTACATCCTGGGCAATATGCCAGTCCTTCGCAGGGTACACACAAACACGCACACACTCACACCAGGACACAGAGTAATACAGCATGTTTGGAGTATTATTTCCAATAAGCTAAGTTTCGAAAACTGTATTTTTCCCAAAACATCAAAGTTTCAGTTCTTCCACTCTTAGAAAAAACAGCACAAAAGTGTGCTGGTTCCCACGTCTTCCCTCACAGTTGTTCCTCTTAACTTGACATTTTACAACATTTAAAAGGCAAAAAGATAATGTATACTGTACAAGGGCAATTGAGAGTGTTAGACCCGAAGCAAAGAAATTCTTCAACTGTATCAGCTTTAGAGACCTTTCCTCAGTACACCTTTCAAATTTTCAACAATGTTTTGAACTTGAACTTGAACTTGAACTTTATTGCCATATGTAACCGGTACTGGTACAATGGAATTCTTACTTACAGAAAGTCTCTCGATTGTAAAACAAGTGTAAAAAACAAAACAAAGTGCAAACAGTGCATCAAGACAATGTACAAACAAACAATAGACAATGTGCAAGTAAACATGTAGACAGTTTGAATGTAAACAATACAGACGTGTAAACAATGACTGGAGATGTGCAATAGATAAGAAATCATAAAGAGGTAGATGGTGATGGTGTAGGTGTGGTCCGAGGGGGATGGCTAAATGTGTTCGCCAGTCTCACTGCTTGTGGATAGAAGCTATTGAAGAATCTAGTGGTAAGTGTCCGTATGCTCTTATATCTCTTGCCTGAGGGCAGTGGGATGAAGAGCTCATGCCCGGGGTGGTGACTGTCCTCTGTGATGGCCAGAATTCTACCACAGCAGCGGTCCTCATAGAGCTGTTTAATCTCGGTGAGACCGCAGCCGATGATCTTCTGGGCCATATTGACCATTCTCTGCAGTGCCTTTCTTTCTCGCGAAGAGGTGTTGCCATACCACGCGGTGATCCTGTTGGTGAGGACGCTCTCGATAGTGCAGCGGTAGAAGTTCACCAACACATGTATTGGCATCCCCCATCGCTTGAGGCACCTCAAGAAATAAAGGCGCTGCTGAGCCTTCTTCATGATAGAGTCAGTGTTCACAGTCCAGGTTAGATCTTTAGAGATGTGAATTCCCAAAAACCTAAAGCTGGTGACTGTTTCCACTTCCGTTCCATCAATACTGAGTGGGCTGTGAGTGTATGGCCTGTGTCTCCTAAAGTCCTTAGCTCTTTCGTTTTCTTTATGTTCAAGTCCAGGTTATTGCTATGACACCACCTAAGCAGCTGTACAACTTCATCCCTGTAAGTGGACTCGTCATCATCACTGATCAGTCCTATTATAGTGGTGTCATCGGCAAACTTAATGATGCGGTTGTTGCTGTGTCTTGCTGTGCAGTCGTGAGTAAATAGGGAGTACAACCTTGGACTCAGACAGCAGCCTTGTGGGGTTCCAGTGCTCAGGGTGAGTGGTGTTGATGTTTTATTGCCTATCCGCACCACCTGTGGTCTCTCGATAAGAAAGTCCAGCAGCCAGTTGCAGACAGAGTTGCACAGACCTAATCCCCTGAGCTTTGTCACCAGTTGACTGGGTATGATGGAATTGAATGCTGAACTGTAGTCCACAAACAGCATTCTCACATACGAGTTCTTAGTGTCCAGGTGTTCCAAGGCTGTATGCAGAGCCAGGGAGACAGCATCATCCAATGATCTGTTGTTCTGGTAGGCGAACTGTAAGGGGTCCAGGGACTCTGTGATGGAGGAGTTGATGTGTGACAACACCAGCTTCTCCAGGCATTTCATCACCACAGATGTTAATGCTGCTGGGCGGTAATCATTCAGGCATGTCACGTTTGTCTTTTTGGGGGTTGGAACAATAGTGTTTTTTTTAAAGCAGGTGGGGACCATGGACTGTGACAGGGAGGAGTTAAAGATGTCTGTAAACACTGTGGTCAGCTGGGCTGCACATGTCCTCAGGACGCGAGGTGGTATCCCATCAGGCCCTGCAGCCTTACGGATGTTCACCCTGCTCAGAGTCTTCTGCACGTCCTGCTCTGAGAATTTCAGAACAAACTCACCCTGCACACTTGAGGTCTTCTCAGCATTGCCCGTGTTCAGAGCATCAAAGCGGGCATAGATGTGGTTCAGCTTTTTTTTGTTTTGTGCTTTTGCTGGCATAATCCAGGTCAAGGCAGTGGCACAAATACTTTATATCTGTACTGGCTCTGAGGAAGCAGCAAAAATGTAGCAGAAACCAGATTTGAATAATGAACGTCTTATGATGGAATGGCTAAAATCCTGTGCAAATGATGTGGCCAGGAGAAAGTCTGTTTTTAAAAGTAAAATATAAAATGAATGTTTTCAAGTGCTACAATCAGAACATAATTGCTCTTGTGCTTGGTCTCACTTATCAGCGGAATTGAATTGTTTTTCCCTTCATTTTATTAAAGTATATCAGGTGCCACTGGGTTAATTTTTCTCATTCCACTTGTCTAATTTGTATATGATGTACAGTAGTTGTGCCAATGAAGGGTTCTGTTCAAATTGTGTATGCATTTTTCTAGTGCTCTAGAGAGATGGCTCATTTTTAAAAAACTACAAATGCATATTCGAGAATTAAAAAAGTCAGTCTAATTAACTAGAGTTGTATGATGACAATTGACAATATCCCAACAATTGTGTCACAACACAATCCCCTTCAATGATGAGTAGATTTCTGCTAGGTCTCTGCCACAGCTGATAACGGGCCAAGAGCTGCATCACTCTCGAGACGACAGAAAATTACTGCAACACAAGACAACATTCTCTGCCATGGCTGAGTTGTACACTACAGGTTTTCAGGTGAAGATGAAATCACTTCAGTAACTCATGCAGCTCACTGATCAAACTATATAAAGTTTCAGGAAGTCTAGTAGATTCCAGACATCAACAATCAGACTCATATAAGAAAACAGTTACTGGTTTCTAATCCACATACTGTATATACAAAATTGTTACTTTTATTCCATAAAGGTTAGTTTTAATGTGTTGGCTGAAAAGCAATGTAAATGAATAAACAATTAGAACAATGTCATATTACTTTTCTAGCCACTTTGTTGTAAGATGTTTTTGACAGCAATATTACATTTCTTAATTTTAGTTCAGGTAGGTAGCTGTATCAGCATGCATAGGCAGCAAAGGAACAAGCAATAGGTTTATTCCATGCTGAAAAAAGAAGAAAGAAAGCACAATGTTTTGGCTGTGTATTCTTCTTCGGGTGTGAGCTCACACACTTTTCAGCATGGAATAAACCTATTACTTGTTTCTCAATTTTATTTACCTAAACTTGCAAAGCAAGTTTTGAATATTTTTGTTTGAGATTTTCATATTAATCATTTTGCCTCAAAACTGTTTTCAGTTCTGCTTTGGTATGGAAGCAAAATGTTGCACTCCAGTACCCAGAATGCCATAGAGGAGAAGAGATGGTTCCTCTTATAATCTTTCAAGGTAGGGCAAGCCAGTCAGTTCCCACAACTGAGACTGTACTGTGGCTGTATGACGGCAACTTATCTCACTGTGCTGGAGTCTGATCATCACATTATAAATTGCAACATTTATAAGACAGGTAAACCATTTCTTTTAAATAAACCATTGATGATGTAGTGGATTTAGCAGTAGGCTTTGCAAGGTGAAAAGTCTTAACTGAAAGACTCAAACAACTTGTTGTGTTTTTTTTCTAACAAGCAGTCTACAGTTAATACTCCAAAGACAACAATCTCAATTGTGCTATAGAAAGCTTAATATATGAAGGACAATATTGGTTGGGAGTTTTCTTGAAAGGTTATCAATGCAAAACATTTAAACACCTTTTATAGATCTGAAATAACATCAATGCCATTGAAGAATATGCTGGAACAACTCTTCAGCCACATACTGTAATGCACAAATAGAAAGAGAACACAAATAGATACTATCTGGAAGTGCACTTAAAAGTGAGAACAGAAGGCACTTCTTTTATACAGGTGGAATTATGAAAGAAACTACCCAGCTATGTTGTTGAAGCTGATATCCTGGCTTCTTTCATTAAATAGCTGGATGTCATCCTTGGATCGGTGTTATTAAACACTAAATGAACTACAACCAATTGGCACAAGGAATTCTTCTAGTTTGTAAAAATGTGAATGTTTTTATGAACATACTGCATACGTGTATGCGTATATTCAGTTGTGTACTTTTAGATAGACATTCTAAGTTAGAAAAAAGTGAGCCGATCACTACTTAAAAAGGTTTTCAAAAATCTGCTTTAAACCGTCTGTGAGGAAGAAGCTCTCAGAACCCCAAGAAGAGAAGCAGAAGAGTCCACATAATGCCAATGTTTCCAAATCAATCAATGAAAGAGAAATACCGTAAAGCATATTGGACATGCTACTGTGAGGATTTGATCAAGGGTGAGGGAAAAGAAAGAATGAGAGCATTATAACACAGGATATAGTTATTAATAAGAAAGCAGAATTATTAATTACAGAATATGGTGAATGTGCTCAACTGGATCAAGTTGGATCTGATGAAAAGTCAATCCACACCGGAAGACCAGTGATCAAGGGATGTTAGGACAACTGATCAATGGTGGTGTCAATTCCTCGATGAGCAGTGAAGGATTTTTCTATCAATCTGAAAGAATCACAACAGTGGAGAGTCAGCAATGATTGATGTGTAGTGGGTCATTGTGGGGCAGACACTGTGATTGTCTGCGATAATTGGAATAAGGAATAGGAATAGAAAGGTTCACAAGGATCTTTTCGCGAGACTGAAGTTGTGATTTAACAGATGTGTGGGAGGAAATCAAATTAAAAGCCAATACTTTGGCTTTCCTTCTTATAAGTGCTCCCTGTCTGCACTAGGTGCTGTGTGCAACTTTTCTCTCACCTTCTCTCAAACACCTGTGTTTGGTTGTGTCTGTTGGCCAAGGAGCTGCCTAAATGAGCGCCCTGTTTTTAGCTGCCCCATGTGGCATCACAATATATAAACTATTTTCACAACTGAAAGGATGTGTAAGATACGATAAGTAATTTAAACCATTGAGCCATTTTGTTTTAAAATATTAAATTATTTATTGTACTGTTACAACCAAATTTGATCCTGATAAATATTAACATTTTACATTTTGGAATGTCTGAGTACAATGCATTTTACTTCACAAACATTACAAGGGTTATAGAGAGCTTAAGTGTCCTTATGAACCTGAATACTTTGCAAGAAAGGTCTGTTTTTCATAAGTCTGGAGCTCCCTAAAATTACAGGAGAGTAACACATCAAATTAATTAATCGATGCAGTGATGCATCAGTAAACTGATGTGCCTCTTTATGCTGTCATGTTTTTCAGGGAAAAAAAGACAATGGTCAAAATTCCTCCTAAGAACAAGGCTCCTGGTGTTGATATTTTACCTCTACATCATTCGTTCTGATCTGGTATTTCAAAGAGTTTACAGAGAGACAAGCAACCTTAACACAGGAAGCAACCTGACTGTGCACAAACAGCATCTTTTGTGCATGTAACGCTGCTCTGTAGAGGTGAAAAGGATCCGATGCAGATGCAGGAGTCGCAGGGAGGTAAGTAAGCGTACCGAGCAAATCCAGGAGCTGAGTCGTAGTCTGAAGGCGAAGGTAGGTCAAGATCCGGTGAAAGGCACTGGTGGCGAACAATACAAAACGTGAAACAGAATCGTGGTCGAAAAGAGGGCTACAGGGTCAAATCCAAAACAGGCAAAGATAGCAAACAATCCAAGGGCCAGACGAGATCCGAAGTCCGAAGGCAAAAGGTGTAGGCAGAATTCCAGGAAGGCAAAAGAGGGGTAGAACGCTAGGCAGAGCAACAAGTAGTGAACTCAATACCGAGCAACGGGAATCAGGTAAGAATGGTATAAATAACCCAGCGTGCCACACGGTAGAGCAATTGCAGGTGTGATAACTTGTGCGGCGGCGCTTGTAAGTAGTAATCCGCTGCTGGTGCTGATTAGCTCGCTTACGTGTTGATCTCTGCTGGCTGGTGGTCGTGACAGTACATGAGTGGTGAGCACTACCTGGCTGATGCAAGTGAGTACTTCTACATCATCAAGGGCAGCTCGTATCGGCATGTGTGTGACCTGAGCACTGATAGCAAGGCGCACATGTTCCCACTTCATCCGAACTGTTAAGGTGGAGATCACTACCTGTTCTTCGATGGGTATTTCCATTTCATCCTTGAAAACAAAGACAAAGAGTTCCCACGTTATCACAGAATGTACAATCTAACAGAAGATACCTATTCTTCTACCCATGTGCTCCATTAAGACATTCCTCAAGGCCTCTATTATTGGGGCTCAGCTACTGAGTTCAATGTCCTTAAACCAGTTGATGAATGGGGAGTTCAGTACTGTGCATACAGTGATTTGAGTGAAAGTGCTACAGTACACACATATTCATTCAGTCCTGATGTGACAGTCTTCCTGCCAGCTGGGTTAGCAGTTGTCCATGGTGAAGCGTTCTCCTGCTGTGAAAACATTAAGACCATATCCAATGATTCAGTCACACCGATATCCTGGAACAAGAAGATTACCAAGAAGATAGGGTATGTAAAAGAGACGCTGTCCAAACTAGAGAACAACCGGAAGGTGGGAGTTTCTCTGCCATAAGCATGTTTTGTCAGTTGTCAGCTGAGTGTCAGTGCAAAATATGGAGGATCATCCCTCAATACAGAGAAAGAAAACTGGAAGGAAGCAACAACAGAAGAAGAGACCATGTCCTTCACTCTGAAGACCGAAGAAAGAATATCCATTTAGCAATATGTGATTGGTTTTTGGAAATAAAAGGTATTGTTCTCCCACCACATCAAATTTGATGACAGCCAAAAACGGACACGGGGAGGAGACGACGAGGAACTGGGCAGGTTGACAAACAGGGGGGCGTGACGACTGTGCACTGGTGCGCGGGGGGGGGGGATCCATCCAAGGCAAGGTTAAAAACCAGAACAGGATCCGGTGCAGGGACGGGGAATAAAAATGGGTTAACGAGACCAGGCGCTCTGAGCCCCGGACCCAGATGGTCAGGACACCGTGATGAAGCCTATGCCGTTGGGTCACTCCTGGACCTGCTGGTAGGTGGGCTTCTGGGAATCCATCTTCCAATGCTAGGCCCAGAATAGTGAGAGTGTCTGGCTTAAATGAGGAGGGGAAGGACTGGGGGCAGGTGAACATAAACAACTAAAATGTGAAGGATCTGGAGCGCTCTTTATTACGATAGTGACAGATCCACCAACTGAAGAGCCCATATCCCACTTTAAGAGTGAATAAATGTCACCAGATTGCCAGAAATTCTCTATAGCTAAAAATATCTAGCAAGATGGATACACAATATGATTTAAGCATATCATAATACTAAATTGAGAATCACAGAAGAAGTATTAGTGAGTTAGTATTTTGATTTGACATTAGTCTGTTAGGAAAGCGTAATCTTTGAATAATATTCTTGCATGTTTTATTTTGTTGGCATAAATCACCTTCACATTGTTTTCTTTTTTATATTTTGACTGAAAAGGCCAGTTTGCTATTAATGGTTTCTTTAAGCAAATGTCTTATGTACAAGGTAAAATAATGTGCAAGGAAGGAAATGCATTATGACATTCATAGATTTTATTGAAAGTTTCAGTACAAGCAAGTAAATTGTATTTGATAAATCAAAGTTCAGTGTCAATATATGAAGCACTTACAAATGTAATCACTTAGATGAATGATTCTACATACCATTTTCACTGTAATCACTAATGGAAAATAAAGTTTAAATTAAATTCTAAAATCAAGCTATTCTTTTTATTTCTGTGTTGCTGTGTTGTTAGAATTTGAATATATAATGCTAATAAATTAAGGTAACTGAGCATTACTGAACCCACATCCATGCACTAGGGAAATCCTTGAATTGTCATATAATGTCAGGCAGTGGTGGCCTCGTCTTTTAGTGTGTATTGTAAAGAAGAAAGCCATATCTCCTTTAGCTCTTACTCTCCTGTAGTCACCAGGAGACACCAGTCTCAGATTGTGAAAAATGATATTCAGTACGGGCAAAGAAAGTAGTATTGTCTCCAAGCTCCATGAGCTGGTACAAAAATGAAGATTCTGAGCTAACTTATGATTCCAGACATTGTCAAAGGCTTCTATCCATCTCTACATTATTAACAATTTCTTCCAATACAGGGTCACAGTATAGTTGGAGATTTCATTGGCACAAGGCAGAATACACCTTGTAAGGAATACCAGCCAACTGCAGGGCACACACACACAAATTAACCTACCAGTATGTTTTGGACTGCAGGAGGAAACCAGAGCACCTAGAGTAAACCCACAAATTCTACACAGTCAGCACCTTGGTCTGGGATTGCCTGGTCTAAACTCATTCAAACACATGGTCTGGAATTGAACTCAGGACCCCAGTTCTGTGAGGCAGCAATGCTGTCCACTGCACCATCGTGCTGCCTGTCAATGGCTTGTATGAAGAAAGTAATTGTTAGATTCCTATCTACATATATACAAAACCGTTACTTTTACTTCATGAACTTTAATTTGTGAAATGAAAAACATTGAAAAGAAACACACATTGCAAAGAATCAAGCCTTGATATAAGTTAATGAAATTTTCAAATGACTCCTTTTGTCACAAGATCTTTTTCAGTTCTGCATTATAAAACCAATTATACTGCAATACCAACATTATGTCATAGAGTTGAAAAGATTGTTCCTCTTCCAAACTTTCAAGGTAAAGCAAACCAGTCACACTTGAGACTGTACTGTGGCTGTATGACAGCAGTTCGTATCACTGTGCTGAAATCTGTTCATGACATGCAATATGGAAGATTGCAACATTTATGAGAATGTTCAATTCCCAAAAGATGCTGAAAAGAAGCAGCGTGGAGAGAAAGAAGATCAAACACCATCAGGTAAAACTTTTTAAATGAACTCTTGATGATGTAGGGTGCTTACTTGAAGACATTGTCTTTTGCAGAAAGAAAAGTCTTAATTCATAGACTTAAACAACTTGGTAACACTAGTGCTTGTTGTGTGTTTTTCTAACAGAAAAGTTTAAATGCTCTAAAGGTTCAATTCTATGGAATTTCTACTTAGAAGTGTGAAATGTTTAAACTAATTTTGTAAATCTGGAGCAACAGTGGTAACTTAGAAGCGTACGCCTGTTATAAATAAGCACAACATTTCAAATTTCAAAAATTCTCAAAGGCACAGACAAAGTCAACCCTTAGAAAGCAGGAGGCTCTTCTTCATACACATGGTTGGGGACGTATGAAACAAGTTATCCAGCCAAGTTGTTAAAACTGATTTCTTGGCTTCTTTCAAGAGAAATCTGAACAAAGATCCTTGTACCAATTAGCTACTAACTACCAAATTCATAAACATGGTAAACATGGGAAAAAAAGCGTGTGACCAGAAATGCATTCTGGCTATAAATCTCCCCGTATAACTGCTTGAATTCAGAGCAGCACAATGGGAGATGCAGCTTGTGTGTGTCTTCTTCTGTGCTGTCCGGAAATGACCTTTTTCATCACAAATTAAACTCATTTCAAACCCTCATTGAACTGTACTTGCATCTCTGCACAATGTAATCTCATATGGATTTAACATGAAATGCCCTTTAAGTCTAAACATATTCACATGGCTTAGTCCACTTCCCAATATAATGAACAAGCATAGTGAAAGTAAATGTGCCAAGGAAACCATTTCACATTGAAAATAAAGTTAGTTTCTGCTACACATTCATGGAAGGTAATAAGGCATTATTTAACTTGAAATTAATTTGCAACTGCGTGTGAATTTAAAATATGCTATTCTATGCTAGAATCTATGCTAGACAAATTGAAATGTTTCTCATATAAATAATCCTTAAGCACTTATATTTCTAAAATTATTTGTAGGTGAATGTCAGGATGCAGACAGCAATATTGATTATGAATGCTTTGAATGGGAAGACACCTGTCATACAGAACAACAGAACCAAAAACAACCACAGAGGGGTAGGCTTGATCTGAAATCCTCCAGATCTACAGGTACAGTAGATGTGTAGAAACTGACACTGTAGTTTCGTAATTGCTCAGTTTGGACATCTGGGATTTTGGGAATAAGGTGTCATGGAAGCCGGGGACTAGCCATGGAGAGAGTCCAGCGAGACGGGAGGACCCTATGTGTAGTGGTAAGAATGGAACAAACACGGGGGTTCAGTCCAGGCTCAAGGTATCGGGCGGAGTCGGGGACAAGACATGAGCCCTCAGGTAGCCTCAGGTGAGGCGAACCTCTTGACAACGTTTGACAACGATCCCAATGCCGAGCGAGGAGGATAGGGAGACCTGGAAATATATAGCCCTAGACAACAAGACACACCGGAAGAACAAGTAAAGCACAGGGAAACTAAGAACAGGACAGAGGAGGAGCGCCCTCTAGATATAGAGGGCGTAACAATAAGGCTCTACCCAATGGGAAACCACAGATTTGTGTTTTCAGAAATGGACCACAGAAGGTTTCACAGTGCTTCTTTATATCTCAGATATTTAGTAAGATGAATGCTAGTCAACAGCATGCAGACAACATGTGGTTTTGTAATACAGCCTATCATTGGAAATACATATTTATTACATGATAGGTTACATTGCAGGACTTTTCCTTTAGGATCCATCCTTCAAAATACCCCTATTTCTGAGCAGCCTTTAGGCTAGTGTGCTTGGCCAGTGACAATCAATGGACAGAGGACAGCGTATAGCCACTATCAATTGGACAGAATAAGGAAAGCAGGTGGAACCTGGTAAGAAGGAAGTGATTTAAATAGCTGGATTTGCGTATCCGTAAAATATCCATTCAATATTGGATAAATAAACAAAAATGGATAAATATCTTCCCATTGGTTGGATGTGGTAAATGGTTATGCTGTATACCAGCAAATGAGTATGACAAACCTGTGTGTGGTGTGATGAAGTGGGAAGGAGCATTTGTTGTTTCAAAGCGAGCTCTCTGCTTGAACCATAGCCTTGATAAATGGGTTTTGAGTCAGACACTAAGTGGACAGTCAGGCAACAGAAAAGGAAAGGAAAGGAAAACAATAATGAAGATTTAAGACGGTGTTTAAAAAAACTAAGACAATAAACAATAAAAAACACTCATCTTACAAACTGTGTACAAGATTCATGTTCAGACAGCCTTTGCATAGAAAGACTACTTTGTCTTTTTATTTGCATAGAGTACCTTTTCTTACAGTATAATCTAAATCACAGATATATAAATCCATGTAACACTTGTCAAAATAGAAAACCAATGGCTGACACAAAAAAGTGGATTTGAGGTCATGCTCATCATATGTGCTCTGAACAAGAGCACTGCAGCAATTCAGTCCAACACAGATTCTTAGGCAGCCACCAAGTACTGCACAGTAAAAGCAAAATTGTGTTACTCAGACAGAAAAGTGCAGAAAATTCCCCCTTTTTAGTAAAACTCATAACTCTATAGTGACACATTCAGAAAGTTGCTTTGCTTTGCAAAATCCTTTATACCCTTACAAAAACTAAAAACCCAAATTACATATAGGACCATGTAATTTTCAATGTTATTTTTTTCTGTATGTTGACATGCGGTTTTGTGAGCACTAATTCTTATTTATTCACTTTACACTTAAGTTACAGAAGCCATGAGGAAGCTCACAGAGGAACAGGACAGTTTGAGTACCCAAGGTAAACTTTGTTTCATACTCTTTGCCTGTGTACATGATTCTGTGTACTGGAGATACTGGTGTATCTTTGTGGAGAGGCCTGTCTTGGGTATCAAGAATATTTTTCACATTTTACATTTCAAACACAGCAATGGTCAAGATGTATTTACACCAGTGTTTTTTTTTTGGGGTACAAATGAGAATCACAGAAAATGTGTATTGTTGCATATTTGTACCCAGACTTTGAATGGTATTTTCCAAAAGAGTGATTGTGGCACAGAATTTTTATTACAATGTGCCATGGTAGTTTGAAGTGTTACCGCAGTGTATACTGTATTTCATAGTACTTCCTCTTTTAAGACATACAGTAGTGTTCTAGAATATCTTAGTCCTTATTTGTCTGTTTTATTACTATACTACATATACAAGACATACTACAAATGTAGCAAGACCTATATTTACCTATATTTGTAAATGTATATCCCTGTTAACCTTTGAGTGACTAGTGACTAGTGGAATAATCAGATTGCATTACATTATAACATTATTCTCATATTTATTTGTTTTTCATTTGAATTACATTTGTACAGTCATTTGTTATTTTTGTTCACAATCTCGTTGGTATTTTTCCTTAGATGCTAACATTTCTTCACAAATTGTCCAGCTCAGAACGCAAGGTTAGTACACAGAGGTGAAATATATGCAGTAAACAAGTCAAATCCAGATGATTGTATGTTTTTCAACACTTAGTTCATATACTGTATATTATTATACTGTATGTACATTTATTGGGGTCTTAGAGCAATTCTGTTGTGTGGCATTTCTACACATTTGTTCAATCACCTGCTGTATTCACACATTGTATTCACAATATTATTATTTTTCCCTTAGATGCTAGCATCTTTGCAGAAATAACCCAGCTTAAATCGCATGGTAAGTTTTTAACTACTATACCTGTTGCTTGGGAATCAATTCCAGTACTCAGTGGTTATGGTGTACAGAGTACAAGTTATCTGTCTCCCTGTCATAAACAATACTTACTCATTAAATGGCACCTTCTATAAGATAATTAAACACTTACTTATCATACCAATTGGTACATTAGATATTATTGTCAATTTAAGATCTTGTCTCTAGTTCCAGCTCGATAGACTGCTGTGACAAAATTGATACAGTATATACAGTAATATCTGATCGAAAGACAGGGGTTGATTTATTCTGGCAGTTTTCACTCTGTATTCAGTCAAACCTCTGAGATCAACAGCCTAAAGACAAGTAAAGGTGTTATTGATTGATGTTTCCTGTTATATATTACAGTATATGCTTTGAAGTCTTGTCCATGTGACTGGAAGATGTTCAACAGGAAATGTTACTACTTTTCCCAAGACACAAGAGACTGGAATGGAGCTAAATCTCACTGCAGTCAGAAAGGCTCTAATCTTGCTGTTGTCAAGACTTCAGAAGAACTGGTGAGAGCTACAGTATGTGTTCCTCACTGAGAAAAAAAGTTAGAAGGATACTTATGATAGTTGCATTAGGAAATAGAACTACTTTTCCAAGTCATAAGGGACTGGAATGGAGCTAAAGAGAACTGCAGGCAGCTGAGCTCTCATCCTGCCATTGTCAAGACTTTTGATGACCTGGCAATAATCAGTCACCATTTCTCACAGAGACATACAGTATCATCAGTGAAGTTATGAGGCTTGGTGTAAGGAATTGGAAACAATTGAATAATTGTTTATTCCAGCCAAACTATTGTGAACAGTTCAGAAATAATATTAACATTCTGTTTACCTCAGTTTCCCACATGTCTAAAAGGCAGTAGTTGTAACCCAAACCCATTTGTACCTATTGTCCTCGAGTGGCAAATGTTTTCCAGTATATTTCCTCAAAAGAATTTTATGAAGTGTTTTATTTAAAAAAAATCCTCTTTTCTGTGTTTAGCTATCACTGGGTTTGCACCTCCAGCCTTGTGCAGGTCATTCATTGCAGGACGTAGTTTTGAATGTGATGCTCCTGATTGTCTCCTTCATTGTTGCACACGATACTGTATCTTGATCGTGATGCTTTTGATGTCTTTTGCTCATCAGAAGTTTTTAGGAAGTCAGATCTCATCAGATCACTGGCTGGGGCTGATCTATCAACAAAGGACCTGGACATGGCTTGATGGCAGCTCTGTGGAGAGGAGGTAAAGACTGAATGGGTTTACACTCAAAAAGGGAAAATAAATCAGATTCAATTTTTAAATATAGACTGAAAAAAGGACAGCCTTGGGGTATTGATGGCCAGCTCTGCAGCGTCCTAGGTCCTGACCTGTCAGACCTGTCTGTATTAAGTTTGCTCTACTCCTGTGCTTGTAAGGGAATCCTCAGGTACTGTAGTTAAATTTCCTCCACAGACAAACAGGGTAGATTTGATAGACTACTATCAGTGAGTTATTCCAGAAGAAAGCAGCTGATTACCTCTTTACTGGGGGCCCTGACAAGAGTGGTCTGATGTCTAGCTGCCCTGCCTGCAGTAGGAAAGATGGGTTGCCTGGACAGCTCAACCAAGGGGACAGTCAATTAATATTGTAAAATCCAGCAAACTGAGTTCCTTACCAAGCTATGGAAACAGATACAGTACCAACGAACTAAGTTAGGTGGAGCCTGAGGGGCATCACCATAAATAGTGACAGGTTCAACGTGTCATTGCAGCATATCTGATTCCTGTGCACATGCTAACTTTAATGGATTATTCAATACAAATATTGTCCCCCTTTACTTAATCATCATCCTCACCCACTGGAGCAAGAGCGGTGTTCTTAGTCCAACCAGTCATATTAACATTGCTTTTTATTTATGTGGACTTGGAATCTTATTTTTTATTCCATCTGTATTTTAGAAGAATGTGTTTTGCTGCCTCGCAGGAAGCCCGCATTGGATGGTTTATAAATTAAAACTTTCTTGGGATACACTTTTGCAGCCACTAATCAAAAGTTACCAGACCTCAAAACACATAAAACCTGATCCAAAAAACAGCCTGTTGCACATCCGTTCATCTCCCCTTTTAAGGTGTGTCCTTAATTAGTCATTAACGATTGCAGGCAGTAATGATGCTGCAGTTTAAATGTTTTTCTAGGGCCATTCTTTCCCCACAGCTATTGTATTCTATCTTGACAAGTGAAACTCTTGTGTAATTAACTGTAAATTACCTTGAGAAAAAACTTTGTGTCTAATAATTAGGTTAATTGTTTATTTAGCTGCTAAGTGTGGAACAAAAACCAGACCAAAACCAAAATACACAACACCCCTCAGGAAGGAGTTTGAGACCCTGTAGTAGACATATGGAGATATTAAAAAGTGAGACAAGTTAGCACATACTGTACAGTAGCACAAGTCATGAATGTCCCTTTTAACAGATTTCAGTAAATATAGATAAGGCTTACAAAGATTTATTTGTGGACCTTATCTATATCTCCTGAAATATGTCAAAGGAAAAAAAATGTTTTTTAAAAAATCATATAATGAATTATATTGTATGTAGGGTAGTTTTACACACTCTTATTTTTCCATTTAGCTTTTGGGATTCTGGACGGCCATCTTCCAATCCTGGATGTGGAAAGATGACAAATAAACTCAGTAAAAGCAACTGCGCCAGTGCCTACAGATGGATCTGTGAGAAGGCAGCCTTGGGATCTCAGCTTTGTGTTTAATTTCAGGAAACCAACTCAAAATTCAGCAATGTCACTAGGTATTGTGTTAATAATTTGAATTAAAAGCACGGTGTCTTATTATATAACTCTTCTGACAACAGAAAACTCTGGATTGTGCATCTATTAACATGCAAACCCCTCATTTGTTAAAAATTATTATGTTACTTTGCTAAACATATTAGCAAAGTTGCAGCTTCACTGTATGTTGTGACTAGTTTTTAGTACTTGACGTGAAAGTCTCCCTGTCAGGAAGGCAGATGGAAACCTCATTCCATATACAGTATAGAGTACCGCTAGAGTGTGACAGTAAAGATACGCATTAGTGGTTTTCTGTATTTCACACTGTGAAACATTAACTGGAGTTACAGTTATGGTTCACAGATGGATCACAGAATATATACTGGCAACTGAGAAGTTATACTGTACAATAACACATCTGCAATGAAATATGTACAGTCAATTGATGAAGCTTTAACACCAACAGTCTGAAAGTGGAAATTGATTTACAAACACTTGATTGAATATGATCCGGTCAAAGGTATGGACTTACTAGTTAAATACTTTGCACAAGCTCAAAAATAATGTTTTCAAAACAACAGACTAAACTTGCAGAAACTTTCACACATTTTGCATATCTTCACCTGGTGACACCTGTGCTATATTTTTACCCTTCCATTCAAGTCATTTAATTAGCAGTGACTCAACACACTGGCCTCATTCAGAAGGTGGTCTAAGAGATGATAGTTACTGGCTGGGGATGTGTTGAGGTTCACTGATTGCACAAGCTGGCTGAAATGATATCGGACCCCATACTTTTCTTTTATTAGTGCGAAGCTATAATGAGGAACTATCTTGGTTCACTAAAAAATACCAATCAACATCCATTTTCTAGCATGTGTATCTTCTTCATTTACAGTGGCTATCAAAAGTATTCACCCCCCTTGGACTTTCTATATCTTGATGTACAATATTACAATATGGAATCATATTGTATTAAACAGCAAGATTTCACCATTGATTGACGCAAAACACTCTGTAATGTCTAAGTGAAAATAAAACTCTATAGATCCTCCTAATTTAACTATAAATATAAAACAGAAAATAACTGATTGCATAGGTATTCACCCCTTTGGAGTCAATATTTGCTAGAGATGTGTTTGGCAGTAAGTACAGCCATGCTTTGCACTTTCTGACACTGTAATTTCTTTGCAAAATTGCTTAAGCTCCCTCAAGTTTGTGAACAGCAATTTCAACTCCTGCCAGCCACAGATTCTTAATTGCATTGAGGTCTGGGCTTTGACTTGGCCACTGCAGAACATTGACTTTTTTTCTTTCTAAACCACTCCATTCTAGCTTTGGTCCTATCCTACTGGAAGATGAATCTTTTGCCTAGTCCCATGTCTCCTGCAGACTGCAGCAGGTTTCCTCCAGGATTTCTCTGTACTTTGCTGCTTCCATTTTTCCTTCTGTCTTCACAAGTCTTCCAAGGCCCTAATGCAGCAAAACATCCTCATAACATGATACTGTTACCACCATGCTTCTCAGGTTGATGTTCATTCTTAAGCTTGTGCCAAACACAATGCTTACACTGAGGCCAAAAAGGTCAATTATGATGCCATGAGACCATAGAATCTTCTTCCACTTGGTTTCAGAGTTTCCCACATGCCTGCTGGTAAAATGTAGTTGAGATTTGATGTGAGTTTTTTGTTACTCTCCCATTAAGCCCAGATTTGCGAAGCAGCCCGGCAATTGTCAGTTTCCCCCATCTCAGCCATGGAATATTTCTAAAGATTTTATTCCTTTAGAGTTGCCACAGGCCTCCTGGTGGACTCCCTGACCAGTGCTCTTTTCACCTGGATATTCAGGAGTTTCTCAGGACATTCTGCTCCTCACAGTTTCACACTTGTTTGTTTCACACTGATTGAGTAAGAGGGTTATTAATAATTAGGAATGTGTTTCCATTAGATAGCTAAAATACTTTTGGCAAAATATGAATCTATAAATATAAGTCCATATGCAATCAATAAAAAGGACAAATGAGAGTTTCCGTAATTACATCATGGCTTTCCTAATATTTAACCACAGAAAGTTACTTTTTCTACAGCTGTTTGTCTTTACGCAGATACTTTCCTTCATATACTTCTGTCTGTATAATTTTTGCTCTTGTGCAAAGTATTTGTAATTTCCCCAAATTGTCCACAAATGAACAATATTTCGTTATTGTATTTATTTTATCATTAATACATGTTTGCATGTGTGTGTACAAATAAATAAAATTGGAAGAAATCAAGAAATCAATCTTAAATTATTTCCTTCTCTGTCACGAATCTTTGTAATCTGACACAGCTTCCTCGCACCCACAAAGGCAGCTGACTCACATGTTTTCTCTGTACTTTCTTTGATTTGTGCTGATAATCCTGCAAGAAGAATATAACCATTAACACAAATCTAATGGAACATGGGGGACTCTGAGTCACAATTCTAGATTAAGATTCCAGGGCATTTGCAACCCACTGTCTCCATACCTTCTATTTTGTTTTATATACAAACTGGATTAATCATACTGTATAAATTAGGCAGGACAACAGGTCTTTCAGCTAAAGGACTCTAGAACAGCCTACCAGACAGCTACCAAAACCTATCCACTAGCGTACAGAGTGAAACCCTACATATGACAAAAATAACACATGAGAATGTGTACACAAACCAGCCTTATTAATTAACTAATTACCACCCACTGATCCAATTTAAAGGTCCTAGGGACTCTTGACAACCTCTAGTTGCAGGTCATTTGACAGTACAGTGTTTCCATAGCCTAGTCTGTTAAAAACTGTATATAGAAAAGTACAGTATACAGTATGATTATTCAAACAAGATTTTATCACTTTAAATGGATACACTTTGTGTGGCTTCAAATCTGCTCAAATAAAATAATACCTCAAAAGTAATACCTACTATAACCTCAAAAGATAAGTGATTTGATTGCTCCTTATGTGGTTCCATTTGCAAAGGCTGAGCCCTGTTGCCTAAATATTGCAAGTTTGAACCTAGGCTGCCTCATTGCCCCATGCCAGCCCATGCAGTACAGAGGGGTTGTATCACTAAGATTAACAATTGTCCACTCTGAATCTGGTGGGTAACAGAAAATAAGTCATATTTTTTTAAAAGAATTTTATATTGTACACTTGTGACAAATGGGAAAGGAGAAACAGCAATATTCTCTCTTTAATTTGTATGAGATCTCAACTGGTATTTGCCACAAGGTTACTGCAAGTTCCCCTTTATCACAGAAAAAGCAACACTTTCACCCTCATTACCAAGGATGGCAGTAGAGAAAAACTGTGTGCAGACAGTGTGCAGACAGTGGATGACCACAGTTTGTTCATGGTGTCGGAGTCTACTCAGTTTGCGCACGATGTTAGATTGTGAAGAGTACGAAAACTTTGACATTTTCCAAGCAACTCTGAAAGAAAGGAAAAAATCAGGTACAAAAACTGCTTTTGAAAAAACAATTGTCTTATGTCATGAAAAGACTGAATTGAACTGACCAATTTGCCAATCAGAAAGTGTCTCAGACTAAAATATCATTTTTAGTTCAAAGTTTTTTGAAGACATTTTTACTGAGAAATATGTTAATATAACGAGGCTACAATAAAACTAGATAGACATTTTTAATGTGCTAAACCTTATGCCAGCATTAGTTGAAAGTTTGCTTTGCAATGTATGTACTGTACATGCATATAAATACAGTTGCCGTGGATATTTCTGTCTCCAGAAGAACAGTATGTTGAAAAGTGATTATTGTCCATATGTTTAAATGAGAGTCATAACAGTGCAGCTGCCATGTGTGATCTATTCAGAAAAGTGCTGTATTTTAATTATTTGATAATCATTTCTAGGTTCAAAGGACTGTGATAATGAATATGAAACTCTTCAAAGATGCCCAGAATTAGGAGAGAGAAATCAAGACGAGACCCAGGACCACAAACAGAAAAAAAGAGAAGAAAAACCCTCCAAATCTAAAGGTATAAAGTCAACTTTTCTGTGCTGGAAAGGCACCACACTCTCCATCCATCAGGTGGTGGTTTGGATCAATTAGCTACTAACTACTGTACCAAATGGAATAGATGGGCTGAATGATCAACTCTCTTATGTAACCATTCTTACACTTTCATGTCCTTTTTAAAAGGTTACAATATGTTTCCATATTTGATTTCATATTGCAGATTCTTAGAAAAGTGTAATAAAAACAGTGTGGTGAAGTATTTCAAAACTAAAGAGGGCAAAGGTGAAAATAATCAGAAATGTCTATTGAGGAAGCAATGCAGTACTGTTCTAAAGTTCAGATAATACCAGGCATACTCAATGCCTTGCAAGTTAATTGAGAAAAGTCAGTAAGAAATGAATAAATGTTTTTTTCATTTCACAAAGCAGTGCTCTATGATCATGACCTAGTAAGAGAGGGAGAGAAGTTCATAGCCTCATCCTTATGGCCAGGCTGTTGCTCTCTAAAACCAAACCTGTACATCAAATTGCTAACACACTGAATTTTTCAAGATTACATTCACTCAGTGCCTCTTAATCATTCTAAAAGCATAGCTTAAAACAACTTTCAAAATCCGCCTCAAACCCTAACAGTAAAAAAAAAAATCATTTCTTTCTAGATTTTACTTTTAGAAGGTCAGAAGAAATGAAGAAGATTACTCTATCATTGAGTATAAGCTAAATGTCATGAACAGTTCTTTCCGGGCCCTATGCAGACGACACGATCCGGAAGGTGAAGAAACAATAGGGAAAAATATCATGCAGGAATGGGTCAGGAGAAAAGGGGGCGTGTCCGAGGTGAGCAGGTCTCCAGGGGAAGTGAGTCCGGGGCGAACAATCCAAGCATAAATCCAAAAGGGAAATCCAAAATGGGAGGCAGAGTCCAAGACCAGGGGATCCATCCAAAGTAATTAAAAACCAGAACAGGGTCGGGACCAGCGGGACCGGGAAACAGGAACAGGAAACTAAAACCGTAACGGAGCCAGACATGGCAGGATCCCAGGCTCTCACGAAACGGGATTCAATGAGAAGCGCCAAGCAAACGCCTGCGTCTGGCTTTAAAGGTGGAACTAAAGAGGGGCTGGAATAAGGAACAGGTGTGGGAAATGGGACAGAATGAGGAAGGGCTGGAGCGCCCTTAAGAGGAGGAGTAAGATCGTGACACTAAAGTGTTGATTAAACAATAGTCCCCCTTTTTTTCTCAGCACTGTCAGTACTGTAACTTGTATTGCCTGTTCTCACTGGTTCCCCAGTTCAGTAACCAGAAACAGGTTTCTGTTTAATTTCTCTTTGCTGCAGTCATGGAGCACTGTGCTGAAAAAGTCACCAGTGCAGCTCATTAAAAGGAGCAATAAACTGACAGTTTGAGTCTGCTGATTTTAGATGTTGTAAAATGTTCTATTCCTTCCTACTACAATTTCAGCAAATATACAGTAGTAAAAACAGTCTTGATAAAACTGTTCTAAAATGAACAATAATTAATGTAATTTTATAAACTAAAATTACTGTACATAATTTGTCATAAATCTGTAAAAATCTGCAGAGGTTTTACAATAAAATATATCAACAGCTACAGTGCTACAGTAAATACTCTACTCTAAGTCATAGAGTATGGAGGAAAGTGAGAAAGCAAGCGAAGACTAGAGACAGCAGTAACCACATTGGTTTGTGATTGCCAATCAGCAGAATGATCTTTCACATTCTCTATGCGATGTAACTGAAATAATTCCAGTTGTTGAACTGTAACTAAATGTGTTATTTCGTTTGAAAAACGTGTATGAACTAGGCCCAAATGTTGTAATGGCTGACTAATGCTTTTCATTTTTAAATTGTACAGTATACTGTATGTCAAGATAAACTCTTTATCTGGTAAAAATATACAATGAATAACACACCAATGAAATATTATCAAATTACAGCCATAATAACCAGACAAATTATGCAAAAGAAGTTAACTTAAATTGCTGTAGAAATTAGATTTGCTCAGGAATAGAATGCACTGCGATCATACAGTATTATGATTCAAAGAAGACAGTTATATCCATTATATAAATGAATGGTTAAACCCACATTGAGATCCTAAATCTGTTCTTACATAGTGCATTCACACATGGGTGAAATTATACATCTAATCCCAATTCTTGGCCATTAGGATCCACAGTTATCTCTGTGTTCTCTGGTTTCCAGATTCAGTTGTTTGCGGGACCAAAGCCATTGTTCTTAACATTCTATTGGTGCCTGCCTCTATCATCGACACTGTGCTCATCACAGTAGTCTTCATGCAAAGTAAGTATCTGAAACAAGTAAACCAGAAACATTGTCTACCCCAGTTGGTGGCATACAATTGGCCAAGCACTCCTGGGGTCAGTGGTGCGATAAGATGTCCAGGGGGCTTTCATATTTTGTCTAAACAACAACTTCCCAGGCAACTGCAGGCTTGTAGTGACATCAGCGAAGGACTTGTCATTTCTCCAATTAGTGTTAATGCTCCTGTAAGGCACTGTCGTCCTTGTAGCCAATAAAAAGTTGAAAGGCTCAGTGGGTGGGAAGATCAGAGGAGCACGTATGTTTTGTCTTCATTCTATCTGTGCAGCACACAAGTCACAGTAGTGAGCCACAAACTAAAGACACAATCATCAGAATGCGTGAGCTTAAAATAAACAGCTCCAGTTATCAATATTCATATAGGCCCTCAAATAGCTGACATGAAATCTAGTTCCATGTTTGGATATATTATTATTATTATTATTATTATTATTATTATTATTATTATTATTATTATTATTATTATTATTATTATTATTATTATTGAAAATTGTTCAGTAAGTTTAGTTTGGTACTTTCAATTGCAATCATGCTTATATGAGAATTGGCTGTACTGTGCTGTTGGTAAAAAAAAGATTGTTTATTTAAATACCATGAATGAAGAGGTAAACAGGTAATCATCACCTACAGTGTCATTATAAACCAAACTGTGGTCTCTTTCATCTCATTTTCAGACTCAGCCCTGAATGCAGAGATTCAGCACTTGAAAATGATACATTCCTCATGGGAGATGAACGGTACATAGTTGGATTATTCCACTAAAATCTGCTTTTGCTTTTCACAGGGAATCAGATAATCAGAAATCTCCTATCTTCCTTAATCTGAGTCTGGGTATTTCACATTGTTTACTAAATTACAGAAAGGTTAAAGAAATGCATGCAACCATTAAGAAGGGTGTTATAGAATGCTTTTCCTTAAAGAAGAAAACAATGCCATACTACTTTTATCCTCACAGGCTTTATATATTAAAATGCTTGAACTTGTACAGTCTGATCATACATTAATTCTATGTTGATTTACTCTCTGTATTTTTTCATATGCTACCACAGCTGTAGAAGTGGTTAACTATAGTGAAAGGATGACTAGTACATCCCGAGGAAGACAGGCAGTTACAGAAAACATGAGGACTCTGTTTTAGTAAATCG
This sequence comes from Lepisosteus platostomus, assembly GCF_059453375.1. Classification (NCBI taxonomy): domain Eukaryota; kingdom Metazoa; phylum Chordata; class Actinopteri; order Semionotiformes; family Lepisosteidae; genus Lepisosteus; species Lepisosteus platostomus. Next base: position 18,470,123 of record NC_142623.1, read on the forward strand.
TAGTAAATTTCTGTTTACTGTTAAAAAATTTTTATACTTTGTACTGTACTGTATATTGAATCTTTCCAGAACTGAATTAATTAGACTGTTTGTGCATTTCTAGTTTCTCAAGTTATCAAAGAGCTCAAAGAGGAACAGGATGGTTTGAGGAGCCAAGGTAAACCCCAGGTTTGCAACTATGTGTGTAACAGGAGCCAGGCCTGACTCCTGTGTGTGCATAGTTTAGGACCCTGTTTTAATTAAGAGTATTCTTGGGCGGTGTTTTGTGAGGGTGGCTCTGATTGTGGAATTTACATGGTAGATTAGAAGAGAGCCATGGACATGCTGTACTATTATTTTTAGTATTGCTGATCTCTCCCTGGCAGTTAGGGAGACTAACAATTATCACAAAATTTAAGTAAAAAGGTCAACAATAGCTTCATTGAGCTTGTGTGATCAGATGCAAAAATAATAATAGTCCTTCATATTTCCATCTATTTGACTGATTGGGATATTTGAATAGTTCTGCATTGTCTGTTTCTGGTTACTGCTGTGCATTTAAAACTCAATTGCTTTAAAGTCTGTGCTTCTTCTGATCTCAGATAGTCTTCATACATAATAATGATGTGATTGATCATCACCAAAATAATGATAATAATACATACATTTCCATACATACAGTACTAGTACATCAGCATCATGATCCTTTTAATTTTTAAAAATGTCCTTCTCCAATTAATGAATCTGGAATTTGAATTCCATCTTATTCAGCTTATTGGTCCTCATTGTATTTGGCTCTCCATTTACCTTTAGTCTTCAGCTGTTTTATTCATGGTTTATTTTTCTATTTCTCCTTAGGCATCCTACTGTTTCACAACATCTCAGAATTAAAAGCTGTAGTTTAGTGCAAGCTGTGGAAAAGCATCTCCTTATCTCTGATTATGGGACAGTACCATATTAGGGCTTTCAAGTCACAATTTATCATGTTTGCAAAAATACTTTTGCAGTTCTTAGTTCAATACAACACGCAACTCTAGAGACTATAGTAGTTCAGGTGGGTAGCATGCGTAGGCTGCATAGGAACAAGTAATAGGTTTATTCCGTGCTGAAAAAAAGAAGAAAGAAAACACAACGTTTCGTTTTCTTTCTTCTTTTTTTCAGCATGGAATAAACCTTTTACTTGTTCCTTCACAACTCTAGAGACTCTTGCTGTAGTAGATACTGTAGTCCTTGCTTAGTGTTCTCATTTGTTTTTTACATGTTTTGTCTTTGAGAAACCATGAATGCATGAAAGTCCCTTTTGTAATTATCTACACTTCCAGATAACACCTTTTATTTAAGAAATTTCTGTTTGCATGTTTTGTGTTCTCACTGCATTAAAAGCATGATAACAGATCTTATCCTATACATTATGTTTTTTCTGTCTTTTTAGGTTTTCAACATTACACTTACAACCTAGTACATTTTTTTAAATGGTCTTTGTACAGCTCTCAGTGTAACTCAGTTACTTTTAACTACAGTGAAAGAAACAGAAGTTAACAGAAGAATATTGGTGTAGTTGTTGAGTTAATTATTTCTTTTTAAAATTTGGAACTCAGCCTCATCAGTTACTGTTGTGTCATTACTACTCGCTCGTGGTCATTTCTTGGTCTTACCTTTGCAGTAGATTTTTTGTTTTCAGACTCTAATATGTGTTTAGAATTCAGAAATGTAAAATCTGACGTTGCTCAGCTCAAATAACAAGGTCAGCATTCACAACTGAAGTGAAATAAGGTGGAACATGCCAGATTTAACAGGTAGGAGGCAGGCTTTCATCAGGAACAGAAGTTTCTAACCAGTGCATCAGTAGAGCCAGCATGGTGGTGCGGTGGTTAGCATCACTGGCATGCAGCACTTGGATCCTGGGTGAGGAAAGGGCTCTGCGAGCTGAGGAATCTCAACCTGGATCTTGGTGGAGATCAAATGGGACAGTGCCGTGGACGGCTTGGAGACTCTGGACCTGAGAGTCCACGAGCCAAGGCCCAGTGGTCTCTGGGTACAGTACATGTGCTACGTGTCCTGGTTGTCCCAATGAGGGAGCCAAGTTCATCAGCACTCTTGGAGGAGAGTTTTTGGAATTTAGGAACAAGAGTGAAAGAGTTCCGGAGCTGGCTGAAAGGGGCTGGAGTGACTGACGTGAAAATGCCTGTTCAGGTCCACAGTGGCAGCCACAATCCTTCTGGAATCACAAGTTATTAATAGAATTATTACATGTTTTGTAATGACCCTCATCAGTTGCTTTTGTGTCATTATTACACACTCATGTCATTTCCTGGTCTTCTTACCTTTACAGTTTTTTGTTTGTTTTTAGACTTTGAGATGTCTTTGGAATTTAGTAACATACAATCTGAAGTTGCTCAGTTCCAACAGCAAGGTCAGTATTCACAACTGAAGTGAAATGAGGTGGAACCAACGTGTCTTAACTAGTAGGGGGCAGAATTGCGTCAAGACCAGAATTTTCTGTCCAGTGCACCAGCGTGGGGGGGGGCATGGTGTGCAGTGGTTAGCATCTCTGGCTTGTAAAACTTAGGGCCTGGGTTCAATTCCAGACCTTGGACACTACAGTATGTGCATAGAGCTTGTATAGATGACAATTCAATAACCTACAGTGACAATATGTTTTTGGACTGTGGGAGGAAACTAAAACACCTGGAGGAAACTCACGCAACCACACAATATAAGATTGTAAGATACACAGCATAGCACTGCTCCAGAATTGGTTGATTATTATTGCATATCTGATTTTTAATTTGTATAATTATTTTCTTTCGCTTTGTTTTGCTGAGTAAAATGGGTAAGTAATAAATGATTATTAATCTGCCAATTGCAGACTTTAGTTTCAGTGCAATGTGTCTTTTTCATGGATTCTCAGATATTGCCCAGGCTGAACAACATAGAGTCAAAGCTTCAAACAGGAGGTTAGTCATTTACTATCATGTTGACTATACAAAGTCCAATCTTGTATCATATTGTATTGTGTTATTGTAATGTGCTGCAGTTACAGTACAGTTAGTGCAGTACTCTGGAGCTGAAGACGGACCCAACGGCAGGTGAATAGCCAGCCGCAGTGCAGAGCTAACAAACCGAGCAGCACATTCCCAGAGCGTTGTCAGGAAACAGGGATGTTCAACTCCACAATTTAAATTTGATCAATTAAGCAGGTGACTTGTTAAACGTAATATTGAGATCTTCAGGGACTAAAATCTGAGCACCCTGATTTGCTTGAATTCAGTTTGGTGCTTGATTGACACATGTACTGTAGTAATGCATTAATTACATGAAGCAATTCAGTTCATTTCAAGTAAAACAGAGATGATACACCTGATGGCAGCTTATGCCAAATATAGATCTTTAATCATAAACCTGAAATGTGATTGATGCCTCTTATTATTCCTTATAGCATGTGTTGTGAAGTTCTGTCCATGTGACTGGAAGATGTTCAACAGGAAATGTTACTACTTTTCCCAAGACATAAGAGACTGGAATGGAGCTAAATCTCACTGCAGTCAGCAGGGCTCTAATCTTGCTGTTGTCAAGACTTCAGAAGAACTGGTAAGAGCTATGTGTTATGCTATGTGTAGGGAAAGATGTGGTAGAGGGTCCCTAGGCAGTTCCATAATGGAAGAAATCACAGTGCAGTTCAGCAAAAGTTCAAAATTAATTTTAATTTGATACGAAACAGCCATTTCCTGAAGATCATCCAGGAAAACACACAAAGTGTATCTCTTTCATTTTTCTGGATGTTTTAGAATGAGGGGACAGCTCCTGGCACACTCTGTTATTACCATGATTAGTGGCCATTATGTATTTGCATATGCATTAGAACATTACAAAATATTTTCACACACAGCACAGTGCCTATTTCTGACAACGTGTTCATCACTTTTTATGTATTTCCACATATAAGAGGTGTATGAGAATTTTAAACTATAGTAACTCAGAAACCAGGTGTGGTCAGATCCCACAATAAGCATAGTGATATAAAATATCAGATTTTCAAATTACTGTACCAGTTTCAGAAATCTCAGATGTAAGTTAGAATTGTTCTGAAAAGGCATTACCATTTTATCAACTGTCAGTTCAGTGTATTTCTCATTCTCTGACACAAGACTATTGTTCTCTTAAAATGTTCACTTAAATGCTTAATACTGGCATCTCCTTATTTAAGAACATAATTTGTTCCATAAAAATGTAAAGTAAAAATCCCTATCTCAAAAATGAATTCCAGTAAGATTATATGTTTACATTATACAGTATTTAGGATATTTAAAGTACTAAACAACACTTACTTAACAGACATGTAACATTTTCTTTAATAAAGCTTTAATAATTTATGTAAAAATAAAGAATAAATTCAACCAGATTAAGTAAATTATATAAATGAAAACTGGCAAACTCAAAAACAGTAGGTGACAATATCATATGGTTGGACATACTGTAGAGTACACTATGCACTAAAGTGCATTATAAGTGTTCATTACTGTGAAAATGTACTGAGAAATGGGCATGCTTCGTAACTCAGTTTTTTTGCAAATCCAGAGATGCCTGTATAGTTGATTTCTAACTATGATTATTCCAGGAATGGACATACTGCATGAACTGTATTTCATTAGATTTGTGCAGTCAGATCAGACAAACGCTCCTGGAAGCTTACAAGCTGGACATAACACATACTGTATAGCATTTAGACTAAATGTAATCGAGATATGAATTGTGATGGATTTGTTCACCTTTATGACCCCTGAGCCCTTCTGTAAAATACAATTTGCAGAACACCTGTGAGCATGAGCCTTATGTAGCATGTGGGCAAACATAAGGAGTTTTCATATTTTTTTCCGAGATATTAACAGTATACAATAAATGTTCATCTACGGAATGCGCTTTTCACCTGCAAATGCCAAAGAGCAAGATGTCCAACCTCAATTACTGTGCTGTGTTTGAAGCAACCCAGGCTCACTGCTGTGTCTCCCCCTAATGAGGGGAATGAACTGTGGAGGGGATTTGTAAAGAGGTACAGCTCATCTTATTAATCAGTCTTCACTTTAAGATGACTAGAGAAAGAAAAAGCTGACATGCAAAATTGTACTAGAATGTCCTGAGCTGCATTAAAAAAACATTTTGAGGTCTTATTCTACCTTTGTAAAACTAGTAGTACTACAATATGTTCTCCATGAAATTTTAGCCCTATGTTAATGTCTACATTTGACCAAATTCAAACCAACACAGATACTTAGTCTGTGTAATTTATTTTGAATTCACAGGTTTTCTAAACGTTCTAAAAAAATCAGAAATACTACACATTATCTGTCAGCCATCAGATAAGGCACTGTCTTCATTAGAGAAAATAAATGAAACTGCATTTTTCAGTTTATGCATTTTAGTTTTCACCATCCTTCCCTGCCTAAGTAGTATGCCGTTATTATTTGGTGAATGTTTGTATTTTGTTTTTCCAGACATTCTTGAAAAATTATATCTCTGGAGACACATGGATTGGACTGAGTACAGTGGAGCATGGAGGGCAGTGGAAGTGGATTGATGGGAATTTAGTAGAGGACAGGTAACTGCATTTACATGGTAACAATTTTCAGTTTCAGAAGACAACTTCTAATAAAGATGAAATTAGCAGATGAATTTAAAGGGAGACCAAACTTAATGCTTTGGCATAGACTCATCTGGCTGAGGTGTTGACAGTGCTAGCTGAAGATGAGTACTGTACAACCCCCCTCAAGGAATGCACCTGGGAGGCAGATGCACAGATGCAGTTGAGGTGGAGGGAGGGGTTAAAGAAAAGATCCACAGAGCTGTGTGCAGCCAGGAAGTATTTACACATACAATACAGTAGGGGAGCAAAGGTGTGAAGGAGAACTTGATCACCTCCTGAAACTCACCACTGGAAAACCCTTAAGCATGTGTGAGTCTGGCCAGTTTTTGGATGGGAGACCTCCAGGAAAAGCTAAGCTTGCTGCTGGAAGAGGTGTTAGTAGGACTAGTACGTAGGCCCTGCATTCCTTGTGGGTTCTAATGCTCCAATATAGTGATTGAGACACTATACTGTAAAAAGGCGCTGTCCGGTTGAGATGTAAAACTGACTCTCCATGGTTATTAAAAATCCCAGGGCATTTCTCAAAAAGAGTAGGGGTGTTACCCCAGTTTCCTGGTCAAATTTCCCCTTAGCCTTTACCGATATTGGCCTCCTTATAATCCCCATCTATGAACTGGTTTCATCACTTAGCCCATCCCCACTGATATCTGGTGCCATCGCATCATCCAGGTGGGGACTACACATTGCTGGTGTTAGAGGGGAATCCCCATTCAAAAGTGGTATATAAGTGTAAGGATGACCATTTATTGATTCCCTGGAGTAGTCTGCATTCCACCTCACATTCCAGCACAGTTCCCAATTAGCCCCTTTCCCCAGCCTATTTAATGCTGCCTCACACACTTCCCGGTGCTCAGTATTAGGGTTTTCCTGGCTAGAGCTATTCCCAGTCTCATTGATATTTTCTACTTGGTTTTTGGCTTCCTGACCCTGATTTGTTCTGTGTCTCCTGGTTTTGGCTTTGGTACTTTTGCTCTCATTCTGGTTTTGACTCTTGGCTTCCTCACGGATGACATCTCCGCCTCTGGTTATTTGTACTTTTGCACTGGCTAGTTTACCTATGGCTTTCGGACCTTGGATTGTTCTTTTGACTATGCCTTTTGGAGTTAGCCCTGGTTTTCTGCATAGGGTCCTCACTACTAACATAATTCTTATTATTGATTTTAAACATCTGTTAAATAAACACCATGAAGTTACTTGAGGAAAAAAGACAAAATGCCTTCAAATTTACGGATAACATGAAACATCAAGCAATAACTCAAATATTTCTCTTTTTACAGAAGCTTGTGGTGAAATGGACAACTACTGTATATAACACTGGTAGCAGTCAATATTGTGGGGAGATCACATCCTCTAATCTGTATGCTGACAGCTGTAGCACAAAGCAGCGCTGGATCTGTGAGAAGTCTACATAAAAATCCTCACTTTGGTTTTTTACTAAATAGGCACCAAATCAATGTATGACCAAATCAATGTTCTGTATGAACTCAGCAATACAACTACTGATGAATCAACAGCAGGAACACCCCCAGTTTAGGTTTACTCTGTACAGTAATTCTGTGAATTCTATGTTTATTCTCCTCCTTTGCTTAAACTACTCAGCCTTGAAAGTGATACTTCTTTTTAAAGAAATGTGAGGATGAGATCCTTAGATCAATTTTCTACCTGATCGCCTCTCACCCTTGTATAGTTGATTCATGTAAAGATGAAACATGCTAAATGTGCCATATGCCCTCCTCTAGTTTGTAACAATTCTTATCTTACCAGAAATATTTTCAAGACAGTGTGGGGGACATTCAGTTATAAACCAGGGATCACAGGTCAAAATGGTGACCTAACTGTATATCTGACTATCTGGCCCTCAGCTTGGGGTTAAATCTTCACTCATGATTGAGTCTAATTGTGAAAGGTCTAAACTTCAAGATGATCTTATAGGTGTCTTGAGCCTAATCCTGTAGTTGTAGCACAGATATAGTTTTAATTGACAGTTATGACAGATGGGAACTGTTAAGCACTTCTGAACCTGTATCAGTAATATTTACAGTATGTGTGTACAGGTGTTTGTGATATTAGTGTTTATGTTTGTCATATACTTATAGTAGGTAATTTGTAATATATTTATTACTTTAGTTTTTTTTTCTGTAACTGGTCTAATGTGGTTTTAAAAACTTTCTTACATGTGTTTTAACATGTATTTCAAAATGCACAGACGTGATTCCAAATTTTAAAAAATGAATGTGTACTGCTTCATCAGTACTGTACTTCGTTTCTAATTTCGTAGTACTTGTACAGTGTATAGTTATAATGACAAAACCTGTCTAAAAATTAAAGAAAACGTATAGACGTGCCAATGAAAATAATATGAACAAAGTTGTATTTTTCTTCAAATTTTTTCTGGAGTGCATTACAGTTGAAATAAATATCCATCGATGCTAACCGCATGTGTTTTGTCTGAAGTGTTTTCTGTGGAAGAGCCATTTTATTTTGAGTTTCAGGTGCGAAATCAGTATTAATTTACTATTGTAGTTAACACAAAAAGCCCTGATGATAATGACTGCTTATAAACACATATTTCAATAAAAAGTAACTTAACAGTAAGAGTGAAAAAAGCTCACCACTTTGGAATAAATTCGAGTTACAACTTCTGACATTAAATGTGACATTGTACTGTAACTCTCAGCAGATGCGCTAGGCAGCCGCTGTGAGCACTTTCCGCCTATTGGCTAGGCGACTGCTTCGTTTTCTTCCTCCCTGAAGTTACAGTACACACGCTTACTTAGGTAACTCTAAGCAGTACATCAATATTAAACGAAATCTACAGGTTTCGAAAACGACGCCATCATATTATGCGTGTCTCTCTGAAGTTTCGGCATTCGGTCTTGACACGACCCATGTAAAGAGTTCAAAGAAAACAGCGGAACGACTCAAATTTTTATCTTATACAGTACGTTTATTAAGGTACGGTGCATCTAATTTTAACTTTGCGATGCTTCTATTTAATAGCCTTTTGGTGCTAATTTGCTTTTATTAAATTGACTCTTCTTACTGGCATTGGTTGTCCATCTTTCGACGCCCAGATGCAGCGCTTTCTTTATAAATGCGGCTTACATTCATTTGACATTGTTGGAATAGCACACCAATTTTATTTGATTAAAGAGTCTGAAGAAAGGTTCACGAAAAATCTTAAAAAGTACTTTTTCAGATAAAATTAAATTACTGCCTTTTGCTGTTTTAACCTTAAGGCTATAACTACAGTCTCATGCCAGACCGCATTAGTACAGCAGGTCACGGTTTTGGTCTCCCTAAGGTTGGATATACTGTAGAATAGCAGTTTTATTATAATAAAAACAGATCCATTTTTATGGAATAATTTGAATTTGTCAGTGTGTCTGTGTTTACATGAACTTTAGCTTGGTATAGATATTCTTTAATAATAATTATTATTATTATTATTAAAAAGCATCATTATAATTATAATCATTAAACATTATAATCTCGAATAAATTTATGTTTAAAGAAAATTATTGATTTTTGCATTTGAATTGCTGTATACATCTCAACACAACTTTCTTTAATTAATTTACTGTATGTGGTTACCGAAGGAAGTCTCATTATAGCAAGGTTCTTAACACCACGCAAAGAAAAAACTTGCTCCTTTGAACTGAATAATAATTTGAAACTGACGAAAAGTTTTCAGGGCAGTCCAGCTCACAAAACTATGTGATTGCCTTACAAATATTGAAAACCCTTAGAAGCACTGACCACATCAACCCAGCGGACGTCTTCAGAATTAACAGTGACACAAATGGAGACCATTAAAACAGAGAACAAGAACCAATCATTTACACAAAAGGTTGGGGAGTAAGGTGTAAGCTGCTCAGCCATGTTGTTGAATCCAATAACCTGACCTCTCTCAATAAATACTCAATAATTACTACTTACCAAGCAGTCTGGATGGGCTGAATGACCTATTGTAACTGCTCTTGTGTATATGTGATTGACAGTGTTCAATTGATGGCTTGTTTACAGTATTTTCTTCTCTATTTTATCATTAAAAATTAATTTACAACACTCAAGAAGATACTACAGAAGATCTCACATACCTACAGTACCTCCAGCTTAAAGGTATAAAGTATAAAGGCATAGGTTCTTAATCAACATCTTACTGTTGTTAACTCTAGGTAATAATCACACCAGACTTTGTAGCATTGCAAAATGTGTTTCATAGAATTATTGGATGATGTTTCAATGTCTCATTATGGAAAGAAAAATCTTGTCACTATTTCTTTCTAAAGCAAAAGGAAACCTTCTTACAAATCAACAGCGTGTCCCAGATTGCCTAACAGAGTATCACACAAGAGCTGTTGGGATTCTTTATCCTGCAGTGCCCACAGTGTGCTTTTCTTCTTTACTATTTGAGTCTCCTGTCAGCACAGCTAGTGTGGCTGCATGTCCTCTTCTGGGGAACTAAGACTTGGGGTCTGAAGCCTGTTTATACATTTTTTATGTGGTGTTTATATGCTGTTTCTTTAACAATTTGGGGGAGAGTTTTCCATACATTTGGCCTTTAGAAATATACTGTAAAGCACTAACGGATGTGAAGAGATTGCTACTCTTAAAACGATCCATGTGGCTGTTTACAGTTTTAGTTTTGGGTGTCTTCTCATCTCTCACAGGATGTCAGATTCAGACGATTATGAAAACTATGATTTCTACCAGAGAACAACCCTGGAACAGCAGGGTCAAGCTCGGGGAAGAAATGTTCAGCCAGGTAAACCTCTTACTCAAACAGCAGGCCTGCCTACCTTCTGAAAACTGTATCCTTATGAAATGAGCTTTTTCAATAATACTTCAGATAATTATTGTTATTTATTCATCAACAGAGTTTAATGTTGTAGGTAAAAAAAATGCTGATATTAATTAACCATGTACAGTACATTTTAATTTGTAAAGTTGGATTGTTAAATATGTTTATATAAATATGCCCTAAACAAAAATGCTATGGAGGTACTCTATGGAGATGTTCTTAGTTCATAAGAATGTAGTTCATAAGAAAGATAGTTGCACAAAGTGTACTCATACTATATATAAAGTGTGTAATCAGCAATATTCAATGGATTTATCTATTTAACTTGATATATAAAGACATGTTGGAGTCTCAGTTCAAAAGTATAATTGCAGTGAAACATTATAACACTTTAAATCTAGAGGTTCCTAATAGGCCTTCATTCTTAATTCTTGTGCAGATATTTCTTGTAGATAATGGGACATCTCCGACAAATGGAACAAGATATTTAATCATGCTGTACTCTGGCAAGCCAATATGCAATTGTAGTAGAATTTTTTAAAGAGTACACTATGTAAATCCAGTTCTTTTTGGAACAAGAGTTGGTCCAATAAAACAGAAAAGAGTTTAAGTTCTATTACTACAGTATGTTGTAAACAGATTCCAGGGTTAAGCAACAAATCTCTTTCCTCTCTATCCTGATGAGAACATGTATCACCTTCTTTGGCTCCACCACTTGTGCTGGAATCCAGTAGTGAATGAATCCAATAGTAATCATATTATATTACAATAACCAGGTGAAGTGTGGTAGACATTTTGAGCCAGCTGACTCACTACACAGCAGCTGAGATGGAGCAGTAAGAATTTTGACCAATTGAATTAAGATGGAACTTTAAGAAGAGCAGATTATACAGTACAAGTGGAATTCATCCTGGACACAGGGGTAATCAATCCTTTTGAAAAGTGTCATGGGATCTGTAATGATCAAGTAGTCAGAATCTTGGCTTGAGGTTTCATGTGGCACCTCCAACAGCACAGTGTCCCCAGTTGCCTTTTAATAACCGGGGCTTACATTTAGAAATGTTGGTTGAGAGGGGGAGAAGACAACCCACTGGTCCTCCAAAACCACTTACAGTACAGCAGCAGCCTGGTTTTATCTGGGGTGTCCTGCTCCAATACCAAACAGGCCCAGCCTTGATGAGGCCACCATTTCTCTGCCATTTCTCTTTGGCTGTGTGAACAATCTTTTGGAGGGGGTGGTGATCTCTGCAGTCACTCTCCATATTTCACAGCATCAGTTTGTTCCTGCAGATGAAAGTGCAGACAACAGCGATTACGAAAATGTCGAGACGTATCTGGAGATGACAGAGAGGAGACAAGCTGTGCAGGGAAACATGCGAGACCTGCCAGGGCAAAGACATGGCCTGACTCCCGAGGAAGCAGAGTGTATGTGTTTGCCCTTAAAAAATAAAATTAAGCAAACCGATTCATTCAAACAGCTGGACTGGAAGGTCTCACATAAGACTTCTGGTAATTGCTCACCAATTCATAGTGAAAATGGAGTTTCAGCTCCTATTCACGGTTAATGAGACTCCACATGAAAGTACATCTCAATTTTTATGCACAGGGTAATAAGAATTCACACTTATGTTACACATACAGTATAGTGTACAAATGCAAAACACACCTCTAAGGTGCTAATATATAACAGATGGAACTATCAGCCATGCTTTCAAAAATCATTTTAGGAAAGGCATCCCTAAATACTTCCTAAAAGAATTGGAAGTCCAGCAGCAATGTAGAGGAGGTTCATTAGACAATGAGTAAAGTAAAAAACAGAAAGGTTGAAGAATTCACTACCAGTCATCTTTTCTGTCTAAATATAGAATTTATCAGTTTTGTCCGCACTGTTGGTGTACAACATTACATTTATGGAAAATATCAGTTCTGTTCAGCATGCTTTATTCATATGTTATGAATGTAGATACAGTATACAGGGTGTCAGTTACAAAGTTAGAAAGGTTTTGAACCGCTCATTATTTGCTGTATTTTCTTAGTGGACACAGGATTATGGTTCATCAGAGTAATATCATGTTGAGTTGAAGACAATCAGATCTCCTCACTTCTATTCATGTTACAATACAGGAGAAACTCTTCCATATCTTCCATTAACATGTTGACCGCCCCAAAGATAAAGCAGTTTATAGTTTTTAAACAATTACAAATAAATTGTTTTTTGCTGTTAGTACAGCTGATATGGTAGATTTAAGGTTTTATACGATTCCATTAATACTCCTGCCCATGGAAAATTGTTATAATGACTGTGCAATACTGCCTTTATCAACTTATATTAAGGTAAATTATGGTATTATTAATATATTATATAGTAGAACAGTGAACAGAGAAATAATATAAAACTACTGTATACACATTTGTAAAATCTTACTGCATCTGTGCTTTCCATAACAGAAGCAATTAGTGGGGAAAAATTCATCTTTTTTGATGAATTGCACTTTCAGTTCTTGTGAGACATTTCCTAGATACAAGCAACTTAACCACGACTGTGGTTTTATTAAGCACTGTGTTGCAGATCTGTGTTCAAACACTGATAGTAGTTGTGCAATTTGCTCAAAATAATAGAACAGGGACTGACAGTTTATTTAACATTTCACAAGTTTCTGATTATGTGTCCAAAATCTTGAAGCCTGCTTTAAAGTCAAGCTTTTAATCAACTCATCTCCACCAAGTCACGTAGAATATTTTTTCAAGGTCATTTGAAAGACGTGATTCAAAGTAAAGTTTTTAGACCAGGATAGAAGTAATAAAATAAGTAGACAAGACTGGGATGTGATGGCTGGAATTGGAATAAACCCCCCAAATATCCAGCAGTCCATTTGGCTCTGATCCTGGTCTAAAGTCAGTGTCTGTTACAGTATATTGGAGTTCATAACTAATGTTCAGGAGGAACTTTTCTCCCTTGTGGTGACTGCTCAGCAACCATTCCACAGCCTCTTGGTCAAATCCATCCACCCATTTTCTAAGTGCTTTAGTCCCAGGAAGTCAGAGCCTCTCGGCAAGCATCAGGGGGGAGGTAAGGTACACCGTGGAGAGGGCAGACACAGACACGAACACACACCGACACCTGGACCATTTTTTCCAGAAGCAAATTAACCTAACTGTATGTATTAAGACTGTGGGAGGAAATCAGAGCACAAACACGGGGAGCACATACAAACTGCATGCAGACAGCACCCCAGGAATTATCTCAGAATGAGATCTATCTCACCCTCTAATGATTCTTAAAATAGACACATCAGAGGAAGTGAGCACATTTCCAGTGGAAAAAACACATTTAAACTCATACTGTATATGCACCCTATTTAAAATTTACACAATAATTGCAAAACAAAATGCAAGGTGCATATCTGAAGACAGATAAGGCAGAATTGAATAACATATCCATACCATTTCAAAAAAAGCTTTTACAGTGTTAGTAGTTAATCGATACATTACAGTACTGTATGCTATAGAACATGGATAAACTACGATATAAATAATAATAACTGATATGTTAATGCTTCTGATAAATATATCCTGTTATTAAACACCCTTTTTAATCATTATATCTAAAAAATATTTTCAAAATAATAAATTATTGTGTTCAGCATTTTGTTTCTTCACTGCTATATATGAAAATGCATTTTTAGCACATGTTTAAATCAGGAAAGCTTTCAGTTGTTTTTGTGAGGATTCATAACTTGTATTCTAGAGCCTGACATTATCTATCATGAGACACCTCCCCTGAAAGCTGCCACATTAATAGGCTTTCTTGAACAGGAGAACATCCAGAGCAGTAAACCGTTGCATGAGGAAATTTGGAATGAATTAATTGTCTTGGCTCACAGTTTTATCCAAAGCTACACAAGAGATGAAAACTCCCAACCTTTATTTACATAAAACTTTTAACTTAAATTTATACTTTTTGAGGGCCTTCATGGTGGTGCAATGGTTAGCTTTGCTTCCTGGGGCCCTGGGTGCAATTCCTGGAGTGTGGAGTGTTCATGTTCTCCCCTTGTTCGTATGGGTTTGCTCCAGGTGGTCTGGACTTCTCTCTCAAAGACATGCTGGTCCAAAGATATGCTAGTAGGTTAATTGGCTTCTGGAAAAAGAGGTCCTGGTGTGAGTGTGTGCATGTTTGTATCTCTGTGTCTGCTCTGCAATGGACTGGCATCTCATCCAAGATATATCCTACCTTGTGCCCATTGCTTGCCAGGATAGGTTCTGGCTCCCCAGTGATCCAAGACTGGCTACACCAGTTAGAAAATAGATGAATGGATCATACGCCTCGGGTGAAATATCTCTCTTTAGCCGCAGAATAGTAGTATCCCCACATGGGATTAGAACAAACTAACCTAACTAACATTCCCTGAAATAAACTAAGTGTGTACACTGAGTGCAGAAGACTGTACCACCTGTACCTGTTGTAAAACATTGTATGTTTCCAGGCTCTGCTGTGTGGATGAACCCCATTTGTCCTCACATTCTCTTGTTGATAGTCATCTTCATCTGGACAGTCCTCATCATAGTGGTCTTTACAAAATGTGAGTATTAGAAAGAACTTATAAATAAAGTACCAATATGAGTCAGTTAAGGCAACAAATTAGTGTTATTCATATGTTATATATTCATATACTGTGGTGGTGAAACTGAAGCTGCTTTTTTGAACAATGATCAAAGTTTTCTGGTCAATCTAAGTCCCTATCCTCACTTTTCCTTGCTTATGGTAATGAGCTTTGAATAGTGTCTAAAAGAATGAGATCTCAGGTACAAGTGGCGATTTGAGGTTTCTCCGTAGGGCTGCTGGGTTTACTCTCCCTGACAGGGTGAGGAGCTCAGCAGTCCAGGAGGACCCTGGCGTAGAGTCACTGCTCCTCTGGATCGAGAGGAGCCAGTTGAGGTAGTTTGGGCATCAGGTGAGGATAAGCCCCCCGGCGCCTCCTGTGGGAGGTATTCCAGGCACAGCACACTGGTAAGAGACCCGGGGGCACAACCAGGACACACTGGAGGGATTCTGTCTCTCTGCTGGCCTGGGAGTGCTGGGGAGTTCCCCAGGAGGACCTGAAGATTGTTGCTGGGTAAAGGAAAATCTGGTCTGTTCTGCCCAGATGGTCTTCACCATGAGTAAGAGGATAGAAATTGAGATGAGATACTGTATATTGTGTTGAATTGTACATGTACAGCACGGGATATACAGCACAGTGAAAATATTTCAACTTATCGTTGCTTTCTGGGTTTTCATTAAGTGTTAGGGTAACACTTTTAGACAACAATATTTTTACCTTTACGTACCACACACATGGCACAGAGTAGTTGACACTTAATTTTAACTGTGGACTTTTAAATGTACAGTATGCATTTGTTTTTTACTGCCTGGGAATATATGTACGGTATGGTTTTCTTAGCTACACTTTTACTTCTTGGTACACAGAATACACTGTGTGAATAAATGGTATGGATTTCTATCCTGTAAACAGTCATAACACAATTGCAATTAAAAATATAAATACTCGTAAGTGCATCACCATTATAAACAATTTTACCCACTCTGTTTTCATTTTCAGACTCAGCACTGACGGAGGAGATTCAGCACTTGAAAGAGAGTGGTACGCTGTCATGCTAACTAATTGCTCTTAAAAAATAAGCATGTTTTAATTTGCATATCAGATTTTGCATTGCTTCATACTGTATATATTAACACATTGAAATTGTGGAAATTTACTGTAGAGGCATGTAATCAAGAAAAGGAACATTTTTGTAGGTAAATATGTAATGATATAGGAAACAGTGGGATGTTGAAATGAAATTATTAACCATTATGCCCAAACCCGGATCTGTTTTTATCTGCCATGTTTCAGACTCTGCACTGATGGCAGAGATGCAGTTCCTGAAAGAGAATGGTATGTTGTCGAGCTAATTAATCCTAATCAATGTATTAATGCATTGAGATTGTGGACATTTACTGTAGAGGCTTAACATTTCATCAAGAAAAGGGAAATTAAAAGTAAATGTGTAACAATACAAAAAACAATGGGGTGGTAGACTAGTATCAATGAAGCTCTTAAGTTTGTCACCATTATAAACCATTATACTCAAACCCTGATCTGTTTTTATCTGCCATGCTTCAGACTCTGCACTGACGGCGGAGATTCAAGTCCTGAAAGAGAATGGTACTGTATGCTGTTGAGCTAATATATCCCACTTAAAAATAAGCCTGTTTTCACTTGAAAATTTGAATAGAAATTGTCATTCGCACACACTGTACTATATGTATTAATTCATTGAGATTGTGGAAATACTGTATACTATAGAGGCTTAATGTTTCATCAGGAAAAGGGAAATTATAGGAAACTATGGCATAGTAGATGGGTACAGTATCAATGAAATGCATTATAAACCATTATACTCAAACCCTGATCTGTTTTCATCTGCCATGTTTGAGACTCTGCACTGACCATGGAGATTAAGTGGCTGAAAGCCAACGGTACAGTATGCTGTCATGCTGAATAATCTATCCATTTTCTAACTGCTCCGTCCAATGCTGAATTATGTGACAGCCGAAGTCTAGTTGGGAAAGCAATTGCCGTGAAACAGGACTCATCCTGGATGGTACACCAGTCCATTGCAGGGCAAACACACAGACACTCTCTCACACACACTCACACCAGGGCCAGTTTTTCCAGAAGCCAATTAATCCATCAGTATGTTTTAAGACTGTGAGAAGAAACCCTGGCTAACACAGGGAGAACATACAAGCTCCAAGCAGATACAGTAGCAGCCCACGTTTGGAATTAAACCCAGGACCCCAGCGCTGCAAGGCAGAAATGCAAGCAATAGCACCAACAAGTCACCCAGTCATGCTAATTAACCCCCTTTAAATATAAGATGATTTTAATTGGAATATGAAAATTTGAATGGCAATTGGCCTTGGTACATACTGTATGTATTAGAACACTGAAACTGTGGAAATTTACTGTAGGGGCAAGTGATCTAGAAAATACATTATTGAAGGTAAATGTATGATAAAATATGGAAATACAGGAAATACAGAAAACAGTGGGATGGTAGAATATAATAAATGAAACTCTACAGTGTGTCTCCATTATAAACCAACATACTCAAACCATGGTCTGTTTTTATCTGCCATGTTTCAGACTCTGCACAGATGGCGGAGATTCAGTTCCTGAAAGAGAATGGTATGCTGTCGAGCTAATTAATCCCATTTAAAAATAAATCTGTTTTCACTTGAAAATTTGAATAGAAATTGCCATTTGTACATACTACTGTATATGTATTAATGCATTGAGATTGTGGACATTTACTGTAGAGGCTTAACATTTCATCAAGAAAAGGGAAATTAAAAGTAAATGTGTAACAATACAGAAAACAATGGGGTGGTAGACTAGTATCAATGAAGCTCTTAAGTTTGTCACCATTATAAACCATTATACTCAAACCCTGATCTGTTTTTATCTGCCATGCTTCAGACTCTGCACTGACGGCGGAGATTCAAGTCCTGAAAGAGAATGGTACTGTATGCTGTCGAGCTAATATATCCCACTTAAAAATAAGCCTGTTTTCACTTGAAAATTTGAATAGAAATTGTCATTCGCACACACTGTACTATATGTATTAATTCATTGAGATTGTGGAAATACTGTATACTATAGAGGCTTAATGTTTTATCAGGAAAAGGGAAATTATAGGAAACTATGGCGTAGTAGATGGGTACAGTATCAATGAAATGCATTATAAACCATTATACTCAAACCCTGATCTGTTTTCATCTGCCATGTTTCAGACTCTGCACTGACCATGGAGATTAAGTGGCTGAAAGCCAACGGTACAGTATGCTGTCATGCTGAATAATCTATCCATTTTCTAACTGCTCCATCCAATGCTGAATTATGTGACAGCCGAAGTCTAGTTGGGAAAGCAATTGGCGTGAAACAGGACTCATCCTGGATGGTACACCAGTCCATTGCAGGGCAAACACACAGACACTCTCTCACACACACTCACACCAGGGCCAGTTTTCCCAGAAGCCAATTAATCCATCAGTATGTTTTAAGACTGTGAGAAGAAACCCTGGCTAACACAGGGAGAACATACAGTACAAGTTCCAAGCAGATACAGTAGCAGCCCACGTTTGGAATTAAACCCAGGACCCCAGAGCTGCAAGGCAGCAATGCAAGAAATAGCACCAACAAGTCACCCAGTCATGCTAATTAACCCCCTTTAAATATAAGATGATTTTAAGTGGAATATGAAAATTTGAATGGCAATTGGCCTTGGTACATACTGTATGTATAAGAACACTGAAACTGTGGAAATTTACTGTAGGGGCAAGTAATCTAGAAAATACATTATTGAAGGTAAATGTATGATAAAACATGGAAATACAGGAAATACAGAAAACAATGGGATGGCAGAATATAATAAATGAAACTCTAAAGTGTGTATCCATTATAAACCAAAATACTCAAACCCTGGTCTGTTTTTATCTGCCATGTTTCAGACTCTGCACAGATGGCGGAGATTCAGTTCCTGAAAGAGAATGGTATGCTGCCGTGATAATTAATCCCATTTAAAAATAAGTCTGTTTTCTCTTGAAATTTTGAATATAAATAGCCATTGGTACTGTACATAGTACAGTTTATATATTAATGCATTGAGATTGTAAAAAATTATTATAGAGGCTTAACATTTCTTCAAGAAAAGGGAAATTATAGGTAAATTTGTAACAATACAGGAAGCAATGTGATGGCAGAATAGAATCAATGAAACTCTAAAGTGTGTCACCATTATAAACCATTATGCCCAAACCCTGATCTGTTTTCATCTGCCATGTTTCAGACTCTGCACTGACCAACAACATTCAACTCCTGAAAGCGAATGGTATTCAGAAATAAAAAGAAATCTAAGCCCCCACCATTTTATTTCTGCTGTTCAAGTCCTGTCTAGACATTCTGAGCTCTGCCCACCTTGTTAACAGCACTGGGGAAAAGGTCATTTCTATAAAAATGAGCACAGACCTGGAGACCTGGCTGGAGAATACTTATTTTTAGTAGCTGGGTATATTTCCTGCATGTTAAGTAGGGCTGACATACTGTATAGTACAGCTTGTATTCTTATTGGGTCATCTGCCCCTATTTTCTTTAAGTCTTCTGCTCTTCTATACTCACTGGTTGTTTTTCTGTTTTTAGTCTCTCATGTCTCTTCAGCAGTGAATAAAGTAGAGTCTGAAATCTCCCTGCTCAACAACAAAAGTAAGTTAATGCTTTTACTACAATATATAACACTTATAATTGTACTTCTATTACATCAACTTAAATTCATCATTACAATAATAGTTTACCAGTAAGTGTGCACAGAGCATGAGGTTCGTATTGCTGCCATTGAGTTCCTGGGTTTAGGGTTTGATTCTAGACTACACTGACTGTGTGGAGTCTAAACCATTATACTCAAACCCTGATCTGTTTTCATCTGCCATGTTTCAGACTCTGCACTGACCAAGAAGATTCAGTGGCTGAAAGACTACGGTACGGTATGCTGTCATGCTGATTAATCTATCCATTTTCTAACTGCACTGTCCAGTGCAGAGTTACAGGACAGCAGGAGCCAAGTTGGGAAAGCAATTAGAACAAAACAGGACTCATCCTGGGTGGTACACCAATCCATTGCAGGACACACAGACACTCTCTCATACACACTCACACCAGGGCCAGTTTTCCTAGAATCCACTTAACTCATCAGTCTGTTTTAAGACTGTGAGAAGAAACCCTGGCTAACACAGGGAGAACATACAGTACAAGCTCCAAGCAGATACAGTAGCAGCCCACGTTTGGAATTAAACCCAGGACCCCAGCGCTGCAAGGCAGCAATGCAAACAATAGCACCAACATGCCACCTGTCACGGATGTCCAAAGGGACAAACCGTGGGGAGCAGGAGAGCGGAAAAAGACCCATATGCGTAGCGGCGAGACGGGAAAAAGGCCCGGGCTCATAGTGCAAAGAGTTCAGGAATGCCGTATAGAAACCTATGCCCTCAGGGAGCGGACGTGGGGCGCCCTGGTGCTAGGCGGGTCTCAGGACATCCGAACGTCAATGCTGAGCGAGGACAGAGTACAAGACCCGGAAATATATAGCCCAAGGGAAAGAGAGGGACAGGAAGGACAGCAGACCGGAAACTAGGGACAGGACAGAGAAGGAGCGCCCTCTGGCTGCAGAGGGCGTGACACCACCCAGTCATGCTGATCAACCCCCACTTAAAAATAAGCTGATTTTAATTTGAATATGAAAATTTGAATGGCAATTGGCAGTGATACATACTGCATGTATTAGGACACTGAAACTGTGGAAATGTACTGTAAGACATTATTGTAGGTAAATGTATGATAAAACATGGAAATACAGAAAACAATGGGATGGTAGAATAGAATCAATGAAACTCTAAAGTGTGTCACTATACTCAAACCCTGGTCTGCATGTTCTTCCAATCTCCCATTGAGAAAAGTGTATGTTTTCAGTGTTTGTTAGTGTGCATGTGTGTTTTGGTATTTATGTGTTTGTTAGTGTTGGTTTTAGTGCAGCTCAAAGTGTTGTGTTGTATTCTCATGAAGTGGAGTAAACCCAGTTACTTTCAGTAACTCCTTGACAGGAAAGAGACATGAACATGAAAATAAACCTTCTCTACTGGAAATCTTTTGAATGTTTTCAGCCTGGTGATTTTTGTATTCTCACAAAGCAGAGTAAGCCCTGTTACTTTCAGTATCTCCTTGAGCGAAAGGAAAGGGGTACGAAAATGAGCATTTGAAAAAGATTCTCTTTCTCTTCTTTCTTTTTTTTAGCTCTAGCGTGTGCTGCGAAACTCTGTGACTGGGCCCAGATCAATGGGACATGCTATTACCTTTCAAAAAATTCAACAGACTGGAGTGGAGCTAAACAGAACTGCAAGGCTCTGGGTTCTAACCTCACTATTGTCTACAGAACAGAAGAACTGGTGAGATTTTGTTGCCATTTATTGACCTGGGATTGAGCTGAACAATTAATAGAAAAGCTTTTGGTTTGTCACTTCACCCATCTGTTGTTCGTGTACAACTGCTGTACCTATTCAAACTTCTTTGTCTCATAGAGGTGGATAAAAACAATTTATAACGTACTGTTATGGAAAGGCCCAGAGATATTGACCTAAATTTTATTGTTGCTAATTTATTTTAATTAATTTTTTTTTCCAAACCTACAGTATGTACCTTACTGGAGCAATTCAGGAGAAGTATGTTTCACCTGGGATTTGAACACACAGCCTATACTTAATTGGACTGGACAGTATTTAGTTATTTAATTGAATTATTGGTGGTGGGTTAAAAAGGCACCTTCTCACATAAGCACAATTATTAAGGTTTGGTTGCATAAAGGGTTTTCATGGGATTAGTTGGCTTTCAGTGAGAAATGGCTGAGGTGTGTTCAGATACCAGAGCTACTTCAGTCTTAGGAGAGGCGTCACACCTGCCTTCCAATGATCAAATGAAATGTGTACCTTTATGGTAGCTTAAATCAAAGTTGTTTTAAAAAATCCTCTGATCACAAAAATACATTTTGTGAAAATGAAAATGTCTATTCTTAAAGTGGACAGGATCTTTTTTTTCTGAAGCCCACAGTGCTCTAAGTCTTAAATGATGTTTTTTTTTTATTATCAGGAACACTTAAGCAACATAATTTGTTGGCTGACAGACATCGATCTTAAAGGAAACAAGAGTTGGCTGAATGGGACCCCTGTTGAAAGGAATCAGATGTAAGCACTGACAGCATTTGCTGCATTTCTTTTATCGAGGGGACACATATATTGCAGACTGAATTCTGGAAGCTTGCATCACGTTTCTCCAATTTCAAAATATACAGTGGGTCTAGAATCAGACAGGCTAACGAATGGCATTTACAGGCCAAAATTGTTTGTCCGAGTACAGCTGGATACCTCATTGCATTTTAGAAAAGCATTTTATGAGTATCTATTGCTGCCACACAACTATGTGTATTATTTTAGGTTATTTTGCTTGTTTTGGGAATATTGACTGAAACTGTGAACGGGTTTTAAAAATGAACTAACTAACTTGGAACACCCATTGCTGTAGATCATCTGGCATCTGAGCTTTTACTGGATGAGTTAATCAACGATGTAAAGGGATGATGAGTAGTAGTGCCCTATGATGACATGTAAGCACATGACACTGATCATTATGATACATACTGTACTATAAGCATATACTGTACTGTATACGCTTATGGTCTAAGACCTACTGGTTTCATGCTCCTATGTGCAGAGTGGAAAAACTTTTTACTGCTCAGCTATTGGATTGCAATAGAGCTCAACAGTGCAGGACATTTTGCAGAGATGAACATGACTGGATTGGATATGCTTGACTAGATTTTCTGTATTGTATTGATATCATGTAGTGTATACCTTGTATTGATATTAAACACTGCAACTATGACATCAAGAGATGGTCCCAATTTCCCCTTACCTGAATCCAAGCCCAAAGCCTGCGAATCATTCTGAATACAACAACAGCTCCATATCAAAGTACAACTTGCTGTAAATAGCTTAGCAAGTCCTTCTTCATATACAGTAGTGCATTTTAGAGTTTGCTTTAGAAAAGCAGGATGTACAGTATTAAACATTTAAGACAGAATTTGTTCTGCTGGGATCCAAACTATTTTCTGGGACCAAAAAAAAAAATTCATATAATAGAAAGCCTTTGATTTTCAATTCAGATCTAGATATTTACAACAATAACAGTAAACCTTTAACAATAATATAAAGCTATAACTATTGCATTAGCATATACAGTAACTCCAACCCATTTCTAAATCGAACTGGCTCCCATAAAAATTTTGCTGTACTACAACTGCTCCCAAAAGACACTGGAAGGTCAACCATCATATTATCTTAAGGAATTATTGCTGAAGTACAATCTGATTTTCTCATTCAGGTCTTCTGACTCTGCCAAAGAGCTGGATCCACACAATGGGCCATAGAGACTTCTCACTCTTCCCAAGACCACTCTCCACTTTATGGCTAATGGAGCCTTCTCACTCTGCCTAACACCAGGCTCCATACAATGCACAATACTTGTGTCCAGCAACATATCTGTGGAACTTGCTGGCCTAACCCATCAGAGACTCAGCATCTGCCAACAGTTTAACACTTATCATTACAGTTGATCTGCATTATCATTACAGTTTTAATACCTTTAATTTTACTATGTTATTTTTTTCTCTTATGTTAAATTAATTACATTTGAGGGGGTGTGTAGAACCTTGAGTATTTTGAAAAAACATTTATGAATTAAATGGAATCTTGATAACACTTCTCAAGTGTGTGTTATGATCACAGAACTGTTTCTTGTTTCACCTTTTTTAAAGTGCCTTCGCCTTAATAGCATTCTTGTTATTTCCTACCAGTAAAAGTGTATAACGAATGTTTGTTGAACTATATGTCTACATTATGGTCTTCAGTCTTTTTAATGTGTTAGAAATGGACGAAGATATAATGGGCTTGCATTTAACCTTTTCCCAACATTCTGTAACAGCAGTCAGGAAAAAGAAATTGCAGATTTCTGCCAGAAAGGTGCGCATGTGTTCACGGTCTCCCTGTGCAGCTGTTCATGACAGCGAGACTTACAATACTTGCCCTCCTGTTTTCCCACCAACTATTTGTAATAAACATGTCTAAGTACAGAGTATGTTCACAGCTCTGTAAATATGTCTATCTTTGTCAAACGGCACAAAGGTTACAATTGAGGTCTATTTAGGAGGAGGTTCTTGTTACCCAAGCACCACAAAATACTGTAAAACTAACCAATTTGATCATTTTTGAACAAGAGAAATAGCCACTGTTTGAAAAACGCTTGCTTCCCATGTTTACAGAAAAGCTCAGTTTCATAATGAAGCAAAGAAGAAATTTTGCATTTGTATGTCCTATATATTTTCTGTTTTTTTAGAAAATGTATTCATTTCTACTGGAAGTAATAAATCTTATGTTTAAGTGTTCTAATCATTAAGATTGTATTATTTCATGTGGATTGCTGACGTTTGCTTGTTGTACCATTTATATCGCTCATAAAAATAGTAAAAACAGTAGATTTGTTACCATTTATTTCTAGATCACCAGAGAACGGTTGGTTACTTGTTACGCATTTTAGTTACATTTACATTTACAGTTACTGCAATGGTTAGCATTGTTGCCTTGCAGAGCTGAGGTCCTGGGATCAATTCTGGAGCTGGGGTGCTATCTGCATGGAGTTTGTATGTTCTCCCTGTGTATGTGTCAGTTTCCTCCAGGTGCACTAGTTTCGTCTCGCAGTCCAAAGACATACTGGTAGGTTAATTGGCTTCTGGGAGAAATTACCTTGGTGTGAGTATATGCAATAGACTGGTGTCTCTTCTACATTGTATCTAGGCTTGTGCCTGTTAAGATGGGCTCTGGCTCCTCTGTGACCCAGTACTAGACAAGCAGGTTATAAAATGTATGGATGTCTTTCAATGCAGCCACTTCACCCCCCAAAAAGTACCATCTGGTAAACGGTACTGGAGCATCCGGGCCCGGACTACCAGACTCCGGGTTTTTACCCACACACTATCAAACTATTAAACTCCCAGCCTCTGTCACCCACGATCTGAACCCTTACAGTGCCTTCTCTCTTTATCACAACTCAAACACACATTGAAATCTACCTCTACCTCACATGTCAAGAAGTTCACTCCCCATCATTTTCTATCCTTTATTTCATTCTGTTGTTGTTTGAGTTTGCACAACTGATGTTGTTTTGCACATTACCTGTTTTCTGCTGTTGTTTTGCACTTTATCTGTTTTTGTTTTGCACATTGCCTGTTGTCTCTGTCTTTCTTTTCTTATACAATTGTATTGTTGTTTTTTTTTTGTACTACTGAATGTCTAAGAGCTAGCTAAATAGCATTTCGTTATACCATATACATGTGTTACATCACACATTTTGCATCACGTTTTCCTGATGTCAACAAATACGGTGCGGTCTAGAATAAGACATGCTAACGAATGGCGTGTAAAAGTAAAAATGATTTACTGTACCTGAGTACAGCTGGATACCTAACTGGATGTCTGCTTTACAAAAGCATTTTATGAAAGTCTATTGCTGTCACACAATTACAGATAGGTGCATTATTTGTGGGAATATTAACTGCAACTCTGAATGAGTTTTAAAAATGAGCCCATTCTAACCTGGGGCACCCATTGCTGTATTTCACCTGACATATCAGGGCTTTTGCTGGATGAGTTAATTAATGTTCCGTAGTTAAAGGGATGATGAGTAGCTGTGCCCCATGGGTGACATGAAAGCCCATAACACTGCTCATTACTGTACACATATGATTACTTCCTAATACCTATGTGTACTACCATACTAAGGGTGCCTTTGGGCTAAAAAACATATTTTATGTGCAGAGAGGAAAAAACATATTGCTTATCTACTGCAGGAGTGACAAAAAGTGCAGGCAATGAAGATTATGGGGAGGTAAACAGTGCTGTATTGAATACTGTAACTCACCTCGTATTGATATTAAATGCTAGATATGCAAGATCACGAGAAAGTCCCAGCTTCTCCTTACATAAAACTCACCCCACGGGCCTGCGTGTCCAGATTCCTATCTGAATGCAACAGCTACTCATGCTTCTGTATTAAAGTACAACTTGCTGTAAAAAGTTTAGCAAGTCCTTCTTCTTGTCACATGTCATACTTTGCTTAAGAAATGCAGGTTATGTTAGCATTGGAATCAGAATTTGTTCTGTTGTGTTCCAAACAATTTTCTGGAACAGGAAAAACAGCTGTATATAATATAACCTGTGCGTTTTAATTCAGACCTAGATATTTCCAATAATAATGTTATGTTAATAATGTTATATGTTATATGTACTGTATCTGCATATAAATCCCACTGATTTCTAAATTGCTGTTTTATGAGCTTGTAAATTCCATCATTCCAACATGCAGTTGAACATTAGTCAGTGAAAAGACATTGCAATTTGCAGCCACAAGGGGACATGTGTGTTCACTTTCTCTCCTCACAGCTATTCCCCAGAGCGAAGCTTACTGTATTTCATATTTCTCACCAAGCAATAAACACATCTAAATTAAAAGTATTTTCACAGCTCTTTGGCACAAAGATTTCAGTTTTGTGTTTGTATAGGAGGAGGTTCGTGTTACCCAAACACCACAAAGTACTGTAAAAGTAACCAACTCAATACTTTCTGAACAAGCAAAATAGCCACTGTTTGAAATACACTTGCTTTCCATGTTTACAGAAGAGCTCAGCTGCATAATGAATCAAAGAAGAAATAATTTGCTTTTGTGTCTCCCATGTATTTTCTATTTTTGTACAAAATGCCTCAATTCCACTGGAAGAAAGAAATCTCATTTTTTAAAATGTTCTAATCTTGTACTGTATGTAGGCTATTGAATTGATGAATTACTGAGATTCATTTTGACAGACTTTGGGGAAGTGAAAGTGTACATTCATGAAGAGGCTTTTGATTTTGCTAAAATAAGTACTGATGATCTGTTTCATAGAAAGGGTAGCTGATGTTAGCATTTTGTAATGAAATGTTTCATTTTCATTTCTTGTGTCCCCTGCTTTGTGTTCAATGAAATGCCCAGTCATGCCTTTTCTGCTTTAATGTTGCTTAACCTTCTCCCAGGTTCCTAGTGCCCTGGTGCTCAGTAGGTATCATACATATTACCTCTGATAAATTATAATTGACTCTGACATATCTGTGCCATCACATCTATGACCTGTGTTGGGAATAAAAATGGGAACTCATGTTTCCAGAAGTTTGTATCAACACATTAATAAAGAACATCCTATCAGGTCTACAAGTGAAAGGTTTGCCCTGCCAGACTGTATTGCAGAGCATTTTAGATGAGGGTGCCTAGATTTATAGATCTACGATCACTGAACTTAATTGTGTGGTGGCCTGGGTACAGAGTGTTGGTTTGCACCCATATTAATTTATAGAACAATGCCTGTCCGGTTCCTGATACTGTGTACTAAAAATGTTGGTTCAGCCAAACTTCACTGCTTTTTCTTTGATATATTGGGCATATATACTGTATATGTAGGCTGCAAAGGAACAAGTAATAGGTTTATTCCATGCTGAAAAAAAAGAAGAAAGAAAACACAAGTTTTCGGCCTGAAGAAGGCTCCACGGCCAAAACGTTGTGTTTTCTTTCTTCTTTTTTTCAGCATGGAATAAACCTATTACTTGTTCCTTTGCATATATACTGTATATATTTAGGGACATGTAAAGGTTTATTCCATGTAAAAGAGAAGAAAAAAAACATGGCTGTGGAGCCTCCTTTGGATGTGGATGAATCCTTACTCATGGCCTCCTAAGAATCCCCATCTTTGAATTGGCTTCATTACTCTCTGCTCTCCTCCCCACTAATAGCTGATGTGTGGTGAGCGTTCTGGCGCACTATGGCTGCCGTCGCATCATCCAGGTGGATGCTGCACATTGGTGGTGGTGGAGGGGAGACCCCATTACCTGTAAAGCGCTTTGAGTGGAGTGTCCAGAAAAGCGCTATATAAGTGTAAGCAATTATTATTATTATTATTATTATTATCACTCATGTGAAGGCTCCACAGCCGGAATGTTGTGTTTCTTTTTTTTTCTCTTTCATAATGGAATAAACCTTTACTTGTTCCTTTGCAGCCTAAGCAATGCTGATGCAACTGCCTACTTGATGTTGTTACAGCTTTAGGTGACTGAGAGGATGTTTGTTGAGATGTGGAGGCCCCTTGATCATAATCCATTGTAAGGTTTATCTTAGTATACCTGGGTAAGTTGTAGATTAATATTGTCAATGAGCAGCACAGAAACATACAATGTAAGATCACATTAAGATCACAGAGAGATAAGAAGAAAGGAAACAACAAGAAGGATAAGAGGAGGACAGGAATAGAGAGAAGAGAGGAGTTGGAACCTGAAGCTTGTGGCAGGCAGGAACCCCTATTTCATGATTATACAAACAAAACCTATTTGAACCTTGCTTTAGAGAGCTTGCTATTCTGTGTTTTTAGGGTGCATTTTTAGAATGGGGAGATAAGCTCTCATTTACTTTGTGGCATCCGGGGTACAGAAAGAGAGACTTTACTGCAGGTTGTATTGCATTTACTGTATTTAGAAGGCAGCTTATCTCTTATTTGGCCTCTGTAGGCATGATTTAAGAGTATTATACTTACTAGAAGTCTGAGGGGTTTTCTGGGTGATTAGGATGTTCGGGCTCTTGTAACTTGTAACTTGTACTGTACTGTATGCTGTATGTTTTGTTGTGTGTAGTGTAATTTGTGTCTCGTCATTGTAATAAATACTTGTTTAACCAAGTGTGCCTGGATTATTACTCTTTTCACAAAAGCTGTGCCAAAGAACAAAGAATTAACGTGTCTCTAATTATACCAACCACTCAGGTACTCTATATTCTAGAGCAGGGGTGGGGAACGCTATATAAATTTAAGGCCCGCAAAATCATTTGGTCTGGTCCTGCCAAGGCAACCGCAGGCTTAGAGATGGGCGATAATTCGATAACGATAATTATCGCGATATAATTTTCCTCGATATATAATATAATATAATTTTAACAAAAGTTCGATATATATGTTTCTGTTTGCATGTTTGCGCATGCGCACAAAATACTGCGCGAGTGCATGTGTGTTGCAGACCGGGCAGATAACAGATTTATTTAATGTTTCTGCTGTTTGGCAAGTGTTGTGTTCTTAAAATAAAGAGTCGTTTAATTTACCAATTAACTGTCTGGTTTCTTCAACTTTCACTCAGGAGAAAAAATCTGCCTTTAAACTTGAAAGAAATAATGATTTGACATGTATCAGGATAATTATCGATATCGACTAATATGAAAAATGTTAATGTGATATCGTGATAACATGACGGGACAGACACGCATGCTTCTCGCCGGCTGCCCTCGGCCCGTCTGCCTGTATTGTGGTGACTCAGAGGACAGTCAGTGCCAGGCAGGCTGGGAGTGTATACGTTGTGAAAGTGTTAACACACTGTGTTTTACGAACTGCGGAATGAAGTCAAGCAGTTCATAGAGATGAAGGGAAAACCTGTCAGGGAACTCAATGATAGCAAGTGGCTGTTTGATCGACTGTGCTCCAGACTGACCGACGCAAACCTGGAAAAGCAGTTGCAAGTAGCAACATCATCAATACCAGCTAACATCACATGCCTCACCAAAGAGAGGCAGTTCTAGCCATCACATTAGGGGTGTGTTAATTAAACGTTTGACCAAATATAGCAGGCTAATTTTAAATTGATAATATTGTATGGCCCGCGAATTATGTTATTAATATCCAAATGGCCCTTGGCAGAAAAAAGGTTCCCCACCCCTGTTCTAGAGAAATCACTTACAAGTTGCAGGTTATAATTATTTCATTATTGACTAAACCGCTCAGTCAGTTCCTGATTTTCACCATTTTTGTAACCTCCCATTTGTAACAATATATATTTAAGTGTTATGACTTGGTTTTTATCATTAAACATTCCTCTTGGATGATTTGTATTATCGTTGTAGTAGACGTCAATTTCTTTATTGTTTTCATCATAGTAACGTCATAATACATAATTCTCATTTCTAATGAGCTCAGCAACGCAAAGAGAGATTTCCTTTTTAAAACTATTCATATAAATTAAGCGTGGGAGTAGGCTTCCTCTGTTAATACCAGAAATGTAAGCTGAGAGCATGGGAAAGTACTGTATTTTATCTCAAACTGTGTCGTGCTTAAAGCTGTACAAAAACAAATTCAAACAATTTTTCTGAAATTGTTCCAGAAACATAAGAATATCCTATAGCCATGTAAACCTGTGATAGATTGTCAAAAGCATTAACTAGAAAGAGGAAATACTAATTGTATTTACTCATTAAGTAACAGTTTATCAATAATTTACTTGCAATGTATTCTGCTACTTTGCAACATATATATATACAGTATGTGTGAATATGAACGCTTCCATTTTTGGTTTGTATGTATGCTACAAGGTTCACCTACAGTCACAAACATTTAGATGAGCACAATATTCTGTAATGAGAAATGTCACCATTTCACCAAGATCTGTTTTTGATTGTGAAACATTTTAGTTTTTACCTGGACATCGGTACATTAGTGAGCAAGTACATTACAGTGAGCAAATAAACACCTGAAGAAGGCTCCACAGCTGAAATGTTGTGTTTCTTTTATTCTCTTTTTACCACAGAATAAACCTTTACTTATTACTTTGCAGCTTTTGCATGCTGACTCAGCTACAGTACCTACTTGAATTTATGTTAACATGTATGATTAATTAAAATTTACTTCACCGAGTGCTCAGTTATTAATAATGCACTGGGAAAAAAACTGTTACTATCACAAATCTTGGAAAAAGAATGAAGACTTCATTTTGTTGACCATCAAACTAATTTAAGCGAAAATGACCAAAATCTTCTGGCAATAGGACTTCTCATTTGTTCTTTTTTGTGACACATCAAACCATTATACCACACATTTCCTCTTTAAAACCACTCATACAGTACTGTACATGCTGCCATAAGGTACCATTTACACCCAGCAGTTCAAAGAGACACATCTGCTCTACTGATCAATAAAATGGCAGATATCTATGGGAATAATGATTTTCTCCACATAGAAGCTCAGAACCAATTCCAGACTGGGAAAATACAGCTACCATCAGGTAAAACTTATTTTCTCTCATTAGGTAGTCCTGGAAGAATAGGTCTTGAATAACAGAGATGTTTTTTTTCCCCTAAACTGATTGTTGCCTGCAGCTGAATTTTTATTTTATATTGGCAGAGAATAATCTTACTGTGTGTACTACATTAATTCCAGATTGTTTATTATTCTGCATTTGTTGGACAATGAGAAATTCTTCTGTAGTACACAAATAGACAAATTACCCAAAATTACAAAAATTAAATTATGAGGTGTGCATCGATTGCCTAGCTTTTTCTATTAATTGTGTTTATTATTTCCATTGTATGTCCTTTTTTACTTAAAAAAGAAGGTCTTCTTTAGCTCATCGGGCAAGACTCAGGTTCGAGCCAGTGCAGCGAGGCACGAACTAGGGTGGGAGCGGCGAGGGCACAAGCCCTAGAACCCGAATCCGTTACAATAACAAAAGGACAGACAATGAAATATGGCTATCTCGAAGACACAAATGTGAGATACAGTATAAAGTCGGAATTCTAAGTTGCTAAGTCGCAATTCTGAGTTGCTAAGTCGGCATTCTGAGATACCATAGCGCATTTTTTTTTACTCCCTGGCGGAAACGGGCTTCCATACTTTCTAAACTGCCTAAAAAAGAAAAGAAATTTCAGTTCCTCAAAAGACAGGAAGTTCAACAGTAGTGACTGTCACATAAAAAGTAACCTACTGGATTGCAAATAAATCTTCTACTCCTTTTACAGCTCCAGCTGCTGCTGTTGCTGGGACCAAGTCCATCATTCTGCTGTATGTCCTGCTGTTGATGGTCACTGTAGGCTGGGTAGTCTTCATCCCACTGGCCTTCATTAAGTGTAAGTCCAGAAACTGGCAGGGTATGACAACTGAATGAATCATTTTACATTACAATTCTTCCTTCTTATTTTGCAAATTAACAAAATCCTGCGTTTAAGCTCCTGGAAGGAACTCTTCAGTTTGACCTGGAAGGCTTTCAGTATGTAATTCTTTAAAAAAATAGATTGTTCTAGATTTATATTGTAGATTTGTGAAACAGTACCTGTCTACTAATGCGCTGAGCCAGTACATGCAAGCCCAGAGAAACCCCTTTACAGATTTTATTTGCTAAGGGCCACTCTGAAAAAAAGCAGTAAAATGAAACCATTGCTGAAGGTCAATGACCACATAACAGTCCTTTGGACTGAGGCTCTCACAGCAGATCAGACGTTATCATTTATATTTACCTCTCAATCTGGACTCTCTCTTTCAGACTCTGCACTAACCGAAGAAATTCAGCACCTCCGAAAGAGTCAAGCTGCCTTGAAAGAGAGCAGTAAGATATCAGTTTCAAATGTAATTGCTGTCTCCCTTTGCATCCTTGTAGGGAACATTATTTTTCTTAGAGGAGATCTGGTCCACTTGTATACATTTTCTCAAAAAGAAATATGGCTGTATTTGCGTTTTAACCCATGTGTGGCAGGGGCCCTGGATGAAGGCATTATTTTAGTGGCCACAGCTGTACTGGCTGATTAAGGATGAGCCACAGTTGTGAAGGCTCTTTAAAAAGACATGAACACCCCCCGAAGGGACAAGCATGGAAATCCCAGAAGGGGAGTAACTTCCACTGACAGTCCCAGGGGGATTGTATCCAAGCATAAGGCCAATGTTTTTTATTTTCTTTTTCTTTGTGCCTGTCCCATCACACATATCTACCGGGCAGGTTGACCTTTTTTTACATGTCTAGTTTTTATTTTGTTTTGGCCTTGCGCTCCCTGCTCTTCCAGACTGGATCCCATTAAAAAGGGTAAGTCCAGTCTGGTTACCGCTGTGCTGAGCAGTTTCTTTTTTCCCAGGCTAGACTGGATGTCACGGTGTACAGCAGCGCATATTTACCAGTGCTCCTCCATCTCCCACATTGTTACACCATGTTCAACCCCAGAGCAAAATATTTCACAAAATCTCACACAAGACATCATTTTTAACCTGTATGCACACAAACATACAGTATGTGGACACAGACCTGAAAGGGATTTGTACTGTAGAGTTCCATTTGCTTTTTACATTTACATTCACGTAGCATAATGTGTATCTCTATAGTTTGTGCTGCTTAAGGCCTGTTTAAATAAAGGATTTGGCAGCAAACAGAAAAAATCTCATCCACTCCACCAAAATCTTAATTTGAAAACTTTCCTGACTTCGATTAGTCCTGAAACACATGCAGGATAGAACAACTTAAACTCCTGAAGGGAGATACTGTTTTAAGGGAGTGATAAACAATTAGGATCCCAGTATAATTTGTTTATTATATAATAAGGTCCCGAGCTTTTCCCTTACTATTTTAATTCTATGCATTGCTTTGCCATTAGTCATAGAAAAACCACAAGCATATTCCTGCTTAAGAAGTGATACCTAAGAAACTGAAATTCTGAGGGAAACACAGGGTATCCAGAATGAAGATACTATGGCTTTTCTTTGAAGAGGGCTAAAAAAGGAGGAACTATCTAGTTTCCTCTTCTACAAGAACTCTCAGTGCTTCTCTTTCCACTTTCTTCCCCCAGCTCTTCTTATGACTCACGTCGTACTTGAGTTCAGCTTGCTGTAATTACGTTTGGCACATTCACATGACTAGTGCCTTTTTATCTTTATAGGTTCTGCAGAAATTCAAAGCCTGAAAATGAAACAAGTTGGGTTGATGAGCAATGGTAGGTGCTGTGTGTACAGTATGTGTGTGTATGTGAGGGGGTTGTTCTTGGGAATTTATAGCACTTTTCAGGCAAAGATTAAATTAATGTGTTAATGTGTTAACTGATAGGACTGATTAGCCTATGCAGTCTGTGATACACGTTTCAGCTGAATTCATAAATATTTATAGTAAACCATTCTCATCTGTGTTATCTCTATCAGGATTAAGGTTGTGTATGCTGAAAATGTATTTATACAGTGTGTTCTACTGACCAACCTGGTATTGTACAGTGCTAAATGTACCCTAAGCAAAAATGTCATGGCAATTACCGGTATAAAAACATTGTAGTAATATAGTCACCATTTGGCTGTTCTTGCATCATTTCAGATTCTCAGATCTCCTCTGCAATGATGAATTTGGATTCCCAGTTCCAAACTCACGGTCAGTGTTCAGCTTCCAGGTTGTTGGACTGGATGGGTGAATAAACATTCTCACATTTAGCTTTATTCATCCAGGCAGCTCAGAATACCCATCTCTTTTTTTCAGTAATTTTCAGATAGTGCTCCAAAATCATATAGTCAGCGCATCTATTTAAAAAGATTAGGCTGACAATACAAAAACTTTCTTTTTTGGCTTTGTACTGGCCACTTAAAATCGTGGACTCTGTAAACTTAAAGATAATTAAGCATATTCCAATGTCTTAAATGGTGTTCAGGCTGAACGTCTTACAATCTTAATCCAAAATCATACAGTCAGTGTAGTTATTTAGCCTTAATTCAAATCATAAATCAGGCTTCTACTATGTAAACTTCTAGAGATTACAAAATGTTTGAGGAGACATCATTCCAGGCAGAAACTGATTGAGGTCTTGTTGTGTTACTACTAAAAGGTTTAGTGAAAAAATCAGGCTACAGCATAAATCATCAAGACGTTCAGCAAGCCAGTAATGTAGCTCAAGATACAACATTCATTCAGTGAAGGGAAAGATAAATAAGAACACCCCATTATTATTTTCAGTTTCGAATTGTGTTCTGTTTGAACACTTTACAATTCAAATTCAAGTGTTTTGCTTTGTACTGGACACTAGAGAACCTGGAGGATCTGCTTTTGTTTTAGTGTCTCAGATGTCATCCAGGCTGATCAGTTCATCTGACCAGCTCCAAGTCCAAGTTTAGTGATTTTATTATGAATCAGGATAGATTATATACTGTATTACTCACACTATCTGGAAGAACAATGCACTACATTTTTATTCCAAGAAATTGTCAGGTCAAATTCAACAAAAAAGACAATGTAAATTAGTTAATTTTTCCACTACTAAAAAGATTAGTAACCAAAACAGGATAAAGCATAAACTAGCAAGCCAACCAATAATGTAGTTCAAGATACAGCATTTCCTATATGAAGTAAAAGAGAAATACAAATACCCCATTAGTATATTCAGAGTTTTCAATAGCATTCCAGGCTATACAGTATATCTGAACAAGATTAGGCTGACAATCAAAATACATCTCTGTGATTTTGTACTAGATACTAGAGATCATGAACTCTGTGAAGTGACAGATAAATAATGTTACAAATATGGGTGGACAAAATGGAGAAAATCAGAAAATGAGCTTAGCAGATTAAGCAGTAAGTAAAATAAATAATCATCAACCCCAACATGTAAACATTTCTGCCAAAATTATACCCGAGTGGTTGGTATAATTAGAGGCACATGAACTCTTACACAGCTGTGGTGTGAAATGGTGTGAATTCAGGCGAACTTGGCTAAACAAATATTTATTAACAGTGACAATACACACACTAAACAACTCACAACATAAAATAACCTCATACAAGTTACACTATGTACCAATTTACAAATAAGGGGTCCCAAAGGCCTAACCACCCAGAGAAACCCCAGACTATTACAAAGTATTCAAACTCTTATATAACAGTTACAAAGGCCAAAATAAGAGAAAGCTACATTCTAAACCAACCACAATATGACCTACAGTTAAATCTCTCTCTCTGCAAACCCAGATGCCACAAGTTGAATGGAAACCTACCTTCCTAGTCTAAAACTGTACCCTCAAAACTAGGAGAGGCCATTTCTTTAGACAGCAAAACAGAGTTCCCAAAAAACACAGAATTGCAAGCTCTCTTAACAGGTTTCAAATACTTAGCTCCAATATGGTCTTTCCAGGTGATCTGCAACAAGGATCTCTCTTGTCTTTTGTCCTTCTCCCACTGTTTTTCACTTATATAGTATCTTTCTGGACTGTTGATTGATACTTAATCATTTCCTCAGAACTTAATTAAGTACTTAATTAAATAAACCAAGGTAAACTTTCTGATTGCTTTGATCACTGATACTGGACTTCCTCTACTCAGCTAAACATTCCTTTGTTTTGAAGTTGGAAATTTTGAAACTAGCCAGGTGTCACCCATTGTATCTGGATTTTTAGAGACACTTCAATCTATAACTGTCATAATAAGAATACCCCATTTTTTTTAGTCAAGAATGGTGTTCGAGGTTGAGCATCTCACAATCCGATTCCAAAATCATATGGACAGTGTTCTTATTTGAACAAGATTCAACTGAAATTGCAAGTACTGACTTTTTTGCATAGACACTAGAGAACATGGAGGTTCTGTTTTTATTTCAGTGTCCCAGATGTCATCCAGGCTGAACAGTTTAACTTCCCAGCTCCAGGCTCAAGGTTAGTGCATTGATTTTGGACCAGGAGAGATGATATATTCTAGGCAGTATGGTAAACACATTCAGCTGGACCAGAACTGTGCATCCTGGGCATCTACCCTTACTGTTTTAAAGTGATTAAAAAGAGAAATTGCAGCCT
This sequence comes from Lepisosteus platostomus, assembly GCF_059453375.1. Classification (NCBI taxonomy): domain Eukaryota; kingdom Metazoa; phylum Chordata; class Actinopteri; order Semionotiformes; family Lepisosteidae; genus Lepisosteus; species Lepisosteus platostomus. The sequence continues at coordinate 18,506,869 of NC_142623.1, forward strand.
CTAGGAATGTACTGTTTTACCTGGATTTCCAAGAAATGTTTAATATGATGTTAGATCCTCACATATTTGCTATATTTGCCTGTTAGGAAAAAGAAATTCGGATCAAATCCCCAAAGAAGTGTTTGCATTATCATTAATTAATGCATTCTAAATTTTCAGTGGATTAGAAATGTGTTACACTTTTCACTTCAAAGGAGAGTATTCAATAAATAAAAGGTTGACAGCATTACCTATCAATCTAGTCAGCAAAGCAATAGCAGTTGTAGATACTGGATCTGCATATTGTAGGTACTTGTGGTCAAATGACTTGTACTTGATTGTGTCACATCGGGTAGTACAGGTGGTAAGCGATTGCATGGTTTTCCAGGGAGAAATATTCCATTCATGATTAGATCACAATCAGAAAGTCTCTGATCCTGGTGAGCGTAGCAGTTACACAGTAACCTATCCCAGAAACACAACAAAAATGAGAGCATATGATTTCAACACCAGTCCATCGTAAGGTGACGGATAAAGAGAACATTTCGAATACTCAGTCAAACCTATCTAGAACATTCTGATAAGATGGGGAGAAATTGAAACACATAAGAAAAACTAAAACCTAATCAATAGAATTGGAATGCTGCAGTGTTAATATCCATGCCAATTTGCTGCAGAAATGAGATTGAAACTTTATAAAAACTAAGCACAGACAGGAAACAATTGTTGAAAAGATACATTTTCTATGAAGTCTTCTTAGTAAAATCATGAGTCTAGTGTACAAGAGTCCCATGTTTTTCTCTTGCTATGCTGTTTTAAGTAAAGTGATTGTTGGAAAAAGAAACCTAACAAAACCTAACAAAAATGGAATTCTTTAAACAAGTATTTTTATTGGGAAAGTAACAATGTCAACAGAAACAGAAAACATTTTTATATTTGCCTGTAGGTTGTACAAAATCGTGCTCCAGTGACTGGATCCTGTTCAGTGGAAGTTGTTACTATTTTTCAAAAGAAACAAGAGACTGGAGTGGAGCTCAACAATACTGTGCCAACCAGGCCTCTGGCCTTGCCATTATCAACAATGATGATGAGCTGGTGAGACCAAGATGCTTTCTTTCCCTCTATATTTGACATTGAATTGAAAAATTCAGTCCAGAAATCTGATGAAGTTAAGTGGCATTGAAAAGAAACATTTTAAAATTGCACTTGGTTGAATTTATTTACAAAAATAATTCTTGCAGAATGATGCGCAGCTAAATTATTTCTGAGTGAATGTTTTTAAATACGGTATGTTGCATTCCAAAGCATTGAATTTTAGCAGAGATGCAGAGGCCTAAATGCAGCCTCATAGTAAAGCAAGTTAAAGGAGATAGGAAATGGAGAGAAGGTGATCACAGGAAATAATATGCAAGAGGGGAGTGTGGAGGAGAAGGTTCCGGGTGAAGCTGGTAGGGTTTGGGCCTGGAACAAGGAGACCTTAGAATTAGAGAGAGGAGAAGCAGAAAAAATCAACAGGGACACAATAGGAGTGGACCAGTAAGCTTGAGGTGGATGTTGAGGGAGGAGATAAAGTGTTGCAGAGCTTGTAGGCATCTGGAGATAAGAAGAAAAAGAAAATGAAAGACTGGAAGGGGGAAGAAGTTTGAGAAGAGAAGAAAAGGTGAATAAGAGCTTAAACTGATTTCTGGCAGCTTAGTCTGATTTCAATCCATCTGGCTCGTATCTCAGCCTAGAACAAGTCGAGAATCCAAGATGTTAAGTTTTCACTCCCCTTTTCCCACTGCTGCATTTAATGCTCTTTTACAACTCATCAGAATGAACAGCAGTATTTTTAATGTGTCCATAAACCACATGGGCACCATAGGTACTGCAATGGCATGTCAATCCTTCATATCTTTCATCATTGCTCCCAGACACATCTGAGCAGCAAAATCTCTTCTATCCATTGGCTGGGCTTGACTGACCTTGACAGGGAAGGGAGCTGGAAATGGGTGGATGGAACACCAGTGGACAAAAAGTAAGTGACAGCACTGCTACACCAGATTAAGGGTGGCCTGGTAGCAAAATGATGTTTCTTGGTCCCTTAGCCATTCCTGCACTGCTACATGGACTTTGCTGTCATCACCGAAGCTACAATCTCAGAGTAGAGTGGTATCCATGGAATGGATATACTCAAGATCAACAGCTTCAGAAAGGTGCAAGTTATGACAATATTCCTGGAAAGGGATGATGACAATATTCTGTTTTTTTTTCAGCCACTTCAATGTGAAGCAAGGCATGTGCAAATTAAACTGAAATGCACATTACAAAATAAATTGAGAAAATATATTTATTTTGTTATTTAGATACTGGAATCTTGGCGAGCCCAACAATGCTGGCGAGGAGGACTGTGGAGAGCTGAAAGAAGCTAAACTGAATGATGGACATTGTAGCGAGATTAAAAGATGGATCTGTGAAAAGAGGTTATAGCCTTCCTGTCCCTACCTCTCCTGAAACAGGCTTTTGAGGACCCCAGCACAGCAGTCTTCATTTTGCATTCAACAGCAGCAGTATTTATGTAATTAATGGGAATGTGCAAGCAAATCTACTATATGGCACAAAATCAGTGGCAGTATTAACTAAAAACTGTGAACTCTTTCTGTTGCTTGCATAGTTTTCAATCATTGGTACAATAAAGTAAATCATCATTCCCAGCAGCAGCAATGACAACAATTATAACATGTGGTGGCACATTGGTTAGCATTTTTGCCTTGTCTGGGGACAGAGTAAAATAATAGGAATAATAAAGTAATAATAATAATTGCTCATACTTATCTTTTCTGGACACTCCACTCAAAGCGCTTTCCAGGTAATGGGGGCTCCCCTCCACCTCCACCAATGTGCAGCATCCACCTGGATGAAGCTGGGGTGCTATCTGCATGGAGTTTGTATGTTCTCCTCTTGTTTGTATGGGTTTTCTGCCAGATGCTGTGGCTTACTCCCATAATCTAAAGACATGCTGGTTCATTGGCTTCTGGGAACATTGGCTCTAGTGTGAGTGTGTTTATATCTGTGTCTGTCCTGTGATGGACTGACTTCCCATCAAGGATGTAGCCCATCTTGTGTCTGTTTCTAGCTTGGATGGTGTCCAGCCATACCCCAGTTTCAGTTTCACACTGCACATTTAATTAATTTTGAACTTATTTGTACACATATTTGTGCTTCAAAGGGCTTTGATATTCTGTTATGACATTGTTCAGAAAAAGGATGTGTAAATCTAATTTTCAAAACTTCTTGAAAACAAAGTACAGTACCACAGAGCAAAAACTGTGAGAGACCTTGTACTGTGGGTCTGGTTTTGAAAAGGCAATGATATGGTTGCCACAGTATTTCATCACTCCTTTAGTTCTTGGATGACAACAAGAAATGTGTTCCCCTTTGTCACATTTCTGCTGCAATGCTGACACCTACAGTGGATCTTCAATGTTATAATTACATTATTTCTTTTTTTATAATGTCTTCATTGTGTATTCCTTCTGGCACAGATCATCATCTGTAGAATGAATTAAAATCAGCTTAAACAGGACGGTCTTGTGTAAATGAATAAACACAATTTAATAAACCTGTTGCATTGTGGACTGTATTCACAAAGAAATAGACAGTTAAGTTAGTTCAACGTCTTGTGATCGAAAACTGTTTCAATTTTGTTGGAACAGGCCATCTGAAATGGAGGCAGTGATATTTCACATTAATCTCTGATCTTTTATTACCTGAGAAAAAAGAAAACATTACTTAAAAGAGTCTTACACATCTGGTTCTCAACAGTTGCAATTGTTTCTCTCACAAAGACACTATTAGCTATGCTGCTTTAAGCCCTCATTCTAAACTGCAGTAACAAAACTGCTAACGAGCTAAAGAGTGTCAGTCTGTTCCATTTAAAATATAACAAATTATATGAACAGACATTTATAGTTCTGGAAACTATACATCTTGTGTGGGACATTAGATTGTGAGAAAAAATACATCATGCTAATAAAAAGATTGAATAATCTTATGTAATAATCATATGACCCTGTAACTCAACTCAACTGGCAACCTATTGAATCTAAGCAGGTGTGAGCCCAGTCAGTACCTGGATGGGAGACCTCCTGGGAAAAACTGGGGAAAATGGTTGCTGCTGGAAGAGGTGTTAGTGGGGCCATCAAGAGGGTGCTCACTCTGCAGTCTGTGTGGGTCCTAATGCCCCAGTATAGTGATGGGGGCTCTATACCGTGAAAAAGGTGCCATGCTTTGGAAGAGACATGAAACCAAGGTCCTACTGTAACTCTCTGTGGTCATTAAAAATACCAGGGTGTTTCTTGAAAACAGTAGGGGTGTTACACCCAGCATCCTGGACAAATTTCCCTCTGGCCTTTACCAATTCGCCTAATAATCCCCCATCAATAAAAAATTGGCTTCATCACTCTGTTCTCATAGCTTGTGTGTGGTGAATGTACTGACGCACTATGGCTGCTGTTGCATCATCCAGGTGGGGATGCACACTGGTGGTGGTGGAGGGGAGACCCTGTTACCTGTAAAGCGCTTTGAGTGGAGTGTCCAGAAAAGCGCTTTATAAGTGCATTATTCATGTTGTGCAGCAATAAACGACTTTTCACTTGGAAACTGGATTTAAAATATTCAGACTGAATTCATTGACTGAACAAATTTAGAGTAACTTCTTGTAGCAAGGGGTATTCTGTATTTAATCTTTAATCTGTGATCTGAAAGTTTGGAAGATATATTAAAACCCGGTTTCAACAAAAGTGAAATAGTCAAGCCTGTAATACTGTCAAAAAATGAACTTACAGTATGTTGGAGTCTCAGATGTAAAGACTATGGATCCCTTCCAGAGATCTGTTATGACTATCTGTTATACTTTTCTTTTGTCAGGAGCACAGTGATAGAACTGAAGCTCTTTATGTGTTAAAGTCTCATGCACCAACTCCTGAAGAGTCTATTCAGTTTGTTCTTCATCGATAAAAAACAAAGTAGTTAGTTGTGATGAAAGCACCCTGCAGCCTTTTAGAGTCAGGTCTTTTTATTGAACAAAATTTTAGATTAAGATATTTTTAAATCATATAAAATATTAAGAAGGACTACCTCAAATGAGTAGTAAATGCATGTGTCTAAAATAAGTGTTAAAAACAATTTATTTTAAATTATCAAAAGCTTTTGACAAATGCTAAGAATCTTACATATAATGTAATGCACATTTAATTTAAATTAAATTAAAGAATTGTGCTTTATCCAATGCTTCTTTTGCACAGGTAACTTCTTCATATATGAAACAATCTTCACATTTGTGAAAACAAAAACAGCTTTTCTTTTTTTTTAAAGGAAAGCATTACTTAAGTAGTTATACAGAAGGCATTATAACTAGTAAGTAAACATATACTATAAGTATATATAAGTTAGACATTAAGTTATAAGTTATAACTATAAGTTAGACATTATAAGGCATCATATAAATATATAAATTACATAGATTTTAAACATCTATATTCAGCAGCACAGATTACTTTTGGGTTGTAAGCACTGCTGCCTCACAGCTCCAGGGTCCTTGGTTTAAGTTCAGCCTTGACAGTCTGTCTGTGTGGAGCTACTGTAACACATTCTTGGTGATTTTCTTGCCTGTGTTTCTATTTCCTCTCATCTAAGATAAGATAAGATCACTTCATTGGCCATACACAATTTCTTGTATTAGGAATTTCTTTTTTTTCAAGCATACCCCAACTTGTTCTCCATGAGACCCACAGACAGGGAGAGAAGCTTGGGGTCAGAGCACAGGGTCAGCCATTTATACACTGCCCCCAGGGAAGTTGGGGTTAAGGGCCTTGCTCAGGGGGCCAAAGGAGTAGGATTCCTCTGCCGGCAGCGGGATACGAACCGGCAACCTTCCAGCCACAGTCCTTTCCTCTGTGGCACTGTGATGGATTGGTATTTCTATCCGGGAGAAGAACAAGCATGTTCTGGGAATGGAATTCTGGGATTTCAGTTCTATTTCTTCAAGTTAGGCTTCATAGACCTTGACATCACCAGTGACGTTGTGATAATGCATGAAGATTTCTTTCATTTCACTTGCACATCTTTTCTGAACGATCAATCCTGAACTCCTTTCACTAACTATACAACATTTCTGCCACATTTAAATCCTGTCTCAGTTCTGCTTTGTCTAGTATAACAACAAACTGAGTTGTGACATTTCCACATCAAGGCCACAAAAGTTCTGACCACTGTGTTCACCTTTACATTCGGCCAGAATACTGTATGTCTGATTACAATACTATTTTATTATGTAATAACTTTAAAATAATTTTCACTTATTCATATACATTTCTGACATAATGAGAATATGTGATTGTGAATATTATTTTGGGCCCCTATTCGGATGGGATCATCACAAGATGAAAATAATGGCTAAATATTCTTACTGAATTCAGATTGAGCTGTTTATTTTTAAGTGTGGCCATCATGGGAAAATGCTTGGGAACTGAAAATGCTAGACTGTTATCATTTGAAGTCTTTATTGAAAAGCAAGACGCAATACAATTCACAAAATAAATAATTATGATACTTAGGATGACAAGGTTCAACATAGTTTCACACCCTTCTCTTTTTTGTCTAATTCTTGGTAAAGCATGACAATTAGACAAACATGCTAGATTTTCATTAAATATATAAGTGTTGTTTCTGATTTTAAATCCAGGGACCTACATCAGTGCACATGAAGTCAGAACAGCTGGGATATTTAGGCTCTCTTCTCGCATATCCAGGGATTTTTCGTGCTGGAGGCTACAATATATCATTTAGTTTTGCTGTTGCTCAGCTTTCCACAGTCTTCTTCATCCTTATTGCTGGGCTCTCTAGCATTCCAGAATCTAAATTACAAAGATGTTAATATTTGTTTCCTGTGGGTTTGTCCCTTTTTAGAAGCATGTTTTTATTGTTTGCTAACACTCACAGGTGTGTGGTCTGTACAAGATTTGCTTTTAATTGTAAAATCTGGCTTTAGTGCTAGAGTGAGAATGTGGTGGATTTTATTAAAAAGACAACATCAGAGGTAACAGCTCACAATTAAACTTATGATCAGTAATGGCTACAGATTGGAATAAATAAACTGGTTTTGTCAGCAGACCTGACTGTATAATTTTAGTAATGTTCTCAACCAAGTAATCCACACCAGTTCTTATTTCCAAATTTCAGAGACCTGTAACAATCAAATAAATTAACCCTAACCAGAAGAAATTATAATACTGTAGTACTGGGGGTGGAAATCACTCAGAGATAAGTTGCTTATTTTCTCTGTTCATTACACAGAACTGTGGCAGAAAAGGCAGTGTCAGTACTTACTTGTCACTCATGTCCACTGGTGTTCTATCCACCCATTTCCAGGTCCCTTCAGTATCACGGTCACTCATCCTCAGCCAGTGGTTGGAAGAGATTTTTCTGCTTAAATGCAGCTGATGACAAGGAGTCAATTGTTGATTAGAACAATAGAAGTGTTTCCTATAAATGTACAGTAAGTACCACCCTACAACCTTTTGTGTTTTTTTAAACATATTAAACCAAGGGTAATATTCTTATTGGCCATTCTTTTGCATTCTAATATTCTTATTTGGAAAGCATACATTTTGAAAGAGACCTCTCCTCTAACTGGCATTAGAGTTGATTTAAAAGTGTTGGACTAATCTCAAAGTAGACAGATACAGTCCAGGAAAGCCCCAATAGAGTTACTTTTACAGGTCATTCTAAATTACATGGTATGTAACACTTATGATAGTCATTTATCAATTAAACTAGATAGATAGATACTTTATTGATCCCGTGAGGGAAATTGCAGTGCAACAGCAGCTTAACACACACAACACAGCCACAGTGTAACGAATTATATAATAATAGTACAATACATACAATACAATACAAGAGTTACTCACAGTCCGGACACACAAAGAACAAACTAGAACAGAACAGTACACAGAAAAATCGTATCACACATATGAATATAAATATAGATGTAAATATAGATATAAATATAAATGTATTGCACAGGTCCCTGGCATATATTGCACAAAAAATGGTTGTAGACGGGAAAAAGAAAAAGAAAGAGAACAGATGTAGCAGTAGATGTGTAGATGCGTTTAGCCCAGAAACAGGTCACTGTCGATGTTGCCTCTGCCAAGACGCAAGGTGGATGCGTTGTACAGTCTTATGGCAGAAGGCAAGAATGACCTCCTGTAGCGCTCCCTGTCGCACCGTGGATGAATCAGTCTATTGCTGAACGTGCTCTTCATTCCTGCAAGCCTGTCATAGAGGGGATGGGAGAAGTTGTCCATGATGGCCTCTAGTTTGGACATCATTCTCCTCTCAGCCACTACCTCCAAGGGGTCCAGGTCAGACCCAATGACAGAGCTTGCTCTCCTGATGAGCTTGTTCAGCCTTTTAGAATCCACTGCTCTAATCCCAGAGCCCCAGCACACCACTGCGTAGAAAATGGCACTCGCTACCACCGACTGATAGAACATATGTAGCATCTTACTACATACATTGAAGGACCTGAGCCTCCTCAAGAAGTAAAGTCGTCTCTGTCCCTTCTTATAGATGGCCTCGATGTTCTTAGACCATTCCAGTCTATCGTCAATGTGTACTCCCAGGTACTTGTACGAGTCCACCATCTCCACGCCACTCCCATGGATGTAGACAGGAGTAGGTTTGACCTTTTTCCTCCTGAAAACTACCACCAACTAGTACTGTTTCAGTGAAGGGAACACAGGCACTTGAGAGTTCTATGATATTCTGATTTTTCCTACTGATCTCTTAATTAATTTATCAAAAGCGCTTGAGTTAACCATATAAAATTATTCCAAAGCCTTGAGAAATTAATTTTTTTAAGTTACCTGTAAATCCTGCTGGACTGGGGCTCTCCAGGAGCCGAGTTGGAGACCGTTTCTCTAAGCCCTTTGATTTAAAATATTTATATCTACTGTATACACCTATTATCAAGAAGCCCCTAGAATCATCAAGATCATCCTAGAAGCACAGGGCACTAGGTGGGATTACACACTGGACTGGATGGCAGTCCATTATGCACACATGCACGTGTGCAATTAGGAGCTCTAACATTGCCAGTATGTCTGTGGAAGGAGGGAGTAAACTGATTCAGAACAAATGCAGAACAAATGTGAACTTCATACAGATGGCACCCTGTTGCAGGACTGAACCATTGACCCAAGAGCAGTCATTTACCTCAGTCTACATTTAATGTGGCAGTACAGCATCGGGATCTCACCACAGTGCCACAGGGTTCATTCTTGGGCCCTTTGCCTTTTATCTTTTGTTTTTATTTACTGTGTATGCTTCCTCTCAGTCAGGTTATACACAAACATGGTCAAACTCTGGTTGACCTCAAATTCCCTGAAGTTAAATAGCGTCAAAATAGAAATGTTACTTCTGGATAAGCAGGTGGGTAGCAAATGTCACCTGACAAAGCTTGATAGCCTCACAGTAATGGTTGATGGCTTCCTCATTCATGTGTCATCTGTAGTCACTCTTGATTCTCTCTTGTTTTTTGAGCCTCATTTTGCACCATATCAATCCTACACTAAGATCTCTACATTGGTTGCCTATAAAGTAAAAAAGTAATGTATTCAATATAATATCTTAATGGTTACTTTCAAGGCTCTTGTAGTAGTAGTAGTAGTAGTAGTAGTAGTAGTAGTAGTAGTAGTAGTAGTAGTAGTAGTAGTAGTAGTAGTAGTAGTACCCTTTCCTCTTCATTGTCTAAAATAGCGAGACAAGCTCTCTGGGATGTGCAGCGCTCTTTAGCACCGGCCCAGTCTTTGGTACTGTAGCACTTCCCATTGAACAGGTTCCACTCACAAGTCTTCATGGCAAGTACTAAAAGTAGGAAAGGAGAATTAGGTTTCCATCCCCTTTTTGTACATATTTCCTCTTTAATCAATGTCATCCTGGATTACATAAGGAATTAAAAATACATTTTAAAAATCACTGAACACCCCCAACTCTGCAAGCTTGGTTCCCCATTGTGGATCGCTGAGCCCCTAGAGCAGTGTTCACAAAAACAAGGACGCCATGGATAAATAGGTCACCACCCTATAATTTCTACAGTGCTGGACACTTTCAACAGTCCCTGAACAAAAAGGTGTAGAAAATGAATTGCCATTGTGGACATGTAATGGCAGTAACACTGGGATGGGATTGGTCTTTTGTGGTTCTCCTCCACCCTTGCAGCTATTACTACAGGGGGATACTAGTCTAGTCATACAATGGCCAGGGGGTTGGCCCTCAGCCAAAATGGATTAAGCCAAATTTACTGTGACTAAACCACTCTATAATACATTTAATTCCTGGGTGTTGTTATTCCTAGTGAACTTATTTATTGCTATACTTTGATCATTTTCTGTCCTGAAGCTGGTGGAGCTACAGCACCTACTGTAACAGATTATACCAGTATGACAAATGCCTACATCCGGATGTGTAAATAAAGCCATGATTCAGGTGATGATGCAGAACCCAGGCTTCTAGTAACTCATTCCCAACAGAGTCACATAACACAGTGTAGAAAGCAGAGCCGTACCTTGTTTTATAAAATGTTTCAACTCTAATCCATGATTTTTCATTGATACTTAGACTAAAACCTTTAAGTGTGAAGAACAACATTTAAAATCAGTCAATGCTCTTTTCAGCAGTGTCTGAGGATCCTTCCCTGTGTGTGTTTTACACACAACAGAGGCTGAAGCTTTAGAGCTGGACACTGAGCTTGAGTCTGAAAGGAGCATTCGGCCAGAATACTGTATGTCTGATTACAATACTATTTTATTATGTAATAACTTTAAAATAATTTTCACTTATTCATATACATTTCTGACATAATGAGAATATGTGATTGTGAATATTATTTTGGGCCCCTATTCGGATGGGATCATCACAAGATGAAAATAATGGCTAAATATTCTTACTGAATTCAGATTGAGCTGTTTATTTTTAAGTGTGGCCATCATGGGAAAATGCTTGGGAACTGAAAATGCTAGACTGTTATCATTTGAAGTCTTTATTGAAAAGCAAGACGCAATACAATTCACAAAATAAATAATTATGATACTTAGGATGACAAGGTTCAACATAGTTTCACACCCTTCTCTTTTTTGTCTAATTCTTGGTAAAGCATGACAATTAGACAAACATGCTAGATTTTCATTAAATATATAAGTGTTGTTTCTGATTTTAAATCCAGGGACCTACATCAGTGCACATGAAGTCAGAACAGCTGGGATATTTAGGCTCTCTTCTCGCATATCCAGGGATTTTTCGTGCTGGAGGCTACAATATATCATTTAGTTTTGCTGTTGCTCAGCTTTCCACAGTCTTCTTCATCCTTATTGCTGGGCTCTCTAGCATTCCAGAATCTAAATTACAAAGATGTTAATATTTGTTTCCTGTGGGTTTGTCCCTTTTTAGAAGCATGTTTTTATTGTTTGCTAACACTCACAGGTGTGTGGTCTGTACAAGATTTGCTTTTAATTGTAAAATCTGGCTTTAGTGCTAGAGTGAGAATGTGGTGGATTTTATTAAAAAGACAACATCAGAGGTAACAGCTCACAATTAAACTTATGATCAGTAATGGCTACAGATTGGAATAAATAAACTGGTTTTGACTTACAGTTGTAAGTTCTCCTGTTAATGTAGATCTACTTGGACTAAACCTGTTAACCACAGTTCACCCACAGCTTGTGAAACTGTAAAATAAATGTATTTTTGTCATGCAAAACCAGCAACAGTCGATGGTGTTGTATGTACAATATCATTTATGAGAATTGTTTATTTTCAAGTTGAAATATTGACCTGGATTGTGAAACAATGTTTTTGCCATTAAAACTGAAGGCAATAACAATGGGATGAGAGACAAAATCTCACAATTATTTTTCTACTTTGGTCATTTGCTGAACTGAAGCTAGTGGAGCTACAGTGCCTTGCGAAAGTATTCGGCCCCCTTGAACTTTTCAACCTTTTGCCACATTTCAGGCTTCAAACATAAAGATATAATTTTTTTATTTTATGTGAAGAATCACCAACAAGTGGGACACAATTGTGAAGTGGAACGAAATCTATTGGATTTTTGAAACTTTTTTAACTAATAAAAAAATGAAAAGTGGGGCGTGCAAAATTATTCGGCCCCTTTACTTTCAGTGCAGCAAACTCACTCCAGAAGTTCAGCTAGGATCTCTGAATGATCCAATGTTGTCCTAAATGACTGATGGTGATACATAGAATCCACCTGTGTGTAATCAAGTCTCTGTATAAATGCACCAGCTCTGTGATAGTCTCAAGGTTCTGTTGAAAGCGCAGAGAGCATCATGAAGACCAAGGAACACACCAGGCAGGTCCGTAATACTGTTGTGGAGAAGTTTAAAGCCGGATTTGGATACAAAAAGATTTCCCAAGCTTCAAACATCCCAAGGAGCACTGTGCAAGCGATCATCTTGAAATGGAAGGAGTATCAGACCACTGCAAATCTACCAAGACCTGGCCGTCCCTCTAAACTTTCAGCTCAGACAAGGAGAAGACTGATCAGAGATGCAGCCAAGAGGCCCATGATCACTCTGGATGAACTGCAGAGAACTACAGCTGAGGTGGGAGAGTCTGTCCATAGGACAACAATCAGTCTTACACTGCACAAATCTGGCCTTTATGGAAGAGTGGCAAGAAGAAAGCCATTTCTCAAAGATATCCATAAAAAGTCTCGTCTAAAGTTTGCCACAAGCCACCTGGGAGACACCCCAAACATGTGGAAGAAGGTGCTCTGGTCAGATGAAACCAAAATCGAACTTTTTGGCCACAATGCAAAACGATATGTTTGGCGTAAAAGCAACACAGCTCATCACCCTCAACACACCATCCCCACTGTCAAACATGGTGGTGGCAGCATCATGGTTTGGGCCTGCTTTTCTTCAGCAGGGACAGGGAAGATGGTTAAAATTGAGGGGAAGATGGATGCAGCCAAATACAGGACCATTCTGGATGAAAACCTGTTGGAGTCTGCAAAAGACCTGAAACTGGGACGGAGATTTATCTTCCAACAAGACAATGATCCCAAACATACAGCAAAATCTACAAAGGAATGGTTCACAAATAAACGTATCCAGGTGTTTGAATGGCCAAGTCAAAGTCCAGACCTGAATCCAATGGAGAATCTGTGGAAAGAGCTGAAAACTGCTGTTCACAAACGCTCTCCATCCAACCTCACTGAGCTCGAGCTGTTTTGCAAGGAAGAATGGGCAAGAATTTCAGTCTCTCGATGTGCAAAACTGATAGAGACATACCCCAAGCGACTTGCAGCTGTAATCGCAGCAAAAGGTGGCTCTACAAAGTATTAACGCAAGGGGGCCGAATAATTTTGCACGCCCCACTTTTCATTTTTTTATTAGTTAAAAAAGTTTCAAAAATCCAATAGATTTCGTTCCACTTCACAATTGTGTCCCACTTGTTGGTGATTCTTCACATAAAATAAAAAATTTATATCTTTATGTTTGAAGCCTGAAATGTGGCAAAAGGTTGAAAAGTTCAAGGGGGCCGAATACTTTCGCAAGGCACTGTACATACTGTACAAGTAATGTAAATATTATACATACTGTACACCCTCAAGTTCTGTTTTATAATGTGCAAAATGCAAATATCATTCAAGCAAGACCCTAGGCTTCTACTAACACATTCCCGTCAGAGTCTCCCAAACACCATTACGATGTAGTAAGCAGAGCCTTACCTTGGTTTGTAAGATTTTGTCAACTCTAATCTCAGGTTTTCCATTCATTTGGAAACTTGAGAGAGAAAAATAAATATAGACATGCTTAGACTAACTTTTAATTGTGAAGAATATTTAAAATTGTTATTTTCAGTAGTGTCTCAAGAAAGGAGCTGAAGTTGTACAATACATACTCGTTAGTGAAGACGTAATTGCACTAACCACAGATCACCAACAGCTTGTAAAAGCGTAAAATAAATGGATCTTTATAATACAAAACCATCTGTAGTTGATGGTGTTGTATGAACAGATCATAGGAGGTGATCATAGGAGGGGATTTCACTCATGAACTGTTTATTTCGAAGTTCGTACCTGAGTTATCAATTTTTTATATTAAAAAACTAAACCATTAAAACTAAAGACATTAACAAAGGGGGAAAACAATGAAATCTCACCATTATTTATCATTTGATGAACTGAAGCTGAAAGTAATCTAAACTATTATGCCTATACTCTAAACTGCTGTTTTAAATGTGTAAAACACAAATGTAATCAAGTGATGATGCAGATACCAGGTTTCTACTAACATTTTCAACAGATTCACCCAAACACAATTATGATGTAGAAAGCAGACACTTACCTTCGTTTGTAAGATTTTTTAACTGTAATCTAAGACTTTCTATAGATTTGGAGACTTGAGAGAAAAAAAAATAGACATGCTTAGACCAAAACCTTTCAAAAGGTTTTCAAATCAAAACATTTCAAATCAGTGTTCTTTTCAGTAGTGTCAGGAACAAAATACTGTACAGCCACATTACACTTCAAAAAAGTAGTTAGGCTATGTATTTCACATTTATATAACATAAAATGTTATATTTTAAAGACGTGACATTAAATTAGGCTGTAGTTTTAGCAAAATTGAATATAACACAAGTGCCACCTAGTGATCTGATTTGAGCTGTGCTGAAAATGGCCAGATAGGACTGTTTTATTACTGCAGTGTGTTTTCTGCTGTCATGGGTTTTGACACACATTCTAAATGGCTGCATTTGTATGCACTGGGAAGGTTTTTGCTGTTATGCAACAATCACAAAATAATTACATAATTACAAGTAAGCAGACATCACCTACAAAAAACTTTTATTTGACAGAAATTTTAAAAAATCAACAATAACAAGACACATTTAAAGCCTTCCTTTCAGCATGTCTTGTTTTCAGTCATGTAATAGTCTAAATGCTGTGAAATGCTAGTCTGTGTACATCATGTGTACTGTTTTGCTTCTTCCAACTTTACTTCTTACTTATTACTCTTCTGGCTTGTGCTACTCTTGTGGTTATATTTTATACAGTACATATTTTTTTATCTAATTGCATGTGTGCAGACTTAATGCAGACTTTGTATATATTTTAATCCCCCTGCTAAGGGCATCTGCTAAGTGTGTCATAATTTCATTCCAAAAAGAGCTCAAGGTGGAACTGGAGCCCCTGCAGAAGTTAGACGTCTTTAATCAAATTCAAGCAAAATATGACTATAAGGCACAGTTCCTCAAGGTAATACAGTATTATAATGATAAATGCATGCCATCCCAGAAGGAAATCAAAAAGACAATGTAAAATAACTTTTGTTTTCAAATGTACTACACTTCATCCAGACCTACAGTAGGCCTAGTAAACTGAGAGCCAGATAAAGGAGTTTGAGAAACGTCACCGCTTTCTTCGAGATAAAGAGGCAGCCAGAATAGCTGCACTGAGGGAGGATAAAATTAATTTACAGATGGAATTTGCTTACTTACTCTGATGGGTCTATACCTTCCTCTGATACAGCGTGTCTATGCCTAGGGTGAAGTCAAAGTCCATCAACAGATGACTTTCTATGAATCCAACAAGAGGATTCTTGATGACATGGCCTGTTTAATGAGATACAGAATGACAAGGCTTCAGTAGACTTCATTGAGTAATTGTGGTCAAACCAAGTTTAAATTGAACTGTTATTCCCTTTAAAACCTGCATGCAGTGAGCCTACCATTTATGTGGTCCTGGAATATAAACATTCTTCAAAACACTATTTAGATTTATTTATGGCAAACTTGGACCCCTGGTTTTGATTAAAGATTAGTTGAAGATGTGAAAAATGGAGACAGGAAAACAAATACAGTGTTAAAATTTGTGGCCTGTTGAGGTGGTGTTGCCCTTTTCCCAACTTAATATTTCAGTTACCTGACAAGAAGGAAACCCCAGATAGAAGGAACAGTTCCCCTATAGGACTGAGTCAAAAATTAATTGGAAGTGAGGAGGAGATAAATAATTATATAAAATCTTTTTTTCTTGTTGTTCATTGCATGACTTTGTTGCATAAATGCTAGTTATTCATTCTGGAGAGATTCTGGGGTTCAGTTCTCACTGCAAAACCCAGACACAAGATTCTCAGAAATGACAAACCTGAATCTCTTCTCCATGGAGTAGTCAAAACACCTAATAATTGAAAGTGTTTCTGCAAAGTTACAAAATACAAATGTCAAAATCAGAATAACACATCTGCAGATCACTCTGAAGAAGGCAATCTGAATGATACTTCAGAATTATAAAGACGTTAGCAGTGGTTATCAATAAAAACACAAGACACTTGCTTTGTCATTAATTTATATTATTCAATTATACTATATATATATATTTTTAAATTACATCACATCTGTTATATAACATCTTCATAATCCTGCTCTCCTGTAACATTCATGTCAGGTCCAAACAACCAAAAAAAAACAATTTCAATCTTTCCATTATTTTACATCCATATCAGTGCAAAAAGCTAAAGCAATCCTAAAGAAACAAAGTATGTACATCTATACTTAGTTATTTTATAATAATGTATTTTAGTGGTTTATTTGAGTTAAAGAACAATTTAAAAACTTTTTTTGGGTAAAAGAAATGCTTTCAATTATATCACCAAACCACGAGTCATATAAAAAACGCTCAGTCTATCAAGATTCAGTGCAAAAAAGAACTTAAAAAACACTGAATTCTTTTAGTTCTTTGTCTTGTGCAAGAGAATTTATCAAAACTGAGACAAAAATAAAAATAAAAGGGTAATCAGAATCTAATAAACCAAATATATATCCTCATTTTCTAAAGCAATGTGCCCATAAATATTATGGTTCACAAGCAAAACCACTACAAAGTAAAAACAGGAATGTCCCTATAAAACTGATATAACCAGTCATACACAGCTGCAATTCTTTTTTTCATAATCATAAAGGAGAAATTTTTTTTATTCAAAAGTGGGGATGGGCCCAATTTTATGACAGTTGTGAGTCAGCACACCTATTTCTTGCAAATCAGCTAAGTGTACTCTGAACAGAAACAAAGTTTGGAAGTAGTTAAAAAAAGTTTGAGGTTCTTCTGGAGCTTGTCTTAAACCTGGTGCTTTATCATTCTCTACCACAATAAAATCGGCAGCCCTCAATCACAAATTCAGGGACTATTCAGGGAGTTATCCACTGGATTGTTGACATTAATAACAGATATGGAAACCAAGAGATGGTAGGATGAGGAAGAGTATTGAACTAAACATCATGTGACTGTTCTGTCTTGTAACAGACTATTGTAATGCTCTGGTTTATTATAATAAGGAGACATTGCAGTAATACTGTGCAGACCTTGTTGAATCAAAATCATATGTCAATGACAAGAAAGTGTAGTGTAAGAGAAAGTGTATTTTCACCACAGTGTCGTAATATAAGGATGATAAGAAAAGTTTCACAAACTGAATTAGCTTGGAGGAAGACATGATTCTTGTTCTTACTGCTCTGAACCTAAAGAGCCCGTGAGCAATCACACAGCAGACCTACACTCATTCCCTGGGAGTGAAGATGTGTGGTCTTCCTCTTTCTGTGCCGATCAGCAGAGCTGGAAACTAGAAAAAACACATCCACCCTTTGCACACACTCAAGCTGAGCACGTAAACTTCAAACTATAAAATAAACGTCTCTCTTGCTTTCATTAGAGTTCATGAAAAAATAGTAGATAATAGATTTATGCACTTTCCTAGCAACTGGAGGCCTCTTGACCCTTCTCCATCAGCTTTAGGTTGGAATTTACAGTTTGGGACTTTAGCTGATGTATTGGGTTGCTCAGGCTGGAAACAGAAATCAACGTGATTTGAACCAGATCTCAACAGAGAGATGTTCAACAAACAATTGTTTAAAGAAAATAATCAGGCATATTTTTCAGAACAGGCTAACATCAGGCTTGCACCAAGGCTAGGCCACGTTACCCAGAATGCAATACACCAATGCCACCCACAGTGAACAGTGTTTCTCAATATTTTGGATGCAACAGCTCAAGTGCTGATTGATGTAGTGTTTTAGGAAAATTAATGAGGAGAGTGAGAGAGGAAAGTGCTCATGAAACCATCACAGTAGAACGGCAGAATTCTCAGAGTTGACAGGTTAACGATTGCACAGCTAGGAACAGAAAACTGGAAAATCTGTAAATGCTGTATGCATTTTGTTCTCTGTCTTGGATCTTTGAAAGATGTATGTTTAAGCACAGCAGCTGAAAAGGTTTGGTTCCCAGAGTTACAGTCTGTACACGTCTCCCGCAATGGGACTGGTTAAGCCAGTATAGACAAGCTGTGTTGAGTGTGCCAAGCTCTTTGTAAATGATGTCCCTGGATCGAAAAAATTGTACAAAATCCAAAACTTTCTGTAGGCAGTTATGGTCACTACTGCTGCTCCAGTGCCTCTGCTATGAGTCGGAGATCTCAGAGCAGGTATTGGAGTCACTGGTTTTCTTCCGTCGGTTCCGAACAGACTTCAGCTCATCCTAAGGACACAAGCAATGGAACACTTGTAAGTGATGGACATAATTCATAACGCAATGCAATCTGCTTCCAGGGTGCTCTTCACACAGAGACTCCCAGTGAGCTGAATCCTACAATAGTGTCCCAACCTTCAATTAATTTGCAACTGTCGCATAATTCTAAAAAAAAAAAAAACACAATTAAGATCCAGAATGCCTTTTCACCCACTCTAAGCCATATCCTAGATGGCAGGCTGGCACTTGAGCCAGTCAGGATGTGGTTGGTGGGAGGGAACATCCAAAGTATTGCAGTGGTCCAAGCAGACAGTCATGTAAGAACTCATGCGGTGATGGTCGCTGCTCAAATTACAGATTTAAGTGGACAGATAAGATTATCTGTTATTAAAAAAATAACAGATAAGATTAAAAACAAAACTCAAACTAAAACCATCCTTCTGAATTAAGACTCAGTCAAAAAATTATCTCAGCTCTGTCGGTCAAACTCTCTTTGTTAGTCTCCACCCAAAACGATTGTTGGTTAGCTGATCCTGGAAGTGACCATAGAAATTTGTGCTGCTTTGTCATTTCACCCAAACAGTTTATCCAAAGCTTATCTTAAAAAACTGACAGTGACTTGCTCCTACACTACTGACAACTGTTTGCAGATGCCTTTGGTGTCATCAAGGAGGGGCAGTTGCATTCAGCATATGCCTGGAAAAAGCTAAATATTTCAACACATTCTTTGTTGCAGAATGCTGAAATAATGGCAAAATGACAAACGCCATGATTGCTCATTGTGATTCCACACTGCAGCACCCTGGTTAGGGCACTTTACTGCAAGGCTGTGGGTGTGGGAACCAGTAAAGAAACAGTCAGGTCCAAAAAAAAAAAAAGACAACTCAAACATTTTTTAAACTAGCTAAAACCACTTTTTCCCTCAACTATGTACAGTATTTTTCAGAGTGCTACTCTCAGGAAGGTAAAAAGAGCAGAGTCCTTACCACCTCAAACACCCCATTCTGTCCCCACTCCCCGGGGGACTGATCATCCTGCTCCTCTGGCTCCTCCTCCTCTTCCTCACCCTCTTCCTCTCGTACCGTGTCCATTCCATCATCCTCATATTCCGTCAGGCAGTCCGATTCCTCTGCTAAATTGGAGGGGAACAAGGTGGGGTCTTAGTTCCGTGGCAAAAAGGCCACAAGTTTATTCAGACACCTTCGTGGCTTCTTCTTTCATCCTGTAATGCTATCAAAATACACAGCATTCTAATGGTTCACTTTTCTTGATAACTTAACATACAGATGCAGCCATTCAAAGTGAGCGGTACAGACACGTACTGCAGGTAATTGGCTGCGGTGTCGCGTATCATGACGTAAGATGACGCGGGGTACCGCGGTGCGTGATTGGTTGACCGACAGGGGCACTCGTGGTCCGTTGGTCTGTCGTAGAAAGACTTACTGTAAACGTTTTTACTGTGCCAGTTGTAGATATTGAATTTTACCACTGAAGGGAAATCTTAGTAGCTGAGCATAAAAAGAATAGGAGCATACTGTAACGCGTGTGAAGGCCATAAACGATATTAATTTTGGAACATAAACATACAGTATATAGCTGGTCTTGGTACTTTAAAGAAAAAAATACACACCAGTATTCCATTTCTCCCTAAACATTTTAAGCTTCGAAGTCTTTAACTAACGTGATACCGGAGTCAACAAGCATACTTTTAGAATTTGATTAAAAGGGAATATAATATGGAATCGCGTATTTAAAGAATTTAATAACGGTATGATTATATCCGTGTACTGCGACAGGGCTGTGTAGGGCTGTTTCGCCTGCCTGTTCATGCGAGCTGTCTTGTAGCCTACTGGTCTAGGTGCGTGACTACCAACTGGCAGGTTGTGTGTTCGAATCCAGCGGGTGCTGGACTTTTCTTTTAACAAACATTTCTTCGAAAAAATAGAATAGCGATATTATGGACAATCAATTGACTTTTATATTTCAAAATATCGCAACATGATCGATATTTGCAATATTTTGAACATATCTTCCCTTCTGACAGCGGTTCCTGCTTCTATTGTGTGTGTGTGTGCAACAGAGTAAATTTTTATAGAGAAATGGAGGCTGGACAGTATGCGTTACAATATAAACATTTATATTGATTTAAATCGTGTTCTGATTTACAGATACAGCCATTCAAAATGGGTGAGGTATTTCGCGGCATACCCCGGTGGGCGTGTCGCGGTATCACGCATTTCACGTGTGTCACGTGACTAACTATCCGGCGTCGCCTTGTAAAACCGCCAGGGGGAGCTTAACCTCTCATGTACAGCATTTGAGCCTTTAATTTTGAACTGTGTATTACAGCATGTTAATCATCAGTCATTAAAATGTTGGTATATTTTATGAAAGCAAGATTGCTCAGTTGGACAAAAGTACACAACCTACCTTTATCAGAAATATTTATGCATCAAAGCCTTTACTGAAGATATTACTAATAGTATTAATAATGGATGACTTTGGACAAGCTGTATACTCAAAGTATAATTTCTTTAGCACATTTGTACAAGCACTTGGAATCTGTCCAAGCCATACTTTGTCAGGCATTTTGTTTTACTTCAACGGGCATAAAAACTTCCTTGCTTTTAACAGGGCGTTTCATAATTTCTAGCTACGAAAATGATTTAAAATGCGAGACCTATCATTCAACTAGAGCTTAAAATATCACAAGGAAAAATACACACCGGTATTCCATTTCACACTAAACATTGTAAGCTTCGAAGTCTTTAACTAACGTGATACCGGAGTCAACAAGCATACTTTTAGAATTTGATTAAAAGGGAATATAATATGGAATCGCGTATCTAAAGAATTTAATAACGGTATGATTATATCCGTGTACTGCGACAGGGCTGTGTAGGGCTGTTTCGCCTGCCTGATCATGCGAGCTGTCTTGTAGCCTACTGGTCTAGGTGCGTGACTACCAGCTGGCAGGTTGTGTGTTCGAATCCAGCTGGTGCTGGACTTTTCATTTTTATTTATTTATTTTTTAATCGCGTAACATAAACATATTACCGTATGCAAACTGTACTGTATACAGTATGTATATGTATATTTAATGTCTTAACTGTGCCCGTTTAATTGAATTTAAAAAAATTATTTAACACGAACATTAAGCTGTTTACATCTTCCGCCTGAGAACAGTCACCCGTTGCTACCCAACGCAGAATGGTGATTGGCTGACACTATCTGACACCCCTCTGATTGGAGAAAAAAGACGTGCTGGTTTGCTATACATACTGTACCAGGAAGAGGATTTCTTTCTATTCAAAACGTGTATTTTAAAAGTTTAAGAAGTAAAAACCTTACAGCGTACACAGATTTCTAAACTGATCAGGATCGTTATCTTTGTCTTATGCATAATAATGTTCACCGCTCTGTCCAGCAAATTAATAATAAACTTTATTTTATATAGCGTTTTAAGTAATTAGATTGCTCATAAACCTAATCACTTGCTTTTTCTTTTTATTTAGGCTCAGATTTCAACTATAGATCGTATTATTAATAACCATAATAACAACCAACCAACAAAAACAACCATATAAACATAATGGTGGTGCTGGACCTTCCAGTTTTATTTATTTATTTTTTAATCGCGTAACATAAACATATTACCGTATGCAAACTGTACTGTATACAATATGTATATGTATATTTAATGTCTTAACTGTGCCCGTTTAAGTATTGAATATTCATATCTAATTTTACCACTGAAGGGAAATCTTAACATAAACATACAGTATATGGCTGGTCTCGGTACTTTAAAGAAAAAAATACACACCGGTATTCCATTTCTCCCTAAACATTGTAAGCTTCGAAGTCTTTAACTAACGTGATACCGGAGTCAACAAGCAATATTTTTAGAATTTGATTAAAAGGGAATATAATATGGAATCGCGTATCTCAAGAAATTAATAACGATATAATTATATTCATGTTGCAAAAGAACTGCAACGGACATAAAAACTCCCTTGCATGGTTTCATTACGACCAGAATCGGTCTTGAGATATTTTTAACTTGATTTACAGTATTTGAGAGGTATGTCTTAACACCAATACTACAGTGCTTAAGTACTGCTCACGTATATGTTTCTAGGTTTATATTATGCATTTCATACGGTCAAGTTACTTTTGAGCAACTAATAAGAAGCGCGAAACGGTATGCGTTTTACTTTCGTTTTGTGCTGGGACCCGTGGATTGATTAGAGATATCAAGTACATACAAGTCATTTTTTAAATGTTGTAGTTCGTCTTGAAAAAATGTTACGAGTACATCATCTATCAACAATTACACAGGTTCTGTTTCCATATTGCGGATTTTGGTTACGTAATATTATTTTCACGTTGTGAATATGATGGGATGTCTGATGGGATGTTTCTAAAAATCCATCCTCTGTAAAACGTCTTCTCTAGTTGTCCTGCATATGTATTCGCTAATGAAGCTGTGTGTTCTGAGCCTGGATCTCTACATTTCTGTATGAACCAGCTTAGAGGGCTAAATACAGCTTGTGTTTAAATTGAGTGTAAGGCAATTTATGCTTCTAAAGTCATGGTCAGCATTTATTTTTGTACTGTGCTGTAAACTTGTTCTGTGCCAAGTCACATTATTTTATAGCGTTTTTATAGCGTTATCAAATACGGTGTTACTGTAGTTTACTGAGTCCCATGTCACATGGTCTGCAATTGAAACCTGTAAAACCGGTTTAATTCGTCACAGCCAGCACTCTTCAGGTGTGAGAGTCTTCTGCTCAGAATGAAACGCTAAAATGTTTGTGTATATTCTAATGGTAGTGGGGGCGGGGTGTGTGGGAACAGGTTTGGTTGAAATTGCATTGGAGATCTATGTTCTTCACACCTGAAACATTTTCTCTGAAAGCATTTTCTTCGCAGTTTAACCGATCTTGTTACAGCATGTTACAGTTTACTATTATTAACCATATTAATTTTAAGTGCTTAATGTAAAATCTTGTAAAAATATATTTTCATTGTTCAAATATACATTAAGTCTGACTATCATATAATAAGTTAAATACAAAACTAAAGAAAAAATAGGGTTAAATATAATTCAAAATATTTTGCTAACAATGTTAACTGTTTATGAATAATAAAATGTATTAACTAAGGAGTAGGATGGCACAGTTGTTAGTATGTTTTTTGTTTTGTTTCTTTTTCATAAATACAACAGTAGTACCTGATGTCTCAGTGGCTTTCAAAATTAAATTATGCATGCAAACCTGTGAACTAGAAAGATAACCAAGATATCCATCCATTATATTCCATAATATCCATGAAATATATGGCGCTGAAATACAGTATGTGTGACGCATAAAAGACACCAAGGGATTGGGTGAGCTCCCATCACAAAAAAAAAAACTGCGAACCTGCACTACAGCGACCATAGTACAGTATGGAGACCAAGGCGTTTTACGGGAAGAGACGGGGTGCTTCTGCCGCCCCAGCTTCCAAAGAGCGAAGGGTAAGCAAATACAGCAGACTTCATCTGAAATACGCGATAACAGCGCATATTACAAGGTATTATTGCCGTTTTGAATTTTAAATTCAATTATAATTATTTCTTCGTAGCCTGTTCTTCAAGAAAACACCGCACATGCGAAACGATCTCCCACCAGGACAGTAAAAAAGAAAGCGGTAAGACGGAAAAAAAGAAAAGTTTATTTTGACTTCTGTTCCGCGACTGATGAATACTACTGTGTGACTTTATTTCTTACATGAATTATGTTATTTTGCCACAGGCCGTGGGTCTCTGCTCTCGGCCACTGGCCAGGGTGCCAACCTGTAGAAGCAGCACCTGTATGGAGACATTTCGGCAGCAGCGGGAGCATTACGATGCATTACTGGGGAGGATTGGGAGGCTAGAGTTCCAGCAGTCAAACAGTTGAGCAGCTGTCTCCCGAAAAGTGCCTCTCCCCGCCGCGCAGGCTGCAATGCCTGGCGGAAGCTCTGCCCCCCGCAGAGCACACACCGCCTCAGGACACTCCATCCCGGCCTCTCAGTTCACCACCGCGCAGGAATCTGTTGATGCTGTCCCCGCCGGCTATCTCCCCCCAGGAAGCACAGCGGAATTCACAGATGCCAGTGGGACGAATAATTCTCCCAGATGTCCAACTGCTACCCATCACCCAGGAGATGGAGGGGGGGTTGTACTTGCAGTGCATCGGCATAGACGGGAAAGCAAGAGCCGACCGCTACGCCGCCCTCGTGTTTCGAAATCTTGTGACTTTTGAAATTTACTGGGGGTGGACCACGTCTGTAAATTTCGATGGGTCCAGAGGCAAAAGTGCCTTGCCTTGCAATCTCCGGGAAACCATTAGTACGATGGTGAATCGGAGATTCTCAACCCTTGCTGCGTACGACTGGAAAAGAATTCGTGATCGGATCAACGAAATGCTTCGTAGGAGGAGGCGGTCTTTTCCTCTTGTCTAACAGTCTGTCCACAAACAAAACATTCCTGTTAGACAAGAGGAATTGAAAAAAAACAATTTTGTCAATGAAAACCGGTGTGTGTGTCTCTCCCTGCTGGATGTCCCTCTCACAAACTGCTGAATGAATAAAATAATTTTATTGAAAACGAGTTTGCGATTGTCTGGTCTTTAAATTCTTGAGATACGTGATTCCATATTATATTCCCTTTTAATCAAATTCTAAAAGTATGCTTGTTGACTCCGGTATCGCGTTAGTTAAAGACTTCGATGCTTAAAATGTTTAGGGAGAAATGGAATACTGGTGTGTATGTTTTCTTTAAAGTACCGAGACCAGCCATATACTGTATGTTTAAGTTCCAAAATTAATATCGTTTATGGGCTTCACACGCGTTGCAGTATGCTCAGGCACTAAGTAAAAGGAGATGCTTCGTATTGCTTGACTAATTTTAAAAACTAAGTTATAAATGCAGACGCTCCTTCGATGCGCTGCTCTGGTGCGTCGGCTCCTACACATTGCCTGTCTGCCGTAAGCGTTACAATATACTAAATACTAAATACTAAAGCCAATACTGGCTCAATGGGCTTTGACGTGCTAATGCGTTGGTTTAACAGTCCGGGTGTGGCAGGCTTCCAATGTCAACTCGACTCGATTGGAAGACAATGAACGTATTTTAGCCCTAAATGAATTAATAGCAAACATGGTTTACATAAAATACATTTTTCCAAGAAAGTTTATAATAATATGATCTATAGTTGAAATCTGAGCCTACTTTAAAAATAAAGGAAAAGCATTTTCAGAGAGCAATCACGCTGTGTTTATGTAGAAAAAGTGATTAGGTTTATGAGCAATCTAATTACCTATTCGCTTAAAACGCTATATAAAATAAAGTTTATTTAGAGATGAATGATCAGTGTCGCAGTTTAAATAATGTGAGTCAGGAAACTAACACAGCGCCACCGGATTTAATAACGCAATAAAAACGCTATAAAATAATGTGACACAGTACAGCACAGTACAATAATACTGACCATGACTTTAGAAGCATAAATTACCTTACACTCAATTTAAACACAAGCTGTCTTTCTGTATGAACCTCTAAGCTGGTTCATACAGAAAATGTAGAAATGCATTAGCCTGATTATGATTAAAAAACACATAATTAAACACGCGTTTGCGATTTAAATCAGAACACGATTTAAATCAATATAAATGTTTATATTGTAACGCATACTGTCCAGCCTCCATTTCTCTATAAAAATTTACTGTTGCACACACACACACAATAGAAGCAGGAACCGCTGTCAGAAGGGAAGATATGTTCAAAATATCGCAAATATCGATCATGTTGCGATATTTTGAAATATAAAAGTCAGTTGATTGTCCATAATATCGCTATTCTATTTTTTCGAAGAAATGTTTGTTAAAATAAAAGTCCAGCACCAGCTGGATTCGAACACACAACCTGCCAGTTGGTAGTCACGCACCTAGACCAGTAGGCTACAAGACAGCTCGCGTGATCAGGCAGGCGAAACAGCCCTACACAGCCCTGTCGCAGTACACGGATATAATCATACCGTTATTAAATTCTTTAGATACGCGATTCCATATTATATTCCCTTTTAATCAAATTCTAAAAGTATGCTTGTTGACTCCGGTATCAAGTTAGTTAAAGACTTCGAAGCTTACAATGTTTAGGGAGAAATGGAATACTGGTGTGTATTTTTTTCTTTAAAGTACCAAGACCAGCTATATACTGTATGTTTACGTTCCAAAATTAATATCGTTTATGGCCTTCACACGCGTTACAGTATGCTCCTATTCTTTTTATGCTCAGCTACTAAGATTTCCCTTCAGTGGTAAAATTCAATATCTACAACGGGCACAGTAAAGACGTTTACAGTAAGTCTTTCTACGACAGACCAACGGACCACGAGTGCCCCTGTCGGTCAACCAATTACGCACCGCGGTACCCCGTGTCATCTTACCTGCGGTACGTGTCTGTACCGCTCACTTTGAATGGCTGCATCTGTAATTCGCAAACGCGTGTTTAATTATGTGTTTTTTAATCATAATCAGGCTAATGCATTTCTACATTTTCTGTATGAACCTCTAAGCTTCGCTAATGAAGCTGTGTGTGCTGAGCCTGGATCTCTACATTTCTGTATGAACCAGCTTAGAGGGCTAAAGACAGCTTGTGTTTAAATTGAGTGTAAGGTAATTTATGCTTCTAAAGTCATGGTCAGCATTTATTATTGTACTGTGCTGTAAACTTTTTCTGTGTCTAGTCACATTATTTTATAGCGTTTTTATTGCGTTATTAAATCCGGTGGCGCTGTGTGTTAGTTTCCTGACTCCCATGTCACATGGTCTGTGATTGAATCCCATGGAACTATGACTTTATTTTTTAACAAACATTTCTTTGAAAAAATGAAACGTTTCCCTTGGTCAGAGATTAAATAAAACCTCACTCGCACCAAACAAATTTATATTTCTAAATATCACAAAATACGTTCATTGTCTTCCAATCGAGTCGAGTTGACATTGGAAGCCTGCCACACCTGGACTGTTAAACCAACGCATTAGCACGTCAAAGCCCATTGAGGGTATTGAGCCAGTATTGGCTTTAGTATTCCCCCCCTCTCCCCTCAATTCAATTCAATTCAAGGTGTTTTATTTGCATGACAGATGGGTACAAGCAGTGTTGGGTATGTATATTGTAACGCTTACGGCAGACAGGCACTGTGTAAGAGCCGGCGCACCAGAGCAGCGCACCGAGGGAGCGTCTGCATTTATAACTTAGTTTTTAAAATTAGTCAAGCAATATGAAGCATCTCCTTTTACTTTTAAGTCCCTTAAATACATTGAGCACAGCTTTCTCACCACTTAAGATTGCTTTTGATACCATCCTTACACAAAGCAGAAGGGAGATCTTAGTGCCTGAGCATAAAAAGAAAAGGAGCATACTGCAACGCGTGTGAAGTCCATAAATGATATTAATTTTGGAACTTAAACATACAGTATATGGCTGGTCTCGGTACTTTAAAGAAAACATACACACCAGTATTCCATTTCTCCCTAAACATTTTTAGCATCGAAGTCTTTAACTAACGCGATACCGGAGTCAACAAGCATACTTTTAGAATTTGATTAAAAGGGAATATAATATGGAATTGCGTATCTCAAGAAATTAATAACGATATAATTACATTCATGTTGCAAAAGAACTGCAACGGACATAAAAACTCCCTTGCTTTTAACAGAGCGTTCCATAATTTCTAACTACGAAAATGCCAGGTGAAAGGATTTGTAAACATATTTTGTTAAAGCAAGTCAGTTTTTTCCGCAACACATAAAATACATTTTCCCAAGAAAGTTTAGCCTTTGTCA
Source organism: Lepisosteus platostomus (assembly GCF_059453375.1). Lineage (NCBI taxonomy): Eukaryota > Metazoa > Chordata > Actinopteri > Semionotiformes > Lepisosteidae > Lepisosteus > Lepisosteus platostomus. The sequence continues at coordinate 18,535,307 of NC_142623.1, forward strand.
CTAATGAAACCACTAAATAAAGACATAAATATAGAAATCTTAAGATTTGTTTTATTTAATGTTGGTAGCAGGATGAACTGTCAGAGTGTATATTTTGTCGCAGAGTTACTGCAAGATGTTAACAGTGAAAAAGGTATTTAGAAATGAGTTATTTCAAGATGAAAATTTTCAGAATAATTGCAAATCTAGCAGGATAGAGAAAGCACAGAAAACTGGCAGTTAGATTGATCAGATTAGTATGAAAAGTCATTTAGCAAATGGAATGAGAAGAGTGACAAACTAGTATACTTTAGATATTTTTTTCTGAACCAGGGAAAATCTGATCATGTTTCCCTATAACAATAATAAAAAACTTTATTTGATATATCACCATTAAAGGTGGCATCTCAAAGCAATACAGTAGATGTAAAAACAGATAAAAGGACCACAGATTACAAAGTAAATGCATATAAGAAAGACAAGCAGTTAGAGGTGCTACAAAAATTAGAAAATGAAGCAGATACAGACACTAAGTCTTCTGAAAAGAAAGGTTCTGAGGTTAGATTTAAACTGGCCCTGGTGTGTGTGTGTTTGTGTCTGTCTGTCCTGTGATGGACTGGCGCTATGTCCAGGGTGTATTCTGCCTTGTGTCCGGCGCTTACTGGGATAGGCTCCAAATCCTCTGTACTGGATAAAGAGATTAGAAATGGATGGAAGTAAAGGCACTGTGTGGATGGAACTATACGCAGTTTTAGAAACCCACTATGAAATGGCAGCATCTCACTGAGAATAAAACATTTTATAGTGCTGGCTTAAGGAAACAGCCTTTCCACCTCTCTTGCACATCAGTATCCATACCTAGTTATTTAAACAAATTGCCTCTAATTATAAACATCTTAATATGCTGGCTCTGTGGATCCGCATCAGCTATGTTTGCCCATTCCTTCAATTCATGTGCATCCAACACACAGTTCAACGCTAGCAACTACACAAAATCTAAAATATGAGCTCTACTTGCCACTTACAATACCAACAGTACCAGCTAACTTTAGTAGTGACATTTTCATGGATCTTTTTAACAATAAAATTTACAACATCAGACTTCAGACACAATTAAACAGGCCTCAAAAAAGTCTGGTACAAACATTTTCAGCATGGAATAAACCATTACTTTAATGGTATAAACCTTAAATGGATTCATATTCTCAATAAGATTTGATGCTCAGTAACATGACTTAGAAAATGACAGAAGACATACGTATCATGCTTATCCTTCTATTTTTCATAATCGTAAACTCCTTAAGGCAGTTACATTTTCTCTGTTCTGACCTGGAGTTACAGAGAAATTTAAATTCTAATAAGAGATTTGTAATGAGGAAAGTCATACCAATCACTCATACAGTACCAGGATTTGCAATTACAATACAAATACTTTCTTTCTGTATGTGTTTATTTTGCAGTTTGAGTCTATGGCATTCCTTTGGGGGTCTATACTCCAAGGCATGACTTTTTTTATGGGAACATGACATTTTTTTAAAGTCTTTTAATGCAAGCTTCATATAAACCCTTAGCAGTGGTTACTGTCTGGAGCAGGTACTTGAATGGCACAGATTCATTGAATGATTCAATTTCTTTTGAAAATATTTGGGATAATACATATTCCAGAAATCACAGCTGTTGAATTATCCAGCAATTAATTTCTCTCAGGGTGTATTTAACCCCTCATGGATGGCATTGTATGAAATGAGTTTGTAGTTCCCCATTTGCCTCTATTATGAGATGCTGTGGACACTATTTTATACATTTTAGGAGTGTCCATAGGAAGGTATGTTCTAGAAAGAGTGAACTTCTGTTTTGCCATTATTTTTAATAGGGACGTTACATGTTTACACTTGGTGCTCCTACTAGAGGAGAGGATATGATTAATCTAGGCTTATCACAGAAACTGAAACACATCTGGTTGGTGAGTCTACTGTGGGTAAAATGTTACTGGTACCGCATGTTGTAAAGCTCGGTATTTTCTCTCTTGGCCTGACTTTTTTTAATGTCTGAGTGTTAGAATCCATGTTGTTGCTGGTAAGGGAACGGTAGGTGCTGTGATTGACACAGTCAAAGCCTTGTACAGAGATACCATTGTAGCTGTTTGACAGTATTTTAGATGCCCTTTAGTTAAAAGCATGGGAGGAAGTACTGCCAAGGGGAGGGGGGGGAGCAAGGACTTTTTCTTTGAGTTTGTGAGGTTATTTTTTGTTATATTGTGTTTCAGAAAGCAAGAAAATAAAATTTACTGTATGATAAAAAGAGAAAGAGCTGGAGTAGATCCTCAGATCAGTTTGCTACCAGCAATCAAACAAAAAAAATGGAAAGAATTGTCTCCTCCTGATTGGAACCTTTCTTACTGTCTTATAATTTATCAGGCTACCTTTTAATTTCCACTGAGAGAAGGAAGTCACTTGTCATGCAGCTATTTTATTCTTCATTGCACAATATGCTCTAAGTTAGCAAATGAAACATGAACACTTATTGAAATAAATCAAGAATACGATTAACATGAATGTATAAACATCCAAACTATACTTTATCACATTTAATTATTGTTTACATCTTCCGCCTGAGAACAGTCACCCGTTGCTACCCAACGCAGAAACACAGCCACTAACTAGCAAAGAGAGGACATTAGCTAGCCAATATGATAAAGAAATAAATGATTATTTTGTTTATTTCTTTTGCACATTTATTTGAACATTTCCATCGATTGTACAAGCACTTGGAAACTGTCCAATCCCTAGTTCATCAAGCATTTACCGGTCTGGCGCCGGTCTGTGTCTTCTAGGATATAATGCCAGCGAACTCTTGTTTTTATGTCCACTACAACTACGCTGGGCAAACGTTCTGAGGTCAAATTCTTCCAGCACGGGGGTACCTTTAAAGCGGAGACGACGGCACCGACATTCTTTGGCGCGCCTTCTCTTTAAAGCCCTGGCCAAATATGAAGACAGTACGTACAGTTATAATTCAAACGGAATTAAAAACTACACATCCCAGTTACCATGGTGGTGCTTGTGATCATTGCGTTTAACCAACGAAACAGGGCGAAAAATCAGTCACATGACTTTGGGGCAGAGTTTCGAAAGCTTAACCTATCAGCAACAAAGCGAAATTTACACGATAGGCTACCTCAAACTGTCAGTTACACGACTGTGTATGTCGCTTAAGCCACTCCTATTTGGCATTTTAGTTATGGAGGCGAGAAGACGCCCCCCCCCGGGTGTCTGATTTGCCGCCATCTTTAACTGTTCGGTGTCCGAATCGGAGTAGCTACGCGTACGAAGTAAAGTTAATCCCAACTACAAAACATATATTTTTGTGGTAAGAGGGCGCAAAACATCAGTATTTACTGCTATTAATTACTGTACGATTTATAGTTGAAATCTGAGCCTAGATATAAAGTTAGATATAAAGTTAAAATCTCGACAAAGCAATGTAGGAAATACAGAGAAAATAAATCCTTTCTGACATCTAAAATCAGTTTCGATCAAGGTCTCTAAAACGAACAAGAAAAAGAGGATTTTCGGAGGGCAATTCCGCTGTGTTTATACAGAATAAGTGATTTATGAGCAATCTAATTTCTTGTTCGTTTAAAACAGTGAAATGTCAGCTGCAAAAGATCGCACCAGAAACAGCACTCTCTCTGCCTGTCATAGACGTTCAGGAAAGGCTGAATGAAGTCATGTCAAGTACAATAATTCGGTGATCAATAATAACAGTTGTAGGACAGTATATAAGGAGGATAAGGATTTTGAAGTTGACTCGAAATCTGATAGGTAACCAGTGCAAGGACTTGAAAACAGGTGTTATGCATCCCTGATAGGATTCTTGCTGTCATATTCTGAACATATTGAAGATTGCTCAGTGTGGATTTAATTTCCCCAGTGAACAGGATGTGCATTTATTAATTCTAGAAAAAAAGCCTTTCTTGATTTCTCTAGTTCTTAGTTTCTCTAGTTCCCTTTAAAATAAACTATTATTCCAAAATGCAGAGTATTACATGGCCAGTATTTACACATGATATTTGTGATTTAAAGAAATTAACACAAGCAGCTTTTGGAGATTTAAGTGTTGGCTGAGTTATTGCAGGATAAAAGACTAGAGATGTTGGCAAGAAGAAGATAATTTGGGGAAAGCTGAGGAATACACTTATAACAAGAACACTTCCTAATGGGGTTAGGCATACTTTTGATGAAGATGATGAAGTTAACAGACTATATGTTTACATAGATACTGAAATAAGGATTGTATTTTAGATTATGTGTAGTTGCTGGCATTGAACTGTGTGTTGGATGCACATGAATTGAAGGAATGGGCAAACATAGCTGATGCGGATCCACAGAGCCAGCATATTAAGATGTTTATAATTAGAGGCAATTTGTTTAAATAACTAGGTAGGGATACTGATGTGCAAGAGAGGTGGAAAGGCTGTTTCCTTAAGCCAGCACTATAAAATATTGTATTCTCAGTGAGATGCTGCCATTTCATAGTGGGTTTCTAACACTGTGTATAGTTCCATCCACACAGTGCCTTTACTTCCATTTCTAATCTCTTTATCCAGTACAGAGGATTTGGAGCCTATCCCAGTAAGCAACGGACACAAGGCAGAATACACCCTGGACATAGCGCCAGTCCATCACAGGACAGACAGACACAAACACACACCAGGGCCAGTTTTCCCATAAACCAATTAACTTACCAGTATGTTTTGGAGTGCGAGAGGGAGTCATATCACACATATGGAGAAAAACCATGTAACCCAGAGATAACATGTAAACCCCACACACACAGGATGGCAGGAATTGAACCTAGGACCCCAGTGCTGCAAGATAGCAATGCTAACCACTTCGCCACCATTATAAATGGATGGATATCTTAGTTATCTTTCTAGTTCACAGGTTTGCATGCATAGTTTAATTTTGAAAGCCACTGAGACATCAGGTACTACTGTTGTATTTATGAAAAAGAAACAAAACAAAAAACATACTAACAACTGTGCCATCCTACTCCTTAGTTAATACATTTTATTATTCATAAACAGTTAACATTGTTAGCAAAATATTTTGAATTATATTTAACCCTATTTTTTCTTTAGTTTTGTATTTAACTCATTATATGATAGTCAAACTTAATGTATATTTGAACACTGAAAATATATTTTTACAAGATTTTACATTAAGCACTTAAAATTAATATGGTTAATAATAGTAAACTGTAACATGCTGTAACAAGATCGGTTAAACTGCGAAGAAAATGCTTTCAGAGAAAATGTTTCAGGTGTGAAGAACATAGATCTCCAATGCAATTTCAACCAAACCTGTTCCCACACACCCTGCCCCCACTACCATTAGAATATACACAAAGCACTGAAATCTTTCGAGCTAATGATCAGGTGACCCGAGCAAGAGCGAGAGAAACACCAAGGGGTGCGGAACCAGGGAACTATTTACATGGAAAATGGGCGATCTCCCCAGATTGTCCGCCCGTTTCACTGTTACCTGGATACCTCTTTATTTAGAACTCACTAACACTGATTTTTAGTTTAGAAGGATTCAAGTAGGGTTTTAGATGAAAGGCAGCGACCTTAATCAAGCCCAAATCATAATTGAACCCATTCAGAGCCTACATTACATTTTAGCATTTCATTCTGAGCAGAAGACCCTCACACCTGAAGAAGGGGGAGGTGTCTTTCGCTGGAAATCTCGCCTGCTTCTACTTTACGAGTACAACCCACTCTCTGCTGGAGTGCTGGCTGTGACGAATTAAACCGGTTTCACAGGTTTCAATCACAGACCATGTGACATGGGAGTCAGGAAACTAACACACAGCACCACCGGATTTGATAACGCTATAAAAACGCTATAAAATAATGTGACTAGGCACAGAACAAGTTTACAGCACAGTACAATAATAAATGCTGACCATGACTTTAGAAGCATAAATTGCCTTACACTCAATTTAAACACAAGCTGTCTTTAGCCCTCTAAGCTGGTTCATACAGAAATGTAGAGATCCAGGCTCAGAACACACAGCTTCATTAGCGAATACATATGCAGGACAACTAGAGAAGACGTTTTACAGAGGATGGATTTTTAGAAACATCCCATCAGTGACATCACTGAAGTCAACTCCTAGGTACTGTAACTGTCGTGTGGATAGTTTCACAAGAATCAGACAAAGGTTTAAGCATCGCTTGTTCTAGATAAAACTGCAAAAAAAAAACAACAACCCATAATGTACTTCTTTGCGGCTCTGTTTGCCCAAATCATATATTCACAACGTGAAATCTAGAAAATAATATTACGTAACCAAAATCCGCAATATGGAAACATAACCTGTGTAATTGTTGATAGATGATGTACTCGTAACATTTTTTCAAGACGAACTACAACATTTAAAAAATGACTTGTATGTACTTGATATCTCTAATCAATCCACGGGTCCCAGCACAAAACGAAACTAAAACGCATACCGTTTCGCGCTTCTTATTAGTTGCTCAAAAGTAATTTGACCGTATGAAATGCATAATATAAACCTAGAAACATATACGTGAGCAGTACTTAAGCACTGTAGTATCGGTGTTAAGACATACCTCTCAAATACTGTAAATCAAGTTAAAAATATCTCAAGACCGATTCTGGTCATAATGAAACCATGTTTCGTGTATGTTTTCTTTAAAGTACCGAGACCAGCCATATACTGTATGTTTATGTTCCAAAATTAATATCGTTTATGGCCTTCACACGCGTTGCAGTATGCTCCTATTCTTTTTATGCTCAGCTACTAAGATTTCCCTTCAGTGGTAAAATTAGATATGAATATTCAATACTTAAACGGGCACAGTTAAGACATTAAATATACATATACATACTGTATACAGTACAGTTTTCATACGGTAATATGTTTATGTTCCTAAATCAATCTCTTTTATGAGCATGTGAAAGGCATGGTGAATCGATTCTCAAAAATTACTGTACTTTGCATGATTGGAAACAAATGCGTGATTGCGAAATGCTGTGGTGTTACTTTTACAAAGACGGTCAATGAAAAAAAGAATGTTGACCAGGGCAATACTTTGACTTTACACTTACAGCTTGTCCAAGGTCATTCATTATTAATACTATTAGTAATATCTTCGTTAAAGACTGATGGCCACAGCTCAAACATGAGAGGTTGAGCGTTATTAGCTCCACCTTGCGGAAATTCCGGATACTATTATTTTGCTTGTCGTATTATAGGAGAATTTACGGTAACTCACGGTATTTACCGGTAGCTTGCGGTAGACTGCGTACAGCGTACCGCAAAATAATGCGGTATCGCCCGCGCATTTTGAATGGCTGCATCTGTAATGAAATTCATTTAAAAGAGTAAGGTAAAGGGAACATGGGACATTGGTAGAGATATCAGGTGTTGCTGACAAGCACAAATCATATGGAATCAGTATCAGAGTGTTCAAATCCATAATTCTCTTCCATTTAGGAAGATGCTTGCTGGAACGGAACTTCATATACGGTATCAGGACAGCACAGAGGCAAAACATTATTTTTATGCATTTCTGAAGTAAATTATTAACTTGGGTGCATCTAAGCATGATGAGGAAGTTACTTATTCCTAATAAGGATCATGGCAATCTGGAGTTTAGCTCAGAGCCAAAGTGTGCAAGATCGGACTACACCCCGCATGGGACACCAGTCTGTCACAGGTCCTGTCTTTGCAGGGGTAGAGAGGAGACACAAAGCAGGTACCAGTGAGACAGAAAGAAAAGAAGAAGAGTGGAATTATGAACAAGACCACTGTGCAGCATGTTCTAGCTAGACGCATGTATAATCTGAGAAGCTGACCCATCACTGGCCTAAAGCTTTTGTTTCCGCCTGGATTTTAGATATGGTTTTGCCATTTCAGTTTCAGGATCAAGAACAAATCAATCTGAGCCTCACCTTCTGCAGACACGTAGCTATGGACCGGCTCAATCCTGGACACAATCTCAGCGAGGTCCGTGAAGTCTGCCCCAGGGCAAATCTACAGGGTAAGGAAGAACCGTCCTGGAGCTTAATAAACATCAGTTTACAGTATCCGAGGCTGTAGGAAGGAAAACAGCTTTAAATACAATTTCTGATCATACGGTGTACTCACATCCGCCTTCTTGCTCTCGTTGAAATCGGCTGAGCGCCTGTCCTTCAGCATGTTGTCAATGATGTCCCCTCGGCTCCAGGCATCGAACACTACTTTACCATGCTGGTAGCCCACGTCCTGAGAAACGGGGAGAACGGGAGGGATACTCTATTGGGCTAGGAGGTCCAAACAATTTGACGCATTTTGGTGCTTCATGCAGATAGGACCCAATTTCATTTATAACTCTATTGGTGTTAAATGGTGTCAAATTACTCCTATACCCAGAAATCCAATGCATATTCCACTCCCAATTTTCATAAAGAAACAGGTGCTTAAATAAAATGGCTCTGATCCCAATTTTGCTACGTGTACTTCTGAAATCGGACAATTAAAGGACTGAGCGATTTTGTGGCATGCTTGTCAGATAGTCAGGAGCTTCCAATTCAAAGAAGCCACTGCCCTTGAACAGACTATCTGTACTCACGTAGATCTCGTCAAACTTGCCAAAGTCCATGGTCTTAAAGCGGTCGATGGGGGGTCGGATGTACTCGCAGTAGGCACTGTTCTTGACCACCTCCAGCTGCCGGACGCAGGACACGTAGGCCAACCTGGACTGAATCTCAGCCATGTCGGGCACCTGTGGAGCACAGCATGGGAGCAAGGGGACAGTTAGAGGATTGTCTGGGAACAGTCCAACACAAAATGTGCAGGAACCAAGAACATCTGTAGAGCAGGCGTCTGGATTCCATTCTAGTCTTATCATAACATGTTAGAATTCTACGACTGAGATCTATACCTAGCAATATCAGCTTAGACTTGGTCAGGACACTAATGTTGTGGCATCCCTGCAGCAGCACATTGACATTATTCCTCAAAAACATTCTCAATCTGCAAATGCACACTCTCACATGATCTACTGTATTTAAACCATACCCTTTCCTATACAGCAGTCACAATATGTGGGATTGATTTAAAATGAAACATCATGTTTCCCCAACCAGCAGCATACTACAGCCTGTCTAACCAGGTGTTATGGATTTTTGTCTAGGTAGGTTTGGTCATTTGGTCGTTTGCAAATGCCTTGCCCTACTTTGAAGTAGAAGAATCCTTTGAAGTTAACCTGCCTGTGAAAACCCCAAGCAGCTGTGAAACTGGTGGCAACAATAGTATAATAACAACAATAACAATAGCAGACTGGTGCAGACACATTACTTGCAATTCATTTCTTGCTCTTTTTATTAAACAGCTGGCATGGCCAAACAAAGGAAGGCCCGTAAAAAAAAGAAACGGGAAAACCAACTAACTCTTTCTTGGCTTACTTTTACTTTTTCCGCCCAGGGGTTAATGCGTTTCCACAGCAGCCACCAGCCAGACAGGCAGTCCCCGTAGTTGCACAGGTCCGTCTCGTCCTGGCTCCCCACATCGATGGCAATCACCGTTTTGGCGCCCATGTTCCTGGCCATATCGGCTGTGGCGGACATAGTAGTGAAAAAAGAAACCGTGAATATAAAAAAGGCCAAGCGCTGGGCCTTTTATTGGGAAACCACTCTGCCAACAGCTATTTTACTGGACACTTCTCAGTTTCTTATCTTGAGCTGGGATTCAGAAACGTGTTTGCAAGGTGTGCGTCCCTTGATCTTGCCCATCCCATCTGTGGGCTGCTCTAGCAATGTCCTTAAAAGGATGACATCAGCTGATCAGGGAAAAATTGATTTATAGCAGAATAGCAGAGTAGTCCCAGTAAAGAGGCCAAGCAAGACCAGGATCCAAGAGATTGAGAAGACTTGTGAATCCAGGTGGCAAAGCCAGGAAAGTAAGCCTACAGTTTCAGCATGGCATTTATACCTGTGGTGAAAAAGCCAGCAATGCAATGAGCTTCAGAAGCAGCTGTCATCACAGGACTGGGGTTTTAAGTCCGTTTGGAAGAGGCAAGCATTTTCACCAACTTATCCTTGGGGCTGTACCTCGCTCATTGATTATTGCAACCCGTAAACGAGTGCAGTTCAGGAATCTTTCTGGCTCAGCTAATCACAAATGTCAACTAAGTCATGATTCACATTTAACATCATTCACTACGCCATTTATGATTTAGGTACATTAATCGATAATGCCTGTGATAAAACTGTAGTCTTAATGGTACCAGTTGTAGGATGGTGTGTGAGAAATCTCCAACCACGTTTATCAAACTGTCTTCCATAATGGTCGTCTGGAATTTGAGCAGTACGCTTATATTTAGAATTTGAATTGCTTTTTGTTTCAGAGACCCCACTGAAACTGAACCTTTAAAATGTACTGTATTTCAATATAATCAGCTCAACAAAAGGTTAATACACAGCAATTAAATAGGTTTTGGAAAAGCATCAAATCAGATATGAGTTCAGGATTCTGACAAGTAATTGTCTTTGGATGTTACACTGAGATGTTTATAAGAGCCCTTTAAACATATACAAATCATAAACATCATTATTGAAAATCCTATTCACTGTTTCTATGACTAAAACACTGATTGTCAAAAATCTGGGTGTATCCATTCTTTGGAAACCTCAGCCTGAATGCTATTATTTTGAAAATGCTACCAGTGTACTTCAAAATAATTTGTACTGCACTATTTTAAAATTTGGAATTTACCAATTTATTATGCTGTATATACATGCTATTTGGAAATGACAGGTGCTCAAAGAATTGGCTCTCTGACACCAATTCCTATGCTGCAGAGGGCGAATATGGACGTTCTGATATTCTCCCGCGACATGCCCACCCTTCAGAGCCAATGAGGTTTTGACATGCAACAACCTCCAGTACTTAACAGCAGAGAGGATTCTGATTGAAGGAGCAGCTTGTCTGTCGCTGATATCACAAGTCCACAGATGCCCAGCAAGTCCCAGAAACTGCTATTGTGCAGACTGCTGAGAGGCTCCTGCCCTATAACACTCACTTTAATCTAGTGGCACTCTTCACTCTAGTGCACTACCACTTGAGGAATCCAAGTCACATGGGCATGGCTTAAACCAGGGATGTCTGGTCAGAGGGCTCTGTTGGTGCTTTCCAGTACTTAAATTAGCATAAATGATTGGATGGATTATCTAGACCAGAGCTCAGCAATGCATTTTAAATAGCACAGCACAAGAAAAACAAAATTCCAAATGCTTTCTGTTTGTTAAACGCAGTGTGGAAATTTCCCCAGAGGCAACACAATAATACTTCTAAACAAGCCGCACGCACCTAAATTTGTTTAGGCTCAGGTGGCTTCAGTAGATGGGGAAATATGACGTTTTCTGCACATCAATTTGGGTCAAAACTTTTACTTCTGTACTCTTTAGAAGAATCCCATAGGTTCTGTTTGCACACATTAAGTACAGTGCCGATCAAATTTAAAAAGCTTCACACAACACTGTCCAAAGAGGGCTCTATTCAAGACTCACTAGATATTGTACTTATACGATATGTAAGTGACAGTGTGTGCGGAATACCCAGATTTCCCACATTGGTACAAATTAATTCCATCCTAATAATTGTGTTTTTCTCGCTGCAAAGCCAAACAAACTTTTCGACCCATGTTCGTTTCGCTATAAACAGACATCAGGGTAACTCGGACCCTAGAGGCAACACAGAAATGCAGGAAAGTTCGCAGGGAAATAAAATAAAGCTAGAGCACAAAAAGAGTGGATCAAGGTAATTTGAGATACAAGTTACAAGGAAAAAGAACAAAACACCTTTTTGTGCTTCACTTACAAAAATTAATTTCAAGTCAATGCTAGCGGGTATTTTTCCTATAAACATAAACTGTATTACCTCAAAACCATCTATCACAGGTTTAAGGGTGTGCCAAATTTCCATTCTGACAGTGCCTTTAATGTTAGGGAATGTTTCAAAATGTCTTTACAGTGTTTTCATTCTCAACAAGATTTCAAATAGCTCTGGTACGCTCAACACCAGGTCATCCGATAGCATTGACTGTACGCACCATGCTTGATCCTGCTAGTGCATGAATCATGTCAGAGCATGAAATATCTTTTACATCAAGTGTCTATTTCAGTCAAATCCTTGTGTGACTACATGCCGGTTTCCATTTGCCCTTTGAGTTCAGCCAGACTGAGAAAAACACTTTTTTTGGTATGGGGGAAGAACTCATTTTAATGTAGAACCAAGCAGGTGTTTGTCATTGTTCTCTTTGCTCTGTTCTCTTATTTTCTAAGGCACTGATATTTCACACAAGTCCAGTACCTGGTAAGGAAACAAACACGGAAGGAATATCCGATTTGAAATCGGTAATTGTAAATGTATACCTTTCTTCATCCATACATTTTCATTTCTGACCTGATAGTCAGGGACAGTTGTAGTCCTGTACAACATAGGATCTGATACAAGTATTCAAAATCCTCAAGGTACAGGATAGCTTTTGAATGAACAGGGGAACACGAACCATAGAGTGGAACCTACATTGCCGTGCACTTTAAATCACGAACAGGAGGCAGTTCTTTATGTAATTAGCCACTCCCAATCAAAGGGGCTAGGATAGGCTGTTCTTATATTCGTACATCGAGACTTTGGGCTTGTGAGTTCAGAATGTATAAAGAACATCAGTCACGCATGTAAAAAGATGCTAAATGTCCTGAAATTTAATCAATCAGGACCTGATGGCCCTCCAGAGCAGATGGAAAGGAAGCATGTTAAACTGTCCAACCCTGCTGGCTGTAAAAATGGTCATACTCACCCCTGGCCAGTGCTAATGCCCGGCCCAAAACTTTTCACCTTACCCCGGACTCGGGCTGGACCCGGGCTGGGTGAGGGTCCCCTTACTTGCCTGGCAGGTTGTTGATGTAGCCGCCATCCATGAGCAAGTTGCCATCTTTGGGGTCGCAAAGTGGAGGCAGGTACCCGGAAAGGGTCATGCTAGCCCGCACATAGCGCCACAGTGAGCCTGGCACACACCGGAGGGGAGGGACACATTTCAATCAGTCCACACAAAACACGAACCACTGCCCTTAGGCTGCTTCCTGCTGCCTCCTCCCTTCACCCCCTGGGCCGTGCGTGCATGCCAGAGTCGGGGGAGGTGGCCAAAGGGGTGACAGACTCTGGAGAGGCAGGAGGAGACACCCCAATCTCTAACCCCATTGTCAGGATGGGCTGCACAGCATCTCTGGATTTCTGCACCTGCAGAGACAATCCAGCAGCAATAGCCCACCGCACAGGATTCTTTTGACAACACTTAATGGGAGATCAGGAACGTATAATGCACAGCCAAAGGAGTATGGATAGGTCACTTGATATACAGTAGATGGGGCCGGACTTCACACTGGGCTGGCAGCATCATAAAGCAATGCAACAGTTTAAATAAATTTCTGTTCCACTGCATTCTAAAGAAATAATTTTGTAATTCTTTGGAAATCATGGGCTATAGGGCCACAGTTATCTAACTATAGCACAAGGCAGTCTTTGATCTTGTAAATGAGCCTTTAAAAGTGGGTAAGCAAACACATGAGTCTAACGAGCTATGGCTGTAAGTTGTAAGGTGCTGTGCAGGCACCCAACAAAGGGGTTTGGGATCTCTCAGTGAACACGTTGGGGCAGCCAGCCAGTCCAGGTCCTGCCCTCCTTGACTCTACCACTAGAGGGCAGGAGACTAGACGAGACATGGGTTGGAAGGAGACTGGCTCCTGACACAGGTGCTCATGGGATGCAGTTGGGTGGGCTTGGAGGGTGACAGAACAAAGCGAGGCACTTGTGTGGTTTTCTGGGGGGCAATAAAAAAGCTGTACAGAGTTAAATATCAAACAGAATTAGAAATAATCATGTTTTTGAAAGATTTTGGTGGGATTACATATGATACTCTTCTTTTGCGTAGCATCCAGAACATACACAGCTCCTTGAGAAGGTGAAGGACACAAAAAAAATGCAAAAAAAGCAAGCGAAGCAAGTGGCAAAACTTCCGAGAAAAAGCGGAAAAAAAAGGTTGTTGTGGTGTTTGGAGAAAAAGCTTGCTGCCACACAGAAAGAGCTTCCAGGCTTTCCTCATTGCTGGGAGAGAGCAACTTGTTGAAAAAAACAAAAACAATGAAAAGTTGCAAGCAACGGTGCTTGAAAAATAAAAATAAATAACCAAACCTAAGACTACCTCAAGCTGAATGCCAGGATTCAGGAGGGGCACGAGGAGATACCCCGATCTCTAACCCTGTCATCAAGACCGGCTACACAGTATCCCAAGATTTCTGCACGTGCAGAAGCAATCCAGCTGTAAGAGCCCACCCTAAAGGGTCATTTTCACAAGTTTTACCAAGGCACTACTATTAAAAAAAGGAATATATAATGCACACCCAAAGAGTGGATAAGTCACCTGATATTAATGAGGCTGGACTTCACACAGGGGATGATGGCATCATAAAGCAATCTGACAGTGTAAAGCAGTTTCTTTTCCACTGACCATGCCAGGAAATGTGCCAGTGTCACACAAGATTCGCCACCAGGCCCATAAAACGCCAAAGTGCATACCGTCACACAGTTTTGCCAAAATAGCTAGCTGGGTACAGCTGCAAACAAAGCTGTTACAACCAACAGCGAACCACAGAAAAAGAATCAAGGGAAAATAACAGAAAAATTTATGGAATACAGGCGGTATCTTACGGCCCATTTAAAAACAAAAAGAATGCTGCTTTCAAAAAGCGAAAGCTCCAAAGACACGGCATTCACATCTCCTTTAACAGATGATATACACGCATATACAGAAAAATGAACAGACTCCCACTTCTTGTACCAGACAAGTGCACCACACGAAATGAAAACAGAACTGAACCATGCATCTCCGACCCATGGATGACTACCTGCATGACTGAGCGAGCCTAGTCCAAAATTTGAGTCACCAATTCAAGTGGAGAAGTTTGGGACAGATTTTGGGAAAAACAATTTTGAGAAATGGTGTTTCCTTCCAAACCATGGGTTCCCAATGTCCAGCCGGTCAGGCACGTGGCGAAAAGGGTGCAGGGAAAGAGAAAGAACAGGACACTTTGAGGGAGAGGGTGAGGTTCAAGAGGTTCCTTGGAGGGGAGGGGGGGCTCGATTCTGACCTGGGACATTGTTTACATAGCAGCCATCCACAAGCAAGTGACCATCCTTGGGGTCGCAGAGAGGAGGTAAATAGGGGGTGTAGGATGCACTCGCTCTGACATAGCGCCAGACACAGCCTGTCGAATGAAGGTGAAGAGTAAATAAAAAATGGACAGCCACAGAGCAAGAGACCAAGATAGGGAAGGAGGGGGAGAGGACAAAGGAAAGGGAAAGGGTGGAAAAGAGCAGGGAAAAGCACAGCAAGAGCTTCCCGAATTGCAGCATTCTGGATCACGAGGACAATACACGTTTCAATCAACAACCCCTCAACTTGCATAGTAGCCATGCACACTAGATCTACAGTGCTGTAATCTTCGGATTGCAGGCTTTCGCCAGTTAATGCTGTAAACTGCGACAGAGCACAGCCGAACTGGCTACCAGGAGGCAACAGCACCTCACACTGACACTCCCCTGTCGACCAGCCTAAGGATCCACTGTTGCGCGTGTGGAACAATACCAGAAATACAGAAACGTGAACAATTACATCCCTCTCCTCCCTACTATTCATGAGCCTGGCACTAAACAAATGGATTACAACTACAAAAAAGTCAATTTTTATCCCTGTGGGATGAATATGCTTAAGAATAATACTGTATGGAATTAATAACAACCTTTCTTGCCGATTTCCTTCCCCAAAATGAATAAAAAGAGACCCCTTAATAATCAGCAGTGCTGTAGTTTTACAGATGTGACTATAGAATGAGAGAGTGAGGCTTAGTGTTAGTCCCATTAAAAGACAGACAGAGGGCAGAAGGACCCCACACAGATGCTAATCCACAGAGGCTAACCCCTCCTCCTCACCATGCAAGATCAGAGTACATCTACTGTTAGAGCAAGAGACAAATCTCTACAAGCATGAAAAAAGCATAGTCTCTAGTTTCGAACAAAGGATCTTTCAGGTTATCCAATCTGACATAATCACTAGGATCTAATGCAATCTCTAGGAAGAAAAGAAGAATGTGTGTGCAGAGGGATGACTTTCATGCACTGAAGAACTGATACCAGTTTAAAATGGAATAAAACAGAAAGCTGTTGACTCTGGCGCCCTCAAGATACTCAATATGCAACATGGAGGCTGCAGTTCAGGTCAGTAACCGCTGGCTAGTCCCGTTAGCTGGGGATCCTTATATGCCGTGGTATAATGATGGACAAGACTAATTACTACAGGGGTGCTTTCTAGTAATGATTCCAAGTTATGTTTTAAAGTGTAATCAGATCTCCTCCAAAACATCAAATGAACAGCCTCAGCACCTGAAAGCCAGACACATCGCTACAGCAAATGTTAAGCAAGACAGGCTGAATTCAAACCTGTTCAGGTCAACATGCTCATTTTAAGCCTGGAGGACTCCTTGCACATAATATCAACCTTATGCTTTTGTTAAAACTAAATTAACACAATGGAGGATATACCACCTCTGTATACCCAACTACACACATCAGGGTAGGGGAGATGATCTCAAAAGAAAGAAGATTCCAAAGAATGGAGAAGTTTGTGTGAGTTTCCAGATTCTACGTTCTGCAATAAAGGAAAGTATCTTTGATTATTTTTAAAGATATCTTTGCAATTTCCTTGCCTGTACAGCATACTCTAACTATGCCCCCCTTGAAATACTTTTAGTGGAGTAAAATCCAATTAGAATCTACATCAGTTAGTCAGCATGATGGGTTTTAGGGTTGAAAAGCAGTGCTAAAAACAAGCTCTTCAAAATATTAAATTAAATGTTCATAACCACAGCTTTTGACACAAGCAGATTTAGTAGATCTCTCCAGTAGAAGTCCAGGATTCACTTGAAATCCACCCACAGTAATCTGGGATGGGGAACATTGACTATATTCATGAATACAAATGCTGTGCCTCTAATTAATTTCTATTTGTATTGAAGGATGTATTTTGATAACAATGTTAATCATAACCACATGCAACATCACACATAATCTGAATTAACACCAGAGATTTTCAGACCACAATTCAACACCAAAGTTGCAAGATGTTGTGAAAATCAAACATGGGCAATGCCAGAAGTTGACTCCAGCATACACGCAAATTGGGTGTGCAGGACTGTTATAATACTCTAACCTGCAGTATTATGAATGCCATAGAGGTATTGCAGGTGATGAACCACAAACCCAAAGCAAAAGATCAAACCCAATTCCAGGGACTAAACAACAGAAATAGGAGAGACCTCACTCAGACAGGCGTGCCATTGGTTAGTGTCCATGCAGTTAGAGCTTCACCATGCAGCTGGACTACAGTATATAATGGCTGTAACAACTGATTTATCAAACCAACTACTGCTACTGCTTTTTCTCCAAATAGCAGGCGAGAGCAATATCCCCAACAGGATGACATTCCAAAGCTGTGTGCCCAAGTTCCTGAACTACTGTACGTTTCCAAAGCTGAATCTCAGAGGAAACTACGCTCCTTCTTTTTTTCTTTTCTTCGTCTCCCATAAGAAATTGACCTTGCAATAGCTCCCGCAAAATGGGAGAATGCTACAGAGAAAAAGGTTTAGGGAAATCCCATGCTAGTTTATGTTAAGCAGTTATTGTGCAGTTAGGAGCCTTTCATTCTAAGTCTGCCAACTGACTGACTGTCCCAACACATCTTACACATCGCTGTCGCTGTGAGGGGGGTGTCATGGCCTTACGGACAGCTCTGTGGGACAGAAACACACTTTCCCTCATCCCTGTCTCCCTCCCAGCTTCTTGGCAGTCTTATGAGAAGACTACTGGAGCTGTCACTTTGACACAGAGCCACAGGAAAACATATTACAGATGCCACCAGTATTTAAAAACTTGTGCCGTTATCATAGAACTTTATTTTCATGCATTGTTGGGGAAAAAGCAGTCTGTAGTCTGTAAGTTTGAAGCCAGAGCATTAACAAGACTCCAGGGGTCATTTCAGACTGTCAGAATTGCTGCTTTACTTCTCAGCATGATTTAAGCATTACAATATTTTTTTTTCTTAGTGAACAGACTAATCCTGCAGGAAAAGTTAATTGATAAAGAAAGAAGAGTCAAGGAGATGGATGTCCGTTTCCTGGAGAAAATCCAAATAGAGCCTATGTGCAACAATGACACATTATGTGTCTTAGACTGTCTGCATTATTAGGCGGTTCCGTTATACAACAAGAACAGAAAGAAAATGTGTACACTAAGAATATACAGTAAACTAACTTAACAGGACAAGCTACAGGCAGAAAATTAAATACCTGTAGAGGGTAGGAAGACAATTATGCCAATTTTCTTTGATTGTGAGAAATCAAATTGGAAAAACATGCTGGTCCTTTTGAACCCTGGAGCCAAATGTTAACATTAAACAAAGCAAAGATTAAATTAGTCATACAGCACTTCAAACCGGCTTAAAGATCAACACAGTTAAGAATGAATTAAGGGGAATTAACCCCCATCCCTTTAACTGGCAAAAACAGTAACAGTATGTCTGGGGTTATAAAATGTACCAGGACGTTTGATTGGGTTGTTGCAACATTCCAAAGTTTCAATATTAAAATTTAGCCTTACATTCTGTTCATTTTCTTGCTTGATTCCTCGGAATGTAAATGCATAATCTGCTCTACCTGGAAGATGTAAGCATGTCTCACCTAAACGTAACTGACTTACTTGCTATTAAAAATACTGCAGTGTGGCACATGAAGTCACAGCTAACATTCCTCCTCTGCTGTCCATTTTACTAAAACTGTGAGGTTCCCAGGAATCGGGTCAGTAGAACCCCGTACAGTACAGAAGCAAGTCTGCAACTGAGTCCTGGGTAGCGATCCAGAGGGAGAAGACTCTGCCGAATGCGTACAGAACACAGGTCCGCTGACTCACCATCTTTGTGGACACGCATTGCTGAAGCCGTGATATCGGTTGTCACGTTGAAGTAAGGCAGCCACAAATCCTTGGGGAGAGAGACAAACAACTACAGAAACAGCCTGATACACACACCATTGCTGAAGGATTATATTTATACAGTACCACGATTAAGCTCGCTGTTGTGGTTTTACAGTGTGAGAAAAAGTTTGGGAACCCTTAGGACTTATCTGGATTTCTGCATGAATGGCTCCTAAAATGTGATTTGATCTTCAAAGTCATAATAGTCAAGTCATAATAAATAAAGACAGTCTTATTTAACAAACAACACACACATTTTACATTGCCATATCTGTATAGAACAAATGGTTTAAACAATCAAGGTCACTGATGGAAAAAGCCATTCTTGCAGAAATCCAGATAATTCCAAACGGCTCAAAAATGTTTTCTCACAAATGTAACTGATAATTATCGTACTATCTCACCCCAAGGCAATGAAGACCTCCCTATTAAATGGTTTACTTTTTAAAACCAATCTATGTCCATGTTGACCAGACATATTAATTCAGGTCAGTCCTGTGCTACAGCTTTAAGAAAATATCTTTCAACGTGTGGACAATTTACAAAGATTGCTGAGCAATTGATGTTGTCCTTGTTGCTGCCCTGTTGTCCTTGTTGCAATAGAAGATATTATAAACCTCAGTAATGTATAAATGAGAATGGATAAGAAACACAAATAAGAAAGTTTTTGTATATGTGGAACAATTTAAGTGAATACATTTAAAGGAAAGACTGAACGTTTTGCCAAAAACTACATTGTATTTTTTGTTTTTTCTGAGAAAAAGTTTCTTGGAGCACATGGAAGTTAACAATTTAGGTGCATATTACTATTATTTGCTAACAGCGGTTATGAACCTTTAATGAAAGACGTGCAGTGAGTTCAAAAAGCGACACACTTTACAGTTTTAATATTCTGATTCTGAATGTACAGGTACTACAATAACCAGCAAATTAGTGGCAATTCGCTATGGGAGCTGAAGATTTTAATCATCCAAAATACACAATGTTACAAAATGGTGATAATACCTTAAAAAAGCATCTTACAAATGAAGAAAAAACAAACAATTCCAGCCCTATTTACAGTATAACACAGGCACAACAAAGCTACTCTTATCTGGAGCTCTCAGTGCAGAATCCAGTCTGCCGGCCTTAAGACTCACTTTTTTTTCAATTTCTGAATGAGGTGTACCTGTGCTGGCAGTGTTCCCTAGTGTAAGAGTACAGAGCTGAGCACAGCTCTTGCAGAGCTGGTCATCCCTTTCTGAGAGGGGCCTGACAGCCACAGCACTTTGCTGGAAGAGGGGCAGCTGCGTAGCTCAGTGGACATACAGTACCTCTATCTGCTTGTCCTCAAACACCTTGGAGATGCTGGTGTTGAACGCAGACCCTGAGAACATGGAGGTGATAGGATAGGTGAGGTCCAGCACAGTCTTAAACACCGAGTTCATGGACTAGGAGAAGAAAAGAAACAGTGAAGAACTCATTATTCTATAGCCACTGCATTAAAAACCAAGGTAGTAGTATAGAAAAACATATCCAGCCATGTTGCTGAAGCCAGTAACTTAATTTCTTTGAAAGAACATGACCAAACAATACCCTTGGAGTTATTAACTACTATCGAAGATGTGTTAGATGGCTACTCTTGTTTGTAACCTTTCTTACACTCTTATTCTTAGTCAAACAACTGGGGTGTTTTTTTTCTTTAAAAAATCAAGTACACATTTATGGTTACAACTCAATGGGAACTAAACTCCAAATCCAATTACGAGTCAATTCGGTTTGTTTTGTTTTAATAAGATTCTGACCGATAGTGTCTTACGTGAAGACTGAAGCATGTTCTGAGTCTCAGCACTCGGTGACCCACCTTGGACCACTCTCGCGCCCTCTGTTTGGTGCGTACTGCGCTACGCTCTTCGGCATACAGCGCCCCGATGAAGGAGCCAATGGATGTTCCACCCACAATGTCTATGGGGATGCCGGCCTCCTCCATGGCCTTAATCACCCCCACGTGAGAACAGCCCCTGCAAATCACAAGTCAGCATGTTACTGTCAGACTCCAGGTTTGCATCCTGTATATGGCCCGTTTTGACTCTACACCTCTTATTTTTCACCCGTGGCTTTCCATGGGTCATGGTAAAGGCCCAAGCCTGCCCCAAGAGGGTTTCTTAAAGCGTCTCTGAGGCTCAGTTAAAAAATTGCCATCAGTCAACTTCTGCCACATTTAACAAGCATATTCAAATATGTAGTCTCATTCTTCCTGAAGACCGTTGCACTCAGTAACACTAAAGGTACATGACTTATGTTCCTTTTTACAACAGAAAACTGTGCAGCACTGCGTTAAATTTCGTGTTCTTTTGTTATTTGGTGTATTTATGTTGATTTGCTCGGTGTATTAAGTGCATCCATGAAATATTCACAGAACAGGCAAAGTTTGTAGTAACTTATTTTTTCTAATGGACTTTAGAGAATGCCTGCACTTTCCCTATTAATGTACTGTATGGCACAAATACTTTGCTGTCCAAATAATATTTCATGGCACATCAAAATGAGTCAACTCATTTAATGAACTGCACTAAATTAGAAACTCCAATCCCCTGCTCTTCTGCCATAACAGATCTGACCGAGAGGACTAAAGACAAATGTTCTGCTCACTTACAATTTATTGGGGAGATCAGTGCTCTTATTTTTGACTTGTCCCACTACAACTGTTTGCGGTCTCTTCAGAAAGCAGTCCAGCACTACTAAGGAAGTTGGGATTCGTATTAGGGCTGCAGAGGCTTCATCAAGTTTCCTTCCTAGCACTGTGCAATGCTTCTCTTCCCCCCACAACACTTCCTGCGACGCTTTTTCTCAAGCTGTTGAGGGATTTGGTCACGTTACTGCAATGGCCAATCAGATACCTGGCGCCCCCTCCTCCTAGGACCAGCGCAATGCTGTTTCCTGTCAAAACCCTGGCCAACCGGGAGAAATCGCTGTACCGGTCCACCGTCTTTTCAAACACCTTCTCGTACATCTCCCTCTGTCAACACAACACACAGAACAGCACACAGAGTCAATAGGCACTGCCTATACTTCCTCTTTGCAAAATGCTATCCCAAGTATAAACCCATTCATATGCTCATAGTATGTAATGATTACCAATGCTTTTCAAACCTGGGAGAAGTCTGATCTTCTGTCTGTCACTACACATGTAAATTCGCACTAGTGCAAATAACAGAATTTTTTAAGTATCATTTTCAAGAGATGTCTATTTGTGCAAAAGTGACTCCAGATGCTGACTCAGGAACATCAGGTAACTGGTGCAAGCATTGGCCAAGAGTCCAGATCCTTGCTGTGCCAACCATGATATGGACAAAAGAGCAGACTGGCAGTTCTGTTAGTGGGCGTGGTGCCCTTACCAGCCTGGTGGGGCTGCGTCGAGAGAAGACACGACGAGGGCACTTGAGGTGGAGGTGCCCGGAGCACCAGCTGCGCATGTTGAGCCATTCGACGGTGCGTGCCGGGCCGGGCCCATCCTCCTTGTGCAGGAGAACGAGCTGCTTGAGGGCTCGGACTGCAGTGTTCTCCAGCATCTGCTCCAGCTGAGAGACAGGGAGAAGAGAGAGAGAGAGATCAGGGATCAAAGAAAGGCATCTGAAGCGAAGAGGTGACTCATATTCGCTCGTAGCTGTCCAGGGAGCGAGAGCAAGGCAGTGAGAAATAGACTGAGCACACGGACAGGAAGAGTTGAGGGGGATGGGAGAGAGACTATCTGCCTGCCCCATCCCAAGACCAGCACTAACAATTTCAGAGAATAAGGTAGTGCTTGGAGACTTTGGACAAAGGATGCAGAAAGAGACAGGAAGTAGTAAGAGACTGGAATGAAGTGAAAGAGCACAA
This sequence comes from Lepisosteus platostomus, assembly GCF_059453375.1. Taxonomy (NCBI): domain Eukaryota; kingdom Metazoa; phylum Chordata; class Actinopteri; order Semionotiformes; family Lepisosteidae; genus Lepisosteus; species Lepisosteus platostomus. Next base: position 18,558,299 of record NC_142623.1, read on the forward strand.
CTACAAAAATATTAGCGACCTGAGTGCTCATCCTCACTCAAATGATCACATCCTTTTGGTGACAGTTAATCTATAGGTGGCCTAATGGGTAGGAGACCTACTTCCATCACCTTTCTTGCCCAGGGCCCTTCCCAGATGTCCTATGGAATCCTATGGAATCCCAATCCTCTGGAAACCCACAGATGATACAGTTCAATCTCACACACCCATAGTGTCACCGCAGCCTCGGCTAAAGAAAGAGCATGTAGAGATTGGGTGCAAAGTGTTTCATCAAGGCTCTAAAAACATGGCTCAGCCTGTTCAAACTGGTATTGTGGCTCACAAAGGCCCAACCATTATTCTCTGGGGTTCCTGATGGTCCAACACTAAACGTAGGTACAGTATGTACAACCACACACATGCACAAGTACACCGAAGAGAAGGGTGTTTTACCTCTCCCAGAGTGGGCTCCTGGTCACCCAGCCCAATAATGAGGATGCAGTCAGCTTGTCGAATGCAGCGCTGGGTCCAGGGGGTCATGGTGCTGTCAGTCTGGTACAGCACGATGCGGTTAATATCCTCCTGCTGGGCCAGCCAGCCTGACAGACGGTACTCATGAATACTACAGAGACAACGCAAGAGCAGGGTCAATGAAAAGGAGCCAGAGAAAAGTCACAAAGTGAGATTTAAACATTTGCTGGTCAGTTCCTTTTAAACTTCAAAATTTCTCTCCACATGGGCCACTTTCCCTCCACAAATAGGCCACTATTGTTTAACCAGTCTTTCCGCTAGAGCTCAGTCTTTCTGCTAGAAACATGAGTCCATAGCATCACATCTCAATGACTATCAAAGCTGAGATCAGACCACACACTTATGTTCAAGAACACACACGACCACTGACCACTCACCTATCCAAAGCTGAAGCTCCCAGGCGCTCTCGGATGATGTCACTGGTTAAGAGGAGGGTGGGACCTGAAAAAAAAAATTAAAAACATTAATTGAAGACATTCCTTTATTCTCTTTCTCACTGACTTTATCACATAAACTAGCACCAGGGGCAGGTGATCAAGTGAGTACAGTCTGGCTGGGATCCTTATTACATGTTCTTTTGGTTTCTTCTGACAAACCCCTTTGATTTAGCGTTCTCTAGCCTCAAATATCTCCATTTTCCATCTTCTATTACTCCATCTTCTCTTCTGTCCTGTTGGGCTGAGTTGCAACCGTGTCAACCACAGTTCTCCTTGCACCAGAGAGGAACAAGACGTACCAATGGCATTGAGGGCATGACTCAGCTCCAGGTTAAAGGCATTGACTGGCACGTCATCGCAGATGGGCAACACTGCCACAGTGGACAGATTGCTGGCAGGGTTGGTAACGTCGTGGCTGGTGCCCACTGCGGATAATCCCAAAGCCGAACCTGAGAGAAAGAAGGGCTCCTTAATGCATGCTGTCTTTTCCCTTCAGGGCGAGTGCTTTCATTGTGCTTGAGAACATAATAAAGGTTTTAAATAAAAGGAGGCCATTCAGCCTATCTAGACCATTTAGACCTTAGTAGCTATTCCAGACTAATAATGTCTAGGCTGAACCTAGCCAACACCAAATCCTGATCAAGTAACAAGTGTACTGCAACACAAAACTGTCCAATGACAGACCAAGCCAAGCTTCATGTTCCTCAAAATGATATTAAGCTTCCATGACTGACCAGATAAAGGGCCTCGAACTTGCTGGAGGTTCCCCAAAATCTTCTGTCCCAACAAGTGGATCAGTCTGGTCACAACCTGAAAGAGTGGAAGATCATGGTCAATAATGAGTGGTAATTCATTATTTCTAGGCTTCAGCACAGCAATACAAACCCAATGAGAATGGGAAACAAAACACATGAATTTAGAATTTCACTTGGACTATAATGATCTAAGCATGAACAGTAAGAGAATCCAACAGAATGCACAAAAGATGTTTTGTAACAAAAGGAAACTTCATATTATCTCAAGTTTGTCTTCTAAATCTCCTCGGGGGTTTAAAACACCAATAACCGCTCTCCATGCTTGCCAATACCCACTGACCTGTGGGTACCTCCTCTTAATGTTGTTGAGGGTGCCCTCAGGCAGCTTCACCAGTTCAGTGTCACGGACTGCATGGACAGTGGTGGCTCGAGGCTGCCTGGTCAGTGCCTCCACCTGGAACAAGATAAGACAGTAACTGGGTGTCTATGCCAGGCACTTCAAAACACAACTGTAACTCCCACTCAGCTCACTGTGATCCAAACCCACTGTCTTCAGCATCCAAACATTCATGATCAGCTGCACAGGAGGCCTGAATCATGTCCATGGGATATTCATATAGAGTTCAGATTTTAAATTCAACATTCTCCACCATGCTTCTCCACCTTCTTTGCAGCCATGTTAAATATTACATTCTTGCTGATCAGCGACAGACAATTCTTGTTCTGAAAAAAAATAGGTCTTCATTCTACCTTGGGCCTCTGAATCTTCAATCTAATCAGTAAGTATCACCACCAAGCACCCCCGAGATCCCATTTCCAGCTGAGCCATTGCGGTCTGTTGGTGTATAAAATGTGTTGTTGTCCTCACCACTCCTATGAGATCCCCTCTTCCATACTCTCCCACCAACTCCTTCTTGCCATTGGCCTTGCGGATGACCGAGCGGAGACGTCCGTTCAGGACAATGTAGGTGCAATCTGACTGGTCCCCCTGCCTGGAGTGGATGGACACAAGGGGCAAGGAATAAGCAGGAGTCATCACATCCACACTACTAGGCAGGATACAGTGTGAGAGAATAGTGAATCCAGATAAAATGGAGATTCCTGTCTGGACTACATTCCCCAGAATGCTGTGGGGAATGAGCTGCTGCCCCACGTTACCTGACCAGGTGACACAAGGCAATTGGTCGGGGGACAATGTGTCCTCCTTGTTGTCTTCTAACATCAGCCACCATTTGACATCTGAGAACAGACGACAAATTCTCTGCCATGCAAGCTGTACCAAAGAAGGAAAGGGAAGGAAGCTACAGACTAACAAATTGAGTGGAACTAAGGAACTGTGAGGTTTGAGATTTTGGAAGAGTCTCAGAGAGGGATCGTTCTAGAAAACTGGAAAGAAGCTTGCCTGTCCAGTTTTGATAGGGGCAGAACAATGTGGTTAGGAACTCAAAGAAGAGCTAGGCCTTTATTTAGTTTGCAGTTTGTTTATCTTTTAGAGTAAATTAAAAAGCATTTTCTCTTTACCTACTGGCCACTTTGCTTGTTTGTTAGGACTGAGGTAAATATTTAGTAAATATTGGGGTCTTGAGGTCCTGGGCATTCTGCCTAGTTCCCGATTGATTGCGTAACACCTGCACTCTTGTTTGTCTCATTTGGTACTCGCAGCTCTGCTCTTTTACCCTTATGATAAGAACTTTGTAACCTGCTCATTATACTCCATACATATGCTGGGAAGATGCACTGCAGTTTGAGCTCCACTTTGCGATCCTAAGTGCTTGCTCCTTGTGTACACAATAAAGACTCCTTTCTCTGACGGAACCTGAGTCACGTTTCTGATTTAACAGGACCATTAAACGTTTATATTTTATGACGCCCTGCACCGGGTTGTGTGACACACAGCTCTAGTGGGCTTTTGATTATAATTGAGAAGGAAGTACAGTTGAGACAACTAGTGTGCAGACTACAGTCTGAATCCTTGCACAGCCTAGGTTCAGATAGGGGGTGCCTTATCACTTGGATAGTTCCTGGAGAGGAGAATTATAATCTTAATTCCAACTCTATTCCTGAAGTATCACAAGTCCCTCTGGCTTTCATTTGACTCTAAGCTCTTAACAGCAGTTAATAGGATCAATTCTTCTGGCAATATTCTGGAGGACTTCACTCACACCAGAGTTAAAAGTGATAAAAGCAGCAGGATCAGTGTCAGCTATCACACTTTAAGACAACGCCTGTGAAGAAGGGAGTCTGTTACCTGTAAAGTGCCCGGCCTGCTTCCACAGCCATCCAGTCAATGGCAAAGTCCATCTGGCGCACGAATGCTGACATCCGCACTGCCACGGTGTGGGCAGCACTGAGGACCACACTGGGCTGCTCCCGCATGATGCTGCAGGGGGAAAATGTCCACAAAAAAACATTTCCGGAGTCAAAGGGACACTCATACCACTGACATTGGAAATTTAGAAATAAACAGCATTGATCCCCATGGGCATACAAAAAAAACATGTAGATAGACAACCAGGGGTCATTTTTTTACTAAGAAATATCATCGATATAACTGATTCTGATTATGAAGACAAAACCTTCTGGAAAGCAGGTTTTTCAATCTAGAATTACCCGTTTCTAATACTTTCCCCTCATGTTCCATAAGTTTTCGCAACTGGCGATCAGTTTATCAGCCTGCGTTCACATCCTGTTCTATCCTCCTTATCTAGTTTTTCTACCTCTGATCCTTTAGAGGAGAAAATACAATTGCTTAATAGCACTCTTATCTTTTATCTATCAATGAAGGCAGACTCCCATAAACTTGAACATAGGTGGAGTCTTTCTAGCCTAAATGTACTGTACATTATCAGGCTTGGAAAGATTACTTGTCTGAATATAAGGATACGATACAGTCTACTAGATCCACCTACTTCTCTCACATCATTGAAAATAACAACTCTAGACACTTTTTCTCCACTATCAACTGACTGCTAAAGCCAAACTGCCACATTACCTGCCTCATCGCAACTTTTTTCGCAAACACATTTTTAGTTTTCTGTAGCTCCAAGATCGACAACACATTCTCTTCACGTATCATTTCCACACCTCTTCCCTGCTTGCCTAACTTTACAGATTCCCTTCTCTCTAACTTTTCTCTTCTTGACTCTTCATCCATCAGTAAACTGGTTTCGCATATGAAATCCATCACCTTTATATTAGATCCAATTCCCACACATTTATTTCAGTCCTTTTCCACTTCTCTCTACCCCATTGTCCTCAATATTATAAATGAATCCGTGAGCACTGGTGTTGTACCAACAGTCCTCAAAACTGCTGCCATTACCGCCAAACCAAAAAAGCCAAACATGGCTCAGGACAATCTAAACAATTTGCACCCCATCTCCTATCTACCCTTTCTTGCAAAAATTCTAGAACACACTGTTACAATTCAGTTACAGTACACCAACTCATTACAAATAACCTTTCCAAACCCATACAATCTGGTTTCCAACAACTTCACAGCACAGAAACTGCCCTGGTCAAAGTCACTAAGACCTTCTAATAGCTTCAGATTCTGGTTCTCTCTCTATCCTCATTCTTCTTGATCTTAGTGCTGCTTTCGACAGTGTTAACCATGATATCTTGCTTTCTCGTCTTGAAACTGTGTTTGGAGTTTCTGACATTGCTCTCAAAAGTCTTACCTTACTTATTAATGTCACTTTATCTCTCTTGGCGGATTTAGGCATGAAATTGGACTCGTCAAGTCTACTGTTCCTTAGAACACGATATTGCCCCCCCCAACGTTTCAACATTTACATGTTTCATGTTTCTACTTGGTCAGCTTTTAAGATCACATGGATTCAACTATCATTTCTATGCTGACGATACTCAAATCTATATCCATACCAAACCTGACACTGATGTGGCCGTCTCTATTCTATCTAATTGTATCCCCGACATAAAAACATGGATGACTCAATTTCCTTCATCTAAACTGTGACAAGAGTGAATTCATGCTTATTGGCACCCCCCTTCAACCTTGTAAAGCCAGTGCTGTAACCCTATCAATGGATGGCACTGTACTTGAACTTCAGTACAAACTGAAAAACCTGATTGATTCAGGCCTGACATTTGACCCACATCTGCAACATATTGTCAAAACATCTTTCTTTTACCTCAGAGATATCACTAGACTATTTCCTATGTTGTTGCTAACTGGGGCTGAAAAGCTGATCAATACATTTGTTTCTCCCGAACTGACTATGGTAACACTCTACTCGCTGGGGTACTCCAGTATGTCCAAAACTCGGCATCCAGAATCCCGACCAGGTCTAGTTCAAGTGATGACATTACTCCTATCCTGGAGTCTTGCACTGGCTTCCTGTCAAATTTCTATCGTCCTACTCCCCACCTCGCACCCTTCGCTCTTTTGGTCTCCCATGTGTCCCCCAAGCCCATCTACACTCTATGGATGACAGGGCCTTCTCCTGTTATGCCCCAAAGCTCTGGAACTCTATCCCCAAGGATATCAGAGAGTCACCTTCTCTAAACTCCTTCAAATCTAGATTCAAAACCTTCTTTAGAAGAGCCTTTACTTAACTGGTTCTGTTCTTTACCCCACTGTTCTGTATTCAGTACTCCCATCTACTGTCTCCTCTCATTGTGTATTCTCATTGTGCATATCCTGTGTATTTTTTTATTGTTGCTGTCATTTCTGTAAAGCGCTTTGAGAAGCCACCTTTAAAGGTGCGATATAAAATAAAGTTTATTATTATAAAGAAAAAACAAAATGCTTTTGCCCACTTGCTTGAGACTGTGAGTAAGCTGCACTGTTTAGCTTGCTACCAAGCTCCGGGTAGACTCACTCGTAGAAGTCGGACTTGGAGATTTTGAGGAAGGTGCAGTCTCTCACGGCTTTGATGGTGAAGATAAGAGGCTCTCCGGTCAACACAGCCAGCTGGCCCACCATCTCCCCAGGCTGCGTGATGAACAGGCACACATCCTCCAGCTTGTCAATCATGCGCTGATACACATGCAGGCAGCCGGAGAGCACAAAGTGAAGACTCACATCCTGGAGGGAGATTAGAGCACAGGGATGAGAGACAGAAGCTTTTCCAACCCATGCCCTGCAATTTCCGCACACTAACCACTGCTCTCAGGCACTATGAGGTCATTCAGCGCAGAAGCCAATATCTCTTCCCAGGGTGCCCTCCTATCCCTGTGCCTACCTGGTCACCCTGTCGTGCCAGCACTGACCCAGCCTTGGCGTGATGCAGTGTGATGCGCCCATTCAGCAGAGCTGCGTCCTGGATGGGCAGAACCAGAGAGAGACGTGGAAACAAATGAGCAAAATGACCCAGTCTCAAGTCGCAGTAAAGAAAAGGAGAGAAATCCTGAAAATTCTGCTCAGAAAGACCTGCAAAAAAATGCTAGGGTGAGAATCCTTGTCACTGCGAAGGAATACAGCAGAAGCCCCTGAGTTTGGCTTCAGCGCCTTAGGCCTGTGCGTCATCAAAATGCTTCCCCTCACTTCTTTCTGCTGTTCCGCTTTTGAAACACCTGTTGCCTTTTTCATGTTTTTTCAAGGCCAAAATGTGATACCTCTAAATTCCTCCTTTCTTCAGGTTTGTGCTCCCTCCTGTGCTTTTTACAATCACCTTGCTTTGGAAACCTGAGAACTTCTTAGAACTGGAGCTGAACTTGAAAAGGCTTTCAACTCTTTAGCAATGCTAAATTAGCTTGATTTGTTTTTGCTTCAGGAAATATCATACATCACCTTTTTAATCTAATACCCTATTACAACAGAAAAGGGTTCTGATGCAGAGATCTATAAGGAAGACAGACATACAGGTACCATCTGCTTTGAGGTATATAATAGAAGTGTTATATGCTGACAGAACCTGTTAAACAACAAAGGGCAAGCAACACATACAGTATTATTTGAAGGTTACCTCAATGCGCATGAGTTTGAGCACTTCGTTCTTGGCCTCCTCGAACAGATTATTGGCATGCTTGCCATGAAGTGGCCCATATAGACTGTCTAGGACGTCCTCTTCGGGGTACAAGTACACCCCTGAGGGCTGCTCCTCTACTGTTACAGACTTCCTCTCGCGGGGCTCCTGGGATACCGACTGAAAGGAGGGAGAAGGAAAAAAAAATTAATTAATTCTCAGTACGTTTTTCAAAAATATTAAATGCAATTAACTCAATTATTAACCTGTAATTGTTTTGAAATAATCTCAGTTATTAACTGAAACAGGTGAAGGAAATACTGCAAATACTTGGTAGCTACAGTGCCTTGCGAAAGTATTCGGCCCCCTTGAACTTTTCAACCTTTTGCCACATTTCAGGCTTCAAACATAAAGATATAATTTTTTTATTTTATGTGAAGAATCACCAACAAGTGGGACACAATTGTGAAGTGGAACGAAATCTATTGGATTTTTGAAACTTTTTTAACTAATAAAAAAATGAAAAGTGGGGCGTGCAAAATTATTCGCCCCCCTTGCGTTAATACTTTGTAGAGCCACCTTTTGCTGCGATTACAGCTGCAAGTCGCTTGGGGTATGTCTCTATCAGTTTTGCACATCGAGAGACTGAAATTCTTGCCCATTCTTCCTTGCAAAACAGCTCGAGCTCAGTGAGGTTGGATGGAGAGCGTTTGTGAACAGCAGTTTTCAGCTCTTTCCACAGATTCTCGATTGGATTCAGGTCTGGACTTTGACTTGGCCATTCAAACACCTGGATACGTTTATTTGTGAACCATTCCTTTGTAGATTTTGCTGTATGTTTGGGATCATTGTCTTGTTGGAAGATAAATCTCCGTCCCAGTTTCAGGTCTTTTGCAGACTCCAACAGGTTTTCATCCAGAATGGTCCTGTATTTGGCTGCATCCATCTTCCCCTCAATTTTAACCATCTTCCCTGTCCCTGCTGAAGAAAAGCAGGCCCAAACCATGATGCTGCCACCACCATGTTTGACAGTGGGGATGGTGTGTTGAGGGTGATGAGCTGTGTTGCTTTTACGCCAAACATATCGTTTTGCATTGTGGCCAAAAAGTTCGATTTTGGTTTCATCTGACCAGAGCACCTTCTTCCACATGTTTGGGGTGTCTCCCAGGTGGCTTGTGGCAAACTTTAGACGAGACTTTTTATGGATATCTTTGAGAAATGGCTTTCTTCTTGCCACTCTTCCATAAAGGCCAGATTTGTGCAGTGTAAGACTGATTGTTGTCCTATGGACAGACTCTCCCACCTCAGCTGTAGTTCTCTGCAGTTCATCCAGAATGATCATGGGCCTCTTGGCTGCATCTCTGATCAGTCTTCTCCTTGTCTGAGCTGAAAGTTTAGAGGGACGGCCAGGTCTTGGTAGATTTGCAGTGGTCTGATACTCCTTCCATTTCAAGATGATCGCTTGCACAGTGCTCCTTGGGATGTTTGAAGCTTGGGAAATCTTTTTGTATCCAAATCCGGCTTTAAACTTCTCCACAACAGTATTACGGACCTGCCTGGTGTGTTCCTTGGTCTTCATGATGCTCTCTGCGCTTTCAACAGAACCTTGAGACTATCACAGAGCAGGTGCATTTATACAGAGACTTGATTACACACAGGTGGATTCTATGTATCACCATCAGTCATTTAGGACAACATTGGATCATTCAGAGATCCTCGCTGAACTTCTGGAGTGAGTTTGCTGCACTGAAAGTAAAGGGGCCGAATAATTTTGCACGCCCCACTTTTCATTTTTTTATTAGTTAAAAAAGTTTCAAAAATCCAATAGATTTCGTTCCACTTCACAATTGTGTCCCACTTGTTGGTGATTCTTCACATAAAATAAAAAAAATTATATCTTTATGTTTGAAGCCTGAAATGTGGCAAAAGGTTGAAAAGTTCAAGGGGGCCGAATACTTTCGCAAGGCACTGTATTTAATCTCAAAGCTATAATAAAATTAGTCTAATATCAAATTATTAAAGTGGTGATATTTGGAAATGTGGCATTCTGTAGTAAATGAGTCAATAAAGAAACCATAAATGCTGTTTTTAATTGTCTCTACAGCTTCAGCATTTTCCAGTAATTAAGTCTTAGACATCTACTACAACAGTCTTACAAAGCTCTTCCTGCCTCGACGAGCCTGCTTACCCGTGTGAAAGTGGGCGTGGCGGAAGCAGTCCCATCTTCCTGCAGGGACACAGATATACGCCCCCTCTCATACGCCATGTCGAAGTCAGAGCGCAAGCCCTTCTGGATCCCTGCTCAGACACAATCACGGCATGTGTTTAAAGCTTTAATTAATTGTCCTCCTGTATGGAGGTGGACCTGGTCAGATCTCCGGAAATGAGCAAACCTGCCGCAGCCTACTCAGTAGTGTAGAGCCTATAGACCAGTGTGACTCACTTCAGCCTCTGTATAAGAAAAACCAAATGAACACCCCTATTTACTGGATGATGGCCAAAATAGTTTGGAGTCCTTTCTTCTTTTCAATCAGATGACATTAAGAATCCTAGTGTATCCTTAAGCAAGCATAAAGTGTGTCACTCAAAAAAACAAAACAAAGTGCTTCTGTCAGCCTTACCTGCAATATCCACTGGCATGGAAATGGCACGGATTAAGGTTGGCACTGTGGCACCATCCCGAACGTGATCACCACCTGCATAAATACCAACAGCAGGGCACAGCATTGAAGGATCATTAGCCGGCAGTGTGACTTAATTCCAAGGAACTGTCCAGTGAAACCTACACTGGGCAGAGCTGGGGTTGGAAAAAATTAAATTAAGCTTTTACAAGCTTAAGTAAGAACTGCAATTTCCAAGTATTGCTCAAAGCATCAATTTTGCCTGCATTCTGGATGATACTACAGGGATGCAGTATTCCCAAGTGTCCTCTGCATGTGTAACAGAATGTCATGAGTGAACAATTCACAAATGTCCTTGCATGGAAGATCAACAGTATTTACCGGCTAGCTCCCCTGACTTGGCTGTGCTGTCCCGGTGGTCCTCACAGATGGACGTGCTGATGAAACGCTTGCTGTGCCGGACGGGGCTGGTGCGGGACGGGTGAGAGGCCTGGGGCAGCAACCGCAGAGGCTGCATCTCCTGGGGAAGGGAGAGGAGACATAGGACAGGCAGCAAGTGAGGCACAACCTGATATAAAAGCATGCTACATGAACTTCCTGTGGATTTGAATACCTTCAGTTTAAAGAATGTCAGACCGTATCAGACTGTTGTTTTATACACAGAGGTCATCCCCCTTTAACTGGCCCAACTGGATTTCCAAAGAACTGCATGTGGTCCTCCAGAGAGTTCTGCCTCAAAAATGTCAGAGCAATTACATTTTTACATGTGGGAGATTAGCAGATGGATTTTCAAAACTTTTTTTTTTAATCCAATGTGCTCCTTATTTGTAAAGAGAGACGGTTTTCACCTACTGTATTTGTAAATGTATTGATCTTTGGGGTGCCTTAACAAGTGTAATTAAGTGTACAGAAACCCACGATATGAGACATGAGAAATTAGCTGTATTGAGTCTTATGGAAACCCTATGGCTTGCAAATAGTACAAGTACTGTAAAACTCCAGCACTCAAAGCAGATGGTACAACTGCTGAAAACAGTCTTATATGGGGAGACACTGCTCCCAGCCTCACACATTTTAAAGGTTCAAAGAAAAACATTCACAAGTTATTGCTGAAGAAAGTTACTTGCAATGACAAGCCCAATCCTGATGTCTCTGTGATTGCTCTTATCCTGCACTGTACCTTACAGGAGATGAGGAAATCTGAAGCGACTTACATGGCTGAAGAGCTCATTGGTTAGACCCAGGTAGTTGTGCAAAGCCAGCACTGTTACCCTCTGTAGACGAACCATAATGATCTGAAGAAAGAAAAAAAACCATACAAGCAAACAATTAAAACCAGTAAATGAAGGCCAGTTGCGTGCACACTCACGCGCGTATGGTGACTAGTGCACACAGATCGCATGAACAGAGGACAGAGCTCTCCTCACCTGTACCACTCGCACCAAGCTCTCTGGGTATTTCTCAAAGATGGACAGGAAGGCTTCCACAGGAAGTCTCAGCACAGTCGACATCTCAGCTGCTCGCGCAGACACTGTCCGGTAAGGCTTCTGATGACCCTGCAAAGCACATGCAAGTATAACTATACAGATGCCAGTATAGTGCCCCCTGTCTAGTGGCACTGGAAGTTCTGCTCCTCACCTTCCTAAATTTATTAGTACTGTAAGGCCCCACTGCAGGCGTTATTTTTGACATCATGAGCACCACCACTCACAAATAAAACTAATATTACATTCACTGCAGACCTAACTCAGACAGAAAATTAACAGATTGGAGAATGATTAAACTTCAAATATCAGTGAAAGCTGAAATCAGCTGGTCAGAGCAGAGATTTTTCACACCAGCCTAGGCTGGCCAGTGAGACTCACTGTGATGACATCCAGAATGCTCAGCAGGCTGTGAACACTGTCTCCTGGGTACACTTCTTTCACAACCCCATCCTTCCCATCCTGCACAACACAGAGGAAACAAAGTTAGCCTTCTAGCCAGAACTGAGGGTGAGAAAAGGGAGAATGCTAGCCCATGGAGGAACTCCTCTCCTGGGAAACTGATCCAATGACCTTCTGATCTAGAGTTCAGAGCCCTAACCATTGTTCAGAGCTAGAGTGACATATAAGAGTCAATGGATCGGGACTCTCCAAAACCAGAGCTGGAGACCTCAGGCCTCAACAGTGGGTGTCTTATTTGTTATATGATAAGTTGTAATAGTAATTATTTCCCTCTGGCAGTGTATTATACAAAAGGACATACACCACCAGAAGACAATGGTGAGTTCTGAACTGGAGGGAAATTTCCCAGGCCCTGCCAGCCCACTCTCTGACTTTTCTTTCCGACTTAGTTACTTTTCCCACTATTACACTCCAGTGTGCATATACCTCCCATTATTAAACATCATCAAAAGAATGTGGGCCTCAGAAGATTGGCAATTTGTAAGACATACGGTGTCTGAACTGGCTGGGGCTTGCAGAACAGGGGACAGTGCTGTTCAACGGCATTCTGTTCTAATGCATATCCAGCCACTTCTCTACATACTTCAAAGTCCTGCCTGCTAAAGAGCACTTCATTTCGAATTAAATGGAATGAGCCGAGATGGAAAGAAACAGAATGAAACACAAGGGCTGAATTTATTTACTCCTGTAGCAGCAGATACCAATACTGTGTGTCTGCAAAAGTGGGGGCACCTGCTCAGTACTTATTGTGGAGAGAGTAGGAGCTGTGAACCATGAAGAAATCAGTATTATTACCTCCCCGTGTAGAGATGAGGAGGGCTGTTTTGGGTGTGTACAGACTGAAGGCACAGTGTTCTGCAACACTAGTAACCCGAGTACCCCAGTAGGTCCTCAAACAAACCGGTCACCCCAAATTTAACAGGGTTGTGACATCAACCCTTTCATAGAGTGGGCCTGCTGTGACAACACCTACAAAACAAGTTCTTGTCAACACGTCTGTTTTTCACTTTATACTAATAGAATATCATCCGCAGTTAAGACTTTTCATTATTTTATGTTTAAAGTGGATGGACAGTCATTGAGAGAGATTGTGTATACTTGGTTATTGATCAGCTATTTGCAGCCAATTTCCAAATATGTCATCCTACCCCAGCAAATGATGCCAAAAATACCCTACAATCAAATTAACGCAAGTTCACACACAGTAATTGTTTGGCTCAGCTGCAGGAAAACGCTGCACTGGAGCCTTACAAAACTGATTCCCAATAATGAGGAAAGAGTCTGAACTGCTGCTGCAGAAGATGACACAGCTTGATGTTTTGTTTCCTGCCAGATCCTGCCCCAACCCACCTGTCCAGTAAGGCACAGCTCTAACTTCCCATCCTGCACCACGTAAATGCTGCTGTCTGGCTGTCCCGGCCTGAAGACATACTCCCCCTGCTGGAACTGCAGGAACACCATGTGCTTGCACAGCTCCAGGAACAGGGGCTTTTCAAAGTGGCCCAACACCCTGCAAAGAGACGCAGATCATCACTTCCGTGCCTCTTGTCTCGGGGATCTGACGGAGCAAGGCAGCAAGAGCGAGGAAGATGGACGTACCGGACGTTCTTCAGCATGTAGAGCACCTCGGAGGGCAGGTGGGAATTGGCCACGTCAAACTCCGTCAGATCGGCCTCCAGCACCGAGGGAGGGGGCTCCTTCATCTGCAGCGTGGGCATCTCCTTCTTAAACCGCAAGATCCTGAATGAGAGAGGGCAGGTGGGGTTAAATACAGAGCTGAAAGAACCGTGTGCAACAGGAAACAGTACTTTGCACATGTATTGAACGGTGATCTGTACAAAAAGAGAGGTAGGTGTCATGAATGAGCTACCCAGTTATGCTGATGAAGCCAGTTCCCTGGAATTCCTCAAAATGTAGCTGGATGGAATCCTCTAACGAATAAACCAAATGAGAGAGACTGACAGAGTGGCCTCCCCATCTGACATTCAACCACCGTTCTGCTCCAGCACCTCCATGTACAGCAGATCGATGGAGAAGGCGGCCTTGCTTTTGAAAATTCTGGACCAGAAAGTAGAGCGCCATCTACTGCTCCAATGGCTCCACTTACAGCAGCAACCTGGTTTTTCCTTGAGATGTCTCCCGTTTGAGTACTGACTAGGCCCAGCCTTGCTTAGCCTTTGAGATCAGGCCATATGGTGGCAATGCAATCTGATGCATTTGTAACCTTTCAAATTTTTTTAATTATCAGCAAATTAAATGAGCATTTCAAAGTGTGCACACAACACCCCTTAATCATGAAAGGGAGTGACAAATTCTACCAAGTGGACTTGTTCAGGATGAACTGTGAAACATGAACCAAAAATCTACAACAGAAAACCGAGACAAGGAAGTCAATTTGACGTTACACAGGAGGCTGTGAGATTGCGGAATAAACTACTCAGTCATATTGTCTAAGATGATACACTGGCTTCTTTAAAGGATCAACTGATTGTTCAGCAAATTGTTTAACGTCTACAAATTACAAGACCTAGATGAACACAAATGACATGCTCACATTTGCAACCTCTCTTGCATTTGCTCTTGGCATCTCCATTATATCTAGATTCCCTAATCTGATTCTGGTAATATTATTCATAGCAGCCACTCCACATTAGCTGCAGGAAAAAAAAAGAGCTCTTCATAGCTAATTAGCACCAGTGAACCACAAAATGTTTGTGCTGCACAATAGCACTGCCACAGAAGGCAATAAGGGGCAAGGCTGTTTGTACACAGCTACAACAATAAACTTTGAAGTCTTTTTAGAAACTTCCTTTTTCTTTTTCTGCTGGGAGATTGTGTAGACATAGGATATCACAACTTCAGCAAAAGGAAGAACAGAACCACAAAAGTGTCGCAAAATAAAGAAGTGAGATAAACTCTGAGGCTGCATTTTCAATTGAATTTGGAGCTTTTTTGCTTTCTCTTGAAAGCTAAATACTACCCCTGACACATTGTCAAATGTGTAAAATTGATTTCTCCAGCTCAGAGAATATCAAGCATGAGTGCACAGCAGCGCTGTCAATATTTTCTATAGATAAGATTCCAGTATGTGAAATTAGGTTTCATGGGAAGTACAAGATGGGACTGCATCCCTCCTCCGCCTATCTTTGCCCTTCTTATCACTGCAGTAAAAGTGGACAGAAAACGCAGAGAAAGTGCACATTGGTTGAACTTGTGTTAACTGGCAGAAGTCAACCCTGAAATGTGTTTCAGGGAAAGAACGTGTTTTCCCTGCTTTAGGGAAACAACAAAGACAACCATTCAATAACAGACTCATTAATTTCCGATTATATCAGCTGCAGTCGCCAGTACTTGCTTGGATGACAAACGAGAAAAGGAAACATCTATCCATTTTCTAATGGTTTCATTCAATTTACAGTTGCAGGGGAGCTGCAGCCTATCCTGGCAAGGAATGGGAGCAAGACAGATACACACTGAACAGCACTCCAGTACACTGCATCCCGCACACACAGATACAGACACAAACACACACACCATAGGCAATGTTCACAGAAGCCAATTAATCTACTAGTATGTCTCTGTACTGTGGGAGGAAACCAGAGGAAATTCACTCATACACAAGGAGAACATACACACTCCCCACAGATAGCACCCCAGGTCAAGAACTGAGCCCAGGGCCCCAGCATTGTAAGGCAGCAATGCTAAACACTTTACTACAGAACCACCATAAAAGCAAACATAACAAGTGCTAATTTTCATTTCATATGTGTGCCTATGCAAATGTATTCCAAATAAGGTAACGGGCTTGGAATAATCAGCATTTGGTGCTACAGTAGCTGACAAAACCTGACAAGGATCAGACAGCTGCTCAAAGGCATTCTTATCTGTTTCACAGTCTCTTTTTTATTAAAAAAGGGAACCTTACTTTTTGGCAATGTTGAGCATCTTCTGTTTCTTCTTCAAACGTGGACGGGAGGCTGTGGTCCCCACAAGAGACGATGTGGACTGAGAGACCTGGGTGCACAGAGACAGAAGGATGTCGGACAGGGCAGCATGCACAGGATAAAAACAGGTTATGAAATCAGGCCTGGCTAAAGCCTTAATCAAAATCAGTCTCAAGTTACCACTCTCACACCCTCCCAAGCCCCCCTTACAGAAAATATCTTAAAAGATCTCCCTCAGCAGGGACTTCCCAGTTATAAACAAACTACTAGAGAACCAAACAGTCTTGTACTGACCTTACGCATGATCTTCCGGCCGTAGAACATGACCTTGTCTCGCTTGCGGAAGCGATATTTGGGAGCTTCCTGAGCCTGGAGCTCTGGGTCAGAGCATGGGAACAGAAAAAAAGGAGATCTCTTAAAATGTACCGCTATCCCTGCAGATTTTGCTTCTTCCAACTCTTAAGAGGCTAATCTACCCTTCCACACAGATCAGTCCAGTGGACCAAGTATGAAAGTCTCTGTCTCCTACCTATTGGACAGGTTTTTGGGAAGATCCACTAAATGGAAATATAAAGATCTTGTAACTTTGTCCCATCCTAGAAACAATGCACAGATTCCATACTGAGCAGAAGCTACACCTACATGAACTCTACTAACTAGTTCAATAATTGGACAACTTAAACAACAAAGAAACAGCATGGGGTTTTTATAACTGAGTTATTGTGTGTGGCACATCTGACTAGATGTGTGATTTTTTTTTAAAAGCAGAAGTAAAAAGACCTCAGGGTGCTGAAATAATGGACATCTGACAACTGCTACTGTATATGTGTGTTTCACAATCCTGTTCTTGAGGTTAACAGGCGAGGTGATGTCTGAGTGATACTTTACAATATCCTTCAGCAGTTAACAGTAAGAAACATTAGCAAATGTTTCAGGGGCTATCTTCTCCCTACAGGCAGCAGCTGAAGACTCACTCCTTAGATGGACCCGCCGGAGGACGAAGAAGATCAGGATGGCAATGAGGATGATGGATATACCAGCGCCGATAACTATCCCCACCATCTACAGGGATTATTACAAGAAAACAGACATCATTACAGGATTTGACAAATAAAACTACAGATTCAAGCTATAGTCATAACAGTGGTAGCAATTATACTTGTACTACTAATAACAAGAATAATACCAATAACAAAGACACACCATGCTGGTCTGAAGCTGATCTTCCACAAAAGTCTTGATGTTCATCAGCCCATCCTGTCAAAGAAGAACACCAGACAGCTAAGTGAGAGCACAATCCAGTAGAGCCTGAACCGGCAGAGTCTATTTTCTCCAGTGCTAGTGGGCTGAGCTCTTCAGCTCTACAAACCTTCAGAACCTGTACTGTTCTTCAGTCCCCTTCCTTGCTCCAGGACATGGTGGGGTCAAAATTATAAAGGTGATTTCAGCCGCCTGCGATTCACATTTGCATGCCCGGTGGCTAGTGTGCCTGAAACTAGTACGTTCTGAATAAGAGTAGAGCAGTGGTTCCCAAACCAGGGTCCACTGGAGGCTATGGCTCCTGCAGAGTGAGGGTTAGAGAGGTGTTCCCCTAAAAGCTGAGCAACATGACACTCCTGGCTGGATATACAAGTCAATACATCCAAGAAGGATTTAAGATTACCACCCTCAAAATAATATTATAAAACCATACGATAGACAGTGAAAATGAATACAGAAATGTGCATGTAAAGTACAATCTTTTCCTTCTAACTCCCAGCAAAGATCAGCAAGGGTTTCCACACTTTCCTGGCCAGTGGCCCTCTATCTTAGCAGTGACCCCCACCCCAATCTCACACATCTGTATCCCCCATAGATCAAAGGCAATCTCAAACTCAGATACTAGTATTAATGACTGTGTTTAAAAAAATCAAAAATGGTAAAGAACCATGGTTCTGCCATTGATGAGAGTTGATGGATTATTAACTCGATCTTGCTGTGTGCTGGGATATTACTGGCAGGCCCCTCCCTAACCCCCTCGGAGGACATCCCTGGATTCCAGTTTGGTAACAGCTGGCCTGAAGACAATTATGGTGAATTTGGGACTGACTGCAGTTCAGAAAGCAAATTACATGACAGAGTGACCTAACAGGGTGAAGATCCTAAGAGCTTATCTTGGAAGATACAATTCAGTTCCAATGCAGACTGTCTAATCGGGAACTTCAAGGAGCAGTAGTCAACATTAACATTATTCTGAAGCAGGTGACTGGATAAACAAGACCGAAATAAAACTCGAAAACAAAATTAAACAGAAGACACAAGTGAAAACTACGGAAGTGTGTTTAAAACCATGAACAAGAGACACTTCTTTACCCAAAGGGTTGTGGGAGTGTGGAACAAGCTATCCAGCCATGCTGTTGAAGCTGATGTCCTGTCTTGTTTTAAGAAATAGCTGGATGAGATCCCTGGATCTAACTACCAAATAGGGTAGATGGGCTGAAACCCTAGTCTCATTTGTAACCTTCTGTTGTGATGTCTTTCAAGAGCAAACACAATCAGGACATGGGAGAGCTAGAGAAAGCCCTGCTCGGTGTTAAAAAAATAACACTGGTAACCTGAGATCTTGGGCAGTTGAGTGCGGCACCCCATTCAGCAGCATAACAGCAATGGAAATAGTCACACACAAACCACATAACCGCAAAACTAATTACTTCTCTCCAGCAGTCAACAAGGAGTGTTCAGCAAATTTCATTTTCTTAGCTTCATTAGTATTTTCAGTTCCTTCTTTAATAGAAAGTAAAAACATCTAGACTGCAATGTTTACTCCTGGACACTGATGGCTGTGTTTTGGTACACAGGGCACAAATTTCGATTTATTGACTAACATAGGCCTGTTCATGTTTTGACATAAAACACCTTCAGTGCAAAAGATGCTACTGTATGTGTTAAATGCAAGATAGTCTTTCCTTTAACCTACAGTACCTACTAACTTCTGTGGATTAAGCTGCTTGTACAATGTGTGGATGGACCCGGGATTCAATCCAACAGCACTATGCACTGTGAGAGCAGTAGGTTAAGACCATATGGAGACTTGTCTGAGCTATATTACCCACAAACCTGTGGAGAATGACCTGCCATCCCAGTTAACAGACTGATTAGTGTACCACAATTGGTCAGTACCGCAACTGACTGTTAAAAACCAGGAAACAGAGGTTTCCAGTATCAGAAAACAGATCCTCTGTTACGCAAGCAGCACCCGAGGGAGATAGGGGATGAAGCAAACTGACTGATGGAAGGAGTGACTGCTGGAACTTTCGTGGTTTATATCCCATGAGTTTTGAGTGTCTCAGAGTCTCAGAAAGCGACTTTATTTTGGAGTCCGTATAACACTTTGCTGCCTGACTTAACTCATAGGGATGGCCACAAAGATGTCTAGTTAGAAACACAAAAGAAGCTTAGACTTTTGTTTGACTGTTTTGACAATTTGCTTCATGCTGTAAGGAAAAGACCTTTCCTAAATCTTACTTTCTCTTTATTTTATGGCAGATTTGTGCATTTGTTTTACCTGGGCCCACTGTACCTATCAACATTCCTGTTTATGACAGAATGCTCCAGAATGTGATACAAGCGCTGCCCATTCCCAGGGCTGCCCTCCCTAAGCGAGCAGCTGAACAGTTCACTATGCCAAAAGGCCAGCTCCTCCCCACAAGGGGCTTGAATGCTTATATGACTGACAACACCACAACTGTCTCACCTGGATAACTTTCTGCACCCTTAAAGGAACTCTATTTGCATTTTATGGGGTTAGAAAGATTCAGCATTGATGAGTGCACTTCAAACCGCAATACAAATACACTAAATATACAGTAAATTTGAGGTCTTACAAATTACATCACAAAATAGATTAAATTTCCAGGTATGTGTAGTTCCATGTTGTGCGATTCAGAACGAGGCAACAAAACGTCTGGTGACATGAGGCGGCTCTATGACATTGAAAACAAGCAGGCTTATGAAAACATCTCCTTTAATCCAATAGAAATATTGCTTTTGATTCTCAGAGTTCTGCCAGCAAATACTACGTACCTGTTAACTGCATGCAGATCACATTAGAAAAGTTTTGTGATAAAATGTATGCTGCACAATTTGTATTTATTCGCTCACACATCACCTTACTCATTACAGTGACTAGTAAGCAGGAAGGGCCGCTTCACATCACAATTCTCGTGAATTCTCAACAACATGGTGACTATACAGTACTTACACAAAGTCCAAGGTTTTGTGCTTAATTCAAAATTTGTATTTTTCTATAACATCAATTTATTTTGTTACTGAGATTTAATAACAGGTCTGCAGTTCCCCTTTAAGGTGTTTCTTTCACGTGGGCACTAGAATACATATTTCTTCAGCTGCTCCTCCCTCCCACAGTGATTCACTGTGTCTTTCATCCAGCCCTTACATCAGAGGAGTCAGTGTCTGGTTCAGAGTTGCTCTGTCCCATTCTACAGCACCCTCTTCAGGAGGCTGGTCCATCAACAGCTCTGCAAAACAAACACCAGGAGGATGTGACTCAGGACCTTGCTTGACTGTGCTGCATTTTGGCAAAAGTTTTGTAAACACGAATATACTAGATGGGAAAATAGACATAACAGGAAAAAGTTAAATACAGCTTAAGACTTAAAAGGTCTTTCCTTCTGCTTTTCTGCCTTGTCTTGGTAGAATTTAAATATGTTAATGCCCTGGACGGGTACATTTCTTTTTCCCCACCACCCTTTTCTCTGTTCATGCAAAACAATCTAATCTGCCAGGGGTGAATGCACTAATTGGGCTTTGATACATTCTGCTCAAAGCATGCAGCTGTGGCCTTGAAGAGAAATTCAAAGATATAGCTGTTCATTCAATATCTTTCACTTTAATTTGTTTCCTTAGTTTCATGTTATGCATGACGTTTCTTTAGAGTCAGGACAATGATCTTGCCCTGCAGGTTCGAAATTGTATAGCGTTGTGCAAAAAAAGTGGCCTGGGAGGAAGGTGGTCAGTGTTGCACAACCCCAGGTGCTGAAGGTGTCAATGACAGGACTTGTGTATGTGATTCTGCACAGGGCCCTGCATTCCACAAAAGACCAAGATACAAGAGTGAAGGTTTTTCCGCCTTGAGTATCACTCTCTGATATCCCTAAATCAAGGCAGCTCACTGCAATACAACAAGGTTCTGTTTGAACTCCACAACCCAGTTTAAGAACTTGCTCAAGTCAGCTTTGCTTTGGTAAGGTTACTGGAACACTTAACAAGATTCCCATTTAGCAATTCAAACTCCAATAATGGGCTGTTAACAGAAAAGCAAGAAATATAAAAGCAGGACATATAATAGCCCAGGGGATTAACCACTTCAGCTGTTTCATTCCAGCTGCACTTAAGCAATTACCATCAAAGACCTCATCTTGCTCTGCAGAACTTACTCTGTTGGAATGTAATTTTGACCAGCAAATAAATCTGAATGAGGAAAAATACATTAAATAAATCACAGAGGCCACTTACATGACCACATACATAGAGTCATATTGTTACTTTATTTAAAACACTTTTTTTGTTAACTCATTTAATACACAGCCTAAAAGTATGTACACGATTGATGCAAGATATCTCTTTGAATGTACAAGTTTCTCCTAGAATGCAGCAGGAATGATTCTTAATTGTGGGAGGTTGGACAGGCAGTACCTGTAGCTCCAGACAGTAGCCCAGTATCTTTCTGAATTCAGGGTTCTCAGGGCTTTAAGATATGCTAACAAACCAGCCCAACCTCTGCACAGAAGGAGCTGAAACTCTCACCTGCTACGCAACACATTGTGAAATAATGACTCTCGGCTGCGATGACACTCCTGTTCCTCTATTGCCGGTGCCCATCAGGAAAACCCCCACCCAATTTGGGTAGAGAAACAGTTTTGATAAGAAGCCAATAAAAGGAGATGCAAGATGCAAGATACAGGACGCTGCCCTGCTCTGCAAATGATTAACGATAAGAAACAGCTAGTTTCTAGTTGAGGCTCATCAGCTGGCATGAGGAGACTTGCAGCACTGCTGTTCAATGGCTGTTCCTCTCCCCTCTTCCTGCTGTGCCCAGTTTTTGGACACATTCTGGGCTCCACTCTATATGTGCTGGATCCTGCTCTTTTGTATTGTGCCAGGATAGAATTTCACCCTTCCATTCCCGGCCTGTTTCTTTCAGTATGCTCACTTTCAACATTTAGATTTTTGTTCACCAACGTGAAATCCTCATCTATGAATGTTGAGCATTATGGATTTGTTTAACCCGATCTGAACATCTGCTTTCTTGGGCTGTCCGGAGGCTAGGGGTTGATAATCAGCTGTTCTTTTTCTGTAATAATTCTAAAATCCAGGATGCACGGTAGCATTGTAGTTAGCTTTGCTGCCTCACAACACTGGTGTCCTGGGTTCCATCTGAATCTGGGACACTATCCGTCTGGCGTTTGTATGTTCTCCCTGTGTCCGTATGAGTTTCCTCCAGGTGCTCCAGTTTCCTCCCACAGTTCAAAGACATGCTGGTAGTTAACTGGTAACAGAGGAAAAACTGGCCCTGGTGTGAGAGTGTGTGTATTTGTATGATCTATGATGGACTGGCACCCCATCCAGGGTGTACCCTGCGATGTGCCCGTTGCTTGCCAGCATAGGCTCCAGCTGCCCCACGACCCTGAATAGCAGTTAGAAAATGGACAGATGGATAGAATTCTAAAATTCATGCAGCCTCTATTTGTTTCATCCCGTCACCATGGGACAGACATACAGTACACTGGATATAAAAGTCTACACACCCTTATTGAAATTGCAGGTTTTTGTGATGTAAAGCCAGAAACCAAAATAAATCATGTCAGACATTTTCCCCATCTTTAATGTGACCTTGCAACCAACAAAATGCAAGAGAACTGTACTGTACTGTATCTTTTCAGCCCTTGAAAAAGGGAGGGGGTATTTTTTATTTAATGTTTTTTTTTCTTTATCCCATGTAGCTTACACTAACATTTTCCAGATAAATGACTGGTCTCACAGTACCCTTCACAGAGCCAGCTGTGTGACACTGTTGGGGGATCTAAGATTTGTCAGAGTCAAATGTTGTCGAGGAGGGATTCTGAAACAGAAAACTTTAGAAATGCTGTGGAAGGAGAAAGTGGTAACTAAACCACATTGAGTAAATTCCCATCTGAATGTGAAAACCCATCTTTGTAGTTTCATTTTAAAATAAAAAAAACTACATGACAACAATGTTGCGATTCGGTTTCAAGCTTAATGTTTCATTTTAACATGGATTCAACGAAACACTGAAGGCAGCACTCCAGGGTTTTCTCACAATACAGTAGATATTATTCCAGAAGTTTCCAGAGATGAGAGGGACACTAACTGTTAAGCAACTATTGTACTGTGAACCTGTGCTGAACTGGGCACACTTACCTGATGACTTCCCCATACAAGTCATCACTAACCTTACCTCTTGATATAAAATATATAAAAATCTGGTTAGTCGTTTCAGCTCCTTACACAGTACCCAATTCTTCTTGTGAAGTGACAGACACACACAAATCAATTAATATCTCTCAAACAGAGTCAATCAAGAAGGTCAAACCAATTGAAAATGTTATTGCCTTGATCTTGGGAGTAAAAAGCAACTTTAACTAAACTTCTTGCTCACATAAAATAAAAATGTTCCTGTGATTGGTTTATTCCAAGCTGAAAAGAAAAGAAAGCTTACACCCGAAGAAGGCTCCACAGCCAAAACGTTGTGTTTTCTTTCTTCACTTTTCAGCATGGAATAAACCTATTACTTGTTCCTTCATGTTCAAATGATTGTTAACATAAATGTTGCATTTTTACTTTATATTAAGACAGCTAACACAACTATCCTTTGTGCCCAGGCTAACTAAATTAAATATGGAAAATGATAAATGGAAACATTAATATAACCATTATTCTGTACATAGAGATGACAGGCTGCAAGGAAAATAACAGTAGTCATTTTATTTCATTTGTACTTGTGGTGCTGTTATGATACAAATTATGAAATTTATTAAACTTATCCTAAAATTGTAGTGATGTTCCAACCACCATAAAACGGTCCAATTTCAAAGGTTTCTTTAAGTATTAGTTTCACCAGAGGGAGTTAAATATTAGGTTTTACTAACCCTTTTAAGGACAGGAATTTCACTTCTCACCCTTTTTCAAAAGCACATTACATGCTCAAGCCTTGACTCCACACTGTAGTTCCTTTAGCCAGAACTTGAACTAGGGCTCCATTGTTTACTACAAGAGACTGCCTGGGGCAAAAGCACACTCTACAAAACTGTCCATTCTCCTGAAAAGGTCAATGATTATATGAATTAATTGTCTGTTGGTCACAGTGCAAGTTCTATGCCTTTGTTTGTGCTCTGTATTATTCCCATCAGCTATTTCCCTCTGCATAGATTATTAATTGGTATGCTAATTCAGCATTACAGTAAAAAAGTTTCTGACAAAGTCTCAAAGATGTCTCAGAGGAAAAGTACAGGGGAAGAAATAGAGGGTTGCACAAACAGCCGAGGCCCATTGATTTACTTCCCAATGTCATTTCCTGTCTCTCACTCCTTGAGGTTATTCTCCCTAGCGCTTTTTGCTGAATAAGATCTTTATTTACATAAAACAACTCACACAGATCAATTACAAGACTTGCAGCAAAGATTCTCCTACAGATAATGCAGTGCTCCAGCATGCATAGAGAAAGATATATTACTGTATAAACTCTGTTAAACTGTGACAAAATACCTAGCACAAAAGGAGACGAGATGAACACCTCAACATCTAGAAGCGCCTTCCTGAGCATCGCACAAGACATCTGACACAGACAATTAGTCAGCTGACGCATATTATACGGACAGAACTTCAGATAAATTGGCTACTTTCTGGGGTGCTCATTTTTCACAAACTATGCATAAAGAAGGTAGCCTCTTTAGAGTCATGTTGCACATTTAGAGATACATGCCCTGTCTCAGAGCTGCATCATCTTTCCTCTCAGAATAACAAACCTACATCTAATATTAATAACCTCCAAGTTACTTTTCTCTATGACATCCCAGTGATGCAAAAACTCTTTAGAGGTATCACCCTGCTGACTTACACAGCTGTGCCAAAGTGTGTGTTAGAAAGAGCTTCTAATATGGAACACATTGGCCTTTCTCCCATTCTGCAAAGGCAAACCAAGCCCAACAAAAGTCAATTTATATCAGAGTCGGTTTATTGAGCAAATAAAGCATGCAAATCACAGAGTGCAGTCCATTCTCCATTTGACATGTACCTGTGCAATATCTGAAAAAACAAAAACACTCCAGGCACATTAATCCCTGTTTGACAATGACAAGCACGACTTGGGTCAGATACAGTACAAGCAACTGGGGCAAGCAACAGGCACAAGGCAGGATACAGCCAAGACAGGATGTCAGTCCATCATAGACACTCACACCAGGGCCAATTTTCCCAGAAGCCAATTAACCTACCAGTATGTCTTTGTGTTTGTGTGGGTTTCCTCTGGGTGCCCTGGTTTCCTCCTATAGTCCAAACAAAATACAAACTCCACGGAGATAAAACCCCAGATCCAGAAAGGAACCCAGGTCCCCAGCACTCCAAGGCACCAATGCTAACCACTGCCCCGCCATCCTGTCCTCAGATATGAAAATAAAAACATTAAGTAACGTCGACAACCAAGAGGGTGTCACACAGCCTGTCTGCACTGACACTAGAAGTACAGTAGGTTGATCCTAAGACCACAGAACTAACCACTTCCTGGCACAGTGCTATACTACCAAACACTGGACTGGCAGTGTGTTTTCAGGATGCTCAACTAGCAAAGACATTTAAACCAAATGGTCAGGAAACCCAGTCTAAGTCTGGGTCATTGTTACTAGGCAACAGTGACCAGAATCCCCTACAATTAGGAGAAAACCACTGAGGACAAGGTTTGGACACCCTGAGGTGACTTCACCAGCTGTCAAAAGAGGAGCATGGTGGATCACAAACTGAAAAACACAAATAGCTGAGTCTGAACTGTCTTAGAATTTTTTTTCAAAGACACCGACGTGTCCTCTATTACTCTAAACAAGCCCAGGAATTTCTTAAAAGTCCGAGCTTGACACGGTTTTAACGACTCTTACCAACTGGAGCGCTAACTCCCCTGATGAGCACTATGCATTATACACTTCGAATAGTACTGCCATTCTTACACACTGAACAACTCAGAGAAGTAGCCAACGTTCCCAGGGTTTTCTTCTTTCTTTGCCGATCTGGCTCAGGGAAATTCAATCCTAAAGATGTGTAGTCAGAATATAAGTCTGCTACGCAAGAGATGGAAAAGGCCATCAAATCCAACTCCCTTCTAAAAATTCACAGTCCTACCAACCATGTTAGGTTTTCAGCTGGCGTTGCTGAAAAAAAAAGTGCTCGGCCGGTTCACAACATCGTCCCCGGCAATTTGCCATCTCTTAAAACACCGTCACTCTCTCTTCTGATCAAAGCAGAGTATTTCATGTGTACAGCTAATTTCTCTTGGGATCTCGCCTGAAATGATCCCGATCATTTGTCCACGCCACCCTAAAAGAGGCATCTTGTACGCAGACCTGGGCACAATAAATATGCTCAATTCTTTAATTGTAAATCGCACTACGCACCCATCAGTCGTCATTCAAACAAGGATGAGTAACTACAGTTTCAGTGACGGACATTTTGACGTAGTGTAGGCTGCAAAGCAAGTTATACTGTAGGTGTCAGAAATACCCCGATCAGCCCCACACCAACTAAAGAAACCAAAGGCTGCAGCTCTTAGCCAAGCAACGTAATGACGATACGAAGTCCATTTCTCGGGTAACACGGCCCAGATTGCAATACCCTCAAGTTAGGACACTATGTTTATCATGATCTTACATCATGCACAGACCGAGATAACCTTGAGTTTTTTTTTTTTACAAAAGGCACTAAACTAGACAGGTGTGTTTCAGGTGGTGAGTAAAATGTTCCACCTCTCCACAATGCAGTAATCAGATAAAAAAGAGGACTGTTTTTTTGCAACCGAATATGCAATCCGCCCGGTGCCTTTTGATTCAGCCTGTGATTTCAGTGTGTCAGCGAGACGTGATGCTACTGCGCTGTTAAACCGCAAAGCAGGAGCCGTAGCCGCCGACACCACCGCAAACCATCTGACACAGACTGCAAGAGCACGATCTCTGGAAACCGTTACCGGCCCTATCGAGAAGTTAACATCCAGGAAACGAAAAATAAACATATGCAATGACCACAGCTTTGTAAATTACGACTTTATAACTCTCACCTTAATTTTGCTGGGCGGCCTCTCTTGTCAAACATCACCACCAACGCCGGAAGCCCCAGCCTCGAAGCAGCCTGGTTTGAATAAGCCACCAGGTGAACCAATCGTAAAAGCCGAATTCCCGGGGTGTTCCCAATGCCATGTAGGCTAGCAGCCAATGGAAAAGAAGGTTGGACTTGCTTCTGAAATACAGCGCCGCTTGAGGAAGGGACGCCGCAGACGGGTGACGGCTTTAGGAACGATTGACAGAAAAGTCAACCAATAGAAAGAGCTTGATTCTGCGTCGCCGCTCCTTTACCGTATATTTGCTAAAATATTCCGTATATTTGCCAATTTACTTTGGGGGGTTAGTGCGCTTGATGTTTAAAAATACGAGGGACAGTTCTACATGTTTTTACAACAGCATAGTGAAACCGGCACATTTGTATTTAATGTGATTACAATGAAACAGAGATAAGGTTATTTAAAACTTAGTTTTAATTAGTTCTGCGATTCGAGGTAATTTATCATACAATCACATTCTAAGGCCTATTAACCAGAGGACGTGATGGTTCCTGTACGTGAACACAAGAAAACGAAGACATCTCTGTTGATCCTGTGCGCAACATAGATATTAATTTAATTAGTTTGATTCAATTTTTAACACGTTGTAATTTGTAAATGTCTGTAGAACCCAGAGACTCTCTGCATAACTGTAACAGAAATAGTTTATTGGTAACAGACAGTAAATGGCATTAATCCCCCTGGTTCTACTGTATTTGTTTCTTATCATTGTTCCTTTATCAATGCAAACGACTTTGGTCAAGTTGCTGTTGCTTTCTAAGGACAAACATCCTTATATTTTTAGATCAAGTGTGAAATGAGAGGAAACCATGTATTCTAGGCCAACTTTCCAGTAAGAAAATCTGAAATTAAAAACATTTAAATTCCTGTCTGCTGGCATGACCATATTTCTGGAACAACTCGAAAATAATTATTTTATCACTGTCGGTTCAGAATTGAATACTTAAAAAAAACTTTATTTTAGATTTCAGTTTTTAAGAACGATACAGTACAAGAGGCTAAAAGTCTACTGACTTTGAATATGAAGATGGTCTGATATTCTTTTGAAATGAAAACAATGATAAAGGTAAATACAGTTAAAAATAAAATGGAAAATAATGTAAGTTAATTGCTGTGGATAACAATTAAGGTGGTACATTTAATGTTGAAAACAAGTTTTAAAGGACAGTATTTCAAATAACAATGTTATCAATATAAACATATTCAATATACTAAGAGAAACGATCATATAGCAATGTGTGTACTGATATCCAGTGATTAATGCTGTTAATACCATGCCAACATTATCCCCCGTAGAGTTATCATTAGGAGGTTCAGAAGATGGACAATTTTAGCTTGGTATTTGGCAGGAATGAGTGACAAGCTCTAGGAATAGGGTGCCCGTTACCCCTATTTACACTTGGTTGGGCATATCGGACACTTTGTCCTTCACCTGAAATGTCAGCTCTAATCCCCATCACTTATAACAGGTCCACCTGTAAAACACAAATCATAAATAAGGAACAAGAGAATGTACAACAAGGGATGTTGGAGCAAGGAACAATCTACCAAACCATAATGTTGAAGCAGATACTCTGGCTTCTTTCGAGAAACATCTGGATGTAATCCTCCAATCAGAACAGGATGCATTGCATTACACAAAGGGTTGTGGGAGCATGGAACATGTTGCCTTGCCATGTGGTAGAAAACGATGCCCTGTTTTCCTTCAATAAAACAGCTGGAAGCGTTCTTTGTATCAATTAACTACTTAGCCTCCGCTCAACTGGGACCGTTATGTGCATACAAATACCCCCATTAACTAACTTCTCTCTGTATTTTTTTGTTGTTCTGTAAAGTGCTTTGAGAAGCCACTTTTGAAGGTGTCATATACAAATTTAGTTTTTTTAAATTTATTAGTATTATTATACAATACTGAAATGTATGGGGTTCAGAAAACCAAGCATAGACTAAGAGCAGCCTTCTCTGCTCTTCCTTCTACTTTATGACTGGTCTTTGCCTTTGTTATGTCACCAACTTGAGTTCTAGTTACCGACCTTGTATTCTGAGCAGTCCACTGTCTGAATTGTTAGCACCTAAGGCCGAACAGGAAAAAAAATGTGAAAAAAACTTCTGCCTGAATCATCGCATAGATACTGTAGCATTCCTCAGCAATCGTAACAAATAAACACTGGATTATCCCAGACTGTAATTGTAGTAGCTTATTCTAAAAAGGGTTATAATCTTATTGGTAGAAATTACAGGAATCCAAGGGTCTGAAGCAGAGGGTCAAGGTTTAATTGTCATTTTAGTGTTTTTAACTTTGTCTACATACCTTGTTGTTTGAGCTGGAAAATTTCAAAAGTTAGATTTCTGATGCTTGTAGAGATGTATGTATCTAAGGACAAATAGGAAGAAAAACAATGAGCTAAACAGCAAGAGACTGAACAAATGTGCAGATATTTCAAGCCACAGAAAATAGGAAAAAGTCTGAAAATTACAGAGGAAATACAGCAATGCTCCAACCAGTAACTGGCAATATACAGTATATATTGTACAGTATATATATTTTTTTGCTTAACACAAATACGATCAGCAGAAAGGGCAGGGTTTTTTCAACACCTGGTGAACACGGTCAGAAAGAAAGGGCTGGTCTGAGAACAGATTATCTTAACAAGTGGCTCAATTCAAGTGTCTTTCATCTGCAAAAGATGAAACGCAGTGAAACAATTTGTCGTTGACTAGGCCTTGACCCTCATGCACCTGTTACTCGGAATACCAACCTTGCTTTTTCAGCTGGGAAATTCCTGATGTGATGTTATTGCCTAATGAAAAGAATGAAATAGAATGAGATACAAGGTACAACAATGTTGGTACAGTACATCCACCAGCTGAGAAGTGCAAGACAAAACATTCTGCAGTAGTTATTGTTGTGCCTTCTGGGCTTCACACAGCTTGGCAGATGTGAAAGGAATGTCTCAAATCGCCGTTTGCCTTTGCTGCATTGCTGTGGGTTTTGCTATGTCACCTATGACCCACTCTACCCCTGAAGCAAACTGTGACAGGTCAGGAGTAATGAGGATTGTGATTTCAGCTAACCTGCCTTTGGAGGGCGTTAGGGCCTTTTTTTTTTTGTACATCATGTATTTTGTGTAAAATAAAGCACAAGCTGGGTTTTGTTACTCTGGCTCCATGTCCACCAATGCCTGATTCCCTACATAGGACCAAGCAGTAAAAATACAGTATAACACATACAGTAGGTTCACCTGTGGTGCATTAATTAAATAATTAGATAATTGGTGAAGGTCTCTCACACATGGGGTTCATTTAGATAAGTATTTTTAGGGACTCACTGGGTAGTTGGTGTTATGTGGGTGTACAGTAGGTTTTTATTCAGTGACAAATTTTGTAAAACTGAAGTCTTCTTGCATGATATCTCTGTGGTTCATCATGGTTTTCCTTGTGCTCAGGTCTCATGAGCCATCTGCTGAGAGTTGCATGGCAGGCCTAAATGTTTTATCAACGGAGTGAACTTGAATACGTGTTTATGAGGCATTTGGTCTGTTCCATTGTATCACTGATACAATGCTCTTTTCATTTAACACGATCAGCAGAAAGGGCAGGGTTCTTTCAACACCTGGTGAACATAGTCAGAAAGAAAGGGCTGGTCTGAGAACAGATTATCTTAACAAGTGGCTCAATTCACGTGTCTTTTTCATCTGCAAAAGATGAAACGCAGTGAAACAATTTGTCGTTGACTAGGCCTTGACCCTCATTAACCTGTTACTCGGAATACCAACCTTGCTTTTTCAGCTGGGTAATTTCTGATGTGATGTTATTGCCTAATGAAAAGAATGAAATAGAATGAGATACAGGGTACAACAATCTTGCTACATCCACCAGCTGAGAAGTGCAAGACAAAACATTCTGCAGTAGTTATTGTAGTGCCTTCTGGGGTTCACACAGCTTGGCAGATGTGAAAGGAATGTCTCAGAAGCTGGTAATAGTAACAGAGTAACTGAGCCTAACCAAGTACTGCAGATGAGTCTGCTAAAAAAGGAAATTGCCTTTGCTGCATTGCTGTGGGTTTTGCTATGTCACCTATCACCCACACTGCTCCTGAAGCAAACTGTGACAGGCCAGGAGTAATGAGGATTGTGATTTCAGCTAACCTGCCTGTGGAGGGCAGTAGGGCCTTTTTCTGTACATCATGTATTGTGTAAAAAAAAACACCAGCTGGGTTTTGTTACTCTGGCTCCATGTCTACCAATGCCTGATTCCCTACATAGGACCAAGCAGTAAAAATACAGTATAACACTTACAGTAGGTTCACCTGTAGTGCATTAATTGAATATTTAGATAATTGGTGAAGGCGTCTCACATATAAGGGTTTAATTAGATAAGTCTATTATATAGGGACTTACTGGATAGTTATGTTATGTTATGTTGGTTTACAGTAGGTTTTTATTCTTCTTGCATGATATCTCTGTGGTTCATCATGGTTTTCCAAGTGCTCAGGTCTCATGAGCCAGCTGCCGAGACTTGCATGGCAGGCCTACAGTAAATGTTTTATCAACGGAGTGAACTTGAGTACGTGTTTATGAGGCATTTGGTCTGTTCCATTGTACAGTATCACTGATACAAAGCCCTTTGAGCTACCTAGCCCCTCTGACAGCCCTTTAAAATGCCCCTTTCCCAGGCAACAGCAATCCCTGGTTAGAGGGGAAAGAAGATTCCACCCCTTATAGAGCAAAGGGGGCAGGAATTCAATACTTACTTTGGATCCTCAGGATATCCTGCACAGCTTTCAGGATTCTCATTCCATCAGAAACTTTGGAAATCAATAAAAAAATCAATTTGCCCTAAACCATCATCATCAGGATCACCCTATCAGTTAATCAGTAATATTCTAAAATGGATTGCTGTATGTGACCTCTGTTTTAATTACGTAACACATACAGTACAATACTGTGCATGGTGTACAGGGCTCATTCCTTTACATTGAACATACTGTACATGACAAACTGGCTCCTTACCTATATAGCTGCAGTCCTTTGTGTTTCTTCATTTATAGATCCTAGGATCCACTTTTTTATTTTGCATAATTGTAGCCACATTGTATATAGTGCCATGCATATACTGTATATTGGGACAGTGAAGGCCAAATTCCTATTTTTGCTGTATACTCAAGCAATTCAGATTTGAGATGAAAAGATGAATATGAGGCAAAAGTACATAATATAACTTTTTATTTCTGGGTATTTCTTTGCTTTTTGTTATTTTGTTTTAGAATAATAGCATAGGAAACCAGCAGCCATATCATCCTGCAGTTCTCAACTGGCTACCAGCTGAAGCTCAGCAGGGTTGAGCCTGGTCAGTACCTGGATGGGAGACCTCCTAGGAGGCTATGGCTGCTGCTGGAAGTGGTGTTAGTGGGACCAGTGGGGGGCACCCACCCTGTGGTCTGTTTGGGTCCTAATACCCCAGTATAGTGGCGGGGACACTATACTGTAGTAGGTGCCATCTTTTGGATGAGATGTTAAACCGGGGTCCTGACTCTCAGTTGTCATTAAAGATCCCCGGGCATTTCTAGATAAGAGTAGGGAGTAGCCCGGTGTCCGGGCCAAATTTCCCCACTCGGCTTTTACCATGGCCTCCAAATTTCCACATGTATGATTGGCTTACACAATGGACTGGTGTCCCATCCAGGGTGTACCCTGCCTTGCACTCGTTGCTTGCTGGATAGGCTCTGGCTTCCTGCGATACCGTATGATATAAAGTGGCATGGCAAATGACATGACAATAATCTCATAGAATAAGGCTCTGTATCTTGTGATTTTTCCACTAGAGGGTGCTGTGGACCCTTAGGCCTGGTGTGGTCTGATACAAGCCTAACTGGATTCATGAGCATCATCTGGGGCTTTTGTAAGTACTGTATGTGCACAAAAATAACAGGAGCTGTACTGCTGTCGTTATTAAGGGAACTTGTTGCACTCCGTACTTGCACATACAGAATTCCTTTAATCTACCCAGTACAGTATAGCTTTCTGAGCCAGCTACTGGCTAAGACAAACTGAAAACGTAGCTCCCCTAAATCATAGCTAATGGTTAAGAACTCCTGTAAGCTACTGATCAGTTAAGCAAGTAAGTTGATTAGTTAAGGAGACTCAAACAATTAATCAAGGGTATTCAGTTTTGTATTCCAAATGAGTTCTTAAATAATTTAATGAATCACCTTCATAACTGACCACGATTGAAATGTTCGAAGTCTTGAGAGATTGGTTGCCAAAAAACTGTTTGCTTGTTCCTGTCTGCAATTGGGCCTGGAATGCCTTATTCTACAAAGTGCAAACTCAGATTTTTGTTTTGTGTTTTCTTTGGTCACCTGCAGGCACAATATTTTGTCAGCGTACCGTTTTCTTTCCACATGGAGTGCATCATTCTCAAGTGCTGAAGCTCCTCTGTCATGGCACTGTCTGAAGTACAGATATAAAAGAGGATGCTGAGGTTTCTTTTTTGAAGCTGATAGACATCTTTAAGCCTCTCTTTGTATTCTGAGGTAATTTTAGCAAGGTAATAGTTCCTTTATAGCTTCAGGACAGAAAGCAGCCAATCGTATTACTGTACATCGCTACTAATTTATAGTAGACACAAGACGGCAACCAAAATACCGAACTAAAGCAAGGTAATATTTAACAAAAATAAAACAGCAAGTGCTACAGTATGTGTTTTTCATTTCTTTTTGTGAAAGCAGACCCAAATACTGTACCAGCAGTAAGACAGGGTGTTAGAAGTGATTTGATGGTCTCCAATACTCACACATCATGTATCCCTTCAACGTTAACACAAACCAGATCAGAGAGGTGAACAGCAAGAGGACATAAAGGAGCACAATGGAAATTGTGAAACCTGGAGAGGTAAAATATCAAGAGCTTGGGTAATGCTTCAGTTTAGTACATGCAAATTCTATTTATAAAACCCTTATAATCATTTACAATCTTTAAAAAAATCAACAGAGTATTAAAAAACTGGTAGAAACTCACTCCCTCCACTGGTCTTTGGGTTAGCAGTTAGATTGTTCTTACTGTGTATCCAACCATCCATTTTCTAATCACTTTGTCTAATAGGTTCAGGGGGCAGCCGAAACCTATCCTGGCAAGCAACAGGCACAAGGCAGGATACACCCTAGATGGGACACCAATCCAGCATAGAGCAAACAAAGACACACACACTCACGCCAGGGTCAATTTTCCCAGAAGCCAATCAACCTACTAGTAACAAAGAGCATATATCTTTAATATTAATCAGTAAGCTCATGGTGTGCCTCCTGTAACTGTCTACAGTGACTTGAGCAATTAAAACCTTTATTAATATAAACCCAAAGGGCGGAGTAGAGACTCTCCAGAAACAGCTGCATTCATAGAAGGATATTAGTGAATTTGCTTCACCTATTGCGAAAGCTGGTTCCCCAGCATAAAAATACAGAGAGTAGAGAGGGGTTGTCTGCTCAGGTTTTGGGATAGACCCTCGAAGTCTTCTAGACAGAGGGAGATTTAAGCTCATGGCGGGATTACTTGAGGTTAACAGAAACACTTTTGTTAAAATTTAAAAGAGACATGAAGATGTTAGTGAAGGGTTACTCCAATTAGCAGCCTTGGTTGTTGACAGTAAGAGCAGGCCTGCCAAACGGGAATGACCAGTTTGAGGTCTAATTCTGCTGCTACTTTATCACAAAGAAGTTGGGTGTGCAAACACACGGACAAAAGCTTGGTTAGAAAGGTTTTGTTATGTTAAGTTTGGTCCGGCAGCTTCCATATTCCTGTAAAAAGGGGAGTTTTACATATACTTCCCTCAGACTACACTACCTGTTTAGGGGGATTTGTTATAGAGACGTACAGTACCTTTGGATTTGAAGGCTTTCTGGTGGACTATCTGCCTGATGTGATCTTCATTTCTCTGTGGTGCAGTCTGATTTGTGTTCAGCACCTCTTGGTCTTCTGTGGCTGCTAAAGAAATGTTATCTCTGACATCTGCTTGATATGTAGCTACAAGAGATTAGAAAATAAAGAATGTTTCAGATACAGAGGCGGCACAGTGGCGGAGTGAATAGCATTGCATTGGAAAAAAATGGCCCTGCTTTGAGTGTGTGTTTGCATCCACATGTGCCCTGAAATGGACTGGTGTCCTGTCCAGGATGTATCCTGCCTGTGCTCATTGCTTGCTTGGATAGGCTCCAGCCCCCATGCAACCGTGAATTAGAAGAAGCAGTTAGAAAATGGCTTAATGAATGTTGCAGATACTGACACCAGGGCTAAAACCCTATTCCAAAATAATGCACAACTATTGCTCACCAAAAGATAACTTATTTTCATTCACTGCTTTGTAGGAATAATAGAAAAAAATCTATATAATATGTCATTTAATAATAAAGTGTATGTTAACAAATTTAGAATACACTTTTATTATACATTATCTCTTGTTTAAACTAAAACAATCACCATTGCACAAGTGATTTGAAAGAATAAAAACAGCAAAAACCAAAAGCAATGCAAAAAAAAACCTTTAAAAAGCATCAAAGAGGACAACCTGGATAATAGTATGCATTTCTCAATTTATGAAGAGTAGCACTGTTAAACGTTTCTTTTGATATGTCAGTAAAAGAGTTATGTAATTCAAATCAATTTTTCTTTCATCAGAAAGACCCCTTCTTCATACTTATCTTGGCAGTTCACATGGAAAACCTGTCTAAATGCATCACTACCTTAGGAATATAAGAAAAGTTACAAATGAGATACAACCATGTAGCCCATTTGGCAATTAGTAGTTAATTGATCCAAGGATCTCTACCAGCTGTTACTGAAAAGAAGCCAGGGTGTTAGCTTCAATATGGCTGAGTAGCTTGCTTCAGTGTCTAATGACCCCAGCTTCCAAATTATTAATCAGAGATTCTGCAACAGATTCTGCTGTTAAGTCTGATAAAGAATCAGGTTTTGTGGTCCTTGACATTTATAACCCCCCCTCAGTACAGTTCCACATTCCACAATGGCTCATTAACAATTATGTGTGAGGTAAAAGTAAAAAAAAAAAAGCATTCTGAAATTACATTTCAGAATTTAATTTATAAACCTCCCTACTCGGGTGCACACTGTCAGATGGATGAATGGACTAATTTACCAAAAACTGTACAGTATTATTGAAGTGCTTGGCTTTCTAAAGATAGCTTTTCCCTGCCAAAACAGGAAGTGTCTTTTGTGTGAATATAAATGTATGTACTGTATATTTTCTTTACCTGATGGCTGTTTTCTTTCATTCTCCTGCAACTGCTTCATTACAATCGCATGGTGAAATTTAAAGTTTTCATAGATCTCACTGTTGGCCATCTTCTGTTGAGACCAGTAGGCTCCAATGCTGTGAAGAGAGCTGCTAGTTTGGTTTTCTACCTGTGACCTGTAAGCTCAGTTCTCAAACTTTAAACTGAGGCTCTCATCTTACACATCTGTATTTATAGTGTTACGAGGGAATGATCTATTCAAGACACCCAAACTGTTCAGCGTGCAGTCATGTAACATTGCTTTCATTCTGAAATTAAACCACAATGTTACTATCAAAGACAATTTAAAAAATGAAGCACATTTAAACAGAAATTAGATAACTAGTGGCAAAATAAAACATTCTGAATATCAATTATAGAAAAATGTTCAAAAAGCTCTCAATGCTGAAGTCTGTTTAGACTCACTTATTTACATGGGTGTGGGAAAATACAAGGTGCTATAATTGCTAGATTTTGAAGCATTAGAAAATGTGTTTATAGATGCAAAAGCTGTAATAATGTGCTGCAGTGGTGACATTATAGGGCCGTCCTTCGGATGAGACGTAAAACCGAGGTCCTGACTCTCTGTGGTCATTAAAAATCCCAGGGTGTTTCTCGAAAAGAGTAGGGGTGTAACCCCAGCATCCTAGCCAAATTTCCCATGCCTCCTAATAATCCCCCTCTATGAATTGGCTACATTACTTTGTTCTCCTCCCCCCCCCCCCCCACTCTGACGGCAGGCGGAGCGACGCGCCGGTTGGAGTATTTCTCAGTCACAGTTAATGGCAACGCCAGCAAAGATATGGTCCAAACCACCAAATGGAGACTGATGTGCCCACAAGTGGACCCTGCTGATGCGGGATTAACGCTAGGAAAGAGAGAGAAAGAGTGGTGACATTATAGGGTGTGAATGTCACAGGGGGTCAATGCAAATCAGTGTTCTGGATAGCTACCATTTGCATCAATGTCTCACAGAAGCAGTCGGTTTGACCTACTATAGCTGATGCAGCTTTCATCTGAAGGTGTTCACTGCATCGTATGGCCCCATTCCACCCACTCAGGGCTGGCTTTGCTGCACAATAGTGGAAAGGATGGTGCTGCTTCCTACACCTGATATTGTAAAGAGTGTAGGACAGGCCAGCTTCTGTACTAATTACATTCTTGTGTTTCAGACTTAGGGTGGCGTAGTGGTTAGAATTCCCTCACAGCAGTGGGATTCTGGGTTTGCATGGAGTTTGTATGTCCTCCTTGTGGGTTTCCTTCCAGTGCTCTGGTTTCCTCCCACAGCCCAAACACGTACTGGTAGGCATCTGGGGAAATTAACACTGGTGTGAGTGTGTGCATGTCCTGTAATGGACTGGCATCCTGTCCATGGTGTACCCAGCCTTGATCCCCTTGTTTGCTGGGGTAGGCTGTGGCTCCCCTGTGACCCTGAATTAGAAAAAGCAGTTCGAAAATGGATGGATGTTTCAGACTTCAGTACTGATTGAGGGGTTTAAGCAACACTTCCCCATGCTTCAAATCTATGACACATTAGTAAATTAGTAGAGTAACAGTTGGTATAGAGTTAAACCATTCTTAATTATGAACATAAGATTGTAATAATGAACACAAATGAGAAGAGGCCATTTGGCCAATCAAGCCCTTTTGGTAGTTAGTAGCTAATTGGTGGGAGGATGTCATCCAGATGTTTCTTGAAATTAGCCAAAGTATTGGCTTCAACAACATGGCTGGGTAGCTTGTTCTATCCGTCCACTGCCCTTTGGGTAAAGGAGATGCTTTATGCATTTATGCAAACTTCATGGCTGCTGATACAATGTCAACAGCACTTCTAAAAATGTTAGTATAGATAATGTCAAGTTGAAGTCTATACAAGAGCCCCACAGAGGCTCATGAGGGCAGACATTTTCCTGGTTTGAACTTGAACTTGAACTTTATTGCCATATGTAACCGGTACTGGTACAAAGGAATTCTTACTTACAGAAAGTCTCTCAATTGTAAAACAAGTGTAAAAAACAAAACAAAGTGCAAACAGTGCATAAAGACAATATACAAACAAACAGTAGACAATGTACAACTGTGACTGGAGATGACTGGAGATGTGCAATAGATAAGAAATCATAATGAGGTAGATGGTGATGGTGTAGGTGTGGTCCGAGGGGGATGGCTAAATGTGTTCGTCAATCTCACTGCTTGTGGATAGAAGCTATTGAAGAATCTAGTGGTAAGTGTCCGTATGCTCTTACTGTATATCTGTTGCCTGAGGGCAGTGGGGTGAAGAGCTCATGCCCGGGGCGGTGACTGTCCTCTGTGATGGCCAGAATTCTACCACGGCAGCAGTCCTCATAGAGCTGTTTAATCTCGGTGAGACCGCAGCCGATGATCTTCTGGGCCATATTGACCATTATCTGCAGTGCCTTTCTTTCTCGCGAAGAGGTGTTGCCATACCACACGGTGATCCCGTTGGTGAGGATGCTCTCGATGGTGCAGCAGTAGAAGTTCATCAACACATGTATTGGCATCCCCCATGGCTTGAGGCACCTCAAGAAATAAAGGCACTGCTGAGCCTTCTTCATGATAGAGTAGTGCTAAGCAAACAGAAAGCACACGGCTCTTCCCCTGAATGGGACACTGATCAACCACATCAAAAAAGCTGGTCCCCACTTATACCACTGGGGTAACCAGTAACTGGAGTAAAGAACCTCACTCAATGTAAGAACAGCAATGTCTGCTGCAGGGACTCACACGGTCAACCCACCAATCATGACTCCGAAGGCTTAGCCATTACACTGTGTTGCCCCCACAGAGAAGTTATAAAGTTAAATGAAAATATTAACTTTAAAGAGACCACATAATTGATAAATGCTAAACAGATTGATCATAGCTGAAGCACAAACTTTTTCCTTTCTTGAGTTACAAAGTTACAAAACAAATTACTACTGAAGTTCTCCAGAGCAACACAAAAACCTATGTACAGTATTATAGTCCAAGTAGGATACTATTTTATTATTCTGGACAGAAAGGCTACTTATATTAACAGTCTAATACAGTATAAGTGTCATTATCCTTGTATTATCCAAAGATATATTGATTAGTACTTTGAAATCACTTGAATTTTTTTACTTCTATGTAACCCAAAAGCAAATTTGAAACAGTTTGTTCAGAATTGCCTTTTAAATTTAAAGCGGGACAAAACAAATAAAAAGTAGTATTGATCATTCCTCTATGTTGCTGTTGTAGAACGTAAAGTAAAGACACCCTCCCTCCACACACACAGACCTTTCATCCTCTACTTGGGAGGCTGAGAACTAACAGATGCAAAAAAAAACATTAATGGGACAACACACACAGCTAGATTTTCAAGAAATACTACAACTTGTCTTACTTCACTTGACAGCCCCATGAAGTATCAGGCCTAGCAGTGAGTCCCTGTTAAATAGACCTATCACAAGGTATGGCTTTGTAAAACAAATGAGGAGAAAACCAGAGGCTATGAGAGACTGTGGCTGAGGAGCTATTTTATCTTTAAGAAAACCTTTGCAAGCGTGGTGAGACAAAAATACAGGCTGACTCCGCTTGTTTAAAAATAAAACCTAAAAAAATAGTAACACCCTCACCAGCCCAAGGATTTCACACGTACGGTAAGGATGGCTCACGTCTGCATGTCCTTTATCATTTTTTTACTCCCCCTGATTGCGTCTTTCTCTGTCTCTCCCTCTTTCTGTACAATATGAATTTTATTGGCATATGATAACGTTCAATCAGAATCAAGTATGAAACAACACTTAACCAAAAGCAACAGCAAATGTGTAAAGACAGCAATAATTGTTATTAATAGTAATAAACTAAATAAACATTTTAGGAGTCCTTTCCTATTCTGTATTCAGCTCAGATTTTTTCTGTTGTCTGTTTTTATGGCTTCTTAAAGGCAAGTTCCTTAGATTTCTTAAGACCTACTGTATTGCTTACTATGTCAAAATGTCTCACTGTGATTTTTATTCCATGCACAAATTAATGGGTTACCGACTGCTCAGAGATGGCTCCATCACACTAATTTGGATTCACACATTGTGTGAATTATCTGAAAAGTACTTATCTCTTCCTGTAACAACAGGGACAAAAACGTCATTTCCTGTCAGCTATTAATTCACCCCTCAACCACATTCATTTCACAGGCTGCATTGACCAGACATTCAGTATACAGACCAGACGGGTTTTGCCAGCTGACAGTAATAGCATGACAGTGGTAAATTCTTTCAGCCATATAATATGGGGAAGAATTGATGACCTATGTATAGTAACACATTCAATAATAGGATGTCAGTAATGGCTGTGCAGCCTCCAGCAGTCAACACAAACGTACTGTAGCTGTACAGAGAGTCGACAGGTCTCTGTTGCAGTCAGTCTACTTGTAAGACCATGACTCAGTATGTCAAAAACCTTGTACTTAGATTTGTAGAAGCCACAAATGTTTCCTTTTGATAATCTAGGTGTTTTTGCTGAATGACTGCTCAGGCCAGTTCCGTGGGGCTGCTTATACAGTAGGTTGGTCAATAAGGCAGAGAAATTTCCTTTTCAAACCTCCACTACAGGTTAAGGTGCCCCAGTTTCTTTTTTAATCTCTGGACAATACAGCAACTAGTTGTGCTGCTCAGGCTCTGGGAAATACACAACATAACATAACATCAAAACAATTACAAACAAGAGGAGGCCATTCTGCACATTATCCTGTTTCCAGTTAACACCTCACTGAGCCAAGGATCTCATCTAGCCATCTCTTGGAAGAAGCCAGGTGTAACAGGGCAATGGGACCTGAACTGTAGATACTGGGTTAGGATGCAAGAAGAAAGCATATGAACACTCCAGAGATCGAGTCTTGGTCCAAATTCCTCACCAGGGTATTGAAGAAATTGACTTTAGCTACTGTATAAGCAAGCTGACTTCTATTGTATACTGTACATACAGTTTAAGCTGACTATAAAAGAGGTTAGCTTACAAGGAAGGTAATCTATTTCAAAAGCAGAACTAGACCGATAAAATGTAATGCGTGTTGTAATCTACAATTTCAGAAGCTAAACATTTTGACAAAGCTTAGAAAAGTGTTTCTTTTTGTCTGTTAATGTGCCAGGGGCAGAAGTAGCTCAGGTCTGAGATCTGTCTCTCTCTGGCCAAACAGAATCAGACAGTTATCTCTCTAGTGTAAAAGATGAAGTAGGACAACTGACAACAACCGAAGTTTGTGGTCCAAACCAAGGACGGAAGGCTTGTCTGGCCACAGCCAATCAACTACTTTCCCATGCTAGAATTGGGGTTTAGATATATAGGTCCTCCAAACCCCACCATCCGGTTAGGAGGAGGTGCTACACCAGGTAGCGGGTTGTTCCATAGTCTTACAACTCAATTAATAAAGACGTGTCTCATCTTTCTGGTTTTAAATGCATTCCAAGGTAGTTTACACTTGAACCCTCTGCATTGCGTTTCACTATTCACGGTTGATTTGACTTTGTAAATGTCCTTTCAGATTTTGAAAGCTTGTATCCAGTGGTCTTAAAATCTTCTTTGTTCAAGACAGAAAAAAATCAGTTCTTTTAGCCTGTCTGTATAGAATATTTCTATAAATGTATCTGGTTGCTCTTGTCTGGATTGATTCCAGAGCAGCAATATTGTATTTTCTCTATAATGTGGTGACAGATAAAGTACATAATGTTCTAAATAAGACTTTTCTTATATAATTTTATATAATCATATCATTTGATATAAATTTTACACTCTCCTCGGAATACCTCAACTTGGTTGTCTTTTTAATTGCTTCTTTGCATAAAAATGTCAGTTTCATGGATACAGCTTCAGATCTGTAGCATTCTGTACCTCAGATTATATCTTGGAAGACTGATCTGACATTTCTCCAGACAATTCATGAGACCAGTGTTGTTCATCTTCTATTCTTTCACATCTTGATGATAGAACATGTCTTCATTCACCCCAATTTATTTTATGTTTGTGATGGCTGATCTAATTTGCACACCGTGATGAGAACATGAAACTGACATGTTACAGATCCAGAACAAATTATGTTTGGTGATCTGAAGAGGCAGTTCCTCTTTTAAAATTATAAATATCGATGATACGAGTATCAGTTCAGGGTTTTAGCTTTCTACCGTGGGTATCAGAATAGATCAGCTAGCAGTGTTATAACAGTAACACTTTTGTACAGGATGTCACATCCTAACAATTATGAAAACTTTGAACTATGAAAACTTTGAAATCCATCAAGCATCTGCCAAAAAGACGGACAGCGATAATCTCCTAAATCCTTTAATAAATAGTTCAATTTCTGTGATTGATTATAAACTGTCTGCATCAGCAAACAAAATTGTCTTCATGAACTGAATCAATTTTTTTATGTACAGTGTCTGAATTCAATTTAATTTCTCATTGAAAAATACCAGAATACCTGTGACTGTTTTCACAGTCCAAAACTGAACTTACTGTACTATCAAAGAGACACTATCTCTCCCATTATTTTGTTTCCATGAGACTGCAAATAAATTATCAGTTGAGTTTCTTTGATTAGGATGATAATGTGATTTTACCTTTGGTCTGGGAGGATTAATCCTCTTTTTCCAATCTAGCAAAACAATAATTCCTTGTAATGTTAGAAACACCATAGGAGGGATAGTAATAATGGTTTTCCCCCCAATTGGCACTTGTCAGGCATTAA
Source organism: Lepisosteus platostomus (assembly GCF_059453375.1). Lineage (NCBI taxonomy): Eukaryota > Metazoa > Chordata > Actinopteri > Semionotiformes > Lepisosteidae > Lepisosteus > Lepisosteus platostomus. The sequence goes on from NC_142623.1 coordinate 18,601,844, forward strand.
ACAGTTTAGAAAGAATATACATCTGAACAACCAAGGTAGGGCTCTCCTTCCTAAGTTGTTTGTACTTGTGGGTGATTCTGTTGGGAATGCGTTTGCAGAGGCCTGGGTTCTGAATGAACAAGCGAATGATGGGTGCCTTTACACATTTTAAAATACATTTCTGGTACTGACATAATATAAGAACTCTTTTGTCATATAGTACGTACTGTGGTTTCACCAGCTTCAGTTCAGAAAATGCTAAAAGGAGAGCAATAGGTGTGAGTTCAGTTGGAATAATGACACCCAGGAATGAAATGTTTATTGAGTATTTGTCACAGTAAATTTTGGTTAACCCGCTTGGCTGAGGGCCAACCCCCTGGCCATACAGTAGGTCAAGGATGCTGAGACACCCCTGCAGTATGATTAGTGGTAGCTGCAAAAGACAAATGGGAGGGAACGAAGGTACTTATGCAATTTATTTATGGTATTTCTTTTAACTTGAGGAAATGACTTCAAGAAAGATTGTTTAGGACAGCTGAGGCCAGTTGAAGTTGACTTTTGTTATCCCCCCCTGAACTTTTGTTATATTTCATCTTCCATCCCAGTGTTATCATCATTATTTGGTCTGCAATGCCAACAATTGACACTTTCCACACTATTTTGTTCAGGGACTGCTGAAAGTGACCAGCACTGCAGAAACTGATGGCCCATTGACATTGTTACTTAAGCAGGCTGCCAGAACAGTCCATGGTGTCCTTTTGTGTTGTTTGTGATCACTGCTCTAGAGGCTAAAAGACCCCAAAATACAATAGAGACAGTGCTTGCAGGCCTGTGGTGCCCAGTGACTTTTTAATCTCTGTATTTTTAATTCTGTATTTATTCTGATCAAATAAGAAATATGTACTGTACAAAATTCAGATTAAAACTTTATTCTCCTTTCTAAATGTTAGTACTTGCCATGAAGACTTGCCCCTGTGCGTGGAACCTGTTCAATGGGAAGTGCTACAGTATTTCTTTTCAAAGGAGTCCAAAGACTGGGACGGTGCTAAAGAGCACTGCACTTCCCAGGGGGCTTGTCTCGCTATTCCCGACAACGAAGAGGAAAGGGTAAGATTCCAACGCTGCACTGCCACATTAGGTTTTGGCTGAGGTGAATAACATGTCTTGGGTCAGTGGTTCAGTCCTGCATTGGGGCACTTTCTGTATGGTGTTTGCATGTGTGCACATTTCCTCTGGATGTGTCAGTTTCTTCCCTACTGCCACAGACATATTGGCAAGGTTAGAACTCTTAAATTATCCCCGAGTACTTGTGCATGCATGCCTGCATTTGTGCATGTGTCACTGTGCAAAATGGACTGGTGTGCTCTCCAGTGTGTTATCACACGCTGTGCCCTGTGCTTCCAGGAGTCTTGATTGTTGTGACCCTAACACGAATAAGGGTCATAAGGATAATTAGTGGATAGATAAGGAAAGATGTTTAAAGAAATGGTCTCCAACTCTAGCAGTAGAGGGCTGCAGTCCACCAGGATTTACAAGCAGATTTTAAAAGAAGCTTTTAAATTACTTTTAAAGGCCTGGGACAAGTTACAATTAAGTGCAAGTAATTACAAGATTTTTTAACTCTAATTTTTGTATCTTTCAGCTCTCAAGGACAGGTTTTCACTTAATTGGAAAATCCATCTATTTTGTAACCATTTTATAGAGAACAGGGTGATGGGGGAGTTGACAAAAATGGGGTACATCCTGGATGAGACCCAAGTACATTGCAGGACACACTCAAAAACAGACACTCTACCCAAGGTTAATTTTTCGCAAACCTTTTGACAACCTACCTACAAAAAAGTATAAGCTCCATGTAGATAGCACCCCATTGCAAGGCAGCACTGCAAAACACTGTAACAAAGTCTTATTTTAGAGTGTTTCTCCATAAAATAATACAAAAGACGTTTCATTGTGGTACTTACATTTTCAGGAAAAACTCTCATTGCTCTAATTAACAACTGACTCATTGTCATCAGATGTATTTAAGCAGAAAAATCTCTTCCAACCACTGGCTGGGGCTGAGTGACAGTGACAGGGAAGGGAGCTGGAAATGGGTGGATGGAACACCAGTGGACATGAGTGACAAGTAAATACTGATGCTGCATTTTCTGTCATGGTCTTGTCAATAAATGAGCAACCTCAGAATGATTTTCACCCCTGGTCCTGCAGTGTAAATGATTCTTCTCGTTACATCACACAGAGTTTGAAATCATTAAATCATTTTGGCCTTTGATTTACTTAATAATTTAATTTGATTTCCCCCCTCTCCCCCAACTATTTCAACTGGAAATAAGAATTGTGGTACGTAAATTTTCAGGAAACACTCTCTGATTTATGGGTTTCATAAATTAATAAAATGATTTAAGAAAAGAAATCAGAAAAAAAAATGGACATTTGAAAAGCAAATCAGTACTCCTCCACTACAGTCTGATCTGCTGACCAAACTCATCAGAGGGGTCTAATCCATAGCCATTATGGACTGCAAGAGTAACTGGGACATTTGGGATTGTGAAATGACTGTAAGCCCCATCACATCCTAACCTTAATCTTTAAACTCTTACAAATCTTGTACAGAACATGTTAACAAGCAGAAGGTTTCCTTTCAAGGAAAAAGTCAAAACTCTGGGAAACAAGTGTTTTTCTTTCTAGAATTTAGATACTGGAATGCTGGGGAGCCCAACAATGTGGGTAATTAAGACTGTGGGGAGCTGAAGAAGAACAAACTAAATGATATACCTTGCAGCATAAACAATCCCTGGATCTGTGATAAGACAGCCTAGCTATCCTAGCTGTTCTGGCTTCATCTGCACAGACTCAGGTCCTTCGATTCTAAAACAGCCACCAACACTTAGATATTTAAAGACTTTCTAGCATGTTTGTCTAGACATCACGCTTTACCAAGACTTGGAGTCAAAGGGGTGGGTTTGAAACCATGTTAACCTTGTCATCTTAATTATTTCTTTGTGAATTTTATTGCTTGTTACTTCTTAGCATAGAGGCAGAAACTGTGTGATAGCAGTCTAGTGTTTTCAGTCCCATAAAAGCCACACATTTTCCCCATATTGGCCACACATAGATAAGATCACTTTATTGGCCATATACTGTACAATTTCTTGTATTAGGAATTTATTTTTTGCAATCCCCAACTTGCTCTCCATGAGACACACAGACAGGGAGAGAAGCTTGGGGTCAGAGTGCAGGGTCAGCCATTTATACAGTGCCCTGGAGCACTTGGGGTTAAGGAACTTGCTTAGGGGCCACTGGAGTAGGATTTCTCTGCCAGCTGTGGGATATGAACCAGCAACCTTCTAACCCCAGGCACAGATCCTTAGCCACAGAGCCACCGCATCACCCCCTTTTATCCCCCAAAACAGCACAAACAGACTACAGTACAAATTTGGGGCCATTATTTTCATATTGTGATCATCATCATTTATGTCCCATCCCAGTAAGTGCCCAAAATATTTGGATAATGTTCTGGTCATGTCAGAATTCATAAGGGTTTGTGACCATTTTAAAGTTCTTCCATAATAAATTATTCTCTAAAATACTCTTCTCTGAGGTATTGGTGGATAGAGAAGGTGAAATCCTCACTCTCCATGAAATATCACTGACTTGTTCCTTCTCATTCTTTAACTTTTTGGCCTTGATGTGGAATTGACACAGCCCAGTTCATACTAGACAAATATTACAGACATAAATTCCAGAATTCCATTCGCAGAAGCACACGCCTGCTCTACTCCTGAATGGGCATCCCAGTCCATCACAGGGCCACAGGGAAAGGACAATTCAAGGATAGTTATTACCACAGCCAACATGCCATTGGGAGGTGGGAGGACTGAAGATCACTAGGAAACAAAATCCACAGGAACATGTAAACTCCACATAGACTGTCAAGGCTGGGCTTAAACCCAGATACCTGGAGCTATGAGGCAGTAATGCTTACCACCTAAAAGTAATCTGTAAATGTTGACATTTAAAATCTTTGTAATTCCACTTAGATATAATGCATTTTCACTGTCTACTAAAGTAGTGCTTTACTGTTTGGAAAATGTAAGAATGCTCTGGATTCTTTACATGTTTTTTTAAAAAATGTGAAGATTGTTTCACAAACGAATAAGTTCACTGTGCAAAAGACTCATAAGATCATGCAAAAATAGTCCACACACAGCCACATCTGCCACTATCTAAAACACATTTGTTTCTTGGTAGCATTTTCTAGAATGTTACCTACTTTTTGGATTATTTTGCAAATTAAATTAGCATTATATTATTTGCATGTTTCTTAAGCATTTCTTAAATGCTTTTGATATTTAAAAAAAAAAGATTTTAAAGCATTTACTATTCAGTAGAGGCAATCTTTCTTTATATTTTTACATGCTTTAGAAATATATTGTAACAAATGCAAAATTTTGTTGAATAAAGAGATCTAATTTGAAAAGAGTGCATGTTTTCCAAACAAGTTTTTTTTTTACCAGTGAAGAACAAACTAGAGAGAGACCTTTCTGATGTAGGTATTCTGAGACTTGAGATTCAATCCAAGATTTCAACTTAAGCTCAGCCTGATTATATCATTTTCACAGTGTCACAGTGTAAACACAGACAAGTTTGACTAAAAGAAGTTACAGTAAGTTTGTTCAGGCGATAAATTGACTTTTTGGAAAAGCAAACCATTTCCAACTGAAAAGTATTTTTCCTACACAGCATGAATAATACACTTATTCAACCTGCGTTTTTGTCTCTAGCATGACAGAATCATTTACAATCCTCACGATCTGGTGTCCTGCACAAGCAGTACAGACTTCAGTACTGGAAACAAGGATGGTCATATCATTTGTTATATTTCAAACAGAACTGACCGATTCTCCTTAGCTTATCAGCAGGAATACACACAAACAGCACAAACCAAGGATAAACACATTGCTATAAGTCCAAGGCACAGTGTCAGGCAAAATACAAAGCAACAATATCAAGACAACAGAAGAAAAGAACAGGTGGAATAAGCAGAGATAATATTGTAGCGTATACAGGTTCTTCTCAGAACAAAGGACCAGTGGAGATGCAATTAACGAATGAAGCGATAGCTTTATTCTCTATCAACCACATCAAAACCAAACACAGGATCTAAACACACATGAGGAGACTGACAACACGTACACATCTTTAGGGTGGTAATTACTTAACAACAAACTATACACCTATAAGACTACACAGGACACTAGAACTACTATGACATTATTTACACAGGTAGGGTCAGCCGCTGGTCATCGTGCTGACCCTCAGACTCTCCCCGGCTACAACTCCTAGCCTGCCCACCGGTACTATGAGTGCCTAGGGGCGCTTCCTCTTCACCACCAGGCGAGGGCGTTACAATATGTAATGCAAATAGAAAAGGAAAACACTAAATTTTACAAAATGATTTCACTTTTTAAAAACACCCCTCTCCCACTTTTCCAGATTAATTTGTGTTCCCATGAGTGGAAAGGTAGAAGGAGTGAGTTTAGGGCTGAAATGAGGAAGCACATTGTTTTAGAAAACAGTTATGCTGGTCTGGAACAAACCGCCAACCTTTGTTGTAAACATAGATTCCCTGCAACCATTTAAACAGAACAAGTGGACAAGAAATTCAGGTCAATAAGTTACCGGCAGTCATATGAACACAACAGCCTGAACTGTCATTTACTGTGTTTTTTTTAATAATTCATTATGGTCAGCTGGGTTCCAGAGAATATTATGAAGGGAAAATTGGCATTTGTACAAAAGTACTGTAAGTATTTTTTAGAATGGACCAGTGAATAGTCACTTTATTGTATGTCAGAAAAGGAAGAAAGCAGCAGAACTCTGATGTCCACCATCCAGTGAGCCCAGGTGGTTTTCTTTTTATATAGTGACCGCTCACTGTGTGGTTTTAGTATTCATGAAGAGAAACTAAACATTTGACCTAAGTAAAGTCAAGGTTTGCAAACTAAACTTAAATTACTCAGTGCAGTATTATTTACTTACCTGTTTCATCTTTGTTATCATTCCAGGATAAATGAAAAGGAAAGATATTTTTTGGATATCGGGATATCTAATCTCATTATTGTTATTATTTACAGAATATGTCACCTTTCCAAAACACTATCAAGTCTATCTTTTCCACCATTTTCATCAGCTTACAGACTCACCTCTGGTTTAAATGGAGGCTCACCTGTCCATCAAGAGGAGCTGTGGGTGGAGCTGAGGGAATTTGAGGTGAAACACATAGCATAATAGTCTAAAATGTGTTTGAGTGTAATAGTATCTGTACTGTAACACAGCTCATTTTATTGTAGGCCTGATATTCTTAAAATTGATTTCTTGTTATATAACGTACAGTATATGTACAGTATGTATGTACTGTATTTTAATGACACTTTCAGTTTTTTAAAATAATATACTACTGTATATAACACACCCATTTACGCAGCTGGGTATTACACTTGAGCAATTATGTGTGAGGGTAAAACAGCAATAGTTTATCTGTTTGATCTCATAACCTTTCACATACAAGTCCAGAACATTGACTACTCCACCACACTGCTGCCTTAGGTGTGTAAGAGCACCTCCATAAACAGATATTGTTTTTTCCCTTTAGTTTTGTGTATGACAATTTGTTTATGACCGACCCTGGACTTAGTGACTTAATCACATTCAACATTTATTATAAATAATTAAATTACTAAAGTTACTAATTCCTATTTTTGTATTACAAGTGTATAATTAAGGACTGTTGATTTGCCTTTGTTTAATGAGGTTAATTGAGTTTAATTAAAGGTCTTAACTGAACCATGTTCTGGTTTTGACCACCATGTGAAGCTATGATCATATGTGTAGCTGTTTTTTTTTCTCAAAGAGTAACAGATCAGAGTTAAAGGTGGAATATCACTACCTCAGTTCAAATAGCCTGTTGCAACAGGACTGGAACTGTTGCTTCTTTCCAGTACAAGACATTGAAATACCTTACCTCTCCAGCTATTTGTGAATACAGTACATCATTACCTCAGTCCACCACGCAACAGCTTTATTAAAATAATTCCACTCATTTACACAAGATTGTCCTCTGTCAATTAATTTTAATTTATTCCACAGCTGTCAATCTGAACCAGTAGTAACACAATTCAGGCACTATAAACAATGTGCAGCAGAAATGGGAAATACATTTCTTGTTGTCATCTGAGCACTAAAGGACTGATGAAATACCGTGGCAACCATACCATTGCCTTATTTAAAATCAGACAAACAGAAAATGATGTCTACAGTTTGTGTTTTGTGGTACTTTGTTTTCAGGAAATGGCATCAGACTTCTTGAAAATGAGTTTCACACATTATTTTCTCTAAACAATGTAATATCAGGATATTATAGCTATATTAAGACAAACACAAAGCTAACAATATTAAGAAGCAGAGTATGGAATTTACAAGGTATAAAATGTATTACTGTAAATGTTGTAAATAGTAATAGTTTTCTTTGACAAATATTAATATCCATCCATTTTTTAACCTCCTTATTCAACAGAGGGGTCATGGAGAAGGCACAGCTAGAAGGTAGGTTACATTGGTCTATCACAAGGCACACACAAAGTCACTCACATCAGGGCCAGTTTCTCTCAGGAATTAATGAACCTACCAGCATGACAAAGACAATATGTGTTTGTACTATGGGAGGCTCCGGGAGCAAACTCACATGAACACAGGGAAAACATACAGACTCCACACAGATGCTACTCCATATCCAGAATTGGGACGCAGGGATCCAGTAATGTGAGGAAGCACTGTTAAGCACTGTGCCACCATGCCAGCTATTGTTGTTGTTGTTGCTGCTGTTGCTACCATTAGGAATGCTGATACATTATTTCACCTTTGATTAAAAGCTATTTTTTTTTTCAATACAGACTGACACTAATCTTAAAATATGAGATTTTCTGGCAGATTCCTATGAATTACCCAAATATTGCTGCTGATGATACAGAATGAAGTCTGCTGTGCTGGGGTCCTCAAGAGCCTGTTTCATTAGAGGTAGGGACAGGAAGGCTACAAGCTCTTTTCACAGATCCATCTTTTAATCTCACCACAACGTACATCATTCAGTTTAGCTTCTGTCAGCTCTCCACAGTCTTCCTCGCCAACATTGTTGGGCTCTCCAGAATTCCAGTATCTGAATAACAAAAATAAATATATTTTCTTAACCTTCTACAGGTTTTATTACAACCCACACAACATTTTCTCCAGGTACATGCTCACTTGACCCTTACCATACTGTACCTCTCCTCTAGTTTGACATGAATTATTTTTGGTTTCACTGAAGATTCCTAACAATCACATCTCTGCTGTACTATAATAAACCAGGAGAGCAGGTAAGAAAGAGAGTGAATGTGGGTAAATGAGCGAATCTATGATTTATCCACTCCCACACTCCCACAAATGCTTCACAGTTAATAGAGATTTTGAATGAACCATTATTGTTCACAACATTATCTGATTTGTCACTACAAGGAGAGAGAACACTTCCTTCCAAAGCACTGTTATTTAGTACAAATCTAGACTGCAAGGCAGATAGAGTAATGATTCAACACCACGCCCCTCCATGCATCATGCTTTGGCCTACACCATGAACTGTTGTGTTGCAGAATGGCTCTGCAGGGGCCAGTCCCATGATGCTTTCTGTGTATTGTGAATTTCAGCTTCACAGTGTAATGTATTGGTTATCACTTCATGCTTCACATTGAAGTGGTGGAGAAAACCCCCAGAATATTGTCATCATCCCTTTACCAGAATATTGCCATGACTTGCACCTTTTTGAAGCTGACATTTTTGAGTTGACCTTGAGTATATCCATTCCATGGGTACCACTCTACTCTGAGATTATAGCTTCAGTGTTGACAGCAATATCCATGTAGCACTGCAGGAATGGCTCAGGGGCCAAGAAACATCATTTTGCTACCAGGGCACCTTTAATCTGTTGCAGCAATGCTGCCAAAACTTACATTTCACTCATGATCACTGTCGTTCCATCCACCCATTTCCAGGTGTTTTCAATCTCACTGTCAGTCAATCCCAGCCAGTGGACAGAAGAGATTTTGCTGCTTAGATATTTCTGGTGAGCAATGGTGAAAGATGTGAAAGATTAACTCAATCTGAGCTCATTAGAGATACTGCACAGAAAACTGCCTGTAATTGTAAGAATCATGACATGGTCTCTGCAGTACTTATCTGTTATACCAATCTGGTTGGAAGAATACTGCTGTTTTTATTGAGGAGTTGAACATTAAAAGCAGCAGTGGAAGAAAGGTAGTGAAAACTTAAACAGCTAAGATTCTTGACATGTTCCAGGCTGAGAAGGTAGATTAGCACAGTTTCAAAAATGTTTCTCTACAACAGAATGTGTACAGAATATGTCACAGGCTCTCCTTTACACTCTGTTCAGCAAAAAGCAAGCTAGTCTCAGCAGAAAAGACATGAGGAAGATCTACTTTGGCTTTCATCTTGACTCTTTATTATTCTCTTTCTTAGTTTACTCAATAGCCAAAAAGCCATGGATTTCTATCTTTAATCTATCGTCCAGTTTTCTGCTAGCTAGCAACCAATCTAAGCTCTTCTTCACCTTTTCTTATCTTCTCAAACCTCTTCTCCATTCCAATGTCTCACTTTCTTTATCTTCTTACAGTATCTCCAGAACATTAGATGTCAACATAGGATTTTCAACATCTTATAGAAATCCAAGAAACAGTAAGCCCTGAAGAGGTACAGATAGTTAGTTTTCTTTAATGGAACAAACCTCCAAACCACCCTAGCAGATACCCAACACAGGTGTCGTGGTTTAACTGGGGGCTGGGAACAGGAACTGTTGTTATTGTAACACTACTGCCGGGTAGCTGGATCATGACTGACAGTGTACTCTGAATGCTGTACTCTCACATCAAGATGTACTCTGGGTAGCATGAATGAGTCAAAGGTAGCATGTCAAAAGAAAGGAAGTGACTTCTCCCCAAATATCTACTACAGAGGTATCAGATATTGACAGTGAACTTCCTGATGTGTAATGCCTAGACTGAGATGATGTCTCCTACCTTGTTTATACATACTCCAGATGTTATTCATCATGTTTGTATCCAATGCTGGTTCCGGTATGAATATGTGGACATTTAAGGTTAATGTTCTAATGACAAGGGACATCACTTAACTCTGTTTTGTTTTGAAGGCAACAACGCCTCAGGACCTCGTGACCGTCAAAAAGGGGGGATATGTAGCGGCGATGCTTGTTAATAAGACAGAATTAAGTGTTGCTGTGCTTTCCCAAATGAGGCCCCATCTCTCTCTTCATCTCTATGGTGCAGCCACAGAGAAGCTATTCATGCAGGCTGATTTAAAGATGTTTTCTTTTGATAAGGGACAGCTCCCAAATGGGGATGCACTTAGATAAGCCTGACTATCATGATCAATGGTCATCCATTGGCGCCTATCTGTCTAGGGAGTGCCAGATGGACATCTGGACTGCATTCCCAAGTGTCAGGAGTAAGTGACTCATATCTCACCTTGATCAACCAATCAGGGACTGGTAGGGCCGAGTAACCCACGTGGGACTCTGATGCCCATGGAACTTTCAGCCAATGAATGAGCTGAAGTTCCTCCAGGTAAAAACAGGCAACACAGAGCTCCAAGACTATTCGTGGACTTTTCTAAGGAGAATTTTAAAGGAGAATTCCAGGGGAGGACGGCCCAGGAGCAGAAGGCTTCCAAGGGCAGGACATTCTCGCAGCGCGCCTTCTGACCATCCTGAGACTCAGCCCGGACAACCACGGAATGGCCAGTGTGTCCGAGTGCCAGAACTTTCCTCTGTTCTAAGAGTCTAGAGCGGAGGTTGCCAGAGAGTAACCAGAGGATCCACCCGAGGTTAGCATCAGCAGCAAGCCTCGTGAACAGGTTGGAACTGTGGACAGTTCCAACCTGTCAATAGTGAAACACTATTCAGAACTAGCGCTTCATCAGGAACGAACCGGTCCTCTTCCTGACTTGCTGGGACCCACAGTCATCTTTTCTCCTGTGCACAAACTGTGCTAGTAAAAGCCAACACTAACTAGCTGGTCAGTGAGCATCAGCAGAGCACCGTCGCAAGCAGCACAGCACAGCCTGGCACGGAGCCAGAGAGCCCGCAGGAGATCTGAATCCCCAGAGATTGGATGAGTATTCAACTTCAATGCATTACAGCTCGAGAATTCAATTGTTATCCCAACCAGTTGATATCAATTTAATTCCTAAGAGTTATGTACTTGTTTTGAGTATCCAATGTAGAAGTTATAACCAAGTTCATTTACGAAACGGTCTAAATGAATGATATACTGAACGTATGTCCTCTTGATATATGTAACTCTTCGTAACTGAATGAATATATGCCTTTTGTATTCTGATAACCCTCTCGATAAGATCTGTTAGGTTTACATGCATATTCTATGTATTAATAAATGTATCCTCGTGTATTAGTACCTGTGTGTGTGCGTTGTTTGAGTAATATCGCATGGTTGGATTCTAAAGCCATTAAAAGAATCATTTTGTGATTTACTGCTACAATTAATAATTGTCCCAGTAAATGCCCAAACCCTACAGAACTGATGCCCCGTGAGAGCACACTACAAGTATCTCCAGAAAATTAGATGTCAACATAGGATTTTCAACACCTTATCTCCTCCCTCACCCCCCACCTCAAGCTCACTGAACCCCACCTACCGTGTCTCTACTGGTTCTGCTGGTTTCCTTCCTAGTTCCAGGGCCTTAAACATACCAGCTTCATTCCGGACCTCCTCCTCCATGCTCATCTCTTGTACACTGCTGCCCCACATCTCCTTCCCTGTACTTCCTATCTCCTTAACCTGCTTTAACCTGGGGCTGATTTCAAACATGTTGCATTTTGTTGCATTGATTTTGAGGAGAATTGCCTTGCAGACCTATTTAAAAACGTTCACAGAAAAGCTGAGGCATCATGCAAATTTGGAAGGCAGGACAATGTGCGTGACTATGTTGTCACAGTTCTTACACTAAGGAAATTAAATCTAGCCCTTCATCATTCTGTAAGAACTATTTCTGTAAATAAATGCAACCAAGTGCAATTTTTCAATGTCTGTTTTCAGTGCCTCACCTAAACTCACCAAATAGATTTCTTTACTGAATTTTTGCAATTCATTATCAAGTGTAGAAGGAAAGAAAGCATCTCATTCTCACCAGCTCTTCTACATTATTGATAATGGCAAGGCTAGAGGCCTGGTTGACACAGTACTGTTGAGCTCCACTCCAGTCTCTTGTTTCTTTTGAAAAAGAGTAACAACTTCCACTGAACAGGATCCAGTCACAGGGGCACACTTTTGTACATCCTATAAACAAATCAGGTAGTGAGATTTTTGTTTTCTGTTGTTGTTTATATTGTTGCTTTTCCAGCAAAATAGATGTTTTTTCATTAAAGAAAGTAATTTTTATAAGGTTTGTTTTTCAAAGATTCAGTCAACCTAAAATAGAATGCCAAGTAAAACCGAAGAATTAAAGAATCATGGTGGCAGTAATAATGTCTTCATTTAGAAGACTTCTTAGAACAATATCTCTTCAGCATGTTGTTGCTATGATTGATTAATTGTTTGAATGAATGGTTTAAATCTCAATCTGCCTGCATTTCTGCATGGTCATTACCACTGTAGCCTTCCAGTTCCATTTGCTTGGATTTGAGTCCAGCTTCCAGTATCTGTCTGTGTGGAGTTTGCATGATTTTCTCAAGCATGCAGCATTTTTCTTATGTGTTCCACTTTATTCCTACCTCACAGCAATGTTCTAGCTGCGTTTGACTGACTATCATAAATGTTCTCTTCATCTGCCCCTTCCCCCAATGATGGACAGGTGTCCTATCCAGAGTGAGAGACATACTGTGCTCTCAATCTTTCCTTGTGCTTCTAGAATACATTGCAGTGCTATGCAGTGCTAGCTGCTATGCTCACCAGGATAAGTGGCTTTCTGTTCATGGACGGATTATTTTTCCCTGGCAAACTATATAAACTCTACCCACCAGCACTGCCTGATGTGACAATACATAACACAAGTAATCTGACCATAAGTACCAACAGTATTATTGAGAGCTGATCCAGTATCTTAAACTGTATAATTGCTTTGCTGACTGGCCTGATGGTTCATGCTGTCAAACATTTTGTTTTATTAATAAATCTTTGTAGTAAGTACAAGTAACACATTTGTAATTTACTGGGAATTCAGAATGTACTAATTAATTATACTGCAGTTATTTTTATTGGATTTGACCTGAGTGTTTCTATTTCCTGTCCTGATTTCCTTGGCAAGTACTGCACTAAGAAAAGAAAACAGTATACAAGCCTGTCACTTGAGGATCTCATAGCATATCAAACACTTCTTGGAAATGCAGGTAAAACAGTACATTATTAGAGGCTGAGAATTCTCTTTTTGACCACTTTAAAACAGTAAGAGCAGAGGTCCAAAATGAGAAGCTTTTGTCCAGTTGAATGTGTTATACTGTCTGTAATGTATCATCTCTCTTGATCCAAAATCAAAGCACTGACCTTGGGCTTGGAGCTGGGCAGATAAAGTGTTCAGCCTGGATAACATCTGAGACTCTGAAAATACAGACAGAACTTCTGTATTCTACTGTGTCCAGTGCAAAGCAAAAAAAAAAACAGCAAAACCATATCTCCAATGTCAGCCTAAATATTTAAACAAGAATGCAGTCTATATGATTTCAGAATTACATTTTAAGGCATTCATGAAGAGCACAATTCAAGACTCTCAAAATAATAATGGAGTATTCTTACTTATCTTTCACTTCACAGAGTAGATGTTGTATCTTGTACTATATTATTGGTTTGCTGAAAGGTTTGTTTATTTATGCTGCAGCCTGATTTTTTTACTTGATATCTAAATAGTGAAAAATGAATTAATGTATTATTTTGTGAAATCATAATGTGTTTTGTGTAATTTGACCTGACAATTTCTTGCAGTAAAAATGTAGTGTACCATTTTAGCATATCCAGCAGTAAACATCGTATTACATCATCTTACATGATGATTTTATAGCATATTGAACACTTCTTGAAAAATCAGGTAAAACAGTACATACAGTAGCTAGAACCTTTGATTTCTCCTTTTGATGACATTAAAACAGCAAGAGTAGAGTATCAGGATGAGAAGCCATTGTTGAGCCTACTGTGCTACACTTCTGTAATGTATTATTTATTCTGATCCAGAATCAGAGCACTGACCTTGCACTTGGAGCTGGAAGATGAAGCTGTTCAGTCTGGATGACATCTGAGACTCTGAAATTACAAATGGAACATCCATGCTCTCTAGTGTCCAGTACAAAGCACAAAAGAGGCAGTATTTGTATTGCCATGCAAATATTGTTTCAAATATGTGCTGACTATATGATATTGGAATTTGATTGTAAGGTGTTCAACCTGAGAATGATTCACGACACTGAAAATAATAATGGGTTATTCTTATTCATCTTTCAATTTATAGGTTCCATGATCTCTATTGTCTGCTACAAAAAAGAGAAAGTATTTGTATTGTCAGCCTAATTTTACTTAAGTAAAGGTAGCAGAGTTTGTGATTTTGGAAATGGATTGTAAGGTGAATTTATGAATTCAGCAAAAACCTATATCACAGACAGCATAGACTAGTCGTATGGTCCAATAAGACAAAAGGTGTTAAAAACCACACAAGAGAATTTGACACACTTGGGTCGGTAATAACAGAAACTGGGCTAAGATGATTTTCATTTTGGGTACTATGCATGCTTGCGACTTAAATTAATTCCAAACCTTGACCTTTCAATGTCATTTTTAGATGAGTTTCGCTGAACTCCAAGGCCAAGACAAATGTCCGTACAAAACAGGCATGGAGCCAAACGAAAAAAAGACATGTATTATTGCAGACAATTTACATAATGCAAACAACAACATAAGGTATTAGGGTAATTAGATTCCTTTGGAAATACTGAACAGTGGTTTGCCAATGACTCTAATGTCTAACTCAAATGCTACAGTCACTTAGTCTAGCAATAAGCCTCTGGTAATCAGAAAGGCACTATCAATTGACTTGCTTGAAACGTGCATTAATTTAGCCTAGATTTCAGCCTATAAACTGTGGCTGATAAATCCATTTGGTCTTTGTCTGAAAACCCTGTGTCAGTGCTACAAGATCCCAAACATAAACACCCTCCCACACACATACAGCTCCTACCATTGCTCATCAACTCAGCTTGTTTCATTTCCAGGCTTCGGATTTCTGCAGAACCTTTGAAAATAAAAAAGACTCCAGTCAAATGGGAGAACAGTTTAGTTTCTTTGGTGCTTGAATGTGCCATACAGTACAGTATGTGACTATTCTACAGCAAGCTGAACACAAGTAAGACAAGAATCATAAGCTGGGGAAAGAGTCTAGAAAGAGATGCACTGAGAGCTTTTGAAGAAGAGGAGTTTTATGTGAAATTTCTCATTCTGGATACATTGTGCTTTTCTCTCAATTTCAGTTTCTTAGGTATAACGTCTTAAGCAGGGATGTGCTTGTGATTCTTCCATGACCAATGAAAGATGCAATGTGACAACTAAAAATATTGTGAAAAAAACAGGGAACCTGAGTATAATTTATCAGTCCCTTAAAACACTGAGTATATCCTTTCAGAAGTAGAAACTGTTCTGTCCTGTATGTGTTTTGCATTCTGTTTGAAGTGCTTGCAATCCAAGTTAGAAAGATTTAAACTGTGTAGAGTAGAAGCAATTTGTACCATTTGTTACCACATCCTTCTTTCTACCTGGCGTTAAACAACAAAAACTACACAGACATGCATTTTGTTACAAAAGTAAAATGGCCACTATGACTATAAAAAAGTGAATGAAACCCTACTCCCTCTAATGTCGGTTTCCACATGTTTTCATATACTGTTTTTTGTATATGCATCTCGTATTTGGTTTCAGTTTCAGAAAACATTTACAAATGCATCATTTCTCATCTAAGAAAAATAATATGCCCGACCAGGATGCAAATGCAGATATGAATTAATGTACTGTATGCTTGTAATTCTGAACTTACTGTTCTCCTTCAAGGTGATGTGACTCATTCGGAGGTGCTGAATCTCTTCTGTTAGTGCAGAGTCTGAAAGAGAGAAACAAATCCAGATCGAGAGGCAAAGAGGAGCTATAATTTCTGATCTGCTGTGAAAGTGTCAAGTCAATGAACTGTCACAAGCACAGATCAAGCTCACATCTTCAGGAATGGATTAATTTTAATACTTTCCTATCAGAATGGCCCTTGGCTATTAAAATCTGCAAGAAAGAGATTTCTCTGGGTTTGCAAGTACAGGGTTTCTAATCATTTTATCCAATACAGGACCATGGGGAGCAAGATCCTATTATGCCAAGCAATGGGTGCCAGAGAACACCTGAAGGAAACCCACTCAACCATGGAGAGAATGTATAATCTCCACACAGATACCACCCCAGGAATTAAATTCAGTGTCCCAGAACTAACTTTCACAAACAGTTATTACAAATCTGCAACAGATTTTTCATCAAATAACTATGATATTTTAAAGCATCGCACATTGAAACTCTTCCAGGTCTTACTGAAGAGTACCTTCTAAGAGCTTAAATGCAGGATTTTGTTCTTTTGCAAAACAGGAACACAAGAATTGTAATGTCGTATGGTTCATTCAATAGTAATTCTCTGCCAGTTTCTGGACTTACACTTTATGAAGGCCAGTAAGATGAAGACTATCCAGCCTAGAGTGACCATCAATAGCAGGACATACAGCAGAATGATGGACTTGGTCCCAGCAACAGCAGCAGCTGGATCTGTAAAAGGAGTATAAGACATATTTGCAGTCCCATAGGTAACTTTTTATAATTGCCACTGTTGAACATCCTGCCTTTGGGGGAAGTGAAATTTCTTTTCTTTTCTAAAAAAAAATAGAAAGTTTTAAGTCACTTATAAAGCAGCAAAAGCAGAAGACCATCCTCAGAAAATAATTAGAATCATCTTAATAAGAAAAGGGTTGATATCTGAAAAAATGCTGATCTGGGCTCAGCCTTATGTGAAACCTTCCCTTCCCCGTCAATTCTATTCATGACATGTGAAGGACTTCAACCTCATGTCCTACTGAAATGGAAATTATGATACATATACAGTATAGCAGATATGACAGAGACCTATATCGAAGACAAGGTATATTCTAAAACTATAAATAGGAAGATCACAGAACTCCAATGTTGGAAAATATATGGAAATAAATATTACTCTATGTTTTATATCATTGGTGTTGGCAGAGACAGAGAAGAACTAAAACACAGGTGTTTGGAAAGATACCAGAATAATAGCAATAGTTTCTTATACTGTAATTATGCAGCATTTTCCATCCTGAATGAATACAAATGCTAAAGCACTACAGTACATGGTTCTGGAAAGTGGCAACATGAGAGAAATTATCAATTCAGTAGTTGGTAAAATTCTAATAATGATAAAAGGTGACTTTAAATATAAAGGAACAAGTAATAGGTTCATTCCATGCTGAAAAGAGAAGAGAGAAAACACAACGTTTTGGCTGTGAAGCCTTCTTCAGGTGTGTCTGTTCCGTGAACACTGTTGTAGAAGTCTCAGAGTATTACCGGAGTCAAAAGAAAAAGTTTTAAATTTTAGATGAAATCCTTTAGGAATTATATTATAACTACGACTCTTTAAAGGAATAAGAGGTGGTTAGAAAGCCTGGTCTTGGAACAGATCACTGTGAACAGACAGAATGCTGGTTTAGTGAGAGAGGGGGGCAAGTTGCCCAGGGAGGAAGAGAAGGAACGATGATGAGATCTAGAAAAAGATTAGAGGAAGGCATAGTGGGTCGCAGCAGAAGTACAGTAGGTTGAAGTAGTTCAGGTGGATGGCTGCGTCAGCATGCATAGTCTGTAAAGGAACAAGTAATAGGTTTATTCCATGCTGACAAGAGAAGGGAGAAAACATAACAAAGTAGGCTTCACAGCTGAAACGTGCTTTATCTCTTCTTTTTTCAGCATGGAATAAACCTATTACTTGTTCTCTTGCAGACTACGCATGCTGACGCAGCTATTCTCTTGAACTACTATAAATATAAAGGGATAGTGTTAATAATACTTTGCCATTAACAAGCCTGACTGATGAAATGACAACACTGAGACAACACCCATCATTTACAAGGAATGAACCAGGGAGGCAGCTGAAAGGTTGAGGCTGGGGTGAAGGAAGGTGTGAGCAGCCAGCCAGTATTTAGCAGAAGTGCAAGTATAAAAATTGACCTCCCTCTGAACTTCTCCCCTTGTGAACCTTCCCTGTGAAGGCAGCTTTTTGAAAAAAGGCACATCATCAGGTCACATTTAGCAGTTAATGGCTTAGTCATACTTGTGCTGGATTTAAACTCTGTTGAAATTACTCCTTTCTCTGAGTTGTCCTGATTTCTCCATTCTGGGGTTTGGCTTCTCTTCTTCATTTCTAGGGTGTGTTCAATGTTTTCATAGTCTGCATCACTCTCATCATCTTCATCGTCATAACAATAACGCCCTGCAGAAACAAACATCTCTAACCACTCATCTTTAGTCATGTGTAAAAATTCTTAAAAATAAATAATTGATCTGAAATTATTTTAGATATCTCAGATAATTAAAGCAGTTCTGTCAGGCATTGTCTTGATGCTGCAAAGTATTAAATGTTCTAACATCTGTGCTCATTGGTTCATTATTTAGATATTGCTTTTACTGTGATCATCTTGGTAAAACTTGGTAAAAGTTACCTGATATAATGTATACAACATGCAAATTGGTAAATATAAGATCCTTTCCAAAGTGTTTTTGTCTGCTTGTCAGATTCTAATGGCACGGGCTTAAAGATCTAAACTGTGCATGGGACAAGTTATGTATACATACAGTATAAATGTGCTATTTTTTTGCTTTGGAATATACTCTATGAAGTAAGTTTTGCACTTAAGTAAAAACAAAATGCATCAAGTCAACGTGTGATTAACACCCACAGAACAAGAGAAATATTGGAAATTAAATTTTCCCTATTGATGTTTGAGTTCTGCTTACATTTTCACCGCCATGTCATGTACACAGAAAAGAGTAGTGTAATCATGTTGAATACCAAGGCACTAGGACAGGTAAATGTTAGTTAAAGCATATGTACAGTAGATAGGTAATAATGCATAAAACTCAAACAGTAGAAAAAACTAGACAATTCAGTATTGAGTTGTGTTTTCAAACCTTGGACAAATACAATGCTTCTAATATTTTTTTTTAAAGATTGTTCAATAATCTATGTTACAAAAGAATGCCTCATTGTTAATCAAATGCAGAATAATAAAGAGTCTGAAATGAATGTAGTACGTACATTTTTTTTTCTGCCAACATAAAATACAGATTCAGCTGCATGCAGCAAACACTTTAAGTACAAAAATAATCCGTGTTCTTCAAAAGTTGTTCCTCCAGGACCCTCTCTTGAGAGAGAATAAGGTTTACCTGATGGCGGCTGTGTTTTCCTAGTCTGGAATTGTTTCTGAGCCTCAACGTGGAGAACATCATTATTCCCATAGATACTTGCCATCTTGTTGGTCAATAGAGCAGATGTGTCTCTTTGATCTGTTAATTTTAAATGGCAACTTATGATAGCATGTATGAATGGTTTTAAAGAGGAAATATGTGGCAAAGTGGTTTGATGTGTCAAAAAAAAAGAGAAGCTCTGCTGCCGGTAGTGTATGGTAATCAGATGTTTCTCTCTAGGGGCTTGTGTGATTTTCACCATAAATTGAGTGATGCTCATTTTGGCTGGGGGATTAAATAGAGACCATGAATCTACTACATCTGGGTCACCCATCCTATATCCAGGAAGTGGACAGAAATATTAATTTTTCAGTCTTTTCTGGTAATCCTGGTAGCTTCATTACCACCTTGTAGACTGATCTTTCCAGATCTCAGAAGTTCAGCAAGGCCTCGTCTGATCAGTACTGGAATAGGAGCCAATCAGGAAATCCAAGTTGCTGCTGCAAGTGTTGTTGGTGGGCCAGTAGGTGTTGATCTTCTCCCTGGACCACACTGTCCAATGTCCCAGCATTGTGATTAAGTAACACGTGGTGTAGGAGGTACAATCCTTCAGAAGAGATGTTTAACTGAGGTCCAGATTACTTGGTCTCTAAAGTTTCAATTAAAAAAAAGACTTTCCTGGCTTTCCTAGCTAAAAACCTTCTCTGGGCTTGGACAATCTAGTTTTTATAAAGTTCCTCCTTAATTTCTCACTTGTTCTACCTGAGCTGCTGTACAATGGGTCCACTGGTACATAATGGTACCCAAGTGAGCACTGCACTTCAGCAGTGGATGAATCAGGTCTCCTTCCACTACTATTTCAGTGTAAAGTGTTACAGTATATCAATCCAAAAAAACTGTTGCTGAATTATAAAAGAAATCATGAAGCTTACTCCCTATTATAGTTGAGCAACTGGAGTTTTGTGTCAGTGCTTTCTGAATAACATATCTTGTTTCTTTGAGCACAATTAGTTACATAGCATTGGGGTTTATTGAACCCCGAGGATTTACTGATCTTGAGTGATTCTAGTGCCTGAAACATTCCTGTGACAATAATGTTTAATAAAGAATTTTCCTTCCATGTCCGAGACATGTTGACTTCTTCCTTAGTGAAAAAAATGCAACCATTGTACATTCTGCACGTTTAAGAACATTCCAGAAGATTTGCATATAATCAGGACTGTGAAATGTTAAAAATCAAATGATAAACCTGTTTTATTTCATTAATCTATTTTCGTTCTTTGCTCTCTATTATGAATACATTTACTTTATATGCACCTTATCTCCAGATAAAGACAAAAACATTTTAGAGTCAAAGCCGGAATATCTTGATGAAATTAGTCAATATTTATAAATACTTGGATGAGTAATACTGTATCATGCTCATCTAAGGGTTTTTGACTGTGGGTGTCTCAGTTAAAGCCTATATGCAAACAGTTTCCTTTTGGATAGTCAATCCTTCTCCCAATCAAAGGCTTACATTGCGGTAAGTTATTCTTATTTTTGTGGTACAATTTCTGGAGAGAATACTTTAAGCAAGACACACTGACGCTTTGATGTTTACAGTTATGGTTACAATTAGCAGAGGAAGCTTACTCCTGTGCTTAATTTGCATGCATAGTTTTGAAGAGGAAATCTCTCTTTGCTTCACTGATGTCACTTAGGTAAGAATAAGGTAAATGTAGAACTCATTAGAAAATTGGAAATGCAACATCAGTTTGAAGAAAACAATCAAGAAACTAATGTCTACAACACCCATTAATGCACACCATCCAAGAAGATGAATATTTAAAGACAAAAGCAAAACACTGGAATATATATGGCAACATACTAAAACATATTAAAAGGTGCAATAAAGTTGCTATTTACCACCACTTTTAATACACTGTATTAGGAACTGGCTTTGGGGGAGCTGGAACCTACAGTATCCCAGCAAGCAAAAGTAGGGTACACCCTGGACAGAACATCAGTCCATGCAGGGCAGACACAAACACTCTCACACCAAGACCAATCCCAGAAGCAATATTAATCTACCAGTATGGGTATTCTAAGAGAAGCCCAAACAAGAAAGTGGTTGAAACACACAGACTTTAGGTTTCTGTGCAACGTTCTCAAAGACTTGTGTCTGGTGACTTCCACCAGTGCTTATCAGTATAAACCTTCTTGTACTACAGGGGCCTCACTCCCAGGCCTCACTGTGTCAGAGTGGGCTTCAGTGAGGAAGAGGCTGTGACCCATCTACTGTGGTCCTGCCATTTTGCTAAGGCTTTCTGGGCCCGATTTCAGGACTGGTTACAGGCCCCTTCACCTCACTTTTCCCTGACTGCTCCCTTTATTGCAAATGACATCTCTCCTGTCAAACTACCCTCTGAAATGTTTTAACAGGATTTGGGCCATAGTGAATAGTGGAAAGGATGCTGTCTGGAGGGTGAGGAACATCCAGTCTAGTGAGCAGGTAGCCTATCCCTGTACATTATTATTATTACTATTACCTCAGAAATCGGTGGAGAGTAGGGAAGGGGGAAGCAGAAAATCTGTGGAAAAGAGAGGGCATAGGACTGTGCCTCAAAACCCTGTGATATCAAATGAAATGATAAAATTCTATATTTATTTAAGGACAAATGGCATTTTTCATGGGAAAAAACATTAATTTTCTAATCATCTTATCTACTACTGGGTCATAGGGAAGCTGGAGCCTATCCGAGCAAGCAATGAACACAAGCCTGGATACACCTTAGACAGGACTCCAGTCCATCTCAGGGCACACGCAGACAAACACTCACACCAGGGCCAATTTTCCCAGAAGCCAATTTACCTACCAGTATGTCGTGACTTTGGACTATGTTGGTAGGGAAAAAGAAGCACCTGAAGAAAACCCATAAGAACACAATGTGAACATACATGATCCATTCAGATAGCACCCCAGATACTGAACCCAGGGCCAGGGCCCCAGTGCTTTGAGACCTGGATGGAAGACCTCCTGGGAAAAAAGGTTGCTGTTGGAAGAGGTGTTAGTGGGGCCAGCAGGGGGTGTTCACCCTGCGGTCTTTGTGGGTCCTAATGCCCCAGTATAGTGACGGGGACTATACTGTAAGAAGGCGCGTACTTTGGATGAGACATAAAAACATAAGACTCTCCCTGGTCATTAAACATCCCAGGGGTTTTCTTGAAAAGAGTAGGGGTGTAACCCCAATTTCCCATTGGCCCCCTAACCAATCATGGCCTCCGAATAATCCCCAACTATGAGCTGGCTTCATCATTCTGTTCTCCTCCTCACTCATAGCTGATGTGTGGTAAATGTTCTGGCGCACTATGGCTGCCGTTACATCAGCCAGTTGGATGTTGCACATTGGTGGTGGTGGAGGAAAGTCCCCATTACCTATAAAGCACTTTGAATGGAGTGTCCAGAAAAAGCACTACATAAGTGTAAGCGATTATTATTATGATAATTTGCATGTTCAGAAAGCAAGTTGGTTACTTTTACAGTACCTTGTGGTGCTTGTAACCCTCGTGAATCCTTCAAGATAAAAGTCTTTACAGAGCTGTGAACATTCTTTTTAGACTTGTTTATAACTGTACAAACAGTAGGAAGGAAGGAGGAAATAAGCCGTGCTCTAATGAACAGCAGTGTGGGGAAACAGCGAACACATTTGCCCTCTTGTGGTAGAAAGTTGCTATTTCTTTTCACTGAATCATTCTGTTACATGTTGGGAAGAGAGAATATGCAAGCCCATTGTATGCTCAGTCATTTCTAACTATACATTTCATGGATTGAATACCATAATGTAACAAAGTGTTCAACAAACATTCATTATACATATTTACTAATAAGGGAAAGAACAAATTGCTATTACGGTTACTGCTCTTTAGAATACTGAAACAAAGATCTCTGATCATAACTCACATTTGAGTTGCAATATTAAAAATTCATTATATTCATAATTGTTTGTCCAACGCACTCAATGTGCTACACTATCACTGAAATGTACAGTAATAGATTTAAAATATGAGAAAAAATAGTAAGATTAAATAATTTATTAAAAGCTGCAATGGCAACACAGGTCTTTAAGCAAAGTTTGAAGCGGATGGCATTTGCTGAGTTTCTGATGTACTAGGCCAGCAAGTTCAACAGATACAGTGTGTTGCTACACACACACTCAATCAAACAAGTTTAACCTGCCTAATGGCCACCTCTTGTCTGCTGGCTTACATTCTAACTGCTTTCAGCTGTGAACACTGACCTTGTGTTTTTAGGCAGTAAACTTAGAAAGAGATATCTAAGGGAAAGAAACAATTCCAATTAAGAGAAGTATAGCAGATGGAACAAACATGCAGAAATTATGAAAATGTTTTTTATTAAGATGAATATAAGTGTGATAAAATTTTGAACTACTCAATCCACGAATTACCACAGTAAATCCTCAGGATAGCATGGTTAGACTGGTAGTTTATACACAGAAGATCCTGAAACAGACTTGTAATCATTGAATAGAAACACCAACACACAAACACACTAACACAGCCACACACTAAAACAAACACAAATACACACTAACATACACAGGGACAATGTAGTGACACCAATCATCCCCAGCCAGCATCTGTTTAGCAGGTGGAAGAAAACCAGAGCACCAGCTGAAAAGACATGCTTACACTAGAAGAACATGCTGACTCCACACAGACAGGTCTGGACTTAAACTATAGACCAAAAAAACAGCAGCACTAGCCACCTGGCTGTTTGCACACTTGCTGAGAAATGAATTGATTTTAAATTAGATTTCACTTGCAATGTCATATACAGTAGTTGCAATTATAAGTGCTTATTACTGTACCTTACATTTTTCATTGAGCAAGGTTCTGTTTCTACTTTCTTCATAAATAAAGAAATGTTAGAGACTAATAAAAGAAAAACTAATGTTGAGAACAGGAGATTGAAAATAACATGTGCAAATTACCCAATAATAATAGAAGGTGTGTCAGTTCTAATTAACATAGTTATTCTCCAGCATAAAGGTTTTTATTAATATCTGTAGAAATCACTTGTTTTTCCCCACTGCTGTTAAAAAGGTGAGCTGAGCGGAGAAGGTGTAGACAGGATTTGAGATCTATCTTTTCACTCTCTCACCTCCTTTGAATACCTTTACTCTTAAACGTTTTGTCCCTCTCTGTTGTTGATTTTACTTGTTTATTGTTCTCCTAAGTCCTGTCCTGTCTTTTTATCTGAGAGATCTGAACTAATGACAACACTAAAAATTATGACCTGTCTAGAATTAATGCTTGGTGATTTTAATATTCATTTTCTAGGTATAGTGATAAAAAGGGTGTTTATTAGTATAGGGAATATTTATCAGTGAAATCAGTATATTGGTTGATGAATTATTATGTTTTAAACTGTGTTCTATAGCACATTGTAATTTATTCATTATCTCCTGGCACTGTAGAAGTTGTTTATGAATGTGTTATTCAATTCTGCTTTATCTACCATCAGATATGCACTTTGCATTTTGCTTGGTACTGTAGTAATGATATTTATTTTAAAGAAGCTTCATTTATTAATTTAAGTGCATCTTTTTCACTGGAAATTTGGTCATTTCTATATTAAGCATTAGAGAGTGAGCCATATCTCTCTCTGAGATAGACTGAAGACTTGCATTTTGACCAAACGTTAAAGGTGATGAATTATTGACTATGGATTATGGATTATGCATTGAGAACTTGGAATGTCTCTGTTTTTAAATCACTTAGCTAAGGGTGATGTCAGTGGGATTAAAGTTCCTACCAAACTGTAGTTATGAGCTCCAGGATACTGTAACTGACACTGCCTTTAGATAAGGCCTAGTCCCAGATCATCCTTGTTTTCACGCACATCTTTCAAAAGATCTTGAAAAATAGTTCATGGGACCTGGTGGAGGTACTGTAAGTTGATTGATACACTGTAGCCTGAGCTATGGATGCTGCCCTCATTATTTTGTATACATAATCAGAGGCCTATACATAATATAAACTGTTGCTTCCTTTTCTTAAAAAAAAAACTTGAAATATGCCAGTACTATCAGTATTTGAGCAATCTGCATCACAGTGCTAACTAAAACCACAATTGTGGTTTGCTTGCTTGCATCTAGGAAATGTCTCACAAGAACTGAAATTGCAATGCATCAAAAAAGAACCAACTTCCCCACTATCTACATGTTTTATGGACAGCATTTGGAAATGAAGAATTTTAAAAATATACTATTGTACTGTATGCTTAAAAATTATTCCACTGTAGCAGTATTTATTAAATCGACAGTATCAATTGAACTGACAATAAAAAACTATGATAGAACTATATTAAAAACTTTAAACTGCTCAATTATTGGGAGAATAAACATGGTAATGGAAGAAATTAACACTCTCTTATATTATAAATAGAAGTGAGGAGATCCGACTGATTCAATCTCAACCTGATATTATTCTGATGAAACATAATCTAGTTGAAAGAAAATGTAGCAACTTGTGAGCTATTCAAAACCATCAGCATGGAGTTCTTATGTCCTTCTCATGTTTGTGTGTTTCCACTGGGCGCTCCCATTTCCTCCCACAGTCCGAAGGCATACTGGTAAGTCAATTGGCTTCGGAGGAAACTGTGTCTGCCTGTGTCCTCCAATGGACTGCTCTAGTCCAGTCCATTGGTCTGGTTGCAGCGCGGTGATGTCATCCCCTCCCTGCGCATAACAGGGACCTCAGCTTCCTGGGCTGAGGGAGGTCTCCTTCAGCTCAGCCAGCTGGTTCTCTGTTGTGTGATGTGGGAGACGCGGGTTCATGCCCAGGTGTTGCGGGGGGAACCGGCAGGGTGGAGCAGCGAGGGCATGAGCCTGAGCAGAACCACGAAGGTCACACTAGCATCCCATCTGGGGTGTATCCTGCCTTGAGCCTGTTGTTTGGCAGGATAGGCTCCAGTTCCCCTGGAATTTGAAGAAGTGGTTAGAAAATGGATGGATTGACTCTTGAGTGCATGCCTCTGATTCATTTCATATCAGCCTAATTTAGAGGTTACACATTTGTGCAATTAATAAATAATCTAACCGTCAATTCTTACTTCCTCAGATACTTTCACATGATGTGTGGTTAACTTCCAAAAGGAACTGAAAATACTCTTAGAAGTCATTTCTGGGTTCTTTTGCTTATCACTGAAATGAGACCTTCCAGTGCAGCTGTTCGAAAGAATCGTTTTTGTTGGTTTAATTGTATTTTTTAATGGCAAACACACAAACTGCTTCCTCAGGAGTCAGGCCATGTCTTTGCCCTGGCAGGCCCTGTTTTGTTGCACAGCTTGTCTCCTCTCTGTCATCTCCAGATACGTCTCGACATTTTCGTAATCGCTGTTGTCTGCACTTTGATCTGCAGGAACAATCTGATGCTGTGAAGTATAGAGTGACTGCAGAGATCACCACCCCTTCTAAAAGGTTATTCACACAGCCAAAGCAGAGAGTAAGCAAAGCTACCACTTTGTAGCCTGATTTTATCAGATCTCAGAAGCTCATCAAGGCTGGGCCTGTTCAGTATTGGGGCAGGACACCCCCAATAAAAACAGGCTGCTGCTGTAAGTAGTGTTGACTACTGGTCGGTGGAGCTCTCCTGTCTCAAAAGTTCTACACATATACAATCTTGACTACTTGGCCATTAAAGGTCTTATGACATGTTTAAAAAAAATTAGGATTGATAACCACTGTGTCCTAGTTAATTTCCAGTCGGCACTTATACTGTATAATCTGCTCTTCCTAAAATTCCCTTTTAGATTAATTGATCAAGTAAGTTCTAGTTCTAAATTGGATATCATAGTTCTCCATCTGATATCATGTTTAGTGGGTCTGCTGGTACATACAGTAAAAGCTACAGTACCTCACATTGGATGGGTATTATATATTAATTATTATTAATGGTCTGTTTCTACAACATTAACCCTCTATTGATGAGCACTGTAAATAACAATAATTTGAATTTTGCAGCCAGTTATCTGAAGTAAAGTATTATTGAAGAAGCTCTTCACATAAGGAAGAGCAGGCCTCCCTTCCTACAATTTTGCGAAGGAAGGGAGGCCTGCATTTTGAGTAAGATGTTTAACTGTACAAATCATAGTTTTCATAATGGTGTGAATCTGACACCCTGTGAGAAATTAATGGATCTCCAACACCAATGGACAGTTTTAATGGGAATAATCTGTTAACTTCCATGGTGCCATGCAAATATTGGTACCCAACAACAACAACAACAACAATAATAATAATGTGGTCAGTGCTTCTGAAGGTTTTCACTTGCTAAGGCAACTTTTCACTACTTTCAATTCATTATTCAGTTCAATAGATCATGTTTTTTTGCAACGTTCTCAGAACCTTGTTGTAATTGGACTTCCGTCACGGATGTCGGAAAGGACGAATCGTGGAATGACAGGAGAGCGAAAAGACCCTATGCGTACCGGCAAGATGGGGGTTAGCCGGGGCTCAGCTGTTCAGGGAATGCTGTATAGAAACCTATGCCCTCAGGTAGCGGACGTGGGGGGACCTGGAGCTAGGCAGGTCTCAGGACATCCGAACGTCAATGCTGAGCGATGGTGAATGAAAGACCCAGAAATATATAGCCCAGGGAAAGAGAGAGACCGGAAGGACAGCAAAGCAGGAAACTAGGGACAGGACAGAGTAGGAGCGCCCCCTGGCTGCAGAGGGTGTGACAACTTCCTCCTTTAACCACATAAATTGAAGAAAAGTGTGTTAAGATGAACATAGTAGTTAATAGTTCAGGTGGGTAGCTGCGTGAGCATGCATAGGCTACAAAGGAACAAGTAATAGGTTTATTCCATGCTGAAAAAAAGAAGAAAGAGAACACAACATTTAGGCCGTGGAGCCTTCTTCAGGTGTGAATCCATCAATACTATCATCCTTAAAACATAATATCATTAAAGATAATAATGTTCTCTGTTCGATTTTGTAATTAAGTCCTTTTATTATTAAAAAAACAAAAGTTATTGGTAAGCAAGAATAAATTTGAATTATTCAAATTATTCATAAAAACGGATGCTCTTTTATTGGAATATAACTACTACTACTCTATTCAACTTTAAGGAGATCAAAACTGTGGCCTGCTGTATTAATGGGATCTAGCATAAAGCTGTAGTTAATAGCTTTAATCCTAACATCTCATCTTCAATCACAGCACTGGAGATGCGGTTAGAAAACTCCAGTCCTGCTGGAAGACTGCTGCCTGCTGGTGAAATATGGTATTTTTCTCTTTCTGTCATTCAGTTTAGTTGTGAATACTTGGATTTTACATTTGTACTTCTTTGGTAATAGGAAGGAAATATTAAAACAATATGTATATATATATATTAATAATACATGATTCATTAAGGATGTCTATAGCTACAGTACTTCAGATTATTTATGTAGTAGAAATTAAAAATATAACTTTTTGATGTGATACGCTTATAAAAAAGTTTTGTTCTTGTTAGCATCTGAGCTGAAAAGCCATAAGAAAGGTATGATTAAAACAACATAAAAGCAGATGAGATATAATTTACAAAATGTAATTAAATCAATGAAAAATGGAAAGATTTAATGACAAAGGGAGTGTACCGACCTAGGGCTCCTGCAATAATAGGCAATGGCCATCTCCCTGCCACAGCTACTTGCAGTCACCTGAACACCGGCATTCCTGAACAAGGTCCATTTGGACTCAATGTCCCCGACCACCCCCGGGATAGAGGTGAACATGTTCTGAAGGTGGGAATTGAACTCATCCTACATGGTAGCATCAGCCGAACATTCCCAGGAAACAACCTCACTCTTTAATAATAATAATAATAATTGCTTACACTTATATAGCGCTTTTCTGGACACTCCACTCAAAGCGCTTTACAGGTAATGGGGACACTCCTCCACCACCACCAATGTGCAGCATCCACCTGGATGATGCGATGGCAGCCATAGTGCGCCAGAACGCTCACCACACATCAGCTATCAGTGGGGAGGAGAGCAGAGTAATGTAGCCAATTCATAGAGGGGGATTATTAGGAGGCCATGATTAGTAAGGGCCAATTGGAAATTTGGCCAGGACACCGGGGTTACACCCCTACTCTTTTCGAGAAGCGCCCTGGGATTTTTTATGACCACAGAGAGTCAGGACCTCGGTTTTACGTCTCATCCGAAGGACGGCGCCTGTTTACAGTATAGTGTCCCCGTCACTATACTGGGGCATTAGGACCCACATGGACCGCAGGGTGAGCGCCCCCTGCTGGCCCCACTAACACCTCTTCCAGCAGCAACCTTAGTTTTTCCCAGGCGGTCTCCCATCCAGGTACTGACCAGGCTCACACCTGCTTAGCTTCAGTGGGTTGCCAGTTGTGAGTTGCAGGGTGATATGGCTGCTTTAGGCCTCCTGGGTCTGTCCAACCAACTCCATATTCATCTGAGCCAGCCAGGTACTCATGAGTATCTCCACATCCACCCAGGGCTTTTTACACAAGGAATCTTTTTACACAAGGAATTTACACAAGAGCAGGGTTTGGTCCATCCAGAGCAGGAGAGAGAGCAAACCTGATCGAGAAATCTGGTTTCAGAGCTAATGTTGTGCGTGGAGGTAAGACCAATTATATCTAGCTGGTACTTTTCAACCTTCCACACCAGCTCAAGCTCCTTCCCTCAAGTGAAGTGATGTTCTGTGTGCTGGGATCGGGATTCCATTGTCAAGGTCTAGTCCTTTTAGATCTGTCCCACTCATGCCAGTTATCCGACTGGCATCGCAACTGACCCACAACCTTCGCCTTGGCTGGTAAACCATGTATCTGTACTATACAATTTCCTGGAACTGATGCAGCACCTCTCATCTCAAGGGATCTCTAAGCACTTTACATCTGTTAGAGTAGGAGGGTTCATCCACTACTGGGGTGTTAGCCCCATCTGTGTGACTTACAGCAGCCTCACTGCACAGCAGAGAAGACTCATACTTATTATCCATAAAACCCCCTGTTACTGCAACTTAGTAGTAGCTGAAAGGGTGAAGACTGGGTACAGGAGGAATGAAAAAGATACATACTGTATTAGGGAGAGAAGGTGCTTATGCATATCATTTAGACTATGAGGAATTTAACATGAGGAATGCCTTCAGGAATGATTATGATCTAGGGCAGCTCATGCCTATTGGGCTCTGTTGCTTTTATCTCTCCTGAACATTTGTTAATGAACATTTGTTGTAAACTCTACTCTATTTTACATATGTTAATATTGCTATTTTTTCACAATTCCAGTAAATAACAATTTCTGCACTATTTTATTCATGGACTGTTTAAAGTGTCCAGCCATGCAAAAATTGCAGATGGTGGTCCTTTTACTATGTTACTTGCTCTAGAGTCACAGAGACTCACAATGGGAAACAGTGCTTGCAGAACAGGTTTTCAGTGTATTTTTATTTATTTGTAATTCCTTATTTAATCCAGATCACATAGAAAATATGTATAAAAATAGGATGAAAACATTATTCTCCTTTCCTAATTTTAACATGTGCCATGAAGACCTGTCCCTGTGAGTGCAGCCTATTCATTCTATTTGTTTTAAAGAAATCAGAAAAGAGGAAGAGGTAAGATCCTATCAGTGTGTTATGCATGTAGTGCAGGAAATAACAGGTCATTTTTCAGATGGAAACAATTTGCTCTTGCAAAAATATACTGTACTAATTTCAGAGACTGAACAAACTTGAGAAGCACTCTTTAAGAGTCAGATCTTGCATTTTATTGATGGAAATTTTTCATGTGCTATAAAAATATTTGATAATATCATTTAGTAAATGCATGTGTTTAAAATCAGAATTAAAAACTATTTATTTTACATACCGAAAGATTTTAAGAATGCCTAGGAAATTGTCAATTAATGTAATGCACATTTAAATTGCTAAATAAATCAAGAAGTAGGTAAACATCTCAAATAGAGAACAGCAAGCAAGAGATAGAAGTGAGTTCTGGGTACAGATGAAGCCACACAGAATGCATGTCAGAATGATTGCAGTGTTAAACTAGCTGCGCTTTGCTGTGTTGTGATTCGGCTGTGTGATTCACTGACCAAAGACGATGGATAGGTGTCACCTGTGGTGTGTTAGATGTTAGTGTAAACATTAGTTTCCTTTTAGCTGTTGTAGTACCTTTCTAAATCCACTTAATATAAAATATTAATATGGAATTATGTAACTGAAGAGAAATTTTGGCTGAACATAATTTTCTGAATCAAATGTATCATATTAATGAATGACTATACAGTAAATAGAATATATTTATATAGCTAAATATAATGTAATAAGTTTTGATTTGCTTTAAATTAGTCATTTCTCATTATTACACCAGTTGTTTTAAGTCTGAAGTTTCTGCTTCAGCAAGAAGTAATAAAAATAACCCAAGAGTTAAAGGTGAAAATGCTTAACACAATTTCACACTCACCACCTTGGACCCCAGTCCTGGTGAAACATAACCATTAGACCGATATGGTAGATTTTCATTAAACATCTAAATGTTTTTTTTCCTAAATCTGAATCCAGGGACATTGCAGAGTCATTGCAGAAGAAGCCAGAACAGCTGGGATGTTTAGATGCTCTTCTCACAGATCCAGGGAATGGCTGATATGCACATCCTATCATTTATTTTCCTGTCTGTCAGCTCGCCACAGTCTTCCTCTCCAACATTGTTGGGCTCCCCAGCATTCCAGTACCTATATTCCAGAAAGAAAAAAAAACTTGTTTAATGGAGTTTTGCCCTTTTATCTGTAAGAATTTCACTTTTGCCTGCGAACACTCAAATGTTTATAATCTGTACAAGATTTGCCACGAGACTTTTCAGTTTCAGGATTAAAGTTAGGATTACCTGTAGTTTACTTAGTTCATTATACAGCACTTACACTAGCAATATTTCAATAGATCTTGTAATCAATCATACCCCAATCCCAGAAAAGCCAGTTCACAATTACTCTTTCAGTTGATAATGCCTACAGATTGGTCCAATGAGACTAAATTGTCAGTAGTCTAGACTATAATGGACAGCTCCTCATTTACCCAGGTAGTGAAAAGAGTAAGACATCTTGTAAATCTCGCAGTATGGATTGTCCAAGTGTTAATTTTAATAATGTTCTGAAACCATGTCCATACTAGTTGTTGTTGCCAAAGTTTGGACAACAGAAACAGTTGACAGAAAATGTTTCAATAAAATTAATCAAACGTTTTTATATCAAATTTATCAACATTTAAAATTAAAAATGACAGAAAACTGTGGGAAGTATCCAGAAGAAATTATGAAATTCTGCAGGACCAGAGGTGAAAGTTACTCAGATAGGGGTTCCTTATTTGTTGACGAAGGGGGTCTGTTAATTTCACAAGACTGTGACAGAAAAGGCAATGTCTGTACTTACTTGTCACTCATGTCCACTGGTGTTCTATCCACCCATTTCCATCTCCCTTCAGAGTCAAGGTCATTCAGCCCCACCCAGTAGCCAGAAGAGATTTTGCTGCTCAGAATTTTCTGGGGAACAATGATGAAAGAACTGAAAAATTAACTCAATCTCAGGTCATTCACGATACTGAATACTGTATTTGTAGAAATTAAAACTGTACCTCTATTTATTTTGACGAGGAGTTACAATCAAACATTAAATGAAGATGTGGGAGAAGTATTCAAAATCTTGATGATTCTTGTTATGTTCTTGACTGAGAATTTGGATTTTCTCACAATTTCTAATAGTTTATATTTTGTGTCATGTTGTTTTCCAGAAATGGCCATAGACTTTTTGGAAAATGAGTTTTGTACATCCTTTTCTCTAAACAATATTCTACTGTATATTAACACAATATATGCTATTAAAGCTTTTGTCTAAAACATCTGAAATAATAATAAATAAAATGGTTATTTATTTTTCCAAGCAAACTCCCATAGTATCTATTTGAAAAAATCACAGGTTCTCCCCAACACTCTCTCACATTTTGCTTAGCTAGAGCTAAGATGCTCTCATTTAAAAAGAAATGGAGATTTACAGTAAATTCCCTTGCACCCTGGATCTCAGTCTCACCAGCTCGTCTACATTGTTGATAATGGCAAGGCTAGAGGCCTGGTTGACACAGTACTGTTGGGCTCTATGCCAGTCTCTTGATTCTTTTGAAAAATAGTAACAACTTCCACTGAACAGGATCCAGTCACAGGGGCACACTTTTGTACAACCTACAATTAAAGGTGAAAATTCAAAGAAAAGAAGTGAGGTTTGTTCTTATTGACATTGAAAATTCACAGTAAAATGTAGTTTATGCCTTCTTCATTAAAGTAAGTAATCTTCATTAGGTTTGTTTTTTTCCCAAGAATGACTCCACATGAAAGAGAAAAGCAAGGGAAACAAAAGAATTAAAGAACCATGGTGGCAGTAATGATGAAAAGTGAGAAGCCAAATAATTGGGATTTCAGCTGTCATTTCACATTAGATGGACAACTTCAGTAAGACTTCATAGGAAAAATATATCTTCAGCATGTTGTTACTATAATTGATTAATTATTTGACTCTCATTTCTGGCTGCAGCAAAATGGCATGGTCTTTCCAAAACATGTGGGGTTTTATGTGCTGATCACCCTGTGCAGGGTGGGAGACATCATGTGCTCTCAATCCTTCCTTGTGCTTCTGGGATAGGTTGCAGTGCAGCTGTTACACTCACCCAGATCAGTGGCTTTCTAATCATCAATGGATTATTTCTCCCTTTCTCCCTGGCAAACTATACAAGCTCTTGTCTCCAGCATTGGCTGACATGACACAAACCAGCAAAAGTAATTTGCATTATTACTGCATTATTGTTTTCGTGACTGGCTTGACAGTTTATAGTGTCCTATTTTGGTTTTTAAATTTTTCTTCATTGTTGTGTAAAATGTTCCACACTGGAAATACAGAATATATAAATTAACAACAATAATAAATTAC
Organism: Lepisosteus platostomus; assembly: GCF_059453375.1. Lineage (NCBI taxonomy): Eukaryota > Metazoa > Chordata > Actinopteri > Semionotiformes > Lepisosteidae > Lepisosteus > Lepisosteus platostomus. The sequence continues at coordinate 18,636,444 of NC_142623.1, forward strand.
TTTTTCATGATTTAACCAGAGATTTTCTTTTACCTGTCAGGAATATAAGAAAAAACCCTTACACAAGCCATTCACCTAAGGATTTTACAGCAACTTGAACACTTCTGGAGACACAGGTAAAACAGTACATACTGTACAGTACCTAGAGGCTGAGAATTCTCATTTTGATCAGTTTAAAATGGCAAGGTAGGTGTCTATGGTAAGAAGATTCTGTCCAGCTGAATGCATTTTAAACTTTTATCCTGATCAAGATTGAAAACACTGACCTTGGGCTTGGAGCTGGGAAGACAAACTGTTCAAGCTGGATGACACCTGAGACTCTAAAAAAAAACAAAACACAAGAAAATTCTTATTTTTCTCTTTACAGGGTCCATGATCAAAACAATAAAAGAGATAGTATTTGCACTGTCAGACAAATTTTATATAAAGAAGAAAGTTGACTTTATTGGAACTGGATTGTAAAGGTAAAGGTGGTCAACCTGAGCACTATTCGAGACTGAAAATAAAATTACAGGAAAGACAGAAATGGATATTCTGAGCAGCTTGGATGAATAAAGCGAAAAGAGTGTTTTTTCAACCTTGAAGTCCAAGAACATGGAAACAGAACACTGACCGTGTGTTAGGAAACGAGAATCCCAATTTGTCAAAGCAGAGGAGATCTGAGTATCTGAAATGATGCAAGGAGAGCACTTTGGTGATGTTTGCAGCATTGTCACAATGGTTATACACTAGTATTCCGATGTTTTACCTTTTACCTTTTACCTTGGGTACATTCTGCAATGTACCACATGCTTGTGTTTAAGATGAATTCCAAACCTTGACCTTTCAATTTAAGTTTTAAATGAGTTACAAAATGACTTAACACAATGGGTTACCTGTCACATGAGGATTTTACAGCATATTGAAAACTTCTTGGAATTGCAGGTAAAACTGTACATTCCTAGAAGCTGAGCAGCCTCTTTTTGACCAGTTTAAAACAGTAAGGGCAGATGTCCATGATACAAAGATTCTGTCCAGCTGAGTGTTTTTTACTGTCTGTACTGTATCATTTATCCTGATCAGGATTCAAAGCACTGACCTTGGGCTTGGAGCTGGGAATCAAATTTCTTCAGGTTGGATGACATCTGAGACACTAAAAAACAAACAAGCAGCACATCCATGTTATCTAGTGCACAGTCCAAGGCAAGAAAAGAAGCAGTATTTCCATTGCTAGCCTTGTTTAAAGAAGAAAGCTGACTTTATGATTTTGCCATTGCACTGTAAGGTGTTCAAAGTGAACACCATCTACGACTCTGAAAATACTAATAGGGTGTTTACTGCATATTTGACTTTCACTTCACATAGCAGATACCGCATCTTGAACATTATTGGTCGATTTCTTGGTTTAAGCTGTAGGCTTATTTTTCTGTAAATCATATTGAGCAATAAAAAACGTGATTCATTCCAATGAGTTTCAGTTGAATTTGACCTGCCAATTTCTTGCAAAAAGAAAGCAGTGCATTGTTTTATCAAATCCTGCATGTTAACATATAGCAAAAAATACTGTACTAGCCTGTCACATGAGGATTTCACAGCTTATCTTGAAAGTGCAGGTAAAAAAGTACATTTCCAGAGGTTGTGATTTCACTTTTCAATCTCTTTAAAACAGCAAGAGCAGAAGTCAAGGATAAGAAGCCTCTGGCCAGCCAAATAATGTACTGTCTGTAATATATCGTCTTTCCTGATTCATAATCAAACCACTGACCTTGAGTTTGGAGCTGGGAAGATGCTCTGTTCAGCTTGGATGATATCTGAGACTCTAAAAATTGAAGAAACACAAGTAAACTCTATTGTATCTTTCTCATTGCAAGGTTCTTGAACTCTGTTATTTACAAAACATAAAAGAAAGAGTATTTGCTTTGTCAGCCAAATTTTACATAAAGGAGAAAGTTAACTGTATGATTTTGGCACTGGATTGCAAGGTTTTCAACCTGAGTGCTATTCGAGACTCTGAAAATAAAATATACTTAGAGACAGAAATGGGTGTTCTGTGCTGTCTGGGTGAATAAAGCTAAAATCGTTTTTTTTTCAAATGTCCATCCAAGAACCGGGAAGCAGATCACTGACCGTGTGTTAGGAAACGGGAATCCCAATTTGTCACCACGGAGGAGATCTGAGTATCTGAAATGATGCAAGGAAGCCATTTGATGATGTTTATAGCATTTCCACAAGGGATATACACCGGTATGACCATGGTATTTTATAATTAATGCTTTGGGTGCCTCATGCAATGTGCCAATACTAGGTACTGTAGATCAGTAGAATGCATATGAGTATGTTTTGACTATAATCCCCATAGAGATAGCACTGTTGAGAATGGGTCATTAGTCATTATGTATAGTCCAATTAGATGCACTATGCGTTTTTTTAACTAACCACATTAGAAAATTTAACACACAGTGTTAAATCCAAATTTGTCACTGCAGAGGAGATCTGAGTATCTGAAATGACGCAAGGACAGCCATTTGGTGATGTTTACAGTATTGCTGCCATGGTTATAACACTGGTGTTATCATGGCGTTTTTAGTTTCTGCATTGAGTACATCTTGTAATGTGCCAACGCTAGGTAGCTCAGTACAGCTCATATGAATACATTCTCAGCATACTATACAGAACAACAACTGCCAAAGAGATGGCATCAACACAAATGGTTCATTAGTGTTGAATTCATCTGTAGCCTGAATCACAGATGCTATAGGCAAATTAGTCACATACTACAATAAAACAAACTGTTCATTTTTAAAAAACACACAAAAGAATAACACAGAGGACCCAATAAAGAATACACTGTGCAAAGATGTCATTGATTTTAGGTGCTTTACATGCTTGTGTCTAAGATTAATTCCAAACCTTGATCTTTCAATGTAATTTTTAAATGAGTTATGTACAGTATGCCTTCCAAATGCCATTCACCTGAGGATTTTACAGCATATGGGAAACTTCTTGGAAATGCTGGTAAAACTGTACATTCCTAGAGGTTGATAATTCTCTTTTTGACACTTTTAAAGCAGTAGGGACAGATGTCCATGATACAAAGATCCTGTCCAGCTGAATGTGTTTTACTGTCTATCCTGTATCATTTATCCTGATCAAGAGTCAAAGCACTGACCTTGGGCTTGGAGCTGGGAGGTTAAATTCTTCAGGTTGGATGATATCTGAGACACTAAAAAACACAAAAACAGGGTCTCCATGTTCTCTGGTGTACAGTACAAGACAAGAAAAGAAACATTATGTCTATTACTAGCCTAAACTTGTTTAAAGAAGAAAGCTAACTTTATGATTTAGGAATTGTATTGTGTCGTTCAACCGGACAACCATCTGAGACTAAAAATAATCATAGGGAATTTCAATTTAACTTTCACTTCACAAAGGAGATACTGTAACTTGATCAATAATGTCATTTGCTTGTTGATTTATGCTGTAGCCTGATTTAAAAAAAACATTTTGAGTAGTAAAACATGTGATTCATTCAAATGTGATTTTGTTGAATTGGACCTGAGAATCTCTTGCAATAAAAGTAGTGTATTGTTTTATTAAATCCTGCAGTCAAAATATAGCAAAAACGCCAGCCTGTCACATGAGGATTTCACAGCTTATCTTGGAAGTGCAGGTAAAACAGTACATTTCCAGAGGTTGTGATTTCACTTTTCAACCTCTTCATAAACCAAGAGCAGAAGTCAAGGATGAGAAACCTCTCTCCAGCCGAATGAGTTATCATGTACTGTCTGTAATAAATCATCTATCCTGATCCAAAATCAAACCACTGACCTTGAGTTTGGAGCTGGGAAGATGCTCTGTTCAGCTTGGATGATAACTGAGACTCTAAAAATTGAAGAAACACAAGTAAACTCTATTGTATCTTTCTCATTGCAAGGTTCATGACCTCTGTCTGTTACTAAACAGGAAAAGAAACACTATTTGCTTTGTCAGCCAAATTTTACATAAAGGAGAAAGTTGACTGTATGATTATGGCACTGGATTGCAAGGTTCTCAACCTGAGCGCTATTCCTATTCAAGACTCTGAAAATAAAATATACTGAGAGACAGAAATGGGTGTTCTGAGCTGTCTGGGTGAATAAAGCTAAAAGAGTATTTTTTCAAATGTCCATCCAAGAACCTGGAAGCAGATCACTGACCGTGTGTTAGGAAACGGGAATCCCAATTTGTCACCACGGAGGAGATCTGAGTATCTGAAATGATGCAAGGAAGCCATTTGATGATGTTTACACTATTGCCGCCATGGTTATAACACTGGTGTTATCATGGCGTTTTTAGTTTCTGCATTGAGTACATCTTGTAATGTACCAACGCTAGGTAGCTCAGTACAGCTCATATGAATACATTCTCAGCATACTGTACAGAACAACAACTGCCAAAGAGATGGCATCAACACAAATGGTTCATTAGTGTTGAATTTATCTGTAGCCTGAATCACAGATGCTATAGGCAAATTAGTCACATACTACAATAAAACATACTGTTCATTTTTTAAAAACACACAAAAGAATAACACAGAGGACCCAATAAAGAATACACTGTGCAAAGATGTCATTGATTTTAGGTGCTTTACATGCTTGTGTCTAAGATTAATTCCAAACCTTGATCTTTCAATGTAATTTTTAAATGAGTTATGTACAGTATGCCTTCCAAATGCCATTCACCTGAGGATTTTACAGCATATGGGAAACTTCTTGGAAATGCTGGTAAAACTGTACATTCCTAGAGGTTGATAATTCTCTTTTTGACACTTTTAAAGCAGTAGGGACAGATGTCCATGATACAAAGATCCTGTCCAGCTGAATGTGTTTTACTGTCTATCCTGTATCATTTATCCTGATCAAGAGTCAAAGCACTGACCTTGGGCTTGGAGCTGGGAGGTTAAATTCTTCAGGTTGGATGATATCTGAGACACTAAAAAACACAAAAACAGGGTCTCCATGTTCTCTGGTGTACAGTACAAGACAAGAAAAGAAACATTATGTCTATTACTAGCCTAAACTTGTTTAAAGAAGAAAGCTAACTTTATGATTTAGGAATTGTATTGTGTCGTTCAACCGGACAACCATCTGAGACTAAAAATAATCATAGGGAATTTCAATTTAACTTTCACTTCACAAAGGAGATACTGTAACTTGATCAATAATGTCATTTGCTTGTTGATTTATGCTGTAGCCTGATTTAAAAAAAACATTTTGAGTAGTAAAACATGTGATTCATTCAAATGTGATTTTGTTGAATTGGACCTGAGAATCTCTTGCAATAAAAGTAGTGTATTGTTTTATTAAATCCTGCAGTCATAATATAGCAAAAACGCCAGCCTGTCACATGAGGATTTCACAGCTTATCTTGGAAGTGCAGGTAAAACAGTACATTTCCAGAGGTTCTGATTTCACTTTTCAACCTCTTCATAAACCAAGAGCAGAAGTCAAGGATGAGAAACCTCTCTCCAGCCGAATGAGTTATCATGTACTGTCTGTAATAAATCATCTATCCTGATCCAAAATCAAACCACTGACCTTGAGTTTGGAGCTGGGAAGATGCTCTGTTCAGCTTGGATGATAACTGAGACTCTAAAAATTGAAGAAACACAAGTAAACTCTATTGTATCTTTCTCATTGCAAGGTTCATGACCTCTGTCTGTTACTAAACAGGAAAAGAAACACTATTTGCTTTGTCAGCCAAATTTTACATAAAGGAGAAAGTTGACTGTATGATTATGGCACTGGATTGCAAGGTTCTCAACCTGAGCGCTATTCCTATTCAAGACTCTGAAAATAAAATATACTGAGAGACAGAAATGGGTGTTCTGAGCTGTCTGGGTGAATAAAGCTAAAAGAGTATTTTTTCAAATGTCCATCCAAGAACCTGGAAGCAGATCACTGACCGTGCGTTAGGAAACGGGAATCCCAATTTGTCACCACGGAGGAGATCTGAGTATCTGAAATGATGCAAGGAAGCCATTTGATGATGTTTACACTATTGCCGCCATGGTTATAACACTGGTGTTATCATGGCGTTTTTAGTTTCTGCATTGAGTACATCTTGTAATGTACCAACGCTAGGTAGCTCAGTACAGCTCATATGAATACATTCTCAGCATACTGTACAGAACAACAACTGCCAAAGAGATGGCATCAACACAAATGGTTCATTAGTGTTGAATTTATCTGTAGCCTGAATCACAGATGCTATAGGCAAATTAGTCACATACTACAATAAAACATACTGTTCATTTTTAAAAAACACACAAAAGAATAACACAGAGGACCCAATAAAGAATACACTGTGCAAAGATGTCATTGATTTTAGGTGCTTTACATGCTTGTGTCTAAGATTAATTCCAAACCTTGATCTTTCAATGTAATTTTTAAATGAGTTATGTACAGTATGCCTTCCAAATGCCATTCACCTGAGGATTTTACAGCATATGGGAAACTTCTTGGAAATGCTGGTAAAACTGTACATTCCTAGAGGTTGATAATTCTCTTTTTGACACTTTTAAAGCAGTAGGGACAGATGTCCATGATACAAAGATCCTGTCCAGCTGAATGTGTTTTACTGTCTATCCTGTATCATTTATCCTGATCAAGAGTCAAAGCACTGACCTTGGGCTTGGAGCTGGGAGGTTAAATTCTTCAGGTTGGACGATATCTGAGACACTAAAAAACACAAAAACAGGGTCTCCATGTTCTCTGGTGTACAGTACAAGACAAGAAAAGAAACATTATGTCTATTACTAGCCTAAACTTGTTTAAAGAAGAAAGCTAACTTTATGATTTAGGAATTGTATTGTGTCGTTCAACCGGACAACCATCTGAGACTAAAAATAATCATAGGGAATTTCAATTTAACTTTCACTTCACAAAGGAGATACTGTAACTTGATCAATAATGTCATTTGCTTGTTGATTTATGCTGTAGCCTGATTTAAAAAAAACATTTTGAGTAGTAAAACATGTGATTCATTCAAATGTGATTTTGTTGAATTGGACCTGAGAATCTCTTGCAATAAAAGTAGTGTATTGTTTTATTAAATCCTGCAGTCAAAATATAGCAAAAACGCCAGCCTGTCACATGAGGATTTCACAGCTTATCTTGGAAGTGCAGGTAAAACAGTACATTTCCAGAGGTTGTGATTTCACTTTTCAACCTCTTCATAAACCAAGAGCAGAAGTCAAGGATGAGAAACCTCTCTCCAGCCGAATGAGTTATCATGTACTGTCTGTAATAAATCATCTATCCTGATCCAAAATCAAACCACTGACCTTGAGTTTGGAGCTGGGAAGATGCTCTGTTCAGCTTGGATGATAACTGAGACTCTAAAAATTGAAGAAACACAAGTAAACTCTATTGTATCTTTCTCATTGCAAGGTTCATGACCTCTGTCTGTTACTAAACAGGAAAAGAAACACTATTTGCTTTGTCAGCCAAATTTTACATAAAGGAGAAAGTTGACTGTATGATTATGGCACTGGATTGCAAGGTTCTCAACCTGAGCGCTATTCCTATTCAAGACTCTGAAAATAAAATATACTGAGAGACAGAAATGGGTGTTCTGAGCTGTCTGGGTGAATAAAGCTAAAAGAGTATTTTTTCAAATGTCCATCCAAGAACCTGGAAGCAGATCACTGACCGTGTGTTAGGAAACGGGAATCCCAATTTGTCACCACGGAGGAGATCTGAGTATCTGAAATGATGCAAGGAAGCCATTTGATGATGTTTACACTATTGCCGCCATGGTTATAACACTGGTGTTATCATGGCGTTTTTAGTTTCTGCATTGAGTACATCTTGTAATGTACCAACGCTAGGTAGCTCAGTACAGCTCATATGAATACATTCTCAGCATACTGTACAGAACAACAACTGCCAAAGAGATGGCATCAACACAAATGGTTCATTAGTGTTGAATTTATCTGTAGCCTGAATCACAGATGCTATAGGCAAATTAGTCACATACTACAATAAAACATACTGTTCATTTTTTAAAAACACACAAAAGAATAACACAGAGGACCCAATAAAGAATACACTGTGCAAAGATGTCATTGATTTTAGGTGCTTTACATGCTTGTGTCTAAGATTAATTCCAAACCTTGATCTTTCAATGTAATTTTTAAATGAGTTATGTACAGTATGCCTTCCAAATGCCATTCACCTGAGGATTTTACAGCATATGGGAAACTTCTTGGAAATGCTGGTAAAACTGTACATTCCTAGAGGTTGATAATTCTCTTTTTGACACTTTTAAAGCAGTAGGGACAGATGTCCATGATACAAAGATCCTGTCCAGCTGAATGTGTTTTACTGTCTATCCTGTATCATTTATCCTGATCAAGAGTCAAAGCACTGACCTTGGGCTTGGAGCTGGGAGGTTAAATTCTTCAGGTTGGATGATATCTGAGACACTAAAAAACACAAAAACAGGGTCTCCATGTTCTCTGGTGTACAGTACAAGACAAGAAAAGAAACATTATGTCTATTACTAGCCTAAACTTGTTTAAAGAAGAAAGCTAACTTTATGATTTAGGAATTGTATTGTGTCGTTCAACCGGACAACCATCTGAGACTAAAAATAATCATAGGGAATTTCAATTTAACTTTCACTTCACAAAGGAGATACTGTAACTTGATCAATAATGTCATTTGCTTGTTGATTTATGCTGTAGCCTGATTTAAAAAAAACATTTTGAGTAGTAAAACATGTGATTCATTCAAATGTGATTTTGTTGAATTGGACCTGAGAATCTCTTGCAATAAAAGTAGTGTATTGTTTTATTAAATCCTGCAGTCATAATATAGCAAAAACGCCAGCCTGTCACATGAGGATTTCACAGCTTATCTTGGAAGTGCAGGTAAAACAGTACATTTCCAGAGGTTCTGATTTCACTTTTCAACCTCTTCATAAACCAAGAGCAGAAGTCAAGGATGAGAAACCTCTCTCCAGCCGAATGAGTTATCATGTACTGTCTGTAATAAATCATCTATCCTGATCCAAAATCAAACCACTGACCTTGAGTTTGGAGCTGGGAAGATGCTCTGTTCAGCTTGGATGATAACTGAGACTCTAAAAATTGAAGAAACACAAGTAAACTCTATTGTATCTTTCTCATTGCAAGGTTCATGACCTCTGTCTGTTACTAAACAGGAAAAGAAACACTATTTGCTTTGTCAGCCAAATTTTACATAAAGGAGAAAGTTGACTGTATGATTATGGCACTGGATTGCAAGGTTCTCAACCTGAGCGCTATTCCTATTCAAGACTCTGAAAATAAAATATACTGAGAGACAGAAATGGGTGTTCTGAGCTGTCTGGGTGAATAAAGCTAAAAGAGTATTTTTTCAAATGTCCATCCAAGAACCTGGAAGCAGATCACTGACCGTGCGTTAGGAAACGGGAATCCCAATTTGTCACCACGGAGGAGATCTGAGTATCTGAAATGATGCAAGGAAGCCATTTGATGATGTTTACACTATTGCCGCCATGGTTATAACACTGGTGTTATCATGGCGTTTTTAGTTTCTGCATTGAGTACATCTTGTAATGTACCAACGCTAGGTAGCTCAGTACAGCTCATATGAATACATTCTCAGCATACTGTACAGAACAACAACTGCCAAAGAGATGGCATCAACACAAATGGTTCATTAGTGTTGAATTTATCTGTAGCCTGAATCACAGATGCTATAGGCAAATTAGTCACATACTACAATAAAACATACTGTTCATTTTTAAAAAACACACAAAAGAATAACACAGAGGACCCAATAAAGAATACACTGTGCAAAGATGTCATTGATTTTAGGTGCTTTACATGCTTGTGTCTAAGATTAATTCCAAACCTTGATCTTTCAATGTAATTTTTAAATGAGTTATGTACAGTATGCCTTCCAAATGCCATTCACCTGAGGATTTTACAGCATATGGGAAACTTCTTGGAAATGCTGGTAAAACTGTACATTCCTAGAGGTTGATAATTCTCTTTTTGACACTTTTAAAGCAGTAGGGACAGATGTCCATGATACAAAGATCCTGTCCAGCTGAATGTGTTTTACTGTCTATCCTGTATCATTTATCCTGATCAAGAGTCAAAGCACTGACCTTGGGCTTGGAGCTGGGAGGTTAAATTCTTCAGGTTGGACGATATCTGAGACACTAAAAAACACAAAAACAGGGTCTCCATGTTCTCTGGTGTACAGTACAAGACAAGAAAAGAAACATTATGTCTATTACTAGCCTAAACTTGTTTAAAGAAGAAAGCTAACTTTATGATTTAGGAATTGTATTGTGTCGTTCAACCGGACAACCATCTGAGACTAAAAATAATCATAGGGAATTTCAATTTAACTTTCACTTCACAAAGGAGATACTGTAACTTGATCAATAATGTCATTTGCTTGTTGATTTATGCTGTAGCCTGATTTAAAAAAAACATTTTGAGTAGTAAAACATGTGATTCATTCAAATGTGATTTTGTTGAATTGGACCTGAGAATCTCTTGCAATAAAAGTAGTGTATTGTTTTATTAAATCCTGCAGTCAAAATATAGCAAAAACGCCAGCCTGTCACATGAGGATTTCACAGCTTATCTTGGAAGTGCAGGTAAAACAGTACATTTCCAGAGGTTGTGATTTCACTTTTCAACCTCTTCATAAACCAAGAGCAGAAGTCAAGGATGAGAAACCTCTCTCCAGCCGAATGAGTTATCATGTACTGTCTGTAATAAATCATCTATCCTGATCCAAAATCAAACCACTGACCTTGAGTTTGGAGCTGGGAAGATGCTCTGTTCAGCTTGGATGATAACTGAGACTCTAAAAATTGAAGAAACACAAGTAAACTCTATTGTATCTTTCTCATTGCAAGGTTCATGACCTCTGTCTGTTACTAAACAGGAAAAGAAATACTATTTGCTTTGTCAGCCAAATTTTACATAAAAGAGAAAGTTGACTGTATGATTATGGCACTGGATTGCAAGGTTCTCAACCTGAGCACTATTCCTATTCGAGACTCTGAAAATTAAATATCCTGAGAGACAGAAATGGGTGTTCTGAGCTGTCTGGGTGAATAAAGCTAAAAGAGTATTTTTTCAAATGTCCATCCAAGAACCTGGAAGCAGATCACTGACCGTGTGTTAGGAAACGGGAATCCCAATTTGTCACCACGGAGGAGATCTGAGTATCTGAAATGATGCAAGGAAGCCATTTGATGATGTTTACACTATTGCCGCCATGGTTATAACACTGGTGTTATCATGGCGTTTTTAGTTTCTGCATTGAGTACATCTTGTAATGTACCAACGCTAGGTAGCTCAGTACAGCTCATATGAATACATTCTCAGCATACTGTACAGAACAACAACTGCCAAAGAGATGGCATCAACACAAATGGTTCATTAGTGTTGAATTCATCTGTAGCCTAAATCACAGATGCTATAGGCAAATTAGTCACATACTAAAATAAAACATACTGTTCATTTTTAAAAAACACACAAAAGAATAACACAGAGGACCCAATAAAGAATACACTGTGCAAAGATGTCAGTGATTTTAGGTGCTTTACATGCTTGTGTCTAAGATTAATTCCAAACCTTGATCTTTCAATGTAATTTTTAAATGAGTTATGTACAGTATGCCTTCCAAATGCCATTCACCTGAGGATTTTACAGCATATGGGAAACTTCTTGGAAATGCTGGTAAAACTGTACATTCCTAGAGGTTGATAATTCTCTTTTTGACACTTTTAAAGCAGTAGGGACAGATGTCCATGATACAAAGATCCTGTCCAGCTGAATGTGTTTTACTGTCTATCCTGTATCATTTATCCTGATCAAGAGTCAAAGCACTGACCTTGGGCTTGGAGCTGGGAGGTTAAATTCTTCAGGTTGGATGATATCTGAGACACTAAAAAACACAAAAACAGGGTCTCCATGTTCTCTGGTGTACAGTACAAGACAAGAAAAGAAACATTATGTCTATTACTAGCCTAAACTTGTTTAAAGAAGAAAGCTAACTTTATGATTTAGGAATTGTATTGTGTCGTTCAACCGGACAACCATCTGAGACTAAAAATAATCATAGGGAATTTCAATTTAACTTTCACTTCACAAAGGAGATACTGTAACTTGATCAATAATGTCATTTGCTTGTTGATTTATGCTGTAGCCTGATTTAAAAAAAACATTTTGAGTAGTAAAACATGTGATTCATTCAAATGTGATTTTGTTGAATTGGACCTGAGAATCTCTTGCAATAAAAGTAGTGTATTGTTTTATTAAATCCTGCAGTCAAAATATAGCAAAAACGCCAGCCTGTCACATGAGGATTTCACAGCTTATCTTGGAAGTGCAGGTAAAACAGTACATTTCCAGAGGTTGTGATTTCACTTTTCAACCTCTTCATAAACCAAGAGCAGAAGTCAAGGATGAGAAACCTCTCTCCAGCCGAATGAGTTATCATGTACTGTCTGTAATAAATCATCTATCCTGATCCAAAATCAAACCACTGACCTTGAGTTTGGAGCTGGGAAGATGCTCTGTTCAGCTTGGATGATAACTGAGACTCTAAAAATTGAAGAAACACAAGTAAATTCTATTGTATCTTTCTCATTGCAAGGTTCATGACCTCTGTCTGTTACTAAACAGGAAAAGAAATACTATTTGCGTTGTCAGCCAAATTTTACATAAAAGAGAAAGTTGACTGTATGATTATGGCACTGGATTGCAAGGTTCTCAACCTGAGCGCTATTCCTATTCGAGACTCTGAAAATAAAATATACTGAGAGACAGAAATGGGTGTTCTGAGCTGTCTGGGTGAATAAAGCTAAAAGAGTATTTTTTCAAATGTCCATCCAAGAACCTGGAAGCAGATCACTGACCGTGTGTTAGGAAACGGGAATCCCAATTTGTCACCACGGAGGAGATCTGAGTATCTGAAATGATGCAAGGAAGCCATTTGATGATGTTTATAGCATTTCCACAAGGGATATACACCGGTATGACCATGGTATTTTATAATTAATTCTTTGGGTGCCTCATGCAATGTGCCAATACTAGGTACTGTAGATCAGTAGAATGCATATGAGTATGTTTTGACTATAATCCCCATAGAGATAGCACTATTGAGAATGGGTCATTAGTCATTATGTATAGTCCAATTAGACGCACTATGCGTTTTTTTTAACTAACCACATTAGAGAATTTAACACACAGTGTTAAATCCCAATTTGTCACTGCAGATGAGATCTGAGTATCTGAAATGACGCAAGGACAGCCATTTGGTGATGTTTACAGTATTGCCGCCATGGTTATAACACTGGTGTTATCATGGCGTTTTTAGTTTCTGCATTGAGTACATCTTGTAATGTGCCAACGCTAGGTAGCTCAGTACAGCTCATATGAATACATTCTCAGCATACTGTACATACTGTACATATTTTCACAATTGTTATATACTGATATTATAATGGGATCTTTAGTTTCTGCTCTTGATACTGTACATCCTGCAATATTCTAAAATGAGGTAGCTTAGTACAACTCATATGAATTTTCAGCATACACAACAAAAATCTCCAAAGAGATGGCACTGTTACAAATGGTTTATTATTGATGAATTCACCTGGCGAATGTGTCACAGAATGTACAGTATAGGCAAATCAGTCACATGCTACAATAATACATACTGTTTATTTTTGAAAACTACTTCAGAGAATTTATCACATGGAGTTCAGCGTAATACATATGGTGCTATGATGACATTGATTTTAGGTTGTATACATGCATGTGTTTATGATTAATTCCACACCCTGCCCCTTTAATTTCATTTTTAATTGATTTACATAAGCCTTAAACAAGCCTGTCACTGGAGGATTTTACAGCATATGGAAAACTCTTTGGAAAAGCAAGTTAAACTGTACATTCCTAGAGGCTGATAATTCTCTTTTTGACACTTTTAAAGCAGTAGGGACAGATGTCCATGATACAACGATCCTGATCAAGATTCAAAACGCTGACCTTGGGTTTGGAGCTGGGAAGATAAATTCTTCAGGTAGGATGACATCTGAGACTCTAAAAAATAAACACCTCCATGTTCTCTAGTGCAGAGTACAAGGCAAGAAAAGCACCAATACAGTATGTTCATTGCTATAATGATTTAGGAATTATTTTTATTATATTATATATTACTTTATTATATGGTATTCAACCTACAACCAATTGAGAATCTGAAAATAATAATGTGGTGTTTATATTTTTACTTCACAAAGCAGATACTGTATCTTGAACACGATTATTGGTTGGCTTGTTGGTTTATTCTGTAGCCTGATTTCTAATATCATGAACATTTCATTCATGTGGATCTGATTAATTTAACCTGACAATTTATTCCAATAAAAATGTAGTTTATTGTTCTAGCAAATCCTGCAGTAAACATAGAGTAAAAACACCAGCCTGTCACATGAGAATTTCACAGCTTATCTTGGAAGTGCAGTTAAAACACAGGCTGTGATTTCACTTTTCAACCTCTTTAAAACAGCAAGAGCTGTGTTTTAATGTACTGATTGTAATACTGTTTATCATCTATCCTAATCCAGAATCAAAATACTGTCCTTGGGCTTGGAGCTGGGAAGATAAACTGTTCAGTGTGGATGATATCTGGGACTCTTAAAATGGAAGAAACACAAGTAAACTTTTGTATTTTTCTCATTGCAGCATTGATTAAATCTATTGCCTGTTATAAAACCATAAAAGAAAAAGCATTTGCATTTTCAGACAAAGTTTACATAAAGAAGAAAGCTGACGGTATGATGGAACTGGAGTGTAAGGAGTTCAACCTGGACAGTATTCGAGACTCTGAAAAGCAAATTACTCAAAAAAGATAGAAATGGGTGTTCTGAGGTGCCTGGATGAATAAAGCTAAAAGAATGAATGCTTTTTCTCCCATCAGTGCAACAACCTGAAAGCGGATTACTGACCGTGAGTTAGGAAACGGGAATCCCAATTTGTCACTGCAGATGAGATCTGAGTATCTGAAATGATGCAAGAACAGCCATTTGGTGATGTTTAGAGCATTGCCACAATGGTTATACACTGATATTACCAAGGTATTTTTTAAATTTGGGTGCTCATGCAATGTACCAACCCACATCAGTATCCATCAGTGGATCTTTCATACTCATACTCATGTTCATCATACATACAGTACATACAGTACACATACAGTATGTTTCATATGAACATATGAACATCAAATATTTTTACTATAATCCCCATAGAGATAGTGTTGAGAATGGATCATTATAGATGAATTCAACTAGAGCTTGTATCATAGACTATATAAAGTAGGCAAATTAGTCATTATGTCTAGTCTAGTTAGACATACTGTACTATACATTTATTAGTTCAGGTGGGTAGCTGCATCAACATGCACAGGTTGCAAAGGGAGAAGTAATAGGTTTATTCCATGCTGAAAAGAGAAGAAAGAAAACACAACGTTTCGGCTGTGGAGCCTTCCTCAGGTGTCACACCTATTACTTGTTCCTATGCATTTATTAAATAACTACATAAGATAATTTAATACACAGTTGACAATATAAACAATATAAAAATATAAAATGTATTTTACATGAAGGCTGTCTACATGCTTGTGTCTAAGATTAATTCCACATCATGATTTGCACATGATTTACACAAAACTTACACAAGCCTGTCTCTAGCAATTGAAAACTCCTTGGAAACACAGGTGAAACAATACATTCCTAGAGGTTGAGAGTTCTCTGTTTGTCTAGCATAAATCAGTAAGGGCAAATGTCTTTGCTTCACATATCCTATTCAGCTAAACGTCTTATTTTGTCTATATGGTATCATTAATTCTTATCAAGATTCAAAGCACTGACCTTGGGCTTGGAGCTGGGAAGATAAATTCTTTAGGTTGGATGATATCTGAGACACTAAAAAACAAACAAACAGAGCCTCTATGTTCTCTAGTGTACAGTACAAGGAAAGAAAAGAAACAGTATGACCATTGCTAGCCTAATCTTGTTTTAAGAAGAAAGCTGTCTTTATCATTTTGGAATTGCATTGTATGTCATTCAAACTGAACACAATCTGAGACTCTGAAAACAATAATGGAGAATTTACTGTATATTTAACTTTCACTTCACTGTCTTGAACAACATTATTGGTTGGTTTGTTGGTTAGAGCTGTTGCATGACTTTAAAAAAATATTGAGTAATAAAACACGTTATTCATTCAAATGTGTTTTTGTTGAATTTGACATGATAATTTCTTGCAAAGAGAAAGTAGGACATTCTTTTATTAAATCCTGCAGTTAACATATACAGTACTGTAGCAAATATCAGCCTATCACATGAGGCTTTCACAGCTAATCTTGGAAGTGCAGGTAAAACAATACATTTACAGAGGTTGTGATTTCGCTTTTCAACCTCCTCATAAACCAAGAGCAGAAGTCAAGGATGAGAAGCCTCTGTCCAGCCGAATGTGTTAAAATGTACTGTCTATAGCAAATCATCTATCCTGATCCAAAATCAAACCACTGACCTTGAGCTTGGAGCTGGGTAGATAAACTGCTCAGCGTGGATGATGTCTGAGACTCTAAAAAAGGAAGAAACACAAGTAAACTCTTTGGTATCTTTCTTATTACAGGAGTCATGATCTCTATCGTCTGCTACGAAACCATTAAAGAAACACTTTTTGCATTGTCAGCCAAATTTTAAATAAAGAAGAATGTTGACTGTATGATTTTGACACTGGATTGCAAGGTGTTCAACCTGAACAGTGTTCGAAACTCTGAAAACACAATTATATACAAAGACAGAAATGGGTGTTCTAAGCTGCCTGGATGAATACAGCTAAAAGAGTGAATGCTTTTTCACCCATCCAGTCCAACAACCTGGAAGCAGTTCACTCTATGTGTTAGGAAACGGGAATCCTAATTTGTCACTTCAGAGGAGATCTGAGTGTCTGAAATGATGCAAGGACAGCAATGTTGTCATGTTTACAGCTTTGCCACAATTGTTATACACTGTTATTATCATGGCAGTTTTGGTTGCTACTTTGGAAACATCCTGCCATGTGCTAACACTAGGTAGCTCAGTACAGCTCATATGAATACATTTTCAGCATACACAACAACAACTGCCAAAGAGATCCCACCAAGTGATTCATTATTGAGGAATTCATCTGGAGCCTGAATCACAGATGCTATAGGCAAATTAGTAATATACTCCAATAATACATACTGTTTATTTTTAAAAACCACACAAGAGAATTTAACACATGGGGTCCAATAAAGAATACACTTTGCAAAAATTACATTACAGCAATTGAAAACATATTGGAAACAAAAGGTGAAACAATTGTTACGTCCCCAAAATGACTCAGTCTAGGGGAATATGGGGACTAACACATGAGCCAGGGTTTAACGGCCGGTAATAAAAAACATAAATCACGAATTACACTATTCTACAACCCAATACCCTCTAGACCTGTCTCCCAAGAAAGGGGTGGCAAAGCCAAAGCAAAGTCTTCCACAAGATATCTGTCTACTCTATTTAAACTAAGTTACACTGGAAAACTAAAAAAAATACAGATCCCACAACAATCCCAGCCCTACACCATGGCCAACAAAACAAATCCGCTGTGTCTCGTGTTTTCGCCGTTTCTTCTTCTAACACCGCTCTTCCACACACTCTCCGGACGTCCCGTACCAGCATTTAAAACCGGCCCACTCTCTTCAACCAATCCAGAGAGAGACCCAATTTAGGGACGAACCCCCCACCAAAAATGGACCCCCGCATGGGAGGGGAGTACAAAAACCCAGAACGAAACATGATACATTCCAAGAGGTTGAGAGCTCTCTTTTTGACCAGTTTAAAACAGTAAGGGCAGATGATACAAGGATCCTGTCCAGCTGAGTGTTTTTTACTGTCTGTACTGTATCATTTATTCTGATTAAGATTCAACACACTGACCTTGGGCTTGGAGCTGGGTAGATAAATTCTTCAAGTTGGATGACATCTGAGACACTAAAAAAAAACAGGGCCTCCATGTTCTCTAGTGTACAGTACAAGGCAAAAAAAGAAACAGTATGACATTTGCTAGCCTAATCTTGTTTTAAGAAGAAAGCTGTCTTTATTATTTTGGAATTGCATTGTATGGCGTTCAATCTGAACACCATCTGAAACTTTGAAAATAATAAAGGGGTGATTACAGTATATTTAGCTTTTACTTCACAAAACAGATACTGTATTTTGAGCAACATTATCGATTGCTTGTTGGTTTATGCTGTAGCCTGATTGTAAAAAATCATTTTGAGTAGTAAAACATCTGATTCATTTAAATGTAGTTTTGTTGAATTTCACCTGATAATTTATTGCAAAAAAAAGTAGTGTATTGTTTTATCAAATCCTGCAGTAAAAATAGATGGCAAAAATGCCAGCCTGTTACATGAGGATTTCACAGCTTATCTTGGAAGTGCAGGTAAAACAGCACATTTCTGGAGGCTGTGATTTTGCTTTTCTAAAGCAAGAGCAGATGTCCAGCATGAGAAGCTCCTGTACAGCTGAATGTGTTATAATGTACTGGCTATAATAAATCGTTTATTCTGATCCAAAATCAAACCACTAACTCTAAAAATGGAAGACACACAAGTAATCTCTTTTGTATATTTCACATTACACAGTTCATGATCTCTATCATCTAATATTTCACCATAAAAGAAACACTATTTGCATTGTCTACCACATTTTGTATAAATAAGTTGACTGTATGATTTTGGCACAGATTAAAAAATGGTCAACCTGAGCACATTTTAAGACTCTGAAACTAAATTTACAGAAAAAGACAGAAATGGGTGTTCTGAGCTTCCTGGATGAATAAAGCTAAAAGATTCCAGTTCAAGAACCTAGAAGCAGATCACTGACCGTGTGTTAGGAAACGGGAATCCCAGTTTGTCACTACAGAGGAGATCTGAGAATCTGAAATGATGCAAGGAAGCCATTTGGTGATGTTTGCAACATTGCCACAGTGGTTATATGCTAATATTACCAGGATTTATTTTAAATTTATGCTTTCGGAACGTCATGCAATGTGCCAATACTAGGTAGATCAGTAGAAAGCATATGAATTAATTTTTAAATTTGCTGTACCCTTTTTCTTTTACAAATCAAATGTTTTTGCAAAATGTTTAGAGTAGTAAAAATGTGATTCATTCAAATATGTTTTTTAGAGATAGCACAGAAAGCACAGAATGGGTCAATTTAGCCTATATCACAGACTATACAGACATATTAGTCACATACTCCAATAAGACATATAGTACATTTTTATAAAACCACATAGGAGAATTTAAACCACAGTGATTCAATATAAAAACACACTGCTACTGTAACTTGACTTTGATTTTAGGTTGTTTACATGCTTGGGTCAAGGATTGACTGATTTCAATCCTTGACCCTTTAGTTACATTATAAATGACTTACACAGGCCTTTAACAAGCTTGTCACCTGAGGATTTTACAGCAATTGAAAACTTCATGGAAATGCAGGTAAAACTGTACATTCCTCGGGGTGGAGAATTTTCTATTTGACCAGTTTAAAACAGTAAGGGCAGATGTCCATGATGCAATGATCCTGTCCAGCTGGATGTGTTTTACTGTCTATACTGTATTGGCTAACTTCAGCTAAATGTCTTATATTGTCTATATGGTATCATTAATTCTTATCTAGAATCAAAACACTGACCTTGGGCTTGGAGATGGGAAGATATATTGTTCAGCCTGGATGATATCTGAGACTCTAAAACACAAACAAACAAGGCCTCCATGTTCTCTAATGTACAGTACAAGGCAAGAAAAGCAACACTATTTCCATTGCTAGCCTAATCTTGTTTAAATAAGAAAGCTGACTTTATGATTCTGGATTTGCTTTGTAAGGCTCTTACCCTGAGCACCATTTAAGAGTCTGACAATAATAATGGGACAATAACTTTCACTTCAAAAAGCAGATACTGTATCTTGAACAATATTCTAAATTGGCTTGATAGTTTACGCTGTTGCATAGTTGTTTTGCAAATCAAATGTTTTTACAAAATATTTTGAGTATTACAAATGTGATTCATTCAAATATGTTTTTGTTCAATTTGACCTGACAATTTCTTGCAATAAAAATGTAGTTTATTGTTCTAGCAAATCCTGCAGTAAACAAATGGGAAACATACCAGCCTGTCACATGAGGATTTCACAGCTTATCTTGGAAGTGCAGGTTAAACAGTACATTTCCAGAGTTTTTGTTTTTCCTTTTGAACCTCTTTAAAACAGCAAGAGCAGATGTCCAGGATACAAAGCTCTTGTCCAGCTGAATGTGTTTTATTGTCTATACTGTATCGTCTATTGTGATCTAGAATCAAACCACTGACCTTGAAATTGGAACTGGGAAGATAAACTGTTCAGTGTGGAGGATAGCTGAGACTCTAAAAATTGAAGAAACACAAGTAAACTCTTTTGGATCTTTCTCATTACAGGGTTCATGATCTCTATTGTCTGTGACAGAACAATAAAGAAACAATACTTGCATTGACAGCCAAATTTTACATAAAGAAGCAAGTTGACTGTATGATTTAGGAACTGGATTATAAGGTTTTCAACCTGAACAGTATTCGAGATGCTGAAAATAAAATTACTGAAAAAGACAGAAATGGATGTTCTGAGCTGCCTGAATGAATAAAGCTACAGTGAATGCTTTTTTCCTATCAGTGCAACAACCTGAAAGCAGATTACTGACTGTGAGTTAGGAAACTGGAATCCCAATTTGTCACTGCAGAGGAGATCTGAGTATCTGAAATGATGCAAGAACAGCCATTTGGTAATGTTTGGAGCATTGCCACAATAGTTATACTATACACTTATATTACCAAGGTATTTTTTAATTTTTAATAATGCAATGTGCCAACCCACATCAGTATCCATCAGTGGATCATACATACTCATACTCATGTTCGTCATACATACATACTCATACAGTATGTTTCATATGAACCTATGAACATCAAGTGTTTTAACTATAATCCCAATAGAGATAGTATTGAGAATGGATCATTATAGATGAATTCAACATTCCTAGAGGTTGAGAGTTCTCTGTTTGACTAGCATAAATCGGTAAGGGCAAATGTCGTTGATTCACATATCCTGTTCAGCTAAATGTCTTATATTCTCTATATGGGATCATTAATTCGTATCAAGATTCAAAGCACTGACCTTGGGCTTGGAGCTGGGAAGATAAATTCTTTAGGTTGGATGATATCTGAGACACTAAAACACAAACAAACATAGCCTCTATGTTCTCTAGTGTACAGTACAAGGCAAGAAAAGAAAAACAGTATTACCATTGCTAGCCTAATCTTGTTTTAAGAAGAAAGCTGTCTTTATCATTTTGGAATTGCATTGTATGTCATTCAAACTGAACACAATCTGAGACTCTGAAAACAATAATGGAGAATTTACTGTATATTTAACTTTCACTTCACTGTCTTGAACAACATTATTGGTTGGCTTGTTGGTTTAAGCTTTTGCCTGACTTTAAACAAAAATATTGAGTAGTAAAACACGTTATTCATTCAAATGTGTTTTTGTTGAATTTGACATGATAATTTATTGCAAAGAGAAAGTAGGACATTCTTTTATTAAATCCTGCAGTTAACATATACAGTACTGTAGCAAATATCAGCCTATCACATGAGGCTTTAACAGCTAATCTTGGAAGTGCAGGTAAAACAATACATTTACAGAGGTTGTGATTTCGCTTTTCAACCTCCTCATAAACCAAGAGCAGAAGTCAAGGATGAGAAGCCTCTGTCCAGCCGAATGTGTTATAATGTACTGTCTGTAATAAATCATCTATTCTGATCCAAAATCAAACCACTGACCTTGAGCTTGGAGCTGGGAAGATGCTCTGTTCAGCTTGGATGATAACTGAGACTCTAAAAATTGAAGAAACACAAGTAAAGTCTTTTGTATCTTTCTTATTACAGGAGTCATGATCTCTATCGTCTGCTACGAAACCATTAAAGAAACACTATTTGCATTGTCAGCCAAATTTTAAATAACAAAGAAAGTTGACTGTATGATTTTGGTACTGTATTGCAAGGTGTTCAGCCTGAACCGAGTTTGAAAATCTGAAAACACAATTATAGACAAAGACAGAAATGGGTGTTCTGAGCTGCCTGGATGAATACAGCTAATAGAGTGAATGCTTTTTCACCCATCAAGTCCAACAACCTGGAAGCAGATCACTCTGTGTTGGGAAATTGGAATCCCAATTTGTCACTTCAGAGGAGATCTGAGTGTCTGAAATGATGCAAGGACATGTTGTCATGTTTACAGCTTTGCCACAATTTCTATACACTGTTATTATCGTGGCAGTTTTAGTTGCCACTTTGGATACATCCTGCCATGTGCCAACACTTGGTAGCTCAGTACAGCTCATATGAATACATTTTCAGCATACAAAACGACAACAACTGCCAAAGAGATCCCACCAAATGATTCATTATTGAGGAATTCATCTAGAGCCCAGTAAAAATGTGATTCATTCAAATATGTTTTTTAGAGATAGCACAGAAAGCACAGAATGGGTCAATTCAACCTATATCACAAACTGTATAGACATATTAGTCACATACTCCAATAAGACATATAGTATATTTTTATAAAACCACCTAAGAGAATTTAAACCACAGTGATTCAATATAAAAACACATTGTGCTACTGTAACTTGACTTTGATTTTAGGTTGTTTACATGCTTGTGTCTTAGACTAATTTCAATCCTTGACCTTCCAATTACATTATAAATGACTTACACAAGCCATTAACAAGCTTGTCACCTGAGGATTTTACAGCAATTGAAAATTTCATGGAAATGCAGGTAAAACTATACATTCCTAGGGGTGGAGAATATTCTATTTGACCAGTTTAAAACAGTAAGGGCAGATGTCCATGATGCAATGATCCAGTCCAGGTGAATGACTAAAATCATTTAAAATATCTAAAATCAAACCACTGACCTTGGGCTTGGAGCTGGGAAGATATATTGTTCAGCCTAGATGACATGTCAGACACTAAAACGCAAACAAACATAGCCTCCATGTTCTTTAGTGTACAGAACAATGCAAAAAAGAAGCAGTACAGTATATCCATTACTAACCTAATTTTGTTTAAGTTAGCATTTATGATTTTGGATTTTAAGGCGTTCAACCTGAACATCATTTGAGACATTGAAAATAACAACGGGGTAATTATATTTTACTTTCACTTCACAAAACAGAATCTGTATCTTCAATTATATTATTGGTTGACTTGTATTGGTTATGCTTATTGGCTATGCTGTAGCCTGATGGTTTTTACAAATCTTTTTTAGTAGTAAAAATGTGATTAATTCAAACAGGTTTTTGTTGAATTTGATCTGACAATTTCTTGCAATAAACATGTAGTGTATTGTTTTAGAAAATCCTGCAGTAAACATATGGCAAAAACAACAGCCTGTCACATGAGGATTTTACAGCTAATCTTGAAAGTGCAGGTAAAAGAGTACATTTCCAGAGATTGTGAGTTCACTTTTCAACCTCTTCATAAACCAACAGCAGAATCAAGGTTGAGACTCTCCTGTACAACCGAATATGTTACAATGTACTGTCTGTAATAAATCGTCTGTCCTGATCCAGAATCAAACCACTGACCTTGGGCTTGGAGCTGGGAAGATAAACTGTTGAGCATGGAAGATATCTGAGACTCTAAAAATGGAAGAAACATACTGTAAACACTTTTGTATCTTTCTCACTGCAGGGTTAATGAACTATATTGTATGTTACAAAACCATCAAATAAACAGTACAGTACAGTGCACTGTCAGACAAAGTCAAAATAAAGACGCAGGTTGACGGTATGATTTTAGAACTGAATTCCAAGGTGTTCAACCTGAATACTATGTAGACTTGCTCAAAAATACAGAAATGGGTGTTCTGAGTTGCCAGGATGAATAAAGCTAGAGTGAATGTTTTTTCACCCATCCAGTCCAACAACTTGAAAGCAGATCACTGACCGTGTGTTAGGAAACGGGAATCCCAATTTGTCACTGCAGAGGAGATCTGAGAATCTGAAATGATGCAAGGACAGCAATTTGATGATGTTTATTTAATTTCCACAAGGGTTATACAATGGTATTACCATGGTATTTTATCATTAATGCTTTGGGTGCCTCATGCAATGTGCCAATACTAGGTACTGTAGATCAGTAGAACGCATATGAATATGTTTTTACTATAATACCCATAGAGATAGCACTGTTGAGAATGGGTCATTAGTAATTATGTATAGTCCAATTAGACATACTATGCATTTTTAATTAACCACATTAGAGAATTTATCACACTGTTGTGCAATATAAAACACACTGTGCTAAGGTGACATTGATTTTACTGTAGGTTGTCTACATGCTTATGTCTAAGTTTAATTCCTTGATTTGCATATGATTTACACAGGCCTTACACAAGCAATTGAAACTCTTGGAAACACAGGTGAAACAATACAGAGGTTAAGAGCTCTCTTTTTGACTATTTTAAAAAAGTAAGGGCAGATGTCCATGATGCAAAGATCCTGTCCAGCTGAATGTGTTTTTCTGTCTACACTGTATCATCTGCCATGATCAAGATTCAAAGCACTGACCTTGGGCTTGAAGCTGGGAAGAGAAATTCTTCAAGTTGGATGACATCTGAGACACTAAAAAACAAACAAACAGGGCCTCCATGTTCTTTAGTGCACAATGCAAGGCAAAAAGCACTATGTCCTTTGTTTGCCTAATCTTGTTTAAAGAAGAAAGCTGACTTTATCATTTTAGATAAAATGTGTTTTTCTTGAATTTGACTTGACAATTTCTTGCAATAAAAATGTAATGTATTATTGTAGCAAATTCTGCAGTGAAGTATCTTGGAAGTGCAGGTAAAACAGTACATTTCCAGAGGCTATGATTTTGCTCTTCATCCATTTACTAAATGCAAGAGCAGATGTCGAGGATGAAACGCTCCTGTACAACTTAATGTGTTATAATGTACTGTCGACAATATATCAAACCACTGACCTTGAGCTTGGAACTGGGAAGATAAACTATTCAGTGTGGAGGATAGCTGAGATTCTAAGAAAAACAAGACATACAGGTCAGTAAATTCATTTGTATCTTTCTCATTACAGGGTCCATGTTTTGTAGACTACATTAATCTGCAACAAAATAATAAAAGAGTCAGTACTTGTATTGTCAGCCAAATGTATGTAAATAATAAAGGTCACTGATTGATGTTTTAACCGCATTGTACAAATTTCAGAAAAAGACAGAAATAGATGCTTTTATCTGCCTGGATGAATACAGCTAAAAGAGTGAATGCTTTTTCACCCATCCAGTCCAGCAACCTTGAAGCAGAACACTGACCATGTGTAAGGAAACGGGAATCCCAATTTGTCACTGCAGAATCTGAAAGGATGCAAAGAGAACCAGTTGGTGATGTTAGCAGCTTTGCCACAATGGTTATATTCCAAAATTACCATGGTATTTTTTAATTTATGCTTTGGGTACCTCATGTAATGTGCCAATACTAGGTAGATCAGTTGAACTCATTTACAGTAACCATGTACCCTATAGAGGTGGCACCAATGAGAATGGATCATTATTGATTAATTCATCCAGACTCTGTCTCACAGCCTGTATAAGCAAATTATTCATATAGTCCAATAAGACGTACTTTAAAAAACATACACAAGAGAATTTAACACTCAGAGGTCCAATACAAAACACAAAGTACAGTAGATAACACTAAAATAGCACAGAGATTAGGTTGTTTGCATGCATGTGTCTTAGATTAACTCCAAACCTTTACCTTTCAATATCATTTTAAATGAGTTTTCAACTCAACCAAGAAACCCAAACAAAAAGAAAGTTATAAATGCAGACATTCTACATCATACAAAAACCAAAATAAGGAATAGGCATTATTGGGGCAATTAGGGTCTTTTTAAAATCTCCAATGATGTCTTTCTGTAGTGTTTACATACCAGTCATTAAGTCTATGCTAAATGCCTCTGGTGAAATTAAAGCTACTGTCAAGAGACTGGTTTGAAATGTGCACTACTTAGCCCAGGCGAATTCAGCCTGTAAATTCTAGATAATACATTAATTTGGTCTTTGCCTGAAAACCTTGTGTCAGTACTACAAGTTCCCAAGAACAACCCAACCCCCCCTACACACACACACATACTGTATACACAGCACCTACCATTGCTCATCAACCCAGCTTGTTTCCTTCTCAGGCTTTCGATTTCTGCAGAACCTTTGAAAATAAAAAAGACACTAGTCAAAGAGGAAAACTATTTCGTTTCTTTGGTACAGTACCTCGAATGTGCCACATATGATGATTCACAAGCTGAGCACAAGTAAAACGAAAGTCATAAGGAGAGCTGGGGGAGGACTGTGGAATGAGAGGCACTGAGAGCTCTTGAAGAAGAGGAAGTTGATGTGATACTGTTTGGATAGTTCCTCCTTTGCTTATCCCTCTTCAAAGAAAGGCCAGGGCATTATCATTTTGGGTACACTGAACTTGCCTCTGAGTTTCAATTTCTTGGGTACTGTATCACTCCTTAAGCAGGAATGTGCTTGTGGTTTTTCCATGACAAATGACAGATGCAATGTGTAGAATGGAAATACTGGGAGATAACAGGGAACCTTATTATACAGTACAATAAATAAATTATATTGGGATCCTTATTATTTTAGGGAATCCTTATTGTTTATCATTCCATTAAAACAGCAAGTGTCTCACTTCAGGAGTGGATGCTGTTCTCTCCTGCATGTGTTTTGTGGTTTAATTGTTGAAAGCTTTAAATCCAATGCAAGAATATTACTAAACAGGGTCCATTGGAAGAGAATAGCACTGTTTGCTGCCATATTACACATTTTGTTACAAATGGTAAAGATACCACCACAAATAAAAAAGGAACTGTACTAATCCTTCTAATGTCTGTTTCCACATGTTTCATATATTTTATATTTACAATATTGGGTGTGGTTTTGTTAAATATTTAGCTGTGGGTTAAAAAACAAATGTCAGTTTCAGAAAACATTTACAAATGCATCATCTCTCATCTAAGAATAAACATTATGCTCTATAAGGATTCAAAGGCAGACATGAATTGCTCTGAACTTACTGTTCTCCTTCAGGGTGACTTGACTCATTTGGAGGTGCTGAATCTCTTCAGTCAGGGCAGAGTCTGAAAGAGAGAAACAAGTCTGGATCAAAAGGTTAAGAGGAGTTATACTTTCTGATATGCTCTGACAGCTTCAGTTCAATGGACTGTCACAAGCTCAGGAGAAGGTCTCCATCTCCTGTAATGGATTCATTTAAATGCTTTCCTATCAGAATGGCCCTTGGCTATTAAAATTTGAAATAAAGTGGTTTCTTTGTGTTTTTGCGTGTACAGGCGCAGCAAAACCTCAAATTTTTTTCAACACAGGGTTGTGCAGGTGCCAGAGCCTATCCTGGGAAGAAATGGGTGCAAGGATATACCTTGTACGGGACGGCAATACATCACAGGGTAAAAAACACAGACACGCAGACATTCACACTAGGGGACAATTTTCCCAGAAGTCAATTAACCTACCAGCATGTCTTTGGACTGTGTAGTGACAAGGCCTATTATTTCACTTAGAATTAAGTGCTGTTAAAGATTTCTGAGCCTTGACTAAGCAGCCTGTTTCCTCTCCCTAAATGTGGAGGAATATGGCAAAAGAGGCCCCTCCAATAAGAGACATTGTAAAACTGTACCAATGCTCTACAATTAATTATATACAGTATACAGAGCAGATGGGATACAACCGCCATTACCCAAAGGAAGTTCCACCAGTAAGATATCAGTAGGGTGGGTACCAGAACCAAATTCATTTTATGATTGTTAAAGTAAATTAAAAAAAACAACCTCCCATAATTGTGAGATGAAATGGAGCACCCAGTGTAAACCCATGAGAACACAGAGAAGACATAAAAACACCACAAAGGCAGCACCCCAGGAATTAAACCCAGAGCTCAAGTGCAATGCTAATCACATCACTGTGCCACCCCACATTAGTAAACAGGTATCGCAAATCTGTAATATATATTTTTTTAAAACAATGACATTTTTGCAGCATCACATACTCAAACCTGAAACTGAATAGAATTTAAATATGCATTTTTTTCTTTTGCAAAATAAGAACACAAGTATTTGAAATGTAATATGGCTCATTCAATCATCCATCTGTCACTTTTTGCACTTACATTTTATGAAGGCCAGTATGATGAAGACTACCCAGCCTACAGTGACCATCAACAGCAGGACATACAGCAGAATGATGGACTTGGTCCCAGCAACAGCAGCAGCTGGAGGAGTAAAAGGAGTAGAGGAATTAGGTTAGGTTACTTTTTCTATTTGCCACTGTTGAACATCCTGACTTTGGGGGAAGCAAAATTAATTTTCTTTTTTTTTAGGAAATTTAGAAAGTTTAAAATTACTTATAAAAGCAACAAAAAGCCTGGATTTTCAGCAAATGGCAATCCTCAGATAAGAATTTGACTCATTTTAATAAGAAAAGACTGATAACATCTGAAATAAAACCAATTTGGGCTTGATCTCTTCTGAAACCTTCTCTTTGGATTGGGTCCTTTTAATTCTGCAGGGTCACCTGCAATTTTCATGACATGTGAAAAACTTCAACCTCATGTCCTAAACTGAAAATGCACATGACAAGTAACAGAGGACTACTGGAAACAAGGGATGTTCTCAAGTTCACAAGTGTTGTACGAAGCCAGCAAAGATTTAGCAAAAGTGCACATTTACAATTTTATTTTCCCTCTAAATGTCTGTTAAACAGCACTGTGAATAACAACAACAATAATAATAATAATTCATTTAACTTATACGGTACAGTGCTTTTCTGGACACTCCACTCAAAGCACTCCCCTCCACCCCACCAGCACTGTGCGGCACCCATTTGGATGATGTGACAGCAGCCATAGTGCCCCTACAGTATACAGTATGCTCAACACCAGCTAACAGTTGGAAGGAGGACAGAGTGATGAAGCCAGTTCAGAGATGGGGTTTATTAGGAGGCCATGATTGGTAAATACCAATAGGAAATTTGTCCAGAATGCCTGGGATTTTTAATGACCATAGAGAGTCAGGACCTCAGCTTTTCAGTATGTCTCATCCGAAGGATGGCACCTTTTTACAGTATATGCTCCCGGTCACTATACTGTGTTGGCAGACTATCAGGTTATATTAGCAGTCAATAGCTTAGTCATATTGGGCTGGATTTCAACTCTTCTCTGCGTTTTGAGTTGCCCTGACATCTCTACTCTGCAGTTTGGCTTGTCTCCTTCAAGTGTGTGTTTGTTGTTTTTATAGTCCACATCATTCTCATTATCACAATATTGACACTCAGCAGAAACAAACACCTATAACCTTTAAAATAATAATCTTTAGTCACGTGTAGAAATCTCTGAAAAAATAATTGATGTGGTCTGATCTGATTTTTTACTTAAGATATTTAAGACTATTAAAACAGTCCTGTCATGCATAGTTTTGAAGCTAAAAAATATCCAGCGTTGTAAAAGTTCATTGGGTCATTGTTCAGATAATGCTTTTATCATCATGCTTTATCACCGAGATAAAACTTGGTAAAATGTGCTAGATATACGTCTTGCAAATTAACAAATATAAGATACTAGAAGTAATAAAAGTCAAGCTATACCTTTGACGCAGCACCCAATATATTTATTTTTGTAAGTTTGAGTAATTTGTATATTTTTTGTAATTGTGAGTTTTTTTTAAGATTTCATAACATTTTAAGATACATGGGTATCTGTACAACAGAAGAATATCTCATTGTCAAAACAAATGCAGAATAATTAACAGTCAATAATGAGTCTAGTACATACAGAATGACTTTCCTCTACCAAGATAAGATACAGATTTAGTTACATTTAACAATCACATTAGGAACACTTTTCTTCAAGAAAAGATTCCTCCAGGATCACCTATTGAGAAAAAATAAGATTTACCTGAAGGCAGCTTTGTTTTCCCAGGCTGCAATTGTTTCTTAGCCTCCATGTGGAGCAAATCTTTATCCCCATAGGTATCTGCCATTTTATTGGTGAGTAGAGCAGATGTGTCTCTTTAAACTGTTGGGTTTGAATGGTAGCATATGACAGCACATATGAGTGATTTTAAAGAGGAAACATGTTGCAAAGTGGTTTGATGTGTCACAAAAAAGAACAAATGAGAAGTCCTTCTACCAGCAGTTTATAGTAAGCAGGAGTTCTGCTCTAGGATCTTGTGTGATTTTCACTTAAATTTGTGTGATGCTCAACAAAATGAAGTCAACATTCTTTTTCTAAGGCTTTTGTGACAGAAGTTATTTTGTTTGTTTTCCTTGAGCATAATGCATTACTGAGACTGCAGTGAAGTAGGTTTTAATCAGTAATACATTATAATATAATACTTGAATAATGTCTCAGCTTTGTGCACCATTGATGAAAGTGATTTTGAGGCAAAATTATTATTTGTTCTGGGTTACGATTTATATAATACATACATTTCTGTAGTTTGTGGGTTAAATAGAGACCATACATGTGCTACAACCTTTTGACAAAATCTTAATTTAGCAGTCTTCTAGTCTTTCTGCTATATCTTTCTGCTAATTTCTATATATCTTTCTGCTAATTTCTATATAGAAATTCTGGTATCTGCATTACCAGCCTGTAGACTGATATTTTCAGATCAGCAAGGCTGAACAGTACTGGAATGGAAACCCCTCAGCAAATCCAAGTTGCTGCTGTAAGTGGTGTTGGTGGATCAGTAGGTGGTGCTCTGCTCTCTGGACCACAATCTTCAATGTTTTAGCTCTGTTATTGAGCAAAATGTGCCATAAGAGGTGCAAATCATCAGAAGAGATGTTTAACTGAGGTTCACACTAATTCCACAGTTTTTGAAAGAATAACCCCAGTTTCCAAGCTAACATCCCTCTGTAGGTTTGAACAACCTTGCCTTCCTAAAGTTCCCCCTTACTTTTTCACTTATTCTACTAAAATTACTTTGCTGTTAACAAGTTGGACTGAGTGGAGAAGGTGTATACAGGATTTGAAAACAGAAAAAAAGAGTTACATGGCAGGGACTTACATTTCTAATTTTATTGCTGATTTGCATTTGTAATGCCAACTGAGACTACATGGATGTTTCCATGGCAATATCACATTTTGGAAACAGCAGTAATAACATCATTGTGGTCTAAACATTGACATAGACATTAAAACCACATCCATGTGCTGGGTTATGCCCTCTAACTTATACACATTTTATAAAATGTTGTTTTTACATACATCTTTAAAATTATATACTTAATCCTGAGAGTATTCATTGATTCTATTTTACCACCCCATCGCCACCTGTATTATTACAAGTTTACCTATAATTTTCCTTTTCTTCACTAAACGTTAAACCTCTACAGTAATTTCATGCACTCAGTACTTAAGGTATATATATATGCCAATTTCACTTTGCATTTTCTTATTCAAATTAGAGAGGCTTATTTTTAAGTTTGACTAATTAGCATGACAGCATATCATTCTCTTTCAGGTGCTGAATCTCCTCCGTCAGTGCTGAGTCTGAAACACGGCAGCTGAGAACAGATCAGGGTTTTGGCATAATGGTTCATAAGGGAGACACACTTTAGAGTTTCATTGATTCTATTCTACCATCCCATTGCTTACTGTATTATTATACATTTACCTGTTAATATTGTATTTGTCTTTTTTTGAATACTTGACTACAGTAAAATTCCACAGTTTCAATGCATTAATAGATACAGTATGCTTCAATGCCAAATTCTATTGAAAAGCTCATATGCAAATTAAAACATGCTTATTTTTAAGGGGTATTAATTAGCATGATTAATTACCATTTTCTTGCAGGTGCTGAATCTCCTCTGTTGAGAATTCCGGCTTATAAGGGTTTATAGCCGTGACTCACTTAAGAGTTTTGATATTTTTTTAGTTGCAATTGTGTTATATGGCTCTTTACAGGATCGGAATCCATTCAGTCTGTTCCTGTAGTGCATTCTGTGTACCATAAAGTTTAAAAGCATAGCTAAGAAATCCATATACTGTAGTATCGTTGCAGGTAGTAAAAAAATAAATATGTACATTCATACTGTAGGTACAGAGCTGTAATAAAGGCTCATCTACTCTGTGCCATGTGTATGATACTGTACTTAATGGTAAAAATAAATGTCTAAAAGTGCATTTTTAATGAAAACCCAGTAAGGTTAATATTTTCACTATGCAGTACATACTTTGCAACACAATACATGAAAAATAAAAATGTGTTGCTTTGACAGATTTTTTCTTAACTTATCTTATTTGTAAAAAAAATAAAAATAATGAGGACCGTCCAGATGAAGATGACTATCTGCAGGATAATATGAAGAATAATGGGGTTCATCCAACACACAGCAGAGACTGGACACCAAACAACAATGTTCTACAGCAGATACAGGATATTAATCTCTTCTGCTACACATACAGTAGTGCATACACATGGTTTATTTTGCTTTGAGAATAATGATTAGGGCTACTGTATTTACACAGGACCAGTAAGTCAGGACCAGTAAGTTCAAATTCTAATTAGGGACTGTACTCTTGTTATTTTAAAGAGGCGTGCTTTTACTCAAATTGCTTAAGCTGTATAAATATAAGCTAAAATTGGAAATTTACATTTCTTTAAGTTGCTTTAGATGAGCGTTGGACATAAATTAATCAAGAACTTTCAATTATGTTCGTTTAGGACTCCACATGTTAATTCAAAATTCCAGCAAGCATATTTTCCATTCTGGATGTTTTCCTGTTCAATGAAGCCTATAAACTTGATAGCTTTCAGACCAGGTGTCTCATGATAGATGCACAACATGTCAGGTTCAGTGAAATACAATCTATTAATGTTCACAGAAACAACTGAAAGCTTTTCTGACTTAAATGTTAGCTAGAAAAATGCAGATTCAGCCATAGCAGTTAAGAAACAAAAGGCTGAATACAACAAATTATTGCTTTCAATAGTTTCTAGATGTAATGATAAAAGAGTGTTTTAGTAAAGTAAGGCATATTTATCAAAAGCATCAATAGGCTGTAGTGGTTAATGAATTATTGCAGTTTAAACCTTGTTCTGTAACATGGTGTAATTTATCTATATCTGCTAGCAATGTAGAGGCGGTTTTGGAAATGGTTATACTGTATATGTTTATATGTATTATTCAATTCAAATCAAATCAAATCAAATCAAAGTTTATTTATCAAATGCACAACATTATAGCATGCAGCAGTAGTTGCTGGCAATGAAATGTCTCACAAAATCACAAGAATCACAGAATTCATAAAAATCACAAAAACACAAAAATCACATAATTGAGGTTATGAAAATAAGGGTACATAGTAATAGATGTAATAGAAACAGAATAAAACTCAGTATGAGTAGAGCTGCTATGTGTCCATGGTGTATGCAATATATACAAGTAGTGCGGTTATGCTGAATACAGTGAAAACTGTGTGTCCATGTAGCCATTGCAGGTGATTTGCTAAAGGAGCTGCAGGTTGGCTATTTAGCAGTCTTATTGCCTGGAGGTAGAAGCTGTTCCGTAGTCTGTTGGACTTGGACCGAATGCTTTGGTACTGTTTACCGGACGGTAGGAGGGAAAACAGTTTGTGACTGGGATGACTGAGGTCCTTGAGAATGGACCTGGCCTACTTCAGACATCTAGCTGAGTAGATCTCCTGGATGCTTGGTAACTCACAGCTGGTGATAAGCTGCAGTGACTTCACCACCCTCTGCAATACTTTGCGATCCCGTGCGGAGCAGCTCCCATACCAGGCAGTGATGCAACCAGTCAGGATGCTCTCAATAGTGCACCTGTAGAAGTTGGCCTGGATATGTGATGGCATGCCAAACCTCTTTAGCCTACGGAGAAAGGAGAAATAGGCGCTGCTGTGCTGTTTTGACCACGGTGTTGGTGTGGTGGGTCCAGGTTAAGTCCTCTGGGATGTTAACTCCCAGGAATTTAAAACTGCTGACTCTCTCCACTGCAGTCCCACTGATGTAGATAGTTGTGTGATCTCCTCTCTGGTGTTTTCTATAGTCCACAATCATCTCCTTAGTCTTACTGATGTTAAGAGAGAGGGTGTTCTCCTGGCACCATGCTGCCAGGGTTTCAACCTCCTCCCTGTACGCAGACTCTTCACCATCTGTGATCAGGCAGATGACTGTTGTATCGTCCGCAAACTTAATGATGGAGTTTGAGTTATGCCTGGCGACACAATCATGAGTAAATAAGAAGTAGAGGACAGGGCTAAGCACACAGCCTTGGGGGGCTCCAGTGTTTAGAGTCACGGTAGAGGATATGTTGGTGCCCACCCTCACCACCTGCGGACGTTTTGTCAAGAAGTCCAGGATCCAGTTACAGAGGGAGGTGTTCAGTCCCAGGTCCTGGAGCTTGATGACAAGCTTTGAGGGCACTATGGTATTGAATGCTGAGCTGTAATCAATAAACAGCAATTCTAACTATATCTGTCATAAGATATATACAATATATATATACAATAGAACTCTCTGACTTATATAACATTTAAGGATTTTGGATTATATACTGTACCTGGAATGTCTTTGGCTTTAAATCAGTTACTTCGGTAACTGGCTTTTAAAACAGCGTGTCGACCAAAGGGCTCTCTAATAATAATAATAATTTAAATATTGCACTTAAAAAAATGACAAAATACACAATGAGAGGAGCTAGCAGAATTACACCGTTACACTGAGGGTTTGGAATACAATAGGAAAACAAAGTGGCTGACTCAGAACCAGTTAAATAAAAGCCGTTTTAAGGAGAAGGTTTTGATTCTAGAGTTGAAAGAGTTCAGTGGAAGGGATATCCCTAGAAATATCTCTAACATCTTTAGGAATAAAATTGATGAGCTTTGTGGCCCAGCAGGAGAAAGCCCTGTCCCCCATAGAATAAATGAATAAACTTTGGGAACAGACAGGAGATCAGAATTAGATGTACAGTAGAAAGGTTGCAAGGTGGGGTGTAGGATGACTGTACCTCAGACAGGAACTGAAGTCATGCAAAGCCTTAAAGGTGAGTTGACACAAAATCTGACAGAAAGCCAATCTAAGGAATCCAGGGTAGGGGTAATGTGATCACTTACACTATCCTGGTCAGGATTCTGGCTGCCAAATTCTGAACACACTGTAGTTTCTTCAACGTGGACTTAGTTAGCCTAGTGAGAAGGGTATTACAATAACCAATACAACCGAAAACGAAAGTGTTGACCATCCTTTCAGTTTCAGTTAGTGACAACATATTGTAGGACATCATCTGCAGATACTGTATTTCTGAGGTGGAAGAATCATACTTCCATACTACATATTTTACAATACAGTATGTTGCACATGTGGGTCAAGCATCAAGCCTGGATCAAATACTGCGTTCTTCAATTTAAATTAAAACACATGTACAGTATAGTACCATCCACAGACAGTGTTACTGCATTGGCTTTTCATACTTGGCGGGATGTGCAGTCTCGTCACAGATAAAATGAAGGAAATCTTTAGTCATCCATGTTTTTATGTCACAGATACAGCTAGGGAGTGACAGCCACTTCAGTGTCAGGTATAGCGCGGGCATAGATTTGAGTATCACAAGACTTGAATATTGTAAGAGTTGAACCGTTTAAGAGCACTGTCAGAAACTCAAAGAAACTGACAAGAAAGTAAGATATCATGGTTAAAAGTGTTAAAAGCAGCACTAACATCAAAATGAATAAGGTGAGAACAAGAACTAGATTCTGAAGACATGAGAAGATACTACTGTATGTATAGTATATTGATACATGCAGTAAGTTGTATATACAGTAGTAGTATATAAAATATAGTATATAGTAGTACTGTATATATTAGTGTACAGTATCTATTAGTAGTATATAGTAAATAGATACATAGGAGGATTGTATACTGTAGCTGCCATTGCCTTTAGACCAGGTTCAGTCCCAGATCATCCGCACCAGGCAATGTGGTGACTCTGTGGCTAAGGAGCTGCACCTGTGACTCGAAGGTTGCCAGTTCATATCCCATGGCTGGGAGAGGAATCCTACTACTTTGGGTGCCCTAACTAAGTCCCTTAACCCCAACTGCTCCAGGGGTGGACTAAAAATGGCTGACTCTACAGTCTGGCCCCAAGCTTCTCTCCTTGTCAAGGAACAAGTAATAGGTTTATTCCATGCTGAAAAAAAGAAGAAAGAAAACACAACGTTTTGGCCGTGGAGCCTTCATACATCAGAAAGACTACAGAAACCAAAATTATCCTGCAGCTAGGATCACACCTTCCCCCTTCATTTAACAACTACTTTTCTACAAAATTTTCTCCATTCATTGGAAGTTTCATTTCACACCTCTCTACACCTGTTCTGACTTCACACCTCTTGATTGGACTCTCTTTCTGTCCCCTGCTCCCGCCTCTCACTCCTCCTCTCTCACAGCCTTTGTTTTCCCGCTACATTACCTTTGCTTACTGCCTTGTCTTTCTCACACCTGAAGAAGGCTCCACGGTCGAAACGTTGTGTTTTCTTTCTTCTTTTTTTCAGCATGGAATAAACCTATTATTTGTTCCTTTGCAGCCTACGCATGCTGATGCAGCTACCCACCTGAACTTCTCTCCTTGTCTGTGTGTCTCATAGGGAGCAAGCTGGGGTATGTGAAAAAAGACAAATTCCTAATATAAGAAATTGTAAATGGCCAATAAAGTGATCTCACCTCTTACATCTACTTACAGTATTTAATTACCCGGGGGAGTACAATACTACTTTCCTGTCCTGAAAACGTTGCATCTTTCAAAAGACCTTGAAAAAAATACTTCATTGGACCTGGTGGACATAAGTTGATTGATAGCCTTCATGAATTTTATACATTATCAGAGACCTGTAAAATAAACTGTCACTTCCTTTTCTTAAAAAAACTGTCTGAATTATGCTGATATAAGTTTTATTTGAACAATCTGCAACACAGGACTTAATACAACCACAGTCGTGTATTTAGGAAATGTCTCACAAGAACTGAAATTGCAATTCATCAAAAAAGAAAAAAGTTCCCCAATATCTGCATGTTTTATGGAAAGCATATGCAATGAAGAATTTACAAATGAACTGTTGTATAGTTTAAAACTACTTCACTGCTCTTTACTACTGTATACAGTATATGGTAATACAGTAAAACCACAATTGACCTTATTACAAGTTGATAAAGACTGTATTGTACAATCATGATAACAACTTGCTATAGACTGGAGTATTTATAAAATAGTAAATAAAGCTTAAACTTACAAATAAAACTACAGCTTACAATACAAAAACATATATTTAGAACTATTTTAAAATTATAACCTATAACCAAGTTACTATACTATAAACTATAAACAAGTTAATGGAAGAAATAGAGTTTCTCCTGTATTGTAATGTGGAGAGAATTGAGGAAGTCTTACTGTCTTCATTTGTCTTGATATAATTATGATGAAACCTAATTCTGTGGCCACTAAGAAAATGTAGCATGATGAGGCGATCAAACCCTTTCTAACTCTGAAGTAAGTGGCACCACATCAGATACTGTTGAACATAACTGATATTTTCCATAAATGTAATACTGTACATACAGTATACCACTAGTGTTGGTACTGTAAATTCTATGACTCCTCTTTACTGAAATGAATATGGGTAGTGACTTCTGACTTCTTCAACACATCTCTTTTTCACGTTACTAGCTGTCTAATGAGCCCCTTGTACCTTGCTGTTGGGCTTGCAGTTCCTTATGGGAATATTAAAGCATTTTTCCTAAAATTATTTTTGAGTGTTGGTGACACAGTGGTGCATTCACACAGCAGTGCTGGGAAATGGGGTTGATATCTGCTTGGAGTTTGAATGTTCTCCTTGTGTTTGTGTGGGTTTCCTCTGGGTGCTCCAGATTCCTCCCACAGTCCAAAGACATCCTGGTTGGTTAATTGCCTTCTGGGAAAACTGGCCCTGGTATGTGTATGTGTGTGCATTATGATGGACTGGCATCCTGTCCAGGGTGTACTCTGCCTTGTGCCTGTTGGGATAGGCTATGGCTCCCCTGGAATTAGAAGAAGCAGTTAGAAAATGCATTTATTGACCCTTAAGTGGATGGCTGATTTCTTAAAACTAGCTACTGTATGTTTAGAGGTATTTGTGCACTACAATATATGCATAATAGAAGTGTGAGTTCTTACTTCTATGAGATACTTTCACATGAAGACTGGTTAACTTCGAAGAGGAACTGTAAATGCTCTTAAAAGTCATTTTTAGTGTCTTTTATTTTATTTTTATTTTATTCCAGTCAGCTTGTTTGAATGAGTTGGTTTTTGTTGGTTCTATTTTAAGCGCAGACACATACAAGCTGCTTCGTCAGGTCTCTGGCCATGTCGTTGTCCTGGCTGGCCTCTCTTTCATCTCTAGATATGTGGACATTTTTGTAATCGTTGTTGTCAGCACTTTGATCTGGGGGAACAGATTGATGGCATGAAATATGGAGAGTAACTGCACAGATCACCATCCCCTCCAAAAGATTATTCACATAGCCAAAGCAGGGAGAAATGGCAACGAATTATCACTTTGTAATCTGATCTTGTCCAATCTCAGTAGCTCCTTGAGACTGGACCTGTTCAGTATTGGGCCAGGACACCCCCATTAAATCCAAACTGCTGTTATGTGGACTTGGATGACAAGATGCCCCCACAAGATGCTCAGTGGCAAATTCTGTGACTAATGCAAGATTCCCTATATGGCATGTAGATATTAGCAATAACAGAATATTCTTCTTTTAACACTGGTTTCCTCCATGTAACAATGGAAACATGTCATGTTAGCAATTTTGGGTGGTGCTGTGAAAAACCCAGCAGGAACTTGAAACATATTCATGATTCATGACTAAGAAACAATGTACAGGTAGTTACAGTATATCACCATGCTAAATTACACTATACATTATAATGTACACGTTTTTGTAGAATCTGAGTGTAATATTTACAAAGATACAGTAACTATATAATCTAATCAGAGTTACTTAATATAATGAATTGTTGCCATGTGATATTCAATAGCATCAGAACATACTTATCTGGAATTATTACCTCACAGAAGGGTACCTCTCTTCTAATCCACTGTGTAAATTCTAAACAAACCTCTACCGACAAGGGCCAATCAATACTCTTAATTTACCACTGCTTTCCTCCACATAATAATGGCAACATGTCACATTCAAAGTTGTGGATGCTGCTAAAAAAGACCAAGCAGGCACTTAAAACATTATACTCAGATTCTACAGAATGATAATTTTGTGAGTTTATTTATAAATGTGAGAAGTGGTAATATACAGGTGATGGTGACTCTACATTGTATACTACAGAACGTAACCAGCTAATTAATTGAATTCTGAGAAATCAGTTGAATTCTGATGTGTTTGTATATGCCCTGCAATGGACTGGCATTGCTTGCTGGTATTGTCTCCAGCTCCCCCACATCCCTGTATTGGATAAAGTGGTTAGAAAATGGATGGATCATGATGCTTTTCCATTAGAACATAAACGTTGACTTTATATATTTAGATTTGGAGGGTTTTTGTTCTTCTCTTTTTTTTTCTTTGTGATCCTGGCTCTTGTGTCCTGCATATTAATTTCTCTCTGCTATTTCCAGGTATCTTGTAAGAATTTCATACAGTATTCATTATCCATTATCATGGTAATCATCTTCATCTGAACCTGCAAAGGATTACCAATTAAATAAAATACAGTACTTTCTGAATATATTACATATATATATCACATGTGTGTACAGTATCATTTACCACTGGCATTGCTACAGCTATGAAATATCTCTCTCAATTAAACATATCTTTTATGACTTTTTATAATACTGTCACTTTACCGTGTTCATCTAAAGACAAGAATATCTTTCACCAGCATTCATACCAACTGCTATGGCAATGTTTCAGTACAAGATTTTTATAGTGGTACTACACCAGTACACCCAGTAACTGGAAAAGTGACCATCACGGTTCCGTGTGGGCTCATGCCCTCACCCCTCCACTCCATCACTTCGTCCAGCAGCACCTGGACGCAAGCCTGGGTCTCTGGCGTAATGCGACAAGGAACCAGCCAAAAGAGCTAAAGGGGACATCCCTCAACATAGGCAGCAGAGGTGCCTGCTACGTGCAGGGAGGTCGATGACATCACTGTGCCCAAACTAGCTCCACTACGGAAACCTGTCAAAAAATGCTTGAAAATATAGAATTCCATTATTCCATTATGTCCCAATGTGATTGTGATGTTTACTTTGTTCACTATGTCGTAGAAGAGCCAGGAAAGGGGTTCTCATTCACTCAATAAGGCATTTATTCATATTGCGCAACAGGGAAAACAGCAACCACTAGTCTGTGCAGCAAGTGGGAGCTGATTTTCAAAGTAAAATAGAGGAAGGTCCCTTATTTTATACACTTAGCTAATGCAACACCTCAACTGTTTACTTTATTATGGTTGGTTAGTAATACAAAGACAGGCGAGACAGTAATTTTCAGGACAGAGAAGACAGCTACGGGCAGTTTCGCATCCGCCTTTTGCTGCTGGCAGAGACAAACATATTCTTAGAACAGCCTGTACCCTTGACTCGCTGATTGCAATCATACTTTGTTCCAAGAATCCAGCTGCTTTTGCAACACAGCTCTGCCCAGAAACAAAATTTTTAAGGATAGAACACTTTTCTTCAGTAACTTTCTATTACAATTAACATGTACAGTAAGTGATCTGAATAATCACTTCAACCACACTTTTGAAACAAATTTGAAACACTGAGCTGATGTGTTGCAGACACACTCCCAGATGAGCTCTGAGGACACAGGAGCACAGCTCAGCCTCTCAATAACTAATGTGTGTAAACCCCACCTCCTCCAAACTCATCACTATTACAGTGCCATAGGTGTCACGCCCTCTGCAGCCAGAGGGCGCTCGTACTCTGTCCTGTCCCAAGTTTCCTGTGCTTTGCTGTCCTTCCGGTCTCTCTCTCTCTGGGGCTATATATTTCCGGGTCTCTCATTCACCTTCGCTCAGCATTGACGTTCGGATGTCCTGAGACCCGCCTAGCATCCAGGTCGCCCCACGTCCACTGCCTGAGGGCATTGGTTTCTATATGACTCCTGAACTTCTGAGCCCGGGCTAATCCCCTGCTCTCCTGCCTCTCCACGGTTTGTCCCTTATGACATCAGTGACAATAGGCAGCTCACAACTAACACTTTATAAAAAAATTACTCGTGCTTGCAGCAAAAAAAAAACAATGTTTTATTGTCTCCTTGGAATAATCAGGCTTTACTTATTTTAGACAAATAGTTTTAAAAACATTCTATGAATTGATTGTCAGAGAAAGAATAAATTGTGTTTTGTTCAGATTTCAGTTGGGAAATTCAGACATTGGTGAGATCTAAATAACTTAAATGTTTTAGAATAACAAAAAATAGCAAGGTGTAATAATAATAATAATGAAGACTCCCCTCCACCACCCCCAATGTGCCGCACCCACAAAGATGATGAGGCAGCAGCCATAGTGCACCAGTATGCTCACCACACATCAACTATCAGTGGGGAGGAGAGCACAGTGATGAAACCAATTCATAGATGGGGATTATTTGGAGGCTATGATTGGTAAAGGCCAATATGATATTTTTGCCAGAATGCCAGGGTAACACCCCTACTCTTTCTGAGAAACTCCCTGGGATTTTTCATGATCATAGAGAGCCAGGACCTCGGTTTTACAATTCATAATTTTACCGTATGATGTCCCCATCACTATACTGGGACATTAGGACCCACACAACCGCAGGGTGAGCAACTCCTGTTGGCCCCATTAACACCACTACCAGTGGCAACCTTAGTTTTTCCAAGGAGATCTCCCATCCAGGTAGTGACTAGGCTCACATCTGCTTAGCTTCAGTGGGCTTCCAGTTGTGAGCTACAGGGTGATACAGCTGCTGGCAGACTGCTGCCAAGATGTGTGTGTAAGATGTACTGGTGTTGTGTATAGGGTGCAATTCCACCTTGTGCCCTGTGCTTCCAGATAATTTTTAATAATCTTGGATAATCTTGCTGAGACCCTAACAGGAATAAGGAGCTTCTTAATAATGGTTCGATAGATTGTCCCTGGGAATCTCTTCCAACAACAAGCGCGGACAGTTAGTTCCAAACACGCATAACTGTTTTCTAAGAACTGCTACCTCATGAACTCACTCTCTTTCAATTTCCACTTGTGAGACATTGTGCCCTTCAACACAAATCTGGGATGGTGCGTGAGGGGTGTAGTAGGGTAAATCCCTTTTAAAAAGTGAAAACATTTTATATAATAATAATAATAATTGCTTACACTCATATAGCGCTTTTCTGGACACTCCACTCAAAGCACTTTACAGGTAATGGGGACTCCCCTCCACCACCTCCAATGTGCAACATCCACCTGGATGATGCGACGGCAGCCATAGTGCACCAGAACACTCACCACACACCAGCTATCAGTGTTGAGTAATGAAGCCAATTCATAGCTGGGGATTATTAGGAGGCCATGATTGGTAAGGGCCAATTGGAAATTTGGCCAGGACACCCGAGTTACACAAATACTCTTTTCGAGAAACGCCCTGGGATTTTTAATGACCACAGAGAGTCAGGACCTCAGTTTTACGTCTCATCCGAAGGACAGCGCCTGTTTACAGTATAATGTCCCCGTCACTATACTGGGGCATTAGGACCAAAGTAGACTGCAGGGTGAGCACCCCCTGCTGGCCCCACTAACACCTCTTCAAGCAGCAACCTTAGTTTTTCCCAGGAGGTCTCCCATCCAGGTACTGACCAGGCTCACACCTG
This sequence comes from Lepisosteus platostomus, assembly GCF_059453375.1. Taxonomy (NCBI): domain Eukaryota; kingdom Metazoa; phylum Chordata; class Actinopteri; order Semionotiformes; family Lepisosteidae; genus Lepisosteus; species Lepisosteus platostomus. The sequence goes on from NC_142623.1 coordinate 18,679,572, forward strand.
CGTAGCTTCAGTGGGTTGCCAGTTGTGAGTTGCAGGATGATATGACTGCTGGTGGTTTCCTTTTCTTTTTGCTTTCTATGTTATAACTGCTTATTCCACCTCTTCTCTTTTTCCTGTGCACAAGTTGTTATTTCTTATTTTACCTGACATTGTCTTGGACTTCTTGCAAAGTGTTTCAGTAATTCTCAGATCTGTGAAAAAAAGCCTGCTGAAAAAAATAATCAGAACTTTTCTTACATTTTTAAATGGAAAAGCAAGGCTTTAGTAGAAACAGAAAAGGCATTACAATTTTGTGCAATTACAGAGATTTGTATGACAAACATTGACATTGATCAGCACAGATTTCTTTTGGGTTGTAAGCACTGCAGCCTCATAGCTTAAGTTTTCAGCCTTGACAATCTGTCTGTGTGGAGTTTGCATGTTCGTGTCCCCCCCCCCCCCCCCAGTGCTCTTGTTTCCTCCCCACTCCCAATGGTGTGTTGGCTATGATAATGACTACTGTACCTTCACATTTTTCTTTCCTCTGTGGCCCTGCGATGGATTGGGATCCCCATCTGGGAGAGGACTGAGATGCGCTTCTGGGAATGGAAATGATGGGATTTCACCTCTGTCCATTCATGACTAGCTTCACTGCCATCGACATCACGAGAGACTTTGTGATATTCTCTTCAAACATTAAACGATCACAAAATCTTTTCAGTTTCAATCTCACTTTGTTACATTTCTGACATTGAAATATTGTTATGATTCTGCTTTGTCTAGTATAAGAATGAACTGAGCTGTGACATTTCCACTTCAGGGCCACAAAGTTAAAAAATGAGAAAGGAATAATTCAATGATTGAATTCACCAATACATCAAGTTAAAATATATTTGGTCTTAATACTATTTTATAAATGAAGAACTTTAAAATATTTTTTTAAATTCTGTCATGTTCAGAATGATATCTGAATATTACACTCACTTATTGGGATGAACACAGATAATGATAGTCACAGGATGGACACTGATGTTCCAAATTCATACTGAACACTGACTGAGCTGCTTGTTATTTTCAAATGTGATTTTGAAAACACCGGGCTGTTTTCACACCAGTTATTTGTAGCCTGTAGTTTCTGCCTCTATACTGAAAGGCAGAAAGCGCTAAAATGAAACCAAAAATAAAGCTGCAAATGCATAACAGAGTTTCACACCCATCCCTTTGACCCCAAGTCTTGTTAAAAAGTGACAGTTAGATAAACATGATAGTTTCTAATTTTAGGTAGAAGAGATGAAGCCAGAACAGCTGAGGTGGTTAGGCTCTCTTCTCACAAATCCATGAAATGTCTGAGCTGCAAGACCTATCATTTATTTTCCTGTCTGTCAGCTCTCCACAGTCCTCGTCCTTCACATTGTTCGGCTCCCCAGCATTCCAGTACCTATATTCCAGAAAAGAAAACAATTGTTTCCTGGAGTTTTGGCCTTTCATTTGGGAGGATTTGTTTTTTGCCTGCGAATACTCACATGGTTATGATCTGCACAAGACTGGCTGCTGAGCTGGTTTCAGGGTTAGAGATAGGATTACTTTACTTACTGTATTTCATTACACAGTACTTTGCAACGTACTGTACTGTACTAGCAGACCTTCAAAATCATTCCCCAGATGAAGCAGGAAAAGGCTGCCTTTAACTAGAGAGGAAAGGCTGACAGAAATGAAAAAAAGAGATGTCAGTATGAGGCACATGCTCCGAGTGGCAGACAACTGTCTGGAATGGAGAAGGCTGGGAGCAGAAGTCTAGGAGGAGACAACTATTTAAAAAAAGTGAGAATTCAAATCAGCAGAGAATGCAGCAAGGACAGTCAGGCCCAGCTGATACAGTGTTCAAAGAGTTGGATAAAGGCATTTGTAGGCCAAGCATTAAATACGGTTAATTCTGGCTCAGGGAAAAATACTTAAACAGCCTGCTTAATTCCCTGATTTATTTTGGGATTGAATACCTGATTGAAAGACAGGCTGTCGATGTGAAATGCCACCCCACTTCGTTCGCATGGGACAGGAAGGAGGCTGAGAGCCCGTGTGAATATTCTGGTTGCCAGGGCAACATTGCAATGAGAGCTGCTCCTGGCCTGGGCGTAACAAGTTGTATTGCCAAATTTTGGAGAGCAGAAACAGTTGTTTCTGTTTCAATCAAATACATTTTTATATCAAATTGATCAAAAATTAAAAATTAAAATGAGCCAAACTCATTGTGTGATGTAACCAGAAGAAATAATACTGCAGGACCAGGGGTGAAATTCACTCAGATAGAGGTTGCTTGTTTATTGGGGGTTATTTTTTTCAGCGGGGGTCTGTCAGTACTTACTTGTCACTCATATCCACTAGTCTTCCATCCACCCATTTCCAGCTCCCTTCAGTGTTACGGTCACTCAACCCCACCCAGTGGTTGGAAGACAGTTTTTGTCTTAGATATATCTGGGGAGCAATGATGAAAGATGTGATAAACCCATCTGAGCTTATTAGATACAGAATACTTGTCACGACCACCAGCCAGCGGAGATCAACACGTAAGCGAGCCAATCAGGACCAGCAGCGGATTACTACTAACAAGCGCCGCCGCACGAGTTAACACACCTGCAATTGCTCTACCGTGCGGCACGCCGGGTTATTTATACCATTCGTACCTGATTCCCGTTGCTCGGTATTGAGTTCTCTACTTGTTGCTCAGCCTAGCGTTCTTACCCCTCTTTTGCCTTCTTGGATATCTGCCTGCACCTTTTGCCTTCCGACTTCGGATCTCGTCTCGCCCCTTGGATTGTTTGCTATCATTGCCTGTTTTGGATTTGACCCTGTAGCTCTTTTCGACTACGATTCTGTCTCACGTTTTGGATTGTTCGCCACCAGTGCCTTTACCGGATCTCGACTTACCTTCGCCTTCGGACTACGACTCAGCTCCTGGATCTGCTCGGTACGTTTACTTACCTCCCTGCGACTCCTGCATCTGCATCGGATCCTTTTCACCTCTACAGAGCATCGTTACAGAATACCGAGCCCGATTATGGATCCCGCAGACGCACAGACCCTTCGTTCCCTTCTCCCGCAGCAATCCCAAACCATCGCCCAGCTTCAATCTTCTCTCCAACTGCTCACTAACCAAGTCGCCTGGCTTTTTTCTTCCCCTGTTTCGCCGGCTCCCGCACCGATTCCTACAACGACTTTTTTACAAACACCTGCTCCAACCACCGCGGCCCCGCCCACCACTCCCTCAACTTTACCATTTGTACTCCCGGAGAAGTATGACGGCAATCCTGCAGGCTGCAGGGGCTTTATTGCCCAGTGCTCCCTGGCTTTTCAGCTGCAGCCTGAGCGTTTTTCTACTTCTCGACAGAGGATCGGATTTGCACTTTCCTTGCTCACAGGCAAAGCATTGGATTGGGCTGCAGTATTGCTTGCTAGAGGAGATCAGCTGTTCTCTGACTTTCAGCTTTTTGCTGACCGTCTCCAGGCGCGTTTTTCTCAAAGCAACCCGGATTTGACTTGCCTTCGGCTTTCCTCTCTTCGCCAGGGCGACAGACCACTGCAAGACTATGTGGCTGAATTCCAAGCCCTCGCCACGGAGTCTGCCTGGAACCCGGAAGCTTTGGTTTGCCTCTTCGCTAAGGGTCTCTCGGAGGATCTAAAGGACCACCTGGTGCTCATGTCCTTACCAACCTGGTCTCTAGAGGCGGCTATCGCTGCGGTAGTTGAATTGGACACTCGCATTCGGCTGCGGAGAGCGGAGAGACACCCAGGAAGCAGACCTGTGCGCCCCATGGGTCCTCCCCTTGTGGCGCCCACCCTGCCACATGCACCCCTGTCCTTGGAGGAAAAGGAAAGGCGCCGTCAGGAGGGGCTGTGTCTGTACTGCTCTGCGTCAGGTCACCTGCTCGCTACTTGTCCTTTGAGACCCCCACATCCACCTCGAGCTCCCCCACTGCCTACTGTTAGTGTCAGTAGTGCTGTTTTTTCGCAATCCTCTTCAGGGCCTTTATTCCCAGCTGAGATTTCCTGGATGGACACGCACCTTCCCCTTTCGGTTTTGGTGGATTCAGGGGCAGCTGGGAATTTTATGGATGCCTCTTTTGCTAAGAAGTGGGATATTCCTCTTGCTCCGCTTTCACCCCCTATCTGCATTCAAACGTTGGATGGGTCACCGATCGCTCCTGGACGTATTTCCTGGCAGACCATTCCCCTATCCCCTACTGTTGGTGCCACTCACGTGGAGGACATTTCACTCCTTCTTCTGGACTCCCCTGCTTACCCTGTGATCCTGGGCCTTCCCTGGCTCAAAAAGCATGATCCCCACATCTCCTGGGCCAAGAATGAGATCATTGCCTGGAGCCATGCCTGTCGTGACAACTGTTGTCGTCCTCCACTGAAGGTGGCTGCTTCAGTAAACCTCTTGGAAGAACACTCTATTATTCCCCCTCAATATGCACATTTGAAGCAAGCCTTTGACAAACAGAAAGCTCTATCGCTCCCCCCTCACCGCACCTATGACTGTGCAATAGATTTGCTTCCAGGAGCACTCCCACCCAAAGGACGGATCTACCCGCTCACTCAGACAGAGAATGAAGCCCTGCAGGACTATATCAAGGAGGCCCTGAATTCTGGTTTTATTCGTCCCTCCTCGTCCCCAGCCTGTGCTGGGTTCTTCTTCATAGGGAAGAAGGACGGCTCCTTGAGGCCGTGTATTGATTACAGAGGCCTGAACTCCATTACAGTCAAACATCCCTACCCCTTGCCTTTAATCCCAGCCGCTCTGGAGTCCCTACGTGGAGCCTCCATTTTCTCAAAACTAGATCTACGGGGGGCTTATAATTTAATCAGGATCCGTGAAGGGGATGAGTGGAAGACGGCCTTTATGACCACGCACGGCCACTATGAATATCAGGTGATGCCTTTTGGCTCGCTTACGTGTTGATCTCCGCTGGCTGGTGGTCGTGACATACTGCCTGTAACTGTAAACCTCACAACTGTACCTCTGAACTCATCGAGGGTATCCTAGTTGTTGGATCCACTAAACCTTTTTTAGTAAATGTACAACTGTGTTCATTTTGATGAAAAGTTAAAACAGAACATTAAAGGCAGCACTGGGAGAAAGGGAGTAAAAACTTAAACATCTTGATCTTTGTTCTTGATTCCAAACTCTTGATGAGTCTTGACTTGCTTTGTGCTAAAAATGTATATTTTCTCAGTTTCTAACAGTTTGTGTTTAGTGGCACTTGATTTGCAAGAAGTGACAGTAGACTTTTTATACAGGAAATCATACAGTATATCCTTTTTGCTAAATTTTATGTTCTGTAATAATAAAATATTAAAACCTTTGCCTAAAATGTTTCTACATTTTCCCAAGCAAACCCACCACTGTATCAGAATAAAAACATCCACAGATTCTCCTCCACACTGTGCTTAGCTAGAACTAAGCTGCCCCCTAGTTGAAAACAAATGGAGATCTCTGTTGTCCTCTTCTTTCCTCATTCATTTCAGCCTCAGTCAGTCATTTTCATTTTCAATCCATCATCCAGTCTTCTACCAACAGTCCTTCAAAGCTCTTCTCTAACTTGTCTTCCCTTCTCAAAACTCTTTCCCTTTCCAATATCGGACTTTTTGTAACTTCTTTTTCTGCTCCAAAACTTTACACACAAGTTATTCGACTTCATCTCCTCCCTCACCCCTCACCTCTAGCTTTACTGGCTATTGGAAATGCAATCTAGCCATTCATCACTCTATAAGAACTATTTCTGTAAATGAATGCAACTAAGTGTGATTTAAACTCAATATCAGGGATAGAAGGAAAGAAGGCATCTCAGTCTCACCAGCTCATCTACATTGTTGATAATGGCAAGGCTAGAAGCCTGGTTGACACAGTACTCTTGAGCTCTACTCCAGTTTCTTGATTCCTTTGAATAATAGTAACAACTTCCACTGAACAGGATCCAGTCACAGGGGCACACTTTTATACATTCTAATGACAAAAAAAGAAGCGATATTTTTGTTCTCTGTTGTTGTTGACATTTTTGCTTTTTCAGCATAATAGCAGTTTCACCTATTTCATTAAAAAAGGTAAGTTTTATAAGGTTGGTTTTTCCAAGATTCATTTGACCTAAAACAGAATAACATGTGAAACCAAAGAATCAAAGGACCATGGTACTGTACAGTACAGTACTGTACATCAGACAGTACTGATGAAATTTGAGGATTCAAACAATTGGCACTCAACTTCTGCATACTAGACTGATTACTTTCTTAAGAAGAACTCTCTTCAGCATGTTGTTGCTATGATTGATTAATCGTTTGAATGAATAGTTTGAATCTAATTTCTGCCTGCAGCAAATTGGCATGGACATTAACACTACAGCCTTCCAGCTCCATGGGATTGAGTCCAGCCTCAGGTATCTGTATGAAGTTTGTATGATTTTCCCAAACAGGTTTTTCTGGTTTATGATATGGCTTGATGTTTTTACTAATCTTTTTAGCAGTGGAAAATTTAACTATAACTAATTTATAATGTTATTATTGAATTTAACTGACAATTTCTTGCAATAAAATGTAGAATATTGTTTTACCAAATCCTACAAATGCATTACACAAACCTGTATGATTTTTGCTGCAAATCAATAATTTCTTGGAAATGCAGGTAAAACCATATATTCCCAGAGGCCGAGCATTCTCTTTTTGACCAGGTTAAAACAACAAGCTTAAAGGATGAGACACTCCTGTCTGACCTAATGTGTAATACTGTGTGTAATGTACTGTATCATCTGTTCTGAACTACCGTAGAATCAAAGTACTGACCTTGAGCTTGGAGCTGGGAAGATGAACTGTTCAGGCTGGATGACAGCTGAAACACTGAAAAAAACATAAACTCCATGTTCTGTAGTGCGCAGTACAAAGCAAAAAAAAAATATTTCCAATGTTAGCCTAATCTTGTTTAAATAACTACAGTACACTGACTATATGATTTTGGAATTGGATTGTCAGATGCTCAAAATGAGTGCAATTCAAGAAAACAATAATGTATTATTCTTATTTACTTACTGTATTTACTTATTCTTATTTACTGTCTGTCTGTATTATCTGTCGCTTTACAGAGTCCACACATTTTAGTGGCCAGCACAGCAAAAAAAGAGACCATATATGCATTGCCATTCTAATGTCGTATAAATGACTACAGTATATGATTTTAGAATTGCTTCACACCCTAAGAAGGCTCCACAGCCGACATGTTGTGTCTATCATCTTTTCCTTTCACCATGGAATAAACCTTTACCTGTTCCATTGCAGCCTACGCATATTGATGCAACTTCCCACACAAACATCTTCAATAATGGGCTATTTCTTATTTATCTTTCACTTTAAAGGGTACGTGGTCTATATTTTCCACTACAATAATAAAGAGAATGTATTTGCATTGCATTGCATCCTAATTTTATTTAAACAAAGGAAGCTGACTTTATGATTTTTACTGAACTCATTTAAAACAACCAAGTAGCCCAAACAAAAAGAAATGTATAAATGCAGACATTCCACATAATGCAAAGACAACTGAGAGCTGTTGAGGAAAAGGAAGTTATACAGTATGTGAAACTGTTTTGACATATTTTATACAGTATATTTTATACAGAAAAATATTTTATTTTCACACCTCTCTACACCTATCCTGACTTCACACCTCCTGATTGGCCTCTCTTTTTGTTTCCTGCTCCTGCCTCTCGCTCCTCCTCTCTCCCAGATTTGTTCTCCCGCTTCATTACTTTTGTTTACTGCCTGTCTTTCTCACGCCTGAAGAAGGCTCCACGGCCGAAACATTGTATTTTCTTTCTTCTCTTTTCAGCATGGAGTAAACCTATTACTTGTTCCTTATTTTATACAGTATATACAATATCTTGTGTGTGGTTTTGCAAAAGATTTAGCTTCAGTTTCAAAAATGGATTAAAATGCAAATGCAGTCAAATTTTATTTTCAGAAAACATTTACATGTTTCCTATCGGAATAGTATTTGCATTGTCATCCTAATTTTATTTAAATAAAGGAAGTTGACTTTATGATTTGGACAAAGTTTCACTGAACTCATTTAAAACAACCAAGTAGCCCAAACAAAAATAAATCTATAAATGCAGACATTCCACATAATACAAAGACTAAGACAGAAATATAAATAGAAATGCAGTGATGCCACTAGTGAGGACACATTCTATGGTGTTGCTGTAAAAGTTCATGAGAAACTGGAGGAACTGCCCCATACTGCATTTCTTTAAGCACTTAAAGTGCAGGTGCTGTTGTGCCTTTTTCAGACTGGCTAATGAGTCTATGCAACAGTTACTGAGTCTAATGCAATAAGCCTCTGGTAATCTGAAAGCTAGTTTCAAGTGGCTTACTTGAAATGTGCACTAATTTAGCCCAGGCCTGTAAATTGCGGCTAACACATCAATTTGGTATATGTTTGAATACTTTGTGTCAGCACTGCAAGCACAAACACCCCCCCTCCCCCCCATTCACAAATATTGCTCATTGACCCAGCTTGTTTTATTCTCAGGCTTTGGATTCCTGCAGAAACTTTGAAGATAAATAAACCACTAGTTAAAGAGTGAAACAGTTTTGTTTCTTTGGTGCTTGAACTTGAATAGAAGTGAAACAGTTATAAGGAGAGTTGGGGAAAGACTGTGGAAAGAGAGGCACTGAGCGCTGTTGAAGTAAAGGAAGTTTTACAGTATGCAAAACTGTTTTGACACATGTTTTGACATATTTTATACAGTATATACAATATCTTGTGTTTGGTTTTGCAAAAGATTTAGCTTAAGTTTCAAAAATGGATTAAAATACAAATGCAGTCAAATTTTATTTTCAGAAAACATTTACCTTTTCTGCAAAATATTTATAACATATGGAAAATGCATTGGCTCTTCTCGATAATAAAATGTAATGTAATGTAATTACAGAAATAATGGGTCCTACAGACAGGAATTATGCTTGTAACCCTGATCTTACTGTTCTCCTTCAAGGTGATGTGACTCATTCGGAGGTGCTGAATCTCTTCTGTCAGTGCAGAATCTGAAAGAGAGAAACAAGTCCAGATCAAGAGCAGAATTAAAATTTCTGATCTGCTGTGACAGAGACAATGGACTGTCATGAGCAAAGGTGAAGTTCCCACATTCACAAATTGATTTATTTTCATGGTTTCCTATCAGAATGGCCCTTGGCTATTAGAATCTGCAATAAAGTGGTTTCTCTGGATTTATATGTATACAGTAGGTTCAAGACATTGCCAAACATCCATTTTCTAACTCCTTTTCAAATACAGGATCGTGGAAGAGCTGGATCTTATCAGGGCAAGTGATGGGTGCAAGGCGGGTTACACCCTGGATGAGACTCTTTGGACTGTGGGCAGAAACAAGAGCACCCAGAAACAGAGGAAACCCATAAGAACATAGAAAACACAGCAGCAAAATGGCACTGTAGAAATTGAAGCCAGGACCCTAGTGCTAATCACTATGCCACTACACACTCCACAATATCAAACAGTTATTTATACTAACTTAATTAATCTATATATAATACATAGTACGTAATATACATATTATACATAATATATACTGTATATATATAAATCACACTAAGAAACCTTTGTCCAAGTCAAATTGAAGAGTTCCTTCAAACATTTTAAAAACATGTTTTTTTTTCTTTTGCAAAATAGGAACACATGAATTGTTAAATAAAATGGTTCATTCAACCCTAATTCTCTGCCATATTGAGGACTTACACTTTATGAAGACAACTGTGATGAAGCCTACCCAACCCAGAGTGACCATCAACAGCAGGACATACAGCAGAATGATGGAAAAAGCAGCAGCTGGAGGAGTAAAAGGAGTAGAAGACCTATTTACAATCCAGTAGGTTACTTTTTATATTTGCCTCTGTGAACATTCTAACTTTGGGGGAAGTTAAATTTCTTCTCTCTTTTTTTTTAGAAAATTTAGGAAGTCTTATGTTACTTATAAAGCAACAAATAGCCTGGGTTTTCAGGAAGAAAAAAAAGACTGATAATATCTAAAATAATGTTGATTTGGGCCCAATCTTTTGTGAAATATTTCCTTTGAAATGGTTCCCTTTAATTATGCACTTTAATATATTGCACTTGTGACTGTCACAGTTCAGCAGTTCTTGTGCCCTCCACCTCTCCACGCCACCGATTCGTCCTGCAACACCTGGGGCGCGAACCCAGGTCTCCGGCATAACGCAACAGGGGACCAGCCCCCAGCTAAAGGAGACCTCCCTCAGCCCAGGTAGCTGAGGTCCCTGCTACGCGCAGGGAGGGCAATGACGTCACCGTGTCCAAACTACCTCGCTACACACTTTTCATCCTGAACAACCACAAAAACTTTAAACTTAAGCATAACATTACTCTGGAAAGTGGCTCGAGATAAATAGTTAATGCAGTACTTTGCTAAAATATAATAATGATAAAAGGAGATTAATATAAAGGAGATATTGTACTTATATTTTGGCATTAATTAACCTGGCTGATGAAATGACAGCGCCTTGACAAAAGCCATCACTTGTGAGGAAAGGATGTAAAAAAGATGCGCACAGAGTTACAAATTGACCTCCTGAACTTCTGTTAAACAGCGCCATGAAGGTAGCTGTTTAAAAATACCTGACACATCACCAGATTGTATTTGGCAGTCGGCGTCTTGGCCGTACTTGTGCTAGATTTCAGCTCTTCTGTTCCTTTCTCTGAGTTGTCCTGCCTTCTCCTCTCTGGGGTTTGGCTGGTCTCCTTCATTTCTAGGGTATGTTCAATGTTTTCATAGTCTGCATCACTCTCATCATCTTCATCACACCACTGATGCCCTGCAGATACATATATCTCTAACCACTAAAATCAATTAAAACAGTTCTGTCAGGCATGGTCTTGAAGTGCCCAAACTTGTAACATCTGAGCTCATTGGGTCATTATTTAGATAATGTTTTTATTGTGATCATCGTGATAACACTCAACAAAAGTTACTTGATATATAATCAAGTACTGTAGATCTAAATCCTACGTGGAACATTATTTTATGGTGCTGTATGGAAAAATGCTATTGTTTGATTTGGAAAATATGAAGTAATTTTTTAACTTAAGCAAAAATGCATTAATTCAATGCATGATTTACTCACTCATAGAAAAATATGAAAGGCATTTTGTTTCTTACAAAGGATGAATTTCTTCCTTTGTGTTTAAGTTGGTTATATTTTCATCCTATAGTTATGCACATGGATAAGATTTGTGTAATAATGTGGAATACCATGCCACTACATAGGAGAGGTAAAAGTTAATGAAAAGCGTACAATAGATAATTAATAACACAATAAACATAAATAGTACAAAAAGCTAGATAATTGAGGCTTGTGTTGTATTTTGAAACCACGGACAAACAGAATACTTCTAATGGTATTTAAAAGAAGAATGTCTCATTGTCAAACAAATGCAGAATAATCAACAGTCTTTAATGATGGTACAGACAGTTGGATTTTTCTCTACCAACATACTGTAAAATACAGATACAGTACAGTACATGTGCAGGCAACAACCATGTTTAAGAACAAGAAAAAAAACATCTGTGTTCTTGAAGAAATCCTCTAGGACCACCTGTTGAGAGAGAATAAGGTACTGTATACCTGATGGCTCTGGTGTTTTCCCAGCCTTAAATTGTTTCTGATCCTCCACATGATGAAAATCATTATTCTCATAGATATCTGCCATCTTGTTGGTCAGTAGAGCAGATGCGTCTCTTTGCACAGTTGGGCTGAAATGGTAACTTATCACAGCATTTACAATATGAGTGGTTTTAAAGAGGAAATATGTGGTAAAGTAGTTTGATGTGCCACAGGAAATAACAAATGAGAGTCCTATGGCCGTCAGTTCATAATCAACAGAAGTTCCTCTCTAGGATCTTTTTTAATTCTCACCTAAAATAGTTTGATGCTCAGCAAAAGAAGCTCACCATTCTTTTTTGAACATGACAGAAGTTCTTTGCCTTGTGCATTAGATTTTGTAGGTTTTAATTAGTGATACATTTTATCATAATGCTATGCACCATGGATGAAAGTGCTCACGAAGTCAAAATTATCAACAGATATGGGGCTCAATTTGTGTACATGTATCTGCATTCTTTGACTGGGAGCTTAAATAGAGACCATAAAACTTCTACAGGATTTTGACAAAATCTTCATTTATCAGTCTTCTATTCTCTCTAGGTCATCATCACATAACCCCAATAGAGAAATTCTGGTAGCTACATTACTGTTTTATAGACTGATCTTGTAAGGTCTCAGAAGTTCAGCAAGGCTGGGAATTATGAGTACTGGAATGGGAACCCATCAAGACATCCAGTTTGCTGCTGCAAGTGTTGTTGGTGGAGCTCTTCCTCCTGCATCACAATGTGCAATGGCCCAGGATTGAGGTACAATCCTTCAGAAGAGATGTTTAAGTCAAGACTGTGTTTATGTTTTTGGTGTTTTCTTAATGTCTTTGTATTGGGGCATACATGCAAATAAGTATTTCAATGCACTTTACGTGTATATGACAATAAACTGAATTGATGTAAAATGTTAATTGTGCCAGTTTGTACATGTAATTTTTGTTACTTAAAAAAGAAAAAAAATACTGGATTAGAACAAATACATTATCTGTCATCATGCTTTAAGGGTGCTAAGAATATGATAATACAAAGTGAGCTTAAATTTGATTGTCATGCTCTGTAGCTCTTTAGTGCTGTAGCTACTGTATGTCACATTGAAACAGTAGGTAAAGTAAGATACAATCTGCATATGACTCCCTCCTCCGAATGAGACATGAAACCATAGCAAGGCCTGACCCCAACAATGCTATTCCCAATTTAATACAGCTCGTTGGACTGGAGCCACTGGGGTCAAATATCTTGCTCAATGTACAACAGCAGGACCAAAAGTCCAAAGCCCAGATTTTATTTCATTTACCCAGTAGACAAAAAAGCCAACAGCTAATCATGTTTCTCAAGTAACAGAGATTCTTAGCCTTTAGGTGATTCTGTAACACACTTACATGCTTGTAATATCTGTGTAAAGCTCTTGAAGACACACGTCAGTTTGGTATCTTTTACTGTACTTCAGAGACTGAGGGAGCTACAGGCAAAGCTCATGAGAATGCAACTACTGTACAGCAGAGTATTGGATTAAGATTGTTACAGTGGTACTAGACTAGTACCCCCAGGAACTGGAATTCTGTTAGAAAAACCTAGAAAATTTCAGTAAACAACCAGAATATTCTTCTGTGTTCCAAGGTGATTGTGATTTTTTCATGTTTCTATAGCATAGAATTACACTTTATATTCACTTCAGAGTTTGACTCACTCTCAGATCAGCTCTGAGGACACAGGAACACAATAGCTACTGTCTATAAACTCCTCCAAACCCATCACTACTGTATCATAATGCCATGGACAGCTCACAACTAATACTTTACAAAATAATAATTAGGTGTAACAAAGCCCCCAATGTTTTAAAATCTCTTCAGAATCATCAGGCTTTACTTCTTTTAAATAAATAACAGTTTAATTCTAAAAACTCTCTATAAATTCTTCATCAAATTAATAATCAATTTCACCCACTTTGGTTCATTTAGTTCAGCATGTGATTAATGAAAGTGATCATCCAGCCTGGAATACAACTGAGACACTCCTGGAAACCGTTTTAAAACTTTTATAACAGTGATGCCACTGAGGCTCAACAGGCTTTATAATTCTACATTTTTTCCTGTTACAGACCACCTTCACTGGGAAGATTTGCAAAAGATTAGGGTCAGAACCAGGAACTAAAAACTGGAAACATCAGCTCATTAAATGTCTGTTTATAAGTATAGATGGGAGTCAGAGAGTCAGAGAATGACACCTCCCCCTGTCATAGTCTGGCTGCACTCTGATCTTTTGGGATTTGCTCTTCAGAGTGAGCTGTGTCACTGGTGAGGTCAATGCAATGGTAGCAGCTCCTGATAGCTGTAAAGCCCACATTCCTTCTTCTAGACTCCCTGAGGTGAATGCCTCAGATCCCAGCACAAAGAAACACTGATCCAACATCTCAGTATCTCACACTGTTCAGATCCTCAGACAATGAGAGATAGGGTGCTGCTGTGTTGGTGTCCAGAGACGCAGGAGCTGATAGAGAAAGCAAAAACAACACTGACTTAACCAAAGATAAAAAAAGTCTTTTAAAAAGTTCATTTTTTCAAATGTAAGCAATTGAAGTAGTATAAAAAGGTCATACAGATGTACAAAATTGAAATGAAGAATGCAGCACATTTCTGTTAGTGTCAATATGAGGACAGCAGCTAAAGAGTCAGCACACTAAAGACCCACTGTTGGGAGAGGATCACCAGGACATCTGTGGACCAAACTGGAGGAGATCAGTCACTTCACTCCAGGGCTCTTATACAGACAGTCGGACTCTCATTGCTTTTATCTGATTGACTCCACAATTCTCAATGTTCCTCCTGTACAGGAAAAACCTGTAAACCGTCTCCCAGACTCTGTACATGGTGCTTGGCCAACTCTATCAGTGCTATGAAACCCCCTCTGGGTCCTGCAGTGTGTTCTGGGCTCTGCAATGATGTTCAGGAGTCAGTGCTGCTGTGTGTTTAGACTCAGTACAATAGAAAAGAGGAAAGCAGGTTGGAGTTCACATACAGTACCTGCTCTTCGTGGACGTGTTCTTCTGAAATATATCAACAGGACCTGATAACTATATTACTCAAACAGATATAATTAAGATAAAAACAAATTAAAACAAAACTTTACATGCAGTTTACATATACTGTACCTCATTTTATGATGTTATTGTAATGACCCTGCACTGTCCTGAAGAGGACAGCAGTATCAGAACAGGAGGGTGAATCCACTTGCTGGGTTCTGGATCAGCAGCAAACACACTGGCACAAGTGTAACTGAAAGTACCGCACTGAGACTCGAGACAAGGTGGAACTCAGTCCATGACAAATGGCAAATCCAGGAGACATATACAGTAACAGTCAGTATTTTCTTCTGCAACTCGTAGTCACATTGAAGCAACCCCCTTGTCAACTGAAACAAACTCCAACTCTATGGATCCCAGCCAGGTACTCATGATCTCCACACCTACTGGGGGCTTTTCACACAGGGAAAGTCCAGCGTAGGAGAGAGACCAGCTCCAATCATGAAATCTGGTTTCAGAGCTAACTCTGTGCATAGATATAAGACCAATTATGTTTAGTCTGTGTAACGAACAGTTCTTTCCGGACCCTATGCGGACGACACAATCCATTGTCAAGGTCTAGTTCTTCTAGATCTGTCTCACTCATGCCACTCATCTCATCTCATCTCATTAATCTCAAGGGGTCTCTAAGCGCTTTACCTCTGTGAGAGTAGGAGGGTTCATCCACCACTGGAGTGCCAGACCCACCTGTGTAACTTACAGCAGCCTCACTGCACAGCAGAGAAGATTCATACATATTATCAGTAAATAAATTGAGAGGGACATTTAGGGAGACAAGATTGTATAAGACCATAATGGAGTTTAGCCAGGACCCCAGGGCTAACACCCCAACTCTGATGAACATGGGCAACATGTTGAATATACAGGAGTCTGCATACTCCTGTATATTCAGGACAGAACATTCAGAGAGATCAACCTTTCTCTGAACATCAGTAAAACTAAGATGATTGTGGACTATAGGAAACATCAGGGTGGAGACCACACACCTATTCACATCAATGGGACTGCAGTGGAGAGGGTCAGCAGCTTTAAGTTCCTGGGAGTTAACATCTCAGAGGATTTAACCTGGACCCACCACACCAACACCGTGGTCAAAACAGCATGACAGCGCCTGTTCTTTCTCCGCAGGCTAAAGAAGTTCGGCATGCCATCACATATCCAGGCCAACTTCTACAGGTGCACTATTGAGAGCATCATGACTGGTTGCATCACTGCCTGGTATGGGAGCTGCTCCACACGGGATCGCAAAGTATTGCAGAGGGTGGTGGTGAAGTCACCGCAGCTTATCACCAGCTGTGAGTTACCAAGCATCCAGGAGATCTATTCAGCTAGATGTCTGAAGAAGGCCAGGTCCATTCTCAAGGACCCCAGTCATCCCAGTCACAAACTGTTTTCCCTCCTACCGTCCAGTAAACTGTACCAAAGCATTTGGTCCAAGTCCAACAGACTGCGGAACAGCTTCTACCTCCAGGCAATAAGACTGCTAAATAGCCAACCTGTAGCTCCTTAGCAAATCACCTGTAATGGCTACATGGACACACAATTCTCACTATATTCAGCATAACTGCAATACATGAATATATTGCATACACCATGGACACATAGCAGCTCTACTCACATTGAGTTTTATTCAATTTAAAAAAAGTAACCTCAATTTTGTGATTTTTGTGTTTTTGTGAATTGTTGTGATTTTTGTGATTCTTGTCATTTTTGTAAGCTAGCAGAAAAAGACACTTCATTGCCAGCAACTACTGCTGCACGCCGTATTGTTGTGCATTTGATAAATAAACTTTGATTTGATTTGATTTGATTTGATTACAGTACTTATTGAAAATGGGAATGTTCACAATTAAAGGTCCCACTAGGGGGCAGCATCCTCCTAAAAGCACAACTCTTGTGCTGTGATCTGTCCTGAGGTTTCTCCTGTGCCCCCTCTCTCAATAAGTCAAAAACTTTATTTTTTTCATTCTTAATTTTAGCATGGACCATGAAGATCCATCTCTAAAGTGGGATCTGTTCAATGTGAGCCTTGTCATTCTTGAAAGGGTAAAGAAAAAGATAAAATCCCAGCCCTGCCACAAGATGAGCTTCAGTTCTGGACTGGGGCTATGCATAGAGTTTGAATGTGTTCTGCAGATTTTCTTCAGGGTTTCTTTAGGTTTCCCCCACCTCCCAAAGTCAAGCAAGCTTAGAATGACTAAAGTATCCCTGTGTACTTGTGCATGTGCATGTGTGTGTAGGATGGACTGGTGTCCAGTTGGGTATGTTATTGCACCTTGTCTCCTGTGATTCCAAGATAATCTTCATTGCATCTGATCCTGATACAAGTCTCAGGGAATCTACTTCAATAACAAAGGTGGGTAGTCTGTTCCATTTTGCTCCAGTTTGTTCCAGACATGTGTAACTGTTTTAAAAAACAGTTTTAGTCATAACTTGTGCTTTATTGGTTTTCACTTGTTAGAACTTGTGCACTTGAACACAAAATAATCTAGGAAGGTGGTAGAGGGATTTCGTAGAGTTATTTCAAAACATTTTCTAAAAGCAAAAACATTTTCGAAAATAATTGTTCACTGTTTTCCTTTCCTATTTGCTTTATATAATAATCTCTCACTGCTTATTCTACCTGTTCCTTTTCTTTGTGCACTTGATATTGTCATTTTCTATTTCCTGACATTGACCTGACAATGTGTCTAGCAACATGTACCATACAGTATGCCTTGGTACTGTCACAATGGTGTAATTAGCTCTGCTGCATTAAAACCTCATTCTACACCACGTTGCCATCACTGCTAATGAGCTGAAGAGAGTCAGTTTGTTCCATTGAAGGTGAACAAATAATATGATTATACTTGTTTCTGGTGCTGGAACCTACAGATTACAACTTGCTAACTACAAGAAGCCAGGTAAGATACAGTAAGTGCTTTATTCATGTAGTGCAGGACATAAGTGATTTTACAGCTGGAAACAGTCTGCTTTTGTAAAAATATTCATACTCAATTCAGAGACTGAACAAACTGAACTTGTTGTAGCAAGGGGTAGACTGTATTTAATTTTTATCTGTGATCTGAAAGTTTGAAAAATAGACTAAAACCTGGTTTCCACAAAGATTAAATAAGTCAAGCAAGCCAGTAATACTATCAGGTTGATCTGAGGTTGGAGTCTTCAATGTGAAGTTGTGGCTTTGTGTAGTGTAAATAGGACTATTTTTGCTTTATCTTTTGCACAGTGAACGTCTTCATTTGTGAAAAACAACGTGATAAAAACATTACTTTCATTACATTTTTTAACAGAATAACATGACTTTAGTACACTGAAAAAAGGCATGACTTGTCTTTTATGTGCAATTGTAGAGATTTGTACAATAAACATCAATATTCCTCCCCACTCCAAATGGTAGTTGGCAGTTGATGTTAATAACTATCCTTGGATTGTCCTTTCCTGTGTGGCCATGTGATGGATTGGGATCCCCATCCAGGAGAAGAGCAGGTACGTGGTATGTGCTTCTGGGTATGGAATTCTGGGATTTTAAGTCTGTCCTTTCAAGATAGGCTTCACTGACCTTGACATCATTAGAAACTTTATGATAATGAATGAATAGTTATTTATTACTTTCACATGCTCATATTATCTATTATTAAGATCAAACAATCCAAGTTTTTTCTCTGTTTTACTTTGTTACATTTCTGACGCATTGAACTTCTTTCAGCTCTGCTTTGTTTCCACATCAAGGCCAAAAAGTTAAAGAATAAGAAAGGAACAATTGATATTTTTTTACTTCTGTATTTACACGCACATCAGGACAGAATATCTTTGATCACAGTACTAATATATAAGTGAAGAACTTAAAAATAAATGACACAAATTCACATGAATTCTGACATGATCAGAACCATATCTGAATATTACTGGGGTAGGACACAAATAGCGATCATCTAAAAATGGACAATGCCCCAAATTCAAATTGTACTTAATCCAGGCTGAGCTACAGTACTAGTTATTTTACAACGTGGAACTGTAAACACCAGACTGTTGTCACACCTGTTCTGGTTTCTACCTTTATATTGAAAAGCAAGAAGCACTAAAATTAACCCTAGAAATAAAGATGACAATGATTGACAGTTTCACACAAACCCTTTGACCACTGCAAGAATAACAATTAGACAAACATGGCAGATTATCATTAAATACCTAAGTGCTGTTTCTAATTTTGAATTGAGACCTGAGTGAGTGCAGATGAAGCTTGAACAGTTGTGGTGGTTAGGCTCTCTTCTCACAGATCCACGAACTGTGAAAGGTGCAAGGTACTGTACATTATTTAACTTGCTGTTCCTCAGGTCTCCACAGTCTTCATCACCCTCATTGTTGGTCTCCCCAGCATTCCAGTACCTACATTCCAGAAAGGAAGTCACTTGTTTCCTGTAATTCTGTCTTTTTATTTTGCCTGCTAACACTAACATGTTTATGATCTGTTGACGTTGCTGTTCAGTTGAACTGTAGAACCTGTTTTGTTTCAGGTTTTGAGTTAGGGTTAGCTTACTTAATTCATTATACTTAGCAATATTGAGGTAGACCTTGAAATAATTCTCTTAGTACAAAAACACCAGCTCACAAGTACTGTTGTAGTCAGTATTGAGCACGGATTGGTTTAATGAGACTAACATGTTGAGTAGGCCAAGCAATATTGGAGAGCAGCTTGTAAGTCTAACAGTATGAACTGTCCAGATCTTAAATTAGTTTAATGTTCTGAAACCTAGAAATTCTTACCAGTTCTTATTGCCAAATTTTAGAAAGCAGAAACAGTTTGACAAAATGTTTAAATCAAATAAATTAAAAGTTCTTTATACCAAATTTATCAAAATTCATAAATTGAAATGGGTCAAAATGATTGCAAACGTTCTGTGACATATCAAGAAGAAAGTATGAAATACTGCAGGACAAAGGGTGAAAATCACTCAGACTGCAGTTGCTCATTTATTGACGAGGGGGTCTCTTCATTACACAAGAACAGAAAATGTCCACTGGTGTTCCATCCACCCATTTCCAACTCCCTTGGCTTTCACTGTCAGTCAACCTCCAGCAATGGTTGGAAGTAATTATGCTGCTTATATATTTCTGGGAGCAATGATGAAAAATTAAGTCCATCTGAGATTATTAAAATTATAGAATAATGCCTCTAACTGTAGGCATTGTGGCTGTACCTCTGAAGAACTAATCTGAAGTATCCTAGTTGTTGGACCCACAAAAAATACAGCTGTATTCATTTTGATAAGGATTATAAATAAAATTTAAAGTAGCAACGAGAGAAGATGAGCAAAAACAAACATTTAAAATTCTTCTCCAAGATTCAACAATCTTGATGATCCATGACTTGCTCAAGGCTGAGAATGTGGAATGTTTTCTCATACTTTCTAACAGGTTGTATTTTGTGTTGGATTATGTGCACGTTGAAGAGGCAGCAGACTTCTGGTAAATGAGTTTCATACATCCTTTTCTTTAAACAGTAAGAAAAAAATGTGAACATAGCAATGAAATATCACTTTTCCTCAATTTCATTTCTGCTCTAAAACACAGCCACGCAATAAAAAATGTACTACCTTTTGTCGGAATTAGGTTAGGGCTCAGATGTTCTTAAAAAAGGTCCCACAACTTCCACTGGTTTGATTTCAAGAAGTACTTCACTGAATAATATTTTTAATGAGAAATAACTTTGCCACCTTACCAAACGAAAAGAGAACATATCCACAATGCTAAGATTCTTTTTTTGACAAATATTCAGTTATTGGAAATTTTGGGTTGAATTCTGCTCACAATTACTACGGTTTCAGGCCTAGTCAATGTTATTAGTCAATAACACCTCATACATTTTGGCTGTATTTGTTAATATGCCCGTATAGTCAATGCCAAATTCAAGAATTTTAAAAATACATTCAAGTTTTTCTCACTTTTGATCTATACAGTAGGTATTTTAGAGGACATGTCCTTTAAGTCCAGGACAGTGCATATAGCCTAGTTGTCAGAAAACAAACGTGAAGACAACATTGAAATATCACTTTTCCTAAACTTACTTTCTATTCTAAAACACAACCATGCAATCAAAATCGTTCTATGTTTGGTCAGAATCTTAACCCTAACCCTAGCAAAGGGTTTGGGTAAGGTTAAGGTTATGGTTCAGATGGTCTTCAAACAGGTCACAACTTCTACTGGTTTGATTGCAAGAAATACTTCACTGAATAACATTTTTAATGAGAAAGTTTGGGTTGAATTGTGTTCATAATAATAACAGTTTCAGGCCTAACTATGGTAGAAGTCAATTACACCTCATACATTTTGGGTGTATTTGTTAATATTCAATGTCAAATTCAAGAGTTTTAAAAACATAAACGTCTTTCTGCCTCCATAACTAAAATGCCAAATAAGAGTGGCACAGTGCGGTTTTCATCACTCTCTGCGGGAGTGCTGGCTGTGATGAATTTAACCGGTTTCACCGGTATTTTCAAAGTAGAAGGTCTAGCAAAGTCATGTACCATAAAAGTATGGTAGTTATAAAGCATTAATACTTTCGCTTGGGTTTAAATAAAGTCGATGTTTTCTCTTTTGGGTAGACTTGACTATTTAGCCATGAGATATGCAATAGACTGTCATTAAACAACCTTATGTTTATTAATCTTCCTTGTTATGCACAGTGGGAATGGTAATGTAATGGGAATTAATTTAATCACAGAGATCTCTCTGGTCGGGGTGCGGGAGAGCCGGCTGGCAGGCGATGACGGAGAAGAAAATAAACGCAGCTTTTAACTCCGCAAGTCTGAGTTTTTGTGTCCGTCATCGTTACACTATCATTCTGTCCATCGAAAACCTGTTTATATGTGACCTTTCAGAACACCTATCTATTTTCTTCCTAGCACAATTTATGAGCACTCTGTGATTAAATTAATTCTCATTACATTACCATTAGCAAATTAAAAAAAAATTGCGTCAAAAAGCCGGGCGTAACAGTTGTTTCCTTTTTCTGATCACTCACTGTTTGTATACTCGTCTCACCTGTCCTGTTCTTTGTTTTCTTGTTATTTGCTGTGTATGCCTGCTGCGATCCACTCCTGCCCGCACACCTAAAGAAGACTACTTTACATTTCTTTGTGCGATCCATAGTGCAATTAACCCTTGCTAATACATTTGTGGCCTTTTCAAAGTCTGTGCTGTCCTTTGAAAGCGAGATGATCTCTGGTTCTTTGACAAAACAAGGCTCGCCAGATAATGTGAAAAAGACACCACTGTGCATAACAAGGAAGATTAATAAACATAAGGTTGTTTAATGACAGCCTATTGCATATCTCATGGATTAATAGTCAAGTCTACCCAAAAGAGAAAACATCAACTTTATTTAAACCCAAGCGAAAGTATTAATGCTTTTTAACTACCATACTTTTATGGTACATGACTTTGCTAGACCTTCTACTTTGAAAATACCGGTGAAACCGGTTAAATTCATCACAGACAGCACTCCCGCAGAGAGTGATGAAAACCGCGCTGTGCCACTCCTATTTGGCATTTTAGTTATGGAGGTTGAAAGACGCACCCCCCACCTCTGGGTGCCTGTTCGAGTCGCAGTAGGTAGAGAAACGTGCGAAAAAAAGTTCATTCCAGCTACAATACATATATATTTTTGTGGTAAGAGGGAGCATAACATCAGTATTTACTGCTAGTAATTAGTGTACGATTTATAGTTGAAATCCTGAGCCTAAATATTAAGTTAAAATCTCGACAAACGAAGCAATGTAGGAAATGCGCACACAGAAATACACAGAAAATAAATGCGTTCTGACATCTCAAATCAGTTTCGATCAAGGTCTCCTAAACGAACAAGAAAAAGAGCATTTTCATAGAACAATTACGCTGTGTTTACGTAGAATAGGTGATTAGATTTATGAGCAATCTAATTTCTTATTTCTGAACATTATTACACAGAAGACAAAGGTAGCGATTTACGTTGCATTGTGCATTGTGCTGCTGTAATACAGTTTAAAATAATTAAAGGTTTTAACAGTATCAGCTTTATTTATAGGTTGTAATTTTAAAAAAGTAAAAAAACCGCACTCAAAATGCAATTTAGAGCTTTTTGGCAAGAGGAGACACCCACACTAATAATGTAACATGCTGCTGTTATACTGTTATTTGTATAGATACGCGATTGCATGTTTTTTTTTAATCCCTGGTGGTACCGGGCGTCCATAAGAATCAAGTTATAGGTTTCATTGCGCTTTGACAGAAACCAAATTTCCTAAATTTAATATGTGCTTTTCTATATTTATTGTCAATTAATTGTCCATAATATTGCTATTCTATTTTTTCAAAGAAATGTTTGCTAAAATAAAAGTCATGGCACCGGCTGGATTTGAACATGCAACCTGTCGTTTAGTAGTCAGCATATACTATTCTTGTGTTGCAGTACATGAATATAATTATATCGTTATTAATTTCTTTAGATACACGATTCCATATTATATTCCCTATTAATCAAATTCTAAAAGTATGCTTGTTGACTCCGGTATCGAGCGTATGCGCAGAAAAGCTTAAAACTACCACTTTTTATACACGTTATTTCACGTTAGTTACTGTAATACTGTATGTTTATGTAACAAAATCAATATCGTTTATGGCCTTCACACGCGTGGAGCTTCTATGAGGTGCTTTTTTTGTTGTCACTGTTTGAAGGCATTAAATACAATTTTGTTTGCATTTGAAGACTGCTATTTTGGGAGTTTTGGTAAGGATGCATAAAACGAAACTATAGTAATTGAGTCCTAAAACAAGGAAAACAGAAGAAACTGAATCACTTGGAATTTCCCACACCCCTGAAGAAAGCGGCATGCTGGAGAAAGGTGCTATAGCAGATGAAGATGAGACCTTGGTGGCTAATGGAGGTGCATGACCCAAAGACACATTTGTTTGGACTCAGAAGTTCCGGTAAGCTACTGAAAGTGGGAAGGAACCAGCCATTATGGAATCTACAGCATCAGCTGGATTGTCTGTTGACCCACCTGAAAAAATTGCTAAGATAAAATAAGATATCCAGTAGCCATATCACCCTGCAACTCGCAACTGACAACCCACTGAAGCTAAACAGATGTGAGCCTGGTCAGTACCTGGATGAGAGACCTACTGGGAAAAACTAAGGTTGCTGCTGGAAGAGAGGCCAGCAAGGGGCGCTCACCCTGCGGTCCATGTGGGTCCTAATGCCCCAGTATAGTGATGAGGACACTATACTGTAAACAGGCACTGTCCTTCAGATGAGACATAAAACGAAGGTCCTGACTCTCTGTGGTCATTACAAGTCCCAGGGCGTTTCTTGAAAAGAGTTCAGGTATAATCCTGATGTCCTGGCCACACTTCCCATTGGCCCTTACCAATCATGAGCTCCTAATAATCCCAATCTGTGAATTGGCTTCATTACTCTGCTCTCCTCCCCACTAATAGCTGATGTGTGGTGAGTGTTCTGGTGCATTATGCCCACCATTGCATCATCCAGGTGGGGCTGCACATTGGTGGTGGTGTAGGGGAGTCCCCATTACCTGTAAAGTGCTTTGAGTGGAGTGTCCAGAAATGCGCTATAAGTGTAAGCAATTATTATTATTATTATTATTATTATTATTATTATTATAGACAACCAAAGGACATTGAAAACAGTGTCTCAGGAGAAACAATGTTATAGATCTGGTGAATTTGGACTTTGTTTTCGCTTTTTTCCTCTAAACCAGGCCCCATCTAAAGACAAGTCAGCAAAACTGTTTCTGCAAAGAATCTTCTGTTTGTTTTGGTGACTGTAAGATGGTGAGGGAAAGATGGTAAAGGGGTTAGTAGACACTGGTAGACTAGTAGACAATCCGGCAAACCTTTGTTAAATCTAACCTTGCTAAGAAGTCATGTAACTGTGGGGGTCACAACTATTACCTATGTGCACGGAGATACCAGGGAGTAACCTACTAAACACATTAAACTGAGAATTGCAGATCAGGAGATACAGATGACCGTGGGCCTAGTTAAAAATGTACCCTTTCCAGTAATACTGGTACAAGACATTCCTTTTTTCTCAGACTTGTTGAATCAGACAGAGAAAGGAACACCTGTGTCTATAGTTATGCGGAACCAGTCAAAAAAAAAGAAAAAACATTGGACTCGGCAGAAGAGGACCATTTCTAATTTTCTCTAGATATTTTTGAGGGTGAAGAAAAGCAGCATCCATCGATGGGGGGAAAGAAGAAAACTAAAAACAAGATTAGTAGATTTGTTGATGGGACCTGAAAATAAGTGTATAGACATTGCCCAGTATCAAAGAGAGGACAAAACATTGAAATACATTTTTGACCATCTGTTTTCTGATAATTTTAAAGATGTTAAGTTTCCTTTTTACCATGTACACAATGGAATTTTTTATAGGAATTGTAAACAATCAAAAACGAATAAAAGAATTAAGCAGTTGGTTGTTACGAGAGGACATACAGTATTGCAAATAGCTCATTAAATTTCTTTAGCGGGACACATGGGGAGTGATAAGTCTTTGGTAAGAATATTACAATGATTTTGTTGGCCAAACATTCATGATGTACAGTAGCTGAATACTGTAGGTTCTGTAAAGAATGCCAATTAGTGGCACCAGAATTAGCAAGGAACTGACATACCTTGATTCCCATTCCTGTGGTAGATACTTCATTTGAGAGAATTTCAATGGATATTCTGGGTCCTTTGTCTCCTAGTTCCAGGGGTAATAAATATACATTAGTCATCAGTGATTATATGACCAGATATCCAGAAGCAGTTCCTCTGAGAACAGCTACTGCTAAATGGATTGTAGAGGAATTTGTCACATTGTTTAATTGGGTGGGTATACCCAGGGAACTTTTAACAGATCGAGGTACCAATTTCACATCATCCCTGTTGAAGGAACTGTATGAACTTCTTCAGATTTCAGCAATAAGGACTACCCTTTATCATCCTCACCTCAGACTGGTGGAAAAAATGAATCAAACCTTGAAGCGTATGCTAAAAAAAATATGTCCACACAGAGCCTAAACAGTGGGGCAAGATATTGTCCTACCTGCTATTTGCCTAGCAAGAAGTGCCTCAGGAATCTAAGGGATTTTCTCCCTTTGAGATGTTATATGGTCGACAGCCTTGTGCTCCGTTAAATCACATAAAGAAGAGTTGGGGAGGTCATATTGCAGACTCCACCAAGATACTGTAATAGACTATATCATCAACATAAGGGAAAAGATTGCTAGTTACACAAAGCTGGCTAAAGAAAACCTGAAGTAGGTTCAAGTCAAAATAAATGGTACAATAGGCATATCAAAGAAATACAACTTAAGGTAGGTGATACTGTAAGGGTCTGCTGCTGTTACCTACTTCAGAGAATAAGCTACTGGCGAGATGGCAAGGCCCCTTTCAAGTACTAAGACAAGTAGGGCCTGTAGATTACGAAACTGCTCTTTCTGACACAAAAGAAAAAAATCTTTCATATCAATCTTCTAAAACCTTTGGTGGAAAGAAAGCAAAACCTGGCTTTAATCATTTTGCCTAAATTAAGGAGGGATATGGCAGAAAGCTTATGCCCGATTGAAAGATGTAGGGTACAATTGTGATAGTCCAAGAGGTAATACTCTCACAACTAAGCTACATGCTGAGTTTGATCAAATGCTGAGAAAATTTACAAATGTTTTTACCAATCTGCCAGGGAAAATTGATGTAATTCAGCACGTGGCAGATACTAGGCAGCATTCCCCTATTAGGACAAAATGTAAGCAAATTCCTGAAAAATTAAAACCTGTAGTAGATAAGGAAATTGAGCAAATGATAGCTTTAGGAGTTCTTGAGCCTTCCACTAGTCCTTTGTGCTCCCCAGTAGTTATTGTACCTAAAAAGAATGGAGAAACCAGGTTTTGTGTTGATTTCAGGGAAATAAATGAAATTTCAAAGTTTGATTCATACCCCATGCCAAAAATAGTTGAATCACTTAATTTACTAGGTGGAGCTAAATTTATATCTACTTTGGATTTAACTAAAGGATATTGGCAAATTTTACTAGAAGAATGGTCAAAATGTAAAACTGCCTTTTGTACTTCTTGTGGCCTTTACCAATTCAGAATGATGCCATTTGGGTTGCACAGGGCACCAGCAACATTTCAGCATTTCATGAATCGTTTGCAATGTCACCTAGGTTATACTGTACTGCTGCATACAGTTTCTTGATCATGTAATTATTTAAAACCCTGATTGCCAGAACTACTTGAAGAAGTTAGAATTGGTACTTGAGGAAATACATGAAGCAAGGGCAGGTCTCACCATCAATCTACAGAAAAGTGTGTTAGGAACTTCAGAGACAAGGTACAGTACTAAAAACATAGTGGGGAACGGCCAAGTGAAGCCTAAGGTTTCAAAGGTTAAAGTAGTATTC
Source organism: Lepisosteus platostomus (assembly GCF_059453375.1). Taxonomy (NCBI): domain Eukaryota; kingdom Metazoa; phylum Chordata; class Actinopteri; order Semionotiformes; family Lepisosteidae; genus Lepisosteus; species Lepisosteus platostomus. The sequence continues at coordinate 18,706,804 of NC_142623.1, forward strand.
TCTAACATGAAACTAAACTGTATAGTATATTAACTTTTATGATACTTCAGATGGTGGGAAAAATGCCAGGCTAATTGATGACTCACAGTGTCAGAGTGTGAACTATGGATACACTCTCAGATCAGCTCTGACGACACAGGATCACAGTTCATCCTCCTAATAGCTGCTGTCTTTGAAACCCACCTCATTCAATGCCAAGGTTATCACAGGGCCATGGCCAGTTCACAAATTACACTTTACAGAAAAATAATAAGGCTTTAGAAATCCACAATGCTTTAGCATCTCTACAAAGTCCACAGATAATGTATGAAGAGAGAATATTTGAAATGTAAAATGTTAATTACATTACTGTCAAATGTAAGAATGTTATGTTACACAATTCAGTTGAGAAATTCAGAAACCATTGATGATATCTACAGTAAATGAGATAAATATTTTAGAACAATGGACAAAAGGGTATAATGGTAAAAGTATTTTTTTAAAGCAGATTTCTCTTGGTTTCAGTAGGAGGACATCATTTAAAGAGTCGGGACACTACAGACACACTGTCAGGAGAGGATCATCAGAACAATCTGGTTAAATATTGACACCTGTAGAGCAAATTGGAGATCAGTCACTTCACTCCAGGACTCTTACATGTGATGCCACAATTCTCAATGTTCCTCCTGTACTGTGAAAACCTGTAAATCCCCCTTGTGATCCTGCACCCCAGTACTCACTGTATTGAACAATCCCCAGCATCTTCTCCCAGACTCTGTACTTCAGAGAGCCCAGGTGCTTGGCAACATCAATCAGTGCTCCTGAAACCTCCTCTGGATCCTGCAGTGTGCGCTGGGCTCTGCAATAATATTCAGGAGTCAGTGCTGCTGTTGGTTTAAAGTGCTGTGGGTTAGGACTCAGTACAATAGAAAAGAGGAAGACAGGCTGGAGTGCACATACTGTACCTTCTCTTTGTCTCCTTGTAGTTCTGAAAAAAAAATAGGACAAGTTATTAATTCTTAACAAACACAGACTCTCAAACAGTTCTGTAGGAATAGTGAAGAACATATTAGGCAGCAATTAAGTTTTACTTTTCCTGATTAAATAGTGACCATGATACTAGAGGCAACAGTAAAGACTTTTCAAATCAGAGTGCACAGATGCATGAAGTGTGTTTGAATAATGAAAATAAATAATATTTTTTTTAACAACAAAGAGCATGTGATTGAAATTTTACATTTAAAACAATATATTTGCACTTTAGTCAGGCTTAATTATATATTATACCTTGTATATGATGCAGCGATTGTATATTATATAAAAATAGATCTCTTTTGTGTAATATGAAACATCCCAAAAATGTTAATACTGTATATTGATATATATATATATTAAATTCTAAATTTATCCGTGCCATTGAAGAGACACTGTTGTATAGTAAGCAGTCAGTAGTGCTGCCAACCCTGACTGATTGCAGTCGAAGAGGAATTATACTATATCTCTGTATGAAAGTGAGGTTAGTTTGTCTCAGATTTCCTTGCAAACTGGACACAGCCCTGTCTGGGAGAGGACTCGTCATTCCAAGAGACTCCTGGAGACTTCAGAAAAATCCCTAGTTTTCAGTATGAGACTCACAACAGACCTGATGCCTTTGTGTCACAGCACAGCACATAGTGTGAACATAACTTTTTATTACTGTCAGGCTATAGTCAGGGATTGTTGTCACAGAGAGTCATCTCTACCTGCAGGAAGAAAATGTCGTCAGCTCTCATCTCCTGTTCTATGGCTCTGATTGTCTCTGAAAGTGATGAAATCTCTCTTGTAAGGCTCTCAAACTTTTCTTTCATCATCTGACTCTTCTGCTTTTCTTCCTCCCTCAGTGCAGCTATCCTGGCTTCCTCTTCATCTCGTAGAAACTGGTGAAGTTTCTCAAACTCCTCCTTAATCTGCCTCTCGGTCTGTTGGGTCTGTGTCTGGAATGGAAATTGTTGATTGCTGGTTGAGATCTATTACTTTATATTTGGGAGGTTTTTGGTTAACGTTGACTATCCAACTGAAAGGTTGTTATCAATTCAAGCAGCTGGCAATTACAAAAATGATTAAGCATTTCAGATAGAACACACCTTTTATTGCATTTTTAAAAATTAATTATTCTCTCTGAGCTTTCTTAGATACATTTTGAGATATTAGTCATCTTACCCTTTATCCAGAAATGTTAATAAAATAATCTGAAGATTTTTATTTCTGTTTCTGATATTTTCAAAGCTCAATTACCTTAATGAACTCTGCAATTTGGTCAGATGTCTGTTTAACTTTATCAATTTCTTTAAGTTTCTTTTTCAGATGCTCCAATGCAGCCTTGAGCTCTTCCTGGAAAGAGATGATAATTTACTGCAGAAACAGACAGACAGCAGACATTACTGACACCATAGAAGAGAAATATCCTGTTGACGGAGGAGTTTCACTGCAGATACAGTCTCTCTAGTACAGGGTTTCTACATCCCCTCCATTGGAGTGCTGCGGTGACACCAGTACCTCAGTTTTTACAGTATATTATTCCTGAGGGGTAGGTTAGACAAGAATGAAACATTCCTGTGGTTTGATGGGACCCCGGTGTAAGTAGTCGTGCTGTACTTACTGTATCAGCTCAGTGCTCAATGAAAACAAATCAAGTTTCTACTATTTCAATGACCTCTTAATTGGTTAACTGAAGCTTTATTTCAAATGAACTGAACCATATACAGTATATAAATATAAATTCAGTAAAAATTCAGGAGAATGGAATATTTTGAAGCTATGACTATATAACAACTGTTGATCAAGAAGCGTTTTAAAAAACTAAAACCTAAAAAATCCTAGAATGCACATACTGTATTGTACACAGTTTGACAGTATCCCATTGTTTAGCCCTCTCTAATGTCTGGGCATGATTTTCCTTGACATCAGACCTTTGGAGTAGAAGCTAGAGCACTAGAGATTCTGAAGTATGTCAAAAAGAGCCCTCTGCTGCCTGAATTCAAGAATTAAAAACACAGCCCCTTTATTCAGTCATTTCCCATATGGTGTTTTAATGCATCTGTATTAAAATCTTAATGAGGTTATACTAAGGTAGGTTTACTCTTTTAATAATAATAATTATAATAATAATTGCTTACACTTATATAGCGCTTTTCTGGACACTCCACTCAAAGCGCTTTACAGGTAATGGGGACTCCCCTCCACCACCACCAATGTGTAGCATCCACCTGGATGATGCGACGGCAGCCAAAGTGCGCCAGAACGCTCACCACACATCAGCTATCAGTGGGGAGGAGAGCAGAGTAATGTAGCCAATTCATAGAGGGGGAGTATTAGGAGGCCATGATTGGTAAGGGCCAATTGGAAATTTGGCCAGGACACCAGGGTTACACCCCTACTCTTTTCGAGAAGCACCCTGGGATTTTTAATGACCACAGAGAGTAAGGACCTCGGTTTTACGTCTCATCCGAAGGACGGCGCCTGTTTACAGTATAGTGTCCCCATCATTATACTGGGGCATAAGGACCCACATGGACCACAGGGTGAGCGCCCCCTGCTGGCCCCACTAACACCTCTTCCAGCAGCAACCTTAGTTTTTCCCAGGAGGTCTCCCATCCAGGTACTGACCAGGCTCACACCTGCTTCGCTTCAGTGGGTTGCCAGTTGTGAGTTGCAGGGTGATATGGCTGCTATAAGTCTTCCCTACATTTTAGACTGACCTACTATCTTACCACTGGTTTTATTATGGTTTTAAAATTTTTAAACAAACTTCAAAGGATTTAGAATACCACATAAAACTGTAAGAATATTGTGGTACTGCCATTAGGTCTCAACCTATTTTATTCACTTAAAGGGAAAATTTAGTAAATCTATACAAAAATAAACATTTCTTTTCATACTTTAATACATTATACACCTGCTCAGTTGTTCAAATATTAATGAATTATGACCTCTTTTTCTAAAAATAATTAAAATGGGTGGTATTTTTGCTTTGTTCCCAATGTTTGCTATGTTAGACTTTTGTACACAGCCAATAATTCAGAATACTTATAATATACTATAAATACTATTGAATACTATAAACAAACTGGCACAACTATAACATGGTAATTTCCTTTTGAAGATAGTATCTAAAAATGTTTTCAATATTATGTTTTCTCACCTTACGATCCATCACAGCTTCTTCCACAGGACAGAACTCATGGTTTTTGTGTTTTCCTGCGGTCTGACAAACCAGGCAGACAGGCTCTTCATCAGTCATACAGAAGAGCTTGAGCTTCTCCCTGTGCAGACTGCAGAGCTCTTCAGACCCTGCTGGAGGTCTCTGACTCCGTTCCCGTAAGAACTTCTCACACACATTCTTAAGAGCCAAGTTGAAGGGAGGCAGATCCCTTGAAGATCTTCTCCTGCAGGCTGGACATTCCTGAGAGCCCTTCTGTTTCCAGTGCTGCTCCAGACAGACTTTACAGAAGCTGTGGCTGCATGTCAGGAGAACAGGATCCTTGAAGATATCATAACACATGGAACAGGAGAGATCCTCTTCCAGGCCAGAAGATCTTGCTGCCATTTCTTTTATAGACCTACAGTCTGACTTCTGCCTTTCTCAGCAATATTGTCCTCAAACAGATTCCTAAATACATTTAGATCCACTTCTTTTTCTGTGGTAATGGCTCTCACATCCTTTCATCAAAGAATGTTCTATTCTGGCAACTTCTCTGCCTTTTTCTAAACAAGGAAAGATGTTTCTGCTCCTCTGCAATGATAGGATGAGTCAGAAAGTGCAAATTAACTTGAAGGTTGACATTCATATCATTCATTTAGTTTTCTTTAATGCTTGCGATTCTTCATGCCATACAGTACTCTTTTACTTTAGTGGACTTCTGATCGAACAGTCATTATCTGCTAAAGGAGAATTTTGTCTCTAAAATCCATCCAATCTATACAGTATATTCACTTTTATCATACTTCAGGCGGTGGAAAAAATGCCAGACCAATTGAATGCTCACAGTCTCAGACCGTGAATTAGGGATACACTCTCAGATCAGCTCTGTGGACACACCTCAGCCTCTCAATACCTATTATCTGTAAACCCCACCTCATTCAAAAACTTCACTATCACAGGGCCATGGCCAGCTCACAATGAACATAATACAGAAAAATAATTAGATGTTACAAATTCCTGAGTCTTTCAATGTCTTTTCAGAACCATTTTGTAATGAGTCTACACTATACATGATAATGCATCTATTCAATAACTGACTTTATTCCGTTGCCACCTTCACTTAATATACTGTACTCCCTACGGAAACCCAAGAGGGTTATTTATGTTAACATATATCTTTACATCTCCCCTGCATCTGATTATTTTGACAAACTGAAGCATACATGAAAATGAACAGCTTTCAAATGAAAGGAAATAGGAACACTTAAGCCATAACATCCAAAGGCAGAATCAGGAATGAATAACAATAAAAATATAATAATAACAATAATAATAATAATAATAATAATAATAATAATAATAATAATAATAATAACTTTGAATCACTTCCAAAACATAACATGACTGTCCCGTGATATTACCTACTGTAGTACACATTTGTTCTCCTTCATCCTTGGCTACCTTTTGCTGCGTTAGGTGAGTCTGGTGTTCCTCTGGTGGGCCCTCTTGGCTGCTCTGTACAACCTGGTCAGGAGTTTTTGGCAACTGTGTGTGATTCCTCCTCACAACCGCACCTGTAGTATGTAGTATGTAGTATGTAGTACTACATAAATTCTTGGAGCCACTTCTTGAAGCACAGTCCCCATACAATTCCATTATCTTCACTCTGCATATAACACCCTGTCCTCCACTTTTAGTGGAGGTAATGGTTTTGCCAAGCGGTCATAGTAAAATTTATGGTGCTGGATTGTGTTCCATACTTTTTGAACTAGTGTCTGCAACTGCCGACCCATGATAAGCTCTGCTGGAGACTTCCCACACTCCAGAGGTGCTGTCCTGTATGCTAACAGTGCCAAATACAGATCCTCATTGTTTTCTGATGCCTTTTTATTGTTTTTCAATTTGTACACCATTTTCTGCTTTTCCATTGGCTTGTGGAAAATGTGAACCGACAGTAACACGCTCAAACTTATACTGGCAGGCAAACTGTGCAAACTCCTTACTGCAATTCTGGGGGCCATTATCAGAGACCACCACATTGGCTATGCCATGCCTGGCAAAAAATAATTTCACTCCAATGGCAGTGGAACGGGTAAGGAGTGCAATTTCTGGGTAATTAGACAAATAATCAATAACTAATAAGTAGTCTTTGCCCTCAAAGTGAAACAATTCTGTTCTTACCTTCTGCCAGAGGATTCATGATCCTTGGTTCTTTTTGTTTTCTGTTTTGATGCTTAAGGCATGTGGTGCAGCTTGCAATTATGTCTTTGTTTTCTTGATTAATTCCTGGACAAAACACTCTCTAGTCGCTTGTTTTTTTCAATGCCGAAATGTCCTTTGAGAAGCTTCTAAAGTACTTCCTTTCTCAGTGAAGTGGGAATCACAATCTGATTGGCTTTCAACAACAGCCCATCTACCACTGCCAAAGTGTCCCGAAGAGAATAATATTGAGGACAGGTTTGTTTTGGCCAGTCACCCTGCATTAGCCTTATGACCTTTTGCAAATATTTGTCTGTAGCGGTTTCCCTTCATAATTTTTGTCTCACTGTTGTCCTGACAGGAATGGTCTCCATAACTACATGAACATGACAGGTGATTTCTTCCATCTCTTGTAAGCCAACTGTCTGTGGCCTCCCAGCTGTTGATCTTGAGGGAGCATCACCAACAACAAGATACACTACTTCCCAGGTTTATAAGGCAGTTCATAATTGTCACCTTGCAGTCTCATCACCTTTCTCTTTATACGTGATGTCATGTCATTCAGGTGCTTTTGACTTAAAGTGATAAGAGGCCTATGATCAGTCTCTATTTCGATGAATGGTAGGCCAATGATGTTAGAGTGGAATTTCTCACATCCAAACACAAGACCAAAGCACTCTGTCACGAAGCGTTCTTTCAGGACCCTATGCTGACAGCACAATCCGGGAAAGAGTGAGGAAAACACAGGGAAAAAAGCATGCAAAGGGGCTGGAAGGAAAACAGGGGGCGTGTCCAAGGTGCGCTGGTGTTCTGAGGCAAACAAGTCCAAGGGAGTCCGTAGCAAATCCAAGAATGATCCAATGTCCAAAACCAGGAGATCCATCCAGACACAGAGTTAAAAGCCGGAGCGGGATCCGGCGAAGGGTCAGGGGGAATAAAAGGGGGGTAACGGGACCAAATGCTCCAGTCCCAGACCCAGATGGTCAGGACGCCGTTGGGAAGCCGATGCCATCAAGTCGCTCCTGGACTTGCGGGTAGGCGGGCTTCTGGGTGTCCATCTTCCAAAGCTGAGCCCAGATTGGCAGGAATGTCTGGCTTTTATAGCTTGGGGGGCAGGAACCAGAGGCAGGTGCAGGTGCAGGAGATAAGTACAGAACAAGGAAGGGCTGGAGCGTCCTTAAGAGGAGGGGTTTGCGAGCATGACACACTCTTTCTCAATCTGTGCGTATTGTCTCTTGGTGTCTGGCAGTGATCTTGCTGCATAGGCAACATTTCTCAAACTTTCTTCATATTCCTGAAGCAGAACAGCTCCCAGTCCATCTTTGGATGTACTGTATCTGTAGACCTATATTTTCCTACCTGGGTCAAAGCAACCCAGCACGGGCTCAGTGAAAAGTATTTTTTTTTCAATTTTTTCCATTCCCCATCATTTATCTTTTGCCATGACCACCCAGTCTTTGACAGAAGTAGCTCTTAAAGGGTAAAGGTATTAGAGGCTACTTTTGGCAAAACTTTCCCAAATAATTAACCATGCCCAATGCTTTCTGTAGTGCTTTCTTGTCGCCTTTAATTTTGTTATTATCTGGTTGCAGCCCAGCGGGTGTCAGCCTGTCTCAAAGGAATGTGATGTCCTGCCTGACAAACTGACATTTCTATTTAATTTGAGACCATATTGTTGCACTCTTTGAAGAGTTTTGCAAACTCTCTCATTTTACTTTTCCTTGGTCTCTGCCCAGATGATCACATCATCAACATATATTCTTACTCCTTCCAAACCTTCAAAAATTGTTTCCATGGTTCCATTAAAGATCTCAGCTGCCGAACAAATCCCAAATGGGAGCCACTGGTAGCCGTAATGTCCAAAGGGTCTATTAAGGTACAGAGCTCTGCACTTTTGTCATTAAGTAGAAATTACCAGAAGCCATGAGATGCATCTAGTTTTGTGAACCACTGCGCCCCTGTCATCTCACTGAGGATTTCATCCCTCTTTGGTATTTGATAGTGCTCTCTGAGTAGGTTCTCATTTAGGTCTTTAGGGACCATACAAACTCTAAGGCCTTTATTTGATTTTTTAACACAGACCAGGGAGTTCACCCATTTGGTAACTCCTTGTGTTTGCCATATGACTTTAAGCTTTACCATCCTGTTTAATTCCTTATGTAATCCATTCCCTGCTTGACAGTTTGTATGGTATTGTCAATTGCATTGTTAAGTGCCTTTGGGCAACCATGTTGTGAAAGGCGCTATATAAAAATAAATTTAATTGAATTTTAAACAACACAATATCAAACTGAAGTTCTATTACATGGTTCAGAAAACTAGATGCATCTCATGGCTTCTGGTAATTTCTAACGCACCATCGACACGCTCCCCTGTTCGTCTACCAGCCCCGTTTCTAGTCTTCTCTCCCACGTGTTTGTTTCACTCCCTTCTGGATTCTGCTGTCTGCGTAGGGTCCTGAAAAATGCTTCGTGACAACAACAGCATTAACAATTGAGAAAACAGAATCCCATGACAATTCACTGTCTTACTCACTGTTTGAAATTTACCCCAGTCAAATACCATTCATCTGCTTTGCACTAATCTATTACTAAGAGGATTCCCTGGCATTGTTTCAATGAAAGTGAGGTCAATTTGGGCCTTTTTTCATATTTTATCTCCAGAATAGAACTCAGTTATGTCTGGGAGAGGACATATTTCAGGAAAACTATCTGAATTAGCTGCAGCAAAACTAATTCCTCAATGTAACAACTCAACATGTGCACACTGCAGCTGTCAGTGTGTGTATGTAAGCATTCATTAATGTCAGTCTATATTCAGATTAATGATGTCACAGAGAGTCATCTCTACCTGCAGAAATGAAATGTCTTTAGCTCCCATCTCCTGTTATATGTCTCTGATTCTCTCTGAAAGGGATGAAGGATGAGATCTCTCTTGTAAGACTTTTCTCATCGGATTCTTCTGTTCTTCTTCCTTCATCAGTGCAGCTATCCTGCATACTGTACTTCCTCATCTGGTAGAAACTGCTGAGGTTTCTCAAACTCCTCCTTTATCTGTCTCTGTCTGTTTTTTCTGTCATGGTGGATGTACAACTTTGATTTCTCCACACTTCAAAAATTCAGGACGAGTTTATATTTTTTATTCTTGTGGTCTTGACATCTAGCAACATAATTGTTAATTTTAGCTTTGAAAACAATCACAAAACTCAAATAACTATTTAAATAACTCAAAGAACTTTGTGATTTTAATTTCTAATTTCTACTTCCTCTAACAATCATGCTATTGTAGCCCCCTCGCCCAGTGTTGAGAAGGAAGCGCACCCAGTCGCTGAGGGTACCGCAAAGCAGGCTGGGAGTTGTAGCCGTGGGGAGTCCGGGGGTCCGTAGGATGACCAATCAATCAATCAACCAAGGTTTATTTATCAATGCACGAACAGTACAGCATACAACGGTGTTGTTGGCAATTAAATGCTTTGTCTGCGAGCTTGTTAAGAGGGAGAGAGTAGAAGGACAGGAATTTATAGGGATTAGATTAACATGAGGATATGATAAATTACACAATTGCAATTTACAATACAATTTACAGAATGTGCGAAAGTAACACAAGGATAGGAAGTATTTAGTACTCTTTGTATGTGTCCTGAGTGTGCAAGTGACAGAAGGGTGCCGGTGTACCCTGTCAGTTCAAGGAGGTTGCCTATTCGCCAGTGATTTGGGTAACTGCAGGCGTCTGCTGTGAGTGGCTGTTTAGCAGTGTTACTGCCTGGGGGAAGAAGCTGTTACGAAACCTGTTGGTCTTGGTCTGTATACCTCGGTACCATTTTCCGGATGGTAGTAGAAAGAACAAGTTGTGGTTAGGGTGACGGGGGTCCCTGAAGATAGACCTGGGCTTCTTGAGGCATCTAACAGAGTAGATATCCTCGATGTTCGGTAGCACACAGCTGGTAGTTTTTTTAGCTAGTTTCACCACCCTCTGGAGTACCTTGCACTCCTGGATGGAGCAGTTACCATACCAGGCAGTGATGTAGAGAGTTAGGATGCTTTCAGTAAAACCTGTAAAACTTTGTTAGGATGTGTGACGGCATGCTGAATTTCTTTAGTCTGCAGAGAAAGAATAGGCGCTGCCAAACTGTCTTGGATACGAGGTTGGTGTGGTGGGTCAAGGTAAATTGTCTGTGATGATGACACCTAGGAATCTGAAACTGTAGAGTCTCTTCACTGCGGACCCACTGATGTGAATGGATGCGTTGTCTGTTCCTCGATGCTTCCAGTAGTTCACGATCAACTCCTTAGTTTTGCTGGTGTTCGGAGAGAGGTTGTTGTCCTGACACCACCCTGTCAGCATTTCTACCTCCTCCCTGTACGGGGACTCATCACCGTTCGTGATCAAGCCAATGATTGTTGTATCTTCCACAAACTTGATGATCGAGTTTGTTTTGTTCCTGGCGACACAGTCATGGGTGAATAGAGAGTAGAGGAGAGGGCTGAGTACGCAGCCCTGGAGGGCACCGATGTTCAGAGTCAGGGTGGAGGACATATTTGTGCCTGCTCTCACTACTTGTGGTTGACCCTTCAGAAAGTCCAGGATCCAATTGTAGAGAGCTTAGTCCTAGGTCTTGGAGCTTGGTGATAAGCCTTGAGGGTAAAATGGTGTTGAATGCTGAGCTGTAATCAACAAACAACATTCTCACATACGTTTCTTTCTTGTCTAAGTGTGATAGGGTAGTGTGTAGAACAGTGGTGATGGCTTCCTCAGTTGCTCTCTTTTGTCCGTATGCAAATTACAGTGGGTCCAAGGTGTCAGGCAGTAAGGAGGTGATGTGTGCTTTGATTAGCCGCTCGAAGCACTTCATCATGATGGATGTGAGTGCAATGGTGCGGCAGTCATTTAGGCAGTTGACTCCGGTTTTCTTGGGGATTGGGACAATGGTGGTTTTCTTGAAGCAAGAGGGGACTGTACATTGAGTGAGGGAGAGATTGTCCGTGAAGATGTCCACTAGTTGATCTGTGCAGGTGTAGCGGCGAGGCTTATTAATAAGAAAGAATTAAGTGTTCTGAGCTTTCCCAAATGAGGCCCCATCTCTCTGTTCATCTCTGTGGTGCAGCCACAGAGAAGCTATCCATGCAGGCTGATTTAAGGATGTTTTCTTTTGATAAGGGACAGCTCCCAAATGGGGATGCACTTAGCTAAGCCTGGCTATCATGATCAATGGTCATCCATTGGCGCCTATCTGTCTAGGGAGTGCCAGATGGACATCTGGACTGCATTCCTAAGTGTCAGGAGTAAGTGACTCATATCTCACCTTGATCAACCAATCAGGGACTGGTAGGGCCGAGTAACCCACGCGGGACTCTAATGCCCATGGAACTTTCAGCCAATCAACGAGCTGAAGTTCCTCCAGGTAAAAACAGGCAACACAGAAAGCCTGAGAGATTCAGTGGAATTCTGTAGAAATTCTGTGGACTTTTCTAAAGGGAATTCAAAGGAGAATTCCAGGGCAGGACGGCCCAGGAGCAGAAGGCTCCCAAGGGCAGGACATTCTCGCAGCGGGCCTCCTGACCATCCTGAGACTCAGCCCGGACAACCACGGAACGGCCAGTGTGTCCGAGTGCCAGAACTTTCCTTTGTTCTAAGAGTCTAGAGCGGAGTTTGCCAGAGAGTAACCAGAGGATCCACCCGAGGTTAGCACCAGCAGCAGGCCTCGTGAACAGGTCAGAACTGTGGACAGCTGAATCACTATTCAGAACTAGCTCTTCATCAGGAACGAACAGGTCCTCTTCCTGACTTGCTGGGACTCACAGTCATCTTTTCTCCTGTGTGCAAACTTTGCTAGTTAAAGCCAACACTAACTAGCCGGTCAGTGAGCATCAGCAGCGCACCATCACAAGCCGCACAGCACAGCCTGGCACCGAGCCAGAGAGCGCGGATTGGACAGCAACAGCCTGCAACTGTTTCTTTGTGCCCGCAGGAGATCTGAATCACCAGAGATTGGATGAGTATTCAACTTCACTGCATTACTGCTCGATAATTCAATTGTTATTCCAACCAGTTAATATCAATTTAATTCCTAAGAGTTATGTACTTGTTTTGAGTATCTAATGTAAAAGTTATAACCAAGTGCATTTACGAAACGGTCTAAATGAATGATATACTGAACGTATGTCCTCTTGATATATGTAACTCTTTGTAACTGACTGAATATATAACTTTTGTATTCTGATAACCCTCTCGATAAGATCTGTTAGGTTTATATGCATATTCTATGTATTAATAAATGTATCCTCATGTATTAGTGTGTGTGCGTTGTTTGAGTTATATCGCATGGTTGGATTCTAAAGCCATCAAAAGAATCAATTTTGTGATTTACTGCTACAATTAATAATTGTCCCAGTAAATGCCCAAACCCTACAGAACTGGTGCCTCGTGAGAGCACACTACACAGGCTTTCAGGACATGACCAGGGATAGTGTTGAGGCCAGGAGCCCTGCGTGGATTAGTCTTTTTAAAGACTTTGTACACGTCAGCTCTGGAGACAGACAGTGGTGTTCCCCCTGGTTTACTGGGATTTCCTTAGCTGGTTCCGTGTTATGGACTTCAAACCGTGTGTAAAATGAATTTAGTTAATGGGGGGGAAAAGCAGTGAGTGTTGAGTTGCTGTGTTTCACTTTGTAATTTGTGATGGTGCGGATTCTGTTCCACATATTCTGAGTGTCCCGGTCGTCGTGATAGTGTGATTCCAGTTTTGCCCTGTAGTTATATTTGGCTTTTTGAGATTGGATCTGGATTTTCTGTACATGTCGTTGTCTCCAGAGTCGAAGGCTGATGTTCTAGCTCTGGGTTTAGCTAGTACTTCGCTATTTACCCATGGTTTTTGATTTGGTTATGTGCAAACAGTAATCCTGGGGACGACATCTTCTATGCATTTGCTGATATACTGTAGCTAGTAGCATAGTCCGCATACAGATTAAAGTCGTTCCCGACAGCTTCGTGAAAAATCCACCAGTCAGTACTGGCAAAGCAGTGACTTATAACCAGTGCTGGGTGGTCCTTGTTGCAGGCTTCTCTTGCTTGAATTTCTGCCTATAGGCTCAACAGCAACCAGATGTGTGGGGTGGAAGAGTGATCTGTCAGCTGGAACCTCCAGCTCACCAGAGACGCCATAGCTTGGAATATGCTCATGATGGTGGTGAGTCTGGACCAGGAGAAAGCCTTCAATAGAGTAAACCACACCTATCTGTTCAGAGTGCTGGAACGCTTTGGTTTCAGAGAGAGATTTAGCCGCTGGATAAAGATACTGTACTCTGATGTGGGCAGCAGGGTGAACGTAAACTGAAAATTGGGGGATTTAATTCCCCAATTCCTCAATCCCGCATTTAGGCGGGATTCTGATTTAGAGGCATTCAGTCATAATCCCACAGACGGTAGCTTCGCACCATTGGCTTCTCAGCTTCGGAGTACGACAAGGGTGTCCTCTTTCACCTCTTCTCTATGTTCTCTTCACAGAGCCACTAGTGGAGCGGAGGGACAGGACCATGTTATCGATGACCAGGCGATGGGGGAAACCCTGAAGATCTCCCAGTACACAGACGACACAATGCTGTTCCTGAGTTCTGAGGGCCCTGCAGGTCATGGAGCAATACTCCAGCTAAACTGGCGAAAGAGCAAACTGAAGTTCTTCAGACCCTGGAAAGACAGGAAAATGGCACCGGAAGGTCTCGAGCTCTGCTCGGAGCCCCTCAATATATTATCAACTGGACCGAGAGGATTGCCAGGGTGAAAACGAACCTGGGTCTGTGGAAAACTTGGTCGCTGTCCCTCACGGGGAAAGTGATGATGTTGAAAGCAGACATCCTGCCAGCTCTGGCAGACTCAGACGAGCTCTGCAAGGGATGGTCTTCAAGTTTTTTCTGGGGTGGCAGGTACGAGTATATCACGAGGAACTGGATGTGCCAGCCAATTGAGGAAGGGGGGAGAAACGTACCACATTTCCCCCTGAAACTCGACTGCATCTTCTTCTGCAACCTCTGTCAAGCGCTGCGGGAGTCCATCAGCCACAAGTACCAGTATCTTGTCAGGCTGTGGTTCTCCATCCCAATGAGGCACCAGGTCCGGTGGACAAACACTGGGCCTAAAGCAGAGAGGTGACTAGAGTTCTACACCCACACTGTCAAGTGGAGCAGGAGGTACGAGGCCACCAGACAGTCAGAGCTCTGCACCAACCACAGAGCACTGTACAAGAATGTAAGGTGACAACTCGTCGCCGACGAAAGGCTACGGGTTCCCAGACAAGTCTGGGAAAGGACACAGCTGAAGGAATTGGACAAAAAACTGAAGGACCTCAATTAGATGGCAGTGCACCAGAAGCTCGCAACAAGAGAGGTTCTTTACAGACACTCACTCACCAGGAACCCGCATTGCCCCCGGGACACGTGTTTCGTCGAGGAGACTCAGGAACACTTGTTCTGGAGCTGCCCCTTTGCCAAAGCAGTGTGGGGCAGAGTGGACAAAATTTTTCAACTCTTGGGAGTGGGAGCACTGCTTAGTTACCAGTTCACACTGCTGGGGCTGGCACCAACTGGATTGGACAAGGGGACACAGTTCCTGCTGTGGCTGCTGTTGTCCCTAACAAAACTAGGACTGTGGAACACGAGGAACACTCTTATCTGGCACAACACAGACTGGGGAGCGAGGGAGCTGGAGGAGAGGATTCTGGCGGACCTCAGAAGGAGGATGAAGCGCGACGTCGCCAAATGGGGTTTCTCCACGGCGAGTGAGTGCTGGAAAGGACTTTGGGGCCTGTACAGGGAATAATCTACAAAAGCAAGTGGTAGGGCTTGGAGGGACTCTTTAATTGTGCAAATCTGGCCCCATTATCCACTTGCATGGATTGATAATGGACAATCACCCCATGGGAAAGTTTTTATTGCATGTTAGGCTCATATCTTGCTAGAATGTGTACTGATTGTGAGAATGTTTTCTATTGTGAGATGTTGTTTTTGGAAATAAAGTTTATTTTGATAGAAAAAAAAATACTGTTTCCTAGTGTCCTTTCCTGAACTAACCCGTAGTCGTTACACTATGAAGAAAATTTCACTTCATTTTGTATTGGACATGATAGATGACTTTATTTTTAATAACACTCACTTAACTTAACCTGGGATAGATGATACAATATATTTGGAATATTTTAAAAATTAAAACTCAGTCTTAAAGTATATAACAGCAGTCTGATCAAATGACTTTTTTTTTAGCTTATATTGCAGGGGCTCGAGTGCAGCCTTTAGCTCCTCTTGGAATGACATGACAGTTCACACTTTTGTACAGGAACTACTGAAAACAGGCCTCACTGCCCACACAGATCATACAGTATAGAGGGCACCTGAAAAAGCAGACACAAAACAGAGTTCTCACCTGTTTTTTGAAGAGAAACAATGAGTCTGTGTTCATTTATTGCAGCAGAGGCTGAATTTTTTGTATGTACAGTATATAGTTTTGTTACAAGTTACTATTTCATATAATGAAAACATGATTTAATTTAAAATAAAATAAACAAAATAACTCTTACACCCATTATCATATAGTATTTTAGTATTCAAGACAACCTTCACATAAGTAATAGTAGGATCTGTTTTTTTTACCCATTTCTCAACTGTAGGCCCATTATCACACAAGGTTTCATGCAACACAGTACAGTGCAATATATTTTATAATTTTAATCTGGTGAACTTCCCTCCTCAGATACAAAAGGGGGATGCCAGCCACAGGTTTTCTTTAATTTCAATTAATCTGAAGTCCTGTAATCAGAGTCGTGGACTTCAGCACCAAGAGGTGTTTGTATTTCTGTTCATCACAGAGTGTCTCCTACACAAACAGGACATGACCCCTCTAGAATTAAAAACCCTGAATACCACACTGCAGATTTCTTTGTCCTTCTCCTGTTAACACTGTCTGGCACTAGTCACTGACACTGACCTGAAACAGTAACCTGAACAATCAATCCAGTTGCTGAAATATTTGGGTGTTTTGTTAAAAACATTTGTAACTTGTCCACAAGATAATTCTAACATGACATTTAATCAGGCATTATATATCTTTATTACTAGAAGCAAATTAATATAAACATCAGTACAGTACCGTTTATTTTAAAATTGATTTATGATGTAGTTCTTGTATTTTGCCCATTTGATAATATAGATAATGCCTTGCATCTCAGTATTACAGACAAAACACCTAATATATTCTCTTTGCATCAATGATAAATCAAGGGGTTTGTTCATATGTGTAGTGAGACAGCAATGATATAGTGTTTTTCTATTCCCTCTTTTTAATATTGTAATTAATCTTAAATCATACATACATTACACTGACAAAAATGTTTTCTTAAAGTGATAGTCCTGCTTTGTAATGAAATTGTTTTCAAACTTTATGCTTCTGTGCTGCCTCCTGCACTGGGTGAAATTTGTGGTATTTATGTTTGTCTGAAGTCTGATGAACAACTACTGGAGGTCTCTGACTCCTCTCCTGTAGGAAGTTCTTGCACAGATTCTTTAGAGCCAAGTTGATAGGAGAGTGATTGTTAGAAGATCTTCTCTTGCAGACTGGACATTCCTGAGAGACCTTCTACTCCCAGTACTGCTCCAGACAAGCTTTACAGAAGCTGGGGATACTGTACATGTCAGGAGAACAGTGTCCTTGATTATTTCACAGCACATGGGAGAGGAATGAAGATTTTGCTGCCATTTCTTTATAGTTACAGCTCGATTAGCTCTCAGTTAGCGCTTCTTCTCACAAATGTGTTTTCACTTTCACTTAGTGCTTAGAAAATTGCTGGTAAAATTGTCTTCATGTGAAAATGCAGCTACAATTCATTTTCTCTCGTTATTATGTATGTTTCTTTTTATTGTTTGTGTGTTTTTTTTAAAGAGCAGTATATTTCAGTACATGCTGAAGACAACTAACATATTGTTACAAATGGGGGGTAATGAAAATGGTGAAAATTAGGATTTGACCGAATGTAAATCAATAAGTAAAATAATTATTCATAACCTAAGCCGTTGGTATAGAGGCACAAGAATTCTTTATTCAGTGGTACAGCTTTGGTAAGAGGAGTAATAATCCAGGCACATTTGGTTAAACAATTATTTATTACAATAACAAGACACAAACTACACTACATACAGCAAAACATACAACACAAAGGTTTCTCTACGTACAGTATTTACAAACAAGCGGTTCAGAGGCCTGACATTCTGGTCACCCAGAAAACCTCAGACTGCTACTAAGCATTAATAACTCATAATGCCTAGAGAGGCAACATAAGAGATGAGCTGCCTTACCAGTTAAATGTCTCTCTCTGCACCCCGGATGCCACAAAATAAATTTGAGCATATATCCCTATTCGAGAAATGCACCTTAAGCAGGAAAGATGTTTCTAACTGGGGTGTCTTTTACCCAGGAAACCCAAGTTCCTTAAAAAACAGAGAATACCAAGCTCTCACTAACAAGGTTTAAATACTTAGGTCTGGTTAGGTTTGGTTTGGATAATCATGAAGTAGGGGCTCTTGTATGGTGGAAGCTTCAAGTCCCAATTCCTCCCTACTCCTCTCTCTTCTCTGCTTCTTCCCTGCTTATTGTGTCTTCCTTTTTCCTCTCTATCCTCTTCATGTCATCTTATACTGATGACTTAATGATTGTTTGACAATCATTAACCCACAATGTACCTAAGTATTGCAGAAACCAAGAGATTCCAGCCTGAAGTGTTTGTTAGTTCACCCAAGCTTTATTGTATGCATACAAGGAACCACAATAAGGACCATAATAGTTATAGTATTTATTGTAGTTCAAAGGGGATATGGCTCTACATAGGAGTTTAATGTAAACATTCACTATTTAGTATGGTGGAGGGACGCATCTATGCTTAAGCAAGTATGATGGTCAGAGTTCAGCATGTGAATTCAGCAGGAGTTTACAGCTGCTACCACTATATGGGTATAGAGTAACACACAGATTCTGCTAGCAGGCTCCATCAGTATACTAAGGTAAGCTTTACAATTGTTTCTTCTTTGAGGCTTTTTTACCCAAACATATACACATGCAACTACACTTCCACTACTAAGAGAAGAAAGATGTTACTGAATTGGATAAAACTCTCATCCCTCTCTGAAGAACAGTATCTGTGTTGACCAATAATAGAGGAGGAGGTTCTTGAGACCATAAATAACTTTTAACGGTAAGGCCCCAGGGCATAATGGAAATGGCCCTGAATTAAAAAAAATATATTGTGGGCCCTCTTACCAATATGTTTATCCAACAAATATGGATTTGTTTGACAAACCTTATCTCCAAATTTAAATTTATCTAATATCTCTTTTTTTCTAAAGAAAAACAACCCCCCTGAGTTATGTGGGTCATACAGACCAATTAGTCTCATTGGAGTTGATAGCAATTTGCTGTCCAACGTACAGGCAAAAAGACTTGAAGAAAGTCTTATTCATCTTGATCAAACTGGTTTTACACAAAATTACTTCTCGGCTATAAACGTAAGGAGAGTTTTAGATGTTATTCAGTTTACTAACCAGTCTTTTGCAAAGCACGTGCTGTTTTTCTAGATGCTGAAAATGCAATTGATATGGTCCAGTGGAGTTACCTGTTTGATGTCTTAGAGCAGTGGTTTTCAAACTGTGGTACGCGTACCTCTCGTGGTGCGCGGAGCTCCACCAGCTGGTACACCATATGAACCTGGAACTTTGTTGTGTGCACTGAAAAATCGGGATGGGGTTTTCATATTTTCTATTTTAATACGTGTCAAATACGCAGCCCACATACTACGATACAGCGCGCACTAATACTTGAGTGGACACAAGAGCTACAATGTAATTCTATTTCATTCTATAGGAATGCGTGCTAAGAACTAAGTAACCAATTGTATTTAAAAAAGGTATCTCCAGCAAATAGGGAGGTAGGAGAATGTGCGTGATTTTGGAACACCGCCAATCTTGTAAGCACAGGACAGCACAGAAATGCTTGCTACGAACAAAAGTGGCCAATTGTATTTTAAAAAGTTATCTCCAGCAAATTCAAGATGGCGCCGTGTTAGTGGCAGCCTGCTACAGCAGCTCTGTGCCTTTTTGTTGTCTTTTTGTTTCTTTCAGTTAGTTAATGCTAGTGTGTTAGTGTTTTTTCTTCATACCTTTGCCGGCAACTAGATTTGCGATCACAACATGATGGATACTAGGAAGGTGATGGATACAAGGAAGTTTTTTCTGATACTCGGACCTCTGTGGCTATCGGGTTGCAATGCCGATAGCCACAGAGGCATTGTCTACACGCGGGACCAGCTGATCGCGCTAGCGCGTCCGGCTCTACTCACTGGAGAGAAGCCATCGGTGCCGGAGGAGCTGAGGAGGAGAAGCCGAGGCTGTAGGGCTGGTGTGACGCGAAAGGCAAAGAGAAGGAGATTTAAACCCTACCTTCCTTCGATCATCATGGGAAATGTGAGGTCCTTAGCGAACAAGATGGACGAACTGGGAGCATTGGGAGTATCGTGAATGCAGTATCATGTGTTTCACCGAGACGTGGCTGCAGGAACTTACTCCGGACTCGAACATTACCATCGGCGGCTTTCAGACGGTGGGGGTGGACAGAAACACCGAGCGCGGTAAGAGGAAAGGATGGGGGCTCGCAGTGCTTGTCAACAACAGATGGTGTAATCCTGGACATACTCATGTTAAGGAGCGCATCTGTAACCCGGACATCAAACTGGTAGCCATAGGACTGTGTCCGTACTATCTGCCGCGGGAGTTTACATGCGCCATCTTTGTTGTTGTTTACATTCCACCTACGGCAAATGCAGAGGTAGCGTGTGACGTCATAAACACAGTCACAGCCAGGCTACAAACAAAGCACCCTAGCGCTTTTATAGCTATTTCAGGGGACTTTAACCACGTATCTATTTCCACCACTCTGCCTACTTTCCACCAGTTTGTTAAGTGCCCGACCAGAGAAAACAAAACACTGGACTTATTATATGCCAATGCTAAGGATGCATAGAGTTCCACAGCCCTTCCCCCCCTTGGCAGATCAGATCACAACCTTGTCTTGCTTACACCACTATACACGCCTATTGTCCAGCGCCAACCTGTGACCATGAGGACTGTGAGGAGATGGTCTCAGGAGGCTATGGAGGATCTACGTGGTGCTTTGGAGGCCACTGACTGGAATGTGCTGTGCGAACCACATGGGGACGACATAGACAGCATGGTGGACTGTGTCACTGACTACGTTAACTTCTGCGTAGACAACACCATCCCCACCAAAGACGTACACTGCTTTTCCAATAACAAACCCTGGATCACCAGCGACCTGAAGGCTCTTCTGAATGACAAGAAGAGAGCCTTTAGGAGGGGAGATAAGGAAGAGGTCAAGCGTGTACAGAGGGAGCTAAAGCAGAAGTTAAGAGAGAGCAAGGACGCCTACAGGAGGAAGGTAGAGGACAAGCTGCAAAGGAATAGGGTGAGGGATGTATGGAGCTGCATGAGAGAGATCTCTGGCTTCAAACAGGCTGGGGGTGCAACAGAGGGGAACCTGGAGATGGCCAACGAGTTGAACCAGTTCTTTAACAGGTTTGATTCTGGGTCCTCTGTGGCTCAACACCCATCCCCCCACAGCCACACGCTCCCTAACCCTTCACAGCTGTGACTGCCCAACACCACCTCCATCCCCCCACAAACATGGCCGCCTACAGGTACAACCCCTGACAGCTACTCACCCACTCATCCCCCACAGCTGCCACTCTCCAACACCTCCGCCATTAACACCTGCAGCACTGAAAGCACTATGAGCACCATCCCCCAGGCCAGGCTGACCATCACAGCTGACCAGGGGAAGAAGGAGCTGAAGAGGCTGCACGAGGGTAAAGCCACAGGACCAGATAACATCTGTCCCAGAGTTCTGAGGGCCTGTGCTGATCAGCTGAGCGGAGTGCTCCAGCGATTGTTCAACCTGAGCCTGCGCTTGGAGAGAGTCCCGGTGCTCTGGAAGACATCATGCCTGGTCCCGGTACCAAAGAAAGGGCGCCCCTCTGTCTTCAACGACTACAGACCAGTTGCACTGACTTCTCACGTCATGAAGACACTGGAGAGGCTGCTCTTATCCCAACTGAGACCCCTGGTCAGCTCATCACTGGACACCCTACAGTTTGCCTACCAGCCCAGTGTTGGTGTGGAGGATGCGATCATCTACATGCTGCAAAGGGCCTACTCACACCTGGACAGGGCTGGCAACACTGTAAGGATCATGTTTTTCAACTTCTCCAGTACCTTCAATACCATCCAGCCCTTACTTCTAAGGAGGAAGCTGGAGGAGATGCAAGTCGATGCCTCCACGACCTCGTGGATCACTGACTACCTGACAGGCAGACCACAGTCTGTGAGACTTCAGAACTGTGTGTCTGAACAGGTAGTGAGTAACACAGGGGCACCTCAAGGGACAGTTCTTTCTCCATTCCTCTTCACCCTCTATACTTCGGACTTTAAGTACAACTCAAAGTCATGCCACCTGCAGAAGTTCTCAGATGACTCTGCAATTGTCGGATGTATCAAGGGTGCGCAGGAGGAGGAGTACAGAGGACTGGTCAGCAGCTTTGTGGAGTGGTGTGGGGTGAACCACTTGGAACTGAATGTAACAAAGACAAAGGAACTGGTGGTAGATTTCAGGAGGAAAAAGGTCAAACCTACTCCTGTCTACAGTACATCCATGGGAGTGGCGTGGAGATGGTGGACTCGTACAAGTACCTGGGAGTACACATTGAAGATAGACTGGAATGGTCTAAGAACATCGAGGCCATCTATAAGAAGGGACAGAGACGACTTTACTTCTTGAGGAGGCTCAGGTCCTTCAATGTGTGTAGTAAGATGCTATATATGTTCTATCAGTCGGTGGTAGCGAGTGCCATTTTCTACGCAGTGGTGTGCTGGGGCTCTGGGATTAGAACAGTGGATTCTAAAAGGCTAAACAAGCTCATCAGGAGAGCAAGCTCTGTCATTGGGCCTGACCTGGACCCCTTGGAGGTAGTGGCTGAGAGGAGAATGATGTCCAAACTAGAGGCCATCATGGACAACTTCTCCCATCCCCTCTATGACAGGCTTGTAGAAATGAAGAGCACGTTCAGCAATAGACTGATTCATCCACGGTGCGACAGGGAGCGCTACAGGAGGTCATTCTTGCCTTCTGCCATAAGACTGTACAACGCATCCACCTTGCGTCTGGGCAGAGGCAACATCGACAGTGACCTGTTTCTGGACTGAACGCATCTACACATCTACTGCTACATCTGTTCTCTTTCTTTTTCTTTTTCCCGTTTACAACCATTTTTTGTGCAATATATGCCAGGGACCTGTGCAATACATTTATATCTATATCTATATTTATATTCATATGTGTGATACGATTTTTCTGTGTACTGTTCTGTTCTAGTTTGTTCTTTCTGTGTCCGGACTGTGAATAACTCTTGTGTTGTATTGTATGTATTGTTCTATTATTATAGAATTCGTTACACTGTGGCTGTGTTGTCTGTGTTAAGCTGCTGTTGCACTGCAATTTCCCTCACGGGATCAATAAAGTATCTATCTATCTAAATAGGGAGATAGAGAATATGCGTGATTTTGGAACAATGCCAATGTTGTAAGCACAGGAAAGCATAGAAATGCGTACTACGAACACTGGCAATCACAGGAAAGCATAATAGATAAGAACTGTTTTAGGTTAATTTGAGAAAAATACACCGAGCGTCTGTGTTTCGCTCCCATGCGCATTAAATAACTTCTTTTAACTTCTGAGACGGGCTCCTGAAACGGAAACGGGGAAAATTGCGCCACACTATTTTTGGAGAACCGTATTTACCGTTGGCAAAAGAGCTGACACGTATTATGTGTGGAGAAAAGCTGCTAAGCAGCTCAACCTGCTGCCCCCTCTGAAAGACACAGCCACTCAAAATTATTGATATGGCGGATGATATCAAAAGTACGCTGATAGAGCGCGTTAAGATGAGCAGATGCTTTTCATTGCAATTATATGAGTCTGTATACAGTATGTCGTCGATTTGGCCAATTTGCTCATTTACGTTAGATATGAGTTTGAGTTCTGTAAGCCCCTACCAACAGGAACTACAGAAGAGCACATATTTCAGTTTGTGAATGAATTTATCGAAGAGAATGGCATCGACTGGATAAAATGCGTTGGAGTTTGTACAGACGGTGCTAGAGCGATGACAAGCCAACACAGTGGTGTAGTTGCACAAATTAGAGGTTGCTCCATAAATGCCGCGAGACCTTTGCCTTCAAGAAAATGCCTGAGGATTTAAAATCTGTTAGACTCTGTTGTGAAGTGTATCAAGGCTCGAAAAATGAATTCACATCTGCTTTGCTCGACTAAACAGGCTCACCCCTCTCACTGCAATGGTGCTTTTTATGATTTATTTTAATTGTTGTTGTTCCTGTTGTCATTCTGTAAATTGCTTTGAGAAGGCACGTTTAAAAGTACTATATCAAATAAAGTTTTTATTATTATTATATTTATTATACTGTATGTGTGTGAGAGTGTGTGCGCGCACGTGTGCTCATGTTGGTCATTGAGATTTTCTGGGGTTCCTATGACAAGATCCAGCAGCCATATCACCCTGCAACTCACAACTGGCAACCCACTGAAGCTAAGCAGGTGTGAGCCTGGTCAGTACCTGGATGGGAGACCTCCTGGGAAAAACTAAAGCACTTTACAAGTAATGGGGGCTCCCCTCCACCACCACCAATGTGCATCATCCACTTGGATGATGTGATAGCAGCCATAGTGTGCCAGAACAGAACACTCACCACATATCAGCTATTATGGGGGGTGAGAGGAGAGTAACGAAGCCGATTCATAGATGGGGATTATTAGGAGGCCATGATTGGTAAGAGCCAATGGGTAATTTGGCCGGGACGCTGGGGTTACACCCCTACTCCTTTCGAGAAACGCCCTGGGATTTTTAATGACCACAGAGAGTAAGGACCTCGGTTTTACGTCTCATCCGAAGGATGGCGCCTGTTTACAGTATAGTGTTCCCATCACTATACTGGGGCATTAGGACCCACATGGACCGCAGGGTGAGTGCCCCCTGCTGGCCCCACTAACACCTCTTCCAGCAGCAACCTTAGTTTTTCCCAGGAGGTCTCCCATCCAGGTACTGACCAGGTTCACACCTGGAGTATTGCATTAGTAGTTACGTACCCTTGTCTTGTATATTTAAACACAAATGCTGTCCTTAAATTAAAAATAACATTAAATTAACACAGACATGCACAAACTCACACTAAGGCCAACTTTTCCAGAAACTAATTGACCTACCAGCAGATCTTTGGACTGTGGGAGGAAACCAAAGGACTAATGTATGTGTTATACAGCACACATCACTGCCAGGCAGAATGCCCTGAGCATAAGACTGGAAATAAACTCTGAGGAAATCTGTCTTTAAACATAGAACACATAGAAATGTGTTCTGGACATGTACAGTACCATGTGTTATCAGGGTCAGAGAATCCATATTAGAATACTGTAGTGCTCACAAGTTCACTTGAATTCACTCTTTAGATCTATTATGTTTATATGCACATTTTATATA
This sequence comes from Lepisosteus platostomus, assembly GCF_059453375.1. Taxonomy (NCBI): domain Eukaryota; kingdom Metazoa; phylum Chordata; class Actinopteri; order Semionotiformes; family Lepisosteidae; genus Lepisosteus; species Lepisosteus platostomus. Next base: position 18,731,814 of record NC_142623.1, read on the forward strand.
TATTAATAAATGTATTCTTGTGTATTAGTATCCGTGTGTGTGCGTTGCTGAGTCATTCCACAAGGTCGGTTTTCTAATAGCCATCAAAGAATCATTTTGTGACTTACTGCTACAATTAATAATTGTCCCAGTAAATGCACTAAACCCCCACATGTGGGTATGCGCCCTCACCACTGCCACCTCAAGTCAGCCCCCCACTGCTAGGAACTCAAACCCAGGCCTCCAGCATCACTCAACAGGGACCCAGCCAATTGAGCTAAAGGGAAATCTCCTGTCAGCCTAATAGCTGCAGTCCCCGCTATTCACAGGGAAGGGCGTTGGCCTGTTATGTCGTCTGTATGCATTACAATACTAACATTATATAAATGTAATAATGCCATCAACTTAGTTTTGATACCAGTACAGAAATGGTGATTTTTATATTTTCTTCTGACATAAGTCTTATTTTATCCCTTGGATAAAGTGGATAGTGCCTTACTCTACATGTTAATATTACAGCCAAGGCACCTACGATCTATTAGTGGCAATGAGGAAGCGAGGAACACAATTTGTCCTTTCACAATCACCAACATGGTTGTTTTCAAACCTTAGGCTTCTGTGCTGCTGGGTGAAACTGATGGTTTTCATTTTATTAATTTTTTTTTTCTTTTCAATTAATGTTTTGCTGATGTTACACAATCAAGACATGCTCATCCAAACAAAAGAGCTTAAAGTCCTCATCTACTCCTGTAGGAACTTCTCACAAAGATTATTTTGAGCCAGGTTAATGGGAGGCTGACCCTTAGTCTCCTGCAGACTAAGTACTGCTCTGCACAGGATTTACAGAAGCTGTGGCTACATGTAAAGACAACAGGATCCTTGAAGATGTCATAGCACACAGGAAAGGACAGCTCCTTTTCCAGGACAGAAGATCTTGCTGTCATTTTTTTCACAGCTACAGGAGTGTTTGGTAATTACTAACAGCCAAGTCTGATTGAACTTGTTTGTTGTTACCCCTCGTGGAGTTACACACTCCATTTTACTGTATATTCTCTGGTTATAAGACCTGTTAATATACCACATGTAAAAAGGCTTTTTTCCCTGACTCTATAAATAATTTCCACAAAGAGCACAACAGAGATTATTTTTATGTATAAAAATGACTAAAACCTTGAACTGTTTCCAACACTTGCATTGCCTGGCTCTCACATCCTCTCATCAAGAATTAATCCAGTCTGACAACATTTCTGAGTTTTTCTAGGGAAGATGTTTCTGGAAGTTCATTACAATGTTGTCAAACCCGTTGCTGCTCTGCAATGATTTGATGAGTCAGAAAGTGCAAATGAACCAGTAGGTTCACATTTCTGATCTTTGTTCTCTCAAACTGCAATTCAGCAGCCATGAAGATGTACAGTAGAAAAGTGCTATTTTTAATACAGTAAACCTTCACTTTAATGGGCTTCCGATTTTAAACTTATGAAGTATTTATTTTTCTTCCTTTTATTATTTGTGCATCTCATCATTATTCCAGGGAAACTGCAGTGTTTCTGATTTTACAGACAAAATTGTTCTTTTGCAGATTTTGGCAGTAAAATCAGAAATACTGCATGTTCCCTGAAATAACGATGGAATGCACAAATAATAAAAGAATGACAAATAAAGACTTCATAAGTTTGGAATTCAGGAATATCAATAGGGTACGTCAATTGCTTGCTTTGGGTTTTTGTGTTTCATATGATTTAGCAACTTTTATGCAGTATACTGTATTTGCAACCTGAAATAATGAGCTTGCATATTTATGATAACAAAGCAAAAGAAAAACTGTGTTGATGGTAATTGTTAAAATATAAGTCAAAAGATAAAAAAGTACACATATACAGTACATACAGTAGAGCATACATATATAGTATATACCATATTCCCTTGGTGCTTCCTTACCTCTCTAGCACACTTTCTATCCCCAGGACCATCATTAACAACTACTCCATTTCACAGGACAATCATTGTTACAGGACAATGCAAGCTCCATCTGTACCCTTTTTTCCAACTACTCAATCATCTCTTATCACCAACCACTCAATCTATGTAAAATTCTTGTTCACAGCTCCCTCGACCGCACTCGGCAATCATCCCCACCAGGCACCTTCTCCTGCAACAGAACTTGCTACATCACCTGCAAATACATATTTTAGTGCTTATGGGTTCATGCAAGACAAAGAACAAGCAGAGATGAAGTAGGAACGCAACCACCAGCTTTTATTCTCCTTTACAACAACACCAACCACATGTAGTGGTTTGATGGGTTTACTGAGACAATTATTAATTGTAGCAGTATTCACGAGGTTGTTCGTTGGGGCTTTTAGAAAATCAATCGTCAGAACAACTAACAACGCGCACACACGGGTTCAATACACGAGATACATTTATTAATATAAACTGTGCACCAAACATATACTAGTCTGCCTGGATACGAGCGGCAGACCTTACTGTGAGGGTTATCAATATACAAGGTATATAATCTCGAAGAGATGCAAACACAAAGAGATACACAACAGAGAATATATGTCAATATCTATCGTTCGGTTACCAAATCGCTAATCAGTGTTATTACCCACTGCTACTCTAAACTCGGAAGTAAATACATTACTCATGAATTAAATTGATAACAACTTGTGTTGAGGTACAATTGAATTCTCGAGACGCAATGTAGAACATGGGGTTTACTTATCCACTGTGTTTGGATTTGGAATTTCCCGGCACAAACACCAAACCAGCTGACAGGCTCTGTTGCAGCCTCTGTTCCAGCGGTTGTCCAATGGGCGTTGTGTCGGCGTCCTCTGGCTACCGGCCAACCAGTCGAGGTGCAGCTCGGAGTAGGACGGGCGGAGGAATCTAACTGCGGCGCGCAGGGCAGTCGTTGCTCCGAGGGGATCTACCAGCAGTCCGGCTGGCTAGTAGAAAGTCTCTATGCACAGAGTGTGACCGCGAGTCCTCACAAGTCACTCTTTTGCCTGGGAAGAAGCTGGTTCGTTCCCGGTCCAGCGCTGCTTCTGACTAAGCTATTCAGGTTGTCGACGAGGGTCCAACTGTAGGCTGCCGTTGATCAAGCGGAGCATTCACGTTGGTAGAATTCTGAGTACGTACGGGATCCTCGGCCTCGCGCTTAGAACAAAGTCCAAGTCCTTTTGCAGACAACAGCAGTTGTCACGTGATTGTCTCTGAGGATGCGCAAAAATGGCCAAGGAGAGCTCAGAACTGAGCTTGCGCTCCCTTTTTGATCAAGACCCAGATGTGTGCTGATTGGTTGAGAGTTTGGCGGGCATTGGAGACCCACGTGGTATTACCACGCCCTGCCAGTCCCTGATTGGTTGGTCAAGGTGAGATATAAGTCACTTACTCTTGACACTTAGGAATGCAGTCCAGATGTCCATTCGGCACTCCCTAGACTGATAGGCGCCAATGGATGACCATTGATCATGACAGCCAGGCTTAGCTAATTGCATCCCCGTCTGGGAGTTTGTTTCTTATCACAAGAAAACATCTTAAATCAGCTTGCATTAATTCTTTCTCTGTGGCTGCACCACAGAGATGGAGGGTGAGATGGGGCCTCTTTTAGGAGCATACCAAAGCTTAATTCTGTCTTATTAACAAGCATTGCCGCTACACACAGGATGTACACACATATTAGGGGACCAACGGATCACGTACACAAGGTTAGGGTGGTAACTCATTAACAGACTCTACACACTTACTAAGCTTCAAAGAATACTTAAGCTATCACAGGTCTATTTACATGAGCAGGGTCAGCTACTGGTCATCTTACGGATTCTCGGACTCCCCCCGGTTACAACTCCCAGCCTGCTTTGCGGTACCCTCAGTGCCTACAGTACGTGCACTTCCTCCTCACCACCAGGTGAGGATGCCACAATATCTAACAACATGCTCATTCAGGGCCCCTAAGGTCAATTCCAGATCACCCAGACGACATCCTGTATCTCCAGCAACCTCAATTACTGTATCTCTTGCAACAAATACCCAGCTATCTATGTTGGGGAGACTGGAAGGAGACTAGAAGACCAATTCAGAGAACACGTTAGGGTTGTGAAGATTAAAGATTTCTCCAAGCCCATAGTTTCTCATTTCAATTCAGACGGCCATGATCACCCTGATCTCTCTATCTCTGTTCTCAAAGAAGGGTTTCTCAACTCCTACAGCAGAAGGACAACAGAAACAAAACTTATCCTGAAACTAGGTTCACATCTTCCCCTTTCTCTCAATGATAGACTTTTTTTCTTCTCTATTGTCATGCAGGTTTTGACCTCACACCTTTTTCCACCCCTCTCCACTTTGCACTTCCTGAGTGGCTTCTCTGTCTCTCCCCTCTGCCTCCTCCTCCACTTTTCCAGCTTTTGCTCTCCTGTGCTATTTAATCTTTCCCGTCAACCCTGTCTTTCTCACACCTAAAGTAGGATCCACGGCCGAAACATTGTGTTTCCTTATGTTTCTTTTCAGCATGGAATAAACCCCTTACCCATGCCGTCATAGTATTGAATGTTCTCATTTAAAAATGTATTTTGGGCAGAAAAAAATGTAATTTATGATTTAAAGGATATTCATCAATAATAGATACCCCTTCCACTCATTAGTCAATTAAACTGAGGGTTTACTGTACTATACAATTGCTAATTTGCTATTACACATCCTTAAGTTTGAGGAAGATGGAGCAATAACAGTGCCTTATTCATACGTGTTGTGTTAGATGGTGCACTTAATTTTAACAAGTGTCAGACAAACTACTTGTAACAATCAGTATACAGTATATCACCCTTCAGATGTGTGTGAGGGTTGTTCGGCTGCCCTAATGAAACAGCTCAAGAGTGACACTATGTGGTGAGACTGTCCTCTCAGTGAGAGTGGTAATCATTATAGCCTGCAGACTGTCAGTATGAATCCAGACTAGACTTCTGGCTCTCTGTGGGTCTCCCAGAGTTGGAGCAAAACTGGCTGGCCTGCTGTTACTGGAGAGGTGAGGACCATGGCCACCCTCTCCAGTACCAGCAGTGACCTGGAAGAGAGTAAAGTTACAAGTGTCTGACCCAGAACTCACAAGATATTGCTTGTAAATTGCAGGATATTCAGGTTAAAATACAATATGTGTCTAGGCTGGTGTGAGGCTAAATATAGTGCCTTGCAAAAGTATGGAGACCCCTGCACAGTTTTCAGATTTTGTTGGTTTAAGGCTTTCTATCATGACACTGATTAGTAGCAACATTTATTTTGTAATTAACCTATGCCATACTTTAAAAAAAAACCCTAAGAAGGACCCTAAGCACAATCCTCTGAACTCAAAAGTACCAGCAGGAGTTTATCCTAAAGCGTGGGTCAGGAGCACAGGCCAGGGTCAAAAACCAGTAAATCCACAATAACCAAGTCAAGATGAAGTCAGAGACAGAGCCAGGGGTCAGAGACAAAAACCTAGAAATCTTGTGAAACAGGGAACAATAAAGTTTTAGCTAGGTAAAACCCAATACTGAGCAAGGAGTGGTGTGTCAGGTTGGTTTAAGTAGGCAGGTGGAAGGTGTGTCTGATTAGTTAATTTGAAACTGTACTGGAATGTGAAGGAGTTGATTAAGGGCGTTGAGTTCTCTGGGGACGTGACGTAACATTACTTCCCTGCCCACGGGAGGCTCCTGCCGCCTTTGACGGATGGTTGGGAAAATCATGATGGAAATCTTTGATTTATCGAGGGTCTAAAAATATCCTTTTCTGTGACCCAAGACCGCTCCTCGGATCTGACCCTCCCAATCAACAAGATTTTGCAAAGTTCCATGGGACCAATGAGAATCCAGAATCTTATTCACAGTAAATGCTGGGAGACCATCAATAATGTAGGGGAGTGGGGGTCTAGGGTGTGGTTTGGAAAGGGGGGGATCTGTGACAAGGGTTAAGGAGGGAAACATGGAAAGTGGGATTGATCTTTAAAGAAGGAGGGAGAGCTAAACGGTGATCTGGGCTAGTACACGAAACGGACCGATAAAGCGAGGAACCAATTTATGGGAAGAATACTGCAGAGGGAGGTTGCAGGTAGACAATCAAACCCATTGTCCTCGTCTGAGCCGGGGTACCACTCACAGATGTTTATCCGCCGTCTGCTTCTGGTAACTTTTGGTATACTGGAAAGCTGATTTAGCTGTCTTCAAGTACGCTGGGCAAACGTTTCGAGGTCAAATTCTTCCAGCACGGGGGTACCTTTAAAGCGGAGATGACGGCACCGAAATTTTTTGGCGCGCCTTCTCTTTAAAGCCCTGGCCAAATATGAAGACAGTACGTACAGTTATAATTCAAACGGAATTAAAAACTACACATCCCAGTTACCATGGTGGTGCTTGTGATCATTGCGTTTAACCAATGAAACAGGGCGAAAAATCAGTCACATGACTTTGGGGCAGAGTTTCGAAAGCTTAACCTGTCAGCAACAAAGCGAAATTTACACGATAGGCTACCTCAAACTGTCAGTTACACGACTGTGTTTGTTGCTTAAGCCACTCCTATTTGGCATTTTAGTTATGGAGGCGAGAAGATGCCCCCCCCCCTCTCTGAGTGCCTGATTTGTCGCCATCTTTAACCGTTCCGTGTCCGAATCGCAGTAGCTACGCGTACGAAATAAAGTTCATCCCAGCTACAAAACATATATATTTTTGTGGTAAGAGGGAGCAAAAAATCAGTATTTACTGTTATTAATTAGTGTATGATTTATAGTTGAAATCTGAGCCTAAATATAAAGTTAAAATCTCGACAAAGCAATGTAGGAAATAAAGAGAAAATAAATCCTTTCTGACATCTAAAATCAGTTTCGATCAAGGTCTCTAAAACGAACAAGAAAAAGAGGATTTTCGGAGGGCAATTACGCTGTGTTTATATAGAATAAGTGATTTATGAGCAATCTAATTTCTTGTTCGTTTAAAACAGTGAAATGTCAGCTGCAAAAGATCGCACCAGAAACAGCACTCTCTCTGCCTGACATAGACGTTCAGGAAAGGCTGAATGAAGTCATGTCAAGTACAATAATTCGGTGATCAATAATAACAGTTGTAGGACAAGAAACAAAAGATAGTGAAAACTTAAGATTTTTAAGGCTAAAACTCAAATTCATTCTACAAATTAAAGTAAATGAAAATTCAGGACGTTTAAGTGGTAGAAGTGTAAAAAAATACAAAAATGCACATGAGCAAAAAGTTTTAGAAATGGAGCAAACAAAAAAAAAGCCATGCCTATAGTGCAGAAGAGGGATGCAGGAACACTTGCTTAGATATACAAAAAAATCACAAAAAGGTGTATGTTACAAAAGAACACGCAAACATGTTCATCATGTACATGAACATGTACATCAATTTCCCTTTGCGATCAATAAAGTCTTATCTATAAACATGAAACAGAGTGAGGAATCAGAAATTAGCATGCATAAAAAACAGCAATTCTGTCAGTGAGCCCTAAATGAATTAATAGCAACTATGGTTTCATGGAGGGCTTCTCAGATAGTTGGGCATTCAGGTAAACTGCCAGGTGAAAGGATTTGTAAACATATTTTGTTAAAGCAACTCAGTTTTTTCCACAACACATAAAATACATTTTTCCAAGAAAGTTTAGCCTTTGTCACTAATGAAACCACTAAATAAAGACATAAATATAGAAATCTTAAGATTTTTTTTATTTAATGTTGGTAGCAGGATGAACTGTCAGGTTGAGCTAAGTGTATATTTTGTCGCAGAGTTGCTGCAAGATGTTAACAGTGAAAAAGGTATTTAGAAATGAGTTATTTCAAGATGAAAATTTTCAGAATAATTGCAAATCTAGCAGGATAGAGAAAGCACAGAAAACTGGCAGTTAGATTGATCAGATTAGTATGAAAAGTCATTTAGCAAAGGGAATAAGAAGAGTGACAAACTAGTATACTTTAGATCTTTTTTTCTGAACCAGGGAAAATCTGATCATGTTTCTCTATAACAATAATAAAAAAACTTTATTTTATATATTACCTTTAAAAGTAGCATCTCAATGAAATACAGTAGATGTAAAAACAGATAAAAGGACCACAGATTACAAAGTAAATACATATAAGAAAGACAAGCAGTTAGAGGTGCTACCAAAATTAGAAAATGAAGCAGATACAGACACAAAGTCTTGCACTCAGGGTACGTGACTGATATCACTGGGAATACACATTGAGAGCTCTGGGGTGCAGCTAGAGAAGACCCTGTCACCCACAGAATGTAGATGTTCTTGAGGACAGCTAGAAGACCAGTCAGACGGACAAAGGTGGGGGAGTAGACAGATAATAAGTCATATACTGTAGGTACTGAATGAGGATGAGGAATTTGAAGTTGACTCGAAACCTGATAGGTAACCAGTGCAAGGACTTGAAAACAGGTGTAATGCATCTCTGATAGGATTCTCGCTGCCATATTCTGAACAAATTGAAGATTGCTCAGTGTGGATTTAATTTCCCCAGATAACAGGATGTGCATTTATTAATTCTAGAAAAAAAAAGCCTTCTTGATTTCTCTAGTTCTTAGTTTCTCTAGTTCCCTTTAAAATAAACTATTATTCCACAATGCAGAGTATTAAATGGCCAGTATTTACACATGATATTTGTGATTTAAAGAAATTAAAACAAGCAGCTTTTGGGGATTTAAGTGTTGGCTGAGTTATTGCAGGATAAAAGACTAGAGATGTTGGTAAGAAGAAGATAATTTGGGGAAAGCTAAGGAATACACTGATAACAAGAACACTTCCTAATGGGGTTAGGCATACTTTTGATGAAGATGATGAAGTTAACAGACTGTATGTTTACATAGATACTGAAATGAGGATTGTATTTTAGATTTTGTGCAGTTACTAGCATTGAACTGTGTGTTGGATGCACATGAATTGAAGGAATGGGCAAACATAGCTGATGCAGATCCACAGAGCCAGCATATTAAGATGTTTAGAATTAGAGGCAATTTTTTTAAATAACTAGGTATGGATACTGATGTGCAAGAGAGGTGGAAAGGCCAGCACTATAAAATATTTTATTCTCAGTGAGATGCTGCCATTTCATAGTGGGTTTCTAACACTGTGTATAGTTCCATCCATTTCTAATCTCTTTATCCAGTACAGAGGATTTGGAGCTTATCCCAGTAAGCAACGGACACAAGGCAGAATACACCCTGGACATAGCGCCAGTCCATCACAGGACAGACAGACACAAACACACACACACCAGGGCCAGTTTTCCCATAAACCAATTAACTTACCAGTATGTTTTGGAGTGCGAGAGGGAGTCAAATCACACATATGGAGAAAACCCATGTAACCCAGAGAGAACATGCAAATCCCACACACACAAGATGGCAGGAATTGAACCTAGGACCCCAGTGCTGCAAGATAGCAATGCTAACCACTTCACCACCATTATAAATGGATGGATATCTTAGTTATCTTTCACAAGTTCACAGGTTTGCATGCATAATTTAATTTTGAAAGCCACTGAGACATCAGGTACTACTGTTGTATTTATGAAAAAGAAACAAAACAAAAAGCATACTAACAACTGTGCCATCCTACTCCTTAGTTAATACATTTTATTATTCATAAACAGTTAACATTGTTAGCAAAATATTTTGAATTATATTTAACCCTATTTTTTCTTTAGTTTTGTATTTAACTTATTATATGATAGTCAGATTTAATGTATATTTGAACAATGAAAATATATTTTTACAAGATGTGGGGGAAAGTGCAACAACTTATTACAGTGCTAAATTTAATATTATTGATTGCTAATAGTTTATGCTAACACCTAATAAGATGTATTTAAAACAGTGAACTTAGTGTAACATACCATTCAGAAATACAATCGAGAACAGTTTTGTGGCGTTTGTATGGATGAAACGTTTCTAAAATGTATAACGTAACAAAATTAAAGACGATTAAAATCTGTAATCTTTCCACTTGTAATGTCATTAGACAGAACAACAAGTTTCTGCTTTGTCTAAGGATGGTATCAAAAAGTAGTCTAAGTGGTGAGAAAGCTGTGCTTAATGATAATTAAGGGACTTAAAAGTAAAAAGAGATGCTTCATATTGCTTGATTAATTTAAAAAACTAAGTTATAAATGCAGACGCGATTGCTGCCTTAAGCGCTCCAGGCAGCAGAACGTTCGTTCTGTACTGCTGAGCTCCGCGCCTCCTCCCTCTCTCGGTGCCGCGCCCCTCTCTGACGGAGCGCAGTGGGCGGTGTGCTATTTTCAGAGCCTCTGATTGGGAAAAAAAGACCTGCTGATCAGTTTCACACAACAGGAAGAGAAAAGAATGGGATTTTTTCTCTTCGAAACGTGTATTGTCTTTATGAAATTCATCTATTTTTAAAGTTTAATTAAGAAGTAAAAACCTTACAGCGTACACAAAGATTCTGAGCTGATCACGAGGAAGAAAAATCACCCATTTTTCGCGCATAAAATGTGGTTTTTAACTCTCGAAACCTGTTTTTATAGGTTTTAAAGTCGTGCAATGTCTAAGTTAAGCCGGAACACATCATTGTATCTCAATTTTTATTTCTTTTTAAAAATTTTTAAAAATCGTTTGCCCAGCCTATTTCAAGACTTTGTGTTTCTTGATTAAATGTTCCCTAACTGATGGCACCTGAATATCTGGGAGGGAATCAGGGAATAGAGATGGCTGGTAGCCCAGGGAACACTGGAATGGAGACAAGCCAGTGGCAGAGGTGGAAAGGGAATTATGTGCATATTCTGTGCAGGGTATTAGGGAAACCCAGTTGTTTTGAGAGGAGGAGATATATGCCCTTAAATAAGTCAAAAGTTCCTGATTCATCCATTCAGTCTGCCCATTCGCTTGGGGGTGATAGGTGGATGACAAGGGCCCCGAGTGATTTGCAGATGGCTTTTCAAGACCTAGATATAAAAACTGGGGACCTCAATCTAATACTATATCTTTAGGGTTTCCATGTAGTTGGAAAACATGTTGCACGAACAGGTCAGTGAGTTCCTAAGCGAAGGGAAGCGAAGGGAGAGGAATGAAATGGGCAGACTTGGAAAACCTGTCAATGCTAACTAGGATAGTATTGCAACCTTGGCTAATGGGAAGGTCCATAATAAAATCAACGGAGATGTAAGACCAGGGATGAGTCAGAGTGGCTAAAAGTTGCAGATCACTGGGGGTCTTGGAACGAGGAGTCTTGATTCGGGTGCTAACACTAACTGTGTATGCCCGGACATAATCCCTGACATCCTCCTTTATGGTAGGCCACCAAAACTCTCTTGAAATCAATTTGTGTGTACGTTTAATTCCTGGATGACTTGAAAAACAGGAGTCAAGTCCCCACTGTAGGACCGAGGATCTTACAGGGTTGGTTACAAAAAGTTTATCTGTAGGGCACTGCAAGGGAACCGGATGACCAAGTTAGGCACTTCTTACCTCCTCCTCGATCCCATCTTACAGCTGCAAGGATCTTGTGTGGTGGGATATGTTCCTGGGGGAATCGACATAAGGGGGTTCATGGAGGCGTGAAAGGGCATCAGCTTTGATATTTTTGGTACCTGGGGTGTAAGTAATAGTGAAGTTGAACTGGGAGAAAAATAAAGTCCATCTAGCTTGGCTAGGACATAGATGCTTAGCTGATTGTAGATAAGTTCTTATGATCTGTAAAAATAAAAAAAAGATGTTGAGCCCATCTAACCAATGCCTCCATTCCTCAAGGGCCAGTTTTATGCCTAACAGCTCATGATCTCCAACATCATAGTTCATTTTGGCAGGGGTTAGTTTCCTCTAAAAGAAAGTACAGGGATGTAAAATGCCCTTTTCTCCATGACGTTGAGAGAGCACCGCCTTGATCCCATGTCTTGAAGCATCAACATCCATGAAAAAGGGAAGAGAGGGATCCGGATATTTCAAAAGAGAGGCTGAGGCTGAGGTGTTTCAAAGGCTGAGGTGTTTCAAATGCCGGAAGGCTTTGTCTGCCTGAGGAGTCCACTTTCCCTGTTCTGGTCCCTTGCGTGTGAGGATCGTAATTGGGGCCACCACGGAACTGAAATTCTTAATGAACCTCCTATAGAAATGAGCGAATCCAAGAAACCATTGAATTTGTTTCGAATTCTACGGAGTAGGCCAGTCAGTAATAGAAGACGTTTTGCTTGAATCCATCTTAACCCCTTGAGGAGAAAGAATATATATCCCAAAAATTGAATCCGAGAGACGTGAAAAGTGCACTTCTCTTTCTTAGAGTAGAGTTTGTGATGGATTAAACACGACAGAACTTCCCTGACATTGCAGATATGTTCCTGTAGGGTGTTAGAATATCATGTAAATAAACAAGAAGGCACTTCTGAATAAGATCACTGAAGAGGTAATTCATAAAGGATTGAAAGACAGTTGGTGCATTGGCGAGACCAAACGGCATGACACAGTATTCATAATGGCCTTGGGCAGTCAAAAAGGCCATTTTCCATTCATCCCCGTCCCAAATTCTAATCAAGTTATAGGCACCCCTGAGATCAAGTTTAGTGAAGATTGTAGCTCCACAAACAGATTCCAAGGCTGAAGGGTTAAGAGAAAGGGGATAACGGTTCTTGATAGTGATGGCATTGAGGCTACAGTAATCGATACAAGGGGAAAGGCTTCCATCTTTTTTCTCTACGAAAAAGAAACCAGCACAAGCTGGGGATGAAGAGGGTCATATAAAAGCAGCTTTTTAATGCTTCCTGGATGTAATTATTAAGTGCTTCACACTCCTTATGAGAAATAGAGTAGACCTTAGGGCAAAGTGCCTTGTAGCAGGTCAACTGCACAATCGTAGGGTCTATGTAGGGGTAAGGAAAAAGCCTTCTGTTTACTAAATGCATCTGCTAGGTCTGCATATTGTGAGGGAATTCCAGGAGAGACATCTTGAGAGAAAGTAGGGAGGGTGACCTTTACTGGTCACAGACAACATGAGGATAGACACCTAGAACCCCAAGCCAGCAGTTCATCCCTAGACCAGGAAATACGGGGTTCTTGTTTACATAGTCAGGGAAAACCTAAAAACAAAGGGTGGGTGGGAGATTCAAGAAGGTAGAATTGTATATGTTCAGAATGTAAAGCACCAATTTGTAAGCATAGGGGTGAGGGCTGCCAATTTAAGAAACCTGGAGAAAGAGGTGATCCATCCAATGAAAGTGTCCCGAGTTTCCACAGTACAGACAGACAAGGCCCTAGTGTAGACGCGTCTCCCGTTCCCGAGCGGTGAGACGGGAATGACCAATCTCCATAGGTTCCTGGCCTGGAAGAGAGTGGATCAGAGGGGATCGAGAGGAAAAAGGCGAGCGTGTTCTGGAACACTCCAATCGTCTTTCACGTAACCGGCCATCCAGCTCGATGACTAAACAGGTCACTTCCTCAAAAGTTATCTCCTTCAGTGGTAATAAAAATAGATTATCTTTGATTTCCTCTGATACACCTTGTTTAAAAATGGAGACCAATGCCTCATCATTCCAGAATAATTCTGCGGCGATAACACAGAATTCCACTGCATATTCTGCAACAGATCTCCCATCATGCTTCGGTGAGGTAAGTCTGGAAGAGGTGTCCAACTCCATAGAAGAGTGATGAAAAAAACGTTCTTAGGCTCTCCTGAAAATGATCAATATCTGAGATTTCAGATGCTTGTCATTCAAGGAGGGCAGTAGCCCATTCAAGAGCTTTCCCAGTTAAAATAGAAATTAAAAATGCCACCTTCTCTTTGGAGGAGGAAAACGTTTCAGGATGCAATTGAAAAATCATTGAGTACTGAGCCAAAAAAACCCCGACATTTGTCAGGCTGCCTGGCAAACCACTCAGGAGGAATAAAAGGTAAGGCATGAAGAGCAGGAGAGGTAGCATGGGGGGTGGGTTGGACAGCAGTAATCTCAGGTGAAACTGCTGCATCTACTCTGCTGGCGCTACGCCAGGCGCTGCCTGTCCTGTCAAGTTAGCTAAATGTGCAGTTATCTGCTGGATAGAAACTTGCAGAAGATTAAGCGCATGAGAATGTTGAGAAAGCACTGCACAAATTTCCTTACCTTCTGCTTGGTCCATGTTAAGGCTCAGAATTCTGTTACGGTGTGGAAGAAGGACCCTAAGCAGAATCCTCTGAACTCAAAAGTACCAGCAGGAGTTTATCCAAAAACGTGGGTCAGGAGGTCAGACCAGGGTCAAAAACCAGTAAATCCACAATAACCAAGTCAAGATCCAGAAGACAAAGTCAAAGACAACGGCAGGGGTCAGAGACAAAAACCTAGAAATCTTGTGAAACAGGGAACAATGCAGTTTTAGCTAGGTAAAACCCAATACTGAGCAAGGAGTCGTGTGTCAGGTTGGTTTAAGTAGACAGGTTGAAGGTGTGTCTGATTAGTTAATTTGAAACTGTATTGGATTGTGAAGGAGTTGATTAAGGGCGTTGAGTTCTCTGGGGACGTGACGTAACATTACTTCCCTGCCCACGGGAGGCTCCTGCCGCCTTTGACGGATGGTTGGGAAAATCATGATGGAAATCTTTGATTTATCGAGGGTCTAAAAATATCCTTTTCTGTGACCTAAGACCACTCCCCAGATCTTCTTCAGCCTTCTACACCTGAAGGTGGTTCCACACCCGAAATGTTGTGTTTATTTTCATTCCAGCACGGAATAAACCTTTATTTGTTCCTTTGTAGCATATGCATGCTGATGCAGCTACCTATTTGAACTTCTGTTTGTACACAATTTGTCTTAGTTCATTCTGGCTACAGCTTTAGTCAGAATATGCTAGGATATTTTGGATGTTACACAAAAGATGAGGCAAAAATAACAGTAGGTCGGACGGAATTCATAATTAATAATAATTCCTTATACGTATATAGCACTTTTTTGGACACTCCGCTCAAAGTACTTTACAAATAGTGAGGACTGTCATGTTAAGGATACTTTTACAAAGGACAAACTCACCTCTCTTACATTCCCACATGCAAAGACCACTTGGTATTTCTGTGGAGGTGATCACAAAAATGAGGCCTCTAGCTATATTTTTATGCATATAGAGGGGCGCCAGGCTACTTGGTCATGGCACATAAAGATTATTAAAAAAATTTAATAACACTTTATTCTTAGCAAAATAATAAGTCTTGTTGCTACACTATGGAAAATAAAAATGCTGAAGACTTAAGGTGAATGGAAACCAAATTAAGATGAGTACAAATAAAATTAATAAAGTGAAATATTAAAAATCCAAAATCAGCAATAGGAGAAGGACATTTTTTAAAGATTAAAAGGATCGTGATGGCACTGTATACAGTATATGGGAATATACATCAGTATACAAATGATTACAAATCATATCATTATTATATGAGAAGAATGTCTAAGATCAGATAATACAGTATATGACCAAAAAGATCAAGTGCATAAATTAATGCAGGTAAATTTCACATTCACAGCCATTACCAGAAACCAAAATACAGGAACATTCAAATCTTTTAACCAGTTAAGCAGACAGAAATATGAATATGATTATTTTTGCATCTGATCATACAAGCTTAGTGAAGATGATCTTTTTTCTTAAATTTAGTGACTGTCTCTCTAAATAATGGCATATGGAGATATTAGCAATAATAATAATAGAATACTTTTAATTCTACACCTAATAATTGTAACATGTCATGTTAACAATTTTGAATGCTGCTGTGAAAGACCCAGGAGGAACATGAAACACTACACTCAGATCCTACAAAAAGAAGCTACATTCTTTCTGTATCATTTTTCTGAATCATGGTTATACGGTATGTGCAAAGATAATTATATAATTTTATAATTTTCAGATTTTTCTAATTTTTACCATACAGAAATTCTTCTAATCTTCTAATTCTCTCTTCTAATCTATTGTGTAAATTCCACAAAACCCTCTAAAAACCCGTGCGACCCTCATAAAACTGCCCAAATACTCTTAATTTATCACTGTTTTCCCCTTCATAATAACAGCAACATGTCACATTAACAATTATAGATGCTTCTGTAAAAGGCCCAGCAGGCACTTCAAACATTGTTCTGAGAATCTACAAAATTAGAAATTTGTGAGATGTGTTTAACAATGTGGTTTGATTAAAAAATGTGAGAAGTATACATCATTTATGAGATGGTCACTCCACACTGTACACCACCGAATTTAACCAACACAACAGACTGGTAGATTAATTGGCTTCTGGAAAATTGGCCCTGGTGTGAGTATATGTTTGTGTGTGCCCTGCAATACACTGGTGACCAATTGAGGGTGTATCTACTGTATAGTGACACCTATCATCATCATCAACATCACTTCTGATATTCTGTTACCTCACTGCATTCATCAGGAGACAAGAATATCTTTCTGAACCATTCATGACAACCATGACAGAAAAGCAAGTACTATTCGAAATATAATTTAGTCATTAGAGAATGATGCATTCAGATTCTATGTGACCTTTCAGTATGATATTTTTTAAAGGTATATTTATATTCATGTATACTACAGCATGAATCAAACGTTCAACCTATGCTGGCATTAAGGTTTAGCAAGCTCAATAAACATGTCCATCTAGTCTTAAAGTTGCTTGACTATATTAATATACTTCTCAGTAAAAATTCTTTAAAAATTCTAAATTAAAAATAAAATTGAAGTCCAAGGCACTTTCAGGTTGCAAAAACAAAAACAGGCTTGAAGAATTCCCTGAGTGTTCCCTGATTGGTTAAGTCTCTTCGTGAGATAAGACAATTATTTTTGCAAAAGCAGTTACAGTACATGCTGAAAGACATGCTGAAATGCTGGAATTTCGTGTTCCCTGGAGTTTTATACAATCTCTATCTTAATTTTCCTTTCTTTCTTAGCCTTATGCTGATTCTTCAGAGACGATTGGAAGAATTCACGTTTCTCATACTCTTCACAATCTGACATCGTGCACCAACTGAACAGACTCTGAAACCATTAATAAACTGTGGACATATACTGTCTGTACAGAGTTGTACTGCATAATGTCATCTGAGTCGTTGATATACTATCATCACAGAGTACAATGGCTCACTGCTCCAGACCTCCTGGATTGTGTAGTTAAGTGGATTGAGAGCATGAGAATTTACCCTTCTCTGAATGGGACATGAAACCATCACAGGGTCCCCAGCAATGCTGGTCCCCATTTATACAGCTGGGTGGACTGGAGCTTTTATTATCTTTCTCAATATACCTGTAAAACAACAGGACCAGAAGTCCACAGCCCAGGTTTTCCTTCCTTACTTAGTAGACAAAAGGTCAACAAGTAATCATATGTCTCAAGAGACAGAAATTCTTAGGCTTTATGTAAATCTGTAATTGTTTTCTCACAAACTCAGATAACAATACTCACACTGAGATGGTTGTAAGATCTGTGTGTAGCTTTTGAAGTTAGTGTAAATTCCTTTACTTCAGATGAAAAGACAGAGGGAGATACAGGAAATAATATAACATCACTTTATTAGCTATATGTATTGCATTAGGAAGTTTTCTTTTCACATACCCCAGCTTGCTCTTCATGAGACACACAGACAGGGAGAGCACAGGGTTAACCATCATACAGCACCCCTGGAGCAGGTGGGATTAAGGGCCTTACTCAGGCGCCTAACAGAGTAGGATTCCTTTGCTATCTACAGGATTTGAACCAGCAACCTTTCAGCTACAGGCACAGATCCTTAGCCGCAGTGCCACCACTCCGCCCCTCTGCATGTGAAGCCCATGAAAAATCAGCTACAGCATAGTTTTCTGTTTTGGAATGTGATTTTTAAAGTGGAACTAGACTAGTACACTAAAAAACTGGAGTCATGCAAGTAAATCTCAGCATACAAACAGAAGACAGTATTGCCTTATATCCCAATGTGATTGCAATGGTTACTTTGTTCTGTAACATGGAACTACTCTGGATATTCACTTTTATCACACTTCAGATGCCAGCCAAAATGCCAGACCAGTTCTAGTCTCACACTGGGCTGTTTCTGGTCATATCACAGCATGAGATCAATTGAAGTGATGGTACAAGCTAGAAACTCTTTTATAACTGAGATTTTCAACACAGTGAACTAAAACATGTTTGTGATAGTTAATTTGTCTTGAATCATAGCTCTATAAACAATAACTACGTCTGACTTAGTAACTAAGAAACAGGATCACAGAATGAATGACAAACACTTTAATTTTTAAAGCTACCCCTGAAATACCAATACAATTACATCACAACTGGAAATTATTCTGCATTATCTCACCACAGTGAACAGCTAGCATTCATTTAATAATATCATACAATGAAGAAAGAACAGTTTCCAAAGTCACTTCCAATTATCAGTCCTGCTGTATTTGAATTCCTCTTCTTCCCCTGTTCTGGTGGGGCTAACACATTGTGTTATGGATCATTGTTACAGATACATTCACTGGGCAAATTCGCAGAGGAACTGTACAAAAGCCAGGAAATAAAATTGGAAACAGCTTCTCAGTAAATGTGTCTTTAAAGTTGTAAATGGGTGTCCCATCACTTGGGTCAGAGAATAACACCTCCCCCCTGTCATAGTCCAGCTGCACTCTAATCTTCTGGGGCTTTCTCTTCAGAGTAAGCAGTGTCCCTGGTGAGGTCAGTGCACTGTAAACACCTCCACACTGCCAGAGAACTAAAAGTCCTCCCTTTGGGTTCAGAATTATTGATCCTTTCCTGTTGATGGATTCTTTGGCCAAACCCAAGTACCAAAAGGTGCTGTCTCCCACCTCCACGTCCCAGCAGTGTTTCCCTGAAGTAAATCCCTCAGATTCCAGCACATAGTAACAGAGATCAAACCTCTCTGGGTTGTCCACAATGGTTAGATCCTCAGACAGTGAGAGGTTGGGTGATGCTGTATTGGGGTCCAGAGTCACAGGAGCTGATAGAGAATAAAAATAATAATGGAAAATCACCCTGTCCTAATGCGTTTTTTCTAAATAAACATTTGAATTATTTTTTAATTGAAACAAATGGCATACGGTGATATAAAGGTCATATACAGTGCATTTATAAAAAACTGTGCTGAAGTCACCAATGGGTGTAACAAATAACAACATCATTATAACTCAACGGCAATCTAAAAGGAATCAAAAGTTACAGGAAGTCTGAGGAATCACAGACTACAACTGGGAAAAGTAAGACACCATTGATGACATCTAAATTATTTAATTGTTTCAGAATAATGGAAAACAATAGGATATTAACACAAATTAACAAAATATATATAAATAATGGCTTGGAATTTTTAGAGCACATTTCTTTTAGAGCCAGTTGGAGGACAACAGCTAAATAGACACTACAGACACACTGTCAGGACAGGATCACCAGGACAAACTGGCCATGTAGTGACACCTGTAGAGCAAACTGGAGGAGATCAGTCACTTCGCTCCAGGGCTCTTACACAGTCACACTCTCACTCCTTTTATCTGATTGACTCCACAATTCTCAGTGTTCCTTCTGTACTGTGAAAACCTGTAAATCCCTCTCTCCATGTGATCGTGTCCGCTAGTACTCACCGTACTGAACAATCCTCAGCATCTCCTCCCAGACTCTGTACTTCAGAGAGCCCAGGTGCTTGGCAACATCTATCAGTGGTCCTGAAACCCCCTCTGGATCCTGCAGTGTGCGCTGAGCTCTGCAATAATATTCAGGAGTCAATGCTGTTGTAGGTTAGGACTCAGTAAAATAGAAGAGAGTAAGACAGACTGGAGTGCACATACTGTACTGGACCTGATCTTTGTCTCCTTGTAGTCCTGAAAAACAACAACAGGACCAGTTACTAATTATTACCAAATACAGACTCTCAAACAGTACCTTTTAGAACCTTTTACATAGGTAACATAGTAACAGTAACATAGTTTTACTTATTTTCTGATTAAATAGTGACCATGATATTAGAGATAACACTAAAACACAGATTAGGAAGTATGGATGCATGAAGTGTATTTTAAAGATGAAAAAAAAATGTGTGTACAACAAAGAGTATGTAATTGGATTCCTACATTTAAAACAATATAACCTGAAACATTATATCATATATATAAACTTAATTATAGCTATTATTTAATTATTTTATTTTATATTGATATTGATTTCAGGCACTGTAATATAAAAGATTCTATACTACTGTATATATTAATATATTTTTATTGTAAATTCTAAATTTATCTGTGCCATTGAAGAGACACGGTTGTATAGTAAGCAGTCAGTAGTGCTGCCAATTCTGGCCAATTGATTGCAGTTCAAGAGGTGTCTATGATGTTGTATCTCTAATGAAAGTGAGGTTTATTTGAGTCTCAGATTTTCAACCAGACTGAAATCAGCCCTGTCTGGGAGGGGACTCATCATTCCAAAAGACTCCTGGAGACTTCAGAAGAATCCCTAGTTCTCAGTATGAGACTCACAACAGACCTGATGTCTTAATGTGACTACACAGTGCAGAGTGTGTACATAATTTTTCATTACTGTCAGGCTATAGTCAGAGATTGTTGTCACAGAGAGTCATCTCTACCTGCAGGAAGAAAATGTCGTCAGTTCTCATCTCCTGTTCCATGGCTCTGATTGTGTCCGAAAAAGATGTCATCTCTTTTGTAAGGCTCTCAATTTTCTCCTTCATTATCTTACTCTTCTGCTCTTCTTCCTCCCTCAGTGCAGCTATCCTGGCTTCCTCTTTATCTCGTAGAAACTGGTGAAGTTTTTCAAACTCCTCCTTAATTTGCCTCTCGGTCTGTTGGGTTTGTGTCTGGAATAGAAAGTGTTGATTGATGGTTGAGATCTATTACTCTATATTTGGGAGGTTTTTGTTGGAGTTGACTATCCAACCAAAAGGTTGTTGTTATCAATTTAAGCAAATGGCAATTACAAACATGATTAAGCAGTATCATCATTAATTACATTTTAATATTTATTTTATTCCAGCAACTGCAGGCATCTTATAGAACACACTTATTATTGCATTTTTTAAAATTAATTATTTTCTTTGCTTTCTTAGATACATTTTGAGATATTAGTCATCTTACCCTTTATCCAGAAATGTTAATAAAATAATCTGAACATTTTTACTTCTGTTTCTGGAACTACTCTGATATTTGCAAAGCACAATTACCTTAATGTACTCTGCAGTTTGGTCACATGTCTGTTTAACTTTATCAATCTCTTCAAGTTTCTTCTTCAGTGGCTCCAATGCAGCCTTGAGGTCATCCTGGAAAGAGATGATAATTTACTGCAGAAACAGACTGAGCAGACATCACTGCCAGCACAGAAGAGAGATTTCCCATCAATGGAGGAGTCTCACCACAGAGACAGTCTCTCTAGTACAGTTTCTACAGCACCTCCAGTCCACTCCATTTAGTGTATCAGTTCAGTGTTCAATGAAAATAAAACAAGTTTCTCCTTTTTTACTGAGACTTTCATTTGTAAACTAAAGCCTTACTTCATGTCCTGCAATATACTCAGTAAAAGACTTTGGAGATTATGTTGAAGGTCATTATTTATTGTTGAAAGCTTTGACAGAATAAGAACTGATGTTAAAGAAGAAAATACAACACTGTTTTTCAGTGCTTTCTCTTAGAGCCTGCATCCGTATTAATTTCAAAAGACTAAAACTTAAAAATATACATTAAAAAATCTTAAATCATGGAATCTGTGCACAAACACAATGGAAAAGTATCCTATTGTTTAGCCCTCATCTCATTTCTGGGCATGATTCTCCTTGACATCAGACCTTTGAAGCAGGAGCTCCGACGTATGACAAACTGAGCCATCTGTCCCCTTAATTCCAGAATCAAAAACACAACCCCTTTATTCACTGCCATTCCATTGAATCTGCATCTGCATCAATACCTTAATGAGATTATACTAACGTAAATATAATCTTTAATACAGGCTTCCCTGTATCTTTCAATGATTTACCTTCTTAGCCCTTGGTTTTCCTAAAGTTTTAATATTTTTTAAACAAACTTTGTTGCAGTAGATGAGGATTTCTAATTTCTGATGCTAATTTATACAGATTTACTCATTTATGTAAAGTTTATTGTTCCTTCTCGGCCCTGAGATGAGCAGCATGAATGTGTAGCTATTAAAACATTTGTCTGAAATTCCAAGTCCTGAGTTTAATCCTTTACTTAGCGTCATCTATGGAGAGTGCTCTGGTTTCCATCCACAATACAAAGACATGGTGGATGTGTTAATTAAAGACATTTGCTGAGGTTCCCTCCCAGGTGTTTTACTGCCTTATTCTACAGACATCTGGAATGTACTGTACAGTACTTCAGGTCACCTAGACTCTTATCATGAATAAGTAGCCTTCTGATAATACTGTAGCTAAATCCAACTTTAGCTACATAATGAAAAATATATAATGTATTTAGCTACATAATAACATAATGAATGTTAGAGAAAATTGAAATGATCTTAATTCAGTTTTAAATACTATAATTTAAAACTGGTAATTGTTTTAACTTCAAGTCAACTTCTATCCTTCTGAACAGTCCTTACTGATGTGATCAGTCTCAGTTACCAGGAGTCTGCACTTTATTTGACTGTTCCCCTGCAGGATTAACAGTGCAGTGATGTGTGAGGACCAGAACTGAGATTCCTGCACTACATTGTTAGAAGACTGTGACATTGTTAAAGTCTTTTGTTCAGACTAATGAATCATGACCTCTTCTTCTAAAATTAATTTGCATTAGTCAGGAAAGTTCAGGAGGAATAACAGCAGCTAAGTTCAATCAGACTCACTCCTGATGTCATTTCCTCTCTTAAAACACTATAAATACTGTACGTGATCCCTTTCTCTCCCTCATGTACATCTTTCACATGGACCATATTTTGACAGTCTCTCTGACTCGCCTTTTCAATGTACAGTATACTCAAATTTGACCTCAGCCAGGAAATGCAGCTCCTCACATTCTCCACATACCAGTGAGTCTTTCATCTGCTGCTTTTCTGTTTCAGTTACTTGCTTTTCAACCTCAGCCAGCCCCATCTATGGCTCTTTTCAAGGTTTCAAGCCTTTCCAAAGACTGAGATCTGCCGTTCTCATCCCATTATTTCTGTTATTTCTCCTTTTAAAAAATCTGAACAATGCAAACTCACTGTTATGTTTTCAAATTGTGTCCCGTCCTTTTGAAATCTTTTCTTCCATTATCATCTGGACAGTAACACAATGTCACCAACCTCTCCATTAACACAAAGTTCCATTCACAATGTGCATCTAGGAGAAATGCTGTCACACAGCACACGGCAGGGCAGAACATCTGAGATTGTGTCACTGCAAACCCAGAACCATTGTTCTGCATTCTTCCTCTCTGTTTCTTATTTCAGCATTCTGTTTTCCTTGATTCTGCTTCTTTATTATCCAGTCTAAACTCGCTCCTCTGAATCTGAAGCCCAATGCTGCACTCTTTCCTCCATGTTCTTTATTCTTGAGTGTTCTTTTGTGCTCTCTTCTGCTTCCATTACATGGCATCCAATTTGGCACTCTCTCCCTCTTTGCCCCTGCTGCTACTGATGCCATCTCCACGGCCCCGAGTCTGGCATCCTTAGTCTCGTATACCTGATGTTCTGTGTCAGCACGCATAAGGAAGGCTCTACAGCCTTGTCTCTTTTCTTTACAGCATGGAATAAATAAACAGCTTATCAATACATCCCTTTATCATTAAGCAACTCCATTAGGTCATTGGAAGCCTACCTCCCTTAAATACAGTAAACCTGCTGTATACAGATAACCTTCAACAAGCAATCCCCCAGGTTTCTATCCAACTGATGCAACAATCCACAGTTCAAAGCATGCATCACACAACACTTCTGTCACACTCTCCATGCTTTCCATAATTCTGCATTTGGTGGTTTGGGGTCCTACTTGGTACTTTTGCCAGCAGCCATATCACCCTGCAACTCACAACTGGCAGCCCACTGAAGCTAAGTAGGTGTGAGCCTGGTCAGTACCTGGATGGGAGACCTCCTGGGAAAAACTAAGGTTGCTGCTGGAAGAGGTGTTAGTGGGGCCAGCAGGGGGTGCTCACCCTGTGGTCCACGTGGGTCCTAATGCCCCAGTATAGTGATGGGGACACTATACTGTAAACAGGTGCCGTCATTCGGATGAGACGTAAAACCAAGGTCCTGACTCTCTGTGGTCATTAAAAATCCCAGGGCGTTTCTCGAAAAGAGTAGGGGTGTAACTGGCCCTTATCAATCATGGCCTCCTAATAATCCCCATCTATGAATTGGCTTCATTACTCTCTGCTCTCCTCCCCACTAATAGCTGATGTGTGGTGAGCGTTCTGGCGCACTATGGCTGCCGTCGCATCATCCAGGTAGATGCTGCTCATTGGTGGTGGTGGAGGGGAGACCCCATTACCTGTAAAGCGCTTTGATTGGAGTGTCCAGAAAAGCGCTATATAAGTGTAAGCAATTATTATTATTATTATTATTACTTTTGGGGGTCCTGGCTTCCTCATCCTATGGCCAGAATGTTGGTGCTCAGCCAAGTGAGTTAAGCCAAATTTTCTTATTTTTCCCTTGTTCTGGTTTAATTTTCTGCCTGCCTGTTCTGATCTGCACTCTGATTTCCCAGTAGTAGCCTCAGCAGCCTCTCCGGGTGGTCATCTCAACCTGGATCCTGAAGCCTGTCTGCATTCCTGTCTGTGGTTCTCGACGCCAGGATACCACTCCAGAGTTGAATACCCTGTTCTAACCTGGAAGCCAGGCTTGGGATTCTGCTTAATAGCCAAAGCTTCTCAAATCTGTGACGGGCTATCTCGCCAGGGTAGAGAACCCCGGGCTATACGCTGACCACCTGCTTCTTGTTGCTGGAGCAGTCTGATCACAGTCTGCTAAGATTACTGCAGTCTGCTCTCACCCGGCTCCAGTATACGCCGGTCTGCTTGTACCCTGCCCTGGATCATGGCTGCCTGCTTGCACTAGCTCCAGACATCTGCTACCTCATTGGACCCTGTACTCCAGATCCTGATACCCATGGCCTGCTCTGGCCTCTTTTCCTGATCACTGCAACCTTGCGAATTGAACTATACAGAGGCTCTGTCTGTGGAGTTCCCTGACCTCCTTGCCCACAGCCCAGTTCTGATTCCTGGTTTGCCCTGTCCCTTTCCACCTTTTCTGTTCCGTCATTTTCTGGCCGCCCATCTGGCTCTTCTTTGGGGCAGCTTCATTCCTTGGTTCAGGGCTCTTTCCCTTTGCTCACATTCCTGTGAGCCTTCAGCAGAGCCTTCTGTTCAGTCCTGGGGAAACAGGCATCCTGTGTCTGCTCTGTCTGGGAGCATTCCCCTGTTAGCCTGGTCTCCCTAAGGATTCTTGTTTCCAGGAATCTTACTGGGAGCGCTCATGGTGGCTTTGCTGACTCAGGACTCTGAGAGCTGAGAGGGACATTAGGATGGGCCTTTGCCTCCGGTCCTTGCAGATGTCTTCCCCGGTGCATCCAAGTACCCGATCCTATTCACACCTGGGCGCCTCTGTCAGAGAGAGCACCACAGCGCACACCCGGCCTGGTTTCGGAGAAGACCCCCATTAAGGGCGTGCGCCTTCAGTCATTCAGTCATGACTTGACCACTGTGTAGAGGTTCCCTGCCTTGCCTACCCATGAGACCCCTCTTCTAAGTGAAGGCCCTGGGAGTAGTGCAGCTACACTCTGAGAAGACTTCTTTTCTGTCTCATGTTGGCCAGGGAGTTTGCTTGCCTGCTCCCCTGGCTACCTGGAGGACTGCCTCCCAGACCCATGTGCCTCCTTTCCCACTGGGGCTCGGTACTTGGTAGCTGGTCCCGTCCCAGAGCTGAGGGTCCCAGATTCCAGTCGGCGGGCTGGGCTGAGCAGTCTTTGTAGGGCCTGGCACTTCGCTGTGTCAGTCTGTCTCTGACACTCTGGAGGTCTGAGAAACATGTGAGTACTAAAAGGGTAATGAACAATAATAATAAAACTGCAACTCCTTGTGAAACTGGATTTTTTACAATGTGATAAAAAAAAGTTGCTTCAGACTGAAAAAACAAAATGTAAATAAAGTCAGTTCCCATTGTTTTCTATGATAGGCTTTTGTACATAATCAATAATTCAGAATCTCTGCTCATTAATGGTTATCAAATATACTTACTAACTGAATATATTCAAAACCAAACATGCTAAGAACATTGGCAGAACTGTAATTTCCTTTTGAAAATAAAATCTAAAATTTTACTTTGAAAGTGTTTTTTTAGATACAATGTTTTCTCACCTTACGATCCACCACAGCTTCTTCCACAGGACAGAACTCATGGTTTTTGTGTTTTCCTGAGGTCTGACAAACCAGGCAGACAGGCTCTTCATCAGTCATACAGAAGAGCTTGAGTTTCTCCCTGTGCAGACTGCAGAGCTCTTCAGACCCTGCTGGAGGTCTCTGACTCCGTTCCCGTAAGAACTTCTCACACACATTCTTTAGAGCCAAGTTGAAAGGAGGCAGATCCCTTGAAGATCTTCTCCTGCAGGCTGGACATTCCTGAGAGCCCTTCTGTTTCCAGTGCTGCTCCAGACAGACTTTACAGAAGCTGAGGCTGCATGTCAGGAGAACAGGATCCTTGAAGATATCATAACACATGGAACAGGAGAGATCCTCTTCAAGGCCAGAAGATCTTGCTGCCATTTCTTTGATAGACCTACAGCACAATCTGACATTTATTTTATTCAATCTGCCTTTCTAAATACATTTAGATCCATTACATTTTCTCTGGTTATAAGACCTGCTTATATACCTCATGTGAAAAGACTGCTGTCCCTGACTCTAGTAACAATTTCCACAAAAAATACTAAAACCTTGATCTTGCTGCAATATTCTTATCACCTGACTCTCACATCTTCTCATGAAGGAATGATCCAGTAATAATAATAATAATAATAAACTTTATTTTATATAGCGCCTTTAAAGGTGGCTTCTCAAAGCTCTTTACAGGATGACAATAACAATAAATAAGAAGACTACAACAATAAATAAGAAAATTTCACAAGACAGGACACAATTATAATTACAACAATACAACAATAACAATAGAGGAGACCGTGGAAGATGGTATTAAGAAGAGCAGAGGTGTGAAGAATGGAACCAGTTAAGTAAAGGCTTTTCTGAAAAGGAGGGTTTTGAGTCTGGATTTGAAGGAGTTTAGAGAAGGTGACTCTCTAATATCCTTGGGCAAAGAGTTCCAGAGCTTGGGGGCATAGCAGGAGAAGGCCCTGTCGCCCATACAATGTAGACGGGCTTGGGGGACAGTAAGGAGGGCAGAATTTGAAGAGCGGAGGTTGCGAGGTGGGGAGTAGGGCGATAAAAGTTCAGACAGGTATTGAGGTGCCAAGCCATGTAAAGCCTTGTAGGTGAGCATGAGGATTTATTTAAGTCTACGCGGAATTTGACCGGAAGCCAGTGCAAGGACTCCAGGATAGGAGTAATGTGAACACTTGCACTAGATCTGGTCAGGATTCTGGCTGCTGAATTTTGGACATACTGCAGCTTGTTCAGAGTAGATTTAGATACCCCAGGGAGCAGAGCATTGCAGTAGTCAATTCGAGAGAATACAAATATGTCGATCAGCTTTTCAGCCACAGTTAATGATAGCATAGGGCGTAGTCTTGCGATATTTCTAAGGTGAAAAAAGATGTTTTGACAGTATGCTGTACATGTGGGTCGAATGTTAAGCCAGAATCGAATATAACCCCAAGGTCTTTCAATTTTGATTGGAGCTCAAGTACAGAGCCATCTACAGACAGGGTTACAGGACTGGCTTTACGAAGTTGATGGGGGGTACCAATAAGCATGACTTCAGTCTTGTCACAGTTAAGATGAAGGAAGTTTTGAGTCATCCAAATTTTTATGTCAGAGATGCAATTAGATAGAATAGAGACAGCCACATCAGTGTCGGGTTTGGTATGGATGTATATTTGAGTATCGTCAGCGTAAAAATGAAAGCTGAAGCCATGTGATCTTAAACGCTGACCAAATGGGAACATGTAAATGCTGAAGAGCAAGGGGCCCAGTATTGAGCCCTGAGGGACACCAGACTTGACAAGACCAATTTCAGGTCTGTACCCATTGAGAGAGACAAAGTGACAGCGATCAGTGAGGTAAGACTTAAACCATTTGAGGGCAGTGTCAGAGACTCCAAACACAGTCTCGAGACGAGAAAGCAAGATGTTATGGTCAACAGTGTCAAAGGCAGCACTGAGATCAAGAAGGATGAGTATGGAAAGAGAACCAGAATCAGAAGCTATTAGGAGATCGTTGGTGATTTTGACTAGGGCGGTTTCTGTGCTGTGAAGTTGACGGAAGCCAGATTGGAGGGGTTCGAAAAGGTTGTTTGTCATGAGGTGGTTATGTAACTGAAGTGTGACAGCACGTTCTAGAATTTTAGAGAGAAAGGGTAAGTTGGAGATGGGGCGAAAGTTGTTAAGATTGTCGAGAGCCATGTTAGGCTTCTTTGGCACTGGGGTAATAGCAGCAGTTTTGAGGACCGTTGGTACAATGCCGGTGCTCAAGGATTCATGTATTATATTGAGGACAATGGGACAGAGAGAAGAGAAACAGGACTGGAATAAAGTGGTGGGAATGGGATCTAAAATAGATGTGGTGGGTTTCATGCGCGTAACTAGTTTGTTTAGGGATGCTGAGTCAGAAAGAGAGAAAATGGAGAGACGGGAACCAGAGAAGTTGGATGAGGAGGGAGGAGGTGTGGAAATGATATCCGTAGTGGAGAGAATGTGATGCCGGATGTTGTCAATCTTAGAACTAAAGAAATCTAAGAATGTGTTGCAAAGTTGTGATGAGGCAGGTAATGTGGTGGGGCAGTTTGGCTTGAGCAGTCTGTTGATGGTGGAGAAAAGATGTCTGGGATTGTTTTGGTGATTTTCAATGATGTGAGAGAAGTAGGTGGATCTAGCAGACTCTATAGTAACCTTATAATCAGATAAGTAATCTCTCCAGGCCTGATAATGTACATTTAGGCCGGAAAGACGCCACCTACGGTCAAGTTTGCGAGAGGCTGCCTTCATGAAACGCAGATGGTCATTGTACCAGGGGGCAGTCTGACAACATTTCTACATTTTTCTAAACAAATGTTTCTGGGTAGTTTTAAACATGTGCTCATTGCTGCTCTGCAGTGATTGGATGAGTCAGAAAGTGCAAATGACCTAGAAGGTTCACATTCTAATCATTCATTTAGTGTCTTTTCAAACTATAAGTTCTGCACCCATGAAGATGTAGAAGAGAGTAAACCTTCACTTTGATAGACTTTGGATTCAACAGCTAAAATCTTGTAAAGGAGAATCTTGTCTGTAAAATCAGAAATACCACACTTTTCCAAGAAGTAACGATAAAATGCAGTGTGGCATTACGCTGGGGTGCGCCCAGTGTGGAAGCAGAGCCCTGGTGAAAGGGCGACGCCTCACCTTTGTAGTCACAGCTGTGTCACGATTGCTAGTCCTCCTCTTAAGGGTGCTCCAGCCCTTCCTCGTTCTTTCCCATTACCTGCACCTGTTCCCTATTTCCATTCCCCCTTAAAAGCCAGACGCAGACGTCACCCAAGGTTCCTCATTGAATCCCGTTTCGTGAGAACCCGGGGTCCTGCTGCGTCTGGTTCCGTTATGGTTTTAACCTTCTGTTCCTGATTCCCCGCCCCGCCGGTCCTGACCCGGTTCATGCTTTTATTCCCTGGATGAAAGCATGAACCCGGCTCATGCTTTTATTCCCTGGATGGATCTCCTGGCTTTGGACTCTACTCTTCAGTTTTGGATTCTCCGTTTGGACTTTGTCTTTGTTTGTTCACCCTGGACTCACTTCCCCAGGACACCTGCTCACCTTGGAAACGCCCCCCTGCATCCAGACCCTCTCCTGCATGACTTTTTCCCCAGTGTATCTTCACTATTCCCGATAGTCTCGTCTGCATAGGGCCCGGAAAGAACTGTTTCGTGACAGTATGAGGAACCAACACCCCGGCCCCGCGGAAGGCACATTGGTACCTGGATCACCGTGCAGCCAGGTGAGAGTTGCATGGGGAGAGCCTTGAGGACCTGGATGGCAGAAGCTGCTTCCTGGATGTGGGATAGGGAGACCAACAGAGAGAAACTCCAGGGTTCCCATGGCTGAAGTCAGATGTCTGTGTGCAATCTGGTTCAGAGGCTGAAGTCCTGGAGTGGAGTGAAGTAGAATGAGAGCAGGGCTGCAGTGTACAGTGAAATATTGGAGTGGAGTAAATGATCTGGAACAAGGATGCAGGGCAGCACGGGAAGAGCCCGGGGGTCCTGGACAACAGAAGTTGCCTCCTGAATGTGGACAGAACCAGAGGCCAGCTGAGGTAAAGTCCAGGGAATCCAGGGCGGAGGTCTAGGGTTGGCGTGTAGTCAGGAACTGGAACAGTGGTTGCCCAGAGAGATGTCCTGGAACCAGACCGGATTGGAGTCTGAGCAGACTTTCTCAGTGGCGAGAAATGGGTAGCCAGCATCCAGCCTGGGGACCTCTACCCTGGCGAATCAGCCTGTCAACGGAATTGGGCAGCATCGGCTATGGAGCGGAATCCTGTGCCAAGCTCCCAGGGAAAAATGGAGGATGCGCGGGTATCTTGGTCTTGGAAGGGAATCCAGTTTCTTAGGCCTGAGGGAGAACAGGATTTCAACTTAGGAGGAGAATCCTGGCACAGAGAACCAGAGACAGGAGTGCAGATGGGCTTCGGGATCAAGGGTGAGACTACGAGCTGGTGAGACTTCTGAGGCATCTGCCGGGGGAACTGGACATCAGGCGAGAACAGACAAGACGGTGGAAAAATAATAATGGAATGGAAATTAAAGTGCAGACATGAAAATTGAAAAGGGATGAAAAGAGCAATGTTAGAGAATGTCGAAGGAGGGCTCCAGCTTTAAATAGAGAAACTGAGTAATTAGTAAGGAATTAAATAATTGGTAATTAAAGGCAGATCACCTGAAGGGAATCTGGTTTATGCGACAAGCCCTGGAGCACCGTGAGCCCTTGTGAGAATGTGACGGTTTCCAAGGGCAACTGCTAGTCAAGAGACGCCATATGGGTGCGATCATGACTTCCTGTTCATCACCATTAATGTTGTAAAGGTCACAGATTAAAACCGCACTGACAAATATCCATTTTGTTTTTATATCTGCCTGCATTGTTTTCTGCATTATCAGCATCCATTACACAGTATACAATTATTAATGTGGTGCTACTTTGATGCTACATTTTGCTCATAGGACAGGGCTTCCTCCCCTTAAATACAAAATCTATTGGTCATTCATAAAAAGGACACAAATACAACTGAAGCATGTAAATACAGAGCTGTATCTTAATTCAATTAAATATTGTTGCGAATACAGGGTTGAGAAAATAGCGAATTATGAAAAGCAGACTGCACCCAATTATCAATTAGCAATTTAAATAAATTCCATTATTTGATAATTTGCTTACGGTGTGCAATGTGAAAAATAATCTTTCATGAAGAATTCCAATGTCTGCTTAAAATCTAAAAAAGCCATATCACATGTTCTGTTTGTATCTAAAACTGTTATTGTTTCTTCAAAAAAACTGTAAGTCCCATTCAACTTATTTTGTATGTTTTCCTACAACTTTTAAATGCTGTTTTATTCATTGCTGTACCTAAATTAAAAAAGTTTACAGATGAAAAGAGGCTGTGTGTCCTATATTACACTCATTGTGGATAACTACTTATTAAGACCTGGCACTGTAGAGGTGACTGGAGTTTTAGACTTAAAGTCATTTTTTTTAAAGATCAGACATTCTCTGTAAACATGTTAATTTTCCATAGCAAAATATTTTTTGTTAACAGATCCCCTGTTATAACACATAACACATAATTTTAAATGTTAAATACATTCTAAAACCTGGTCTTGTCATTTATTATACATGACAGCAGTACTAAAAAATAATGATTGGTCATCTTGATTTTATGTGTTTATTTCTAAAGCAGAGCTCTGACAGTCTTTTGCATTCTATTCTATTTAAATGTACAGGAGTGCTGGGTGTCCATAAAAAATTTCCCTCAGGGGACAATAAAAATCTTATCGTGCAATGTGGGGCAACAACTGTCATCTGAACACTGATACATTGGAGAACTTATCAGGAATACTGTAAATCATTAAGCCTTTTAGAGTATTTAGCCCTTTAATTTATATTTACAATTATTTTCATATGACAGTTCAAAATAGAAAGTATTTAGGAATCTTTTTTCTCTTCTTTTCACCTGTCTTCAGTTCTCTTCTTTTTCTTCATACAGTATGTGATTCCATTTGAGGTTTAGAGGTTTAGAGTCCATCAATCAGACCCTGACACAAGTCTAAGCATCATCACCTTGTAGCCTGATTTCATCTACATCTAGGTTTACAGTACTATTACTCACAGCACAACACAGTGCATATGCTGAAGGTCTATTTAGGAGAGTTTTTCACATCAGCCATGCTCTGGTCAACACACTGTGCTATTATCTAGCAAGTAATTTTTAAAGGTGACCTAAAATTCTAACACATTTAAATCAGTGTTGGAATTTATTCTACATTATTGCACTACAAAGAAGAAGGAACAATTTTAAAGCTACTGTACCTCTAATAACCAGTCCTGCCGTGTTTGAATTCTCCTCCTCCTGTCCTACTGGGGGCAGTGTTGCCCATTGCTCTGCTATTGGAGCCTGAGCAGCATCACACAGTGACTCCACTAAAGCTTAAGGAGGATTTTTCATTCCAGCTCTGCTTTGATCTCCCTCAACATGCTGTGTTATTGCCCACAGTTACAGACACCTTTACTGGGCAGATTCTGAGAGTAACAGATTTTCACCCTCACAGTAAATGTGTGTTTAAAAGTATAGATATGTGTCCCATCGCTGGGCTCGAGGAATGACAGCTCCCCCATGTCATAGCGTACCTGCACTCTTATTTTCTGGGGTCTCCTCTTCACAGTGAGCCATATTCCTGTTGAGAGCACAAATTCCTCACTCTTTCCTGTTGATGAATTCTTTGGCCAAACCCAAGTACCAGAAGGTGCTGTTTCCCAATTCCACATCCCAGCAGTGTCTCCCTGAGGTGTCACGGGTGTCAGAAGGGACAAACCGTGGAGAGGTAGGATAGCGAAAAAGACCCTATGCGAGGCGGCGGAACGGGGAGCTAGCCCGGGCTCGTCAATGCAGAGTTCTGGAGTGCCGTATAGAAACCTATGCCCTCTGGTAGCAGACATGGGGCGACCTGGTGCTAGGCGGGTCTCAGGATATCCGAACGTCAATGCCTAGCGAGGCAGAATAAGTGACCCGGAAATATATAGCCCAAGGAAAGAGGGAAACCAGAAGGACAGCAAAGCAGGAAACTAGGGACAGGACAGAGTAGGAGCGACAGAGGTGACAGAGGTGAACCCCTCAAATCCCACAAAGTAACGGTGTTCAAACCTCTCTGGGTTGTCAGGAAGCTGCTCTCTCTCAGCTCTGCATCTCACACTGGTTAGATCCTCAGACAGTGACAGGTTGGGTTCTTCTGTGTTGGGATCCTGTCATGAACAGCAATCCTATGAGCACCTCTCACCGCCAACACCCACGCATTATTATTCCTCACGCTTTTCCCTATTTATACCCTCTCACTTCACTCAGTCCCCGCTCACTATTGAGAAAAACCTTTGGCTTTCTCTTGTGTGCGTTTAATACTCTCGACCTGATTTCTGGCTACCCGACCTTGTTTTTCCTCCGGCTTCGACTTCGTCTCGTCTCTTGTTTTACATTTGGATACCCTTGACTTGACTCTTGTGATACCTGACCTACTTCGACTATGACTTTTGACTTTTGCCCTTGGGATTTGGACACCAGAGACTAGCTGCCTAAAGACTCAGCGCCCCATAGGGTCCAACCAGGTACTCTTAACGTCAACCCTGACAGGTCCACAGTAAGAAAGGCTGATAAGAAAAATTACAGCAAATGCTGACCTTTGGAAAGATGTATTTTTTGGATAAATTATTATTTTGATTACATAACAGTACAATTAATCTATTAAATTAAAGGAATACAATCACAGAGATGTATCAAATTGTCTTTTAAAATTTGACCCAATAAAAGTTACCAATGGCTATGACAAATAATAATATCAGTAAAACTTCACTGTAAAAATAATTATCAGTTACAGTACTGTATACGTTCTAAAATTAGAATATGGTTTTGAAATTAAAGCAAATTTATTCTCTATAAAAATTTGAAAATTCATACACCATTGACAATATAAATATAAGTTAAATATTTCCAAATAAAAAATAGTAGGTTCATATAATTAATATTAATTAAGGTTGAACACTCTGTTAGTGTCAGAATGAGGACAACAGTTAAGAGTCAGGACACTATAGACACACTGTCAGGACAGAATCACCAGGACAAACTGGCTATGTAGTGACACCTGTAGAGCAAATTGGAGGAGATAATTCACTCCAGGGCTCTTACACATCCAGAGGCACTGTAGGAGCAGAATATTAACAATGGTATCTTAACCAAAGTCCATTGTGGTTTTCCGTCACTAACTTCTGCTTCTGTTCCCCTTTAATTCGGTTGATAAAGTAATTTCTGACTTCTCTTCCCAGTCTTACATGCAAAAATCATTTTGATGTTTAATAACATGAATAAAAAGATTCATTATATACTGTATTTAAATGAAAAAAAACATTAATTTTGAAAAATGAGGAACATATGAGGTGAACACTGGAGTCCTGCCAACAAATAGTCAAAGGGTATTAAAACATACAGGGCAGATGTCTCCTGGGTTTAAACTGAGGGAAGAAGAGTGAAGTCTGCAGTCAATGCACTAGAAGCCTAATATGTAGAATATTGATCAGCATAAAATGGTTAAGAAAAATAAAGTGCTAGTTATGTGGGCATTGATGGGGCTCCATTGAAAACTGCTGGGGAGATGTCAGCAGGACAGGGGCTTAGGAACACAGTCCAGTTCTCTCCATCTTCTAAAGAAGAGCTAACATCTGGAACTACAGTATGTAAAACATACTCAACCTACACAATCCAGTATTGATTCACATGTTTCCTGACATTTACACAAATTTTGTAGAAAAGCACTGAGTTCTAATTACAATCACAGCCACACAGTGAAAGTGAAAGACCCATCCAGAAACGTTCTTCACAACCAGCTCTGCCTCGCTCAACACACTGTGTTATGATCCACTCTTACAGACACCTTCACTGGGCAGATACGCAGAAGATGAGACTCGCCTGGCCAAAATACTGGAAACACCCTCTCAGTAAATGTGTCTTTAAAAGTGTAGATGTGAGTCCCAGCGTTGGGATCAGAGAATGACACCTCCCCTCTGTCATAGTCCAGCTGCACTCTGATCCTCTGGGGTTTCCTCTTCAAATTGAGTTGTGTCCGTGGTGAGGTCAGAGCTCTATAAACACCATTGCCCACCCGTAGAGCCCACACTCTGCTTTCTGGGCTCAGAGAGACTAATTCTTTACTGTTGGTGGATTGTTTGGCCACACCAAATCCCCAAAAACTTCTGTTTTCCACCTCCACATTCCAGCAGTGTCTACCTGAGGTGAATCCCTCAGATCCCAGAACACCGTGCAAGGAATGAAACCTCTCTGGGTTGTTAGGAAGCTCCTGTTTCTCAGGTCTGTATCGCACACAGGTCAGGTCTTCAGACAGTGACAGATGAGGTTCTGCTGTGTTGGGGTCCAGAGTCACATGTGCTGATAGGAAAAGAACAAAATAGAAATCAGCACTTACTGTACCTGTCCAAATGTATATTTTTCGAAATAAAAATTTTAATTAAAAATCATTACACTTCTGTTAAATGTATGTAACTGAAGTAATACAAAGGTCATAGAAATGTACTGTATAAAACTGACATTTTTAAAAACTGTATATGACAGAAATGGCTATAAAACAATTAACATAATTAAGGACAGTTACACATTTTATAAGGAGCAGTAAAAATGATTTTAAAAAGATTTACAGTGAAGTAAGCTTACAAGAAGCAAGCTGAGGGGTTTTGATTCAGATATGAAAATCAGACACCGTTGTTGAGATCAAAATTAGTCTTTTTTTTATAATGTTAAAAAATAGTAGGATGCTGAAATAAATGAAAAAAATAGGCTAGATTTTTTTAAATGCTCTTGAGCACATTCTTGTCAGTAACAGCATAAGAACAGAAGCTAAAGTGTCAGGACAAACTGGCCATGTAGTGACTCCTGGAGGAGATCAGTCACTTCACTCCAGGGCTCTTACACAGACAGCCACACTCTGTAAATCCCTCCCCCTTGTGATCTCTGCCCCCCAGTACTCACTGTACTGAACAATCCCCAGCATCTTCTCCCAGACTCTGTACTTCAGAGAGCCCAGGTGCTTGGCAACATCTATCAGTGCTCCTGAAACGAGCTCTGGATCCTGCAGTGTGCGCTCGGTTCTGCAATAGTTTTTAGGAGTCAGTGCTGCTGTGGGTTTAGATTCAGTACAATAGAAAACAGGAAGACAGAGCGGAGTTCACATACCTGCTCTTTGTGTCCTTGTAGTTCTGAAAAACATCATCAGGATATTTATTCATTTTTGATGAACTACAAAGAACACTTTATTAAACTTTGACCGTGGTTAAAACATGAAAACCAAATATCACAACATCCGAATAATGGCACAATATTGTTACAGATATATACCCAAGCAGCTGGTGGAATTATAGGCACCGACTGTAAGTTCTTTTTTCTCTAGCACAGCTTTCCCAGAAGCATATGTCATGACCAACCAGAAAAACCCCAGTGTCCTTTATGACACTTACACAGGCTAACAAGAGATATGCCTTCTAAACTAAACAGAACACAACCTACAGTTAAGGCTCTCTCTTTATACAGTAAATCAGGATAGTACAAAAAGTAAACGGAAACCTTTCTTTCTATTCTAAAAATACATCCACAACCAGGAGATGCCGGGTTTAACCTACAGTAGGGATTATCTGTACAGGAGTTTCCTAAAAAATAAAAGAATGGCAAGCTCTTCCTGACAAAAAATGTTGACACAAGCCAGGTGTTTGACTATAGTCCCTAGCATCTTGAGACACCTCTTAACCACGTCTAATTATCATAATAAAATTAAAACATAAATAATATAAATGGCATAAAACACCCCAATATTGTAAATGCACTGTATACTGATACAATTCCTTGTTTAATATTTTAAATGATGAGACACTGCTTTTCACTAAGCAGCTGGTTTTGCTGCACAAGATCATGGAAGTCCATGGTCTCCCTGTGTGAAAGTGAGGTCATTCTGAGGCTTAGAATTTCTACCAAACTGAACTCAGTCCTCTCAATGAGAGGTTTCATCACTTACAGTAAATAAAACCATACAAAAACTGAAAAATAGAAAAGAACCTGCTGTACCAACTCTTTGGGCAGATATAAAAGGAAGTATCAAGAGAGTGGACAGAAGTTTCTTTAGGAAAACTCCACAAAAAAGACTGTAACAATTACAGGGGTATCATGCTTTTATCTGTGACGGGGAAAGGCATAATTAGGATCATCCTAGAAAGCCTGTCAATAGATCCGGATAAGGAATTGAGAGACCAGCAAACAGGACTCAGACAGGACAGATCATGCTTTTGACCACATTGCTACACTGCTTGTCATTGTTGAACAGACCATAGAGAGAAATATATTCTCACATTTGTATATTCCCTGAAAGCCTTTGATCACCTTGATGAAAAAAAAAACTATAGAAACTCATGGCATACTATGGAATTTTGAAAAAGTTCATAATCATTGTTTAAAAGGTCCACCTACAGTCATCCTGCAGAGTTCACAATGGACACCACAGACAGCTTTACAGTGCCCAACAGTCCCTGTTACTCTTTATCTTGTGACCTAGACCATTCATTACTGTCAGTCTGCATTCAGAAGACTGTTATCACAGTGATCTATACCTGCAGAAATGAAATGTCTTCAGCTCCCATCTCTTGTTCTACAACTCTGACTGTGTCTGAAAGGGATGATATCTCTCTTGTAAGACTCTCAATCTTCTGCTCCATCATCTGTCTCTTCTCTTCCTCTTCCTCCTTCAGTGCAGCTATCCTGGCTGCCTCTTCATCTTGTAGAAACTGGAGAAGTTTCTCAAACTCCTCCTTTATCTGTCTCTCTGTCTGTAGGGCCTGTTTCTGGAATGGAAAATGCAATGGAAAAACATCTGAAACATATAAAATACATTCTATTTTTTTAAATAACTCAAACAGCTCGTGAATGTATTTTTTTGTGACTATATCCAATATGCTATGAGGAATCTTCACCTCATAGTTGTGTTTAACAATCTCTACTGTAACTTTCTGTAAAATAATACATACTATATCTGGTAATTTAACCTTGGCTAAGGAGGCAACTTCCTCCTTTATGTGACCATCTTCCTGTTGAGTCTGTGTCTAGAATGGAAAAGGTATAATACTCAGTAATAAAGCTGTATTATACAGTCATGATGAAGTTTCTTCACTCTTCAGAAATGCTGTACTAATTTGTATTTATCCTACTTGCCGTGTAGTCTTGACTTGTATCGTCACTTTTCCTTTAACACATTAATAAAACCAGTGACAAAAAATCCCACACTAAATCCAAAATAACTCAAAGAACTCCTTTTGAGTTCAGGTTCTTGGGAATATCTTTAACAGTCAAGCTATGAAGAATATTCACTTCATTGTTTTATTAACCTCTTCTGTGATTTCATTTTCTAATTTCTAACATCTTCTTCCAAATCAGAGTCGTGGGGGAGCTGGAGCCGATTCCAGTAAGGGATAGGAGCAAGGCAGGGCACCAGTCCATAGCAGGATACAAACATACACTCACATAAGGGAAGGGCTAATTCTCTCAGAAGCCAATTAACCTATTGGACTGTGGAGGAAACCCACGAGAGCATGGGGAGAACGTACAAAGTCCATGCACCCCAAATCAGGAATTGAACTCAGAAACCCAGCACAGCAAGGCTTAATGTTAACCACTGTGCCACCCAAAAAACAGCTTACTGTATAACAATTACAATTATATATTAAAAATTACACCTTAATATATAATGTTAAATAGTATGTCTTTAAAAAACACAAATAACACTAAACTAGCTATTTAACCTGGGTTAGTAACAATGTATTTTAGATATTTTAAATTCGTAATAAATATAAATTGCTTTATTTTTAAACCAGTAAACGTACCTTAATGTGTACTACAGTTTGGTCATATGTGTGTTTAACTTGATTAAAGGAATCCAGCTTCTTCTGCAGGGACTGCAGTGCAGCCTTAAGCCCCTCCTGGAATGAGATGATAGAGCTCACACTTTGCTCCAAGAATGACTGACAGCAGCTCCAAATAGAAAATTCCAGATAATAATGCACACACGGTTCACATTTTACTGGAGAAAGACACTGAGACTGTGTTCACATATAACTGCAAGGATTGGATCTTTTCATTGATTTAAACTAGTTTTCACATTTTTTATTTAATACAATGTAAAATGATTGATATGATTTAATTAATTGCATTTAAATACAATTAAATAATTGTTATGTTCATCATCATTGTATTTTAGGAATAAACAGTGACTTCAAATTAGCTGTTTGTGTTCCTGTTCATCACAGAGTGTCCCCTAAACAGCAGGACCTAACACCTCTGGAATTAAACACTCTGAACAGAACACTGCAGCTCTCTGTGTCTTTTCCCTTTTCAGTACTGTCCAGTACTGGTCA
The DNA here is from genome assembly GCF_059453375.1 of Lepisosteus platostomus. NCBI lineage: Eukaryota > Metazoa > Chordata > Actinopteri > Semionotiformes > Lepisosteidae > Lepisosteus > Lepisosteus platostomus. The sequence continues at coordinate 18,771,591 of NC_142623.1, forward strand.
CTACAAAACAATCAAGTTGCTGAATACTGTTCTTTATAATATATTTATAATAATTCCAACATGATAGGAAAAATTGTAAAACATGCAAATGCAAAAGTACAGTATTCCTAAAACAATAAATTTTAAGTTGAGGTATTATATACCTTTAATAATATAGTACCTGCAATTTAATTTAGATACCAGTACCAGAATTCATCATATAAATCATAGTTTTGTGACATAGGTCTTATTTTTCCCATTGTGAAGATGGACAGTGTTTTTGCAATGTTGATATTGAAGACAAGACGCACAGTAAAAGTCAGTATTTAAAATATAACAATATATATTTTCACGTCAGTGAAAAAGCAAGGAACAAGGATTTTTCTAATCACACTCTTTAAGATTTAAATTCCCTTTTAACAAAAGTTATAAAGTTAGCTAAATACACTGACAATAACCTTGTTTTCAATATTAAAGTTTGTAATTAAATTATTTCCAAACCTTATACTTCTGAGATGTCTCCTGCACTGGGCGAAATTTGTGGTTTTCATGTTTTTTTAAAGTTACACAATCAACACAGACAGGCTCTTCATCATTCAAACAGAAGAGCTTGAGTTTCTCCCTGTGTAGACTGCAGAGCACTTCAGACCCCACTGGAGGTCTCTGACTCCTCTCATCTAAGAACCTCACACACAGATTCTTTAGAGCCAGGTTGTTTGGAGGGTTTTCTCTTGAAGATCTTCTCCTGCAGGTTGGACATTCCTGAGATCCCTTCTGCTCCCAGTACTGCTGCATACAGGCTTTACAGAAGCTGTGGCTACATGTCAAGACAACAGGATCCATGAAGATTTCACAACACACAGGACAGGAGAGCTCCTCTTCCAGGACTGAAGATCTTGCTGCCATTTGTTCACAAAGTTACAAATCTTGTAAGTCTTGTTTTCAGAAATAATTTCTGATCACAGCTTGAAATGTTCTTTCACTTTCACCTAATGCTTTTAATACCGCTGGTGAAATCACCTTCTTGTGAAAGTAAAGCTGTCATTGCTTTTCTCTAGTAATTGCATGTGTACATTGTTGTTATTGTATTTTTTTATTTTAAAGGTTAGCATGTTTCAGTACTTTCACATCATGACACATGCGTTCTTAATGAATATAAGGAAGTAAATACTATCGGTTCACCCCTCCTGTTCATACTGGAATGTCAGGTCTTCCCAGTTATCTGTGTTCACAGTTACATGTTCCTTTAGGGGGCAGCATCTTTACAACACAATGTCATTCAAAAGCTCTTTATTTAAAAATATATATTTTGAACCTCAAAACGTCCTTATTTGGATGGTCCTGCTAAATGGAACAAATTTACAACTTTTTCTGCATTTATGATAAAAGATGTTTTATGTGGGAAACTGACAAAATAATTTTAAATGAATAAGTAAATGTTAATATCATTGAAAAAAAAATGAACTGGAGGAACGTAATATTTTAGCTATTGAGCTTTCTTCAATTGTTGCTCTATGAAGGCCAAAATGTTATGCTCTTTTGCTTTACTTTTCAGTGTGGAATTAATTTCTATTTAATCCTTTAGAACCAACACATACTGATGTAGCTTGAACATCAAAATATATTTAACTTACACATTCTTATTAACTTGTTTTAAACCAAACCATAGGCAAGTAATACCAAGAAAACACAATGTTTTGGTTGTGGAGCCTTTTTCGGATGTGTTTATTCGGCGTTTCCTTTCTTCTCTTTTCAGTATGGAATAAATCTTTACTTGTTCCTTTGCTGCCTAAAAGAGTTTTATATTCTTCTGCAGGAGCTTCAGTGCAGCCTTGAGCTTCTCCTAGAATAATATGATATGGTTTACATGCTTGAACTACTGAGAGCAGATCTCACTGCCCACACAGATAATACAAGTGAGCACCTGAACAGGTAGACAGGAACCAGAGATCACACTTTACTGGATAAATACACTGCATCTCTGTTTACTTATCACTGCAGGGATTAGATTTTTTGATTGGTTTAAAACTATTTTTGGAAACAAATTCACATAAAGAAAAAATAATTTAAGAATGATAAATATATAAAAAACACTACTATATTATACTGTTATAAACTGTCATTACATTATCAAACAGTCAACATTATTTTTAAACATTATTTTTTTTTAAATAAAGGTAGGATCCTGTGGAATAAATTGTATCAATCAAATCTGGTGAATTTCCTTAAATACGACAGGAGAAGCCATTAACTTAAAGAGTTTCTCCTTAACTGCAGAACCTGACAAATTTGGAAATAAATACTCCAGCACAATGCTGCAACTGTCTGTGTCCCCTCCCTGTCAGAACCCTCTGAGAAACATTTTTTGAGAAATAACATTATTACTGTACTTGGCTACAAGATAATTCCTGCAAGATAGAAAAAAAAACATGAAAGTGCAAAAGTATTGCCAATTACAGTTTTGTTTTGAGGTATTATACATATTAATACCAAATTATAGAAAATGAATAATACCAGCATCTTAATTTTGATACCAGTACAAAAATGATGATTTTATCATTGTTATGTGTTTTGAGGTCTTGTCTTACCCCTTAAGGAAGGTGCATAGTGTCTTATTGTACATGTTAATATTACAGGCATGACATTTACATAAAATAAATCTATTAGTGCCAATTAGTAAAATAATATATTAGTGTCAGAGAGGAAGCAAGGAACACAATGTGTCCTTTCACAATGTGTGAAAATTGTTTTTAAACCGTATGCTTCTCTGCTGCCTACAGAAAACATTTATGGTTTTCTGAAGTTACACAATCAACACAGAAAGGTTTTTTCAACATCCAAAAAGAAGAGCTTGTCCCTCTGCAGACCGCAGATCTCTTTAGACCGTGCTAAAGGTCTCTGACTCCTCTCCTGTAAGAAGGTTTCAGATTCTTTAGAGATAGATTAATGGGAGGCTGACCCTTAGACATCCCCCTGCCAACTGAACATTCTCAAGAGCACTTCTATTTCCAGTACTACTATGTACAGTTTTTACAGAGGTTTTGGCTACATATCAGGACACGGGATCCTTGAAGATCTCACAGCACAACGACAGAAGATCTTACTGTCATTTCTTCACAGTTCCAGCCTTACTTATCTTTCAATCTGCCTTTTTTAGCATTATCAGCTTGTCACAGCTTCACAAATACTTTTAGATTGGTTTTATGTGCTCTGGTTATAAGACTTAGAAATATTTTTTACACAAAAGAGATGAATTTTATCCACAAAAAAATCAATAAAACCTTAAACTGCATCCAATGGTCACATTGTCTGTCTCTCAATTTCTCTCATTAACAAATGATTCAGTCGGACAACATTTCTGACAACATTTGGGTTTTTTCTAAACAAAGAAAACTGTTACTGGAAATGAATCACAATGTTGTCAAACCTGCTGCTCCTCTGCAATGATTGGATGAGTGAAAAAGTGTAAATGAACTAGAAGGTTCACATTTCTGATCGCTCATTTAGTTTTCTCATAATCTTGCAATTCTGCACCCATTAAGATATTTTTTAATACAATAACCTTCATTATAATTAACTTCGGGCTTCATAGATAAGAATAAATAAGAATTTTGTCTGTAAAGAACTGCACTTTGCTTGCAGTAATGATAAAATGCAGAAATAAGAAAAGGAAGTAAAAATAAATACTACATACAGTAGTTTAAAATTCAGGAATATCGATGGTGCCCTACAGGGGTACAGTAGGTCAATTACCTACAGTACTTTTGGTGTAGTTTGTGTTTCATATTATTTAGTGGATTATATACAATATACTGCATTTGCAACACGAAATAAAGAGCTTTTATATTTTTGATAAAAAGCACAAGAAAAAAAATGTCATTGACTGTGTTCATTGTAATTGATAAAAAAGTCAAAAGATCCAAAAAGCACACATATACAGTATATATAGCATATATATTTTTCTCATTTAAGTGTGTTTTTAGGCAGAAAAAAAAGTGTCATTTGTGACATAATGGACATTCAATAATGGCCAATAATGGATCCCCTTCCACCCTTTAGTCCATTAAACTGAGTGTTTACTGTATTATACTTTTGCTAATTAAAATAACTTGCTATTACACTAACCTAACTTTTAGGAAATGGAACAATGTAGTGTCGTATTTATATTTGTTGTAGTAGATGGTACAGTTAATTTGAACAAGTGTAAGACCCACTACATGTAACAATTGCCCTAGATTACTTCTTAGATGTGTGTGAGGATTGTGCAGCTGCCCTGGAATAGCTCCAGAGTGACCCCCGGGGATTACAGTGTGTTCTCAGTGCAGGATGATCACTATAGCCTGCAGTCTGTCAGTATGAATCCAGACTGGACCTCTGCTTCTCTGTGGCTCTCCCAGTGTTGGAGCAGAACTGGCTGAGCTGCTGGGACTGGACAGGACTGAGGCTGATTGCAAGTCCTCAGCTCTCTCGTACCACACCAGTGACCTGGAAGAGAGTAAAGGAATGAGTGTCCTTTCCAGTACTCATGTTGCATTTAAATTTCAGGACAATCAAGTTAAAATATGTATGTTAGAGTATGTCCCTGATATTTCTCTCTACTGTCAGGGGCTTTTTTAATCTCTAGGCTGGTGTACTGTAGTTGCCTTGCAAATTCTGGAGACTGCTGCACTGCATCTTCTCAAGTTTTGCTGCTTTAAAGCTTTCTGTCATGTCACTTATGAAGATTTTTCTTATTGGACCAAAATTTTAATTTTTGGCTTCAATGGTAAGCATTTTGTTTGGCACAAGCATCACAGTGAATATCATCCTGAGGACACTATCCCTGCTGTGCTATTGGGATGTTTCACAGCATCAGGGCCTGGAAGAATGGATGCAACAAAGTCCAGAAAACTTCCTGGAGGAAACCTGCTGCAGTCTGCAAGAGGTATGGGACTTAGGAAAAGATTCATCTTTAAGTTGGACAATGACTCCAAACATAGCCAAAGCCCGACAGGAGTGGTTTAAAAATGTTAAATGTTCTAGAGTGGCACAGTCAAAGCCAAGACTTCAATCCCATCCAACTAATGGGAGTTTGAGCAGTTTTGCAAAAAAAAAAAGAATTGGGCACAAATTGTATCCCAAAGTGCAAAGCTGGTAGAAACTTATCAAAGAAAGCTATTTTTTATTGTAATTTTTGACAAACCAGCCTCTACGAATATAGACTGAAAAGAATGAATACTTAAGTTATTTTCCATTTCATATGTATAATAAATTTAGGAGGATCTGTAGATTTTTTTTTACTTTGACACTTCAATAGTGTTTTCTGTCAATCAGTAGTAAAAACTCACAGTTAAATCCATTTTCATTCCAAATTGAAATACAATAAAATAAAAAAGTCCAAAGGGGGTGAATGCTTTTCATAACCACTGTATCTATAAATATAACTGGTTGTGTTTAGACATGTGACATGTGACAATAACATACAGAATATAAATACAGCAGCTGAATGCACAACATACAATACAAATTATTAAAATAAAGGACCACGATAGACAGTACACAATACAGAACATCACAATTCACTCTATAATCATATATGCAACAAAAATGACCTGCAATGTAAACATAGACAAATAGAAGAATGTTAACATGGACAAATCAGTGCAATTTAAACGTGATAAAGGTCATAAAGCACAATACTAACTACAATCTCTGATGTGCCTCAATGATGAGATGGTCTGTGTTGATGTGGCATTTTGGAGAGCTACAGATATACTAGGTGCCCAGGAATTTTAATGAGTTGTATGGCTCTTTGTTGAACATTGATGGAGATGGGGGATTTGAGATCCTGTGAGTGGCTGAAGTCCACAATGACCTCAAAGGTTTTGGATGTGTTAAGTTGTAGGTCATTGGTACAGTAGCACACCAAGCCGATATTGTGCTTCATTGTTTTCAGTGATGAGCCCGATGATAGTGGTGTCATCTGTGTATCTGAGGACTTTGACAATACTGTGCTGTGATGTGAAGCTGTTTATGAACAAGGAGAAAAGAAGTGGGGAGAGTACACAGCCTTGCGGCGCGCCTGTGTTGATGGTCAGAGGTAAACTTATTCACCTTGACTGACTGACGTCTGCATTGCAGGAAATCCAGCAGCCAGTAGCACATGGCTGAGTTGATGCCCATATCTATTCGTTTATTGAAATGTTTAATAGGGTTAATAGTATTGAAAGTAGAGCTGAAGTCTATAAACAGAATGCATAGGTGTGTGGTGTCTCCAGGTGTTGTAGTATATATAGAGGGCCAGGTTCATGGCATCTTCCACAGACCTATTGACGCCCTAGGCAAATTGGAGTGGGTCCAACCGTGAGGAAGTGCAGGACTTAAGGTGGGCCAATGGAGTTGTTGAAAATAGCTGTATACACCGGAGCCAGGTGAGAGGCACACAACACAGTTAATTGTATTCTCTTATATTGTTTCATATTTCACTGGTAATGTCAGAGTATGAATAACTATTTTACATTTTACTTTTTGACAATATGAACCACTCGTGGAAGTCAATGCTCTGTTAATTGAGATCTTCCCTTTTCTCTGCTTTGGCAAATTCTTTTTGAATAAAAGTTCAATTGAGGTTCTTATTGGATTTTTACCAAATTATTTATATAATGTTTACTACAAGGAAGGGATTTTATAAATTTATATGAAATAATGCAGGGCACGTAAAGTCCATATTTTGTTATGCGTTTCTTTAGCTGTGCTATATCAACAGTATGTCACACTGATAGGTAAAGTCCACACCAGAACATAATGTGGTTCATGTGCTCCAGACCTCTTGGTTAGCAAAGAATTAAGTGGACTGAGAGAATGTGACTCTCTCTTCTAAACAGAGCTGGGTGGACTGTAGCTACTTGGGCCAATTACCTTGCTCAACACAGCCCAGTTAACATGTTTACAGCTAATCATGTGTCTCAAGTGACATTTCGTAGATCTTTGAGTGATCCTGTAATTGCTTTTCCTACAATCAGACTCAGACAACAATACATACCCTAAGGGCTTGTCAGATCTGTATGTAGCTCTTGAAGGCACAAGTCAATGTGGACTTCCTTCTTTCGGGGGAAGAGACTGAGGAAGATAAATGGGATTAGCAGATGAAGCTCATGAGAAATCAGCTACAGCAGTGTTCAGCGTTTTGGACTAAGATTTTTACAGTGATGTAAGGTAGTATATCCAGGAACTGGAATCCTGTTAGAAATGTGTCCCCTGACATGGAGTTACACTGAATATTCACTTTTATCTCACTTCAGAGGGTAGATAAAATACCAATTGAATTCTCACACTGAGCTGGTGGGTTACAGACACACTACACTCTTAGATCAGCTTTGAAAACACAGGAACACAGACACAATTCCTAATGTTTTATAGTCTCTTTCTTTTTAATAAATGACAATACCATTACACTCTCTGTGCATTCTTTATCTCAGAAAGGATCAAATTCATCCAGTTCAGTTTATCGCAGCATGTGATTAATCAAAATAATGGAGCAGTCTGAAAACTCTTTAATATTAAACTGTGATATGCAACACTGTTCACTCGGTGACTTGTTCTGTATCACATCTCAGTGAAAATGACTAGGTATCCTTTGGTAATTAAGAAACAAGATCATACAATTAGGATGGCACAGTGGTACAGTGGTTAGTGTTAAGGATTATGACCCCTAAATGCAGAATCATTTGAGCTTTTCTAGCTCATTACACCACCTAGCCATTTTAAGGATGCTCAGACCTTTTTTTCCCCAGCAACAGATTATTTTTATTTTCCATAACCACTGGTGCACCAACAATCTAGACAAGATAATAGCGTCCCAATTATTTCATCACACAGCAACCATAACATAAACTAAAAAGGGACACAAACTCACAAACCATATGAAGAACCCCATTCACCCAGGTTACCAAGCAAAATGTCCCAAAAGAGCAGTCTAGCAGTGATGTTTAGAAAACTGCAGCTCTGATCAGTAACCTGACCTGACATTCCTCCTTCCACCATAGAGAAGACATTTATCTGTAGTCAGTCCTGGCCAGCCTGAACAATGTGGTCTGTCATGCTCTTCTCACTTAATTGATTTCTCTGAGTCCATGTCAGGTAGGGAGGAAAATGATCATGGAGCCTTCCTCGGCTGCTCACTGTAAAGTTCCTGGTGTCTGAGCCCTCTCCTGGGTCCACCTCTGCAATCTTTGTCCCCACTCAAATGCTCTGCTGAAACTTCTTTTCTGGAGCTTACAATAAGAAAACTCCAAAAGTCTGTAATAAAGCCAATCCGCGATGTATCCTTATCCACTATCCGCAATCCAAAAACCATAAACCTTTTCCCCTTTCAGTAGTCCGTTATTCTTTAGTCCGATCTTTAACAAAAACCTCTGTCCTCTCTCTTCCTCCAAACTGCATTCACCTCATCGGCTTCCGCCCTGTTCACTGCCTCCGGGGCACTTTTGGTTCCTGATGCGGCTCAGCTGTGTCTCATTGTTTCTCAGGGTAGACCCTTTCCATATACGGGTCAGCTGATTCTTTTTGGCAGCCATTTTGCTTAGGTCCATATCTAGTATTTTAAGTAGGTCATTCCGAAAATATCTGTTATGAATGACCCTTTCCCTGGTCATCTTACAACACATTTCACTCTGTGACATTAACATTGCTTCCTCTCAGCACTGGGGACCTGGGTTTAATTCTTAGGGGTGCTATCTGCATGGAATTTGTATGTTCACCCCATGCTCACATGGGTTTCTTCCCACAGTCCAAAGACATACTGTACTAGTAGGTTTATTTATCTTCAAGGAACATTTGCCTTGGTGTGAGTATATGTCTGTGTTTGTGTCTGTGTGCCCTGTGATATACAGTACTGGCATCCCATCCAGGGTGTTTCTTTTCTTGTGGTAAAGCAATACGGCAGGGATGTTATTTTTAAATTTACCACTGAAACTGAAACAAATTCAGATAAATATCTGCACATATTGTAGATTATCTCACCACAATGAACAATTCGCATTCATTCCACAAAGTCTTACAATAAAGAAGGGACAATTCTAAAGCACCTCTAATGACCAGTCCTGTGTCTGAGTTTGTCTCCTTCTGCTGTCCTGTTGGGGGACACCTGATACTGGAACCTGAGAAACATGACACAGGAAACCCATTGAAACTTTTTTTCTCCAGCTCTGCCTTGATATTCCCTTTCAAAACACTGTGTTGCTACCTACTATGACAGATACCTTCACTGGACAGATTCTCAAAGGATTAGGGTCAGTGGCACCAGGCCAGAAAATTGGAAACATCTTTTCAGTAAATGTGTGTTTAAAAGTGTAGATGTGAGTCCTATGTCTAGCGTCAGAGAATGACACCATCCCCTCGTCATAATCCAGCTGCACTCCACACAGCCGTAGAGCCCAAACCCCTCCCTCTGGGCTCAGAGTGAATAATCTCTTCCTGCTAATGGATCGATTGGCCAAACCCAAGACCCAAAAAGTTTTTTCTCCCACCTCCACATCCCAGCAATGTCTACTTGACGTGAATCCCTCAGAGCCCAGCACACAGAAATGTTGATCAAACCTATCTGGGTTGTCAGGAAGCTGCTGTGGTCTCTCAGCTCTGCCTTTCACACTGGTTAGATCCTCAGACAGTAAGAGGTGGGGCTCTGCTGTGTTGGGATCCAGAGTCACAGGAGCTGATACGTAAAGAAAAAAACATGAAAATCACCTGACCTACTGAAAGACATATTTTTATAAATAAATATTTTAATTAAAAATCCTTTTTTAACCTTAAGTAGCTAAAACAATACAAAGGTCAAAGAAATGTATTAAATATGTTTGGGAAAAAATGCATAGTCAGGAATAGCTATAACAAATAATAACATAATAAAAAATTACCTCAATGCAAAAACAATCAACAGTTACACGTTTTAAAATGAGAAGAGAGAATACTTGAAAATGAATGTATTAAATTGTATCAAGTTTAAGATAACTGTGGATTTACTGCCTTCAGTTGGGAAATCCAAACACTACTAATGAAATAAAAAGTTAAACATTTTAAAAAGACAAAATAGTTGTATTTGAAAACAAATAAACATAAACATAATATTAATAAAGCCTTGTAACTCTTATAATACACATTTCTGTTAGTGAAAGTAGGAGAACAGCAACTAAAGAGACAGGAAGCTACAGACACACTGTCTGGAGAGGATCAGCAGGACAAACTGGCCATGTAGTGATACCTGTAGAGCAAACTGGAGGAGATCAGTCACTTCACTACAGGGCAATTACACAGACTGCCACATTCTCACTGCTTTTATCTGATTGACTCTACAAATCTCATTATTCCTTCTGCACTGTGAAAACCTGTAAATCCCTCCCCCTTGTGATCCCTGCCCCCCAGTACTCACTGTACTGAACAATCCCCAGCATCTTCTCCCAGAGTCTGTACTTCAGAGAGCCCAGGTGCTTGGCAACATCTATCAGTGCTCCTGAAACCTCCTCTGGATCCTGCAGTGTGAGCTGGGCTCTGCAATAATATTCAGGAGTCAGTGTTCGGACTCAGTACAATAAGAAAGAGGAAAACAGGATGAGTTCACATACCTGCTCCTGCTCTTTGTGTCCTTGTAGCTCTGAAAAACAACAACAATGTGACAAATTAGTAAGTATTAATAGAATCTAACAAATACTTATGTATTCTAAAGAACATAGCAATTCAGTTCTATCATTGTGATCACTGACCATGAACATCACAGCTGAAGACAAATTGAGATCAGACTCCATATTTGCATGAAGTGTGATGGAAACATGTAAGGAGATATTTTTATAAAAAAAACACATACTGTAGATATTATTGAAAATCTACATAATGTAACACAAACAAATTAATTGTTAATATTTCAGATATAATGCAGAACAGTATTAAACTGCACATACAAAATCTTAAAAATATAATAAAAAAGAATCACAATATAATTCTCTTTGTCTTATTATTTGAAATTCACTCCTTTCAATGAAGAGACATCTATTGTGCACTAGCTGTCACCAGTATTGTCAACTCTGGAGGATTCCCTGGCATTTCTTCAATGAAAGTGAGGTCAGGTTGGGCAATTTGGTCATATTTGTGTTAGATTTGTTCTACTGAAGAGAACGTAGCTACTGTATATCTGGGAGATAACTTGTCAACCTTGGAGACTCCAGGAGAATTCAGGAGATCCCTAGTTGCCAGCAGATCTGATTCCTCAATGTTACAGCACAGCACAGTGCACATTGCAGCTATCAGTGTGTGAATGTGGCCATTACTGTCAGTCTGCATTCAGAGGACTGTGGTCATAGTCATCTCTACCTGCAGAAATGAAATCTCATCAGCTTCCATCTCCTGTTCAATGGCTCTGATTATGTCTGACAGGCATGACATCAATCTTGTAAGATTCTCAATTTTCTCCTTCATCTTCCAAGTCTTCTGTTCCTCTTTCTCCCTCAGTGCAGCTATCCTGGCTGCCTCTTCATCTCGTAGAAACTGGTGAAGTTTCTCAAACTTCTCCTTTACCTGCCTCTCAACTGTTTGGGCCTGAAACTGGAATGAAGAGTGTTAATTTCTGGTTGAATTGCATTATTCTGTGTTTGGGGAGATTTTGGGGTGGCTTTCTCTCTCTTACAAAATCACAAATTTACTGTTTTCAAAATCAGCTGTTGGTAATAACAAGCATGATGATAAAGATTGCTTTATAAATTACCTTTTGATACATGCACTGTATGATTCCAAATAGGAATACAGGAAAATTGCAGGGAAATAAGAATATATTGTATATATTCTGTAATCATAGGAATAGATATATACTGTGATTACAGGAATATCTTGTAGAAACACTTCTCATTGCATTTTTTGTAGTTGATTTATTTGTAAATGCAGAACTGTTCTTCATCTGATTATTCATCTGATTATCTGAATCTACTCCGATATTTTTAAAACAAGATTACCTTTATGTGCTCTGCAGTTTGGTCATATTTCTGTTTCACTTTATTAAAGTCTTTCAGCTTCTTCTGCAAGAACTTCAGTGCAGCCTTGAGCTTCTTCTGGAATGAAAAAAGACTTTAATGCAGAAACAGACTGACAACCGTCACTACTGCCAACAGAGAAGGGAAGTATCTGATGATGGAAGAGTTTCATCACAGACAATATGTAGTACAGGGTTTCACCAGTCAACCCCATTGCAGTACTGGGAAAGTATAGCAGTTTTGTGGAATTATAGCACCCCACTGTTAGAAGTCCTGCTGTACTGTGTTAGATCATTACTTGATGATGAATTTCCTAACAGTTGTACTGTGTTTCTATTTCACTGAGGTCTTAATTGTTTAACTGCAGCCTTAAGTCATTTAAATTGAAACAGCATGTAAAAATTGGCTGACATTATTGTGAAAGTACAGTATTTTGTTGTTAAAGCAGAAAACATATAAAGAATGCTTTTTTAAATTTAAAACCTTTACGCACTATGACAGTGTCCCAGTGTTTAATCCTTTCTTGTCTGTTCTTGTTACAAACATGATTTTCCTAGACAGTAGAACTTTTAAACAGAAATCAGAGAGTCTGGCCTAGCAATTTACATTGAAACTGTGGTTAAACTATAAAATGTAAAAATCCTTTTATTTTGTTTTAATTATATTTTTGTGTTCAATATGGATTTATAATCTATAGTGCCTCTATTGTCTCTTGCTCAAACTATGGAATGAACTATACAGAAATTAATCTTAATTGGTTGTTCAAAGAAGTCACTTGGTGTAATAAATGAAAATGTAAATAAACATGTACTATAAATGTTTTGCACATTTAAATAAGGAATTATTGCAGTTCTTTTCACTTCAACTGCAGTTCAGTTCCTTGTCAAACGAAGAGGATATTTCACAATTTTATAAAAAATTTATATAATAAAGTCAGTTCCTATCACTTGCTATATTAGTTTTGTACACACACATTTAATTACAGTCTTAATCAAAACAGAACATGTTTACAAACTGTCAAAAAATGTAACACATTAGAATTTGCTTTCTAAGCTAAGGTGTAAACTTTCTAAAGCTTATTTAGACTATATTTTCTCACCTTACAATCCACCACAGCCTCCTCCAAAGGACAGAACTCATGGTTTTTGTGTTTTATTGAAGTCTGACAAACAACACAGACAGGCTCTTCATCATTCAAACAGAAGAGCTTGAGTTTCTCCCTGTGCAGACTGCAGAGCTCTTCAGAGCCTACTGGAGGTCTCCGACTCCTCTCCTGTAAGAAGGCCTCACACAGATTCTTTAGAGCCAGGTTGATTGGAGGGTTGTCTCTTGAAGATCTTCTTCTGCTCCCAGTACTGCCGCAGACAGGCTTTACAGAAGCTGTGGCTACATGTCAAGACAACAGGATCCGTGAAGATTTCATAGCACACAGGACAGGAGAGCTCTTCTTCCAGGACTGAAGATCTTGCTGCCATTTCTTCAGAGTAACGGGCATCTTGTTCTCAGTAATGTCTTCTGATCACAGCTTGAAATATACTTTCACTTTCACTTAGTGCTTTTATAAGTTGTGTTGAAATCACCTTCCAGTAAAATTACAGCTATAATTGATGTTCTTTATTTAATGTCTTTATTGTTGTTTGTTTTTAGTTACATATTTCAGCACAGAAACACATCACTAATTCAGATTATGTATTATATAATTTGTGTTTATGACGTTCACATCCTGAAAAGTTCCACTTTCACTTTAATTTAGTGCTTTAAAAAGTTTTGGTGAGTTCACTGTCCTGTGAAAATGCAGCATTAATTGCATTTATTTACTTATTGTGAGAGTTACATTTTTGTATTTTTAAAGAGTGCCATAATTCAGTACAGATCATCATTAATATAGATTCATAGGCGGTGTCCCTATGCCGGAAAACCCTTCTTTCAACTCCGTACTTCTGTGACGTAGAGCAAGTGTGGACTTAAAGTGCGCGAACATTCGAAGTTGCATCGTTATAAAAAGGTACTCCATCGCATGACATCAATGTCACGACCACCGCCGCACGAGTTAACACACCTGCAATTGTTCTAACGTGCGGCACGCTGGGTTATTTATACCATTCTAACCTGCTTCCCATTTCTCGGTATTGAGAAAACTCAAACCTAGCGGTTCTCTACTACTTTTTTTTTTTTTTACCTTCCTGGAATTTTGGAAAACACCTTTTTGCCTTCGGAATACGGATCTCGCTTTGCCCCTCGGATTGTTTGCTATCAGTGTCTATACCGGATTTCGACCTACCTTACACCTTCTGACTACGATTCAGCTCCTAGTTTCGGTTTGTTCGCTTACTTCCCTCCCTACGACTCCTGCATCTGCATTGGATCTTTTTCGCCTCTTCAGAGCAGCGTGATAATCACTCATTGATTGTAGCTCACGGTCAAAATGCTTCCTGCTGTTACTGCTTTTGCGCTGCTTTTTTTTCGGTGTTTAAGTGCACATCGGAAGAGGTTTATTTATTTTTTTAATGAAATTTTCATAGGAACTGGGTAATACCCGGAATGGTGGAGCGCCGGAACGCAGACTATAACTTCACAGGTTTATTTTCTTATGCTGCTCTATCTTTACACATTTCTTAACTGTTTCATATAAAGAATCAAAACATTGATTAATATAGATCTTAAATTTCCGAGGGCTTTGACCCAGTATTTAAAATAAACGGCACAAAATTTTACCTTTTTCCTGATTATGTACAGGTGCAATTAATTGAAATATAATAGTTTTGGCTTGGGGCACAATTCCAGGAAAAGAGAATATCCTCTCAAAGTACCCTCCTCTTCATTCATTTACTGTTTTTGTGCCACAGGTCCAGGGACTTTGCCCTAGTAATTTTATACAGTGTGTAATTTCACGCTTTTCTGATGGGTACAGTTTTATGTTACAGTATGTTGACACACAGTGCCAGTTTGTGTTTATGACATTGCTTGTGTTTTTGTTACTGTATTATGGTACTAAGGTGACTTGGCAGATTGTTCAGTTCAATGAGATACAGAATAAAGAGCAGATTTGTCTGTGAAAGCTGTTTGTCTCAGTCCTTGGTTTCACATGGCATTAACGGTGTAATTGAAATCAAGGCTGCCCTTCAAACCTGTTTGGTTCCCTTTTCGGGAGGCCCGCCATTCAGTTTCTCCTGTACCTCAAGCTCCTTTTTTGCCACCGACAGACTATTTAGCAGCCTCTTTTCAGCAGGGATGAAGTTAGCCAGTTTCTTAGGACTGACACCTCCCCATTTCCTTTCTCTTTACTGACAGGGCTGGGCTGATAAATCCCCACGGGCCAGTAATTATTCCATTAGCATTTCCTTTCACTTTTTGCTCTCTGTCCATCCCAGAGCACTCGCACCCTTCTCAGGCAGGTCTCTTCAGATGTTGCACCACTCTCCAGTCTGTTTGGGGAGTCTGATCCTCTACATATCCTCCCCGTTGTCCTTCTCCACTTACTGCCGGATTATACCATCTGCATAGAGTCCTGAACTATGCTTCACGGGAGCCTGGACCGGCTACTATTACAAGTAGAGGGCTCTATGAGAAAGTTCATCAAGGAAGCATTCCATTAATGTAATGCATTTTGAGTATCAATCTTTCACAAAGAACATCATTCAAGTCTTGTGAAAATGTAAATATACCATATTTTACAGTACTGTATGTTCTTCTCTCCACAACTGCTGCTGCATG
The DNA here is from genome assembly GCF_059453375.1 of Lepisosteus platostomus. Classification (NCBI taxonomy): domain Eukaryota; kingdom Metazoa; phylum Chordata; class Actinopteri; order Semionotiformes; family Lepisosteidae; genus Lepisosteus; species Lepisosteus platostomus. Next base: position 18,787,277 of record NC_142623.1, read on the forward strand.
TTCCAAAAACTCTAAGAAGTCACATTCCACTTCTCTTACAGTAAATACTATTTAAGTAAGTACACTATTTACTTAGACTTGCTGTCAGTCTAGTGTACTAAGTACACTATTTAAGTACAGTAAATACTATATTCCCATAGGGAAATTGATTAATTTCCCTATGGGATCAATAAAGTCTTATCTTACTATCTTGTGTCATTTAAATACTATGTATAATATTGTAATCATTGCTGTCAATAAACAAGACGTTTACAGATGAAGGGAGGTTGTCTGGCCCATTTCATGCTCATTTCATAGTTGACAGCTTAATGATCTGCAGAGACTTGACATTGTAGAGAACTGTATGGTGACTTTGGAGTTTTAAACTCAAAGACCACAGACATACAATGCAAGACTGACTCTGATTATTATAGTAAAAATACAATTGTTAGAAATTAATACTTTGTTTCAGAATTTTGATAGACCAGACATTCTCCATAAACATGTAATTGTAAAACTGTAATTTTTTTTTCCAGAGCAAAATGTTTTTCTTCTTACATCCCGTTATAGTACATTTAATGGTAAGTAAATTCCCGAAATTAGTTTTGTCTTTTATTATAGTTGTTCAGCAGTATTGAAAAATAATGATTGCTTATCCTGATTTTGTGTGTAACATTCTATACAGCAGCATAGCTCTGACAATCTTCTACAATATGAGTCAACAGTAATCTTCCAGAACTCTAAAATCTCATTCATAAAAAATGAATTCTGGATACTGATACATTATATATCTTATCAGGTAGAAATAATTTAATCTTTATATTATTTTGTCTTTTCATTTGCATTCATTGGAATTTCCATTTGAAAGTTCAGAATAGATGACATTTGAGTATTTACTGCTACAGTCATTATAAAACAATTTTCCTGAGCATTAAGATAAAAAATAACATGAGAGCTTTTACCCAGACTAGATATTATCCCAAATTTCCCAGAGCCATATGGATGTGTCTTGTACACTTACTGGGACTTCAGAGTGTGTTAATCAAACTGTCACAACCATAAGTCCCTCCTCTTAAGGGTGCTCCAGCTCTTTCCCGTTTTGCTTGATTTTCCTGCACTTGACTCCTATCCAGCCCTTCCCTACAAAAGCCAGACGCTCCTACCATTCTGGGCTCAGCTTTGGAAGATGGATGCCCAGAAGCTCCCCTACCAGCGGGTCCAGGAGTGGCTCGATGGCATAGGCTTCACGACTGCGTCTTGAACATCTGGGTCCGGGGCTGGGAGAGCCTGGTCCCCTTACCCCTTTTTATTTCTCTGACCCTTCACCGGATCCCGCTCTGGTTTTTAAATGGAGTTTTTAATGAAAGTTCGGGAGGAATGAAATCAGCCGAGCTCATTCGACACAGCTGCCGCAATTCTCACTAATCCTGACGTAAGCAACCGGTCTCCATATATATCAAACTTCACCCTCTCCTCTTACTCGTTCGTTTTCTGCATGGTTCATTTTCGCCTAGCTCGAATCCGTGCTCCCTTTTCATGGATCTGCAAATTCGCTGCTCCGATGAAGACCTTTTCTGCAGCACAGGAGACTCTCCTACCCCTCTCGTCCAGTCCAGTCCAGTCCAGTCCAGTCCAGTCTTCCCCCCCCCCGCTCCCCTCACCTCCGTCTCATCGCCTCCTTCACCCGCCGTGCCACATCAGCGCCGTTCATCTCCCAGCCAGTCCTCACAAGATTCAACTCCTCGCTGAAGACTGCGTTCCGCCGTCGTAGTCCCTCTCTCATCACAAACCCAGCCTTCCCGTCCCTCCACGGCAAAGTCTCCAAATAACCCCCACTTCTCTCGAGGATGTCCCAGCCGCCGCGCTTCACGCACATCGGCTCCCCCTTCTCCTGGATCATCTCTCGCGATTTCCAACTGGACAGTAGCAAGCCTCCAGAGGATACTTCGAAAACATGGAGTCCGTTTTAAAAGAAACGCTTCTAAAAAGCTCTGTTTTCCCTGTACTTAACCGCAGTCTACACAAAGGAAACATCAGCTACATAGCTTCCTCCGGCGCCCTCTGATGACATCACCCGTGCCGCCGCCACTCATCCCAATGTGAGGACCCCGAGGCCGTCCGCGCCTCTGCCTGTCACGTCTTCTGTCGTGTCTTGTCCTGATATATCTGTGTCTGTGTCTCTTCCCCAACCAATCCATTCCTCTGCTGAACAACCGCACCTAGCCTCTTCCACCCAGCCTCCTTCCCTAAACTCCTTGCTGCCGGGTCTAAGGCCCCAGGCTCACGCCCCTCCCCAACCCCCTTCTCTGCTTAATCTAATTTCTGCACTCTCTTCTGTCTCTACCTCTGGCGTCCAACATGGCTCAAGCACCGCCAGCTTGGTGCCTTCGGCCCCGGTTTCTTTTCTTTCGGCCCCTGCTGTGGTCTCCACGGCCCAAAGGCCATCCAGTAAACGACCCCCAGCTCAGCCAGCAGGCGGCTCTTACCCTCCCCCACCCCCTGGCGTCCAAGACGACTCGGCAGCCTCCTCAATCCTTCATGCAGCCTTTGCCCCTGCTTCAATTCCTCCTCAACAGCCTTCGGCTTCCATATCCCAAGCCAATGAGCTTCAGGCCCTAGATCCATCTAACCCCTCCTACCACAATCTGCTTTCCGCTCTTCTTCCCTCCTCATCTTCTCCCATCCCTGGTGTCCAACACAGCATCAGTCATCCCATGCCTTCAGCCCTGGATTCCAATCTCCCCTTTACTTTTCTCACCGAACAGCCGTTCCTCTCCCAGCTCCTAACGCACTAAAGTTTTGTCCTCCTCCCATTCCCTTTTCACTCCGGCAGAAAATTCTACGAGGTGCGGACGTCAATCTAGCTCACCTTCTCTCTTCATCTACTTACAACTCCGATTCCAGAACAGTCTACTGAGGCTCGATTTCCGTTACTCTCAAATCTTCTGACCCTCACTCTGCTTCAGTCCTTCGAATTTCCGACTTCTCCTTGGTTTTCAGCATTTTTCGCGACATCATGTGCTCCGCCTTTCCTGAATGTCGTCAGGAACTCGACGATTACATGCACATCATCCTCGATCTATCTGTCCATTTCAAGGGCTCCCTGTTCTACGACTACCACAAGCAGTTCTCGGCCAAGGCCGCTGCCCGCCTACTCCAATGGAACCAGCGCACCTACTGGGGAATCCTCGACATTGAGCTTTACTGCCGCACTTTCGCCGGCATCAGAGCTCTTTCCTGCGACTTCTGTTCCTCTTGGACACATTCATCAAATCTTTGCCCAAATACAGTCCGCAAGCTCAACCCCTACTCTGCCCCTTCTCCCCCTCAGCATCAATTCTCCCGCCAGGTCTTCTTCAAACCTTCCCGGTCCAGAGACGTTCGCGGTCGCCCCATCGTGATGATCAGAGGTCAACAAATTTTCAACAACTTCAATTCCTCGACATGCACCTTTTCCCTTTGTCGCTTCCTCCACATTTGCAGCTTCCGTGGCGAAGCTCACGCTCGCTCTTCCTGCGCCCGCCGGCCTTTCCATGCTCACTCCACCTTCAGCATCCCAAAATGACTACTGGCTTCTCTGTCTACCCCAATCAATATCCCCGCTCTTGCTTCCGAACTGCTCCGTCACCCCGACCCCTCTTCCACCCACATCTTACTCGACGGCCTTTCCTTCGGATTCTCACCAGGCCTGTGCACACTTCCTTCTTCCCCCTTCTTTTGCAAAAATTTGCAATCTGCCACCGCCGATCCCCAGTCCGTTGATTCCTTGTTAGCATCTGAAGTCGAGAACGGTTTCATGATCGGCCCACTTGACTCTCCCCCATTCCCCGCATACCGCATCAATCCCATCGGTATAGCGGTCCGTAAGTATTCCAGTAAAAAACGCCTTATAATCGACTTGTCAGCCCCCCATAACTCTCGCGTGCCAAGTCTCAATAGCCTTATTCCCAGTTCAGACTTCTCCCTCCACTATGCCACAATCGACCATGCCATTTCTCTCATCAAAATCGCAGGTCCGGGCGCCTGGCTTGCTAAGGCCGACATCTCCAGTGCCTTTAAAGTTATGCCTCTCGACCCAGACTTCTGGCACCTTTTTGGAGTTCATTGGCAGAACAAGTTCTTCTTTGCAGTCCGCCTTACTTTCGGATGCAGGAGTAGCCCAAAAATTTTCGATGCCTTAGCCGAAGCTCTCTGCTGGATCCTCTTGAATAACTATAGGCTTCCTTTTCTCGTCCACCTTCTCGACGATTTCCTTACCATAGATTTTCCTCACGCCCCACCCGCAAGAGCCTCTTCCACACTTACTTCCGTTTTCGGACGGAAGCCACAGACAAAACAACCGGTCCCTCTCATATAATCCAATTCCTCGGGATCATCCTCAATTCCATCAATTTCTCCGCCTCCCTGCCTCGCGACAAGATCGACAGGATCCAGACGTATATCTCTACCTATTCTTCCGCCAAATCTTGCACAAAGAGGGAACTTCTCTCTCTGCTTGGCCACCTCAATTACGCCATGCGTGTCATTCATCTCCTACCTTCTCGACCTCACCTCTTCCGTGTCCTCTTCTTACCACCACGTAAGCCTTTCAGCCGACTGCAAATCCGAGCTCACGCTTTGGCAGCTTTTCTTGGCCAACTGGAATGGCAATACGATGACCTCCTCTCCGACGCCGAGGATATCGAGCTTTTCACAGACGCAGCCCCCTCAGTCGGTTTTGGAGGCTATTACAAAGGCCAGTGGTTTGCGGCCCCTTGGCCTCCTGAATTCTCTTCGATCCCTCTCGCCGACCAGTCATCGGCCTTGTTTGAAATATTTCCAATCGTCGTTGCAGCTTCTCTTTGGGGCCACAATTGGAAACAAAAATCCGTCCTTATCCATTCGGACAACTATACAGTAGTCCATATAATCAACAAAGGAAGGTCTTCATCCCGATCTATCATGAAATTTCTCCGCCGCCTTAAATGGATTTCTCTCACACATCAATTCGTCCTCGTAGCTGCTCACATTCCAGGTCACCTTAATGAGATAGCTGACTCTCTCTCTCGCTTTCAATTTCAGAAATTCAGGAACTTGGCACCAGATGCAAGACCGAACCTATGCACAGTACCTCCCTATTCGGAACTCACGTTCCTCTGAATCATCCTTTCCATCACTACGTCCACCTGGCCCAGCAAACTTTTCTCTTAGGGATTGCCCCTCAAACTCTCAACTCTTACTGGACTGCTTGGAAGGGCTTCCAATCCTTCCACCTCTCCACGAACATAAAATTCCCTTCTTTCGATATTCTCACTGTATCATCCTTCGTTTGCTATTGCGCCATCCACTTCTTCCATAAACTCCTTTTCGGCACGACCTGTCCCTCCCTTATCCACCCTCAAATTAGTCTCCTGCTTAAAGGCTTTCAGCAGCTTGAAAAACCACTTCTGAACCAACGCACACCACTTACCTTGGACATCCTCGAATCCTGCATCTACGTTCTCAGGTCGGGTTACCACTCACCCTGGGTTGACCGCACTTCTTCGGCTTCCTAAGATGCTCTGAAATTACCGCTGCTTCCACATCCTTCGATCCCTCTTCTCAACCCTGCTTATCCGACATCTCCATCTTATCTTCCGATACACTGACCTTCTATCTCAAGAAAAGCAAAACCGACCAACTTGCGTCTGTTACTCTCATCTATTATTTCAAACTCTGTTCATACGTAAGCCCATATGAGCCTCTATCCCATTACGCACATCTTCGCACCTCTGCCGGAGCTTTGCCTACTGCCCCTCTGTTTGTAAACGAGAAGGGCCGTATCGTGACCCGCAACTGGTTCCTCTCTCACCTCTACAACATCCTTCTAACCGCCGGATACCCCCCTGAACAATTCTCCGGGAACTCCTTCAGATCAGGGGCTGCGTCCTCTGCCGCTCGCCAAGGCATACCCGAGTATCTCATCAAGCAACTCGGCCGTTGGTCCTCCGAGGCTTATCATGCATACATCAAAACTAACCCCGGTACCCTCAAGCAGGCACTTTCTCTCCTCGGCTGAATTAGTTTAATAATCATTTGTTTTTTTTTCTGCACTGGTGACTGGGGGTCCCGCTTGGTTCTTTTGGGGGGTCCTATCCTCCCCGTCCAACGGCTGGGAGGTCGGCCCTCAGCCAAGCGGGTTACGCCAAATCTCCACATCCCAATAAATGATTCTAATTTCTCCCAAGCTTTCGGCTGCCGTCATTCCTCTTGAAATGGAGTTTTTAATGAAAGTTCGGGAGGAATGAAAGCAGCCGAGCTCATTCGACACAGCTGCCGCAATTCTCACTAATCCTGACGTAAGCAACCGGTCTCCATATATATCAAACTTCACCCTCTCCTCTTCCTCGTTCGTTTTCTGCATCCCTCCTCCACCCCCTCTCCACCTTTGCAGCTATGGGGGTCCTATCCTCCCAATAAATTATTCTAATTTCTCCCAAGATTTCGGCTGCCGTCATTCCTCGTGAACTTTTGTCATGTCTGTCATGGATGGATCACCAGGCTCTGGACTTTTGCTCACTCTGGATTACCCTTTGGACTCCCCTTGGACTTTCGCCTGGACCATGCCCCACCAAGCACCAGTGCACCCTCAATACGCCCCCCTGTTCTTCTACCAGCCCCTACCCTAGTCTACTCTCCCTTGTGTTTCACTCCCTTCCGGATTCTGCCATCTGCATAGGGTCCTGATTAACACTAACCCTGACACACGTCCAAGAGATACATGGCTTTTATCAATGACAGCGGTATTATTATTATCTTATAGCTTTGATTAAACCTACATCTAAGTTTCAATACTCTTACTTACTGTACAGAAGGAACATACTGATGATCTATTTAGGAAAGTTTTTTCACACCAGTCCTGCAGTAATCAATACTTTGTGTGCTTATCTACTGTTAGAGACACCTTCATTGGGCAGATTTGCAGAGGAACAAAGTCACCACAAAAGAAGAGAGGAAATAGCCTCTCAGTAAATGTGTTTTTAAGAGTGTAGATGGTTGTCCCATTATTGGCATCAAAGAATGACACCTCCCCTTTGTCATAGTCCATATGAACTCTGATCTTCTGGGGTTTTTTTCTTCTGGGTGAGTCGTGTCTTTGGTGAGGTCAGTGCACTGTAAGCAGTTCCCCACAGCTGTACTCCTTCTTCTGAGTGCAAAGTGAGCGATCCTTTCCTGTTGATAGAGTGGCCAAACCCAAAGCCCAAAAAGTGTTGTCTCCACATCCCAGTAGTGTCTCCTGAGATGAATCCCTCAGATCCCAGCACATAGACATGGGTATCAAACCTCTCTGGGTTGTCAGGGAGCTGCTGTTTCTCATAATATCTCACACTGGTTAGATCCTCAGACAATGATAGGTGAGACTGTGCAGTACTGGGGTCCAAAATCACAGGAGCTGATAGAAAAAATGACAGAAATCAACATTAACCTCCTGAAAGACATTTTTCCATAAATAAAATTTAATTAAATACCAGTGCAATTTTGTAAAATGTTAATAATACTAACATACTGTATTAGTAATTAGTAAAACTCATTGTAAAAATAAACTAAATCATGAAAATATGAGTTTGATTTTAAAAAATGGCATCAATGTCATCTTCAATTGAGACATTCTGTATATAATATATATATTATATAAATACATACATATAAGTTAAATACACTGTATAGCAGGATTATCACACAAAATTAACATTAATAAAGGCTTGAAAAATGTAAAGGCAAATTTCTGTAAATCATTATGAGTAATACAAAGGTCAAAAAGATGTATAAAAGTGAGAATTTAAAAAACTATGCAGAAGTCAGCAATGGGTGTGACAAACAATAGCTTTGAAATACCTCAACCTTGATGTAAAAGGAATCAAATGTTACACATTTAATAATGTTGAAAATATTAAGAGACCCGGGGAGTTACAGAAATCAGTTGGGAAATTCATTCACTAGTGATGGGCTCTAAATAAGTTAAATGTTTTAAAATAAAATATAGTAAGATTTAAAAAATGAGAATGATATTAGTAGAGGCTTAGAAGTTTACAGAGAACATTCCTGTTAGTATCAGTAGGTGAACAGCAGCTAAAGAGACAGGACACTACAGACACTGTCAGGAAAGGATCACCAGGACAAACCGGCCATGTAGTGACTCCTGTAAAGCAAACTGGAGATCAGTCACTTCACTCCAGGGCTCCTACACAGACAGTCACACTCTCACTTCTTCTATCTGATTGACTGCACATTTCTAAATCTTCCTCCTGCACTGTGAAAACCTGTAAATCCCTCCCTCTTGTGATCCTACCCCTCAGTACTCACTGTACTGAACAATCCCCAGCATCTTCTCCCAGACTCTGTACTTCAGAGAGCCCAGGTGCTTGGCAACATCTATCAGTGCTCCTGAAACCTCCTCTGGATCCTGCAGTGTGAGCTGGGCTCTGCAATAATATTCAGGAGTCAGTGCTCCTGTGAGTTTAGACTCAGTACAATAGAAAAGAGGAAGACAGACTGGAGTTCGCATACAGTACCTGCACTTTGTGTCCTTGTAATTCTGAAAAAAATACAACAGGACCATGTATTAGATAGATATTTAATTTTCACCCTTTTACTGCATATACTTTTTTTATAAACAGTAAATTCAACTCTGGCCATAATTAAAACACAGAAATCAAATCCAAAAATCTCAAAAGAGTAGAACAATAAAACAAATACAAAAGTTGTAAAACATTTCAATATTCTAAACACTCTGTATACTGATTAAAGATCTCATTAAGCATTTTAAATTAATAGGGCCTGCTGTGTACTGAGCAGTACGTATTGCTGCCAACTTTGATTGACTGCAGTCCAGGAGTAGTCAATGGTCTTCGTGTATGAAAGTGAGGTCAGTTTGAGCCTCAGATTTCCTGACTGTAGCTGGCAGGATCAAACTCACAGCAGAACTGACTCATCCATGTTATAGCACAGCACAGTGCACAATGCAGTCGGGTGAATCTGACCATTCATTAGTGTCAGTCTGCATTCAGCAGGTAGCTGTCACAGAGAGACTGATCTATACCTGCAGGAATGAAACATTTTCAGCTCCCATCTCCTGTTCAATGGCTCTGATTGTATTTGAAAGGGATGAGATCTCTCTTCCAAACAAGCTTAACACCTTCTATGCACGCTTCGAAGCTCAAAACCCTGAACCATCCACCTGGACCACTGACTCCCCTACCACCCCACCCCCCACACTATCGAAGCTAGATGTGTGGAAATCACTAAGTAGAGTGAACACACATAAAGCTGCTGGACCTGATGGTATCCCTGGCCTGGTACTGTACTCAGATTGCCTGGCAGATAGCTGATGTCTGTACCGACATCTTCAACATGTCCATGGCCCAGGCCGCTCTACCTAGCTGCTTCAAGACAACCACCATCATGCCAGTACCGAAAAAATCAGCCCCCACATGCCTAAACAACTACCGCCCTATTGCACTTCCCCCCATCATAATGAAGTGCTTTGAAAAACTACTTATTCCGCACATTAAAGCCAGCATTCCAAAAACACTGGATCCTCTCCAGTTTGCCTATCGCACAAACCGCTCCACAGAGGATGCAATCTCTATAGCTTTACACACCACACTAACCCACCTGGATCAAAGGAACACCTATACAAGAATGCTGTTCATTGACTTTAGCTCAGCATTTAACACCATCATACCCATAAAACTTTCTACCAAACTCAGGGCTCTAGGTTTAGATACAACCCTCTGCAGCTGGATCCTAGACTTCCTCACCAGCAGACCCCAGACTGTCAGGATTGGCAACCTCACCTCCAACACATTCACCCTTAACACCGGTGCCCCTCAAGGCTGTGTGCTCAGCCCACTGCTTTACTCCCTGTTCACCCACGACTGTACTGCTAAGTTCAGCACAAACACCATCACCAAGTATGCTGACGATACCACAGTCGTGGGCCTGATCACTGACAACGATGAGACTGCCTACAGGGAGGAGATAAAACAACTCGCAGACTGGTGCCGAACCAACAACCTATGTCTCAACATCAGCAAAACCAAAGAGCTGATTGTTGACTTCAGAAGACAAGGAAAAGATCACTCCCCCATCTACATAGAAGGGTCTGTGGTGGAGATGGTGAATAACTTCAAATTCCTAGGCGTTCTCATCTCTAAGGACCTTACATGGACACTGAACACCTCCAGTCTCATCAAGAAGGCACAACAGCGGCTGTACTTCCTGAGAAGGCTGAAGAAAATACACCTACACCCACTGATCCTCACCAACTTCTACAGATCTACGGTGGAGAGCATACTGACCAGCTGCATCACAGTCTGGTACAGCAACTGCACCGCATCTGACCATAAGGCACTACAGCGGGTGGTCAAAACTGCCCAACACATCATCGGCAGTGCCTTACCATCCATCCAGGAAATATACAACACCAGGAGTCTAAAAAAAGCCACCAAAATTACGTCTGAACCCACTCACCCCAGTCATAACTTGTTTATTCCCCTACCATCTGGCAGAAGGTTCCGGTCACTCCAGTTGCACACAACTAGACTCCAAAATAGCTTCTTCCCCAGAGCTGTCAAGTTGGTGATGCCCCCACTCCCTTCCACCTTATTATGATCTCTCCTAACATCCTCCTGTACCCACAACCACTGTACTCCTACACCACCACACACACATGTAAGCCAAAATTGTACTGTCCCCTCGATAGCCCAGTAAAATTGTAACAGGCATAATAATATTTAATATTTATTAATTAACCATACTACTTTTAACCATACTATTTTTTTTGCACTGTTCCAAGAATTACCTTGCACTGTTTTTGTCCTGTAAATTTTCTCTGTTTGCGGAATGTTATGTTAATAACATGTTATTACATGTTACTGTTATTGCTATTGTGTAACTGTCTATTGTCTTATCTTCTGTCCTATTTATATACTGCACCTGAGTGACTAATGAGAAACACTTTTTCATTATACTATGCACCTGTGTAAGTTTAATGACAATAAAGTTGAATTGAATTGAATAAAAGACCTCATAGCACAGATGGGCTCCTTCAGATTTGTAGTCTGTTTTCTTCCCAGAACCACAGGTTCAAGGACACTGTTCATCACCCAAAGACAGATCCACTGATGAGGAATCTGCCATAAGTCAACAACTTTTGATGTCATACCTTACAAACAAGAATTTGACTCATTTCCATTAGTTAACTCAGTGGCTCCTCATCTCTCTCTAACTGAACTCCTAATCTGACTTTCCAACTACGTGATTGCAAGATGTCAAAGTCAGGACTTTACACTTTTCTCCAAGACACCAGGCTGAGAGAGTGAGTCAGTTAAAAAGAATTGTGACCAAGTTATTCTTTCTGAAACAGAAGAAATCTTGTGTTTGCGAATCCACTTTCTTTTTGTCAACATCCTAAATATCAACCCATATTAAGAACCAATCTATATCTGGGACAAACCGACTTCTGACTTCTCCCAACCTGACTTCCTTGTGTTCAGCAAGACACTAACTTTTGGCTAGGGGCTAAGCCTAACACTAGGCAATGCTCTTTTCTCTCAGTGCCACTCTCTGGCACTGAGACCCTCCTTGGACAAAGCGAGCAGCTGCCAAGCTGAATTATGGACCAAACCAGCCAGCTCGGTCTTCTAGGCAGGAGTTTCACTCATCAAGGACCTTTGGCCAATGGATCTTTGAGTATAAAATATCTTTATTCACATTATAATTGAGAGTTGAACTATTTCCACATATGTTTAAGATACAAATACTGTATTTTTCTAAACTGCTATACTGTAGGTGGTGTAAAATTGTAAACTGCCTTATGTTAAGATATCTACCTATAACTAGTTGGGTTTGCCAATGAACAATCACCGAAGGGTTACCCAGAAGAAAAACTGTACTATATATCTCTCCACAGACCATTTTTGTAAATAATATTACAAGACGCATCCCAGATTGCACCATCTTCTCAGCTTAGTTTTTTACATTTCATATTCCTGGTTTATGTTTTGCTACCTGTATACAATACCCCAGAATTGTACAAATCCAATGTTATCAGTTAGGTATAGCAATCTGTCTGTGTCCTCTTTGATTACTTTTGCAACTTGTTCTGTTTGTTTCCAAAATTGTTATTGTATCTAAAAAAGAACAACTAATCCACAATCTCATTTCTTTCTAATTCTGTGTATTTACTAATGTTGTATTTGTTACTGACACTAACTAAAAAAACCTTTACAGATGAAAAGAGACTGTCTGGTCCGTCTTACACTTATTTTGTGGTTTGCAGTTTATTGATCCAGGGATCTGAAAAGATCTGACACTGAAGAATCATGTCTAATCTTTTGACAATAGGTGATATTTTATATTCACTTAAACGTAGACAACAATACAGACTCCAATATGCTTGCAAACCATATCTTAAGGTTAATATTTCCTGTAATCAATACAGCACCTTTCATTTCAAAAGGTTGTAGGAGAGGATTCACTTCATCCACCACTGAATGAAGGACCCACCTGGAAAACATACAGCAGCCTCTGTACCAGCAGCCCCACTGCAAATCAGACAAGGTAAATAAGTGTGAATCTGGATGAATAATTTGATTAAGCGGAAACTTTAGGGAGGCAAGACTATACAGTACAAGCCCATGGGGGAATTTAGGCAACGCACAAGGGCTAACACCCCAACTCTCATGAAATGTCAACTTAATTTTCACAACACAAGCAATGTGGCTATACAGTACATCTTCTTTTGGAATATGTGACAGTTCCCAGTTAAAGGTCCCTCTAGTGGGCAAAATCGTCCTGAGAAGCTCAAAGCTTGTTCAGCCAACGTCACTTCTGTTTCTCCTGTGTCCTCTCACTCAATACTCACACCACCTCACCTGTACTGCTCTAAGTAGACACACAACAAATTACAGAGGAGTTAGAATCAGTTGATTATTATTTTAATTCATTTTGTTCAAAATTTCCAGCTGAACTTTTAGCAGCCGGACTCTGTTACGCAAACAGAGTCTGTTATGCGTTGCTGAGACATTTCTTGTGGAAAAATTGAAATTTCTGCATGGACTGTCATAATTAGGAAAGTTGAAAATAGTGTTTAATAATTTCATTGTCATGAGCAGATCTTCTGTTAGGAGCATCAGAAATTGTGTTCATGACTTCTATTGTAATATTTACAGCTTAAAAATATACTGACAAGAATCTAGGTTTTTTTAGATCTGTCTGTATTGGTTTCTGTATTATCCATGTCCATTACACAATATACAATTATTTAGTTACAAATATCATTGTTTACTGAAAATATAAATACACATTTGGTGCTTCTTTGATATTACTTGTGGCTCACAGGGCAAGAGTTGTGCTGATTGTGTCCTTTATATGAATGAACAATAGATTTTGCAATCACAGATGAGCTAGCTAAAGAAAAAAAGCTTAATTTAATTAAATATAAAGCTAAGTACAAACTTCTCAATTAGAAGAGAGTATAAATGAAAATGATATTCTAACAGATTCTAAGATTTTGCTTAATTAACCTATTCGACTCCTTTGAGCAATAAAGACATTTTGATATATACAGTAGCTACCCCATAGGTTATTCCAAAGAGAACTACAGTCAAGGAAGGTAATGGTTACATTGTGCTTGGGCATTTGGAATATTTTGCTCCATTTTGGTCACCGTATAAAATAATTAATAAGAACAATTTCTTACACTTAAATGGTGCTTTTCATGACCCTCCATTCAAAGCACTAGACAAGTAATGAAGACTCCCCTCCATGACCACCAGTGTGTAGTTTCCACCTGGACAATGTGACGGCAGTCAAAGTACACCAGTACACTCACCATATATCAGTCATCAGCTAGGAGGAGAACGGAGTAATGAAGCCAATGCATAAATAGAGATTATAAGGATGCCATGCCATGAATGGAGAATGTCAGGTGAATATTTGGCCAGGACACCAGAGTAACATCCCTACTCTTTTCGAGAAACGCCTTGCACTTTTAATGACAGGACCTTGATTTTACATCTCATCCGAAGGATGGTGCATTTATTTACAGTATAGTGTCCCCATCACTATACTGAGCTATTAGGACCCACACAGACTGCAGAGTGAGTGCACTCTCACTAACGCCTGTTCCAGCAACAAGCTTTCCCAGGAGTCTCCCATCCATTCAGGGACATATCTGCTTAGCTTCAGTGGGTTAAGAGTTGTGAGTTGCAAAGTGATATAACTAATGGCAAAAAACATTGCTACTTAACAGACAGAAAACAGCAGAAGAACAATATTAATTCCTTGTGAAAAAACATAATTAATGCTTCTTTCAATGTTTGTTCTACATGCAAATGGTACACTACAGTGTGAAATGTCCTCATTCTGTATGCTCCATCAAAGAATCTGATATTGCCTGTTACAGAAAAGTACACATACGAAAAGTAATTTTTAAAGATTATTGCATATACAGTATACTGCTGTAAAAAAGAAACTCAACATATTCTGGAATGAGAATACTATAGTTATAGCTTATTTACTTTCATAAAGTTGTCAATTTGTTTTAAGCCTTTCTTACCAGCAATACAGCTTGTGCAGTGAGGCATCACAACTTGCAAATCACTCAAAAGCCCATTAGGTGCACTTTTACCCAACAATGTCCAGATGGAACAATGCCTGATCAGGTCACCTTTAAAATGGCCTTAATTCAAAGCTCAGGTTACTGCAAGAAAAAGGCCACACTTGGTCAGTTTTCTGTGCATTCCATAATGCCTTGAATGTCACCAGAAGCAAGGGAGAGGGCCATTGGCATGCTGCAGGCAGACATGTCATGTGCCAGCATTGCTAGACACTATGAAGTAAGCTGCTCCACTGTGTCCCGACTGCAGAGAAGGTTTCAGCAGACTGGCAGGGCAGATGACCGTCCAAGATCCGGTCGCCCTCGAGTGACCACACCAGAGCAGGACCAACACATCAGACTGGTCCATCTGAGAGATTGTTTTAGATCTGCAACCTGTACTGCTACTGAAACTGCCGGCAGACACAATGCCCGCATCAGTGAGAGGACAGTGAGACTCTATACTGCTGGCCTTAGAGCAACGCGACGTGTCAGAGGCCCCCTGCTCACACCTCCTAGACATCACACCCAAATGGCTTGGGCCAGACAGAGGCTGTGATGGACTCGTCAGTAGTGGCATCAGGTCCTCTTCAGCCTGTTCCACACAGACGAGTGGGCCAGAGTGCGGAGGAGGAGGTGTTGTGTTTCTTTATTCCATCAATATATAAATAAAGTGCTCATCCAAAATACTTCTGTGATCCACTGTGCCAAGATCTTCACCTTTAATGCACTGTGTTACTTTCCATTGTTACAGACACCTTCAGTGGGCAGATTCGCAAAGGAGAAAATCTAGAATTCAGCCAGAAGACTGGAAACACCCTCTCAGTAAATGTCTTTTAAAAGTGTAGATATGAGTCCCATCACTGGGGTCAGAGAATGACACCTTACCCTTGTCATAGTCCAGCTGCACTCTGATCTTCTGAGGTCTCCTCTTCAGAGTGAGTTTTGCCTGTGGTGTCGTCAGAGCAAAGTAATTATCTCCACACAGCTGTAGAGCCCAAACACCCCCTTCTGGGCTCAGAGTGATTATTCCTTTCCTGCTGATGGACTGTTTGGCCAAACCCAAAATCCAGTAAGTGTTGTATCCTACCTCCACATCCCAGCAGTGTCTCCCTGAGGTGAACCCCTCAGATCCCAGAACATAGTAACAGTGATCAAACCTCTCTGGGTTGTTTGGAAGCTGCTCTCTCACAGCTCTGCATCTCACACTGGTCAGATCATCAGACAGTGAGAGTCGAGGTTCTGCTGGGGTCCAGAGTCACAGGAGCTGAAAGGAAATACAAATAACAAGAAATATCCCACAAGCTAAAAAAACAATTATATATTAAATATTTAATATAGTTATTAAGGCTTTTTTAATTTATTAAGACTTATTTACATGTGATTACATTTATACTTTATTCAAAGTGTAACTTCCAAATAAATGAACCAGTAAAAGCAACATGGAAATAAATAAAGAAAAGATTAGTGGAGATTGGAGCTGTACAAACAGAAACATAAGAAAATTTTTAGAATAAAGTAATCGCATCTAAGGAAGCACATTGTTGTTGTTAAGGAAAAACAATATACATGCATATCTCAAAATTATGAGAAAATCATCTCATTATTCCAAGATAGTATTTTTTTGCATTAGTACAAGATACAAATAATCACTTGTGTATGAACACAATCTATCACAATGACAGCACAGTCATTACAGATTTGAGGACACTCACAAGAAGATCATTTCACTGCATAAAACTGAAAATCAACTAATGATAATATAGGTATTGTATGACAATTGTGCTATCTTGTGATTATCATATACAGTATACATTACATGTAATTATGAGATAGTAAATCTCATAAGATAAAATCTGGCAATAACAAGTTAATTTTCTCACAATATTTTTTTTCTTTGATGGCAGCAATGGGCTTCCTTACTTTTTTGAGTGTAAAGGATTAAGAACTTAAATGCAAAGAAATAAGGATTCTAATATTAAACCTTTTCATTGCACCTGAGCATATGCGTGTGTTGGTGATTTTTATTGAACAACCTGACAAGCATCATTTTGATGAGAATTAAGTGAGATGAAAGCATAAGATATCAAGCCTATTAAATGAAGCCCTTATCATACATTGTCTCAAGTGTATGATATTACAGAGGAGGATGACTGCAGTAATGTGTTGTGGTATCAGTATATTAAATTTCAAGGAATAAAAGACTGAATCTCAAAAAAGAGGCAGGGAAACACAGCACTGGAGAACACAATCAAGCCGGCGATGCATGAGCAAGCATCTAAATAGTCAGGACACTACAAACACACTGTCAGGAGAGATTCACTAGGACAAACTAGCCATGTAGTGACTCCTGTAAAGCAAACTGGAGATCAGTCACTTCACTCCAGGGCTCTTACACAGACAGTCACACTCTCCCTGCTTCTATGTGATTGACTGCACAATTCTCAATGTCCCTCCAGTACTATGAAAGCCTGCAAATCCTTCCCCCTTGTACTCGCTGTACTGAACAAGCACAAATCTAAAACAAAACACAGATTATCTATTTGAGTAAGATGTTGTCATCACCCATCCACTGCCTAGATCTGTCTGTCTGTTCCACCTAACAGAACACCCAAGGAGAAAACTGGTAAGTAATGCAACTATAAGGCCAGCCTAATAATATTATGGAACAAATATCAACTGTGATTGTTCAATTTAGTTGATTAACTCAAGGACTTCTCTTCTCTCTCCAAGTAACCTGGCAATCTGATTTTACCAACCACGTGGCTGCAAGGAGTCAAAGCCAGGACTTAAACCGTTTTTTAAGATACAAGGCCGTATCTTTACAAGACACTTTACAGTGATTCAGTAAAGTACTATACGATCGTCATCCCTCCTTCAGAGGGCGCTCCAACCTTGTATTATTTATTGTCATTGTGTGCACCTGTCCTCTGTTCCCCTCTTATTATTTAAGTCTGGCTCCTCTGGTGTTCAGGGCTCAGCATTGGAAAACGGACGCCTGGAAGCCCGCCTACCAGCGGGTCCAGGAGTGGCCTGACAACACAGGTTTCAACACGACGTCCTGATCATCTGAGTCTGGGGCTTGGAGTGCCTGGCCTTGTTATGGTTTTAACTTCTGTGTTCCTCTTCCTGGTTCCACGTCCCCATTCCCTAGTTCCTGTTTTTAACTATTTGGTCTTGGATGCAAGATATTTACAATGTACAAATATAACATACCTTTTGGTACATTATAGCTTCCTCTATTGGATAGAGTTGATGAGCTTTATGTTTTCTTGAGATGTGACAAAGAACAAGACAGGAGCTTGAGTTTCTCCCTACGCAGACCCTACTGATGGTGTCTGACTCCTCTCCTGTAAGAAGGCCTCACTCCAGTTCTTTAGAGCCTGGTTGGGGGAGGGTACTCTTGAAGAATTTTGCCTGCACGCTGAACATTCCCAAGAGCCATTCTGTTTACCGTACAAAACCATTGCTTGATTATCTTTTTGCATGTTTTTCCTGCACATCTTTGAACACTCAAAAGAACATTGTGTCACTTTACACCTGTGTATCTCAATATTTTTTACATCACAGCATGCCAGCATAAATATAAAAAGACTGCAGTACAATGACCCTCCCTCGGTCCCATCACTGGTTCATTAGATTAAACTTATTTCATTGTTAAATCTGTTTTCCTTAAAATGTTCACCCACCTTATCCTGGCTGAAACTGCAGAGAGTGAAACTCTTGTTCAGCTGCTCAGACATCCTGTAATTTGCATCCATCTTGAAAAACTTGCATTACACATGATCAGTCTCATGTACTGTACAGAACATAGCATTACAAATTTTCCATGCAATTTGTGGTGTTCTAATGAACAGTGTTGGGAAACCATTCAGAATGTTTTATTGATCAATGCAAAGATGCACATTCTCACCTGGGTGATTATGAGAACGGTGGGTACCGTAGAATGGGGTTTCATAGAGCTAGTGGTTTTAGGAAAGAATTATAATCCATTTTATCACACCCATCTTAAGTAGAACCTAAAGATAGCTTTAGGAAGTCTTTAGACGTAGACATGTGTGCAAAAACCTAAAATAATTATGGACAGCAGTCATTTGCACGTTGTGTACATATTTTCAACTTTAACAAGTCCATTAAATTTTCAATTTACACAGAATCTCATGTTTCATCTTTTATTTAATGAGGTAAAGCAGGAATGACAGGATACAGGAGTGATCAATTCATCTACTTTAGGATAAGCACTAAAACAAATGTAGGCACAATTGGAAACTAGGTACAGTAGTTAGAACTGTGCATAAGAAACATCTTTAAGCACCAACGTGAGTGCACATAAACACTTGCTTCAACACAGAAGTTAAAGCACTGAGATGGTACTTTTAAAGTTTCCATATCAAACAGCTTACTGCTTTTTGTACTCCATATTACTGCTATATGGAAGACAGAAGAAGCAAACAGGTTAACTTAATCTCTCACATTCCTAAGGACAGCAACAGGCTTTTATTCTTAAAGATGAGCAAAATTTTCATACAAAAACATACATTTACGATTGGTCAGTAGCTGTTTCTTACCAAGATCAGAAAGTTAGGCAGTTAGGTCAGCCTTGGGAAGATGACCAAGACCCTAATCAGTGAAGACCTTGCTCCCTTTCATGTGGCTGAATCAAGAGTAGGATACATGAGTTATACTGTGCCTCCACTCAGAAGAACTTGAAGAAACCAAGGCCAGCTGGGAGTGTACAAAACAGTAAAACAATTCTTAAGGATCTAATATTTAAATTCTTAATAGGCACAGGTGTCTTCAATAAGCTGGGTTTCAGTAAGGGGGTACCAACTACATCACTTCATACATCTACAAAATAATTTAAAAAAGCATTACTAACAGGTTGGATTCTCCATTCAGTTCAAGTAAGAACTTTGTCCTTAAAGGGACTAGAGCCTAATTCAGCAGGTACCTGTCGGTTCTGCACCCTGAATGAGACAGAGGACAGATCTATCAGGTAAGATGAGAGAAGCCAGTTTACCTGGGCAGCATGGCTTGGGACTGTGGGTAGAAATCTGAGCATCCAGAGAAAACTTCAAAATAAGAGAACATGTCAAGAGGTCGGTTCAAAGTCAAAATTATGAAGCAACCTTTTGCATCACTGCTACACCCAAACAGAGAGTCAGAAACCTAACTTATCAGTATAAATTCTTATTGTTTTTGGCAGTCATCCACAAACATGACATGAATATGACCATAAGTGATAGAGTGAATGGCCTACTCTCACAATTAACATTTCTCAAGTTCTTCAAAAATGCACAGAGGCACATACATTTTTTTTTATATTTACCAGCCACATTCAACTCAGACTGTATTTGTTGTTCCCAACATAAAATAAATCATTTAATGAATACAGATATTTGCTTTTCAAATTCTACTTTATGTCCAGCAATAGACAAATGGTAATGCCTCATGAAAGTAGGCCAGATGCCTGCTGACTTCTCTCTTGATCAAATGAAACTCAGAATGCAGATCTTAAGTAAAAAACAAACAAAAAATATGCTCACTAAAATTAAAACAAACAGCTTACAAAAATACTATACAGTATATATATTTTCCCTATAAAAATGGAGTGAGCTTTCCAAGCCCCTTATATAACATCTACTTTCTCAGAAGGGCGTTCTCCCTTAAAGGAACCACTCACACCTATGTGATACTTGCAATTAGACAATATAAAAGAAAACAAAACATCAATATGTATTAATACAAATAAGAAATCCAATTCATTTTCTAGCTTTCGTTTTGAAAATACAAAAATATAAGGTATTCATTTAACTAATTATATACGACTTAACATGACATAAGCTTTCCCCTTAAGGTCAGCGGCCCTATTATTAAACTTATTGAAAATAATAAACACCCAGATGAAGATTTTTTTTTAATCATCCTATCCCAGAGTTATTGAGACCTCCAATGGGATGATTTGAAAAGGTCCAGCAACAAAGTAGGGATAGAAGACTGGAAACACCTTCTCTGCAAATCTGTTACGAAAAGTGTAGATATGAGTCCCATCATTGGGATCAGAGAACAACACCTCTCCTCTGTCATAGTCAAGCTGCACTCTGATCTTCTGGGGTTTGTTCTTCAGAGTGTGTTGTTTTGCTGGTGAGGTCAGCGCACTATAAACCTCATCCATTCGACAAATAGTCCAGAAGCCTTTGTTTGTGCTTCCAGCAGTTGTTGCCTTCCTGTTGACAGACCCTTTGGCCACTCCCAAGGCCCAGCACACCTTATCTCCCACCTCCACATCCCAGCAGTGTTTCCCTGAGGTGAATCCCTCAGAGCCCAGCACAAACCCATGGTGTTTGAACCTCTCTGGGTTGTCAGGAAGCTGCTGTCTCTCTCCTCTGCATCTCACGTTAGTTAGGTCCTCAGACAGCAGGAGACCTGACTCTGCAGTGTTGGGGTCTAGAGTCACAGGAGCTGGTTAAATAGGTAGAAGATTGAAGACATGAACTTTATAATTTAACTCTCACAAGGTAATAATAATAATTGCTTACACTTTCTGGACACTCCACTCAAAGTGCTTTACAGGTAATGGGGGCTCCCCTCCACCACCACCAATGTGCAACATCCACCTGGATGATGCAACGGCAGCCATAGTGCGCCAGAACGCTCACCACACATCAGCGATCAGTGGGGAGGAGAGCAGAGTAATGGAGCCAATTTATAGAGGGGGATTGTTAGGAGGCCATGATTGATAAAGAGTGATGGGAAATTTGGCCAGGACGCCGGGGTACACCCCTACTCTTTTCGAGAAACACCCTGGGATTTTTAATAACCACAGAGAGTCAGGACCTCAGTTTTATGTCTCATCCGAAGGACGGCGCCTGTTTACAGTATAGTGTCCCCGTCACTACACTGGGGCATTAGGACCCACATGAGCCGCAGGGTGAGCGCCCCCTGCTGGCCCCACTAACACCTCTTCCAGCAGCAACCTTAGTTTTTCCCAGGAGGTCTCCCATCCAGGTACTGACCAGGCTCACACCTGCTTAGCTTCAGTGGGTTGCCAGTTGTGAGTTGCAGGGTGATATGGCTAATATTGGTAATATTATCATTAGTGATAAACTTTCATCTGAACGTCAGAAAAGCCACAAATAAGAGATGTCAACTCAGCCCATTTGAGTTAGAACATGTACTTGAACTGGGAACAAACCACTAACAAGTATAAGATTCTGTGAAACTCTTCCCGTAAAAGCATATTTTTATAAAAATTTACGGATACGAAATTTTAAAATGCAACAGAACTGACTATATAATCTGATAGCAATGTAACTTATATATGATAGCATCATATAGCAAAAGGTTAAGCATTTGCAAGTAAAATTATTGCAATGGTAATTTATTTTTATCCTAAGCCATTTTCCAGGCACACGTCACTGTAACAGGCCATCTGGATCTGAAGTGTTAAATAAGAGCCTCCAGAGGGATACAGGGGTAGAGCATACAGTATAATGATCAAGTATGCACAAGGATAGTAGGAAATTGGTGTCAGCTGTGTGTGAACTTAGTATTCTCTGTTTAAGGGTCTGGTGAGTGAGCAGTCCTAGTCAGGTCAGATTTGGTTTGGACCCTCACTGTCAGGGAGGCACTGAGACACTTTCCTGAGAGAATAAAAGATCAGAACCTTGGAAGGGGGCTGCTTCTAGCAGCAATCTGGGAAGGGATTGGAGATTGCTTGAAAAGAATGGTTAACAATATCTTTCTGGATAATGCCTTCACAGTATTACAGGTCGCACGGGGGTTAATGCGACAGATTTCCCTGCACTCAGCTACCACTCAAGGGGGATCTGTTATGGTGACCACTATGTGATTTAGACAGTTGGTATTCTATAAATTTGTATTTTATTCTTAGCCTGATACTGTGGCCTATTGTGATGGAGCCAGGATCCCATTAAAGTGTCATTGACGGCAAACTGGCCATGTAGTGACACCTTTGTAGAGCAAACTGAAGGAGATCCGTCACTTCACTCCAGGGCTCTTGCACAGACAGTCACACTCTCACTGCTTTTATCTGATTCCACAATTCTCAATGTTCCTCACTGTACACAAGTACTCACTGTACTGAACAATCCTCAGCATCTCCTCCCAGACTCTGTACTTCAGAGAGCCCAGGTGCTTGGCAACATTGATCAGTGTTCCTGAAACCTCCTCTGGATCCTGCAGTGCGCACTGAGCTCTGCAATAATATTCAGGAGTCAGTGCTGCTGTTGGTTTAAACTGCTGTGGGTTAGGACAATAGAAAAGAGGAAGACAGACTGGACACATACCTGCTCTTTGTGTTCTTCTAGTTCTGGAAAACAACAACATGACCAGTCATTTATTGTTCTCATTAAATAAAATGTTTTTGCATTTTTGCATTGTGCATTTGATTTTGACAATTATAATACAGCAGCAATTCTAATACACTAGGTCAGAGTTCCTGTTGCAGTATACATCATTCAGTAAAACACTTCTTTAATTTGCATTTCTAAACTGATTTAAATACACACCACCAACTTTTTTAATAATAACAGACCATGGAAAGGTGAACATGGTCTACAGCATGAGTTAAAAATTAGATAAAATTGCTAAATATATATATATATTAAGCCATCCAGTGTAATAATAACTATCATGTTCATTAAGTCTATGGTTTATTTATTCCAGAAAACAGTACTATTTTTAATTCTGTTATAATTTCTACAGCCAATTTCCTTTTAATAAGCAAGCTGCCAGTCTGAAAACAGAAGACTTGTCACAGAGATGTTGTCTCATCTCTACCTGCAGGAATGAAATGTCTTCCGCTCCCATCTCCCGTTCTATGGCTCTGATTGTGTCTGACAGGGATGAGATCTCTCTCGTGAGACTCTCAATCTTCTCCTTCATCATCTGGCTCTTCTGCCCCTCTTCCTCCCTCAGTGCAGCTATCCTGCTGTCTCCTCTTCTCGCAGAAACTGGTGAAGTTGCTCATTTTGAAATGGAAAAAATGCAAGACGTATTTCACTGTGGCATCACTGTTGGAAAAATTATAGTTGAGTTTGGTGCATTTTAAGACGTTCAAAACTGATAACTTTGCTGTTTTCTACAATATTACCTTAATGTGCTGTGCTGTCTCCTTGCTTGTTTCCTTAACATTTTCTGAAGCATTGAGTTTCCTGTGCAGCTCCGATAGTGCTGCCCTGAGCTGCTCCTGGAAGGAAATGAGAGTTTACACTTTGATGGATTCGGAAAAACACGGAGGTCAGACTAAGTTGCTACCAAGAGAAACTCAGGGGTCAGAGAGAAATCCCGTCAGGTCATTACTGAGATTTTACAAATAGATGGAGTGCAAGGTTTATTGATCCTTAATATGGTTGAACCGTCAATTGCTGAGATATTGTCTTTTGAAGATTACTGGGTGTCAGTGTTAAAGACCATCAGAGTAAGAGTTGGTAATATATGTTTTAAATGCCAGTCTTTTATTATTATTTTATTAATAATCTGAGAGTGTGTATACCTATGGATGGTAGCGCCTCCAATTGTCAAACACTTTCTTATCTGGACAATGTATTGGATTATATTGTAGTAGTGTTTCGTCTTGACAGTAGTCCATAATAACAGAAACCAGAGCACTTATGATTCCTGAACAGACCTGAATAAGACAAGCTCCTCGTGAACCTCTTACTGATAACTTGCTCAATAAATCTATGCACCTTTACAGTATCTGATTTTCATTGCTCTCACTTTCATTCAATTTACTGGGGATTGTTGTCTTCTAGTTTCACAGCTAATAATCCGCAAGATCGCTGGCTTTATGAAGTCATACTTAGCTTCTAGAATAAAAACTTTTCTAAAAATCATACTGTGTATTATCAAAGTTAATTTCATTTGTTAAATTTAGAATAAACAATTTAGCTTATTTTTGCCTAAGAGCAAAAGCAAGAAACAAAATATTAATTTAAAACAGGGGCCCAGCACAGAGGTACTGTATGTTTTCTAAGTCTGGTGCAATTGCCCAAAGTGAAAGCAAGAAAAGCCATAGGAAAGCATGTTGAGAACATATTTCAAAATGTAAATTAAAAAAATGTATTACAAAACCATGGCAACAGTGTGAAATTACAACTGCATGTTTGCAAATTTACCATAATAAACCTCATTTGAAATGTTTGTCACAAATGCAATCATTTTTTTCCTTGTAATAGCAACACATACTGTACAGTATGTACTGTTGGAGCTGTACTCTTCTAGGTGGTGCGGTGGCTCCGTGGCTAAGAACCTGTGGAAGGTTGTCGGTTTGTATCCCGCGGCTGGCAGAGGGATCTTACTCTGTTGGGCCCCTGAGCAAGGTACTTAACCACAACAGCTCCAGGGGTGCAGTATAAATGACTGACCCCAAGCTTCTCTTCCTGTTTGTGTGTCTCATAGAGAGCAGGCTGGGGTATATGAAAAGACAAATCCCTAATACAAGAAATTGTATACGGCCAATAAAGTGATCTTATAATGTAGTATAAACTATAAAAAAGGATGACAACCAGCATGCAGAAATCAATTGCATCATTATTTTAGAAATAATTTGAATGTTCCTTAATAGTTTTGGTTAAATCTTTGCTGTCAATCTGTTTGCTTTTAATGTTGACCACACCATGTATTATCAAAATTACATTTGATAAATATGGAATCAATAATTCAGATTATTTTTGCCAGAGGCATCATCAAGAAAAATATAAGAATTTAAAACAGGTGGCCAATACACTGGTAAGTCTAGTGCATTTACCAAAAGTGAAAGCAAGAAACCCTATAGGAAAGCAAATATTACAAACACAAGTCTTGAATATTTTTTTCTATGTAAATAAATATGTAGAAACTGTAATCCGGTTAAAACTAAACGAAACTAAAAAAGTATGACAATCAGCATGCAGAAATCAATTGTATCTTAATTTTAGAAACAATTTAAATGTTCCTTAATAGGTTTGGTTAAAGCTTTGCTGGTAATCTCTTTGCTTTTCATGTTCAGAAACATGTTAAATAAATTAAAATTCCAAAAAGAAGAAAAAACATTCTTTATTCACTTTTGGGAATCACCTTCACCTGAAAAGGAGCAATTCTCTCTCAATGCTAAGAACCATCTACTGTATATCCCATGAAGACAATTGTTGTATCAGAGAATACAAGATTGCACTGCATCCTGTGTAAATGTTAATTTCAATCATTGGTTTTGCAACTAGGTTTGCAGTGTGTGCTGACTAACGTATTCTAACGTACTGTACAGTAGGCCTGGGTTATGTGTAGTGCTGTAAAAAGTATCTTGCCTCACTGCATCTATACACACAAACAAAAATAATGAATGAGTAAAGTGTCTAATAGATAGATAGATAATACTTTATTAATCCCGTAGGGAAATTGATGTGTTACAGCAGTCCAGCCCAATAGTTATAAAACAAAAGACAAACAAAATAAATAAATAAAAATAAATAAATACATAGCTGTGTGCAAAATGTGCTGATCATAGTCACTGTAAAAACAATAAAATATGTGCAAAATGTGCATAGGTTTATACAGACTGATTGTCCAAAAAGTACAATGGAGTAAACATGCTGTCCATAGAGGAGCAAATGAAGGGCTAACAGTCCTAGCCTAGGGCAGCGTTATACACCCTGACAGCCGCCGGTAGGAAAGACCTGCGGAAACGTTCCCTTGAACACTGTAGCTGGAGCAGTCTATTGCTAAATGTGCTCCGCTGCCCAGTAACAGTCCCATGAAGCGGATGAGAGGTGTTGTTCATGATGGCTGTGAGCTTGGTCAGCATGCTCCTCTCAGCCACCACCTCCATGGGGTCAAGGCTCATCCCCAGCACAGTGCCAGCCTTCTTGATGAGTTTATTGAGCCTATTTCCATCTTTTGTCATGATGCTGCTGCCCCAGCACACCACAGCGTAGAAGATGGCCGCCGCCACCACTGATTCATAAAAAATGTGTACCAGTGTTCCACACACACCAAAGGACCTGAGTCTCCTTAGAAAATAGAGTTGGCTCTGACCTTTCTTGTACAGGGCATCAGTGTTACCAGACCACTCCAGCTTATCATCTAGGTGTACCCCTAAGTACTTGTAGGAATGTACACCCTCTATGTTCTCACCCTGGATGGAAACAGGGTTCAGCGGAGACTTATTCCTTCGAAAGTCAAAGATCATTTCTTTGGTCTTGCTGGTGTTAATGTGAGCAATGTCTAATTTAGCCTTTAAATTAAGAAATACATTATTTTTTACCTTTCTATTCAGTACAGTATTTGTGTTTTCTTGATTTCTGGCAAGCGTCACAGACAGGATCTTCATCATCCAAACAGAACAGCGTGAGTCTCTCAATATGCAGACTGCAGAGTTCTTCAGATTCTACTGGAGGTCTCGGAGTCCTCTCCTGTAAGTTCTCGCACAAATTCTTTAGAGCCAAGCTGATTGGGGGCCGGTCTCTTGAAGATCTTCTCCTGCAGACTGAACATTCCAGGGAGACTTTCTGCTCCCATTACTGCTGCAGACAGGCTTTACAGAAGCTGTGGCTACATGTCAAGACAACAGGATCCCTGAAGATTTCATAGCACACAGGACAGGAGAGCTCCTGTTCCAGGATAGAAGATCTTCCTGCCATTTCAAATGGAAATCCTCACGGAAATGTCTTTTCACCCCAGGCCTCCTAAGAGCACAACGTCCTTCCTGCGCTACAAGAGAGAAAGTAAAATCAAAAGTTAGTGCGTACTTCAGCCATGTTAAAATTCAACTTCTGTAAATTGCTGTTCCCAGAATATCCTCATGTTCACCAGAGCAAGATATTTATGTGTTTAGGCAGGTAGATTCAGCACCAACATGAGGAATAAAATTTACACTCATTACAAACTCATTACAAACTAAATTGCACTTAAAAGAGTATCCTTAATTTTTTTATAAGAATTTCCAAAAATCAAATGCTTTTACTGCCAAGGGTAACTATTTAGCTTAAATTTTATTTTTAATATTTGAAATAAAATGGACATGTTGTTGTTCAAATGAAAACAGATGCAGGAGGGGGATATTACAGAGTAACACGCAAATACAGCCGTATGCCATAGGACTGCGTCCGTACTAGGAGTTTACATGCGCCATCTTTGTTGTTGTTTACATTCCACCTACGGCAAATGCAGAGGTAGCGTGTGACGTCATAAACACAGTCACAGCCAGGCTACAAACAAAGCACCCAAGCGCTTTTATAGCTATTTCAGGGGACTTTAACCACGTATCTATTTCCACCACTCTGCCTACTTTCCACCAGTTTGTTAAGTGCCCGACCAGAGAAAACAAAACACTGGACTTATTATATGCCAATGCTAAGGATGCATATAGTTCCACAGTCCTTCCCCCCCTTGGCAGATCAGATCACAACCTTGTCTTGCTTACACCACTATACAAG
This sequence comes from Lepisosteus platostomus, assembly GCF_059453375.1. Classification (NCBI taxonomy): domain Eukaryota; kingdom Metazoa; phylum Chordata; class Actinopteri; order Semionotiformes; family Lepisosteidae; genus Lepisosteus; species Lepisosteus platostomus. The sequence goes on from NC_142623.1 coordinate 18,815,312, forward strand.
CCTATTGTCCAGCGCCAACCTGTGACCATGAGGACTGTGAGGAGATGGTCTCAGGAGACTATGGAGGATCTACGTGGTGCTTTGGAGGCCACCGACTGGGATGTGCTGTGTGAACCACATGGGGACGACATAGACAGCATGGTGGACTGTGTCACTGACTATATTAACTTCTGCGTAGACAACACCATCCCCACCAAAGACGTACACTGCTTTTCCAATAACAAACCCTGGATCACCAGCGACCTGAAGGCTCTTCTGAATGACAAGAAGAGAGCCTTTAGGAGGGGAGATAAGGAAGAGGTCAAGCGTGTACAGAGGGAGCTAAAGCAGAAGTTAAGAGAGAGCAAGAACACCTACAGGAGGAAGGTAGAGGAAAAGCTGCAAAGGAATAGGGTGAGAGATGTATGGAGCAGCATGAGAGAGATCACTGGCTTCAAACAGGCTGGGGTGTGCAACAGAAGGGAACCTGGAGATGGCCAACGAGTTGAACCAGTTCTTTAACAGGTTTGATTCTGGGTCCTCTGTGGCGCAACACCCATCCCCCCACAGCCACATGCTCCCTAACCCTTCACAGCTGCGACTGCCCAACACCTCCTCCATCCCCCCACAAACATGGCCGCCTACAGCTACAACCCCCGACGGCTACTCACCTACCCATCCCCCACAGCTGCCACTCTCCAACACCTCCGCCATTAACACCTGCAGCACTGAAAGCACTATGAGCACCATCCCCCAGGCCAGGCTGACCATCACAGCTGAACACGTTAAAGGGGGCGCTGAAGAGGCTGCACCAGGGTAAGGCCACAGGACCAGATGACGTCTGTCCCAGAGTTCTGAGGGCTTGTGCTGATCAGCTGAGCGGAGTGCTCCAGCGACTGTTCAACCTGAGCCTGCGCTTGGAGAGAGTCCCGGTGCTCTGGAAGACATCATGCCTGGTCTCGGTACCAAAGAAAGGGCGCCCCTCTGTCCTCAACGACTACAGACCAGTTGCACTGACTTCTCACATCATGAAGACACTGGAGAGGCTGGTCTTATCCCACCTGAGACCCCTGGTCAGCTCATCACTGGACACCCTACAGTTTGCCTACCAGCCCAGTGTTGGTGTGGAGGATGCGATCTTCTACATGCTGCCTAGGGCCTACTCACACCTGGACAGGGCTGGCAACACTGTAAGGATCATGTTTTTTGACTTCTCCAGTGCCTTCAATACCACCCAGCCCTTACTTCTAAGGAGGAAGCTGGAGGAGATGCAAGTCGATGCCTCCACGACCTCGTGGATCACTGACTACCTGACAGGCAGACCACAGTCTGTGAGACTTCAGAACTGTTTGTCTGAACAGGTAGTGAGTAACACAGGGGCACCTCAAGGGACAGTTCTTTCTCCATTCCTCTTCACCCTCTATACTTCGGACTTTAAGTACAACTCAAAGTCATGCCACCTGCAGAAGTTCTCAGATGACTCTGCAATTGTGGGATGTATCAAGGGTGAGCAGGAGGAGGAGTACAGAGGACTGGTCAGCAGCTTTGTGGAGTGCTGTGGGGTGAACCACTTGGAACTGAATGTTACAAAGACAAAGGAACTGGTGGTAGATTTCAGGAGGAAAAAGGTCAAACCTACTCCTGTCTACATCCATGGGAGTGGCGTGGAGATGGTGGACTCGTACAAGTACCTGGGAGTGCACATCGACGATAGACTGGAATGGTCTAAGAACATCGAGGCCATCTATAAGAAGGGACAGAGCCGACTTTACTTCTTGAGGAGGCTCAGGTCCTTCAATGTGTGTAGTAAGATGCTTCACTCGGTGGTAGCGAGTGCCATTTTCTACGCAGTGGTGTGCTGGGGCTCTGGGATTAGAGCAGTAGATTCCAAAAGGCTGAACAAGCTCATCAGGAGAGCAAGCTCTGTCATTGGGTCTGTCCTGGACCCCTTGGAGGTAGTGGCTGAGAGCTCCAAACTAGAGGCCATCATGGACAACTTCTCCCATCCCCTCTATGACAGGCTTGCAGGAATGAAGAGCACGTTCAGCAATAGACTGATTCATCCACGGTGCGACAGGGAGCGCTTCACTAGGTCATTCTTGCTGTCTGCCATAAGACTGTACAAGGCATCCACCTTGCGTCTTGGTACGACAGTGACCTGTTTCTGGACTAAACGCATATACACATCGACTGCTACATCTGTTCTCGTGGTTTTCAACCACTTTTGTGCAATATATGCCAGGGACCTGTGCAATACATTTATATTTATATCTATAGTTACATCTATATTTATATTCATATGTGTGATACGATTTTCTCTGTACTGTTCTGTTCTAGTTTGTTCTTGTGTGTCCGGACTGTGAGATACTCTTGTATTGTATTGTATGTATTGTACTATTATTATATAATTCGTTACACTGTGGCTGTGTTGTGTGTGTTAAGCTGCTGTTGCACTGCAATTTCCCTCACGGGATCAATAAAGTATCTATCTATCTACAGGATTTCTATCCATACTGTCACGGTTGTCATCCCTCCTCTAGAGGGCGCTCCCACCTTTCTCGTACTGTTCTTAGTTTTATTAGTGTCAGCTGTGTTTCATTCCATGGGTTTCCTCACACAGTCCAAAGACATACTGGTAGGTTAATTGGCATCTGGGAAAACTGACCCTGGTGTAAGTGTGTTTGAATCGGTATCTGCCCTTTGATTATCTGGCATCCTGTCCAGGATGTACCTCACCTTGTGACTGTTGCTTGCTGGGATAGGGTCCAACTCCTCTGCGACCCTGAATTGGATGAAGAGGTTAGAAAATGGATGGATGTCCATTGATGGATTTCACGAGTTAGGTGAAAGTGAACTTGGCTGCTGTCAAGTATCTCCTGAACTTTCATTGTAATGTTTGTTAGACTTATAGAAGGAAAATCCTTTTCTACTAACAAGCACGCCTCCCAATGGTCCTTTGGCATATTTCTTGTCACATTTGTCACATTTACTAAGGGGACGAGATCACAATGTTCTTCTGCAATTTGTTTAGCTTGTGCAATAATGTTTTTGAAAAGTAAAAAGTGAAGTGTACAGGTTACAGGTCTCGTTGGTACAGATTGGTATGTTATAGTTTTTTGTTAAAGAGGGAGATCAGGGATGATTCTCTCAAGAAACTGTTGAGGTACATTTTCTTTAAAAATTCCATTCAGCATTAAGACAGTGGTTTTATTTTGTATTTTGATCAATATTTGAAGTATAGGTCTCCAGTCCTCCAGTCCAGGGCCAGAATGTCTTTAGGATTTCTAGATCTCAGGTACAGCAACACCTGAAGATCTGGATGAAGCTCTTATATTTATCCAATTAAGCCATTAATGAGCTCCAGGCGGGCAGCAAAAAAATATGACTGGCAAGAGTGTGCTTTCACATGCATGAATCATTCATGTTGACATAATTCAAAATGACCAGCTTTGTTGTTGAGTTTATTCTTTCTCTATTGGTTAAGGAGAACCTTGTGAAAACTGTGCACAATAAAGTACAGAAGTACTTTTAGAATACAGTCTCATTTTAGTGAATAGTTCTAATCTCAAGAATAACACACAGCAATAAGAATAGGACTCCAAGAGATTGTAAACAGTGGTAGTGCCCTCTTTTGGACAGTGAAAACACTGCAATACCACAGTCTTTCCAACAGGAAGAAAACAGAAACAATAAAAATAGAAATAATGGCAACAGTGTATAAAAACTTTATTAACAAAAATCTGGCTCTTAGTGGATCCATAACCTAAAAATCATAAATTTAATTGTGCAACCAGAAACAAAAATACAATTAAAGGATTGCAGTATTGTAAAATATAACATTGTAGTATATTACAAAGTATATTAGCAAATATATAAAAATTATTATTTTGCTGGTTATAAGGCTTGGAAGGCACCATATGGCTTGGTGTTTATAAGCCCTACAAATCTGTAGTGGAATCTGTAAAGACTGTAAAGAGTACTGTATTGTTAGGGCATGCCAGACTCATAGGAAACATTTAACAAATGGAGACATAAACCACAGGACATTATCAGGTGGTTTCAGGGATCAGTGAAGTTAACCCATTTGTTCTGGGTAATACAAGAGATCCGAGAATAGCATGAATGTAATTCAGTGATTACAAATGTGCCCTCAATCCCAGTAAAATCTGTACTATCCATGTTTTTCCTGTTGTTCTATGCATGTGACCATCAAATGTTTTGTTTGCTTAATTGATTGAACAGTACCTGTGAATACAGAAAAGTCATTTTAATGTGCTGCATCTCATTAACCCTTAGAATATAATTAACTGCATCAAACTGAGCACAGACTGTGATTAATTTACAGTGGTCTCTTTGGATAATGGTGTCAGCCAAATAAACAGCCATTCTCATTATTATAAGGAAGCTAAAGATCTTATAACAACATTTCTTAAATTTTGTTGCATCAAGCCATTGATTCAGAAATCACCTGCTTCAGCCTATCGTCAGCTGAATTAAAAAAAAACACAAAATTATCTTTTTAGAGACTTTTACTGTTTAGTAAGTGTGGCATCTGGCAGGCTGACCAGGAACTACGATTCAAGATTGTGCAGAGTGGACGGACTTTGCCACATAGCATCATGACTTTACAGGCTTTGGTTTTGGGTTTTGCTCTTTGTGAGTGTAATAATGTAATATTATTAATATGGAGGTGTTCTTGGAGGATTATATCCATGCTCACCTCCCCACCCACAGCCACTCAAATGAAGCTAAGAAGCAAGCGGCAGCTGGGGAGGAGGAAATAATAGATTCAAACACTCTGCAAAAATGCATCACTTTAAAACCCATTTGCAGGAAGTGTTCAGTGATCAAATCAAATTGGCAGCAAGCAGCTCAGGTGGAAAAGATTAGTGCTGGATGTGAGAAGCTGGATGGTAATGCCCACTTCTCTGACAAGTCTCAACTGTATGGTGGTGAGGTGAAAATTAGTTCCTGCTTCCTTCCTTCAGACATACTGTAGGAGCTGCCATCGCAATAAGTAAACAAGATCACAGGTACTGTAAACAGAGATGAAATGCTCTGACACATTCATGGCATCAGTTCTGGGGGTCACTGGCTTGTTAGAGGTTCCAGCTGCAGCCAGAGTCCCCCCTCAGCCCTGAGGATCAGATCTGGTTTGCGGCGGACCTCCACTGTCTTGGGTGTGACCTGGAAACGGCGCAGGGTCAGGGCAACCACCACCCTCATCTCTGCCATGGCAAAGTTCTGACCGATGCAGTTCCTGCACAACAAAATTACACAAGGAGAGGGAGAGGCTTACAGTGAGACAGGCTTCTTTTTCTTGTTTTGCTTCATAATTCAGCATGACCATGAAGTGAAGGAGACATGGAGACATCTGTGTTGCAAACTGGTGTATGAAGACACTGTAATCACCCTAGATCAGTCATTAGAGACCACAAGACTAGTCTCATTGAGTGCTCGTTCATTAATAATTGTATAATTGATAAAATGGTATAGTAAGGGCATAGACTGCACATTTTGGGTAATTAGTGATGGTTTGACAATACAGTAAATAGGATTATCACTGTGCTAGTGGAGATTGGGTTAGGAAGCAATCTATGGAAACTGTTTTGGGCCAAACCCTTCAGTAAAAACTTCTACACTTAATGTGCCCTGTTATCTGGAAATCAGAAAACCATTGCCATGTGACACTTGGAAACCATCACCATGTGACATCTTAATCCAATGTTAATTGCCTTCTCTACACACAATTTATAACATGCTGTCCTCGTATAATCCTATAGTCTGTATAGAACACTGAGACTGGATGTGGGGGTCTTCACCATGACAAGACAACCCATAAATGTGAGCTGTGAAGATGAATGCCATGCTAGATAACATGGAATGTTATCTAACCAAAAGAGAAAAAACATTCAAATGTCTGTCTGCCAAGGTTTTTTCACACAACTGAAATTTTGTTTTACACCTATGTATTTGTTTTACTCTATCTTTCTGCACTTCAGTATGGAAGTCACTTCAACTTTCTTTTGCACCTCTCCCTAGTCTAACCTCTCCTGAGAGTAACTGTTTCAGAAAATCAGGGCTTGGTGTCCCTTGACTTTAACAATAATCATCAATGCTTGTACAGTATATGTTAACACCCAGGAGGATGGGATGAAGCTGTAGGGGGCAGGATACCATACCTTGGTCCTGCTGAGAAAGGGACAAATGCATAGGATGATCTGCCTTCTGAATGCTCTGGGTCAAACCGGTAGGGATTGTAAACCTTTTAAAAAATGAGAGGGCCAGTAAGTAAAAGCTTTCTACAGTATTTTCTATTTTCAAACCATCAATGGCTAAGGAAGCTTGATGCTCTTCAGAGGCTCACAAGATACAATGACATCTTGTGGGCTGATTCTTGATGATGAAATGATTCATCTGTGTGGGGAAACCCATAATTCCAGATCATTCCCAGATCATTCCCAGATTATTCTCAGATCAGGCACCACAGCTGCATGAAATCTCAAAGCTACTGTATGTGTTTTCATGAACTAGAATGGTGGAAAACCAACCAAGCTCCTATTATCTAGCATTCTAATTTTGGTGAAATAGTAACTAAATTGGTAAACTGAGAATGGTCATGAATTATGCCAAACTTTGGGGTAAATTCATGTAAAATATAATGCTAAAAATAATAATTGTCACACAAATTGTACCAAATGGTACACAAGAACTGTGAACACTGAAACATTAAATACAGATAGTTAAATACAGGTAAACAATGAACAATCAAAATTTTTCACTCAAAATGACAAAATATTATTTTGTATTTGGAGAGGTTATATGAGACCTGGCTGATTGGTGCATTACTGATAATGTGATAAAAGTGATAAAGAACGTGATAGAGGTACTCACATCTGGGTTTGGCCACACCTTGGGGTTATGATGAGTACCATAGATGCTGGCAAGGCAAATATTTCCTACACATGAAAATAAAACACAACATTAAAACAGACCCCACAAGCCAATTGAATATTCAGGATACACCCAAGATGGGCACACACAAACACAAAAATAGACACGCACACACTCCCACCAGGGACAATCCCAATTCCCAGAAGCCTATTAAACTACCTGTATGTCTTTGTCCATGACAGGAAACCAGTGCACCCCGAGGAAACCCACAGAAATACAGGGAAAACATGAAGTCTCTACACAGATCGCACCCCAGGTTTGGAATTGAACCCAGGGCCCCAGCAACGCAAAGGCAGCAATGCTCTGAGGACCAGTGTGAGAGACCACTGGCACTTAGGAGAATCTGTCACCAAGCTTTTTCATATCCTTTCAACAAGAACTTAAATAAAAGAGGATTAACTATTCTATACCAATTCATCATGTAACACACATGCAAAATGTATGGTACTAGAAGATTTATCACACGACTCCAATATAAAAAGCCAAACATAATAATCATTGTATTCTATCCAATGTACAACATTACAACAAGGTACTGTATGTCTTGCTAGAAATCCCTCATGACTTTTTTTAAATGGCTGGAATGAAATAGATCCTCTGTGATCAGATATCGCCACAAAGCGTGTTGGTTGTTCATCTATTAATCAGCGATTGGTGGATACCTGGAAGTCTGCAGTCTCCAAGCAGAACACTGGCTGAGCACTGCCGAGACTTGGCAGGACAGTCATGTGGGAGCTTTTAGACAGATGTTAAGTCAATCAGAGCCATGTGTCTATCCTCCAGCTAGCACTAGAGTCACTGTATTCATATCTAACAGCTCTTCATTGCTAATTTAAATGTGAGAAAATGGGAATCTTCCTAATTATTAGTATTATATTGCATATGTCTTAGATAAAGTGTTTAAGGGTCACATTTGAGAAGGGAATAGGAAGAAATACAGTGATCAACCCACAGATATGCCCTCAGCCCTCACCCTTTGGCACCACTCGTCCTCCTGGCATCTTTATGTCTTCAGAAAAGCGGCGGGTTATGGCGGTAACTGGTGGGTACAACCGCAGGCTCTCCTTGATGCACATGGTGATGAAGGGGAGATTCGTCAGGTCATTCCTGCACAGAGGACACACCAGAATCAGGGGCTCCACAGTGAATCAGGGATCAAAGGCCACAAGGGTGAAATTAAGAGGAGGCAGAGCTCAAGAGGAACTTATTTACACAAAGAGTTGCTGCTGTCTGCATTTAGATATCCTGCCATGCTGTCAAGGGCATTCCTGAGATCTGAAGAAACCTTGGATTGATATGTTCACATTAATTACTTTCTAGAACTCCTCTGCTGCTACTTCAAACTGTCCTACTTGTGTCTCCTTTCAGCCTTGGTCTGCCTGTCTGATAGTTCTCAGTAAATGATGCCACAAATATCTCCATTGCTTGCATCCTTATGCACCATAAATGTGCATACTGCCAACTGTATTTTTAAAAGCAATAAAGATCAGGATTATATTAAGTAAACTGAGCGTAAGAAAAATAAAGCAACCCCACCCTGCATTGAAAGGTGAGTAATGCAGTACTCAGCAATTAGTGAGTTATTTAAGTAAAATTCATTGAGATCTGATTATTTGATTGTTATTTGATCTACGTATAGTGCTACCACCGGTACTGAAAAGTTAAAGAACTCAATTCTTCTAGTTCCCAAGACTAGGCTCTGAATCTTGGGAGTCTTCAATTTCTATTCAGGAATGATCTCTTAGGCTTTTATTGGATCCTGCAACTTTCCACTTCCACATTTTCCCAAAGTCTTTCAATTTCTTACAACTAACTTAATAAAATTAGCTCTTTAATTTACTGTATTCCTGCGAGCATTCATGGTTCTAAAGTTTTTTACTGCAAAGCACCTTGAGATGATGTATTGTATACAGTAAAGATAATTAGATCTGGCGCTGTATTTTAATAAACCAACATAAAAAAAATGGCTGTAGAGAACTACTTTATTTAACCTTAAGCTAACATACCATTCAATAAAACAGAAAGAATAATTTGAGAACAGTAAAAATACAGTTACTCAGCCATACAGATACAGACATATCACCCTGCGACTGACAGCTGGCAGCCCACTGTAGCTAAGCAGGTGTGAGCCTGATTAGTGCCTGGATGGGAGACCTCCTGGGAAAAACTAAGTTTGCTGGAAGAGGCGTTAGTGGGGCCAGCAGGGGATGTTTGTTGATCCAAACTCCCCAGTATAGAGATGGGGACACTATCTGTAAAAAGTGCCATCCTTTGGATGAGGTGTAAAACTGAGGTCCTGACTCTCTGTGGTCATTGGAAATCCAAAGGTGTTTCTTGAAAAGAGTAGGGGTGTAACACCTGTTCTGGACAAATTCCTCACTGGCCTTTACCAATCATGGCCTCCTAATAATCCCCATCTATGAATTGGCTTCATCACTCTGCTCTCCTCCCCACTGATAGCTGATGTGTGGTGAGCGTTCTGGCGCACTATGGCTGCCGTCGCATCATCCAGGTGGGGCTGCATGTTGGAGGTGGTAGAGGAGAGTCCCCATTACCTGTAAAGTGCTTTGAGTGTAGTGTCCAGAAAAGCCCAATATAAGTGTAAATAATTATTATAAGAAATTAGTTACTTCCCCCGGTTACACCAAAAGAGCTATTGTATTTTATTTCTGCTTTGTTTTATAAATATTAGTTCAGAATTGTCAATTAATCAATATCATGAATCAATAAATGATTAAGACAATACACACCCTCTGAATATAAAGAAAATAAATACGGTACAGTATGTCTACAGAAACTTTAGCAAAATTAATGTTCTTTCATGTTATTTGCAATAAATGACTTGTAGGAGATGAGCTTGTTTGTTTACAAATTGCAGTATATTAAACTGATGTGAAACTGCAAAAGCTGCAAAATTATTGCAATCAGTGAACAGCAATATTACAGCTAGCTCGTGGTGAGGAACTGTGTTCATTGTGTTGTCTGGCACAGCGGCTGGAGAAACGACTTTCCGAATACTTGCAGGCACATACAGCTGTCAGAAGATGGCGCTCCTGTACCAGCTAAAAGAGAAGGTAGCAGCCTATAGGATTCGTCTTGACCAAAGGTTAAATTACAGGCATGTTACTTAAAACAGCTGTATGAACACATATGAGGTCATGTAAAGTGCTACTTTTTCCAGGACCATATACAGTACGCTTTATAGGCCATATAAAAAAAATATCAAAATATTTCAGAATCTTCATCATCATTGTTATTATCATTCCAATCAAAACAATGATTATAAAAATAATCAAAGATGAATTAAAAAAACACATGCATAGAGATCAAAATGGACACTGACCACTCAATCTCCTCTGTGTCTCGGCCCTGCAGAACAGAGTTCACTTCTGCCCGACACTTCTCCTGGTATTCAGGATATAGAGAGAGGTTGTACAGCACCCAAGAAATCCCACTGGCTGTAGTGTCATGACCTGCGAGTGAGAGAGAGGGATTTTTGACTCCGCACTCCATTTATGTTAACAAATGTAAAAGACAATGGCATAATATATTATATTAAAAAAACAGCTACCAAATCAAGTCAAAACCCAGGTTACATCTGTTCTGGAGGACAATCTTACCTTCAAACATGAACGTATCAGCCTCGGCCTTGACTTCTTCATCAGTGAGCCCTTTACCATCTTCATCCTGGAAATGGAGCCAAAAAAATATCTAAGTACAGGCTTCTATTGAACAAAATGAAATCACTTGAAGATGCAGAAATGCACAGAGCCCAGTTTAGGGTTGGGTTTGGATAGGTAGGCCAGGGCTCTCATGGCAAAATGGTGGCTCCTGAGATTTATTTCATTACTCCACTTGGGGCTGGTCTTCCTTTCAAGCTCTGAGGAACTTGTGGAACCATGTTTCTAATGGGTAGAGAAAGTCAGAAGAGCTTGTCCATCCTTTGATAATTTAGTTAGAAATGTAATTTAAATGAAACACCCAAATCCCAGGTGAATAAAAAAAAATAAAAGTATTGGGGTACACTACTGTGAAAGACATAAAATTGCACATGCAAAACTAGAACATGTATCACATCCTTATCCATAGGAAACCTGCAAAACCTATGGGAGATCACCTGCTTTAAATTAAGCATAGATTGCTGGAGCTGTATTTATCATTAATAGTTATCTTTTACAAAACAGTTTGATAAGTCAATAGACACAATTAGACACAAATTTACTGAATGTCCTCTTATTTGCAGTTTTTCCATTGTTCACATTTTACCCTTGAAAGCAGAAGGACGTCGATGAAGTCAGTCACTTTTCCCTTCCTAGGCCTGTAGCTCTCCTCCCCCAGCTGGTGTAGTTTGGCTCTGCGGCGCTGGACTATGTCTGCAGTGAATCTGTGCACGAGGTCACAGGCCCTCTTGAAGCGTCTGCCCTCCTCTGTGCGCCAGTACACAAAGTCGAAGTGGTGCAGTAGATGGTACTCCCGGTTCACAACTAGAGTGCTCAGCTCGTAGATTGCTGCTATGTACTCACTGGGTTTCCTGGTCCAGAGATTCACAGAAAGGGAGTCAGTCTAACACATGCCTTGCTCTGAAATCCCAACCCTAGCTACAACCTGCCCAATTCTTCTTCTCGATCTGGACTGAAATCAATTCAGCATCGGCTGATCCATGCAAATGCTTTTTTTCTGGTTTGTTAAGACTGTTATAGTCTAGAACTCTATGGGATCACCTCAATCCAGATTTCCCCTAACCTCACACTCTGTTCATTTCCTCCAGAGTTTTGAACATATGAGTAAGAAGTGTAATAAATACTCTACTCAAGCAGCAAAAGAAGTATCCAGTAGGGCAATTTCCATCCTTGGATAATAGATGGTTTTTGTTGTGCCAGCAGTGATATACTATTAGTGAGGTTTTCCCTGGCAAAAATAAGAATATAGAGAAAAATTATTCAATGGGAGAGTATAGAGCCAGCTACCCAGCCATGTTATCAAAGCAGACATCCTTCAAGAAGTGGCTGTATGAGATCCTTGCATGAATTACCTACTACAGACCAAACGGGCTAGATGGGCTAAATGGTCCTCAGTCATTTACAACTGTTCTCGTGTTCTTATGGGCTCACTCTTGGCAGTTGCTGTCATAACTGAAGGTGCACTTCAGCAGGCTGTCCAATGTCATCAGGCTCACATGCTCAAACATGTCAAAGCTTGTTGTCCCTTCAGAAAGCAAGCGTCGCCACTTCGCCTGGATAGAGGGCGACAAAGCATCTAACAAATCCTGCATTTCACTCAAGAAAACAAAATTTAATCATGAAACATAAGCAAAACAAGTTCCTGTATCCTTTTTCACAAGGCTCTTATTATTGGGTGGCCCAGAAAACCATTCCTTTCAACTCCTTTTAAGACTGCTTTCCCTCAGATTTGCTGTATTTTCATATGCTAAGCTATATTTTGGATTAAATTCCTATGGGATTTAGCATTCTCTGGCATGTAGCAGTGGCTTGTCCATGCTGTGATAAAATTGCTTTTCTATATTAGTGGCACTAAGCATGAGAAAGCCATTTACAGCTCCTGTCTTATCATTTGCATTCCTGTAAGAGCTAATGTTGATTGAAAATTTGTCCCCTATTCTTTAATAAAATCAGTGCTGACTCTTGAGAGGACAGTGGCAGGGTGGCAATACCTTGTAAATAATTTTATTGGGTGAATAATGGCATAATTATGCATACATAATTGTATTATGCCAAGAATGTATGGTGCATATTGTCAGTTAAGTGATGGTTAAAAAAGATGAAGAGCACCGCTGACACTGGGGCATACAGTCCTGAGCATTTCCCATTGGCAAAGGCAAAGAAGATACAATTTTATAGGAACTGTTATTTATTATAATGTATTATACGACTAATTCTTTTACACTGTTTCAACAGTTTATTTTGCCCCTTTGACATCATCCATCCATCTAACTGCTTCTTCCGATTCTGGGCCGTGGGGGAGCTGGAACTGCTCCTGGCAGGCAAAGCGCGCATGAACACCAAGATGGGAAAGCTCTCATTTACATTCTCTCTACTGATCTTATTACAAGACAGCACCCATCCCTGTGTGCAGCTCATGCCAATTTTCACTTCACTTTCACAAGTACTACAACAAAATCTGAGTCAGGGCAGGATTTTGGCGGTGCGGTGGCTCTGTGGCTAAGGATCTGCGCCTGTGGTTGGAAGGTTGCTGGCTTGAATCCCACGACCAGCAGAGGAATCCCACTCTATTGGGCCCCTGAGCAAGGTACTTAACCCCAATGGCTCCAGGGGTGCTGTATAAATGGCTGACCCTGTGCTCTGACCTCAAGCTTCCCTCTCTATCTGTGTATTCCATGGAGAGCAAGCTGGGGTATGCGAAAAAACAAATTCCTAATACAAGAAATACAAGAAATTGTATATGGCCGATAAAGTGATCTTATCTTATCAAGATGGAGATCAAGTCTGATAATGAGAACAAGATCAAAATAGAAAGTGAGATCGAGAATGAGCTTGAAATGACAATGGGATCAAGTTTGAGATCAAGAAGAAGACTGTCTCTGACAGGAGGCTCACATGCATGATGTCGGTGGAATTGTTGAAAATCTCCACGTAGATTTTGAGGATGTCAAAGTGGAAGGCTGGTGTAAGAAGCCTCCGGTGACGAGCCCATTTCTCTCCATTGCTGAGCAGCAGGCCTTCACCTTGAAAGACAAACATGAACAAATCTGTTTGAACAGCATTCTTAAAAGGTGATTTTCAGAGTTTTCAGGACTTATCTTGGCCTGCCATGAAAGGGAAAGTGACATGTGTCACATAAAGCAAAATGTCTTTCAAAACTGGTCTTCAAGGGACTAAGTTCAGCTTATTGCCTGTGAAAAGGAGAAAATCAATGACCTGGTGTGAATACTTACTGTAGTTTAATATACTAATTGAGAGCTCAGGTGAAATGAAAACCAGAATACTTTCTGGCCCATGTGGAGCCAATTTAAAAATTAACTGCCCAGGGACCTTACCTACAGTATATTGAATAATGATTATTTTTCTTGTCACACTTTACTGTGTACATTTTGCTCAAAGCAGAACAGCTTTTTCTTGTTATTTCTCAAATATGTTGTGTAGTTTCCCCTGAGTGGAGCTTGGCTGCGGAAATTAGTGCCCAGCTTGCTATTAAAAATGTTCTCACTGGCAGCAAAGTAACAGCTGCTGCCCTCTGGAGGATACTAAAGTACTGGACTTGCTATAGACTAAGCTACTTAGTACCATACTAAGCTGAGCATCGAATTGAAAGGGAAAGTTCTGAATGCAGCAGCTTGCTACTGAAATAATACTCTGATGTAATGATTTTAAGCATTCATAGCTTCAAAATGTATTATAATATTTAGCTAACTTTGAATTTCAAATACAACACAATAGATCTACATCGCATGTCCTAATTATAAAGAAAAGGTGTCATGAGTATTACACTTACTAAAGTATATAGCGTCTGTAGTCTGCTATAGAGAGTTCTGAAATGTATATTGAAGTAAATATTCCTCGAAGAAAAGCGAACTGAAATCTAGGCACATAAAAGGATGTGTTTCTTAAAGTAAGTGTGTTCAGTCACACCTGGGTGTCACTCGAATTTCTCAGGTGACACCTAGAATTTGTTCTAATATTTATTCTGACTCCATACTGGTGATTCTTAGAGGGTAGTGGTGATATTGAGGTACAGGGGTACCATGGGTACAATGTGGTATTTTATGTAGTTAAATGTAAGTGATATATACTTGTAAAGAAAGATTCCTTGGATTGCAGTCGAGACTCCAGTAGGATCATTGCCAGAACTGAGGAAATCCAACTAGTTGGACTGGTCAAGATCCACAGAAATCAATTTGAAAACACACTGAAGATGAAGTGAAACAATAATAGCATTTGACAAGTGTCCGGCATAACTTTGCAATATTTTGTATATATATAATATAATATAATATAATATAATATAATATAATATAATATAATATAATATAAAGCCCAAGTCTATCATAAAAATGACAAACAGTTTTCTTGAGAGTCTAAAGAAGATCAGTATGTCCCCATCAATTAACAATGAAAATTAAATATACTGTGATTCACCACATGATAAAATTCAAACAGCATCCAACAGCAGCTGCACTCATTTCTGTGGCGCATTAAAATTGATAGAATATTATATAGCTAGTTACATGCCTTTATCTGATTATTTCAGCATGCATATATTTATTAAAAACTAGCATTAAACTATCACAAGCATTCAGCTACATATAAAATGGTTATATATATAAATGTCTACTCAGATAATACATGTAGCTTACTGGCTTTTATTTAATAGGATGCAGTTCCCTTTTTTGCCTTGTAACTATTAAGATTTTTGGATTTTTCTGGATTTTTTTATGTCTGTATAAAATTTGGCTCTGAAACACATAGGCCTGTAAATATGAGCTCAATGTATAATTGCTGTGCATAGAAAAAATTATTAATATTTGCCATCAAATGATCTGCTACAAACCTTAACAAAGAAAATACATTTTTTAATATGATGCATTTAACCCCACATAAAAATTTTAATGTGTCTTTCTGATTCCCCGAATTGTAAGTTGTTTTACCTAAGGCTTAAAGGAATTCTTCTTTCACTGTGTGATTTCGACAAACATCTGTTACTTTTTATCTGAAATACTAGAGGGAGATGTCCCCAGTTCACTAAAGTGAGCTTTACTGAATGATGATTCATCTTTGAAACATCTTAATTCTGAAATAAATAGATGTGATTAACAGTTACTATGTCTGCCATTAGCACACCATTGGCTGACCTCCGGTGCTCTCACTGGCATTCTGTTTTTGGACATTTTACTTCTGGAACTTTCCATACCCCATGGTACCAATGACCAGACAATTAAATCATAATAGTCAGCAGTTAGTTAAATCATGATTTTATTTATAATACATATATTCCTTATGTTTTCTATACTTACAGTATCATTGTTTTTAATCGTGGACTTTTTGATTACTGTATGTTTTTTTTCTCTCCATTTTAGGAGTGCATTGCTGTGGAAATGGGAGGTATTTGTTCTCAGTGCTGGTTTTAATTGTTCACAAAAATAACTAAAATATAAATTTTAAAAATTATCATATTTCCTTGTCCTGTTTGGACAAGTCTGGGCCAGGTCATTACTCTATCATCAATCTGTACTGGAGAATAAAGGACATTTAACGCTTAGGAATTCCTGACTTTGAAAGTCAAACATTTTTACATTTTGCTTTGCAGAGAAAACAGGTATTAGGACCTGATTCTTACATTGATTTGATTCCTCCTTATTTTAGCATTTTATGCTCTCCTTTTGGTAACAATATGGATCAGATTAAAATTCAGATACATACCCATGTATGTATTTAGTAGAAAACAGTTGTTCTTGTACTGACCTGTTGCACATATGAACATATGAACCATAATTGTAGCTGCATTCTTTGGGAATTATCACAACAGGAAAAACATTTTCTTACTTTCATTTCTGGTTTTAATTTATCTTACCCACATCCAGATTTCAGAACTAAAGAGAAAAGCAATGCATTTCCTAAGAATTAAGAAACATGAGACTTTTTTGTCAAGTCTGAGGCTTGGTCAGCTGTGTAAAACAGATTGATTGGGACAAAAACTGCAGTGTTACATTCCCATTAAAATGTTCCATCAGGCAGCCTGCCACTCCTTCAAGATAATGACTCATCAACATGCTTCCAACACATTTAAGAAGGGTTTGCAAAATATATTTTTTTCTTGTAAGCAAATTATGAATCTTGAAGCATCCTAGGAAATTTGAATGACACTAATTAAGTTCTAATTATGTTGAATGCTTTAAGAACATACGTTTTGAGTTTTGAAGTACAAATGACAGGCGACCATTTGACCCATGTGTCACGAATGTCGGAAAGGATGCCGTGGAATGACTACGTGAGCAGTAGAGACCCTATGCATAGCAGTAAAAGGGGCAACACGGAGGTTAGCACAGGCTCAGGGGGTCAGACAGGGTCAGTCGGTATAGAAACCTATGCCCGCAGGCCACAGACGTGGAGTACCTGGTAATAGGCGGGTCTCACGACATCCGTACCCTCAATGTTGAGCGAGGAGCAAAGCAGGCACAGGAGGTAAATAGGCTACACAACAAGACACACCGGAAAGACATGAATAATCACAGGGAGCTAGGAACAGGACAGAACTAGAGTGCCCTCTAGGTGTACAGGGCGTGACACCATGTAGCCCATTTGATAGATAGTGGCTATTGTCTAAGAGTCTCATTCAGCTGTTTCTTGAATGAACCAACAGTATTGGTTTCAACAACATGGATGGGCAGGTTGTTTCATTCTCCCACTACTCTTTGGGTAAACAAGTGCCTCCTAGTCTCAATTCTAAATGCACTTCCACATAGTTTCCACTTATGACCTTTTGTGTTTCACTGTTTATTGAAGTCCACTGGATTCTTCTCACAATCTAAACAATATTCAGTTACTTCAGCCTGTCAGTGTAAGACTTTCCCTGTTCTCAGTATAACAGAAGGTACAAAGGGATTTTGAGGCCTTACCTAGCCACGGTCGGAGAAAACCATAGAAGAGTTCGTCCTTATAAGAGATGGAAGCTGCAAACAGACCGCAGATGAAAGAATTCATGAGACGTCAAAACCATTTGGCACACATACATTTTTGCAGTATGATGAAACGTTTCCTCTTCTTGAACAGGGAAATGTAAAAATTAACAGGACAATAACCATCTTAGTGCAAGAATGAACAAAAAGAAAGGAAGGAACGAGTCACATTTGCTGAGAGGGAAACTTAGGGCTCTACTAGCCACAGCAATGTGCTGGGCAGGTTAACAACGGGGAATTCTACGTTTGCAGTTGAGATAAAATTTAAAAAGAATAATTCTGTTTTTTTATTAAATGTGTTCTAGTGTAAAGTTAAAAGAACCCAGATTTGTTGCATTCCTAATGCCAAATGAAATGGAGCTTTGTGGACATATCTTACCTTGTTTATCTAAAGTAGCTACTCAGCTTGCTCACAAAGAATAATTCATTTTCTAGCTGCGTTAGCTGAGGATCTTTCACCACCTTTAAAATTAAAGTGTGTATTTATGTAGTTTGATCAGCTGTGCAATGAAAAGTGTATGTTGGATTGATTAATTTGCAAAGATAGGAAAACGACACCTAAGTAGAAAGAAAGTCACCAAATCACAGAGATCAAATTGCATGCACCTACACAAGCTGTAGGTGATATTGCTTGATCCAAAACATATCATTGTACAACCTTCTGACTCTCTTTCAAAGTTTCACCCTTTAAATATGTTTTAAGCAAAAATCTGTACATGTACTGTAAATATTTCTAAATCTTATATCAAAATTTGATAAGTATGTATTTTTCTACAAAACAATAATATTCAGAAGATGACTGTGTATTTATGCATTTTGGTTTGCTTCTTTGATTGATTGTGACAGGTCATTAAAAAAAAAGTTACAAGCTGAAGTTGTACACTATTTCTTTTTTGATTAAAATACCATCACATAATCTTCCACACTAACTAACATAGACCTTATACAGTATGACTACTTCTGTCTGTAATGAATTCCATAAAGAAATTAGTCTACAAATAGGTGCGGAAGGGTTGTTTAACACAAATTAATTAAGAGGCAGGAAATATCACCCTGCAGTGCCATTTTCAATTACTTTATGTTTGCAGTGATTCCTCTGTGATTGCTGGAGAAATTCAGAAATTAGACCAGAAGAAACTAATAAAGAGATCTTGGAGCTTAATTAACCCACAGTTGTGCATTTAATCATTCTTCAGTGTCAGTGTCGGGGGTATACCTGAAGCAAACAGGACAGGTTTGATATAGTCTGGATGGAAGATTCTGATGAGGGAGTAGAATGGCCCAAACCACCAGGAGCATGAATGCTCATAAGTCTTGACAAGCTCATCCACTGCCTTGAGGCCTTCCTCTGTGTTCTTCATCTGAAATGGCAATGGAGCAAAAAAAAAATACTGAGCCCAGACATCACTTTTACTGAAACAGGGTCACAGGTGTCCCAAATTGCAAGAACTAGAAAATGACTCAGAGTCCTCATTTCAGCAAATATGAAACGATGCAACAGGAAAATAATAATTAACGTCTGCCGCCTACAGTATGAACCCTCTATGCACTGAAACCCATAAAGATTTTACAGTGCTTGAGTTGAATGAGCAGAATAGATATATAAGGCAGTGGCCAAGGCCTCTGGTATTCAGATTGTTCACTATCAGCAGACTAAGTGTGATAAATTACTTTTGTTTTTCAGTCATACTGCTGACATCATGCACATACAGACTCTTTTGTTAAGTGTCCACCCTGAAACTTACCAGAAACCTAAATAAACATAGTAGGGTTCGATTCCGTTCTTTCAAAATGACAGGGTGCAGAATTTATTTGAAGTTATGAGTGTTACCACCTTCCAGCCTGAACTTCTCAGGCCTCAGAAACAAAGATGCTCATATTGAGGACTGTGATGAGAGCCATCTAAGGAAACTCATGATCATAAAAGATCCCATGGCACTGCTCATAAGAACAGATTGTAGTTTCGGATAAATAAAACTACAATGATTTGGAATGTTTTGGGATGAGAAGTGATATAGAATTGCAAGGGATTCAACATTTAACACATGTTGCAAATAACCATGCTGTGGCTAAAAAATAGATGCAATCCATTATTTTATTAATAAAAAGGCAAAAATGAAGGATCTGATAATACTTTTAGAATACTGTATACTGTAAACTTTATAATTCTTTTAGAATAAACTGTAAAACTTTGAGATAATCTTAGGGGCTTTCATAGGATAAAACAAAGAATACTAAAATATCCACAAATGGGAGGCAGTTGTTAGTTCTTGGTCCAGGAATTGTATCCACCAGTTTCAACACTGCAGCAGGACACACAATGCACTTTGTGTAAAGTTGTATCCAGTTCACAGTTCTAAATACACTTTCTCTTACACAAAAACATGCATTTTCACCACACGTTAATGTATGCAGTCTTAGTGTATTCATGTAGGCGTTCAACCTTTATTAGTTTTGTTTTTTAATAAAATCAGGACATATAAAAAACCAATATGTTTGAATGTTGGACCTTTGTGGCTTAGCAGTAGTTGTAGCCGCAGAATTAGTAGCAGTTGTAGCGGTAATAGTGGTTGTAGCAACTGTAGTAGAAGTAATAGTAGCAAAAGTAATGGTAACAGCAGTAGAGGGAAATATTATTTTGAAATGTGTCTTAGTTGAGTAAAGCCATTTGAAATGAACAGAAAAGCATTGCGAGAGCTGTGACTCTATCACACTGGGTGCGTGACTCCTGAGAGTCAGCAGACTGGGCTAGTGTTAAATGAATGTGGAGGGGCAGTAGGTGTATGGGTCCTGTTTGTTTTGTCATGATTTGGTGTTTGCTCAACAGTCACCCATACTACGCTGTGTAAACCGTGCTATATGACTCATATTCCAATCACTCATATGCCAGCGAACACCTAAATACATATATTAAAATGAAATCAAAGTGCTTTTCTAATGCCCTCTCTACTGCAAGCCTCTGCAACCATGCTACCAGAGACAAGTAAGCCAATTCCTCTGTGTAAGACAACAATACATAGTTTTACATAAACTAATGTCCCATCAACCTCCTCCACTTGGCCACTGCAGGCACCTATTTCTTGTTGAAGACATTGCATATAATGACATTAAAATACCTGAAAAATTAAAATCTCACAGGAATTGTTGTCTTTTCATCCTTCTCTGACTCCTTTGCATCAAATCAATGCTTTCAAATGGGCCAAGCTCAAAATGTTTTTTTGTATTAAGTAGGGAACCAATTTGGAAGTCCTTACTGTCACAATTTTTTTAGACTATATTTGATTGGGTTGAAGCTGTTAGAAACGGCTTTCAAGGAAGAGTAACAAAGAAACTACTGCACTAGAGCATGTGGATTAATTTGATATTTTTTACTGCATTAAATGCACTTCCAAAATGTATTGTTCTTGACCAATCTTGTGTTCCAGCAAGTTCTCAGTCATTGCTTCTCCTCATCCCAGTATTTATCTTGATAATGTAGCTATCTCAATCAATAACAGAAAACAGAATAGGAACAGTAAGTCTAAACGCAAACAAGGGGAAGCTGGATAAATTTTAGCTCCCATTGTTTTATCAATAGGCATCTCAGAAAAGTACAACCGAAATTGTTTTTTGAATTTAATAATTTTTAGGTTGGGGGGGGGGGGGGGGGGGTGGGTAATGTCATGCAGATTTCAGGCTCCTTGCAATGGGTATAATGCAATGATATACAAATTAAAATGAGACCTTTTTTAACTTTTATTAGACAGGATACCTTTTCACTTTTATTAAAGAAATAAAGCTTGGTCTCTCAATATATTTTAATGTACTTTATACACAATATCCTGACTTGCAGTAACTGGAGACCACAGACAGACCACAGCCTGATAGTTGATGCAGAAACACATACTGTGCTTTACTTGTGACAGAGCTCACCAGAGCAACTCCATGCAACATTTTTTATATGCACATTCACAATTGCAATTCAATATGCATATTCACAATTTTAAAAAATTAAAGACTGCCAGTGCCTTATCTCACTGACTCTGCTGATAAGAAAATATTTTATGCTTCTTATGTTCTTATGTTCTTATTCTTTAAAAATAGATACAAAACTTACAAAACAGGAACAGGATGTAGAACCCTGCACTGTGCTGAGTTATTGATATACTTTGGACACTACTGGTGTAGGTTGTCTAGAGCTGAATGGGATTGATATTAAATGAATTTTGCATTCCAATGCAGCATGTTCCAACAATTACCTCAGAAGTTAGGAGAACACTGGTTGAGAGGACAGTACAGTGCGTTCCTAAAATCTAGCTAATGCTAGCTAGATCTAGCAAATCTAACTAAACTCTAGATAATGCTAGATTTTCTAGTAAAATGTGTTAAAGTGGTGGTTTTATGAAATAGAAAGGCATGAATGTTATCATTAAGATAATAAACCATACAAATTCTGAAACCCTGTGGAACTGATGCTGTGTCCATCAGATCGGAAATGGTTCAAAATCAGAGCACGACTTAGAGCACATGATTATCCATCCATCCATTTTCTAACCTGTTTATCCAGTACAGGGTCATACTCCCAGTCCATCACAGGGGGACACAGACACAAACACACACCTTCTCACAGTAGGGACAATTTTCCCAGAAGGCAATTAACCTACAGTACCAGTATGTGTTTGGACTGTGGGAAGAAACTGGTTACCACTGATGGGAATGGAACATTAAAAAATCTGGACACATTATTAGAAGGTCATGGGTTAAAGTTCCCAGTATGAACACTCCTGTAATAAGCTTGTGCAAGGTTCTTTGCTGAGCTTGCCCCAATCAGCCCAGCTGTATAACGGTAGAGCTAGCATGAGTGGTATAAACTAAAAAGGTTATTGGAGAAAAATAAGATTCAGAAAGCTGACAGGGGGCTATTTGAGTGGGGGTTATGAGTAAGAAACTATTTTATCCTGTTACAGTGTCATTTGTATCAGGCCTACTTCAACTGATAACAGATGATACTATCTCTGCAAAAAGGGGTTGTTTATAATCTAACTTCCTTAACATAAAAAAACACACTGAAACTGGTTTCACAATTTATAACCTCAATGAGAGGAGAGTCTACATAGAATGCCAACTGTGAAAATAAATTTCACTTCCTGCTTATGAGCTTGTGCATTCGAAACAGAGTGAGACATGCTGTTGTTTTTAATCATCGACTGTGGTTTTCTATTGAGTAAAACTTGGCAAAAGATCTTAGAAAAAGAAAACAGATCTGCGCTAAAAGTCATTAGGTTTTTTTGGTCTTTATTTACCAGCTTTAGTGCTCAGTTTTATGCAATCTGGGTGACTCACACTGGAATTTGAACATAGCTTTCAGTCACGCCTCACCATGAAACTGGTCTAATGCTTTACATCCTGGAACAGTTATAATGAGCACATGTGACAGTTTTTTATTTATATTTATGTGATATAACCATAATTGTGCCTGGCAAGGTTGCACAGAGGTAAGCATTGCTGCCTCAGAGCCCTGAGTTGAATTCTGGATGTTGGGTGCTATCTGTGTGGAGTTTGCATGATCTTTCAAGGGTCACATGAGTTCTGTGCGTGTCTGCCCTGTGCGTGTCTGCCCAGTGATGGACTGGCATCCCATCCTGGGTGTATCCAGCCTTGTACCCTTTGTTTGCTGGGATAGGCTCCAGCTCCCCCATGACCCTGATTACGGAATTATGGCTGTGTTAATGTTTGTTCATAAATTGCCAAGCTCTGAAAACTGCTCTGAACTGGATTCTCTTCCAAGTTCAAATTCAGTCTGTGATCCCAGTGTAATTAATGTTAATAGTTATACTGGTGTTTGCTTATTCAATAAACATGGTCTAAGAAAATTGCAAGTAAAGGGTTTCTCATATCAGCACTCATATCAGCAGTAATAAATATTTTGTTATAAAGAGGTTTCTTATCTCAGGAAATTCTTTTAGTATCAATTCTACATACAGTACCTGGGATTACCAACTCACGGGTTGTGTGTTCAAATCCAGCTGGTGCTGGACTTTTCTTTTAACAAACATTTATTCGAAAAAATAGAATAGCAATATTATGGACAATCAATTGACTTTTATATTTCAAAATATCACAACATGATCGAGTCTAAGTCATTTTTGATAACAATGAATAGTCACCTTCTTCCCTTCTGACAACGGTCCCTGCTTCTGCTTCCTGCTTCTATTGTGTGTGTGTAATAGAGTAAATTTTTATAGAGAAATGACTTTAAAAGCTAGAAAGACAGGTTTCGATTCACATTAGCTGGCGAGCCTTGTTAACAAAAAACTAATAATAATGTAACATGCCACTGTTTGTTCATGAACAAAGTTATACTGAGATTTCCTTAGATACGCAATTAAAAAAAAAATAAAAAAAATTGTGAATCCCCGGCGGAACACATTCCATAAGAATCAGTGCTTTTACAGTATATATCGCCTTTAAAGGTGGCTTCTCAAAACGCTTTACAGGATAAAAAACAACAAGAACAGCAACAACAACAATATTGTATTTCATTGCACTTTGAAAACCAAGTAATAACTTAACTATATGTGCAAACGTTTCATATGTTGCTGTTGTGAATGCCTGTGGAGTGTATCTTATTTGCCTTGCGTCCTGGTTATCTCGCTCGCCCTCCCCCCCTCTCTCCCTCAATTCAATTCAATTCAAGGTGTTTTATTAGCATGACAGATGGGTACAATCAGTGTTGGGTATTTACTTTGCTTTGAGATTCCACTTTTAAAGGTGATATATAAAATTTTGACTAAAATAAATTGATATCTTTGTCTTCTAAGTATCTTAATAAACTTTCAGCATAGCTTTCTCCCCGTTTAGATTTATTTTCCTTAACTAGTATACTGTAACGCAACGGGGGCTCAGGCGGGCGCCCTTGCCGCATCTGTTCGGCCCCATCCCGACTGGAAGCTCGAACCCGGGACTTCCGCGTCTCTCTGCAGCGACCTAGCCCCGTGAGCTAAAGAGAGATCTCTCCACAGCCCAGTAGCTGTGGTCCTGCTATCACAGGGAAGGGCGGTGACGTCACCCGCTCTGGTACGCCGGCTCTTACACACACTGCTTGTCGGCCGTAAGCGTTACACTCTCCCCCGCTTAAATCGCCGTCCCCGGCGAAGGGCTATCCCATCCCACTTTTAACACCAATGTAACGCAACGGGGGCTCAGGCGGGCGCCCTTGCCGCATCTGTTCGGCCCCATCCCGACTGGAAGCTCGAACCCGGGACTTCCGCGTCTCTCTGCAGCGACCTAGCCCCGTGAGCTAAAGAGAGATCTCTCCACAGCCCAGTAGCTGTGGTCCTGCTATCACAGGGAAGGGCGGTGACGTCACCCGCTCTGGTACGCCGGCTCTTACACACACTGCTTGTCGGCCGTAAGCGTTACAATACTTTAGATATTTTTTTCTGAACCGGGGAAAATCTGATCATGTTTCTCTATAACAACAATAAAAAAAAACATTATTTTACATATCACCTTTATGTGATATCACCTTAAGGATGCGCAAAGAAATTTAAAATAGTCTTCTTTAGGTGTGAGGGTAGGAGTGGATCGCAGCAGGCATAATCGGCAAATTAGGAAAACAAAGAACTGGACAGGCGAGACGTTTATCCAGAGAGCGAGTGATCAGAAAAAGGATTACACTGCTGTTACACCCAGGTTTTACGCTCTCTCTCTGTTGAATGAATGAAAGCATTTTATCAAAAACGCGTTTGCGTTTGTCTGGGTATTTACTTTGTAATCTGTGGTTTACATCTACTGTATTGTTTTGAGATGCCACTTTTAAAGGTGATATGTAAAATAAAGTTTTTTATTATTGTTATAGAGAAACATGATCAGATTTTCCCTGGTTCAGAAAAGAGACGATTAAAATCTGTAATCTTTGCACTTGTATGTCATCAGAAAATACAATCAGTTTCTGCTTTGTGTAAGGATGGTGTCAAAAAGTAATCTAAGTGGTGAGAAAGCTGTGCTCCTCAAAGCGCTTTACAGGATAAAAACAATAACAACAATAGTGGCTGGGCAAACGATTTTTTTTTATAGAAATACAAAATGAGATACTGTATAATGATGTGCTTGAACAAAGTTATACTGCAATTTTCCTTAGATACGCGATTAAAAAAAAACATTTTTTTGAATCCCCGGCGGAACACATTCCATAAGAATCAGCGCTTTTATACAGTATATCGCCTTTAAACACATATATTTAAACACGCGTTTACGATTTAAATCAAAACGCGATTCAAATCAATATAAATGTTTATTTTGTAACGCATAGGTGACTATTCATTGTTATTAAAAAAGACTTAAATTCGATCATGTTGTGATATTTAGAAATATAAATTTGTTTGGTGCGAGTGAAGTTTTATTTAATCTCTGACCAAGGGAAACGTTTCATTTTTTCAAAGAAATGTTTGTTAAAAAATAAAGTCATAGTTCTATGGGATTCGATCACAGACCATGTGACATGGAAGTCAGGAACCTAACCCACAGCGCCACCGGCACAGTCACATGGTGAGGGCTGAAAAAGCACTACAGAAACATTATCGACAGACAATGTACAGATTTGATAAAGCTATAAAATAATGTAATTAGGCACAGAAGAAGTTTACAGCACAGTACAATAATAAATGCTGACCATGACTTTAGAAGCATAAATTACCTTACACTCAATTTAAACACAAGCTGTCTTTAGCCCTCTAAGCTGGTTCATACAGAAATGTAGAGAACCAGGCTCAAAGCACACAGCTTCATTAGCGAATACATATGCAGGTGGAGAAGTGGAGAAGATGTTTTACAGTGGATGGAATTTTAGAAACATCCCATCAGTGACATCACTGAAGTCAACTCCTAGGTAACTGTCGTGTGGATAGTTTCACAAGAATCAGACAAAGGTTTAAGCATCGCTTGTTCTAGATAAAACTGCAAAAAACAAACAACAACCCATAATGTACTTCTTTGCGGCTCTGTTTGCCCAAATCATATATTCACAACGTGAAATTAGAAAATAATATTATTTAACCAAAATCCGCAATATGGAAACAGAACCTGTGTAATTGTTGATAGATGATGTACTCGTAACATTTTTACAAGACGAACTACAACATTTAAAAAATGACTTGTATGTACTTGATATCTCTAATCAATCCACTGCACTGCATTAAAACAAAACGAAAACTAAAACATACCGTTTCGTATGAAATGCATAATATAAACCTAGAAACATATACGTGAGCAGTATTTACGTAGTATCAGTGTCAAGACATACCTCTCAAATACTGTAAATCAAGTTAAAAATATCTCAAGACCGATACTGGTCATAATGAAACCATGTTTCGTGTATGTTTTCTTTAAAGTACCGAGACCAGCCATATACTGTATGTTTATGTTCCAAAATTAATATCGTTTATGGCCTTCACACGCGTTGCAGTATGCTCCTATTCTTCTTATGCTCAGCTACTAAGATTTCCCTTCAGTGGTAAAATTCCATATGAATATTCAATACTATAACGGGCACAGTAAAGACGTTTACTGTAAATCTTTCTACGACAGACCAACCTGTCGGTCAACCAATCACGTACCGCGGTACCCCGCGTCAACTTGCGTCACGATGCGCGACGCCATAGCCAATTACCTCTGGTACGTGTCTGTACCGCGCACTTTGAATGGCTGCATCTGTATATTATATATTTCCTGTATAGGTGTATGGACCGGGTGCTCATGTACTGAACCACATACCAGCATTTCCTACAAGAACAGCATGAGCTGAATTAAAGCTCCAAACATTCACACCAATGTAAGGGCAATGCTGTAAGGTGATGACTTGTTCCAGACCTAGAGTCAGCATTTTTAGAATAGCTCCAAGCAAAAGTCAATGTCAGTGAACTTGAGGGAACCTCCCTGCATGAGAACCATGCTTTTACATCATTAATAACCTGGACCTGCATGCAGGACAAGGAAGTTCCCATTAACAAATTATTCAAGTATATCAGCAGTCATAGAACAGCATGGTAATGTACACGGTATGTGTTAAAACCCAAGATTTTCCCCACAACAATAAAAATAGAATTTATTTATAATATATATAATTTATAATCTGTGATACCTTAAATTAATGGCCGTGGATTACTAATGAGCAGCAGAATGTCTCAGGCACATACTTAATTACTCCTACTTGATGAACTGACAGCAATCTCTACCGGCCCCAAATTCATAATGAACATGGACTACTGTAAATTGTCCAGTGATATAAAGCACTGCTAATGTATTTTAAAACTTCCCTGAAAAGGTTAATATGCTTTCATGATGCTTCCTATTAAAACATCAAATTGCAATTTAGCACTCAGTTCGTCTACTCAGATCTTGCTGTTTACAGCTATCGCTTTTGTTAACGGCTCCTGGAATGAGGAAATGAATGAGTCAAATGAGAATCACTACTGACACAAGCCTTGCAATTTTAAGAAGTGTAAGAAAACAAAACACTTTAACATGCATTTTGCAGACCTGCACGTAGCTGTTTGGTAGATTGGCTGTTTCTAAATAAGGGGAAGTAAGTTATGTAGTATAAGGCAAACATGCTCGTACATGCCATTAATTGCTGGTTTCAGTTCACAAGAACCAAAATTTCTCTGCCAAGATCAGCTTTCCTTGGAGATCCTTTCAGAATGAAATAAATATACGAAAGGTGGAGAAGTCAACTTATCTGAAGAACTATGCAATGTGAAATCGTTTTGCCTTGAAGCTGAGGGCTTTAGAAAATTAATATAGCAATTTAGTGAAATGCAAAGTTTACGTAGGAATAAGAAGCAGCATCTAAGGCAAGATCTACACAGAAATGATAAATGCAAAGTGCTCTGAAATGCAGAATTACACACCACTATCTATTCATAGGTTTTGCTTTAGCAGCACAGCTGTAATTAGTTTTTCTGTCCATCCACCTCTGCACTGAGTCCATTACATGTGTCAAAGACAGTTTCTGAGCTCTAGGCCTTGATGTAACACAATCACTGAAAGTTGTCCTTTCTCCTGGAGCTGAAAGTCGCTTCAAACTGGCTGTATTCCATCAGGCAGACAGCATGGGGGACAAACCTCTGTGATAATTTACTGAGAGAAATTAAAAACGTGACAAGTTATGGAGCTGTGAGGCAGCAGTTCTGACAATCACTGTGCTGTTCTGAACGACAGGCGACTAGCAAATAAATGGACCCTTCTTACCTTTGACCTTTCTTATAGTGTTAATGACTTAAGAGCTTTCCTGTAAAGACATATGGCCTTGCTCAGCTGTCTTTACAGCAAATGATCAGCACAATGAGCATTAATCCCCTGCACTGTTAACACCTTTGCTTCCACTCTTCCTCAGATAGTCACTAATCAGTCATCTTTCATGACCCACAGGAAGCAATAAGTTCACAAAGCTGTTGATATTTTCCTAGAACTTGCAAGTTTCTTGCCTGCATTCTGTAAGTTAATAAAAAAGAAATAAAGAGATGAGAAACCACAACTTCACTGCCAAACCACAGCACCAACATCATCTCACACAACCCTGTCTTCTGATCAAGATGAACTTTGTTACTGCTATTAGGCAAAAAATGCAAAAGCTAATGGAGACATTCAATACATGTGTAAAACCTTAAATATCAGTTCATTTGAGAGATATCAGATTGAGCCTACTCCTAGTTGTATTTAACAGTCTAAAAGGCCATAATAAATAGTGCCACATATACACATAGGCCAAAATATCAGGAACCCCCTCCAAATAATGTGATTAACCACTCTAAGCTGCAGAATTTGTATAGCATCTGCATTAAGTCTACTGGGCTTTGAGTCATATTGCATATGACTGAGAATGTCTATTCATTCATTTTCCTAATGCTTTGTTCAGTGAATGCAAACGTGTCTGTGGGTGGGCATGTGTTATCACTGTTAGGGACACAATTTAAAAAAAGTCCTGACAAAGATGGTAACATCTGACAAACTGAAATTAAGGGGACACTCCTTGATAATTTATACAGTATATCCTTTTTTAACTAAATTACATCTTTTAAATCACAAATTCCCAAAATGTCTGCTTATGATCTATTTTTCCCCTTGGAGAGTTTCATGTACAGTAAGTGGAAGTTGTAATAGTAAACAAGAGATTGAGAATCAATGGTGAAATCCCATGCTTTGATCTGCATGATGAACTATTAACTATTGTACCTCTGACACATCCTGTGAAATAAATGGGAATGTTGATAGGCAGGTCCAGGTGAACCCACAGTAAACCCACAGGAACAAGATAAGATCATGCAGATAGCACCCCAGGAACTGAACCTAGGGTCCCAGCACTGGCTGCAAATGCTAACCACTGCTCCACCATGCTACCTCTTTGTGCTTCTCATCCCTCTAAATGCTGCAAAGCTGCACTACAATTTGTAAAGCGGATTTAAAACAGATGTGCAAGAGTCGTCAGACAGCAATGAGACATTGGTTGCTCAGTCAGTGGCACTTACCAGACCAAGATGTCCAAGGAACCAATTGCGTTTGGTTGGCTGAGCAAAACACTTTACCCGCTGGGCATTGCGGGCATAGTGCCACAGGAAACGGGCAAACCTCAGCAAGGCCTTGAACAAAAGAGTGCCAATCAGTAGGAGGAAGACACTAAGCAGGAGTGCCCGTGGGGAGGTGGTACCGGAGAGAAAGCTGCCCCATTTGTGCTCCAGAAAAGACAGCATCCTATGAACATAAAGACATAAAAAGGTTACAAAGAAGAGGGTGCCATTTTGCCCATCTAAGTCATTTACTAGTTTACATATTGATTCAAGGATCAAGCAGGAAGAAAGATAGCCAGTGAAAGGGATAAGCAGCATTTCCTTCTAAATCCTCCCATGTTCCTTCTAAAACCTTCCTCCCATCTAAACCCTCCCATTCAAAGAGGAGAGTTTGCAGTTGATATCTCAAAATTTTCCACTGCATTCTCCTGAGATTTTGCATAAAACTTTGTTTGGTTTTGTATATTTGGTAACAGAAGGGAAACTCTGCATTTGATAGCAAAATCCAGCTAAGGAAAATTGTAAAGGAGCTAACAGGAACTAGAAAAAGAAAAATATTTGGAAAAATAGATATTGGAAAAGTAGTGATGAATTCTACTATAAATCAGAAAGCTTAGTAATTAATCTTGTCTTTGATGCCTGTGGATGTAAATACATATTCACTGATTCAGCAACACATAGAATGTGTTATGAATATTAACATTTTGTTTAAAGAAAGTGCTACAGGAGAAAGAACTGTCTTAATTTTCCTATCCATTACAGGTGAAGTCAACAGTCACAGGCAGTTGTTTCAAACTTATTAGGGTTTATCACCATGACACTATCACTATGAACTAACTTTGACTAGTGAGTGAGCTATAAGACAGTTCAGTCTCCTGTAACACTGGGATTGTATGAAAAGCTGTTAAATATTCATATTCATAGTTCTCTATTCAGGGTGTCAGGGTGAAACAGCTGTCCATGACTGCAACCTTTGACTTACTCTATATCAAAAAGGCAGAATGAGAAGTCACAGGACAATGCCATGCCATCTCCTGCAGAATTCTGATTGGATGAGGATTTAACCAATAGTCACACCCACAATGCATTGTGATTGCTGCTTTTAAGTTCCATACTAACCTATAATGGTGCTTATTGACAGATGCTTGGATGGATGACTGGCAGCGTTTTGTTTCTGTAAAAAAAATATCTTCATTATCATCATCATTTTCTAACATCTGACTCCTAGTGAGGGTCACAGTGGAAAGAGCCTGAGCAGAACACGCCAGAATTCCCTTTGCCCAGCAACAGTCTCCTCATGGGAGATTCCCAGGTGATCCCAAGCCAATCAAGTCATATAATCCCTCCAGCATGTCCTGGGTCTGCCCTGAGATCTTTTCCCAGTGGCCTAGTACACCTAAAGCTGGAGGCGTGCAGGGGTCACTCTCACCCAATGCCTGAGCTAATTTAACTGGCTCCACTCAATCCTCCTGGATTGCTGAGTTCCTCACCATGTCAAGAAAACCCAGCAACCCTACAGAGAAACCTTATTTCCACAACTTGCACCCAAAGTCTCATTCTTTCAGACAGGGACATAGATCAACTGGAAAACCAAGTGTTTTGTCTGAAAACTCAGCTCCCACTGCACACTCATTGTTCAGTACAGTGGCTGCAATAATTCGGTAAACATTTCTGCTGTACTGTAAAACAGTAGTTCTGGAATTTTAAAAAAATCCCCTTTGTTCTTGATATGTTTTCTAGATCGTCTAATATTGCAGATAAACCAGCAAAACAGCTCAGCATAATTCAACACTACATTTTCAGGTCTTTTTAGACACATGGTTGTTGTTACATTAGAACAAGCATGTTTATTTTTATATTGGACAGACTTTAACAGCTTTTTACAGACACCAGTTAGCAGAGGAAGTGCTGACTGGAGGAAGAAGATGATTTGGCTCATACCAAACCTTTCGTTTTCCCTGGGGTGCTGTGTAAATTATGTGCCATCTAGCCCCAGGATAACCACACTTTGAAACAGGATGGGTTTTGAAAGTTCCTTACAGGGTGAAGCAAATTGGCTAATACCTTTTCAAAACCGACATTGTTTCTTAACTATAACCAGGTGCCATAAAAAACCACAAGGTATTTTGCATTTCTATTTTTAAACATTTCCTTCTTTAAAAAAATAGCAGTTACTCATATTGACTTATTGCATTCTTGTAACAAATCGTCATACAATGTTTCTAATGGAATACAATTTATCTTCTATTGGACTTAACATTTTTTAAAAAGTCTTTCCCATTTTTTGTATAAATTATGATTCAGTTCAACAGTAAAAATTGAACCTATATGAAAGTAGCCATTTATTAAAGAAGGCAGATCGCCACCTCAGAAAATTCTGTAGAAGGGGTTAGAAAATAGAAAATTCATATTACTTTGTCAGAATGTAGATGGCACTATGCATGTCATTTCAGAGGATGTTAATGGACTAAGATCTATCTATTGGTATCAAATCAATGTATAAATAACTTTTCACAGAGACTTCAGCAGCAACAAAGCACTATACTAGAAAAGAAGACAAAAACCTATCAAATCCATACATGGAAAATGCTTTTAAGTATTTGGTCATTTGATTTTCTTTTTGCATTTGCATTTTGGTACAGTAAGTGCATATAAAATGCACTTAATTATTATTTTTAAATTTTCTCATAGCAGAACAGCAGGAGCCAGCTGGGTCTTGAAGGTATGCTCTGATACTTGCACTGGTCTCTATTTCTGTTTTTTTTTTCAATCTCTGCATCCGATGACAAATTTTTAATCTAGTTTACAAGGTGGCTTGTAGTTAATCATGAAACCCAATAATTTTGCCTTTGCTAGATTAAGCTCTACATTTATATCATTTTTCTTTGTCTTTTCACAGTGTTGACAAACATTTCAGAGCAATTAGAAGATGTACAGTATGGAAACTTCCAGCTGACCATGTATTCTCATGTTCACCCTCTCTAGAACACTGTAGAGTAGGCTAGCACTACTGTGGCAGCCAGGCCACACCTCTACTCAGCTTTTTGTCAGGGCTGGTTGCAGAGGATTCAGACAGGAAGCCTGTTTGACCTGTGGGTAATCAGTACCTCCACTGTCTCAGAAGAAGCAGGCTACTTAAAGTCTGATCTAGCAGTGCTTGTGGTATAGATTATGCTTTGACCCTAGCTTTGTACCCCAGTTCATGAGTTCCTACATTCCCAAATTCCCGAGGTCTCAAGTTCCTCAGCTCCCAAATTCCTGTGTTCCCATGTTCCTCTGTGTCTCACCCTGGATTCCTCACTTTGCCCTGACCATGACTCCTGGATTCTCCCTGGTATTGCACTGCATCCAACAGGATAACTAACTTTGCTTGCTTGTCTTGACCTTGATTACTTTGCCCTGACCATGTCTCCTGGATTCTCCCTGGTATTGCACTGCATCCAACAGGATAACTAACTTTGCTTGCTTGTCTTGACCTTGATTACGGATTTCTCTTTGTGTCTTTGTGTCTACCCAGCTTTGAAGCTTGTTTGGATTGATGACTGTGTTTGCCTGCTGCACACACCATGCTGCCTACTCTGTCCTGTTCTGTCCTGCTTTCACTCCCTTGTGCTTGCCTGACTCCCTGCCTGCTCTTGGATTCACCTTATAAACTTAGGACAGCTGCTTTCCTCCATCTTAAACAGTGGACAGTACGCTTATTTCCTGTTTCTAAAGACTTCACTTTAAACCAGAATGACTGAAATGAGCTGCAGGAAGTAGAAACTTCCTTCCACTTTAGAAGCATTGCCACACTGCAGTGCCTTTCCGCCTCTAGGTAACAGACTTCAGCTTGCGTGTATGAGGGTGCGCTTTTGTGCCATGATGCGGACTGGACTGGGAGCCTGACCTAAAGGCTGGATTAAAACAAAATTTAACTAAATGCAAAGTCCAAACGCAGTAGATGCAGAAAATCCATGAGAAACAAATTGAAATTGATGTATTTATTTTTTCATTTTTAGCTATCCCGGAAACTACTAGCTTGATCATTCACTAGACAGACATACAATTAATCATTAGCTAATAAATATAAAAGCATGGAAAAGCCTACAAACTAAATGCAGAAATTCAAATCCTCCTGTTTATTTGGCTATTAGCGGCTTAATCTACCTAACCCTTTCCCTAGTGATACCAAGCACTGGTACAATCACATGATCTGGGAATTGGTTCTAGACTCCCACAATCTCTATTCATAATTCTGAAAGGAAAGGTAGTTTTATACTGTAGCTGTATCAAGTTCCCACAATCTTCTCAGTTACAGTCTGTTACAATACTTCCTCAAGTGCAGTAAAATGTTTCTTGCAGCATTTTGACCAAAACTGAACACATAGTTCTAAATGACTTCTGTTTACTTATGCATTTTTAACAAATTATGTATTCAATCTATTACTTTTGAGTTTTCTCTCATTCTCTTAAGATCTAACTAACCACACTTTGAAACAAATCCATTTAAATTCACCCTGTCGTGTTTTGAAATACACATTAAAAGTGATCATGTCATGGTCAATTTCGCAATTTTTGTCTAATTTCTTCTTTTCTTACTCGAGTTGTAAAGATTAGATCGCTATCCCTTTTGGCAAGCACTGCTATGACCCTAAGCACAAAAACAATGATTCACCATCTCTAACATTTCAATTTCAGCATACATACATCCAATTGGCCAATTAACAGTGTTTGTGGAAAATTGAAAACCCCCAAATAATAATAATAATAATAATAATAATAATAATAATAATAATAAAACTTTATTGTATATAGCGCCTTTAAAGGTGGCTCCTCAAAGCGCTTTACAGACAACAACAATAAATAAAAAGAATACACAAGATAAAACACAATTACAATATATAGATAGGACTGTGGATGGTGGTACTAAGAAAAGCAGAGGGGTAAAGAATGGAACCAGTTTAGTAAGGCTTTTCTAAAGAAGAAGGTTTTGAGTCTGGATTTGAAGGAGTTTAGAGAAGGTGACTCTCTGATATCCTTGGGGAGAGAGTTTCAGAGCTTGGGGGCATGACAGGAGAAGGCCCTGTCACCCATACAATGTAGACGAGCTTGGAGGACACACCAGAATTAGAAGAGCGAAGGTTGCGAGGTGGGAAGTAGGGTGATAATAGTTCAGACAGGTACTGAGGTGCCAATCCATGCAGAGCCTTATAGGTGAGCATGAGGATGTTAAAGTCTACATGGAATTTGACCGGAAGCCAGTGCAAGGACTCCAGGATAGGAGTACTGTGATCATTTGCAGTAGACCTGGTCGGGATTCTGGATGCTGAATTTTGGACATACTGTACAGTACTGCAGTTTGTTTAAAGTAGATTTAGATACCCCAGCGAGTAGAGCATTAATGTAGTCAATTCAAGAGAACACAAATGTGTTGATCAGCTTTTCAGCCACAGTTAGTGATAGCATAGGGAGTAGTCTAGCGATATTTCTGAGGTGAAAAAAAGATGTTTTGACAGTATGCTGCACATGTGGGTCGAATGTTAAGCCAAAATCTAATATAACCCCAAGGTTTTTCAATTTAGATTGAAGCTCAAGTACAGAACCATCTACAGATAGGGTTACAGGACTGGCTTTACGAAGTTGATGGGGGGTGCCAAAAAGCATGACTTCAGTCTTGTCGCACTTTAACATGATCTCTTCCATGTGATATACAAATCCCTTTTACTGTATCACAAAGCATCATTATAAAAGTCTGTCATAACCACCAGTTCTTCTAAAAGTAACACCATGTAAATCAATGTTAAAATGAAATACATTGTGATGCATTTGATGAATGTTATAATATAGCTGCTGTCCCTAAGTTGCTCTGAATGATTTTTATGGCTTATGGCTTATGTGAGTTTATAGTCTGAAGACCAAATAACACCAACATGATATTTGAAAAAACCCTTTTATTATTAGGTACTGTATATAAAAAAAACTAAAGGGAATAATTGGAATTGGTATTTTATTCTCTTATCATTTTTTTTCTAAACTCTCATGTAGTCATTGCTTGGGAAATGTAAAACAAAAATAAAGATACAACATTACAATCGATAACATTGCTTGTGCTGTAACACCGGTTTCTTCCAACCCAGGTCTGTCAGACATTTCCTGGAAGGTGTACTATCATCTTATTCTTGTTCTAACCTACTGTAAGTAGTCTCTTAAACAATTAAATTAATTGTTTGCTTAAATGTCTATGGGAGTTTTCTTAATTTCTTTAATTATATGAATGCTTTGAGTAATAACCTGTAAAAACTGTTTAGAAGTTTTATAATTATGTATTTAATTTACAAATTAAATGTGAGCACTCAAAAATCAGAAGCTACTAGACTAGAGGTCTCCAACTCCAGTATGGCAGATTTTCTAAAGACCTGGAACTATTTGACCATGATCAGTTAAACAGGTGGTGTGTTCAATCAACAAATTTAGTCCACCCATCCATTTTCTAACCACTTCTTCCAGTTCAAGCTCATGGAGGAGCTGGGTCTGGCAAGCAATGGGTACAAGTCAGACTGCACCCTGGATAGGATGCCACTCTTTGCAGGGCACAGACACAAATACACACACCAGGGCCAATTTTCCCAGAAGCCAATTTGCCTAGCACTATGTCTTTCGACTATGGGAGGAAGCTGGAGCATTCAGTGAAAATGCACACAGACCAGGGAGAACATACAAACTCCACACAGATAACACCCCAGGACAGGCATTGAACCCAGGGCCCCAGCGTTAAGAGGCAGCAAAGCTAACTACTGTGACCCTTGCCATCTAACTAGGAAATCATTTGGAACAGAAATCAGACTGCCCATTTTAAATAATAGGTGATTTGAGGTGAACTGTAGGTTTGGAGATAGGCTGCACTACCCTTTCCAGGAAGTGTATTTATATCCTACAACAAGTGCCTACTTAATTGATTCTACAGAATCCCAGGCAATCAGGAGCTATAGGCAGATAAACTGTAGTATTGAATCACCCATGTATAAAAAATAACATGGAGCAATTTAACTGTGATCATTTAAACAGGTGATGCAACTAATAATTTATAACACATTCAGAACAAAGAAAGAACCCGACTTTGTTTTATTTGACCAATGCTTATCTTATTTGATCAATAATTTGCAAGAGTTCTTAAATTCTTTAAAAAATATATTATTCATGAATATACAGTATCAGTGCAGAATTATTAGGTTGTGGATCTCCAGGACCAAGGTTGGAGATCCCTGTGTTACAGAAACAAATGCACCCACTCAATCAGAAACAATTGTGTTACTTCCTCCTTCCCTAATGTAACTTGACATGTCTCTTGCCTTTTAAATTTTCCTCACCTGTGCACTGAGCTAGACTTGATTACACTGATGTTGAGTCTCCCTATCCCCCCACTATATCACCTTCTCTGTTTATTGAACTTGATTTGCGGTTGTCATTTCCACACCGGTTCCTAACTATAATTTGAAAGATAAAACCATCCAGAACTCAACATGAAGATTTATATACCAATGTAATTTTTTCCTATTTATTTGTTGAATTTGTTTTTCAAATTTGCCATTTAAACTAGAAGAACAATTTCCTAACAACAACTCAAATACAGTTTAGAGGAAAATTCAGGAAATGACCAACTACAAGGAAAAAGATTCTGCCACCTTACTGAATGACGACCCCATTCTCCAAGATAAACCAGTTTTATGCTTGCTTTGAAAAACCTGATGTGAAGGCTTCCTCATTACCTTAACTGTCGTCTACCCCTCTGCCTCCTCCATTTTCTATCCATACTGATGAAGTAAGAGCAATCTTCACAAAACCAAATAAAAGAAAAGCCACAGGCCCAGACAATTTGTTAGCTGCAGCCCTCGGGGATTGTACTGATCAACTGGCTCCTGTGTTTACCAACATTTATAATATTTAACTTTTTCAACTGAAAGTCCCTAATGGTTTTAAAATATGTACTATACTGTAATACCTAAATCTCCAAAAATATCTTGCCTCAACGATTACAGACCAGTTGCTCTGACTTCGGTGGCTATGAAAGCCTTTGAGTGTTTAGTATTTAAGCACCTCAAGCACTTCACATTTCTCCTGCTGGATCCTCACCAGTTTGCCTACAGGGCCAACAGGTCTGTTTGTGACGCCATTAACCTGACTCTCTATTGTATACTCCAGCATTAGGAGAAGCCGAATTCCTATGTCTTCATCCTTTTATTGGATTTCAGCTCAGCATTTAATACCATTAATCCACATAAATTATTCAGTAAACTGATGGACTTGAACATCAACCCTGCTATGTGTCATTGAATTTTTTACTTTTTAACTCATTACTAACAGACTGTCAGGGTGAATAACAGGACATCTTGCCCTCTGCCTCTCAGCATAGGTGCTCCCCAAGGCTGTGTCCTATCCCCATGGCTCTTTTCCCTTTTCACAAACAACCTCACATCTTGGGATGACTCTGTCAAGATTTTCAAATATGCAGATGACACTGCCATTGTTGGTCTCATCTCAAATAATGATGAGACTTGTTACCGAAAGCAGATTGATTTGGGAACAGCCTGGTGTTTGGACAACGATCTCCTACTCAACATTTCTAAAACCAAGGAAATTATCATTGCCTTCTGACACATCCAGAACAGGAAACTTTCAATTTTCATTAAAGACTTTCCTATAGACACCATAAACTCATTTAAATTTCTGGGCACATACATAAACAGTGTTCTTAAATGGAGAACCAACACTGACCACATAGTCAAGAAAGCACAGCAGAGGATGTATTTTGTTAGGCAACTCAAAAAATACACTGAACCGGCAACTTCTTCTTCAATTCTACACAGCCAAAACCCAAAGTGTTCTGACAACCTCTATTACAGTTTGGTAAGGGAGCTTGGATAACTACTCAAAAGGCAAACTGGAAAGGATTGTGTCCAAAGCCGGAAAAAAATGTTGGCTGTGAACTCCCTTCCATTTCATCTCTCTACTCAAGTTGCACCTCCAATCATGTAAAATGTTGTTTACATTTGTAAGTGACGATGTTTGTCTTCTGTCCTATTTCAATTTTTACTGTATATGTTGTATTTATGTTTCATCTAAGTTCTTGCTGTCCAGAAAGCAAATTCCACCAACTATTGTTGTGTGGCAATAAAGAAAGTGGATATCCGATTAAAGACGTCCCCAATTACTGCACATGATAAGTATTGCTTTAGGGTAAGAAATTAAAATTATATAATATCCACATATCGTAAATCTTAAACTTTGCCTTGATAGAGTAATCATCCACAGAACCAGTAGGTGTTACGGTATTTTCACGAGTAAACGAATAATATACCACAATGTGTCATAGCTTTTTAGAAAGCGATTAATGTAAAACATTTTAACAACCGTTCAAGGCAGACTGATCAGGAAAGTGTTTTCGTTTTCTAGGTAAAAGACGGCGTTAGAATCCTTACCTGCGTTTGCCTATCGACTGGTGATTCTGTGCAGACTAGCTTTCGAAATATAAGAGTGAATGGTGGCTGTGGCTATTTGTACACCACGTAAATTCTCCACCTCCTGTGTTGTGACAGAAAAGACACAGCGACTTCACGTAGCTTTTACATTAATGTTGCCATCGCAGTCATAACCTGAACTTACCACCCTGCATTAAAGCTTTGGTAAATAATTTATCAAATACTACAGGAACAGTCCGGTATTGATTATATGATTTACGTCAAAAACTCTTATAACACGGGTCCCGTATTTAAAACGCTACTTGGTGATTTCCTTGTGACATCTAGAAACGGCTGCATTGGGGCTCTCCATATCCACGGTTGTAGACCTCCGCACTAGGTCATGCCATTGAGCCTGGAATATCTTTTTTCCCAATTTCTTCCGTTTTCTCAGTGACGCGGTGTTTCCTCAACAGGTAGTGGCACTGTATCCAGGTGTCAAAGAGTATCCAGCTCTGCTCTGCCCAAATGCGCTCCTGTAACTTTCGAGTTCAGTCTCCTATTTACACAAACATAAATTATGACAGACCTGACTTCCAACTTTCGGTATAACTTTATTTCTACCCCGTAAAAGTTAGCTTAATGGGGTGATGAACTTTGCATTCCTGAACACTTGAGAATGGTATAAACAGCTAGACTCGTGTTATGACTCCCCCGATGACCCCCTGTGCAGCGACCTGCTGACAAAAATAGGCTGCTTTTCTCATCCATCTCCTATTGGATTTAAAATACGAGGAAAAATCGTTAACAATATAGTGGATAATTATTTATAGGGCAGTGTGTTAAGCTTCTTATACACGTCGCGATTTAAAAAAAGACGGTATATAAAACGCACAGGACTCTGAGAATTACTATCTCGAAAACCTGAAAAAATCATGAAACTTGAAAAAATCGTGTAAATCAGATGAGCTATTTTAACGTAACCCGCTCTGCCCTAAAACGCAGTCTTGTTCTTTACTGCGCACAATTTTGTTAGGTGAAGTTTTTCTGGTTAAATGCTTCCGCTTTGTGGTGATTAGCTGAACTACAACAGGAGCGTTCTGTACACAGCGGATGAACAAGAACTGCTTTTTTAGTGACATAGCCACTACTGATAATAGTCACAAGAACGTGTGATTCGGACAGATGTGAAAATATTAAGCAAACTGTGGTTTAGATCAATTACTCGCGTCTGCTGGAAACCTATACAGTATATACGTTGACGATTGCAATCTTCCCTTTTACAATCTGTAGCATATAAATACAATTCTTGAGGTTGTGTTTGTATATCGTATATATTGTTCAGATCGAGTAGAGGCTGTGGAAATTTCCACAAGTCGTGGTCTTTAAAATGCATTTGGTTTGAAGGCGTTCTGTGCTTCCATTGCGAAGATATGGACAAAAGAATATTCGTGCTTGGTCACAAAAATGTAATAAAAACGAAAAAGTAAAGGCTGAGAAAGCATTCACAATGTACTTTATACACAAAACAAGTATTCTCGCAACCCTAAGAGGTTTCGTGTAAAAGCTACAGGCGTGCCAAAATCGTTTTCGAACTTCAAGCTAACTTTACCCCGGTCCCCTCATAAATGTGCATGCGCTTTACTAAACTAAGTCCTTTCACTCGCTGGCACGAAAGTCCCGTGCGTTTACAGAAAAAAATAACAGCAATTATAGAACAGACCCCGGTTATGAGGGGTACAGATTTCCAAGGGGAACTGAATTGGACACGCCAATGCTGCCGCCTGCTGGTGAAGATTGTGAATGGCATGCTTTAGTAGGAGCAAGCACAGCCTTAAAACCACCTTCAATTTTTTTACCTGAAGTCTAAGATTAACTGTACAGATCTTAGACGTATACTCTAACTGGAATTAAGTGTGTTGTTTTCAAACCGTCTCCTGCGTCAAGGAGCAGACATGGTGTT
The DNA here is from genome assembly GCF_059453375.1 of Lepisosteus platostomus. Classification (NCBI taxonomy): domain Eukaryota; kingdom Metazoa; phylum Chordata; class Actinopteri; order Semionotiformes; family Lepisosteidae; genus Lepisosteus; species Lepisosteus platostomus. Next base: position 18,856,841 of record NC_142623.1, read on the forward strand.
GGGATTAGTTCCAAGACACTAAAATGAATTATATTTTTATTGTCTGCTTTAATTTTCCTATTTAGACAATACCTTCCAGAAAATAGTTTTTGTGGAAAAAATTCACGATTGTTTTTCTGGGTTGCACTAGTGTTATCAGTTAACCTGTACGCAGAATAAACAAAAAATCTGTACAACATTTACAGCCCATTAGCGAAATACTAGCACATCCCTATTAAAAAAACTATACGGACCCGTGAGAAACGCTAGGCTCTGGTAATCAACAAGTGACAAATACAGGAAAAAAGCCATTTTAAACATCACATTTCTAATATATTAATTTAAAGTATTGGTTTCGCTAACACAGTGTTGGTATTTTTTTACTGGTTTGATTGAAAATGTAAAATCTTAGCTCCGTCTTCTTAAAAGCGTCTGACAAAAAAGTGCGCATAATTCCGAAATTTTGTGGAGATTTCTTTGAAGGATAATTTGTATACGTGTTTCGTAAATTAAATCAGAAAGGCATTATGAATTGAATAAAGCTTTGCAAAGCAATATTCTATTAAAGAGCCAGATTTGAAATTTAAGAGCATAAAATACATACAGTAGGAGCAGAGGCTATTCTGCACCTTTATTTCGTATGATTGCAGTCGTTTCTTAACAGAAGCCAGCATATCAGCTTCAACATCATCACTGGGTAGCTTGTTCTATACTCCCACAACCCTTTGTGTAAAAAATTAACCTATTCTCTATTTTGAACACACGTTTCTGTAGTTCCTAGTCATTTTATTGGTTCATGTTTCACTGTTACTATGTCAAAACGTCTGTTGTGTTGACGTTGTCAATGCTTTTGAGCATTTTTAATGTTTAAATTAAGTTCCCTCATAGTCTTTCCTGTTTAAGATGGTTCCTTTAGCCTATCAATGCAGGAGGTTAATTTGAGACCAGTAGTTCTTTTCTGGGTTGAGTCTATCCAAACATCCATTTTCTAATTGCTTCTTCCTATTTAGAGTTGCAGAGGAGTCTAAGGCACAAGATTGGGTACACCCTGGACAGGACGCCAGTCCATCGCAGGGCACGCACAGACACAAACCAGGGCCAGTTTTCCCATAAGCCAATTAACCTACCAGTATACCTTTGGCCTTTGGGAGGAAATCAGACCCAGAGGAAACATAGGGAGAACATACAAACTTCATGCAAATAGTTCTCTGGAATTAAACCTACAGTATGGCCCTAGCTCTGTGAGGCAGCAATGCTATCCACAACACCACCATGCTGCCCTGAACTAATTCAAGAGCAGTTTTTTATTTTGTATCATAATGACCAAAATTGTACATAATGTTCTAAATGAAGTCTTACAATGGGCAAGTAAAATTAACACCCCTTTAGAAAAGATAAGATCACTTTTATTGGGCATATACAATTTCTTGCATTAGGAGTTTGTCTTTTCACATACACTAGCTTGCTCTCCATGAGACACACAGACAGGGAGAGAAGCTTGGGGTCAGAGCCCAGGGTCAGCCATTGTATAGCACCCTTGGAGCAGTCAGGGTTAAGGGCCTTGCTCAGGGGCCCAACAGAGTAGGATTCCTCTGGCAGCCATAGGATTTGAACCAGCATCCTTCCAGCCACGGCACAGATCCTTAGCCACAGAGCCACCACTCTGCCCCTTTACTGCTATTCAGTTCTTTTAACTACACAGTACAGTATAATCTATCACTTTTGTATTGCTTCCCTATATTGTACATCTATAAAAACACCTACTGTACAGTAGGCCTTTTTCATACAGTATGTAGCTTTTTCAGCCCTGTATTTTCCATCTTATGGTATCTTCTACCTGCATGTAAAACTCTGTACGTGACTTAATTAAATGTCATCTGCACGACATGAAGTGGTTGTTTTTCAACTCCTGAATCTTGTATAATTATTTTAAATTTCTTTTGTTGGTTCTGTGACGCATGCTAATTCTATTTTTTTGGTATCACTTGTGAATTTAACTAATTTACTATGTAAACCAAATTCTATATCATTGGTCAGAATACTGATAACTATTATTCCTAATTATAAGTCTCTGTAGCACTATGCTGATTACATCAGTCCAGTTTGAGTATCATCCCATATCTGTACTCTGTTTTGGACGACCTCTTTTTTACCTACCTTTAATTTAAGAATTAATCTTTTATGGGGAAATTTATTAAAAGCATTCAGAAAATCTTAAAATCGTACACTATGTTCTGTTTGTCTATATGTATATATATATATCATTTTCTTTAGTCCAGATACAGTACTGTAATAGTTGATCATCAGTCCTCGGAGATTTAAGTGTAAGTATAACAATTGTCTCTGTCATTCCAGTACTATTTAACATAAAACTTTCCTCAGACCGAGACATATCCTCAGTCCCAGCCAATTTCTTCTTTGGGAGTGAAATTTGTTCAATTCATCAACTATTTTCATGTCATCTTTTGAAAGTTAACTAGATTCCAAGGCTCGTACTGTACGTTCAACAAATCTAATACCAAATACGTTACGCATCAACTGTAAGTTGTGGTTCTTATTGCAAAGAAAATACATTTAAAAATGAAATGTAAATGAAGTATTTCCAACCAACACGTACATTTAATGAAATATTTTTTTTTCGATAGAGTAACATATTGTACAGCCAAATCTCCAGATGTAGCGGCAGTCCTGTCCTTCAGTCCCGACGCTGGCGTCAGGTTAGTACAAAAAGCTTCCCGTTAACGGACACCGCGCCAGTCAGAACATCCTGTCATTACAGACGAATACTGTATTATTGAGCGAGCCTTCCCCTCCTGGCAAAGTCGCCTGTTTGAGCTGTTGGCCGCTGCTACTTGGAATTGTCTCACCCTCTGTTTAGGGAAGTTGTCCAGTATTGTCAGTTCATCGGGGAGGAAGTTGCGCATATTTTTAGTGATTGAGGAGGATGTGTGAATTGCCGCCTTGTGGTCTAGTATTTTAGGTTTACAACCCACACCTGGCTGTGTGAGAAGACAAATTTGGCAACAAACAGGAAACTTTTTTTTTTGCGCGTCGTTTTCAATTATATGGTTGAACACTTTTTCAGACAAGGTGGTACAGCATATTAATTCGCCTTTCTGTCTTTCCACTTCGCCTCTTTTTACTTAACTATGAGATCTACTTAACACATCAACCTAGAGCCAAATGCAATTGTCAAATGTGAGGTTCCTAGCACCTTTTGTAGCTATAATGTACTGTACAAGTCAACGTCATTTCTGTTTTCACTGTTTGCTGCGTCTGGACTGTGTTTTATGTCGCACGTATCGCGTAGTTTTTAATGTTCTTTAGTATTCCGGAAAAGTACTTTTGTGGGAAATCCGCTTTTTTTTCTGTTAAGTTTATTGAGCGTTAATGCGTTTTCTATGTGTGTCAGATTCGTCTCTATCAGTCCTCCCCAAGAACTGTGAACTCTTGCTTAATACTCTTGCTCATCTCCTAACTGCTGATCCTTTCACTGAGAGTTCCCAAGACTGAGAATGACCTCCGTCTATTCTGCGTTTTGCTCTAGCTAACTTCTAGCTAACTTCTTAATCTGATTACTGAGTTTTTCATTCTGTGCGTATTTTTAAAAATTTGCTTTTCTCTCTTGAAAGGTTGGATGGGATTTTGAATTGGAAGCAGCCCTACAGCCGACAGAGTTTCTACCTATTCAATTATGCTGCCTGAATCGTGACCAGCTGTACTGTACCTCTCCTGAAGGAAAAAAAACAACAACAATTATTGTTGAAGTGGTTCAGACAGTGATCGAAACTCGTCACCTTTTAGAAGAGCTGTTAAATTAACAATAAGGGTGGACACGTTTGAGGAGGGGTGGCACTGGTTGGTGCTAGGACCTCGATCTGAGGTGCTATCTGCGTGGAGTTTGTATTCTTAACGTGTTCATGTGGCTGTCCTCCGGGTGCTCTGGTTTCCTCCTGCAGTCCAAAAAAACAGTAGTAGATTAAGTGACTTCTGAGAAAATGCTCTGACTTGTCTTTCTTTGTTTCTGTGTATACCCTGTGATGGAGTGGAGTCCTGTCCAGGAATTCCCTTTATGCCCTTTGCTTCCCCGGATTCCCTTTGGAAGAAGGGGTTTGAAATTGAATGGATGGAAGTTTGAGGAGAAAGGTCTTACTTCAACATTGTGCATTTACAGGTGTTTCTGAAACTTGGGATTGAGTGTAGAATCAAGTAAACCAACAGTCTGAACCGGCACAGGGATCAATGTAAGGTGTAAACTGGAACTGGTGTTTTAGAAGCTGGGTGGAATAAAAATCAGCAGACCCAGGGGTGCCTTACTAGGTTTGAGAACTACTGCACTAAAGAGAAGGAAGAAAATATGCTGTCTAAATAAAGGCATAAAGGAAGACATTTTACGTCTAAGCGGTTGGTCCCTGGTATAAAAACGTTTGAGAAACACTGATGTAAGAAACCTGTGATAAAATCTTAAAGTTTAATTAGGTTGCAGGAAGCTCTTTGCACCCATTAGTGAGGCCCATAATTAACAAGGACACCTGCATTTGGGCTGCGTGGGTGAGACTTTATTCCGCCCACGACAAAAAAAAATATCACTTGAAAATTGTCACCCCACTTATTTTTTACATCTCGTCCTTTGAAAATCCTTTTTTGCTCAGTTATCCTTTTCAGTAAAGCACATGCAGCATCGCGGTAAGCCTGGCCTGGAGATACATCCCAGAAAGACCAGAATACGTTTTTGCTTTCATACCGGGAGGGAGGAATAATACGGGCGCTGAGCTTCCCGGCTGGATAAGGGAGGTCCGCTCCTATACGTGAAAAACTTTGGGATTTTAAGGAATGAAAAGCAATATATACTGTACAGTATATACAGTAAATAGAAAAAAAAGAAGGGATTGTTAGGGCTGTGCTATTTCACATTAAGGTGTACTCTATATACGTAACGGATATATATATACCTTATATATAAGATTGTGCTGCATTGTGTGAAAGAACGTTTAACACGTTCAACATGTTTAACGCGAGTTTTGCAATAGAGGCAATATTGTCAGCTGTAAAATACAACAGCAGCGCCCCACCCATATTTGTCCTATGGCCCGGGGACTGGTTTAAAGGTAAATGGGTTAAGCCAAATCGTATGAGCCAAATCGTCAATAAACATTCTCATGCACATCTAATTCTTGGGCGTCGTTATTGATTTTAAGCTGTCTCCTCTCTCCTACTCTTTTGCGTTTTAGACACAGTCTTTTTAGTCTTTTCTCTGTCCTCAGGTTTTGAATTTGTATTTAATTCTTTTAAAATATTGGTCAAATTGTGTAACAGTATCTATTCTAACAGTGAAACGGACGGTTACCGTTTTTGTCACTGCAACGTTTTAAATGTTTTTAATCAAATCGGAACTACAGTAGTGTCCTGCCTGAATGCTCTGCCTGCTGTATATTATGTTGCTACAGATAAAAAGCGAGATGCTAGTTTTTGTTTACTTAGCATTCTCTGGGCCAGGGATGATGCTGTTTTAAAAATTTAAATCCATATTAAACATAGTGCTGGGTGTTGTAAAAATAATAACATGTTCCAATAACCAAAAGTTTTTGTTATATGGAGGAAAACTTAGTAATGTATTTAGAAATGTTCATAAATGTAACGGTTCTGCAGACAGTATTTATGTTAATGCAGGAAAGCTTCTAATGACAAAAGTTTATTTAGCATCATTCTTCGTATCCGCCCCCACATCATGTAAATGAGTACGAGGTTCTCGGATAATACGCTATTTGCATGCGGACGAGATGCTGCTTTTTCCTGATCTAATGTGTTAATCCATCTAATCACAATCTTCACATGATTTTGTCCTCTGTTCCAGAAGATGGCAGAAGAACGGCTATATTTAACAAAAGAAAAAAAGGTGAAATCGCTTTTATGATGTGGATTTCTTAAATACGAAAATCAGAGAAAACTACAAGTCCCAGAAGCCCTACATCGGCCTCCTCCGCTCAAAAAAAAAAAGCTTTTGGGAAAGAATCCCTGGAATTTGTTTCCTGTGAAACCTAGCCAGAGAAATTGAGTTGCAAAGCGATGGAGGCGGACCGTGCTGCTGTTTGTGTTGAAGGAGCGGGGTCCGGCATGGGGCTTCATCGGATCGCCGTCCCAGTTTAGAACGCCAGGGTCCCCCAACTCAGCCATGGCAGAGCCCTTACTTAGAAAGACTTTCTCCAGGCTGCGGGGCAAGGACAGATTCCGGAGGAAAACGGACCCTAAACTTGGAGGTAAGGATGCGAATTTCTAAGGGGCTTTTGTGGTTTTCTTCTTAACTGCATTAGAATAAACTTTTTTTTCGTGAGACAAATGAAGTGCACGGCACAACATTTTTATTTTGATTAATTTCTACTATGAATAAATTAAAATATAATGCGCTCTGTGATTAAAAGATATAATCCTGATATTTAAATTAAAAAGTTGTTGCAGCGTTACAATAGATTTTTTGCTTATTTGCTCATATACGCATATGCTTGCCTTTCTGCAAATATATCGTACTGTTTGCTCTTTCAGTTAATGATTGAACACTTCGCGGTGGAGTAGCATTGAGAAATACTACTGTAGATCATTTCGCAGGGCAGAAATTATGTGAAAGAAATATTTTCTTTTAGTCTGTTTCTGACTTTCAGTATTACTGTATGTAAGTTAACATAGTTTTTCACGGAAAACAGGATAAGGTCTCGTAAGGGAGGGCACCGTTAGACAGGAATCGAGAACTCCAACTTAAAACGCGTTTGTGCGCAAATATGCGTTTTACATAACTATCCCATTCATGAGCCAGAACCGCTAATCTGTCAGGGAGGGGCCGTGTCACCCTAGGGATTCTGTCCAGTTGAGCTGGGGCGCGGCCTGTCAACAAGGGAATTATTCCCAACGCTGGAGCGGAGTACCCCTTTCGGGTCAGAAAGTATCGTTACGCCCCTAGCCGCCTGTGTGCTGAGAGGCACACGACAGCTCAATGACAGCTACCCACAGTCCGCTCACCTTTGGTGTAAACATCCTAAGTACACAGCAGCGCTGAAAGGAGTTCTGTGCGCAATTAGAAAACGGAAGGCTTCGTGTTTGCAAGCGTATTGACTAATGAACAGCTACTTCATCGCTTTTTTTTAACTTCTGTCTACAAAGGAGTCCAGACGTTGGAAAAAAGTTTTCCACAGCAATATAAATTAAACAGCCATTGCTTAAGATTTATGCGGCTTTGTTTAACGTGGTTTTAATTTGGAATGATTAATCCGGCACCATTAATTTCGTTATATATGAACTCGCACGGGGAAAAAGTTTATATAACCAAAAGATACAGAACCAGATTATAATTTATGGCTGTATTGTTTGTCAGACATCGCAATGCATGCCGATTTACGGAATTGTAAAACTGATTATAGATAGACGAGGTTACAAATTTACATTTCGAAATTGAAAAAAAGAAACCCACAAATACTATTTACTTTTCTATAACTTTTTATATCTAATTATATACATTTCTCTCTGTTTAACATTATTTGTTGTGGAATAGAAATATATTAATATTAGTTTGTACAGTACCTAAACTTTTCAGTCACGTTTTTTTATGCATTTCCCAAAGTTGAAACGAGCTAAAGATAATTATTTTAACTTCACATTGTCTTAGGATCTATAAATGTAAAGCTTCTCAATGGTATGAGTCTGCAATTTGCTTTTCCTTACAACTGCCCAACAATTCTAGGAAGGAGTCTTTACAATTTTTTTTTTACTTTAATGGAACAGTTGTATAACCTGTAGAATTCAGCACATAGGAAACGCAACAAGGGAATTATCTTCCAAGATTACTTGATTTAATTCAAAATAATAAAACAGTGAATATAGCATGTGCAAAAGTTTGGGCACTCAGTCAGTACTTATTAATTTCTCCACTAGCAGAAATCTATACTTGCTTTTTCAATTTTTTTCCCACTCTTCCTTGCTGAACTCTTCAAGCTCAGAATTAATATTACAGTAGGTCTTTTTGCGTGCACTGCGTGACTGATCTCCCCAAAGCTTTTCAATAATATTCATGTCTGGGGACTGTGAAGGCCATTCCAAAACCTTAATCTTTTATTCCTGTAAGTACTTCATGGTTGATTTCAGCTTCAGTTTCTTCAATAACTTTGGGATATTTGCTTCTAGAATTTGTTGATACTGTATTTAGTCCATTCTTCCTTCCACCCGCACAATACTTCCTGTGCCACTGGTTGCCACACAACCCCAAAGGAGAATAGATCCACCCCCATGCTTAACGGCTGGCAAGGTGTTCTTTTTTCAAAAACATTGCCCCTTTTTCTCCAAATGTATGTTCTGTGGTTGTGGCCAAAAAGTAAAATTTCATTTAATCAGTTCTATGGGTTCTGCTTTGCAAATCTGACCAGTTTTCGAGTAGAGCTATCAGAGGTTTTTCTGGGTCATCCAGATCTTGCCTTGGCTTCAACAGTTCCCTTTAACTCCCATTTCTTAATGATTGCAACTGCAGTCTCTGACAGTTGAAATTGCAAGCTGGAAGCATTTAAAGTCCTTTTTATAGTCTTCCCCTGCTTAGTAAGAGTAAATTATTTATATTTTCGAGTTCTTAGACAATTCTGGAGGAGCCCATGGTTATAGAAAGCAGTCAGAACAGCAGTCGGAACCTGAGTTGTTAGAAGGGTAGAGTATTTTTATAACCCCTAAACTTGTCTTTACCTGACTTACAGGTAATTGGCCTAATGAATCAATCAAGTTTTGGGGCCTTTGAAAAACAAAAACTAAAAAGTAGTAATGAACTGGAAGGGATCAACTGGAAGAGTGCCCAGTCTTTTGCACATGCCACATGCCACATTCACTTTTTATTTTTTTTGGACCTGTTAAAATAAACAAAAATAGTAAATGTGTATTATAATTTGCAGAAAGAGGTTTGGTTTAACTTTGTCCCATGTAGAGGTTGTGTCACCTTCTGTTCACTTTGAGATTCATTGAAACACAATTTAACCAGCTTTGCCCAAACCTTTGCACACAACTGTATATTCCGTTTAAAATGCACACATTGAGCCAATAGATATTTGGTCCCAGGACGTTGCTGTGTCCTGTTGAGAGGGATAGGACATTTGAGACTGGTGTCACCTCTTTAGAAGATAGCAGGTGTGAATAATTGTCCCTCGTTCTTAGTTTATCAGCTATTCATAGCCCATCCTGCTGACAGTGGAAGTGACTGTGATAGTGAAGTGCCAAAATGAATTCCAATAAGATCGAGTGAGTTCTTGGGCATGTTGGCACTGAGCTACTTACTCTGTATTAATAGGTGTTCTTTTTCATATTTGGAAGGTGATAGTGTGACAGGCCAGCAGTAATTAGAATAGGAGTTTCATTTGACTCTATTAGCTCTTTATTTTAGGACTCTATTGTGTGTCTAAGTAGGTTATCTGTGATCCATTATTGATGAATTATTTAATTGGTGAAGGTCAGAGAGCCACATTCTCTCATGGGTTTAATTTAGACTAGTTTAAACTATAGGTTTTTAGTTAAAGTTTGGATATGGAATTCACTGTAGTTGGTGAATTCCTACAGTAATAGTTGGTGTTGGTTTGGTAAGACTAGATCGGTATCTTAAAGAATTTTGTTATAATAAAGTGCAGCACAGTGGAGTAATGGTTTGAGTTGTCTTGTATTTCTGGGTCCCTGTGTTTAAATCCCAGCCTGGTAGCTGAGCAGAGTTTGCTTTCTCCCCATGTTCAAGTGGGTTTCCCTCTGCAATCCAAAGGCATAATGATAGGTTAACCGGCTCCTGGGAACTTTGGTCCTGTGTGGGTGTGTGCAGGTTTGTGTTTGTGTCTTTGAGTGCTCTGTGACAGACTGCCCATCCCATCCAGGGTGTATCCTTCCTTGCGCCCCTGCAACCTGGTATTATAATAATAATAAACCTTAATTTTTAAATTAAATTAAATTAATCTTTAAAGGCGGCTTCTCAAAGCGCTTAAATTATTGGATAGAGGGGTTCAAAAAATGTTTGGATGGATGTTGGACTGAAATCTCCTTATATTTTTCTTTCCATGGTGGTTTTTCTTATGTGCTCAGGTCACTTGCTGAGAGGTAGGAACGCCACAGAGGTACAAAATGAAGCCCCAGCTGCGTTGTACTGCCTCAGTCTAGTGGCTGTGGTCGTGTAGTACAGTACATTCAGTATCCTGATAGAATCCATAACCCCCCCTCCGCAGCTCAAAGAGTCAGAACAGACAGTAGGAGTGTAAAATGTAAATCATAAACACATTTATAATCTTTGCTGAAGATTATATGTACATTTTTAGAAACAGACTAAAAGTAAGTGTTGCTTATCAACGTCCTGTTCATCTTGGCCCAGGGGTTTTCTGCACTGGTCAAGGGTTACACTGCGTGGTCTGTCTGAACTCATTTACTTATTGAATCCTTTAATTGAACTACTTGCGTGAACTACATTTGTTACTGGTTGCAGCTCTTCAACTGTTAGTGTTACAAAAAAAAGCACTAACCTTGCAGCAGGATTTATAAAACATATTTAGATGGATTTTTATAAGTGGCCAGGCCTTTGGATTTTTTGGTTTTGTTTCTTGTTTCCACAGTGTGTGTTTCAAGAATGTACAATGCAAAAGTAGCCACCTCTGTGATGTATGTCACACGGGGTACCAAGACTGAAGGAACAGCTTGATAGCACAGCTTCCTGTTCTCCCTAATTTAAGGAGAATTTGGCTTTTTTCAGAACTGGAAATGAAATATCTGATGTAAGAGTCAAGAAGACAATAAGTGCTTTTGTAGTGCAAGATGAAGAGATCAGAGAATATAGCTCGTTCTCCCTTGAGGCTTCACCTCCTGGACTTGCGCTTACTTTATGCAATATCAGTTACAATGGTATTGCCATTAACTGTGATTGTGAAATACAGTAAGTGATATTCCATGTTTTCAGAAAGAAGCATCTTGCGATGTTTAATATGTGCAGAGCAGACACACTTGCTTGCTGTCCTTGTGCTAGGCATTGGTTTGCATCGTTCTGCTTCAGGCGAAACAAGAAACCCAAACCAGACATCACTAGTGGAAATTGTTGTATTGTTCACATAGAATAGGAAGCACTTCTTTACACAAAGTGTTTTGGAGGTATAGAACAAGCTATCCACCTATGGTTTTGTAGTTGATATCCTGGATACTGTTAAAAGGCTGGATTAGATCCTGAGCCTGGGATTTGGATTAGCTACTGAAAAAAGTTATTAGGTCTCCTCTCATTGGCAGATACAGTATGTTTTTAAAAATGGTTATATGCTTAATTTTCAATCATAACCTCATTTTCATTTAATAGAAGTCATTTGAAATTCTTCTAGGATCTGGGGATATGTTATTAATCAGTCACTTAAACTTTTGCTGCCATTTATACCACAGGCCATTTTACCAAAGTAAGCTGAAAGATCTTTGCTCGAGGGTATAATGGCAAGCTGCCTACTTGGAATTTGAACCTACAACTTTCCAGTTCCAAGTGCAGAACACTAACCATTGCTCCACACTGCTGCCTCTTGTGGCTAAAAAGAGTAGACACTCAGCACAAGCTTCTTGATAACTGGCACAGCCAGGCAGTCCTATCCTGTTAATTTTTAACTGTCCCTCTGTGCAGTCTGGCCATTATGTACATCACAAATGTTTGATTAGATGAAGGGTAGGCAGGGAGGTGAAGGAAAGTGGCAAGGATACCTAGAATAATTCATTAGTCAAGATGTGTCTGTTTAGTCTGCCGTGCCTGACTAAAGTCATAAGATGCCAAAGGTATGTCTGATTTCAGTGCTGCCCGTTCTATCTGAACATTGAACCTGCTTATGTTCGTTGAGGGGTCTAAGTGTGGTAATTTATTCCAGAGGATAAACACAGGCTGTGATTCATCAGTACACCCATAGAATCATCCTTCAATAGTCATTCATTGAGTTTGGTACAAAAGAAATATGCTGGCTACAGTAAAAAAAAAGTATTGTAGACTGATCTTGCATGAGAAAATAAAATCAAATAGTACATGTTTGTTTAGTGGAGACACAGTGGCACCATGGTTAGCATTGCTGCCTCACAGTACTGGGGCCCTGGGTTCTATTCCTGGGGTGCTGTCTGTGTGGAGTTTGTATGTTCTCCCCCATTCTTGTGGGTTTCCTTTAGGTGCTCTGGTTTCCTCCCACATTCCAAAGATGTACTGGTAATTGGCTTCTGGGAAAATGGCCCTGTTGCATGTGTGTACATGTCTGTGTCTGTCATGTGGTGGGCTGGCATCCTGGCCAGGATGGACCCTGCTTTGTGCCTGTTGCTTGCTGGGATAAGTTATGGCTTCCCTGTGACCCTGTACAGGATAAAGAGGTTAGGAAATGGGTGACTTAATTTTATGAAGTAGGTCGAAAATGGATGTATGGCTAAACAATGTTCAGTATTTCTTGGAAACATCTGTGTCTTGATCTTCTTGGAATGTTGAAATTTGCTCAGTCAGCTTCTTCCCGGATGAAACAGCATGATGGTCTCAACACTGTCATACTCAGTTTGTTCCATGATTCTATTGTGTGAAGAGCTAAAGAATTGCATTTCAAAAGAACTGCTTCATATACAGTACATCCCTCTTCTCTTGCTTTTTTGTTTAATCTTAAAGTTTGATGTAATGGAACTGGCCATAATGAGCTTAATTTGACAGTCTTAAAGTCATTTTCTTTTGAAGTGTTTTAATATTACGCAATTAGGGTTTGATGGTTCTGCTTTTAAGTGATACATTTGAAAAAACAATGCTTTAATGCCAGCTTTGTTTCAGTTTTATTTTTTACAGAAATAATCCTTGTGTTGTACAGAGATCTGGCTGATCTCATCTGTTTATGGCCCAATTGATTATTCTGGCTAGTTAAACTGGGGTGCAGTGTAGAGTTGAGAGTGGCAATATCCCGGCATGTTAAAGAATATGACAATTTTGTCAAAGAAAGCCTGAAGTTGTACATATCTTGCAGAGTTGTAATTTCTGTGGATTGCGGGAAAACTGCTTATCATGCCTCAAAATGTTGGAGCAGTTATAAATTAATCATTTTATTATTTTATTGTTTTTATTATATATTTGGCAACAGTGTGAGACAGAATTGCTTAATGGGTAACTGTCTTGTTTGCCCAGATGCTTCCAGGAGCATTAGGTTAAAATCCTAGTGCGGCACATTGATGCAGTGGTTTCCCAACCTGTGATCTATTTGCAGATTCCATGTATCTGTGTGGAGTTTACATGTTCTCCCTGTATTTGTGTGGGTTTTTTTCTGGGTGCCCTGGTTTCCTCCCTCAGTCCAAAAACATGTTGGTGCATTAAATTGCTTCTGGGAAAACTGGCTCTAGTGTGAGTGAATTTGTTTGTGTTGTAATAGTGTGGGTTTGCGTGGACTGCCTGAGCACTTCTTTTCCTTAGACAGGGAGCAAGCAGTGTGCCTATGTGTACTCGTATCGTAAGACAAGACTTCTTCGCTATATACAAAGAAGAGTCTTTCCACTAAAGGGAAAAATAATAGTTTAGTAGCCGTTTCGTTAGAACGCTAGTTCAGAGCTTGAACCCCGTCCGCTATCTCGTGGGGATGTTAAATAGCAAACCTGATGAGCCTCAGGTGCTGTAGCTGTGCATTCCCATGTACCACGGAGTAGGGAGTGCAGTGGGAGGTGTGCTCCACTGTCACAGTGTCTATGATATGTTGGTATCCCGACATATTGTATTGATTGTACCCTGCCTTGTGCCAGTTGCTTGCCAGAACAGCGTTCAGCTCGTGACCCTGAATTGGATGAAGCAGTTAGAAAATGAATGGATGGGTCTGTTTCACGCTGTAGTGAAAGTAATACCCACACAGGCGAGTCAATGGGAGAAGGACCGGTGAAATTGTTTGCCAAATCCCTAAAAATGGATGGATGAATGGATCGCAAAATGGGGATTGTAGTTGTAAACTTGTTGAAATATTAGTCTTTCCATTAGCAATTAGTTGCAATTTTTGTAGTAAAAAAGGTTGATGGATGTGACAGCGGTTTAATTGCAGAAAGCACCTGTTTATGCCAAATAATCATTCATCTGCCCTTTAACGGAGAGCTGCTAATTCTTGGTTGCAGCAACCCAGAACTTATTCCAGAAGCACAGGGAACAAAATGCCATTGTGTTACAGGACCCTCATTCACACTATTTTAGAGATGCCATCATATGTGGTGAGAACATGCAAACTCCAAATGGAACTTACCCCTTGACAGAATTGAACCCAGAGCCCAATAACTACAAGACAGCAGAATTAACTGCCATGAAACCCCCCAAACAGAACCAAGAATAAATCCAAAGTAAATCCAGCTCTATGTACGTACGCAATCAAAAGATCCCAAACTGCACAGGGACCTGATTTTGCACAGTCAACTGATTGATTAATTATTGATAAAGCACAGGCACCCCTTCAAATTTAGTTGGGTGGAAACTCAAATCAGATCTGGAAATGGGGTGTTATAATAACTTTGTCTCTGTTCTTAACTGATATAGTGCACATTTTTGTAAAGTTGTAGGGAAAAGTCTGCTTTGTAGTTGGAATTTGAGCACTCCCTCTGTTTTTGTTAGTGCAATCCAACTGTCAGAAGTTCTGGCAAGGGCAACAGATTGGACACCCGCTATACAACTGTTGCACTGGACAAATGTAAATCCTCAGTTAAAAAATTTTTAGCTGGTGAGCTTTTGGATTAGTATTTCAAAGATCTTTTGGGATCAAACAAGTGCTCTGTAGCTTACTAGAGATGTGCACTCTAGAGTTAATCAGTTGCTGAATTGATCAAAGATCTCCATTTATTAAAAGGATGTCTGTATTGATGATTGAGGGTGATTGATGAAACTTTTTGGATGGATACTCTTCAGACAAGAGCTGGCCACAGTGGGTCTATGGTAATCCCTAATATAACTCTGGTTTAGCAGTGAACCATGCTATGATGTCTGATTTTGTGAAGTGTTTTACATTTTTAAGAAACGCCCTCCTGCGTCTCTTTGAGAATCAGATTCTTTGCTTTTAAAAGGAAACTTAAAACACACCTTTTCACTGGGGTTTATGTTTGATCATTTTGTCATGTACTGTATGTTCTTATTTTATTTATTTTATAATTTATCATTATACACAGCATTTTGGGGTTTGGAAAGGAACTTTATAAATTAAAGTTGTTATTATTATTTGATGTGATTCTAAATCTCATTAATGGTTAATGTATCCGAGTGTTGTTTTTGAAGAATATGTTTTTTACATTGTTCTTACACCTAGGAAAAGTGTCCACTGCTTTTACAGAAGTCATGCCAATATAACCAGATTGAATGCTGTTGGGGAGCTACTAGCACAGTTTCGTAAGGAGCTAAATGCATTTTAATTTCAAACAGAAGAACAGTGTGTGTATGTATCAGTCCTTCTCGGGTTTGTTAGAGCCAGTGCTTTAGTCTCTTGTTCTTTTCCAGCTTCAAACTCCCAGATGTATTTCCTGATTACCATGGCTTTGTTACAAGTATTGTCGGAGTGATTCTCAATTACAGCAAGTCGTCATGGCAATTCAAATCTTCGTATGCTTGCTGCTATACTGTGCAAATATATTCATAATTCCTCTGTTCTCCTGCTCTACTGCTCTCTCCAACTTTCTTCTTTCTCTCTTTTAATCAGTCCTTCTCAGCTTTTTGCTCCCCTCCTACCCCTCCTCTTTAACTCCTCTATCCTGATTATGTCTAAAATAGGGAAAGTTACAAGCAGGCATGCGAGCACATAAACACTGGAAATTCACTGCACTTAACTGAGGCTTGGCAAAGATACAGTCAATGGCAAACAGCATTCCAGGGTCTACAGAAACGTCCTCAAGTAACCTCTGTATACTGGTATTCTGAAAGCCCCTCGCGTCACTTTTTCCATTTTTTTCCGTCTTGAAGTTCCCGGCTCTTCCTCTGCATTTATTTCCAAAAATTATTTGTGGATGAAGGGCCTCTTTCACTGCGGCACAGTGGCTCAGTGATTAGCATTACTGCCTCACAGTGCTGGGGTGCTGTCTTTGTGGAATCTGCATGTTCTCTCTATGCAAGGGATTTCCTCCAGGTGCTCCAGTTTCCTCCCATAGTCCAAAGACATACTGTCAAGTTAATTGGTACCTGGGAAAGTTTTGTGTGCCCTGCAGATAGACTGACGTCCCATCCAGGGTGTACCCTGCCTTGTGCCCATTGCTTGCCGAGACAGGCTCCAGCACCTCCATGGCCCTGAATTGGATAAAGCAGTTAGAAAATGAATGGATGGGTCTGGTGCGCCCCATAATGAAAGTAATGAGCTCTTATTACAAGAGAGTCGATGGGAAGACTTCAGAAATATTGCAGTAAGTTCACTGAGAGCTCTAGAACTTTTCCAAAGCAAATTAGCACATATGGGTTTAAATGGAAGTGGAATTCAAAACATAACAGTAAAATATGAATGGAAATAGAAAGCAGCAATCAAATGGTAAGTTTCATCCAAACCAAACCTTGGAAACCATTAACCTGAAAGGTAGACAGTAGAGAAGCTACCTCCAGCTGTGTCTTGGATTCACTGTCTCTCAGTTGAACTGTTATTCAACCTGTACTGTTTATAGAAAAACCTAGTGCCTGTTAACAGTGTCACAACCCTATTTGCTGTAGGCATTTTTAGATAAAACCATTAGGGACTAATTAATGTATACACACACCTGAATTAGGTTATGTTCTACCATTTGATGAGCCAGAGTACAGTAGTTTTGGATGATAGTAAATGAACAGGTAATTCATTTATTAGCCTCAGTGCCATCGAGTTTATAACTGTATATCGTCTTAAACAATGCCTTCAGTCAAACAAACAGATACAGCCCTTTGTGGTCTCTCTGAAGATTTTTTTATGGTTTTATGAGGCCTGACAATTTAACATAATCATTAATGACTTGAAATGCTGCATTAAAATTGACAATATCAGTTAGGAAAAATAATGACAAGGACGAGGCACCTATTATTGAGGTGGATAATGTGCTGCCTCTGGTCTTCTTGAAGCTGTTATACATCCAGGCAGCAGGGGGCTCCAGTTAAGTCTCTTTTTCCACTCCTTCATGTATGTTTTTTTTTCCATTTTTTTCTTTTTTCTTGCCATTTCCAAGCTTACTATTGCTGGAAACGTGCCTGTCAGTATGAATGATAATGACTTAAGCAGACTTGAAATAAGGAAATGTATATAAAATATATAGTAGGAGATGAAAAGGCACAGATAAGCCCCAAATTTAATTTAAATTTGACATAAAATCTCTCCTCTAAGAAAGGGTGATTACTGTATGTTTTGTGTCTTGGGATTGTTGCTTGGAGCCCTCTTGTATTATTATAGCAAGCCCACAAATAGAAATCTTTCAGAATTCTGGACTTTGTCTGTAGCATAAAGGCCTGCAGTATGCCTGCAGCTCATCTGTTATTTCTGTACGTTTTTCAGTTGTAATTAACAAAGGATTTCACTGGTGTGTACTCCATATAGCCGGGCAACTGAGATTGTGAGACCAGGCCTGTAGAAGCTGAAAGCATTTATTTTCTAATTTATTATTTATTTCCCTCCAAATTAAAGCCTTAGTCAAACTAAGGGCAGCACATTCTCTCAGCCTTGTCAGCCTCATGATCCCAGCGCAAAGTGAATTGCCTTATCAGTGTGTTTAAGAAGGCTGCCTTGGGCGGCCAGAGTTGAGCCATTTCAATGGGCGGCTTTATCTTGGTCTCCCTTTAGCATTTGAGTCTCTGAGACAGAGGCTGCTCTCTGTCTGTTATCCTGCTTCACAATGCTATAATTAGCAGTCTCTTCACAAAAGCCATGTTAAAACCCCCCAACTTCACTCATTCCATTAAAAAAGTCTATCAGAAACAAAAGAGCCTTGTATTCTTGGGATTTTGTACAGGCTGTTAAATTATAATGTGAACTGTTAAAGTTAAAATTAAAAAATATATATGACAAGAGTATACTGAAGATACTGCATTACTGTTCTTTTAGAATTATTTGGGTGGTCATTCAGTCCCAGACTTGGTCTGAAAACACTTGGGAATTCTGGGAACCATTGTAGGAATGTGTCTGATTTTCAATGGAATCTTTATGACTAAAAGACATAAAATTATAGTTCTTGAGTTATTCAGAACTCAAGAGAATTGGAAGAGACTGTACAGTACCTTTGTAAGGCCAGGGCTGTGCTCTCCTATGGTGTGGTTTTTTTACCATGATATGTACTGTAGCCTTTCAGAATACAAGAACCCCTCCAATCTGGCTTCCATCAACTTCAAAGCACAGAAACTTCCCTGATCAAAGTCACTAATGATCTTCTGATAGCTTCTGATTCTGGTTCTCTTTCTGTACTAATCCTTCTTGATCTAAGTTCTGCTTTTGACACTGTTGGCCATAACATCTTGAGACTATGTTTGGAGTTTCTGACACTGCTCTCAAATGATTCAAATCCTACCTCACTGATCGCTGTCACTTTGTCTCTCTTAATGGGTATAGGTCTGAATTTGGACTTGTTAAGTCTGGTGTTCCTCAAGGCTCAATACCGGGCCCCTTGCTCTTCAGCATTTACATATTTCCACTTGGTCAGCTTTTAAGATCACATGGCCTCAGCTACTGTATAATTTCTAAGCTGACGATACTCAAATATACATCCATACCTAACCTGACACTGATGTGGCTGTCTCTATTCTATCTAATTGCATCTCTGACATAAAAATTTGTATGACTCAAAATGTCCTTCATCTTAACTACGACAAGACTGAAGTTATGCTTATTGGCACCCCCCATCAACTTCGTAAAGCCAATCCCGTAACCCTATCCGTAGATGGTTCTGTAGTTGAGCTTCAATCTAAATTGAAAAACCTTGGGGGTTATATTCGATTCTGGCTTAACATTCGACCCACATGTGCAGCATATTGTCAAAACATCTTTTTTTCACCTCAGAAATATCGCTAGAATGCACCCTATGCTATCACTAACTGTAGATGAAAAGCTGATCAACACATTTGTGTTCTCTCGAATTGACTACTGAAATGCTCTACTCTCTGGGGTATCTGAAACTACTTTGAACAAACTGCAGTATGTCCAAAATTCAGCATCCAGAATCCTGACGAGGTCTAGTGCAAATGATCACATTACTCCTATCCTGGAGTCCTTGCAATGGCTTCCTGTCAAATTCTGTGTAGACTTAAAAATCTGCATGCACACCTACAAGGGTCTGCACGGCTTGGCACCTCAGTACCTGTCTGAACTATTATCGCCCTACTTCCCACCTCGCAACCTTCGCTCTTCTAATTCTGGTCTCCTTTCTGTCCCTCAAGCCCATCTACAGTGTATGGGTGACAGGGCCTTCTCCTGTTATGCCCCCAAGCTCTGGAACTCTCTGCCCAAGGAAATCAGAGAGTCACCTTCTCTAAACTCCTTCAAATCCAGACTCAAAATCTTCTTCTTTAGAAATGCCTTTACTTAACTGGTTCCATTCTTCAACCCTCTGCTTTTCTTTGTACCACCTTCCATGGTCTCCACTGTATATTGTAATTGCGTTTTATCTTGTGTATTCTTTTTATTGTTGTTGTCATTCTGTAAAGCACTTTGAGAAGCCACCTTTATAGGCGCTATATACAATAAAGTTTATTATTATTATTATTATTATTATTATTATTATTATTATTATTATTATTATTATGTGAGGCTACAGGTAAGGAGAGTCATGCAGCAAACAGAGAAGTTGCTTCTTTATTGAAGACCACAATAAAACCCCCCATCCTCTGGCTCATCTTGAGCTGGGTACTGCCATGAGCCCTGAAACTGCTGTGCCTGGAAACTGCACTATGAAGTCTGACCATAACAGCTGGAAAGCAAAAGAGTCAAGAGCCACTCACTTTTCCAGCAGTTTTTAGGTGCCAAATGTTTGCTCCACAGATCTAAAGTAAGCCACCAGGATGAAAGACCCCTTTCGACCAGCAGAAGCAAGCAAAGGTGATCCTGGATGGCACAGCAGGGACCTGGCAGCTGGTTGGGGGGAGAACAAGTTCAGAACAGTGCTGAGGTCAATCTGGAGCAGTACAGTATGGGGAAAATTCTTCAGATGTGTCAAAATTTACAGTCATGGGAACCTGCAACAGAAACTGCAAGAGATGAATCATTATGTAGGAGTGGCAGAGCAAAAATGGCTACAGGATCATCATTATGATTATTGAGTTATCTTAAATCTCAGATTGGGGGTCCTGTTGCAGCATATGGCTTTTAAGTGGGGATGTGATTGGGAACCCCTTGACTGAGCCTCATGTGTAAGTGCAGCTTAGAGAGCAGTTCAGTGCATACAGTACAGAAACACTCTGAGCTGAAATCCTCACCGATAGGATCTCTGTTACCATTCTCTGCTAATTCCACCTAGAGTTCTGTGTTTGGACTCCTTACCAGTGTCGCTCTATGTGACTTATCAGTCCAAAGATGCTCTGCCTCTCTCTGTTTCTCCTGTGTCACCTGGTCCTCTGGATTGTGCCCACATCTTAATCAGTTTATTATCCTTTTCTTGGCCATAAGACATTTTGCTGGCACAGCACCTTGGTTCACTTGCGACACCTGGATGTAATATTAAACAGCAGATCTGACTTCACCTCAAAGAGCCTGGTTTAAGAGAGTATTTCTTAGCTCTGAGTTCTCTGCCATTGTACTGACCAACTTTGCAGTTTAAGGAAACCAGAGCCAACATTTTTATCCTTATTAAATTTATAGTTTTCGCCTTATAAAGTCAGGATATGTGCAAGAAACGATCTGCCAGAATCAAACAAAAGAGAACAAAAACAGCCTTGACAATTTACCTCACAGAGTGTCTTTCAGAAACGGAAATCTCAGCCCATTAGATGTAACAGATGGCTTTCCCATCCCAGCAGTACAAGTCTTTGGTTGGTAGGTGATTATGATAACTGGGTTCTGCATGGTGCCATGTGTGGTTGAGTCCTTCTACCACAAATTGACTCTGATTGCTGGTGTCAGAGACAATAGTGTTAAGAGACCACAAAACACTCTAGGTCAGCAGCTGTCTTGATATTTTATAGATGGGAGAAAAAAAGCATTTTAGAAGATGTATTGCTCAGTCTCTTGTGCAAGAACTGCTACCCAACAACCTAACCCAGGATTAAATTCTGACTGTCTCTTGCATTCTTTGAAAGGTGAGAGAAGTGGAAGTGAAGTTAAAACCATGAACAGGAGACCATTCCTTGCGCAAAGGGTTGTGGGAACATGAAGTTGAAGCCGATACCTTGATTTCTTTCAGAAATGAAATGGATGGATAACATCACCAGACCAATTGGTTGACTACCAAAGAAATTAATTGGCTGATTTGTAACTTTTCTTATGTTCTTAGCCATTTGCTTTCTGATACACACACCATATACTGTACAGTACCACCTTTTTTGTGAAGTCTTCATTGTTTTTTTTGTAATTCAAAAAGCAGAATGTAGAAATGTTTTGCTCACTTTCAAGGATTAATCACCTGTTTGTTCTGAACCTCTGGAATGTTCCAGCACAGACTGAGAGCTGAATTGTGTATCAAGAAACTTCATTTTATGTTGGTACATTTGGTACCTATTATAACACTTGTCTAGCTCTTACATTTGGGGAGAGCTCTTTCTGAATGAGATCAGGGGCATCGACATCTAATACTGTCAACTCTAAAGCTAATCTCAGCCCTCTATTTAGAATTGTCTGGTATCCTGAGGAGGGTTTCCATTGGATTTTAATTTCTTATTTGTGGACGGAACCAGAAAAGGCCCACAATAAAAATTTGACATTGAGAACATGAGGCTTTTTCACACAGAGGGTTGTGGGAGTGTGGAGCAAGTTACTCAGGAATGTTGCTGAAGCTGATACCCTGGCTTCTTTCAAGAAGTAGATGGATGAGTTCCTTGGATTAATTAGCTACTAACTACTAAATGTTCTTGATAGGTTTAATGGCCTCCTCTTGTTTGTAAATTTGCTTACTAGCTTGTGTTCTTGTATAAGATGCAGTGCCCAGCAGTAATGTGAGAGAAATAACAACATATCAGTGAAATAAATTATATCTTTAAGCAAATCGGAGGTAATCGACATACTGTACTCCACAACAAAACTCAAGTTCTTCGTCTGAGATAACCTGGAGTTAGATAACTCGCTTTCTGCCTAAGGCAAACTGTCTGTTTGGTTGGCCAGGATGAGAATGTAGACTTTCACGTTTTTCCGATTGGGGGAATAGTCATTTTGTTCCTTTTTTGCCAGTACTGCCTTAGTTAGTTCTGAGTTTAAGAACAGGGACTGACTGGAGTTTTATATGTGTGTTAAGACTTTGTGAAGACTTTGAATTCTCAGCTTCCCCGACCCTTTTTTTCTCTATACCTCTCTTTATTTTTAAAGTGATAAAAACCACTATTACAGTTTCCAGTATCTGTTCGGGTCTTTCTCTGACCCACACAGAATTCAGCCTTTTTCTCTTGAATATATACAGTAGATGGTTAGAGATTACAGTGAATGAAGTGTTAAGGATCAATCCTAGACAGAGAAAAGGGTTTTGGGCAGAAAAGCTTTGTTAGCCTTATTAATAAAAGCTCCCTGCAATTTGAAAATCTCCCCCAAAATAAATCTTTTTATTTTGGTGGAATCCAAGGCATGGTTTAGTTTATGCATAGCAGTACATCTTTGCAGGAGGAACTAATCAGGAAGTATGATTTCAAGTTGTGAAAAACTTTAAAGTAAGAAAAATAATAGCAGAAATCTGTAAGCAAGCTTAGAAATCATTTTCAAACCACTCCAGACCTCCAAGCTGCCAAACATTTTTCAGTTCTTATTTTTATTGCTACATTAGTTTTAGTCCTTAGGCTTTCTGCAAAAACATTAGAAAGGATTTTTGGAAAATTATAAAACTGAACCAATAAGCTCACAAGATCAGGTTTATTTGATACTTCGGCCAAATAAAACACCAGTTTGTTTCATTATCAACTTGGTCTTAATTTGTCTTTGCAATTCTGGGATTTCTGTTGGTGCTTCTTAGTTTACAGATTGTGCCTAAAACAAGTCTAAGTACAGGGAGTTGGGGGGTATACAACCATTCACAAAAGTTTAGGCACCCCTGGTTAAATTGTTAATGTTTGTGAATCTGCAAGTGAAAATACGTTGAAACAACCTTTGCATGGTACAAATTTAAACCCAACTTCTTTGTGCTAATTACAATACAAAATTACTATTTGCTGATTTGCAAGATTGAAAAAATAAAAAATAAATATACAGTACGGCATGTGCAAATGTTTGGGCATCCTTCCAGTTGATTCATTCCTATTTTTTAGTTAACTTTTTGTCAAAGGCCGTAAAACTTGATTGATTCATTAGACCTTAAATTAAGTCAGGTGAAGACATTTCCCAGGTCTGTGATTGCTGCTTTGCCTACTTGCAACAACCATGGGCTCCTCTAAGCACCTTTATGAGGACTTAAAAATAAAGATAATTCTCTATTACAAAGGAGGAGAGGACTATGAAAATGCCTCTAAAAACTCCCATCTTGCAATTTCAACTGTCAGAAGTATCATTAAGAAATTGAAGTAAAAGGGGAACTTTAAATATGGAACTGCTGAAGTCTGGGCAAGATCTGGAAGACCCAGAAAAAGCTCTGATAGAACTGTTCAAAAACGGGTCAGATCTGCAAAACAGAACACACTGCAAAAGACCTGCAAAAAAGTTATGCTGACACTGGAGTAGTTGTCCACAGGTCCACAGTACAGCATTGCTTACAAAATGATCTGCTTGAGAGAGTTTTCAGAAGGAAACCTTTTCTACAACCTTGTCACAAACGTCAAAGTCTAAAGTGTGCAAAACAAAGTGGAACAAAGTGTTGTGGACTGATAAAGTGAAACTTAAAATGTTTGACCACAAACTCAGGAGATACATTTGGAGAAAAATGGGTGAAGCATTTGAAGAAAAGAAATGTTGTTGCTAGCAAGTGTTTACGCAAATTATGACTGAAAACTGTCCCTTCCTGCTCATAAGTTTCTGTAAATGAATGAGAAACATGGTCTCATAAATTAATCCAGAGCATAAATTAATCCTTGTTTGTCTTTTTGAACTCTCATGTTTTTTAACCGATGACTCACTCTTGAGCATTTTGCTGTTCGGAACATACTGGTCTCACACAAAACTTGGGATCGGATCAGCAGAAAGTCAAACTGGTTCTTTTTCCAAAGGATCATCAACTAGCCAAGAGATGGGTAATAAACATGGGCAATGATGTTGTCCCCATTGACATGTTGCTCGACAAGAATCAGGGTGATGTACGATCAAATTTTTACAGTTTGTGTATCAGACAATTCACCCCCAAAATGTTCCAACATGATCTGCATGCTGCGGTAACAAGTAGTATTTGTAGAAAAAAACACCTTAAAGTTGATATGCTGAATTCAATTCAATTGCAGTCACTGAAATCAGCTGTTCAGGTGATATCACAGGCCATGGTACAGCAAACCCTTCATAAATATAAGTCCTGCTAGAATTTGTCTTTTTGGTGTAACTTACCATAAAATGACCATCAATGGAAGTAATTTAGCTAAACTTAAAAATGAATAGAAGAGTTGGTTTGCAGGTTGAACTTGTTTTGCAATACTTAGATAAAGTAGCTTTCGTGTCACTGGAAGTTCTGTTGCCTCATTTTGCATTGCAGACAATAATGGCAATATGGCACTACATATACATTGAAACCTCGTCTCTT
This sequence comes from Lepisosteus platostomus, assembly GCF_059453375.1. Taxonomy (NCBI): domain Eukaryota; kingdom Metazoa; phylum Chordata; class Actinopteri; order Semionotiformes; family Lepisosteidae; genus Lepisosteus; species Lepisosteus platostomus. The sequence goes on from NC_142623.1 coordinate 18,881,576, forward strand.
TTGTGATATAAATTGGAGGTTGTAAACGACACCATGTACTTGGTAGATTTCATTGTGGTTTGAAATGCACTCATCATTGCCGATTCATTACAACCCTGAAATGTAAAAATAGCGTTGTCGTTCCTCTTTAATCAGAGGTGCCTAAATGTTGCACACAACTGTATGTCTTTGACTTTGATTTTACTGTGCATAGGACACCCATACTGTATGTGAATGTCACTAATACAGCACCCTGTGTTTTTTCAGAAAAACCTCTACTTGTTTGAAGACCCAACAAGATTGTGTTGAGCAGAGGTGTCCAATCCTGATTCGTTAGAGCTGGTGTGTCTCAGGATTCTCCAGTTATCTTTACAACAGCTCAGAGAAGATGGTAAACTAGTCCAGCTAAACCAATAACCAGCTGATTTAGGTCAGGAAGAGCTGAGTTGGACCAAAAAACCCACAGACACATTGGCTCTCCAAGACCAGGATAGCACTGGCATAGAATTATTTTGGGGATTTTGAGATAAAAGAAGCCAAGTTACAAGGCATAAATCTCAATAACACAAAACAGCATCTGATACAAGTGAAGTGACCTACAGTATGTAGGAGTATGGATATTTTTGTATCACTAGCATGCAAAAAGGATCTGTGAGTTCTGATACAATTGTTGGCTTCAAGTTCTTTAGTTCCCTCTAAAAAATAATTCACAAATGTGAATAACGAAACCCATTTTTTTTAACCTTTACTTGTCGGGTTGAGTTGAGAGAAAGTTGTTTTGCCCCTTAGGATAAAAAACCCTCAACGTCCTCCTACAGTGAAGGGGAACGTCATGTTTGGGTTGTGGAAAAAATCCATTTTCTTTGGTGGGAGGGGTATTAAATGATGCAGTGTGTGTATTTTTGGGAATAGTGTGAATAGTGAATGAAGATTTGTTTTTGTGGGGCTCTGGGGAAGCACAGGAATGTCTTTGAGTACAGGGATCACCGAGGGCGACCATGCTAGGTCAGTGGTGCCTTTTTATTTCTTTGCCTCTGCTGTTATCCACCTCCCTCCCCCTCCTGCTCTGCTCCCAGCCCTGATCCTCCTTAGAAAGAACAGGAAGACGGCTGCAGACCCACTTCACAGGCTTTAATGCTCCACTTCCTGCCTCTGGCATGCCGCCCAACAGAGCCTGCCCTCTCCGTCACAAAATGGGGCTTGTGTGAAAAACCTGGTGGTTGCTTTCACCAGGGACAAGGGAATTCCACACAGGCACTGACTCTCACAGTGACCTCCCCCCCCCCTCCCCTTTATAGCATGACGATCGAACCCTGGCTGTGGAGTGGGCATCAGCTTTGTACCCCAAGAGGCACTTCCAGTGAATTATAAAACCTTCAGGACTTGTGTTGTCGCTCGTTGTAGCTCAGCTTTGATTGGATCCAGACCACTGTGCTACAAAATGCAGTAGAAAGATCTAAAATAATGATAATTTTTTGACAGTGAAAAATGCGATTATTTATTCTTAAACCTAGGGGTCGAAGAACACTTTAGGGCAGAGGAACTCATCTTGGTTCTGTCTGAGGGCCAAGTCTACAGCCATCCAGCATCCAACACAAACAAAGAAAACATTCATGCAGCCATAAATTGCGCTACTGGAACAAGTTGCAGTGAAACTAGTCGAGTGTATCAGACTCCATCTTGTTTTCAGCTGATAAAGAGAGCCACTTAGCTACTTAGCTCGTGCCCTTTTAATTTCAGTGGAGTAATATCTCATATTTGCAGTAGCAGAATATCGCAAACATCCGGGATTGAGCAGGGACATAACATTCAGAGCATTCAGTGATCTTTTCACATATTTTCTAACTGGTTCATCCAATTCAGGGTCACAGAGAAGCTGGAGCTTATTCCAGCAAGCAATGGCTGAAAGGAGGAATATACCCTGAATGGGACACCGACACACACTTACACCAGGACCATCTTTCCCAGAAGCCAGTTAACCTTACAGTGTGTCTTTGGACTGTAGGAGGAAACCAGAGAACCCAGAGGAAACCCACGCAAACACGGTGTCACTGTGCCACCCAGGTCCTTCATCATTTAATTAAATTGAAAAATATATTTTTAAAAATAATGATTTTTTTAAATCCCTTAATCCTCCTCAGGCAGCTGGTTTCAAATATTTTGTATAGACTTCAAAATCCATTAGCAGCAGCTGTACTGTTTTCTAGGACTTTCTGGAATAGCATCAATTATATTGGAAGATCAGTCCAGGACGTGCTTTTATTTAAAACCAATGTAAACTGTCACTTTAAAAAAAAAAGTGCATTTTGTCTGAGAGAGATCACAGAGCTGTTTAATGCATGGAAACAGCATCAAAGTCTTACGCCCAGAATAATTTTCAAAGCATTTTTCTCCAGAGTAAAGTTTGCTTCCCGTTTTCTAAAGTGCATTGACAATGTTTGAAGGTTCAGAAAGGAAAAACAACTACTTGGCATTTTTTGATCTTGGCATCGGAGTTTATTTGGAGATCTAAAAGATAGTACCTTCTTCAGCACACTACCTCATATTGACAATTTGGACAAGAGTTTTTTTTTATTTCTCAACCAGGAGGAGGGGTGCCACCTAGTGATCCACCAGCAGCATTTCCAACAGCAGCTGGGATTTCTTCCAATGAAGTGTGTCAGGTTGCTTTTTTAAAGTCAAGCCTCACTCACCTATCACCTCATCAGGCTTCATGGTGAAAGTCAACAGAGTTATGGAGTGCAAATCAACCCAAGTAATAACTGGGCTTCTGAATCAATACATTTCCATTACAGGAGCTCATTCAGTTCCTAACACACATTAACAGCACAACTGCTCACTGCCCCAGACCTAATGCTGAGTACAATTTATAAATTGTAGAAAAGCTTGTCAGTCAATAGCATTTTAGCATAATGTTAGAAGCGTTTAAACATACAAAATTCATATTTTGTGTTCAAATACTTAAAACCATGGGAATCAGTAATGCAAATAAAAATATTATAATGCAAAGCTACATGCACTCTTGTTATGTACTCTCAAGTGCACAATGAGTGGAGCTCTGGAATCCACTATACCTGTCATTAAGAGCACCTTTTGCCTTTAATATATTTTCTGTTTAGATAAATTGACTGAGCTCCAATTGCATGCTCTGTACATGTAAAAAATAGTTTTTATTGCATCCATTAATATGGGATTGGTGGAAGGATAGAGAGTGCTGCAAGGTGGCACACTGTTTAGTATTGCTGCCTTACAGTTCTGGGGCCCTGGGATCAATTCCAGGTCTGTGGGGTGCTATCTCCAAATGTTCTTCCAGTGTTTGTGTGGGTTTCTGCTGGGTGCTCAGGTTTTTTCCCACAGTCCAAAGCCATACTGGTTATGTTAATGGACTTCTGGGGAAATTGGGCTTGGTGTGAGAATGTGCATACAGTATCTGTGTTAGTGTATTCCACCTTGTGCCCATTTCTTGCTGGGATAGACTTTGAATCCCCCATGACTCTGAATTGGATGAAGCAGTAATAAAATGGATGGATGGTTGGATGGGTAAATAGAGCACCTAGCTTCTACCTTTGTCCCTTTTTGGTGGATGGGAAATTTCATTGAAAGATAGGAATACAGATGCAGGAATAGGAATAGATAGGCAGCAGGAGAGACCTAGTGAGCTGTCACTGGCTTGTGATGTGTCTGCTTCACTAATAATCTAAGGAGCTCCATGTGCTGTTCCTGCTTTCTGTGCAGATGGAGCTGAAGGACATTAGACGGATCGGAAAAGAGTGAAAAGGCCATATGTGTACTGCATCCTCTCATGTCTGCGAGAGGATTTGGCATCTGGGCTCCGCTCAAATGCAATGACACGAGAGCCCCAGATGTTCTGCATGGCACTATGGCTTATTAAGGAAACTGCCAAGGATTTGCAGCCAGATATGCTCTCTTTGGCAAAAGCCTATTAATTGGAGTTCTTGGGCTGAAATCAACATGGTCTAGCTTGAGATTCTGAAAAAGGACTACATAGTCTCTCAAGAAAAAAAAAATATTTGAGACAGAATCAATCTGCACCTTGTTTTGAGATTCACAGTGATGTCTCCTCTGAAGCTGTAAAGCTGAGTTGTAAATTATGTTGTGGAATGTTTTTACTTTCTGAGCAAGCTGTTCAAATTCCGTCAGATGGAAGTCTTAAATTGTACGGTACATGCAGACTATTTACCATTTTTATCTGATGCATTGTACCAATATTGTTTCCAGTGTGATTGCAGTTTGTTTTGATATCTCATTTCACACACATTAGGTCCTAAAGCTGTTGTCACGTGGTGATAAAATCAGGAATTTGTGCTGAGTCTTAACACAGAGCCAATAATTGTGGAATACTTCAGGAATGTGAAGCATAAAATGCCCCCCTTAATGTAACACTGGTGGAGATTTTCTGTTCCCACTCTTGAGGTTCCTGGCATTTTTAAGAGTGTAAAAGATTTCTAGTATGAAGACAGGAGCCCTCTCAACAACTGCGAGGAGATTGCTGAGTCTCAGAAGGACAATTGTTTAGTTTTTCCCAGCTCCCAGTTCCCTAGAAAAAGGATTAAAGACCCCCGAATAGATGAACCAGTAAAATCACTTGTGTAAAACAGAAAGTGAGCTCAGACGTTGAGTGTTTGACTCGGTATCTCATTAGCCCATCATGATTCTCCAGATGGTGAAACAAATTCAGGCTGGCTAGAAGCCTTGAACTGCTTAGGACAGTTTGCGAATGGGCAACAAGAGATGCATCGCCCCTTGACTCGATGCAGGACACTGTTTGTCACAATTGTGGTCCCATGTCAAATTGTGACTTCACATCATCTGTTGGTTACAGTTGTTTCACACAGACGATGTCATGATGAGTTTAAGGATGCATATTTAGTTTATATCCCTCCTGTATCTGGACAGTAATTATAGTAGTGAGTCAATTGACAGCTGTCAGTTACAAGCATGGAGACTTACCGATACAAAACTGGCAAATCCCACCTGCATATGTTGAGTTTGATTTCAAGGCAGCAATTAAATTTTTTGCAATTTTTTCTTCTTTTTGCATTTTTACTTGCACGGTTCAGTGCAATTTGCATTGATTTTACCCAGATGGAAAACTGTCTTTTCCAGGGCATGTTCACTTCCAAAAAATTATGGAACTTCAAAATGACACTGCAGCTGTAAATTACACGGGACACAATTAGGGCATGGTGCATTTAATGAAGAGGAACAGCAAGGATCATAAACAGCACATTCAAACTGTCTCCAAGATGTGTAGATCACTTGATAGTAAATTCAGTGCTCCATTTTAAAATTGGCTTTTTTTGAGCTATGCAAAATTCAGATTGACCACAAATTTAATTCCTTTTCTGTTTGTCTGCAGACATACCATCAAAGACACTGCCTGATTCCTTGTCCGAGACTGATGTTGGGCAATCCCAAACCAGCCAAACAGTAGAAGAACCATGCAAACGAGGGACATTCATTACAGTTTCCAAAAAACAAAACTGGGCCAAGTGTTCAGCTGCTTGCAGGGACAATAGCTGCATACCTAGCACTGATGGGCCTCGTAGCCTAGGCTCAAGGACTCAGGAATGGGAAGGCTGTCAAGGAAAATCCCAGGTCTTGAGCCTCAAATCTGCCTGGTCAAGTTTTTCTATGACGCAGAAGTCTGTCATTGTAGACAGCAAGGAATGGTCCCAGAAAGCCTCTGAGATTCCACCAAAAAGAGAAGCAGTTTCCTACAAAGGTTCCTCAGAACAGTACTCATTCAGCTCAGGGGTCCCTGAGCTCACTAGGCCATGCTTGAGCTACACAGACCACTGTGCGGCATCTAGTTCTGTGAAAATCACAGGTCAGGGGGCCTACCTCCAGAGCCTGGAACGAAGCAGCCGAGCCTGGGTTCTCTCCACAGGAAAACCCCAGGCATCCGATGAAGGCCTTCGGTTTCCTCCTAACTGTCTGGCAGAGTGGAAGCAGGGGACAGATGGGGAGAGCAAAGGGAATATTTGGTACAACCCTATCCCAGAGGAGGAGGATTCTCGCTGTGGGAAGATGGCAGCAGACTATGGCAATCCCTGGAAAAAACGTGAGCTGGAAGGCTCTATGGACAATAAGAAGGAATGTTGGGCCCAGAAACGGGCTGGGATCATAGGGCAACCTAACAGGGTACAGAGAATTGAGAGACACAACAGTGACACCCAGGCTCTTGCAAGCAGCTCAAGTATTTCCAGGACTGCATGCGCTAATCAGCCTGCAGTTTGTACCAAAGAACTCACTGTGGAGAGCACTGCGACTCACAGGAACGACCATTCAGGTAACTTGCCTTCCTAATTTCTGCCACCATTTATGAAGATTTGTGGGAGGTCTTTTTTTAATCAGTTTTGACACTTCTGATTTTCATGATTGTTTAATGATTTGCAGAATGTGACATGATTGCATCATGGCATTGTGGTTCATGGTCATGAAAGGCTATTAAAATAACTGTAGCATTTTGATTGTCTTTATTTTAACCACTGGCCTGAAAGAGGTCAAGGAACAGACCATGTGCGCACTGCTGGTATTAAATTTTGGACTGGTAGCTGTTTAGACCTGGCAGCACAGAAATCAAATCAGGAATGGGAGCTGACAGTGGCACTGAGCACATCTTTGGATTTCAAGCAAGAATTGAGATAAATCATAGAATGCAGACAGTATAAAACAGCAGTCTAATTAATTCCCTGCAGCCCAATGTTCCCACTGAGGTATATGAATAAAATATCACACAGCTGAGATTTTGAGACTGGCAGAAAAAGTTTAAATGGAGATTGCTAGTTTTAAATGCAGAGAGGTTTTCTGTCTTTCTAGCAATGAAGTCTTGAGCTGCTATATTGGGAATTCCAATTGCAGATAATAACATCATTTTTCTCTCCCTTTCCCAGATGGTGCCCAACAGGCTGGCCAGTCGGAGCCCTCTGGTGCCAGTGGGCCCTCGGACAGCCCTGGTGCCCAGAAAAAGCCTGGCATGATGGATCGCATCAAGTCGCCTGGCACGGTGCGCCGGCTCTCCATGAAGATGCGCAAGCTGCCCGAGCTAAGACGCAAGCTCAGCCTGCGCTCCTCTCGTAGCCAGCGCCAGGGGCAAACGGAGGGCACTTCCCCACCCAACGCCCGCAAGGAATCGGGCAACGTCATCAGCCGCTACCACCTGGACTCCAGCGTCTCGGCCCCCGAGCGGCCCCCCAGACGCTCTTCCAGGAGGGGCAAGTCGGCCAGCAAGGGGGGCTACCTGAGTGACGGGGACTCCCCCGAGCTGATCGCCAAGCATGACCCCCAGGAAGGTGCGGGGGTTCTCGATCCGTCTGCTTTCCGCCCCTACAGCCTGGCCGAGCAGCCCCGGTGTGCCCAGAGGCTGTCAGGGCTGATGAGCGTCCACCTATACAGGCTGGAGGAGGTGAAGTCCCCCCGCGTGGACTCCAAGGAGGTCTTCTGCGCCATCCAGGTGGATGGGGTGACCCGTGCCCGCACTGCCCTGCTCACCTGCCGGGGCACCTTCCTGAGCCTCAACCACACCTTCAACCTGGAGCTGGAGCGTGCCCAGCTGCTCAAGCTGGTGGTCTTCTCACGAGACCCCAGTGCCAGTCGCAATCGGGTCTGCTGCTTGGGGGCAGTCGCCATCCCGCCCCTTTTTAGAGGTAAGGCTGGGTTTCTCAGCCAGGGGTGAATTTGGAAAAGCTTAAAAACTCAAAGCATCATGTACTGATCAACCAGAGAAAGCACAGTTTTGCTGTTGGAGCCACTCTTTTAAAATGCCCAACGTCTGATTTTCCACTATTGGCAAGCTGTGGCCAAAAATGCTCATTTACAGTTTGAATGGCATTGATGAAGGTTAGATCACTTCAGAATGAATTGCAAGAGGAAGAAAGCCATTGATTTGAGATTACAGCAATCAAAAGTGAATTTAAGAGGGTGTGGTGACACAGCTCTTGGCTTTGAACCCTGAAAACTGTGGTGCCTTCTGTGTGCAGTTTGCATTATTTTCTCTGGATGATTCAGTTTCCTCCCACCTTTCCAGCATGTGCTACTGCATATCAGTTATTTTACAATATGTCTAAATTATCCCCGTGTGCATGCATGTATGCTTGTAGTAGTTCAGGTGGGTAGATGTGTCAGCATGTGTATGCTGCAAAGGAAGAAATAATAGGTTTATTCCATGCTAAAAAAAAAGAAGTAAGAAAACACAACATTTCAGCCATGGAGCCTTCTTCAGGTGTGAGAAAAACAGGGCAGTAAGCAAAGGTAATTTAGTGGGAGAACAAAAGCTGGGAGAGAGGAGGAGCGAGAGGTGGGAGCAGTGGACAGAAAGAGAGGCCAATCAAGAGGTGTGAAAAGTAGTCTGTCGTTAAGAGAAGGGGGAAGGTGTGATCCTAGCTGCAGGATAATTTTGGTTTCTGTAGTCTTTCTGATGTATGAGTTTGGAAAACCGCCTTTGAGAACACAGATGGAGAGATTAGAGTGGTCGTGGGCGTCAGAGGTGAAATGTGAAACAATGGGCTTGGAGAGATCTTTAATCTTCACAGCCCTAACATGTTCTCTGAAGTGGTCTCAGAGTCTCCTTCCTGTTTCTCCAATGTAGGTGGCTGGGCATTTACTGCAAGAGATACAGTAAATAAGGTTGCTGGAGGTACAAGATGCCACCTGGGTGATCCGGAATTGTCCTGAGGGGCCTTGAATGAGTATGGTGTTAGATGTGTACTTGCAGGTGTACACATGTGTAAGTGTGTGCCCTGTGATGTGCTTCTTGGAGGAATGCCCAGTTCACATGACCCTCATTTTGCTGATAATGGATACTATAAAAAGATGATAAAGGTTAAAAACAAGAGGAGACTATTAGCTCTCTTCTCTGTCATTTTGCTGCTTGTGCCTTATTTAGACTAAGGCTGAGTTCCTGTATAGTACACCTGTGTCAATGCAATGGTCCCTTCTTAGCAGCTGTGCTAGTGGAAATTAAGCTCAAGAAAAATGTTGCTGTATGACCAGAATTTTTCTTACTGTCTAAGGAACTGGTGAGTTGTCGGTTAGCCATAATAGGTTGCAGTCTCATGTTTTATTAAAATATGCCAGCGAGTCTCTCTCTAGAGGGCTCTGGGAACATCTTGCAAATCAGATGGAAAAGAATTAATGATGTTTTATTTTTAGTGAATGTGGCCATAAGGCCTTTCAGGGGGTCAGTTTAGACTTTTTTTGAATAATTTCCTTGTTCTTCAAAACCCACAAGATCATCTTGTTAAAAAAAATAGAGAGAATGGGTGCTACATGACACGGGCAGGTATGAGCAAGGAATGAATATAAAATATTAAAAGAAAGAAGAATACATTCAGTAAATTCTAGGAGACTCCTAAAAGACACATGCTGAAAAGGTGTTTATAGCTTCCCACAGGCAGTGCATACTGTACACAAGAGATTAATGACAAGTTTCCTAAGGATTGTCTATGATGGTTCCAGAACACTTTATGGAAAAAAGGTGGATAGATAACCTCACCTCTGGGAGATGTCATACACATGCACTACTGAACGGAGTTGTAAGTTAAAACAGAAAGAGGAACCAGGCAGCTCCGACCGATATTGCAAACAAAGATCAGCCCCAACTTTCTTCTAAAAGAAGATTTACTTTTTCTTCCAATGGTGAAAAGCTAAATGAGAAGTACTTGTCAAAAGTTTATGCTAATGAGGAATAGGAAAGTTGGATTGCCTTGTCTTCATCGAGTTCAGGACTCTTTCCACTAAGCACTAAGCTACAATTAAGTACATAAACACTGGACATAAATACGTTTTTTGTTTATGTGATCACCAGAATTGGTTAAATCTGCAGTTTTATGTGGAGTGACAAGACTTTCAGAATGAAGCCAATCCGTTATCATGAATTGAGAAGTTTAAGAATTTAAAGTCTGGCATTTACAACTAAAAACAAGAGGTATTTTCTTACACAAAGGGTTGTGGGTGTTTGGAATCACCTGCCCAGCAGTGCTGCCAAAGCTGATATCATTTCAAGAAACTGCTGAATGAGATTGTCAGATCAATCACTGGCTAGCAACCAGATACAGTATTTCAAGATATAACAAGATATTTCAGCTGCAAGCCCACAGATAAGATGATTATGTTTTTGCAATGGTACACTTGCTGTATTTTTCAAAAAGGTGATGCCGTCTCTCTCTTGTCCTCAGGGTCCCGCTCCCAACAGCTAGCAGTGAAATTGGAACCTCGGGGGTTGCTGTACGTGAAGCTGACTCTTGTGGAGCAATGGGACACCCCAGCCAAGCCCAGTGACCAGGAGCCCAGGGTTTTTGGCATAGAGCTGCGCCAACTGGTGGAGAAGGAGGGTTCTGCAATCAAAGTGCCCCTGATTATCCAAAAGAGTGTCTCTGAGATTGAGAAAAGAGGTCTCAAGGTCAGTCTTTTAGATAAACTACAGAAACCGGTATAGAAGGATATGTGTGTGTGTGACTCATGCGGACCAGGGATTCTGCAGTGTTTGTAAGAACAAGACTTGCACTTCACTAGTTTGAAAATCTGTTATTTTAACGTTTAAAATAAGGTTGTGTTACATGACTAGGTACAGGACTTAGAAAAACATTCAGTGACAGCCCATGAAATGAACTAAAACGTACGGAGGTAAAAAACTGTTTGAAACTTTAAATGGAATAGTTGTAAGAATCCTCCTGTTTTTTTCTGTGTGGTTGGGTCGGCAGGTGGTGGGACTTTACCGTCTCTGTGGCTCAGCTGCTGTGAAAAAGGAGCTGAGGGATGCCTTTGAGCGTGACAGCACTGCAGTCACTCTCTCTGAAGACTTGTACCCTGACATCAACGTCGTCACAGGTAACGGCTTGACCATTCATTGGCCTGGTCAGAGAGAATAAGACTTGTGTGTGGGGAGTACTTGTGCCTGATTCGTCCAACAAAATGTCTGCCTGTAGGGAAGGAGTTGCCCAGTAGTGTAGAGATTACCAACTCTATTCAAGCTTTATTATCCTCTGGGGAATATTTGTCTTACGGCAGGGTTCAGCACAACAATACAACAAAAAGACAAACTTCACCAGCAAAGAATACAGTACAACAGTGTTACAGGACATACAGTACGAGAGTTATTTTACATCGTTTGAGAGAGAGGTTGCAGAGGGAATGAAAGGTTTTCGGAGTCTGTTACCATTACACCCAGGGACACAGATGGGTCTCCCAGATGAGAGTAGTTGAAATTCACTAGTGGAGAGGGTGAGAGAAACATCATAGTTTTCTTGGCATTCTTTAGAACCCTGTGTTGGCAGAGGGCATTTACGAAGGTTTATTTGATTTGCCCCAATTATTTTGGCAAGGCTTTGCCATTAGCTATGCTTTTTAGGTAAACGTAAGGGGATATGATCTAAGGAGATTTGGCAAATTTGTTTTGAGGCTTGGAGACAAAGTTGTTTTTTGCTGTTTTTTCAGCAGGTTTTGCTCTCTGTACATTTGAATACAGCATGAATGCATGACTACATATTTGGCCCTGTAGGAGTGCCTATCTGTTCTATTCAACCATCACTGTAGAGCATTGGATTATAAACAGGCAGCCAAGAAGCACTTACTAAAGTAGTGATCCTTCTGTCTGTTTTCTCACTGCTTTATCCATTAGAGGGTCAAGGGGGAGCCAGAGCCTATCCTGGCAAGCAATGGACATCAATGTAGGATACACACAGACATGCCCACACACACAAACCCCGGCCAGTTTTCCCAGAAGCCAGTTAATGTATCAGTGGGTTGTTGGACTGTGAAAGAAACCTACATGAACACAAGGAGAACTCGTATACTGTAGCACCCAGGTCTGGAATTGAACTCAAGGCCCCAGCACTGCAAGGCAGCAGTGATAACCACTGCACAACCACTGATACCCAGGTTTTAATATAAGAACATGAAAAAGGTTACAAATGAGAGGAGGTGGCAATTTATCCTTTCTAGTCTGTTTGGTAATTCAGAGTTAAATGATACAAGGATCTTACGCTGTCACTCCACCTACACGACTGCACTGAACATGTTTTAATCCCTGACCTGTGGTTGCCACTGTTTCACTTGTGAAAATTCCATAACACATATTTTTTTTTGTCTGTCTCTGTGCATGAACATACACTGAGGGAGCTGGCTTTGACCCTTAAGGTTTCCTTGTTAAAAAGCTAACTTTCTAGCTCGGAACGTACAGTAGCATCTTTAGTTTCAAAATAACTTCTAAATTCACAGTGCTCTGTACTTATCCATCTTGGTCTGTGCACACATTACTGTTATTTTTCTTTCATGTTTTTCTGTAATGTACTTATAGTATGTCAAGAAACATCAAATATCTAGCACAGTGTTACTTTACGTAAGAGTTTGCGGCTCGTGAACACCTGTGAGTGAGGCAGTCTGAGCTGGGAAGGGAGTCTTAGTGGGTTTGCTCTCATACAGCTCTGTTTTTTTTCAACAGGCATTCTGAAGGACTACCTGCGTGAGCTGCCCTCCCCTCTCATCACCAGGACCCTGTACGAGGTGGTCCTGGACGCCATGACCAAACGCCCCCCCAAGAGCACGCTCAGTAAGAGGGAGTCAGATGCCCAGCGCTCCGCCCACACGGTCACCCTGTTAGACTGTCTGCCCGAGGCAGAGAAGGTAAGAGCTGTCTATTGAGAATCGGTATCAGGGGCTCACTCAGTTTCCATTGGAGGAATGGGAGAGGGAGGGATGTGGAAGAGGGAAAGGAGTGGAAGGAGAGATGGAGAGAAATGTTACCAAAAACACTGTGCCTCGGCCTCTTTACTGGGGTTTTCCCTGAGCCTCTGAGGAATTTTCCAGAACCTAATGTTCCTGTAGTGTTATAGGTCCTTTGGAGTGACATCCTAGCCCAACGTAACTTCTATCTTGCTGGGAAAAGAGGCTCCCTGGATATTTGGAGGGACGTTGTTGCCTTTTACGCCATCTCCAATCCAGGAGGGAGTAAATGGGAATTTGGAGAAATGAGGGGCAGAGAGAGAGAACGAAGGAGGGATTCGGAAGAGTGAGAAAGCTGCTCTGTCATGCCTGCTTTGAGAAGCCTCATTCCTTTTCCATCCCAAACATCCCAGACCTCTCACCCAACCAACCCCGACCTCCACCCCCCCTCCTTTGCCTGGCAGCCTTGCACAGAACGGAATGTTACATTTCCCCACAAACCACTTCCTCTGCGAGCTGTTTTTAGTGTTTGTTTAATCGGGTAATAATTTATCTTTCTGATGACGAGAACATGCTATGCCTTCTCTTAAGCTAGCCCTTCTTGAGAAGAATTAATACTGAGAATATTTTCTTCTCTACTGCCAAAACCTCTTGGATCTGTGGGTTTTATGTATTTTATCGGATGGTATGTCCCAGGGGAATGACAGATGACAATGTGGATGTATGCTGCTAAAGACAGGGTTGTGCTCAGCAGAGCTGCCTGACTTGATGACTGGAATATGGCTTTCTAATAACGGAGACACAGATTGACACGATGCACATTTCTAACAGTTGTAAGATTGAGCATTGCACTCTGGGTGCTGAACAGAGGAGAGCCATCCTTCATCCTTCTGTTTTCAGGTTTTTTGTCCAGTTTTAGTTGACTGGAATTATTTTTTAAATAAAACTAATTTTCACTTATAACGGTTAACATGAAATAGATTGATGGCAAACGCATTGGGAAATCAACATTTTTATATGATTATGTAATTGCCCTGTGTCATTCTACCCTGGAGTATTTGTAGCGCAAAACAGAACTCCATAAACACGCAGCGTTATGTTCAAGTAAAAGCAGCTACTGTATATCAGGCTCACTTGCTGGTAAGATCAAATGCCCCCCGTCCAGAGAGGTGGGAAGGAACGGCTCTTGAGAAAAATGATTTAAAAAGATTTTTTCGATGAAAAAAAAGTCTTTTTCATTTTAACCTTTTTATTGTTTACATAGCAAAGAAGTCAGAAGTGTAGCCAAGAGAAAAATAAGTCCCTCTCTTTCCGTCCTTTTCAATATTTTCTTTTGTGTCCCCCTCTCTCCATTTTCTTCTGCCACCCTCCTCTCTTTCTCTGGTCCCATCCCTAGTAGTAGAGAATTGAGTAATAATAATAATAATAATAATAATAATAATAATTGCTTACACTTATATAGCGCTTTTTCTGGACACTCCACTCAAAGCGCTTTACAGGTAATGGGGACTCCCCTCCGCCACCACCAATGTGCAGCATCCACCTGGATGATGCGACGGCAGCCATAGTGCGCCAGAACGCTCACCACACATCAGCTATCAGTGGGGAGGAGAGCAGAGTAATGAAGCCAATTCACAGAGGGGGATTGTTAGGAGGCCATGATTGATAACAGCCGATGGGGAAATTTGGCTAGGATGCCGGGGTTACACCCCTACTCTTTTCGAGAAACACCCTGAGATTTTTAATGACCACAGAGAGTCAGGACCTCGGTTTTACGTCTCATCCGAAGGACGGCGCCTGTTTACAGTATAGTGTCCCCGTCACTACACTGGGGCATTAGGACCCACATGAGCCGCAGGGTGAGCGCCCCCTGCTGGCCCCCCTAACGCCTCTTCCAGCAGCAACCTTAGTTTTTCCCAGGAGGTCTCCCATCCAGGTACTGAGTAGAGGAGAGTAGAGGAGTTCATTTCCATATGTACAGTACATTGGAATTCTTATTCGCACTGATCTCTCAGGATGTACACAGTACAGCAGACAACACAGTACAACAGAGAACACCACATAATGTAGACAGTACATTCCAAACATAATAATAACGACATAATAATAAATATGTTGTGGAGGACGATAAATATGTAGTAGTGAAAAAAAAACTTGCTAGCTGCTGGATTCTTCATCCCTTTCCCTTTTCTCCCCCCTACTCTCTCTGTGTGCGTTTGTTGTCCCTCTCCTGGCTAATTCCTCTCCCCCCATGCTGTCCACAATTGATCTCCCTTCCTCTCTCGCTCCTCCTCCAAACATAGCTCAATCGTCCATTCTCCTCCCCCCCATCCCACACACAACATACGATCAACCTACCTACAAGGCCTATCTGCCTTCTATGGCCCTTCAACACGCCCAACTTGACAACTTGACTTGATACACACTTGACTTGATGCCCAAGGCCAGGCTCTTGGTTAACTGCTGTGTTTGTGTCTGCTCTGTTTTGTGCCTGGGGTTGTGCCTTGCACAAGACGGTCCAGACTGTGCACCTCTGAATTCCAGAAAATGCCAAATCGAAACGTCTGCCTCCCCTTTCTTCTCTCACTGGTCCAGGCCACCCTGACGGTGCTCCTGGATCACCTCAGCCTGGTGGCGTCCTACAGCGAGTGCAACCGCATGACCTGCCAGAACCTAGCAGTATGCTTTGGTCCCGTGCTGCTCACGCCCACCCAGGAGCCCTGGCGGCCAGGGGGGCGCAGCTTTGCCCACAGCGAGGAGATCGCCAGCGCCGTGGATTTCAAGAGGCACATCGAGGCCCTGCACTACCTGCTACAGCTGTGGCCACGTGAGTGTCCTGCGGGTCCGGTCCTCCCTTGTCGACAGGCTTTTGATTTCTATGAGTCCAGTGTTCTAAATTGCCTCATGTGATCCTCACTTGTAAATCACCTTGGCTCTATGTCTGTATCAGTGCTATTCTCTGAAGGTGTGCACAATCAGAACTGCCCTCTGTTTCTCATGCATGGATCCCACAGTGCCCATGTCAAGGTTAACATTTTTACGAGGAACAATGCAGCTCTTAGTGGGAATCCTGAAAGTCCAACCGGCACCAAGCCACAAGTGGGTTCTGGTTTTCAGCCATGGCTCCAGTGCAGCTAGCTCTGTGGGTGCTCACTGAATTGGGAGCTGGTGTTTAGAGATTGATAGTCATAGGTAGACTGAAGCATCAGTTTCTGGGCTATTGGTCTTAGCTGTTGCTTCAGATAAGATGTCTTGACTAGATATCTTGAATAATAATAATAATAATAATAATAATAATAATAATAATAATAATAATAATGTGATTAAATAAGTGTGTTTATTTGTTTAAAGGCCCCCTGAGGACTATGTTTTAGAACATAACTGTGCTGTGATTTACAACAGTGGTCTTTTCTTTCCTGCCACCTGCTTTATTTCCTTTCAAATCCATGCAAGAAACCCAGGTGCCCCCTTGACTTGGCACAATCCGGTCAGGATATTTTTATTTCTAATGAATCAAACTTCCTGTAGTGCAGTTTCCTGCAATTTTCAGTTCCAGTCGCGTGTCCTGTTATGTGTGGGTTGGATCATTGTCTTTTGTTGGGGCTCGGATTCTTCTTTTCTGCTCAACAAGGAAAGCTGTACCACACTGTGATTGTTTATCCATTGTACATGGAGTACAGTGTTTGTTTACTGTATGTTTCTAACTGTTTTGTCCCTTGTTTTATTTTGACTGCACTGCTTAAGTAGACGTATATGTTTTAAAGCGCACTGTGTTGGCACAGTGGCCTCGGAGCACTGGGGCTCTGGATTCAATTCCAGACCTGTGGTGCTATCTGTGTGGAGTTTGTATGTTCTTTGTGTGTTTACTTGAGTTTCCTCTGCGTATGCCCACAGTCCAACTCTTCCCACAGTCCAAAAACATACTGGTAGGTTAATTGGCTCCCAAGAAAATGGACCCCAGTGTTAGTTTGTGCCTGTGTCTCTGTGTGCCCTGTGGTCTGACTGATGTCCCATTCTTGATGAACTCTGCATTGCACCCACTGCTTGCCAAGATAGGCTCCAGCCCACAGGTGACCCTGAATTGTAAGAAGCAAACAGAAAATGGATGAATGAATTTTCTTTTTCATTGTGCCTTGAGCACAGTACCGTAACAAAGTCTTGCTTTTATTAGTGGGGATCCATTAAACTGTCTATAAGGCATCTCTGGACACCCTCTTATGAATGAATATTCTTTGCACCTTCTCATATGTTGCCTACTTTATTTACAAAATAATTATTTTCCACTTTTCACGTGTGCTACTTTGTCAAGTTGTTTTATTACAGGCATTTTAGAATTTTTTGTGTTAATTAAAAACAGTCCTGGCACAAACCAAAATTCAAAAGCCTGTGCTATACCTTAAGGTTCACGGACCTTAGTGACTTTATTCTGTTTCTTTAAGTTTTTTTTTTTTTTCATCTGATCCTTATTTCCTTAAGTGATCTTCAGCAGCAGGGCCAATTAAATTAAGAAGTAATTATTTTTCCAGGGCACTGGTTTGATCAATACCCTGTGCAACCTACCAGAAGACCCTAGCTTGCCTATCCCTGATACATCTGAGCACTCTCTCTCTCATTCTCTCAAACAGTCCCTAAAGGACGAGCCCCTGATCCTCCTGACCCCGAACCTCCAGTATCCCAGAATTCTTTGAGGAGGCATCAGCGACCCGTGTTGAGGCTGGACCTTTCAAAAGACTCAGTGGTCTCCAGGAGGGGACGTGGCCGGTTGGAGAGCCCGCCCTGTAACCGCTACGCTGGCGACTGGAGCGTGTGTGGACGGGATTTCCTTTCTATGCCTGAGGCAGATTATGATGAAGTAGCAGGGACTGACAGCGATGAAGAGGAAGGAAGAGGTGAACTAGGAAAGAGGGACTGGGACCCTCAGAGGCCTCTGTATGTGAGTGACTTCACCCTTGACCCCCAAGACATTGACCTGGATGCCCCCTTCACCACCAGGCTCAGTCTGAAGGACTTTGACACACTGATATCTGACCTGGAGAGGGAACTGGGCAAGCAGATCAACATTTGTCTCTGAAAGGGTGACCCCCTAGTGGCCATAACCAGAAATATACAGAGCATCAGTTGAAGAAATCTGAGGTTTTGGTCAAATGCAGTCTGAATTCCCACTGCTGGCATACAATTTACAAATCATGACATAAGCAGAGCCAGTAATCTTTCACAATTATAAAAACAGAATTTACTCCCAAAACGTAATCCTTTGTTGATAAAATAAAATAACCTAAATCAGAGAACATTTGTAAGCAGTTTTTAAAAGATTTAAATTTAAGGATAGTGTTGGAGCTTCCAGGAACTGTGAAAACATATCTAAAAAAGTATAGAATATACAGTATTGCGCCAAGCGATTAACTGATACAGATGTAAGATGAGAAATTCTGGAACCCAGTAATGAGAAATAGCCCCTCTACTTTTGAAACTAAATTTTATAAAATGTGTGCAAAGTTTTTTCAGTGGGCTCAACAAATCCACTCTTGCCAAAGAAGATTACAGATATTAAAGAAATATCAACAAAAGAACACCTTATCTGCTCATTGCCACTTATCTGTGGTTTTCTGGGTTACCATAGAGGTTATGTAAGTTATGTAATTAAGATAACTTGCGGAAAAGGAAAGTTGTGGCTCTAATTGTCTGCACCAGAGATGACGTTGGACAGAGAGAAGATGGGGGGAAAGGAAAATACCAAAAAATAACAAAATAACCAAAGTCGAGGGCAATTATTCCGCTTTCATCAGAACTGATCAGCCTGGGCATCAGCTGTTTCTCTACTGAGAAAATGCCAAACGAAGACGACAAGCAAATTTAAACATTTGCTTCAGTTTTTTTTTCTCCTCCGAACTGTAATGTTGTGACTTTTTAAAAAAAACTAAATGGCATTTTGGACATTTATCTGTGAGAAATGAACATTTTTGCTTTTGTTCTGTCAAGATTTCAGGATGCTGATGGCAAAGCTGGTGACAACTCCAAGCCAAAGAGTAAATTCTTCAGCTTCAAAACCCAATATTCAAGGGTCCTCTTCTTGGTTTGACTTTATTTTATTATATACTATTAAAACATTAAGAGAAAATGGGAAATACCTTACAGGTAAGAGCCATAATTCAATATGGTGGCTAAAATGTAATGTGTTGCATATTGGAATGCTGGTTTTTGAACTCGCTCTTAACCATGGGTAATGGTGTTTAAATGAGTTTCTTTTTAAACTTCCATATGTGTCATTGTCAGGCCATTAGTAACTGGTCAGACCACTGCTCAGTGAATGTTTGGCTGGACTGCAGAACAGTATGAATAATACATGTTCCCCTGTCTTATTCCTCTCCTGTGTTTTTAGTTTATACTTTTTCCATTCCCTTTGAGGGTGTATTATAGAACTGTTGTCATTTCTTCAGTGCAAGCTAGTCATTTCTTTAAAGAAAGACTTCAAGCTGAAGTCCAATTGGAAGGAAAGGTGGTGGGGAAGTGATCTAACATTGCACTTTGTTCTGAACCCATTCAGTATTGTGATGGGTACAACAGTGACATAGTCTGCCCTGGTAGCACTTGTGTGCTTCCTTAAGAAGAACAGATCAGTCAAGCATAGCTGGGAAAAAGAGATGAAATATTCAAATAAGAAACAAGGGGAAAATAAAATTACAGGAAAAAGAGAAATATCTTCATAGAGGAGAGTTTTAAGAAAATAAAGGACTTTTTGAGATCAATCATTTCTTGTAAAAATAAATGAAGGCCTCTGAACATTAAAAATGCAGTTTCCTTGACTGTTTTCACACCCAGAGTTCCTTCTGTAAAATATTTAGTCTACTAAATCATAATTCTGCTAGACTCCTTTGATTGGAGGGCTCAAGGACTTTTAAGTCTTACAGAATGTGTGCAAAGTCTGTAAGTATTTAGAGCCCTCAAACCTTCCAGAATTTCTTTTGAATGGGGGGATTTTAAGAGCATCACTTGCATCTCTCAATGGAGACCTCATCCATTATGCATATCTGGAGCTAGATGAATTAATGTACAGTAGTAACTCAACTTTCAGGGTAAATAGAAAGTGCTGCTTTGCAAAAGGATTTCTGGATATGGAAATAAACCTGGAAACTAATGTTGATTTATATTTTATTGGTTAGAAGCAAGATGACATTGAAGACATTGACATTGAAGTCTATAAGGTAAAAGTGATGCTAGTGGGACCAAAGAACATGTACGATTCTTCAGTCCTTGTGGCTGAAATGGGGAAGGAGGGGATCTGTTGCACCAGTGTGGATTGGAAACAGGGTGTGAAATGATTGCACTGATTCCCTGGGTGGGATTTTCCCCAAAGCACTGATCCAGAGTGTCTTTGGTGTATGAATGTGAAACAAGAACAGGAAAAATCTCTGGATCATTTGAAACCAAAACCGATCAGATTTAAATTCTAAAATGAGACTGTAAGTCAAGGATTTGTAACAAGAATCTCCTAGATTTCAAGAACCAAGGTATTAGGAATTGTCAACCAGACTAGCAATCTGTAGCCACGCTAAGGTCTTGCTTTGGGAACAGTTCTGTTGCGATCCCCACATTTATTCCTATGCAAACTGACCAAATTCCTTTGCACATGTCTATCAGATTGTATTGTATTTTCACCTTGTTTTTGCTGCTTTACATGTCTGTGCACGGTACATATTTAGGAAATGGTTTAATTTTCATGTTTCTATTTATGATGTCCAGTTTTACTTGTGGCTGCTCAGTTTTTCATTTACCCTCCCAAGGCTGGAAGGTTCCTCTCTTGACTTGTTTCACGCTCAGCATTTCCTTCCCTACAGGATGGAGAAATTTATGCAGCAGGGCTAAAATCTGTCACTGGTGTGTCAGCACTGCAGAACGGTCCGGGCCCTAAAGAGACCTACCCTGCAGAACTCTCAACTGGGTCCACAGTCCTCCAGAATCTGACCCACTGCAGACATTCCCCCTATCAGCACTTTCTAAATGTCAGTTCAGTAGCTCGGCCAGATCCTAATTTATGCGACAAAAGAAGTGAAGCGCTTTGCCAGTCTGAAACATCATGTATTTCAAATCTGTTTGGCGAAACTCGCCTGTCTGAGGGAACATGAAGGGTAAAGATAGCATGTAGAGAGGAGGTGGGAAAGAAGCACCCAGTGGGAGCGCAGGAGAGATATTTATGCGTAGGAGAGCGGAAGTGGGTGAGATTAGGAATTTGACCTCCTTCCGAACTTCTGTTAAAAACCTCTTTGGTTTGCTTGCTGGTTTACCAGAGCTGGTAGGGGTGTAATAAAACATGCCAATATGCATTAAGTCAAATCTCAACTGCTCCTGTTGTGTGTTTTCTTCTCACATGGCTATTTTTGCACAGTGATTCAAACTGGTTCCATCTCTGAAGTGTATCTCATTCCACTGCCTGTTGCGATGTATAATAAGGCAAACGCCTCAGTCTGTTCATTTTTTTTCTCTGTTACCAATCGTATAGCACAGACACTGGTGAAACTGTATAGCCAGACAACATATTCCAGAACTATATGACAAGAAATACCATGTACTGATCAGATATTGTGTTTTAATTCCATTATTTTACTGTCATAACCCCAGCCCCCATGCTGTGAAATTACCTTTCAGACTGGAGCTCACATAAGGACACAGACCCCTTTCTTCACTTTAAAAATAAGCTTTGAGTCTTCCATCTTAGAAATGACTTTTGACCTAAACAACAGCAAAGAGGATCCAAGTGGCTTCACACCCAAGTGTTTACATGACTCGTGCCCTCATCAACCAGTGGTCCACTTCAGCCATTTCAGTCATTTTCCGTCAGATATCAGACTTTCCGTCAGACGGAACCGTCCTTCAGATGAGACATAAAATTGAGCTCCTCACTCTCTGTGGTCATTGAAAATCCCAGGGCATTTCTCGAAAAGAGAAGTCCTGGCCAAATTTCCCCCTGGCCTTTACCCATCATGGCCTCCTAATAATCCCCATCTACAAACTGGCTTCATCACTCTCCTCCCCACTGATAGCTGGTGTGTGGTGAGCATTCTGGTGCACTGTGGCTGCTGTCACATCATCCAGGTGGATGCTGCACATTGGTAGTGGTGGAGGGGAGTCCCCATTACCTGTAAAGCGCTTTGAGTGGATTGTCCAGAAAAGTGCTAGATAAGTGTAAGCAATTATTATTATTTTAAATGTCCTCTCTGAGGAGACGTATGATAAGTGAGCTTGATAGCACCCCTCTAGACATCTTTAAGTTTTTCTGGGGGTAGTGGACAGTTGGTACACAATATTGGGATGCTGTCATTAAAAAAATAAATAAAATGCCCATTGCATTACAAAGCTAATGTATGTGTTTAATACACAGAGCCTCACACTGCCAGTGTATACCTGACCGTTGGCTTCAATGGGCACATTGTAACAGCAACAGACAGATATAGTCAGTTGTTCCCTGTGGTGTCAGTGCACACTGCTACCTTTGAACTCGCCTGATTACACCTGCAATGACTAGAAGACGAATATGTAAAGTTGGAAAAGAAAGGCCGTTGAGCACTGCTGTCTGATTGCAGTCTCAGAACTGCGAAATCCCATCAGTGAAGCAATGCGGTACATGCGGAGCTGATAATCCTGACGGAAAAATGCTGATGGATCACGCCTGCTCCCTTTTGGGTTGTTTTAAAACCCCATTTTTAGCTTGCTCATTTTGCATTGGCCAGTTCTCAAATCAATATCTCCCTGCGGTAGCTCTTGAATTTCCCTAGGAGACATGGAAAGCCCCTGAACTCATGTTCATTAAGACCATGGGGCCATTTTAATCTTATTGGCACTGCAGAGCACCACGCCAGCAAGGGGACTCAATAAAGGAAGCCCGGATGGACCTGTCTGACTGCAGGACTGCAAGCATACATGCATACATTGCCTGTGTTGCCTTGCCAGCTCAGCCCTGGTCATTTTCCAGCTGGAATCTGCCAATCTATTGGCCCGTTCCTTGGGGAATCCTTGTTGTGGTTGTCCTATGACATAGCTCAGATTCGGATTTGGCAATTCTAGATAAGTAGGCCTAACCTGCACTCAAAACAGGTGCCATTATGGACTCAGCCACCTGGACATCTGGGTTGAGCCTCTGCTTTAACAGGAATGTTGAAACTCCAGCCTTGGGAGGTTATACAAAAATTCAGACGATGGGTGAAAAAAGGAATCCAATGGCCATGTAAAGGAAAAAGTACCTGCTCCTCTGTTGTGAAGGTGTCTTTGTGAACAGTGTTAAATCTTCAGTATTTTAACTTCCTTTGCTATTTGTTTTGTTTAGTTGTATAAACAGTATTTTGTGATATTGCACAACTATAATAAGCACTTATGTTTATGTATACTATTCTTTTTTGTAAATGAGTACTATGCCATACAGTGTTACCAAACAACAAATAATTATAATAATAAAGCACATTGTTATTATGTTGAATACTAATTTAAGATTGGTTGTAATCTTTAAGGATTTTAAATTAAAGCCAAGGGGATTGAAAGGATACAAAACATGTTGTGGTGAAAAGAAGTACATTATTTGTCTACGTTTTTCACTGCCATATATATATACTGTATATTACAGAAAAATCAACCCTAAATCTTTTGCAATCTGCCTTCACATACCCAGTGCTTTCCTCTGAGACTTGCTCAAAATGCCCAAAATGCTCTTGGGCATACTGTATGTGCCAGGTAAGGATAAAAAGTTCTGCTTTTTAACCATCCTTAACACACTATAGTACGATAGAACAATAGTACAGATTTTGGATCATACACACTATAGGAGTATCTTTCTAAAGCAAAAGAATCCTATCTTAAAATATCAAGGGCAGGAAGATGCAGAAGACTCACACTCACACAAGCAGGTTTAATTAAAATTGATTAAAGTGAAGACAGCAACTCTTTATGGGCATCACTAAGAATCACAATATCTCCCATCTAATTATTCACGTGAATCAAAGTACTTCTGAGCACAATACCGTGTTCTTTGCTCTCAATTAATTTTCTAAATGCGTTTGAAAACATAGGCCAACCCACAATTACAGACTGACAGCAAGAGAAAAGCACCGAGTTACAGCATTCTGCCGCTGGTTTTATTATCAAATGTTTTTTTTTTCATATGCAATTAAAAATCAATTTCTGCATTGTCTTTCATTGAAGAAAGGAAACAATTACAATCCTGTCTCCTCTGTGCGATATACTTGTTACATTTGAAAGAATTTAATAGTCTTTCTGCTTCTTAACAGGTTCTTGGATTTTAGAAAGCAAGCAGTATGGGCACAGACTTGTAAAAAAAATCCAACCATTGTAGCTATACTAACAAGAGTCATCCAAATACCAAATGTCTCTTTCTACAAGTTAGACAAATGCAGAAAAATCCAGTCAGCTACAACTGATTTAAGAAGAACTTGCTAATTTGTTTTGCATAATACGTTCATACTGTAAGTGGATTTGTAATGATCTAAGCTTTAATGGGTTAGACAGGGATTTTCAGATTCTGGAAACATTAATTTTGATTATTCTGTCATTTTAAAAATGTAGTCTGGAATTGGAGGCAACTCACAGACCATCACCAATAAATAACTGGTTGAGTATTAAGTCAGATCCCAGATTGGATACTCTCTGAGTCACACCTAAACAAACTCAAAGTGCCAGTTCCTGAAAGGAAACTGAAGTTTTGAGAATCCCGGAAGTGCAATGCCACATCTTACACAAGACCTGTTGCACAAGTATCTACAGTCTAGGAAACCCTGCAGTGAATGGTGAACCCATGGTGTTGTTTGCTTCACCTATGAGTGATAAAATATAAAGGTCAGGGCACATTGGGAACAAACTGAAATGAGGCTGAAATGGGCGAAGAGGGTGTCATGAGTTTTGATTTTAAATAAAATACAAACAAAAGCATTTTGACAATACTGCCAAAGTACAATGCATTTCAGTAGCTTAGCGTAAAGGAGATGAAAGCAAAAGTCAATCTTTCTGCATCAGTCAATAACGATTACAAGCAACCCTTATTACAAGTATGGAAAAACCTCGCCCTTGATGCCTTTTGAACATTAGCCTTGAAGATGAAAGAGGGGTGCTTTACTGCACAATGTTTTTTACTGAAAGGCTGGAGAATTGAAATTACTTAAGAAATGCAATAGATAAAGTTATTATTAGGACTGTTAAGGGTTCAGTTAGGGCAGCATGACAGGACAGTGGTTAGCATTGCTGCCTCTGAGCGCTGGTGCTCTAGATTCAGTCCAGTACCTGGGGTACTTTCTGTGTGAAATTTGTGTGTTCTAGATATCTTTGTGTGGGTTTCCTCCCTCAGTCCAAAGACATGCCAAAGACAAAGTACGTTCATTGGCTTCTGGGAAAACTGGCTCTGGTGTGAGTGTGTGCTTGTCTGTGTCTGTGTGTAGGTCCTGGTATGACAGGGGTGTATCCTGCTATACTGTATGCCCATTGCTTGCTGGTGTAGACCCCGACTCTCCTGCAACTCTGAATTGGATGCTTCTGAGGTGTGGTTTCCCTTCCTTTCGTCATAGCATGCAAGCTCTTAACTCTGTTCCTTTTGCTACACTTAGACACTGGTCACTGAGCGTTTCCTGTCCTCTAGTGGCTAAAGTCGGCATTGCCTCTTTGTTTTCCTGTCAGCTGGCCACACCCTGTTATCTTTTCTTCTATCTATAATTTAGTTCAAATTCTTTAATTTTTCAATCTTACAGTTCCTACGGAAGCTGCTCCTAGGAAGAAAATTTTCTCCGAATTTTTCGCGATAATTTTTTTTATCTTGATGGCAGGAATGTGCTTCTGTAAGTTCCATACATTTTCACTACGTACTGTAGTTCCGTTTTTAATATCTAAGCATAAACTATAATCGTATTAAAGTTCAAAAGCATTAGTTTATTCCATCTGCTTTTTGCATCTAAGATCATAAAAAATATTTTTCCAATAAAATGGTTTGGGATAGAGCAAAACTATAAAAATCACATATAAATTGAAGCCATTCAGCCTCTCTTGCTTATGAATTATAATGACCTCATTGATGGGCAAATCTTATCCATGTCATACCTTCAACACATCATCTGCTACTTTTAATGTAAGGTACTTCTATCAAGGCCCATTGTAGTTTCCTATGTCCAAGACTAATGGATAACTAATAGTTAGAACAGTTTGCAGTGCAATAGATTTCACTCTTATAGTAAACATTCTGGAAAACAGAGTAAACATGATCATTGACACTACTGAAAGTTGGAGGTCTTTTCTCCCTGGTGGTACTGAATCTCTGAAGATTCAAGTTACATAACGGTACATCCCAGGCAGAGTTCCTAAGGTATAAGTTAGACAGAGCCCTAACAGCCAGTATAAAAACCCAGTGTAACTTTACAGTCCTAAGCATCATAAATATAAAGAAGAAGCACAACATCAGTCTCTAAACCCAATTGCTAGCCGAATTCACAGCCTTTAATTCCAGCTCAGCAGTCCCATATGAAACCCACGGTCCTTTACAAATGAGCAGTAGCAAATGACAGAACTACAAGAGCTCCAGATCCGAAAAAAATCACTAGATGCCATTCAAATAACTATTAACCAAGGTTAAGAGAGATTACTTTATTAGCCATATATAATTTCTTGCATTAGAAATTTGTCTTTTCACATACCCCAGCTTTGCTCTCCATGAAGCACACAGACACGGAGAGAGAAGCTTGGGGGCAGAGTACAGGGTCAGCCATTTATGGCACTCCTAGAGCAGCTGGGGTTAAGGGCCTTGCTCAGGGGCCCAACAGAGTAGGGTTCAGAGAACCAGCCAGCCATGGGATTTGAACCCACAAGCTTCCAGCCACAGTGCCACCATTCTGCCCAATGTTTTTGCTGCAAGCAGGGTTAAAACCTGCACAAGGAGACCCATTGGATTTCAAGTCCAATGCCTTAACCACTCGGCCATCACAGCACACCGATAGTATATTGTAGGTTACTTCATAAAAATCTCATAACCGTTATTAGCACAGCGGTTGTGGGGGTATTATGATAAATATGTACTGTAGTATCATAACAGTATCTGCTGGTCAAATCTACAGTAAAGTCAGGGCTGCAGAAAACTGAGGGTGCTTGAGGAAAAGTAAAATTTTGATTACAAACCAGAAAGTTAGAGATGGTTGGGTAGAAACACCAGGTTTCACTGCACAGGAGAAAGACTCATTAGAGTTACCAAGAACCTCTCTGTGACTAGAAAAACATCTTTAAAATCTCATTAACTTTTTAATTGCAAAAACTGAGTTTTAAATGGGTTTTACCTTGTTAAATGTATTAACCATTTTGTCTTTCTGCAGAAAAGTGAATATCCATTCATACTGTCCTGGATGAAGATACTTTCCAAGTGGAGCAGTACAAATATTAACATTGAAGAAGCATGCAAGATTGGAGACTTGACCCCTCTTTCTGTTTGGCAAAGGGCGAAAGTTTTTAGTGTACTGCAGTTCTGTTACTTGATCGATTTAGTTCAGTGGTGCACTCAGAGGGATATAAGAGTTTCTGAGTTAATTCTGAGCTTTCGCTTACTTTAAAGTGAACTAATTACTTGAATCATTGGACCATTTGTTACTTTTACTTCCCCTTAGACTTAAACAAGTCATTTGAAACAATTGAATTTCCCTGCTGTTTTTTGCCTCTTTGCATGTTCTTCTCTGTGTGTGGTAAAGTACAAGAGTGTACTTATAACCGAGTCTTGTCTTAACAGTCCTGTCCTACTCAGACCACCATTCATATTTTCATAATGGGTAAATTAAAATCCTCTATATTTTACTTATAATATGCCCCCACATTGATGAGTACAAGCAGTGTGCTTGGGGAATAGGAAGTAAGGTCTAGAATTTGATTACATTTCATATTGCACTCATGTACTTCATGCTTGAAGTATGTTATCCACACTTCACATCTTTTACTGGAATATACTGTATATTTTATTTGCATAGCAGTTAATATTGCTGCCTTGCAGCACAGGGGTCCTGGGTTCAATTCCTGGATGTTATCTGAGTGGAGTTTATATGTTCTCCCCATGTTCACATGGGTTTCCCTCCAGGTGTGTTCCGGCTTCCTCCCACAGACCAAAGAAATACTGGTAGGTTCATTGGCTTTTGGGGAATTGGCCCTGGTGTGAGTGTGTCTGTTTCTGTGTGTGCCCTGCTATGGAATGGTGTCCCATGCATGTATCTCACCTTCTGCCCCTTTGCTTTCCAATAGGCTCCAGCTCTCCTGCAGACCTGAATTGGAAGAAGTGGTAAGAAAATGAAGGGATAGATTTTTCCTGGACAGGTAACAGTAACAGGAACAACAGCAGAACTGTGGAGGATGAGAGCAACAGAATTTGAAAAACTGGATCACAAGGGGAATGATGATGGGTGAAGATCTTGCAAATACAGTCTAATGATTCCAATGTCCTCTGCTTGGTTTTGTCTTTCAACATCTGTCTGTGTGGAGCTTGCATGGTCTTTTTGTGTTACACATGGTTTGGTGACTCTAAACTGTCTCATTGGGAGTTTGATCACTGGTCTTGAAGTTCATGAACTTTTTGTAAAGGTTCATAGGCTAGAAACATTTAAGATAGGGTAAAGTGGTTCATCTCCAATAGCTTGCCACATCGTTGACTGTTATACATACAGTACATGCTGCTTTCGAACCTAATTGCACTAAGTGCTAAAGTATGTTGGTGAGCAGCTGATCTTGTCTGTACTTATTTTGTAGATGTGGCTGCCAGCAGCATGCAAAATGAATTGCTACAGGGGTATTCTGAGTGATGTGCATCTGTTTGCAGCCAGTGCCTTGATCAGTGTTGCTTGTCTGCTGGCTTTGTAGCTGAGTGAATCAGAAGGGGGGACTGTTCAGGGGTTTGGTCGATACTCTGTGTTTGAGCTATGAACCAACCCATCTATTAGTAGACCAGTGTTATTCATCTTCTTATTTGAACTTTGCTTAGTTGGCTGGCTTTTTGAAAAAAAAAACCCAACAGAAATCATAGAAGTAAAATATTTCAAATAAACTGCCATGCTTTTCTGTTAAGTATATGTCAGCTGAAGAGCAACATCACATCTGAGTAAAAAGGAACCTTGTGGGGTTTATCTTTTTCTGGATTTTCTTCAGTTTTTAAAAACAAAATTGTTAATTGAAATCCAAATACAGTAGGTTAAGCGAGTGTGTGTATTCAATATATCATATTACAATTTTGCATTAAATATTCTGCACTAGAACTACTGTAGAACCTCCTGAACAACGTCATTAGTATTCCAAGTCATGCTTCTTTTCACACTTTTGCTCTTTTTATCTTAGCTTAAGTGAAGATTAAATGCAAATCTGTATTTTGAAAATGTTGGGAGAAATGGGAGAACGGAAGTTACAATAAAAGGTATATAATAATAAACTTTATTTTATATCACAATTTAAAATAAAGTGGCTGCTAAAAGCATTTTTCTGTAAGAAAAAAAACACACATTGAGAGGAAACAGCAGAATGACATAATTACCTTAAGGGTTTGCAATACAATAGAAAAGCAAACGGGCAAACACAGAACCAGTTAAATAAAAGCCCTTCTAAAGAAGAAGTTTTGAGTCTCAATTTGAAGGTGTTCAGAGAAGGTGACTCTCTGATTTTTTTTTTGGTATAGGATTCTAGAGCTTTGGGGTATAACAAGGGAAGGCTCTGCCACCCATGTAGACGGGCAAGAGACCAGATGATTTTGAACACAAACCCTGATAGGAATCCAGTGCAAGGACTCCAGGATAGGAGTAATGTGATCACTGGCACAAGATCTGGGCAATATTCTGGAATCCAAATTCTGGACATGCTGTAGTTTGTTCAGTGTGGATTTAGATAGCCCTGTGAGTGGGGCATTATAGTAATGAATTTGAGAGAAGATGAAAGTGTTGACCAACTTTTCAGCAACAGTTTAGCTGAAAACGTAGTCTGGCAACATTTCTGAGGTGGAAGAATGCTGTTTTTACAATATGTTGCATATGTAGGTCATGCAGGGAGGAGGTGTGGTGGTGACGTGGAGAGAATGATTAAAAAAACACATTTATTGCTAAACAATGACAGGGTAACTGAGAAGTGCTGAGATTGTAATGCAGTCTCACAGTTCTCTTAACATGTAATGGGAAGGGACCATGAACCTGTTTCTAGAACTTCACATGCCCAGCAACCCTATTGAAGTAAAATCTTGGTTAACCTTTACTCAAGACACTGGGCAAAGATCAATGGACTCAAACCATAACCCGTGCAAAGATATCTTCAAACTGACATTGAACCAAATAGGATTTGCTTGTAGTGTCGGAAAACAAAAACAGTGCTACAGGATGATACAAAAATATTTTACAGCATGATGTGAAATATCTCACTGCTAGTTTTTATTTGTGTAAAACACTTGTGTATTTTCAGGTAGAATGAAGGCTGTGTCATTGTCCTTGCCACCATTTTGAAATTACAGTCACGTTTTGTTCTCTCACATACACGGACATCTTACTTTTTAGTATGTGTACGTCTTTCAAAGTTTCATCTGGTTTTCATAAGTGCATGTTAGTTTGTCTCTCTGTATATGGCATGTGTGAATATGTGTCTCTCCTAACTCCTATAGACTCCTACAAACCCCACAACTGAAATTTCAACAGTGGTGGTGGAAGTCTGGTAAGTATAAACATGACAGTGGGGGACTCAAAATTACATTCATGGCCTCCAGGAAGAAAAAAAACACTACAAAACCTTTACATCACTTTCAATAACAGCTTATCCAATTAAGGTCCCCAAGGAGCCAGAGACTATGCTGGAAATAGAATGGGTGCAAGGCAAGCTTCATCTGGGCACACCACAGGGCAGACAGATACAGTAGATACTTTATTGATCCCATGAGGGTAATTGCAGTGAAACAGCAGCTAAACACAGACAACATAACAACAGTGTAACAGATGATACAATAATAATAATACAATACATACAATACAATCAGTACAATGAGAAGTGCACTAAGAAGAGTTACTCACAGTCCAGAACACACAAAGAACAAACCAGAACAGAACAGTACACATAAAGTTGTATTGCACAATATAAATATAAATGTATTGCAAAGGTCCCTGGCATATATTACACAAAAACGTTTGTAAATGGGAAAAAGAAAAAGAACAGATGTAGCAGTTTACTTTTCAGTCCAGAAACAGGTCACTGTCAATGTTGCCTCTGCCCAGACGCAAGGTGGATGCGTTGTACAGTCTTATGGCAGAACGCAAGAATGACCTCCTGTAGCGCTCCCTGTCGCAGCGTGGATGGACACAAACATACAAAGATGCACACACTCACACAAGAGCCAATCGATTTCAAATTTCAAAACCAGCTACTGGTGAAGGATTGCTAGAGGATGTGAGTGTAGCTACAAGACTGTAGTTTATAGGATCTCCAATTTGCCTTAATTTTCTCATGGTACAAGTTCTTCACAGTATGTTACTAGGCAACCATTCTATAAGAGGCCACATCCTGGGCCCTTCTTGTGAATTGTCCATCCATCTATTTTCTAACTGTTTTTTTCTAATTCAAGGGTGGGGAAGAGCCGGACCCTATCCTGGTGAGCAACAGTTATAAAACCAGATACACACTGAACAGGATGCCAGTCTATCACAGGGCACACACAGACACAACCACTCACACTACAGCCCATTTCCCCAGCAGCTAATTAACCTAACAGTATGCTCTTATAGATAGCACCCCAAGTGTAGACTTGAACCCAGGGCCACAGCGCTGTAAGGCAGCACAGCTAACCACTGCACCACCATTCCACTCTATTATGCTTTGTAGTCAATGTAAATTAAAAGTTTGAACTGTCCACTAACAGCACAAATTCAGATCCTCTTGACAGGCCATGATGACTGCTATGTAAGAAGACTGTATTTACTAAGGGAGGACTACTTAGTGTGTATTTTAATAATGGATTAAATTGTTGTTCCTTTGGCTGTTGTTATGTTGGAATGTGTGTGGTTCAATGTGTAGTTTTATTTGATCATGTGTGAGGATGTCTGTTCAAGTCCCCCCTTCCCCATGTGTGACTCACTGTTCTGTATGATTGCTAGTGTATGTGGTTCACTGCACTCTGCGACTGTTTTGAGTTTGTGTGCCTGACTGCTCTGAATGACTTTGTCGCTCTGCGCAATTTTTCCATCAGTGCTGTTCTGCTTGGCTGGGACACTCTTGCAAAAAAATGTTTTAATGCCACAGGGATGAAATAGAGGAAAATAAATAACAATAAGAATAATCTGTCAAACAAGCTTACAGCTGCTTTGTGAGCAATGGTTAGATCAAAGTGTTCTCTGGGTCTTAGAATTATTGCATTTTGATCTAGTCAGCTAATCATTTTTCTTACATAAGTAATTCAGACTTTATCTAAAAAGAATACTGCTAACAATTTGTATCTTTTGTGGCTCACATTTTTAAATTTATTAGAGAATTTTCAGATTGCTTTCCGATGTGATCAAAAACTTAATTTCACCACAAGACACAACACATCACTTTGAGTGTTTTTTTTTTTAAATTATTGTCTCACAAAGAACCTCTCAACATCCTAAAAAATTAAATATGAATTGTACTTTGAACTCTTCAGATGGCAACATGTCTTCAAAACATATCAAATTTGTTGCACTATTTTTATTTTCTTACTATTTAAACATACTGAGAAGTAGTGACAAAAGTTTTGTTTTTTAAAAAAGATTTTTGTTGTTTCATTTTCAGATTAATGTGCAAATGCTATACGTGGTGAAACCTTCAAATGAAAAATGAAACGACACAAACATTCTATTACTGAGTTTAAATAATCTGCTGTCATTGTCCAGATTAATGCTAATGCACATATTATCTCATTGGCCATTACACTGCTAAAACACTAATTTTTCTTTCTCTTGCTGAAAACCGTGGAGCACCTGAGACAATGAACTTTTGAGGGCAATGAAATAATAGTTTCTAGAACCTAATCTTTTTTTCTTGGTGACCCTTAAAAGAGGGGATCCTCAGTAGTTGTGCTGTAGGACCAGAAAGCAGAATATCATCTATAATGTCTTATGATTCCAAAGTAACTTTTCTATTGAAAACTATGTTTGTGCAGCTGTGATGTATTTACGTGTGATAAGACATGTGGTCCTGAAATATGAAGTCTCACTGCCCTTGAATAGAATGGATCCTTGCTACGGTTTGGCATGAATAAGTCTGGAAGTAAGCAAGTACCAATTGGTGGACCAGTAGGTGGCGCTCTTCCCCCTGGATCATAACTTTAAAACCAGTGTTCCTGTAGGGTGATAAGGGACACTGCAATTGCATCATTCAGATGAGCCTTTTTTTATCAAGGTCCTAATTACTTGTTCATTAAAGATACTATGGTACTGGTCAGAATTCTGTTTTTGTCTTCAGCAATATGGGCCATCAAAGTTCCTGCCTCTTTCAATTCGTGAATTAGCTTCATTTGCCTCTTTCAATTCGTGAATTAGCAGTTGTTACTTCTTATAGTCATTTTATCAGTGATATCATATATGAATAATAAACTATAAATTCTTATAGCATGTTCATTTTCATTCATGCAAAATGGGTTTTGATTTGTTGAACCATCAGACTCGCTTTTTTTTCTTTGCGATGACAAAGCGTCCGCCACTAGAAGCCGCCAAAGCGACAGCCAGAAAAGAGGTGGATTTTTAAAATATGTTAACCTTTGGAGTGAAATTGTATGAAAGCAATTGAACAGCGTGCAACATGCATATAAGGTTTGTCTGTGACTCAGGAGGAGGGTGGTGGATGACCATGGTAACCACAGCTGTTGCAATTTTTTTTCATAGTTCTTTGTGTGTTTGTGATGGAGAAAAAGTTCAGCTGTTCTGGTGGGTAAACAGGTTACTACCTGAACTCAAAAACAACTGAACATCCTTTGTTTCCTTGTCAGTCAGTCAATCTTGTTCTTATATAGCACCTTTCAATCAGAGCATTCGCAAGGCACTTTACATACCGTACATATAGATATTGAAATTAAAAGAAAGAATTATGTTAGGAACTGAAGGCCATCAAGGACAGGTAAGTTTAAAAACAAATTCAAGAAAATTTCAAAAGATCAGTAGAGGGGGTGTTTTTAATACGATCAGGAAGAGTATTCCAAAGATGTGAAGGAGGGCTACAGCTGAAAAGGCCTAGCAATCAATGTTAAAGCCTTGGAATGTTGAGCACCCTGGACCCAGTCTAGCAAAGTGAGAGAACTGGGACATATGGGGTTAGAAACACTTGAAGTTACACAGGAGACAGACTAGGTCAACAAGACAATTTTAAAGTACTGTACCTGTAAGAGACGGGTAGCCTGTGTAGATTTTTCAGAACAAGGGAAATAGGTTTGGATATTAGACTTGGTCAGCACTGGAGCACAGTCTGGTACATACTGTCATGTTAAGTAATTTCTTGGATGATCTCACTGGCAAAGCATTGCAGTAGTCTAGCTTAGAGGAGATGAATTTCTCTGCAACAGTAACAGAAAGAATTCGTATTAAATCAGATATGCTTCATAAATGGAAGAAACGTGTTGCTGTGGACATGTGGTTAAAAAAACAGGGAACAGTCAAAAATAATTTTAACAGAATTTGAGGGCATAATTTATGTATCATCTAAAGTGACTTTTAGACTTGTTGGGACAAGCCAATTGTTTAATTGGAGATAATTTTGATCTATCCACAGCAGTATATATTGAAGACATTTAATTAATTAGGAACAGGCAGTTTTTTGTGACTAACATTTTTATTGAATTTTCAAACATATATTTAATGAACAAAAAACACATAAGAAGAAACAGCAACACTACAACTATAGTTACCAATACATTCAATTTTATCCAAAGTTCCATGTGCAGTAATTCTAGTTTAACACTCATGAATGTAGAATACACTATATATAGAACAGGTGGGTAGCTGCGTCAGCATGCGTAGGCTGCAAAGGAACAAGTAATAGGTTTATTCCTTTATTCCTGAAGAAGGCTCCATGGTCGAAACGTTGTGTTTTCTTTCTTCTCTTTTCAGCATGGAATAAACCTATTACTTGTACACTATATATAAATACCGTATTTATTATTTAAAAAAACAAGCACAATTCTAATAGCTGTGGAAATCCCTTTACAAGACTAAATTCACAATATAATGAAATGTCAGTACCCACTATTTATATGCATGACAAAGTTGTCATATTGTTCTTTTCCCTGCTTTGAAGCCAGCAAAAGCATTCTTTTCTGAATTAAAGGAAAATTAATCAAATAATCATCATTCAACAGGCTCAGACAAGGAACTGATTTGAAACGTAAACCAATTATTTTGCTCATTGTAGTACAGACATGAGCCCAGAGTTTGTTTAAAACTGGATACTCCCAAAACATGTGAAACACTTTGCCTACATATTTGGTCTGACATAATGTACCCATTGGGTTCCGAACCATTTGTGTAGCTTGACAAACATCCTATGAAATAATCTGTGTGAATAAAATGGTGACTGCGATTTTTAGAGATTATAATCAGATTAGTTTCCCAATTCTGTTTTAAATGAGCAAAATGAGGATTCAGTGATTCAGTAAAGCATCATTAGCATAACAGCAGAAGTCAATACCATATTTTCTATAGTCTGGCCTAATGGCAGCACATAAATATTGAAAACTTAAAGGCCAAGGATTGAGTCTTGGGGAACTCCAGAGCTGATACGGGCAGGATCTGATTTACACTTGCCAAAGCTAACTGTTGTTTGTCAAAATGCCAAGACTTAAACCATTGCAGTACATTGCCACATAGATCTGCGTAATGTTAATCAAAATGTCATGGTTTACAATATCAGAAGCTGCTGAAAGAGGGAGAGCCAGCATCTGAAGAGATGAAAAGACCGTTAACAACTTTCACCAAGGCGGTTTCTTTTCTATCATGTGGCACTTATTGAATCACAGGCAGGCCAGTATGAGTAAGGAGAACGGTGTCACAGCAGCGAATGCTTTTTGGTGGATGAATTCAAATCAAAGAAAAAGCACGTGAGTTGCTTATTATTAGTCCTGTGTCAGGACACACATCATCAAGTTTAATGAATAACAGCTGAAAAAGACTCGTGTTTTGTTTTCAGCTGTCACCCCTCATTTTTCTTACAACCAGGCGATACCTTGGCAGCTTTAAGATGAAGTGAATGCTGGTCTCCGGTTCCAAAACATCTGAAAGGACGATAAAATATCTGCTGTTACTACAAATAATTGCTCCTACTTCTACTCTCCGTCTTCAAATAGTAACATTTAAAGGGTCTATTGGTATTTGTATCTTTGATTGCCTCATTGTTTTGATTAGAATAAAAATGTCTTGTAGAAGTTTGATTCTGTGTTGCATAATTGCAGTTGCCATGGTATTTACTGTAGAATAACTGTAACTGTTATGATAGTTGTACAAAAGGTCATAGTAGCTATAATTGTAAATAGACCATAATATTTCTGTGCACTTCTACACTCAGAAAGCTGCAATGAGTTGTTCTTCTTTTTTTTGTACTGTACATAATTGTAGTATTGCCTCACATCTCTGGGGCCCTGGGTTCAATTCCTGTGGTGTTATCTGCATGGAGTTTGTATGGTTTCCCTGTTTTTGTGTGGTTTTTCCTCCCACAGTCCAAGGACATGCTGGTAAGTAAATTGGCTTCTGTAAATAATTCCCTGGTATGAGGGTGTGTGTTTGTTTCTGTGTGTGCCCCACGGTGGAGTTTATCCTGCCTTTCATCCAGGGCTTCCCAGGATAGGCTCCAGGCCACCTAAAGTGATGTGATGTACTGTACCTGCAAAACCTTCCCTGTCTTAGCTTGTTGAGATACTACAGGAAATGAGACATGATATGTCTTAATGGATTTTGGAGTGAAAAGCTTCCAAAGGTAAGATAGTGGCCAAAAAGAGGAAACACAACTAGTGGAAGCACGATTCTGAATATCTTTTTAAATTAAAGACTAGTTTTCCAAAGCAACCTTGTTGATCTTAATGCCTTGTTCTTTTGTGATCCCTGGATCAATCACCTGTTAAAAACCAAATGAGCTAGACACATTTTTACAGGTCATACAAAAGATGACAAGAGTTGTACACCGGAGAATGCAGCAATTTATCTTTTTAATTTTATTTGCCCCCTTGGGAGTGATGGGAGATTACAGGCAGCACTCAAGAGATCGGCACTATGTAATTAATGTCTCCCCCTTGGGGATTGTCTCCTTGCCTTGTTTATGTGCAGAGCAATTTGCTGATAGTGGGGGAGTATAAGAAAAGTGCGTACTGTGAAATGCCCTGGAAGGAGAGCTCACACAGTCCTTCCTAGTACTTCCTTTGCCAAAGCTTAACATAATCCGCTTGTCTTCTTATTTTTTGTTCTAACCAGTTACTTCATTATCCTTCCAATGAACGCTCTCTGTGCTGCTGTTTCCTTTAGTTCATAACCATACATTCATCTGAAGTGTCTCCTTGCTTCTTCAAATCCTTTGCTCCCAGCCCCGAGTGCATGCTTTGGCAGTGAAGTAGTGCTGCTACATGCTGAGTGCAGTAAGGCAGACTCTCCCGTGGGGCTGTGTTTTGCACTGTTCTGTTACCACCCCTGCTCAGATCTCTACAGGCAGCGTTCAAGGATCCCATCCTCTCTAAGCGCTTCCTGACAGAGACATCTCGAAGTCGAGAGGGATGTGTGGCAAGGCTTCAAGTCGCACAGCACAGAGGCACGGCATATCGCAGCCAGCACAACACTGACAGTC
The DNA here is from genome assembly GCF_059453375.1 of Lepisosteus platostomus. Classification (NCBI taxonomy): domain Eukaryota; kingdom Metazoa; phylum Chordata; class Actinopteri; order Semionotiformes; family Lepisosteidae; genus Lepisosteus; species Lepisosteus platostomus. Next base: position 18,919,037 of record NC_142623.1, read on the forward strand.
TCTCTCTGGGGCCAACTCTTCATATACAGTACTAGCTCCTCAAACACAAGAGGTTGTGCACCTTATCCCATTTAATTTAACAAAAGATCTGCTTTTAAGTTTCATCGTTCTGTTAAGCCCTGCTTTAACACCAGTTAAGTCTGACATCAGTCTGATTAGGTGAGTTGGGAACTTTACTAATTAACCTATCATATTCAGGTCTAATTAGATACCAGTATTGTTTTGTACTAATAATGTAAATTCAAAAAATACTAAACACCTGAATGACGGGATCAAAATGGGAGCATGCTTCTCTCTTTCACTAATTAATATGTTCTAATTAATAATTCCTAGCATTTATATACTGTAGCACTTTTTATTCCATTTCAAAGTGCTTAATGAACAGAAGGGGACCCACTTTATGAACCACTTACATAAGTATAGCCCCTACCTGGGTGATGCACCCCCACTGCACAGCAACTCAAGTGAGGAACTGCTTCATCAGTTGAAATAAAGGGGAAATAAAAGGAAACCTCATTAAATGAACTTAGAGCAAGATTTAGTCACTGGGTTTCCCACCCCTGCTCTTACATAACATGGAGCCATGGGATTTATAACAAACCAGAAGGCAGGTCTCCAGTTTTCCAAATCATCGGACAGATATGGATTCCTAGAGCACAGTGTTCCCAGTCACCATACTGGGGCATTCACACCTTCACTAGTACAGCAAAGAATTTTGATTGGCATTTGTTCCCCTGTCTTATCTATTTTATTCATGACTCTGTGCATCTTTTCATCCATCTGTCCGTTTATGGCAGGCAGAGCAGGGAGGACCTCTGTTCATTATTTATCTGATGGCCCACAGGTTTATCTTTTAATCCATCTGCCAGGCACCCCAGTGGAGATAGGGTGCTGATGGTGGGAGCTCTGTCTCTCCATCTGACTAATCTCTCTCAGAATGCACTTTTTCTCTCCTGTCATTCTCCCTCCTGTTTCCAGTCTTTCCCACGGTCTATGTCTCCCTCCCCTTCATCCTTCTCCTCTCTTTCTACCTGTCTTGTTCCAAGCTTAAACTCCCGTCTGTAGGCTATGTGTGTCTTACTGATTGTGGGGACGTTGAAGTGTCTGTGTTGGGGGTTTACACTAATAGCCTTAGTTTATGTAGCTTAAGAGGTCATACACAATGATTTCTGACATCAGATTCAATTATTTTATTTTGTCTGCCATTTTTCTGCACTAAAAAGGTTTCAATTGACCCCTAAGCAAAGGGTCTAAACCCCTAAGGGTGTGCTTGCACACTACAGTATACAGTATAAATGTATATTATATAAAGAGGCACACACACCGGGAAAATCTTTATCACTTTACAAATATGAAATGTTACAAACCTATACAACAACTCATTCACTCGATACATACTTCTCCGCATATAAATACAAACCAGACTGTTATACAGATAAGCAAATAGCTCTGTATCTACTGTGAAGACAAACTAAAGGACTGTTAAAGAATGATATAGATAGCAGCATTTAATTCAATTGAAGCTACAGTATATACTGTTAAGTAGCTGCAGATCAGCATTTAGAGAATAGGATTTTCAGCACCTTGGACAGAGCACTAGTTTGCAAGAAGCTGGATCCTACAGTGCAGATCCCATTTGGAAATATCTTTTTTTTTTCACATCACTGGAATGTGGATTGATAATAGAATATAGTTTTTTATACAATTTGAAATGAAGGAAATGCTATTCACATAACAAAACTATAAAAGAGTCATAGAAAGATAAAGACTGTCTTCCCTGCATTAATGTAATTACAGTAACGCTATAGAACCAGTAATACAAGAAATACTTGTGTTTGGGTTGAGTATTGGTTAATAGAAAACATAACTGTTAATGCTCAAATTAGGAGGATATAATTAGTGGAATGCCACAAGGAGCTGTATTAGGACCGCTGATGTAACCAATTTGTATCAATTTCTGATATAATATCAAATAAACTAGTTACTGTACTTGTGTCCCATTCAGGGTATACCTTGCCTTGTGCCTGTTGCACAAGTAGGTTCCAGCTCCGCCACGATACTAAATTAGATGAAGCAATTAGAAAATAGATGAATAGATAAATTAGTCACACTTGCAGGCAATAGTGGAAGAGGAAGATTAGAAAACTCTGTAGAAGCTGCAAATAAAATCCAAAGATTTAGAAACAAACTCAGGACTAGTTAAACAACTGTATTACATTACATACAAGTGAGAATAACAAACTATAAATGCAAAAATGGATAATACTGAGATCTGTATGAAAAAGATATATGTTGACACATCATTGCTATCTACAATAGACAGTGCGGGAAAGTAATAAAAAGGCAAACAATATGTTCAAATATATTAGCGTACAATTTTGGTCAATACAATTTAAACAATATTTCTGGTCGACAAACTATCTGGAGAATATCAACCAAATATACTGTATTCTGGGGTCAAGGGAGTGTCCTACATTAACATGCTGAAGGGCTTTAACCTTTTTAGTACTAACCAGAGAAGACTAAGAGAGGACCTGTGACAAGCAGTCAAAATCTTTAAAGGCATTGACAAAGTCAACCCAGAATATTTCATCTGTGTGTGCAGTGAAACAAAAAACAGTGGAACCAGGTGGAAACTACATAAATGTGCATTTTAAAGCACAAACAGAATACAGTTATTGTATTTACACAATAACCTTGGTTTCTTTCAGGGAAGGGCTGCATAAGATCCTTGGATCAATTAACGACCAACTACCAAACAAGCTAGACAGGCTGAATAACCTCTAGTCTGTGACCATTCCAATATTACTCAAACTATGATCTTAAAAAAGGTTGAAGATGCATCCTTATGTTAAACAAAATTGCAGAAATGTTTAATGTAACCGAAAGAAAATGGCATACACAAATTGAAACAATACATTGCATAGAGATCGTGTTTGTTACTAATTGCTGTGCGGTGTTAGTATTTATGTTTTTATTGTATTCCCATGTTGAAGCCATGATTATGTGAGGTCAACGGCTTAAAAAGTTATCGCAGACGAACTAAAAACCACACAGAATAGCTCTTTTGTTGGTTAGCACGGTATTGTGACAGTGTTGCAGTTGCAATTCTAATCGGCCCCGCTAGGTGTACTCAGAGAGCTATGTAAAGATGTACTCTGAAACCCTATGGTTGCACGGGAGATTTAAAACGTACGGGCACATCTTTCTCTTGAGAATGGGGATAAAGAAAAAGAGCCTTTCGAAAACTATAATATTTCAGGAGTGGCAGAGATGACTATGTTTTAATGTACAGATCACAGAGCTTTTCTCCAATCTGACTATCTGTAACAAATGGCTCGCGCGCAGGCAACTAATTCTCATCACCAACAGCTCAAACTACCACTTTCAAATCTCCCTTTGATTTAACACCTTGCATGATCAGCTCTCTGTCAGGCTCCCTGATGTAACTAGAAGTCCTTAGAATTGAGTACTGCCATACACTGTCACTTTCCAAGGCAGTCCTGCATGTCTGTGACCTCCGCTTTAAAAGCCCTCCTTATTGAAAGCTGTTGACAATAACCTACAGTACCTCTGAGTCCAGACTAGCTGTCTTTCTATCTTAAGGAATAGACAGATGTGAGAGGTAGAGATATGCATGTAATATAAATAAGCATGATAAATGAGTGACACTGAGGATGACAAGACATCCACCTGGTTGAAATGGAAAAGGATGTATATGTTTTTGTGGACTCCTTAATGTTTTTATTCAGAATACAAAATGCTAGGACATAATGTGAAAAGGGCAGAATTCAAGCCAAAGGAAGTTATGTGAAAATTACACTTGAGAATTGAAAATAACTTGTGAATACTTTGTAGAATTTTGGTTGCCGTATTTCAAAAGGACATTAGTGTTCTGGAATCATTCCAGACCAAGACCACATGGGTAATCCCTGTCCTTAAAGGCAAATATCACACAGGAAAGTCAAAGAAACTGAATTTCTTTAGTTCTAAGCCAAGGAGACTACAAGGGCACTTGCTCGAAGTATTTTAAATCATCACAAAATCAACCCAGAGGGTTTGTCCAGCACTGCAAAAAGGACAGGAGAACACAAGAAAGCTCAGTGTACTTAGAAGTGAATTTTGGATGCTCATCTGTACACAAAGGGTTGTGGGATTCTGGAACAAACCACCGACATTTTATTGAAGCCAGTTCCATTAAAACCTTCATGAAATTGATGAATGATCCTTGCCTTGATTGGCTACTACAGTAGGTATCAAATGAACTGAATTACAATTTCTCATTCATATATTATTATGTTCTCTAACCACTAACTGTCACGTACTGTACTTCAATTCCTTTAATCTCCACATAAACCAACAGTTTACTTTCCTTTCCTCCTAGACCCTCTGTTTAAATTGTTAGCCCAGAACAATTTCTGGGGGAAAGCTACATTCCCCCAGACTTGAGTGGCTCATGTTCAGCCTCCCTTTCTCCACACACCTTTCTCTGTACAGTAGCACCTAAACCAGAGTATTTCTTGCTTTTCCTTAGCAATGGCAGTTACAAGAGCTCTGTGGATCTCAGCAAGGTAAGTCTGGTGTGACTTTAAGTGCACAAGACTCTCTCTTATCCCGCCAATAGGTCCCCAGAGGGCAATCAGCCATAGGGCTGGAATTAAGTGAGTCAGCGCGGTTATCTGCAGACAAGAAAAGGCGTTAATCACTGCGTTTCTTGGCTCTTCCAGGGCTCATTAAGGCCTTGCAGAGAGAGAGAGAGACAGAAAGAGCACGCGTGAGGGAGAGAAGGGAGTTCTAACAGTCACACAGAGGCTGGTGCCAAAGTATTGAGCTCCTCTAGCAGAGTGGGAGCGAATATCCTCGGCTGAGATGTGTCAAGGTAATGCTCCTGCCATTGTCATCAGCACAGGCAATCAGCGTTGAAATGTCAGCATGAGCGTCGCTCGAGGGAGGATTGATTTTCATTTTTCCCCCTCCAGGAGAAAAAGCAGTCTTTGACATAGAAAATCAAAGAGGCTTCCCAGTGCTTCTTCTGGTTAAAAGCCTCCATCCTGGAGTGAAAGACAGAGGGGGAATCGCTGAACTAGGGTAGGCGAATACAGCCAATCAATCCACTTTACAATCAGCCTTTATTTATTTTTTTAAGGAATCTTTTACTGGGGAGCACTTTCTCGAAGTGTTCAGTAATCGGTCATGTTACACTAAAGGTGAAAAGTGCTTCCTAGGTATGGAGAGCTTACAAGACTGTAGCCCCTTACGATTGCGTTTAGGGAACTGAAAGTACAAGAGTCCCTTTACATGGGGGCATTGGTTTATTTCTGGGTTCAGCGATCTCCTGCTTAAAATCTCTCCACGAGTAATCCAGCCTTGCCAATGCCCTGCAGGTTACACAAGGCAAATTGTTCTGGAATTCGGGTTCTAAAGAAAAGAACACAAGAAAGCTTCCAAACAAAAACCTTTGGTGGATAGATGCTTTCTGATCACACAATCACCTTCTGCCTGGGTCTTGGGGCAGTCTCATTACCCATATGTGCAATTCTCTTAGGCCTGAATAATCCTTTTGTGCAATTCTCTTAGGCCTGAATAAGAATGCTCTTAATTTCCACTTGTGTTCACATAAGGTTACACAATAGTTGCAAATATATATTTTTTCATTTGGTTGCTAGAAACTGTGTCTCATCTAGCTATCTGGGAAGGATTCTAGAGGACCTATTTTAAAAATGAATCTGGGCAGCTTATTCTAGTCACCCAGGAACAAGGCTATAGACTTGGACAGAGCTCTGGAGAGTTTAAAAATTGACATAAGGAGAATCGAGCCCCCATTTTCAGCACTGCCACTCCACATGCTACAATACACAGTCCCATGACCAGCTTTGACCATGACAAAATGTTGGCAGCATTCATTGGTGCCAATCTTGACCCCCACCTGGTCAGACCCATCATGGTGCAACAGGAGAGCACAGCACAACAGAAGAGTTATAAGAATGTAGATACCGAAATCAAGCACTAGAAGTTAAGAAACTGCAGAAAGAGCATTCAGCCTACTTCATGTGCTAGGCATGCACAAGAATAGTCAGCTCATACCAGAAGTAATAATTTGAAAAAATAACACAAGATGGATAATTAACCAGACTGACCAGCTGAGCACATGCTGACACTGGGCCACGGTATGCTGGGAACAGAAAGAGTCAGCTGTGACATGAAATCCATCAAATGAAAAGTTGTTTTTTTTCCTCCCTCAAACACGATCAGTGACCCTGGGTAATTGTCTGTCAACTCTGCAGTAAAACAAATTGCAATCTCTCGATTACGTAAACAAAAAAGAAACTTTTGGACTTTTCACATAAGTTTGCTGCATGAAACTCCTTCACTTCTGCTCAATGCGCAATTGTCTCCAGGCAAGATTGTGGCTGGCGTGTTTGTGCAGTGCTAATGAAATTAGTGGGTTTAAAAGCTGGAGGTATGTGTGTGCCTGCGTATGGGGTGTGTGGATGGTGGGGGGGGGGCACTGTGTGGAGACGACAGTTGTGGGAGGTTGTCCTGCGATTCTTCCATGGAAAATCAGATTCTGTATGTTAATGCGATAAATTGATGTTAATGTCTAGGCTTATATGGTAACTGTAGAATACCGCCCCCAAAACTTTCTTCTGGATTCTGAAACAGACCTAGAAAGAGACACTTGGATCCTTACTGAATTACTCGGGGGCGATCAAATAACTGTGCAATCAAAAACCGACATTTTCTTGACCTCCAAGTATTTAATTTAATCACTCATAATCAAGCTTCTTGCCACCTCGTTTCATTACAGAGTCACTTTCCACAAAATGGATTTTGTCTGTGAGATGAAAAGTACATAACATGCATTGAGCAGTCTGAGGGGGACGAAAGTACAACGGTAATTATCATCAGAAAACTGAAGTGCAGTAATATATTTACCTCTATTATTGTAGTGGAAATAGTGATACACCATGGTGATAATCAATTAATGCTAGAATTTTATAACTTGCCATGTAGTGAACGTTTTGAACAGTTGTACTTTAGTAACTCTAATGTAAAGGATATGGGGTGGCAGAGGTGCAAACCATAGAGCATAACAGTTTGGTGGGGTTTCAGGGTGTAAAAAAGTTTGCAAAGGTTTTAATCAAGGACGTCAAATGGTTCAATAAAGTCTTGAATTAAGGGATTATGTTTAGCAGGACAGAAAACCAGCAGGTGTGTGAGCCTCCAGGAACAAGATTGGGAAACCCTTTTCAAGGACACAAAAACTGATTTAATACTAGAATGAATATCAATGTACATTTTCACGTGGTAATTAAAAAGTCACCATGTTATAAAAACATAGAGGGCCTTGAAAGTTACTGTATGTACCCCCTTTCCAGTAATGTTCCATTTTATTCAGTTACAAAAAATGTATATGCATTGCCCTACAGAGTGATTGGGACAAGAGATCAAGAAAGGGCTCCAGTTACTGATGACTTGCCACTGGAGGTTGCTATATGACCTCTGATTTTTAGAAATAGCCACAGTGGGTGTTGATGATCTAATGATCTTGGTGACGGTGTTGAGAATTTCACATTCTTATATTTGATTAGGTCTTGTGTAGTACATAAAGGGAAAGCATGGCAGTTTTGGTGGTTGTTTTTTTTTAACAATCTTGAAAAAGGCCTATAATAAACTATTTTGTATTAATGTTCACACCTTACTAGCTTTTGTATTTTTGTATTATATTGAGACCCTACATCAGTAAGGATCTTTCACTGTGAATATTTTTGATTAAAACTCTCTCAAGCTTAATGTTTTCTCAGGATGATAGACTCGGAAACAAACCCAACATTATGACCAATTCAGGTGGTTTGAAAACCATGTTAATTATAGCTTTAACAAGCAATTGTTGGACTGGTGATTCCTAACCCTATTGACGGGGACTGTTTCATAAAGTGAGATAAGTCAGTTAACCGGATAACTTTAGTGAACATGATGACAGAAGTCTCAATTTTTGGTTTCGTGAAACAAGATTGAATTGTATACTGTTAAGCAGCATACCCTCTATTCTTAACCTGCTCCAGTGTTACTTTGAGGTTAAGAGCTTGACTCACAAGCAGTCACCCTGCAAAAAACAATGTCACGTTTCTTCACAGATCCAGTTGACATTAGAGCTTTGTGGGGAGAATAAAGATTTAGAGGTTGCCAATACCCTTTACTTTTACCCTTTACTGTAGTTCATAGATGATTTCTATTTGAAAGACACCATTTTGGCAGACGGGGTATACTTAACATTCATCAACTCTTACTGTACATGGTTAATACTGCTTGTCGTAGCTCAGCGTTTAAAGACATTTGAACATGGTTCCTAGGGCTGAGGTTCCATGTGAATGCAGTTTTTTTTGTGTCGGTGACTTGGAGAGATTCAGTAAAGCAACAGTGTGTCTTGCAATAAAGAAAGCTGTATTTGCTCTAAAAGATTTGCACACATTCATAATGTTTCCCAGCCATACATTAATGAATACCATCAAACAGGTGTTTCATGAAATAGCTGGTAATATTCTCATATTTAATTCTATCCACTGTTAATGCAACTTCTGTTCTCTGTAGCTATGCACTATGATCTGAACATTTTGTGCAGCATCTCCTAATATAACAGGTGTTCTGCACTCCACAGACATCCTCATTAAAGCTCCCACGGGGCCAAACAAGGCTGATTTTTAAAAAGAAAATCAATTTGCAGCAACAATGTACAGTTAAAAAATAAAATTCTAGCCTGAAATATGAACATTGCTTACCACAACAGACAATAGAAATTATCAACCATTTCCATCAAAAGTGCCTACGATAGGTGTTATCTAGACTTAGACCTTCATAATGTACAGTTTCCATTATCATGTTGCTTCCTTGTTATGAAATGATCTGTGATGCATTGTGTCACATTGCGTTGCCAACATGTACAAGATACTGTACCTTCACACAGGTCTATGACATCACTGTTGCAGGTGCTGTGCTGTATAACATTGCCACCCTTAGGAAGGAGAGTTCCTCCCCTCCACCTGTATACTGTGATTAACTTCCTCCCATTCATCTGAATCAACAGGACGGCAGAGCTGAGGGAGCCATTATAGCTGAACATCATTTTACTGAAACCGTGATCTTTTTTTAGGATTTATGTTTTTCTAATTTCATTTACAGTAGGATAATTTGTCCCCATCAAAAGTAGGTCACATATTACCTATCTTAAGACTTTGAGGAAATTGGGGACAGCATCACCTACCTATATTGCTTGATTAACACAACAAAAATGTTGGGAAAAACAATGTCCCATTAAAGTGATACATTCTTTATTTTGTTGATGATGATGATTTGTCCTCCTCCTGTCTTACTCTGCTCATGCTTCTTTTTTGGCTAAAATTAGGGAATATTTTAATGCAGAGATACTGAATGATATTGTACAGTATCACTCCTGGGTGATATTCTTGTATTTTGTCTTGACCTGCTGCCAGGTCCTCCGTGGACCAGCTACTGTAAATATATAAATTATTATTACATAAAAACAATATTGTACAACTACACAATAGCTTGAAAAGGGGGTCTGCAATGTCAAAAAATATATATTTAAGTAATTCAATGTGATTTTTATAGTATAGTTTCTTCTTATCTTGAAATATTTCATTGGATTTCATAATTAATTTCCACATTCAATTTATTAGTGAGTCTTTGTCAGGCAACATCTCTAGCTTTTGCAGTGGCTACAGTAGACAATATCTCCTCATTATTATAACAGATTTTCTCCTCATAGTATTCCATAAGGAGCTGTAATTCATGGTCACTTGATTAAGATGCACATTTCCCTGTGGCTTTACAGGCGCAGATGAAGAATTCGATGCTCAACCCTCTTGCCTACTGAAGTGTGGTGTGAATGTGCAGTAAGTCAGATTGTTTAAGCCTGAATCACTTTAACCGGACAACCAGAGTTTGCCTTTGTGAAAGAGCAATCCTGACGCCAGTTAGATAGATAGATAATACTTTATTAATCCCGTAGGGAAATTGATGTGAATCAGTTATCTGGTTAATTCAATCTAGTTAACTTCCAGAATCCAGAAAATTGTGAATAAGTTCAAAACTGCTTTGCGAAACAGCACCGTGCCTCCCAATCCATCACAATGGCTAAGTTCTTCTCCAGGGGTTTGTCCTGTGGTAAGAAGTAGCAGAGGAAGGTCAGTCCTCTGAGGCTAAATTGTTTCAGGTGTACAGTACACAGATGCACACACTGAAAAATGCTGTCTAGACTGTTTTTTTCAGCCCTGGTCATGTTGTACCTTTGTTTCTACAACATTTTCTTCCCAATTAGCTCTTGATGTGTTAATTGACCTCATTGACCTAATTATACTAATAATTAGCTTAATCAGACCTTATTGAATATTTTCCAGATCTTAAACAGCTGGAGAGTTCAGGTTAGCTATACAGTACATTCTCACAAACTCTAACTTGTCAGTTTTCTAGGAGGAAGTACATAGGGGTAATTTAGCAAGTTATTAGTTTAATTAAATCAGTTAGAGCCTCACTGGAATGGAAACCAGCAGATATGAGGTTCTTCAAAGGGTTGAAAAATCATATTTTAGAAGTTAACATTTCCTTCTGAAATTGTAGTACTTCCCATTTACCTAATTGTCTTGTCTGCTAAGGCTCAGCTTAAATAACAAATATCAGAATACCGGTCTTTCTCAAATCCATATAGGCTAGCAGCTTTTCACCATGTAGAAGCAAATAATACCCAGATATCAGAAAGCTCTCATCCAGTGCTGTGGAGCTATATTACATCTTGACTTTATAATCGAAAGTGATGCACCCTTCTTAGTAAAATGCACAAATAAGCAATTGTTTTTTGGCATTATAAGGAAAAAGACTCAAAGTACAATTCCTCCGAAGTGGATCCCCAATCTGAAATAAGAGAGTTTAAATTAATAAACTCACTGTGCCACGTAACTACTCTAGTGAATTGAGCCAAGCATGAATTTGATTGTATTTTTTTTAAATGGCCCCAAACACAATTTCCTCCAAAATGGAATCTGGCATAGTTTAAACTTTTAAAAGCAATGAAACTTTCTGGGTATCATTTTCTTATATATTTTTTTTCTTATGTAATTAATTTTTGCAGATTTTGTTATTGCTTCTCATCTCCTGAGCACATCATGGCACTGGGGAACAATTTGCTGAAACACCAAAGAAGTACCTTCCAGTGCTGTGCACTCTCCAGTATCCCCCATGTTCCCCCACAACTTAAAAATATCCTACTGCTTTCTCCCAGTCTGCTTGTCCCTGCACTATTAAGGACTCCATTTTCATTAAGCCTTAAATTTCATTATAATTACTCAGTGAAAGTCTCCTTTGCCTGGAGGCTGATTGTTTTTGCACTTTCAAAACTCATTAGTTCTCTTCCCCCCCTCTTGTATTGTTTCCTTTCCTCTCTTATTTACTTTTTCCTCCCTCTTCTTCTCTGTTTGCTTTCTGAAGTCCTATCCCTCAACTCTGCCGAAGAAGCACAAAAGGGACTGAACTCTAATTACACTGTGGTTGGAGATGTTTATTAGTTGTGTCCTCTGTGCTGGTGTGTTAGAGATCGAACAGAGGTTTGAAGGTAATTCTTTTTGTTATTTTGGAATACCTATTGGCGCAATCTCTTGACTACTGCCCCGAGACATTGAGAAAAAAACACCTTTTGGCAGAGAAACATTTGAAACTAATTAGCACCTCTGAGAGAATTCAGGAAAGGAGGCTACTGTTGTTGATATCTCCCTCTCTCTTTTTCTCTCTTTCACTATCTCTATCCCATTTAGTTTAGTTAAGTTAATGATTAAATGATGATTATTTATTACGGGCAGCGCAGTGGTTAGCATTTCTGCCTTGCAGCGATGGGGTCTGGGGTGCTATTTGTGTGGAGTTTGCATGTTTCCCCACGTGTGAAGGAGATTCTTCCAGGTGCTCCTCCCACAGTCCAAACACATACTGGTAGGTTAATTGGCTTCTGGGAAAATAGGCCCAAAAATAAACTGAATTATATATAATTGATTATATTGATAAAATGATATGAATAATATATTTTAATTCACCTGTTAGTCAATCAATTGCAGTGGTTACGATATCAGACAGGAAGCCTGTGCCACCTGTGTGCAACTAACAACCTGGATCTGGATGTTAAAGATCTGCCTCAGCATTACTTAGTGTTCTGCTCTCAAACTGGAGCTTTGCTCTGAACCACAGTTCTGTTTTAAAGTCTCAAGTTCTCATCTCATCCTCTGCAACTTTCTGGATTCTGAATTCTTATCCTTGCTTCATCCTGACGTGGCCTCCTGGATTTTCTCTTTGTGCATTTTGAACCGTGATTTCCTTGGAAACAATCTTTGCTTTCTTGCCATGACCCTGTTTGTGGATTTCCCTTTTCTGTTCCTACCTGGCTTTATCCTTATCTTGATCTCCATGTAATTGAATCAAGTCCACATTCAAGATACATGTGAAAGCTGGTGTGCAACAGTTTCTCCAGAATAAAAGGTGTCCTGCACAGGTATCTTCCTTTCCATCACATTCTAGAACATAAGAAAAGTTACAAATAAGTGGGTTTCATTCTGCCCATCTTTGGTAGTTAGTACTCAACTGATCCAAAGATCTCATTGATCTGAATCTTTAAAGAAACCAGGGTATTGACTTCAAGAACATAGGTGGATAGCTTATTCCACACTTGTTTCCATGTAGTTTCCCCTTGTGCCCTCTTCTTCCTTATTCAAAATCCTTTGACAACCAATTAATGGAGACAGGAGCAGGTTTAATGGTATCTGGAATCTCCTAGTCATGGCAAAGGGTGGGCTATTAAAAAGGGTTGTCAAGCACTTATGGCAGAAGAGTATTTTGGCTGCTGTAACTGCAACTGAGCAGCACATTTTAGGATCTGTCACCCCTTCGTGGGAGAGGGCTCAAAATGGAACCCTAAACAGAGACTACGTCATCGCTAATGGCTAGATCACTGAACCCAGAGTGCTATCCTTTATGTCCTATATGAGGACCCTCAGTGAATATCTTTTGACCTTCCAGAGATTCTTTCAGAGATTCCAGGATCCTAGACAATCTGTGGCTAGAGAACCCAAGAGGTATAATATCAACTATATATTGATATATTACGACTGAAACTGAAGAAAGCTAGTTTTTCAAATGGTAACATTGTCAAGGAAGGAGTTAAATATTCCCCAAAGCCTTTTTATTTTTAGGTGTCAATACTCCTTGTGAATTTTCTTTTACTCACACTGAATGGAATCACTTCCACCAGCACCCCCCCCCTCCCACACACACACAGTATGTGTGTATCTGTAATTGCATCCTAAGTTTTCCAGCATTAAATAACAGTCAGAAGGGAGTTTTCAGAGTCAAGCAGTTCAGCTTGGTGACACTTTCAGAGTTTCTTGTACCATGTCATTTGTCAAAGGAAGAATGCACTGATATGTTGTTGTTCCTTTTCTTTCCACATTCCACATTCCACTGGTATTCTGATGAAGTGTCTACAAAGGAGTTAGACCCTTATTTAATCTAATTTTTTTATGATGTACTGTTTCTTCAGCACATAGGATTTTGGGGATGAGGATTGTGAAGTAATGGTTGAGCTATTGGGAGGTTCATTTAATTTTAACTAATGCGAGAGATTGTTAAAAGATATTGATGAAACATTCTGTTTCTTCTAGTTGTGCTCTGATTTCATTATAGTAGCATTTCAAGTATATGTATGAACTCATTTGATCTTCCCTTGCTATTAAACATGCTTTATTCTTTTTTTTTGGAAGATGTGTTTGACACAAACCACACTTCTTCTAACTTTGTACTGGAGTTATACAGTAGTGCAGTGATTAAAGATGAGCACTTACGAGTAGTCCTTTTTCTTTCTCTTCATATTTTATGAATTTATTTAGTTTTTTTTAAATGCAGCAAGTAAAATTCTAGAAATTACTTTTGTAACTATAGACAAATGACATAAGCTTGACTAATAAGTGCAAACAAGATGAATTTCAGAAAGCACCTAAGGTAATTACATTGTTCTGCAAAGTATGCTGTGCAACATTGTATTAAATATTTTTTTAATATGACTACAGCACAGCATTTTTGCTTATTTATGTTTTATAGTTCTACATATTGTTTTGAATGTAATTCATCTTATATAAAAGGCATTGCTCATCAATTCGCTTTGGTAACCAGACTGTTTGGATCAGAGAAAAGTAACATGGAATTAAATTGTATTTTACAAAGCATTCAGATTAATCACTAGTTTTTGTTTTTTGGCAGCAGTGTTACCATCTTGTAGCCCATTCTCATGAGATTGCAAAAGCAAAGCAGATACTGGTAAACCGCCAAAAAAATCTAGGTTGTTGATTGTCCCGTAGGTGGCACTGTTCCCAATTCTTCTATTCATTTTCTAACTCCTTCTTCCAATCCAGGATTGTAGGGGGATGTAGGAGCCTATCCCAGCAAACAATGGACTAAAGGCAGGATACCTCTTGCATAAGACACCAGTCTATCATAGGGCTCACACAGACACAGTCACACACAGACTCACACCAGGGCTAGGGTTCCCAAAAACCAAATAACCAGTAAGTTGTGTATGTTATGTATGGAGGAAACCTACACAAACACATGGAGAATATACAAACTCCATGCAGATTGTACCCCAAGTACAAAATATAACCCAGGGCACCAATGCTAACCACTGCACTACCGTCAACCAACAGTCTTCACCTTGGACTAGAATTTCAAAACCAATGCCCAAGTATGGTGACTGGGGACAATGTGCTGTAGGAGCCGCTGTCCTTCCAGAAGAGGCATTACACAGAGGTCCTGACTACTTGGACAGTTATAATCTCATAGCACTAGTTGTGTGTGAAGTCTTGTGTGATCGGGCCTTCCTTAAGTTGTGTCTTAAAGCAATTTCTCACTTCCCCTCCTAATTTGCTGTGTCTTACCCAAGTGGGGGCTACACTTCAGAGGTGGATGAAATAAATTCAGTTCTATGTGCAAAGTGCTTTGGGATTATTTGGGATAAACTATCAAGAACGATATACTGTACATGAAAAGAATTATTATTAATTCTTGGCTTACCCTTGTTTCTGGTTCTGTGCGGTGATCTATACAGTAGATGTTTGTATTTTTCAGAGGACATTGAGTATGGCTTTGTACATTGAACTTAAAATCTTAATGTTTCCTGCATCCATACAGTGAAACAAATGTATTAGGTTGTTCTTTCTTCCAGAACAAATAAAATAAAAATTTCAAGTTTTGATTTTTGTTCGTTATCAAACTTAGGGAAGTTGAACAATTGTGTTTCCAAATTAATGTATTAATGTTTTGTTTTCCAGGTTTGTTGGTGCACTGTAATAATTTGTAAGCTGTGCTCTTTTGCATACTTTATGTTTGGCCTCCCTAGATAAAGATGTCTGCTTAGTCGGCGTAATACTAGCACAGAAAATGTTTCTTCTGTAGATGCCTGACACTCACTTTTCCAGAGTGAGATTACAGATGGCTGGATTTGATCTGTTGTGCAACTGCAGGAAGCTGAGAATTTTTTTCTAAATATAGATGCAGATACAAACTTTTTTTATTTTTTTCCCTTCCTTCTCAGTTAATTCTATTTACTTAGAGGTCACCGACAAACTAAAATGTGATTCTTATTCATAAAATACATGCCTGCAGGCGGTCTGTGGGGGTGTTGGAGCGTGGGTGTGCTCAAACACATTATCGTTACAGTACACTAGATAAATGTCCCTTCAGAGTTGATTTCTGCTTTCGGTTTCATTTCTGATTATTACTATCATGGAGTGTGGAGAAAGAACAGGTGCTGATTTGTTTTTCAGAGCTCATGTGAACATGTTTCTCAAGTCCGACTGTTTTCATTTCTGTAAATGCAAGGAAAATGACCTTGAAAGAACAGAGGTATTGTTATTCAGATCTGCCAGCATTATAATCTTTCTCATATAGTAACAATGTTCCAAGTCTTCTGTTGTGCTCTTAATTGCATTTGGTGATGGCATTTTCTTTTTGTGTGCTTCACAAACCTCCATGCAGGTCTGAGTAAATACAATATGAGAAAACTAATTTTCCTGTTAGGGGTTTTGTTAACTTAGTGCCTCTGACAGACTCAGAGGGCACAAGGCAGGAGTGAAAGAGCACAGGACTACTCTCTCTCTGGACAAGATGCCAGTCCATTGCAGGGTCAGAGAGAGAGGAACAATTTAGAGGAGCCTATCCAGCATGTTGTTGTGTCATTGGAAAGTGAGAGAAAACCAGTGAACCTTAAAAAATCCCCTCATGAACACAAGCAGAGCATGCTTACTCCACACAGAAGGTACTGCAACCCAGAATTAAACCCAGGACTAAAGAGCTGTAAGGCAGCAGTACACCTGTGCTATGTGTCAAAGCTTTCCTCCCATCTCCTCAAACGCACACTGTCTAGATGATCAGTGTTTCAAAATTGTCACTGTGATCAAGTGTGTGATTGCGATTGTGAGATGCAGGGACATCACTTCTGGAGTGTAGTCCTACATGGAACCCTGTGCTTCCTTCATCAGTATTTGGTTGCTGGTTTACTTACCAGAAATAAATAGCCTTCTGATAATGAATGGATAGAACACAGCTGTGTTAAAATAAAGCCATAAAATGGATATGTTTTTTTAGGTATGGACATGAGTTGCACGTTGATTGGAAGTTATAGAAATGCTCAAGTAATTTAAAATCAAGCTTTGAACTGGAACTATCTCCTTTTGAGTGTTTGGTATTTAGACCCCAGTTGGTGAACTCCCATTAGTTCTTCTTGTCATGGAGTCTCTTATGGGACCTAGAAGAACTGAAGATACACTCAGTGGGCAGGGCTGTTCAAGGGCTGTACTAACCAGTTACTGACTTCCTTTTCACGTGAGCTCCTGTGCAAGAGAGCTACATAAAACAAGTGTTTGATTATTGCAATAGGCTTTACTAGGAGAAGATAAAGAAGGATTGATTCAGGGTGAATTTACCTACTGTCTTTGTGTGGGGCTATATAATTCCGGGTCACCCTTAGCTCCTCACTGGATCACAGGATCCAGATGTCTTGCACCAGGTTGTCTCCTCCGCAGCATTAGGGCATACGTTTCTTCCCTGGGCTAACCTCCGTGTTTCCCCTTTTGCCACTACGCATAGGGTCTCTACTGCTTTCCTTGTCATTCCACGGCATGCCCTTCCGACATCCGTGACACCTACTGATTTTCCAGTGTATTATTTGTAGAAAGGGTATTATTATTATGCAAATAGTCACTGCTGTGGGTTATGTGTGAAGAATACCATTCTGCTTTGTTGCAATATGCTGATCTACCAATAAAACTGTTTCTTGTAAAAAAAAAGAATCACACATTCTTTCTGTAATTTATATTCCCCATGCTGGTATTGCTAATCAGGTCAGCTCATGTCCAGAGCTCCTCCTTGACTGCACTACTGAAAGAGATCCAGTGCATACACAGACCCTTGAAAGATGGAGACCATCACACGATCTGGGAAAGTAATTGTTTCTTGTTGTTTGAAATACAACCATAGAACCACAAAAGTTTTAGCAGACAGATTAAGGATATACTCCTGATATTGTGAGATTCTTAATGATAAAAGCATTCAGCATCAAATGACTAAAGCACATATTGTAAGAAGTTTAGAAGAGAACCCGATACACAAGCTAAAACAGTTAAACCTTTTCACTACAAGAGGACCCTATCGAAGTATATAGATCCTCATTGAATTAAATCAACAGTGAAACACAAACCAGAAGACACAAGTAAACACTACCTGGAAGTGCATTGAGAACTTTACACCAAAGGTTGTGGGAGTATGGAACAGCCACATGACTCATATCCTGGCTTCTTGGATCAATTAGCTGCAAACTATCAAATGGACTATATGGGCTGAATGGTCTCTTCTAAGGCTATTTGAACAGTTCCAGTATGTTTGCATTATTGTATTGTTGATTATGTTATTTTCTTATGAGCTCCTTGCAAACTCTCTGGCTCTTTTATATATTTACTTTTGAGTAGAAGGTAGGTTCTACCTACTACTGCATCCAGAACACCCTTTTCCACTGTACTTTCTTTTACACTGTGCTGTGTGAAGTATGAAGGAAAACAACATGGCAGAACAGCTATCGCTATTAGCCCTGTCATTGACTTCATGAGCTGTTTTCCTTTTCTTTTCTTTTTCTTTTGTCTCTCCGGCTGGAATCCCGCTGGTATCCTGCTGAGCCAGGAGATGAAAAGTGACTTTTATTTACCCTCAGAAAGCCCACACTCATTTCTATCATCCTTGTGTTCTCTCTCGGAAAAAGCTTTGTTAAAACAAAAGCTTTTTGTCTCAGAAATCACGGTCGCTGAGCTAAGGAAAGAAAAGCCCTCCGGTTTGAAAGGTTTGAAATCTCCTCCTGCAAACCTTTGTTATTTCATCATCCTGTGGTGCGAGTTCTGCTTGATTCCCTGTTGATGGTTCAGCTTTATTGGTTATGACTTGCAATCCATCTCACTGCTCTAGTGTAAACAGTTTCTGAAAAAGCTTCTCCTAGCTGACTGGGAGGAAGAGATCAGGGGAAGTAAATTGGTGTCGCACAAAATCCTGTTGGTGAAGCAGTATGCTTTTATCACTGTGTGTCAGTGATGTGTTTCCTCTGTGACATTTCTTCATAATTCACTATGTTGGATGAGCTGGAATTTACAGTAATTTAGTTCCTGTGGGCAGAGATGTCAGCAAACAAAGCTCCACATAGACTGTTCCTGTGCAGGGAGATCTTGTCATCTGTTACATAATACAATTATAATTAATAACAATTCCTTGCATTTGTATAGTGCTTTTAATCTGAAATGAAACCAAATTGCTTCATATGCAGTGCCTAAGTCATAGGATAAAGATCTTAAGACTCAGCTAATTACTGATTCGGGCATTGCTTTGGCCAGGGAAAACGACCCGCATTTCACAGGAGTTTGATCCATTTTTAGGTTTGGTAAGCTGTTGCAAAAGAAAACAACAGGTGGATATTTCAGACTTGTTATCCTGAATCTGCATAGACAGATGGATCCGTTTAAAACACATTCTGTTGCTCACATTTCAAGGAAAGGTTCAAACTGAAAAACTGTTCTCTGTTTCCTTTAGCTAAGGTGATGCCTGCTCCAGTAATTAGGTCATAGCATCCTTATGATACGTTGAACTTTGCCTGCACTAAAGTGTTGAAAGCCTTTAAGCAATTAACCTTTAAGCAATTAATGCTCTGGGATAAATGCTATCTCTGCAAGTTAAGCACATGCAGGACAAAGCTAAGGAGAAATCTTGAAAAGTCCATTTTTTATTCATGTGAACCATATTAAAATTATAGATGAAAATAAAATCAGTCATTCCAAATCCCAATAAAAAGCAACTGAGAAGTTTAAAGATGCCCCTGGGTTTGAAGTTGTGCAAATTTTAAGATGGGTTCGGTAAGCAGAAATGTATTACTGCTTTGAAAGTTCGTTAATCCAGGGAAATTAGCCCTGCCAGCCTCATTAGGTTTCAAGAACTCAATTGGTGCTTCGGGGGTCTTGAACAAGGCCTGATATTTCCCCTCACAGCAAGATCTGTGGAAGGGGGAAAAGGCAATGACACATGCGCACACAAAGTCGAGAAGAGTGAAATGGTGGTAACATTTGCCAATTAAACAAATTGTGGTGCATCTAAGGAGGCTAATTTAGTCCGCGTTGGGCTAAACTGGGAATTGATAATTACAGCATATTGTGGGGAAATATGCAAAGGTGTTAGGGAAATAATTAAATTTAAATGAAGAGGTTTTGCATTTAAATATAGGGCTAAAGAATATATATGGAACTCACAGTAGTGCGTAATAAATTGTTAGACAATGGGCTCAGTTTGAGTAACTGGGGATTATAGACAATACAAGGCCATATTGAGTGAAACAGGGGATTTACTTCTAAAGTCCCCTCTCATTCATTTGTCCCCTCAAAGAATTTCAGAGTACACAGGACTAATCAAGAGTACCATTACATTTACCGTTCTGTTTAAGGTTTTACAAACTGCAGACCATGTTATATAAATGTTTCTAACAAAGATGGAAAGCTCTAAATTTCATGCAATTTTTTTTTCTTTCTCTAAAAACACATTCCAAATACAACAAGACGTTTGAAATAACCTCAACCTGGTAATACCATATATTAGAGAAATTTCAGTTTGCAAGCATGAAATAGATCAAACTTGTACGCAATGAGAGTCTTATCCCTGCAAGTGCAGTTAAATTGATTTCACAAAGGATTTCATCAGTAAGAATTTAGTCATGTGTTCTCTCTAAGACTCAAATGTATGACTTACAGTAGGTTTGAAGAGTTACAGTAGGTGTTTATGCTAACTAATAATGCACAGTGTGCCAAAAATATACATAAAGTTAAAATTGGGAGAAAGCCATTTGACTTATCTGTCCTGTTTAGAAGGAACTAGTTAATTGATCTGTAGTTCTTATTCAACTGTTTTCTTGAATAGCTTCAATAAAATGGCTGGATAGCTTATTTTTAACTCCTATAACTCTCTAGATCAGGAATGTCCAATCTTGGTCCAGGAAGGCCAGTGCATCTGCAGCTTTTTTATGTTTTCTTTAAGCAATAAAAAAACAGGGAGAAATGGTTAAATTGATCTAATTAAGTCAATAATAATTTTGTTTAGATCCTTAAGAGCTAAATGCAAAAGGAAACCTCACCCTCTAGGACCAGAATTTGAGAATCATGTTTGAGATGATGCATGTACACTAACTGATAAAAACCCCCACATTACTTTGATATAAAGTATTCTAAAAACTCTTCCATTCAGATCAAGGGTGGTAATATTGAAACAACATACAGTAATTCACTCATAAAGTGCAATATCTAATTTATATAAATATATATGAATGTGCTGAATTTTTTGGTTTCTGTTTGACAGAAGACCAAACAGTTAATTACAACAACAATTGCTGTCACTAAAAACACTTTTCAAGAAATCAACCAGAATGATTCTTCGATTGAAAGAGATTTCATACACTGAGAAATTAAAAGAATCCTTGCTAACTAAACAACTTTGTCCAAAAAGTGATATTTAAAATACAATAATTCTTTAATAAAAGACATATCTTTCAATTTGCACTGCTGTTTTCATGTCTTTGCTTTCATTATGGTTAATATTATTTTGATAGTTAACTATATTATGCATTAGTTCATAACCTCCTTAATTTAGTTACCCCATTCATACAGAGGATCTTTGCAAAACATTCATAATACTGATCATCAGAGAGGAAAAATCTTTGGTTAACAAAAATGAGTAAAGCAAGTGGTTTAAATCCATCAATCTATTTAGTATAAAGGTAGCAAGGTGACACAGTGATGCAGTGGTTAGCATTACTCTTTTGCAGTGTTGGGGCCCCTGGTTCAATTCCAGACCTGAGGTGCTATCTGTGTGAAGTTTTATGTTCTCCCTGTGTTCATGTGAGTTTCCTCAGTGGTTCCGTTTTCCTCCAACATTCCAAAAACACGCTGACAGGTTTATTGGTGTCTGGGAAAATTACTTCTGGTGTGAGTGCGTGTCTGTGTGTCAACCCTGTGATGAACTGACATCCAGTCCAGGGTGTACCCCGCTTTGCGCCCATTGCTTGCCAATTGCTCCCCTCTGACCCTGCATTGGAAGAAGCAGTTATAAATTGGATGGATAGATGGATAAAGGCAATGTAAAATGCATGGCCTGTTCTGATTCAAATTGTTAAATTGATTCATGGCCAGATTGCAATCCTATCACTAACCATAACAGAAGCAGGTTCATTGTTTGCTAATCTTGGTCCCGAAGTGTTCACCTACAAGGTCTAAACTGTAGGTAAATAAGGATGAAGCTTAACGCTTGTCAGATTGGAGCTTATCCTGATTCATAGCATTAAGAGAACTGAGAGTATGTTACTTTTGTAGATTAGCCAGAGCAATGTTGATACTCATTTTTACAGTCAGGTGGACTGGAGAAACTGAGGTGAAGAACCTTGCTTAAAGGTAGAACAGCATTGTCTGTCACTGACAGGATCACTAACAGTAAAAGCCTCCATAAAGGGTTTTACAAGCTTTTCAATTAATCAGTTTTAAAGACTTAGAATAATGACCAATTTGCAGGCCTAGACAGGTAATTGGTTTAAAGTAATTTTAGATATCATTTGAAAAGAATACCCTAATACCCTGCAATTTTCAGGAAAATGAACAAGCAGTTGACATTACTGACTGATTTAAGTAAATGAGCTACAATATAATGTGTATTATTTCCAAATCTACCAGATCTATTTGTAGTGCTGATTAGAATTGCCTGGTTGCTCCTGGATTAAACAATACACTCCGGGGGCAAACAAATGTTTTAAAATTGTCTTCCACTTGGAGCAACACAAATTGAACATGATTAGTTAGTTTGGCTGATTTGCCCTCAACACTTTTGATTGATCAGACCACAAGGACAGGTGATCCATATTGCTTTGGGGTGTTCGTGCAACTTAGGGTGAAGGACTCATTTAAAAGAAGCTGAAATCAAATGCATGAGATAGCCTACATTCATCTGTCCATTTTCTAACAGTTTCTTCTAATTCAAGATGGAGTCAGAGCCTATCCCAGCAAGCAAGGCAACTGGTGCAAGGAAGGATACACCCTGGATAGGACATCAGTCCATCACAGGAGAGACAGTTAACAGCTAAATGAAAATAAAGAAAAAATAATTTCTTAGCATGACACTACATGGAAACAATGTCATTTGAGAAAAAAAAGGCTTGTTTCTCAGTGTGGTAATTTATTTTAGTTTAGACAGCTCAGCGTCCAGTTATGATGAAGCTATTTCCTTGCTAATTGGGAGACCATCTGGTTTCCAATGGTGCGACACCACCCAGTCTTAAGAACTTTAACAGCTTGTCTTTATTTCTCCTCCTGTAAAGACAATATGTGTTATGCCTGCTAAGGAGAGCAGAGAGTACCTTCCTTTTGGCCATGTTGTTGCTCTCAGTTTTGAATTCAGCAGCAGGTAATTTTGTCTGATTATAGTACAAATTAGTCAGTTGTTATACAACACAATTAGTGGCTGATCGCTTTCTACAGGTGTTTGCGGTAATTAACTGTTTTCAAGGAGTAATTATCCTATCCTTGAACAAGGGTAGCCAAACCCAAATCCTGGAGAGTCACAATTCCTGTCTCTTCATCTCTCCAGATTTCAGATTCCTTGTGGGCCACCACTCCTGGTTTCACTATGGTCTGGGCTACTTTATTTGTAGTTTAACTGTCGATAATGATTGATAGAGAACTTCCACTCAAGAAATATTTGGAAAATTTCATTTTACAAACATTGCTCTGCAAATGAATAAGGTAACTGAAAATTCAGAAATGTTTATATTTATTTTGTCAGGTTAAGACCTTTAACCTTACTTTTTTCATTTCAGATAGTTGTGATTAACCTTGTTAACCTATTAGATAAGTAAGAAAGTTAGCAAATTAGTAAATGTTAGTAAGCCCATCTTGCCCCTTTTGTTGCTAGTAACAAATCAATCTCAGAATCTCATTCAGCTTTTTCTTGAAGGCTTTCAGGCAGTCAGTTTAACTTTTTTAATATGACTGCACAGTTTGCTAGAGACACCCACCTCTCTCAGTGTAAAGAAACGCCTCTTATGTTTAATCCTTAAAACCCTTACATGATTGCCCCATCGTGGTGCTGGCTTCATGTCATTAGTCCTTCATCCTTCAGAAGAGGGCAGACCAGCTATGTAGAATACTTCTTTATTCAGATATAAAATGTAGAAAATAATCTGTGCAAAGCAAAGTTAAGGAAAAAAACAACAAGAATAGAGGTACAGGTTAAAACAGCAGCTCTTTGACTGTGGAAGCTCCACAGTCATGAGTTCAAATGGTGACACACTTTTTCTATCCCTGAGTGGCTTACTGCAGCCATCCATCACAAATAATTCAGGGTCTGGTGCAGTGCTGGAAACGAGTAAACAAGCCTGGGCCCAGGCAGTAGTCTCACTGACGGAGGGAGTAATTAAATCCAGGAGCAGTCTCAGAATAAATGAACTGCTGCGTTCCCCCTTCATGTTTTATTGATGGAAGGTTTTCAGTTAAATGTAATATTTTATTCTGTTTGGCCCGCCTGTGAACCTTACTGAGTGATCTAGTTCAACACCAGCAGCCCTCCTTCTCTCTCCTGGAAACATGAGTACACACAGTGACTCAGGCTATTATCTCACAGATTGTGTGCCACAGAGGCAGAATGTGTCATGCAGTGTAAACTGGACTAAGGACTGGAGAACCCTGGAGGGTCACAGATCATAAATTTATGCCAGAAACACTATTTTTATTTCAGGTTTGAGGACAGGGTGGTACAGTGGTTAACATAACTGCTTTGCAATGTTGGGGCCCTGGGTTCAATTCCAGTTGTGGGGTGGTTTAAGTGTCCACATCCACATGCTCTCTGGGTGCTTTGGTTTCTTCCCACAGTCCAAAATCATACCGATGAGCTAATTGGCTTCTAGGAAAACTGGCCCTGCTGTGAGTGTATGTGTGTGTGCATGTCTGTGTGTGCCCCACAATGGACTGGCACCCTTTCTGGGTTGTATTTCACCTTGTGTGTGTTTTTGGGATAGGCTCTTGCTGCCCTGCAACACTGAATTGGAAGAAGTGGTTAGAAAATGGATGGATAGGTTTGTACAGAAGAGTGCCAAATTAGATGTGGACCGCTTATGTCCCATTAATCCAAAATCCGTTTTCCACATTTTTTTAGTCTGCATATGAATCTCTCTGGTTTGTATACTGTATGTACACAAATACATGCAGTGTAACAGTGTAGCAACTTTTAATTTTTGGCACACTGTATTTAACAATTGGTTAAATGAATTGTTCTTTTTCACATTAGATAATATATAGAGATAAAGGCAACTTTCCTTTTACATGAGGAGTGTGGGAGTCTTTGCTTTTGACAGCACTTTATTTAATCATTACTAGTACAAATTTTAAGTATTATTATAAAACAGAAATAAGCCTTTCACCTTCGCAGAAATTAAAAAAGACAGACCAAAATTATGACTGGTTAGATTAAAGTTGTTTCTTCTAAAAGGAGATATTTCAACATGTTTGCAACCCATGAGCTCAGACGTCTCCAGATTGTTCACAAATTTGTAATAACAGTATTCCACTTGTACTCTGAATTTCACAGGGAGTTAAACATGGAAACAGCAGCCTGAAATTCCTCACCCTCAATTCTGCTTTTCTTGCTAATTAGAAAAGGCAGTCAAAGCTGAATGTCTTGATATAAATCTAATAGGAAAGTGGCAGTGGTGTGAGGATTTGAACAATGTTTCTGCTTTGTTTTCTCATTAGAAAATCCTAAAGAAATCCTATGTGATGAGGTCAGGAGTATGAAATCTTTAAAATCGAGTCAAATCAAGGTGAAAATTGAAGTACAACAGCAACAGTCTTAAATAATGAAGTGGATGGAGTAGAAACCCTGGGCCTTTCTGTTTTAAGTCTGCTTCACTGCTCCCTCACCCTTGTCATAACAGCTCCACGCTTCACTTACCCAGGACTGAAGGCAGACCCCCCATCTCCCCTGTGAGCATTTGATGTCTCAGCCTGCTGGATAGTTCCAGTGAGTTGATGTAGGTAAGGCCACGTTGCGCAGAGTAAAGGGTTTCTCGAGTCGGAGCTGGAAACAATTTGCCCCGGTGAAGACACAGTGGGGAATCTCTCTCCCTACCTCCCCCTGTCACTTTTCTCAGTCATGCTGACTCTATACATCAGTCAAGTTACTTATTTGGCAACTCCGATTCAAAGGGCCCATCATAGTTTATTTTGAGTGCATTTATTTGTATTTTATTTAGTTTTCTTAGAAGAAATTCACTTTAAAATAGCGTTTTCTGTATGTCATTAAAGTGTAATTTACATTGCAGTATCACTTAAACAGTATCACTTATTTTACTTAGCATAATCATCATCATTTGCCATCATTGGCATGGTGGTTAACACTGTTACCTCACAGCACTGGGGCCCTGGGTTCAATTCAAAACGTGGGGTGCTACCTGCGTGGAATTTGTTTGTTCTCTCTTACTTTTACATTAGTTTCTTGGTTGCTGGGTTAGGTTCTAACTTCCTTGTAACCCTGAATTGGAAGTAGTGGTTAGAAAATGGATAGATGGATATTAATCATTAATGGTTCTTCGATCAAACAGAGGTCAAAGAGGAGGTCAAATTCTTTGTTGCAATTATGTGCTCCCTGGCTGCCCACAAGTATGTGCATCTTTTCTATCACCCCTCCTTTCAACCTAGCTTCTGCCTTGTAACTGCCTCCCTATTTCATTCCTCATAAGTAAAGAGGCTAGTGTCAGCATGACCTGAGAGCAATATCTCCCTGCCACACCGAGAAGAAACAGGGAGACATACACAGCTCCTTGGAGCTCCTTGGTCTCCCATCTTGTTTATCACCTTCCAATTGAAAAGGGCAACTGTGACTTTAATTGGCCCCAAGGTCATTCTGCCAACTCCTCTATCTCAGAAAGCAGAAAATAGCAGGATGCTATTTGGATGGAAGGAGGATATGAGAGCCAATGGTCCTTGAGGAAAGACATTGTGACCAAAGCAAGTATTTGATTTATTTATATTTTTGTTAGCAAGCAAAAGTTGGTGATTAGCTAGTTGGAGCCCCAGCAAAAAGTACAAGAGGCCTTCATTAGCACCACTAAGGGTGTGTTTGTCACGAATCGCACTCGTGCATGCAAGCGCCCCTGCATTTCCACGAGCGCTTCTCTCCCCAAACGTTCACGCACCAATCTTCTCTGCACTATTTAAACCCTAACCAGTCTTCCTTTCCTTGCTCACGATTGAGGTCTCCTCCCTGAGCTCCGTACTTGTACGTTCCCTTCCGCAATTATTAGTGTTAGATTCCCAGCAATTCGACTCAGCTTTTCTTCCCCGACTACGCCTTCGCCTCCCGATTCGGTACCGACGCTCCCTAGACACCTTCCCAGATTTTGGACCCAGGTTTTCCACTCGACCACCTCTTAGCATCCCTTCTCTACTCTGAAGCTCCCCTTCTGAAGAGCCACACGTTGGATCCCAATCCTCTGAAGTCAGTTCAACCGTGACAGTGTTTGGATTTTGAAATATTCTAAGTAATATCCTTCTAGGTTATGGTGTTTCCAGGAGCAAGGTGAAGGTGTAGTGAGTTATGGGATTTATTGTCCATCCATTTGGTAAAATTTTACTTCTCAATGTCTGACTCTTACTATCTGTTTCTTCGGCTCACTCATAGTGAACAGAAATAGTACTTAGTGGAATCTCATGCACATGCATGTTGAGAAAAGCCTCAGGGAGTTCAGCAGTGTTCAGACACACTTAATCCCTTCATCAGCACTACCCCTTTTTCCCACTAGGACCCTGTCATGACCTGGAAGTAACCCCAGCATGTCAGTGTTCCTCTCATCACAGGACTGCTTGCCTCCATCAGTTAGCTCCTCTCTCTAAACACTGCCAGAACTCAAAACAGCCTGGAAACAGGAGACTGAAGGAGGCCACATCACCTTATGCTCTCTACAAATTGTGATCGTCCATCATCTTTTTCACCCTTTTTTAATTGAATTGAATTTCATTATTTAGTAAGACACAATGTGCCACACCAGCCTCTTCCTGTTATTTCACCAATGACACTGTGTGTACATTTCAAAATGATGCATGGCTGTTTCAACCTAAATTTGTTAGGCCAACCAGCTGTGCCTGAGAAAGAAAAGCTTCCAAGGTGTCTCTGAGGGTTACAAGGAAATGATGTGGAGAACATTGCAACATAAAGCTGCAGCTCACAGGTGAATCTTTACATGCAGAAGCCTGTGTAACACTATTTTGCTTTCCTTAATTGTTACCTGCTTTCAAATGTGCTTTTTGCAAAGGTGATTATTTAGAGTTTGCCACCAGAAATGTACATGGTTCAAGAATGGACTTAGAATGGAAGGATGGGAAAGATGGGAAGACAAGGAAGGACTGAAAAAAAAGGAGGCAGTGAAAACTGTCTATCTCACCAAACTGTACTTTATCAGATTAGAGTTTGCATTGATGATGGCCAACAGAGTTCTTGTATTTTTCAATAATGAAGAAGACCTGTGTTCAATAGATAACCAAGATCATGAAGAAGAGTATGTGATACCCTAGTGTCCCTAGTTTAAGCCCCTGCTCCCTATGAAACATATAAAATCTATACCCAAAATATTTGATAGAAGTAGCTATTGATGCCATAGTTAAAAACTTTTGCTCATTAACTGAATCATTATCTTTCACTATGTTAATCACATCCTTAACTTTACCTTTTCTGGGTTATAAATTAGGGTTTTTCAGAATTCCTTATATATCTTTTTTTTAATGCTTTTTAGAAGGTGCATTTTAACTATAAAATGTTTTGGCATACCAATTACAAATGCAAGTACAGTACTGTAAAGTACTTTAAACTTTCCCGCTGACAGGCTGAATGAACTAAAACCTTTATAGTCTTGTCAGAGAAGACTACAAGAGGACCTGATAAAAGTATTCAAAACTCCCAAAGGTGTTGACATAGTCAGTGCAGTGGGCTTCTTCAGAATCAACAGTGAATCATCAACTAGCAAACAGACTAGATCAATGGAATGGCCTCCTCTCATTTGAAATTTTCTTGAAGAAATAGACTGTTGTTTGTATTTTAGTATGAAGAGAAATAGACAGGGTAGAGCTATAACAGGATAATCTAAGTTATTGGAATGGAGTGATCCATACAGCATTAACTAAAAGCCAAAAGCTGTCCCGCAATTGTAATGTATAGACCGACCCCCATAAATTAGAACCCCTCCCTCTGATGCAGACACAGCTTTCCAAGTCCAGGTTGCAGCGACTCAGCCTGGATTCCACTCACCATAGCTTTCACATATTATCCAGACATTTTGAAAAGGTGGGGAGAGCATATTGGAATGCAGTGCTGCCTGGGAGAGGTAATTTTCTCTCCTTACAGAGCGGCGCAGGAGCATGAATAAAAGAAGAGGGGAGATCAGGCCCATGAGCAAGCCTCAGCCAGCGACCTGTACGCCCTTAAATAATTGATTGACGGGGAGGCGGGGAAGGGAAGCTGCAGGAGATAGCGATCTGATTGCAGGAGTAGCTGGAAGAAACTGATTATTTGGTTATGTAGGTTTTCCATCAGGAATGAAAGAGGCAGAAGCGGGAAGCCCGTGAGATGATGGGCTGGTGTCCAGGACGTGCAGTTGTCCAGCAGTGGAGGAGGAGTCTCCTTCAGCAGGGCCAAACTGGCAGGTGGTCTTAGGTGCAAAGAAGTCTGTTCCAGTACGTACCCACTACCTGTACTGTATATGTTGGATGTCAGGATATGCGTATGTCATATCAAATGGAAAGATCATTTTAATCATAAACCAATAAATCTCTCAGTTTCTCAATGTTGTTTCACTTAATTTAACAATTGTATTCCAGTTAAATAAAATTTGAAACTGTAATATGAACACCTTGTGCTGCATATTGGAAAAGCTGTGACAGTCATGCTCTAGATAAAAATAAGCTGCCAGATGCTGTAGGAAACTGCCTTACGTGTATTTTAAAGCAGGGGTGATACGGTATTTATCTCAGGGTAAGGGAAATTCAAGAGCAGAACCGGAATAGGAAGCACAGCATTATAAAGATTACTGCTGTTTCCTCACAACTGTGGAGTTGTTCCCATGCTCTCACCTTGCAACCCTATGATTTCTGGAACAGCTATAAAACATCAACATGGAAAAAAGGGAATTTCTGATAGATGATATACAGTACTAAGAATTTCATTCCATCTGTTACAGAATCAGATGCTGACTGGATTCTGTTGATGTGCATCAACACAATTCTAGCTTTTAATTTCAATTAAACTAAACCATAAAATACAATAGTCAAAAGACATCAAACACACCCTGCACATAAGATAAGAAGTGATTTTTTTTACCTTCCTTTTCTTTCAATTTATACCCTGCAGGAGTTTCCATATGCCCACACAAAGCATTTTGATTTTAGACACAATAATACCTCCACATGCTTATTAAAAAGACAATGTTCATTTCACGTCCTGATTGAATTTTAGCCCTTTTTTCACATCACAATTCTTCGTGATTGTTGAAAAACTCCAAAGGAGGAAAGATTAATCTTCAAAACCCAGACAATTACAGAGCCTTTTTGGCGTTCCTCAAGCTGTCATGAAAGAGCTGGTGCTGCTCTCAAGGTGTGCAGATCATTCAGCAATAATTTCTCTCTGACAGGAGCACAAATTACGGAGTAATAAAACTCCTTCTAAATGGATTGATTGAAAGTTTTTGCTGGAGCAGTTTCTGTGGGCGAATTTGAGAACGGTTGGGACTATCCATGGGTTTTTTATGAGTTACAGCTCAGACTACTTTTGCATAGCATCTGAAATGAGGTGATATCAGGCATGACTCTGGCAGAGCCAAAGGCATGAAGCTTTAACCAGATTAGCCTCATAAATCTATCCTTAATGTACTTAATCCAGTTGGATTTCTTAGCTCCCACAGATACTTGGCTCCAGAGTTTAGGATAGATAGCCAGTGAGATACAGTACAGTACTGGAAGTTCCTGTCTTATTGGTGTCCCGGACGTCCAAAGGGACTAACCGTGGGGAGTAGGAGACC
Source organism: Lepisosteus platostomus (assembly GCF_059453375.1). NCBI lineage: Eukaryota > Metazoa > Chordata > Actinopteri > Semionotiformes > Lepisosteidae > Lepisosteus > Lepisosteus platostomus. The sequence continues at coordinate 18,949,761 of NC_142623.1, forward strand.
AGAAAAAGACCCATATGCGTAGACGGGAAAAAGGCCCGGGCTCATTAATGCCAAGAGTTCAGGAATGCCGTATAGAAACCTATGCCCTCAGGAAGCGGACGTGGGGCGCCCTGGTGCTAGGCAGGTCTCAGGACATCCGAACATCAATGCTGAGCGAGGACAGAGTGCAAGACCCGGAAATATATAGCCCAAGGGACCGGAAGGATAGCAGACCAGAAACCAGGGACAGGACAGAGAAGGAGCGCCCTCTGGCTGCAGAGGGTGTGACAATTGGGCTGCTTTTCAGCAGCTACACATCAAAGTTCTTTACAAACTTAATGTATGGTACCCTGTGTCTTGAGTCAAACTGAAAGGTGACCTGCTGAATAGTATGTATTTAAAGGTCCTTTTTTAATTCAGCTGGATAGTTATTTTTTAGTGCTTTGAAAAATCTGCCAAAAGACAAAACAGGACAACCTCTGAAACAGCATTGACACTGTTGCTCAAACACAACCTTTGTTTCAAACTTTGGCTTTAGATCCCATAAATGGCAATCTCTTGTCATTTATTTTTTCAACCAAGTCTAAGGCTCTCAGATTTGTCTCAGTATCATTAAACATAAGATGACTCAGTATTCTGATGTTCTGTCCTCCAGTTAACAGATAAGCCTTGTCTTATTATTTTCAGAAGAACAGGGTTAATTATCTAACCTAGGATAAATGTGCATTGGGTCTATGTGTCTAGACCAAAGTGGAAAAAACTGCGGGTACCCCCTTCTTCCAATCTTAAAAAAAATAGTAAAAATGTCTAAATGGCCTATTTATTAGTGTAATCCCAGGCAAAAATAACCCTCTGTATCATGAAACACTGTAAAGATAATAATTTGTTTCACTACATCATGAATCCCTATGAATTGAGGAAATGGGTGGCATGGTGGAGCAGTGGTTAGCTTTGCAGTGCTGGGTCCATGTGTTAAATTCCAAGTAAAGGGTGTGTGTTCTCCCCATGTTCATGTGGGTTTCCTCTGGGTGCTCTGGTTTCCTCCTATAGTCCAAACACTTACTGGTAGGATAATTGGCTTATTGGAAAATTGGCCCTGGTGTGAGAGTGTATCCGTCTGCCCTGCAATGGACTGGTGTCCTGTGCAGGGTGTTTCCTGTCTTGTGCCCTCTGCTCCGGTTGCCCTGTATGGAAATTGTATGGAAAGCAAGGTAAGTATTTTTTTTATTCCTGTATTGTAATTCAAGCTATTAACATATAGGATTGAAAAGCACACGCATAAGATGCATTTTGAATGTAACATATTTTAAATGGAAAAAAGTTACGGAATTTAATTAATTTAAATGAACCATTTCAAAATGTAGGGATCAAAAAGGTTGTCATAAAACTACCCATTTCTTTTCCACCATCTACTTGTGGTAGCTTTTGTAGTGAACCAACCAGAGCACATTTTTAACTTTAGCTCTCCTGATTTTTTCTACTAAATGTTGGTTCCCCACTCCATTTCAAAATAGTTCAAAATATTCCCCACCCACTCCACAGGGATAAAAAAATAGATTTAGCTTTGTGCAAAAGAAGCAGCAATTTTACAAAATAGTCCATTAGTGTTATCATTAATGGAACTGCAGTGACAAAGTTCTTATGGATCAGTTGACCTGTGGTTCTGCATTTAGATGTTTTACAGTTAAATCCATCCCTATTAAAAATTATAATGTGCTTAAATATTCAAATTGACTAAATAGAACAATGGATTGAGTTTGTTCTGAGATTTTACAGAATGATTGATTAGGACCAGAGTTTATATATTGATTTTTGCCATGTATGAGATCTTAAACCATTGCAATCAAGTTAAGTAAAAGTGAGTTTTAATTAAAAGTGGTTTTACGGTTGATTGAGACGCACAAGTGAAACCATAAAACCGTTAAGAATCTCTGTACTCTCTCTCTTGGGGTGAATCTGTGTGTTGTATGTCTTCCACAGAGAATTGTTGAACCAGTGTGAACCCTTGCAGCTAAACTTCCTGATGATGTGACAGTGGCTCCAACCAGTGCCATTCTCCTTCCCAGAATGCACTACACAGATTGCTAAATAGATCACTTACAGTAAGTGTCTCTGTTTGAGGATTTTTAGTCATAGATTTGGCTTTAAAGTATGGTAGCCTGCATCTTGAGTTAAACATTAAGGAATATCTGTTGCATGTGTGTGGTTACAGAGTGCAGCTCATAAAAAGTTAAAAAAGCAGTTCCCAAGTAGCTCAGCCACTAAAGGTACCAGCCTGAGTGCAAGCTGAGCTCTGTGATCGTGGGTGTAAGACTTTATTGATCCCAAAGGGAAATTGATGGAGGACTGGGAGTTCTTGATGGTCGAGTGCTGGACTGCTCAGATTAGGATTGAGTGGAAATCAACAACCATAATGGGTTGCAACCTCTCCACATTTTTACCCAAAGAAACCTGAAATTACCCTGTGCAGGAAGGATTGACTGTATAAACCACCCCCTCTGCCTACACAGTTCACCCCGCTCTAGGCATCATGATTTCAAATGATAGGAAGAAACACAGTGATTACTTCAAGACCAGTGATGCCAATCAAGAGAATGCCAACAATGTTTTACATGCAGTGAAACTGCCAACTAAACCTGCTCCTTCTACTGAAAAATTCCCAGATCCAAGTTACTGTATCATCTAGTAAAGTACTTGGGAAGAACCAGGAATCATAGGGATCATCAACACTATCTTTCTTTCAAATAGTGGATGAAAAGAAGAAACCTGTTTCTGAAACTTAACCACATCAGGACATTCCCAAAACCTACCTTCGTTATGCAGTAATTCTAATTCTATGAAGTATGCTCTATGACCAATGTTCAGGTGACTCATTATATGGTTGGAATTTTGTAATCTGAATTGGAGGTGCCTCAGATGTTGTCCCAGGATGTTTCTTCATCTGTAATATTCAAGTCTCTATACCAAAGCACTTAGAGCTGTTTAAGATCTGTGTGGGTTTGTCACTAACAGGACAATATAGATGGAAGTAATCATTGCCTTTGTTTTTTTTTGTGAAGTGTAGCAGCTTTGCTTCCCCAGAAGTGCCTGTAGGTACGCATTGTAAAATGGAGACTTAAGTGAAGGTAGCTTGTACTGAAATAATCAGGGATGATCAAATCCTGTCCTCAATAAAAACATAACCATCTTGCTTCATTGTGAATCTTGTAATAAAGAACATGTATCTATGGAAATTTTCATAATCTGAGTTTTTCAGCTTGTCCATCTTGCTTTCTAGTTGTAGCTTGGCTGCGTGAATATCTAGAACTTGTTGTATCTAGAACATGTTGCTGTTCCTTTTCCCCATCTGAAATAAAGTCCTGTATCAAGCTCAACTGCTGAACCTGATTCCTGACTGTTCAAGCAATCTGCACACAAACACAAACAGTTGCAGAATAGCCTTTGTAGCAGGCTCTAGAGTCGAAATCAAACAATGTGAGGCAAGAAATTATTCTTTTTCTGTGTCCCTGCCATTTTGGGCAAATCCAGAAAAGGTGCTGGTGAGGTAATAAAAACATGCAAAATTGGAGGTTTGAAATAATGGCTTTAACTCTGGTTACACTGGTCATCATAGTTTCAGTTTTTCTGATGTTGCTCGGCTGTGAGAACTGGACATGGCTAATCAGTGACTAGAAATTCCTCTCCACCTGGCATGGAGAACCATGCATTACTATCACATTTTCTAAACTCAATTGCTGAATTCTGAGTACCTCTTAGATTGTGAAAGTAAACTTCAATCTGCATGAAAGAAATTGAATGGTGGGGCCATGGAAAGTTCTCATCTCATGTACATGATCGGAGTGCAGTTTAAGGCCTATAGCCCAGATGTTGCTTGTTGTAGTTTGAGTTGTAACTGGGTAGGACTAGATTTCCCTTCCAACACAACAGTTATTCTGACCCATCTAGTAACTGTGCAATTGCAGTAAAAACCAGGGACAGATTTACTGTTACCTCTAACTTGACTCTCATTCTCCTTATGTGATCAAAGGGACCCGATAAGTAGTAGTTTTTGCAAATTTTAAAAAGGCCTAATTATACAAATTAAAATTTAAATTAAAAACTGTGGTTTCGTTATTTTTTGCATGTTTTTAACAGTGTTATTTGAAGAATGCAGTTTGATAAAATTGTGTTAACATTATATTGCAAATACAATGGTTTTTGTAAAGAGTTGTTTGCAATAGCCCCTGAAGTCATTGCTAAAGTGTTTCTGTAGTAAGTTGAAACTTTTTTTTTTGGATGACAAGCAGTGGAAAATCCAGGGTGAAAATTTAAGAAGTGTCTTGAAAGAAAAATAATAGTAGGAATTGAAAGGTGGATAAGCCTGTTGGTTTTAATCTCCTGTCCAACCACGTTTCACAGAAGGATGGCTTCTCTTAATGACAGGAGCTCGACAGTGTCTAAATGATCAAACATATATATATATACTTTTCTTCACAGGATTTTTTCATCCCTGTGTTAATTTCCAGCATGTTCAAAGATGACTGTCCAACTAACCCCTGTAGGCTTAAAGCTTGCCGATAAAAGAACTTTACTGCGGCTGCTGAATTTGACACGACTGCCTTGTCAGATTCCATTAAAGATGAGCTCGTTGCAGCTAGGGGCTGCGTCTCGCCTGACACGCTTTGATTCGACTTCCTGTCATTCTCCAAGAGCCGTGACATGCAGCAAGCACCTAAGAAACGTGCAGGAGTGAGGGGGCCAGGTCAAGAGGTGGTTTGGGGTCTGCCGATGCTTTTGTCTGGCCTCAGAGGCAGGAGCTGGTCAGTCAGTACTGAGATGTCACAGGAAGTTCAGGATGCCACTGACAGCATGGGAAGTTAGACAGGGCAACCAGGAGGTCTTCCACTTTCTTGCATTTTTTACATTTTGTTTCTGTATTTCTGATTATTTTCTTTACTTTGACATTTATTTGAATTTCCACAAACCTAATTTTTTACATGAAGAGAGACAGTTCTTCTGTCAGCAGAGAATCAGGGCACTGAGGTCTGTGCAAGATGTTTTGCATATTTCTCCGACCTGTACGCCTGTGCTCCTTAATCTCATTTGTCATTTTACAGTTCGTGTCTCTGTGGTTTTCTCTTTGAACTGGTTTCATTTTCCAACCAACCAATGATACCAGCTTTAAAAACAAATTTTAAAAAAGATTGTTTTGTGGTTACAAATAATCTTTAGTAGAATCACATGTGACATCAATGAAAGGTTATGGATCAAGTATATTTAAATTAAAAAGATGAGTATAAATCAACTTTTCACTTTTATTACAAAATATTGACATTGCATAATACATAATACTTTTTAACACACACGCACATAAAAACAAACCTTATGAACTGCAACTCGGTAGGAGCAGTTTCAGATGTTTTTCGACCTTTAGTCACTTTAGTTTAGTGACAGTGACCAATGAAATTACAAGCTGATGTCCATTTTATAACTGCTTCATCCAATTCAAGGTCACGGTGGAGCTGGAGCCTATCCCAGAAAGCATTGGGCACAAGGTAGGGTACACCCTGGAAAGAATGTCTGGGCACACACAGACACATACACTCACAACAGGTCCATTTATTTTCCCAGAAGCTAATTAACCTACCAGTATGTCTTTGGACTGTGGGAGGAAACCAAAATATCCAGAGGAAACCCACATAAACATGGGAATACCATACAAAATCCACAGAGGTTGCACCCCATGAATTGAACCCAGGGCCCCAGCTGTGCAAGGCAGAAGACCACTGCACTACCATGCTGCCCACAAGCTGATGTCATAGGCCACTATATATTTTAATACTTTATTTTAAGACAGTGCATGTTCCCATTTAATAAACCATGTTCTCTGAAGTGTTTCAAAGTAGGAGGAAAGACGACTACTAATTGAATGGAAAGTTTGGATTCCTTGCCTCTGAAGATTTGAATCAAATGTATTCAAGACCAACCTCATTACTCTGTAATTTGGGTTCTGCCAGAGATAGTTTATTTTTGAGAGCTCTTTCCACCTCAAGAGCATTCTCTTTGACTTGAGAGCTTAACCCTCCCCTGTCTGGAGAGTTAACAATTAACTAGGTATTAGTCTTAAATGTGTCTGCAAGGAATGGGGAAAGCTTTTGGAAGAAAGTGGGATGACTGAATTTTGAATTACATCTTTAAAAATGAATTCAAGAGGCAAGACAAAAATAGGTTTAATGAGCACATGTATTATCTAAAATTAAAATGACTTGTGTAGGATGTGCTGATCCTCCCAGTGAGAATGAATTTGAGAGTAACCTGTGCTCCCTTAAAATCGTCAAGAGTCTGGTTCATTTTTATTGAAATTATGTTGAGATGCATCAACAAAATTGTTTACTTGCAGTTCTGTAGAGGAGGAAAAGATATCTCACGACCACATTTCCAGGGTAACAAGCAATCTTCTCTAGGTTTCCCATTTATCTCCTTTAGTGGCATGCTAAGCTAAACTTCCCCATCTTCAGATAAATTTACACCTCTTTAAGAGTGATGAGCACATCTGCACTTTCTGACAGGGTGTTGTAAATTTTTTGCATGTGGACCAGGGATTGTAGTTCTATTGTGTTTGCTGAAAATGCAACAACTGCTAAAATGAGATCGATAGAGAAGGAAAGGTATAAAGATGTGTTTAAGACTGCATTCCTTAATGGAATTATTTATTATTAAAATATTTTTTTATTGTGATCTAATATACAGTTTAGATTACCAATAGGATATGGTTAGCAGGTACTATGGCTGCAACAAAAAATTGCACTGTATTTGCTGAGCTCTGGTGTTCTCCATTGGTGTTAATGGGCCTTTGTGTTTTTGGACACTCATATCTGGAACATTCCAAAGCCCATAACAATTGTGCTAAAATACAGATAATTAGATCATTGGAGTCATCAATTATCTGAGTTAAATAATTAGCTTGATCAAATTCTTCTATCCCTATCATTGTTTCAGATGTAGGCTTTTTGATTAAGTTTTCCTCTTCAGATGTAGGTGGGGATGGGAGAGAAGGGGTTAGGAGATGTTGTTTTGTTCTGGTTTTGTACATTGTTCTGGTTTTGTTCTTATTTTTTACATAAAAAAACTACTGTTTTTTTATGTACAAAATAAGTTGTTTTTAATAAAGACAAAAAAATAATAAATTTCTACCCAAATTTGTTAAAACATCCTGTGACCTGTTACTGGTTCCTTTAGCCGTTAAAATCTATTTTTTTCTAATCTGCTTTTTGTTCCAATTGATCTCCGTTACAACATTATGAGCATGTGGGAAGAATTAACACAACAATGTCAGTTTAAGATATAGGCAAAAACAAATACACTGACAAAGCCAAGATTAAACAATGTTTAAGATGGTTGTGACTGATGTTATAATACAACTGTAACAATGTTTAAGCTGAAAATATATTATTATATTATATTATATGTTATTGGAACCTACAGTATGTGATTACTGTAAATTAACACAGGTCAAGATCCAAAAGAAGAAAGAAAGGAAGCCAGGCATACTTAACCAAATCGAGTATTGGGAATTGAAGTCAGGGTCGGATTGCTGGTCAGAAAGCCAAGGATTCAGAGGTTTAGCAATAATAAAGGCGATCTCGAGAATAAGAACAGGGAGCTCCACTGGTAAGTCCAATACTGAGCGTTGAGATGCTGGTGAGCAGTCCTAAAGTAGTAGATAGTCAGAGGGTGTGGTGCAGGATGGGGGATGTGGTTGGATAATTAGTCTGTGCGTTAGTATTTGCAGGAATCTTTGCTTGTGGGAATGTGTTGGAGTTTACGGGCTTGTGTCTGATTATGTGCGGTCGTGACAAGAACATGTTCATCCATCCATTTCCAATAACTACTTAAAATTCAGGGTTTTGGGGGAGCCAGAGCCTATCCCAGAAAGCAGCCTGGACAGGACACTAGTACATCTCAGGACACAGACAGATACAGACACACTCACACCAGGACCAGTTTTCTCAGAAGCCAGTTAACCTCTCAGCATTTCTTTGGACTGTGGAAGGAAACCAGAGCACCTGGGGGATACATACAATCACCACACAGATCTATCATCCCAGGTCTGATATTGAACCACATGTCCAGCTGTATGAGGCAGCAATGCTAACCACTATGCCAGCTTGCCACTTCTCAAGAAGTTCTATATGGAAGAATAAACATGCCTAGAAAATACACAGGTAAACAATGTCTGACTCGTGAACATACTACTGTACATTCTCAATGTAGAGCACCAGACACAGTGAGTTTGATCACCACCTAGTCATTTCTCACATTCAGTTTGGCTATGAAGCATCAAAAAGCACCTTCCAGCATATGTGTTATTTACATTTTTGTATTCACTTTTATGCAAACAACCTTTCACAAAAAAATCTTCTTTCATTTGGACTGTCTGTTTGCTGTAACTGTAGGTCTTTATTTAAACTGACTGGGTCCCACAAGGGATGTTTTACAGATGGACTTTCATTTTGTAGAATTTGCTTTCTGTGTGTCCTTTTTCATAATGCAACATATAGTACAGTGCCTTGCGAAAGTATTCGGCCCCCTTGAACTTTTCAACCTTTTGCCACATTTCAGGCTTCAAACATAAAGATATAAATTTTTTATTTTATGTGAAGAATCACCAACAAGTGGGACACAATTGTGAAGTGGAACGAAATCTATTGGATTTTTGAAACTTTTTTAACTAATAAAAAAATGAAAAGTGGGGCGTGCAAAATTATTCGGCCCCTTTACTTTCAGTGCAGCAAACTCACTCCAGAAGTTCAGCGAGGATCTCTGAATGATCCAATGTTGTCCTAAATGACTGATGGTGATAAATAGAATCCACCTGTGTGTAATCAAGTCTCTGTATAAATGCACCTGCTCTGTGATAGTCTCAAGGTTCTGTTGAAAGCGCAGAGAGCATCATGAAGACCAAGGAACACACCAGGCAGGTCCGTAATACTGTTGTGGAGAAGTTTAAAGCCGGATTTGGATACAAAAAGATTTCCCAAGCTTCAAACATCCCAAGGAGCACTGTGCAAGCGATCATCTTGAAATGGAAGGAGTATCAGACCACTGCAAATCTACCAAGACCTGGCCGTCCCTCTAAACTTTCAGCTCAGACAAGGAGAAGACTGATCAGAGATGCAGCCAAGAGGCCCATGATCACTCTGGATGAACTGCAGAGAACTACAGCTGAGGTGGGAGAGTCTGTCCATAGGACAACAATCAGTCTTACACTGCACAAATCTGGCCTTTATGGAAGAGTGGCAAGAAGAAAGCCATTTCTCAAAGATATCCATAAAAAGTCTCGTCTAAAGTTTGCCACAAGCCACCTGGGAGACACCCCAAACATGTGGAAGAAGGTGCTCTGGTCAGATGAAACCAAAATCGAACTTTTTGGCCACAATGCAAAACGATATGTTTGGCGTAAAAGCAACACAGCTCATCACCCTCAACACACCATCCCCACTGTCAAACATGGTGGTGGCAGCATCATGGTTTGGGCCTGCTTTTCTTCAGCAGGGACAGGGAAGATGGTTAAAATTGAGGGGAAGATGGATGCAGCCAAATACAGGACCATTCTGGATGAAAACCTGTTGGAGTCTGCAAAAGACCTGAAACTGGGATGGAGATTTATCTTCCAACAAGACAATGATCCCAAACATACAGCAAAATCTACAAAGGAATGGTTCACAAATAAACGTATCCAGGTGTTTGAATGGCCAAGTCAAAGTCCAGACCTGAATCCAATCGAGAATCTGTGGAAAGAGCTGAAAACTGCTGTTCTCAAACGCTCTCCATCCAACCTCACTGAGCTCGAGCTGTTTTGCAAGGAAGAATGGGCAAGAATTTCAGTCTCTCGATGTGCAAAACTGATAGAGACATACCCCAAGCGACTTGCAGCTGTAATCGCAGCAAAAGGTGGCTCTACAAAGTATTAACGCAAGGGGGCCGAATAATTTTGCACGCCCCACTTTTCATTTTTTTATTAGTTAAAAAAGTTTCAAAAATCCAATAGATTTCGTTCCACTTCACAATTGTGTCCCACTTGTTGGTGATTCTTCACATAAAATAAAAAATTTATATCTTTATGTTTGAAGCCTGAAATGTGGCAAAAGGTTGAAAAGTTCAAGGGGGCCGAATACTTTCGCAAGGCACTGTATATAGTAATACAAGAGGTTGAAATATAAAAAGGTTCTCAGAAATGTCTGAACTTTAGAGCAAAGCTTTGAACAGACACACTTTCTCTCTGCTTTGCTCTCTGATAGGCCTTTGTAATGAAACACACTTGAAAAGTACACTGAACTGCTCTGTGACATCTTGCAAATTCCTACACATGGATTCTTTAGAATTATTTACTGTATGAGAAAAAAAAACTTTTGCATAAGGTAAGGAGTTAAAAGATTATTTAGAGAAGGTAGTCATTCTTGTTGTAATGTGACTCCCCCATAACCTCCTTTCCTTATGATTGCTACAAAAACACATCTGTTACCTGAGAATAATGAACTAATACTAGTCGCAAACCATCTGTTGAGTCCTACCTCTCTTGGCTGGTGGAAGGTGTTTTCTGTTCCTTAACAGGCAGATTAATTACAGGAGAGAGTGATTAATTCTGGAGGATTGTGTCGCTGGAGGGGAAACCTTATTTATTTTCCTCCTGATTAGCCCAAACGAAGATGTCAGCGTCACTGCTGATTAGGACTAATTGAGTCAGAATTCGCTCACAGAGGATCAGCCTTCCAATGTGGTGCAGTCTTGAAACTTCATAGAGTTTGGAGGGTCTGGGCTGCTCACAAAGCCCTGAATCAGGTAAATACTGAATCTGGAAGCTATGCTTTTCAATGTATCACTTACAAAGAATGAGTACAATCTCTTCTCATTTGTAACTTGTTTGCCTTTCAGTCCATTTAATAGATAGCACTTAATTGATCTGAGGATTGAAAAAGCCAGGGTTTCAGCTTCAACAGCATGACTGGGTATATTCCATATTCTCCCAACACTTTGTGTGACCTCTAGTCTGTGTTTCACTCATGCAGAAACAATTAACTGAGTCACCTCTGTCAATGCCTTGGAGTATTTAGAGTGTTCTCTACACCTGTTTTTCCAGTTACTTAAAGAAATAATCATGGCATCACCTTTGTTTGGATGATATTATCTTGACCGATCATGGAATTACAGTATGCACGGAATCCCTTGCATTTCAACAACCCAAGAACAATTTTGACAATGTTGGCAGAGACATTTTCCAAGGTCCTGGAAAACGTTCTGCTTGAGAAATTGAACAGGTCAATCTAAAACTCAGAACTCTGTCTTTTTTGTCAATTTTAAATATGTTCAATTGTCCAATTTCTCTTTTTTACGAAACCAGATGGTGAACAAGTGCCTGGACCTTAGTGTTGGCACTCTTTTTCTCAGATCATTGTATGACCCAGGTTAACACTAGTGACAACTGAACGATAATGTTGGCTCTCTTCTTGTCATTTTATGGTATCACCCAGGTTAACAGTGTTAACACCTGTTTCTTAGTCGTGTCACGTCCTCTACAGCTATAGGGTGTTTGTTCTTACTCTGTCCTGTCCCTAGTTTCCTGTGCTTTGCTGTCCTTCTGGTGTCTCTCTGTCTGGAGCTATATATTTCCGGGTCACTCTTTCCTCTTTGCTTAGCATTGAGGTTCGGATGTCCTGAGACCCGCCTAGCACCAGGTCGCCCCATGGCTGCTGCCTGAGGGCATAGGTTTCTATACGGCATTTCCTGAACTGCTGAGCCCAGGCTAACCCCCGTCCTGCCGCTACGCATAGAGTCACGACATCCATGACAGCAGTGGTCCACTTTTTGTCAGATAATGGTATGACCCAGGTTCACACTCGTGACTCCTTGACCATCATCTTGGCTCTCTTTTTGTCAGATAATGGTTTTAAAACTAGCTACAAGTGAACCATAATAATGGCTCTTCTTTTGTTAGCTAGTGGTATGATCCAGGTTAACACTCACAAAATCCAAACTAAATTGTTTGCTCTCTTTCTGTCAGATAATGGTATGGTTCCCTAATTTGGAGTGTAAAGGAAAAAGCAATGGATCTGCATCTCCAAAGATGGATAAAATCTATAGTGAAGGAAAGCCAGAGTGCGAGGCTTTTACCATTTTTTATTCTATTTCTAGCCCTCGTGATGGGATGCTAATGGAAGTTAAAGACTTGACAGCTAATCTGCAAGGCATCATTAATTAACTATTCTTCTCTCATTGTTACTTTTTTCTCTCTCTTGTCTTGGCTGAATTGATGGTCTTTGGTTTCTTCCCAAAGTGTTCTGATTCTCCTTTTCCCAGCATGCAAAGCAGCACCCTAGCATAATTGCAGCCTACAGAGAGGGCCTGAATGCAATACTCTTAAAGCCCCTATGCTTTCTAATTTTTCGGACCTCAGGGTGCAATATGCCAGCACACACACTTTGTTCTTTAGTTCTTAGTTTGGGGTATGTTGGGGCACAGTGCCTAGCATTGCTGCCTTGTGGTTGTAGGGCCTTGGATTCAGTTGCTGGAGTGCTTTCTGTGTGGAGGTGCTCTGGTATCCCCCCATGTTGACAGACATACTGGTAAGTTAAATTGCTTCTGGGAAAATTGGCCCTGGTGTGAGTGCATGTTTGTGTTTGTGTCTGTATGTGCCCCGCGATGGAATGGTGTACTGTCCAGAGGGTATCTTCCCTTGTGTCCATTGCTTGCTGGAGTAGGCTCCAGCTCCCCCATGTCCCCATATTGCATAAAACAGTTAGAAAATGAATGTATGAAAAATCTTATACAGCCATTTGCTTGGTTAAAAAGTTTTAATTGCCTAAGAGCTCAGCTAGAACAATATCTGAATGTCTCAAGTAGTGGGTGATAGGCACTACCCGCTGTTCTTGCTACAGAATATTTCTACATTTCCCTCAGAAAAATGACAATTCTCTCTTGGCATCTGAATGGCATGCTACCTTTTCTAAATACAAAATTTAAAATGAGAATCTCCATACAACAGCAGCTTATGCATTCTGGCAAACACATACTTTGATAACCAATACCATTACACTACTGTTTATAGAGCAACATTTGCAAGGCTGCTTATAAAAGGAATAGTTAATTTGCCTAGTAGTAGAAATACAGGGTGGAATTAAAGAAAATGCAGTAACTTAACAACCTAATGTAAGATGGAAATAGGAGATGAAATTACAGAAAGACTGCATTTAGTGTACACTCCTTAATCGGTGTAGAAAATGACAATTAAGCACCTGCTGCAGCTGTTCAGGTGACAGTGTTTTGGACTCCACTACAAATTTACATCCATACATATGCTAACTAGCAACAGTTTGGAAGCAAACAAAAACACGTGATGAAAACATGAAAGTTGTAAGCACTATATTACATTAATCAGCACAAAATGTTATGAATTAATTAATTGAAATTGATAAATGGCTTATATGCTGAAAAATAGCTTCATTTTGCATTTGTAGAAGCTTGATGATGTCCGGGATGCACAGTCTTCTAGTAACTCTTGTACTGTATATATGACACCTGGAATGTGTTGAAGAATTGCTCAAAACTACATTGAAATCCTCGGAATGTTTTGTTTTTTTCATTTTTTCTGTTAAGTTGAATGTGGATTTCAAGTCTGGTTTCGTTCTTCTGAGATACAGACTAGTTCTAATGAAAGGCATATTGGGTAACTAATGTGTTGAAATTGTAGTATTCTGATCTGTGAAGTGGTTGCAAAAATCACAATAGTTCTAGCCTCTTCAAAAGTGAAATTCTTTTTTTTTCTTCCTCAGGTCGTGAACATGCTACCCAGGCCTGTGCTTTGTGAATTTAAAAATGCGCATCAGCCCTAAAGCACCGGTCATTACCGCAGTGCGATCAGAAATACTGTTAGTGATTGAGTTTGAGGGAGAGGATACATGTCCACTGTCTAGAGAAAGCACTCTTACAAAATTACCTTGAACCCAAGAGCTGTAATTATTTCAAATTGTCCTTATTATCGGATTTCAGCGGGGTAAAAATATCGGCATTAATTGTGTAAGGCTGTGAGTATTTTACCTCCAGGGCAGCGAGAGTTCAATGGGGACACAGGAACCAGTAGGGTGAAAATTCTGAGTTGCATTTACTTGCTCTGCTGCAGGATGGAAGTTAACAGAAGAGACTTTTTACAATACAAGTACTCAGCAAAGTGATCATTCAGCAATGTAGAGCTTTAAGGACAACTGAGTTACTGAGGGAAATAAGAAAAGCTATTGCAGAGAGCAAGCTACTGTATGCTCATTTCAGTTATCTCTCCCTAGCCTCTTCCCCTACAGAACATCGACCGTGACATGAGTACTTGGATAATAAATTCATATGGCTCTCTCTGCTGGTCAGATTGTAACATTTAAACACAAGAAAAAGTCATTTTATTTCATTTGCTTTATATATTATCCCAGTGGAGAGATGCCTGGCAAAATTAATTTCAACAAAAAAAATTAAATATCTTCAGCTCTGAGAAAGATCAACGAGGCGACTAGTGTACAGCAATGATATTTTATTAGATGACATCTCTCATAGGTACCCTGACTAATGTGCTAGAAAATAATAAAATTGGCATTAATGACTAATAATCTAAACAGTCCTGGCCTTGTTATTCAAACACCTGCAGCACAAAAAAAAATAAAAATAAAAATAACCTCACCAAGGCACTTATACTGTTATGCATTTTAAGAAGCTTTCTTTTAAAATGGGCTGTTACCCTAAAAATAAATTTTGCCTAACAAACAAGATGTCTTTATCTCTGGTGTTGCTAGGAACATTCTAATTAATGGGCTGATTTGTCTCTAAAATGCAAACCAGTCACCTATTATTCTGGATTTCCAACAGAGAAAGGACAGTTAAAACCACTTTGAGGTTTGTGGCAAAAGAACAAAGGTTTCTTTATTCACTAAAGTGAATTACAGTATATCTGCTTAATGTTGAAATGCCAACTTCCACATTTTTGCACAATAAATTCTTTTTATGTTTTTCACGTCGGAAAAATCATGAAGTGTTTTTATATAAACTAGATGGGTGCTCATTTTATATACCTCTAAATTGCAGGACATTTAATGACCATTATTGGTCCAAACCACAATTAGTTTCAGCTTAATTTCTCATCAGAAACAGTACACTAAGAATATGCACTTTTATACAAAGTAACTTAGTAACTTAGAGTGGTTGCAATTCTGCAAATCTAAGCATTGACTATTTGTTACAAATTCAGCTGTGTACCCCAGGTGGGCAGAATACAGCAACTGTATCCCCATCTAGAATTTGAACCTGGAATTCACTGGGGAAAGGTTATAATCAGTACTGTACACTCTTCCCCTTCAACTCACAACAAACACATTTCTAGTACCCTACTGGACCAAAGACACCTCTTCAAGAAGTAACTCAATTTTTCCTTCTCCATCCTGAAAAGTCTGAGTCTTACCGAGAGCTTAGGAGGTCAGGCTTCGAAGTGGCATTGTTGACATTTCCAAAATATGGAAGTAAACAGAAGTAAGCAGTTTCCTACTCTGTAAGAACAATATGAATTGATGTTTTTGCATCACAACATCCATACACAGCACTGACATAATAGGGGTAGGGTTAAACCTCTATGAAACCACTCTTTCTCTCATGCAAAACCTACAATATGCAGTGAAGAGATGAATAATTCTGGACCGTAGAATTCTAGTATGTTCCTGTATCAGGTAGTGTTAAGAACCAGGTCAGTGAGTTGTCAAGAATATTACACAGAGGCTTAATGTGCTTCTTATTCAGTGCCTGAATGCCAGTAAAGTCAACTACTGGAGAACAACTTACTGTTTTTTTTCTCTTTGGCTTTGGCACTGCAGGACACAATCATACTGAATCCCAGCACTGTCTCTCTGCCCAGTGCAGCAGGTTTTATGTCGTCACATCAGCCTTTTCTTCCCCCCAGGATCAGAGCATCTGCACAGGCCATAGTTCACCCTTAAAGGAGAGTGGGCCTTCAGATTCAGGACAACATGTTAAATGGATGTTCACTGGTAGTCAGGGACCTATTCATTATGCTGGGGGAATGCTGGGGATGACAGATTCTGGGACTGAGTTCTGAGATCAGGTGCAGACTTATGCACAGTACATGTGCCCGGCACTTTCAGCACGTCACAAGCACTCTTCCAGTTCCCATGCCCATCCATCCATCAGGGTCAGACATCCTGAGTCTATCCCAGGCACAAGGGAGTGACACCCTGGTTGGGACGCCTGTCCATTGCAGGGCACACGCAGACACAAACACAGACATGCACACACATCATGGCCAATTAACAGAACAGCATGTCTATGACTATTAGGAAACCAGAGCACCAAAAGAAAGCCATTTGAAAATGGGGAGAACATACAAACTTCACACATATAGCAGCACAGATCTGAAATTGAACTAGGGCTCCAGCTCTGCGGGGTAGCAATATTAACCACTGCATCACCCTTCATATTTATGTATTTCTAAAGGTTAATTTCTTTTAGTTTGTCAGTGTAGGATGTCCCTTTAATCCTGGAATGTTTCTGGTTGCAAACTTGTACAAAGTATTTTTTCATGATCCTTGGTTTTAACTTCCCTTTAAAATAAATGACTCCTCACACACAGCATTGTACAATGGTAATTTCTGGACTTTCAGGAGCTGCTGGAGAGTCTCTTGCTGGTTCACTTACCACTTTGATTTTCTTTGGATGACTCGTCCTGGTGACAAAGAGGTCCAGTTTTGCTGAGCTTCCAAGATCTGATAAGTTCAGTAGATGTTTAGAGCTTAGAGCTTAGAACGTAGAGCTTAGATGTCAAATGAACACCCAGAAATTTTTCCTCACCTTTCACAATTCTCAGTTCTTTTTCTCTGTATATCTCTGTGTAAATTCTACTTAATTAAATATCTATAATATAATATAATTAAATATGTACCTTTCCGATTTACCAGAGAAGATGTTGTCCTGTTATCTTCATCTTCCAATTTTTCTTCTTATAATAGTTTTTTATAATTATGTAAACATTTCATTAACTTCACATAGATAAAATCACAGTTCTCGGTTAACCCAGTGTCCCAGTGCTGTGAAGTACAAATGATATCCACCACTCCACAGTGCCTCTCTGTGCATGGGTACAACTCCATTTATCAGATCCTCTTGGGAGTGATGCAAGATGGGATGCCTCCTGGTGGGAACCAATGCCACTACACTGCCTTTAAAAAAAAGCCCACTTTTGCTGTCTTGAACAGATCACAAACATTACACTAAGCTTTTGAATCTCAAGGCTCATTGACCGCTGACGTATATACAATATAGGGACAAATACAGTAAAAAAAGAAACAACGTCATTATAGCCTCAGGAAAAAGTGGTGGGTTATATAGAGATCCTGCTAGCTCATTAAATCAAATTCCCAGATGTTGAGAAACATAAACCCAACGTTGCACTGTTAGCAATATTGTAAACCTTGAAGTATCTCTTCCATTTATTTCTGGTAAGCGCTGTGGCAACCAGGAGCCTGTCCTGGTTCAGGTTCGGGTCCTGGTCCTGAAAATCAGGTGCAAGATAGAACCAAACCTGGACAAAACACTTCCCAGGAAACACCCACTATGCAATTTAGAGACACAAATTAACTTAACAAGCACATGTTGTGAAAGAAGGAGGTGAGTGCAACACCTGGAGAAAATCTAAATGGATATCAGAAGAACTTGGAATTTCAGAAACAGAAAGAGCTGTGAGTCAACAACGTTAATTGCCCCACCGTTCTGCTACCCTCACTTCATCACTCTTTCATTTCTCTTTGAAAACCTCCATGTGGATATCAGCTTCCTCTCTTTTGTCTTTTCCTGGCCTTCATGTCTCGCTCACATGTTCTCTTCCCCACCACCACCTCGCCATCTATCCCACCATCTGCCCAATTTCGCCTCACACTCTGCATAACACAACACCCTCCAAACTCACACCCTCAAAAAATGCCTGTGCCCCTCCAGTCCGAACCCCTTTCCTCTCTTGCATCTCAGTTGGCTCATGCTCCACTACTCCATCCTGCTCTCCCACCCACTCTCTTCCCTCCCCTCTCTCTGCCTCTCTGTGCTCCCTTGCATTCAGAATTTCAAAGTACCTCGGGGACTTCATTATGCCACTAACTTGAAATAAATAAAATACAACTGCGGCTGGCAAAATGAGAGATCTATAAAAATAACTTGGTGTAATGAGGTTTCCTCGCGCGCTCCTCTCAACAAATCCATTACCAACACACAATCAGTCCTCCGTCAGCCATCTAGTCTGCCAGCGGGCCTGCATTTTGCCTCTGTTTTTTTCTTTTTTTCCTTTCTATTTCTTAAAAGAAATGTTGACTATTTACTCATCGCCTATGCCCATGTCCTGGGGGACTGAGCAAACCAGCGGACTTCTTTATATATACAGTACAGTAACAGCGCAAAGCATTCTATTCTCAATCTAATTCCATTTCTCTCTCCAATTCACAGTCTCTCTCATCTTTATAGGCTGAAAATGAACCCGTGTTTATTCTGAGCACATGTATTATTTGAAAGAGGCACCATTTACGAATCCCAATGTGTATTTGCATTACGAACCACCCATGACCTTTAAACGATGCACTGTAATTCGTACTCTGACTCAGAACAGCACGATTTTTATAAAAGTCTATGACTGACTATGGCTCTTCTCTGTATTAACTATTGTTCAACTACACTGATTTCCAGCACATTTAATGTGCCCGTACACAATGGTATGCCTGTCTGGCACTTCTGTGATCACCAAACATAAACATTGGCTCTTTTCAGAATATTTCATGCTAAATCAATACTAGTTTCTTTACACCTGCAACATTAGATAATAGACAGATTGTTTGCCTAATAAAAAATTAAATAAAGCAAAGAGGCTCTGTTTGTAAGAGCTGTGACCCACTACTCCAGCATGGTTGAGCTGCTTTATAAACACATTCCTGTGTTTATAAAGCAGCTCAACCATGTCACAACCACTTCCTCTCAGGGCAGAGGTTTCTGTCAAAACCCTGCATACACATGTGTGCAAAACCCAGGCAGTTTGACTTTCAACAAGCGAGGTTTGTGTAGAACCTGCAGCTGCAACCCTGTGTCACTCGACCACAGTAATTTAAGATTCCAGCTAAGTTTTGGATTCAATGTGTTTTGAAGGTCATGTGAAGACAGGCATGAGTCTCTGGGTTAATACTGTAATTAGCCTTTATTTCACCAGATAATTTAGTGGGTTCTTTTACAATTATGACCATGGAGGCACAGTGGTTAGTATTGCAGCACTAGGTTCAATTGCTGGGGTGCTATCTGCATAGAGTTTTTATGTTCTCCCAGTGTTTGCGTGGGTTTCTTCCAGGTACTCCACTGGTTCATTGGTTCTGGGAGAACTGGCGCTGGTGTGACTGTGAGCATGTCTGTGTGTGTGCCCTGCACACATTGGCATCCCATCTAGGGTGTATCCTGTTGCTTGCTGGGATAATCTCCAGCTCCTCTGCGACCATGTATTGAATAAAACAGTTAAAAAATGGATAGTTGGAATTATAACTGACCAAGAGGTTAAGACCATTGCTCATATGACAAAGCAGACAATAAAGGAAAAGAAAAACAAGAACTGCATAACATTACATGATTGGGCAGAATTAACTGTGCAGGTGGCATACTGAAGAGGTGCAATCAGACAAGTGAAAGCACCCTCTGATATGCAGGTGGATAGTTTCAGCTCTGCAGACTGTTTCAGTTATAGGCAGTAGTAAATTGAAATGATTTGCACCCAAAGTCAGTACTTGCTCTTGTCAAGCTCTTTTTTTATTGATATTACTGCTTTTTACATTGTATGAGAGTAAGGAGAACTGTAATAAATTATTAAGACTGGCAGGTGTTTTTCCAAGTAATGATCTCAAAATTACTTTGAATCAACTAATATGCAAAGAGAGCCAAGAAATCAAAAGATAAATGTCACAATGATGAGTGTGGTAGGAGGCACCAGTGATAAAATATCTAGCAGAACAATAGTATCCAAGTATCCTCATAATCCAAAATGGGAAACAAAAACATTTGAACTAGTGGATAACTAGAGGAAGAGAAAACAAGACTTGGAATAAAGGAAAGCACATTTCGACTTGTGATTAATGATTAATGAGTATGACCCTTGAAAATTAAAGCAGTATTAAATGAGATACCTACATATTTCTAACCCGTGACTTGCTCTAAATTTGTCTTACTTAAAGTGACGTTACTAAGGGAGCAGTTTGAATTATTTATATTGGACAGCACAAATATAGGCATAGCAGTGTTCAGGAGATGACATAGCTCATAGAAAGCCTGCACAGCTTTCTTGTACCTAAACTTCAAGACACCATTTACTGATAATAATGTGGGTCCAGCTGTATACAATGTTTGTGTCATTGGAGTAAAAGAGGATACAAGAGTTACCCATTACCTGAGCTGAGTAACTGGAAGAGGCTGTGAAACAAATCTGTCAGATTTCCATATGCAGTATGGAGCTTTTTAAGCAATTCAGTATCATGAGAGGGTTTTATATCCAATGCTATGCAATGCTTTCTGAAAAACTGAGTGATCCACAGTATCACAAGCCTTAAATAAATCTCTTATTAGAGGGGAAAATGCAGTAAAGAAGGCCTGCAATTATGCCCTTGTTCCTTTGAAGGACTATTCCAGCTTCACTGGTAAAGTGTAGTGTTCCATTGTAAGCTAATATGCAAAAGAGTTTGTTGTATGTTAGCTGCACTATTGCCTCCTAGAATGTCTGTCCTCCAGTCTCAATTTCACACTTATAATAACCTCTGGATTTCTAATATTTTTCTTTAGGGGAATATTAATATACTGCATTATATTTATATTCCATTATAGACACTGTACAGTATAATTGAAAATTAATATATCTTGCTTTGTACTGTATTTACATTGCCAGTTGTCTCTTTGTCATCTACTGTACTTATTCTCTTTTAGGCCTTCATAATAGATCTTCATGTATGCAACACAGTTGGATGTAAATCTTACAAGTTGCCTGATTGCTACATGAATAATTAATCACATAGCATAATTTTACATTAGCATGCAAGCAAGGCTGTCAGTGAGATCTATTCTATCTAGATTAGTGCTGTAAGCTTGTTAATTGTTGGGTCACTGTCAGATACCACAGGATGATGTGTTCTCCCAATATACTAAGATTTTTTAATGAAAATTCTACATCATTTCTTCGCATATCATGTGTTGTATTCGCTGAAAGCATTACCCACAAAGACTGAATGCAAGATCTAAGTATTGCGTACGTTATTGCAGCTTGTCTGTTTTGTTTCACTTAAATTGCAGTTTAAAAACCATAGCTCTAGTCCTAGTCATATGTAAAAGGTCAGTGTTTAAATTCTAGCCAAATAAAATTTTCCAAAGAGCCTACCAGTTTAGCTGTGTTTGCATCTCATTAGTGTGTAACAGACATCTTTTATTTCCATAAATTCTGAGCTATCACTTGAAAAAAAACCTCAGTGCTGGTTCATAGTGCTTTGTGTCCTCTATTGACAAAAACTAAATTTCAGTCTAGACAGGTAAATATTTAAATGCTCAACAAAGCATATTACCCCATTGCCTTGCTTTTGAGAGAGCTTTCAGGGAACCATTTGCTACATGGACAGCTATGCATTCTCTTAGCCTGAATGGCAAATTTCCATTCAAGTGGAAACAACATGCAGGAATCATTCATACTCCACACAATGGGATACAAAATAATGAAATTGCATCTGATATAAGTTGTTCTTTTTAAGCCAACAGGACAATGCAACAGAATTGGAAACAAAAGTTACAGCAGGAGCTGATAAGGAGGAATTGACCATTTGGAGATTATCCATGTAAACTCAAGTACTCTTTTCTAAAGAGGAAAAAAAAGGGCCACAATTTGCTCGGCTGGCAATATTTCAGTCCATAGTCTGATTGTCAGATTATGAGGTGTGTAGCCACTTTAACAAGATCTAGATTTTTGATCTTGAATAATCACAGCTTGTTTGTCATTTTTATCATTCATTAGCAGGATAACCAGACAAACATGGTTTGTAAATAGCCAGTGCTTTAAGATGTCAGACGTGCATTTTTTCGTACAGCTCAGCCAAACAGGATTTATTTGGTTTGCCTGCAATGTGAATTTCACATCTTATCTATCAGACGCTTTTTAAAACACTGGTATGACAGGAGTCACAGTACAGCTGTGGTGGGCTTTGTCTGCATGGAGATCTCTTATTACAAGGTTGATTAGTCACTAATCCCAGAAACACCCTCTTCTGACATTGCTCCTTGGAGCCATAAAGCACCTATCTAAAAAGAAATAATTCAAACTTCCAGTTTCTGTTCTGTGTAGGTGTAGTTTGCGCACGGAGACTTACGGGAATCACTCGCGAAGAATCAGCGAGAAAAACAAATTAAGTCCAATTAAAAATACAAAATCTAAATGACTCTGTGATTGTGACTCGTAATGAGGCTCATGTACAATGGCCCCAAGAGATATTTGTAGATATTAGGCCTGATTTTGCAAAACTGGCAGAGTTTACTGATGAGGAAAGACAATGCACACTCTCATTAAAGTGTTGTGAACATTTAAGTCAAAGCTGTTGAATCAATCCAGAACATTTGATGTAAGGTATTGCTTCTGAACTTTATTCAGTGCTACCAAAATATAATTCTGTATTTTCTTGCTTCCACACACAAACTCATGTTCAATGTGGTATATACAGTAACTCCCCTGTAACACATACTGTACATAGCTTTGGTAAAGACATCCATCCATTTCTAACTGTTTCTTCTGATTCAGGGTCATATGGGAGCCAGTGACTATTGTGTTGGATGTGTAGATGACTGTCTAAACAAATTTTCAGTGTGATGTAATCAAACATAACATATTACCAGTTCCAGAACCATGATCTTAATTCATAAGACAGCAGAAAATTGTCAATTGACTCAAAATTGGTGTACAGCCACATCGCTCTGAAAATGTTTCACATTGCATTTTAACCCCTAATTGATCTATCATTACGGACATTACGGAAGTAGAGGATGCAGAGGGTGTATGGTCTATTTTTTTACTTAAAGTTTAAAGACCAAGCAGTAACTGGATGGCTCAGCTAGTATTGACTCAGGTTGAGTTGTGTGGTCATGAGGTGATAGTTTGAGTCTGTGCTGTTTCACTAGTGGACAGTGCCCCAGATTTGCCAGAGGATGACAGAGGATTGGAAGAGTGTCACTGTGGCAGGCTGAGCATTAGCTGTCAATGTCCTCGAGGTTCCTGGTGCGAATAGAGCTCTCGCAACCTGCCAGGCATTAGCAGACTTTGCAGGCACATAATGATATCAGTGTGAGATGAGCCAGACCTCCAGACAGGGCTAACTTGTGGAGTTGTGTCAGGGGTTGTGAAGCATTGTGTCAAAAAGGTGATTTGCCCCCGGAAGTGGATGTATCAGAGAAGAAAGTCCTTCTTCTCTTCGTGATGGTGCAGGAGTCAATGCCAGGCAGACAAACATTGAAACAACAGACAATTGGATGGTCTCATAATAAAAATAGCAAAAAAAATTGCTGAAAAAGGAATTTTAGTTGCAATAAGAATTAGAACTAAACCTATAGTTTTCTTCTACTATTTTTGGTCTCTAAGTAAATCCCACACATCCTATTTACAGTAAAAATTGACTGTACAAAGAGAGAGACAGAGCAGCTTGTTTCTGTGACTGGAAATGATCTACACAGAGTCTCAGAGTGATGGCACCTCATGAAAAGAGACTACCATTATAATTGGAACAATCCTTCTCTGGGCTTCAGACAATTTTATATTTCTTAATCATTAAAACTTGATTTCTCTAACCCTAAGGCACAGAACATTAGTACTGATACGGAAATTGAGTGGTTTAAGTGAATACATTATTATATAGTTCTCAGGAACCCTTTAAAATGTTGTAGTATCATATAGTAATGAATTATGCTGTATTGGTCTCATCACAGTTTTTTATGTCATGGAATCACAAGGATAATTTGGGAGATCACCTGCCTGGGTTTCTTTAGAGCCATCTATTGACAAAGCATTAGAGCCTTCATCTGGTGTTACACTGATCTGCTGCCCTCACTTGGTGTTGAGATGGTGACATGCTTGCCCACTTCCTGTCAGTTCTCTGTGTCAAGGGCCTTCCAGAATTTGTTTGGAATGTTTTTTCAACCCCTGCAATTTGTCGCTGGAGGCAACTCAGAGAATTGTGAAACCGAGAATACTTTGCAGCACGTGCAGCAGAGCATACAGCCAGTCAGTTTTAGGAATAGCACTGAAAACACGAATGATTCACTCTACTCCTTAGTTCACATTAGGAATGCACCCCAGGCTTGGCCGATCTGAGAACCCAATTAATAATTCAGATCAGTAACTAGACACTAAGCCATTTGAGCTGCTGAAATCACTCTGATTTTATTCAGAGTGAAGTCTGCGTAGCTGGCTTGTGCAGGCTGTGGGGACACCTCCTCACAAAGACGATGTTTTGACACGCACCAAGGCATGTCTTAGACAAGGTAAAGAGTAAAAGGCTGCTTTTCCAAGCAGGTGTTTTTGAATTCCAGGTTTTTTCCAAGCTGTACCATTGTCACCCTAGCTTGTGTTCTATGATTTATAGCAAGTACTGTAGCTGTGATAATGCCATTGCTGCACAGTGACAGCTCACCACACTGAAAGCACAACTGAAAAAGACATGCCAAAGCCCAGGGACACTGCAAGGAATTAGAGGTCTGACTTCCACTGGCCACCAATCCACTGAACTGTGATTTTTTCATTAAATACAATGTCATTTAATGAACTTTCCACATCAAAAATGTGTTAATTATAATGAATAAATAGTGAATTTTGTTCATTTGGTTGACAGTAGGTTAATGATCCCAGAATCCCACTTGATCCTTTCTTAAAAATCCCTCAACATTAGCATCAATACCAGTGTTAGGGAGTTTTTTCCAGACCTCTATGATTAATTGCTTGAAGAAGGATCTTCAGATTTCCTTTTATATTCCTGGGGTTTTTGTTATTGTTAATTTGGAAGATACACCTTTGATTTACTTGGTCAGAACCTTTCAGGATTTGGCACATCTGGCTCAAAACCTAGAGGGGATATTTTGAATTCCTTTCTGAAACAAGCAGGATTTTATACCGTAGTGCTCAAAACTTAACATAATATTCCATGTTAGGTCTAACTGTGGCACGGAATCAACATTACTTCTATTGCTTTAAGTTTTACAACTTTTAACTGCATTTCTAAAGGTTTTGTTAATTCCCCACTTCCACACGCATCTGTTATTCTAATTTGATCCCACCCATTTCATATCTACAACTTGCATTTGTACGAATTGCACATTAAATTTAATTTGCCAGGCGTCTGTCCAGAGCAAGAACAACAATATCTAATTTGAGGAAATGAACTCACATCACTACTTTGTACTTCTTTGTAGGTTAAATAATAGTTTTCTATTCCAAATCAGATAAGGTAAATAGTTGAAAAGACTATAAAAGGCCATCCAAATAAAAAAAGACTTGGTAAATGAGCTTTCAAACATTACAAAAGAGGAATTGCCAATAAGCGTCCCTATGCTCCGGAAATCAGAGACAGTTAAAAATGTGTTTTTCTGCCTTCTGGCCCTTTCTACATTTAAATATCCGCTAATGACAATCCCAGTAGGGAGACTAATGGCATTACAAAAATAATTAATGTATTTTGACCACAATTTTTCATTCTCTTTCACGCCAGCTTAATTTTTTTAACCTCTTCCACTATGAGAAGAAGTAGTCAAGATTTAAGGGAAACTGTTACTGGTTCAGGGTAGGCCGATGGCACACTAGTTAGCATTCCTGCCTCGCCACCCTGATCAGTTCTGGGGTGCTATCTGTATGGAGTTTGTATGTTCTCCTCATGTTCATGTGGGGTTTCTCTGTGTGCTTCTGTTTCCTCACACAGTCCAAAAACATACTGGTAGGTTAATTGGCTTTTAAGAAAATTGACTGTGGTGTGTCTGTGTACCATTGTGTCTATCAGTGCCCTGTGATGGACAGGCATTCTGTTCAGGGTGTACCCTGCCTTGCACCTGTTGCTTGCCAGGATAGGCTTTGGCTCCCCCTGCGACCTTGAACTGGGAGTAGTGTTTAGAAAATGGATGTGCTGTATGACGTAACTGTTTCAGTATTGGTGGTTTTTATATCTTCCGTGGTAGAGGTGAATGTCTGTTGTGGCTGCACTGAATTTCTGAAAGCCCATACAGGGTATCCCAATTCTTTTTTGTGTTGTCTGTTTTTAGTAAAATGTTGCCTTGCTGACTAGATAAATAACAGATGAGTTCATCCAGCATACAGAGCATAGAACATGTCAGAAAATGAAAACAATTTATCCTATCTGTTATCCATTATTGTTGTTGTAAACCACAGCCCATCCCAGAAGCACAAGGTAAAAGGCAGGATACGCTCTGGATGAGATGCTTCCTGTCTGGCTCTGTGGAGGGTTTAACACGTTAATGAGGTTTGTGGGTGGGCACATTGAAGGCGCCTGCCAGCTTGTCTCATTCTCATCCAAGCAGGTGCTGGGGGTGCTGTGGGGAAGCCAAGTCTTAGAACAGTGGGCAGTTCCAAATTGGATGAGTTTCAATTGGATGAGTTTTTTTTTTCTCCACAAAATGTGCATATGAGCTATAACCAGCCCTCACAGAGGAGAGCCCATGAGCCCACGAGAGTGTTCCTGTGTACTGTACATACAGGTTGAAGTAGGACAATTGGATAGGGACAGGGGGTGGGAAGAGGAGCTGATATGAAGGCATGTTGTGAAGAAAAAATCTATACACTCAGTATATGAAGTCCACCCATTTTCCCACGCCTTTCAGTGCCTTAGGGACGAAGGAGAAGATGGGTTTTGTGTAATCACAAGCCACATGGTTCTGCTACTTAAGGGGGAAAGAAACAGGCATCAAATCAACAGAAGAGAAATGCATCTTACAACGCTCTTGTATTCCAAACACGCCATACTGGTCTAGCATGAAGAGCACGTTAGTCAATCTGACTTGATAATGTCTGGCCAGGGACATCACACATTAATACAGCAAAAGCTTTTTGTGGCAGCTGAGTTCTCAGTAACAAAAGTTGGTCTACTGATTAAGAACTGCATAATTACAATAATTCTAGCTGTGCTTTGATGCGTTTATAGGTGCCTGTACAGTACCATTATTGAAGTGAATGGTTTGATTAGTCAGCGGTAAAAGATCTAACACCCTATGTAAATAAGAAACATCCATTCATTTTCTAACTGCTTTATCCAACATTGGGTGGCAGGGGAGCCTTTCCAAGTAAGCAATGGGCGCAAGGTAGGATAAACCTGGACAGGATGCTAAACCATCTCAGTGCACACACAGACATGTTCATACTCACACCAGAGCAAATATCCCAGAAGTCAATTAACCTACCAGTATAACGTGAAGGAAACTGGAGTGCCTGAAGGAAACCCTATCCTGGAGCAAACACAAGGAGAAAATACAAACTTCACACAGATAGCACCCCAGGTCTGGAATTGAATGCAGGGTCCCAGTGCTGTGAGGCAGAAATGCTAGCCACAGCACCATTGTGCCACCAAAAAAGAAACATAATTAGGGGCAGTGTGGTGGCTCTGTGGCTAAGGATCTGCTGCTGTTGTTGGAAGGCTGCTGGTTCATATCCCATGGCTGGCAGAGAAATCCTACACTGTTGAGCCCCTGAGCAAGGCCCTTAACCTCAACTGCTCTAGGGTTGCTGTATAAAAGGCTGACCCTGTGCTCTGACCCCAATCTTTTCTCCCTGTTTGTTGGCCTCATGGGAAGTAAGTTGGGGTATGAGAAAAGACAAATTCCAAACAGTAAGAAAAATGCAACACTGCTGCAAATGGCTGAACAAAAGTGTATTGCAATAAGTTGCAATCGTTTTTTAAATGAAAATGGGGGGGATAACAATACAGACCATAAAACAAACTGGCATCAGTGAAAAAAATAAAACAGCTGCCTCTTTGGACTGAAGAGCCAAAAAGTTGTGTTTTGGGCCAAGCAGAAGGAATCGTCAGACTCCTTTACAAAGACTGGCAGTCAGGCTGACATGGGGTTTCCAGGTTTCATCACAGACAGAGCCAGGGAGATCCCCTGTTAATGGGATTAGACATGCTTCAGTAAATACCTGGTCTTGTCAGTGTAGCAGAAACAACAGCTGTGTGTGGAGCAGCGGACGTCTGGACTCTCGATTAGCATGTGGTGACTTTGCTGTGGCAGAACCTCGCAGGGGCCCTGACCCGCAGAACTGCTGCAGCCAAGACCGTGTGTTCTGATCCGGCAGTCTCTCTTCTCTGTGAACGACAGTTGAAACAGCTGAGCACTGTTGCCAAATGGAGAGGAGAGGCAGAGGCTGTGTGTGTAATGTCAGTGAGCTCTGCCTGACTTACCAGTCTCTGAGATAACACTGGGTTAATCTCCAGGCCATTGTGTGACTCTGAACAACAAGCTGTCGTGTTTACAACGATTCCCGTGGCACATGTGTCAAAACCTAAAAAAGGCAGAGTGATGCATTTATTTTTCTGAGCCATGGCACTTTCTGACATTCCGGGCATGTTTGTCATTGGTGCCCGTTGCTTGTCAGGATAGACTCCAGCTCCACCATGCATCCCTGCAGAGGATAATCCAGTTACAAAATGGATGAATGTTAACAAAATCTGCTGCAAAGGCCAGTTTTGCCGCCTTCAGTAATTTGCTGTGAAGTCTCATTAGTCCAGAAACGTGGAGTTTGGCAGGTGTACTGTATAAATGGTTGTGGGATTTTTGAAAGGTAAACCATTTTGTACTAGGTGTTCATGTTTTAATAAATGAATATGTGTTGTGGTTTACTGCACCATCCTAAAGCTTACCCCCATGTAATCATGAATCATGATTACAATAAAACAGTAAAACAGTACTTAAGGACTACTGACTTATAGTAGGACTTGAAGTAATTCTAGTAATAGCAAAGTAAAGTAATAATTAAAACATGACTTTTGCAGCATAAACCATGTTGCGAAAATAGGTGTCAAAGGTTATATCACATACAGTGATGTTTCCACCATGACTGACTTCATGATTCATGAATAACATTCAGCTTCACCTGCTGTCACTGAAAACTGAGACAAATTTTGGTTCCTTATTTTCTGAACTGCTTCCCTGCAGACACAGATGAGCCTGCATTGCCCACTCATTGCTGTTTCCATCAGCCGGCTTTCATTGAGCTAGATCAAAACTAGAAACGTTAGCTTTTCAGCGCAATGTCTGGTGGAATGACCTCATCAGGGAAGGACAGCGGTACTGAAGGGAAGAGAGAAGAAATTATGCTTCATGCCATCAGAATGGAACTCAATTGAGCAGATTAAGAAACGTTAATGAATAGACAGTGCAATGTAGTTGGGGTCAACTGGGCTTATTAGCTTGTAATAGGAGAACGAAATGGATTAGGGATTAGAATTTGAGTGCTGCCTGCCTGGCATTTGTTTTCTTTTTCACACATGGTGTCTGCAGTCACGGATGGCGATAAGAGGATCTAATTACCATTGCTTTTAATAATGTATTGCTTGCCCGTTAATGCACTCCGTATTGTAAAAGAATCCAGTTAACCTTTAATTAGAGAGGGATAGAAATCGCTCCTCAATCAACAGCAGAGCTATGCCTGTGAGCATGCATTCAGAAGGTCCTCAAGAATCTCCAAGCAATGAATAGTGCTTTTTCCCCACTGGTTACTAAGGGTGTCCTTATGGAATTAAACAGGAGGTCATCAGACAATGGAGATGGAGATCCTTCACTTTGAATCCAAGCTGCATTGTTACCAGCACTGTCCAGAAATGCTTAGGGGTACTTTCAAAGAGGGTTAGATTCTTAAACATCTCAAACACCTGGTTGACCATATGACTCCAAATTCACTGAGGAACTGTGAAAATATTTTAAAGTTGCCTTTTAATGCAATTTCTTGAATGTTTCAATGGAACCTTTTACCTTTGTTAAACGAGAGAAAAATAAATATTGGAAAAATGTTCATACAGTGTATTTTTCATTGTAAATGCCCACAGTTATTATTTTGTGGCTGCTTGCTTGTTGGAGTTACTAATATGATAAACATTGATCAGCTGTTCACTCTGTCTGATTTATGGCAGGAATAATGAATAACTGATTAGTATGATGTGTTTACTGTGCATGGTCATTATGTATTGATGTCTCATCCTGGCAAAATGTGTAATGGTTAATGGTTAATAGTTTACTGTCTGAGCTTCACTGCTGTGCTGATGACACTCAGATCTATGGGCAGATCAAATTAGAAATTAGATCCTGCTGCTGCAGATTTTACACTGTACAGGTATGTGTTAATAAGACATTAATACAACTGAACTGTTTTAAACGAAAACAAGTCTGAAGTTACGGCCATAGGTCATACATCCATACATTTTTTTAACCCCTTTTTCAATTCAGGTGGGAGCCAGTGTCTATCCCAGCAAGCAATGAGTGCAAAAGCAGGATACACCCTGGATGGGATGCCAACTCATCAATCCATCATAGGGCATACAGTACACTCTTACCAGGACCAATTTTTCCAGAAGCCAATGAACCAACCGGCATGTTTTTGGACTGTAGAAGGAAACTGGAGCACCCAGATGAAACCCAGACAAACACAAAGAAAATATGTAAACTCCACATAGATAGCACCCAGGTCCAGAATTGAACCCAGTGCTGTGGGGCAGCAATGCTAACCACAGTGATATTGTGGTACCCATGGCTTCCATCACCAGCTTTGCAAAGTTGCTGCCCTCAGTTAATGTAAACCTATGAAGACTTTATCCAGTCCTGAAATACTGCAACACATTTCTTAGAGTGTATCTTCTCAAGGTGCTTAATAGCCTTCAATATGTCTAGAATTTTGCAGCTTGTGTGTTGAAAGTACTCTGCATCAATTTAGAATGGACTTCATAGTTCCTGCTCATGTACAAAATAATGAATGCTCTAGATCCAGGTAATCTTAAGAATTTATTACAAAAGTGTAATTCAGTTCTTACTCTGATATTGTCATACAGTGGGTGACAGAACCTTGAAACACTACTACTGGAGTTCACTGTCCAAATCCATTACAGATTGTGGAAGTGCTGACATCTTCAAATCCTCCTAAAACAACTATTTGTTCATAAAACCCTTTAATGTATAATTTAGTCTGATTTGGGATCACTAAGTCAGATGGGTTTATGTTGTCTTTTCATACACTTTATACACTTTTCATTCATTATACACTTTTGGAGCTTAATTGAAAGCTCTTATTAGTCTCATTAGTTATTATTTTTATTCAAAAAAGGTGTTGTTAAACTTTTACCTTCAGTCATGATGGGTTGGGGTATTTCATTTGAACCGATATGTGTCATGCCTGGTAACTGGAACAAACAATATACTGTAATAAGACACTGAACACCTGTTTTGGTCACAATTCATCTAGTTTCTTTAGTCTAATAATTTTAATCATTACCTATACTACCTAATAAAAACATTATGTTTTCCTAAAAATAGTTAAGGTGTTGAGGACTGTTGAACTTAGGAATCAGGGGACAGGAGAGCAGTAGACAGTGTGAAAGACTCTTTTTCAGTGATTAAATAGAACAGCCTTTAAGGAAGCAAGATGAAAAGGATCTGGCTGGGCCACAATACATCTAATCTTCTAGGAATTTACTACTCGCCCACTACAGCAGCCATCAAAGCTTCCAGTGCAGTGTGATTATGACTGAAGCACAGACATAGAAAGGACCATTTGACTTTTTACCTGACAAGTGGGCCGTGATTATCATGCAGCAAACCACCTCTAAAATGGGCTAATTCGCAGACTTGTCAGCTTTCAGGATGTATACACATGAGTGTGTGTGGGTGCAGGCGAACAAGACAGCATTTTCAGCTTTGGTGATACAATTTTTCCTCCTGTTACTCCATTCTCTGCTTAACACTGTTTTTTTGAGTGTATGTCTTGATTTTTTATTTTGTATTTACTTACAGTAAGTGGCCATTGGAATCGGGGATCAAGGCTCTCTTGGAAAGCTATAGTTCAGATGAATTCGCTGTTACACAATTTCACGTTAGAACACGCACCTCCTAGCTGATTAGGTTGATCATTAGAATGCACATTTAGGGAAGGAAGCTGGAGATCAAGTTGCTTATATGCAGATAAGAAAATGTACAGCATATATTTGTGTAAGCAACTGACAAAAGAGGTCAACTCAGGCCAATAGTATTCCATGCAGTTTTCATTGAATAAAAAAAGGAAAATTAAACTGATATCTACTAGACAACAAGTACTTGCAGAACCTGGAATGGAACCATCACAATTACTGCAGTCTTAGGAGTAATAGCCAACATGCACAGGTATTTCTCTAGTCTTGTCAGAGACCCTATGGCTTGCAATTTTATCTTTGATTCTAACAAAACAATAGAAACATATTAAAGGGTGTGAGCATTGGACTTTTTGAGATTTCATAATTTTTACAAGTTAAAGAGCAGCACAAACTTTTTTTCTACTGGCACACATTTGACGGGACGAGCAAGAAGTAAAGTAAAAAGTGTGGCTCCACATTGCCAAAAACTATGCCTGTCTTCAGTGGATCTCTGCCTGATGCCAATGCTCTCAAGAAGACATATAGACACAGTGCTGTGCCAGGGGCAAGGCCTGAGGACATAGTCACGCTTGATAAACGAGCTCCTCCTGATTCCACAGGATGTAGCACATTATTCAGCCTCTGAGAAGCCTGACAGAATGTCATCACTTTCTTTTATACTCATTTCAGACAACATTTTTCTTTTTTTAATAAAGACGGATGATCACTTACTTTTTCCTGTTCTGTGATCTAAGTTGAAACTTTTCTGATGCCACATTTGTTTTTGAAGTTGACCATGTAGATTTACCAATTACTTTCTATCTCTGTTTATACTACATTCTTGTGTTGAAGCCACTTTTTATTATTTAAACTGACTTGATACCTAAAATCCCACGCCGAGCCCTGAGAGATGCAGACTTCCTCTAGAACACAGATCAGATCATCTGTTTTTTTTTAGCTCCACGAGCCCTGTGTGCAGACACCAGGGCTCATGTGTCAGCAGTGTCAACAGGTGATGCTGGTCCAAAGTTTGTACAGAATTTCTCAAAGCTGCATACCATTACTCCAACCCTTGCCATGCTCAGTGCTCTTTGTGTGCCATTACAGTAACAGTTCATTACCTCAACCAGCTCATGACACAATCATAGTGTCTGAATATACACAAATAGAAACTTGGATATTAGTACCTTATGTAATCAAACAATTAGAACTAACAGTTATGTCCACACATAGATTCAAAGAATAAAATGTACATGTTTATTAATACAATAATAAAATATGCTAGGTAAACCAATAAAGACTACCACACTCACAAATGGCAATCAATCACTCAGGGATTACAAAAAAACAATAGTAATACAGGTTCAGATACAGTATATTGAATATATATGTACTGTAATACTCGAGTGTAAACAAGCTCATAATAACCTCAAGTCTGATAGACATTGTCAATTCTGTATGTTAATAGTC
This sequence comes from Lepisosteus platostomus, assembly GCF_059453375.1. Classification (NCBI taxonomy): domain Eukaryota; kingdom Metazoa; phylum Chordata; class Actinopteri; order Semionotiformes; family Lepisosteidae; genus Lepisosteus; species Lepisosteus platostomus. The sequence goes on from NC_142623.1 coordinate 18,983,408, forward strand.
TCAGAACAAATATTAACAAATGTTAAATTTCTTTCATGAATTTATCTTTATCAAACATATAATGTACATATATTTGTTTGGACAAATGTCAATTCTTGAGTGAAAACTTAGAGCATGTAATACTCATTGGAATTGAGAATACTTGACCGGGTGCAGTTCTGTTAAGGCTTCAACATGTCTCATGGGGAGAGGAACAACTGGATCTGTGTGGAAATTCAACCAGTCTTCATCCACTGAGCTGTTAATGGGCTTTCCCTCAAGAAGATCTCCAAATCACAAACACAGAGCTAAAAGTGAGTTGGTTTCACTGTTTTATAGAAACTGAGGAGAACATTTGTGAGTCATGGAATTATTGAGAGATGAATCATGCAGGCTTGAGATATATTTGATTGAGTAGATTCAGATATGAAAAGTTTTGGAGGTGCACTGTTGGATAATAAAGTGAAAGAGAATCATATATGATACAGGTGATGGAACCCAAGTCATAGTCTGACCTAGAGGTAGGAAGAAACTGATAGAAAGTTACCACATCCTGGAGTTTGCAAAGTACTGAATGTACTGGATATTCCAAGGGGAACCTACCAGAATACAAGAAATATCAACTACATTCACATATGGGATTTTTGTTGAGGAAAGAGTCAAGGGCTGACACCGCACCAGTCAGACACCAACAGAGGGAGATAAAGAGGAGGCAACCTGTCACTCATCCCTTCCCAAAGTAGCAGCCAGGTGCAACAGCAAGGCCTGTGAACAGGGAACCCTTCACTCACTCCCAGAAGGAGTGTCAGGAACAAAGGCAATCTCCTTCAGGGACAGAGAAATGAAAGACTGAGGATAGGGGAGAGACAAAACAATTAATATAGGCTGGGGCTGTATGTACAATGGGATAGATGCTGAACTACAAATAAAGAGAAAAAAAGGGGATACAGAAAGCAGAGTGAGCAAAATTAGGAAAAGAGGAAAGGGGCACGAAGCGGCTACAATTATTTAGCATTCTAGTGAGGGTTGACGATATTAGGAGAACTGAAAGAAAGAGCAGAACGCATGGCAGGTGCAGAGTTGTTTGTTATCAATGGAGAATTTGGGGTTGAACAGCTGTCTTTTAAATAAGAGGCAATTCCATTTCTGGCTTGGAGGAGGTGATGAAGGTAAGATCTTAGTAAAACCGAATGTGAAAGATGTCTGTTCCCAATGAGGCTGGAAAACTGAGTACAGAGCTGTGGGCAAGCAGTAAGAATTTGTACACAGGAGAGTGGAAGTTCAACATTAGCATTTGATCTCACCCTGAACATCTGTTACATAACATGATTTAGCAGTCTAAAATCATCCCTTATAAGTTTCTTTTAATAAAAATTAAGGTTATTTTAGCCTTACTCAGTTGAAGCAACAATGGAGGGAAAACATGTAAATGGTTTTGTCTGCCTAAGAGCAGTTTCCATGTTACCAATTTCTTCATGTAATTATGAATGCTGTCCCATTTCAATAAATACACAAGATTTTCAGGTAAGACTTGCGAGCAGACACTTAGTACTGTTAAATTAATCAATTATGGTCTTCTAGTCAGGTTAAGGTCTCTGTTTTCTGAGTCCAAATCCAAAATCTGAGCCTTTTAAATACACATCCTCACAATTAAATCTGCATCAGGGGTAGGTTAATTGAATCTTTCTGGAGTATTTCATTGACTATGCATGCTGATCATTACCAATTTATTCCCATTTTTTCCCTGTAAAAGGTAAGATACCTGGGAGGTGTCAACGTATGCCAAGATAATATGAGCACGCTAGCAGACCTATTAAGACAAAATAGCAGGGTGATGACAGGAAACTTTCCAAGTGCAGGGCATTTAACCCAGGAGGCTGGAAGACAGCCTATTAAAAGCTACTGAAAAAATGAAAGCCGTGAAAGTTATGGAACCAAGCTCTGCAGGCTTATTCAGCACACAGAATTAAAGCACTAAACCCAACAGAGGAAGAGAGAAAGAGACAGAGTGAGGGAGGGAGGGCAAATTATGTGCTAAGGGGAGCTATTCCCTTAGGGATTGTGAGCAAAAGTTCTCTTTGTGTAGGTGTAGCATCCCTGGAGTTGTTAGCAAATCCTTCTCTCAGCTGAGTAGCTTTTTTGCAACGCATTAGAAGAGACAGATTTTTTAGCATACATTAAGGATCAGCTGTTCAAACATACTTCTCGTTCTTTCCCTTTCAAGACTTTCCCAGTTCAAAATAGCCAATTCAAACCACCATGCTGCCCTCTTGAAAGGAATAAGAACCTCTTTAGCTCTGATCAGAGAAGGTCTTTGAATAATCCTGAAAAGATTTGATAAAAGTCGATTGCAGTTCTATTTGCACAGCGAGTGTTGTGTACTGCCAATCTGTGCCATGGAAAGAACTTGACTGGGGTCCTTCAGGAAATGACTTGACGAGATAAAGAAAAAAAAGCGTCTTCAGTCTTTTAGACTGAGATGTCATGCTTTCTGACGATATGAAAAGGCTTACAAAGTCCCTGCTTGCCTGCCACTCAAGTCTTTGGCATTTTTTATTTTCGGGAGATTGCTTAGACATTCTGAGATCTTGGCTTAAAAACATTTAGAAGGGGAAATGTATTTCAGAGTGAAAAACAACCCAGGAGAAAATAGGAAAATGCCTAAATATTAAATAAATAAATTATTTACACTTGTATAGCGCTTTTCATCCCCAAAGGAAGCCAAACTGCTTTACACACAGGGAAAGACCTCCTTTATCTACCACTGAAGGGCAGGACATGGCCGGCAGCAGTCCCACTACACTGCAGAGCATCAGAATATAAGAAAGCATACAAATGAATAGGGGCCATTTAATAGTTTAGTAGCTGCCATATCATCCAGTTGTTTCTCAAAATTTCTCAGAGTTGGCCTATAAGCCCCCTGGCTTCTTGTGTAGGAAGTGTTTCCTTTTCTCTACCCTACCATTTTGCTACCGAGCGTTAAATATTTCCAGTCTTAACCCTTTTTATACTCTTTAGAAACATACATGTTTTAAAATTTCCTCTCAATCACTTTGTTCTAGCCTGCACAGATTTTGGTCCTCTAGCTTGCCTATACATTATATGACAACTTCCTGAGACCGGTAATCATTTCTGCTGTTTGGACTTTGTCAAAATAAAAAATATCTGGTTTGTGGCAAGGAGAGCAAAACACAGTTTTGCTGAGGTCTTAATAGAGCAAAATGTAGTATTACCTTCCTGAGTTTATATTCCACACATGTTGCTCTGCACTCAAGTTTTTGCATTTTTATTGTTTTTACACATCATCTTGATGAGGATATAGAGAAATCTACATTATATAAAACTTTGAATCACCTATACAATCTGTGTACTACAAGTGTGAATCACTTTGCATTTCTCAATGCTAAATTTCATTTGCCATATGTCTGTCCAATCCATGACTACGATTAACTCTTTTTGCATTAACCTGTCTGATACTTCTGTTTGCCATTCCCCTTATTTTTCATACTTTGTAACCTGAAAACTGAGTTTTCTAACTTTATCAGAATCTAAATCTTTGATATAGATCAGGAAGATCATTGCACCAGGCCTAAAACAGATCCCTGAGGCACACCACTACTTACATCTGCCCAGTTAGAACTTTGTTCCCCTTTAAGATGATGTAGTGTTTCTTATTTGTCAATGAGTTTTCAATGCATATGCACACATTTGGATTCCTGATGCTTTAATTTGAGAATCAGCCCTTTTATGTTACTAAAGCCTTATGGAAGTCAAAATGTATTACTATCATTATCATTATTAATTGTTCAGATATTTCAAACATGTTTGTTAGAAAGAACATTCTATTCTTAATATTAATGTTAATTCCATGTTAGCTGTCTCTTAAAATGCCATTCAAGAAAGAATGACTGGTGTATAGATTCCTGGTTTATTTTTTCCCACTTCTATAATCTGTGGATACTGCTCTTATTCTTAAAGTGATTGAACTATCCTAGCAAAGGGATTTATGAATAACATTCCTTAAGTATAAATACCAGCAGGACCTGTTGATTTATTGATTTTTCACTTCTCTGACCTTTATAGAACCTCAGAGTCAGTTCTGTTAATATTTCCCAATACTGATGGAGATTTGTACTATTACAATGGACATTGTATTGATGTCCTCAATTGTAAAAGCCTGTATAAAATATTTATTTAGCATGTTTATTACATTTTCTATTATTGTTCTCCTATCACCTCAAATTATTTACTCCTGGTTTACAGTTCTTTTAGGACATGGGAAAAAAATCTTTGTATTATATTTTTGCCACTAATGCAATATTCTTTTCTGTCTCCCTATTTGGAGGTTCTAATACTTTTTTAAGATGTGCTATGAATCTGTGATGTTTTGCTTTATTCTTAATACCTCCATTTAACCAGATTATGAATATTTTTTTTAGGATTTGATCTTCATTTTCTAAGTGATGAATTTGTTTTGATCCTTTAACATGATGTTTTAGTATAACTATCATGTTGGGTTTATCATGTTGGTTCCCAGTTAACTGCCTGGATACTCAGCCTCACTCTTTTATCAGATGCAATTCTGAGATTATCAATCCAAATTCTAGACTCACATTGTAAACATTGAAAGTATGCAGTACCTTAAAAGATATCATATTATGAAGACAATTTCGCAGTGGCTGCATGACATTTATTATTTAATTTATATTGTTAAGAAACAATCGTTAAACTTTTCAACCATATGAATTTAAGGTTCTGTAATCCCTGATTTAATTGTGGAAAGTCAAAATCTCCCATTCATATAATGTCTCCTTTGCCACATTGTCAACAGGTACTTGTGCTTATCTCAACCTCATTGGTAGGTCTATGGTATACACTGATTGGTGGAGAAATGAGAAACTGAATTGGCTAGAGGAGATCCTTCAATCAATTAAACCCTAACTACCAATAAGCTAGATGAACTGAATGACCCCATCTCAATTGTAACGTTACTTATGTTTTTATAGAAGCAATCCCATCCTAGTTCTGCCAGGTTCAGCACTCCTCAGCTTCTGAGATCTGTCAAGATCAAGCTATACAGTGGTAATACTGATGTCAAGGGATGTAAAAATGTGTTACTCCTATGAAAACACAGCATTGTTGGAATGGTTTGAGTTCAAAATTTCTATCCCCTTTTAACCAGTTACAGTTCTATTTTTTTTCTGGTTCTGGTGTCTTAATCTGGTAATATGTCCTTAAATTATAAATTTATCTGCGTTAAGTACATTGTTTCACTGACCAGGTGTGTGCAATGTTGAACTTAGATGTCTCAGATGTGATTGATATCATACAATTCTTCTTTTCTTATACATCATTAATAAATAAACTATTGAGGGATGTTTAAACAGCTACAGGGAAACAAGAATTTGTTTCAGGATAAGATTTTGAAGGCATATTCTTTCAACTTGGTTACTCAGCAGTCATCTACCTAAATCTGGCTAATTCTAAACCCAAGGACCAAGTACAGAAAACACTTTAAGTTCTAATCAAGCAAATAGTTCAATTAAAATTGTTTAATAAGCTTAAGTAATTGAGAACTCTATTGGAATAAGAATCAGTAGAGGATCTGCAGGACTCAGAAAAGAAAGCAAATTTCTTATAAATAGAATTAAAGCTAAAAACAAATAATTTTTCCATCCCTAATCTATACAGTCCAAATTAAACTTGTAATTTGACATATGCACAGTTAACTCCGTAAATTGTAATGAGGTTAAATGCAATAAACAAACAGTATTCAATACTGAGAAACACACACTTTCATGATACTCTATTAAAAAATACAAATGTATCACTTGGGGCATTTGGGGTTGCTTAACCAGTGAACCAATGATCCTCACATCATCTATTCAAGTGAATTAGTAGCTAGGGACTGAAATACCCTAATTCCCTGGGATTGACAGGGATTGTCTAATCGGCATGGCAGGTTTTGTCCATTGTTTATTTTCCAGCTGCCTGACAACATCCTGTGAGCTATAATCGCCTGCCCTTGTGGAGAACAGATTTCCTGTGCCTGGTTGTGCTTTTGGAAGGCTTCAGTCTAGCAGAACTATCTACATCCTTCTTTTTGCAAAACTTTCTAAAACCTCAGCACCTTGAGCTCTGTGGTGACAGCTTGAGTTGGTCTGAAAAGTTATCCCTCATATCCTCAAGGACAGGTGTTGTCCATACCTTGTAAAACCATTAGTGCTCTTACAGGAACCCAGAGATCAACACTTCTGGTTTTGGAGAGCCAATTCCTTCTGCTCATTTGTCATTTGCTTAATTAGATGGAGTTTAAAAATGGATGGTTAAAAAGGTTTGTTTAAGTTAATGAGCTCTTGAGTAGATATTACATCTTGTAAATCCTGTGTAAAAGAGAATCTTCTATGGAAAAGCCATGCAGATCATATTAAAATTGATAAAAAAGAATATCACCTGTAATAAACATATATGATGATTTATATATATAAAGTCAAGGTAAATGGTAGTACCATGCAGTGAATTTCCAGTTAAAGTGTGGTATTTCATAGAGTAATAATGGTAAAGCATAATTGAATTTGTGGGAAACTAACAAAAAATGCTTTGTGCACACATGGTAATACCATGGGGAAACCATGAAGCTGTTGTGCAATTGTGCTTCTTTGTGTACTATTGTGTAATAGTAAATCTTGAAGCTCCTTAAAATGGCAATGGTGATAAATACATTCAGTATAAGAGAGAAAAAAGAAATGCTGCTTGAGTAATGGGTACTGTACAGTATATCCCAGCTATACTCTGTTTGGATCTACATTATAATGCTCAGCCTTGTCGCAAAACATTTCTCACTTTATCAAGTTAGATGCTTGGTAAGGGATCTGGGTGTGGAGAGATGGGGTTCATGCGCATTAATTAAAAAAAATGTTTGGAGACATCACACTGATTCCACGTGGGAATACATTGTCTAAAATTAGAATCCATCTCTTAATAGGTCTTCACAACTCTTTGTGCTTGTATTGCGATGTGGTCTGATCTAGATATGTCCCCAGTACTGTTGTTTTAAATCCTTCCCTTAGACTGATTTGGGTCATGATGGGGAAGTGTAGTTACAGGACTAGTTTGTATTATACAAGGCATGCTGTGCATATGTGATACTTTATTTTGTATGTTTCAGACTTAATTTCAGGATATCTGTCAGATGCCAATTCAAGCAGACATCTTTTTTTCAGAAAGGAAGACTGCTCACTTCAGTAAAACTGAAGTGTCACTAAGGTGCCATGACAATTCGAGCTTATCATTTTGTCTCGTGACAGTTGGTCCCTGTGTGAGTGTCACTGGTCTGATACAACCAATGAATCATTCTAACTGTTCTGATGGATTTTACTTCCTTTGGAAAATACCAAATCTACCGACAAACATCGCATAAGGGTTTAGCTTATCAAACATTATTTGCACATTTTTTATGAAATGCTTATTGCACTGGGCATGAATCTGTTTCCAAACAAATATCTCTCTCTAAATCTCCACCTTGGCAGCATGTGCTGAATGGCAAATCTTGTATGATGGGCCAGGGAATGTACATCTCAGAGCTGATTGAAAGGCAGCAAGCACAAGCAGTTAATTCACCATAGTGCTTTACTGTACCGGTGGGCAAAAAAGAAAGAAGCAGCTCTGTGCTCATTAACCTCCAGTATGCACTCTGCAGCAATATGTTTTGATCTTAACACAAGCTTTTTATTCATGGATTTGCCAAATTAAAGTCTTTAGCAGTCAATACCAAAACAAAAGAGAGAAATATGCAGAGATCGTACATCAGGATGAGTCTTCACAGTAAAGATCATTTACCTTGACTCTGTTGTCCTGCTTGCATTTTGGCATGCCATTTTATTGATACATGATACTGATTCAGGGCTACAACTTGGAATGATTTATTAAAAAATGCAACAGTGTCTATCTTTAAACGTGCATATTGAGGACTGTCGCAGCAAAAATATGAAACAGTAATCTTGCCACACACTGTCTTTTGTCTTTTTGTACAGTATGTTTTAACTGTGATTGAGGCGGTGCCAACAGAGAAGAGACATCTTTTTGTGCTTGAAGTGTACTTCTCCAGATACCGTACGGTATGTACTCACATAGACAAAGAAACATGTGCACTGCACCCAGGACACACCCAGGACACAACAGTTTGCAAGAAATGACAGGTTACATGAATTATAAGTTGGTGTACCATTAGTGTCTTTAGAACAGACTGATCCTTATCAGCTTGTGAAAAAAGCTTTTATTGAGGCAACTCTCAATCCAGCCCTAATCAGCAGAAACCAATATCTTGAAAAAATGGGAAAGGTTAGGAACCACTTACCAGGAGAGACGGGGGGCTGAGTGTGTGAAACAAATGATCAAGCCATTTTGACCAGTAGTAATTTATATTGCTCTGTTCTCCATCAGATTTGTTGATGTCTGATATGACAGATGTTTCGGAAAGTGGTGAATTAAAACACAATGCATGATCTACAGCATCTACAGTATCTTCAGTAGGAGTCCAGGACTTGGAAAATGGATGCTTGCGCGTGGATGTTCCATGGTTGTGTCAACAGGCAACAGCCTGAAGTGACAGAGCCTGAGGACTCTCTCTATGGAGGTAAGGTGTGATGAACGTAACGTAATAGCCAGCATAGAAGGGAGACCTTGTTTAAGATTTTTTACAAAGGAGATCAGGGTGGCATGGTGGTTAGCATTGCTGCCCTGACTTCAGTTCCTGGGGTGCAATCTACATGAAGTTTATATGTTCTACTCACGTTCGCATACTGTAGCTTTTCTCCAAGTGCTCTGGTTTCCTCCCACAGTCTAAAGATATACCGGTGGGTTAATTGGCTTCTGTGAAAAGTGGCCCTGGTGTGAGCTGGGAAAACTGTCTGTGTGTTTGCCCTGCGATGGGCTGGCGTCCCGCCCATGGTGTATCCCACCTTGCACCAGTTGCTTGGTAGTTAATGTTCTTTTGCCCAAGTGACCTTAAATTTGGTGAATAACTTAGAAAATGGATGAATGGACAAAGGACATCTCTTAGAGCTTCTACAGTAATTCCTTACACAATAACAAAGAAAAGAACCATGACAAAAGGCTACTTCATATTTTTTGTCTAGATTAATTTAGATGTACAAAATTACCTTAATGATCCAAACAATTTGTTGAGTGGCTTCTGCGTTCATGCAATTACAGTGGTTGACATTAAGTTGAATTTTTTGGAAGTCGAATCAAACCTAAAGAGGTTTCTCAATATATAGTCTTGCATTGTTTGTAATAGTGTAATAGGATCCTAGACATTAACCAACTGTTTAAGAGAGTGATTTAGTCCTTGACAGGATCCATGTTTTGCAGGATGCAGGTTCCCTATTTGCCTTTTCAAAAAGAGTATTGTTCCCAGTTTCAGGTAGTATTATATAATTATTTTCTTTGTCAGTAGAAGACAGAGCTCTAGAACTCACAGATTTGGAAATATATGTACATAGACATAATTGTGTATTACATACTGTATTTGTATAACAATGTGTGACAAATAGTTATGTGTCTTAAGGTTGCTACCTGGATATAATTGTATTACCAAAAAGTGTTGCAGAAACTGTAACTGAAATTGTATTTCCCGACAACAGGGGGTGTAATTATTATTAATCTTTATAATTTCTTTGTATTTCATGGTGGTTTCAGGACCTAATAATGGATATTGATTTTATATGTGTAATTTAATAATTATGACAACCCTAGTCCATTACAATATGCATTACTGTTATTCATAGTAACTGAGTAACTAAAACACTATAAACTTAAAAGGTAATTCTTGTAATCTGTAATGTAACGTTTCTTTATTAGCCCTATACAATTTCTTGCATTAGGAATTCATCTTTTCACATATCCCAGCTTTTCACAGACACACAGACAGGGAGAGAAACTTGGGGTCAGAGCACAGGGTCTGCCATTGTACAGCACCCCTGGAGCAGTTAGGGTTAATGGCCTTGCTCAGAGTAGGAATCCTCTGCCAGCTGCAGGGTTTGAACCTGCAACCTTCCAGTCACAGGCGCAGATCCTTAGCCACAGAGCCTAGCTCTATCTCATTGGCCATTCTTTAACTTAGAAATGAAACATTGGTAATTGAGTAGAACATGCCTTACAACAATTTAAGTCAATGACAATCCCAGTGGGCATACAGGGGCATTGTTGGTTTGAAGCACTGGAGACCTGTCACGGTTGTCATCCCTCCTCTAGAGGGCGCTCCTGCCTTTCCCGTATTGTTCTTAGTTTTATTAGTGTCAGCTGTGTTTCATTCCCTTTCCTTTATTTAAGCCTGGTGTCTTCCTAGTTCTAGGCTCAGCTTTGGAAGTTGGATGCCCGGAAGCCCACCTACCACCGGGCTCAGGAGTGGCCCGAGGGCACAGGCTTCATCACTGCGTCCTGACCTCTGACTCCGGGGCTCGGAGCACCTTGCCCCGTTATGGTTTTGACCTTTCGTGTTCCTGGTCCCAGTTCCCTGTTCCTGTTTTTAATCATCTACATCTTGGATGGATCTCCCGGCATCTGGATATTGGACTGTGCCCTTACTACCCCTTTGGACTTTCTTTGGACTCATTCGCCTGCGGTCCCCCCATGCACCGGATCACCTCAGTCACTGCCTCCTGTCTGTCATCCCGAACTTACCTCGCTGTGCCTTCCCTGAGGCTGTTCTCCAGACACTTCCAGATTCTAACATCACGCATAGGGTCTTTAACATTTCACGGGAGTCTGACCTGGCTCCCGTGACAGGATCTTGGGTTCAATTCAGGACCTGGGATGTTATCTGTGCAGAGTTTTTATGTTCAACCCGTGTGTGTAGTTTTCCTCTGGGTGCTCTGGATTCCTCCTACAGTTTAAACTCTGGAAGCTTAATTGACTTCTGGGCCCTGGTATGAGTGTGTGCATGTCAGTGCTTCTTCTGTGTGGGCCCTGTGATGGACTGGCATCCCATCCAGGGTGTATCCTGGCTTGTGCCCTTAGCTTGCTGGAGCTCTGCCTCCCCCCCCCACAATCCGTGAATTGGCTAAAGTTGTTAGAAAATGGATAGAATGAAAATCTCAATACCGTGGATAAGTAAGCAGGCATTGTCTACCCTTCCACAGCGGTGTTGTTACTGAAGCTGTGCATGTACAGTATACTGTATGTCCTCTCCTTCTCTACAGTCATGTGCCTTTCCTGTGCTGATCTCCATGCACAGATGGGAGGTGGGAGTATTGAGATGTGTGGTTAGTGAGCTGGGCTGCACAGAGAGCCTTCTCCGGTTACAATGTAGAGAGAAAGTGCGACATGACATGAAGATAATTAAAAAACAAAACCTATATATAGCAGAAATAAATCATATCTGGAGGCTAGGTGATTATTTATGTGTATGTAATTTAGAATATTAGCATCCCACTTAAAGTCTGATCTGAGAAAAACAATACAGTATATATATTTTCACAAAACATCTATGCTTACAGTTCCTTGCCAAAAATAAGACATACAGTACTCCCCGACTTTGTATTTTACTGAAGGTTTCTGTATACTTCATTAACCAGACAAATGTTGAGTTTGACATTAAAGAGGGAAAGATATGAATCACATGAACCAAGAGGTGTGTGGTGCCAAAACAGGATTCATATGGAAGCAGCAAGATAATGAATGTTACAGTATGGTTTCCACTAGGACACAGGTCAAAACACACAGGGAACTTCCACAGCAGCTGACACCTGTTCCTCTAGGCTTATTTGTTTTAATACGCCTCAATGAACATTAATACACCTCATAAGGTTGAAATGTGTCCGTAGTAGCCACAACGTCTGTTGATCGATACTGTTGTTAATATCTGAGGCAAAGACAAGAAGCCCAATATCAAGCAAAGCTCTTGGTATTTTCTGCTAAAAATGCAACTGTTTTTAATTTTACCTGTTGTTTCTGTCATTTTTCTTAAACTATTGTGATTTCAAGGTTCTGTATTGTTGCAAGTTCTTCTGTAATGCCTGTTGAAACTGTTTTTTTTTACTTTCATGGTTAAGTGAAGTGTTATTCATGTCTTTAAGGCAAAAAAAAGAAAGTCATTAGGTTTTCAGATTTGTAGTACACAGCAGCCAAGAACAACCAACACCAAAGTGACCTGATTTCAAATCACCCCTCAGAAATCTCAGCTGTCAGTTGAGTGGATGTGGTTTCAATTGTACCAACCCCACATAGTTTAGGGCAGCTCTGTGAATAATGATCTTGTGATAATAATGCCCTTTCTCCATGACCCTATAAAATCTGAAGGAACACCGCATCTAAGGCCGGAATAGGGGACTGCTGCTGTGTACTATTTATACACAGAAAACGGTATAGGTGTATAGGTGTGAGTTACATGACTGAAATAAGTGAAAAAATATTTTTAGTATTTAAATAGTGCATTGACTGACATCCAGAGATCTGAAGAGGAGGCTTTTAAGCATGGATTCATGTGGTTAATGTGCTTTGAGATTTTAACGCTGTGTTACTAATGTTTCACATCACCTACTGTGAAACCTTGTTTAATCTATGGGAACCATGGATCAGAACACTGACATGACATGTTAATGTTCAGAGTTTTGAAAGACAAATTGTGCTTAATTGCTTTTTCTGTAACTCATCTAGCATGTATGCATACTGATGTAAAAAAAGCAATATTTGTAAAGATGGGCACCTAAGTAGTTTAACCATTCGAAGTTCCTATTTGCACATTCGGTTGGTAACTAAATTTTCAGTTTTATCGGTCATGAGATAGTGAAATGTAAACCACATTCAAAACTACAAAGAAAAGGGTGAGAATCTAAACAAAAACCACAGCAGAGATCCATAGAGTGTCAAACAAAATCTCAAATAAACAGTAAAATGTCAAAGAACCAGGCAATTAACTGCAAGGAGCAAAAAAACAAAACAAAATCATAGTCTTGGAAGTTTAACCTTCAGATTTGAGCATCATTTTAAACAGTCTTATATAGTAAAATCAGGAATGTACAGGAAGAGGCAGTTATGATAGGATATTTAAATTGTCCTCAAAGAGAGAAAGAAAAACCTCATATACCATATGATATTGTGAGCTCGTAGAAAAAGACATTTCATTGCCAGCAACTACTGCTGCATGCCGTATTGTTGTGCATTTCATAAATAAACTTTGATTTGATTTGGTTTTTTGATTTGATGATATGTAGTGAAAAAAATGTCCCACATAGTAAAGATCAGAATTCACTAAAGGGAGTGCCTATGTTGATCTAGTACTAGAGTGTCTAACAGTTTCAGTGGCATTCACTTTTAATTTGAATGTACTTTAATACCATACTGTACATACCATACAGATACAGAAACTCTAGACACAACCATAATATTATTTGTAGTGTTAATAACACTGTTATGCATTAGCATTATTGGTGTTTATTTTGGAACATACCTGTACAGCACCTGCTTTTACAATTAGCAATCATTGCAGTCTTTAGTAGATGCCAGTTTAGCAAACCTTTTTCAATATCCCTTGAACAGGAATTTATTTTTAACATTATTAATCTTAATGAATTAAAATATCATAGTTGTGATTATTGAATGCTATAGAAATCTCATTGCTTTTGAAAATCACATTAAATGGATATCTCATTCTATGACTCATAAAAAAGTGCAACAATATACTCCTGCTTACATTACACAATTTGGTGCTACACACAGCCTCTATTTTAACATTGTATCACTGTACAAATCACTTTTTGCTACAACAAAGGTGATTCTCTTCGTAGACTCATGAAAGATTTTGCACATTAGGGATTTTTTTTTATCATTGAACATTTATTTTAAATGTCAGCAAAACATTTTGACTGCTTCAGGTGTTACAAAAGCAAAGAATACAGTATTAGGAAAGTAATTGTAAGCTACAAACCTTGCAGTGATTGAAAGGACTGACATTTGCATTGCCTTTAACTTATCTGTGCTGTGTCTAATGTTTAACATTTAAATTGGCTAATTATCATACACATGCAACAGTGTTCATTTTTAACAATTCAGCAGTCTTAATTGTGAGTAATGTGAGTGAATTTTAGGCTTCTGGGATGAGTTATAAGCCTTTACATGTAACATTAAGGGAATTTAATTTTTTATATTCCAAACAGTTTTAGAAAAATGATTTACCTTTGTAAATGGAGGGATGTGTTTAATCCCTGAGCCTAATAACTTGCATTTCAGTTTTGTAGTTCACAGCTGCTATACCTACTGTATAGAGGTAAGCATCACTTGTAAACTCTGCTTGAGGAGCTGATAATGCTACTGTAACATAAAGTCTGTTTTTTAACTGGGAAACAAATGTTAATACATAGGCTAAAGGTGTGTTGTGTGACTTAAATAAACAATGAAAATGCAGAAGGCTATTACTTTGTTGGGTATCAATTATACTGTATACAAACAGCAAACTTCTACAACTAATGCTATTGCTCTTTGGCAACAGCTACTACAAATCAAATGTCAGTTTTTCATTTCTACAAAGAATTTTCAATGTTTCTGCCTGACCTATTCAGTTTTATTTTTCTTTTCTTCAATGGTATAGTTACAAAGCCCTCCTTACCATATTTTCAGATACTTTCCTATGTAAAATAAAATCTCAAATGTTTGAAGAGAAAAAAGATACTTGCAAATACCAAACGAGTAATTTGTTAGTTTAATTAAGGGTGAACTATCCAAGTAAGTATAGGCCAATAAAACCTCTATTACACATACTGTTATGAAAACAATAATTAGAACTAAATTAGATGTTAATCTATAAAGCAGTAGGACTTTAGGGAATATTCAAAATAGATTAAGAAAAGGTGGGATTATTGGAGTACTTTAAATAAGATACAGCAATCATGGATATAGATCATGTGCAACATTATTTTTAGACTTTCAGGAGGCTTTAGAAATGTTGTTCATAAAATATTCATTCTGAAACTGCAGATGGTGGGTATCCAAGGTAATGTGTGTTTTTGGAGTGACAACTATTTCTTGGATAGAAAACAGGGAGTGTAGATAAGGTGTGTATAACTCCTAATTAGTGGAGTACCTCAAAGGTCTATATTAGAAACACTGATCTTCTGTATCAGCAATCTAATTTCTCTTATAGTTCTTAAATTAGACAACTGAAACAAACTTGAAAATTGCTTGAGTATCATTTGAATCCAAGAGATATAGCAAGCCCTCAGAAGCTCCAAAGAAAATTTAAAAAGGCTGAGTTCAAGTTCAAGAGTGGGTTAACAGCAGGTACAGTAGATGACTTTTAAGTCAGACAAATGCAGTGTTGCAGGGGGTACAATATAAAGTATAAGTATAAATATAAAATGAGAAAAAACTTTAAGGTATTTAAAATATTTTTGTTTACACATCATTTTTATCTTCTAGATAATGTGTAGAAGACAGAAAAAAACAAACAGAATACTGGACTACTGTGTATAGGTACAGATGCAGCCACTCAGAAGGCTTGAGTTGTAATTCACTGTACCGAGACAATTGCCATGGTATGACAAAACGTACCGCCCAACACCTTTTCTGTTTTTTCAAGTAATCTGAATAAGAAGATAATTTTATTTTAAATTTAGATTGTAAGTAAAATATCATACATAGTGTCTTTAAAAGCATACTGTATTTAAAAGCAAAGAAGTTAAAAAAACAAAATACGTTAGTAGTTACTTGAATGATCTACTGATACAGGTGCATACTTTAAGTTGTGTAGCTGATATTATACAAGTCTGCACCATCTAAATGTTTTTTTTTTAAGGAAACCGCACTTCCTTCACAACAACGCCACAATAATTACAAAAATGTTTTTGGTTTATAATATGTTGTTTTATAGTGTGTTTCTCAGTAATTCCATTCAGGTTTTGACTATGGGTCTCTTATTCATATTGCTTCATTTTGAAACATGTCACTTTGGTTTCACTTACAGTACTAAGCAATTATAACATCGGTAATTTTAATTATTTGTTGTTATATATAGTATATTTATATACATGTAATTTCTACTGTATAATGCTTCTTTGTACTCTAATGGAAAATACAGCACCTGGAGTTTCTATTTAGTTCATCCAAATAGAAATGGTGGTTCAGTGGCCGAATTCTCACTTTGCACACAGAAAGGTCTGAGTTTGATTCCAGTCAACATGTAAGTTGTACTTACTGTACAACAAATACACCACCTGATTTTCATTTGGAGATAACTGATATGATAAATACATATCAGTTACACTATACTAAGCTACAGTGCCTTGCGAAAGTATTCGGCCCCCTTGAACTTTTCAACCTTTTGCCACATTTCAGGCTTCAAACATAAAGATATAAATTTTTTATTTTATGTGAAGAATCACCAACAAGTGGGACACAATTGTGAAGTGGAACGAAATCTATTGGATTTTTGAAACTTTTTTAACTAATAAGAAAATGAAAAGTGGGGCGTGCAAAATTATTCGGCCCCCTTGCGTTAATACTTTGTAGAGCCACCTTTTGCTGCGATTACAGCTGCAAGTCGCTTGGGGTATGTCTCTATCAGTTTTGCACATCGAGAGACTGAAATTCTTGCCCATTCTTCCTTGCAAAACAGCTCTAGCTCAGTGAGGTTGGATGGAGAGCGTTTGTGAACAGCAGTTTTCAGCTCTTTCCACAGATTCTCGATTGGATTCAGGTCTGGACTTTGACTTGGCCATTCAAACACCTGGATACGTTTATTTGTGAACCATTCCTTTGTAGATTTTGCTGTATGTTTGGGATCATTGTCTTGTTGGAAGATAAATCTCCGTCCCAGTTTCAGGTCTTTTGCAGACTCCAACAGGTTTTCATCCAGAATGGTCCTGTATTTGGCTGCATCCATCTTCCCCTCAATTTTAACCATCTTCCCTGTCCCTGCTGAAGAAAAGCAGGCCCAAACCATGATGCTGCCACCACCATGTTTGACAGTGGGGATGGTGTGTTGAGGGTGATGAGCTGTGTTGCTTTTACGCCAAACATATCGTTTTGCATTGTGGCCAAAAAGTTCGATTTTGGTTTCATCTGACCAGAGCACCTTCTTCCACATGTTTGGGGTGTCTCCCAGGTGGCTTGTGGCAAACTTTAGACGAGACTTTTTATGGATATCTTTGAGAAATGGCTTTCTTCTTGCCACTCTTCCATGAAGGCCAGATTTGTGCAGTGTAAGACTGATTGTTGTCCTATGGACAGACTCTCCCAGCTCAGCTGTAGTTCTCTGCAGTTCATCCAGAGTGATCATGGGCCTCTTGGCTGCATCTCTGATCAGTCTTCTCCTTGTCTGAGCTGAAAGTTTAGAGGGACGGCCAGGTCTTGGTAGATTTGCAGTGGTCTGATACTCCTTCCATTTCAAGATGATCGCTTGCACAGTGCTCCTTGGGATGTTTGAAGCTTGGGAAATCTTTTTGTATCCAAATCCGGCTTTAAACTTCTCCACAACAGTATTACGGACCTGCCTGGTGTGTTCCTTGGTCTTCATGATGCTCTCTGCGCTTTCAACAGAACCTTGAGACTATCACAGAGCAGGTGCATTTATACAGAGACTTGATTACACACAGGTGGATTCTATTTATCACCATCAGTCATTTAGGACAACATTGGATCATTCAGAGATCCTCGCTGAACTTCTGGAGTGAGTTTGCTGCACTGAAAGTAAAGGGGCCGAATAATTTTGCACGCCCCACTTTTCATTTTTTTATTAGTTAAAAAAGTTTCAAAAATCCAATAGATTTCGTTCCACTTCACAATTGTGTCCCACTTGTTGGTGATTCTTCACATAAAATAAAAAATGTATATCTTTATGTTTGAAGCCTGAAATGTGGCAAAAGGTTGAAAAGTTCAAGGGGGCCGAATACTTTCGCAAGGCACTGTAGGTGCTAGAAATATTTCATTACAAATATTGATATTACAATTTTTAGGAACAGTAGCAATTGTGTTTGTACTGTATGTGAAATACTTCTGGAAAATAATCACAACAACAAAGGTTAAAGGTACTTACAAACATGTGCTTTTTGAAGCCTGACCTATACAAGAGCAGTTTCAAAAATTCTACATACAGTAGGCATTTATGAAGTCTATCTAAATCCCGAGTGGGAGAAAACACATTTTTTTGTTTTTTTTTTCCTTGTGCTGTAGACACTACAGTATATAGTCTAAATAAATACAAATGTGCATCCCATTTATTACAAACCCCCCAATATCAACAAAGTAGATGCATATTTTTAATGTGAAAATGCTAAGGCCAAACCTTTGTAGTGATACTGTAAACCCCAACAACTGCATCATGGTTCAATACACATGTACAGCATGACTCACAATATTAGGCTATAAACAGTAGAATCTTCCCATAGTATTAACAGTTACAACAGATACATAATTTTAAAACAGATCTAAATTATTTTAAAACAGAAGTTATTAACCCTATTTCACACCCACTTGTGAGATCATGGTGTGCCTAGCTGGTGTTGTGTTTTCATTACTGAAGGTGTGAAGATTCAATGAGGACCAGAAGAGTATTTCACAAAGTGATACTTCTCAACTGAATAACTTTAGTAAATATATTGACAAAAGTCTGGATTTTCGGTTTCACAAAGCAATATCAAATTGTATCCAGTTAAACTTGCTCCTGGGAATTTGCTCAATGAAGTTGCCCCCCTACACACAGCACAAACAATGAAACCTCCTGCATTCGTTCATGCTCCATCTGTGCCAGTTTGTGCCATTAAATATACTGTTTGTGAAGCTTTCGTTCCTGAGCTTATGTGAACAGTAAAATTAAATATATCACCAAAAACCACAAGAATTGCCTTTTAGCTTTAAAAAGGGAACATTAGCAATAATTACATTTTCTTAAAAAAGGCTTTAACTAGCACCTCATATTACTTTGTAGCTGTGCCAATATTTTTTTTAAACTGAAGATATAATCGAAGTAGTTTCTCATTGTATCCCTTTTAAATTACTAGGCAATTCAAAGAACATTTAAAGTTTCAACTCATCTTTTGGTTAGAATGTCTTTCAGATGAAAAAGGCTAGAATGAGCAACTTGAAAAAGCATTGTTAGGAGGCCATGACCAGTAAGGGCCAATGGGAAATTTGGCCAGGACACCGGGTTATACCCCTCTTTTCTTTTCAAGAAGCACCCTGGGATTTTTAATGACCACAGAGAGTCAGGACCTCAGTTTTACATCTCACCCAAAGGACAGCACCTGTTTACAGTATAGTGTCCCCATCACTATACTGGGGCATTAGGACCCACACAGACTGCAGGGTGAGCACCCCCTGCTGGCCCCACTAACACCTTTTCCAGCAGCAACCTTAGTTTTTCCCAGGAGGTCTCCCATCCAGGTACTGACCAGGCTCACATATGCTTAGCTTCAGTGGGTTACCAGTTGTGAGCTGCAGGGGGATATGGCTGCTGGCTTGCTGTGTTATTTTATGCAAAGCAAATATGTAAAAATTGAAAAGTACCAGGAAGTAGGATTATATGTTTTGTTACAGGCACTATGTACTAACTTGACCTACTGTAAGTAGTTAATAACAAATCTCTAAAATAACACATCACACATACGCACCAGTGAAATTTGAAAATTTTTATATGTGTTAAGTAAACACATTTTGAAGACAATATCTTCCACATTGTATTTGAATTGGAACATTTTTTCAATTATACATCCACCAATCCTTCCATTTTCTAACAGCTTTTTTGAATTCCGGGTTTCTTGAGAGCCGAGGCCTATCCTGACAAGCAACGGGTGCAAGGCAGGGTACACCTTGGACAAGTCCATCGCAGGGCACAGACACAAACACAAACAAGCACACACTCACACCAGGTCCAATTTTCCCAGAAGCCTAGTGTAACGCTTACGGCCGACAGGCGCTGTGTAAGAGCCGGCGTACCAGAGCGGGTGACGTCACCGCCCTTCCCTGTGATAGCAGGACCACAGCTACTGGGCTGTGGAGAGATCTCTCTTTGGCTCACGGGGCTAGGTCGCTGCAGAGAGACGCGGAAGTCCCGGGTTTGAGCCCCGGACGGTGCAGGGGCCGACCTAATGTGGCAAGGGCGCCCGCAGAGCCCCGTTGCGTTACATTGGTGTCAGAAGCGGGGCGGGATAGCCCTTCGCCGGGGACGGCGATTTAAGCGGGGGAGAGTGTAACGCTTACGGCCGACAGGCGCTGTGTAAGAGCCGGCGTACCAGAGCGGGTGACGTCACCGCCCTTCCCTGTGATAGCAGGACCACAGCTACTGGGCTGTGGAGAGATCTCTCTTTGGCTCACGGGGCTAGGTCGCTGCAGAGAGACGCGGAAGTCCCGGGTTCGAGCCCCGGACGGTGCAGGGGCCGACCTAATGCGGCAAGGGCGCCCGCAGAGCCCCGTTGCGTTACACTATTAACAAACTGCAATGTTTTTGGACTGTGGGAGGAAAGCCAGTCAAACATGAGGAAAACGTGCAAACTCCATACAGATAGCACCTCAGGAATTGAACTTAAGGACAGTTCTGTTAAGTCCCACCACCCCACTACAAGCAGCACACACAATGACACCCACTACATTTCATTCTGAAGATACAGTATAATGTCTTCTTTTTTGGGGTATAATCTCACTCTTTGAGCCATGTCATTATTATATGAAAGCTATATTAAAATTATGATGACTCATCTTTAAATTGAATATATTGATGAGCCCATGATTTTATAAATAAAAATAAAAAACATTTTAATGTTGCGGTGAATACTTAAAAAAATTATATGCTTCAATTTTTTGGAAACATCAAAATTGTTACACAAGAAAGTGGACCTAGACATAATTTGTTACAGTTATGAATTTTAACTCAAATAATTTATCCTATGTCCTAATTAAGAGAAAAAGTGTATTTTTTTATTTTTTTCTTGTAGCACTTGGAGTCATGGCTTCTGTAATTCACTCCTTGTATTATCTTGCAAATATGTTCATCTCTTCGACACTGCTCCCTTTGTACTGTAATTAGCCAATTGTTAAAAATTAAGGAATTTAGCATTATTAAGGAAACATGAAATAGAAAGATGAAGGTGGTATTGAGCTGGCAGCTTGGTACAGTACATTATCTCCTGTCACAGCCTAAGGAACAGTGAGCTTGTCTCTCAATGGTTTACAGGTACTGTATGTGCTGTATGTTACACAGTAGGTAAATGTCCTATGATGTGTTTGTCCTGTAAATGTCTATAAATATTGTGTTGATTGTATTTGCTTTGACAACACTGTAATTCATCTGTCAAGCCAATAAAGCTTGATGTATTAAATTGTTGAAAACATATCATAGTGTGAAGCACTTGAAGGGCTGAACCAGTTGCTGGCCACACTCTGGATAGTTAATGCCTCCAAATTGCTTTCTCAAGTCTGTCCGGAGGGTTGGGGATGGTGCTGAAGTTACAGACTCCTGTCCCTCATCCTTAATTTAACTAGTAGCCATTATGGTCTTAAGAAATTTTGAATGTAAAATTAATATTTAACATACTGTGATATTCACAATAGAAACTTCAATATAGTATGCATATTATTTAATAGATTTTATTATTGGAAAATTAGTTGATTTAAGATTTTAATTATAAAAATAAATTAGTCATAGTGGCTTTAAAAACATATATTTAAACGTAAATTAACACACACTGTAAAAAGAAAGAGGCCAAATTAGAACAAAACCTTTAAACAGCCATTTGAATGAATTTGTCAGGTACTGTAGTTGACCTCATGGTAAAGTGCATTACCAATCAGGAGACGGAGACACAGCAAGTAAGTAAGGGTCAATGATGGTATTGAGAACATGTATTGGGGACATGTCAGATATAAACTGAAAAGAACATTTTTTAAATTAAATTTCCTCTCTATAGCTGGCCTGGGGGTTATTTTATTGATAATTAGTTTCATTTTCCATTAAAGTTCAAAGTCTCATCACAAATTAAATAAAAATAGTTGCAAACTGCTTCAACCATTTGCTACAAACTGTTTTACGACTTAAAAAGCTTTTGGGTTGTTCTTCTTCTGATAAAAAGGAGAGTGCAAATAAAAAAAAATAATATATTAATATCAATATCATTAATGACTATCAGAGACATTATTTTACTTTCATTGTTTTTATTTTCAGCAATCAAAATTTCAATTTAGTTACATGATTCCATACTAAGCAGAAGTACAGTAATAAAACATAAATGAATCAATTGTTTCACTAACATCTAATACACCACAAGTGCCACCTATCAATCTTCTTCAACCGGTGAGTTCTGTGTGCCAAATAATATTGTGGAATATTGTGCATCAGTAAGTGAAATTAAGAGATCTTTCCACTTTCTAATTGCGTTATCCAATAAAGGGTTCTGGGGTAGTTGAAGCCTATCCCAGGAAGGCAGGATACACCCTGGAGGGAACACCAGTCAATTGCAGGGCACACATAGACACAAACACACACACTTTCACTAAGGCCAGTTTTCTTAGGAGACATTGTAGGAGGAAACCAGAGCAACCAGAGGACACTCAATCCAACATAGGGAGAACATAGAAAACTCCACACAGATAATTCGGAGTTGGAATTGAAACCCAGGGCTGAAAGGCAGCAATACTAACCACTGCACCACTGTATCACCAGAAATAAGAGAAATTATTTTAAAATCATACAATGATTAATTGTGCCTGTGAGTTTCCAGTACTCTCCATAAGAACTGGTTCTGTCCTATGTTCTTAGGTACTGTGTGGCCACAATGGGATTACAATGTTGATACAATGGTCTAAAACATGCTTATCAATGTTGTCTTCATCTGTTTAGTGCTGGTACAAAGGCTTTAGTGAAGACCATAGGTGGTGAAGAATTGGCAATTTCAAGGAGGGTAGGGGCATAAAGAATTTATTAAAAGTGCAATTTGCAATTATTTTAAAAAAGTAAAAGAAATGAAAATGTGAATGGCAAATTTTTTTATGCTTGATGTTCTCTGAAGATGTGGATATGTTATTGTAACATTTTTAAACATTGTTTATTTGAGTATGTACAGTATTTATTGTTTAACATAGCTTTTCTGCTTCATCTTGTGATCAAACCAAAGAAACAGAAAAAAGGGTCTTTTATAGGTTTTAAAGGACAGGTCATGTATCTTTAATGCAAGTTGGTCATCACATACAGTATAAAGGCCGACTTTCAAAAACCATGACTGAACTCTCTTTTAAAAGCCCCAGTAGTCCTCACATCTTGGGGGACCACTTTTAAGCATATTTATCACTGATCACCTGAAATGAATGCCCCTTAGTGCTCCTCTGTGTCTTCTGAATATTTCTAACTTACTTTCCAACTTCTCCTCAGTTAATTTAATAAAATGAATATTCATTTGTTTTTCCATGACAATATGAAAACATTTCTCAAATTTGATGGTGTTTAAATTATTATTAAATAACCATTCACAGCTAAGTCAGACAGTAATCAATAAAGGCTCACACAGGAATATGAATCAAACTAAATGGCTAAATAACCTGGCATTAAAAACAAATAACTGTCCTTGGAATTAATGGCCAAAGTGAAAAAAAAACATTTCATGTTCTGGGAAAGGTTTGATTAAGCACCTAGATATATTAAAAGGAGAACAAATCCAGCTGTCCAGGAGAAAGTAGTTAGCAGGCTTTCTAGTTTTTTTTTTAAAGACGAAAGTGGAGTCTTTGGAGTTTTGGAAGGTTAGGGTTTGTACATCACCACGCATTATTAAGTGAGGTTAACTAGCATAACTTTGATTTTTCATCCATCCATTTTCTAACTGCTCTCTTAGACTTTCACTCTAAAGACAAAAGCATTAATTTCCAAGGTGCTTCTGTTTAGGTAATGGTATGATGTGTTTATCTGTCATTGTTGGAAAATGGGTTCCCCCAGACCTGCTTGTGTTAATACAGAACCAGGGAGGCTTGCTTGCTCTCATATACTGTATATGGGGTCCCAAGGATTCCAAAGTTAAATGTTTTCCATATTTAAATATATTCTCAATAAAATCAAATTAATATTCTGCATTATTTGTAGCCATAAATGAGTGTGATCTCTTTTTCTGACATGCATTTCAAAGCACTTATAAAATATGTTGCAGCTTATACAATCAGCATTAACAACCTGCTGTGCAAAATGTTTTTTTTTCCTTCCCACACACAACAGTTTAATAAAAAAATACACTTGTATCTCTGCATTTGATTCACTTACTTCTAACTCTATCAGTAATTAAACAAATATAAAATATAGGAACAGATAGTTCAGGGCATATTTGTTGAAAGCATCTTAAATAAACTTAGCTAAATTAGGTTGTTAATAATACGTTAGATTTATACTTTGAATTAGTGCAGCTTTCGTCTCAAAGCTCTGAAAATTTCCGTAGGTTAGGAGTTCCCAGTTCTGGTCCTCAGTTACACAGCTCATCCCTTAAATGACTTATGTTAAAATTAAGAGAAAAAAGGATTCCAGTTGGTACAAGCAAGTAACTTTTTAGTTCAGTTAATACCTCAGTTAGACAGAAAAGCAGCAGGTCTGTGGACCTCCAGGACCAGGACCGGGAACCCCTGCCCTAAAGCATTCAATTTTGGTTGCCTCTGCCCTTTCAATTTGGAAGTTTGGAATCTAATCTAATTTATGTTGTTAATCAACACAGCTCAATGCTACAGGTTTTGTACCAGCATTTTGTAGCCTGATCGTGTCAGATCTCAAACACTAAGCAATGCTGGACTTGTAAACGAGACCCAGGTTGTAAATTGTGTTAGTGGCTCTCTTTACTTCCAAAACATTGCCCAAGTATGGTGACTGGAGATACTGCTGTAGTAGATGCCGTTCTTCAGGTGGCTGGTGCTCATTGGTGGTGGTGGAGGGGAGTCCCCATTACCTGTAAAGTGCTTAAATGGAGTGTCCTGAAAAGCGCTATATTGTATAAGTGTAAGCAATTATTATTATTATTCAGATGATATGTTGTACCTTTTTCTGTTATTGATTTAGTTCTATTGTCTCCCAGTGTTTCTTGTTTATATTTTGCTTTATAAGCCTAGCATCTCCACTGTTACGCTCTCAGCTTTGGAAGATGGACATGTGACCCACCTACCACCAGGCCTAGAGGTAGCCTGAGGGCATAAGCCTTTACCCCGACTTCCTGACTTCTGAGCCCGGGGCTCAGAGTGCCTGGTCCCGTCATGTTTTTATCTTTTTGTGTTCCTGGTCCTGGTTCCCCTTCCTGGGGATTTTAATTGCGTTTTTCCTGGATGGACCTCCTGGCTTCTGGATTTCGGCCTGTTCTCCGACTACCCCCCTGGATTTGCCTGGTCTTGGTTGCCTTTATTTATTCACCTGTACACCGCATCACAAGCTGTCACAGCTCACTGTCAGCACCAAATAAACCCTTCTGTGTCTTTCACTGATGTTCGTCTCTAGCCTCTTCCGGATTATACCATCACGCATAGGGTCTTTACCGTACTCTCCACGGGAGTCCGACCCCAGCTCCCATGTCAATCCTGACTACTTCTGGTCATGAAAGTTCCCTTGGTGGTGTTTTGCAGGCGTAAGAATGTTTCTTTTAGGGTCATGGGTTAAAATTCAGCTCAGTCTTGCTCAATGTGGTCTACCAAATTTCCCCCCTTAATTAATTTGATGAAGTCATTTTTTCACTTGTCTACTTCATCTGCTGCGTATTGGGTCAGCTGACACAGAATGGTTACAGAACATCCCAAAGATGCACTTGACACATAATTATCATTATTATTAACACTGAAAGTGCATAGACACCCAGCAAGTCAGACGGGTCATTGTCATTGCAACCAGGAGTGGTTGCAGATTACTTGGCTCAACCTTGGCTTAGTTTATTACCACTCCTTGCAAAATCCTAGCAAAAGCTGGATAATGACATAAGCCTGGACTTCAGCCACCGATGTACAAACTATAAAGCTAGTCCTAACCAACTTTTTGGAATGTTGTACATCCATCTGGAAACTTTTGCACCAAATTACAAAAATAAACACCAGAAAATCATAACAAGGATAGCGTTTTCTTTCTAGGCACCTCTCAGAAACTTCTTAGACTGGCCCTTTTTCAGTAGAGCCTCACCTCTATTCTGGGCTTCAGGAGCTCACAGTCATGTAGTCGAATCAAAAGCCTGATATTGAAATCAGTTCTTTTTTCATTTGCTTTCAGTGTAAGATTTCAAATGATTTAACACAAGACAGAGTAATTTGAGGGTGAAAACAGCAAAAAACTTGAGTGTGTACATTATCACTCCAAATAAAGTTTTAACGAAAACCAGAGACTTCTGGTGTCTTTGGATGTTGATGTCCAACTCCAGAACAGACACGCATCTTTTTAAAATTAATTTGCTTCCTGGCAGCCAGCGTCTCAGTGTCTAGCCATCGGCTTTGAGAGCTCTTTTCAGACAATATTTGTGCTCCATTACTTAGTTAGCCTGGTAAATAAGAATTTGGCGAGACGCTGCAACAAAGCTGAAGACAAATCACTCGCATTACGATATAGTCCAAGTGCCCATGCTATCATCGGGTCTTTTAAGTGAGTGGGCCAGAGTGCTGAATCTTGTGAGCCCCTTTTTGTAATTTGTTTGATTTCTCCTTTTTCATGTTGTTATTCAAGTTTGAACAGTCCTCTTGAAGTGCTACTCTGATCGCAATGGAGTCCCAGTGTTTTGCTGTAGCTGCCCATCACTAAAAATTCCCCATCACAGATACTGTATTGTTCCTGTTTGTTCCAGGCCATGGTGTGTTTACAGTATGTAGGGGGATAAGTCCAGCAGCATGGACTATCTTCCATCCAGGCAACTCTTCAGCTGTAGCACTCTCAAGTGTTTTTTTTTAAGTGTTTGCAAATTGCACTTCCAAAACACTTCACAGGTTTCTTAAAAGAATTAGCAGCTAACAGCAGCTGGAATACATAATTGACCAGCTGATTAACGTAGTGCACCTAGCAAAGTTATCTTCTCTAAGTGGTTCATTAAGACATCATTTGGTGTTAATAGCTTGCTTATTATGCAGTAAAAAGGTGCAGTTTGTATCATCTGTGTTTTTTTCACTTGTTTTATGGCTTAATTGTATCTCATCCTATCTTCTGAATTCACAAGGATCCCTAGACCGTGAGTCATTTCCATGCTAGATGCGCAATTCAGGTAAGCATACATATTTCGAAAGAATTTCAGAGAGGATGTTCGATGAAGGACTGAAATGGTGTAAAACAGTGCTCTGAAGCCCATTGCAGAAATCATAGCACACCAAGCTCAGTGCAATGTCAGTTTAATCTCCAACACTCTATTTACCTTTAAGAAGTCTGCCTTCAAATAATTTTGTTCAACTAATAACACAGGATGGTCAAAACTTAAGCTAAGCCACAGAGGCAGAATGTCAGAGGACATATACTGTAACATAACAGCACATGCAATCTAAATGATTTTTTTATGCTCTTTTTTCTGCGGTGGCAAGACCTGCTTATAAATAAGACTATAAATATAAATAAAACTTCAGGATGAAAGAGGTTAAAAGGAAATCTATGGGATTTTAGTTAGCTAGGAGATGTCAGAGTTTTATTTATCTTTTCTTCTCCGATAATTACATTTTATAGTTTCACTGATTGTTTTATTCAAAGTGGCTTACAGAGATTAGGGACTGAGTTATACCTAAGGAACCTTTGCCGCAGAACTGTTTACAATATGCTTTTGGTTTCACATCTCTTCTAAAGGACAGGGACACAGTGGAGCTTCACACAGGGACTCTAGACAGATCTACTGTAGGGCTCTGAGACTGGTTCAAAGCCTATTTGTTTGATACCTGGAGCACCTAGCCTGCCAGCAAGTTGTAAAAAAACATATACAATAATTTTATGTGTTAGAAGGTTGTAATTGTAAAGTTATCAAAGAAATATGAAACAAAACTGAAGTCTCGTGGATCCATTAAACTCCCAGGTTCTTGATTCCGACAGAAACAACTAATTTAAATCTATTATATCTTGTGCATTTGGCTTTAAATGTTTTCTGACATTTTCAACTACTCAGCTACTGGAATAATATGTTTCATAAAACATTTCATGTTAATGCTGCTTCCTCCCAGTTTAGTTCATTTCCAGACCAGGGTGCCTTCTGTATGGAGTTCACATGTTCTGCTCTGGTTTATTTGGGTTGTGGTTGACTGCTCTGATTTTGCTCTTCTTTTCCAAAGACATTCTGGCTAAGTTAATATGTATCTCTATCTTGTCCGTGTGAGTGTGTGTACTGTATGTGCATGATAGTGTGTGTGCCATGCTATGAGTTTTGGTGTCCTGTCCAGGGTGTAGATCCTTCTTGTGTCTTTAGCTTCTGGAAAAAGCTTTGGATTTTTCTGGATTGCCAAAGCCCTCATTAGGAACTGGAGGCTTTCTAATGATTAATAATGAACATGTTCCAACCTTGATTGGTAGTGGCTCCAAACACCCTGGCATGGAAAAGCTGCCTTAGACTTGAACAGCACCTTTCTGTGCAATCCAAGACTCACAGCACAATCCCAGCTGAAAACCCCCAACACAAGCAGAGCAAACAGTCTGAGCGGTTTATCTGCATTGATTTAAGTCTCACGCACTCCTTCCACTTTAACAGGAAATACTAATCAGGGATTCAATTAAAGAAAGAAAGGAAAATTGTTTCAGGGCTGTCGAAAGTCCCCTAACGTGTTTTTAATTCCTCCAAAATCCATCTGTGTGCATCCGGTGTGCATTACAGTTAGTAAATCTCATTTCAGTAATTCTAGCTAATAATCAGACTAATGCTTTTAAATTGACTAGTGCCTCAGTGGTTCAGACATTCACACATGTCACCTTGTGACACAAGGTTTTCTACTGGCAACAGGGAATAGCAACAGTGGCTCTGGCTGTCTGCTCATCAGCCATGGATCACAATTCGCCCCAATAGGGGACCATTCTGATCCTGAGTGTACAGCTCTATAGGGATATTGATGTCCGTTGTAATTACAGACCTACCGTATACTATAGAGTCTGTGCTTTCTGTTTAATTCACGTTTTGTGCTAGTTGCTCTCTCTGATACACTCTCTAACAGCTCTAAGGGTTGTTTATTTTTCAAAGCTGATTGCAAGGAATCGTGACGGGGCCACAGATGTTACATGATGCTGTCAGTCTCACTGGAGAAGCAGGATGGCAGGCTTGTACTGTTGCCCTTTCTATCACCTGTCACTTTATTGTCTACCCCCTGTCTGCCAGACCAGGTTGTGGGAAGCAAGAGCCTGAGAGAACCCTCATGAATAAATTCTGGAAACCACATTGGGTTTAGAAAAGAATTGGATGAGGCTGCATAAAAAAAGCTAGAGGTCGTGTGACCTCAGGACTAGGGCTGATTTCTTTCACTACACTACACTACACTACTATAATAATAATAATAATAATAATAATAATAATAATAATTTATTTATAAAGTGCCTTTCCAAATGCAAAGATGCTGAAATTTCCTAGACTTAGGAAAGAACAACCTATTTTTTCTGTACCACCTCAATACTGGCACACTGGCAGTCTGGCTGCATCGATATCTGCACTGAAATTGTAAAGATAAGAGCAGGAGGCTTTTTGACACACCTTGGTCATCCAGTTGTCACTGGCTTATTGATCCAAGAGTCAGATCAAGCTGGACTGTCAAGAGTCGTGGTATCAGAGTGCCCTCATTTAGACTTGGCTGTTTCTTTTCTATCTGCAGAATGCCTCTCTTTTTTCAGTCATGTGAGTATTAACCTATTCTGATGAGGAAAGCCAACTCGTTCATTCCATCTGATTTATGTGACTGTGTGCACATAATGTATGCAATTTGCATCAATGGCAAAGTAAAAGATTATTTAAAAATGTTCCTTTAACTTGCTGTCTAAATTAAAAGTTGTTTATGAGATGGTGTGTTTAATTGTTAGCTAATTTCTTACATAATACATTTTATGTAGCTAATAGCTAACAAAATTGTTATTTGAAAACAGTGGTTTGCTGTTTAGTTTTGTAGAGGTGCCGAGAACTACACAGACCTCAGAAAGGAAAAGAACACAGATTAACTTAGTGGTGGTCTGAACTTTGGCAGATACTGTGGTACAGCACTCTTTAGCCAATCAAACAATAGGAAAGTGGTTGCCATGGTGATTGACTCACCTGCCACTGCCTCTGATAGAAAGAGAGCGAGAGAGAGACAGGAAGGGGAGAGGGAAAGAGAGAGAGGGGTGAGATTTTAATCGACACTGGAAAATTGGTGCAGGGGCGGCAGCTGTAGACATTTGCATTAGTGATGCTGGTGAGAGCCCGTTCTGATAGTTTGCTGAAAGCGGTTCGTGTATAAGTGCCTTTGATTACTGTCAATATGGCATCCAAAAATAAAACTGCATTCCCTTTATGAACTTCTACAGCACATGGACATACAAATTTATTATTGTACCCTAAATCTTTCATTGTTTTTTGTGCATATCGAATAATACATTTATATTAATGTCTTGGTATGGTTTTTTGTACATGTAGAATTAATTATTATTATTATTATTATTATTATTATTATTATTATTATACTGTATATACATTTATTTGTGTGGAGTTAATAACTTATGTGTGGATTTACATGTACTGTATATTTTGGTGTTGTCATGCTGGAATGTTTGTTTTTTGGCCAAGCTTGAGATTTTTGGCAGAAGGTAGTGTTTAGAAAAATATCCTGACACAAGTTAATGATTTCTGTCTCTTAACAAGGGATCACACCCCCCATTTACAGTAGGCATGAGTGTTTTTACTTCAACACAAGTTTAACCTTTTTTACACTTTACATAATGCTATCAAAAAAGCTTGTTTAATCCTTTTCAGTGATAAGTGATAACACAAAACAACACTTAGGTCTTCCTAGTTATTATTCCAACTCGCAACCAACCCTGATTCCCACAACTGAACATGGTTTTGAAGGGCCGGCTGAGCTGCAGTAAAAAAATAGAAATCTTGATTGGTGGAGATTGTAATACGGGTGGAGCAAGTACAAAATATTAACAGATAGACAACACAACACTTGCCAGCAAGACACAACAATCCAAATGTGAGTTGCCTTCTTTTCAAATGTAAGCAATTTACAATAATGCCTTTGTACATCAGTCAATGGAGTCCTTTTTGATTACCCTGGACATATAATCTTCATGCAGAATTCCTGAATCGAGTGAATACATCTTTTGTGTTCGTGTGTATTGTGTATATTTATGCAATGTCTCCCTCCCCAACCTTCCAAGAAAGTCCTCGATCATTATTCTTTCAGTGTACTGGAGTGGTTGATTCTTTTTAGTAGCGAAATTGGATTCGGTCATGGAAAAGTCTCTGGTCATTTTATTGTCAGTAAAGGCAACAACTTAAGTCTGGAGGAGTCCTTTACAGGAACTGAACTTCCTGGTTTTGTGTGTCAGGCTGGAGAAGGATCTCAGATGAGAATGGATCAGGGCCAGAGCCCATCTCATACAGTGGCAGAGTCTGGCATGTGGTAGAGTACCATAAAACATGGTCCCTGTGGTCATTCGGATGTGTTCTGTAACATTTGACTTGCCTCATCTTGTAGTTCCTCCTAAGAAGAGACTTCTTCCTTGCAAAGCGACCATGAACACTACATGTACTGTATGCTGTCAATGTCAAATGGTCATTTTTGATGTTTGGTAACCTGAAAGTACCAGTTTGTGTTGTAGATCTCTTGTTTTTGTGGCTGCCTTCCAAACCACTTGTCTCAAAGTGGTACCAAGATACACTTAAATTAAATTAGTAGCATAAACATAACTATCTTAATAATAGACAGTACGTTGGATAGTGATAGATTCACATTTTTGCAGACTATTTCATAGTCATCTCCCAACCTCTCTGTAGGACAATGACCTATAGTATGCCTGAAGTCTTCAACCTTGATGATGTCACTACTACAGGATGTCTTCCATGTATTACTCTCATTTATACCCCCAGAGAAATCTTTGGAGGCTTCTATATAGTTAGCATTGCACTTCCAAAAGTTAGCATGTTATTACAGAATAATTTTAGGTTAAATGACTTTATTTAAAGTAATATTTAGAGATGTGTATAAAATTGTCTTCCTGAATTTGGTTGTTTATTTATAATTAACAAGCTTTTGTTTTGTGCAATGCTCTTCTTATTATCGTATACATTATTTTGATTGTCTTTAAGCACGGTTATATCATTCTTTTAATTGATACTGTTATTCCTATTTGATCAGGGGGTACATAAATCTGCAGGGCAATGTATGCTCATGTTTAGAGAGGTGGAGAGCTTTCTTTTAGCATCCTTGATTTCTTAAAGTTATAGGAGAACATCATGTGAAGGGCATGTATTATCTGGAAGATGATAAAGTCCCTAGCCACCCAGTCCCTAACCTTGGAACCTAATCCCTACGTGGACCTGTTGGTTAATCCCAGATTGGACCCTCCACACACAGCACTCCAATCGACAGCTTTAACAATGTCCTATTTAAGAATGCACAGCTGAAAGTGCAGCCCCAGGGTGGCAGTCCTGCTCTTCTGATTGAACAGTTGCTGGAAAGGTCAGGCAGGGTGGTCTGCCTGATTGCCGGGTAAGGAACGTCCCTTCTGGATGCAGCTTATGTCATTACTCACAAATTGTGTTCTTGGCGGAAATGTCACATTTTATTGTTGTTGTTGCTACTCCTGCATCAATATCTGGCACCATACTGAACTGCACCTGCCGGACTGGAGCCTCATTCACTCTACTCTCACATTTCTCTCACTCGCCTTGCCCGGGAGAAAACTTTCTAGAGGAGGTGTTTTTGCTTGTGGGGATCCTCAGGCATTTTTGGGACCACTGGTTAAGTTGTTTTAGTTAAATAATAGAGCTTGGGGACATTCAGTTGATGACATTGCCTTATTTCTGTAATGGCTCTGTGCCTACAGAAAGCAGGATCTCTTTATTGTTTGTAATTCTTAGCACGGGGAGTACAGTATGCTTTCACAAAACATTAATAACAAAAGCACGTATCGCCCAGCAATTTATGTCACATATCAAATCCTCTACAAATATATATTTATGCAGAGCTAACCTTTCTCTCAATCTTCCAATGCCACAGTAGCTAATCGAGGCAGTGATTAGAAAACTGTGATGATTACCAAGGACTGTTTGATAGGCGCATGTTTTAAATGTGCCTATGGTAATGTACTATGACATACTGTACATAGCAAAATGGAAATATGTTCATAAATGCATGCATATTTCTGGATGATTTTGCTGCTAGCGATCAAGATCATGAAATACAGATTATTGACCCTTCAAATTTGGTCACAACTTTTGATTTTGCAAGTATTTTAAATCTCAAAATTGTTTGGGTACAAATTACAGGTTCAAATAGGGTATGTCCCTGCTGGATAATGTAACAGGAAGGTCTTCTCAAAGATCGGAAAGGAGCTGGCTCAGAGCTGGTTGGCATTAAAATGAACTTTCTTTGTTCTAAAGTTGGGTTTTAAAATTAGTTTTTTTTTTTTTAACTGATCAAAGAAGAGTGATCTGTCTCAGGCACCACTTTATGTTGGAGAACAATGATTGTGTATGTTTATCAGGGAGCTCAATAGGATATCATGTGTCTTTCTTACAGAATTAGAATTGATGATTATTACCCATCCATCCAATATCAGAAAGCTGTTTATTGCTTGTAAGAGTTGTGGAGCCCCAGTGCCCTTCCTGTAAGGATAAGATTACATCTTAAATGGGCACTTCCATAACAAAACCCCATCATGGGACACACACAAGGACAATTTAAAGAACCAATTAATCTGTTCACCACGTCGTCGGAAAGTGGGAGGAAACCAGAACACACAGTGAAAGGCCATATGATCATGTCCAGGAAATGCAAACAGTCCAGGAGTGTTAGCATTTTTCATAGCAAAATATTCGAACCAGAGTAACTTGCATTTTTTAAATTTTCATTAATCTACATTAGATTTCTCCAAAGGGTTAGAGGTGGGGGTAAGGTTTAGCAGTGGGAGGTAGGATTAAGGTTAGGACTCAGGTTGTGTTTTAGGTTTGGATTACTATCAGGGATGGGCACATGTTGAGTAGTGCAGAACTTGGAAACAAGTCCTTATAGCGGCAAGGTATGATTATTAATATTATTACATTTAGAATTAAGTGTTATTTAAGATTTCTAATAATCTTCTGTTGCCTTAAGCAGGTTGAGCCTCTGATTAAATGCAGAGGAATTCAGCTCAAAGGAGCTCCTCTTCTTTATCCAGCTATCCTGGCATTCTAACTTTCCCAAACATGTGACCGCAAGCCGTCCCAGTCAGGACTTTTCCTAAGACTTCATGCAGAGAGAATTCTGGAGAACTCCTGCAACAGAAAAAATCTTTTTTTCATGAACCAATTGCTATTTTCACCTAATCAAAAGTATTGGGATTGTTTGTGGACATACTGAGTACCCCAGCTTATTCAGTAAAAAGCCACAGCTTGAATGAACCAAGTTTCTCCCAAACATCTTACTTGATGGATCCAAGCAGACTGTGCACAGACTATTTTGAAGACTGTAGTTGAGCAGAATTCTAACTTCCTTGGAGACCTGTTCTCAGCAATGCAAGGCAAAGCTCTCTCCTCAATCTTCTCTGCAGTGGGACACTCCCATCACAGAGCAAGTAGCTGAACATGCTAACTACAGTCCTGACAGACCAACCCAGCTCCATTTTCAGCAGAAAAGTCAAACTCATCAAGAAACGCATCCAGACCAATGAATATTTAATTATGAAACTTCCTTATTCACATAATAATTCTCAAGTTTTGATCTATTAGTACAAACACCTTTGATAGATTAGTTCACAATAATAAATATTTTCATATTTACCTGTATGTGAGAATATAAATGTGAATCAACTTTGAAACCTACAAAGTAGACCATTAGACAATATAGTCAATATACTGTACTATAACTCTGACATTATTAACTCTTATCTTTTTAATCCCTGAGTGAACAATCAGCATTTCATATTACAGCAGGACAGTTCACAGATATATTCTGTTTGTTGGTTTATTCTACATGTTTTGTTACTACATGTTGTATGTTTAGAATCTGCATGGGACATGCTTATAATGAATTTTAATTGATTTCTAAGTCATGAAAGCACTCTCACAATTTTCTGTTCCAATTTCTAATTGTTACAGTAAATTAAAAACTCTTACAACACTACACCCTTAATTTACTTAAATCCCACCATACTGTTGCTAATAGGTTTATGTTTCACTTTCTACCATTTCCTGTTCCTTTGATGTGCTATACTGATTGACTCTTGGCCAGTTCTCCATGAGTTTCAGTAGCATGGATCAGACTACAAATTCCATGACTATCCTGAAGGGAAAATGTGCTTTTCCTATAGATGCAACACTGAATGAGAAAGGTTAAATTCCTAAGTCTTAAGGAAAAGCAGGGACAATTCCTCATTACAGTAAATGAGCCAGGCGACTCAATTTAGATGTCAGCAACATTATACAGAAACATGTCTTCTGAGTACAAGAAATCTTGGAAAGGTTAATCAGCCTCATGGCAATGCTTAGTCATTCTTAATGTGACAAACATCATTGTTCCAGGGCTAAAAATACTCCCAAAGGGACCGGCTTCGACACAACGCCTCATTAAGGCAATCCAACCATCGGCTCGCCTGCACTCCAGCACTCCATTTCATCTCTCTCCAATACCATTGTTGTTGTGATTGACTGGTATGCTCATTTCTCAGGTATCAAAAACCTGTTAGCTAATAAATGATACAAGCCCTCCATTCCTTGCTCTTAATATTGACACAGAGAGTCTCGGTTCACGCTTCAATACCAATACTGAGCCACTCCATTCTCAAATAAATACTAATACCTGGAGACTCCATTATCATTTTAATACTAATAATGAGACATTCATTCATTCATCATGACTTTTAACTATCACCTTAACACTAACACTGAGACAAAAAATCCTCCACTCTTAATACAGATACTGAGACACTCCAGTCTCACCTTAATATTGGCATTGAGATACTCCAGTCTCACCTTCATACTGACACTGAGACACAACTGAGACACTATATTCTCACTTTAATACTTTGGCTTTTTTTTATAACTATTTTCAACACATTGTGAAATGTGAACAAGGCTTGATAATAACTTAGAAACTCCAATATCAGCTGTTAATAGTGATACTGAGGCACACTATTTTGGTGCCATTTGAACTTTGCTTGCTGGTGTTAGATCTATTTTAAGGTATTTCATCTGAATTCGTACTTGTTCAAAGTTTATGTTATATACCTCTACCGAAAAGGTCAGCTACTAAAAATGTCGGTCCACATGAAGACAGCGATACCTGCAATAGGAGAGTTAATCAGGGTTATCTACCATGAGGTTTCAGACAAAAACAGGCTAGGACCCTTGGTTGTTTTTCTAACAGCACACTGTGTTCTGGGAAGGAAGTCGGTGAATGAACTCAGGCTTTACTTTCTCCCTGGCTGCATACAGGCCTTGTGGCAACCATGGCAACCAACAGCCTGTGGTTAAGGCTGTGTTCTCTGCTTAATTCAGCACTAAGAATCATTCACTTAATGTGCATGTGTGTGTCTAAACATATTGTTCTATAAGGTGTGTGAAAATCATTACTGCAGCATCTAACTGAGATCCTTTCTCTGTAGATATATAAACATTTGTTTACTGTTTGTTTTTTATCAATTGGGAGAAAGAATATATATTTTGTTTACACATAGAGATGAAAAAGTATACAACCCCAGATTCAGAAAAATGTCCCCTAGTCTTTCAGATTTTACTATTGGCAGACTTTTACACAAATTGTGCTAGGTGAAGCAGAAAATATATTTAACATTATTTAACTACAATTTTTTTCAAAGTAAGGTAACAAAACTTGAAATCTCAAGTGTGAAGTTGAGCACATGCTGTGGACATATTTAAAGACTCCAGCTGGTAAAATCTGAAATGGATCTCATTCCTATGCAATGTGAGTTTTATCAGTGTTCTGCAACCTTCAGCAATCCTGATCTTTAAACAGTGCCCTCTTTAGTCTATGGGAACCATCGTAACTAGACAGAATCCTACTAGGTAGCATCTGCAACATGGTGCAAAGCTTGCATTACAGATATGCAACTCTGCTAATAGTGTTGCTAATTGTGGTGGTCACATACAGTACGTTACTCGCTTGTGATTTTCCCAGCAGATCTAAAATGAATACTGAGAGAGGAAACAAGCTGAGCAAAGTTTATTTGTTATAGCCAGTAATTTACCTTTGTTTACCTTTAAACAAAAATAAATGACTGAATGATGACCTGCAGGCTAATTTGCAAGCCAGTGTTGCAGAAGGATCCAAAGAGGTGTTAGCTGTAGGCAGGCAGGCAGGCTGACAGCATTCAAGCAGCTGTAGAGAATTAGCACAGATGTTTCTCATCTCCTTAAATACAGTTCTATCTATTCTGTATTTCTCTACTTTATCAAAGTATACCATGCAAAAAAAGGTACTTAAGACAGTAATCTGCAGCTTGTGTGTAATGACCTGCAATCTGGAAGAATTCCAAGAGCCAGAAAACATCTGTGTAACTGCCCTAACATCCAGATCCTAAATTAAAAAGTTAAGGCACTGAAGAACAAACTTAAGGTGCTCAAAGTGCTCAGAGAGTTTGAACAACAGAGTTTCAGAGTGGAGTGCACCCTGGATTGTCAGAAAAAACACAGAGAAAAAGACTGACTGAAATAGACTCAGCTGGTGAAAAGAAATGTCTTCAATCCATTTAAATAATAATCAGAATCAATCATTTTAAACAATACCACCCAACATCACATCACAAAATAAATTTCCCCCACAAGAGACCTGGAATCAGATGTAGAAGTTCAAGGCCAGGACACCTCTATCGCTTACCAGAAAGCTCAGTTGCTGATCTTGATTAAGACTCTAAAAGGAGAAGTGGTGGGTGTTGAGGACTCCACACTCTGGAACATTGAACATTGAAGTTTGTTCAAGAAACCATGAGATGACAACGCTTTGCTGCCTTTCTGGAGCTAAGGTGACAGATAGTATCTATAGAGTCAGCAGGTTCCTAACTAGGGCAGCCAATGACCCAGGTGCTGTTGTCCATATGGGCACAAATGATAGTAGATTAAATAGCAGACTTTCCATCCAGAACAAATCTAAACAAGAAACTGCAGAACAGGACTAAATCAGTTGTTTATCACAGGATTCCTTCCAGCAATGGCCGAAGGTGAACAATTACAAATGTTAATCTGTCAACACAAAACTTGGATGAGGATATGGTGTGCAAAAGAAGGCTTCAGATTTCTTGGCCACTGCAAAGCTTTCCATCACAATGGTCATCTGGACAGACATGATGGATTACATCTGAACGAGACCAGCACCAGTCGTCTTGGCATAAGAATCCACAATGAAATCCAAACTCTTGAATCAAAAGAGGGAGAAACCAAGGAAAAAGTTACATTGGAAGCAAAGACAAAGGGAGAGCTAAAAAAAAAGCCAAGTAATGAAGTGCTTACACCTAAATGTTGGGAGAATTAGAATTAAATTAGATGAGATAGTAGCTACCACATTAGCAGGCAATTATGATGTTATTGAAATCATAGAAATACTGTATGACTGACAATGATGGAGATGAATGATGATCTCCTAATGAAGACAGATAAGACAGTAGTGTGGGAGGTGTCGCGCTATATATCAGAAAGAGAATTCAGGCTCAGGAACTAATGCAAGAGGAATCAGGAGTCTTTGAATCTATCTGGGTCAGATTTATTAAAAACATTCCAAAGCGTAAGGACGCAAGAAGTCACAATGCAGCTCAGTGAAGTTTACAGATGAGTTTAAATCTTTTACAAAAAAGCCTTTCCTGAGAAGAAAACAAGGTCTTCTCATGTTAAGCTCTAAACATGATCATTCTCAAAGGTTGTAAAGCATATCCCTGGCCAATCTTTTGAGTTGTTATAAATGGCAAGACACAGACAAAACATATACAGTATATTCAACTACAGAAAGGGCGTATGTACTAATCACAGAATGTCCAACTGTCTGAGAAAATCAGCTGAACAGCAAAACTGGTTAGAGCCAGAGTTAAACAAGGCCTGTGTGATAAGGTCAAGCAGGTTTGTCTGTGAGAATTCCACACAAAGTTTTAGTGATAGGAGCATGTTATAAACAATCAAATGTTACAAATTTTTATTCAAATCACATAATTCAAACACGATTTTATGTGCAAAAGAAGCCGTAGTATTTATGGAAGACTTCAACTTTCCCAACATAGACTGAGAAAGATCCAAAGAAATGTACAGAACTTATCAGAAACTAGTAGGGAACTGTAATCACACTATGGTGTATCTTGAAGTAAACATTAAAACTGTGCAAGTTGAGTCCAAAGTAAAGTTTCTGATATTTCCAGAAACCAGACTTAGAAGGAATGAGCCAGTTTAAGAAAAGTAAAATTGGACAGGATATATATGAAATCAGTTAAAGAGGATGGCAACAGTTTAAACAGATTCTGCTGAAAGCACAGAGCAAATGAATCCCAAACATGAGTAAATCAAAAGTAAAAAAAAAAAATACAGTATCCCAGATGGTTCAACAAACCAATTAGGAGAAATATTCCTCCTGCTGGTGAAGTGATGAACAATGAGACATGTGCTGTGTGACAGAAATGTATTTCCCCTCAATTCACATCCTCTCCGGCGACCACTGGCAATATTTTCAAATATTCTGTTGATGGAAAACAACATCTGAGCCCAAATAAAAGAATCAAGGAGGACATGGACATGGGGACATGCAACAAGAAATAAAACAGGGAGGTTTTACAAACACACCCTTTAAGCAGGTGAGAATAAATGTACTCAATCTCACAAAATGTTGCATCCAGCTCCCTTCAATTGGAGGAAAATGATATTGCGGAGCATGTCTTTGCAATGATAATTTCATCATGTCTTGCCTTTATCCTTTTATTACTGTGATTGCCCGTGGTGCGTCTGCAATTGAGATCCAGTCAAGCCCATACCTGCTATTGCAGCACCTCCCTCATTTGGAATGCATGACAAATCAAAATTGCATTAGAAAGCGACATTTAAGAATTTATATTTTTTTTCTTCCTCTTTCATTCAGTTATAACTACCCTCCTCCCCGGAGTCCCATTTTATCCAGTGCAGCAAAAGCAATGTCCTGACACGTCTAATGATGCACAGGGTTTATTCTGAGGTCAATGTGCAATTGAGCTAAGCTGCTCTCTCTCATCGGTGTCTGTTAACAGGCAGGCTCGGTCATTTGTCACTATGGAAGCAATAAAAAAGACAAGCTGAATGTTAGGGCATATAGTCAGAGGTGTAAAATTTAAATCAAGGGATGCTGTGTTAAAACTTTTAACAGTGAACTACAACAGTTCATTTCATTAGAAAGATCTTATCTCTAGTTTTGCTCACCATGTTACAAAAAATATATATCCCTTCTTGAATCATTCTGAGAAGAGTGACCAGATACATTCAAGGACTTAATCATATGTGATACACTGACAGGCTGTGACAAGGTAGCCCGTCTTTGTGTATAAAAATGTTAAATACCCCCAACACCTTCCCTGCACCCTTCCTATATGTCTGTGTGGGTGTATGTGATACACATGATGTGTGAATGATACTTATTGAACCTCCCTTTTTGCACCCAAGTCACTGAAGTGCTCTCTCATTCTTGGAGTATGATATAGAAACTTTTCTGTTTGCGGACTTTTATAATGTCACATCAGCAGCACTAAAATGGCAAAATGGGAAAGGTTACTGGTATGTTACCTACTGTATTATTCACCAATGTACAGTATGTATATTTTCTTTGTTCAAGTGTACTGTACTAAAAAGCTTCGTGTAAAAGTGTAAAAGAGAAATCTTATATAAGTTATATTTGGAACTGTATTAAATTAATTTAATTTGTTTAAAATGTTCCACCACTATTATAAATATGAGTTATCCCTTTAAGGAAGGATGGCTTTCTGGGAGAGGAAGGACTATAAAAGAGAGCCAAGTAGCTTGTTGGTTCTCTGGAAGAAAGGCGGATTATACAATAGGTCATTTGAGTTCTGCTGTGAATACTGGTTGTTGAGCACTGTTGCGAGAAAGTAAATTCCAGTTTTTGTGCATTTGAAGACTGGGATTCAGAGTGTCCTTTAATGAATCCATACCCAGTTGCTTATCTGGTAACACAGATTAAAAGAACTTTTTTAGTCTTGAACACAAAAAAAAAGACTTCAATGGGGCCTGCTCAAGCAGTCGCAGTCCATAAAGATTTGACAAATTCTACCCGACTGAATTCAGAATCAACACCAGCATTTAAATCTGAGCAGAGGGGTTATTGTTTAAGACACAGTGTGTCTGACATATGTCAATGGTATTGTCATTTATTAATGTTTTATACTTTTAATCCATCCATCCATCCACCCATTTTCTAACCTTGTTTTCCCATTCAGGATTGCCACATCCTGTCCTGGGAGGCAACGGGCGCAAGTTCAGCATGCAGGGCAGACACACAGACACGCACACTCACACCAGGGCCGATTTTTCTCAGAAGCTGATAATTAACCTAAGTACAGAATGTTTTTGGACTGCAGGAGGAAACTAGAACACCTGCAGGAAATCTATGAAATCACATACTGTAGATAACATACGTTATGGTTCAGAGAACATAAATATTTCACACATTCCATGCAAATGTAATTTAAATAATGACACAGGATCCACTGGTTGATTAAAAATAGTAAACTAGCACAGGGTTTTATTACTTTAAAACTGTGCTTTGAGACATACTGATAAAGAAAGACACCACAGTTACTTTTATTGGATGATGATTCATCTTTGAAACTGTCTATTCTGCAAAAAAGGATATGGTTAGCAGGTATTATGGCTGCTAAAAATGAAAGCACAGCATTGGCTGACCTCCGGTGCTCTTCATTGGCGGCAATGGGCTTTTCTGTTTTTGGACACTTTATTTCTGGAAGTTTCTACAGCCTGTTATCCATGGTGCTAGGATACAGTTAATCACCCCATAGAAGTCAGCAATTATATTGGTTAAATCATTATTTTAGTTTAAGATAAGATCACTTTATTGGCCATATACAATTTCTTGTATTTTCTTGTCTTTTCGTATAACCCAACTTACTCTCCATGAGACACACAGACAGGGAGTGAAGCTTGAGGTCAGGGCACAGGGTCAGCCATTTATACAGCACCCCTGGAGCAGTTGGGGTTAAGGGTCTCGCTCAAGGACCCAATGGAGTAGGATTCCTCTGCCAGCTACGGGATATGAACCAGCAACCTTCCAGCCACAGGCACAGATTCTTAGCCACAGAGCCACTGTACCGCCCTGTTTTATCTATATCAATCATGTATGCAAATATTTCATGTTTTCTATTCTTATCATTGTTGTATTGTAGTTGTGGGTTTTTGATTAAGTGTTTTTTTTCTCCTTTTCAGGAGGGGGTTGCCATTGTAGGAGGCGGAGGATGGGAGGAGGGGTAGGAGGGCCTGCTGTGCTTTGTTCTCATGTTTGTAAACTGTCCAAATTTACCAAAATCATGCTGTACTAGTTTTTAATTTAGTTTGAGTTCTCTAAATGAAAGTTATCCATCTATCTACAATCTCTAAAAACAGACCTTAGAAAGCATCTGAACTTTGGACATTGAAATAACGCAGATCTTGATGCAGTTAAAATTCTGATGCAGATGCAGAGGTCAGGAAGATTCACAAATTCATGGTAGTCAAATCTCCCTCTACTGCATGATCATCAGTGGGAAAGCAAATGAATAAAAGAGGATCCTCCAGAGATATGTTCTGTCTAATTGTTTGTTTCTGAAGTGGAAACGCCACTTTTTTTGTGCTGACACTGGGTGACCAGAGCCCCCCCCAAGATAGCAGGCAGTTGAAATATAGTACAATTATAAACAACAAAATCATATGAGTACCAGGAAACCTTCTTTTGAATTCGTACAAGGCATCCTACACTAAAAACAAGACCTCTCTCCTCCTCCGTAATGATGGATATACCTACCAGAGAGTGAAATGACATCTTTTCTGTGCCTGGTCTATATTTGCAGGCTCATACGCAGCAAACATCTTAGGTTCCAGAAACCTCCTGATTATACTTGGATTTCAGCATTTTCCAACTTTGCTGTCCGATCAGAAGGGAAGATGTCTGTTGCTCACAGGAAGGAGAAGCATTCTGTGTTTGTCTGATCCATACACTGGACCCCTCAGTACTGCAAGTTAACTTCTTTCTTTCAAGAAAACTGCCAAGAAGATGCCTTCTGTTTCCAGTGCTTGCTTTCAAATGACCATCTGTTTTGGAAAGATACAGGCAAAATTGCAATGTTTTTTTTTATATCTAAAAGCTGTTTAAATCATTAGAGGAGCACAAGTTTATATGAAGACAACTAGATTTACCAGTAAACTCAAGAATGCATTTCATCTTAAATGTAGTGAGGAGAACCCTTGCTGGAAATAGGGACTATTAAGGGGTGATTATGCCATCTATACCATCTACTTGTTTCTCGGTCATCATGCCAGGGGCTGTGTTATACATCGTTTTTTTAAGTAGAGTTTTTTTTTGCCTGCTGCAAACAGGAAGAAACAGCTTTTGTGAGACCAAAAAGGGAAAGGAGCAAATGCAGTGAAAATATCTGTGATGTAGACACAGGAGGTTTCAGCATGCAATGCATTACCATTGGGGTTCAGACTGCTGCGCGACACTGATTTGCTTCCCCCCACTCCCGCCCCTCCGGGATGACTAGTGATGTATTTGGTGACAGGGTTCTTCAGAGCCACAGACAACACCTTTAGCTCACTCTGCAGGTTGGGTGTCTGCCAATCTGTTTAGAGCTGACTATATCAGTCCCCTTTACAAATCAAAACTCTTGCCACTTTCTGC
This sequence comes from Lepisosteus platostomus, assembly GCF_059453375.1. Classification (NCBI taxonomy): domain Eukaryota; kingdom Metazoa; phylum Chordata; class Actinopteri; order Semionotiformes; family Lepisosteidae; genus Lepisosteus; species Lepisosteus platostomus. The sequence goes on from NC_142623.1 coordinate 19,027,343, forward strand.
GCAAATGGAAACATATACTGTACAATGAACATTTCTGGGGAGATCTGAGTGTTGTATTGACGAAAGGGGTTGAACAATAATAGGCTATTCCGGCTGACTAGAAAGAGAAACGGAAAAATATTCCTGCATGTGAAGGGAAGGGTTTATTTTCAAGTTGGACACAAACATTTGAATGAAAAGCCTTTTAATCTAAGGAGCTGCTGTTAAATTGCCTATTTAAACTTGACAACTATCCAATATGTCAGAGCACTTAACAGTTTAGAATCTGTTTTTCAACTGCTAAAAATTATAGGGTTGCATCAGGAATCAGAAACTGCCTGCATTCCATTTAATAATGATCTCCCTTTTTTACTACTGTAGCCAAGTGTGTAAAAGAACTGCAAAATTGAGCCTGACTGTTCATCTGACTAAATTAAGTGATTTGAGGCCTTGATAGTTATGGGATTAAAGCCATTTACCATAGAAAAAACACAGCAAATTAATCAACTTCAACACTTTTAATGGGTTAAGATCCCCATCATCAACAAGACATTAAATGCAGTCAACCAAAAAAATTAACTTTAAAGAGTGACTGTTTTATTATGACAATTTATGGGCTTGCAAAAAAACTGGAGCGCAAGCCTTATTATATGTAGTGGAACTCTGTTAACACATACTGTAAGTAAGAAAGTTAAATACTGAAACGTAGTACTAAACATGGCTATCAAACAAATAAGGATGCAGCATAACTACAGTTCACAGGTTAACATAAGAAAGCAAAAAAAAAACACTTTCAAGACCTACAGTAGATAAACCATTACTGTGATGGGGATAAACTATCAGATAAACTATATATTTAAGAGACAACACAGCCACATAGTCAGTGAAGGTAAGAATGAAGACAATGGGGAGAAAGATTGAAAATAAGAGACATTCAAAAGATTTGGTTAATTCCTGTCCCTATCCAAGCAGTTTCATCTGAAAGTAAAACAATAAAATTGTGCTATATAATAGACAGGTCTCAACAATCTAGCAAGAATATAAGTGTCCCCACAATGTATCTAGAGACAAGCTGTGCTAGTTGGACTTGATTGTGCCTGGTAAGATGTGTAAGCAAACTGGAGCCAGGAAGTACAGGCCACAAGGTGGGACTATCATTCTGAGTGGAACACCAGTCCATCACAAACAAGCATGAGTTAGACACACCGAAAAACCCAAGCTGCATGTCTGTCACACAACCACAGGCAAACCATGCAGACTCCACACAGAAAATGCCATATTTCAAAATTGAATGTCCACTCTTGAGTGAGCCATTAAAGTACAAATAGATTGCATTTTTAGAACTTTTTTTTTGTTTGTTTTTACTACTGTTGTTTTTGTGCAAAATAACTTGACTTTTTTGGATTTCTGTGTAGCTGTGACATTCCATTTCCATTTCAGCTGATCTTCCTAAGGGTCCAGTCTCTCAGTCAAAACTTCCACTACACAGGGATGACAATGTCTATATTTTGTACTTAGGGTACAGAAAGGGCTTCTTTCACCTAATTGGGGTTTCAATTTTAATATTTTAATATTTATATAGAGACTCTTGTCTCTGATACCCGATACACTTAATATAAAGTTGCCTTGAATTGCATAATTTATTCACCGAAAGCATTAAGAATAAAATGCTTTAAAAATGTCCCAATTCTCTATGGAAACCTAGAAAGTATCTATAGCAGGAGGCCCCAGTCCTGGTCCTGGAGACCCACAGACCTGCTGGTTTTGTTCTCTTAGTTGCACAATCAAACCCTTGATTGACTTAATAATAGAATAAGTTTGAGCTGTTTTCAGCTGCTAAATTTTAGAGGTTGCCTTTTAACTAACCAAATTCATAAGTACAATGAAATCCTAATCTCTGGAAAAGAAAAAGAAAAAAAACTTGCAAATATTCAAAACCAGACACTTATTAGTTGAATTAAAGCTTCAATTAGGTAATTAAGCAATTAAGCTCACAGCCAGTGTGGGTGTTCAGGACCAGGACTGGGAATCCCTGTGATGGGTGAAGTTTAACCAAACAGACCTCTACCGAAAGAAAATATAGCTTGTTGTGGGAGTGTTGGATACATTATGTTTGTTAATCATACATTTATCACCTGCTGTATTTAGTGATGTTAAAAAAAAAACTAGGAAGAAAAAATTGAGGTGGCAATGTGCTCAATTGTTTGCCTTTTTCTAACATTTTAATTAATCAAGAGTGTAATTGGTTTTAAAAAAAGATAATGAACACATTTTATATTGATAAGGGCCCACTGCCCTGATAATCTGGATAAAACAGTTTAACAGAAACACTCTAGAATTTAAGGTCTGTGCATTACTACGGTAATTTGTGCAGTGCAAAACTTCTAGAAGGTACCATAGCATAATTCAAGCTAATATCACAAAGATAATTCAAAATGCTGGTTAGTTTATTCATGTCTAAGTTCAATTTTTTTTTCTACAAACAAATCTGATGCTTCATTAGCTGCAGATTTTACTTCCCCGTGAATAGAAGCCCACTTAGTGCCTCTTAGAGACTCCAAGACTTTTGTTTGATTGATTTTACTTCATGTGAAACCAGGTGGATTTCCTAAGTACTATTTAAATGGTTGGACCCCCCCAAATTTTGCAAGACTCCCCATTGATGTTTCTACAGACATTAAGTAAATAAAAAAGTCTAGTGTTACTATTTTATTTCCTTGAGCAACCTGCTGTGGAGTTAGACTTAAATCATGAAAATCATTAGTTTTTCTACTTTAGGAAAGGGGAATTCTGGTCCTGAATGTGTCTGCTATCATGGCTGCAGGTGTTCCAATTCAGTTCTTAACTTATGTTCACTAGCTCATTATTAACTAAATGGGACCAATTTAAAGTTGTGCGGATGAAATCAGCTTACGTAATGACTTCACTTTATATAGACTCTAAAACGTCCATCTTTTGAAGATACTGCTGGAGTTTCCCCTTTTCTCACTCTGTCCATTATACCTGGTTCAATGCAGAGAAAAGTGTGTGGTTTATCTGCAGTGCCTTATGATGTTAATCTGCAAAGTGTGTTCATTCAAGAAAGGGTGCAATGACATTTTTGAACCAATTAGCCAGGAAATACAAAATGGGCAGTAAGAATGGTCTGAATGGCATCCTCTTATTTGTAATATTTATTTTGTTCTCCTTCTTAGAACTGGCTGTTATAACACGTAGTTTCACTGCTATTGAAAAAGATTACAGTAAACCATTGACGATAACCTTGGCATTTAGTCCTAAGCAAAACTCCTTCACTTCCACACACTTCAGTTCTGAGATTGATGCTTGTAAGTTGACTTGTGAACCGAACAGGTTCTGTGACATGATGTCCAAGTTACACTGCTAGAAAAAGGCTAAGATTAATAAGACACAGACAGACGGAAACACAATATGGCACTTCAAACTTGTTCAAATACGACACATACTGTACAATACGGCACTGTTCAAACCAGGATACCAGGATGAGGAACACAAGTGTTGGGACCTGGTGTTAACGGACCAGTCCTAATCCCAAAAAATACGGTAGTGTTTAGCAAAACATTTAAAAACAAAACAGTGAAAGAAAATGCACAAATTGTAAATCATTTTGTGAATCACATGTAACAGTACAGAAGTCAGACCTGTGGCAGCTCTCATTCATTTGGGGTTTCAAATGGACAGCACATTTCTTTTCTGGATTCGGTCTGTCTCTCTCTTTCCTTCCATTTTTGCCTTCCTGCCTGTCTGTACTTGCTTCCTCCAGAGGTTTACTTTATTGTCACAGCTGAGAGCTCCAGGAATTAGATTTCCCGGGATGACAATTTCTTGGGCTGTATTAACTGACATCATGTTCTGCTGAAGAATTGAAGCTAAATGAAACTGGAAAGATTAGAGATATATTGCTAGGCAGTTCCCATGGGATTTAGAATCCAGGGATAAGGGACTGAAAGACACGAGCTCACTGACTGGCCAACAAAGTGGGAACACAGCGTAAACTCCAGATCTCTTCTGAACTGGAGACCATTTTTGATTTCTCCAGCTCCCTCTGACATCTGAAATTTCTGTGCACTCCACAGGGGGACTTAATCAAGGTAAAGTTTTTTTTCCTAAAATCCAACACAGATCTTGACAGTTAAGGAGTAATCAAGCTGTGATTATTTTGATCGCTCATATACTGTATTTTTTTTTAAGTTTTAAAAATAAACATTCATGCACGCAATTCTAGCTGACTGCCTGATCTATTGCTGTGGTGCTCAGAGAATACACAGCAGGTTTCGAAACCTGCAGCTTGCCCCTGAGCGCTGTCTCTCTCATACCCACCTCTGAATAGGTCCTGTCTTAACCTCCTCTGTGTGGTGGTGCCCTGCTGTTAGTGCACTTTAAAATCAGGCTCCTGGAGGTCATGTGCCAGAAGAGATCGAGGCTTTTGCATTGGGCTACCCAACTCAAACTCTAACTATAATCAGTTCCCAGGTCCATGCCCAGAGGAGAGGGTGCATGATAAAATAGGAGAAAGGAAACTGCAGCAGTTGCTGGAAAAGGAAAAGGATAGCTACAGTAGTTATCAGCCTCTTTTTGAATAGGTTTTCTACACTGTGGGAACATGTCTTTCAAAACAACTAAAGAAGGACTTTTGCCTGAAATGTTCTGTTACAAATATGCAACATAATTTTTTTGTTTTTCACATAGAGAAGATTGCATGCCAATTATTTTAGCCCAGGCGGTGACAGTTTCTGATCAATTAGACATACTGTACAGTATGGCCACTCAGCATATATTGTACAGTATGTACAGTATACTGTATATAATATACTGAACATGTATTACAAATTGAGCAGTAGTGCAGTGGTTAGCATTGTTATCACACAACACTGGGGTCTTGGGTTCAATTACTGTGGTGCTATTTGCGTGGAGTTTGTATGTTCTCCCCTTGCTCATGTGGGCACTTGTTTCCTCCTGTAGTCCAAAGACCTACTGATGGGTTAATGGCCTTCTGGGAAAACTGGCCCCAGTGTCTGTGTGTCTGCCTTGCAATGCACTGGTGTCTAATACACAATATATCCTGCCTTGTGCCTATTGCTTGCAGGGTTAGGCTCAAGAGTTCCCTGTGATCCTGTACTAGGAAATGGATGGATGTATATTTTAAGGTGGCATTGTAGCATGATGCTTACCACTTCTGCCTCAGAGATTTTGGACCATAGGTTTGATTTTGCGCTGTGGAGCTTTCTGTGAGGAAGTTGCATATCCCCCCTCTGTTTATGTGAGTTTTCTTCAAGTACTCCAGTTTCTACTCACCTTTCCTAGACATGCTGATACTTGCCTATGCAAAATTGCCCTTTCCACTAGGAGCATAGTGGGTCTCTTTCCTCATTAATTCACCTTGTCTGGAATAGCTCTGCTACAATGCTGACCTCCATGTAGATTTGATGTGACTCAGGTGAAGAAGACATATGTATATACAGTAGGCATATTCTAATTAAGCTTTGCTGGGAATAGAGGCTTTTAACAAAGTAATTGGATATTTGCATATTGAAATACACTGACACAAAGAACTTATTTTAATAATTAGATATTTGCATATCATAAAATAAATGCATATTCTTGGCACATTTTGCTGGAGATGAAAATAATTTAAATAATTCCTTTTTACCAAATAGCTGGATCTACTTGCATTTAATCCTTTTTTTCTTTTTCTAGGTCATCAACTTTTATGCTTTATGCATCGGCCATTAGTTCACAGATTTTTTAGGAGAAAGGGGAATTTTTTCTTAGGATCCAAGATCTATGAGGGTCATATAAAAAGCTACACTATTCAAACACTGGTCATAAACACTTTGACTGTCACAAGTGGGATCTAATGGGCTTCAGCTTTCAAGGCATTACATGTGAATTTTCTGTTTTATTTCTTAAAGGTAAGTGCTATTATTGTATGCAGACCCCCTGATATGGCATTGAGATGTACTAAGCTTTTTAATTTTCTTTTCCAGATAAAATGTTTTTGCCTTTACTTTCAAAATGCTTTTCAGGTTCTTGGAGCTGCTGGACAAGCGTATCTCCAAAACATTATTTTTTGTGAGCAAATTTTGTATCTTCCTGTCCGGAAGATAAAACCATTCTTCATCCCATACAAATATCCCTTGCTCCTCCACCACAATGGTCCTCCCTTCTAGGTCTGTACTGTAGCTGTACCCATATTCTTTGAAGCTAAAGACCTTGGAAACCTTGGAAATACTGTTAAATAGCAACAATGAGGCCCCCAGGTAACAGAGCTTTAATTGTACCAGTAACAACCCAGGTCTGCATGCACTGGCACCACGTGGATGGCAGTTAAAAGCATCATAAAATGCCAAGATAAGACAGGATACAATGATGCCAGGAAAGGGAATTTTTCAAATTTTACAGACAACCTATACTGTACACCCATCTGTTTTCTATCCACTTTCTTTCAATTCATGGTCACAGGGGAGCCAAAGCCTATCCTGACCAGCAAGGGGTACAAGGCAGAATTCACCCTGGACTTTAGGAAACAGAAGGAATTTGGAAAGAAGGCAGTAGGAATCCAAAGCACCAAGAGGAAACCCATGCAAACATACAGCACCTTACATGTAGGTCTGGAATAAAACCCAGGACCTCAGTGCCGCTCCAAAAAGGATCCAATGAAATAAAATTAATAAAATGAAATTGTAAACATGGAAAAAAAGATTTTAGAAAGGCCAACAACAGCAAAAACAGTAAAGGATGAATTAAAATGTAAGATCAGATCACTTTATTGGCCATAAACAGTACAATTTCTTGTATTAGGAATTTGTCTTTTCGCATACCCCAGCTTGCTGTCCATGAAACACACAGACAGGGAGAGAAGATTGGGGTCAGAGCGCAGGGTCAGCCAATCATACAGTGACCCTGGAACAGTTGGGGTTAAGGACCTTGCTCGGGGGCCCAATGGAGTAGGAATCTTCTGCCAGCTGTGAGATATGAACCGGCAACTTTCCAGCCACAGGCACAGATCCTTAGCCACAGTGCCACCGCACCATCTAGTTTATTTATTTTTTTAAGAATGAAATGTAAATGAAAAGATAGAAATGTACCCAGGATAAAGCATGAAGATAAAAGAAAGGGAAATCTCTGATGTATTAAGTGAATATTTCACTCAGGTGTTTATCAATGAAGAATTCAAGAAAATGCCTCAGGCTGCTGAAGAACAAAGTTCTACATTAAACACAATTAGCATAGAGGAGGCTAAAGACGTGCTACAGGTACTACTGTATAAGCACTTAAGATTAACAAATCTCCAGGACTTTATTGTATTCAATCAATTGCACTTAAGAAAACAAGAGATGCTATTCATAGACCATTAACAAAACTCTTCCAACAGCAGCTTGAGACAGGGGTAATACCCATTGACTGGAAAATTGCTAATGTAGTGCCCATCTATAAAAATGGTGACAAAACTGAACCAAGTAATTGTACACCAATAAGTCTTACAGTACTGTATGTCTATGGTACTATGTTTAAAGTAATGGAAATAATTAGAACTAAACTAGAGAATCTATATTGAAATCAGACCTTATGGAATAATCATCCCGGATTTAGAAAAGGTAGGACTTTGTTTAAAGCAATAGAATACACAGAGCACATTATACATTATGTTTATATTTTCAGATATTTTTTAAAGGTGATCATTATAAAAGATGAATTCTCAAGGTGGAGGCAACAAGCATTCACAGTAATTTGTGTGTTTGGACTGAGAACACATTATGATAGATAGAAAAAAGAGATTACAGATAAAGGGTTAAAGTTCCAATTGGGGGAATTTAATTAGTGGAGTACCACTGAGATCTGTTCTAGGACCACTGCCCTGCATTATTAATATAAATCATCTAGATTCAGTTATAGTTAGTATACTAGTCACGTTTGCTGATGATACTAAGAACAAGGTTCTAAATAAAAGGAATCTCAAAAATATTTAGTTAAAACTCATGACAGTAAAGACAGGGCAGATAGCATTTAATAGAGATTACAAAGTATTACATGCAGAAACATAAAATAAAGATTTGGGAAGCAATAAAAAGGCAAAGAATATTGTATGTTAAGATATACAGTATAGTCGAACAAGAAGTATGTAAATGAAGGAATTTTATATTGAAATTATTCAATATAGTAGTAAGACCTCATTTAGAGGTCATCTTGCTACAGTAAAGATATTGTTTTATACAGGTAAGTGGCTGAATGCATTTCCAGACTTAAAGAAATACGCTATACTGACAGGCCAAAAAACTTAAAGCTTTTGAAGTCTTTAACAGTGAAGACTACAAAGAGACATGATTCAAATACTTAAAATCCTCCAAGGCATTGGAAACATGGTAAAAGAATGTTTAAAACAGAAAACAGGATGCACTATTTAACAGAATGTGCTTCATCCAAGGAAAGTCCAAGAAAGGACTTAACGAGATCCTGGAATCAATAAGCAACTCACAAATGAGCTAGCTAGACTAATTGACTAATGAATGAATGAATGAATGAATGAATAACCTTTTAACCTTTCTTTTTTTTCCCTCCACCCCCCCAACTTTGGAGAACATCTTTATTTTTAATACATACTTCCCATCTTTTCTTTTCTACATCTCTGTTCCATGCTTTACTTACTTAACATTTTAAGTTCCTTCCACTCCATGTGTCTTTCACAGCTCTCAATATTTACACCTTTCTGTCTTTGGTGCCATTGAGATGTGTTTCATGTGGGCCCCATTTCTGTTTAAATTGATTTATGTTACCTTCCAGACTACAAGCAATCTTATTATGTTGAATGTGTACAACAGCTGTTGTAATCTTTCTTATGTTACTAACAAAATGAAAATGTGATGTAGCACACTGCTATGCTAAACCTTTGGTTAATGGACTTTGGATGTAAGAGACAAAATCAGCAAAAGGGAATTGTGTCTGTAAATTCAGAAATACTTTATTGCTCTACCAATAAACTGTGGTCTTGGCTTGTTCTTAAAATAGGGCAAAATGGAAGAAATGAAATTATGAATGATTTGTAAAATACATTTAATCTAAAATAGTAATAATAATAATTGCTTACACTTATATAGCACTTTTCTGGTAATAGGGACTCCCCTCCACCACATCCATGTGCAGCATGCACCTGGATGATGCCACGGCAGCCAGAACGCTCACCGAACATCAGATATTGGTGGGGAGGAGAACAGAGTAATTAAGCCAATTCATACAGTAGATGAATTTGGAGGCCATGGTTGGTAATGGCCAATGGGAAATTTGGCCAGGACACCAGGGTAACACCCCTACTCTTTTCAAGAAAAACCCTCAGGATTTTTAATGACAACAAAGAGTCAGGACCTTGGTTTTACATCTCATCCAAAGGACGGTGCCTTTTTACATTATAGTGTCCCCATCACTATACTGAGGCATTAGGACCTACATAGACTGCAGGATGAGCGTCCCCTACTGGCCCCACTGACACCTCTTCCAGCAGCAATCTTTTTTTTTCATAATCAGTTTTTCCCAAGTCTTCTGTCCAGGTACTGACCAGGCTCACACCTGCTTAGCTTCAGTGGGCTGCCAGTTGTGAGCTGCAGGGCGATGTGACTGCTGGCAAAATAATGTAAAAAGTACATGTACTGAACAGCAATCACATCATGCTTTGACATTGAATAAAAGCGCGTGAAACATGACACATTTACTAAAAAACAATTACAGTACTGTACACTAAATAGGCAAATAGGTGGGAAATCTTGGTAAACATGCAAAATTAATTTATAATGTTATAATTTATATGTTTGTGTTCCATATGCTTTAGTAAAACTTATATAGTATATTTACAACATGAAATAAATAAAGATAAATAAATAAAAATAAAGATCTTTTATATTTATGATGAAAAATGTACAGGAATATTTTTATTGAATAGGTTCTTTGATTTCATTGACTACGTTGATTGCAATTGTTAATAAAATAAATCTGAAAGTTCCTAAAGCATACTGTAGATAGAGCTTATATATTTTTGTAATACTTTATAATAATATGTTTTTTGAGCTGAAAAAAATATATAATTCACGTCTTAATGGACATTTGGTAAAAATAGATGTCCCTGCCCCCTATTAGTCAATTAAACCAAGAGTTTACTGTATCAAAATCTTCCAAAATAGCAGATGAGGTAAAATTTGATGGGGTAAATATCTACATATACTGTAACAATTTGCCTAAATGTACAGTATATCAAATGCTGAATTTTCTTCTTTATAGCAATAGAGGTAGAAGTTGTATTTTGTCAAATAGCCTCAGCTAGAGGTTCCAAAGACAAGCCAAACAACACACAAAGAATCAGACATCCCTGACAAGTACCTTATACAGTATTTAGAAACTGCAAATTCAAAAGAATATTTGTTACCTGTCAACACAATTGACACAGAGCTAGAAGATTTATCTTTCATTGTGTTGATACTTGATACTAAACCCATAACTAACCATCCAAATAACCATCCAGAACCAACTGAAGGTTTCCATTTGAACCAGTCAAATGCCCCTTCCACTTCTAAAGAAAGAACTGCGCAAGAAGACATGATGTCTGTAGTTGTGTATATTGAAGAAGACGGTGTCTCTTCTTCATTTTTAAACACAATATGGAAACATTGTACATATCATACACTGACACAAGATTTTTAATGGCCACACACATTATACTAAAGCCTGTATTACGTGGTAATAATTTGATCATATACTGTAGCATTTCAGCTGGAGATGGCATGATGACACCTTAGCAAACACCTTTGTATCTGAGCGAATGAGTGATAACTTAATATAAAAGTCTGTGATAATTATGATATTTAAATGTTAGACATATTACATTTGTATTAACATTCCTGTTAAAAGAACCTTCCTTAATTCATACGGTATATGGATAATATCAAGCAAGTCAAGACCTAACTGGGGCCAAAATATAGCCAACAGCCATATCACCCTGCACCTCACAATGGGCAACCCACTGAAACTAAGCTGGTGTGATCATTGTCAGTACCTGGAGTGGAGACCTCCTTGGAAAAGCTAGGTTGCTGCTGGAAGAGGTGTTAGTGGGGCCAGCAGGGGGCACTGCAGTCTCTGTGGGTCCAAACATCCCAGTATAGTGATGGACACACTATACTGTAAAAAGGTCCTTTGAATGAGATGTAAAGCTGAGGTCCTGACTCTCTGTGGTCATTAAAGCTCCCAAGGAGTTTCTTGAAAAGAGTAGGGGTTTTACCTTGGCGTCCTGGCCTGATTTCCCATTGCCCTTTACCAATCATGGCCTCCTAATAATCCTCATTTCTAGATTGGGTTAATTACTCTGTTTTACTCCCCACTGATAACTGTTGTGTAGTGAGCATACTGACGCACTATGGCTGCCGTTGCATTATCCAGGTGGATGCTGCACATTGGTGGTGGTAGAGGGGAGTCCCCATTACCTGTAAAGTGCTTTGAGTGGTGTGTCCAGAAAAGCTCTATATAAGTGTAAGCAATTACTATTATTATTAATTAAAATGTTACACAAAAGTCAGGATCAATCTGAGAAGATTTACCTGTTATCATTTTGGTTACCACCACGATATACAGTAGGTACCTCCAGTGGGTCTTAAATAAAGAAAATATAGAAAATATAGAAAATATATATATGTAAAATAAAATTACAGAGGCAGAAGTATAGGGGTGAGCTCCTTAACCTTTCTCATTAGCAGAGTACCTTGGTACATCCCATCGCCATCTTGAACAACAACCAAAATAGAGCCCCCCCAAAGAGAAAAACCCATGTAGTCCACAAGTGCCCCTTCCTCAACAGTCAAGCCAACAAGCATCAGACAAAGAAACTTAATTACTCACACACATACATTAGTAAAAGACAAATGCATAGAGTAGGTGCCACTATTGGTGAGAGGAAAAGTAAAAAGATGAAGGAGAAAGATGCAAGAGAAACAGATGAAAGTCTCAGCTCTTAATGATTAGCTGTTGCAGAAAAAAGGCAAGGACCAACCCCTTGTAAAATTGATTAATCCGGAGTGCAGTTCCAGGAGTTAACGGGATTATTCATTATTTGCGGAGGACCTTAAACACCATGGGGTTCAGAAGGAATGACTGGATCCTCATAACCCTCTATGATATCTTCACCCTTGCAAAGATGAGTTAACGCTGGGCTGTTGTTGGACTATGTGTAGAAATGCAAAACAGAGTATTCCACTGAACAAAGTCTGACTGCTTGCTTTCCTTTATGGAGATCTGCGTGTCTATGTACCAAGGAATTTGAAAGTAAAAACTTCAGGCCTGTTGCAGCATTGAGAAGACTGACCTCAATAGACTGTATGCGATTTCTCAAAGCACAAATACAGTTCTTGCAGAGCTGGAAATGGCCAAGGCATTGCTTAATTCAGGAATTAAATGCGGCTGTTATGTCCTGATGCCCCTCATAAGCTCTTGCACAACTTGAATGTTGTTTCATCCTGATCTGTTCTCAGACTCAATTACTTTGTGCTCCAGAATTGCCAGTTTAGCTGAGTGCGTATATAGCATAGGTTCTATGTTTGCACCTGTAGCTCGCTCATTGAGCATAGTATAATTTCGAATTTAGTTGGCAGATCTATGTTGTCTTGGGGTTCGCGTTTCAGTTTTTTTCCATAATATAGGAAATCACGGCTGTTATCTTCAGTCACACAAGTGCAGCCCACTGATCTAAAGACTGCTGCAGCACATCAACCAATTTAGCCACAAGTGGAGAGTCAAGCTCTCTTATCTTCTTATTGTTGGAGAAGAAGTGGGGGTAAGCTCAGTTACTTCCAAGTTCCCACCGTGTCTGTTTCTTCAGAATGAAAACTAGCAGAAATGAAAACAGGATTGATATCAGGAATTTTAGTGTAAATTCAAGATGATTATTTTTGATCAAGGGAAATAATCAGTTTGAAACATGAATATTTTATGTTTCCAGTAGCAAAACAATAGGAAAGCATGTTTTAGTATTCACATAATAAAATTGGATTTGCAGGCAGCTATTATAAGAAGTGACCTAATCATTTGCTTAAGTCTAATTACAGGTGACAAATCCCTGATGATTTTAAAGGGACTTGAAAGACAGCACTAAGCAGAGGATTCACAACCTTGGTCCTGGAAAACTACTGTATCATCTGGTTCTCACTCTAATTGAGCTCTGTGTAACTTAACTGAACTGATTGTTAGTTTAATTATTTAATATATGTGCCCAAGATTTTTGATGGTCACTGGCAAGTTATACAGTAGTTGCTTTGAAACTGTGACGCCCCCATTCAAGGACAGCAGACCTCTGATTTACATATTTTCTTCTGCCACAGCCATACAGATCATTTGTCCTTCCCAGCATTAAAACTACAGACCTGTTCACAAGGGACAAGCATTGGGCAGATGGCATTGCCTTTTTGAATCTCTAAATGCTATCATAGGCCAGTAGGATGGCCAATTACTATCAGACCAGAACAGGCAGAGAATCATTGGGAACGCACACTGCGATCTGAGTCCTAAACGGAATAATAGGTAAGAGTTTGGAACAGAAATTATCCTCTTTTGAAGATATGCTTTTTTATCTTTCTTTACATAGTTGAGTGCATTCTGCCGCACAGACACCTGCGCCCCTCTAACTTCCAGCAATGATTGCAGGATTCAATTAGGCACAGGCTGAACTCCTGAGGCCCCCCTCCTGAGAAGCTCTAACTGTATTACAGAAAGCCACTGGATATTTGTGTGCACGTACAGTACTTGTGTGAGCATCCCTATAATCTTCTGGAAATGGACTGACAGTGAAGACATGTGCATTAGAGAGATGGGGGTGGGTGATGGGCTGGAATTAAGCCATCAAAATGTTGATCATGCCCAAGAAGCAGCAGAAAAAATGAGAAAGCACACTAATCTCCCTTTGTCTGACAAAAGGTAGAGGTGTCAGTAATACATTGCCCTCCAAATGGATTGGGACAGAAAAGCCAAAGCTGTTATTTTTTGCTTTACAGTCACACTAGGTAAATCCAAGATCTTTTACAGCTGCAGAGCCAAAACCCGTTACATTTCTAATAAGTAAATTATTGGTTAAATGTAGGGTTCAATTAAATGATAAGAACACAGCCAGAAGAAAAGCGAACAGGCACTGAGGTCACAGGGAGCGGGATAGAAAATAATACCTGGTCGCTGCTATAGTATGAAGATAGGATATAAGCTACAGTGTGTAAACCTTTAATGAATCCAGTCTTAATCTCACAGACGCCTTCTTAACTGGTTCACACCATTTGGTCCACAAGATGTCACCCTACTGATGCTGACATGCTCTACTCATCTTCAAATAAGTAGCCCAAGGTTTCCCAATAACCCCTGAAAATTAAGAAATATACCTGTGTTCACTTGAGGCTTGCAATACAATTGGACTTCTGATCGACTCGAGTAGAACTAATTTAGACATCACCATTTGAAGGTCCTGCTATCTGATTGGCCTTCAGGTTTATTTAACATGTCAATCATTTTCTTCTCATTGCTTACATTTGAGATTTTCATGAACTGGTACTTGTAGTGGTATGTCGTACTTGCTTTCAAGATTTCAACTCCGCAGTTGACAGAGGGTATACCATCACAGCTGTTTGCTTGTTTGACACTCTTGGCTATTAGAGAAATGTTCCTTAACACGGTGCCCTCAAGGTTTATTCCGATGAAATCATATCATGTAACAGAACAAGTTACAAAATTAGTAATGGCACTTGCTCAAAAAAATCAAAAATGTAATTCTCCTAATCTAAGCAGCACAGCACATGGTGAGGCAATATTATAAATCTAACTATTCATTCATTTTGTATGTGCTTTATCCAATACAGGGTCATGGGGGAGCCGGATCCTATTCTGGCAAGCAATGGGTACGTGATGGACTAGCGGTTATCCCTCCCAGAGGAGGCTTTACAAAACACAAATGAAAGTGGTGTGAATAACCCACATGTTTTCCTGAATTTAGATGCTTTTAAAAATATAAGGTTTTTAGAATTGATCAAACAAGATACTATACATTATCCAATCTATAAATATTCTGTTGATTTTCTGTTGATATTTTTGTTTTTGTGCTGCATTTTTAAAATAGGTT
The DNA here is from genome assembly GCF_059453375.1 of Lepisosteus platostomus. NCBI lineage: Eukaryota > Metazoa > Chordata > Actinopteri > Semionotiformes > Lepisosteidae > Lepisosteus > Lepisosteus platostomus. Next base: position 19,042,467 of record NC_142623.1, read on the forward strand.
GTTTTTCCAGAATCAGTTGCTCCAACAACTAACGACAGACAGAAGCTTCAAGAACTGCTGCACTGAAAGGAAATTTCTTTCTTAAAAGCACTGTAGTTAGTTTAAAATGCTCCCCACCAATAAGAAGTTAAATGTAGAAGTTCAATATAGCAATCAGCAGTTAAATATGCAGTATATAGTGAAAACGTATTAGTGCATTTCCAAAGAACACCACTGACCACAACATAAAACAAAATTAAATCTGTGGCTAAAACTAGTATAACTTTCACCTGACCTGCTTTTCAGATGTCTGCATTAGTGCTACATCTTACTAATTGCACATCCATTTGCATTCATTGTTTTCTATTGGACAGATTGAATGTATGTATGTTTGTTTTTACACATTTTTTATAGTCACCGCTTAAAAATGTTTGATTTAATGGAGTTGTGTTGGGGGACCACATCAATGCCACTAAGGGCACTGAAGTCTCATGTGACACCATTCAGCTACTTCACCTTTCTTCTTGTCCCTCCATCCAACTCCATCCAACCTCACTGGCTATTTTCATGAAGCTTGGAATGCTGCTTCAGATGTGGTCATAGCTGTCATAGCTGTCTTTTGGCTTTTTTAATATTAGCTCAGAGGGGAGTTAACAGTGAAGGGGGAACTGGGGGAGCTTTTGGGGTGTGGGGGTTAATATTGTGTTGTTTTCTTCCCTTTTAAAAATTATAATAAACCATAATGTAATAATATTAGCATTTAACTTATAAAAGTAACAATTCAACAGTAACAGTTCAAGGAATGAACCATACAATATATTATGGTTATATACAGTATATATAACCATTACAATATATGAATTTACTGTATATCACAATATTCAAATGAAAACATTTGTCATCTATCGTTTAAGCATGATATAATCAGTGGAGGTGCCCTACAGACCTCTTATAGATTACTCTTCTGAAGCGCTGAGTTACCACCACATCTTTTGAACCAAGAACAATTTATGCCAAGGGAAGAAGACAATTAATTTGTGAGACCAGTCAACAAATCAGAATAATGACAAACACTTGCCAGATTTAAGGAGACAAAAGCAATGATCACCCCACTCATGAGCTTGGTGTAACAGGAGCCAGTCCTGACTCCCGTGAAGTGCATAGTTTAGGACCCTGTGCAGCTGGTATAATACTCAAGTAACTGGAGTAGGACACCAGGGAAAACACGGCAGGATCAGGACAGGATGATAGACAGGGGGGCGTGACGGCTTTGATCCAGTGCTCAGGGGGCGTGGCACAGGCAAACAAGTCCAACACAGTCCAAATAGGGAAACCAGGGCACAGTCCAATATCCAAAACCGGGAAGTCCATCCAAGAGGATAACAAGAATAAAAACAGAGAACGGGGATATGGAACCCAGAACATGGAAGTTAAAAGCTCAGCTGGTCAGGATGCCGTCCTGAGGCCTATGCCCTCAAGCAGTGGATGTGAGGCGAGTTGATGCTAGGTGGGCCTCCGGGCGTCCGTCTTCCAATGCAGAGCTCTGAGCTTCAGAGGCACAAGTTTTAAATAACAGATGGGGAACAAGGGGCAGGTGAATGTAATAAAGAAACTAAAATACAAAAGGGTTGGAGTGTGACTCCTACAATATCTTTGGCAGGCCTGAAGTGTGAGACTAGGATGTGCCAGTCCACCAAGTGGTGCTGAACCGAATTGTGCCTTATTCTGTTACTACTTTAAGTCACTAGTGTCCTGACAGCACTCTAGAAGATGAACAGTGGGCCAGTGAAGCCTGTCTACAGGTCTCATTCTGGCTGTGTAGGGTACAGGAGGCCAGCGCTGTGAGCAGAGATGGAAAGTTAAAATCTTGTAATTCTAGATTGGGTGGGCCTGAAATGAAAACAAAAATAAAAAAAACAACCAAAATGAAGAAAAGTATTACTGCTAGACCTGAAGAGAAATTGGTCTGGCTGGAACCAGAAAAACAAGGAAACACTTCTAGAGGCAGACACCTTTAATGCTCACATTCATCAAACACCTCTTGTGTTTTATGAAATGTCTGTGACATCACAACAGCCAGATTGTGGCCCATTTAATACTGATTATGAATTACTCAGTCTTTGGGCAATATCTTTCTTGCAATATTGTAATTAACTTTCTTTTTCTCAGGTTTTTGTTTTTCAGGTGTATTAAATAAGCTTATTATCAGGTGTTTTCATTAAAAATCACTAGAGACCTTTGTATAAGACCTAGTAGTTTTTTTTTTTGCAAAGGTAGATCTTTGCCTGTGAACTGAATGTATTTCAATACTCTGTCTAGTTCTATTTCTCTCTAGTGTCTATCAGTCTACAAAGACAGTAGTCATACTCCTCAGCTGCAGGAGGTATTATCTTCATAAAAGCTCATGTCTTTTTCAGTGTCAGCTAAGGGCATTAAAAACCTTGTCCACATATTATCTCAATAATTTACTGTATGTTCATATACCTCTCATAATCAATTAATTACACTCTTACATAAAACAACCATGGGAACAAACTTTTTTTCCTTTTCCCCATTTTTAAAAGTAACTTTTCCGCTAGCTTTTCTGCTTCAAGTTACTGCAGAGTAGCAATATAGCTTGTGATGCCACTATCTTCAAATCATTCTGTCTGAATACATCTATCCTCATACAACATATATAATTATATATATGTATGAGCAGTGACTTACTGAGAAATAATTTCATCTCTGTGTTCTGTGACATCATAAACCAGGAGGGAATAGCTTTATAAAGGTTTATAAAATGTCACAGAATTCTGAAATGGAATTGTTTCTTGTAATTCCGCAGCCTGTAATTTATTTTTTATAATACACAGATATTATTAACGCTGCTTAAAATGTCACAGGCTGTGCTGAAGTTGTTCTTCCTGCCATCCTGTTTTTCTAAAAGATGAAGAGAAGTGGATGCTTGTGTCTGTGGTGAAAGACACGGGATTCTGCGTCAGATTTGCTCTGAAGAGTGTGGGATTTGATCTTTTTGCTACCTTCGGCACAATGAATAATCTCTCGTGCTCCTGTCGGACACCATTTGATTGAAATAATATTTTCGTTTTGTGAGTGTTAATAAACATTTCCCAGTGTTGTAGAGGGCTGAAGACATTTCCTTGTTTACTGCTGTGCTGTTTGCAAACTGGAGGAGCAAGGTTCTGTTTTCACAAAAGGTTCGATATGATAAGACACTGTATGTGTTGTAAATCATTATGACTCTCTGATATTAAGTTAAAATTAAAACACTTTTCTGTTTAATATGGCTTAAACCAATTAAGCCTTGGCTTTGTCCAATTGTAACAAAGGCTGATACTGATCAAATGTATATACTGTATACTGATGGAAAAAAGAAACGCACCATTTTCTGGAATGAGAATACTATAGTTATAGCTTACAGTATGCACTTTCACAAAAAGTTGTCAATTTGTTTTAAGTCCTCTGACCAGCAATACAGCTTGTGCAGTGAGGCATTCCAATTTGCCAATCACACGAAAGCTCACTAGGTGCACTTTTACCCAACGAGGTCTGGGTAGAACAATGCCTGATTAGGTCACCATTTCAAAAGGCCTTCATTCAAAGCTTGGGTTATTTCAAGAAAAAGGCCACACTTTCAGACCGACACATCATACTGGTCCATCTGAGAGATTGTTTCAGATCTGCAACCCGTACTGCTGCTGAAACTGCCAGCAGACACAATACCCGCATCAGTGACAGGACAGTAAGGCTCAATGCTGCTGGCCTTAGAGAAAGATGACCTGTCAGAGGCCCTCTGTTCACACCTCCTAGATGTCACACCTGACTGGCTTGAGCCAGAGAGAGCCTGCGATGGACTCGTCAGCAGTGGCATCAGGTCCTCTTTACTTCACTGTTCCACGCAGACGAGAGGGCCAGAGTGTGGAGGAGGAGGTGTTGCCTTTTTTTTCCCATCAGTATATTATATACATTATGGGTGGAACATTAACTACAGTGCTTTAAATACCATCCCGTTGTGCCCTATTTTGTTAAATTCCAAAACGTAATTCTATGAAAAACCAGAATGCTCAAACTGGAAACATCTAAGCTAAGGTACAGTAAATGTAGGCAAAAACTAATGGCAAAAATCTAAAATACAACATACTGATTGCATAAGTGTTCAGACTTTGGTGGAAACACCTTTGGCTGGAATTTCAGCCACAGGTCTTTTTGGGATTAGATTCTATCAGTTTTGCACACTGGCATAGTGTAATTTGGCAGATTTGCTCAAGCTCACTCAAGGCGCTTCGTTTTCGACTAAGCAGAGCACTTTGCAAGTTTTTCCAGACTCTAAATAGGATTTAAGTCAGAACTTTGACTGAGTCACTCAGCGAATGTTATTTTCTTATCTTAAGCCACACTAGTGTAGTTTTGGTCTTGTGCTTTGAGTCATTGCTCTGCTGAAAGGCGATTTTGTGTTCCAGTTTAAGATCTGAATCAGACTTTCCTCTAAGATTAGTACTTTGCTCCATCTGTGTTCCCAGCAGTCTTGACAAGACTTCAGCAGTACCTGCTGATGAGAAGCAGAACTACTGTATGTCATACTGCTGCCGCCACCATAGTGTTGACTGATGCCCTATGTTGGGTTTGCGTCAGATGTAACTCTTTGCATTTATACCAAGAAGTTCCAATTTTGCGTTGACTGACGACAAACTGTCACGTAGCGTCTTTCAGGACCCTATGCAGACAGCCCAATCCGGAACAGAGTGAACAGACACGGCGAGGAGACAAGGAACTGGGCTGGTAGACGAACAGGGGGGCATGATGAAGGTGATCAAGGAGCTCAAGGAGGGCATGGTCCGGGTAAACATTCCAAAGGGTGTTCGTAGGGAAATCTGTAGGGAGGCAAATGTCCAGATCTGGGTGGTCCATCCCTGACAAAAACAAACTAAATTAAAAGCTGGAACGGGATCTGGAAAAGGGTTGTGAGGAATAAAAGGGGTAACGGGGCCAGTTGTTCCAAGCTCCGGACACAGATGGTCAGGACGCCAGGGAAAAGGCTTGTCTTTGGACAACCCAGAAAATGGGCAAGCCTTGGGGCATCCATCTTCCAATACCGAGCCTGGAATAGTCGGAGCGTCTGACTTATAAAGAGGAGACTGGAACAGGAGGCAGGTGCAGGAGAACTGGTAAAATGTGAAAGAGCCGGAGCGCCCTTAAGGGGGAGGGATTAGAATTGTGACACAAACCTTTTTGTCTCAAGTTTGCAGTCTCACTTAAATGCTTTGTTTCAGATTTCAGATGGGTTTTCTAATCTGCCAGACAGGCCAGCTTTGTTATTGCGATGTTATTATTGACACAAGCACATTTTCTCCGATCTCAGCCATCTAGTCAACGGAAGTGACCATGGGCCTCACAGTTGCAGCCCTGCTTCCTTGCCTGGTTGCTCAGTTAGAAAATACAGCAGGAATAGGGCAGTGTCTGAGTGGTAAGATACACATATTTTATCTTGATTGAATAAACTATTCTCAAAGCTCCTTGGTCTTCATGGTTGAATCCTTGCTTGAAATTCATCATGCTTAATGTGGAATTTAAAGAAACATTTATTGTGAAATCACATGAATCATTATTATTGCACAAGGAGAGAGGCTACTCAACTAATTGTGTGATTCATTAACATAATATTATAGACAGCTATTTGTGGGGTTTTTATACTCATTCCTTAGGTTGTAATGATCAATGACCATTTTCCTACACTATTTGGATCTTTGATCTTAATGATGATGATGCATGCTACTGTTAAATACACAGTATTCCATGAGTTACCTCCTTTTTATAATCCAGGGGAACTGGAAGTAGTCTCAGAGGCTTCCACTACATTTTCAAACATTTTACACTGTGCAATGCTATTATGATTGTTCATATATTTTTATATTCATTTAAATTTTGGGTGTAAATAAAGGTAGAGGGCATAGCATACAGTATGTATTTGAAGGTGTTGGAACTATGTTGGGACTGTGTTGGAACTTCTTTCACATTTATTAATTATTTATTAACTTTCCTTTACCTCCAGCACAAATGTGAAAATACATTTGAAAGTCCTCCCATTCTTCTGTACAGCATCACAGAACAGAAACCTCTGAAGCTCATGGGAACTCTTCAACAGGCTGTAAGACTCAATGAAAAAGTCATTACGGATCTCATTTTTCCTCTGTGTGTTACTATGCTTTTTGGGCAGGATACTGCCCTCTGACAAAGCTCTGATTAAAGGCTGAGAAGCCCGCCTGCCAGGTCTGCTTCTAAAAGTCTTCCTTTACCTCTGACAAGACATAGTATGGATTAGGTTAATACCTCACTGTTCAATATCACTCCCCTCTCTTGTCTCAGAGAATAAACAGCAAGCACAACCTACATCTATCAGTGTATATCTGATGATTATGAGGGCTTATCTGTCTTGACAGTGTGTGAACTCAAACATTGGTTTAGTCTCTTTCAAAGTGTATTCTTCTGTGTAAGCACATGGAGTCCAGCTTTAAATCTTCAGCAGCACCGAACTCCCAACTGCATAGCTCAGACAGGCATCCAACCTGTTATATGCCAAACAACTGGACCATTACCACTTTCAATTCTCCTCAAAGTCCGAGGAATGCAAAAGTCTCAACTCACTCTAATGACTCATGAGTCACTCTACCCCTCTAATCACTCTTTCCAAGCTCAGAAACCTCAGTGACTAGTTCTGGTCTTGCTGGTACATTATGGCATCACTGTAGCTGTGTAGACTGGGTTTAAAACACTGTTTCTGATACATCTGAATGGCCAACTCACACTGAGCCAAATCCAGAATCCCTTGCCATTACAGATTTGAATGCTCTTACAAATTATGGGGTGTCATTGTAATTTTCCCATTTTACTCTGTGCGACTTTGTGGCACATGAACAGAGGAAATGAAATCCACCTTGTAAGTGCAAATCTGCAGTTTATTCTTGGCACACTACCACACAGTTTGGAACCATGTCCGGCACTGGCAATGTAGGAATGGCACAATGTTTTGTGGATCTGTCATTGGGCTCAGTACCAGTACAGTTGCTGGTGTAGAGGGTGTGTCCAGACTGTCCATATCTCAGGCACACCTCTAAGACACCCAACCTGCACAGCCAAGAGAGCATCAAATCCACTTTGCTAAAATAACAAATCCCTCAACGTATCACTAAATCATGCTTAACGTCTATGAGCCCTTTTACTTTTACTCCCTCTTCTGATCATTCCTTGTCAGGATCACAACTTGTTCCTGGAAAGGAATCTGTTTTCTATCCCTCACACACAGGCCTATTATAGCTTGCACATGCCCGAATTGTGTTGTTCTTGAATGACAAAAGGTTTAACCTGAGGACAAGGAACATAATCCAATAACCCACGACCATCGACCCATACATACCCATACATACTGTATACAGTAGTAAATATTATTATTATTTAAATAAAAGAAAAAATATTAAATTATACCATCCATTTTCTAGCCTAAAAATGAGGAGCTGCATCACTGTGTGTTTGGTGCAAGAACACGTAGAGATTAATTTTAGGCTGCAAATTAGAAAAATGAAACAATGCCATATTGGCTATGGAGCCTTTCTTTCGGAGGTCTTTCTACATTTAAGAGTGAAGTTAAGGTCGGCTGGTTCCCTTACTTTACAATTGCATTAATCCATTATCCAGGATACACAGGAAAGATTTAACCACGTCTGAAGTAGCACTCCAAGCTTTGCTAAAAAAGCCAGTGAGGTTGGACAGAGACTTGGGGCAAGAACAAAGATTAAGAAGCAGCTGAATAGTGTCACACCAGGCATCAGTGCCCTGTGTGGCATTGACGTGGTCCCCCAGTACAACTCCATTAAATCAAACATTGTTAAGGGATGACTATATAGAATGCATAAAAACAAACATACATACAATCTGTCCAATAGCAAACAATGAACGCAAACAGACGTGCAATAAGTAAAATAGAGTACTAATGCAGACATCTGAAAAGCAGGTCAGGTGAAAATTATACTGGTTCTAGCCACAGATATATTTTTGTTTTATGTTGTGCTCAGTGGTGTTCTTCTTTAAGAGGTACTAGGTACTAGGTACCTAGTTCCTTTTCACAATATACTGCACATTTACCTTCTGATTGCTCTATTGAACTTCTACATTTAACTTCTTATTGGTGGGGAGCATTTTAAGCTAACTGCAGTGCTTTTAAGAATGAAATTTCCTTTCAGTGCAGCAGTTCTTGAAGCCTCTATCTGCAGTTAGTTACTGGCGTAACTGGTGCTGGAAAAACAACGATTTATAAAAATGCAGGTAATGGAAGATGCAGTACTTTAGTTGCTTAGGCCCAGAATAGCAACAGACAATACAATGCCCTCTAGATTTATTCATACCTCTGATGAAAACATCATCAGCAACATCTATAGTCTGGATAATGTACGTTGCTTGACCAAATCTAAAAAATAATGTACTGTAATTTGAATAACATTACACATGGTAATGTCATATTTGTCACAATGAACCTAAATTCAGGAAAATATGAGGGTTATTTACACCACTATTGTCAGTATTTTGTAAAGCCTCCTCTGGCAGGGATGGAGGTCAGTCAGGGCACCCACAGACACAGAGAAACATGTACACCAAGAGTTAATTTTGCCAGAAGTCAATTAACCTACTGCAACAGCATAATGGACAATATGATGGAGGAAACGGGAGCACTAGGTGGAAACCTATGTGAACACAAAGAAAACATACTGCTTCCCAGAAATTGAACCCAGGGCCCTGCTGCAGCTAGGCAGCAAAACTAACTACTGCACCACCATGCAGCCGTACCTTTAAATATTTAAGAACTAAATAAAAAGGCTCTGAAGTAACAATAGATAAATTGGTAGATGCATTCTAAAAAGTACAGTATGTGACAGTTAAGTTCTGGTTTATCTACATTTGTCCTGAGGGGCCTGTGGGATAATAATAATAATTCCTTACATCTATATACTGTAGCTCTTTTCTGGAAACTCCACTTAAAAGGACTTTACAGGTAATGGGGATCCCCTCCACCACCACCAATGTGTAGCTCCTCATGAACTTTTACTGCAGCACCATAGAAATATAATGTACGGCAGCCATAGTGCGCCAGAACACTCACCACACATCAGCTATCAGTGGGGAGGAGAGCAGAGTGATGAAGCCAGTTCATAGATGGGGATTATTAGGAAGCTATGACTGGTAACTATTTCTGTAAGGCTGTGGAGGGTACTGAGGAGGAGGTTAGGCCTTTAAATGGAGAAACTAATCTCTGCTTAAAATGAGACAACAATTTGCTGGAATCAAAATCAAACTTAATTAAAAATGTGATAAAGATGAGGATTTGTTACAGTATCCCATGTACTGTAATTATATAAAAGTCAAATACTAGTATGTCTAAATCTTCAATTAAATGTTTTAACTTCCCAATGACTTCTACATTTCCCAAGCATGCAGATCATAAAAAAGAGCATGTTTAGAATCATCCATCTATCTGCCTGTTGTGATGAAAATGGGTTCGAATGTGGAAAAAAAATCCGGAAGAATCTGGAAATCAATAACATGTAAAATCTTCAACTTTATATATTAAAGCTGCTGTAGACAAAAGCTTGGAAAATATACTACCCAGCAAACCTGAATACCTGAATGGACTAAAACACGTTGGAGCTACAGTATAGCAGCATGATAGCAGAATGTAACTTTTCAGCAGCTCTAGATATTACTAGTTTATCTCAATTTCTCCTAAAACTATATTTCTTAAGGTAGATAAGGGAACACAGCCAAAATTTGTAAATCTTCCAGCTTTTCTGATCTGACCTCTGACCTTCTCTGGTTAATGTTTTGATACCCAGGGACACCAATGTTTGCTATCTGTCTGGGTCTGACAGTGCCCTTTCATTCTTTCTCTGGCAAGCCATACTGTACATTTGTACTTCAAAGTTCAGTCTAACACACTGACTGCTCTACATCTAGCAGCACATCACTTTCCATCTGATATCAGAAATCTGCTTCTTCGTGGCAGAGGTCGAGGAAACCTGGAACCTATCATCAGTCAACGTGATAGAAACATTTTAACTTTGTTCTTTGCTTCTGTCTGAATTGTAAATAATATAAAGAAAATATACTGACATTTTGGGTATCTCATTTAAAAGATAAAATGGAATGTTTCCTGACTGTGTCTGGCATGACATGTTTGGATCAAGACAATTTGAATGGGATCATCACCCCCACTTTGAGACATGTCGTGCTCAGCTATACTTTACAAGAGCTCTGATTCTATCTTCACATTCCACAGGTGCTGTGAGATTCAAGATATCTTCCATTGAAAATGGTGCAGTGTGAGGATGAATGGTTACTGCCATATAAGTGCAGACATTTCACCAAGATAATCATCTTGCATGAGACTGTAGTTACAGTTCAGTCAGGAGATCAAAGAAACACACTTTTATAATTGTGTCATTTGCTTACAGCTCTGTCCCTTATCATGCCTGACCAGAGACAAACACAGGGAAATGTGAGCAGTGAGCTTCCACTCCTGTTACTGGATAGACACTAGACACTGGTGAAAGCTGTGAATTCCAAATGCATGGCAAGATCCACTGCTAGAGGTGACTTTAAAAGTCTCTTCCTTGTACATCAATGGATGTATCCTTGTGAGGTGAGGACTTGGGTAGCATAGTGGCTCTTTGGCTAGCATTAATACTGTACCTCACAGAACTGGCACCCTGGGTTCAATTCCTAGACCCAGGTTACTGTCTGTTCTCCCCAGGTTTGTGTGGGTTGCCCTGGGTGCTCTGGTTTCATCCCATAGTCCAAAAAACTGGCTTCTGGAAAGTTTGATCCAGCTGTGAATGTGTGTGCATGCATGTGTATGTCTGTGTTTGTGTCTGTCTGCCCTGTGATGGACTGGTGTCCCATTTCATGGTGTATCCCACATTGTGCCCATTCGTTGGCAGGATAGGTTTTCCTTCACAACCCTGAATAGGAAGAAGTGGTTGGAAAATGGATGGACTTGTTACGAACCTGGTGTAGCAATGCTGTATGTAGAGTAGTAGAGGAGTTTATTGCCATAAGTACAATACGTTTACATTGGAATTCTTATTCGCACTGAACTCCCGGGAGATACACAGTACCGCAGACAACACCCCATAATGTAGACAGTACATTACAAATAAATAATAACAACAGAACAATAAATATTTAGTACTGAATATAAAACATGGTAGATCATGCAAAAAGTGCATAGTGCAGAAGTGCATTGAGTATGAGGCATTGCAGTTACTGTAGCTGCTAAGGATGCATACTGCTGTAGGGTAGAAGCTGTTCGTGAATTTAGTGGTCTGTGCTTTAATTGTGCAGTACCACTTGCCAGAGCACAGCGGGGGAGAACAGTTTGTGGCCGGAATGGTTGGGATCCTGTATGATGGATTGGGCTTTATTAGCAGCAGATGGCGTGAATCAGACCGATTGATGGTAAAATCACATCCTATAATCCTCTATGTCATTGCCACAACCCCTTGTAGTCCATCTTTGTCATGCATGGTAATATTGCTGTACCACACAGTGAGACCACTGGTGAGGACACTTTCTATGGTGTTGCAGTAAAAGTTCATGAGGAGCTGCTTCCCCATACAGTACCTCATTTCTTTAAGCACTGCAGAAAGTACAGGAGTTGTTTTGCCTTTTTCATACTGTCTACAGAGTTCTACAAGGAACCTGAAGTAGCTGACGGTTTCCACTGCTGTGTCATTGATGCTGATTGGGATGTGACTCCCTCCTCTCCTGAAGTCCACAATGAGTTAGTTTGTCTTGTTGATATTCAGGGCCAGATTTTTGTCAATGAACCACCTTGTAAGATACTTTGCCTCACCCCTGTATGTGGTCTCATCCTGTTGATGATCAGCTCAATAATTGTGGTGTCAGATGCACAATTAATAATGTAATTGTTGTTGAAAGTGGCTGTCCAGTCATAGGTGAACAAGAAGTACAGTACAGCAGCCTTGGGGAGCTCCAGCATTTAGGATGGCTGTAGATACAGGTATATTGTTGTCAATTTTCACCACCTGAGGTCTGCCCATCAGGAAATCCAGTATCCAATGGCACATAGAGTTGCATAAGCCCAGATTCCCGAGTTTGGTCCCAACTCTATAAACTTGGGTCTTTATCTATACACAGAATCCTAGCATAGGTGCCCCGCCTGTCTAAATGTTCAAGGTGAGTATGTATTGCTAGAGATATGGCAACTTTAGCTGGCCTATTCGGGTGGTAAGTAAACTGAAGTTGGTAAAGGCAGTCTGGGACATTGTAATTGTAATTATATAAGACAGTACAAGACTTTTAAGGTATGATCATGATCACTGAAGTGTGTGCCACTGGGCAGTAATCGTTCAAACGATTTACCTTGGTCTTCTTGGGCTGTGGCACAGTTGTGGTTTTCGTGAAGCAATCTGATACAATTGACAGTGACAGAGACAGGTTCAAAATGTCTGTATATACATGAGATAGCTGACCTGTGCAGGTTTTAAGGACACGAGGGGAGACACAATATGGGCCGGCTGCTTTATGGGTTTTCACTCTCTTAAAGGCTCTACACACCTCATGTTTAGAGAGCTGTAACACAACGTCCCCTGGTTCACTGAGAGCCTTTATAGCATGTTTTGAGCCTCAAAATGGGAGTAAATTATTAAGGAGCTGAATGCTATAGTGTGCTATAGTGATTTGTGGTATGTAACATAACATAACATCACTTTATTAGCCCTATACAATTTCTTGCATTAGGAATTTATCTTTTTGCAAGTGTGGCCATGTTGAAGACCCTGAACCAGCACATTGCTTAATTTGCTTCTGCACATCCCAGCTGTAGCCCTGCCTTGGCTGAGTAGACACCTGTCACAGTACTCCTCTAATTGGTAGCACATCAGGGAAATCAGCACATAAAACCATCCCTCTTTAAAGGAGCCTAGATGCCAAACAGATGGCAATCAGTATGATGCCTTCGCAAACGGATGTTATTCCAGATGAAGGCACACCTACAGTAGTTCCCCCTCCAAGCCCATCATAGCAGTGGAAATCTTCTTAGTCAAATCCATTTGGCCTGCCTGCCAAAGAACCTTTTTCCTTCTTACCAGCAGCTGACAAGGCTATGACCAAGGATGTTTTTTGTTCAGAATAAGAAGAGATAATTATAATTATCTAATCTAAGTTTAAATCCTTCTTCCCAATATTGCAATGATCTTAAAGCTGTCTTACTGTCGGGAAGCCTTGTGAGAGTCTGAGTATACAACCCCTTTTCTACACAGGTGAAGCAATTCCTCAATTTCTTTGTTACAATGCTGCATTTGGAATGCCTCATAATATCCAAGGTGCTTGTTTTAAAATAATTATCTGATATAGTTTTCTTTGCAATTAACAATAAACATTTTATACAGGGCAATATGTACATAAGGCCTTCTAAATATAATTATATATTTCTTTCACCTGTGATATACAGTAGAATCAATTTTGAATGGAAATATTTTTAAAAAAGAGAAATGATTAAACTACAGATAGCTGGCATCTATTTCCTCCTTCCATGATTTTAATATGTTAAGGGATTTATCTTTAAAAACAATTAAATTAAGCGCTTAAAATAGAACCTGGAGTGTTTATCAAGTTATATTACTGAATTCGTTTTTTTTTAAATAATTATTTAATGATATAATTACTAAAATGTAAAAGCTGCTACACTTGAGAACAGCAACATGGTTCAGAGTTAATTGAAATCCCAGTGGATGCTGGCTGGAATGCTGTCTGTCAGACCTTCCTCCTTGAGAAACAAGCAATTAACAAATTTTTAATTCAATTCTAAATATTATTCTCAAACCAAGATTATTTATTTCTAATTCTGCAAATGGACGTTCAGAAGTTTGGTTAAATTCCAATAATGACAAAATGAGTCATACAGTACTTTATACTTTGGCATTACTTCTCCTGGCTGAGGAAATTACAGCAATGGCTAATGGTCAGCACTGTCACAACTCCACTCACTTATGAGGAATGAACCAGGGAGACAGCTCTAAGGCTGCAGCTGGGGTAGAGAAAGGAGTGCTAGAAGAGATGGGGCACAGATTAGCATGCAATTGTATACATGGGGGTAGGGGAGTGGAAGTGTGACAGAGAATTTGACCTTTTCCCAAACTCCTGTTAAAGAACACCATTTTAACACCAACGTCGTGCTTTTAAAAACTTTTGCAGACTCAGTGAAAATTCCTGCAGTGGGTAGAGATGAATTCTTGCATAGTCATTGTCTGTTAAGTGATTCCTGGGTTAAGAAAACAATGCCAGTGTTCCAAAAGCAGAAAATTGAGTATTATCTGTGTGGCCCAAAATAGTCCTTAACTGTAATAGGATGGGGTCAAATCTGTCATGAGCTTAAAAGAAAAAAAAATAAAGTGCTTGATAAATTGTGTAAATAATTAACTAATTGTCCTGTTATTCGTTTGTTTGAAGTAAAGTAAATAAAACACTTTCAAAGAAGTGAGGCTTTCAAACAAGTGCTAAGAAGTAGAACAACGACGATGCTAATGGTCTCATAATACTGTACTGTATATGCCATGTGAGCTACATGGGTTTCATCACAGCAGAAAAAAAAGTAATAATTATATCAGAATCTGATGTTAAAATCTTATAATTATTTTTCAAAAATATATTTTGTTTACACTCATGGTATTGTTTAACTTAGTCAAAGGTGAACAAATGTTTGAGAAATTTAAATGGTTTAATTGTGACTTCACTTCCCCTTACACTATTTTGCCCATAAGGTCTTATGTTTACCAACCACGAATTCACCTAACACACTTACAGAAATGTAGCCCTCACAGTTGACAAGAGACATTTACATGTATACCGTTAACTATAAAATAAGTTTTACTGTACTCTCTAGTTCAACCTTCCCTCTGTTCTATGCAATCATCACTGTCACTATACTGTACTGTATATGTTCAAACAGGATGATGAAACACCTATCTTCTGGCAATAATCATCTCTAATACCCTTGTTACAGTATAAGATAGAGGGTGTTGTTTGCCATTCTCATCTCAAAAGTCCATGTCTCAAACAATGTTTGCAGTTTGCATCTTACTGTACTACTCAAGGCCTCTGTCATGAAGAATTCTTCATTTTTTTTTTACCGTTTTAGGTTCCCATTTCCTCACCTAGGCAAGTTATACCAAACAGATATATTTTCTAATAATTTCACCTCTGTATTGCATCAAGTACTCTAATTCTGTTTTTTAATAGAAATTTGGGAGAAGATCAGATCCTTATCTTTCTCACTCTTCCAGCTGCCCCACCTTCATCCTTGCAACAGTTCTTTAGCTCAATCCTCACAAAGTTGAGGTGGGGTTCTGTCAGCCTTATCCTTAAACCAGGGCTGTCATTCCTTCAGCTGGGAGTATGGCACCAAATTAGCAACTAAGACATCCATCCATTTTCTCACTGCTTCTTCCAATACATGGTCACGGGGGAACCTGTCTTGGCAAGCAACAGGCACAAGGCATGGTACACACTGGATGGGACGCCAGTCCATCGCAGGGCACACACAGACACAAAAACACACACCACAGCTTAATAAGACTTACTGTACAGTAGGTGTGGGGTCCAGCTGTAGTGAGGTTGGTCTGCCACTAGAGGCCTGTATTGTTAATGTTTAATTCATATGCTAGTTAATTGGTGGTGAGCCAAGAGCCATATTTTCATACTTGAGCATTTGGTAAAAGAACTACCGGTGGTAGTTTGTGCTGGATTACTTTAGAATAGGTCATTGAATAGAAAAAAACATATTTTGTGGAATAGTCTTCTTGCTATAGTGTTATATATCTTGCTATTGCTATATTTTGCTGTGCGCTGTGAGTTTCATGTGCTCAGGTTTTATGAGTCACCTGTTTAGAGGGAGTCCTGGTATATGAGCCCTTTGGTTATTTCAAATTCAATTCAATGAACACAGTACCATTGCATGGAATAGTTCACCACATAATGTTGTGGAGGGAGAAACCCTGGGATCTTTCAACTCTAGGTTTGATGTTGTGATAGAATGAAAATCACTGCTGGGCTGAATGGCCTGTTCTCATCATGGAGTCTTCTAATGTTCTTTAATAATACACATACTCACATGCAAACAGTGACTCCTGTTGATATGTTTTTCTTTTGATGTACAAATGCACTGTCCTGACAATCACCTCTGCAAAGCATTCTGTAGAGAAGACTACAGAGAACTGGAAAAAACATTAGATTATTTAACACACTTCAAGTGTTGTACTTGAATCCTCTTGCAAGTGATGTTTTAGAATGTGAGCCATGTGCCATTGTCAGCAGCCCAGATATGCCCATTGCATTCGGATACGGCTGATGGATTTGGTTGATTGGATGCTGATTTGTTTATTGAAAGTCTACATACAAACACTTTTATCTGATTGAAGCCTGTGTGGAAAGTCAGGCTGAGAGCCGCATTAGTGGGAAACAGAAAGGATGAGTCTAGGGTGCAGGCACTCATCATGCTAACGATGCATTATATCTGACCCCAGAGTCAGCAATATCACTTTGCCAAGCAGATACATTAAAATATTTCAGATATGCCTCATTAAAAAAGAGCTGAAATTAAACTTTAATTGTTATTAAAATGGCATGGCATTCAAAGAACATTATACAGTATATACTATATAATGCGTACTTTTCTTATGTAAGAAAAAGTTCTCATAAAAAGTTATTTTAATTATTTTGACAGTCTCATTCCCTTTTAGTTTTCAGTGTGCAATATAAAGAATTATAAGGGCATACGGGATAAAAAGAGGGTTATTCTATGTATTATCTGAAGCCATCATTATCTGGTGACTCTGTGGCAGCAAGCAATCTTGAAAATCCGTATTATTTGACAATAAATGTATTATTTTACAACATTTTCACTCTGTGAATGGTAAAAGACAATGGTACAACTTCATTATTTGAAGGATAATTAAAATGTGCATCAGAAAGCCTCTAGCTTGACTAGCATGTAAGAATACAGATATTAAAAATAGAAATTATTCAATGCGTAGAAATTTTCACAATCATGAAATTATGTACACACAATAATATTTTTCTTACTGCTTCTATGTTTCAAGTCATTATAATTTGAATCAAGTGTTAAACATAGCATTTCCACCTTACAATCAAGTGAGTACCATTGCACAATACTTCCATTTCATCCATTTGGTTTACAATGGACTGTTTCTTTTTTGTTATGAAGCCGACAAAAATCTGTTTAACATCATTTTAATTTCTTCATGCTTCTGCCTATGACATTTAATCCCATCCACCTTTATATAAAATCAATTGGCTATTAAAAAAATGTTGCAGCATTCTGGAGTAATTGCATTCCTATCTGGAGCATTGTGAGTTAAAATCCCAGGTGAGTACTGCTGATGTACTGTACAGTACCCTTGTCCAAGGTGCTTCAATCAGATTGCTCAGTAAATGCCCTGTGTATATGTGGGCAAAGTCAGATTTGGCTCAAGTAACTATTGGTTTTCCCATCATGAAAAAGTTGTAACTTTAGATCTTACAGATACATTTATGTGCCAACTAGCATGAGGAATTTGTAGAGAGACTTTCGAGGCGACACTCGAGGCGACACAAAGACATTCCACTACACTAGAGAGCTTTGAATGCAGATCTGTGTCATTGCACGAGTTGCAAATTATAGAAAAGAAACAATGATGGTTTGACTTTGGAGTCTTCTTGGGAGTTCTACTGTGCATTGTGTATTTAAGCTCTGCTGGTTCCTGTACTTCACACTTACATATTAAGGTAAATTTACCCCGGTTGAGTTGCAATTGTAAGCCAGTCATACATGAACAGTACATTGATCTAATGTACCAATGTGTAAAATTAACTTGAACCCCTTTATAAACTCTCATGAAGAGTTACTGTACCTGCTTGTATACAGGAAGAGAGAGATCGAGATATCTCCTCAACCTTGAACACTTCAATTCTAGCTTTATTATACTCTGGGGGAAATTTGTTTTAACGGAACAGTCCAATACAACGATACAACAAGGAAGACAAACATTACCAATAGAGAAACTGGTACAATAGTATTACAGGAAATAAGAGAGGTACTTTACATTGTTTGAGAGATTGCAGAGGGGATGAAAGATCAGTATACCTGGGGACAGAGAATTTCACAATAGAGGGGATGAGCTACAAACTGCATAATGCTTTTGGGCTTCGTTAGAACCCTCTGTTTGTAGAGGGCTGTTCCCAGACATTGACAAAGTGTGATTAATCTTACCCTGTATTACATCCATCATTTCCTAACCGCTTCAACCAATTCAGGTCCAGTCAGTGTTCTAGGCATTCTGACGGGATTAGATTTAATCATTTCATGTTCTGAGACCAAAATCACAAACTCTGTATATATACCATCCACTTTCCATATCACTTCTTCCAATTCAGGGTTGAGAGGACTGGGCCTATCCTGGCAAGCAACAGGCACAAGGCAGGGTACACCCTGGATGGGACGCCAGTCCATCACAAGACAGAAAAGCAGGCACAAACACAGACATGCACACACTCACACCAGCGCCAGGTTTTACAGAAGCCAATTGACTTACCAGTATGTATTTGCACCATGGGAGGAACTGGACCACCTAAAGGAAACACACACGAAGCAGGGATAACATGCAAGACAACAATGCTAACCACTACGCCACTGTGCTGCCCACTTCCTCCTGACGTACAACATTAAACTGCATGAACCATCATGTAGGCAACAACCCCACCACAACAAGCATTATTCTAAGAGAATAGGAACTATGTTCAATTTGTAATTGAAGTTTAAAAAATAAGATAAGATAATTTAAATCTTTTGGTGAGCTGATATGTACTCAGCACCATACATGTCACCAATAAATTGAGCTCCCACTTCCTGCTATGTTCTGAGAAATAACCAGCAGTTGCTGCATAATTGGTGTGTAGTAATAATAATTACTGTAAAACAAAGAGAAGGGCTGTACTCTTTATCTCCATATTATTTATAATTTGTGCACGTACATTGTGGGGCTGGTCCTTCCTGCTGCCTGTTTAGTAATTACTGCTCAGTTTTTCTACTGTCAGTCTGCAAACAGTGTAAATAGGTTAACTCATCGCTTCCCACACTGCTTGTCATTTTCTGGTTTCCCTTCTGTCCCACTGCTTCTAACTGTGGGGTGCACAGCTGAAGTGGGCACTTGTGTTGTCTGCATTCTAGTTGTTTTCTGTTGCTGTTGTTTTCTGCATCATTTACCAAAATGTGCCTGCGAAAACTGTCTACAGAATCAAGCTTGAGAAAATCAGGAGCATAGAGGGCACCTCGGTGGTCAGGCTTCGGGTCCCACTGGTAGAGGGAATGTCAGAGCTGTGCTTGTGATTTCTTGCATTTCTTTCACACTTTTGCAGTTAAGATGTCATCTAGGGAGTTATCATTATCTTCGTCTTCATCATCATGACTTTCTAACAGCTTACTCCTAGTGAAGGTCTCAGTGGTATTCGGCTGAGCAGAGTTTCCCTTTCCCCAGCAACAGTTTTCATCTCCTCCTGGAGGATTTCTAGGCATTCTCAGGCCAACAGAGAGATACAATCCCTCTAGTGTGTCCTGGGTTTGCAGGGGTCTCCCCAGTGGGCCATGTCTGATACACCCCCTGCAGGAGGTGCCCTGGGAGCATCCTCACTAGATGCCTGAACTACCTCAACTAGCTCCTCTTGATCCAGAGGAGCAGCAACTCTACTTCAAGGTCCTCCTGGACTACTGAGCTCATCAACCTGTCACAGAGAGTAAACCCAGCAGCCCGATGAAGAAATCTCCAAAAATATTTTCTCCTAAAATAGAGGGCAGAACTAGGAGAGAATACTGTAAGTGAGCCCTACTCAGGAACGTTTCTAATTAGTTCAGCTCAGTTTGTCCAGACGGTAATATTAATTCATTTTTAGTCAAGAGCCATGCATACACACATGGTTAGGAATTTAATTTAAAATTGATTTGACAGATTCATCTTATGATAATAAATTTATAGATAATAATAAGTTTAAGTCTACCAAGACAATGAGTAATTCTTATCCATTAAGAATTATACTTATACTTATACTTATACTTTTTCAAATGCCTCTGTGGTTGCATACAGTATGTCCACTGAATACATGGCAAGAATATTATAAGTAGAGTGGATTCGATGTGTTGTGAAAGAAGTCACAAGGCTGCTCAGTGAAGTTTTCAGTGAAGACCAAGTAGCTTTCGGCTGTTACTACCAATTTATTATTTACCTATTTTCACTAATTTTTCCAACCTATTACAATTAACAGTACAGATGTTGCCAACTTAAAAAGTGAGACAGTATTTTAAGACACTTTCGATAAATAACTAATAGAAAAGGGTAAAATAGTTCTATTTACTTGAAATTAGTTGAGTCTTTTAAGAAACAAAGTGTCCCTGTTGGCTTTATTTATATGTGCAAGTTGAGGTTCTGTGAAATAGTGGTTGCTGGCCTGGTAGCTTTTTTGGGATGGGAATTGTGGATTTCTTCCACAGAGAAAGGATGATTTGTAAATTTCAGAACATCAGAAAAAAGCACATTCAAAATAACTCATAACTGATCTGCACAAGATTGCAGAACTCTTCCACATACATTGTCTGTACCTATTGTTTTCCTAACATTAATTATTCTAAACTCCTTATGATCCTCTGCTGATCAACTGAGGTAGCAGTGGGTTTTCATTCAAAATGGGTTTAAAACACATTTCATGCGTAAATCACATCTACTAAAATATACCTGACTATTTAAATCAAACCATACAATTAAAAAAATAAAAATTGCACATATCTCCATGTTTCTGTAAATTTGCAGGCTTAGACTTCCACTGTCTACATTAATAAAGACAGGTCCACAATTACTACAGACTGTGGACATAAAAGTCCCCCACCTTTATGTAAACCGACTGTAGATACTGGCATAATTCAAGTAAAATCTGTCAGGACTCCTTGTCCTATGGCATTTCTTGGCCTGTGGATGCCCTGGAAAACCATCACATTTGCACGAAGGCTCTGACCAGATCTCCTTTTGGTGTATGGAAAGCACTTTTGGGGAAGTTATGCTTCCCTGGAATACCAGACCCGTAAGTCCTCATTTTTCTGGAAACTTGGCAGCGGGAATGTGCTCAACATTACCAAGTGAGTGACACCCCAAGTGCCGAGTGACACCCAATCCCAGTTGACATATTTTCACTCTGGCTACACTGCAGCTTCAGATTCAAGTATTCATTTCACCCTACACTGCAGTTCTAGTTTAAATTCTTGTTCCAAGCCTACACTCTGCTCTGCTCTCCAGTCTGCATGGTGGCTCCTGGGTTTCACCTTGGTCCCATGGATTATTTTCCACTGGCCTCCTCTGCAGTTCTAAGCCAATTCAGGAAGCAGCCTCCACCGTCCAGGACCCCAGGATTCTCTCCATGCAGGCATCCTTCCCTCAGCCTCATAGCCCTGTTCCTGTTGTGTAGAGAGTCCCGCACTTTCGTCTTCTCTCTGGGGCAGCCTTTCTTCTCCAGTCCTTCAAGACGATGTTTACTCTCTCTTGCCTTCAGTTTCTCGGGCTGTCAGGGTCACTTTTCCTTTTTTTGATTTTTCCCTTTCCTAGTCTCCTTCCAGCTCTCCAGCAGATTCTTCTCGTTTTTTCGTCCGAGGGAGCCAGGCATTGTGAATAATAATAATAATAATAATAATAAACTTTTTTTATATAGCGCCTTTAAAGGTGGCTTCTCAAAGCGCTTTACAGGATGACAGTAACAATAAATAAGAAGACTACAACAATAAATAAGAAGATTTCACAAGATAGGACACAATTATAATTACAACAATAAAACAATAAAAATAGAGAAGACCGTGGAAGGTGGTATTAAGAAGAGCAGAGGGGTGAAGAATGGAACCAGTTAAGTAAAGGCTTTTCTGAAGAAGAAGGTTTTGAGTCTGGATTTGAAGGAGTTTAGAGAAGGTGACTCTCTGATATCCTTGGGCAAAGAGTTCCAGAGCTTGGGGACATAGCAGGAGAAGGCCCTGTCGCCCATACAATGTAGACGGGCTTGGGGGACAGTAAGGAGTCCGCTCCGTAGCTTAGTGAGTGACTCCCCATTAGTCTGAGCTCCCTGACGATTCCTCTGTTCTCAGGCTCTGACTGGGAGCATTTCCTGCAGACCCCAGACTCCAGGAGGGACTAAGGACGGGTCTCTTTGTCATCTGCTCCTGAAAGATGTCTATCCCGGCTTGATCCAAAGGGTGCCTTGGTATCTGATTCTGTTCACACCACACTGCTTCCATTGGGGTGAGAAACCTTGGAGACCGAGCTGACACCTGGCCTGGTCTAGGAGGAGACCCCCCCCCCCATAAGGGCATACAATTGAATCACTCTTGGGCGCTCCAACTGGGGTTCCCTTCCTCACTGGTATTTGGTAAGACCATTTCTCTTGTACTTTACGTAACCAAAAAGGAGCTGCAAAGCTGAAGATGAGATGGAGGAGGAATGCAGAAAGATGAACACAAACAAAACAGATGCTTTCAATAGTATGGAAAATTATTGTTTAGTATATGACGTCATTGAAGAATTATAATTTGGATTACAAAAAATGAAGGATAGAAAATAGGGGTGTTGGGTCCAACAAAGGAGACATGTGTGTATGAAGCAGGCATTACCTTTATTATGTGTGTACACGGGAGCCAAAGCCGATGAAGCACTGACTCAATTCAATGATACAAAAGGATGCTTTTTATAAAAAATCACATACAGAAAACCCACCCAGAGCAGTTCCAGTACAATTCCATGCTGTATATGGTGTAAAGCCAAGGCTGCTAGCCTTGGTATGTGATAAGCTGTAAGAATATTCTTGGGTTCCTTTATTTATTGTTTAAGCAGACAGTATGTACTTCTAGATTTTGTTAATCATGTCTTAAGCAGATATCAGGGGCTCTCGGTTCTGGTCAGGCTGCCTGGAGCTGGCTCTGCCCTTCACGTTCCAGGCACGTAGCCGGCTCACACTTAAGTTGCAGTTAGTAATTTTCCATTATTCTAGCAGGATAGTTAGTAAAATGATGTTAGTAAATTATTTACACAGTAAAAGCAAATTAGTGAAATAAGAGAAATAAATCTTTGATCCTTCAGGGGTTTACTTATAATATACAGTATACTGTATAACAAATGACAAAAGACTTCAGGAATAATTATGGTGTAAAACAGATGGGCTCGGTTGTCACCATGCTTCCTAAAGAACTTCCTTTAATTGATGTTGCTACCTCATCAGAAGTGAACTGTAGACTACCCCCTGAGGTAATATCAAGCCTGATTCTTGATTTTGGTATAAAATGCTATGTAGTGTGGATGAGAAACTGTATTTTACACTTATTTGGTAGTTTAAAATCCCTATTTAAGCACTTTTATGTCTGTGGACATGGCCTAAATTGAAAATTGAAGTTAAAATTGATTGCCAATTGATCACAGAGAAATCAAGAATTTAGGATGTGTGGAACAGGCTGTCTGACTCTATATTCTATTTCTGTTTAAAATTAATTCAGTCTCACACAAGCATTTTGGGAATATGTGACTGTTGGAGAAAACCATTTGTGAAAGGAACTCATTCCTTTCCATGCCTAATTTGTTAATATTGTTTAATTTTAATTAAGCTTTTAAAGTTCTGGAAATGAACAAAAATCTCTACAATTTGCAGATACTATTTTTTCAATTCATTTTTTGCTGCATAATTACTAATTTGCATTTCACACAATGCTTAGTGACACAATTGAAAACTGCAGGTGTTAAGAATAATTTTACAAATATACATGTACAAATTTCACTGTAATGGCAGTGGCATGAACTTAAGTATTGTACAGTGCAAAGGCTGCAGGACTATTTGCATCTATTCTTTTATTTGCAGTTGTAATATATAAACTGCAAAACTATTACTAATTCTGTATGTAGTAATATCATTCATGTGGGTGCTGCACCTCAGTGATGAGTTGGGTATGTATACAATTTTCTGATTAAATTATTACTACTACTAAACATTATTTCTACAAATAAGCATATTGCAAAACTACATTAGTTTACATAAAGTAATTGCCTATGGATTAAGCAAAATCTTCTATATTCATTTTTATAAAATATTATTTGTTTGTTTCTTACTTGTTCATGTGTTGGTTTACTGTAATGGAGACAGAATTACCATTCTGTAAATTCTGCAAATAAATCCATTGTAGATTTTACAGGCCATGGGTTCTTAGGTAGTCTTTGGCTCACACGATTCAGGTCAGATGTGACTTTAAGACTGGGATGCTCAGCTCCACTCATGGAAGGTCAAAAGGTTTCTACTCTTCCCTCCACCTGAGCCCTGGTTTATCTAAATTAATTATTTGCTTAGTTGGGCAAGCTGAAGCCTTTCTTTGTTCTTAAGAAGCTGGAAAAGAGACCTGTAATTCCTGTACAGTGTTACAGGAATATATACCTATAATTCCTATAATCTACAGTGTCCCCTCATGACTGGAGTTAGTTGGGTTTAGGTGTACATTAAATGGGGGTAATACTGTATAGCAAAATAAGGTCTTGCCTAGTCAACCTATTAAAATAATGGAGATACACAGAACAAATAATATGGTGTATTTTGGTAAAATTGCTCAAAAATATTACGTCTCAGATTACAGACTGTAGGCATTCAGTAAAAGTGCTTGGATTGAGAATTCACATTTGAGAAACCTAGCCCATTTGGAAAGTAATAATTAAATAATCCAAGAATCTTGTCAAACAGTTTCTTGAAAGACGGAAGGGTGCATAAGCAACATAGCTGGGTAGTTTAATCCATAGCCTTGGAATAATTGGTCAAATGTATAGTTATTTAGAATTACTGCATGCCCCTGATTCCAGGCCTTCTACAGTCTAGAGTTACCCTTTCTTTGAGTTCCCTCAAGAATGGACTAGACGTTGCAGCCTGGAAACTAACACAGACACAACAGTTTAGGAAAGTAATGCTAACCTCTTCAACAAAAGACCAAACACAGGATACTCTGCTCTCCTCAGCTGATGTTAAGTTCCAAGAACTATTTCTGTAACCAGATAATGTCTCCTAGTGATACAAGCTCTGGCATGAAAAGGAAAAGGAAAGTACTGTAAATCCTCAATCAAATACAGCATTTCTTCCCTAGATTCAATTCCAATGTATTCAGAGCTTAAAAATAACTGGAGTATGTTGGAGGCTGAAAATACCTGAATCCCTGGCTTCTCTGAGGAAACCACTCTAAGACCTAAAAATAAGTTTAACTATTTTTAATAGATGCAGTCTATTTTATGTAATTATTGATAAAACTGATGATGTGTTAAAGAACAGGTGGTGGTGTGTTTTCATGTTGTTAAAGATCCTCACACAGCGCAAATATTTATTTTACAATATATCAGATGCCTCACAGCTATTCTATTCTTTCCTGAAATAAGTGCTGCTAAGACTTTACTTTCTGTTAAAAACATTCAGAAGACAGTGTTATGAGGGGGTGACAGGACACCACAAATTGCAGGAAGACAGTGGAGATTGCAAGCTCAAATGACAAGCTACAGTAGGTACTGTATGTTCACTGGCACACTGTGAACGTGGTGGGATGCAAAACTAGCTGAATTTCAAACTTTTCTGACTGATTCGGAGGCTGATTTCCTTTATCCATTATGCTTCTAAATTATCTCATCTGATTTGAGGAATTTCAGCAAACAAGAAGACTTAGCAATTTGTCCTACACGGAGGACACTCAGAGCATTGTTATAGTCTGTTTATTCCAGGCAGAGCTATTGGAGCTTTTTTGAGATGTCAGTACACAATAAAAGTAATACTAGCAAGAAACAAATGGTTTTCTTTTGCTGTTGTAGACATTTGACATTTATTTCACATTAAAATTGTTGACACTTGTTTTCTCACACAGTAACAATAAATGCAGTGTTACAGAGGCATAAACTGAATTTTCCAACAAGTGGAACAAATGATTGAAATGTCCAAATTAAACTTCAGTCTGGCTTGTGAAGGGCTCACAGAATTATAGCATTGTGGCCACGCACAACACAAGATGATGAAAGCCTAGATTTGAAAAATCCTTGTGTTTTGTGGCCAGGCAAAGCTCTCTGTTACCTTGACGATGGTGGATCACCTCTCACGTTTCAATCCCCTGAAGAACTGTTCAGACAAAGACGATATGGAGTAATCGATTGTGTCTAATTCTCCATGGCATCGATTTTGTTATTCCGTATTCACTCACACGAGAGAAATTGAGCAAATTACAGATGGAAAAGGGTGACTGTAAAGATATTTCCAAAATTTACGAAAAAGACTCTAGCAAAAACTGACTGTAATTAAAACTTGATATGTTCCTTGATATTGCAAAGCAGTAGAGTATTTACCTCTCCTCCTTACAGGGTACTGTGAACTTCTGAATCAGTAAGAAAGGAGACCTGAGTCATTTTCTACCTGAAATGACAAAGCTGATTAAATGAACATTTATGGTGCCTATCACTTCTTCCACATTGAAAAGATCTTTCTTTTTTTCATCCGTCAAAAAGACACACTTGTGATTGACAATGAACCTGGCAGGACTGAATCACATCGCTGTGCTACATGAACACAAACACCTTGCAAGAAAGGGTGCAGACAACTTAGAGACATACTGTAGCATAAGGGGGCATTCAAGTTTTTTAAAGTTTAATTAATTTTATTTTTAAAATTTTAGGTTTGGTTAAACCAAATGTAATCTTTTATGCCTGGGTGAGCCAAAGCTCGCATCCCTCAGCTTCCATGGAAACCAGACACATTTGCACGAGGAGTTGAACACCTTCCAGAGCTGTTCATATTTGCTCAAGCCAACTACCTGCCCTTTATTATCAGGTGCTTAGTCTATTAGCCCAGGATTTTAAAATCTTGACTTACCACTGATGCGGTGCTCTGTCATTGAGTTACCTTCTTAACCAGGGTTATACTAACACAAGTGTGCTTCCCAGAAGGACACTCAGCCTGAAATCAGTCTGAGTATTGCTCCATCTGTCTCAAACCCTCTTCACCTGTCAGCACCTTGTCAGTCCAGCTAAGCACCAGGTGCAAGAACCTCACCTCCTGTCTTACAACTCTGCATGGCGAAACAGCCACTCTGTCCTGGCCTGATAGCTGGATCGCTTGCAGCCCTACTGTAGATCAGCCTGTCTGCTAACGCATGACTACAGCAATCTACAGCAATCTTCTCCTGCCGTCACAATCCGAACTGCTTTGGGAATCTCCGTCAGATCCCATCACTGAGCTTTCGGTGGGATCAAGCTTTTGGTCAGGCTTCAGGCTTCAGGATATGGTTTTCCCATCTGTTTAATTTAAACAAAAATTAGTTTTGACAGATCTACACAGTTGAAAGCAAATAATGTTTATGTTTTGTCTTGTATACTTTACGTTTATACAGTGGAAAGTTGCTGTAAAAAAATGAAAACTCTTTTCATTAAGATAGAAGATTATGCCTGTGAATGGAATGGTTTCAATTCTCACAGTTTTCCCAAATTGACAGTGTCAAGCGTTTTAATCTCTAGGGGATGAAAGACCATTCACAAGGAATAATGACATCCACAAATCAGGTTAAGTGGTATCCTCCTGGCTATAGGATGAGAAGGCTCAGAAACCCATTCAGAGAGAGGAGTTAGCCCAGGGTAAAAAGATAAAGGGTAAAGAGAGAGGCGTTAACCAAAGTAAACAAGAGGTAGCTGTAAAGGTAGAGAAGGGGTGCAGGCTGAATACATGTACAATACTGCCCAAGTGAAAGACTTTGAATTGGTTTGTAGGTGTTCAAAACAAGCTAACTAATGCCCTGCTTCCCCATATACTGGAGCTACTCTGAAAGAAGCCTGAATGTACAATACCTGTGGAATTTACACTGTTCCCTCATTGTTTTACTGCCCAGATAGAACAGAATCTTTAAAGGCTGTGTCATAATCCATCTTGGTATAACTAGTATACCTTCTGCACTGATGAAAATAGACCATGTCTTTAGTACGTCCTATTTTAATTGCTGCTCCTAAGATATGAAACAGAACAAACCACTGATCTGCAACCATGATCGTTGATACTATTTAGACCACCTGTGAGGCTCCTAGTCCACAGAGGTTTCTAACTTTCAACCCAGGTACTTAACTATGCTGTTGCATTAGATTATTGGTTAATTGGATCAAATTAAGCCTTTTTCACAGCACAGATACAGACACTGAGAGTGGGAAAACATTCTGGAGTATGACCTTCAAACACCAAAGAAGAACAACAAATTCTGATATGACATAATGTTGATTATCATATAAAGCCTACTAGGTGAGAACAATTCCCGCTTCTCTGTTAAGAAGGAAGGATGAAAGTAATTTCTTGATAACCAACCATAATCCCTTGAGACTGCACCATGTTAAAACTCAAAGGATAAAACAAGCCCATTACAGCTCCTGATAGCTCTGTAGAACATCGAATAGAGTCAGTGTCAGCGTATCGCCTTCCTTTTATGAAAGCTGATAACGGCTTCCCAGCTCATTTCACTAACAGATGCTTTCCTAATTAAACATCAGGAAGGACTAATGTGATTTTTTAAACATGCTGACCAGGGAAGTTTGTGCAGCACAGCTGGGATGTTCTCATGCACAGAGTGCACACACACAGACTGGGTCCCTCTTCAGATTCAGAATCAAGAGCCTTCTGTATGAGGTTGTCTCCAGTTGTCAATCCAATAAATGAGGCTTTAGTCAAGAAAATATAGGAACATAACTAAGGTTGCAAACATAGGGAGGCCCATCTTGATTTATGAGTTCAACAACAAATATGACTGTTTTTCTTTTTTTTTCCCAGACACCCCCTTGATGGTTTTTGTAAAGAAGTGCTTCTTGTTTTCAGTCCTGAATGCAACTTCCTTCAGTGAATTGGCCAAATCCTATGTAACAGTATGGGTTTTTTGGGTTGTCTTTTCACAGGCTGGAGGGTCGATACTTCAAAAGGAGGTAGAGAACCGGTCTGTAGTCACTCGCCTTAGGGTCCATCACTCCCAGGAACTAGGATGAGCAGTGGCATTCTAAATAATTATATAAAGAGTTTTTAAAGAAATAGGGGTTTTTGTAGCTTTGCAGCTGATGGCTTGGCTCTTGGATGAACACAGGGGAATCTCGTGAGAATGTAATATAGGGTTTCAAATTAGGAACCCAGGTAGTGCTGACATACATTCTCTCACGGTAGGTAGGGAGAGAGAGAACAGTGTAGAGTGCTGCCTTGGTGGTGTTAGGGCCCTCTAGTGGTTAACAGTGGAAACTCCCTTGGTACACATGACAAAATGCACTGAAAATTTGAAACATATTAAAGTTTTTTCGGCTTAACTTGTCTAACTGAGGGAATGACAGCCTGCCCTTGAGGACAAGGATGACAGATAACATCCTTTCTTCATGAGGAATGAGCCAGAGAGCTGCTGCAAGGATGAAGATGGATATGGAAG
This sequence comes from Lepisosteus platostomus, assembly GCF_059453375.1. Taxonomy (NCBI): domain Eukaryota; kingdom Metazoa; phylum Chordata; class Actinopteri; order Semionotiformes; family Lepisosteidae; genus Lepisosteus; species Lepisosteus platostomus. The sequence continues at coordinate 19,072,021 of NC_142623.1, forward strand.
GAGGGGTGTAAGAAACTGGGAGCTCAGCAGGAGATGTATTTACTGTATGAGAAGGACAGCAGAAGTGGGAAACATTAATGATTTGACCACAAGAAACATCTGTTAAAAACAAGAAATCTGTGGTTCATGGTAGAGCTTGAAGTAATCCTTTGGATTGATTTAAACATTTGAAGAAGAGGTCAAATAATTTATTATGGTTCCACACAAACATTGGTCTAATGCTGCAAAGATGTTCATTTTGTTTTGGGGACATTCTTGATCTAACGTTGCCAAATTAAGGTTTATGGTTACAAGTACAACCATAAAGGTATAAAATGCCTAGTTTTTCCGGTATTGATCCAACAATGGGAAATCTAATCAAAATCTATATGAGTTGTGACCCTTAGTACATAAGTCAATTTTGCCTCAGTAGAGAAAATGGTTTTAAAAGTTATATTTTGTTTTTGGAATTTTTCATTTTAATTTTAATTTTTAAATTGTATACCCTCTTAGTAAGCTGCACTCTTCTCTCTGTACTGAATTTCTAATTCAATGTTCCAGTATGGTGCCCAGGGTACACTATACTCTGTGCAGCTATCCTTCAGATGACGCATTAAATTGAGGTCCAAAAGACTTGTTCTTCAAAGATACCATGGGACCATTGGTAAGAGTGCAGGTGTTAACCCAGTATCTTGACTTCATTCTACTCTGGGCTTGAACTGTCTGGCCTTCCTAGAGTTGTCGTTTGACACTTTACGAGTTCCACATTATGTTACGAGATAGTACCAGAGAATACTGCATTCTCACCAGATTCACTGTAAGTCTTCAGGTGTTTGAGAAGTCACATCTCAGTCTAGATCTCACTTTAGAATGAAGAAGTCGAAAATTATTGGAAACATCAACAATTTGGTGTGTCTTTCACCCAAATGAACCCACCCAAATACTAGCGTGCATGTCAATCCCACATGCTGGCTTTCATGTTCCTCTCAGAGTCTAGTTGACACACCTTGCCCTGCATGCACATGAATAAAAGACACCTGATCAAGGTATTAAAAAGAGATTGGTATTGTCAGGCTCACTCCTGCTGGAGTACTACAGAGCAAGCTAGTGCTAGCATGGCAGCTGGCCACACCTCCTTTCACCTGTCAGTCTGTGCCGTTTGCCATGGAAACGTGTTCTGGTAGACAACCTGTATCACCTAAGGGGACTTCACCACCACGCCCCTTCTCAGGTGGTCCAGGATATTTGAGGTCTGCTCTCAGAGTACTCTGGGCTCTGGTATAGAGTTTTATTTCTAGTGTATGCTCTGAATCACAGCTTTCTGGCTTTGCCTTCCCTTCTCAGGTATCTCTTGGATTCTTGACACCATTTGTTCCAACCTCAATTTTTGGATTTCCCCAGTGCTCTGCCTCTTAAATTATGGATTTGGATTATTTCTGAACCTTGGTTTGGATTCCCCTGATGCTCCACTATGGTGTCTTCCTGGTTTAGACTTTCACTAGTTTGAATAATGACACCGGACTGTGCTTGTCTGCACCACATTCTGCTTTTGTCACCAGCCTGCGACCACACCTCTCTGCCTGCAGTTTCTTTGTTGTGTTTTCCACTTGTCATGTGTGTGGGATCACCTCATGTCTCACAGCTTCTGCTTAGTTTCACCTTTAGCAATGGGTATGACAGGTATCACCTTAAAAAAGTGTACTGTAGCATGGTGAAAACAAAGTGGGGAGAAGAATAAGATGGCTCATTCACTCACCCAGTTACAGAAGTAATGTCAACCCCCTTTGAAATCTAGATTGTGAATCAGAGGACCTGGTCTTCCACAGTGGTGGAGTTATTTGCTGTCTAAAGAGTGGCACTGTGCATGCTCAGAACCCGCAAGTGCCCAAGATTGAATCCAGGAGCAGGGGGTGCTGTACATGTCCCAGAAGCACAGCTAGATTGGAAAAAAGATTAAAAGTAAAACATACTAGTGACACAACCTGAAGAAAACAATGATGAAGCAAATTAAGTACATAGCATAACACAGTAAATTAATGAAACAATTTCTGATAAACTGAAGATAATTGTACAAATTTCTGATGGTCAACTCAGTTATTTTTCAGGCATTTTGTGTCCCCTTATAATCCTGCTGGGTTACATCATTTGATTGATGGATTTTAATCTCAAGACAATTCCAGCATCAATTTATCAATATAGCACTATATCAATATGCTTTGTCAAGCAGCATATACTGAAAGGCAGTAAATTAGTACTGGAACCAATAGCATTTGCTGTGATTAGATACAGTATATACTGTAGGTCTTCCTTAATCTGTATCCTAAAATGTATTTAGCCACTCTATCATGTTCTTCTTAATTAAATACCATTGGTTCAACAATAATTAAAATAATGTTTGTTAGCTTCATTCTAGCTCAGTTTGTACTATACAGTATATATATATATCATATTTGTCTTTTTCTACAAGTAACCTCATTAATCTTGTCTGCTTTCCACATTTCCTTTAAACCTTTTTTTGGGGGGGATCCTCTTCTTGGTCATTCAGGTGTACAATCCAGTATTTCCTTCATACAATTACTACTTACAGTATGCATACTGTAGTAAATTAGATCTTGATTTGTATTACTTAGTTCAAGGGTTGTTTGTTACATGGCATCCTTTTAAACTCACCTGTGGCCAATGCCATTTCCCAGTAAAAAAACACTAAGTTTCTGGTAACTTGGCTTCTCACTTAACCTCATGGCCTCTGAGTGTCTTGCCTCATCAATCCCCTAGGCAAAGCTCGAAGATGATGCTGATCACTGATCCCAGACCTCATTTAACTCTCGCTTTAGTCCCGCAATTTGCCAAGTGATGAACTGTACATGTGCACAGACCTTGAACATACTGGTATTTGGTGGAAAAATATGTTCAGTTGTGATCACAACATTTGCTTTATTGTGCAGTTAATGACAAAAAAATGCCTGTATCCTAGAGGGAAATGATGTGATTTGTTAAATTGGGATCTAGGATCTAGTGAAGAAACAATGACTGATATTTGAACTTAAATTAAAGGTAACGCATTGCAAAATATACACTGAAAACACAATCAATACATGACTGCACATATACATGCATTATGCATGCCTGCAGTCCTTGTACTAATAGGTGCTAATCATGCATCCTAGCAAGAGTATACATTCACACAGTGAAATGGAGTACCCCTAGCCACATTAAACTTGCCTGGATCCATACATACAGACGTACATGCTATTCAAGTGTGTATACATGCACTGTGCACTGACTCCCGTGACCTGTACTTATCAGATCAGATAATCCCCATTCTCACTGTTAATTCACACGCAACAACAGCTTCAAGTGCTTCCACTGCAGTGATGTTGGGCCCATCGGCTGTGATGACTGCCATTCATCTCCATTAGCTTTTGGTTGTGGCTTTTCATGTGACTGTCAATTCCAGTTTGCAAAAGGAATATTTTTTTTTCCCCCACTTGCCATGCAGGACACTAACTGTCAGTTTGGCCTCGGGCTTGTTCTCTCTTTGATTTCCTTTGGGCTCTGTTTTCTTTTGTTAGTGAGATATGATTTGCTTCAAGCTTCTCCAATTCTCCCTGTCACAAGTCTCTCCTTTCCATGTGTCATCTGTAATGCTACATTTATTAAGACTGATAGTGGTCCCTTTTTTTCATGGCCACCCCAGTAGCATTCATCTGCAGAATGTATCTGTGCTCCAGTATCATATACTCAGGTAAGATCAGTCCACCTTCCTTGCACACTTGTAATGTCCACTCAATTCACATGCTTTTCTATAGAACTTGTGTAAACTCTGACTCTCATCTGCATTTGCATATTTCTGCAGCAACTATCAATCTCTAATCATCCACCAGTGCAGTAACAACTTGATATGGAAATTAAGCAGTACTGTACCTCCTGCTCCTAATTAACAAGTACCCACCTCATCAGCAGCACAAGTTTTAAGGGGGAACTGCAGTCCCAAATTCCCAGAGTAGTTATTAATCTCAGTAACAAAATAAGTTCATTGAAGTTATTGAAAAAAAATATGAATTTCAAAATAAGTACAAAATCATAAACTTGGTGAAAGTACGGTAAGTTGCCATGTTGTCACAAACTTGCATTTGAGTTAGCACTAATTGCGACATGATGTGGCCCTTCCTGCTCACTAGTCACTGTAATGTCTAATGTAATGTGATGTAGAAGTGAATAAGTTCAGGTTGTGCTGCAGAAATGCTTCTACGTGATCTGCATGCACAGTTGACAAGTAAGCAGTATTTGTTGGCAAAGCCGTCGCAAAATCAAGATAAATATTTCTATTGGATTAAAAGAGATGTGTTCACAAGCATGCTTATTTACAATGTCATAAAGTCACATCACATCACCGGACATTTTGTTGCCTCGTTCTGAATTGCAGAACATGGCACAAAGCTGGAAAATGTGTCTATATTGTGATGTAAAATGGAGGTTTTACAAGTTGCTGTGCACATTTTACCTTTTTTGTGGTTTAAAATGCGCTCATCAATACTGATTCTAATTTTAAAAATAGCATCGCAGTTTCCTTTTAAGGCCTGCTTCATCCTGAGTTTGACACTCAGTCATTGTTTTTTTTCTCTGAAGTCTATCGCATTTCCTAGCTGTGTTTCGGTGTTATCCCAGTCTCTAGCTCGATTCCTATTCATTGTTTTGTTGTACTTGGACCCTCACTTGTCTCCCGACCTTGTTCCCAGATTCCCCTCAGCTCGTTTATTCTCTGTGGCTTGTGGTTTGGGACCCTGCTTGCTCTTTCATTTTCATCGCTCGGATTTTCAGATTTTCCCTTTCCTACAGGTTGACCTTCCCCTTGCCTCTGCTCGCAGTGTGGGACTTTTGGTTTCAGTCTTGCCTGTCTGCTAGCTGTTTACCCAGAGTCCAGCAATTGGATTGACTCTGGTGTAACCACTGCCCTCACCAGGTGAGTAAGCATCATTACATTTTTATAGTGCAATCTATTCTCTCAGTAGGTACAGTACTAGACTGATGTACTTCCAGAATATCAAGCTTAGAGAGGCAGTTCATAAGATATACAGTACTTATCTGTCTGAAGTTATCTCCCTTTACAAATGCTTTGACCTGTTAGACTACTTAAAACACACTAAAATCTACTGGAATATGAATTGAATCTGAAAGTCTTGGCTTTATTGCTCCATAATGCAAGGCTCTTAAGGCTCTTGTTTCTTGTACCAGACAGTGTACTCCATGGCTGCATGAACTGGATTATCAGCAAAGACAATAACTTATAAAAATGCAGTGCCAAGCTCTATGTTACCAGTTGCCAGTAGCAGATAAACAACACTTAGACTGAAGTGAAGGAAGAGGCAGGGTGTGTCATTGTGCAATTTACACATTTTTAACTCTTATCTTGTTGTATTAATTGATATCTAACACATTAAAAAGCATAGCGTAATTGGAAATGCCTGTCGAATGGCACGTGCCACCTTATATACTTGAGAACATTGAGATTGTGAGAGCATTTCCTGTCAACACTTGTCATGAGCCACTTTTAAGCTATTATCCTTGTTTTTTTAAATCTCAATTTAGTGCGTAATACTTTTATGTATCTCTTCTGCTTCTGTAGTCTTCAGAAGGTTGCTAAAAAAAGGCAATATATGTATTTAAGGATGGATTGATACTATGATTGATTGTCTCCATGCCCCAAATGTTAATTCTCCTGAGGATCCCTGGGTCTACAATCTATACACTGTACACATGAAAGGCAAACACAAAAAAGACACGTGCAGCCATTTCATACACATATAAACACCACGCACTCTCGCACACCCCATCTCCAGAGACTGGAACAACATTTTGCCTCTAATCGCATGAGTTGGCTTTCTCAACACAGATTTAATTAACTCCAAAACACAGGCTTTTTAAATTAATATCCTGCAAGTCCCAACTGACCCTCCCCTCTCATTCTGCACGGCTTCGGCTCACCCCTGCCACTTCATCTGGGAGAGGAAGAGAGGGAAGGAGGAGAGACTAGAAAAGGAGGCTTAGGCAGTGGCTGTATAAGAGGGAGGAGAGAAAGATAAAGAATAGGAAGGTGAGGCATAGAGGCTGAGGCAGTGTGAGAGGGAGGAAGAAGAGATGGAGAGAGACAGAAAAGGAGGGTGAGAGGCGGAAACTGAACATTAGAGAGGAAGGAGAGATGGAAAGAGAATAAGAAGTTGAGGCAGAGAGGCAGAGGATGTGTGTGAGGCAGGAAGGAGAAAATGTGAAGGATCAAGAGCAGACAATATGGAAACAGGAAGAGCGTTGTAGAGGGAGAGGGAATGGACTGTGTGGAGACAAGGAATGATGGGAGGTATACTACTGTTTACTGCAGCAGTGCTATGTAGTATCAGTATATACAGAACTCTGTGACTAAAACATCAGTCAATTGCCATGGAGTTCAGACTATTAACACGGCTATCGTTCTGTAACTGGCATTCCCCAAGCAGTGGCATTCACTGGGCTGGGGCTTGCCAAGAAAATTCACCCCCTGGGACTTGTCAGGGCTTCAGAATCCCTTGTGTCCCTGGAGGAACGGCTGTCATTTCGGCACTCGGACTCGTGGCTGAGATGGCAGATTAGTCTGGAATCCCTAATGACCGGGGAGTTTTGCTGTTTTCAAGAGGATGTTGACTGGTGAGGCACAGGAGGTAGAACCTACACCCTGTGCACGCGCAGTACAGAAATCCTTACCCTGAGAGAGAAGTGCAGTAGAGAGCCGGATAAGAGGCAAAGTCAACGATTAACCGCTCTTCAATTTGCTTCTCTGTACCCCCCTATTCTCCCTCACACACACCCCCACCCCCAGGTACTGTCACACAAAGAAGTCACTAACAATCTGGGAGAACAGCACTGACAAGCCCTAAAAAATATTACACCAAATGCCTTAAGTGTGTAGTGATTGATGGTTTAATATTCTCCGCCTCAACCCCAGTGACCTCCACCCACCATATTAAGCGCATCGCAGGCAGAAGTAGAGGGCTAACGTGGGCTCTGACTGGAGTATTACAGTGGATTAAATTTGTGAGGCAACAATAAATAAATGTAAGAGAGGGAAGCAGAAGTAAAGAAAGCCCACAACTTTGAGTTCAATTTCTTCACAAAGAAGTGGCTGGCTTCTCCCCTGTCTCATGCTAACTCACAGGAAAACTGTAGACCTCTCTCAAGTCCGTCTCTTTTTCTCTCTCTATCTCTTTCTTCCTGCCTCATTAACAGTAAACTGGTATCTTGACTGTAATCTCTTAGGGACTTTAAAATCTTTTTTTGGCTCCAGAGCAGTATCTATCTTCTCTTCTCTTCTCTGAGAGTTTTTGCAAAACTTTTAAGGTGCAAGTCAAGCAAAAGGTCCAAACATCCCAGTGAAAGGAACTGTAGACAAACTGTCTACAATCATTTAATGAATTTGCTAGCAAGTCAATAGTTTGCTGACTGAGAAAGCAGGCTTTAAGAAAATGAAAAGGAAATGCATTATCTTTTTTTTCTGCTTGGACATACTTTTGAAAAATCTGGTGTTCAAAAATGTTAAAAAGGAGCAAATTACATACCTGCATGAGAGGTCTTGAAGACTCCTGGTTTGTGTCTGGAATTTGTGTTCTTTAACTCACGGTCTTTCTCAAATATGTTTTCTAAAAACAATATTTGTATTGTCATGACAAAGCTGTGCAATATTCCCAGAAACGTTAACTACAAATGACCAACACAAAAGAAGTGCAAAATACAGTACAAAAAATCACAATAATAATAATCCAAGTTAAATAGACACTTATAGAAAGTTTCACAATGATTGCTGAACATCCACACACAACGAGGAGACATGGTTATTCCTGTTCTCTCAGATGCTGCAGCATATTACAAATCCAACTACAAGTTCATCTACAATACCTGCTTTTATTTTCTCCCCAAACTAGTTATTTCTTCTCTCTGCTTATTTCTCTGTGTCCATAGTGAAGTTTTTCTCTATAAATTGCATCAAGCCACATGAGGTCTGTCATTGATCTTCCATGCATGCCTGGGTCAACAAGTTACTTCTAGCTATTTCTTTAATTTTGGTTAATATAGAATTTCCTATTCTTTCAATCTCTTCTTTATCTTTGCTCCTTGTTACACATCTGAGACAAGTGTAATTCCCATAGAAAAGGGTAATGCAAGAGGAAACCCCAGAAGTGATTATGGAGGTCTTCCAAAAATTTAAATCCTTAGAAGCTGGTGGTAACCCAGAAGGACCATACAGTCATTCCTATAGAAAAGGATAGCAGAAGAGTATGTAATCTGGGGAATTTGGTTATAGTAAAGGGGCTCAGTTGAGGAAGGACCCAGGCTGGGAGCACAATGAGGAAGGTCAAACATTGCCGAGGAAAATAAAGACTGACTGTCCTCAGAAGGCTGGACAGCCAAGAGGGAAGACAAGCAGAACACAGAGAGTACTGTGGCCCTCCAGGGCCCACACAAAACAAATCTCTTCTACTCAGTGATAAAGACAACAATCCCTGCGGGGATTCCACATTAGATTTATGTCCGAGCTAGGAGAAGGGGTCTACTGAGGAGAAGACCAGATAATTCTATTATTTAAGAAGCCCTCCAGCAGTTTGGCATGAGGAACATGGGAAAGACACCTCCCACTCAAATGCAGTCAAGGTCTGACTGAGTTACAGCAACCCAGCCTAGCAGAAGGAGAGATTCACTGATACAGATGCCAGGAACTAAAAGGGACTACAAGAAAAGATTATAAGATGATAAAACATATCACTGCTGCATTGGACTGGCATCCTGTCCGGTGTGTAGCTCGCTTTGCGCCATTGTTTGTTGGGATATACTCCAGCTCTCCTGTGATCTGTCCAGTTATTTATGTCACTTTTCCATCTGCCATTAGAAGGTTTTTGTTTGATCCGGTTCATCTAGCGCAGATGTAGTTAAAGATGATTGCCTCTATTTCCACTGCTTTTTCCCCTGGTGCAGCTAGCCTGGAAAGCATTGAGATCGAATGGAATTCCAGCAAGAATGCAACATCTGAATACTGTACTGACCAACATTAGCACACACAAAAAGGTAGCTGTTTATTTGTAACCATTGTGATGAAGAGTGTCCACGATTGATTTTTATGGTAACATTATTTTTCACTAGCTTGAAAAAGCTTCCCTTGGGCTTGCACACCATATTATTTGCATATGAAAATCTTATGGCTGAATGAATTTTGAAAAGAGCTTGTTTGTGTTCTGTTCCTCTTTGTCTTTGAATAAGATAGCATACAGCATACAGCTGTGAGTATATTGAACATTTGGCACAAAGAAAGGCCTTCCAGGATGCTCTGTCTTCTATGTAGACCCACTATATGCAATGCTCATTAACACCACACTTTGTCAATTACTAAAATGGTTAAAAAAAACAGAACACAAGCATATGGTACACCCTATTTGAAAATACATTGACAGAAACATACAGTAGAGACAGTTATCAGCTATGTATGGCATGTATCTATGTATGGCTATGCATGAACTATGTATGCCATGCAAGAAAAGTTTTGGAAGACCTGGGGAGTCTGATGAAGTAAAATGAATATAACCCGGATCTGCATGCACAGTAATAATGTACTGCATTATATGTGAGAGCAAGGGCAATGATAATTCTGATGTCTTGTCATGCTTCACTCACTGTACATCTGAACAAGCACACCATAATGCCTGGAAATCAAACAAAGCAAAAACAAAAGCCACACCTTTTCACACACTTTTTCAATGTTACCATTGGCAGAACTGACAATGAAATTAATCTTACCCCCACACATACAGTACATTAGCATGCTGATTTTCAAAATCCTTTTGAAAGACTTTTGGATTTTGAACAGTGCCCTCATTCAGTCATTTCTGTCTTTGAGTTACAACATTGAGTTGTAATTTTCAGCAGCACTCAGCCACACCATCCCATGGAAACCGTACCACAGTTGGAGCAAAGCCTCTCTTGCAGTATGGTTGGTAGTTCTTCTTCTTAGAACTGTATAGTACTGCCTCCTCTGCAGTTTAATTGGTTAAATTGTTGTAGAGACATAAATTAACCATAAGACCTTTAAGAGATAATTTTAATAATTCTTAATAGGATTGAACAACCAATGCAACATTGGTCAAAATACATAAAAGTCAGGCTTTTACTTGACAAAAAAGGGTATAATTATATGCAAGGGAATTAGAAATTCTTTATTACATTGGAGTTCATATTAAATTGGAGGCCCCCTGCTATGCCCTTTCTAAAACAAACAACAACCCTGGCATTTTTTAGCTCTAAAGCAAGACTATTAATTATGAAGTAGCTGTATTTTCCCTGCTGTGCTCTCCTGGACAGATTACAGGGAGACTGGGAGACCACCTGTGGAACTGGGTAGACTGGTAATGTGTTTTCTCCCAAAACTCCCAAAAAATGTTATGACAAATCCGTTTTCCTTTCTCATTGAGAATGCAGCCTTTAGAGAAAGTAGATACAGAACTAGGGGATAAGAGGGGGAGAGAGGGATTGAGAGGATCAAAATCCACTAAGAAGAACAAGATGAACAGAAAAATCCTGTATCTAGTCTGGGGTGCTAAGTTAATACCAGTCTCTGATTTTATTGTGTTCTAACCTTCTGTACTAGAGATGTGCCACCCCTGGACCTGGGGGTTTTGCAGTCACCTTTAAATCATCAATTTCCACAAATAGTGTAAAGAATAATTTTCTACAGATTAATTACCTGGTGGCTCATTCCATGTGCGTTAAAATTTAGAGAGTGTATGGGAGGAAAATCAGAGGAGCTTGATTGCTGGCTTCCAAAGCCTGGAGGAAATTCCCCATCACTTGCTGAAATTATCAGAACTAATCATTTCTAATCATTTATTCCAGGTTTTCAGAATCTTATGATGTCAGACTGACCTATGAAAACCTGCTGATGTAAAACTATCTGGGATTAAGGATGGACATGCTGTAGTCTGTTTCACAATTTCAAAACCAGAAAAAAGAAATATATCTGCATTTTTTGTGGTGCAGTGGTCATCATTCCTGTCTCATAGTGCTGGAGTCCTAGGTACAATTCTGCATGGAGTTTGTACTGTATGTTCTCCCTGTGTTTGCATGTCTTTTTTTTTTTTTTTTTCCCACAGTCCAAACAAAGATGTACTGGTAGGTTAATTGGGTTCTGATTAAACCTGACCCTGGTGTGACTGTGTGTGTGTCTGTGTGTGCATGCAATGGACTGGCATACCATCTAGAGTGTACAACGCCTTGTGCTCACTGTGTTGCATAAAGCCAAGCCAGAAAATAGTTGGATGACAAAATAATTTGACTTAGTTAATGTGACACAATCAGGTGAAGTTATGCTGTATGTTATCATGTCCTATATCAGGTTTGTAAAACACTGTGCACTGAGACATGGATTTGAGTTTTACTCATTATGCAATGGTGTAATCCTTGGGTGTGACACCAACGTCACTAAAAGGAGGTAGCACAAGAACATTTAGCACAGATTTTTGCTGTATGGGACTTTGTGCAAACAATGCTCACCAAAGTCTAACATTTCTCTTTTCAACTCACAAGCTTGCAAATCTAGTAGGAATGATAATTATATGAAGTTTTTGGGTGGCACAGTGGTTAGCATTTCTGCCTTGCAGGGCTGGGTGTCAGAGTTCAATTCTGAACCTGGGGTACTACTTTATGCTCATGGAATTTGTACTGTATGTTCTCTCTGTGTTTGTGAGTTTCCTGTGGGTGTTACCATTTCCTCCCACAGTCCAAAGACTTACTGGTAGGTTAAATGTATTCTTGGGAAATTGGCCTTGGTGTGAGTGTGTGCATGTGTGCCCTGTGATGGACTGGTGTCCTGTCCAAGTTCTAGCTTGCCTTCCACCTTTGTTTGCCAAGATGACCCTTAATGGATAAAAAGAGATTCAGTCTCTTAGAACGAGAAATTGAGAAGCACTTTTTTCTTCTCCAGTGATTCAGTGTTCAGTCAAATTGGAGTTTGAGTATCAGTGACAGTCTCTACCAAACAGTGTTTGGGCATGTTGATGTCCTTGTCCAGCAGTCATATCACCCTGCAATTCACAACTGGCAGCCAACTGAAACTAAGCAGGTGTGAGCCTGGTCAGTACATGGATGGGAGACCTCCTGGGAAAAACCAAGGTTGCTGCTGGAAGAGGTGTTAGTGGGGCCAGCAGGGGGTGCTCACCCTGTGGTCCATGTGGGTTCTAATGCCCCAGTATAGTGACGGGGACACTATACTGTAAACAGGTGCCGTCCTTCGGATGAGATGTAAAACCGAGGTCCTGACTCTCTGTGGTCATTAAAAATCCCAGGGCGTTTCTCGAAAAGAGTAGGGGTGTAACCCCGGTGTCCTGGCCAAATTTCCCTTTGGCCCTTATCAATCATGGCCTCCTAATAATCCCCATCTATGAATTGGTTTCATTACTCTGCTCACCTCCCCACTGATAGCTGATGTGTGGTGAGAGGCGCACTATGGCTGCTGTCGCATCATCCAGGTGGATGCTGCACATTGGTGGAGGTGGAGGGGAGTCCCCATTACCTGTAAAGCGCTTTGAGTGGAGTGTCCAGAAAAGCGCCATATAAATGTAAGCATTTATTATTATTACCCACCAGTGGGCACTTTTGTATAGATATCGGGGCATCTAATACCAAATTATGGTGCTGGATGGCCATTTAGGGTAAAATCTGGGCAAAGTCAATGCTGCTAGGCTCCATGGTTCATCTTGCACTGAGAGGTTTGCTTCAGAAATAACTCAGGGGTGATTCATTCCATCATCTGGTTGGATTAGGACCAATGCTTAAGCTGAGGTCTTTCCTCTATTGTTCTGAAAAATAACTTGCTCCAAGCCTCCAAGAGTTAATGCCAAATCAATGGTGTGTGTGTGTGTTTTTTACGTTTCCCAGGAACAGCATTGTTTAACTCAAGAATAAATACAAAACATGAAAGATCAATGAGCCTCTGCATTCCAATTTTGCCGGCTGTATAAACAGAGGACATATTTATTCCCAGTAAGCAGTTTCTGTGATTCCTGTCCAGGACCGATAGTGTGCAGAATAGCCATGTCTGTCTAGATCACGTACAGCATCTATCCATCGCCTGCACTCTTGTTGGTAGTCCAAGCCTCTCACACTTTTCATGCAGACACAAGCACACATACACACACACGACATAGACTGTTCTCGTAAAGATTTCACAAGGCCTAACATGTAACAACATAAAGAACTAAAGGAAGACAGAACCTAAATACCTAAATGAACTTACTTGAAAATAATGGATTAAAAGAAGAAATAACTGCCTTAATACCTAAATTAGATTATCTGGAAATAATGAATTAAAAGAAGAAATCTCTGCCTAAATACCTAAAACTGGCCTTTTCTTGGGTATTTATTTGGTTATCTCTTCTTTTTCTTCTTTAAATTCAAAATTATTTCCCAGATAACATTGCAGACGGCATTGACCTTAAGCTTGGCCATCTTTTTAACGATAGGAGGGCCACATTCAAGGGGAACAGAGGCAGAACTTTCCTCTTATCCCCCAGAGAAAGGCATTGAGGTGAGATTCCTTCCATGGTAGAATGGATGAGGTTCACTGAAGGACAAGGGTGGAGGCCAATGAAGGAGACACCTCACTGCGAGGGACAAGGCTGTTTTCACCCAGGTTTGCCTAGAGCCATGTTTTGAATGTTCAGAAACCTGATTTCATATTTAGAACTGCACTAGTTTTCTGGCACTTGATGGGTTAAATAATTAATTATGCATTAATTCTAATTTGGACAATTTTAATTGATGTCTTCGCCTCATTATTGCCTGGTGGGGATTGAGCGAGGCGGCATGTTGCTGCGAGCACATGTTGTATCTGTTTGCTTTTCTCCAGCGGAGACGTCTGTTAATGCGTTTTTAATGGAGCTTGTGTAATTTAGCCGAATCAACACTAATTTGTTGCCACAGAAAAGGCTCCTCTTGAAAGGCCCGCTTCAATGCGGTACTGGGAACTGGAGCCACAAGCTCTGTTGTTCAAGGAGTATACTTTCCTCTTCAAACTCTTCTTCGATCTTTAACTGGTTGCACAGGCCAGTTTGGGATGCTCTGTCAATGTCAATTTTTGCACATAGCAAGGAAGGAGGGGGGGGAAATTATCAATGCACAACACTTTGAAGTCAACGGGTCAAGGAACATAAGAATGGTTAGTATAAATGAGGAGTCTTTTCATTCCAACTTGTTCACATGGTATTGGATTTCTTGACCCAGAAACACATAGGTGTTTGATGCACTTCTCGCTGAAAATGATGGAATCTTACAGGTGCCTCATCTTTTGTTGGGGTAACAGTTGTGTGGTACATCAAGGAAACCCTGGTTGATCTTAATCCTACATAATCCCAGGAAAAGATAGACAAGCATCCAATGTGCCCTTATGGACTTTTAGAGACAGTCCAGTCAAGGCATAACTCAGTGATTCTCGACTATTGGCTCAATTTGCAGTGATTGAGCCACAGAATCCCTGCGTGCCCCATTTTCCATTCCCCACAGCACTTCCTGGTTGTTCTGAGAGCCCTTTTCCATTCCCTGCTTTGTTTTGCCAGGATGACCAATCATCACAACAGAGTACTACCTGAAACATCAGAGAATGCCTCCTCTTAATGCATATAACAGCATGTACAAACTGCACAAACCACAAGAACTACACCAGGTGAAGGCATAAAAGATTTCCCATATATGATTCCTTTAACAGTTCAGAAAATAAACAACTACTATATAATAATCAAAGTACAGTGTTTCATAGTATGTGGCAGGAATAGGCAACTCCAATCTGCTTTGCTTTCTATGTCTTCTAGTTTTTATTCCATTTCCAATCTTTATTTCTTAATTAAAGTAATTGTTCAGATAGGAAATCAAATTACCTGTTCAGGAGTTTTTAATTAAAAGATATCTGTAAAACCTGAACAAATTCACCTACAGGGGACTTGGCTTTCTCACTGCTGGTATATAGTAGAACACACTCACGCAGTGACTCAGATACTGCCATTAAATACATTTAACTTCCACTTCCCGCTTAATCCACTGTTTGAAAATACAAATTGCTTTTCATTCTCTCTCAGCACTGGAATCCTTGTCTGAAACTGGTGGTAACAGAAATTGAAATTGATCTTTGGAATCTTAAAAATTGTAGGACAGGCAACCGCTTTCTCTATTGTAAATCAAACTTGAAAAGGTCATTTTCATAAGACCTTAGCATCTCCCTCCCTTGCAGGCACCTACCAAATGATCATTTCTGTGCCAGGTTTAAGATCTTTCTGCTCAATTCTAATCATGTGGTCTGGAGACCATAGGGAAACGCCAGAAAGGAGATTTTTTCCCTCACAATCTCCAAATTAAAAAATAGGCATGCCCAATGTCTGGGCATCACGACCAAAAGCAGAGTGCCGCAATAGACAACAAAAATATAAGATTGTGTTGATCTTCACCATGATTATTCTGTCCTAGTTAACACACTATAGCCCCCACCCTATAAACAAGTACAGGAGTGGATTTCATAACTTTTGAACTTGACAACTGAACTTTGAACATTCCCGCAAAATTATTTTCTCTTTTCTTGTTGGTTCCTGTCCTAGGGGCCTCTCCCACTTTATAATTTTAAATATCAAGTCTCCAGCTCTGAGCAGCACATGAGCTGTGGGGGTTGGAGCAGAAGACTTTTAGTGATGGTGATGAAATGAAAGAAAGAAGGCATTGCCCTGTGTTGCACTGACAATTAAGCTCAAATATACAGTAAGTGACTTCTGCATTTCAAGTAGAAAGAGACCACCTGGAGATTCTCTTCCTTCTGCATATCTTTATTGCTTGTGTTTAATTTCTATTAACAGTCACTAATACTTAGAGAAAACTGAAAAGTGGGTAGTCACAATGAGCTTGAAGAATCTATCTATAAAAATACACTTGGGTCTCACAGCAAAAGAAGAAGCACATATTTTTAAAGTGTAGAAACTTAATCAAGGAATGTGAAAACTGGACAATGCACTATGTAACACCTCATTTGAAAAATGCTGTATGATTTAGACTGGTATGTTATAAATATTGTTCTGGAATCAGACCAGGGAAGAGCAAACTGATACATTCTGGGGCTCAAAGTATTATCCTTTACTGACAGGCTGAAAGCACACAATCTTTTAGACTTGAACAGAGAAAACCATAAAGGGACCTCATTCACTTATTCACAAATTAGCAATGCTAGTGTCTTCAGAATCGACAGAACAGAGCACAGAACAGAATCAAAGTGCATTTAAAACTGAGAACAGGGGCAGGTCTGTACACAAAGGGCTTTGGGAGAGTTGACACCGATATCCTGGTTTCCTTTAGGAACTAGCTGGATGTCTATTAGCTGCTTACAACCAAACAAAATGGGTGGATGGGCATCCACTCATTTACAGTATAAGCTTTCTTACTTTCTTATTTTAACTAGTGTGAATTGATTATTGATGTTGTCTCCCCTTGACTGACACCACTTGGGTTTCAGTCTGTCATTGTCACCTTCAGTGCTTCAGCGTCAAACAATAGCAAAAGAAATAAAAAAAAATGTTTGTTCGAGTTTCATCAAAAAAATAAAAAAGATTAAGGAAAACAAAGATTCTTAGAACTGATCTTTTTTGGGAGGCTGCAGATTCTGGTAATTGTAAAACCCAAACAATTTCCAAACAAATTGCATTCAGATGTTAAACCGAAGCATAGAGTGTTTAGCCTGTGGTTTGTAACAGAAACGTGATCAGGGTTGAAATATTAAAATAAGTAACCTTGCAGGTGTTCTGAATCTGCACAACAGATTCTATGCACTGGTAAGGCTGAGAATAATTTCATATTATGAATTTATGAGTCTAAATCAAACACTGCCACAAGATGTTCAACAGCAGAATGTCCAATACAGAAGAGACAGATGAGCCCCAGTCACAAGATTATGGAAAGATTATTGATAATCTGATTTTAACACACTCAGTTTGAAAGAAGGCCACGTGGTCATATAGTCAAGGCAGTGACAGACACAGCACTACAGACGTGTATTAATACTCTAGAACCTGTGAATAGAAGACTTCAGAGCCTGTCCACCTCTCAAATCTTTTTATAATAAATTCTAATTAATAAACACCAATACGATTAGTCTTTTAATACTGTATTTCAAGTGATCCTTTATTGCTATGAACACTTCCTTAATTCCATTAAATTAAGTAAGGAAAAACAAACTGAATAAATTGCAAATGAACAAATCTGATTAGATATCCAATTAAAGTTCCACAAGGAAAACAAATGTGTATGTTTATTAGTGTTGTCCAGGCTGTTGTGCACTTTACCTGTGTGCCCCAGTGTATTTTCAGCATGGTGTATCGTTATTTAACTTCCCCTACCCCACTTGCTAGAAGTTAACTTTGCTCCACAAACTTTATTTCTATATACAGTAGACTGTATGTACTGTATGTAGACATTTAATGTTATTTTGCTTTCAACTGTATCACAAAGCCAAGTCTGAAATACTTTTAGTTTTAGTCCTAATGGAATCATAATTAAAAGAAAATGTTTTTTCTCTTGATCAAATTAAAGAAATAACCTTAGCCACATGTTGTAATTAAAATTTCACACTTTTTTTTCCTTTTAGTGTCTGTAGCGAATCCTGCATAATTCTACACAAGGCAGTCAATATCAATTCAAGAGGTTTTAATTCAAAGTACAGAATAAATAACTCCCCCACCCACTGCAACAAGATGGTTGCATCACTCCTAGAACACAGAACGCAGTAGGAGATGTGAGATAACCATCATTTTAATTCCTTTTTCTCAAGTATCAGCAATTATTTTACTTTTTTTGCGTTTTGTCCTTGTTTTCTACCACTCTTCAAAAATCTTATCTATATTTAAGATTGTAGTGCTATTCAACTGAAAAGTCTAACAATTAAGTTGTCATAGGGTTTTTGGCTTATTAGCAATTTAATTATCTTTAAAAATCTGCCAGGCTGTGCATTTCCATTTAGGATCAGAACACAGAAGCTGAACATAAACCAGAACACATTCTAAATGTATGAACAAAGTTTTGAAAATATGTTAGATGCACCTACTGTAATTCTAATTGATGCACACTGCTGCAGTCTTGCTAAGGAGGATTAGTGGGTTTATTAAAATGCTGCGCTACTGATCGTGGCTTGAGAATGGCTCAGGCTAAATGGTCCATCAAGGCAGAAAAGTCACCTGGTGATCCAAAACAGGTTGTGCATCCAAAAACAACACATAAACAAAAGTGCTGAACCTCTTAGAGTGTTGATAAATCCATGGTTTAATGAGCATAGCCAATCCACAGTCAACACTAGCACCAGCCGTGCAAATTTATCCTGATAATCTCTCACATCACATATTGGCAATAATCTCTCATGGCAAGACTGATCCTGGCATTTTAAAAGGATCAGTCTGCCTCAGGTAACTAAAGAATTAATTTGATCTCTGTCCTGCAGAGCGAAGAGGAGCTATTCGCAGAACAGGTACAGCCCAGTACTATGGCATGGGAGCTCCATCTATCAACCTTCACAACACAGGCCCATGGTTAATATCGAAGAATAGAAATGTACCTATTTAGTTTATATGGTTGGAGCTTATAAAGATATACAGTAGGTCTTTCTAACATTGATCTGACTTTTTAAATGTCGGTGCTGTAATTTATTGAAGGGGACTTGTAATGTTTTTTTTTCTGTTATGTCAAATTGTGTGAAATGGATCATATCATTGTTATAATTGAATATTAAAGGTTATTTTAAAACCAAAACCTATTTGTCGGTGTCTACCACTTTACCATCAACCCATTTATCCACCTTTGTGTTTTATCCACCTGTCTGACTGCCAGGCTATTTATGTAACTGTCTATCATTCTATCTTTCCAATCTCACCATCTGTCTATGAGTGTATCTGTAGAATATTCACCTGCTTCTCCCCCTGGTCATAGCTATACTCCACAGGAAAGAGAAGTCATTCTGTGACTGGATCAGCCACAGTCACCGAACGGTGAGGTCTAGCAAGCACTCGACCATTGATTTCTGAGCATTTTTCTCATATTGCAAACCACATCTCCCAGATCATGCACAGACACTTCCCCCTCCCTCTTGTTGTGACAAACAGCTGTCCAAATTTCTCCACTTTTGTCCGACCGGGATCTGAGCCAGGCTTGATTCAGGAGAGCCCGTGTCCATTTCCAGAACGCCCCTTCTCCGTTGTCCCTGGGACAGCAGAGGACCGTGGACTGTGGACTGCAAGGCAGCGACAGCTCGAGTCTATACCAGCCTGGTTGCCTTGGAAACCAGCTGGGGGTGAAAAAAGAGGGTGTGTGAGGTGGAGGGAGTATATGTACATTAATATGCAGGAGATGACAGGCGCTGGAATTAGATCACTAACTGGAGATGTCAGGTGTGCCGGTGGGTTTGAATAGAGAAGTTGATGAATACAAAAAACAGAGAACTAGAGAGAGAGTCTGAATGAGACAAATGACTAGCAGCTTGGGAATCTGTCACATACTGTAGCTGGTGGTGGTGTTTTTTTTTTCTTCCCCTATGAAACGTACCGTGCACAGGGTCCCAGAAAGTTTGAGAAGACTGTGACACAGCCTAAGATTAAAGTGTAGTGTCTGACTCATGTTGGATTGGGAGGAGAGGCAGGCTTTGCCACCTGGAGATCCAGGTCACCAGGTTGGAATCTGGGCTTGGCTGACAGTGGTCAAAATGGAAGTGAGATAGGAGGTAAGGGGATGTCAAGTTGGGGGACTGGCTGAAAAGTTGTAAAAGCTAAGAAAGGGTCTAAGAAAGGGTGCTGTGATGTGGTTTGTGGTCTTTGCCTGTGGGTGTTTTTTTTAATAAAAGGCGCCATGTGTGTGAGAAAGAGAGAGAAACAGGGCGAGAGAAAGCACCCTTCAGGTAGATATTAAGCTATCTCCGTGATATTTGATGAATCTCTCCTATTAATAAAGCCCCAGGCGCCCGGGTCAATGAAACACCTTTTTTTCCCTGCTGATTTCATTAACTATCATTTCTCCCTTCATTTAGCACTGCTTGCCTTTATTGATCACGCCGTCTGCTGTCGTCTCACAGTGTCTCAGGTCTTGCTTGCACTCTGCCTCCGTCCTCCAGCGAGAGCGAGGGCCAGTCTGTAGTGCCGGGTGGGCCCCCGTCACTAAAAATGTCTTAGGCCCCGGATTTCTCTGTCTGCATGATGCACGGCAGCTGATGCCAGGCTGCACTATTACCTGGGTGTGGAGAGATTGTGCTCTGTGAGCACAAAAGAGAAGAAGAAAACAAATGCAAATGCACTTGTGGTTTCTAGTCAGTTGATGATCCAAGGATTCTATTAAGCTGGTACATATAGGACACTTGAGAGTGAGCTCCATCAACAAGGCTAGACTACTAGTTGCAGACTCCTACAGTTCTTTGTGTAAAGCTGTGCCTCTTGTTTTCTCTCCTGAATGTTCCTATGCTTGATTTCCATTTGTGTGCTGCCTCCAGTTCCCTTTACCTTTGTTGGTGATTCTAGTTTATATGCAGTGGTGTTCTTGAACAGAAAAAATAAATCCAACACAATAATAATGTGCAGCAATAATGCAGTAATACAAATTAAATAACATGGATCTGCGCAGTAACTTTACAGCAGACAAAATATTACACAAAATAATGCAATACAGGTAAGTACAATAATAATACAGTAATACTAATTAAATAACATATGGAACTGTGGAGTAACTTTCCAATAAGACAAATCAAAAGTGCAAAAAAACTCAAATACAGGGGTGGAGCAGTGGTTAGCATGGCTGTCTCACAATCCTGGGACTCTGGGTTCAGTTCTGTGCCTGTTTTTTTGTTTGTGTTTGTATGTTCTCTCAGTATTCTCACAGGTTTCCTGTGGGTGCTCCAGTTTCCTCCAGCAGTCCAAAACCATACTGGAAGGTTAATTGGTATCTGGAAAACAGACCCTGTCTGTCAGTGTGTCTGCTCTGTGACAGAGTGGCCTCCTATCCGGGGTGTACCCTGCCTTGCAACCATTGCTTGCCCAGGATCTGGCTCCCCTGAGACCCTGAACTGGAAGAAGTGGTTAGAAAATGGATGGATGGATAAAATACAGCTAAGAGCACTAATGATGTGTTTCAATAAACATGTAGTGCAACCAAACCAAAAAGCAGAATTAAATGCCAATACTGGGTCAAAACAAACAGAAAACATCAATGAGTCTTGTCTGCTAGAAGAAAGACACTAGCCCAGGACAGCTGGGAAGATCAGTGGTGTAATCTGAATAGGTGAATCTTGGGGAGGCACTTTAATGTAGTTAGGATGCATGCCTGAAACCCACTGGCTACCCATTCTTGCATTTAGACACAAGAATGCAGCAGCAGGAAGATGGAAGGTGGTGAACAGAGAGCAGGAAAGGATAAGATAATAATAATAATAACTGCTTACACTTATATAGCGCTTTTCTGGACACTCCACTCAAAGCGCTTTACAGGTAATGGGGACTCCCCTCCACCACCACTAATGTGGTGCCATGAGGGGATATTGAAGAAGTCTGCCTGATTGATCTGGTTATAGCTTTTCAGGATTGAAATCAATCATGAATTAAGCCTGGGGGTAATATTTCCTGTTCCAAACGAAAAAAGGTGCAGTTCTCTCAATTGCTCATAGTTTGCCCCCTTCAGGCCAGGAATTAGTCCTTGGTAAGGGGTCTAGAGCAGCATCTATGTGGTAGAACTATGGAACTATATACACGTATAGGGGTGATTTGGAAACGCAAGACAGAAAGCAACACCAGATGCTGCATCCACTTAAAGCCCACGCAAGGAAGCAAGAAAGTCATAATATCCTTAATATTTTAATAATTTACTGGATGTGTTATGATCCTAAATTAACATGTTATCTTTGGCAAATAGACCATTTTCTGCCTGAAATGAATTTTGTCCATTTGACTTACTGCAAATCAATGAAAGAAGAGTCCAATCAAACAGCTGAGGAACATTAATAGAAAGCCAGCACTGTTCTACTATCCTCGTTTTTACAGCAAAACAACTCAAAATTCAAAATATCTTTTGCTTTAGTGTTCTCTGGCATCAAAATGTGAATGCCAGATGTTTTTTTCAACATCTGTAATGATCTCCATCCCTAATCTAAAACACCAATGGGGATCACAGCAATCTGTATGGCTGAGATGTACAGTACAGTACATACAATATAGTCAACTTAGACTATAAATATACAAGTAGAATGTTACTGCAACACAATTTCTTTGTAGACAAGGTTCTGAATGTTTCCTAAAAAATTTGTTTCAGTGCAGTGTTATTTATTTTGTACACTACATAGATTTCACAATTGCACTGGGTTTTCTAGTCTATAAAACCAAGAATGTAATATGATTTAGAAATCTATTTAATCTGAAAGCAAGGGAAATTCTGTGAAAGACTAATTTTCTGTGGATGATGTTTTAACCCAAAGTGTTCTATATTTGTACAAATTTTGACATCTGGACAACTTACTAAATCAAGGTGAAATAACTTTTTCAAGGTACAACAGCAGGGTCTACCTAACCCTAACCCTACCTAACCCTAGCAGCTCCATGCTGCTGCCCTCTATGTGGGCTACCAATTCTTACACATTCATTTGAGAGGCTGGATATTCAATAGGATCTGATCTCTTTGCCTTTCAGCAGTTTGGGGACACTTTTTGAAAACTCAGTAGCGAAGAGCTGGCCGTTCTTTCAGTCTTATCACTGTCATTGGACCTTTGGCTAGAAAAGAATCCAGTGATGAAAAGGAAAGTTAGTGAAACCAATGTGTAATGGAAGAAAGGGAGCTGTAACGCGAACTGTATTCAAAGCTGATTTCATGCCTGCGAGAGAATAGATTCTCCCAGGCAGCACATGTACTGTATGACCTATGTGTCAACAAATTCAGGGCATTCTCAAGATATTGGTGGTGTCCAGGGGATTTAAAAGATGGCGCAGACATTTCTACTATGTTTGGGAAGTCATATGAATTTTGGAATCTGAAGTCAGGATAGATCTAAAGAAAAAATGATTATACACTGTTGACACTATGAGGGGCTGCAGAAGGCTCTGCCTCTGTTCTATGGTGTTTCTACATTCTGGGACTAGGCTGGTTTGAAAACACAAAGACGAAACACCAGACTCTCTGAAAGCCAGACAGTTCTGCCTGGTGCAGATGAATTGGAACTTCAGTGAGATCTGCCAAAGCCAGAACATTCTGCAGCGAGGAAAAGGAAAAAGGCAGCACCTTCACGACTACAGCATGCATGTGAGAGTCAGACAATCTTGCCTGGTTCGTCATGGCTGTTTCCAAGAGAGCTGGCAAAAACGTGAGAAGGACATTTTCTTGTACTGGAGATCCTGATGGCCTAGCCCAGTTCAATACCATCTGCAGGATCCAGGGGCAGCTAATTCAATTGCGGGAGAGGCTGGAGGGATCGATGGGCGAAATCGTTGCCTGTCTCTTTTCGCCCGATGCAGGAGGGAGGTGTTAATAAGTTGCAATCTCATTTTAAATATCAATAAACACTTCAAATAAAGGAGGGTTCAGTCAGTGCGGTGCCAGGCTTCCCTCTGCTGAATCACAGTCAATGAGGCCCTTATGGATTTTTTATTCTGCTTCATAGTCTCTGCGTTTTCAATGCACTGCTGTGCAAATTCAGGAGGGAGTATAACTGGCTGGCCTGTCTTGCTATAATAGAAACTGGACCATTGAGTAGCATGTAGAAATTGCCTTAGATTTCTTATCTCTCTTTTCTACAATGTCCTGTGGGTATCCTTTTTTCATTAATGTTGTATTTCCTATGCTTGTACACTGCATGGATGCATCTCTCATTTTAAATTACAAAAGACCAAGTAAGGATGCTAGCAGTTCTGAACTAGACCATAACATTGGAAAAAACAATAATTTCTCATTCTGACTTTTTCATCATTTTTTCTTCTTTGCATTTACCATTCCACTCAATTCAAACTCAGCTCACCCTTAGACATCATTAACCAGATGTGATGACTTCACAACAGGATTGCTTTTATCTCTGTATTTTATGGTATGATACTCGGTCAATGTGATGAACTACTGTAATAGACCAGATTTGTGTTTGATTTAACTTATTCAAATGACGCAATGATAGAAAAGTGATAAAAACATTTCAATCTCTAATCTCTGAGTTAATTTCCATTTTGGTGGGATCAATTACAATGATCACAAAAAACAAATTATTAATCAACAATCACAGGGGGCAAATTTTGGATTCCTCTATAGCTTTGAAGTTTACTTTCAACCTTTTTGTTTCAAATCTTTTAGATTTGGAGTCGGTACAATTTCTTAATTAAAACAACTTACTGCCTGGAGTTCAATTGTGTTTTCTCTGCTGAAACAGCATTTGATTGTGGGTGATGAGCATTTTAAAACAATGTGTCCACTTAAGCTAAAAAAAGACATGTGAAGTCTTTCCAACAAAGTATTTCAACTGAAAACAGCTTTTTCACTGCATTTTACCACTCCCCATTTTTTCTTACTTTACTTTCATTACTTTGTCTCAATGTTCAAGATGTTTTTGTTCTGTATTGAACAGACGTAGGAAAAACAGGTAGGCAAATCCTGCTAAAACCTTGTTCTGAACATATTGCATCTCAATTCACTAGTCACAACTATCACTATGTTAAATGAGAAATAATAGCTTCTAAATTATGTATTTCATTTGGGGACTGGGGACTGTTTGGATACTCTACAGAAGACAACAGATTTAAAAATAAATAACTTCGGGCTGGGGGATGTGTTCAATTATTCAGTAATTCCACATTTATCTTTGGGAGGCATAAGCATGTTAGCAGTCTAGTAATTAGTTGGGAGAAAAATCAAGAGGAGAAGAGTAGAGCAATAATAAGTGATGTTATTTTGACTGAGAAAAAGTTCTGTAACCCTATGGACTGAGGTGATAGAAACCAGAGATCAGAGGCACATGCCTGCATTTCTGTGTGTGTGCGTCTCTCTCAATGTGTGAAATATCTGATTGTTGATTCTTTTTGTTTTCTGCATCATGCCACTTGGTTATGCTGTCTGAGTCCCTGTACATTTTCATGCCTCTTCTGCAAAATGAATGTATGTTAAATTAAAATTAAATCTAATTGTAAAATAAAAAATGAGCTTCCAGATAGATTTTAAATTGGTTATAATGATTACAATATGGTGCTATTAAACAGAAGATAAGGAGGAAATAAAATTCTAATCTCACACTATACTACAGTATGCATACTCAGTGATCCACCACAACTCTGTGGGCATGTTTTCTAGGACTTGGCCTTTTGGTCACATCAGACACAGACATTTCTAAGACCTTACCTTTGTCATTGTCGCCTACTTCAAGCAAGAATGGAAATCACTTCTTCACAAATTACTGTTCAACCCAAATTCTCCATGGAGAAAACAAGAGGTTCTTTGCTCTTGATATGCTGTCTGCTCTTTCTTCCAGTTTCCCTGATGATTTCAACTACTCCTGGAACTCTGGAACAACCATTGCCGCTTCCCTTTCCTCTCCTTTCTGCTATCTCCATTCACTCCATTCTCTCACCCCCACCCCTATACACAGTATATCTAGCACGTCAAACCCATAACCCCAGCTTGGTTGTTTCATTTGTACCCTGTCTTTCATTTTGCTGTCCCTCATCATTCACAGTAAAACTTTTTCCTCCCTTTATGCCACTCTCTGTTGGTGTCTTACTGGTGCAGTGTCAGCCCATGAAATAGCTGAAATTTTCTCTTCCTCTGGGTTTCCCCTTAGAATTGTTCCTCATCCATGCACTTCTAGCAAACTTCATCAAATTAAATCTCCCAAAAGATATAGTTGTAAAAGTTTGTAAATATTTTGCTGATATCAAGTAAATAAATAATCACACATCTTCAGTGTTTATTAATTTATAACACAATTTTAGTGACAGAAAGCTGAGCCCAGAATTGTAGGAGCGTCTGGTTTATATAGAGAGGTGCTGGATAGGAGGCAGGTGCACAAAATCAAGTAAAACGGAAAAAGCTGGAGCATCCTTAAGAGGAGGGACGTACGATCGTGACACCTTTAACCTGCCTCATATTATCAGTTCCTCAAGCAGAGTTTACAAGTGATGCTCAGTGCTAATCCCATGTTTAACTTTCACACATGCAATTTACTAACGGATATACTGTACCTATAGTTGTATATAACTGCTTTTTTATTTTTGACAGTATATGAATGAGATGTCACATCATTCTTTTCAAAAGAACACAGGTTAATGTGTAAAACAATCACACTTAAGATGTTTTAAAAACAAATAATAATGATAATAAACTTCCCATAACTGGATGACCAGATATCTAGTGCAGATACAATGACTACTATTTTTTGTATTTCAAAGGGATGTATTTAATTGTAAAATAAACATAAAAAAATACAAATCAATAAACCCCATGTAATGATTTATGGTCCACTTGAAGTAAATCAAATCTGTAGCTAATGAGTCTCGGACCTCTGATCTAAGGCATTAAGATGGGTGTGAACAGCAACTGTACTTTCTCTGTGAAAATCCATTCTAATGTAGTAGATTCTATAAAGTTTCTAAGTCGTGAACTGAAAAAGGTGCAACTTACGCAAATAGCTTAAACATAATGTCTTTGTATTGGAATGTATATGCACATAAGCATTTCATTGCACTTGTGCATATGACAAACTGCAATGAACTGAACTAACGCTGCATTTTGAAGGAATGCTATGGCCTAAACAGACATTCTGTATTTTTTAATGAAAGAGGCCTCCACACTGCTCAATCGCAGGATGACAAATGGGTGTTCTGCAGCCTTCTGCTAAGGCTAAGGCTTGTGTCACATTGAATCCCTTCCCCCTCCTTGTTTCATATAAAGCCAACAATGTGACATTTGTTCAGATCTGCAAAGTTGGAAAATGGAAATGTTACCAGAAGCAATAGTACAGAATTGTACCCTGACAGTTAAAATAAAGCAGAAAACCAACAGACAAGTCTACTAGCAAATTGCAGATGATATGAGCAAGTTCTCTAAACAGGCAGGATTGCTCTGTCTTTAGAAAGCGTCTTGTCTCAGGCTGTAGACAGCACATTAGGCTCTCCAAATTCCATTCCCAGACTATGCTGCAGGGAAGTCAAGTCTACAGTGCCTTCATGCTGTTATTGCCAAGGCTTGGTGGCTCCATACAAATTGAATAAGGTTCAGATCTGCATGGATAAAAAGGATGTCACTGAGTGTCTATGAACTAAATGTATTGACAGGGGGCTTGGTAATTGCCATGCCAGGAAAACATTATTGAATTGAGCAAGAGAAAGAAAGAGAAGGGGGAGGGGGAGTTAACTCTTTCTCCTACAAAGGCTCTGCCATGCCTTGGCGCTAAACTCAAACAAGGCTTTGCACACAAGTTCAAGTTGGGATTGTGACTGAATGACATACTCTGTGGCTAGGACCCTGTTCAGGTCAGAGCTCTAAAGCTCAGAAAGGCTTAGATTGGTCATTGCTTGGGTGTGAGACATCTTAGGAAAATCAGGTTTCTGACAGCAGTGGTGTTGTTGGACCAGTAGATGGCACTCTTCCAATGCTCCAGCATGGTGACAGAGCAGTCATGGGTGGTAGACTCCAGTATTAAAGGGACACAGTCCTGCTGGCTTTATTTTAAATAGCAACTCCTGATGACCTAAAATTACATGTGATTTATAGATTTTTATTTAGATTTCTTTCCTCATTTCAATAAAAAGCCAATACATTGATCTGGCTCTTGGAATGGCACTTTTGGTGTTAAATACAAATTAAGCAATATCATTTAAAATAATAGAAGTTAAAACAGAATAAGGAAAAGTATGTACATTAATGCAAATTCATGCATATTATATATGTATGTGGATATCTACATATAGTACACTATACGAGTGTAGCTATTTACACAGATATACAAAGTAGAAACTTAACTTTGATCGCACTTCATGCTGATTAATGTTACAGTGGTTGAAGTGACAGATTGACACGGCAAATTACCTCGGCAGGCATGTTGTTTTTTCTCCTCTGCTGCGAGTTCAATACAGAATCACATTTACATCTTATCAACCTCTAGATTTATTTTTTTTCTTGCATTGGAAAAAAAAAAGAAGAAATCATTTCTTTTCCGTGCATCTCCCTCTCTCTCTCCCTGCCTTGCTCCCCACCGCGCAGACAAGCCCAATCAGTCACACACAGCAGGGGCGCTGACTAGTCTGGCGTCTGTCTGAATAGAGAACCCCACCCCCTCTTCGCCTTACATCAGTATGACAAAGGCAGTATGTGCTGAGGTGGGAGACTTACTGAAAACTTAATAATCTCTATTAACACTGTATAGGGTGCCCACCAATATTCCATGCACAGTCTTCATTGATGAATGTGATGTTTCTTGATATTTCACTGAAGTTGTACATCACTTCAGTGTTGGTGATCAGTTCTTAAGCAAGGTGATTCTTTTGCAAGCTGATACAGTCTGTAGTCCTGTATAGAATGCCTAAACCATGACCAGAGCCTGCCAAATACACAGGAAAGCCATGTTGATCAGTTGCCAGGTTTTCCAATCTGTGTGGCTGCAGTAGAAGGTTTCAAATGTTTTAAGAGATTTCAGAAACTTAACCCCATCCCTCGAAGAAGACACTCTGAAACAGAGCTCTGAGAAATATCCACATGTTTCTACAGCTATGAATTGTAGATTATTAACCTTTTCATTGTTCAGTGTTCTGTAACAATGTTTTTTTAGAACCGATCAACTAGAAGTATCATTCAGCTCCTTTCAAGATGTGATGATGTGGTCGTTGGTTTGTATCATGCAGATTTATCTGAAAAAGGTCCCTAAGTATATAATTGTCACGCCCTCTGCAGCCAGAGGGCGCTCCTTCTCTGTCCTGTCCCTAGTTTCCAGTCTGCTGTCCTTCCTGTCCCTCACTTTCCCTTGGGCTATATATTTCCGGGTCTTGCACTCTGTCCTGGCTCAGCATTGACGTTCGGATGTCCTGAGACCCGCCTAGCACCAGGGCGCCCCACGTCCACTCCCTGAGGGCATAGGTTTCTATACGGCATTCCTAAACTCTTTGCACTAATGAGCCCAGGCCTTTTTCCCGTCTCGCCGCTACGCATATGTGTCTTTTTCCGCTCTCCTGCTCCCCACGGTTAGTCCCTTTGGACGTCCGTGGTAATAATGTGCTGACCTGTCAGTTATGGGCTCTTCCATTGCATCAAGACTTGGAGAAATATGATTCTGCCACATCTGCAAAGGATGCCAGACAAACATTAGCTTCTTGGATGCAGCTTTGACTGCCCTTCCATTTAAGCTTTACAAACAAACTCAGGAAATTGTTCAACTGGGAACGTTAAATACAAAAAAATATTGAAAGAAGCTGCTGGTTTCCATAGCTGAAGGTAAAGAATGACAGTAGGGGAGTCCAACTCTGATCCTCAATGACTATTGTTCTTGGATTTTTATAGGTCTCTCTAAATTCCCAGCTTCTCAAGAACAAGGAAAGGCTTCAACTTGTCCAATTACATAAATAGTGGACTCAGTTAGGTAACTAAGGGCTCAGGTGGAAAGAAAACCTGACCCTCTGGATCTGGAAATGTGTGCCTCGAATCTAACAGGCTAAGCTACCTGTCCAGTTCTTGTCCTGGAGAGGTGATGTGTGTGCAGGTTTTCATTCCATCTTATCTGAATAAGCTCTTAATAATACCATCTAATTTCTGTTTTTACTGGACCAATTTAACAGCTTCTCTGAGCTAATCAGGCTCTGCTCTGCTGTTTTAAATAGAACTTGAAAACTCACAAACATACTGCCCCAACAGAAGGGGAGACTCCTGATCTAAAGGACTACATTCGTATAGATATTACTACACAGATGAAGAAGTTAGAAACAACTTTAATTTTACTTCTTGCTGATTAATGTTATAGTGGTGGAAGAGACAGACAGATTGACCCAGAAGACCCAAATTAAGTTCCCAGTGGGCTGAAGCCTTCTCTGTTTTACCTTTTATTTAGGTTATTGGCCAAATGAGCTGATATAATTATCCTATCAGATGTCCTGAAACAGTGCTATTGCTGCCATACATTGAATGTTACACACTCAACTCAATAATACCTTGAAAAAGTTCAATCCAATTTAGTCAATACTGGAATCAATTAAGCTAATTGTGAGGTTAAGTTTTGCCACAAAACAGAAAAGATTATTGAATTGTGCTGGGAAATGAGCAAGGCATTCCTGAACTGCACCTTCATCGATGCCCTTCTTCAGACTGAGTGGAGAGGTCATTACAAAAAGTATAGCTATTTCACTAACTCCCAGGGATAAAATGCACAGTAGAATAAGTTTCATCGGTGCCCACTACAGGGTGAGTGCAAACCATCAGAGACACAAATGTTGGTCACAAGGAGCTGATTCTCTGATTGAACAAAGTGCTGTGTCCCTCAGGAAGTGTTTCTTGCACAGATTTCATGATACAGTTGTTAAAATCAGCCATTTTACTGCATATCTAAGCACCCTTCCATTGCTGTTTCTAGTCACTACTGCTGTTGAAAAAGAAGTTGCTGTTTTAAAAGGAATCCAGATAAGATGAGTGAATGATCATATATCACATACTGTACACAGGGTCCTACATTGTAATTTTTCCAGCTTTTCCTGATCCATCTTCCTTTTGACATAGTTTGAGCCAATACTATGAGATTTACAAAACACTAGGGGCTGTGTAGCTACGTTCCCAGTTTCTCCATCCATTACTTCTCTTTTCCTCATCATATGACTTCCTGTTTCCTGTGTATAAAGGTGTAAAGTGTCAGTGGGAATTTTTGCAGAACAGTTTCTTTATTCCACATGAGAAAGAGCTATGAAATACTAGTGAGTTTGATTGCTTTTTATTTGTCCTCAGCAGTCTCCCTTAAGGATGATGACACATAAATAAAAAAAAAGCATCTGAACTGAATTTAAACTAACATGCTTTTTATTTTTTTATTTGTATTAAAATTATCACCAATTTGTTTTAACAGGTAAATTACCTGTATCCACTCAGGAGAGAATGAAACCACATGGATATCCTTGACCCACAGTCTCCCCTTCAAAGGACATTTTTTAAGATCCTGATGGGATATGGAGTGTTGATGGAATAAGTGGCATCTCTCACTAAACAGAAGAGATCCATCAAGTCACAGAAACTGCAGTTTGACAGAACAAAACACAGATCTCACCGATTAACCCTGACCCTCCCTCCTGTTCAGACAACAGTGCACTTCCACTTGGAGAATCCTGGTCACAATCAACTATGACATGACTCAGGCTAAAAGCTGAAGGCATCCTTGCCATAGGTCATAGCCTGTTCTCTCAAAGTGTTTACTGGTAGTATGGTGTCTGTTTTAAACCATATAGTCCATGCAGTTGCCCATGATTTTTAAAACTTGGCAACTGCTTTTCTCTGCCTTTGCTCGCACCCTGCACCAACTGTTAATCATTGTACAACAGTACTACCAGAGTATGGAATCTTATGGCGTTGTGATTACAATGTCACTACCATACAGACGTAATGACAGTGCTTGCTCTACTCTGAATTGGGCACTTATCTGCTCCATTTAACATTTTTTACAGTGCTAGTCTCAGCCACTTAAGGGCGGGTGGCATGGGATGCAGCCGAGTGCAGCCTATCCCAGCACGCAACAGGATGGGACGACAGTCTATCACAGGGCACACACAGTAATACACACACCAGGGACAATTTTCCTAAAAGCCAGTTAACATACAGTACCAGAGTGTCTTTGAGCTGTAAAAGGACACTGGAGTACTCAGAAGAAACCCGCTCAAAAGCAGGGAGATCTCCAGGTCTGGAATAGAACCCTGGGCCCCAGTTTTGCAAGGCAGAAATGTTAACCATTGTGCCACCGAGCAACCCTCAACCTTTGCAGCACCCCATTTATTGTGTGGTACCACTTGGGGAACCCCAGTCACTGTCGGCTAATGACTTAGCCCAGACCTGTCCTGAGCTCCTAACAAGCACTTGAACTGGAGAAGCCACTCAGGGCACCCCAGGGGGGGCATTTATTTTCTTATTGGTTTAACAGCCACAAAGCCGTTTGCACTTAAGCAGACAAGAGCTATGCAAAGAGCAGAATTGATGCTTTAGGCTTGCAAATGATTTCAACTTCTTTCGCTCTTAACAGACATCATTTATTATGTCAGAAAAGGAATGTAGTGGGCATATTGACTACAGCTTTAAAGGTAGATTCACTGACAAGAAATGCGTGCCGCAAGCCAAGAGCCTAACTTATACTTCAGACAGATTTCTGTGAAGAGGCCAATGCTACCAATCTAGCTCCTTTGAACTCTAGCTTTGGTTGAATGCTTAACCTGAAGGAGCTTTACGATGTGATAGATTGAGTCTCTGAGTGTGAAACAGCTTGGCCTTTTTTTTTCATGTGTTATGCCCATGTGCCCACAGAAGGGGGTCAAATGGCATTAAGTGTGGTTGATTTAGCACAGTCGGTTGTGCAGGCTGCAGTTGGCAGTGCCAGGTGAGGGCACAGACGGGAACAGCAGGCAGCGAGAGCTTCACACGTACAGTACGTACAAGAGAGGGTTTGCGTGTCTCTAAATTAGCCTGCATGTCCTCTACCACATGCACAAGAACTAATACCTCAAAAACCACCTTTCGTGGAGATTTGCAAGCTCAGACAAACAAAAGGTCACTTAGGACAAACAAGGGGCTGCTAATGTATGCAAACATCTTTTGCCTTAAAAAAAAAGACGGTTTGGCTTTTGTCAATTTCAAATTTCTTCAAAATGTTCTATTGGAAATGTGCGCAATGATATTTCTTCCAATCACAATTGTGTATCTCATGGGAAGAATGACCAGCATCCAATCTATAAAATAGTCATGAGCACTACATTAATGGCGAATATTTTTTCTTTTTAAAAATTAACTGTAAGACGTTAAAACTCTTTAATATGAGGCAATACCTTCCCTGTTTCAATCAATTATTTTCCAGGATCTTCAGGTACAGTGGTTGTGTTTCATATACTGTACATAACAAATTAAAACTGCCAAGAAAATTGAATGATCTTGATCTTGAAAAAAAAATCCATCCATCCAATTTTCTAACTGATTCTTCCAATACAGGGTCACTGTTGAGCTGCAGCCTATCCCAGCAGGCAACATACACAAGGCACGGTACACCCTGGACAAAACACCAATCCAGTGCAGGGCACACACAGACACACGTTCATACCACAACCTATTTTCTCAGAAGCCAATAAACCATATGTCTTGGGTCTTTGGGAAGAGATCCATGTGAACACGGAGAGAACACAGAAATTCCACACAGATAGCACCCAAGGTTCATGATTGAACCCTGGTTCCTTTTGCTGTGAGACAGCAATATTAACTACTGTAACATTGTGCTACCCTTAAAAAGGGGTAAAATATTATTATGCAGATTTGACAACTTTCACACTTTTCAGCAAATTTCACTTCCCTTCTTCCTATTTCAGGAAATTCAAACTAGCATCATTACAGTGGGGTTCCTTAGAACTTGCAAGTACAAAGCTCCGAAGAGTTGGTGAGAGTGTGAGGTTTGTGGGAGATTGTGTGCTCTTGAGAGTTTGTGTGTGTGAGGCTTGTGGGAGTTCGTATGTATGTGCGGGGCTCATGAGTGTGTGTGGAGACTGAGAGTTTGTTGGGAGGGGGGATTCATGAGATTTCGTGGTTGGGGGTCTACATAGTTAGTGTCTGCATCAGGCTTCTGAGAATTTTTTGTGTGGGGGGATCATGAGAGTTTATGTGTGTAGGAATTGTGAGAGTAAGTGTGTGGGGCTCATATGAGAGTTTGTGTGTGTGGGACTCATAAGGGTCTGTGTGTGGGGCTAATGAGAGTTTGTCTGTTTATGGTTTCAGGAGAGGTTGTGTGTGTGGTTGGCTTATATGAGAGTTTGTGTGTTTATGGTCTAAGGAGAGTTTGTGTGTGGGGGGCTTAGTTAGATTTTGTGCGTGTGTGCCTGTGTGTTTGGATGCCTTGTTCTCTGTGTAGGTGTTTGGGAGTGAGCAACTATATACCAAACATATGCTCTAACAATGCTAAAAAAACTAAACAGGAAAACATTTTTTTTATTTATTCCCATGTTTCTTTAAAAAAGGAAGATTAAATTAAAAAACTCTGGCTTAATATTAGTCTGCTTATGGGAAGGGATAATTATCTTGTCAAGTCTCAGTTTTTGTTATAACCGAGTTCTTTTTTAATATAAAACATAACTTAGTTATTTATCATTACCCAGGCACAAACACAATTCACCATCTCCCCTGAAAATCATATTGATTTGCAATCATGCAGATACAGTGCTTATGAATTTTGGGGTGTACAGCCTCATTTGGTTCTTCCTTTCTGGTGACCAATAAAAAGAGGCATACATAAGTCGGTGATTTATGTATTTCGTTATGCATGGTCCTACTGAAAACATGTTTGTGGCAGACTGCTCTTTGACTGTGTTAATTCAAAATTCTAGCCAAAAATGTGGGAGGAAGTAACATACACTATGAGTGCTGCCCAAGGTTACTAGCACTACAGCTCATTTCCCATTCTTCAATAACGTACCTTGATCATGGGTGGGTTCAAGCTTTAGGGTATACAGATGGGCTTTTCGATATCTCCGATGCATGCTCCTGACATACAGTACTTTGCTTATTGACCTGTGAAGGAAATGATCATTGTATGTGTGCCAAAGCCAGACTGGCCAGAAGTTCTGAGCTCTCCTGAGAGCACAGGAGTAACAGTCCTGTGTAACAGGTTTATGGGGCACTATCAAGCCTGTTTATCTAGCTATCATTTCAACAAGTAATGGAAAGGAAATCTAGTCCAAGCTATAGGATCAAACAGTTGTGACACCTGGGAAACAGCCAACAGAATTATATTACAGCACTATTCTCAGAGGCAATGTGTCATAGTGAAGTGTGTTTGCAGTAGTTCGTCCAGCCTTTTGCAGCAGTAGAAAGAAGCTGTTTGTTACACTACTGTATTTCGTTTACTCATTCTTCCTTCCTGCTACTTGCTCATAACAGCAGACAGATGTATTTTACAGTGGTGCACACAACTTTTTCACTAAGTGCCATGATACAGAACTGTATAATGAATTATTTTAGCTGTGACTTGCTCTGCAAAAGACAACATACATGTACAGTAGTACAGTATAGTAGTCTGTAGTCTAGCATTTGTTCTTTCACTATGTTGACCTGCTGATTTGTAAGCTGAAAACAGTCCAGTAGGCTAGCTTGGTCCCATTCACTTAAATACAGGACAAGATTCAAATTATTCTACCCATCCATCCATTTTTTAACTGCTTTACACTATACAGTGCCTATCCTGGCTAACAATGGGCACATTGCAGAGTACACCCAGGACAGCACACAGACACAGATATGCACACACTCACACCAGGTCCAGTTTTCCCAGAACCCCATTAAATGATTATTTAGACTGTGAGAGGAAACTGGAGCACCTGGAGGAAAACCCACAAGAACATAGGTAGAACATACAAACTCCACACAGACCGTACCCCAGGAATTAAAGGCAGGGTCCTTGCACTGCGAGGCAGCAATGCTAACCACTGCATCGTACCACCTAGATCCCAAATACATAATTAAAAAAATTCTTCATTTGTTTCTTAAAAATATCTTTAAACACCAAGCAAAAGAAAACAAACACATTTTGACACTGTATTCAACGTGCTTCTTAGTAAGCGTGTGGCTAGTAATTTATATGTGCCTTCTTTATCATTGGATTGGGTAATTATTCATTACACAACAATTTAATCCCCAATGCAGGTACACATAAACAATAAAGTTTTTAAATCTTTTCTAATTATGCACATATACACCATAAGTTAAAATCAATTGCACACGAATAAAACAAAAAAGTACTCCCATAGGTCATAGGAAAAACTTTAATACAGCATCATGTCTTTTTATAGTATTCCTAAATACAGTATATGGACTAAGGTCTAAATTTTCATTCAAACCATGAGGGTTTATTGTATCCAATATGATTTTCTTGTTACCTTTGTCAAATTTGTCAACTATATGCTGTATCCCTCGCCCTTCACCTTGCCCTGTCCCATCTGGATAAGAGGAACACTTATGTAAGAATGCTGTTCATTGACATCAGTTCGGCATTCAATGCAATCATCCCCCAGAAACTGATAGAAAAACTGAGCTTGCTGAACCTTAACACCTCCCTCTGTAACTTGATTCTGGATTGGAAACAACATCTCTAGTACCACGATACTAAACACTGGAACCCCCCCAGGGCTGTATACTCAGCCCGCTCTTGTTCATGCTGATGACTGCACTGCTAAGCACAGTGCAATTACATCATCAAGTTTGCTGATGACACGACAGTAACAATGATTACTGTCGTGAAAGGCACCATACAGAGAGGAGGTGGAGCAACTAGCAGACTGGTGCTTAAACAACAATCTGTCTCTGAATGTCGATAAGACAAAAGAGATGATAATTGACTTCAGGAGGGCCCGTGCTGATCACTCCCCACTGCACATCAATGGCTCCCCTGTGGAGTGTCCATCCCCCACCTCCCATACTATTTTCATTCTATAGAGGTATCATCGAGAGCATCTTGAAAAACTGTATCATTGTTTGGTTTGGGAATTGTAAGATCTCAGACCGCAAGTCCCTGCAATGAATTGTCAATACAAGCAGGAAACATCATTGGATCCTCCCTTCCGGCTATTCAGGACATATAATATACTACAAACGCTGCACACACAAAGCCTCCAGTATTGTGGACGATCCCTCCCACCCCTCTTGCAACCTCTTTGCCCTCCTACCATCTGGTAAAAGGTATCACAGTATATGGGCCAGGTCCACCAGACTCCATAACAGCTTTTTTCCACAGGCCGCCAGGCTCCTCAACACCCTGGTACCTACTGCACCTACTCCAAATCTGGAAACCTAGTTCTATTTTGCCTAATGTCAGGCATACTGTCTGATGTATTCTTTGCACAATTCTTTGCACAGTCCTGTAAAGTAAATTGCACTATGCAGACTGCACTTTATGTACCCTGTACCCTGTTAGAATTGTCTATATCTACATTGTCTATAGCATTGTCTTGTCAGTGTCTTGTCTGTATTTGCACCGTAGACCTGGTGAACGATATCTCACTCCTCTGTATACTTGTATATGGCTGGATTGACAAATAAACTTAAACTTGAACTTTGTTATCAAGACTTGTTTTGATATTTTCAGTTGCTACAAATTTCAAGCTTGTAGGCTGCAGGCAGAACCATGATTATTTGTTTTGTAATACCTACAGTAGCTGTCACATAACCCATATTGTTATTCTGGACTGCATTTTTTCTGCTATATGTAGTTTCAACTGTCTGTATATACAGTACCAATGCACAAAGACATCTAAGCATGCACATTGCGAGTTGGATTACTGTAATAAAAATGTAGAAGCAGATATTTATGACCTGAATTTAGTAAGCTAACAATGAATACATCTCCCACATGGATAATCACATTATCCTTCTCTTAACCAGTTTTCATGTAAAATGGGTGATTTATGTATTGCTGAAACTGTGAGAGTGAGTGGTGGCTTTGAGAGAAAGTTCATGGCAAAATAAATCTGTCAAATAAGGCACACCTGGTTTGATTGAGTCATTACCATTCAGAGAGCATCAAATTCCACATGAGGGGAAGGAGCTGTCAGGAGAGGCCCTGTGTGGAATCAGCCACACCTCTTGGCTAATTAAGAGGCTTGTAAGAATAGCCAGCAGGGGAAGAGGTTAATTTGCGTCTATTTAACTTGAAAGGAGTGATAGTGAGGGGGGCAGTGGGGGATTTGAATGGGGGGACTTGTGTGGTTGTGCATTTGCCAGGCTCAATATGGTTTAGGTGTGGTGGAGAGAAATGGGGGTGGCCAGCTGAGTCAGGGATGACTGGAGGTGTTAGTACCTGGAAGAGCAGGTGTATTGCATGGCAGGGGGCAGCATGCTTCTCCCCCCAGCTGCGAGAGAGAGATGGGGAAGGGGGTGTAGATGGCACAGGAAACAAACAGGTCCTGAGGTCTCTTTACCTTTCAGCAAGTAATCTCTGAGCCAACCAGTCTGAGCTGTACACTTTCTGCTGCTCACAGGGGGCACAGATCATCATGCTAATGTGGGTGGGGGGTGAATAAAAAGAGAGAGTTGAGTAGAAGATTGCCATTGGGCTCCAGTTAATAGAGTGGAATACTCTGTAGCCTGGCTACTCAAGTAAATAGTGTCTAGTGAGGTACTGGGTGTCATGGAGTGAATGTAAA
The DNA here is from genome assembly GCF_059453375.1 of Lepisosteus platostomus. Classification (NCBI taxonomy): domain Eukaryota; kingdom Metazoa; phylum Chordata; class Actinopteri; order Semionotiformes; family Lepisosteidae; genus Lepisosteus; species Lepisosteus platostomus. The sequence continues at coordinate 19,110,420 of NC_142623.1, forward strand.
TACTCTAGTACCTGAGATGACTAGTGACAAGTTAATGAGCGGGTCATTAGGGGTGCCATGAGTGTGGTGTAAAGAGACAGGCAAGTGAAGGGAGAAGACTCTGCAGACTTCCCTGAGAATGGAATAGTGAGAGCTAGGATCCTGGAGAAGGGGGGTCTAAATGTTAAATTGCTGAAATGCACAACTAAGGTGACAAGGTGGCAGTTTTCAGGTGTTAAGTGTGCTGGTGTCACAATATCCTGCATCTCTTTATAACTGGTTTGAAATGGGAAGTGGAAGGCTGTATGTGGATCACAATGCAATACTCCTACATTGTTTCAGAAATAACTCAGTGGTTGACAATTTAAGTCAGTGACTGATGGCAGATAGCAGAAGGTGTAGTGCCTAGGGTTGGTGACCATGCCATTAGCATGGTTACAAGCAAGAGCAGGCCCTTATACAGTACCTGTTACTCTCTCTACATTCACTCCATTCCAACGGAAAATGACAATCCGCTTCAACTACATGGCTGGGTAGTTTGTTCCACACTCCCACAACTCCTTGGGTAAGGAGGTCCATCCTGTTCTCAGTTTTAAATGCACTTCTTTGTAGCTTTAATTTGTGTCCTCTGGTTTGTTTTACTTTTCATTCTGAAAAAGTTGAACAGTTGCTCTAACTTCCTCTTGGCTTATCCATCACTGAGAATCTGTTCCCTTTTGCAGCAGACAGATAAAGATCCAAGCAATTTTGACAGCCTCCAGGATACTGCAACCCTTACAAGGAATAAGCAACTTTCTCAGACTGGCTGGATAAAATGAGTCTGACAATAATTCTGCTCTTCAACATCACATTGCACTCTAGTTCTTTTTTCATTGTCCCCTGTCGTGAAGCAAACCTTAGAGTTCAAGACCCACCTGAAGCTTTCTTTGGAATGTGCCAACAAACCAGCCTCTGCAATATGGACAAGAAAAGCTATTCAAGTACCCCCTGTTCTCTGTTTGTCCAGTTCATTAAGAGGCTTTGGCCCTGCAGGTCCTTGTTTCTGTATTAAGCAGGTAGGAAACTGTAATAGGGAAATTGTTTATTAATTTATTAATTTTCCATTATCAAAGTAATCCTCTACATTTAACATTAATTATTCTTTGTTCTCACTGTGCTTGGTTATTTTGCCATACCCTGCTTTCTTCAATGCCTTCCTGCACTCGACTATGTTATGGTGGTTTATTTAAGTACTAGTACATCACATTTGTTCACTTTTTCTGTAAACTAGGCTTTATTTTCTTTCTCATGAAGCACGAAATCAAGTGTTGTGGTTGTGCATCTCTGGCACTACAAGCTAGCAAATCACTTCACCATCAAAGTGCTGAGTTGAGTGTTACAGTACTCTTGTATTTTTGCCTTCTTTACCTCCAATTGTGAGGTTTCCTATTGCAAATCAGCTCTACTACCATTCATTCTAGACACTCTATGGCTGGGCCTTGTCAATTTGCATGTCTTTTCCATATTGCTATCTTATAGCAAAGTGAATACCAGATGTTGCTTTGGTACAGCTCTCCAGAATGATGCTAGGAGGTCACTGTCTCCTAGTCAGCCACAGTGAATCCTATCTGATTTCAAACCCTATCACCTGCAGCATGATTGGATGAACGGCCATCTTGTCCAGGGTGTACCCATCTTTGTGCTAATATCTTACTGGGATAGACTCCGGCTCACCCTTGACCCTAAATTGGATGAACCAGCATGTAAATGAATGGATGGCTGCACAGATGGATTGATTCCCTGAGAAGCTCTTTTAGTATCTGTTTCATTATTGCATGTTCCCACCAGTAGAGGCTACCCTAACAGTGCGTCTTCCACGTTAGACTGAGCACAGTATGGACAGCCTATAGTACAAGTCATAAAATGCGATATGGTATTAGAAGAGGAAAATGTAGGTGCTATCCACTGTTGTTTCAAGCTTTTTAGTGAGGGTGTATATTTATTATTGTTATTTTTATTTTATTATTATTTAATAATAAATAATTATAATATATAATTAAAAAGGGCAAAAAAAACAAAAACAAGAACATACAGAATAAACTATTAGTCTCTATTTGTCATATTTATTAACCATATTGGTGCATCTGTCTTATTAGCTTGTTTTAAGGCAAATAGTAATTGGCCCCTGCTGTAAGGATTTAATTATAATATGGTAATATTGAGATTGATTTCAGCAGTGTTGAATTGATGAACATGAAATCAAACTGTTCTGACAGAGATGCCTGGAGGTTCCTCATTGATTGTAGGATATTATTGTGGACTGCAACATGTTAATGATTTGAACTAGTAAGGAAACAGAAGGGCATTGGCTTAGAATATGTACAGTAGCACTTAAAAAGAAACTGATTTTGGGAAGTTCGAACATTGAAGATTGTCAAGTCTGTCTGGGAAGAAGTCTGTTAGACAAAACTTTAGATTCCAGAAATATAATAACCTGTTCCTAAGAAATGCTATATTCTGTTTACAACTTTGAATTACTGCCACTGTAGCTTCATATGAGATGAGTGAGCAGTACAAATGGACTGCTCCCTGCAGTAGGAATTAATAAATTTTGTTCCATAAATGACAAATCTTGAGGCCTTCTCATAAATGTGTACACTACTGTTTGAATTGCAACAGCTGGAGCTTGCCAATGTCTTTGTCAAATTATCTCTGGATGCTGAAGCAGGCATAGGTTAGCGTATTATCTTCTGAGATATTGCATTCCTTCTATGTGTGCTTCCTCTATGCGCTAACATACTTTTTGTATCTTATTTCCCTTTGGTCTGTACTATTTACAACATTGAGTGAAAGTCGCAAAGCCAATTACTGCAAACTGTTTAAGCACTTTAGAGCGGATCTGTGATTACAGTGCAGGGACAAATATAGAAGAGAGAGCCAGGGGGGCAGAGTGGGCTAATAATTTATTTTAAAAGATAAGGAACAAGGAGGGCGACTGAGGAGACAAAAATGTGGAAACAGACAAGATTGACTGTCATACTCACAGGTTTAACCTAAGTCAACAAATGGCCCATTTTGAAAGATTACTTCCTTGATTCATCCATCCATCCATTTTCTATCTGGTTCATCCAATAGAGGGTCGTGGGGGAGCTGGAGCCTATCCCAGCATGCAACAGGCACAAGACAGGAGAGACATCATCCCATAGCAGGGCAGACACACACACACTTGGGCCAATTCTGCCAGAAACTATTTAAACTACCAGCATATCTTTGGACTGTGAGACGAAACACACACAAACAGGCAAGAACATACAAACTCTACAAAGACAGCACCTCAGGTCCTGAAATGTACCCAGGGTCCAAGCACTGTGAAACAGCAATGCTAACCAATGCACCACCATACTACCCCTGGCTTATTCATAATACTATGACACTGCTGTGAAATGCTTATAAGTATATGGTGTAGAAGAGCAATAATTGCCTGTGAAACTGCGCTTTATTCTTGACAGGCGATCTATACAAGATTGACATAGGAAGCAGGCTTGCTGGACTGTATTTATAGGTGGTTTAGACACTGATTACCCACTGCCAATAACTCGGTGAGCAATGGAATTGTGATTCCTCAAATGTCTTAGCTTATTTGCGCCACAAAGTCCATGAGAGCTGAGGGCCCCATCTTTCATAAAAATCCTAAAATGTCTGAAGCCTCCATATTTCTTCACCCCCTCCACAATCTAACCTGCCAGTTACTTGTACTTGCCAGTGTGTGGCAGACCAAGTCTGTAAAAGATTATTTAATTTGACCTAGTTCAAAGGCTGGTTTAGGCCTCTAATGATTATAGATAGCCAGTATGATGATTAATTGCTTAATTAATAGGATAATTAGTGTAAAGCTAGCAAACTTTCTCCCAAGACTGGACTTAGGTTTGTTTGGTATATAAAGGCTATAAGGTGGGGTTGGGTATTTGTCGAAAAAGTTATTAAATGGCTTAAAGCCCTGTTAGTAAGGCAAGCATGATATGTTGATAAGCTACCTTATTTTATCTGGGCCTGTCATACAGTTAGTTTTCCAAAACGCGGTTTCTGTGCTCATACTTTCTGTATAGTCCATAAGTATAGTGAGAGTTGGGGCATCATAGCTGGCAAAGCCTGATGTATTCCAAGGGATGAACATCATTCTGAAAGTATCTGCTGTCCCTTGAAAGTCTCCAAAAGCTCCCTTTCCAGGAGTGCCTTAAGTTGTAGACAGAAAAGGTATGAAGGTCCCAGAGACGATTTCTGTATAATAAACCCGGCTGATCTGTGTTCAGCCTCTAAGTAGTAAAATCTCCTGGAATTGGAGTAAAACAAAATGGAGACTGTTAGTGTGTACCATAAAACTTTGCTTTGAGCAGTAAAAAAAACAAACCTGGATACAAAGGTTTTTCAAAGCCTGGCTGATTCTGCTGAGCCTGGACTCTGAAGTAAGTGGAAATGGCTGGGGGCGGGTATCAGATCGAGGTGTTAAGACGCTAATTGGCTCTCATGTCCTGTCCAGCTCTGAAAAGCGAAGCCCAAGTTTTAGTAGTAATTACTAATTGTGCTCGCAGAATCCTGCCGTATATCTCATAGCTGAGCGGATTAATTAACGACTGCAGACTTGACTGGGAAAGCGGTTGAGGGCTGGATCGAAGACATGCTCCCAGCAAATCCTCAATTATTTTCCTGGTGAGCTCCAGTGATCCTTAAAGAGGGAGGTCAGGCTGCCTGTGGGCTCAGGGAACAAAAATTCTCTCAGATTCGGTGTCCAGTCGCAAAGTAATTGCAGAATTGATGAGGATTGGTTTTCCATGTCAACTTCATACAGAGTCAGCAGATGTTCCCCTCTCTAAGTCTAATCTGGTCAGCCTCAGAGGCACAGTCAGGCTGGGTTTGATTCTGTCCTGGGGTGGGAAATAGTGCTACTGCTGTGGGTAGGGTAGTCTCTTTTCTCCATGAACCAGAAAAAAGAAACAATTTTCTCATTATTGTTAACAGATACCTGTATATTTTTTTTTTTCATTTGGGTGGGACATCACAGCAAACGTCCCAGGACACTTTCTTGAGTCTTGAAGGTCCTAGGGCGCTCTTTTATGAGAGTGGCAGCATTATCTGTTAAAATGGAGTTATTAACTGAAGTTCGGATGGGATAACAATGACAAACTAATCTCACACAGCTGTTCCTACAGTAATTGCCATCATCTTAGAAATTAGTTCTGTATGTCAAACACATACACCTCCCTTCATGTTTTGTCTGAAGCAACTCTCCTCTAACCTCATCTCTACCTTGGTTCACTCCTCTCTGAATGGAGTTTGAGCCTATCACCCTATGGCCAGGAGGCTGCCCCTTAACAAGAGGGTTAAGCCAAACCTTTCCTACCAAATACATCCAAACATTCACAAAGCATCTGATTCTTGGATGTTGTTGTCCCTTGTGAAGGTAAAAATTTTGTCAAGGCATAAATATGTTAATGGAAAAGGATCTGTCACAGTTTTCAAAAACCAAACCACAATAACAAAGTGAGAAACAAAGAAAGATAGTTAGAAGTGACCAGGTTTGCTCTGCAGACCACTGACAGGTGTCACGATCGCAACCACTCCTCTTAAGGGCGCTCCAGCCCTTCCTCGTTTGTATCATTCTGGCCACCTGTTCCTTGTTTCTTCCCTGTTTCTGTTCGCCTTTAAAAGCCATCCCCGCATCGAGCCCGGGACCTGGTTGCGCCTGGCTCCGTTATGTTTTTAGCTTCCTGCTCCTGTTCTTGTTCCCCCCTGTGGTCCCGACCTGGCACCTGATTTTAATCTCCTGTTTGGACGGATTTCCCAGCCTTGGACCTTTTGCTTTCGTTTTTGGATTCCCCCTTCTGGATTTATTCTGGACTGTTCGCCTCGGCCACACCTCCTCAGATCACCAGCACCGTATGGACACGCCCCCCTGTTTTCATCCCTGTCCTTGCATTTCTTTTCCCTAGTGTATTCCTTCCTCACTATTCTGGATTGTGTCGTCCGCATAGGGTCCGGAAAGAACTGTTCGTTACAACAGGTGTGTTACCCTAACAATACGTTTCAGTTTAGAGCAGTTTCATTCATATCTCACATATGTGCTCTAGTTTTCCTTGTACTGGTACGTTTTACTCCTGGATCTTATTGCTGTTGTTATACAGTACGTGTTTTTAAACTGTTACTGTTTTTACAATAATTACCTTATTTTATTTTTTTTTTAATTTGTGAAGTACTTTGAGACCTTGTTCATAAATGGAGCTTTATCATATACAAATTATGATGGTGGTAACAATTACTAACAATATTTCAAGAATTAATACTTCCAGAACTCAAACCCAAGTTTCCAAAACTTTGTCAAGATGAGGTTCCAAAGTGATTTGAGCAGTGCTGGGGACCTGGGTTCAACTTTAGAAATTGGGTGCTATCACATGGAGTTTGTATTTTCTTCCCATGTCTGTGTGGGTTTCCTCCAAGTTTCCTCCCACAGACCAAAGACATACTGTACTGGTAGGTTAACTGGCTTCTGGAAAAAGTGACCCTTGTGCGAGTGTCCGTTTTGTCTATTGTCTATTGGAGTCCCTTTCAGGTTGTGCCCTGTCTTGCACCCATTGCTCACCGGAACAGCCTCCGGGTCCCCTGAATTGAATGAAGCATTTCAGAAACTGATGGATGGAAAAGGTCCATCACTTGCTGCTACACCCACCTGTTCAGCTTCCATTTTCAACCCCAGAGGGACCTGCTGGTCCAGCTGATACCAACTGAGATCACTCTGGCCTTGCATTCGAAAAGATTCCTTGTCAAATCCCCATGGTGTCCTTGTCCTGTCAAAATCCAAACACTCTATGTGTTCAGACTCAGCTTCCTGTCCATTGTCCATGTGTGAAATCTTAAGCAATCTCACTGAAGACTGGGCCAGATAAATTGACTCCAAGTCAAGTGAGGTGTTTCATTATGCATTTTCTGATGCTTTGCTATTTAGATGTTTTTTGGGGGTGATTAAATATTGTAATGTCATCTTCATTATCATCATCTGAGGTTAGAGACATTTAGCCCACCTCTTGTTTGATATGGCTGCCAGCAACTCACAACTGGCAACCCACTAAAGCTAAGCAGGTGTGAGCCTGGTCAGTACCTGGATGTGAGACCTCCTGGGAAAACTAAGGTTGCTGCTGGAAGAGGTGTTAGTGGAGCCAGCAGCGGGTGCTCAATCTGTGGTCTATGTGGGTCCTAATGCCCTAGTATAGTGATGGGGACACTATACTGTAAAAAGGCACCGTCCTGCGGATGAGACATAAAGCCACAGTCCTGACTCTGTGGTCATTAAAAATCCCAGGGAGTTTCTCGAAAAGAGTAGGGGTGTAACCCCAGCATCCTGGCCAAACTTCCATTGACCCTTACCAATCATGGCCTCCTAATAATCCCCCTCTATGAATTGGCTTCATTACTCTGCTCTCCTCCCCACTGATAGCTGATGTGTGGTGAACATTCTGGTGCACTATGGCTGCCGTTGCATCATCCAGGTGGATGCTGTACATTGATGGTGGTGGAAGGGAGTCCCCATTACATGTAAAGCGCTTTGAGTGGAGTGTCCAGAAAAATGCTATTTAAGTTCAAGCTATTATTATTATTATTATTATTATTATTATATTAAAGCCAGAGTGAGTGAGTCTGGAAGGTGACTGACAAAGTCAGAGTGGGTTCTGATGACATCTTTTCTCTGTCTCTTCTTGCCAGGCAGTACGATGATGCAACAATGTTAACCACTGCACCACCATGGCCCCCCGCAACCCTTCAGAAATGTTTTAGTTCTTGAATTAGATCACATCATAATCCCCTCATAATACCTAAGTGATTCAGTTCCTCTAACCTGCCTATGTCTTTGACAGTACGTTTAATTTTCCTGCTGTTTTTTCATCTGTTTTTATAATATAATAACTGAAACTACTCACGATATTCCATCAAGTCCTGCATACACATGCTAATATTTGTTTTAAAATACTGCAGTCTAAACTACATACAGTATAAGCCTTTTGAAAAGCTTTTTCAGTATCCCCCAAATGGTGTTGAGCAGGGCATTGATGAATCGGTCAGAATGTAGGGTTTCTAACACATTTACATAATCTTATTCAAGTCGCTTGGCATACCCCTGAATCAGGAAAACATTAATATCACTCAGCACATAATCAGAACAAGAGCCTGACTTCAACTGCTGGTGGCTGAGCGATGTCTGCAGTGATCTAAATCTAAATCCTGCATGAACACTTCACATCAGTTCTACAGACTCTACTCCATTCACTGTTCATGAAATTGAGGCGTGAGGTTAAAATTAAGAGCAAGAGCAACACCTTCTTCTGCTGCTTCTATATTATTCTTTGATATTATTCTGTTATGTTGAGAAATGTATCCAAGGTAATTTGCTTTCAAAAGTGAATTTACACACAATATGCATAGCCAAGAGGAAATACCAAAAACTACAGAAACAGCAAAACAATACAAGATAAAGCAACTGAACTACTGTAAACTAGCAGACCATTGAATATCTAGTTCTCCTATCTAATAGATGACAGCTCTATGAATTGTAGGGTATTCCTTATTTTCACTTCGAAATTTTGAATTGCTTTTCCTCTGTCTTAGTTTTTTTCTACATTCTGTTTTAGAATATGTAACAACCCCAACTGTGTTGAGACAAATAGACAGACTGAAAGAGTGTTGCAAAATTTACAATGTATTTCTTATATACAGTTTATGGTATTTGTTTTTCCATTTAGATTTATAATCAGCTGTGCAGTTCAACATGGGATTGTCCAATGGCTGTAGCTGTACTTCTTAGCAAGGTGCAGTGGTGACTGACAGTTCTTATGGATGTGTTGGCATTTACACGAAATCAAAATAATGACAAGAGTGGCTGTCTTATCTCTTCAAATCTTTAATTGAAGTGAAATTATCTGTGGCTTAAGGGGTAGCTTAGAAACCTCAAACTGAACTACATGTTCTCTAGAAGGGGAAGGAGAAGCCAGGTGAGCAGACAAGTTTCTCTTATGAAATCTTTCTCAGGGTCTCAGGTTTTTTCGCCATGTTAGTTGACTGTATTTGTAAAGTGTTGTGTGTGGGAAAAAAAAAACACATATTGAAATGTTACAAAACAATACCAAAAATGTCTCTCCGGGAATTCTTACATTTGTATTTATATAAAACACCAATCAGCTGTCATCTTTACCCTTTAACCTGACAAACTTTTTGTTTTGTTTAAATTTGCTTCATGCTGATACCCTCTGGTTTTTTCTTTTGAGATTGTGGTTCTTGCTACATGAACTTGCCCGTTTGTGGCAGTACTTTCCCAGCTCTGTCTCAGCTGATGTCTTTCATCTGCTGTGATACTCTCTCAGAATGTCTCTCCCACTCCTGTCACTCGCCTGTCTTTTCTCTGCTCCCACTCTCTGCTGTTTTTCGTTTCCTTCTTCCATAATCTCTCTCTCCATCTCTGTTTATCTGCTTTTCTCTTGCCTTCTCTCTCGGTCAGTCTTGAACTCACAGATGTTATTCCTGTATCTTGCCCCATCTTTTACCTGCAGTACAGTAGGTAAGCTATTCCTTCTGGCACTGATTTCCAGTCCAGAGCAAAGAAATCACTTGTTGCAAAGGAACAAGTAAAGGTTTATTCCATGCTGAAAAGCCTTATGTTTCTTCAGGTGTCTATGTCTCCTCACCTTCTGAAGAAGATGTCTCACCTGAAGATGTCATGATTGTAGTCCCTCCCTCTTAAGGGCCCTCCGGCTCTTTCACTTCTGACTTGATTTTGTGCACCTGCCCCCTGTTCCAGCCTCCTATCCAGCCCACCTTAAAAGCCAGACTCTCACTCTGTTCCGGGCTCTGCATTGGTTCCCGTACCAAGCGAGTCCGGGATCTGGTGCGTCTGGTCCCGTTCCCCCCTTTTTCCCCCCGACCCTTCACTGGATCCCACTCCGGTTTTTGATCCTGTTTGTCTTCGTGTCGGATGGACTGCCCGGCTTTGGACTTTTGCCTCGTCTTGGATTTTCTATTGGACTCAGTTTTGGATTGTTTGCCCCGGACTCACCCCCCCAGAAAACCTGCACACCATGGACACACCCCCTGTTTTCATTCCCGACTCCTGCATGCCTTTTTCACCCATGTTTTCCTCACTCTGCCCCAGATTGTGTCGTCTGCATAGGGTCTGGAAAGAACACTTCCGTTACAGAAGAAGGCTCCACAGCTGAAATGCCGTGTTTCTTTTCTTCTCTTTTCAGCATGGAATAAATCTTTATGTGTTCCTTTGCAGCCTATGCATGCTGACACAGCTACTACTTGAACTACAAAATCACTTGTTACCTTACTGCACAAAAAATGTCTTTCTTTGTTTTTAAACATATGCATTATGTTCTTATTTTGAAATGCTTTTAAAAAAGTTTTTAATTGGTTCTAGCAAAACAAAACATACTTCAAAGGAAAGCATACCTCTGTAGGCTAGAGGAACAAAGTCTCTTTAGTCTTGGATAGAGGAAATTGCCAGGGGACAAAATCCAAGTCTTCCAAATCCCAAAAGTCAGTTGGTCACCTCTGTGTTCACCTCTGGGCAATGAAAAAGAATCCAGATCAGCAATAAAGTTAAATGCACCACTGCTCATTTGTAAATGATTTTTTTGGATCTTTTAATAAAGAAGTAGAACTTTCTCAAAGCAGGTTGGACATTACTGTCATTAAAAAGCCAAAAAAACTACCTACATATACAGCAGCAGCAATGCCACATAGTAGCTATTTGTGGAAGCAGTGCCAGAGAGATTTCAAGAAAGGTGCATTTGCATATTTATAAATAATTCCAAACAGTGCGAGAGAGAACTGCATTTTGCAGAATGTGAAAATAATTGTGCAATAAAAAGTGGAACAACTGAAATTTTGTTGATATGATCAATACAGTCCAATAGTATGGATTACAAAGCATAGAGAAAGAGTTTAATGAGGAAACATTCCTGATGTTTTCTGTATGACCCTGTGGGACATAGCAACAGTACCTAGGGTCTAACAAAGTGGTGTGGCTTCAGACTGGTAAGCTACAGTAATCACACTAGACCAGGAGACCTGTAAACTGACCTGTTTCTGGATTTGCAAGACATCCCTTCAGCCACCCAGTAGGTGGCAGTATCTCACACTAACTCACACCCAGGCTTATGCTGAACATGTACTGTATATAATGACATCATGTCAGGCAGTATGATGGTGTAGAAGTTACCATTGCTGCATTGAGGGCCAGGACCCTGCATTCGATTTTCATCCTGGAAATGTAAATCTGTGTTGAGTTGATATGTTCTGTACATGTTTACATGGGTTTCCTAAAGGTCCTCCAGTTTGCTCCCACAGTCCAAAGACATGCTGGTAGGACATGTTGGACTGGCATTCTGTCCAGGGTATACCCCGCATTGCACCTGTTGTTTTCTGGGACAGATCCCGGCTGAATTGTAAGAAGCAGTTAGAAAATAGATGAATGTAAGGACATTAATTAATTAATTAAGTTCTCATTATGGAAGTTGGAAAAATGTACCAGGAAGGCATGAATCATCAGTTTTATGATTGACAGTTCTTTTTAGAGGAACCGAAAGATTTAAAGTCTATGATACTATTATTACTGTACCAACCAACACTGTGACCTTCTCTTTAGAAATCTACTACAGAAATTTTAGTTTGGATTTTGATCTGCTCTTAGCTCTTAACACGCTGTGCTGAGTCTGTAATGATCTTCTTCTAATAACACATTCTAGTCTGTTGTCCATTTTTCTTATGGTAGATCTCTTTCCTGCATTTGATACCTCAGATTATGAGATCTGCATTCGTCTCTCTGATCACATCACCTCAGTGTTTGGGTCTTTGCATTGGTTAATTATGAGTTTTTAAATAGACTTCAAGCTAGAATTTGTAAGTCCTTCATGGGTCATTGCCTGTTAACTTTCAAAATCTACTCAATGCATATGTACAAAGATCTTTCACTGAGACCTGAAATCGACAATATACTGGTTGTGCCCAGATGCCACTTTGAAGTCGGTTGGACACAAGTCTTTAAACTCTTATGCTCCGCAACTTTGGAACTTCTTCCCTGTTCACATGAGAAACAGTGATATTCAACTGGTTTAAAATAAAATTAAAACCTTTTAAGATGTGTTTTTAAAATTAGCTTTAACAGGATATGTTAAACATGTTCTTGCATATGTCCTGTTTTTTGTTCTGTAAAGTGCTTTGGCATGCTTACACAGGAAGGGCACAATGTAAGAATAAATGCATATTTAATTGGATGGTATTCATGTGGTCAGTAGCTTGAACAATACTCTTCTGGAGAGGGTCTCCAAACTGGGACCTTTGCATTGGCTGCCTGTGTGTGTTTCAGTAGAGTTCAAGGTCTTAACACCTTCATTCCCATTATTGCTTTAGTGAACCTATAATCAACAGAGTTAGTCAACATTCAAGAAGAAAAAGAAGTTATATTAGTAGTCTTATATAATTTATAAAAGATAAATAAAAAGCACAGTAAATTGATTGTATATTAAAAGCTAAAGCAACTAGATAGGTCTTTAAGGCCAATTTAAAGCTAACAACAGTTGCTGAATCTGTAATGGATTTTTGGGGGGGTGAGAAAGTTTTTTCAACTATTGTCGAGTCTTGTATTCGGCTGAGAGAGAAGGCTTTGCCACTCCCTGTGTGGAGCCTGCTCTTCAGAAGAGTAAGCAGGCCTGAATCCGCAGATCTCAAATTAAAAGATGGACTGACTTCATGCCAAAAATCCTTAAAATTGGGATCCATTCAATAAATTCTGAATGGCTGTGGCTCTCCAGGACATTTTTCTCGAGCAATAGTAATTCATAGACATTACAGGATGCTGCCTTAGGTTTGGCATCACACAGCTCATTGAAATACATCAAAAGGCATCCCTTGTCATTGTAAAAAAGATAGGAACAAAGATGTTGTGGCCTATAATTAGAGGTGTTTTGTTGAGTCACACTTACCCTGTAGTAAAGTCAGTGATAGTGGTAAAAAATATGCACATTTAATATACTCATATATTTTATATATATACTATTTCATATACTTACTGATATAAGGAAGCCCAACTGCTTCAATCAAACACAACTTATATCACACAAGACTGTTTTTTTTTTCATGGGATCTGAGGGTAGTATCTGGAAAGGAATTCGATGGAAGCCTGTTTCCCGCTGTTTGTCACTGAGAGAGTCTAATAATTTAGCTGGTGGTTTCTAACATTTCAGCCAGAGACTGTAGAAATGGGTCTGTCTGTAACCTTTGCTGTCAGTCTGCAAAAGTATCATGCTCTGCCATGGTCCAGCTAATATTTAAAAATCACACCTTTCTGAGAAAGCAAAGTGATGCTAAGAATTACTATGGAGCTTGAGTGTTTTCAGTTTCACTGTCTTTACAATGAGAAATTTATAGGCAAGCTGATGGTTAACTGTCTGCAACATGTAATTACAGTTAACGAACAGTTGCATCAGTAAAGCTGGAATTTCCTCAAAGGCTAACCTGGGTGAGGCGCTCAGTAGCCACTTGTTACACTGAGCTACACTTTTTCCTATCAGAGGCCAGACAGCCTGGAGACATGACCCAAACATTAGGATACAGAGGAAAGTAAAACGGATATCTCAGTGGCTCCTGTTAATTATCCATCTGGCTTCCCTGCCAACTTTAAATGTATCGCCCCTTCTAGGCCAGAGATTAAAATTAGTGAAGGTTCTAATCAGTTAAGTGGTGTTGTGGCTGTAGAGAGGAGTCAAACAGTTCAGGTTTTAAAGCCTGATTTGCTTGTTACAGAGTTGTTTAACAACTGTGAAAAAGCCCACATCTGTCCTGGCTTCTATTCCTAATTACTTTGGTTTAAAAATCCTTGTACTTAACTAGAAACTAGAAACTGTTTTCAGCTTGGATCAACAGTAACAATAATAATAATAATAATAATAATAATAATAATAATAATAATAATGCAAATATACATTTTCTAAGGGTCACAGTGGTAACAGGCAGAGTGTGGCAGACCAGACTTCTATTTCCCTCCAGTGTATCCCGGTTGTGCCCTGGGGTCTTTTCCCAGTGGGCAGTGCTTGGTGCACCTCCTGCATGAGGCACCCGGGTTGCCAGATGCCCGAACCACCTCAACTGGCTCCTCTCGACCTGGAGGAACAGTGACTCTACTCCAAGGTCCTCCTGAACTGATGAGCCCCGCACCCTGTTATGAAGAGTAAGCCCAGCAGCCCACAGAAACCTAATTTCCAGCTCTTGAACCCGAGATCTTTAGGAATAATTATTTTAATGCTCCTTACATTTATAGAGCACTGTACTTACTGTATAGAGGTGGTCCCATCTCACCTACCAGTGAAGACCAGCCTCACCTGAGTGAGGTACAGCAGACATTTTGCACCAGCAATCCCACTGCACAGCACAGGACAATAAAACCCCAAGGAGAATTGAGGCTGGAGAGTGGTGTTGACATCCCTGAAGCAATAAAGAGTATAATAGTTTAATGGCCAAGTAGTCAGGATGTCAGGTTTGACATTTTATTCAAACTATGTTACTTCCCACAGGGCAGTGTCACCATAGTGTGTATACAGTATGTCCAGTTTTACAAATTGGGGTCCAGGAGGAACAGTGGTACCTGCTGGTCCATCTACACCACATACAAGAACAAACTGGTCTGCCTTAGAGGTTTTCCATCCCAGATGAGACCCAGTCTTGCATATCTTCAGGGATTTGACAAGATCAGATAGTAATACAGCTGCTGTAAAAAACTGCTTTATATTCTTATTAAAAAAGATCTTCTGTTATTATAAGGTGAGTTAATTATTTAATCTTACTGGAGCATGAGAGCATAAAACATTTTAAAAATTCAATTAAGAAGACTGTTAAATTAACCTTGACAATTACGAGTTAAGCTGGAATGAGAATATCTAGGCTCCAGTAATAGGTTTAAAAGAGCACAGTCTATTGAAAAATTTAGTTGAATCCTGGAAGACGGGACAAAGCCAAATCAAGGCATCACTGTACTTCAAATTCCATATTAACAATTGAACTTCCAGAAAAAGCACATTCAGATGAATACCTGAAATATTGCGATGATATGTCAAGCATGAATACAGTATGGAATGTTCTAGAATGTTCATATGGTGGTAGTTGAAATCTTTCATGAAGTTGTCTCGATGACCCAAAG
Organism: Lepisosteus platostomus; assembly: GCF_059453375.1. NCBI lineage: Eukaryota > Metazoa > Chordata > Actinopteri > Semionotiformes > Lepisosteidae > Lepisosteus > Lepisosteus platostomus. The sequence goes on from NC_142623.1 coordinate 19,125,613, forward strand.
GTATAAACACATCATTTGGTGAGAGGACAAAACAACCTCTTCTTTTCTTTAACATGCCTAATGCTTTGCTATGACAAGTTTTTGATTCTTTTTTCAAGAAACACAGAAGGATATGGTTTCTTTTTTGTACTGTAGTCCCTAGCTTGGACCAAAACTATGATATGCTTCGGTATGAATACTCAAAGCACTTCCCCAACATCAATAAAATTAACCCAGTGGACTTCTTTAGAATGAGCAGTGAAATATAAAGTTGAAAGTATGGGGAAGTGCTTATTAAACCAAAATTAGTCGGAACGTCTTTACAGAAGGGGTGTATGGAACAAGTAATCCAGCTATGTTTTGAAGCCAATACCCTTTAATCCTTTCATCTTTCAAGAACTTAGGGTTTCACTGGAGCTGAAGGTTGAACCGAAGAGCAATGGCCTATTCTGAAATGCAGAAATACCTGTCAAACTGTGAATCATCCATCCATTCTCTAACTGCTTTTTTTTCCATTACAGGGTTGTGGGGCAGCTGGAGCCTATCCTGACAACCAACAGATGCAAGGTGGGATACACCCTGGATGGGACTCCAGTCCAGTGTAGACACAAACAAACATAGACTCACACCAGGGTCAAGTTTTCCTAGGAAACCAATTAAACTACCAGCCTGTCTCTGAACAGTGGGGAAGACCTGACCACTTGGAGGACACCAATCCAAATACCATGCAGATAGCGGCACAGTCTGAAATTGAACCCAGCGTCCCAGCACTACAAAGCAGCAATGCTAACCACTGCACCAATATTTCCTTAACCACAGTCATTGGCCAGATAACCTATGGAAATGAGATATTAACCTTGGGTGGACATTCTTTGTTAAAAAAAAAGTTACAATAAAAATATCGAAAATAGAAGGATTTTCTTAAAAAACAATGGAAATACTTTGGAAGAAGATAAGATCACTTCTTCAGCCATATGCAATTTCTTGTATCTGGAATTTGTCTCTTTCCATACCCCAACTTGCTCTCCATGAAACACACAGACAGGGAGAGCAAGTTGGGGTCAGAGCACCAAGTCAAATATTTATATAGTCCTCCTGGAGCAGTTGGGGTTAAGTGCCTTGCTCAGGAGCCCAACAGAGTAGGATTCCTCTGCCAGCCGCAGGATATGAACCTGCAACCTTCCAGCCACAGGTGCAGATCCTTAGCAACAGAGCCACCGCACTCCGTTTTCGTTTTAATTAGGGTTTCAATAGGATTTTCATTTTTGATATGAAAATTTGATACTCTGATAATTAATGAAAGTAATTAACGATTGCTGCTGCTCAGCTCTAGGGTCCTGCTCAGCTCTAGGTTCCCTCTTCTCTCCAGGTGTGAAGTAACAGATATTAAGACCCAGAAAACCCAGAGGATGTCATTCTAAAGAGCTACATTACAAACCCCTTGAGCAAAGTCAATAAAAAACAAAAAAAATATTCACAAAATAAACTAACAAGCTATGTATAATAAACAGCTCATAGTCTCCAAGCATCTCGTATGACAGAACTGAGAACATGCAAACTCGTGAAAGAAACAGGCTGCTCTTTTCCAAGATCAGTTTTTAAAGAAAAACAGAAATAAATTTATCAAGAAACCTTTTATCGCTCCTTCTTTTCTTTAATCTAACTATGATACATATTAATTGTCTCTCGATACTCTGTGTGCCATCTGCTTCATTTCTTAAGTTTTATTTAATTAACCGTAATATTTCTCTAACTTAAATGGCTTAAATCTTAAAATGAACATACATTGTTTTGTTAAATCAAGAAACAGAAGTCTTTGTCACATGACTGCAAGAGAGATACAGTTATTGAATCCTGATGTTCACATTCTCCTCACTTTAACTTCCAGATCTTTCATGCCCAGGCAGGGCTATTGGCTTTTTACAGGGGGTCAAATGTATCATACATTGTGAAGCACTGATGTGTGTTGACTCTGAGATTTTAAGTATCTGTAATTTTAATGAGCAAAAACAGGCAAGAGTAGAGGCAGCCAGATGAGGTATGGCCATACCCCCTCATTTGTTCCACATTCTAATGACATCACTGAGTTTTTCTGAAGGACTCAAATGGACTCTGCTTCCACTTTACCAGCTAATGCCCATACCTTGAAGTAGAGAGCAGCCACAGGTTGTACTGTTAAGAATAAAGCCAATACAAGTGCCAGCATAAGTGTTCTGCTGGCACCAGTGCAAAAGAGCTGTGATATAGACCTGTTAGCTCTGAGCAGAATCAGTGTTGTACAGATAACACTGTATTTTTATTTCTTCTTTCAGCACCGATTCTTATGCTTTTAATATGCCTACACTGTGATTTACAACATAGGACCATGAAAAAACAATGGAGAACTATAGTAACCATTACTTGGGATTATTTGTTATGTATATTACAGTATTACCACAGTCCCATGCAGTAAAACGGTAATATCATGTTGAATCCAGAGTTCAAATCCTATTAAAAACCCTCATTACGATGGTCTGATTAGTCAGGTCAATTGATCTTCCTCTGCTAGTGTAGGGGTTGGGTTTTTCATCTGTGAACTCAAAGACAGAGATTGTTGGATTTTATTTAATGTGCTGTAAGGATAATGATCTTTTTGAAATATACAAATTAAGAACAATCAGGCCCAGAGAGTAGGACATTTTCAATCTCCAGGGCGTATCTCCAGGTATAGGGAACAAAGAGTATGTACAGTAAGTGTAAGTGTGTAAGTAGGACAGCTGGGATATGAACTGGGAACCCTCTGGTATTAAGCCCTTCACCTTCAACCACCATGAGATGACAGATGCCAGTTTTCGAAAGCTGTGCCTCCAAGTGCTGCTGGATTAGCAAAACCAGGTGTTATCCTTAAATTGGCACTGCATGCCACAATCTGCAGCATGGATTAGCTGTTCTTTACCGAAAGGTTGTCCTTGAAGAGAGGGAAAGATTAATTAAGGGCAGAGATGAAGGAAAAAGAGCAGCAGGTTAAAGTCAACAAAAACCTGATTTTTCTTCTCATCCATAATTCACCATCTTCTTTTCGCCACGCCTCGGGAAGCCGAGAGAATCATTCATTTCTCCCGACTGGGGGTCTAAATTGAGCGGTCCCACAGCAGCTTCATATTTCTCTTTGAGTTTAATTTGGCCTTCTTGCATATCGCATGGAACTGGTTTGTTTCAGCTCGCATCTGTTTTGTTGTGTGAACTAAGCAGAGATTAATTCAAGACTGCAAAGGAGAACAAAAGAAAAAAACACACACACACAACTTTGTGGAGCCTTCTTTGTTTGTCTTTTGTCAGCTTTGTATTTGGGGTGTGGGCTCAATCATAAATTTCTTAAAATCAGACTGCTGATGAAGTCTCAAGCACAATAGTTAACTGAGTTTCAAGTCCATCCCAGGAAAAACAAATCCACTTTGCTCCTGAGGCCCAGGGTAAGTATGTAAGAAATAGAATACTGCATACACAGCACAATGTATATACACATTTATGAACAGAAGTGTTAAATAAAAAAAAAACACTTCACTAAGATTTAGTCTGCTCTATTGTCTGCACATGCTCCTGTTTAAAGTGTGTCAGGGAAATAAATAATGCTCCTAATGCATAGCAGTTTGATCAATTTCAAGTTTTATGAGCTGCTGGCCTTTGTGCAATTTGTACCGACGAAGCAGAGAAGCAATATATTTAATATGATTTGAACTCTGCAGGTCCGGCTGTGCAAACGCCCCGAAAATGAGTAACAAGCTGGAAATAGCCAGCTCTTGTACCTGGACCCTGCAGCTCAGGAAACTTGAAGAAGCTCAAAGTGTAGTGCAACCTACAAAAGGATTTGATTGCAGGGATTTGGGATTTCAGTGCCTGTGTGAGATGGTATTGATTGGGTTCATACCAGGAGGGTATGTACTGTAATTCTCGTGCCTGCCAACCATCACCTTGGACAAAAAGACATTGAAAAAAATCACTTGACATCACTGGATACCAGTTTTCAAACCCATTAAAAAGAAAGTTGATGGCAATTGTATTTAAGACAGCAGGACACTCTTTGCCGAAAGAGCTGTGGGTATTTGGGTCAGATTGCCTAACAACTTTGTGGATCCTTATTCCTTGGCATCCTTGACAAAGCAACTTAGAATCAAGAGGCTACCAGAATCCTCCTCTAATGTTTCAACTGACTAATGTATTTTTTTTAGATCGGTGATAACCAGATGCAAAACCATTTATCTTTGCTGAAAAAGTCATTTTCACTTCATTGCACAATTCCAATGGTCTGACACCCAGGGGAAATCAATGGCAGAGACAGCACCTGTCCTTTTCGACAGAACAAATCGGCTGGCCCTGATCTCGACTTTTCAGGCTGCCTCCTTTTCAGTCCTTGCGACAGAATAACCATTCACAAGGAATAATGACGATAATGAGGATGTTCTGGTAAGAACTGGCTCCACCTGTCTAGCTTGTAGGATGTAGAGAGGAGGAAATCAAGGGGGAGATGAGCTAAAGAAAAAGAGATGCAAAGAGATTCAAAGAGGTTTATGTGTGGTATTTAGAGTTTTTTACAGCATGATTACCGTTCTCTGTAATGGACTGGCGTCCCACCCAGGGTGTTCCCTGCCTTGTGTACATTGCTGCCTAGGATAGGCTCTTGCTCCCCCATGAGTAGGACAGAAGCAGCTAGTAGATGGATTGATTACCAGATAGTTCAGCAGAGGAAGAAGAGAACTTGGCTGCTGTCACCCCTCTTGAATCTTCATTGTAAACTCCACTTGTGTGAGTCTTCAGAACGAAAGCACAGTTTCTGGAAAGGCTTGCCAAAAACTGAGGGGAAGGAGGGAAGGTAGGAACAATATCAGTGTTGCACGGGCCTTCATGCATCATTCCTCACTGACCTTTAATACTGTTCTCCCACCTTTCACCCCATTAAGTGCAAGAATTCTTTTTGTGGTGGAACAGTCGATCAGGGTGCCAAGATAAAACCAGGATTAATTAATAGAGAATCAATGGTAATTCACTCATAGTATATAAAGTTACGGGTGAGAACAGCTGAAAGACATTTTCAGTGTTTTGTTTTTTGTTTTTCCCAAATCTTGAAATCTCTAGCCAGACGAAATGAGTTCACAATGTAACTGAGTTTAAGTGTTTCACTTCTTTCACTCCTCACTGAAGACGAGAGCTGCCCTAACCGATTCATGCCTTCAACTGGAGCATTGCTCTTTCTCACCCTGACGGCAATTTAAATAGCTTCATTTTCCATGCACACACAGAATTAGCTCCTCCTAATTGCTTCTTTGGGATTTCCGCACTATGGTTGTTATTTGATAAAATGAAAAACAACTCCGTCTCTCCAAAGATTGCATTTTGCAAAGAAACAAATAGCCTCAAGTGGCTTCATTCTTATTGCAGCAAGGGGGCGGGGGAGCCGTGCATTTTCCATCACAAATGTGCAGCGAGAGAAACACTGGAGCTTGTTGTGTTGTTACCAGATGTCCTTATCCCATGCAGAAAATAGGATGGGGTTTTCTCAGTTCTAATTGCTCCTTGGGAAGTAAGCGGTGAGGAGGAAATAGGAGGAAATAGGAGGAGTTCAATACAAAGAACCCGTTTCCACAGCTTTGAGCCCTCAGGCACAGCCTTGGCTGATCAATAGAAAACATGGTTGGAAGCAAATGTTTTGACCTCTGTCTTCCGGAGCAAACCATACTCATGGAAAAGGAGAGGGGAAATGCAGCCTTTAACCAAAAATAATACAGCAGGGGTACAGATCTTCATCCCCCAGGTGAGCTTACAGGAGCAGGACAGCCTCAAGAAAGACGATTATTCCTCCTCTGGTAGCTGGTTTAGCTCGGATCAAGTCATCACAAATCCCCCACCCCCCACCCTCCCGCCAGATCTGTTTCAGTGGGCTGTTGGACGAGCCCACTGTGGGGAAACAAGCTCGGATCAAACTGACAAAGCAGCGATTATGGAGTTTGCCGAGATTATACAGCATTAGGGAGAGGAGAAGGCGAAGCGTCACATTGTGGTTAGGAAATAGATGTTGTGTTATTACACAGGGCCTCAGGAGGCAGACATGGAGGACAACACTGATTCTTCATGGGATTACAGTTAATATTGAGATCCTGCGTTTGTGTCATCCAGTTAAGGGGTTGTGTAATCCCTCTTTTTATGCATTGTCTCCTTACCCCTTAAGGAAATATGAAACGTTTATTGAACTTTAAACAAATTCCTATTTTCTGAGTCTTGTGGAGGATATGGCTATGGCACAGTTTCCCCTGGGAGATGTTATGGAGGACACCTTTGCACTGTTCTGTGAAGGAGAGTGATGATCATTTTCACTTTCCAAGTACATAAATTGTCTCAGGTTTGCCCCTGATTCTCTTCAATGTCACTTCTGGACAGCTACTGAAGCTAAGACACAATATAACACCCCATCCCTCATTTATAACTAACTTGGTCTAAAGGTACCTGGTAAAAATAAAATAATCTTACTTTGGTTTAGTCAAGTTGTTGAATGTTCTATTGAAATGGTAAAAAAAAACAGCTGGGGTCCTTTAAGCTCTCCAGAACAAGTTCTGGAGACTCATTTGAAAAAGCAGCTCCAGGAAATAATTATTAAGGGGGGCTTAGCACATAAGGAGTGCTTCCTGAGGAAGAATTTTAATTAACACAAATTATAACTGCTATCTATACAATCTGTGAATGATTTTTAATGGCTGGAGGGTTCATCTCCCTAAGACTAATGGCAGAACCACTTTTGCTCCCGTTAGGTGACAGTGGTACCCTATATTTGGATTTCTTCTGGTTTTAATACACTGATCCAAGCTAATCATTTTGGTTAGTGCTTCTTAAAATCCCTTTTGTGTTTGGGCATCCCAATAATCATCAAGCATCACCCGATAATAATAGACAGCTTCCTTACAGTCCATGTGCCCATTGGGTTGGACAAAAGGCGAGTTGGAAAAAAGAGCAGGTAATCAGGAATATAATTCATGTATCCCCACACAGCCAGAAAAGTTCAAGTTCAAGTTCAGGTTCAGCAGGCTTTTTGCAGGTTTGTAAGACAAAAAGGAAAGAGGCGATTTGAGCCATCTTACAAATTTGTTTATCAGCACCTTATTGATTCAAGGGTCCTGAAGAGTGTGAAACTATCAGCTACAGCAGACTATCCAGGCACACTTTTTTCGCAGTGCAGGAGGAACTGAGCCAGCAGAGCCTGAGGCTCGAACCCTGTCATCACCTAGTCCCGAAGAAGTATGACCAGCCCCAGGCAGCATGCATGCATATCATAACTCATAGTTTCCCACTGCGCCTCCCCCCGTCGACCCAGGTCTGCAATCTGATGTGCATTACCTTGCATATAGCTCAATGAATAATTCCCACGGTCAATTCAGATCCCCGGACAGACGGAGTGTTTGAAATGGAGATTTGATTTATTCAGGTAATCAAAATTCTAAATGGAGCTGACAAAATTAACCCAGACTGCTACCTGCAACTAAGCAAGAAGACTTGGACCTCAGGCTCACAGATAAAGTAAAGCATAAGTGTACTTAATGAAGACAAGAGAAGAGATGTCTTAAAGCAACAATTTGTGGGTGTCTGGAACATTGTGCATACCCACTCATTCTGATCCATCAAAAAATGGATTAATAATCTCCTGAGCAAGAGAATGACTCCTGACCTCCACATCTTGACCTTTTCTTATGTTCCTGTGCTCTTATTGTGTGGCTCACACTACATTGTGCTAGGAACCCCACAGACAACTTTAAGAGCAGTCTTTAAGTGATCAAAGTTTCTTTACTTCAGATCCACAAGCAAGTGGATTGCCTTCCTGTTAGCTGGTAACTGGAGAGAGGGGAATTTACATTTCCTATGTGAATGAACAATTTGACCTGAGTCATCATCACAAACTTTAATGTCATTTAATGTGATAGGGGTTATAAACTAATTGGGGGGCACAGTAGCACAGTGGTTTCTGTCTCGCAGTACTAGGGCCTTGAGTATCAGTTCCTGCAATGCTATCTGTGTAGCATTTTCGTGTTCCACTTTCCTCTCATAGTCCAAAACATACTGGTAGGTTAATTGACTTCTGGAAAAATTGGCCCTGGTGTGAGTTTTTGTTTGTGTTTGTGAATGCCCTGTGATGGACTGATGTCCCATCCAGGGCATATCCCGCAACCTTGTATTGGATAAAGGATGAAAAAGGATGAAAAAGAACCTTGTTTTTGACATTGGATGTTTATTTTTCTTTCTTTTCAAAGGCATTGCTGATTAGGTGTGAAGAAGAATGCTTTATGGCCCATTTCTTCAATCAAATCTTGTTGAAACACGTAGTGAGTGGAGATCCTTCTGTTAAGATCCTTGCGGGATATTTGATGAGCAAATCCAAAATATGTTAAGAAATTTTCACAGGAAAAAATCCTAGCAAGCAGATTAATATCCTTGGCACAGACAGGAACCTAAAGACAGGTTAAAAACGAAAGGTACTTTGTTAGTAGCTAATTGACCAAAGGGTCTCATCCAGGTGGTGGGATATGCTCCAACACAGCAATCAGTGTCACCAGACTGGGGCTGTAATTTAAAAAAACTAGAATGACCTAATAAGGAGGCCTTATCTAGCTATGGTAGTTAGTACTTCATTGTTCAAGGATTTCATTCAGCAGTTTCATGAAAGAAACCAAGGTATTGGCTTGAACAACATTGCTGGGTGGCCTGTAACATACTCCCACAATCCTTTGTGCAAATAAGTCTTGTTGGCAGTGTCAAATGCCAATATATTTGACCCATATATTTTTGGTACTGTCTAGTGCCTTTTTCATAAGTATAAAACACCCATAGAAGGCTACACAGCCGAAATCTCTCTGGAATAAACCTTAATTTGTTATAATATAAGTATAGCTGAGCAATAACTCTTTCTCCAGCTCCCACAGGGTAACAGCCATCCAGGATTTATCCAGTTATATGAGAAAGTAAAAATCCAAGCAAACCCCCAACCTAGGCAACTTTGCAATTTAAATTAATTAGGTTTTTAATTGGTTTAGTTAAGAGTAAAAGAAAACCAGAAAATCCCTGTCATTTACCCAGACCAGGAGAGAGATGACTGCTGCAGTAGATGCTAACATGTCATTACAAGACCAACAAATGCTGGAAATTAGCCATGTTAAAAGTGATTCTACTGGCCAAAATCTCTTGTTCCAGTAAACCTGTTGCTTTTGGGGTTGGGAAGGGATGGGAAGTGGAGGGGGGGGTAGTGTTCAATGGTGGGAGGAAGTGGAGATGTGGGGGTGGGGGTGGAGGTTGTCCAATTCCTTATTTCAAGTTGGAAGTCAATTTGATCAATGTCTGAGCAGGAGCCACTTTGCCGGAGGGCTGTGTAAACTAATGGATACTAGCTGGTCCAGGGGGAACATTGCTGCATTGCGCACACACACGTGCTCACAAACCGACTGTCAAGCACAACCCAAGAAGAGCTGAGCTAAAGTGATCGGCAGGCAGACGGACAGCAGTGGCGTAATGAAATCTAGAAATGTTGGGGGGGGGGGGGTTTGGAGGGGGATGGCGGAAGATATTGCTTTGAGCCAGCTGGGCTCTCACAGGCTATAAGCTGCTATTACAGTTATTGGGAAGCAATTGCTAGCAATTGACAAGAGAGCACCAGGAGTTAGCAACAGGACTTGACAAGAACTCTCGCTTTGTCTCTCCCTAACATAATAAAGATAATGGCTGATAGAGTTATTGTTTTCTTTATATATATATATTTCGTTTTATATTTATATATTTATCTGCACACATGGGAAAAGCTGGTTGACAATTCCCAGATCTGTGGAAAATCTCAAGTTTTAAAAAAAATTAAGTACAATTACAAAGTTCTCAAAGAATTCTCACCAAATTCCTCCTATAAAATACTAATTTTTGTGTCTCCCCCTGTTTTGTAAATGGGCTCACGGTGTTATTTGTGTCATAGTGGATAAACCGTACTGGGAATTAGAATTGTCAGGTGAATTTGTAGGGATCAATATTCCCTGGACTAAAAAACAAACAAACATTGAGGCATTCCCAGTCTTGTAGGAATAGACACAAAAATCAAGTTAATAAACAGCAGAATGAGTCTGGGAGTGCAGTTCATTATTTTAGAAATCTTCAACCATTAAGAGCAGCATAGAAACTTCATCTAGCTCTGGAGATAAGAAGTCTAATTGACTGCTTCATTTAAAAATCATATATTTTTTTCTCCATTACCCATAGTCGTCTGCCTTAAATGAGCAATTTTATTTCATCTGCTTTAACATCTAAGAACATAATAAAGATAACAAATGAGAGGAAACAGTTCTACCATCTCACACAATCCTTTTCTCAGTGGTTTAATGATCGCAGAATCCCATCAGAACCCTTCTCCAGTGCCCATCAGTGGCTTGACATTCACGATGTGATTGGACTTGCCGTTCCACTCACGTACAAAGTCTCCTGTCAACTTTCCTGAACCCCTCCACAATTCATTTTTCTTTTGCACCCCCTGGACAAGGTCTCTGCAGTCAGACTGACAGAAAGATCTGGGTTGATAAGCAGAATTTCCACACACTGCAGTCATTGAGTCTGTCGTGAATTACACCTCATCATAAAGACAGAAGGGTGTGCAGACTTGCCTCCAGTACAATAATACCACACTACATGTCATCAAGCACTGTCTTTTTGCCCTATCTGATGCAGAATTCATCCTCTCCTGTTTTCTACTGCAATGCAAAAAGTCTTATATGCTTTCTTTTGTCGCTGGGAAGTTTCCCAATGTATGCCTCTGGAAATGAACTCTCTCATATACAATGCAGAACATGAAGCTAATTATATGAAGGTTAATTATAATATTTAAACTCTGGGATGGACAGGCATCCAGGGTGTATCCTGCTTTGTGCCCATTGCTTGCCAATGGGCTCCGGCTCTCCTACGACCCTGAATTGGATGAATTGGTTAGAAAATGGATGGATGGATAATATTTAAGCTCATAGATTTTCTCCTAAAGCAAAAATTCACCTTTTTGTACTGGTATTGATTTACCATTTTACTCCAGATTACTAATGCATTCACATACCTGTCTGCTTGAATAACTCCCTGGTACAGTTCAACACCAGGGAGTTCATTTCCAGTGGCTTGAACAGAAAATATTGCCATGCACTCCTGTATGATTGGATACACTATGCCTCAAAGTCCTTTTTTCCCTTTTAAGTCCTGAAGTATTAAAAGAACAACTTAGTGTTATCACAAGACACTAATAGAATTTTTAATCAAAATCCCCTAGACTGACAAAATAAAAATACACATAAATGAATCAAATAATTCAAAACCACATAACACACTTTTTTTTTTCTTAGAAAGTTTAGCTTTCAAAAAGTGAAAGCCACTTTGGGCCTATGCTTTTGGTCTCAGTCTCTTGAGTAGGTTGGAATCCCTATAAACACACACTGTCCCCGAGGTATAGGAGTTAACTTTAACCTGCTGGCTGGAGGCCTGTTCATGCATAACCTGGCCTGCTGTGTGTTCTAACAGGAAGAAGAAGAGGGATGTCCCAATACTCTATTTTTTAGTTTGGGCCTACTCCAATTGCCTCAGCCCAAAACAGAAAACTGCCTCTGTGTTTGAAGGGAACAACCCCCTCTCCTGATGAGAGTCTAACTCCTGGGATTAAAGTAACCCCAAGCAGTGGGGAGGGACATGTTAACTGAACCCTCCGCCTCCCTTCTTGCCCCACCAGGGTAGGGAGCACAGGTGGCCTGGGAGAGTGGGTGGAAATGAACAATAAGGGGAGAAACAGACACAGTGGCACCTGCTCTCCTCAGGGGTTGTATTGGAGAGGCAGGCCCTTGCCAGAAAAATTTGAACGCTGTGGTATGAAAAGACTGTTTTGAATCTCTCAAGGGACCATATGCAGCAGCTTTTGGTATGGCTTTGGCTCTGCCTACTCTTGACAGCCTAATTCAAGGGGCCTGAAAGACAGGAGCCCACTGTCTTTCACTTTCGCAAGAAGGAAAAACAACAGCCTGCTAACGGAGTGTGTCTGGTAAAAATCTATTTAGGTCTCTGGGTCTCCTTGGGCCTTATCAGGACATGGTGTTGCATTCATTAGTGCTAAATAGGTAACTATCTTTTTTATGCACTGTATTTTATTACAAGGCTTTTGAGCCATCTTATTTAAAAGATTTTATCAGATTTTGTCCTTGATCAGGAAGGCAATGGTTATTCCAAAAATGTCTTTCAAGCTCATGGCAAAGCTGCTTTGTTCCAGGCTGTCTCAAAAGAAAATAAATCCCATCTGCAGGAGAAAATGAGCCTGCCGTTGTATTTTTCCACGGGTGCGTTTTTCTTTAAGACGCCATGCAGCAGCCTTATGTAAAAATAATCTGTGGACTTGAATACAAAGCACTCGCCTCATTTCTCATGACACAGCCTGAAGGTTTGTGCACGTTTTCAGATTAGGAGTTGGAAACTGTATCTGCTGTGCAATAAAAGCTTTTTATTTCTAAAACATGTAGAAATGTTTAACCCTTTCTTTCATGGAATGCCTTCGAAACCGACTTGAAATTGAGGATGTAGCAAAAGTTGTGAACTAAAAAAGCTGTTTTGGCTTTGTTTGTTAGAACTTAATCATTCCAAACAGCCATTTTTTGGAGGATCCAGTGAAAACAGCTTAAACACGATTGCAGAGGAGATTATTCAGAAGTCCCTTGGCTCTTTGTGTATAGAATATACTCCAAGTTTCAATTTCAAAGCACTTAATTTCCACCTGTGCACTCAAGTCCTTGCTTCATTGTTGACTCTGGTATCCTTTTCAGTTGTCCATGGTTTTGAATGTTTGAGTGTTTCCAGCAGACACGTAACTCACATCTGGCAACCTGCCAGAAGCTCAGCAGGTGTGAGCCTGGTCAGTACTTGGATGGGAGACCTCCTGGAAAAAACTAAGGTTGCTGCTGGACATGGCATTAGTGGGGCCAGCAGGGTGTTAACCCTGCAGTTTATGTGGGTCTTAATGCCCCAGTATAGAGATGGGGACACTACACTGTTAAAAGGTGCCATCTTTTGAATGAGATGTAAAACTAAAGTCCTGACTCTCTGTAGTCAATTAAAAATCACAAGGTGTTTCTTGAAAAGAGTAGGAATGTAACCCTGGCATCCTGGCCAAACTTCCCATTTGCCTTTACCAATCATGGCCTCCTAATAATCTTCATCTATGAACTGGCTTCATCACTCTTTTCTTTCATCCCACTGATAGCTGGCCTGTGGTGAGCAGACTTGCGCACTATGGCTGCTGTCGCATCTGCTACAGTATGTGTGGCTGCACATTGGTGGTGGTGGAGGGGAGTCCCCCTAACCTGTAACGCACTTTGAGTGGAGTGTCCAGAAAGGCACTATATAAGTGTAAGCAATTAATATTATTATTATTAATTTTCTAGGACAACCAGCTTTTATCGGTTGCAATTTACCTAAGCATTTTGGCGGGTGATTGGGCTAAATCTTAACACAATGGTCCTTCTTCTCCTTCTTTACAATTGCAATGTCGGGGTGAATGTAATAAGCACTGCGCTAAGGATGTCTTTATCCAAAAATGTGTTTTGAGACTATATAGCATGTACTTTGAGTTATTAAATAACAAAAACATTGGTTGCTGTTGGAATTTGGTATTAACATGACTCATATTTCCTCTCACTAGATATTTTCGCCACACACAGACCAGCACACTTGTTGTGCATCCCAGCCCTACTGTAAGAATTATGTATCATTACATTTCCCATCCTTCTCCCCAGTTTGGAATGATTGCTGGGAATAAGCCTGCGGACAAGCCTAGTTGATAAGCCTGATGACATAATTTAAAGCTAAGCTAAATTCAACTATTTCCATGTAGTTTCCTCTAAGTCAGGGGTCTCCAGTCCTGGTAACGGTGGGCATGCACAGTAAGTCTGCAAGTAAGTTTCTAGGGTTTTTTTCAAAGCCCAGTACCCAAAGAGGTGGAACAAGTTGGTTCAATCAATTCATTAACAAGATGGCTTAGATTGTGAAGATCAGAGATGGAATAGAAACCTGCAGAATCACCAGACCCCTGAGCCAGGTCTGGACACCCCAGCCTCAAGCCATCTTCTTGATTCATATATCTAGGCAAGTAAGGCAAGGATTTCTTCAATTCATAGCAGGTGATCTGCCTAAGTATACTTCACTTTGATAAAGCTTTATACCAACTTTCTTAACTACAGCACAAACAGACAGACTAAAGTTCTCATCAGTAGGACGTGGGGAGCATTTTGCTAATTGAACATTTAGGATGTCACGAGGAGAGTTTGGCTCTATTTTCTTAAGACGTTTTGTCATGTAAGAAAATGTTACAAATATGCCTTTGTAAATTTTGCTGTGTTCTGCTATTACAAATTTGTTCTGACATTATGAATGCCTCATTAGCAAAGTGCTAGGTCATGTTTTTAAAAGTTAAAGGAAAAAAAGCGCTTATAGTATTTTTTTCAGGTTGTTTTTCATACTGCCTCTGGATAGTTTACTAAGTCTTCACTGGTCCTCAAGGGCAAAAGTCAAGTAGGTTTTGCAGATCTGTAAAAGAGGATTATTTTTGCTTCAAATAACCCTAAATCAACTGTTTTGTCCTCTCTTCCTGAGGCCTGGTGGTTCTGATTTTAAAAGATCTACAATTGCTTAATCTACTAAGTGCTTAACTTAGGAAAAGCCTGGTATAGCAGTTTACATGTGGAAAAGGTTCCTTGGTGCTTGGTATTAGAATAATTATGGTAAGAATAATAGTGTTGCACAGGACCTAAAGACATTAGGATTCATCTAGGAGTTTTAACACAACATATGATGCTAATTTCCTTTACCCCTGATGTTTCCCCGATCTTGACAGCGATTGCCTGAAGATACTCTTGTTACTGAGCGCAAACACAGCCTGGTACCAACTGACAATCTAAAGCAAGGGGTGTCAGACCCCATTCCTGGAGGGTTCAGTGTTTTCTGACCACAACTTTGACTTACAGAATTCATCTTATCATTTAAATAAAGGCTACATTTTATTACTCTTAACCAAGCTCTGAGGTGGTTAATAGATATCTGTACTTTTCATGAAATAAGCATTTTGAGTAAACACCCACAAAACCTCCTATGCGTTTAATTGAGAAAATTATTAGGGTCTTTTTTTAATTGAGTTCTCTAATTGGAACACTCCAGGAGACACTACTTACCACCCCCTCCCAAGGAACTGAGTATAAGCTTCTCTGATGTAATAAAAGGTGTACAATGGAGTCTGTTATGAGACACAAGGTAAGGGAGTAAAGAGAGAAGAGAATGGTTGGATCTCAGAGAATAGTAGACTTTGCTACAGTGGTTGTTTTGCTTGATGCAGCCTGACTGAAATTGCTTTTGTTACATGGTCCATGTCTCCTGGGGGTTATAGAACAGTACTTTTACTGGCTATTGTTTCTCTTTGGTTTTGATGATGTTCTTCCAGAAGACAGTTCCTGTGTACAGTTGGGCTTTGTTGCTAACGGGGGAAACTTGGCAAAGTTTGGAGAGAATTGTAGGAAGGAGGCATGTGGGGGGTGTGGGGGGGTGCTGTTTCCATTTAGAAACATACAGTCTGGGTCATCTTGCATCACCTTCCAGATGCTGGCCATGTGAGATAGCTGACGGGCTGATATTGGGTAACAGAATATCGCTTTTTGCTTACCAACTGGAAGGTCCATAGCTCCATTAACCCTGGTGCTTGCTAATCTGATTAAGATCTGCTGCATTAAACTGCAGCAGGGAGAGAGAACGCTGCTCCACTGCGGGACGCAACTCAATTTGCTCACTCTCAGATCCTCTGAAAGCCTCTTTCGTAGCCTGATTCAGTGTATCTCAGATCACCACCACAGTGCTGAGTCCTCAGCTTGAGCAATTTTTAGGCTCTCAGATACCAAGATCCCAGCCTAGCTAGATTGAACAGCCTGGGTCTGAGAGTGGAATAATGGTCTTTTTAACACAATCAGCTGTCATGCTGTATATGCAGTGCAAAGTGTAGAATCTTAAATCAGCTGAAGAAAGGTTCCAGATACACTATACACCAGTATGGTTTCTTTTAGTGTATGTCTCAATACAATATGTTACAAAAAGGATAATGTTTTTTGTAAGAACCCATATAAGACAAGTATACATGCTTTAATTAACCATTGATCTGCAGCTGAAATTTAGAGAAGATTCATTTAAAACTGGAAATAGGAGGAACTTCGTTATGCAAAAGTTTGTCAATGTGTAGAATAAGATACCCATATTGTTGAAAAAGACTCTCTGAGGTCCTTGGCTACAAACAACATGATACATTAGATGGACCAAATGGCTCCTTTTCATTAATAACCCACCATACTCTCATTTGTTATATCTCCCATTCAGAATTGATCAGTGGCGACTCCACATGTGTTGGCAAAAGCATTGTCCACATGCTTGCTGACGTGTTACATCCATCCAGAAAAGGAAATATGTAGTTGAATCCAAAACACCATTGCCTTTATCACAACATTTGCTGGAATGATGGTAATTCTGGATCCAATTCAAGATCACAAGGGAACTGAATCCTATCCCAGCAAGCAACAGGCACAAGGTAGCCCTGGTTAGAATGGCAGTCCATGGCAGGACAGACACACAGACACAGACATGCACACACTGTCACCAAGGAAAATTTCCCCAGAAACCAATGAATCTACCAACACGTATGTAAAAGGAGTAAACTGGAACCCCTGGAGGAAACCTGAAGACAGGGAGAACAAACAAACTACATGCAGATTCCATGCAGATCCTGAATTGAACCCAGGGCCCCATTGATAGCAAGGCAGCAATATTATCCACTTCATCATTGTTCCATCCACTAGCATGATTTTATGTAAGCAATGCAGAAAGCATATTTTATCCTTACTTCTATATTACAATATTTTACAACTAAGAAAGCACTTTACAGGTACTGGGGACCTCAGTTTTACATCTCATCCGAACGAAGGCACCTGTTTACAGTATAGTGTCCCCCATCACTATACTGGGGCATTAGGGCCCACATAGACCACAGGGTGAGCACCCCCTGCTGGCCCCACTAACACCTCTTCCAGCAGCAACCTTTGTTTTTCCCTGGAGGTCTCCCATCCAGGTACTGACCAGGCTCACACCTGCTGAACTTCAGTGGGTTGCCAGTTATGAGTTGCAGGGTGATGCAGCTGCTGGCGATCTAAGAAGGACTTTAAAGCGCTTTCAGTTGCACAAGATTGTGAGGAAGTGAGAGGTGGCTTGGGCAGAGAGAGTCCTATTAAGGAGAAAAGTAGTGTAAAATGAGCCTTTGGCTGATTGACTAATTAGTGGCCAAAGGGAGCGAGACTCCACCTGAGGGAAAGGAGCAAATAAGATAAGACTCTGTGTGGAATTGACCACGCCCTTGTGTTAACTGAGAGGTGTGGAAAAAGAGGAAAAGTGTTTCAGTTTGTAGGATTAAGTCGGAAAGGAAGGGAATTCAGTGCTCCGGAAGGAATTCTTAATAATAATAGGTCGGGCTGGCTTACAGCCCTCTGGAACTCAGCAACTGAGAGAGCCTTAGCAAATGTAGCTTAGGCTGTTGTAAGGGTCACCACTGGTATCGGACAGATGAACTTGATGAAAACTAGGAAGGTGGAGGTTATGGTAGTTGTTATTGTTGTTAACTGCTCAGAGATTAGTGAGGGTGAGGGGGCAGTATGAAATGATCTCAAAATACTAATGAAGGTGAGGGAAGCAGTGTAAGGCTATCCCAAAAGGCCCAAAGGGGAGGCAGAGTGCCACCTATTGAAAGCTCTGAAGGTGAGGGATGGCATGGAAGTTTGTTTGCCAGGCTCAACGGGGTTGAAGTACATTGCTGAGGAATGGGATTTGCCAGGCTGAACCAGGGCTGACTGGATACCTGCAGGAGTGGGGCAACACCTGGCAAGGTGCCCGTGTACATTCTCCCCACAGCTGAGAGTCTAGATGGCACAGGTGGACTCCTGAGTGCTGTAGACTTTACCACCAGCAGACTGTTGTGCTGTAGCAGAGAGCATAAGAGAGAACAGATCATCTGCCGCCATTTCAGGAACATTATACACAGATATTCATATTTTTGAATAATGTTTATTCTGCTTTCATTTACTGTTTGACATTCAATTAACATGTATGTACCACCACCAGTATAAACACAGATAAACAGCAAAAACATGTATCTTTTTTACATTTATATACGAAATAAGTATTGTACAAATATGCTTTGTCATTACATCTGTAAAAATATAACAATGAAACCTACAGTATTATCACAGTAGTTGGTTGCACAGTGTCCTGGCTGAACAGGATCAGCCAGTACAGCTAGGCTTGAGACGAATGACTGGTTGTTAGCCAAGGCTTGAAAGAAAAAAGAATTTAGTGAAAGAACTGAGTGATTTGGCAACATGAAGTAACTCTGGTGAATACTTCAGTGACTTAGATTAGTGAGCAGTAAATGTCAGCTATATGATGTCACACTGGTTGTAGAATCCTACAAAATTTAGGAATTACTAGCAAAATTGTCCTACAAAATCTATGAATGCATGAGAGGAATGCTCCTTCTCCCAGAGAGTCTCAGTCACTCATGATTTGTCATTTGTAGGACTTATGAATGCAGGTCTTAGACTGAGATCTGCAGATTCAGGCCTTTTATTGCAGATTCAGGCCTTCTGAAGACCAGACTCCACACAGGGGAAGACAGAGCCTTCTCATGTGTAATGTTACTGCCCCCACTAAAATCTATTATTATATATAATGAATCATTATATGAATCTATGGATTCAGGGACTGTTAGCAACTTTAATTTGGACTTAATGACCTATTTTATCACTTGATCTGTTAATGTAAAATTAATTTACTATGGTTTTCATTTCTTGTATAAATTGTATAATATTACTACTTATCATCACACTCGTTGTTGATTGTCTGATTATGTTGATTGTTGGTTCATTCAAGCAATGAGAATGAACAAAAAGCCAGAAGGTATTCTGTGGCCCCACAGGATTTGATTTTGAGGACCCAGCTGCAAACAGGGAGACCCTAATGTAACATCTATAGAATTCCAAGGGGACCTTATTTTTTTGTATTCAAGAACATTACTGAGCATTAACTTCTCCTTATTTTTGTTGTGTATCATTGTTTCACTTTTGGCACACTGAGATAGAAATACTTGGAATGATTTGCCCAACAGCAATGATATACAAAAAGGAGCTGGAATCAGAAAACTCTGAGCACCTCCACTGAGCTGCGGTTCAATGTAACACCTCATTGAAAATGGAGATTCGCAGAGAAAATATGCATTCCATCTAAAACCCATCGGCTTTCATAATCTGACTAATCATAAATCATGAACATGCGGGGCAATTGAGCGGGGGATAGGTGAACAAACAGACACAGATGCTCAGCTAGCTTGGAATTTTCTTTAACCCTCTCCAAACAGGATAGGTGCTTTCAGTGAATTGTTGCTCAACTAATTCTGCTCCTCATCAGAAATGGCCTCCCCCATCCATCCATCCTGTCCCGGCGAGCAATGGGTACAAAGTAGGATAGACCCTGAATGGGATGACAATCCATCACAGACACAAACACACACGTACACACCAGGGCTAATTTTCCCAGAAGCCAATTAACCTTACAGTATATCTTTGGACTGTGGGAGGAAAGTGGAGCACCCAGAGGAAACCCATGCAAACAAGGGGGAAATCATACAAAATCCAAGCAAATAGCAGCTCAGGAATTGAACCCAGGGCTCTAGTGATGAGAGGCAACAATACTAACCACTATGTCCCCCAGAACAAAAAACAAGCTAAACATTTATGTCCATGTACTACAATGATTGCCTTTCACCTGGACTAAAGCATTACCTGTTAGTAGGCACATATTAACCATTCACATTCATAAGGCCAATAGAATTAGGGAAATAATTTCTCACAGAGAAGTGGCACAGTAGGAACGATTTTCTATGGTGTCCTTAAATGAAGTTCAGGAGGGATGATAACATCAAAATGTCACTTTCACTCCAGCTGTTCTAAATCATAATCATTCCCGATGCTACGTCTCAAAGCAATTGTAAATATACCAAAAGTAAACCCATCTTTTGTATTCATCTCACCACCCCACTTCCACCTGTGAAGTCCCCCCTTGGTTAACTCATATCTCCTGACCTCCTTATCTTATGGCCAAGGGGCTTGCCCACAGCCTAGAGGATTAAGCCAAAGTTAATTATGCCTAAATATTCCATAAACTTCCTCAAAAGCATTTAATTATTGGATGTTGTCATTCCTCATGAAGTGTTAATTCTGTCTGGAAGTTCTCCTCACTTCTCTCTCACCTGACAAACAGGCCTAGGAAAAAGGTTCTCACAGATGAATTGGCAGTCAGCATTCCTGAGATTCACTCAAAAAGTCAGAATATTTTTTCCTGTTTTGTTAAAATATAATGGGCATTGATATCTGACAATTCAGTCTGGTCGATGGGGTATTGTATGGAAGAAGAGTAGAACTGAACCAAAAGTTGTTAAGTGAATTGGCTTCATTACTCTGCTCTCCTCCCCACTGATAGCTGATGTGTGGTGAGCGTTCTAGAGCACTATGGCTGCCGTCGCATCATCCAGGTGGATGCTGCACATTGGTGGTGGTGGAGGGGAGTCCCCACCACCTGTAAAGCACGTTGAGTGGAGTGTCCAGAAAAGCGCCATATAAGTGTAAGCAATTAATGAATGAATGAATGAATGAATTAATTAATTAAAGTGCAGCTTACAAATCAGGGGCATATCAGACTAGGATCGTTAGATGAATCTTGTTTGTGACTGAGTCTCTCCCTACCCCGACCCAGTACTCAGCCTCTGCAGTTCAACATGGTCTTGTTTTTGTATTGTAATGAATGCTACCAGTAGTGTTGGTGGTATGGGCAATCACAGGCTGGAGAAGACTTTACAGACTCACTGACAGTTCTAACACACTTCATTACAGTGGGGGGTCCTAACAATGAAGGCAGAGAGAGAAAGTGCAAGCATCCGCTGCACGCGGAGGAGAGATTCATATTGTAAATTATGCCAAATTACTATATTAGTTACAAAATCTTGTGCCAGAGCATAGATTTTTAATTATCGAGGAGTGTTACTTACAGTATATCTTTTATCCATACAAAATATATACAATAGAGCATTAAGCATCAGTAGAGGTATGGACTTGGTTATAAGCAAATTTGTCTATAACCAAGTTCACCCATACACCAATGCATAATTTGGCAGTTGGTTCTCTGCACTGAACCCTCACAAATTTTGACAACCTACTATACAGTATATGTATTTGTCATGAGCTGTAGCTTTTGAAATGTGTATTGTTGTTCTTGTCCTTTAAATAAGGTAGTAGAATGCACGTTTGAAATTTAATACAGTGCATGCTTCCTACTCTGCATTGCTTATGAAGGCAAAAACTTTTGCCTTCATCTGTATGCTTTCCCACATTCCCTAAGGGGACCACAGCAAAGTCAGATGGAAGGTTGTGCCACAGTAATGTATACAGTAATGTGCAAATTTCCAATAGCAGCTCAAGATTTGTCATTTATTGAGCCTGGGAATCTAAAAATGTATTCATCTGCTACAGCGATGAGCTCTCAGTTTTTGAAAACTGATTTAACATGAAACTAACTCAAAACTAAAAGCAGCTTTACATTGCTAGGAAGCATTCATGGGCTCAGTGTTTTTGGGGGTGCATGTTTATCCTCTTCTTAGGTAGAATGACTTGATAGACTATAATACTGCATAAGTTTCTTTATTAAATTAATTTTGGAGCTCAACCATAGCTTTCAATGTCACACTGAATTTCCTTTCTATCACTTTTATTTCCTATGGGTTTACCACATTTTCACAGTATTAATCTACTAGGCTTCTAGTACCAGAAGCCTAAATCTTTTACTCTAGTTAACATTATAAAAACTGTCTGACACTCATACACATCTTTCAGAATTGCTAGCCCAATTTAACTATTATAGATTATAGATTATAGATTATAGATTCTTCTTAGAGTGCACGAGAATGTTGTTATGAGGTCTCATTCACAGACGAAAATAACTTTGCATAGCTTGGCCAAGACTGCATAGAATATTTGACCTTGCAAGATGATCAAGAAGAGTAGGATCTCTTTTCCACCCAATGCATGGTCATCCTACAGTGCAGCTACTGTATTTCATTTACAGGGTAACTTTTGCTTTGTAACTTTGAAAATCAAACTAGAATTTGCAGTTTACTGTTGGGCTGAAAAAATACCCACGTTAGGAGATTTTAAGAGATAGGTGAATTACTGTGCTCTTTTTGTAAGTTATATAATCAGGGACAGCTTTCATCAGGAGGTTGAAAATTAAATAGAAGGTGCAAGAAGCTGATGAATAAATACAGCATTTACAGTATGTGGTGGCACAGATGTCTATGGTGTTATGCGGTGGGATAAAAAAAAACAGAAGACTGTAATCAGACATAGAATGTTTAAATCATTAGAGTTTTGTGGATAAGATGGTAATTTTAAGAATGCATAAGCACCACCTTGGTGGCATAGCATTCTGATGGTTAGCGCTTCTTAATCTCAATACATAGTGGCCTTGAGTTTGATTCTGGACTTGGCTGCCTGCTTGTGTCTGTGTGAGATTCCCCCAGAGCCCAGCAGGTTACTGTAAACACCTACCCTTTTCTCACTGAGGTTTATCCCCATGAGAAAGGCAGCAGGCCTCTCTCATTTCATTATCTGCACTTGGGGGAGGTGAATCTAGTGCCTCTATCCCCTCTGATCAGTCCTGGCTAGAGGTGATCACAGGTATTGTGAGGTATTGACTACTCATGTGTCTTCTTATAACCCCCTAATTCGGGACTAGCACATTCTTAATTAGCTCAGTTTACCCTCATCTTTCTGTACATTGGCCCCTCAAGCCATTTGCCATTCTGATAAATAAATGGTTCTAAGGTCTATTTGCTTTAATAAATGGTTCTAAGGTGTATTATTTTAGATCTGAGAAACCTAAACTATCTCCTCCATCAGCTGTGTCCACACTGCAGATGTTCAGAGATTGGCTAGAACATGTTAATGAATATATTTTACTTTGCAACAATTTCCACATGAAAACTCACAGGAACACAGGGAGATCATACAAGCCCCATGCAGATGGGATCACAGGTCTAGAATTGAACCCTGGGCCCTAGTACTATGAGGCAGCAATGCTAACCACTGTGCCACTGTTCCTCTACTCATTTATGACTTACTGTGCCTGATTGTACTTTTCTCATGACTGTGCTTTCCTAAACCCCACTTTTACCATGACATATCACTGCACAGTTTTATAAGGGGCACTAGCATATAACATCTGAAAAGCCTGACTGTTGCAAAGAGGAGTGGTAATTTAACAAGAAGCACAATCTCCCGCCTGCTTTCCACTTGGTTGTTCTGGGATTTATGTAGCATACAATTAAGTGTCACTGTTTGTCTTTCCTGTACCATTTCTCCCTATTATTTATTGTATCTTCACAAAGCCTTCACAAAGCCTTTTTCAGGAGCTGGGAAATAAACAAAATTAACTTTTCATCCCACAGGGCTCCCAGTCTGTTTTCCATGTAGGACACTCTCATCATCCCCTGCTGAGGTGCAGTTTCCCAAGGAATAACACAGCAGCTATTATGCACCTGCAGCTCAGATACAACTAAACTGTACAGCTGATCTGGCGGAAAGGGGAAAAATCACTGAGCTGTATAAACTAGATTGGGACTCTGACACTCCCTAGTGTGAGGTGTCTTAAAATAGGAATTTTGACATTCAGGTCAGGGTGAAAAAAACAGACATAGTAGCAGAACCTAAACAACAAAACAAAAACTACAGTGGCTCTTCTTCAAGCTCCTGATTGACTTCTTCAGTTTCTAACTAACAAATTGGGCAGCTAAGCTACATACCAGTTTTCCACAACAGTCTTTATAAAACTCTTCGAACCTTTGTGTTTGCATGGGTTTCCAACATGTGCTTCGGTTTCCTCCCACAGTTCAAAGATATGCTGGCAGGACAATTAGCTTCTGGGAACATTGGCCCTGGTGTGTGTGTGTTTGTATCTGTGTGCGCAATAGACAGGTGTCACATCCAGGGTGTATCCCACCTTGCACCCATTGCTTGCTAGTATAGGCTCTGGCTCCCCTGTGACCCTGAATTGGATAAAATAGTTATTAAATGGACAGATGGATGGTTTAGTCAGACCCTAACTACGAGAGAGAAGAGGCATGATTCAAATAGGGAGTTTTATTGGGGTAACTGGCTGAGAATTATATTCTGCCTGTAAGGCTTTAAGAAGGCTGAGCCAGGAAGCTGCTACAAGGATGAAGATGAGACACATGCAAGGGAGTGAGTGAGATTTATATGCAGATGGAGGTGGGCAAGGTTAGGGTGTGACTTCCTCCAGAACTTCTGTGTTAAGTTCACCACAAACAGTATCCTACCATGGAAACACAAGACGCAAGATGGGACTCCATCTTGGAGGTGGCACCTTTTCATAGCAGGACCTATGCAATCACAATTAGAATACAATTTAAAGACTCCCATCCATCCACCTAGACAACATGCCTTTGGAAAGTGAGAGGAAATAATCATAATTATCTTTTAAGATTTTAAGATTGTTTTTATATCCAGATTTTTGTGCACATGAAATCAAGTAAATGCGCTCAGAAACCCCCTCAAAACAGATGTGATGGAATGACATCAATGCAACAAACAAGTCATTTGCAGTGAATAGGGTTGAAAGGAGGCTCATAAACATAGCAATGGTGAAAGGGGGCAGAGTTTGATAAAAAAAAATTGGTATTGCTCATCTTCACAACATTATAGAATCAAGGAACAACATTAACAACAGTTTTCACCATCCTATTGTTTAATTTGAAAAGTCCTTGGACAGAATTTTAAACTCCAAGATCCTGACCTCAAACTTCTTTCAAGAAATGTCATATTCCTTTCTAGGTTTAATATAAGATGAGTTTGCAAACAGTAAAAATTATTCCTGTCATAAATTAATGCACGCTTTATATGCGCAGCTCAATAAATGACAAATCTTAACGTGCCGCAGTAAATTTACTGTTCATTGATCTATTATGTTTGCAGGAGGATGTGCTACAGCAGGGATAGATTTAGGTGTCCACAGTTTAAACCACTAAGTGCTTAAACCTAAGAAGGGTGAATATTAATTTGATTATCAGCCTGCGTATTAATTTTACATCAGCTATAAAGAAGTAAAACAGTTTAAATCAAGTCACTGGTTGCTTTTATTCCTTTGTTGCAATGCCCACAATAACCAATGGAAGGACAGAGGATGGAAAAACTGAAGAAGGAATAGCATTCAAAAAGGTCAGCACAGTGGCACAGTGGGTAGCAGTGCTGGGGCCCTAGGGTGCAGTGCTGGGGCCCTAAGGGTGGAGTGGTGGCACTGTGGCTAAGGATCTGTGCCTGTAGCAAGAAGATTACCAGTTCAAATCCCATGGCTGGCAGAGAAATCCTACTCTGTTGGGACCCTGAGCAAGGCTCTTAATGCCAGCTGCTCCCGGGGTGCTGTACAATGGCTGACTCTGCACTCTGACCCCAAGCTTCTCTCTCCCTGTCTGTGTCTCTTGTGGAGAGCAAGCTGAGGTATGTGAAAAGAAAAAATCCTAATGCAAGAAATTGTATATGGCTAATAAAGTGATCTTATCTTACATGCATGGACTTGGTTTGTTCTCCCCATGGTTTGTGTGTGTTTCCTCCAGGTGCCACCTTTTCCAATCCAATTGTGTTAATGTTTTATCACTCAAAACATCTTTTGTCAATTGAAGCCTACATTTATTATCTGTGAGCTGAGCTTATGTTGTAAGACCACTTGGATGAGAAGCAGGAGTACGAGTAAATCACATTCACTATAAACATGTGTGCAGTGGTTTGATCCATCCTGGCCTGTCCTGATTTCTCCAATCTAGCAGCCACTTTCTTGTAATCATCCGCTGGAACAGAGAACAGTGATTAAATTGAAAATGAGGCAATCAGCAGTAAATATCATGTTGCTGTTAATACACTTTCATAGATTTATTTACACGTAGTCAGCGGAGGATGTCTAAATGGTGTCAGGTGGGATAATTTGGAAAATGCACAGATTCTAAATTGGATCTTTCCCATTAAAGGGCTTATGGTCACCGAAAAGCAACTGATTTGGATACTGTGCAATGTTTTGCATTCTGCAGCACAACTGAAACATGTCTAAAAAGGCCTTGGCTTCCGCTACTGTGCTAAAAGTTTTACTGTGCATTGATGCAATCAGCTCGTATCAGTCATCCAAACACAAACATGGGTGGAAGCTCTCCATGCCCAGCAAGAACAATCAGCACCCTATAACATGTGTTCATCTCTGTCTTTTTTCCTGTTTTTCCTGAATCTTGAAGAAAGTCAGGCAGCACAACTGCAAACATGCGCACACACACATGTACAACTTGCCAAACAATAAATATTTACGTCTCCTTGCCTGCGCTGGAGGTGGAGGTTGATTTGAAAAGTGACAAGTGAACCACAAGCAATCGTCAGTGCTGGGGAATCATGATGGCTGATTGCAGCTGAGGGAGGTCTATGCTGAACAGTTGCAAAGCAGTGGTGCAGACAGACGTATCGCGTAATCAGAGATCATTCGTTATTTTGTCCCAAAAGAAGACATTTTGCATGGGATTTTGAAATAGGTAAGAATCCCCAGGTTGCTGAGTAAGAGTGTTTATCATTTTGTTTCTGCCGTGAGACTTGTAAAGAAATCCCTTGGTTCAGAGACAGAATGCCAGTAACCAGGCTCTCATGATGGGCCACAGGCTCACAGCACGAGACTACTTGGCCAGACCATTAAGACACTCATTACAGCCACCTGACATTTTGTATCAGTCTGCCCACCCTGCAGCCTCCAGCGAAAAGAACAAGATGGTCCTTCATCTCAGGCCCTTGCCAGCAGGGAGCCTGTTAACCTCCCTTCCGCTGTCTCCTCACACAGTGGGTCTGGGACGGCACAAAATCTCATTTGTGTCTCGTCCCCATGGATTATTCATCGGCTGTCCGCCCAGACAAACAGGACTCCTGTTGACTCCTGTCTGGGCTGCACCTGCTCTGTGGAACTAATTTTACTTTGTGTGGAGGAGAGATAAAGCTCCCGTTGTGAATAGAGCAACTGATAGACAAACATGATTGATTGATTGATTGGATTGCAATTTGGCTGTTTAGTGGGAAAATGAACTGTACATAGTAACTAGTTCTGTGGCTTTGCATACTTACACCCTGGACTGCTCACCTAGTAGTTCACCTACTCCCATTTTCACTTCTTCACACACCTCACATATGTCCAGTATAAAATATTCAGTTGAGTTCATACAAGTAACTGTCATTAAAAGTGCTGAGGTCTGCCTTTTTTATGCACATGGGGGACTATTTGTCTAAGTGCCAGCTGATCTGTTTTTCTGCTTGAGGCATCTGGGAGCATTGCCACCAGGGCCTGTCTCCAATCCCTTGATGTGATCTGCCCCAGGAGGTGGGGGGGGGGGGGGCTGCCCGGTGGGGTGGGTATGGTGGAAAAAACAGCCAGTGCTCATCCCTCAAGACATGGTACCCTCCCTGCTTCAGAACCAAGCCATGCCAGGGCGTAACAAGAACAGACTATGCACATAAGCTTTTGGAATTCTAAATAGCATTTAGCAGGTTGTATCCTATAAGCTGAAGATGTAAAAGCCCAAAGGAAATCCAAGAAAAGAGCGCATCCATTGTCAGACTAAAATACTATACAGTCTCCTGTGTAGGAAAACATTCCTTTTGCAGACTGAAAGCCCACAACCAGAAACTAAAGAAAACAAATCAATGCATCATTATGGACAATGACAGGCAATAACCATCATTTGATAAAAATACTTTTTCATCCTTTGCAGGATTTTTTAAACCTTCCGGTATCTTGCCCTGATAAAAGCACAAAATAGCACTGAGAAAATGTTTTGAAGGACAACTGAGTATTGAGAAATCCTGGCCAACCACAGTAAAGTGTAGTAAAGTATAATTAAATCGTAGAATGTAAAGTGTAGTGAAAGCACCACTGTAAAGTGTAGTAAAATATTGGGAAATCCTAAAAAAAATACTATAAAATGTAGTGTAGTAAAGTGTTTGTAAATCACAGTAAAATGCACAAATGTGTGGTAAATCACGATAAATGTAATTCCTACCTGGATATGATGTTTAAGCTGTTACCCTGGCTTCTTTCAAGAGATGTAGCTACTGTACTAGCATGCCAATGGGCTAGATGGGCCGCATGGAACAAAAAATAGTGGGGAACCTTTCAGAACCAATAATAAGGCTGTATTGACCAGTCTTTGTTTCTGTTGTTTATTCCCGTGTCCTTGCTGCTGTTTAGTCACATTCAGCATCGCAATTTTCTGCTTAGTGTCAGTTTGAGTCTGTTTCATGCCAGCATGGATGGTTCCTGGCCACTCCAATCCATGCTGCCTGAGCTTTTACTATTCCAGTCCCTCAGGAAGCCCTATCAACTGAGAGCCTCTTGTAGCCAGCTGGCACTCCGGTGCATTGCTTCCCTGTGGTGCCTTTTTGTCCCCCTCAAAATTCTCAAAAACTGGGGATTCATTTCCACACAGCTGTGCAAACGGTCCTGCTTACTGTACGTCAATGGCAATGGAAAGGAAAACTCTCCAGCTCCTCAGCATGCAGGCTCCACATTAAAGAGGTGGATACAGACATTATTTGAATTATTTTTCTGTGTCCATATACAGTATGTATCAATACGTATTTCCCAGATTAACCAGAAATTTCCCTTTTCCTATGTAGATTACAAAAAAAGTGGGAAGCACACTCTCACCTACAGTATTAATGGAATTATATCAAAGTTATAATACAAATTCCGGAGGAAGGATAGATCATAATCTTGCACCTTTCGCCTGTGTATATACAGTAAGTTTCGTACCCAGGACTTCCTGTACTGCATCTCTCTCTGTCCCCTCCCACTACAATCATCCACAACCAGCTACTCCCTGGCTCAATCTTCGCAGTACAGGGGGGGTTGAGGGCACCCTTGTTCTTGTGAAATGCCAATTCCTTCAGCCTTGTGGGCTATGCCAAGCACTCTATATTTCATAGCTCTCTCATATTCATGAAGCTCTAACCGAAATACTGAATGTAAGGTTAGGCTTCAGGGAAATCCACAAAGATAAGATCCTGTTCACATTATGGTGGGAAATGTTCATTATAACAGGAATGGTGTGGCCCCCACCATGATCCCCACTCTTTTTTAATGACAAAGAGGGTGCAGAGTTTTGTAGTGTAGGACCTCCAGTTTAGTTGGACCTGGGCACACTAGGCGCGTGTTCATTAGAGTTTGGGTCATTTTAAAAATCTCACCAGGATTAAGAAATCTTTGATTTACTGGATGGCTTCCCGACATTTCTCATCACTGTAAAAATTCAAAGAGCTCTTAAAAGCCAACCTACCAGAGCTAGACTCTCGTTGCTAGAGACCTATTTCATCATTGTTTCAAGTCACTTCTGGCAAATGTGGAAACTCATTGCTGTGTCTTTTTGTAGTCCTCTGAATACACGTTTTCCAGGGTTAGATGTGTTGAAACTGAAGCCGAAGCTGGAGTTTGATCTACTACCTCATCTTGCTCATTGCATAACCTGGACTTCACTAAATATAATTTGCAACAGGCAAAGATGAGAAAACATGGGGGTGAAGAAAGACAGGGCAAAACAAAAAGAAGCAAACAAAGCTCGAACAAAGAGTTTAAGATTGAGCCGGCAGATTGCAATTCTGACGCACACTGTCACACTAATTATGGATCTCCCTCTTGATTCCATTCAGAGGCTCACAAAAAGTTCGGACAAGTTGGGAGCCTGTTTGCTGCATTTCAAAAGCTTTGCTTTGTTTTTTTTACAAGGAGAATGCAGTTTCTGAAAGGGATGTTATAGCAGAAAGTAAGTGAAGATGTATTGTGTTTGTGTGTAGGTCATGTTCAGTGCGATGGACTGGCATCTCATACAGGGTGTATCTCACCTTGCTTCCTTTGTTTGTTGGGATAGGTTCCCTCTCCACTTTAACCCTGGACTAGATACAGTGGTTAGAAAATGGATGGATGTTTATTCAGTTAAGCTGTGGTTTAGTTACACATCCTCATCACTGGGTACTATGTTTAATTTGACTTCCTCTTCCAGCTGAAAAAGAGGAGGGATTTTAAAGTGAGATCAACCAGCTGAGGTGTTGCTGTGTGAATATATGTCTGCTTCCTGGTATGATAAAAACTTGTTCTCTGTTACATTAGGATCTCATCACCTTAACCCACACGTGCACTATGTAGCAGGATTGGATAGTAGCCAGGGGTGGCTGATAATGACAGGTAGCCAGAGAGCTGAAAAAAGACCAGCTTTTTTGTAACCTTTTCAAAACTTTGTACACAAATTCTCATATCAGTGGCAGCTTAATTTAGCTGTTTATTCTGCTCATGCGTAACACAATCCCCCCAATGTGAATTTTCACTTCATCTGTGTGCTAAAGTGCTACTTTTAAGTCAAGTGCGGAAATCCACTAACCCTTGTTTTTCAGCCAGGTTTTAAAGCGTGAAATGAATCACATGAAGGGAGCTGTTTGTAGGAGAAACTAACTCCCCTTGCAAAGCAGGCTGATCCACTTTGGGTTCTGCAAGCTGCAAATTTAGCTGAAGATACATAAAAGAGTTTCCATAGGAATTGACCTGCACATGTGAGGATATGCATATCTGTGCAAAAAAAAGAACATGTAACGGCTTAAAATACACAGTCCCTGCTGCTAGCTTCTTTAACATCCTGTAGCTTGTAAAACCTGAAACGGAACAAACTGCCTTGCAAGGAAAGCCTTTGAGATTGTGTCAGATGTAGATGTCAGATGGCATATACTTATGACGGACCTGGGGAACAATTAATCCGGTACTGTGTACAGCAGAAGCACCCATGTTTTGGGTGTCAAAATATTATTCAGAGAAGGTCAGGGGACAGATGAGAGAAGATGAAGGATTACAAAATGTGGGCCTCTTTCTTACTAATTTAAGGAACCGAGCTTTAGTGGGAATTCAGGTAAACAAGCAACAAATAGGGCAGCACAGTGACACAGTAGGTAACATTGCTGCCTGGCAGTGCTAGGGCCCTGGGTTCAATTCCATACCTTAGGTACTGTACTGTATGTGTGGAGTTTGTATGTTTGTTCTCTGGTTGACTACAGTAGGTGTCCTCTAGTTGCTCAAGTTTCCTCCCACAGTCCAAAGACTTACTGGTAGGTAAATTGGCTTATAGGAAAGTTGGCCCCGGTGTGAGGATGTGTGTTTGTGTCAGTCTACCCTGCGATGGACTGGCATCCCATCCAGGTGTATCCTGTCTTGTGCCCGTTGTTGCCAGGTGAGGCTCTGACTCCCCCGTGACAATGAATTAATTGAATGAAACAGTTAGAAAATGAATGGATGGATGAAATTAATATAAGCACATAATGTTGGATTCAGTTACTACTATGCGGTGGTGGCTCCAGTGTGTTGAAAGACTTTCAGGTTTGGAGGTCGTTTTCTGCGTAGTTATCCACCCAAGTGAAGCTTTTGGGGCAGGGATGAAAACCAATTAAGCTTCCTCTACAATGGCTGCAGTGAATAAAGATGAAGATTTTTCATATTCCTGCTTCCTGGGAGTAAACTTCCCTAGTCTTATACTTTGTATCTCTATAGTTTTATATTTCTCCCCTGTGCCGGGGTTGCCTGTTCTTATTCTAACTGCCCCCCTCAACCCACTGTTTAATCAGATTTGACTCATTTCCAGATCAACTATGTCCATCCTGAACAGCTTCTGTGCTGTTGCACCAGGTTATGTCATTATCTCCTAGCACAGCTATTCCAGAAAGAAATGGCTTTTAAGAAAACTGCTCAGGGCTGCCTGGGAGGTGATGACATTGGCACATCTAGTGATTTTGCACCTACTTCACTGTGTAAGGGCATCCCATTGAGATTAAAATCTTTCTCAAGGGAGCTCTGGCTTTGCCAAAGACAGAATGTGACAATGTGAGAATATCTCTTGGCAAACATGCCATTCTGTCCACAGAACTCACCGTTCTACTGTGCACAGGTCAATGCCATCACAGCATCAAACCAAGTTGGAAACAACCCAGATGCACTCAAAATCCTCAATGGGACTGACAATGTCAAATCAGCAGGGTGCTTCACAATGAATAGTGAAACGTTACCTAGAGGACACAAGTGGATACTCTGTGGAAGTGCCTCTAAAACAGAACAGAGAAGAGGAGACACGTCCTTACACAAAGGGCTGTGGGAGTGTGGAACAAGCTATCCAGCCATGATGAAGCCCTGATTTCGCTCAATAAAGAGCTGGATGAGCTCCTAGAATCAATTAGCAGCCAACTTCTAAAGCAACTCCTTTTGTTTGTAACTGTTCTTATGTTCCTGTGAATACTTATATCAGGTGCCTTTGTAGTCTTCTCTGTTCATAACCAAAATGGATCCTTCGGTAATAAACTTCCTTTAGTCAGCATAAGATATTCCCTTCAGTCCCACAACATACAGTATCTATAACAAGGTAACCACAATTCTACACAATATTCTAAAAATTGATTTTTTACAATTTTTAAGTAATATATTTTTAATAAACAAGGAATACTTTTAAGCTGTTTAAGGAATGAGAATTTGTGGTGAATCGGTGTATTATATTTCACATTTTTTTAGCTCGAGCTCGACGTACTGTACAGTACATCTCCCGCTCATTAAAAACAGTGAGAATTTCCCCCTACAATCCATGTACAGAGCTACCTGCAGTTCTTGGCTGGTAAAACTATCAGAGCGAGTGGCATATGTGCTGATAAGGCAAAGGTGTGCTAACATGTTCATCCGTCAATTTTCTGACCGCTTTATTCAATAGGGTCGCGGGGAAGCCGGAGCCTATCCAGGCCAACAGGCGCAGGGCAAGATACATCAAGGCGCTGTAGACGCACACACTCACGCCAGGGCCAGTTTTCCCATAATCCGATGAACCCGGAAGAAATCCACACGAACACGCAGAAAACCATACAAATTCCACGCAGGTAGCACCTAGAGTTGAACGCAGGGCCCCAGCGCAGCGAGGTAGCAATGCAAACTGTTGCGCCACTGTGTCACCTCGCATACAGCTCTTGCACTGAAAATGCAGCTCTTAAGACGTTCAGAGAGCCTTAACAAGTGGAAGAGCCTCGTTTTTAATTTGTAGAGAGTGCATTAGCTGTTTTTCTTTCATCATAGTAATATAACATGCATAACTCGTTTTTTTTCTATCACTAAGCCACACATCAGCGCAATAAATGCCGTATACAGGCACTCAAGCACAAAAGGGCATGGAATAAATTAAGGACAATTCCACTGTGGGATATAGACTTATAAAAATTTTCGACTCTGGGAATTGCTCCTGAATTAACCCGCATGTGCTGTAAATGAAACGAATTAATAATGCAAAACGTAGTAATATCGTGTACAACACGGTACCAGGTGTTTTAAATATTTAGTTTTCGGCTTTAGCCTCCATCAAGCTCTAGGCTGTTAAATAACGACATACTGTATATCATCTTTCTGAGCTGCCTGGTCTGTAAAAATGAATGAAAGGTGAAAAAAATGAATTTTTTTGCGCTATCCGTGAGCCATTTCGAAATTTGCAAGGTGACCCACTGCAGTTTTTATTTGTATAATCGGTTTTTTTTTTCATATTTTAAGACTTTGGTTTCCCAGTACTGTATATACACTATACTCAAACGTTGCTCTTTAAATTAGGCTCTTACCATTTTCTTACTACGGTACAGTATGCCTTAGTGCCTTAATGTACAGTAGTTGTCATAATGTTTTCCTTTTTACAATTTCCTATTTACAAAAACTACAATGTTCTAGAACTATTGTTCTGAATATTAGAACTATGTTGAGTTTTAGAAATTTACGAAGCCTTAACCTATGCACTGTAGTTCTGTCTTTTCCCGTTTCAGAGTAACTTGCTCTGGAATTACGAACGGAAAAAATACAAGTCACTTCAAAATGGTTTAATACGAATGTGTTTTGGAAATCAAATTTGCATTATTGCTGAGAAGTGACAACGTTTCAATTACTTTTTGAACTATCTTAAATATAAGACGTTGTTTCTTCCTTCCCGAGATGTGAGGCGATGAAATTATTTATCGTTAAAATTGCGCTTTCCTCTCAAATGCTGTTGTTTACTATCCGTGTTTAAATGGAAATCGCTAGGCTTGAGAAAGCCCGTTATATTTTATTGAATTCTGTCAGGCGCAGTATTGTTTTAATATCGGGCTCATCTTAGCTGTCATTTGGGGCCTCTCTTTCTCTGCAAAGGAAATAATTTTATTTTTTAAGAGCTCTGTGGCGTAAGCATTTTGAAATATCTGTGTATTTTTGCCGGTTGTTCTGGGAAGTAGAAGGGAAAGCGGGGTGTTCAGGTGGAATCTGCCGCGCCTAATAGCATTAACCCCAGGACAGATCTAATAGACGTCTGCCAGCGCGGCGCGGAGAGTAGAAGGTTTTTTTTCCCTTTTCCGTTTTTTTTCTAAAGAGAGAGAGAGAAAAAAAAAACGGTTCTCGTAAATCATCCTCATAACTTCCAGTACACCGTGTCGGGAGAAAGAGAGAGGCAGTGTTTGAGCGGTTCCTCCGCCCGGCCAAACCCACGGGAATGCCCGCGAGGTGTTTTTAATTGATTTTTCATTAGACAGGCAGAGCTCGGTGGATCCATTAGCAGCAGAGACAGAAAAGGGAGAGACATCAACTTCCCCAAGTACTGTAGTGGTATTTCGATTGAGCTCTTCTCAACGTTCCGTTAACGTGGAACTGTCATGTAGCGCCCTAAAACTGTGACAAATTAAAGCATTCAGTTTACAGTCTTGTCTTACTGCCTTTGAAACTTGCGCAAGTTTTGTCACAGAGTGCCTACAGTAAAGAAGGGCACTACTGTATGACTTTCTTTAATTGCTAGGTGGCGTAGTCGGCACAAAGCAACAGTAGTTCTTGAATTTAGGGGTCACTTATTCGTGACACCTCTTCATCTCTCTCTCTCTGGATTTCTCTCATAGACCAGTCTAGGAGCAACCGGGTGGTTTAGCACAGGGCCAGGAGAATTAGAGCCATGGCCCCTGTACATGTAAGTGTAGTTTGTCTGTGTTCTATAGGATACAATGTTCCATTCTTTAGACTTTAGGGCCCAACTTGTAATGACTGACAAACCCAGAGAACATAAGAAGTACCGGAAGTGTTGTATTGTGGAACAATACAGAGCAAGGTTTAGGTTCCAAGAACGTTTTTTTTTAAAAAAAAAACGTGTCGGAGAACTGTCTCGGAGAGAGACTACAGTATATTGAATCTGGTAAACAGGTTAGCCGCCTAGCCGTGTTGTACAAAGGGACTAGCAATACTAGTGTGATTAAAAAATAAAAAGCTTAGTGTTCTGTTCTGTTTTTTTTTTATGGGGTCCACAATACTGCGAAGGCAAACTGACCAAGAACACCCTACGTCCTTAAGGGACCTTGTGTCAAAAATGTAGGGGTTACCTATCTGTGACCCTTTTTCAACTTTCCTTGTCTGGATTTCAGGTACTGTAGCTCGCTGGGGTAAGGGCTTGTCAGACATCAGTGTTATCGAACGCAAGGTTTACTACCTTACAGACGTGACATAAAACATGACAAATATATTAATAGGCATTTATAATAAAGGGAAACAAAAGTTTCATAATTCATTTGAACCTCGTGCATGTGAAACAGAAATCAGCCATTCCAGCAGGAGCCGGTATCAAATACCAGAAGGTTGTTTCTCAGTTGTAGAATAATAATTCTCCATAGTCCTGACATTATTATCTAAGTTCTTTGGTCCGTTGCCAGACTGCCGCACTGACAAAAATTGCAGCTCACCTTCCATTGCGCTTCTCTTCACACCCCTTGGATTAAATTGAAGGTAACTGAAGGTGTTCAAGTATTCGTCTGAGTTACTATATACAGTTTCAAATAACACAGTAGGGTTCGTATGTGTGGAAATCTCTTTAAGAGGAGCTTCGGAAGTTTCACTAGACACAAGGTCGCTGTACATCCTATAAGTTCTCAATTCACGGGTGCACAAGACTGTTAGACACCTGTTTTGTTTATTTATCAAAAATTATATGATAGGTAACATGCGACAAAATAACACGGTAAAGGTGTGTGGGCGCTATAGGATTGAAACGCCTCCCTTGCATTCATATCTTGCTATTCTACACGACGTCTAGGTTTAAAAACACGAGAACTTTCCCAGTGTGAGGTGGAATGGTGGAAAAAATTAAATGCATCTTTACTTTCGGATACTTCACTAACGATTTATTTTCATTGGGAAATTAACGGTAAAAAACAGCGCAGCTGTTAGTGCTGTGTATTGATAACGCGATGTGAAAAAGGTCTAGTCCTCTTGAAACAAGACAGTCTCGAAAAGCCAGCGGTCTACCACAGTGTGGTAAAATGCGTGGATATCAATCCACGCCACGAAGTCCACAACCACTTTGAAAAGGAATTGTCTAGTGAGAACATAATCAGGGCCATTTTGTTATATTAGAAGGCGCAGAGCACCAAAAGTAAGCTTGGAAGGTAGGCAGACTAATAATTCGCTACTTTTCAATTTGGTT
This sequence comes from Lepisosteus platostomus, assembly GCF_059453375.1. NCBI lineage: Eukaryota > Metazoa > Chordata > Actinopteri > Semionotiformes > Lepisosteidae > Lepisosteus > Lepisosteus platostomus. The sequence continues at coordinate 19,162,346 of NC_142623.1, forward strand.
GCATCTCTGCTAAAATAATTGTCCCAAAACAGAAGATTTCCAAAGAATAACCAAAAGAGTACTTATTCTTCCTTGTTAGCAATTTAGTGTTTTTTTTTAATAATAGCCTAACACACAAAGGGTGTAAATTAGGTTATGGTTTGAATTCAGTTTGTGGTGTTGGGGGAGAGACTGGTATGAGCTTCTCATGGCAGGGACTTCGGGAGTTTTACTACAAATCGCCATCATGTTTTAAACAAAAATCCCATATCATATATTCCTTCAAAATGTATTCTTTACATTCAAACGTCTTAACTAGATTAAATAAAATTTGCTTTAACATGTTCTAAATACAACAGCAATTTCCATTTGCTTAAAGGTGAGGAAGGATATATAAACTGTCTTGAATTGGGCCCAAACCCTGCTTGGTGGAAGAGACCAACACAGGCTAGGTAGAAGGCAGGTTTGCAGGCTGGGGTTTACTGTCCTTTTGATTACAGAGGTGTGCTATTCACCAGGGGAGAGAGAGTGCAGGTGGAGAGAAGGGGGAGCACGGTTTCCCATAGCTTGCCATGTGCTGCAAAGAGGGCGAGTGCTAAGGGTGCCCCCCTTTTATACGGTAGGGTTCAGTGAGGAGGAGAAGGTGCTAGGGTGAAGGTCAGGGGGTAGTGGCACAGTCCAAGATCCCAAGGAGGGAATGTAACACTACAATATATATACAGTAGGAGAATGCATATGGCAACAGTAGTTTGGAGAATTGGTTAGGTTGATGGTTATGTGCCTGGAAACTTATGGGTGAGGCATTAGTTTTGGATTATTGTAGTACAGTGCAGAAAGGTACAGTATAAAAATCCTTCAATCTGGGTAAAAGCCTCAGTAAATAGTAAATTATTTTGTACTCTTACACATGGTCCTAGTGCGTGTGTTTATTGTGGTTGTGGTCCTTCACACTCATCAGGGTGATATGAGAAGGGATCTTGCGAATTTAACATTTTCTAGCGATGCGAATCAGCTGTAGGTTTTTTGCATTTCTTTCCCTGGAAATATCACTGGTATAATTAACAGTTAAACTGTTATTTTTGTGGTGATTTGTCATAAACAAATGAATTTATTAAGAAAACAGCAGCATGACGTAACGTACTCAAAAAACATGAAATATATGCTGCAAGATGGTGCAGTGGTTAGCATTGCTGCCTTGCAGTGCTTGGGTCCCGGGTATAATTCTGGACCTGGAGTGCTATCTGTGTTTGTATGTTCTCCCATGGTTTATGTGTGCTTTGGTTTCCTCCTACAGTCCCAAGCCATACTGGTAGGCTAATTGGCTTCTGTGAGTGAGCGTGTCTGTGTGTCTGCCTTGTGATGGACTGGTGTCCTGTCCAGGATGTATCCTGCCTTATGCCTTTTGTTTGCCATGATATGCTTCAATTCAGGGTTGTTGGAGAGCTGAATGAGCCAGTTAGGAATTTGATGGATGAAGAATACTGTATATAAAATGCAAAATCTTTAAGTATAAAATATGTGACAGTTTAATGCTGGATGAGCCATTAATACAGTTATTTTCCTTATTCAATTTACTCTATTTCAAACTAAGTTAAAGGAAAAACGCGAACATTTACAACTAACAGTATAAAATACATATGTATCATTGGTTTTCGTTTTTCCCCTTGTTCGTAAGGAAATAGTCCCGTCTTTCATGATTTTTTCATCATCTTATAAAATACTGTTTTATTATAGTCAAAATCTCTTATCTGCACAAAACTTTTTTAAAAACATCAAACCACAATTTCCTTTATAGATTAAGAATATTATGTTACTCATGTAATTCACCATGCAGTTTGGATCCCAGACATTTACTTTTTTTTTTACACTGAACCCAAAACAATTAAATGTAAGTAGTGTAGTGGTTTCAATTATACAAAAAGAAAGCTGCTATTCCTCCATTGACCTGTATGTTCTGTACTGAGCAATCATCAGAGCAACATGCTATGGTCATGATCCCACTAGATGTACTGCTCCAAGACAACTCAGGGTACAGCAAAAGAGACAGCTCCACAGGAGAAATTGGTAGCAAATCAGTGACTTCCTGAAGCCTGAGCTGGACTTCCTATCGATAGGTCTGAATTGACTCCAGAGAACTGCCAGGTCTGCTGCTGTCTGTAAAGATACAACAGCAGTCTGTACAGCAATAGAGATACTGTACCTTTTGAGAAGCAACAGACACCAGCCTTCCTTCTCCAGCACAGCATGATGAGGAAAGAGGACTGGTTTGCTTCTACTTTACTAGCTTCATATCCAGAAGCAAGGCACTCTTTGTACAGAATGGGACATCGCTATCAGGGACATAGCCAGAAGGCTAGCAGGGGTATCTTTTCCACCCCATTTTAGATGATACCTAAAATCCCATATTGTTGGTCTTAAATTTACCAACAAAAGAAACTTAAACATAGGAAACAATTTCAATGCATCTTAAATCTTTTTTGAACAGTGTACACATAGTTTATATTGTTAATGGTTGGTGGCGGCAAAGATGCATTAGATTCTTGAAGATTGTTCCCATGCAGCTACTGTAAGTGAAAGGTACATGAGATTTGGCTCGGGCACATGCTGAAATCACAACTCGTGTGAAGGCAGTGGACGTAAGGAACAGTGAGAAGGGAAGGATGGATATCAGGAATGAATAGATATTGATGAATGTACACTGATATTAAGATGCTTAATTTTGATAGTTGTACTCATGCATTTCTAGTTTTAGATTTAGCTGGAAATAACATGGTTTGAGCACCTTTTCTTGTGCAGAATGCACTTCAGGGCAACGTTCCCTCTACTTTTTAATGGCTTGTGTGCGCAAAACTTTCAAGTTGTGCACATTTTTTCCCAGTGACAAAAACATGTGCGCACTAAAATTGAACATTACAGGGAACATCAGAATCATGGCCGGTGAGAAAGCAAGCTCTGCATAAATAAACTCCATTTGCACATCAGTCCTGCTTCACCCACGGTGTAAAACAGGGATTACCAGTGGAGCTGGTGCAGAGAAGAACTAGTACACATTTTATTAGTACATCCTATTTTAAAGGTAAATACAGTAATGTAATTTAAAAATGCTATCCCCATAGGGGTCCTGCCACCCCTCTGCCACTACAAATATACAATCCTGGCTATATTATTGACCCCTATAGAATAGAGTTTTCTGTAATAAATTGAAGTGTGGTATGGAGATTTGTGTTTATGTTAAAGAGTCTTTGTCAGTAGTTTTCAGTGCCAGACATTCTGTAGGTCTCTCTGTAGGCATCTCTGTTACAAGGAAAATTAGCATCAGATAATGTTTTATCACCTGCAGCGCATAGAGGGCTCCCTGCTCTTTAACCTAGACTAGATCAGTGGCTCCAAGCATCAGTACTGCAGAACACATGAATCACTTTAGCATGATGAGTCACAGGGACCCTTGTTACTTATCTACATTTTGAACTTTTGTTTCCCATTTTTTATTATCTGCTAGTGCCCAACACAAATGCCAGCTTCACACTTAAAGGCGCTGTGACCTCATACCATATGCGTTGGGACTGCCAACCCGTCAATGTTCTGTTTCTCTCTTAGCACTAACCAAGGTATCATAAAGCAAGTACAAAAGTAGATTCCATTTTGGAACTTGACTGATTGCGTTCAGCTCTCTTCTAGTAGCGCATAGTTTAAAGCCTCCAGTTATGCATCCAGTTCTGAGGATTCTAGATTTTGATAGTCGAAGTTTTATATGACTGATGTCAGGACATTGCAGTTCCCGAGATGAGCAGGGAGATAGTGGGCAAGTTCCATTTGCACAACAGTTCCCTTAATTAGTGCTAATGACTAATTGATGAATTAGCTAAATGAGTTAGGGCGCTTATGTGAAGGGCTCAGCAGCTGTGCAGGGAGCAAGAAGTGTAAAATAGCAAGATCTGCAACAATGACTACTGTGGCTGTAAAGCAAATTATTAACTGAGCTGGCTAAAACAAATCAAAAAGAAATGGAGATGTACAGTATATCTGTTCTAGTTTTGCACACCTGGACTTCAAATCATGGGCTTACAGATCTAGTTACACCCATCCATCAATTTTCTAACTACTTCTTCCAACTCAGAGTTACAGGGAGAGCCAGAGCCTATCCCAGCAAGCAACAGATGCAAGGTGTGGTACAGTGCATCCTGGATGGGACACCAGTCCATCAAAGGGCAGACATAAACACTCACACCAGGGTCCATTTTCCCTTAAGCCAATTAACCTACCAATAGGTCTTCAGACTGTGGGAGGAAACCAGAGTACCTCGAGAAAAACCCATGTGAACACAAGGAGAACAAAGATAGCACTCCAGCTCTGGAATTGAACCCAGGACCCTAGGGCTATGAGGCAGCAATGCTAACCACCATGCTGCCCAATTTTACTTCATTGGGCAAAAAGTTCCACTGTTTCTTGGTCCAGAATGACCATGGTTAATAACTGTGACAGAATATGAGGAGCCTACTATGGACCTAGGAAACCCCTTGTAGCTTTTCCTCATTTTGTGTTTAAAAAGAAAAATGAGCAAATCAGAGTTAGAGCTCAGGAAAGTTCATGAAGCACAGCTGTTGTGAACGAAGTTCTGTGCTCAGGGTATATTAAAGTTTGCCAGCCTGGAGGGAGCTGTCTGTTGTGAGTCCAAGAGGAAAGTTAACAGTTTTGATTTTGGAGTAAAATGTTATTTTGGAAAACTGAGAAAGAAGGTGTTTGTGGAAAAACAAAAATGGAGTCTCGAAACACAGGAGTAGTTTCTTTCTGGTTACAAGGACCTCCATTTTATACCCAAACAATTGACAAAAGCTCACAAGCCAAGGGTGAGAGCCAGTTTTGACCACAGGGTTGTAGGGGTGTTGCTAATGTGTATGTTTTAAACCACATACTGTAGGTCAAATCTGACTTTGAATCAAAACCTTCATTTTATAATGTTTTTAATTATGCAAAATGTTTCTTGTAGGCAACTGTAAATCACATGAACTGTGGCAGGCCAGCAGCACTAGGATATTAGAATAAACTGACCTGCCATTAACAGTCATTAAGACCTCTGTTCTGTGTGTATCCAATTTAGTCATGGTGCAGTATCGATTAATTAGTTAACTGGTGAAAGACAGAGAGCCATTTTTTATTTTTATTTTTTTATTTTTTATTTAGTCTAAGTCTTGTCTTTAAAGTGATTTACAGTGATAGCAGGTGTTTGGTTGATTAGAGCAATCTTACAGCCTCTGATGAGCACTGGTGATATCGGTGTCCTTTAAGATATACCATACCTTCATTTTCCATGGAAATAAACCGTATTTCATATGGTCCTAAATTTCACTGACCCACAATATGCTATTTGAACAATACTGTTGTCTGATGTGGCGAACTAACTTTAAAAGCACCAAAAATAACTAATTTCCAAGTAAAAAGTAAAAGGAAATGGTGTAAGGAGCAGACCTCTTTAATAAGATATGACTGTGAAATGTTTCCAGTTAAGAAAACCATTTAGGTATTTGAGATCTCAGGGGAAACGCTGGCCCACAGAAAGATCAACAAACTATTTAGTTAAGGCAGCAAAGAGTCACACAAATGGAATCATTTCCCATCTGAGAAAAATATTTTAGTACAAGAACATTTGCTACTCATGCCTTTGGGATAGATGTTTTATATATTTGATCCAGCCAGGATCAGAATGATCTATTGTGAAATCTTGGCCAGAGCTTGGCTTTATTCAGTTAAAAACTGAAGGTTTCAAGATGCCCAGTACCAGTCTTTACCCATTGACTATGTGGAAATATTGAATCCTTGTGCCCTCACTAAAGATCACCTCGTGCTCTCTTAATTAAGTACTGCAGCAAATCATCTTACATTTATGTAGTGTTTCATTGCAAGAAAGATCTTCAAACATTTCCTAGAAAGATCCCAGGTGATCCGGCCCACAAACATCACAAGTTCACAAACGGGGCAGGGCCGTTTTAGCCATCTGGTTCATCTCATAGCTAGTAAGGTCTTGACACAACAATTTCTTTCTTTCTTGAGGGCTCCCTGCGAACCTGCTTCAGTAATGTGGATTGGTAACTTATTTCAGGCACCATCAACCATTCATCCACCCGTTAATTTTCTAACTGCTTCTTCTAAATCAACACCCATGACCCCTTTGAATAAAGTGCCTGCTGCTGCCAGCCCTAAGTGCCCTTCCTGCTAGCTTCTGCTTACGGCCCGTGGACCTCGTGTCCTTACTAATGTCTTGTGTGCATGTAAGCTTGATGTCTTGTGTGCATGTAAGCTTCTGAAGTGCTGCTACCTACAGGACGCCATGGAATGGAAGCTATAATTGTACCATTGAACCTATTGTCTAATTGTATAGGTAAAGTATACTTCAAAGCACACCAACCTGATCATAGGAACAGTCTGAAAAGATTAAGGGAGGGAGAGGAAACAATTCTCAACCACTTGTGCAAGAGGACCTCAGTCTCAAAAATCCCTAGTGATCCTGAGAACACTCAGTCCAAATAGCAGCTCACCCATTTTCTGTCGCCACCACAGAGAAGTCCAGATCCAACAGTGACCAAAAATAGTTCAAGGATTTGATTTAACCAGGAGGTCTCAAGCACTTGTAAAACGGTGGCTGGTTACCACTGTACAGGAGGAAGAAGTTTTGGAAATTGGATGCCTTTCCATAAGTACAGTGCTAAGATTCTGTCCTGTTTTTCAACTGTCAGTTGGCTTATTTAAACAAGTATATTATGTGAAAGCTGTATCACTTGGAGCTATTAGTGCACAGATGATTGGGACCAAGGGGAATGTGCTTTAGGCAGCGTTGTGGTGCAGTGGTTAGCATTACTGCCTCTCAGCACTGGGGCCCTGGGTTCAATTATAGACTTGGATATCTGTGTGGAGTTTGTAAGTTCTCCCTGTGTTTGTGTGGGTTTCCTCCAGGTGATCCAGTTTCCTCTCATAATCTTAAGACATGCTGGTAGGTTAATTGGCTTCTGGAAAAACTAGCCCTGGTGTGAGTGTATGTGTACATGTCTGTGTGTGCCCTTGTGATGGACTGGTGTCCCATCCACGGTGTATTCTGCCTTGCACGCATATCTGGCTCCCCTGTAACCCTGAACTGGAAGCAGCAGTTGGAAAATGGAGGGAATGTGCTCACATTGACAGCAGCACAGGGTGCACATTGGCTCAATTTGATCACTGCTTGTGTCCATGACAGTTTCCTTGTGTAGAAGGACATGTTGTGGATCCATTCAGTTTGCACTGTTACTGTTCATGTGCAATGTGTCAAGTGCATGATTTTGATAGGTAGGGAAACATTAAGCAGTAGCTGATAATTAAATATGAAAGATATTTGCTTGTTCTTTTTGTGTGTGTATAATCATGTTTGCTAGGATGCTTTCTTTTATATAAAAGCAGTTCAAGCAGCAGTGAAGAGATGTGCTCATTCAAGGTCAGGCAAACATTTACAGTATACAGAGATAAAGTCACATGAATTTTAAGTAGTTTTAAAGGATGATCTCTTTAAACCACATCTTTGGATTTTTTCCCCCACACAGGCATGCTAATATTTACATACTACCATGACTTCATTTGTGCAGTATACATTTTATAAATTCTGATCTTTGTTATTATGTTTAACATGATTACTACATGTTTTGTTTTAAGATACAGCAATCTGGGATCCACATACAGTATAAAAAGGAACAATGTAAATAACTAATCTGTTAATCTATGCAACCCATACTCATACATTTTCCAAGTATATAGCAGACTTACACAATGTTTATTATGGGCAGATCAATGAGGTAGGTTGACCAGCTCATCTCCTTATCGGGACCAGGGATTAAACCCTATAATTTTTATCAGTGTCACCATGACAGAAATGTTATCATGGCTCCTCTCACCAGCAGAACCCTTCAGTCATTGTTCACTGCTTAGAAATAATACACAGCACTACCAACATCAATACAAGTGGTATGTTCCATAGGAGTGACCCGTGCTGTATAAAGTAATGACTAGCAGGTGAAGTATCCCAGGATTCCTGTGCACTGCTGTCATGGTCACTTCTGTTGGCTATGGCAGCCGGCAACTCCCTCTGTTCATCTGTCATTTAGTACCCATTGCCATGGACATGCAATCAGACAGGAGACCTGTACCACCTGGGGGCAATTTATGACCATGTCTGCCTCAGGTGGTTATGGTTACTTAACGTCTGCTTTCACTACGCTCTGGTAAAGAATTTTGCTTGGAGCTGCTCGAGTGTTTTGTTCCCTAGTTCTTGTGTTCTTGTGCTTCTTTTAGATTCATGACCTTTCTTTGTTGTTTACTGTGTCTTTGGATTTCCCTAGCACCCTGATTTTAGTTACAGACTCGGATTGTGTTTGGACCCTAGTTTCAGATTCCCTCATTGCCTTTGTAAAAAATAAGTAGTGTGTAAAAAATAGGTAGGTTGGGGTTAATGTCAAAGTGCAGTTCAGGAGAAAAAAATAAACAAGCAATATCTTTCTCTCTATTAATCTTAGATTAATAAAGCTCCCTAATATGGGAATGGGTCGTGTCAAAAAATGGAGAAAGCAGAGTAAAACAGACAGGTGCAAAACAGCCAAAATATCTTCACATGCAGAATACAGTCCAGCAAAGGCTTAGTTTACCTAACCAAAGCCCTAGCTTAATTCGGTTCGAACTTATTTAATACTTCTTTAAACCTACTCAACCCACTGTAATGTACCAAAATAAGGCAAACATTAATTCTATTGTAATATAACTGAATATTTTAACTGACAAATGAGAATAAAAAATAAACTTGAAATTACAAAAAAATGATCTAGATTACTAAAACCAAAATTTCCTAAAGAATGACCAGATTTGACAAAAACCAATGCTACAGTTTCCCCTCGAATAGACATTGTACTGTACCTCATAACAACATGAAACATGCATAGTTTGGTGCACCCTGTCAAACAAGGTAGCTCCTTATAGAACATAACGCACACAGAACACATGACTAGAAGCCCAACATATAAGTCTTTGCTTTTATAACAGAAAACAAACTTTTTTTATTCTTAACAAGCCTGGACTAATTTAATTAAAACCCTGCATTAGACAAACTGAAAAATATGTACACCCATTGGGAAATAACTAAAACTTTTTTTTCTCTTCCACATGGTAAAATTAAAAAAATATTACTTAAAAAATCTTATGCGATGATGTGAAGAATTCAAACCACAATATCACAGCCTTGATACTGTGTTTCCTCAGTTTTGAACTGGGCTTCACCCTCGAATTGTGTTTCACTGCCTGAATACAGTACTGCGTGCCGCAATCACCGTGCTGCGTGGCCATGTCACTAATGTTCTGCCTCTTTCCTCACCTGCTACTGGGGTTATCTCTCAAATAACAGACTGCTGCATAGTTCCTTCACAAGCAGCGGGCTTTACAACTGTAAAGTAGCAGCAGAGCCTTTGCTTCAGTGTGATTTCTTTCCTGTAGCATATATAAATAACCCAAAAGAAGCAGGCATATCAGTGCACTTGCTTCTGGTGTCAGTTGTCAATTCAAACAGTTTAAGGGGTGTACAGGCAATGGCAGATAAAAAGAACACCAGCATGAAGAGCAAACCAAACAACAGGAAATGACTGAACTCTTGTGCAGAGCTGCATCAGCTTCTGCTGGTTGAATGCTTCTGCACCTCCATGGATGCCAATGAGCACCTAATGAAATCAATACAGCAATGTGATGGAGATCTGATCACTGCAGAAAGAGAACCAACACACTACAAGGGGTAATCACTATGTTTTTGTCAAAGAAGTATTTTACATTTAGCAAACATGACACAAATTTAAATAAGAAAATTTAAAGAGTAACTATGTAATATTAATATTACTCTTTGTATGTTGGTAGCGTAGCAGGGAGACTTTCAAGTGAAGCAGAAGTTCTGAATATTGAAAAATAACACGAATTTGAAGAGGTCCCTGGCCTTAGTCCTTTTATCCAGAATTTCTGATTTCTGATTTCAAGTAGAAAAAATATCTACCCTCTTTATCTTTCCCATCTCTGATGCCAGCTCTCAGCTGTTCGTAGTAAACTGTTTTATTCCCTGTCTAATGAAAAGAAAATATTTTCAACTCCCATCACCTCCCCCCCGCCTCCACACACACACCACCCCCTCCCCTCCCCCGCCTTCCTTCTCCATCTCCACAAGCAGTAAAACTAATAACATCTTTAATCAGAGGCAATTAAGAGTGCTCGTTAGATTGCCTCCAATTAAAACGAATTAGGGCTTTAACAATATTAGATAATCCCAGCCATCCTGATGTGGGATAGATAAATCTGGCATGCTGAGATCGCGGTGCAGCTGCCTGCTTCTCTTCTGAAAATTTTCAGCTCACAGTGACACGGACTGGCTTAGTGTAGGTAATGCTAGGCAGTCTGAGAAGAGCTGATTGTCACATCCGTTTACCTGTTATCGTCCCTCATTACTTGGATGTTTTGGTGGTTATGATGTGTTGATGACTTAATTATTCCTTTAATGCACCAGATTTCATATGTTGAGAACTGAAAACCAAGTTAGTCCCGTTGATGTGCTTATGAATTTTGCAGAAGCTCTGTCTCTTACAGCACATATGTCAGTTAGGATCTGTTTTTTTCTTGCCCACATTTGTAAAGCTCTTTTCCCCCAGGATCCCCCAGCACTTTGCATACTGAAGACGATCCATTTGATCCAGTGCTGAAATGCAGAGCCCAGCTGGGTAATTAGCAACAGACATTATTCTGCACCAGGAGCTCTGCTATACAACAGATATGGTAGAAAGCTGAGAAATCACTGTAGCAGCTGAATTAAATGGATAAATATAGGGTGACTAAATTATGCAGGTTCAGAGTGAAGTTATCACCTCTGCCATTAGTTCTATTGCATCTTTAATAATCAAACAGGACCGTGGCCATATTCAAGGAATGGCTCCTCATACAGCACAGTGTACCCAGTCACCATACTAGGTGACTCTTGTCAAGAAGAAAGAACACTACCTACTAGTCCCTATATATCACTTACAACAGCAACCAGGCTTTCCATTGATGTCTCCCATTCCTATAATGACCAGGTTCTGTCAAGCTGAGCTGCTGAGATCAGGCTAAAAGACAGCAGTGCTGCATCTCTGCTTGGGTCACTGATTGAAAGAGCTTTTCTGGGTACCACCTTCTAATGGCTGAGACACAGAATCCAAAGCATCAGTCACCACAGGGAAAAGACTGTCCCCCTGTAGCATAAGATATGACCCCAGGAAAATAACAGGACAATGAAAGGCTCCCCATACAACAATAACACCCAGCAAAGGTGGACAAGGCGCACAACCCTGTCATCCCAAGATTGGATGAGCCATGGGGAAAACTACTCTGCCCACAAAAAATGCTCAAAGCCTTCTATTGTGTTTCCAGAAAATATAAAGAAAAACACTTTATCCAAAGAATCAATACAACAATACAAAAGGAACCAAGAAACAACTTACCAAAGAGGAAGAAGTATTCAAGCAAGCAAAAAAAGACAAAAGCACAGAAGAAATCCAATGTCTCAGTCAATATCCTGTGCAGAAAAAATATATTTTCCCTATACCAGAATCACATCAGGTGGAGTATTTAATGTAAACACATATGGATTTTGTATAAGATATGCTTTTATACACACATCCAATTAGAATCTGTGAAGCAGGTGTACAAAGATGTATTTCAATTACACGCACCTCATTTTAAAATTGTGTAACAACTTCTCTTTACTTTCTTCTAAGTGCTGTTTGAAGTTCATTTAATGCAATTATTTAAGGTCTTCTGCAGAATCCAAAGAATCTACCTGTATTCTGAACGGCTGACAGCATGAACAAAGTGAGTTAACTGGACTTTTCCAGGATGCAAAACAGCAAAAGAATAAAGAGTTCAATTACTCAAAACCCGTTCATCCATTTTCTAACCACTTCCTCCAATTCAGAGTTGTGGGGGAGCCAGTGCCCATCCCAGCAAACAGCCGTTGAAAGGCATTGTACACCATACGCCAGTCCATCACAGGGCACATACAGACACACAAACTCATATCAGGGCAAGTTCTCCTACTTGATATATTATTATATGATTAAGTTCTCCATAAGCCAATTAATCTACCCTATGTATGGACTGTGGGAGGGAACCAGAGCACCAAGAGGAAACCCTTGCAAACATGGGTAGAACATACAAACTCCACACAGATAGCATCCCAGGACTGGAATTGAATCCCAGGGCCCCAGCTCTGCAAAGCGGCAATGCCAATTACTGTACCACAGCACATCTTTCAATTATTTTAATATCGAATTGTTTTTTTTTCCACCTAACAAGTGAAAAGCCACAGGAGTCGAGGTGCAGTTACCTATCAAACTCTTTGAGGGCGGGATGGAAGAGAGGTACATTTGTCCAATTAATCACACCATTCAGTAAACATTTGTGGGGGATAGGACCCAGAATGTACTGTGGCCCTTAAAGCACTGAGTTTGACATTTGTGCTTCAGATAGACTCTGTAAAAGTTTGGACAGGTAAAACAGAAATGGTTAGGCTAGTAGTCTGCTGCCTGTCTGTCAATTTTATATGCAATTTAAAACGAATGTTCAGGAGAGATGACAGCAGCCAAGTTCAATTTCACCTGAGCTGCTCTAACTGCTCATAATCATTCCTGATTTCATTTCCTAAATAAATGCTATAAATACTAGACATCAGCCTTTTCTCCCTCACATTTGTCTTTTGTGTGGCCTGGGCTCTAACTGCATTCTGCTGCCAGATGCTGTTTTTAACGTTTTTACATAGATCTTCAGATCTGCTGCTCCGCTGAAGACCATTCTCCTCCCCCTACCTGCAGGAATCTTTAATTGATAGCTCCAGCCATGAGCCTGTAGACTCTTTGATTCATCTGCTTTTTCTGTTTCCTTGATCAGGCTCAATGGGATCACCAATATTTCAGGACCGGGTGTTGTATAACCAATCTGACAGTCTCCCAAAACTCTTGTGTCCCTAGTATTAACAGCCTCATTCCTAGCTCTGATATTTCTCTCCTTCCACCATTGGTCACATCAGTTCACCCATTTTGAAAGCAGGGCCAGGAGTCTGGCTTTTCAAAGCCTTTTAAATTCTGCTTCCAGAGCCTGAACTCCCTCAGGAGAGACTGAGACACATACACATACTCCTACACACCCACCTGCACAGCCAGTCATCTGACATGCCGTAAGCTCCCCATTGCCTGTCAGCGGGCTTAGCTGTGACTGGAAGAATGAATGGGCTCTCAGTGACATCACTGCAAGACTTCAAGAAGCCATGATCTGCCAAAAGCAGTCTTCACCGGCTAATTTCAGTCTTATGCCATGGGGGATCTGTTTTAGGGAACCACACTGACAGTGGAATATCCACATGTTTTCAAATTCATTCACCAGGAAACTAGGCTGCTCATTTTAAAAGCACAGGGTTTTGTATATCTGATAGCGTCTCTCATGAGGGAAAAAAAGAAAATGCAATAATAACTGCTTACACTTATATAGCACTTTTCTGGGCACTTCACTCAAAGCGCTTTACAGGTAATGGGGACTCCCCTCCACCACCACCAGTGTGCAGCTCAACATGGGTGATGTGACAGCAGCCATAGTGCACAAGTACTCTCACCACACATCAGCTATCAGTGGGGAGGAGAACAGAGTAATGAAACTAATTCATAGATGGGGATTATTAGGAGGCCATGATTGGTAAGGGTCAATAGAAGTTTGGCCAGGATGCCGGAGTTACACCCCTACTCTTTTCGAGAAACGCCCTGGTATTTTTAATGACCACAGAGTCAGGACTGCGGCTTTATGTCTCATCCGCAGGATGGTGCCTTTTTACAGTATAGTGTCCCCATCACTATACTGGGGCATTAGGACCCACATAGACCACAGGTTGAGCACCCGCTGCTGGCTCCACTAACACCTCTTCCAGCAGCAACCTTAGTTTTTCCCAGGAGGTCTCCCATCCAGGTACTGACCAGGCTCACACCTGCTGGGCTTCAGTGGGTTGCCAGTTGTGAGTTGCGAAGTGATATGGCTGCTGGCTAAGAATAAGAATAAAAATAATACAGCTACAAGTAAAGGTTTATTCCATGCTGAAAAGAGAAGAAAAGAAGCACAACATTTCAGCTTCTTCTGGTGTGCATAATACAAGCTATACAGTCATGCGCCTTTTCTCTTTTTTCATTCTCCTGCTTTCATCTCTTCTTCAGTCGTTTTTCTCTTTCATCCTTTGTCTTTCTTTTTTCTTTAAGTTATCCTTTGCACTGCCTATTTCCCTTGTCTCTGCACCCAGTTCTCAGTAGGCCTAGTGTATCTAGACAAAATGAATATAATGATAAAACTCCTACATTGCCAGTTTGCTTCCATTTCAGGAGGCTGACGGCAAGGAGATGTGAGATACTGCCTGTGATCACACCTTACTTTCCTGTAGGTAGGTGCAGCATTTTGCAAGCGAACTTTGCTTTCAGTGTCCAGCCAGCACAGCAGTTGACTGCTATTTCAGGCAATTCCCTTATGTTGGCATAGCAACAGAAGCTGTATAATAAACTCAGGTAGGGCCTTAGGCTACCAATCTGGTACAATTACTGATGCCCTTGATTGACCCCTCTAATCAAATGTACCCAGTTCTTGTGACCTGAGGGGCTGAAGAGTATTCTGCAGCAGAGCTGTCTGGCTACTTTTTTGGGATCTGTTTATCATACAGCATATGATTAATCTTGGCCTTGGGTCTGTGGTGGTGTGACTGAATCCTAGCTCTTCATTCACAGTCAAGTTCAACTGTGCAGCTATGGCTATACAGTAATTTTGCACCACTCTACCTTACCGTGATGATACACAGGTGAAGAAACTGTAGTACTGCCATGCTGTAGTTTTGATCAAGTGACTCTGTGTGTAGTCTGTAGCACTTTTTCATGCGCACATTTCTCTTCCTGTGTTCTTTCACAAGAGACACAGGTAGAATGACACTAGAGGTTTGTTGGTGTCACAAATGACATTTGCACAGTACTCTTCAGCTGAGTTTGTAGAAGTGTGCAATGGAACTATACAGTACGTTGCCTTGCAAAATTATTCAGACACTTGCACGGTTTTCACATTTTGTTGCTTTAAGGCTTGCAAGTCCTGACACTTTGAAATAGCAATTAAAATTTGGTATATCCACAACCTACTCCACACATTCAAAGCAACAAACAAAAAGAAATAATGAAATAATTAAAATGAAAGAAAGGTGAAAAAGTCATAATTGCATAAGCATTGCTCTGGCAATCCTAAATTAATTTAGATGCAAAAATTACCTTAATGGTCCACACAATTAGTTAAGTGGTTCTCATGATTTCCAAGTATAAACACCTGCTTCTGTGAGGTTCCTCGGTCTGTGTGGCTCTGTGGCTAAGGATCTGGGCCTGTGGCTGGAAGGTTGCTGGTTCAAATCCCACAGCTGGCAGAGGAATCCTACTCTGTTGGGGCCCTGAGCAAGGCCCTTAACCCCACCTGCTCCAGGGGCACTGTACAATGACCCTGCACTCTGACCCCAGGCTCTCTCTCTATCTGTGTGTCTGTCTCATGGAGAGCAAGCTGGGGTATGTGAAAAGATGAATTCCTAATGCAAGAAATTGTATAGAGCTAATAAAGTGATGTTATAAGGGTGGGTCTGAGTGATAGCTGGAGAAGTATTGTAAAGATATATCTGGCCCCTTGATGTGTGGACACACACCTACACTAAGAAGGTTCTCACCATTGCTAAAAGTAAAAAGTTTGCTGGGAAGGGAGGTGTAACGATAGGCAAGAAGAAATGGGAATTATATTTTTGGAAAGGATTTTCTCACTCTGATAGCACACATCACCACCTGTATTGTTAACAAGATTATGGGACATCTTGTGCTATTTTAATTCAGGATCAACACCCTGTCAACATTAATATCTTTCTAGAGTACAGCCATCTTAGTGTAGATTTAGAGTAATTTTCAGTGCTCTATTTATATGTGCAATAGGGCAGTTCTCCATATTCAAACTAGTGCAGTGGGAGTGTTAACATGCTGCTTGTTAAATAGGTATTTTGCAGACATTACAGTTTGTTGCTGTCAAACAAATTTATGATAACAAAGATCCATTCAGCAGCGTCTGAAGACTGAAGGGTTCTGGTTTAGACAAAAAAATTCAGAGTTCTTGAATGTGTGTCTCGTGAACAAAAGGACTTTTCACAATTTGGTCCAAAATACTGTTTGTGTTGCCAGACACACATTTTTAAACTAGTAGTCTTCTGAATAGGATGCTTGTACTGGATAAGCCCTGGACAGAAAATGGCATGGGGGAAGCAAGCAAAGAGCCTTTTCAAATAAGGCACAGTGTTTTGCTGCTAAGAGGTTAACCTGTTCATGCAGATGCTGAGTCAGTGACAAAGTACATAGTCTTTGAAGCACCTTTTCAAATATCTCAAATCTCTGGCTTTGAAACCAATCAAAGCTTCTTACTGCACCACACAAATAGCCTAGTAGGTCATACTTTTTCTAAAAAAAATGGGAATATCTTTTAGTTTTTCAATTGTCTTTAAAATGAATTTTTCTGAAGTTAGTCTGAGGAAATGCTCATGGATCTTTGCCATGCTTCATCATTTACTTTACAGTTCTTCAGGACCAAAGGTGGACTATTTTGAAATGCAACTTCAAGCTGACTTTAAACTTTTACGACTTTCCAAGGCTTAATTTGCAATGCTGGCACATTGTTTTTGGCAGAATATCAGGTTCTGAAGGAACAGTAAGTGGCAATCTAGGCTAGAGATCTAGTGAGATAGGTATAATTGGTTAATGGAGAGAAGTGATAAGAATTCTCCTTTGTTTCATCTGGTAACTGGTGAAGTGGGAGCGACATCGCTAAAGCTGAGCCCAGTCCTCTAGGATTTATCTGCTGTCAGACAAGGAAGAAAAGCAATGACTCTACAATGACACCAAAGAGATGCCACATTCTACATCTGGGATAAATTCAAATTTTGGGGAAAAAAATAACATAGTAGTCAAGAACTGTTTCAAATTTTAAAAATCAGGGGTTTTTCAGGCCAAGTTTCCCTGCTGTATTAAGAAACCAAAGTATTGTTTTTTTTTCCTCTCTTAAGAGGATCTGTCAAAAAAGATTGTGAAGCTCGATGATTCATAGCCTGGAAGTACAGTCTGAATGATCCTGAAAGGTTTCTACTGAACAGGTCCGTTGTTTGACTGTCAATGTGCACCCCTGCTGTTTGATTGAGAAAAAAAAACTGTCAAGGTGATTTTCCAAGATTTTTGTTAAAAAAACGGTTTTCTTTTTGCTCCTGGCTTTTTGAAAGCAACAGAAGAGGTTTTAAAGGTGGCAAATTTAGCCTGATTCAGAAGACAGAAAAAAAAACATTGTTTAACTGAAATAGTTTTGAAAAGAGAACTGGAATTTGGTGCTCAAAACATATTCTCTTTCTTTCCTTTATTGTTATTTCTTTCACTTCACACCAGATCTCTCATACATCCTCAAGGATACAATTTTTAA
This sequence comes from Lepisosteus platostomus, assembly GCF_059453375.1. Taxonomy (NCBI): domain Eukaryota; kingdom Metazoa; phylum Chordata; class Actinopteri; order Semionotiformes; family Lepisosteidae; genus Lepisosteus; species Lepisosteus platostomus. The sequence continues at coordinate 19,179,890 of NC_142623.1, forward strand.
CTCTGTCTTTTAAGTAAATAAAAAACACTTTACACGCTCCATGCAGTTTTGTTCAGCACAAAGCTAACAACAAACGAGATATACAGAAAAATAAGCCATAAAAATGACACAATCACATTTTGTTTATGGGGATCTGGGGAATGTAAAGGTTAACTTGGGAAAAAAGACAGGGAAATTTGTGTCTCTTGAAACTTGAGCAATACATTTCCTTCATTCTCTGGATTGGAGTATGAAGTTTTTGAGTGTTTTGATTTGGTCTGAACAATTGAGTATTCAAACATGTTCCAAAGAAGAGTCACTACAGCATCTGTGCATCTATTCACAGGGTCCTCTGCTCTGCTCAGCAATACCTCTCACTCTCTACTCCTTGAAAGGCAGAGATCACTATGAATGATAATCCACTAGCCTGAGAGCAGCAAAGTCCTTTATAGCATAGAGGCATCTTCTCAATTGACACATCCATGCTTTGAATGTCATACAGTATATTCTTGCACATATGCAATGCAAGAGAGTATGGTGCACAATTTTGGTCATCACAATTCAAAAAGTCTGTTGCTGCATTGCCAGCCATACACGAATTTTCTACTGGGACTGAGAGAGTCTTTATTCTCCCCAAGGAGCAATTTGTTCTGATGGAGAAGACTAAACAAGGATCTAAACCAAGTTAAAAAAAAGATTCAAAGTTATTGACATTGAAATCAACTCAAAGGACACAAATAAAGACTATGGTGAAACAGAACAGGAGGCAATTTCATCCATAAAGTGTTGTGGGAGTTTGAAACAAACAAACTACATAGACATTGTCAAAGCTCATACTCTGGGTTCTTTCAAGAGATTGCTTGATGAGATCCACAGATCAATTACCTACAAACAAACCTGGAGCTGGATAGGTAAAACGGTCTTTCCTAATTTGTATGCTTTCTTACACTGTTATTCAGATGGCTCAGTTAAGAACATGATGGATCCAGACTGTTTGCACACATATTGTAAAAATATACACTGTCATGACTCTCCTCCGACAGGCAAAAAAAAAGCAGAGATGAGATTTAGATTGAAGCATTGTAGAACTCATTGACAAAACTAAGAAGACTTGTTAGATCTCAGACACATATCCTATTTGACACTAATCACCTTTGAACCTACTGTACCTAGCACCTGTGGTACCAGCACAACTGGCATCACACATGAACAAAGCTCATGTCTTGGCAACTTTCAAAAAGGATAAGATACTCTAGCAGCTAAACAACCTAGATGGGCCACATGTCGTTCCTAACTCTTCTACTATTGCTGTAATTGTATTAATCTTTCCTGGATGAAAATTCTGGAATATTTCTACACTCATAAATTGAAACCATCCCTGTCATACATGGGTGAAGTTTAACTTGGTTCTCACCAACTTATAGAATGAGACTTTGATACCATAGTGGGATTGAACACTGATGGACTTACACAGTGGTAGAACATGCACACTGATGGATGTGTACAGTGGAAGATCGTGCACACTGAGAGACGTGAATATAGGTGAACATGAACACTGATGGACATGCACATTGCTGGACCTGCACACTGGCAGACCTGCACACTGATGAATGTGCACGGTGGAGACCATACACAGTGGCAGGACGTGCGCACTGATGGACTTACATAGTGGGGGACATGCACAGTGGCAGGACATGCACACTGATGGCTGTGCACAGTGGCAGGACGTGCACAATAGCAGGACGTGCACATAGGTGAACATGAACACTAACGGACATGCACAGTGGGGGACATGCACTGTTGCGACCTGCATTCTGATGGATGTGCAGACTGATGGACATGAGCACTGTTCGATGTTTCTCCACCAACAGGGTCTTAGCTTCTCCTTCAAGAAACATGGCCATCTTTGTTGCATAGCAAGACAGTAAAATCAAAAGTACACGAGCACATTTCAAGAAGCATCTATTCAAATAACCAGAGAGTTCAACACCACTTTTAGCTCAGATATGCCAAAAATGGCAGATTATACTTTGAAACACTGGAGAGGGTATTTTTTTTAACTAAAGAAAATACTTTTTTGTCACGGTGACTCTGCACTCTGCACGCCTCCCCGACCCCCCACCTCCTGATATCACCCCCCAAAAAATGAGTCAGTGATTTGAATTTCCATATGTTGTCAGGGACTTGTGCAAAGTGGATAATTGTGTGAAATAACCTGCATCGCAGCAATGGGAAGGGGTGCCTGAAAAACCTATTATGGATGCCTCTTTTCAGCACTCATCTTTTCAATCATACCGGCAGGCTCTCAGCCACTTGTGCAGTTGAAAAGACTCGCCTAGCCCATTCTCCCTGTTCCTCTCCTCTCCCCTCATCCATATTCATCTGCCAGCTTTCACCCTCACCATTGGTATCACGTTAATACGCCAATTAGCCCTACAAAAGTGTATAATGGACTGCTGCTATTTCACTGTATAAGAAAAGAAGGGAAAAATCTCCCATTTTAAAGGTGCCTAATGCTTCAATGCTGAAGTGTATCATCTACATGCTGTACGGAGTAGACCGACAAAGAAACGCTGCTATACCAACAACTGTTGGTCTTGGTTGGTAAGACAGCTGATAAAATCTGGGCAGGGCAGTTTGTATTTTTTACTGAGGCCACGCAGAGTTGAGACCTGCATTTTGGAACAGTTTCTGGGAACAAGGAGAAGACAAGAAGATTTGACTCAAGCATGGTAAATCCTGAAACATGTAAAGAGAGGCAGCCCAGCAGGCTTCCACTTCATGAAGTAATCCAGGACCACAGTTCACAAGTGGAAATTAAGAGCAAAGCCCTTGAGTCCTAAATCAGGGGAATGTGTTGCCACAAAGTGTTGTGGGTGCCTGGAGCAAACTTCACAGCATAGTTGTAGGACTCTATTGACTTTTCTCCTTCAGTCTAGATAGACAAAACCAGCAAGATGGACTCATAAGCTAATTTGCTAATTTGACAGTTGAATTACTGCCTTGTAGTCTCTTCAGATCACAGGAGCTAAGCAAGGCTGGGCCTGGTCAGTGCTGAGATGGGAGATCTCTAAGGAAAACGATCTCTATGGTGTTGGTGGTCGAGGCTACTTTTCTTTTTCAAGGCCAGAGCTTAGCTTGGGCACTACTTCTCACAAGGAATGGTAGACTGAAAACAAATAAGTGCTGGCATTGTGCTATAGGAAGTGACTTTATTTAGAGAAGAAGTTGAATCAGGGTCCTTGCTACAAGATCTTTAAAGATCCCATGGCACTGTGGAAGAAAGAAAGGGGTGGTAACCCCAATGTCTGGTCTTAAATCTACTTTGGCCTTGTTTACTCTCGTCTTCCTGGTGCTGTCAAGGGGGACTGCTGGCTCATCACCCAGGTGGTATCTATACTTCAGAGGTGGAAGAAGTGAGTTTACACCCTAGGTGAAAGTGCTTTGAGATTCTTTGGGTTGAAAACCAATATACAAAAAAGGAAATATTATTAATATGTTTTATTTGAATGTAATTATTCTCTCTGATTAATTTTTATTTAGCCTCTCACAAAGATGTTTTTCTTCTAATGATTTAATTGCTTTTTCTTTGTTCCAATGTATCAAGAATCTAGGATAGAATATATTTAGCTGTGCTCATTAGCTTCATTACTGATTCTCCTTGCCTTATTCGAAATGTCTTGTGTAATTAAGCTAGCCAGAGGTCACAGGTTCAAATCCCCTTCTGTGCTGCGTTTTGACTGCGGTCAAGATTTCCTGCCTCTTTGCTTCACATTTATTCTGTTGATCACATAGGTAATAGTGATGCTTTATTCACTGCTCCTGTCATCAAACAGACTAGGGGAAATAGCTGAGCAGTTGTCTTGCTTGAAATGGTATGACATGTTTGTGCACTAACACACAGGGCATGAGCTACACCTTGACATATGGACTGGCATTGGGAATGGACTAGTCTCTTTAACCTCTTGATCAGTGTAAAACCTCCTATACCCTAAACCTTAGACTGCACTGTTGCCACTTCAGCAATGATGATGAAATCAGGTGAAATATGCCAAAGAGGAAAGGCACATTTGCAGAGAAGGTGTGTAGGCAAGTGCATGCATATTGATTCCATTTTCCAAAATTTGGATCTGCAAATAAACACTTCATTTTCAGAAAACTGGGGCATGGTGGTTAGCCTTGCTGACTTGCAGTGCTGGGTCCCTGTGTTCAGTTCCAGCCCTGTGGCACTGTCTGCATGGAGTTTGTATGTTTTCTCTGTGTTTGCATGAATTTCCTCTGGGTGCTCTCCCACCCCACACACACAGTCCAAAGAAATACTAATACAGTAGGCTAACTGGCTTTTGGGAAAAGTGGTCCTGGTATGTGTGGAAGCCTGCTTCCAGGGTGTATCCTGCCTTGTGCCTGTTTCTTGCTAGATTAGGATAAGGTTCCCCTGCTACCCTCTACTGGATAAAACAGTTAGAAAATTGATGGAGGAATGTTCACATAATCACTAGGAGTGATTAATGCTGTTTTTTTACACGGTTAATTTTTCTTCTTTTAGAGTAATGTTTCCATAAAGACAGCCTTCAGGTACCATGCTCAATCAGAAATATGTGTGATGTGTTATTACATTTGGAATAAGCCACATATAAACATCTTGGAGTTAATTAACATGTGCATGGGGGTGAGAGGTTGCAGTGAATGGCACCGATGAAGCTACAAGCTCACAGTCACCCCAATCCTGGTGTTGGTAATTGTATGTCACCCCTTGGGTCAGGAACAGTCAACTTATGACACCAAAACACTATGTGTGGAATTTGGGGATCCACCTATGCTGCATATTTATTGGCTAACCCCCTTGGCTCCCCCCAACAAGGGTAATGTTTGGGCAGTTTAGATCATGTGATGTATTGACCTGTGTGAAAAGTGATGGGCTTGGGCAAGATGGCAGATCTTTCTTGAACGACATTACCCAGAAATCAGTAGGAGATTACCTGCTGTCATCTGACCAAATGGGGGAAGATAATTGATCAAGCAATGGTTAGAAACTTGTAGGGTATTCTTATAGTGAATCTGTGTCTGATGTCTAGGAAAAGACACTGGATCCCTTGTTATGTGCTGCACTCGAGGGAAGACAGAAGGAAGTGGACGACTGAATGACTAACTAACCATGTACAGTAGGTCTTGGTTTTGAGATTGAGTTTTTGAAGCCAGCAAGCAGCTAAGCTGCCTGTGTTTATAGAGAGGATTCAAAAGAGGTAGTGAAGGTAGGGCTCAAAGAGCAGCTTGAGTTTTGTGTGTTTGGACAGTTTAATTGCACTGTAAATAAAGAACTCTGTTCTTTTACCTTCTGGCCGTGTCTGTGTATTTGTTCCCGGAGATCCGCCTATTAAATGATACCTGCTAGCACACCGCACCCCCCATCAGAGTTACACCTGTCACAACTTCCAAATCACATTGTTCGGTACCGTGGGGTATCACAGCTGTGATGTCACACAACCCATTGAAGCGAATACGAGTTCTACCCTTCGCTTTGCCAAATGTTTTTTTTTTTTATATGCAGAGCTGTTTGAAAACAGTCAACAATAAACAGCAAAAACAAATCTGGACAATGAGAAGTTAAAAAAGATTATTTTGGTTTATAATGTAATAATAATATGTCATGTTATTTGTCATCACTGACAATATCAATTCAGCAAAGGCTTCATACACAAACTTTTTTTTATTTCAGTTTAGGAACAACTGAGATGCTCTCTCCTGTCTCAGAATTTACCTTTGGGAATCAGAAGCATGTTAGTGACTTGCCTGACAAAGTAAAATGTAGCTAAAACATATATTCTTTTGGCTGACAGTCATATAAAACAGTCGACCCTACACACTGACAGTGATACAGAACACTCAACCCTTTATACTATCAGTCATACAGAACAGTACTCTTACACACAGAAATTTATACAAAACAGTCTATCCTATATCTGGAAATTCATATAGAACAGTCACACCTACGTCTTGGCAGTCATACAGAACAGTCATACACACTGACAGTCATATAGAACTGTTAATTTCACACACTGACAGACATACAGAACAGTCTCTACACTCTGACAGTTAGAGAGAATAGGCAACTGTACACACTGACAGTCATACAGAACAGTCACCCCTATGCACCCCTATGACAGTCAGATGGACTATTCGACTTTACGCCCTGACAGTCATACATAACAATCAATCCAACACGCTGCCAATGGTGTGTAGTCTTTTCTTACAGGTTACCATAGGCCCTGTTCTGTATCTTGCATTTTTCTTTGCCTGACATACAGATTTTATTTGAGATCCTTAATGTGGTAAATTATTTGGAAAATTCTATCTAGGTATTTTCCATATTGAATCAGCTAACGCATAGTAGGTAATCTATATTTTTAACTCTGAAAAGCTTTGAAATTATCTGTTTTCTTTATATTATAGTTTTGCTTGTGTAGTCATTGAAAGATTAATCAGTACAGAAAACATACCTTGATTAAATAGAACAGACTGTCTTAATGACACATACAAGTCAACCTTACATACTGTCACATTGACACAGTGCAATCTGCCACATAGGTAACCGGATGAGACTGACTGACTTGTCAAAGTTTTGTCCTATTGATAACATTTTTCATTTTCTGACCAACTACTTCTTCTTCACCTTTGACATCCTGTGGTCAGATAATGCAGCAAATACCTACAGCAGAATAAAAAAAAACCTAAGTATAAAGGACAGAAGTCCGAAATTAGCATCAGAGGGCCCTTGACAATGATATATGAAAACGATCGTAACAAATAAAGAAGCATTTTCCATGGTCAACACTAGGTGCCCTTGAGGTCTATTTTTGTAAAAGGTCCAGCTGAGAAAAGACTGGCAGGAAGCCGGTTAAAAGGAAAAGTGTCAGGGGCGGTAATGGACACGTGCCAAAGTGAGTCAGTCAGTCAGATAGCCCCTTCTCTCCCACTGACAGGTTACAGATAGAAGCTCATCTTAAAGGACAAAACTGTAGCATTAGCCCTTATGTCATGGCTTCCAATAATGCTCTACTTTCTAGTTTAAGAACAGGATTTGTCTCATTATTTCCTCATCGCTGCTACAGCTGATTTTTTTTTAAATGACTCTCCAAAGTTTAGTTTGCCATAACAATATTAATTATAATAATTCCTTACATTATATAGTGCTTTTCTGGGCACTTCACTCAAAGAGTTTTACAGGTAATGGGGACTTCCCTCCACTACCACCAATGTGCAGCACCAGTCTGGATGATGTGACAACAGCCATAATCCTCCAGTACCCTCACCACTATCAGTGGGGAGGACATGACTGGTGAAGGCCAGGGGGAAATTTGGCCAGGACACTGGGGTAACACTCTCACTAGGTGAGTGCCCCCTGCTGGTCCCACCTACACCACAGCAGCAATCTCAGCCTTTCCAGGAGATCTCCCATCCAGGGATTGGCCAGGCTCAATCCTGCGCAGATTCACTAGTCTGTCAGTTGTTAATTGCAGGGTGATATAGCTACTGGCAACTCCAATAGGGAAGCCTGTGGTTTTGCACAATGCTGAGAAACCATTGGAGAAAGAAAAGATTATTTTGCAGGGGCACAGCCAATTTTCTCCTAAACATCACCTCTTCTTTCACATCTGGCCAGTCATTTTCTGAAGGATTGTTTTGCAACACTAACGTGCCTCCCCTCATCCACTTCCTGGCCAACATCTCTTGGGATATTTTCTTTTTTCCAAAGGACATTTTTAATTGAGTTGTTGATTATCATGACAGATAATAATGTGGGACAGAATCCCTTATCATAGCTGTAAGAAACTAGGCTTTACACTGTAACTGGTTTACTTATAATATTTTTAAACAGCTTTGGCTCTTTCATATTATTACTGATTTTTTTTCCCTTTGCAAAACACCGTGGATAAAGGCATCAGCCAATTGCATATATATATATATTTAAAATACAGAATTGGGCAGGAAAAAATTGCTTATGACCCCTCCCACACAGGTTAACACCTGTTTCATAAACCTCCCTCAGAAAAATGCTACTTGTCTATTAAGACCAGAACCACCTGGTATCTGCACAACTTCTTTCCTCCTGTAGAGCTGTCTTTTTGCTTAACCAGACCTCCTAGTTATATGTATACTGTCAAGTATTAGTCTCGTTTGTTATATGGTATACGCAGAATTTTTCTGCAGCATCAAGTACACCACAGTAAATTTCCTTTGCATGAAACGTACTTGGTGAAGAAACATGATTCTGATCCAGATTATGAATACAATTACACTCTCTGGAAGTAGGAAGTCCCATTGATTAGCATGTTGGGCATCTGCAAGCAGCTCAAGTCATAAGTGTATGAATTGTCCCCTGACCACGCCCATTCTAGCGGGATTCGGATGAGGCTGGGAGGGGGCGTGTTGGTATGTAGGACTGAACTGCTCATTCCTCTAGTTCTTCCAGTTCCCAACAGGAGGGAGATCAGAGGATTGATCCAAACGGGGAGTGTGAGAGTAGAAGACTGATTGTCAGATTATCCCTGAGCCAAACACATATTGTGTGATTGGGGGGTTGCTAATATTGTATTTTGGACACTAGACATCAGAATAACTATAATCACAACAGGGTGTGTACTAAAATGGACTAAAGTGAAGGAGATCATGATTAGTACTGCATCTTTAGTGTCCTGTTCTCTGATAGATTGCAGGCTGTGGTTCTGTTTGTTCCATTTTTTTGTCCTTTTCAGCCTGCTCTGCAGATCATATGTAATTACAGTGAATGGGGAAGCAGCGCTGAATGTGGAATGAAGCTTGACGATACATTACTATTGTTGTATCTTAATAATAGGCCTGTGTTTGATCTGAGTGCACTGCCGACCAGCTCTCAGACAGCTCACTTTGTCCTAATGGGAGAGTCTGCATCCCCCATATGGCCGAGTTTTGCTTTTGTCGCACTGACAAGTGTGGCAAAGTAAGCCCTTTTAAAGGAGCATGGGGTCGGCTGACAGGTAGCTTTGATGGCATGTCTGAATCACAGACTAGACAGTGAAATGGGTCTCTTGCAGCTGATGAACAGGGCACCTCTTAAGTACTGAGAGGTTAGATCCATTAAATTCAACCAATAAAACATTCAAAAGCACCAGACTGATTACCTTGTGGATTAAAAAATAGTGTCATTCTTGTGCCATCCTTATGCACAAAAAATGTCCAGTTTGTTATTAGAATTCCACGCGGTGTACTGCCCTAGCAGAGAAGACAGCTTAAATACGTCTCCCGAAACAAGCACGATCAAATCACCAGTTTATTTAGGCACGGCAAAGTGCAGACAACAGAACTCGGTGTGACAAGAGGTGTGACGCAGTTCTTATTGACAACACGACATGCTTCTGGCCACAAGGCGGAGCTGTTTCACAGTATGCCAATGATCCTTATCCCCCCAAATCCTAATAACACAAACTCTGACCCTACTGTGAACTTGGTGGCAGGTCCACAATAGGTTAAGTGCTTTCTTGGAGCTCCAAAAAGCATCTGGCGTGCAGGAAAGCCCGGAGTCCAAAACGTGTCATTTAACGGTCCTGTTATATCATGTTACATCTGTTCCTATGGTGCTGGTCTTTGTTGTTCTATGCAGAATGTTCTTTGCCTGCGTACCAAAAACACTTCAGCTAAAACGGCTTCTTAAATTTCATTGTGTGGAGCTGTGTGAAGGGATAGACCACACAGCTGTGACAACGGAGAATCGTGCAGGATTCTAAGCACATGGCATGAAACAAGGAAAAGCGAAAAGCACAGACCTGCTGAAATAAACACCGGTTGTTGTTGTTGTTGTTGTTGTTGTTGTTTATTACTTCACACAGCATCTGTTCAGTCATGGAGATCTGGGCAGTTAGGCTCAGCCAACAGGTTTCGGACACAGACAGGCTAGATGGATTTGGGAACACTGTTAACAAGGCTAGGTCATGTGCAGGAAATATTGCGGGAAAAATTAATCTCCAGCCTGATCTGCTCAATATGCTGTAGTTCCGCAAGCCACCCACAGCGGGACTGGGGTAGATTTAAAAGTTTATGATTTATTAAAGGTCCTGGAAATTTTCAAAGTCCATCACAGGAATCTACTGTATATCCATTAATCTATTTCTTACCGTTTATCTAATCCAGGGTCGCTCGAGACGCGGAGCCTATGCAGGCAGGCAACAGGCGTAAAGTCGGAATACATCCCGGACTGTACACTACTCGCCTACAGAGCACTGGATACATACAATTTGGAATAACTGAAATATACTGTAACAGTCGCACAAACACAGTGCGTTTAGGAGAGTGAAATTATTGATACAAATGACTGCCCATTTTCCACGGTATTTATTTAAATTGAGTCGTGGGTAACGAAATGTATATTCATGACAAACGGAAGACTGGAACGGTACTGCAAAAGATTTTCAGAGTTTCAAATGGTCTGGCTTGCTTTTTTGACAGTTCCTTTTCTGATCTAATTTTTTTCATTTAAATTATGTTTTATTATGTGTTTTTCTAACCCACCCATCAGAAAACTGTTAGAATAGCCTGGATGGCGAGCCCAACACGGACAGAAGTGCACAACTGAGAAACAGAAGTCGATTTATCAAGCGTGTTTTGGAAAAAGATATGGAAACCGGAACATTAGGAGAACACCTACTCGGATGAACAAACCAAACCCAAAATGTGACAAGTAACAGCACTAACCTCTACGCCTCCATGTCTCTTTATTTTAATTGTGGTTAAAAGTGGTTAGTAAACCCCCTTGCGGCTGAAAGTCACTCTATGAACCAATTTATTCGCTTCCCCCTATTCACAGACACGCACTCACATTCTTCCCCACTAATGTTTTAATTAGTCTTGTTTTTTTAGTTAGCTCCACTCGTTTGATGACCCCGGCTGTTAAAGTGATAAAATCAAAAGTTAATTAACAACCAAAAGCGCGTATTATTGTCACTTATAAATTCAAACAGCCATCACTAAAACGCAAGTGATAATTTATGTGATAAAGAAAAGAACAGGGAATTAGCGTTACAGGTGTTTTTTTCCCGACATTTGAAACCTTCGCCCCACGTTTGGGTTGGATCAATTCTTCAGTGGCAGTGGGAGTAGTGAGACAGTATGGGAATATAAGGTGGAGTCGGACACATACTGTACGCGGCAGTGGTGATGGTTTGCAGACCCGCTTCTAAAACGTGCGTCACCAGTCAAGCTACAACAGATTGTGTTGTTTCGCACGTACACTATATTTTGTATAATTTTCTAAAAATGAATTCCGCGAATGATTGATTTTTATTATTATTCTGGACTATGTACACACACTGCTCGTCTGCCTGCAGGGTTCTCCGGATTGGGTGAATTTTCAGTTCACTCTTTTATGATTTTAACCCTTCATTAACTTGCGGCAAGATCGTCTTGAGTCGTGGGTAACGAATTTTAAAGGCACCCTTACAAAGGTTTGCAACTGTAAATTGTACTGTACGTGTAAGATTTCCCCCTTTATTTTATCGTGCTTATGATAATGTTCTGATACCACTGCTATTTTCCATATAATTTTTCAGTACCTCTATCTCACCATTATTTTACCATTAAATCACCATTAAGTTTGTATTCGAGTCGAAGACAAAAGTTTTGGTATTCTTGGAGCCTGGTGTGTATGAGCTGCCGTCTTTCTGTTCTGGTTTGGTAAACACATGTACAAGTACCTGTCTTGTACGACTTTACAACTGGTATCCCAAACCCAGACACAAACCAGTTACCAGCCCTGTTTTTCATACTGCTGATGATATTTAAAATTAAAAGTAAAAAATATATATAACAGATATAGTCTTATAATGCTCTTTTTTCTGGAGTCAGAAAACTACAAATGCCCTGCTTTTGAGAGAAGAGTCTTTATATATCAATTTGGTCTTCTTAGATATTTTGCAGAAATCAGAATACTTTTCGTCAGTTGTTGAATTTTTCTCATTACTTGCCAAGAGCTTACAGATGCCTCTTCTGCGACTTCAGTTTAATCTGCGTAACATTTTGCCATTTCATTTAAGAGCTTATCATCGATATTATGTGTAAATTGCAGTGTTACTTGCCACAGCTATGAAACATTGCCATTATTTAACAAATGGTGTGCAATATTGTGTCCACAGAAGTAGTGTTAATGTGCATAAAAAGATTTTTTTTTCACTTTACTCTTCATGCCTGTGTTTCATGAATTGCAACAGTTATTATATTTTTGAGTTATTGTTCAGACTTACATGACACTATTCTAGTTCCCAACTTGTTTTGTTTTACTGTTACAGAAAACAAATAATTTTATGAGAGTATCAGGGTGGTGCAATGGTTAGCATTACCTCCTTGAAGCACTGGGGCCCTGGGTTCAATTCCTGACCTGAGGTGCTATCTGTGTGGAGTTTGTATGTTCTCCCTGTTACTGTGAAGGGTTTCCTCCCCAAGTCCAAAATCATACTGGTAAACTAATTGACCCTGGTGTGAGCCTGAGACCCAGAACTAAAGAAAGAATAAAGTTGTTAGAAGATATATGGATGAAAAGATTTTTAATAAACATGAGAACTAAAGAATGCTACCGGTGAGACATATTGGTCCAAGGATCTCTCTTGGTACCTTGTTTCCTGATACCGACTGTACCCATCTTTGTGTAAAGAAATGTCCTGAATTTTAGTTCTTTATTCACATCCGTTTTCTACTTCAGATTTTAAGACATTTATTTTGCAATGGGTCTTTAATTTGCTCATTGGATTACGTTTATCAAGCAGGAGTCAAGCACAGATCACTGTATTGCAGATAGGCAAGAAACCCTGGGTCAACTAAATCTATCCTACTTTCATTGGTGCTCAGTGAATTTGACATGACAGACTGTTTTCAGGCTTCTCAGGATCCTACATGCATGTATAGAGACCCTTATCGTCCTCTTTGTTCAAACATTAATTTCCTTTGACTTGTCTTTGCATTTCAGGTTAGGAATTAACCTTGTCTCTCTTTTTTTAACTGCTTTTAGAGAAGGAAGGTCTACATGTAATTATCACAGGTACTACCACACTCCACTGAAGATGCCTTTGAATGTCATAGCAGTCTCAGCCAGTCCAAGTCACTGCTTTCCTACTGCAGTGAACTCTTGTGGATATCCAAATCCCAGATCAAGAGTGCTGACATAATTCCGGTCAGTACAACTCTTGTCACTGACAACTTGACTGACCTCAGGATTGGTGATGCACATCTCATCCTGCTCTGAGTCTCCTTTGGATTGAAAGGTTTGGATAGAAAGGTTTGGCTGAGAGGCTGATTGCTCAGTATAAATTATTGGGGTGCACTTGAAGGTTGGGTGCACAAAAATTCTATTCTCACATAAACAAAAAAAGCTGTCACTGAGCTGTGGATGTTTTAATTTAATTATCGATCTAGATAAGTCAATGGAGCCTGAATTTTCATTTGTAATGATGGTCCAGAATGTACATTATAGAGCCGGCCCCTTACTGTAGATATCAGAGTTAATCAGAGTAATCCGAGATCACATCAGAGTAGATCCCATTGTTTAAAGGTGCAAGAGCAGCACCTTACCCATAATCCTACATTCTGGAGTCCAGAGCCCTAACCGCTGTTAGACACTTTCTGTTCCTGGGTTCCATGGTGCTTTCTCCTCCTAGATATGGTTGTTGAGACCCCTAAAGCATTTAAACATTTAAAACTTACTTTTTGTATAATGAGTAGGTAGTTTATTATGCATATTTCTCATAGTTGTCACCTAATTTCAGGGGTATTAGTGCTTAACATTCCAAGCAACAAGGTTAAGTACTTTCACAAGTCTTGTAACCCTCCACAGCCTTTGTCACTGTTCTGTGTTGTAGCAAGTGTGCCCGTGTAAAACTAAAATATTGTTCTGTGGTAAATGAGCACACAAGGAAAACATTGCTGAGCAATGACATTCAAGATAGAACTTCAGAATCATGTAGCAAGTACATTTGTCCTGATATAGAAAAAAGTTTAGATTTTTTTTCCTTGTGACCATCTTCATTTTGCCTTTTCCAAAAGTTAGAATTGCCAAGTCATTAAGTATAATATACTCTGCCACCACAATGACCAGTATTTGGAATACCTTATTGTGTGTTTTTCACCTCTTGACTCAAGGTTCTGAGCCCCACAACCACACCTGCCTTTGAGCAGTTCATGTTTTACCATGTCACAGGACGCCTCACCCCATACAGGCACTTCAGCACTGATTTGGAAGAGAGGCGTGTCAGGTCTATGAGCACCTGGCATGCCAATGGGCAAACTGTGTTGTTTAAAACCCGAGAGAACCCTGGCCAATTAATCCGACCCTGCTCGCAGCCGCACTCAGCCAGTTGTGTCCCACTGCCCGGTGAATCCCAGTCACACTCAGCAAGCGACATGACCGAGACTCATACCTGTGATGTCTAGATCACTTGATTTTAACATGACCCAGACTTGTACCTGTTATGGAACAAGTAAAGGTTTATTCCCTGCTGAATAAAGGCAATGTTTATTCTATGCTTTTCTTCTCTTTTCAGCATGGAATAAACCTTTATTTGTTCCTTTGCAGGCTACGCATGCTGACGCAGTTACCTACTTGATCTGCTTCTACCTGTTATGTCTAGATCAGTGTGACTTTGGCACAACCCTTCTCATACATGTGATATCTAGATTGCTGTGACTTTGACACGACCCAAAATGGTACAGTACCTGTGATGTCTAGATCATTGTGACTTTGACATGTCCATGAAATGACCCAGACAGGTACCTATGATGTCTACATCACTGTGACTTTGGCATGAGCCAGACTCATGCCTGTGATATCTACTGTATTTCATTGTGACTTTGACATGACCCAGAATGGTACCTGCAATGTCTACATCATTGTATTTGACATGACGCAGACTCGTACCTGTGCTGTCTAGATCACTGTGACTTTGAAGAAACCCAGACTCGGACCTTTCAGGATCTTAAAATCTTGTATGAACATCGTCTTTTGTTCTATGTTCATTCCATTAACTGGTCTGCACAGATGCTTTAAGTTTGGTACTGATAACATAAGTGCATGCTCCTGTGATAGTAGGCACACACTCTGTTCATTAACCTTATTGTTCATGGTAATAATGAGACTGTGGCCCTGAAGCAGATTGCGATTTCCTGGTTTTAGTTGTATCTTCTTTCTCTCCTCCTTTGTGGTTTTTGGGATAGACTGTGTTATCAATCTAGATTTGTGGGTGTTTGTGATGGTCTACTGTTACAGTATATTTCACTTTTTCCCATGCTAGTATTCTGTAGTTTGCTTTACCATGGTATCATATGATTTCATCATAGTTTTTTCTATCTTGTCATGCTTGACCACATTCCTGCTCCACTTTCATAAATCTTTAATCTATTTTTAGAATGGCATACCACGATAATTTTCATAGGCGGTCCCTGTACCCATGCTGCTCTCTGTATAACAAAATGCTTGTTTTATTTAGGAGAATGTGTCCACCAAAAGTAGAAACCCCCCACAACATCTGTTAACATATACAAAAGCTCCTGTTTCACTTAAACTCCTTCTGGTTGCACAGAGCTATCATCATGTCTGTTTTTCCAATTAATTTGTTTTCTCTGCTGTGACTTCATCATCTTGCTGTTTGCTTAAAATAATCCAGCACAAGGTCTTAGTGTATGTAAAAAATTGAAAGTACAATTATCTTTTGGGGCTTTGTGATCAGGAATCTGAAAAACAAACCAAACAGTTCAGTCAAAGGAACCGATTATGATGTGGCTCAGGTTTAAGATAAATGATGTTCCCAACTGGAGTGTAATCTGGACAGGTCTCAGGAGCTGAGCACAGCAGGTTACGGCCAGTCAGTACATTAATGGGGAACCTCTAAGATTGCTGCAGTGGTTGAAGGGATATCAGCAGGCTGGTGAGAAGCTATTTACTCAGGACCTTAAAATAAAAAGATAGAAACCTTCCCAGAACATTAAAACCCAGTCTGCTTGGACACATTCTTAAATCAAGGTTGATTTCACTCTGTGAAGACTTAAAAGGTCACATTTTTGCTTCTTGCGGTTTGCAAATTGTAAAGAAAGAAACTCAAAAAACATTGCTGTTCTTCAATCTTCATTTGAACATGAACCTGACTGACACCTAGTTCCTCATATTGACTGTACATTAAATAAGCTATTTCTATCAATGCAATTAATATCGGTGACTTAATTTGTAAAGGCATAAAAGTACTAATTTGTCCAATATCATCATTTTGCTAGAAACAAGCTATTTAAATTCAGTGAATGCAGTAATGTTTGCTTGGACCCTGCATTTCTCTTCGATTGAGCTGGTAGAATGACCTATTACTTTGTATATGTTATTATAGTTCCCTTACAGCAGATGTAGGATACAGTATAAATACATTGGTGACCTCTGTGAAAATTGGATTTCCTCACTTATTGGTCAGCAGGTCACTTGATGGGAAGCCTTATTATCATGTACTGGGTCATTGTGCAGCATCACAAACAAACTGACCAAACAGTAACCTTTAAAACACAACTGCATAATTAGCACAAATCAGATGATCAAGTGTTCATACAAGCCTGTTCTGCTCTGATTTGGTTGGTTTCCATGAGTGTTATTCTGCAGGCTCTGCACTGATTCTAACTGACACAAGATATTTCTATTGTCACACAACTGCTCAGAGCAAAGAGTTAGTGATCAAGCACATACAAATGATAGCCATGTTCTGGCCCAGATGTGACTGGACAACATACAGTACTGTAGATGTCTCAGCTCTGAGATTTATTCTTCTAATACTAATGAGGATCATCATACACTCGTACTTGTTAGGTACAGTAGCAGCTCTCCTCCTGATGCAGCTTTTCGATTTCACTTTAGCCTCTTAAGAATAACGATCTCCGATATCTTTAATTATTGTTAGAAGAATAATAGTATACCGTGAATGTACGTTTCTATTGTATTCAGCATGAAACAAGATGGGCTTAGTTTGTCACATTTCTTATATTTAATAAGACAGTCGCAAAAAGGTTGGGTTAATTCCTCCATGACCTGTGTTTTACAGTCCCTTTATTGGAATTGCAGCCTCCAGGAAGGACGAGGAAAAGACTTGTGGGGTGTGAGGTTTGCTCTTCCGCCTTTCATAATTTGAGGGTGTCGACGCAGGGACGTCTGGCAGAAGACGGTAACCATTAATATTAATAAGTGTGACGCTGTAGCTGCGTCGTTAAGTAAGACAGTTCACTTCGATATCTTCGGATACTGTATCTAAAGTCGCACAATTGTGTTGAGAAGTAAAACTACTGTATTGGAAACAAGCGAATTAATTCTAGACATGAATGAGGTCTATGTTTCCGAAAGCAAGGCACGTTGCATGCATTAGGTTGTCTTCCCCTGCCTTTGCTTGCACCGACCGACTGTCTGCGTCTGCCTGTATCTCTATCCATCTTGGCAGCGAGTGTTTCTCTCTCCGGGGACGTTTGCAGTACATTAAAACACTCGGAGTCGATGGGTTTGTGTGTTTTATTTTGTTTAAAAAAACGCCGTGGTCGGTGACTATTTTTTTTCCCCCCAATTACTGAACTACGATTGTTTCAAGACGTTCAATCACCCGCCAGGTTAGTGGATAAGGTTGAAACGACCTTTCATCTGACCACGCGTTAGGTCCACACGGCGTCATCAGTTCTAAAGAGCCAAACGGATGATAAGGATTAGGAAGGGATGAAATTCCATTCCGCGTTTTGGCAGGAACAGCGGTCTCTCGTTTGTGCTGGTGAGAGAGGGAGCGGGCTGGGGAGGGGAGTGCTAGAAAGAGCAGGTTCAGTTTGCTATCATCAGAACTCAGCGCAGGGGACCCAGCGCCGCCGCGTCTTCTGCGCTCGCCTTATATATACACAGCCTAGGGAGAGGGTGAAAAAACCGCCTAGCTCTGTGATTTGGATGGCTATCGGGGGCACGACTAGGCGACAACCCCCCTCCCTTCTCTTTAATGACCTCACCGTTGCACCTGGAGAAACGCAGGTTTCTTCCCGATAAAATTACGGATTTAAATCAGCGAGATTTCAGGATTTTCGCCACCTCCGTATCCCCATTTTTTTCTGTTCAGCAACCGCGCTTCTAAAAGAAGATGCTAGCTTTGGTAGGCACCTGCCTATGGGGACTGTACGACTGTACTGGATTCTAATTATCCTAACGTCTACCTGAAATAGTCTCTCCCGTTCCAGATTTTTCCTATTTTTATATACCTGCGCGGACAGAAACGCCTAAAGATATGTTTATGTCGAGCCACAAAAAGACGCGAATATACATTTCATAAAAGACAGCCGCAGGACATATTTGATGTTTCTTTATCATTATTACAATGGGGGTACTGTGACCGCAAAATAAGAAAAATAAAAACTGCATTGTGTCATTCTTGCACACACACACCAGATTTGTAAAAAAATGCATGCCTATACCTTTGCCGAAGACCGCTTCAACACGAGCGATATATTTTTTTAAAAAGCACGTTTCCTTTTTTAACCATGGATTTTAATTTGCCTTTTTAATTATTTTTAACTGTTACTGGGAGTGTTTTTATTTCTCATTAAAACCGCAAAGAGAAGGAGAAAACGGGTCTTCTGACAAAATAGTCTTTCAGAAATCGGGGACATGGACCGGAATACTCACCTACAGAATTTCTCCTGAGAAAGCCCGGTATTTGCATAACATATCTAACGCGCTTGTATTTTTGTAGACATTTACAATTAACGAGTATTCTCAAAAACTCTGTTCGGGTTGGCCTTATATTTTATATTCTTGACACCAAGTCTGTTTTGTTTATATATTTTCTACCTTTCGAAGGATGGAAACATTCAGTATTTTATCAAATCCACTGTCATTAGCATCACATTGAATTGACTGCGGACCAGAATTTTTTTAAATGATTTTTACTGTTTTTGACCTGAAAGATAAACATAACGAAATCACCAACTGCCCTGAAAGAAAGGGTTGGAATTGTGGTCGTTTTGCCACAATTCGCCTTTTATGTGGGGGGTTGCCTTCGGTTTTTTTTTCGGGAGATTTTTTTTTTGCACACACGCTCGGGCTGCCTGGAAGAGATCTACTTATTAATTTTTAATCTTTATGCAACCGCAAGACGAAGGGACAGAGGAAGAAAAACACAGCGGATAACGAGGGGGGAAAGGGGGAAGCGTGGAAGGAGAAAATGAACGCGGAACACTGAGAACGGAGGACGGAGATTGGAGGAAACAGGTAGGACATGAATCGGGGTTTGTGAAGGCGATTTGAGGCTCCAGATGCAGAACTGG
The DNA here is from genome assembly GCF_059453375.1 of Lepisosteus platostomus. NCBI lineage: Eukaryota > Metazoa > Chordata > Actinopteri > Semionotiformes > Lepisosteidae > Lepisosteus > Lepisosteus platostomus. Next base: position 19,199,201 of record NC_142623.1, read on the forward strand.
ACCGCAGTCAGAACGTGGGGTCTGTCTAGCATTTGACGAGCGAGCTGCAAGAATGCATGTAGCCCTGTTAATAGACCATCCTTCTACAGCGCAACTGTTAATAGTGTACATGTGGAAATGGTAGGTTAAATAAGTCGGGTACAGTATTTGCAAGCATGCGATATTTCGAGGTCTAGCTTTCTATATATACAGTATATACACACGGATATACACCAAAGGAACTTGCGTTATGTATGGTAACTGATACGGAGCGTGAGCATTTTATTAAACAGAATTTCTAGTAGTATGCCTGTCCATCTTTAATGTCTGGCAATTTATCTTCCGTCCATATTTGAAAGCGACACTCTCCGGTGCAGCTGTTGAGTGAGGAGAGATATTTAGTTTTTTTGTCGGGTTTGTTGCTGACAGAATTGTCTTTTCGGTTTCAGGCTGGGTTATTTTATGACATTTCTCCCTTTTGCTCATACAGTCTCAACGGCAACTGTTCAGAGGGAGCTGATTAAAAATGAGTGAACGGTTAACATATTAGAAAACAACGATTTAAGAAAACGCGATTGATTACGCGGATACTGAGGGTTTAACAGCTTATTTAGAGTGGCCGGGCTGTGGCAGTGTGGATACGGTGCCCTGTAATCAGAAACCAATTGCGCCATTGATCGTGGGGAGATGTGTATACGGATGACAAGTGACAAGCGGGGAGCCAGGTTTTATAAATGAGCGGGTAATGGACTCTCATAATAAGCTTCTCGGACGAATGGCTGGCCTACAAGCTGTAGTAGCGCGGTAGTGTATCCGCCCCTTCAGAAACGCATTTGAGGGGAGTGATGGAGGGAGGAGAGGAAACTCAGTGCCGATAGCCCCCTGTCTCCCCCCCCCCTCCTCTATCCTTCTCTGTGTCTCTCCAGACCCGCCTTTACTGAACAACACCTTTATCGGGAGGTGGTTTAATATAAATGTTGTACAAGCGAAGACGCATAAGCCCATGTGAAGCTCAAATTTCTATTGGTACTCGCTGAAGTCCCCTGATAAAACACCAATATGCCATTTTTACCCTTTAAAAGATACGATAAGGACCAAGGTTGATTTTTCTTCTCTCTGTAGCTTATATATATCTACTTTAAAGGATGGTGCATACAGTAGATTACAGTTGTCACTGTTTTGAGTATGTCCCTTGTAGAATAAAAAATGCTATTCTTTTTTAATGTTTCTGAGATTCAGAACTGAAATAGGTCATGCCAATAATACATGAAAGTAGATGAGCCAACGCACATATCAATTACACGGCTAAGACGCAGATAGTGGATCGGATTGTGGGGAAAAAAATGTGGACCCCAAAAAGCTGCCTTTTTGGTAAAGCTCGTAAATATCACACTTTTAATTCATGTCATGCGAGATGTTTTGTAAAGGATGCGCAATGCTGACTACCATCATTGATATCAATATGTATTAGAATAATTATGCTTCCATAATGTTCGAGCATATAATTACTGCTGTTAAAACAACAGAAATAGATTACTGTAAAGATGCAAGCTTTTGGAAAATGAAGGTTCAATTTTTAAATTGTTTCTGTAGTCAGTCGTTCAGTATCGCGTAAAAAGAATCCCTGTCGATACAGAGTTGAATTCATTTTCTTCATCTCGTTACGTGTTGTTCTAATAACGTTTCAGTGAAAGTTAACGTCTGGCTTTTAATCCTTTCTGTTCTACTGATAGTGTAAGCCAGGCAAATTCCGCCCCATTTTAAAATAACTGTGTATCTACTGAAAGAAGACGAAATAAAAAAAATAAACCCAAGCAGTGCATTCAAATTCTAACCCCGGTTTTGTAGAAATGGAGCCTCCAATTAGGCTGCCCGAAAGAAAAGACGAAGCGGGTTTCAGAGACCTTGATCACGGTGTCGTTACGATGTGCTCTGGGTCTAACGTCATGTCGTCCAGTCGGTGAACTACAGTAGGAGTATCAGTGTGGTGCTGTTTAACTGGATACTCGGGTAAGGTCAAGCCAGCATTGAGCGTTAACGGGCTTGGCTGGTCTGATTGTCTGTCGGGTCACCTTTGATCTGTAGTGGACAACCAGCTGTCGCATCGGGATTCGAAAATTAGATGTGCTTTACCGGAGACCTTACTGTATTCTGGGAATCCAGGGACGTCTGGCAAGTGATATGTTAACTCCTCTAACTGGTTTATCGAGGCTGTATCTGTAGATGCTGTCCCTGCATTTTTCTGACTTCCAGCAGGTACCACCAGCACTTATCCAAAATGAAATGTCCAGCACTTTCTTGCAGAACTCTGCCGCTGTCTCATTTTGCTGTGTTGTGATCCTGCGCTTTGTACTGTAGTTTTGATTCACTGTATACTTGATGACTTTACATATATGGTGTAATGTTCTCTAATGACTCAAGTCCCCAAGTATTGTGATTTGCAATATGATTTATATGCTAAAATATAATATTTATGATATTAGATAGGTGTATTCTGAACTTGTTTCGGACAGAATCATCCATAAAATAAAGTGCCAGAAACGGGTAAAGCCCATTGAAAAACAGTATGATTTATTTTAGAAATTGTATGCAGCAGCAGAGACGTCTGTAAGTTGAGACCAAGTGCATAACATTTCCACTTTTCTCCATCCCATCTGTGTAAGGTTGCACAGACCAGCATGTGAGATTAGAAGGAACTATTACAAAAAGACACTTGGAAAACCTGAAATGGATACCAGCTATCCACAGGGAGTAACCCTCAAATCATCATATTCGTCGTCATTCGAAGTTGAACCTTGTCTTCATCATGATGATGAAGCACAGTTATTGGAACCAAGGTCGTCTGGCTTCAGGCAAGTGATGGTGGTTCTTTGGTTTGTAGTCATTGTTGCCGACCCTATACTGAATCAAAAAATAGTTTTCTTTGTGTTGGAGAAGCAGTTGTACATACAGTATTTAGCAGGTGGGGTGTTGCAATTAGTCTGTATTAATAAAAATAGAGAACATTGTACTGATGAGCAGCTTCTGAAAGTCACATAGATGGGGTGTGGTGCTGTTTCAAAGACTGCAGTGAAATGAAATTCTCTTCAGCCTCCCTGAGCTGGTCTTATCATGGATACAGAAAGTCCTACCAAAGGTCAAGGGAGCCAAGCTGTGGCGCAGCACACATTGTCGCCTGTTTTTTATTTTAAGTTTAGTTGGTTTCAGCTCATCACATACAGTGCATTATTTTCGCTTGCCACGGCAGATTCTGTTACTAACACTCGACACTGTAATTTAAGAAACGGTGCAACACAGCTCCATGCTCACTTGAGGACACCTGCAATTTGTTGTTCTGTTTTTTTTGGATTGTCCCTTGGGGTACATTCTAGGACATTTCAACTCTACAATGGCCACTGCGGTTTTCTTATCGCTGCGTGACAAGACAGACACGTCAGTGACTTTTTGGCGAAGTTAGTAATGTGTGAACGGAGTTTTCCTGTACCCCAGCTCAGTTCCATCCAGCCATTTTCTAACCTCTTCTTCCAATTCAGGGTTATGGGGGAGCGGAGCCTATCCCAGCAATGGACACAAGGCAGGATCCTTCAGTCTCTCTCACTCAGGCTGTGCAATTGGCTTCAGATGACCAATGGCCAAGGGCCTGAAAAAACAACAACTGTTGTTGACTTTCTAGCACCAAAAAGAGAGAAAAAAATATCATTAGTACATTTGAGTCTGCATGTATTAATGATCAAACCTGGTCCTGGGTTTCCACATAACCTGCTGATTTTTATCGCAGCCCAACTCTGTTACACAGTTCAACCCGTAACTGACCCAATAATATGACTATTTTGAGCTGATAAGACGTGGCGTTTTCAGTTCTCAAACAGGCTGGAGGTGATTTTTTAAGAACTGCATTTTCCATGTAGCCTACAGTTCTAAACTTTTGATTAGGGGAAAAAAAACAACTTGCAAGTGTTCCAGTCAGGCATTTTTTTAGTTTGATGACGGCTTCAGTTACAATATGTACTGTAGTTACTGGGCTGGAATGAAAACCAGAAAGTGGGAGGCCCTTCAGGGTCAGAATTGGGAACCCTTGTCTTGCATTACACAGGTCATTAAGCCATTAAGCAGATGCCTAACATCCAGTGAGTAAAGCTGAAGAGAGGGGAGAAATATCCTCTGATTGCTCTTGTTCTTTTCCGTGCTGGAAGATGTGATGTGGCTCTATTTCAGTCAGAGGGACTGAAGGCCCAGTAATACTCTAAGCCCTACAGTATTCGGAGAACAGGAGTAATCCACTGCTGGTTATTTGGCTGTGTGCCACTCCTGCCACTTCATGAACAGATCAGAAGATCAGATGGCAGACTAACTGAGTTTAATAACGATGGTGTTTATCTTAAGAAAGTCAGGCTGGGGATGAAATGAGCACCATGTCGGACATCGTAGCGTTTTCAGTTGCAGAGAAAGCTTTGGCAGTCATAGTTCTGGAGATCTGTGCTGCTGCTCACCTGGCCATAAGGCCGTTTATGATGCAAACATGCAAATAAATAATTAAATGAAGTTAATCCCGCAGTGGCCTGGGACTGCCTCATCCACTGAAGGCCTTGGCTCTTTCCCGGTTCTTAATCATTAGGTTTGGTTGTTTTCTTATGCCCTCCGCCTCATTAATTATGTAATAGGCGGCGATAAAGATATCGTAAAGATTTTCTGATTTTATGGAAATGGAGGGGGTGTGCCCAGTCTTTTGCTGTGGGATGAGTTTTAAAAAAAACCCTTTTCACTCCACTAATGGCATTTAGGCTATCCTGTAGGCCTGGCCAGGATGCCTTGGAAATGAAAGGACTGAGCTTTCAAGGGCTTTCCTGGGTTAAAAACATAATCATTTAAAAGGATTTGGTGTATGCAGGTCTTTCTTTCGGCTATTAATTGACTTCTGTCTGGTTTTGGAACTGGAACTAAAAAAATAAAAACACATAGCTAAAGATAAAAAATTTAGACCTACCTGTTTAAAAAAACATGAGTGACAGGGTGGTGCAGTGGTCAGTATTGCTGCCTTACAGCACTGGGGCCCTGGGTTCAATTCCGGACCTGGGGTGCTATCTGTGGGGAGTTTGTATGTTCTCCTTGAGCTTGCATGAGTTTCCTTTGGGTATTCTAGTTTCCTCCAACAGTTCAAAGCTATGCTGGTAGGATAATTGACTTTTGGGGAAATTGGCCCTGGTGTGAGTGTCTGTCAGCCTGCCCTGTGATGGACTGGTGTCCTGTCCAGGATGTACTTCCTCGTGCCTGCCTGTCAATATTGGTTTGATATGCCTTTTCCAATTTCTTAAGCATACAGGGTTGGTGCTCATAATAACACTATTGCAGTCTCAGCTGTGGATGATCTCACTGTGTGGAGGTTTAAATGAAAATCGGAAACATAATTCTTTTCAAACGTAACGTATAAACTTTTCATTTATAACAGGACAAGAAAGAAGCAGAGCTTAGAAATGAAAAAGCATCTATACTCGCATTTGATTAACAATTCAGTTTAAGACTACTTTATGCTGAGCCTTAAGAAAGTGGTCTGGCACATTTCCTTCATGTGTGTCCATTAACCACCTGCCTGTAATGACCACAATCATAATTGCAAGGATATCCCATTAGCACCATGGACTTGCCATAGAAAATGACAAAGTCGCTCTCAAACTGCATGGTAGCATGCAATATCAGAAACAGCATCCTTTTCCTTGTAGATAATGCTGCATCACACATACTGTGCATGGATATATGTGGATGTTCCCCTTCTGTATATATCCCATAGGACATACACACACATCTGCCAGCAGTCTGACGTTAGATACCAGTTGTAACTACAAAATTGTGATTTAGGGATTGGGAAAATCAAAGGGAGGTCTTAGTCCCAGTGCTTAGTAGGATGTCAGTGACGATTGATTTGTCCTGCATTCCTCACAGGCAATTAAGCTGATTTGGGAGGAGGTCGCTCCGACAGATGGTTCCAAACAAGAGAAGGCCATTCGGCACAGCTAACTAATTTGGTAATAAGTACAGTAGGCAGTTGATCCAAGGATCCCATCCAGCTGTTTCATGAAAGAAGAGAGGCTGCTGGCTTCACCATATCTTGTTCCATGCCTCCACAACCCTTTGTGTAAAGGGCTATGGGAGTATGGACCATTCTTTATCTTCCCACAATATGAAACATTGGATTGTAATTTCATCCATAAAGTACACAAGACATGTTTATTATTTTATGGTGAGGTATTAAAAATGCTATAAGTGCTGTTGTTTCCCATACTGGTTTGTCCTAGTTTTAATGCCTCTCAGTATGTTAGCAGTCTTTGCCAACTGATGAAATAGCAACATTTTACACGGCTCAGTGGCGGTTTCTGATGCACAACTGTTGAAATGTTCAGCTTGACTGCATGCATTCTAGGAAGATAATGCCAGTCTTCTCGTTTTGAGTTTGGGTTTGCTGCAGTTTGGGAGTGAGGTTATGTATTGGCATGCGTTGTATGTACTGTATAATGCATTTTTAATTCACAAAGCATTTTCCCATTAAAAGAAGTACTCTTATTCCTGGTAAGGGTTACAATAACCCATGGCCCACACAAGAAGCACAGGGCAGAAGGCAGGATAGCACAAGTCCATCATAGGATGCACACACATGGAAAATTTCAAAACTACAGTTAACCTTGCCAGCAGGAAATTTGGGAAGAAACCAGAGCACCTGGTATAAACCCATGAAAACTTGGAGGAGAACATACAAACTCCACACAGAAGATATCCATCTAGATTCACACCTAAGAGCCAAGAGCTGTGAGACTACAGAGCTAACAGACATGCGACTGTGTAAGGAAACCGGAGAAGTTAAACCCTCTCTTTAAATAAAAACCTTTTAGCTACCCCATCTTACACACAAACATCTTAGCACTTTAGTTTTTTTCCACTCCAGAACATCGGGATTTGCACATCCTGAATGGAATTGCTTTCTTGAATGTGTTAGGCACAGGGACACCTGGAATTAATTGGTGTTTTGGATAGCTGGTCTAATGGCAGTGTGTGGATTCTAGACTATTTTTTTTTTACTCTGGGCCTTCTGCTGCCTGTTGAGTTCATTAATATTTCCTGTCTTCTCATGTGGTCAATTATGGTCAATTATGGTTATTTTTTAATAAAGGGTGGCTGGATTAGCCTCTGCATATGTGGAAATTAAAATACTGTTGTGATTGTTTCGATGTGTGGGGTGTTTTAAAAAGGAAGGCAGTTGGTAATTATTGTAATTATTTTCAGTGTTGGTAATAATGTATCTGTTCGTTTTTAGCCATCCCTGGTAACAATCTCCCCATAGGCAGTTGAGATTTCCACACTTGGCAGTGCTCAGTCGTGAAGCAATCCATTAGAAAGAGGAGGGGAAGGACAGTGCTAAAACTATGATTTCCCTTGAAGGGGATTTCGTTTTGTTTTGGTCCCTGGGGTTCGAAATCAGCATTCACTTGCTTGCTTTTGTATTCTCTTTGCTTTGTTACACTCCCGCCACAGAGTTGAGCAGCGAATTCCAAGCGCGGAACAAGAAAGCTCTTGATCTTCAAAAGTGGCTTCTTCAGAACAGGAAAAAAAGCACTCTTTCTGGAACGTGAGAGAAACCTTGCAGCCCTACGAGGAAAATATTTCTCTCCTCCTGGAGTCCTTGCTCCGAGATACACCTTTGAAACGGAATGCACACATCCATCTCGAAGGAGGTTCCTGCAGCCAGATTTCCGACCCATTATTCCATTTGTGCAGATTGCTCGGTAGGGACACCGTACAAAACAAACACAATCTCATACAGAACGTCTACTGATTGCAGGGTTAGGGTTAATCACGAGATGAATACAACGAGAAAATCAAGTAAACAAATTCGTTATAAGTAGAATTTGCAATCTTTAATCTTTAAAATCAAAAGCAAATGTTAAGATGTGGCTGAGTCAGTTCTAGGTTTGTATAATTGTATTCAAATGTTAGGGATGGGTCTGAGGGTTGAAGGTTTCCTAATCAAGGATGGGACAGCTATGTATTTAGGCCAGCAGTGACATGATGTGGCCTTACTGTGGCTGGACACAGTCAGAGTAAAATGTCATATTGAGGTAGACACAGCGATTTGGTCCTTGATTTTAAGAATTGTAGCTATCTGGGCTCCTGTGCTTCACAGAGCCAGTGCATGCTTAAGAGTACTAGATTCTGTTTAATTAAAAACACATTTTTAAACCTACAACCAAAATTACTTTTTTTAACAAAAGAGCTCTTTTTGGATACTTTCTCTCATACTGTATGTTTCTGAAAATTCATGAAAACACCTACAGTAGAATACCATCGTAATGAACTGTTTTGGTTACAGCAAATGTTAATCTCATTATTACAGTAATTGGAGGGAGTTGACAAAGAAGTGCTACAATCCTCAGCACCTTGTGGTCTCAGTTGAAAGTGTGACAGTGAAACGAGTGAGTGAAGTGTGAAGAACGGAAGATGAATTTCACCAAACATCAATAGTGCCATGTGACTTCTCTGATAGGAACCGAGGAACTGAACAAACAGAAGACCCTCTGAGAAAATTTAGATTCTTAATATTAAACGTGCACGGTTTCAGCGCTCGGACAGCTTATTGAAGTGTGCACTGCTTGACAAGTTTTTAATCTTTAAACATTTAAGCTTTTACATCCAGAAAACTTTTGTCTCTGCCTTCTCAAATGGTTACCCAATGGAAAAACTAGTTTAAACATTCATACAGTTATCCTTCTGTTGCTTTGTTCTTGGGTGGAATTTTGAAGGGTTTTTAAATATACAAATGCTTTAGTTTTGAGAATTTAAATTAAGCTCAGTAGTAGTTACAAAAATTGAAATAAAACAGGGATCACATAAATCTAATATATATATATATGGTTTCTTGCCCTCTTCTTGCGGTGGGACCTCTTTTCAAGAGATCACTCCAATTAAAACTGCACAGTTTTAAACATATAAACAATGTGAAATGAATATCTCCTATTTGTAGGATCATAATCTATTAACAGACAGATTAAAGGCAGAATGTGAGGCCATTATATCCACTGCAGTTGTAATGAAAGAGCATATTCTTATGAGGGATGAGTACAAAGCTTTCTTTTTGTTCCTGGGATCTCACTCCTGGTTCTTTTCACCTTATTATATTAATGGTTCTGCTTCAGCTCTATTACTTAACTGATCCCTTAATTGAGTTAATCATAACTACTAATTGAGTTTATTGAATTGCTTTCCTATAATGGTACAGCCCTCATGTGCCTTATAAGTTTTTCAAAGGTAGCTTAGACATCTCCCCCGTCCCTCCCCCCCCCCCCATTTCAGAGTTGAAAAACAAGCCTAAAAAGTCAAAGTTACATTAAGGATTCAATTAGGCAAAAGAGTGTTGAAAACTAAATCTCAGGGACCAGAGAGATGTCCTGCCCTGCACTGGTCAGTCTCTGAAGTTCTCAAGCCCCTGTTTGAGAACCAGGGATGTGTCATATCAAGAGCATGTTAAGCCAGCGCTGTTCCTGTGAGTTAAAGTTTGCTGAGCGTGACGCAGGGCTTTTATCTGTATGATAAGACAGAGTGACAAGCTGCAGGTGGACAGCCCTTAACACCGGGATCAGCTGCCCTTTCTGGCCATGGCCCTGATGTGGTGAGACAGAGGCTCCACAAGGCACTGTAAAGCACAGTAATTCAGTCGCTCATTAATATTTTATGCAGCTGCCGCAGAGAGGGGGGCGGAGAGTTGCGATGACTCACACCTCCCCTGAGATGTGGTTGTGGAGTGAGGTCTGGAGCACTGTAGCACTGATGGAAAACACCTGATCCCTGAGAAACAACTGTGACGCACTTGGTAGGCTGGCTAGACAGGGCTGGAGGGGCAGACTAAAGAAATCTGGAATGGTTGTTCAGTCAGCTGTAGTTTTTGAACAATAATAAGAGGGCAGATCACACTACTTTCCAAGGTTTGATTGTCTACTCTGCAGTAGCACACAATCAACTTGAAGCTTGAAACTTCAATCACTGCAGCAGATGACTTTTGTTTCTTCAACTGATGACTGCAGCAGATCACTTTTGTTTGTGAAGCAGAAGGGCTGGATTGGATTTTTAAAAGTCCAAATGGTTGAGACCGGAGACAAAGAATACCGAAACCAATGCTTGAAGTTTCTGAATACCTGAAACTGACACTGGCAGCACAACCTTAGCATGATCTAAGGCTACAGCGCTGCTCAGATCAGGAAAAGTTAGAATCGGGCCACACCCCACCTTGTTCCCTGATCTGTGGTGCTGAGCAACAGATATTCGTTTCTTCCTCATGCTGACTGGCAGGCAACTGCTGATGTCTAAGAGTACCCTGCACAGGCTGTGTCAGCTTGCCCAGATGCTGCATTAAATTGAAAGGAAACCAAATAATAATAATAAATACATTATTATTATTATTCCTTACACTTATATAGCACTTTGTGGACACTCCACTCAAGGCTCTTTACAGGTAATTGGGACTCCCCTTCACCAATGTGCAGCATACACCTGGATGATCCGAAGGCAGCCATAGTGCACCAGTACACTCACCACACATCAACTATCAGGCCAATGGGTAATTTGGCCAGGATCCTGGGGTAACTTCCCTAATCTTTTCGAGAAACACCCTAGGATTTGTAATGAGCACAGAGAGTAAGGACCTTGGTTTTATGTCTCATCTGAATGACGGCACCTTTTTTACATTATAGTGTCCCTGTCACTATACTGGGCCATTAGGACCCACATAGACCGCATGGTGAGCACCCCCTACTGGCCCCATTTACACCACTACCAGCAGCAACCTCAGTTTTTCACAGGAGGTCTCCCATCTAGGTACTGACCAGGCTCACACCTGCTGAGCTTCAGTAGGCTGCCATTTGTGAGCTGCAGGGTGATATGGCTGCTGGGATGTGTGATGATGATGGCAGTGGTTGTTCCTAATGCTGTCGGCTACACCAGAAGTGATGGAACTGAGCCTGTGTCCCAGAGCTCAACCGGAGGTAATGGATGGCCTGGCAGATCAGAGTGCTGGCGGGATTGGACAGCCAGTTAAGTCAGCAGGCAGCAGAGATCACTGCTGTTTCTGAAAGTAGTTGCAGGACTGGGTGACAGGAAGCTGAAGTCATTCCTTTAAAACTGACAGTGTTCATCCAGCATTCCACCATTTTTGTTGTCCTCTCAGGCTGTAGAAAACAAGCCGATGTCATGCATCAGAACAAATATAGATCAATACTTTTCCTGCATCTCGAAGTGCAGTTGTGATCTATTTAGAACCAGCTTTTCCTGAGCAAAATGACTGACTTGTCAGGCATTTCAGCTGTAAAAGGATTCATTGACTCAGGCCTCCAACCGATCAATTCTAATATTTTTTAATTAATTGACTGACTTTGCCTGAGCTTTAGTTAAATACCCAGTATCCTTAATTATTTGTGTCCCTGAAGATCCATCAGCATGCTAAGATGCTGTGATCTGGACCCCAAGAGAACATACCTTCCTGAAAATGATATGCACTATTATAAACCATGCATTTGAGCGGCTGATGATAGAAAATCAAACAAATTGTAGACTTGAAGTGAAAGGAGAAATGTGTTGGCTTATTCTGTGAGCAGCCTGGGAGCTACAGCTTAGCTGCCCTTTCTAGAAGTTGTTTTGGAGGGTTTCTGAAACTGTCTGCCAGAAAAAGAGGTTCTCATGACTGTTCATCTCTTATGTTCAGGCTTGAGGGAGGAGCATTGTTTTCAGAGGACGTTTGAAGGCGGGTAGTGATGTGAGCAAGCTGGAGGAGGCATAAAAGAAGGTGCCATTTACAAAATGGAAATCCAGGAAATTTTCTTTAGAGCAAGAAAGTCAGTGAAGAAAGAACATCTGTCGAGCGTGTATCGTGCAGAGCTGTGAGAATCGGAAGACATGTTAGAAAGTAGTTTGATCCATTTCAGGTACCTCAGATCTGCAGGCTGGTGTATAAACCATTGCCAGATGCTGGTAATTTCAAACGTGCTGCCTGTTCTTTGACTAAATGTGCACTCACTGGCAAAAAAAAAGACTCACCTTTAACAGTTATACAGTATGGACTACCTCTGTCGGTGACAGAGCAGTGTACGGCTGATTTGAGGAGCCAGACATCCACTTCCATCACCTTCCCTGGCCTGAAGAATCCCCACACCTCCATCTTGTTGAAAATGGGTGAAATGCACAAATACCGTTCAGGCCCATACACGGCTATTTTCACAACCTCTACTGCAAGCAACACTGCAGGACACTCTTTCTGCATTGTGATAGAAGCCTTACAGCCCAGAAAAGATGTATCTGGGCAAAGGTAACCATTCACTTTTATGGGATTGAACTGCAGATGCTTCAAAGCCTTGGTCCGTACATGCCATTCCTTGTTCCTTGTTCAGCTTGCCCCCTGCTGTTTGTAAGAGGTCAGTACATTGTTTGATGTGTGTGTGTGTGGGTGGGTGGGGGGGTCCTAATATTTTGGGATACCCCCCAGTTTTTGTTCAACTTTTACAGGAGCTCACAGCTCAAAAAGATCCCAAAACAGATGGATTACAGTGCTCTGCATGGGTGCAGGATGTGTTTCCCTGCAGATCCAGGAACGTATCCTTGTAGTCAAGCAGTCCACGCTCTGTAATTCTGAGACTGTGCCACTGTGCATTGAATACCTGTGTAAGACTGGATGTGTGGCTTGCAGGAGGCTCTCTGATTGTGAATTACTTCTCCAGAGGCTGTTGAGGAGGCTGCTAGAAGCCTGTGCTTGAAGGACTGCTTGCTGTGTGCTGCAGACAGGAGATTGATGGCTGGTACAGACTGAGGTTACATCAACTGTGTAGGGAGTTCCCAGTGGGGAGAGGAAAAAAAACTGGTCAGGCACTGCAGATATGGACAAGGAAAAGTCAGCGAGATCATCCTAACCCTGCCCAGTGGGAACATAATACTGCAGCGAGGTACCATAGTCATTTTACAGAAGCTGTATTTTTGCCAGGATGCATGCTGATCCCCAGGGTTCAGTGCTGGAGCTGGGGTGCTGTATGTGTGGAGTCTGTATGTTCTTCCCATGTTCACCTAGATTTTCATAGGGTTCTCCAGTATCCACCCAGAGTCTAAAGACATACTGGAAGGTTAATTGGTTCCGGGTAAAACTGGCCCGGGTTTGAGTGTCTGTGTGTGCCCTGTAATGGACTGCTGTACAGGGTGTATCCTGCCTTGTGCCCATTGCTTGCCAGGATAGGCTCCGGCTCTCCTGTGACACAGAAGTGGAAGAATTGATTAGAAAATGTTGTACATGGATAAATTTCTGCCATTGAAGGTTTTACTTCAAGATGTCACCTTCGTGTTTTTCTATAGCGATATTCCATGCAGGTGCCATTTTGAAAGCTATGATGAATATAGTTTCAGTATTGCTGGGTCTATTTTTCAAGGTATTTTAGTTAACTGTTTAGTTAAGTGTTTATCGTAGCTCTTTGAATTTTGTTCAAATGTTGTATTTTGTTGTTGTATGTTGTAGCCATGATATAAGCTATTTGTGAAAATATACATTGAGCTACTGTACTTTTAATGCAGAATGCAGGTTTGTTTGTGACTTTTAGTGGACTAATGTAGCTTTAATGTAGTACTTTATATTTGCCCTGGGAGCATAGCAAACGGTTGGTTATATTCTGTTCTGAACATTGGACTGTCAATGCTCCTACCCTCTGTCTGGGCCTAGGGATCAGGCATTCTGTTAGGGCAGTTCCAAAAGGGCAGTTAGGATAAAGGCAAGTGTACTTAGTGCCATAGGGAACTGGATAAGACACTTGTGTAGCACTTTGACCCTGTTCTGGCATTATGTGCTAGAGGGTCTTGTACAAATTAGCCCACTAGAGAAGAGAAGTGTGTGCTTTATCTGTGCATGTCTGTTCATGCATAATCATTCAACACGAGATGATGAACACATACAGTACAGCTGAATTGGTTACCAGGAGTCAACAGCCAGGAAAACGGGAAATGGATGTTCTTTCAGACAGTTGTGCTCATTGGTAATGCTATTGGTGTGTCAGCTACAATAATGTTTATAATGTTGGACATGAAAGTATATAAATAACATTTCTGAATGTTTCGACATGTTAAAAAAAGGCTATACTTCTCAAACTTCATTGGATCTACCTGATGCTTGTATGCCTGATAGCTATTTGTCTGTAGAAGATTATACTGATTATCTATGTCATCCATAAATAGTTAAAGCTCGGTTCCCTTGGACTGAGCATTTTACAGCACTTAAGAGTATACAATGGATATATTTACATCTGAAATGCTTGTGCAAAGTTAAAAGAGAATGGCTACATTGTATTGTAAAAATATGTGATGAGATTCTGCTGTTTAACTATAAATCCAACATTCAGTTCTGGCCTTACAGTGAAGATATTTTAAAGTATGGTTTTCTTTAAAAATATTAATCCTGGCATATTCAATATGCTGGTCCTGCTGTAAAAATACCAGGGCATTAGGACTTCTGTATTTGAAATTGAACACAGTTTGTCAAATGATCAAATAAATTGAAGTGAGCTGCGAAGCATATTAGGTCATATTTCATGTGTTTATACTCTTGTCAGCTGGTGTTTTAAGCAGTCATAAATACGATGGACATTAGGATGAAGGCAATGAATCAACAGGTATTAGTGTCTTAATTACGGCACACGTACTTACTCAGCAACACATTAAAAAACGAAGCTGGAAGGAAATAGCCTTTTCATTTCACCGCTGACATGATCTGAAGATGTGAGCAGCATCTGGATTTTGGATTGGAGCATGGCCTAGCAGTAATCAACAGTAATTAATAAGTGAAGTAGATTTTTATAGGACTCGGACTGACTGTGTGGTTTCCCCAGTGAGCACAAGCTCACACAATAGTATAAAAAGCTCCACGAGTGGAGAGCTTTTGGGGTGACAAAATATGAATTGCGGGCACAGTTCACCCCAGGAAATGCAGAGTGGGTAATTTTATCGCCACCCCTTAGTAAGTTAAGTTTGGACTACAGCAAGTGCAGACTCAGGTTCCTATATGTCAACAAACCAAGACATAATTCTTAGCACCCTCAATCTCCAGCAGTGTAATTTACTAACCTGGAACTGTGACCACAGTTAACTGTCTGTTTATCAATATTTCATCTCTTCTGAGCTTACTTAACACTCATTCATCAACATGTTGTAAGACGCATTAGTAATTTGAGATGCAGGGTGCCAACTTTGCTGCATTCAACACAAGTACACATTAGCACTCAGTAATAATAATAATAATGTAATCACCACCACTTATCCAATTCAGAGTCATGGTATCCCGGAGCCTATCCCAGCACTGGGTGCAAGGCATGGTACACCCTGGATAGTATGCCAGTCCATCACAGGGCACACACAGACATATACACACACACACTCACACTGAATCTGATATTCAGAAGCCAATTCAACTCAAGTATGTCTTTGGATTGTAGGAGGAAACTGAACCACACTGAGGAAATCCATATGAACACAGAGGGAACACGCAAACTCCACGCAGATAGCACTCCAGGATTTGAAGGGCCCCAGTGCTGCAAGGCAACAATGTTAACCACTGTCCACAATAAAATAATGAATAGTAGGAATTATGTAGTTCTTATTCGAAACCCTAAAAGAACAGCATTGATTTATTCTGGTGAATGATGTGCAGATCAACCGAAATCCATTTTTCTCCTAGAGAGGATGTGTACTTGTACACGCACGTATGTAACCTGTCCATCCTGTGGTCACAGGTTTCGGTTATTTCTCATGACTTTCCTGGACATTAAAGCTGTGGACTGTGTCCTCTTGTGCTTAGAGGAATACAACTTTTAATAGTAGCGTACAAAATAATAATAATTTTTTGGCCCTGTAACTGAGGATGTAGTCTTCCCAATAACCCTAGGAATAAAATATTGGAACATTATCTTCCTCTGTAATTTGTGGAGATGGGAACTTTTGCATTGGAATATTGTGATAGAAGTATTCCAATTTGAAGTATTAGACTGCTCAAACAGAATGAGGAGTATGTAGCTGGCCATTGTGACACAGAGAAGTCTGCAAAGCTAAGGTGGAGCGTGGTATGAATTGTGCAAAGAAAAGAACATTGGTTTGAGCACAGAAAGGATGTCGGTTTGTAGGCTTGAATGTTTGGATTCTGGCAGGATACTGATCCCTTAAGGTCATCCAGCCTTTTTCTCAAGGACCCCAAGAAATCCCTGACTGTAAGCTTAAAGCGACAAAATGGGAGAACGGTGCAAGGGGCCGAATAAGTTTGGAAGGAACTGTATGTTCCAAATAACTGTTTTAGTCAAATCTTCTACTAATGGTTTCTACAATTATGACAACTTAGAGACTTCTATACTGTTGAAATTAGAAAGATTTTTTAAAAACTTGATCACAGCAATTCCATGTTAACTACACATGAGAAGCCGGTGTGAGGTGTTGTAAGTAATTAATGAATTAATTTACCCATCGCAGTTCTGGCGTTAATCTGTTTTGTGACATCTCATTCTGCCTTTTTGTGAAGTCAAATTTAACTCATTTGGTATTCTTGTTCCTGCCCATTATTCATTAGAACTCTTGCTGCTATCCTGAAAGGGTGTGCCTCCTAATACAATTCCCATTCACTACTAATTGACTCGTTGTCAGGTGTTTCTCGTCATTAACTTTTGTGCCACGAAGCGGCTTTCTGTTGCTAGAAAATTTGGGTCTGTGTTAACCCAAAGGCTTAAATTGCAGCAAAGAGAATTGAGAATTGAGACGGGGGAAAAAAGAAAACATTGAGTGAAAAGAGTAGAACAATAGAAAATGTCTGAGACTTTTGCACAGCAGTGTTCAGTGATTATGTCTGGCAATCTGCACCTTTTCAAAGTTCTTAAAAAACAGCCCCCGCAGCTCAGCTTGGGCTCGGGCGTGAGTGTTTCCCTGTGTTCCTTGCCCAGAGGTGACTGTTCATCTGGGGCAGTGCTGTGCTGATACTTAATTAGGTACCACACAGAAATGGAAGTTGTTATTTGTGTGGCCCTGTATTATCCACTCAGGGCTGTCTGGAGAGAGTTGACAGCGCACAGAGAGCAGCACTGACACAGGCTCCCCGTGCTGTTTGTTTGTAGCCTGAAGGTATCAGTGGGGAAGCAAAAGGGTTCCATAGGAAAAAAAACACACACAGCCAGGCTACAACCCAAACAAGAAAGCACCCAGCATGGATTAATTAAGGAGTGTTAATTAAGCAGGGGCCTCCTTCTCCAAGGTTGTCTCCCCACTCTCCCCTGCATTGGCGTAACGCGTCCCTCATGGCGCTAGAAGACAGCATGAGTCTGGACTGTGTGTGTGTGAGGGAGAGCTCTGCTGAAAAATACTTTCCATAAGCAATTAACTCCCGTCTCTCCCTGTTTATTTCAGAACCACACAAACATTTTGACACCGTCACACAAGATTTCATTTTGGCCCTTTGTTTGTCTTCCTCTTTTCAGGTAAACAAGGACCTGATAAAAGTTTTACCTTTTTGTGTTTTTTTAGCTGTTTATTTTCTTAAATCAAAGCCCTTCATTCCAATAAAAATGTCTTGAAGTTACCTTCATACTTCAAAATGGGCTTTATTCTAAAATATGTCACTTGAACATTAGAGGGTTTTTTATTAAGGTGACTACTGTACTTCAGATGTATCCAGGATTCAAACTTGTGTTTTTCCCTTATTATGTTTTCTTATAGCTGTAATGGTTTAAACCCTAATCTCATCTTCCAACAGAATAAACTAAGTATGGAGGATCAGGAGTCTATTTTTAATATTTTGATCATTTTCCTGCTCAACTTGAACAATCCCATACTTGTGGCTACAGATTGTGCGAGCAGCTCAGGTACTGAGCAGATCAGGTGGAGGGATGATAGTTCTCATGATTAAAAAGCTGTACGACTAATCTTTCTTCAGCTTTACACTCATGTGGATGTCCAACTGCTGACTTCTGTCCTCTCAAACATGGAGGGGCTGAGGTCTCTATCTTAAAGCCAGGGTTCCCAGCTAGAGAGCTCAGTAGCCCAATCCAAGGTAATCTATCCACACTAGGCATAGTTCCTTCAGGGAATCTTCTGCTTTAAGTCCACCCTGTCTGAGGCTCTGCATGGGCAGTGTTGCAGATCGCCTTTGATTTCCAAATTAGTTAGGCTGCTTGTTCCATGCTCCCACCACCCTTTGTGTAAAGATGTTCTTCAGGATTACAGTTTTAGAAGCACACCACTTCTTCTTGAATCCTCCAGTTCACATCACAATCAGGTCCCTACCTGGCTTTCATTCTCTGCCATTCTGTGAAAGATGCTTTTCCATATAGAATAACCAGAGTGTAATATTGGAGCAAAACAGTGGTGGTGGGGGAGGGGGAGACTGAATGAGCAGAATTTTTCCGGATCAGAAAGAGAAAGCTCAGTTAAAAAAAATATATAGCCTTAAACTCCTGACTTCACAAGTGAGCGTGAGCTGACCAGTTATCCCCCTGGCTGTGTGTGTTTTCTGATGTGGATGACATCTTACAGTGACCTCCCTTCCACTCTGTTTTGCTCCTGTCAGCCAGATCAGAGACAATCTCTGGCCAGAGGTGGGAAGATGCCAAACTATGAGTTCAAAATGAGCTGTTGTAAAAGACTGAGTCAGCCAATCCACTTCAAACCAATGCTTATTTAGTGTCTGTTGCAATGTAAGGCTTAAACAATGGCCCTGTGGTGAAACTGATGCTTTTATGTCACATTTTCCTGTTAGGTTAAGTAAATAGAATGTCTGATGAGCATGCCAAAGTAATAATTAGTCATTTTATAGACACTTTAATTCAAAGCAGCTAACAAAAGATTAATAGACATCACCAACTGCTGCTGCAGAGTTACTTGATTTATGCTTCTGAAGGCGTGCAGTAACAGACAGTGATCCAGGGGCAAATTCACATTGAGCCCAATTAGATATTCTGGGCAGTGTTTCTGTGATTGTCATTACACATCAATGAAGAGATTGGCATCTGGCTGTCTTGGTCTGGAAAAGGACAAAGGTCAGCACACTGGCATGATGAACTGGATTATGAAGGCATGATCCTGACCCACCGGACCACCCAGTATACCCCAGTCCAAAGACTTCACCAGGTGGCGCTATCCTCACTGTATCAGCACAGACCCTGGCAGAGCTGCAGTGACCATGTTACACTGGCATTTTTCTGTGCCTGATCTGATTTTTTGATTGTTTGATTGTTTTTTTGCTGGAATGGTTCCTTAGACTGGCTAATAAAAATCTAAAACAGTATTTCTGCTGGGTGGTTCTTAATGAAATAGCCAATCTGTGTTGTCTAAATGGGCTGGACGACACAGAAGAAAGGCATGAGGAACTAGGGGGGAAAAACCAAACAAAAAGCATTGCAGTGATTAAAGGAAATCAGAGACCGGCAGGGAGCAGAGCCCACAAATCGATGAGCTGCTCAGGCCGAGGGATTTAAAAATGCCTGCAGTTTACACAGATGGGATGGCATTGCCGCCCTGTCCCCCTTCTGAAATCCAATGAATTAATTTAGCGTGGCAGCTTTCTGTATTGATTAGAATCAATGTGTTTCCGGCCACTCACTGTTTGTGCAGTCAGAGCCGGCTGGTTTTCTGCACACATACTCCACCCCCTCCCCACAGCCCCCTTCCTTCAGATTTCAAGCTTCAGAATGAGTGTGTTGACACCCTCTCATCAGTTGTGCTGCAGCAGGGCTGAGTGCAGGATTATCACATATTTTCACTGTATGTCCCTCTTTTCTTGCATAAAGCAGGGGTGTCCAGACCTGGTCCTGGAAGGTAGGTTTTCTACAGTATAGCTTTTTTAAAGCAGCAACAGCTGGGAAGCTGTTTAAAAGGTCCAACTGAGCTGTTTCTTGCATTGTTAACTGCTGAGTTGGAATGAAAACCTGGAGACCGGTCTACCAGGAACAGGATTGTATAGTCCTATTATAGAAGATCTAGACATATTTGAGAGATTCTAGACAGGGGGAGGTAATCAGCTATAGTTTAGCCTGAGGTTAATCTGTGCCAGATGAATTTGTTCCTGTAACCTTGTAAAGGATCAACAGTTAGCCTTGTAGCAAAAAAATTTGCCATTTTGTTCACCATATAGACTCCACTGTGTAATCTGCTGTGGATGAACATCAATTTCCTTTTTTTATACTGAACTAGTCATGACAAGTAATGTATAAGGCAGGGACATAGAGAAGGCTGGAACCCCTTTGCTGGTACAGGAAGTTATGATGTACGGCTCTGTAATTCCTTGGCATTTGTTCAACACAGGCTACTGATGCAGCCGGTGGGCTTGAGCCAATATCCAACATTGGTAAATGCTTTTATTATTCAAAATTTTAGGCCATGAGCATGAGTTATATTTGCACATTTTGAAAAGACATATTCTTTTTCACAGGGAGTTTGTATGTCCTGCTTGTGTTTGCATGGCTTTCCTCTGGGTTGTCTGGTATCCTCCTACAGTCCAGTTGGTAGGTTAATGGGGTTCTGGGAAAACTGGTCCTGGTGTGAGCGTGTGTCTGTTTTTGTGTCTGTGCGTGCCCAGGGATACACTGGCGTCCCATTCAGAGTGCATCCTGCCTTGTGTCCATTGCTTGCTGAGATATGTTCTGGCTCCTCCTTTTCTAAAGAGATTTCACATTAGGTTTTATACTGATTCTTGTAAAATGTATTGGCAAAGGAACTGGTTCAAGCTTCAGAATGAAATAGTTAAGGGGACACAAATTCTTGGTCTCTTTAATACACCAGCAAGTGAAGTGCCAAGAACAGCTACTAAACTGGTTCAAGATGAGCTCATTTCTGTAGGTGTGTTGAAATGAAAACCTCCAGACATACTGGCCCTCCAGAAAGCCCCTGACTGAAGAGGAGATTCGTTCAGGGCAGAATATAGAACATGCTTCTTTACAGAAGAGTAAAGAGTGGTGAGGGCCTGGAACCATCTGTCAATTTAAGTCTCCAAAAGTTTTTGTCATCTGTTGCTGCCAGCATTCATAAAAGTCTCCTCTGTGCTAAAAAATCTTTCTTATTCTTGTGTGGAACTGTCCTGCAGAGGCTAGATGATTTTATTTCCTTTCAGCAGAGGTACCGTTAGAGTGAATCCAGCAGTCGGTCACCCTGCAGTGAATCCTGATTTGCCCCCACACACACACCCACTGTCCTGCCATCATTGGACTGTGCTGCTCTTTCAATCCTGTTTCAATTGAAGTGCTGGAACAGGCTGGAAAGACGCAATCACTGGGCCTGAATACCATTCATCTGAGCCCCTACCCCCACCTCGCTACCAGCCAGCGCGGCTCCAATGCCTGGAATATCGACTGGAAAGATGGATGGACGGATGATGTCTTTCACGCGATAGACAGAGGCATGATGGATGCCTTTCCCCCCGATAAGTGATTAATACAGTCGTATGGATCGCGGAGAGGGAACGGACATGCGACTGATAGATAGATAGATTGATAGATAACGGATGGGAGGATAAATAAGCAAATGATAATCTGTGGAGTGACGGACGCATAATCA
This sequence comes from Lepisosteus platostomus, assembly GCF_059453375.1. Taxonomy (NCBI): domain Eukaryota; kingdom Metazoa; phylum Chordata; class Actinopteri; order Semionotiformes; family Lepisosteidae; genus Lepisosteus; species Lepisosteus platostomus. The sequence continues at coordinate 19,220,759 of NC_142623.1, forward strand.
ACAAGAAAAACGGGAGTCTGGCGACGGAGCGGTGAGGGAGAAGTGGAGACGTCCATTTTCAAGTGCCTCACCCACAGCATCCCAGCCTTAAGCTTGGTGATGTCTTCTCATCTGAAGAAAGTGACTTTGATGGTGAGCTGTATAAATCACCAGCTCTGAAAAGAAAAAAAAAACAAGGCATGTGCAGTTATAACACTCAACATTAAGTTATTGATTCCCGATAAGTCGCTGTTGCAATCAACCTGTATAAGGTTATGTCTAAATAAGAAATATATGCATGTTGGTGAGGGCTCCTGTGAAGCCTTCTTTGGGAAGTCATCTGTAGGACTGGTGTTGAATGAGAAAGCCAGCCAGGTTTTTGAGCTGTGCTGCAGCTATTGTTTTGCTCGGGGAGAATGAGAGCCAGTGGAGACACGCCTCTGACACACACACTCCAAGACTGTTTGCACCCTGCGGTGCTTCTCTCACTGCTGTTACTATAAGATCAACAGGTCCAGCAGGTCCCAAGAGCCTCTACTTCACAGAAACCCACCCAAGTGTTGGCAGGAGACAGCTGTACACGGTCCTGTACTTCCTGGTCACAGTCCACATCTAGAGCAACAACATCTTGGCTGTAAGGCTCAATCTGCACCTGCAGTGAGGGTTTGTGCTCCTTGAGCTGATGAGGAGCCTTTCTCTCCCCTGCTTTGGCATGCTGGCAAAATTTGCAAACACTGATCAGTGCTGACCCACTCTTCCTACACGTGAATCGCTTCCCAGATTGAACACTACATAACACCGTCACGCAATTTGAGAACAGTTGGGGGATTTGTGTGAAAAAGAGTATATACAGAGTATGTACAGTATATACACTTTCTCTAGTGGTGACAACAGTACTGGTTGTATGCGACCTGCTGCATCAAAGCTTAGCTCTTCAGAGTCATTCCTCAGTAAGCTGCCTGGCTAACAGACTTGGAAGGGGTTTCAAAGGAGCCACAGCCACAGGATTTTTTGTCTTGATAAAAATTTACAGATGCGATCTCAAATTAGGAGACTTGCAATCCAAACCACTGAGACCAATCTTTAAGAGAGCAGTGGGTAAAGAAAAATGCATAAAGTACATACTATGCTGCTTTCTTAAAGTGTTTTGAGCTTCGAGGTTTAGCCCACATTAGATTTCTAACTTGCTGAACATCCTGTCGATTGTCGCCTGTGGGATTCTTTCCTGGTATTTCTGCTTATCATTATCCATGTGAAATAGCTGGGAAATGATCTTCTGAAAGTGGAGTGAATGAGTGAAGATGTTAATGCTAATCCTGGCAGAGTGCTCAGCAGATCAGGCCAGTTTTCTGAGGTACAATAAATGCATGGGTGGCGAATTGTGTCAATGTAATCTAAAAGCCTTCAGAGAAACAGATCTTTTGATTCTGGACACCACTGACTTTGCATTACATGTTAAGTAATTAAAATTAACAATAGATGAAGTGGAAGCTAGAAAGGCAATCTGACCCTTTGAGCAAAATATCCCATGAAGTGTAAACACTGTGCCTTGGATGGACTTCTAAGCTACAAAAGAGTAAACCAGAATGCAGGGAGTGAACCAGAATGAATCTGTGACCCCAACCTGCCCTGGTTTATCTGAGACCTGCTCTTCCAGTTGTAGGAATTAAGATGGTGTTAAAATCTTGCAGGGGAGTATGGGGTTGCTGTGCTGATTTCACATCAGAAGAATCCTAATGCATGTTTAGAGGCGTACATTTATGCAGTGATCTTTAAAGGTCATGCTCCATGTACAGAGTGATCTCAGCTTCTCGGAGAAGAACAGATGATAAAAATGCAGGTCAGCGCCATCGTGTCTACTCCCCGCCCCTTTTTATAACACCTCATTAGGACTGGAGAAGAGATTTCAGGTAAGATGCTCAGCTATTGATCAGTCTGCTGCCTTACTGAACATCATAGAACTGAGTTGAGAAAACTAGACCCCAAAGAGGTTATGGCTGCAAGAAAGAGTTCAACCATCCAAGTATTGACCACACACTCATTGTGTTATGAGGTCCTGGATTCCCAAAAGCAGCATAGAGTATTGACCAGTCACTGAGAGCTGATTAAGACCCAAAGTGAGTGAGGCCGGCTTGAGGCCAGAGGTCGTCAATTCAAATATTGACCACTCTTTGGCTGTGACTGACATTTAGATCAGGGTTTGAAGGCAGTGTGGCTATCTATATGCTGCTGGCTAACCCTCTGTGTTCCTTGTTTAACTGTCTGAGATAGGATGATGTTAAGTGCCATGCTGTGTAGCTCTTGATTGCTAGATCTATACTATACACTATAATTGAGTCAGTGACCATCCTTTTCTTGCTGCTGAGAGTCAATGAGATTGGATTTTGAGAGGACGGGGATTTATGACGATTCCATATCCGAGTATGGCCAAAGCAAAGAGTCGGTTTGACTTAATGAGACTTAAGGCTTCTTGTGGCCTGCCACCCTTTCTGAACTACTGACCAGGCCCTTTGCTTTGCACCTGAAAGCTAAATCAGAGAGCAGAGGAAGTAATCCTGGTGCTCTCCTTCACATTCACGCGACACACTTGACGGCTTTTGCCTTCTAAAGGTGGCATCGGCTCTTGGTATGGCATTATGGGTAGGCTGCCTTTTCTTTCTTTCTATTATATTTCTACCAATAAATTATTTTTTAGATTTATGTTAGCTCATATTATTAATTTTTTTCAATTATTTTTTTTTCTGGAACCAGGATGCTATTTGCATGGAGTTTGTATGTTCTCCTTATGTACGTGTGTGTTCCCTCTGGGTGCTCCGGTTTTCTAAGCATTTCTATTATCGTTACTATTATTATAGTAGATCATTACTAAGTCCCATTATATAGTGTTTTGATCCATTTTTGGATTTCCAAGGTGCAAGCACTTTATGTACTGTATATATAATATCCATCTGTTTGGTGTTGCTTGTATAGAAGCTCCAGTTAAAAGAAAAACCTACAACAGATCGAAAATGCTGTGCAGTGGTAGTAATGTGTGCCTGTATGTTTTTAACTTTGACATGGAAATGCAGTCCTTCTCGTGATATTTTTGTTGACACCCAAGAGGGGACAAGAATGAGGGAGACTGGTAAATCCTTCACTTTCAGGAAAAGCTAATTCTCACTGATTCTTCTGATTCTTGGAAAGACGCAAAGAGCTTCCAAAAGTTTACAGGCTAGTGAGGAGGCCATGTATACCATTATGCTTGCTTGGTGGCTTAGAAACGTATTGTTCTAAGGATTGTTAAAAGTTAGAAGGCTGCTAGGAGTAAAAAAAGTGACTCTTGCTCTCAGTATTACTTTAAGAGCAATTTCCGCTGTGCGGAAAGACATCCATCTTTCCATTGTATCTTTAAGGATTTTGAATATTTTCATCAGGTCACCTTTATCTGCTCAAGACTGAAGAGATTCAGTTCCTTTGATCTACAGTACCTGTGCAAGTGACTTTCTTTTGATATCTATAAAATTCTCCCAGTTGCTTTTCTCTAAATTCTTTTAGGGCAGTAAATCCTGTTATAGTGCAAAGGCCACGATTCTTTTAGATGGGAAGAAATCCGTGAGGTGACCTTGGCTGAACAGTTGCAGGTTTCTGTGATAAAGTTCTTTGTAACCCGCCTCATGCAAACTGCCACTGTGGCTCACTGCTAGATTGGCGTAACCCCTGTCTAAGATGGCTCCTAGTCCTGGGCACTGAGCTGATTGCTGTGATGAGGGGGTGATTATGCGGAGAGAGGTGCTGGCAATGCCCTGTCCTGATTACAAGAAGATGCTCTCAGGATAGAGAATGTGAGCAGGGCTGCCAAGCAGTGTTTGATTATTCATTCACGCTACTTCTCTTCCTCTGTGAAATAAAATGCAGACTTTCTCAAGCTCCAGTCCAGTTAGCACTGTTTATTAATGCTTGTACACTATGCCAACCTTTAAATGCTGGAGATCTGCAAACTCAACTTTAGGTAGGCAGGGGTTTCATCTGTTGTATGTATTATTGTCCATGCTGCATGTTGAGTAAAGTATTCAGTAATCTAGATTATTTTATGTATGCTGTTGTTTGTTCCAGAATCCATAATTTGACCATACTAATTGACCATAATCGGTGTGGAAAATCATAGGTGTGGTTGTCTAGTCAGTTAGCAAAGTAACAATTGAGATACAGTAGATTTCTCACAGACTACCCTCATAACTCTTGGGTCCTGGGTTTGATTCTGGACTGAGCAGTATCCCATCCCACTGGAATCTTGCAACCAATTCAATATCTGTTTATTTTCTTAAAAGTAACAGCTGTTTTTCTGCTGTCTTCGGGGGAAAAAAAACTCCTCTCTCTGAAGTACCAACAGTATTTTCACTGCAATGATCTATACATTTTAAAGATCTGCTGTCTCATTGACTAAAAACTGTGTTTTTGTTTGGGCGAAGTCAGACTCTTACAAATACAAAATAACAGCCGCTGGGCATGAAACTACAATGACTGAGGAGGGAAAAGCCCTCTTATTTGATGAAGCCTGGGTGTCCACTGTGTTGATTTACCACAAATATACCTGTAGATGGTTCAACATCTGGCAGACAGCACATTTGCCTGCTGATTAGATATGTCAGGTTGACTACTTTTTTTTCTTTGTACATCAAAATCAACTCTCTTTTTATAACAATATGATGATATTTAATGGCTTTCTAGCGAATTGCACTGGGAGTTATAAAACATTTTAGCAAGACACTAGAATTTAACGGCTTCTCTTTTTTTATATAGCAAGGAACATGAAATCCTAATGGACTGCAAGCAAATCTCCTCATGTCAGAACAGCAATACTGTTCAAGGGATGGCCAAGTTTAATTATCTACTGTTGTAATGTTTTGGGAGAAGAGGTTCTTCAGGACATCTAGCCTTAGTGTGCTAGGTGGCTGAGTGCACATGCTGATGGAAGTAAAGGGAATTTGTTAAAAGAAAAATACAAGCGTTTTAATTTTTCACATCCATCACTTCTCTGTGTACAGGCACTCCCTGAATTATATAAGATTCAATGTACTCAAATTCGACTTTATGTAAAAACCACCATATATGAATTAAAACCATTTTGATTTTCATTCATTTTTCTGGCTACAAAGACATACATTACCTTGTCATACAATACCTACCTTGCAGTCTTTGCTTGCTTGGAAAGGCTCTGGCCAGCTTTCTGTCACACGACACTTCCTTAAATAACTGGTGCAATGTACTACAAGTTTTTATTTTCATTTCTGCAGTCTATTTAGTCCATAGGTTTTTATTACAGAATACAATGCATTCTAAAGCAGCATGCACAGACCACTGTCAGCTGAAGAAACTCAATTTGATTCTGTAATGACGAAGCTAAATATTTCAGTGAATCAGAGAACAGTTATAGAAATGGGTGTAAATCTTATCAGAGCATTAAATCAATTTCATCACAGCTTTTTATTTGTGTGTAATTCTGTGCATAATGTAGTACATTTTTGAACATGCTGAAGCTCTGATATAGGTTGAAATGCACAATTTCTGCTATTGATTATTTTCTTCTCAAAATGGAGAAAATAATCAAACCGCTGTTTGATGTTGAAGTCTGGAGATTAAACTGGATGGATTTAGCTAAAATGCACTAGATTTGATGATGAAGAAAACTCCTACTTTAATTACAGAATTCCCAGCCAAAGCTATTTTACACAGTAGCTTTGGACTGCATTATTGTCATGACCTATACTGCTGAGAATGCACATACATAATCTAAATCACTGATTCGTAGACCTTCGGGGCTGTATGATGATTTTATGCAACCAGGCAGGTACACAATAAATGTGTACCTACAATCATTCTCCAAAAGAATAAAAACATAAAAATGCACTCCGAAACACTGGTGTTGTTTTCATTACTGCAAAATGTAATGAAGGGAAATGTTTCCCAAGTTTGTAAATCAATGGTTTACGTCAAAATAAACAATCCCAGTCACATTTGCCTGCAGTTACCAGATGTTTGCATTGTGAGTGTGAAAGCTTTTATTTTATCAGTCGGTTATTGTTTCTACCGTTTTAAGAGACTTTTTTTAATGGTTTCCATCGTCCCGTCTCTCTCCATCTGTCTCTTTAGTAATAAACTAACTGAAAATGCATGCTGATTTGAGGGAGGGGTTGTGGTGGGAGGGGACACAAATTAGTGCTGCACAGCATTCTGCAGGCTGCAGCCCCGCTGGTATTCCAGTGCACTGATCCAAGTCTGTGCCATGTTCACAATCTTCCCCTTCCTAACTTCCTCACATTTGGCCCCGTGGAGACTCTTTCTAGTTGGATTGGATCCCACACAGACAGGATGTGATTTTAATGAATGAAGTAACAGCAAATATCACACAATCTGCCCTCTAAAATCCTCTCTTGGTCTACCGCCTCTGTGTCCATTCTGGCCTGATACAATGCCACTTGGTCACACTCTGCCCCCCCCACCCCGTTCTCCCCACCATCAACTCTAACCCACCCCTTTTGCCCTGCCAGCACTTCCATTATTTATGATGTATAATATTACCCCATCGATTTCTCCAAAGTAACAATTGAGATAGATTTCTCACAGTCACAATAATGCGCGGGCTGATAGAGTTTTTAAATGGGATTATGCTTAAATGGAATTTAATTTAGAAATGGTGTCTCCGACTGACTGTCTGCCTCCTCGCCGCTCTGACAGGGCTGAGTCTCTCAGTGCCGCGGCTCTGCCCTCCTGCTGGGTTAACTCCATGTGGCTCTACCGTCTGGCCCCAGTCTGCTTAAGAAAATTAGGCTTTGTTTTTGGTACTGAGTAGTTAATCGATCCAAGGATCTCATCCTGCGGTTTCTTAAAAGAAACCATGTTATCATATTCGACGACATAACTGGGCAGCTTGTTCCACTCTCCCACCCTTTGTGTAAAGAAGTGTGCCAACTGGAGGATCTCATCCTGCCATTTCTTTGTATTAACTCTAGTGGTCAAGCAGAACATAAACTTAAGAAATATTTTTAAATGCTTTACAGTAACACCACATCTGCCACCAGTACTAAAAGCATGGAACAGCCAGTGCCTTGTGTTGGTGTATATACAATACAAGAGCATGCGACAGGTGAAAACTATTTTTGTCAGTTATTGAAACACCTGGGCCAATGGGGTTTTATTATTCATCTATATGCAAGTAACATCAGTGTGGGGTAGTGGTTAGAGCTCTGCACTTCCAATTGGAAGGTTGTTGGTTCAGATCCCAGCTATTGTATGAGTTAAAGTATTTCATTCGGACTGTGCCAGTAAAATACCCAACCAAATAAATAAATTCGAATGTAAATCACCCTCTTTAAGTGTTAGCTAAATAGTAGTATATGTACAGTATATATAAAACACCAACTAAAAACTAAACAGCAATAAATATTGCAAATCTATGCCTGTACAGAAGGCAGAAATCAAAGCTAGGTGCTTTAGCAGCACTAAACTCAAATAAAAATATATTACCATCATTGTTAAATTAAAAAAGGAGCAAAAATCAATATTTATGGATCTGTGTTTACAGCGTTCATGCAGCCAAGCTGTCCTTTTGGGCCGAGATCAAAGAACTGCGTTTTATTTTAGTTTTTCACACAATTTCATAAATGCAATCGATATATAAATATATATGCAAATAAAAGAACATGGGCGCTCGAATGGATCCCGTCCAGAATTTGAGTCGCCAGATGCAGGAGCTACGATAAGCCTCTTTAGTATGAAACAAACACAGAACTGGACCGGGTTCAGATTCTCCAAGCTGTAGTCATGAGCTTGGCCTATTAATTATTGTAATTATTAATTGATGCGTTCTGCGAAGGGACGCCAGCTGGCGGGAGCTGTCGCGACTGAGAGAGGGGTCGGGGACCTTTTTTGGGAGGGGGATTGCGGATTACCCAGCGATCGTCTGGACGCAGGTGGAGGAAAATTTAGATAGAGCGGGTTGTGGGGTTAGAGAGGCGGCAAGCGTTTTTCCAAAAGCATCGCAGCTGCCAATCCATATGCAAAGCAGGCAGCTTGTAGCCGCGAGATCCAGGGAAAACAGAAGCTTTGCCACAGTACCTGAACTTTCCTCCCACAGTTGGCGTTTGCATGCCCCAAAGCTCGGGCCCGGGCGCTCTGCTTTGCATGAGAAATGTCACCCCCCTCCGCCTATCTCTCGCCGGAGGTTGAACAAACAGCTGGCCGCAGCTAAGGTAAACTCCAACCACGGCTGCACTGCTTTTGTTGTCCGACTGCTTCTGATTTATCGTGGTTGGCAGCTACCACAACAACGTCTTGGCGTCTAGCTCTCTCAATCCCCCCTCCGCCGCCACTCGTGGGCCACGGTTGGACAGTTATGTTCCTTGAGACCCTCGCAAACCTGCTCGCCGAAAAAGAAAAACGCTGCTCAAGGATACGCTGAAAAGGAAGTTCGCTGTCTGAACAGTTTTCTTCTTCCAACGGGAAAATTCCTTTCCGCCTAACTGCGAACCAGCTGGTTGTTAATGTCTCCAAGCCATGCTTTTCAAAACACAACCTCAAAGCGTACGGAAAAGAAAAGTCGACATAAAACTAATTTATCTAGTAAAACGTAATGCTATTTGCAGTCCATTCCATAATGGGGAATCATTATTTTTAGCAATAAAAGTTTCTTTTACCTAAAGTCTGACAGTCAATTGTAAGTTTATTGGTATGCATGACGTATTTTTAAACTTCTTTTGTAAAAACAAAACTTTTCTACTAATGCGCACCGTTTGTAATAATTTGAATGTGAATTATGGACACAAACTACCACTTTTTCAGTACTATAAAGAACATTATTTTAGTAGCTGCAGGAAATAGTCTGGTTCCTGGTGGCAGTTTCCTACTCCTACCACTGTTTTCTAGCTTATATAGTTTTGTTGTTTACGAAGAATTAAGAAGGCACTTGATTCAAGAACATATTTTCAAGTTCTTGAGTAATGAGTATTTTCAAGTAAACAATACAGGGCAACAATGATAGATTAAAGGGGAATTAATTTAGGGCTGATTTCAGGTACGGAAGCATCTGTCTCTGATGTCAATCTCAGTGCAACAAGATTCTCTTATTCCGCAGGTCTGAATTTTGATTTTAAGTAGGGTGGGCAGCACAGTGCAGCACTGGGGGCCTGGGTTCAATTCTGGGCCTGGGGCTCAGTTTGTGTGGAGTTTGTATTTTCTCCTCGTGGTCGTGTGGGTCTGCCCTGCAGTAGACTGGTATCCTGTATAGGGTGTATCCCACCTTGAGCCCATTGCTTGCTGGAATAAGCTTTGGCTCCCCAGCGACCCTGGCTTGGATGATATGTTTAGAAGATGGATGGACGGATGTAATTATGGTGTTCAGTGACCATCCAGACATGATCCTCATTGGAACAAGTAAAGGTTCTTTCCATTCTGAAAAGAGAAGAGACAAAGTTTTGGCTCTGGAACCTTCTTCAGGTGTCAGATGTGTCACCCTAAGAAGGCTGAAACGTTGTGTTTTTTTTCTTCTCTTTTCAGCTTGGAACAAACCTTTACTTGTTCCTTTGCAGCCTACGTATGCTGATACAGCTACCTACAGTACTTGAGCTACCACTATCCTCATTGTACATGTGCAGAATAAGTGTGACATTAGTGCTCTACAAAGTGGCTTTGTTAGGTCAAGAGTGCATTTGAAAAGAGTTAAAGCTGTACAAATGTCCACTCTGGCAGGCATTATTTCTTAAGGGTCTTGAAGTAAGACCTATGGTTACTACTTTAAAAATGTAATAAAAGCTTTCTGAGCACTATTGAAAAGCAAAAATGCAAGTGAAAAATAACCTACTGTAGGAAGTGACACATCAGTAATGAGATCTGTACCATTAGTGCTGGCAAATGCACCAGCCTGGATTTGAACCCATGACTCTCGCACAGCACATTGCTCGGGATCTTGCAGAAGGATTTTTGATTTTCCCAGCCTGTTGCTCAGCGGCAGTTAAACCCCCCTCCCCACTCCGCCGAATATTTACCGAGCATCCCAGCGAGAAGTGAAAGCATTTGGCAATTCTGTTCCCACGGCGCAAGACTGATTTACAGGCTCGCGGGAATGGTAGAGCTCCAGAATGCCAAGAAAACAGAAAAGCCCCAACTGCCGACACATGGCAAACGACGCTTGGGAGAGACTGCTCAGAATGGGATCATGCAGAAGGGTTTGGAATAAAAGAGCCCTGTTCTGTGCAGCTCTCAAGTAGCGCTTTACCAATTTCCTTAATGGCCAACAGAAGCACAAGTACTCCACTATGCGGAGCTGAACACAGAAATAACAATGTAATAACTGCAGATTAAGTTCAAGCCTCAGCAGAATTACAACCAATTATCAGACAATTACAGCCACTTACTGCACTTTGACCCCTGTTTCCTTTTGTCAAAACCTGAATGTTGATTGTTCTGCAGACAGTAATTGGTTAGATCGCGGGCGCAGGTGGGCATCAATCTCTCTTGCTCTGACCAGGTCACGAAAGAAGCAAGAGAGGTTGGATTGATGAAATGTGTGCTCCCAGATTGGTGTAGGAGGATGTTTTTTGCAGAATGAAAGCCTCCAAGTCTGGCATTTTGTTGGATTCCTTCCGAGGCTCCGCAGCCTGCCACCGTTATCTGTTTGATTCCCAGTTTATGTCAGCTTAGAGAGTTGCTTCCCTTTCCAAATTACTGTACAGTAAATGCTGCAAAAAGGCTTTTTTTTCTCCACCCTGTGTGAAGAACAGGGGAGGAAAATTCTCATGGCCCATTGCTGTGAGCCCTATGTTGTGAAAGCCAAACAGAATTTGCTCCCACACTAACTCCACACCCAGCCTTGAGAAGCCCCAGGCTTTCCATACTAGTTAAGCAGCTATAACTGAAGTCACTCTTTCTGATCGCAGGGTTGATTACAGGTGAGGGGAGGCTGTTCATCTCATCATGTGGAGCTCAGAGGTCGCTCATCACGAACTCTCCGATGGTCCTCACTGACCGTAACCTGATGGGAAAGTTTGAGGCATGTGCCCAGAGCCTCAAGTGCATCTTTTTCTGTGTCAGTCCTCTGCCTGTGTGCTGTTCGTCACATGAACAGTGCAGTGAAAAAGGAGCTGTGGCTGATGTTTTCAACCCCTCTAGCGCCCCCCCCCCCCCCACCTCCCATGCAAGGTCACTTTAGCACGCTGGGAAATGTGGAGAGCTCGGAACAGCTCCTGGAGGGCAGAGAACAAATGAAAAAAACCCCAGCAGTCAAGCTCGTTGCCCCCAGCCTGGAGTGATACCAATCCCTGGTGATTAGCGAAACAGATGAACAAAGAGTGAAATGTTGCTGAGATTCCTGATGAGGTGGGGGAGGAAAAGTGATGAGCCTGGACAGGGAGTAGACGTGATTATAGTGGGGCTCAGGGGACTTCAAAGATGGGAGGTAACCATATAGTCCTAGTCTTTAGTGCATTGTACACTTTGACATTGTACCTATCGAAATCCAGAAACAGACACAGCACTGCTGAGATCACACAGCTATGCTGTACTACTTACTGTATATTTCACTTGATTACCTCTTTTTTGGCACTTATCTGCACTGAGCCATGTGGAAAGGAGTGTATGTTTCTTTAACAGCATACTACTAAAGAGTGCAATGTAATCTGTTTCAGTTTTGTGTTTTTCTAACAAGCTTGGCTAAGTTAATCAGCCGCAATGAATAAAAGATATTGAATCCATAACTAAGACTTTGAAAGTGCCATACTGACTGTTTTAATCCGTCTTCACACTGCCTTGCTCTTTCTGTACCTTCACCTAAATCATGGCATATGATAGTAAAAGTCTGTTGGGTTGTGGTACAACATGGTATTTTCATACTGGGCACAGTGAAACCATAGGAAACCATAACAAACCCAAGATGAAATCCCAGTAAACCTATTACTGTCTTATGTTGCCTTTATATATGTCATATTATATATCTTTATGCTTTCTGTTGGGTGCTACATTGACGCAGTGTGTTTATCATTGCTGCCTCACTGCACTGGGGCCCTGGGTGCTGTCTGTATGGAGTTTGTATGTGCTCCCTGTGTTTGTGTGGGTTTCCTCTGGGTGCTCTGGCCTCCTCTTTCAGTTCAAAGAAATACTGGTAGGATAATTGGCATCTGGGAAAGGTGGCGCTGGTGTGAGTGTGTCAGTGTCTGTGTCTGCTCTGAAGTGGACCGGTGTCTCGTCTAGTGTAGACCCTTATTTGTGCCCATTGCTTGCTGGGATACGCTCCAGTTCCCCTGGGAACATGACCTGAGAGAAGCAGTTAGAACATGGATGGATGTATTTCTGTATATTGAGAAATCTTCTATTTAGGTATTTTTTCTCTATTATCAGTGGAGAATTGTGGCTAACTGTTCTGTAAATTAGTGTTCAGCAAGTGCCCCCTCATTTTCATTTCCGTTGCCTGCTGTCATTTGTTTAATAAATCACAGTACAGATACGAAGGGCTTTTCCAGAGGCTGTGCCAGCTTCTTGTCAGTGAGTGGGTAGTCAGCAGGTAGAGTGCCAAGGGTGGCATGCCGTTGGGAAGATTATACATGTAAGGTCAAACAGATATAATCTCATTGAAGAATATCATAGATTAAAGGAGGGAGAGACTGTAAATTGCAGGTGGAAGGAAATTTGACTGTAAATCAACGGTGATGCATCACATAGCACTGATTACCTTCGTGTCCTGTAGTGAGTTATGAACTACTCATACAGAATTCTCCAGGATCAACATACTGCCAAGTTGCTTCTCTAGTCATTACTGTGACTCCTGACAGCAAGGAGCAAATTGCTGGGTGCCAACTGGAGATCAGATGCTCTTGGTTTACTGATTTTGCATGTTTACTTGTAGATATCCCAATATGATTAATCAGGATAAAAATCAAGGCAGTAGCTTCTGTAAGCCATAAAGATGAACATCCATCCATTTTCTAACCCCTTTATCCAAGAAAGGGGCTCCATACATATCGTTCATTTATTTGGCTGAAACTGATATTCAGAGCTACTTACATTTTGTACCTATTCTTATAGTGAATGTTTTAGTTCTTCAATCCGAGTAAAGGGCATTTCTCGAGGATATAACAGCTATCACCCCGCTTGAGATTTGAACCCACAACTTTCTCGTTGGAAGCGTAGTGTCCTTACCACTGCTCCACCTAAAACGACTCTGTGAAAACTGTATTTGCATATGCTTAAATGCATGCAAAGGGCGAGCAATAGGAAAATACTGGTGATTATGATCCGTCCTGTGATGGGAAGACAGTCCTAGACAGGACTCTTCTTGTTTGCGTGCTTACACCTTTTCTTTCATTTATCAGAAATGAGCTAAATTTGGAATTATAAATTGCCCCTAGCGCTGGTCCTCAAAAAAAAAAAACAGAACAAAACGAATCTCTTCCACTTGGCTCAGCGGGAGTCTGATTTACATGTTGGGATTTCTATAATCTCGTAAAATGAGGCATATCTAATAACGCAGAGCGCAGTTCTCGTACCTCTTTTTACCGCGAGGGCCGTTTAGAGGCTTCTAGCGCTGCGGCGCTGCTCAGAGAGACGGCAATTCGTGTCGCGTTTCCGGAATCCTATGGGTTAGCTGCTTTGCATCGCTACTCTGGCGCACACGCGTACAGTACCTTCTGAGTCCACAACACGAGGCAGTGTATTATTCTGGAATTTAAGGGTCGTTCGCAATTTCCCCAGAGCATGCTTTAATTGGGATATGACAGAGGGATTGCTTTAATCTAATCTTGCAGTTTCATTTACGTAATGAGCTGTAACTCCCCCTCCCAAACAACCTCCACCTCCAGTTCTGTGGTGGGCGACAGCCTTTGCTGCCGTCGCTCGTCTGATTTACCGCTGTTTGTTTCTCGTGCTCGTCTGGACGGGTGCTTAATTGCAGTTGAAGATTAAAGTGACTCTACAGCTGCTGCTTTGCTCTCTCATGATTCCATGCATGTGCATCCTGCATTTTCTTTTTTCCCACCAAAATGTTAGGATAGAGCTCCGGTATCCTGAAAGCTTAGTCAGAAAGCGTTATTTACTGTTTTAAGTTAAAATGGAAAGAAAAGACATATATATATATAGTTCACCTCTTTTACTTTGCCGGAAAATGATAATAAATTGCGTTTAAAATGCCTACACGGAGACGAGAGAATTCTTTCCAGGGATTATTTTCTTTATGAAACAACCAAATGCTAGAACAGGTCAAATGGATGAACTTCCTGACACATGACCACAAATGTGAGCTTGGCGTTATAGTTTGTGGAACTTTGTGTTTTGTTGAAATGACTTGCCATGTTGGCTAACGATTCCATCAAAAATAGCTGCTGAAAACACATCTCAAAGTGAGGTGCAGTAAAGATCACATCAAAGCAAAATAAGCATTTTCATAGAATGCTCCCAAAAATCTGGTTACCTGTTCTCTAGTACCACAATTCACCATGGTTGTTAAAATATGAACATAACAAAGGTTATAAATGAGAAGAGGCCTTTTTACCCACATAGCCCACATGGTTGCTAGTTGTTAAATGATTACAGGATTTCATCCAGTTGTTTCTTTGGAGCTTTAATGACACAGCTGGAATAGCTTGTTCCACACTCCTACATCCCTCTGTGTGCAGATGTGCCTTTTGTTCTTAGTTTTAAATGTACCTATACAGTACGTACCATAGTTTTGCAATTGTGTCCTGTAGTTCACATTTCACTGTTGATTCTGCAGAATCCACTGGACTATAGGATTGTAAAGTACCGGCAGGGTTCTCTGATCAGCTTTTAACAGTATAAATCCGCTCATTGTTGGCTTAATTAAACTCTTTTAACAGTTTCTCAATTCCTGTTTTAAAGAGGCAGATAAAACCTGCAGATACATGAGGATCAGGAGCAGACAGGATGAACTCATGGATGAAAAAAAAGGATGAAAAATTATGATTGCCATTGTTTTGTTGCACACATCTGGAAGTAATTGCTAAATTACAGCCACAACGTTCTCACCAAAATTTTACCGCCTGTGTAGCTGGGTAAAATGGGAAACACAGCGAGTCTCGGTTTGTGAAGTTATCCTGTTGACTGAGACTGCAATCTTATTTACTGGATAGTCTTTGGGCTTTTTACTGATTCTATAATAAAGTTGCCGAATTGGATTGCTCTCTTGCTGCCTCCTGCGAAATGAAAAACAGCCCAAATGTTAGCCGTCCTGAGAAGCTGTGAACAGCCAGTAAAACAGAAAAAACAGCTGGGAATAGGGATTCCGTTAGGAATTTCACACCTCTTCAGTGCAGGTTCCGGGCTCCTGCAGTCAATGATGCAGAGACCTGCGTTTGGGTGGGAAAAAAAAGTCAGGCTCCTGTTAACAGGAAGCATAACGGAGCCCTGTCAGCCAGCTGGGCTAAATATAAATTCTGCTTTTCCCCGGCAGTCTGCGGCAGGTTCGAAAGCAAAGGTTGTCAACCAGAAGCAATGTGCAAACGGAATAATAGTGTAAAAACATTCAGCCTTCAGCTACTGCAGCTGACTGTGTGTTCACAATGCTGTGCCACAGGGCACGAGGGCAGCACTTGCCCTTGGCAGAGACAGCGGTGTGCCCTTCTTCCATTCCTCCGAGTCAACGCTAGATCTTTTATGCATGACTGAAGCCTTCCTCTCAGGAGCTGATCTTCGTGGAAATAATGAGTTCCGAGGTCCGTGAGCTGTCTGATCTCGTGTCTTTCTCAGCCTTTTCTCAACTAGGCCACAGTTTTGCCTCCAGTCTCAATTTCTACCCTTTGCACCCCCCCCGACACACACACACAGTGGAAGATGCTTGGGTGCATCTGCCATTTCAGATCTGTCACCCTTCACCCTTGTTGGTGCACACTGCCAAGGCAGGTGGGAAGTCTGGGGTGAGGTGGTCTAGGAAGGAGATGGGGGGGGGGGTTCATTACATTGTGTCTGAAGAAACAGGCTCCTGCAGGCAGTGGCTGGGTCAGTATCAACTCAGCCAAGCGGATCGGTGCTCTTGCTGTTGCTTCCTCACGGCAGGTAGAAGAATTATCTGGGAACCAGCTCCCGGGCTCAGACAGACACAGATCACCAGCAGCCTGATCCCAGACCTAACCCCCACTTTCCCAAACTCTTCCAGGCTTGCTATTGATTCGCCTTAAATCAATACATCTAGCAGCAGCTACAGTGTGCACAAGAGGGAAACTAATAAGGCTCGCACTGCGTCGATTCTAATCCATGTCAGGATTTACGAGTTCTGATGTAAATCAAATCCATGAGCTGAATGTTGCTTAACTTGCTACCTTGTTTTCCATGATTTTGCATGAACAAGCATGCAGGTAAAATAATATTCATGGCTTTTCTGCTTCTTTAGTGTGGTTCAGAGCCGCCTCCCATTCATCTTGTAATGGGAAGCAACAGTGTAAGACAAGCCTTGTTCATTTTTCTTCATCAAGGGCATTTTGTTGTTATTTGCTGGCTAACATATTGCTGACTTTGTGTAATATTCCATATCCTTATATCCCTTTCTCAGAAATAATGCCATGAAATGTGCAGGTTAATCAAATTAATGCACTTTGAAGCCTTGTAATCTTGAAAGTACAGTATACAGATAATATACTGTACAAGTAATAAAGTACACTTTATTATCTAGTCTATTGGTTATGTGTCTGATTCTGCATGCTCTGTGTGGTTTTTCATATTTGTTGAAAATGCATCTCTGACCAGACATTTAACAGGCTCCAAAATGATCACGATAATCCGTCATAAAAAAAAATTGCCTTTGAATGCAAAATGTCTGTGTGTTAGGGCCTTTCACACAGTTATGTGATTTGAAAATAAAAAGTAGCATGTGGAAGTTTTTACTTTTGTGGTGAGTAATCCCTTTGTCACGCCAGCTGCTTCCAAGGAAACCGTTTTAGAAATAACCTGTCAGAGCAGATTTTACAGGGGACATTTAGTAGGGTCACTCACCCTGTTTTTGATCACAGGTGTGGTGATGTGCTTCCTTACATTTATCAGATTTGAAGAGACTTTTTAGATACTGTTTATATCTGAGTAGAGCATGGTCTAAATTGTTGACCCTTTGGAATCAAACTATTCTGGCACTATACACAGGCTTTTACTTGTCCGAGTTTGGTCATCATGCCACATGCAACTAAGTCAAATATTAGAATTAGGAGGATTATTTCATTGTCAGCCCTGGCCAGACATATAAGACGATACATTAAAATACATAGACTACATAAAATACATATACAAGTCACAATTTCTGAAAGGTGAAGGTTATATGGATTGCCAGCTCTGTCATGGCTGTAGGATGATACCAAGTGTACAAATATAAAAATGTACCATACATTTCCACTTTTCCCCAGGAGCTTTTCCCTACATTTGCCCTGTTCTCACTGCGGTCTCCTGTTATTACCTGCTGTACGCATTCACTGTGTTGTACTGTGCTATGTGAAATGTGATATCACCATGAGAAACCTTCATAAGTCTAGCATGGGACAGTCCATGTAAAAATTTACTTTGGTCCAATGTTCCCTCTAAGGAGTACGTGTGCGAGTGTACACAGGTTATGAAATCATTGCACATATGAAATTGAACCACGCACAAAAAATTAAAATCCAAAGAAATATGTGTCACGCCCTCTGCAGCCAGAGGGCGCTCCTTCTCTGTCCTGTCCCTAGTTTCCGGTCTGCTGTCCTTCCTGTCCCTCTCTTTCCCTTGGGCTATATATTTCCGGGTCTTGCACTCTGTCCTGGCTCAGCATTGATGTTCGGATGTCCTGAGACCCGCCTAGCACCAGGGCGCCCCACGTCCGCTCCCTGAGGGCATAGGTTTCTATACGGCATTCCTGAACTCTTTGCACTATGAGCCTGGGCCTTTTTCCCGTCTCGCCGCTACGCATATGGGTCTTTTTCCGCTCTCCTGCTCCCCACGGTTAGTCCCTTTGGACGTCCGTGACAATATGATAATAAAACAAACACGGTTGTCAATTGAAAAATGCAAAATTGACCACATGAGACAGGCTGCAAGAGGCCCAACTTGGCTGTGTGCATTATTACTGCTACCCGATAATCGATATCTATGCTCATAGTCTCATACCTCTCTGTTCATGTTCGCTTGACACTCAGTCTCAATGACTGGGCTCGTTGAATCGCTGTCCCAGTCTTTTGGATCTCTATGCTTCTATGAGAATGACTATGTTAACAAAAAATAATTTCTGGTTTACAATTTTACATACACTCAATTTAGTGGGCACAAGTTTTTGTCACTGTGGAAAAAAATTGCACAACTTGAAATTATTGCGCACACAGGCAATTTAAAATTAGAGGGAACATTGCTTTGGCCAGATGAAGAGCAGGGATAATGCAGAGGAGTGTGGATTTGCAAAAGTTATCGGGAACCGATTGAGCATCTCGACAGATGGAGTGTCCCTATCCAGAGCTGGGGAGAGGGTGATCGTGGGCTTAGGGGGGTACATGAAGTCAGCACTAATGAAACACTAATCAACTGTTGTCTCTCCTGGATTCAATCACAGCTTGTCAATGTAGGCTCTAAAGCCTGCATCCTGCGTGAGGCCGCCACTTCCTGTACTGAGAGGTTTGGAGTTGGTCATTAGATGATAGCAGCATAGGCGCTTAAGAAACGAACAATGATTGATCATTCGCAAGACACTTTCATCCTAAGCAACCTGCCGAGATCAAACAGTTAACCATGCATCAACGGCTTCTTCTAATAAGATCTCTTGTGAAAGAGCAGAAGAAACTGTACTGGAGGTGACATATTGAGTCCATGACAGAACTGGGAACTTTCTATTAACAAGAGCCTTTGGCTCAATCACTGGATCACCCACAGCTACTTCCCCTTGGTGAAAAGATTCTCTTTGGCATTGGATACAGTACAGTAATACTTCACTGTCTGATTTCTAAGACATTTGTCTTGCATCAAAGCAGCTGTGTTTTACACACAGAAATTTACAGAACATACAAACAGTTCAAGTGAACATCACATTACAAATAAATATAACATTACATAACAGACATCTAGCCATTCACACCACTCCTATAGGAATCCACACAGCTACTCCAGAATGCTGTAAAGTTATTCCCCCCATAACTACACTGATTCCAATAATTACACATTACCCTTTCATTTTTGCACATTTTTGCACTGATTGCACTTGCCAATAAACCATTACTCCATTATGTACAGGCTGTCAGCTGACTCTCTGGATTGCAGTGTTTTGTCATGTGTATCCCCGGAGAAAAAGATCAGAGCCAGGCTGTGTCCTTGCGGATTTGATCACCGGTCTCTAACTGCAGTAGACAATAAAAGCAGACAGTCTTCAGATGAAACACCTTAAAGGTTTGCCTAACACCATCACCTTAGATCACAGGCTAGGATCTGATACATTGAAAATGTGGTTCCAGCTAACTGATTTTAAAAGCCCGCTTATGGAAAATGGGATCTCTGGAACTCGAGAAACATTTGCCCCACTCTCCCACTTCTATATGCACGTCACCTTTCTCTAAACATTCCATAGAACTCTCTTTGTTGGAATTTCCCGAAGCATTTCTTGATGTGTTGCAGCTTTTCAGGCGAAAAGGTTGAGAAAAGAGAAAGGCACTGACGTTAATATCTGGAGGAGAGCTCAGGGCTTTTGACTTGTAAGGGGAAGGGTGTGGGTTCGAGTTCTGGGATGCTGCTGTTATACTTTTCAGCACAGTTCCTCACTTAAATTATTTTAGTGAAATACAGAACAGTACAGGTATAAAGAGGATAGAAGGTGACGCAGTATTCATGAATTATCATCTACATAAATGAATTAATGTGCAATAATATACATTACTCTGTTTTTATTTGTGCATACATTTCTCTAATAATAGAATGTCATGATAATTGTTTCTCTTGGATCGCATCTTTGTGTCTGACAAATTGCATTGACAGTCAGCACTGGATTTCAGGTACAGTTTGACTGATTGCAGTGTTGACAGGCAGCGTTGGATGTCCTGTACAGTTTGATAGACTGCAGTGTTGACAGGAAGCGCTTCATGTCCTGTACTGTTTGACTGATTGCAGTGTTGACAGGCAGCGCTGCATGTCCTGTAGAGTTTGACTGATTGCAGTGTTGACAGGCAGCGCTGGATGTCCAGTACAGTTTGACTGATTGCAGTGTTGACAGGCAGCACTGCATGTCCAGTACAGTTTGACTGATTGCAGTGTTGACAGGCAGCGCTGGATGTCCTGTACAGTTTGATAGACTGCAGTGTTGACAGGAAGCGCTTCATGTCCTGTACTGTTTGACTGATTGCAGTGTTGACAGGCAGCGCTAGATGTCCAGTACAGTTTGACTGATTGCAGTGTTGACAGGCAGCGCTGCATGTCCTGTACAGTTTGACAGATTGCAGTGTTGACAGGCAGCGCTGCATGTCCTGTACAGTTTGATAGATTGCAGTGTTGACAGGCGGGGCTGGATGTGTTGTACAGTTTGACAGATTGCAGTGTTGACAGGCAGCGCTGGATGTCCACTACAGTTTGACTGATTGCAGTGTTGACAGGCAGCGCTGGATGTCCAGTACAGTTTGACTGATTGCAGTGTTGACAGGCAGTGCTGGATGTCCTGTACAGTTTGACAGATTGCTGCATTCACAGTCAGCACTGGATGTCCTTGGCAGTTTAAAAGATTCCAGCATTTGCTTTTGGCACGTTAGCAGTCCGTGCGGCTTCTTGTGATGGCCTGATGGCTGTTCGTGCTGAAATCAGGCGCAGTTTTACCAGACAGATACCAGTCAGGAGGGAATTCGGGCACATAGCCACACGTTCATGGCTATGCGGCACATATATTTATTGGCCTGTCTTATCTGCGCATGTGAGGGGAAAGTGGATGATTGTGTATTTCTTGGAGGTATTATTTTTGGATTTGGTGCTGCTGAGATTTCCCTAGCAGGAACAGAGTGTAACAGGGCAATTAGATCCACACCACTGAGCTGGATAGAAGTCGGAGAATGTTGCCCTCCAATTGAATAGAGATTACATACAGAGACAGTGCCTCTGATATCCTGGAGCATTCCATTACAAGCTCAGAGAGATTCTGCACACAGAAAAGGTTCATAAGGATCTTAAAGGTATATTATCCATTGTGTGGATTGTTCTGCGTTAGTATTGTGTTGTCTGTGACTAGCACTTTATTTATTTTTTAATTGCAACCCAACTGCACACATGGAAGCAGTTTAGTGTCATGCAAAACCCTAAGTCCCATTGGTGAAACGTTTTTGGTTGACTCTAGTAATAGTTTTTCAGTAAATATGGGGGGGACATTAAGATTTTCTCTTGACCATAATAAATCATGTTTGTGTGGATTTAAAATATTTTTGTGCCCTTTACTGTAAGTATTTTTTAAATTACTTCAGTGGACAGAAGTATAACCAAGTTGCCTAACCTGTGCACTCTAGGCTGGAAATCAAGTTTAATTTCTATTTACAGATAAAAACAGCATCAACAACCATGTTTAAAGTGAGGATAAATAGTTTTATCCAAACCTTTGAAAACTCTTTTGCTAAATGTACACAATGAACTTCTTTTCAAAAGGAGAGTTTTAAAAACATTCTGTACCCTTTTTTTAGTCAAATTAAGGCTTTCACCATGTGCTTGGTGCAATCTGGGTGCCGCTTCTATACAATGAAGAAATATATAGCATTTTGCTGTTCATTTGACTTCAAATTGTAATTTAACAACATTAGAACACACATTAGTAACATTTCTAAAAATGTACATTCTGCATCCTCTTGAATAAACATTGCAAACTACAGTACCTGTACAGTCCAAAAAATATTTTTCCAAACACCGTGAGCTGTAACACAGATCATGATGTTGCCATATTTACAGGCATACAAACTAACAATTTCTATAAAAATACTAAATGACTGTGATTATTAGACAATCAAAAATGTATGGCTGCTGTTGAAATTTTGATTTCACATGTGTCGATGGGAACAAATGTCTTCAATTTCAAACATCTATACTGCATCTGGTGGGCTCAATGAAATATGCTGCACTTACAGTGGGGGTCCTGAAGACATTGACTGGGTGACCCCAAAATCTAGACTAGTACAAGCATGTTATAGTACTTAATGATAATTTTAGAGCAGCTGTCAAGTCAGTGTTTTTCCACCCTTACTTTAGGCATTTCATTGAAAAAAAATTAAAATAGTCTATTCTTACTCTAACATGATTATTGTCTCATTATGTTAAATTGGATCTTCAAAAATAAAGGCTGGATGAAATCTGTGGATTGATTAGCTATTAGCAACTAAACTAATCTGGGCTAAATGGCCTTGTTTGAATTCAATCCCATGCACTCAAAAAGTAACAATGGTCAGGGAACTGGAAGGTACTGCATTCAAATCTCAGGTGAGATACTGCTGAAGCAAGGTACTTCACTCGAATAGTTCAGATAAAATACTCAGCTATAAATAGGTGCAAATGTAAGATACTTTGGATAAAATCTTCAGCCAAATAAGTCATTAATTAGTACCTGCTGATTAATATTTTATATAAAGATATGGAGAGCTTGGTACTGTAGCACAGCAGTTAGCTTTAGAACTCGGGTCCTGGGTTGAATTCCTGCAGTGCTGTCTGTGGAGAGCTTGTACAGTATGTTCTCCCCATGTTCGAAGGGTTTTCCACTGGGTGCTCGGATTTCCTTCCAATGTCCAAAGTAATACCGAAAGGTTCATTGGCTTCTGGGATAAAAACTGTGAGTGGTGTGAGTTTCTGTTTGTGTGTGTCTGTGTTTGAGTTTGTCTGCCCTGTGGTGGACTGGCATCCCGTGCAGGGTGTATCCTGCCTTGCACCCATTGATTTCTGGGATGGGTTCTCGCTCTCTGCGACTTGAATTAAAAAGCATTTAGAAGATGGATAGAAATACTGAGAGACAATAAAACACAAAAATGCCATTAGCTCTATACTCATATGTTGTGTAGTTTTATGCCTTCCATGTTATTATGAATAATAGTAAATGGCATTTATATATGGCATTTATTTCATCCACCACTGAAGTGCAGCCCCCACCTGGGTGACACACAACAGCCCCACTGCTCAGCAGACAGGCAGAGGAGTGAGAAACTGCTGTAATAATTGAATTGAAGGAGAACTTTAGGGAGGCCAGATTGTACAACAGTCCAGAGTGGGATTACAGCTAATTGTAAGTGACATAGACCTGTTTGGTTTTTTTAAAATATTTTTTTAGGATTGTCTTCCACCTATCACTTTCAGAATCGCACATCATCTTTCTTATAGGACAGCATGAGACTCTTGATTAGTTCCATGGCCCCAGGGGTCCTGCCCAAAGTTACTAAGAGGGTACAGCTTCGAGCAGGGGTGTCTGACTCAGTTCGTGGAGGGCCTGTTATCTTCTCGTTTGCTCAAGCTCTCAGGTACAAATAGTTAATGAACATTGTAATTGTATCACTTGTAACCAGTTAACCGTAGCTTTAATTAAGTGAATCTTTTGAGTAATCAGCTGTAACCCCTGTCTACTAGCAAAATGATTAAGCTAGTTGGTTAAATAACTACTCGGTTTTGAAGAAAAACCAGACGACACCAGGCCTGTCAGGATGTGAGCCCAAGATCTTCGACTTAGAGCCTTCTAAGCGCTACTCAGCTCTCTCGGTATGCGTGTCCGTCTGACTCGCATATAAAAAGGCAATGCCTGTAAATCTGGTTTATAATCAGAGACACACAAACGCAGCGAGAGAGAGAGAGACTAAGCTCTTTCTGTGTAGCTGCAGGCAATGTGGCCTTCATGGGGTTGTCATGGCAACAGCCCTGTTGCCAAGAAAGCCCGGCCCTCTTGGATCGATAGCACGGCGTGGGGTTTGGAACAGCGGTGAATCTTGGGCTGAGCCCAAATAAATCGCCTCCCCCCACACTGGCACGCGCACACACAGACACGCACACACTCTCTTAGCCCCACGTGCAGTCGCTCAGGTCGGGGCCTACATGACGAACAGCTCGGGGCAGGCTGTAGGTGGCGGTGGTGGCGATAGTGAATATGGAAAGGGAGGTGACTTTTTTTTACCTTGCTGTAATTAGAAAGCAGCTGCCACCTGACAACAGGTCCGGATTCCCAAATTCCCAGCTGTAAGAAGAAAAACAAGCTCCCTTCCAAACCCTGAAACTGAGTTTAACTGAAGAAACAGGACTCCACTCTTGATCTGGGAGTGGAGATTAATAATTATAATAATTGCTTACACTTATATAGTGCTTTTTTCGGACACTCCACTCAAAGCGCTTTACAGGTAATCCCCTCCACCACCACCAATGTGCAGCATCCACCTGGATGATCTTGACAAGACTCCTGGATTTAAAGAAAGCAAGAGAAGTTGTCTGGATTTGTCCACCCAGAACCTAAATATTAGATTTTAAACGGCCAGGACGTGTTGGCAGTTTTTGTCACCTGTTCATTTTCTAACTGTTTCATCCAAGCCTGGCAAGCAACAGGCACAAGACAGGGCTCACCGTGGACAGGACACCGGTCCATTGCAGGGCACATACAGACACACACACTCACACCAGGGTCAATTCTCCCAGAAACCAATTAACCCACCAGTATGACTTTGGACTGTGGGAGGAAACTGGAGCTCCTTGAGGAAACCCATGCAAATATGGGGAGACCATGTAAACTCCATGCAGATAACACCCCGGCAGTTGAACCCAGGACCCCAGCTCTGCATGGCAGCAATTCTAACCACTGCGCCACTGTGCAACCCATGTTGGCAATTTTTCTACCCTGTAGATTGGGTGATAACCGTGGCACTGCCGAGCCAGACTTCCTGTCATGTGTTGGAGCGCGGCGATCTCTGCTGCACTTCACAGTGGGAACTTCCTCACTTTTCCCCCCTGTAGTTAATGATGTCGTTAACGCTCCGCATGTCCTCTCCCAGTCTAAGGGCATCTTGTAACCCGGCTGCATCCAGGCGGTCAGTTTGTAAATGTGATTAAGCATTAATCACTACGCGCTCTTTTCTAATCTACATCGTACCCCTCCCAGGGGAGCCACAGCGTCCAGGTCCAAGCTCAGAAATCTCCACTCTCTCCTTCTCCCGGGGGGCTGTAATTACTTACCCCAGGGCTTTGCGTCTTGACATGTTCACTAGCCCCGAATTGGATTCCACTCAGCAAGCCTGACCTGTGGTGGAAAAAGGTCAAGACCCTGGTAGCAGGTGCGATCTGTCACGCTGAGATGGTGAGCTCTGCCTGCCTTTTCCCTGTGCTTTTTCCTGAGTCTGCCCGTAGACCTCTTCCTGTCAGCCTGTTCTGGGTCTGCTGTAAAGCCAGTCCAGGGTATGTGAATGCCCCTGTGTGCCTATCAGTCAAGAATGCTGATAATTCCTTATGCCTGTGAAGCAGGGTGCAATTTATCCAGGGCTTCTGTCACTACATGAATAGTGTCAGGGATGGTTAATGGCAAGACAGACAAGAACTTTTCTGTATCTGCTTTTCTGTATCTCCTGCCTGTTGTTTAGTCTTTGTGTATGTTTACCTGCATGGCTGTCTCTCTGCCAACAAGGAGATGTGCTGCCTTTCCGTGCTCCCATCTCCCTGTGACTGCCTGTGCTCCTACCTGTCTCCGCTCCTCTCCTTTTCTGCCTGTCTCTGCTCCTGTCTTTTTCTGCCTGTCTCTGCTCCTCTTTCACTGACTGTCTGTGTTGCCTATCTTTTTTCTTGCCCAACTAACCACAGCAGTCTGCCTGCGCATGTGTGTTCACCCGCGTCAGAATGTATGATGCTCAACTTGTCCCCCCTGCTGTGTGGTGGTCCTGAGTGTCACAAGGTTAGGGAGTGATGTGTCGCTCAGAGCTGTCTCCTGTAGGGGGATGAGCGATGACCTCAGGCGTCGAGAGGGAGAGGGAGGAGGAAGATGAGAGAGACTGAGACATAGAGGTCAGGATGAAAGACGAGGGGTGGGGGTGTGGTGGTGTGGCGGGGGGGGAGAGAACATAGCTGCCCCTTCTCTGTCTGCTCCCTCGCTAGTGCTCTTTAATATTTAATACCTCATATTTTGCATTTCACATTTCCATATCAGAAGATACTAAGGGCCAGGCTAATTACCCAGAGCAAGGAGACTGCTGCTGGTCATTATTGAGAGGAGGGGAGGAGGCCATAGGAGTTTTGAACTCCATCTTTGATTCACTCACTTTAAAAGGGGAATTTTGCCAAGACCATTTCAAATATTTAATAGACCTCCCCTTCTCTGCTCCCTGTTTCCTTCACTCTGTTTTGCTCTTCTCTCTCTGTCCTCCTGTCCTGCTCTCTGTTCAGGTGCACATTTTCTTCAAATCTTGGTTTTTGGGAGCAGGTGCTAACCAGGAGTTGTCATACAACTTCACAGACCTGACCTGACAAACGGCACTTTCACACCTGGCTCATCTGGTTTATTTTCTCAGAGTTGCTGAGGCTGCCCTGTATTCCTTAATTACGTTTTTACAGGCCTGGTGGCTGGGGAGCCAGTGGCATATCGATATTGCTATTTTTTCCTATAATCTCAATTAAAATATTGGTTAGCTGACAGGCATCACTTAGAAAGCAAAGGAACCTGCTGGAAAGTCCCAAGACAGAAATGATACCCCTACACCAGTCAATACAAATGAGAAAGTGCAACTATCCATTTTCGAACTGCACCGTCCAACACAGGGTTTCAGGGGAAACCAGAGCCTGTATTCTGGATGGGATACCAGTCCATCACAGGGCATACATGGATACAGACACACATGTATGCACAACAGGGCCAATTTTCCTAGAAACCAGTTAAACTACTACTATGTCTTTGGACTGTGGAAACTCATGCAAACACGGGGAGAGCATACACACTCCACACAGATAGCATCCTACTGTATGTCAGGAATTGAACTCGGGGCCCCAAGGCTGTGAGGCAGCAATAATAAGCATATTCTCTGCATCACCAAGTGATAGGAAAGTGTCTGTTGAATATCTAATTGAATAACTTGCCAACAGCATGATCTAATCAGCCTGTACTTTGAAATCGCAGAAAATGTTGTCAGAACACTTTCTTATTTTGGCTCCCCTTGTAAATATTGGCCCGCTGACGGTCTTGTACATAAGAGCCCCTTACTGAGCAGATTTATCAAGAAGGACAGGCTAGTCTCTGCCTGAGTCTGCAGTAGAGCTCTGAGTTTCTTGAACATTTTCTCTCCTATTGTGGTTCCCTTTCTGTCCTCTCTGCCCCTGTCTCGCCCTCTTTACTCTGTGCATTCATGTGTCTCTTTCATCCAATCTTTTGGCTTTCCTTCTTCTCCTGCCTTCCCTCCCCGCTCCCTCTCTCCTTCCTGTTTTCCGAACGGTTCCCCACTCTCCCTCCTTTTCTGCGATCTCAATTTTCCTCGCCCTTACATCTCATCTCTCTCTCTCACTCTCTCCCCGAATCCCTGCCTCCTTTTATCTCCTGCTCACAGCATCTCATGCGCTCTCTCTCGAGGGGGCTCTGCCTCTCCATTTTCACTCGGGGGGTCTTGACTTTTTGAGAGCACCCCCGGTGACTGCCAAGGCTTTGTAATCTCCTTGCCTCAAAGACCGCTCTCTCTACCACTCTCTCCCCGTCTTCAAAAGAGCCCAAGGGAGAGAGAGAATGGCTGTTTCCGTTCGCTAGTTTGCTCCGCACTCGCTTTTGCATCTATGCGTCTACCAAGGCTAAACCTTCGTTGGGAATGCAGAGAAATTGTTTGACACATTTTTTAGCTACTTTGAGAACATAACCAAAAGCCTGTGTTTCTGGGGGAGGTGATTAAAACTAATAAGAAATGCATAATCAATCCATACTGAGATGCAGGTCAGAAAGGAAGTGAGGTGGGGAAGGAAATTGGCATCGCACAGTGTGCTGAAACCCATGGGCAGGAAGTGTGCACCCCTTCATCTAAGCCCACAGCTCTCTTTCTCATTTTTATCTGCTGCACGTTGAGTGCAGAAGCGATTTCTGCTACAGAGATGGAACTTGAATGAAAACCACAGTAACAATCGGCACAGCAATGAGGGTGAATTACAGAGGACGCCCACATCCAGGGGGATAAAATGAGCGAGTAAACGTAGTAACAGCGGGGCGCCATTGCTGTAAGTGGAGGAGGAGACTGGATTCAGTTTTTCGTTTCTTTTTTTTTTACCACCAGAAGGTGGTGGGTGTCTGGAAGAAGCTACAATCCTGCCACTGATTCACTTGGATCTCTCACTGTAAAGGGTTAGATAAAGTTCAGGTCTAAGAAACCTGCCAGTCATCAATCAGGCTTTCTTTCTTTTGTGATGTTTTATTTGTTCACAACAGGCAGAAAATAACAAGAATGTCACTCCTCAGGCCGAGAGAAACAGACTGCCTCAAAGGACACAGTCTTCCAGTAGACAGTATACACCTCCTGGGCATTTGCTTTGAAGAGAAGTGGGTTGTATTTATATAATCTTATTTTTATTTCATCCATAACTGCTCCAGCGCTATTGGAGGTCTTGCTACTGTTGGCTTTGGTGCGTAATAATCCAACATACTGTATATAAGAGTGAGAAACTGCTTCACAAGGAGAATTTGCCAAGGACAATTATGTTAACACTCCTGCTCTTACCAATTGTGCCATGGGTTCAGACCAAGTAATCAGGATTTGGTTTAATAATCCAAAGCACAGCACTTCTTACAATAGTGTCCCCAGTCACCATACTGTGGCATTTATCACCAAGAGCACTACCTACTGGTTCAAGAACATCCCTTACAGCAGCAAGCTGATTTTCACTGGAGGTCTCCCATAAGCCCATGCATAACTTTATGGCCAATATATCTTAATGAGTCTAGAAAACAGCCTAATGAGTCCCAAGTCTACAGGACTTTGGCCTATATGCTTCTGCAATGGCATGCAGTGGTCTACATTGATTGGGCCCTGTTACATTTTTTTTCTCACATTCATTAATGCTTCATAGTTCCATTAAAGGTGTTGTAAATGTACCATTAGGGAAGTAAGGGTGAATATCAGTAAGATAGCATTATATAACAAGAATCACAAAGTTTCACCTGTTGACCTGAGTAGTGGCACAGTCCCTCAATGTTTTCAATTCTAAGGATTTTTTTGCTGGAATAGTCAGAATGCACACCAAATGGCAATATCCTGTAAAGCATCAGAAGACAACCAACTTTAAATCAGATGTTTGGATTTTCCATTCACATCGCTTGAGAATTTGCAGGATATCTGTTTTAAGTCAAACATGTACCACAGCATTAACTGAGCATATTTAAATTGTACGAGTGGTTAAATTTGGGGTTTGTCTTGCATGACAGCTACAGTACATTGGTTTCGGAAACTGGGCAGGTAGGTCCTGTTGTCTCTGTTAGATGTGGATCCTTGTTATGTGGCCAGTCCCACTTGAATCCTTCAGTTGTTTGTGAAACAGAGATGCAGTCAGTGCATAGGTACACACTTTTACCCACATTCATTAATGCAAAACAGTTCCACTAAGGATGTTGTCAACTGAAAGGGCTACCTTGGAGAGGACTCAATTCTTTTAAATCTAGACCTGAACTGGCCCAGTCTTAACATTACATTGGAGGCTGGTGTTTAAAATTAATATTTTCCTGAACCTACCCAAAAAAGAATTCATGCCTCTTATCAATGTGCTTTCTGCAGGTGTATTATATCCTGCTCTCGGCTGACAGTCATGGACCCTGTTTGACTGAAAATGAGCAGATTCTATGAATGGAGCAGTGCTGCAAGAGGAGAGAGACAGAGAAAGCAAGAACAGGGATGCCCAGTTCTCCAGCACAGCAAGAAGGAGATTTTAACTTAACTGGATTATCTGTATCATCTGATTCTCCCTTTACTCTGTGACTGAGTCTTTTTAAATCCTACTGTGCTCAATATAACTGAGCTTTAACTGGGTCCATTGTCGTACCCGCTTAGAATCGCATCCCCTTGCGCTTAGCAATAAACAGCTTCAGGAAAGACATTTTAAAGGTTTTTAAAAGTTGAGGTCTCAGCAGTGAAGCTGGCGAGGAGCGGGGGGAGCATGATCACTGCTGCACAGTGTGCTGAGGCCCATTGTTCAGTCACTGAAACAGTTAGTTTGATGATAATCTGTGTGCTTGCTGGCAGGTTTTATGCTTTGTGCAATCAAACATGTACAGTATGGTCATTACAGAAAGTTATAGCTTAAAATGGAGATTTCCTGAAAACATTTGTACAAGTCCCAAAGGTAGATCGTAATAACAGAATAGGAAAAAAACGTGTATATATATATATAACATACAGTACTGATTATAGCACTGAAGAAAACACCCCAGGCTCTAGCAGCCACAGGAACCAGCACGCTGGTCGTTATGTTTCTGACTCCAGTGAACAGGGGACAGCTTTAAAAGAAAGAAAAGTCAAGAGCTCCTTTTCTTTAAAAGAAAGGAAAGTCAAGAGCCAGCTTTAAAAGAAAAATCCTTACTCTTATCAACTTTCATTGTGGTTTTTTACAAATGACGGAGCACTAAGGAGGAGGTAAACCTGTTAGTGGGATATAATGATTTGGCTTGACAGTGCATGGTGTGGGACTCCTGCGCTCCCCTGTGTTAAGCTTTTTGAAATTTGGTTAATTATGAACGCGTGCCAAGGTTCGAGCTGCGGTTACGTCCCAATAAATGTAGATCGTGTTAGCAGCGGATTCCGAATCAGCCGGTGCCGTCCGCTCCAAAAAGCACAGGCAGAGATTCCTGTGCGAGGGCCTGAACTCTAGTGGACTAGGGAAGCAAGCCTCCGAGCCCCGGCAAGTTGAGTTTTATGTGCGCTGTAAAAGACCGCTGGCAAAGAGGCTTGTTGCGCAGACGGGGGCTTGACCTGTTGCGGAGCAAAACTCGTTACTGCGAAATTAACAAGGGCACTTATTTTTAAAAGGCCCATAACAGTCATTAAAGAGGCTCTAAAGCCAGTCGGCTGGAGGGAAGAGCCGAGCCGAGACGGAACAACACAGGAGAAAGGCAATTTCGAAAACGACGAATTCACGCCCCCAGGTGTAAATTCTTGCCGGAACTACAGGGCTTCCCCTTCTAATTTGGTTTGCAATTGTGCCGCAGCACAAAGGGGGTAGGGGCGGAGGCGTAAATATTGGCTGTTCACATCGTAAATCCTTTCATTCAGACTAGAGCATCTTCGCATCCACTTGCCGGGATGCCTGAGTGCGCGTTAGATTTAGAAGAGGGATCACTCACGAGTCAGCGTAATTCAAACCGCAATATCAATTATATTTAATGCATTAGTGACTAACTTTGTTTCCAATAAGGAAACAGAAAATAGTGGAAGATTTGGGAACCGGGTATCATTTCCAACACTGTGCTTGCTTGATGCTGATGATGAGACCAATTCATCTCCATTAGTTCACAATGGATACAGTTTTGTTTTAAACTTTTCTGTACTCTCCTCTTTCACGTAGGATCCAGATATTTTCTTTTGAATTTCAAATGGGAAATGGCCAGTTCCACACCCTGCTGAGACAGGACACACAATCACACCACAAGCCCTAGTCACAATAGCAACCAGCATGCTGGTCATCATGTTTCTGATTCCAGAGATCAGGGGACTAAATCTGAAATGCTGAAATGGGGATACTGTACTTGACTTGTAAAGAGGTCAACAGCTAAAAAGAATACACTTGTTGCTCCTATAACTGTTTTCTTCCTTCACAAAGCTATCATAAAATAGTATAAAATGGTAGGGGCAGCATAGTGGTGCAATGGTTAGCATTGCTACTTTTCAGCACTAGGATCCCGGGTTTTAGATTCGATTATAAACTCGGGCTGCTATCTGTGTGGAGTTTGTATGTTCTCACTATATTCACATTGGTTACCTCCAGGTGCTTTGGTTACCTCCAGCAGTCCAAAGACATACTGCTAGGTTAATTGGCTTCTGGAAAAATTGGCATTGGTGTGAGTGTGTGTTTGTGTCTGTATCTGTGTGTGTGCCCTGCGATGGACTGGCATCCCGTCCAGGGTGTATCCTGCCTTGTGCCCATTGCTTGCCAGAATAAACTCCGTCTCCCCTGTGACCCTGTACTAGAAGGAACAGTTAGAAAATGGATGGATGGATAAAAATGATAGCTTTTAGTTAAATGTTTTTTTTTTATTTTTAGTATCCAAAACACAATAAAATATGTTTCATATTTCAAAAGTGCCATCATTGCCAATGCAGAAAAATAGGAAGAAGCAGCAATAATCTAGGGAACCGGATATGGGTTAGCTTGTAGAGTAACACAGAGAATGATGCAGTGCAGATGTCTCAAACAATATATGTAGATATCGATAAAAATCTTCTATGAGAAATTCACCTGCTTCATAACCTAAGTATTAAAGGACAGCTTTTATCTTGTGAATTTGTGTCATTTCATTTCCTATGATATGGAGGCCATGTAGCATTCTCATTTTGCTTTCAAAGCTCATTTTTCAAAGCCTTTAAGCTATGTGGGTTCACTATATTCATTCCATAATAGAATCACAGACACTCGAGCTATGAAGCAGATCCTGCATTTTACTCTGTGTAAGGAGAGTTTATCACTGCAGTTGCTATGCGAAACACCACTTGTTTAATTGATTAAAGATGTGACTCTTTGTGCCTGCAGGGTTCTGAACCTGCCTGTAATTGTTTTTAATATTGTTCACCATCCAGACAATGTAGACTGCCTAAATAATGAGTAAGTAATGGAAGTAAATAGGTCCATCATATTGGTTTTCAAAATGGCAGCTTCCATTTGTAGAAGAGTATGACTCGGTGGGCTGTTTTGTCTGACTTCACACATGGAAGCTGGAGAAACACCAGTCACAGAACAGACCCTTTTTTTTCGGAAGTGTTTCTCCAGCAGCTTTGAAAAATGCCAGACAGCAGCTTTGAAGGACACACCCTTTTGGGCAGATGCAAACCGACATCTTCAGTTTTAAACTAATTCTAAGCTTAAGAGCTTTTCAGGATCTGTTAAAGAAAATTGCATGCACTTATTTCTAGAGCTGTATCAATGGGTAGTCAAGTATAACAGTATTTTTCAGATCTTCAAGGCTTGCTCTTTAACTTGGGCAAACAAAAATTCAGAACTTTCCTAAAAGCATTTGGGAGATGATTAACTACGCCTTTGAGTTAAACAGGAAAACAACAACAAAAATTAATGTCCTTGAATATGGAGCAACAATTGAGCACTGCCTGCTGTGATTCCTCACACCAAGCTCATGAAAGCTTTGTCCTTTTGTTATGAGTTGGTTTAAAGGAGTTAGCAGGAGTGACCTTTTTGGTCATAGTCTTGGTAAGATTAAGTATTTCAAATAGCTTGCCCTACTGTACATCAGCTGAGGTAATTTTTTCATTTCATCAGAAGCAGCTACTGAAAAGGCTTTGGAAATCAGAGAGGGAAAGTGTGTATGGACACTGAATCATGACATTCATAAAAATATCAGCGATGTTGAATAAAAGACAGCACATCTTGCATGTGCGATTAGTCGCTACTGGTCAAATTGTCACGTCCAACTAATTGTTAGAGGGTCCTCTTGGAAAGTGATTCTCAACAGCAAGGAGAAGTTGTACAGTATGTTCCAGACACCCACCAACAGTTTTGTAAAGATGACCCCACTTATTCTCAGTCTTAAATCCATTGTTTGTCTTCCCTCATCTTGTGCATACAGTACTAGTTTAATTTCTGTCAATTTTTGGAACTTCTTTTTCACAAGATGTTCAGGAGGCTTAATGGTGAAGGACTTTTCTTGTTTTCAGACTTGCTTCTGTTGTTGATTCACTTGGAGTGAATTAAATTTATTTTGGTTGATGCCATTTAGGCCATTTAGCTCAGGTCACTCATTTAGTTGTTAAAAGCTAGTCAATCCACAGATTTCATCCAGCCTTTTCCTGACACACCCAATTTAACATACTGGGCCAATAATCATGTTAGAGTAGGAAGAAAAAATTTTTTTGGTTAAATGCCTAAGGTAAGGGTGGAAAAAGACAACCTTCCAGTTACAAGTCCAGAGTCCGGACCACTGTGCAATACTACTGTCCTTGGTTTCTGAACGTCATTAAATCTATGGGGTAAATTTCAATGAAACAACATTTCACATAGTGTACAAGCCTTGTTCTAGCCAGTTATGAACTGTACAGTAGGAGATGGAACATCTGGGAGTTTTAAAATTAAGAACATGTTTTTTTTTCCATGTGTGATGAATAAAAAGATTGACTTGATTTAAGATTCTAGCATAAGATATACTGTATTCTGAGTTGTGAAGAGATGTGCTCCATTTGATCACCTTTGTGAAATAATCCCACCGGAAAACATAATTTGGTCAGAAAAGGCAACAACCGAGCAACACATGAAAACCAAAGGCATGGCAGAATCTTAGCTTTTTACAGTAGGGTCTGGACATTCATGAAAATTTGGTGCAGATACTATCACGAACAGGAAAATTCACATACAGTACTGTATAACTAAGTCCATCCCCATACCGTTACATGAAAAACTAGTATATATTATAGGTTTATTCCATGCTGAAAAGAGAAGAAAGAAAACACAATGTTCCTTTGCAGCCTACACATGCTGATGCAGCTACCTACCTGAACTAGTAAATATTACTGTATGTATGGTTAAAAGACATACAGTACTGTAGGTAACCTTCCCTTACATGATAACAAAAGTTCTAATGCATTGACTCTAAATTAATTTAAATAACATTGGTCATCTAAAAGGAACAGCAGCAATCAAAATCTTATAGTAGTAAGCTAAAATAAACATGAATCCCTCCTCTGTGTCCAGCCTGCACATTCTCTCTCTGCCTCTGTGATTAGCATGCCCCACTCTAATGAAATGGAAAATAAAAGTGTCAGTGAGCTTGTAAAGTTGTCCTCAGCCTGTTATTCCCCACACTGCTGACACAGAACCTGGAGTGTCTGTTACAATACAAAATCAAGACCATACTGAGGTTGGGGTGGTGGGTAGGAGATACCTGGGCAGGTGGCTGGGAGAGGCTCACTCACAAGCTACAGTAGATTCGGTTCATGATCCTAGTCTGTTGCACCTCTAGCTTGAAATTTGCACTCAACAGCTTTGGGCTCTGTTTCATCCCACTCTGCTCTTCCTCCATACAAGATCCAATGGGCAAGGCTGAATCGTGAATAAGAGAATTCTCAAACGTTAAATTCTCCTATGTCAAGACGCTACGGTGCCTTCTTCTGAGTCTCTCATCAAAACATCTCCTTCTCAAAAAAAACCAAGTGAAACACTTTTACATCTGAGATGGTGGGATGTTAAAAAGGTCCCTAAGGTTTTTTTAATTGTCCAGATACACAGTACACCCACTGCCTTAAGCACAACATTAGAAAGGTCACAAACTAGAATAGATCATTAGGTCCATAAAACCTGTTTGGTAGCTTGCAACTTATTGAGCCAAGGATCCAAGCTGCTTCTTGAAGGGAGGCAAAGTATCGTCTTCAGCCACACGGGTGGGTATCTTGTTCCATACTCCTACAACCCTTTGGGTAAAAAAGTGCCTTTAGTTCTCAGTTTTATTTGTGCTTCCACATAGTTTTCACTTGTGTCCTCTGGTTCGTGTTTCACCCTTCTGTGTGGCAGTTCTGTGTTTCACACTTACTGAACATCACATTACTTCAGGTGCTGTCCCACTCATCACTCACATAGGCCAATTAAATGATTTATAATGCCTTCCTTCCACCCCCTGGCACTGTTCCTTTTGCTCTCTGTGATGTCTGGGAAAAGGATGCCCATGACCGAGGAAATGAGGTAGGGAAGGAGATCAGGGTGGCATGAAACCCATTAATTTGCCATCTCCATGACAGTAGGCCTCCATTACAAGTCCTTTGTGAAAGCCTGGATGAGATCCTCTGATCAAGCAACTACTAACTACCAAATGGGCTGAATGGCTTCTTCTTGTTTGTAACCTTTTCTATGTTCTTATGCTCTCAGCTATCAGAAATGTAGTGGCTGAACCCTGCCACATGGTTCACATTCTTTTCCAAAGTTTAACAAAGTTTCAGTACAACTGACTGTAGAGTTCAAAGTATATGCTGGTTTGTGTCCCATAACCATGATCAAATTCTCTACCACTTTGAGTACAGCTGTGACATGTTTCATAAACGTGGTAGCATTTGAATGTATCCCTAAATCAGGTCTATACTGTAGGTATGATCACAGAAATGACAATCCCTGAAAAAGAGCAGCATCCAACTACACATCAGCAAAAACCCAGTAAAGAAAGTCTATTTTTAAAACATGCACTTCTGCTATTCATAGGAGTAATATACGTTTGTTACCAGGTAACATACAAGGAATGAAGAAGGAAACAACAGGAGGGCATTTAACTTGCTTTAATGGGTCACTGCTTAATTAAAAGGGATAACAATAATGAACCACTTTGAAAAATTAGCTAGTGATGGATATTCAATAGAAATGTGTAGGCTTAGGCATTTTGCAGTAACTGCTCTTCAAGCTGTGGAAAATATATCAGTTGCACTCACTTAGTGTTACCACCTGTAAACTACTAATTTACAGTAAGTAACTTCACCCAGCAGCTCTGGCTCTTTTTGGAGCTGGGTAGAGTAAAGCACACAGAATTCTAGGATTGAATATTCACTCTTCCCCAGTTCTAAACTAAATGAGGACTTGTGAGATTGACTCACACCACCTTTAGGGCCAGAGTTTTTAACTGGCCAAGAGATCCCCATGTTGTCAGGTGCATGGGAGTTTTGCTGAAGGATTGCCCTTGACTCACACTTTGACCTCTGCAATGTTATCCTTGTACCGTGGAACACCACAGGGTATTACCAGCAGGTTCGGGGCTTAGCCTGGCACAGAGATCCCACTCCATTAATCATTTCCTGGAAGCCAGGCGGAGCCAGCTGTCTGCTGTAGAAACGGCACTCTGGGTTGAACTACGGGAGAGAGGGAAAGGATGGCCTGTGGATTTAAACATTGAGCCACTGCCTCCTCATGAACACCCCCTCCCCCTAAACTCCTCTCCCTAGGGGCAAGGTGCAGGGAGAGAGAGCGAGGGAGGACTCTGTAATCTGTCCAAATAACATCTGCCCCTCAATAATCTTCCATAATCTCCCTGCTTCCCTTCCTACTGGTACCAGCTGCTGCTGCCAGGCAGAGATTAGAGCGTGCGGGGGGCGCAAGACGGAATAGGGGAACGTACTGCTCTGAGCTCGATTGTGTACATTAATAGCCAGGAAGCAGGGGCATGATCTGAAAATGTGCTGGCAAGCAGTTATCTTTAAAAGAGCTCTGCTTGCAGGAAGTGTGGAGTCAGTGGTAATAAGGGGTCAATATGCATTGGGTAAGTAACCTGTGCTTCCAGCCACCGAATAAAAGGTGATTCTCAGCGTAACTTTAATCATCTTACTGCCAAGCTCTAAGAAGAGCCTTTGACGTTGTTTTTATCTTTATTACTTCCAAAGACAAGGCGTTCAAAGTCAGGGTTTTTTACAAGGGGTGGAATGGTGGTGCAAGGGTTAGCGTTGTTGGGTTCAATTTGGACCTGGGGTGCTGTCTGCACGGAGTTTGTGTGTTCACTTGGGGCTTCTGCAGTTCCTGGTGCTCCAGTTTCCTCCCACAGTCCAAAGACACACCTGTAGGTTAATTGGCTTTTGGGGAAAATTGTGTGAGGTGTGAGGGTGTGTCTATGTGTGTGCCCTGCGATGGACTGGCGTCCTGTGCAGGTTGTACCCCACCCTGCTTGCTGGGATATTGTTCGCTGCTTCTCTGAATTGGATGAAGCTGTCAGAAAATGGATGTATTTAAATTAATATTATTGGTTACTTATACAGTAGTTGATGCAACCACCCAACTTTCTTATTTAGTGTTATGTTACTTAACTAAGTGTGACATAACATTCAGAAAAAAAACATTCGAGAATAGTTTTGTGGTGTTTGTATAGATTAAACTTTTCTAAAATGTATAACAAAATGAAAGACTTAAAATCTGTAATATTTCCACGTGTAATGTCATTAGAAAGTACAATAAGTTCCTGCTTTGTCTAACGATGGTATAAAAAATAATCTAAATGGTGAGAAAGCTGTGCTTAATGATAATTAAGGTATTTGGAAGTCAAAGAAAAGGATTTACAGTGTTTAATTTTAAACACTAAGTTATAAATGCAGACGCAATTGGTACCATTCGCACCCCGCTCTGTAGAACGGCCATTGTGTAATACTGAGCTCCGCGCCGCCTCCCGCTCCGACTGAGCGCAGTGGGCGGTACGCTATTTTCAGAGTCTGATTGAGGAAAAAAAGACCTGCTGATCTGTTGTACAGTACATAACAGGAAGAAAAGAGAATATATTTTTTTCTGTACGAAACGCGTGTTTTCAAACGTTTAATTAAAAAGTAAAAAATGAACAGCGTACAAACGATTCCAAGGTGATCACGAGGAAGAAAAAAATCGTTTTTCGCGCATAAAAAGTGGTTATTAACTATTTTAACCTGTTTTTATAGCTTTTAAAGTCATGCAATGTCTAGGTTAAGCAGGAACACATAATTGTATCTTATTTTTTATTTCTTTTTTTAAAATAAAAAAAAATCGTTAGTCCATGCTACTTTTAAGTTATTGACAGATAAAGCATTGCATAGTCCCATTCGACGGGCGTGGACGTTCCCACGCTGCTCCCTGGTTAGGGTGGGGCAATTGAAACGAAAACAGTTGGGTGCGACAAGTTTTCATCGGTAAGCACCTGCGGCTGCGCTCGTTTTGTTTCTCACCCACTGGAGATTTATGAAGAAGCTCTTCGTAGAGAAAATGCCACAGCTTGTTTGCGTTCTAAATTGCAGTGTCTAATTATATCTGCCACTGTGATATAATGAGGAGTACAGTAGCGCTACAGACGCCGGATAAAATGATTAACAGCGCTAACCCTGTGCCATCCTCCCATTTATTAAAGCACAGCGGTGTGATCAACGAACGAGTGGAAGTTTAAACGCAGTACTGAGCTGCGGAAGGAAAGGAGTCTTAGGAGTAATAGGGACAAGATAGATGACAAGACAACTGATGTGGAGGTTGCTTATACAGTAGGAAACCTGATATGTAGATTTCACACCTTTAATTGTGTTTTAATTTGTACGTAACACGCAGTTGCAAACAACTGTCTGAAATGGTAACACGCTCGGTTAGGTGCACAATATCTTGTTATATTTCGCTTATTTCCTCTTATTGGGCCTCGAAAAACTCGAGGTGAGCTGGCCAGGGAGTTCTCCTACAGCACAGTGGCATAACAATGAGTGCACTTTCGAGTCCAGAAGACAAAAACGACTTTCTTGCAATTGGCATAATCTCGGGCGTTCTGAGGAGCTGTGCAGCGCTGCGGTTGAACGTGTTGTCTGCCCTTTTCTCTGAGTAAAAACTTCAAGCAAAGCTGCATTGCTTAAGCTTCAGGACATGTTCTTGTATTTTCTGTCGCAATTAGCGCTTTAGAGTGTTGCGCTTCTGCGGTGAGCTGTCTATGGTGATCGATTTAGCTGTTTTGCAGTCCTGCTACATTATAACGCCTTTTTTTCCACAACGCGATTTGGATATACAGTAACGGTATTAAACTATTACTACAGTTCCATTATCTTTTTTACAACGCAAGTGCAAGTCTGTTTTACGATGCAAACTAGTCGCAGTCGGAAAAAATGGAAATGCAGCAATATATTACTGTACATTTTATCAATATTGCTTTTGGTTCAAAATGATATGAATTTTAAAAATGTTAACTTTAAAAAGTTTAGACAATGTAAAATCCTCCTCTAAATTGCTTTCTATTTCTACCCGCTCTTCAATTGCTACATTTCCATCACTTAGCAACGAAGGCTGACGCCTACGTACCTGTCTGGTGCACTTTGTATTTTACGTTTTCATGGTTGTATTCAACTAATGAATGATCACAATAAAGGTTTTATACAGTATACTGTATAAAACCCCATTTTGATAAGTTGACACATACCGTAAGAGCTAACAGTAATATATGAAGTTTTATAGAAAACTAGAATAATGGTGTTTTGTGTAGATATTTTCCCTTTAACCCATTAATTGCCAATAAATCAATTCTTTAGGGCTGCAACTATCGGGTTACAGCAGAACCAACTATTGACTTAAATCTCTGGAGCTGCTTATAATGTAAAAGTAATGTCCCCCAATTACAGAAGAAAGACTTGCCTCGATGAAATACCCAAATCATATTATGCTTTAAAAAAACTGCATGGTGTTAGGAAATGAGAAGCTGTGGGTCAAACAAGCGTGTTGCCAGCTACAGTCAATCAACAAACTGGGTTGAACAAGCTGCCCATCTACGGTATGTGGTTGATTCCAATTTCCTGACTTTTTTTCAAGAAACAGCTTCAATTAGTAAGCCAAATGGTCCAAAAGAGCTGAAAGGCCTCCTCTTATTTCTAATCATTCTCATATACAGTACATGATGAGTATTCGTAAGGGTAGTGAGGCAGAGTATTCATCATTGCTTTGCAATCAATGCAATGAGAGACATGGCTTAAGTGAGTGGAAGCTGCCTGTGGCTAAAAGGAATGTTTCCTTTTTCATTGCTAAGGCCTCTTCTTTCAGAACCTGGCCTAGCATGCTTGGGCAACGTGATTCTCTGATTCTCTGTTGGAGCTGACTGGTTTATAGTTTGCACAGCTGACCGGCTCTGTTGACACCCATAGAGACTGACACTGGTGCTCACTGCCGTATCAGGCGGTGTGATTGGTTGAGGGGGAGAGGAGGAAGGAAATTAATGTGGCACAGCACTCAGCATCCCATCGGGGGAAAATTATGTGTCCCCAACCCTAAAGGAAGGTTGATAAATGTCCTTGCTCCTAATCCCTCCCACCCCACTCCAGTTTAAACTGTTTATTAAGTTAAATATAGGAGCTATTACATTAATATTGAGGAATTAAATATTAAGCTCCATACTGCAGGGTGACAGAACATCAGTAATTCC
The DNA here is from genome assembly GCF_059453375.1 of Lepisosteus platostomus. Taxonomy (NCBI): domain Eukaryota; kingdom Metazoa; phylum Chordata; class Actinopteri; order Semionotiformes; family Lepisosteidae; genus Lepisosteus; species Lepisosteus platostomus. The sequence goes on from NC_142623.1 coordinate 19,261,710, forward strand.
TGTTAACGAGACAAGCATGGCTAGTAAGTGACAGCATTGATTTGATTTTTCTGCCTCTCAGTGATGTGATAAAATACTTTTCTGTGGATCATTCTGGACTTTATCTAAGGGCACCAGTATGAGAACAATGAATTAATGAATTATGTTGTGTTATAGAATGTGCAGCACTTACTTACCCACTAAGTAATTAGTAAAGTAAAAACATGTTACCAAGATAATACTGGATTTCAAACCTGCCCTTTTTACAGCTTCTCTGTGGGTCACTCTAAACTTAGATATTATTTCTGTAATTTCTTATTCTGTCTTTCAGATGAGTCATCAGAGGCAGGGTTCTGCCGTGAGTCATTTGGTTGCAGAGATATTAATATACAGTAGAGTTTGATTTCTAGATCCTTAATCTGAGACACTTCAAATGAGAGTGTCTGATAATCAATGTTATTATAGTTATTATATAAGTATTTTTTAGAAGTGGAAGTGGAAATTAAGAACTGATGTTGTAAAGAATGAGAAAACGAAGTCCACTTATATCAAGAGTGGGAGGTGCATGAAACAAGCTACCTAGCTAGGGTGTTGTTACACAGTCCTGGAGCTTTCAAGAAGTAGCTGGATATAGATAAAAGTGTCTGCCAAATGAAGAAATGTCAAAGTAATGCTGGTCATAGGGATCAGAGGTGTTAGTAGAAGTATTTAAATTTCTCACACAGGGTAATGATCTAGGCCTCAAGGATGTAGCTGATCCTAAGATCCTAAGATATTCAGCTTTTTAGCTGGTGCTGAATCTGTTTGTTAATTGTTTGCCTGAAATGGGAATAAATTGATCTGATTTTTTTGTACAAAGTCCCAGGCTGTACATTGATTGACTGTAGCTGGCAACACTCTTGTTGTTCTGCTGCCAAAATAATCTTCCCAATACAGGTTTCGCAGAAGAGGGGAAACTCTTAATTGTGCTGTCTGCCAGCTAGCTTGAATTAATCAATCTTGGGTTATCGGAAAGTCAAGAACGTGATCTGTTCTCATCAGCACAGTGAAAATCAACAGGCGCGGTGCAGGCAAGCTTACTGCATGTTCAAAGCTATACAGTATAGATGCCAGCAGGGAGTCATCTGTTATAGGAAACATAAAGCCTTGAGGCAAGTTTCCTGCATACCTGTTCATTTCTTTATCTAAGCAGATCCAAACAGTATGGCACTGTGTCCTTTTTAGGCATATTCTCATCTCTTTTTTAATTTTGAAAAGCATGACACTCTTCTTAGCCTGATAGCTAAATCTCACACAGACCAGAGACAATAAGCCATTCACACTGACGACATGTTGCTTGCATGGAAACCCACAGAAAACGCCTCTGCTTTGGAGAGCTTAAGCAGAGACAATGACAAACAAGCCTCAGTGTGCTGAATGGCCTTTTTGTGCTGTGATGTGTTAATGTGTCTGGGAAGTGAATAATCATGTTATAGGTGTACCCTTCAACATGGGATCTGGAACAAACTACCCAGCCATTTTTTTAAGCCAATACCCTGGATGAGGTCCTCCAATCAGCACAGGAGGCACTCTTTTACACAAAAGGTTGTGGGAGCATGAAACAAGTTGCAATGGTTAAGCCGATATACAGTACATATGTTTTTTAAAAGAAGCCAGAGCAAGGTGCTCCAATCGGGGGGGGGGTAAGTGTATGCTTCTTTACACAAAGGCTTGTAAGGGCATGGAACACACTGCCTAGCCATCCTGTTAAAGCTGATACCCTGGCTGCTTTCAAGAAACAACTGGACAGGATCCTCTGATCAATAAGCTGCTAGCAAGCAGATGAGCTAGACTGGTTGAATGGCCACTTCATGTTTGTAACCTCTTTATTTTCTTATCTTCATTTTCCATTGGAGGTCTTGGACAAAAGATGATATACCCATTGACCCATGCTGTACAGTATATACTGTACTGTATATACTCGAGGGTCCTTCAAAAGGGGGGAGGGGTGCCGTTGTCATTAAAGCAAGAAAAGGACAGCCAGCTTGCAGAGACTGACCCTGTTCCCTCTCTCCAAGTCTACCAGCTCTGGGGAATCTGTGAGCAAGGAAAAAGGTCATTTCATGCAGTCTTACTGGAAAGGGAGAGGAAGGGCAGGAGATCAGATGAGCTGAAGGTATTGTCTGAGCAATAAGGATCTGGTCCAGTAGCAGCTCTGGAGTTTTGTCACAGGTGAGGAATGTGAGATGCTGTACAGACTCAGCTTTTGTGTAATAGTGGCTGTTTGCCATTAAGAGAATTAAAGACATTTGCAATTAAAAAGAGGGCACACTCCATATATCCACACTCTGTGTGTGTGAAGGAAAGCCTTCTGCTTTAATTCCATTTGCAGGGGCAGATTTCATTGATTCCTTGAAGAGTTTTCAATAGTAAGTGAAGTACCCACAAGTTACCAGGTGTAGAAATGCCAGGCCCTTACAACTGCATTTGCACTGCTGATTTTATAAACCCAGCTAGGCTTCACTTGACTTGTTGTGACCTTTGCGATATATTTTGTTTAGTATGGGCATGTGACATTGAATCCTTCATGGTTTGTAGTGTTTCTGGGTTGAACTGGAATCTCGTAGTGCTGCGGGGATGTTTTGACACAGCTGTCTGTCAGGTGAAGATCGTTTTCTGCCACTGTGAGCAGCATCAGCTCCAGTATACAGCTTGCACTGGATGAAAGCTGGCGTCTTGAAAAGTGAGTGTACATAACCTACAGATACAATTTGAGACTGGGCAAACACCTAGCAAATGACGCTTAATGTAAAGAAGTGAAGGATTTGGCACGCAAGTAGTAAAAACTATAAAGACTTAGGTGTGTATATTTACATCTTTATAATTTAAAGAGAAACAAAATGTTAGGATCTACTGTTTAGGTAAAAGAGTAGAATTCAATTTGAGTGATCCACTGGTAAGGCCTTATTTAGAATCTACATTTTAGTCACTGCCTCATAGAAAATATATTGCTTCTCTGGAATTTCTCTGAAGAGAAGACCAACCAGGTACAGATGTCCTACTTTCCCTTTAGCCCCTGTTCAACACTGAACCTTTTTAGTCTTGAACCAAGACAATTATAAAGTGTAACTGGTTAAGTGATCCAAGTATTCAAAATCCTCAAGGGCATTGACAAAGTCAAGCCTGGTATACAGCATTTCTTCTGAAAGAATAGTGAAACATGAATCATAGGGACTGCCCTTGACACAAAGGGTTGAAGGAGTATGGAACAGCCTACACAGCCATGTTTTTGAATTTCAATACCCTTGATTCTTTTACAAAATGGCTGGATGAGTTCCTCAATTAGCTACTCACTGCAGAATGGCTTCCTCTCATTTTTGACCTTTCTTATTATGAACAGCAGTGCCACCTTTGCTTATAGTTTTCCTGCTTTTCTGTGAGGAAACGCAGATTTCTGATGGGTAGAAGTTCTGCTTTCAGCTCCTTTCTGTGCTGTGCCTGCGAGGCGAGAGAAATCAGCACCCTGAGGCTGCCTTTGCTTTAGAAGAGTACACACACTTAACAAACGATGTCTGGGAATGATAAAAGCTGTACCTGGGGTGAAACAGCTGCTGTGTGCGATAAGAAATCAGAATCCCATTCAGACTGCCTTACAACAGCAGTGAAGATCGGGATCCCAGTCCAGGCATATTCCAGCTCCCGAAACCTGCTTCGTTCATTACTGCTCATCATCCCAGCTTGTTAACATGTTTCCCCCTGGAAGATCAGTTATAGTTTTGTGAACATTCCTGTGTTTTCTCATTCCTCCCATTCGGATTCCTTGAGTATCCATTCGCAGCCTTTCTTCTGGCTATCAGCTTGTAAAAACCTCTGTCTGGGATGGAGGTGAGTGAAGAACGTCCTTGTGGCAGGAAAAGGGGAGCCATGCTCCATGAATGGGCCTCAGAGCACTGTATGACTGTCGTTTTCATCCCTACCTCACCACCTCCTGTCTGTCTTGTCTTGTCTTGCTTTCTCTAATACACGACATAATGCCTGACGGCCACAGATATGGGGATTGGAACACTGGGGAAAAAAAGAGTCCTTTAGCGTGGAAATTGTAAACACCTCTTGTACTTGTAAACAAGAAGACATTAATTCCTGTTCCTCAGCTTATTCTGTGCTGCGTAGTACGCCAAGAAATGCAAGTTTCATTATGATAATAATAAATTGCATCTGTGCTGTTTATACGGTCATGCGAAAAGGTCTCCAGAACAGAGTGCATATGCTTTTCACATAGCGAAATTGTGATGATTGCCAGATTCCTAAACAGTGCATACCCTTTATGTTATTATTTTCTGTATTATAAATGTGGCTGGGTTTTTAGCCCAGTCGCTCTGAATTGCAGTGGTCTGGGAGTGTGCCAGGAGTGTACAGAGGACTTGGCACATGGACAGTATGACCCCTGTGCCGTGTTTCGGTTGTGATCTGGAATAGCTCAGTCCTGCAGCAGGCAGTGACAGCGCCGGGCTCTTCCTTCCTGTAGTGCTCCTATGTCACCTTATCACAAGTTCATTTGATAAAATCTCTAGCGTCTTGGCGCTTCCAGCCCCAGACTCACTTCATATTGTCAAGCATGCAGATTCACACTTCATTTTTTTTCTTTCCACTTAGCAGTAATCTTACAGTATCCTGGCCAGTCGCTGGGTTATTTAAGGACAGCATAAATATTTTGTGTGCAGAATTTAGTTTGTTTACTGCGCCTTATTTATTTCTCTTTCGGTGGGTTTTAAATTGCTTTTCCTTGTAATTTGGAATCCCCAAGCACATTTTCACCTCCCCTAACCTGACACATCTGTATATGTGCAGTTAAGCAATTTTTAAATTACATTTGGAAAAGCTCATTACATTTTTTTTTCTATTTATACCTCCAAATTACAGTACTCTATTTTCTTACAGGCATCTGCACTACCTTAAAAGCTGCTTTAATTAGACCTCAGGAGCTCATAAAATTTGGGCTTGATTAGTGCATGGGTGGAAGGTGTTTAAGTGCCAGAAGTAGCATTGCTATATCAGCAGGTGGCGCTCTTCCAACTAGAAATCAAAGTCTCGCTAGGGTGACATGTAGGAGGTGCCAAACGTTGGAGGTGTAAGAAGTGTAAGACTTGGGTGCTGTCAATCCTGTGGATATTATAAAACCTGCTGTATTTTTAACTAGAGCCAGCTGTTGGAACCACATTCTTGAAAAGTTACTCTGAAAAAGTAATTAATTACAGTTGCAAGTTACAAATTGATTACTTGATTAGCAAGTAATGTGGGTGGGGGGTTGGGTAATTTTATTTTCACCTACAGTACATGCGTAAAGCGATGTAGCTTTGTGTTGTTACGATGTAAAACCGTACATTACCTCTTAAGACATTTTCCTCTAACGTCTTGTTTATTTGAAAAAAGTCAGCCCTTTTCACAAGACACTACCAGTTTCACTAGTAGTCCACAAATAACTTGTAGCTGTATTGAATTACTATCCATAGTAACTTTCCCCGCCACGCTACTGTGTTGAATTACTATTCAAAATCCAGTGTAACTTTCCACACCATGCTAAAGCATCTAGTTTGAGCTAGATTAAAGTCTATTTCCTTCCACTTCCTGCTGTTTTCAAAATGAGTGATTGGTTGGTTCGGCTGTGGTGAAGCTCTGGGGAATCTTTTCTTGTAATGTTAAGTACTGCATTAATGGAAGTGGTTTTGCTATTGGCACAATCCATTCTTGTCACTGTGCTCAATGATAGAGACGGAGAAGCATTCACTTTCTGCCCAGACCAGGCCTTGTGGCCGTTTCTTTTACAGTACCTTTGTGATCTGGAATGGCACATTGAATGGAATGGCCAAAAAGGCCATACATGCATCTGATCCCTGTGGAGTAGCAGAGTCTTATGGGTCTCCTTCCTCCTGGGCTCATTATTGGTTCATTGAATGAATGTTTCCGTTACCTGAAACAATTTAACCCTTTCATGGGGCTAAAGCAGCTCATGAGTTAAAGAGATCTAAAGCTTTGGGAAGTGACTGAAAGAATGAGCTATCAGGTACAAGTAGTGGTTTGAGGTTTCTCCATTGGCTTACTCTCAATGCCAGGATGGGGAGCTCGTCAGTTCAGGAGTCGAGTCACTGCTCCTCTGGATCGAGAGGAGCCAGTTGAGGTGGCCCGGGTGCCTGGAGAGATTCTGTCTCTCTGCTGGCCAGGGAACACCTGGGAGTCCCCCAGGAGAAGCTGGAGACTGTTGATGGGGAAAGGGGAGTCTGGTCTGTCCACTGTGACCCTGACCAGGAGTAGATGGATAGAATTACTTGGGGCCCAAGTTTAAGAACATTGCCACCGAAGGACTAACCCAGCCCAGCTCTTGCAGGAACCCCAGTCAGGCACAGGGGTGTGGATCACCTGTGTGGCAATAAGTTTCAGGAGGTCCAAGTTACAAACAATTGGTATGGCTCACGTACAGAACTGGGAAAAGGTCTGTGAACCCACTCAGTTGGTCTGTGTTCTCAAATATGATAGATTCAACAATAATCTGATCTTCATGAACATCTTAAAGATAAAAATACCTTGATAAAGGCAGCACAGTGGCAATTTAGCTAGCAGTGCTGCCTTGTGGTGCTGGGGCCCTGAGTCCAATTTCTGGGGTGTACCCTGCCTTGCACCTGTTGCTGGCCGGGATGGAATCTGTCTCTCCTGTGACACTGAATTGAAGGAAGCAGTTATAGAATAATTCAATAACTCAAGACGTATTTGTGTATCTAACTTATCTTTGGATTATTAACAAAACAAGCCGACAGTGAATGTCCCCATATGAATAAATATATAGACTCTTAAATTTAGTAACTCCTTGAGCAGCAGTGACTTTAACTAGATGTTTCCGGTAACTGTTTAGCAACTCGTTTGCACCAGCTTTTATGAATTGTGCACCATTCTTCCTTACAAAACTGCTTCAAGTTGGTGAGGCCCTGCCATCACAATTCAATGAAGTTGAGGTCTGGACATCTCCAGAATGTGCTGGTACAAAACACTAAATTCACACAGTTCTGTCAGCGATGGCAAGCCAGCTGGGTCCTGGGGCAGCAAAGCAAGTAGCTCCAAACCATGCTACTCCCATCACCATGCTCGTCGATTCTTCTGATGAATAGGGTAGGCAGCGTTTGTTTTTTTTGACACACAAAAAACTATTCTCATTGTGGCCAAAAGTTGAACTGTTGACTTTCTCTCTGAGAGAAGAGAATTCTGGTTTCTTCTGGGATGTTCTCCCAAGAAATCCATTCCCTTTCTGTCTTTTCCTGATGTCTGAGGCTTGAACAACGACATGAGCACACAGCGGGAGAGGTCTGCAGATCCTTTGATATCACGATGGATGGGTTGAACCCCAAATGTTTAGAAATGATTTTGTAACTCTCTTTAGATTAATGAGCTGATTGATGAGCATCAACTACTCTTTTTCTAAGGTCCCGGTCTACAGGATGAGGGCATGTTTCTCTACTGTTCAGCTCTGCCTGTGCCATCTGTCTACCTTGCTAGATGGAGGAAAACTCTACGCAGGCTGTCATGCCAGTTTGTCAAGGGCACGGCCAATCTGCGCTTCTGACAGGCTGATCTCTGCAACTGAAAGTGAGCCTTGCCAGTCTGGCACCGATCAGTATTACACAGATACACTACCCATATTTACCAACCCTAGACAACATGGTCATTTCCAGAGTAATAGAGTAAAAAAAATCAACAGCTTAGGCTATACAAACTGATTAGATCGAATTACCAACTGGGCACGGAAGATGTACAACACTGATGAAGGATTAACCCTGTTTTGTGCATGGGGTGGGAGGGCTTAGGAGTTGATTGGGAGATGAATAGGGACAGAAAAAGGCACACAAGTTACCTGTCTTCTAAAGTAACAAAGTGTGATTGAGCTTAACAGTTGATCTATGCCATTATGTTCCAGGACAAACAGTGCAGCAGAGACAGAAAAATGCAGGATATAGTGGTCCAAAAAATGTTTCTTTCACTGCGATCTGGCCTGTTGCTTTAACACTATGTAGTAGACAGTGAGCGAAAGAGAGGGAGAAAGAGAGAGGGGAGTGAAGGAGCTTGGAGATTAATAGGGACAGATAAAGGCACACAACGTCGCTTGTCTCCTAACGTAATGAAGATTAATTGGTCGGGGGTAGTGAATCAGGCTGCCTGGCAGGAGTGTCAGAAGCAGGCATGAGCCTGGCATGGTGCCAGGGCTAGGCACGGTGCCAACATGGTGCAGCACCGCATGCGCCATGGTGCCACACTCGCTGTCATGGAGCCTGCTCGGTTCCTCGCTCCTCGGGTGTCTGTGCTGGCTGGCATAACCCTAGAAGGAACTCGTGCCAGTCTGCGCCCACCTCTGCCTTGCTGGCTGTGCCAGCCCTAAAGATACTACTGCAGCTTTCCCAGTTCTATGTGGGTAGCTGGTATGAAGCTCTGCTCTGTGTATTAACAAGAAAGACAGACAGGCAGAATTGTGGGGAAGTGGCTATGGCAACAGGGAGGTTGTGGGTTCATTCTAGATGGGGCACAGCTTTTGTACCCCTGAGCCAGCTGCTTCGCTTGAATTGCTTTGAATATCATGTCAAGCAAATAATTCCATAATGATGACTGACCACTAAGAAAAACACTGCACTCATAATTTTTATGAGCAGGCATGCACTGTATCATCCACACCAGCAGTGACCTGTTTACAGGCTGTGGCTTGATTACGACCACAAGATAGCAGATCATAGATTTATGATCAGAGGGATTTTTTTGTAAGTCTTTCATTGCCTTACAGTGATGGCGCTGTAAAACAGTCCATTGGTAGGGCAGATTTTATTTCTAAATCTATAAAACAGTAGGTTGAAGAAGGAATTTCGATTCAAGCAATCACTTTTGTGGCACATGGGGTGGGTTGTTATTTGTTTGGCCCCATAGAAATGCCATTCCCAGTTGGGATGGAGGTTAAGAGGGAAAAGTCACTTCCTTACTTATAATACTGATTGTTGGATTATCCACCATCTCTCCATGATAGAGGAGCCATGTAATATGACAACATACAGTACAACAGCAGCCCTGCACCCAGTACAAAGTGACATCACTTCACAACCTGTTGTAGCCACATATTGTGACATTCATCACTGCATTATTTCCAGTCTCTACTCTTCATCCATCCGTTTTCTATCCACTTTTTTACAATACAGCGTCGTGGGGTAGGTGGATCCCATTCCAGCAAGCAATGGGCACAAAACACAGGACTCACTGCACGGGATGCCAGTATATTGTAGAGTAGATGCACAGACAAGCACATACTGACACCAGGGTCAATTTTACAGAATCCATTTAACCTGCCAGGATGACTTTGGACTGAGGGAGGAAACTGGAACAGCCGGAGGAAGCATAACATGGGGAAAATGGACAGCATCCCAGGAATTGACGCCACAGCTCCAGCGCTGCAAGGCAGCAATGCTAACCACTGCACCTCCATGCCTTCCTAAACTTACAATCTCCTCTTTAAACAATCAGCTTACTATACCTGTTAAATGTGCTTTTTTATAAGCGTCTATTAAGTATTAGCTGTTGCAATGCAGGGATGATTATATTTGATCAGATTAGTCTTAGGGTGAAATGGTTGGGTTTTACCACAAGATGAAAACTCCAGCTCAGTTTCATATAAATTCTCATCTATAAGGGTTTCTTCATAAGAGGTTCAGGGCAGTGAATATCTGATGGGAGCAATCAAACCCTTCTAGTTTCTATTCATAAAATGATTAGAAAACAAATACTGGGATGCTAGATAAATAAACATTGCCTGACCTATCTGTCTGAAAGATAATATAAGAATACCAAAATGTGGGTGACCAGAAGTCAGATAAAACAACCAGCTGCATTATGACCTGAATAGCTAAATTAAAATTAGCTGCTGGATAAGACATTTTTTTTTGCTTTTTTTAATTTTTTTTTCTTATGGGCACGTTTTATCAGTTGGATCTAGTGTTCAACATGAGGTCAGAAGGTATTATTTTGTAGATTAAAATAAAATGTGATTGAATGTATTGTTGTGACAAAACAGGTGAAGTGTGCTTATGAAACAGCAAACAGAGGTTTATAATGACACAGAGACTAAACACATCAGGAAACATTCTCCTGGCAGCACCACTGTAAAAATTAACATTATGCCTTGATTCTGTCTAGGTTATGACAATGCGACAATTGCAGTTTCAAATGCTGGACTGTAATTTTGGACAGGACATTTTAGGTTTAGCCATGATCTTATAACTTTGTATAGACAGTGCCAATATAGAGTACTGGACTGTACCCAATACAGCCAGTGCAGGTAAAATATGTGATCTCTCTGGTGATCTGGAACTCTGTGATCATGGGTTAGAGTCTGGGTCAAGTTGCTAGCTGACTGTGACCAAGATTCCCAAGTGGGTGTGCACAGTTGGCTGATAAGCATGGGCAGGATAGGTCATGCAGGGCTCTAGGAGACCTCTTGGGTACTTGCAGGATAACAGTACAGTCAGTGATGGACAAGCCTCTTCACCAATCAGAGCTGCACCTACAGAATGGGACGTTGCTATCAGTGAGTGAGATGCTTCTTCTCCAATCAGTGCTGCACTGGGGGGTGTCTTTAGTGAGGGACGTCTCTCCTCCAATCAGTGCTGAACCTCTAGAATGGGGCCATTTTACCGGTGATATATGAGAAGAGGTGGGCCTGAAGGTGGATGGGACAAAGGGGTTTATTCACACTTCCTCATTTTTCTCTGTTGTGCTGACACAAGTGTGACCTATCGGTATGGAAGATTATATAAGAATACCAAAAAATAGTTGACCGGAGGTCACATATAAAAAACAAACAAACAATTGCATCATAAACAGTTGAAATTGGCAGGTGGGGTATGATAAAAATGACTGGTGGCTGTAAATATTCTGAAACTGCAAAATTAGACATGATACAGAGCAATTCTGAACTCTTGTGAATTACATTATACAGACTTTGACAGTGTTACAACAGGTCATAACTTTATCCAGACAATACCGACAAGAGAGACTAGATTATAAAGACAATGTTTGCCAAAGGAACTGTGTGTGAACTTCATACGGGTAGTGTGTCTGTCAGGCCTCGATGACAAATGTGTACAGTCCGTGCCAATGTAAAACAGCAGACCGCATCTCAGATCCCCAGATGATCAAAGGCGCATTGATAATGCCGAGCCTGCCTGCTGTATGCCTTTGATGTCCCTAGTCAATTAAAGTCCTTGCGCCACTCTCCACAGCCTGAGTGGATTGATGTTTGAGCTCAGGTGGCGGCAAAATTAAAGCGAAGTGCCGGAGAATTCAGGAGTGGGCGATCTGCTCTCTTTCACTATTGTGAACACCTGGCAGGGCTCAAAAAAGGCTTGTTAACCCCCTGCCTCTTTGCTTTTGTTTCTCCTTCTCACTTAATTAAGTGAGTGTTTAAGATCCTGTTTTATCTCCCTGTTTCCAATTCCATGTGTTTGGGCTTCCCACTACTTATCCTGGAATGCAGAGCGATACAAGGAAAAGTTGCAAGCTAGAGGAGAGATTTTAGTTTGCGCGTAGTGAGCTGATCATTTGAGAGTGTCGTCTACAACAAGCTGGGTTTGGGCCGGAGCTGTGGTTCTGTTTGATGAAGTGCCTGCTTTTTTAAAGTCCTAAACACACCTGTGTCTAATTCCCGGTTCTTGATTGATCCCTTGGGTTGGCACCCTCAAGGCACAAATGCAGTCCCTTGCAAAGTCTCTTCCGTTTCAAGGCTGAAGAGCTTCAGTTCCTTTCTTCTGTGAGCGTTACCGATCTCTCTGGGACCTTTCGGCTCTTCTTACTGCATGGGTATGCTTTTTTCTGCCTGCTGGTTCCAAGCAAGTCCTTCCTTTGACTAAAACTCCACACTTTTCACTTTTACATCCCAGCCAGGAGTGCAGTTGGAGGTTAAACTCCCCCTTTTCCTGAAAGCATATGGATGTGAAGGGAGACTGGCAGACCAGACACATACAGTTGACTACCCAACTTCCCTTTTCTAATGCAGTTAGTGCTCCCCTTGGCCATGGTGTAGTGCTTTCAATTGCATTTGTGGAGTAATCGGATTCCAGAGTCTGTCAGAGTCGGGGGGAGCTGGAGAGGAAGAGAGCTGAGCAGACAGAGAGGTTTGTGAGACTGTTCAGCCTTCCGACGGGCAAATGGGAAATATGCTGGTGCTGTGCCCAGTGGCTGCTCTTCACTGGGATCTTTCAGAGCACAGCAGTGGGCTCAGACTCTTCCAACAGAATAGAATGGAAGCCGATTACCTCACCCTTCTTTATGTTCCTGAGTTTTATCCCTTGGGATAGAGGGCTGGGGGTACTTTGGAGTGGCTTATTCCTGGTCCCAGTGTCCCTGCATCTCTTACCTCTTTAATTTCTTAATGGGCTCTTAATTGCTTCGGCATATTGAACCTTCAGGTCAACTGTTTTCATAATTCAACACTTTTGGAATGATTTCTGCTCTCAGTCATCAGTTTAAAAAAAAAACTTCCACCACTTCAAGCATATTATTGACAAGAAATTTAGCCTACAGAGATGATCAATCTGAGCTGAACCTGTTTGCTCCCCTGTAGTTATTTAAACAGCTCTTAAAAGGTTACTAATGATTGATGTCCAGGTGCAAAATGGACTTATACTGTAAGAGACTCAAACATAAGGAGAATTCCAAGCTCAGTGGAAAAGGTTTACCTCAAAGTGGGCATTGTGTAAGCCAGCTTCAGCTTCTGGATTGGTGATGACTTTTAAAACCTTTAAGTTTAACCATAATTCTGTAAGGTTGTTCAGATAACATAAATCTTAGCTACTAATGTCCAGTTCTTGTGTTCTATCATATAGGAGCTGTCTTGTAGGTCTCTTTCAAACAGCAACAGCTGAAGACCATTGAAGAATGTTGTCTTTTTCTCTGAATTGCCTTCGGAATTCTTGAGGACTTCTTCAAACTGGTTGGTGTCTGTACTTGGCTGGGAAGCCAGTGGTGTGAAGGCATTATGACTGAATGCCTCTGAATCAGAATCCTACCTAAATCCCTTAGTATGAGGTTGCATCCTTTTACCAAGGACTGATAAGGGAGGGATGAACCACTGTTATTAAGAAGACATGGGGACCCTCAGAGCAGCATTTGAGTAGGAAAGTCATTTCCATTGCTGAGCCACAGTGGCTCATTCAGTCAGAGCTCATCGTGGTTTCGTGTTGATAAACAGATGAGAGAGAAAATGATATCCCCAGGGTAACACCAAAACTTCTGGTCCTAGAGGCTTGACAGCAGGGATTTGAACCCACAAGTCATGAGTCCTGAGATTTACCCACTTTGCTATACCGCCCTGCAGGATTGAGTAGCCCCAGTATATTCTGCTTGTTCCCTAAGTGACAGAGCTGTCAGAGCTTCAGAGCGAATCTTGCCTGCAGGCCTCTAAGAATTCAGAGGAAAGCATGTTGGCTCCATCCTCAGGGGAGAAATAAAGACAAGAACATCAGCTGGCGAAGACCGTGCCATTCATCACAATAAAACTTGCTTGCTGAGATTAAGTATTTAATTTTACAGTTTCCGTCAGCCTTCTGCTTGCAGCGCTTTTGAAACTCAAGAACAGAAGATTTAGCCTGTCCTTGGTTCCATTTCTGAAGCATTTTCTCTTGTCTTGATCATTCGATTCTGCCAGGACAAATTCAGTCTTTAAGGTCTCTACAATCTAAAATCTAAGGTCTTTTTCTCTTACCTTGGAAAGAGGTTTAAGGGGATGTAGAGGCCCAGATTAATTGACCAAAGGCTTTGTCCATAAATTGAAGCTATATAATTATTTGTGTATTTGTCTAAATATTTGAAAGATTGCACTGTAATGCGAATAGGAAACTAATAGGATTTTAATCTGTCAATAAATATGTAATATTTACAGGACCAAATAATATAAGTGTCCTGTTTACCTATACCTTCTTGTGCAATAAACAATTTTAGAACATATTAACATAAGAAAGCTTGCAAAGCAATGGGGTCCAATCGGTCCATCTAGCTTATTAGCATTCGAGTAAGTGATTTGTCTGAACATATTGTTCATCTGTTCCATCAATGAAGTCAGGGTGGCAGCTTTGTGACTGAGAGGGTAGCTTGTTTCAGACTTTCATGTATATTTCTTGCAGTGCTCCATCATGTGTGCCTTTATTGCCAGTTTAAGAATGGCATATAGGAAGAAGATAAGCGGAAAGGCAGAAGGCAGAAGGGAGGTGAAGCAGATGGGTGTTGTGCAGATTGGAGCTCCAAAGCTCATTGGCAAATCGGAGGAAGACCTTCACTATTCCTCTTGATCAAGACTTTTTGCAGCTTCACTGCAAAAACAGGAAACAGAAATAAAGGAAACAGAAATAACAGGAGGAAAGCACATGCAGTGTGCCATTTAAAGTAGGAATGCTGATCGATCATGTCAATTAAAATTACATTATTTCAGCACTTTTTATCCCAAAGGATCATAGTGTGCTTTACATACAGTACAGTATAGAAGAGGCTCCGCTTCTTCCACCAGTGAATTGCAGCTAACACATGGGTGATGCACAGTAGCTATTCTGCACCAGCAGCCCCACTACATAACAGATAAGACGGAGAAGTAAGAGCTTAATTCGCCCATTTAATTAAAGGAGAACATTAGATCAGATGGATTGTGCAAATCCAGAGTAGGATTTTCCCAGTATACTATCTAAAAGGGGAACTGCAACACTATTTTCATATTTCGGGGTTAGAAGGAATCAGCATTGATGAGTGCATTTCAAATCACAATAAAAGTAAAATGTATACAGTAACTTGTAAAACCTCCAAATTACATAGCAAAATAGACAAAGTTTCCAGGTATATGCTGCGCCATGATCTGTGATTCAGGACGAGGCAACAAAACTTCCAGTGACGTGAACCCTTATTACATTGTGAACAAGCAAGTTTGTGAATACATCTCTTTTAACCCAATAGATATATTGCTTTTGAGTTTTGAAATGGTTTTGCCAACAAATGCTACTTGCTTGTGAATGCAGACCACATTAGAACATTTCTGTACAGCCTGTATATTGCACTGCTTAGTTATTACAGGAACTAGTGAGCAGGATTTGCCGCATCATGTTGCAATTCACGGGAACTCCAATCCGAGTTTACGACAACATGGCGTCTTACAACACTTTCACAAAGTTGACAATTTTGTGCTTAATTCAAATTGTATAATACTTTTCTAGAACATCAGTGAATATATTTTGTTACCAAGATTTAACAACCAGTCTAGGAGATTGGGAGCTGCCACACCAGGGAACATTGGTTCCTGAAATTCTGGAACAGAGAGAAGAATGCCACCTGTAGTTACACCAGCTCCACTTACAGCTTCAACCTGGTTTTCTTTAGAGAGACTACACAGGGATGGCAGTTTTGAGACTGGGGGGAGGGGTGGGGGGGCATGGGTACCTCATTCCGTATGTCATCAACACACCCCTAAGGTGCCAGTTGGTCTCGGAGTCGCTTACACAGCTCAACTTGGGATACAGTTTCCCAATAAAACAAGGCTGACATCAGGCAAAAGGCTCTTGCACAACACTGCTGCCAGGGCCTGGGAGACAAGGCCTCTAGACTGACAGACAAACTTTGTCAGTGCTGAAGCACAGGGTTTGCTGGGGAAGATACAATATAAATGACTAATGTATTGGCTTCTGTGCAAGAAGAGATAACTGGCAGGCTAGAGTTCCTCTTGCCCAGACCCATGCATTTTCATTGTGCAGTTGCTGTCATTGGGATGCTGGGATTACCAATATTTATATTTTGCATGAGAGGCCTTTTTAACTGAAGGTATTGTGATATTTTGCTTATTTTAACTTTTCAAAGCAATCATGTTTGTGAGCAGTTAGCAGTTTAAAGTAGACTCTTTCCCTTTGAAAATGTAGCTGTGATGCATTAAGACATGTAAAAGAAATGTATTTCAGAACATACCTCATCTACTGCCCCTGTCTCCTACATATTAAGAAAACCACTCTCTTCCACCATGCCTAAATGAGGTGATTCAAGGCAGGTTTAGTTTTGTGATTTAAATACAACACACAGCAAATACTTTGCCGATTAATCGACAGCTATCACTTTAACTAGGAAATCTCTCTAAATGCCAGATCACTTTCTCAATTAACTGGTGTCAAAGCCAGCCGAAATGCAAATAAATCTAAATGTTAAAAAGGGGCAGTCCTGTTGTCTATCCGATGTCTAAATTGGAGTATTGAATAAAGCAGTTAGACAACAGATGGATGGATTTTATTATATCATTGGAAAGAAACCATATAAAGAATTTAAGAATCATGTAGAAAAGTACAGTATGGGCCTTCCCACATTAGTGCATAATATAGGGAAATTACTGTATTCTGAATAGCACTTGACACTCTTTGTTTGAATCAAATAAAAGGAGGCTCAGATGCCTGAAGAACTGAGGGACAGACTGACCTTTTTGCGCCTTAGGGTTCTCCAGAGCGCTCTGACAGCCCACCATTAAAATGGCGTTTAAAATGGAATCCAGGAGATATAAAAAGAAATACAGTTGGGTAATTTCGGAATGTTAGTGGTTCTTCAACCTTTTCCTAAAGGCAGCAGCCTGCCCTTTCTCTGACCAGCTGGGGATTAGTGGCCTCTTCCCTCTGCCGTTCTGCTCCTGTATTTCCTTTTAAACAGGCAGACTGCTTGAAAAATGAAACGCACAAGGGCTGATGACATGAAACGCTCCCACGGAGTTTCACTGGTCTGAGTAATAAGCTGTGTTTTGGTTTATGTGTGATGGTGTCATCAGAATTTAATTTATACTGAGCGCTCACAGTGCAGACTGTGTACAGCCTCTATAATGAGACAATAACAATGATCATAATAATAGTAATTGTGAAAAAAGATGTATGTTGGCTAGGGTGGCATTTTCCTTCTCCTTTCTGGCAGGCGTGCAAATACAAGGATTTACATGGAGCCTATTAAAGGACTTAATGCGATATTCCCTCCTTGACAAATGTGAAATGCGAATATCATTATTTGGTTTAGGACAGCCTGGGTGATCAGAATCCCACTGAGTAGCAGTTTGGTACGTTTCTGGTGTTGTCAGCTGCAGGCTCTTGTACAGAAGCTGAAAGAAGGAGAGATGAATATATCCTACTGGAAGTTTAATTCACACATCGCGTTGAAAAACCATTACTTCCAATTCCCAGAAAGCTCTGGGCGCAAGGTGGGATATACTCTGGACAGGACACCAGTCCATTGCAGGGCACATACAGACATTCACTCACACCATTTTACAGAAGCCAATTAACCTACCAGCATGTCTTTGGACTGTGGGAGGAAACCTGAGCACCTGTAGGAAACCCACACTAACACGAGGAGAACATACAAGCTCCATGCAGACAGCACCCCAGGAATTGAACCCAGGGCTGCCTGTAAATTTACTTAATCTGTAGAAATATTAGCAGACAGTTAAAATAATGATTCCATCAATTTCTTGCTCAACTTCTTCTGTACCCTTTGTACCTGAGGCTGCAACTTGAAAAACCCTACAGTAAATGGACTGGACTGCACTGAATTAAGAGTCTTATTAATTTCCCCACTATGTATTTTCCTCTACAATGTTGAGTGATCATGGAGGTACAGTAATGTTTCACAGCCATTCTCTTTTCCACAAAAGATGTGTTTTGAGAGATGATCAGAGAAAAAGTTCAAATTTGATTTCATGTAGAACTTCAAATTACTCTTTGCTAGTGTCCTTTGCCTTTTTTACTTTTTCATCGTTATACTGTACATGAACAAAAGTCAGATTAGAAGGATCCAGCTGTATTTTTAGAGTAGGATGTATATTAGAAAAGTAGATGAGTTCAACACTTCAGTTTTCTTTCCAATAGGTTCTTGGACTCGTGCCACAGCTCTCAAGACGGGTACTCCTAGTTTTTACTGACATAAAAGCAAATTGAATCACAGCAACTATAATCATAACATGAATAAAAAATTAGTGCAATTTCAGATAAGCACCAAATGAGGGAAGGCCATTCTGCCCATCACATTCATTTTTTACTGTCTTAGTCAGATCACCAATACTGGCCTTATCAGAGAGTAATCCACTGATCATGATGGAAATATATCTCTCAGAATGGGACAACTTAGAGCTAGCCCATTAGACCTAACTTGCATGTTAGAAATGCAGGGAAATGATGCTCACTTGACACAGACAGATTCCTAGTAGGATCAGGCTGGGCAATAATTGATCAACTGTGTTTCTAGAAACACAAGCCTTGTCACCATTGTTATTTCATTCACTTTTCAGCACAAACTTATTATTAACCATCTCTTCCCTCCTAGACTGCTAAATATTCCTTTTGATGTATTCTGTTTCTGATTATGCGCTTGTCGGAAAACAGTGCCTGATAATGACCTGCCGGCAGTCATTCTTCTGTAGATGTTTTAGCCCAGTGTCCCACAAAATTGCTTCCCCGCAAGCATACTTCCTGGCAGTTCATTTAGACCTTACAGACCAAATCTTGTGCGTGCTTCTTTTAACAACACTACATTATTTCCTGCTGGGATGTGTACTGCAAGTGTGATGCATATTCCGATGTGCACTGTGATCCCAAAAATTGAATTTCCCACAGAAGAACTTCTGCATGCCTCTCTGCACCCCTCCTCCTCCCCCCCATAGTTGCCTAGGAGCTACAGTGGAGACAGCACCTTTCCTGTTCATTAGAATTGTTGCATATGGTAATTTTCCACCATTGCACTGTGAGTGTGCTCGCTTGGAAAGCACAGGCAGCTCAATGTGTGCTCGGAGCTCATTTGAATTCTTTTCTTTTTTTTTTCAAACATTGATTTGATGAGAGCGTGCTTGCTACCACCGTATCTCTCTTTCATGCAGCTCCTATCCTGCTAATCAGCAGTGGAAGCAGTGTACCTTTGTGACTGCCTCTCAGGAATGATCAAAACAAACAAACAAAAAAACACTGCAGGCCCTTAAAATGACAAATGGCCCAGTGCTCTTCTGAGGACTATAATCTCTTAACAGGGTAGCCCAACAAGACTGTCCATTCTTGCTTATAAGGGGGTCGATCTTTCTTTGAGATCTGCCATATGTTAAGGACCTTATGTCAGCCTTATTGAAAATTACACCAACGTTACTTTCCTGTCTGTCTACATTTGTGGTTTTTAATACTATAGAGGTTGTGATCTGGGGTACAGTTTTTTTTTATTATAAGACTATGTAAACGAGTCCAATCTGGAGCGATGGTCCTCCATCCTGGCTCTGGGGACATCTACACCTGAACTGAGCAGCTGAGCTTTCTATTTACATGAATCATTTATTGAACCAAAAAAGTTGCTGGGTACAACCTTTGCAAGTTATTTTTTTTTCTACAAGTCCTATTGTAAGATGGTTGGCTTTCAACCAAGTAAGTTGAGCCAAAACATCTTATGCCTTACACCTCCATAAACTTTTCTGGAGTTACGTCTTTTTCTGTGATGTTATTCTTCCTCAGTAATTCTTTACAGCAAAAATAAATCTCATTTAATGTTCAGTATTCAGCTGCTTTAGCCAGGAAGGCAACCAGGCTGCCCCTGGCATTGTCAAAGATGTAAGAGACCATTTCCAGTTTCCAGAGCCAGATTTAAAACTTAGACTTTGTGTAAAATTGACAAATTATCCCGAAGGTGCTATTTGTGTCATCGTTCCAGTCCAAAAAAGACATATGAGTCAGTCCTGTGAGTATTTATGTTGCCACTCTTAAGTTATTCACCTGAGAGGCAAAGCCCTTTTTTAAGTGAGAAAAACACAAACAATTCAAGTTCACTGTTTTTAAATGGATGTAGCCTTGGAGGATTAATCAAGCTTTAGCAATATGCCGTTTTAATTAGTAATTAAACTTTGTTAGTGTTGCCTGTTTCGATTTGAACTCCATTGCGCTGCTAAGTATAATTCTCTTTCGGTAACGATCTCATTACAGCAGCTGAAAGGAATCTGTAATGATCCTCAGTCATATTCTGACATTCCAAGTCTTCTACCGACAACCCATTTTTCTCACAGGCCTGTGTGAGAACTGGATTGGAATTTGCTTAAAACTGTGTGCAAAAAGGAAACTGGAAGGAGGTTCAAAGTAAATACCCTATCTGACATGAAAGTACCCCAAGCTTATTTACCAGGCTGCCAACACCTCACCCCCAATTGTACAGCTTTACTAAGGTAAGGGACTGCCATCACTCAGACATTAATGTCTGTAACTTATTTGAAAAAAGGATGCAATTACAGTATCTGTTCAGGGGAGAAAAAATGAAGGAATCCAGTAGCTGTAGTGAAGATAAAAAATATTGTTCTTCCCCCATATCTCTGTACATGACATACTGTACATACACAGTGTGTAGCCCGCAAATTTCTTAAAATAAGCCACATTAAGTTGGCAGCCCTGCACATAGCACAATTAAACCCACAAGAACCATCTGAGGTGCTTTCCTTCCCAGAATATAGTGCCTTCCTTTGTCCCCTTACCTTCCTATAGTCCCCTTACATCAGCGATAAGAGTATTGATTGAGATGGAAAGTGATTCCCCGGGATACAAAAGGTTCTATATCTCGGTAACAAAAGCTAGATTCTACTTTCAACAGCACAAACTGGGACTATGGAGTACAAATGAATGCAGTAACTTTCGTCGTCGTTTTGTAGAGTTGACACTTCACGGAGTTCATTGACTCAAAACTGGTCTTTATTGAGCCTTGAAATATTGATTGTCCTGCGGAACTGGTTGCGTATTGCATCTTCTTCTTCTTCTTCTTCTTCTTCTTCTTTTTCACAGCCTTAGTCCCAGACTGTCCTGGGGTCAGCTGCTTTGGTTGCTCTTCTCCATTTGTCTCTGTCGAGCACATCTTCCTCACTCACTTCACATACCTCCATATCTTTTCTCACACAATCTATCCATCTCTTTCTAGGCCTGCCTCTTCCTCTGTTACCTTCCACCTCAAATTCCATTACCCTCTTTGTTACTTCCTCAACGTCCCTCCTCATGATATGTCCATACCACCGTAACCTCGCTTCTCGCATCTTCTCAACCACATCCACCACCCTACATCGTCTACGGATTTCTTCATTTCTGATCTTATCCTTCATTGAAATCTGCAGAATCCATCTCAACATCCTCATTTCAGTTCTTCTCATCAAGTTCTCTTCCCTCTTTCCAACTGCCAAGCATTCAGCTCCATATAGTAATACAGGTCTAATCACAGTCTTGTACATTTTGCACTTTAACTTTCTGGGAATTTTCCTGTCACAGATTATTCCAGTTATTTCTCTCCACTTGTTCCATCCAGCTTTCACTCTTTGTTTTACTGCCTCCAGTGTTTCTCCTCCCTTTACCAGTTTTGATCCAAGGTATTTAAAGTCATCAACTTGTTTCAGTTTTCCTCCATTTGTCTCCTCAACATTGGTCATAGTATCTCCTCTTCTCTCCATTACCATTATTTCAGATTTTTCTGCATTCATTTTCAGTCCACCCTTTTCCAGACTCCTCTGCCATTTGAACACTTTCTCCTGTAGTTCTACTTCTGAGTCTGCCATCAGTGCCACATCATCAGCAAAGATGAGTTCCCAAGGCACTTCTGTTCTTACCTCCTCTGTCAGTGTGTCAATAATGTTTATGAAAAGGAAAGGACTTAGTGCTGATCCTTGGTGTACTCCAACTGTGATTTCAAACTCTTTTGTCTCTCCCTGTTGTGTTATCATCTTTGTAGTTGTATCTCTATAGGTTGCTTGAACTAACTTCACCATGCTTTCTGGTACTCCTTTCTTCCTCAAGCACCAATACACCACCTCTCTGGGCACACGGTCATATGCCTTCTCCAAGTCCAGAAAGGCCACATACAGCTTTTTCCCTTTCTCTAGTGTCTTCTCCTGTAACTGTCTCATCACAAAAATGGCATCTGTTGTGCTTTTCCCCGCTGAGAATCCAAATTGTGAGTTGTGGATCCTGATTATCTTCCTGAGTCTCTTGTCCAGAATTTTTTCCAGGATTTTCAATCCATGTTCCAGAAGTTTTATTCCTCTATAGTTTTTACACTCCATTGGGTCTCCTTTCTCCTTGTAGATGGTAACCATACTGCTTTTTGTCCATTCTTCTGGAATTCTCTCTTCCTTTGCAATATTGTTTAGCAATCTCGTCAGCCACTGAATCCCCTCTTCATCGAGGTTCTTAAAGTGTTCTGCTGCTATTCCTGATGGTCCAGTTGCTTTGCCCACTTTCATCTCTTTGATAGCTTCTGTCACTTCCTTTACTGAAATTTCTTGGATTGGTCCACACACTACGTCTGCCTCCACTAGGTTCTCCCTCTCATTTTCTACATTTAACAGATTTTTGAAGTACTCCAGCCATCTTTGCTTGATCTGTTCTTGTTTAATCAAGACTCTGCCTTCTCCATCCTTGAGTACCGCCACCCGGATAATATCTTTTTTCTGTCTCGCTCTATGTTTAGCAATCTTGTAGATTTGGTCCTCTCCTTCCTTTGTTTCAAGTTTCTCATACCATTCTTTCCAGGCTCTTTCCTTTGCTCTTGCTACACTTCTTTTTGCTACCTTCTTTAGTCTCTTATATTCTTGTAATTCTCCAGTGCCATCTTTCAGTGCCTTGTATGCTTTTTTCTTTTCCTTCAGTGTTTCCTGAACTTCCATATCCCACCACCACTCTTCATTTTCCCTCGGTCTGCCTCCTCTTGTCTTTCCACAAACCCTGGTAGCAGCCTCTTCTAGGATGTGGCTCATCTCAGTCCACTCTTCTTCAACTGAAGGCTCCTCTGTTTCCTCTGTGTTGTTTTTCATTTCTTTCACCAGCCTGTTGAAATCTACTTTGTTTTCTCTCAGTTTCCACACTTTTGTTCGTGCTGGGTGTTTCCTCTGCCTTATTCTTCGCTCCTTCAATATTGTGATGTCCATCACCAGTAGCCTGTGTTGTCTGGTAACAGCCTCATAGGGCAGGACTTTAGCATCTTGGACTTTCGCTCTATCAATTCTTCTCACTAATATGTAATCTATTTGGGTATCATGGCCTCCACTCCTGTATGTCACCTTTTGCTCATAATTCTTCGTGAACCCTGTGTTCACTGCAAACAATTCAAGAGCTTGGAGTGTTTCTAGTAGCCTTCCTCCTTCTTCATTTCTCTCTCCTAGCCCTCTCTGACCATGTTCATCTGGATAATCTGGGCATTTCTCTCCTAAATGTGCATTGAAGTCTCCTCCAATTACCACCATTTCATTTCCTGGGATTCTGCTAACCACTTCTTCGAGATCTTCCAAAAAGCTATCCTTTTCCTCCTGTGGTCTTCCTACCTGTGGTGCATATGCATGTGAAACAAATTTAAAGCCAAAAACAGGAAGGATGCTTCTTGGAAGTACAAGTGGGGTCACACTCTTCCCATGATCTACAATTCTGCCCCGTCAGCGTCGCCCCTGGTGCAACACAATATTACACTTCGGCGCTCTATGACTCATGCTGAGCCATGAGTCCTGCTGTTTTGTTGAGGAAACCAATCACAAACCTGAATGAAAGCAAACAATCCCGTATTTCTGACTAGACAAAGTGACGGTAGTCTGATTTTCGTCTGCGCAGCATGTCGGATTTGCAGAAGCAATGCAGTAACCAGATATCTCTGAATAAAGATTTTTGCAGTTGCAGATGGGGGGGTATAAAAAATAAAGCCACAAAAGTCCAGTTTGTTTTCAAAGTGCTGCTCAGTTTCATTCGAATCACACAGACTGCTGCGAACCAGCACCGAAAACATCATTATGACACGAAAGCAAATCGGGTTGAAAACTGCCCCAGAAATACAGCCCGTGAGACTTTAAGGAAAACAAAGGGTCCAGAGTCACGAGACAGCTTTACGGTTAAGAAAGCACATTAATATAATCAAAAGAAGGCCGACAGGAGCAGATGAAAGAGTGAGTCATGATTTAAAAGAGGCAGAGGCATAATGTTAGATATTTTCCTCTGTACTTATTTTTTCATTCTCTGTGGAAAGAAAAGGTGGTCCCATCGTCCAATTGAAATTTATCTTGCAGCCCACTCAAAAAAAAAAGTCAATTTTCGATACTGGTTCACTGTTTCCTCTTTATCCTCTGAGAACTGTGTCTTTAGGTGATCATCTCTCTTTGTGAAGCTCATATTTTATTGGTTTAGTTATCTGAAAAGCCTTTTTTGTTTTTTGCTTTTATACAATTTCTTTAAATGCAGTTTCACAACTGATGTTTCAGAAGTCTCTTGTATGCAGTTTCAACAATACAGGATTCCAAATGTTGCTGCAACAAAGGTATTGTAGGAACATGAGACAATTTCTTAAGACACTAAACTGAGTCAATAAATTTAATAACCACTGCTTCCAACAACATCAATCACTTAAACGTGAGAAATACAATAAACAGTTTTGCAATGTAGCCACAATAAAAATTATTTAAACAAAAAAAGTATGTAATTACAGTGCCTTACAAAACTTGTAAAAACTAAATCTCCATCCCACGATGTCCCATTTTGTTGAATTACAATGTGTACACATTTTTTCTCAAAGTGAACATTTTTATTCAAGACTCAAGCTCACAGCGAACACTTTGATGGGTGAAAGAAGTTAAAAATGAGCAAATATAATAAAATCCAAACTTAAATATGTTGCTTGCCATTGTACCCCCTCCCTTTGCTTTGGCAAACCAAAATTAGTTCAGCTTTTAGCTCAAGTCTGGTAAAATTAGATAAAAACTGGAGGAGATTTTGCCTGGAACAGACAGTAAGACAGCAAGGAAGGAGAATTAAGATACTGCCGATGATGGATCTCAGCCATTCACAGTGCTTTCTGCATGGCTTGTCTCTCCATTAAATGTTCTGCTTCACCTTGTGAATGGTAAGGGAACTGCAGTCTTGTGGGCTGAAATCGTCTGCATTTTTAGACGTATTGAGATCCCCAGCAGTGTGAAACACAGTGGCAGGGAAGTTATTTAAGGTCTGAACATCTGGACCTACGTATATAGCAGAGCTGTGGAGAGGAACATCTGTCCATGCGGTGATAAAACCCATCACATAAAAAGCTTTCATTTGCTCTTCATGGCTTGTCTTGGATGCGTGGTACACGTGTTTATGGTTTAGAATCTCTCTGAGATTTATTAATAGAATACAGTCAATTTGCGGTGCAGTAATACTTCATTAAGCACAAGGAGGGCCAACATTTTTTTTCGTCTTCTGTTCCCTCCTTTGTGAAGAAAATAAACACTGCAGATGTAATAATTTTCCACAAAACACACAGAAATGAAGAATTATCTGATCTCCTTTCCACGCTGCTTCCTCTACTATCAGAACTGAAAATCCACAAAGGTTGTCAAAGGTGAGCGGTTATAAAACAGAGGAAGCCATTTGGCCCATCTAGCCTGTTTTATAATCCATCCATCCTTTTCATAACTGCGTCATCCAATTCAGGGTCATGGGGGAGCCAGAGCCTATCGCAGCAAACAACTGGGACAAGGCAGGGTAAACCCTGGACAGATTGCTAGTCCATCACAGGACAGACATAGTATTCTGATAACCCAATTAATGTGCCAGCATGTCTTTGGATTGTAGGAAGAAACTGGAGCCCCCAGAGGAAACCCATACAAATGGGGAGAACATACAGTACAATCTCAACAAGAACATACAGATAGCACCCCAGGACTAGACCCAGCACAGCAAGGCAGCTTCCCAATGACCCTGAACTGGAAGAAGCAATTGTCAACATCCTGTCCACATTATTCTTCTTGGTCACAGAGAATCAAAGCCCCAATATCCAGTGGGGCTTGCCGATATGTTTGGCTAGTTACTATAAAACAGTTTGCCATGGTCCTAAAAGTCAAAGGCCTAAGCACTCTCTTCCTGCGCTTGGTTGAAAGGCACAGCAGAGATCTGGCTTTAAAGAACCAGATTGCCACATGTTTTGTCTACTGTTTATCAGCATCAGAGAACTTGAACATACAGAAACAGAAGAGGAAGAGAAATGCTTTTTGAAACCTTGTAGGCCTCAAAACCTTCTTCCTTTTGTTCAGTGTATATATATACTGTATATATTGTCTTTCTGGGATTGATTAGGGTTTGGGGTAGAGGGAACTAGAGAAAGATGGAACCCTAGAGTCATCTCTGTTCACCCCCCTGTTCTGGCCATTGATTTGCTGTTTAGACAGGCTCATTGATTAGACTCATCAGAGCACATTCTGCTTGAATTATCTCACGCCTCACTGCAACATCCTGCTCAATTTGACAATTATAGTACAGAAGAGCAAGCAGGGCTGCAGCCACAGAGAGAGGGAGGAGGAGAGAGAGATGGAGAGGCAGAGGGTACAGTCTTGTCTATGGGATTCCAGAGTGCAGAGTTCAGAGAGGGTAATTTGACATTTGGGCTCCACCGCACTTTGCATTGTCAGTGTTGCCTGTGGCTTCCTCTTGGCAATCATGATCAATGGCCAACTTTCCCATTCTCGGTCTGTTGCTCATCAAGGATTTTACAGTATCAATTTCAAGAAACCTTCAGTATCCCTGTAGGTGTTCATGTATTTTGGGGGATGATTTATTGAAAAGAAATAACTTGTTTATTGTAGTAGGTCACTCACAAGCTCTCCAGGTCTTTCAACCATCCATACATTTTCTAACTGCTTTATCCAGTTCAGGGTTGTGGAAGAGCTGGAGCCTATCCTGACAAGCAACAGGTGCAAGGCGGGGTACAGCCAGGACAGGATGCTAGACCATCACAGTGCCCACACCGATACACACACCGATCAGTTTTCTCAGAAGACAACCTACCTGTATGTGTTTGGACTGTGGGAGGAATCAGGAGCACCCGGAGGAAACCCAGACGAACACAGGGAGAACAAACAAACTCCATCCAATAGCACCCCAGGTCCAGAATTGAACCCAGAGCCTCAAATTTAAGTGACCACTGTGTCACTGTTCTGCCCTCAGCTTTTTCAGACTACTGATATATCGTTGTGAAAGTCTTGGGGCTGGTGTCAGAGCAGGCTTGGCTCTAGACCTTTGAGCAACAATGGACATTTTATTTTTTTTAAAAAAAACAACAGTTTTCCATAGGCAACATATCCTTAGAGAAGAGAGGAGGATAGAGGGGAGAGCAATGTAACACACAATGAAGAGAAGATATTAATGTCACATTTGAAGGAGTGTCATCCTGGTGTGAGCACTGCAGTTCGAGTCTTGCGCTGAGAGCCTTTTGCTTCATTATTTTTGTATTTTAAAATCCCAAAGTCATTTTGTAGGTGCTTTGCCAGGAATCAAAGAGCAAAATTTTAATTTAATCCTAGCTTGCACACCTTCTACAGCATGAAATACGTCCTGTAGCAATGAACTGTAGAAAATGCCATGGTCCACTGGGAAGCTGGGTTGACACTTCTGCTTTTTCTTAATGGAAATGTGGTGCTGGCTCTCTGATTTGCAGCCCTACAACACAACAGCTGTCACTTTAGTGTGGAAATGAGAGGTGAAGGCACAACAGGATGTGGGTCACGTTGGATCAGTGGGTGTGGGTGTAGATGGGAAATGTGGAGCATGATCCAGTGTCATTGCAGTCGTGTTCGAAATGGGCTTGCTCTGTCCATATAATAGCCAAGAAATTACATGGGCAGGGTTGTGGGGGAAACAAGTAATAACTCTTATCTCGGTGAGTGCTGGAGGGGACGGAGATCAGAACCTTGAATCTTCTTAAATTGAATGAGCTCATTTGTCTTTTATGGCTCATTATAAGCTCCCATCTGACTTAACTGGTCAAGGCGCACCCTACGAGCATGGGCTAAATTCTTCTGGTTCTGACACAGCAACCTCCATCCTGGGTCACGTCACTAGCTAGCTGTGGCTGAGATTCACCCGGCTGCCAGAATTCAGCTGGCAGTGCAGTGACAGGGTTGAGATTAGATGGCCAGACATCTTCAGGCAAAACAGTTACTTCCTGCCACCTTTCTGTGCCACGGACAGAGATCTGCCACTAAACCCGCACTGACATTCCAATAAGGCCCTGTGGGGCTTCCGTGTGTGGAATGATGAAGGGCTCTGTGAGGAGGTTAGATTGGAGCGGTGTGATCATGGGTCTCATTCTTTCCTAGAGCAGGGCAGGAGAACTAAGTCTTAAAATGGTTTCCAAATTGAGTGGGTCAGGAGAAAATTTCATTCTTTTGGGCCCTGAAATGGGACCACCATTCCATTCCACATGTTATGCCCAAATAAACAGCACTGAAATAAAAGACCCATGGAAGATGTGGTTTGAATATTCCTTAGACCCCAGGGGATTAATGCCCCTGTACTGAGGTCATTTGACCTTACGAGCCTTTTATCAACTGCTTTCTGATTTTAATATTTACTTTATATGTCTGCAGGAATTAGAAATTTATATTCAGATTTAGATTAGGTCAAAACTAATTATTCACCATCAATTATTAATTGCATTTTGAAGGTTTTGGTTTTGATTTTGATTTAACATGATCTGCATTCTTAAAAACACACACGCAGCTGGAGAAATGGAATTTATTTTAATGTCTGCTGGTTTTCTTATGACTTGGTCTAAATATAGGAATCTTCCCAAAGCTAATGAATTAGTATTTATTATTATTTCACTCCTGGAGTTTCTCAATTAACAGTCCTTTGTTTTTCTCCTTTGTTTTCTTCTATAACAAAAATAATTTAGCCTCTCGAGCAGGTCTGATAGATTCAGGTCCTGTCATTGCTTACGCCTGGAAGTTAGTATCTTTTTCAATATCGAGGACTTGATGCACCAGATGACATTTTGACGAAAGGTAAAGAAGCGAAGGATCTTTCACAAATGCTGCCCTGCATTTGGCTGATTTGCAGCTCTTGATTGGTGAAGCTCTGTGCTGTCAGATTTGCATTCCTGCTGCATCACAGCTCAGCCTGGCTCCAAACAGAATCCTGTTCCTTTTTGCACGGGTGGCATTTGCACAGACTGTCATTAAATTATCGCCTGCAGACATGCAGAGCGCTTCATGCTCAGTTCAAACACATGAAACAGAGCCATCGTT
Source organism: Lepisosteus platostomus (assembly GCF_059453375.1). NCBI lineage: Eukaryota > Metazoa > Chordata > Actinopteri > Semionotiformes > Lepisosteidae > Lepisosteus > Lepisosteus platostomus. The sequence continues at coordinate 19,290,769 of NC_142623.1, forward strand.
CAGCATTCCTCTGCAGTTCTTGCACAGCGTGGAGGATACACTGGAGGGAATGGCAAAGGGAGATCAGCTCACTCTGAAACACACACACTGATACAGTGCTGCACCACTGCAGGTGAGCCTGTTAACGATAAAACTACAAGGACAGGACCATAACTCCTGACCCATAATGGACTATGGAGTCCCATCTGGGGGGAATTTTGTTCTCAACGTTCACAGCGGAAACCAGGGTAAGCTCAAGACTGTCATTTGTGCATTGCTATGTAAAGTATTCCTCTTATTTCATTTCAAGTACTGATATGTGTGCTCACTGGGAAACATACTGAGAACACCTAGTAAGATTAATTAGGCTCTTTCAGTGATATAAAATAAGTGAGCTTGGGGAGCACGACAGATCTAGTATATCACTTTCTCTTGCTGAACAATCCTCTGCTACCCAATTCACACAACTCAATTCACAGTGATCATGCTAGAAGAAAGTTCCAAACATTTCAGAACCCTGCAGAACATGCTGTGTCCCATACAAGCTGTTCTTGTTTCTCAGTTGCAGACAATTTATGGTGGGAAATTCTAATGTATGGTCAGTCAATGAGGTAGAAATCCTGGGGATTCCACTCAGGTTCTTCAAAATCCTGGAAGAAATTGGAAGAGTTGGCATAAGAAAGGATTTCTGGGAATTGTGAACCAGAGAAGCATCAACGAGAGTTAAGTTAACGGCAGTAAGAAGAAGGCACTCAAGCTGCTCTGGTGTGGAATCCACTTCATCAGGGCATTCAGTGAGGAGATCTGTAGGTCAATAAAATACTGAGTAACTAAACATGCAAGATAGGCCTAATGACCTCCCACATTTAGTGTTTCTCATCTTCTGATGTACATAATGCCAGCAACCATGCTTTTAATTTTTTCCCTGTGAATGTATAACCTTCTGTTATCTTTGTAAGGAGATAATTGAAACCCCCTGGGAATATTTATACTGGTACATTCTTAAGGTAACTGGTAGTAGGACCCATCTTAAATACCAACTGAAGATACAGTGCATGTACCATTGATCAAAAGAGAATCCCTGTCATGTCTGCTGCTATTCAGGCTTTGAGAAACATTTTCAAAGCATCCTTCTTGTTTTTATAATCACAAGCACTTTGCAAGGTCAATCTTAATCCATTAGAAAGAATGACAGAACGTTCCGAATAATTCCGCTTTACATTGCAACAGATCAGCAGCTTAATATTGGGAAATGAAACATGACAGAAATAAGTTCTAATTTACCTGTTATTCCGTGACTCTTTGTGTAGTTTCTATAATAAGAGATTATTGCCTGTTATTTAGAACCACTGAAACTTTCACTTTGGTTGCTGTGAACCCAAGATGATATACAGTACGTCAAAAACAAGTTAGGCCAATCGTGGTCTTGGGAACTCTAATCCAGCAGGCCAGTTTTTACTCACTGAAAAAGTCTGATTCTTGGATCCATTAGAATGTTAAGAGCTCATTTCCATTGAACATAACAACAGTCTGCTGCTTTTAAGGACCACAGCTAGGCATTTTTGCTTAGGTTGGTCCAGTTACCTTATCGATTTGATCAAAACTCATGTGACTCAAGTCTTTATCTAAAAGTGACCTATATAATCCCTCTGGACTAAGGATCACCATGCCAGTACTGGACAACCCAATCTAAAATAAATACAAAAAACTGAAAATAATGGATAACAGCCAACACTTTGACTTCAGTGCTCAAATAACAAAAGAATAACCTTTATATATTTCCTACGTGCGATGCACTTGTGGACATTGCTTTCCTGCTGTTCATTCTCATCAGTGTTTAGTACAGCATAATTTTCTTCCCCCACCTTGTTTCTTTGCAGTAGGCATTTTCTGCTGGAACAGTCAGCCAGCATTACCAGAAATGACATTCTAAGCCGGAGCAACAACAGAGAATCATGTTGGGCACTCCACAGCAAGATGAAATGTAAGACGATGTAATCTGCCCCTGTCTGCACAGAGGCTGGCCTCAGAATTGCCTCTGCTCTCCGAAAAAAAAAAGTTTTAAGCCGCCAATCTTTGGGCCACGCTGGCACAGCAGGCAGGGAAAAGCCTTTAAATACCACAAAAGGTCAGGCGGGCTGAAGCAGGGATTTGGAGCAACATTTCAGCTGCATGCCTAATAACCCGACCGAAGGACTCGTCGAATCGCAGAGTAAATTTCAGCAAAGCGAAGATTCTGGCTGTCTCTGCCAGAGCACCTGAAATTTCTCATTCGCTGTGGACGTAATCCCCCTACCATCTGTCCACACATTGTTCACATGTCAAAAAGCAGACCCCCACTCTCTCCTGCCAGCAGTTCCTCTAGCAAATGTGCTAGGGGACAATTCTTTTTACACCACGCCCTTTCGTTCTCATTTAATGAGGTTTTCCAATGATTTTTCACACAAGGTGCCTTTTCTTCACTGCGATTCCAATGCACTTTTCCTGTACCTGATCATGCATTTCCCTGCATGGACACTAACCTTTTATCAGAGCAGTTCTGAGTGCACCTTCACAGTGAAAATACAAAAGCCTCCCTCTGGAGTTCAGACTGACTCTGAGATTCTCCAGGCTTTTAACCTGTGCCTCCTGCTAGCCAGGTCTGTCCACTGGTCCTTTATTGGGATGAGTAACAGTGCTTCAACTGTGAGGTCTTTGAATCTTCACCTCGGGGTGGAAATTTCATATAAATTATGCCTCGACCCCCCCCAAGGTGCACTCTATTATAAGTGATCATCCCACTTCTCAGAGTCCAGCCCTTGCATAAAGCATAGATCCATCCACCCATTTTCTAACTGCTTCCAATTCAGAGTTGCGGGGGAGACAGAGCCTATCCCAGCAAGCAATAAACACCAGGCAGGATACACCTTGGACAGGATGCCAGTCCATCGCAGGAAACATACACAGATATAAACACAGACATACAGACATGCAAACACTCACACCAGGGCCTGTTTTCCAAGAAGATATTTAATAATAATTAATAATTGCTTATACTTATATAGCGCTTTTCTGGACACTCCACTCAAAGCGCTTTACAGGTAATGGGGACTCCCCTCCACCACCACCAATGTGCAGCATCCACCTGGATGATGCGACTGCAGCCATAGTGCGCCAGAACACTCACCACACATCAACTATCAGTGGGGAGGAGAGCAGAGTAATTAAGCTAATTCAGAAATGGGGATTATTAGGAGGCCATGATTGGTAAGGGCCAATGGGAAATTTGGCCAGGATGCCAAGGTTATACCCCTACTCTTTTCAAGAAACGCCCTGGGATTTTTAATGACCACAGAGAGTCTGGACCTCGGTTTTACGTCTCATCCGAAGGACGGCGCCTGTTTACAGTATAGTGTCCCTGTCACTATACTGGGGCATTAGGACCCACATGGACCACAGGGTGAGCACCCCCTGCTGGCCACACTAACACCTCTTCCAGCAACAACCTTAGTTTTTCCCAGGAGGTCTCCCATCCAGGTACTGACCAGGTTACACCTGCTGAACTCCAGTGGGTTGCCAGTTGTGAGTTGCAGGGTGATATGGCTGCTGTTTAACCTACAAGTACAGTATGTCTTTGGATTATGGATGAAAAATCATTCAAACATGAGAACATACAAACTCAATGCAGAAAGCAGCACAAATCTGGAACTGAACCCAGGGTCCCAGCACTACAAGGCAGCAATGCTTAAAGCAAAAACGTTTCTGTAAAATTCGGGAGTTAGTCTTATGGTTTCCCTTGACATGAGAATCAAAGCACACTATAATGTACGGATTGTTTTTTTTTACTCTTTATAGTGGTATGTGGCCTGGAAACATGGCTTGTAGAGTTTGAGAGCAATATCACTTCTGTAACGGGGTGTTTTGTGTACATGTCATTATTTATTCATTGTGTAGCACATTGGTTAGTTAACACGGTTACTTTGTAGTCTCATCCTTTCAGATGTCAGAAGTGAAGAAAGGCAGGTTGTGGTCATTACTGTACTGGGACTGGAGACATCTAAGCAAAGCTGCTTTTATAGTCTTGTTACTGGACCAGTAGGTGGTGCTTTTCAATCTGAACCATTTTTCCAAAGAAGTGCCCCAGTATGATGATCAGGGACACCCTGCAGAAATAGATGCTGTCCTTCGGATGAGATGTTGAATGGAGGTCCTGATTGCTTGGTTGTTAAAGATTCCATGGCAGTGTTGATAACATTAGTGATGTTAATCCTCGTGTCCTGTCTAAATTCCTCTCTGGATTTGAACAATCCCTAAAGCTTCCGTTTACTTCAGTGGGTGAAGCAATTTCTGACTCCTCTACCTGATCTACTGTAGTCTGTAGTGGCAGTACAGCAATCTGATATACTGTAGCAGCACAGCTGGTGCAGAATGGCAGCTGTGCGTCACCCAGGTGGAGCTTTACTTCAGATGTGGGCGAAGTGTTCCCCATTCTGTAAGTTTAGTGCTTTGGGATCTTTTGAGAAAAAAAGGTGTTATTCAAATGCAGTTTGGAAATTGAATTTCTGAATTAATTACATTCCCTTATATATTTTTTTGTGTTTGGTTTTGAGTTCTGGTAATTTTGTTAGACATGCTACAGAGAATAAAACAGAGAATAAAATTTAACTCTGAGAGGCAGTGGGTCAAAGGTGAAAGAAATTACAGTGGCACCATGCTCTGCAGGTCTTGGGTAATGCAGTACACTGTGTGCTGAGCCCTGTGCAACAATAATGTGTTTCCCTTTCTCGAATGCTTTACAAAAATGAATCTTTTTTGGGATATGTTTTTCTTCTTACAAAACGGAAAGAAAAGAAGGCAGTGGTGCTGTCTTGAGAAAAGAAAAACAGTTTAAAAAGCAGAGTAGACTGGATGCAATCTCTACACTCATTCCATGAGAAATGAGACATAATAAACCCAATTTATTTGATTATGAGTCTTCTAATTTGAAGCAAAGGATATTTGTGTTCTAAATTAAATGAATCATCCATGTGTTTTTTAACAGCTTCTTCTAATTCTGGGTTGCAGGCGAGCCACAGCCTGTCCTGACAAGCAACAGGTGCAAGGCAGGATACACCCTGGACAGGACTCCAGTCCATCACAGGGCAGACACAGGCAAAAACACACACACTCACACCAGGGCCGGTTTTCCCAGAAGCCAATTAACCTACAGTACCAGTACCTCTTTGGACTCTGGGAGGAAACCAGAACTACTGGAGGAAACCCATGTTAACACAGAGAGAACCCAAGGAATTGAACCCAGGGCCCCAGCGCACTGTGCCACCCTTAGAAGAATCATAATTGAATAAATAGACCATTTGATTATATAAACTATCATCAGTCCTTCACTGATGAAGGCTTTTGTGCCAAAACATTGAAAACTTGTTGCATAAAAATCTATTTTCAAACAACGTATGTGCTTCCAGCCTGCTCTAGATTTTTTTTTCCCTTTTGCCAGGCCAGTCATTTCGCAGTGGAACAAAAGATTCCTGGCAAAACCAGCAATGAAGAAATGGGCGTCAAGTGTGCCTGAAAATGAACGGTGTAAAAATGAGGCCAAGGAAATGGAGTAGATATTATGAACTCTGCTTCAAAGGCAGGGGAATCAGAATGGGACTGTCTGTACAGCCGTGGCAAGCAGATGCTCTAAAGGGAGTCTGGCTCGTTTTGATTCAGTGCCGGAGCGAACCTTTCTGACTCACACACAGCTCCACTATAAATAGGCAGGCGCTCGGAGGGATCAATGCTTCAGACTGCAGCGTGTTTGTTGCCACGGCTCAGCAGATCAATGCGAGAGGGATCAGCTGAAGCCCTGTGCTCCCTTCCCTTCCCACAGAAGAAAGAGATTGTATTGTACAGACCCTAATTTCTGCACAAGACAATGGGCTCCTTCTCCTACATGCCTGACTGCTGTGAGAATGAAAGGTGCCAAGATTCACTAGAATAGGCACAATACAGAAAATAGGAGTCTAATCTATCCATTGGTAGAGCACACACAGCACAGGCAAGGCATGCTCTGTCTAGTGTAGTATATTACAGGAATGTACAGTATAGACAATGAGATGTATATCTATTGACACACAGTGCAGGTCCAGCTCTTGTAATAGCAGCAATGTCTAAGGACAGTAGCATTGCAATGCAGCAGCTCTGTCTGTCCTGGTAAACAAAAAAATGACAGGTTGTGAGACCCAGTCAAATATAGAACAGTAAGGAGTGAGAAATGGGAAAGCATGATCGTCATTGCTGGAAATTGTGGCGAAGCGAAGAAAGATATTGGACAAGAAAGGTTAAAAACAGTTATTTCAGAAATAATCGATAAACATATGCTGCTCTTTTACCGTCATAGACATTCTGTGACGTTCTTCTCTTTTCTCGCAGTGCTTTTCCTTCTTCATGCAGAAGCACATGTCTATGGGGACCATCTACTCACACTTTGGGTCACTTGGTTTTATGATGACAGTTAATCCCGATAGATCTGTACTTTGTAAGACAAAGAGCAGCCTTTTAGCTTTGTGGGTATACAGAGAGGAACAAATGGTGTTAATGAAGAGGAGCACCTCACAATGGAACATTAGGTAATTAGATCTGATTGGTACTGTAAATGTGATGGATTAGATACTACAACACTTTATATTGGCTGCTCCCCTGTCGTTTACCTGAAGTTGCTGTGATAAAGATTCAGTGTGTCCTAATCAATATGAATTCAGGATTGCTAAATAATTTCATTTCACCCACACTCGTCTGTAGTTATAGCAAGTGTAGTCTGTAGTTATGATTTTGATGTCTAAGACTTCTGCATGTCCGTGCATGTGTTGAGTAGGTGTATCACAAGGCAGGCAGGCTGTATTATGCATAGACAAAGCTTGGTATAGAGAAAACACAGGCTAACAGGAACAGAAACACCACAGCTCAGCAGAGCTCTGTCTGCTGTGCAGGTGGCATGACCAGACTATGTGACCTCACGCCGAGGTCAAGTACAGCAGAGACATGCGTGTCCTCTGCTCAGGGCCAGGGGCAGATGTATGCAAGTTACCGAGGGGCAGAAACTGCGTTGTCTCTGAACGGATGCAGTCCGCCTGACTCTCCACGCCACGCCAAAATACAACGTTTCTAGTATCCCCAAATAGCCACTTAGTCTAATAATCCAGAACGGTTTATGCAAAGCAAAAACAAGAAAGAAACGTTATTTAAATAAATGAATTAAATAACAGCAGTGATTGCCGCAACAGAAGGAAATAAACCCCGGCGCTATTTCAATTCTCTCTGCACCTTTCCCTCTCGTTCAGGCTTTTTCTGGTAACGGAGAGACCCGGCAGCAAAACGGAAAAAAAGAATAAAGTTCCACACTTTTTTATTTATTTCATTAAGCAAATGAAATTTCTCTACCCCGAGGACTGGAGCTAATGACTTGCATCGCCGTGGAATTTAAATACGGGGAATGCGAGCCATTTGTATGCTGAGGAGCTTGTCCAGAACTCCCTGGCACACAGCGCCAATTCTGTTACTCTCAGAGATGTAACTCACTCCCAGATAATGTGGAGAGAGGGAGCAGGAAAGAGGGAGTGAGCATTAATATCCTTCTAATACACACTTAGCCTTACAGAATACAATCTGGAGAGCTGCCGGCCAAAAGCAAACGAACGCATCTTAATTCGCAGACTCTGTTTATCGCATAAACTAAGAGGTGGTTAAAGGAGTGCATTGTGCTGCATTCATTCGATTTTCTTTGCAGCGCGTGCGCTTAAAGATTCTCTCATTCCGAGGTGAGGTTTACGTTCGCCGTTTCCAATCAAGTGATCTCGAGTCGGGGGATTCCCCCAGACTCCAGGAGCAGGAAGAGTGCCGGAATATATAAAGGTGTTTTTGGAAAATTCTGACCTTGTCATAAAGAGGAACATTTTGAATGCCTTCAAAATGGCATTGTAATCTCCATTTGACATTTATTTCAGGAATATCATTCCTAAGAAGGTAATGCAGAAAATCAAACGCAAACAGAAAGTATTGAGAGCATCAGAATGGTTAGTAATCAGAGGCCTTTCGGCCTATCTATCTTGGTGGGTAGTTCGTAAATTGATTCAAGGATCTTATTGGCCGGGTATGTTGTTCCATACTCCTGCCACCCTTTGGGTAAGGAAGTCCCACCTGTTATCTGTTTTAATGTACTACCACACACGTTCTGCTTGTGCATTGTGGTTTGTATTTCACTGTTAATTCAGGAAAACAATTAGCTGGGTTGAATACTTGTATCAGGTCCCCTCGTAGTCTTTGCTGTTTAACACAAGAAAGGTCCGGTCCCTTCAGCCTGTGAATGACATTCACTTAAGCCCTGTAATTTATCTGTTCTCTGAACAGACGCAGCAGAAATATATTTTCTGCAATGTACTGACCACAATTGTACACACGATTCTAAATGAGATGTTAGGTTTTACATATCATGTGGTGAAATGTGATATATTAGGTCAGAGACCTGTACCAGTGACACAACCCTGACAAGTATGTAAATCATAGGTGCAGATGGTCCTGGATTTATTTTATTTTTCTTTTTGAAAGGGTTTCAAAGAATAACAACAAACAAACAGTCTTTATTCAGGTGAATGCACACTGCTGTAATTCTGGACTTCTGTTTCTCAGGCGAAGGACTGAACTCAGCTGAGTTCTCCACAGCCCTAAGCCCATTTATGCACAAAGCCTATACAACAGTCCAATAATAATGTAATAGTAATTGAACGTCCACAATTTGACACCATGTATACCTAGGCTTAGTATCCCTAGTTTCCTACTTCCTGTAGATATTGAAAAAAGTGTCAGGAAAAAGCTCTCTTATACCATATACTGTATGTATACACCAAATACACTGCAAATCAACATAAATATGTGTGACACTCCATTGGGCGAGACATAATGAGATCTTTAAAAATATGATGACTAGGATAACAGACATACCAACTCAGCACCAAAACAACGAAATATCAAAACATAAGCTTGAGGTCCATTTGAGCTGTTGACGTACTTCTTAAAGTCCCTAACTATTATGCCAAGCCTCTTACCAGCCTCAAAACCAAATAACTTTCAACAAAGCCCAAGTCTCTCCAAGATTCTTTACAAACAAGTTCTAGTCTCTCCCTGAGATTCTTAAAAAATGTCCAAAAGCACAAAACTCACAATTCCAGACCTTCATGGTCTCTTGATTGGTCACTACTTTTCCCTCAGATGAGGCTGTCCACAGAGAATCTGTTCTCTGTTCCCCAGGTAGACAGACAGCAGGTATCCTGCTTTGTAAACTGTCACCTTATCAATCGTTTTCGACCACCTGGTCAGGTGACTGAGGGCAGCAGCTCATATCTCACAGCATTGGGGAGTATGTTTCAGACAAGGGCTGTCATTTTGTTTGTACTTGCTGTCTTCTTAGGTATGCAAGTTAAGAAAATAAAATGACAGAAAATGAATACTGTAATTCAGCTGTCTAATAAAAAAAAGAACATGAAGTGAGTAACAGTTATAAATGGAGAGGTGATGAAGTAGAGGAAACACACACACTGCAATTTTTAACTGAGCCTGGGACACTGTCTGAGAAGCTTTGAGCCTTAGAAAATTTGATGGAAGCTTCAGGAATGCTTTTCAGATTCTTGGCCTGACAGGGTGAATACACAAAAATGTGGATGAAGGAAAGGGGTGTATGATAAATCAAGCATTTGAGTTTGTTTTTGGAGGCCCCTAGTGCTGGTACCCTTGTTATTGCACCCTTCCAACTAAGCAGTCTAACAAAGGTATAATACAAGATAGATACTTTATTGACCCCGTGAGGGCAATTGCAGTGCAACAGCAGCTTAACACAGACAGCACAACCACAGTGTAACAAATGATACAATAATAATAATACAATACATACAATACAATCAGTACAGTGAGAAGTGCACTAAGAAGAGTTACTCACAGTCCAGAACACACAAAGAACAAACCAGAACAGAATAGTACACAAAAAACTCGTATTGCACAATATGAATATAAATATAAATGTATTGCACAGTTCCCTGGCATATATTGCACAAAAAAAACGGTTGTAAACGGGAAAAGAAAAAGAACAGATGTATCAGTTTACTGTTCAGTCCAGAAACAGCTCACTGTCAATGTTGCCTCTGCCCAGACGCATTTTTCACCTGGGGGAATCTAAATAGTGAGTCTTCCTAAGCTGCAAAACATGCTCAAATCAACACTTGTTTGGTTATCAGTTTTTCTCTCTGTAGATAAGTTGCACTTAATAAATTGTTTAAAGCCTGTGGTGCTATTTTAAATATCAGTCATAACACCCTTGTGAACATGCATGCATTATACATTAACTATAATGATTAATTCAGTATCAATTGTATTAATGACATTTTGATGCCATCTCGAATCAAGGGGTGTGCCTGTTGAAGATGACATGTACAAAAGGGATCCCCTTAACAGGGGAAACTTGAGAGGCCTTTTTCTAAACCTCCTGTGTGGTGCTGTGCTTTTTCACAGGCTCTCCAGTTCATACCTGGTACAACAGGAGGAGGTGATCCAAGAAACGATGCCCACTCTCGGAGCACCAGAGAGGACCTTCGCCTCTGCCAAGCCATACAGCATGGCACTGTCACTCTGGATACTGTGGACCTGTGCCATCACCCTGAGCAACATTGCCCCCTCTGCCCAAGGTGAGTACTGCACCCTCTCTGCTTGTCTCACCTTCCTCTATGGGTCCATTAAACTACAGAACCCTCGCAAGCTGCACAGTCTCAAAGAGATAAATCAGTTCCATTAAGGGAATATTAGCCTAATTACCTAACTGACAAGTCCAATTTGTGGTAATAATTCTGTAAAAAAACAGGAAAGCTTTCGTAGGAGAGCTCTGCCCAAGCACAGCTCGGATTGCCTCTATTCAACAGTTTGGTTTTGGCCTGGATTTTTTTATGTGTGTATATAGATACCACCTAGGGGAAACCTAGTGCAGGTCCTAGCAGTGCAGTAACCTAGCAGTTCAAAAGACAGATCCCTAAAGTAGGGGTGGCCAACAGCAGGGTTGTTTTCATTCCGGTCCAGCTCTTGATGACCTAGTTGAATTAATTATCGGCCAAACTGGACCAGCTGAATCAGAAGTAGTTGATTAAAGAGAGCTTTAAAAACTGCTGGGCATCCTTGCTCTAAAGAAGAAATGGTCAGAAGAGAGATAAGGCTTGTGCAGTGCTGTGCTTCAAAGGCCAGCTTGGTACAGCCAATTACATGTTGTTTCACCACTGTTGCAATGTAATGCAAACAGTCAGTGGTACAGTCCCGTTTCTGTCAAATCACAATGTTTGGAGCTGCTTAGCACTGCATTCTGGGACTGTGCATTCTGGGAGCAATCACCAGAACATTTGGGCTCATCTGCGTCCTCTTTGGCAACAGATTTTCCCCCATTGTTCTGGAGATCCATTAATGATTCAGAAGCTTGTTCAGGCATGATTTCCAATATTGCACATTGCACTGGAAACCCTCTTGTTGTACTGGCTCTGGGAACTCTCTGGGACTTATCACCACACCAGAAGGCTTCATCATCCATTCTAGGTGATTTTTGAAAAGATAAAGAAATTAAGAAACTTAGCTGCCAGTGGATCTATAGGACCAAGGCTGGGGGATATTGTTCTAAGCATATGCAGGACTAAGTGCTACTAAGTGTTAAACAATGGTTAAGGGGGGAGATGCTTAAACTGTGCAGTCCACACTATAAACACCAGCAAAAAATTGCTCACCAAATTGCCTCTTTGTCTTTTGTGGCTTTTCTCATGTTTTAAAGATTGTGTTAACTTCTGGTGGCTGGAGCAATTGGAAAATCTAATTGATCGGAAAACATTTGAAAGACTTTAACAGATTCCCAATAGCTGAAGAGTGCCTCCATTGATTTAAGTCTAGTTGATGCTGCAATTATATATTGACACGGCCGTGTTTTAGTGTATATCTGACCTGCTGTGTGACGGACTAGAACTCCATTCTGGCTTGACCCGGAGCTCCTATGCAAACAGGCAGCTTGTCATAGTACTGTTTCATTCTGGTAGAACAAAACTCACTGGACCGGTAAATAACTAAGCTCTGTTTTGATGGCCAGAGAATGATGGAAATTCTGAAAATGACCTCCCTGATGGAGATGAGATTGCTCAGTGCAGGGGTGTTATTGAGCGTTTGTGACATTAAATCTCGGGATCGCTGTCCAGATGGCTTGTAGGCTCCAAGGTGCCCCTGTCCACTAGGAGGTCATGCTGTGTTATGCTCTGTAATATTTAATTACATTGTGGAGAGCTTCATCTGGACAGGTTTTGTAATGAACTCACTGTGACCTCTCAGAGTGGTGCTGCTGACTGCTGTGAACACACTTGAGAAGCACCAGATATAAACTTTGCTGTGATCCTTATCCTACAAGTTCCAGTGCTGAAGAAGGACCAGGGCTATAGATAGAGTCCTGTAAATAACTGTCATAAATTTGGACACACTGCTCTCTATGATTTGAAAGTATTGGAGGATTTTGACTCTGTGTCGTTGATCGAGCAGATATAGAACAGCAAGGGCAAGCACAGTTTTTACAGTTTGTCCATCTACATTGTTTTTACCTTTTCCCAGACAATCACACTATATTGGTTGCTTAATTCATTTGTGACATTAAGTGTGATAGGCACTTACACCTTATTACATGCTGCCCTGGCAGGCAATGGTTTCTCTAATGGAACTCATTCATAAAACACATATAAATAGCACATTTCCAGGAATTGTGTTTGTAGTCTTTGGATCTTACTGTCTTTGTGTGGGCCAACGGCCCCATCCATCGTAAAACAATCAGCCCGTTTCCCCACTGGGAAAATCAAGTATCTTCTTGGCGGAGAAAAGGTTGACCAGTCAGCTTCTCTTTGAGTAAGCAATACAATGGGTGAAAATACTGTAGTAGCTTTACTGATCTGTGCTTCTAGCAATTTTGTAAAAAAGCAAACATCTAGATTCTAAAAGCCTAACGTCTTTTGCAATTAGCAGTGTTCCTTTTGTCTTACCATGTTTAACTTTCACTATATGAGGAACTGAAAGGCAGTAAGATGAAATCCATCAATAATCGATCAAGTTAAAGTGCTTCCCTGAACTAAGAGTTAAGGAGTCTTGAATTCACATGAATGAGAATTTGAAAGTTAAACATAGTAGGGGTGATCTAAGGAATCTGTCCACGACTGTACAACACAGTACTTCTTGGCATTCATCTGCCCATCCATTTTCTAACCCCATCACCCAGTTCAGGGTCGTGGAAAATCCAGAGCATACAAAGGGCGGATGGGGGGATGCTTTGGACAGGACACCAGTTACACATGCAAATACAGACAGGCACAAACTCTTACCAGTACCAATTTTTCCAGGAGACCATTAACCTACTAGTATGTCTTTGGACCATTGGAAGAACCAAATGCACCTGGAGAAAACCCACTCAAAATCTAGGAGAACATATACTCCACACAGAAAGCCCTCCACATCCAGAGTTGAACCCAGGGCCCCAGCACTACGAAGCACCAATTCTGACTACAGCACCACCATGCCAACCACTTCTTGACTTATATCAGAACAATTCTAAAGTTGGAAGACATCGTACTTTGCATGTTAGACAGATGTTAGACAGACCAAATCTTCCTGAAGTTTATGACCGCTGCAGTTTTCTCCTGCAATGTGTTAAACTTACAGTGGTCTGCAATCCGGCAAAGAACAAATTGTAATGCAATACTGAGACAATTTCAGCCCCTAGGTCTGTATTCTCATATATTTTTAATCTAAAACATAATTAGATCTTCATGAAAATCTTAAAGCTGAAGATAACCCGATTAAGCATATAACACAAACAAACCTTGTTTGAACAAGTTGAATCTGGTGGCACCTCCTTTGAGCAGCTAGGCATTGCCTGTAACTCTTTATCAGTCTCTCACTTTGGCTTTTCAGAATTTTGTCTCATTTCTTCTGCACACAGTCACTCTAGGGCCAATTTTCCCAGAAGCCAGTTGACCTACTGTACTAGAATTGTTTGGAATGTGGAAAGATTTTAAAAAATCTTTGGATTGTGGGAGGAAACTGGGGAAAACATACAAACTCCATGCAGGGCACCCCAGGTCCAGAACTGAACCCAAGGCAGCAATGCTCACCACTGTGCCAGCTTGCTGTACCTTCTCACATTTGTAACCTTTCAGTTTTTTCAGTTCCTATTTGTTTTGTTTCATGGTGAACAAGGGGTTCACCAATTCTTAAGTGTCATAGCTGTGAGGCTTGTAGCTTAGCCACTTGTACCTGCCCTCATGCATCATGTATCATGTATCATGTATTGGGCCCTTAATGGATTGGGTTGTCTCATAGTCTGAGTCTGTGGCAGTGGTTTTTCCATACTTACAGTGTCTCTTACTAAAGTGCATGTCTGTCGCTGTGCAGTCTGCTGGACAAGAAGCTGACTGGGCTCGTGCCAGGCCTCATCCGGACTTGAACAGTGGGTGCCCTGGCATGGCTGTGCCACCAGTGCCATCTGCTCTGTGTCAAGAGGCAGAAGGTGCCCATGCCAGCCGGCAAAGAGAGAGGCATGCCAGCGAGCAGGGCGTGCCCATAAGCTTTTCAGTCGGGCGAGTTTGTCACAAGCTGTTTTCGTCTTGCTCAGGCTCAGTTCTCAGAGGTCAGAGGATACAGAGTGGTTTGCGCAGTAAGCATGGGGCTCCAGCAGGATCATATGGGAATTAATACTGTAGGTTCTGCATGGACTGGGTTTATTTGAAGGCCGTGTGCCACACAGCTTCCTTTATGAATATCCTTTACTGTAGCCATGCATAGTTTCCTAGAGTTTTCTCATACTCATGTCATGCTCTTCCTTTGCTTTGTCACAATACCTGATATTTAATGTGCCAAGCTACTATGCTTTTCCCATACTGTTACTGTGCTTTACTGTGGTTTTACCTGGCAATGCCACAGTGAACATCTATAATACTTGAAACATGAAAAATCAAAAACCAAATGGAAACTGAAGCTTGGAAAAACTTTATACACTTAAAAAACATAGTCATAGAAGACTGGAAGAGAAGAGGTACATATGGGTCAATATTAATGCAGATCTAGGATTTTACAATAGAAATCTTGGCATGGAACTGGAAATGTTTTCTTGGTAGTCTGGTCAAGTTATGCAGATCAGCTACACAATCTGCATTTACAGTCACTAAAAGGCTCTCACTTGTAAAGTCAGTACCAGGAGCTGATTTTTAACATTTATTTTTTTCTTCAAAGCTAAATTCCCTTGTTGTGCAAATAGTTGTGAACGTGCCAATCTGGTAAAAGAAAATAGGCGTGGAGAAGAGAATGTTATTTGCCATTTAAAATTGTTTGAGTCTGATTGGGTTTAAAAGTGCAGTGGGAATTATAGGAATTATGATGTATTACTGGGCAACCTGGTGGTGCAGTGATTAGCACTGCTGCTTCACAGTGCTCTAGACCAGGGGTGTTATTAGCATGGAGTTTGTATGTTTTACCAGTGTTTCCTCTGAGAGTTCCGGTTAGCTCCCAAAGACATGCTGGTAGGTTAATTGGCTTCTGAGGAAATGGCCCTGGTGTGACTGTGTGCGCCCTGATAGACTGGCATCCTATCCAGGGTGTATCCTGTTGCATACAGTTTCTTGTGTATTTAAATGCTATTCTTGATCTGTGTAGCATGCTTTTTCTATGGGTGTGTCACTACATGACCTCTGCTCTATAGAAAAACCTTAGGCTTTATGATTGTAAGGGTGAGTTTTCCTTGTCTGCTCTTTGCACAGACAGATTATCCTTGTTTTAGTCCAGTAATCTAAAACTGACCCCAAAGGCCCACAACCCTCCAGACTTTACAGGGAATGTACTGTATAATTCTCAATGAAAACAGTGGTAATAAAAATCAATTTAGCGGACATTTGGTTCAAATTAAGTTATCAACAGTCTATCAGGTAATGAAGACCAGCAGACATGATCAGAACCAGGAGTGAATATTAGTGTTTCATACACTATATCCATTTAGATTGACTTATCGGTCTTGTATGAACTTGAATGGAAAGAGTCAGCCCTGCCATAGCTGGTGATGTACAGTACCTGCTGTGTATGTTGATGGGGGAGAGGGCAGTGATAGTGGAGGAGGGTCGCTTTCTTTTCCAAATCACGAGTATCTTGGATAGCACAAGCAGAGAAAAAAAGGCCATTCTTCCTCCAGGGATCCTGCGATCTCTGATAGGAATGTGTGTTGTAGCTGTCTGGAATAATGCACCTTTTGTTGAGCTGTCAGACTGATAGTAGAGACTGTCAGAGGCCGGCCGACCAGCCACCCTGCCACTTCATAACACAATCTGAAGCATCGTTTTGAAGAACAGAGATGAAAAAAAAATCCTTACATCTTTTCTCTATTATTGCAAAGGCCGTCCTTTCAAACCTGATTAGCTCACATAGTGGAGATCGCTGTCTGGGAATGTTTGGAGTCTGAAAAGACATGTGTCTGGCCACTATATTAGGATTTATGTCTCACTGGAGGCTGTGGTCCCTAGTGCTTCACATGATAAAGCCATATATGCTATGTTGACAGCTTTGTCCTTTTTTAAAAAATAGTGCTGTGCCTCCATGAACCTTTGATAAGCAGTTTTCTGATTTCCCGAACAGATGCATTCAGGCATCATTTTGGACATCTCTGTTTCCTTGAGTTTATTAAGATGCAATGCCATCCTTGCCACATTCTGGAGGTCAGGATTTCACAATTTGAAAATATGTGAATGTCTGCCTGCCACAACATATTCTTGACAGCTCAAATCTAACAAGTCATTCAGTTCGACAAATGTCACTTTCCTCTCGTACACGTTTGAAAAAACGCCCCGCGCGTATCTGATTAAGTGTGATTCACTACGGTGCCAGTTAAACGAGGGCTTGCAAACAACTTATTCAGGACAGGCTTTTGCTGTGGTGTATGGCAGTGGGCATAATGCTATCAATAATCAATAGATCCAGGGATCCTACCTGTTGATGTGTTGTGCAGCCAAGACTCATTTTCTCCATAGTTAGGGTGTTTGGTTTGATTAATTTTAAATTGTTGAGTCATCCTAATAATAATAATAATTTCCTTAAACATGTATAGCGCTTTTCTGGACATCCACTCAAAATGCTTTACAGTTAATGGAGACACCTCTCCATCACCACAAATGTGCAGCCCCACCTGGATGATGCAACAGTAGTCAAAGTGCACACAGTGCACTCATCACAGAGAACAGAGTGATGAAGCCAGTTTATAGATGGGGATTATTAGGAGTACATGATGGGTAAAGGCCAATGGGAAAGTTGGCCAGAACACCTGGGTGAACCTGCTTACTCTTTTCAAGAAATGCCCTGGATTTGTAATGACTACGGTTGTGCGTCTTATCCAAATGTGTGTCCCTGTCACTATATAGCGGCATTAGGACACACACAGACCGCAGGGTAAGTGCCCCCTACTGGTTCCACTAACACCTCTTGCAGCAGCAATCTAAGCTTTCCCAGGAGGTCTGGACTCGTTCTGGCCAGACTCACACCTGACATGAGCTTCAGTGGGTTGTCAGTTGTGGGTTGCAGGTTGATATAGCTGCTGGTGGAAATCTTTTGTAACTTTCTGACTTTTATTTTCTGGGCCCTTCAGTGAAACTTCTGGGATCGGTGAAATCTTCCACTGGGGGATGATGGGTCGATGTATACGAGGTTTTGTGTAGGGTGGGCTCTCTTGCCCAGGTGTCAGGAGTATGAGTATTTGTTTGATAACATGTTGTCTGAAAAACAATTAAGAACAACAAGAATCAGAAATATTATGATGTAATGAGGTTTGAATTGCAAGCCTAATATCAATACTCCTGTAGGAATATAACCAAGTCTAAAAATATACCCAAGCCTCAATGAGAAAATTACAGAAGAACATTCTGCTGAGTTAACTGATACAATCACAGCCAAATGATACTGGATCACAGGGTGAAATAAATAGGCGTTGAGTGGCAGACAGCATATGGTTGACTTGAGGAGACTGACACAGAATTCTATCGCATTCCCTGCCACAGACATTCTCAGGTCTCTCTTAAGGAAAACTGCTAGAATGTAGACTCTTCTCACACACTATAACCCTCATCACAACTTCAGAAAGGTGAACCTACTGGAATAACCAGATTAAAATACAGTAAACCTTTGGTTTAATACTGGACTTCCCTGCAATAATGGGAAATACACAAATAATAAAACAAAATAAAAATAAATAATCAATCGTACCTTGATCGTACCTACAGTAGGTGTAGGTAAGTTGGTTACAATGAGCTTTTCATAATTTTAACGCATTTTATACAGTATTTATGACACATTAAATAAAGAGCTTGATATTTATGATACAAAATATATAGTAACGATTTTCATTGTGTAAATTGTAATTGTTAAAAATAATATGTATATATATGTTTCTCAGATAGTCCTATGTTTTTGGTAAAAATATATATTTGTGACTTAGTGGACATTCTGCAATAGACAGCCCTTCCCCATTAGTCCATTAAAGAGAGGGTTTACTATATTCCCAATCCTTGTGGAACACACACCATATAATGTTCAAGCAATTCATGCTTCTTCCACAGACCAAGCAGATTATTTGGTGGGGAAGGAGTCCTAATATTCTGGCCAGTGAGCAGTGGTCTGGTTCCTTGGAACTGTGCCTACAAGACAAAGAAGCTCTCTCTTCTTAAAGGCACTTACAGACTCATGTTTTCCCAGAAGCCATTTAACTTACCAGTATGTCTTTGGACTGTGGGAGGAAACTGGAACACCTGGTGGAATCTCATGTGAACACACAGAGAACATGGAAACTCCACACAGACAGGACCCCAGGTCTAGAATTGGAAACAGAGCCCCAGAGTTGTGAGGCAGCAATCCTAACCACTGTACCACCATGATACTCCTGTATTGGAATATAACAATATACAGTATAATCTTCTTTACCTGCAAGGCATCTTTTCTTCTGGAATATATAACTCAGCAGAGTTATAATAATAATAACAATAATAACATAACTTTATTAACCCTTTACAATTTCTTGCATTAGGAATTATATTTTTCCATACCCCAGCTTGCTTTCCATGAGACACACAGACAGGGAGAGAGCCTGTGGTCAGAGCACAGGGTCTGCCATTGTATGGCGCCCCTGGAGCAGTTGGGGTTAAGGGCCTTGCTCAGGAGCCCAACAGAGTAGGATTCCTCTGCCAGCTGTGGGATTTGAACCGGCAACCTTCTAGCCACAGGCCCAGATCCTTAGCCACAGAGCCACCGCTCCACCCCCAAGTAGTAGTAGAATAGTGTGCTGTTGTGGTTTAAAGTTGAATTAATCAGAGAAAATCACAGAAAATAAAATGGAAGTATGAAACTGAATGCTGGGAAATGCCAATGACATAAATTACTCAAGCACTAGAGGGTGATAATGGACTTGGACCTGAATCTTACAGTCACATAGTGAAGGAACTGCTACCTGATAGTGTTGCACAACAGAGCCATATAATGTGATTTGGCTTAATTTCTCAAATCCTTCCCGATTTAATCTCAGAGTCCCTGCATTGATACCAAATCCAATGTTACATGAATCAGAATATGATTTGCTGTCCTTATTGCATTTGATCTCAAACTGATTATGATGCCTTTAAATAAAATAAAAACATCAAAGAGTAAATAATGCTTGGGAGTGCAGGGGATTCAATCTTGATCTGGTTAGAATGTACGACCGTGATCCAGTGGTTTGCATTTCAGCTAAATGCCAGTCAATTTACCTCAACATTGAAAATGTTAAAAAAATCAGTTAATTAACTGTGATTTATTGGCTTAACCAGAAGATGCTTGTTCAGAAAACTGATCAGTTTTCTGAACAGAGATCAGAGATCAGAGATCAGTCCTGTCATCCCTGCTTCAAGCAGGCAGTGACTTATTCCCACAGTGCTGCAGGTAGATCATTGAGCATTCCCAGGATTCCGTGAGCTTGAGTTAAACAGGATTGTGTGACAGCCAGATGACATCAGTCAGAGCTACAGTGCCCCTCCAGTTGGTGGAAACTCAACCGTGGGACACAAAGAAGTTCACAGCAAAGCATTGTGTCATTACAAACAGTGGGTATGAGTTTAAATGGTCCTTACTGCCCCAGTGCTGACCAAGAGGCTGCAGAAGATACGTTACTATTCATCCGTTATCTAGCCACTTCAATCAATTTAGGGTCATGAGGCAGCCAGAGCCTATCCCATCAAGCAATGGGTGCAAAGTGGGGAATACACTGGATGGGACACCAGTCTATTACTGGGCAGACACAAACACAGACACACACTCACACCAGGGACAATTCTCGTGGAAGCTAACTAACCTACCAGTACGTCTCTGGACTGTGGGAGTAAAATGGCACACCCCCGGAATACCCATGACAACACAGGGAGAACATACAGACTTCCACAGTTAGCATCTCAGGTCTGAAGTTGAACCCAAGGCCCCAGCGCTACTAAACACTGTGCCACCGTGCCACCCACAGTAAAAACATTACCAGAAGAGAAAATATTAAGAAAAACCAAATGTTCTCTTAAATGAGCTCTGAGTGTTTGTATAAGTAAGTGTGCCATTTAGTAGTCTGGGCTTTGATAGCGCTTGAAAACTAAGGTATTACTCAAGGACTAGCACAGAGAGATCTGGCGTCGGAACGATGAAGGGGAAAAGAGTTAAAGTGTCTATTCTCTGCTCAGCGCTCTCCTGTTTGAAGTGCCGAAGCCATTGTTCTCTGCACTTTACTGCCAGGCTTTCATGTCGCCAGCTCACAGACCTCACAAATGTCAGGGAGCGAAGGGCCAGGGTGGCACAGCGGCATCATGTGCCAGCTCAGGGCTCTTTGATCTCTGTAGGTGCCAGCCCAGATTGGCACAAAGATTCTTTGGTTCAGGCTCCAATAATATACACCTACACAGCTCATCTCACTGGCCTAATCATAGGCAGTTTACAGTAAAACGATAAATCCTCTGTTGTTTCTTTTTCCATGACAAAGAAATTTCAGAGTCTCACTGAACAATTTTAGGGATTCTAATAGGGATGCCTTATTGACATTTTTAGTATATATATTTGTGTTTAATAAAACATTCTTTAGACTTAGACTTAAGAAACACCTTTTCAGCATTGTTGTAAAAAAAGTGACCGAGCCCCATTTTATTCATTCTTCTCCATTAAAAAAGCTGATTCTCTTTCCAGTCCTCGATAGTTCCGTATTGCTCTCAGCCAGTTGGTCTGTGTGGTCGCAGATCTGAAAATCAGCAGCCAAGAGAAGACTTTGACATTGATAAAGATTTTCACCGGCTGGAAAGTGCCAGAGTATCCAGTTTAGTTTACAGGTGCTTCCAGCTCAGCTGGTAAAGCCTTCATCTTGGGATGCTTGTTAGAATGAGAGTTGCTGTACATCATTACCCAGCTGTGGCCGGGGCTCTCCAAGGGTCCAAGCGCCAACATCACCGCTGGTATGGGTTCTTGGCAGTTTGACCTTCAACAGCAACCCTTGTAGCTCCGGCGTTGAACCAGTGGGAGGGTGAGAAGTATTTCCGGGGAAGCGTGCATGTGTTGTACAGTTGTCGCCTGCTCTCCTGTACCAGTCTGGAGGAAGCCATGAAAAGCGATCTGAATGGATTGAAAATACCGAAATTGGGCGATGTGATTTTCCTTTGTGTATCGATATCCTAACTTGTGCCTTGGTTGTGTTAAGTCTCTCTATACCCCTCCCACGCCTCCTTCTCCACCTCCCCTAGCCTTATTACAGTGGCAGGCACTTCAAAGGCATTCTCCCCGAGAGCTGCAGATCAGAGGCTGGGTTCACTTGTGAGGAAAGGTTAATGGATCTGCTTTGAACATTGCCTAGCTATAGTGGATGAGCAAGGGAAGGAAACTGGGAGAGGTGGGAGGGTGGGGGGCTGGGGGGGGAGACGGTCGCTCTTTTCAAATTCCCTTTGAACAGCCGCCGGCTGTCATCTCGGGGCTGGGCTGGGCGGAGAGTTTTTTGGGCTCTGTTGCTCTTTAGCCAGCGTCTCGTTCAGCGCTGTAGATATCTGGCTCCGGGCTGGGGTCATTGACCTGGTCTCCTGACCTGGTATGGGAGAATTCTGAACCGACACCTGCTGTTGTACGTGACACCAGAGAAATAGCTGAAAGGCAGAACAACATAATCAACAATAGCCACTGGACCATAAGTAAAATGCGGACTCTTAAACCCCCATTCATGGCAATAACATGGCTGGACTACAATAAACCTCTGGAAAATTGTTGCACTTTGTGGGCACTTTTGGAAATACACCTTGTATGTGTCTCCTTCAGTGTTATCTGGAAGTTCTCTGGCCATTTTTGTTACAATTAAACTCATCTCAAACTTTCATTGGACTGGGCTTTGACTCCTTGCATCCCTTGGGCCACCATTGGCAATGGAGAAGAGTTCTCCTCTGTGCTGGGAGAAAGCAAATTTGAACATTACCAAGGTCTAGCTTGAAATCAAAAGTCAGCTCTTTCACCAGTCACAAACTGCAATCCCAGTGCTTAACTCTGGCCTCTAATTTCTCAGCAACCTCTTGATTCTATCTCAGAGATAGTTCCATAGGATTAGGATTCACAATTTGCATTGTATAACACAGTCTGCTCTGACAGCTTCTGAGTTGCAATGATATCTGTAATATTTTCCTATATGCTGCTCAACAGACTAATCCTAAGTGAGTGCGAGGCATTTACAGAGGGTCATCACTTACCAATCAGGAATTTTTCCAGCCATTTATGAACTTGAATTGCACAGCTCAGAGACCCTTCAGAGTTATTATGCCATTAAATTCCTAATCATAATGACTACTTTTGTTCTTGGTAAAATATTTGATTAAATGAATTGATTAAAATGACTTAGTTGGGGTCTTCTACAATTTCCTTGTTGTATTTCTTTGTCCAGTGTAATTTTGTGCTTCCTGGGTGATTTTTCTTTTCCATGGCGATTGAGGCTTTGAGCTTTTTGACAAACCAGGTAGGTACAGTAAGTGAAAGGAGGGAATTTGCTTTGCTGTGACTAGACACCACCTGTGGCCATTATTTGTAACTCTGATAAAATGCAGGGAGCAGATGAAGGTAGTTGGACATAATTACATTGGATGGAATCTGTAGTTGCTTAAAAATAATTACACTCCTTCTGTACAGACATTGAACTGTGCTGCCCAGGCTTTGCTGGGTAAGGTCATGAACCAATCGTGACCAAGATTTCCCAAGAAGCAGTGTGTGATAGTGAAGGAGTGGGGGTTCAGGTCAGGCCACACAGACTCCAGAGACAGTAGGCTGGTTTTATTACAGCACCAGGAGACCACCTTCTCACTTTATGCAGCGTAAATTCTTTTTCTGCGAAACAAAGGACTATAATGCTTAACATGGACACCGTCGCTGGGGTGTGTGGAAGAATATTTATCTAGTTAGGACTGGTAGAATGTTAATACTTATACTTTATTCAGCATAGTGACTGATTGGAGGGTCATTGGCTCATGTAAAATAAATTAAATTAGGTTCATATGACATGAGATGAGGTTCGTGATTTAAACTAGAATAAACTATTCATGAACAACAGCTTGTTAGTCCAAGGTCACTAGTTTCTGCCCAGAGCATTCCCAGTGTCATTGATTAGCAATTGAGATAGTGGCCCGCTTCTGCAACCTTTATCTCCCCAGCAGGCATGGGTACCTCGCAGGCCTGTCTCCTGCTCTGAGCCTCTCGCAACCTGTCTCTCTCCCCAAGACTCACAGACCTTCTATAGGCTTCTGAGGAGCGGGTGGCTAGGTTTGTCCATTGAGTGACACCTACAGTATGTCTTGTTGGGAGAATCTATGTGCATCTATGTTGAGTGCGGCTCCATCTACATCTTTGTCATGCCAGGTGACCAGTTCCCCGCGGCAGTTTTACATTATGTAGTTTTCAGAAGGGTGCAACACCTGTTCTGTAACTGACTCAGTGCAGGATCCCTGTGACCTTCTCCCCTTCCTCCTGCTCTCCTCCACAACAACCTCAGCAACTGATAGGGATCACTGACCGAGAAATCCAGATCACAGCAGCAGTGTGATGAGTGGAGCTGGGCTCTGCCCCCTGCGGGGATTCAATCCCGGTTGCTCTCAGGCTCGGAGCATCACTGTGCCACCCTCTAGGCAGCCATGCCAGATTTAACTCCACCATGTCACATGACCAGTCCTCTGCCACAGCAGAATTTCCCACTGTCTCAATTTCAGAGGGAGGTGATGTCTGTGACTCTTGTGCTTTAGTGTGGTATGTGAGTGCTGCAGCTCTTCCCTTTCTCTGTAATCACAGTGTGAGACAGAGGGTGATAGGTGATACAGTAGATGATAGATGATCTGCATTTCCTAGGAAAGTACATGTGACTTTCACATCACTCCTCCCCTCAACACCCCTTCAGCTTGGACTGAGAGTTGTAGCAGTATGCTAAAAGGATCTGAAACATGACTTAAAGATCAGAGTGGTAAAGAAATTGTATTAAAAATCTATTACATTTCTATTAAAATTCTGTCAAGACAAAAAAAAACCCACCATGCATGTATCCTGTAGATGGTGGGTCCCAAGTCTTTGTTAGTTCTCTCGGGGAACTCCATAGAGAATCTGATAAAGAAGATTTTAGCTGGAAAAATGCAGAATTCAATAGAATGCTTGCCACATGAGTCCATAAGGACTTTCACCCCCTAAATATTGCAGGGCCTTCATATGTTGTCTCTATTCTGCTGGCTATTGTGTGTGTGGGATAGTATATCTTAATGGATGTTCTCTGTGACACTTCTTTTAAGACTTTTCAGTTCCTGATAATAGATGCAGCATTTTTTTTTTGTCCACACAGCCTAGCCTGACCGATTCATTAATGCCTGTCAGGAGGCTGGGTCCTACTTCATGATTGATTGAAGGAAGTGATTCTTTCACGTGTAATTGCTGTACATAGAAATTTGCTGGAACTTAGCTGGCTAGCTACTGAAGTCATCCCATCATGGGGTTTTGATTAAAATTAGATGCTTTGGGATTTCTGCAGAGTACAGTGTGTAGAGTCCACTCTTCAGTAATGTAAACTAGATTCCTCGCATCCTACACTGGAGACACCATTGAGCAGCTGTTCTGAATAATGTACCAGTCCAATGATGCTGACCTGAGGGTACTACGGTAAAAGCAAAGTAAAATATAACAGTGCACAGGGCAATCACAGAAATGCATAGGAAATTATAACCAATGAGAACGCCACAAAAGAGACGTGAGAGCACAACCCTGTTAGGGTAACATTCCTCAGCATCCTCTGGAGGAACAAGCTGCTGGTTTCAGTCACCTGACCAGTTGCAGGGAGCCAATTGGTCTGGTGACTGTATAAAAAGGAAGGAAAGGAAGCTTCCAGGATCAGTCAGTATGTGGGAGTGAATGTCTGCTATCTGAGGAGCAGAGGGCAGAACCCATGTGTGCGCCACAGTGAAATCATGCTATCACACAGAGGCGAATGATAAACCATGATGACAACCATACACGATCTCTCACACAGGAAACTGTTTGCCAAATTACAGTGTAACATGACCACAGGAATGCTTCAACCTAAACTTCACACTCATGCACAGCACTGCAAGACTTTATATTAATCTATTTGTCAAGGTTTAGGTGGGTATCACACATAATAACACCAACAAAGATCCCATTTATATTTTGCTCTTAAAAGCCAGGCTTCCATTTCAATGTGATTCCTTTATTTATTGCATGTTTGTTTTGAAGCCATGTGCAGACCACTGTTCTAATCTGAAATCTACAATATTTTGGCTTTTAATGCTATTGTATTTCAAGTTTAACCCTGCGTTTTGCTCTTACTAAATGTAACTGTGTTCTGTAGGCTCTTTATAAGTGTTCCTTGTTTAGAGTAATCTACACTAGAAGTTTTTTTTTTGCCAGTTGAGGTTAATGCTTAGGTTTACATTGGCAGCACGAGCTGTACGAACAGCGGCACAGCAAAGCTCAAGGCTCTGTTGTCCTTTTTTTATGCTTCAAATCAAAATTCCATGTTTTAATTGCAGCATCCTAGCAGTCCTTTGTACAAAACAAGCTCTGGTTTAGAATGTCATTTCACAGTGTGGGGGCTGGATGTATGGAATGGAAATGTAAAATAATGGAATGAAAACACAGTTTTCTGTGAGTAAACAATAGCTCTTGTTGTATAGTTGCGGAGTGTGTTGCCTGACTGTACAGTTTTGCTGCTGTCTGTGCTATATGGTTAACAACAAAGAAATGAAAAGGTTGAAGTTTTAACCTTCTAGTGTGACAGGCAGTGAATACACTTCAGAGACAGAATGAGCACAAATCGCCAGCTGTATAAAGAACAAACAACACACAAGCAGAATATGCAAACGCTGAAGATTCCAAATGCAAAATCAGTGTTTTGAAATATATTTTCAGGTCCTTTCAGAAATCAAATCTCTATAAATTCTATTGTAAGACTGGCCACCAGCTGGCTAGCTTTGCTATATAATAAGGTTTCAGTGAACTATTTATTATCTACTGTATGTTAAATGGCTTTAACTCCTTTAACGATACCATGGCCTTCCATGAATTAATTTTCCCCAACCTAGAGGAGGATGTGTGTTTGTAGTCTCTGAAAGGCTTTTTTTACAGTAGTAGAAAAGGAAGATGAGTGTTAAATCATAAGGTTGTATTTTCTGAAGAGGCTGAATTTGCAGATGTTGTCATTTATCACAGTGGTGGCTTTATCTTGCAGCAGGCAGAAAACAAATTGGAAATTGATAAAGAAGAGGGCACTTTACAGGTCAAAATGTGCAGCTGAAGGGAAACACAGCACGTGTACTGCTCTGCTTTCAGTTACGGTAACTTCTGCCTATCTTATTCTGCAAAACTGGCCACATTCACAACCTTGATTGCTGAGTTCTTTAACACCCTTCACTTAAAACAGTTACTGTTATCTTGAATACATTATTACTCAATGTTATTCTGAATAAGTGCTGATGATTTCTTGAATAACCCATCCATACATTTTCTAACTGCTTCTTCAAATTCAGTGTCACAGGGGAGCCTCCGGCAAGCAGAAAGCACGAGGCAGGGTACATCGCACTGCACACATAGACACAAACATGCACACACTCACGCCACGGCCAATTTTCTCACAAGCCAATTAACCTTCCTGTATGTTTTTAGATTGTGGGAGGAAACCCACACAAAGATACAAAGGGGGGAACATTCAGCTAGCACCCCAGGACCAGAGGGCCCCAGGACCCCAGGACCCCAGTGCTGGGAGACAACAATACTAACCACTGTGCTGCCCATTTCTTGAAAAAAGTTTAAATAAAATATATTCAGAATCCTAAGTGTCTCAGCTACAAAATGGTAACCTACTCCAAGCACAGAGTTCTATGATCTAGACTTTGCAAGTTTGAGTGAGGCTTACAGTATGTCACACACCAAGTGGGATAAGAGTTCTCTAATGGCACAGCTCACCTGGCAGAGCTTCAGGCGATTAGTTGGACAAGGTACTCTTGGCTTCTTGCAATTTACTAAGAGCCTGTAGATGTGCAGTGATTGGCCTAAACAGATGTGCATGTTGGTATATTTTGCTATTAATAATGTGTCATATCTATATGACATATTATTAAATTCATTATATACATATTCATATTATATAAGTGACATACAGTACAATATGTGTCACTTGAGATTCATATATACTGTATAAATATTTGCAGTGAAGTGACTATACAAAGCCCAAAGTTAATAAAATTCTATATTAAAGTCTACAGTGAGATTTGAGATTTTGAAATATCTACATTAGATCTCTAATGAATGTGGATAATGCATTCTGGTATTGATGCATGAGAAAGCTCCGTATCCCGTTGTGTTGACCTGGTCTTAGATAGACCAGTGGATCTCAGATTACATGCTGAACTGTACATGCTCAGTAATACTTTAAGGTAACCTGGATCTTGATATTATGTAAGACCCAGGTATAGATGAAGGAAGACCTTAATATTCACTTTGTATTTCACATTGAGCCAATACAGTCTATATAGGACAGGAGACACACACTGAGCCAGGGCATTTTAAGTCAGCACAAAAGTGCTAGCGTGTTTAGTGACTTAGTAGACCCCCTACTTAGGCATTGAAGTAATCTATTGTTGGTGTACTAATAGCAAGCTTTATTTTTTGGCTTCAGACTGAACATGGACCTAAGCTAGGAAATGAAGTGCAGATGGAAAAATGATACCCTGGTGATATTTCCAGCATGATCTTCAAATGCCAGTACAGGGTCATGAACAGCACTAATATTTCAATCTTCTGTTGAGTGTTTAATTTCAATGCCTGTCTATTACAACACTCATACCAACTTTGTGTAGCCATTGTTGAGAGCTGATAAGCATAACCTGAGCCTTATCACAGCTTAACTGTAGAACGTTCTGTGGCATCCTTATCTTAATATCAGATAAGCACCAGTAAGGCGCAGAAGCTACCGCAGAAGTACCTGATATAGTTTGTAGGTAAATCTCAGCATAAAAGTGAAGCTGTTACTAGTTCATAATGGGAAAGTTCTGGCCAAGAGGCAGCAATATATATCTACAATATATTTTCAAGAGAGGGGTGAACTTATACGTGCACATAACTAAAAAAAAAGACAAGCAGTATTTTATGTTATGCTCATGGTTTAAATGATTCAGAAATCACGTCTCAGGCCCTTTTGGGCAAAAAAAAAACTACTTTTCCGGCTATTGGATTTGGAAAGAAATGCAACCACAGTGCAGTAAAAGCTTGCATTTGTTCACAACCTCTGAGAGTGATGTTGTGCAGACGTGTCAGAATTCCAAGAGTTTCTGAAGTCCCCGGTTCGAAAGATCAACTCGCGTTCCACTTGTTCGTGGGAAGCATTCTGATCTGGATTCACTCCACAATTGGCAACATGTTCAGCAGTCAGATTATTGCTATTGAGTTGATCTAGCAGTTGTACCTTGCTTTTGCATACTGAGGATCTGAGAAGCATGGAGCACCTTGGATGGTTCTTCATGACCATGTACTTGTGGGACCTCAACTGTTTACTCTTGCATCTGACAACTACACCATGCCTGACTCATATAGTAGGTATGTATCAGCGGACAGCTTCAGATGGGAATTTGGGCAATAAAATGTTATTGCCAGACCAGAAGATGCATTCATCATCTTACTAATGAAATGAATGTATTCAGTCTGAGTGTCTCGTAATTTCTCAACATGAAGTGTGCCATAAAATGCAACCGTACTATCCTGAGAGAGGTCAGATTTAGGCGAGCTGCAGATCTCTCATTCTGCAGAAATCCCTGCTTCCCACAACTCCTTGCTCAAGTGAAGACAGAAATAGCAACGTTTAAATCAGCTGAGGTGGCGTGTAGTCTGCAATAGAATATTCACGAGGGCCCAGGTAGAGAACTAACCAATAGAATGATGGATAAGCGCCTGTAACCCTACTTTTAAGTACAGCCCTATCAATTTCAAGCATCACATTAAGCACAGTCTGAATATCTAAATCATTGCGCCTTAATTAATCAACACCCTGAGCTTAATATCAGTCTACTGGGAGAGGAAGGAAAGTAGGGTAATGAAGAATGAATGCAGATCAGCACTCTAGCCTAGAAATTATGTGATGAGCCTAAAGCTCTTGGGACTGAGCTGCCAGGACAGGTTTACAGCCTGAAGTCTGTAGCAGGACTCTGCAGTAGATTGCACTGCTACTTTGGGTAAGAGATACAAGTATACTAGCATAGTATATAGAGTATCATCATCTTCACTCTTTTGGTTATTTTCAGTATGATCAGTGAAATCGAACCTCACTTTTTAAGGTAACTAATGCCTAATCTACCCTGAAGCTTATTTACTGAATATGAATTTCCATTTGAATCTAAACCCATATTCCATCCTTCCATTTTCAAACCACATTATCCTATGTGGAGTTTGGGGGAGGGGGGGGGGGGGGAGAGCACCAGAGTCTATCCAGGCAAACAGTAGGCGCAAAGCAGGGTACACGCTGGACGATATGCCAGTCCATCACAGTCCACATAAAGTATAGCCACAAACATACATACATACACTCACATCAGGGCCAGTTTTTCTAGAAATCCAGTTAACCTACCAGCATGCCTTTGGATTGTGGAGGAAACTGAAGTATCATGAGGAAACCCACGTGAGAAACCCAAAGGGAGAACATACAAGCATGCAGACATCACCCCAGGTCTGGAATTGAACCCAGGGCCCCAACATTGCTAACCACTGTGCTACTCTAAACCCGTATTTTACTCCTCAATGCCATTTAATATGTGAAAAAGTAGAATGGAACACATCAACCAAATGATCAGCCTATAAAATGCCTGAAAATATATTGTTTCTCATTGTTGCAGCACCATCTTCACTCCCACAGATGTGCGCTGTTACCAGCCAAAGTAGCTGTAAGTGAATAATCACAGCACTTCATTTATCAGAACTGAAGGGGATTAGATCTTCCGCACTATAATCACACAGATTGATCTATATCCAGAAAGTAAACAGCAGTGCTGATCTTTAGTTAGCATGCTTGAAATGAATGGAGGCATTTATATTTTCATATTTGTCAGAAGACACATTTCCTATTGCCAGGGACTGGCACTGAAAACTATATGCAGACTGAAGATGCAGATAAGGGCAGGAAATGGCATCTTGCAGTCAACACATTTTTAGGAAGTACCTAATTGTATTTTATTTTTAATTCTGAAATGCCAATTATTCCTTTATCATATACCAACTCAATTTGGAATAGGCACCTACTGTAGAGTTAGCTTTCCATACCATTTTAATGAATGAGGGTATATCTCTCCTGAATGGTATAATGTATTGGTGCATTTCACAAGAAAACATTAATTTTAGTTAATTTATCATTTAAATGTTTAATAATTCTATAATAATATGAATGCCCATCTGCTGGCCCTACCTTCTTCGGTCATCATAATTACTCTCATTCCTTCTCTCTTGACTCTTGGGTTTCTCTCATTTTACTGCTGTGCTTTTCACTTATGTGTCTGGTTTTGTACCTCTGGGTATCAAGTCTGCTGCTGTCATACCTGTGTTAAAAAAAGACCTGGTCTGGACCCTGAAGTATTTAATAACGGTCGTCCTATTTCCAGTTTCCCTTTTCTACCCAAAAAAATGCTGGAATTGGTGCTTATAGCCCAATTGCAGGACAATCTTGCATCTAATGAGCTGCCTGAACCTTTGCAGTGTGAGTATAGCACTGAAGAGGTCCTTGTTAAGGTGAGGGCACAAACCAATATCATTAAAACAGCTTCTAGGTCTGATATAAGTCACTGTTAGCAGCAGAAGTGCCAGAAACTCATAGCACAGTACAGGAGTTATCCTGCCAGTGTAATCAATGCCAGAGAAGGAGTTTTTACAAGGGGTGAGAATAATTTTGATCATCATAAATTTCTGGACTTAATTACTTCTAACAAATGTGATTTTACACTGTGCAGTCCTATTAAGATATTAGGTGACATTTTTTTCAGAAGGACAGATTCATCTTTACCTTAAATATTCTTTTGTGTTTCATTTTGTGGCACGATCACGCAGTGGTTAGCATTGCTGCCTCACAGCGCTGGGGCCCTGTGTTCTGTTCCGTACCTGGGGTGCTACCTGCACGGAGTTTGTGTGTTCTACCCATGTTCATGTGAGTGCTCTAGTTTCCTCCCACAATACAAAGACATACTGGTGGCTTTCTGTGGATTCGGCGAAAAACTGACCCTGGTGTGGGTGTGTTTGTGTGTGCCCTGCGATAGACTGCTGTCTCATCCTGGGTGTATCCTAACTTGCGCCCATTGCTCTGTGATAGGCTCAGGCCCCCGAGCAACCCTGTATTAGACAAGAAAGGGTAGAAAATGGATGAATGTGTTTCATTCTTATTTCAGCTGGGGTTTGTATTAATCTGAAAGGCACTGTCTGTGGTAGCCTAAAGTTAAGGCTGTCAGTAGCTGTAACCCTGTAACCCTGGCTGTAGAAAGGCCAGTAGATTTTGGACACTATCATGATGATTTGCAAAGCACCTGTATGCTTGACAACTTTGATCTCAAGAAGTAGCCATTTGTGTTTTTTTGTGTGAAGCCGATCCAGTGTGTAACATCTTGTTACCAGGAGGGCTCCGCAGTTCAAGCCCTGACTCAACCACCAACTCACCGTCTGTCACCTGAGCTTCTTTGTTCTCTGTCCTTAATATGAGATGTAAACCTATTGGACGTGGCTCTGCAGTAGGAGCTTTACATGTGGAAGCTGTTTGGGATAAAAGCCGACTTAGGAAGTTGTCTTCAGATTCCATATCTCCATAGAAAATCCTGGAATCTGTACAAGTTTCCTAATTCCCAATCCTGAAAGCAGCAGTGTTTTTCAATTGCAGAAATGTCTAGCTGCACATGATTACTGATTGCTTCCATGTGGTATCATGTGTCTGCACTAATACACAGTGAATGAAGTGTTTATATTCTAAATGTTAACCTTAAATAAACAAGCGACGGTATTTTAATGTCTTGGAAATTTAAACAACCCTTGTTATGTGTATTGTGTCTTGAGACATATCAGCCAATGTAGCAAATAAAATTAAGCCTTGTTCAGGAATTAACCTTCTTGAAATGCACAAAGATCTTCTACTGTGGGGAGTGTTAGAGGGGGACCCATTTTTTGTAAACAAAATAACAACATT
The DNA here is from genome assembly GCF_059453375.1 of Lepisosteus platostomus. Lineage (NCBI taxonomy): Eukaryota > Metazoa > Chordata > Actinopteri > Semionotiformes > Lepisosteidae > Lepisosteus > Lepisosteus platostomus. The sequence goes on from NC_142623.1 coordinate 19,323,548, forward strand.
AGAAAGGTTACAAATGAGAGGAAGACATTGACTCATTCTGTATTTCGTAGCTAACTGATCAGAGGGTTTCATCTAGCTAGATATCGACTTCAACAAGCAGATCAAAAAAGAAAAGAAACACAAAGAATCCCATCTTGCCCTGCTAGGGTTCACTGCCCTCCTCTTTTTCACTGACAGCTGATGGCTTTGTTAAGAGGAGTATTGTTCAGAAGGCTCTTCAACCCAAGCAGCACCACTGAGGGGGAACATTGAAAATGTAGCGAAGACTGTGTGTCACAAATAAACATCCCCCTTGCACACATGCCTTCCCACCTCAGCGCAGGGGATGCTCTTTCATGTTGTTAGAAGCAAATATGAATATCAAGGGATGATGGGAGAAGCGGTAACAGTGACAAGTGAGACAAGTAAGAACCGAAAAGCAAAACCACAAAAACAAATGTTTGAGAACACAATCAATATTGGATGGTCAAAAGTGACGTGCCCATGACAGAGGGACCAGGCCTCTCTTAGCAACAATGGGAGGCCTGGGAAGGAAGTAATTAAATGTCTATGGGATGACAGAGCACTAGCTGATAGACAACAGCCAGGGGACAGCAGCTGCGAGAGACTAAAGACAGCTCCAGAACCCAAATTAATAACACTTGCCAGGACCTGTAAGGGTTCATTTTGGAGTTTTAGGTTTGTATTCTAACAGTGGTTAAGTGCAGTGCATGAGCTGGGAGGCAAAACCTGTTGTGTTAATGTACAGAAAGTACATGTGACATTTAAGCTGTGTTAAGCATACTGTTGTCTCATATATAGAAATATGTAGAAATATGTTTCATTCTAAATATATCCTTATCTTAAGGCTTCCTTAAACACAACATATATAATAACTTTATGGTAACACCAAAGAGTATACTGCACTTGCAAAGGTAAGTAAGTGTATTTTTGTATGTTCTACAGAAAATTGCCTTTTTTCAAACTTATTTCAAACCTTTGCCAAACTGCGTTGTGACTTGTGAACACTCGCAATGATAGACAACAAAGAAGGGTCTGGTACGTGTCAGAACCAAACCCCAATCCCAGTACCGAACATCACAGCTACTGAAGAGGAAAGTATTCTCAAAAATAATGTTCTCTGGTGTTCAAGCAAACTACAGTGTGGTCCAGCACCTTATTGATTGCAGTTGTCCGTGATATCCGTGATATCCGTTATATATCTTTTTGATTCACTCTGCAGTTTATAGCAAAAGAGCAATAATAATAGCAAGTGCAGTATACTGTATGTAGTGCAGTATGGGAGTTTGCATATATTGCAGCAGATGTAGTGCTTAACGTGGACTAGCAGCAGTGCAGTGCAGTACTACAATCAGGTAGCAGGAGCAGATTGCTTGACCAAGTGCAGTCTGAACAAAGTTGGAACTGCCCCTTTATCCATCCATTCATTTAGCTGTCTGTCCCTAAATTTCCCTTTCTGTCACCCAAAATACGAAGCAGCTATGCCTCAGATAACAATATCTGTCGCCTCGTATCTGTCATCAACAGAGCAGGTGTAGCTCAGTTACAAGGAAAAAGTACTTTACTTTCCAGATAAAGTCATTTAGCCACTTTCTCAATCCCTCTCCAGCTCATTGCTTTTCTTAAGCAGCGCTGAGTGCACAACCAGGTTAATTTGGTTGTTAATGTTAGCCAGGCTAGTGATTGACAGTCATTCATTTTAGCAGGTTTGGGCATCATTTTGAACTTGCTCGACCTCCTTCTCATTATTTTGACAGTTCCTGCATACAATTATTCCTGCTCCTTTTTCTGTGTCAGTCTGTTAATCTTTTCGGAAGCCTTCCCTGCAATAGCAGCCTGGGACTGGAGTGCTAATCATTCCACTGGTAACATGACGTCAAACCCCCGAACAGTGCTCCACCTCGACTTCCACAGAAAAGGCTCTAATCTAGGGAACAGCATGTCAGGTCACTTTTACAATAGCTTGGCTGTGTTTTCAGCAAGACCAAGATGAATTTACAGGCTTCACCTTGATTCAGCTTCGTCATATAATAGTTAGCCAAAATATTAACGCCCACTCCCCACCCCCCTTTCTCACCTGTGACTGGTTAGGTGTGATAGCTTGAGAAGAATGAGCAAGTTCTTGGTTACCTTTCCCAGTCAGAAAGACTCCCAGTTGAAAACTACTGGAGATAAAGGAATATACAATTCCAATTAAAGCTTCACTGAAGGTGATTATGCATGGAAAGTGTTTTTGCCTCTTACGAAGACATCACACAAAGTACTCCTCATAATTGGGTCAAGGAGTGAAGAATAGCCATGCCTTCACAAGTGAAAGTCAAATATTTGTCAGAAATTAAATAAGTATATAATTTCACAAAACCTTTTGTTTCCTTCCAGCACTGCATAACAAATCAATACACCCGAAGGTTTGTTCCTTGTATTTGCTTTTCTTGAGTAGATCAGGGAAATTAAAATGATAGGTAGAGGAAGCTTATTTCTTTCCAGTTTTCAGGATGCTGCGTGTAATACTTTAAGTGCATTTTCCAGCCCCTTTTTCTGAGAAATGACACATTCAGTGTACAGCAATTATAAAGAAAACTTCAGAAAGATACTTGGTATTGGGTTTTGCAGCTGTAAGTACAAAGGCTTAATGTAGTGAAATACTTAGAATCCAATTATGTTTCTTCATTCATCCTGGGACTGAAGTTCAAAGATACAGTATGTTGTACAAATGTCTCTGTGTGCCTCACACTAATAGATCTAAACAAATAAAATGAATAGAGTTGCCAATTTTACTCTTACATTACTGCCATAATCCTTGCAAAGGTGCAAGAGGGATGAAAATATTATACGTGTGCACTATTATACCTTTGGGTTTTTCTTCCACTGGCTCAGAACTGGCCAGGACACTACAAGGACCACAAACTATTCTCTTCCACCCAAGCTGGTCATCTTTGTCAATTCCACCCTACTCTGCAAAGAATCGTGTTCATAGCGTAACTTAGGTTGGGACTTCTGGTGTAAAGGGCTCAGTCCTCAGAAGTCAGTGATTCAAGTTAATCAGACAGATAAATCTGCAAAAGCACATCTGAAGCCATTTGCATTACTTTGGCCCCTGCAATTTTCCAGCTCGCTTGATCATGATGTCCTGTGCAAATCCACTCCTAATCCTCCCTCCACAACTGGTGTTTCTAATTCTCTTCCCTGGCACTGCATTGTGCCTGTGCCACATGCCCTTCCATGCTCTTCCATGTCCAAGACATGTTTCATCTTCATTCCGCCAAACAGATGACCTCCCTGGTGCAGGCAGCATCTCTGCCTCCTCTCATCAGGAACTCATGAGGCAAGCCTTCGCCCTGCTGGCTGTTAAAGGTCAAATGATTCCTATAGAAAAGAAGCTCAGCGTCTTTGCTTATGGAGCTTCACAAAGGTTCTATTTGTGAAGGCTGCTGCTCATAGTGCAGTTAGCACTCTGCTCCAGAGAATGGAGCCTTGTGAGGGGCTGGGGATTTTCCAACGAACAGTTTGCAGTGGGCAAAGTTCTGCTGCAGCTGAGTTTAAAGGGATTTCCATGGTTACCTTCTCAGCCACCAGCCAGTGGTCTGCTAGGCCCTTTAGTGAGTTTGCAGGCTTTTCAGTAGGAACCGCAGTCATCCTCCAGCTGCTGCTGAAATCAGCTGTTGACATCCTGTGTCTCGTGGTGCCAAAACCACATTTCGGAAGAGGCCTGTAATCTCTTGACTTGCTTAATGTGTGCCAGATCTGTGCCACCTCTCAATTATAGTTTGCCTTGGCTCCAGGACATCTAAACACAGGACCAGCACTTTGTCATGATTTGAAAAATTGACAAGAAAATGCTTTGAGTGGAAAAGAGATGTAGAGGACACATGGCTTCACAATTTACTGTGCAATTAACGCACTGAGTGTGTAGCCAGTGCTGACTACAGCATTACATATGATGAGTGTGTAAGAGGAGTCACAGACAGACATCGCATATGATTGAACTACAATTTAAAAAAGCCATTAGTGTACACTAGCCTTTCTTATTTGCGAATTTGCAACCCATTTGTGGAAAAATGGGGAAAAGGCAAAGTCAAATACACTGTCTTTTTTAGTAAAATAGCTAAAACCTTTTCCGATTAACCTGAACGTATATTGAAACAACTAAAAAAGGAAGAAAACTCCGAGCAAGTGGAGAGTGTGAGTTACGTTACTGGTGAAGCTGTGGCCCATCGTGAGGCTCTGGCTTAAGAAAAGCGAGGCTGTGGAAGAGTGCCAGATGATTCATCAAGAGAAAAAGAAATGAACTTGGGCTATGAAACATAGCCAGCAGCCATATCACCCTGCAACTCACAACTTGCAATCCACTGAAGCTAAGTAGGTTTGAGCCCAGTCAGTACCTGGATGGGAGGCCTCCTGGGAAAAACTAAGGTTGTTGTTGGACGTGGTTAGAGCAGCCAGAAGGGGGCACTCACTTTGCAGTCTGTGTGGTTCCTAATGCCCCAGTACAGTGTCGAGAACACTATACTGTAAAAAGGCTCTGTCCTTCGGATTAGACATAAAGCCGAGGTCCTGACTCTCGGTCGTCATTAAAAATTCCAAGCTTTTTCTCCAAAAAAGTAGGGGTGTAACCCTGGCATCCTGCCCAAATTACCCATTGGCCTTTAACAATCATGGCCTCCTAATAATCCCCTTCTATAAACTGGCTTCATCACTCTGTTCTCCTCCCCACTGATAGCTGGTGTGTGGTGAGCCTACTGGTGCACTATGCCATTGCATCATCCAGGTGGGGCTGCACATTAGTAGAGGGGAGTCCCCCATTACCTGTAAAGCACTTTGAGTGGAATGTCCATAAAAGCTCTATATACAGTAAGTTAAAGGAATTATGATTATTATTATTATCTGAATGACTCAACAACTTAAAATTCATCAAACCAAACACCTGAGGTTAGTTATGGAGAAAATGAAAACATCTGGATCAGAGAAGTCATGAAACTGGAGACTGGGTACCATATCCTGTGACCTCCTCTGCTGCAGATTTTTAAAAAAAGCACAAAAAGAAGGTTGTGTGACATTGCTAGTATATTCAATACATTTCACAGTATGTGATTTCCCTTTCCACTTTTGTACATCATCTACTGAAAATGTAGGACATACTGTACCGCTCATGCGATTAGCCCTTCTTAATAATCAGATTTTACAGCTGATGGTCAACATAAAGCCCTATGATATCAACATGTCCTGCAATCTGGCCTTTTACACACTCATCAGATATTAACCTTCGGGTTTTCATTCACTGTGCATACCGATGCCATGAAACACAAGGACTACCTAAAAGGTAGAGGATGCGATTCTTGTGATCTCCTACAAATAAGTAAAGGCACTTGATGATGTACCCAGTCCAGCTCTACCAGGAGAGAATGTGAGACGCACCTGAGGAGTGGTCCAGCCTGGATTGGAACTGGTGCGCACTGGCTTTGTACGTCTGCCTTTGTAGGTCGCATTCACAGGCTTTTGCCAGATGGTTGACAATTTGAGCGTCTCCTGTATCGTGGGTGGCAGCGAAGACGTGAGAACAGCCGCCCTCTGGTCAGGTAGTGTGGAAAAGGAATCAACAGAACTGACTGAGTTTTAAATGGTCAGATGTAGGAGGTGTTGCCTGTTCCAATTATCACTCGTCACCCTTCAGTGTGTCTGAGCTTCAGGGGGCCTTATAGCTGATATCTGCAAATCCCAACACCAGAGAAAAAAGGATCCCTTTAATGTTCTGTAATGTCTCTGTCTCTAATTCACCTTCTTTCCATCTCTCCCATCCGTTTCTCCTTCTCTGTTCGTCTGTTGGCTGTTGTTCCTCTTTCACAAGAACCTGAGAAAGGTTTCAAATAAGGAGAGGCTTTTCAGCCCATCCAGCTTGTTTGCTTTCTAGCAGTAGCAGTAAACTGATCTCATGCAGTCCGAGCATCAATCCAAAACATGGCTGAGTAACATGTTTCATGCTCCCACAGGCCTTTATGTAAAGAAGTGTCTTGTTTGCTCAGTTTTAAATGCAGCTCCATGAAGTTTCTACTTGTGTGTTCACTGTTGAATCCAAAGAAGCCCACTGGGTTGATGTTGTCAGTGCCTTTGGGGGGTTCATGATTTGACTCCTCCTCTTTTCCTCCCTCATCATATGCTGCTCTGTCTTAGCCGAATAATCAGTGCTGGTTCTTATACGTCAGAAAAAAAAGCACACAAAAGTGAGGAAACATGCAAATTCCATACTGACAAGCTTCCAAAGGCAGAATATAACATAGAACTCTGGAGCAGTTAGGCAGCAGAGCTAACTACCATAATAGATACCTCCTTGTATCTCTCTCCATGTCCCCACCTTTCTTATTACCTTCTCAGTGCATTCAGGTGCTCTCATTTTCATCTGCCTTGTCTTGTAGAATCTAATCTAAATATATGGCTTACAGGCAGACAGTCACCTGTTGTATGTGACATTTTTGAAAAACCAGGAGCTGAAAAAAGGGAAAAATCAGGTTTGCCTGTATGGAAACGTGTGTATCAATTTAAATGCTTATGCAATAATCCCTTCTCAATTCTCATTCAAGGTGATACTAGTAAGTAATCAGGGCTTTTCTTGGATTATAAAAACCCCTCAAAAATGCTTGAATGCTGAGTGTTACAGGAAGATGCACTTTGAGTGCTGTTCTCCAGAGAATGGCCTTTTTCAGGTTTCAAGTTAAAAACTTTGCTGGACTGCACTGATTTCTTGGATCCCCCTGCAGTCTATACCTCTGTCCTGACCTCCATCTTCCTGTACCTCAGTTTGCCCAAACACCCCACAATCTAGGTTCCAAAGCCCACAAGAAAGAAACAAAGAAGCAATACACTAAGAAATCCACAGACAGTACATACAAAAAAATAGAGGTCGACACATACATCCCGTGTATTTTTAACCAAAAGGCTATAACGTCACCAGTAACCTGGCACTGGTTATTTCAGTGTACAGGTATTTTGGAGAGCCAATGATCTAGTTATTTGTAATGGTTTTTAAAGACTGGCAACACCTGTAAGTGCTTGATGAATCCAACAAAGAAAAATCCAACATCAAATAAGAGAACTCTGGTCGTTGAGGGATGAGGAAAATGTATTTTTATTCCTAATTATTGAATTACTTATTTAAACAAATCATCTGTTTAATTGATCACAATGAAATAGTTCCTTTTCTTTAGAAAATTGAGTTTTATTAGTGATATTCCAGATTTGCTGGACTGGTGCTCTCCAGGACCAGGGTTGGATATCCCTGCCTGTTCCCTGGACAAATTACCCCACTTCTGTCTACTGTAGTGATTGTAGGTCTGGCAAAAAATAATTCCCCAGAAGCAGGAACTAGGTCTGTGGTGATCCAAACATGCAAGACAAGGTATTTGCCTGCTGTTTAACCTGCTAGCGTGTCGCAGGGTGTGAGGCTGAAAAATCAAATAGTGACTTATCGTTCAGCCAACAAATACAAATACAAAATGATCCTCATTGAAATTAGATAGCGAGAGATGTCGGACAGCTCAAGCAGAACACTAACAAAACAGCAACTAACTAAGGCTTTCCCTTCAAATGAGGGTCTCCAAATGGTGCACTTTGCATAAAACAAGAATTCCCTGGAGAATTCCTGCAGTGGGAGAGCTGGGTAGCTGAAACAAGAAATAGGTGAGGTACCTGTAGGTGGGAGCCTTGGGGGCGCAGTGTTTAGCATTGCTGTGTCGCAGCACTGGAGACCTAGGCCACTATCTGCATAGAGATTGTATGTTTTTGCATGGGTTTCCTCCAGGTGCTTTTTCCTCCTAGAGTCCAAAAACATTTTGGTAGGTTAATTGGCTACTGGGAACATAGGCCCTGATGTGAGTGTGTGCATGTTTGTGTCTGTGTGGACTGGTGTCCTGACCAGGTGACCTGTACCCCACTTTGTCCTCATTCGGGCTAGGCTCTGGTGCCCCCACAACCCCGAACTGGATGAACAGGTTAAAAATAGATGGATGGAGGTGTGGTAGGTTATCTGATTGAAGCATTGTAAGTTCACCTAATAGGGCCTCAATAAAACAATTAGTTCTCTTAAACCCAGGAATTGTATAACTGAATAATTGGCTAGGATGGGTACTCACATGGGTTTAATTTGGAGGAGTGCAAATTTTCACACGTTGAAATAGTGGGTTTCCTGTATGAAGGGGTATGTCACTGAGTAGCTTGTACATACTGACTGTGTTGTCAGTCTTCAGGAGAGGAGTCTGAATGCCTGAAGCAGTCTGCTTGTTTTAGCAGTTAAAGTGTTTTGAATTGGCTGTGTTGGGGTGGGAGCTACTTTATATGAAGGTTAGATCTCTTAGGAAAAAAAAGTGTTTTTTTGGGACCTTTTTTGTGTTCCTTAGAAACTTTTATGTGTAAGCGAAGGAAGCCTCTTGCAATTTAAAAGTTTAGGTGATTTTTGTGGGAATCATGGGTGAAGGTCCCTGTGCTCTGCTCCCACATGCAATAATGGTTTGATGGTTTACAAGGCCATAAGGAAATTTGTCCAGAATACCAGGGTACCAGGACACCATCAGGGTGGTGCTGTGGCTCTGTGACTAAGGATCTGCACCTGTGACTGGAAGGTTGCCGGTTCATATCCTGTGGCCAGCAGAGGAATCCTACTCTGTTGGGCCCCTGAGCAAGGCCCTTAACCCCAACCCGGCTCCAGGGGCGCTGTATAAATGGCTGACCCTGCGCTCTGACCCCAAACTTTTTTCCCTGTCTGTGTGCTTCATGGAGAGCAAGTTGGGGTATGTGAAAAGACAAATTCCTAATACAAGAAATTGTATATGACCAATAAAGTGATCTGATCTGGTAACACCACTACTCTGTTTGATAAATGCCCTTTAATAACCACAATCAGGGACTGTTTTTATGTCTCATCCTTAACAACAATGCCTTTTTCTATATTAGATAGTCCCTGTCACTATACTGGGGCATTAGGACCCACACGGACCATGGGGTGAGCACCCCCTCCTGGCTCCACTAATACCTCTTCCAGCAGCAATCTTAGCTTTCCCAGGAGGTCTCCCATCCAGGTACTGGCCAGACTCACACCTGCTTAACTTCAGTGGGTTGCAGGGTGATATAGCTGCTTGTGTAAATTTCTTGTAGCTTTCTGACTTTATTTTCTGTACCCTTCAGTGAAACCTCTGGGATGGGTGAAATCTTCCACTGGGTGGATGATGGGTGGATCTATATGAGGTTTTGTGTAGGATGGGCTCTGTTGCCCAGGTGTCAGGAGTAGGAGTGGGGTGTAAAACTCTCTGCCTGAAAGAGAGCAGTGTTCTGATGTGGTGATGAGAACCCAATTGCAGGGAAGCAGCAGGCAACTGTAGAGAGCACTCATGGAACATGGAGTCATTGACTGAACGATAGGTAGTATTTATAGCCTTGGAAGTCATGGAATGAGGCTCTGAGAACCAGTTGAAACAAGCAAAGAAACCCAATTTGAATCCAATGATGTACTGTAACTCCTTGGTTAGACTATTGAGAGGAAACCACTTGGACATCCAAGTAGCTCCATCAGTAAGAGATGTACCCTGCAGGTACCTCACTACTGTGGTGGCACAGATCAGCTACTATACTGTTGTTGCAAAAATGAGGCCACATATAGGTCCTGAAGGACAGCGTGGAGTGTGTGGTTAAATGTGTGAGGAACTGCCACCCACTAACATCAACCACCACTCAGGCAGCTGAAGTGGTCCATTTCCCACACTCGTTTATTTATCTCAATCGTGAAAGTGCCAATTTCCAAAAACAATTATTTATTCTGCCTAAAGCAAAGAGCCTTTGAAACTCCTCACATGTGTGTTGATGGCTCTTATGAGTTTAGATAGTCAGTTACTATTCACTGCTTAAAAAACAGACTAGTGATCTGTTTTTTTATGTTGGGGGGTTAACCAAAGTTTCTAAGTGATCAGTGCATCTAGGTGATTGTGCACACTGCAGAAGAGAGTCAAAAGAAAGTGACCACTGCTCATGGTTACGCATTAGAGGATATTGGAGGAGATCCACTGGTTGTGAAGGGGCCTCTTTGTGGCTCTTAAGGAAAGGGACTACACCAATTCCAGAAGATCACCAGTGCAGGACACAATTTTTCAAAGAATATCATCATCTAAGATGCACCCTTGTGAAACTCACATATTCTCATACTGTAGCTCTCCATGCCTGTGCTAGGCAGTTATTAGATTCTACTATGGTTTCTTGCAGTTTCTAATGATCTCTCTGTGGTTTACCATGCTTTTACTGCTATACTGGACTATAGCCTGCTTTTGCCATGATCTAGCCGAGTATAAACCTCTATGCAGTAAGCAAACAACAACAGTGCAGGACATGGGGTTTTATTTCTGTCTTCTAGGAGAAGATGTTTGAAAACATGAGATGAGAATTTAACAAACTAAGCCAAAATAAATTCCAGAAGCTTTAAAAGTAGGCCTAATGCAGAGATTTGACAAATTCAGAAGCAGATCACTGCCAAAACAAATAACCTTCATAAGGCTTGGAATAGTCTCATTTTCCATGCCCATGATACAATTACTGGCGTTCTGTGTGATCTTCTATACCAGGCCCTGCATGATGTTAAATATGTGTGCTGCAAAATCTGGATGATTTTGTGCCTGCTCTGTTTTGTGCTTTGTGTTTTGTTGCAGTTGTATCATCTCTGTGTGAAGGTGGCTGATTTTAATGAGGCAGGGTCCTGTAGCAGTCACGTCCTGGTGGGATTTGTAGCTCCTTTAGCACTGCTGAAAGCAAGTGCATGTGTTCTGAAAAGCCACAGACACACTGCATTAGGTCTCTTTTAGCTTTTTTTCCACATAATGGCTTTTAAAACCCCAGGCCTGTCTGGAACATCAACAAGGGGCTGAGCTCCTCTGCCTGGCAAGAACCCGCAGCTCTGCTGAAAGCTTTCCTCCTGGCCCTGTAAGGAACTCAGTAGTGTGGCCTTGCTGAATTATTGATGGGTCTGTTCTTCTCTCCTGTTTCACCTGTAAAAAGCTTCAGTGTGAAGGAAGAAGGAGAAGCAGTGAAATGACACATTACCTGAACAAAAGAAAATTCCTCCTACAAAGAGCAGTTCTGGCAAGCGAAACACCCCAAACACCTCAAATGGGGCTAGCTCCCACCAAATTAATGCCACTCTGTAATTATGCTGTGTATTATGTAATTATGCTGCAGTGAATGATAACATATCATTTCCTAAATTGGGTGAAAGAATTGGGTTCTCAGATTGTGAAACCCATTTTTAAGCTCTTTATAATCTGGTATATAAAAGAACAAGTCTGGAACCCCTGTAGGAACCAACCCCCACTAGTGATTATCAGCAAATTGGCCTTTTATAGAAAACGTTTTCTTCATTTCTGCTTGTGTTAATCCTTCTCTATTAATTTATATTGTATCTTTAAAAAAATAACTTAAGTGCTGCCTCTGTTCCTGTACCCTGCTGCACAACTTTTGTGACTTCCCTCCCTCTCATTTAAAACTGCCTGCCTGTTTCACTGCTTAATGATGACAGTTTATTCCCAAGAGCACCCCAGCTTCAAGCCCTGGTCGACCTAAGCAAGCTACAAATACAATTTGTGGCCCATTCTACAGATGAGACCTAGGTCTGAATTTCTGTTGAGAGTGACTCGGCTTGCATGCTGGTCTCTGTAGACCACTTCAGATAAAAGCATCTGCCAGTTTGTCATTTGTATTAAAAATGGAGTTTAAAACAAAAGTACGGGAGATGGTCAAACCCTACTGTCGCCCACTTCTGCCTACCTACATCAAAATATCACGCTTCTTGCTTAGTACCCAGTGCTTTTGTTTGTCATTCCTCATTTAAGTGGAGGGGAGGGGGGCTCCCGTTTTTCCCATCTGTATGGATGGGTTGTCATTCCCATTAAGTAGACTCGTTATCCCAATAAAGTCAACTGATTTTTTTTACGCCTCTTCTCTGCCTTTAGGTTTGATTGAATTGCTGAAATTAGCATTGTTAATGGAAAAATGCACACCAGAAGAGATCTGTGTGCTACATCAGTTGCACTTTTATTTCCATTGAAAAGATAGATTGATGCTGTAGCAACTTGAACAGAACAAACAGGAAATTTTCCAGGGAACAGGTTAATTAGAGAGTAAATGAAAAAGGGCAAGCCCTAGTCTATTATACTGTCTTAAGAAGTAACAAAGGTGAAAAGGCGTGTGAGATGGGGCTTGCAGGCAGTTGGAGAGCTGGGTAGCTGATAACAAGTACAAATTTGGTGAGTCAGGGATCTGAAAAAAACAACAACAGATTTATCCACTTACAATTACAGTGTCAGTTACATAAAAGACGTATTTGATGTTAAAGGATCTATAAAGTTTTAAAGGTGAAAAAGTATTGGTCAGCGGGTAATTATGGGAAAGGATTATCAAAAAAATTGAGCTTTCAAACAGGAAGAAGGTTACAAAAGATCTCTGCTTTTAAATCCAGTATTGAGGTCAGTCACCCAGCTGTGTGATGGATGTCAGGGAAATGGTTTCAACATCATGGGCTGCTCCTAGTACTATGATTCTTTATACTGGTCTGTATCATGGGCAGCATGGTGGCACAGTGGTTAGCATTGCTGCCTCACAGTGCAGGGGCACTGGGTTCAATTCCAGATGTGGTGTGCTATCTGCAGCATGGAGTTTGTATGTTCTCTCTGTGTTCAGGTAGGTTTTCTCCGGGTGCTCCAGTTTCCTTCCGAAGTTCAAAGACATACTGGTCGGTTAATTGGCTTCTGGACAAATTGGTCCTGGTATGAGTGTGTGCGTGTCTGCACTGATGTTTGTGTGTGCCCTATGATGGACTGGTGTCCCATCAAGGGTGTATCACACCTTACAGGCATTGCTTGCCCGAATAGGCTCCTGCTTCCCTGCAACCCTGAATTGGATGAAGTGGTTAGAAAATGGATGGATTGTACTTATCTTTCTTGACATCTTTGATAAATGGCAATGGAGGTTGCACTGAAGGATGGAAGGGATGCTCAGGGGGGGCGAAGGTCACACTCAAGGAATCAAGTTGGCTATTTTTAGTGTCTTTTTACTATTTTTCATTTTCTGATGCCTCTTGACTTGCACTGCTTCGAAATTAAATGCCTCCACATTACGATTGCTCCACGGTTAATGGCAAGAACGCTTTTAAAGGGCAGAGTTAAAAGCTTCTCTTATCAGGAGGAAGTGAAGTAACGCCGGGGAAGCATGAAAAATGGTGTAAAGATGAGAAGAAAGATGCAATAGCGGGGAAATTAGCCCACGTGTTAACTGTCTCAGGTACATTTTCACAAAGGGAGGCTCGTAAAATCAAATGCAGATCATAAATGCTGAGCTTAACCTGCAGGCATCAGGAGTGTTAATCATAAATCAAAGGAGCGGCCATTGAACCAGAACAGGCAGGATCTGAAAAAATACCTCGGTGTTAATGGAGACTCATCAATGTGCTCATCCAGAAAACTTTGTGAAGCGTTTAAAATAAATAAATCCAGACACCAGGCGAAGATGTGGATGTGCAGTACGAAAATTAATTCAAATCAGGGGATGTAATAGAAAATCTTTAGAATGTTGCATTGCGTCTGCATTCTATTCACATCTGGCCATTGAACAAAATACTATAAGAAAAACAGATAATTATCGCGTACAATAACTGGTGGTTTAATTGTGGGTTGCGGTGGAGCAGGAGCTTATTCTGGCAAGCAACAGTACTAGCAGGGGTAGACGCTGGACACCAAGGACTTTGTACTGTGGGAAGAAAACCAACGTGAATTGGGGAGAACATGCAAACTCTACACATATTGCACTTGAAAAATTTAACCCAGAGCTGTGAGGCAGCAATGCTAATCATTGTTTCACCATGCCACCCCAGATAGATTATTGAAAAGTGAAGAGTAATGGGAAGCGACAAGTTTAGTAATTAGAAGAAGAGCAGTAGCTTACCACAAATGAATCTGTTAGGTGGTGCCAATATGAAAAATCTCCACAAGTACAGATAAAAATCCATGAGGATACATAAAGACTATGAGTGAAGGCACAGTGAAACTGGAATGTGCATCTTTATGTTGGCTCAATAGGCTAGTAACCCAAAAATGGTCAAAACGGGCAGAATTTTCTGTCATTTGGAAATTTGTTTCCATTCTGTGCAGGCCAGCACAGTCTGTGATAAACAGTATTAATAGAGCCACATTGACATCTTTGCCCAGAAAGTGCTGCAAAGCATTCAAATAACAGTAGCAGAGTAAATGGATATAGGGGAAAAAGGTACTGAATTATAATCGCAGGCTATAAATTCACGTAGCTCTGCACTGCAGCCACAGCTACACCATGGTGTGCAGATATGGTCACTGAGATATATAGAAAATAAGATATTTGAGACTCTGGAGAGAGTCCAGGAAATGCTAGGCACAAGAGCCAAGGGATTTAAAGGATATTGTAAAAAGACAGAGGTTAGATTGACATTTGAAAAGGAATAAATGATGCTGACCCACTGCTGTAGTTTCAGGGAAGCCAGAACCCCATAAACACAGATGGAAATGAGGCATGAGGCAAAAAGCTGTATTAAAAAATCAAGTCTGTTCAGACAATAGGGCAAGTCAAGAGGAGAAGCTGATGGATTACCTGGGTTGTTTCAGTACCGGTACCATGTGACACCAGTGAATCAGACCACTCAATCACTATCGGGTTGTCTGATCCAAACTCTCTTCCACTGGACAACCTGACAAAGCATTTTTTCAGATTACTTTCTTTCTTAGTCGTTTATGTGTGGCTTTTGACCCAGTCCTGTAACATTAGACTAGATGATGTATCTCTATATATTCAGTTAAGGAGGTTTAGTACAGCCGCCGCACCTCTGAGCCAATCAGCATGTCTGCCTGCTACCTTTAGCGGAAACGCATGGAGATGGCTGTCCTTCAGATGGGTCAGAGGAGGATTCACTCCTCGCCTATCAGCACCACTGAAATGAAAGGTTGTTTGAAAGTCAATCCCAGGGAACTATTTACAAATCAAAGACCCAGAGCACCTAAAAGCACATATATTTAGGATAATCAAATAGGTTTTTTTTACATACAGTGGAAGGCATGAAGAACAGGCTTCCCAGCTGTGCTTAAGGCCCAAACTCTGGATTCCTTCAAGAACTGGATACGTTTTAGATTTTATTTGCCTCGGAACTACTGCAGGAGCAACTAGGACCGCATGATAGGATGCATCTCATTGACAGACTTTCTTGTGTTTTACTGTTCTTAGTCTGGTTGCTGCAGTGTGGGAACCTGAGAAAACCTTAGACTGCTGCTTAGACAATCCCAGTCACAGCCGGCCAGTGACATAGCTTGGGTTTTCCTGCAATCTGAGCAGTAGGACCCCTTTGGAAAAACCATATTGGCCACTTCTTTAAAGAGTCGCAGATGTGTGCGGAGCAACAAAGTTTTGTTTTGAAATATACTGGTTTTAGCACTGTTTAACAATAGAGACTGGCTGATGTGTGAGAGAGTGTATGTGTATCAAGGAATTTCTACACCCAGCAATATAGTTGGCAGGTAGTGCTCATGAACTATAGAGAGAGCAGAACTGTCACTGGGCTGTTATGTGTGAATAGCAGCTACCACGGTCTGCCCATCCCCTACCCCACCCCCTGCTGTCTCTCTCCCACATCTTGCCTTGTTTGCAGTGTCTTAATGATTTAATTACAGGCTGATCCCTGGAACTGTGCATTAACACAGCGGGGGTTGAGAGAGCGATGAGAGAGCATGGCTCCATACAGACACAGGCATTAATCCCACTGTCTGGGAATAGATCTGACTGTCT
The DNA here is from genome assembly GCF_059453375.1 of Lepisosteus platostomus. Classification (NCBI taxonomy): domain Eukaryota; kingdom Metazoa; phylum Chordata; class Actinopteri; order Semionotiformes; family Lepisosteidae; genus Lepisosteus; species Lepisosteus platostomus. The sequence goes on from NC_142623.1 coordinate 19,339,373, forward strand.
GTGTGTTTGTGCACTTGTGTATCTGTCTGTGCCTCTGGACCAGTCCGGGAGAGGGGTATGTACAGTAGTCCATATATTTTATTGGGATGACCCAAAGCCATTATGCATTGCTCCAAGTTGGGTGGGTTTGGAATCACACCTGCATTCATTTAAAAAATGTGAACTGATCATGCACTTCCAGTTGGAATTTTATGACGATCATGTTTGTGAAACAGTGGAATAGGAATGTCATGGTATCAGGAATGTCTACAGTTTTCAGCTATGCTTATGGAGACCCTCATCATCAGCTCTCAAGCAGAAAGGGAGGGAGGAATGGATAAAGTTCATATTAATTTTAATGCATGATAAGAATGGAACAAGCCCGTCTCTTTAAGGTTACATTATTACTCCAGCAACACGGAGCTGATCCTGGAAGCAACAAGGCAGGGCTATATCCTTACATCCTAGATTGAATAGAATTTAGAGACGATGGCTTGTTTTTGTGAGGTAGGAGAAAAACCCAGGACCTGACCCACATGAATGTATGAAGAACATGCCAGCTTCACACAGAAGGTTCCCCAGTCTGGACTTGAACCCAAAAGGCATGAGGCAACAGCACTAATCATCAGCAGTGACACTTGTGGAATATTATTAGGTAAATGTACGTAAGCTACATAATACATTATTAATAGGAGTCTTATAGCCATGTGGTGCATGCAGCAAAAACCTAAAGGATTATGTGATGCAATAAAAGAAAATTACATCACAACACCCAGGTTGTGCACGTAAGGATGTACAACATAGCCAACATCCAGGGTTACAATATAAAATAAATATAGGCAGGAGGTTTTGATTACATTAAATCTGGAAGATCGACTCACCTGGCAGTTGCAAACACTGTCCAGTCTTTAAGAAAAAGATTCCTAGGGAATCTCCAAGCCATCACCAGGTGTTTGCATTTGAAGCGTGCTGATTGGCGGATAGTTTGGATTTCATTCGAGGCCTGTCGCCCTGAATCCGAGACCGTGAAGGTGAGTAGTGGGAGGTCTGGCGAGCTGCTGAGCTGGTGGTAAGTGCTTGAGGATGGCAAGGCGGGGAGGTGTCACAGTGTGTCGGCCATGGCTGACAGTAATTTAAAGAGGAGCAGCAGTCGAGAGAACCGTGCATCGAACAGACTGCGCAGTGTGAAAACTGCAATCTGAAAATAAAAACAGAGTAACCCTCTCTATTAATAACTCTGTCACTCTAACTGGAGCACAAAGCTCTACCTAATAAACATTACCAGTATGTTCCACAACAATATTGAGATACATTTCTATAGTATAACTTGAGCTCATTGGCTCTTTAGAATTCATGTGAAAGTCTTGAAAACATATACATACGGTACAGTATTTGCAGCATGCCTGTAAAGTGCTAAATAAGTTGGTTCATGCAGTTGACTCAGACTCTTATTATATAAAACTCTATATTTTGCCAAGAACTTCACCAGTGGGTGAAAAAGTGTTCACTTTTTGCATTTAGAAACAAGGTCATCTTTTCTCACAGCTCTTTGGCTTTGTTTCAGATGGAGAACCAAAATGCTTCCTTTTCATTCTGTTGTTTTTAAAGTAATTCAAATGTTCCCTGTGGGCTTCTTCACTGCAAAATCTTATCACCCTAGCCTTTGCAACACTGTCTAAATGCATTTGTTAGTTTATATACTTGCCTTCTTTTGAGCCAAGCTGTGTATGGTGATTAATGTTCATTTGTTTGGCTTGGCTCTTGCACAGTGACCCCAGTGGGCTATCAACTTTACATACAGTACCAGTTAACAGCTACAGTAAATAACTAAAAAATCTGATGTGAATGTACTAAATTGTTCTGATCTGATTCAAAGCTTGACCTGTGTGAGCACTAAAAGATCTTTGTTGATCATGGCTGTAAGTATAAACGGGCATAATGAAATCTAACTCTTGCTGGGTATTGTCACTTCTTGTGACCTTTTCACAATGGCGGGGGGGATGTTATATTTCTTTTTGATTGTTTTTAGAATATGGAATTGCCAATTATTTTTATGTCCTCAGTGTTCGAACTGCAGATTCTGTTATTAAGTAAATTGATGTACCTTTGTACTGTAACCCTTGGTGTACAAGAGATATACTGTATATGCACATCTCACATTTTGTGACACCTGTGCTATCAGACTGTCCACTTCTCTCAGCTCCTACAGCTGAAATCCGTATCAGCTGGAGCACTGATGCAGTTCTCGTTGATAACGCCTCCTTGATCACTGTTGTTCTCACAGCTGACTAAATCCTAACTAAATAGAATAGGATCTGGACATCTGTGAATTATCATCTCAACGTGGTCTTGTTTCTGTATTTAATGAACTCTTCTGGTTGTGTTAGCGGTGTGGGGAATGACAGGCTGGTGATTGCTTTACAGGCTTTTTATTGACAGTTTTCATTACAGTGGGGCATGATAATAATACAATGTGCAGAATCCTACTGGATGCAGAGGAGGATACATGTTATTAATTTTAACTGATTATTATAAGTTTGTGATTTGAGTCCTTTTCATTAGCTTGAAGCCAAAGCATTAGTACTTTAATTATAATAAAAGGTAGGTGACTTATGTATTTAACCACACATACAGTAGTACATACTGTAGGACATGATGCAACAGTAAAGGGATAGACTTGGTTATGTGCGAATTTGGCTATACAGTATGTGACAGTTCTGTACACTTAATGTTGAGACCTTGATGTACTGAAGTGCTATTAGCAAATTGTCTTCTGTCACTAGTCCATTAATGATGTTTCCCAGATTAAATGCAGGTAGTCTCTGGACTACAGGGCTCTCCCTATGTTCGGAGTGGAACCTTTGTACGTTCCAAAGCAGTTTAGCTTAGAATGGTTTAGAGATGTGGGGATTTCAAAATGGCAGCATGGTGGCACAGTGGTTAGAATTGCTGCCATGCGGTGTTGGGGCCCTTGGTTCAAGTCCTGGGGTGCTATCTGTGTGGAGTTTGTATGTTCTCCTAGTTTTCACATGGCTTTCCTCTGGGTACTCCGGTTTCCTCCCACAGTCCAAAGACAGACTGGGAAAACTGGCTCTGGTGTGAGTGTCTGTGTGTCTGCCCTCTGATGGACAGCTGTAATGTCTGGGGTGTATGCTGAACTTGCTCCCATTGGTTGCCAGAATAGACTCCGGTTCCCTCACAATCCGGAAATAGAAGAAGAGGTTAGAAAATGAATGAATGGGGTGTAAAGATGTGGGATGAAAGGAGGTCCTCATGGTGCCATAGGCAAGTCAGGCAGAGGCATCATCACTGACACCTTCACAACTAATGATTGTACAGGCAGAAACAGGTGCATTTCTTCATAAAGGAATGGAGATTCTGAGTCCTCCAGGCACTCAGGCTGTATCAGACCTTTATTGCTCCCTTCATCTACTCACCTTTGATCCAGATGCAGACAGAAATCTTGAAAGGAACAATGAAAAGTTCTGTTATTTGGTGATCACCAAATTTTAGAGGTCAGTTTTTAGTTCCAAGTATTTACCCACAATGAGAGAGCCCTAAAGGAATACGATATTTTTTAGATCAATTTGGTAAATATGGCCTCATAATGGCAAGAACAAACGAGCCGGTGTCAAACCTCTGACCAGCAGCTTGGTAGGAGCTGGCGAATCCCCATTCTCTCATGACTTATGGCCTGTCTCTCTTCCTTCCTCAGCTCTGAGCCGCTCTGCCATGCCCTTTGGGCTGATGCGGCGCGAGCTGGCCTGCGAGGGGTACCCTATTGAGCTGCGCTGCCCGGGCAGTGACGTCATTATGATCGAGACCGCCAACTATGGCCGAACTGACGACAAGATCTGCGATGCCGACCCCTTCCAGATGGAGAATGTACAGTGCTACCTGCCTGACGCCTTCAAGATTATGTCTCAGAGGTAAGATGGAGGCACAGCGCCTCTGACTGGGGACCCCAGGGTGGGAGGGATTCATTTTAAATGCATGGCACACTGCTAATTCAAGACAGAAGGCCTTGCTCCCGATGTGTGGCATTTTTTTTTTCATTTCATGTTTTAAAGGCATCCAAGCAAATTTTTGTCAGTACACACTGGGTGCTGGGTATTTCATCCTTGTGATCTTATTTTGAGACACTTGGATTTAACACAATTCAGTATTTAGACAAGGAGCCAACAGATTGTCAGTACTGGAACAGATCTAACTGCTATGGAATCTTTATTTCCATCCCATTACTGGATTCTTCATTTTTAACAGCTCAGTCTTGTCAGGCTCTATGCGTTTTTGTGGGGTTATACAAAATATGGTTACAAACAAGGAAACCTGCCCTGCAGGTTCTTCAGGAGTCAGCACAAGATGAAGGAGATGCTGCCAAAATGAAGTCTGGGGTCACAACTGGGGTCCCAGGGTGAAGACCAGAATGAAGGAACAGTGGTTCCAGCAGATCTGAAAATAAAATTAGGGGACAGTTTTCTTGTCCTGCTCCATCTTGTTTTCATTGCCATATATTGTACATTTTTGTATGTAGTCCTGATGTACACAAACAACCATGAAAACCCCGAAAGACAAATAAGTTTTCTTTCTGAAATTGTAAAAATGGCTTCAAACAGTTATAGCTACTGCATACATGGCATGCCCCGCAGATCTAACTGCTTGTGTTAAATTCTTACCACAAGTTGCTTTTTTAATTTTGTCAAGTTAATTTACTCTTGAAATGAGTGTGATCATCAGTGACACAGATATGTAGATTAAAAAAAAAAAAACATTGGCACCGACTCTTTTGCAGTTCACTATCAGAGCTTGTCTGTACCGTTAATACGGAGTTTTTTTAGAATTAAAATTTACAAGCCTTGTTATAGGGAGCACAGGCTAAACATTGCTCTTATCATGTTAAAAACCTGCTAATTGCAATTTGTCTTTCAAATCTGCAGTAGCCAGACTGGGTCCACCCATGGTCAGCGAAGAAATTAGTCCACGTCAAAAGCACAGCGAAAAATCTTCTCATGTTGGGAGATTATTTGGAAATCATAATTATAGGGACCTCCCAGTAAGAATCTGTTGTTAATTCTGGAAACGGCATGCGGACTCAGGGCAACCACAAGATGAGAGGTTGACTCATTTACTCTTAATGCCTGGATTTCTAACCTTCTTTAATCTAGGAACAGGATCATATACTGTATATGCATTTTGTTCCAGGATTACATACGGTATTTGAATTTATATTATGGTGATTCATTAGATACAAAATGCAGACAAAGGCTATAAATTCATTCATTAATTGCAGCTAAAAATAGAAGAGAATATGTTCACAAACATTTTGTTCTCCTAGCAATTATAAGTATTTAAACTTTATGATTGACTTTGGGAGAGCAACTATTTTTTATAAAGCAGAGATAAAGACTGGGATAGATCTTCAAATGGTGGTGTCCCTGAACCCTACTTATCAGCTGCTATTTATGAAATATCCAGGATGGAAAAAAAAAATTGGAGAGGGAACTGTGACCATACAGAGAGACCTTAGCTGAGAAATTGAAGTTTTGTGATGATTAAAGACCTGCACCAAATATTTGGCACTAGAATTCTTTGAGACTGGCTTCCTGATACCCACATCAGGGGACAAACTTGGCTACCCATTCCTCCAAACTAAAGATCAATCCAGTATTGCTTACTGATCTGAACACTACTGAAGATCGAAGGGCTGCTGTTGAGCACTGGCTTCTTCAGTTACTGTCTGACATGCCTCTGGTTGCATTGGTTAATTTCACATTAAGATGGTGGAATGTGATTGAAATTAGGGGTGGATTAATGAGCATTTTTTTTATATGTTACTGAATTTCATATGTTCACAAAAAATGTATTCAGTGCATCTTAAAATACAAAAACAATGCATATCTGCATGCAACAGTCCCATGCACACAAAAACAAACAAAAAACTGTATATTTGTGCATCTATTTGTCAATTGATTGATGGGTGCTAATTATGGGAAGCAATATTAATTAGCTCTCACTGTTTCCCAACACTGAAAGGTAGAAGCATTTAATTAGACTTTTAATTACACTTAAATGCATATACTGTACAAAGTTACGGTCAGCAGCTAAGGACAGCTATTTTGCCCATATCAGGCTTCTTCTGAATGGTATAGCTAACTTTTCCCAGTGAAAGGCATCTCTGTGGATCTAACAAAAAAAAACTTTTGGGGTTATTGTGCATTTTAAAATTGTAACGGTGTTCCTAAATAGACAGACTTAGGGAGAAACAGTTAGAAGAATGGAAAGTTAGATATTTAAGTTTACCTAGTAAAACAGTTGACATACAGTAGTTTTGATCTTTAAAGATCTACAGGCAGTTGAGCTCAGCAGGTTTGGCACACAGTCAGAAGGCTACAGTGGCTTATGTTGTCTCTCCAGTTCTGATTTTAATAGGCCCTCTTTTCCCTTAGAAAGGTAGGAGCAGTCTTGGCACTGAAGACAAGGTACAGATGATTTTTTTTGTCATGTAAGGAAGAAAAATAAAACTAAACACTCTAGACATTTGGCTTAATCCAGAGATCTGCTCTGCCTGAGTATTATAGCAACTGCAATCAATATGTTGTCTGTCTCTATCTACTGCTGTACTCAACAGTAATAACTATACCCCCAATAGCTCAATATGCTGTAGCAGTATGCACAAATTTCAGCACCGCCTGTCTGCTTTACTCAAAACTGGAGAGCTGTATTGTGTCACCATATAAAATGGCACTTTCTTTAAGCGTATATTGCATGTGTGACCTAAGAATGTGTCAAAAATCAAAGGCTCCTAGCAAATTACATTAACAAGTAGGAGAGAATCTTTTATGTGCGTCTGCATATAAAGCCCCTTTATCCAAAAGTGCGTTATATGAAGATGGGGTCCACATCATCCAGCAAAGTTCAGCCCCCACCTGGGTGACACAAGGCAGCCGTTCGGCACCAGTAGCCTCACTGCACAGCAGAGCAGGGGGAGGAGTAAGAAGTTTTGAAGTTGAGGCCAGATTGATGAGGCCCAGAGTAGAATTTAATCAGGACACTGTGGTTAATGACCCTGCTCTTAAGAACAGTGCTCTGGCAACTTTAATGACTAAGTAGTGAGAAAGTAAACTCAGTTTAGCATTTCATTTCACTGATTACACCACGAATGCCACCGTGACCCCAATTACCATACTACCGTAGGTCATCAGTTCATCCATTTTTAGTCCAATCTTCATGGTGAGGGTAGGGGCCAAACAGGGGCTTGTGTCGGAAATTCTGGTCTAAAGGGACCAGCTCCACCTACTGGTCCTCCAGCACTATTTCTAACAGCCGACTGATTATCATTCTCCCCATCCCAGTACTGACCAGACCCAGCCTTCATTAATTTTCCAAGACCTGATGAGAGATGCTCCTCTTCCAATATCACCCTGCCTTACCCTTACATTTTCAGCCAATACATTTTTCATTATCAATCAATGCAGACTAGGATCAAGCTCTCTTCTTCCAAAATCCTTTTACAACATCCTTTAGGTTAAAGGTGAAATTGCCGTTATTGTTATTTATTTTAAATTCACGCCTGCTCAAGTGAGTTTGGAGTGCTGTTTAATCTTATTAATGTTGTCCACATAGTAAAATAAAAATTGTAAGATTAGCACATACATAAAAAGCTAATTTAGAAACACAAACTCCTATAAACCATAGGAGGCACTGTCTTCCCCAAGCAAATCAGACACTGTCAATTGCTCCGTAGTGCAAATTTACCTTTTCTGATGGAATGTGACTGCAGGGCTCCCACAATTTTAAATTCTCTAGAATAACCTTCCTTGAATCTATAGTTCAAGGCTGTGGCAAAACTAATACGCTTGATCAGCCCTGGCTAAATTGCCAGTGTGTGTAGATTTTATAGGGATCAATACATTTAATATTGCTTGATTCTAATAGTCTATTTAATGTTTGAAGTTGAACATAAAAAGCAAAAACCCAAAGAAAAAAATTAAACAAGTAATTAAGTTGACAGATCTTCCTCTAAAAGCGGAGCAGTTAGCTTTTATTTATGAATTTGGTGTTTGCTATTGATCTGCGAGTATGAATTCTTTTTGTTTCACCTGGTTTGAGCTTCTGGACGTGAGGGAACTCACTGATCAAAATGTAATGAAGTTTGCTCAGTGGTAAGTCAAAGTACAGCCTTGCTACGTTTGCTGTTAGAAGTGCCTGAAAAGAGAAGGTTCTGAGGAAATGCTCTCTGCAAAGCAGAGCCCGACTCCCAATTAACGTGCTTCTGGTTCAATGGGGAGATTGGAATTTGTGGAAGTTGATTTTGTATAAGCGTGGATACTAAACATAGTACTGTACAGTATGTGTCATGTAGAAATCTTTATTTTTAAATTGGTTAATTAGCCAGAAAGGCATCCATTACCATTCGCCAGAGAAATCACTGGCAAGTGAGTACAGCCAAACAGTGTTTATTCATCTCACAGACTTTAGTGAATAATTTTGTTTCAAATACAGGGTGGTAGTGCTTATGATAACTACTGCACAGGAAGTGTGCATCAGTTTAACTGTGGATGTGCAGTATGTTGCAGTCCTGTTTGGAATTATCACAGCTAGTTACATTTTTGAGTGGCCCAGTAATCTAGAACTTAGTAAGGAGACATGGACTGGCATGTGTATGTGAACTCAGGAATTGTGTGTTCATCTACACTATATGACTGTTCATACTGTATGGGTGTGTGTGTGCACGTACTAAGATAGATAGGTTTTTAATTCTTGTATTCCTTGGCGCCACAAGTTCTTCCAAGGCCAGCACTTAGCCCGGGAATCCTTGAAGAGAAAATCAATGATGCTTCAGCCCCCTAGCATCAATCAGCGTGAGTGACGAGGAGAGGCGAGCAGTTGGCCCAGCATTCAGCTCAGACCACACAGAAAGAAAGGAGAACTGCCTACAGGCACAGAACTCAGGACTGTTGTGATATACTGAAGAGGCAGAATCACCGGGCCGCATTGTAAATGCACCATTTTTAAGATATTATTCAGGCTGACCTTTATGAATGTGTCTTGGTATTTTTTGCACTTTAATTGTGATTATAGCTTACGTTTACTGTGGTTCACTGTAGTTTGAGCGTACTTTCTCTGGTTTACTACACTAAGACATGGTAATCCTGCAGAATACCAACACAGATGTCGATTGTAGTACACCAAAGTCTATTTAGGGGCCTTATAGTAAGGCAAAGCAAAGAGATGTTAAACCCAAGAAAGGCATGGTCTATCCATAAATCCATCTAAGCCTATCCCAGCAAGGATACAGGCACAAAGCAGGATACACACTGGATAGGAAGCAAATTCATCATAGGGGACACAGACACGATCACGCCAGGGCCAATTTTACCAAAAACCAGTTAACCTTCAGTTAACTGTGGGAGGAAACTGGTACATTGGGGGGAAAACCATGCCAACATCGGGAGAACATACAAACTCCACACACAGAGGACCCAAGGTCTGGAAATGAAGGCAGGGTCCAAGCATTGTATTTAAGGCAAAATGGCAGTATATAAGGACATTCCTACTCTCACCACATCTTATCTGACAAGAAAAACAATCTTTGATATACAGTACAGTATAGCATAGTAATTAGAAATGGACCTAAATTAAGAAAAAACAATTACATGCATTTTAAAACTCTCTTCACACCTGAAGATGGCTCCATGGCCGAAACGTTGTGTTTTCTTTCTTCTCTGTTCAGCGTGGAATAAACATTTTACTTGTTCCTTTGCTAACTATTATTAAATCTAACTAGGTAATATGGAAACATATCCTTATAGTAGCCAGTTCAACCACAAATCTAATCAAGCTCGTATGGAAGCATTCATATTCATAATTACTTGTCCGTTTTGGGGAGTTCGTGCAGTGTGTTGAAATGAGATTAAAGTAAAAAAGAAATGAGTGATTGAGGTAGGCTTTTTGCATTGATATTGCTCTTCATTATTTGTATTTTTTGTTGTTTTTAGGGCGAACACCTAGCACAGAAACCCGAGTGTGTTGAATATCTTCTCTTGCCAGGAGAAGTAGTTTCTTTTTCTGCAGCCGTCCAACTCCAGGATTAATCAATCGAAAGTCTCGCAGGTTTGCTTCAGTTCTAAGCACTAATTATCTCGGTCAGGGTTGCTCAGACCCCCTTTCCAGAAAACACAGGAGTTCTAATTGCAAAATCATTTCATGCAGCTCCAACGCTGAAACCACGAGCATTCAGTCGTAGGCAGGCTGTGGAGCGCTACTGCTAAAGCCGTCTGTCAGCTGTCGAGTATACGCGCAGTGTAGATCGCTGACAGTTTGCCGAGTCGCAAAGAATGAAAGATCACATAGCAAGAATGATATGAGGAGACTGGAGCTGGTTCTTTTTTGGAACAGGAGAGAGGTACAGTAATATCCATAACAGGAACATGCCAGGCTTCAGTGTGCTAGCGACGTGACTGCAAATGTGCTGTCTTGTAGGAAGCCTGGTGCTAAGTAAGAGCTACCTAAGCCAGCCCGTACCTTCGAGGATTGCGACTGGCAGCCACAGCCGAACCTGCTTGGCACTAATTGCTCCTGTTGGGCTTTGCTAAGGCAGGCGCAGAGTGTGAAGGGTAGTGGCCAGAGTGGCAGAGATGCCCAGAGGAGTCGGGTGATGATGTCATTGCCCCGCCCCCCGAGGATCTCTCATGTCAAGGGAATGAGTTGAGGATGTGGCAGAGTTTTACTGTGTCTCTAATATAGATGTCTAGATTAATGCATTAGACTAGAGCAATCAATCACGGTGGATTATGTATACACAGTGTGGTCTGAGGGCATGCTCCCCCTCACCTCCCCCAGCTTTGATCACCCCATTTGCATGGCACTGCCATGCAAATGCCAGTGCCATGCAAATACATGCCTGCAATCGGAATTTACTGTGAGGGTTCTGTTGCAAACATATTTTTATATATATCTCCATTGTCTCCTGTGATTTTAAATCTAATTTCATGGGTGTCCTGCTGTGCAGATTGTCTCTGCTGTGCATGCTGGTTGTATTTAAACCTCTTGCCCATCTGTCTCTGCACATCTTCTGAAATCCTCCAGGATGGATGAAGGGGGAAGGGAAAATGGTGTTGCCCTGTACTCTGAAGCTCAGTGTTATGAGCTGACATTTTTTCCCCAACTTCAGTTCCTTGGTCTTTTGGTAGACTCACTGTACAAAACCCAGAATCTTTGATCTGCATAAAATGAAACAAGACTCCAATTGCATAGTGGCTGAATTCACTCCACGCTTTTTACATGACATGGACAACCCAAAAGTTCTGTTTCCATGAGATCATTTTAGTTTAAATGTATTTTGTACTCCTTTTAATCAGGAGTCCTTCACACTTTACTGTAGCAAGAACACAGGCCAGTCATTCATGCTGTACTTTCACTAACCTCTCCTCCCACACCAGTGCAATTTAGCTCGCTTTTGTTGTGAACCCCTACCAGACAATACAGGTTTGCCCTCCTAGTTATGCTGCAGGTTCGTTAGCAGGGGAGTGAATTAATTGATTTTTTTGTGTTCTCCCCATGGATCAGAATCGAGCTGGGAGCCAGGCAAGCCTTTGAATATCTCAATTTTTCGTGGAGGGTGGGGGCATATTTCTTTTATTTCTTTTCCCTTTTCTCCTTTTCTTTTGTTCTTATAAGACGGGCAAAACAGGAAGGTAGCTCGAGGCTGTCAGTGGGAAGCGCATCTCTCTTCTTTCACATAGCGTGCCCGTGTCTGTCTCTCCGGGCTCCAGCAGCGCAGCTACAAAGGCGATGTGGAAGCCGCCAGTCTGCGAATATGGCTCAGCTTGTGTCTCTTCCGTGTTTTTGTGTCCCACAATCGAGCACGGCTGGCTCACGACCTGACTGACAGTCGTGAAACGCAATCCAATTAAGCGGACTGGCAGTTTCAATTTGCGTTTTTTTATTATTCGGCACGAATCAGTGCTTTTCTCTCACTGTATTTGCTTTCCTCTTAGCTGTGCTATAATGCAGACGAGCTTGGCGTATTGACTTGTAAGAAATCCTTTGTGAAGCAGAGACGCTGCTCAAAAGTAAATGTGTTGCGGCTTTTTCAATCTCCTAGAGCACCTAAAGTTTAGCTCTGCTAAACTGAGCAGCGAAGATGTCCACACCAAGCATTTACTTGAGTGTTCCCGAAGGACAGGGGCTTGTTTTTTCGGCTAATACGCGCTTCGCTGTATCCGGTGAATACAGCATTTCAGCGCAGTGGCGGGGCAGACGCATAACATTTATGAAGTGAGCTCGTATTTCTCAGAGCATCTTGTGTCTCGGAGACTGAGATGATTCCTGACGAAAAGAGTGAACTAAGGCTGTAACCGTTAATGTTAGGAATACAAAACAAATTGGAATTGCATAAAATAGGATTTTTCGTCGGGACTGTCCTCAAAGCAGCAACGTACTGTACGAATGTGTGAGACGAGCTGTAACACACGAGCTGTATCGACCCTTTCTCCCCTCTCCCTCTTTCTCTTCTCTGATCTCTTCTCATTTCCTTCTCCTCTATCTCCCAGCAGGGCAGTTTCGGAGAAAAGGTGATCTCTGGGGGTCGGCAGTGTGTCTCTCAGGCAGTGTTGACAGGGTTTCAGTCGTGGAGTGCCTGCAGTGTCTCTCCTCTCCCACTGTGACTCCTACCTGCTTCCCTTCCGTTAATCAACACCTATCTCCTGCTGCAAAACACCGCCACACTGTGACCGAGTATGTGTGTGCGTGTTAACATTGCTGACAAGCGGGAGTTAGTGCACATAGTGCTGGTGCGTTGGTTCCCCACGGTGTGCGCTGTGGCAGTTATGTCCAGTCTCCACAACTTCCCTCTTCTGACAGATCGAATCGCCTCGCAGTTAGTATGGTTGGTTTGATTTGACAATAGTGTGAAAGATATGCATCTATGATCACCAGCAAGTGCGAAATCGCTAAATACAAAAGGGTATTATAAAGGAAAAATTAAAAAAAGGTTTTTATTTCCTTTATCAAGGAGATTCTTGCGCCGATGAACATTGTTTTTCCATAGTATTTTTTCTGAAATACTGAAAAAATATATTTTTGTTGATTCATCTTGAGAAGTCAGTCTTAGGTCCTCGTGTTATAAAGCTGTCATGGGAAGTATGTAATTGGTTCTCTGTGTTTGTGCGTCTGATTTGCTGCACGGTCTGTCTTTTTTTCTCTAATTAAGGCAGTGCCTAGAGGAAAAAGATATCAAATTCACATAATAGAATTATGGTACAACAACTGTGGTTGTGCTCAGTTCCCTGGATTGAAGACTAATTCAGTTTGAATGCTTCAATCCTTCACCTTTCGCAGGCAGAACTCAGTGGTGTGTGACTGAAGAACATTCATAACATGGGGATGGTGTGTTGGGTGTGACTTTATTGTAAAAGAGAACTCTAAGCATACGTTGACTGTAGTTTGCTAAGGAGGTGTCTTTTTGACAGTGCTGAATGCATTGTTGTTCTCCTGTTCCGGGAACCGGCAGTATCCTTTAGCATTAAGACTGCAGCACATCAGGGCCAGCACCAAGGAAAACAAACAGTTCAGCTCCTAGAAGCAAAGGAACACTTGTCCACTATGTTGAATCCTGCTCACATTGTAAAACAATCCTTCCCCTCTCATTGCACAAAGACCCAGTGTGTCCTGAAATCAGATCACTCCTCCAGTACAATATGGTTTCATTTTTGACTTAACAAAACACATCACTCTCATTTGTCCTCAACACACCTTTGCTGTCCAAACATCAGTTTCCTCCTGGCATGATCTAATCTTAAGGTAATTGTTTTAATAACAAAATGATCCTCTTGGCACTTTCCAGGTGATGATAGTGGGTGGGTTGAAGCCATTATATTTTCGTCTGTGAATTCACACTCTGCAAATAAGGGATTGATTAGGTTGCAAATTGCAGTTTTGAAAAAAATTCTGGTAAAACATTCTGGTAAAGGTTTGTCAAAAACACAACACTGGCTTTGACAAACACGTTAAAGGAAGTTGGATTGTTTTTTCTACTCTGCAGTTCGTGCACATAATGGTCATCACAGAGCTCTTTCTTGGCTAGTGATATCATTGTCTTTTAACCACTCCTTTGCAGAGTTCCCTTTAAACGATGGCTTCACATCCCAGTCAGAAACAGCCAGGTGAACATGCGTCGTCCTTCAATGGGCTTTTCTCAGCTTCATGATATTGGAAAATTAAAGGACCTGAAATATCCAAAACCTGAAAAGCTCAACCAGCACCGACACTTGGGTAGAGCAGAGGTTGACCCCCTGTGAAGAAAGTACCACTGATCTGATGTGGTTATGTTGCCACATGTAAACAAGATTCCCTAAAGAAACTGGCATTTATTGTCATTTCAGCTGTGCTGACTAGGTCTAAGTCAGGTGTTACATCTTCGCGTTGCATTTCCTGGTTTTGTGACTTTTTTTCTTATTTTTATGACACAGGCAAACTGTATAGCACAAAACCAAAAAAAACATAAATTGGATCAAAATAACCTGAGCCCCATACCACCAATCCTCAATCAGCCTGTTACTCAGACCTTGATCCCACATGAAACCACCAATACCCAATCCACTCTCTCAGACCTTCACCCCACACCATCCCTGAGCCCCCTATCAGCATTCCTCTCTTACTCAAACATTGAATTCAGCCCTCCACTCCCAATCTCCTCTGCCTCCAATCCCTGCTTACCCCTTTAAAATAATTGTTTGAATGAGAGATAAGATCACAAAATAACCCAGAATCATAAGTGACACTATATGACCCCATACAACAGCAAAATCATGGTTGAATGGCAGCTGAGAATTTCTAACAAAATGGCATTTGAGAAAGTAAGCCATCTGTGTCATCAAAAGAGTGTGACTGGGGTCTAGTTTTGTTTTAATAGAGTCAGCCAACAAAATCTCTTGTGCAAAAGGAAGTTGAATTATACTGTATATTATTAGGGAGAAGCATTGAAGACTTCAGTGAACATTCTAAGCTTAATGGCGCCTCCTGAGACTTACTGGCCACCTCTAAATCTGCAGAGTCATCAGTGAGATAGTCATCACTCCTCCCATTTCAGCTGATTCGCTTGTAGGCACCGCTGGACTCACCGGCTCCAAAACACGCACAGTTCTCATGCCCTGTGTGCTGCTACAAGGATTGTAATTCTGATCTGAATAGGCTAACAACTGGCCAGATTACCCCTTCCAAATCTCGGAGACATGAAAACAATTGATGGAATTGGCAATTCCAAAGTAAAACAGTTTCTCTTTCCTTTTTGATAATACAACCAACCGAATGCAAATAAAATTAATCACCAAATGAGTAATGATACCCATGATTAACCAGATTAAACCTCCAGTTGTCAGGCAGTTTTGTTTTGAAGGGATTCAATGACAGGTAAAAAAAACTTTGAAAAACTGTAAAACTGAAGCAGTTAGAGCTACATTATCAAGTAATAAAGAAAAGACCTTCATGTTTGACATTTCCACCCACAGAAAACCTCACTCTATAATATACTGTATTCACAGAATAAATGATATTTTTCTTCTCTTTTAACCTCTTCTGCTACTTAAACCCTACAAGCCTCCAGAGGCTGTTTCTACCTGAAAGGATGTGCCCTTAACATCTTACATTATCTAGGAAAGTACAGACAGTAGTTAAGGGCTTGAATTAAGGTAAACAAATACAGGTAGAGGGGAGGTCAGTGCAGAATTCCTCTTGTACTGCCCATACTGTGAATTGTGTTTCCACTGGGCTGTAAAACGCATTGCTCCATCTGTGAACCCTGGTGATTTTCTTCTGGTCTTAGAAGTCCAACATAATTTCCTGAACACTCTGTGTCAACCCCAGTGCTTTTCCATTGCATTGTTAAAGACATTTGATAGCACGTGGAAGACAATTTGCAAAAAATAATATATGTTTTTAGATATTGCATAACAGTGTTAAGGAAACTCCAGGGGGCCCATTACCATGTGTTAATTACTCTGTTTAAGAGCATGCCTAATAGCTCCTTTAGGGGTATGATTAAGACATGATGATTCAGCCCCTGTTGTGTCTTAAAGGATAAGAATGAAGTGCAGTATGAGAACAAAAGAAAATAAGAAAAGCTACAGAAGAGATGAGGTCACTCAGACCACCTTGCTGTCTGTTTGCTGTAACTGATCCAAAGATCATTATATAAGAGAAAGTACACTTTATAGATTAAGTTTTGTATAACCAGCAGCCAGCAGCCATATCACTCTGCAACTCACAACTGGCAACCCACTGAAGCTAAACAGGTGTGAGCCTGATCAGTATCTGGATGGGAGACCTCCTGGGAAAAACTAAGGTTGCTGCTGGAAGAGGTGTTAGTGGGGCCAGCAGGGGGTGCTCACCCCGTGGTCCATGTGGGTCCTAATGCCCTAGTATAGTGACGGGGACACTGTACTGTGAACAGGTGCCATCCTTCGGATGAGACGTAAAACTGAGGTCCTGAATCTCTGTGGTCATTAAAAATCCCAGGGCGTTTCTCGAAAAGAGTAGGGGTGTAACCTACTAACTGTAACCAAAGTTCCCATTGGCCCTTACCAATCATGGCCTCCTAATAATCCTTATCTATGAATTGGCTTCATTACTCTGCTCTTCTCCCCACTGATAGCTGATGTGTAGTTCTGTTGCACTATGGCTGCCATCGCATCATTCAGGGGCTACACATTGGTGGTAGAGGAGGGGAGTCCCCATTACCTGTAAAGCACTTTGAGTGGAGTGTCCAGAAGAGCGCTATATAAGTGTAAGCAATTATTATTATTATTAATTATAAATATTAGTTGTTACCTCATACAGTGTTGTTTTGCCATGCTACAATGTCTTTGGAGGTCAGACAACAAATCACAAAGTGTCACAGTGCTTGTAGGTGTAAGCAGAGCTTGAGATGCCATTATAGAGTTTTAAACATGTGGTGTACACTGTGGCTCATCCTTTTTGTTTCATTTCCTCTTCTCCGCAGTTGTTTCCAGGCAGCTATGGGCCTATTGAGACTGGTTTGTGCTGATGTTTATCTCAGGTTTTGGTTTGTGGAGAAATACTAACACCTGTCCCTGCAGCAAAGTTTGTCTGTAAATCTCCTCTAGATCATCGCCAGTCACACAGAGAAATTATTCTGAGGGACTTGACATTGGTGCTGGAGAGTTTGGGCTTTCTTCCTCAATAGCTTGAGCACTTCTGTTGTCAACAGTGCTGGTTTCACAAACTCCCCTCAGTCTTACACACAACAATGGGGGAAACCTGAGGTTGGGTTGCAGTGTGTCAATAGGTGTTCCTAGCTGAAACTTTGAGATTTCTTGTCATGTGAGATTTCCATCCCTGGAGTCACAGTGTGATATATTTATGGAGGCCTTGAGGCAGTGTGACATTTTACAAAACACACTAATCTGAAGATAACATGCAGACTCCACACAGAAGGCATATCAGCCACATTTCAAGCACGGGGAACAAAGAACTCTGGGGCTGGAGTGTTATCAAAACAGCTCATACATATATAAAACTACATTCACTGCCTGCATGTACTGTTTGGGCCACTGTGTCACTGGTGGCTTTCTTGACAATAATACAATGGCATTATACCAGCAATCCATACAGAACCTCTTTATCCAATTCAAGGTTCTAGGGGAGCTGGAGCCTATCCTAGCAAGCAACGGCTGTTAAGCAGAAAACACACTGGATGGGAAGTCTCTCTATCAAGGGGCACATACAGACACAAATACGCACACTAACACACTATGGAGAGCCAGCTGGGGTATGCAAAAAGACAAATTCCTAATGCAAGAAATTGTTTATGGCTAATAAAGTGATCTTGTAACACCAAGGCCAATTTTCCCAGAAACCAAATAACCTACAGGTACTAAATGTCTTTGGATTGTGAGAATAAACCTCTGCTAACAATATATACATTCAATACATGCAGTCACTGGCTCACTAGTTAAATATTAGGAACACCTGGGGTATAGTAGGTAATTAACTTGACCCCCAAAGTGACAGACAAATTGTAGAAGACATGAGGAGGAAGAAACAGGTTTCCCTGGGAATCTCCAGATTCCAGCCATACTCTAAACCTCTGACAAGACATATTTTGGAGAGTTAGGAAATACTGTACATACCACTACCAGTTCAGATAGTTCCTACTGGTGGCTCATGGAAATGGTCTCATTCACCATCATTCATGATGGTGTCATTCACAAAGGGATTCCTACTCTTTAGTTATGTTATTACACACATTTTCAGCTGCTAGACCTCAATTAACATTGGATAAACTTGGAAAAGAAGCCATTAATTACAAGAAAATATCCCCAGTGTTTAATTCTTTCATTTGCAATCTCGGGGGTTTTGGTGAGACTTGCATCTGTCATTAATGATGGGGAACTGTGACAGCCTGACTGGTGTTACGCCACGAAGTCAAGAAGCTTAATTAATGAATGAGATGAATTCTACTTGCAATATGTAACCTGAAGTAGATCAAGTCAGATTAAGAAATATAAACTACAGTATTCTGTTACACAAGCACTCAAAAACATGGGAGTGAATCTTTCAGATCAATTAACCTGGCAATTGCCTTGCCATTGTGTGACATTAATCTCAATCATAAAAATGCATGGGTGAATTCACTTGATAGTGCACGCTGCTTTGATTAACTTAAAGTTAGTTTATCTTGCTAATAATACCATGCATATAAACGTGGAATAATCTGATTAGAAAAAAAAGATCATTTAAAGACTGATTTCCTATTATGAGTGACTGAGAGCATGTGCACAATAAACGATAAAGCAAAAAATGAAAAGCAGGCATTCTGCAATTAGCAAGTTCTTAACAGGTTTTTCTTGTTTTAAGACGAATTTAAAGTAAATATTTAAGACATTTTTTTTTTTCAGGAACGAATGTTTAATAGCTCTTTTGAAATAACAGTAGCCAGCCCAGATAGACAGCAGCCTCTAGGTTGCATGGATTGGAAGGTGATAACTTGTAACTCAGTGGATTGTACATGGTAACTTAATGAACTTCTACACGATGTTATCAATAGAAAAAGAATGCTGTTTTTTAAACCCCACCATTTGTTCTCCAGTGCTTAATCATTGATACAGGATTGGAAGATTAAAGGGAGGAACCATTCATGAAAAGACAACTATATTGCTCATTCATCCCTGGATTGGGTCACCTGGGACCTACAGTATGACAAAGGTTTCCCAAGCATCAGAGCCTAAATAACTGAGTACTACAGTTTAGATTAGTTGGCCACAAGTCCCTAGGCTTTTGTTACAGTGCTGAATCTTGTCATGTGCCTGCAGGCTTGCGATAGCAGCAGCAAGAGACACACCATTGCTCTTGTCAGGTAAGGCAGAGCTCTGCAGGAGGGCATGTCCAAAGGTCTGACTGCACATCTCATTCTCTCATGAGAGTCTGTGGGAGCCTCTGCAGAGAGCGAGGGCCTACAACAATTGTGGGTGGGTCTATAATAAAATCTAAAAAAATTATAAAAATAAAAAAACTATTAGGCGGCACAGTGGTGCAGTAGTTAGCATTGCTGCCTCAGTGCTGGAGTCTTAAGGTTCAATTCTGGACCCAAGGGTGTTATCTGTATGGAGTTTGTATGTTCTCATCGTGTTTGTGTGGGTTTCCTGCAGGTGCTCCAGTTTCCTCCCTCATTCCCACAAGACATACTTGTAGGTTAACTGGCTTCTCGGAAAATTGTCCTTGTGCGAGTCCTGTGTGGTTGTGTCTGACTGCCCTGCGATGGACTGGTGTCCTGTCCAGGGTGTACTCCACCATGTGCCTGTTGCTTGCCCATTGCTTGATAAGCTCTCCCACGGCCCTTAATTTGCTGAAGTGGTTAGAAAATTGATGGATGGATATAAAAACAACGATTAAAAATATTCAACAACAGAGGACATTTCGTCTCTGTGAGGGGACTCTTGGCAAGTCTGTATGTCAACCAGGGGAATTGGCTGGAATAATGTCCTTTTGTGGGGGGAGATGGACTGAGATTTGAAAGTGAAAAAAGGATGTTCTGATTTGACCAGTAGTGAAGAAATGGAAAAATAAACACAAATCAAAATGCCTTAATCAGATTTCCACTCATTGAGTAAGTCTTAGGCCATTCCACCTGTGACTCCTGTTTTAAAAATGTCAGTTTTCCCATAAGACCCATTGCAGGCCTACCATGTGATCTGGGGTTCACAGGGGTGGCTGCATTAGTTTGCCAAGATACAGCAAAGATGTCTGTTCAGTTCAGCCTCTTCCCCTGGTGCTGGAATACTTAAAGAGCAGTGTTTTGTATGCATGGTGTCAAAGTGCTCTCAATCCTGTAGGCCTTGGCTTGAGATTCTTTGCTGACAGGGACTCCTTCAAGCCCCATAGCCAAGCACTATCCATGCAGTTCTGCTGTGCCTTGTTGTCTTTTTTTTCAAATCTGTTTGTGTTTCAGGATGATTTGTTCTGACTCAATTTTTTCTGTGCTTCCCGACTTTGATACCTTATTAATCATCTTTCATCGGGGCAGTGCTGTTCTTAACTTGCCTAGACCATGGACACACATATCCAGAAATTTGCTAGATATAGATGGACACAATCCCTTCTCAAACAGAATGTCGTGCGTGTGTCTTTTATACAGGACAGTGCCACTGTTTCAATTGAGCCCACAGGCTGATGGGGAGGTGGGCAGTGTAGGTCCAGGTAATGCCTCCCAGAGCCTGAGACACAGCTTTTCTCTCATGGTCATACACACAGCCTGTAATTCAATTTCAAATTCAAATCCACAGAGCTTTATTGGCATGACCAATGAATTACTGTGTTGCCAAAACAGAAACACTTAAAACATTTAAATTAAACAACAGATACACTCAACGTCCCTGACAGACACAGGCACAAAGTGCACAGCCTGCCTCTCATAATTACGTACTGTACACACACAGTGCATCTCTCAAAGACACACACACACGCAGCTCTTCTCTAACATATACTGTACATGCACAATGTGTCCCTCACAGACACACCATGCCTCTCACAAATACATACACACACAGCTCGTCTCTCGCAGACACACACACAGCTCATCTCTCGCAGACACACACAGCCCGTCTCTCTCAGACACACACACAGCTTGTCTCTCGCAGACACACACGGCTTGCCTCTCACAGACACACACACAGCTCATCTCTCACAGACATACATACCCAGCTCGCCTCTCGCGAACACACACAGCTCGCCTCCCTCAGACACACACAGCTCATCTCTCGCAGACACACACACAGCCCGTCTCTTGCAGACACACACACAGCCCGTTTCTCTCAGACACACACACAGCTGGTCTCTCGCAGACACACACAGCTTGCCTCTCACAGACACACACACAGCTCGTCTCTCACAGACACACACACCCAGCTCGCCTCTCGCAAACACACACAGCTCACCTCTCGCAGACACACACACAGCTCGTCTCTCTCAGCCACACACAGCTCATCTCTGGCAGACACACACACAGCCCATCTCTCGCAGACACACACACAGCTTATCTCTCGCAGACACACACACAGCCCGTCTCTCCCAGACACACACACAGCTCGTCTCTCTTAGACACACACACCCAGCTCGCCTCTCGTGAACACACACGGCTTGCCTCTGACAGACACACACACAGCTTGTCTCTCACTGATACATATCACGTCTCTCACAGACACGCACAAATATCCTAGATGGGTCAATCTCCTCTCATTTTTTCTAGGTAGGAAAACAAAATTCCTGCTCATTTATGCTACAGTAGAGCGGTTACATCTTTGCAGTCATCAGCAAATGCATAAAAATAGGTACTATCCCACTTAACACAAGTCGTTATTATGAATAAAATTTAAATGGAATAAAAATAAAAAAGTAAATTTCTCACCTGAGAAGATTCGATAAAAGATTAATCTCGGAAATGCTTTACGAGAACCCAGCTTGTACGAGTGAAAACCTGCTTGTTAAATGAAAAAACTACATCTCGTATAAACAAAAGCGAATCATGTAGTGGCTGCTCGTATAGCAAGGGATTACTGTATTCCTATTTATAATAGAAAACTGAAGTACATGATTTATGTTCTCTCATGTTCTTTAGTTATTTGTTGTATTAGGTACAGTATACATACAGTATGGTGTATATATGGTACAGAAGAGTCTTTTCACAGTATACAGTACGTATTTTTCAGGAATGTATTCCACATGAACGTGAATAAGGAGAAATAAGTGTACATTAAAACCAAAAGATGACCAATAGTATAATTGACCTAGAAAGCCCCCTCTAATGTTCCAGTTCATGATGTACAGGCTCAAAACTTGGCTGGGATGCACAGATCAGGGTTATTTCAATATGTTGTGGGAGGGACAAGGTTCACAGGAATCTTTCCAGACAGTTACCCTGTCTGGCAGTGCACAGGTCTAGCTATTGAAATCCCCACAGCAGGGCATTTCCCTGGACTGGTAAAGAAATGAATCCCTGTTTGGAGGGTTTGGAAGTATTCCTTGTTATAGTGTGAGGATTCAGAGGAGCAGTGTACAGTAGATGCACACAGGTATATGTCATTGTCACACGGGCCTGGGCTCCTATTAATTTCCAACTGTCTGTGTGGCTGGCCTTGTTTGGCTGGGCTGATGTAGCTGGTGAGGTCTCCTCTGTACCACATTATAATCCCCCCTGAATCCCTGCTATGCCTGACAATTGAAATTCCAGGGAGGGCGCTCAGATCTCCTTGTAGCCTGCGGGGCAATATGTGGGCGTATCCACATGGCCCCACAATTGCAGTAAGATTATTTGCATTTTTGATAAACTCTAGGTCTGTGTTCTGTTGCCTGAAACAGCAGAGATCAGAACATGGATGCTCCACCGGGAGATTAAAAGAGATCTCAGCTGGAGTGATCAGTTCTGATATTAAACTAATATTATTTATTCAAAACAAAATACATCTGTACATACAAATGACCAATTTTTATACTATACAATGTATAAATAACTTGTCTTTAAACTGTAGGAGCACCCAGAGGAAACCCGCACAAACAGCAATTCTTTCCACTGTCTGGCCTGGCTTTGTACCATGTCATTATAATACTGTAATAGGATGTAATTTTTGACACAAAGCACAAAAATAGTCGACATACTTGTATAGCATTATCTACATACATTTTGTGTGTATGCAAGACTTGCAAAAGTATTCAATGATGTCCGATTTTGTTGAATTACCAGTTTTGGACATTTATGGGTGAGAGACTTTACACTTAACATATCAGCAAAAGTGAAAAAGTTGATTGTATTCACCCCAGACCCCAGGAGTCAAGACTTGTAAGAAGTACCTTTGGCAGCAATTACAGCTGTGAGTCTTGTTGGATAAGTCTTTAAGAGCTCTGCACACCAGGCTAGTTCACCTGTCACTCATTCTTCATTGCCAACTTGCTGAAGCTCGGCCAGATTGGTTGGGGATTGTTGATGGACAGCAATTCTCAAGTCTTTCCATAGATTTTCTCTTGGATTTGCCATAACGCTGACTGGGCCACTCAGTGACATTCACTTTCTTCTCGTTAAAACAATCCAGTGTAGCTTTGACCTTGTACTTTGTGTCATCATCCTGCTGAGCGGTGAACTTCCATTCCAGTTTTAAAGCGGACTGAAGCAGGTGTATTCTGAAATGTTGACAAGTGTTAATAAATTATTTTGGAATATGGAATGTGTATGCCCAGTTGATTTTGCTACATTTCCACTCAAAGGATTTACCTGTTCCATCCATTTTCTCCCCAACTTTGTCCAGATTTCTGGGTCTTGCTGAAGAAAAGCATTCTCATAACATAATTCAACATGCTTGATTATAGGAATCATTATGCTTGATTAGAGGAATAGTGCTGACTGGATTATGTGCTGTGTTGTTGGGTTTGTGTTGTGCTCCTGCTAATGAACCTATTTACAGCGTCATCAGCATCTGGTGAAACAGAATCTGTAATTTTTTTGGTTTTCCTTGGTAGAACCTGTCAATACACAAGTTTTGTATATCATTATTTTGCTGTGGAAGGGTTGGGGGGGGGGGGGGGGGGGTCGGGATCTGTGCGTCTTAATTAAGTAATAAATTCCTGGATCTTAGGCCATGCAACTCTGCACTGAATTTCCTTGATATCAAGCAGCTGGATGTGCTGGGCCCAATTGCATAGATAAAGGTCTCTAACCTCCATCTGCTTACCAACAGCCACTCTCAGTATGTACTGTATGTGTCTTCAACTAGCCTTGTACTGCAAATGATGGGTGAGGCTGACCACAGGTAACCTTGGCCCTAAATAGTTTCTTTTATAAACTCACATGTAGAGACTCATAAGTGTCTGTATTTTGACACAAAGTCTCTTTCAGTGTGTGCACATAACCCCACAGTCTGTCTCTGTCAAAGACGCACACATACTGAATTATAACGTCTCTCCACACACAGACACCGGTTCTTCTGCTCTCTACCTGCTGATATCTTGCTGCATATGGTAGGAGGGAGGGAATGTGTGTGACAGAGGGTTAAGAGAGATGCAGACAGGTGGACATGAAATTAAGATTTCAGATGATCACACTAGGCAAGGCAAGAAAAACAAACACTTGACAGAGCTCAGACTTGACATGAGACATGGTGGATGAGCTAGGTCAGTCATGTTTGGACCCCTGTCCTATCTGACTTGCACTCTAACATGAGATCTTAATCACTGTGGCAATCTGATTCTGTCATTGAACTTTTTTGACCTTTTTGTCACCTGATTTTCAGCTTCAGGGTAAATTCAATCTTTAATTCAATCTCTGCTGCTGGTTTGTTGTTGAAAGAATGTTTGCACTCTGAACTCTGGCCCTTCCCTTCTCAAGTTGCTTATTAAGAGGTTGCTTTTTATTTCTGTCTAAACGAGACTGCTTAACAATGGACAGACACTGGTGGGAATGCTGCTGTATCAAACTCTCCCAATCATTTGCACTTCATACTTTTGATTGTGGACAGGTGTGACCTCCAGAAATTGGTTCAGGGTAGAGACATATTACTAACACTACGCAACTTCTTAATCACTAAGAAAAGGTCGTAATCAACTAGCGATCAATTTGCATGATTAAAATAATTTCCTCCAGGGTTAGGCTTGCCAGGATAGGCTTTGACTCCTTTGCAACCCTGAAGTGGAAGAAGCAGTTAGAAAATGGATGGATGGATGGATGGAAGGAAGATAAATTAGTTTATTTGGCACAAGAACCAAAAGGCAGTGGAGTGCTCAAGAACCACTGTTCTGCTGTTCTCCCGGATGAGTATCTTGGAGCAAACCTGCTGCACTGTGTTCAAAACTTAAGCTTGTTAGGCCTGGAAGAGAGAGTGTCACCAGGAATGACTATCTCAGGTTGATGAAAACGTAAGCTGTTTGGTTGGTCAGTGTTAAATGAGACTGCATCTTGTAGGAAGAATTTAAAGAAGCAGATTTCACCTTCTGAAGGTAGAAGTGGTTTCATCCTGACTGGTTTTCCATTTTGCTTTGCAAGTCTTCAAGTGTGTAAGGGGATCTTGTAGTTATATCTTTTTGTGCAAAGGAAAAACATTTTTTGCAGCCCATCTTTGCTGGATTAAAGCACCACTTTCCATCAGGAATGTTTTGATTAAAGAAGAAATGTACGAACGCTCCAGCAGGCTCTTATTTTGTGTCCCCTGATCAGGGAGATGACAAACAGGTGGTTAGGAAAAAGAAATTGAGATACTCTGATTTCCAGGACAGGAAGACCTTGCCAGGAGCATTTGAAGAGACAGGGTGGATCTGTGAGATTTCAGTGACTCTCTGTCACCTTCACACAATCAAGCACCTTTTTCAGGTGGCTTCAAAGCAGTGAAAACATTTATTTCAGTCAATTAGGCAAATCTGATCTCTCTCTGAGCCGCACGTTTCAAGGTCATTTCTCTGTGTTGAGATTTTAGACCTAGCTGACAATCCTGAAAAATAGAATCTACTTTTTTTTATTATGGGGATAAATGGAAAAAAAATTGTTAGGAATTCAGATATTTGCCATTTTGTTTCTCCCCTGTCCACAAATATGAGCATGAGAATATCTATGAAGAGCTGTTTTTTTTGCAACTGAACAATTTCACTGTCCTCCTCAGGCTGAGAAAGAATCTGAATAAGCCTTCAGTATTAACTGGTTTAGCCAGTGCTTGAACTGGGCCAGTACTGTCTGAGTACCGGCACTTCTTGTTGAGCCTCAGCACTTTTAGTGGAACTAAACAAATTCCTTAATAACTTCGCTGTTTGCCATTTCAATCAAGTGAGATTCAAAACGTGCCTGATTATAATCCCTACTCCTGAATGCTATAACATGAGAGTGCTTTTTAATCCTGTTCGTGAATATCTTCAGGTGAGATCATGAAAAACAAAAACTTTCTTAAACTTTTCCCAGCAAATTGTTTTGTCATTTGCAAGACAGATTTTGAGTTGTTCTCTGACAGAGGACCGGAATCGCATTTTCCCTAATTTGTAAGGATAAAACCAAAATGAAGTGAGGCATATTTCTATGTTTGCAGTCTGTCACCAAAGACAGGGCTTCTCAGTTGTGTTATTTTTAACTAGCGTCACATGAAAAACCAAATCCTATTTCCATCAAATATTTGCCAACGTTAAGTACTTTTTTTTTTGCCAGGGAAAAGGGGACTGACACTTTTTTCCACTTCAAGCACTTGGTTTAGCCCAGGTTGATGAAAAACTAGGCTGACAGAGTTCAGAGTTTGGCTAATAACAGTGGTTAAGGTTAAAGACTGACCAGGTATACAGAGCGGTGACATTTTCTGCAGAAATGAATTCAATCATACATAACCTGTATTCATTAGCTACATAAACCATTTGTTCTCAGTGGGGTTATCTGTCCCCTGTGTATACGTACAGTAACAAGGCTCCTGCACTGAGACAGACACAGAAGTGATGTCACCCCAGTCTGAAGTCTAGACAACTGAAGTCTAGACAACTCTTCTGTGGCAGAGGACCTAGCGAGTTCTCCATTCTCTAGGGAGTGGTGCTGTGCATGCTGGGAGCCCACAAATGTCCGAGATGGAATCCCACCAAAGCCCAGGAGAGCTGAACTTGTTACATACAGGTATATGCACAGTTCTGAACAGAAAGTTGAGTTATGCACAGTTGTGATTGTGTTTAAAATACAGGAATACCCTCTAAACATTTAAGTGAGGCTTGTAACTTATATTGTGATATACAAAGGTGCCTATAAAGTTAGCTGTTCTATTCAAATGCCTGTATCATGAGAACTGTGCAGTAAAGATGTTTAACAGGCATTCATAAGGCATCATGTCCAAGCCTTGCTCATGGACAGCAATAGTGGACACTGTGTGCAGCCAGTTATTGTACTGTATCACCCAGTCATGGCCAGTGCACAGAAATCATTACATATCGTATTACAAATTCCTTTTGCTTTTGTGATTGAATACAAAACTAATGGGCACAAAACAACAGGAGTTGCACAACATTAATAAAACACAGTTCTTTTAATTACACTCCCACCCTGCCCGATACCACACAATCACTTCCTTTTGCAAAAGTTTTCAGAAGTCTGCGAACTTGCTTCTTCTGCTGACAGGTGCAGAACCAGTCCCAGTCGTTTTCAGCCTGAATGTTCTCATCAAAGCTCTTTCCTAAGAGTAATTGTGCCATTGGTGAATTAGCATCATCAATTGCCACCATTTCTCAGTTCTCCTCTCTCACCCTCAAACGGATCTCTCCTGTTTCCCAGGTAACAGCTGTTTACATGGCTAAGGGTGTCAGCACAGGCATCTCACTGACAGCTCAGATAGGTGGTTATCACCATTTGTTAAAACTGCTTGGCAAGGACAGGAAGGAGATCGCCCCAGGGTGTGTAACTGAGCACACTCACGTTTTTTGTGGCGGAGCGGTGGCTCTGTGGCTAAGGATCTGCACCTGTGACCAGAAGGTTGCCGGTTCAAATCCCGCGGCTGGCAGAGGAATCCTACTCCGTTGGGCCCCTGAGCAAGGCCCTTAACCCTAACTGCTCCAGGGGCGCCGTACAATGGCTGACCCTGTGCTCTGACCCCAAGCTTCTCTCCCTGTCTGTGTCTCCATGGAGAAAAGCTGGGGTATGCGAAAAGATGAATTCCTAATGCAAGAAATTGTATAGGGCTAATAAAGAAACAGTATTAATAGCTGGAGGAACAACAAAATACACTGTAGTTTTCATATTTCTGACAAAGAAAAGAAAAAGATGCAATATTTCTGTTTTAATTTTAAATCCAACTTCCAATTAACTGTAGTAGAATTTTAGTAGAAAAGTGGTGGGGAGCCACAACAGTGCTCCCTATTGACTGGCCACCCATGAGTCATCTGGTTCATTTGAGTTAATATAGCACCCTCTAGCATGCACAGTCATTATTCATGGGAATACATTCCAGTTGGCTCAATTTTTTGTGTATAAAATAGCAGGCATCCCAAGTCTCCCAGAAGTTCTGGGAGTCTCCTGGAAATCAGCATCTCCACCTTGACTCCAACAAGTGATCCATAATCTCCCAGAAATTGCCCTCCGCTCACACATCTTTCTGTTGGCGACACCAACTGTCCAAAAAATCATCAACAAATTATTTAATTATATAATATGACCTTGAGCCATCTGAGAATATGCTCAAATCTGCTAAACAAGCTGCATCTCTGTACAGTGAAATATAGATGTTTGAATTGGCCAGCTATCTTTGTCTTCTGTAGCGGCACATCCCAATCTTGCTTTTCTGGATCGTTGTGCCTTCTGATTTTTGTTAGACAAAGGTCTCGCTCACTTCATTACTAAATTGATCTAGCGATTGGTTTAATTAAGCCTTTTTTCAATAGCTTTCATGATTTAGCAAGGTTGATTTCATGTAATCAAAAAAAAAGTTTGGAAATTGGAACAGTTTAGGGGCTGCAGATAATCAAAAAGTCTAATTAAGCCAATTACCTGTTCAATTAAGTAATTAAGAGCTTAGATGGAAAGAAAATGAGAATGCACTAGGCTCCCAGCAAACCAAATTAGAGCCTGTTAGTTTTTATATATCAATCAGTCTTCCTTATTAGTGTTTTTTTTATCTATAGTGCTTTTGTATACTGTATATACTGTACTATATGAGTGTGAATGTAAAGCTGGCTTGTTGCCTGACTGAATTAAATACCTATATTTCCCAACCAGGTCTGTAGAATGACAGGGATTCTTATTAAAGTAAGGTACCCATTTTCTAAGAAATCAACATGTTTCAGTATCCAAACCCATGGAAAATAACAAGGGAGTGGAATCCTGTGAAAATCTATATTTCCAAATGAAAACAAATGGAGTTTGGGATTCCAGGAGGCAAGTGAGAGCATCGCTAACGTCCAAACCTTTTAAGGGCATTTTGTGTCTTCCCTGTGTCTAAATTACCTGCCATATGCGAGTTACGACCAGGCTACAAAATGTTCAGTTCAGTGGATCACCTGCAGAGTTTGTTTCATTCTCTGTGAAGAAAGATTTAGCACCCATCATTATAATGGTCTAAATTGTATTAGACTTAAAAAAAACTGCCTTGTGAAGGTAGAGGTATGTCACAGTTGCTGGCATCCCTAACCTATTGTGTCATATTGTTTCTGATAGCCTTTAATGCTTACAGGTAGGGGGACAGTCTATGAAAATCTATCCTTGCACAAAAATCTGTACTACTGTATATACAAGCAATTCTTCAATTTTATACATGTCTGCTTTAAGCTGATTTTTATGTAGCACTTATTTGTTGTGCAAATCTGCAGGCAGTTTCTCAGTAATGATGTATTGCATTTACAATTAGGCCTAGTATATTACACTGGAGCAAAAACTGGTGTCACAATGGTACAATGGTTAGCTTTACTGCTTTGCAGTGCTGGGGCCCTGTGTTCAATTTCAGGTGCTATGCACAGTACATGGACTTTGTATGTTCTCCCTGTGTGTGGTTTCCTCTGATTGCTCCAGTTTCCCACAGTCCAAAGACATGCCGTTAGGTAAATTTGCTTCTAGGAAAATTGGCCCTGGTGTGAGCCTTTGTGTACCCTGCCATGGACTGGCATTCCGTCCAGGGTGTATCCTGCCTTGCATCCATTGTTTGCCAGGATATTCCAGTTCTGTGGCTCTGAACTGGATAAGGTGGTTAGTGGATGGATGTGTGGATAACACAGGCTCAAAATTTAAGAATAAATGAAGAAATACTGCTAGGTAAATAACCTAATGAGCTGTTGGACTTTTGCAATGCTGTTCAGTGGGAAACTGCTTTGTAGAAAAGAAAATCTAGACAGAAATGCTAGATGATATAAAAGTTGACAGGCAGAGCAGAAAGGCTTGCAGGAATTGTGTAGCTTAATATAATCGGTGTAACATTTTATACTCACTGGACAGGAGCTTACTATCTTTCAGTGCTCGGGATTTTAGTGGCAGTATTTACAGTATTAGGTGTCGTCGGTGAATGGCTGGCAAAGCCATGAAGTGAATGATGAAAATTGTCCTTTCAGGTTAGAGCTAGGAAAGGATTTTGACCTGGCAAATCCTGTGTGCTGGTAATATTCACAAATTCATTAAAAATTGTTTAGCTAATAATTCTTACGTAAAAAGACATATTACAGGAGAAAACAAACGTTGCTTTGCAGGGCACAACCTATTATTAAAAAGTGATTCACTTTGCACTCTATATATCTAAAGGGAACACCTGTCAAGGCTATGATGTGTATAAGAGCAAGCAGGCAGTATGAATTATGGGAATGGGAATATTATTTAGCTCTTACCTTATTACGTTGCATCAGCGAGGCATATCTCATCTATCTATTTATCAGTCTATTCATTTATATTTTTATAGAGTAAACATTAGTGCCAGCTGCTGCCTTGTATGTTGTTTTTTTTTAAAGCAGTAGGACAAAAAAATGAATGGTAACTCCAGAATTCCAATGATAAGAGACAGTACTCCAGTGCTGTTGTGCTGACAAGCTGAAGAAAAACAATGTCACCTTGTTGCCTTTGGGATTTCTTGACATATCTTCTCTCTTTCTTTCCTTGGCAGATGCAACAATCGGACACAGTGTGTGGTAGTAGCGGGTTCCGATGTGTTCCCAGATCCCTGTCCGGGCACCTACAAGTACCTGGAGATCCAGTACGAGTGCGTCCCCTACAGTGAGTACCCCCCAAACACCCCTGCCACCCAGCCCGCAGGCAGCCACTGAGTCTGTCAGGCCTCCAGCGGACTCACTCACGCACACATCATCACGCACACACACACTCTCTCTCACACGATGCTTCTTAACCCTGTTTTTTATCAACAGTGCAGAGTTCCGGAGCTTTACAAGATTTTCACAAAGGGGTGAACACCAGCTCTGGCCCGTTTCCGGCCAGGAGGAGCTAAAATGCTAACCCATCTCCCCTGATCTGCATGCTATTCAAATTGCTGCCTGTGCTACACACTTTGGGTTGCGATCCAAAGCAGGGATCTTAAGTGAGGGTCGGTTTTGTTAGGACACCAATGTTGGCATCTCTGTGGCATTTTTACAGGAGTTTCCAGGAGTAACATTTTATTAAAATTTCTGGTGTGCATTTTCAAGATTGCAATCTATGCCTGGTAGAGAATCACTAGCAGAGCAGTAGGTAGTGCTGAATTCACTTCTGATATCCCAAAGCCATGGAAAGTGGAAGGAGGAAGCAAATTGGTATCTCAACCCCTGACGGTTATTGTATAACATCATTACATGTCTCCATGCCATTTCCTTTCATTGTCCTTGGAGGAATGGTTTCACACTGGAGTAGCTGGTTTGCATGGTAACTAAAAGTCTACACAGAGGTGCCAACTTGCCAAAAGCAGTTACAATACAAACCACAGAGACAGCAAAGAGAAATATCAGGACACCCTTTAATCTGTTTTCAAAATCAGGTCAGCAATGTTCATTGCAAAATATTTATGTTGGTGGAAGGGTGACCTTTTCCACTTTGAATGTACAAAGATGTTCAGGGATGAATTTGGCTAAGTGCTGTTTTTTTTTTCTGAGCATCACCACAAATATCCAAGTGAAAGCACGCAGGGAAGAGTATGAAAAGAAGGACTGAGCTTGAAAGCATGAAGTAAAAATAAGACCGGTGATGCGTGATTGTCTCCCTGTTGCTAGGGTTTGATTAGGAAACATGTCTGGCTGTGATGTGCTCACTGCAAGTAATGTGGCCTCATCTGGAGCCCCATGTTGCAATGGAATCATCACATTACAGTAGGAGATTTCAGCACGGGTCACAGCATAGTGAGTCACGACTGGAAAACCAACAGGACTCAAACATGACATGACCATGTCGAATGTGAATAGATGAAAAATAAGTTCAGTGATATGGCCAAGGTTTTCAAAATCTGACATCAGCCCAGTAGCTCCACAGTGGCTTGGCCATTAAAGGTGCTTGTTCAGAGCGCATGTTGAGATCTACTGTATGGTCCTGACATTACATGTTCGAACCGGGAACTCTCCAAAAGGCAGTGTGGATGTCATTTGGCCAGGTTCCTCTCAACTCTTAGTGCAACAGCATCTCCTAGGAACGTCCCAGGCACCTGTCAGCATGCAGTGATGTCAGGAGAGACCTTCTGCTCTTCCAATCAGTGTTAACTCTCCTCTTTGGTGCTGTGAATGTGGCAGTATGTGACAGAGGAGCACGTCATCTGGACCTTCTTGGGTTCAGTCTTTTTCAGATTTCCAAATGTGGTGGGTACATCATCATCATAATCATGATCAGAAGAATAATAAACTGTGGTTCAGTGTTTTAAGGAAACAGTGTCTGGATATTCTTGAACTTGGAGAGCAGAGTCAGAAAAATCTCAATAGAAAATACAGCTCACCTCAGATTAGTTCTTTTCCTCAAGAGGTTGTTGGTGTGTGGAGCAAAGGTTTCACACAATGGATGCTGAGTCATGGAGGGAGGATCATTAAAGAAGAATCCTGATGGGGCCCTGGGAATAATGAGCTAATCTGGAAGGTAAAGACACTGAGCAAGCTCCTCTTATCTGTAGTCTTTCTAGGAGCCTTTTCTTCTGTCCTTAAAGAACCAGGGGACCAATCAAAGAGAAAATCTGAGTGAATTCCAGTGATCCCTCATTAGTGCAGTAAAGAGCAAATGATTTATGCTGAGGGCAGGCAAAAGGGGACATTTTGGGGTCTTTGTTTCTCTACAAACCCTATTACAAGTGCTCTCATTTGACTCTCAGATTTAATTTCTGCACAGATTGGAGGTTGTTGTGATGACTAGTAACTCTCCCAGGAGAAGTAAAGATGGAGCCTTAACAATGGGGCATTTAGGGAGACACACTACGTGAGAGCGCATGTAAAATTCTGCCGTGGCACGGAGGAAAGGTATCCTTTTGCTTTCCAATTACAAAAACTAATTTTGAAATGTGACTAAATTCTGGCTCAGCAGCTCCTCTGCTTCATTGAGAGTTAGGTTTTAAGGTGCTGTTTACTCCATTACAGTCTGATTCAGTCTGACACATCACCTTGTGAACCTGGCCTACTTCAGATTAAAAATGACCCAGTCTGTCAGGAGAAAAGAGAACAGGAGTAGTGCCTGACGTGGCTTTGAATTAGAGACCAATGCTGTTCTGTCCTGCACTCCTGCAGTGAAAGAACTGTAGGTCTTCTAGCTTCCATTACAGCAGAGCTCTCAATTACTTTGTTTTCTTTCCCTGTCATAATGTCACTGTTAGTCACTCTTCTGTGGACCATGTATTCTGAAAGATTTTTTCCACATATGAGGAAAGAAGTTTTACTTTTAAAAGTATTTTGTTTTTCACCATAGTGGCTTCATAGATTTGTTATGGTTTGCTATTGCTTTTACTATGCTTTACTATTCTGAACTAGGGGAATAATATGGTGTGGTAGATCAAAATGTGGGAAAACCATAGGGACCTACAGTATAGCTCACCTATGATAATACAACATTAAAACTGTAAAAACATTACAGTAAATTTCTAACAGTCAATTTTCATACTGGTGTAGTCTTCCTATGCCCCAGCCACAGTTTATAGTACATGATCACCTTGAGGATTAATGAACACAAAGTCCTTTTCCTGGTCTGTAATGTGCAGCACATTTCGGAAGAAGCGGAGCAATTTCTGTGGAAATGCCATGAAATGTAAAATTGCTCTTTTGAAGCTCTAACAATAACGCAGCCAGTTAGCAAAGGCTTGGAGGCCGTAGCGGAATCTCATCCCACTCTGGATCCGGAGCAGGTCTGTGGAAGAGCATAGGCAGAGTCTTCTGTCTTGTGGCGGCATCCCTGCATTTATCTTGGTGGCGTCTGCTGCGAATCTCCTGGTTTCCGTTAAAGGCGGGATTCTCTCGGGGGCTCTGTGTGCTATAAAAGACAACAGAACACATTACCCTTGCTGCGCGTGCAGATGCAGATTAGCCAGAACGCGCTGCACAGAATGCCATGCTGGTAAATAGTTAATGGCTGGAGCACTAGGAAGTCTAGACATGTATGTAGAGGGAAAGGTGATTTCAAGAAAAGGGAGTTGGAACTTCCTTTTGTTTTTTATTTAGAATTGGGAGCTCTGTTTTCCGTTTTCTGTGCAGCTGTTTGGAATTGCCCGCTCTCGTGAGATGATCTTTGATGATCGGGAGTGACGCATGCACAGCCTTTGTAAGGCAGACACCGCTGACGGTAAATAGATGGTAAATCCATAAATAGATCTTGTGCCCGTTTGCTTTGTGCATTCTCCTCTTCGTCTGGGTGTTAGGTCTCGCAGAGTAACGTGAGATGTCACTCCCCCTGGTTAGCAAAAAATGTTCAAATTTCCCTGGGTGCAACACCCAAACGAGCCTGCTCATCATGAGCTAATTAAAGGATTAATTTATCTAGGACTCCAAGTGAACCCTCTGCCAGATGGGGCAGTCAGATGGTCCATTTTACTTTAAAGTTGCCTCTTCCTAGTGCCATATTTGTAACCTCAGCCTGTCGTCCAATAGCAGTTTATAAACACATGGCAATCTGGACGGGACTAGAGATTAAAAAGACTTCTGCACTGACCAGCGCTGTTTTCCTCAATCTACTCCTCCCTTCTTCTTTGTGGCCTCTCTGAAGATGTACTTTTCTTGCTTGTTAAACTAATGTCAGGATTTTTAGCGAGGTAATGAGCTATGCTTTTGTCTTTAAATATTAAAGCCTTTGCCCTGCAGGGAAGCACATCTCTGTTTTACATCCTTTTAAATACAGTTGGGGGTTTAGAATCCATTCCAAATATACAGAAATGAACAGAATATGTGTAAGGGGTACAAATTCTTTAGTGTGTGATTTGGTTAAGGATGAAGCTTTAAGAAGTGATTACAGTCAAAAAACATACTGGAAGGTTAACTGGCTTCTGCAAAAACTGTGAGTGTCTGCATGTCAGTGTGTCTACCCTCCGATAGACTGGTGTCCCATCCAAGGTGTATCCTGCCTTGCACCTGTTGCTTGCTGGGATAGTTTCCGGCTCACTAGCAACCTTGTATTGGATAAAGTGGTTAGAAAATGGAGATGGATGTACATTTTAATCTAATTGCAAGATGCCATCTTGTTAGGTTAGGTTTTGCATCATGGAAACCATTGAATTAGCACTGGCACAGAGTGTTAGTTACAACCAAGGGACCTACTGTATACATCTCTGGGTAGGGATAGGGACAGTACTAGGTCAGATGTAGCCTGACACTCTGGTGAAAGAGGTATGCTACATTTTGCAGTCCTATAATTTAATTTTTACAGTATAAAAACCAACAAATGTTTGTTACTCAATGAGAAGGAGGTGTTTGCAGCTCGCATGAACTCATGGCCTGTCAATACTCCAGCAGACAAGAAAACAACATGTCACACTAGAAAAGTGCAACAGATCCACTTCTTTAGTCAAAGTGTTGAGGGACTTAGTGTTAGCAACTATCAAAGGGGCCTGATGAGCTGAGTGGCTTCCTCTCCTTTGTAAGCTCTTTTCAGTTATTCTGTTGACTACACCGCCAGGGTGATGCTCCTTCACAATCCCTGTCTTGGTGCTGTGTGCTCTTTTTTGCCCTGGCGATCTGCCCATTAACATGCCTAACAGCTGTTTATGGTAGTGGGGGAGATGTGAGGAAGCAGGTGTCCCAGCGAGGCTGTCACCCTTTGTTAATATATCTGTCAGTAGTGATAGTGGCAATTAGAGGAGATGTGTGTCAGCCCCACTATTCTGGTTCCCCAGCTGAAGAGCCATGACACTCCTTAATCCCTTGTACTTCACAGGGAAACCTCAGGACTTCCTCGCTGTGAGCTCCTGTTGTGGTTTCTACCTGTCCTCTGTAAATATCCTAGCTTTCAGAATTCTTTCATATGCCTGTAGCCTTTAGCCACTCTGGCCTGAAAGCACTGTGCTTCACCATGGTAAAAGCTCCTGAGGGTTGCACAGGGCTGATGTTTGCTATAGTAAAGCCTGATATACTATATCAAGAGTAAGTTAAAGGAGAACACAGTGATTTCAAGGTTAGTTGTAGAAGACCCTTGTGCAAGATTTTCAAAATCACCAGGGCCAATTTTCCCAGAAGCCAATTAACATACCAGCATGTCTTTGGACTGTGGGAGGAAACTGGAGCACCCAGAGGAAACTCACACAAACATGGGAAGAACATAACAAATCCACCACAGGAAGTGAACCCAGGGCCCCAGCTCTGTAAGACAGCTATGCTAACTGTGCCACCCCCATAGTATATATATTGTATTCTATATAGCCATATTATACCGTAATATACAGAGTGTAATAATTCATACAGTGTTGTTGAAGCTATTTAAGTATTAAGTATACCAGCATTTTTTTCATAGTTAACATTCTGGTTGAAGATTTACATTTAAGTGAAGTCTTTCTCACTCAGTTTTGAAGATTCTATCTATGGTTTTTTGATCCAAAGCACGTGCATCTCACCTGATTTAATCAGAATTTCAGCTAATGTTTCTAATGATACTAGGCAGAATCACCACTTGTATTTAGTATTTTTTTACATGAACAGTTCTCGTCTCTAATGCAGTACTTTAAATGTTAACCTGTCAGCCCCCTGCAATGTACAGTATTTCCCTGGCTTAAGAGGTTTCCTTTTTTCTCCTCCCGGTGGCCAGTGCAAAGATTTACTTTTCTCTCTGTTGAGCTAAGACCAGGGTTTTAATTTCTAACGAGCTGCGTCCTTGCCATTAAATATTGAAGCCTTTGTGCTGATGTAAAAAGTGCCTCCTACGTTTCACATCTCTTTACATATGGGAGCCTCTTAATGTAGACACTTAAAAGCACACGCAAACAAAAAAACAGTACAGGACTGGTTTGTTCTGTGATCATTAAAATGGATTTGTCACTCTGTCTATCACAGGGCTCTGAAACCTACAACCACCCCCTGCAAGCAGTCCTGTTATTCTTAATTGAGACAAATATATTATTGACACACTAATGCTTTCTCTGTGGCGTCCACTGCTGCACTTACAGTATAGCTATGTTTTAATAGACGTGTACATAGAATACAGATCAGACAGAGATGAATGAAGGCCTTTCCAATCCATTTTCATTCCAGATAAATGCTCTCTTTTACTTAAACCCTTCCATCCATCCATTTTCTATCAACTTCTGCCAGTTCAGTGTTGCGTGGGAGCAAAAATCCCAGCAAGTAATGGTAACAAGGCAGGGTACACCCTGAGATGGACACACCAGAGCCAATTTACCCAGAAGCCACATCACCTACCAGTATGTCTTTGACTGTGGGAGGAAACCAGAGCACAAATACAAACAGAGCATACACAGAGCATACAAACTCCACGCAGATAGCATCCCAGGGCCTCACAACACAGGGCCCCAGCGCTGTGAGATAGCAATGCTAACCACTGCGCCACTGTGTTGTACTTCAACTCTTAATTGAACTAACCATTTACTTAGTTCATCTTCACCATCTTTTGGCAGTTAAAACAGCCAGAGCTTGATGTTATTTAGAGACAGCTTGCAATCTCTGGCAATTTTTAAAAGCAGTGGAAATCAGTGCCATGGGTCATGTTGAAAGGATCACTCGTCCGACAGGGTTCTTTATAAAGGTGTAGGTTGGGTTGTGTGATCCAGATACTGTGGGTTCAAATCCATGTCAGGTCACTTGCCGACTGTGGCTGAGACTCCCCAGGCAGTGGAGGAGAGCTCTCATCTCTGCTGGGGGTCAGGCTGGGCCTGATCATTCAGGGGTTCCTGGGATCCCTGTTCTCAGTGGCCAGGGCAGGCTTGCAGTGATGTCAGCCCTGACCCTCCTGCACATCCCATGCAGTGCTTTAAATATGTCCGAAGATGGTTCAGCTGGGAGAAGGAGCTGTCTGAACATCCTCATTCACCCTCTGTGGGTTAGACATTATCGCTGTGAGCTGCGATGTAAAGACAGGTTTGGCTTTTCTGAACCGGGTGAGTGCTCGATGGACGTACATGGCAATTCTAATATTCTGTTTAACTCTATACTTGGAGGGTGTGTGGCATGTTTTATAAGGTGTAAGACATAAGAGAGTAGTTAAATTAATCCTGTGAAGCTAATAATAGCTAATAAAAGCTAATAATAATGCCAGCAGCCATATCACCCTGCAACTCACAACTGGCAACCCACTGAAGCTAAGCAGGTGTGAGCCTGGTCAGTACCTGGATGGCAGACCTCCTGGAAAAAACTAAGGTTGCTGCTGGAAGAGGTGTTAGTGGGGCCAGCAGGGGGGCGCTCACCCTGCAGTCCATGTGGGTCCTTATGCCCCAATATAGTGACAGGGACACTATACTGTAAACAGGTGCCGTCCTTCGGATGATACGTAAAATCGAGGTCCTGAATCTCTGTGTTCATTAAAAATCCCAGGGCGTTTCTCGAAAAGAGTAGGGGCGTCCTGGCCAAATTTCCCATTGGCCCTTATCAATCATGGCCTCCTAATAATCCCCATCTATGAATTGGCTTCATTTTTTCTGCTCTCCTCCCCACTAATAGCTGATGAGTGTGGTGAGTGTTCTAGCGCACTATGTCTACCGTTGCATCATCCAGGTGGATGCTGCAAATTGGTGGTGGTGGAGGGGAGTCCCCATTACCTGTAAAGCACTTTGAGTGGAGTGTCCAGAGTGATTGCACTGATCATAGTGCTCATGCATCTGCTTCCTTATCCCTGACTACCTATAGTGTGACAAAGTTGTTTTTACTGCCACACACAGAGAAGAGCATGCAAACATTAGCAGGGTCACAAACAAGAGACAGTCATTTATCCTGTTCTTCCTGCCTGATTGTTGCTACGTACATAATTGATTCCCAAATTATCTCCACCCTGTCTCTGAAGGATCATCAAGTACTTTCTTAAAGAGCTGAATGTTTCTCTTCTTACGCCACCCTGTTTTCCAGTCATCAGGAGTGCAGTTGTCCCCAGAGGTGACTTGTTCAGGAGATTCAGAAAGTCTGAAAACCTGAAAAGGTTTCAGTCAGTAGATGGTGAGCCCAGTGCTTTCTGCAAAGAAAAAGAAAATGATTGAACAAAATCGAAGGTTGATAATTGATACCTGTTACTTACTACAGTAAGTAACTACAGTAAGTTACTACAGTAACAGAGGCGGCTGTTTGACCCATTCTGTCCTGATTGTCAGTAGGTTAGTTATCCTAGAACCCCTTCAAGACTGTTGAGTGCCTCTGGTCAATCAACATCCACAATATGACTGAGCAGCTTCATCCAATTCGCCTGATCATGGGTGATACTGAGTCTATCCATCCATTTTCAGTCCTCTTTCCTGGTAAGGGTCATGGTGACAGTGAGTCACCCTGTTGAATTGCTTTTAAAGATGTTTAGTGCTTTTAAAACCATACATTCTATTTATGAACAGAAAAGTGTGAATTGTTTTCTCTGATTTAAAACATTCCATGACCTTCAAATTGAAATGCAGCCCTGTAAAAATGCCAGAGAGCCCTTTAAGTAATTCATTTAGTGCTGTTTTGAACTGTTAAGTGTATATTGAGAGTAAAGGGGAAAAATGGCTTTTGGGTTATGTGTGATGCTACAGAATCATAAAATGCAGAGAATTTGAAGTAAGTTCACAGTTAAACTAAATGTCTAAATAAAAGATGCCATCATGTTTGCTGTACAGTGGCTATCCTACACAAAATGTTACATTTGATTCTGTTATATTCAATCATAATATTGAAATAAATCTAGCATACCGTGTTCAACACAGACAAATTAGTTGGCAGAGTGGAATATGCAGTCATATAAAAAGCTTTTAGACATTCTGAACTAGAATTTGCTAGCTTTGGTGCTTTGATTTCTCAGTCTACAGTTTTAATGATCAGGGAAAGATAAACGGATCAAATGAGGTCCTTCTGCACAGCAGTGGAAATGATTGATTGGCATCATGACTGATCTTGGTGCACTTTGACACGACACACAGCAACAATGAATTTCTTTCAACTGGATCTAGAGCTGGCTAAATTCTGAGATCCACAACGTCTGAGCTCTTGATGATCTAACTGATGGCTGATGCTGCTTGGTCAAGATTTCCATTTTGTACCGGGCCCTATCCCTTGATGATTCGAAAGTTACTTAGAAAAACTTCTGTCACTCTTTACAATGGCTGCTTTCACCCAAAGCTCTTTTTTAAATTCCTCCCATTTGCTTCCAAAGGAATGCAATGTTCACGATTTCCAGGAGA
Organism: Lepisosteus platostomus; assembly: GCF_059453375.1. Lineage (NCBI taxonomy): Eukaryota > Metazoa > Chordata > Actinopteri > Semionotiformes > Lepisosteidae > Lepisosteus > Lepisosteus platostomus. The sequence continues at coordinate 19,380,070 of NC_142623.1, forward strand.
CGCGTTTTGATCCTTGCAGGTAGCTGCCCTGGCAGGAATTGGAGATCAGCTATATTTTTTTCCCTCTTCAGTTTCTCGTGTGTTCTGTGTCCTCTTGTGTGTGTTCTGCTATTCCCAGTTGTCCTTTCTGTTTATATTGTTCTGTGCCAGGCTGACTGACTGCTCCAATGACACAGAGCTCCCCAAGAGATGTCTGAACACTGAACAACAGGAAGTGTGTGTGAGTGGGGGGACAAAGGGAGTATTTTAGAGTTGCATAGGATGTACAAGGGTTCAGCGATACTGAATGCTCCTTGTACACTTGCTGACCAAGAATTTGAAGTCTTTTTTTAAACCAAAACACAAAGATGTCAATCCAAACAAGCATGACCTGTTACAGACCTGCTTCTTAGAAGGAACCAAATTATAGGCACGAGTGGACGGTTCTAGCTGTGAAATTACTTTGCAGTGGAGATGATGCTTAATTGAAAAGGTTGATAGCAATACCCTGTTTGTTCAGTGCCGGAGACAACGGCTTCATTTTTGCATAATATCTTGATCATCGCCCAATCCAAAAGTGTATAGCACAGGCAACACCATGTACTGACCAACCAAAAGGCGAAACAAAAAATGCCTTTTCTGAATCTGTTTTGTGCCAGCCACTCCTGTGAAAATGTTGGAAAGGTTGTTCCCTGTTGTAAAATGCATTGACCCCCTTCACTGTACAGGCTCCTGGCTAGATAGCCACTGGTTCTTAATGGATAAAGGGTTGTGGGGGAAGGTGGAATTGGGGTTTTGGGGATCACTGCATGGGGGGGCAGGGGTGGATTGAGACCTGGGGTGGACTCTCTGCTTTTTTTTCTTTAGGGGTGGGAAGGGGCCACAAGAGCGTGCCGGCCGTCGTGAGGAGATCATGTGAATGTTTAACCCCCTTTCTCCTCCGTAGACACCCTTAAACCCTTCCTGCTTCACTGCACTCTAACTTTAATTTCTTCCCCCTCTTTCTGCACTGCTCTCTCTTTCTCACTCTTCCTCTTGCTCTCTTTCCAGGTCACAGAAAGCACATGGATTCAGTGCCTTGAGATTGGCACTATAATAATGGACCCGATTCCCATAAGTATTGACACCCTGCCATTTCACATTTCAGCCTGATTTCCTTTAAGTATCTGATTTTGGTCCAAGCTGATTCTGTGCTCAGTGGGCCTGTTCACTACCTGAATGTTAACTTGGTCTACAAAAGTAGTACTAACAAGGGAAGAAAGGTTTTTATAAGCTCACCTGTCCAGAAGTCCAAAATACAGAGGAATCACTGTAAAACATTTAAACAAAAATCACCTTTCTTTCTGTCTGTTGGCAATCTGAGCAATTTAGGGTTGTTTTACACTTGACAACGCTTTCTATCAATAATCGGGTGCCAATTCATTTTCAGCAATTTTTCTTCACTTGTATGACAATATTGCTTGCAATTTCCTAGCAATGATTTTCCTTTTTTCCAATGTGAAAGGATCCACAGTAGGTTTAGAAAATTCTCATCATCAGTGATTCATCTGAAAACAGAGATGAGGACAGTGATAAAGATCGATAGCCTGTCTAACCCAGCAATATCAGCAATATCAAAAGCTATCCTAATCCTTAAGTCACATTAGGTAATATGGCTTTTACTAGCTACTTAATAATTAAAAATACAATAAATAGATGATGAATGCCAAATGAAACTGTTTAGTCTTATGTACTACAGTATATGTAGGTCCCCCTACAGCTCTCTATTGCTCAATTCAAGGGGTTGTTAAGAGGTTAAGCCAATCAGTGCTCCAGAACTTGACCGCTGTTTGTTGATTTTAATTAATTCAACCAAGATTCTTTGACCCACTCACTTTACCCCATTTGATTCCAGACAGCTGTGTAAATGGGCTCCATCACTGCTAGTGTTAACCTCCCAATGCATTTGGGTTGCATTGAGACAAGCAAAGATTATTTTTATGCTGAGGCAGAATGATGGTTGTGCTTCTCTCGTTGACGTCACTGCAAAGTCTGAAGGCGCTAGAGGTCACTGTTTCTGCAGTAGCCAAGAACCTACCAATAAGTACCACTGCCCAGGGTATCCTGGACACACTCCAGTAGTGACATGACCCAATCTCGACCTAGTGATGATCTGGGCTGTGAAGCACAGATTACACCCTGGGTGAGGGCCTTTGTTGATTGAGTCTTTCAGAGACTTTAAAGTGCCTTTTAAGGTAACTTGATACTTCAGGTAAAGGCACAAAGAACAGGAGCACACTGGCTGAGATGAGGGGCTCATCTCAGCAATCTGGCGCAGCCAAAATTCAAGCTTACACAACCAAACTTCTCTTTTTTCTAAAGGATTTTCCATTTGGGAATTTAGATGTTGCCCTCAATTACAAATAACAGCATGACAGAAAACATCTCATGGACCCTTGAGAGGATGTATACAATTTGTCCCAGTTAATCAAACAATTAGACTAATTAATAACCGAAAGCCTGGGCGTAACGGATGCCAGAAGACAGCACAGGCCTCCAGGAATTGAACTGGAGAGCAACTGTGAGGAAAAGAAACAACCTGCAACATCTGTACCAATGTTGTGAGACGTGACTACTCAGTCTTTTCATATGCCACAAATTTTAGCAATTCCCATTGGAAACAGTTCAGAAATAATTGACTAAATTTACCAAAATAATGAATGAACTAAAAAACTGTTCCGATGATCACTTTCCTGTCAGTCATCTAGATAAAATGCTGTGTTAATAAAATGTTGATAAAAATCTCTGCAGAATGTTCTGGAAGAGTATCCTTTCATCTCGTAGTGTGTTGTCAGGCTTATTATTCTGGATGTCAGCATTTTTCTGGAAAAGAAAATGTTAGCCTCAGGTTTGCAGCATGACTTCATCCTTTTTTCCAGGACTAATATTTTGAAATATCTAAAAGTGATTAAGTTTGGCACAGGTGAGCTATTTCTCTTTTAAAACGTCCTCCCAATTATCTATTGGTTCAGACAAGCCAGAGGTTAATTAATGTTCGAGTGCATGTTATTTCACCAAGTTCAGTCTAGTCAGCTCACAGTGATTTGCTCCAGAGCTAATTATACTACATGAACGGAAGGTGTCAATAATTATGGAGTAGGCCCAGTCCTAGTGTGTGAACTTGAAGAAAACAAATGCTTTCATGCTAGATTTTTTCCAAAAACCATTTACAAACATTTTAAACTAAATGGTTTCTGTGTTTCTAAATAATCCTAAATGCCATGCCATACCATTACAGTTGCTATCGGGGACCAGGGGTCACCACTTTTGGTACTCTGGCCTCCCTCACAGACGCCCATGTCAATCTGAGGTCAGAGTTCAATAGAATGGCCCCTCTTTATTAAGGAGATCAGTTATCCAAACTGTCCTGCACTTTTGTCACTATGCTGCAATCATGCAAAAATCTTCATCACATTGTGTGATTGTTGTGTTACCTCTCATTAGTTCACTAGTAATTAAAAAATAAGGTTTTTCCTTGTGCAGGATAATATGATCTGTCAACTGAATTTTAAAAACAAGTGCAGGAATATTACCAGCCTTTCATTTGCATTAGCAGATACTGCAAGCCTATTCTGACTGCTACTGAATTTTGTTTTCAGCAGCTGACTCGCAGAATGCCAGGTGAAGTGGACAAAAATTGTCACAGAACCTGAATTCTAGCAGAAAACTTGCCGTCATGGTTATTTGTTTTAACTCAAGGGTAATTTGTTTTGATTGCAGTGCTCATTTACAGAATTGCAGCAGATTCTTAATTAAAACATGATAGAAACCTGATCACCATGGTGGAATTCAGTCATTGTTGTGACAGTGAGGCAAGCAGAGAGAAACAGGCTTCTCGTTAACAACAAAAATGAGCCTGTTGTGAATACATTATATCCATTGTGGAATTACCTATATTTTTAACACAACCTTTGGATTTAAAAATGTTGTTTATTCTTTTTATTGGGCTGTCTGTTTAAAGTTTAAATTAACACAGAAAGTTAAATATCCTTTGCAGACCAAAATAGTTTTAACTACTTTCATTTCTGTGAAATCAGGCAACATAATGATAGTTATTTGCTACTTTTAAGGCGGGAAGCCTGGCCAGCAAAAATCACAACATGAAGAGCCTAACCTGTGAGTTTTTCTCATTCCTGTACTGTAAATGACTAGTGGTGAACATTTCCTTATTTCTAAAAGTCACGCATCATGTGAGAAGCTCCACTGTATGTTGAATTTTTTGCATGCTGTTTTTTTTCCTTGAGAGACAGATTCAAATGGACATGTTGCCTTTGAAATGACTCTTTTCATATCACAGCTGACAGAGTGACTCAGTCATGCGTATTAATTTTACAGCAGACTCTGAAAGCCTAAGTGACAAGCAGAATTGTACATTTCAACTTATAGGTTCCCCAATAAATGCAGACGGGCTCAATGTCTATACAGTACATTTCCACGCATATTGGAAAAAGCCCTAAAATATCAAGCACAAATGCAGAAAATAGCATACATTTCAAATTTTAAAGTCAGAACTGACAAACTGAGGCCAATTATTGAACATTTCTTTTAACAGCGTGTCTCCTGCGAATAAGTTTATTCAGAAATTAAAAGTGTCTTACAACTTTGGTATTTGCTTTTAAGAGAAAGAGCCAGCCAGCTAGAAATGCAAATAGACTGGCCTCTGCTGATTTCTGTAAGACAATGGGGCCAAGCGTAATTAATAAGACAATAAGACAGAGGGGTCTGTGGGGGTTTTAAAGATTAATTAGTCTTCAAATGACATTTTCATTGCCTTAATGCCATTTCCTTCACTTTCTGCCTAGTGCAGCAAAACAGTGCTGATTGGAATTTAGAAAACTGCTAAAAAATGATAATGGTGGTTTTTTTTTTTAGGAAGAGCCATACAAACCTGAAAGAACTAGTTTATATTACCAGTGTTCATCTTTGCTTTTGACTTGCAACTTCAAAACCGCCTATTTCCAACCCTTTCTGGCATTAAAAAGGAAAAAAAATGTTTCTGGTCAAACAGAGATTAATGACAGAATATAATTATTATTCAGTTCTCATTCTTAAAATCTTTCTTGATTATATATGATTTTGACCACTGATTCTCCAGTGCAGTTTTATTTGTTAAAATGCCATTTTAGCTCTTATACAATCCCCCTAGGAAATACCTAGGGGGTGTAATGGTGTTCACATTTAGAGCAATTAGATTTTGTTACTGGCATCAAGTCAGATTGGGCTAATATACCTTTAAATGCAGAGAATTTCATCATGCAGAGTTACTAATAAACCACTATCCAACAGTCTAACATACCATATCTAAAGTGTATCTAAATCACACACAAACACCTGATCACTCATTCTCCTCTCTTCACCTTTACACCTTTGTGTCTGCACATGGATTACACATACTGCTGTTCTTCCCTGGAAATTGTCTGCATGGTTTGATTCATTAGATATGAATCCAGACTTATGCATAAAGATAAAATCACAAATCGAGACAAGGACCACAGTACAGTATGTAATAAAAAGAAAATCAACTGGTCGGTTAGTATTCACTTTGCCAAATTTTGAACCCCAAACCTACTTTCAGGAATTGAAATGTATTTCATGTACAGTAAGAGCCATGTACAAGAGTGAGCAAGTTACTTCTATAAATAAAATGAGGGAGAAACTAATTGTTTGTTCTCCTCATGTTCTCGTGGATTTCCTCCGTGGATTGACATCCCATCCAGGGTGTGCCCTGCCTTTGTTTATTGGTTGAAATAAAGTGGTTGCAAAATGGATAGATGAATATATATTGCATGGTTGCCTGTCTCTTTAAAAGTCCCTTGTCGCCTCTGCAGAGGCTTTAAATAGCACTCCATTCCTTGAAAACACATAACGTAGATCAGAGCACAAGTGTTATGTAGAGTCACACCGTTAACTTTCAGCATTAATACTGCATGAAATGCAGTTCTCTAGACAGGCACATTGACTGCTGGACAAATAATTTAAAAGCAGTCTTGTGAATGCAAGCTGTTGTTAACACATGGAAACAGGCAGTCTAAGCGAATATTGAAGATGTTATTATTAGGTTTCAACTGTGTGTCACTCTTCAGTTGCACGGTATTTATAAACAGGACGTACAGTAACGTGATTTCTGTACGTTTACATAAATTGCAGCACAGGCTTCTTGCCAAAACAAAGTGCAGCTCTCGTTACAGATTCAGTGCGCAACTGCGCGCAAGAGATTCATTGAAACGTGATTGGAAAAAATAGGCTTGTAGAAGGGAGCTGGTGTGATTTTTTAAGCTAAAACTGGGGCACAGTCTGTAATTAGCAGAATCTGCCAGAGATTCCCTGCCATTCGATTACAGACATCTGAACATGTCTATTTGACAGGGATTGTGTTTTACTATTAAAATTCTGTCATAGAACTGTTTCAGTAGTTCAGGGAAGTTATTGTATGATGACTAATGTAATACCTTAAGCTGAGCATATGGGAATTTAGATATTTGTTCTTCTGAAACATAAATGAATGATAAAATATCTCAAGCAGTATACTTTAAAAAAAACATACAGTACATATTCAGGTAAATAACTGCCAGTGGTACCTCATAAACCTACGCCATACTTATTAAAACAGAACATTGTTCATTCTCATCTTTGAGCAATTTCAGTAAGATCTTGCCAATCTGAATGCTTTCCAGAGGCCTTTGGGATCTACACTTGCATTGACCAGCAGGTACAATGGCACAGCAATCAGCTCTTTCATTAATGCTGCTAATGAGCGGATCAATTGAATTCTGAAAGCCTTTGGCAGAGGGGGGGGTAGGCTTAGGTTATAGCATCTTTCTTCACATTGCCGAGTACCAGAAGACCTCACGCCTGTCTTCCATTCACTGGGAGATCTTTTGTGGTTGCAAACAAGTAAGATTATGTTTCTGAAGAACCATGCCAAAAGCCATCTGTTAATGTTTTACTGTCTTTCATTCTTCTGAATATCTCACCCACATGCTCTGATTCTTTATCACTCCCCTACTGCCCTATTTCTCATTCTCTCAAGATAGCAGGCTTGCATCACAAAGTTAGATCTCTCTTTCTGCCCATTTTCCAGAATAAAATTGCACAGAATGCAGTATGCATTGTGATGCTGCTTTGTTTAGCAATATGCAATCTGCTCTCATAAATATGAGCAATGCTGGTATTGTATAACCCAATTTTTCCATCTTTTGGACTAGGTTTTCAGGAAATCGAATGTCGAAGTGGGCAACAGTTCTCTCAATTCAGTTAAATTATGGTTGACGTCACCACGTCTGTATTTGCGTTACGTAAGAGTCCACGTGTTATTGTTGCGTCTTGATCAAGTTTTAAAAAAAAACTTCCCAGAAATCACTCAAAACGTTTGTGCTCGATTAAATCAGAAACCTCCATTCTATGAGTCTGAAGAATTCCTGTCCGTAATGGAGAGGCATATCTACGGATCTCAATCCTCACAGATCTTTTTTTCAGTTTTTCCTAGCTCACACTGGCCTAATTGGCACCATCCCCACCTCCCAGAAGCCTAGATTTGACTCATCAGATTCATTCATCCTTCAGAGGGCAGCTATTCTCTTGAGCGGACAAAAACAGACATGTTGGCAGACGTATTTCTATCACCGACTGATTCTGAAATTGAAAGCATTCACACTTTTTTAATTGCACACATTTGATGTTGGATTCCAAAAACAGAACCAGTTTACAAACCAAGAAACTAGTAACTTAACAGATCTTACTGGTGGAAACAGCACCTTCATCATGCTCTGGGCTCTGGTCTGAAGATCACATGGGGCCATGTTAGGTCACTTTTTTATCTGCTTGGTGAATGGCCTATTAATCCCTCCATCTCCTGTCAGCATTACTTCAGGGAAGCTCCTACTCTCATTGCTACAGTAAATGCACTGTCAAAAGAGAAGGCTAATGATTTTGAGCAAGTTGATCCGCTGAGCCTCTACTTTGTTTTTCTTCTAGTATTAGAAGATAAAGCGGTCAGCCATTAACAGGAGCAAGTTTTGACTTGCAAAGCTATTTGCAGGAGTTGGAAAAAATAACAGGCAGGTGATAATTACCAGTTAAGTGTCAGCCCCAGCAGGAATGCAAAATGTGCTAATCTGAACCTCCGCTCCTCATGTCTTAATTCGACTTCTTTTCCCTCACGGGTGCCCCTGAGAAGAAAACAACCCCCCCCCCCAATCCCCACCTCAAAAGCCTGCTACTTTACTGTACACCTGTAATTTTAATTAGAGGAGAGAATGAGATCATGTGCTTTCTGCCAGATTACTGTAACTCCTCCAACTCAAAGACCCTGGTGTTTTGATGAGCCACATGGCACCAGTCAGTTCCCATGATGCAACAGTACAAATATGGACATACTGCTGCTTAAACAGGCCGTTTTTCAAGTGAAATTTCAAATGCTGCCCACAATCAGTTAGAACCAGACTGACTACATATCTTGACTTCATAGTGATCATAACTAGCTGTCTGTCTAGCTGTCTGCAGATACATTTGCTTCCATATTTAGGCAGGAATTCAAGACTTTTCACAGAACAGAGTGGTTTATTTATTTATGCTTTACAGACAGCAGGCTGTTAAATGTATAAGGAATCAGGTGCTGATTTTTTACAGCTTGGGGTGCTGTGTTAATTAAAAAAATATATTAGTGTGCACAGATAATGGGTGGTATAGCTTGGGTTCAAACCTGCAACTCCTAGTCACATACAGTAGGACTTTACCTTTAACTAACAACTCAGGCTTTCACTGGAAGAGTCAATTCCAGAGGCCCCTGTAGTTGTTTCTCTGGAGGAGTTTCAGATCTGTTTTGCTTTGGAAAGATCACCACGACACCAAAGAATAAGAGCCAGAGGGAGTCTCAGGGAAGTTGTCGGATTTAGAAGATTAGAAATCATATTTGGCTTTATCTGCATGCAAGGGTGAGAAAAAGTTTATTGGGGAAATTAAAAAAATGATATTCCTCAGTGAAGCCAGTGAATACAAAGACTGCAGTAGAATTTTTGTAAATTGTATGTAAGCAATTCTGCAATGAAATCGATCCTTTTCCTTTCATGAGAGCAACAGCACAAACACCATCAAAGTGATGTGTTTGAGTTGTGCAAACACAACCTTTCCTTTGTCTGCCTAATGAGTGAGTAGAATTCACTGCATTTTGGAGAATTTAGCTCAGAATCTGTCATCAAATTGCACTTGTAAGCATGCAGTGTGACATGTAAGCATTTGTGGTATTCTGGAAAAAAATATTGGGCAGAATGATTTTTAAGTACTTTTTGAAATACATGGTCTAACTATACCTCATATAGAGGAATCAGCAGCTGTGCATCCCAGGTGTATCTAACCCTAGAGATACATACAGTAATAATAATATCTTAATAATGATAAACTATATTTTCTGTAGCGCCTTTAAAGGTGGCATGTCAAAGTGCTTTACAGAATGACAACAACAATAACAAAATACACAAGATATGCACAATGAGAATACACAATGAGAGGAGACAGTAGATGGGGTTACTGAATACAGTAGGAGCAGAGGAGTAAAGAACAGAACCAGTTAAGTAAAGGCTCTTCTAAAGAAGGTTTTGAGTCTAGATTTGAAGGAGTTTAGAGAAGGTGACTCTCTGATATCCGTGGGGATAGAGTTCCAGAGCTTTGGGGCATCATAAGTGAAGGCCCTGTCACCCATAGAGTGTAGATGGGCTTGAGGGACAGATAGGAGATGGCCTTCAAACAATGTTTTTGAGTTTCAATCAGTGGATTAATCCATCAGACCATCCGTTTTTTTAACCACTTCAGTTCAAGGTGGCAGGGAAGCTAGAGCCTATTCTGGCAAGAATGGACACAAGGCAGGGTATACCCTGGATGGGACGCCAGTCCATCCACAGACAAATACAGTCAAGCACACACTCACACCAGGGCCAATTTTCGCAGGTGCCAATTGACATACCAGTATGTCTTTGGACTGAGGGAGGTGAACATGGGGAGAACATGCATACAGTTCTCCACACAGATAGCACCCCTGGTTCCGAATTTATTCCAGGGCCCCAGTGCTGCAAGGCAGCAATGCTAAATGCTGCACCTCTGTGCCACCCAAATCCATCAGTTACACTTTTTATTTACAAAATTATTCACGGTCCAATGCAACAACAACTCCCAAAACTATAATTCAGTGAATACCATCGCCATCCCAATGACCTGTTCTGAAAAGAAACACTACACAAGGAGAATTAATCTTAAATTAAAACAGCCTTTACCTCTGGAAATTAGAGCACAGCTATAAGTGCATGGGTGCTTGCATTAAATGTATTAAAAATGTGATTGGCTTACTGGAGTTAAGGCAATGAGTTCTGCGTGTATTTTTTGTAACAGAATTCCAACTGCCCAATCAAAAGAAAACAACGTCTTTTAACAAGGTTTGCCATTTGGTGAGAGTTAACGAGTACAGTCTAAAACAGAGATTTCGACCTTGAGCTGGTCTTTAACCTGCGCAGATCAGTGACCAAGCGCCAGCGTGCGGAGACCAGTGATGAGACTTTGCAGTTCATCCTCTGTCACTTCTGCTCTCTTTCCTTCACTCTCTCTTTTTCTTTTTATTCCTCCTCTCACAGAGATCAAGGAAGATGACTGACAAGCCCGTTGCTTTTTCCTTCCACAGGCGGTCCAGACAAAGCAATACGAGGCGGATTGGGAGAGAGAGAGAGAGGGAGGGAGCGTGTTGGGGGGAGGTTGGGGGGCGGAGGGGTGTCGGGTGGTGAATACGGTGAATATGGGGAGAAATGTTGGGGGATGATCAGAGATGGAGGGGAAGGGGGGTTAAAACCAGCTCAGAATATTTTTTATGAAGCCAAAACCCCAACAGAGCCCAATTCACCTCCCCCTCACCACAAAAAGGTCCTTTCAATAAGGATAGACCACCCTCTCCCCGCCTGAGAAAAACAAGAAACAATAAGACAATAAAAAGAATCTTTTATTTAATCTCAATTTTCTCTTTTTTTCCTTGCACCTGTTTTTTCTTTCATTCTGTTTTTTTTCTCTTTCTCTCTCTCTCTTCTCTCTTTTTTTCCGGTGCTTGAATAGAAGTGGATCAAAAAGGTAAAGAACCACAAATGAACATAAAACCACAGCTCGCCCGTCCCGTAACCCCCCCCAACCTCCTACCCCTTCTTCCTGCCTTCAGCCCCCTGCCTCTCCCTCCTTTTGCCCTTCTCCCCTCTCTCTCCAAACCCAGCACCTCGTGTCGTGCTCATGTTTGATGTCGATTTCCCCTCCTTCTCTCTCCCTCTCTCTTTCTCTCTTTCTTTCTCTCTTTTAACCGAGATTCTAGAATCCTTCCAGATTGTTCCCTTAAGTTTCCTCCAACAACACACACACAGAAAAGCCAACAACAGCAACATCACAGAAATCCTCAATGGGATGATTGAAAACCGAATCCAAATTCAACCCAACGGGTCTAGAAACTTCTTTAAAAATGTCCGCCTCCTGCCTTGACCATTCTCCCTGCTGCTACACTCAGCTGTCCTCTTCTCTAACCAACCTGGGCTCACGTTTTTTTCTCTCCTGTCTGCGACCAGTTGTTCCTCACTAGCACACACTTTTACACAAATATTTCCTTCTCATGGGTTAATCTCTTCATGTACTTTCTTTGCTTATCCAAAATTGGTCTTTCCAGTGAAATCTCCTCTCCCTTTTCTGGATCTCTCTTTCTCCCTCTCTCTCTTTTGCTCTCTCTCTCCCCCTTTTTCCTTTGCTTCCTTTAGGATGACTCCCCGTTTTTTTTTAATTGAATAATTTAAAATCTCATCATTACAATAATAAACCAAACACTATGTCACGCAGTCCAGTCAACAAATCCTCTCTCAACCTCCTCCAACCATTTTGGGTGCTTCAGTGTGTCTGTTTTTTCTCTCCAAACCTCTCATCCTATCAGCTCCTTATTTTCTCTAATCTCTCATGTCTCCATGGCAACCAGTTCCAGGTTTCTCTGGGCCTACCTCAACCAATCACCTTCGGCCACCTTTTTTATGATATCCCTCCTGTTTTTGCTTGTTTTTTTCTGTTTTGGTTTGTGTTTGGTTTTGGATGTCTGTTTTATTTTTATTTTTTGCTTTTTTGAGTGTGTTATCTGTGTTAGGGGTGGCGTCAGCTGCAATTACATTTAATCACAGGCCGTGGAAAAGCTTGAGTATTTGAGCTCCTCCACTCATTATCTCCTGCCCTCATTTCAGCCTTGCCCTCTTGCATGTGTCCTCAGGGAATATTTGCCGCTGTTTCTGTTTAGTCCGCATAGACCAACCATGCTGATTGACCATTCCAGCCAAAATAGCAGTAGGAAGTAAAAAAATAGGGCAAGAGGGGAAGTAAATGTCAAGTGTCATTGACTTCGCCACTGCCATAAGTTGTCACAACAATTTTTTGTCCACAAGTTGAGACAGAATAGCAGATATGGCCACTAAACAGTCAACAATCGCAGGAAATTGGGACAGATCCTTGGACACAAAGCAGAGAGGCAATGAGGAGGAATTGAGATGGCAGGAGAGCAGCAAGGATGTGAACTGAGCTGTTTTAATGGATGCTGCCATAGTCAGCTAACTCCCTGCAAGTGGGAGACTGGGGCTGGGATCAGCAGCAACCATGATGTTTCAGTGAACGTGTTATTGCACACGACTGCTGCCTCCTACTTCCCCCTCCCACCCCCTCTGCTCTCTTTCTATAGATATGTCTATATTCTGGTTGAACCTCTCTTTTCTGGTTCCCTCATATGAAACCCCACCAGTTATGATTTCCTCTCCTCCAGAGTGTTATCTCCCTGTTGCTCCTTTACTGTTTTGACCTTTAACACCCTACCTCCCTCATCCTCCTCCCTCTTTTCCCCAGTTGTTTATTTATTGGTTTGTTGATTTATGAAGATTTTGTGTTGATGTGTCTCTTAATTATTTTTGGTGGGGGTGGGGGTGGGGGTGTAATTTGCTTTTGGTTCCATTTAGGCACTGTGCTCAGATTGATGGACTGAAACTTGCATGAGAAGGGAAGACTGGAAAGGAAAAAATACTAAGTGACCATGCTCAATCTGAAAGCTGAACTGGAGCAGTTGAATTATGATTCTTGATTTATCAGTGCATAAATGGCTCCTCTTCTTGAGCTCTTCAATGGTTCTCTTTTGTACTTTCCCTTTTTTATTTAGAGCCATTCTGAGCGCAAATCACTGTTGTCACATAGTATTCAAAGGAAGAGGATAGCTTCTCCTTAATGTTGTATAAGCTTGATGTTCTGAAATGTGTGCACCACTTTCATGTATTCTTTTTAGGGATTTGGAACTAGAAATAATTATTCTGGCACCTCTCGTGTCGATGCGTAAGAAAGAGTAATGAAATACTCTGTTCTTTCCTGGTCTGTTAAAATGAACAGCTGCTTTGCTTGATCCTCTCTGTTTCTGAACACAATCCCAATTTTTTTGGCGTGTTTAATATGTATACTGTCATTCAGCTGGACTGAATGCCTCCGATAAATTTATCAAATGAGGCTCCTCCACCTTATTCTCTTGCTGTAATGCAGCGAGTTTAACAAAAATCACAATGGACAGAAAGACCCTCATGGGAGCCTTAATATCTGTCATGATTTTGTGAGAGCTGTTTGCCAGCCTGTTTGAGGACAGCCTGATTTATGAGGGATTGCTTAGGATTACATTTTCTATTTATTAAAAAGAAAATGGAGCGCTGCAGTATGCTTGTCATTATAAGGAGAGAAATTTTATATTGTGGTTTGGGAATGGAAACAACTTCAGAGCTTGAGTGACATCTAAGGCTTTAATTTCTCATTCTTTTTTATTGCCTTGCTTAACAGATAGTGGTGTTGATTTGCAGTTTAATGCAGGCTCCATGTTGATGATTGTAAAGCTCAGACAGTTTTCAGCTGCTTTTAAGAGCTACACCTTCCTAGTTTATGGAACTTTTGTGTAGTTTGAAGAGTTTCAGCACTGGGTTAGTGCTGCACACACTACCATTGTGTAGTGAATTTCGTCTTTGGTTGCATTACAGTGTCAGTTCAGTATTGATAAGGTTTTAGATGTTTATACTGATAATCAGAGAATGCTTGATTTTGGTTTATGTACTATAGGCAGAAAGCATTTACATTGCTTTAAAGGTGGTGTATTGGTTAAAAACATCCTAAAGCAGGCTAACTACAGTTACAGTATATTACTCCTCAAATGAGGTCTGACCAGAGGCACCTTAATAATCAGCTACCACTGCAGTCAGAATGTAGCGTGGCTACAGTTTTTAGTAACAGGTGGTTTCAGCACTTTGGATAGGGTTATGTTTGTGCAGAATCTGCAGACTGTGTAAATTCAGCACCTTGGACAGGGACAAAGTGATACCTACCTGCTAATATAAAATGAAAAAAGAGAACTTATTAGGTAGCAATACTGTAGATAGCAATTCACACAGTTTGGGAGCTGGCTTGAAGTTGCTATGTTTTAAAATAGACACACCCTTGTGTAAAAAAAGTACCAAACAGATGACTTAGTAAAGAAGTCAACCCAACCATTTCTCTGTATTGAGAATAGCGGGCTGAAAATGTTCAGTAGAAATGTGTAAGGTTAGCTGGGCAAAAGGTGAATAAATTTGTCTTCCATCATCCAACATTATAGCACATATTAAGATATTTTGCTTTTCTAACATTCATAGATGGAGCATGCCAGACATTCTGGCATTCTGCAGTGTGGTTTCATGGTGATAACTGAAAATTCACATGTCAGTTTGAATAATGTGAATGTCAGTTCATTACGGGTACTCTTTTGTCTATTCAGTTGTATATATGTTGTATTTGGAGGGGAATACTAAAAGATCTGTTCATTATAAAAGATTATAAAAGAAAATAATTCAATATATATTTAATTATATCTTTTGGATGAATTGCCCTTACCCAAAAACTATACAATGCATTGTTACCAGCTTCATTCTGTTTAGTTTTCCACCTATAATGAGTCACAAAGAATGAATCTGGAAACACACGGATGATTTCAAAATGTCTTTAAAGAAACAGCGTTTTGTGTTGCACTGGAACAGAAACAAGGCAATCCTTCAAGGAGAAGCAGGTTTCAGAAAGTGTAAAGCTAGTATGTTTGTCCACTTTTTCAGAATATCAGTGTGTCTGTCAAGTAAAATGCACACTGTTGCTAAAATTAGAAGCTTTGCAGATGGCTGATCTGTCAATTTCTGGCTTCAGTGCAAATGTGACTTTTATATCTAGGAAAAAAACCCATAGGAAGCAATGGTTTGATGAAAGGTGGTTGACACATTTGTGGCTGATTTTGTGATGGTGGCAATCTGTGGGGTGGAATTCTGGTTTCCTATTTCCATGATATGAAAAAGTGTTCAGTCACTGTAAAATTAGTTGATATATGCACTGAGAGACACCACAATTTCCTGAAGGACTTCCTATTCATCCTTTATTCACTCCCTTACTTAATGTTGCTAAACTCAGTCTTGGTCATCTTCCACAGGGATACTGCATGACACTTGCAATTCCACCAGCATTACACCAGAATGAATATAGACATAAACTAGCCAACAAATACATGCACTTTGGGACTCATATTGTACCTGTAATAACCATCCCTCGTTTAAAACACGATGAGCCTGAGCCAGTTGTACACATTGATTTTTAATCACGGAGAGTCTTAAAATGAGCAGTGCATTGCTGCTCAGATGCTCTTCAGATTAAGTACTTTTAGATAACATAATAGGGAGAAGGAAATGGATTTTAAACACTCTCTTGTAATAATCAACATCCATATATCTAAAGTGAGTAGTGCTCAATAACATTTTTAATAATGTTGTTTGAAGATTAGTTGCTGTTATTTCCTAGTCAGCCATTTAGAAGTCACTTTTAGGACATTCATAACAATAATATAAAATCCATATGGTATTTTTTTTATTAATGTGTACCTGCAATTCGTAAGCTTTGAAATTCAGTGGGGATGTGTTAGACAGGGGCTAGAGGTTATTTTTATTCTTAAAGAATACCACCTCAAGATTGTTATCAAGATTACTACCAAACAAAAATCATATAATTTTTCTAAACCGCCTATGCATTGATTGGCCTTTGTTCTTTAAATTCAATTCTGATGCAGCAGAAATTTTCCTGAGAGGCTGAGGTGCTGTTTGGGTTGTTCCCCTCTGTGTTAGGCTGAAGGTAAAGAGTTGCTTCACTGGTGCTGGAATACTGAAATGACATTAGGGTCTGGCACAAGGGTATTCTACTAGAGACCCTCATGGATGCTGTACCCACACTTTCAATGCAGCCAGATTTTAAGTTTTTGAGTTGTTTCTAGAAAATCCGACATATGCTGCACATTAACAGCATTTTTGTGCAAACAGTTTGCAAGAAGAACTGATTTGTAAGTTGATTGGTTTTACTTCTTCAAAACATTATTTTCTGTCTAAAATTCATGCTTCTCTTTTCCTGTGTGCAATTTCAGTATTCCAGCTGTGATTTGGCCCAAGCAACAGGGGGATGTGTCCTGAGAACAACAACAATAACCTTTCTCTCTTAGTGTGAGACATACAGTACTGTACAAACAGCTCAGTGTGGCTCTGCTTTCCAATGTAAGGCTTGTCTTCTTTGTGTTCTCCTCCTTGAGTTGCTCTGTTTCTTTTTCAACCTTCTTTACACTGTTTCCCTTTCTGAAGTGGAAGATCTACAGCCATGACTCAGTCTTTGACCGTGCGGTACAGAGAGTGACAATGATTTCATTTTCTGTGCCACACTAATTGGCCTCATAATTAGTTACAAGGCCCTGCTGTCCCTGGCTATGCTTGTGCAACGTGCTGCCAGTTTCTTTTTTCTGTTTCTTCCTCAGAATTTTTTTTTTTATCTTGTCTTTGACTTTTGTTGAACTTGACCAAATTTAATGGCCTGCGACTGAAAACAGTCCACAGCTGGTACTACTCACAAAGCCCCTGTAGTCCCCCTTCCCTGTACCTTATTTCTATAGCACAGAATGATGCATTCCACAGTGACTGGCCAGTATAGTTCATGTAGGACTACATCTAATCAAAGAGTGCAAGGACTAGTCACTCAGGATTAGTGTCAAAGCTTTAAATTCCCCTCTAATGGAGACACTGTGCAACTCTGAGCTGGGGTTTGAAACTGCTGGTAACGTGAACTTCAGGGTGTCTTTTTCCAAGGTCATGTTGGGATAGGATTTCCTAGACACGAGGAGCAAAAGTTAAAATTTCTATTCTTGTCAATATGCATTGCAGTCTAATGGAATACAATGCTTCAGACATTAACTTGCGGAATTTCCTGCGTATTTCAGCAATTCTCCACAATTAGCTCCCATGGGGCTTTGTTAAACACAGTAATGTACTTCAAATGATAGAATACAAAGTTAACTTTGTTGTTCTGGGGCTAATGTTCCTCCATGCTTTGTCCTATATGTAGTGTACTTGCTGTGCATTATGGCAGAGCTCTGAGTTTAGCACTCTGAATAGACTGGCATAATAGCATATCTTCTACCATCATCAGAGGTGCTGGGATCTGCTCAGCAGGTTGGCTCTCCTTATGTTGGGCAATATTTATGCCATTAGGTTATTCAGTGCGTCAGACAGGCTGTTTTCTAGAGTTGCATATCTGTCTCACTGATTAGTATTCAAGCACTGAGGAATATGGGAATGGAATTATGCATTAGGGACCTCAAGATTAACCTATTTATAATAAGAATGCATCTCTTTATATCTATCTATCACATATACAATCTTAATGGTCTTGAAAGCTTTCTTTATTATCCATGCTCCTTTACTCATTAATGTTTTCCTTTTGTGTTTTAAGGACTTGCAGGTCTTTTTTTTTTGCTTTCCCAAAACAAAACAGCTGAAAAGTTCCAATATACTTTGCAAATGTCAATTTTATTGAGCCATGACTCATCAAGATTCCTTTTGTTACAGAAGGCTAATTACAGTGCTTTTTTATTCAGTGTGACTGCTCCATGGTAAAGCCAGCTTCAGTACATTTACAAGGCCTCCTTTCAAGTTAAACTTGCAGGACTTTTTGGTTTTCCACTTCAGGGTCTACATAGGCTTAGCCTACCTCCTTGCTTTAGTGGGTGCCTCTTCGTATAATATAGTCAGACAAGGTGAATCACAATTAGAGACAATATCTTGCCTGGGGAGAAGTGCCTTGCTCACATTTGTAGTGTCTGTTCTCGGGACTCAGTAACAGGGTGACTCCAAATTGAAATCTTTTGTGTAAAGTGAATTTAGAGCACTAGCCCACACTGCCCCCTACAGGCTGACCACAGAATTTACATGGTGTGTTTTTATTTCTGTGTCAACATTATAAATATAGATCTAGTGCCTGGTTGGCACCAGTGTGATTGGGAGCAAATCTCCATGCTGGTAGCACACAATCTGATGTAAGAGAATCTTTACTGAAATAGATGGATTTTTTTAATTAACAAGTCTCTTCCTGGGCGATTTGTAAAAATCTAAAGAGTGAGTTCTGACAATTAAGATGTTGTGAGTACAATAGTGACATTGTCATTACATTATCATAATTAGTTAATTCTTCAGTAAATACTGTAAGTAAAGGCCTTATTTACTAGAGTATGCTGTCAGTTGTTTCGTTTGCTAGGTTAAATTGCCAGTTGAAATCCAGAGGTCTGTATTTTTATTCAAGTGATTGGTTAAAATTTATACATGCAAAACATAGCTTATTGATCGTGGCAAGGAACATCAAGTTGCAGTAGGCATCTGTGGTTTCATTCATTAGAATGATAATTACTCATCTGAAGTCATGAACATTTCCCTTTTGATTTCAGTGTTGCTGGCAGTGTCATCATTCGTTTTTTGGGCACCAAATCCCTTGTGAATCTCATTGGATTATTTTAGACTTTTTACTCGCTGTCTACGCCTGCCTCCTCTGTGTCTCCAGGTTAATTTGATGACTCCTAGAATTACTGTAAGACTTTGTCCTTGACACTGATTGCTCTCTTGGTCTGGGTACTTTGTGTGTAGAAGAAATATACAAGCCACCAGTTTAAGAAAGAGGGGAGACAAGTACATTTACACATGGCAGGCAGTCAAATTGACTGAGTCCATAGCTGATGTGTTCAAGGAGAAGGCAGAGACGTACCATTTTACAAGTGTGGACAGCAGCCGAATTGTAGCTCCTCATCTAGAAATAAATGTTTTTATGTATCTCCTGCTTAATGGGCCGAGGAGGCCCCTGGGAAACTGAGAGCATGGCCAAATTTGAAAGATACCATTGTGAAGTCACATCCATTGTCTGTGCTGGCTAGTTGATCGAGAGGCACGATGAGGAGAGTGTGTGAAATTAAAAACAAAACAGAAAAAATAAATCGGATTAAAATGATGAGCTGGATGAACAGATCCCATTCGGGCAAAATGCTAATCTAGTCCTCACAGCAGGGCTGTCCAATCATCCTATTTTAATAGGCAAACAAATGTTGTTGTCCTTTTTCTTAAAAAACAACACAAAACAAATTATAAACCCAAACTTGCTTTGATAAAAAATAATCTATAATGCCATTCCTCTCTATTCCATTAACTTGGATTATATTTTCATTTGAGAAAAAAGCAATTTAAATGTCCTTCTCTTGCTCCACAGCAATGGATACATTGAGGAAAGATAAAAATTAAGAGATTAAATGCATTTAGGTTTTTCGCAAATGTGGCAAAATCAGAAATGCGCAAATGAGCCTATATTCCAGTATGTACAGCACATTTGATTGGTCTCATTGTTGATGAGATTGAGCCATTGATTAAGTATTGGAAAAACATATTGAAGGGCATTGTCTTGGCCAGGCTGATGACATTGCTCAGTACTACAGTAAATTTGTTTGGATCATTTGAGATTGATAAAAATGAATCAATGTCATGCCCTTACTCGGAGAATACAAGACCTTGCTGTGACAGAGGGATGTAGTACGGGAAACAAAGCTGAATTTCATGTCTTCTTCTTTGCAACATAAAAGAAAATATGCTTACTTGTCTTGGATGATCTTGCATTGCAGTGAGAGCTATGCTTTACTTCATAACCGATGGAATGTTAACTGGAGGGTCAGGTTGGGGCTGTGCCAGCGAGATGGACTGTGAAATTATGCATTTTAGCAAGTAATCAGGAGTCACTTACTGTATGTCTCCTTCATTTCTGAACACATGTATAAATATATCCCTTCAACAAGAAAGTCATCCCATTCAACATTAGTTCCTAATTCTTTCAGATGTATTTTTTATTTTAAAAGCCTGTCGCCAAAATACACAACTCCATCTTATGTCCGACAGATGCTGAACTGGAGTGGAGGTACCTTACACATTCAGTTATAGAAGGTGTTAATATTGGAAACATAAACGTTAAGGAGCACATCTTGAAAAAAGTGTGGGGCCCAAGTAAAACAAACCCTAACAGGAGCTCAGGCTGTGATGGGGCCACCCAGTTCATTGCCTCTTCTTGGTCAGCCAATCCAGGGATTAGCATTTTGGACAGTTTCCAAAGGATCACTGTGAATCAGCAATTGAAACTATCTTTGATTGCTCCCATCAGGAGGAGTCATAGAAATTGATTTTTCTTGTTTGTTTCTGCAAGGGATAAGATGGCTCCCTTTGTTTCTGCAGTATACTTTAAGGCAGCTGTATCTGGTGTCTCGTCCCTGACCCACAGTGAGCACCACGTCATCAGAGAATGATGGACTTTATTCCCATGATCTTCTGCTGTTGATTTAGGAGAGCTTCAATGGTTTAATAGGAAGTTGAGAAATCCTAGTCTATCCCTTGCCATGTCTTGTTCTGTTTGCTTGTTCATGACTCTCAAGAGGACTGATGGAGACTAAACGATCCAGAGAATTTCCACAATGCTTGCTTGTTTTAGGTTCTGCAGGCTGACAGTCATGCCTGGATATCAGGATATCATCTGGACATTATACCTGAACATCCCTACCACAGTTGAACAACGGGAATCAAAGTATACCGTTCACAAGAGGAAACAAGAGGAAATGCGGCTTCAGCTGAGCAAACAGGCTGATATCGAGATAGGATTCAAGAACACTGTGGTAGTGTTCCCACGTATTTTTTGGTCTATCAGTCAGCATTCATAGTTTGAACCTCTGTGTTGCATGCAGTTCAAGAATGGGGACAAATTAACATTCTTGAGACTGCCAAGGATGAAGAAGAAAAGGAGAGAACCATTCAGCACTGGTGGGCTCCCATTTCTTACTTTAATGTATTAGAATTCATATTATGGTCTGCTCTACAGTATATCACACAAGGAAACGCGAAGAAATATAGCTGGCACTTCAGGAGGGGTTCCCCATTCCCATGCACTTCTGAATAGTTTAATTTGAGTGTTTTGTTTCAGTTCTCCTGATGGTGAATCATGGATGACTCTAACCAAGTGCTGTTACAGAACGTATCATGTGAAATCAAGTTCTCTCAGAAGGCTTTTTGGATGCAATAGAACAAAAGTCACTGATCGCTATTTCTACACAAATTTAATGATGTCTTGCATCCATAACACACATTGATCCAAGAACTGTTTGATTAAAATAACGAATGAGATGAAGAGTTACCATGGCATGACCCTCCAGAATTGCTGAATTCATAAAAGTGTAATGGAACTCCTGCAAAAATCCAAACAACTCTGTGAAAGATATTGTTTCACAACACTTCTGGTGTGCACTGCAATGCTACACTTCTGTTTTCCCTCTGTAAGCTTGCATCAGCCTACAGTATCTCTTGGCTCTGTAACAGGTAAGTGCACTAGGTTTTATTCCCAAGATTTTGATTATGCTTCTGCTGCAATTGATTGCTGGCCAGCCCTCCATAGCCCCAACCATAGAGTTGGATATGTCAGAAACTCTCACCCACCCACTCCTCAGATCCAGAACGCGAGAATTTCAAAGAACAGATTCTGCTGAGTCAGCAATCTGGCAAGGGGACGTGAGTCAGCAATTAGTCAAAAGAAAAGGCTATTTTTTTCAGTGATACAGTGGTAATGTTACAGACAATCAGTAGTATCTTTGACAGTGGGTATATGGATTACTGTGCTTAATATTTAAAGGTAAAGCAGGCCACATAGTCACAAACCCAGGTTTCAAGAAGCACAATTTAATGGGAAATGTTAACTTGAGTTAAATGTCTTTGGACAGTGAAAATAACACTCAAATTTGAAAATGCTGTGTGGAAAAGTGTTCGTGGAAAGGAAATTGAAATGCAGTGTTCAATGTTATAGCGTAACACCAAATAATATGTTAATATCTAAAACTGTCATACAAATATTTTACTCTAAATCATGCACTGTAAATTCCTGAAATTGAATACAGGGAATTAGGGATCGTGCCCTCATTCAAAGCAAGTCCTAATCAAAATCATTTTTTTTCTACAGTGAAAACAGTGATTTTCTTTTGATTGCTTTTTGGAGCAACCTATCGCCTGACATGCAGTCAAGAAATTGTACATTCTCCTCAAATCAATTTAAACTATTCCCATTAAGATGTATGTAAGAAAAAACAGCTCTGGCAGGTCTACAATTCATTCTCCAGCTCAGTCTAGCTCTCCTGAGTTATGACGGTGTGATTTGGATTCCTATTCTGCTGTATGTTACTGTCTAGTAGGCAGCAGTAAGTCTACCCTGTTTAAAAACATAATGTCCAGTTTAACTAAAAATAACTGCAGTTTCTGCAGGAATTGTTATGTTCAGATACACAGACAATGGATACAATAGACTATAACTATAATAGGGTCAAGTAAACATAGGTTAAGGTAATCTGTCTGAATTCCTGTAGGAAGGGTGTATAATGCCTACAGTATATATGGGTTGATGTCCTTTATGTAATGTTGATTTGTTCTGTTTTTTGTCTGTGTGTGTAAAACATAGCTGCTTGGAAACATAGCAAATTTCTGAGAAATCAGAAAATACAGTGTTAGTGCTCTGTACTGTAGAAAATGCGGTCTTAAGAATTACTGTTAAGACTGTGAAAGATAGTAGTGTAAGTGAGAAGAGTTGGTGTTAAGCTAAAACTAAGTTGATAATCTTTGAACAGCAGCTACAGGAGGATTATTCCATCAATAAAAAGGAGTGACCTGTTAACAGTGGATTCACCACCGCAGTGGTTAAACTAGGTTTAACACAACTGCTATGCTTATCTGCTCTGGTATGCATTTTGCCTATGTATTGTAGTGCAGCCCAGGAGGAAACAGGTGATTTTCGCTTTTTGTTATTCACGCCACTGCTTCAAGATTACAATGGAATTTAGCTCACGTCTGCAATAACCAATGGGGGAAAAGAAAATGCTGAAACTACAACAATAAATAAACCTGTACTTAAAACAAGCATCCCGTACATCTGTATTTAATTAAAGAAAAGGCAATTATTGAGCAGATCTGCTAGGCTGCTCCAGGCACTGGAAATGAAAAATCATAATAAAAAAAAGGAAAACTATACTGCAGGAGTCAGCACAATATGGTGGAGAATTGAATAACAGCACAGCAGAGTTCAACCCAAAGGTCTGGTACAGTGCAGCAGTTTAGGGTGATGGAGCTGTGTTTAAAAATGAGCATTGCTTTCCACTCTGCTTCCCAAAGGCGAAAGTCACCTGGTACCAAGAGTGTTTTACATATCTTAAGGGGCAAGTCTGAAATAGCCATCTAGACAAAGCAAGAGCAAAGCACAGGGCTGAAAATCATATCATGTCATTGAAAAAACACAGTGATGCTGTAAACAATGAAAGGAGAGTGTCTTTTGCTGATTGACTTGTATTTACAATGTTGTAGTTTTTAATTACTTTTTCAGATATATGCAGTATATAATTAGGCCTGCACATTGGTGCAGTGTTTAGCATTGCTGTCTTGCAGCGCTGGGGCCCTGGGTTTAATTCTGGACCTGTGGTGCTGTCTGTGTGAGTTTTTATGTTTCCCCCGGATGCTCCAGTTTCCTCCAATGCTCCAAAGACGTTCTGGTTGGTTAATTGACTTCTGGGAAAGTTGGCACTGGTGTGTGTTATCTTTGTTTGGGTCTGTCAGCACTGCTATGGACTGGCATCCCATCCAGAGTGTATCCTGCCTTGTGCCCATTGCTAGCTGACATAGGCTCCCACAATCATGAACTTGATGAAGTGGTTAGAAAATGGATAGATGGATAGATATATATATACAGTGGTGTGAAAAAGTGTTTGCCCCCTTCCTGATTTCTTATTTTTTTGCATGTTTGTAACACTGAAATGTTTCAGATCATCAAACAAATTGAAATATTAGACAAAGATAACACAAGTAAACACAAAATGCAGTTTTTAAATGAAGGATTTTATTATTAAGGGAAAAAAAAATCCAAGCCTACATGACCCTGTGTGAAAAAGTGATTGCCCCCCCCTGTTAAAACATAAATCAACTGTGGTTTATCACATCTTTGGAAAGCTGAGTTCAATTTCTCTAGCCACACCCCAGGCCTGATTACTGCCACACCTGTTCTCAATCAAGAAATCACTTAAATTGGACCTGCCTGACAAAGTGAAGTAGACCAAAAGATCCTCAAAAGCTAGACATCATGCTGTGATCCAAAAAAATTCAGGAACAATTGAGAAACAGAGTAATTGAGATTTATCAGTCTGGAAAAGGTTATATAGCCATTTCTAAAGCTTTGGGACTCCAGCAAACCACAGTGAGAGCCATTATCCACAAATGGCGAAAACATGGAACGGTGGTGAACCCAGGAGTGGCCAGCCGACCAAAATTACCCCAAGAGCGCAGCTATCACTCATCCAAGAGGTCACAAAAAAAACACAACAACATCCAAAGAACTGCAGGCTTCACTTGCCTCAGTTAAGGTCAGTGTTCATTACTCCACCATAAAGAAGAGACTGGGCAAAAATGGCCTGCATGGAAGAGTTCCAAGACAAAAACCACTGCTGAGCAAAAAGAACATAAAGGCTCGTCTCAGTTTTGCCAGAAAACATCTTGATGATCCCCAAGACTTTTGGGAAAATACTCTGTGGACTGACGAGACAAAAGTTGAACTTTTTGAAAGGTGTGTGTCCCATTACATGTGGCGTAAAAGTAACACAGCATTTCAGAAAAGGAACATCATACCAACAGTAAAATATGGTGGTGGTAGTGTGATGGTCTGGGGCTGTTTTGCTGCTTCAGGACCTGGAAGACTTGCTGTGGTAAATGGAACCATAAATTCTGCTGTCTACCAAAAAATCCTGAAGGAGAATGTCCGGCCATCTGTTCGTGACCTCAAGCTGAAGCGCACTTGGGTTCTGCAGCAGGACAATGATCCAAAACACACCAGCAAGTCCACCTCAGAATGGCTTAAGAAAAACAAAATGAAGACTTTGGAGTGGCCTAGTCAAAGTCCTGACCTGAATCCGATTGAGATGTTGTGGCATGACCTTAAAAAAGCGGTTAAGGCTCGAAAACCCTCCAATGTGGCTGAATTACAACAATTCTGCAAAGATGAGTGGGCCAAAATTCCTCCACAGCGCTGTAAAAGACTCATTGCCAGTTATCGCAAACGCTTGATTGCAGTTGTTGCTGCTAAGGGTGGCCCAACCAGTTATTAGATTTAGGGGGCAATCACTTTTTCACACAGGGTCATGTAGGTTTGGATTTTTTTTCCCTTAATAATAAAAACCTTCATTTAAAAACTGCATTTTGTGTTTACTTGTGTTATCTTTGTCTAATATTTCAATTTGTTTGATGATCTGAAACATTTCAGTGTGACAAACATGCAAAAAAATAAGAAATCAGGAAGGGGGCAAACACTTTTTCACACCACTGTATATATATATTATTAACATACTGTGTTTCCCTTCCCTGGTGTCTTCTGTAAATAGGAAAGACATTTGCAATTCCATTTTAAGTTTTCTTTGGACATGTGCCGGAAAGAGATTCACTCCTTCCCGATTTCAGTTTTCAAATAAAATCCAGCCAAGATCCCTCTAAGCAAGGGGAAAGAAATGTTTAGTTATCAGTTTTCTTTGATAGATGTTTCTTGCAGCTTCTTAAAACTGTGTAGTAGAATCATTGCACTCACTTTTCAATCACGCAGGAAGCAAAAGTTTCCTCTGATCCAAAAAGCTTTGAAATCACTGTTTTATTATGTGTTCTGCAATGAATGTGGAGACTTCTGTCACTGACTGTATAGGAGAGTGTTGGACAAGCTAGATATTAAAAGATGTCTGCTTGTCAACTTCACAGCATGTAGCTAATGGATCCCAGTGTTTCACTCTGCTGTGTCTTGAAAGAGTCCTGTTTATAGCATCTTGTTACAGTACATCTTTTCTTATTTCCTGTTGCTCAGAATCATAGCAATCCTGTTTCTTTTTAGAGGTCTTCAGTTCCCCATTTTTCCTAAGCATTCTGGGAAAGTCAGTTTGCCAAAGGATTCGTCAGTGCTGAGGTGTGAGGAAGTGAAGTGCAGGTGGCTATTGGCTTTGCTGTGAGATTTTCTCTCTGGCTGTAAACTGAGATGCACAAACAGACTTCTCCCAACACTTGGACTGAATCTTGCTTGTAATCTATCACCCCCCTGTTTGCTTATGAAATCCTGAAACTGTATGCCGCACGACTCCAAATTGTCTCCAGTGTTCATGGTTAATAGGAAAGCAATATTTATTGCTTAAAATAAATCCCTTCTACAATAGAGCTCTTTAACAGGCAGATCCATTATTGTACAATATGTATACAGCACCTTACAGTGTATTGGCTCGGGCCTGTCTTGTAACCTGATATTTTAATGGGAGTTCAGAGTTTGGGGTCATTTATCTATCTGCTCAGTTTTTGTGGGCTTATAGCTCTTTAGATGATTCACTGCTATACATAAGGTATTGTTGCTCTGCGTGGATACAGTGCAAGTGGAGCATCTAATTTAAATGACATTTTGCTGTCCAAACAACAATAATTCCTCCTGCCCCCTCCTCATCCCACTACTCTAGCTCTTCAGTAAACCTGAGGATCATATCGATCACTTCTCGTCACTGTCTCCTCAGGGCTTTCCCCTCTTCACCTGAATTCCAGCATTTCTAGAGAGACTCAGAATTTCTCCTCCGGTGTGGAGATGTGTGAGCCAGAAAGATATATCCATTGGAGACTCTTGAGAACCTCACAGTTATGTGCGACAGTTGTATAATTCTATCAGAGAGCTATGGCTCATTTTCAGTTAGTTAAAGCTAAGGGAAAATATTTTGGATTTTTCAATTAATAACTGAAATTGCTAATGTCTATATCCAAGGCTTTTAACAGTAATGTAATATGTTATACGTCAGAACTTTATAGAATGTAACAAAGACTTATGCTGTAACTGATATTATTAAAGCAATTATTCTAAATTACAGCTTTAATATCATATCCTCACATTATGGAAGGTATCACAGACTAACAAAGGGACTACAGTATTTCATTCTGTTGTGCTCCTACATATTCAGAATATACTGATTGGGGAGGAATTCCTTATTCCAAGAATAAAATACCTCAGAATAAATCTTCAAAACATGAAGTTTTAAGATTAGAAAAATAAGTAACAAAAGTAAATAACTTCCAAAAACAAAGTTAGTTCCTTGTGATATCCTGCCCAGGGTGTATCCCGCTTTGTACCTGTTGGTTGAAAGGATAGGCTTCAGCTCCCCCATGATCTTGAATTTGAAGAGTGGTTAGAAAATGGATGGATGGAAGTTGAATGCGTGACAAGTTATTCAGGCAGGGCTATCCAGTCCTGATCCTACAGGACTGGTGTACATGTAGACTTTCAAGGTCTCTTTAAAGTCGCCACACATGAAGAGCTGGGCAAAGCTACTAAACTGGTCCAGGTAAAATGGTAATTTCATTATGAAATGAGTTGGAATGAAAACTCTAGACACCAGCCCTCCAAGACCAGGATTGGACTCAACTGTGTTCTAGTATGCTCATAATTTACACTATTGTACTTAACCTGGTTCCAGATTTATTCCATTGAGATGGCAAGTTTAAAACAAATGAGCTGGAAGATGTTAGGATAAAAAAACAAACCAGTACTGTCCAAACCACAGAGAATTCTTGATGCATCAATGCAGTACACAGTGATCATACCATTAATGATCATTATGTCATCTGGTTCCTTATCAGGGATAGTACAGCTACTCTGAGGCTAAGACAATGCCAGCCTAGTTACCCCTCTGTGCCAGCATACCTGAAAGATTGTTGCACTAGATTAGATTAGATTATATTAGACAAGGTTTCTCGATTGTCTCAGTTAGAATTAATGACATTTCAGAAAACTGAAGTGATGCACTTTAATGGACAGACTGCAGGAACCAAGAACTGGGTCCTAAATGATAGAATAATGGATTGGTCTGTGGCTGAATGGACTAGACTGGACTAAACTGCATCCCTTCTGCATTTGGCAGGACTGAATGGACTATATCAGTCATTATTTCATACCCTTTTCATGCAGTCAGCCTTCGGCTTGGATCTGCGGTTGCTTTATGGAGCGTACAGTGTTTGTGTCTCAGATGCAGGCTGTGAGTCTGAGTCTGTGTTTTTGGGACAAGAGCCAGGTTTTGGTGACAAGCGAGTGGATTATCAATCTGGAGGTATTTTTGTCCCTGCTGTGATTGAACACAGGCGAGAACGCATCTCAGGCGGGAGTTATTTGATTAGACAGTCAATAAGGTCAGACCCATGGTAATCATTGTACCTCCAGCCTGCTCTTGAATCCTGGCAACGTTTGACATTATTATGATGGGCAATGATAAAGCAGAACTAATTTCATTAGCTGAGGTCAAAAGGAGTCTGTTTATCATAATTACATCTGGAGGAGGTCTCACTTTGCCTTTAAATTTGACAGATGTGTGATGTTTGTGCAATCTGAGGTTTTGAAAATCTGGCCAATAAATATGTTTTCAAGATTCAATTTTTTTTTCAGAGAAAGCTGCTCACCAGCTATGCTCCCGTGATTGATAACTATGAAATCGCTATAGATCAATTCTTGGCTCAATAGGAAATTCATTATGATTAATAACTGATTTAAATCTTTGAATTGATCACCTAATGATTTGTATACTATAGGACCACACTTGTGTGAACATGAAAAAGGTTACAATGATAGGAAGTCATTTGGCTCATCTTCCCGCAACTCCGAATTGGTAACCCACTGAAGCTAAGCAGGGGTGAGCTTGGCCAGTACCCGGATGGTACAACTCCTAGAAAAGCTAAGGGTGCTGTTAGTGGGACCAGTAGGGATCGCTCACCATGCAGTCTGTGTGGATCCTAATGCCACGGGGACACTATACTGTAAAAAAAGGCACTGTTGCAAAACTGAGCTCCTGATTCTCCTTTGTCATTGAAAATCCCAGGGTATTTCCCGAAAAGAGTAAGGATGTTAACCCTGCTGTATTGGCCTCCTGGCCTTTATTGATCAAGGCCTCCTATGATTTGGCTTCATTACTCTGTTCTACTCCCCACTGATAGCTAATGTGTGGTCAGCATACTGGCTCATTGTGGCTGCCGTCGTATCATCCAGGTGGAAGAGAGTCACAATTATCCGTAAAGCACTTCAATGGGGTGTTTTATTATTATTATATCAGGTTGTGTGATGTAGTGAGAAGTGGCTCCTTTGAAGCCACCATCTGGGCTCAGATTTCAGGCCCATTGGAGAGGTCTTGAGCCAAGAAGGGCACAGAATAATTGGCAAGTGCTGCTGAATTATGCATATTACTGAGTGCATAGTGAATGGAAATCCAGTGCCAGGGAGAGGAGATTATAGGTTTAATAAGTTGACTGTGGAATTAGCCACATCTCTCAGACCCAAGTCACCTTTGGCTGAAGTCCTTTTGAGAGCATGTCCTGATCAAATAAGGGTGTCTGTTTTGTAGCTTCCATAATTGGCTGACCTTTCTTGGAATTGTATAGTATACAGCAACTGTAATATAAAGATAGATTATAATGTGGCCTTAATTACCATGAAATGACTGCACAGAAGTTCAGATCATGGGTAAACCTGGGTTTAACATTAAAATTTCACTTCTCACACACATACTGTATGCATAAGTACGAAATCCAAGTAAAAATACATTAATTCGGTGAATACTGCAAATATGAAATGTGACAGGTGTCCAGTCGTAAATGATTGTGATAAATATTTGTTTCAAAGCTAATCGTAACCTATTCAGATTGGACAGTTTTATGATCAGGCAGATTAAAGAGACAATGTTCTTCTGAACAATGGATTGATGGATCAATAGGTCATGTTGAACTACAAATCAAGCCTGGTTAAAATGGGATAGTTCACGAGTTAAAGTGGGCTGGAACAATTCCCAGAAGGTAATTTTCCATCAAAAGAGGATTTGCTGCATCTCTGATACAGTATGTGCAAGCTGTTAGGGACTTTGGTTGATGCTTGCAAAGTGCCAGCAGCTATGCTGATCTGAGTAATGGATCACATTTTATTTGACTCCTTTCTATGTTTTTAAGAGTTTCCATTTTATTATGAGATTAATTTAGCATATCTGAAGCTTAAGGGCACTGGCTTCTGCTCATCTCTGTGTCAGCAGATACTGGGACAACCAGTCGATCTCTGGATCTGACCTACTGTATACACTTGTGTCTCATGCAACACTGAGCAGAAGACTCTCTAACTGAAATTTTGGTTACTGCTCTGGGTGTTTCTCTCCCCAACCTTATCTTACTGAGATTTGCAGTCTGCTTGGAGCACAAAAGTGCTTATTAGTGCTTCCTGTGTCCCCCTGATTCTTAAAAGCTGAACCAACAGAACTACTGCACACTTGAAAAGCAGGTTATGCAGAGCGGAACAAGAGAGTTGTAACAGCCAGTCTCTTATCAGTGCTTAAATAACTAACTGTGAGGGTGCACTACAGTGTTCATGCAAGGCAAAAGCTCAATAGTTGTTAAATATGCCTTTAATTAATGTACTGTTGCATTTTCCCAGGAGCTAGATTCAATGGTCATTTAATCAAATGAGATTTTAAGGCAGCACATGGGATTCTGATGCATCCTTATGGACTGTAGTCCACTTAAAATACTGACTATGTTTAGTTCTCTAGTTTCAGCTTTCAATGTCTTATTAGCTTTGTCTGAAGAGTTCACCAGAGTCCAGCATGCATTTATTTTTCTCTGATATGTTTCCAAAAGAATAGTTTTCAACATTATTATTGAAATAATGTTCAATCCCTTCAAAACACACACTCTTACCCTTGCACTATTGCATTCTGACCCCTTTTCTTAGAAAAAAGATCCAACATCTTTTTTTCATAACAAGCTGCCATCTATCCCCATCTTATCCAACACAGGGCTTTTTAAATTGGTAAGCATGGTGCTTTAATTTCAAATTATCTGCAGTCACAGCATGGCTTCCCTATTGTTTTCAGTATTCAGATGGTTGGCTTTGCTGTATCTCAGTTTTAGGGTCCTCCTCTCCCTTATCTTAGACCTCCTTATTACTGCAGAAAACTGTCCCCATCCTTTACCTTTCAAACATGATCCTTCATTCCTGACTAGTTTTATTTTCCAAATACTTCATTTCAACAGGATCAAACAGGCGTGTGCCACCTGAAACATAAAAGATCCAAGATCCAGAACTGTAGGCTAAATTTAAGAGTTACCAACTCTGTGCTTGTTTTTGAAGATGGGCAGGTTTTCTGTGCCAATCATAAACATTAAGAGAACTTGACTTTCTGCACTGAATTTATACAACGGCACGTTTTATGTAGCATAATGCTTAATCTTAAATGAAAGCCAGAAAAGTGAAGCTTCTTTGATTTCAATAACAGAGTGGCAGCATTTCATCATATTAGAAAGAGAATAAAATTCAATTTTATTACTCACGTATAGCTGAACAATATCTTCTGTCTACATTGGTTTGACAATAAATAACCACGGACATGCATGCATACATAATCAAAAGTGAAAAGAAGGGATTTTTGTTGTTCGCTTGAAAGAATAAATCACTTGTTCCAGGATGTTTCAGAAAAACATCTTCCCTAATCGGCTCAGGGAGAGATGCAACCACAATGTAGTTAAGTTGGTGCACTATCTTGAGATGAATAGAATATGAGTCAATGCAAACTGGAGATTTCAGAACCACCTGGAATGGACATTTATTTCTGACATCATTACAACATCGTGCTATGCCACGTTGAATAATTTTTCAAAATATTTTTTGGGGTAGTGCTTTACATTTGTGGCTATGAAACATGTTCGGTGACATGCAGAAAAAAGAAAAACAACATGCATAATAAGAATATAGCAAAGTACAATTTCTCATAATAATACCAGGGCCATTGGTACTGAGCTGCATCTGTAGAAAACATTTTGACTTCTCTCTACATGGATTTTTAGTTGAAGGTACTATATGTCTTGTCATGAACCCTTCTGAATTGTGTTCCTGTAGTGACATTTGCACAATTGCATGGTGCTGTATCATGCTGTGTGTTATGACAGTGTTTTTTGCCTCATCAGGTTTTTAATCATTTAAGCCCTGTGTGTAACATGAAAAAAACGTACTTTATTTTTCAGTCATTTCTTAGTTTAACTGTTTCAATCTACTCATATACAGTAATCTATACATAATGGCCCAAAAGGAATTCAGTGTTTTTGTAAATGGCTGAAGTTGTCTCATTCAGCTTACAAGAAGCACTTTCTTTTTATAATTGAAGGGTACAGAAAAGCTTTAGAGATTGATTTTGAAGCAAAACAAAGAAAAATGTAAAGACGTTCCTTTCTGGTTGAAACAATCTATGTCTAAAGGAAAACACAGGCAGATAAAAGAGGTTGGGTCATTTCAAAGGGCTGTGAAACATTCCAGTCCACTGGTGATAAGAACATTGTTCATCCTTGTGAAGAAATGATGATCTGGATCCCCCATGTTTGCTAAATCTTGGTTTTCTCTTTACAGTATATATATATACTGTTAACCTATATCTGTATCTGTGTATATACTATATGATGTGTCAGTTGAGTGTTTGGTTGTGTTCATGAATGTGCGCAGATGTTGGTCTCCACCTACAGTATATCTGAATTTCACTGTCATCTACTTTCCCTCTTCACTTCCTCAGCCCAACTCCTCCGGAACACTAAACATTGTTCTTCTTTGCATTCAGTTTCCTCGGAACCCATTCATTTCCTGGCTGTGAAAGGTGATTGCGGCACAGCGTGCATTTAATCCGGAAAGTGAGCGAAAAACTAACGGGACGCCACACGAGTGGGACATCCGAAATTGTATGCACTAACCTTTGTTAATTGCTTCCCGCTTAGTGGAGGAGCTCGGATGTTTCCTGTTTTTCCTTCCTCCAATGACAAGGTGCTTAAGCCAGGGTTGGGGATCATGGGTTAAACAAAAATGGAGCGATGGGGGACTGGAACTGTTGTTTTCTCTCCCTTACAGTCACCCCTCCCCCTCCGTTGCACAAGCGTTTGCAATGACGAGTCATGGCTGTACCACATATGTCCAACAGAGGCACCAGGTCAAATAACTTGGTTCACACAGATGATCGTTGGCCATTGTAAAAGAGATCGTTCCAAGTGTGCTTGTGCACTAAGGGATGCATCCTCCTGCACAAATAGAGCTGACTGTGAATAACTGGTGCTTTGGCCGAGGGCAATGGTGATTATAGGTAGAGGTAAAGGGAGAGCAAATTTGAATAGAAAAAAAACATATTTTTTTCCAGAAACAATTATCTGTTTCTCTTGTTTTTGAACATGTTTCCCGCCTGTTATCATTTTTAACAGATGTTGGAAGCTAGCAACTATCATTGCATCACTTTCTCTCATTGGCCATCCCTGACTTAGACTCCGAAGAAGCCTGCAATGTTTGTCTGTCTGTCTTCCAGAAGTGTTTCAAGCTTGAGTTCAGCAGGTGTCTTTTTAGTCTTCAGCAGATTCAGTGAGAGTATTCTTGGGAGGCAGCTTGATGTTATGGGATAAAGAAACCTTGTCTAAATTTGAACATTGATGATGTAGACAAAACTGCAAACAGGCTGTCCTCATCAGATTGGATAAGACGATTACTAGGGTGAACGTGATCGATCATGTAGGATGACAGTAGGAGTTTTTGCATGATGATATGCTTGTAGATCACCCTGCTAGATCATGTAGGATTACAATACCACTTTATACATTTTCCAGTATAGAACTTGCTGCTATTTCATTTTTAGTGTGAAGCCTAAATTACAAACTTGTCTAGAATAAAGCCATATTTTCATGGGAGTTTGTGGGCTTTTTAAAATTTCAGAAGAGTTTTTGTGGAATTCATAACTGCATCCAATCAATTGCTATAGCACAATACGTATGCTACCATCCCAAAGTTACTACTGTAGCAGACTTGTTTGTGTGTGTGTGCATTTATGATCAATACTGTCTACAACTCCCCAGATTCTCAGTATGCAATCACTGAACATTGCAGCCCTGCTGTCTAGGACATGTCTGTACTGCTTGAAAAAATTGGCAGATTAAAATACAGGTTACTGCATAGAAAATACAAAAGTAGCTCTTAACTGTATCTCCTTTTGAGATTTGGTTATTTATCTCATTTTTACTAAAAACATCGGTGGTTATCTTTTGTTAGCTAAAGCTAGTCTGGGATCTTTTCTGGAATCTATATGAGCTAGAATATTGTTAACATTCCACTTTGACAGGAGGAGCCAATGTTTTTTTTTTTCTATTGTGGGTTTTTTTTCAGTCACATTTATCTCAAGCATTGGATTTATTTCAAAGCACCTGGCTCAAGGTGGTACAATTGGGCACAAGCTGGAGCTACTAGTACATAGGCTTATAAGCAGCAATGAATGATGTCCTGCTCTTTCCCCATCAATTTATCCCTTGTCTTTCTGTTTTGTCTCTCTCTTTCTTTTGCAATCCCCCTTCTTTCCCTGCCCCCTTCTTTCCTTTCTGGTTTGCGTTTGCCTTCATCCTTAACCCCTCACCCTCAACTCCAACCCCAAATCACCCCTCCTTCCTGACACCACCCTCGGCAGTTTTCGTGTGTCCTGGGACACTTTTGAAAGTTCAGGGGCCCAGCTCCATACAGGAGTCAGGGCACCAAGCGGGGGCCTGGTGCAAGGACCCCCTGCAGGCCGGCGATCGCCTGTACGTCATGCCCTGGACCCCCTACCGCACCGACACCCTGACCGAGTACGCCTCCTGGGAGGACTTCAAGCAAGGACGTCCCACCACCACCTATCGCCTCCCGAACCGTGTGGATGGCACGGGCTTTGTGGTGTACGACGGGGCTGTGTTCTACAACAAGGAGCGCACCCGCAACATTGTCAAGTACGACCTGCGCACGCGTATCAAGAGCGGGGAGGCCATCATCACCAATGCCAACTACCACGACACCTCGCCCTATCGCTGGGGCGGAAAGTCTGACATCGACCTGGCGGTGGACGAGAACGGCCTTTGGGTCATCTACGCCACCGAGGCCAATAATGGACGTCTGGTGGTCAGCCAGGTAAAGCTCTCCTCTCTGACCATTCTGCTGTTGCCATAGTCATTCTACAATCCGTAAACCAGGTGTTCTCCATTATAGTTCCTAGTGTCTCCTAAAACTCCAGTTTTAATATCTATTTTATGCTTTTTTTAAAGGCCATCATTTATCTTTTTATCAACATGGTTATTTTGTCAACAAGCTAGGTTTGACTGCGTAATGGAAAATTTACGCAGTTTTATATCTATTGTAAAAAAAAAGCGATGGCTCTGTGGCCAAGGATCTGCGCCTGTGGCTGGAAGGTTGCCAGTTCAAATCCTGCGGCCGGGAGAGAAATTCTACTTCTTTGGGCTCCTGAGCAAGGCCCTTAACCCCAGCTGCTCCAGGGGTGCTGTACAATGGCTAACCCTGCGCTCTGACCCCAAGCTTCTCTCTCCCTGCCTGTGTGTCTCATGGAGAGCAAGCTGGGATATGCAAAAGACGAATTCCTAATACAAGAAATTGTATATGGCTAATAAAGTGATCTTATCTTATTAACAGGCCAAGTACTTTTGACGGTAAGTTTCCATTATTAGAAGCAAGAAATCCCTGGGAAATAAAGAGAGGTCATCAAATATTGGGTTTAAATATTAATGGTTGATAAGTGGTTTGAGATTTTGTTTCAGTTTGAGTTTCGGATGTTATATATTAGATATAATACAACAGATCACATGTACAAGAACAAGACATAAAAGTACAAGAAATGTTACAAAAGAGAAGAGATGTGAACAGAGGACAAATGTCAAGCTTGGGTCTTCCGACTTTGGGTGTCTGTTTCAGGTGAACCCATACACCTTGCGGTTCGAGGGCACCTGGGAGACAGGCTTCGATAAGCGTCTGGCGTCCAATGCCTTCATGGCGTGCGGGGTCCTGTACGTGGCGCGCACCGTCTACGAGGATGACGACAGCGAGGCGGCGGGAAACTTCATCGTGTACGCCTACAACACCAACCTGAACCGTGAAGAGCCTGTCAACATCGCCTTCCCCAACCCTTACCAGTATATCTCTTCCATCGACTACAACCCCCGTGACAACCAGCTCTACATCTGGAACAACTTCAATGTGCTGCGCTACCCCCTGGAGTTTGGGCCTCCAGACCCAACCACAGGTGAGAAGAGGCTCTCTTTCATTTATCTCCATATATCCACCATCTATCTGATACTGTATGTTAAATACTGGGTTACAGGGGAGCCAGAGCCTATCCCAGCAAGCAATGGGCACAATGCAGGATACACCCTGGACAGGATGCCAAACAGGATGCCAATTAACCTACCAGTTTGTCTTTAGACTGTGGGAAGAAACTGGAGCTCCTGGGGAATACCCACACAAACACGGGGTGAACATACAAATTGAACTTGGGATCCCAGATCTGAGAGGTAGCAATGCTAATAAGCATTGTTCCTTTGGCCACCTTATCCTTCACCGAAAATCCTTTTAAAAAAGAATGGAGGTTGTTAAACAAATGTTCTGTTTAACATAAGTTTGGGAGCAGGTCAAGAGGTAATCTCACACTTTCACTTTCTTGCATTGAAATACAAACCAGCTTTACACCGCTTTACATGCAACTTTTCTGCATTCCTCCTCCTCAAGTTTCCCTTGAAGCTGCCTCCCTGGTTCATTCCTCATAAGTGAGGAGGGGATTTGTGAGCCATTATCTTGGCTGTCTTTTTGTCAGCCACGCAAGTTACCAAAGTATTAAGTACACTTTCCTTTTATACTTATTATCTCACCTCTTCTTGTCACAATTAGAATTTGACTGAACTACTAAACTCTCTAATTTTGACCAGAATATAAAACTTCTGAGCAGCTTAGCTGTGGTAAGAACGTATGCTTGCTCAGAGCAGAGGTTTTATTCTGGAATCCAGCTGTCTTGGGTTCAAGCCCTGGGACAGGCTGGTCAATTACCAGCTGTGTTTGGCATTTCTTGGCTGGGAGTCTTGGCCAGGGCTGTTTCTAAACTTCCTGCAAAATGGTGACATTAATAAAGGAGTTGAGTGCAACGTTCTGTAGGTTGCTGCAGATCTTGTAGTGTATGAAAAGATAAATGTCTTTGTGGGTTGGAGGATTCTATCTGCAGTTACTCAACAAGGTTAGTATAAAGGCTAGGACAGTCAATCCCTTAATTCATGTTCCTTTCCCATAATTCAATTTTATAGGTGCCAATATTGGAGTGCATTGAGTGCCAAGGATAATATACCTGAATGTCAGCTAGCATGCAGGCAGTTAGCAATGAAACATTGTCTTTTTTTAACATCACATTTACTTTACAGCTACCTGTCCTGGCAGCAGTAAAGTTTTCTTATGGCTGACTCAGTTATTTACTCAATTGCAATATGAAACTTGACAATGCACTTTTCTCCAGGTCCATTATTATTATTTACATCAGCAATAATTACTAAAAATGAAGAGCCCTTCCCCTACAGTTTCTCCCCATGTAGGTGGAAGGGTCAGTCATTGTCATGAGCGACAGCAGAGAATCAACTGCCAGTTCCACATCGGGTGGGTACAGTATATTGAAAATGAAACAAGAGGCGATCCACAAAATCCAATTCAATTGTAAAATTGTCATTAATTGCTATAATATTTCTAATGAGAACTCAGAAGCCATATTTTAACATTTTAAACACTCTCAGAGTTTCTCCTCAGCATAAAACAACATTGCAAGTGTAACATTTCCCTTGTTTTCTGGGGACCCTCCGAGCAGTCTTTCAGGGTCCTCAAGGGGTCCCTGTATCCGTGGATGAGAAACATCTCTGTCCTCAGAGACCATAGTCTTGTATCTCTTTAAATGGACAGGAAACCTGCTACACACAAGCTGTAGCATTTCTATTGCAGTATGTACAATACAGTATATCCAGTATAAGCAGTAACCAAATTAAATAAATTTACCCAGCTAACACAAAACATTTCAACAACTTTTTCAGCTGTTGTTGAAAAGGGGCAGCTCACACTGTACTGATGTAAAATTCAACAAAAATGAACAAAGCTGTTTAAAAGCATTTCAATGTGTAGTATTTCTGTATACTGTGTGACTAGATAGGGCCAGGCGTACCACTTAAGGAGGCATCGGAGACAGAGAAAGTATGACTTTTGCTGCCAACTAGTTCCCTGTTATCGTGTAGTTCTCCTCAGAACTCAGACTCTCTTTGATCTGCTTTCACAGCACGTGAGACTATTAACTCCATGGCAGCCTTTTGGAATAGCAGAAACAATATTTAGACAGTCATATACAGTATATCCAACACATTAACAAAAACATGCCAGTTAGTCCTGTTTCAAATATCTGTGACATTCAACATTTTTGTTTTGAGGCTGCACAGTTGCTGCAGTGTTTAGTTTTAATGTGTTGTAGCGCTGGGGCTCGGGGTTCAATTCCTGGGGTACTTTCAGCATGGAGTTTTTATGTTCTCCATGCATTCACTTGGGTTTCCACCGGATACTCTGGTTTCCTTCCACAGTCATAAGACATACTGGTGGTTTAACTGGTTTCTGGAAAAAAAATCCCAGTTAAGAGTGTGCATTTGTGTCTGTGTGTCTGGCTTGCAACTGACTATCATCCCATCCAAATTGTATCACACCTTGCTCCTGTTTTATACTAGGATAGGCCCTGGCTCACCCACGACCCTGGGTTGGATGAAGCAGTTAGAAAATGGATGGATGCTTTTCTTTTCTTTCAAAATAATGTTTTCAATCTTGTCATGGGCCACACATAAAATCAAATATTTTAATATCTTATACGCTTTGCATTGCACAAAAAACATTATCGTAAGCTACGGTATGCCACACAATAAATAAGACTACTTTATCTACTTGTACATTTTAGATGTGTACAAAATACTGCAATAAAATTATTTTAATCTAAAGTCTTGTGTTAAGTGGATCATTTAAACCAATTAAATGGCCACCAGAATATCCAGTCTATGTTTCATCTTTCTGAACGGCTGTTTTGGAATCATGCTAAACAAAAATAGGCAAGAGAAAGACCTTGATTTAGTAAGCAGGTTCCCTTTCCACTAAAGCACAGCAGCATGCCAGCAGCCTACAAAAATGCAGCTCTCACCCAATCTTCCTCATTAGTTTGGCAGATAAAAATCATGTGATATGCAAACAAATAAAATAATTAAAAGATATAGAATTGCCTTGTTAGTCTTTCACCTGTTTTTTTTTTAAAATGTGTCACATTCCCGGGGTCTGATGGTTTCCACTCTTGCAGAGCTAATTATAATAAGAGCCATCCATTAGTCACTTAGTAAAAATGAGATGTTCATTTACAGAAGCCAGCTACAATCCCTG
Source organism: Lepisosteus platostomus (assembly GCF_059453375.1). Classification (NCBI taxonomy): domain Eukaryota; kingdom Metazoa; phylum Chordata; class Actinopteri; order Semionotiformes; family Lepisosteidae; genus Lepisosteus; species Lepisosteus platostomus. The sequence continues at coordinate 19,419,856 of NC_142623.1, forward strand.
AAGGGTTATTACTCTTTAGGGCTAAGGTAAACCTGCCCAGTTCTGTAGCTAACAATAATATACTGCACTACGCTGTGCTATTTTAACACATACTATGTTTCAGAACCCTGTGCAACATCAATTAATTTCCCCACCACTCTGTTTGCCTGTCTGTTTCAAACAAAATATTTTCTGGGAGCCTTTTGGTAAGTTTATTTTTCTTAGCATGGTAAACAATAAATAATCTGAGTTGAAACTACTGAGCGTTGAAAAATCGTATTTGTTTTATGATCCTCAGCAAGCGTGAAATGAAATAAAAGGAGAGCCGCGAAGGTAAACTTCTTTGACAACACCTATACGGAGAGAACAATGCCTCACATTAGTGTGTTTTCTGTCCACCTTTAATTTACTTCTGCTTGTTTTTGCGAGTGGCGAATCTTTACTAATGTAACATCCATCACTGTAATATGCTGTGTTCTTAAACCACTGGGACATTGAATGATTCATCAAATGCTAATCAACAGATGACTCATCTCTAATGTGGATTGTCAAAAAGCACAGAGTTTCCGGAAGAAGTACTTTGTGAGGCGCTAAGCCCCAGCAGTGATGATGTGCATCAAGGCTGTTGTTTTCTGAGGAGTGTGGGGGGGAATAGAGAATGGGTGCAGCAGTATGGAGTGCTGGTTGGGGTTCTGGACCCTGGACTGAGTTGTCTTCAGCTCAGATCCCAGTATGGGACACTGTTGGTGCAAGGCACCTCGCTCAGATTGCTCCGGTAAAGGCCCTGCTGTGTAAAGGGGTCTCCATGTCATTGTTATAAATGGTCTAAGTTGACCTATCTAGTCGCATAAAGCACTAAATAAATATAAATATATGTTTATTGATCTGACTGAATGCCTTGCAGAGAGGGCTGTAACTCTCTTGATGAAAAAAAAACTAAGTAATTTGCATTTTTCTGTTAAACCAGGAGATTTTATGCTCTGTGCATTTTTTCCAGGGAAATATAATTTACACAATGCAAGATAGATTTGTCAAGTGCTTATAGGGCAACTATCCCTATGCAGTGCGTAGGTTTAAAGTCTAGGTATAAGTTACAATGGTTGAGTAAGCTTTTATATGTCTATATGTATTTGTATATACCGTATACAGTATATACAGCATATATCTCAGCCATATGTTAATTATTATGTGATTACTAAATAGTATTATGGTCATTTTGTTTTACTGGGTAAATAGTGATATTTCTAGGGTCATTTAACTGCAATTATAGTAGAATAAAAGAAATAAAAAAAATCATATTGTAGTTACAGTACTCTGATGCTTGTATAATAGCCATCCTTCCATTTTCTAACTGCTTTAATTAATACACCATCGCAGGGGAGCCAGAACTTATCTTGGCAAGCAATGGTCTCAAGGTAGGGTACACCCTGGACAGGACACCAGTCCATCACAGGATACACACAGACACACACATTTACATCAAGGACAGTTTTCCCAGAAACCAATTATGTCGCCAGAATGTCTTTGGACTGTGGGAGGAAACTGGAGCCCCCGGAGGAAACCCGCGTGAACATGGGGAGAACAAACAAACTTCATGCAGATAGCACCCCAGGATTTGAACTGAACCCAGGGTCCCAGCACAGTGAGGCAGCAATCCTAACCACTGAGCCACTGTGGAGCCTACTTATTTAATATTATGGTAATAATTTGGTTTTACTGGTTAAACACGGATCTTTTTCATAGCATTTTGTTGTAAAACACAAGTAATAACACAGCTGAGTAACAGGTAGTAGTAGTAAAGTAAGTAGTAAAAACAATTTCCTTAAATATTTTGACTTTAATTTAAACCAAACCCCAAAGGGAAACAAGAACAAAACGCATTAATACTGTATATTATTCAGTTTGTCCCAGTTTATTTGTTGTAAGAAACACCCCCTGCAATATCTGAAATTGTGCAACGGAATGGAACTACAGTACCTGCTTTGAATTCTGGGTTCCTACAAAGACTAACTGTATCTCTGGATGCATTTTGTTTTCAGTATTTTAACCACGGTCCTACAGCAATGAGTCCATTAGCAGCTTTTAATCCTACAGTCAGCTGAACAAGGTGTCAGATGTGGGGAAAAAGAAAGATCTTAATTTCTTCATGGAGCTTCAGATTTCATAAGGAAAGCATTCTAGTCCAGGTCCATCAGCAGCAGTAGTACTGATACAGTGACTGGATTCATCACCAGTTGAACAGTATGTTACAGTTGTTGACATGGTATGTGTTACAGCCATGATCTGTCCTCATCAGAAGTCCTGTGCACAATTCACAATATGAAGCCGATTAACCTGGCAGTATGTCTTTAGAACCCACACAAACTCAGGGAAAACATACAAACTCCACACAGATAGCACCTCAGGTCTAGAATTCAACCCAGGGCCCCAGTGCTGCGAGGCAGCAATACTAACTAGTGCACTATCATGCCACCTGAATCGCACATCTGAGACCGTCTGTACTGTATGATAGATGCTTTGTCAGCAGCACACAGGAGTTACACACGATTTCATGATGCTAAATGCATGTTCAAAATATTGAACGCAAAAAGAGAGATAATATATTATCCTACATTTGCAGAGTCAAGATGATTTACAAATCAATTGGTTTACTTATCAGTCAATTGAAAACAAATCTGTGTAATAAAAGGCATCTCAGATGGGTTATGTAAGTTAGCAGACTGCTGGGAACTAGGAAGGCCTTGTGAGACTTCCCATATTTCATAAACACTGCGCAATGGTTTTACCATCAGGGCTCATGAATCAAAATTGTCATGTCATGTCATTTTACCATACGTGTGTTGGGAAGCTGGAGCCTACCCAACAAGCAACGAGCGCAAGGCAGGGTACACCCTGGATGGGGCGCCAGTCCACCGTAGGGCAGGATCAAGGTTGTCTTGGTTTTGAATGTTGATCCCAAAGATCCGTAGAGCAAAATCTTGAGACGGCGCTTTGTTTTACAGATCCCCTCACCACCACTCAGATCACCACTACTACTGCCTCTGTGAGGCCCTGGTCAGCCACCGTCGCCAGTACAGCCAGTTCCTCCACCGCCCGCCCCCTGCCACCCACCTCCCACCCCATTGGGGCCATCAACAAGGTGCCCGACCTGCGGCCCATCACCGCCACCATCCCCGTCACCCGTCGGCCCCCGCCACCCTACCACGGCCCTGAGCAGCAGATGTGCGAGGCTCGTGTCGCGCGGGGGGTGCAGTGGCCCTCCACACAGAGGGGGGAGACAGTGGACAGACCCTGCCCGAAAGGGTCCCTCGGTGAGTGACTCAACCTTCCCGTTGTTCATGACTAGTTTCAAGTGTTTCCCCTGCCTGCTTGCTGAGAGGCTGTACCTCTTTACACAAAGAGTTGCGGGTGTCTGGAGCAAACACAACTGAATGTCCAGGGGATTGTTCAAGAAAACGTTTTGATGGGATCTGGTCTAAGACCACAAAGATGAATGAGCTGAATGTGCTGAATTGTTGGAATTGCTTTCACCCCAAAATCTTTTGAGGGTAGGGTCAGGTCTCGGAGTCAGAATCAGGATCGGGTCTGTGCTTCAGCCATATCTTTTTTATAGGTTGTAAAAAAAATCTGGAATCTTGGTATTATGTGTGTGTGTTTTACACAGCTACAGGACTCAATTGTATTGTTGGCCTTAGGCCCCATACTTTAAGGAGCCCCAGATGTCTAAGCCAGGGGTACCCAGTCCTGCTCCTGGATACCCCACATCCATTAGGTTTTAGTTATACCCATCTTAGTAATATGTAGTTGAACCTCAATGATTCCAGTAACAGGATACATAAGAATTCCTGAGTTTTCCACTCTTAAACATTTTGAAAGTTGCCTTTTAACAGTTTCATTTCTTAAGTTACTTGAACTTTCCAATTCAAGTCAGAAAACAAATACGAGTTCAAGTAAGGGGTCAGATAAGTTCAGATGGAAGAAAATAACAGTAGGCGTGGGAGTCCGCAGGAGCAGAACTGGGAATTATAATATCTGTGCAATGATATTGTACTGTTTTCATGTTCTATTGTTGTTGGAAATATTGTTTATGAACTCCTGATGTGCAAGACAAATCCCCTTAGGGGAAGTAAAGGTCAGTTTGATTTGATTTGATTCCACCATCTTTAATTGATGCAACAAGTCTACTCGAAGGTTGGAAATTTGTGATTTACTTAAGAACTGCAGTAGTTAAAAAGCAACTTTTTGGTGTTTATGAACTAAAAACAATTAAAGACATTACATTAAGCCTATTATAAGGTTGATAAAGATTTTTTTTATTTTACTGAATACTCAGATAAAAAGGTGGACCACAATTCAGCAGGTGTGGGAGGCCTTAAGACCAAAATTGAGAAAAACTCAACAATTTGACAAGCAACAATTTGACATTATGTCAAATCCCTGGGCAGAGGGGATGTAACGCCACCTACTGGATAGATCCAAGAAGGCAAATGGAAGCAGGAGGTGAACTTGGACTGCTAGAGGTGGCTTGAAACATTCTACTGTGCTGTATCTGTGCTAATCATTGGGTGTGTGTGTTTCTTAATTAACAAATGATGCTGCACACAGTTTCACAAGTTTCTTCCCAGAACCAATATTTTCCCTTGTAATGTCAGATTTCCTCTAAAATGGCCAGTTTTAGAGAAGTGACCTTCATCAAAGCCACACAACAATAATCTGTTGGTGAGATCAGTAGTAAGGTATGAACACATATATGCATACTGTGACTTTGAGTTTTTTCTTGTATCTCCATTCCAAGCATCACCCAGGGACTTTACTTGCACATCCTGCATTTTAGCCAGCCAGTACTTTATCATGTTCTTCAACAACCTCCTCTATATTTCAGGCTTATTCGCCTGTTGTTGGAATAATTTGTTGTGTACCACCATTCTATGAGTACATTTCAGTCAAAATTTTCAAATGTTTTTCTTTTACTTATTTCTCAAAGCACTAATTAACACTGAAGGGAATCAAATGAAAGGAAATATTTTGTCTTTCAAAGGCTTGGCCAGTTGAGCTGATTTCTTCAAAAAATATTTTGCCTTTAAGTATTTTTCTGTGAAAAGAGCATAAATAAAGTCAGCTGAGGCACACTTAGATGAGGTCTTTGTGGAATTTGAGACTGGATTTTTTCTGTGTCCTTAGTTCTATTCTGTGTGTAGTGTGCTGTCCCCTTGTCTCAGTTCAATACTATTTAACTGGTCCTGAGAAAATCACTCAAACGTTTTTAAAGATTTCTCAAAGCACATTTCCAGGAAGTATAGTGGGGAAGCCAAATAGTGTCACACAATTTTCTGCAGCACTTTGGCAAAATATTAAGGACTAAAGTCTATGGAAGACTGATGCTTCTTAACTTAACTTCATACGCTGTAGTGTAACTATAAAAAAGTATTTCCAAAAGCAGATGTTACTAGAAAATAGTTCACCTGAAGGACAAACAGCAATCTTTTTCAAGAGCAACGAAGAACTGTAAGCAAAGAAGCTATAGTATATAATTGGTCATGAAAAAAGAAGTGAAATAAAACCATTAAGCAAATGAATTCAAATACTCTTTTCAATAACACACTGAGGCGCCTCAGAGAGTGATGTGCTTGTTAGATGCTTTATTTAAATCACATTAAAGAAGTTGTTTCTTTCAGCTGAGAACTGTACACTGTATATGTTTAATTAAATGCAATAGTGCTGTTGAAAAGAACCAGATTTTCATATGAGGTCGCCTTGATTGATGTCTTTTGTTGGTCTAAGCCTGCACTACTCACAGAACCTTCAGCCCTTGTTGGGAAATCATGCCGATACTGTATGTCTACCATACTTTTTGGGTTTTTGTGAAATCATTTTTATGTACAGGTACATTAAGCAAATGGAGTGGTCTTTTTAATGGTGCTCGAAAAACTTAGCCAGTGAACACGGCCCTCCGAGAACTCTGTCAGCACGGATCCTGGCCTCTGATTATAAATCTGTTTCCAAAAGGGGCTGATTATGAGTTTTGTAAGGTTGTTTCACCTAATGGAGACTTATGGGATTGCTGCTGGTTGGCATGGTTTTTGCACTGCATTTCAAGTGCATTTAAATCAATGTACATGCATCTTCTTAATTTGAAACTTCCAGTTACTGTCTCATTAGGATTGTCAACTGATTCTTGTAACATAGAGAGAGGAACATCTCCCTTACCTCCTTCTCAGTCATATTTAACATTTTTGAGATATATAGTGGAATTATTGTACCTTTACTATGGTTTCCTATAGTTGTAAGGTGTGAGTGTGATGGTTGCATATTCTGAAAGTGTGTAGTCTGTATGCTAAAGAGTTTAAAGACTTCATGCCAGTTCACTTATCAATCAGTGTCTATATGCTGGAATCATAGGCAACCAAGCTATGGTGGTGACTGGTGTAAGAAAACTGGCTCAGGGACCCTAAATATGTAATCATAGTGGCTCTCTGAAGGCACCAGTTCTGTAGGGTTTGGGCATTTACTGAGACAATTATTAATTGTAGCAGTAAATCACAAAGTTGATTATTTTGATGGCTTTAGAATCCAACCATGCGACATAACTCAAACAACGCGCACACACAGGTACTAATACACGAGGATACATTTATTAATACATAGAATATGCATATAAAACTAACAGATCTTATCGAGAGGGTTATCAGAATACAAAAGGTATATTCGGTCAGTTACAAAGTGTTACACATATCAAGAGGACATACGTTCAGTATATCATTCATTAAGACCGTTTCATAAATGAACTTGGTTATAACTTCTACATTAGATACTCGAAACAAGTACATAACTCTTAGGAATTAAATTGATATCAACTGGTTGGGATAACAATTGAATTCTTGAGCTGTAATGCATTGAAGTTGAATACTCATCCAATCTCTGGGGATTCAGATCTCCTGCGGGCACAAAGAAACAGTTGCAGGCTTGTTGCTGTCCAATCCGCGCTCTCTGGCTCGGTGCCAGGCTGTGCTGTGCGGCTTGCGACGGTGCGCTGCTGATGCTCACTGGCCTGCTAGTTAGTGTTGGCTTTAACTAGCAAAGTTTGCGCACAGGAGAAAAGATGACTGTGGGTCCCAGCAAGTCGGGAAGAGGACCGGTTCGTTCCTGATGAAGAGCTAGTTCTGAATAGTGATTCAGCTGTCCACAGTTCCGACCTGTTCACGAGGCTTGCTGCTGGTGCTAACCTCGAGTGGATCCTCTGGTTACTCTCTGGCAACCTCCGCTCTAGACTCTTAGAACAAAGGAAAGTTCTGGCACTCGGACACACTGGCCGTTCCGTGGTTGTCCGGGCTGAGTCTCAGGATGGTCAGGAGGCGCGCTGCGAGAATGTCCTGCCCTTGGGAGCCTTCTGCTCCTGGGCCGTCCTGACCTGGAATTCTCCTTTGAATTCCCTTTAGAAAAGTCCACAGAATTCTCTCCAGAATCTTACTGAATCTTACTGAATCTTCCCTTCTGAATCTCCCAGGCTCTCTGTGTTGCCTGTTTTTACCTGGAGGAACTTCAGCTCGTTCATTGGCTGAAAGTTCCATGGGCATCAGAGTCCCACGTGGGTTACTCTGCCCTACCAGTCCCGGATTGGTTGATCAAGGTGAGATATGAGTCACTTACTCCTGACACTTAGGAATGCAGTCCAGATGTCCATCTGGCACTCCCTAGACAGATAGGCGCCAATGGATGACCATTGATCATGATAGCCAGGCTTAGCTAAGTGCATCCCCCTTTGGGAGCTGTCCTTATCAAAGGAACCATCTTAAATCAGCCTGCATGAATAGTTTCTCTGTGGCTGCACCACAGAGATGAACAGAGAAATGGGGCCTAATTTGGGAAAGCTCAGAAACACTTAATTCTTTCTTATTAATAAGCCTCGCCGCTAAACTGGCCTACCTGAAATTCCTGAGACGTTTCAAGTCTTTCTCATTCGCAACATTAATTCTCTCTGATAATTCTGAAAATGGTTCTGAAAATGGTCAAGAATAAAACACCCCATGTCAGAAAGCACAAAATAGCCACCTTCACTGAATGTTACACCCTGATAAATCAAATATTTCCAATGCCCTATCAAATCTGTAAGTTTTTCTGATTCTTATCATTGGCAAGAAATGCAGATACATTTCCTAAAGGAAACTGCTGTACATGGATGTATTGAAAAACTGAAATATGAACAGAACACAGGACACTCTCTTTCATATGGAAATTACTGAATCTGAAGACTTGATTGTAATAAACACCAGGTGAACTGAATCAGTACCTTTATACAGTACATTGATAATTACCTTCATATAGTCTTTTGCTTGACTGAATGTAAGAAAATCAATAGGTCTAAATTGCTTATTTTTTCTTGACAATAAAACTGCAGAGCAATACCTTCCATAAGCATTATGATGTATTATATTTTTGTATTGTAATCTTTTTAAGTCTGCCGGGATCAAGGCATCAGCCAAATGAACAAAAAATAAAAAATAGTAAGCAAAACAAAATGATCTTATCCTCTGGGGCTCTTTATAAAACACGATTTGCTTACTGTCGGAAAAAAACATCAACGCTTGATTTAAGAATCTGAAATATAAATAAATTATAGCATTTCTTTATTTTCCATAATAAAGGGAAAACAATGATAGCATTTTATCCATGCAATACTTTTGTTTACATCTACTCATTTTGTGAGTAAAAATACTAGAAAATGCTCAGGAAAGAGTAAATGTTCTAATGTCAAATAAACATGATTTACAACAATGTGCTTTGGTCCTCTGAGCATGTGTATGCACTGGCTTCTCTGAAATCCCCTGATACAAAACGTTCTCCTTCCTTTCAGTTTTAAAGTGCCATCACACTCAAATCAAAAAAGGAAACTAATTTGAGATACTTGCCTATCCAGTATTCTGTTTCGCATCCTAATCCAGAAACAGAAGTCCAATTTTTTGCTCATACCTATTTGTAGAAATGTGCCAGTCAAAGTTTTGATTATTTTCAATCACAGCATGACCCTAATGTGACCAGAATACTAATATGAAAGGAATATTATATACAGACAGGTTTAGAAGAACGAGATCTATTTGCTCTTGAACAAGGGAGACAGTGGGGGGATTTTAGTATTCAATACTTATTTGCCAAAGAAGGACAGGAGAAAATAAAGAGCTAGTAAATTTAGAGATGAAACAAGGAGCTGAGTGTCTAGTGCAAACTTCATAAATGTGTTCAAACCCCTTTCACTGGTCTCCTTCAAGAAAACGTCTGACAGGACCCTGGGGTCATTGAACCGCAATGACCTGTTGATTAAGTAAGATGGGCTGAATTGTTTGTAGCCACTCTTGAGCTCATGTTCATACAGTATGTTCATGAAAGTAGCTGAATATGTGAATACAAAGTGCTTCAGTTAAAATTGAACTGGCAGTAGGTTTTGAGATGCAAATGTACAGTATGGCTCCTGTGAGACCTGTCAGTTCACACTGGGTCTAGTCATGTTAAGAAAAATCTATCCTGATCTGACCTGAAACTGACATCATTTCAGGTCAGGTTGTTATTTGTAAATTTGTGAGTAGAAAAAGAGAGAGTAAAAGCAGTGAAAATCTGTGACCTTTCTGCATCACCGGAGTGATGGAGTCCTGCACCTGCACCTGAATTGGATAAAGCTATCATGCAAGAGTAGCCTTGCAGACACCATTGCAAATGCAGCATAGGTAGAATGTTGCAGTTCCACCTGGTGTGCTGTGAAGTTCTGCATTTGTCCCATTGAAACTGGTTCTGTCCAACAGATGAATCACTCTGCTTTTCCTAAATGTCTTTCCAGCTCTGTTGCACTTTCTGAGCACAGCTGAGTCTGATTTTCTGGCACAGAGACAAAAGCTAAATGAAAATGAATTTGCTTTAAGGAAGCTAATTAGTTTGCGTGTGATGTACATCAACATCTTCGCCGAGTGAAAGTGAATCAAGTTCATCCAGGGCTGCAAACATGAGATGCTTGAGCATCCGTAGTTCTGTGCACATTTACATTTCAATTTGTGATTGCTTGTATTGAAGCCAAAGCACAATTTGCAAGCTTGTTTTGTTACTTAAATGACACATACTGTATTAGCCAGCTCCAAGAGGTTAGTGCCTTGTAAAATAGCTCAAGAATTCAACCAAAGACAGCTGATCATATACAGTATATTTAGCATTAAAGAGGTACTCAGTTACATCTGACATGTCATGTCTTGCTTTCTTCGTCAAATTGTATGGTGCTTGTTTTGTTTTTTTGTGATTTATCTTTTGATATTTCAAATAAATCTCCCATCTTCAGTAAAGAGCTTTATCCAAGCTGTAGGCTCTTGTTTGGATTGCTGTGATTCACCATGAAAAGTTATCAGTAGCAATGAGTGCAACCAGCTTCAGTGAATGAATATTATTTATACATTCGTGATCTTGGATTGGCAAGCTTGATAAAAATTTGAGTGTCTCTAGATGCAGTGAATCCAATATGCAATTCCAAACACCATTCCCCTCATCACAGCCCCAGATGAAGAAGATTCTGCTGGAAGCATGTTGGATGGGATTGGGATACAAATATTTCTTGTTGGACGCATACTGATCAGTTTCTCAGTGCAGGGTTCTAATATTTTAAGTAATGAGTGTATGAAAGTTGCATCAGGGAAGTTTGTCTCATGCTCCATGATTTTGCCATGTGCTTGTCTGCAGGTGACTAGGGGTCAAATGAATGGCTTGTCCAGAGTGAGCAGTTAGTGGCATAGCCCGGATCTGAACCAGGGATCTGTAGACTGTAGCATCCAGCCTGTGCCATAGCAGGCTCAAGACAGTAAAGACCCTTAAGGGAGGTGTGAGATCCTGCTTTTCTCTCTAATCCCCTGAAGCCTGACAGAGAGAGAAAGCGGGAATCTTTGAGAGCTGAATTTCCAGAAGGCAGTCGCCTACAGTCCAAGCCTATTTGAAGAGCTATTTCAGTCTCTCTCACTTGCTTTTTCTGTCATCACAGGCTGTTCTCCCCCTCCCTCCTTTTCTTTATCATCCAGGCACTTTTATTTTTTTTTCTCCACATCTGTGAGAGTCCCTGCAGGACATGAGCGCAAATGTAAGCATGGCTGGATTGCAGAAAGATCCTACGCATTCTAAACATAGTTCAGCCTCCGAGACAACGCAGAGGAGAGAGCAGTGGGACTCAAATCTCTGGTTTTTAAAAGGCACTCAAACAGCTCCAAAGCCCTGTTTGGACTGCAGCCTAATTTTGGGGATGAATCCAGTAGCTGAACTGTATCGTGCAACCCCCCTGTCACCACCCAGAGAAACAGATAAGACTATGATTGCTTAGCTGGGAGGCATGTTGTATAAAATATACTGACAAGCCAGAATTATTTTATCTTTGAGCATTTTCTGTGCAATGTGAGCGGGTGTTCCCTGAACACAGCCCCAGACAGCTCTCAGCAAAGGAAATGTCTGTCTCCCACTTGCTTTAAGCTTCCTATAGACTGGAATGAGTTAGCTTTTCTAGAACTTTAATTAAAATCGTATGCGCCTTTCTCAGAGAAAAAGAGAGAAAGACGCTCCTGCATTTTCTCAGTTCCTTCTCTATTGCCAACATTCTGTAGTACATACTGTAATGAACCTCCTCCCCCCCCCCCCTTGTTCTTTCAAAGAAATATCAAAATGAGCCGCTCATGTGAAGACAGAGCTGTGTAAGTGCAGATGAGGTAACCTGATGCATTTATCTGCTCACAGATGGAATCAGTCATGCATTGTGCTCTTTTTCCAAAGTGGACAGGGTTTAAAGTACAAAACGTTGTATCTCCATTTCCTTAATCAAATGTGGGATTATACAAACAATTCAGTCTATTTTTTAAAAAAAGGATCAGCGATCCTTGAGTAGCTGAGTAGCGTTTGTCAAGTAAAAGGCTCCTGGCTGGGTTGAAGAGGTTTAGAGCCTTGAAATACAGATTTAGTATGTGGTAGCTGAGGACAGTGATGGTAGGAGACATCGGCAAAGTGAGGATCTCCCAGACACAGGGGCAAGACACTATTGGGACTGAATTCATGGGATGTCCATACAAAGGTAGTAATATACATGTACAATATGTGTGTGTAAGACACTCACGCTTATCAAGGTCAGCTGAGAATCATAATATGTGAGCAACTGATCAGGCCTCACAGATCATGTCTGGGATGAAATATATGTGCCAGACCAGATGAGGCCATTCAGCAAGATTAAAGCTGCCTAAATGAATCCAATGAGGTTAAAGATGCAATACTATTACTACAAATTCTATTAATGTCTGATGCAACAATCAGGCTTGCCCTTATGTGTTTGTATATGAGACATTAAGTAGAAGAATCTGAAAAACCCACCTGTTTTACCTTAGCAATCTATGATACATTTAGAGCCAGTTAGCACTTCAAATACACTGTTTTAAAATTCAAGAAACTCCTGCATTAGAGAAAATTGAAGGAGGAGTGTGCATTTTTTTAATAGAATTATTGAAAGATAATGACAATTCATTACATTTATATCCCATTTTAATCCCCAAAGATCCCCCACCTGTGAAATACGACAGCTAATCTGTGCCAACAGAATCTTAACCAATCAGATTAGACAAGTGAGAAAAACAAGGCTGTGCAAGCTCAGAGTGGAATTTGGCCAGCACAACATGGTTAACACCCCTACTCCTCAAAGTAATGCCACAGTGCCGTAGGATTCTTAATGACCAAATAACCAGAACCTCAGTTTAATATCTCATCTGCAGGTCATCATGTGTTATAGCACCGTGTCTCCAGTCGCCATACTGGAACATTGGCTTGGAAATTCTAGTCCAGAGGTAGACCACCAGCAACTGGTCACCAAGGCCGCTAACATTAACTGCCGTGACCTCCTGGGTCAACATAGCCCTGCCATCAGTCCATTTCCATATGTGATTTCGAGCTTGATACTTTTTTATCAAATATACTGATTACAAACCACAAACCCCACCAGTAGCTGCTGTAGCAATATGAGCACAGGAGTAACCTGTTGAAAGAAATTGTATGTGAGAATTTTGTTCTGGCCTTTTGAAGACAAAGGCTGTCCTGTGCAATTTCACAGCTAGGAAACCAACAAACAGGTCACGGCAGCAATCTAAACCAGAGGCAATAACAGCATGAACCCACACCTCTGGATCCCCTCTCATTGCGCTGCTGACATCTGACTGGGTTTGACATTTGAAAACACAAAACTGGATGAAAACAGCTTGATCTCCCACCTGAGCAAACAGACCACAAGCAGAGTAAAAGATTTTCCATTTACCTCCCAGAAAATATTGATGGGAGGGGAAGAGGGATTGCAGAATTACATCTTATAAACTACAAATGAGCCTCCTTAGACATTTAATTTGAAATGTGGAATAAGGGGTTCTGGCTGTTGAGAGGCAGGCCTTTGATTGCAGCAGCAAGCTGTGTCTCCGCTCCTCTTGTTTAAAGCAAGCCCTGTTTTGCCTGGATTCAAATTCCCGGCGAGAAAAGGATTTTCGTTTTGCACTCTCATTTCTTATTTAAAAAACCATTTGTTCTCCCACAAAGCAGCAGGTCTGAACACAAAAAGGACAGGGGTAGGGGGGTGATTTTGCTAAAGTGGTCAGGCAAGCTGAAAAGCAATTATATCCCAACTGATGCAGGATTACTTCAGAACTGTATCTCATTTCCCTGGTAACTGCCAGTGCCAAGCTTGCTGGATAGTGTTATTCTATGATATTTGGGCTATGATAATCTAGGTCTGTGGTAATGTCTATTTTTTCCCAATAATCACTGTACATTATCTACTTCAAGTTAACTGTTTTCAGTAGATAGGTAATGCTATTATAAATTGAGGCAGTATTAGTGTCTTTCCAGGGTACAACCAAAAAGACTTGTGGCGCAAGCCAGATTTTGACTAAATTTTGCAACCCACCTTACTAGGAGAGAGCTTTGTGTCAGGAATGGCAGTGGAGACCAGTAAGTGTCACAGCCTTCAGACAAGGGTGATGGAATGTGGTGCACCTCTTCAAGCCCCTTTGAACCAGAGAATCGTATAACTGTATACAGTTCGGAAAATACAAATTAAGGGTATCACAGAGTGCTGACATCCTTTAATGGATTTTGTGACCAAGCAATTGACTCAAGGGTCCACTGGGGTTCCTTCCTGAGTTCCCCTCTGAGTTTCAGCTCTCTGATATCTTGGTGAGCTAATTATTTGCTTAGTTGAACAAACATAGCTGTTTGTAGCCTCCTGTTTTCAAGTTTATGGTTCAAAAAGCACAAGACCCCAGATGGCTTACAATCTTGAAAAATTCAAATATCCATACATCTATTTTTTTATAACCCCTTTAGCCAATATAGGGTTGAGATGGAGCCACAGCCTATCCTAGCTAACAATGATCCCAAAGCAGGGTACACCCTGGACAGGATGCCAGTCCATCACAGTGCAGACACACAGACACAAACACAGATAAGCACACATGCTCACACCAGGACTAGTTTTCCCAGAAGCCAATTTAGTATGTTTGGACTGTGGAAAAAAATCTGAGCACCCAAGGTAACCCATTTAATGCGGGGAGATCACACTCCACACAGATAGCTTTCCAGGAATTGAACAAGGGCCCCTTTTTGTGAGGCAGCAAAGCTAACCACTGCACCACCATGTCCCGTACATTCAGATATATCTACATCTACATAAGTTTACATTATGGGGTGGAGTGGTGGCTCTGTGGCTAAGGATCTGCGCCTGTGGCTGGAAGGTTGCCGCTTCAAATCCTGCAGCTGGCAGAGGAATCCTACTTCGTTGGGCCCCTGAACAAGCCCTTAACCCCAACTGCTCCAGGGGCACTGTACAATGGCAGACCCTGCGCTCTGACCCCAGGCTCTCTCCCTGTCTGTGTGTCTCATGGAGAGCAAGCTAGGGTATGCGAAAAGACAAGTTCCTAATGCAAGAAATTGTAAAGGGTATATAAAGTGATGTTATTATATGGCAGTCATGATTCATTTTCCATTCAGATTTTGTATAGTGCCTTTCACAATAAGTTGTCACAGAATACCTAACAGTGATTAGCACAGACTGTACAGACGGAGTTATTCAGTACAATAATCAAAAGGAAATCAGTGGAAGTGGAAGCATGGTATTTTATAGAATTATATTACAGTGTATCCATCACCAGATGGTGAAACCATCAAGCACAAAGGAGAGAACAAAAAAAAAATCCATATGGAGAAACTTTTTTTTTGTACTAGACAAAAGACACAGCACTAAATGAATTCCTGTCTTTCAGATGAGGTTTAATAAACAAGATCTGTTCACACAATTGACATCGAAGATCCCATTATAATTCTTACAAAAGGCGTGGTCTTAACATTGGTCTGATGCCTGGACCAAAAAAAAAAACAGTGTTTCCTGCTGTTTCCTGCCCTTTCTTCTCCATTAGGGAGGGGGGTAGTTGAAGAATATAAGAAAAGTTGCAAATGAGAGCAGATCATTTGTTCATTTTGCTCATTAGATAGTTCCATGGATCGTGTTCGTCTGTTTCTTAAAAGATCTGTGGGAATCTCCTTCAGTGATATGTTCCAGATCCCCTCAACCCGTTGTTTAATAAAATGATTTTTTTTATATTTCTAAATTACATTCAACCATTCTTTGGAAAAACGTGTGGTCTTAAGTTCTTGATCTACTGTTATTCCTGAAGTAGTCGTCTGTGTTGAGTTTTAATTGTTCGTTCCAGTCTCTTCCATTCAGCACTAGAGGGATTAAGTTCCTTAACTTGTACAGTATGTGTAATTACATTCCTAGAAGACCAGAAATTAATTTAAAGGGATGTCTTACCTAGGCAGGCTAAATAAGAGTAACTACTGTACATCATCTGTCTGGTACTGCAGGTCTCCTGAAAAGTTCAGCGATTTTCTGAGGAGTTAAACTGTGAAACGTTAGAGGCACTTAGCACATTTTACTGGAGAAAGAGTCGAAGACTGCACAGACACCCCTTGCCAGTTCATTTCTGTTTAGCAACAGTGACAAGGAAGAAGGGAAACTGTTAGCAGTCCGTCTGAGGTGACATGAGATTGATTCACAGACTGAGAAAGCTCTGCTTCAGCTGGGACTCTGGGGAGCTGGGGAACACAACACAAAAGTGTCTATTTTGAGTACAGCAGTCTTAAAGTGTACTTGTGCTTTTCTTTCAAAATTGTTTTGCACAGCGTTGTGGGGAAATTGGGCCGGCGACGTTCTGCAGAAGTCTCAGCAGTGAGCAAGGCCTTTTTAAAGTAAAATATTGACATTAGATGCTTGTTTCCCATTGCTATTAATGTCTGGCCAATGGACATTCCTGTGCAAACAGGAGCCAAACACAGTATCTTCTTTTCAGCTTGCAATCTTGTAAATACCATCTGATCTCCAGACAATGCAAAAAATGAAATCTTTTAATTTGGACCCACCTTATATCTGATCGGAATTGCTTTGCTGTTAACAAAAAGTAATCAGTAATGAGAATACTGCTCTCTCATTTGTTATGGGGTTTCTGCTATCTGTCCTTCAATGGAAAAGAAAAGCTCAGCCAATCTTTACAAGTCATTTTAGCTATTATGCTGCAAAAGCTTGTAAATTAAGACCAGTTCGATGTGCTTAGGTAGCTCAGCTGTCCTGGATTACTAAAGAATGTTAGCCTTGATTAGACAAAGTCTTACTCTTAGCACTTCAATGATAATATGTAAACATTAAAAGGAAGGCTGTCATTATCATCTTAAATAGATGTCAGTTGATTATGTAGTGGAAAGGAGAAAAGCTGTAAGAGACACTGAAAAGCAGAAGCTCTAATTAGAATTCAGTCCTGGTATGTTTCTTCCCGTTAGTGGTTTAGCTGGAGTTAGCCGTACAAGTGGAAATGGAATCAGTTTCCACTGTAACAGGATGGGGAACAAGAAGGAAAAATTGATTTAAACTGCATTGGATTTAATAACAGCAATATGGAGTGTGTGGCTCAATACTCCCATCGGGGAGACGCCTCTGTGCCCTTAGGTGTACCAGTTATAGGCTTAGGAAATCTTTAATCTCCTCTGCAATCTCATTCTCAAACAATGTAAAATAAGTTACTTATCTCCTGAAACACTGTAGTGCTGATCTTTGTGGGTGATGTTTGTTTCTGTCAAATTGTTGTGTTAGATTCTGCTGCAAAAACTGTTTTCCCCTTCAGGGACTAATAAAGTTTGACCTGAACTGAGCTGAACAAAAGACAGGTCTGCCCTTCACCTCTGAGAGTGCATATAGTGTGGTTCTCTGTGCCGTTCGTTCACAGCCACCAGGAAGCGACAGTGCACGTCTGGAGCTTCTGCGTCTCTCAGTGGGTACCGCTAATCTGTGCCCAACACTCTTGCGCTCTCTCTCACCAGTTCCCTCACCCCTGTGAAGACAGTCAGTAATCAGTTACTGCCTGCTCACACTCTCACTGATCCCACATCCCCAGCTTGCTAATGATAGGAATGAGATCTGTAGGTTAACATGGGGTGTTACATTTAACTGTGTTCCACTCAGTCACTCTGTCATCTCCACTAACTCCACTATCACAAGGCACAAGGACATCTTACAGTTAGCCAGGCGGTACCATTTCAAGGAGATTACTGTTTTATTATTTAAGATTACTGTTGTACAGGTATGTTTCAGAACTGGTTGTCCATCTTGTTATGTCCTATTCCAGGTGTTGAGAGACACTGAATGTTTTAATTCTGCTTAGCTTCCCTGAAAAACTAAAAGATTAAACTAAACCTCTGTCGCAAGCAACTGCTGTATAAAGTACAGGCAAAAATATGTGGGAACATTATGCAAAATGCTATTTATTGGAATGACAGTAGGCCTCTGTGTTTTGCGACAATTTGATAACTTGTAGTCTGCACAGCTGGGTGTGTATTGATATACTGTATGTGGTTAATTACAGAATGTGCAGACAAGGATGTAAATCATTTGGGTGTGTGAGGGGTGCTAACAAGGCTGTGTGGTATCATAGGAATCTGCTGAAAGCTTGCGAACATACCTACCCTGTGATAAAAGTTGCGTTACTCAATCCTTTAGAGCTGGGTATGTAAAATCCGTAGTCAAGTTTAATAAATGTGAAGACACTATAAAAACATAGAAAAGTGCTGGTAAAGTAAGGTAAATCAGTATAAGAACAAAGAACAAAACCACGGAAGCATAATAAAAAACTCACCTATTTTCTTCTATTTATATCAATATAGAAGTAGGCCTCTATAGCATATTTCCTTTAGAGTCTATTCTTTCAACTCTGTGACTTGATAGTGTGTTCTATGGTCTTGCAACTCCTTGAGTAATGAAAAACCAACTTTTCTCTTACCAGAAATCACTGCAGTTCATTTCCAGAACAGACCATTCTGCTCCTGATAACTGATTTGATGTGAATTCTGTTGAACCACTTTAAAAACTGGAACTATCAACTCCCAATGATCCACTCTGATCTCACAACTAACAAAATTGTTTGTGTTCCCTGGAGGTTCCAGCTCCATCTGTGTGTTGGAGTTAAAAATGAAGGTTTACTTTGATTTTCTCAGTCTGCTTCAGAATTTTGAATTCCCTGGTAAACTTCATCAAGTGAATTGATTCCGGTTGATTTATCATGTCTGTGTTGCACATACCTTTAACCTGGGGTCATGGATTCTATCCATCCATTTTCTAACCAGTTTATCCAATTCAGGTTTGCAGGGGAGCCAGAGCCTATCCCAGCATGCAAGGGCCACAAGACGCAGGACAACCTTGATAGGACACCAGTCCATTGCAGGGCATATACAGACAAAAACACAGACACTCACACCAGGATCAGTTTTAACTGAAGACACTTAATTTACTTGTATGTCTTTGGACTGTAGGAGGAAACCAGAGCACCCAGAGGATACCCATACCAGCATAGGGAGTACTTACAAACTCCACAGAGATAGCACCCCAGGTCCAGAATTGGGTCCAGAATTGAGCCCAGAGCTGCAGCGCTGCCAGATAGCAACACTAACCACTGCACCAACTTGCCCTTCCATGTCTACACTATTAACACTTACTGTAGCTGTCTTAATGATTCTGCATTTTCATCTTCTCTCCAGATAACGGCAAGTATTTAATAATGGTATAATAGGACTGGATTGATGTCATCTGACAATTTTTAATTTTTGAAACAATATCTCACAAAACCTAAATTCACCCATGATGCTAGCAAACTACCAGTTTTAACACAAAAAACATTAACTAGTGTTTGTAATGAACAATTTTGATATACTGTACACTTATGCTACAGGACCCAATATAAAATACAGTCAGATTGGAACTAAGCTACAAGATGAGACAATTAAATGAATAGGAATAGACTTATCCAGCAGTGGGCAAAGCGTGGATGGTTTGAGGAGTATGGCTGCAGCAAACTGCGGGTCTCTGTGTCCTTGAAAACCACTGCCAAACCCACCAACCCCTGAACTGGAGGCACATCCAGTTTCTCGTCACTATCTCAGCTGAAAGGGATCCTACTGAATGAAGAGAATGAATGAAAGAGGCTGGGATGCAAATATTTGAATTCATAATGTGTGCTTTGTTTTTTAGCTGTTCTTGAATCTTGCTGGGACTCAATGGGAGTCCCTTAATTTCATTCTTCTCTCTGAGAGTACTTCCCTACATGTTGTCCAAAGTGCTTGATTACGTTTGGACAGATCACAATATCTGCAGTATCCCAGTTTCCTGACTCTCATTTTTTTTCCTCTCTTTTTCTCTTCCTGGTTTCCCCCTCTTATTTACTGTCTCATTCCCCCATGGCTGTCTGTTCCCATTCACTCTCCCTCCTCTCGCTGTCTTCTTTGCTCTTTCGTAACCCTCCCATCCTCTCCCCCTGCTCCCTGTCTCTGTCTCTCACAGGTATTGCATCATTCCAGTGCCTGTCATCTCCAGTCATGTGGAATCCACGGGGTCCTGACCTCAGTAACTGCACCTCACCTTGGGTCAGCCAGGTTGCACAGAAGGTATGGCTCCTTCTGAGCTACTTATACTGCATGTAAACCTTGGACTACGGGTTTATCCAGATTCTGGTTTTTCTATCAGACAACACATAAAATGAGTAGGAAGTTTATCCATTTTGGTATGCTAACCTGCCACAATATATAATAATAGTGTGCTTTATGAGTTACAAATTTTGATCAAAGAAATTTGATTTGTCCTTCCTTTGATGTCTACCATGATTCCTAAGGCATGTAAAACAATAGCACACCAGGCATTTTCATTATCATATGGGGAAAAGATTGATGTAAACAATCTCACCGGGGATGTTGCTGGAGGAAACCACTGACTTCGTTAAAGTGTCAATTCAGACAGCCTCCACATCCAGACAATGGCTGTTGGCAGTCACAAGAAGCTGCTGAACCAAGAGAACAATGAGAAGATCCCTGAACAGTCTTAAATGTCCCCAGACATTTATGAACACTTTCTGGAATGAGTGCTATGACATGTTGTAGCTACTGTATCATCATTAGCAGTGGTGGACTTACCCACTATGTAGGGTATTTCCTACTTATCTGGTAGGACAAAATATACTGATGTTAAAAAGAAATGCAACACCTCCTCCTCCACACTCTGGCCCTCCCATCTGTGTGGAGCAGGCTGAAGAGTGACTCATCCATTAAGAGGACCTGATGCAACTGTTGACGAGTCCATCGCAGCCTCTGTCTGGCCCAGGCCAGTTGTGTGTGATGTTTAGGGGGTGTGAGCAGAGAGCCTCTGACAGGTCGCTTTGCTCTAAAGCCAGCAGCATGGAGCCTCACTGTCCTGTCACTGATGCGGGCATTGTGTCTGCCGGCAGTTTCAGTAGCGGTATGGGTGGCAGATCTGAAATGATCTGTCATCACATCACACAGTCCTGCTCTGGTGTGGTCACTCGAGGGCGACTGGATCTTGGACAGTCATCTGTCCTGCCAGTCTGCTGAAACCTTCTCTGCAGTTGGGACCACAGTGGAGCGGCTTACTCCATAGTGTCTGGCAATGCTGGCACATGACATGCCTGCCTGCAGCATGCCAATGGCTCTTTGCTTGCTTATGGTGACATTCGAGGCATTATGGAATGCACAGAAAACTGACTAATTGTGGTCTTCTTCTTGCAGTGACCAAGGCTTTGAATTAAGGCCTTTTTAAAAGTGATCTGATCAGGCATTGTTCCACCTAGACCTCGTTGAGTAGAGGTGCACCTAATGAGCTTTCGTGTAATTGGCAAGTTGCAATGCCTCACTGCACAAGCTGTATTGCTGGTCAGAGGGCTTAAAACAAATTGAGAACTTTTTGTAAAAGTACATAAGCTATAACTATAGTATTCTTTTCCAGAAAATGTTGTGTTTCTTTTTTCCATTAGTATATATGATACAACATCCATCCATTTTCTATTTTCTTTAAATAGGGGGAGCCCTAGCCTATCCTGGCAGGGCAACAAGCACAAGGCAGGGTACACCCTGGACAGGACTGCAGTCCATCATGGGGACACACACAAACAAAGACACACGTACACTCACACCTAGGGCCAATTTTCCCAGAAGCCAATTAACCCACCAGTATGTCTTTGAAATCTGGGTATGATACTACAGTGGAATTTAAATTTAAAAAGAGACAGTAGCTATTTATAAGTGCGCATAATGATCAAAAACATTTACTTTAAAGAAGTGACATAAATTGTCACATCATTTGTCAATTGATTATTTAGAAAATAAATATTGAATTTCTTGTGAGCACATAACTTGATCTTTAGTAGCCTAAACAGCAGATACACTTCGGACTACTTAACATGCACAGGGAAGTTCATAGCATTTACACTGCATAACTGCATATATTAAAATATTGCACACCCGAAAACTTTGAATGTGTAAAGTGATGTAGTATTAACAGAAAAATACAAGTCGGTAATCTCCGTTCTTACCCTATTTTGAGAGCCTTTGTATATTACTCTGTGAAGAGTGGATCCTATTTTGTTAGAAGTTTTATTTTTTAGCACAACCTTGAGTTCGAACTCTTGTAGACCTTGAGTCTTGTGTGGCTACACCAGTAAAAACTTGTCCAAGTTTAAAACCATGAAACCATGAGAGCATGTCGAGCCTGTGGTCCAAATTTAGCTGTTTTGAACCTGGTTCATGCCACTGGTCAGTTGGGACCAATAAGCAATATACTGCCTGGTTAGGCTCATGCAACAGTAAGTGGTAATCTTACCACAACACTGTCACTGGTAGTGGATACAGCAACTTCTTTCATTGAGGGATGTGTCTCTCCTTAGTGTTAACTCTCCTGTAGGGACTGTGGAGCATGCAGCCAATCACACTATCAATGTCTCTGATGGGTGGGTGTGCCACAGCATGCCTCTCATTTTCTCAAACTTTAATTTAATCTAATTTATAGCCACTCGTGTAAGAATTTGATTGCCTGTGGTTGGAGAGGCACAAAATCTTGAGTATTTCCAGCATAAAAATGAAAGTTACGTTTATATGTTATATCAATGTGTCCTGAAGGCAGCATCTTAACAACAAAACAACAGGGGACGAAGGATGGAAACTCGAGAAACACCAAACTGCACTGTATCCATCTCATTGTCTCACCCATTGAGAACAGTTGCTGCCAATATATAAAAAAAAGAAACCAGCCAGGCTTACACTTTACCAGACTGAACAAAATGAGACTGCAAGTGATTTATACAGTAAATGTATTTTATATCTTGATACACAATGCAATCTCCACTGTGACTTACAGGCAGATTGTGCCATCCGGAGGAGCAGTGCATCTCAGCTGCTGCACAGCTCAGAAGGTCAAAGAAATCACTGTCTCTAACATTATCCCAACTGGCGCAGGCCTGTCAGATAGTGACAAGATCCACAGATCTGAACCTGTGCTCAGAGCAAGAGCCTTTATTGTTTGAACAGCTCTAGGTCTCCAGAATTCCAATTTTTCCTTTAAATATAGCATTAGGCAAGCATACAGTATATCCTCTAAAATGCTGACAGGGACTGAGGAGGTTCTAATTGTGTAATTCCAGATTAAGAGTGGAGAGAATGCAGCTAATATTGCTGGGGAGCTGGTGAACCACACTAGGGGTAGGATCCATGCTGGGGATGTCAGCTCCTCTGTCCGGCTCATAGAGCAGCTGCTGGACATTCTGGACGCCCAGCTCCAGGCCCTGAAGCCAGGCAATAAGGAGTCTGCTGCTAGGAACTACAACAAGGTACAGTACTGTACTGCCGCAATACTGAATACAACCCTTCCCCCACA
This sequence comes from Lepisosteus platostomus, assembly GCF_059453375.1. Classification (NCBI taxonomy): domain Eukaryota; kingdom Metazoa; phylum Chordata; class Actinopteri; order Semionotiformes; family Lepisosteidae; genus Lepisosteus; species Lepisosteus platostomus. The sequence goes on from NC_142623.1 coordinate 19,443,119, forward strand.
CTGACACACTGCAGTGTACTACTGTACTGAGACACTGCACATAACACCCTTCCCACACACTGACACACTGCAGCACACTACTGTACTGAGACACTGCAGATACTGTAACACCGTTCCCACACACTGACACACTGTAGTGTACTACTGTACTGAGAACCTGCAGATAACACCGTTCCCACACACTGACACACTGCAGTGTACTACTGTACTGAGACACTGCAGATAACACCGTTCCCACACCCTGACACACTGCAGTATACTACTGTACTGAGACACTGCACATAACACCCTTCCCACACACTGACACACTGCAGCACACTACTGTACTGAGACACTGCACATAACATCCTTCCCACACACTGACACACTGCAGCACACTACTGTACTGAGACACTGCAGATAACACCCTTCCCACACACTGCAGTGTACTACTGTACTGAGACACTGCAGTTACTAATAGTGTAATCACTCGGTGAGACAGAAGAAAATTGGACTGTCCTGACATACTGTATAGAAAGTGGCATGTTACTGCTGTTGTGGGCGTAGTTACATTTCATGTCACACACAGTAAATTCAAGCAAAAACTTTAAAAGTCACTTCCGACACTGTTGTCAGTTGCCCAAAATCCCAAAACAAGCTCATATTGAAGTTAGGTTCCAATGGAATGCCCTGTAGCACACTTGTCATGAAACAAAATAAGAGAAATTGCATTGTGTGTGCTGTAATAAGTGGTGGCTTCATTCACATGTCACAGGAATAAGTAGGATTAAAAAAAAAAAACAGAAAAAAACACAGCATGCCTAACGATTTCTTTCACAGTGAAAATCCAAGTATTTACAGGAGTGACTCCTTAATAATTCTGAACTTTATTTTATACTTTAATCTCAAAGCCCTCAGTCCTCTACTAAGTTAATGCCTCAAATTGAACCCTGACCTGCATTTATTTGTCATTCTTTTCCTTTTCCATCCTATATTGAGCCAGGTAGACAGTGTACTGTTACAATACTTCTTTTCCAAAGCACATCAACATCAAAAATCACATCTCCACATGCAAGGCTGAGGGAATACAGTATCTAGAGAAAAGTGTAAACACTCTGTCATTCTCTACAGCTAGGAGCATCATAATGAATGTTAAGTACTGTATGCCCTATGAAACCATTCCTAGGGAATGGGGAATAGGGTCCTGCCTTTTTTCCTGTAATGGTTAACAAAACTTCTTTTTTTCAGCTACAGAAGAGGGAGCGCACCTGCAGAGCGTATATCCAGGTAACGTCACCTCAGTCAGGCTCCTACCCAATTCTCCTGTCACCTCAGTTTCCTCTAAATTCTGTTGTCACCCTGGATGCCAGTCTCTGATTCTTTGCTCTCGTTTCGGTCCTTGGGTCTCACATGAGAGGAATGTCCCATTTGTGCAAGAGATATTTTCTGCACACACAGGGCATCATGTTTTTTTCTTTCTTTTGTTTGGTCCTCTGTCCTTGTCATTAGGAATCTCTTTTCTTTACTTGGCTTCTTTCAAGTGTTCTGTGCCATGAGCAGGTCTGATGTCTTCCCCCCTATTCTGTTTGTACAGTGCACGGAAAAGCCTCTGAGAAATACTGGTGTTGCAAACCTGGCCTAGATTGTTTATATCAGTGTTTCTGAACCTTTTTTCATCTCACGGCACACTTTCGGAAATATACAAAAGAAGTAGTGGCATACCCCCCCCCCCCCCCACACACACACACACATACACATCATTGCCCTGAGCATAGTATTATTTCAATTTTGAATCAGTGTCTGTCTCATCGTTGTTGTGTTGCACTCTGCCTCTGCTGGGATTCAAGCACAGTCCCTGGAAAGGATCAGTTCTTAGACAGTGGATAACTCCACAGAACCAAAAGGCCAGTCATACACTGTCAAATGGCAGCTTTTTTCACTAGTTTTCAGAGTTTCAGAGGGGGGTGATGTTCCTTCTGCAAGTGGCTCAGTGCACTCAGTCCTGTTACACATACAGTAAGCTGACGGGAACTGCTGACAGTGAACGACAGAGCTCTTGTTCAGCTGCTCTCTGGTGTGCTCCAGCTCACGTGAACAGTCTTCTCTTAAATGAACACCAACCATACAACACAACACTTTCTCTGTTCCACAGACTAATACACCCATCCATTTTCTAACTGCTTTATTCAATAACGGGTTGCGAGGGAGCCAGAACCTGTCCTGGCAAGCATTGGACAGAAGGCAGGATACACCATGGATGGAACACCAGTCCTTTGCAGGGTACACACAGACAACCACACAGTTGCATCAGAACAATTTTCCCAGGACCTAATTGACCTATCAGTATGCCTTTGGAGTGTGGGATGAAAACTGGAGTAACTGGAGGAAACCCATATGAACACGAGGAGAATATACAAACTCCACACAGAGAGTACCCCTGGTCCAGAATTGAACCCTACCCTACTGCACTACTATCCTGACCAAAACTAATAGATCTAATACATCTAACCAATATTAAACGTTGTTTTCTCTCATACCTAACTTTTCCAAAATAGTGGAGCAGATCTGTTACTGTCTAAAGGCACACCACTGCTCTGCTGCACTCCAGTTGAGAAACTCTGGCTTATACAGTTTCATTACTGCAACAAGCAATTACCATGTGAAAGGGCTTCTCAAGGCAGGCAGTGAGAAGAAAAGTAGAGAGGGAACATCAGGAAATGTCAAGAGAGAATATATCGGAATGCTTTTTCAGGCCTTTGAAAAATGTTGGACCATTGAAGTCTTTTCAAACACTATATCCTCTTCTTTTCTTAAAATATGAGAAGATCGTCTTATGCCAAGGTCACATGGCACATCATTCTAAAGAAATATATCATTTCCATAAGCCTAATGTTAATGTTTCTCTATTTCTCAATATCTCTCACTCTAATGCTTTTTCTCTACCGATGTCAATTTTGTTCTCTCTCCCTCTTTTTTAAAACTTTGCTACACTCTCTGTCACTGTAACTCCACTTACAGTACCTATCTTTCTCTCCCCTGTGTAAGAGTTAAACTGACCTTGTCTGTCTCCCATTCTCTCTCACTCATTCCCTGTGGTAAATTATATCTCTCTCCATTACATGCTGTCCATTTTCTACTGCCTCTCTCTCTGTTATTATTTCTTTTTTATCCGTATTCATCTTTTGCTGTGTTTGTGTATTTCTCTCTTTCCCTGAGTGAGTTTCTTCTTTCTCTCTTTTCTTGGGCTATTCTATTCTCCTGTTACTCCAATGTTCCTCTGTCAAAGTCTTTGTTTCTGGTGTTTTTTCTGTCTTCTTTCTCCTTTTTCCAGGATTAGTTTCTTCTTTTCTCTGGGCTAGTTTCTATTCCCCCATTTCTCCATGTTCCTCTGATAAAGCCTCTTTCTGTGTTATTTCAGTGTTTTCTTATTCCCTGTTCCTGGGTTAGATTCTTCTGTCTCTCTTTCTCAAGCTAGTTTCTATGCCCCTGTCTATCCGTGTTCCTCTGACTGTCTCTCCTGCTGTGATTGTGTCTCCTGAATGTTGCAGGCAGTGGTACAGACAGTGGACAACCTCCTGCGCCCAGACGCTCTGGACTCCTGGCAGGACATGAATTCCACCGAGCAGGCCCACACAGCCACCATGCTGCTGGATGTGATGGAGAAAGGGGCATTCCTGCTGGCTAACAACCTCTACGAGTCCAAGTTCACCGACAAGGGCACCAACATTGGTGAGACAGGCGCAGGGCCCACTCCTTAAAAACTTCTCAATTTTACATGCTGTTGTGAAGTCAGAATTTGTTGTCTTTTTTTACGTTAGAGCTTCTTTTTTCTTATATATGCCCACACTATTTGGAATGGGCAAATATCATTTAGAACCTGGCACTCTGGTAACTCGCTCGGGAGATAATGAGTCTCATGCAGATGTGCTTCTCTGAAGTATTCAGCTGCAAGCTCAACAGTGCCTGACAGGAGAGATAGTGTCTATTGGAAGAATGATTCATCTCTCAATGACATTACTGAAGTGCTGCAAGAGATGCCAGAGAAGTCATTGGCCATATGATCCCAACTCTAATGCCTAGTTAGCTTTAGAAACTTTCTGTCACAGTCTGATAGTCAGTGACTCCTGTTTGTCCCCCAAGCTTGCACATAATCTATGGACAGGGTCTTCTCTTGTAATTGCCCCAGAGCTCCAGAATTCTATCTCCAAGGATATGAGAGTCACCTACCTAGCTAGAGTGATCTATGCATTAAAATCCAGATTCCAAACGTTTTTCTTGAGAAAGCCTTTTACTCATTTGATCTGTGTCTGCCCCTTGCATCTTCTTCTGCATTATGCTTGTTTTTTTATTGCACAAATTTTGTTACCACTTCTCCTTGTTAACATTTTAGTTACTTTTAAAGGCAATATATAAAATAAGGTTTATTATTATACAGCCCCATCTTTACTGTAACAGGTGGTAGTTGCTGGTGGAGTCATCCAGGTCAGGTGTATCCTTTAGTTTTGGTGTTTTTGCTGAGTAAAGTTGCACATTTGACAAATATAGCTAGATAGGAGATCACTCAGAAAACAGGAAATGACATGCTCCACTTTCCTACGTAGTTTAGGGAAATGGTCCCCCAATTTTTGCCTTGGCAGTGTGATGTAGTTTGGCACTCTTACACTGAGGAACTCCTCTTTCAATGCAGTGGGGTCACTGTAATCACCCCTGTCTCTCTGCCAGCACACTAACCCCTCTCTCTCTCTTACCAGCTCTTGAAGTTTGGGTCCTGAACACAGAGGCAGACCTGCAGAATCTATCCTTTCCTCAGTCCTTCCCCAGTGACAGCTCCATCCAGCTCTCTGCTTCCACTATCAAGCAGAACAGCCGCACAGGTGAGACTCTGAAACGGTTTAACACCAGGGGGTAGTTTCTGGTTTTGCCCCATAGTAGATTGACCGCAGGATGCAGAGCTCTCTGTGGCCTGGTATTTTCAGTGCTCAGATCTGGTTTGGTGGATGTGAGGTCAAAGTATGACCAGTATTTGTATCCCTAGGGTGGGGAAATAGTACTTCACTGGTCCTCGAATGTTCATGTTACACCCTTAGAAAATTGATACAGTGTCAGAAAAACTCGTGGGCAAGAGGAGAGGCTATTTAGTTCATCTTTCTCATTGGCAATTGATCCAAAGTCCTAGTCTAGCCGTCTGTTGGAGGAAAAGAGGAAATCGTCTTTAAAAGGACTCTGGCAGCTTGTTCATAACACTATGTCCGGACATGTTAACTTAAGACAGGTTAAAAGTGAAAAGAAAACATTCAAATCATACAGTACAGCCCCTTTGGTCATTTTTTTATTAGTAGTTCATTGATCCAGGGATCCCATCCATCTGTTGCTTAGAAGGACCCAGGATATCAGCTTAAACAATTTGACCATTCTGGATTCCTAAACCCCTTTGTGTAAAGAAGTGTCTGCTGTTTGCAGTTTTTAATACACTTCCCAGCAGTTTCCTCCAGTGTTTTGCTGTCCATGGGGACCTTGTCAATCCCCTTGGGGATCTGGAATCAACATTCCCTCTTAGCATTCTCAGATCCAGACTAAAACATTCAGTTCTTTTCGCCTGTCAGTAGCACAGTATATCATCTTTTAGACATTCCTTTTTCTTTTATAGTTATGCAATAGACATTCCTTGAATGTACATGTATCTGGGAATGTCTCTTCTCTGCACTGATCCCAGAACAACAATATATCTTTTGATATGGAGACTGCAATTATGCAGGATATTCCAAATTAGGTCTTATTATAAGACCTATACTTACTATAATGTAAGTATATTCTATAATTTTAACTTAACTTTTGCTGATTTCGATTCTGCACATTTATCTGTGCATTCTGTTCATTCTGCTTGCCTTTTGTATTGCTTTCCATTGTTGTCTAGAAGATGTAAGTAATCTGTCTACATTCAACACCCAAGTCTTTTTCATATGTAATAATAATAATAATAATAATTCATAATTGCTTACACTTATATAGCGCTTTTCTGGACACTCCACTCAAAGCGCTTTACAGGTAATGGGGTCTCCCCTCCACCACCACCAATGTGCAGCATCCACCTGGATGATGTGACCGCAGTCATAGTGTGCCAGAACACTCACCACACATCAGTTATCAGTGGGGAGGAGAGCAGAGTAATGAAGCCAATTCATAGATGGGGATTATTAGGAGGCCATGATTGATAAGGGCCAATGGGAAATTTGGCCAGGACGCCGGGGTTACACCCCTACTCTTTTCAAGAAACGCCATGGGATTTTTAATGACCACAGAGAGTCGGTACCTCGGTTTTACGTCTCATCCGAAGGATGGTGCCTGTTTAAAGTATAGTGTCCGCATCACTATACTGGGGCATTAAGACCCACGTGGACCACAGAGTGAACGTCCCCTGCAGGCCCCACTAACACCTCTTCCAGCAGCAACCTTAGTTTTTCCCAGGAGGTCTCCCATCCAGGTACTGACCAGGCTCACACCTGCTTAGCTTGTGCAGTATGTGCAGTAATACCCCTTTATACTTTATTTATCAATTGAGTCGCAAATACTAATACCAGAATTTGTTTCCATTGCCCAGAGTTTCACATACGTGTATACTAGCCATAAGGCAACAGAGCACATAAACTCATCAAACTACAGGACTTTACTGTACATCACATTGTAAGAACCCAGTGTTTTATCTTTATTTTATGCTGTAATGCACTATACAGATGCAGCCATTCAAAGTGCGCGGTACAGACACGTACCGGAGGTAATTGGCTACGGCGTCGCGCATCGTGACGCAAGTTGACGCGGGGTACCGCGGTACGTGATTGGTTGACCGACAGGGGCACTCGTGGTCCGTTGGTCTCTCGTAGAAAGATTTACAGTAAACGTCTTTACTGTGCCCGTTGTAGATATTGAATTTTACCACTGAAGGGAAATCTTAGTAGCCGAGCATAAAAAGAATAGGAGCATACTGTAACGCATGTGAAGGCCATAAACTATATTAATTTTGGAACATAAACATACAGTCTATGGCTGGTCTTGGTACTTTAAAGAAAAAATACACACCAGTATTCCATTTCTCCCTAAACATTTTAAGCATCGAAGTCTTTAACTAAAGAGATACCAGAGTCAACAAGCATACTTTTAGAATTTGATTAAAAGGGAATATAATATGGAATCGCGTATCTAAAGAACCGGGGTATGCCGCAAAATACCCCACCCATTTTGAATGGCTGCATCTGTATATATATATAACCATACTGCATCCATAAATATGCAGTGTACTTGTGTTAAAGCAGAAGTAGAAACAATTATTTATAGTATGTCTTTAATACTGCATTGTGTGAAACAGCAAATGGAAACTTTCATTAATGAACAACTTTCATTTTGTGCACTGTTACTGTATTAAAAGAAAGGAATCAATGCATCAAAATGCTTTTTTTTGCAAGTGTGCAGACTGAATGTCTGAGTCCCAGCGCATAACTTCCCTGTTTTACATTAATCCTTTTGGGAAAAATTGATTCGTGATCCAATGATTTGCTGCGCGATGCACTTTTCCAGACCACATACCAAAAGTATACTGTGTTATGACTAGAGTTCAATCAAGTACACTGTTAAATGTATAGTTTATTATATTTTATAATTACCATCATGAACTCATCTGCTCTTGTCTACATTAAATGTCATTTGATACTTGAATTTTTCCTAAATCCTATTTAACTCCCTTTTCTACTTCAACAGCATTTATTTACCCTCCTGTGTTGGTATCATCTGTGAACATGACTAATTTAGGAACTGTACTACAATCTCAATGACATAAAGTCAGTGCTCTAAATGATAAACAACAGTGGCCCTAACAGAGATCCCTGTGGTACTCCGCATACAACATTCTCCTCTGCTTGAACAGGCACCCCTTGTCTGTGCGTTTTCTTATACATTAACCAATTCTCAGCCCAAATAAATGCATTAACACGGATGCATCTTTTATAAGGAATCTTATCAGAAACCCTACAAAATTCTAAATATGCCATCAGATATCAGAATGTTTCTTACTGCTGTTATTCATTCAAAAATTTCTAACAAGTGAGATGACGAAGTCCTCCATTTCTAACTCCAAGACATGTAACCCCTAGACTCATCCTGCCATACAGATGATCCCCTAGTTTATGACTAATTGTTTTGTTTCTTTAATCTTGATTATAATAGACATGCTATTCATTTGTCTATGATTACTTCAGTTTTGTCAATTTTCCTGGAAAACACCATGTTCTGTTCTACTGTTCTGGGTTGAAAATTTTCTTAAGCTTTGCTTCCATTTGTATTCTCGGGTTTATGTTTCACTGCTGATCCTGAAAGAATATACTGTATGGGCTGGATTTTTTCAACAGCTTTGAAGATTTGAGGGAGTAGGAGTAATTTTTTATTCCAACTCTTCATTGTGAAAATGTCCCCTTCCCCAACAAACTTGCCATCCCAAGTATTTTGCCGCTATTCAGAGTGGTATATGAACTTGGCTGTGACCTACCAGCTATGCTGTTCTGCAAAGACTATTCATTCTGAATAGATCACTATCTTCTGTACCCCTCAGCCCCCTAATACAAACAGAGTAGCAAGGATGGCTGATCCAAATTTGTCTGTCCTTAAACTAAGCGATCAATAAGGGAGTGCAGAGTTCGGCACATTGAATCATGCTCCATAAGTATAGAGTGTAGTACAGATTAATAATAATAATAATAATTGCTTACACTTATATAGCACTTTTCTGGACACTCCACTCAAAGCGCTTTACGGGTAAAGGGGATCCCCTCCACCACCCACCAATGTGCAGCATCCACCTGGATGATGCGACTGCAGCCATAGTGCGGCAGAACGCTCTCCACACATCAGCTATCAGTGGGGAGGAGAGCAGAGTAATGAAGCCAATTCATAGAAGGGGATTATTAGGAGGCCATGATTGGTAAGGGCCAATGGGAAATTTGGCCAGGATGCCGGGGTTACACCCCTACTCTTTTCGAGAAACGCCCTGGGATTTTTCAGATCTTTCAGTTATTCTGGAACATGCATATACTGTATACATTGCATATAACCACCACAGTCTGCATTAGGCCCTGCTTGACACAAAACGCAAGACCTACCAGATAACGTGTGTTTGTGCTTCCTCCCTTTTGTGCTTAGTGTTCTGACACAGGGATGTTTTCTTTTGAGTTAAGGCTGCCCTTTTCATATGTCAGAGCTCTTGGAAGTAGTCTGAAAAAAAGCTGAAAAGAGACCAACAACAAAAACGTTACTAGAAAACAACAATCCGACTTTCAAGCTACATCAGTGTGCTGCTCTGCGCTGGCTGACACTTTTGCATCTGTTCCATCTCCACAGGGCTCAGCCACTTCATGATCCCAAAATATTAGGGGAAGCTAAACGTGGGGTCATGTGATGCAACTTGGAGGAGAATTTAAAAATCAGCATATTTTTTTCCCCGTGCTTGGTTTTCACTTGAGACTTGAGAAGCATTTGGCTTTTCGCAAAGGCAGAGTGGATCAGATGGCTTCTGTCATTCCCAAAACGTGCCTGTTCGAGAAGACTGAAATCCTCCGAAACAAAGAGCAGGAGTGGGGGGATCTCAAGTGTGTGTGGGGGACATGTCCCTGTGTCTCAACAACAGGCTTCCCAGGAGCCCTGAGCATCCTGAAACACTGCACCTGATTCTCTCAACATGCATGATGGATGAAGAAAAGAAATAAGCAGGATGGTGTTAGTTAATGCACAAGAGCACAGATTTGGCTCAAATTATTGTCTCTGATTATCCCCAACATAAGAGCTCTGTAACGGTAGCACATACAGCAACAGCAAGGTACTTGACCCCAGCTGCTCGTTCAGTTGTTAGAAGCCTGTTTGTTGGTCTGAAGATCTCAACACGTCATTGAACAATCTATTTAAATAATTTATCTGGGAGGAATGGGTTCCAGTTAACCTTTTGAGTAAGCTAGCACAGCCCTTTTCACTTCTTCATTTCCTCAGAATTATTTCTTTGAAAGCAATGGGTACGAGCTACTCTAACAAACCAGAATACATCACGTTCTGAAATGAACCAGGTCACCCAGGACATTGCTACAGTATAGTCAATTAAGACTAGAATAAGACCTGTTGGAACGAGTGCAGCTCTCAGCTTAGGAGTGACAACAGGAGGCTTTTCTATGGGTTTGTGGAACAAACTGCTCCCTCCATGCTGTGATTGGGGAACACTGAAGAATTCTTGGAGGGGCTCCGGGAACATTACACTGTGACCCATCAGATAACAAAGATGAGCCAAACTCTGTTGAAGGATCGCTCCTGTGTTCTGGCTCAAGTGGCTCTGTGACTACCTCAGTAAGATATTGCAGGCTCAAGCCCATGCAATTTAGCGAGAAAGGAGGCTTGGGAGTGAGTTTTTTGCAGGACTACAGTATGTAATTGTTTGAAGAAGCACGTGGCGAGAGAATGAGGGAAAGATGGAGAGACAACGAGATAGGAAGAGGAGTCTGTGTGGTGCGCCCCTCCTGTTGTCACTCACTTTGTTGTGTGAGGCTGTGAGGGACCGAGAGAGGCGAGGGTAGATTTGTGTGCGGGGGTAGGTATTGGGCAGAAGATAAGCAGCTACACTGAGTGCTTCTCATCTGTCTTATCATCCCCGTGCATTTTGTTAGAATAAAAAAGGAGAAAGACGGTGTTAGATTATCCACACTGTCAGAAAAAAAATCAGTCAATTTTAAAAAGGCTCTTATTCATTTATCTCTTTTCCCCTTTCTCACTCTCTCTCCATCTCCCTGCTGTCTAATCCTGCGCTCTCATCTCTCCCTCTTTCCTTATTCACCTGCTTCCCTGTGCCCGATTCCCATCATTTGAAAAAACAAATCAAGAGCCTTTCATTTATTTATGGTGCAGATAAGCCTCATTCAAATGGGTAACAAAATTAATATATAACAAATCACCCCTGTGCCAGTGCTACTTTGGGTGATATACAGTATTTTTGTGTGTGTGAATTTTATTAGTGCAAGCACATTTTTTTCAATAATTGTTTTTTACTTCATTTGCATTTCTCATATAGAAGAACTTTGGTCTCTTTGTTCTCAACCAACATGCCTTTGCAACGTGCCTTTGAATACAGCTCTCGTGCTCTACCTTCCTGAAGACTCTCAGAAAGAGACAGTAGACAGGGTTAATTGTCACCTTCACCCATGCTATTGGCAGGGAAGGCAGGTGTTTGAGTGCAGTTTTCAGGCATATGGTGTGGCATCACAGAATTTCCTGGTCCCTCACCTTCGCACATCTGTGATGTGGATATCTTTGAGCTATTAGCCCTGACATTTAGAATGACTCTTGTAGAATGTCTGTTTTCTCCAGCAGAGTGTATACGGAATAAATTAAAAATGATAGAGACAGAGGTACACATTTAAATGTGAACATTCTGCCCTTTATCAATACAACTATTAACCTCTAGTAAAGTTCAGACACTTTCAAGTTACACAGTAACGCATCAGTCTTCTTTTAATATACAGTAAATCTCCACATCAGAAATTTGAAATGACGTGGCTAACTCCGAGCTGTTTGAATAAGAAAACTTCAAAATCTTGGTCATTCAAGCCATGGTCATTCAGTCTTTTTTGCTTTCTCTGCAAGGTGTTAATAACTGGGCTGAGCTGGAGTATGCTTAAGGAGATTATCTGCAGCTCAGTAAAAGTTATTTCTGTGTACTGCTTTCTGGTATTTGTCTCCACATATATAGCCAGGTACAGTATGTGGTGTTGATTGTGGGATTTGAATCCTTGACTCTGTAAATTGGCACCTGTTTAATCTGTCCCCTGACTTTTCTGTCACAGCACTGAACCTGTGTTATTTATGCTTCCTCTCTGCACAGGGGTTGTGAAGGTAGTCTTTTTGCTCTACAAGAATCTGGGACCGTTCCTGTCCACGGAGAATGCCTCTGTCAAAATGGAACTAGAGCCTGGCTCACCCAACAAGGGCCTGGTGGTCAACTCCCATGTTATCTCAGCTTCCATCAACAAGGAGTCCAGCCGTATCTACCTGACCGAACCCGTCATCTTCACCCTGCAGCATCTCCAGGTACTTCCACTGGCTTTTTAAAGACAGCAAAATAATAACACACAAATTCCAATTTAAAAAAAAAATCACTTGGTTACTCTTCCTGTCCAAACAAGTTGATGTTTAAAATGAGAGCAAAGCTACACTGCTTAGTTAACAACAGGCAGACCTGCTTGTGACCTCTGATCTCAAGGAATTAATTACTATAGCTTGTGGGAAGAATCAGAATATTTTAATTAGAGGAGCAATGCCTTGTTTATTACCAAACTTCACCAGAAGCCATGAACTCCTATTTAAATTCAAGCACACTGTGTAACAAGACTGTGTAATGTTGACCAATATACTATTTCATGACTTACTGAGTAGTATCTCAGGATCAGCAGAAGGCAGTGCAGTTCAAGTAATTGCTATAAATATAAGGGTTTTGTTAAACTCCCTGGCTCATTTTTTCCCATTCAACACATACATTATAGGTGCCTAACAATTCTAATAGGCCCATAATTTCTCCAAGTTCTGGAGATGGTAGTGTCCAAGTATCAGCAGAGTCTAATTTGCTTTCTAAGTGACTGATTGTCCCCAGTACTCCAGATCCCACGAAACAGATGTAAAGAGACTGGATAGGAGAGCATGTTGATGTTTTATTTTTTAGATAACACATTTAGAGTTTTACCTTTTTTTTCCACTGCCCTTGTGAGTCTGCTTCAGTATGCAAATTAAAACTAAATTCTGCAGTTTTTGTTGAACTCCTGTCCTTCTTGCCCTCCTTGTCTCTACAGCTGGAGAACCACTACAGCCCCAACTGCACCTTCTGGAATTACTCAGAGCGCACCATGATGGGCTACTGGTCCTCCCAGGGCTGCCGACTGGTGGAGACCAACAAGACCCACACCACCTGTTCATGCAGCCACCTCACCAACTTCGCCGTGCTCATGGCGCACCACGATCCTGTGGTAGGACTGGCAACACTGGCACAGTCATTCTCACTCACCACTGACTGCAGACACAGTGAGAGAGTTCTTGGGCACCTTGTGAGATACACAAAAGTGAGACAGACACTGACACACATGCACAGAACAAATGTGTACACTCTACATTCCAGAGCATCTCGTGCATTCGTGATAAATCACAGACACAGTAAATCACTTTCACTCTTCATAGTGCAAGACTTCTTGCTGCAAACACACTCATACAACCAGACTTACAGTATGGTCAACCATACTGTGTTCATTTACTCAGTTCACGTGCTGCACTGCTGTGGAGCTTTGGAAATTCTGCAAATTTGTTTTATCAGTGGTTTCAGTTCTTTGATGGCTCTCTTCCTCTCTCCCCATGCCCCTCAGTACCCAGGCCGGATGCATGAGCTAATCCTGTTTGTCATCACCTGGGTGGGCATCGTCATCTCGCTGGTGTGTCTGGCCATCTGCATCTCCACCTTTTGCTTCCTCCGTGGACTGCAGACTGACCGCAACACTATCCACAAGAACCTCTGCATCAACCTGTTCATCGCAGAGCTGCTGTTTCTCATTGGGATCGACAAGACTCAATACGACGTGAGTATGGACAGACTTGCAAATGAGCCTCTATGCAATAAGAATGTTTCACCATTCTTTGTGGGTGCAAGAGAGATACTGTACAGTGTCTTCAGACAACATCAAAAGGCAGTGAAAATGTTCTGAATTTGTTCTGCTGCAAACTCAAATAGAAATACATTTATATTGTATTTAATATAATGCCCAAAGAAGGCTCCACACCCGCAACATTGTGTTTCTTAATGGAATATACCTTTACTTGTTCCTACATTTATATTAGACATTTTTGTTACTGATCTACGCATATATCTATACAATGACAAAGTGGAATGAATGTTTGGGAACTCTGTAAATGTTATTTAAACAAACACTGAAATGTTCTTGATTTGATAAGCATTCACTCCCTTTACTATGACACTGAGCCCAGGTCTAGCATCACTGAGCTTCTAATTTCCTTGTGAGATCACTCTAAAACTAGGCTGGAATCAACCTGTGGTCAGTTGGTTGACATAATTTCAGAAGCAAAGTGCCTGTTAAATAAGGACACTCAGTTGACAATGCATATCAGAAAGTCAACCATGTGTCACGATTGTAGTCCCACCGTACATATGAGCCCAATTGACTTGTTGTAATGGGATCTTTAAAATACACCAAAAATACAGCTGGGGAGTTAAATAAAAATATCAGAGCAATTTATAGTGAGAGCATCATTTTTGTGATGAGACAGTTACAGGAGAAGACACTAGAGAAAGGGAAAAAGCTGTATGTGGCCTTTCTGGACTTGGAGAAGGCATATGACCGTGTGCCCAGAGAGGTGGTGTATTGGTGCTTGAGGAAGAAAGGAGTACCAGAAAGCATGGTGAAGTTAGTTCAAGCAACCTATAGAGATGCAACTACGAAGATGATAACACAACAGGGAGAGACAAAAGAGTTTGAAATCACAGTTGGAGTACACCAAGGATCAGCACTAAGTCCTTTCCTTTTCATAAACATTATTGACACACTGACAGAGGAGGTAAGAACAGAAGTGCCTTGGGAACTCATCTTTGCTGATGATGTGGCACTGATGGCAGACTCAGAAGTAGAACTACAGGAGAAAGTGTTCAAATGGCAGAGGAGTCTGGAAAAGGGTGGACTGAAAATGAATGCAGAAAAATCTGAAATAATGGTAATGGAGAGAAGAGGAGATACTATGACCAATGTTGAGGAGACAAATGGAGGAAAACTGAAACAAGTTGATGACTTTAAATACCTTGGATCAAAACTGGTAAAGGGAGGAGAAACACTGGAGGCAGTAAAACAAACAGTGAAAGCTGGATGGAACAAGTGGAGAGAAATAACTGGAATAATCTGTGACAGGAAAATTCCCAGAAAGTTAAAGTGCAAAATGTACAAGACTGTGATTAGACCTGTACTACTATATGGAGCTGAATGCTTGGCAGTTGGAAAGAGGGAAGAGAACTTGATGAGAAGAACTGAAATGAGGATGTTGAGATGGATTCTGCAGATTTCAATGAAGGATAAGATCAGAAATGAAGAAATCCGTAGACGATGTAGGGTGGTGGATGTGGTTGAGAAAATGCGAGAGGCGAGGTTATGGTGGTATGGACATATCATGAGGAGGGACGTTGAGGAAGTAACAAAGAGGGTAATGGAATTTGAGGTGGAAGGTAACAGAGGAAGAGGCAGGCCTAGAAAGAGATGGATAGATTGTGTGAGAAAAGATATGGAGGTATGTGAAGTGAGTGAGGAAGATGTGCTCGACAGAGACAAATGGAGAAGAGCAACCAAAGCAGCTGACCCCAGGACAGTCTGGGACTAAGGCTGTGAAAAAGAAGAAGAAGAAGAAGAATTTATAGTGAGGGGAAAAAATACAAAACCAAACCAACCTCTTTTTTTAGCTCCTAACCAAACGTCTTCACAAAGTCCATGAATAGTCTATCGAAGCTGATCTGCTAAGTTCTTATCAGCTTAGTATTTACACAGGTATTACTATTTACACAGTCTCCCCTGTGACTCCCCTCAAAACTTCTAAATGCTTAAAACTCACAGGTCAGTTTCACTAAACTCAGTTTGGTTTTCAGTTAATTCTTCTCCCTCTGTGGAGAGCACAAGTGGTCTGTCTTCTGCACCCAGCATTCCACTGACTGAAACAGGAAGTCTCTGCTTCCTTCTTTTCTTTTTTCTGAAACTGGTCAGCTGAATGAGAACAAGCAATTCCCTTGGAGAAGTCTGGGAATGTGGTCCGGATAGGGACCATGTCTCACATAATAAATCAGTTATATTCTGGTGTTTTTGATGACCCTAAAAAAATGAAGATTGTACTGTAGATCCCCCTTAAAATGAGGTAGGAGTATTATCACCCAACTTACAACTGGCAGCCCACAGAAGGTAAGCAGGTGTGAGCCTGGTCAGTACCTGGATGGGAGACCTCCTGGGAAAAAATTGCTGGAAGAGGTGGTAGTGGGGCCAGCAGGGGGTGCTCACCCTGCAGTCCATGTGGGTCCTAATGCCCTAGTATAGTGATGGGGACATTATACTGTAAACAGGTGCCGTCCTTCAGATGAGACGTAAAACCGAGGTCCTGACTATCTGTGGTCATTAAAAATCCCAGGGCATTTCTTGAAAAGAGTACGGGTGTAACCCTGGTGTCCTAGCCAAATTTCCCATTGGCCCTTACTAATCATCGCCTCCTAATTATCCCCCTCTATGAATTGGCTTCATTACTCTGCTCTCCTCCCCACTGATAGCTGATGTGTGGAGAGCGTTCTGCCGCACTATGGCTGCCATCGCATCATCCAGGTGGATGCTGCACATTGGTGGTGGTGTAGGGGAGTCCCCATTACCTGTAAAGCGCTTTGAGTGAAGTGTCCAGAAAAGCGCTATATAAGTGTAAGCAAGTGTATAATTATTTGTTGGCCTGAACAGATCCCTGGTCTCCTTCTCTCTCTTTCAGATTGCCTGTCCCATTTTCGCAGGCCTTCTGCACTTTTTCTTCCTGGCTGCTTTCTCTTGGATGTGCCTGGAAGGAGTGCACCTGTACCTGATGTTGGTGGAGGTCTTTGAGAGCGAGTATTCCCGCAAGAAATACTACTATCTGTGCGGTTACTGCTTCCCTGCTCTGGTGGTGGGCATCTCAGCAGCCATTGACTACCGTAGCTATGGCACCAAGAAAGCGTATGTATCCTCAAACCCCTTTTCCTAACAGGTTCCATGTTCTGACCATTTCCCAAAGTTAACTCCACTTTATATACAGGTATACAGCACACGTCTACAAAAGACACTAATTAAACCAGCAGTGCCCTTTATGTTACTGTACTCTTATGTTAAGTGTACTTCTTACATTTATTGACCTCATTGTAAAGTAACGAAACTTGGTACAATAATGGGAAAGTTAGTGTTCTGGGCTTGTAACCGGTAGACTATGTGTTCAAATCCCAGCTATATTGATATTGTAACCTTGAGTGAGGTACATCTCCTGAATTGCGCCATCATTTACATCCATTTTCTAAACTGCTTTATTCAATATAAGGTCACAGGAGAGCCGCATTCTATCCCAGAAAGCAATGCGCTTAAGGTGGGATACAACCTGAATGGGATCCCAGTCCATCACAGGGCACAAAAAGACACATACAGTCACACCACGGCCAATTTTCCTAGAAGCCAAGTAATTTACCAGCATGTCTTTGGACTGTCGGAAGAAAACTCCCGGAGGAAATCCACACTATAACAGGGAGAACATAAAAAATGCACTGAGATAGCACCCCAGGTCTGTAATTGAACCCAGGGCCACAGTACTGCAAGGCCGCAATGCTAACCACTGTGCAACTGGGCCTCCCTACAGTAAAATACCCAGCTGTATAAATGGTTACTAATGGAAGTTGCTTTGGATTAAAATGACAGTCAAATCAATGAATTGCACATCAAGAGGCTCCTGGTTACCACTGTTTGCATCTGTAATGGGGCTCATGAGAGGAAGGACATGGTACGCAGCTATTTCAGGCTGTGTGTAGGAGTGCATGGTTGTTGCAATATTCTACTACAATACATATACAGTATGTGACACTGTACAGCTAATCACCAAGACATACTGTATGTACACACACATATACTGTATATACTGTACAGCAGGTATAGAAAGCCACCACCCCCTTTCAAAATTTGTACCTTTTGTTGTATGACACTCTGAAAATAAAAACAAATTAAATTAGGCTTGTTCCATTTTTATTTACACACAGTAACCCACATTAGCCAAGTGAAAATAAAATTCTAAAGCAGTCTGAAAATTAATTAAAATTGCAACAGTTAAATACCTTATTTGGATAAGTGAACAACCCCCTTACAATTGCAATTGTAAATTTGCTCAGGTATAACCGATCACCTTACAGATCACACAAGAAACTAATTGGCTCCCACCGGTGATCAACTGTGGTGATTTCGATTAGTTCAGAATATAAGCAGCTGTTTCAAGAAGATTCCACTGCTTGGAAGTGCATTTCAAAGCAAAGAATCTACAGAAAGGTGATTTCAAAAGGACTTCGAGAAAAGTTGTAGAAAGGCACAAGTCAGGAGATGATTGGTAGAGATGTATCCGAACAAACTCAAGCCTGTAATTCAAGCAATATGTACTTCCACCAAATATTAACTCGGGGGGTGTTCTCTTATTCAACCCACTTATTTTACTTTTTTATTTTTATTTTTTCAGACATTTTGCTTTCTTTTTTTACTTGGATGTTGCAAGGTACAATTTGTAAATAAAACTGGAAAAAGTTTGATTTTATTTGTCTTTTTGGGCTTTAGGGCAACAAAAGGTAAACATTTTGAAAGGGGGTGGTGACTTTCTATACTAGCTGTATACAGTACATACTGTACATGACTCATCTGTGGTAAACTACAAATGCAGCTTGTTTATGTGCAAAACACAATGAAATAAATTCACACTAACAGCTTCTGAGCTCTTTCTAAAGCACTACCACCCCCTCCCCACACCTCATCCCTTCTTAATAATGGACATAATAGAGGGTTCTTCATCTGCAGAGAGTAATAGTGATGCAGTGTCTGCCAGTCCAGCTGGCCCAACTAAATGAAAAATGTCAAAAGTCCAGCTGGATCCTGAAGTAACAGCACTGATGTGTACATTTATACAGTGTCCTGTCAGAAATGTTCCAGATTAAATTGGAGGAAAGTGAGCATTAGGATGGTATCATCACAAAGGCAGAGTGCAGTGCCTTGGCATCAGTATTAAGAGCTGAGAATAGCATGTCTTGGTGTCTGTATTAAGGGCAGGATAAGTTGGAGTGCTATATTGTCCATATTAAGATTTGCCTTTTTATCATTATCAAGGGACAGAGAGGAGTGGCAATTTGTCTGTTCTATTTCTTAGATGCTGGCTGCGAGTTGATAACTATTTCATCTGGAGTTTTATTGGACCGGTCTCCTTTGTCATCATGGTGAGTGTCTCTCTCTCCATACGCTGTAGGCACAGCATCTTCATGCCTCTTTACTTATTGTAACTAAAAGTGGATGTGAAGGCCAGTACATGTGCAGTATGTGTGCCTTACAGACTGGGAGGTGACCAAACAATATTTTTCAGTTGCTCACCTAAAATGATTAACATGGCTTGGCGTTGTCTTCCGTACAGCAGCTTTAAAAAATGAGTTACATATAATGGCACAACAACTATTAACACATTTGCGGGTCACAACCTAAGCATTTTATGGTTAGAGACTTTGCTGAGTCTTTTGACATTAGCCTTCTACTCTGACCACCCCCTTCTTGATCCCAAGCTAAGAATGAACTGGGTTAGCTGCAGCCAAAAAATCAGATCAAGAGTTGATTACGGAGTGACCTGACCCTAGTCCACATTCGGATCCATTTTGTTGGTATTATACATATGGAGATAGACACCACTTATTTACATGATGCTATTGTAATTCCAGCACAGTAGAGACCTGGGGCATTGTAAGTTATGTACGACTCAACATTCACATTCTGTATGAAATCATTAGCTACCCTGTTTTTTTTTGTATTGTAGCAATGTTGTTTCACATTTAATAAAAAAAATGTTATAAAAGCACTTTACCATCATGTTAAACTTTCCCTAGATTTTCTCAACATTGTGAAAGGTTTTGATGACACTAAACACCTTGTACACCTGTTGTTTCCTAAGATGTAGATATGAGTTATGTACTGTACTTAATGATTAATAAATAAGGTTTCAGTATGTGAACTTTCTTGTCTGTTTGTGTAAATCCACCTTCTCTCCTTAATGAATCTGGGTAACCTTTGCCCTTTGCCCCCTGCAGCTGAACCTGGTGTTCCTGATGATCACGCTGCACAAGATGATCCGCAACACCTCCGCCCTCAAACCTGACTCCAGTCGTCTGGACAACATCAAGTGAGTCCCATCTTGAAATACGTCTCTTGCTATTTTCTAGGTCTGCTTCAATACCCTGACTGCTTCAGTGATCCACAGGGAAAGAAATCCACCGACAATAAACATGCAGTACAGTATGTCTTGTGCCAACGGCTGTGCATCACTAATCTACTTCCCCTCCTTATTTCCTTCCAAAAAGTCTTTGAACCGTAATTTGTTTATTACTGTACATGTTTCACATTGTGAGCCCCTACAGCACAAGCAGCAGAGCTGAGGCAGTGGATGGAGGAGAGAAGTAAGAGCACAGGCTCAGAGTTTTCTGCAGAAGTCAAATTTGGTCCAGGTGTCCACAGCTGAACCAGACACTTCTACAGTCCACCCTGTGCCAAATGGAGGTGTTTACCACCTGGGTTTCTCTGAAGCCACATATACATTATTTGTCTATAACTTTTTTAAACTTTAACTATGGTACTACGCACTTTTCTGCTTATATCTTTGGACACATATGGGATGAGAGCAGTTATCTACAGTAGGTCATTATTTACGCTGAGGGATTTGATAACCAGCTCTTATTGGTTTCCACACTAACCCTTCTCTGCATTTCATATTTTAGCATTCTGATCCCTTGTGTCAGTCTTTTGTATGTACAGTACCTCACTGAACAACCGCTAGCAGGTTCTGGCAGTTAAAAACTCTGTGTTGTTTTCCTCATGCACCTAATTCGTATGCCAAGGGCATCTTGGGAAATTTAGTTTGACAGCAATTTTAGAAGGACAAGTCTCTTTTTAATTTTAAAGCAAAGAAGCTTTTATAGAGCCCAGGTTGCTGGATATAAATAAATGTATACAAATAAATAACCTACACATAATATACCGTATGTGTATTATAAAATATACTTAAAGGGGCAATACATAAGCATGGATTTAAATGCTGCTGCCTTGCAGGATCTTGGATTCAATTCTGGATTGGAACACTTTCTGCTGGGAGGCTACATGTTCTTGTCATGTTTATGGAGTTTTTCTGTAGGTACTCCTTCTTTTCCTTTTTCTTACCAAAGACTGGGTCAGTTGGTGTCTCTAAGTTGTCACTGCCTGCCTGTATGTAAGGGCACCAGATTTCCCACCTCCCCCACTGATTACTCATTCATCTTTCACAAATGGCTATTCTGACAAAGCAAAAAGCCAGACATCAATGTCTGGGGTGTCTTCTGCATGAAGGCCCAGTGATCTGTGATCTGTTCAGGGATGCAGACATATCGGTATATTGCACTGCAGGAGAAGGGAGAATAATTTTTCCTCTTCATCCTCTCTGCACATGGTATTTCTAAATCTTTGAAAATGAATGCTCTTTTTAAGAAAGGAGTGCTCAGAAATAATGTTTTACATAATTTACTGGAGAATTAGAAATAAGTTGTAGCTGCCTTTCTTTTGCAAATCTGACTGTTGTCTTGTCATTTCCAAGCCAGCATAGTATGTTTGTGATTGAGTGAAAGACCACTTTGATTGATAAGAAATTTTTAGAACAGTAACATACTGAAAACTGACTCTTCCCCAGCCGAAGCCAAGCTGCAGGGTTCTTTTCTTGGTGCCGAACAAAGGTTGAGGCAAACCGATCTCTCTCCCTGACCTCTGGTGGCTCCTGTGCAGTCTCCTGTCTTCTGAGTCTCACATAATTAGACAATTAGAAGCACAGATAGGCCTCTCCAGGCTGGCAAGGGTGGGTGTGTGGCAGGATTCCTCAGAAGAGCTGCCAGGCTGTGCTCAACCAGAGCGCAGGCACTCTCCCTTGTAAATTCTGGTGCCAACGCCTCCACAGCTGGTAGACTGATGTGCGATCGAGGCCAGCGCTGCTGTGCTGTATCTGACAGTAAGAAGAGTGGTACCAGACTCACCACCGATCAGAACCCAGTGCAGGAAACTAGGACAATCAAAGCAGCATCTCCCAGGCAGTATGGGAGCCATCCATTTGACCATCCTGTCAGGCTTGGCCTAATTGTTTTCCAGCGCTTTCTCAAGCTTTACTGGTGACATTGTGTACTAAATTGCTACCTTTCCAGGATGAGAACTTGGGCCGCAATAACTCCATACAACACCATCTCACAGAAACAGGGCAATTTGTAAGTGCAATCATGAACTGAGAAGGAGATGAATGATTGCAAATAATGCTTGACATGCTTAAAAGAGTTCAATTCTCCGAGCTTTAATTCTCTTTAACTGACAATGAACTTGCACTAACTCGAATCCATACCAACACTTTAAGAAAATGATTATGAAGAGAATACCTTTATTCAAAGCAACTTATGGGAAACAGCTGGATGATTTACCTCAGGCCCATGGCTTTAGAGCTCATCTGAGGTGTGAACCTGGTATCTCCTACTTAGATGTCCTTCACCTTAACCTCCTTAACCTCTTGAGCTCCTAGGCTCCAGCATTATTAATGTGTGGGGAATCCATTTGCTACATGACCAGTGGCATTTGTGATCACAAAAGATGTCATGGTTTGAAGTTTGCTTTTTATTCTCTTCTTTTTCTTGTTAACCATCAGATAAGTATCAGGATCGCCCGCTACAATAAAGGAATGAAAATGAGCTTTACAATGTTGCAAATCTGCTCAGAGTGTGGGGTGAAGTCCTGAGCCTGTTTCACTCTACAGAGCATTGAGCATTGGCCAGGAGTTCTGTAGCAGTTGCAGTTAAGAGCCCCCAAGGACAGGACTGCAGTTCAACACTGCCCCCGAGTGGCCACCTGGTGGGCCTGCAAGCACATGGGGGGCTTTCACTGCCTGTCCTGCTTGGATTCTGTACCAGCTGCCAGGCAGTGGGACCTGTTATATTTATCATAATTCTGACAGTAAATCTTCTGTTTCTCTTCCCACATACAGTATGCACGCATTCTTAAAGGCATGAACCGCCTTTCCTCATTACCACAAACCGCACGTTCAAAGCAGCAGTCAGTATACAGCTTTAAATAAATGGTCTCCTGGCTTAAGGCCGTCAGTGTCGGTGTCCTAATGGGAAATCAATAGGGGATTTGACTCGGTGCCTGAGCTCGTAAACTGCTGTGAAGACGACTGGGCCATGGCGGGGCTTTGCTGTGTGTATGTTGTCAGATTTACAGCAGGTTGTAAAATTCCCGCTTGGCTGAGACGTTTATTTCTTCTTAATGGGGGACAGGATGTCCTGGTACCTGTCAGCAGCTCTGAAAGTCCACTAGCTTCACATGGTTAGTCATGGAGAATCATCTACCTTACTCTCGTATTTCTTTCCTTTTTTTCTTGTGAATCCCTTTCTTTTGCTTCTGTCTGGAAGCTTGTCAGAAGCACACATGGGGGGGGGGGGGAGTATGGCGGTGTCGCGCAGGTGCAACAGTGAGGTGCTTCCTCTAACCTGGTTGTTTCTCCTAATTTAGCTGGGAATAAAAACACTTAGAATCACAGACAATGATCCCTCAAAGAACAGATGACTAGAAAAGGCAACTGCAATGAAGGGGCGCTACAGTATGGTGTTCGTACTGCCTAGCCGACTCATAAAACAGCTCTGAACACTGCAAAAGAAAGGTACAGATACGTCTTAGACTCTATTATGACTCCCCAGGGCCAAAACTCCAAATGTGTTATATAAAGAGATTGACTTGTAATGAGATAAAACAGCTTATAGTTCTCTACATAAAGCAAAATGGAATAATAGGAGCATAATAGCAAATAATGAACTTAGCTTAGCACAAACTGAACAAAAAGGAGCTTTGTACAATTTGTAATCATCACTGGAACTTCTATTTATAGAGAGAGCAATAAGAAGAACATAGTTGAAAGGTTCTTTTAAAAACAGAAGTCGGTGCCATGCCAAATAAGGAGCAGAGAGAGGAAAAACAGCCTATTCTTTCCCCTGTGTGCCCTGTGCACTGCTCTCTTTCTTTGTCGTTCTGGAAAATAAAAAGTTGAAATCATTGTGAGGGGCACGGTGAGAGTTGTTTTTCTTGTTGCCTTTATTAACATATCACATGGCTGTGAGCATCAGGCAGCACTGGTGTCAGCAGATTTTTTTTTTAAAGTGCCTTTCTGTGATATTGGGGTGACACCACTCCTCTCCCCTTCCCTGAGCTGGTTCAGAAATCATGGCCAGCTTTTACGGAGCTGTGAATTCCATCCCACTCAGAGCAGCTTCTTAATCCTGACAGCTGCAGTGTGGCTGCCACAGCCCTGGCATCACAAAAAGAGCCTGAGCCAGCCAGCCAGCCAAGCCAGAGCTCGGTGGGAGTGTGCTGCCACGCATCTTGGTGCGTGCTGGTGAGCAGGTGGCAGGAGGCATGTGGCTTGGCACTCACTCTGCTAGGTTAAGGGGGCCACGCACATCCACATGGAGAGCAGGAGGAAGGAGGGAGGAGAGGAGGCAATTGTGAGTCCCTGTGTGGGGAGAATCACACTAAGTATAGGACAGGGTGCCATAGTGGCGATTGGGATTTAGAGCAGATTGGGGGATTGCGGAAAGAGGCAGCATGGCCTTTCTTATCAATGTTCCAAATATTATATTCCCAGAATTTATCCTGTCATGTTTTAAACCTAGCACAATGATAATCCTGCTGCCTTACAGCTAAAAGTAATGTGTTCAGTTCTGCCCCTGGGTGCAGATATTTCATTTTGGAGTCTACATGACATCCTCACACTTGTGTACAGCTCCAACTCTTTCTCCTCCCAAGAAAGGCAGTATGTGTTTGGGGGATTACAGATGGAAGCTAGCTCACAGAGTGTAATGTATCTGGTGCCATGTTACAGAAGCTTAACATATTCACCTTGGTCCTGGACAGAAAGGGAGCTGTGTAAAACTGTGTGGATTCCATAAGTTTTTTTTGTTGCTGTTCTCATTGTTTTCAGTCCCTGTTGTAGTTCAGCCCTTGTCAGTGCCAACAGGGGATCAAACCAACTACAAAAGGCTGCAGAAAGTGTGGAACGCGGTTAGTGTGGATTTTCAGCAGGGTTCTTCTGTCACTGATTTTAAACAAAAAATGTTTCATGTTCTTTTTATATGGGGCTTGGGGTTACATTTCCTATGAGACAGAATTGTAGAAATTAAACCATAAGAAATTCCTTCTCTACAATGCAAGCTTGTGCCTGTTGGCATTCTGATATCAGAACAGAGAAAAGCAGTGGAGACTTGTTTTAGTAGCAGCTGGTGGAGGTGAGGTCATTTCTCTCTGCCCTTTGACGGATGTTTTCTCCAATCCTCCTCCACCTCTCTTTCTCTTCCCCTCTCCTCCTCTCCGTCTTTCCCCTGCCTCTCCTCTCTATCACATTCCTACCCTACCACCACTTTCTAATCCCTCTCTCCTTCCTTCTCCGCCTCTCCAGGTCGTGGGCTTTGGGGGCGATCGCTCTGCTTTTCCTGTTGGGTCTGACCTGGGCATTTGGTCTTCTGTTCATCAACGAAAACACCGTCATCATGGCCTACCTCTTCACAACCTTCAACGCTTTCCAGGGCATGTTCATCTTCATCTTCCACTGCGCCCTGCAGAAGAAGGTCAGTTGCACCATCTGTTGCAAGACCAAAGAGAAAGACTCTTTAAGAGAGGTCACTTTGGTATGGACCAACACCAAGACCAAAAAAGTGTCCTGGTAAGAGAGCTCACTTTAGTGTGTGCCATCACCAAAAAGGCCAATGAAGTGTCCATGATAGGCTTTAAGGTACCTCTAAGACCCCCTTACATCACATAAATATAATCATTTAATTTCTAATGAATGTAGACAATAAATAAACACATTTAATTTGTGAAATAAACTCTGAAAACCTGCAGCCCTAGATACAATGAGGCCTACACATGTTGAAGACCTACTGTACTCTCCAAGTACAAGTTGTACAAGGGCTGAAAGCAATTTGAAAGGGATAATTAAAGAAATTTAAGGGTTGAGGGTAGCAATCTGTTGGAATGAACTTGAGCAGACAGTGAGTGACTCTCACAGTCTGCTTCATTTATGTTTTGTTTAATTAGATCCAGAAAGCACGAGAAAGGTTATAAACACCAGGAGAGCACTTGATCCCCTCTGGCTCTTCTGGGCAGTACCTTTTATTTCAAAAGGCCTCACAAAGCCGTCTCTCCCTCTTCATGTCTCCATCTGTTCCTCACTCCAATTCAGTTGGCATGGGCACCTTGGACGCAGAAGTGTGGTGTGGTTAAATGTTCATTGATCAGTCCCATCTGGCTAAATCACACAATGTGGTGTAGGTGCTGTCCTCTACAAACCAACCTGGGACATCCTGGGTGTGATATCAAGACCTTTTCTTTGGAAGTTGTGAAGTGCTTTTGTATATAATAATGTTTCCACACTCCAGTTGTGTGTACCAATTCACCACACATACTCTCTCCCCCATACCTGCACCTAACCTTTAATTTGATACCTTTGATTTCCTGCTGCCTTTAAAAGACTCCAAGTGAAGTCTGCCTGGGTTATTCGTGAATTTTCATACAGACATGTAACCAGTGGAGTCATACTTTTTTCATTCCATTAGTAACTAATCAGTGCCGCTATTTATAATAAAGCTATTTATGGTAGAATTTCAGATGCCTACTTTTGTTTTTGTCAAGACTCAGGGGCTTGTTTCATCCTGAAATCCAAAGCACTTCTATGGATTGACTTTATTAGTTCCAATTCAGGATTTGGATTGGTAGAATTGGATCCCCTTGTAATCCACCATTAAAGACTAAAGATGATCCTCAATCCTTTGACAACGGTGATTTAATCTGGTGGCTCATCTTTGACATATACCCTGTGCTGCAGGTCCACAAGGAGTACAGCAAGTGTCTGCGCCACTCATACTGCTGTAGCCGAACCTCCAATGCAAACTCCCATGGTTCCCTCAAGACCTCAGCCATGAGAACCAACAACCGCTACTACACAGGCAGCCAGGCACGGCACGGATCAGCACACAGACAGGTAGTGGGCCTGTTAGTCAACAGATGCTTATTTATGTAGAGCACCTTTCTCAAGGATCACCACAAATGCAAATATCGGTTCTCATTTGAGATTTAAAGACATCAGTTAAAGCCTCTTACTTACAAAACAATACTACGAGGATCTGCTTTCTTCTCACAAGACCGTATTTGCGTTTCCCTTTTTGAATATTTGAAGGCAGATGCTTAAAACAAAAAGGAACTTGCTGCTTCTCCTCCTGTTTTAGCCTGCTTGTTCTTACTTTCAAAATATCTGAGTTCAATTCTGTTCACACATGACGTGGACATGCTTTTTGGGAATACAGTCCTGAATGCACTAGGTATTAATCAACTAGGCTAAGAGTGTGGCACAGATTGGAAAATAGTAATCACTTATTCTGCCTCATCATAAACATACTGTACAGCTTGATCAATGACAGCTGGGACCGCTGAGATGAAGAAAGAAAGAAAAATGCAGCTGTGATCTGCAAGCAAATATAAACAGGCTCCCTCACACTGAGGGACAAAATGAGAGAAGGAGCATAATTTTCAATTCTAAATTAACTGAGCAGGATCTGGAAACAGTTTTGATGCATTTAAGGTCAAATATGTGTGCTCACTGTTCTGAAAAACCAAGTGCTTATTGTGCTCACAGTTGAATTCCTAACTTGCAATCTATGCCAAATTCATTTCTAGTTCATTTTATAAGAAAATGTGCAGAATTGCTTCTCATTTTCCTGGGAGGCTTAGAATTCATTATCGGGCCCAAGTAGTCATCATCTGGGCTTTTCTTTTACTGTGCAGTAGCTGTTTAACTAGTGCAGGTATAACATTTATATGAAGCATACTTTGCAGGATCATGAGCTGGAGTCTTATTGCATTTTAATAAATATTATCTTGGTGCCTGCTCAAGGCTTTTTAATTGATATTGAATGTTATGGTGTTTATGGTGGTAGGATTTAGGATGATGATGATGGTAATTATTGTTGTAGGTGGTGGTGTGATTAGTATTAGTATTAATAATAATATTATTTTGTTGTACAATGTATTGAGATGTTATACTATGAAAGGTGCTATATTCAAAGGTTATTATTATAAAAAGCAATCATTATTAGCACTCAGGAAGGCAAAATCACAAATGTTAATACGGCGCTCTTAACCTTGGGTGTGGGGGTAATTTATAATTTAAGCAAAAAATGCTCAACCAATATACTGTACTTCAACTGTGACTTCATCACGAGAGATGAAGCAAGACATGCACATCACTACACTATTATATATACTCCTTGCTCAGATGTGGTTTCATCAACATCCTTCACACACATTCTAAGCAGGTGTAAATAACTGCCGCATATCACAGCAATCAAGACTTAAAATCCAATAAAGTTACGAAAATCTGACTCCCATCACCCATCAACATTATATTAAAATTCTACTCATTTGTCTTCTGTTCTTTCAGGTGGGCAGGATTTTCTTTTGCTGGTGTTACTATTGTTCTACTATAAAATCTACTCAAAACTATGCCATGTTTTGGCAATATTTGCAATGATGCAATTTCAAATAAATTTATGTTTTTTTGTGGATTGAATTGTTTAATTAGTTTTTAGTTTTGGAAAAAACTACTGAATTCTTTACTGTTATTGTGTCTTGAATTGAGGAACCTATAAAAGGTCAAGAGAACCTTCAATTTTAACACATATTTGGTAGGCATATGACTCTGTTATGGTAAATACCATAACACACCCTGAGAGTTTACTTTGGCTGCAATAGTATTTTAGAACTCTTGTCCTGGTTTTGCCATTGCTGTGCTGTGGTTTCCTATTATTTCAACAAGCCTTTAGTAGTGGCATTTTAGTCCACTGCACCATAGGAACACTGGAGCACTTGGTCCAGTAGTCATGACACTCCCATGGTGCAGTGCAGTACAATGAAAGCATATTCAAACTACAGCAAAACTGTGGTCAACCTATTTGCAAAAGAACTGTGATAGATTTTCCAAGTCAAGCTTTCATCTGGGAGTTACAGCAAAAAAAAGCAAATTGCACTTTTCTAGTCACAGTACTATGTCAAAGGGAAACACTTAAGATTAAATTACCAGATTCCCACAGTGGACCAAGCATGAACATGCCGTTAGCAGTAACACCTGTCTCAGTCACATCAGGGTGTGTTTGTGTGTTGTGGAGGAAGGGGGATCTAATTCATAAAACTTCCATTTCTTTGATATTAAGTCTTGGCTCTAATATTCAAATTACTGCATTTCTTAACAGCAACAGCACAGCCTTTTAAACAGCTGTGCTTCCTATGCTGGATTTCCAGACTAAGACTACAAGCTGTGCTCAATCTTCAACAGCACATCTGATTGTAGCCCAGAGTATGCATGTGTCACCCCTTAACTGTCTTTACAGTAGGTGAGGGAAATCAGATACAGCTGTGTTGTTGCTGAGCCATCTCTGTGAATTCATAAAATGGCCCATAACTCACTTCCCTTCTCCTGGCCCTTTCTCTCTTCCCCTCCATGTCTTTCAGAGCCGGATTCGCAGGATGTGGAACGACACGGTGCGCAAACAGACCGAGTCGTCTTTCATGGCCGGGGACATCAACAGCACGCCCTCCCTCAACCGAGGTAACTCTGAGCTGCGGCTCAGCTCCATGTTCCCGTCCGTCAAGAACACGAGTTGAAACGCCAATGCGTGGCCCTTAAAGGTTGGGTTTCAAGGCTTGGGTTTCTGGTACGCAGTGCATATCATCTCATGCTGCTATAGCTGTTTCTGTAACCTGCCTGCACTTTGTCCAAGCATTATTCACATCCTGACAGGTCCTCCTCATTCTCTCTTTTAAGATATTTGATTCTGTTTTGTCCAGCAACGGGGCTGTCTGTCATTCTTATGACTGCTTCTGTGGCACAAATGAATTGGAGAATAGTGTTCCTCCAGCAGCTGAGAGTAACAACAAACAGACAGCAGTCCTTAGGCCACGCAGTCCTGAGCAGACTAAATGATGATACAGTATATGGTATATATGTAAGTGAGCGTGGTGAACAATGTACAGTAGGGTCTTGATGTCAGCAACATTTATATTCACAGTTTTGCAATGTGGTCTGGATGAGAGGGTTTTGGATGGAAGGAACTAAAGGTAGTTCAGCACAACTTTAAAATTACAGTACCTGCCCTACAGACTAGGGTGGTGAGACAAGTATATATTAGTGAGTGAGCCTCACTAATATATGTCCTGCAGCACCTGGGGCGCGAACCCGGGTCTCCAGCGAGACGCAACAGGGAACCAGCCACATGAGCTAAAGGAGACCTCCCTCTGCCCAGGCAGCTGAGGTCCCTGCTACACACTGACGCCCCAGTGAGGGCGCTGACGTCACCGTATCTGAACTAGCTCCGCTACACCTCTCCCTGCCCGATGTTCAAGTGCCCACTACCAAGCATTCCCATCTCATCGTGTTCTTGTTTTCATACTCGAACAAAGTTCTGTATCGGTAATGTGGGGAATGACAGGCTGGAGGCGACTTTACAGTCTCACTGAGAGTTTATTACCCTTTTCATTACAGTGAAGAATGCTAATCACAAGGGCAGAGAGAGAACATACAGGAAGGACACAGGGGAGGGTTTCATGCTGTTTATTTTAGTAGACTAGTTTGTGATTACTGTTTTACTCTTTTAGTTGATCAATGTTATTTTCATAACAAAGCCAATGCATTAATACTTTAATTTTCATATAAGGGAGGATAACTTATGTCCTTTATGTCTATGCATACTATATATTGTTATATTTTATTCATTAGTATATTAAATGCAAATGTGGCTATTTGTGATGGTTCTCTGCATGGAACCCTCACAAATGTCGAGACCCTACTGTACTGTCTACAACATATAAGAGTTCAGATCCAGCAACCGTTTCATACGGATTGAGTCGGATTTCACTCTTGAGCTGTGTGAAGATTTGATATTAATTAATTTAAAATTTTATACTTTGATGGTTGAAGGTTCCTGTCTGATTTGTGCACTGCATACATTTTTAGCATAATTAATATACTGTAGTCTATAATAAAATGAATAAAAATCTTGGATTATATAGAGTCTGCAGGAATAAAAATAAAAAACTCATGGATCAAAAAGCAAAAGTTATTTATGGAACTGCTACGTGACCTTAAGTAGTTTCCACGTACAGTATGTATCCCATCATTCCAGTTTTAAAATTAACTTATGGTGGTCTTATGTCAAGTCTAATTGGCATAAGTCAAGCGTAACTTAGGAGGGGAAGAGCCTGTAACATTTAAAAATGTGTCATAATGATAAGAAGGTCCTATGTTCTTAAAGCAAGAGTAGGAGAACATGGTTAATAATTACTGGTTAATTTTTAGTTGTCAGAAGACCGATCAGCTCTTAAATTGGACTTGGGTAAGATAATAAATGGTTCAGTATGAAAGAACATGTTGGATTACTTCCCTTTGGAAGTGTCTGATGTGCATCTCTGGTTTGCTCTGCTTTTTAAATCAGGTGGGTAACTTTCTTGTTTGTTTTCATCTTTGTGTTGGAGAAGCAAATCAGTGTTTTCAGTGGTCCACAGGCACAGTGTTCACTCTTATATTCCGCACATAGAGACTATGTGGGTGCAAACCCAAGAACAGTAAGGCACTTCTATACCCAATGCATTAAGGGAATGTAAAGCAAACTACCCAGCCAAGAAGTTGAAGTTTCCTTTCAGGAAATGGGTGAAGGAGATGCTTGGATCAGTTAGCCACTACAAATGAGTTAGATGGGTCAAATGGACTCCTCTCATTTGCAAAGAGAGGAGTCCATTTGACCATTTATGTTATTATATGCTTATTCCCCATTTTTCCTATAAAGAAGCCTGAGCTGACTTCTTGGAGTGCAACTGCCCATTTAAATGAATATGAAACCTCAATTAGCTTGCAGCTTGTCCAGAAACAAAAACCCCACAGAGGATAGAGGTTGAACTACACATCAGCAATTACTGCAGGGTCACATACAGTACAACAGAACGTCAGTTTGATGGCTTACCCAGTTGAATCCCAGTTCAAGGATTTTCTGTAATTTTCTCAGCGACATAAAGTAGCAAGGCCATGAATGAGATGAGGCTTGAACTGGGAATCCCCTGGTAAAACTGTCTGTGTATAGAGTTAAATTAAACTATGCTGTCTCTTTTAAATCAAGCTCCTGCAGCTTTGACACCCGATTCCTGCCAGTCATTAGAATTCTGATGGCAAATTTTGCGGGCAAGATAACCATTCTGTTTTTGAGTGGCATAAATTAATCCATTTTTAAATTAATTGATTACCTGACTCAATGAGTACGACGTTAATTTATTTTATTTAAGGGGGAGATTAAAGCTCATTTAGAGGCAATAACTGTGGGCCCATCTCTGCCATTACAGCTGATTATGAGATAATTTGGGGAAGAAGGTTTAATAACGCAGCCATTGAGAAA
This sequence comes from Lepisosteus platostomus, assembly GCF_059453375.1. Classification (NCBI taxonomy): domain Eukaryota; kingdom Metazoa; phylum Chordata; class Actinopteri; order Semionotiformes; family Lepisosteidae; genus Lepisosteus; species Lepisosteus platostomus. The sequence continues at coordinate 19,475,463 of NC_142623.1, forward strand.
ATCTGCTGTGCTTTTGAAAGAGAGAGATGCGGAATTAATTAAAAAGGGAGTTTAAAGAAAACACTTATTAATGAAGATTTGTCAAAAATTAGATGTGGCGTCCGTGTCACATGACACAAGAATTAAGAAAATGTACTTTAAAAGCTGTTTGACTTTTTATCTTTTCAGAGAGCCTTTAAATGATTGAAATCATTTAAATGATTGAAATCATTTAAAACAGCTTGCAGAACAGAACAATCTGGATGTCAATCAAACTTATCTCTCCAGCTGCTTGTACTGTTGTCTATCTTTTAAAAATAATTTTAGAAGATGGGTGCATGATTCTGTCGTCTTCTGTGTCTTAAATACTGTGATTTTCTGTTATAGACATTCAATAAAAAAAATCCCCAGAGTTGAGTGGATTAGGAGATTAGTTGGTGAAGATTTAACTGGATGGTGCTCCTTAAAGCATCTATACCCATTTAAAATGTATCTTAGTCTTTGATCAAGCATTTTCTCTGCACTTTACATTGATTTATCTTATAGTAAATCTATAATAATGAATTATAATAGTAAATTGTAGGATTATCCTGTTGCAATAAAACAGTGAAAGTATAGGACAAACAAACAAAAATGTTGTACAATGAAGAAATGACCACACCAATAGCTTGTATTTACAGATGTAAACGTTCTGAAAAGTTATTTTCCCATTTATCCATTTGTAACGTTGTCCTCTGTTACTGCTCCACTTCAGATTTCCATCTTCCATTCTAAAATCCCACCAAACCCTGCTTCTTTAAGCATAAGAAAACTTTTCAAAGAACAGGCTAGATCAAGCACTTTGAGACTGCCCTTTCTGTCAGTCAAGCTCAGTCTTGAAACTAGTGTGTGAGCTCAAGAAATCTAAACTGAAGTCTACCCCCTTAATCGAGTGAAAATCCTTTACACCATTAATCAAGTCTCCTCTTAAATGTAGCTCAGTTTCGGTCTTGTCTTCTCATTGTTCCTACTTTCCAGCTGTGGGAAAAGGGCAATTGTTGAAGTCTAACTATAGCATTGTTAGCAAAAAACATTTCACCTAAGCCCACTGAGAGAAGGTCGAGTTGGGACATCATAATAGCATCACACAGTACTCAGAAGCCCATGAAATAATCAATGCAATGTTCAGGGGGAAAATCAATCACAAAATACATGGAAAGTTGTAACATGGTTGCCTCTGCTGCTAATTTGTAGCCCTTTAGAACATCACTTCCTGAAAAGATTTAAATACCACAGAAAGACCATCGTTAGCTTGTATTTGTCTATCTGCATTCATTCTCCATCTGTGAAGCTCCCCCTTCTCTCTCTATGGGAGTCCTGACTTCCTTGTTCTCCGTCCGAGGGGTCAACCCTAACCTAAGAGCGTTCAGTCAAAGCCTCTTATGCTGACCTTCTCTAGTTTTTTTCCTAGAAATATCTTCTTTTTTGGTGTTGCCATTCACTGTAAAATGTAAAAGTTCATAAACAGGGCAGCAGAGTGCAACAGTGGTTGGCATTCCTGGGTTCAATACCAGACCTGGGGTGCTATCTGAGTGGTGTTTATATGTGATCCCCATGTTCACATGGGTTTCTTCCAGGTGCTCCAGTTTCATCTCACAGTATAAACACATACTGATAGTGTAGGTTAATCGGCTTATTCATAAAATTGTTTGTTCTGTATGTCAGCCCTGGAATGGATTGGTGTCCCATTCAGGGTATATCCAGCCTTGTGCCTGTTGCTTGAAAAGACTCTGCCTCTGCTACAACCCAGACTTAGAAAAAGATGCTAGAAAATGGATGGATGCAGTTCAAACACAGACTAGCTGGTAAGATTCCAGTTCAGATCAAATGTGCTCTAGAACAGAGTTCCTTAGTGATAACTCCCTTTGTTTCACCTCTTAATCCACCTTTCAGAAGCTCAGAAGCGCTGAGTTAGTGCAGCACATACAGTAACAGTTCCCAGCATAAATAACAAAGAGAGAGAGCTTAAGAAAGCCCAGGACTTGAAACAAAGAAGACATGGAAAACAAATACCATAAAAGCAGCTCAGGGATATGTTAAGTCCACTGAATTCCCTTTATTCAAACAGCAGCAGTCTGGGGAAGGTAAAATTCTGACTTCAGTTGCTCCTTCTTATGTCGTGTTCAAAGAAGCAGGCAATGCTTCTTTGACTGCTCTCTGGCCCCTGCCGATCCTGCAGCATGTTCCCATGAGCCTGCATCCTCCGCCAAACAGCAGCAGGCTTCAGTCAGTGCCCCAGGGGCACTGAGATGCTAGCATCTGCCAGCTTGTCCTCAGGCTGTCTTAACTACCCAAGTCTCTCATTAACAAGGAGGATTTCCACCCCCGTGCTGTTGTTTAAAAGCTTGCAGAAGATGCAATTGACTGGCTCTTTAGATACCTCTGCACAGCTGTTCTTATTTCCACTTATCTAAGAGCTGAGCTACTGCGGAGAGAGATTTAAATACCTACCTCTTAAAGCACTGGCCTGCTCTGACCCTTGAACACTTTTTTGCAAAATGTATTTTCTCATTTTGGCATACTGTATAGTACATGTGTCAGCAGTTTTTCTTGCTAAGATAATAAGTTGAGGACGCCAAAGAACAGTTGTTTGTTTCCCCTTGTTATGCTTAACTTCTGACTTACGATAGAAATATATCTGGCTTACGATAGTATTAGCTTTCTGCAGGTCTGGGTATGCTTTGGTTTTGAATGTCTTCCTGACTTCCCTAGTGAAAAGAAAGAATCACATTGAAAATCTTTCCAAAATTGTTTTCACTGCACCATGCACTATACAATAGTTCTTTCTTTTGCTTACTTGAAATTCCTAGACACATTTAGGAGTCAAAATTCACTTAACATAAACTGTTGATACTCACAGCACAGTTTCCACTATTTCTTCTTTTATTATAACAACTTTGACTGTTTTTAAGGGGGGGGGGGGGGGGTTAGTGGAAGCCAAGCTTGTCATTTATCTGTCTTGAATTCATATGGATCAGATCTATAAAAATGTGTTCACCACAACTCCAGGTAAACGACAGATCAGCAGCCAATATGAGTCGTTGCAGTATCTAATCCATCACATTTACACTCCCAATCAGATCATTTTGACTCATTGTCAGGAGTTCCTCATCATTAACACCATTTGTTGGTCTCTGCACATCCATGAAAAGAAGGCTGCTCTTTGCATTGCAAAGTACAAGTCAGTAGTTCATTCAAATTCTAATAAGAAATCTAATAAAAATACAAATATAAAGGGATTTTATACTTAATACTTTGGTGTTAACTCATCCCACTGTGGAACTCTGCTCAGTTAATAGAAACGAACTAGGGAGCTGCTACAAGGGTGCAGTTTGGGTAGAGGGAGGGTTTTAAAAAGATGCACACAGAGCTGTGGGAAGCTGGCAAGTACTTGTTTGTAGGAGAGTGGAAGTGTGGGATTAGAATTTGAGCTCCTCCCAATAATCTGGAACATAACATCATGTCTACTGGGCTTAATGTCAACATAAAACCAAATAAAAAAAAAATGTGAATAGAAGATCACAAATACAGTAGCTGCCTTTCTGAATACAAAAAATGCAACATATCTAAGACATTTGCAAAGAAATGTATGTATGTCTCCCTACAAGACCCACGACTGATCTCCACTGTGACTCTTGGTGCTTTTTCAAAGTAGGAAGGGGAACTGTTTCAAGTCAAATATAAGGTGCTGGTTTCTTCAGTCACTCACCTCAACACATACACACCTTCATTTCCTGATGGTGTTCACAAGGTAAGATATGCTATTGTAAATGTTAAGGTAGAAGAGCAGCAAAGATTCACAGAAATATGAATTAGGAGCAACTAAGAAAACTCACACGGCAGGCCATTAAACATGCCAAGAATTAAATAATGGGGAACAAACCATCTGACAGAAGATTGCACTTTACAGTGGTGTTAAATTAATTAAATGAAGTGTTTTGTGAAAATAAACGATTTATTAGGCTTCTGTGAATGATACAGTATGATAGTATACACTACAGGTATCTAATACCTTAGTGTTTTAACCCTACAGAAAAGATATTGCACTCAATGATATTTTTATCCTGTCATTCAGCAGGGGGAAATTGAAAAGTTGGCTACCCCTGCTCCCTTGATGGTATCACCTATCACTTTAGATTCCTGAGTGTCAGTGAACATTTCCACCTCTACGCATTACCATATCATAAATTTACACCTGCAGATGTGAGAATCAGAGAGTAGGCACCCAAGTAGGTGTCTTGCTGGGTTTCAGTGCACGGTTGTCTTAGAAATTCAGCTGATAGAAATATTAATGTTCTGGATTATCTGCAGTCATGAATGAATGCATGTACTGTATATGTTCTGATGTCTGAATCTGTGTGTTTTACATCAGTACTTCATTGGGCAGTTTATAATGTTACATTTGAAACAGGGAGAAGATAGTTGGGATGTCATTTCAGTATCAGGCTATTGCTCTTAAATCATGTGAGTTCATAAAGATACCAGGTGTTCATTAATTAATTTAGCATTTGAGCTGAGTTAAATTTGCCAAAATTAGTTGATAAAGAATCTGTATTAAAAGCCATTCACCAAGGACATGGTTTTAATTAATGCAAGAACAGAGAAAGATACAATTTTGTCTCACTTGAGTAATGAAGATCTCCTGGATGCCTATCAGTATGATTGAAGATGCCCTGTCTGTGAGAGGTGATGCCCACAGAATGAAATGCTATGCTTCAACAATCAGCACATTAGACAAGAGAAACCACAAGACAGGCTCTGTAAGGGATGCCTGATTCATTTGCAATAATTGTTTTCAGACTGCATTGACTGTTGCACGTAGAACGTCAGAACGAAGTGACTGGTACATGCAATTTGATGGAAGATGATCTGCAACCACACAAGACATTCAGGACTAATGTGTAAAGCTGAGAAAGAAAATTTCTGTCTTCTGTGGGCCAAAGAACAACTGAGATCGTGGAAGAGAGAGTGAAGCATTCTGTACACCGATGGATGCTTTTTTGGACAGACCTGATGGAAGACAACGAGTCTGGAGATGAATGACAACAACGAATCTGTGCTGAAGCCAAAAATTGGGGAGTGTGTGATGGTGTGTGAAGGAATCTTCTTTTTAAGAACAGCTCTGGAGCAGATGGAGGGAAACCTCACTGCTCAGTGATAGGTTGATAAAGATGCTTGAACCAACAGCTTTAATCCTTCTTGCATACCAATCCAATCAGGAAAATGCAAGGTTTCAAGGTTACTCAGCTTTTCTCCAGACAAATTAAACATCTGTGGTTCAACTTTTACATGCCACATCAGTCTGTCCAGATGCTGATTGGGTCTAATAGTCAACACTGTCTGGAGTGTGCTAATGGAGGTGGTCATACCTACAGTAATAATTTAACTTTGTGATTTCAGTTTGACTTTCTACTGAAGACCTATCATGGTTCCTTGACCTGCAGTTTTGTTCTTTTATTCACTATTTATTTGATGCCTGTCTAAAATAATTAACGAACCTGAGTGTTATGATTCTTTTGAGCCTCAAGGCATGACTATACAGTATGTACATACACATTTAGTCAGCTTTGAGTTAGTTGTCCTAAGCCGCCCTGTGGTAGCAGTCGTGGTACAGGGCAAAGTCAGCTACATGCATATAAACTCATGCTCCCCTGATCAGAAAAGAATTGATGTCACTGTCAACATCACAGGCTGATAATGGTCCTCTGATCAAATAATTTGGACCCTTGTTCTCTCCTGCTCTGAGGCAGGAAGCTGAAGATGAAAGAAAGCTCCCAAATGAAGAACCCCGAGAGCAGTGACTGTGAGAATGCGCCCAGGTCCTAGCCTTTTTACATCTTAATCAGCTGCAGTTAATCGCAGACTGCGGATTAGATTAACATTATGCTGGGTTAATAAAGATAGCAGTAATATTATAATTACACAATTACTGGTTGCTAAAAGATGATTTATCACAAATGATGACAGAAATATATAGAAACTGCAGTTATTACAATTACAATTATTAGTAATGGTAAGAATATTGATTGCTAAATTGTTAAAATCAGTGTAACTAAAAAGAAAAGAAACTAAGCCTTGTGACACTCTGATCCTTTGACCTGTTGCCAATACTTGATCCATTAATGCCCCATGGATTTTCCAGCTATTCCTAGCTGAGGTCTGATCTCAGTACCTCCACCCTGGCAGCACAATTACAATATGAAGACTCCAATAGGATCAATAACTTGGAGGAGATCTTAATCGAAAGAAGCGTCAGGGAACATTGATGGGCTGCTTGATCTGCACCTTGAAGGTGCTGACCATACAAATCAACTGTGTATTTTCCTGGGGTTTCCTGTGACTTGAGCTCCTAGTTAATTACCAGAGAGGCTGAAACGGACAAGCCTTGCATTGGATTTTTTTCTCAGACTAAATCAATTACTGTATATATTATCCGGAAAACCTGTTGGAGTAAAGGATGAAGGATGTTGGATTAGAAGCCCTCCGGGAGTCCAGTCTGACTTTTTTGCAAGCCTCTCAAAGTGCATAAACCAGTCTTAGTAGGGTGCAGAGTTTCAGACTCACACCCCTTCACTGTCTACTGATTCTACTCTGAATTAGGAGAACATTAACTTTTTACTGAATAATAATAATTGCTTGCACTTATATAGCACTCAAAGCGCTTTTACAGGTAATGGGGACTCCCTTCCACCACCACCAATGTGCAGCATCCACCTGAACACTCACCACACATCAGCTATCAGTGGGGAGGAGAGCAGAGTAATGAATTTACTCCAATTTATAGAAGGGGATTGTTAGGAAGCCATGATTGATAAAGGCCGATGGGGAAATATGGCCAGGATGCCGGGCTACACCCCTACTCTTTTCGAGAAACACCCTTGGATTTTTAATGACCACTGAGAGTCAGGACCTCAGTTTTACGTCTCATCCAAAAGACGGCGCCTGTTTACAGTATAGTGGCCCCATCACTACACTGGGGTATGGGGACCCACATGAGCTGCAGGGTGAGTGCCCCCTGCTGGCTAACTAACACCTCTTACAGCAGGAACCTTAGTTTTTCCCAGGAGGTCTCCCATCTAGGTACTGACCAGGCTCACACCTGCTTAGCTTCAGTAGGTTGCCAGTTGCAAGTTGCAGGGTGATATGGCTGCTGGCAATAAGGATCTAAGGGATTTTGCTTCAGACTAATTTATTCCAGACTCCTATATGCACATCCTTATACTTTCTAATTAAATACAACCCCCCTTGTAGTTTTGCACTGCTGGACCCTAAGTATATACAGCTTCAACTGTGTTTGTGAGTATATATATATTTTTTCTTTCAAATTTAGAAATAAATGATGCTGTTTGTCTATGCAGTAGAGCAAAAATGTCCTTTTGTAATGCAATGAGCAAATTGAGGTCTTACCTGTGCATTTTGTATGTTACTATGACTTAAATTCATAGTTACTATGACTGTTAAGTGGATATCTATGAACTCATTTCCTTTTTTTAATTTAGGATCTTCAAGTATTTTATTATACCAACCTGATTTTGTTTTCAGCAATTAACCCTGTACCTGCATACATCGGATAAACTCCTGTGACCTTCCCACCTTCAAAAACCTGCCTATCTATTGTTTTTTTGAATTGGCAGCACTACCCCGTTCTGGAGGTGCAATGCTAATTGGAATAGGGGCATGTCCCTCACTGAGAGCATCATCCTATTCCAGAAGTTCAGGTGATTGGAGGAGAGGCATGTCACTCACTGACAGCACTGCCCCCTTCTGGAGATGCACTGCTGATTGAGAGTTGTGTCACTCAGTGACAGCACTTTCTTCAAGGTGCCCGACGGCTGAGGTGGTCACTGTGTATGATTAAAGGTCAAGTGAGTCCTGGCCAACTAATCCCACCCTACGCTGAGTGACACTTTCCCAATTGTGTGGCATCATTTCGACAAGCCCAGGCAGTCATCTAGTAAAATGTCCCAAAAGTCCCAAACCCGTGATCGTAGAGCTTATTCTGCATTCAGATTGCTGCATTTGTGTTGCAGTTTTGTGCTGTTTTTCCAGCGATCACTCCCTCCCTGTCCTTCCTCACTCTTGCACTCTCATGTTATTTTCAGTTTCGTTTTCTGTTAATAAGCTGCACTGGCGCGGCTGAAACAAAACATGTCGAGAGATCAGTTCTGCAGATGGATCATGTGGAGAACACAATAAAAGGCGCATTTACAAACAGACAAAAGAGACCAGTTATTTAACCAAAACAAAAAATAAATTCGAAAGCCAAAAGTACACAATATCCCCAGAGTTCAGCCCGGGCTATGTGCCCCATATCACTTAATAGAACATAAAAAAGGATTATGGATTACAGATCATTCAGACCGTCTGGATGATCGGATTGTCAGGAGCTTAATGATCCCAGTAGTCCCATCAGTGCTCTTTTTAAATGCCCTCTTGTGACTCAATGTCCACAGCATGACTTGGCAATCTGCACCTCACACCCACAATCCCTCTGTGTAAAGAAGTGCCTCCTGTTTTTTTTTTTCTCAGAAATGCACCACGTTTGCAGTGAGTTGACTTTCTCTCTTGAATTTTGAACATGGTAATGTTAGAAATGCTGAAATTGACAGGAGGCTATTTGGCCCATGGAGCTTGTTTCTATGCTTGTAGTTTACTGACCTCGGTTTCAATGACTTGGCTGACAGGCTGGTGGCTCTCACCCGTCTTTTTGCAAAGCAGTGCCTTCTGCTCTCAAACGTAATATTTCCATTTAGCTTTCAGCTGTGTTCACTCTGGTTCGTGTTTCACTGCTGTCAGTAAAGGTATTCAATTATTTCAACCTGTCAGTCTAGAACATTCCTTCAAACTAAGAAAAAGGAGAAGTACCGTATCTCCTAAAAGTTGTCTTTGTTCCAAGCCAAAAACAATTGTAATACACTTTTGAGACCTGGATTCATTCTGAATACTGTTGTAAAATATTCTGTTACCTTCTTGTTCTTCGATAAAGTGACTGTCAGTACGTCTGTAGCTAATTTTTAGGTAATTTTTTTACATTTACTCAGTTTTTTGTATTTTAGTGGCAGGTTCTGCATAGTGCCCTCAGTGAGGCACTCTGTTATGTTAGGGGCACTCTGTCACATTTGTGTTCTATTGGAAAAAGAGGTGAACCTGTAGTGGCGCTCCTGCATCCATGAAGACATGCTATTGTACAGTACTTTGAGCACGGTCCTGTACCTCACTTGCTCCAGTCCACCCTTCTGTATAAATGGGACACCATATTGCTAGAGTTAGGCCTTGCAGTAGACAGGTGACCCATTTAGTGGGGGACTCATTGTCAGGAACCAAAAGGTTGAATAGATAGTTAGATAATACTTTATTAATCCTGTAGGGAAATTGATTAAATTGATGAACAGGAGGATCCTTATGCATTGCCGTGAACCCTGTGGAATGCAGAGTAACACAGGGACAATATCTTGGTCGATAGGAGAAGCATTGAGTCTGGTAACCAGAGAAATCTGAGAAAGACAATCCGTAAAACGATATCCAAAATGCGTGGTCGAAAAGGCAGGAGTAAAGATCAGGAACCGGGAAATCAGTCGAGAAGGTCAGTACGTGTATTAGAGAACTCTACGGAAGGCTTCTCAGTGGTGAGCGTGGGTTGGCGAGTGAGAGAGAATTAAATACTGAAGGGAGAGAGATGTGATTAGGAAATTTGGTTTAGGAGTGAGAATCTGTGGAATCTGGTGCACGTGAGATGAGAAACGAGAAACAGAGGGTTTGGGAATGCCATGGCGTTTGTGAGGAGGAGTGTGAGACGTGACACTCTTGTGCTCTTTCTTTACTTAATGCCATAAAAACCAAAAGGAGGTCTGACCCAATGAGTGATTCATTACATACCAATCCCAGCACAGTGCCTACAGTAGCTTGCTATGCTTTAACAGTGACATAAGCCAGAGTTTATCCATCCATCCATTTTCTAACTGATTCATCCAATTCAGGATCACAGGGGAGTGGGAGCCTATCCCAGCAAGCAACAGGCACAGGGCAGAATACATCCTGGATTGGATGCCTGTCCATTGCAGGGCAGATAGACAAAGACACACACACCAGAGTCAATTTTCCCAGAAGCCAATGAACCTACCAGGAAGTCTTTAGACTGTGGGAGGAAACCAGAGCACCCAGAGGAAATCCATGTAAGCACAGGTATAACAGATATAACAAGTATATAAAACTCCACACAGATAGCACCCCAGTTCTGCAGTTGTACCCAGGGCCTAAGTGCTTCAAGAGTAGGAGTTTTTCACTGCTTAATCACTCCGCCACTGTGCCGGCTAGAGTTTCCTGCCACATACCTCTGATATTCAGGGGGTGACTGGTAGGTTCAAACCATATATATCTTGTGATGTTGTCTTAATCTTTCGATCTTTCTCTTCTCTCTCACAGCTACTATGGGAAACCACTTACTCACAAATCCTGTCCTTCAGACCCGTTCTGGCACCAGTCCTTACAATACTCTCCTGGCTGAATCTGTTGGCTTCAACCCTCCGTCTCCCAATGTCTTCAATTCCACCGGTGAGCCAGTCTGTCACTATGTTAAAGCCCATGGCTGTCCTGTAGTTCTTTAACCAAAAGTCAATTTTTTTTAACCACTCCCAAGAGGAAAAATCTTTTTTCCAGGGTTCTGCTGGTTTACAGAAAAGCTGAGCTCTTTAAGAAATATGGGAAATCCCAAACTTAATTAATTGAATCTAAGACAGAAGAATTTGGTTATCCTCCATTTAAACTTTAGTCCTTACACAATCATGGATACTTATTGTATATCTCTTTTCATGTTGCAAAAACAATGAAAGAGCAGAAATTAAGTGATTGAATAATAGGTTTCAAACAAAACTAATACACCTTTTTTGGTAAAAATATCTGTGGGATGACTGGAAAGATGTTGGAGAGATTACTGTTGTGATAGGGTTGGAGATTAGGTATTTTAAAGGGTTAGAGGTGACAATTGTTGGGCTGAATATGGACATACAGTTTTCATTGTATTCATCATACTGCACTACTTGGACGTAAAATATTGCATACACCATGGACACATACAGTAGCAGCTCTATTCATATTGAGTATTGTCTGAGTTTATTTTATTCAATTTCTATTGTACTATTATGTATTATTATGTAACCTTCTTTTGTAACTTTAATTTTGTGATTTTTACACCTTAATCCCCCCCGGTGAGCTCATAGAAAAGACATTTCATTGCCAGCAACTACTGCTGCATGCTGTATCGTTGTGCATTTGACAAATAAACCTTGATTTGATTTTGATTTGATTTGAATCATTGTGGATGGAAAGCTCTTCCTTAGTGCCTGCAGTGCCTGATGTCCAAGATTGAAAGAAAACATCAAGAAGTGCTTTCTTTCTTCCTGTTTACTTCATACAGATCCTTGAAATAATGCTGATCACACTCCAACTTTCAAAAACAATCAATGTTTGTGGTGAGGTGGTGAGTTTCTTGGATGAAATGAATTTAAATGAAAACCAAACTCCACTATAAAGATTCTGTGATTCTCTTGCATGATGCCACATCCTCTTAGGGAATGCCTAAAACTCAATAATTTATAAATTTACAAACCACTTTACTTTTCATAAATCAGGGAATACCTGTTCGTTAAATGTTTTTTTCTCTTTTGTTTGCACACAATCCAAAGCTTGATCACAAATCCATAAAATTCTGTTCAGGAAATTAGCCCCTCTTCTCCTAGTCCGTTCTGTCCACTAACCTACTCAAACTAACACATGGATTCTTTTGTCACCTGTAACAGATCACTGCTCCTAATCTTCAGTATGTCTCTTAGAAAAAAAAACAACAACATGCAATTATGTAAAAAAGTATCAAATTATCATTCATGCATCTACAATGTGAGACACTCCATGCTGTGAAAATGACTACATGCCACAGCCATTTAGAATTCCATCCCTGGTTGCCATTTGATATTAATTCCTAACATTTTCAGTACATAGAACTTTTTTTCCAGACAAATCTCATAGCATTTTACATATAGAAGGGAAGACACTTCTGGAATGCTGCCCCATGTGGGTAATGTACTGTACAGGTGTGCTTCAGAGTAAATCAGGTAGAGAATTGAGAATGTGCCCCACAAAATAAATAAAGGGGGAATCTAGGGAGGTCAGATCAGACGTTAGCAAGGACATGGGGTTTAACACCCTATTCCAATGAACAGTGCCATGAGATCATTAACAACCAAGAAGGCAGGACTTCTGATTGATATCACCTCCTATAACAGTATCCGGGGTTACTGTAGTAGGCCACTGGTAAACAAAACGTCTCCTCAATTACCTGGTTTTCCTTAAAGGTTTCCCATCCCAGTACAAAACGGGCCAGCCATGCTGAGCTTCTGGGAATCTGTAGGGTGGTAATGCAACATATTACTACTTATTCAAATACAATGATGAGAAGATCATTACAGATTTAATGATGCACACCGTGGACTTAATGCATTATACAAGTTTGTTTGTTTTTTAAAGATTTAGATGACTTTTTTGCTGCACTGATGTTCATTCGTTTTTAAAAAATTATTTCTGAACTGGACAAAATGTTTTCTGGAGGCCATTTGCCTAAGAAGACAAGAAAGCCAACAGGCCACACGAATCCCTGCGGCTCATGCTCTGCGTTGATCTGTGAACCATTTCAAAGCACGTACAGATAGGATTGCTGAAATTTTTATCAAACGAGAGTACATAAACGAAACAGGGAAATGGTTCTGCTTCAACAAAGCAGATGAAAAGAGGACTAAAAAGAATTTTAAAAGGTTCTGCATAGTCATCAATGAAGAGAGCAGATCTGTAATCTAAAATCTAGAAATAATTTTAGAGAATTTTTCTTCCAGTTTTCTATGGTTCTGCTTTTCTCTCTCATTCTATGAGACCCACACAGGATTTGTGCTGGTCTAGGTGTTGGGTCTTCAGATTCTCAAAACTTCCATGTTATGTCTTTTTGTGTGTGACTTTAGAATGTCATATCTTTTCCCCTTCTTGCTTTCAAAATGTGATTGTGGGATCGTCAGTGCCTTCTTTCTGATGAGCATTTGTTAGAAATGTCAGGTCTGAGTCATGTTGCTGCTCTTTAATTTGAGTTTCCTTGTTGCCTTGCAATGTGTGAGGCAGTCTCTGTTGCCTGTTAGGGGCTGGTGAAAGCCAGCTTGCGAACATGCGACAGCTTGAACCACGCCTGGGCCTGGGTGTCTCGTCTTGCCTCTCTGTCTTGCGCTGATAAATATAGCTGTGAAATGAAGGCTGCACCAAATGGCAGCGTGAAGTGGCTGCTGACAACTGTTGCTCTCGCGTGTCTAACAAGCACACTCTGGCAGCTCGTCTGCTCTGACAGTTTGATTTTTCTAATTAACCCCTTTGTGGAAAGTCCCATCCTGTCTCTTTGCAGCGCAATACGAACCTGCGTGCTCATCAGCGTGCGTGCTTGTGAGGGAGACTTCAGAGACGGTGGTTTACATTTTGGTTATATCATTAGCCCACCATGGTTGTGAGGGTGTTTTGTTTTTTGGGACTGGGTGAGATTGTGAACAGCCAAGGAACCCCAGCTTGCTTTGTACTAGCAACTCCAGTGTTTTGCCAAGGAGTGTTCTCAATCAGAGCTGCACCCTGCCTCCAGTCGATGCTCATTCAGCTATAAGCATGGGGGGAGCAGTGAACGCTTCTGAGATAGATCTGATAGTGACAGGTGAGCTGCAACAGTAAAGCTGAATTACTTAATGGAGGTTGCCAAAATGTGGAAATTATGCTTTTTAGGTTCAACACTATGCTTGAAAAAAAGCATATACAGTAGACACATTAAATCAAAGTGCTTTGAAATTCACATCGCATGGAGCCCAAAAAATAGGATATTTTGAAATCACCATTTCCTGGTAACTTCAGTTAAAAGTCATGCATGTGCAATATTCTCTTACATTGCTTACCTTCTGACAGGTTTATGAACAAAATAGGCCAAGTGCAATCACAATCGAGATAGGTTTAAGAGTTGTGATTTTGATAGAAGCATTTTCATATGTATGCATTCTTTAAGGACAACACACTGTTGTAGTGGTTAACATTGCTTCCCTCATGGTGCTGATACACTGGGTTCAATTCCAGACCTGGGGTGCTACCTGCATGGAGTTTTTTCATGTTGTGTGGGTTTCCTTTGGGTTCTTCAGTTTCCTCCCACAGACCAAAAACATACTGATAGGCTAAGTGGCTTGTGAGACAATATGTCCCTTGTGTGTGTGTTTGTGCCTGTATGTCTGTCCTGTGAAGGACTGTTGTCCTATCAGGGTATTCCCCACCTTGTGCTCACCACTCACTCCAGCACAACCCTGAATTGGATGATGTGGTTGAAGTAAATGTATGGGTATATCCTTCAAGATAGCCACTTGAAACACAGTATTGCATGAAACCAACATTATATGTACAGTACGTTGGCACTTTTTTCATTGAGTTTTTTATTGGACTTTTAAACAACTGACTGCTCTGAGGTGACTTCTGCTTTTCTTCCACACCTGGGTGTCCTCTGGCTGTCAGCTAGAATTGTTTTCCACAGTTAATGCTTTTGTTTTTGATCCTCCGAAATTACAGAAAGACTTTCTAATTAAAAATCACTCACACCCTTACTGCTAAGAGATCTGACAGCGTAATCTGTGTCAAAGACTTTGAGTTGGACAAAGATGTATTAGCTGTGTGGTGTTGGTGCTCAGACATGGTAAAGAAATGCCATCTGTATCCAGAAGTCCCATGGCAGGTAGATTGGAATCTTACAGATTTATTACTACTATTCCCACATGTGGGCACTTAGTTTATGTCTCCCTAACTGAGCTCATTTCCTGGTTGTCAGTTAAGCTGATTGAATAAAGGCTCTCAAATAACTTTATACAAGTGCCTTGAGCAGACGTAAACCCATAAACCAGACTAGATAGCAAAGACATGGTACAGTCGCTGACTAACTTGGGGAACTTTCTCTACTACTGTCATTAGTAAGAGTGGATTTTAAAGTTATTTAGAATCTGTCTAAAATTCTAAAACATAATGAATAGCACTCGAACTGAAGCTCAAGGTCAAACCTTCTTCTATTAGAATATGATCTAATTTATTGTATTCCACTCCAGAAATTGGCTATGCTGTATGTTTTTTTTTTTCAATACAAGACATTGGATATCCTGAAGAAGAGTTGTAGATTTTTTTAACACAAAATTAGACATGTATACATCAATTCTAATTTAACAAATAGGACATCATTAAGGTTGGTACAGTAATGTAGTATGACTGGCGTTCTTGCCCAGGGTGTACCCTACCTCATTCCTGTTGCTTGCTGGGATAAGCTAAGCTTCCCCCCGACTCTGACTTGGAAGAAGATATAAATGGATGGATGGGATATCATTAGAAGATGATGAATCATTATGTGTACAAGTCACTGTTTTTCTAATTGAAATCTTACCTTTACCTGGAAATCTTGCAGTGGAGCCTATAAAGAAGACCATAGCCATCTAGTCAAAACTGCTTTCATTATATACAGAATATTCAGCATTTTATGATTGTTATAACCAGATTATTCACCTGCAAATAACTACGGAATGCAATATGAGACATAAACGTTGTTAGAGTAGCTGTGAGTCTGGGTGTTTAAGGATTGATTTTAACCAATTAATTTTCATGCATATAGTCTAGTAGATTTAAAACTGAATGAAAAATATAAAAAAGGATACAGCAGTGAGTGAAACACAGATCCTCATATATCTGTGAAAGTGATATATACAATTTGTATTACAGTTTGTGCCAGTGGTTCAAATAAAGGAACAACAACAAAAACAATATAATTTGTATCTTTTTTATATTATGTATATTACATTAACTAATATTATTAGCAGTATTATTATAATAACCTTTGTTCCTTCATTGAAACCACAGTAGCAAGGTCTAAGACCAATTGTATTCTGACCTTGCTCACTTCGAAAGCTTTCTCATCACAGTTCTCCTTTATATTGCGTACAGTTTTGTAGTGTTCATGAATTTTACAATAAAACATTTGTTTAAAATGCAAAGCATACCCTCTCTCCTGACAAGCAAGGACCTTTTTGCGTGTCATGTCGCTAGTGCAGCCATAAGTCAGAAATGTCACTACATGTAAGTATGAATGGTATCGCTCTTTTAAATACTTGTATGAAGCAGTATTACTGAGCCACTTAGGCCATGATGACGCTCTTGTCCTGAAATCAGCTGAAAATGTCTCTTGCAGAAGTATTTTTCTTCTATCCAGTCTTTCTACAGTTTAGGCACTTCATACTGCTTGCTACTGCTAGACTCATTAATTACAGTGACATCTCTGAAACGGTTAGATGCACCGAATTGCTTATTAAAATCTCATTCCAGATAGGACCATTATTAGAATTGCATTTTAGAGTGTTAGGTCTTACACGGCGCCTATTAACTATGCTGTCATTCAACTCTGAGCTAAGAGAGCCATCTCCTGGGACTTCTATACAAACATGTCCTTTGTTCTTGGGACAGGTCAAGAAAATGAGGACTCTGCCCTTTGAAGAAACTGACAGTGTTGTCTGTATTCCCGAGGGGCTCCCTTTTTTGTTACACATCCTTAGCGTTCAGCACTTTTCAGGTTTCGTTTTTTTTTATATTTTTGCATTTGAGTTTGAAAACAACAGGCATGGAAACATCTGCATTTTTCTTTTCCATCTCTGCGAAGCTGTAAAAACATAGAAGAATGTGAGTTTTTTTTAATTCCCTTAATTGAAAGCAGGAAGTGTGACTTTTGTGGGTTAGACATCAATGAAGTGATAAAATCTATTCTTTTATTTAGGAAAAAAGTGGACATAGTGGAATTGAGGTTGCCAGATTATATGCTTCAGTGAAGACTCATGTACTAATCATTATTATATGAATTCCTCCGCCAAAATGAATTTGTCTAAAGAGTCAGGTAACCCCCCACACAATGTCTGAAGACTCAGTTCAACAACAGGTAGTTGAAAGAGGCTCTGTTGTTTGTGTAGGACAACACCTTTCATTGCAACATGACCACGGAGTGAACCACTGCTATACCTTTTGCAAGTGGACTGGGAATTGAAAGACAAGCTGTGGGAAATATGCTCGCTCAAAAAAAAAACATTAGATTCTGAGATACCATGTGTCGGTGCTGTCAGACATTTCATTTTTGCAGGCTGTCTTTTTTTTAAGCCAAGTATCTTGTTTTTCAGTTTGTTATTTTGTATTAATTTGCTGTGTTTTGCCTAGCTGAGAGGTGTGAAATAATGGACATTGTTGATCACTTTCGAGTTAGAACAAAAAAAAGACACTTGCTAATATGTGCTGCTAAAACTGAAGGACAAAAACATTCTGCATTTACATTTAATATTTATCATTTTCTGTTCTGTGTTCAGTATTCTTTATTGCAAATATGTAGTTACTTGACATTGAACAAGGTTTTCAGATATGTGCACTACATTTTAAATTGTTGTCTTTTGCAACAAGTCTGTGGTGCTGTGGTAATTGTACGGTACTGTATATGATATTTGTTTAACAGAGGTGTTTGCAATTTTTATCTCTACTGCAAAAATACCACCTGGCACCAGGATCTGCTTTATGTAACTGATCATATAACATAACCGATGAGGTTTTGAAAACCTAATGGCACCATATCACCTATAATCTGTTGTTGTAAGAAGAAAGAATGAACCCATATTGGAGCATCATTTTAGAAAGTCTGCACTAGATAGAGAAACACCACCTACACTACTTAAAGTAGCTACCTGTTTGTTGTACTGACAATTAGCAATGCTAATTAGCATTGCTAAATGCTCCCATCCCTGTTCTGACCAGGAACAGTATTGTGTATCTTCCTATACCTGATTACATCAGGCTGGATGGTGGTCATGTTGCTAATTAGAAACCTCAGGAAACAAAAAGCACAGTAAGGACACTTGATGCAAGCATTTATGTCCTAGAAAAGGCACGGGGTGGGGGCTTTTCCCCAGAAGAAGTAAAGCTGCTCTCTGAAAAGGAAATGCTGACTACTGCTGGGCACCTTCACACACAGAAGCAGTAAGAGGTGAGCGTGGGGAATCAAAATGTAGCGCCGTTTACAGAAATTTCTGAATTAAAGACAAAGAAGGTGTTGGAAACCAAAGAGAAATTCTGGTTTTACCAGGGCTTTAAATTACAGACTTAATTAATTTTAATAGCAAGCATTTTGGTTATCCTCATGGAAATGCAACTGAAAGAAAGTTGTGATACCTGCTGCTTAAGGTGGACCTACTGTAAGCAAAAGTCTGAGTTATAAGTTGAGCACACATGTAGGGGGAGAGATAAAACAGAGAAACTACAGTCAGCATGGAGTGGTATCCAGCTTGGGACATAAGCAGAGCATCGTGCAGATAAACACAGTGCATAGTTGTTATCCAAACTAGCAAAACTCAAGCCAGGAAGACACTGTAATCAGGAAGACACTGTGTACTGTAGGGAAGCTGAATCCAAGCCAAGCTCCATAAACAAGACGCTGGGGTAATCCAAAAGTCAAGGTCAGAATGAAGCAGTGTCGAGAGCAGTGGCGTGAGGCCAAGAGAAATTCGAGGAGGGAGTGCAAAGCTAGAGAGCTGAGCTGAGGTACAGAGCAAGGACTAGAACCTACTTTCCATATCATAGAGAATATCATTTGTTCCAGAGCTCCAAGTAGTCTGAGAGCATATTTTATATATTATGCACCCCGTGAGGGGGTCGTGGTTGTAAATTGCCTCCAGGTAAAACAGGTTTCCTGTCAGAACACGCTTCCATGACAAATGGCTCAGACTGACAGGTAAGAGGAGTTGTGCTTGTCTGCCATGTCAGTGCTAGTTTGCACCCCAGTGGTCCAGTGGGAACGAGCTTGCTAAAACTTAATGTACAGTAATTGGTGATTGTTTCAAAATAAACAAACAAGTAAAAGCAGCAGTTCTGTCCTTATGACCTCCTCAGTATCAGACACAAACCCTGGAGTTTCTGGAGTGACCTGGTATGTCAGCTCCTACCCCACATATGGTGTACCTAAACTCTGTACCCAGGTAACTTTATGTCTCCTGAATAAACCCACTTCCCATCCTCCAGGTTTTTATGGGTTGGTTGTTGTAAACTGGAGGACATGCAGCCAGAGGGTAGTTCATAAAGATGATCCAGAGAGCGGCTGACAGAAGTCACTTTTGAAAGACTGAACAAAAGAGAATTGAGCCCACAGCCTGGTGTCATGCTGATAATGCCCTTTACTACACTGATTTGCCTTGCTGTCACTTCCACTTCCAAAGCACGTCGTTTTATCAAAGTGGACACGGACCCCGTCAGAATGAATGCCTGAGTGAAAACCACACAGGGCACAAGTGAAGAAATCTCTAATGATTATGCAGATCAGTTCTAATGTGAATACAATAAGCCCTTGGTTTAACAGACTTTGTTTTACCAAACTTTGTATGTAATGGACAAAATGTGCTGAGGAATTTGGTCTGAAAAATAAAAAATGTCAGACCTTCCCTGCAATAACGGTGCAATGCACAAATATTAAAACAAGGTAAAAATAAATAATATCTTAAAAATTCAGGAATATAAATTGTGTCCTATATTCCTATATTGTGGGATTCCTATACATTATTCCTACAGTATATTGTCCTATATTGTGTCCACCGCAGAGTGGTGGCTCTGTGGCTAAGAATTTGCACCTATGGCTGGAAGGTTGCCAGTTCAAATCCTGCAGCTGGCAGGAGAATCCAACTCTGTTGGGCCCCTGAGCAAGGCCCTTAACCCCAACTGCTCCAGGGGTGCTGTATAAATAGCTAAACCTGCGCTCTGACCCCAAGCTTCTCTGTCTCTGTCTGTGTGTCTCATGGAGAGCAACATTGGGTATGTGAAAAAGACAAATTCCTAATACAAGAAACTGTATAGTGCTGACAAAGTGATCTTGTAGGTTGAGATCAGTTGCTTACTGACCCTTAAATGTGTGTTGCTTAAGTTTCAATTTGCTATGCTTTAACAAATTCTATACATTTTACAACACATAAAATAAAGAGTTTGAATATTTTTTATAAAAATCACTGGAAGAATTCTAATTTACTACTGTATGTTGATTTATTTGTTGAAAAATAAGTCAAAAAGATCCAAAAACATATATACTGTATATATAATTGTCATATGATATTGTGTCTTGGGCTGAGATAACATAATTGGTGATTTAAGAGACATTAAGCAATAACAGACACCCCTTCCCCCTATTAGTTTATTAAACTGGTTTACTTTAGTCTGTTATTTACTAGGGTGTCCCAGTACGAGCAGTTCTTATCCTGTGCGTGCTGCAGTAGTAAAAGAATGCTGTTGTTTTGATTTTTTTTTCCAAAAGTACAGTAAAACCAATTTGACTATTTGTCACCCATTCTGGAGCAAACTCTAGGATGCAGAAACATATCACTGCAATAACCTAAATGGAAATGATAACAAGCAAAAATCCTGGAAATGAATAAGGAGGTGCAGAAGACACAGGATACAGATTCCCCTTGCGGGGCTCTCCTGTCCTGAAGATATAGCTCAGGGCCACGTGCTGATTTTGGCTCAGAGGTCCAGACTGCTCTTCTGGTGCTTGCTTGGCAGTACGCTTGAGGAGGCAGCTGGGTTGGCTAAGCTAAGCTGCCACATTGAATTTGTTTGTTTGCCATGTGATTACTTATTAATCTCACCAGTGCCAGTTTTGATTTGCCTGCCTGCCTGTCTAACTTATTGACTCCCTCTCTCTCTCATTTCTCTCTCCTTTCCTCCTGTGCTTTTCCTGGAACGTGCAGGGACATTCCGAGATCCAAGTACGTCATTTCCTTCTGTTTGATTCCCTCTGCTTTGGATAAATGGGCATTCCGAGAGGCTGTCTTGCTCTTTGTCTCTGGGTGAACTCACGTGTGCTACTGCCTTCCAAAAGAAACCAGTCCATCAGGATTTTGAATTGGAAACGACAAAACTCAACCCCCCCAAGTGTGCTGTAGATAATTGGTCTCGTCTTGTCGAGGCATTTATGCTTAATTTCCACTGACATCAATGCAATTTGTGTACTGGGAAAAAATTAAAAAATAAAGCAATGGATCCATTCTCACAAAGGCCCAAAGAATAAGATGGAAATATTCTAATGCATATCAGCATATTAAAAACATGAAAATCAGAAACCCTAAAGGCTGAAATCATAAAACACTGCTAAGTGTGTGTGTTTTATAAAATAAATGTATAAGAACATAACAAGACAATGCTCTCAGGGCATTTATTATACCCAAAATCTCTTTTGTAATTCATGGCTATTCTTCCTTTGGGCAGTCTGCCTAAACACATTTCCTAGAAAGGATTATATACTGTAGTCCATCACTGGCCTCCTCTTTATGGCCTTCGCTGGACAACTGTTCTAATGGTTGAGGCCCTTTTTGTAAAAACAAACACTGAATGTATTGATTTACATGAAAATGTACAGTATGTAGAAACAGAATAAGAGAGCATCATTATGTGTGACATAAGCTGCCCAGATATAAATTAAGGTCACAAATTAATTCTTTAATAGAAGTGTCAATAAAACGTTACAGTTAACCTTGTTGAAAGATCTCTTATTGAGGCTCTTATGAATTAATTTATATTTCTTTTTCTTAAATGTGAAGGGGGTTACACTTTTTTTTTTTGCAATGCAGAAAACAATTCAGAACACTACCATTATCCTGAATGTCTTATACACTCTAAACAATTGAGGTATATAGAGTTCTTGTATTAGCTCTAGATAATCATTTTCCCTGTTAAGAAGAGAGTTATTTAAAACGAAGTGAGATAAAAAAAAGCTTCAGTCATTCATTACCAGAAAGCAGTGTATTCCTGGTATGGGTTGGGAAAATTCATCCCATAGGCACAGGGTGCCAAGACAGACCTAGATGATATACCAGTCCATCACAGGAAACACACAGGGACAATTCAGAGGCTTCAATTAATCTAACTGAAATGGCACAAGAAGAATATGTAAGCTCTACACAGAAGGTATCCCAATTCAGAATAGAGCCCATGACCCAAGAGCTGTGAGGCAGTGGCTCTTACTCCTATTGCAATGGTGTTCTTTTGATTCAGCAAACATTCACTAGAATTTACTTCACTTGATTATAGAAATACTATTATATATTACCACAGAAGTGTTGAAGGCATTTTACAGCTGTCCACTTTGACTTACTCCTAAGTCATTAAATGCGTGTGAAATAATACTACACTGTAGCAGAAGATACAATCACAGCACTACTGTAAAACAACAGTGTGTAATATATTCCCTCATGGTAAACACTCACAAAGGAAGCCTAAACATAAAAAAGTTTTAAAGTTTCCAGACATTTTATTGATTTTCCAACCTTCAGTTACAAAGCGCAAAACAATATACCAATATTTATTGGGATGGTGCAGGTTCATTTTATTTAAATTTATTTTACACAGAGCAGTTGTGTAAAGTACGTGTTTATTTTTTTAAATGCTGAATTTTTTGCCACATTATAAAAGTGATAAAATGGAAGATGTCAGGTTGTACCACATGGCTTTTGGACTGACTTTAATCTCTCTTGTAGTGCCTGCTCCATATGGGTTTCTGTGGGGAGAGAGGATAAGAAAATTGTATGGGAAGGATTTTGGTACTGCTCAGGCTTCAAGGTAGCACTCTGTAGAGCTATGGGGAGATCTGACCAAGTGCTTGCTTTTCTTTCTCCCCCCATCTCTCTTTTTTGCTATCTCTTCAACACGCACTTTTCACTCCTCTTTGTATCCAATCTCTTCTGTGCCTCTCTCACCTTTTCCATCTCCCTCTCCCTCTGTGCAGAAAGCACCCTGTCGAAGAGCCGGGACACCTGTGGCATGGAGACACTGCCCCTCAATGGCAACTTCAACAACAGTTACTCCCTGCGTAGCGTGGGTCCTGGAGGTGCTGGCGGCTGTGATTTCCTGGGAGGAGGTGGGGCTGGGGGCGGGGCAGCGGGTGGGGGAGGGGGAGGGGGCAGCTCCGACAGCTCTGGGGGTCCTCCCCCTCTCCTGAATCCCCGTGGAACAGAGAACCTGGGAGGTCGGCGCAACCTGAGCGACGCCGCCGCTTTCGAGAAGATGATCATCTCCGAGCTGGTGCACAACAACCTGCGAGGGGGAGTGGAGAGAGGGGGCAGCCTGGCCAAGGGGCACCACAGCAGTGGCCAGGGAGCGGGGGGAGAGTCAGGGCAGAGCAGCGGAGGTGGCGGGGGGGAGGAAGACGCCATGGTGGCCGACGCCCCCCAGGAGAACATCGATATCGAGCTGATGTACAAAGCCCTGGAGGAGCCCCTGCTGCTTCAGAGGGCCCAGTCCATCCTGTACCAAAGCGACCCTGAGGAATCGGAGAGCTACACCGCTGAGCTGACGGAAGGACTGGATGGCCAGCTGCAGTCGCCCAATAGGGACTCCCTCTACACCAGCATGACCAACCTCCGGGATTCGCCCTATCCTGACAGCAGCCCCGAACCCCTGGAGGTGGTTCCCCGCTCTGCCCAGCCCCCCGAGGAGCTGTACTATGGTTCAGGGCGACCAGCCATGGGATCCCGCGGGCAGATGCAGACCTTCTACCAGCCCCAGGCCCGCCGGCCCAGCGGGGAGGGCTACCTAGTGCAGGTGGGCATGGAACCGGGCATGAGTGAAGGGGATGGGCAGATGCAGTTGGTTACAAGTCTCTGATGTCCCTCCAACAACAATAAGCAACAACATTTTCAAAGGAATATAACCCTCCCCTCTCCCATTTGCAAACTACCGTTTCTTTTCCTGACTACATCCTACGATTACCCTTTCTTCCCCTCCCTTCTCTTCTCCCTGCCAGCCCTGGACCCCAGTGATGGCAGCTGCCCCCCCGAGCCCTGCCATCTTCCTCCACTGATGGATTTCCCAGAAACCTTTCCGAGTCAGCGGGGTTGGAGCTGCCTTATTTTTCCCGGATTGAGTCGCTGCTCCAAACACAGAACAGAAGGAGTGATACTGGGTTGGACCTCTCATTTACTCACTGGTTCCTCGGCTCATCTCTTCTCCAGCCACGCTTAATACCCTGCACCTGCACCCCACCCTCAGCGGTGTCCTTCCAGATTTTTCTTTCCCCCCCTCTTTTACTCAGACGGTCCATGACAACACAAGCACAGCTACCACTGAAATGTCCCTGCACAGGAATTCCCAGAAGCACAGGGCTCTCTGTGCAACTTGGGCCAGTGTCATTTTCCAGCCACAGGGTGGGGCAGGCTGGGGGATGGGGAAGTTTCTCCCAAACAAAAGATCCATCTGTTTTGTTTTTCTTTGCAGTTGGGGCACATCGATACCATAGATTCTGAAAGCTCTTAAATGTTGCCAAAAATTATTTCCAGACAGTCTCAGTGCAGAACCATTAGAAACTGAGCTGCTACTTTGCCTTTAGTGGTCACCTTGAACTGTGTTTCTCTTGATCCTGGGAACATTGCTTTCTTTAACAGGAGTTAAAAGTTTGGGACAGACTGATCCAGGTCCTGCAGTTGTTCGCACATCCGCAGGATGTCCCAGCTGCCCAGTGCAGAGAGGAAGTTCCTGGAATGCCAACCACCTGGCCACTTTTCCCTTCTTCGTAGGACCCTTGGACCAGCATTGTCATGTTTTCTGGGGCATTGTTGGAGCTGACCTCTTACAAAACTTCATGTCCACCTCAATGGCCACAAGAAACCCAGACTGACCCTTTTGTCATGGGGGGGGGGGGGGTGGACAAAAAGAGGTCTGCCGTGGAAATTGGACAAGAACCGGACACTTCGTTGCCACGAGGATTCTAATTGTTATTAATACTCTGATTATTATTCTAATCAAAGCTGTAAATAGGAACAAAAAAGAGAACAAATTTCTTGTATCGCACAAAAATAAGAAACAAGGTATAGAGTTTGTGACATGATTGACACTCTCTCTGTTACCTTCTTTCTCTCTATCTCTAGGCCCTCGAATAGCCTTTACCATTTCGGTAAAGGAAGGAAGGGGGCGTGAGAGAGAAGAAGGAGAGAAAGGTTTTGGTTACAAAGCAAAACTAATGAACAAAAAAATCCAACAGACAAATGAGCGAAATAACTTCCTGGCACAATTTTTATGTAATATACTCCATTACATGTTGTTAATGTTTGACCTTTGACATTCCCAAACAGGAAGTGCTGGGTAAGAGGAATGGGAGGGCTGTTCTCACTGCCAGTTAGAGGATTGTGGGTTAGTCTGTGGAGGCCTGGTTTGGGCGTTATTTTCTTGGTCGAGAGAGGACCAGAGCTGAAGGAGGCCCTTTCTCATCTTTGAACATTTGTTAGGTTTCTGCCAGGCCAGCCAACCTGAGATCGATTTGCTTGAATACAGTCTAAGTCCATTTGATTGGTTTACAGTTTACTTTGTAAACCCCTCCTTTTAGCATAGCATTCTGATGTAGCATACCAGAAATTTAAGATTCATTTTAAATAATGACCACACTGTGCTAATCCAACACAATGAACAGCAATATAAAATGTATATATACAGTATATACACGAGTCAACATGTTATAAAAAAAACCCCAAAACACATCGATATCTTGAATCGGTCTGAGTTTAGTTTTTAAGATTGCATCTGTTGGGTTAAATAGCAGTTAGAATTTTACATAAGCATGGCAACAACTTAGTTTCTCTAAGAATCTCAGCAATTACAAAACATTTCTTAGTCATACTGACAACACACATTAACCCCTTAACTGTCATTTATTCCAGAAGAAGCTAGAAACAGGGGCAGCACAGTGGTTAGCTTCTTTTGCCTCGCAGCATTGGGGCCCTTGGATCAATTCTGGACCTGGGGTGCTATCTGCACGATGTTTGTGTTCTCCCTGTGTTCACATGAGTTTCCTCTGGGTGCTCTGGTTTCCTCGCACAGTCCAAAAGCATAGTGTACTAGTAGGTTAATTGGCTTCTGGGTAAATTGGCCCTGGTGTGAGTGTCTGTGTCTGCCCTGTGATGGGCTAGTATCCCATCCAGGATGTGTCTTGCCTTGTGCCCCTGGTTTCCTAAGGCTCCAGTTCCCTTGTGACCATGAATTAGATAAAGCAGTTTGAAAATGGTTGGGTGGAACCTAGAAATAAAAAGTGCAGTTCCTTCAGCTGACAACTTACTGACTAAATGTTAAGACAAGGTGTTAATGTTTTCCCATACAGGATAGGACAACCCACAGTTTCATCTACCCAGTTCTGCAAATGGACAATTGGTAAATATCTTAGGAAGAAAGTGGATAAGGTAGTACTTCTAAAAATATTTTTGGAAAATATTTGAAAGCACTCTATTAAAACAATGACATGGGCAAAATCTAAAAGGAAAGCACAAAATAAAACACATACTGTGCTGGGGAAGAGAAAATGAGGGCAAAGATTATGGTAAATGACACACTGCTAATATGCTTTTGTCAGTTACCAATGGAAAGCTACTGTCAGTTCACGTTGAGTTTAGTTGTTGTGATCGATGCTGTACACATCACAAATCTGTTTTCAGCTGAGTTTCATCCCTGTTTCATGTCTGTTTTTCCCTCTTTTAGAGTTGTCTCTTGACAGTTCCCCCCTCCCACACAACAAGCAGACACACAAATCCAGGAAGGATAGCCAGCACCTTTACACAAACACCAGGCTTCTTTGCAGGGGGCTCGTCCATCAAGAATCCATGGAACTAACCAGAGCTGCTCTCTGCCAGGAGAAGCAATACGCCTCATTGAAAAAATGAAATATGAAAACTTGAGGCAACTTTATAAAGCTCTACCAACACACACACACATATACAGTATATATAAAACAATTAATATAAATAACAAAAAATAAAAGTGTTAAATTATGATATAATGTAAAATGTGTCCAGTATTTCTCACAGGATAGGCCTGCTCCGGGCCTGGAGCCTGGGGATTTCCTGATTTCTCACTTTTTCAGACATGTATGTTAAATCTTAACTTTTGTCTGGATAAAAGAAAAGCAGCAAAGCTCAAAGGTGAGAAAGGTGCCCCCCCTCTCAGAGTTCTCTATATGTAAGGAGTCTGAGAATTGCCTTTTTTATTTTTATGTGTTCTTTCTAATTTGTTTTGTAATGCTGGTTAAAAGAAGAAAAAAAAAGCTCCTTGTGGCCTGTACAAATGGAGAACTGAGCAACTATTTATTTATTTATTTATTTATTTATTTATTTATTTATTTATTTATTTATCTGTTTATTTAATTTTCTATCCAAAAAGACACTTTCAATTAGGATTCCCTGTGACTGCACAAAGAGAGCAAAAGGTCAGGTATTTCACCACTCTCACTATCTTCCATAAAAAAGAAAAGGCCTTTGACTAGAGTATAGAAAAAGCGCTACAGTCAGGAGATCTCAGGTTCAAATCCTGGCAGTTCCTTGACTGAAAATAACACATTGGCTGAGCATTCCTGAGAAGAGGTGGGGGGAGGACACAGTAGGCGAAATAGTGATGTCATACAGTAAATACAAACTCCCCCTAGTGGTGGCCAAGTGTTAATTGGAGATCACTTAGTGCCATTGAAACAATGCCACAGCAAGAGAAAGACGTGACCTGCTTGATTACACCTATTTTGAAAGATTTGCACAGAAGTGTGTCTGCTTGCTGCCAGTTTCGGGAGATGAAAGGGCAAAATGTTTCAGATTGCATCTGAAGTTTCAGTTTGGAGCTACAAAGCAGAGTTAAAAGACCTTTAATGGTTATCAAGCAAATCTGTTGAAAAAGTTGCTTTATACTTTGTGAAAAGCCACAGGAAACACACTTGAATAGGACACATGGAATTTTCACAATTTGCCAACAAACAAAAATCCATCCATGGCTTCGACACATGGTCATAAGGACAATAAGTATGTCACAAAACCAGTCAGAACTGTACAGAACACAGAAGGATCTCCTGCATCCAGCAAATCTCCATGAGAACTCAAGTCCTTGTCCTTAATATGGATAATTTCCAGAAGAATGACAACAACAAAGAATTAAATGTTTTGAAAGTGTTTATTGAGACCTAGGTCATGGTAAGAATAGGCTCCACTTGCTCGGCTGAGGACCAGCGACCTGGCTGTAGGATGAGGAAGTCAGGACCCTGCTGCAGAGTGAGGAGTGAAGCAAGGAGGAGCTGGAGAAAAGGAGAAAAGGTTACATGTGGTATTTAGAGTTTTTATTGAATCATTACCATGTAGGTCAGCTGAAGTGAAAGCAAACTTGGCTGCCATCATCCCAGGTTGAACAATCGTTATAAACTCCATGAGAAGAGCTTGGAGCTGTGCTTTGTTAAAGAGTAACAAAGTAGCTACAGAAGCAAACCTCTGGAAGCAGCAAACAAGCACAGGTGCTTTGGGCTGTGATTGTGAAAACAAAAGTTCTTAGATAGAGGAGCTGTTATTATACAGTAGACACACGTATGTAGCTTCAAGAAAGGTATATAAAAAAGAGACCTGATTTTCAGCTGGGCAGCCCTTTAGGTAGCAATTTGTGAAGACAGTCTGGGGATAAGTGCAATAAAGGAAGAAAAGCGTGGCAGGTGGAAATGGTGCCAATTGTAATGATCTTGCCTCTAAGGAGAGCTGTAAAGTTGTATGAAAGCCTAAGAGCTTTCAGCTTCACTTTGGTTCAGAACCATAGGGATGAGGCTTGGGTGGCTGTCCTGTACTTAATAAAACCTTGAATCATCAAGGGCCTTTTATTCTAATGTAACTGTAGACACATCTGCATTAAAAATACATTGCTGCCTGTAGCAATATCCTTCTTATATTATAGCCTAGCGCAGGGAATCTGCACGCATTAACCCCCTATGTAGAGTATAGCCTAAATTATGAGATATCTTGAAACAACATTGGTTCTATTAGTCTTTTTATAATCAAAAATTGGTCTGTCAATTGTAACCATCTTGTTCCTTCAGAATAGTAGGAGTGGTAAATGATCTCATCTTGGTCAGTCTCATTTGGCAGGATCTGTTCTACCGTCTTAATAACCTTACCAGTGGCAGACAAAGCATGTACTGAAGCTGCTATGCAGAACTTTTCCCCTGCTCTATAGCCTAATGACCTTCAGACTGCTACCCAGTAGTCTCCCTATGAGTCTGTACATAACCTGGAGTCTCATCACAAGACTCGATATTGCTCATTTCCCTCTTGGGTTGCTGCAGTAACTGGCCCCCTTACAGGGTTGATCTTTCGTACTCTTAAAAGTCTCACAGCAAGACTCTTGCTGACTGAGTTTCTGACTGTCACTCCTGACAGTGAGAGTCTAACCCAAACCCAAGTGTACAACCGTCACATAGTCACTAAACCCCTTATATAGGGAAAATCTGCCCTCAACTGGTGATATCAACCCCTTAGTTATCTCATATAGATTTAGAATACCCATTTCTCATTGACTCTGCAGTGTTTCATTTTGAGACAACTCATGTGGCTGCTCTGTTACAGGGCCCTGAACTAGCATTATCACATGACTTCTATTAGGCTGGTACTGACAAAACAAGGCCCAACACTACAACCAGTTAGACACATTTTTCCTTTCAAAGCTGCCCTCAGGATCCCTTCTCCCACCCTGATTTCCCCCTTTAATGTGTCTCCAGCTGACACTGAAGACTTAAAGGAATTTATTAATTACAGGATGCAGAGATGTGCCATTTTGCAAATATTTCTAAATGCAGTCTTCTGACACGTGGAATGAGAAATACGATGATGTCCTATGATCGAGAGAAACGACAGAGGGAAAAGTCAAGTGAAGTGGGAAAAATGGATCTCCCTGTCTCAGTCAGTCAGCCACTATTTACCCATATTCGGAACCATTAAATTATATGCCATGGATCTATGTTCTTCTTTCCAAGCAGCATTGAAAAATTAAACAAATCCAGAAAATCTGCAATTTTCCCAAGGTCTTTTCTATCAATCAGGTCTCCTGTCAGTCAGCATTTGATTGCTACTGTGTGCATGCAGTCATGGTCATCACTGAGAGCCTTTGTGAGCTAAGTACTATATGTGTAACTCCCTAACTAGTGAATGCAACTATGATTTCACTTGTGGCTTAATCGGGGAGGGTGTGTTTTGGAGAGTGGGGAATCAGCTAGATCTGATCTGAGGTGCTCTAAGACCTTCCAGTCTCCCCCACTGGAGCATATGGGCGTTAAAGAACCTATTAAGCTCACATAAGGGTGCTTTTATAGTGTATTTTACCCTTGATGGAATTATCTTTGCCTGCCATCACTCTGTGATCAGTGATCAGGGCTTTCACACATCTAATCCCTTCATCTCAATCCTATCTGCAAGGCATTTCACAGGTGTGGTTTCTTTTCGAGTGTTACCTGCATGAAATTTGAGATTCAGATGATTTGGACTTTTTTAATGAAAACTATGGGACTACATGATCGAACATCACATCTGGTCTACAGCCAAGCATGTCTTTAGAGCTCTGCTCTGAGGCAATGTGAGACGCTACTTCCACTACGGCTAAATCCAGACAATCTCACAACTTCCATTTTAGTTTACTTGAGCTGAATTTGCACATTTCTTCCTAGAGCTTCTGGGTCTGGATACTCAAGTTATTAGAAATGCCAGACTTATAGAAAAGACTGAGAAAGTCCTGCAGCTAGTCTTAAACCAGTCCCAGTCTGAAATTAAACTCCTCCATTCCTGAAACGTTCTTAAAATGTAGGAGAGAAGCTGAAATGACATTAATGTCATCCCTTGAAAAAAACAGATATCCCAGATGTGCTGATGATACAATCGGCCCCTTGAGAGGGCTGTAAGGATGCAGAGTGTGCGTCACTGTCTGTCTCACTCTGAGTGTGTGATGTGTAGCCAGCACCAACAGCCAGCCCCAGGAGATTTTTCCTGTCTCAGATATTCAGAAGCAACAAGCAGGAAAGCAATTACAATTCATGTTGTTGTTTATGTTTTGCAAGCTGTTATTAATTCATTCTCCAACTGTCCCTTGCACTAGCAAACAAGGGGAGAAAATCAAATTGCTACTTTGCAAAATCTATAGTGTCTCCTTTCTTGTTTTACATGCCCCTGAAACGATGACAGGCAATGCCTTTCAACCCAATCAGTGACTTTAGGATCCTCCTATGAAAAGTGAATTCAAATTGAAGCACGTTCTTAAGAAATTGCACCTGTCCTCTTTGTAATTTAGAATGTTTGCTGTTTGCACTTTGAATGTGGTGGGTATTAATTTGTATGCTTCAACTAGGAAGGCCATATATCTGAATAATGAAGTTTAAAGACGAAAAGGAAAGAAAACAAAGTGTTTTTGTTTTGTTTTAACCACAAGCTCTCTTTAATTGTGGTCTGATAAGCTGGGTAAATGCAGGGCTTGATTTCTGCCTATATTAAAATGACTTTCTTCTTCAGATGAATGTTTCTGTTGTTGTGATCCTAGGCAATTCTAAGAATATATTTGATTATCCATAAATAAAGCAAAATACAAATGAATATAAAGAAATGTTTTGAGCAAAGCACGTGACCACATTATCTCATTGTTTTCATACTTTAAAAAAACATCACAAGAAAGGTAATGGCATATATCACCTGTTTTTCCTGCTATATAATTTATTTAATTTTCATAACTTGTGTTATGTAATCTTCACATTTTCACATTCCTCACTTTACAAATACAGAATTTCAGAAATCAATGAACTGCAAACTCTTCAAAGCTGGAAGTACAGAAACAAGGTGGGGAAATATGTATGTGTAGCTCGATCTGCAAAACTAATGTGAGTGATGTGCAACACTCATGTAGGTCCCTCAAAACATCCTGATACCTAAGATATCTTTTGAAAAGCTACATAAAATACTGTAGCCTGAAGAAACTTTGAATCTTCTGACAGCACAAACAGAGTAGGGCACAGAAGGAGAGGACAGCATTCACAATATCAATTAGTCCTTGTACTTGAAAGTTGTAAAACAACATTGTTTATGTGTGTGTAATTATGTCTCAAATTTCTTTACCTGTGTGACAACACCTGTAATGGGTGCTCTTTGTCATTGGGCCAACCTAATAGTTTCATTGTCAAAACCATCAAATTGAGGGAAAAATAGGATCAGGTTTGGGTATTTTTTCCATCACTTTGATTTAATTTGCCATAGATTTCTGAAATTTTTTACAAGGCTTCTAGTTTGTTTGTCAAATGCTATATACATATATAAATATAAAGCTATATCTCTGGGTGCTGTGCAGGAATGTTGACGTGACCCCGTGTCAGGTTTTTTGCTGTCTGTTTGTCTGTACATAGTTGTCTTTCAGTCTAAACCAGCGGTTCCCAATGAATGTAGGCAGAGGCAAACTCAGATTGGAAATCCTTCCGCTGAGCACTGACACACTGCACAGATGCCTCACTGTGTCAGGGGAAAGTATGATGTTGCTGACAAGGGCTCAGCCCAGCTAGACCTGCTGTTGGTATTCAAACTGTCTGGCTTCAGATGTGGTGAAGACCCTTGGGGGCTAGTGCAATGTGATTATGGTACACTTGTAGACTCTTGGCTTGTTCTTCCTTCAGAGGCACATTGTGAGGGATTTCCAGGTACTCAGCTGTAGACACACTGATTCCCAGTCAGAGAACCGCTGGGGTACACTGCACATGTTCAGGAAAGGGAAGATAGGGAGATAGAAGGCGGGGGAGGGAGCAGGAGATGGAAATGGTGCCAATAATAACCACAGGGGGTAGGTGGCACAAAGATACTATCAGCTGTAAGCAAGCCTGGCCAGTCGCAGTAGGTGAAGACCGTTCAGAGACTTCAGAGAAAGAGGGTCAGTCTGCAGTGAATCTGGGCGCCAGTTTGCAAAAACATCTGTGCCACTGGGGTTGGGCACCTAATGTGCCATTTTCTACAATCAATTATTTGTTATTTCTCAATCGATTTATTTATCCAGTCAAATTATTTTTTATTATTGATTTGCCAGCTCTTTGGGCCAAAAGGGGTTGTTTTAGAGAGCGTTTGCGTGATTGCGGGTGTGTGCCACCTCTATATCAGCACATATTAATAAAAAAGTCATAAAATCAAAGCCATTCTTGTCTGTTTTGTTTTTTACTTCATAGTTGAGCATGAAGTACTATTGCTCCAGTTTGCATGTTTCACTTAGGACCCATAGCCATCAATGGGAAAGTAGCACATTTTGGATTTTGTATATTAAAAAAGAAAACTTAAAATGACTATTGACACTGTATTTTGTTTCTATGAATACACTGTTGCAATATATTTCACATAAATCTTAATTAATATGCAATCTGTTACAAATAGGAAGAAATACTAAACCAACTGTTTGGGACAGTGTCCCCTGTGGTTTCCCCAACACTTGCAGGCTTGGGGTACTATAACTATAAGATACAATCACTTTATTGGCCATATACAATTTCTTGTATTAGGAATTTGTCTTTTCACATACCCCAGCTTGCTCTCCATGAGACACACAGAAAGGGAGAGAGGCTTGGGGTCAGCCATTTATATAGCACCCCTGGAGTAGTTCGGGTTAAGAACCTTGCTCAGGGGCCCAACGTGTCCCTCTCTGAACCGTGGGATACGAACCAGCAACTTTCTAGCCACAGGCGCAGATCCTTAGCCACAGAGCTACTGCGTACAAGGTTAATGTTGATATTGCTCTATTCGTTTTAGGAATTGCAAAAAATAAAAGTAACTCAACAAAACACTTTGTCAATTTTTTCTTTACTATTTAATGGATGTACATATGAATGTACATATGTAAAATGTAAATTGCCTCCACCCTCCCTCCAGCATTCCTTTTAATAAAGAAGGAAAATAAAGAGAAAAGAAATGCAGATGAAGACCAAAAACACCTCCATTGTTTTTTTTCAAGAGTTTCTAACTCCTACTCAGGGTTAGACTACAGTTGGCCAACCGCCCACTCATCTCCGGAAAGCAGAAAAATCTTGATAGGATCAGCGGGTGAGTTTCTACCTTGTGCAGATAAATTCCAGCCTAGTTATTTTCAAGGCACATGGCTTACAATAAAAGAAAATGAAAATCAGTGTATTGCATAATACTCCTGTGTTTATTTCAATATGAATTAACTATTTATTATATTTACTAATAAATAATACTGATAAATGAATATACCAATATTTTATACCTGTTATAATGCACATCAAGGTGTATATTATCTTTCTTTAAGTGTGTACAAAAACACAGGCTAGGGTATTCTTTTAAAGCATCTTTGATAATGGCTGTGAAGACGTTTAATACATCCTTGCTTGAGGCACCCTTGTTTTGTTTAAAACCTTTTTTATTAAATCACTTGAAATAAAAATGAAAGAATGATTAGAGAATCAAAGAAAAAATATATTTGCCCCTCCTCCAGCTCCAATTGGGAGCATGGTAATTTGGGGTTTAAAGTAAGGGGAGCACCTGATACAGATTTTCTCCACGCTTATCTAATTTCTATAATTTCTGTAAATTATATGAAAAAGGTACAGGATTTATATACATTGTATACTCTGAAACATTAATTAACACTCAACAGGTACAGTATAAGAGCTGGATTCAAAGTACTTTCTACAGATTGTGAACTCAGTCTTTTTATTTGTGTTATTTTTTTGGTATTTGTGGTTTTTATGGCATGATTTTACAATTTTACATTTCACAATGTAAGAAAGATAAAGAACAAACAAAACATCATGGGCAGTTTTCCAAAGCCTCAATGCTTTGTAGGAGATGTCACGGATAGGTGACCCCTTAAAGAAGGATTATTATTGCTTTGTGCATGTCACGCCCTCTACTCACCGCATTCTCACACGGAAACGCACCCGCACTAATTACACCCCAGCCCTGAGCACTTCTGCCAAACGACACCGCCCCTGCAAATCAGCCAACCACAACACTTTCTCAATCAACGCACTTCTTCACATAGTACTTAAACCCCTCTGTTCTTTGCCTGGTTTTGGTTGTACTTTAGTTCACCTGCCTTGCCTTTGTATTGCTTTGCCTTCTGACTCCTTGTTACCTACCATGGAACTCTACCTTGACTTTGCCTACTGTCTTGCCCTACGGATTTGGAAACCCAGTCGTTGTTCTCCTCCTTCTGACCTCTGGATCTACCTACTGTACTTGACTTTGACCCCAGCCTAGCCCTTCTCTGGTTTGGATACCTACTCTCTTGCCTTTTCACTCACAGACCTTGGAACCCTGCTCGGATTCCACCTCTCGTTTCACTCCTTAGGTACCGCATAGGGACCATCCTCCCATTACCTTAGCGGGTCTGTCTTGACAGTGCAATGCCATGGGTTCTATTTATTGCTCAGAATCACCAGCATATGCCCTGAGCAGCAACAAACACTAGTATGGCTAAAGCAGCCTTTCTAGTGGCTAACAAAATCCAACACCGTCTACTCTACAGTGATTTCAGGTAGGGGGGGAGGAAGATGATGCCTGAGCTGTGCTAAACTGTTCCCTGTTGAGTCCCTGATGTTAGTGTCATCTGCTGGGTCAAGTGTTGTGATTTGTCTCTCAAACAGTCCTGCTTCTAAAAGGTCCCAGTTTTCTCTTGACTGGGGCTTTTATAAGCTTTCTTAAAAAAAGGCTCTTGACTCTTCTCCCAGGAGGCTGGGAGCGCCGCTGCAATGCCGGGGCTCTTTCAGGAAACGGCTGTACACAGATTACACAGATGACCAGGTTGCTGCTGGAAGAGGTGTTAGTGGGGCAAGCAGGGGGTGCTCACCTTGTGGTCTATGTGGGTCCTAATGCCCCATTATAGTGACGGGGACACTATAATGTAAACGGGCGCCGTCCTTTAGATGAGACATAAAATCGTGGTCTTGACTCTCTGATGTCATTAAAATTCCAGGGCGTTTCTCTAAAAGAGTAGGGGTGTAACCCTGGCGTCCTGGACAAATTTCCCATTGGCTCTTACCAATCATGGCCTCCTAATAATCCCCATCTATGAATTGGCTTCATTACTCTGTTCTCCCCACTGATAGCTGAGCATTCTGGAGCACTATTGTTGCCGTCGCATCATCCAGGTGGATGCTGCACATTGGTAGTGGTGGAGTGGAGTCCCCATTACTTGTAAAGTGCTTTGAGTGGAGTGTCCAGAAAAGCGCTATATAACTGTAAGCAATTATTATTATTATTATTATTATTATTATTATTAATGATGCTTTTTCCATTAGATCTTATTTGTAGCCCCCCCCAATCACAGGTCCAGTTAAACCAGTTTGCGCGCCCCATGTTACCCCTGAATGGTGTGGTAATTGCCCGGCACTTATGTTAACAGAGCCTTTGATCAGGGTTGGAAACGTGCAGAATAAGCATAAAACTGGAGCAGCATTAGGGTTACCGTGGCCCATCACTGCAATTTAACATCCATTCATCTCTTGACACCTGGTGCCCAAACTCCAACCTTTTTCACTCTTTGACAGATATATTGTTAAGATTATAGAATTTAAATCAAGGGATATCATGTTAAAATCGTGTAATGGACTGGTTCAGTCTCACTTAAAATATTGTGTACAATCTTGGTCACAATATTATAGAAAATATATTGCTGCTCTGGAACCTTTTTAGCCTTGAACACAGAAGATTACAAGTGGTATTCAAATTTCAAGTATTCCAAATCTGCAAAAGGCACTAGACATACTACAGTTTGATCAAATAGCATTGCATAAGTATATAGTCTTCAAAAAAGCAGTTACTTTCTTGTTATTTATCATGGTACAGAACTCAATCCTTCAGATTTGCCAAGTTAAAAAGGTAACATATTTTAAAGAACTAATTTCCAGTAAATTGCTGCAATGTATGGACTTTTTATAACTTATTTTATGTATATTGTATAACTAATTAACTGTAGTTGCAGAATTCTGTCGCTCGTGATGGAAAAAATGACACAATCAGACAGCTTCCTTTAAGGTACAGTATGTTCAAAAAATGCCACAGCTGTTCAACTTTTTTGTTTCATTTAGGAACAGGAAAAAAGGCTACAAGTATACCTTTATATGTCATTTACATTTTGGTGTCTGAAAGGATGATTAGGAGTAGGTTTTTGCAGTGGTTTAAGTTAAGCCTACAAAAACTAAATAACCAAATGATCTTGAAGTGGGGGGGTTCACTGGCTGCAAAGGCAAAAGTAGAGGTTAATTCCACACTGAAAAGCAGAAAGAACAACATGGCATTTTGTCCTTTTTGACTCTCACCTGAAGAGGGCTAGACAATTGAAATGTTGTGTTTGATCTTTCTACTTTTCACCGTGGAATTAACCTTTACCTGTTCCTAAATTACACGACTTGTGTTGTTTAGTCTTTATCCAGATGGATCTGAATTCCAATCCTGCACTAAAAAGAGCCACAAATCAGATCCTTCATGTGCCATTTAGCCTAGTCAGATGATACACTCAAGCATGGCAGGAGGAATTATCTGTGATGTGGATTCTTGTGTCCTTAAGCAGGACACAAGCATTAACTAATGATCAGAGACTTCAACATAGAAACATGGAAACAAATCAGACTCCAATTGCAAAAAAACAACAATCTAATTCAGGTTTTCCAAAGCCGCAACATCCTGTATAATCTGCACTGAGAAATGTATAGCCAACACATGTAAAAAATGTCAACATATGGTATATATTTTGACAGTATTTCCTAAGGCATGGGTGTAGTGATCACATAATTTTCAGTATAATCTGTTTACTTGTTCCTTTGTCAGTGCACATTTTCCAAGAGCCTGTAAGCTTCTTCAGGACAATCTTGATCCCCTGCAGATGTAGAAAATGGTGTTGTTAGCTGTGCCTGTGGTATAGTTTTAAAGGGTAACTGCAGTCCCAATTTCTCAGACTTGTTATTAAATCTTGGTAACAAAATAAATTCATTGACGGTACTGCAAAAACTTACAAAATTCAAATGAAGCACAAAATCATGAACTTTGTGAAAGCAGGGTACAGTGTGGTCACCACGTTGTCCCAGGCTCCTGGTCTCGCCACGAGCAAGAACAAGAGTTTGTGCAAAATGAGACATGAGGCAGCCCTTCCTGCTCACTAGTCCCTGTAATGTCATGTCATGTCATTTGCCAAACCGCTTTATACCAAACGGTGTCACGGGAAGCCGGAGCCTACCCGGCAAGCAACGAGCACAAGGCATGGTACACCCTGGATGGGATGCCAGTCCATCGCTGGGCAAGTGCAAGCCAATCATGAATGGGGACAATTTGGAGGTCACAGTAGAGGCCAAGGGGGGCGATTTGGCCCGGACACTGGGATAACTTCCTACTCTCATAGAAAAAATGCCCAGGGATCTTTAACCACTGAGTGTCAGGACCTCAGTTCAACATCTCATCCAAAAGGCAACACCCACTACAGTATAGTGTCCCCACCCCTATACCGGGGCATTAGGACCCACACAGACCTCATAGTGGGTGTCCCCTGGTGGTCCCACAGACACCACTTTCAGCAGCAACCATAGCTTCCCAGTAGGTCTCCCATCCAGGTACTGACCAGGCTCAACACTGCTGAGCTTCAGTGGGTAGCCAGTTTAGAGCTGCAGTGATATGGCTGCTGGCCTAGTTCCAGTAATGACTAATGTAATGTGATTTATGAGCAAATAAGTACAGGTTGTGCAGCAGACATTTCGCCACAGAAATGTTCCAATATGATCTGCATGC
Source organism: Lepisosteus platostomus (assembly GCF_059453375.1). Taxonomy (NCBI): domain Eukaryota; kingdom Metazoa; phylum Chordata; class Actinopteri; order Semionotiformes; family Lepisosteidae; genus Lepisosteus; species Lepisosteus platostomus. Next base: position 19,514,147 of record NC_142623.1, read on the forward strand.
AGAGTTAAGAAGTATGTTGTATTTGTCGGCAAAACCGTCTCGAAGTCGAGAGCAATAGTTCAATTGGATTAAAAGAGATATATTCGCAAGCCTGTTTGTTTACAATGTCATAGTGCGGCTTTACCTCACTGAAAGTTTGGTTCCGTTATTCTGAACCGCAGAAATCAGTTGGGCATACCTGTAAATGCTGTCTATTTTGTGATGTAAATTGGAGGTTTAACACGTTACTGTGCACATTTTACTTTCATTGTGATTTGAAATGCGCTCATTAATTCCAATACTTTCTAACCCTGAAATATAAAAATGCGGTTCCCCTTTAAGAGCGAGAAGGACAAGCCGGCAACGGGACGCTCTCAGTTCAGCAGGATTGCAGTAGGCAGCTGTCACAAACGAGGCAGTCTGGAGAGAACGCGCTCAGGCATCGGCAGTCAAGCGTCCGGTAAACAGCGCTGTCAGCCGCACGCTGTGCACACGGCACCCGTTCCACAGCGGAAAGGATTGACAGGAGTTTGTCTTGCGTTGCAGAGCACAGTGTGCTGCTGAGGGATATGTTTCACAAGGCAGCTGAGGCGCACGTTTCCTGTTTTTTTTTCTCACACAAACAGAGAAGTAGAGAAGGAGGGGAGCAAAATTGGAAGCACGCAAGTTGAGCGCGAATGAAATAAAAGTAATTGCCCTTCTCCTGCTCAGCACAATGCCCCCGTCTGATCTGACCCTTCACATAATGCCAGCATGCCTGGTATTCAATAGTCCTAATCCCTAGAGAAAGCCATCTATTTCTGCCTAAATAATAGTGTTTCCCCAATCTCAACATTTATTTTGATGACTGGAGAAACTACAAGCTTTCTAGGTTAATTTTGATTGATCTCATTAACTAAGATTTTCATTGGATAAGTAAGATCTTATCTATTTGGCCTTTAAATCTCTGTTTTACAGTCCAGGTGGGAAACAAAGTTGTTTTTATGTTTTAGGGTGAGTTGAGGTTGTCATGAGAAAAGGACATCCTAAAAGGTGTAAAACCTTGGAATTTTTTAAAATAGTGTATCCCCCTCTGTCTTTTGCAGTATTACAGAAAGACAAAAAATCTCTCTGGTTAAGAAAAAGTGACGAGTCAGCACTCTGAGACTGAGAGCAGTGCAAACTGTCAATCCATTTTACAGTCTTTCAGGGGACAAATCACACCTCCCCCAAAACTGTAATTAGCATCTTCCTCTCTTGCCTCCTTCTCAATCACTGGATTGCACAGTAATAATTTGGTTCCTGTTTTGACTCTCGGTATGGGAGTCCTCATGTTCTGTGTTTGACAGTCTGTTGTGTGTGTCCCCTGAATACCCTTTTGTTGTTTCTGTGGAGACCTGGGCTGTTATGCAAACCAGATCCTTAGGACCCTGGTGTTTTGTGAATTACATCCCAGCTGAATCACCTATCTGAACCTTCTCTTGATCTCAGAATGTACATCATTAGATCCCTACAGTTTATTTTTAGCACTTAGGAATAAATGGCAGTTTCAGTACACCACCCAAAACCATAGACTTCAGACTTCATCCTTTGATGAGTGGAAAATGAACGATTAGAGCTGATCATGTAAAATATTAGCTCAGTTAAAAGCAGGGTGTAGAGAAGGACAGCATACTTGGAATTCTGCAATATCAAGGAGAAGAGCTGGGAAGCATTCAGTTGGATTTGTATTATTGATTTTCATGCTGTTTTATTTTTTCCTCTTCGTAAAGTCCTGCAAGGGAGAGATATTAGCGTCACACAGCTCTCTGAAACCCAGTGCTCCAGTGTGACTCTTTGAAAGCTTGTGCAACACTGATTATCTCCCCTTCACATGCAGGGACACCAGCGGGGACTTTCTAAGACCACGTAGCGTGAAGCAGGGAAAATGAAAACCAAAAAACAAAAGGCAAGGATATAAATCCTGCCAAACTAGATAGAATACAGTGACCAATGCTGCGAGAGAGGTTCTCCCATAGATGCTCTGACTGAAGCATGGTGAAATTTCAGGCATGATTCCTACTCTTTCTGAGGTCCTTCCACACTGATGTGTGATCTCAATAGATTTGTGAAGCAGCAAATCAGCAGTAAACTGTATGCAATAGTCAGATGAAAGGGAAAGATAGATAAGCTGCTGTGAAACAATTTCAATCAGAGTTCATCAGAATGGGATGCAAATGGGCTTACGAGCTCATCATGATGATGTCTGGGTGAATCTGAGCCTGGATGGGTAATCATACTAGAGCATGTCAAAGGAAGCAAACCTGGCTGCTTTGTTTGTATTGTTGTATATCTGTGTCAGACCACAAGGTACCTTTAGCAACTTTAATATTGCATTAAGGCACCTGACGTACCTCTGAATCCCTTGAGTATGTAATCTAGTTCATGTAATATAGTGTCATCACGCAGTACTGCTCACTACATAATGTAGTTTCCCTGCTCTGGTCACTGCAGATCAAGTAGTTTCTATTTTCCATTTTCCATCCAGCTCTCACTTAATTGCATTAATAAATTCCTTAATTGGATATTTTATTTAAAAAGTTACAGATTTCTAAGTGCTTATCAATGCGTCTAAGTACATTGAAATCCCCAACTCTTTCAGAGCTCCAAAACTCTGAAAAACAACGTCTACCCTGAAGTATCCAAATATTTTCATCCACAATCCTATCTCATTTTTCTAGCCAGATGCTCTTCATGTGGATTTGTGATATTCATGATAAGTGGGGCTGAATTGAATGCTCTGCTTTTTCCATAGGATTGAACATCCAACATCTGGGAGTTGCTCTGGCTAACCAGAAAATATCATCATTAGTCCTTTTCTGGCACTAAGTGCTGCACATTAGGGCTGCCTGCATGGTATTACACTTAGGGATTCTGCTCAGTTTAGGCCTTTGTCTGTGATGCTTTATACTCTACAATTGCCTACAACATTAATGAAATCTTGAGGACATATGAAATAAGAGCTACCTAATGAATAACACAGTGGTAATGAATAATGTCCTCACCTTCATCTTGAGCAACTTTCTCATTTAAAAACCTCAACACCTGTCCATCCTCTCATCATTCTAACACCAAGAGGAGGTGACAACTCCATATTCCTTCTATAAAGCATGTGACACACAGCATCAAAGATGTTGATTCCTCTTGTTTAGTCTGTGAAGCCCTCGAGAGCAAGTAGTGAAATGTGAATGTCTTCTGTCATTTCCTGAAAACAAATGAGGAGTTGTGCATTTATGCTCATTAAAGCTATTGAAAACACTCAAATATTTCTTGTGGTCTCTCTGTGTTGCTTCTAGACATTATTGACAGCTTATTCTACTTGGCAGGCCCCTGAGCTGCTGATGCTTCATAGAGCTGTTCGAGTTCTTGACTTTTACTGCTCAACAGATTAGTATTGCAAGAGCTATGATTTGACTTTTAACAATGTTTCAATTTGTACATTTTTATCACAGTGACTGTTTTACAAATCCAATGCAGGACTCCTTTTTTGTACAACAAAATAAGAATTAACCCTTGTTCCTTGCAACTTCTAATGTATTTCTAATAACGAATCTAACACTTTTTATTCACAGGTTGTATGGTCACCCAACGTGGCACAGATGAAATTCACAACCTGTATTTCTTTATTTATTGCTCCAAATGAAACACTCAGCTGTGCTTTTGTGAATCCTTGAAGCATGCCACACAGGCTGTGTTTAGATCTTTTTAAGTCTTAAAGTAGCAGTAGGTCTGTATCCACACCATGTTCAAAAGAGACTGCATGTAACGAACAGTTCTTTCCGGACCCTATGCGGACGACACAATCCAGAATAGTGCGGAAGGAATACACTAGGGAAAAGTCATGCAGGAACAGGGATGAACAGGGGGGCGCGTCCATACAGTGCTGGTGATCCGGGGAGGTGTAGCCAAGGCGAACAGTCCAGAATAAATCCAAAAACGAAAGCAAAAGGTCCAAGGCTGAGAAATCCGTCCAAACAGGAGATTAAAATCAGGTGCCGGGTCGGACCAGCAGGGGGAACAAGGACAGGAGCTGGAAGTTAAAAACATGACGGAGCCAGGCGCAACCAGGTCCCAGGCTTGCACGATATGGAAATCAGATGCAGAGCCACGAGTAAGGTGCGCGCCTGGCTTAAAAAGGCAAACTGAACCGGAGAGAAACAAGGAACAGGTGGTGGGAGTGATGCAAATAAGGAAGGGCTGGAGTGCCCTTAAGAGGAGGCGTTTGCGATCGTGACACTGCTAAAGGTCCACTTTTTGAGAACTGTAAATAAGTAAACAGGCCAGTGAGTTGAACTGTTGTGAACAGATACTTACAGCCCCATTTTTATAGTGTATGTAAGGTTTATGTGATAAAACCAAACTAAATAGATTTTATTTGAAATACCTCACTCTTTCTAAACCAGAAAGGCAAAACTTGATGATTTTATAATACAAAAAGTTTCCTTTTTATAATGATTAGATAGTGAGGCCTTAAAATAATAGAGAATGAAAGAAGCAAGGGATGAGAGAGTGAGAGTCGAACAGGGTAACCTCAAATAAGTGAGTTAGAGGAGGGTCAGTGTGCCAGGTAGACTGCTCCCCTCTGTAGCCTGCAACAGACAGTGAATCTTTGCAACGGCACCAATCTCTAATGATGCTGACTGATTGGCCACAGAACACGGGCTTCGGATGGTATTATAACAAATTGAGGGAAAACTCTAAAAAACTCCCCTATTACCCCTCTATTATCTTCAGATACTAGTGCTGTGAGGCCTTTGTATTGTAACAAAGTGAGGCACCCCCTGTTTGCTTTCTCTTGCCTAATGATCTTTTTTACAGTAATCTCTAGCAGTTTATTGTTGTTTGGATGCCATGTAATATTTTGCCTCCATTGTAGCAGTTGAAAAATGACCGCCGAGTCACTAAGAACATAAAAAAAGTTGTTATCAAGAGGAGGCCATCTAGCCTATTTGGTAGTTAGTAGCTTATTGATCCAAGGATCTCATCCAGCTGTTTCTTGAATGCAGCCAGTGGTATCAGCATCACCTCTATGACTGAGTAGATTGTTCTGTACTCCTGCAACCCTTTGTGTAAAGGAGTGCTCTCTGCTTTATGATTGAAATGCACTTTTGCATCTTTTCTGTTTGCTCCCACTGGTTCGTGGTGCATTACTTGATTTTCTGGTTCCTTTTGAAGGATCTGAATCATTGGTTCATGTGCTCTTGTAACTCTTCTTTGTTCAAGACTAAAAAGATCATTTTTAGAAGAAAATCAAGACTAGAAAGTTCATTTAGCATGTCGGCATAGGACATTTCCCGAATTTAAAAATTGCAGAATGTTCAGGTGTTTAACAGCAGTGCCCTAGCTGAGATTTGAACCCGCAGTATTCTGATTACCATTTAAATACCCCCACCACTTCTCTTCACTGCTGTACCGTATGTCTGAGTGTGGCTTGTTAATTTGGATTTTAGTAAAGAGGAGCAGAATTTTCATCTACAATGAAAGAGGCCTGGAGAACATTTTCATGTATGCAATTGTTGCTGCGTTTGATCTTTCTAATCATACCAGAGTTTTATGGAGTAAAATTATTGTTCAGGGGTCTATGGCTTTTTACAATACCCAGAATGCTGTAACCAACACGACTGCTATACATCTATGAGAAACACAGTAAGTAGAAAGTAATTGTAGCTGGTTAGGGAAATCTCCTGTTTTTTGAATGTTTTGAATTACTGAATTTCCAATAATTCATTTATATGGTTTACAGCTAATTCGATTTTTATTTTCTGTTCATCTTCATTTTATAAGATTCGAAGCTGTTTCTTAATTAAACCAGGGAGAAAGCTTTTAATTGCAGCCAAGTTCAAACCTTTTGCCCTCCAGCATGATAGAGCCCTTCAGGGCCCATCACTCGCAGAAAAATATGTCCAATTCAGAAGTTAACGAGGATCTTGAGTCTGTTTGAAACAAAGCCTTTGCCAGAGTTCACCAGAGACCTCGCCCGATTTCTTTTTTTTATGTCTGTAAAGCACGTCTTTAATTGGTTTCACAGTTAAATAGATTTTTTTACTTTAAATAGATACAATGCAAATCTTGTTTTTTTGCTATGCTGAAAAAGTTTTTGGATTCATGACACAAGTGACACAAGTCAAAATTAGAGCTGAAAGTATGAGGTGCTGCTTAATGCAAAGGATTATGAATATCAGTGAAAAATCACTCATGCCATGTTGAAACCAATTGACTGTGTTTTTTTTAAGTAAAAGATTCTTCAAACCAGGGTGATTATGCTTCTCTAATGTGTAACCATTCTGGTGTTGTTAGGATATCATGTGTTGTTAGGGTGGCACAGTGGAGCAATAGTGAATGAACCGGTCACTTCCGGATCTGAAGCATTATCTGTGTGGAGTTTGTATGTTCTCCCCGTGTTTGTGTGGTTTTCCTCCAGGTGCTCCAGTTTCCTCCCACAGTTCAAAGACATACAGTACTGGTAGTTAAATGTCTTCTGAGAAAATTTGACCTGGTCTAAGTGTGTGCATGTCTGTGGTTGACTGGGGTCCTGTCCAGGGTCTATCCCTCCTTGTGCCCACTGCTTGCCTGGATAGGCTCCACCTCCTCTGTGATCCTGTATTAAAGAAGCCATTGGAAAATAGATGGATGGAGAAATGCAGATGGCAACACTTTCAGGGGCAAATATTCTCATGCACAACATCAACATTGAAAGTCAAGAACACAACATAGTCTCAGATGTTCTCTACTCTTGATCCTAACTAATATAATTTGGATCTGTAACTGAATGTTCCAGCACTAATGTTTTTTTTATTGCAAATAAATGTAGTCCATGCCTATGTATGTGGAAACTCATGGTTAGAAGTATAACTTTATTGCATATATTTATGCATCCATTTGGTAACCACTTACAGGGTTGTGGGGGAGCCGTAGCCTTTCTCAGCAAGCAATGGGTAAAAGGCAGGGCACACCCTGAATAGGACACTAGTCCATCGCAGAGCACATACAGACACCATTTAACCTACCATTGTGTCTATGAACACATGTGGGAAAACAACAGAGCACCCAGAGGAACCCCACACAAACACAGGGAGCACATATTAACTCATACAGATAGCACCCCAAGTCCAGAATTGAACCTAGGACCCCAACACTGAGACGCAGCAATGCTAACCATTGCACCACTATGCCACTCCATTGTGTATGTAACTGAACTTTATTAACTCACAATTTAAAAAAAACAACAAATACATTAGATTGTGCAGTGCTGTTTTCTAAATTCCAGGAATAATGCAGGCAAGAACCTTTATGAGCCAGGACATTAAACAAGGTGAAGGGTTCCAGTGCCTTATGCTTGAGCAGTGAAAAGGGGAGAAGGTGTGGCGGGTAAGGTTAAATAAGCATTCACAGTGCTTCCAGATTCTCCACAAGAGGAAAGCAAAGGGAAAACTGGTGTCTGTGAATGCTGCACAGGCTGCAATACAAGACTCTTATTTGATGGGCTTTAGAAAGTGAAATGCAAATCTCCTACACCTCCAGTGTTCACAAACACATCTTTTTAAATGCATTTGGCAGAAATGGATTCATAAATCCAAGCCAAAGTCAGTGTAACCCTAATGTCCTTCCTAATCTCGTTATTCTGCATTCACCCATGGATTCTTTTTTCTGAAGCTGAAATAGCAGTTCATTCTTTTTTTCTCAATAGCTGATACAAAACACACATGGCAGGATACAGCCCTATGCGTTCAGCTGTTTTTACAGTATGAATGAGCTCAATTTCAAATAATCCGCTGCATAACTATTTCCAATGTTTTCTCCTTTTGTTTTGCTAATTGTTGTGTCTTGTGCCTGCAGTGAATTTTGATGGTGTTTGTTGACGACACCTATTGTCTGACGTTGAGTACTCGGCAGGGCCCTCAGGCCCTAATTATCACTGCCAAAAGTATAAAAAGAAGATACAATTTCACCTTGACTTAAGCTTTTACCTATCACTATCAATTATGAAAGTGATTTGTTTTCAAGCAGCAGCAGTTTTTTGTAAGTTAAAGTGCCTGATATTGGATTTCATAACAACTACAGTAGAAGCTGATAAAATCCAGTGGCACAAACCAGAGTGCAATGGGGGTACCTTCCTTACTGTATTTCTCTATTGTTACAAAGGCCTTGTCCTGTTTCATGCCCTCCTGAAATAATTAATCGTACTGTGTTTTAGGGATTCTGCAGTGTATTTGTACCCATTGGGTTTTTGAGAATTCCACCTATCCAGCTCCCAAAACAGCTCTCCAAGGCCAATGTGAGCATGGAAAACAGAAAATCTGTGGTCATCAGTCAAAAGCAAAAACTCTTGCTTCAAATTCTTCAAAATGCTTTCTTCGAAATGTTTAATGTAATGTACTGTATATGCTGTCGCCACTAAGGAATATTTAACGAGAGAGAATGTTGTCATTAAATCACACTGTAATTAATTAGACACACCCGTATTACTTCAGAGAGAAGCATTTCAGACTTCAAATACATTGTAAAAAGTAATTCAATTAGATTTATAAGGAAATTACAAAAATGGGAGTGTTGATTTTCAAAACTAATTGCTATATGAACCTCCAAAACTAATATAGGGCAGTTAATTCCATGTGCAGTGCTTTAATTAAAAACAAATTAAAACTGGTTTAGTAATGCAACTTTTATTAAATCTATGACTCATACAGTGGACCCATTTTTTTATAGTCAGGAAGGAAATGTACAATTAATAAACACAAAACTCCATTGAATAAGTTCAGTGTAGAACACACCAATAAAAAAAGTTATTTGAAACTTCAGATGAAAAAGTAGCAGAGTGAATGCAGTGCACTTCTCATGTGGCTCATCTACACTACTGGCTCATCTTAATGCCATGCAGACAACGACTGACTGCGATCCTGGATTTATTCAAGTGATGCTTCTCTCAACTGATGATACAGAATTTTAATGGAGCATGATAAGAGATTTGGGGGTTAGGGGAACAGGTTAAAACTTCCCTCCCATTTCTTTTTTGTAAACCATCTTGTTGGGTAGGTTTGACATAGGCCCAGATCATCTCAGTTCCTTTACAACAGTCACACCTGTGACTATTTGGGTGTCTGTAAGCCCTTAATTGTTTTTTTAGTGCTTAGGAGCCCCATTATTGTGCTTTTATCATTGTGTCTTTTTCAAGTTGTTGTTTAGTGTATGTACCTTGACATCTTGCCACAAAAGGTTGGTCCATTTTACGGGTCAACAAAAGATGTAATTTAAAGTTAGCTCTTAGACTTTAGAGCCATGGAACAGGACTTTTCCTGGATCTGCCACCCATTGATTGTTTCCTGGCTTTATGCTGGAAATGGGGTGAGTTTTGGAGCAGTTACAACTTTACAATGGGATCTCAATACCAAACTGTAAAAACACTTCACCTACCTGACTGAATGCAGTGGTCTGGGGCACTGGAGTTAACCCAAGCACAGACAAAGACAGATGGACAGGCTGATGAAAACTGTAAAGTGAGTAAAAAGTAGCAAACTATCAGCGTGGTGAAATCCAAGGTCATAGTCATTAACAAAGCAAAGTTTTAGGCTCACAGAGAAAAGGCACAAACAGGAGATCCAAGGGAGCAGTTGAGGTTGAGAGCCGGGATAAAAGCATGGGGGAATATAAGTAAAGCAGGGGTAGTCCTGAGATGTAGATAAGAAAACAAGTGTGTAATAAGCCAGTAGATACAATCAAACAAGCACAAAAGTCCTGAACACTGAGACTAGAGACAGCGCACTAAGACTAAGCGAGGAGGTACTTTTATGCAGTTCTTAAATACTGTGTCTTTGAGGTTAAGGTGAGTAATGATTTAATTGAGCACATGTGGAATCAAACCCTCTTCAGATTGAGTCATCATGGTAACCAACTCATTGGTAGATTGAGTAGAGACTTGACTGGTTGCCGTGGCGTTTTAGGTGCTTTGCCCGATGCCCCTACGCTCCTAGAACAAAAGAGATTGAAACACAACAGATTGAAAACTGGCTTTTTACAGTACGCTAACCAGTCAAAAGGAGGGCCTCAACCACTTTAAAGTTCTAGTGTTTCACTGAAGCCTGTACACTGGCAATACTGGTGTGGCAAGTGACTGAAATGTGATTATTATGCTGTTCTAGTGAGTTGTTTAATGGGCCTGATTGAACATCATTTTCCTTTTCTCAAGTGATTCATCTGGCTCGATACCACTTTCCTGCCCTGTTTAGTTAGCATCCTTAAACTTTTCTCTCCTGTATGGATGGAAGCATTATCAAGCACAGGACATCAGAAACCACACCAGAAACTCCCAAAGGAAGAGTTTCATATAACAGTTCTTCAAATCAATCTTTTTTTTTTTTGGAGTAGGTTTAGAAAGATCCTACCTAATTTTGTTTTTATATGCTGGTTATAGTAGTAGAGAATGTCCAGAACAGAGCATCCAGTCTCATCTCAGGGCTTAAGAAGATGAAAACTGTTGAACTGACAGAAATGAATCTTTTCGGTAAAGGACAGCTAAGAGGAGATTTGAGTGAAGGTTTCAAAATGTTAAAGGCAATAAGTATGGCTGGTCACAGGAGTTTTTTCAAATTAAGTTTTTTGAGCAGAATGAAAGGACATAACTAGAAACTTGTTAAAATTCAATTTCACACCAATAGGTTTTTGACACAGAGCTTTATCAATGTATAGAGCACATTGCCCAGACTTGTGGTTGAGTGTGTGACTTGTGTGATTTTTTCCAAACTAAGCCAGATGCAGCAATAGAATCACTTATTGCAGGAAGTGAAACAATATGCCCTGGGGTTTGAAGTCCAGGATAAAAGCTAGAGGTTCCTGCAGCCCTTGATTACAGGAGTTGTCCTCCCTGATAGAGGATACAGGACAGTGATTAAAGCTCATAGACTGAGTAGCCTTAAAAGTGTCTTATTAACACTTCACAATGGAGAACAGCTGCTTCAATTTGTGTGCATTAAATCTGCACTATATGGTAAGAAATTAACAAAAAAATGTTTCCTTTTTAATAAGTGAGAGGAAGGTATTTCTTTACACATACTCCCATGGCTGACTGAGTCTTAATGAAATGTAAAACTGTTTTTAAAGGAAATAATAGTAATTTCCATTGGGTTGCACAACTGGTATTGCTTGCCTAATACTAAGAAAGAAATCAATATACAAGCTCTCCTGTGATCAATCGTTTTTAACTTCCCCCATCATAAACCCCATCTGAGTAATGAAGTTATCAGGCAACTGTGGAGGCACACAGACCAAGTACTAAAGGATACAGGACAAACTTTGAGGTAAGAGGAATAGCAGTGACACAATGGGATGCAGATGAGTTTGTGGCTTTGCCATCTCTCTTTTTCAGAGATTAGACAGGAAGCCTACAATTTCTATGTTCTTATGACCAGGGCTGTGACGAATACCCTGTTTTCTCTAAAACGGTAAAGAGATGGCACTCAATTTAAAAAAAGTACCTGGCTGGCTAAGACATGTGATGCAGGCTCCCAGCAAGAAGAAATGGCAATGATTGGGTAAGAGAGTCTAAAATGCATGCATCAACTCCTTACTGTCTTCTCAAAACCCATCATAACCTTTTTTATATTCTAAATGATATCTGTATTTTTTTTTTCAATTCAGTACCCCCAGTTTGCCTAACATCAATTCGCTTAAACTGCTATGAATGTTACAGAATACAGAGAGGAGATAAGTTTCATACCTGTTTGCACAAGTTGGGATCACCCTGCATATCATACAAAATCATCCCACAGTGCCTGAAGTAGAGTTTTCATCAACTTGGAGGTCTGGGTGACACCTTTTTTTTAAGCTTCAGGTGCCATCCACACCTCTGGGGGTACTGAGGGTATCCTGGCCAACACAGACAATTCCTATTGGCCTCACCCTTTGCTCCACACAAACTCCTTAACTTTCAGTTCTAAAAAGCACAATCATGACAGTGAAATTCCCAGATTCATCTACAGAACACTGTGGCCCAAGGGAGCAAGAAGGGAAAAAGAGAACTGAGCACTCTTATCACATATTCTTCATTAGGGAGGGAGCTTGTTGCTATCAAAACAAAATCTTTCACCACGATTGGTTCAGTGGTGTTACTCATCTGAATGGTTCCAGTCCAAGGGCTCTGTTTCTAAAAGCTGAATCCATATCAAAGATGTAGTGGGGCATCTTTTCACAATCCGGTTGGTAATGGTACGTGTCTCTTATTTTTTTGGTGCTACATACCAATTGAAACAGAGATGAGAAAAAATAATTCCATCTGAATATACTGGGGTAATGACACAGTCTTTCTTATTATTAATATTATTAGTCAAGTTATTAATGGGTGAATCAGTAATTTAAAGCTTTGTTTAACACATTTACTTGTGAATGGCTTTGGTATCTGGTTCCTCGATGAGCATTTCAGTATTGCAACGTGCAGGTATGTCAGAATACTTATTTTATTATTTATATAGATTTTCTGTGGTTCTGGAGTCAACCTGCTGTAATCATGTAAAAATGGTCAAAACATGTCAGCTAACATCTAGAGTAGGCATGCAGTTCTTTTTTAAAAAGTACAATAATAATTTGCACTTAGTGCTCTTTAAGCAAAGCACTGACAATAATAAAAAAACAATCACAAAATCCATTAGCTCCATACAAGTTCTATTTCAAGGTAAAGCTATAGAAAATAAATGTGATTTCAGATTTTATTTAAAAAAGGTTCATCTGTACTAGCATTTATTTTTAAATATTATTTTGTTTTCATTTATCAATGCGCAGCAATGGTATCTGTATTGCAAGACTTGAATGAGGAAGGACAATGTACTCCACCTCACACACCTGTCCAGCCAATCACATACTGTACTACAAGCCCCATACGTTACAAACGTTGATAACTGAGGACCCTGAGCAGAAAGCAATCCAGAGTCATGGCCTAGCTAGGGTCAGATAGGTAGAGTCCAGTGGATAGGTAGAGGGCTTAGACAGACACAGAGACTGAGGGACTCAGACTAGAGGACTCCCAGGGTGCAGTCCAGGGGACAGGAATCGGAGTCGATAACAAAACTGGATTGCAGAGGTTTACTGGTGATCACTTTCGTTAAATTGGGAGGAGGGTGTACCTTTTTTTGATGTGACATATTTTGTGGAGGAAGGTGTTTTATTGAGCTAATTTGTGGTAATCTTTGAATTAACTAGAAATAAATGCTGTTTAACATACCTAACATACCTAACATACCTACCAACCAAACAGACTAGATTGGCCTAACAATCTCCTTTCAGTTGTAAGTGTTCTCATATTCCTATTCTGCATTCTAATAATTGTGCATGTTACAGTAAAACAAGCCAAGAACGAACCATCATTAAATTGTCATCTGCTGGGCTCTTAACTTTCGGCTCGCCTCACACCTCTAACTGAACTTGTAAAAGCAGAACTCTTCATTGTGAATTGAACCATAACTGTAAGAAGAAAAAAAAAAACAAAAGACACCCACTCAGGAACATGGTAAAAAAAAATCTTTTACATTGGAAAATAACAATCACCGTCAGTTGATCTCCCAGCCAAAGGAGAAGAACTCATCCGTGATGAACTGAAAAAAATGTGTTGAGCATTTTGCTACACCAGGGAGTGTGGAGCTCAAGTGGAATATTAAAAAGGAACACAACCTATTTTTGGCTTCCCCTTCCCCCTACCCCTCCTGGTGTGATTTGCCTTATTCATGCGCACAAGGTGAAGACAGCTAACTACTTTTTTCATTGTTCTCTCACCCTCCTCATATTCATCATTGTCCTCATCAATGCCCTGATGGAGACAGGTCGGCAGCTTGGTCAATCTCCTTAAATCACAAACAGCACAAGACCTCAGGAAGATGGGAAATGACCTCAGTTATTGCTTAATTGGTTGCTGTAAAAGGGCAGAAGAAGTGGATTTTTTAAGGGAGACATGCCCAGGTCCTCAAGAGGTAATGTCCAGCAGGGTTTATAGTTCTTTTTAAAACCAGCTTCTTAAAAACAAGAACTTGTCCAATTCAGTAAATAGAGAGCTTCATTGTGTAATTAAGGGCTCAGGTGGAAAAACAAAACACAAGATGGACACCTTAAGGCCCTACAGGACTGTAAAAGTGTCCTTTTAAGTAAGTGTCCCTACTTTTAGATGACCTTCAGAACCTTCTGGACTGTTCCATTAGGATGGTTCTTGGGGTACCCATCTCTCGTCTTGTCACGCCCAGTACACCTAGAGGGCGCTCTACTTCTGTCCTGTTCCTAGTTCCCTGTGATTATTCATGTCTTTCCAGTGTGTCTTGTTGTGTAGCCTATTTACTTCCTGTGTCTGCTCCTCACTAAGCATTGAGGGTACAGATGTTCTGAGACCCGGCTAGCACCAGGTCGCTCCTGTCCGTGGCCTGAGCCACCGACATCGTCTGACCCCCTGAGCCTGGGCTAACCTCCGTGTTGCCCCTTTTACCACTACACATACAGTAGGGTCTTTATTGCTCTCCTTGTCATTCCACGGCTTGCCCTTCCGACATGGTAGTCTTCTCCTCTCAGTTTGAATCTGAATACGTGACGGGAATTTCTGTGGAATAACAACAATAGAAATGTTTTTTAAATGTATACTTCCTGAGAGACTCCAATTAATACAAAGTTTAAACTGAGGCAGGTAGAGAGGGCACCTACAGTACAGACGTCTAAGGAGCCCAATGCTGATTACAGGTATGTCAGTGGAGTTTTTTCTTGTGTAATTTGCTGACATGAGTAGTAGGTATGACATTTTAAAACTCAGCTTACGGTAGAAGACAGAGACGGTTCAGCACTGGAAAAAAATGAGAATGGAGTATTTCTATGTGTGGGAATATTGTCTTTTGGTGTTAATAGAAAAATGACTTAGCATCAGTATGAAACGGAATAGAGCATCACAGTGTGAATAATAGGCTGTGAGGAGAATCTCAGTATTTAGGTGGGAATGGGGTGTCTGAGTCTCAGTATTAAGGTGGGAATAGGGCATCTCAGATTCTGTAGTGCAATGATAGCGGAGTTTCTAAGCTCGGTAATACAAGACTAGAGCAGTTTTCAGTGGACATCACATTGGAAGCATTACTGCCATTTCTTTACATATGCACCTAACCTTGCAAGATTACACTTTGCTGAAAAGAGAAGAAAGGAAACACAACGTTTCAGCTGACAGTCATGTTGTGTTTCCTTTCTTCTCTTTTCAGCATGGAATAAACCTATTACTTTTGTTATGCAGCCTACGCATGCTGACGCAGCTACCCACCTGAACTAAGATTACACTTTGTCCAATTGCTTGCCTGTGCTGTTCTGTGTGTTTCTGAACATCGACACACTAAACCCATCTGAGAGGAGGAGGTCTGGGTGATGCTGAGAAAGACAGCCTGCAGTCCTTAGTAAGAACTGAGAGGGTGCCTCTCTCTCTGCCTTAGACCAGTGCCTGGAGGAATGTGTTTCAGAGTCAGGTCTGGACAGAGTGAGTGGAGTACTCGTGGGCCCTCCGTGTGCTCTCAGAGCTCACCTGGTATGGCCCAATTACTCTTCAGAGATCTAAAGTCCTCTAAGAATTCTTCAAAAACAAAAATCCTCAAAAAATATCTCCCACTTCTGTACAAGAAGTGGGACATCTTATAACAATACATTCTGTATCATGTCCATAACAGTGTTAGTAGGAAAGAACACAGGAAAAATGAGTTCTAAAATTAAAAGGCAAAAAGTGATGAATTTACACAGTGGTCCTTAGAATTAAATACAGTATTGTAACAGTCAATCCAACCATCCATTTTCTAGCCAATTCTTCCAACTAGTAGTGGGGGATCTGGAGTCCATTCCAGAAACAAAGGCAGGATACACCCTGGACAACATGTCATTCCATCACAGGACACACAGAGACACAAACATGCACACACTCACACCAGGGCCAGTTTTCCCTGAAGCTTATTAACTTAGCAGTATGTCTTTGAATTGTGGGAGGAAACTGAGCCCCCGTAGGAAACCCACATGAACAGGGTGAACATAAAAAAACTCCCTACAATTGGCACTCCAGGCCCAGAATTGAATCCAGTGCTGTGAGGCAGCAATGCTAACTCTGGTGCCACCGCTTAATGATGCATAGTACACAAAAAAATCAAACCAGCTACTCCACTTCCTTCAGTATTACAATTGTATTTCGTGAAGAATTATTATAATGTCTGACACCTGGAGAGGTGTGACAGCTTCTTCGGGACAGGTGTCTGGAATGGAGTCACAATCAGACACTGCAGTCCTAGGCCAGGAGAGACCTTTTTTCATCCTCCCTGAGCTTTTAATGGATTCAACGGCTACCTTCATTGTCTTTACCATACAACTGTTTCCAAGCCTTAACATACTGAGGAGGGTGAGTTCCCTGTAAAGCCTGGTGGACAGTAGAACACAGGTCAGGATCACAGCTTGGGAAAATGCATAGAGAATTCTAATCAACTAGACCCCACCAAAGCAATATATTTATTCAGTCAAAATGGAGTAAACTCCATTACCTCCTTTTTAATAAAGAACTATTGTTGTGCACTTCCTTTCCATTCAAGATTGAGCAATGAA
Organism: Lepisosteus platostomus; assembly: GCF_059453375.1. Classification (NCBI taxonomy): domain Eukaryota; kingdom Metazoa; phylum Chordata; class Actinopteri; order Semionotiformes; family Lepisosteidae; genus Lepisosteus; species Lepisosteus platostomus. The sequence continues at coordinate 19,530,716 of NC_142623.1, forward strand.
ACATAAAAAAATAAACTAACAGTGGAGAATCAAAATACTAATAAACTGAAATGAAGTGGATGATCATAATAGTTTTATGATTTTGTGTAGAGAATTAAATATGTAATATGATCGATACAGACAGCTTTCCCCTCTCAATGTGTAGTCATAGGAATATGATTGTTTTTCATTTACTTATATGTTCAACAGGGGTGGTATTATAATTAGATATAGGCTGAGCAGCTTTTTAAAAAATATATCCACCACCGTTTTAAAGCATAGTTCAGGGATTGTGTTTGTAATTATGCTGCATTATTACAGAATCTGTGAAGAAAGCAAGGTTTATGAGTAAGAAAAATGGAAGGTTTAAGATGTTTTGGTATGAATTTGATTTGTATAAAGCACAGGAGCGGATATAGATCAATGGGTTGGCTTTAATATATTGGGAACTGGAGGTCTATGGAATAAGAAGTAGGCTGCTGGGCACTAGTGTATAAGGAGACTTCAGTGATCCACGCCACGCACTTGGATAGATTTCTTAATGCTCTGAGGCGTGAAGGCTTCAAGGCATTTTCTTTGATTTGAATGGACTTCATCCTGCCACATATTCGGAAAGGGTGAAAACAGAATCACAAGAGCAAGCAGTATCATCAGATAACAGTGGTGGCTAAAATTTACTAGCAAAAGGACCAGAGCACAGCTTTCAGGTTTTCTTCCTGGCTTTCTGGTTCATAATTCACTCTATGATTACAAGGCCTTTGCACACATTTCTTATCCTGTTTTTGTGTTTCTTGTTTCTGTCATTGAATTTATATTTATTGTCCACATGCGATGAAAACAGGAGCAAAACTAATACATAGGGCTCTTTTTACTGTAAAAGATGATCCCTTGCAGTTTCTACAGACCTAATATCACCTGTTTGTCAGAAGTCTCGGTGGGGCCATTGTTTCAGAATTTAACCACACATTGATAGTAATACTGTACATGCCCACACACACAAACATAGTTCCAGACACAGACAGAGCAAGGCTCGTTTCCACTCTTGACAAGACAATCTCAGTCCGTAGCTTCACGCATGAGACTTCTCTTAAAGATTGACAGTGACAAATGGAGAGATTGGCTTGTGTTTGCTGCCCTACAGCTCAGAGGCTAAAGACAACTACCTGAACCCAGTTCTCCTGTCATGAAATGAGAGAGGTGTCCCAGCGGCCTGCCCTTTACCTGTTTTCAACAACCTAACCCAATTCCTGTCACCCAGCCATCCTGGGGAAGAGGGCAAGAGGTGCCCATCTGCCCATCTCCACCAAGCTCAGGCCTTGCTGAAACCTCAGGCTTTAAGAGGATTCTGGAGCTGCGGAGCCCTAAGTATTGAGCAGAGCAGAAGGGTAACTGATCTCAGGGAACATTAGTTTCACTTTGCCTTGCTCTCAGCAAATGTCTGAATATCTCCTGTCTGTCTGGATTGTGCCCTGCCTAAGCTGTCTCTCAAGATCTTCTTTTTGTCTGGATCGTTCCTTGTCTAGCTGTTTCTCAAAGATCTCCTGTCTGTCTGGGTAGTACCCTACACAACTTTCTCTTCCTTCCCATCATTCTTCATATGAAGAGAGTTCTTCATCTCTCCCTCCCATTCACAATATAGAAATGCTGTGTTAAGCTGCCATCAAGACCAGCAGCACATACTAGCAGGTGTGTTTGAATGTTTGTGCAGTCCCATTACCAGTTCCAAGTAGGAGAGAAAGAGGAGAGCTCCTCTTCACATTGAAAGGTAATGAGGTGGGTGGGGGGCAGCCAGATGGTACTTGAACCCCAGCCTCTGGCTGTACCATCTGCCTCACAGATGTACTGTACATGGCCACAGAAATGCCACAGCAGATTCTGAGTTATGGTAATACAAACTAAGACTGCCTGTTGAATTTGAATTAGAGCCTTGTGGGATCTATGGTAGAAAGCTGCATGCATTTGTCATCCTATTAGTTCTTCCTTTGAACATTTTTCACTTTGCTTTCTCTGGGAACTGGTATTTTCCTTTTCTCCTCATTGCACTTGTGTTATGTGTGAATGTCAAAAATCACTGAAAATGTATAATTTTACTATATTAAAGCGCACTATATTTGGAGTTTAGATTTCAGTGGTCTGTCCCTATAAACTCCTCAAGAGTGCTGGCATGGTATTCCCACGTATAAGTATAGTTTGTCTACAGTATCTGTGATTGTTTGAATGAATTTAACAAAGCTTCAATTGGATTGAGCGTCTTTCCAGTCTCAGTGGGTGCTTCAACATAGCCTGAGAGGCAACCCAGAGACAAATTCAAAAGAGAGAAAAAGTGTCACACTCATCCTGCAATAAAAATACTACCTGAAACACCAGCCGGATGGAGACCTTTAGTTAAAATCTCCCTCTCATTCTTTTCTGTCTGTTTAGTTGCAGCTGTTCTGTCACCTCTCCTACTCCGTCCTGGGTTTTGACTGCAGCAATGTGTGTATGAAGATATCAGAAGTGTCAGGGGAGTCCAATGCATTCATTGTCATGTCACAGCTTCTCTTGCTTTTTCTGATTTTTCTTAATGTTGCTTAATCCACGTACACTTTAACAGATTTTCAGGCAATCCAGTTTGTAATTTCAACTATTAATCTCACTTGGGTTCTGATTCTTTCCTTTGGCAAGAGTTTCCCACAGTTCAGAATAAAAAGCCTCTAGTTTGTGTGATTCCATTTGCACAAATGGCTCGGCTTGAAATGGATTTGAACAATCACCTATTTATTTTTACCAGCTCTCTCCAGTCTCAAAAACATGTTTATTTATTCATTTCTTTTTATCATTCTAATATGGGAAAACAGAAAAAAATCATGATCAAAGAAGCATTATAAATGCAGAAAACCATCTATGTGCCTTTTTCAGGATTTATTTTTTAAATGTGCACAAAATACCATTTCATCTGAAAAGTGTCTGTTGAATAGCTCATTTAAACCTGTTAACTGTCCAATACATCTGAACACTTAATTTACAATCTATTTTTGAGATGCTGAAAAACAATAACACCATGCACTGACGCTCTTGGAAATTAAAGAAAGCCAGAAAATGAAAGCTTTTGATTGAATGATCTTCTCCCTATTGTAGTAATTCAACAGAGCACATAAAAAGATTGAGAAAATGCATATCTTTCCTGATTTGACAGAATAAATTGATTTGAGGAACATTGTGGTTTTAGGATTAAAACCAATTTAGTACAGTGGGATGAACAGACAATCCAATTTTTCCCCCACCCTACCCCACCCCAGCTACCCCTCAACCAGGCATCAAATCCAGTTTCTACAAAACATTCCTTTTTTAAAAATAGGAATTATTGGCTAGTAAAACCATAAACATAGAAAAAGCATAGGCCTGATTAAAACAGATCTCATTTAAGCTACATTGCAAGTTAGTCAGTTTCCTATTACTCTGCATGTTTGTCAGAGAATGTGGATAATTGAAGTGGTACTGTAAAGTCAGTTGATTTCTTTAGTACAAAATATTGTAAAAATTGTACTTGTTCATAGGCGGGGTGGTGCAGTGGTGAGCATTGCTTCCTTATATATATTCTCACTATGTTTGTGTGGGTTTTCTCTGCATGCTCTGTTTTCCTCCCACAGTCCAAAGACATACTGTATTTTACTGGTACTGTAGGTTAATCAGCTTTTCGGGAAAACTGGCCCATTATGCCAGTGTCTCTGTGTGCCCTGTGATGGACTGGTAACCTGTCCAGGATGTACACTGACTTCAACCTGTTACTTGCCAGCATAAGCTCCAGTTCCCCCACGCCCCTGAATTGGATACAGCAGTAGGAAAATGGCTGGATACATTTTGATTTTCCAGCACCTGCAGTATTTCATTGCATGAAAACTAGAAAAGCTATGGGTAGAACAAAATAAGCAGGTGTGAAATTGTGGACAGCCAGCCCTAGCCCTCTGCTTGTCTCACACCAGCGCCCACCTCTGGTTTGATATGTAAAGGCAAGATTGCTATGTTTTCATTGAGAGCTGCATCAGAGTTTTCTGTTTTGAAGGTATCTTTTGGCCTTTTTCAGAAGACACACACATCTGTATCTCTCTTGTGCTAGCTTGGGGTGTGTCAAGTTTAGGAAGAACTGGCCATTCAAAAAATCCAGGGGATATGAAAGTGAACACAAACAGATAATTCTACATTAAGGAAGGCTATGATGCAGGGTTCAATTAAAGGCACAACTATCGCCCTAGTTGCAGTGTGGTGACAGACTTTTACAGGATAAATCCCCATGAAAATGCATCAGTATAATACAAAGAACTAACCACACATTTCACAAGATTACTATCCAGGTTCTTTTTATCTGTTTGACTTCAGTTTTGTATACTTTCAAAAATTCAGATATTTGGAGTATTTTTTTTTCAGAGCTCTGGTTATCGTTCTCACTTCTCTTGGCAAACTTAAGGAGCTCTGAAGGCAATTTCCTGCTTTACTTACTGTAACTAAGCCCAGTCTGACTGCACTACAGTTGCTAGTAATTGGATTTTGAAGGTAGATTGGCTTGTTAAGGGAAAAGTTTTGTGCTTTAAAGTTGATCTCTGTAATTGAAGGTCTTGATTTTTTTTTAACCAGTGAAACCATTTTAATGTTCAAAACGTAGCTGTATATTACAACCTGAAGACTGGACAAATAGGCAACTCCCCATATCTAATAATATCTAACATATCTAATTTCCTGTCTACCAGGACAGTCTTCTTGTGTCACAGGAGCTTTATATTATATACAGTCATGGAGAAATATTTAAAAATGCAATGTCTTAATTATAGATCATTAGACTTTGTAAACCTGAAAATACAGTTTTACTTCTGACATTGTTACAAAATCATTGGTCAGGCATCCAAATACAAATTGCTACATTGCCTGAAGTTCTCATGGTAGTGTTTTATATAAAGTATGTGAACCCTGTAACTCCTGGGAAGGAATTCTGTGTGAATGCCAATGCTCCAGTGGAAATTTAGAGAATATCTTTGCTGCAGGGACAGATGTTCATGTTTCTTCACAAACAGTGAGGTGCAAATTAGCACAGATTGGTCCCAGAAAACCTCCTGCTGCCTGGAAACTTTGCCTTTATTTTCCCCTCTCAGCAAAGACGTCTGTGCACCTACATACCCATTGACACAATTAGTCATTTATAATCTGTTATTTTCATTATGTACCAGTTCCCATTTTTCCCCTTAGTTATCATAATTACAATCCAATCCTGCATAGTCAAAATTGCTATTTTTGCTGTAGACTCAAGCAATTCAGATTTGAGAGGAAAGGATGAATATGAGACAAAAGCACAGAATGTTCAGTTCAGTTTAATTGTCATATTCACAAGTGCAAGGAAATGCTGCTTATGTGCATGTACAGTATGCTCCAATACAAAGACAGTAATGGAACACCAGAACATGAACACAGAACAGCAGCAACAACCACAAGTTAAATAACATTCAACTTAAATACAAGTCAGACCAGCAGTGTGAGTCAGTGATAGGGGTAGAGTTCAGTAATCTTACAGCTTGTGGGAAAAACCATCTCTGAATCTGGATGTTGTTGTCTTTATGATCCTATATTGCTTACCAGAGGGAAGGGGGGAGGAAAGTGAGAAACCAGGATGATTGTTATCTTTAGCAATATTTCCAGCCTTCCTTAGACAACAAGTTGTAAAAATGTCCACAGTAGAGGGGAGCTGTACTCCAGTAATGGACTGGGATGATCTGATCACCCCCTATAACGCCTTCAGTCAGACAAAGAGCTGCTGTCAAATCACAATGTAATACCACGTGTGAGCACACTCTCAATAAGCACTTGTAAAATGTAGTAAGGATAGTTGAAGATAGATCAAATTTTTTCAACTGGCTGAGGAAGTAAAGGCACTGTTGTGCCTTCTTAGAAGCTCCAGTTACATGCTGGGACCATGTTAAATCATTAGTGATAAAAGTACCCAGGAACTTGAAGCTGCTAACAATCTCTACAGCCACCCCATTGATGTGAATAGGGATGTCCCCTATTGAATAGGTCCCCACCCTGTGTTGTAATAGTGACAGCCAGCTGTTTGGCTTTGCTGACGTTGAGGGAGAGATTATTGTTAAGGCACCACTCCACCAGGCTCCTGACCTCATCCCTGTAAGCTGGCTCATTATTGCTGGTGATTCAGTCAATGATAATAGTGTGATCAGCATACTTGTAGATAGAGTTGTCTGGCCAAACAATTGTGAGTAAACAAGGAAAACAGCAGGGGTAAAGCACACAGGGGCACTTAATTGGTAGTCAGCGTGCAAGAAAGCTTTCCATTGACCCTCACAGACTGTGTCAGTCAGGAAATCTAGAATCCAGCTGCATAGAGAGGTGCTGATACCCAGATCATTAAGCTTGCTGACTAGTCTAGATGTGTCTTTATCATCCAAAAGAGCCAAGGCAGTGTGAAGAGCCAGGGAGATAGTGACATCAGTGGACCTGTTACACAGATATGCAAACTGCAGGGGGTTTAAGCACTCAGGTACCATTGTCTCATGACCAGTCACTCAAAGCATTTCATTAGGGCAGATGTGATAATTAAGAAGAATTAATGTGACCCCTTTATTTTTTAGTTTTATGTGCTAATACAGTATGTTGAACCATTTTAGAAAAATACCAGTTTTTGAGTTTCTTCAAATGCATTTTTGGTGAGCACAATTATTGGAACAAATTAACCTAAAGTGAAATAAAACAGTATAAAACATAGTATGTGGTTGCAAATGTTTTACACGCAATGTGACCCTTGGACATCAACAAACTCTTGGTTTGTTCTTTTGAGATGCTTTGCCAAGGCTTTGTTGCAGAGCCATTTTAAGCTGCTGTTTGTTCCAGCAGGTTTCTGACTTCAGCCTTCTTTTCAGCAAGTGAAAAGTTTTATATTTGTCCCTGATTAACTTCTTTTGTTGCATTGGCATTGTTTTCAGTCTCATTCTCATTTTTCTGGTCATCTTTTATTGGGTTTGAGGGACTAAGGAAATTCTATAAATAAATCCATCCATAGCTACTGACAGGCCATTAATTGTACTCAATCATTGGCACTAGCTTGACTCTTCTGAAGTCATGGAAGTCCCCCATGTGTCTGATTCTTAGATATAGATCTTCTTTCAATTACAGTTCTATAGGAGATGGAACTGTCCTACAGCGTCTCATTTTGTCTTTTAGTGCACATAAAAAATCAAACTTAAAAGCTACAGACAGCTTTTTTGGCAATTATTTTGGCTCATCAGTGTGACATAACTTACTTTCATCTGGGGTAAGGGTTTATACTGTATATGTATTAGAAGTAACAGAGGTTCAAGTTTTTCAAGGTTATGGTGGGAGTTAAGAGCAGCAGTTAAAATGAATTATGGATATGAAGTCATTTCTATCTCTAATATTTATACCCATAATACACTGATGTCCTTGATATCCAACCTAACCTAAGCTTTTCTTCCAATTGATGATAGATAATTAGACCCACCCATGTATGACACATGTACAGTATATTATCTTCAGGAAAAATCTAGTCAATCAATACTTTTAAGTTCTAAGATTTAAACTTTTTGTTATAGGTTCCAAAGATTGCTAGGGGCACATTTCAGTGGTCTGTTTAAAGCTGTTCTTGATCCACCGTTGCAAAAAGGATGATAATTTAAATCAATGTTATTAACAGGAATATTCAAATAGTTCAGTAGTCCAGCTTCCTGACTGTCCTGAGAGGAAGATCTATCTCTTCTTTCTGTGGTTCAGTGCTGCGTGACATGAGGTGCCAGAATTTGTTGGGCGCCCTATGGATGTCAGTCCCTTTGGAGCACAATACAATACTGACCGCCAGCTCACCCCACAGCTCTTTCAAACAGTCTCCCCCCTGCTGCTACCCCCCTACTCTCACTGCTCTTATCCCATCCCCTCCCTACTTCTCAGCATCAATCAGCAAAGCAGCATCAAGCACCATGCTGCAAAATGAAAGAAACTGATGGAGCTGTCTTACAGTATCTCATTTTGCCTTTTAGTGCACGTAAAATCAAACTTAGCAGCCACAGACAGCTATTTTACACTTATTTTGGCTCATCAGTGTGACATAACTTACTTTCAGGGGTGCGGACGTATACAGGTATTAGAAGAGGTCCAAATTTTTCAAGGTTATGGTGCTCTTCTGTCAGCTGTTGTCCTCCCCCCTCTCCACCCAGGCTTGATTTCTTCTACCTTTACTGTCGTGTCAAGGTTCAACAGCCAGCATTCCATTACTATGGAAGTCACGATCTGACTTCTCAGCTTCTGAATCTGTCATTGCTTTGTTGTCCTTTCCTTGTTTCCCTTTCACTCCCTGCACTGTTCTTCTCCCATCCTGTGTCCTGTCCTCTGCTTCCCTCTCCTTTTCTTCTCTTTTTTACTGTGCCAATTCCTTCCCTCTTATCCCTCCTCACTTCCTCACTTCACTTCCTCCCCAGGCCCTCGTCTATAAATAAGTCTCTTTATTGTTCTCCATCTTCTTCAAACCACTCTTTTCTCCTTCTATCTTCCTGTCTTTCCTGCCACTATCTTCCCACTTCTGTGGCCTCTTCAATGCTTTCATTTTTCTACCCCTTATTAATACCTTTCTCCATTCCCCCCTCCCTCTCTATCCTAAAAAGATTCACTGCCTAAGTAAGTCTTGTCCCTTTTCATTGTTATACACTCCTGACAGGCTGTCTTTCTGCCATTTTCTTTTTCAGCTCTTTCTCTGCTATGAACCCTCCTCTCTTTTCTCCTTCTCATTCCCCCTCACCGTCTCTCTCTTCGTTCTCTGCAACTCGTGTCTCAACCTCAGTCTGCCTTGCTATGTCCTTAACCTCCTTCTCTGTCCTTATCTATCTATCCTTCTCTTTGTCTTGTCCCTGCCATGAGAAACCTTCTGTCCTGCTCTCAGCACTGAGTGTTTAATACTGCTAATTAAAGCTTGTAGCTCTGTGTCTGCTTTGCTCCCTGGGGGTGACCACTTCAAGGCTCAGATAAACCCTTCCCACTGCTGTCTGTGACAAGTACCTGTGTTCCCTTGTGGCCTGTGCTCATATCTCTCTCTCGCTTCACATGTTTCTCTCTCTTTGAGTCTGAAGAGGCACTTCAGCACTCCACTTCCTCATACTCCACTCCCACTCACCATCACACTCCGCTGTCTTTGCCTCACCATCACACTCTTTTACTCATGGAGACACCCCATTTACTACTTAACACACATCTTGAGATCCTCCATTCCTAAAAATTGTCCTGGTGAAATAAAAGTAATTATTTATAAACTTTACTATGTATTACTCAATTCTTTTCTCAAATTCACATTGATAAAATTCTAAAAATGTGATTTCCTCCCTTACTGCCTCAGAGGTGGTCTGTATGACACACAGCCACGGCTCCATTGTACATCCATTGTGAGCACAGAGTGGAAGTCCTTCATCCATCCATCATCCATTTTCTACCCATGTCTTTCAGTACAGGGACAAAGGGGAGCTGGAGCCTATCCTAGCAAGCAATGGGCAAAAGGCAGGGTACACCCTGGACAGGACACCAGTCCATCGCAGGGCAGACACAGACACATGTCCTTTGGAAGACAATTAACCTACCCATATGTCTTTGTACTGTGGGATTAAACTGAAGCTCCCAGGGGAAACCCACATGAACATACAATCTTGACACAGATAGCAGTCCATGTATCCAGCACTGTGAGACAGCAATGGAAAACATTGCACCTCCTAGCAGCTGGAAACTACTTCTGGGTTCAAAATGACTAACAAGTATGAGACAGCCCTTCCCCCAAAGGAAATAATTTCCGGCCAATAGTTTTTAGACCATTTAAGCACAAAGTTATCATGGCAGATGCTTTGTTCTGGAGCCCCCTGTGTCATGCAGAAATGAGTCCTGTTGTTTAGTTATTTGATCAATTTCAGGTTTTAGGATATGCACAGGAATGAGACATTAGAACTGGGATGTGTTCCGTTTGTTTCTTTATTCTGAGCGAGTTTGTGCTGATAAGTGGCTCATGCATGTACGTAATAGCACAGCACAAGCACTTTTTACAGCTTGTAAAAACTGAAATGGGTCAGTTTCCCTTTCCTGTTGTGTCTCCTGTTCACTCATCCCTACCGAGCCACATGGCACAGCAGGTGACCCATTCCAGTTTGCACCGATTGGGCAATTTGTCATCAGCAGAGCCGGTTCTGTGGCATTTCCTCCTGTGACTGTGGCCTCTGTTAGCCAGGTGCTTGTCCAACCATTCCTGAAAGAGAGTGTCGGCGTGCGAGTGGAGCCCGTCCTCCGCAGTCCCTGCCTTCTCCCATCACGCCGTCGACAGCTTGTCTCTTTATTGTTCATTTAGCGCCGCAGAGTTGGTGGGCCGGGGTTGCCGTGGAAACGAGCTATGGCACAGGCTCCCTGAAGGAAAGACAGCACGAGAAAAAAGAGAGAGAGAGGGGCATAGAGAGGCTCCTTCTCTCGGTATTGATTCTATTGACAGGAGGGAATGAGAACAGATGCTATGCAGTACTTTAATGAACTGTTCCTTCAATCCACCCCTTGCTTCGGCTGTTGATTGAAGCATTTCTCTCCCTCCTTCTCTCTTCTTGAGCTGAGTCTTATACTGCCCTCTAGTGTCCACTGAGTTGTTGCCGCTTCTGGAGGAACTAGTGAATACTTCCAAATGCTGGGTGATGCTGAAACCTCTTTCTATTTGGAGTAAGTGATGAGCTCAACATGTTTAAACATATAAGTTGAAAACCATCCTAAAAAGAGAATATTATTCTGGTTTAATTAACTGGGGGTCATTTGTTGCAAATAAAGTGGAACCAACTTTGCAAAGTCACAAAAGGACTTTGAAAATTATCTGGTGATTTTCAGCTGAAGTGATTCCCAGCTCCTCAGTCTCTGCCTGCCTGATCGTGCCATCCTCAGTACAATTTGAAAAGCTTTTGACGAATAGCTGGGGATCTAAGTTCTGTTTGAAATTATTATCTCATGACAGCCTTTGCTGCCTTGAATGAATGAGACTTTTTTCATACTGTGCTTGTGTGTCTTAAAAAGCCTTTGTGTCTAAGACATCTGAAGTTGGCTCATATAAGAGTCTCCAGCCCTAGAACTCATGTGATGGGTTTGGAGCTTTGTGTGTATTAGACTGGTTTTGTCTGCTGTGTATTTTTCTGTTTCACTGTCACAAAATACCTCAATTGCCCAAGGACGAGAAGTTATAGAGACCAGACTCTTAAGGTCTATACTTCTATACTTCTGAGGTACAGTATAAAATCTACACTGTATCAGAATGATATGAAATATGTTGTTAGCTTCAGGCTAACAAACACAGTCAATGTAGCTTCAGGAAGTATCAGCTTTATTTGGGTTGCAGGCTAAGTACAGTATTACCAGTAGTTATTGTTAAACTCCTGGAAAGAAATGTTTGTGTCTAAGCAAAGCGCCGATTGTTTGGGGGTGCAGATGGCACGTGGTTTCGATGGGGGCACAGAGGCTGCACGGACGCACTCCCCTGTGACGTCGCACTCTCTCCCTCTCACGCGTGAAGTCACTAATTAAAGAGCCTTGTTAAAAGGCTTGGTTCTCATCTGAGTGTGAAGAAGGCAGCCTTTCCTTTCTCGCTCCACTGATATTTTTCTAATTAATAGGAACTCTTCCACTCCCCCCCTGCCTTCCTGTTTACTTATTTTGCTATCTGTCTTTTACTCCATCTGCCAACTTTCTCATTGTTTTTTTTTTCATATTCGAGCTAAATTTTCTATAGATGATTTGTAGAAGTTTAGAAGCTGGACTTCTGATCAATTTACAATATAAGCCCCACATTAGTGAGGTCAGTTTTAGATATCTTGGAATTATCCTCAGTAATAAACCTACTGTAGCAATCCCAATTAAAAACATCTTCTATAATGTGTACCCCTTGTACAGCTAACATCCCTTAATTTCATGGGCAATTCTAAATAATGAAACACTGAAACTCACTGTGGGTGGCATTGTGGTGCAGTGGTTAGTATTGCTGTCTGGCAGTGCTTGGGCGTTGGGTTGAATTCTGGAACGGGGGAGTTTTTATGTTCTCCGCATATTGGTGTGGGTTTCCTCCAGGTTTTCTGATTTTCACCCACAGTCCAAAGAAATACTGGAAAGTGAATTGGTTTCTGTGAAGCTTTGCCCTGGTGTGAGTGTGTATGTGTGTCATCTGTGAATGACTGGTGTCCCATACAGGGTGTACCCTGCCTTGCACCCTGAATTAGAAGAAACAAATAGAAAATATGAATTGGAAGAAACAAGTAGAAGATACAGTAGATGGATGAAACTCACTGCTGCAGATGTTTCCACATTTACTGACATAACACTTGAGCATTCTACAGTATGTGTCTGATCTATAATGACCATTCCATCCACTGTACACTTAAATGGACTCCATGTGGAGAGAGAAATTCATAAATCTTGGCTGTTTTAAATGTGATTTACTGTAAATCCACTGGCTCAGGGTGAAGAATTTTGTATTTACCAATCCAGATGCCTTTTGGTCAGATCATTTGCCATCATGGACATGACAAGATTCATGCTCATACAGTAGGCTCCCATCACTAGTTTCAAAACTTAGTGTTGTACTGAAGTTAAGATTTTGATAGACGTTAGAACCCTTGGTGTCATTTCTGACCCAGCATAATTATTTGACATGCATACAAGCAATCTTTCTTCCACCTTGTTCACTTCATACCCTTGTTCTGCCTGTTTTAATGTTAACACATTGACACATGCCTTTTTTTCTTGATATACTGTGGATCTGAATCAGCACTTAACACCTGTTCTTTTTAGACTGGACTAGCTCCCAGTGAAATACAGAATGGACTTCATTTGGCTCCTGCTCATATATAAGATGTACATATAATCTAGTTGTATGATGATCTAGTTCTATAATAGGTTTTCTTAAGAACTTATTGCAAACGTGTTGTCCAGCTGTTACTCTGAGACCTGATGATTTCTCAATCAGATTAAATTCAGGCTCCACACAGCAGATCACAGAGCCTTCTCAATCAACAGAAGGCCGGGCACCACACAGTAGATAACAGAAACTTCTCACTCAGCTGAAGATCAGGCTCATACAGTAGATCACAGAACCTTCTCACTCAGCTGAAGATCAGGCTCATACAGTAAATCACATAACCTTCTCACTCAGCTGAAGATCAGGCTCATACAGTAGATCACAGAACCTTCTAACTCTGCTTATGACCAGACTCCAGTGGATGACAGAGACTTCTTATGTGCAACACCACTTCTGTGGATCTCACTTCCTAAATCCACTAAAGACTATTACTCTATTAGGTTGCAACTGTCAGTGTTTTCAAAAATCACTCTAGCTTCCATCTTTTCAATGATGATTTTATTGTTAATTTTTTCCTCAAGTCTTCCTGGTTTTCCTTTTAGCCTCAAAAAGTCTCTTTGTTGTCTTTTTTTCTCAATTTCTTTTGCTATTGTTGAGTAATACAGAACATGTGCGTTACTGTGCAGTACTTCAAGTTTGTCGATATTGATCATAAATAATTCATGAAAAAAGTATTTTAAACAAATGTGTGCTTTAAATTCAAAATCTTATGCTGCTGACATTTGTTCATCTGTGCATGTATATGAATCTAGCAAGGCAATCCATTAGCTGAGAGTTTTGTTCGTGAGCCTTACCAAATAGTACGGTTTCCAGACAAAAACAATGATAAAACAGATTCATGAAGACCGTCATCAAAGCATGAGCTACACCAGTGTTTGCAAACAGTGAGTCACAAATCTACATATTACTGAAAATTGCTGTCCAATATAATTAGAATTTGCCTAATATTGTTATTCACATGCAGGTGGTGCTGTTGTGGTGTTGCACAGATGATGATTATGAGAATGGTTTCTCCAACAGCAGTTATTTCACCCTGCAACCCACAATTAGCAACCCATTGAAACTAAAGCCAGTGCCTGGTTGGAGACCTCCTGGGAAAACTAAGGTGTGAGTGTGGCCAGCAGGGGGCGGTCACCCTGTGGTCTGTGTGTGTCCCAGTATATTGATGTGGACACTATAGTATAGAAGGCATCATCTTTCAGATAAGACATAAAACTGAGGTCTTGTGTGGTCACTAAAAATTCCAGTATGTTTCTTGAAAAGCGTAGGGGTCCTATCCTGGCCAAATTACCCGGTGGCCTTTACCAATCATGACTTCTTAATAATCCACATTATGAATTGGCTTCATCACTCTGTTCTCCTCCCCACTGATAACTGATGTGCCCCACTGATGTGTGGTGAGTGTACTGGTGCACTATGGCTGCTGTCGCATCATCCAGGTGGTGTTATACATTGGTGGTGGAGGGGAGTCCCCATTACCTGTAAAGTGCTTTGAGTGTCGTATCCAGAAAAGAGGTACAGTATACAGTATATGGGTAAGGAATTATTACACAAGTGCAACCCCTCTACAGCTGCTGGAGGTGAGATTTAGTACGTTTCCTATTAAACATAGTTCTGTGTGTTTTCAGCAATCCAAGATGACCGATATGGAAAGTCTAATGTTAAAGAAATTGTACGGTATTTTACAAATTGCCAGTGTCCCTTTCTGAGTGGTCGCCTGGGACCCAGTACCTGGCAGAAGTCAGGCTCTGCCAGTCCACAACAAAAGCATTGAAAAAGAGCGATTATTTATTTACAACACAACCAATAGGAACTATAAACAGCAAAAAGGTTTTTTCACGAACACAGTTCCTCCCTCTTTCAAGTCTTGATAGAGAACTACTCTCCAGGAGAGCTCAATGTCTGCATTTTATTTGTGAAGCTCCAGACTATTTACCTTCCCCACACATCTGCTCCTTTGACATACAGTACAGTATGTACATACTGCATATCCAGATAATAATTACACTACACAAGAACAACCGTTGTTTCTACACAATGCCCATAAAGATTTGTTTTTGTTTCCTAAGAACATTTTCTGCAAACATTGTAATTAAAATAGTTAAGCACAGGGGCAGTGCAGTGGTTGCCATTGCTGCCTCACAGCTCAGTTCCAGAACTGGGTGCTATCATCTTGCCTGGATGTATGTTCTCCCCTTGTTTACTTGGGTTTCCTCCAGGTGCTCTGATTTTCTCCCAGTCAAAAGACATGCTAGTACTGTAGGTTCATTGGTTTCTGGGAAAACTGGCCCTGGCATGAGTGTGCATGTGTGTGTCTGTGTGTGCCCTATGATCGAGTGGCATTCTGTCTAGGCTGTATCCTTCCTTGCGCCTGCTTCTTGCCAGGTTAGGCCTCCCTACCTTCCCTGTATTAGATAGACCAGTTAGAAATTGGATGAATGGATGCATGGATGGATGGTTAAGTCCAGGTATCTTTAAATGGATGGAAAGACCAGTTCCCCTCAAGTTCACTAGAGGGCACCGTGGAAGCAGGATGGGGGCTGCCAATTACTGTTTCCCAGGCTGTATCTTTGTCCCTGTGGTTTGACCTCGGAATGCAGAGGGTGATTCATGAAGCGGGTTTAAACAATTCTGGATTTTCTCAAGTTATTCACATAGACTTAACTCAATAACTGAGTTCAGGTTAACTGTGTTTTATAAACTCGTTTAAAGTTATCCAAGTACAGTAACTTAACTTTAAACCATTTGACTAACTGCGCGTTCACGCCACACTTCAGTAGACAAGAAAGGTCAAACATTGAATCCTTCATCCGTGCCAGCAAAACCACAGTGATAAAACATGCATTTAATTGATTGACAATGAATTACAGCTCTTTATAGAAAACCATGAGACTATAACCTGGTGTAAAATGAGGAGCTATACTGTAGCCAAAACCAGAGAAGATGCTTGACAAAGAATCACAAGATAAATTGAATGTGGAAGTTAATTATGAAATCTGATTAAATATCTCAAGATAAAAGAAACTATAAAAATTGTGAGAGCATGCAAGTGTTGTAATTACTTAATTTATATTTTTATGACATTGAAGCCAATGTGTAGTCATATGATATTATTTTAATGCAGCAGTAATTTATGCATTTACAGTAGCTGGACCACAATGGGAGGACCTGGCAGCAGGTCAAGACAAACTACAAGAATATCACCCACCATGATACTGTACAATACAGCATAGTGCAATCCTCTAAATAAAAATATTCCCTAATTTTAATCAAAAAGACGTATGAGCAGAGTAAGACTGGAGGAGGTGGAATCATCAACACAATAAAGAATTATAACTTTATTGGGATATTATCTTTTTCCTAACATTTCATGGTGTAAATCAAGTTATATAGATGACCCACCCTACAAGTTGCAGACAGTTTTAAGCCAGGTAAAAATGTTTATATTTTTTAGGCTAGAATTTTATTTTTTAGCTGTACATTACTGCTGTGAATTGATATTCTCTTAAAAAAGTCATCCTCATTTGGCATTAATGAGGATGTCTGTGCAGTCTGAGAACCGATTATATTAGGAAATGCTGCAAGAAATGTTTAGAACAGGGTGAATAGCTGCAGGGAACAGAACCTCCTTTTACAGTGGGCAGAATTATATATGAGATTACCAGTTACTGTATATCATGAAACCCTATTTGGTACCCCTTACCCTATTTGATGGTATTCAGTAATGTATGGCCAGGAAACATAATGAATGCATGCAAAAAATTGTTTTAGTGCAAAAATCACTTTCCTTAATGCATGACGTATTGTTGCTTTATTGAGGAGCTCTGAGTTGCCAACACAATAAAAACAGGACCAACCAGAAGGAATCCTGGCCCCATAACCAGAGTTTGAGTTTCTTTTAACACTTAACTCTAACAAGTAGCATTTATAATGTATGGTCTTTAGATATTGTGAATGTAAAGTATACTTTGCTGGCTAAATGGTATCAGCAAACCGTAAAAGGCGATCTCTAAAATTTCATTTTCTCCACAAAGCTCAAATGTCAGCTGGATGCCTGAAGAAAACTGACATTGTTTTTTTGCAAGAGACTGACTGCTCTGTGAATTCAGCTCTTATCCTCAAATTCAGGTTAATTTTTATTTAACCCGCCCCATTAAAGGTTAATAGTAGAGGATATGTTGTTATAGTTAATTAACTGGATACAATTCAATCCTGCCTTGTGAAATTTAAAATCCTGACTTTTCTCAACATATTTACACATTTGTTCCAATTGACTAACAGCTTACAAACAGAAACAAAATTTCTAATTTTTTAAAAGTCCCTTTCTTCTGATTATTTTACCTGGCCTTCAGCTGCCACAGACAAGGGAAATCTGCTGACAGGTAAGTGTACAGTTTCTCCCTAGCAAGCACTGTAGGTACAGCTGTGAAACATGGTGTCCTCTCATGTTCACACTTGATTCTAGTTGAAGAAACATACACTGTAGGTCTGTCATATGATGTGGTGAATGTTGGATTGTTTGTAAAATATTCTGGGATCATTTGGCCTACTTATGGATGAATCTAGGTCTACATTAACTATACGTTATTTTAGCAAACGTTGCCTTTGAAAACTTTTGACTATCATAAACCATCAAATTTCAGCTTTTCAAAATCTGCATGTACTGTGTTAGCCTTTTGTGCATTATTTATCTATGGTAGAATATTCTATCTTTATACATAGGGTGCTAGGGGATTTAGAATGGTTTGTACAGGAAGTAAAAGCAATTTGTCACATTATTCAGCAATCTGCGCACATTTTTTCAAAAATATGCCTGGATCTCATCTGATATTTCCCTGATTTTACTTTGCAAAATATACAGTGTCTATTGTCACGATTTATAGGACACCATTTGTTTATAAAATACAAAACATAATTGTAAAACTACATACTCTAAATCAAGGTCTTCAGATTAAATGAATGTTCATATGATTTTCAAGAGCCTGAAATCAGCCTTGTCATAATATCGATAGCATTGATAATGGCGATGATGTACTGTATTCCTTTAAACCATTCATCCATTAGCTAACCCCTTCAGGGTCTCGGGGGAGCCAGAACCTATCCTGGCAGGCAATGGGCACAGGGCTGAATACACCTCGATGGGATGCCAGTCCATCACAAGACATACACACATACTGTAGACTCACACTAAGGTCAGTTTTCCTAGATGCCAATCCACCTACAAATACTGTATGTCTTTAGACTGTGGGGAGGAAATTGGAGCACTTGAAGGAAACCCAGGAAAACAATGGAAGAACATACCAAACCCTACACAGATACGGCAGCAACCCAGGTCAGGAATTGAGCCCAGGGTCCCAGTGTTGTGAGACAGTAATACTAACTGCCACTCTCTGTGCAAATCCCTTTGTTATAGACCTTCACAGACCATTGTATAGGCAGAGCGAGGTGAGGAAGGTACTGGCTGTGAGAAGTGCTAAGGTGTTAGCAGTGAGATCCTGTTAAGAAGCCCTAATGACTCAGAAGATAATGTATGCCAGATACCAGGTGTGAAAACTCCATGGCAGCTTATTTTATTGTTTTTTTCAAAGGCAGCCTAATTACAGTGGGAGCTAATGAGTTGCTCTAATGGTTTCAAATTAAAGAGCCCGTTGGATTCGACATCAGGACATAAAAGAGGGCAGTGATGGCATTTCAACAGTACTGGCATTGTGTATGCTGTTGAAGGCCCAGGATAACTGAAGGAAGTTTGCATAACCAGGCGGTTTGTTTCTGTCTGTTGTCCACAGTGTGGAATGATAAACTTTTTACTTTTACACAGTACAATGCATATTTACAGAAGATCGGATCACAAGCACTCCTTGTAGAGCTGTCTTATGCAGTAGGACTTTGTCTACTTGCCCTGCATCTCTGCTGCTCCCTACTTAAATCACACATGGAGTTTTAGTATTGTGTTGTGATCTGTAGTGCATAGATCACTCAGTTTATCATATGCATTTATACATAATTCAATTGTGTAACGTGTAGTTGTTTCCTATAACTACTACAAGTGTTAATACTAATAGCAATATTTTTATTAATAATGCAGAAGCATCATATATAGGAGGGGACCCACTACATCCACCATTGAAGCACAGCACCCACTGTACCTGGATGACGCACAGCAGCCATTTGGCAAAAGTAGCCCCGCTGCTCAGCAAACCAGGGGTTCAAGGGAGAATTTGCTTCACCAGTTGAATTGAAGGGGGACATTAAGGAAGGTCAGACGATGCAAGTCCTGAGTGGACTTTAGCCAGGACACTGGGTTTAATACCCCTGCTGTTTCAAACAGTTCCAACAGGATGTTTTATGTCCTACAGCAATGACCCCTGTTCCACACTTGGGCATTGTGTGCCACCTTCTGGTTCAATAACACCACTTACAACAGCAAACTGAATTTCCTATGAAGTTTCCCATCCCATTGCCAGCCTGGTAGAACTGAATAATGTTCTGTAATCACTGCTATACTGTATGTGTTATTGTACACAATATTTTTCTTTGCAGTGTACTGCCTAATATTAATTCCAAATTGTCTATTGCAAGTTCTGGTTTCTTGCTGTAGTCCAAAGACATGCTGGTAGGTTACTTGGCTTTCGAGAAAATTGGCCCTGGTGTGAAAGTGGGCATGTCTGTATCAGTGTGTAATGGACTGGCGTCTCATCCTGGGTGTATCCTGCCTTGCGCTTGTGACTTGGCTCAAGACACAGTTCCCCCTTGCCACCATATTGAATCGATGTCTGTTGCAATTAAAGTGTAGTTTTGTTGTCTAGTGCTAATTATGTGTTTTTTCCTTTTGATTTTCTATCCTTATATATCTATGCTTGTGGGATATAAAAATAATTTGTTCTAATGTTTTTTTTAAAAGCCAAAAACAAATTAATATACCATTCACAGCAGGAAGTTATTATCAATAGGGTAATATGATTAACTTATGAATATACTGAACTGTTCTACACTGCTGTCTTCGGAGCTGAAATAAAAACAGGCTCTAAAGCTATGAATAGAAACTGTTGCATTCCGTTTCTAACATCAGGCATCAGGTGTTTGTTTACCTCCCACCTGTGACAGCTTTTTTAACACCATCTGCAGGACACAATTGTGTAAAGAATACATCCCCTAGGAACGGAAATAGAACATTCAGTGCAAACAGCACCTGAGACGTCATAAAGAATCAGTGAAACTGGTGAGGCCCATGCTCTCTGTCAAACAGCAGCTCATTATGGAAGTTCTTACCTGAATAACAACAAACAAATCAGTTTCATCCAGCTGTTCTAAATCAAAATAATTCCTGATGTTTGGTATATTTACATCCATTTTTTGCCACTTCTTCCAATTCAGAGTCATGGAATAGCCGGAGCCTATTGCGCCAAGCAAGGGTGCAAGATGGTATAAACCCGGGATGAGATGCCAGTCCATCACAGGGCACGCACAGACACACATTCAAAAACAATTACACTAAAGTCAGTTATCCCAGAAACCACTTAATGGTATTGAAACTAATTATATTAAAACTTAATGGTAATCCAAAGAGTGACAAAACTGTTTTTTATTCTTATTGAGTGTTCTGTTTTATGGTTACCATTTCTTTTCATACCTTTACCTTGCCACAAATCTTTTTTATGATTATTCTACTTTGCCACCTACATTCCTTTTTCTGTTGTAACACAGCCCAAAGTTTCAGATCCTATTCCTTACATAAATAGAACAATTAAGTAATATTCACTAAACTATCTCAGCAGACAGGCTATACAGGATATCTAGGGAAGAGTTCCGTATATCCAATTTCTTCTTCCAATTAAAGGACGCATTAGTGAGCCAAAGTTTAACAACAATCAAGCACAAGGCAGGGGACAACCTGGATGGGATACCAGTCCATTGCAGGCACATGCAGACACAAGCATAAGCATGCACACACTCACATCAGGGTCAATTTTTCCAGAACCCAACCAGTACCTACTGTACCAGTGTATCTTTGGACTGTGGGAGGAAACATTAGCACCCAAAAGCAAGCCAAAGTTAGCACAGGGAGAATTTGCAAACAAATGCACCCCAGGTCAAGAACTGAACCAAGGACCCCAGTGTTTACCATGGATGCCACCCTGCTATATATGGCTGCAGAACTATACAGTATATACTGATGGAAAAAAGAAACACAACATTTTCTGGAATGAGAATACTATAGTTATAGCATATGTACTTCACAAAAAGTTAGTTTGTTTTAAGCCCTCTGACCAGCAATACAACTTGTGCAGTGAGGCATCACAGCTTTGCAATCACACGAAAGCTTGTTAGGTGCACTTTTACCCGACAAGGTCTAAGTGGAACAATGCCTGATCAGGTCACCTTTAAAAACGTCTTAATTCAAAACTTAGGCATGGCATTTTCCATGCAAGGATGAGCTATTAAATAAACAGAATCTGCCTGTGTACATACAGATGCATCACAGATGTGCAGTATGTGTTGCTTCCAGCGGTGGTCACACACTACTAGCCTGTGACGGTGTTGATGCCAAATGTTAATGAGCAGAACAAATTTGTCTGTGTCATGTCTGCTCAGCAAACTTCCTGCACCTGCTACAAACAAGAATTCCTCATAATAACTGTGAATCTGTTGCAGTTCTTAATCATGTGCTTTTTTTTAGTGTATGCTAGGCTAAACCTTTGCACGTAGATCTAGAAACAATTAGAAGACAATGTTTTTACGGGGCTTTATGTGGTCTGAGAGGCAAACATCAAAAGGAGGGTTTCTAAGGAGTTATGGTAGTCAATAGAGTCACCAACATTCTAGAAGCACAATATAATAACACAGACAGAAGCAGAAAAGGGAAGGAAAAGGAAACAGACAACAGAATGATAGGAGAAAGAAGAAACATGTTAGATGAGAAGACCTGGTTCTAATCAACCTTAATGATCAGATTCTAGCTAAGCATTTGAGCCATGTTGAACCATGCTTTGCTGTTCTGCTATTTTAGGAAACTGATTTCCTTTCTAAGGAATGCCCAGTGTAAAGACATTATCTACAGGTTAGTAATTCATTTTTGAATAGATTGCCACTTTGGAACTTTCTATGAAGGATGATTTAGATCCTGGCCATATTCTGTTTTATTTAGGATGCTGGTCTGGTTATTTAGGAATTATCTTGTGAGCCTTCTTTAGCATTATATAGGATTTTGGAGTGCTGGGCTAGCAATCTGGGGTTTTCTGTTTGGTCAGGACGTACTGTAGGCCTCTGAAACGTCTTGTTTGTAAATAGGCTAACTTGTATGATGTGTATCGTCTTTTGTACTGTTTAGTTTGTGTTGTTATCAGTATTAATAAATATTTGGTTATCACAATTTGCCACTGAATTATTACTCATCAGTGACACAGAAAAAAACAAACATAAATGCCTCAAACTATACCAGTTTCAGGTATATTCTTGGCATACCTTTGACAATTAAGAGTTAAAATGATTTATTTTAATTATTAAATATCCTGCTGGGATTCGTATTTCCTTATCTGCTTAATTTGTAATAATATATATGCATGGACTTTCGTTTTCTGTCATGCATGGTCTACTGAAAAGACACCATCAGCTAGAGGTTTTTTTTTCTCTTTCAGTATAAAATTAAATGGATGCATATTAATATAATCTATAATTACATCACCAATGTTTTCCTTACTATGACAGTTACAATGGCTTTGTCCTAACATAACTTCTGTAGATTTGCACACAATTTAGAGACACCATAAGCCAGCATGTCTGTGGGGGCAGGAGAAAACCTTAAGAAAAGTTCACAAAGACCCGGGGAGAACATGCAAAATTCCAATTGAGCTAGAAGAGCTGTGAGACAACACTACTCAACTGTCAGAGATCTACTGAGAGGCATTGAAACTGCAATGAAAAAATTAAATATCGATAGCTGTAGTCCAGCTGATACACATAGGGATTTACAGTCTTAAACTACATAAAGATTTACTGCATTCTACATTGATATTTTTCAAAGCTGTAATATTTGTATAGTTATATAGTATAGCTATTTCTGGCATTGAATTTTTACATGATGATTTCAAATTAAAATGTTTAATATACTGTAATTACTCCTTAGCAACTTTGAAAACAACAGATGTTGAAAAGGACGGCCATATTGAGTGTGTGCAGTTAGGTCTGCACTACACCTTGAACAATCAAGCCTTGTTAGTGGGAAAAATATTTGCCTTAGTGTTGCTGTGAGTGTGGTGTCAATGATCCTTTCCAGGCAGACGACAGAATGTAGGAGTAGCGCAACTACATACTCCTGCACATACTGTTACCCACCTCTCAGAATTATAACCGACCCAGCTTCTCTGTGAGATGGAAAAGGAATGGAAGTTCCAGAGACTCCCATAGGAGGTGCTGGTGAATAAAGGAATGTGACAGCAGAGCAGGACAGATTCAGAGGGAGGGGGGGAAGGAGGCAGGGAGGTATTGTTGCAGTTGTCTTTGTAGTGATTGATGTCAACAGAGATGGAAGAATCAGAGCAGGTTGTAGAAGGTCCTACTGTATCTAGTAAGAGCCACATCGCAGTATGTCGGTCTTTTGCATGTCTCTCACATAACATCCAATTCATTATTGGATGTGATGGATCCAGCAGCCATATCACCCTGCAATTCACAACTGGCAACCCACTGAAGCTAAGCAGGTGTGAGCCTGGTCAGTACCTGGATGGGAGACCTCCTGGGAATAACTAAGGTTGCTGCTGGAAGAGGTGTTAGTGGGGCCAGCAGGGAGCGCTCACCCTGTGGCTCATGTGGGTCCTAATGCCCCAGTGTAGTGATGGGGACACTATACTGTAAACAGGTGCCGTCCTTCGGATGAGACGTAAAACCGAGGTCCTGACTCTCTGTGGTCATTAAAAATCCCAGGGCGTTTCTCGAAAAGAGTAGGGGTGTACCCTGGCGTCTTGGACAAATTTCCCATCGGCCTTTATCAATCATGGCCTCCTAACAATCCCCCTCTATGATATTGACATATTGGCTTCATTACTCTGCTCTCCTCCCCACTGATAGCTGATGTGTGGTGAGCGTTCTGGCGCACTATGGCTGCCGTCGCATCATCCAGGTAGATGCTGCACATTGGTGGGGGTGGAGGGGAGTCCCCATTACCTGTAAAGCGCTTTGAGTGGAGTATCCAGAAAAGCGCTATATAAGTTTAAGTAATTATTATTATTATTATTATTATTATCTGTCCTGTTTTTTTTACCCACAATCCTCTGTACCCAGATTGTGCTTTACTTAGCTATCTTACAGGTACAAAATGCCTACTCTCCATTTTCTGCCAGTGTTACCGGTCCATCTCCTTCATAGCCGCTATCACTCTTGCACTAACCATCTCTTTTTCCTGATTCACAAAATAAATGCTCCACACTTGCACATACTGTATTTGATCCCCCTTTGACATCTTCAGTACTATAAACATCCTCTTGTGGACGTTTTATTGTCTGTATGCTGCTAGTCCTGAGTAAATTATATAGGAGTGCAACTTGTTAAACCTTTGTTTGGCAAACTGTCATGAGATCAAAAGAACACAAGCATAAGCAGACACCTGCATGTATGACATGAAATAGTAAGGGACTGCAAAAAGCCCATGTTATAAATTGACTGACGCATTCATCCAAAGCCTTCCTTGGATGATAAGCATTCGATTTCCAATGCCTGGAACTATTTTTTTTCTTTGTATTTACATAATACATAAAACATACATTACAACTCCCCAAAGGCCATTGAGTCGAAAATAAAAACATACTGTGCAAATCACACAATAAAAACAGAATAAGCAAGAATAGATACTTCAGCAATAAGTAAAGGCAAAAATAGCAAATGAAGGAAAATAGAATAAAGACGAAGAGGGGAGCCAATATATTCAGGATCAGAGATTAAATACAAAATCTAATACTATTAGTAATAAATGGTTAGGCATTCATCCCATCCAAATTAAAATAATTAATGAATGGCAACCAAGTATAGCATTTGATTACAGACATAAAAGGTTTCTCAAGCAAAAGATTTTCAAACAGTCTTAATGTCCATTATGAAAGGGAAATCATTTTTATTTATCCTGCAGTTAAATAATATAAACGTATTAGCTACAGTACATGACAGGAGTAAGACACTGGAAGAGTATTTTGAGACTTTGAGCTTACTGGGATGCCCAATAAAACCTAACACAGCGTCAAGAGGAATACACGTGCCAAGGATGTCAGACAGGGTTAATGTAAAGTGAGACCAGAACTGAAAAGCAGGGTAGCATTTCCTGAAAGTACAGTATGTACAGTAGGTGATTGTCAGGTACTAATTCACTGCTGTGTTGACATATTTTAGTATTGCCAAGTCCCATAAGAGAAAGCATCCTTTGAGTGAAATGTAGAGTATGTGGTGTAAAACGTTGTACTGAATAAACTGGATTTTTTAATTATTTGAACATTTAAATGTTAAAACATTCAGAAGTCCAGAATTGTAATGAGTTGTCTAAAGAAAAATCTGTCCTCTGTTGTCTAAAGAAGCTCACTTCCCACAAAATAGCTACTTTGCAATGTCTAATGCAGCATCGATTCTGTATATTTTGGACAACGTGCCCATTTCCTGACTGATTAAGGAATACAGTGAAAACGTTGAATAATGAGGTAATACGGAAATTAAAGTAATTTTTGCTTTACTTACAGTACCTGACATAACTGCATGTACTGTACATAACTGGTTTTGGGAAAGAGAATATAATTGTGCTAATTTTGCAAGCAAGAAGCAAGCAAAGAGAATTAAACTTTTTTTTGAAGAATTTGGTGGATCTTAAGCCATGCTTCTATTGTGGATGAGATACATGGATTGTTTTAAACAACCTAATTTCTTAGCAGAATTACCAAGAAGAGGAAGATGCTGTAGTTAAACTGGGCTACTAAATTGGTCTTATTCCATCCAAGAGGTTGGATCCAACTGATTCTGGTTAAAGCTTTTGACTAAAATCTGGAGTTCGAGGGAAATCATGAATTGCTTTTTATTCTTTTGTATAGTATAGTTGAAAGCTTAATTTGGGAAGTTTTGCTTTTCCAGTAAAATCTATTCAGTCACTGTCCAGTTTGGAAAACCATTTTGGGCTTAGAAAGATGGGAAGCATAGAAAGTGTCTAATTAATTTGAGGAAGTATGTTTATTTTCACTGCGGCAATACAAGCTTAATACAGGCTGTGGTCCTGGTGGCAGGGTCAAAGGTTAAGTAACCATGCACTGCAATGCTAATAATAATCTCACACCATAGGGCACAGCTCTGTGCCTGGGTAGCTCTGCCTCTGTCAGTCATGTGGTTAAGTTAAAGGGGGAAGGGTGCCTGACAATGGAATACTTTTATTGTTCAATAAGCGCGACAGCTGCCTCTCCCCCCTAATTTTCAAATACTCTAAGATCTAAAATAGGCATTCAAACAATGGGGGATATTTTAGGTAAGGGGTGTCACAGGATGAGCACAGCATTGAGTTTACGGGACAAGGATCCCTAGTGCCAGTCAGCTGTGCAGCTGGATGAAGATGAGAAGATTTAACACTCAGTCTGCAATTATTAGTTAATCTATCCTTACCCTTGTCTTTCTGTGCTGGGGTTCTATTTGGGTTACATAACATCCTGCTTCATTTTTTCTGTGTTTTATACGGTAAGTCTGCTACCTAATCTGTCCGTCAGTGTGACCTTTATTTCCCCCTGCATGTAGTTTAAGAATGAAGGGTTTTGTCTCGATCAGCGAAACCTATCATATTAACCTTTAAACATTGTGATCTATGTAGATTGTGAAGCTAATCTGTTAAATATGACAGTCTAGACTTTTATTGCTCCTCAGATCTAAAGACTAGCACGTTAAAAGACATTGGATGTATTTATATTAATTGGAATGGTAATTTATATCATAGCTGCCCCATACCTAGACACCAATAAAAACACTTAATTTCACTTGAATAACCAATCAGTATACATTGAAGGTTTTAGAAAAATCAGAATGATGGTAGGATAGTCTATCATTGGCATATGTAAGTGTCTGTGTGAATGTAAATGGAAGTTTCAATGACAGTTTGTACTTGAACCTGAGAGACACTGAGGTATGGAGGAGTACAGTATTTAAACTTGGTAGGGCAGGGAACTCAAAGGTCATTTCTTATACCTTAGTGCTAGAAGAATAAGGAACAAGGTGCATTATCTCAAGGCTATAGCATTAACAGATAATGATGTTATAGGAATAAAGGCTAAGGATGGTGAGAGGGATTGAATGTAAAATTAAGAAATGTACATGTTTTTTGGAAAGGCTCTCTGCATAGGAAAGGTAGAGAACCAAAGCAAAAAATTGAAGTATGATTAAACACTAGTTGTATGTATGTACACACATAGCCTACTGTATGATGAGGAAGAGAAAGTACTGCATGTAACACAGGAGGTGTTATATTATTGAGAGGTTACATTTACCGTGCATAAATTGGAATCTGTAGGGATGTAGGAGTGAAGATACTGAAGCAGAAACTGATATGGTTGCAATGGTAAATGGTTGCTTAGTATTCCATTTTTGTAAGGGCACTTACTTGGAAATATGGTATTATTAAACTAGACTTTTCCAACAACTGGGATATACAGTAATTCAGGGAACAGATGTCACAGAGCCACTAGACAATTGTGTCATAATACAGTTACTTACGATGTATGCTTTAAATCTCTAAATCTTGAGTCTGCAGTCATAGTTTAGAATTTTTAAAAAGAAGATTATGAAAGAATTGTACAAGCTGTGAACTGTGTACAGTACACTACAAAAACTAAATGTTAAAGTTTAAAGGCTTAAAGCAAGTTCACTCCTAAAATAATGAGGTTACAATATAGGAAAATATGATCTAAGTAGTTTTACAGAAACATAAAAAGTACACAGAGTGTCAGAATATGTCGAACTACATTTACTGCTGAAAAAAGTGATTTGAATTACCAAAAGAAAGAAAATAAGATAGACACTTATGTATGTTTGTTTACTTTTTGTTTGAAGCACACGTCATGCATTTTTTTTTAAGAAAGGTTGTTACAGCAGCATTTCTTCTACAGTACGTTATTTTAAACCTAAATTACTTTATTGGAACTGTTTCTTGAAACGCCTCCTCTCCTTTTTCTCAATCTTCATTATATGAGAACTCCTCACACACACAAATCTAGTTTTTTTGTGGCCCCATTGCACTGAACCCAGAGGTTTCTCCATCCTGGTCCTGGAGGCCCACAGACCTGCTGGGTTTTGTTCCAGCCAAGGTTTCAGTTTTGCAATTAAACCTATTTGACCTGATAATAGGATTAATGTGAACTGTTTTGACAGAGCTTCCAGCTCTTAAATGAACTGGAGGTCACCTGTTAACTATCACATTACATCCATTCTTTTTCTTACCAGCTCTTCCAATTAAGGGTCACAGGGGAGCCGGAGCCTATTTTACAAACCAACAGGCACAAGACAGGATATAGCCTGGATGGGATGCCAGTCTATCACAGGGCAGACACAGACACAAACATAGCCAAACTCAAACCAGGGCCATTATTCTCAGATGCTAATTAACATACCAGTATGTTTTTGGACTGTAGGAGGAAACCAGAGGACCCAGAGGAAACACACGTGAAGTTGAGAAGAACATACAAACTCCACGCAGATAGCACCCCAGGTCCACAATTGAACCATAAAATGCTAATCACTGCACCATCATGGTGCTCAATTCTCAAATTTCATAAGTAAAATAAAATCCAAAAGTCAGAGTAGAAAGAAAGACTTACACATAGTCCAAGCAAGTAACTTGTTAGTTAAACTAAGGCTTCAATAAAGTAATTAAGATCAGATGGAATGAAAACCAGAGCCGTCTGGGCCTCCAGGACCAAGATTGGGAGCCTGTTATGTAACATGATGTAGGCTGAAAAACAAGTCGAAATGTATCTATTTGTGTTGGCTGAAGAGTGTGAGAGAAAACTTAGGAAGAATAAACCAATCGCACCTAGATAGGGGCTTCTACAGATCTAAGTGATGCCCAGAAATACTGGAGCCTAATAAGACAACCCAAACTACATGTTATTCTTGAGCCTTCATATGAACTGACATGGATACTTAAACCTGTCCATTCTGTATCTGCTATATCTGCTCATTATTTGCCTAGAATGTTTGTTTTTTTCCCTTGAGACTGAGCAGAATATTATTACCCTTCTACTGGACATCTTGTACAAGTGACTCCTGAAAATCAAGTTTTAATAAAACAAGTTGAAACTAAGTTGCAGACTGTTATTGAGAGGGAGAAAAAGGTAGAGCCACAGACCCGCAATTTCTGACAGCAGAATGGAATTCTTGATGGAGTTGCCTTTTCAGAGGTCTTGTACTTTCTTAAATATTAATCCAAACTTGCATTAGACATGACCAGTGCCCCTTTCAGTGTTGTGTGATCCAGTGATCTCTTCCAAACACAGTCCAGGTTATCTGGAGCAAAGGTCAGACGACTACAGAAGAGTGACATTTGACCAAGAAGAGAAGTCTTTTGGACGTCATTTAGAAGAAACTCGGAAGGAGATCAAATTCTAATCTCACATTTCCTTTCTCCTACATCTTTTTGACATCTGTAATGCTTTATGTTCATCAGCTCATTTCTTCATAATTAGAATTTGCTGGAACTATTGAATACAGTATTAGAGTTGTAGCAATAAGATTTTTCTGGTACTCTTACCCATGATGTCTCACCTGATTCATTTAAACAAGGGAACCATGAGCCTCTTCTTAACACTGTGTGTTTAGTCATTTAGTCGAGTCCGACTCTTCGTGACCTCACGGACTTTATGATGCCAGACCTATCTGTCAACAACTGCTTCTCTGAGCTCTTGAAAATTCATATTCATTACTTCAGTTATACTATCTATCCATCTTAACCTCTGCCACCCCCTTTTTCTTTTCACTTCAATGTTTCCCAACATCAGAGTCTTCTCCATTGAATCCTGTCCTTGCATTATATGGCCAAAGTATTTGAGATTTAGTTTTACTATCAATCCTTCCAATGAACAATCTGTGTTTATTTCCTTGAGTATTGACTGATTTGATCTTTATGCAGTCAAAGGAAGTCTCAACAATTTTCTCCAAACACCACAGTTGAAAAGCATCGATTGTCTGACGCACAACCTTACTTATAGTCCAACTCTCACGTCCATATGTTACTACTGGGAAGACCGTAGCTTTCACTATATGGATCTTGGTTGACAATGTAATATCTTTGCATTTTAATGTCTTATCCAGATTTGCCATAGCTTTCCTCCCAAGAAGCAAGTGTCTAGATTTCATGGCTACAATCACCATCTGCTGAGATCCTTGAGCCCAAGAAAATAAAATCTGTCACTACCTCCACTTCTTCTCCATCTGTTTGCAAAGTATTAATATGAGCCGTTGACATAATCTTCATTTTTTATGTTAAGCAACAGGCCAGATTTTGCACTTTCTTCTTTTACCTTCATCAACAGACTCTCTAACCCCTCCTCACTTTCGACCCTTCTTAACACTATTTCCAGCTAATAACACTCCACAAGAGATGTCAGAATCCTCAGATTTAGCTTTTTGTCTTCAGAAACAGTGATGATGCTGTTGATGAATGTGTCTCTTGGAATTTCTGGAATTCCAGCTGTTTTTGTTCAGTGTCAAAAATAAAAGATAAACAGTTTCTGGTCAAGTAGTAATCAAACATGTTGAAACTCTGTACATCACTCTAGATGTACAGTAACACCTACCTGCTGAGTTGCTCTAGATGTTACTTGCTCAGCTGATGATACCCATTGTTATTCAAGATTTGCATCTGTGTGCACAAGCATCTATAACAGTTTATTCTAGGTCTTGCTAAAACTGATTTCATTGGTTCTTCTGAAGAAATTGTTTGGTAATTCAGGTTAATGAATTAGTGATAGGTCAATTGAACTACAGTTTAGCTCTTTATTTGTTTGTTATAAAAAATATTAACTAGCTTGTGAATGTACTAGACACTAGAAACCTTCATATAATCACAAAATGTTCAGGGAAATTTCCTATACAGAGCATCGGACAGAAGATGCTGAAGTGATACAAATTTGAACACATGATTCAATAGTTCAAATGGTCCATTTTAGACATTGATGCCTGAGGTTGCTGTTCTGTAAATTTAATACTGTGATTATACTTCACATTAAGCAGGCATGGTATTCAATACATAGTTTTGCACATTCCAAATATATGGATTTAAAGGCTTATCTCTGGTTATATTTCCTTCAGAAATCTCTCAACCTGATTAACTATTCAATTATGCTTATTTTAATTTGTTTAGATTTCCTTTGCAAGTAAAAACTGTGCACTTGGAGATGAAACAGAGATTGTACTTACTCTCCCCAGAGACACAGAAATGACTAATTTATGTTCAAAGACGTGGGAGAGGGTATAAAGATGTCAATGTGAAGTTAACATAGCAAAAAAAAAAGACACAAATCTCTTGTGTGTGTTTTCATTTAGTCTTTCCTGAAGAAGTCCAGGACACTGGCTTCAACAATGTTAATAGGTGATTTGTGTTAGATACCCACGTCTCTTTGTCTAAAGGAGTGCCTCTTATTTCCATCCCAAAGTACACCTATATCTTATTATAATAATTGCCCCTGATTTTACTGGGTTTTGTTGAAGTGTTGATAGAGAAATTTCCATACAGATTTCCAGGACCACAGCCTGCATTGGAGAAAGAAATTCTCTAGTAGCTGTGACTGTTCCATTAACACAAACTCCAAAGTGCCATCTGTGATAAAATGCTGTGTTGTGCTATCCTATCTTGTACTGTGCTGCACTGTGCTGTTCTGTGCTGTACTAAAACATGCAATGCAATGCTGTGCTTGGCTATATTGAATACAGTACTGTATGCTGCCCTGTGCTATGCTATGTTGTGTGTCACTGCACTGTGCTGCATTGTACTGTGTTGTGTTGTGCTATGCTATGCTGTGATGTACTGCGCTGCCCTGTGCTATGCTATGCTGTGCTGTATTGTGCTGGCCTGTGTGTTCTACATTCCGATGATTGAGTTTTTCTTTTTGCCTCAGGGGTCCACTCTCTTTCCACACAGGTCCAGTGTGTTGTCAGCAGTACTCGGACAGGTCAGGAGGGCAATGGGCGACTGGACTTTCCTGCTGAAAGTCCTGGAACAGGTCCACGAGCACTCCACCGTGGTGGGCAAGGTGTGGCTGACCGTCCTGTTCATCTTCCGCATGCTGGTGCTGGGCGCGGCCATAGAGAACGTGTGGGGGGATGAGCAGTCGGGCTTCACCTGCAACACGCAGCAGCCCGGCTGCCAGAACCTGTGCTACGACCATGCCTTCCCCATTTCGCACGTGCGCTACTGGGTCCTGCAGATCATCTTCGTGTCCACGCCCTCACTGGTCTACATGGGCCACGCGCTGCACCATGTGCGCATGGAGCAGAAGAGGCGGGAGGCAGAGCAGGAGAAGGGGGAGAGGGACCTGCTGATCATCGTCAGGGATGGCAAACGTGTCCCTGGGGAGGAGCAGGCCTCTCGTTTCAGGCTACGCGGCTCCTTGCTCCACACCTACGTGTGCAGCATCCTGGCGCGGACACTCTTTGAGGTGGGCTTCATCCTGGGCCAGTACTTCATCTACGGTGTCTTCCTTCAGGCCATGTACAAATGCAGCCGCTGGCCTTGCCCCAACGTCGTGGACTGCTTTGTCTCCCGGCCCACGGAGAAGAACGTCTTCATCATCTTCATGCTGACGGTGGCTTCCATCTCCTTGCTGCTCAACCTCATGGAGATGTACCACCTGGGCTGGAAGAAGATCAAGGAAGGCTTGGCCAGCACCTTCTACCACAGGTCCCAAGAGGCCAAAGCTGAAGAGAGGCCTAAGATGGGCTACATGTCCCTGTCTGGCTGGAAACCCTGTGTGCCCACCAATTCTGCTTCTAGCTGCCGACACTCTCCCAAGCTCAAGACCTTCAGCAACAAGCTGGCCAACCAGCAGAACTGGGTCAATCTGGCCACAGAGCAGGGCAGGGTGGAGAGAGGAGCCCATGGTGGACTGCTGGTGGCCCCGATGCCCCTGAAGGAGGACGACTCACCTCAGCTGGGTAAAGGACACAACCTGAAATCCAACCGACCATCAAGCCGTAATAAGGTCACTGTGTGAGTGGCAGATACTGTATGAGCAAACCTGGCTATGAGAGGCTAGCAGGTTAGTACAGGAGGCCCTATAAATAAGATGGATGACATGTGATAAGCATGTCAGGGCATTCTGAGCTGCCAGCTCTTTCACAAGTATTATAAACAACAAGCACTGATGATGGAGCATTATGTAATCTCACACCAGGTGCTGGATCGTCAATGCTTGTTACATCGTTTTGAGTACATTTAGTCTCACTGACAAGGGGTTACAGTAACATGAAGGACATGTTTAATGTTACACCTCTTCTTTAGTACAAGAGAATGCGGCCTATAAAACCTGAACCGGATCACTGCTCTGAAATGAGAGTCTTATTTTTGATTCAGATATTATGAGAGCCACCACATTTTCTTAATTCTAGTCAAATTAGATTTTTTTTATAAGTGAACATGTTCTGTTCTAACAAAAAAATAATAATATTGTTGTGTGTGTAAGCTATATTGGATATACTGTCATGAGTAATACATTTTTTATTCATCTTACCTAAGGACCTGCACCAGCTGCAGACTATATAACCAAATCAGTTTGTTTGAAAAAGCTTACAAATACTGTATTCTACAGTTTTCAGGCAGATCAAGATTGTAAAAATCTTGTGATTGCTATTGCTAGGGGTTTACATTATTGAGAAAATGTATTTTCCATTAAAGTCTTTATTGTCTCTTTTTTTTCAATGTGTTTTAATATTACTTGGAACCTGTGCTCTTTCTCCCACTCTGTGGCATCCTTTTAGTATGTTTTGTATCCACAAAAATGTCTTACACCTTCATTTTCACTGTGTTCTCAGACTTAAAGGAGATGTGTGATTCCCATGCAAGTAAACACAGCAACCATGTTACTGAGCTCTTGGGTCCTTCTGTGTGGAATTTGCATGTTCCTTTTGAGTTTGTGTGTGTTTTCTGGGTGCAGGCACCTTCTTTGAATGTTCCTCCCGTATTAGTGACTGTTCTTTCTGCCCAAACATCTTATATGAGGAGCTTGTATGACCCCCCTGTATTCATGTGAGTGTTCCCTCGCTGCTTCAGTTTCTTTCCATCCGACACTGACATATTTGCTAGATTCAGCTATTGTATGTGTTTAAGTCATCTGTGATGCTGTCATATCCCTTACTAGGCTTAGACCGGATTTGTGCTCTTGTTTTCAGGATTGAATGATGCATGAGCTTGCATTATGAGGAATAAGCAGCTTCCTGCTAACAGATAAGAGATGGAAAAGGGGAATTTACATAAGACTTACTTGTGACACTATTTCCTGTGTCATTTTCATGGCTTTGACAAATAATGTTCAGGACATCCAAAACAAAATATAAGCTGAAGATTTTATGTCTGTAGTGATACTAACCATCTATTGGTAGGAGTTTACATTATTGAGAAAATGTACTGTATTTGCCAGCATTAATTATAAGTAGTTACAGGTTAATGCTGGAGATCAATCAGAGGGCACTAGCTTGGCAGTGAAGCTGTTTAGTTGGACACACACATATATATATATTAATTTATTCAGAAATTGCTACAGAATGTGAAAATCCATTTTCAGTAGCATGGGCTATTTAAACAAATGGGAGAAGATGCAAATTTTAAAATATTTAAGAGTGCAGTTGTGAAATGAAAAGCTCATACAGGAAACCAATTCTGAAAATGCAGCATTTTTATTGTACATTTCATAGTAAATACAGTATGAAAAAAACAATATCTGATAGCACTGTAAGCCAATTGAAAATGCTTTTACTCATTTATAGAAAGTATTACAATATTTTGGTTTATTTCTGTTCTGTTGGAACAGAAAAGTGATGTTTACAACAGCATTAAATTCACTTGTTTCTGTACAGTTACCCTTAAAAAAAGGTAAAGGCCATAAACATTCCAGGTATTTTTTTGAAAACCATTTATAAAACCTGAAATGCATTAACCTGCTAGTCATAGGGAGTCTCATTCGCTGCTCTGAATCAGTTACACCATACTGCTATCATATTGCTTAATTAGACAGGGGAGCTATGAAGAAACAAGTACAGGTTACTTCCATGCTGAAAAGTAAAAAGAAAAAAAATAATGCAAAGCTGGAAAAGCTTTCAGAGATTGCCTATTATACTCTTCCTTTTTAATTTTCACCATGGATGATCATATGCACGTTCCATACAGTTCTCCACAGAAAAGGTGAATGTGGCCTTCTTTGTTATTTTTTTCAGGTGGCTTTTTTCTTTCATTGTCTTCTTTAATTTCCAATTGTCATCCAACTTCCAAAACCAAATTCATTTTATTAATGTAATAGGCATCTCTGTTAGGTATACAATTCTGCTTACAGGCTAACGTTGTACATTAGACACCAGCTTCAGCAAAAACACTTCTCACTTTGTTAAACACATATTAAGCACAAACCTTTAAACATAAGCATAGTGTAGCAGTGAGGCTTATTAATAAGGCAGAATTAAGTGTTTCTGAGCTTTCCCAAATTAGGCCTCATTTCTCTGTTCATCTCTGTGGTGCAGCCACAGAGAAAGAATTCATGCAAGCTGATTTAAGATGTTTTCTTGTGATAAGAAACCAGCTCCCAAAGGGGGATGCACTTAGCTAAGCCTGGCTATCATGATCAATGGTCATCCATTGGCGCCTATCTGTCTAGGGAGTGCGAGTTGGACATCTGGATTGCATTCCTAAGTGTCAGGAGTAAGTGACTCATATCTCACCTTGATCAACCAATCAGGGACTGGTAGGGCCGAGTAACCCACGTGGGACTCTGATGCCCATGGAACTTTCAGCCAATCAATGAGCTGAAGTTCCTCCAGGTAAAAACAGGCAACACAGAGATTCAACAAGATTCAGAAGGGATTCTGGAGAGGATTCTGTGGACTGTTCTAAAGGGAATTCAAAGGAGAATTCCAGGGCAGGACGGCCCAGGAGCAGAAGGCTCCCAAGGGCAGGACATCCTCGCAGCGCGCCTCCTGACCATCCTGAGACTCAGCCCGGACAACCACGGAATGGCCAGTGTGTCCGAGTGCCAGAACTTTCCTTTGTTCTAAGAGTCTAGAGTGGAGGTTGCCAGAGAGTAACCAGCAGCAGGCCTCGTGAACAGGTCGGAACTGTGGACAGCTGAATCACTATTCAGAACTAGCTCTTCATTAGGAACGAACCGGTCCTCTTCCTGACTTGCTGGGACCCACAGTCATCTTTTCTCCTGTGCACAAACTTTGCTAGTTAAAGCCAACACTAACTAGCCGGTCAGTGAGCATCAGCAACGCACAGCCTGGCACCGAGCCAGAGAGCGCGGATTGGACAGCAACAGCCTGCAACTGTTTCTTTGTGCCCGCAGGAGATCTGAATCCCCAAAGATTGGATGAGTATTCAACTTCAATGCATTACAGCTCAATAATTCAATTGTTATCCCAACCAGTTGATATCAATTTAATTCCTAAGAGTTATGTACTTGTTTCGAGTATCTAATGTAGAAGTTATAACCAAGTTCATTTATGAAACGGTCTTAATGAATGATATACTGAACGTATGTCCTCTTGATATATGTAACACTTCGTAACTGATTGAATATATATCTTTTGTATTCTGATAACCCTCTCGATAAGATCTGTTAGTTTAAGGCATATTCTATGTATTAATAAATGTATCCTCGTGTATTAGTACCTGTGTGTGTGCGTTGTTTGAGTTATGTCGCATGGTTGGAGTCTAAAGCCATCAAAAGAATCAACTTTGTGATTTACTGCTACAATTAATAATTGTCTCAGTAAATGCCCAAACCCTACAGAACTGGTGCCTTCAGAGAGCCACTAACATTACATATTTGGCGTCCCTGAACGAATATGAATCACTACATATTTGGCGTCCCTGGCACGGGCGTGGCAAGACTGAAATGAGTCAACCAAGCGAATAATTCATATAAAACGCCGCGGGTTTCATACACGACAATACAGTGTGCTGAAAGCCGAAAGGAAAAAAAGTTCCCCTTGCTCTTTAAGCAGTGCTTGATTGTTTTGTGATCTTTTGCGATCTACCGGGTTGATTGCATACTTGATCTTGTGGTTTTCTGTGGTAAAACTGTAATTTCGTACTTAAAAGTAATACTCTTTAAGTTTAACGATGGTTGCTAAAAGGTCTGAATTCGAGTCGCTATTAAGCACTCTCTCTAGCAGCGACAGGTCTGACCACGATCTCTTCCATATCTCCGTCAGCGGAGAAGCTAGAATAAATCTCCATTCTCTGAGAGAGCTAGCGAAGGACATAGAGAGATTTGACCCCGCAGTGTCAGAGAATAATATCAAGAGTTATATTCAAGACCTCAGGTATACCCTGCAGTACCTGCCAAACGCCACAGAACAGGAGAAAGTGTTTCTGGTCAGGAAAACTACCAGCAGAGCTGTACATGAGTGGATGGCTAGGCAGATGACCAAGTTCATTTATGAAACGGTCTTAATGAATGATATACTGAACGTATGTCCTCTTGATATATGTAACACTTCGTAACTGATTGAATATATATCTTTTGTATTCTGATAACCCTCTCGATAAGATCTGTTAGTTTAAGGCATATTCTATGTATTAATAAATGTATCCTCGTGTATTAGTACCTGTGTGTGTGCGTTGTTTGAGTTATGTCGCATGGTTGGACTCTAAAGCCATCAAAAGAATCAACTTTGTGATTTACTGCTACAATTAATAATTGTCTCAGTAAATGCCCAAACCCTACAGAACTGGTGCCTTCAGAGAGCCACTAACATTACATATTTGGCGTCCCTGAACGAATATGAATCACTACAATAGCATAAGCATGTTAATGTTGACATATCATATCACCACTATATTTCCCCTCCACAGCCAAAGAGTGACCCATTGAGATAAGAATAAGAAAACTTCAGATTGAGGGTGCTTTGTTGGTTAATGTACAGTATTTAAGCAACTATTTCCTAATAATGGACAATAGTACAGAAATTATCCATTTTAAACTATTGGTGTTACGTATTACACTTTTTTAAACTATAAGTGGAGAAACTCCACTAATAGTGGAGAAAATTCTCACATTTGAGTGGGACTACTGGAGAGGTTTCCGCAGAAAAGAGCAAGGAACACTCAATACAGAACATAGAAATTTGTGGAAAAACCTCCTAACGTAGAAACAACAGTATGTGAAATGTACAGTAATACCAAAGAAACAACAGAATTTTGATCTCTGGGCTATGATTATAGACTAAGAAACAGCTTCTCCATAAAGCATTTTCTCAGATCCTGATAATTTTTCTCTGAAAGTATCTGATAACATATATTTTTGCCATCAGCATTCATGGAAATGCCCACAATACAATGTTGGTCTACTGTCTGTGGTATCACACAATTCAAACCCTTGTTTGGGTTTTACAAACAATGCTGTGTTTATTTAATTTAAAATGTATTCAGACTAATGTAATTTTGCATTTTATAAAAAAATATAAGTGAGACTTGTCAAATGGAAGAAAAAAAGCATCCACTGTAAGGGCAATTTAGTTATTATATGTGTATACTAATACATTGCAGGGCTCACGAATATTAATTTAAGCACCCAGGACCAATCCCTTTATTTATTTCTTAGGCTTATTTCCCCAGGCCTGAGAAGACATGATTCCCTTACACATACAGTAACCACTGTCTTACAGTAAGACTGAATATTACCATCAAATTAAAAATACAAAAATGCTTTATTTTCCCAATCCAGAACTACTAACTGTCCTTTAATATATATATTTAAATAAAGGCAAATCATTTACCAATGAATTCCTTTAAATTTATTTTATTGCTCATTAAAAAAATAAACATCTGGACATTTTGTGCTGCAAAGCTCCACGCTTCACCGGAAGAGACTTCCTAACAATGTCCTGGTCTTTATTTCTTAAATGCTGTGGAACAAAATAAGAAAAGACAAAGTACAACACTGTAAAATTTCAGAAGAACATCAAAAAGTTCAGGATTCAGAACTCTTCAGAATGTGTGTTCTGAAAATTCAGAATATGCATTCATATCAGGGGCACACTGGAAAAGAACTATTGGTTTCATTTTCATGGTGTATTTGGTATGGACTTCCTTAATATCTTTAATGAAAAGTATTAATTGTATTGAGTGGCACTTTGATTAGCGTTACTGCCTCATAGTGGAGCCATGGTATCTCAGGCGCCAAGAGCATCTAGCTCCTGACTGGAAGGTCCAGGGTTCAATCCCAGGTAGGGGCAAGTGATGTAGCTTGCTCTGGCTCCTTCCAGATGGCTCCCAGGTCTACTGCTTTCCAAATGAGTACTGGGGGTAGTAGGCTGGCCGGAATGTGATGCTGACCACGTCAGTTCCAAAGGTCAATGAAAAATGGTGGCCTTTGCCCCCCCATTCCCGATGGGCTTTTATGGCCTGCAAAGGGACCTACCTACCTACTGCCTCACAGTGTTGGGGTCCTGGATTCAATTCCAGACCTGGGATGTTATACTGTGTGTGTGGGGTTTGTACTGTATGCTCTTTTAGTATTCACATACAGTATGGGTTTCCTCCAGGTTCTCTCACAGTCCAAAGACAGTTAACTGGCCCTGGTATGTGTCCATATTTGTCCATATTTGTGTCTGTGTCTATGTGTC
The DNA here is from genome assembly GCF_059453375.1 of Lepisosteus platostomus. Lineage (NCBI taxonomy): Eukaryota > Metazoa > Chordata > Actinopteri > Semionotiformes > Lepisosteidae > Lepisosteus > Lepisosteus platostomus. Next base: position 19,570,425 of record NC_142623.1, read on the forward strand.
TGCCTTGCAATGGACTGGTGTCTTGTACAGGGTGTATCCTGTCTTGCACTTGGTGATTGCTGGGATAGGCTCCGGTGCCCCTGCCACCTGAATTGGATGAAGTGGTTAGAAAACCAGATGGATGCACAGATGGAATTAAATTGAGATATATTTAATATCATTCAGGCCATTAAAAATATATGTAAGGGAAGTCTGCTTTCAGTGCTTGGTAACAAATGATCAATAGGTAACAAATGATCAATGTAGACCAGTCATAACAAGTAGGAAAAATATTAGACTCCTTGTTTTCTTGCACAGAGAAACGACACTATGTCCTGCATGAGGTTACATTTACCAGGCCTGCTTGTAATGGCTTGATTACACATCCTCCACGGGCTTCTTATTGGGGTCTTTCCTGCAGGGCCTGGAATGGAACAGTGGAGGATTATGCTCTTTAATTTCCATAGCGTTGCACTACACAATTCAGACAAGTAAACATTTCTCTTCAGCTTTTTCCATCAGTCAGTCCCTGAAGTTAGGCTCCATTTAAGCAATCTTTATTGCAACTCTTCCAGATCTTTTTTTTTTAAGATTATTTTTGTTTTCTAAATGGGAGCTTGCATTAAGACTCTGTTGTGATGCATAGGCAGATATGTCATCATTAATGTCACAAATGCTGTGTCTTAATGACAGTTGTTTGTTTTCTGAATTTCTTTTCAAGCATACAGTATGTGTTTTTCAATCCTTGATTACACAATCTAACTGTAATAGAAAAGAACTTCATATTGAGACTGAATTAGATTTTACAGTCACTCATGACAATGAATGTATATACATTAGTATAATGAACGTGCATCAGGCCACTTACAACAAGCCTGGGTGATTGAAGATATAAGTAAATGACTTGACAGATTGCAAGCTGTTAAGTCTCATCACTCACCATTTTATCCAGAAGACAATCAAGACCATCACAATAAGAAATGCAAAAACAGTACCTGCAAAAAAGAAAGAAAAAGAAAAAAAAAAGATTTTTAGAAACATAAAGCCCTAGATCTCAAAGTTATCTACTTCTAGTTCTCATCCTCCCCATTCTGATTTCAGATAGATATATTTTTCAACTCTTCCATTCATTATACAAGAAATGGGTCTCATTTATACAAGAAAATGTGTTAAAACTCAATATTTAATTTGTGAACTATGTATTGCATTGTACTGTATATGCAATAGTATCGTTCTGTGCAAATCAGCATTGACTTTAACAGAAGCAGAATACCATCACAATACCCTTTTTGGAAAAAAAATCTAAAGGAGCTTGTATTCTGTCCTTTGTAGACGTGAAGTACGACACCGTGTCAGTAAGTATTCCCAGGTTAAACGTGTATTGTTTTCGCCGTTTCTGTGATGAGTAGAAATATATCGAGCCTCAGATAGTTCCTTTACTCTACCATTTAAAATCCCAGTGCTTGCAATTCCCATTGAGCTGCTGCTCACCCTCTGAACGACTCTGATCACTCACCAAGAATAATCCACCTTTTCCTGGATTTGCGCTCTTCATCCTTCCTAAATTGATGATCATTGTCTTCACGAGCTGTATTAAAATAAATAAAGTACATTTTGTGTGTTTTTATTATTACACCAACAGCATTTTTGTTTTGAAATATAATGTACAAGCTGCTTGTAAAATTATCTTGTCTGTAATTGACTGAATAGTCAATGGCACTACCCCTAAGAATACCGGCTGTGCATTTTGAATTCACCCCTTTCTCCATTCTCACTGACCTGCACATATTTTTGTGAGGTATGTTTGTGCACAGGCTTTCCCTCACCAGGCAAGCTGAGTTTCAGAGGGTTGCACTAGAGCAAGGGTCTCGAGCCGTAGTATTGGGGACCTAAAACCCTACTAGATTTTCCAAGCTCTCACTTACATAATTAACTCAGTAATGGGACTAATGATGAGATTAATAGTAGAATTCTTTACTTTTTCTCAACTCCTAAATACATTGGAGGATTACTACTTTTTTATTTCATAAGTAATATAAGGTCTCCAACCTTTAAGTAGAAAAAACTTGTGAAGAATCAAACAACATTCAAGTAAGTTCAATAAATAAGGTGGTATAGAAAAGGGAATCTTGAATGACCAGGTCAAAGGCCAGTGAGGCATTATAAAAATCGTGATCATTCTCGTGATCATTAACATCTAGTAGCAAAAACTACAATCACATGTAATCAGATATTAACAGCTTAAGGTCTTTTTTTTCTTCCCTCAGGTGTTTTTAAAGCTAGTGACCATCTCCTGTCAGCTGCCTTCTCTCAGCATGGGACAATTCTATTTGTAGATTCAAAAGGGAAATAACAGCAATGCCTTACCTTTATAGTAAATTCTCCTCTCCTGTAATAAGAAAGCAAAAAAGATTGGATATAAGAAGGAGAATCCACGGACAAAACAAGACAAACAATTTCGTAGGTTAACGTTTTCTTTTTACGGAGCTCAAGCTAATCACAAAATTGCAGTGATGGAAAGGCCTAAGGAAGGAATGTGCTGACATCAACCAGGTATAATGACACTATTATGGGAGAAATGGGGGTGAGGGAATAGCAACAGGTGAGTAACAACACATGTTAGATGGTACTGTCGACTGGCTGTACTGAGGTCATATTGGCAGTAAAAGGGCTCTACTTGGGTAATTCTTACAGTAAAAGGGCTGTACTGGGTACAGTGAAAGGGTTCTACTGTGTTATCATGGCAGTAACAGGCTTAGTATTTGTCCATCATTGTAGTAGGAGGGCTGTACTGAGGCATGAATTCTAGCAGTGAGACTGTAACAGCTCATCATTGCAGTAATTTGGAGAGAGTGCGGATGAAACAGATAAAGAAAACTAACTTTTAGATTGCAGTGCTAGAGGACCCACAGAAAACTTTTTACCTGATAGCTTAACATAGAGACAATATAATCATTGTAGAAACAGAAGCTGCCGCCACAAAGAAATGCCCTACTCTTCAGTTTTTTTAGGCCTGTCCCACATTTGTTATCTGGTCTACTAACCTTACTTTGACAAATATAACAATGCTGTGTGAAAAGCACCATGAAGAACTATACAAAATCCCAAATCCATATCCAGCATTTCAAACTATCAACAATCGGGCAATCATATACTGTAATTATTTTTATTTACCACTGCATGGAATGTTTTTGTGTACTGTCAAGGATCTGAAAGCGTTTTGTCTGCGTGATGTTTAAATTTAAAAAAAGGAACTCACCAGCAGGCCTTTAGTTTTTTCAGTAAAAAGAGCTGTGTAGTTGATACTCCTACAGCAGCAGAGGATAATGGTGCCAGAACCGGCACTGATCACATCATCAGTGAAATTAATCTGTGAAGTGTCATCATAATGAATAATAGCAATAGGTTTGCCCTGCAAAAGTGAAGACAAAATGCAGCATGTTATTTCTGTTAAGAAATCCCAAAACATAAAAACATCACAGTGATTTCAACCACTCAAATACTGAGGCAAATCTCTAAAATCAGGTTGCAGGATAACACTGACTCCACTGGGACTTCCCAGGCACCTACATGCCTGCAGTCTTGTCAGTGAGACAGCTGCTTCATTCCTCCAACTAATAGCCACATAACATAACTTATGTTGATGTAAAGAGATCTAGAAAAACAGCTTGTTTCTGAATCTCAAAAACCAACGTTATACACCTGTGGAATAGATACATAAACTACTACTGTTGCCAGATTTATAAGAGAAAACCTGTTGGATTTTGTATGTCAAGGCAAAAATGCATACATATAAATCTTAAGGAGAATTAGCTTCCAAAAGACAAGGGAAAATATAGCTGCAAACTTTGAGTTGAAATATACATCTAATATTTCTTTTCAAGGTTTTTGTCTTTTGATCTATTCAAAATAAAAAAACACAGGTAATCCCTGTTATGGAACTAGGAGGAATACTGACATATTAATATTTAAAGAGTGTGAATTAATTTGGTCAAAAGATTTGTTTGAGTGAACAGCAAGAGGCAAGACATCAGTCACACTGTAACCCCAGGTCCTTTTGGGTATCGGCTTGTCTGGTTACTGATTTAAATCTTGCAGTTAAAATGAAAAACACTGAGACATTATGTCTAGTAATTTCTCTTTAGCTACAAGAGCAACTAAATTTAGATTACTTACATTCACTTCCCAGGTCTCTTCAGATAATGAAATATCATTCATGTCCAGGTTAGAAGAATATTTATAGTTTTCATTTTCTTTAATATCAACACAAGTGATATCAGTGTTTTGCACATCCACTGTGCTGGAGCCTAAAAAATAAAACAATGGCTGTGTTTTATAAGTCACACCACTAACCATCCATCCATTTTCTAACAGCTTTATTCAAAATGGAGTTGTTGAGGAGCTGGAGTTTGTATGTTCTCTTGACGTTTGCATGGGTTTCCTTCGGTTTGCTCCCACAGTCCAAAGTCATACTAACAGGTTAATTGGCTTCTGTAAAATTTGGACCTGATGTGATCACGTGCATGTCTGTTTGTGTGTGCCCTGCAATGGACTGGTGTCCCATACAACGTGTATCCTGACTTGTTTTTACATGTACAGTATACTGTAGTACTGTAAATCTTATATGATTTGATTTCGATATAAAATGACGCATTGTTAGTGTATTGTATACCAGGTACTGTAAAACACTGCAGACATTAGGATACAGTATATGTTCCTTACTGGCATGAGCTGGCTTCATTTATAAGTTTGGGATAGATTTGTGTAATCTGTGAAATTATTCAAAAGTGGAGGTTTCAGGGCAGTCTGACTCACTCTCTACCACCCAGGTTTGACTTGTTCCAGTCTATTCTACTGTTGAACTGAATTTAAGATAATAATAATAATTAATAATAATTGCTTACACCAGCTTGGTTTCTTCTCACCCAAAATAAACCACATTAATTATCCAAAATTTGATACAGTACTGGAAAATACTAACAAATTAGTTAATAATACTTTAATTATAATTGCTTACACTTATATAGCGCTTTTATGAACACTCCACTCAAACTCCCCTCCACCACCACCAATGTGCAGCCCCACCTGGATGATGCGACTGCAGCCATACTGCGCCAGAACGCTCACCACACACCAGCTATCAGTGGGGAGGAGAGCAGAGTAATGAAGCCAATTCATAGATGGCGATTATTAGGAGGCCAATGGGAAACTTGGCCAGGACGCTGGGGTTACACCCCTACTCTTTTCGAGAAACAGCCTGGGATTTTTAATGACCACAGAGAGTCAGGATCTCGGTTTTACGTTTCATCCGAAGGACGGCACCCTTTTTAAAATATAGTGTCCCCATCACTATACTGGGGCATTAGGACCCACATGGACCGCAGGGTGAGCGCCCCCTGCTGGCCCCACTAACACCTCTTCTAGCAGCAACCTTAGTTTTTCCCAGGAGGTCTCTCATCCAGGTACTGACCAGGCTCACACCTGTTTAGCTTCAGTTTCAATATCAAGAGGCTCCAATTGTTATGGTGCTTCTTTCCTCAGATGTGGTTTAAGAGTAGTTTCTCTGAATCCTGCTGGAGACTGCAGAAAGCCCAGATTTACCCAGAAGGCCTTATTGATATTCATCATCCCTATCTAGCTAACCTCATTGTCAATACAATGGAATCTCAGTCACTTTTTGCTTTCACACTTTTTGATAAGCACTGATCAAATTCTCACAGTAATCGCAACTACATCCTGCCAAGCCCTACATTCTAAAGCAGTAGTTCTCAAACTTTTTGGACCAAGTTCCACCCCTGATCAAACCAAAGCACCTACAAGTCATCTTCTCATAGGAACCCCAGAAATGACCAACATGAGTGCGCGTGTGCGCACACACTCACATACACATATAATAAATATTATAATAAACTTTATTTGATATAGCGCCTTTAAAGGTGGCTTTACAGAATGACAAAAGGAACAAATAACAACAATTAAAAATAATAAAAAGGCACCGTTTCAGTGAGAGGGGTGAGCCTGTTTAGTCGAGCAAAGCAGATGTGAATTCATTGGTCGAGCCTTGATACAATTCGCAACAGTCTAAGAGATTTTAAATCGTCAGGCATTTTCTTGACGGCCAAGGCCTCGCGGTGGATCCTCCAGTTCATATCTGGAGCAACCTCTCCAATTTGTGCAACTACACCACTGTGTCGGCTTGTCATCATTCTAGCACCGTCTGTACAAACTCCGGCACATTTTATCCAGTCGATGTCATTCTCTTCAATAAATTCATTCTGAAGCTGAAATATGTGCTCTCCTGTATAGTTCCTGTTGGTAGTGGCTTACAGAACAGAAAGTACTCATAGGACATGCCCTCAAACTCGTATCTAAAGTAAATGTGCAAATTGGCCAAATCAACGACATTTATAGATCCATTTAATTGCAGTGAAAAGCATCTGTTCATCTTAACGCGCTCTATCAGCGTACATTTGACATTATCTGCCATTACAATAATTCTATGAGTGAATTTGTCTTTCGGAGGGGGCAGCAGGTCGAGCTGTTCAGCAGCTTTTTTTTGCTAACGGTAAACAAAGTTCTTTACAAGTAGTGTGGGGCTTACCTGCTTTAGCAATCTGCAAGCTTGCATTTTTCCCCGTTTCCATTTCAGGAGTTTGTCTCAGAAGTTAAAAGAAGTTTTTATTTAATGCGCATGGGAGTGAAACATAGATACGATCGGTGTATTTTTCTCAAATTAACCTAGAACAGTTCTTAAATATTTTTCTGTTATCTATCACGCTTTCCTGTACTCACAAGATTGCCAGCGTTCGTAGTACACATTTCTATGCTTTCATGTGCTTACAAAAGGCATTGTTCCAAAATCACGCACATTCTCCTACAGTACCTCCCTATTTGCTGGATATAACTTTTTTCAAATACAATTGGTCACACGCATTCCCATACAATGGAATAGAATTACATTGTAGCTCTTGTGTACACTCAAGTATTAGTGCGCATTGTATCGTAGTATGCAGGCTGTGTATTCGACACAAACTAATTTTATTAGAATAGAAAATATGAAAACCAGTCCCAATTTTTCAGTGCACACAACAAAGTTCCAGGGTCATATGGCGTACCACCTGGCGGCGCTCCACATACCACGACTGGCAAAGAAAAACAGCAACAATGACTGAATAGTATGAACCGTAATAACAGCAAAGCCATCAGAAGGAGTTTCAGATCTTTAATTTTCAATGCCCGCCATTTTACAGTGTTTGCACATTCAACCCACAAAAGTTATAACTTAATTTTTTTTTTCAAACTGTTGCAAGAAATCACTAATATCACTGGTAGTTTCTGAATTAATGAAAATTCAAGTAAACACAACGAGAGAAAGCAGATGCATAGTAATAAAACCTAAGTTCTTATTCTCAAAATTTTCATCTAAATTCTTTGTAGAAAATATTTGAGTTTTTTACTCACTGTGCTGCAGCTCTCAGAGAGGGACATTAATAGGACAAAACTTTTAGTTGGAAACTAATCCATCTCTGCACAGTAATATAAAAACAACTGGTTAAAACAACTTGGTTAACAGAATCAGGCTCTGTTAAAGCCTGCTACTGCCATATCGAAATCAGAACAAAATACACTCATTTACAGGGCACTGAAGGGATTTCAGTGAACTCAAACAGAAACCATGAACCTGGAAATTTACTCACCATAAAGATCCATATGTACCAGAAGAATAAGGACAAAATAATTGTTTAAATTCATTACTTCCTTTTGTGAACTTCCTTGTATGCTTTCTGCTCTCTTCCTGTTTTCCTTCCTAATCTGAACCTGCCCACCACATGCGCACGCATTCAGGGCTCATGAAAGACAGCAACACGCAATAATTTGATGGCTGCCATCCAAGAGGTTCAGCAGTCTTTAAGTCACATACAGCTACAGGCCTATGAAAATAGGATTACGTTGGTGCAGTTATGACTAGCTTTAGGTAGATAGCTGGAATAAAGTTTAGAACACCCTGCTGGACCACAGGGGTAACGGCCCTCTTCATTCACCCCCCAGATCTTTAGATTGGACCCATTAAAACATCAGAAAATGGGACGCCCAGAGAAACCAGACTTTCTCTGCACCTCCCTCTCTGTTCAAAACTACTACAGTTTAGCTACAAAGGAACAAGTAATGGGTTTATTTCATGCTGAAAAAAAGAAGAAAGAGAACACAACGTTTCGGCCGTGGAGCCTTCTTCAGGTGGAGCACCTGAAGAAGGCTCCACGGCCGAAACGTTGTGTTCTCTTTCTTCTTTTTTTCAGCATGGAATAAACCTATTACTTGTTCATTTGCAGCCTACGCATGCTAACGCAGCTACCCACCTGAACTACTACCGCCTACAGTTTAGCTAGGTGAGTCCGTGCCTCGTAACCTTACTAGGCCTCCATATTTAAATCTCAGGACTTGCCATACAAAACTCACTTGCCCAAAACTCACTCACTAGTGGGTCTATTCCCACTAGCCTTTCCTCGATTCATTGATGTGGATCTGCCTGTGCCTCTTATTGAGTACAGCTGGGAAGCAGAGGGAAAATGCAGTCGTGGGTGATCTAGAGGTGATCTGTGAGGTGGTCACGGGATGTGCTGGTGTATTAATGAGCAAGTGAGGCCCATCTACTCATCCAGTGGTGCAAACAAGGGCCACAACAGTGATTGGAAGTGCTTCAGCAATCTGTGCTGTTCATATTTGGCAGATAGAGAGGGATAGAGTTCCACACCTGGACAATCACATCACCTGATGGGTGTCAGACTGCACAAAGGCTCCAGTGTCTAAGAGTTCCACCTGAGCTTCAAGGTTTTAAAATAACTGTTACCTGAACTGTAAAATTCCCATAAATACTGTTCTTTTATGAAGACCAGAGAGCATCCCGTAATTATTAACTACTGAACCAACAACTAACCTTCATCTTCTCAGTCAAGACAGCCTAGTCCCAAATAGGAAAAATAATTAAGATTGCACTGTACTGTATATCCACATCTATGCCAATTCATTAATACATTATCATTGCACAAAGTTAAAAAATCACTTAAATAAAAAAAAACGAAAACATCAAAACACATCAATAATGAAAGAAAATATTATTATTGTACTGTTGAACCTTGAAAGATCTGTGAATACCAAGAAATGCACATACTAGGAAGTTAAAATTTTGCTGTCGATAAAATGTTAATACTGCAGAAAGTCAGAACTAAAACTAATAAACTAGTTAACATAATACTGTGTCAATACTAAGAAATCTTCAGCACAGAATGCATGGAGTTTGCATGGGTTTCCTCCCATAGTCCAAACATACTGTACTGGTAGGTTGTTGGCTTCTGGGAAAATTGGCCTTGGTGTGAGTGTGTGTATGTTTGTGTCAGTGTGCCCTACAGTGGACGAGTGTCCAGTCCAGGGTGTATTCCTTTGCTTTCTGGGATATAATCTGGCTTCCCACAACCCTGAATTGAAAGAAACTGTTAGAAAATTGATAGACAAATAGTTGCTTCACATGTGGTGTGATTTATCTCACTATCCCAACATCTGTGGTGGACAAAAAATGTGTTTTAGAAATGAGGAAGGTATGGAATGATAATACAGTAGAACTAACACAAACAGACAACAAAAAATTTAGTAAGTGGAAGGCTGCAAGTTCAAATCCTAGGTGGAGCAGCATTCTGCTGTTGTACTCTTAGGTAAGGTGCTTCAGTGACATTGATCATCATCAAGGTGAGTTTCTGATGTATTCATCACATCAAACTTATTTTAAACACTGTAGCTGTGAAAACACCAGACTCTGGTATTTCCTATCAAGAGTCTTTTGTTCAGGTAATCGGAAAAACTATGAAGCGAAGAGCATGGAAACAAATCTGAGATTTCAAAGAAAGAACAAAATGAGTTCCACAGATTGTAGGTAAATAAATTATGCCATTTAACAGTGTTCAATTTTCAAATAAGGTGAAATAGACCTCGCTGAAGACATTAAGTTGTATGAAGCTTTAACGCAATATTTATTAATTTATTTTTGCACTGTCCCCCAAATTAATTTTGCACTGTTTTTGTCCTGTTGTATTATTTTTTCTGTGTATTTGCACAGTTTTGATTACACTGTTATGTTATTACAGTTATTGTTATTGTGTTACTGTCTTTTGTCTTCTGTTCTATTTATATGCTGAACCTGAGTGACTAATGAGAATATATACTATATATCACTATACTATGCACCCATGTACGTATAATGACAAATAAAGTTTAATTGAATTGGATTAAATTGAACAAAGGGCCTAAAATCACATTGAAAAATATTTAAGGTAATCCAAAATAATCTAAGACATAACTACAAAAAAACATAACTGCTGTATGAATAACTTTTCCTGGAATGGAAGGACTGAGGATATCTAGTGGTCACAGAGCCTTCAGGCCTTCTCAATATGGGTCTGGCTGATTGGTTGATATCTACTTGGAATTCTACAGCTTTTTAAAACCATAGATCAGAGCTGCCCTGTCTGGTGTTTGGCAGCAGAGGGCAGTGTTGAAGCACAAATATGAAGTTAGTATGCCCTTCCCACAGTCACAACCAGCCCCAGGTTTTATTGCAGGTGGGATTTTTAACGAGCTGGAAAGAAAAGGTTGCTTTTAATTACACTGTCCCAAAACGTGTGAAAATCTAAAGACCTCAAACAGAAGAAAAATGAATAGTACTCTGGCGGAATCAGAGGTACAGAGTTTTCCAGTAACTAACCAGAAGAGAAAACTGAACAGAATTTGAACTTTTCTTCCGTCTGCCACCATGAAGCCTAAAGACTAAACTTGAAGCACCTATTATATAAACATGGCAGGGTTACTTCATGCGCTGCTACTGTTTTAAATCAATTCAAATTTCTAATTTCATTCGTCACATTACACGTGACAACTTGCAGGTCATTAAAATATTTTCATATTTTCTTTCGCAGTAATCTCCTTATCCTGTGGGAGAAAGGATAAGTCAGTAAAGGATAAACATTGTAAATAAACTATGGTAGGCCAGAGAATCCCTTAAAAATAGAACTGTAAATATTTGAACTTAATATACCACACTTTAAACTATTGAACTTAAAAATAAATGTATACAAAGCCAGCCAGAGTTGCTGACAAGAGGGAGAATTGAAATACAGGCAAAAGTTCTACAATTATAAAGGCATCAGTCTGAGCACTGCGTGGCATGAAATTTTATAAACAAAAATATTAAATTAGCAAGAAAAAAATGTGGGGACAAGCTAATGGATAATAATCTTCACTGTATTGAGGTCAGAAGGATTTGATCTCACTTTGAAAGCAACTCTATTAGCTTCTATTAGCAAAGGTGTGGTAAAAAAGGAAATATTGCCAGATCACATGGAACACAGAGATGGAAAGACAGAAATCCATCCATGGACTTTTTAACTGATGTACCCAATTCGAGATCATGGGGGAGCCAGAAGCTATCCTGGCATGCAACAGGCACAAGGGAGGGTATGCCCTGGAATGCCAGTCTATTGTAAGGCACACCCAGACATACACACAGTCACACCAGTGCCAATTTTTCCAGAAGCCAATTAACCTTCAAATATGTATTTGGATAGTGGAAGGAAATCGGAGCTCCCAAAGGAAACCACATGAATGCATACAAACTCCACACAGATAGCACCCCAGGTCTGGAATTGAATCAGAGCCCCAGATAGCACAATAGCCCCAGAGCTGCAAGACAGCAAAGCAAACAACTGTGCCACTGTGCCACACAGCCTTCCACTAATTCTCCAACATTGATCCCATAAACACATTTCCTGACTGGGAAAAAATCCTTCAGGATAAACACATTAATAACTGGATTCACAGAGTGATTCCACATGACACATGACACATCCAGCATCTTGTATTTCTAGTTATGTCCCTGAGTCCTTGCAAAAGCAGTCCCAAGTCCTGTTATTTCCTGCAATTCTACAGTGTCCTGCTCTAAAATGATGCCCCTGTACAATACATAGAATGTTCAATGGGTTTGTATTGCAATTTTCTAATTTAAGGGCTAATTTTAGACCTGGCTGTCAATTGAACAAATTTGCAAGCCAAGGAAAGGAAATGAATGCTCCATTAAAAAAAAAAAAATGAATACAATACTGGTATAAAAATGGTGTCACATTTATGTCCCAAACTATTCGACTAATGATATTGACCTAAGATGACTCCTCTAATTTGTCTCTTTATCCTGGAGATACTGTATATAAAAGTGCATCACATTTACTTCATTCAAGTACAATGTTACTTAAATCTCTTGAAAGTATTATGAACATAAGAAACATTATACATTTAAATGAATTTATTAGGCTTTGTCAGTAACTTTTCAATACTTCTTGAATCACTCTCACTCTTAGACTTAGATAGACTGAGACATAGTCTGTCTCAGGCTAAAAAGATTCAGCCCTTTTGATCTATGAGAGTAGGGCATTCCTTTAAACCCAGGAATGTACTTTGGACTGATTGCAATGCAGTAATGTTTTTGTTTTTAACTGCACACAAAGTTGCAAATGATATCTTACTAGTAGACATTTCAATTTTAACAACATTCCTTGATCTGACATCTAAATTTTTATCTAAACGTCCTAATGTTCTGTCTGCATTTTTATTATTTCCCCTTATGAATAAATGAGGTTTCATCATAGATGAATCCCTTTCTCCATATCTTCAAGCTCAGTGTTTGCCATGGTAGATTTATACTTTGTATGTTTGTTTTCGCTACCTGCAGATAATGCTCCGTTCTTATCTGCACTAAAGTAAATTGAAGAATTTCCTGTGTGACATGGCATCACAGCATTTAAATCATTTCTGCATCTGAATCAAGCAAGATATTTATTTCCCTTTTGATGCCATGTGCTGCAAGATCAACTTCACACTGAATGTGGAATATATGTTCTGAATAATAATGTGTCTTTACGCTCCATGTTGGAAACTGAATGTATAAACCTAAGTGTAACTAAAGCAGTTATTGACATTTGTCAAGTAGATGGACAGTGTTTCATTGCAACAGTTGTCAAATGTCTAGGAATAACAATGCCCCAGAATTTAAGGGTATTAATAGATTTCTTAGTCACAGTTAATTTGTCTTTACTCACTTGGTTGAGGGCTAACCTCCTGGCCACATGACAGGACACCATGAAGAGTGAGGAGTGACCAAGGGGAGCTGTAAATGTGAAGACAGCATGAGGAAAAGATGCAAATGACATATGAAAACTGGATCATGTATAGTATTTATTATATTTTAGGTGATGAAGTTACATCAGAATTGATTAGAAATAACTGACAGCTGGGGCTGATTGAACTTGGCTGTTGTCGACCCTCCTGATCTTTCATAATAAATTCCACTTTGTCCTCAGGCATCATAAGTGCAATACATAGACATCTGGTTCCTTCACTCCAGTTGGATTCCATATTTGCCACTTACAACATTTTATGGATCCATCCAAATAACCCTGACAGTAAAGATGTTATAACTACTATCTCTGTGGGGTGTTTTTTTTTAAGCAGTGGCCTGTGTTGCACCTGTTAGTCATCCGAAGCACTGACGACATGAATGAATGCTTCCCCTGTTCGTTAAGAGTTATCCAGCTTGGGAAAGCTTGGTGAATAAAGTCATCACTCTGAAAAAGGTATGCATGCGTGTCCTGGCAGGGGAATGTAGTGTGTCTGCATGGAAACCTGGCTCTGGCACTCCATCCATCAACATGCAAATCTATTCAAGCTGAAAGGTTCTCAGGTCACGGACATTACATTTGGCCAAATTTTATCTCTTGGCTATTGAGGACAAGTCTTTCCATTAGACCATACACTCAGATGAAAGACCTTGTCAACACTGCAGCTTTCTGGAGGCACTAGACACTGATAATTACTCATCTAGACTGGAGTTCTCTGCACCACTCAGTTCTCCTCATTTTGCAATCTTTTATTGCTGCTTAAGCCTGCTCACCTCCTGTTCTCCACTTCTACAGGTACCCTGGTTGTGCCTTGATCTTACTCCCCTAACCTCTCATGCTGGTTCCACTCTTCCCCCCATTCCTGGTGGAATCAGTGTAGGTGTAGGAATCCTACAGTACCTGCCATCTCTCAAGGCAACTCTGTGTGCCAACATCCTCACTTGCCCACATCAGACAACAAACTACCCACTTGCATTAGAACTGCACTTACTGTCTGTTATAGAAGTCTTGGTATTTTCAGTTTGATCACGCAAATATTCTTTATCTAAATTGTTTTGCCTCCATTTTCCACTGAATGATGTATCCATCTGGATTTTTTTTTATATATTTCCATTTTTGAAACTTTTTGTTTAACTCTATGAAGAAAATGCAGTGACATACATATTTCGCTCCACTGCTCCGTTGGTGCACTCCACTCTTACAAAAGGAAAAACATGGGAGACAAGCTTATTTCATCTCCCGTCCCATTTATGGCACTGAGGTTTTTGGGAAGCGGACTGGACTGTGAGTCCCTGCGCAGACAACCATTCAAAACAAGTCCAAACAGGAGCCCTTGAGTGCTTTTGGCAGTGAGACATTTATTTTATGTTTTTCCAAACATCAGCTGAGTGAGACTAGCGTGTGTGTACCTGACTGCTCGGTAACCACAGCTGAGAGGCGCATAGCCAGGGCCGTCTCACTGTCTGTCAATCACTCCACATTAGCACAGGGACTCACATTCCCCAGATTGCTGAATATCTTCTTTTCCAGACATGGCTATTTGATACACTCCAACAGCTTATCTAAAATCAGCATTGATTCTGTTAGAAATTCACAACCACAGCATTGGAGATCCAAGACGGATTGCTTGTCATTATGGATATCCAACTAAACTTAGTTGATGCTATTAGGCACCATAATTTTCTGGATAGATCTACAGTACATACCTTTCCCATTCTCTTATTCCAGGTTCCTATTGAACCTGCTAGGATTCACAAGCCGCTATTCAAGAATCAGAACTGAATCTACTGTATAAAGAAAAAGAGTAACTCCAAGGAGATGTCAGATTTTTCTGCTCTTTGCCATTCATCAACAGTGTTTTTTTTTGCCACGGAGGAAAGTATAGCACATACTGTAAACTTCAGTTAGTGCTGTAACAGTGATGAAGAAACCCTAATCTATGTGAGTTTTAAAAACCAACACGAATCGTGTCGGGTTTTTGACAGGTGTAAATGTACATGATCCTTGAAAGAGATCTGATGTTGACAGTCCTAAGAAAGTAGAGTTAGTGCCTTTCATTTCTGGGAAAAATGACATTTTGTGCCCAATTTGATATATGCTGGCAAGTTTGCTGTTGGAAAATGGATCTTTCTACTGTCATCGTGGTCAGAGGAGGAATGAGGCCCACAGAAGGGTAGGAACATTTTTCTTTTATATAATTTCTTTTGTCTTGCCCACAGAAACTTAATCTTTGCTTTTGAACACGGATAGAAAAAAAAGTGTTGCAAGTTCTGACTGATCTTTTATCTTCTAATTAAAACATGACACTTGTTCTATCAGTTTCACAGATCTGTAAAATTAAATTAATTGTTTCTGATGTTACTGTATTGAGCTTTAAACATGTTTGCATTACATATACTGCAGTGTGTATCACAAAGTTCTAACAGTAAAAGTTATTTACAGTGGTCCCATAAGATCCCCTAGAGTTGCTGAGTGCTCTCTGGATGTACCTGAATTTCAGATTACAGTGTTAATTATTTTTGTATGTTTTACGGGGAGTTTTTGAATTCTTACTTATCCAGCTGCCCAATGACAAAAATGTGTAACTGCATCATCATCTGCCTAGTGTACCTCCAAGAGCAAGAAGAGTGAAGGGTTGCAGATGGAGTCCAGATGTGTCCTCAAGAAAAAGTGCACTATTGGTTCATGTTATGATCGCCTGTCTAAGTTTCCCACAAGAACATATGTTAGTCCTGCAGGATCTCTGGCACTAGTCCAGTTTGAGAACTTTGCCCACTACAGCCAGATGTTCAAGGACTGATAAGACCAAACCAGCAAGTTTTATTACAGTGCCTCCTTGTGGCCAGCTGTGCAGCAAATACTTGAAGCACATCTGCCATTCAGCTGTTTCCATTATGGTCTACAAAAGCTGCTGTACACAAGGGGCAAGGCAGGAAAAAAACCAAAACATTTTTAGACTGTCTTGTATTAGCATGTACTTCTTACTGCTCTAATATGAACCTCTATTCACGCTACATAGAGATATGACTTTGAGGAGGAAATAATTATTTATGACAATTTAGAACCCCCAGTGACTTTCCAGTAACAATCGGAAGCAGATAAGACATCAGAGCTTAGATACCCATTTTAAGATATCACCAGATATTACCAGATACTACTACACTGTACTAAGGAAAAACAAATTATGATGGTTCTCATCAATGACATGAGCGTGCGCTTGTAGGACTACCTTGCTTTAAGACTAACATGCTTTACTGTCCGCTGGGATGGGTGCCTGGTGGCTGCAACCCCACCCCCACCCGAAATACTGATGCTAGCCCCATATCTTGGAAGCAGTCTCTGGGAAGACTCTGACTCTGAGAGCGCAATGACCTGGCCTGGCTATTAATAGCAGCCAGCAGTCAGGCCTGAGGGAACCAGGGATGCATCCTAGAAAGAGGAGCTGCGCTAGCCAGCAGAGAATGGGCTGAAATCAGGGTCATGCTATCAGTTCTCACTGCTCACCTTTTTAATCACTATTGCAGTCATCCCATAGAGTGGTGTGCATTTTGCAATCTGTCACTTCTTGAGCTTAGCCCATTTCCAAAAGAATCACTTAAGTGAAGAAGTTAGTGGGCAGCAGAGTGGCGCAATGGTTAGCTTTGATGCATTTCAATGCTGGGGTTTCATTACTGAGGTGCTATCTGTGTATATGTTCTCCTTATGCCCTGGTGGGAATTTTCCTGATGTTCCACAATCCAATGACATACTGGTAATGTAATGGGCTTGTGGGAAAATTGGCCCAAGTGTGAGCGTATGTGTATTTGTGCCTGTGTGTGCTCTCTAATGGACTGCAGTCCCATCTAAGATTTACCCTGCCTTGTGCCTGTTTCTTGCCAGGATAGACTCTGGCATTCTCTGTTACCCTGTATTAGATAATGCATTTAGAAACTTAGGTACTAATGCATTGATGTCCACTGCTGTGCAAAAGTCTTTACCATTTACCATTAACCATCTGTGAGCCTGGTCAGTACCTGGATGGGAGACTTCCTGGGAAAAACTAAGGTTGCTGCTGGAAGAGGTGTTAGTGGGGCCAGTAGGGGGCGCTCACCCTGCGGTTCATGTGGGTCCTAATGCCCCAGTATTGTGATGGGGACACTATACTGTAAACAGGTGCCGTCCTTCAGATGAAACATAAAACTGAGGTCCTGACTCTCTGCTGTCATTAAAAATCCCAGGGCATTTCTTGAATAAAGTAGGGGTGTAGCCCAGGCATCCTGGCCAAATTTCCCTTTAGCTCTTACCAATCATGGCCTAATAATCTCCATCTATGAATTGGCTTCATTACTCTCCTCCCCTACTAATAGCTGATGTGTGGTGAGCGTTCTGGCGCACTATGGCTGCCGTCACATCATCCAGGTGGATGCTGCACACTGGTGGTGGTGGAGGGGAGTCCCCATTACCTGTAAAGCGCTTTGAGTGTAGTGTCCAGAAAAGCACTATATAAGTGTAACCAATTATAATTAAAGTATTATTAACTAATTTGTTAGTGTTTTCCAGTACTGTATCAAATTTTGGATAATTAATGTGGTTTATTTGGGGTGAGAAGAAACCAAGCTGGTCATTTAACAATCTTTAGTTCACAATGATCTTGATCTTCAAAAATGTGATCACAGCAAACTCCAGGCAAATTGGAATGGGCAGCCAAAATGAAATATTGCAGTAACTACAGTTACTATTAATCAGATACCACTGTCTCATTGTCAGGTGTTCTTCTTCATTAACATCATTAGTTCATTAGTTCATCATAGTTCTTCATGGGTGCAAACACCCATGAAGTTAAAAGGCTATTTTTTGGACTAGAAAATACAGATGTATCAGTATTAATAGTCAGCTTAAACCTAAATGGCTGAAATGTCAATAGATAAAAACATAATTCTGTTTTTGTATAAAGAAGGAAAAACACTGAGTGATTTTATTGTCATGTAATAGATGTTAAACAAGCTAATAAAAAGCTAAAAATACAATCTCTAAAAGAGATATCTAAATATTGAATTAATTAATTTTTGGCCACAGTAGCCACATAAACTCCAGTGTGGGACATTTTAATTTAGCCATTTAAAAGGCTTTTAAAAATGTCAGTGGTAGCCGCAGCAAATTTATTTCAGTAATAATGTATTAAGAAGTAATAGTTGAGCACAATTATTCCTGCTCCACAATGTTCCAGCATGCTACAGTGTAATGATTTCATAAACATAGATGGGATTTCTAAGAATTGATGATTCTTACCAAGAAAAGACTATAAAGTAAAAACGAATTGATCCATAGATTAATTCACTTCTTCTCTTTTTCTCTTAATCAATAGATTAATTCACTTCCATTAAGCCAAAATAAAAGGAAACAGTACTAGTGTGGAGCCAACACCATTAAACCATAGCGTGCAAGCTTACCTACAACAGTCAACTCAGAAAACCACCTTCATAGCTTTCCTTCAATGTACTTTTAAAAAAATTTACCTGTAACAAATGCTAATGTTTCTAGACCAGACAAGCCCTATTGTTATTCTTATTTCAACAAAAGTATAACAAAACACAAAGACAAAGGTGTTTTTGCATTCAGCCAATGTTTAGACCTCTTTCTATCAAAAGGGAATAAAATCCTCATGTTACAAAGCCAAAACTAAGTATTTAAATTTCCTCTAGTGATTTTGTACATGGAGCCTTATATGGGCATCTCATCTTGTAATCAAAGTCATGTACAGTACTAACAAGATATCTCTTGAATACTGTAATTCTCCTCCTTTAGCACATGGTTTATTATTTGTACACTTCAGCATCAAATACAATTATTCACATATACTGTACCGTATGTCATCCAGCAAAATGGGTACTTTATATAGAGGCCAGTTTGTTGTCTATTTATGATCTTTATTCTCATAAATTTTAGTTATTGCATGCCCTAGCTATACAAACCATTTTATGCATTATGAGAATATAAATATATATATAAAAATTATTTAGTTAAATAAGATTTTGTAGTGTTTCATATAAGTAAGCAGATTTGTTATCCAGATAAAGCTAATTTGAAAAGACAGGAATGTGCGTAAGTCACCACAACAAAGATATTTCAAGGGAAACTATTGTACCAAAGAAAGCACAAATACATTGAATTAGCATCCTGGAAAATTTACAGCATAACACATCTTGCAAGCTCTTTGATCTTTTTTCTAGAATTTAGCTTGAAGGCAAACAGCTCATGAACATAGCCCAGGTGATTATATTCTAGCAGTGCTTCTTGAATGAACAACGTAGTAGGTTTTGTAATACATACCACTGCACAAACCAAGCAGCCAAAACAAAAGAAAACAGAAATACAGGCATTTAGCTCAAGTATTTCATTGTGTTCTCTTTATGATATCATGGCCACACATCTTCAAGGTGCATGGATTTCATATAGCACCACTTTAAAGCAGCTCTAAAGAAGATATCGCAGGAGGTGTAGGGGCTGATAACTGTCTCTTTCACTGGTGTAAACAGCCCACTCTGCAGTCAAAAGTGCTTGTCTGCCAAGACAATAAACTCCTTTGTTAGGTCAGAGAGCCATGTAGGGACTGATTAATCACTCTGCCAGTGTGAACTCAAAACCCCAGTTCACTTAACAAGCCACACCGCAACATTGGTTTGCAAAAACTAGACTGGAGTTTCTCAACCTTTCTTTAGAACAATTTCAATCTTTATTCAGAATTTGCCCTGAAGGACCTATGATGAAACCTAATATTTTGAATCCTTTTTGTATTTTGAAACCTAGATGAAACCTATGTATGAAACGTGGCTCTGCTCTGCTTTTGCTTGGATTCAAGCACAGATGCCTGAAGGCTCCAAGCACGCACACCACAACACCTTACACAGCAGCAATCTCAAGGCAATATCATCACTCCTGCAACATTCTCATTGCACTGAACCCTGATAAGTGTTAAGAGCTCTTTTTTGCTCAGCTGCTTTCAGACGTTTTCCATCTTTGTTTTTTACATCTGTCAGATTGGGAAAACTCAACTCTTACCACACACATTTCCTACGTGAACAGCCCTCTCTCTCATGGACAAACTGACCGTGTGACATGACACTTTGTTTATTCCAGCAAACTAATATTTACTCAATATTTACTTTGGAATTGTTTTTCTCATATCTGCTTGTTCCAAAATGCCAAAGCGCACCTGTTAATGTTTGGACCCCCACAACAGGCTGTGCCTCAGCACTCTGGTGCACACACGCTACGCTAGACAGTGACCACAGACAGCTGTCACAACACTTGTCTCTGGTATTTCTATATTAAGCTCAGAAATGTTCCATTCATCCTTCCACTTTATATTGTACTGTATGTTTAAGCACTGTGATAGAGAGCCAGTATGCTTCCCAGCAATGAAGCCTTGGTAGGGGAGTGATTACACCTTGCTGCATTACAATACCTCACAAAGGACATTGAAGCATAAGCAGTGAGCAATGAGGCTGAAAAAACCTGAGAGATGAGTTCAAGGCAGAAAGAAGAGGCTTCACTTTGCCCCCCTCCCCCCAAAAAAATGGGGGTCTAGATTATGCCACCATTTTGCATTTCTGAATGGAATTCTAGGAGAAGTTACTGTACCTCACAGCAATCAAAAGATGTAAGTGGGCTTGAAAAGAGATCTATTAAAGGACAAAGACAGAACATTCATGTCAGAAGCTTGGGAACACAACTCCCTGCCAGAGGCAGAGCCCCTCTCCTGAAATTGTGCATGGTCTTAAAAAAACTGGGTAAGCAATAAAAAAATCGAATCTGTGAGTGGAGCCGTAAGCATAGTCAAGCTCTAGGGGGAAGTCTCTTCAGCCTTAGAAGTAGGGCAACTTCAGCAAAAATTTTTTATAATTTTCAAAAATGTTTTTAAAATAAATGCACATTGGTTCTACGCAATACATTGTCTGGGTCCACTGTTACACAAAATGAATCACAAAAAGCAGTTAACTGTTTGAACGTGCTGAAATTGTTTTTGACTGTGGCAAATCGTGAAATTCATGCCAGATCGTAAAGGTTGACTCTCCATCCAGAAGGTGACAGTGCAGCTTGTGTGACACTGTTCATTTTTCCATAATCTGCAACTTCTGATCGTCTGGACCAAGTGATCATGAGCATTCTTCACCACACCCTGTGGTTTGGCACGTGACCATGTGACCATTTACCATAATAATGATACACATTTGTATCCTGTGTTTCAATACCTAATGATATACTGTATATAAGTAATGCATGATCTGTATCCTCACTGACAAAGTAGACCAAATGGACTTTCGAATAAACAGTGAAACATGAATAAGAGGAAAAAAGTAGAAACTATAGGGAAGTGCATGTACTGTAAAATTAAGAACAGAAGACAAATCTCTACCCAGACTGCTGTGATAGTAGAAAATAAGCTAACCCACCAAAAGCTGTTAAAGCTGATACCCTGGCCTCTTTCAAGACCTGACGGGATGACCTCCCTGAATTTTTTTGTTCTTATCTAAACAAACGATATTCAATCAGGAAAGAGATATTACCCTAAATGCTTTTGTGATCATAAATATTATAATGTTGAAAACAAGGGATTTTTATGTTTTTCAAAATTATTCTTCCAGCTTTGTCCAAAAGATTCTATAATATGCTTACATTGTGGTCTTTATCAAAACAAATTATTTGATTTGAAATCTTTGATTCATACAGTATGTCATGTGCTGTATACTGACGGAAAAAAAGAAACTCAACATTTTCTGGAATGAGAATACTATAGTTATAGTTTATGTACTTTCACAAGAAGTACATAAACTGACCAGCAATACAGCTTGTGCAGTGAGGCATTGCAACTTTCCAATCACACGAAAGCTCATTAGATGCACTTTTACCCAGTGAGGTCCAGGTGAAACAATGCCTGATCAGGTCACCTTTAAAAAGGTTTTCTGTGCATTCCATAATGCCTCGAATGTCACCAGATGCAAGGGAGAGGGCAACTGGTATGCTGCAGGCAGACCAGTCATGTGCCAACATTGCCAGACACCAAGGAGTAAGCCAATTTCCACTGTGTCCCGACTGCAGAGAAGGTTTCAGCAGACCGGCAGGACAGAAGACCATCCGAGATCCGGTTGCTCTTGAATGACCACACCAGAGCAGCACCGACACATCAGACTTGTCCATCTGAGAGATTGTTTCAGATCTGCCCACTGTACTGCTACTGAAACTGCCAGCAGACACAATGTCCACACTAGTGACAGGACAGTGACAGAACTCTCTTCAAATCCAAACACACCTTTTTTATCAGGGTCTGTTTGGTCTGTATTCTATCTATATAAACCTGTAATCTCTAGTTTTATTTTTTTCTTTTTACTGTACTTTTTTCTTTATACTATGTACAGGGTCCTTGGGTTTGGAAAGGCATTTAATTAAAAAAATGTAAATTGTAGTAGTAGTAATATAGTAGTATAAGCCAATGCAATGAATATTAGCAGGCACAGGCAAGTGTGTTAACAGTGCAGATGTGTGGTTGTAGCAAGGAAACTTCAGAGCCAGTTGCCACCAAGCAACTGCACCAAAGGTGAACCCTAAAGGCAAGGATGAGGCAAGCAAGCAAGGTTTGTTTCTGAAGGAATAGACGTATAAGGGAATATCCAGGAAACAGCAAAGTAGAGCTGAGAATTCAAACGAAACACAAGACAGGGAACTAGGAATCTAGAGACCAGGGGAACTCAAGGAGGCTCAGAGCAAAACTCATTTTACATCCTGAGCCCAGTGCTCTGTCAAGGCAGACCTTAAATAGTTTGTTCCCAAGAAGGCAGGTCTAGACACAACAGACTACAGGAACAGACTTCTTTTGTGGATGTGTTATACAGTAACTGTTTGATCACTATCAAGGTTCAATCGTTTACATTTTTTTGATGCCATCCAGATTGATGCCATGACTCAACATCAAAATTAAGTCACACCGTCTCATCTCAGCACTTGAGAATAAATC
The DNA here is from genome assembly GCF_059453375.1 of Lepisosteus platostomus. Lineage (NCBI taxonomy): Eukaryota > Metazoa > Chordata > Actinopteri > Semionotiformes > Lepisosteidae > Lepisosteus > Lepisosteus platostomus. Next base: position 19,593,609 of record NC_142623.1, read on the forward strand.
TGTTATCTGGGCTGCCGTCTGAATAAACTGGTGTTGTTTAAGTCAATTTGGGGATTTTAGTCATGTGACCTGCAGTGTCGCACAGATGTCCAAAGTTTTGCTGTGTTGCTTTGTTTTTATACCCTTTCATCACATCAAGCAATCAAAACATCGGCTTTTTTGGAAAGCAATGTACATTTATCCCATTTTTAGTCTAAATCAGTTTTGGCAGCTTATTGCTGAAGATTTCTGAAGGTAGATTAGTTTGCATGATTCGCACATCACCAGTCTCTATAAAATACTTTTGCTAATAAAGGTTCCATCCTAAACTTTGCAAAAAATGAGAAGAAAACAGATAAATATTTTGAAAAACACTAACCCAGCACAATTAAAACAAGCTGAAAATCATTGTTGAGTCTGGTTTGACATCTTGAGCTGCCCATGAAAAGTGAATTGAATTTGACCCCAGCTGCACTCATTATTCCTTGCGGTTGGTCCCATCTTGCTCAATATGAAACACATGCTTTTGTTAAGATGTTTATACAGCCTCATTGTTTCCACAGAACTGATGCAGAAGAAATATGGATTTCCTGCTTGCACTCCAGTCCAGTTCTCAGCGCCATATTCCCTTCTCCTGGTGTCAGGAGGTTTGTTATTGGAAACACAAGCCCATCTTATTACAATCGGCATGCCTTGAAGTACAAGGAAGCTGCTGACCGCCAGACTTTAAATCATGAGGAGATGCAACAGACCGTTTTCACTGGAAGGCCAAAAGCAAAGGTAATCCAGAGTGTAGAAAGTTAACGAGCCATGCGGCAGTAATAGCAAATGAACAATAAATTGGGAAAGCTATTAGAGTTCATTATTATTCATTTACTTTGCAGATGCCCTTGTTCAGGGTGACTTAAACTCGCATACAAACAATGCAATAAATTTATAATCAATAAATGAAGTGAAAAGTTCAAAGGCAGCATCTATTCAAAATGTAAATATATCATTAAAACTGTTTTTTAATTAAATCCACACTGAAAATAATTGTTGAAACAAAAGGAAAAGTGGGTACATTATTACAATATATCCTTGGTATATCTGTGGTGAATATTATGGTAAGGCAACCTTGCATGACAAAAGAGAAGTCTAATGCTATTAACACACAGCTTCCCAGCTTCAGGTTTCCCCCAGTGCTGTCTGAGAGTGGCTTGTGATTGATTCCATTGACAACTGAAGTAGTAAAGGAAGAAAGAAACACAGCACTGGGAGAAACATGAGGTTGAACTGTAATTTGATGATTGGAGGCACCCTCAATAACTGCAGGTGTGATTCCTATGATCTTATCATGTGAGATTGCCTTCACCATATATGTGAAACTCCTAAAAGGTATCATTGCTTATACACATGAAGGCCTTCTTATGATATGGCCCTTTCTGATGAATGGCCTGACCATCAGTTATATTGCACCACAGTAATAGTGTATTAAGTAACAGCCCATTTTGCACAGACAATCTTAGTTTATAATGTGTCATTTGTGTTATATATCCCCTGTTCTTTGTTTCCATAATTATTTTGAGTACTCTATATAACAGATTTATAATGTGTATATATACTGTATACTCAAACAATATATAATTATTTTAAATTGTATATAAAGAACTCACAGTGATGACTCCATTATCTGTGTCAATAACCTCAATACTGTAGATCAACAACAAGCCAAGACATTTAGCAACTTCAGAGAGGTGTCACCCTTACTGATTTAGACAGTATTCTCCTGGTGAGCTGTTTAAGTGGAACTAAAAAGACAGTCCTTCTGGCTGGCTGGCTCACAATCCCATAATTGTAATTGTGCTACTGGGTCCATCCAGGGTAATTTTTTGACAATTTGGAAACGGTAGTGATTTTTCTTCCTTTTAAGCTTAGTACTGCATATCACAAACCTTAAATATTACAAGCTCACAGGGGTGTTTTAGGCTGAGATGAGGTCACTCTTTTTGAAACAGGCAGAGCACACATAAGATTCCTGTTAAATGGCTTGTTGGCCAGTGTGTTCATAAAATGAGATTGCCAATTGATACAACCGGTCTGTGAGAATTGTGTGCTGGAGAACACTACAGTGAGGAACAAATGCAAAAGGCACTTTTGGGAATATATTTCTGTAAGTAAGGATATTTCACACCATTGACTGAATGCTGGTAAGCTTGCTGGGTGTACTGTATGTTATAATAGGAATATATTTTGGTTGACACCAGTGATATTCATACTCTCTAAAATCTACGAGTTATACCAGTACCCTCTCACCATTATTTTTGTAAGAACACTAATAAAATAATAAATACTACTTCTGATGGACCACTTATAACCACACATAGAGTAATTAAATGTTTTCAACAGGTATTTGTTCCCATTTTTGGGGGGTACAGTATAATCAGATCTACACAGGAGAAGGATTCACTGAAGTTCAAGTAGGTACAGTAGCTGTGACAGCATGCATAGGCTGCAAAGGAACAAATGAAGGTTTATTCCACGCTGAAAAGCGAAGAAAAGAAACACAACATTTCGGCTGTGGCTGTGTGGAGGTCATACCTGAAGAAGGCTCCACAACAGAAACATTGTGTTTCTTTTCTTCTCTTTTCAGCTTGGAATAAACCTTTACTTGTTCCTCTGAAGGATTCACTGTACACCTTGATTTTAAATGGTAGTAAAGTAAGAAATACTCATATGAGTTCAACGTAAAAATGCAATTCTGCAGCAATGACTACTGTTTTTTTTTTAAACTTCATAGAATTCATAAGGTTGTGTAACCCATAAATGTCTATATCCATTGATAATTCAACATCAATAATATAAAAGGCACTGTGGCATTTTCTACAGAAACAAGTACTGTTTAATTTAAACTGCATCGAATGTACACATAGAATGCTCTTAGATAATTACTTTTACTCGCTTTTATTTCTTTAGCAGTGAGATTTGAAGGAGGCAGACATGGTGGAGCAGTGGTTAACATTGCTACATTGTGTTGCTAGGGCCTAGGTTGAATTCTGGACCTGAGGTGCTGTCTGTTTGGAGCCATTATTTTTATTTTCAATACCTGCCTTTCCAGTACCAGGTCCGAACATGAAGAGTCTCCGAGATCTATGAAAATCTGGTTTTGATGTGGTATAGCTGGCCACAATGACGGAGCCGGCATTCATATGTTCCCACAGTATTCCCTCACCTACTCTTGCAGTGAATAATGAATCACTGTCCCTCCTTTTTCACACCCAAGGAAGCTCAAACAGACTTTTTCATTGTGGTTTTTCAGCTCTGTAAGAAATGAAATCACTTTTTCTATAAATTATTTCTCACATTGGCCCTCAGGAAAGATGCAGAAATGTCAAAATATGAACAAATATACATTCCCATGGCATTTAATTTATTATTATTGTCCACATCCCGTTGCATGATGTCCCAGGAGAGAGAAAAGCCAGCACACTCATAATATGTTTTTCAAATCATCCTTCTGACAATTGTCGAATTACAGAAATGTACCATTGTATTTTCTTTAACCCCACAACATGCATTTAAGTACAGGAACAACACTAATATTGCCTGGGAATACATATCTTCAAAGAAGTGACTCAGTTCACAAAAATGAGCAACTAATTTAGCTTTTTGGTTTAATACATTGTTTCATTTCATTTGACAATTAACTTTCACCCTTTTCACTCAGTTAAGACTAAAAGCTCCAAATCTAATCAAGAACTTTTATTAGAAAAAAAAAGCACTTCCGTTTTCAAAAAGATTTTGGGAAATGTTTGCCTTTCTCTGTCCCCTGTGGCAGAAAGCCATGTGTAGGAAAATCACAAAGAACCAAAAAAATGTTTTAATCAGCCAGCTGCAGCAGCTTTCATGGAAGTACAGCGCAAATCACTTGGAATCAGGTTGGGAATGTTTGTTTTTGTGGCTGCAAGAGAAATGATTACCTCAGCAATACAGGAGTTTAGCAAAGTTTGTTCTTAGTTAAGTTATTAAGGAAAGGCCTTCTGGATTGTTGTGTTTGCACAGAGGTCCAAAATAATATCAGCTAGGTTGGCACCTTTTAAATTTTCAAGGAAAAAAAAAAAGTTAAGCCGCCTACATTTAAGGGTGAAAAGTTTACATATCACAGGGGTGTACAAAACTGAGGGGTTTGCCTTGAGGCTGCATTGCAAAAAAACGGAGAAGGTGTCTCTGGATATGAGGAACTGCTATTAATTATCAAACAGATGTAGCAGTTTAGAATAAAGGTAGAAGATCAAGAGAAAGCCAAAGATTGTGTGTGTATGGAGTACCAAACTGATTCCATCTACAATAATCCTCAAGCACCTTTTCCACTAACCCTTATCCCCCTAAACATCCTGGTCCTCGAACCACAGAGCATTCATCATTCCCTGGCCCAGACCACATACCCCCAAACCTTGTTCACAACAAATCCCATCTCTAATGTAGGGCTCACAGTCCTAGACCATGGTTTGTTTACATGAATTGCACAATAGTATCAGAGAGAGCAGACAGAGGAGCCATTGTCCATAGTTGTAGCTGCCCCTGGGAGTTAGCATTGACAGAGCATGTGACTGGATGTGCTTGCTTGCTGTGAAGTGAATGAGGGAGGAATGTACATCCTGACTAGAAATTTGGGAAGAGTCAGGTGAAGTCATCTGCCGGTCACAAATTCCCAGCGCAATGCATGATGGTAGCTCTCCATCAGAAAACAGCAAGGAATCTGTGTCAAGAAGAAATTTATTACAGAAATCTGCGCCATCTACAAGTGTCCAGTTATAATTCGGTCAGCTGGCTACCCCAGCTGTGTGCGTCTTTGGCTGTGTGCGTGGTGTCATAGTTAGATCGGAAGGCAGGCTGCAGTTTTGATTTAATGCAAGCCTATAACAAAATGGCTTGTGAGAGTTAATGTAGACAATTTCAAAACTCCATGTGGAGGCAGCATGAATGCAATAGATTATAAAAGGCAAAAGAACAGTACTGAAGCTGGACAAGCAGCCTTTGGGTTGTTTTCTATTGATTAGTCTCAGTCTCCAAGCATAAGAAGGTTATAAATGAGAGAAGGCCATTTAGTTGAGTGTTCACCTAGACAATGTCTGAAATCAATAAAAACAATCTAAAGGCCAAATGATACACAAAGAAAACACATTAAGGGACAAACAATCATACAATACAGAATTGCCAGTAAGGATTCTTGCACAGCATTTATGTCTCAATATAACATAAAAAGGAAACTGAAACCCTAGAAGGAGATGAAAAGTAATACAAAATCACCTTTAAGGAACTAAATCTCCAGCCATCCATTTTCTAACCACTTCCTCCAATTCAGGGTCATAGAGGAGCCCTGGGTCTATCCCAGCAAGCAACAGGCAGAAGGCAGGACATACTCTGGAAAGAACGCCAGTCCATTGCAGGGCGGACCCACACAGACACCAGGGTAAATTTTCCCAGAAGCCAAGTAACCCAACAGTATGATGTGGACCTGTGAGAGGAAACCAGAGCATCCGGAGGAAACCCATGCAACCATGGGGAGAGCATGCAAACTCCACACAGATAGCATCCCAGGTCCACAACCAAACCCAGGGCCCCAGCACTCCAAGGCGGCAATGTTAAACACTGTACCAACATGCCACATACAGGAACTAATTCTTCTTTTCTTAAATAGAGGAGGCTGCAGTGGGAGTTGCCTAAAGAACTTAAATTAAGATGATGACAAAGTTAATTCAAAGAACCTTATCAGGCCTTAGAACACCTTGGAGCTGAACAGAAAAAAAAGTTTGCTCAGACAGTTACGATGTGTCTCGAACAAACTATCTAGCCAGCTCTGTCACGGATGTTGGAAGGGACAAACAGGCAGGAGAGCGAAAAAGACCCTATGCGTAACGGCGAGACAGGGTTTAGCCTGGGCTCAGCTGTTCAGGAAATGCCATATAGAAACCTATGCCCTCAGGTAGCAGACGTGGGGCGACCTGGTGTTAGGCTGGTCTCAGGACATCCGAACGTCAATGCTGAGCAAAGGTGAATGAGTGACCCTGAAATATATAGCCCTAGTGAGTGAGACACCGGAAGGAGAGCAAAGCACAGGAAACTAGGGACAGTACAGAGTAGGAGCGCCCTCTGGCTGCAGAGGGCGTGACAGTACCCCACCCTTCATGAGCGGCTCCTGACGCCCAAACAAATAAGTGAGCTGCACAGTACTGGGGGGAGAAAATACCTCATTTAACTGAAAGGAAACCTCCGGGAGTCCACGGCTGAGAGCTGCCCCCTCCTCCAGGGTATAAAGCTTTAGTGGGTAGAGGAAGGGAGGGTCAGGTAGAGCACTGGAGACTTAAAACAAAAAAAGACAAGTACACAAGCACAAACCACAACAAACATAAACCTGGGAGACAAGGGAAACAAACCACAAAAAACAGATAGGAACCAAAAGTTCCAAGACACATGGGACAGGGGGACCATAAAGAAGCAAAAAACAAGAATAAAAACAAAAACCCGGGGAAAATAATTCAGACTGGGCAAAACACGTTTAACATTCTATCACTGATATCGGAATGAACAACCCGAGGAGAGCCAGGCACAAAGCCCGCTCACAGGCACGGATGTCCAGAGTGATATCCAGCAATAAGAATAGGAAAGCAAGCTCAACATTCATAAACACGGATACCGGGAGAGACAACCAGAGGAAAGCCAGGTATTCAGGAGTGTATGTCAGGACAGCATAACACAGAATGACCCGATCACAGGCACGGAAGTCACGAGTAGCATCATGTGATTAGAACAGAAGAACTGAAAAAAAAGGCCCAGAGAAAAAAGGCAAAGGCTGCGGATAAACAAAAGGCGCCACTCGCGAGGTTGAAGATGGCTCAGCATTCAGAAATATATAGCCCCAGAGAGAGAGACAGCAAAGCACAGGAAACTAGGGACAGGACAGAGTAGGAGCGCCCTCTGGCTACAGAGGGCGTGACAAGCTCACATGGATCCCTCGAGAAAATGAACTGTTGGGATCAATTAATGACTGCCATCTCAACTCAATGGCCTGCCTTCTTCTGTATCTCCCATGTTCCTGTGCTTGATGTTTTTGGCAAAAGTGGGTATCCTTTGCCTGACCTACTGTATGTCAAGAGCAAAAGTCAGAGTGGGTGATAGAGTTGATGTGATTTCCGTGAGGGCAGGGGAGCCATTGTAAATATTACTGCTGATAGGGTTTATGTGGCATCACTGCAAATGCCATTTAATGCTCTAAAGACATTCCACTCAGGTATCCAATTTTTAATTTTCCTCCAAAATTTAAATAGGACTTGGAATAGCTGTAAAATTTACCTCTTCTGACCTGTGGTAAGTAATTCCAAGCAGTACTGTGCAAAAGTCATAAACAATTGAGCTGCCACAGGCAGTCACAATACTGTATAAACGTTATGAGTATCAGCAATGAGCATTCCTCAGACAGCTTAGTTCAGGTGAGAAGAAACCAAGTTTGTCATTTACAAACTTGAAATCAGATTGATCATAACTCATAGTAAACTACTTCGGAGCAGCCAATACAATGCAGTACAGTAGCTGTTTCATTGCATTTACTGATCAGATTTAATTGACTTTGTCACACATGATCCTGTGTGGGTAGCATTGGCCACTGGGCATGTAGATTAAAGAGTTAGTGAAAGAGGCTCACAATGGCAAGATGACGGTTAGGTAAAAAAAAATGACTTTGAAAAATGTGTACAGTAACAACAAAAATGTATCAGTAATCATGGGCTCAACACATTACATAGCTCAATATTCCTAGAGCTCTTCTCTCTTAGTCACTATTGCTGACTGACTAAACATTTCCCTGCATCACATTACAGTATATTTATTGCGCCATTCCATTATCAATGGACTAACATAACTAATAAAACAGACAAATATCAAACATACAGTACATTAACAATCTAGATTGTTACACATTTAATATAAATATATATCAAATCCTTCATAATCCATACACATTGCATGTGTTGCGTCACCCCCCTACTCTGTTTGCATTGGTAAATTTCCATTGTCATCTCCACAAGCTCGTAAAAGGCCTGCCAAAAGCATGGATCCTTTTCCTCCTTAGGGCTCTGTAGGACGAAGTTGGCAGCTAGCCCTGAAAATAGTTTCCTCACTTATTAACCTGCTAAAACAACTTGCAAAACAATACTAAATAAAGTTTATATGCTGCCTTTCCTCTACACTTGGGTTAAGGTATTAATCTAAATCCAGTATCTACTCTGCCTGTCTCTCCAACTTGCTTGTGCACCCATGGGTAAGTAACTGTGTAAGCAAAACAACCACAAAGTTTGTTATCTTAAGCATGCAATAAGAAAAAAAGCAATGACTGTGACTTTGTCACAGACTCGTTAGATGTTCCTCAACTTTAACATCACTTGTTTCTCTCTACAGATGCAGTTTAAAGCTGGATGGTAAAAGCTAAAAGGATTCTTTTTGTTTTGCAACATCTGTCTTCCGTAATTGTTAGCTAAACTCAAATTAGCAACAATATCAGTTACCTAGAATTCTATTCCTCCATACAAGAGGGAAAATATTAAGTGTAAATATCTTAGACTTTTGAAGGTCAGTGGTACAGTAGGTTGTTTGTACTTCCTTCCTTTTGTGTGGGACACGACTGACCTGTCCCTCAGTGCTCTTCCCAGATAAGGGAGGCTGATGGTTTGGTCTCTTTCCTGCAAGTGTTGTTGATGCTGCATATTACAAACTGAGGTTTTGATCTTCCAGGGTCCTCTAGCAAAGAGAGCCTCCATCCAATAGTCTTGGTGTTTTGCATTCTTCTGTTGAGTGACAGGACATTTTGTTTATATGGGGTACCAGCATTTCTCCTGGGGCTGCTCGGGCATTATGCAGTGACAGTGTCAATGAGATCTTTGATATCTGCGAAAAGGCAGTCCATAACATACTGCCCAAAAAGAGAAATTGCACTTGGGATGGTTAAGTAATGAACAGTTGATGTATAAGATGTACAACAAAATCACAAAAGCAATGATTGATTAACCATTCCTGAATCACTACTCATACCTCAAGTTATTCAAGTCTTCAGGTTCTACACCCTGGAACCTAGAACATTATAAATTATAAAGACCATATCCTCTTAATTTATCTGACATTTGTTTATACTGCTTTTCCTTAATGAGACTTTTTGTATTAGAATGACATTGTATTCCCTGTGCTGCAGCTAATCGGACAGGCAGATCATAAATCTACATCAATCTGAGACTTTCTAACTTCATCATATTCTGCCTTGATCAATTAGGTAATAAAACATCTTATCTTTGGATAATTGCAGCATTGCTCTATATGGGACAGATGCCTTCTATGTATTCATGATTAATGTGTGTATAAATTTGCAGTTACTGCACAGAATAATCTGGGACTGTGTTTTGCAAGTGTGATTCAGGTAATTCACTTGCAGTTAATTGAAGGTTTTCCTTTGTTTCTAGTTCTCATGTGAAAAATGTGTTATACTGTAGTTAGATGAATCACAAAACGTAACGGAATAAATACAGTTATGTACAGTATATGTTCCTGCTTGCATCTATTTAAAAAGTGAGCTATATAACATCAGCAAATAAACGTCACAAAATCAATCCAACCTCAATTTACATGGAAGAGGTGATATTTCAGTATCAGGATATATCAGAAAACACTTTGAAACATGTGCATTGCCTCTGTAGCACCTGTTGAATAAACAGGAGGAGCCCAGTCAACTGTGTCATATCTGACATTAATTTTTATTGCATTTTCTTAATGATTTATTAATAGAATGACATTGTAATACCTGTGCTGTAGCTACACTGCAGACAGGCAGACCACAGATCCCCATCTACCTTGGCTGTGAGACCTTCAAGCCCCAGCATATAATGATCTAAGCTAAAAATGCTTAGAACATACTGTATGCTTTTAGTACATAATTTTCTACCTTTCTTAGCACTCTTTCTTGTTTCAGAGGACATTGTGGTTAAGATGGTGAGAAAGGATAAAAAATGCTCCAATAAAATGAGGAAGAAACATGTTTTATTATTGCAGCTGTGTGTTAGCATTCCTGTAGTCTGTTGTAAACCCAACAGACAGGTATCTTTCACTACCTTGTTTAACAAAGACCCTCCTATAACACCTCCACTCAATACCTCCAGCTTTAGTTTGCAGTACAAGCCAACACCAGAGAAAAAAAAAACAGCCAGACATGAAGACCAGTCAGCAATAAACCTTCAGAACTGGAATGGCAGCTTGTCGGGGACACAACAAGGTACTGTGAGATGCATTGCATGGGGTCTTTCTGTAGCTGCTTATGTTATTCTAACCTCCCGCACTGCCTGCATTCTGTCCAGAGTGTACTGGCACTCTCGTAAGAGCATTTACTGATGAGAAGCAGCCACGTAGCCCATCAAGCTTGCTTGAATTTCTGTAACTAATTCTTGAAAGAAGCTACAGAATTTCTGCCCAGTGTGCCTGGGCTGATGTTCCAAACACCACATTTTCTTTCTGTAGACAATTGCCTGCTTTCCCTTGCAGAATTTGCTTGTTATAAGTGCTTAAGTGCTCTTCTCCTTGGTTAGCCTTTGTGGCCTCTGGAGGAAACACATTGAGTTGTTTCTGTCCATGCCCCTGCGGATCCTAATTACTTGAAATCATGTCCCCTCTTTGTCTTCTCTTTACAAGACTAAACGGATTCTGCTCTATGAGCCCTTTCACATACATCATTCTTATGAGCTCACAATGGTATTGAGTAAGTCTTTTTCGACTGATCCGAAAGCAGTTTATCTTAAGATCTTAATATCTTTTTGAATCCTGGCAACCTGAATCGTACACAAAATTCTAAATGCAATCTTACTTAATCTTATTTAACATCAGCATTTGTTTTAAATTCTGTAAATCCTAATATTTTGTCTGTCTTTTTACGGCTCATTTACGGCATCTGAAAATTGTAAATCGTGCATCTGCATAATCATTGCATCCTTCAGTGTTTATTTCCATCACATTTTGATTTAATTCAGTCTCGTGTAACCAGCACAACACATTTATAGAGGCTGCATATGATTTTACCACACAAAGAATGAACAGGTACGTAGGTTACTATAACAATAAATAATATTGTTAAGATATGTTAAGACAGGGATAATTGTTAGAGTTGGAGTGGAGGATAAGATTTGGAGTTTGAATTAGTTTCCCTGAGACCCTGAATTGGATGAAGTGGTTAGAAAATGGATGGACGAGTCATCTTGAATATTAGTGCATCGATGTACTCTCGTTCCCTTACTGTAGAGGCACTGTTTGCATCAGATATCTTTGAGCTGATGATGAACTGCAGCAGTATTTTCCATCAAGTCCATCTTGACAAAAAATCAAATGTTCTCTTAGACATTCACTCCATTAGAAACCTTTTCTGAGTTGACTTGTTCTGTTTACTTTTTCAATTTCCTTGGAATGTGCTAAAGTTGAATGTCCTTAATTTTGCTATGACACCAGAGCACACCTCCATCATCACAGCCCTACCAGTGCATCACCGTTAGTGTTCTACATCGTAATCTCAGTGTTCCACTCATTTACTCTTTACTAATGCAATCCATTGCTGGACTATACAATCTGATTTTCTCCATTTCACCCAGAAAACCAATCATTCACTAATCATGGTTCATCCACTTCTTTGCTTTTACTCTTTCAACGTTTTGCACAAGGTGCTCAGGACACTCACTGTTCTCATCACTGAGTATGCTGGCTGATCCTGTTTGGCCAGGGATACCTCTCTGTAACCAACCCTTGCACCCCTGTTGTAGCAATACTGGGTTTGTTGTTCTCCCTCTTGCCAAGAATGGACATCTGTCTGCTGATGTTAAGGTCAGGGAGTACTCAGGACTCTACATGTGTTATCTAGACTATTCTCTCAGCTGTGGGGAGAGGCATGCTGCTACCTTGCCAGTAAGTGAAGCCCAACTTGCCAGGTGATGCCCCACTCCTCCACCATCACATCCAGTCAGCCATGGTTCAGCTTGGCCATCCTTGATCCTCAGTAGCATACTTCAACCTCGTTGATCCTTGTAAACAAACAGCTACACATTAGGAACATAGGATGCTGTTCTTCCCACCAATGCTACAGGCCTGTTGTAGAAGAAGCTCCTTTCTCTCACTTTAAGGCCTTTTGGGATAGCATCTTTCCCTCATCTCACTCCCTCACTCCCTCTGAGTACCATCAGAGGAAGAGGGAGTCTCACTGCTTCTGAGTACCAAGTATCCAATCAGCCCTGGCATTCCTTATTTTTCCTTATATTTATAGGGTCCACTCTCTCACAGCCACATCTCACTACCTCAGAATCCCTATGTGATGTAAATCTGTTTTTTAGAGAGAATAAATGTATTTACTAGATTTAGTGTGCATTTAGATGAGCTCTGTAGCTCTATTTTGTTGAAGCATGGCGATTTAGAACAGTGGTTCTCACTTTTAGTTCTGGAGTAACCCTGTCTCTGTTGGTTTCTCTTTCAACTGGAATTTGTGAAATTCTGGGTCTTGAGGGAGCCAGAGCCTATCCCTATAATATATGGGCATAAGGTGGGATACACCCTGGATGGGACAACCATTTTTCACCAGAACCAAGACTACCAGCACACTATGTCTTTGGACTGTAGAAGGAATCCAGAGCAAATGGAGAAAACCTTGTTCATCTCAAGAAGCTTTCTGCCCCCACCTGGGTGATGTGTACCAGCAGCCCCACTGAGCAGCTGGTGAAGAGGTGAGAAATTGCTTCTTCTAATGAATTAAGGGGAGGAATTTAGGGGTGGCTAGTTTGTGCAAGCACAAAGTGTAATTTAGGTTAACACCTTTACTTTGATATTTGTAATGACATTTTAATGGACCTTGGTTAAACATCTCATTTGAAGAAATGTGTCAGTGACACACTGTCCTTGGTCCCTATTATGGAAGAGTTTGGAAATACATATACAGGGAGAAGAGCGCCACCTACCAGCTGAACAACACTTACAGAAGTAGCAGGGTTTTCCTTGGAGGTATCCCATCCCTAGTGCTGACAAGGCCTAGCCTTACTTAATTATAAGATGTTAATGCACATATAAGGTCTTCCAATGAGAGTGCTTACTAGTGACAATGTTTGCAATGAAAATAGTTTCTGAAAGGAGCAAATGTAAGACAACAAGGTGAAGGAGTGTATCAGTGAGGCACAGCTGTTGCTAATAGGTTTCAGAGCACTGCATAATTTAAATTAGCTTCCCCATAAGATTGCAAGAATTTAAATGCCATCTGATGAAGTACCATAGGAAATTGAAACTCAAACCATAAATAGAAAACTACCAAAAGCAAAATAAAAATACATCTATTGTGATATAAATATGAACTGAACTTTGTTGCTTTCTGGCTTCAGTTTATTATTAAGCAGTCCCCTGATTCTCATACCCAGTCTCTTCCACTAATATACAAAGCCATAACGAGCACAATAAAAGGTTTTACTTTTATTAAAAGCATCTGAAGGGTATGTCTTGCCAAAAAGTAAATCATACATAACTTATTTGGCAATAAAACTAGAAACTAATTCTGTGTAAACTTCATGCAGAAAGTCAATTGCCAATATTCAGCTGGATTATTTAAAACACACAAGTGATTTTAATGATAAGTGTACGTTTTCACAGGGTACTGCATCTCCGCACCCAATGAAAACCCTGTACAGTTCATAATCCTATTTCATTCCAGTTTAGTTTAAATGAAGCACTTCAAAAACCTGGATAATACATTATAAAACCTTTGGAACTTTCCCACCCTTGTTTTTTCCCAGACTATTAGGTGTTAGGCCTTTCCTGCATGTTCTAGTTTCATTGTACCCCATCTTGAAGTGAGGTTTTTCAGAGTACCACCCAGGAAGAGAGCTCAGCAGTGAGAATGATAGAGCACTGATGAGGTAACTATTGCTATACAAGTTCATCTTCAAATGCAGGACAGCTGAACCAGTGCTTCTTTGCAATTTCCCTTCTTCCTTTTCCTCGATTATTTGTTTCACTTGACCAGTTCAGTACAGGTGATGAACTACAGTATGCTGGAGAGGTGTTCAATGAGGACAGATCTATGCACCTGTCAGCAGTTACAACGGACAGCCCATCTAGCCCATTTGCTAGTTAGTAGTTTATTCATTCAAAGATCTGATCCTGCCTTTTCTTGAAAAAAATCTGCTTCAACAATTTGCCTGGGTATCTTATTCTAGACTACTACCCAAAATGTTTCCTGCTGGCCTCTAATCTGCAGGAAGCCCACGACACAGGCAAGATGAAAATCAAAACACACAACAAGAATTTCCATTGTAAAAGCCAAACTCTGTTGGGGGTAAATAAAAGAAACTGGTACATATTCAGAGAGAGGACAGGCATACGTCACACAGCAAGGTTTTATTTGCTCTAAGCATGGGCAAAGCAGTTTCAGATTAAAGTGCTGATTGTATAAGTGGAACAATCTGACAAGCAATGAACAGTAAAATCAATACCAAACCTCTTCCATGTCAAAACACTGTGTTTCTCAAGCTGGTAAACTGAATCCATATGATTCCTTCACATGGTCATCTTGTTTTGTATTTGCACTGTTTCCTTTATTTCTCTGCTATTGTTTTGCAATTTCCTTATGTTGCACTGATTCACAGACTTTCACAAGGGGTCAAAAACATTGATCAGCTGTTCATTAAATCTCTGGTTGACAAAAACAGAACACACCACATTATTTAATTATCTGCACTTTTCATGGAAATAGTGTTATTTTAGAGGCAAAATCAAGACCCAGCCTGTTTCAAAACATCTGCTTGATCTGGAGCCATTTGGCAAGCAGCAATCCACACCCAGAGAATACAATCTGAACAACCGTGTGCTTTAAGATAATGAACATTTATAAAATCACCAGGTTACAAGGACCAGCTAAAAAAGCAGAATGATTTTCATTTTGAATAGAGAAGACTAGGCGGGGATCTGATTCAAGTTTTCAAAGTCCTCAAAGGCTCTGACAAGGTAAACCAGCCAGATGTTTTCAAAACTACATTTAAAACAGAGGAGGAAAACAGGAAACATCTTTACACAAAGGGTTGTGGGAGTGTGAAATCCTGACTTCCATTCAGATATGTCAAGATAAAGGCCCTTGATCAAGCAGTTACTCATCTGTGACCAATGGATTAATGGACTGGTCGCACAAGTTATGTCCTTTGCATTTGTAAACTTTCATACGCTCTTATGCTCATTTTCCAAACTTTTTTCAAGAAAAGGTCTGATGAGTTTTTGGGATTATGAACTCCAAAGAATGATTATGGGTTCCCTCATACAGTTCAAAAACATACTGATAGGTTAATTGGCTTCTGGGAAAATTGGCCCTGGTATGTGTGTGTATGTCTGTGTTTGTGTCTGTCTGCCCGGCGATGGGTGTATGCTGCCGTGTTACCATTGCTTGCTGAGATAGGCCCCAGCTCTCCTATGACCCTGAATTGGAAGAAGCTGTCAGAAAATGATTGGATGAATGAGTCTAACAGTGTTTGATTGTTCAGGACCAATGGAGGTGAAGTGCATCCTCTCCAGCTGAATTCTGACACCGAATGAAAACACTAAGCACAATACCAGCCCTGAAGAAGACGAGGCCAGATATCACACGAGGGAGCAACTCTGAGTAATTTTTCAGCTGTAAAATGTTGCACATTGTTCTTCAAGAAACGCCCCTCCTGTTGGACTTTGAGCACACAGACCCGCACACAGATGGTTTTGTTCTGTGGAACGCGTTAATTCCCTGTGCTCAAGGAGATTAGTGCACTGAGCCACTCACGTGAAGCTGGGATAGGTTTACTCCCGCCTAACAAACAAGGCAGTTGCACAAGCTTAGAAGCCAGTGAATGTCACAAGAGTATTGCTTACAAACAAACACTATCCCCATGAGTAGCACATTCTGCACTCTGCCTATGGCATGGAAGATACAGGAGGTGATTATGATGTAGGTGACTTTACTATCAGCTCCATGGCATGTGAGTTGTATGCTGTAAAAAGGCCAGAGCTAGAAATCAGCCATTGGGTAAGAACAGATTGTGTCAGGGCAGCTGTAGTTAGGATTGTAACTACAACTGACCTGCCACTAGAGGCCGGTAAAGCCCCTAATATTTGTAAATGGTCTCACTTGAGGCGGGTTTTGAATAATTAGTGAAACTGTATAAATGCCACATTTGTAATATTTCTTTATTAGCCCTATACAATCTCTTGCATTAGGAATTCATCTTTTTCACATACCCCAGCTTTTCTCCATGGAGACACAGACAGGGAGAGAAGCTTGGGGTCAGAGCGCAGGGTCTGCCATTGTACAGCGCCCCTGGAGCAGTTGGGGTTAAGGGCCTTGCTCAGGGGCCCAATAGAGTAGGATTCCTCTGCAAGCTGCAGGATTTGAACCTGCAACCTTCCAGTCACAGGCACAGATCCTTAGCCACAGAGCCACCTCTCCACCATTTGCACATTGGTGTAAATTGGTATGCTTGGCATGCATGGAGCGAGCTTTTTGTTAGTAGAGCAGGATGTGCGTGTGTTCCAAGAAAAGTTTGCTGAGTTTGCCCATCAGACATCTCATTGTGGGTTTTAATGTACTCAGGCATCATTTCTAATTAGGTGAGGACTGTCGTGGAGATAGGAAACCGAGACCTGTCAGCAATTACAACCATCACATGCTGCATTACTAATTAGAGTAGATCATGTTCAAAGATGTCTCAGGTTATATGGGAGCAGTTGGCCAGTAACAGTTGATGCACCTCAGCTTGCGATGGGAATAGCATATCTGCTTGTACTGACACAGTAGCTAGGTCTAAAACCATGCAACACACATCAGTCTTCTTTTTCCATACATCATCCCAGTTTAGAACCTAAGGGTCGGGTTGGGTCTGTTACTACATTACAGTTGTTAGGAATCATGGTACATATCAGAACATCAGTAGGGAGTTGCCTTATTTTTTTGTTCAAACTGATGTCATTTAATTTGAGAAATCTAAAAAAGTGGCACCTAATTCATATGAAACCTCTGTACTAACTGTTTTTAAATGGTTTTGCAAGATCAGTATGAAACCTAAGAATCCCCCCTTATCCTCCATTATATTAAGTAATAAGTGCCCCCATGCTGGGAGAGCTCAAATACCAGTTGGTGATCACTGATTTTTTTGTGGTTAAAAAATAAAAATAAAGTTATGATATCTGACAGATTTCAAGCAGGAATCCTGCTGTAGCAGCATGCTGACAGCTTAGCTTTTTCTCTGCCTAAACAACATTGCCACATTTGTGTGCTGCGGTTCAGCCAGGGACTAATCCCACAGGCAATGACTCCACAGGGTGAGCTCGCCTCCACCTGTCTCAAATACAGTCCTGACATTTGGGGAATGCCAACGCTCCCCCATAACGGACAGCAGTGCCCCCTCACCTCACATCCACCCCTTAGCTGCTGTGCACAGCCATGGCCAGCTGTGCCTCCTTTTGGGAACAAAAATCCTCTTTGTTATTGCAGCTGCTTCCAAAGGAGTGTAGTGTACCCCTTAGAATTCCAGACTCCAGCACCACTGCTCCTGGGACTGGAATATAGAGCCAGCCTCACACAGCTGGACAACTTTAAACATGAATCCCAGGACCAGAGCATTCATCGAAGACCCTTCAATGATGGAGAACTTATTTCTAATAATAAATGAGAGATTGGTGAAAACAAAACATGTCAATATTTATCCAAAACCATAAACAGCTTGAAATTAGTAAATCACAGACCTCCCTTTCTAAACAAAATCTGTGAAGTCAGCCCCCCTACAAACAGCACAAACAATGAAATGCACCACAACATTGTGATGGATTGTGCTTTTGCAATTATTGTTTGTGCTGCTTTCATTCCTGAGACATAGCGTTCTCTTTTTTCATGGTGTGACATCACTCAGCCCCTTCAAAATGGCACAAGAGAATTGAACTGGTTTCATTTGTTTATGTTGGCTCGTGCCATTGAAATTAGCATCTGAGGTGCTTTTGTTTTCAAGATGTCAGCAGCTATTTCACCCTGCAGCTTATAACTGGCAACCCACACTCAGCAGGTGTGAGCCTGGCCAGTAACTGGATGGGAGACCTCCTGGAAAAACTGCTGCTGGAAGAGGTGTTAGTGGGGCCAGTAGGGAGCATTCACTCTGTTGTCTACATGGGTCTTGATGCCCCCAGTGTAGTGATGTGGACATTATACTGTAAAAAAAAAAAAGTTGCTGTCCTTCAGAGGAAACATAAAACCAAGTTCCTGACTCAGTGTGGTCATTAAAAACCCCAGAGCATTATTCTAAAAGAATAGGGGTGTTACCCTGCTGACCTGGCCAATTTCCCCCTAGATTTTAACAATCTCTGCTCTCAATAACCCCATCTATAGAGTCAATAGGTTTCATTACTCTATTCTCGTCCCCACTGACAGCTGATGCGTGGTGAGTATACTGTATAAGTATAACAATTAATTATTATTATTATTATTATTATTATTATTATAGAAATAGTACCAGTATAGGGGAGTCATGTGAATCTTATCATCATTGTAGGGGCTTAGTGACATTACATCCCCCCAAAAAGTAGACACTATATCTCAAGAATGAAAGAAAGACAAATGCCACATTCAACGGCACTAACAAAAGGTCTAACGAATGCTGTGGGTTTCATTGTTAGTACTGTTTGCAGGGGGGCCAGCTTCATGAAGCTTTATGAAGGTTATTTTCATTCCCCAGCCCTGATCAGTCACACTGCACATGGTAGCATCTAAGGAATAGATACGGTACAGGAGATGTACAATATTAACCCTGTCTTTTGTGTGAAATCTTTTAACCAGAAACCAGTTTATTAGCATTGGAAAGTTGCATTAATGCCTTTAATTTTCCCATTTTATTTACTGGACAACATATAAATCCTTCCTTTCAGAAAGCATGGTCATTTATTTATATATTTCAAAATGCAACACCACTTTGGTGAATTAACAGAACATCCACTAATACCTCACTCTATCCATTATAATATATTCAGACCCTTTTACTCTTCTTTTTACACAAAGGCCATATCCCATTAAGAAACAAATGTATATATAATATACAGGAAAGGAAGCTTTCAATTTTAACAACTCAGTACAAAAAGATTGCAATTAAGAAAGATAAATCCTCTACTAAAAAGAGCTCTCCAAAACAGGAATTGCTGTCCCTTTTATGAACTTCACGTTAAGAGTATTTGTGACCAGAACAGGTCACCCAGTCTGCTCCAAGTCCTTCCTGCTCACAAAGAGAGTCTGATGTTCGACATATCCCAGCTTTGCAGCCACCTCAATGATTTTGTTCTGTCAAAGAATAATTCTGTACAAATGTCAGTGAGGGACTTATTACAACTTTTTGGTTTATGTACCCATGTTCTACGTACACCGCTGTATAAATGCAATGGCAGTCAGAGATTTATTGTTTTTACAAATAGAAAAAAGAAATACATTTAAAATGATTGCTGCAAAAATCAATTTGGAAAGCAAGCCCTTTTTTCTGTTTGTATGGGTTTGATGAAGAGAGATAGCATTTTTTTGACTGCCTCCATAACACCAAACAACAATAGAAAGACACTTTCTCTACCAATAAACAATCCTTAAACTAGGATTTCTCCTTGTTCAATATTTTTCATTTTTCAGAAGCTGTTTATGCATTCCATGGAATTCTTATAGGCCAGTGACCCACATACAGTATTTACTTATTGTAGACACTAGTTCACCATTCATACAGTGCTCACAAGGCGCCATACAGATTTCTAAGCTACACTGACACATGTTAGAGGAGCCTTCTTCAACTGATGCAGGTGGCATGATTTTATGCAAATGTTTATGCAAGTCTGTAAGAGGTCAGCTGATCATGACAAGGACCAGTCCCACCTGCATCGTGATAAATAACAAGATGCACCAGCTGTTAAAGAACTCTATAAAATTTACAGTGAAGGATTCTCCAGACAGCATTTATTCCATGAAATGAACAGAATGGAGGGAAGATAACCAACAAGAGGAGACAGGTTCATCCTTATGTTGGTTGGAAGTAGCTTTTCTTGTTCAGCTACAAGGAAGCAGTGCTGGTTCAGTGGGATCCTGTGTCAGGATCTGCCAACAGAGGAGATAGGCACAGTTCAGAGTTCAGGAAATCCTAGGAAGAAATGTAGCCAAAAAACAAATGAGGGTCAAATTCGGGAGACAAACAGTCGAAGTCCCGAGGAAGCAAGGGGGCAAACCCAAAGACTGCACATACTGTAACTGGAGAAGACAGAGAGAATGATGAGTCTGAAACAAGCTTCAAGACCAAACAGGGACTGAGCTGGGAGGGCAATTTAAATAGCAGTCTTGATGATAATTGGAAACAGGGGTGGACGATAATTACTGAAGGTGAGGTAATGAGTAGTCACAGCAAACTTCTGCTGCAACAGAAACATAGTAGCTCAGAAAGCAGAGCATTGGTGCTAGAGAATTTCATGTTCAGGGACGCTGCACTGTGAGCAAACAACGTATTTTTGAACAGCACAATTTTCTATAACTAGACAGGGCAGCGTGCTGCAGACAGCCACCACTCTTTGAGTAAAGAATGACCTCCTCTTCTCAGTGATTTTATCATTTATCATATATCATATATCATAAATCATATATCATATATCATATATCATATATCATATATCATATATCATCCAATTTTAACTAATGCAACTTCACTATGTATTTCATTACATACATGTGCTTATTTAAAGCATAACAGAGAGAATAAATCTGACTCCTGCTCTTAACAACTTTATCATGAAAGCACCTAATCTATGCAGTCAATCTAATAACTGACACCAAACGCACAGTGTTCTGTTGTATGTTTTCTATCCATTTATATAAATGCAGATATCCTGTAGAACACCTTTCACAGACCAAAAAAATATATAGATTTGTGGAATTATCCTGCACAGTATTTTCAGGAGGTCTCAAAGATTCATCTGGATCCTGAGTGGGTTATTCCAAGGTTATTGACTTTGGCCTCCTATGGATAGAATGAAATGTTTAACTCTTGTAACTTGTAAACGTTACTTATTAAACTGTGGGAGTTTCCACATTTATAGAGGGACACTTCCTGGAGCTACATTGGCAAGTCCAAGCACGAGTGCTTACTACAGTGCAAGATACAGTAAGGCGATGTTAATTACCAGTCTGTAGTTAGGTACAGTATCATAGCAGCAAAAACTCCTCAACTGAAATCAGACTTCCAGCTATTATCCATCTAATTTCTAACTGCTTTATCCAGTGCAAGGTCATGGGGGACCCGGAGCCTATCCCAGCAAGCAACGGATACACCTTGGGCAGGATGCCAGTCCATTACAGGACACACACTCACACCAGGGCTAATTTTCCCAGAACCTACTGTACTGTAGTGGGGAAGACACACAAACATTCACACCAGGACCAATGTTCCTAGAAGCCAGTTAATCTTCCAGCATGTCTTTGGACTGTGGGAGGAAACCTGAGCACCTGGAGGAAATCCACATGAACATGGAGAAAACATACAAACTCCACACTGATAGCACCCCAGGGCCTCAGCCTTGCGAGGCAGCAATGCTAACCACTGTGCCACAGTGCTGCCCTTCCAGCTATTACTCACTAGAAAAACTGATGAATGATTCTGTGTTTTTACAGCTGAAACAGCACTTTACTAAGGAGAGGAAACAAAACAATAAAATGGTGAATTAAGGATTCCCAAGCGAGATAGTTCGGCCAGTCCCCTTTAAATTGTAACCTTTGATATGTTCCTGCATGTACTCACAACAAATGCAGTACATGAAACAGTTTCACATCAACACAGAGTAGGCTAAGGATTCTGTACTGATTGATACAGATGATACAGTGCAGGCAGAGGAGCTATATAGACCAAGCAAAAGAAATGGTACAACAGGGATCTCTGCCTGCTGAGTTGGCACAGCCACAGGATGATCTTTCTACCTGCAAATCAAAAGTGCATCCATAAACAGCAGCCAATGGCAGCTCATGTGCAGTCAGGCTACCTTCATGTCACAGACATGCTCATGGGCCAAAACTTTGGGGGAACCTCCAAGAAAAATCAGAGAGCAGGAAGAGCAGCTTGGGCAGGACATGGCATGCACTCCACGAGCGCCCAAAATATTTGCAGCCAAGTCCCATCCTGCAAGGTCACCTCCAGGTTATTCGGTGTGGATAGTCAGGGTGGGTGGGACTGAACTGCCCCATATCCATCAATCAGATTGAGGACTGAGATTAAGATCTGCCGGTGTTGCTCTGGCCACAAGAGGTGATGGAATCTGTCTCCTGAATCTCACCACGCATTGCCTGCCAATGAGACTGTCTATACAATATCTATTTTCTGGCTAGCGACTGTAATATGCTGGAAACTGAGGAGAAGAGCCCTTATCTGAAGTTTACCCCATTCATATTGATTACCCCATTCATTGGGCAGATCCTTAAAAAATAGCAAAGCTTAATTGGCTGAAGCACAGTTTGATGCAACTGGTGGTGCAGACTACCAATATTCAAACTGCTTAAACTTCAGTGTCCCCCCATCCCCTTATTTGACCACACAAGCCCCAGTGCTGCTGCACAGTCCTGACAGTTGTGGCAGGAAGTCAGTCTAGACTGAGAAATCAATGCCTGCTTCAAGGAGACTGGCATGTTGCTTCATGTTCTTTGTCAGCTGCTGCGGCAGGGACGAGCTTCGTGTTCTTCATTCCATAAAATCACAACACGGAGAAGCCATAAAGCATGTCTTTAAGAGTCCCAAGTGAAGGCTGCAAAGCTGGAGAGAGAAACTCTATGTCTGTGGAACCTTCTTAACCGAAACACCTGACTGGTAAAAAAGAAAAGTTTCCTTTTTCTCCAAGGATCCACAGCAGTCGAGAGTTCATAATTCCTCACTTTATTTCCTGCTTGTCACTCAGCGTTGTGTTCGGAATTATTCTGCATTGCTAATTCCTCCTCAGGTGCCATTTATCATTGTCCCTGATTATCCCAGAGACTGAGACAGAGACAGAGATTATCCTGGAAAAGGCAGAGGGGAAGCAAATCAGGTTTGCACACAGAGAAGAATTCAGACGGAGTAACGCTAATACAGTTCCCAACTTGTTTCTAAATCCATTTGTGCCATTCACTTTACTGAGATGAAAGGAATGGTTTCAATGAGTTATGGGGATTGCTGATCCATGAGAGTGCAGTTCTTAATTTAATCACTTGTCAAGTGCACTCCTTATTGTAACAACAAAAGCAACAGTTAGATCAATTGCTCTGACAAACACAGACCAGGGACCTCCAATTCTCTGCACTCCCCAAACATCCCTGGAGATTCATGTAATGCATTTCATGCCCCCCTTCTTACTTCCCCTTTCCCTTTTGGTGCTAGCAATACACTGTCAAAAAACTAAGAAACAATTCTACACCAGCCTTCATAAAATCTGACACATTCAGATGCCTTCACTCAGCATAGGAAAAGCAGAAAAAGAAGACAGTTGACAGAGCATAATCTGCTTTATTTGCTGCAGTGTATGTGCACACCTTCATTTATGGCTTATAAGTACATATTACAACATATAAGCCATTCTGGTAGGTTTTCAACTTCTGTCATGTGCCAAATAAGCCATACTGTACCTGATGATCGATGTATACTGTGTGGCACACAACCCATATTTCACCCAAGAAGAAAAAATAACTGCACCAGGCGATTACATATCAACATCATTAAGATAAAAATGAACAAAAAAACAGTGCCTGTCAAAACATATATTTTCCACTATATATCTGAATGTACAGTAGATACAGCGATTCTACACAGAAGCAGAAGTATGGCAGTACATGACAGTGCAGTAATGGAGCTAATCGCAGTTGTAGTAGTAATATTGTAACGCTTACGGCCGACAGGCACTGTGTAACAGAGCACCAGAGCAGGTGACGTCACCGCCCTTCCCTCTGATAGCAGGACCCAGCTACTGGGCTGTGGGGAGATCTCTCTTTGGCTCACCGGGCTGGGTCCCTGCAGAGTGACGCGGGAGTCCCGGGTTCGAGCCCCCGACGGTGGGGGGCCAACCTAATGCGGCAAGGGCGCCCGCCCGAGCCCCCGTTGCGTTACAATATAATACCAATCTAGGCTGAAAAGGAATCTATGCGTCACAATATTCCCTTCAATAACAAACACAGTATAGTTTATTCATCCCATTCTGGAATTTCTTTGATGGTACTTAACCCTTCAACTCCATCAAATCCTGTAAGAAAACGAAGGAATTATTTGCAATTCACAGGCATGTCTGAACACCCACATTAGGGCTCGCCATAAAGGCTGCATTCTGCATCGTCAGACGGTGGTCTATTCTCCATCTGATAAAGACTCTGGGAATGTTGTTTCACATTCTTAGGGCTTCACGGCTGGGTTATTGTAACACCTCGCTTCCTTAATTCCGAGCTGGATAGGTTTCATTCAGTGAACCAGTGCCAAAGCCAGAGGTTTTGCTGGCACGATCACGCCAGGTACAGTATCTACGTAATGCAGTGAAAATATTGTTCCTGCTGTATGTTGTTTGATTGTAGAATTTCCTGTGATGCTTGTAGAAATAGTGCTATATGAAAGCAAATTGAACTTTGTTGTTAGCCTAGTGAGTTTTAAATATGGTTAGAATTGTGCTGGGTTTGTGTTAGCTGGTCGGAATACCAAACGGCTTTTCCAATGCTCAATATAAAGCAAAGCAGTTCCTCTAAGATGAGCTAAGGGGATGTTGGGAAGCAGACTGCTGGATTACAGACAACTGTGCCCCTGTATTTCTGAGAAGTCAGCCGGCAGCCGGTAACTGCTGTGCAGGCCTCAATCCTGGCCTGCCTGTCCCCCCTGGGCCTCCCTCAGGTACAGTACACTTCACTGCGTAAAAAGTCCAACTCAGCCGCAGGCCTTTGCACGTCGGTGGCCTTTTTTCTTCTTTCTGCTGCTTGACAGGCCATGCTTTTTTTCAGTTTTGACAGGAAAAAAAAGATTCCTTATCGGACTGCTTTTTGGCTTCGCTGCGGGTCACACCTCCCATCTCCAGGCAGGGAATGCCAATCCCTGACCCTTAGCCACACAAGGTGGTGGGCTTGGCTTGAAAGAGGAGGAGGAGGAGGGGTGGAGTAGGCTGGTGGGGGTGAGCCAGGGAATTTCCACAGGCTGTCAGGAAAAGGAGGGACTTTGGCCCTTGCTCTCAGACAAGGAAATCTCACTTCCATCGAAGGGTCTGCTCTCACACGATGTAGGGAGTGGGAGAACAGGACTAGGTGATGGTCATCTCTCCCACTGCCTTCCCTCCTGTCCTTATTCTCCTGAAAATGACTGCTTCACTGAGACATTCCTACAGGGCTTCATGCACAGCAAACGTGGAGCAACCTGGAAACAATTAAAGACAGGGAAAACATTTTTGTAATACAAGCAAATTCCAACTGCAAAAATTTACCATCTAAAAAAGACTCCCTGCGCAGGCCAGGCATGTGTTCCTGCAAGTATGTGTTCCTGGAAGTATGATAACCAACTGAAACATTTCTCATCAGCGAGTCTGGATTCTGACATGTCCATTGCATATGATTCAGCAAACCCTCGTGCTGTGCCAGTAGAGCTCTGATCTCCGAGCTGGTGGGGGAATTTCCTTCAGCTGAAACTCGTGTCAAAAATTCAGCACCGTGTGTGCGTGTGTGTGCGTGTGTGTGCTTTTTTTTTGGATGAGCACAGCCAGTTCAGCCAAACAATCCAATTTCTTCTGGCTTAAGTTCTCACATGGAGCTTTCCAAGCTGCAGCTCATCTCCTGGAGAACTTCAAACGGGAAATGGGCCCACTTTCAGGGAAGCTTAAGGCAATGTTTGGAAAAACAAACGCCACAATTTGATATGTCCAGCTGTGAAGTTCAGATGCTCAGCCTTGTTTTGCTGTTTTATATACTGTTGTATTCCTCAATGAAGAGCTTGTACATACAGCTGTTGGCTGGAGATGCAGCCACTGATGCTAAACAATGGAATATGATAGTAAAGCAGAATGTGTTCATTTTTTTGGTTGAATTGGGTTGGGTGCCCCCTCTGTCCCCAAGAGGTGTAACTGAGTTCCTGATCAAAGTTGATGTCTCAGTTAGGCCTCATTTAATATTTAAGAGAGAACTTTCAAGAACTTATTATTTTAAGATTCAAGATATCTGGGATTTTTAATGACCACAGAGAGTCAGGACCTCGGTTTTACGTCTCATCCGAAGGACGGCACCTGTTTACAGTATAGTGTCCCCATCACTATACTAGGGCATTAGGACCCACGTGGACCACAGGGTGAGCACCCCCTGCTGGCCCCACTAACACCTCTTCCAGCAGCAACCTTCCTTTTTCCCAGGAGGTCTCTCACCCAGGTACTGACCAGGCTCACACCTGCTTAGCTTCAGTGGGTTGCCAGTTGTGAGTTGCAGGGTGATATGGCTGCTGGTGATATGTGGTAGATCTTACCTTAACTCGAGTCAATACTTTTTCTCCGATCCCTTCATGTGGCCTAATTAGGTCACAAAACTTGTAATACCATGTCAACCACTGGGTGTGTCGCAACTGACAGGACCATCAAAGTGGTCTCTATGTTTTTTTCTGACAGAAGTGAACTTGCGTTGCCCCTCGGACACAGTGAAACATTCTGATTTGGTCCAAAGGGTTGTGGGATGGTTGTTCCCGTTGTTCAAAATCATTGCTGTCAGGACCCAAAGTGAGCTTAAAATGGCTCAATTACATCTTGTTTCTCTCCCTTTCTCTTCAGGAATGTTGTTATCAATGTAATGCAGTCTGGATTCTCTCCAGCATCCTCTCACACACAGCTCACCTGACGTGACACAGTTTGCTAGTGAAGCCTGAGGGCACCGCTGGGAAAACTAGAAAGGCATTAACATGCAGATTAGTGTTTGCGTCCCACAGCCATGCACAGATTTTGCTGTGCAACCTCTTTAACACAAGTCTCTGCCATTGAAACACACAAGACAAAGGAACAAAATGAGCAGAAGACCCAGTGATTAAAAACTGTCACATTCAATTTTATTGTTTTACATAGACAATAAAGAATACAGTGGTTAGCTCGCTCCTCCCTTTCTTTTACAGGCAAAACAAAAAACAACACAACAGATAAATATAGCTTTTCTAGTTTATTATAGCTGGCTCAGTCTCTATATTCATTAACAACTGAAATGCACAGTACCTGATTGAAGCATATCTGTGATTGGACTAATACTTTCAAAGCTCGGGCAGTGTATAATGCTTTATTTACATTCATTTAATCTAAAGAAAAAAAGAGAAATTTACAAAACAGTTAAAAAAAAACACTGATTGGTGACATGAGGAAAAAAGACTCCATTTCTTTTTTCAAGTGTCATTAATGACAGTTGCACATGGCGCGTCGCATTTACACATTTGACTGATTGCATTGCTGCTTGTGTAATCCAAGGTGCAAGTGTGCCTATTTCAAAAAGAAAAAGACCAGAATGAGATTCAGTCACAGTTTTTGCTGGGTGATTTGAGAAATATATTCCATAAAATATATTCTGTATCATTCTGAAATGGTGAATCGGGAAACAGCAGCACACCTGTGATTCGCTTTAATAGGCACCAGAGCAGAGATACTGTACCGTGTTGCTTACACTATACTATATATATGCAAGTAATAGGTTTATTCCATGCTGAAAAAAAGAAGAGAGAAAACACAACATTTCGGCCATGGAGCCTTCTTCAGGTGTCACCTCTTTTTTCTCTCTTCTTTTTTTCAGCATGGAATAAACCTATTACTAGTTCCTTTGCAGCCTATGCATTCTGACGCAGCTACCCACCTGAACTACTATATATATATATTTCTGTGGTGTTCCTCCTACAAATGCAATTAAAAGAACTATGCGGGTGACAGAACAGTTCTCAGACAGAACTGGACTATGTGGATCTATGCATCCACCCATTTCCTAATCACTTAATTCATTTCGGGGTCGGGGAGCCAGAGCCTGTCCCAGCAAGCAACGGGCATAAGGCAGGGTACATCTTGGTCGGGATGACAGTCCATCACAAGTCGCACACAGACATGTACACACACTGACATCAGGACCAATTTTCCCAGAAGCCAATAAACCTAGCAGTATATCTTTGAGGAAAGCCACACAAATTCGAGGAGAGCATGCAAACTCAATGTAGTTCCCCAGGTCTGGAATTTAAATTCTATTTCTTTTTTCAAGTGCCATTACTGACAGTTACACACATCACATCGCATTTACACATTTTACTGACTGCATAGCTGCTTGTTTAATCCAAGGTGCAAGTGTGCCTATTTCAAAAAGAAAAAGACCAGAATGAGATTCAGTCACAGCTTTTGCTAGGTGATTTGAGAAATATATTCTATAAAATATATTCTGTATATAGAGCCCCAGTTATGCGAGGTAACAATGCTAACCCCTGGGTCACTATGCTGCTCTGTGTGGATCTAAAAATATCTTATTTTCCATTGTGAGTTTGAGGAAAGTTCCACGTTGGATCTGACCTGGGTTTCTGCCTCTATCTCTGCCCTCTATCCAGGTGGGAACAAGGGCTGGAATTTTCCCCGAAATTTCCACCTGGCTTGAATATAGAAGGAGGCACAAATGTAGACTCACTCAACCATGCTGTGATGCTCACTTAGAGACAAAACCCAGTCTAGGTAATTGCGTTCACTCTCCAGCCCTGGCAAGGATTGCTTTGGCTTTTGTAGTCACTCAGGAAGCTAAACTAACCCGAAAAAGGTCTTGTAACATTCACATTAAAAGCCCCTTGGCAAGATCTTTCCATCACTGAATGAAAGTTAATGGAGTTTTAGACATTATGCACTTTGAGAAGAGCCCTGTGCAAGAAAGAAATACAGTTTGTATATCAAAGAAATGCATTTTTCTTTGAAAGTAACTAACCCCCCCCCCCCTCAATCTACATCCTTGGATTGAATGTGTGATTCTGAAAAGCAGTCGCCACACTGAGGAGATTTGCAATAGTGGTCCATTATTGGCGTCTGAAACTGGAGAATGCAGGATTGATTCCAATACACTGCCCAAGGGGTAATTTATGTTTGTGTATAAACTATGAAAAGCACAACATATATAAACCAATGTGTGCATGTTTAAATATCAGTGACAGATTAGAAGATCACAGTCCAAGATTGTCTCATCTTTTTTTTTACAAAAATGCTATATGAAACAACAGTCTATTCAAGGGGACTTAATAAAACCGAAGGCTTTGTCATGGTAGAGTGCTCCTGCGGTATGGGGTAGTTACCCAATGGGAGATGCAGTGCTGACTCTCCTATAAGGCACTATGGAGCTTGAGATGTTTCAGAAGAGGGTGTGCACAGGTTCTTACTCCCCCCTGCAGCACAGAAGATGTACCAGTAAACTGAGCCGGCTCACAATTACTGTATCTGTATGAGGTGGGCACAAAATGCAAAAACGATTACTCCTTGCAAATGACAAATAAAATCTTTTTTTCCCCACAAATCTAACTCTAACAACTCTAATCCAGCAGGTGCCAGGAGTT
This sequence comes from Lepisosteus platostomus, assembly GCF_059453375.1. NCBI lineage: Eukaryota > Metazoa > Chordata > Actinopteri > Semionotiformes > Lepisosteidae > Lepisosteus > Lepisosteus platostomus. The sequence continues at coordinate 19,623,197 of NC_142623.1, forward strand.
GAGGTGTGCAGACCAGTCAGCTCTGGCAGTGTCCAGGCCATTGTGTGGTCACAGCTAGAAAATGTGACATCTGAGTTATAAGGGTCAATCTGCACTGTAAGCAAGCCCCTTAACTGGTCAAACCAATAGGAAGTCCCACCCTTTGATAACATACACAGCCTCTACTTCCAAACTTAATTCCATATTCCCAAAAAAATGTCCTGTGAAAAGAGTATCATCATTCCAACACAAGCAGTACAACAAAAGCATCACCAACAGCATATAACAATGCAGCAGTTCTCTAGGCAGTATAACACAAGGAAGGCACAAGGAGTGTCAAAAAAATGTCCAAAGACAAGGACTTGGACTGGGAGTGCCCCCTTCAGACCTTGCACAAAGAGAAGTTGGGGTGGGGATCTGCAGGCTATAGTAACATAATTTGCAATCAGCAAAAAACACTTAATACTGTTCTGGTGGGCTTGTGCATGCAAGCAACAGACAGTGGAAAGACCACTGGAAAGCAGAATTATAGAGTGGAGACAAGTGCCTGTGCTGATCAAGCGCTGTCTGGCCTTGCTTAATAGATCAGTGAGCAAGCAAATTGGGGACAGAGGCCACAGTGTCCCATTTCAGAAAACACTGCTGTTGCATGTCCCTGCAGCAAAGTAAAAACATGTAAGGCTTAAAATGTTATGATGATGATATCTAACAATCTTTTCTATTCTGAACAGCTTCTTCTCAAAGACCTTTGAGCTGCATGTACAGTATATATGTCTGTATCTGAGAAACACATTTTCATGGTCTTGTAATATTGGAAAAGGGCAGGTTTTTTTTAGTACTTCAGATGAAGAATAGCCCTGGGTTTAAATTTATCTGGAGTAAGTAGTCTAATTTTATTTTTTTAAAATATAGAATTAAAAAGTTCCTAACTATTTAGGAGAGGTTTGTGGTTATTATTATTTAATATTGTTTATCATGTACTGATTTACTCAGTTTATTTACAAAACAATAGGATTATTTAAAAAAATAATAGTTAGCAGCGTGAGCTAGAAGACCCTTTTGTAAAAAATAGAACATATATTTATATATAAATTTATATATTTGTATGAAGTTTTGAAGTTTACAACGTCACTTTCAGGACAGGCGTTCCACACCTTGGCTCCAGAGTTCATGCTCAGTAGGCTTGCAGAGTCAGTTGGTCATTGTTTTGAATCTTTTCATTCATTGGATAAAAGTGCTTTAGAACTCAGTTCATTAAAAAAGCCCTTGGTCGTGTTCACAAAGCTAGGCACAGGTGGGATAAGGAAAGCTATTTTAAAAATCTACATCTACATTTTAAATTTTCCTTTTTAAATTTGAGAGGAAGGCACTTCAGTGCTTGTGGTACCTCAGCCATATACCACAAGCAGAGAGGTTTTATTACAGAGGTGGGCAGCTACAGGGAATCATGCTCTAAAATTAGCAACTGATTAACATTTCAAAAGGAAGATGATTTGCCTTCTTCTTCTTTTTCAAATAAATAGCTCAGATAAGTTCATTTGCCCCTCCCTAATTTATGTTGGGTAAATTTGCTTGGAAACACAGAATGTCTCACTTGTTTCCTCACAGGCAGATAAACATCATCAAATGCACTACAGGCTGCTAGTCCAACAGTCTGACATTGAGTGGCATCTTTGGGGAGTTTGTCTGTCAAATGGTATTCCATTGGTCTGCTGATTTCTGAACATCAAGCACACACTTAACTGATACTACTCGATTGGAAGGAGAAAAAAGTGAGCAGTTCTGACTGTCTTTTAACATAAAAGTCAAAATGACAAGCTCACAGCATGGCTGGAGCCCAAAGTAACATCACCCTGTCAGCACTGTTTGTTTGAGAGGCCACTGGATACCGACACCCCCTTTCCTTTGTAGAAAACAGTAAGAAGCTGCTACAAAGGCAGCACAGTGTCCTCTTGCTTTGTGAACAGGACCATTGCCTCTGAGCAATCAGGCAACAGGTAGCACTCTTTATCCCTGGAGCAGAAGAGTGGCCAGCCTGCCCTTTTTTCTCCCAGTGTGGGAGATAACATTACCCCCTCGCCTCCGCACACTCCATCACTTTTCTCTTCTCCCCCCTTTCACAGCGAGATGGACGGACTCTCTTCTCTCCCCTCTTTCTTCTCCCAGCTGCTAAGTCATGTCCACTAGATAGATGCAAGGCCTCCTCCTCCTTCTGCTCCTCCTTCCTCCCCCTCTTCAGTCTCTTGTTCCCTCATTTGTCTTGCCTCCCCCTCTCCTCTCCTCCCTCTCCAAGTTGGGCTCACATGCTCAGTAGGTTCAAGGGCTTACTCTGTCTCCCTCTATCTACAGTGTTAACATACAAGTCTGTTGTGTGGTTATGGCGCTCACTCTCCTCTTCCTCTTTCTCCATCTCTCCTTCTGTCTCTCCACAGGGCTAACATACAGTCTGTTGGCTGGACACTGGACTGTCCAGTGAGTTGACGTTCTCAGTCGTTTCCTGGCTTGGAGGCTTGAACATGGTAGAGATATAAAAGGCCTGAAACAACAGAGAAAGGTCCAAAGCATTAGGAGGAAGGCCGTGTTAAAATACAGAACCAGAAATTGGCACTTGTCTAACACTTCTTGGGCTTTGAGAGATGCTCCAGTGTTGTGGCACAGGAGCTTCCTGGCAGGTGTTAAGTCCCACCCACCTCATTTTCAACATGAAGGCCCACATCTTCCATGCAAAAGTCCCACCGGCAGGGACAGATCTCTCGATTACTAAGAGTACAATCATGAGACGGCAGAAAGACCCATCATGCTCCAGAACAATTGATCAATCGAACAATTGGACCTCGTTTATTAATTGGAGGTTTATTGATCTGCCCCCTCTAAATGTACGTATATTTATAGGATGACATTCAAAACATTTTTTGTTTTGCTATTGGATTTCCATCCACTGATCCAACCATTTTGTAATTGTTTTATCTAATATAGAGTTACAAGAGAGCTGGAGCCTATCCAGGCAGGTGGAATTGGATTTGCTTCATTTTATACATTGGCAAGTAGATCCCACCTAGTTTTCCAAAACAAATATGTTTGTCTTTTTTCTGCAGGAACTGAATTTGCACTTTTTAAATTTTACCATGTCTTTCAAATCAAGTGTTTCATTGACAATCACCCAGTAAGACATAATTTATTTTACTGATCTCTGCAGTGGTTCACACTCTGGTATAGGTTGGGCAGAATTTTTGAAAATTGCTGTCATCTATCTGGCCGTATTATCCAATTCAGGGTTGCAGGGGAGCTGGAACCTACCTCTGCAAGCAATGGGCTCCAGACAGGATACATTCTGGATGGGACACAAGTCCATCACAGGACAGACACACAGCAGGCCCAATTGTCCCAGAAGCCAATTAACGTTACCAGTATGTTTTGAACTATGAAAGAAAACCAGAACACCCAGAGGAAACCCACAAAAACCCGCAGAGAACATAAAAACCCCAAACAGACAACACCCTGGGGAATTGAACCCAGGGCCCCAGCCCTGTGAGGCAGCAGTTATAACCACTGCACTACCGTGCCTCCAGATATCTATCCTATGACAGCAAAAAAGCTGAAAGAGCCCCCCTACCCAAGCTAACCTCCATATACAGACACTCACCACCCAGTATGCCACCAGCGCCCCCTGCAGGAAGCCAGTCAGCACGTCGGAAGGGTGATGTTTGTAGTCGGACACCCGGGTCAGCCCTGTGTACACTGCCAGGAGCACCAGCAGGAACTGCATGAGGGGGCGCAGGAGGCGGGCGCCATGCCAGGTGAACCGGGCCTGCAGATAAAACTGTAAGAAAGGGAAAGAAAAGACACAGGGGTAAGGTCCAGGAATTCCACATGATGCTTAAGCTCGCCTTCTAGCAGAGATGGAAAGACTCATTGATCAAAGTGAGGAGCAGAAGCCACGCAAGCCCACAGCCTTCCTGCAGTCCTCTGCAGCATTCAGCACTGATATCTGGAAAGGGACTTCCCATATGACTTTACACAATTCTCGGTAACAAAACGTGTTAACAAGCTGAGAATTACCACCACTGTGTTGGAAGTGGCAATCGTTGTTCAGTTCAGAGTACTGCTACAAACTCCATACCAGCCCAGGAAAGGAGAAAACAAGCAGAAACTGTGGGCAAAAATTGCTCAACACAACAAGACCCAGAACACAAACAGTGGGCAGAGGTCTGACAGAGCTCATATTGAAGACACTAATCACAGTCTCCACCCCAGCCTAAATCTTGTAGCTCTCTGCCAATTAAGCAGAAGCATGTAATTGGGACCACCAATTAGTCAGTCCAAGGCACAACCTGGATTTGAACCAGAGGCCACCAAGGTCATCAAAGGGCTTTTTCTGGGTGAGCAGCTCTGTGGCATAACATGCAAACACTAGTGGAGGAGGTGATATACAAACAAGAAATTTCTCTATCAGTCACTCAGCAAACAACTATTTGTAAATTACAGGAAAACAATAAAGCCTGCTGCAAAACAGCTGAATATTTGTAATTGCTACTTCCCTAACCTTCAGGTCTACTTCTTTAGACTGTTGGTATTAAAAACATGTTACATCACACAGATGACAAAACTGATTAGTTTTATCACTGAGTGAGACTGGAGATAGGGGCAGAGAAGAGACTGAGTTTAGTTAAAAAATGACACCTGTACATGCTTCATGCTGACCGAAGAGAAGACCATGACAACAATAGTTAGGATTGAGAGAAAGGGAGGGAGAGGAGGAGGTCCTGCATTAATTTATTAAACAAAGCGAATGAGAAAGTTTGGGTGCAGAAAATCATACAAGGACACCCTCACAGACAGACATGAACACACCCATCCCCAACAAGCCAGGGTGACTGTGCCCTTGCTTGCTTTTCTGGCAGGGTCCAACTGAGTCTGTATTACATACTTAGCCGCGTCCCTGTGTGGTGCTGATAACCCCAGCTAGGTCACATGTTAGAAGCTCCACAGCTGCCAAGACACACAGAGAGGGCTGGGGCAGAGTTCAGCACACAGCCTGAACGCGTCACACACTTGCCTCCCATCAATGCCACACTCCACAGCACTGATTCTGGTTTCCCCCGCTTGTCACGCATTCATAACTCAGCAAAATTACAAAACGGGCTTTGAGAGATTTCACAACATGACACAAGCAGATAATTCCTGTCCAAGGCAGCCCAAAATATCTGTGTGTGGCAATGCTGAAGCATTGTAAAGGCAGACAAAAATATCTGCTAGCAATGCAAGGAACATTAACATCCACCCAACAAAGCAATTTGGACACGAAATCACTAAACTGTACATTCCATCTATTCTTATAAGTACTGTGGTTGTAAATGTAGTGTTACCCAAACGATAGGTTTATGTGGAGAATAAAGGTTGCACTGAAATTACTTTCCCAGATTGATAAGAAAATCACACCTGCCTCAGTTACAGTAAATATCCTGTCTAGAGGTTGGGAAGTGAATGTGACTCAGTTAAAGGACATGTGAAAGCTCACCCTTGTGATTAGGAAATGCAGGAGGCGTTGGTGAGTGTTAAGTTACAGAGGTGCTGATCTAAGCATGACTACTCAGGCTCAGTCCCTAAATCAGGACATGTATAGAACACTCCAAGCAATTTCTCCGTTGCTCACATTTTGCAAGTGTAAGTGTGTCTGGCTGAAACTAGCTGGGCAGGCATCCAATCTGAATCTCTAGCTCGTTAGTTTTTCTGTGGTCTCCCTTTCTGTTGTAAGTGTGAACTTTGGTTTTCCAAAACTCCTCCTCATGAACTTTCAGACCCTAGACTTGGGCCTAGCTGCTCTGCAAAATGTCACTTGTACTTGCTTTTAACTTCGTGTGTAATCTATTGCTCTCTTTTGCATAGCAAATGTAAGAGGGACAAATGCTGATTTTTAGTATTCATTTTTCTTCCAAATCAACATTTCGAGAAAAGAGACATTTTGAATCACCTTACAAAAGCAGTACAGCCAGAAAAGACATTTCCACCAGCTGTTTAAATAATTAAAAAATTAAAGCCATGTTAAAAATATACAATCACTTTATCTATAAAGTTACAGAATTATAATTTATATGGTATTGAAGCAGGTTGTCTGTCCCTTTATCAAAAATGTTCTGTCATCATGAGGCCGAACGTCTTGCACAAGCCTTCTGTGAACTGGAGTGATAGCAGATCATGGTAACAGAAGAGGCGGCCATTGGGTCCATGTAGATCATTTGGTTTATAGTGGATTATATAATATATTATAGTAGAATTTTTCACAGGATCCCATCCGTTGATTTCTTGAAAGAAGCCAGGGTTATCAGCTTTAACATGTGGCTGGGGAATGTGTTCCACACTCCCAAAACCCTTTGAATAAAGATGCTCCTCGTGTCGAGCCACAGCCTAACTTACTACACAAAAAAAAACACTTTTTAAAAAAGAGGTGCACATTATCCACATGAACAAATAAAGTGGGAGATGGCCAAACATCTTTTTTTCTAATTTGTATGCTCTTTTTCAGCTGTGTCTCTTAACTAACTCTCAAGAGGAATCTTTAAGGCTACAGCTGCGAAACACAGCTTAAGCTAAATGTAACCCTTTAATTTTCCTTTAAAGTGTTGACTGTAACCATTGAACAAAGCGTCTGAATACATTAAATAGTCTAGCTATGGAAAAACATACACAGGTGGGGTGCAGACATGTGTGAATATGATCTATTCTTGGTGTATTAGAAAATGTTATCCCTGATCCTGTTTACACAGTTGATGTGGGGGGTACGATAAGATGCCTAGCTTTTAATGCAGTGCACCTCCCACCCCCAGTTTCTGACAGATATAAAGAAACAGACTATGCTAGCAGGATCACCATCACCAGAGGAGCTTGCTTGACACCCCCTCCCCCAAAGGACAACAGCCCAGAAACGAGAAAGGGGGCACAGATCACGAAAGATTAACCTTCCTCATCCCTGGAAGATTGGGGAGCCACCTCCAGAAAGAAGGAAATGCTGTGAGTGAGCCCCTATTTGCCCACTCCACCCCACAAATGATAAAACAGCCCTAACTCCTCACGAGCTCTGGCTCAGTTGTGTGGCTGAGCTCTCCTATGGGGTTCCCTGGCACAGACAGGATACCCACAGAGCAGCGAACAGTTACTTTCGTTCACATTGCGTGCCACTGGCTTGCCAGGAACAATAGGCCATTCATGGCCGAGCTGTGTTTGAGGAAAATGCGAACGTGTACATATTTTGGGGTGTTTCAAAGCATGACTGCATCATTCTTTGTGACCTACCTCTTTCTACTCCGGACTAATGCAAGCTTAATCATAGCATGAATAAATAATGCTTTTACAATGCACTCTTTCAAACAACCAAGAAATTGTAAAATGCATTCTGAACCCTTTTATATTAAGAAGTCCACATCACAGTCTAATGAATAACAATGTGTTTTGTGTCTCTTTGTTTCCTTAAGGGAAAACAGCACTGGGAACAAGGGGAGAGACATTTTTGAGGTACACCTTCCACTATTCAATATGTGAGTTTTCTCTTTAAGGAAACAATCTTCTACTTCTTGCTACTGCTTCAGTAGTGTCTGTAGTAAATCTTCCAAAATCTGCTACAGTTGGCAGAATGAAGTAATGTCAGAATCCAGCAGAAAACATCAGATTAAGAGAAGTGGTGGAAAAATGTAGGTGAAATGTCACGCTATCGTCTCCAATTTGTTCAAAGGCTTTTAAACGTGGCGTCACGCTGAGCCTACCGTTCGGTTTTCTTACGGACTTAAAGAAATAGGACACAGGGAGCAGAAAAGGAAAGGAATTCAGGGGAGAAAAGACAGGAAGGTGGAGAAAGAGAGGAGGCAGACAAGGAAAAGAAAGAAAGTTGCGAAGGAAAAAAAAAAGGAGAGGTAGAGATGGTGACCCAGCTTTTTGTGAATGACTACAACCTTACTCGCTATTCTCAAGTGTCACTCTAAAGCCTGGTTGATCCCCTCCACCCACCCCTGCAATGGCCTCCCTCTCTCACAATGGCCAACAGACAGAGCCGCAAGTCTCTGAAAGAGGCCAGACTGTCTTTCCCAGCGGGGCTGACATCCCCCATCCCTGCCCCACGCCAACAGCCTGCACGTCTCCCAACAAAGATGGCTCTGTTTGTCCAGGGTGGGGGGGTTTGGTAGCTGTTCTTGCTACCAAAGTAAGAGACTTTTTCTCTTACAGGGATTCTAACAAATGCCTTTTTAGAAAGTGCTTCTTTATAGATGATTGTGTTGAGTTTCTTTTTAAACCCATTGATGTGTCAAGGCTACATTCTGGGCATTCTGGAGCCCTAATGTAGCTCTGGCAGCTTCAGGGCCTGGCAGAGGAGTTCTTCCCCCTAGAAAATTGAAATTCCTTTCCCTGGCGTGAAGAAGGAGAACTCATTAAAAGTCAAGATTATGTGAGAATTGAGCTTCAAGCACACTAATCCACTGCTGCATTCCATCTTGGTAGCTTTGCAGGTTTTGATTGCCCTATTAGCTAACATTTGTTCTACACATCTCGCCGTGTTTAAACTAGATCAAGCAACACTTCCAAGACTCCTTACATCCTCGTCAGTCACGGTTAGGTGCAAACCGTGATTCAGCTAGCCGCTAACATTACTACTGCTGCAGTTTGCAGATGAAAACGCATTTCTAGACGAACGAAAGAGTACAGAAACCTTCATACTGTTGTTTGGAAATCTCCAGTGTATCAAACAAATTACAACAAGTTTCCATCTTAAGATGAGAGCTCAAAGTTGACACACAGGGCTGTTAATGTACACAATCGGTTATTGTGTTTGGAAACCAGTAAGTAAAGAAATCAGGAACAACCTATTGAGCATTACTAATGTTTTCATGTGAATCAACAATTATTTTTACTGTTACTAAACAACCTGCAAAGCAGCACAGCTGAAGATGACTGTAACTCAAAGCTTTTCTAGTACAGTTCTGCACCCAGTGTATTTTCTAAGCTTAAGACCCCAGAAGTGGGTTCAGTTAGGCCAGTTGAGACTTAAGGAGCCCAGTTTCTCAAAAGAGCTGAAGCTGTTGATGATGTAAAGTAGTGAATCAAACCTGGAGACCAGGACCTGTGGCCCCTGCTCTATACAGTTGTGAGTTCAAAAGTGAGCAAGGGCAACACTACAACTTTGTTATGTTGCTATCACAGAAAGACAGGCTTATTCAGCTAATTGAAGTCTGAGATAATGCTATCCAAATAACTTTTTTTAAAGAAGAAAAAATTACATTCCTCATTGTTTAGTGTGTGCTTCTTCAACATTGTTCCTAACTGCTTGGACACAATACGCCTACTGAAACAATCCAGTAGATGAATTCCAAATCAGAAAAAGTTTCTAAAGAATTGATTTCATATAGCCAGAACATCAGTACTTCCATGACAGCTCGGTTGTGTAGTACTACTTAGTGCAGTGAAATTCTCCAAACAGGTTTCCGCCTTAGTTCCAGAGCAAAACCTGGCTGAAAGCAGCTCGCTGTGTGTTTTCGGAATATTAAAATTCCCATCATTATTTCTGTCCTGTGCCCTGAACATAGCCAAATGCTAAGACCATTTTTACATATCAGGTGGAACAATAACATCTTGTCACTCAAATCATGGAGAGACCCAATAGGCAGCACAGAGCTTTCCAAGCTGAGAGCTACAGTTAAAAACATTGAGTGCATTCAGATACACTGTTGAGAAACAATACTGAGGTTGATACATTGATCAATACATTCAGAGGGACTGTGAAGACTGTGATCACAGAGGGGTTTTTCTAGTTGAAGCAGTGAGGCTGGTGTATGAGAGCAGAAAAGAGACTCACCGCCAGGTAAAGCATGGTGTACATAGCGAAGGAGGCGTGTCCAGAGTAGAAGGATTTCCTGCAAGAGAAAAAAGGAGATTTTGCAGCCACTAAACACTCCATGCAGTAACATTGACCAGGAAGTGGAAATCTTAACTAAACTTTTACCTGCAGCCTGACTACTATGTTATGAATTCCAAGAGGAATGGTCAAAAGCTGTTCTTACATTTTTTCTCCACTATATATACACTGCGATAATTGTCTCTGAGTCTCACACATGCAAAGATAGCTGAAATCCATAAGCTAAGAGATGTAGCTATAGCATCAGCTCAGTTCTGAAAACTAAGAAGATACAGTTATAACACTAACACCGAGGTTGTATTTCAAGTGGGTGTTTTTAAGTTATACACAGGATGCTAATTTCATCACTTTAATAGTCTAACTGTGTGAAAAGCATGACAAACTGACAGAGAAAGATCATTTAATGAAGTACCATTTCCATGAGTACAAGACATAAAGATAGGAGAATATATTACGTGAAGAGGTGCTGACCTGGCTTCTGTCACCAGCTTTGCGTATTCCTCATTATTTTTAATGGATGGGCACTCAAAATTAACAATATAGCTGCCCTCTGTGCAGTTCAGATTGCTGTAGTTCAGGCCGCACACCGATAGGAAGTTGGGCCGCAGGCGCCCCACGCTGAGCTTGGCCATGTTGGTGAGGGACTGACCCACACAGCATCCAAACAGGAAGCTGCCAATCTCCTTGTACAGCGTAGACACATACAGGTTGGTGATGAAGGCCCGTGACTTCACGTTGAGGTATCGGACCCGGTAACACTCACCCAGAGCAATCTGAGGGAGAAGAAAACAGCCATAAAGCTAAGCACATTCACTATCAACCCCAGCACAAGAAACTTCAAACAAGCTCTAACAAAGTTTCATTTTTTGCCAAGAATAGGCCGTTCAGCCCAACACAGCTCACTGTGTTATATATAAAATGTGATTCTGCCACTGCAATGTTGTTTGCTTTTAAATTGGATTTTTCTTTGACCTAAGAATCAGTTGTTAAACCACCCCCAATGAGTTATTTTATCCTCTAATTTGAAACAACAGTTTGACTCAATTGAATCTAATCCTTTTAAAATTGAAAAGTATCAATCAGAATTGCCCTTTATAATTCATCCCCTGGATTCTGTCGTCTCCCAACCTGAGTTGATTCTTTTCATTTACTAAGCTTGAGCCTACACAGGACCAGACAGAGATTGCCTGAGCTGAGCCTTCATTCTCTCTTAGGTCTACAATAGTCACATTCATTACTACTGCTTGCACAGTGAGGTAACAGGATATGTCACAATCTTCAGTCCTAGCACGAGCTGCAGCAGTGTGAGAGTTTGTTCATTCTATATTCATTAGAAATGAATGGGGTCACGTCAAAAATAGTTTAAGAAGCTACCAAATGCCTCAACCTGTAAAGGAAACTCACTTCAAGTACGGGTTGAGTTCTATGGTCCATTTTTGTCAGTTTGAGCCTCATGTCAGTAACTGATTGCCACAGCAATTTCCCTAGTAATCATCCACTGATGACTGATTGCTGTTAGGGGTGGAGTTATCAGTTTTTCAGGGCTCGGTGACCTAGTGACCTAGTGATGGACACTCCATTCCTCCAATCAGCACCCACCTTCATGTAGGTTGCTGTGTAGACTATTGAGTGTCAAAAACATGAGTAGTTAAAAAGGTTGGTGGGTCAGAGGAGCCCGTCTGTGTTTCCAGATTGGGTGGATATATAATAAGAGATATTCAATTTCAAATAAATGAGTCACAGGGTTGAATGATAATCAGAAACCTGCAGCAGTAAATAAAGTAGTGTTGTTCTAAGAGACAGATTTTCACCGATTTGAAGGTGAGGGATCTGTGCAGGTAATGTCTCTCTCTTTTTTAAGGTAACAGCCAATAAAGAAGGCTTTGTTGGGAACTTCGAATCAGATTGTAAAAATCTTGTAAGCACCTGACAAAGTGAGCAAGGTAGTAAGAAGAATAGGACACAGAATAAGACAAGTGCATTTGTACTCATTTAACATTACTCAAATATTGTAACCTTTCTAACATTTTCAAAACGCTAAGAGGTGGACATCTCAAGAGCTACAGGATTGTGACAGATGGAGACTCACACTCAGGCCAGTGATGATAATGCCCCCAGAGATGAGAAGTCCATCAGGGATGGACTCTGTATCCAGATAAGGGTAGGCAATGCTCTCATCCTTGCAGAAAAAGCCACGCTTGTATGGCTCCACAGTCTTCAGCTCACAGGCTAAAAAAGGGATTGAGGCTGAAACACAAAAATAGTGGGGGAGAGTTAAAGGATTACCCATACAATGACTTACTTGCAAGATAAAAATTGAAATCAACTTTGTTCGGGAAGAGTTCACTCTCTTGAAAGGTAACCTGCTCCAAAAATTTACCTTAATTGGAATAAACTGTCCGATCTTGAATCATGAAATCATGAAAGCATGAAATTAAGCTGCCTAAGCTGAGCCCCCTCCTGCCTTATTGTCCAAATTAGTTAACCAGGAGAAAAGACTTTTAAATGTTTAAATGTCTTTTCGTATTACTGATCATGATGAGGAGAGGACAAAAAAACAAATGTAGACAAATAGATTAGAGTGAACTACAGCAAATAAAGAAACTCTAAAAATGACATAAAACTTTTTTTTTCACTGCATTAGCCATACAAATACAAGACATTTTTTAAAATAAGCGATTTAAATTGTCCTCAATTCTCCAATATCACCTGTTTGTTTGGAGTTAATATTTTTATGAGGACCTTTCCCAAATTTTGTCCCTGCACTGACAGTATTGTGTTATGTTCTGGATTTTCAGCAGTTGCCATGTTAGAAAAACAGTGTTTCCACTGTTGCCATGGTGGGAAAGTTCGGTGGTAATGGAGTATGTATAATGCGCTTGCAGTGCCAGAGCCTTGCCTCATTTAAATTATTTTTTAGGACGCCTTACATCCTTTTCTGTGTACAACATACTACACACGTTCACATGTCCACATGGACACACAAATCATTTTACTACAAATATGGCACCTTGTGGAAATGCAGGTAACACAAACAAAACTAAAACTAAAAACACATTTTGACCAGTTTTGGAATATATAATATTGCGTATATTATTCTAGATGTTGTATAAAGATGTCCAACCCTGCATTAACACCAAAAGATCCCCCTCCAAAAGAAGTACTCCATTTGAATAAGTGTGTTCTAGCTGTCTAATTTATTTTAAATTAACAATGCCCATGTTTTCTCATTATGCCCTTTTCCACCATTATTTTCACTAACAATATTTTGGTTTCACATGCACAAGAAGCAGAAGTTTCAGAATTAGAGAACTCTCACCCAGCTGTACACCCACTTTCTAATGCTTATACATGAGCCTTTCCTGTACATTTAAACCACATGTTTGTTACCACAGTTTGTCACCTTCATAAATAAAACAGGTGAAGTCACAGGGGATAATCGGGCCAGAACTCCTGCTGGTTTCTGTAGCATTAAGGAGACTCACAAATAAAAAGGATTACATTTTTTCTCAGTGACGATGATACTCTGCTTATATACAGACTGATTTTGTTTTCATGTCCTCGCTGCGAACACTGCTGTTGTACAGTATGTTAAGTGAGGTACTTCAGTGATTCTAGTCCGCCCTGCTGTAAAGTGGGGACCACCATTTTGGGGAATTTTGAGTCCAAAACATGGAGATGGAGCACACAATACAATACAGTCAACTTAACTCTACAATAACTGGGATGAACTCTGGCCCAATGAGCCTCAGCTTTCTTTAATGGCATTGACCTTGACCTTGACCTAAATGCCTAATCTTTAAGTAACAATGGGAATAATCAAATTTCCATTGAGCAAACTGAGGTGTGGGACCTTTGTACCTGTAATGCGTACAATTTATTTGTGTCCCATTGTGAAAAAAAACAAACATTTTAGTTATCTAAGACCAAGATAAAAATGTGACGCACTTTGAGGCAGTTTTGGCAAAGGCACTGCTGGGTCACAGCAATTCATTTTAATTTTACTCATTAAAAAATCGACATGACAGGTATGGTGATGAGATTGCAGTTACAAGCAAGACAACAAAGGACAAAATGACAGGTTACCCATAACAGATGCAGTTAATATAGACCAGATAAAGCACAGGCAAAGCCAGAGACAATGTTGGCCATCATACTGAAGCGTGGGTACAAACTGGTGAACGGTCACAGCAAAGCAAGCATATGGCAATAAAACCCTTCCTGGGATTATATATTAATCCAACACCATAAAATACACAAATGGAAAGCAAAGATAGACTACAGGATATTATAATAGGAGGATGTTGCTAATGTGGTATAAGCATATCAATGCAAGAGAAATAATATTGCACTCCATGGCCAATATATTAGACACTCTTGATTAAGTGAGTATGCTTTGAGGGGCAGTCGGACTATGTGGGACTAGGAGAGACCGGAGCCTCTAGATCTTGAAATCTCAATCCTATTGAGAAGTGATGGAACCAGTAGAAGAAACATTTCAACCACACACAGCATTATTTTCATCACAAACCTCAAAAGAAGACGAGTTTCTGAACAACATGTCCTTCTTGAACAGTTTTTCCACTATATTTTTTCCAGACGTTAAACCAGTTGGCAGTATTGAGTGGGCAATTCTTTCCCCTGTAGATTAAAATCCTATCTGGTGTGTTGTAAAGGTCTAAATCACTTCTATTTTTAACATTAAAACACGCAGTATCAATGCAGCTCAATATGCCATGCACACAGTGGCAGAGACACTGTGGGTAGGATGTTGCTGTGCTGTGGGTTTCTGTGTTTGGTAGATGAAGTCATGACAAGATTCTATAACTAACTGATGAGACCAGAGCTCCATTTCAAGAGCAGTTCCATTTTGTGTCACAAGCATCATTTGAGTGTTACAACGACTTCCATTTGGTGCTCATTCCTTACTAAATGAAAAGACTGGCAAATGTATTTTTTGTGTCCTAACTAATGCTATGACCAACTCAGTACAATTTAAATTCTGTGTTTTATCAATGTGAATGTCAGAATCTGGTGATTTATTCATATATATGTGCATTATATGACAAGCCATCATGCTATACCAAGGAGAGAAGATATTTTCATAATATTGATTTCTGTTCGAGAAGGCCAAAACCAACACAAGAATGTATTTCCGTTGACAGAACAGTATGCATCTGGTAATGCCAGTGAGTGTCTCTTGAACACGCACCTGAATCATTTCTTTAAAGAAGCCTGGTTTTTTCTGACTTGCAAGTGGTCGGGGGAGCACACGTTGCTGAAATCATGGCATGGGACTGTGGTTGACACAGGGTGAGTACGTAAAAACCAGAAGGGAAATTCCTTTCTCTGACCTGGAGGAAACTGGGCTAAGGACTCCTGTCATCTCTGTGAGGAAGAATATGTGGTGGTGGTGATCCACTCAAATCACAGAATGATTCATCACTTTCTGAGATCACCAACCTCGAAGTGAATAGGGCTTCCTATATTCTGAAGACATCTCACAGGGTTGTTGGCACAGACAGCAAATGCATATATAAATGATTGAAGACGGACTTGAAACTTCGGCCTGCAGCAAGTGAAATTGAACTGTCATCATAAAAGTGGATTCCAAGTCAATTTAGGTAAAAAGTTGTATTTATTTACTTATTCTTTAAACCTGTAAAGTCACTGACCTGAAGGTACTTAATATGTTACTATTTTTACATTCATTAACATAGTTTTCCAGAGGGAAGGTAGATTTTCCTCTGGTTCAAAAGTCCTTTCATTCTGTTGATTTTGGAAAAAAAATAGTAACCTTTTCCCCTCTAGGAACAAAAACAATCACCCACAGAGGGATCCACCCTTGCCAACTGCAAAACCACTTAGCAGAGAAACAAAGATGTAAATGAAGGATTGTAAATTAGATACAGAGTTGGAACAATAAGAAAATATTTAAAATCTTAAAACTCTGACAGACTTTCAGCATTTCACAATAATCTGTGTTTTTTCATATTTCCCTCTGCCCACGTCCTTTGGGAAATAAGGTCACCCTTTGCATAGTCAGAGTACGACAAAGCTTTCATTAAAAGAAAGATGCTGGTTATGTCAGAAAATTAAAAGCAAGAATTTTCCAAGCTACTATCCATTTTTTTGTGTGTGATAATTGTGTGAAAACATCATATTTTTGTAGAGTAAATGCAAAAAATTAACAAAACCTCAGGGATCTGAATAATAACAAATGGAAACCCATTTACAAATATTACCTTGCTGCAACAAATCTATTTTCTAACGGTTTAATCCAATACAGGGTTGTGGGGGAACCAGACCCTATCACAGCAAGCAATGGGCACAAGATTCAATAGACCCGAGGAGGACACCAGTCCTTTACAGGGGAAACACAAACACACACTGGCACACAAGGGCCAATTTTCCCCAAAGCCCAATAATTAATCACTATGTTGTTGGACAGCAGGAGGAAACCCTTGTAAACATGAGGGTTAAAAGATACGAACTCCACAGAGACCACCCCAGGTCCAGAATTGTACCCAGGGCTCCAGCACTGCAAAGCAGCAATACTAACCACTGCTCCACCATGCTGGTCCTGCTTCAACACAACATATTAATTAGTATATATTAATTAGTACTATACTGAAAGTGAATACTATTCACTTGATCACAAAGAGAAATACAAGATCTTGGCCTATTCAAGCAGACTGTCATGAGCGATCACCCTATTTAGTTATTAGTAAAAGTGTGTTTCTAATAGGTAACTAACTTGAGTTGTCGCAATAGTCACTCGCTCTATGGAAAAAACTGAAAGTGTCTTTTAATTCCCAATTTTCTATTAATTAGTAAGTCTAGATTGCAAAGCTGACATGGTGCTAATGCGTCATGAACTGTCTGCAGCTAAAAGTGGCTATCATTTACAAAGCAGCTGTCTCTTATAAAAGAGACATATGTGCCACATATGAGATAGGATGACATGTATATTGGAAGGGTTATGGCTCTTTCCTGATTTAGAAATAGTCCTGACATATCGGAGAGAGAAGGAGAGGCTGACCTTATAAGCCCATTCTGTCATGAAGTTTGACACTGGAAGGATCCCTCTTCTCTCTTATTTTCTAGATGCACTGCCATACAAGTTAGACTAAGACTGCATTCAGAAACTCACAAAACCCACTAAAGCAGGACAATGCCTTTTGGCAGTCTGAAGATAGCTCATGAGGTAATGAATGACTGTTACAACACAAGCTCTCAAAGCTGTGTAATTCTAGGGCAATGTGACCCCAATCATAGATTACTTGGTCAGTTACAATTTAGGTGCCTGGATGTGAGAATCTGAGCTGATCTCTATTAAAACTATTGTTACCAGACTACGGGATAAAAGCTACAGATCTAATTTCCTTGCAAGGCCATGAAGCTTCCTCTCACAAACAGAGGTACCGTATACTGGGCAACCCAATGTTTAAGGGTCATTTCACAGAACTGGAAGTGAGCAGCCCATCAAAAAAAACACAGACACTTTTACAAAGCCCTGACCAGATGAATCTCTGAGTATTACGCTCCTTTGTGAAATGCACAAGAAAATCCCTTGATGACAGTATAATAATAACCATGAACTGCAGACTGCTAGTTACAAAAACAGGGAAATAGCTAAAAAAATAAGTTCCATTTTACCCAAGTGCAATTATTGTAATATTTGTTCCATACCAAATAAATGCTTGAAATTACACAACAAAGACATTTGCACACCTTCATTCAAACGACTCGTGCCAAGAATGGTGACACTGTGTTGATTTCTTCATTCCTCATAGTTACTGTTTGCTAGACAATAGCCTTAGTACTGCATGTCTACATTTATACAGACAATGTGACGGTGTCTGTTTTGATACGGTATTGGGTATTTTTTCCAGCTAGAAAGGATTAAAAGAAAATGTGCAGCATCCATTTGGTAATTGTGTCTTCTCATCAGTGATGACAGAAGTGCATGTTGAATTGTGAAAGCTGTGCTGCATGTTTGTAAAGGACTGCTGCACACAGACAGGTTAGGGAAATTGAAGAGGAAGAGTCAGCATAAATCTCAACAGGAGACACTCTGTCACCACTCGCCACTTGTGTCCGTGTATCTGCTGCCCTTGGGGAGGAGGGGTTCAAAGCTCAGCAGCATCCTCTGAGAGTGCAATCCTGCCACCCCCGACATATCTATAGCTCACCCACAATGCATCCCAAGAGGACAGATGGACTGTAGCCCTACTGGATCACTGCAGTGACACCACTGTTCTCAATCCTGCATCATAAAGCACTTTACTTTCACTCATTTTCCATGATTTACAATCACCCAGTTTTTTTCCATCATGTACCCACTCAGTTTTAAAATCACTAGTCAATCCAAGGCTCAGCTCTGCAGCAATGACTCCTCCACCTGCATGAGAGGCAGTTTGACGTGTGGACATGGTCCCCTGACACGCCCACCTTGCAGAGATCTTCATCATTTGACACACAAGCTCCACAGCACCTGACAGGAGAGACAGCACTGATTGGAGCAGGGGGTGTGTCTTTCACTGACATCACTGCAGGCTTGCAGATGTCCAGGAAGTCTCGGGAATCACTGTTTCTCTGGATAGCAGATAGATCTGTCTTTCTAACACTAACTTACTCTACCCCACACTCAATGATGCTGCGTCAATTATGCGCTGCCACAAGGGGAATCCAGTCACAGCTGGCAGATTATAATAATAATTTATAATTGCTTACACATATATAGCGCTTTTCTGGACATTCCACTCAAAGCGCTTTACAGGTACCACCACCAATGTGCAGCATCCCCTCTACCACCACCAATGTGCAGCATCAACCTGGATGATACGATGGCAGCCACAGTGCCCCACAACGCTCACCACACATCAGCTATCAGTGGGGAGAAGAGCAGAGTAATGAAGCCAATTAATCAATGGGGATTATTAGGAGACCATGATTGGTAAGGGCCAATGAGAAATTTGGCCAGGATGCCCGGGGTTACAACCCTACTCTTTTCGAGAAATGCCCTGGGATTTTTAATGACCACAGAGAGTCAGGACCTTGGTTTTAACGCCTCATCCGAAGGACGGCCCCTGTTTACAGTATAGTGTCCCCGTCACTATACTAGGGCATTTGGACCCACATGGACCGCAGGGTGACTGGTGGCCCCACTACCTTGTCCAGCTGCAACCTTAGGTTTTCCCAGAAGGTCTATCATGCAGGTACTGACCAGACTCACACCTGCTTAGCTTCAGTGGGTTGCCAGTTGTGAGTTGCAGAGTGATATGGCTTCTGGCTTGATGACAAGATCCTGACCCAAACTAGCGTCATCTCTCACTCATTGTAAAATGCATACATCCTGACATTTAGAAAAAAAAATAAAACTTAAAACATTAACCACACCAGCCCTTCTATTAACAACACAACACTCCACACTTTTCTTTACAGCTTTGATGCGTGATTCTGTAAACAGTCAAGTCATAAACATTTTTTGCAGGCTGGCTTTTATGACGCTGGCACACAGAAATCAGGCAGCCACCTTCCCATCAACACCAGGTACACATGGCAATAAACAGATAACAACTGGATTCAGCAGTAATTAAACAGTCATGTCCATTTATGGCCAGGCCCATCTTATAGTCATTAAGATAAAAATATCCTTATTGACAATACTATAAAAGAAGAAAGGAAGATAATATTGATTCTCCTATCATGGCACTCTTTTAAAGAAATTGTGTAATTATCTTGTACTTATTGTTCTCATACTATTGCCAGCTTAATGGCTTTTTTTCCTTTCCAACCCTCAGGGACAAAGGGGAGTAACTGAAATTCAAGCACACACAATGTAGGTACTCCAAAAGTTTATTTTTCCAACTAAATCATGGGTTTGGAAATCAGATGGATATACAGTCTATATTTTTTGTCCCATATGTTGGGAACAAGCCATAGGGAAGAGACCACAAGCAGCTGTATCGGGAGGATGAGCCCCAAGGGGGGATTCATACAGCCAGCCACACCTAACTACACATCTGTGGGAGGTGGAAGGGAACTAGATTGCCTGGCAAAATCCCACATCCCCACAGAGAAAGCATGCAAACTCCATACGGACAGATGCCCAGCAACCCAAAGCTGCAAGGTAATCGGTATGCAATTCTCATGCAAAATGAACACAAATGAATGTGCTGGAGGAAAACAAGCTCCGAAACTCAATCAATAATGCGCACAATCATCACAGGGCATCATCTTCCCTCCAGAAAGAGGCAGAGAAACTCTCACCGTCCATCTCCACAGACATGGACTGCTGCTGCCCGGTGGAGTCATCAGGGCTCACAAAGGCACACCTATCTGTAACTCCCTATCTGTGATCAAGTACACTGCCATCCTTACCCAGCTCTGGCTCTGAATAACACAGCAAGAGTGGAATCTGGAGGATCGGTGTCAGGAGGAAAGCAGCACTAACCAGAACTGGGGTCGCTTAAGATTACAGGAAAGCAGCAGCCATGTCCACTTAGAATGCAAAACAGCTGCTCTAGACACAACACAGCCAAGTGAATAACATAATGAATGCAGGCGCTGATAACCCAGAGCAGATTCTCTCTGAGCGTGTCCGTGCATTTCAGAGCTCAGCTGCCAGTTACTCGCTTATCACAGGAGCTCCTCTTCTTGAAAGAAGGGCCATTCCTTCAGGCATATACAGTACGCCTCATGGACAGGAAGATTGTTGGCAGACTGTTGAAAGGCCCTGCACGCAGCTTCCTCAGCCTGAGCCCAGAGGGGTCTCGACTCATGCTGTTCCATTTAGATGAGACTGAGAGGAGAGGCACAGCAACAGATGGTCACATATTTCAGTCCAAGTACAGCACATCATGGGAAATTATCAAGAGGCATTTCTGCCTCGTAGGGATGAAGCCTTGCAAAATTGTGAGTAATATGTTAAAGCTTTTTAATATTCACAGAAATAGTGGCTATGTGGAAGTCTCCCATGAGGCCCAGTCAGTACAGGCTCAGAGGGCAGGTTGGGACCTATAAACCAGAAGATGTTGGTTAGCATCATGTTTCCACATTTTTATTTACATACTGTGCCAGCATGGCATACACCACACAGGATGTAAGAAAAAGCAGCCAAAAATACAGATCTCAGCCACTACGATAACAGCTATTACCGTAGAAGCTTTAAGATGGAGATTTGAAAGCGATTTGTTTCTTTTAACAATGATTTTGCTTTTACACAAGAAATTTACAGGAGAAAATCAGTAACAGAAAATGAACCCCACTACTGAAAATCATTGCTTTTTCTTGCTTTTCTGCTACTTCTTAATATTGAAAATGCTATGCATGTTTTCAAGGGGAGGAAGTGGCTGCTCCTGGGTGTCATGTTCTCCTCTGTTTATATCAGTGCTTTAACTTCTCAATCCTCCCATGGAGCTGTCTGTTTACCCATACTGCTTAGTAGCAGCATAACGGACACTACTGTCACTCGGGGCAACACAGTGCTGTGCCAGTGTCAGCAGACTTTGGCTCCCTGTAGCAAGACGCAGCGTGACTTTTTCCATAAATCAAGGAAATAATGCAGTGTGATCTCATAACTGTGCTACAGAGTTGTGGGAATGGGGAATAAAATCATAAGAAAGGTTACAAATGTGAGGTCATTCAGCCCCAGCTAGCACATTTGGTAGTTAGTAGCTAATAGAAGATCTCATCCAATCATTTCTTGACACAACCCAGGGTGTCAGCTTCAACAACATGCCTGGGTAGTTTGTACCACACTTCCACAAACCTTTTTTGTAAAGAAAAGCCTCTTGGTCTTGCTTCCATGTAGTTTCCACTTGTGTCCTATGGATCACATTTATAAAAGCTTCCTCAAGCACTTGTAAACAGGCTATCAGTCCCCGGAGAGGGCTATGTGAATAAAATTTCATCTGTGATTTTAAGGGCTATAAAACACCAACATTTGTAGCTTGCTGAAGGTCTATCATCTTACAGAGCCCTCACCGAGTGTTGCTTCACAATAATAATAATGTTTCTTTATTAGCCCTTTACAATTTCTTGCAATAGGAATTCGTCTTTTTGCATACCCCAGCTTTTCTCCACGGAGACACAGACAAGGAGAGAAGCTTGGGGTCAGAGCGCAGGGTCTGCCATTGCATGGCGCCCCTGGAGCAGTTAGGGTTAAGGGCCTTGCTCAGGGGCCCAACGGAGTAGGATTCCTCTGCCGGCGGCAGGATTTGAACTGGCAACATTCCAGTCACAGGCACAGATCCTTAACCACAGAGCCACCACTCCACCCAAATCCAGAGTACAATGCAGAGGATGTGTGCATGTATTCTAAATCCTTATCTTCTTAGTCATGAGCAGCACTGGTTAACAATCTCTGATTCTAACATTCCTGATTCCAGATGTTAAAGGAAGCAAAACACTGTTCTCTACAATCTCAAACAATGCACTCCACCAGCCCACCAAGGGTTAATGACATTCCAGACAGTTGTCATTGCTGCTGCTCAGTGTGACATCTGTCATGTTTCTCAAGTGATTCACAGAGGACTGTCTAGAATCATAATTGCCTGCTTAACGTGGAGTACCACACACGGTCGACCAGAACAAGAAAATCCTGTGCAACTGAAAAAACATACTTTTCTGCCCAAGGCTTGATTAATCGACTGCAGATCTCTTAACACATACACAAACACACCCACAGAAAAGTGAAAAGTGCCTCCTGTTCACCGACAAACGCAGAGCAGAAAACAACACTAATGTGAAAACTGCCTTTTAGCTACGCCTGAAACCTCTAAGCACACATGACATCCTTGATCCAGCAAACCTAACCTTCAATCGTCCAATGAAGAGCTGGATGTGAGCAGCGCATTTCAAATGAGACTGGCTCGCAACACGATGCGAAACGCAGGCAGGAATGTACCCGACCCCTCGCACAGAAATCTGGTAACCAGCTGCGAACATCCTCTGTGCTGGCCAGCAGGGAGAAAGCATTTCGCAGTAAACATTCGGGCTTGGGAGGGAGGGGGGAGGTCGAAAGCTCTGTTTCCAATTTACGGAGCCGCTGCCCAGAATGATCTAACGGAGAAAGAAAAACAAGAGGAAAAGAAAAAAGAGGAGGGGGGAAAAGGGGGGAAGGAGGGTTTGGAAAAGATCTGGCCATGCTTTCTCTCGAGAAAAACAAACCGATGCAATTAGAGACGGGCCAGGAATGCATAGGTCAGATTATCCCGCTAATAGTGGATACAGAGTTTGACATGTTAGGTTTTTTTAAGTAAACACAATTTAGTCTCTAGATAAAATACGCATCCTTCAGCTCATATACAGATTACTGAGCTCTTAATGTTAACAGGATAAAGACATGCAGTCTAGTTATAGTGATGACAGGCCAATGTGCAGTTATAATCAATCTCACTTTAAGATTGGAGTTAATATAGAGTTCTGCTCGGGCTAGGCTCAGCACACCACAAAGGAATCCGTCCCCAAGCAGCCCCACTCTTCCTCATATTCCTAACCTTGCTTGATCTGAGAAACTGAACAGATTGGGGCCTAGGTATCACTTGGATGTGAGGCAAGATGCTCTTTGACCCCATGTGAAAGACAGAGCTTGATATTACATAACCCAGAAATACTTTTTCTATCTGCTTTATCCAATACAGGGACACAGGGGAGCCGGAGCCTATCCTGGCAAGTAACAGGCACAAGGGAATATACGCTCTGAGTGGGACGACTGTCCATCACAGGGCTCACAAAGACACCAGGGCCAATTTACCTAGAAGCCAATTAGCCTACCAGTATGTGTTTGGGCTGTGGGAGGAAACCTAGGAAATCCACAAATATTTCAGGTCTGGAACTGAACCGAGGGCCCCAGCACTGTGGGGCAGCAATGCTAACTAATGCACCAGCATGCTGTCTGCCCATGTGATTACATAATATGCCGAACATATCAATGAAGGCCACATTCCTCATGGCGTAGCTAATTTTGTGCCTTCATGGAGAGAATCTTCTCCAATGGGCCACGGTACACACTTATCTCAGACCAGCGATGCCGATGATACAGAATCTTTGCACTGAAGGGACATAAAAAAGGTAACAAACAAGAGGAGGCCATTTTGCCCACCTAGCCCATTTGGTAGTAGTTAATTGATCTAATCAATTTAATTGAATTTTAGCAGTAAATGACCTCATCCAATCACCAATAATTTCCTGAATGAAGCCAAAGTATCAGCCTCAAAGACACAGCTGGGTAGCCTGTGGAACAGTTCTCCTGCAATCCTTTGTGTAAAAGGAGTGCCATCTGTCCTGACTGGAGAATCTCATCTAGCCATTTCATGAAAGTAGCCAGGGTACCGGCTCCTGCCACATGGCTGGATAGTTGGTTCCACACTCCCACAACCCAAAGTGTTTCTTGGGCATGACCCTCGGGAGACCCAAACACAAAGAGTACTGAAAGAGCCATCGCCTTTACCTGCTGCAAATATCACACAGCTCAGCTGAGGAAAAGAGCCCACCTAAATGTTCGCTCTCACCTGGAAAAACATAAGAAAATCACTGCTTTTCCTCAGAATGGATTAGGTGTCATCACAAAAATAATTTCCGCGTGATCTGTTTTCTATTTCACTTTTCGGTCAAGCACAATAGGGTGTTTTGTGGACATCCTTTTTGTCACTGTAACAGAAGAAGAACCTTGATGTGTTTAGTCTGTATGAGAGCAAAACGACTATGCTAAGACCAAAATGTAAAAGTTGTGAACAAGGGCTGCTCCAGTTAGCAGGTTTTCTACTAATGCAATCCAGGAGCACAGTTGGTTGAATTCAGTACCAAACTGAGGTTAAAGGAAATGGTCAACTTTCTTTTCTACACAGCTCAAGGGGAAAGAAACGCCAGGGCACAGGATAAATACAGCTTGAAATGTAAAATTGAACATGAGGTTAGAACCCTGTAGATTTGAAAAAAAAAGAGAAAGAACAAAAACAACAGTAAATGTAGAAGCTTTCATTCCACTAGAGCCAATTCACCCCCCCCCCCCCCTCCCTCTCAAATCCCCCCTCCTCCTGCCCCCCACTTCCCCAAACCCCCAGGAGGTCACATGAAGGATACGACTCTGGGAAAGCCATCAGCCAGGGCCTGTGAGCTATCCCAGGATGCCGTGCGGGCAGGAATGTGTGGCGTCCTGGTCTCTCACACTCTGGGGCCTTGTGGTTGTTCATGCAGAGATAATTATAACCCTGACCCAATAAAGCCTGAGGAACCACAAGCCGGCTTTCCCTCTATGCGTCGAAAACAGAGAAGTGAAGTACAGAGCAGGCACTGCAACGTGCGACAAGGAGTTTGTTCAGCTGTTTGACGGAGGAGACTTTAAACAACGCGAGTGAGATGAATGTGCTGGACAGCCCCCTTATTCCTCACACTACCACAGCTTCCGCAAAAAGAGAGGATGGCTTTCATCTGGAGGAGCTACTGTTGGGTATGTGTTATAAAAAAGACAACAGTGTGCAGTCAGCGTAGAGCTCAGAAGTTTGTCAAAAGGGAATAAAAGCCAATGAGTCTTGAAAACGTCTTGCCTGCGTATCGTCAATATGAAATATTACTACAGTTGTTGTTTCTCATAAGCTCAGGGGTCATCATTTCTCACTCCATCAAGTTTTGCGTTGACTCTATGGATCATAAATCAGACACTACAAGCAACATGTGTCCATAAGAAAAAAAGGGCCATTCTTTCATTTACCACAGGCCAATAATATGCCCTGGCCAAGCGGTAATGGATTAACTAGGGGTTTTCACTTCGAAACCCTACTTAGCAATAATCCTGGATTTCCACATGCTTGTTTCCAGAAGGTAATCGTATGGTACAACTTACATGCTTCTCTGCGATTCTGGAATATCCCCTGACAAAAATACTTTTGCACTGTATGGTAACAAAAATGAAAATTATGTTTTTTGTCCTTCTACAGGTGAAAAAGGTGCCAACGACATGCCAATATAATATCCCCTTTGCTTTTCCTACCCTTTCAGACAATTTAAAAATAGAGCTGCAGAAAAAAAAAGACATTGTAGGGCAGTTATGAATATTTTTTTTATATGTTCATATCTCACTCTCAGCCTTCACTGATCCTGCCACCAAACAATGATAAGGACACAGGTTATCCATCTTTGTCTGCTGTACTTCCCTCTGGCCACAGAAGTGTCCATTACACACATCTGCAAGCATATGGATCCTGCTGATTTCTCCGGGAACACTGGCAGGGAGTGAACAGAGCTAAACCACTGGAAATTACACAGCGCCATCTATCACAAACAGGAAATGTGAGGTTCTGCTCAGTGCCCATTCAGTTCTTTCATTCTGCAGAGTCCTGACCCCTGAGACCACATTCAATATGCTACTGTGACATTAGTGTGTAGAACACAGCATCAGTTTTCTTAAGAGCACACACATTCAAATATACTGCCCTGGCAGAAAATTGAATTTAGACTCGGGTTGGCAAGACACCTCCTTGCTGGTGGAATGTTCTACAGTTCAGTCCATTTGGGAATTGATAACACGTGGAAAGCTGATAAGCTTAGTATCCTCCAGACATCCCCACCTGAGGACTTTCTGGCTGAGAGAAAAAAAAAAGTAATGTACAGAATAGTTGGGCTTAGAAGATTACTAGCAGGTCTGTTTCTTTTGTACTGAAGAGGTCGTAACATTCAGGAGATCATTTTCACCTTCCTGAGGGTCTGTCACTTCGGCTGGGATGTTTCTAGGTTTCAATACCTTGGACACTTCGGGAGAAGAGAGCTTGCAGGATGTTTCCGCCTCCCGTGTGTCTCCAGGATCACTGAAGATTACACGTTTGAAGCAGTGGGGTCTTTTGTCGGGGAGCTGGTGGTATGTTTTCATGTTTTGACAGCTGCACAAAAGGAGTCTTTAATGCAGGGCTTGCCAGGTGTTATAGGCTCCAGGCCTGCGTGTCCTGACAGGACAGACTCACCAACAGGGGGCGGAGCGACAGGGAGGCTTAGCAGCTGTAGAAAGCAGCCAGCTAATAGGAGAATTATCAATTAAAGGAGCAGTGAGTATCATTCGCATTTTGCTTTCATTTTGGTTTTACAGCTTACTGCATCTGCTATCTGCTACTGATTGTCTTAAATGTTAACAAAGGCTCTGGTCATAGCACAACTTGGGTCCTCCAGTCCAGCAATCACTGAGTTAGAACCTGGTCTAGCAGGCTGGGACTGCCATTTTGACATAAGGTTGAGTGGATTTGATTGAGCTGGACTGAAGTCAGTCAGGGTTTCTTCTTCTCCCTCTAAAACAGCAACAACTGCACTGCCAGGTACCAGAGGGCCTGAAAATGGGATCAGTGAGGAATCTGACAGATCATCTTTCTGAGGGAGCGGTACTGATGTCTGCTGCATGAAAAACAGCCAGATGGCTCAGAAGCACAGGTTTTCGGAACAAACATGCATGATTATCTTTCTCTTTCCTCTGAGGGCGCAAGGGATCTAGCAATGACCCTGGGTCACATCAAGAACAGAAGGAAAACTAAATAACTGATTGTCTTTTTTCTACTTATCTTTAGTTTTGCAGCTTTTCCATTAAAAATGCCTTTTGACACTACTTCTTGTCATGCTCTTGTCAGTACATATACTGTAGCACCCTGCCAGGTTTCAATATGACTTGAACAGACAAAGTTCCGATCAGGAGTCAGACATGTAGCTACTGCACAGTCAAGGACTGAGGCTGCAAATTCTATCTAAGACAAGCATTCAAAAAACCGGATTCAAGGCAGCCGACAAAACATTCAATTATACTGTACATATAAACAGGGCCAAGGCAATAACCACAAAATGACACCAGGCTTCTGATTTGTGAAGTCTAACTGCGTTAACTATATAGTACTAATGTGCATGTGATTTCATTAAATCACAATTATGCAATAGACATACTGTACACTGTACGTCCTATTGTCCCAATTACATTGCAGCTCAGTAAACAATACAGTAAGAGAAACAAAAAAATCACACAGCACCTTATGATCAGGCACAAAAATAAACATTTGTCTAGACACATCTTCATATTTCATATCACATTGATTAAATGTGTATTTTGTATTTAGATTGGAACTGAGGATTTTTCTTAGTAAGGTAAAGCATACCCAATTAATTTGAATGGAAATGTATTACACATACTGTTCACTTGTATACTGAATTTCCAGGGTCAATCACCTGTGCTGTACTTTACATTTCCATACTTTGTTACTGGGCGCAGTTGCTCTGTGGCTCGGTGCCAGGTTTCTGCAGAAAATCACTGCAGCAAATTCAAGCAATGTAATCCACTCCTCTTCCCTGCAGATCTGCGCGGCGAACGTACAACTCTCGGCAAGCAATTTTCTCATGATGCACACTTGCGGCCACAGTTTTTGGTCTCCCAACATGTGGACAGGACTGTTCTGAGCGCCTAATACATGTGGTGTTCAAGCAGGCTAATGAGCACTGAGATTCTGCCTTCTCCCCTGCTCACATGTCCCCATCAGATTTCTAATGAAAGCCCTCCTCGCACAATGCATGAAGGAGCAGGGATTCCAGCTAGCTTTGTTTTCCTTGGGAAAATTAATTAATGAGATGGGCTAGCTGTTTGCAGGAATGCCATCCACAGTGTTATTCTTTAATTAAAAGGCATTATGTGGCAACTAACCGCAGTTTGTTCAGAGTGGAGATGGAGTTTGCGTGTGCAGACTCGGGAAAGGAAGAGGGGAGGGGGGTAGGGGAGTTAAAGACCAAAAGCGGGCAAGCCCAGAGACGTCCCAGTCTCTTCACAAGATGCTGTAACACTACAAAAGACATTACCGCATGTGTGAGTTACAGGATAAGCTATGCGCTTGTGGTGGCTTTGTGCTGAATCTCCAGGTTTTCTCAGGGGGGGGGTGTTGAATAAGATGTCATGTTTCCCACAGGAAAAAACTGCAGTGGCCAACCACTTTGTCTGGAGGAAGCTTGATTTTTACCATTGAAATACATCTTAAAAGTAACACCATGGCAATTATTTATGTCTCAACTCTTGCTGCATTTTTTAAAAACCCTAAGTAACATGGCCTTGTTTAAATGTTGATTCATTAGTACTTAGCAGTGTTATAGTTTCATGCTTGCTGTACTGTTTGCCTCTGTTTTTCCTGTAGCACCCATGATATAAGCCAAAGATGAAAGTACACAGTTATAGATTTTCAGTACATACGGATCCATTGCTAGGTTAAAAACTACCAAAACTATTTGATAAAAACAGTAATCTGCATTTACGAAAGTTTTTTTTCTTATGAAACTACAACTGCACTAGTTAAATGTATACAGCACTCATGTAGAACTACTACTACAAATTACAACTTGCTACACTGTAGCAAAAGTATTCACCCCCTTCCTACTGATGACTCATATTATTGGCTCACAAATGATCTACATACTTTTAAAGTGAATATTTTTAAAAGAGACCTGAAAGCTCAAAGTGAAGACTATTATAGTTGAAAAAAAGGAAAAACTAAAATATGCTGATTGCATAATCTCCCCAAGTTTATAGTTGGTGAAATCACCTTACACTCACAGCTGTAACTGTTGCTATTTTGATAGGTCTCTACCAGCTTTGCATATCAGGATGGTGCAATTTAATTTGCTCAGGCTCAGCCAAGCTGGTTGAGGACTGCTGATGGATCTTTTCATATACAGTATGACCAACTTAATAAGATCTCAAATTGTCTGTTCATATTATAATAATAAATACAGCTAATAAATACAGCTAAAAGCAGTGATCATTGGTAGCCAAACCAAAGTATTCCACTTTTTTAGAACATAGTTTTGCCACACTTCAAGAGTATTCAAAGGTCACAGGTAAGGACATTTTCTGATAGGGCACATACAATATAGCTTCATGTGTACTATTATACAGGTAGCTATGACCCTTTCTGCACTTTCACAAGTTATAAAATCCTTCATTTAGCCTTCATGAATGGCTAAAGGTTATGAAATAAGATTCTCCTATTTTAAATCCACACTAAGCACAAATATAGCTGCACTCTTTCTGTTGCTAAAAGTTTAATTTTCATTTTTCCAAAAGAGGCCAGTCAGAGGTTTTATTTGGCTTCCATATCTTATGACCAAACAGTTTTATTCAGTTAAAGACTATAATTCCCATAGATCACACTATTCATCTGGGATTATTCACAAGCCAACAATGTTATACTATTGATAGGATGTATATCGCAACAGATGAAAAGATATACATGCAGATCTTGATTGGCTCATGCAGGCCATGTTTTTAAATGTCACCCTAGTCAATGTACACTAAATATCATTCCAGACTAATTCAGAACACAGTCCAGCTTGGCAGCCAAACCATGTGACCTATCCATCTGTCCTGAAAAAGTGTAAATCTTGGACACGAGGTAACATTCCGCACAAGGTTTACATTTTATGGGATCTGGGATATGAACAATTTGAGCTATTGCATTTCTGAAAAATGCATTTATTTGCCACTTAATTTATCAAAGTAACTATAATGTTCTCTCAGGCTTTATGCCACCTTGATGCCTGATAGGACAGTTCTCTTAGGAAAATCAAGTGGGGTTGGTTACGCGTAGGCCTCCGCCCAACTGTTACAAATTCCAAACCAATCTGTCAGGAGATTATGTTTTTTTAGATAAATCATGAAACTGAGGTCTTGACATCTTGTGATTATTACAGATCCCATGATGCACTTCAGAAAAGAAGTGATGCTAACCCTGCTGCCCTGGCTAAAATTCCATTAGATTTTCTCAAACTAGCCTACGCAAATTCCCCCCTCTAGTTCCCTCCTAACTGGCTTCTCAGTTTTTCAACTCATCCACTGCGTAACTGAGCTGCTGGGACAGAACAGCTGCTGTGTCACCCCTGAGAAGGTTGCATCTCTAAGGGGGACAAAGTCAGTTCCCTCTTCCACATAGCAATCTAGAGTCATCTGGGGTGAATAAGATTCTACAAATGCAACATGCTATCATTAATACAATTTTTAAGTTCAACAGTCTTAAAGGTCTAATAATTTGTACATCAGATATACATCCATATGTCCATTAGCAGAAAACCACAAATCCTAATAGTGGTCACTTAAGCTTAGACTGCACACAAGACTCCACATTAACAAGCTCACCAAATAAGAGACACTAATTAACCTTAATAATTTTCCATTTTAAGGTAGGAGGAGACCAGAGCACTCAGTGAACATGCAAACTCCGCACAGAATGTGCCTCACCACAGAACAGAAACAAAAATGCAAGAACTGTGAGACAGCAAAGCACCATGTTGCCCTATATAGTTATCAGGAGTATTGTAAGTGCACTAGATAAATGTCATTAAAACTTAAAGTAAATTCTGCTTACTTTCTTTTGTATGTAACTTAAAAGTTTTATGTTTCTCTATGCAGTTCCTATATCCCAGAAACACAATTGATGTACTAACGCCTACAGGAGTCACCATATGAGCAGTGCAAAAAATAAATTAATATGAACAAGAATTTTAGAAATTCCCTACGGAAGCTTATTAGTACCACTGAGAAAAAAAAATTAACTCATTTATATGAGAAAAGTATCTTGTTTATACAAGAAAAGTATCTCGTATCTCGTTTATGCGAAAACATTATTGCATTTAAACACAATAGTTAATTTCTGAACAATGTTGCCTACTATATCAATACTGTATATTTCATTGTACTGTACATGCAATTATATTGTCCCGTGCAAAGTAGCATTGACTTTAACAACAGCAGAATATCTCACACTCCTCTTTTTTGAAAAAAATAATCTAAAACAGCACGTGTTCTGTCTTTTGTATACATGAAGTACAACACTGTGTCAAAAAAGAATTCCCAGGTTAAACACGTATTGTTTTCGCCGTTTCTCTGACAAGTAGAAATGACATGACTTTCCAAACATATGTTCTTCTTGATGTGAAGCTGCAGAAACATGTCCTGTACATAGGTTTTTGCCTCCTCTTTAAAAATTGAATGGAACACATTCACGATGACCGATAGTTTTCTCATGTAAACATCATAATTTTCTGGCATAAATGAGATATTTTTCTTGTGTAAACATGTTTTTTCTCTGTGGCGCTAAGCTTCCGTACCCACCAGCTGACACTTTTGGAAAATAAATTTACAAGCAGTTGCAAAAAATTAACAGGCAGATTTAGAAAGCCATGGGAATTTATGCTTTGAAAACCAAAATATATTTATGGGGACTTTTATATGATATTTAATTTTATTAGCTTGACGTGCAGAACATTTACACAAGTAGTTTCAGAAAATGTTGCTTAAACATTTCAAGATATTCTTAGTTATTCTATATTTATCATCTGCCGTAAGCATTTTTCATTAAAGGATTAACCACTTGTGAATCACAGCACAAAGTGGCCACTATTATCAATGAAACACAAACTCCCAACAATCAGGATACCTGTTCTCATAATTAATCATTAGGTTTCCAAACTGGGTAAAAATATTAGATACTTTCATGTGTAAATAAAATAGTGAAGTGCAAACAGCAGACTACCAAAACAGACAGCAGAAAACAACACCTTTAGGTACTGTATATTCCTAGTAATTAAATCTAAATCATTCATTATTGTGAGACAATTGCTCACATCAAATAACCAAAATGCCAATTGCTATCATTTACATGTAAAAATTCTCTTTCTTCAATAATGTTCAAATTTAGTTCACTTTCTTGTTAATTAATAATTAAGCCATTCCTGTGTAGCTTTGGCCTTGTGCTTTGAGTCATTGTCCAGGAGAAATGTCAAGTTATCTTTGTAGTTTTAGCTCTTTAGCAGACTACAGCAGGTTTTGCTCTTAAACTTCACAGTAATCAGTGTGGTGGTGCAATGGTTAGCCTTGCTGCCTCGGGGTGCTGGGACTCCGAGTTCAATTTCGGAACTGGGGTGCTATCTACACAGAATTTGTAGGTTCTCCCACATTTGCATTGGTTTACTCTGGTTTCTTCCCATGATCTGGGAAAATTGGCTCTCGTGTGAGTGTGTATGTCTATGTGTGCTCTGCCATGGACAGACATCTTATCTAGGGTGTGCCCTGCTTTGCGCTGATTGCTTGTCAAATAGGCTTCAACTCTCCTGTGACCCTTTATTGGACGTGGCTGGAAAATGGATGGCTGGATGGATGTGGATTCAATCTTAACAAGATTTCCAGTCCCTCCTTATGAAAAGCAGCTCAATAACAAACCTGTCACCATCCTTATACCCTTCCCCTGATCTGTATCTGTCCCTGAATTGTTCTGAAGCTCTTTGGTCTTTACAGTTGAATCTTTGATTGAAATTAACTTCCTAACTGATGTGTATTTATTCTGAAATCATATGAACCACATGCACACAGAGGTTATTCATTTAATTGTGTGACCTGTCACAATATATTTGTGCATCTGAACTAATCCAGATTTCCCATGGCAAAAGGGGTGAATATTTAGGTAATCAACATTTTAATCTTTTAATTTTCTTTTCTTTAATTTTAATAACTGCAATTATTAATAAAACAATAAAAATGTTCAGTATGCGCATTCAAATTTGGATTAAAAACATATGAAAAAATTGTGGATGCAACTCAGAACAAAATGGGTCTGAGTTGGAATACTTTTGTAAGACATTGTAATTACATTATATCAGTTGCAAATGCTTGTTGTTACACTGTGCTGTGGATGATTATTTAGAAGCCCTTATCTCCAATTGCCTTTGCTATAGTAATGAAAGATCTCACAAGAATTAAAAAAAAACTACTGTTGAAGCTGAGAAATTGCATTAAACCCAAAAGAAGATTTAAGAATTTAAAAAAAAATAATTCTTTAAAAGGCTGTACATCGCTGCTCCTTTTCTGATAGTTTAACCCTAGCCATACCTAACAGAGAACACTGGACACAAAAATTACTCATATCACTATCAGCAGGCTTCTGCTGTTAGGACTTTGGTTTCATTTAAAGGAGGGATCCTAGGGTGTGGAGCTTGCATGGTGTTCCAGTTTCCTTCTGCTTTTCAAAGTCTTGGCCTTGTATACCAGCCAGTAAACAGAGAAGAATATGCAATATGTACAGCAACCACAACTTGAATGACACTATGCATACATAGCATAGTTAAAGAATCTTATAAGGATCATGGATCTAATCTGATAGATTTAACAGGGCTCGTCATTAAATTATTGTGCCATATAGCACCTTCAATTTATCCTCAATCACATTATACTCCTAGGATATGACTCCATGTTGCTGAAACCTTTAAAACAAATCAGGACCCATAATAACAAACAGGTGAATTGTATTTCTAACACTGACTCACTGAAGGAGAGGGTTTACATTCAATACGAATGCAGTCACGATTCTTAGATCTCACTCCTGGAGATATACAGCCAGTGGGAGAAGCTTGAAGGACATTAAAAACAACAGCCCTGAAAACAAAAATAAACAGGCCTAAATGGATTTTTTGCTCTTCAACAATAGGTAGTTAATCTAACTATCTGGGTTAATGCTTTTCCTCGCCTCAGGCTGGAGCAGATAGGTATCTCTGAGCCACACTGTTGAACAGTGGCCTAGAGGGCTGGCTTTATGTGGGCATTTACTATAATAGACAAATAAAGCTCTGATGCATTATTGGAAACCTGAGAGAGGGTGGCCTGGCCACAGCGTGGAACATTCACGGACTACAGGCTACATTCCAGGGAACAGTCCTGCTTGCTGTATCCTGTCCAGGCCAGACTGGGCTAACCTACCCGACTGCTTTTCCTGCCAAGGAGCCTGGGCGCGCTGCTACATGCTCCCTGTTCCCACATCTCGGGACGCTTTTCGCAGGGCTCTTTAAAATACCTGCCCAAGGAACAAAGGCCTTTCTGTGTCAGCACGCCTTTTGTGGACAAACTCAATTAGGCGGAAGAAAAAGAGAAGAGAGAGGAAGAGAAAGGAAAGGCAGGCCGTGGCCCTTTCATGTTGGTTTGATTCATCGGGGAGGAAGACTTGCATTCAGGGCCTCAGATTGATGGGGTCCGTGGGTTCTGCTTTCTGTCAAGGTGCTGTCTGAACAAATGCCAGCACATTTTTTCAGCACTCACTTGGAAGAAACCCCGCTACACAATCGCAGGCATGTCAACATGGCAGAGTTCAAAGTGAAAGTCTTTAAATCTGAGTACTCATTCTTTAATTAGGTCCCAAGTGGAGAGAGGTACTACTTTGGAGTTTGGAGAATGAGACAGCCTTGCAGACTTGCTGCCGAGGGGATGATACGCTCACCCCTACTGAGCAGGCAGCCAGCGGGTCCAGTGATGACCGATCTGGGCATTACCAGTGGCAGAGGGACACAGGGTTAACATACAAGGTGTGTGTGTGCAAAGTCAGGCACGTGCTCAAATGTCACGCTACTGTGGGCATTGGTTTTTCTAGCCCAGCCCAGCCCTCCTTTGTGCTGGGATTGGAGGCATATTGTCCTCGACTGGCACACCCTGCCATTCTCTTATATTGGCACTATTCCAACAGTATGGCCTCCTGCTTTTCTAAGGTGCTTCACGTCTCAGAAGAATGGGAGACCTTTGACCTTTTGCAGTCAGTGCTGGACTCGTCTTTCCTGGTCTAACGAGGCTGCAGTGAGCCTTTGCCAAGCCTTGTAAAACAGGGGCATGGCTGTAATTTACAGTCACTAAACTCCCATTATTTTCCTGGGAAAAGTATCTGTTTCACACCGACTGTGAAAAGCCGATGCCCACACCCAGTTTCTAATTGGAAGGGATAAAGCAATGTCAGGGCCTGTGCGGAGGTATAAAAAGAAGAATCCTTCCAACATCTGTACCTGTGAGAACACAAAGAGTGTTCTCACATTCTATCATGGCATTACAAAAGTGTTTTTTTTTTCTGTGCCTGATTCAGCCTCATTCACCAGAGATTAGGCACATCTGCCTGTATTTCAATTTGTGGGTGTCAGGTGTCCAGTCTCAATTATGTCAGTGATATCAAACTTTGAATAGGCTGTACAGTGGGAGAAATAACAAGTCTCTGGGGTTGGGGAAGTTTCTAAAGAACATGTGAATTATGGGCATGATTATTAAGTACTCATAATTAATATTATGATTATCTACTGATAATGCCAAGAATCTTGACACAGCAAAAGCCAATTAGCATTTGTGCCCATTGAATGCACAACACTCACTCAAGAAGAATGTAAGAAAGGTTACGAAAGAGAAGTTACAAATTAACCGTCTTTAAGAAATCCAGCTATTTCTTCAAAGAAATCAGGGCATCAGCTTCAACACCATGGCTGGGTATGTTGTTTCATATACCCAAACCCTTTCAATATTTGTTTTAATATATTTGTAAAACTTTTCAATATTTGTTTTTCCATGTGGGTTTTTTAACAATTCCAATGTCAAATATTGGTGTAGGAGTGTTTTGAGGAAACTCAACACTGCTTTGGCAGTCAGTTGTGGATTTAAATTTATTATTTAAGCATTGCATTCCACACGTTTCAACACACTACAAGAAAGTAGCAAGACCCCAGTTTTCCAAGCTTTCCAAGGGGAGAAAAAGAGTTGCATATACTCAACTCATTTTAGGAGATGTAAAGATTGCTTTCAATCTGTAGGAATCTGAGAAAGCCCATCATCTTGTCTGCACGACAGAAAGGGTTTAAATAAAGCAATGTGAGAGACACCTGAGTAACACAATTCGTTACCTGTGTAACACATATTCTAGAGATTGCTGGTTCAAATCTTGAAAGCTGTGTTAATGCCTGACTGCCTGACAAATGAGGCTGACAAATGACCAAGTGGCTCTGAAATCAGATCCCCTACTGACTTGCCGCCTGCCTTTTAGATTGTAGAGCTATCAGTGGGAGAAACTTTTGTCCTCATCCTAGGCCTGGCTTTGCTGTTTGTGATGAGCACTTGCAGAATAAAAAAGGTGAAGACTGTGTCAGGGCTGTTTGAGAAGGCTTTGTGTGTTCAGGCCATATGTCTTGGGAGCTGCTGAGAGGGGCGTGACCAGGTATTTATCTAGTGAGCACATGGCAGTTCCAGATTGAAAGGTTATCCATCCATCCAATTGCCAAATTCTTCCTCCAACTCAGTGTCACGGGGGAGCTAAAGCCTATCTCAGCAAGCCATGGGCACAAGGCAGGATACACCCTGGACGGGATGCCAGTCCATTGCAGGGCACACACCGACACAGGGGCTGACACACACAGTCACACCAGTGCAAATATTCCCTGAAGCCAAATTACCTACGAGCATGACTTTGGACTGTGGAAGGAAACATTGTAAAGACAGGGAGAACATACATACTCCACACAGACAGCACCCAAGGAACTAAACCTTGGTTAGCATTGCTGCGAGGCACCATTACTAACCACTGCACCATTATGCCTCCCATGGAAGATTATGAAAAAAATTAGAATTGGTGACAGTAGCTAGTACTGGCCCTGTACCTATCAATGCATCATGAGACACACCAGAAAATATACAGTAGGTGAGTTCACACTATCCCGTAAGCATGTCCTGGGTTTTATGAGACCCTAATCAAAAGATAATCAAACACCAGAGACAGGCTCTGCCACCCAGATACTTTACAAATCTGATAAAACCACATTGCCAATTTTGGCCTTGTAACCCAGACAGCAAACAGAGGAAAACATGCAATGTGTACAGCCACTACAACTGAAGGACACTATGCAGAAATACAGCCTAGTTAAGGGATATCATTAGGGTTATGGATCTTATTTGATTTCTGAACTGCAGCCATTAACATATTATTCATATCATAATATTCATAACATATCAATCAACCCCAGTGCTGATGTACTGATACACAGAAAACACAAAAACACTGATGTAAGAGGTGTCAGAGCATTGATGACTGTAAATTCTGCTCTGTGTCCTGTCCTAGCACGTCTTGCATTTATCAATCCAGACAGCCTGGGCAGCGCAATGAGCCAGTGAATCCTGACCAGCCTTTACATTTCTCCTCCCTGTAACCTGAGCACAGCTACCACTGAGACCTGCCCCACTGCTGGAACTACAGTTACCTATTAAGCACAGGCGCAAGTCTAAGGACCCATGGATTCATCTCCTGAATAGAAGGAAGCAGTTGTATTAGTTTGCAGTGCACATTGGAATGAACTCAATGCATAATTCACACACTGCACATTAAAACCTGTGTAAAAAGGATACAAGTATAGGACCACATTGCTGTGGAGAACCAACACTTAGCAGTAAACTTAATCTGACTCATTATTCACTCACCATACCTTACCAGGCTTAAGAAATGTAAACTGCAATTTAGGGCCTGGAAACTATTTACATAACTTAGAACATGGTATTAATAAAAACTGAAGTGTGCTCACAGTTCTTACATTAATTTCTAGTCTGAAGTGTACAGTAATTGGTTAAACACAGCATATGTTACAGTATATGCATATAGCAGTTTGTCATTCCAGGTTTAATAATACATATTTAAATAAATATAAAATATGCCACTACTCATATTTCAGTTCCTCAATTAGTTTTAATATCTTGTGACACTTTTGAAAAGCTTTGCATGTTTAAGGTGAGTTTCAAATGGTTGGTAACTATGCTATCACAAGAACTGAGATTTGAGCAGTTCCACTACTCACAATGATCAATGGAGCTCAAAGTCTGCTCTGGCCTGGAATTTCAGGATAGGAAAGGATATTTAGGGAATGACTAGATCCAGTGCAGGGCTTTCTAACATTGGCTCCAGCAGTTACAGTAGTTCCTGTGACAAGCCCAAGGATGTGTTCATCCAACCATCTTCAAACCACTTCATGCAATTCAGAGTCAGGAAAAGCACAAGGTGAGAGAAGCCAATTAATTTACTGTGTGAACAGATGGAGAACATACAAACTCCATACAGATAGCACCCCAGGTCTGCCATTGAGCAATGCAATGCTAACCACTGTGCTACTGTGCCGCCCACAATATCCATTACCAAAAGAGAACAATAATCCATCCTTCAAAACCACATCTGTAAATGAGGTAACACATTTACAAGGAATAAGATTGAATGTTTTGTTCTTAGGCTGCCTTGAAAAATTTGAATTCCTTAAACATAAGTGGCATAAGAAAGGCAAATATTTCATATCTCAACACATATCTTGCTCAATTCTTACTCTGTTCCTTGGTATGTCCTTCTACAACAGGTTCTTTAATTACAGCACAAGTTCATGAGGTTAATTAGAAACACAGATCTGCAAAACAGCAAATGAAAAGCACTGAAATAAAATAGAAGAAAAAACATTGACATCATGCAGCAGTAGCACTTTACCAAAGAATATACTTCCTTCCCTGTGCTGTGTTAAAAGTGTGGTGCAAATTAATGTGGCGATTTCTGAAATGGTACCGAGAAGCGACATTTCTCATGGCTATTTTAATCATCTGGAGACGGTGTGCTGGCACAGTGGTTAGAATTGGTATCTTGCAGTGCTAGGGCCCAGGGTTCAATTCTGGATTGGGGATGCTATCTGTGTGGAGTTTGTATGTTCTCCCAGTGTTTGTTTGTACTATTTGTTGTATGTATGTTTGCTTGTTTGTAGTGCGTTTCTCTGGGTACTACGGTTTTCTCCTACAGTGCAAACACATACTGGTAGGTTAACTGGTTTCTGGGGAAATCAGCCCTTGTGTGAGTGTGTGTTTGTCTGTGTGACCCCTGTGTACCCCACTTTGCACCCACTGCTTGCCAGGATAGTCTCTGGCTCCCCAATGACCCTGAATTGGATAAAGTGGCTAGAAAATGGAAGGATGGATGGATTTTAATTATCTATCCTCATTCTTAATCTTATAATGGTCTTCTGCATTCTCTTTGCATTTTATTATGGGTTTTAAAAGTGTGTGTGTGGTCTCCCGGGTGATTAAATCCTCTGGGATAAAGGTGGATTGTTCTTTTAGGTCGCCCGGACTCAGTGCCTATCTTACTAGAGATCTGCCTCCTGCTTTGAGCTAATTACATCTGAAAACTGAATGAAGGGAAAGAGCTGTCTGGAGCCACAATGGGTAAGCAGTCCTCTTGAATAATAGTCTTTTTCTTTGCACTGTGTTATAAAGGTGATAATGCAGACAAGACAATCCAAGGGTATCATACATCCCAAATACCATTATCCTAATTGTTGATTGTGTTTCCCTGTTGCTGCTCTATGCAACTCACAGCTACAGCCTCTATGATGGGTCAGGACAGGCAAGTACAATGTGCACACAGAGCCTGTGCTCTAAAATAAAATAAAGGAATACCAATATTTGTATGTGGGGGAGAGGATTTGTGAATTCATCGCCAGTTCAGGGAAATCTCATCTTAGCATTATTTTGTTTTAGAGGGGACAACATTTTCAAGGATGTTTCGAGAAGGGAACATTTCATCATGACCACTTCCTGTAACAAGGGGAACACGTAGCTGGTGCTTCTTTTAACATCTCCACCCCCTTCAATTTGAGCCCTGTGTACTGTAGGTGTCCTCTGACTTGCATACTGGCAAGCCATCTGAAGACTTATTAGCACCACGAGCCCAGAGAGCCAACCGCATGCCATTCATGCTGGGGCACAGGACTGACACCAGGTCTGATAATTCTCAGACTCGCAGGCGCCCAGCCATTGCCAAAGGTCGGGCGTGCGTAGTGAGAGCTGGACTGCTTTGCTGAACTGGATAGGCTCTCAGCCTCCTCCCTTGGCAAGTCCTACCCACAGTGGGCCAGTGGCACTGGATTTGAACCTGCAGCCTCCACAAAATCTTAACAGCACAAAATCTCACAGCAGTGGAAACCTGAACTAACTGAAGCACTTGGACCATCACTTAGGCTTCTGACAAAAAAAAAACAAGGCTAGAATATACAGTAAATTAAAATGAAATGAGAAAATCCTGTTGATGGTTGTTTATGGGTTTCAGCACAATTTATTGTTTCAAGGCCAACAACCTATTTTTAATACAGTAAACTCCCTCATATCCGATAATCATGCATCGTGAAATCCTCAGGGGACTGAAAAAAAAATTATAATAAACAAAAGCCAACATTAAAATAAAAAATAATATCAGCAATAGTGTAAGTTAGAATCTCACATGCATTTTGCTTAGTTCCCTCAATCTCCACTCAGCCTTCTCCTTCTCCAGCGGCATCTCTGCCTTTACACTCAGACCTTACTGACAACCTGACAAGGTATAAATGTGCAAAACCTCAGTGTTAATGACTGTTATGTTAAGAATTGTTTTGTAACTTTCATGTTAGGTGCTAAAATTAAAATTGCCCAGGATTACTTTATAAGGTTACTGAAGCATCATCAATGGATAAGTATCATATTTTTTGTGGGGTAAGTACCTTATTTGTTTACCACATTTACATTACATTATTATATTGTAATTAATTTAATTTCAGTGTTATGTCACTGTGATGTTGTCCTAAACATTTTGCTCCTGGTTAGGTGTCACTGTGTATCAGTTTGCTTTTTTCTCATCTATCTTGAAAAATCTTCATATCAGGAACCCCTTCCTCCACATTTCTTCTGGACATGAGGGAGGTTATTGTACATTGATTTTGACAGTGAAAAACAAAGAATGTGGATGACAATTAAACAAATAATTCTGATAAATTCTGTACAACATTATGGTTTCCTGTGCATATTCCCACATTGTTCCACACCACACAAAAATCTAACATTTTAATTGATATTTGCACAAAATCCAACCAAAATGTCATATTTCACTATTTATTTATTATTTCTGGCTTCAATCACA
The DNA here is from genome assembly GCF_059453375.1 of Lepisosteus platostomus. Classification (NCBI taxonomy): domain Eukaryota; kingdom Metazoa; phylum Chordata; class Actinopteri; order Semionotiformes; family Lepisosteidae; genus Lepisosteus; species Lepisosteus platostomus. Next base: position 19,664,834 of record NC_142623.1, read on the forward strand.
CATCACTTTGAAGCCTTAAGTCAGTTCTCTCTTTCCCTGGCTAATGAATGTAACCCTACTGACCCTGGAGTTTCCTGTTTCCTGAAGATGTCACAGAGGCACATGATTTGGTGAAGTACATCGACATTTAGACTGCACAACTACTCAGTCTAGTAGAGCTGAACTCTAAAATGACTAATAATCTGTTACTGAAAGAAATTAAGCACGTAAAAAAATGATGTACTATGGAATAAAGGATGACCACAGTAGATTACAGTAAGAGGAACTGTTGCAAATCTTTCCTAAAAAAGAAGGAAACAGTCTCCATCATGACTCATCATGTGTCCATAATGCCTGACCACATGACCTTGATTACTGTATAATTGGAAAAATTAATACAACATCTAATGACATCAGACACAAAACATCAAATCTGCAATAATTTTTACAATACAGGACAAAGGTTGGAGCTTTTCCTGCTGCCTTCTGATGATGCATCCTGCCCTGAGGGGAACAACTACTCACAGCTGCCTGTTCTATCAGGTATGCTTCCTGACAAGTGCTGACAGTGAAGTAGTTATTAAGATTGTCTCATGTGACGATTCTGTGAAGTTTACCAATTCTGATATGAAGGTTGATATATGCATGTGAGGAGAGCACTGCTCTTCCGTGCAACTTGGAGCTGAACAGGAATGTCATACACAGACAAGCGTGAAACATATTCCCCAGGAATACCCCCCCCCCCAAAAAAAAAAATACCCATACTCAGCAATGACCTGAAGGGTCAGAACTACAAATGGACATAAAAGAGGCAGTGAATTTTGGACTGAGCCATTTTCTTACACCTAAAATTATAGGTAAGGGGAACATCTCATCATGATATTAACACAGAGTCCACCAATAAATCAGATGAATTCAACTGAATGCAGGCTGTATCTGTCTATCTGGAATACTAAAGAGCCTTAATTACAGTTGCCTTGAATTAAACTGTAATTGACTGTTTAGGAGAGGTTCAGAAATCAACAATCAGCTCTGATCAAACCAGATAAAATGGGTCCTGAAGACAGATTCCAGATGATGGAGGCAGTTCAGGACATGACACATTGTAAATCTCCTGGCACTGATGCCATCCCTACTGCCATTGAGAAAGAGAGACTATCAGGTTCTGTAACAGGACCGACCCAGAGGCTGTGAAATGCATGAACTGTGCACTATGATTTTGCAATGTTTGTATTGTTAGTTTAACTGGTGTTTCTGTGAGTTATTACTGGTGTTTGGGATGACATGAGAAGATGTGTTGGATGGATTCTGTCTGTATTTTACTTATAATAATAATCATAATAATAATAATAATTGCTTACACTTATAAAGCGCTTTTCTGGACACTCCACTCAAAGTGCTTTACAGGTAATGGGGACTCCCCTCCACCACCAATGTGCAGCATTCACCTGGATGATGCGACGGCAGCCTTAGTGCACCAGAACTCTCACCACACCAGAGCTGAGTAATGTAGCCTAATCATAGAGGGGGATTATTAGGAGGCCATGATTGGTAAGGGCCAATGGTAAATTTGGCCAGGACGCTGGGGTTACACCCCTACTCTTTTCGAGAAACACCCTGGGATTTTTAATTACCACAGAGAGTCAGGACCTCAGTTTTACACCTCATCTGAAGGACAGCGCCTGTTTACAGTATAGTGTCCCCATCGCTATACTGGGGCATTAGGACCCACATAGACCGCAGGGTGAGCGCCCCCTGCTGGCCCCACTAACACCTCTTCCAACAGCAACCTTAATTTTATCCACGAGGTCGCCATCCAGGTACTGACCAGGCTCACACCTGCTTAGCTTCAGTGGGTTGCCAGTTGTGAGTTGCAGGGTGATATGGCTGCTGGCTGTATTTTATGTCTTTAAATTTTAATTGAGCTCACCAAACCAAATTCCATGCAACTCGTTGGTATGACAATAAAGTACTGAACTTGAACTTGAGATGTTGCCACTGCCCTATTTTTGGAAAACACAAAACAGTTCTGTATTTGATGTGCTCTGACACCACCTGGAGCATAGATCACCATCTCAGTGGCTGAAGATCTACATGATTAAATTAGGAGACCACAAGCAAACAGACATTATTATGGAGCCACTTGTGTCTGATAACTGAGCTGTCCTTTCACTGAATATAGATAAAGAACTCGACCCCACATTATGTAAGAACATCAATGGTCTAGATCATATGGGTTTGGGTTCAGGTTTTCATTGATATGATTTGAATTTTATCTACCAAACCTTCAGTAATACTGTTAGGAACCAACAACAGTTCCTCCCGATTTATTACCTCAAAAGGCATTCCCTCCCTGTGCTTTGCCTAGTCTTTGGAGCCTCTACCTCAGGCTATTAGTCAATTGAGTACTTCTGCCCCTATTTCTGTCAACAGTACTCGATACTGCATGTCGCTGTTTACAGTATGTTGCTGTTTGCAGACCATGTCTCCCAATTCCTTACACATCTGTTAACTATTTTTGAAACTTGGAAGGGGGGAAAGCGATTTTGGACTATTCTGCCCTTGTTTCATTTTGTTTTGGAGCGATTTCAAATCAATTTTAAAAACAGTTCCCAAAAAATGGGATGCAAAGGATTGGATGTCTAATTCATCCTGTTCCCCTTTCTTATGCTGTTTAAATCAAATACTCCAACAGTGGCGCTACAGTGGAATGGCCCTTGTTTGGCAAAAATAAATAAATAACAAAAACAAATACATCTGGATGAGAAAAGGTTACAGATCAAATTGTTCACTTGTGTTGTAAACATAACATCATGAGTTACTCAGCTGCAGCCTAACAGATTAAATTATATGTAATGTTTTCATTTATAACTATTTGCGCTGGAGAACAGCTGCTGTAGAAATTGATATGTTATGGGCCAACTTCAGACATTAAGAGGCAGAGACTATTTGCTGAAGGTCTTACAGACAATTTTAAAACTATCTCAAGACAAATCCATGGGAATCTCTCCTTGTTCTTTTGCAGATCCCCATTCAAACCTCTGAAAACAAGGTATAGCCACTGTCTTGTTGTACCTTCAGAAACGGAAAGCTTGTCTACAAGGGACCTTGATGAATGGATTCCAAATCCTCAAAAGCATTTACAGCAAAAACCCAGTGGGCTTCAGAATCAACAGTTAAACATGAAACCAGAGGACACAAGCAGAAACTACATGGAAGTGCTTTTAAAACAGAACAGGAGGCACTACTTTACCCAAAGGGCTGTGGGAGAGCAGAACAAGCTGCCGAGCCATGTTGTTAAAGCTGTAACCCTTCTTTGAAGCAACAGCTGGACGACATCCTTGAATCACTTACCTAGTAACTATCAAATAGCCTTGATTAGCCAAATTCCCTCTTCTCCTTTGTTACCTTTTTATGTTCTTATGTAAAGTCGCCAGCAGCCATATCACCCTGCAACTCACAACGGGCAACCCACTGCAGCTAAGCAGGTGTGAGCCTGGTCAGTACCTGGATGGGAGACCTCCTGGGAAAAACTAAGGTTACTGCTAGAAGAGGTGTTAGTGGGGCCAGCAGGGGGTGCTCACCCTGCGGTCCATGTGAGTCCTAATGCCCCAGTATAGTGACAGGGACACTATACTGTAAACAGGCGCCGTCCTTTGAGACGTAAAACCAAGGTCCTGACTCTCTGTGGTCATTAAAAATCCCATGGTTGCCTCTCGAAAAGAGTAGGGGTGTAACCTGGTCAAATTTCCCATTGGTCTCCTATAATGGCCTCCTAATAATCCTCCTCTATGAATTGGCTACATTACTCTGCTCTCCTCCCCACTGATAGCTGATGTGTGGTGAGCGTTCTGGCGCACTTTGGCTGCCATCGCATCATCCAGGTGGATGCTGCACATTGGTGGTGGTGGAGGGGAGTCCCCATTACCTGTAAAGTGCTTTGAGTGGAGTGTCCAGAAAAGCTCTATAGAACTGTAAGCAATTATTATTATTATAAAGTCAAGCATTTTCTCTGCAGCTTGTGAGTCAGAGAACTTAAATCCAAGAACCTATTTTAAGGTTACTCTATAAGGTTTCTCTATAAAAAGGTGCTTTGGAAAGAGTGACAGTTGGAGCAACAGATTACATCAAAACAGCACAGTCTGTATGTAGGCTAGCCTGGGGGAAAGGAGGCAAACTTTTTTATGCCCGAAAATAAGTCCTCTTTAAGCAACTGGTTAACTTGAATTAGTGCAGTATAACTGACAGCACAGAGACCTGTCTAGCTGCTTTGACAAGTCTAACACATGGTGTTCCAACCAGCCCATAATAAAAACAGAGCTGGACTAAACAACAGGGTGCAAAGGTACTGTAGTTTTGTTTTACACTACAAAAAGTGTGTGTGCTTGAGTACATTTAATTTTGGGTGTATTATTTCTCAAACTCCAATAAGTGAAATTTTACTGCTTTCTGTTTATAATACATATTAAAACAAATACATCTTAAAATATACAATTTTTAGAGCTAGTGTTGAAATTAAATAGCGAAGCTTTTTTCTGACATTATGTGTTTAAACTACAGAAGTATAGAATTTATTTCAAGCAATTAAATTAATTGTATTTTCTGCAATGCCATCAAGGGGAATATTACCTTAAGACAGAGCTTTACTTTTTCATCAGATTCTGCCACCGGTACCCAAGTTTGAGATAAACATTACATGTTCATTGAAAAGGTGGTGTCGGTATCAAAAGGCTATCTAAAACATTGATTTGCAAAGTTAAAAAATGTAACCGCTCATTGTGGTGGTTGAACAGAGTGTAGTTTAAAAATTAATGTATAGGTTATTGAGGAGAATTAAAACAATACACTCTGGTTATCATTAACCTCACATCACTACCAGGTCCTGATCAACATTTACATACTACGTAATTAGAAGGCAATATGCGTCTATTTGTTTAGCTTTATCACTTGTACCAGTACACGCTACAGGCAGATTTCCACCTTCAAGGTAGAATGATTGCAAGGGACAACAAAAACGTAAGTGGTCCCGGGAAACTACCCATTTTACGTAGTTCAAACACCCACGGACATATGATTTCCCTGTTTAAACAAAACAACAATTGGATTAAACCCGGGTGCGCGTGTCTGCGAGAACTCCCTCTGCGACGCGTTATTAGTTCATCTTTGTCTGCTACAGATCTGTAACGCATTTTTCAGGGGCTGAAATTATGGCAGGAATTAAACAAAGCGACCAAAAGGTCAGCTCATTGGAAAATACACACATACATTATACAAATTCCCCCAGCGTCTCTTTTCCTTGAGAAAGACGGTTGCCATGGGAACTGCAGAAACCCTTGGACCAGCCTGCTGCTCCTTGTAAACAAAGCACGTGCGTCCGGCTCTGATTTGCTACGAATCTTTGCAGGTACAGTAAGATCGCCAGAGCCCCAACACCACCTGCCCGTTTTTCTGGGTTTAGGATTACCAAGAAACATTGCTTTTGCATTTGCTTTTTTAAATGTAAACGAAGATTTTAAACACTTTATGAGTCGACTTTAAGAATGGGGTGTACGTGTTACTCAAATTGATTACGATTGTAATTTTATAAAAGTAAACAAATGGTCTTAAAATACTGTCATCATATAGACAAAAACCTAATAAAGAAAGATATATTGTTAAACTTTAAGAAATTCTCAAACTTAATTCTTATTTTCCAGTGCCACCAAATACATGTTGTGTAAGAGTTAACAACTTTGGTCGTACTCCTATAATAAACATTGAGAAAAGGGAGGTAGTCGTTTCTTGATGCAACGCTATAGTTTCAGTTTGCAATGTTTTTAAGCCTGTTGGACCCTTTTATTAAAACCTGTTACTCTGAGATAACGACTGTCGTGAAATTACGCGATTTCTGAGAGGTCCTACAGATATCCTCTCAAAACCTGTTCGCACCTTACTTTCCGTCTTGTAGTTTCAATTTTGAAATTAGCCAGATCTATCGCTTTGTCAAGTCTGAACAACGCTTTCCTGGCATCAAGATCCACTGTAATAATTTAATAGTTTTATTATTGCTACAGAGCAAGGCGCTCACGTCAGACGCGCTCCAAGGCAAACCCAGTGCCTTAACAAACTCAAAACTGTAACACTTTGACAAAAGTATGTATGTATACAGTAAATATACTGTATCTGTACACATTGTGTACATTGTGTTCACATTGTGAACACTTTTTGTTTTTAATTGTATAGATCACTGTTATTCGTTGAAGAACAGTAAAGACGATCACGAAACCGTAGCCATTGAGAAAAGTGTATAGTCCAACCTGGTTGACCTCAAGGTGTTTTGACAGCTGTGTTTAACTGTGTTACGAGTGGCAGAATAATTCGGAACGTTTATTACCTACGAAAAGACACAGCACGTCCAAGCACACCAGCATTTTCCTCCTCTTCTGCTGTGCATTGCTTGAGCAGTCAGTGTGACTCCTGCCCGATCCATTTTCCCTCGGACTCCCGGACTCCACAAGATCTCCCAGCCGGGCGTGAAGTTCAGCGTCCCGCGGCAGGACTCCAGATGCAGTCGGACCGTATTTGTAATTCTGCATCTCTTTCAGAACTGTTCTGTTTACCTTCGACTTTTTCTATCGGATCAGTTAGTGGCGTTTTCTCCTGAACTTAAAATATACATATATGTCATAAAACACTTTCCCCAGGAGTTAGCAAACCAAAAAGAAATGCAAGTGTTGTAGTTCACAGATGTTTAAAAGAAGTCAAGAGCAGTTTCATTGATCTTTTTCAGATATTAATCTTCGTATACCAAATTAAAAATTTTCGTATACAAATCCCGGAGAGTCAATTATGTCACAAGCAAAAAATAATCCCTGTTACTTCACTTATGCCGCACTTTGAGAAAGTGTTTTGAAATATCCAATTGCTGCCCCCTGCGAAAACATGTTAGCATTAGTTTCTGCTAGTTTTGCGAAACTCTGAAGGATCTAAATTAGCCGTGTCTGTCGGTTTAAAAGTTCGCCAGAACTTTTGTGCTCACTCTCCTTGGCGTTCCTGCGAGTTCTCCAGTCTGCAGACATTTATCATTCTCTCGACAGCGGCTTTTTTAAACCTTGTTATCTCCGCTCTTCTCCGCAGCTCCTTAGCTCAGACCCCAGATGAGACTTGTTGAATCGCGCCCCAAACTTCCTCTGCAAGAAAACGTCTGCGCTGTTGAGTTCAGAAAACTTTCTCCTTGTTAATAATCTACAGCTGATAGCGAGCCTGACCATCTGAAAAGAGTGGGGAACGTCACAGCGTAGTGTCTGAAGAGCCTAGTCCTAATATTAACCCCCACCCCACCTCCCGTGCCCCTCTTTACCTCTAATGGTTTAAAATGAGGGGGGTGGGGGCAGTCTAGTATTTCAGTGAATCTTTCTGCAACATTCTTCTAATGCGCAGTACCATCTGTTCCGAGTCAAACCAGCAAACGACGTTGATTTGTTATTCAATATCTTAATAACACCAGTGTTTACCCGACACAGTTGTACAGTAACTCTCGGCGTGTATCCTGCGTTGAGTATGTAATCTCATCGGTTCCCGGCTCTCTCCCTTCCTTCCTGTCCTTCTCCACCACTTTTTTGCTGTATTCGCCTCGCTCCCGCGACGAATTTACACCTCTTTGTCATTAGCAGAGGTTTCCAATTTGAATTAAGACCATGTGTGAAAAGCAGCGATTTTCGGCTTTTGTCTGCAGCAATACAATCTTCTTTACAAAACCTAACTTCAGTTTAACGTCTGTTCCTGTACCTCTGCCTCGCCCGAGTTGCTCAGTAGGTGTCCGGGATTTCGTGTAGGTACAGTGACATGCCACGACAATTATTAATAAAATCCACTAACGCTGAAAGGGTGCTCTACGTGAACGCGCTTTTCAATGAGGAGCTTCAGTTTCGTTCAGGCAAATGACCGAAGAGCAATAGTAAAAATAGATTACAATACAGAATAGTTTTAAAGTTTTTAAACTTCCAGTGGAAGCATTCTATGACACGAAACGATGTTCTGAAGCCAGCAAACATAACCATTGCGTTTAAAAGAAGAAAGGCGCTATGTGATCATTTTGTGTATAAATATCTTATACATTTGTTTGTAAAAAAAATCGTTTTGCAAAGACAGAGATTAATAACTCCATGAAATATTTTACAGTTTCTTCCTGTTAATGAGCGTGTAACCCACAACAGAAAAGAGGACATCAGAGAAAATGACCCATATTGTATAAAAAGTAGCCTCAGGGTATCACAGCAGTATTTTAACAAGGTCGTCAAAAAAAGGAATTTAAACCTCTTAGGCTCTGAAACATGCATCAGGCACTGGTGAGAATCAATGAGCAGCCAGATGCATTAAGGCGGGATATTGGACTGCGACATCCACACATTAACACCATAAAATGAATGTAACATTAAAATGCATTTGCACTCCAGCGTTGAATAGAAAACGTAAAACACCATATGCCGATAAATCTAGGATACACCAGTTATAGCGAAGCACAGCTTTTCTGTATTCAATGAAGCACAAACCCGTGCATAAAACAGAACGCAGAGAAACATGACAGTAATGTGACCTAATTTTGTAACCTTTTTGTAACCAACAATTATTGGCTGAGGGTTTGTTTCAATGTGTATTATTACAGTTGCCCTTAACAAGCCTGTTTGTAAGATGAACGCACTCTGGCCTAACGTGAATCAGATGTGCTTTGAAAGTCAGAATTTCGTCTCATCCTATCCTAGGTATTGGGACGGCCGAGCAGCAACCTCAATTTCCAGTCACAGCACTGACGATCAATACGAAGAGGACAATGCCTGTTTTGCTACTGCAAAAAAAAAAATCAACACAGTACATGAGGCAAAAACAGACCAGAGTGTCCTCGATAACAGCGAACAGGACGGACAAAATGAAGGACAAAACAGAAAATATCAGCAGTAAACGACTGATTCTGTAACCACATGTCAGCGGGTTCACATACTGGAAAGCAGGCACCCAGAACATTTTGGCAACTTTACGACCCCCTTTTGTGAGAATCACAAACGCTCCCTTTTCACAATCAGCCTTGCCTTCAAGTGTCTTGATCGAGAGTGCTGGGGATATTTCACTCCCCGTTTATTTCCATTTTATACGATATCTTTCATTGACTTTTAGTGAGTGTGAACTAGGGGAAATCCGTATGTGAAAGGTTATTTGGACAAGCACTATCACCCAAAAAAGATTGGGAGCCTAGTTTTAAGTTGACACGGTGCATTATTTTTTATATTTCTCTCTTGTTAACTACAAAGTGTGTTTTTAAACCAATTTTGCTTCTCAATTTACACATGAAAACCGGGTTTGGTCTTAAAATAAGAAGGCGGTATTTAAAGCACATGTTTTGCTTGTCTTGGGCTGGACTGCTGTAACACATCAATTTCCCTACGGGATTAATAAAGTATTATCTATTTAAATACTGTAATATAGGGAACAAGGAAACAGGGCCCCCTGGCGCCCATTTACCGCATCTACTATATGTCACCTTGTTCAAAAGTAGACATTTCAATCCCAGGACCCCCTGCGAGCAGGAGTATTTTATATCTTCCACAAAAAGCTGAGGTGAGTTTATTTTTACTTCTTTTAGTTATGTGATTAATTAAACAAATGTAACATTTATGGCCAGTTCTCAGAATGATTTATGGTCAGTTGTCTTGAATAAAGCACATCTTTGAAATCATGAACTGCAGGTGACTTGGAAAATCTGTTGACTACACATAAAGGGGCTAGCCATCCTTGTTTAAGCACACTTTTGTCAGGGGTTACAGGTTTTATGGTCCGCTGTTAAATTATCCATTTCAGAATACTCAGAATTCTGTTAAATTATTCATTTCAGAATACTCCGAATTACCTGGCTGTGATCCTTGGATGAGATGTGTTCAATTAAGCAGATTATTGATCAGATAATAAGAGTAAATGGACTACAACTGGACATTCTTGACAAAAAAGAATGCATAAAAGAAACAATCAACTCACTAATTTGAATACAACCCACATGATCCCATCTTTAGAATGGATGTGTGTTATAACACCTTTGGGACTGTGGTTCTCCAGAATCAGATGTTTTACCCCTGGTCTATGTAACCTGTATTCCACACAGAGGTCAGTGGTTGGACACTAGCTGAACACTACAGCTGTATCACCCTACAACTTAAAACTGGCAACCCACTTAAACTAAGCAGGTGTGAGCCTGGCCAGCGGTGCGGTGGCTCTATGGCTGAGGATATGTGCCTGTGGCTGGAAGGTTGCCGGTTTGTATCCCGCAGCCGGAAGAGGAATCCTACTGTGTTGGGCCCCTGAGCAAAGCTCTTAACCTAGGGTGACCAGATGTCCTTTTTTTCCCAGACATGTCCTCTTTTTGAGACCTAAAATATCAGTCTGACCGGGATTTATAAAATTTCAAAAATTGTCCGGGATTTTGTTTTGCTTATTAGTTACTCAGACTGTGTTAACAAACATAGGCCTACATATTTTCTTCGTTCCATGCATTACCGGTAGATGTTTTTAACTTACACGCAGCGTAGCTTGGTACTGTGCGTACTGCGTAGCAGACGTTGCTAGGAAACACGGAGGGGTTTGTCGAAAGAAAAGCAGGTATTGCAGTTTGACCCAGTTGACAGCTAGGAGGCCGGGGCAGAGCCGCGTTATGATTGAACACCAGATCATAAGTTATGATGTCTTCATTTTTTCCTCAGATGTTAAGACTTTTGTTGTGTTAAAATGAAGAAAAAAAACTTCAAGTTTAAAATAGAGCTAGATTTTTGTTTTTTCCTTGTTTGCCATTATGGAAGAGAAATAGCAACCCTGCAACTGTTTAAAAGTTTACTAAGAAGTTTAATAAAAACTAGAGAGTTTAAATTGATTTTTTTTATTAGAAAAGTAATACAGATTAATTACTTTGGAGGCATGTGTCAAGTGCTGGAAGTGATGTTAGAGGGGCCAGTAGGAGGCACTCACCCTGCGGCCTGTGTGGGTCCTAACACCCCTATATAGTAAAGGAAACACTATCCTGTAAAACACCGCACCGTCCTTTGGACAAGATGTGTGGATCTCTGGATACAAGGTCCTCACTCTCTGTGGTAAAGAGTTGGGGTATTACCCCGGTGTCATGGTCAAATTTCCCTCTGGCAATCATGGCCTCCTAATAATCCCAATCTCTGAACTGGGTTCATCACTCTGCTCTCCTCCCCATTGATAACTGATGTGTAGTGAGTGTACTGGTGCACTATGGCTGCTGTCGCATCATCCAAGTGGATGCTGCTCATTGGTGGTGGTGGAGGGGAGTCCCCATTACCTGTAAAGTGCTTTGAGTGGAGTGTCCAGAAAAGTGTTATACAGTGGGTTCACATTTTACGCGAGTTTTTGTTTAAATACGGAAGCGTGAGTCAAAATAACGCGCGCCATATAGTTACGCCTTTGGCCGCCCGATGCTCATGGCGCGAGTGTCGCGTTGGCGCGTTGGGAATGCTGGTACACAGTGATGCTGTTGTTGAGAATTTTTTTCTCTCTCACATTTTCTCTCACTCTCTCAAATTCCCTTTACAGTAAACATAACTGATGTTTACTAATATTTTATTTTAAACTGTGTTTTTATTTTATGCATGTTACAAGTTGATGTATTGAAGGTATTTAGTGTATGGCACGCTCATCATTCACGTCTATAGGGTGTAGGTAGGGTCAAACCTATGTGCGCAGAATGCAACTATAGCATTTACCATTATTTTAAATAGGAAAAATTCTTTAAAAAATACGCGGAATTTACAATACACGTGGGTTTCCGGAACGCAACACTCGCGTAAATTGAGGACCCTCTGTATAAGTGTAGGATTTATTATAGCTTAGGTGGTGTGGGACTGAAATCAGACAAGGTATCCTCTGTCTTCTCTGCAGCAGTGGCCCTTTGTGGCCAGCCAGGCAACTGCAAGAACTGTAATAGCTGTCCAGGAGATGCATGCCTGTGGCATCCTATTAACCAATGAGTCAGGTGACTAGACAGTGCATGTTTCTGAGGGTGCATGGTCCTTATGTCTCTTGTGCTTGGCTGAGTTCCTGAACAAAAGCTTTAAGGGCTGATATAAAACTAAACAACAATTGCTTAAAAAAAATTAAACAGCCCTGTTCTTTGCCTGCTAAAGCAAAGCACACTGTCAGAGTGTGAGGGGTCACCCTCGGCTCATCAGTGAACCATCTTCACATTTGTCACTTTGGACATTTCAGTGGCTGAATGTGTGTGGATTGAGAATGGGTCAAGGGTAAGAAAACAGAGTACAGATAAGTGGTGAAAGAGTACAGACTGGGGTTATCTGTATTATGACCACTGCTCTTCATCATTTACTGTATGTCAGTTATCTCAATTTTGGTTTAATTAACAAACATGACACATTTATCAGTGATACCAATAAATATAGAGGGTTGTGGCAAAGGGATAGGTGATTACAGGATGTGATTTACTATCAATCAATGAGATTCACAGCATCTACTATTGCAATAAAGCCCAATCCATCATTCAGGATCCCAACCATCCTGGTCACAAACTGTTCTCCCCCCTACCCTCTGAAAAGTGGCACCGCACTATTAAAGCACAGACCACTAGACTCAAGAACAGCTTCTACCCTACAGCAGTATGCATCCTTAACAACTAACTGCAATGCCTCAAACTCAATGCACCTCTGTACTCTGCACTTTTTGCATGGACTACCATGTTTTTTTCACTAATAATTATTCTTCTCTACAACATATTTATTGTTCTGGTTGTTACTATTTATTATGTGCCATTGTGTAATGTACTCTCTACATCGTGTGGTGTTGTCTGTCATACTGTACCGTTTACTGTACTATGCAAATCCTGAGAGATTGGTGCAAATAATGTACATACAGCAATAAACTCCTTTCCTCTACTACTCTACCAAAGTAGGAGGATCGGGATCAGGAACTGCTACAGGTAATTAGCGAAAACATTTATAAATAATAACTGTGTTAAAATGGAGCCTAAAAAGCTATTTTTTTAAACAAACATGTCATTTCCATTCTCTAGAAAATGTGGGGGAGCTGTAGAAAGTCAATCAAAAATTTAGACATGTTTTGTAAAAATTGAGTAGTGCACTATTGCAATATTATTCTGAATAATCAGTCCAACACTGGTCTCATTATAAAAACCATATTACTGATCTGGAATCAATCCAAAGAATAGAAACCAGATACAGTCTTGGGCCTTAAAGGAATGTCCTAGTCACACACGCTTAAAGACTTAAATGCATTTTGTCCTCAACAGAGAAGACTATGAGAGCACCTGAGATACTGTACAGTGTTCAAAATATTCACAGGTATTGACAAAGTCAACACAATGGACTTTTTCATAATGTATAGTAAAACCACAAGGTAGGTAAAATAAGTGGAAGCCTATGCAAACTATTGAGAAATGCTTTTAAAACTGAAAATAGGAGGAATTATTTACACAAAGTTTTGGGGGTGTCTGTAACACACCGTTCTGTTGTGTTAACAAAGTTTATATGCTGGGTTCTTTTACAGCTGGATGAAATCCTTGGATCAATAGGCTACTAACAACACATTCATACCATACATTTTCTAACCGCTTTATCCAATTCAGGGTCATGGGAGAGTTGGAGCCTATCCCAGCGAGCAATGGGCACAAGGCAGGTTATGTGGTGAAACCTGGTTGGGACACCAGTCACATAGCAGGGCAGAGAGACACCAACACAGAGATGCACACACTCACACCAGGGCCAATTTTCCCAGAAGACAATTAACCTTCCGGCATGCTTTTGGACAGGGGGAGGAAACTGGAGCACCTGGAGGAAATGCATGTGGATCAGGGGAGAACATACAAACTCCACACAGACAGTGCCCCAGCTCTGGAATGGAACCCGGGGCAGCAGGGCTGTGAGGCAGCACACTACTGCTCCACTATGCCGGCCGTCATCATCAATCATCATCTATAGTCTTATTCTTATTTAACTCAGAGCTGTTGCATGTTAAGTTTGCCCTGATTGGCAGGACATTTAGTTTCTTTACAAATTCATTGCAGTGTGCACTTCCCAAATTGTAGAGCTCAACTTACAAGAGCAGTTTTAAATGGTGCCATTGATCAAACAGAAGGGGAAATCAGAGCATGTCTTACAGGGCTGAGCCAGTTTGCTGCTGTGCATACTTGGAATATGAAAGACAGGGATTAAATCCCGACAGTCCACATGAAGTCAAATGAAGCCACTGAGATGGACATGAAAGTTAAACTAGTCATGTGACTTCACCAGAGCACTAAGCTGAAGGAAAAGACTAAGCAGCAGCACATTAACCCACACTGCAGCCACCCGCAGCGCAGAGAAACACCTGGACACAGCCATCGCTAAGGGGGGGGGGGGGCATTAGGGGGGAGTGCCCCCCCCCCCACGTGGGCTAATGTGCACCCCCAACAAATAATTTTCTAATAAAGCTGAAAAAACGTAGCTAGGCCCTGTGTCACAAGGTTTCAGTATGGAATTTATAATGCAACACACAAGGCAGTTTTGTAGCCAGAAATTGTTTAATCTCATTTTGTTAATCAGGAAGCGAGGCTAACAGTAGTCTAAATAATGGATATAAGAAAATGGTTCACAGGACCATCTTCCATTACCACCAAAGGGGTGGCTAGTAGTGGGGAAAAAGAAAATGGAGCAGAAGTGAGGGAAGAAGATATGGTGCTCGACATCGACAACGGCAAAAGTGCACATGCTAATTCCAGCCATGCTAATTTTGCTGTTAAAGACAGAGCAACAAATAGGAGTTTAACCAATAAAGTTAAGTCCAGTCCAGTCATTTGTGAACCACTACCGCAGCCCCCTGATGACCTAAGGATTAAAAAACCCAACAGGTCATTCTACTGTACATCAATACCCTGTTTGTCTGTTTCAGGGTAGGAGACTCTCTTTTGTACCTTCGTGGTACCATAATCGAGAATGGCTCGAGTATAGCATCAAAGCCGACGCAGCATTTTGCTATCCTTTGTAGGAAGTTTAACAGTGCCCACGCAACTGACTCAAAGTTTACAGTTAGGGGGTACCATGACAGGAAACACTCCGCAGAGAGAGACAAAGGGTTTCATAAACATTCCACTTCAAAGGAACATTTAACCTGCATGGCATGAAATGCGCATTAAAAATGACAAGGAAATTTCCACTCTCCTTAACGCAGACCAGCTCAGAGAAAATAGTTACTATGTGTCCGCTGAGTCAAGGGTCTCAAACTGGTGCTCAAACCCTAACAACCCCCCTTCCCCCCCCGATTAAAACTAAATGCCCACCCAATCGAATTGTTCTGGCGACGGCCCTGCACCTGGAGAACTCGGCGAAATCTTTGCTGTAACCAGTTTTACTGCTCTCTCATCCCCTGCTTCCTGAACTGAGTCCACTTCTCGGGATTCGACTAATATAATAAAAAATAATAATAAAATTTATTTTATATAGCACCTTTAAAGGTGGTTTCTCAAAGCACTTTACAGAATGACAACAACAATAAATAAAAAATACACAAGATAAAACACAATTACAATACACAGAGGAGACTGTGGATGGTGGTACTAAGAAAAGTAGGAGCAGAGGGGTAAAGAATGGAAGCAGTTAAGTAAAGGCTCTTGTAAAGAAGAAGGTTGTGAGTCTGGATTTTAAGGAGTTTAGGGAAGGTGACTCTCTGATAACCTTGGGCAGAGTGTTCCAGAGCTTGGGGGCATAACAGGAGAAGGCCCTGTCACCCATAGAATGTAGCTGGGCTTGAGGGACAGTAAGGAGACCAGAATTAGAAGAGTGAAGGTTGCGAGGTGGGGAGTAGGGCGATAACAGTTCAGACTGGTACTGAGGTGCCAAGCCATGCAGAGCCTTATAGGTGAGCATGAGGATTTTAAAGTCCACACGGAATTTGACAGGAAGCCAGTGCAAGGACTCCAGGATAGGAGTAATGTGATCACTTGCACTAGACCTGGTCAGGATTCTGGCTGCCGAATTTTGGAGTTGAAAACAATTAACATGCATTTCTGGCAGTTTAAAAGATCTGTTCTCATTTCAGGATTAGGATAAACCAGTGCTTTAATTTGCAAATATCTAGGTGCTGGAGGTATTTGAGGAGCAGGACAGAGTGAATGTTACATAGCTTAACTGTGACAAGTACATAACATCAATGCAAACCACTTTAAAAGCATTTTCAAGCCAGAATTGTTGATAATACGCTAACAACAGTTCAAATTAGTAAATATTTCATCAGTGAATATTTTTAATTAGCAATTTTAAATACCATGATGGTGCAGGGGTTAGGATTGTTCATATCCAGACTTGGGGTGCTGTCTATGTGAAGCTTGTATGTTCTCCCCGTGTTCCAGTAGATTTACTCCAGGTGCTCTGGTTTCCTCCCATAGTCTAAAAACATTGATAAGTTCATTGGCTTCTGGGAAAATTGACCCTCGTGTGAGTGTCTGTGTTTGTGTCTGTTTGCCCTCCAATGGACTGGCTTCCAGGATGCACTCTGTCCTGTGTCAATTGCTTGCTGGGATAGGCTCTGGCTCCTCCATGAACCTGAAATGAACGAAGCAGTTTGAAAATGGGTTGATGAAAATACAATAATACAGGTAATTTCTTTGTTCAAACTAGTATCTTCATTTGTCATTCACCAAATTTTAGGAATGCACAGATTTTAAGAACGCACATCTTCTCAAACAGTTGACAGTTTTACATTCCAGACCATTAGCAGGTTCATGAAATTACAGCAGGATGACTGTAATGATTTGGCAGGAAGGAAACAACCAGATGAGTGTCTGGGCAGCGAAGTTTAAAATCCACAATGGTGCCAACTCAGGACTCAAGCTGAGCCCCACGGCTATAACATTACATCAAGCTCTCTCTGCTTAGGGATCACTTATGGACCGCAGTTTTCAAATCTATCCACAGACCCACAATAGGATTCATGTTAACTTTGGGGTTAGTTTCTTATTCTAAAGCCACTCCAGTGCATCTTTGGTCTTGTGTGTTGGATAGCTGCCCTGCTGAATTTTCACCCCAGTTGTTAATCTTAGCAGACTGAAAAAGGTATTCCTGTAGTGCTTTGCTCAGACTTTTTTTCTTCAATCCTAACAAGCTTTTCAGTGCCTGCTAAAGAGCAGAACATTCCTAAGCGTGTTACTGCCACCATGTTTGACGGCAAGAATGGTGTTTAATGTGACGTATGTTGTATTGAACTGTGACTAAATATAAATTAGAACAAAATTTTCAGTTTGGTCTCAGATGACCACAACGCCTTTCACATGCTTTGTTGCAAACTCCACGGAGGAAAAAAAGCAGGCTCCCACTCTGCTATACCAGCCAGCTTGGTGGAGCAACTGCGATATTGTTGACATGCACATTTTCTTCGATTTCAACCATTGAACTTTTTCAAAGATTTCATTCTCTGATGGCACCCTCATCAGTTTTCTCCTTGCCCGGCAGCTCAGTTTGGAAGGACAGCCTGATCTAGACAAAGTCTGGGTGGTAAGATACTACTCCCATTTCTTGAGGATTGAGCAGACTATACTCACAGGGACATTTAGGGACATAAATTCTTTGTAACTTTCTGATCTGTATTTTTAATGACAACGATTGCCTTGAAAACTCCTTAATCTTTTTGGTTTAATTTTTGCTTGAAACTCACTATCTGACCTTGAAACCTCAAATAGGTGTTTAAATTCTGAAATCATGACAACCACTGTTTTTGCATACAGACAGAGGAAACTGTGTGGCTCATTAAGGTAATTTTGTGCACTTAGTTTAAGTTTGTCACAGCAAAGAGTTTGAATACTTATGCAATCAAGAGTTTTCAATTTTTCTTTCATATTAATTATATACGTCTTTTTAAATGTGTGTGCGTTGTGTATAATGTATTACAAATATTAAATGCTTCTTTAAAATGCATTTTAAATGCATAAAATGCATAGCTTAAAATCAACACAGTTTGAAAACTAGGCAAGGGTCTGAATACATCTGTAAAGCACTGTACACTCTAGGGCTTAAGGGAATGACCTACCCTGGCAGGCTGAAGGAATCGAACCTGTTTAATCTTAACAGAGCAGATTACAAGGGCATTGCATACAGCTTTTCAAAATCCTCAAAGGTCCAAAATCCCAATTCCCTGATTTCCTTGTGTGAATGTGGGAAAGTATCCCTGGGACTGTCGCAATGTCGCTCTCTAGTGGTGCAATCCAGTTTCTGCAGTTCTGACATGTTTGCTCTGCTACACCTGGCTTCTTTCAAAGAACGGCTGGATGTAATTAATAGATCAATTAGCTACTAACTATCAAACCGGTTAGATGGACTGAAAGGCCTCCTCTCGTAACGTTTCTTATGTCCTATAATTCCATAAGCACTTTTATCATCTTTTCTGTCAGGCACTATGGTGATTAAGCATGACAAACACGTAAACTTAGTGGTCTATCCTTTAAGTCAATACAAACAATTATGATTCAGTTCTGACTCCTCAAGCTAAACACACGATTCTGAGATTTGTTATAGAAGAAGAGAGAGATGATCTATTTGTAGGCAGTCAGGATGCCTTGCACAGTGTCCTGAGAGTGATAACACTTGAGAAAACACCAGGACACCAGGAGCTTTTCTTGATTTTGAGATTACTACATTAATCTTAAACTCAACAATGCAAGAAACAAAAGAAACAGAAGTTCATTATAAATCAGGAAAGAGAACACTTAGTGTTACCATTTAAGCCAGCAGTTAGCTGAGTTACTCATTAACAGCTGGCTTGGAATGGACTTAGAACATGAATTTAGGACTAACTAAGGTTGCTGCTGGAAGAGGTGTTAGTGGGGCCTGCAGGGGGTGCTCACCCTGAGGTCTATGTGGGTCCTAATGCCCCAGTATAGTGATGGGGACACTATATTGTAAAAAGGGTGCAGTCCTTCGGATGAGACATAAAACCAAGGTCCTGACTTTCTATGGTCATGAAAAATCCCAGGGCATTTCTCGAAAAGATTAGGGGTGTAACCCCGCTGTCCTGGCCAAATTTCCTATTGGCCCTTACCAATCATAATCCCCATTTATGAATTAGCTTCATTACTCTGTTCTCCTCCCCACTAATAGCTGATGTGTAGTAAGCATTCTGGTGCACTATGGCTGCCGTTACATCATACAGGTGGGACTACACATTGGGGGTGGTGGAGGGGAGTTCCCACTACCTGTAAAGCTCTTTGAGTGGAGTGTCCAGAAAATCACTATACAAGTATAAGCAATTATTATAATTATTATTATTATTATTATAATGTCCATCATGACTTTAAGTCCATGGTTTTTAAACGTTACCTACACTGCTCAAATTCTTGCTGAAATCCAGAGGCACACCATGATAGAATTCTGGGAATTGTGGTTGCGGAGGTCTGCTTCCTGTCAGCTTTTTGCTGAGCAGTGATGAAAGACTGGGGTGACTCAGAGACAAAATAAAAACCACATCACAGATACAAAGAAAGATCTGAGCATCTATGGCTAAATCAAGCTCTAAATTATTACAATAATAAAAAAAGCTTTATTATTATAAGAACCAAAATAATGACCACAATACAGTAGAATATATGCAATATATATAGATAAAGATATAGAGTATTGGTAGTATTTTCGGTAGTGAAAGGGTCAGTTTATTTAAATTCCTGTAGTATTGCTCCTGTGTATCAGTGAGAGATCAGCTCAAACGAAGGAGCTGTGAAAGTTTGTCTGGACAGCTGGGGGCGGTAGTGCAGTTTTCAAATATTTCCCGCAGCTTCACACAGCTGAGGCTCCCATGAACAATCCGCAAATGGAAAGTTGCGTCACTCAAGGCTTTTCATGATTGCAGCTGGAAGAATGACATCAATTCTTCTTCACCACTTTGATTTCACTATTTAATGTTTTTATTTTTTTTTCCACACCAGAGTATACTAATTCCAAGAACCCCCCCAGCCAAGTCATTCTTCTGATGTCTTTAGCATTCACTGGTGAATGACTTACAACCGTATGGAGAGGGACACCTCGCGAACTCCACAGGAAATCGGTGCGGAGGCCATTAATTACAAATTCCAAGCCCACGGAATTATGGCAGGTTCTCACTGGATAGAAGCCCCAGGGAAACAAGACGTTGCCATTAAGTACCAGTGTTGTAATTTGCAGCTGGTGAGAAGACATGAAAGCACACATGCTAGATCACATGCAATGAATATGCTTGTGGAGTACAGTAAATTGGTCAGCAGCCATGATTACAGTGTGGGGTTAAAAGTCACAGTCAGGTGCAGAATGAACAGACCAATGGACAATACTCCCTGCAGTACTGACATGCTGATTACTGACTGCAGGGACAAACACGGTTCAGAAGGAGCAGAAACCAGAGAAGGGCAGAAAAGATACAGCACTGTGTCCTGACGGTGTACTCCCAGTGTCCTCAGTGTCCCAAGTGTGCATGCTGTGGCCCTAAATTCTTCTAATTACTAGTAATATTAACATCAACCATCCATCAGACATCATAAACAAGCTTAGCCTGGTGGGACACTGAGCAAGACAGAGCATATCCTGGAAGCACAGGGCTTTGGGTTGCTAGGAAGAAACTGGAATATCTATCTAACCCCTTCCCCCTCTAGAGGGAACATGAAAACTCCACACATACAGATCCCCAAGGCTGAAATCAAAGCCAGATCTCACTGTCATGCCTCCTCCATGCTTATTATTATTGTTTTGTTTTATTGGGCTGACACTGTTACAGACAAACAATAAATGATGTACCGTGCAATCTAGAATCACAGAGAACTAAATGAAAAGGAATACTATGAGGCAAAGTAAAAAATAAAGATAACCTCTGAGACGTATTCCTCTCGCACATCTACACACTGCCTCCACTTCGCCATGTGATAAAAGGAAGCCGATGAGTCCGTGGCCAGTCCTCCATAGCCACCTGTTATTTGCTGTTGTCAATGCAGATTTGGCCTTTGAGAGCAACTTTGCAGAGAATTAGAGCTGGACAGCCAAGGACAGAAATTAATGAAAAAGTCTTGGACATATCCTCCAGTTTCCTCCCACAGTTCAAAAACATACTGGCAGGTTAATTGGCTTCTGGGGGAATTGGCCCTGGTATGAGAGTGTGTGTCTGTGTTTGTGTGTGTCCAGGGTGTACCTTGCCTTGCACCCATTGCTTGCTTTTATAGGCTCTGGCCCCCCACAACCCTGTACTGGATGAAGAGGTTAGAAAATGGATGGAAGGAAATTGGCTTTTCATATAATATAGACTCTAGAATGTGTGTAACTGTTTACAGTGTGTTTTGTATTTCACACAGAAATACGAATCCCAAATATGCATGAAGTACAAGTCACACTATAAAACCAAGAAAATTCTAATGGTAAGCTGAAACCAGCATGACTCTACAAAACAAAAGTCCTGTTAGTTTTTAGGCCCTCACTCGGATTGCTCATTTTTTAATTGTACAACCTTATTAAAACTAGTTGATAGTGTGTGTATTTCATTAGCCTTTTGAGATTCCTGCTCTAGCACAAATGCTGGTTTGCAGACATAAAGCTCCTCTGTCACTAGGCAGCCCTCAACTTAGCCAACCAATTCATCAGTAACTATAACAACAAGATTAGGACACAGGTCTATACCTCCGGGCATTATTAACAATTACTTACAATTCTCACAAGTGAATATTTAAGTACCGTGAAGACAGTTTTCCCTGCTCAGTTATAGAGTCATATTTGCGTTTTGTTTTGACCACATCTTCAGATTTCCCCGTGTGCTTCTTCAGTTTGAGCTTTGGACTTGGCTTGCTGCCTCCATATCTCGCTGTGCTTTTGGGCTGTGATCTACCAGCTTTGACCCTCGCCTGCTTGACTCCGAATTTGGACTTTGTTAAGTTTCACCTGCCTGTAAACTGCCTGCTCACCTGCTTCGTTTGCAGCTGGATTCAGCCTTCTGTCCCATGGACACTGCAGTTCATCAGGTGACCTCTACACCTTCAACTAATAATTAATGTATTGAAATCTAACTCTGACCTGGGGTCATTACTCCTGTCCTGGCTTGAATTAATTTCACAAGGAATACAGTAACAACACCCAAGGATGAAGTGTAATGAAAGGATCATGGAGTATTTATAAAATTTGGCTTAACTTGCTTGGTTGAGGCTGACCTCCTGGCCAGGATGAGGAGGCTAGGACTATCATGAAGAGTGAGGAGTGACCAGGGGGCAGCTGCCGAGATGCAGATGGGGTGGAGGTGGGATGCAAAAAAATGTGGAAAGGGAAAACAACACCGGGAGTGAAATCCACACAAATGTGGGGAGAACATACAAACTCCACACAGACAGCACTCCAGGTCCAGAATTGAACTGAGAGCTTCAGGACAGCAATGATAACCTCTATGCCACCGTGCCACCCCAGGAGTCACTTTAATTGTAAGAATTTCAAAGTAAATTCATTTCATGGTGTAACCAGATAAACCACATGTAGAAGTTGTTATATCTGAAAGTCTGATTTTAGCTTTAAATTTCAGAGTTTAGGCATGAAGGGACAAATGTGTCAGATACCAATGCTGGGAGCAGGGAAAGAGGAATAGACTTGGTGATATATAGGGAATTAGAAGGCTGGGGATATGAAGTGGGTGTCATGCTGCTTCATGTTTTTGTAAGCAATGAATAACATTTTCAGATCCCTTTTAAATTTTCACAGGTAACAAAAGGCGATGGGCTAATCCTGGAGAAACAGGTCCACAAGATCTGGATTCTAGTTCAGCCAGCATGAGAGCCTGTCCCACAGGCAAGCTGACCCTGCTATTTTTCCCCAGCCTGTAAGGAAGTGCCATTAGCTGACTGCAACCAGGATTCCCCAGGAAAGCAATACATAATAGCCCAAGTGTGGCCAGAGCTGAGCCAAACCCTGAGTCAGCCAGGGTTTCTTGGACTTGCAGCACAATGGGAACCGCTGTGGCCGGCCAGGTTGGGTTTGAGATCGCAGCACTCGCTGCAAGAGCTGTTCGATTTCGGTTTCGTCTGGAAAACCAGGCGGAGAAGCACAGCTGGCTCAGCTGATTCTCTGAAACTATATTGTTGTGTCTGCAGATTGCTAAAAAAATAACTTGCCAGTTGCAGAGCTGAAGCACGAGGTGTGGCAAATCAATAAGAGAGCAGGGGCAGGACAGGAGGAGCAATCAATGGCAGGATCAGGTTTATAACAGGTACAAAATAAAAAATAAAACACACCTGTGTCCATTATCTTACCTGCCCTGCTGTCAAACCCTCAGTAAGCTCTCATGTAGTACAGTGTAGAATTCAAAGGCACCATTTAAACAATACACACAATATCAGAATATTTCCTGCAGGTAACACAGAGAATGATTGACTGCAATATCTCATCTAAAATCAATGATCTTTTGATTACTTTTAATTACACCTGATTCAGCTTGTTCTTTATTTTCACTCATTGTTAAAAGCATTGCTGTTCCATCTCTGCTGTAAACATTTGCATGAGACAGACTGTGTCAGGAGAAGGATAAACGCATGTGATTTGGAATATCCAGTTGCTTTGTTTTTCAGATTTTGGCACAGACAGACTTCTTTGACCCCACCTATCTTTAAACCACATGTCTCAGACACAACAGTCCCATAACTAATAGGAGGAGAGGAGAGCCCTTTACTGACGGTAATTTTTGGGGAACTTGTCCCACACCCCTACAACAATGAGTTTGCCAGTTCCTCTGAGAATTGAATTGAATACACACCCATTCTCAATTGGATGGAGCTTTTCCCTAAGTTTTGTGGCTGAAAGCCGACTACGTGACTACAGTACGTGACTGAGCTCTGGGTAAGACCCAGAGGTTACCTCCAGCCATTAAGGTCACAGGTTGGGTTGTTGGGATCTGTCAGTATACAGAGCTTTTCTGCAGAAGTAACACGGCAGTGTCTGCAGTCGGGCACTCAAAGGCAGAACAGCTGTATGTGCCCCACACAGGGGACGTACAGTACATGTCTAGTTGTCATGAATTTACAAATACCCGTCCGCAAAACATGCTTTAACATCAAACATTACATACAACTGTGAGGAACTGTCTACGAAATGTTTGAAACAAAGGAATGGATGCCTTTCCTTTTTTCTCACCAAGAAAAATGTTAATCTTTTCTTAGCACTATTCTCCCTGTATAAACCCGCAAACTGCCTGCTGACACAATCAGCAAAAACTTCCCAGAATAAGGGAACAGACAATAAAGTATTGGGTTTTCTTGGAGCTTTTGGAGATTTTTCATTATACCCACCCAGTTTTTAGTCGTCTTCATGCATGTAATGGGGAAGAACACTGCAACCGCACACAGGGGCGAAGGGTGGAGTGCAGACAGGCTTCGCAGACCTGCATCATTTCTTATCGGGCACGTCACAGGATGCCCGGCCATGTAGAGAAAGTTCAGTGTCAATTGGAGGAGCAGCACATCCCTCTCTTATGTCACAACAAACCTGCAGGCACACAGGAAGTCGTGGGAATACTGTTATGCTGAAAGAGCCCTGGCTGACTTATCCCAATCTTGCCCTGTGTGTGGAATCTGGGAAAAAATACCTGTCGACTCTAGATCACAGCACACAGACGGGTTCAAACGCAGAATGTCTCAGAAATACAGTACTGTTGAATTTTGAGTTTGTGCCTTAAAGCATGACTCCCTTAGATCAGTGCCAAGAAAAGAATGTTTATTAAAACAAGAGAAACAGTTTTTATCGTGTGCATTCAAGTGAATTTTATTCTTGAAAACACACTTCTGTTCCCCAAGGACCTCGAAATTGAAAAAGAGACATTGTCACATGTAATGTATATCTGCAGTTTAGTAATTAAAACATGCAGACATTTATTCTGAGAAGGAGTTATTCTAAAAAAGGAATTAAAAATAAGTCAAATATAAAAAAATGTTTGATCTGTGCATTGCTTTACATCTTATGTAGATCTAGATAAAAGTTTTGTCCATTATTGGGAGCCCCAAGTTCAGTAATCAGAACAACTTAAGGGGTTTCATTTTTAATTCATCATTCATTTTATTTAATAAAACAAGAAAATGTCCTACGTCATCGACGATGGTCACAGATCACACATTCATCTACAAAGATCAGAAATAGAAAACAGCTGCTGGTGAAAGTGTGTAATTTCAGAGCTCTGCTAGACTGCACATTGTGCGAGTACCAATACAATTCCTCACACATCGTCATTTGTGACACAGGAAATAAATAGATCATAGACCAAGTTCAACTTTATGTCCATTCACCAGCACATTTTGGATTTTTCACACACCCACAGCAATGACAAGTCCTTAATGTGTTGAAATGTTATTGTGGATCAGGGTCTTTCCAACCTACTCCATTGCTGAATTTTGCATTAAGCAGGTTTCTTATGTGTTTGACAAAACGGAAATGTTAGTTTTAGAAAGAATGCAGAAAAAGTGTTCATCCTCCTTCCTACATTATGTACTGTCACATCCAGCAAGAAAACTAGGCTAGTTTTAGACTTGATGGATGCTGTTTTGAACTTGACGGACCTGACAGAAGACAGCATGTGTGGAGAAACCCAGGTCAGCATTATAGCACAGGACAGGCAGAGTAACATCCCTCATATATACCCATTTTATCTGCTATCTGTTTAAATTGGTAGATTAAATCTGCCAAATCTGAGTACCGTAATTCCTATATAGTGTATAGTGTGTGACTATATACTGTACTAGTAGGATCATAGAGCTCAGCAGAACACTTGAAAAATGCACCTTTAATTCTTTAGTTTTCAACTTGTTTTTCACTTGTACCAAGTTAATTAATACACTTAACCGATAACAGATGTAGGAGCTGACAGGAAAAAGGACTATAACTCCTTTTAAGTATTTTAGGGTTTTAAACGAATATTTCCTCAGTGATGAAGAAAAGAAACACATAACTTTTGTATGAAAACAATGTTTCATCTATTGTTGAAATATTGACACTTGTTAAAAATATTTTTAGTTCAATAGTTCAGTATTGTAATTTCCATAGTTGTTAGGAACACAGAATTGGAAAAGTACTGTATGTTTTATCATTACATGCATACAACTATTGTACATTAGATAATTATTACAAGTCTCAAAATCTTAAAGTGTCTTGATATTATAATTGTTACTTAAACAATAATCATTATAAAAACACATGCAGTGACTGTTAACAAAGTTGTTTTATTTTTAAAAAATATTGGAAATGGCAAGTTATTTAATTCTCATGGCACAGCCTTCTACAGATCATTTACAGGCTACCCAATAAATAAAACGTTAAAGATTAATGTGCACATTCTATTTACCTTTGGACATTTTTGAACAATTCCAATTTTTAATATTTTTAATCCATTTATCTCTACGGTTGAGCATGTTGCCACGAAGAGTACTGAAGAAAGATTAGGTATATGACACCTCTCATCCTCTCAGCTCTGGATTTTAGATTCGTACATCTTTCACAATTAAACCTAGGATATCAGAGCCTAACCCAGCAAGCTATGGGCGCAAGGCAGGACACATCCTGGATCGGACACCAGTCCATTATAGGGCACACACAGATGTAAACACACACTCACACCAGGGCCAATCTTCTCAGAAGCCAATTAGCCTTCCAGTAGTTTTTTTCAGACTGTGGGAGGAAACCCACACAAATACAGGGAGACCATACAAACTCCACACAGACAGCACAGGAAGTGAACCCAGGACTCTAGACTGCAGTGCTAACCACTGCGCCTGTGCTGCTCTAGTAGCACATGCATTGGGCTCTACTTTGAAACTGAAACAAAGGACATGGCTGAAAGCTGAACTGTAGCCAAAGGTGTGAGGAACCTTCCCCTTAATGTGCATGATCACTTCCTCCCGTTTTCCCCATCAGGAATGCCCACTTCAAATGTCAACTCTGAGCTTCATCCCACGCCAGCCAGAACAGCAGATTCTCAGCTTCTTTTCCTCTAAAAGCCACTGACTCGTCCATGCCAAACAGCAGCAAGAACTTTAAGAGGATGAGAAAGATAACAAACAATGCTTATGAAAAAGGTTTCGGGATTGGTTGCGTGCAGGTATCCAGGCCTGGCCCAGACAATGTGAGGAAGCAATTAAATAAAGAATGAAGATGAAAGGGGGTGTGTAAAATGACATTCAAAGGAAGCTATATTGTAATTGTAGAATACAGTGCTACTGTATGTGATTGTAACCACTGCATCATGAAAAGGAAATTGCTGCTGATGTTGAAATTTCACAGGGCTCCTCTATTTCTCTCAAGGGAAGGAGAAGTAGTAGTATATTTTGTACATCATAAAAGGACATCACAGCTCTGGAACAAGGTTAATTCTTGGCTTAAATGAAGACTTGTTAAGAGAGCTGAATCTCAGTTTTGAAATGGGTAAAAGGGGGTATCTTCCAAGAACAAGACAGGGTTTATTCTACAGAGATCTCTAACCCTTGTCCTGAAGGCCCTTATGTGGTGGTTTTATAGATAAAGATGAAAGCAATTTTTTACACCCCGAACAATTACGTGAACAATTAAGCGGGACATGAAGACATTGAGTGATCATCTGAAATACCCTAAAGCCCAAAGGAACAGAGTATCCTTCATTGGACAAATTACTTGACGGATCAATCATTTCTAAGTGTTCCTAATCTTTGAATCACAACTAAGGGTGATCTAAATGGACTGGGGCTCTCCATAATCCTGTCCCAAAGCACAACGAGATACTGTATAGGCTTTCTTTTTTCTTCATTATTCATGTATTTTACTTAAAGTTGAAGGATGTTGGAATTCTGCCCATATCTGTGTCAAATGCGTAAGGGGCAAAGAATGAGAGCCTTGGGCTATTCTGATTTTGCTGCATTCTGTATAAGCTGTACTTTTAGAGTCTATAATTTTAATCATTTTAAGTTCCTTGCTTCAAGCGTTGTATTACGTTATATTTAATTATCTAATTTATGTATTTTTTATCTTTTTCAGCTTATTCATTGTATCCCTACATGAAATCATTGGTTTAAGAATAAATATTAATATATATTTATATTTAATTTCCTCTTTTATCTCATAGCACCAATTGAACACACATTAGCAGTCCTCCTCAGTTAAAACATTGCATCTTTCCTTAAGGCCTTTCCTTTCCTTTCCTTTGTTAAAATTTATTTTAGCAGTGAGCATTTAATATAGGACTCAGATTCTCTGCTCACACAATGTGGAAATTTGCCCCTATTTGTTCCTTTGCCCATCTGAACTCTTTCTTTTAACCACTGAGCCACTGTGCTACCAATCTACTACTTCCATTACAGTGTTTTTTAAAGTTCAGTGTATTGCAGAGAAAACTCTTCCTCAATAAAATTACACATGAGCATTGATTACAAAAATACTGTGTGGGCCACCAGCACCAATTACATCAGCAACCTGATTCTTCTTAAATGTCTCTCATCTGATTGCTGTCCAGCCTTGATTAGCTTCTGAGATTAAGTAGCGTATCACAGCAAATCACATAGATAGCACCTTGAGTCTTTTACGTAACTGACAAGAAAATGTCATAGCTTTACCAGAAGATTTCACAGGATTTTTTTTCAGTGTGAAATAGAATAAATAAACTTGCCCATTTTCTACGTAATAAAGTAGGAACTTGTGTATTTACAGAGTCATTGGTTTAACCAGAAGGTTTCACTGCACAAGTTTTCTTAATGACTAGTTAAAAGAATAAATTAACACGCCAGTCTTTACGCAATGGAGCAGGAACTTGTGACAGTTGCTGTTGGAGCGATACAAAGCCACTTTTGTGTTTTTTTTTCCATATGAAAGTTGCTTGCAGACTCACCTAAGAAAAGAGGCTCATCTTGTCTCATCTGCAAATGTTACATAAAGTGTATTTCAGAACATCCTAGTCAATCCACTATGCATTTTTGTCCAGGAAAAGTCCTCCTCAAACTTAGAATCAAAACTTTTTATCTCTCTGACACTGACTTTTCATGCTAAAGTAGCTGTGGTCTGTGTGAAGCACTATGGGCAAACACTCATTGCACATATTGTATTGGATAAAACCCAGCTATTTAGCCAAGTGTGCCTGTAAATTACTGATCAGAGAAGCTCTAAAATCTATTCCTCTGTAGGTCTCTTGTTTTCATAGTCCTACAATTTCTTATGGCTAATTTACCAGTCTGGGTAATGTGTCCAGATAATATTTATACCGCGGTATGGGCAGATTGCCCAGAGTTTGACCACAAAGGGAAAATAAGGATCTTTGTACCTTTGTAAAGCCTCCCAATTCCACCCATACTTAGTTCCACTTCTAACCTCAAATTGGGGTTTCTGTGTGAAGCAGTGGCTTGGGGTTTGATATTTTTCCTACCTGATCAAGATTCACAAACTTCAGACATCATCTGTCAAATCTCCCCAAAAGCCTTCATTATTTCCAGTAATACATTTATTAAAATGTATTTTTAGTTTGGATTTCTATGTTGCTAACCTCTCACAGACCTACAATTATTCTGACACAATCTGTTAGGAAATAAGTTTACTATGGTGAACACTATAGATCTTCAGCACGATCTGGGTTGATCTGAATAGGTTTTTAACAGAACACATTTTTTAGTGATTACTAATCATTTCCACTTTGCTTTTTTTCTCACAAGAACCTTTCCTGCTTAGTTTAGAAGGCAATCTTACACATCACAGTTTGTGTGTCAGGATATTCTCAAGTTGTGTGTTTGCATCAAGTACTTGCGGAACCACCTTTTTCTGAACTCTGTGCTGTTCAAGCCCACAAAAAACATTTTACAGAGAACCACTGGACTGCAGAGGACCTTTATAATAATGATTGCAGCCTATCTGAAGGTTATTAACAGGAACCTTCAAATGAGTGGCACAATGGACTAGGATGGTGAGAGAAATCTAGCTAATGAGTGAGCAACTCCCTACATCCTGTCCAAGTACCCAGCAAGGAACATATTGTAACATCAGCTGCCAGCTCTGTGTCTGCAGCAGTGTGGGGAATGGTATGATGGAGATGTCTAGATCCTCTTGTCCTGGTAGTAGCAAGAACACTAACAATAACATAAAAGGTTTAGGGTTTTGTTGTGGACTATGACTCCATGTTCTATCAGAGAAGAAAGGATAGGCCTTAAAGCCAACTCACAATTGGCAGCCCACTGAAGCTAAGCAGGTGTGAGCCTGGTCAGTACCTGGATGGCAGACCTCCTGGGAAAAACTAAGGTTGCTGCTGGAAGAAGTGTTAGTGGGGCCAGCAGAGGACGCTCCCCCTGTGGTCCATGTGTGTCTTAATGCCCCAGTATAGTGACTGGGACACTATACTGTAAAACAGGTGCCGTCATTCGGATGAGACGTAAAACCGAGGTTCTGACTCTCTGTGGTCATTAAAAATCCCAGGGCTTTTCTCGAAAAGAGTAGGGGTGTAACCCCAGCATCCTGGCCAAAAAATTCATATTGGCCTTTACCAATCATGGCCTCCTAATAATCCCCATCTATGAATTGGCTTAATTACTCTGCTCTCCTCCCTACTAATATCTGATGTGTGGTGAGCGTTCTGGCGCACTATGGCTGTCATCGCATCATCCAGGTGGGGCTGCACACTGGTGGTGGTCGAGGGGAGTCCCCGTTACCTGTAAAGCACTTTGAGTGTAGTGTCCAGAAAAGTGCTATATAACTGTAAGCAATTATTATTATTATAATGTGAATGTGGGTTCCTAAACCATTTTCCAGTTTCGAAACAGAAGCCAGCACTGTCACGATCTTCCCTTACAGTAGGACAATGCCAGCCCAAGAGGAAGCAAGATTATGAGCTCATTGCTTCCTTCCCATGCATTCCCACAGCGTACTCTCACTAGTTTTCCAGTCCACGGTTCTCTAATCTTCCTGTAGAGCAAACAGCACCACAGACATCCGCGTGCCCTAGGTCTGCCTAGACTCCAATACATTCCGCACAATCAGCCAGGTGTGAGCAGACGGAAACTGTAATGTTGAACATGATTCATTCCACAGCACGTGGGATCCAAGAGACAATGGCTGCAAAAGCCATTTTGTGGCAGCTGCCTCCCAGGTCAAAGAGGCGGCTGATACTGAGCTCATTGTGACTGCCATTTGTACAATGACACGGAAATTCTCTTCTAAATGTAAAGATGCCATGGCTGCAAGAAGCCTCCTGCACTGATGCAACCATAATGAAAAAAAAAACTGATGGAATAATGTAAGACGTGATTTGAAGGAAATGCTTCTCAAACATAGTGTTTCATTCATATTCTCAGTGATATTTAATCAGTGGCTACATTGTGACATACTGATTAAGAAGAAAGCAATTCCTTTTCTTTTGTAAGGAAATGATGACCTGACTTGGTCAAGGAAACAAAAATATGAATTCGGTAATAAACTGTAATATATCTGCACAGAAGGACTTGTCATAGGTAAAATATCTGAATACCAGAGAGACAACATTATCAGAATACATACAATTTTTGTGAAGCATTTAAGGTTTGTATTATAACAAGTTATAATACGTTAGTCAGAAAAACACAACTTAATGGTCAGATAAAAGTACAGGCGACATATTGCCTGAGAGTTTAGACTTTGATAGCTGTTGGCGCTGACCAGAATTAGCTTGGACAGTTGACGGTAAATCAAACAGGAAAAATAAGCATGTATTGCTTTTTTCAGTAGAACCACCGCAGAGGAAGAGATGTGAGATACACGGACACGGATCTGCTCTCAGCACAGTGAGAACAAGTGTCTTAACTCATTTCAGCAGCAAGATCAGGAGCTTTGATCAATTTCGCATCATTTTCAGCCCCAAGTCTGATGCTGGGCTGATAGAAGGGATTCCTGGTACTGATGTAAGAGCGTTGGAGTAAAATCTGCACTTCTGTGGGATTCCCCTCTTCCTCTCTGCTCAGCATCACCCAATGGGATAGATAGCTTTAA
Organism: Lepisosteus platostomus; assembly: GCF_059453375.1. Classification (NCBI taxonomy): domain Eukaryota; kingdom Metazoa; phylum Chordata; class Actinopteri; order Semionotiformes; family Lepisosteidae; genus Lepisosteus; species Lepisosteus platostomus. The sequence continues at coordinate 19,696,783 of NC_142623.1, forward strand.
TTATACTGTATATAAAAAAACTGAATAGCTACCGATGAACCACTTCCCTATTTCATTTCGAGTAGACCAGAAATCTTTACCCTGTACAACTAACCAGGTTTCAGATTTGGCTGTATCAGACTTTGAAACTTTTATGAAAGTAGAAACAGATCTCAAAACTAGATCACGGAAATCAACATCTCAGTCTCAGTATCAGTAAACCTCAAGTCAATTTTGTTGTCCCTTCTCTTTGGATGAAAGGATAAAGCCCACTGGAGTCTTATAAGGTGAACAAGGAGAGCTCTGATTTATTCTGGCTCTGTTCTACTGTCTATATTGCACTTACTTTGCAGGCAAATGCAAAGAAAGACAGAGTTCCAGTGTCTGAACCTCGTCTGTTCTATGCATACGACTTCAATCAATATGTTTCCATAACAAGCAATAAGTTTTATCTGCTCTTTGAACTACTCCTAGTCTACCTGTTCTGTTGCTAAGCCCTAGTCATTGGACAGAGACACAGAAACGTTTTTGTGCTCCCTGAAAAATACACTGTGGTGCATTGAAATCATCAAGCTTTAAATACTGTATCCAACTATCCAATACATCTCCAGTACTCCTGGTGACATATTTCTATATGTCTGAGCCTGAGCTGAAAAAAATCAGATTTCAGAGAAGCTAACAGAGACAAATATTTGTGTTAAACATATTATTGTGAAATATTGTATCTGTTCCTGTCTTGTGCTGTACTCTGAGCCAAGCCCAACAGGGCTCCCCCTGACAGTGTGAACAACTGAGTAAGCATGCCCAGCTGACTTGGAAGTGGGGAGAGTTGAGGGGAAGAGTGTCAAACGGATTAATTTCCTGCGTGGCAGGCTTCTCCCTGACGTGGGGCAATGAGAGCGGTGAGTGAATGTGAAAGTAAGTGGCGGAACTCCCACAGCTCCAGCATGACGGGGTTACATCAAAATGGCAGCCATTACTACACTTACAGATGGTTTGTGACAACATGCACATTCAACCATTCAGCTCCCGGAATTTGCAAGACCCCCTCTCCAGCTTCTTGCGAAACCCACGCTGTAAGAGCAAATTCTCGTTCACAGCTCGGTAAAAGCAGGCAGGTATTCTAGGACACTGGGTCTAGCAGATAATTCAAGCAGCTTGACTGCAGGTTTAATAGTCATTTCTACTCACACTGACAAGCTTCTTTTATTCCTGAGGAATAAACATTGATCTTTGTTTTAGTATCATAATTATGTAAAGAAACAGGAGGTCAATTCTATGCTGAGCAAAAAGAAAAAAACAGTATTATGGGGAAGAGAGAAGGAGAGAGCAGCAGGCGGAAATCATGAGATGGAGGGTAGGGGGATGTGTGAATGAGGATAAAGAGAAAGAAATATGGCCAGCAAATTCCAAAAAGTGCAGAAGGAAGGAGTTTGTAAATTAATGGAGACATTAAAAAGAAACTATTTTTTATTATCGAGTGCTAAAAAAATGTATGAAAAAATGTAAAGAATGATTTTTGCTTCTGATGTCTATTTGTTCTTTAGAAGCTCTGTGAAAGGGATGATGATGTATTAAATTGTCTGAGTTCTTGATTCAAGAGGACCGAAAAAAGTTAGATTTGTCCACATGTTAAATACACACATTGTTAAATCTGGTCTATCAACATCTGGACCAACCAGGGACCTTTGTAAGGATTTTATTTGCTGACTTCTCCTCTCCTTTCAATACAATACAACCACTGTTGCTTGCACAGAAACTCTCAAAGTACTTCAGTCTGAATGGATACTTGTTAAGGTGGGTGCTAGGCTTCCTAACTAACAGGTCTCAGCAGGTCAAATTGGGGAAGTGCTTATTTGACATTCGTTACACATCAATTCGATCACCACAGGGCTGTGTTTTGTCCCCTCTGCTGTACATTTTGCACACCAATGATTGCATAAGCAAGCACACAGATAGACATCTCATTAAGTTTGCTGATGACACAGCCCTGGTCAGTTTATTAAAGGACACGGAATACCATCATGGGGACATTCTAAATTATTTTACTAACTGGTGCAATGAGTTCTCCCTAAAGTTAAAGTTAAAGTTAAAAAAACAAAGGAACTGGTTATTGATTTTAGGAAAAATTCCACAGCCCCTCAACCCACTATAATTGATGGTCAGCCTGTTGAAATTGTCAATGACTATAAGTACTTGGGACTGGTCATTGACAAAAACCTAAAATGGGACAAATGTTGTGGCACTATCTATAAAAAAGGCCAACAGAGACTCTTCTTTCTAAGAAAACTCAGCTAGATAAAACTACTCTTAGGCTTTCCTACAAATCATTCATTGAAAGTGTCTTAACATACTGCTTCACTTGCTGGTTTGGCAACATAAGTACTGGTAATTGTAATAGGCTGGGTAAATTAGTGAATATAAGTGGCAAAATAATCGGGAATGATCAAATCAACTTAAGCACGCTTAACAAACAGAGGTTGACCAAGAAAGCCAAAAGTATCAGGGAGTCTCACCCCCTCCATTTTGAATTTACACTTCTCCCATCTAGGAGACGCCTCTGTGCCCCCAGGTGTAAAACCAACTGACACAGGAAATCTTTAATTCCCACTGCAATTACACTCTTAAACAATGTAAAGTAACTACCTTGTCTCTTGTTTCTTTTCTCCTGTAATACTGTTGTATTCTTTTCCCTTTTGATGATGTTTATTTGTCATTGTGTTGTGTGTGACTGTACTGTAAAACAAATTTCCCCTAGGGGACAATAAAGCTTGAACTGAATATGCAATATGCTATACGCTCTGGGGCTGCCCTGTAATCCAAACAGTTTTTCTGCCAACTTGCAATTTCCAATTTACACTCCTTCAGATAATCAAATCACCCTGTTGTGCTTCTTGATTTCATTGGAAACTTCAATAAAAGTCTCGTCTTCCTCACTGTGGATCAGTCTCAATCACATCTATAAGTAAGCAGAACACCACCTCAGTTTAAAAAAAAGAAAAAAGGGTAGCACCACAACAAAAAGGATGAAGAGTAAAACAAAAATATATTTAAACTATTTAAATTGTCTCCAAATTCACCTTCCTGTAATGTGGCGAACCCAGGTCAGGCCGGAGAAATTGCTGTACGCTCTGGGCCGGTAGAGGAAGAGAGAGAAGTGAGAAATTTCCTTTTGTCATTGTAGCAGTGGAAACTTCAATGGAACAGGAAAGCGAGACTTTAACCATCAGATAAAACTGGGCTGCCCATTCAAAGCTCGATACCCAATATCCGTATTGCTTCTATAATGTTATAAATATCCAGAAGAACCGAATACAGAATACTGTATGAAGGACTTTCCATCTCACTGCTAAAGATGGTAATGCTGATTTTTGGCTTTAGCCAATGCAGGATTTTCAATCACTTCTGTTGAAAAACTGAACAAGATGACTGCAGCTTGCAAAGCTAAACAGCCTGTTTGAACCACTGCTTAAGTCTTAAAATAAGTCTTAAAATCAAAGTACTGCTGACCATTATCACCTTAGATTTAATGCTTCTCAAACAACCGACATGAAGGAAAAGACGGAGTTTTAGATTGAAGGGAGCACTTCAAGAGAGAAAAAGTGAGGAGAGAGAAAGGAAATTGCAAAACTCTTCTTCTGAGTCAGTCTCATGTACCAAATGACAATACGTTGCTAAAAATGTTGTCGGCCACGAAAGGTAAACAGCAGCTTTGCTGCATCTCTGCAGTGCAAGATGTGCTTCGCACACTAGACTCAGCTGGGCCAATGTTCATAGCAAAATATTTTAATATTTTAATAAGTGATGATTTCAGCTCTCTAATTCATAAATACAAACAAGCCAAAGTGACAAATGACAATAGCAAGTGCTGAAAACGTCACTAACTTGACAACAACTGAGTTTGGCACCCCGAATATGAAACGCTCACTTGTTAAATTGTTCTGACTTCAATGTGACATCTCTCCCATTCAGCCAATACTTATTTCATCTCAGCAAGGTCAATGCACGGTATGACAAGGACTGTCAAGCCCTGAATTCTTCTAGCTCCAAGGGCTGGTTATCCCATGGTGGGAGTAAGAATTTGAGATTGAAGTTGGCGTTGGCGTGGCAACCCGTGAAGGCGAACGCTACAGTCCAACAATAAAAACAGCACTGGCGACTTTGGCAAGCAAGGGGGAGGAGGGGGGTCGGCTCTTTGCCTTCCGCTCCCGGGCAGCGAGGAGACAGCAGGCAGTGGAAGGAGCGAGCGGCGAGGGCGCCACGTCACTGTTTATTTTTGCGGTGCGATCTGAACCATCTTCCCCTTTGATGTGAACAGCAGACGGTGTACTGTCTGAGTCAGTCACTCCCCCGCTTTTCCTTTACAGTGGCTGCAAGGCGCCCTACTCACTCAAGGTGAGGTACGAGAGGTGGAATAAAGGAGGCCAAAGACAGCGAGAGGTGTGAAAGGAGAAGGCCACACTCCGACGGGCTCTGTGCAGCACTCCGAGTGCAGAGCAGCACCTCGCTCCGGAAACATGGCTATAAAAAGTCATCCAGGGTGATGGCAGTGGTTCGGAGGGGGGGGAGAGGGGAGGCACAGCCACCACCATCAGAAATTTGAGTCAACCACAACGGCTGCGCAGGTGGGCAAGCTTTCAGAATAGGCGCCACTGCTGCCGCCCTCAGTGGGACATTCTGTAGGAAACCAACGCCAAAGTTGGTCAGAAAAGTAACATCCTGGAGTTTTGCCGGAATTTATTTTTCCTGACCTGCATTTGCAGGCAGACCGGTACTCAGACACACAAGCACCAGTGCCATGACCCAAAGGGAAAGCATTTTGTTTATCTGCACTGAAACATCTAAGCATTATGCCTGCGGTTTAAAAAGGCATTCTTAGAATCACATTCTCTGATACCAAAAAAATTGCATTCTTCTAGGTAACTAAGACTTCACAAGAGCATCACCTTGCAATGCGTAACATCTAAAATCATAGTAGCAGTTTATTAATACTGACTTCAAGATGAACCTATTAAACACTCTCAAATACGTCCTTCATGATAAACAGTGCATGCTTGAATTATATGAGCCCCTATGACATAAACGTTAAGACACAGTACCTTCTACTACTTTGCCAATAAAAGCTGGATGAGTCACAATATCATACAACATTTCTGCTCTGCAGGCCCTTTAAAAAGACATGTAATTAGCACTGCCTACTGGATATATCGCAGATATTTGATGCTGATTCAGTGACTGACTCTTGATCTTTCACTGAACCTTGCTTTTGTACTTCTTTATTAAGGACATGATACCTCAGTAATCACCCTACAACTTTTTGGAGATTTCTGAACTAGTGCTGTTCTAAAATTAAAGTTATGACTTTTCTGTTCAAACAGGGAATGCGTGCTTTGACTTCTGTACCGTGCTTTATATTGGAAAGGGGGTTGTGGAGTGAGCCGCAATGAGCTAATTAATTAATTGAGCAGCTCATAGAACAAACCCGGAAAAAAACATACAACTGAAATTGAGTTAATTCCAGTTTAGACAAAGAAGGGAGTCCATTGTAGAAACCTGACCTGGCCTGGGTGCATTTTAAACAGACACCTGCTGTATGTGACATTTCAGAAACAACTAAAGGCTGGGATAATATTTTAAGAAGTGGCCATTGTGCCATATTTGAAAGTAGTTCTAATGTATACACAACTGTCACTTTTATACACCCATTTATACTAATAACAGAGGTCGACCAGAGCTGACTATAAAACTTACTGCAGAACTGCTTGGATTCAGAGCCCCATGGGGGGATACACCATATGTATATCTTCTTCGGTGTTCTCCGTAAATATCCTTTTCATTAATATTCATATATCCATTTTTAAATATTTAGTCACTACTGCCATTTTCTTTAACATTTCAACTTTGGATCTGACCAAATGCACTTCCTATGACCTCCCCTAAAAGTTCTATTTCAGAGTGTCATCTTCCCAAGCCAGCCCTTGACACAGGAGAACACAGGATGCACAGGATGCACATCTCCAGGGATTTAGGTGCATGTGAAATGAACTGCCTTTCAAAAGTAGACCTAGGGACTCTGTGCTGTCTTTCAGCTCGGAAGCACCTTTTGAGAAGCTATCTTATTTCACTGGAAAGGTTTGTCAGCATGTTTTCATCACAGATGCAAAAGCGGCAGTCACTTGTTAATCTCGAAAAAAAGAAAAGAAACAAAGGATGACAGAAGTGACGCAACAGGAAAAACAAAGACAAAATAACATCACTGCCTTTATTGCGCAGTTAGGTCTTAGGAGGTTTTGTGTAGGTCTACCGACACGAGCTACGTGAAAACGCCGGCGAAGTTCTGAGTGACGGAATGAGGTGCTAAGTTCCACTGAGGCATACCTTCCCCACAAACCCCACAAACCCTTTGCTCCGGCAGTTTCTGTTGAGTGTAACGCTGTTACCGCGGAAACCGCCCCAGTCTCACTACTGCTGGATGAGCTCTTTAAACCACTGGAGTCGTCTCTTTCCACTGTCCTCAGGTTGAAGACCTTCAAGTCATTGGAAATTTGTGGCCTGATCTTCCCAAGACCAGGTGCTTCACTGTCAATAGTCCATACAAAATCTCTAACACACTGGACAGTTCTCACTTTGAGCTATTAAGGATTTAAAGACCCCTAAATAGCAGGAGTGACTTTGGCTCATCTATCAATTTAGAATCTACCCCACAAGAGTTACAACCCAGTTACAAATTCTCCCAAAGTAGGTTGTACCTGACATTGTATATTAGGCTTAATTTATTTCATAACAAGCTTGATAACATATCATATGATCCCTCTGCAGATATAACCTTATTAAAAAAACCTTGCATGAACAAATTCAACAGTCAACAATTTACCCTTGACATTTAACTGTGAACGAGCCTGGTTTGGTGAAAGAGTGTGAAGTTGTTTCTGAACAGCAGCTCGATCGCTCTCAGAGGACCTCAAAATATTTTGCAAAAAATCCCCGGATGAATCAACAACTGCCTATTACCGATATCACTCTCTCCCTTTGAGACATGTTAAGTCTTTATTTTAAAGCCTTTATAAAAACAAACAGAAAAAGTGTCAGGTATTTGAGATGAATACTAAGGGTGTTGTCCGTAGCTGCCTTGTTTGAAAACATGCTGATAACACAGAATAGATGTGGGAGCTGCAAATACATGCATAATAACGTAAGACAGGAAAGGTATACCGTACATTATCTTCATCAATAACTTGACACTAAATTACCTTTACTAATGTTTAATTGCATAATTATCAGCTGCATTCCAATATTTGTCATGTGAAAATGTTTCAATGTCTACATCTGGGCTAACAGCTATTTATTATGACCTTATAAAGAGAGATTGACACATCTTAAAATAAATGGTTACCACATTTTGTTTCTGATTAAACTGTTTATTTACAAGAGATGCCAAACCACAAAAGTCATTTTGAAAGAGTTAAAGGGGTCTTCACAGCTTTTAACCACGTTCTGCTGTGCAAATCAGCCAAACCTTTGCAAATCTATAAAGCTTTCATAAACATGCAGGATTTAAATGGGCCATTATTATTATTATTATTATTATTATTATTGTTATTATTATTATTATTATTATTATTATTATTATTATTATTATTATTATACATATACATTACTATAATGACAACAAGGCTACTACAAACTTGAAATGCAATAACTTTTGCAAGATTTCATTAACTTTAAAGAAAGCAGCATTGTGGTACATTGGTTATCATTGCCATCTCACAGCTCTGGGGCCCTGGATTCAGTTCCAGACCTGAGGTGCTATCTGCATGGATTTATATGCTCTCCCTGTGTTTGTGTGGGCTTCCTCTGGGTGCTCCTGAAACAGTCCAAAAACATACTGGTACTGTAGGTTAACTGGCCTTTGGCAAAGTAGGCCCTGGTGTGAGTATGTATAGTACATGTCTGTGTGTGCCCTGCAATGGACTGGTGTCCTGTCCAGGATGTATCCTGCCTTGTGCCTTTTGCTTTCCAGAATAGGCTCTGGCTAAGCCGCAACCCTGTATTGGAAGAAGCAGTTAGAAAATGGACTGATGGAAAGTGGGTAAGAGACAATAAAGAAGACATTTACTGATCACCTTTCCCCAGGTGCCTGTTTTTCATAGTGAGCAGTGGATTAACAACAGTCTAAGTTTGAATATAGCCAAAACAGTGGCTAAACTGTTAAGCCGTTATGGTCTGCCTGCCACAATCAACATTTTCTTTTGATATTGACGTTTTTGCAGGTTATTAAATTCTTTCAAAAGAAGGCACCTAGCTCAGAGTCCCGAACTGTCACACCTGCTCCTATTTCCATTCCCATCCCCAAAACCCATTTTACACATCCCTAAGCTCACAACGCTTCACACCTCCCACAAACCAAGGGAGTGATGTCACCAGATCAACACGAGACACTGGCAAAGCCAGAAAGATTGAATAAAGGTCCAGAAGGTTATGAAATGTCTGAGAAGCTGCAGTTGGAAGTCTGTTCCAGTAACACAAAGGTTTGACACCTTGTTTATTCCGAGCTATATGTTTCACTGTTGCTCACAAACTGTGCTAGTTTCAATACTGTATTATATACATGGATTTTTTATCTTGTGTTTCATTTTCAGTTATACAAAAGGTCTTTGGAAACCAGTCTCACAGGAGGTGGGCGGTTTCTCGCTCATCTTTTTTTAAGTTGTGGGCTATAGGGAACCTCATAGCTATTTCTGTGAACCTCAGCAGGCATGGGCTTCACAATGAGGACACCTGATGAGATAACATGTCAGAAAATATGGGAGGAAACATTTGTTTCGTTCACACAGTGTCTCCACTCCTTATCCAAGTAGTTGTTCAATTACATTCTTCAAAGACAGAAATAACAACACTATGTTATAAATGCAGAAATAGCTTACTTTTGCAGATGATGCCCAAATCATATTTTTTCTGGGTGTATGTGCAGTTTAACCAACAGTCCTGTTGGGTCTGATTCCTGGTTTAAAACACAAAACACAGTATATAAGAAAATGTTTGTGTCTATCTTAGACAAAGAAACCTTTGTCTCATAAGAGACAGTACACAGTAAATGACTCATGATGAAAAACACAGAAGCATCACCTCTCTCAACTTCCAGTTCACCTCCTTCTGCTGAACCCGGACTGCAGGACCAGAAACACAAGGATAGCGCTATGACTGATGAGATCTTAGGACGACCATATGAAAGCACCTTTCTTTTATCATAATCAGCAGACACACTACTTGAAAGGATGCAGAGACATCTAAGATGCAACTCAAACAACCATGCTTGAAAGAAGAAACTGCTTTCAATCAAATAAAGATTAGACGTTTTAAAGGGGTCTTTCATCAGGGTCCAATTTTCAGTAAGGAAACAAAAAATGCTCAAATATTGTTTCCAAAATACAGTAATGTGACATTGGTCAGCCTTAAGAGGTGCGAGGCACACTGAGAAGCAGATATTTATGCACACAAAACATTAATTCCTCAACCTTCCATTCAAAACCTACCAAGTCAGATCATGTAAATTAGTTTGATCAGAAGGGTTTTTATGTAACTGGTTGCAGTGATAATGATACACAAAGAAGCTAAACTAGAAGATGCTTAAATTAGCAGCTGGCCTCAAAAAACGCATGGAGCAATTTCAGAAAAAAATGTACACCTGTCAAATTTGCGGGTAATACTCAAAGGTATTGCAAATACTGTACAACTAGCAAAGGAAATGCAAAAATTGGTTTCATATGACAATATTCACAAATGAGTATGATATTAAATTTTGAACATAGATAATGGCAAAATATTGTACTGGCAGTAAACACTTTATAAATACAGTTTGGGAAGCATGAAAAAGATTTAGATGCTTGGTGTGTGTTGAGATGTCAGAGTCCTCGTCTTTGAAAGACATCCATCTATCAGAAGAAAGCTGTTTAAGAGTGGGAGGGATCTTAGCAACCCAGGGCCCATACCAGAGGAATGGGGAGCAAGACAGGATTATACCCTGGATGGGACACCAGTCCATCTGGGCACACACATGTGAAATAGATCATGTGTTTGGTAGGTTGGAGTATACTGGAGCACCTGAAAAAATCCCAGGTGAACTTGGATGGATCACGCAAACTCCACACAGAAGGAGCTTTCTCTAGTCTGAAGGAGTTTTTCTAGTCTGAAATCGAACCCAGGACTCAACAGCTTCAAGACAGCAGCGTTGACCTCCATGACAATATTCATGCCCAGATCACCATTCTCAAGTTTGATTATTTCAGATTTTATGCCCCTTTTTGCCAAACAAAGTGTAGCTCTTATTCTTACAGGATTAATTAAATAGAGTGAGGACCAGCTAGCTACAGCGGTCAATGAAGTTCCACACAGTTTCTTGCTTACAAGGTCAAGCAAGGCAGAGTCTCCAAGTGCCAGAGTGACATCCGCTGTCACATTGACAGGTGTGTGCTGTTAACCCTTCCTTGAGATCACATCTTGCATGTTGTCCGAATAAAGACAAAATGATGCAGTTTCTTTTTGTACTTACCCATTTCACCAGTGCTTGTTTAAATAGCATACTGTTTACTGTCAGTAAACAGGCTACAGTGTGCTACCATTCAAGACAAAAGATGCAATTTAACATAAGAATGGTGACAAATGAGAGAAGGCTATTATGATGTGTCAACTGAACAGTCTTTTTCATAAGCAGCCTCTTCAAATTCAGAATTTAACTACAAAAAACAATAGTCGGTCATTTCAATGCTGTGTAAATAATTTAATTATACCTAACACGATCTTTTCATTCCTGATGTCTCTTTGTGTTTCAGGTTCTAATCAAATTTAATTATTTTTTTTAAAAGAAGAGATCATCTCAGTTTTCACTCTCTCTGAAGCATTTACGGTTCAGTGTAGATTATTTGCAAGTTAGCATTATAAACGCCTGATGTATATGTACAGAAATACCTGACCATAGTTATATGACATCACAACACTGCCGTGCAGCAATAGTATCATGTAACCTAATTTTTCTTCACGGCAGTGATGCTAAATCAGTGTAACGCTACGTAGCTATGGAAACAACTTACACTGCATCTGTTAACCATAAAAAATAGGTCATCAGAATGACGTTTTCCATGTTGTCGAACACTGTATTAGAAAAATTCTGTTCACTGTGACTGAAGATGATGGGGAATTCACCCAGAATCATGAGATACAGTCCCAATTACAGGATGGCTTGTTCTGTGACTCTTTTTTAATTTATAACTCTTAATGACAAGCTTATCTATCCCAGTGCACAGAAGACCTGTCCACAGCAACACAAAAAAGGGAAATCCTACTCCTCTAGGGTACTTACTGAATGTTTTTATGGGTTTCCTCCGGTTTCCCAGTTATTTGGCATCCTAGAATTACTCCCCCATGTACAGTATGTGTGTGTGTATATACCCTGGAATGGGACATCATCCACAATGTAGCCCTGCCTTGCACCCAGAGCTTGTAGAGTGCCTTGATCCTCTAAAGATGAAGTTCTTACTGAAAACAGACAGACCAAAATTTACGCATAAAAATAGTGAACTGTAAGGTCTTTCTTTGTTAATTTTCAACATTATTTGCCATTCTAATATACTTACAGGACAGCACAGTTAGTATTGCTGCTTTGCTGACCTGGGAACCTGAATTAAATTCCTGGGATGCTATCTGTGTGGAGTTTGTATGTTCTCCCCATGTTGAGCAGAGAGGTGGTACTGTGGCTAAGGATGTGCCCCTGTGGCTGGAAGGGTACTGGTTCAAATCCTGTGGCTGGCAGAAAGATCCTTCTCTGTTGGGCACCTAAGCAAAAGGCCCTTAACCCCAACTGCTCCAGGGGTGCTGTACAATGGCTGACCCTGTGCTCTGACCCCAAGCTTCTCTCCTTGTCTGAATGTCTGTGTCTCATTGAGAGCAAGCTGGGGTATGTGAAAAGATGAATTCCTAATGCAAAAAATTGTATATGGCTAATAAAGTGATCTTATCTTATCTCTTTACATGGGCTTCTCTGGGTGCTGCAGTTTCCTCCGGCAGTTCAAATACATACTTGTAGATTAATTGACTGTTACAAAAATTGGCCCTGGAGTGAGTGTGTGCATGTTTGTGTCTGTGTGTGCCCTGAGATGGACTGGTGTCCCATCCAGGGTGTAATCCACTCGGTGCCTGTTGCTTGCCGAGATAAGCTCCAGCTCCCCCTGACCCTGAATTGGAAGAAGAGGTTACAAAATTGATAGATTGATATATTTCCAACAATCCTATCAGCTCTTGCTTCTACAAACATTATGTCACAAATCCCATAACTAAGAGACACCCATCCTTTTCCAGAAATCGCAGTCTGATTCATTTCAGAGTCTGCCATGCCAGCACACCCTGCATGCCAATACATACTAGAAAAGGATTTCTGGAGAATGGATCTAAGGAAGGAAGCACAAAGTAAGCTCTCATATTTGTGTGTGAACATTACAGGCCCACGGGTTATACCAGTCCATCACAGCTACTGAAAGCAGAGAAAGTATACTGGAGTCTTCAAAGATAACACTCCTGTGCACACAGAGGTACTGTTGAGCAGCTCCTTCACAGTGTGGGAGGGATGACAACGTTTCACTTCCTTTCTCCGATAGGTCAGGTGATGCAAACGTATAGAAAGTGAACAGTACACAACTCTGAGTCCTCTTGCGGTAACATTTTTGTTTATTCAGGCTTCTGGGCTTCTCCCAGCCTGGGAATTACACAGTGTTCTCAACTCCTGCAGAAAAGCAAGAAGCTGAAAAAACAGGTGTCAGCTCATGGCATTTAAATCAAACCCATGGCTCCATGGTTTTATTCCCAGATTTCATGTTTTACTGCAGGACAAACATGGATAAACGACATATTAGCACATTCCCAGCTTTCCCGAGAATGAGAGAGAGAATTAAAAAGAACACAGGTCAGGCAGCCTTCTTCCATCTGTCCTTGCTCTTACTGCTTCTTCTAATACAGGGCCCCAGGGGAGCAGGAGCCTATCCCGGCAAGCAGCGTGCACAAGGAGGGATCAATCCTGGCTCCTGGTAGAGTGGAAGAGAGTGAGAACTGGGAAATTAATGTAGGGAGTCTAGATTCCACAGGTGTAGTCTTTTGGCTCCTGTAGTTCCTACCAGAAGCCTGACTTGCAGTCTCTGAGTGTGAATGAAGAACTTGAATGGGTTGAGATTCAGGATTTGTGATGTGTATTGAAAGATCCAGATTCAATATTTACTTTAAAAGGATTCAGTGTCATTAGGGAAGGTGATTAGTACTGATTAAAGTAAAGTTGGAAGATAGGGTGTCTGAAGAGTGAAAGAGGAATTAAAGTGATTGTGCTACTTAAAAGCTCTGGAGGATAAGTAATTGAACAGAGGCCACTATGCAGGCCACTCCAAAAGGGGAGAACTGGTACATTGTGGAGCCTGGTTCAGCTGTAAGATATTGTGACAGACCATTCAAACATGAAAGTGTTAAAGTGACGAATTGACTCAGAGCTACATTTTGTGGTTCGTGGGTCGGCCCTCACCACAGACTGACCTATGAAGTGTGTTGAAATGAGGGTTCCTCCTTAGAATGCTCCTGGCTTCTACTATGTTAACAGTCTGAGAAAAGATGAGGAAAAATATTATGAAAGCCCTTTCTAGCAAATTCTTTCCCAGATATTTTTAAGATCCAAAGTCAATACAAAGTATCTGGCTGCAGTGCTAATTTGGAGAGTCTAATACAAAATAACTCTCACCACTTTCTTAGAGAATTGAAGTGGCAAATCTAAATCTAAGCTAATCTTTTCTTATGAAGTGTTGTGTTGAGGAATTAAATTTTTATTTTTTTATTACATATTAAGTTTTTTTTATAATAAAGGCTTGTGTGTTGAGTGCATATGGCATAGGATTGTACGTAATGCATCTGCACTGTAGCTGCTTTATAACTGCATTTGTAACTGCTGGACTGTACTTTAAATGAGCAGCATGTTTTTGTTTTCCTTCCTATTTATGCATTAGCCAATGATGTTAAGTGTGTTGATCAAATAATTAATAAAGAATGTAATTGTTTTTGTGCTTAGACACAGTTTTGTGCTGTATTAAGGTGAAGTTTGGGAGTTTGAGGTAGCATTTTTGAGTTCTGGAACAAATCAGAGGTTATAACACAAAAAGCAATGGGAACTTTTTGTTACATGAGTTTTAACCTTAGTAGTTTTCAAGGAACAAATTAAACTCAGAGGGATTACTCCCTGTCTTTCTCTGGCCTTGGTGCTGTTGTCAGCATGGTGGGCCAGGAAGTGACACCAAGCTTAGTTTTTTACAATTTGCGGCCTCACTTTCACCCCTGCCAGTATCCCCCAGCCTAATAGAGGCGCCACTAAACTCTGCCCAGCTTCAGATGGCACAGAATCTAATTTACAGGCCATAAGGTAAGATGAATTTGAACACTGGGGTGGCACAGTTGTTGTCTCACAGAGCTGGGACCCTGGGTTCAATTCCTTGGGAGCTATTTGTGTGGAGTTTGTATGTTCTTCCTGAGTTCGTGTGGGTTTTCTCTAGGTGCTCTGTTTTCCAGGCCAAAGTCATGCTAGAAGGTTATTAAGCCTTGTTTGTGTCTGTGTGTTTCCTGTGATGAACAGGCATACCGTCCAGGGTGTATCCTACCTTACACCTGCTGCTTGCACCCTTTCCCCCGTGACCCTGAATTGGATGAAGCAGTTAGAAAACGGATGGATGGACATTGAACAAGTTTGTTCCCAGGTGTCCTCTGTTTTGCCAGTGAGCTGTAAATCACATACCTACAGCAGGGATTGCCAATCCTATTCTTGGTGGGCCAGTGTGTCTACAGGTTTTAAGTCTATTTGGGCCCATGATGACCATAATCAGATCATCACTGACCAGTTTTTCCCATGTTTTCAGGCTCTGCTTATTGTAAGCAATTGATAAAATAAGCAATAATATCACCATGAACAGTACTGATCTACAGCCTTGAATGTGATGGTTATTCAAGATACTGTGCAAAGAAGAAGTGTCCCCCAGAATACATGGAATATGCAGGGGATTTCACTGCTTCATCTTCCAGTGTGACATGTATACAGTAATATTTATATATATACACAGAAATCCTGTTCTCTTACAGGATCTTCCTAATAGTGTTAAATATATCTCGATGGTAATTAAAAAATAGAAAAGGTATTACAGACAGGGAGAGATGATTGCAGGGAATCTTTCTAGCTTATCATTGGTTTCTCTTGTCAGCCCACCTTCCATTAATTTTCTTAAATTCGGCTGTAGTCAGTTTTTGCAACTTGATTGTATTTGATTTTAGGAGCCCGTTCTGTCTTCTGATCATCACTGCACTACGTCATTAGTAACACAGGCTCTTCTCTGGTCAGAGCAGGTATTGTGCTTAAAGGTATGACGACACACTTCTGCAGTGTCCTTCAGCCCAGCCTTCAACTGCTCAAAAAATAGGCTGCAGCCTGATAGGGCCTGAAATTTCCCTTAATGGCTTACACGAAGTATCACTTTCAGAAGGGAACTGAGTGCTGTAGCATTGTAAAAGGACTGTCAGTTTCTGTAAACATCTGACCACGAGTCAGGACTTTGGGTAAATCCTTTGTTTTTTCACCTCTGTCTGTCTAGCGAATCAGGGCCCTTGCTCTGTAGGCATTGCCAGAGGAAATGTTCCCTCAGAATGTCCAGAATCAGTGTGATGCCCACAGAATAACCTTTAAGAAACAATATTCCCCTATTCTTTAAATACACTCTAACAGGAATGATGTCATCAACCTCTCAACATCCATTTTTGTAAACAAAAGCTTCTATACACTTATTTACATACAATGCCACATAGTATTTATCTTCATCAACTGCTATGTCTGCTATTTTGGCAGAGATACAGTGTTTTTTATAAATCTGTCATTTTATTTTTAAACCTGAGTCAGCTGCTTTTGGGAAATAATGTACTTAAGACAGTAAAAAAGGAAGATGATGAAGAACATCTGGGCAAATGCTTACTAAAATATCAAATTAACAGGAGATCGGAGCGGCTGACAAATACATGAAATAAAGCTTACTCCAAAAAGTACCATTAAACTAACTTTTGGAAAATGTAATAATTAAATATGAAGTTATTTTAACTATTAAAAAATGACTAATACAATCACCTTATTGATTAATGAACGAATAAACTGTTAATCAGAGATTAAATAAACAAGCACTATTAGCCTATTTGGACTTCTATCTTGGATATCTGCACTCACACTACATTGATTACAGATTCTGATAAGTACTGTACCTGGATTTTATTTCCTATGGGTTCACCAGATTACTGGCACTACGCAAAGAAATAGAAAAAAAAAAACTTCTTCTAAACAGTTTCACGTCATTGTTGGGCTAGCCTTAAAGGCTATGATTGAAAACAAAGGGATTTTTATTGCCATTCTTCCTCTAAGAAGTATGTCAAAACCAGACAGGGGAAAAAACTGTTTTCAGTCCTCAAGAAAAAAAGAAGGGACTTGATACAAGTGTTTAAAAAACCGGTACTGACATGTTTAATCCAATAGAAACAAGGCTGCGGGGAAACAAATGTAAAGTGGAAGATAATGAATTTATGACTGAGAATAGTTAACACTTCTTTATGCAAAGAGCGGTAGATGTCTGGAACAGGCTGCTTGTTCATGTTATTGAAGGTGATCTGGATTCATATGTGGATAAAATGCTCCCAAACATTAGCTGCAAGCTTCTAAGTGTGTGAGGGCAGATACTAGAAATAGTTTGCATGGCAAAAGTTTTGGAAAGTTTCACAGTCAGCAAAATTCATTATCTATATAAAAAAAACACTTGTAGAGGAGGTCCCAGGAAATCACACACATGACTGTGGAACCTTGTAAGTTTCATGACAGCTGAGCTTAGCTCCACAAAGTATTCAATTAATTTGGGCAATTTAAAAATTCCTGAAATCTTAAGCACACAGCAATTTACACAGGAAAATAAATCCTCCAGGATCCAATTAAAACAAAAACTTAGTCACTACTGAGGAACATTTTTCAAACCTCATGCCCATGGGCTGAACTTTTGTTTTTCAGAATCTCAAATCTCATCAGTTTTTTTTCTCTTGTTCTATGAATGTTGTGAGGATTTAGTGAGTAAAAATAACATTGGTCACACTCAATGTAAAAGGTTAATATGGGACGTTTGCTGAAAAAAGATTTTATGTAAACTAGTTTACAGTTTACATAAAAGTTTGAAGCACTTTGACATTCACTAATCACAAAACGTTTCAGACATAGTAACACTCTGCACTTTGAACCAGAGGTCACATTATCTTGACTTTGAACAGTGAGAACATATGTTAAAACCCAGCATCTGTGGATCAAATTTTTCCTTCTTCAATTCATGTTGGCACAATTCCTTGGCATTCCTGTGAACAGTTACCATAACATGAAAAATGCAGAATGCTTAGCTCTCCCTGAAAACACAATCACCACACACAATGTGCTAAAACAAGCCCCTGTAATGACTTTATCTCACTAGATTCCTCAGTTAAATATACTTTCCTGACAATGGAATGGATCTAGTTTTGGCATGAGGTGAATACCAATAATTACAAATCCCTAACTTTTGCCTAAACGTTTCTTACTAAAAATAGCTTCAGGGCTTGTGTAACAGGTACAGTACTTCCCAGAACAGAAGCACATACAGTACGCTGAATAGTACTGTGGTTTAAAATGATGTACAGTAAATATAAATTACAGTAGGAATGAAAATACCAAGAATGAACCTTATTTCCACATCTATACAGCATGGTAGATTCACAGAAATATAAAATACTTTCTAATTATGAAAAGCTGAAGACATACAGTAAGTCCTGGCACCAAGGGTATTCATTGGTGAGAGTTAAAATCTTTTATAATAAATGATACCTCTTCCACTTTTTATTGATTCCCTTTTTAGCCCTTCAAATACTTATTGGAATGTATTAGTATATTAAATTAAATCTTTTACACTACAGAGTGGAGTGGCACAATGATGCAGTTGTTAGTATTGCAGCCTCGCAGTGCTGGGGCCCTGGGTTTAGTTCCAGACCAAGGGTGTTATCTGTGAGGAGTTTGTATGTTCTCTCGCTGTTCATGTGGATTTCCTCCCCAATCCAAAGACAAACTGGTAGGTTTCTGGCATACTTGTAGAAAATCAGGCCTGATAAGCATGTCTGTGTTTGTGTCTCCCCTGCAATGTACTGTCATCCTCTCCAAGGTGTACCCTAGTGGGGACAGTTGCTTGCTGAGATTGACTCCAGCTCCACTGCTACCCTGAATTGGAAGAAGTGGTTAGAAAATGATGGATGGAAATGGAGAGCCAGTAGTTTTCTGGAGATTTTTGTCATCTTACATCAGTGATGTCATCATACAGTATATGTATTGAATGTATATTTTGTTCAGTTAACATTTTGGAAAGGTCTTATTGTTATAGAGGTAAAGAAGCCGATTACAATAAACCCATAAAATTATAATGAGGCAGTATGACAATTTAGCTGAGAATTTGGCAACTAAATGTGCTCAAAGCTACTATGCGAGAAAACCTATTTTTCAAATTTCTATTTTCAGTGTCATGCAAATTAAACACAAAGTCAGTGGCTCAAATACTGGCCAAATACCAGCTTTCCCAGAAAGGTCAAAATGTTATCTGTGTGCACATAAAACACCTGCATGAGACAATCTCATTAGGAAGATAATGGCTGCCAGGTGACACTGGATTGTCTGCCAGATTATTACTGCAGGGTCATGGGTAGATGATAATGGCTATAGCATGTCATTGTATGACTAATTTTGTCATATAGTCATAATAATCAAAATTAGAGGTACTGTATGCCTTGGATTGTGGGATGACACCTACAGTATGTGAACATGGGGAGAACATACAAACTCCACACAGATAGGACCCCAGGAACTGAACCCAGGGCACTAGCACTGAGATGTAGCAATGTCACTCAACTTAAGTACATGTACAGAACATTGATGTTCAAAATACATCTCAAAATTAATGTAATAACAGCAAAAACAACAATAATAACATTACTCCTCTAGATTAAAACAGAGTTGCTGCAAATATCTAAGTGGCCTTGGATAAGGGCATTTTCTAAAAATGAATAATATGTAAACATGTTAACCAAGGGAGAGATGTGTTTAATTTTGTGAGGCTTTAAAATGTTTTTTTTAAATAATTTATAAAACTTAACAACTTTAAAAATAATAACCAGAAGAAGAAATCAAAGACTCAAGGAAATAATCAGTAACAATATGAAATGCTATTCATTAAGCAATTTCAATTCACCCATTTGTTAAAGTAGGAACTTAAGATTGTTTTTATGTCAGGGATGATAATACCACTTAAGCCAATTTTATACAAAACAGGTCTGAAATTTCCCAAGGTGGCAGTCACGTAGCCACCTTCTACTTTATTTTATTTTAATTGTATAGTCAATAGGATAAATTACCAAGTTTGTAAGTAATTGACCCGTTTTTGAACAGCAGTATGCAACATGGGACATTTCGACAAGTCGATGAGTCACTGATTGTTGGAAAACGCAATTTTTTAGATACAGTACATGTCTGAAGTTCGGGTGCCAATTTGGAGCGGTTCTTAAGTTGAAATTTTTCATCATCTTTTTTTATTTAATACACGTCATGTTTAACACAACCACATTTTTTTATCACATACAGTACCAGACGACAAGTCTGTCACTGATACATTTGGGGTTGATGGACAAGAAAAAAATAGCTAAAACAATTTCCCCGCACGGGAATGTAGTACCAAATTTTTTATGTTTTCTAAACACCCTTGTTAACTAATCTCAGATTTTTAAATCCACTGTTTAATTTTAGCGCGAGGTAAATATGGTGTCGCTCCTTGAAGAGTTTCAAACATTTAAAGTGTTCAGATTTAAGGCACAAAACGGGACCAGAGAAGATGAAGGGACACGTCTTCTGCCCGAAGGAGATTAAAGGAAAACTCTGTTTTACACCCATAGGGACTACATCTTCAGTTAACTTTCATCCATTACTCATTTGTTACCTCCTGCTATTTTAGTCTGGCTTTCCTTTCCATTCACTAGTGTCTTCAGCACTGTTTGCGCAATGACACCGAGAGCGGAAAATTTCGAGTTCTTTTTTTCTGTCGGAGTCCTGTAGTCTCAGGGGAAACCCATGCGCACTTCCTTTTTTTCAGACTACAGACCTATAAATACGGGCACATGTATGGTTTACAGCTTAAAAATTGCTGAACACGACAATGATCTGCAGCCTTTGCTGTATCTAGTGAGGACTGACTCATCTACAGCCCAAAACAATAACAGAGCGGCTCGAAACGGGCACAGCAAACACTACGCTCCATTGGATTTAGCTGTTTCCTTGAGCTGCGACAAACATGACAGCCGCCGACCCCGAGAGTCTGGTGGAGCGCTCCCGTGGACGTTGCCTGGATAAATGTCTTCTCGCTTCTGTGGTGTTTCTGTTTCTGGCGGTATTCGGAGCCGCAGCTGGCGCGGCCGTGTTTCTCCAGAACCTGAAGAGTAGTGAGGAAAGGATCGCGGATCTCCCAACTCCCAGTTCGAGACGAGCGCTACCCGGGGAGCCTTACTACAAGGTAAATAGAGTGCACTTGGTTGCTTCTCCTCTATCGGAGCGAAAAGGAACTACCATACAGAACTTCAGCATTAAGCATCCTTGCATGTAATGAACTGTTTACACTGTAAAACAAATGAAGCATTTCAGTTATCTAATAATCTGAAGACGAGCCATAAACCTGGCTGTCCGAGTATACATTTGGAGTACCTTTCCCTTAATTGTTAATTGTTAATTGACAATTACTGCTAGTTCCTGTTGCACGAATAAGCCAGTCACGAAGTTCTGCATTATGACGAAGTAGGTCATAATGCAGTATGTTTTTTACTATTTATTTTTAGCATCGTTTTGTGACCTATTCATTTTATTTCCTTAAGAGATCAGCAGCATGATTCTGGTAAACACAGCTTGACTGTACACACACTCACACTGTAACCCTGAGTGTTAAAGTTGAAGGTACCAGTGAAGAAATGTAATGACTGTAGTACTTTTGGTGAATGTATTATTCATTTTACCAAGCTTAAAGCCTCGGATGGGTTAAAAACTGGACAGAGGTATCAGCACTGTATGGGCAGTAGCAGTGGTGGCAGTGTTTTCCTTGCACACATTGAAAAAGTGTAAAAAATGACAGCTTGGGTTTATAGTAATGATTTAAACATACTGTATGCATTTAAACAGGATAAGAATTAAGCAGAGACTGACGTCCCCTTTACAAAAATCAAACCAATGCCATATTTCTTCTTGCTCTATTTTCTAAGATTATACTGTGAGCTCTATTTAAAGCCAAAATGCAAAATAGTTTTCTGACTCACTTTATGTTTGAAAATAAATGGTACTAAATGTATTGTCCACTTGTTTCTTGTATAGGAAACCACAACACTGCAGAACGCTTCAGAGTGACAGATTCATATAACATTCCCTGCCTTTTTACATAGTGGCCCCAGTACAGGCTGGTTTATAACACTGTAAAGATCATTTGACCTAATTCTTAAAATAACCTTTATAAAAATCTAACACTGTCTTTCCTTCTTTTACAGAAAATTGCATATGTGCATGCAGACACAGGTGAGTCTCCAATATTTGTCTCTTTTTATTATTTTGCATGCATTAAAATTGTCCAGATATTGACTTTCAAGGTAGTTTGTCTTGCAGTGCCTATGAACTGTGTATCTGTTAATGCTGTCCAAGTGTAAGATTCAATAAATCATGTTGTAGCCATTTGCAAACTGTTACTGTTATAAGAAAGGTATAGTGACCATGCCTTCATGATCACTAGTGCTGACAGATCAACACATTAGCAGATCAAGAATGCAGAACTAGATTATGAATTTGTCAACTACTGCAAGACATCACCAGCTTTTCACATCTTACTGCATTTGCAAAATCTGCCAGGATTTCTGTGCTCAAAGTCTTAAAAGATCAAAATGCAACAGGGAACTCAAGAAACTCTCCTCTAGAGGATGGTGTTGAGCTGTGAACTGAGCAGAATCCACACATGTTCTGTCTACTTATCTCTGAATAATCCTGGGACATGCACCAGCAAAATAACATCAGAAACATTACATGCAACACTCCATGTACTAAAGACTCATTTGATAAAGTAAACTTGCTCAGCCACTGCCTATAAAACTATTGTCTTAATTCACAGAATAGACAATACACAATCCCATTGTCAACTGGTTTTATTAAAAGCTTGCTAACTAAAATCCCCTCTTCTTCCTGTATCCTTCTAGGCAAGATCTCCAACCAGTCTATGAAGTGGCGATCCGTGAGAAGCGCTGGGGGAAACCCTGTGGGGACCCTCTTTACGTTCAACCAAATCACAGGCGTAATTTCGCCCACCGTGGAAGGGATGTTCTACCTGTACGTCGATTTGGTGCTGACCTGCACAGCCAACTGCAAGAGCGGCTCGGTGACTGTTACATTCATGAATAAGAACGATGTTGTGCTGGACTGCCGCATCGACATCCCGGACACCTTTGACACACAGGTGCAAAAGTGCTGGAACATTACAACTCTGTCTTCACACAGCCAACTCCATGCCAGTATGAAAGTGGACACCGAGCAGTCAGACTGGAAGCTGGATGAGAACCGATCGGGCTTCGGGATCTTCCTGATCGATCAGCTGAACCGATAAATAGAGCTGTCTTCGCCAACGCGGAGTGGTGGACTCGACAAGTAGCAGAGAAGGAGTGGCGCTGCAGAGCCTCAGCAGCCAGAGCTGCAGTTCCTGCTGCCTGCCAGAGGGGGCAGCAAAGGGACTCTTCCTTCTGAAAGCTGGACTGTTTCTGGGTGCAAACAGCTATAGCCCACAGAGGCTGAGGACTGGTTATGTGCCATAAAGGACAGGAATCCTTCCACCTGTACAATAGACTGGCTCTGGACAATAACAGGGACAAACAAATCTCCATCTCAGTTGTGGTTTTGTAATGTTTTCAGAAAGCACTGTCATTTTGCTACTATTTATTGATATTTATATAACTATTTTTTATATAAAATGTATTTATTTTTAATATATACACATTTTTGCACATATTTATGTGTAAGACAAAGCACTACTACCTATTACTTGCAAACCGAGTACTCTAATTTTGCCATTAAAACCTCCACACTCTGTATCAAGCCTACATACAGGTGGATGCTGCACATTGGTAGTGGTGGAGGGGAGTCCCCATTACCTGAAAAGCGCTTTGAGTGGAGTGTCCAGAAAAGTGCTATATGAGTGTAAGCAATTATAATTACTTTACAGAGCATCATTGTAATATGGGTCTCTTTTTGTGGTGAAACATTTCTGGTCCTAATCCCAGTAAAACAGGCCTCTTTGCACTTTATTCATTCTGTTTTACTGTTTTATGTCCTAATATTTCAGATCAGCTCTGGAGTGAACTGTATCTAAAGGATAGGGAGCCACGCAGTTAAATTTTCAAATGCAGCACAAGATGGTTCAGTCTACATCTGTAAAAGAAAAAGTGGGGCATCTTTTCAGGGTCTTACCAGGACGGGGTAGTGTGCGGACCATTACTGTATGTCGTTTTTGACCTCCACATGACCTCTGAGCATAAAGCTGTTTCCATGGCAATTTTTGCATTAAAAGATGCTAGGCCCAAATGAAGACCATCACACCTACCCACGTACAGGATTATATGCGGACACTTTCATAACAAGAGAATAGAATGCTTGAATGCAACCTGAATGATTTTTCTTGTCATTTCTTAATTGCTGGTAGCCACAGGTGGTAAAACTATTGATGAATGTATGAAAACTACAATAAAACTGTCCGTTTTACTTTGTGGTCATGGTGGAACTTTGTATTTCAGGGTTTAACAGCTTGACAGATTACAAGCCAATTAAGTTGACCTTGATAGCAAGGACATTGCTATCCACTACAGGCCAGTTTCTTACCCTCCATAGTCTTAATCTTCAGGCAAGCATATTATCATGATCAGATTTCACTGCTTTTAATGCTAAAATACTTTAGTGAATACCATCAGGAGTATTTAGTTTACATTCTTACTGGGGGAATGTCATCTATTATATATTGGATAGCAAGAGAGGGGCTCTAAAATGTATAGAAATGGAAAGCAGAACAGGGGTGGGATATGCATAAGTCCACTGTCTAACTTAAAAACATAATTAGGTCAGTGCTGTGGACATCTGGAATGAGGTCATCACCTGATCCCCTACTCTATTTGATATCCTTTGTCATTTTGTTCCCCAGAAGATAAACTAGAAAGACACACAAAACAAAAATGAAAAAGGATAGTTGTTCCAGTGTCAGGGATAAACCCAGTTAGTTATCATTTAACACACACACAGCTTTCACTACAAATAGGTGTGTGGCTAGCTGAGTCACAAAAATTGTGTGGTGTTGTCTCTAGGCAGCTGGAGAATGTAGATGGAGCAGAGTGACTTCAATTTGGGAACAGAGTAGCCAGTTCAAGGGAATCTAGCTGAGCTCAGTAAGTGGTGTGAAAAAAATCTAAAAATGGGATGGTAAAAACAAAGTACTTCAGCTGGAAAGAAAACATTGAAAAGTGTTTCTACTGTAAAGAGCACACAACAGCCTGAATAATTCCCAAACTGCAAAGGACACCATAAATCAGACTGAATTTGTGCAGTCACTCAGAAAACAAGACTTTGTGGTGTACTGTAGATATAAGCACTCAACATTTGTGAAGTGAGGACTACAAGTACAAAAATGAGATTAGCACTAGTAAATATAAGTAGAACCGGGAGTTAAAATGTTCAAGTGGTTAACTGGGTTAATTTAAGAAAGATGAACTTTTAAATCAACCAATAAGCAAGTAGAAACCAAATAACTTAGATAGGCCAAACAAGCTTCTTATATCCTTATTTTAGTACAGTAAGTCTTTACTGCAGCACTTTTACAGAGCATGGGCAGGAAATGTTTGGGTTCAAAGACCTAGATGGAGACAACCTAAAACTACAGATTGTGGATGTGCATTTTGATCTCAAGTACTTTACATTACTGTCATGTTAGATAAATTCTTGATTGTGAAATATTTGCGGATGATAAATATTCTTCCATTCAATGGTCTCAGAATGAGAAAACTGGACTTCCTCTTTCCATGGATGTTCTAAAGGCTGTGCTTGATAGGGAAGCACTTTCCACATGTTCAGGAAATACCTGCTACCTCACTTCCTGTTTTCCCCTCACATGACTGTAACTACAGCCCGCGAATGCTAAGCATGTACTCCTGCAATTTAAAAAAATATATATTTTAGGTCACACAGAGAGTGTTGATCACCAACCCCCATCTCGGCCTGCACTCTCAATGTCAGGAGGATGTTACGAAAACGAAACTAGATTGAGCTAGGCGAAACTTATTTTTAACTTTTGGATTTTCCTTCCAGTTTTGACCAATTCCGCTATAGTTTCAAATACAGTAAGGCCTCAGGAAAGCTAGACATGTACTAATATGACTGTAGAGTATTTTAAGACAATAACTTTGGCAAAGCAAGTAATTCTACATGATTCATTTTCAGAAAAAAAATTAAATTAGTTTGACATGCTACATAAACAAAAACTTGTATGGACAAACAGTCATTAAGGAAGGAAATGTGTGTCATGCATTTGTCAGTATCAGAATAATTGTTCAGCTGCAACACAAATACATAACCCTTTTACCTTTAAGTCACATAAACCAAATACTGTACAGTTAAAATGGTATTAATAGCAAGAATTGCCAAGAGGTAAAAAATGTTTTTGCTCAATTTAACTTTCTACGTTTACTGGGTTCAGTAAGCATTGATTACATCACTTGAGGAAAAGGAATAATTTATGCCTAGAAGTTTAGATCACCTTATTATTGATCGACATAAATTACTCTTGAACGAAAGCCATCAAGCCCTCAACAAATAAACATCAAAGACCATTTTCTTCATCCAAAGAGTACCATCACTCTATGATACAAAAGGACATTAAAAACAAAAACTCAGAAGGTTTGTTAAAGCTGATGTTTTGCAAAGAAAACCAATTCCAAAACAGTTTGAATCAATTAGTGTAAGAAACGAAAAAAAAACTTTGAACATAGTCATAGACAATGGTACAAAAGATAAAGATCAGATACTGTTAAAAACAGGAAGGTACAGGACCCTATGCAGGTTAG
This sequence comes from Lepisosteus platostomus, assembly GCF_059453375.1. Taxonomy (NCBI): domain Eukaryota; kingdom Metazoa; phylum Chordata; class Actinopteri; order Semionotiformes; family Lepisosteidae; genus Lepisosteus; species Lepisosteus platostomus. The sequence goes on from NC_142623.1 coordinate 19,723,027, forward strand.
AGATCGTGGTATGTATCGAGGCAAACAGATCCGAAGGAACAGAGACAAAACGTGTAGTCGAGGAGGAACCGGGAAATCTTGACAAGATAGAACAAGCTTAGTGAGTGAACTGCCGAGGAGGCAGTGAGCTCAAGGTTGGAGGTTCTCCTAATACCAAGCACCGGTTCAGTGTGGGTGAAGGTTTAAATAAAGGAAGAAGGGGCGTGGTGAGAGGATCAATTAGTGAGTTGTTACAGTACCCCCCCCCTTCATGGGCAACTCCTGGCGCCCTTGATGGCCGGCCTGGGAAGGCCCGATGGAATTCTCGGATTAAAGAACGGTGAAACGGTGAACCAATGAAACGTTGACCGAGTTTACGGGATGGTTGTCGTATGGGCAGGTTCCTAGTGGACAGCCAGACGAATTGTCCTCTTTGGTATAGGGGGGAGGGGCGGCGATGGTGGTTGGCTAAGGCGATCTGAGGCTGCGTTGTTCAGAGGAGGAAATGTTTGGCAGTTTGCCAGATTTTCCATATTCTGGAAATATAGTGCCATACTGAGGCACTATATGGGCATGGGGGGACAATCATCAGGAATAAGGGTGGGTTGGTAGCCCAGAGAGCAAAGAAAGGGGACAAACCTCTAGCAGAGGTGGAGAGATAATTGTGGGAGTACTCTGCCCAGGGGAGAAGTGAGGCCCAGTTGTTCTGTGCAGCAGAAGTATAGACCCTAAGAAAGGTCAGGACCTTGGTTCTTTTCCTACAGGAGAGAATCCTGGGTCTACTGGGAAAACAGCAATTGCACATACTTTAGTTTCTGTCAGGCATTGAAAGTTTATCGGCAGTCTTTTTTTATCCAGAAATCCAAGCATGAATTCATTAGCAAGAACTTGGCAAATACAGGACAGAGTGCTGTCTGGTTTGGATTAACTCACATTTCCATATCATGTATTTGAAGAGAGTAATAAATCATGTGTGTGTTGTGGTTGAACATTCCCAGTTCCTCCCCTGTAAAGTATTCTGTACATCAGAAAAAGTTTGTTGAAGCATTTACAATTTCAAGCTTTTACCGTGATAGACTAAATCAATAAAACCAATACCAAACGGGTGAAGACTAAACACTACAGAAATTATTTCATGAACTTTTGCCATTTTGGAAGACCGAGTCAAAAGGTCAGGACAGTGACTATGCGCGGGAAAGGTTTTCTGTTCGCACCTAAGACCACTGTCTTAGGTGCAAACTAAAGCCTGTGATTCCTCACACCCATTCAACCAGAGAAAAATGAAACAGATTGCAGGATGCCAAATGGCATCTTCCTGTCCTGTTTGTTTGACTTCTGACACTGCCCCTTTCCCTTTATGTTCCTTTGATATGTTAAAGTCTTACCTACTTTTAATGTATAAAAAGGAAAGTATAACTTCAGTCCAGGGAGCATGTCTTGAGTGCTAGGGGAAACCGTATCTCTGTGATGTGCTCCCCTTCAGCTGATTGTATTAAAGATCTCTGTTGACAATCTCCCAACCTGAGTGAAGACTGAGTTTTCTTCGACACCATCAATGGTGGAAAAACAGCATTGTGGATGGAAAGGTGCAACAAAAAAAGGGGGAAATGAACAGCCGATCTTGCCAAATTGACAGGCACACTTACACAATCATTCAGTTCACTTTGAGCTAAGTGTCTTTTGTTTTCTTATCTTGTTTTAGGACTGTGTAATATTATTTCCTTGTACCACATTAACCACATTAAAGTCGCATCCATGCAGGATCTTTGTGTTATCTGTTAATCTCGATGTCGTTCATCTGCCAGAGGTAACAGAGCTTCCCTACCACAATACCTTTTAAAAAAGTGCAATGATATGCGTATTTGCATGTATGCTCCAATACAAAGAATACAAAGATACATTAAGGAAACACCAAAAACATAAACACAGAACAGCAGCAGCAACAAGTTAAATAACATACATTATAGAAAAAAAAACACATCAGTGTAAGCCAGTGGTAGGGGTAGAGTTTAGTAATCTGACTGTGGGAAGAAACTGTCTCTGAATCTGGAGGTTCACGCCTTTATGCTTCTATAACACTTACCAGAGAAAAGGGGGGAGAAAACTGAGAAACCAGGATAACTGGTATCCTTAGCAATACTTCCAGCCTTCCTAAGGCAGCGAGTTGTAAAAATGTCTGAAATAGACGGGAACTGTACTCCAATGATGGATTGAGCTGACCTGATCACCCCCTGTAATGACCCATTCAGACAACAAACTCCTGCCAAATCAAGCTGTAATACCCCATGTGAGCACACTCTCAATAGCGCACCTGTTAGCAATAGCTGATCGTGAACAGTTGGTATGATCCTATGAGGTGCTAGCCAATGATTGAACAGAGGAATCATTAGTGAGCGGAGTCGGGTTTACTTATCCAAAACGCGTAGTCAATATTCGTGGTCGAGGTCAAGCGTGGGTCAAAAAGCTGGTAGCACAGGACAAAGGATTTCACAGACGTAGAAGTCGAGGCGAAGGTAGCTCAGTGAGGGTTAACTCAATACTGAGCATGGGACTGTAGATGAGTAGCCCTTTAGTAGTGATTGTCGGGAGTTGAGGTGCAGGATGAGGGATGTGGTTGGGTAATTAGGTTGTGTGTCGGCATTTTTGAGAAATAGCCTGGGCTTGTGTCTGAATAGTGCTTCAGAGTTTGTGGGAAGTAGCCTGGGCCTATGTCTGATTAGTGAGATCCGTGACAGTACCCCCCTCCCCCCCTTCACGGGCGGCTCCTGATACCCTAAGTGGGTGATCCGGAAAAGCGCGATGAAAGTTCTGGATGAGACTGGGGTCCAGAATGTCTTTTTTGGGAACCCAGGAGCGCTCCTTTGGACCATATCCTTCCCACTCTACAAGATATTGTATGGAGCTCCTGTGCCAGCGAGCATCCAGAATCTTATGGATGGTGAAGGCTGGGATGCTGTCAACAAGCCAGGGAGGAGCTGGACATGGTTGTGGTCTAGAGATGGGGGATCTGTGGAAGGGTTTGAGGAGGGAGACATAGAAAAGTGGGGTGAATCTTAAGGGTCGGAGGGAGAGCAAGGCGATAGGAAACGGGTGTAACCTGGGTGAGTACCCCAAATGGGCCAATGTAGTGAGGTCCCAACTTGAGGGTTGTTGTAGGGGTAGGTTTCTAGTGGAGAGCCAGACAAATTGTCCTCATCTGAGTCTGGGAAAGGGTTGTCGGTGGCGATCAGCTGCGATCTTCTGCCGATGGGCTGTTTTCTGTAGTGCGAGTCTGGCGGTTTTCCACAGTTTACGGAGTGAGGTGATGTTCTCTTGGACAGATGGGACCTCAGAATTAATGGGAGTTGGTATCCTAGGGAGCAACGGAAAGGAGGTATAGCTGTAGAGAAGGTGTTCAGGGAGTTGTGTGCGTACTTGGCCCAAGGGAGCAAAGAAACCCAGTTGTCTCGGGTTGCGGAGACATAAGCCCTCAGGAACTTCAGGAGGTCTTGGTTGATTCTCTCCCTTCTGGCCATTGGCCTCTAGGTGATAGCTTGAGGTGAGGGAAACAGAGGATCCTAAGGACCTGGAAAAGGCCCTCCAAAAGTTTGACATAAACTGAGGGCCTCTGTCTGAGACCACGTCTTTCGGGATGCCATGAAGTTTGAAGACACAGAGGACAAACAGGTCTGCCATTTCCTGGGCCGAGGGCAGGGTGGGAAGGGGAACAAAGTGAGCCACCTAGGAGAAGCGGTGCACAATGACCATTATAGTGTTTTTTCCTAGGCTCCTGGGTAGATCAGTGAGAAAATCAACAGAAATCAACCAAGGTCTTTCGGGAACAGGAAGAGGTTGCAGGAACCCCGTCTTCTTGTTACGGGGAGATTTGATCCTGGCACATATGAAGCAAGCCCGCACGTATTCGGCAACATCAGGTTTTATGGATGGCCACCAAAAGTTCATGGAGACTAGTTCCAGTGTGTTTAGCGCCAGGACGACCAGCATGAGAGTCATGACCCCACTGAAGGATTGCTGAGTGGATGTTGTTTGGAACAAAGAGTTTGTCCGGAGGGCAAAGGGATTGACCGTTTGACCAGTCAGGGCACTCTAACTTTGTCTTCAATGTCCCACCTGACGGCTGCGAGAATCTTGCTGGGAGGGATGATGGGTTCCGAAATGTTCTCTAGCTCAGGGGGTTAATGAAGGCGGGAGAGGGCGTCAGCCTTAACATTCTTGTATCCGGGAGAGTATGTGATTAAAAAGCGGAATCTAGAAACACTGCTTATTTTGGTTTAATGGTTTATTATTGTCTGAATACCCTGCCACATTTGGCGCACATCGACAGAGGCAGCTTGTATTTCTATCTTATTAGGGTATTGCCTTTTAGCGTCCCTCTTAGCTCTCCGCAGGTCATACCTTGCCTTCTTATAAAGGTTCAGGTTGCCAGATTTAAAGGCCTTCGATCATGGCCACAGCTTAATTCAGATGTCGATGTTAAACCATGGTTTTTGCTTGGGGAAAAAACTAATGGTCTTTGTGGTCAGTCACACAGTCATCCACGCATTACTTAATAAAATCGGTGACGACTGTAGTGTACACGTTCAGGTTCGATAATGAACTTTTAAACACAGCCCAGTCCACAGATTCAAAGCAGTAGATACTATAAATAAGAAGATACTGTACATGAAGCAAATTAAACATCAAGCTGACCTGAGTCACTTCAATGCAAACTCAACTACCACCAGATTCTCAGCTAGTGATCTATTTGAAACAAGCATCTCTTAATTAATTTTTCTCTATACACTTTATCCTCAATTATATCCTGTTAAAGTGAAAAGTAAATAAAACTTGTGCGTTCTGCCAAAGAGCACAAACACTAATTCCACAGTACATACTTTCGGTTCGTTTTACTGTCTAAGATATCACATTTATTTTACTTTCACTAATAGTATTAGGACTGAAACTGCATTGCAGCCATTGGTAAAACAAAGTGGACGTTTGGTGCTTAAAAAGTTGGTTGGCCTCTTTAGATCGCAGTGCTGTCAACACCTAGCACTGTGGACTAAGAACATTTGGTACACTTATGAACAGTGGCACAATGGTACTGTGGTTAGCATTGCTGCCTCACAGCAGTGGGGAACTGGGTTCAATTCCAGACCAGGGGTGCTATCTGCTTGGTGTGTGTATGCTCTCTCTGTGTTCATGTAGATTTTGTCACGATTATAGTCCCTCCTCCTTAAGGTCGCTCCGGCCCTTTCACTTCGGACTTGATTTTCTGCACCTGTCCCCTGTTTCAGCCCGTTCCCAGTCCACCTTAAAAGCCAGGTGCTGGAAGCGCCTGGTCCCGTTAAGGTTTTATTCTCTGTTCCCGTTCCCCTTCCGCTGGTTCCGACCCGGTTCCAGTTTTTTATCTTGTCTGTTCTTGGATGGACCCCCCGGCTTTGGACTTTGCTCATGTTTGGATTCCCCCTTTTGATTTCTACTGGATTGTTTGCCCCGGACTCACCCCCTGGACACCTGCGCACTTTGGACATGCCCCCCTGTTTTCATCCCCGTATTCCTGCATGACTTTTTCCTAGTGTTTCCTTACTCCATCCCGGATTGTGTCGTCCGCATAGGGTCTGAAAAGAACTGATCATTACAGATTTCCTCTGGGTAGTTCAAGTAGGTAGCTGCATCAGCATGCGTAGGCTGCAAAGGAACTAGTGTGAGTATTTGCGTGTCTGTGTGTCTGTCCTGCAATGGACTCGCACACTGTCCAGGATGTATTCTGCCTTGCAATGTTGCTTGCTAGGATAGGCTCTAGCTTCACTGCCAAGAGCAAATTAGAAAATGGATGGAGGAATGGAGGCATGAGGACATTCCCATGTGCACAGACAGCATCCACTTGGGGGCAACAGCATCACTAGACCTTCACTGTTCGCCCTCTGCTTTCTCTGACGAAAATTGCAAGAGTGAAACGTTAACTGTTTTGACACTTTCAGAAAAAGAAAAAAATGAGATTTGCAAAAGACTGTGTGGGAGTGTTTTTTTTATCATTCATAATAATTTTCTCTGACTCACCTACGCATGTTACGATCAGATGTACAAATGGTTCTGCTTACAATAACAATAAGCACACAAACAATGTCTGAGAGGGAAAACTGCAGAGTTCAAGGAAAAGCAGAGCAAACAGTAGAAGATCCACAGTTCTCTTGTTTACTGGTTAGTTTGTTTGTGCTGCATATTTTCTGAACAAAAGAAAATATGTCAGCACATTGGTGCTGTGGTTAGCACTGCACTGGGACCCTAGGTTCAATTCCTATTGTGCTATCACAGTGGAGCTTCTACTTTCTCCCTGTGTTCTCCTGGGTTTCTTCCAGGAGTTCTGGTTTCCTCCCACACTCCTAAGACATACTGGTACCGTAGTTTAAGTGGCTTCTAAGAAAACTGGCCCTGGTGTGACTGTGTGCACGGTCGTGTCAGTGTGCGTCCTGCAATGGACTATTGCCCCATACAGACATCCATCCTGCCTTTTACTTGCCCAGATAGACTCTGGCTCCCCTACAACCATGAAGTGGACGAAGAGGATACAAAACTGGATGGATGTACAACTGCACTCACCACATTACAACAGAATGTATTGCAGTTCATTTGAACAGTTTGAACAGTTCAAAGAAGAGCATCCAGGTAAATTACTCCGGCTTAAAAGGATGTCTTACACTGACAAGCTAGAAGAATTAATCATTTAAAGTTTTTAATACAGAAAACTATAAAGATAACTGATGTATTTAATTAACTCAGTAGACTTCTTCATTTATTTATGTATACATAATGAGACTCAATACTATGAAAAGATCATTTGCTGGCTAAAACCTGGTTACTGGCAGATAATGCCACTTCTGTTACAACTTAAATAACTAAATGTGTTTATTTCCATTATTTAATTTCCATAATTTAATGTACTTTTCATTTTTAAGATGAGTCCAGTACATAATGATGTCACAAGTTTATCTAATTCTTAAGAATTGTGTCTGTGTTGCCACATTGATGCAAAGGAAGAAATCTATTTACAAGGTTACAAGGTTGACTCACTGAGAAAAAACAAAGGCTTATCCATGAACTAAGCAGAGCTAAGAATTGATTTTGGTGATCTTTTCAGTAGGCACAGCAATCCCTGGTGTTAGATTGACTTGAATTACCAAAGTGTTTCAAATACATTCATGACCCTTACTTTAGTAACATATTGGAGGTTTCAAGAGCTGGTAAGACATAATCAAATAAGACTTTGTTATAGTCCCCATGATTTTAGAAGTGGTAAAAAAACAAAGAAAATACTGAGCTGGTCATATCATCATTCCCAGCTGGCAGCCCACTGAAGCTAAGCAGGTGTGAGCCTGGTCAGTACCTGGATGAGAGACCTCCTAGGAAAAACTAAGGTTGCTGCTGGAAGAGGTGTTAGTGGGGTCAGCAGGGGGCACTTATCCTGCGATCTGTGTAGCTAATGCCCCAGTATAGTGACGGGGACACTATACTGTAAACAGGTGCCATCCTTCGGATGAAACGTAAAACCGAGGTCCTGACTCTCTGTGCTCATTAAAAATCTTAGGGTGTTTCTCAAAAAGAGTAGGGGTGCAACCCCGACATCCTGGCCAAATTTCCCATTGGCACTTACCAATCATGGCCTCCTAATAATCCCCATCTATGAATTGGCTTCATTACTCTGCTCTCCTCCCCACTGATAGCTGATGTGTGGTGAGCTATGGCTGCTGTCGCATCATCCAGGTGGATGCTGCACCTTGGTGGTGGTGGAGGGGAGTCCCCATTACCTGTAAAGCACTTTGAGTGGAGTGTCCAGAAAAGCGCTATATAAGTGTAAGCAATTATTATTATTATTATTTTTATTATTATTATTATATTATAAGTAATACAGTAGGGTTTCAGAATTTGGTAATTTAATGTTAATAAATGTGCTTATTTGAGATTCTGGTCGACAGGGTCTTGGATGGAAGTAGAACAGAGCAGGATGAAATTGAGCTGAAGGTTGTTAAGTACACCTTTCAAATTAGCGGAACAACATACAGTACATGTACTAGGATCGTGAGACAAATCGAGCTAATGTGTGAGCCTTCTACACCACCTGCCCAGCATCTGCATCTCAAATGGTCTTATTTTATGTTGTATCAAACACTCCAGGTTCTGTGTCAGCAGAATGACACGCTGGAGATTACATTACAAGCTGACTGACATTTTGTATTGTGCTTTTCATTACAGTGATGTAGGTAATTTTCCTTACAGTGATGCATGCTCTTATTCAGAGGCAGAAAGAGAAAATGCAGTGAGGCATTCATGTTATTTATTTTAGCTAATAACTATACATTTTTAACTGCATTTATTGGTTTTACTGGATCAATGTTTTAATTAACTTAAAGCATTAGTACTTTAATTATCATGTAAGGAATGGCTATTCATGTGTTTTAAACATACATACTATATACTGTAGTACATTATGCAACAGTATAGGGGTAGACTTGATTACTTGTAAATTTGTCTATTTGCAATGGTTTTCCGTATTACACCCATGTTGTTTTGTTGAAACCCTGCTTTAATTACAGATAAGAACAGACGCAAATGAAAGGTGACACCTAGATAACTTATACAAATATTGTTATAAATAAATACTCATTTATACAAATATAAACACTGAAATGTGGGTGGCACAGTGGTGTGCTAGGGTCCTGGGTTCAATTCTGGACCTGAGGTGCTATCTTCAGAGTTATATGGCCTCCCCACATTCATGTGGATTTCCTCTAGGCGCTCTGGTTTTCTCTCACAATCCAAAACATAGGGGTAGTTTAATTGGCTTCTGAGAAATCTATGTGCATGTTTATATCTGTCCATCCTGTGATGGACTGGCATCCTGTCCATGGTGTACCCTACCTTGTGCCTCTTGCTGTCAGGATAGGCTCAGGTTCCCCCACAAGCATGAATGGGAAGAAGCAGTTAGAAAATAGTTAGATGGATACATACAGAAATGTGGGATTGTTTACACAGGATATCTGTATTCTGTGTCCAGTGGGAGCTTAACTTTTCCGATCAGTGAGGAAGCCTATTTTCATGAATGGATACCATGGGAGCAAGCCTGATCCAAAAGCTGATGGCACAGCACAGCACAAGTGTTTAGAAATTAAATCCTTCACATTCCCCTATTATACATGATTATCAGCAAGAAGGTCAGAAAACTGTTTGCTTAAACAAGAAAGACTTGCTTTGTACGGATTCATCTTTCATCTTGAAATGATGTTGTTCAGGCACTTGAAAAAGACGGAAAGATGGACTTTGATGGATTTGAGTGCTTGCAGTGGGCCTGCAAACTTTCAGGCTATCAATGAAACAGTTATTCCTGTGATTTTGTCAGTGCTTGCATGCTGGCAGTTACATCAACGAGAGATGAGACATGCCTCCAGTCAACAACAACTCTCCTGAATATATTGCAATGCTTGCGGTATATCCAATAATGAATGTCTCTGACATGTGGGCACATTGATGGGAAACATCTACAGGTCCTAAATCTCCCTGCCTAGGAGCTGAGATGTTACACAGTCAGTGATTACCAATTGAGTGTCGTATGATGAAAGAAAATGACAATCCCAAAAAGACAGAACAAATTGTGTAAAAATACTTTAGAATGATTCACTTCAAACACCTGATAGAGTCAGATGATTTGAGAAATTGTGATGTTTGAAATTATTAAATGAGGTCCATTGGGACCATAAATGGCATTCCAAAGCTTATCCATGGACCCTCCAAAATATTTATGATGACAACTTTTGACTCACCCAATATCCTTTTAGACAATCATCTCATGGCAGGCAAAGTAAATGATGCATTTTTTTTTAAAAACACACTCTCTTATAACAAGAGCAACTCAAGAGTACACCTACTGGGCATTCCACAAATGACCAAATACTGAACATCAAATCTTTTCAGTCCTTTTGAACCAGGACAGGGAAGCTCTGTTCTACAATAGACAAAACCATAAAGGCTGGACCCCAGTTCAGTAGTTTCTAATTTCAACCTCTGGACCTCCACACCTGCTGACTTCTCTTCCAGTTGAGTTCCATTTACACAACTGAACTCTTCAGTTGGACTAATAGTACTATGAATCTGAACCTGTTAACTGTTCTAGGCTCTTTGATATGTTGGAGGCTTGCTTTTCCCCATTTCATTTTATAATTTGTTTAAAATTTTCATCTTTCTAGAAGCTGAGATGTTCAATGTAAAATAACAATAAAAAGAGTGTAATAAAATGTACCAGTTGTGCAAGATATTATGTCAATACCCAAGCCATGACATAGTCTCCATAATGCTTCAGAATTTGCATGGAAGTACAAACAGATTAGTCAGGAGAAATTTTGGAATGAAGTTGTATGGACAGATTAGACCAACATAAAACTTGGTGGAAAGGTTAAAAGGTGAAGAAAGAAATGAACAGCAGATGCTCTTAAGAATACTGTAGCACCTCATTGGTGAAGAATGGTGGAGGTAATGTCATGGCCTGGGCATGTTTGGTGACTTCTAGAACTGGCTCACTTCTCCTTGAGGATTTAATTAATGATGACTGCAATAGAATCAGTAGGTTTGTAGAATCCTATTTTCTGTTTGTTCTTCACCATTGAGCACAAAAAGAACCCCTAAAAGCCAAGGAGTAGGAAACAAAAGTGGACAATGGCAGACTGGATAAGTCAATCTCTAGATTTAAATACAGTTGAGTATTCTGATGATTTTCAAGCAGGAACATGAAGTGGCTTCATCAAAGGCTTGGCAAAGCGTCTAAAATATTTAAACAAAAAGTTTTAATGGGTTGTAAACATCATGCTGTAACTGACTTAATTTCATGCTCATTCCTGCTGGAGCTCTAAAGAACATGCTAGCATTGCCACAGCAACCAGTGGAGCTGTAACTCACCTGTCTCTCAGCTGGTTGCTTTGGCTATGGACTCAGACAGGAAATCTGCTGCACCTGTATTCACATAATGCCTACACCTGTCTCATGAGCAACATGCTATTAAAGATCTGCCTTGGCAGTACTCTGTTTTTTACTTTTGCTTTGAGTCTCTGAGTCTTAGTCTCTAACCTTGCATTCAGCTTTGTGTTACTTTCTGGATTCCTGACCTAGCTTCACTCTGACCTCACCAGGTGGATTTTCTTCTTTGTGTTTGGAACTGTGATTTACTCGGTATGGCCTTTTCTTGTCTCCTACTAGATTGTCTTTGGATTGCTTTTTTTCCCTGCCTGCCTTTTCACCACACCAGCCTGTTTCCTTTACCCTGCACTTGGTTTCCTCTCACGACCTGGAATCATTTCTCACTTTCAGATTCGAGCAGTGACATTAAACATAATATGCAATCAAATACTGACATTTAATTCAAGTGAATGTAACACTAGGCTTTTGATCACTTGAAATTTTTAGTTGACATAAAACATTTTTAGTCTTAATATGATCAAATGTATGCATATGAAAACAAATCTTATGTTGTATTTATCATTCACATAAATGCTTGACTGTAAAGCAAAAATAATGATCAACCTTGCTTTCCCAATAATTTTGGAGGGCACAGTATAAATTCATGAAAAAGTGATAGTGATTCAAGTCAAGTGATAACTACAACCAGTACTGATGAGGATGTCTGAATCATTGGTAATAGTCCGTTAGAACTATTATTATCTTTCAGCCAGATTGTCATTATTTTTCAGCAAGAACTGTCAATAATGGTGTTGTTTTTGCATCAAGACTAGATATTGTGAAGAAACAAGTGTTCTGACAATCTACATACTGTATTTACACTGGCACATATGACATTGTGTGGTTATGTGATTTTAACATCGACTTTCAGAATTCAGTACTTTATTTGATCTACATAAATGTTTTATAGAGGAGCTAGCATCAACATTACACTGAGATAAATACACGTGTTCAAAGATTACTGTATGGTACATTTTCAAAATAATTATGATCTTGAAAGCATATTTGTTTTTTTTTTCTTAAGCCAACTGTGTCCCCCTGAATTTTTCTAGAATACTATACACTACTGTCATGATCGTAATCCTTCCTCTTAAGGGCGCACTGGCACTTTCTTATTTTGCTAATTACGTGCACCTGCCCCCAGTCCTGCCCCTCCGTATTTAAGCCTTGTGCTCTTGCAACTCTGGGCTCTGCATTGGAAGACGGATGCCCAGAGGCCCGCCTACCATCAAGTTGCCCTATGACCGTGGCTTGAGGGCATAGGCCTCCTAGAAGCGTCCTGACCCAGCTCATCCCATTTTTATTCCCTGTCCCTGTACCGGATCCCGTTCTGGTTTTTAACTCTTTGTCTCGTCTTGGTTGGATCGCCCGGTTTTGGATGTTTGGACTTCGCCCCTGATTTCCCCCCCTGGACTTGTTTGCCTTGGTTACGCCCCTCGAGCACCAGTTCAACATCGTCACGCCCCCCTGTCTGTCAACCCCTCCAGGTCCTCGTCGTCTCCTCCCCATCGTCCTTTCCCACTTATTTCCGGATTATACAGTCTGCATAGGGTCCAGAACTACGCTTCAGGGGAAGAACTACTGAACATACTATTTTAGATACAAAATGCTTTCATAATTTAAAGAAATGTGTTATCATGCATTCCTAAACCATGAGCAATTTTGGAAATCGAAAAGTAGTGCTGTAATATCCTACAGCACAATATCTTTCTGTGGCACCTGGATGACTCTAGCTCAACATCACGAGCAATGCTCTGCTAATTACACACTTTTTGCCAGTGCTTTAGGGGTTCTGGTTGGAGTTGGCTAATGACATGACTCAGATTAGATCTGGATTACAGGACAGCATGAACCATTGTAGTCATCTTTTTATGCCATTTTCCTTTAATCCGTTTCATTCAAATTTAACAGGTTCACTTGTTGTCTCCTAGTTCTTATCCATAAAATAAAGTTCATCCCCAAAGTTATTTTCATTGCTATGAATATAGAGCAGGCATTCCCCTTATCTGGTAGTGAGGTGTTAGATAATCCATGCATAGAAAAACAGTCACGCCCTCTGCAGCCAGAGGGCGCTCCTTCTCTATCCTGTCTCTCATTTCCGGTTCTTTGCTGTCCTTCCGGTGTTTCTCTCTCTCTGGGGCTATGTATTTCAGGGTCTTTCATTCTGCCTTGGCTCACCATTAATGTTCGGATGTCCTGAGACCCGCCTAGTACCAGGTCGCCCCATGTCCTCTACCTGAGGGCATAGGTTTCTATACGGCATTCCCTGAACAGCTAACCCCCTGTCTCGCCGCTACGCATAGGGTCTTTTCGGTCTCCTGTCATTGTACGGTTCGTCCTTTCCGACATCCGTGACACACACTACTATAACCTTTAACAAACAGTACTTACTGTACAACAACACCAACTATTAGCACAAAGTCTTCCCTTTCATAACTCAACACTGTTATAAAACCATGTATTGGTAATTTTGTGGAGTTCTATCTTCACTGTAATGTAGCATGTAGCATTTAATTTTATCTATGATAAATGTATGTTATTTATGCTTTTGTTTCTTGTTTTTGTATCTCTGTCTTGTTGTATCGCTAATTGTAGAGATCACCACAAAAAAAACTGAAAGGTTAGTTTGGCAATAAAATTAACTTTGAGCAGTCCTTTTCAAGAAACCACCTGAACAAGATGAGAAGGAATGGTTTCCTCTTGTTTGTAACCTTTCTTATGATCTATTCTAATCTCCTAGTATTACCATATTAAAAAATGTCTATGGGGGCAAAAGGGGCAATTACATTAACCTTCTGAAAGACAAAAAAAAATTAACATTGGTAAATGATTTATAAATATGGGTCCTGGCTATGTAGGCACTGTAATAGAAAAAATATGAAGAGCACATTTAGAAATAAATCTTCACAAAGAAGTCATTTACACCTCCCAGAACCAGAATTACTGCTGAATTAGCTAACTTAAGTGTTAGAAATTAGAAGGAACTGCGTAGGCCTGTCTACTTCTCTTTTGCCTTCTATCTGTCTCATGAGCAACAGGCGATTAAAGATCTGCCTTGGCAGTACTCTGTTTTTTACTTTTGCTTTGAGTCTCTGAGTCTTAGTCTCTAACCTTGCATTCCACAAAGTTTTTTTTCCCCTGAACATCTTGGAACACTCTTTTGGAGAGTCCTTGAAAAAGTCACATTTACTGGAATTTTGAACTACCATCCATTAGGTCCCATGGCTTGGGGAAGGTGGTCCATTAAAAAAAAGTCAGCAATGAAAACTAGCTTCCAGGACATTCTTCAGAGCAGAAAAAGGAATGCAATTCTACGGCAGGTCAAACTACTACTCCACAGTTTATTATTATTTCATGGGTGAGTACCTCTGATAGTTTTGCTGACCACATATCTAAAATGGAAAACTATGATTCATATAGTTCTGCTTTATCTGGCAAACCAACTACATGAAACTTTTTCTTCACAAGAAACCATCACTTTTCTTGAAAGTGAAAGAATATATAGTGGTACAAATGGGGGGGGGGGGATTAATCAATACATAAATAAATAAGCATAATCCCCAACTTGGACACTATTTCTGTGAAGAAAACACCCAAGTGGTTGTAGTTGTAGTTAGAGGCACATTGATTCTTTACTGTCTGGCACAGCTTAGGTGAAAAGAGCAATAATTCTATACAAAAAATAAACATACATCATATGAGTTACCCTATGTGCAAATTTATAAATAAGGTGTTTCAGAGTCCTAATATCCTAACCACTCAGAAATCGAATCCCAGACTGTTACCAAGTATTCAAACTCTACATAAAGCAGAATACAACCTCCTGTTAAATCTCTCTCTTTCCAAACCCAGATGCCATCAAGTGAATGGGAATCTATGTCCCTATTCAAAAACCAAAGAATCCTTTACACAAGTAATAAGAATTCCCTAAAAACCAGAGAATAGTAAGCTCTGGACCTTTCTGGGTGATCTGAAACAAGGTGTTCACACCTCCAATATCTTTCTTGTGGTCTTCTCTGTTCTCTCCCATATTCACCATCCACTTATATAGTGTCTTTCATGACTGTTTATTGACAATCATTTATCCAGAACTTAATTGACTAAGGTAAACCTAGGTAAACTCTACAATTGCTTTGATCACAGAATCTGGACCACCTATTGTACATCTCCAGACCCTTTGCTTTGAAGCTAGAGATGTTCATACTAGCCAGCTGTTACCCTGGCATTGTTGTGTTGTAGCTTACAGACACCTCCATAATTGCCAATAGCTGCAACTTATAATAATAATAATAATAATAATAATAATAATAATAATAATAATAATAATAATAATAATAAACTTTATTTTATATAGCGCCTTTAAAGGTGGCTTCTCAAAGCGCTTTACAGGATGACAATAACAATAAATAAGAAGACTACAACAATAAATAAGAAGAATACACAAGATAAGACACAATTACAATTACAACAATACAACAATAACAATAGAGGAGACCGTGGAAGGTGGTACTAAGAAGAGCAGAGGGGTGAAGACTGGAACCAGTTAAGTAAAGGCTTTTCTGAAGAAGAAGGTTTTGAGTCTGGATTTGAAGGAGTTTAGAGAAGGTGACTCTCTGATATCCTTGGGCAAAGAGTTCCAGAGCTTGGGGGCAGGGCAGGAGAAGGCCCTGTCGCCCATACAATGTAGACGGGCTTGGGGGACAGTAAGGAGGGCAGAATTTGAAGAGCGAAGGTTGCGAGGTGGGGAGTAGGGTGATAATTGTTCAGACAGGTATTGAGGTGCCAAGCCATGTAGAGCCTTATTGGTGAGCATGAGGATTTTAAAGTCTACGCAGAATTTGACTGGAAGCCAGTGCAAGGACTCCAGGATACGAGTAATGTGAACACTTGCACTAGACCTGGTCAGGATTCTGGCTGCTGAATTTTGGACATACTGCAGTTTGTTCAGAGTAGATTTAGATACCCCAGCGAGTAGAGCATTGCAGTAGTCAATTCGAGAGAATAAAAATATGTTGATCAGCTTTTCAGCCACAGTTAATGATAGCATAGGGCGTAGTCTTGCGATATTTCTAAGGTGAAAAAAAGATGTTTTGACAGTATGCTGTACATGTGGGTCGAATATTAAGCCAGAATCGAATACAACCCCAAGGTTTTTCAATTTTGATTGAAGATCAAGTACAGAGCCATCTACAGATAGGGTTACAGGACTGGCTTTACGAAGTTGATGGGGGGTACCAATAAGCATGACTTCAGTCTTGTCACAGTTAAGATGAAGGCAGTTTTGAGTCATCCAAATTTTTATGTCAGAGATGCAATTAGATAGAATAGAGACAGCCACATCAGTGTCAGGTTTGGTATGGATGTATATTTGAGTATCGTCAGCGTAAAAATGAAAGCTGAGGCCCTGTGATCTTAAAAGCTGACCAAGTGGGAACTTGTAAATGCTGAAGAGCAAGGGGCCCAGTATTGGGCCCTGGGGGACACCAGCCTTGACAAGACCAATTTCAGACCTGTACCCATTGAGAGAGACAAAGTGACAGCGATCAGTGAGGTAAGATTTAAACCATTTGAGGGCAGTGTCAGAAACTCCAAACACAGTCTCGAGACGAGAAAGTAAGATGTTATGGTCAACAGTGTCAAAGGCAGCACTGAGATCAAGAAGGATGAGTATGGAAAGAGAACCAGAATCAGAAGCTATTAGGAGATCGTTGGCGACTTTGTCCAGGGCAGTTTCTGTGGTATGAAGTTGACGGAAGCCAGATTGGAGGGGTTCGAAAAGATTGTTTGTCGTGAGGTGGTTATGTAACTGAAGTGTGACAGCACGTTCTAGAATTTTAGAGAGAAAGGGTAAGTTGGAGATGGGGCGAAAGTTGTTAAGATTGTCGAGAGCCATGTTAGGCTTCTTTGGCACGGGGGTAATGGCAGCAGTTTTGAGGACCGTTGGTACAATGCCAGTGCTCAAGGATTCATGTATAATATTGAGGACAATGGGACAGAGAGAAGAGAAACAGGACTGGAATAAAGTGGTGAGAATGGGATCTAAAATAGATGTGGTGGGTTTCATGCGCGTAACTAGTTTGTTTAGGGATGCTGAGTCAAGAAGAGAGAAGCTGGAGAGACGGGAACCAGAGAAGTTGGATGAGGAGGGAGGAGGTATGGAAATGATATCCGTAGTGGAGAGAATGTGATGCCTGATGTTGTCAATCTTAGAACTAAAGAAATCTAAGAATGTGTTGCAAAGTTGAGATGAGGCAGGTAATGTGGTAGTGCAGTTTGGCTTGAGCAGTCTGTTGATGGTGGAGAAAAGATGTCTGGGGTTGTTTTGATGATTTTCAATGATGTGAGAGAAGTAGGTGGATCTAGCAGACTCTATAGTAACCTTATAATCAGATAAGTTATCTCTCCAGGCCTGATAATGTACATTTAGGCCGGAAAGACGCCACCTACGCTCAAGTTTGCGAGAGGCTGCCTTCATGAATCGCAGATGGTCATTTTACCAGGGGGCAGGGCAAGAGAAGGAGATGGTTCAAGTTTTTAAAGGAGCAAAGGTGTCAAGGGTAGATAAAAGAGCATTGTCAAGTAACTGTATTTTGTCATCTAGAGGGTCAGAGGAAGAGAAACAGGATAAGGAGGACAGAACAGAATTTGCAAACCTTGGGTGATCAATTGATCGCCAGTTGTGGAAATTTACATAGCGTGGGGAGGTGGTGTTAGAAACAGGTAATTCCAGATTGAAGAGAATGGTTAAGTGGTCAGAGAGGCCAAGATCAAGGGGAGAGCAGTGGGAGACAAAGGGGTCATTTGCAATAAAAAGATCTAAAACTTATAGAAACAAGGTTTTTATACTAAAACCTACTAGGTGGTTTGGATATGGAAATGGCCTTCCTACTGTTGTCTTTACATAAGGTCTCATCCCAGATTTCTTGCTTGCGGTCCAGAGCAAGACAAGAGAAATCCTGATGAAAATGGGGGTCCTCAATGACCCAGTCAGGAAAGACACTTGCTCAATATACAGCTGGAGCCCAATAGTCCAAACATCACCAGGGCTACACCAGTCTTGATGAGATAATGAAATTCTCCATGGTAGCAGTGCATGTAATCTTGCAGTACTGGCAGTTAGAGCCACTTCACTCCTCGCTCACCTGTTGGAGCTCTGATACTCACAAGCTGAAAGCAAACAAGGCTCTACAGGGGGGAGTTTCAGAGTTAAGAGGCTCTTTACATAATACTCATCTTTGGGTGCCAGTGGTGAGATCAGCACTTTTTCAGTTGCTGGACCCATATTTAGGCGTGTAAAAAAAACATGATTCCCTCAAATTCAAAAACAGCAGCTGCCAAAACAAAATCACATAGAGTAAATGGAAAAGTGTAAAGCAGGTAGAAATTAATCACAATGGAACATGACTGAAAACATCCACTATTCCTATAATAAGCATGACTCTGTTAAAAAGCAACTGAAGCAAAATAAGCATGGATTTCTGCTCTCTCTTAAACCAGAATCTTACTCCTGTCATGGAAACTAACATTCAGTTATTAGAATGCCTTTACACTTAGATCGATGACGAACAGAAAGTAACCATTAGAGCAGATTCAGATAGCAGATTCAGATTAAAATACTTTCAATTTACCAGAGCGAGAAACGTCAGCTTTCGTTCACCTCTACATACAGAAAATGCCGACCTGTTCTTTTTAAATCTGGTTATACAACGCAGATATTTCTTCAAAGAAACTGCAGTGTGCCAACGTCTCAACAGGTGTTTACGTTTTCTAAAAATAGAGTTTGCGTTCTAAACTTGAAACCCGGCCTGTGACTTTGTTGCTCCCTCGCTGTGTTGTTGAGCGTGCGTCGCGGACAAATTTCTCTGCGCTTCCTCTCCTGCTGTCCTGGGGAAGCGTCTTTGTCACGAACGCCGACGTTCTTCAAATATTACTCACTGAAAGTGACGTCAATCACATACAAAGGTGACAACACTTGCAAATACTTGGAGAGCGAAAGAAAACGTGCCAAGCCTCATTCGTGTGAACCTAATGCGTGTGGAGTTTAATGGGTCTGACCTTTCAGCACAGTTCAGCGGTCTTTCACTAGAATTATCCTGACCTGATGGAAACTGACTATGACTCACACTGCAGATAAAATGGACATCATAGTGGATTGTCTCTACTATGCCAGTGTTCCATTGAATGACACATCTCTTATTGTCAGTCCTTGCATATAGATTTTGACACTTCTATTTTTTGTGACTTCTGGCTTTTACAGAGCAACCATTTTGGTTTAGCATGGTGGTATTTGCAAAATGCCAAGCAAGACCGAAGCAGACCTATGAATGCAACATTAAATCTGTTTTAATGAACACATCTGCATTTACAGCCTTGCCTTTGTAGCAGCAGCTTGTCACTTTCACTAGAGTTTGAGGTTTTGAAGGTGGTCTTGTGCGGTTCCAACAGATCCATGTACAGCATCTGTGTTTGATCTTTGCCTCTATACATAAAGCTTAAGCTATTTCGAACAATTATAATTGAGTACAGCAAAACATACACCTCAAATATATAATGTCTAACTAGGCACTATATAAATGTGTATTGGCACTTGGGAGTATTGTATGACGGATTACTAACTCTGGTGTAAAAGTAGGTGAAAGCATGTTTCATTACCATCACTAATAAACAGTGCCACCTAGTGGCACATCACAGTTAGTCCTCCACCCTACAGTAGGAAATAGATACTTTATTGATCCCGTGAGGGAAATTGCAGTGCAACAGCAGCTTAACACAGACAACACAGCCACACAGTCCGGACACACAAAGAACAGACTAGAACAGAACAGTACACAGAAAAATCGTATCACACATATGAATATAAATATAGATGTAAATATAGATATAGATATAAATATAGATGTAAATGTATTGCACAGGTCCCTGGCATATATTGCACAAAAAACGGTTGTAAACGGGAAAAGAAAAAGAAAGAGAACAGATGTAGCAGTAGATGTGTAGATGCGTTCAGTCCAGAAACAGGTCACTGTCAATGTTGCCTCTAAAATATATAAGAAATATATATATAAGATTTATAAATATAAGAAAAGAAATCATACAACCCCAGAGATGATGAAGCCGTCAAATTTTACATATCAGAAACAGTTATAACACAGATACATCAATAGCATTACACACAAACTCTAGGGTTTGCCTTCAGGAGATCTCACTGTTATCATTCCAAGGAAGAATGCCTGCAGAGAGAATCTTCACTTAAGAAGGCAGTCAAACCCTCTCTGACCACAGCACAGTCCATCAATCACTCAAGTGTCCATAAATATGAAAGTAAAGAGCTCTTGTCTGCCTTGTCTGTCAGTCTGACTTAATTTTCTACCATGCAGAGGCAGGCAGCTTGAGAAGGGAGCACTGGTAGGTTAACTCTTTTCTCTGTATGAGACATTGTGGGGAAGAGCTACATTCACATCCTTCCTTCTTTACCCCCCTCTCACTGCACTGCTGTGTCTTATGTACTCTGCCCTCTTCTTGCTCCTGACCAAACCAGCTCCTCTATTTGTCATCCAAATCATTTACATAGCACTGCTAGATGCTAAAAGAGTTTCCAGGCATTTGTCCTCACTGTAGATCAATGGACGTCTCTCCTTGACATGATGAAGATGTAGAAAAGTCTTCTCTCCACAGCCTTTGGCGTCAGCTGTAAATCTGAAATGTTGAAGTCAAAGCTCAGGCTGCAACATCTTCTTTGTGGCTCATTACAACAAAGAAACAGCTATGATTTCTTGGCTCTATTAATGGATCGTTTAAAAAAATGGAAAATGTACTATAATGGTAATCAAACTAGGTCACGATCTGATTGGCTCACAGTCAAAAGGTACAAGGAAAGAGGAAGAAAAAATTGATCCATTTCACATCTAACTTATTGTTGAAGTCTTATTATATCAATCCTTCAGATAACGTTTACTACTAACACAAAACAGGGGACACCTTACCATGTGCTTGTAGGTACACCTGTGAGATTGTTGTGGTTCTGTGTGGTTTCTCAAGATGCTCAGCGCTCCATCTCATCTCTCTGGAAATTACTGGTTGTGTCAGTGTTATTATGCTGTTATGAATATGAATATCTTTTCCGTTATTTACTGTAGCATGGTTTTCAAAAGGAGACCGCAGCAGAGTTCCCAATCATCAGATGGGAGACCGAGTTAACTTTTAGACTTCTAGGGGAAAAAATAAGAAAAAAAAAACTTCACCTGGCAACGGTTCAGTACAGAGCTCATCAGTTCATAAAGAAATACAGCAGCAGTTATAAGATGAACTTGATTAGCACAGCTCAGAGTTCACAGGCACATCAGCAAGTTTTGTTGTTATCTGTTTTGTTTTTACAAGAATGTTTGATTCAAAACACTTTTGGGGAAAAAGTGTTTCGAACATTGAAACTCTACGCAGAATTTATCTATTCGAGATTTGTCATCAAAATCAACTTATAAGTAACCTAGGAATCTTTTCACTGTACTTGTATGTTGAAGTTACTTCATTAGCATTTCATGTTTATATTGTTACAGCTTTAGGTAACTGATAACTGTTTCTTGGATTTTACATAAAGTTTGTGACACTTGGCACTTCTAGCTTCAAAGCCCAGAGGATGTTTCCTGAGGTCTGGGGAATCCCTAGAGCAGAAACAATTGTAAAGTTCACCTTAGTATACCTAGGTAAGCTGCAGGTCAATGATTTTTAAGGAGCAGTACAGAAACACACAATATAAGATCACATTAAGACCACAGAGGAGAGGAATAAACAAGAAGCAGGCAACAAGGAGAGAGGAGTCCGGAGGAGTTAGGACCTGAAGCTTGCGCCAGGCAAGAGCCCATTATCATTATCATCCAAACCTAACTGGAAGAAAGTATTTGAACCTTGTTAGAGAAAGCATGCTATTCTGTGTTTTTAGGGAACTTGGGTTTTCTGTGTAGAAGAAAGCGCAGTTGAAAATGTCTTTCCTTCTTAGGGTACATTTTTAATAATAATAATTGCTTACACTTATATAGCGCTTTTCTGGACACTCCACTCAAAGCGCTTTACAGGTAATAGGGACTCCCATCCACCACCACCAATGTGCAGCATCCACCTGGATGATGCAACGGCAGCCAAAGTGCGCCACTTTCAGAATACATCATCACACAGATCAGCTATCAGTGGGGAGAAGAGCAGAGTAATGAAGCCAATTCATAGATGGAGATTATATGGAGGCCATGATTGGTAAAGGACCAATGGGAAATTTGGCCAGGTTACACCCCTACTCTTTTTGAGAAACGCCCTGGGATTTTTAATGACCACAGAGAGTCAGGACCTCAGTTTTACATCTCATCCGAAGGATGGCACCTGTTTACAGTATAGTATCCCCGTCACTATACTGGGGCATTAGGATCCACATGGACCACAGGTTAGAAAGGTTACAGAGTAAGGGAGAACTAAAAACAAAGGACTAAATAATTAAGTGCTTCCAACTGAATGTCAGAAGTATCAGAAACAAATCAAATGTGATAGAAACCGCCACATGAGCAGGCAATTATGATGTCACTGGAATCACAGAAAAATGGCTAAACAATGAAAAAGAAAAACAACAGAGATGAAAAACTACTGAATTTACACGCTGAACTCTAACCGTCACGCTTGCTTTAGCACAGATGCTCCCCCCCCCCCCCCCCTGCACTAAACTCCCTAATGGGGAATGTTTACACTAAATTCCCGATAAGAAAGGAATGTTTTAAGTGCTTTCTGAGTCCTTGTTTCTTGAGAAAGTTACCTCAAAGACAGGAGGGGGAGGGTGTAGGGAAAAGCATATATAAGCTGTGTAGAGCCATATCCCCTTTGAACTACCATAGATACTATAACTATTATGGTCCTTATATAGGTATCTATCCTGGTTCCTTGTATGCATACAATAAAGCTTGGCTTGACAAACTGGACACTTCAGGCTCATCTCTTGGTTTCAGCAGTATGGTATAAACCAGAGGTCAGCAACCTTTCAGAAGGTTTACAGACTCGTATGCCATAGTTAAATTTTTTTAACATCAATAATTAGTTTGATTAATAATTTGACAATAACACTATACTATTATACTAATAATACCTGAAATTAATAAATACATATGCACGTCTTTAGTGTGAACCTTGGCCTTGCTTTCCCTTGTTAGGTTCCACAATCTCAGGCTGGTAGCTTGACACTTTAAACAGCATGCAAGCTTCTGAGTGTTTGATTGTTAACTGACTATAGGAGGGACAAAGTTCTGAGTTTGTGTGTGAAAATACTTGTTTGTGTTAATCCAAATGCTGAAATCAGTGAAAATGCCACTTTCTCGCCACAATCAACATTCACTGGTAAGGACTTCCAATCGGGCATGATAGAGAAACTAAGATTGTTTCAGTAGCCTCAAGTGTGTTTTGCATATCCTGGAACTTTGATATGCAAAGTTCAAAGTTGAGTTTCATAAGTCTGGGCACTGTAATTCGATTAGCTGCATTCCACAGTCCTCAACATCCATCTGCTGAAACACTAAAAAATTAATGTCACTGGTATCAAAGCTGTCTACTTTCATCAGAAAAGAAAACATTGGGCCAAAACACTGGAAACCCTGAAAACTGAATATTCTGATGCCAGTTTCCGCATGTACACTCCAAACTAAGCAACATGGATTGTGCAACCTTTTGAAACGTGAAAGTTCTTTATAATGTTGGAAATAGTGGAAAGCTGTCAATGTCCCAAAGAAAAAACCTATAACAGTTTGATCTTCATCCTGCAGATGGAGGAGTTCATTCATATGCGTGGTGATGAGCCTACAAACATTAGTTTTGTGACCCATTTTCAGCATGCAGTTCAGGGTAGTTTTGACCCTTTCCTGATAAAATTATTGTGATTGGACCAAAACAGTCCACAAGGCATCCCGAAACCTTCCAATGGCTTAGCCAGTCAACATTGCAGCAAAGCAGAATGTCCTTCACTGTCCATCTCATGGAGCAGCGTGTCAAGGCAGATCGGCCAACAGGAAAATTCACTATTTTCACCACTGTTGTCATCCCATTATTAAGCTCATAATCTCAAAGCTTGGCACAAAGATTTCCCTGATGAATAACAGAATGATGATTTACCATGGCGTGGCCAATGTGATCCACAATTATCTTTACAAATCCGTTTTCTTTCCGACCATGGGCACTGTCAGTCGTCACAGAAAATATTTTCTTGATGTCAATTCCTCTTTCCGCAAAATGATTAATAAATGTCTTCACTCTTCTCGATTTCCATCTGAGTCATGGTATCTCGCAAGAATTGCTAATCATGGTATGTTGTTTATATCCAAGCAACCATCAATGCAAGACTTAATACTATTACATCTTTTCATGCCAATGTCTCTTGTTTGTAAACATTTCCATCCATTTCTTTTATGCGTCTCTCCACCAATCAAGATAAAGTAAGTCCTTAATTCTGAAATGCATAAGCGAGGTGGGATAGCCCTTTGCCGAGGACGGCGAATTAAGCAGGGAAAAGTATAATGCATATGGTCGACATTAGAGGTTGTGCGAGCCGGCTTACCAGCGCGGTGACGTCACTGACCTTCCCTGTGAATAGCAGGGACTGCAGCCGTCGGGCTGACGGGAGATTTCCCTTTAGCTCAGCTGGCTGGGTCCCTGTTGAGTGATGCCGGAGGCCCGGGTCTGAGTCCCCAGCAGTGGGGGGCTGACCTGAGGCAGCAGCGGCGAGGGCGCATACCCACGTAAACCTGAGAGCGCTACAATTCTAGAGACGATCATGTCTTTGTTGGGCAAACCATTAAAGGAAACATCCAAACAACTAAGAAAAGCCTCTTTTATATATTCCCCATATGGAAATAGCTTTCCATGTTTCACAACATATTGTGCAAATTTGTAACTTGCTTCTGTAGCTTATTTTACTTACATAGAAATAAGTAAAGATGCTGCCGTGTTTTCCATACCTCGTCATAGTACGTTCGATAGACAGCCTTGTCTGTCTCATCCTTGAAGTGTTTGGAGTGTTGCGTCTGAAAATGTTGTGGAATACTTGATGTGTGACAAACAATGCTCTCACAACACAAAGCACAAACAGCACAGTCTTTATGTTGAGCTAATTCATATCCATCTATCCAAAAGGGCAGAAATTGATGATTGAAAACATGAAAGCACAGTTAGATGTTTTCTCTTTTGTCCAAAATGTCTAACTTTACAATTCAGTGTGAAAAATGTTATCAGCGACAATGATTGTGAGCTTTCCTGTGAAAACAATAGGCTAGCACTATTACAAATAATGCAGCAAATAAACCAAGTTAATTGTTTTTTTTACACCAAAGAGCTTTCTTTGGGAAGCATATTGTGGTTTTAACCTAAATTAAACTTTGTTTACATGCTAATAATGGCATGTGTGCTGTAGGTTGCCAACCCCTGATATATACCATGGAATTCAGATTATAATTCAATATTATATAAAAAAATTGAGAATTTGTGTGCAAAAATAAGTTTTATGGAAGAATTCAAATTTTCAAACATGGTCAAAATGTCAGCAACGCGATAGTGTTAGACATGGTTAATGACCGTTCTCTTACCCAATTTACAAGAGCAACTACAAGAGGAAACACTTGTACAAATCTGGTCTTTTCAAACAATCAAGACAGAGTAAGGCAAACAGAGGTGATAGAACCATTTTGGAACTGTGATCACAATATAATGGGTTTTGAAGTATATTTTGAAACTGTACAGCAGCAAAAGGTAACAATTTCTGGAAAGCAGACTTTGAAGGAATGAGAGAAGTAAACCGGATAACCGGATAAGACAGATGTAAAATTTGTGGAATATGAATGGCAACAGTTTAAACAGATTCTGCCTCAGAACGCATGTATCCCAGGAGTGAGTAAATAAAAAGAGTGAGAAAATGCTAAAAGAACTGCTCTGGGCAATGGTTCAACAAACAAATTCAAAAAAACATTTTGGAAAAGCACAAGGGAAAAGAAAGTGCTTTATGGAATGATTAAAAAAACAACAATGTTCTATTAAAGTCCAGTGCTATTTATTGCAAACATGGGTAAAAAGGAATATTAGTCCTGCAGAGTTCTTTCAATATTACAACAGCAAAAGAGGTAAAATAAACTGTATCAGGGACTATAATGGGGAACTAAACATACATTTGCTTTCTTACTGCTTCATCAAATTCAGGGTCACAGTGGAGCCGGAGCCTATCCCAACAAGGAGCCAATGGTGCAAGCAAGGCCAGCCAATCAGAGCACACACACAAGCACAAACAGACATGCACACACTCGCACAAGAGCCAATTTTCTCAGAAGCCAATAAACCTATCAGCATGTCCTTAGACTGTGGGAGGAAACCAGAGCACCTGGAGGAAAAGCACGTGAACATGGGGAGAACATACAAACTCCATGCAATGAACAGGAAGTAGCTAATGTACAAAATCAGAATTTGACTTACTTACAGACTTACTAGAATGTAGATTCTGCTATAGTTAGCAACTAGTTAAAATTGCAAATTATATAAAATTAGATGGATTCGCAAACTGTAAAGCAGGAAATGAAACTAAAAAAGATTTAGATAAAACTCAACACTGGGTAAACACCTGGCACATGACTTTTAATGTAAACAAGTGCAGGATTTGCACATAGACAGAAGAATAATCAACTGTAAATACAAAGTGGAAAAACACTAAGCTAAAAAAAACTACTTATGATAAAGACTTGGTAGTTTATGCTGACACATCATTTATATCTTTTAGATAATGTGCAGAAGCACTTAAGAAGGCAAACAAAATGTTCAAATAAATTGCTAAAGGCACAGAATTTGAATCAAGGAGTGTTATGTTAAAATTGTTAAATTCACTTGTCGGGCCTTATTTATAACAAATTTGGTTACCGTGTTGTAAAAAAGATATTGCTGTTATCTTTATCTAGCTGAATCATTCAAGAGAAAACCATCCAGATTACCATTCCCATTCTGTGGCTTGAGGGAATGACCTATAATGACACACAGAAAAAATTAACCCTTTTAGTCTTGAATCAGGGAACCTGATACAACTATTCAAAATCTCCATATTTGATGAAGTCAACCCAGTAGACTTCTTCAGAAAGAACAGTGAAACACAAACCAGAAGACACAAATGGAAAGGACACAGAAGTACATTTAAAACCTAGAAGGTTTGGGGGGCACGTTTTTACCCCAAGGGTGGTGGGGGTATGGAACAAAGAACACAGCTGTGTTGAAGCCAATACCCTGGTTTGGATCAGTTTCAGGATCTGGGATAAATTTCTAACTTTTCATGGGTTAGAAGGGTTCAATGACTTCCTCTCATCTCTTACTATTCTTAGGTTCCTACACTGCACTGCACAACACTGCACTGCTCAGTTCTTTTCAAACACCTAAAGCCTTGATACATTCCAAGTGCTTCACATCAGAAATGTTTCAAATGTTTCTTTTTTCTGTTTACCAAGGTGTTCATGCTCACATTTGCTGTCATGCAGTCATAAGTGAATGAATAATTCACTAATAACATGAGGGCTATACTGTGTATAACATTTGTGCCTCACAGTGCTGGGGCCCTAGGATCAATTCCAGACTTGTGGTGCTATCTGCATGGACTTTGTATTTTTTCCCCATGTGGGTTTCCTCCAGGTGCTCCAGTGTTCTCCCACAGTCCAAAGACTACAAAATGCTGGCCGGCTAATGGGCACCTGCTAAAATTATCCCTTTTGTAAATGTGACAGTGTTTGTGTCAGTGTGTGCCCTGTGATGGACATGCGTCCCATCCAGGGTGTACCCTGCCTTGCGCCTGTTGCTTGCCAGGATAGGCTCTGGCTCTCCTACTAACCTAAATTTCTGAAGAAAGGATTGAACTGGAGTGAAAAGGATGGGGGAAAAGGATATGGTAAAGATTTTTAAAATATTAACCCTTTAAGGTCTATGACCCAACGATAATCCTGCTGTTTTGTGATCAAGTAAAGGAAAAATAAATTCTGAGTACAAACACTGTAATGATACATATGAGTAGAAATAAACCAAAATCAGCTTAAAAAGACAAATACCGTGTTTCCATTTGGCAATTCAGTTCAAGTAAATGAGTTCCGTGACTCAAGTCATCTTCTCTTCCAAAGCTGTCATCTACAGCAATATTGCATCCAATCTGCAAATGTGAAAAACAAAATGCACTGAAAGATTTCAGGTGTCTGACCCAAAGGTACTTTTTAAAAGTCAGAACACAAAATGCAAACCAAATTTAACCTTAACATTGAAGAAAAAATATGGTCTCTATAGAACCCTGGTTGATAAAATATTTTTTTGTGCAGTAGTTTACTATGACAATAATGTGTAGAATACTAAAGAGTACTTAATAGTCAGTCCAGCACTGACTATTAACATCAACATAAGAGATATATTCATTAAAAACATGTGGGACTTATATTACTTTATGTTAGTTGTACTGCAACAAATACTATTGACACTTTAAAACTACAGTATTGGGTCAAAGCATTAGAATATTGTTTAGCCCTCAAAGGAATACAAGGTAAAGATAAGATTTAGCTCAAGATGTTTAGGCACCTGGATAATGGCATTAACAGTAAAAAAAGCTGTTATAAGATTGGAAATAATCTTATAACACAAATTACCCCATTGCCAAATTACTGTGTGAATAAATATACATATATATGTATAATATACATATGTATAAATCACCTTTGAAAGCGCAGATGTATATATAGAGGATGACGGCTCTTAACAGCTTTGTATTGGATCTGCAACAACAAAGACGTAAACTGATGACAAGATTGGAATTCATCACTCAGACTTAACACAGCACAGTAGGTACCCTACCGCATATCGCACGTCTTGCCAATAGGCTGGCGCAGAAACGTGCCACTTCCTCACTATTTAAATTAATGGCAGGCTGATGATCGGGTCCCATACTCTTTATTTGTTGTTTATTTTTTAGAGGATGGAACAATGGCATTCACACCATAACACTCCGAACAACAGCGTTATTTTAAAACCCGTAGGTGGACCTCCAGCCAGACCACACACCTCCCAAAGAGAGAAATGAGATACGCCACATTTAGGTCCTCAAAATTCTCTCCGTTTCCCCTCGTTCCTTTTTCATCCGCCTTCCCTCCCTCTTCTCTCCCTGGTGGTTTGTCTTTCTCATACAGTAAGTAGGAGGGGCACTCCTGTCTTCAAATGTTCTCTTTTTCTCTCTCAAGTTGCAGTATAAGTAGTGGCGGCTCCTGGAGTGACAACCAAGACAACAACAATAAAAAACTCTCGTTCGCCCCGAGAGTTAACTCGGTTTTCTGTCTAGCGGCCTCCAGCACAGCGTCTTCCTGCTGTCTCGGGATGACAGTGCTAAACTGCAAAGACCCGGGCTGTCAAGACGCACTATCCTGCCAGAAGCGACTGATTCACCTGCTGCTCTTCTGCGTTGTCTTGCTCTCTCTCTTGCAGGTTGTCTGTCTGGCTGTCTTTTTCGTGCTGGTCTATCCACTTCAGGTAAGACATGGCTGTATCGCGATGACAAATTACGCAACGCGCAAGAGAAAAGACAGCAGTCTGCTAAAGTTAGCGGCTGTGTTGATTGTGAAATGCTTTTCCCTTCATTATTTTTTGGGGTCTGGTTACCTGCTGAAACCTTACACACAGAGGGCTTCGGAAAATGAATGAAACTGTTTTCTAAGTCGATAACGTTACTTGAATTACTGTAACAGCTTGGAAAAAATGACAGTCACTTCTGAACAAAAAGTATAAAACAGGAAACATACCTAGGTATTTTACAAACTTCTATTATTAAAAAAAACTTTTGTCCTTAAACGATTTAGCGTTTTACAAGGACAAAGAAGTATCTGAAGTATAAATTCAAAAGTAAGGGAGCAGGTTTTTTTCAGACAAGAAGAAATTCAGTTTCTTGTGGCGTAGATGCCCCTACACTATATTTTTATATTTTAAAGGTACGGCTTTTTTTTGTCAGTTCTTTAAACAATGCCTCGGATGTTATAACAAGCTGATAGCGTGCTGTGTCGTTTGGTTAGGTGACGGGAAATACCTGTTGCTTTGTACATTCTGACAACTTTCATAAACTACAGTAAAACCTCTGATACCGATAAACACGTACTGTATAAGACCATAGTGTGTCTAGTAATAAGCTTTTCATATTCGTCAGCATTTTTAAGACTGTTTTAATTAACAATTAAAAATAAACATGTTGAAAAATACCATTAAACAATTAGATTTTATATTTGTATATTCTCTTTTTGGCATCTGCAAAGCAAGCGTTTTGAAAACCAGTCCTGGAGAGCCACAGTCCTTTGGAATTTATATTTAAATATTAAATAATCAATTTTTCTAAAGATCAGAACCCATTAAATAAAGGTAGGAGGTAATGTGGAATGAAGCCATTTTAAATCACGCAGAATGCAGATCTAAGCACACTTCAACCCTCATGGGCAATAGTTCCCTTAATTGAACCAATTAATTACTTAATTGATCAATAACTTAAATGTATCATTTGATGAAAGTAAATTTCAGAATGATGAGATTTACACTACAAAGTGTAACTGACTGGAGAATTAGGACTATGGTTAGAGATCAAATATAATATAATAAAATAAATAAAAGTATAATGCAGTATAAGTATATTTCCTAAAGACTACATTTGTGACAATTACATTAGCATTAAATTAGCATTGCGGTGGAAATGTGGAAAATAGTAAGGCAGAGTTGTGTTTCATCTTAAAGATTACAGTGTAAGAGAGAGTTGGCTGTCTGGAAAAGCACGTGTCTTGGTTTGTGATGGCAAGGAAACTCAGCGCAGAAAATCTGTGGCAGACAAAGAATCTGAACAAAAGAAAAACATGAGACAGGCGTTTTACCTACAGGGAGGACATAGCATTTCTTTTATCAAGACATCAGGCAAAAATGACTACATTTTCTAATATAAAGGGCACTTTCCTGACTTAGAATTGCTCGTAGCATACTACCACTATAGTGTGCTACTGTATGAGCAATTCAGTGCTATAAGATATAAATGTCTTTTCCTTTGCCAAAGAGATTCAGCTCTGTACACAATCTGTGAAGGAGGGGCAGTGCTATAACCACTGTTTGTCAGCATTAACTACAGGTTTTTTTCTAAGACTTTTACTTTAATTTATCAACATCAGTATATTATATACAGTTTAGTACAGTATATTGTGTTGCTGATTTAAGAAACTGCAGACTGAGAAAATCAGCCACAATTTGGAATCTCACTGTGTCAATGTCCGGCATTAACTTGTCCTCATTGTAATTTGGTATGTCTGATGGACATTGGTGAAGAAATGCTCTGATACCTACAAAAAGCCACTAACCATGTTAAATATTGGGCCTTTTTCTGAATTTTTACAACTCTGTAATCATGATAAATGTGTTGGCATAAATGCCACCCTACATCCACTAGATTCTCTGCTGGCATTTTACTTCCTCCATTCTCCACTTACATCCTTTACATCCTCCACTCACAGAGCATGGATCAACCCATAGGTGTAGACAGGTAGGGGAAAAGGCCTTGATTTACTCGGAGACTGCGGCAAGATGAGTGCAACTGCTGGCCTGTGTGGTGTTTTTAACACTCACACTTACAGGATGCTGAAGCTGTGAGCAGCTGTGTGCTTTTTCTGCTGGACATGTTTGTTGTCGTCGGTTGTCAGTATCTGCCTGCCACATCAGAGAGAACCCTCATGGGCCTCAAATCAGCCACTGCTGATGAGGCTTGATGATGAAAATGACTTCCGGGGCCGTTTCAGATTGGAAACCTATCTTGGTCATCTGAGATCCTGAAATAGTTTGCCTCGCTCACCGGGCACAAAATTCACAGAAATGTGGGTTGATCTCTTTCTGGTCTGAATGACATCATCAACACTAGGCTGCAAGCTTGTCCAGTGTTATATTTTTCCATGACTTACTGGCCTGGGGCTCGCCACAAACTGTGGGTAATTCCGGTCGTATCTTCTACTTTCTGTGCCTTCACCAAGCCTGCAACCTGCTATGTGCTTTCCATGCTTTTAAATTTAATTTCCATTTCAGACACACTTGGGTGGCCTGCAGGCCTCCATTGCTAGTCACCCTTCAAAATTAACAGCCACACTACTTGGCCTTAATGCCCACTTTGTAGGTCAGTTACTTATTGTGAAGTGTTGCATAGATATTTCCAATTGTTGAAATCACCCTACTCAGCCATATGGATTTGTAGTGGCCTCCCATGAGGCACATAGTTTCCTTATAGCTGAGCAAACCAATGGATCAGATTCTGTAAGACCACAGTTGGTTCTTAACAGTCACCAATAACAGCTAGACCTGCAGTGAATTCAATGCCTTCTAAATCAACCGGTTAATCAATCAATTGAGAAGCTTCTTGGTGCTGTAGCTAAAGTATGATCCACACACCATGCTTCTGCTTTTCCATCACCAACTCCTGTTAACGTGTGAAACTGCTCAGGTCTTAATAAGATGTTTTTTTTTGCCCAGCATCAAAGGCAGATCTCAGTCCTAAATGTTTATTTACATGAACTAGTAGTGCTCATTTTAACTTGAGGACTTGAGCACAGCACATGCCTGGTTTTAAAGGTTAAAACCTGATGAGTTTTACCGATATTTTAAGCTGTAAGGAAGTTGGTTATATTCCAGAATAGGTAAACCTCAGTCTTCATTTGCAGACTACAGTGGATGCACAGACTGTCAGTGGTTTTATAGTATGTCTTGTGTCAAATTGAATACATTTGCTTAAGCACTGTGAGAAGAAAGTGAAAGGCCTTCAAAAAGTCAGAGATGAACAGTAAACTGGGAAAAAAAAGAGGTACAGAGAATATCTGTTGTGCAGATTACAGACAATACACCAGAATAGGTAGAGGTATTTTGCTTACATTTATCTTATAATAAGCTAGTGAAGTACTACTTTGAACGTAAAAAAAAGAAACATCAGTATATTTTCAAGGGGATTGCCATGATATTAAATGAAAATGACACTTATGATGTAAATTATAACTAACAAAAGATAAACTTTATTGCCCACCAGAGGAGATTTAGGTTTAGATTTAGATTTACATCTGAATACATCACAAAGACATTACACTTCACATCTAATGCACATGCATAACTCATTACAACATGGGCATGACATATTGTACATAAGTAGTTTGTTGCAGCATAATCAGTTTACACAGAAATATTGCATTTTCCCTTGCCATTTATTTGTATTAATTGATTTAATCGATAAGGGAACAACTTTTTTAACATTTGATGCCAGAGGTAAGAACGTTTGCCAGGGGGAAGACATGATATTCAAATTAAGAATATGAAAAATATATTTTCCTGCCTGTCTAATCATGAATTGTTCAAAAATTGTCTATAAAGAGGAGTGCTGCTTCACTCCCATAACCTTCATTGCTGTTTGGACAGGACAGGTTATTTTTTACAATTACAACATGGTAAAAGAGGAGCATTATTTCCTGTCCAACCCCAGACACTCTTAATCTTTGTAAAAAAATACAAATGCTGCTGAAATGCTGGACCAAACTCTCTCAAGTAGTCCAGCTCAGGATGCTGTCTATGTAGATTCCTAAATACTTACATATGAATTAACCTAGGTAATAAGTTCATTGTGAATCACAGAATAAAAATAATAAAATCTGAAGATTTATACAGAAAGACCTGGGGGGGGGTGTAGTCATCAAACAAAAGAAACATGAAATTAAGAGTTGCTTTTATGATACAGTGCCTATAGAAAGCCTACAGCCCCCTTAGACTTTTTCATATTTTATTGTGTTACAGCATGGAACAATGATGTATTTAACTGAGAATTGTTGCCACTCATCAACACAAGAACTCTATAATGTCAAAGTAAAAAAAATCCAGACATTTGACTAAATTAATTAATATTAAAACATATTTGAATGTATAAGTATCCCCCCTCCAGAGTTAATACTTGGTAAGATCACCTTTGGCAGCAATTACAGCTGTGAGTCTCTTTGGGCAAGTCCCTATCAGCGTTGCACATTTTCACGCTGGAATTTTTGCCCATTCGTCTTGGCAAAATTACTCAAGCTCCATCAAGTTGGATGGGGACAGTTTGTGAACAGCAATTTTTAAGTCATTCCACAGATGCTCAATTGGGTTGAGGTCTGGGCTTTGACTGGGCCACTCCAGGAAATTAACCTTTTTGGTTTTAAGCTACTCCAGTGTAGCTTTTTCTGTATGTTTCGGGTCATTGTCCTGTTGGAAGATGAATCGTCTTCCAAGTCCCAGTGCTCTTGCGGATTGCAGGACATTTTCTTTCAGGATTTGTCTGTACATAGTTCCATCCATTTTTCCTTCTATCTTTATGTGTTTCCAGTCTTTGCCGCAGAGAAGCATCCCCAAGGCATGATGCTGCCACCACCATGCTTCACTGTAGGGATGGTGTTCTCAGTGCGATGTGCTGTGTTAGGTTTGCGCCCAAAAAAGTTCAATTTTGGTCTTATCAGACCATAGAATCTTCCTCCAAATTGCAGAGTCTCTCACATGCCTCTGGGCAAACGAGATGTGAAATTTGTTTTTTTCCCCTCAACAAAGGCTTTCTTCCTGCCACCCTTCCGTACAAGCCAGATGATTTATGAAGTTTGTGTGCTATTGTTGTCTCATGCACAGTTTCTCCCATCTCTGTCATGGAGGACTGTAACTCCTTTAGAATTGCCGTAGGCTTCTTGGTGGCCTGCCTTACTATGGCTCTACTTGTCCAGACACTCAAGTTTTGGAGAATGGCCAGTTCTGGGCAGATTCACAGTTGTTCCATATTTTCTCACCTTATTAATGATGGACTTCTCTGTGCTTCGAGGTATATTTAATGCCTTGGAAATTGTCTTATATCCTTGCCCTGACAGGAAATTTTCAAGGACCTTGTCTTGGATCTGCTTGGAATGTTCCTTGGTCTTCATGATGTAGTGTTTCCTTGGAAATGCAATAAGTGGGGAAGCTCCCAGACACAGGTGTATTTATTCTGAAATCATGTGAAACACCTCAACTGCACACAGGTGGACTACAGTCAAGTAGTTCTGTGACTTGGAGAGTTGGTTACTTCAGAGATAATTTAGGTGTGTCAAAGCAAGGGGGTGAATACATTCAATTACTTTCTGTTTTTTATTTTTAATTTATTTAGTAAGATATCTGAATTTATTTTTACTTTGACATTATAGAGTACTTTGTGTTGATGAGTGGCAAAAATTATCAGTTAAATACATCATGGTTCCATGCTGTAACACAATAAAATGTGAAAAGGTCCAAGGGGGCTGTAGACTTTCTATAGGCACTGTAAAAAATGAAACAGCCAAATGGGGAAAAAAAGACACTGCATTAATCATTCCTCACAATAAATTGCATACAGTGCATAGCAGAGCTTGTAACCTTGCTTTGCTTTACCAATCACTGTAATTAATCAAAGTCACAATCACGAGAAAGGGTTATTCCATCTGAGGTGCAAAGAGTAAGTAAGGATGTCAGACTTAATCCATTACATTTTGTGTCATTTTGCAGATGGGGGTGGATATCACCAATATTAAAACAATATTAAAATCTATTTTTTTTTTGCTTCATTGGGACAGTGTGGACAAAGGTAAGGATCAGAAAGCTGCAACACATAAAACAGAGAAGGATCAGTCGGGGAATGTGCTTTTTTGATCGTGTGAAGATTACTAGCAAACTTGTGCAAAGTGGATAGTTAAATTAAATAGAAAACACAGGCCTTTGCACACATTGGCAAATTCTATTTTAAACTCCAATTCAGTATGACTCAGAATACAGGATGTGTGCAGATTTTTTAATGTAATTTCTGAAATAATTAAGGTCAGAAAGATGCAAGGCTTGTCAACTGCAATCTCTAGATGGGCTTCAGAAAAAAAAAACTCAGTTTCTTCTGCTAAATAGAAAAGGTCATTAAAAGACAGTTCCTTTGTGTCTTCCCAGGACACCAATGGCATCCTATTTTAAAAGAACAGGAACTGAAACTCGATCTCTTTACCTATTTTTTTTTTAAAGAAACAAACCACAACACAGAGAGAGTGACGTACTCTGTGGCATAATAAAGAAGTAATGACGATCTGAGAAAGGCATTTGCTTTGGTAATGCAGTCTGGTTGTAGTCCTTGCAAGCCAGCAGGTTTCACAATTCTGTAGTAAAACCAACCACACAAACATGAAACCCCACAACATTTCTCTGCACACTTTCCACAAACCATTGAGTGTTATTCTCTTGGTATTTTGCAAAAAAAGAAGAATATGTTTTCCAAATAATGCATAGATTGAATTCAGAGATGTTTTTTTCCTGGTCATGGAAAGGTTGATTTGACCAATTTAATAGCTTGTACCAGCTCTTCAGCTGCTGGTGCTTTTAAAAAAAGACCTTGAAATTCTGCAGACATACAGTACTTGCCCTCCAGGACCAGGATTGGGTCCACTCCAGTAGTAATTACTTTTCCAACATGTTGTGGCATCAATTGCACATTCAATGTTCACACAGGTCTAGTCTTGTCACAACACACACTACCTTCAATTTGGGCAATTTGTTCCATTCCTTCCTGTAGTCTGAATTGCACCAGTCACTGCCTGCAACCCCCCGAGGCTGTCTGAATTGACACATTAGACAGATCTGTTGTTGCCTTGCACCAACAATCACACCTCTTATCCTTCTCATAATACTCTCATAATAAAACAGCACACTGAGGCCTGGTCTGCTATTTTTTAGATAGCAGGAATCATAGAGTCATACATATGCAGGACCATTTCTACTGCTAGTACTTGGACAGGACAGGTCACTCTTGAAAACACAAAGTAAACCTTTTATACATTCCAAGTTGCCATGGATAAGAACATCCATCCATTTTCTAAGCACTAATTAGGGTTGCTGGGATAAGAACATTGTTCTTTAAGATTTTGCTAGAGTAGTGTCTACTGTATAGTGAGCTATGCATTAAGCTTTTAACCCAGATCAGTCAGTGCACCCCTCTTGGTGGTAAAAGGACAAAGTAACAATTTTCCAATCTGGGCTTCAGATGTGGATGCTCTGTGAGATTTTAGGATACAGTGAGTCACAAAAGGATTTTAGACAAATATTCCTGCTGCATTCCAGTTAAAACATGTTATGATTAACCACTTCAGTTTTTTTGTGTACTTCCAGGGCAAAAGTGAGAGTCTTCCCAGTCATTTACTAACTGCACATTTTGGAGGTAAGGCATTTCTGTGATTTTAAGGAAACCTAATAAAGGAGGTTAATGCTCTCTATTACCAACATATGCAATAGAGGCAACAGATGCAGTTATTAAGTGCAGTGAATATTCGTCCAGCTGACTGAAGTTAAACGAATTTGAGATATTCCATACTGCTTGGCTGTGGTTGTGGTGAAGACTGAGGTCATGCTGGATAGTCCCACAGAAAGATCTTAACAGTAGAAAATACACAGAATGGTGAAAAAACAATTTTGATTAATTTTGGAATGAGAAAGAAATGAAAAATGCTGCTTTTAATTCTCTTCAGTAGAACAATATTTACAATATTTTTCCCCACAGCCAACAGGTACAAAAATGTTCTAAAAATACTGTCCCTGCAAGAGTGTTGAAAAAAAAAACTGCAGTTTTTGACACCTGTGTATTATTTTACAGATGCAGCCATTGAATCATTCAGTGCTGATCCAGGTAACTGTATTCGTTTATTTTTCCAGATTTGTTTTCCAGCTTCTATTCTTAAAAAGAGAAAATCGGTAACAGGCAGGATAGATCAGGAAATAATGCTGATGTGTGCTGATTGTCACGCCCTCTGCAGCCAGAGGGTGCTCCTTCTCTGTCCTGTCTCTCATTTCCAGTTCTTTGCTGTCCTTCTGGTGTTTCTCTCTCTCTGGGGCTATATATTTCCGGGTCTTTCATTCTGCTTGCGCTCAATGTGACGTTCGGATGTCCTGAGACCCGCCTAGCACCAGGTCGCCCCACGTCCGCTACCTGAGGGCATAGATTTCTATACGGCATTTCCTGAACAGCTGAGCCCGGGCTAACCCCTGTCTCGCTGCTACACATAGGGTCTTTTCGCTCTCCTGCCATTCCACGGTTCATCCTTTCCCACATCCGTGACACTGATCTTATTGAGTAGCTCTACACAATTTTCTTATTTTATTTTGAACCAACAAAATCCGCAGTGATATGTGATGTATAGAAATTAACAGCAGAGAACTTCCCAAGTCAGAACATGAACAGGGAGCTTTACTGGCAAGACACTAATAAGAAACAGTGTAAACCACTGAGGTTATAAAATGATTGTGGGAAGAGCTTTATCTTAGGTAGTTTTGAAGTGTGGTTTTTTGCATTTCACAAGAGCACACTGGTAAATAAAGTGATATCTTTTATTTAGAAAACAAATTGAACAATTTTCAGATTGGATCTGTAATCTGTTATTGTATTATAATTGTAATTGGAACTGTGATCTGTATTTGGATTTTTAACAGAATCTGTAATTTTCCAGGGTATCTGAACAGAAACAAGAACATAAGTATTCACTTATCATATCTAAATTGTTATTCATAATGTAGATGAAAAAGCCAGAACATTTTAAAATGTCATTAGAATTTCAACTATTGCTTCTGGAAAATGACATTTACAGCTTAAACATTTACAAAATCAATACATCAATTAAAACTTTAATTTATAAAATTATAGTAGTGCTTTGATTTCTAAAATAATAGCAATGATTAAATACAAACATTGTTAATAGGTAATGGAGTAGGTATTACTGAGGATAGCCGGTACATTTGCTCTACAGTTGTTGTTAGCATTTGCCTTTATTTGAAGGGACAGTTTTATTAGCAAGCTTGGAAATGCATTCTATTGCAAGGAAATAAACTGTATATGATGTGACCTCCAGTAAAAAAATAATTGTAAATTATCTTAATCCAAAAAATTACAACTAAAATGTAGTAGTGTGCAGTAGTTATGTGGTCACATAGTGGTTAGCATTGCTGCCTTGCAGCACTGGGGTCCACAGTCCAGACATATACTGGTAGGTTAATTAGCTTCTGGTCTGGCCCTGGTGTGAGTGTCCTGCAATGGACTGTTATCCCAGCCAGAGTGTTTCCTCCCTTGCAGCCATTGCTTGCCGGGATAGGCTCTGGCTCCACCACATCCTTGAATTGGAAGCAGTTAGAAAATGGATGGATATTTATTTGTAGACCACATGTACTCTAGCTTAAACATAATAAACTGAACATCATCTTTTGCTTAAACTAGCTCAGTTAAAGCTGCAAGATAATCTGTTGTTCTTTTAACTGTGATATATAATAATAATATAATAATAATTGCTTACACTTATATAGCGCTTTTCTGGAGACTCCACTCAAAGCGCTTTACAGGTAATGGGGACTCCCCTCCACCACCACCAATGTGCAGCATCCACCTGGATGATGCGACGGCAGCCATAGTGCGCCAGAACGCTCACCACACATCAGTTATCGGTGGGGAGGAGAGCAGAGTAATGTAGCCAATTCATAGATGGGGATTATTAGGAGGCCATGATTGGTTAAGGCCAATGGGGAAATTTGGCCAGGACGCCGGGGTTACACCCCTACTCTTTCGAGAAACGCCCGAATATATGAAAAGGAATGGGTTTTTCTTACAGATGATATATACATTTTGTAACACAGGCCATTAGTCATTTAACGCCTCTCCTTATGTTTTCTGATTCAAAGATGGAAAGTTCATCAT
Organism: Lepisosteus platostomus; assembly: GCF_059453375.1. Classification (NCBI taxonomy): domain Eukaryota; kingdom Metazoa; phylum Chordata; class Actinopteri; order Semionotiformes; family Lepisosteidae; genus Lepisosteus; species Lepisosteus platostomus. Next base: position 19,762,775 of record NC_142623.1, read on the forward strand.
TGCCTGGGAGGATGAGAATGGAATGCCATCACAGAACTTCACTCTGCATAATGGTCATCTGCAAATACACCATGATGGGTTGTATTTCCTCTACACCCAGATCAGCCTGCAAACAATAAGCCCAGCTAATATCTACACGGTGGAAGTGTGGCGAAAGACAGGTGTTGAAGAAGTCGTGCTTCTGGGAAGGAGCTTCAACCACACGGGTGGTCCGTTCTTGTCTTCAATCTACACGGGGCGTCAGTTTAAACTCTCCGCTAACGACAAGATCTACGTAAAATGCACAAAGCATGCAAAGATAAATACTGATTCCCAAAAAACGTTTTTTGGGATCTACATGGTGCAACAATACAAGTAACAACAGATGTCAGTGTAACAAGTCATGGTAACCATTCCAAATCCTTTTTCTTCACATGTTGGAGTGGCTCTCCCTTATAATGGAAGACTGGGTGATTGGATGTCTTTTACTGGGTAACCAAGTCTTCAGCCATTCGTCAGCTGACCTTAAGAAGTGCCAACAGAATGACTGAAAGCAGTGCCTGCTTCCAAGTCACATCCCCAAGCAACACAGCCATCAACGGGATTACATGAAGAATTGGTTATGCCAATTGTCAAATGGATGAAGCCATTGGAGCATGAACTAAAAATGTGGCCTTCCACTGGAAACATGACATGCCTGACTCTGAATGTACTGATGTATTTATGTTTGTTTATTTATTGTTTATCCCTTTACTACACAAGAAAACACAGTTAGGCTATATTTCCAATAACAGTCAGCTTATGTGCACTGGCTCCAATAATGGCGTATCTTTACACCAGGAGTGCTGGTATATAAGGACTCTGTCGTAATAGAAACCCATCAAGAAGGCACAAAGTGTCCTATTTGGGTTAGTTTTCTAACTTTTCCTCTCTTTTTAGTCATTTTTTAGTGACTTCTATAATATTTGAACAGCTTTCCTGTTAGAACTACTTCTAATTGGGGTCACAATTGGGGCCACTCCGTTACCCAAATAATGCAAATATTCTTCTTTCCATTTTCTAACTGCTTCATTCAATTCAAGGTCACAGGGGATCCACAGCCCATCCCAGTAAGAAGTGGGAGCATGGTGGGGTACATCCTGGATATGCACAGTCAGACATGCATACACTCACACTAGGACCAGTTTTTCTAGAAGCCAATCAATCTTCCTTTAAACAGTATCTTTGGACTGTGGGAGGAAACTGAAGGAAACCCACACAAACATGGGAGGAACATACAAATTCCATGCAGATAGCACCCCAGGACTGGAATTAAACCCCGGGCAGCAGCACAGCAAGGCAGTAATGCTGGTGCCATCTTAATGCAAACATGCCTTCCTGAAAATACACTGAAAGAATACCAGAATATATCCTTCTTGTGTTAAGTATAGCGTAAGGCAAAGACTCAGCCAGTGGTACTACAGTCTTAATATTTGAAGATTAACTTCACAATTAACTCTACAATTAATGTAGAGTGAAGGGATTTTATGATTATAAGACAAAATTCCATACTGAAACGCTATACAACTCAACACACAGCAGCAGTGCAGAGGAGGTCTGAGGGATTCATATTCTGGATGTGTTTTAATCTGAAATCCTTAAATTCTGTTGTTGCAAGATGCTTTATTCAAATCGCTCCAGAACTGGCCTTGCTGCATAAATGGGAGCACGTCTGGTCTTTTTTCTTTCTTAAATTTTGTATTTTTCTGTCCAAACCTTTAACAACAAACAACAGAAGGGCTGAAAATGAGCACAAACCATCTGACCTGTTCTGCTCACCTATTTGCTAGAAGCTAATCAATCCCAGAAACCATTTTTTCCGGGTCCCAGGCAATCAGTGTCAACAACATATCTAGCAGGGTGGGTTGTTACTGACATTCACAGCCACAGCATTTATAAAGAAGTGCCTCTTATTTTCAGTCTGTTCATTTACTGCAATTTCCTTGGCACCTGAACTTGTTTGAAATAGTCCATCTGATTGACTTTTTCAATATTTTAATCCCAAAGATCATGCAGGATTATCAGGAATGGACTGTGCTTTTCTACAACCAAGTTGAAGAATACATGGAGCTGGCTTAGCAGAGACTCAAAACAGGATGACCATGTCCCCATAAGCACTAGATAACCATGAGGCATGGCATATCTTTATCATTTGTCTTTTTGAAAAAGTAAAGTGCTTAACTAGTGCCCATAGCTATATACTTGTAATATATACAATTTAACATTGAATATTGTTGCAATTTACCACTGACAGCCCACTGAAGCTAAGCAGGTGTGAGCTTGGCCAGTATCTGGATGAGAGGTCTCTTGGGAAAGCTAAGGTTGCTGCTGGAAGAGGTGATAGCAGGTGCTCACCCTGCAGTCTGTGTTGGTCCTACTGCCCCAGTATAGTGATGGGTTCACTATACTGTAAAAAAGCACCGTCCTTCGGATGAGCCATAAAAGAACTCTCTGTGGTCATTAAAAATCCCAGGGCGTTTATCAAAAGGAGTAGGGATGTTACCCCAGTGTCCTGGCCCCATGGCCCTATCTATGAATTGACTTCATCACTTTGTCCTCCTCCCGACTGATAACTGATGTGTGGTGAGCGCACTTTGGCTGCTGTCACATCATCAAGGTGGGTATTACACATTGGAGTTCCCATTATCTGTAACGTGCTTTGAGTGGAGTATCCAGAAAAGCTCTATACTGTATACTGTAAGTGTAAGGAATTATTAAGAATTTATAGTTATACTTTTGCTAAACTGAATACTGTTGCTTAGTTATTGTGTACAGCATATCAGTACAATTATCAATTCTATGAAAAATGCTAATTATACTTTTCTTTGGATTTTTCCAGTATTTATTTCATATTTAATCACTCAGATTTGCACTGCACTCTCCCAGATCAAATCAGAACTGCTGAATTGATTTTAAAAAGCTGTTTTTCACTGTTTCTGAACAAAGGTAGAAACAGCTAACTCATACAATTCAGCATCATTATCTTTTTAGCTAAGGTGTAGCATATAGTACTCATATTGTCTAATATTTTCATATATAAAATGTAAGTTCACTCTGTGGTACTGAGTTTGTTTCAGATATTTACTTTCAGGCTTTTTTACACTGCTGCTGAGAGGAAATGTCTAGACCTAGATAAAACTGGAATGTTGTGCATCATCTTTTAATTTATTTATTTAAAAGTATTTTTAATCTGTTTTGATTTGGTTGCAAGAAGCTAGTATGCTTGCAGCTAAAGAACTCGGCAGTATGATTTTTAAATGTTATTTAACTGCAGATTTTTTAAAAAGAATATACATTATGAAATAATATGCAGTATAACAAAGCAAACTGTTTTCTAGAATGTTAGACCAAATGTGCCATTAGCACATTATGTCCTGCACACAAGCTAAACTCTACAAGTTTTACACTGAATGTAATGGAAGAAGCATTGTACAGTACCATTTTGTTTTTCTTTTATTGAATGGATGATGGTCTTATAATTTATAATATATTCATATTTTTTACTGCATACTGCCTGTTGTTTTATTTTCTACTCACAAAATCCAGGTCCTAACTATAAATAATTTAACAGACTTTTGTTTTTGAAATGCACAACAGAAGAATGTTGAAGGTTGCATGCTTGTTTAAATATTAATGCTGACATCTCACTTTCTGCAAGCATCATATAATCCAAGCCTTCTTTGCTAAAATATAATATTTATGTTAAAGGATATATAGTGAAAATGAACATGAGTGTGGTGCAGTGGTTAGCAATGCTGCCCCTCAGCACTGGATCCTGGGTTCAAATAAGCAACCTAGGGTGCTATCTGCACGGAATTTGAGTGCTCTCCCTGTGTTTGCATGGATTTCATTTGAGTTCTCTGGTTTCCTCCCACAGTCCACAGACATACAGAAGGTTAATTGCCTTCTGGAAAAATTGGCCCTGCTGTGTGGACATTTGTGTCTGTGCGTGCCCTGCGATGGCCTGGTGTCCCATTCAGGGTGCACCCTGCCTTGCACCCATTGCCTGCTGGGATAGGCTCCAGCTTCCCCACAACCCTGAAATGGATAAAGAGGTTAGAGAACTGGAGACTGGATGAGTTTGAGGATCTGCAGTGAAGTAATCATCACTGAGAAATGTCCACAGAACCCCCAGTCAATCCTGATGATTGTACTTAATCAGTATATGTCATGAACAGTTCTTTCCAGGCTCTATGCAGACGACACAATCCGGGTTTGTGAGGAAACACTGGGGAAAAAGGTCATGCAGGAGACGGGTATGGAAACGAGGTGCAGGTGTGCAGGTGTCCAGGGCGAACAATCCAAGACGAAGTCCAGACGGGAAACCAAAACAGAAGGATAAGTCCATGGCCAGGCGATCCATCCAGGGGATTAAAAACCAGGAACCGGGTCGGGACCGGCAGGGGGGATCAGGAACAGAAAGTTAAAACCATAACGGAGTCAGACGCAGCAGGACCCGGGCTCTCACAAAATGTAATTCAACGAAGAGCCTCGAATGACGTCTGCGTCTGGCTTTTAAGGGGGAACTGAAGAGAGGCTGGAATAAGGAACAGGTGCAGGTAATGGGGCTGAACAAGGAAAGGCTGAAGCGCCCTTAAGAGGAGGAATAGCGATCGTGACGGTATAGAACTCAGGCATAAGACAAGTTGGGAGGAAGTCTGTGAGGCACTGTGTTCTACTTCTATTTTTTACTTGAGTTTTACTATAGCTCTTAAAATCTCTACCTGCATTTGAATTCATTTATACATCAAAACTGACATAACATTTAGTACGGATCGGGTATTAGAAAAATGATTTAGTTCAATTTTTGTATAGCATAACCTTTTGAGTTATATGAATTTGCAATATAAATTTATTGTTAATTTAATATTAATTAATTTAAAGTCTTGAGAAAGCTCAGGCTAATCATTGGGCTCTTGAACCTGCTAGTAGGTCCCTCAAGAATATACGTTTCTTACCCTATCTTGGATCTGTTGAACACTAACATGCCCATTTTATAATCATTGCAACACTGTCCTTTTACAAGGATTTCAACGAAGAACACTGTGACACCTTAGACAAGATGGCTCAAAGTATCTGAGCGCATTAAAACGCACGTGGACCAGAGTAATTAAGGTGCAGGAGGCATTATTTCAGCCTTGCCACAGCTGTTACACACAGAAGCCTCTAAAGTAGCCTCCCCAGACAGCTTCCCTAAACACCATTAGGCCCTTTACATTCCCAAAATTTACTCAACACACCCAGTGAGAATGTACATATTTAACCCGATGTCAACAACCTATTTACAAACCAGTACATCTACAATAATTCTAAGTGATAGAGACCCTCTTGTATTATAGAGACGCCCTCTCTATAATAGAGTCTCTCCATAGTTGTGCATGAAACAAAGACCACAAATGAGTAGGAGCCATTCAGCCCATTACTGGTGTTGACCATACTGTTCATAGTCTATCAACTTATGGAGTTTAGTTCAGTCCCCTATTCAATAATGTCTTGGTGGAGCAATTTGTTCTTGAAATTGATTTCTAAAAAGCATCTCTACTACACGTGTGTCCCCATTCTCTTGTTTCACTTCTGAACTTGAAGAGATCCCCTGGGCTGTATTCATCAGTGCAGATGGTGATTTCAAACAGTCCCATCATACTCCATTGTTCAAGAGTTACTGTATGATATCTCATTCCCTTTGGAAGTTTGTGAAATCTTTTTGATTTCTTTCCATTGACTTTTAATTTTGTAACCTACAAGGAAAAGCGGAAAATGACAGTTCCTAATCAATTGCTGTGCCAATGTAGGCTTCTGTGGGAATGTGATTCTGCTGAATTTTCTGAGAAACAGGATGTAGACCAACATCTTCCCTAGATAACTCTCCCATATGAATACACTTTAGAGCCACATTCACCCCACCCACCAAATTCCCATTCTGAAAAGCAAGCACACAATAATAATTGAATTATTCCCTGTATAAACTTAATTTCTCAAAGCATTCAAAAAACATCTGTTGGAAAAATAAATCTGATGCTTGATAGAAAAGCTTCCTATCTCCCTGCTACATAAACTTTTTGTGGTCTATATAAGGTTTTTATATAGAAGTCTGAAGTAGATTTCTACAAGTAATTCTACCAAATGTGCAACTGTAACCCCATTTTCTTGTTTTACTTCTGTGTTTGAATAAATTCCTTGGATTTTGTTTACATTAATACATATGTGGTTATCTACAGAGCCCATAGTTACAAAAGACACCCCAGACTTTCAATAAGCTGAAAAACAAAGCTACCAATGACCAGAAATGAAAGAAAAAGACTAACAGTAGAAGTGCAAAGCTTCTCCTCATTATCTGAATCACTCTCACTTTACCCTTCACACTGTGTTGAAGTGTAGAGAGGAGAGCAGGTTCAGAGCCATTCTGTCAACATGTGCTGTACCACAGAGAGTTCTTAGTCATCTGCTAGAGAAACAGATGTCCTGTTTAGTTTACAAAACTCTTTTTCATCAGGAAGTTATGCAACATAACCCTCCAATCTGCAACAATTTCTTTATGCATAGTTTGGTTTAAGGGCCCAGCGAATGAAATAGGAGTTTATGATTCACAAAAAGATCTATAAGGATATAGGGTAAGAATTTAAAATGGGTCTGTACTATTTACTGTGGAATTTAATCATCCTGTAACCCACAGCTTGCAGGACTTGCAATGTGACTTTCGTTTGCAGCAGTAACTCATAAAATCATTTGTTAGTAAGGATTTCATATACTATATTTCAAAATTGACACACACTTCAGTTAACAACCTTTAATTCTTCATTGCTACTTAGCAGCTCTGTAGTTTAAGCCTATGTATATTATCCTGCTTGCATATTATTGCCAAACTTAAACTCCTGTGAGAAGCAAAGACATGTCTCTACCATAAAAGAAGTCTAGTTACCTCTTATTCAACATCTTTTGTTTGAATCTCAGGTTCTGTGATTTAATACATTTTACAGAAATTGGTGCCATTCACAACATTCAAATCACCAAGCCTAGGATCACTCCATCAATCTATCTATCCACTGTCTAACTGTTTTATCTAATTCAGGGTTGCAGGGGAGCTAGAGCCTATCCCAGCAAGCAAAGCCAAGACACACACACGAAGGGAAACACACAGAGCCAATTTTTCTCAGTTTTTGGACTGTGTGTGGAGGAACCTGGAGCACCTGGAGAAAACCCACAGGGAGGTCATACAAACTCCAACAGTTAATCACTTCACTACGGTGCCATCAAGGATAATTACATAGCAAATAAAATTTTAAAAAAATATTATAAAAGGTTGCCAATCTGTTGGCGCTCACTTTAAAATGGTACTCTCACTACTATACAGTAGTTTTCTTAAACTGGTTTCTCAGCCAGACTATATCAGCAAAATCTTAAGGATCATGTTCGTTACTAGCCTTCAGATACACCGGAGTTAAACAGCTGAAAAGGCAGGCTGGCGAGGTGAGCCCACGTTAGTCAAAGGTTTTGATATTAACTGTCAAAGTCAATGGCGTCAACTTGCCAGTTCGGAAAATCCCGAGCTTTCAACCTCAATCAAGTCACCCAGCACCGCTGAAAGTGTTGACACGAACTGAAGGGAAAACCTTATATTTTTTTCAGCCCACTTTGTTGTGGTGTTTATAAGTAAATAGAGACTGTGAGCAAACTAAGGCTCAGCCAAAACACAAACGTAGCTGGCGTATTTTGTGTCTAAATTGCATGCCGCACTGGAAAAGGTGAGCAAAAAGTAAAGCGCCTGTGTGGTTAGAGATTTTTCTGTGAGTGGAAATAAGACCACAGGCCACCAAGCCTCGATGCGTCAGGTAATCCTACCTACAACAACACCAATGCTTTATGATCATGGCTCGGCTACAGCCAAAGTTCAGATAAAATCCTGGAGTAGTCTAACAACTTGTTAGAATATTCCTTTTAATATTCAGCAACATTCTGAGGTTTTTAAATCAACATTAAAATGTATTTCTGCAGTTTCCCTGAATATCTTTACTGAGCTCACACTCTAACGTCCAGCAAAAAAATGTGTGACTTCTGTCATCAAACCAGAAAAATAAAATTTGGTTGCATCTGAGTATCCACAGCCATCTTCGGTCCTTTCAGGTAACAATCACTGGGGACTGGGAATTCCAGGTGATATACAGTACTGTACAGAATATATAACCGAAGTTCAAGAAGAAGGTTAGATCCTAATCTCTCCCACTTCCACTTGCCTATATATAGAAGTCTTGCACCCAGAGCTTCCCTTTGCATATGTCTCTTGCACCCCCCACCCGCCTCCTCATCTTCATCCTTGCAGCAGCTCTCTAGCTCACACTTCGCAATACTGAGGGAACATTTGCTCAGCCTCATCCTCATGGTTAAGGAGCTATTGAAGATGCAAAGCCCACAGTACAGATTACCAGAACAGTAGCAAAATTCAACTACAGTAGAGCCTCAGAGATACGAGCATCCTGTTTAAGAAGAACATCCCTCACTCAAAATTAGACATTACAGAATAATATAAGAAAGGTAAAACAAGAGGAGGCCATGCGACCTATCTACCCTATTTGAATGATAGTTACTAATGGATTTAATCCAGCTGTTTATTGAAAGAGCCCAGGATATCAGTTTCGACATGGTTCCAAAATGGATGGGTAGTTTGTTCCACACCTCCACAACTTTTTGTGTAGAAGTGCCTCCTGTTGTCCTTTTTATAGTAAATGCACTTCCAAGAAGGTTCCACCCGTGTCCTCTGGTATGCATTTCAGACATCAAAATTAGACTGGGAGAGTCAGAAAAGTTTAGACTAGACTCTCAAGACTAGAGTTTTAGCATCAGGATGTAGTATAAGAGTTTTAAACGCAAGTCTTTTTATTTTCTCTGTGAAGAGCAGAAGAGAAGAAACCTTAAAAACTAAGTAGCCTTTATGATAAATATGTTTCTGAACAAAAAACTAATTTCACAAGTTATGACATTTAACCCGTAAACAGATTTTTAATTTAATCCTTAAAGCTTTAAAGTATAAAGGGTTTAAATGCAAAAATTTCCCCTCTTTTCCAACAATGTACAGTATCACTACTGACTCAGCAAGACATAAAATAAGTGTTTTTTAATTCCATTAAAACTCAATCATCATGAAGATGGTTGTTAAAAAGCAGGAGCTCAAGCCAGAACTCTGTCATTAAGTATTTTTCTTCTCTAAAAGAAGGTTGTAATGCTTTTAAACCAAAATCCACTTTATGTTATTTGGAAATTAGATAAAATAAATTGAATTGATAAAGATCAGTAAACTTCAACAGGGTTGATCGCTCCTGTTTTTGAAAAGAGGAACTGTGCTCTTATCTTCCAAAATCCAGAACTTGTTTTAGAGACTGCCACTTCAGAAAAGCCAGTGACTAAAAATGAGCTTCCCTGTGTGCTGCTCTAAAACCTCTATAAAATAACTTTAAAATGTTGGAAGTTCTTCAAAAATGAAAACCTGTCGAGACAGAAGCAGTTTAGCTTGCAGCATGAACACAGATAAATCTCGACAACTATTGCCTTTGGGAACATTGCTTGCTATTCAGAAATAGTCATGAACAACCAGTTAACATCAGCAGAAATCTGCATTTTTGCCTAATAAACCTTACCAAGTATCTGCGAGCAGTCTTTCCTACCTACGTCGGGACACATGTCGGGCCATTAACAGTAAGTGAAGAAGTAAAAAAATCTTCAGTGTTTGTGGCATTAAAATAATGACAAACATCTTTAGTGATCTTGAAGGTAAAAAGGGAATTCATTCTAAGAACAGCTCACCAGAAAATGTCAATTTTAGGTGTGTTGACGCATTCTGCAGAGCTTTGCAATCAAGAAGCTCAAAACCACATTTATCAGATAAGAAAGCTCAAATTGTAACTCATGCACAGGAGGCTGAAGTCAGATTTCAGTGAGGGGAAGTATGTCAAGTTATCCAGGTCTGGAGATTATGACATTGCATCTAATGATATAACAGGGAAGGAAAAACAGGAAACATCAGAAACAAAATGGTTTGTGTGAAAAGTGAAAGCACAAAGAAGCGATAGGAGGAGGGGCCCCTCAATGATGATACACCAACAGACACAGGCAAGACAATTGGATTAAAAGCCCTGAAAAAAAAAGAACCCGAGACTCAATCCATTGCCATTTTCTGACAAGCAGTCATCAATACAAGAAGCTTGACAAGCTGTTCCTTACATAATTACTAGTGGGCTTTTCATTTATCTGCAGCTTGGTAATTTTTTGTGTTCACAATTTTTTGTGAACTTCCAATCAAGGAATTTGCAACAACAACAAAAAAAACTATGGATCATAATGGGATTAAAACATTCAAAGCTTCATGACATGACATGACAAGCTAATGAATCTTTAAAGAATTTGACTTGGTAGAGCTTCATAAGATCTTCATGAAACTTTTTTGGGGGAAATGACTAACTTCAGTCCACCCACGAAGTGCAAATTACAAAATTATTACTGGCTAGCAGTTTGGTTTGTCTCATGCCTCTTATTGGGACCAAATGCAAACATCCTCATGTTGTGGGTGTGTACTTGCCAGCCTGCATTTGGGGCGCTGCTCTGATATACCCAAAGCCTATGTCCACTTTGCACAATAAATGCACAAAGGCTTCCTCTATCTGGGGATTTCAGGACTGTTAAGGAAGCAATAGCATGGGAGGACAAAGCCTATTGTCCAGCCTTTGCCCAGCTGTACAACAGGATGTCTGATTATCTGTTCTCATCTGCTGGTTTTCATTTAGGCTTATGTTTTCAATTGACATACAGTAGCTGGTTTTGTTATTGGGTCAACTAGCCAAGTTGTTTGCTAAGGGCATATACAGTAAAACCAATGATTTCCAAAATTTACTTGAAGGTGAAAAGGTTTAGGAGTCTGCAACCCCCTGGGAATGTAGTTTCATGTTCCTGCTCCAGAAAGAAGGGGCAAAAACCGATTTCTGCCAAGGAAGACAAGTGAATAGTTAAACAATACTAGTTAATAACCTGCATAACCTCTCTGGATGTAGCATGTATTATGATTGCTTTCCCTTCTGACTCTGTTCTGTCCACAAGAGCACCATGCTTTAAAATGAGAAATGTTTTTTCATGGGCTGGGACATATCGGTTTCGGTGGTGCAAAATGCCGGAAACAAAACCTCTCACCCAGGCTGGTGGGCAGTGGTTGAGTTTGGGAATCTCACATGCAGCTCAGCCCCAAACCCTATTACTCATTTTATTGTTTCAAGATGTGTTTTTCTCCTTCAGCTGCAACCTTTCTAAATGAGTCTTTATACCATTTTGCTCATTAGATCAAGCCAGTCAGGTGTTCCTTTATGTAAAATCCAAAGTCACGCACTCACAGAGAATTCTTACTGTCAGAAGAAGAAAAAAGAAAGTAAGAGAAACTTCACAAGTACAATTTACCAAACCAATAAATACAAGATGTTCCCAGAATGTATCGCAGGAAATTATAAGAAAGCTGTTTCTTCCTGTTGAAGTCAGCATATTTTTTTTTCATACTAATATGTACCTGTACCTGTCAGATGCACACTACATTTGTAATAGTTGGAAACAGATTTAAACATTAAAAAATTTTCACCTCCTGAAATAAGTAGTAACAATGTTAGACAATTTGCAATGCGATAGGTTATTAAAACATGATCAAGTTTAATTTTTGCATCTAGGACTGTACTAAGGTAATTCAATACAGGGTTTTATTAGAAGGCATTATATTTGAAGCTAGCTCAAATAAATAAGTTGTACATATTGTACACACTCATTGAATAGGCAATCTGACCATTGAATGACACACTCATTCTCAATTAGACAAGGCTGTAGACTGTTGGCAAATGTCAGGATGGATCTGAGTCATGTAATCCATGTATGTTAACAACGTACCTTAAAATCAGTACAAAAACATCCTCAGAGCCATGTTAGAGAATGTTAACTTGCATAGCATGGTTATTAGTCTCAGTTCTGGTCAATAAGTGTGCTGCACACAAAGTTGAATTAAGGATGTGTGGAGCCAGAATTCAAGCTAGTGATCACATTATGCCATTCCTTAAAGTCTGTGGACTTCTTAACCATAATGAATAAAGAACAATGCTTGGTAGGTCAAAAGATGTTAATTGTGAATGGTTGTACATCTGACAGTGGTAAATTAAAGTAAAACTTCCATATACTACAATATCTGCAAAACCCAGATTTTATTATTCTTTCCATAAGAGACCATCAGAGTGTTGTATTCACAAACGAGCCACTGAATTACACCCACAAAGAAAGTTACTAATTAACAAAAGCTAGATTTTCCTGACTAAATGTTAATGAGCAATATTGCTTATTCTAGTTTATTCATTTAATACTTAAAAGAGGTTAATGAAGTCACGTGCAACATAAAACATGGAAACGTTGCATAGAAACATTCCCAAAGCTCGCAGGTAATTTCCACCTGGCCTTTAATGGACACACAGATCACTTTACAAAAATTAAGATTTCTAACAAACTACAAAAAGCAGAACAATCCTATTAACTGTATAATCCAGATTTGAAAAATACAATATCACCAAACTCTTATCAGGATGATCCCAGATTACTATACTTTAAAATACTATTTTCCTTCTAATACAACCATACTACCTATCAATAGGTATCCACTGTGATATAATCTGTAAACCCAATTCCTCATTCATGCCCCAAAGCTTTAAAATCTGAGGAGGGTAAATTCCTCAGAGATTCCCTTTTTTCCCTCAACAACGTATCAATAATGTCTCACCGAGATGGAATATAGTTATTTCAATTCCATAAGATCTTGGTGTTGTGTTACAGCAAAGTACACTTGTCTTCCCTTCTTGCTCTGAAAAAATCCTAAAAGCCTGTCCTCTTTAGGAAATCATTTGTCTGCTTTTTTCCTGTTCAATTGTGTAAGTCTTAGACATTTGACAGGGTCTTATTAACTTCAGTACATTCTTCCAGTTCCCCATGATTTCAATAATATAGGAATTCAAGTGGGGTAGCAGAGTGGAGCAGTTCAGTTCCAAGCCATTGGTTCAATTCATTGGGTGCTATGTTCATGAAATTTGTATGTTTTCCCCCAGTTCCCAAGCCTTTCCTCCAGGTGCTCCTGTTTGCTCCCACAGTCCAAAGACATACTGGTTGGTTGATTGGCTTCTGGGAAAATTGGCCCTGGTGTGAGTGTGTGCCCTGTAATGAACTCCAGGTCCCTCACAACCCTGAATGTGAATGGGACGGGTGAATGGAATTTAAGTCTAGTTCCCTTTTCATATATTGAATTGTGGAGAATTTTGATTCAAGCACAAAAATTATTGAAAGAAAAAGAAGAAGAAAAAAGGCGTGATACAAAAACACCTCGCCCCAGACCTTTTATGTTTGCTTAAATGGCACACGAAATCGGAAACAATGATGCAGGATATGGGAACAGCTGTATTTCCACTTCAGCTGGGTACATACGCCTGTCTCCTAGACATAACGGTTACCATGATCTGCGACTGAAGAAAACCTTAAGAAATTACAGGAAGCCTCATTGAAAGGTCATTCTAACCAACGGAAAAAATAAATAAATATTAATACCTTCATATCAGTTTCCATGAATGTTATGTCCCAAGTCGCGTCGGTTAAATATCTTGTTTTTAGTGTAGTAATACAGTACATCCGTTTAACACAGTCAAACATGTTGTAAGCAATGGGTACTGGTAGAGAGTCTAGTGTCACCACTGTTGGCACACTTGCTTGGTTTCTGGGAGTGGTACTGCGGAAGATTGGCACCGGCAGACACAAAGTACACAAGGCCTCTGAGCAGAAAGAAACATGCTGTGTTGGATTTTGGGACACCAACATTTCCAGTTAGAAGTCTTTTAAAACTGCAACATGAGTAATATTTCCCCAAAGAAATGTGAATGTTAAACAACCTGAAAAGTAAATTGTATTTTAGCTTGGTTCCTTGGCCTTCTAATTAGCTCGTGGCACTATTGCCTATTTACAACAAATTTCCACTACCACTGCAATAAATATCACAAAATATTTAAATCACAAAAAAAACAGTATCTGTTGCATGCACGATTCCTTTTTATTTTTGTGTTACTGATCTTATCTGCTGATGCGGTTTTGATTTGCAGGTCTATGCTAATGTCAGCTTGCTGTGCATTTTTCTCAAAGACCCATCACCTAGTTTGTCTTTAAGATCAGATTACTTTATTAGCCATATAAAATTTCTTGCATTAGGAATTTGTCTTTCTCACATACCCCAGCTTGCTCTCCATGAGACACACAGACAGAGAGAAGCTTGGGGTCAGAGCACAGGGTCAGCCATTGTACAGTGCCCCTGGAGCAGTTGGGGTTAAAAGCCTTGCTTAGGAGCCCAACAGAGTGGGATTCCTCTGCCGGCTACAAGATTTAAACCGGCAACCTTCCAGCCATAGGCGCAGATCCTTAGCCACAGAGCCACCACTCTGCCCCTTTGTATCAATTAACAGCTATTCTGGAAGAAATTAATGCTGGACTCTACGCAAATGCTCTTCTAATAAATTCATGAAGAAAGAAGCATTACTACATAGTATAGTCTTACAAACTGCAACCATTTAAAAAAGACACTTGTTTTTTTATAAGACAGTTATAAAGCAGAATTGTTTTTTTAATCAGAACTGAAATTTTATCAGCATTGTAGTGGTCTCCAGTTCCATACTGGTCATTTGGCCAGGGAAGTTAAGGGAAGTTAAAAGCAACAGGGGCGGAACCACATGTTTCCATGGTAACATGTGGGTGCAGTCTCCACCCCTATGAGGGGACCTAGAGCAGCAAGCAGAGAAACAGATGCACCAGAATTCCTCCAACAAGCTCAAACCTGCACTTGGGCTTGTAATTGTAGTTGTACTGTAGTTGTTATTGGGTTTTGCCTGCCATATAAATAATTGAGGGTACTAATGTGTGAACATGAACCCAAAGAGGACCTCTAAGGCCAATACAGGATCCGCACCCTCTAGTTGGTTAGGGATGATAGTGGGAGATATCTGTCATGTACTGGTGCTCTTGCCTATCTGCTGGGCTCCTTCCTAGGTTAGAACAGCACTGCAGCTTGTCTGCTTAATAAGTTAATAGGTCACTGCTTAAAATGGGGAGATCACCAGAAATGTCCAATTTTCACTTTTCAATAGTGCAATGAATTTGGTTTATGAATAAAGCTCCATATGTAATGAGATCATTTAAAGAAAAGAGTTATAATATTCAGGATGTGCTAAAAGGGAATTGTGTACTGCTTGGCATAGCAATACAATAGCAATTTGCGCACAAACAATGCCAAGAAATTCTTTATCATGGGCTTGTGAAAAAAAAATCCTGGAAGATTTCTTATCTATTGTTCTTTTGGAATTTCTGCAAAAATAACTTGAAAAATTACCCACCATTAGAAACATAACAAATCATACACAGAGCAGAAGTCAGTTGACTTTCTACAGGACTTTCATCAAAGAGTATCCAAGATTGTTCAAGCTATTAAACTATTTTTCTGCTCAGTTTTTAAAATGTGTCTTTTGTCTGTTTTTTTCGGACCAGAACACAAAGAATACTGCAGATAGACACACAAAAAATAGGACTATACTATGTGTAATGTGAATTCACACAGATCTAATCTCCAGATAGGATTATTTTTTAATGTATACTAGATGCAGATAGAACATTATGAACTTTTAAAAGGTAACTGTTCACTTTTGCTCATTAGACATGTTGAATGTCCTGGGGAGATTGGCAGCATTCAGTTGTAATGGAAAAAAACAACAACAACATTATAATCAAAATCACTTGGAATCAAAATTCAGTTTATAAGCCCCATTTCAGGTTATTTGACACCATAATCTCCTGAAACAAATAGAAATGTTTCTCTAAGCAATGTGACCTTAGTGCCCTAGAACTCTCTCAGAGATGAATGCGGGAGTTTTGTCATATCCCAGAACTATTTTGCACAGCCTATCTATGGATAGTAGAATTAGTATAGATTACACTAACTATACTGTTGGATGGTGGGGCAGTAGTTATTATTGCTGCTTTGCAGTGCTGGGGCTCTGGGTTCAATTCCAGGTCTGGGGTGCTATCTGTGTGGATTGTGTATGTTCTGCCTGTGTTTGTGTGGGTTTTCTCCCACAGTCCAAAGACATACTGGAAGGTAAATTTGCTTCTGGGAAAATTCACTCTATATGTATGTGCATGTCTGTGTCTGCCCTGCAATGGACTGGTGCCCTGTCCAGGGGTATCTGACCTTGTGCCTGTTTGCCTGGAAGGCTCTGGCAACCCTGAAGTGGAAGACATGTTTAGGATTACAGGATGCTCCTCTGCACTGCTCTTTTTACAAGGAATTCCTTGTCCAGAGAAAAGGCAACAGTAAAGACTTATCTTCTAAGCTTTGTTCTAACTTCTGGAAAACACCAAGTAACTGGATCAAATCCAGGTTTATACAGGAATACTGCAATTTTTCTTTAGTCCCACCAACAAATAACTTCCTCCCTCCTCGGTGAATCATAACATTCCTTTCCATTTGAAGTTCCAGCTGACAAAATGCTGGGACTAAACCAGTTCTAACTAAGATGCACAAAAAAACTCCCTGGAGCCAAGTGTAAGAATCGCAGAGAGAAAGTGTTCATTCCTTTTCCGTTGATGTGGAGGTTGCCAACTGCTAAACGTTAACACTCTAATGATGCAATGCGAGAGACATCCTACTAGGTATGGATTACTGAGAGAAGTTTCAGCCCTGGTTTTTCCCCCCTCCCGTTCTCAACTGGTTACAGTGGAAAGTAAATTTGTTTTTGATAGAGACAAAAAAACAGACCAGTTTGTTCATCAATGATACACCCACTCTTTCCCTCTCAAAATCCATCTTGCATAACTCATTATATTGTTTTCTTTACATGCAGTACAGTCTACTAATTTAGTATTTGTGTAACTATACATATATTATATACAGTATTACACTGACATAAGACAAATGCCGGGCTGATATGTCTTCTTGTACATTTCACGTTTTCAAAAACATGTTGGTTGATATGGGCGCATTTCCCAGTCTCTTTCACATTAAAATAAAAACAGCAACTCCAATTTTAGCAGTCAAATGTACAGTAATCCTCAGATTTTCAAATTCATCAGAAGGGAGTCTCCTGCCTTCTGACTCATGTCTTGACATTCACTGACCCCAGGGAGGGCACCCTCAGGGTCACAATGTCTGAGATCAAGACCAATGTTGGATTTCTGCTTCATAAAAAAACAGGATGGATGTTTGGCATGTCATTTTTGAAAGAATCTGTCTTTCTGGAATTGAAGAATAATTCTCCCCTTCATACAAAGAACCATTATTAGAGATGCACAGATATATGAATGCCAGGAAAATTCATAATACAGAAGCTTTGCTGCAATCTGAGTAATTTGTTAGTAGTGTAAAATAGTTCATATGGAGCACTTTTCATCACCACCATTAAGGGCTTCCAAGATGCCCAGAGAGAAATGTTAATTGCTGTTAATTGCTTCCTATCAAATGCGAGACATTTCAACTTAGATTTATATTTCCTACATGGGTACAGATTTTCCATGACAATACAAATAGTTTTAAAAAATGCTTCATCATCCATTGTCTACTTTACCAGGAATCATATTATCTAAGGTTGGAAAATATGGTGATTGTAAAATTAAAGCACAAACAACTTCCAAATAATAATTTCAATTACACTGCAAAAACAATGTTATCGAACACAACTGCTGATGTTGCCTGAAGCAGAACTGAAATGAGTGTGTTTGGGAGATTCTAATCTCATATTACCGTTCATCTAGTGCTGTATATTTATTACAAAAGCCACAAAGCCAGAAGAAGCCATGCATTCTCCCAGTGCAAAGCACAGAACATAGTCTTTTAATTTTTGTATTGTGGTAAAGTACTGTATGTGGAATCTTAGTGTCCTAAGACATTAGGTTCACCATATCATATTTTCACAAAATACATAGAGTAGGTTGCTTGATCAACAGTTGTGTGTTCTCACACCCTACAAACCCACAGCCACAGTTTGGTGAAGAGGAACACCTTAGTATGAAGATGATCTCTACAAATTGTCTGCTCTTCCATACACGGGAATTTACAGGATGTGAATCACAAAGGCTCTTAAGGTATAAAAACTGTCATTTTAATAGGTGACCAGGAAAATTAACAGGATGTCAGTGACTTACAAATTCCACAAGTGACCATGTGTTGCATCCGTTTTTAATCTTTACCTACTTCACCGCCTACATTTCTTATATGGGTCAACTATTAAAATCATCACTGGTCTCTGGAAGGTGCTGTCAGGGTGTTACCCACTCAGTAATACTAATTTTTGGGAAGAGCCTGGCATGACCTCGTCACTTTTCAGGTTGTATAGAGAGTGCCAGGGCATGATATTTTGTGCGGGTGAGGTACTGATGCTTTTGTCATGCTAAGACATGTAAGAAAAAAAAGAGACCATAACCACATTTTCTTTTTTTGCTTATTTCAAGCTTTTAGCACTCTTAATTCGAATGCATTTTTTGCCTTACAGATATGTAACACATCTGAAAAGTAAGGGTGGGCTGGTGAATGACTCATGAGACCCCCTCCAGAGGCTCTGCTTTTGAGGAACCCACAATCTGCACCCAAAATAACATGACCACAGGGGGAAACCACACAACAGACACATCATACTTTAACCATTTCTTGGATAGAGTCAAACCACCTACAAGTAGCCAAAAAACCTCAGGGGAATTATGTTTTGACTGTGCATGTACAGACCCTCACGTCATTTGCCAAACCACTTTATACCATATGGTATACCGGGAAGCCGAAGCCTACCCTGCAAGCAACGAGCGCAAGGTGCCAATCCATTGCACGGCAAGTGCAAGCCAATCATACATGGGGACAATTTGGAGGCCACAGTAGAGGCCGAGGGGGGAAATATTGCCCATACACTGGGATAACTCCTTACTCTTATCAAGAAATGGCCTGGGATCTTTAATGACCACTGAGAGTCAGGACCTTGGTTTAATGTCTCATCCGAAAGATGGCACCCACTACAGTATAGTGTCCCCTCCACTATACCGTGGCGTTAGCACCCACACAGACCGCAGGGTGGGCAGCCCCCGCTGGTCCCGCTAACACCACTTCCAGCAGCATACATAGCTTCCCTGCTGAGCTTCAGTTGAGAGCTGAATTTGTAAGTGTTGATTCAAAAGATAACTTTTACTGTATAATATTAAATAAACCTGAGATAAATGGTAACAGATATTTTTCTCAGATATTAGTTAATGCTCTCTTTTTGTCATTGTTATTGAAAATGATAAATGCAGTTTTTTTTTTCATAGAAAGGGGAACCTATATTGCTACATTGTCTCATCAAGCTCAGTAACACTGGCTTTCATACCATGACAATCATATCCAGTATCAGTCCTCATCATCAATACTTAACAGAATGGCAACAGTACATGGTTCTGGATTGGTCAGAAATACCTTTAAAATGGACATGTGCCTTATTTATCCATCAGCTATCATTTTTCTTCATTTCTGATCTAAAAGACAAATGGAAGTCTTCAATGTCAGATGTTGAAAAGATCTCTTTATGCAAATTAATCAGGAATAATTAGGATGATTGATTCTGTAAATTACAAAGCTTTTTCAATTTCAACGGTCCCTTTTGGGATTTTTTAGAGTTACTGGATTAAACTGCTAAAATGTCAGAGTTATGTGCATTACATGCACTTGGGAAAGGAGAGCAGACAAGATCAAAGATACTAAGAATTGAACGAAAACTTTAGAACAAGCTCAGCTACAGACTGCGTCCAGACAAGGGTTTGCACAACTTTGTAGTGACTCTGCACAATAAGATCAACGTCTGCTTATAAGCTAAAGTACATGGAAAAACCTGAACACTAACGCATCCTACCTATAAGACTACCAACTGAGCTAGAATTAAAAAAAAGAAACTGGATTTCCTACAGTTGGTTACTCACTGACACAACTCTTCCACACTGTGACCTAATCTTGCACTAGTAGCTATAAATGCAATTCACTATGCAAATCATTTACACACTTTGACTTGTGTATGTATACACAGGAATTTAACAGCCCACACTGAAGCAGGCTGGAGTTTTCTTTGCATTGATGCATCTTCAACACATCTCATTTTCATAAAGCAAGCTCAAATCGGTTTTCAATACTGCTTCAGAAACTTTCCCTGGTTATCTATCTATGCTCATGGAAAATAATACCGAGACATGCAAATTGACTTTCCCCCACGGCTAACCCCAGATAGAGTGCTTTCACAAAAGTGAGAACTCATAGACAATAATTCCGTGCAAGCATTTACAGAGTCCCAATGATTTACAGGACTCCACCCTTATTTTTTCGTATTGTTTTCCTTTCAAATAACTGACTTTACTGCCACTTTTATTATTGTATCCCCATGAGCAAACCCTTTTCAAGTAATATTTCTATTATTTGTCAACATTTACATACAAGATTGTGTCACAGATGTCTTTAACAACCGAAAGTCTCAACTACTGGCTTAGATTTTAACAGGTTTGGAGACTTAGAATAAAAGCTGCTTATCTTAATGTACTGCAAACAAAAAAAGGCGTTAATTGACACCAGAAAACATCAGCGGAACAAGTAAAAATCAAACTGAAACCAACATGTTATTTTAATTCATGAAAGCAACACTGCTGTGCTTGCCAAATAATTACATTTTCTATAAAGCAATTCAGCAGTTCAAAGTATGGAAATATGATACAAAAAGAAATCGGATTAAATGGTTTCAAGTCCTTTCGCCCACCAGTGGAACACTACAATTTCAATACTGAAACAGAACATATTGTGTATTGGATTTTAAAACTGGAATCAAAACCTACCACATAACTAAGTTATACGTTTTTAGGTGATATTCAAAACATTAGTTCAAAAAACAAGGAGCTCCAATTTGTTTTCTTTATAGGACAACTTGGCTGTGTATGAAAATCTTGAAATGTTTGATATGAATAAGCAGACAGATGCGAAAGGAAAATGTGAACATTTATATTAATGCTCTTCATTTCCAGCAGAAGTATAAAAAAGGGAATTTAGTGATACAAGCATCTTAAATGAGCACTGTTCAATTTTTACCTGCAAGAGGGAAAATATATAGATCGTGCTGACCTTAAATGGTCCCTCATTTTCCATTCCACTACAACACCAGATGAGACCGAGATAAATTCAGACTACAAGAGCTAGAGAATCACACCAAAACCGCACAGCAAAAAATGAATGTTCTTAGTGGATTCGATTTACAGGATTTACAGTCTGGCACCTGAAGCAGGTGAACTGTAACATTTTTCATATGTATTTTGAGTGCACGTATTGTTGCTCTTACAAATGCATACAAACATCTCTTATTCTACTTATCTACTCTTATTCTATCATTAAATGTATGTGCATTCTTGTACATTTCAAGATCATGTCTGAGTAAGGGACATAATGGAAGTTTGGGGCTTCTTGACTAACTCAAACAGAGGAGTATCTTGTTCAAAATTGTGACTGTATAAGCCATGCTGTCACGGGAGCCGGTCCTGACTCCCAGGTGCATTGGGGAGCGCAGGCAAAAAAGTCCAAAATAGTCCAAGTAGGAAAACCGGGGCGCAGTCCAAAATCCAAACCAGGTGATCCATCCAAGACAAAACATGAATATAAACAGGAACAGGAACAAGGAAGTTAAAAAACGGAGTGACAAGGCCCGGCACTCTGAACCCCCGGACTCAGCTGATCAGGACGTCGTTAGGAAGTCTATGCCCTCAAGCTGCAGACGTAGGGGGACTTGATGCTAGGCGGGCCTCTAGGCGTCTATCTTCCAATATAGAGCCCTGAGCTTCAGAGGCACGAGGTTTAAATAATAATGGTGAATCCAGGGACAGGTGTATGTGATAATGAAACTAAAACACAAAAGGGTCGGAGCACACTCGAGAGGAGGGATGACGATCGTAACACTTGCAATGTCAATGGCTGTCCTAGTGTGGTCTAGATCATTAGCTAGCCTTGACATTGATTACCCAAATAGCACCTGGCTGTTTGAGATTCTCCAGGATTGGGTGGCCTCCAAATTCCCTTAATAGCCCTGGATTGACATGCTGTCAACATGCCCCCTGCGACTTGACCTTGCAACTGTAATCCCATTGCTCTAACCAGACTGAGAACTGTGAGGAGAACCCAAGAGCAGGTAGGTAGACGGCAGAGAGTTAAGTGTAGAGAATACATAGAAAACACAGGACAGAATCATAGCAAGAAAATAAGACAAATTCATAACTGGTAAAACACTGAGTAAAGCAAAAGGGAAATCCAAGAGGTGAGTTAAGCAAGGAAAACAAAGTCTGAAGCAAAAAGCAAAAGAAATCCAATGAAAGGTCTAAGGTCAAAACCCTGGAGAGATCAAAGACGAAGAATGCCAAGACTCAAGATGGACTCAAGGACATTACATGAAGACTGGTCTTAAATATCCTGCGGTACTGAGGTGATGTGATGGTTAATTACATGCAGGTGGAACTGATCTTAATCCAAAACTGTTACATCAATTGGCCGCAACTGGAATGTCAAGGATAGATGCAAGGCAATTGTCATGGTGTTTCTAGTACATAGTCCTGAGTTCTGACGGGAGCGAATGTGATAGCACTGTTGACACCCAGAACTTGAGACTGAACTGTAGACCATGTGAGAACTGGCAGACTGCATTTTGCAGGAAAATGTGCCTGGTCATTAGTCACCCTCTACTAGTACAAGGGTCAGGGTCTTAGAGAAAAGCAGATCACTAATTATTGCAGGGTATAATGAGAAAACTGTCCCCCAAAAGGCACTTTAATGTGGACATGCTAGTGTCCTAAACACAGCTGGGACTGAGTTTCATTAACCCTCTTCCTTTAAATTGCTGAATTGGAGCACATTACTTTTAATGTGATTTTAACCTTTTGGTGTAACACCACTGGCCAGGCATGGTTTTGAAAAGGTGAAATTATGATTAATTGATATTCTAGTTTAAGTTATTCCTTGCAATCAACAGCGTATAAAATTCTAATCTAATTCTAAGCCTGATGCAAAAAGAGAAAGCTAACATATGTTATTTCAGAACACCTTTTGGTAGAATGTTACTCTGAGCTCTGTATCAAATGATTTACCTGGTCAAAATTATTTAAACTGCCCCTCCACAGAATGATTTTTTACCTATTTTACAATCTGAAATCATGACTGGAAACATTTCAAGAAAACCAAGCAAACAATCATGCTTTGTTTTTGTCTTCCTATAATCTATGCCAAATCAAAGAAATCTAAACTGTGCATTAAAGAACGTTTGCATGTGCACACTACATCAAAAGAGCAGACCCTTCATTTGATTAAAACCATAATAAAATTAAAAAGGTAAACATCATTCTGAAGGGGGCCAAACATTATTCATGTTTAACATTTGATCAGCTTTTTTTTGGTGATGAGGTGGATTCATAGATGGATTACCATCTATCAATTTTCTAACCCCTTCATCTAATTCAAGGCCACAGGAGAGCCAGAGCCCATCTATGCAAGCAAAAGGCGCAAGGCAGGATACACCTTAAATGGGATACCAGTCCATCACACACATAGACAGAGACACACAATTACACCTTGGACAGTTTTCCCAGAAGTCAATTAATCTACCATTTGGTCGATGGATTGTGTGAGGAAACTTGGAGGAGACCCGTGCAAACACAAGCCAACTCCACACAGATAGCACCCCAGGTCCACAGCTGAACCCAGGGCCCAAGCGCTGTGAGGCAGCAATACAGCAATTAAAAACACATTGATGAAATAATTCTTGAATTAAATAAATAATGTCTCTTGAATAGACTAAATGAACAATGTAAATGCAATGGATTAAGCCTCCTTATACGAGAAATATCAACTCTAAATTGGGTGTCTAAGCCTTTAATGTCTGTTTTCTCAACTTGGGTTCCTACTCATGGCTGAAGGCCAGAAAGAGTGGTGTCCTGTTGCTGAGAACTAAAGACGGCCGTCTTGGTGAACGGCTCAGTGCAAGAGGAGGGTGTGGGGCTCCCTGCAGCTGTGTACAGGAAGTGTCGGTGCTCAGCCTGCCTGTTTGTACGAGCAGATACCAGTAAGTGCTTTGTTCTACGTAAACAAACTTTCCACAGTGTGTACTGCCCCCCCCACCCCACCAAAGCTTCACCTTTCTTCCTGTGCGTCAGTCTGCGAATAAACTGAACAAACCATGATACTGGGGGTTAGAAGAAAGTTGCTAGGTGTTCAATGAAGGCCGGCCTACCAATGAAAAACCACAAGGCACAGAAACCAGAGATTGTCTTTCACTTTTACTGCTGTTAGTAACTAAAAGCTGGTTTGTCATCATTTTAACACTTTGCTGCCTAGTGTCCAAATATGGAACACCAACATAAGATTTCCAGAATAATTGTGAATCAGACAATACAGAATGTATATCTGTAACAGTCTGGGTGACCATGAATGCATGACTTTTATTAAATGTCACACAAACCCCACACATCCAAATCATCATAATTATTGGTAGGCAGACCTAACAAGTGAGGGGTAATTAACAAACTGATTGCATGCACTTAACCAGTTGTAATAGCACATCATATCTTCCTCCTTTTGTTCCTTACACTTTTTCTTCCTCTCTCTGGTCTAGCCTGTACCACAATCCCACATGTTTGCACTGACTGGGGGGTAATTAATAGGCATCTAGGCAAAAAGTGCGTTGTTCAATCGATGTTGGTTGCCAAGCATCCTAATGTCTGTGCCAAAGAAGTCTGGATGTCTTGATTAAAAGAGATGAGAAGCAGATGAAAAAGGAAAGAAAAGTCGGATCTCAAATCAAAGAAAAAACACTTGTCATTAAATGAATACTTAAAGACAAAATAGCCCCCAAGCCTGGGGCATGATTAAGGCAGATCTTTTTCATATCCAGTATTAAACTCCTAATGTATTAAACTGTAGCCATTCACTTCAGAATGATGTCAACGAACTGTAGTCTGCATGATGTTCTGGTTTCCCCTCAATGTATCAGAAGAGTGCACATCTCTTGAGGAAGCATATACTTTGATGAAAGAATGCCCAGAACCTTAATGGGAATTTCCCCTAAAACAAAACTCTCAGCTTTTCAGAATACATCCTCTTTGAGGGTGCCCAAATGGGTTATTGTGCAGGAGTCTAATGCTTTGAAACAGGGCAGGATTTTAAAGTTGCTTTTTGATGAATTAAAGAAGTTAAATGAGAATTTGTTCCCAAGTGCTGTGTTGCTCTCATGATGCAGCATTAAAATATTAGGCCTAATAAGAGAAGACCCAAGATACCTTTTTAACTGTTTGTTCAGTGGCAGTGTAGAGTAGTGGTTAGGCTATACTCTAGACTGGAAGGCTACTGGTTCAAATCCCAGCTGGGAGGCTCTACCTTTTAGTAAAGTTCTTGGCACACTTTGCTCCAGTAAATACCCTGCTCTATAAACAAGTCTACAGGTTGGTCTTGCAGAAGATTTCACTTGACCTACCTGGTAGTCATAAAATTAGGCCTACCTAATTTTTATTTATTACTACCTTAATTCTGATTGTGTACTTGCCTCATGTCAAATAATATACTATAGGTGTCACTCAAATTTGCAAGTGCAAGAAATAATTTAAACATAGTCTTTGCAGTTGATGATATTGAGATTTCTGGTTCAAATTGGGTTCCCCACTCATAACTTTGGTCAGAAGCCACATCACGCTTGTGAGGGGAGAAGTGTTCTAGCATTGTTAAAATTTCTAGGTCGCCTAGTTGGTTACAGTTCCTGCATTCTGGGTAACTGTAACATTCAGTGTTCATGATCTGAACTGCCTAGTGATTTCATGACTGTTAATTAGAAAATTCAGCAGCAGTTTGCCTGCACAACATTCAAGGGAAGTATATGTTAGGACAGAGCATACAGTCCTGAGATGTTTGTGTATAATACAGCAAGTGTGTAGTTACTTGAATGAAAGGGCTAAATATGACTGCAGAAACCTTTATTATAACAGAGAAAGAAGGTTTTAAAGGGAATATAGTGAAGCCGAGCTCATTATACAGTGATTCAGATTCAGATTCAGAAGAGGACAGAAACCAGGAAGCAAAGGGACTTCAGTTTTACTGAATTAATGAGTGAGGTTTAAGTTTCTTCTTGTAAACAAAATGCACATCATTGCATTGAGACACAGGATTGTCAGCAATTCTGCAGTCAATGACACACTGTATATTCTGCAGACGAAAGCCCTACTTGTGGAAATTCTCAGCACCCCACACTTAGCAAAATGTCAGTAAAATGAAGTAGGAGTGTGCCGATTAGATCAAGATTTCTGACAATGAAACAAGGATGTAACAATTTGGGCGGCACATTGTTAGATCTGGTTTAATTGTTGTGCTGATTTGCAATGCCTAAGGAGCTCACAACAGATCCGCCTACCAAAGGCTTGTGAAATCAAAAGACTCACAAAGGTTTCAGAAGTCTCCCAACATTACGACCATCATGCATAGATTCGAAATTTTTCAGGAAGGACTCAGCAGCACTTATTGAAAAGTGAGGTATACCATGCATCGGGGGCCGGGCACAGATGCACAGGAGATATGATTCTTTGCATTTCTATTCACTCTGACCCCTGGATTACTAATATCACCACTGAGCCATCTCCCACTTTCAAAGCAGACGTAAAGAAGAAAATTCTGTATGTGGGAACCTAAGACGTCCATCATTTACAAAGGAAAGCAGAACACTCCGGGGGCTGCGTGAGAGGTCTGAATATAAAAAGTTTGAAGTACATGGCGTACTTTCATTTCTTAATATTCAAATTTTCCTGACCAGATAGAAAGTTTTAAAATGATTAAAATCGTATCTGTTGCATTAATACACAAATGTGAAACACTAAAACTTTACCCATCTATCGGAAAGGTGTTATAATCGCGCCCATACAACATCTCTCGGCTAGTGGTTACCCTGGGAAACTGACACAGTCTCTATTTAAAGCCCTGCTTCAACGGCTCTCTGTCATTGTTCTTTAACCCAATTTCAATTTCAGGTCAGCACTCTTGTTCTCTTTGTTTTATTTTATTTGTCCCTGTGTCTGCTTGCCTGTTCTCCAGTTCCTTGGGCAAATGTTTCTGAAGTCAAATTCCCGTTCTTCCTTGGGGCTCAGAAAAGGATCCCATTTCAAGACCGAGATAGCCGAACATCCTCCTTTTGCCTGTGAGCTTGGGACAGGATTTAGGAAGGGTCCTTGCCTCCTGTCCTTCGCAGATGTCTCCCCCCATTGGTCCAGTGGACACCTGGGTATCCGATTCCATTCTCACCTGGGCTCCTCAGCCAGAGAGTGAACCTGGGAGACCGTGCTGATAGAGTGCGCCTGGTCTGGTCTCAGAGGACCCCCCCCATAAGGGCGTGCACCTTGAATCACCAGCTCCTGGGCCCAATGACTGGACCACGGTGTTGGGGTTTCCTGCCTCACTGGTTCGGTGAGACCCGTCATATCAGTAACGTGCATGAGGCAAAGTGCAGCTGCACCCTAAGGAGACGCCTTTTCCTGTCCCATGCATTGGCCAGCGGGTTTGCCAGCCTGCACCCCAGGCTACTTAGAGGTCTGCCTCCCAGATCTGTGTGACATGGTGGCTGGTTTCCATCCCGGAGCTCAGGGTCCTAAATTCCAGTCGGTGGCTGGAATGAGCAGTCTAATTTGGGGCTGGCGCTTTGCTATGTCAGCCTCTCTCTTTGGTCACCAGGAATGCCGATATCCAGCACCTCCCAGACTGTTACACTTCACTTCCCTGAACTGCCAGCCAGTTCTGTTTTTCCGTATTCTTTTCCATTGTTGTCTGCCCTGGGCTGATTTAGGCCTGCCGGTCAGTAACCCATTATTCTATCATCAACTTTCTGTTTTCACTTTCCCTTTCTCCCTGAGTATCCTAACCCTCAATCAGTCGGGTGTCTTCGGGTGTTCCTCCAATCTCCGGTCTCCTGTGCTTGGGTTTTGACATATCACCACCCTCGTGGCTGTACCAATCTGTGGCATTGCAAAAGGTACATATTCGAAGGTCAGAGGAACCTGGTGTCTATCCTTGGAACACAGGGAGCAAGGCAGGACCAAAGCCTTGACAGGCACACACACAAGCAGAATTCCAAGAATCAGTAAACTGGGTATCGCAAGAACATGCAAACTCCCAGAGTGGAGAGATACAGTACCAACACTAACTGCCACACTGCTGTACCTCCCAATAATCATTTTTTCTAAGCATTTATTTTGTCAGCACAGATAGTCACCTATATGGATTTTACTCCATGAATAAAGTAATGCAATCATTCCAGAAAATAAGTGTTTAATTCCATCTACTGTTTTGTATTGCATAAGATGGAACGTGAAAATGTTTGCAGTCATCAGAAAAACAATGCATATAATTGCCTAAGCCTTCTTAAAAGTAAATGTGCCTAATGAACTAGGGCAACAAAAAATCATTTTACATCAGCATGTCACCATAA
Organism: Lepisosteus platostomus; assembly: GCF_059453375.1. Lineage (NCBI taxonomy): Eukaryota > Metazoa > Chordata > Actinopteri > Semionotiformes > Lepisosteidae > Lepisosteus > Lepisosteus platostomus. The sequence continues at coordinate 19,791,355 of NC_142623.1, forward strand.
CACTAAATTTTTCCTCATCTTGGCTCTAATTTTGCACTTTACAAGGATCACTGGATGCCCTTTGAAGATACTGAGTTCCTTACAGCACAGCAGGTTTTTCTGACAGTCCAATGTCTAATGTTGCTCACAGCTACTGGAGAAACCCTTTTCTTCAAAGCCCTCATCCAAAGTCATTGGCACGCTTCTTTGATGGAACTGTGGCAGGTACATACCTCTCCGCACACCTCCAGGAATATGGAAAGGATAAACTTGCATGTCTGTAAAGCTTTCATGCTCTGAGCACCAGCCAGTGAGCAAAGCTCTAACCAAGCTGCACATGGTGACGCATAAAAGCTATTTTTATCTGTTTTTATCATCTGATGCCAATTTTACTAAAAGGATTGAAGAGGTGGCTGAAAAACAGCTTTCCTGGAAAAGAGCACATTTAGGTGCTGTCGGTCACACTTAAGAGTACACTCCCCCATAGGTGCGTGCCATTAGCCTGTATTTCCGAGAAGGAAGCTGGTATCTAGTCTGGGACCAGAAAGATGATAAAAGGAGAAACACCTGCACATTATCACCCATGTTTCAGCTGGCTGCACCTCCACCTTGTTTGGGATCCTCTCATAGGAAGCTTCTGCTGATGAGTATAATTCACCATTTTAAGACACTATTATTAAGAAAGTTTAGCTCCCAGTATGTAGTATAATCCACAACATACATGGCATAATGATAAAGATCCACAATGTAGTTATAGAAAAAAGGTACATTATCACCAGAAAGCTTTTATTTGGACCCAATTGGTGCCATACAGGTGGGGTGCATAGCCTGTCATGCTTTATCTAGTGAGTAACATTGACAAACTCATTTATGTACCAAAGTTTTCACTCTTCCTCCATGTCACGAAGCGTTTTTCAGGACCCTATGCAGACGGCAAAATCCGGAGGGGAGCGAGAAAACACGAGGATAAAAGACAAGGATAGGGGCTGGAAGAAGAACAGGGGTGTGTCCAAGGTGCTCTGGTGTTCGGGGGGTTGTGTTCCAAGGCTAACAAGTCTAAAGGGCACCCATGAGACTATACAGAGAAAGCCAATGTCCAAAGCCGGGTGATCCATCCTGACAGACCAGACAAGAGTTAAAAGCCAGAGTGGGATCCGGTGAAGGGTCGGGGGAATAAAAGGGGGTAGAGGGACCAGACGCTCCCAGTCCTGGACCCAGATGGTCAGGACGCCATTGTGAAGCCTATGCCGTTTAGCCCCTCCTGGACTCGCTGATAGGTGGGCTTCCGGGCGTCCATCTTCCAAAGCTGAACCCAGATTGGCAGGAATGTCTGGCCCTTATAGGAAAGGGGCTGGAACTGGAGGCAGGTGCAGGAAATCTGTAATAAATGAGCAAGGGCTGGAGCATCCTTAAGAGGAGGGATTTACAATTGTGACACTCCATTGCATCTCAATATTGTCATCAAATGGGAGAACCAGTGGCTATAGACTCCTAGAATATAGACAGAGCAGGTGAGTAGGAGATAAGAAATGGCACTGGCCAAGGCAAGGAGTTTTGGCAGAAAAGTCTTCCAGTTCCACTTTGAGTCAAGAAACCATCTCAGCCATAGCTGGGCCAGGAAGTGGAAGATAATGCGGTGATCTGCAACCCTAATTCCACCTCTACACATCTGGTAAACCAATTAGTTTTAACAGACATGGAAAATTTTAAATCCTAGTTTGCATGGATTGTTTCATGGTTTATCCATTGTAACATGATTGTAAGAAACTGAACTCCAGAAGGAAGCAGAACCATATTAAAGATGAACCACAAATCACATCTTAAATTTGTCAACCCGAATAAAGACTCTTTGGTGTCACGCCCTCTGCAGTCAGAGGTCGCTCCTTCTCTGTCCTGTCCCTAGTTTCCTTCCTGCTGTCCTTCCGGTCCCTCTCTTTCCCTTGGGCTATATATTTCCGGGTCTTGCACTCTGCCCTCGCTCAGCATTGACGTTCGGATGTCCTGAGACCCGCATAGCAGCAGGTCGCCCCACGTCCGCAACCTGAGGGCATAGGTTTCTATACGGCATTCCTGAACTCTTTGCACTAACGAGCCCGGGCCTTTTTCCCGTTTCGCAGCTACGCATATGGGTCTTTTTCCGCTCTCCTGCTCTCCACGGTTAGTCCCTTTGGACGTCCGTGACAGAATGCTGAGCCACTTACTGACCCCGCGAGCGGCGCTTTTTGTCTTACCGCAGTTTTTTTTTCTCTTGCTCTGGGCTATTTTTTTTTGTTTATTATTTGTCGGTTCCTCTATTCTAATTGCTGGATATCACCCCGATCTTCCGTGCCTGTGAGCGGGCCCTGCACCTGGCTTTCCTCGGGTAAATCACTCCGAAATAAGTGATTGAATGTTGAGCTGGCTCTCCCATTCTGTTTGCTGGATATCACTCCGGGCATCCGTGTCTGTGAGCGGACTGCGGTCTGGCTTTCCTCGGGTAGTCCACTCCGATATCAGCGTCAGCTGGGTGAGTTCTGCCGTTCCTCCATTCTTTTCACTGGTTATCACTCCGGGCATCTGTGTCTGTGAGCGGACTACGGTCTGGCTTTCCTCAGGTTGTCCACTCCGATATCAGCGTGAACGTGCCTATTGCCCAGTCTGCTGTATTTTTCCCCTGGGGTTTTTGTTGTTTTTTCTTTCCCTCCTTTTTGGTCCCCCCTGCTCCCTGTGTCTTGGAACTTTGGTTCCTACCTGATTTGGTTCCTATTTGTTTTTTGTGGTTTGTCTCCCTGGTCTTTCCCAGGTTTTTGTCTGTTGTGTTTGTGCTTGTGTCCTATTTTTGTTTTAAGTCTCCGGAGCTCTACTCGACCCCCCCTTCCTCCACCCAATAAAGGTTTTTACCCTGGAGGAGGGGGTAACTCTCAGCCGTGGACTCCTGGAGGTTTCCTTTCAGTTAAATGAGGTTTTTCCTCCCCCCAGTGCTGTGCAGCTTATTTATTTGTATAGGCGTCAGGAGCCGCCCATGATTATTTGGCACAATAATGGCTGCAATGTGCATTCAACCCAAGTTTATTATCCACTCGGAGCAAATATTTTTACAGTCCAATGTCCAATACAGAACTGTACATGAAGGGCACAATCATTACTAACAAAGATGCCAGTTCAGCAGACTTTCAATAGACAAGAGAGGTACCCAACATTTGAGATCAAGACTTTGGAGGGAATGATTTTCCAAATCGGTTACCACTACACCTGGGGACACAAAGGCATCTTCCAGATTGGAGTAGTGTAAATTCACATAATACTACACAGGAGATTGTCATCGTCAAATTCATTTTACTCTTTACAGCAGAATTTATATTAATCCTTTCATGTACTAAGCAAACCTCTGAATAAAGATTTTAACAGCTGGTCTCTATGTGTCTGTGTGACTGTACATGAATTTCAGATTATAAAGGTATTGTACCTTTTAATTCTATAGTGAAGATTATAAAGGTCTTTCTTTCACCCAGACATTGGTCCACATGTCCTTGGACCAGCAAAGTCTTAGTGCAGAGGGCAAGCAGGTAACCCTCTGAGATGTACAAATGGTTTCAACTCAAATGGAATGTGAAATAATCATTTGTTACTGCAGTAAATCTGAGATGGATGGGATTAAAATGGATTGATCTTTTGCAACAGCCCATCAAATTGAATTACCGGTCGATCATCCAAATTGTAGCTGAATGCCACAAAGAATGTCCCAAAATATGGTAGGTCACACAATCTATGGATTTCAATGTTACTGTTCTTGTCACGGACGTCCAAAGGGACAAACCGTGGGGAGCAGGAGAGCAGAAAAAGACCCATATGCGTAGCGGCGAGACAGGAAAAAGGCCCGGGCTCATTAATGCAAAGAGTTCAGGAATGCCGTATAGAAACCTATGCCCTCAGGGAGCGGACGTGGGGCGCCCTGGTGCTAGGCGGGTCTCAGGACATCCGAACGTCAATGCTGAGTGAGGACAGAGTGCAAGACCCGGAAATATATAGCCCAAGGGAAAGAGAGGGACAGGAAGGACAGCAGACCGGAAACTAGGGACAGGACAGAGAAGGAGCGCCCTCTGGCTGCAGAGGGCGTGACAGTACCCCCCCCTTCATGGGCGGCTCCCGACGCCCATACAAATAAGCTGCACAGCACTGGGGGGAGGAAAAACCTCATTTAACTGAAAGGAAACCTCCGGGAATCCACGGCTGAGAGCTACCCCTTCCTCCGGGGTATAAACCTTTATTGGGAGGAGGAAGGGGGGGTAGAGAAGACCTCCGGAGACTAAAAACAAAAAAGTACACAAGCACAAACACAACAGACAAAAACCTGGGAAAGGCCAGGGAGACAAACCACAAAAAACATATAGGAACCAAAAACAGGTAGGAACCAAAGTTTCGAGACACAGGGAGCAGGGGGGAACAAAAAGGAGGGGAAACCAGGAAGAAAAAAAAATCAAAACAAAAGGCAAAAAACAAGAGAAAAAAAAAACACAAAAACCCCGGGGAAAAATACCGCAGACTGGGCAAATGGCACGTTCACATTCTAACGCTGATATCGGAGTGGACAACCTGAGGAAAGCCAGACCGAAGTCCGATCACAGACACAGATGCCCGGAGTGATATCCAGCGAAAGGCATGGAGGAACGGCAGAAAGCTTACCATTCTATCACTGATATCGGAGAGAGCCAGACCAGGAAGAGCCAGGCACGAGAACCCGCTCCAGACACAGAAGCTCGGAGTGATATCCAGTAATAAGAATAGGCAAGCCAGCTCAACATTCAATCACTGATATCGGAGTGATCTACCCGAGGAAAGCCAGGTGCAGGACCCGCTCACAGGCACGGAAGATCGGAGTGATGTCCAGTGATTAGAATAGAGGAACTGAAAAAAAAAAAAACAGCCCAGAGAAGAAAAAAAACTGCGGCAAGACAAAAAAAACACCGCTCGCGGGGTCAGTAGGTGGCTCAGCATTCTGTCACGGACGTCCAAAGGGACAAACCGTGGGGAGCAGGAGAGCAGAAAAAGACCCATATGCGTAGCGGCGAGACAGGAAAAAGGCCCGGGCTCATTAATGCAAAGAGTTCAGGAATGCCGTATAGAAACCTATGCCCTCAGGGAGCGGACGTGGGGCGCCCTGGTGCTAGGCGGGTCTCAGGACATCCGAACGTCAATGCTGAGCGAGGACAGAGTGCAAGACCCGGAAATATATAGCCCAAGGGAAAGAGAGGGACAGGAAGGACAGCAGACCGGAAACTAGGGACAGGACAGAGAAGGAGCGCCCTCTGGCTGCAGAGGGCTTGACAGTTCTCAATTTTCAGCTGGACTCAATGGCTTAATTTCTTATAAAAAGTTAATATTAAATCTGGTCTGTATTAATTGGGCTGCATTCAAGAGGTGGGGATTTCACAATTACCAGAAAAACTCCTAAAGCCCATCACCTGCTCAAAGCCATTATTTTGCACACTACCTTCCACTTACTGAATCAACATCACCCTCTGCTGGCAACATGGATCACTTCTCTGAAGAGTAATGAGCAAAGGAGATCTTAAGAGAGAGATCACTTTATTGGCTATATACAATTTCATGTACTAGGAATTTGTCTTTTTTCACATACCCCAACTTACTCTCCATGAGACACATAGACAGGAAGAGAAGCTTGGGGTCAGAGCGCAGGGTCAACAATTTATACAGTGCCCCTGAAGCAGTTGGGGTTAAGGGCCTTGCTCAGGGGCCCAACGTAGTAGGATTCCTCTGCCAGCTGCAGGACACGAACCAGCAGCCTTCCAGCCACAGAGCAACATCTTACAGCTCTCTGTGTCAAGGAACAGAAATTAAAAAGGAACATATTTAAATAAAAATATTTTTTTCTGACATAGAAGAATCTTAAATACCGAAAGGTTACCTGAATAATCTGCATTTAAATGCAAGAGGTAGGCCAATATGAAAACTCGCAAAGGCACTGATTTTGTAAATTACAAGTCATTTATAATTCAGCAGCATTGGACACCACATGCTGATAATCCAAAAATATTTTAGCACAAAACTTCACAGTTCCTTTCCTAATCCAAATTTAACATAAATTATACAATGCAGGTTTACACTGTCTTGCAGTGGTGTGCTGGATTACCTTTCAGGAAAAGAAGTTATAGACAGGAAATTTAAACTGCATCTTGCAGAGTAACAGATGGTATACACTGGTCTGTAGCTCAGGCATTGAAAGTGTATAATCTATACAACTGTACCGGAAACAGACATTGGGTTTCTCTGCCAGAAGGCAGCAATGAAAGGACAGAAGTTAGAAAAGAGAGAGGATGAGAACCAACAAGGATCTGTACACAAGGGGGCTGGATGTATATATACTGTATATACAGTGCCTTGCGAAAGTATTCGCCCCCCTTGAACTTTTCAACCTTTTGCCACATTTCAGGCTTCAAACATAAAGATATAAATTTTTTATTTTATGTGAAGAATCACCAACAAGTGGGACACAATTGTGAAGTGGAACGAAATCTATTGGATTTTTGAAACTTTTTTAACTAATAAAAAAATGAAAAGTGGGGCGTGCAAAATTATTCGGCCCCCTTGCGTTAAAACTTTGTAGAGCCACCTTTTGCTGCGATTACAGCTGCAAGTCGCTTGGGGTATGTCTCTATCAGTTTTGCACATCGAGAGACTGAAATTCTTGCCCATTCTTCCTTGCAAAACAGCTCGAGCTCAGTGAGGTTGGATGGAGAGCATTTGTGAACAGCAGTTTTCAGCTCTTTCCACAGATTCTCGATTGGATTCAGGTCTGGACTTTGACTTGGCCATTCAAACACCTGGATACGTTTATTTGTGAACCATTCCTTTGTAGATTTTGCTGTATGTTTGGGATCATTGTCTTGTTGGAAGATAAATCTCCGTCCCAGTTTCAGGTCTTTTGCAGACTCCAACAGGTTTTCATCCAGAATGGTCCTGTATTTGGCTGCATCCATCTTCCCCTCAATTTTAACCATCTTCCCTGTCCCTGCTGAAGAAAAGCAGGCCCAAACCATGATGCTGCCACCACCATGTTTGACAGTGGGGATGGTGTGTTGAGGGTGATGAGCTGTGTTGCTTTTACGCCAAACATATCGTTTTGCATTGTGGCCAAAAAGTTCGATTTTGGTTTCATCTGACCAGAGCACCTTCTTCCACATGTTTGGGGTGTCTCCCAGGTGGCTTGTGGCAAACTTTAGACGAGACTTTTTATGGATATCTTTGAGAAATGGCTTTCTTCTTGCCACTCTTCCATAAAGGCCAGATTTGTGCAGTGTAAGACTGATTGTTGTCCTATGGACAGACTCTCCCACCTCAGCTGTAGTTCTCTGCAGTTCATCCAGAGTGATCATGGGCCTCTTGGCTGCATCTCTGATCAGTCTTCTCCTTGTCTGAGCTGAAAGTTTAGAGGGACGGCCAGGTCTTGGTAGATTTGCAGTGGTCTGATACTCCTTCCATTTCAAGATGATCGCTTGCACAGTGCTCCTTGGGATGTTTGAAGCTTGGGAAATCTTTTTGTATCCAAATCCGGCTTTAAACTTCTCCACAACAGTATTACGGACCTGCCTGGTGTGTTCCTTGGTCTTCATGATGCTCTCTGCGCTTTCAACAGAACCTTGAGACTATCACAGAGCAGGTGCATTTATACAGAGACTTGATTACACACAGGTGGATTCTATTTATCACCATCAGTCATTTAGGACAACATTGGATCATTCAGAGATCCTCGCTGAACTTCTGGAGTGAGTTTGCTGCACTGAAAGTAAAGGGGCCGAATAATTTTGCACGCCCCACTTTTCATTTTTTTATTAGTTAAAAAAGTTTCAAAAATCCAATAGATTTCGTTCCACTTCACAATTGTGTCCCACTTGTTGGTGATTCTTCACATAAAATAAAAAATTTATATCTTTATGTTTGAAGCCTGAAATGTGGCAAAAGGTTGAAAAGTTCAAGGGGGCCGAATACTTTCGCAAGGCACTGTAGGTGGACTTTACTAGCAGAACACCACTAATTGTGAAAAGTATAAAACCATATGTTCTCTCACTCTTGTGTTCCTTTACTGGTCCAGGTTTTTCTACTTAAACCAAACCATGTTCCTCAGTCAATACAGTTTACATATGGAGTTTTCCACTTTCCCCAGTTTATAAATGGCGATTTCCACTTTCTCCACCAATATTTTGGGCTTTCCAAAAAGTCTTTTCTCCTAAGTCTCTCACCACATATCTGTTTCCTCAACAATCTCGCTAAACAGCCCAAATACCAAATTCTGGATTGCCTTCTCTCCCTAAATACCTGAGAGTAATTTCCCCCAGATCCCCCATAATGGCTTACTCTTTCCCAGGGCAATGAGGTTCTCTGGGAGTTGTAGTTTTGTAACCTGGCTTACTCTTTCCCAGAGCCCTGAGGTTGAATGGGAGCTGTAGTTTTTGTGAACTTCAGATCTGCCTTTCCATTGTTCCACTTCATTTAATTTTATATCGGAAATGTACTTGTGCTGTGTTCTTGTGCATCTGCTATATTCTATAATGATATAACACAGCATAGACGGAATATATGTAGACACAAAAACAATAACAATTTATATAGTGACATTTATGGTGCATTATTTCAAGGTAATGATAATAAAGAAGAACTGTACACCAAGAGGTTGTATATGTTATGAGCCTTGTGCCTAGTATGTTTTCCTGTATAGTGTTTGTTATAGTTACAGAACTTCATACAGGTAGGTAAATAAAACCTAACAACATTATTATCACTGTGACTTTCTTTGACTTTCTTCCCAGTATCTAGTATTCTTCCCAGCCAAAAAAATAAATGTGAATTTTAAAAGAAACACAAATTTACAAAAAACATATTCAATGAGTAAGTGCTAAGGTCCTCCTCAATAACTTTGTCTAGATGACTAAACTAAATTGTAGGGGCATGTCCCATGATGCCATTCTCATTGACCTTGGTCAAAGGGGGAGTAGATTTATTCTTTAGTAATCATGAAATACCCCTACAGGAAAGATCACACCTGATGGGCAGTACAGACCCTATTCTTCACCTGTGAGGCATACTCAAGTGCTGTCACAGTTCTCTATTGTTCCTTTACTTGAAATGGTGTTAATGCAAAGGAAATCCTCACCAACTGTGGTTGAGTTCTTATGAACTCTGGTTTCAGATATGAAATAAAAAGAACCACATCTGAGAAATCAGCCCGTTGAGAGGAATGAATGTACATGGCACTTCATTGCCTCTAAAGATCAGGACTAAAGTAAAGAAACTTTGCAGCATTTAGGAGCTTAATAAAGTAAACCCTCTGGTTTCATATATTGCAGGTGTACATATTTGATATATAATTTTGAAAAATACAGCCAAAAATTAACAACTATGTTGTAAAGTAAAAACTTCTTAACTATACATTAAGCAAATAAAAGTATGTTTCTGTTTACAATCACCAGAGAGCAGTGTTGGGTAATTTTTCTTCTCAATGTCACTGCACTTTCCAAACAGAATATAAAGAAATATTGCTCATGAAAGTTGGATACCCACCAGTTTTCTAACTGCCTTTATCCAATACAGGGTCGTAGGATAGCTGGAGCCTATCCTGACAAGCAATGGTCGCAAGGTGGGATACACCCTGGAGAGGACTCCAGTCCATCACAGGGCACATACAGACAAAGACACAGACACACACACACTCACACCAGGGCCAATTCTCCCAAAAGCCAATTAACCTGCCAGTATGACTTTGGAAAGTGGGAGGAAACCAGAGAACCCAGAGGAAACCCAGGGATGAACACGGAAAACATACATATTCCACACAGGTAGACAAGTCAGATGTTCCAAATGTAAAATTACTGATATAAAAACCAAATGTAACGATACGTTTATATGCCTGAAATATGAAACATTGATAAACAAAAGTCCTTAGTTACATATAAAATACCGAAGCAGGGGATTAATACAAAAAAAATCAAATACACTGTTTATATCGACTATATACATTTTCTCTTAATGCCCTCTTACTACATCACATAAAGAATGCTTTACCCTTAATTTAGGAATTAGGAATTTAATCAAATAATCACTGTGGATCTAAACTACCTTGCAAAAGGGTGACAGCTAAAGCAATAATAATCAAAATAAAGACAGGATTTCCTGCCCTGTCTTTTTAGACTTTTCCATATAGGGATTTTTTTCTGTGTCAGTGATCAGTGTGAATCAGATATCTGTGCATTTTAGGTAGGTAAATTTCATTGCTGAATTTATTTTGATTTGATTTTGCCAGCCAGCCGTATAGGCTGAGATCAGACATACTTATAAAGGAGGAGATCAACCAGCATTGCTTTTCTGAATCAATTTAAAAAACTGATGATCTTTTGACATAAACAGCTATATCATAAACATACACTGTAAACATTAAATAGCTTTCCCTGCATTATCATCTTGAACAGAGGCAATTAAGAGGGGACTAATTACAAGTCTCCTATAATCCTGAAAAGTACTGACAAATTGAATGCAACAGTGTACTACTGGAGTGCTGCAGTTTAATTATCTAGATGTTTCTAAGGGAGGTTCCTGACTGATAGCAACAGAACAAAAGGAACAGGAAACCAGAGAAGCTTTAACAGGCTGAGAATTCACCCTTATTGAACAAGCAACTGTGTTCATTTGATTCTTGCATTTGTTGCAGCTTTTGGATCCTGTATTGACCCTACCAGCCTACATTACGATCAACAAAACAGAGACAGGGGGCTTCAGCCCAAGAGAGTTTTATTCACACTCCTACTTGAAAAATGAATAAGGAATCTCTCTGCACACTGTTGACAGGGAAACAAAGGCCTGAAGTTGTGCAATGTCTCGTGCATCTCCGCATCGTGCTGGTGGGAGAGAGGTTATAAAAATATCCTGCAGTCTTTGCACAACGCAGGAAAGAAACAAGGCCCTGCAGGAACACCACTAACCGATTCTTTCGCTTTCTGTGAGTCGTGCAGCTCACACACATGAAACTTGCGTGGAATTATACTTTACACATCACCCACATATCCGTTTTAGGATTTCTGCACGTTCTATATATTTAGCTTTCTCTTTTTCTGAGTTAGAGATTTCCTATGCATTTACTTAAACAGGTAAATAATGCATAATTCCTTTCAAATTATGTATTGATTGCATGTACTTGCTATTAAAAATGCCTTCTGTGTTACCTCTGTCTGAGTTGCAATGCATGAACTTATTACGCCGAGCTATAAACCCCTTGAATTAGGCCTTCAGTGCAATACATGCGTTCCTCAGAAAACAACTGACAGTGTTAGTGATCACATTTACAGAGCTATTCAGACAAGCTTGTGGTTGGCGCTACTGCCACAATAAAAAATAACTAGCAGTTTATTTATTCTCATGTCAGCCATTAGTTTTTTTTTTCTAGATGGCAGCCTATACGTTATACCACTGAAATGGTTTTACATTAGGAAACTGTTAAAACAATGTTTTAAAGGTTCAAGAAAAGTGTTTCTAATTTATTCATAATAAAATGTTAAGACCTTTATTGGAGACCAGTGCTCTTCAATGTCCTTCAACAACAGAGAGTACAAACAGGCACAAACCTGTCCAAACAATTATAAAGCTTTTAGAAGTGGACCACCTCAGTTGTTGTTTGGCTCCGAAGATCTGTGTCTGAGATGATGATTTGTACACTCTTAATTACTCACACTTTATTGTGCAGTTTTTCCCAAGAATGCGTTCAGATGATGCACAGTTAATGAAAATAAAGTGATAAATCAGATGTTTTGATTTACACATCTTACTGCACTGTTGTTCAGCAATCTATGGTGGCAGTCTTACCTGAGGTAAGGCCATAGTGTAAAATGAGGATAGTTATCACTACAGGAAGTTCTCTCTTGAACAGATCTGTGATACATTTTCCTGAAGGTGCCAGCTTACACTGCTCTACTGATAGCATCATTCTTACATAAATTCTTTAAAATTTCATTTTATACTAGAACTAAAAATACAAATGTGCCAAGCTGATTCAGACAGCAAAATGTCTTTAGCTTTAATAATTGTTGTGTTATCCCTGATCACTATCGGGGATTCTCTATATGCTACACACAATTTGTGTTTAAGATATTTTCTAAATGAGGGCATTCTCAGTAGCATCAAACCATAACAGTTCACAAAGGTAGCAACCTGTAGAGAGAACAACCTGTAGAGAGAAAAGAGAATTTGAATTCAAAAGGAGTAAAAAGGTGATAAATTCTTGAGGTGATAAAAAAAGAGTTTGTGGTGCACAAGTGACATGCAAGAACTGGAAACATGAAGATAATATTAACATTTAACTATTTCAGATCAAGCTCGAGCACAGAGCACTGGAAAAATCAGAAAATGTTGTACAGTAGGGTCTCGACATTCACAAGAGTTTGGTACAGAGTCACACTAAATAGCTAATATTGCAAATAAATATGTCTACCCCTATACTGATGCATAATGTACTACAGTATATAGCATACATGGTTAAAAGGCATAAGTAGCTCTCCCTTATATAATAATTAAAGTATAAATGCATTGGATTCATTTTATTGAAATTAATTTAAATAACATTGATCGACTTAAAGAAACAACAGTAATCACAAATCAGCTAAAATAAATTACTGAATCCCTCCCTCCTTTCCATGATAATGTAGCGAAAAAATTGTATGAGAACCTGTAAAGTCATCTCCAGCCTGTCATTCCCTACCCTGTTGACACACAACTCGAAGCATTCGTTACAGTATAAAAACAAGACCATTCTGAGGTAAGGATCCTGGATATTTGGGAGCTTCACTCACTAGCTAGTGTAGATTCGTCTCACAATTCTAGTCTGTGGTACCACTAATTTGAAAGGTGTAGTTCAACCTTCAGATCAGTTTCATCCCCCTCTGCTCTTCTTTTATACAAGACCCTATCGACCGACCAGACTGAATAAGCCACTTTGTTCATGTTAAATTTGCCGATGTCTAGACCCTACTGTAGTAGGTTGATTCTGCACGGAGGAAAAAAAAATAGAGAATGAGGGCCAGCTTATTTAGCAGTCACACGTCAGGGGACACGTCTGCCTTATCGGGGACATCCATTCGGCTCTACAGCCTGCTCCCTCGCTCTCGTTTCCTTCCCACTCGGAGCAGCAGAGCAGCCAGCTCGAAGTTACAGCTCTGACACTGGGACCGTGGGCATCAAGAGCCGATATGAGCTGTTGTTTTCAACTGTGGGATGAAGAAAGAGATTTTGAGAGGGACTGAAAAACAAATAAAAAATCACGGTGCTCTTTTGGATGTGGGGGTACCCTACCTTTGTTGTTAGGGTTTCCATCCCTCCTACCTCCTACCTCTGGGTTCTCTCTATCAGTGCAGACATCTACGTGGTGTCCCCCAAAGCAGAGTGTTAGCCCAGAATCCCTGGTGTTGGCTAACAGGTATTAAAAAATGTAATTCATTAGTAAATACATTACCAGTGAAATAAATATTCTTGAAGTTCCTTAAAGTTTAGTTAGTAGCTGACACAGTGCAAGTGAACTCTTATATAAATTTTGTCCCACCAAAAGCACTGCAACACCAGGTAAAATCGGACAAATAGAAAAAAACATATCCAGTTACAGTCAAAAAGATGAACTTTGGTGAATTTACATTTAAAATAATATTGTACCTGATTTCTGAGAGGAAGTCCCCAAACAACTGATGAGCATAGAAGCTGATATTCACTTAAGCAAGCATGACTTAAGCAAAGCAAAGGGTGATTGCATAATAACATGGGGTGTAGTCTGGGGGATTTGGGAGAAGGGCGGGGGTGCGGGGGGGGTGCTGTTATTTGGAACAGCAACAGAAGAAACATTTGTTCCCGTCATGTCAATGTCGATTGAGCGCCTCCCACCCTGAGGGGAAACTTCTCATAAACACAAGACAAGTGAGGGGAAAGCAGATCTGACCGAAATACTTCACAGGAAGCAGAGGTATCAAAAATTGAAAAAATCAGAGCCACGGCGTGAGGGAGGACAAACAAACAAACAAAAAAACAGACCTACATTTCTCAGAGGACTGCAACAATTTCGGGAAACTTGATCACACTTGTTGTAGGAGTGTTTTCATTTTGAATGGAAAAATACAGTATCTATAGAGCTCCTTCCCACCAACTACAGACTGGCCATGCATTGAAATATACAAAACAAGACAATTGTTGGAGATCACAAATAATGATAGAGAAATGCAATTTACTGGAAGGTAAACTGCAACTAAGAATTGCAGGAGTTCTTTGTTTATTGATAGGGGATTGGAAGATGGGATACGACCTAGGCAAAACATATGACCATAACTTTCACAAATCACAGAACTATTAGGCAGAATGGTGGTGCAGTGGTTAGCACTGTTGCTTGGATTCATTTCAAGACCTGGGTGTTACGTGCATGGAGGATATATGTTCTCCCTGTGTTCATGTTTCTCCCACAGTCCAAAAACATACTGGTAAGTTAATGTACATCTGGGACAACTGGCCCTGATGAGAGTGTGTCTGTGTCTGTGTGTTTTGTCTGTTTTCTTGGTGATGGACAGGCATCGTATCCAGGGTGTATCCCACCTTGCACCTGTTGTTTGCCAGAACAACCTCTGACTCTCCTACTACCCTGAATTTGAAGAAGCAGTAAGAAGATGGATGGAAAATCATACATAAAGTTATATTGATATAAAAGGCATTAAATATTTCATTGTGGAGGGTCACACTACAAGGCATATGGCAGGAAATGAAATAGTTCATATACAATGATCAATCACAATATAACATAAAATCCATTCATTTTTTGTTTATCCATAAATGGTGATTAATCCAATTTAAAAAATCCACATTCTTCACAACAATTTTATAAATGCAATGCAATGACATACAAAATGTATAAATGTATAAATGTGTTTTTGTCATTTCAGACATACTGTATGTTATACAGTATGACATGATTTTGTGAACCCTAATCTCAACCACTCTAATTATACAGCCATTCAGAAAATTTACATCTCCATAAAGAAAAGTAGCACCAACTTAGTGTTAACAGAGCACTGACCTAGACAGTCTGTAATATAAAGTGTTTTCTTGTCCCCTGGTCATATCAGCAATGTATCCTATTACACATTAGGTCCTTTCAGGAAAAGCATCTAAAGTATGTTTCATCTTCCTTTTTAATGGGTGATTAAATTAACTAGAAAATTTAAGATTAACCTACAGAAAGCATTTATTAGGAAATTGAATCAAATCATTTGGAGATCCTGTCAATCAAGTTAATACTGTAGGTATTGAATATTAAACTGAGAATACAAGCCCTTTAATGTCAGACATATGTTGAAGGAACATATTCTTTTTTTGCTCTGGTTTTAACCAAAACTAGGAATGTATCGAGAATACCAAGGTATGTCTCTAAACCAAAAAAATTCTGAAATGTCCAAATTTGAAAAGTCCAAAATGGTTATTGAAAAACTACCCTTAAAAGATAGGATATTTAAACATATGATCTTTGATCTTTAAATGCATCAAAACATATTAATGAATAATACACTGCTTGATCTTAATTTTTGTCAAGCCCCTGCTGGCAGTGGAATACTAAAAGAACCATATGCTAGAAGATTTGCTAGACTGACACCTACAGTCAGTTGAGTAATGAAAATGTTTCATTTATGCGTAAAAACTCCCTTGCAACTATTCTGGTAGCTGTCAGTCAGTTTTGATCTTGCTGTTCAGTCTGAAAGATCTGTTAAAGTATATGACTGCAACTATTTTTGCATTGTTTAAACTCTTTAAAGGTTCACATTTGTTGCACTATCAGACTGAACCCCTTAACCTGGTGTGTCAAACTCCTTTCTCGGGGAGACCAGTTTTTCCCCAGTTTCTGTTGGGTTTTGTTTCACCCTGGGCTTTCAGGTGCATACTTGGTCAAATTATTTGAGTAATGGTAGAGTTGTACTACTTCAAATCAGGCCCTGTTGTTTTTAAGGTAACTGCATATTTAAAGAAGTGAGGATTTTCAGTAGTTAATGTAAAGAGAGAAAAAAGTAGGAGCAATCCTACATACCTAAATTATTTTGTTTATTGGAATATTCAGATTGAAAAAAACAGAAGATATTAGGCTCTACAGAAACTGAATTTAAGACCCTTGCCCTGGCCTAAACTGACACTCTGGTGTCTGTTACTCAACCTGGTACTCAGTCAGTCATCTGCTAGCTAGCCAGGTAAACCAAAGTGTGGAGCTGCAGATAAAAACCTAGCACCTCCAGTGAGACAGGCAGGACATCTGCTAGCTAATCATGTGGAACCTGTTACCTAATTAAACAAAGTGAAGGGTAAGGCTTAGCAGATTAAAATATAACAGCTAGGGCAAGAGAGATTTGACACCTGCTCACTAAAAAGGAAGGATACCTGCTAGCAAAGCAGGCAAAACTTAAAGGTAAGGAATAACAGATCACCTGATGAGAGAGCCAGGCTAAGTTAACCAGACTGGACAACTGCTACATAATCAGATAGGATGCCTGCAAGATAACGAGACAGAGCATCCGTTAGATTATTGGTTTGGATGCCTGCTAGATAAACAGGCATCCATAAGAGTAAGGAGCTACAGATAAAGGCCCTGGGAAGCAGCAGATAAAGATTTAGCACCACTAGTGAGAGACACTGTCTAACCTTTTGAACACTAAGTTCAAAAGACATTGAATTAAAAGAAATTGAAATTGCTTTGTATTAGTTTTAGTGTCTGGTCTGGCTGTCTTTTCACAAAAGATCATTTGCACACAGCTGTAAGATTCAGTCTTAGTGTTGTAGCGGCAATGCTTGTTAATAAGACAGAATTAAGCGTTGGTATGCTTTCCTAAAGGAGGCCCCATCTCACCCTCCATCTCTGTGGTGCAGGCTGATTTAAGATGTTTTCTTTTGATAAGGAACAGCTCCCAGACAGGGATGCACTTAGCTAAGCCTGGCTATCATGATCAATGGTCATCCATTGGCGCCTATCTGTCTAGGGAGTGCCAGATGGACATCTGGACTGCATTCCTAAGTGTCAGGAGTAAGTGACTCATATCTCACCTTGATCAACCAATCAGGGACTGGTAGGGCCGAGTATCCCACGTGGGACCGTGATGCCCATGGAACTTTCAGCCAATCAATGAGCTGAAGTTCCTCCAGGTAAAAACAGGCAACACAGAGAGCCTGTAGGAGAATTCTGTAGAATTCTGTGGACTTTTCTAAAGGGAATTCAAAGGAGAATTCCAGGGCAGGACGGCCCAGGAGCAGAAGGCTCCCAAGGGCAGGACATTTTCGCAGCGCGCCTCCTGACCATCCTGAGACTCAGCCCGGACAACCACGGAACGGCCAGTGTGTCCGAGTGCCAGAACTTTCCTTCGTTCTAAGAGTCTAGAGCGGAGGTTGCCAGAGAGTAACCAGAGGATCCACCCGAGGTTAGCATCAGCAGCAAGCCTCGTGAACAGGTTGGAACTGTGGACAGCTGAATCACTATTCAGAACTAGCTCTTCATCAGGAACGAACCGGTCCTCTTCCTGACTTGCTGGGACCCACAGTCATCTTTTCTCCTGTGCACAAACTTTGCTAGTTAAAGCCAACACTAACTAGCCGGTCAGTGAGCATCAGCAGCGCACTGTCGCAAGCCGCACATCACAGCCTGGCACGGAGCCAGAGAGCACGGATTGGACAGCAACAGCCTGCAACTGTTTCTTTGTGCCCGCAGGAGATCTGAATCCCCAGAGATTGGATGAGTATTCAACTTCAATGCATTACTGCTCGAGAATTCAATTGTTATCCCAACCAGTTGATATCAATTTAATTCCTAAGAGTTATGTACTTGTTTTGAGTATCTAATGTAGAAGTTATAACCAAGTGCATTTACGAAACGGTCTAAATGAATGATATACTGAACGTATGTCCTCTTGATATATGTAACTCTTTGTAACTGACTGAATATATACCTTTTGTATTCTGATAACCCTCTCGATAAGATCTGTTAGGTTTACATGCATATTCTATGTATTAATAAATGTATCCTCGTGTATTAGTACCTGTGTGTGTGCGTTGTTTGAGTTATATCGCATGGTTGGATTCTAAAGCCATCAAAAGAATCAATTTTGTGATTTACTGCTACAATTAATAATTGTCCCAGTAAATGCCCAAACCCTACAGAACTGGTGCCTTCAGAGAGCACACTACAGTGTATTATCCAGACAAGACAAAGACAACAGCAAAAGTAATACCAAGTTTAGAGATAAAGCCAAGTGTGATCTGCAAATGGGTGGAACTCTAGAATAATAAACTTCATGTACCTTATCTTGATGTTGCATACATGGTAAAGGTAAAAATACCTTCTCTTGAGGTACCGATGTACTGACCATTTTTCCATTCTGCAAAAGACCTCATAGATAAACCACACTGAATCTGCCAATCATTAGAAACAATGTATGCTTCACACATGACAGAGAGGAAAAGACAAATTTGGCACAGCAGGAAAGAAAGTTCACTCACCAATCGAAAATCGCAATCACTTTTTTATTAATGGCAAATCTCCAAGTAGGTGGTTGGAAACTTCCAGCCGTGCAAACATGAGTCAGCATAGAGCCCTGTATTTCACGAAAGGCCCCCTAAAAATGTGTCCCACTTGAAGATGCTGTCTTTGTGTAGGTGTTCTGAAAGTATGAACTGGGGCAGCAAGACAAAGAAAGATCAGAACAGTGAGAACAGCCATCTAGTATCTCTGAACTTCCTGTGCAGGAGCTACAGTTGCTCAGAAATAAGATTTACCAACATAGACGTTTTAAAGGCAAATGCATGGAACAATATTTATGATCCCTGTTCCAGCACTCACTAGGGGAGGTTTGTAGAATAAAGTGGGTTGCAGTGGGCTAATGGAAAGAAAACTGGAAATAAATTTCCTTTTCCTCTACTTCAATTCTAACATTGTGTAAATTAAAAATTGATCTATTGAAAATTTAAGAATGAAGTTTTCTTTAAGAATGAAAATCCTTCTCTATTTCCATTCAGAGAAAAAAGAAGTCTCCAGAGGTAAATCTTTTTTTTTTCTTTGTGGAAGACAAAAGTTAACTTGCACGCACAACGCAATGCAAGCTGACCTTTCTTGGCTTAATAAAAGAGATTGTGGTATGTTAAGGACATGAACATGGTATGTTCAGGAAATTGCGCAATGATCATACCCATAGGAGGACCAAAACAATGATATCTGAATAGGTCTAAATAGGTCAGGCAAAGACTGAAAATAAAGATTCCAGAAGTGCAAGAAATTAATTGAATAGAACTCCTCTTGATTTTGCCTAAACAGAAAGCCTAAACCTTTTCTGGTTAGTGGTACAGCTTTGCTTCCTAGACCAAATAAAACCTATTCATGCCACGTGTTCACCATATTAAAGGATAGAAAAGCACTGTCTGATCAATAAATAGAAAACACAAACACATACGCTTATATATTTTCTTGTAGATTTCTCTCAACATTTTTCAGAAGTTGGCTTTCTGTTGTTCAGACAGTATATACATTTCAAAGACAAAGAAAAATAAATCAGCAAAAAACTCAAAATTTGTTCATATATATCCATTTTTTTTTCCCTGAATGTGTTTCAATCATCCTTCTACGGATATTTGAACAAAATTGAACACTGGAAAAGATTTACACATGGAGGGAATCACTCTCAATCAACTGGTCAATCCAAAGCATAATTTAATCAAATTAAAAGGTAATAATTTGAAGAAAATCTATCCATCCATCTCTTTTCCAACTGCTTTATCCAATTCAGGGTCATGGGCAAGCAGGAGCCCATCCCAGTAAACAACAACTGAAAAGTAGGCAACAGCCTGGATAGAAGGCCAGTCCATCAAAGGCGGACACAGACACTCACACCAGGGCTAATTTTTGGACTATTGGAGGAAACTCACACAAAGAAAAGGAGGGAATCCAATCCCCATGCAGATAGCACCCTACAGTAGGTCTGGAATTGAACCCAGGGCCCCAGTGCTTCCAGGCAACAGTGCTGCAATGCCAACCATTGCAACACCTAACTCCTACAAAGCATGCACAGCTTCACGGGTTCTAGTCATAACGAATTGTCAATGTAGCAGCTATGTGGTTTTTTTTTAAATGTCTTTTTTTTTTAACTTGCCGCCTCTTTCAGTCCTGTCACGTGTGGAAAATCCCTCTGTCTAAATACAGGCCTCAATGCAGGCTGTCCTACTTCCCTTCCTCATACAGTTAATACAGTTAACAGAAACCACTCCTGTCTCCAGCTGGGAAATAGCATAGCTCTGTGTTCACCTAGGCCTAGCTTCACCGAAATCCTTAATTCCTCTGCTTTTACCAGACCTCTGCTTCAGGCACATCAACAGTTTGGGCTGTCTCATGCCGTTTCAGATGTGGCTTTGCCATATATTTTTTTCTATTCTGCATGGCAGACAAAGTTCAGACCACAAAGAGTAGATTTAAAACAAAAAAAGAGAACAAAAGGCAGTGCTCAAAATTAACAATGATTGCATGCTTCCTGTTAAATATCTAAAGCACAGATTATATTTTCTAGAGTTAATTATTTTAATGACTCTCATTTTATCGACCACAACTCTGTGTTAGCATCAGAGTTAACTTTAGAAAAGTTAACTCTGTTAGCATCAGAAAACCTCTTTTGGGATGCTTGTCTGAAATGTACTCTTTATCTCTTCTCCCACACCTTACCTTAATTAATGGTAAGAATTAGCATTCTCACCATTAATGTGGCTTCATGCACAAGAACATTTGTTTCATCTAGCCTGTTTGGTAGTTTGTAGTTATTTCATCCCAGGATCTCATCCACCTTGAAAGAAACCAAGGTATCAGCATAGACAACATGACTGGTTAAGTTATGTTCCACACTTCTACACTCCCACAACTCTTTGGGTAAAGAAGTGCCTCCTGTTCTCAGTTTGAAATTCACTTCCATGTAGGTCCCACTTGTGTCCTCCTTTTTGTGTTTCGGAAAAAAATCTGTACTGTCTATCACATTATGCTCCAGTTGCCAAACTTTTACACTAATTCTTCAATGTCCAGAGAAATACAATTTCAGCAACTTTGAGGCCCCAGAATACATTTTGCTTGCCCTGTCAGAAATTCTCAGTACACACACATTTTGTGTGTTCATTATTTTTGCTAGAAGTTTCACAGTGACAGTCAAATAATGTCAATGCCACTCCTTAAATAAAAAGGCAAATTAAGGTCCCAGTCACAGTCAGCTAATAACATGAGCCAGGCTATTATTATTATTATTATTATTATTACTGGCACCCAGACCACTAAACTCAACCTGCATCCATTAATCAGCACATGAATGACTTTTTTGTTGGGTTACACTGGAGAAGAAGAATTACTTTGGAAAAAATGCTGTAGAAAAGGTGTTTATTTCTGAACCTTGACTCAAATAATGGGAAACCTTTGCTCTCTGCTCCAAATGTCATTTTCTCAATTGAAACCAGTAATTGTTCGACTTGAAAGGTCAAATTAAAGTATTGAAACCATAGAACAGCTGATTATAAAAACTTCCTGTGACAAACAACTTGTCCTATTTTATTGATTTGTGGTTCCTGATATACTTTTCTGTGTACTTTTAAGAGTCAGAGAATTTTGGACTGCTCAATTAAAGAAGTAAAACTGTGAAGTAAAATTAACCAGTGTTTAATACTAATATTGGTATTGAATTTTTACCAGAGATATAACTTATTTTATAATACTGCTGCTTGAAACATTTTACACATTCTTAAGTATATCAGAGAGCTCTGTCAAAAGCACATCTCTATTCTGTTAATTTATAGGAACATGGGTTCCTCCTTCACCCAAATATGTTCCCAAAGCTCTTTTGATCAAAAAGTAAAAGTGATGTTATATCCTCTAACATTCTCTGTTTAAGCCTTTTAGTCAGCAGCAAGGAACAGAATTAACCTTGAAAAGAAAAGTTTTTGGAAGGAAAGTAAAAAATCTGAGTAACAGCAAAATCATTTTCTGTCAACACTTAGTAATACAGGTGGCAAATTCCAATTCTAAACTATAACATTCAATATAATGTTCACATATAAGAGTATTAATGTATTGTCTATATGCATTATGCATTTGTTAAGTGTGATTTGCACCCCTTAATCTACAGTGTTACTTGTTATCTCTTCATGAGCAAATTGTATGTCTAAAAACCTATGATATACAGTGCATTTGTTTTAGGGACAAGTGGTGAAAATATCTCTGACACCAGCAGCAAGTAACCTGTTAATAGCAGAAAAGCATCTGAGGTTTTCAACTGCTGCTGCTTGCTTTGCAAAATAATATTGTCTCAGGGCACACACCCACTCAAATTACACTCACGCACACACACACACTTTGGAGAAGGCAAGCTGGTCTCTAATCTACCAGCAGGAAACAGTTTTAATATAGCTGGAAAAAAACCTTCACACTCCTACTGTACAGACATGCCTGACTGCACTTTCAAAACCCCAAAAAGAAAAGACATTAATACTGCATTTTCCACCTAAGAAATTTTGAAATGTCAATCCACTATTAATACACTTTATTTTTACTATACCATGGGGAACATTATATATGTAAATTGATTAGTCCTGGTATCTTTCCAAACACCCACAGTATTAGACTTTGTCAATTTCTTACAAGCACAAAACTTGCTAATATTCTTTCTTGCTCCCATACGATTTTCAGTTCTAACATGCGATGTCTCAGTTCTAACCTCCTTGAAAGAAAAAAATTTAAAAAGATATGCTAGTGTTCGCCATGTCATGGTTGCATTGTGCACTCACATTTTCAAGCAAAAACTGTCTCCTTCTTTCCACCAAAGTGATAAAGCATTTTATTTTGAAGCTTTGCAGCTAACCATTTTGTAATGAAGCTGAAGAGCTGGGTTTATAGCACACATATGTACCTGTATACTGGAAAAAGATACTCAAGATACTGAATATGGAAACAAAAACATGGAATTCAAGAAATCAAACGGACACAAAATAAATAAGCAAAGTCATTACTGCTCTTTCAAAAAAATATCTAAATTTTTTTAGTTCCATCATACAATCTCAGATCTTACCCTGACATCCTGCAACACTGATAAAATCACGCAGAGCAGGGAAACAAGGTCAAGCATCACAAAGGGTAAATAAATGCCTGCCTGAGGCTGTAGTATGACAGCATCTAAACCAATCTATCCTGACTGCTGCAGATACTTTGCAGAGTAGAGGTTTATTTATCAAAACGTTTGTTTTTGACAGGACTAAGGAATGCCCAATTCATTATCTTACTTAATTTTTAATGAGGACGAGTATGAACATAGTGCAAATCAAATTAAATTTAATGGCAGGTTCGCAGTTTTAGTCATGTCTCATCTAGTGTCTCATTTTGCTACCCCCAGCAAGTTACTGAAAGTTTTATTCTGTCCTTCAAATTCCTATCGGTATTGACTCTGTAGAAACACTTGTGGACTGACCGTAAACTCTGTAAACCATTTTGAAAAATAGTAATGCATATGTAAAATATAGTATGATCTGGTGTCATTGTTTGGAGACAGCAACAATGAGCGTAGTTACAATTTTGAGCATTTTTTAAAGGGTTTTGCACTGAAATTTCCAAAGTCAGCTTGCAATGGTTTTAGGCTAAAAGATAGAGAGAGATTCAGAGAGAGATTAGCACAGACTGCTTGAATGCTTGTGTGGTTTGCAAAGTGGTAAATGTTTCTCGGCCACGATTTCACAAAAAATAGCCATCTTCAGCCCCATCGGAAGTCTTATGCACATCCTGTTTGTGATTGCACTACAGGCTCGTTGGCGAACATCCTCTCAGTGAGGTCCAGGCCCCAACCATGTCTTCTGTGGAGAAAACTAGTTCTACAATTGCTACACCCCCAGAAATAAAAAAAATCCATTCTTTATTTAAATTAATTTAAATATTTAACTCTTTCAGCATGTTACCTTTAACACCACATTTTTGTCAGCTTTGTTTTACTGTTTACTATTTCAAATGATATTTCTGCAAGATAGGGGTGACTCCCTGTTGTAGGTTCCTCTTCAACCAGCTGCACAGTGTTTCGTGCTATGGTGTGGAATTCTGTTTTCTGTGAAGCCTATAAACTACATCTTAAAAATGCAATTAATTTCTAATGTTTAACCAGCGACTGTTAGAAACAAGGACTTTGGCAAGAGTGGGAATTAAATCCGAGGTGATAACACATTTGTGTTTGTAGACAACAATTCCTGAAATTTTCATCATGGTAACCTATCAAAGTACTTCTTGAATAACATGAGGATCAGTAAATGGGAACCTCAGCATACTCAATTTCCCAAACAACATTTTTTGTGTCCAAATGGATTACATATATGACAGAGATCAATTCTACAGTTGTTTTTACAGTTCTGGTATAGATGTGCTGCCGATGAGAGGATGCATATCTCCAGTAAACATCTGAAGAATTAATAAATGTTCACCATCAAATATCTTGACAGATACACAATAGCTTTCCAATAGCAAAATACAGTAATAATCTGTACACAGGATCTACCAATCATCTGCATAGAACAGATACAGCCAAATTAATTGCTCCAGATATGTGTTTGAACACCACCTTAACAGAAGCAGCTGAAATTAATGACAAAATTCTGGAACAAAAATAAAGACAGTTTATTTGTTCAGAGAAGCGATGTTATACACAATGTAAATGAGCACTTAGGCAAATTGCCACGGTTTGCTGCAGAAAGTGTTACATGCAATGTTAAAAAACAAACTCCATCCATTAATTAGATGGTTACTCTAAGGTCAGAAAAAGACAGAAAAAAATAATATATGAAAACAATATGAATCTAACCGCTGTGGTCCTTTCAGTTTCAAGTTACTTATTCTTGGGAAGGGTTTTAATGGATTGGACCCACATAAGCCTCAAAGGTTGCTATCATTCACACTATTGTTTAAAAATAACTATACATTAGAATATAAAGGCTAAACACATCCAAATGCTTTGAATGTGTTGTAAACAGTAATATTTACATTCTAGGAAACTGACTGTTAAAATATTTAACTTCCAAAAATGACAAATTACATTATTCTCTGTTTATTGAAATGAATCCAACAACTGGAGAAAAATAATGGATATACAATACTCAACTAAATTAGAGAGACAATGAGTTATAAAGATTTTGATATTGGTGTTTTTAGAGACGTTCAGTCCAAGATATACTACAGTAGCACAGGTATAGTTATTTCAATGCAGCTCTCTATGAGCATCATCTTTGGGCAAAAGAAAATGAGAACAAACACAGATATGCCTGGACTTAATTTCTAATGACACTGTTTAGAAAAACATCCATCCACTTTCTAACCATTTAACCATTTTTTTTCCAGCCATGGGTCACGGAGGAGCCAGAGCCTATATACCAGCAAGCAATTGGCGCAAGGTAGAGTACACCCTGGAGGGGACACCAGTCCATTTTAGGGCACACACAGACACAAAGATGCACATATCCACACCATCAATAATTTTCCCAGAAGCCAATTAACTTACCAGCATATCTTCAGACCAGAGCAGCTAGAAGGAAACCCATTTGAAGATCAGAGGAACATAAAAACTCCACCCAGCACTATGGGTCCGGCATTGAACCCAGGACCTGTGAGCCAGGAGTGTTTAACGACTGCACCATTGTACCACCCATCTTCAGAAAAACTCTTGTCAAAAAAGTCAAATCTTTTACACCTTTATCTCCAATTCATTCTGCAGTTAAGTCTTCAGGTTGTCTCTAACATTTGAAAGCTCTATATTAGGACAGATCTCTGAATAGAACTAGATCCATTCTGGTAAAGAGGAGATTTCTAGCAACGAGAGTGGTGAGTACTTTTATATCAAGAAAAGTCCAAAGATAAAAAGTATAAGCTTAAATCTTATGACTTTGACTATGAAAAGGCAAACTCTTTTCAGTCACCTAATCAAAAATGTCATGCCCTTACGAAAGGTAATAGACTCCTCTTTAATAATTGTTGGAAAAGTTTATTTTTCCCTCTTGGAATGTTTTCTTCAGGTAATATTTGCAGTGGCACCTCCTGGTGCTCATGGACTCTGGATCTACTTGTCACCTCAAAGGTCATTTTGGGAAAAAGCTCTTGAGGATTGAAAAGTGAAAATTGCGTAGCCATCACAAGTTCCTGCCCATTCAACAGGCTTTTAGTTCTCTTTCCTGCTTTACATGAAGGTAATTCTGAAATAAGAGAAAATGAGATAACTCACATGCCCGCTGTACAGGTACGAATAAGGAGGCACATGTTATCTTAGAAAAGCTCCAAAGAAGTTCTGAGAGGCGGGTGGCAGCAGGATAAAGTTTTTTTCAATCACTTTAACAAAAGTCTGGTCCCCTTCTGTAAGATGATAGATTCCTCCCAGGAAGCTGTTGTCTAGGATGTCTTCTTTATAATTTCTGCAGTGGTACATCTTGGAGCTCATGAGCTCTAGGTCTCCCAGATACCTCTGTGTTGACTTGTAAACACCGTGCTTAAGGGTTCCTTTGGCTGAAGTTTTATAATCCAGCTGACCATAAAAGATTTTTGAGTAAATGAAGTAATAGCCTTCAGTCTTGATGACCAGGGAACTATCCTTATAGTCTATCCCATGCGTGAAGACATGTTCATTCACACTTTCCCAGAATATCTTTCCTTCTTTGCTGGCAGTGCGGTTATAGCCTGGAAAACAAGAAGCATCCAAACTGTTACTCTGACAATGAATCCTTTCCTAGATCTATATCATGTTTGTGTAATGATCTTTATTAGTTTAGTATATCTTTCCAGTAAATGTGAAATGACCATGGCTGTAGTTTTATCAATTACATTTAGAATTTCTAAGGTTAATCTGACAGATTCTCATGGTGCTGAACTTAATAAGCAATTTCACCAGCAGCAATATCACCCTCCAACTCACAACTCACAACTGACATCCAATAAAGACCAGTTTCAAGTATTGAACCTCGTTAAGAGAGCATGTCATTCTGTTGTTGTTTTTTTCCTGTATTAAGATTCCCACTTTTAAAAATGGCTTCTCCTGGCTAGTGGATGTATTTCTAGAATATGGATATAGGTTTCCCATTCACGTTGTAGCATCCACATTAATAACGAGATTCAACTGTAGGTCATATTCTGTTGGTTTAGAAGACAAATTTATTCAGACCTGTGTAGGTGTTATATAAGATTTGAATACCTGGTAAGAGATGCCTTGTTTGTAAAATATACTGTATAACTTGTGTGTTTTATGATCATGTTGTGTGTTTACAGTAGTTTGTGTGTTTCGTTATTAAAAGTATTTGATTAACACAGTGTGACTGAAAGCTCTAAGTAATACTCTTTTCACGAACACTGTGCAGTAGAACAAAGAGCTGAGGTGCCTATTATTATGCCACTCAGGTATATTATTGGAAAAATCTTATACAATATGAGGGATATGATTATTTAATTTACTGTGCTTGGTGACAAATCAGCTTGATCATTTCTGATATTTACAATTTTCTTAACCCTATTTGTAACCATATATTCCTGAATTATAGAGAATTATTTGAATTAGGAAGCTGGCAGTCTGCCAAGCTAACTGAAAACCTTAGTAAAGATAAACTAAATTTTGCTTAATGTTTTTGTAAAGAAACTTAATTTAAAGAAACACTTTTTTTCTGTGATTGATTAAATATGCACATGAACATTTTGTTAATGTATTTTTGTTTAATACTATAGCATGTAGTTGACCAATTCATGTTATAAAATACTAAATGGAAATGGCTAATCTCTTCCTGCTCTTTTTAAAAAGTAACCATAGTGTAACGTTCTGATTAAGAGATGTAAACAATAAATCTTTTCTAATTTGGGTTTTGTAGGCTGACAATTAAAAAAAACAGAACTGCAGTTAAAAAGTAGCTAGAGAACTTTTTTGGCTCCAAATGAAAAGATACCATCAACACAACGGTATTCAGCTCAATAAATTCCATCAACCCAGGAAAACATAATTATGTATACATGGGGAATATAAAAAAAGTATTTATTTCACACAAATAGAATAGTTTCCTTGATGCAATTTGTAATGGCTTCTAAAAAAATATTTGACATTTTCTTCAATCAGATCAAGATTTTGGTGTTCATTGTGCTTTGGCTTACTACATCTAAAACATTCGAGACAAGAGAATCTAGTTGAAATATACATTTGCGTGCAAATCTAAATTTTAAAAGGAAAGTGATCAGATGAAACAACAGGTGCTTGCCAGGTCTGAATCAATAACTAACAACATCTGACTTTTTCAT
The DNA here is from genome assembly GCF_059453375.1 of Lepisosteus platostomus. Taxonomy (NCBI): domain Eukaryota; kingdom Metazoa; phylum Chordata; class Actinopteri; order Semionotiformes; family Lepisosteidae; genus Lepisosteus; species Lepisosteus platostomus. The sequence goes on from NC_142623.1 coordinate 19,819,676, forward strand.
ATTAGAATATATTATGATAAATAGATTAATGTGCAGTAACTTTATACATTGGATAGCAACTGCTATACAAGTTTTCGTTTATACAAGATGTAGAAATTCCTTCCTGTTTTTTTTTCCATTTAATAAACAGATTTTAACTCTTAGAGTGAAGTGAAGCAGTACAGTGATTCTTTTTTTTCTCATCTCCTCATCTTCTCAGATGAGGAATTGATTTTTGACATTTTAACTTCTTTATAATAAAGTCTGGTGTGTGTTATGTGTGTGTAGTACAGGATTGTACCTATTGTTTATACATTTACTAATGACTGGAATGATGTAGGTGCTGCACTATACTGTACCATAAATGAGCAGGAATATTATTGTTTTCATATTTAAATTTAATAGATTTTTACTGTATTCAAGTGAAATCTTGGTGTTTTATAGGATTGTTTAGTTCTGAACTAATTGGAGGTTATAACACAGGAAGTAATGGGAATTTAATTTAGTTTAATTTAATTTAGTTTTCACTGTCAGAGTAGTTTTTGAGTAATGAATTAAATTTACATAGCAAGAGATTTCCTTAGTATATTATGTAATATAATATACCACAAACTTTTGATACATTTGGTTGTTGGGGATTCATCTTATATTTCAAGACACTTTTGTGGGTCTAATTTATTTGATTTTGTTTATGAGAATAAGAATAATGCTCTCAAAATCATATTTTTGTAGAAAATGTATAATATACATTTTCATTTTAAAATTGATAATAAAATAGGTCATATTAAATGCATATAACTTTACTGGCAAATATTTAGAATATACATATCTATATCTATAACATCTATAATATCTATAACAATATAAATATAATATTTCTTGAGAAATAGTTTTGGATGATTTTATAGCATTGCATATTGTAATCACATTATTTAAAATATTTGTAGGATATTTTTAGTCCATGAATTCTTACAGTCCTTGAAATATATTACATATCCTGTATGTAATATGTCATAATGTACCATATCCTATAAATATGATTGTGAAATCTATTGTGTTACCACATACAGAAAATGTACTTTAAATAAATACATTGTATATATTTTGCTGTAAGGGTACAGATTTTACACACAGTACTTACTGTGTTTCTCATCCACAGGCAGTAAATGGAGAGCCCCTCAAAGAGAAGACCAGTGAGCAGCACTACAATCAGCACTAAAAGCAACTTAATGGTAACCCTGCTCCTTCTTTTCTGATGTCCTGGTGGATTATGGCCATCTTTGTTGTCTCTAACTTTCATTTCTGTGCACAATGGTCCACTGGGGGCCATTCTTCAGAACACTTGATAGACAAAACCGGAAAGCCCAATTAGTCAAATTAAAAGCCCATGACCGTTAAATGTTAATGTTTCCAGAAGTGATCGCTGTTAAAGGAATAATGGAAAAATTTACAGAATAATCTCATTATCAAGGTTAGATGCCCTTAGAAATCCATGACTGGCATCCCAAGAAGAATGTATAGAATCATGCCTTTATATATGCAGATATATGAAAGCTAATTGGACCAAACAAGATGTCCGACTGTAAAGTCTGCCAGTGTCCAAGTACTGTATACCTCAAAAGATCATAGGGCTTCCAGTTCAAAAAACACATCCAACAATACTATTCACAATCTTAAGAAAGACTCAAAATAAGCAAAAAGATTATGATCTTGTTAAAACTGACCTTATTAACCTTCATCAATTATCACAAGGTATTATTAAGGTATTATTGTACGTTGCAGTAGGTGTTTCTCCTAAACAGATCTTCGCAGCTCTTTCAGTTCTAAATGTTTGCTCAGTATCTACGCTACAGGCACACTGTATTTATGTGTTAGATCTACTTACCCACAGATCGTCATGTGGTTATCTGTCTCTATACCAAAAATTCATTATTGGGCACATCCTGCACATGTGCTGAATGTGTAGTTTAAATAAGTCTGGCAGGAAAGGAATTGTTCCTGCGGTTGTCACCAAATGAGTTTAAGAAAAAAACTGTTTGAAAATTGAAATTGAAAATAAACAGTTAAACTACCACATGAGTACAGAGAGAAGGGTGCTGTTGTATCAGTAGCCCTTATCAAACAGCTGTATTGGGAAATCTGCACTTTGGTGCATTGGGAAGGCTTACCCTTTGCTAATTGTTGCTCTGTATGGAGAGTGGTGATGTTAGTGAATTGTGGTGTGAGTAGTTGCGAAATGTTACTGCTGTATGATGGACAACCACACACTGTTGTTTGTATAGGCTCGCAAATTTTAGAAGAATCTTGTGTTCATTAGTTAGGTCTACCTTTTCCTTCAGATCTCTGTCAGTATTGGATCTCAGTGATGCCACTAGTCCCTGTGAACCAAAGAAAAGCTAATTTCTCTCAATCTTTGTGATGTGAAGTTAGCAAATTATTTTACATTTTTTATGTTGTTTCCATGGCTATGTGTTTCATTGATACTATGCATGGAAATAAAATGAATGGCAGTCTGGCTTCATTTATTTTAACTCTAACATGATTCCTCTGAATCCTTTAGGTTTGGTAAAATGTATTGAAAAGTTTTACATGGTGATATCTTACAAAGGTATCTTTGTAATTATCTTATTATCTGAGAATTAAGATGTGCAATGAAAAGTTATCCATTGTATCTTTTTTCCAAGGGTGCTGAATATGCTTTGCCTTTGGTTTAATATCTGATGTCAAGTGCATTTATGAGTGGTAAGATTTTGTTTACTAAATAAATTTTTCCTTTGCAAACACTTTTGTGTTTTTCAATTTAAAAACATCTGGAATCGAACATGGTATGGCACTCCTCTGTGTCATCATTTGGAAATAAATTGTATTATTGAAATGGATAGCATTCTTTTATAATGAAAATTGAGTAGAGAGTAGAGTAGTTTATTGCCATATGTACATATACATTGGAATTCTTAATCGAGCTGATCTCTTGGGACATACACAGTACAGACAACAGACAACACTACACCATGTAGACAAGAGGAAAATTAATACATTGTGGAAAAATAAATCAATATTTAGTTTAATAAATAAAAATAGAAAAAAAATGGGTAGACTATGTAAAAAGTGCAGAGTGCAGATGTGTATTGAGTCTGAGGCCCTGCAGTTAGCTGTTCTTGAGAATGCGCACTGCAGTGGGATGGAAGCTGTTCCTGAGTCTAGTGGTCCTTGTTTTAAAAGTGTGGTACCACTTTTCAGAGGGTAGGGGGGAGAACAGTTTGTGGCCGGGATGGTTGGGATCCTGAATGATGGATTGGGCTTTATTGCGGCACCGGATGGTGTGGATCTCACCAATTGATGGTAAAACCCATCCTATGATCCTCTGTGCTGTTGCTACAACCCTTTGTAGTGCATCTCTGTCAGTACTGCTGTACCACAAAGTGATGCCACAAGTGAGGACACTTTCTATGGTGCTGCGGTAAAAGTTCATGAGGAACTGCTTCCCCAAACTGAATTTCTTTAAGAACCGCAGAAAGTGCAGGCGCTGTTGTGCCTTTTTCAGATTAACTCGAGTGTTGTGAGTCCAAGCCAGAACTGTGGAAAGCTTCAGGCAGAGGACCCTGAAGCAGCTGATAGTTTCCACTGCTGTACCATTGATGCTGATTGGGATGTGACTCCCACTGGGTCTCCTGAAGTCCACTATGAATTATTTTGTCTTGTTGAGATTCAGGGCCAGATTGTTGTCAAGGCACCATCATGTAAGATGCTCCACCTCACTCCTGTATGTGGACTCATCGTTGTTGTTGATCAGCCCAATAAAAGCGGTATTATCTGCAAACTTAATTATGTGCTTGATGCTATAGGTGAATGTACAGTTATAGGTGAACAAGGAGTATAGCCTAAGACTGAGTCAGCAGCCTTGTGGAGCTCCAGTGTTTAGGATTGCTGTAGAGGAGATATCGTTGCTGATTTTCACCACCTGAGGTCTGCCAATAAACAATATCCTAACACAGGTATCCTAATAAAACTGACCTTAGGTCAGTAAACAGCACCCCAACATAAGTACCCTATTTGTCTAAATGTTCTAGGGCAGTGTAAAGTGTTAAAGAAATGGCATCATCAACTGACCTATTTGGTGGTAAGCAAACTGAAGTGGGTCAAGAGAGTCTGGGATAGAGCAATTTATGTAGGACAGTACTAGTCTTTCCAGGCACTTCATGACAAGTGAAGGGAGTGCCACTGGGCAATAATCGTTTAAGCTCAAGACCTTGGTCTTCTTGAGTAGTGGCATAATTGTGGTTTTCTTAAAATACTCTGGTACAATTGAAAGGTATAGAGAGAGGTTAAAAATGTCTGTATACACTGGAGATAGCTGGTCTGCACAGGTTTTAAGGACACAAGGGGAGACACCATCTGGGCCGGCTGCTTTGCAGGTTTTCATTCTCTTAAAGGGGCTACGCACCTCATGTTTAGAGAGCTGTAAAACAGTTCCCTGGTTTACTGGTGGCCTTGATAGTGGAATCAGTGTTCTGAGCCTCAAAATGGGAATAGAAGGCGTTCAGCTTATCTGGTGTGAGCTTCAGTGCTTAAGATGCTTCAGTGGAGGAAATACCGCTGCTGTTGCCTGTGTAGTTTGTGCCAGCCTGCAAGCCTTGCCACATGTTCCTTGAGTCATCCCCAAGCTGGTTTTCTAATCTGTTATTGAATTCCTTTCTCTAGGTCTTTCTCTAGGTCATACCTTGTTTTTTATACAGTTCTCTGTCACCTAATTGGAAGGCAGCAGACTGTGCTTTAAGTTTGGAGTGAATGTCTTTGTCCACCCAGGGCTTCTGATTTGGATATATCCGTATCTTCTTGGTAGGAACACATCTATCCACACAGTAGTTAATATAGGAGGTGACCACCTCTGTATACTCAGTTTGATCAGTGGACGGACCTTTAAATATGCACCAATCAGTCATTTCAAAACAGTCTGTGAGTTCTTGCTCAGCAGCATCTGACCAGCACGGCACAGTCTTGACTTCAGGTGGCGCAATCTTTAGCTTCTGCTTGACAACAGGAAGAAGGAGCACGGATGCGTGTTTAATTGTTAATGTGTGCTACACCTATATGAATAGACCTCATTGGGAAAGACCTGTTAATCCATCCTTGAGTTAAACAGGCTTTTCAAGAAAACAAATTCTCCACTGATATTAATTAGGAATTCATGGGATAATAGGTGGTGTGGATGGGTGGCATGATGATGTAGTGTTTAGCTGGGACCCTGGTTTTAATTCCTGACCTGGGGTGCCACCTGTATGAAGTTTGTATGTTCTCCCTGTGTTTGTGTGGGTCCCTCTGAGGGGTAGGTTAATTGGCTTCTGGGAAAACTGGCACTGGTGTGAGTGTGTCTATGTGTCTGCCATGAGATGAACTGGCATCCTCTCCAGGGTGTCTGACTTGCTCCTGTTGCTTTCAAGGATAGGCTCCCAGGATAGGCACCTGCAACCCTGAATTGAATTGGATAAAGTGTTTAGAAAATGGATGCATGGAATGGTCATCAGCATCTAGGGAATAAAGAAATCAAGGAATGGTGCTAAAATATGCATAAACTTCGTTGGATGGGCACAAAAGGACCATTTAAATGAATTTTTTTAATGCAATTCAACATTGTTTTAAGCAAGTACATTTAAAACTATAAAGACCTCTTTTCTGGAAAAAAGAAGGATTCTCTATTTTGCATCTTCAAATTGTCAAAAACAGATATTTTAAAAGAATGTATAACTTGAAATCGAACTTTCTTTGAAGAAGATGTATTAAAAGGCATTAATGGAGATAATGAAATTATTTAAACATTTATCCTTAGGCAGAAAAGATTAAATGAAAAGCATATGAGAACAATTTGAAGAATTACAATTCAATACATGCACCCCAGAGGTCTGTTCATTTTCAAACCACTTTTAAATTGATTTTACCAACATAAGCAAACATAGCCAAAGGCTGCTATCATGCAATGATAATGCACACTGTATTTTTAGCAATATAACTATACACTAGAAAATTAAGACTGAAGACATCAAATTGTAAAACTTGCCTGGGTCTTAAATTATTTATGTTCCAATAACTGTCTTCATTTAACTTACCAGTATTTAACTTTCCAAAAATCCCATCTTACATTATTGTAAGTTAAAATATAGTATAACCCTAGAATTTTGTACATAAAAAATTTAAAGATATGCTCGTTACACATTATTTGGATGTTGCTGCATGATGATTTTATAATTTCTTCATAACAGTTGTATTGGAAATATGCAAATTACATAGAGTAACTTGTGTAAGAGGTCATGACATTTGTTTTTGCATCACTTATAGTACTTAGTACAATGTAAAGCTAAAACAAATGTCATTAGGGCACAGCTCTAGAATAGTAGACCTGGATGCATTCTAGTAGCATCAAAAGAAGAGTGATAGGACATCAGCAAAAGTCAAATGTTGTTGTATATTCCAAAGATTTGAAAGAAAAGTATAAGGAAAGCTTAAAAAAAATTGGACTTGGATTGTAGTCACCCTTTTTAGTCACCTTAACAAAAATCTTGTGCCCTTGTAGGGGGTGTTGTGTCCAACAAAGGAGACAAAGGAGGTGTGTACTGTATGAAGCAGGCATTTCCTTAATTATGTATGCATACAGGAGCCAAACTCGATGAAGCGCTGACTCAATTCAATGATACAAAAGGATACTTTTTACATAAAATCACAAACAGAAAACCCACCCAGAACAGTTCCAGTACAATGCCATGCCGTATATGGTGTAAAGCCAAGGCTGCTAGCCTTGGTATGTGATAAACTGTAAGAATATTCTTCGGTTCCTATATTTATTGTTTAAGCAGACAATATGTACTTCTAGATTTTGTTAATCATATCTTAAGCAGATATCAGGGGCTCTCAGTTCTGGTCAGGCTGCCCGGAGCTGGCTCTGCCCTTCACGTTCCAGGCACGTAGCCGGCTCACACTTAAGTTGCAATTAGTAATTTTCCATTATTCTAGCAGGATAGTTAGTCAAATGATGTTAATAAATTATTTACACAGTAAAAGCAAACTAGTGAAATAAGAGAAATAAATGTTTGACAGACCCCTCTTGAAAAACTGGAAGCAAATACTTTCAATTTTTCACCTCAAAGGTCATTCTGGGAAAATGCACCTGAAGATTGAGAGGTTAAAATGTTTACTGTGAAGGCATCACAAGTTCCTGCCCATTCAACAGGCTTGGAGTCTTCTTACCTGCTTTACCTGAAGGTAGCTCCGCACTAAGAGAAGCAGATATAACCTTTATTACAGGGTAGCTACTCACATTGCTGTTGTACAGGCAAGAAGAAGGAGGAACGATGTTATATCAGAAAAACTCCAAAGAAGTTTTGAGAGCTGGATTGCATCTGAATAAGTTTGCATTCATTTACTTTACCAAATATCTGGTCCCCTTCTGTGAGATAATAGATTCCTCCCAGGAAGCTGTTGTCAAACATTTCTTCTCTGTCATTTCTGCAGTGGTAACTTTCGGAGCTCATGAGCTCCAAGTCAGCAGGATACGTCTGTGTTAACTTGTAGATTCCGTGCTTAAAGGTCGCTTTGTCAGTGGTTCTGTAATGCAGCTGACTAAAACAAATTTTGGAGAAAATTAAGTAAAATCCCTTTGTCTTAATGACCAGGGAACCATCTTTGTAGTTCATCTCGTAAGTGAAGGCATTTCCTGTCGTGGATTCCCAGAACATCTTCCCATCTTTACTGACATTGTAGGTAAAGCCTTGGAAACAAGGAGAAACCTGATTGTTACTCTGAGAAATACACTGTTGACAGATCTAGATAATCAATTTGCATAATACTTTTTAATATTTTAGTATATCCTTCCAGTAAGCATCAAATTTTCCATGGTTGTAATCCAATAGAATTGCATTACATTACATCAGTGTTAATACTGCATGTCAAATAAATTTGTATTGAAATTGATATCCATACCATTTAGTTTCAAAAACATTATTCAATATGTCCTTTCAAATTGGAATTAGTGGACACTGCACATTCCAGCATAATTAGTCCATTTGAAAGGTTTAGATAATTACATCTAAACTTAAGAAATTCAGTTCCAGAAAACTGAATCAAAGACTTAAAATCATGGAAATGCATCTATAATCAGATTCATTTCTAAAAATAATATTAAGAAATCAGTTAACATACCACTACTAACATACCAGAATATATTCCAAAGCATTTAAGGTTTACAAACAAGGTTTTGCAATCACCAGAACCTTGAGACTACATCCTATGCTGTCTTTGTAGCTGAAAAGCTGGTCAATAAATTCACCTTCTCTGGAATTGATTACTGCAATGCCCCACTCGCTGGGGTATCTAAATCCACACTGAACAAACTTCTGTACCAGAATCATTACCAGAATATGTGCAAGGCATCACATTAGTCCTGTCCTGCACTGGCCTCCTATAAGGTTTTGAGCTGACTTGGCTTGTCTCCTCTGCCTCTGTACCTGTCTGACTTATTATCAGTCTACTCACTACCTTACAACCTTTGTTTGTCTGACTCAGATCTCCTGTTTGTCTTCCAAGCCTGTCTCGAACATTCTATGGGTGATAGGGTCTTCTCTTACTGTACACTAAAGCCGTGGAATTCCCTCACAAAAATATTAAAGAACACACAGCTCAAGACAAGGTTCATCCTCACTTATATCAGTCTGCATAAAGCTTAAATAACCTTCATAATTCATATACTTATTTTTAACTTCATAATTTTGTGAGTACTAAGGAACAAAACCCATTTGAAAATGCAGATTCCACTGTGCATGTACAGCTGGTAGCACAGAATAGTGCTAATACTGTATAATTACAAAAGTCTCTCACTGCTCAGACGGATGTCCAGTCTCTTCATGAGACATTGTTTTGAATTTAAAGGGTCTTGTTCTTACAAGAGGGTCTTGTCCTGTCTGAGCTACAGCTACATAATGCAAAACCCAAAAGCTGAGCCTTCAGCTCTTCAGACACACAACTATTTATTAATGCAGCAGTGAGCTCAGGGCTGTCGACAGAGCTGCTCTCGAAGGGACTAAGCATGTCTCACAAGTTCAAAAGGTGAGTGAGGGCTGTAAAAAATAGCCTCATAGGGCTAGAACTGTCTCAGTGAGTGAGTGGAGACAGAAGCAGAAACTATCACCGAAAAGTAGTCAGACATGTTTGCCTTCTGCTTAGCAGATGAGACTCAGACACTTTAGTTGGTGTGGAAGAGTAGAGTGGAATCAAAATTTTGTTATTTACATATGCATGGAACATATCCTGCACATCCTTACCTGTAATATCCTCCGCATCCCTACCTATAAGATAAGCTTCAGGCTTTTTCTGATTTCTTTCAGCTTGGAAAGATTTTATATAATTCTCAATTGTAATTGAAATTGTATAGTTTTAGAAATTGTATAGTTTAATCTACTCTGCAGATGGACCTCAGACACTTTAGGTCTTCATTTACTGGGAAGTATGGAATTAAAATGTTAACATATTATTTACAGTAAGAACTGTGCATGCAAGTAAAATATTCCTGTGTTTTCAGAACATTTTAACGAGTTCCAGGACTATCAGTAATTGAAAACTTAACATAGTCTTACCTGTAACATGAGCTATAGTTTTTTTCTGATCAATTTCAACTTGAAAATACTTTATATAATTCTCAGCTGTATTGGAAAGAAAAAGAAGAAGTTGTATAGTTTAATGTTAATATAGAATCCAACATAAAATAACTGACCACTGAATAAAACACTGAACTTGGATAGAATATTTTCTTATATACAGTATGGTATAGATATATGGTATAGAAAGTAATATGTTAAGGCATGCATTTGCTTGAAAAATTATTAGTTGTATCCAACTGCATGAATACCATGAGAACAAAAATATGTTAGACTTGATAATTATGGTCTTCTGCTGGTGAAGGTTGGTTGTAGTCAATGGTGCGCTCAAGCTTTCTACCCTACAACTCACAAATGGCAACCCACTGAAGCTAAGCAAGTGTGAGCCCAGCCTGTACCTGGATACCTAAACATCTGGATAGGAGACTTCTTCTGAAAACTAAGGTTGTCGCTGGAAGAGGTGTAAGTGGGGCCAATAGGGGGCACTCACCCTGCAGTCTGTGTGGGTCCTAATGGCCCAGTATAGCGACGGAGCCACTATACTGTAAAAAAACGCTATCCTTCAGATGAGATCTAAAACAAAGGTCCTGACTCTCTGTGGTCATTAAAAGTCCAAGGGTGTTTCTCGAAAAGAGTAGGGGTGTTATCCCTGCGTTCTGGCCAAATCTCCCATTGGCCTTTACCAATCATGGCCTCTTAATAATCCCCATCTATGAAGTAGTTTTATCACTCTGTTCTCCTCCCCACTGATAGCTTGTGTGTGATGAGTGTACTGGCTCACTGTGGCTGCAGCTGCATCATCCATGTGGGTGCTGCACATTGCAAAGCACTTTGAGTGGAATGTTCAGAAAAGTGCTATGTAAGTGTAAGGAATTTATTATTATTATTATTATTATTATTATTATTATTATTATTATTATTATTATTATTATTACAATATAACAATCCACCTCAGGCAAATAGCACAGTGCATTATTATCATCTTTATTCTTTTAACTCTGCTCCTTCAGGACAGTTCATTGTGCATGTTTTGTTGCACTATATTAGTGTGTTCAGTTGGGTTTCGAGCATTTTCATCACTATTGGTGACAGTCTTCAATACACCTCACTTTCTGTGGAAATTTGTGGGAAAAATACTAGAAGCCCAATACAGTATTTTCTAGAGATAAGAAAATACTTTCAGTAACAAATAACAAAAGTGCCTATGTACTAAAAATACAACCATACATACAGCATATAGAATATATAAAAGACATTACATTTGAGAAATTGGTCTAATTGTGCTTGATAATAGTTTATTGATTGAAGGTTCTCATCCAGACCTCTCTTGTAAAAGTATTCCCCAGTTTAATGTCATCATTAATATGTAGGGTTGTGCAGTACTTCTGAAAAAATCGATAAGAAAATCAATTGAAAAAATGTTTGAGCCTGAATCTAACCCTCATCTTAAGATGATGAAATTGCATGAAACAGATCTTGGCCACACAAATCATTTTTGTGGTATGTTTATATGGGATTTAGGCTGCACATTTCCTTTTCACAGTTTAAATGTAAAACTCTAATCAGGAACTCTTTAAAAAAAATGTAATTTCCATTAAACAGATGACCAGCATTGTGTGAAAGTAGGTCTTAACAGTGTTTTAACTTAAATTGGTGTGTTTTATATTCAGCACTTCTAACACTATACCAAAACGTCATTTTGGAAATTTTAAGTGCTTCATCACATTTTTATATTACTAACCAAAATGAATTCTGTATCCTTACTTTCATGTTTCTATTTGTAGTTTTAAGTAAAGTTATTATTTAGTGTTAATAATATAAGGGATGATTATTTTAGTTAAATACGTAGTCTATAATATTTACTTTCAGATTTTCTTTATATCCTTTTTTTGGTTAATATTTTTGTGTAATGAGTTAAGTCATAAAACCCCATGCATTTTTTCATACGTTTTTGTTTTTAACATGTTTAGTACTGGGAATCTGTTTATAATACAGCCCCTGTAGAGGACATGAATGTGCTGAGATATTTTCTTAGACAAAAGTTATTGGGTTCTTCATTAAGGTGACAAGAATTTCCTTCTGCTCATGGGTAAGACTAATATAATGAAAACTGGAGGAATAAAAACAGAGAGAGGGCCAGATTAAAACATTGCCATACCAGTAGAATTCATATTTCTATTGCCAGTAGAATTCATATTTCTACTGAAAAATTGCCAACAATAGAAGAAAATCTTCTGTTCTATTTTTTTTTCCTTTTCTTGTAAGTTTAACATAATATGGCCTGGAAAACTATACATACCTTGTGCCATTTTTTTATACATTTCTTCATACCCGGTCAGACTTTCCTGGAACAGCACAACAAAAGCATTTGTTTCTCCTCTAAGGTTCCAGATACAGAAGTCTCTCTTTTTTTTCTCCAGTGAAAATTGTTTGTTTAATGCAATTTAAGATGTATTTTACATAAAGGCTAATATGAGAACCTTAATTGCCATCAAGGCAGTATGACAGATCAAAGCGCAGATCTTACTGACATCTTTTAATTAATAAAACATATTGGTTTTGCTTTAATTTACTTTCTGAAAGGCTGAAAACCATGTCAGGACCTCAGTAGTAAATATTTTGCACAAGGCCTGGAAACAAATTGGGTCCTACAACTTTAGAAGAAAGAAAATTAAATGCATTATGTTATTATACAGTATAATAAATATAATGTTTCAGACTTCATGCCCAAGTGGTTACCTTGAATTCAAACTCTGAACCAGGCCTTTACTGTCTGCAGTTTTCCAAGATACTTCAAGATGTTAAGGGCATATACATTTTAAGTTACCTTTGAGTGGCTAAGAGTAAATAAGATGGAGCATGGAATAAACCTTTTTTCAGATTAATTTATGGCCATATACAATTTCTTGTATTAGGAATTTGTCTTTTTGCATACCCCAGTTTGCTTTCCATGAAGCACACAGACAGGGAGAGAAGCTTGGGGTCAGAGCACAGGGCCAGCCATTTATACAACACCCCTGGAGCAGTTGGGGTTAAGGGCCTTGCTCAGGTGCCCAGTGGAATGGGATTCCTCTGTCAGCTGCGGGATGCAAACTGGCAACCTTCCAGCCACAGGTGCAAATCCATCGCACCACACAGCCCAATAGTATTGGACTATTGGACGAATTCATATTAAAAAAAATAACTTGAAGAAATGGATTGAAACCTGATCCCTTCTTACATCTTTTAAAAAGTAACTAGAGTGTACCATCCTGATTAAAAGATGTAAATAATGATGTTTGATCAATTTAGGGTTTGAAGGCTAAACATTAAAATTTGAATTTTTCATAAAAAAATATTTTACAATTTTCTTATTTCATTCAGAGCTGGATCTTGGTGTTCAGTACTTCTTGTCAATATGTACAACAATTGATAGGATCTAGCTGAAATTTATATTTACATCAAATCTATTTTTTTTATTTTAAAAAGGAAAGAGTGGTCAGGTGAAATAACTGATGCTCACAAAATCCAAAACAAAAACTAACAACATCTTACCTTTTTGTGTTTAAGTTTTTATGTGATTAGAATATTTTATATTAAATAGACATATCAATAGCTGCAGTATGTTAATATACAGTATTATAATCTGCATTATAATATAACACATATGCTGAAAACACTTAATTATTGTGTATTTACCTTCTATTGAATCACAACTGAAATACATTTTCTCTTATTTATTTGAGATGTATTTGCATATTATGCTTTCAAAACCATAATTGTAGTAAATATTTAATAAGCTAACGTTTTGATTTAAAAAATAATCATTCACATACGCCAAGTAAAAAATGTATATAACATTACTGAAAAAATATTCAGGATTAATATACATCTGGATAATACTGTATATAGAATATACTGTGTTAACCACAATATGAAATCCGTTTTTTAAGGAATTGTTTCAAGTTTATAGTGCATGCACCATTTTGAATAAACTTTTAGGATACATAAGTCCGTCAATGTTGACAGTCCATGAAATATTTTGGAATTATATTTTGCCATGGTGTGTCTGATGAATAAAAATCATTTAAATGTAGTAAAATGAAGTAACCATTGATGGCGCTTTAGAACAATATACCGTATACTTAATTTAGTGTACTATCCTATAAATATAATTGTGAAATATATATTTAAAATGCTGGAAATGTACTGCAAACGAATATACCCTATATATTTTGCTGTAAGGGTACAGATAGTACACACAGTACTTACCGCGTTTCTCATCCACAGGCGGTAAGTGGAGAGCCCCTCAAAGAGAAGACCAGTTAGCAACAGTACAATCAGCATCAAAAGCAACTTCATGGTAACCCTGCTCCTTCCTTTCTGACATCCTGGTGGGTTAGTGCCATTGGCATTGTCTGTGCCTTCCATCTCGAAGTCTTTGAGGCGCTGTGCTACACTGTGAGCTATTCCTCGTTGTGCTTGATGAACAACACTGGTAAAACCACAGGCAGCATGATAAGCGAAAGAACATAGCCTGTTCAAAATTGACGTCACAAAAATTGATAACAGTGTAAAAGGAATCTAAGGGGAAAATGTACAGAATGGTCTTATCACATAGATGAAGTGCCATAGAAATCTGTCTTTGGAATCACGCCTTTCAGTGCATATACTGTATACTACTTTTGTCTTATACTAATATGCCACTTTGTAATGTTGTTGAAATCTTTCTTGTGCTGGTTGTGAGGTCTGCCAATGTGTGAGTGCTGCCTGGATACTGCTAAAGGTAATGCAGTTAAAAAATACACATTCAGCAATACAATGGACAATGATAAGAAAGACACCCAAAATAAGCAAAGTATGATCTTGACTTTGACCGTGCCAATATTAACCTTATGAACATAATAATATAATAATCTTATATCACATAAATAATATCACTGAAACACCTATTAAGGTTTTATTGCACATTGAAGTACTGTAGCTGTTTTTCCTAAATAGGTCAGCTCTTCCAGTACTAAACATTTGCTCAGTATCTATGCGACAGACACACAGATACCTATCTATATTTACATAGGAGATCCACTCAGCCACGGATCCTCATGTGGTTATCTTTCTCTAGACCAGCCAATCTTCGAGACACATTCTGCACCTTCACTTAACGCATAGAATAAAGGAGTCAAAGATACACAAGAAAACTACTGATCTTTGTGTTGTCACCAAATGAGTTAAAGAAAAACACTGAAAATTGAAAATAAGCAGTTAAACTGCCATATGAGTACAGAGTGAAGGGTGCTGTAGTGTTAATAGTCCTTATCTAAAAGCTGTATCGAGAAATCTGCAGGTTGTTACATAGAGTTTACACTTCAATAATGGCAGCTCTATATGTGTGTGATGAGTATTTCATACCCTAGAACCTCATAGTTTGTCCATCTGTGATGTTTTTGATTTGTGCTGTGATTTCTTGTAAGTCTTTGTCAGATTTCACTGATGTATGGTGCACAAACACACACAGTTGTTTGTACAGGCTCACAAAATTTAGGTCAAATCCTAATTAAGGCAGAGAAGAGGTGTGATTTGAAGTGGAAGTAACTGTATTGGAGTAACTCCCATGTCTTTAATGAGAGACAAGAGAGTTGCTGCAAAGGTGAAATTGGGGTGGTGAGAGGGATGCAAAAACAAACCACATGAGCTGCTGAGCAAGAAGCATGGGATTTCTTCATAGGGCGGGGTTAGGGTTTGACCTTCTCCTGACCTTATTTTTTCAAACTCCATTGATATCATGTACACACTTTTAAGCTTTGAATGGTCAAACCTGTTTTTATCACCATACAGATGAAATCCAGGTATCCCTTCAGATCTCTCACAGTATTGGATATAAGTGGTATCACCCGTGTATGTTAACCAAAGAAAAGCTAATTCCTCCTGATCTTCATGACACTCAGAGCATAATTAACCTTAACCTTGTTAACCTTTGAACCTTTAATTTTATATGCTTATATATGCATAAAGATACAATAACATATGCAAATTTGTTGTCTTATAAAAGTTTCATACTGTATGGTGATAGCTTGTAAATATTTTAACCCATATATTCTTACTGTACATAGTTTACATGTCATCTCAAAAGCAAGGCATATGCAAGTTATCCCTTGCATCTTTTTTCAGATGAGGTGCTGGATTTGCCCCCTGTTTTGCATTTGTTTTATTCCCTGATGTTTAGCACAGTTGCATCTGTGAATGTTAAGAATGTATTTACTAAACAATTTCCTCCTGTGCAAATACTTTTCTTTCTTTCGATGTAAAAACATCTGGAATTAAATGTAGTATGTAACTCCTTTGTCTTTTCAATTGGAAATTAGTTGTATTAGTGAAATGTGTGAGACTTCTATCGTTCTATATTAACGTAAGCAAGATCAGCTTTATAATGATGATTGTTCTATGTGTATGTGTGTTGGACCACATACAGTTGTGAGAAAGAATTTGTGAACACTTAGGAATTATATAAATTATTTATAATAAATAATAAAATAAATATAAAGATAAATAAAGTCCTATTTAACAAACAACACATACAACGTTTTACATTGTCATTTCCTTATTGAACAAATTGTTTGAACAATCAAAGTCATTGATGGAAAAAGTATGTAAACCTCTAGGATAATGACATCTTAGAAAAAAAGGGGAAATTGGAGTCAGCTATTCCAATCAATGAGTCAGGTGTTCCAATCAATTCAGGTGTAGGTTTGCCCTGTTCTGCCATATAAAAAATCACACAAGACTGGGTTATCTGCTCTTCACAATAGAATTCTGTTGAAGTGCAATATGGCCCAATCAAAAGAGATTTCAGAGAACTTCAGAAGAACAGTTGTTAAAGCTCATAAGACTGGAAAGGGTTACAAAAGGATTTCTAAAGTCTTGGGCTTCCATCAGTCCACAGTCAGGCAGATAGTTTACAAATGAAAGAAATTCAGCTACTCTTCCTAGAAGTGGGCATCTTACAAAGATCAGCAAGGCCACTCTTTACAATCCTCAAACTGTTGACAAAGAACCCTAAGGGAACAGCTAAGGAACTGAAACAGGTTTGCATAGAGGAATGGGCGAAAATACCTCATAACTGTTGCGCAGGTCTGATCAGCAGCTACAGAACGTGTTTGGTTGCCAATAAAGCAAGTTCCACTAGTTACGAAATGTAAGTGTTCACATACTTTTTCCATCAATGACCTTGATTGTTTAAACCAGTGGTTCTCAAACTGTGGTACGCGTACTGGGAGTGGTACATGGAGTGCCGCCAGGTGGTACGCCATATGACCCTGGAACTGTGTTTTGTGTGCTGAAAAATCGGGTTGGGTTTTCATATTTTCTATTTTAATACGTGTCGAATCCGCAGCCTACGTACTACGGTACAGCACGCGCTAATATTTGAGTGGATACAGAGTTACGATGTAATTCTATACCACTCTATAGGAATGCATGCTATGAAGTAAGTGACAAATTGTATTTAAAAAAAGCTATCTCCAGCAAATAGGGAGGTAGGAGAACGTGTGTGATCTTGGAACACGCCAATCTTGTAAGCATGGGAAAGCGTGATAGATAACAGAAAAATATTTAAGGACTGTTCTGGGTTAGTTTGAGAAAAATACATCAAGTATCTCTGTTTAGCATCCATGCGCATGAAAGAAAAAACTTCTGAGACGGACTTCTGACTGCCTTTAAAGGGGAAAGGGGAAATATTTCTCCAACAGCACCACATTCATCAACAATTGATTGAAAATGAATACCTCGCAAAAAACAAGTTTATGTTCTGGCTGAAAGGAATAGACACCAAAAGTAATGATGCCAGCTCCGACAGATCACATACACCTGTTGAGATTGAGGAGGATTATACATCGGCCACTGACACAAACTCTGCTGCTGAACCTGCTAGTGTTAGCAAGCGTTGGAAGATGGCTACAAGGCGGTACGATCCAAATTATCTAAGTTTGGGATTTACTTACACCAGGACAGAGGAAGAGCCAAGACCACAGTGTGTCGTGTGCTGTGAGATTCTCAGCAATGAAAGCATGAAGCCAGCACATTTAAGGCGGCACTTTACCACGAAGCATGTGCTCTTGAAGGATAAGCCTGTTGATTTTTTTCAAAGGAAACTTTGAAGATCTGAAGCAGCGCAACTCCACCATAAGGAACAGTGCCACTCCAATTTCCAAAGCCCAATAAGCATCTTACTACGCAAGCTTCAGGATTGCTAAAGCAGGTAAGCCCCACACTATCGGTGAAGAACTTTGTTTACCGTTGGCAAAAGAGCTGATACTTATTATGTGTGGAGAAAAAGCTGCTATACAGATCGACTTGGTGGCCCTTTCGAATGACACAGTCACTCGTAGAATTATTGATATGATGATGTCAAAAGTACACTGATAGAGCGCGTTAAGATGAACAGATGCTTTTCACTGCAATTAGATGAGTCTGTAGATGTTTTCAATTTGGCAAATTTGCTTGTTTACGTTAGATATGAGTTTGAGGGCATGTCGCATGAGGACTTTCTGTTCTGCAAGCCGCTACCAACAAGAACTACAGGAGAGCACATATTTCAGCTTCTGAATGAATTTATTGAAGAGAATAACATTGACTGGAAAAAATGCGTCGGAGTTTGTACAGACGGTGCTAGAGCGATGACAGGCAGATACAGCGGTGTAGTTGCACGAATTAGAGAGTTTGCTCCAGATATGAAGTGGACGCACCGCAGCATCCTCCACAAGGCCTTGGCAGCCAAGAAAATGCCTGAGGATTTGAAATCTGTGTTAGACTCTGCTGTCAAAGTTGTGAATTTTATCAAGGCTCGACCAATGAATTCACGTCTGTTCAGTGTGCTTTGTAATGCAATGGGCAGCGAACATTGCATTACAGGTTTTGCTACATACTAAAGTGAGATGTTTATCAAGGGGCAGAGTGCTCACAAGGCTCTTTGAGCTGCACTCTGATGTACAGATGTTTTTGCATGACCAGCAATCTCCCTTGACAAGTCTATTTGATGATCCAGTGTGGCTGGTAAAATTTGCCTACCTGGCTGATATATTCTCACGTTTGAATGAGCTGAATATGGGACTGCAGGGGCTCTCTTTAACCATTTTTGATGTGTCTGACAAGATCACTGCTATGAAGAAAAAGCTGCAACTTTTTGTTAATAAAATCAACACAGGTGATGTGTCTGCTTTCCGAACTCTGGAGAACCATCTGCACACTTATGGTGTGGAACTTGATGCTGCTGTTCGAGATGTGATTGCAGTGCACCTCTTGTCATTGAAAGAAGAGTTCCCAGAGTATTTTCCAGTTGAGGCCACACCAGAGTGGATCAGAAACCCCTTTACTGTTGATGCCGAAGGAATACCCAAGAATCTCTCCTCTGCTGATCAAGAGAAGTTGCTCGAGTTATCATCTGATGTGACTCTGATGTCAGAATTGAAACGACAGTCACTGTTGCATTTCTGGATCCAAAGACAGAGTGAATACCCAGCCCTCTCATTAAAGGCTGTGCAATTTTTGATGCCTTTTACTACTACCTACCTTTGTGAGAAAGGCTTCTCTGCTCTCATTGCAATCAAGACAAAGTACCGCAGCAAAATGGATGCTGAGCCAGATCTGCGTTTGAAGCTCACTGCCCTCGTCCCTGACATGGCTTTGCTCAACTAAACAAGCTCACCCCTCTCACTGAAATGGTAAGTGCTCAGTGTTATTTTTATAAGTGTTTCTATTTTTATTATATGTGTATGTGAGAGTGTGCGCGCGCACTCATGTTGGTCATTGAGATTTTCTGTGGTTCCTATGGGAAGATGACTTGTAGGTGGTACTTGGATGCTTTGGTTTGATCAGTGGTGGTACTTGGTCCAAAAAGTTTGAGAACCACTGGTTTAAACCATATGTTCAATAAAGGTATGTAAAATGTTGTGTGTGTTGTTTGTTAAATAAGGCTGCCTTTATTTATTATTATAACTTAGATGAAGATCAGATCATAATTTTAGTAGCCATTTTTGCAGAAATCCATCTACTGTAATTCCTAAGGGTTCACAAACGTTTTCTCACAACTGTAATACCACATACTGTTACTTGCAATGATCATTCCTGTTTGTCCATCTGAGAGTTAAAAAACCTGCTCCCTAGATAGAGTGGTTGTTTTTTGGTATGTGTGACATTAATTATGAATTAATGAAGCACAGAGGCACAGTGGTTAACATTGCTGCCTCACAGCAAAAAGGCTCTGTGTTCAATTATGGACCTTGGGAGCTATCTGTGTGGAGTTTGTATGTTCTTCTGATGTTTGCAAAAAAATACTGATTCCCTCTCAGTCCTAAATTGGAAGAAGCAGTTAAAAAAATGGATCAATGAGTAGGATAACTAGACATTTTTTTCCAAAGTTTTATTATTTTCAGAATAGAAATATAAATAACAACAATAATAAAAACATCCTTTACAAAATGAACACAGTATGTGTTACAGATGCACTGCAGTGATTTGTTGAAAAACTTAAACTAAAAAACTGAAACTCCAGAAGCATTATTCCAAGCTGTGACATTTTTAGACTTTAATCCATTCCCTGCTTGGTCTGATTTTTCTTTAAACTAAATTCTGATGTGACTTACAGTGATCTAACGGTCTTAATATATACTGATGGAAAAAAGAAATGCAACACCTCCTCCTCCACACTCTGGCCCTTCCGTCTGCATGGAACGGGCTGAAGAGTGACTCATCCGTGAAGAGGACCTGATGGCACTGCTGACGAGTCCATCGCAGCCTCTGTCTGGCCCAAGCCAGACAGGGTGTGACGTCTAGGAGGTGTGAGCAGAGGGCCTCCGACAGGTCGCCTTGCTCTAAGGCCAGCAGCATGGAGCCTTACTGTCCTGTCACTGATGCGGGCATTGTGTCTGCTGGCAGTTTCAGTAGCAGTATGGGTGGCAGATCTGAAACAATCTCTCATCACATCACACAGTCCTGCTCTGGTGTGGTTACTTGAGGGCGACCGGATCCTAGACGCTCATCTGTCCTGCCAGTCTGTTGAAACCGTCTCTGCAGTTGGGGTTCCACCTGGACCTCGTCGGGTAAAAGTGCACCTAACGAGCTTTCGTGTGATTGGCAAGTTGCAATGCCTCACTGCACAAGCTGCATTACTTGTCAGAGGGCCTAAAACAAATTGACAACTTTTTGTGAAAGTACATAAGCTATAACTATAGTATTCTCATTCCAGAAAATGTTGCTTTTCTTTTTTCCATCAGTATATATTCCCATGCTTTTACCATAGTATAAACAACAAGCTTTGTAAGAGTAAATGTCCACTTTGTGTGAGAAAAAATCAATTTTAAAACCTTAATCCATTCACATCTCCACACACTGAGATCAAGGTAGCGTTTGACAGGCAGATTTAAACAGCTTTCTATGTAGTCAATGCACATCCATACAATAATATAATAATTAAAGGAAGGCGTCCCTAGACTTCGTTGATGGTCTAACAAACAATCCCATGATGATCCCATACAAACAGACAAATGAAATATATACAACTGCAATGTATAATTTCTGTTAATAATATATACTATATATATAAATATGTTTTTGCAAATATTTACTGACCTGAATATCAGGTACTGTACCTTTAGATTTAACATTCAAGTCACATTAAACATTAAACCAGGTTTTCTGCAATCCTATTTAAAATTATAATAAAAAAACATACACAATGAGAACTTCTAAAGATGTCCCAGTCATACTGAAAGAGTTGGCATCTATTGGCATTTGTCAGGTAAGTGACTTAATATTTACAATCTTCAGGTTTAACTGTAAGTTCATTTCAACAGCTGAAATCTGTACATTAGAAATATGATAAAAATACATTCAATCTGTAGCTCAACCAAGCAGGTTAAATTGTTAAATTCTGTACATTCCTATTTTTGTTATAAGACAAGACAAACAAGAAATATTGCATATTTATGCTAATATATAAATTATATGTAAGTGACCTACAGTATAAAGATATTGAAACCAATGAATAGAAAGACTAAATCTAGGTGCTTAAACACTTGAAATGCAATATTATTGAAAAACATACATTTAATGGGGTTCTGTTACATTATACTACCCAGAATTCAAATATCTTATTACAGTGCAAAAAAAGCAAGATTGTATCATGTGTCCCACTCACTGTCTCTTTACGACATCTAGGTCACACATTCCTGGAGAGCAGTACATTCACATTGAGAAGTCTCTTAAGAGCACATGGTTCTAGCTATCAAAGACCCCTTTGGTGTTCCTCAATAATCCTTAGGACCTGCCCAAAAGTCACAGCTCTGATAGTACTCTATTCTCTCTAGGACTTTCGTACTATAATCATATTTTCAATTTTAAAAGGAGAGCTTAATTTCTGTTGCTCAAGTAGGATGATTCTTTTTGTCTAAATGGCCTAATGAAGATTGACATCTCTAATCATTTAAATGACATACTTGAGGCTGTCCACTAGTGTGTTCCTCTCTGTTCAATATAAATGATTAGATCTTCAAAAGAAATTTCAAATGGTAAGGCCAGTATGTTACCTTACTGATAATACATTGATTACTGTAGTTAGGACCAGTATGTGTGTGTGCTGGGTTTAATTAACTGTCAAATGCCGAGAGATCAGATCCAGTCAACAATCTTATCAATGACGTTCTACAGCAGCATTTGTCAATACCTCCTGCCTCCAACCAACCAGACGCCACTGCTGAGCTAAGAGATATAGAGCTGAATGTAGAAATTAGTTGCTTCCATGGTTCTGTTTAAAAAAGGACTAGAGCTAAAAGGAAGAAAGCTAAATCAAAAAAGCTCCAAAAAAGTTTTCAGAGGTGGATTGCAGCCGGATAAGGTTTTTTTGATTCACTTTAACAAAAATCTGGTCCCCTTCTGTAAGATGATAGATTCCTCCCAGGAAGCTGTTGTCTAGCATGTCTTCTTTATCATTTCTGCAGTGGTACCTCTTGGAGCTCATGAGCTCCAGGTCTCCCGGATACCTCTGTGTTGACTTGTAAACACCATGCTTAAAGGTTCCTTTGGCTGAGGTTTTACAATCCAGCTGACCATAAAAGATTTTTGAGTAAATGAAGTAAAAGCCTTCAGTCTTGATGACCAAGGAACCATCTTTATAGTCTATCGTGTGTGTGAAGGCATCTCCATTCACAGACTCCCAGAACATCTTTCCTTCTTTACTGGCATTGCAGTTACAGCCTGGAAAACAAGAAGCATCCAAACTGTTACTCTGACAATGAATCCTTTCCTAGATCAAGACCATCTGTTTACATACAGTGTAATATGCTTCATAACTACAGTATATCCTTTAAGTAAATATCAAATGACCATGGCTGTAGTTTTGTCAATTACGTTTAAAAAAATAAAGGCTGATCTGATTTAGATTCTAATGGTGCTGTACATAACTAATGCTATTTTATTTTTTTCAATATTTCCTAATCTTTTAAAGACAGGACTAAAATTATATGTATTACTCATTACTGCATTACAATTATTTGCTGTTTGTAATTTAAATTTCCTCTCCAGAGTAAATTGACCTTAACTTTTGAGTAATTGTCAAAGTTGATTAGTGGTGCGTATAGTGTGAGTCCTCACATCTGAAGAATGTTGTACAGTTAAAACATTGCATTTTTCCTTTAACCTTTTCTTTTAAGTAGAATGAACTACTTCTTGCTAGTTTGTAGCCTTTGTGTGAAGTGAGATGTTCTCAATGTTTTAGTCCTGAATACACTCTTGTCATTTCTAATTGTATTCTTAGGTTGAATCATAATTAATTCTAAAAGTAGTCCACTGGTTTAAAAGTTTAATTTCATCAGTAACTTTTAATATTTCCCAGTGTTTAAGATTACCCAGTGTGAGAATTAAACACTCCATTCCTTTGAGTTTTTAAGCACTTTTTCTAAGCACTCTTTTTCTGCATAGAAATGTTAATTTTGTAATGGTAATCAACAAACGTTTCTAAATTTGTCAGTGCATAATTTTAACTTGGCTTAATTTATAATTCATATTATCTCATTGAATTGATTATGCAACATTGGGTAACTTAATTCACTAGTCAGTACCATCTGATGGAAAAATGACATTTTTCTAAAATATGTCAAAATGTAGTAACAAATTTTGCAAGAGACAGAATACATTAGAGAAAATGTTTTAATGTTTTGTATTTTTTCATGCAGATATCATTTAAGAACTCCAGTAGGAATTTATTTGGAGATTGAAAAAGTGGGTCAGCTTTTCAACTGCAGATGAAATCTTTTCAACTTCATTTACAAAACCATTAAAATGTATACTGTATAAGACAAACTTCATGAAAAGCAACTTTTAATACTGCATTTTAAAAATATGTCTGAAACATAGACTCAGCAGTACAGTATATGCAGACCTGCAAAGGAAGGCAGTGTCACCAAAACAAAGTATCCATGCCAGATTTCGTTTTCAGCTTGTTAAGGGTGTTTTCAAAATCAGGGGCCATCTTCAAGAAATACATCCAGATTTAAATGTTCATTCTTTAGACTAAGCCTGAGCCACATCTCCACTAAGTATCAGAGGGGGTTAGTTCCACCTGGAAAATGTATGGGTAGCCCACCTGCGCTACAACTACATACTGCAGAAGCTGAAATTTCAGCTCAGCCTGCAGTTTTTAAAGGCCGGGTCTTTGGCGTTTTCTATGTCAGCAACATAGGTATTTATAAACACAGGTTAAAGCTCTGGGTTGGTAATATAGTTGGTCTGTAAAGGACAAATGTGTGTAAAGGCTGAGTCTGTCTCAGGTCATAGTGACACATCTTCGCATTTCAAGGCAGGGGGGGCTTAGTCACCCACAATCGCCCATGTGCAAAGTGTTAGTGAGATCTGGAAACACCTGCTGGCTGTGATTCTGACAGCACATGGACTCTCTCTCACTTTTAGAAGCACTCAGAGAAAAGGACTCAGGCAGGCCTGTATTCTGCTCTGATAACAAGGTCATCGGCATAGCATGGAGTCAAGGTTTTTAAATGTCATTCACATGCACATGCAACAAATATATCCTAAAGGTCTTCAGCACAATTTCACAAACTCGGAGTTCCAGTATTTATAAGCTTAGTGATCTAATTTACTACTCTTACCTGTAACATGAGCTTTAGGCTTTTTCTGATCCCATTCAGCTTGGATTGATTTTATTTCATTTTCATCTGTATCGAAAAGAGAAAAATAAATTGCACATAAATTGAATACTTAGGCTGAATTCTGTAAAAAAATAACTTGAAAACTGAATGCTCTGAAAGAAAATAACATGGATCTCGCATTGAACATATTCATATACAGTACTCTATGTATGCCATGGAAGGCGATATACTAATACACTAAGATTAATTAAAAAGATTAATTTTACCCATGTTAGACTTAATCATAATCTTCTACTGTGGAAGGCTGGTTCTGTACTCATACTACTGAGCAGTTTTCTTAATCCTTCAAGCCTTAGATGCTAAAACAATTCATTTCAGCTAAGAAGCAAAGTGCATTTTTACCATGTGCATCTCTCCAAAACCTTATTATGAAGACAGTAAGTTATAATCTTTGCCTCCAGCTCAGCACATATGAAGTGGAATATTCATTTAAATTAAAGCTTTACCATAAGAATACATTGGAATTCTAAGTAAAAAGGTTTTTGACTACGTAACCACCATTTTCATTCTCATGCAGTTAACAAAACCATGATACAACTTCTTAATTGATATATCTTCTCTTCAACTTGTTTTTACTTTAAATTATCTTAAATAACACTTACCTTGGATTGACTTTTGAGGACTGTTTTCATTGATGCTGATCTTATCTTTTTCCTGTAAAAAAGCATAAGGCTAGGATTATATTTCTCTGCGCTTAGATTTCCAACTACAATGAATGAAGATTTTCAGGAAACAAACTAGCACGTGGCATCCTCAAATTCATGGCCTAACACACTGATCTAATAGAGAAAATATCGAAACTTTATCCAATTATCTTGGATTTTTCTTTCTTTTAATATATTCAGGCAGTGATGAATAGAAATTGTATATATTTTCAATCCACAAGACTGGAAGAGGCAGATAATAAATGCTATGATCCAAACTGAAAAATTCAATTTCAAGAATTTGACTGTCTCTACCATGTTTAACTGCTATTTGCTCGTGTACTATATTGTCTGTTTAATAAACATGGCAAGGCACTTGTTTATTGTAATGTGAGCCTTATAGTTAATGTTTCCTTAATATGACTCTTGAAAAAGGCAGGAAGGTAACAAAAGTGAGTAAAAAAGCTTGGATCTGATTGAATTATGTAGATAACCATCTCCCAGCTAGATCAAACACCATTGCAGAACCAAATGTGTGTCCTTTCAAATAGAATCTCTGTACCACTTGCATTTCCAAATGCTTTACAAAATAAGAAGAAAAGGGAAAATGAAAAAAAGATTCTACAAATTACTGAAACATTTTTTTTGGGGGGGGCAAGCAAAATCAAGATGATTTTTTAGGAGCACATGATGAAATTATGAAAGGACCTGCTGTCAGAGGGGGGGTCAGTCTGCTACAGAACAGCACAAGTGAGTAAAGGAAAGTAAGGTCAAGCTTTGAGTCACAAAGTTCCATCAGAAAAACGAAGGAATGGAAAAAAAGAGCACATGCTGGGACATGGAGGTGTATGGTCACTGAACAACGAGCCAAAGTATGACCCTAGGAACAGACCAGCAACATGTTTTTACAAAGGGGAACAAGTGAACATCTTCCTCTTTCAAAATGGTTCTTTGAAAAGCCACCACAGCTCTGTGGAAACTAAATGCATTAATGCCCCATGTATTTTGACTGTAATACATTTGTAGTTAAGGCATGTTCTAAATTACATGCATTCTGTACTGGACATTAGGCTGATTTATTTTTTGTGTTAGCATATACATCACATTTCATCACAATCATCAACCACCTTTGTAAGACATTTCTTGAGGGGTTCATCATTGAGTTTATGAATGGCAGAGTGCACCATACTTGATGCTGTGCTGTTTATTAACAGAAATAATGGATAACGAGCAATCGATTGGTAACTAATAGTGGTCAGTGACAGGAAATGATTAACAATATGACTAACAGTGCTTGATGGACACCTAAGTCTTGTGCTATACCAGATGTTGGACATGCAATGCACAGCTTTAGCTAATGTGAGCAGTTCCCTACCTGCTTAGATGTATACTATCGCAGCCAAACCTAGTTAACTGAGGATATCAATACCCAGTGTAACTCTCCTTATGAATATAGATAGACTATCAAAGAGGATTTGCATACAGACCATGGGAATTTCCTACTGGTTTAGCTAGTGCAGTCTTTTTATTAATCCCAGTCTCTGAAACATGTCTAATAAATTTACTGTAGCATAACCTAATGTACCAAAAACATGGGCATTCAAAATTCTCCACATTTCTTTGATAATAAATTCTGGCATACAAACATTCTGGTGTTGTCCTTAATTTTGGATTTTGACCATTTGAAATTTAAAATGCATTTCTAATACGTATTAATAGTAAGTTAACCTACTCAAATTCCTTTTTTTTTGTCTTTTTTAACACTGTCTACCTGGGTATGGACAGATAAACGATTATAATTGTCTACAGAAGAGCTACCATAAAATCTCTTCTGCAGGAAGATCTGACCTCTTACATTAAAACCAGATTATTTTCAATTGCATTGCACAATGTCCCTCTGCAGTACAACATAGATTTACAGAGCTGTTTAGCTGTTAACCCGTTGAACTATATAAAAAATGCTATGAGAGCTTTTATGGTTTCCAAAAATCATATAAAAGCCATTCCCCTTTAAGAAAATGATAATTTAAGCTTTTTAGCATCTAGAAATTTTAAATGTTCATTAGAAAAGTACATATAATTTAACTTCATAAATCTTCAATGTTTTATCCACATCATTTTTTTCTAGCATATACAGCAACTTTCCAGTGCGTGCTCAAGTGCAGCACTTTTCAGAATATGATCATGTTTAAGAGTGAAAGCTTTGACATTTTGTTCCAATGTCTACAACATTTAATTGCAAGAGAACTGCCCTTTAACAATTTCGCAGCCACTTTCAGAAAATGGAGAGTAACAAAATGCTTTGAAAAGCAGCCCTATAAATGTCAAGTTGTAGCACAATTTACTGTATACTGCAGAAATCTTGACAGAAGCATATGTCCCATAATAAAGACCATTTCTTATGTGTATCTTTTTCTATTTGTATATTTAATCTTTACTGTTCACTTTCAGATTTTTAACTACATTAAAACATTTTAACTCTGGAGAAAAACAATTTGATTGAAAATGACCCGATTATTATTTGACTATTATATGGTTTAGATTCTTGGCAAAAGGTTAAAATAGGTCCCATTAAAAAGAGTGTTAGTTTAGCCCTTGATGCCAATCCAAATACTGCAGGCGGTACTTACAGAGTTTCTTGTCCACAGCTGGAAGATGAAATAACCCTCAATCAGTATGCCAAGCAGCACCAGGATCAGCAGCACAAAGAGGAGTGTCTGTGCCGTCCCTGTCCGTTTTTTCCGTGGATCCGGGGGAAAAGTTGCACTGGTCTTCCCATCCACCACAAAGACTGAAGGATAAACCACACTAGGGTCGGCCATTGCCTCACAGGGATTTGTTGAACCAATCAGGAAGACCTTCGTGAGAGAAGAATGCCACTGGACCTCCCAAAGCTGGCAGTAACAAAGCCGTTCACAAGAGGCAAAATGCTTTGAGTACAGAAAGGCGTCCTCAGAAACTGATGTTACTTTGAAGCTGGCATCCCAAAAACTGAGGGGCAAATTCCAACAGCCACTGTAGTTACAGTTGTTTTTTTCAAAAGAAAACAACAAACAAAATAACTGAAGTCAAGGTTTTTGTTTTGTCTTTCTCTTCCCCAGGGGCTTTACAGGTTTGTCTCTGTCCCTCCCGAGTCTGATTAGAGACTGTGTGGACACGCGGGGCCGGAGCAGTGATATTTAAACGGCTGGCTGTGACGCCCTCGCACTTGTACATAACGCCGGCGACCACTACTTCCTCTCTTGCGCGGGTGCGTACCTCAGAGAGAGAGAGGAAAAAAAACAGGGCTTCTGCAGTGCCTGCGAAACAGCTCTGCATCTCCATCACCTTTCATGACACACATAACTGAAGGAAACATCTTGGTTTTGTAAGAAGTCAAACTTGTAGCAGCAGTTTTGGATTTCCTCAACCACTTTTCAGGCCTTTGCCCTCCAGAGCCCTGACTTCGAGACCTGCACAGCGAGGGTTAGGGTGTTCAAACCAAGTCCTGCAGCTTCTCTTTTTCTTCTGACTTTGATTTGAGGTGAGCCTTTAATTATTTAGGGATGCTTCATCCTTTTGTTTTGATGAGGCCATTCCTTACTGTTGACAGGAAACAGTGTTTTGTCTACACTGTTTTGTTTAAATTGTTTTACAGGCTTTGAAAATCATCACTGTTCCACACTGTACCAAGTACTAGGTTTCAGAATGCTTTTTATTGAGTTATTTTTCCATGGCCTGCTGACGAGAATCAAAGTAGATGAGCCTGTGAAAAACTAAGATCTAGATTAAATAAAAAAAGTGGCCCATGCCACCCAAAAGTCACAAACCCATGATGGCAGGTTTATTTTTGCCCGGAGGCTTTAAGTACTGGGATTCTAATGTGTCTGGCAGCTGGGAGAATATAATTCTTTGCAGCTGTTGAGACAGCTACTGTATATTAGTGCAAAAGATTGTTTGATAGGCTAAGAAGTTCTTAGTTCGAAGTTCGAAGTTCGAAGTTCGAAGTTCGAAGTTCGAAGTTCTTAGAAGTTCTAAGAAGTTCGAAGTTCTTACAGAGTTCTAAGTAAATTGATGTGATCCTTGAAGTGGGCACACAGGATTTAGTGTAACATGCCTGACTGCTTTCTGTCTTTCTCAGTGTACAATCTAAAGGAGAAACACAATAGCTGGGGCCCATAGAGTAACCTAACCTACATATCATGACCCATAATAACTGAGGGCTTCAGTCCATCCCCAAAATTGGATTCTCTGTTTTTATTTTTTTTGTGGATAAGGCACAGCTGAGATGGGTAAAGTTACTGCCTCTGTATTACTGTATGTAAACCAAGAAGCCTTTATCCAGTCTGCAAAATTATAACATGATTAACAAAGTGACAACTTCTCCTCGATGTTTATTATCCTCTCTTCATTTTGTCAAGTTCAGTACTCAACATTTCCATAGTTCGATCATACTCACAGAACGGGGGGAAACATATGTAGGATGTGTTGTGTAAACATACATGTTGGTCAGTCATGCCTCTGGAATCCATCATTGTTAAATGGGGCTCAATAGTAGTTCATCAGTAAAAAGCTCCTGCTTGATATGCTATAGCAGGACCACATACTGTAGGTACGCAACTGATTTTGTCATTCCAAAAGTCAGCTGAAATTTTCTTTTATCTCTGCACTCACTGGGCCAAATATTAACTAGACATCTGGGGCACAGTCTGCATTGTATGTCCATTCCAGACTTGTATGTGCCAGGCTACCAAGTGCCAAGTTAAACCACAGAACTACTTTATTGAAAAAACACAGCCAGCTCTTTCGTTGTCACTTAAGCATATGGGAAGTGGTCAGCACTCTTCAATTTGATATTTGAAATTAACCTCAGCAGCCAGCAAGGAAGTCTACACAATGTGACCAGTCAGTTTATTTCAGTGTTCCCTGCTCTTTTGCAGATCTTGAGGACCACCTTAAAATAAATTCATTAATAGTTTAATACATTTTCCGGGAAATTGTCAAAGCTTCCATCTAAGCACACTTTGCTCCCCATTTTTGAAACAACTGTCACCAGGTACAGACCAAGCAAGAAATAAGAGATGTGTTTTTTTTTCACTGACAAAATAGAAAATCAGCTTGATTTTATCTTGTGTTAGAAAACACCTCTAAATTCTTACACTGAAACACAATGTAAATAAAGTATGCTAAATTAACTTTTGGCCCAAAGAACCATTTATTTGGATTACATCTATCTGTAACTCCAAGAACATAGTGAGTTTTATACAAAAATAATCACTGTGGTCATATGCTATTTGGAGTCTAGTTTATTTTTACAGGTGTTAAACAGTAATGGGGTATTTCCCCTCTTCAGAGAACTGTCACTCAATGGCATTGTGCAGAGGCGATAGTCTTTTAAAGAACAAGTGCCCCTCACCAACTTCACAACCAGTGTGGGGATTCAGAAAAACAAAAAGCTTGTTTTGCTGTGAAAGCATTTTGTGTACATTTTATGTTTCTTTGAAGGTTAACAGGCTTTTGAGCACACTACTCTAAACCTGAAATCAGCAGGTGCTGTTGCGTTGACTAGTTCTCCTCTGTATTTCTCATTATGTATTTTATTCTGATTTTCAACTTCTCAGAAGTGAGTGCATTCCATTGCATCGTGTGAAAAACAATCCTGTTACTTTGACAGTTAAGAATGACAGACCCTGATGCTGGAGCATCCATGACTCCAGAACTTCGGAAGAGGAAGAGCCAGGTCTCCTGGAAACTGCTCTACATCTTAATAGCCCTGGCGCTCCTAGCTGTCGTAATTGAGGGGTACCTCATTCACTGCCTGCGGATGAGAAGCCCAGTAAGTACAACCTGCAGCGTCTGATCTGGGAGTGCGTTTTTTCACCAGTCAACCTAATAACAGGATGTAGAAGCTTCTGCTTGGATCTCTACACAATATGACAAACTACATCACAATATCCCACTTAGTTACTTTTATTTCATATAGAAAAGTACTTAATATGAGAGTACACCTCGAGCATGAAATCAATTATCATTCTGCTTCTGGTGTCAAACTGAGAGACATGTATTCAGTAGGTTAACCATGGTCCTGACACAAGACATGCAGTGATGGTCCCAGCACATTAGTTTGGCCAACATTACTTGGATTAATTTGAAAGACTTTATCCAAGCAACAGTTCCAACAACATAAACACTAACGCGTAATAATCCATTGCCCAATAGCTCACGTTGGATAAAGCTATGTGTTACTTTTACAACAAAGACATGAGGCGTGGGTAGAATCTATGAAGTACTATTGGCCACATCAACTACAGAACATCCACCAACTCGTTCCCAATGCTTACTCACTGTCCGAGGTTTTGCAATCAAAGATAGCCCATCACAGAATATCTGTCTCTCTCAGGAAGAGACAGATTAGTAGAGAATCATGTTGGAGAAATGTTAACAAAATAGTGTAAAGACTACATATGGAATATAAGATTTTTAAACAAAGAAAAAGTATCGTACTGGTGCAGTTCAAGAACATGCTAGCTATCAGTGTCAGTGAGTTTTGTAATACTAAGCTGATGAAGTACCCTGCCAGTGAGTATATTAAGCATTAAAGCTTAATTTGCTCCATTTCCCTTAGACAGAAATTTAACCATATCTTACAAAACATTAACTTTCAACTCTGTGACCTTTCTTAGTTTTCATCTTTTTAGTTTTAATGAGTTTTATTTCAGTTTTTACCTATCTTAACATTTATTGCATAGTAAACCCACACTTACTGTAAGTAGATATGAGTATGAGTAGTGAATAGTGGGTTACCTTTCTGTTGAATTTCTCTGTTTAATATCCATTTTTAAAAGAGGATTATCTGCCTCATTTCATTCAAGTGGGAAAATAGATCTTTTTAAAAAGACAGACACTATGCCACTCTCTGACTGCAGTGTCACGTATATATGTATTCAAAGTACAGAGAACTGTCTCTGTCTAGAGACGCTGCTTATACTTTAAGAAGGCAGCAGTCAAGGGTCTGAGACGAATCCAAATGCAGGCAGACAAGCAGGCAAACAAGCATGTAGATAAGCAGGAAAACACAATCCAAAGTGTAGTTGAAAGCTAAGCAAAGTTGATAGCCAAGGTGACACTAGAGCAAAGCACAAGAAGAATTCAAAATGTGAAGTCAGATCACAGCAAGATCGGGAATCCAGAAAATAAAACAAAGAGGGAACACAGACCTAGAGAACAAAACTGTGAGGCTCAGAATAAAACTCTAAAACTAAGATATGAGTGGAGAAATTCTCATTTTAATGAGAATCCCTGAGAAGTCTCTAAATAGTCTGTTCCCCATGAGACAAGTGTGGTCGTCAATTGTGTGCAGGTCTAACAGACCTCCTTCCTGATCATGTAGTCACAGCAACCAGCTGATTGACCTAGTTGAGGCTCTGCTGGATGCCATGAAGACACTAACGCTTTCTAAAGTGCTCCAGTGGGAGCAAGTATGACACACATCACAGGATGCCAGTCCATTGCAGAAAAAGACTTGAACACACTCACACTAGAGCCAGTTTTCCAAGAACCCAATTAACTTCTCAGCTTGTCTTTGGACCATGGGAGGAAATCAAAGCACCCAGTAGAAACAAACATGAACACAGGAGAACATACGAACTCCACACACCAGCTATGGATTTGAACCAACACTATGAAGCAGCAATTCTAACAACTGTACAACCATCCCACACCCCAGATGTTTATGTTATCCCTTTATTCTTTACTGCAACTTATTAAATAACACTTTACTCCACTCTGGTGTACAGAACTTGGGGGGGGGGAATGTCAGACCCTTGTGATGATCCAGTTTAATCGCAGTTATTTATTGTTGATTTTTAATGAGAATCCCTGAGAAGAGAGAAATAATTGCAGTTCTTTTATAGGAACAAGATAAGGCCAACAATGAAGAAATCACAAATGCAAAACAGATCCATGGTATGTCCCTTTCATTTCTTATCATTTAGTTTTGAACATTTTACAAAATATTTTATGTAGTATTTAAGGTACTTAATGGTTAATGTAATAATTTATCCATTTAAATTACTACGTGGAATATACTTTCCTTACCATGTTGACTGAACATTCTAAAAAGTCTAAGTAGGATGCACTGCTTTCATAATTAAGAAGATGCATAAAGGTGGAAATAATGATTGTATTTTGTTCCTACTGTTCGAAAAGGTTTGCAACAAAATCTGCAAGGTGAAAAACCAATGCAATCAGCAGCTTGAACACACTGTTGATGAGAAACAATATTGACAGCAGAAACTGAGCTTCTGCAAGTCTCATGTGTCATCTCTTATCTCTTTTTGACAGTATATTCATTCTGAGTAAACAGCATTATATTTAATCTAGATAGAGCTTCATGATGCCACCTGAGATAACTCTATTGTGTTGTGCACGGTGCATGTGAACATACATAGACTCATTAAGTTGTGTAATTCTTTCTATTCCATACAGAAGAAATCAAACATATGCACAGAGACTTGACAAAGCCTTCAGCTCATGTCACAGGTAAGAGCTTTTGTTTCGGAATCCAATCAACAGTAGTAGTAATAATAATAATTCCTTTAGTTTTTACAACATTTTTAATTCCAAAGGATCTAAAATTAATTTTACCTATAGGATGGGACCCACTTTATTGGGGTGACTGCACTGGCAACATGACTGCTCCCTACAGAAGCCTCTCAGAGACACCTAAGCTGAACACCCTAATCAGGAATGTAGATTTCCTGACAGTGGCACCTGTCTCTCATTCCAGTACTGACGAGACCTGAGACCTGATAAAATCAGGCTATAAGTTGGAAATGCTGCTGTTCTCTTAAAATTACCTGCACGTTTGTCAAAATATGCAGCAGGTCTGGCTGTATGTTTACTGTGCCATAGTAAAACATTTAAAATTAGATTGAATAACATGAGATCATGAGAAAATGTTATAAATGGGATGATGCTATTCATCCAATTAGGGTCTGAAGATCCCATCCAGTTTTTGTCTTGGAAAAAGATGTGTATCAGCTTTAAAAATATGGCTGGGATAGCATGTTCTTAAATCACGTGACAGTCTGTGTACAGAAATGCTTTATGTTTCTCCATCTTAAATACTATTCAATACAAATACATAGTTTCTACCTGTGTCCTCTGGTCTGGGTTTAGCACTTGAAGAAGTCCGCTGGGTCAGCCTTTGACCATACAAATACATAGTACTTGTATCAGGTTCCTTCATAGATTTGTACTGTATGTTTAAGACTAAAAACATTGAGGCCTTTTAGGCTGTCAGTGTAAAACATGCCAGTAGTCATGGCTCTGGACTCATACCAAGAAGGTTGTGGGTTCAAATTTTAGGCAAGATTGTTGTTGTACTGTTTAGTAAAACCCAGTAAAGAGGTTTGAATGTAAGTTGCCTTAGATATAAAAGTGTCTTTAGTCAAAGAAAATTAGTGGTGGTAATCATGTGGTTTACATTCTACTGCTAGATGGTGTTAGACTCCTTGTAAGGACCTTGTAAGGCCAGTGTTGTCCATAACCATAAACTTAGCCTACATTTCTAAGTAACCATGTGGGAGATATCAACAGGACATTGAGCCCTCACTCTAGCAAAATCACAAGTAGCAGAGCTGAACTCTGTCATATGCATTACATGCTTTGCAGCATGCAGATGCTTTTCAGGTAGAGCCCATGGTTAACCAACCATTTGTCTCTAAAATGGAAAAGTGACTCAGATTTAACCTCATGAAGTCAACGGAAGCAAATGTCACAGTCACAGTGTCAGCTAAGCTAAGTATAAAGAGGAGGTCACCATGTCCAGAAACAGGAAAAAAACTATTGACTAAGCAGACCTGATTAGCCATATTTGGTCGCTTATAAAATCAAATGTAATTTAATGTATCTTTAATAGGGTTTCTGAACAATTTGTTCATTGAAGATGAATATGATGATGATATGGTTACTCATTTCGACCACTTTGATGAGTTCAAAAAAGGCTTCCTATAATTTGTTGGGATGAATGAGTGTTCAAAGAGCTTAGAAGAGATATTGCATAAATAAACTAGCAGCTATGACTTTAAGATGCCTTGTACTGACCGACCTACAATCTAAAATAGACCTACAATAGAATCTGATGATGACTGGGAAGTATCCCAGGTTCTGGGTCCTTCTTTTAGGAACTGCAGCCTCTCATGTGTTTTAATATTTTAAATATTAAACAGCTTGAGAACATGCATAAACCTGTTGGGATCCTGTTTGGATACACCAGCAAGAAAGAAAAGAATAGACAATTGATTTCATAGTTACAAAAGAATCTTTCCTTAAGGAAATACTGTAAATAGATACTAATAAGAGCAGGACTATATATCAGGGCCTTATGGGACACCAGTTGTCACCAAACTTGCACAAGAGGAAAACTACCTTTTCCTGTCAGATGAATAACATTCAAACTTGGAAAAAGCAGTTTCAGTTATACCAATAACTTTCTCTGACATGTTCAGCAAGATGGTATGATCAACTATATGAAAGGCAACGCAGAGCTCCAGTAATAGATCATGGGTAATACTATATGTTGCCAGAATGG
The DNA here is from genome assembly GCF_059453375.1 of Lepisosteus platostomus. NCBI lineage: Eukaryota > Metazoa > Chordata > Actinopteri > Semionotiformes > Lepisosteidae > Lepisosteus > Lepisosteus platostomus. The sequence continues at coordinate 19,855,704 of NC_142623.1, forward strand.
TATTTTTGCATATGAACTTGTTGTTAATGATAAATTAGATACCAAATGATCATTATGAAGCAGGTTCTAATCTCATTTTTTTGAGAAATGGATAAAAGTATTTCACAATATAAATTGAGCCAATCAGTGGAAATGTGATATAAGAAATTTGTAGTTGGCTGAATCTACAATTTCCGATAATTACTGAGAAGGGATTGCATGGAACTCAAAGTGCACACAGTGTAAGTTTACCATTAAACCTAAAATAGCAGACAGGGAAACTGCAGACAGTGCACAGATGGGGACACTGCAGGCAGTGTGCAGACAGGGAAGCTGCAAGAAGCACACAGATGGGAAACTGCATGCAACGTGCAGATGGGAAAACTGCACGCAACGTGCAGATGGGAAAACTGCAGGCAGGTTGCAGATGGAGAAACTGCTGGCAGCTTGCAGACGGGGAAACTGCTGGCAGCATGCAGACAGGGAAACTGCTGGCAGCGCACAGATGTGGAAACTGCTGGTAGCGTGCAGATGGGGAAACTGCTGGCACTGCACAGAGGTGGAAACTGCTGGTAGCATGCAGATGGGGAAACTGCTGCCAGTGTGCAGACAGGGAAACTTCAGGCAATGTGCAGACAGGGGCCGAACTGTGCTGAGCACGCAGACAAATGTTTTGCCGTGACCGGTGAAGATCAAAGCTAGTAAATGAGAGAATAAACACAGTCCAAGGCACAAAGGGGAATCAGTGAGAGTGGTCGGGTTTAGCAAAGCAAGGGTCAGATCCAGGAAACACTGTAGCAAAGCACAAGGGGAATCCAAGCTGAGGTTGTAAAAACAAGCAGTGTTGGGAGACAAGTGAAAAACAGTTCATAGCATAGAGGCAAATCCAGAAGAAGTGGTCAGGGCAAAGCTCAGGTTGAGAATCCAGGGACAAACAAGCAAGACAGGAACACAGGAACCAAGGTGGGTAGGGAACTAAGGAGCAAATGTAGAAACAGACCACAATTGTTTCAAAAAGCCTCAGAGATCTCAGAGCTCTGTCAGATCTGAGTTTAAATATCCTGAACCACCTGAAGCTGGTGTGGTAAAAAAAGTATCCAGGTGGTCCAGGTCTGTCAGGTTGTCAGTTTGGTATCCACAGCAACAGGCACTGAGTGACAGATGAGTGGAGGTGTGGCTAGCTGGTGTGTTAGTGTAACTTGACTGGCAGGACAACAGCATGGGTGAGCATAACACAAAAGTAAACTACTTTAGTAAGTAGACTTACTAACGTTAAGTCTTAAATAAATAAATATATATATATATATGTATGTGTGTGTTTCAGACTTGAGCCCCATCCAGGGTGCATCCTGCCTTGTGCCCCCCACCTGCTAGGATTGGTGCTGGCTTCCCCGTGACCCTGAATTTAATAAACCTAAAGGATCCATTAAAAAATGGATGGATATTTATGTTCCAGTTTTCCTACTATGTATACTAGATCCTTAAGTTTAATTGTTTAGTTGCTATAAGAAAAAAACATTAATGAAAGATAAAGTCATGAAAATCCTCCTTCCTGAATTTATCTCACCTGAATTCATCCTCTTTCTGCATTTTGTCAGGCAGCATCATTTTCAATTAGGAAGAATAAAAAGGTACTGATGCTTAGATCTTAATTTTAGCAATTGAGATCAGATAAAACCGCCATCAATAATAACATGCCTTGTTTTCCAGGCTGTAAATTCAACACCAGTAATGATGGGAAGCTGTCCTGGGAGCCCCAAAACGGAGATGCCTACACCTATGAAATGGACTACAAAGATGGTGCTCTGGTCATTAAGAAGGAGGGATACTATTTCATTTATTCCAAAATCATTTATGGTGAAAGAGATTGCAAAACCGGTCGCTTAGAAACCTTCAAGCACACAGTATTTAAGATAACACAGACAGTTTCTAGAGAAGTGGAGCTGATGAGCTCCGTCAGGTCCTACTGCAAAAATGACAAGGAAGGTGAGTTAGTAAACAGCTTCCTTGGTGGGATCTATTACCTTTTAAAAGGGAATCAGATTTTTGTTACAGTGACTGAAACTAAAAATATCCTAGTGCAAACGAGCGCTGAAAATTTTTTTGGAGCTTTCCTAATGTGAGATAATCTCTTCTTACTTTGTCTTAACGAGACTAAGAAAGCGGTTCAGCAAGTCATCTCTGTGTCCCTCACTTCAGTATTGTCCTCAGGTCAAGAGCTTCATGATTTGCTGAATGGACTGAAACTCTTAGTGATTACATGATAAGAGATTTTGTCTTCACAAAGAATTCGTTTTGAATCATTTTAAAAACTCGATTCTGTGTGAAATAATTCTACTACCCTAAATGTGGTTCATATTTTGTGTAATGTTGTACTTTTCTGCTCTTACTCTTAGTACAGTTAAAGTATGCATGAACAGTTCCTGTTGTTTGATACAGTTACTATCTGTATGTGACAGTCCAGACTAAAACTGCTCCTAGGCAATGCTTTAGGGTAGGCTGCTTGGCATGTGCAGGATACAGCCTGCTAGATGAACTACAGTTGGGCTTGGTATCTTCCTTATTCAGTATTTGAACTTATGCCTTCCACTGACGTCATGCTGTGTGTGCAAGGACTTGGACTGGCCATTTCAAAAGCTTGAAGAAGAAAACAAGTTGAAAGTATGATGAAAGAGAGAGATGAAGGGCTGAATAGAAGACTGAGAGAGATACAAGCAGTGAGAAAAGTGGAAACTCCATAAATGCTCTCTTGTTACAGGAGTAGCAGGAAAATGTCTATCCTTTAAGAGGCAGAAAGAGGCTATTAGTGTCATTTTCATATTATTCTGTGTGAATTATCTTTTTTCTATTTTATGCCATAATAAAAGTCAGGACGTTTTCAAACTTTGATCCATGTTTGTGTCCCCCGCTGAGAACTCAGAAATAAAAACAGAAAGGCATGGTAAAGAAAATGAACGTGCTGGGGTACAGCCCAGACCTCATTTATTCTGGTCCTGGGTCATTCTGTTAACGGGCATAGATAGATAATACTTTATTAATCCCATAGGGAAATTGATGTGTTACAGCAGTCCAGCCCAAGACAAGCAAAAACAGACATCAGAATAGTTGTAAAACAAAAGACAACAAAACAAATAAAAATAAAAAATAAAAAATAAATAAATAGGTGTGTGCAAAATGTGATGATCATAGTCACTGTAAAAACAATAAAATATGTGCAAAATGTGCATAGGTTTATACAGACTGATTGTCCAAAAAGTACAATGGAGCAAACATGCTGTCCATAGACGAGCAAATGAAGGGCTAACAGTCCTAGCCTAGGGCAGCGTTATACACCCTGACAGCTGCCAGGAGGAAAGACCTGCGGAAATGTTCCCTTGAATACCGTAGCTGGAGCAGTCTGTTGCTAAAAGTGCTCCGCTGCCCAGTAACAGTCCCATGAAGCGGATGAGAGGTGTTGTTCATGATGGCTGTGAGCTTGGTCAGCATTCTCCTCTCAGCCACCACCTCCATGGGGTCAAGGCTCATCCCCAACACAGAGCCAGCCTTCTTGATAAGTTTATTGAGACTATTTGCATCTTTTGTCATGATGCTGCTGCTCCAGCACACAACAGCGTAGAAGATGGCCGCCGCCACCACTGATTCATAAAAAAATGTGTAGCAGTGTTCCACACACACCAAAGTACCTGAGTCTCCTAAGAAAATAGAGTTGGCTCTGGCCTTTCTTGTACAGGGCGTCAGTGTTTCCAGACCACTCCAGCTTATCCAGGTGTACCCCTAAGTACTTGTAGGAATGTACGCCCTCTATGTCCTCACCCTCATCGCATGATAGGGATTCCTGAAATGGCCGAAGATCAGCAGGATTTTCTAAGGCCTGAACCAACCTGGATATTCTTTGCTTCCTGTGAAATACAACTTGCTGGGTGCCTGCAAGTTTGCAGTGATGTCAGTGAGAGATGCTTCTTTCCCCTAATCAATGCAGACTGTCCTATAAGCCACTGTTGAGCTAGCAGCATGTCAGTAGACAATGGCTTTAACAGGCAAATGTGTTGAGTATATATGAACACATCCTTATACTCCTTGAACAGCACAGATATTGTCATGGTAAGTCGAGCTGTTAAACAGGAAAGCTATTAAATAAAATCTAAAATGGCTATTCCAACCATTAAGGAAAAGACCTAAAAAATAATGTATTATGCAAATTAATGTGGTCGACACAGTGTCAGCACTTTTCATTGTGATCTTTAGTGATTTCTGCCAGCAGTCAACAACAATGACTACAGCACAGGTCCCAGCAGACTGAATTCTGCCTACCCTATTTTTTACAGCGAAGTACAGAAGCCCTTTTTTTTTTCAAACTTTTTGCATCACTTCTTGAAAAATGAACTGGAATCCTGCATCCACATGAAAAAAAAGAATGTGGTTTCCAGCCATGAGTGACTTCCAGGACAGCTATTGCGCTAAGCAATTTCACAATCTTCCTTTGCTTCTAAATTTTCCTCACACTGATTTTGTTTTCTTTTCCAAAAAGAATGAGAAATAATCTTTACGCGTTCAGTTGCCGTTATTAAAACTGCACTTTTGCGTGTTTTGTACACACATTATAAAATAAATTATATTTATTATAGAAATGATTTTTTCCAGACAGCACAGTGGTGCAGTGGTTAGCATTGCCAATGAGCTGGGGACCTAGGTTCAATTCCGCACTTAGGGAGCTATGTGTGTCATTGTGGCATTTTCTATTGTTCTATATCTATATCAGCTTTATAACGATGATTGTTCTATATGTATGTGTGTTCCACCACATAACAACGAATAACTTGCAATGACCATATCTGTTTGTTCATCTCGGAGTTAAAAAGACCTTTTCAAGAAATATGGCTGCACCTAGATAGAGTGCTTGTATTTCCAGTGTGACATTAATTATGAATTAATAGGATAGCAGATGGGCAGCACAGAGGCACACAGCATTAAGGCCCTGTGGATTCTTGGGTGCTGTCTGCATGGAGTTTGTATGTTCTCCCAGTGTTCAAGTGGGTTTCCTCTGGGTGCCCTGGTTTCCTCCCACAAAGATATACTTGTAGGTCTACTTGTGACTTCTAGGAAAACTGACCCTGATGAGTGTGTGTGTGTCCGTGTGTACCCTGCAAAGAACTGGCAGCTCATCCAGGCAGGCAGCCCTGCCTTGCACACACTGCTTGCTGGAATATGTCCCGGCTGCTCCATGATCCTGTACTGGTTAAAGTGGACAGAAAATTAATGGTTGGATTATTTTTTCTGCTGAGAACTGATGGCAATATGTCTGTGTTGTGAATGCCATCTAAATCCCTTCCTACCTGGCGAGAGTCAGCACTGTGCAAAGACTAATCTTTAAATAGCCCTCCCTAAAGAGCTCTCTATAGTTAGCTCTTTCCATATTCAATCAGGAGTTTATTTCTGTAAATGTTTCTGTCAGAGTCTTTATTTAAGAAATATACATATAAATTGAAATGCATGCTTGTTCAAAAAGAAAACCTTATAATACAATCATCAGTATTATAGTATCAGTATTACATCAGCTGGCCTGAGCTTAACCAACACACTTAGTGTGTTGAGGTCAAAATATCTAGAATATATTGTTTGTACTATACATTGAGTTTGGTTTTTGGATTTTCCCATTTTATGATTTGCTTCTGTCTTCTGTTGAGTGATGCATTGCCCTTACACAGTCTCCTTGTTCATTGAACCCAAAGGACATTTTGCAGGACATCTGTTGTTTAAGAGAACATACAAGCAAAATAAAATAAAATCTACAACCTTGTGTGGTGTATAAGTGGTGGAGGTTTCCTTTTGCAAACAAATCTTTACACCTTGTTAAAAAACTACTAATCACACAAATGGTTTGAGGGGCAGGCACACCTCAGAAGTGTCATATTGATCACCAGGAATGCCTCTACCATAGTCTCTGCTGTAGTTATCCCTTGAGGGGGGGCAGCTCTTTATTACTATATTTGATAGAACCATTGCTCGGAAGCAATGAACAAAACAAGTTCAGCTCTGCAACACCAGCTTCTTAAAAGTAAAGCAATGCTACTCCACTCCAACTGCCACCAGGTATTACACAATGCTTTATCATTCTGTCTCAGTAAGGACTCTGTTTAGTTCTAATCAGCGTTACCCAGAAAAGGCTGAAAGGTTGCAAAGTCAGACAGATTTGACATGTTTGTTATTTACTAAGCAAATTAGCTGACGAGTGTGAAAGAGACATGCATTTCACCTCAGAGGACCGCAAACCTGCTGTGGTGTTCCTGGCTGCCTGGCCATACAGTGCGCAGCCTGTTTGAAATGAGTAGGACTGAGTGAGACTGAAACCTCACGCACAAAGTACAGGTTTCTCACAGCTTGAATTTCATGTCAATTTATTTCTGCACATCGCTGCTCAGCCCCACACACACCTTCCCCAGGAAATTAGCCAACCACAAAGCGAGCAGCTCTGCATTCTCTATTTAGCAATGCTCAGACAGAAACAGCTCTATAAAATCAGCTCTTTCTCATGGGTCAATTTTATTCCTGTGCAGCTTCGTAGAAAAGGCCTTGGAACTGACCAGGTGTGTGTCATGACAGAGGCCGTTTCTAATTTTACACAAAAGAATACAGACATTGTCTTGTCTTTTCCATGCAGCACAGCAGACACCCAATCAAGGTGAACAAGTCACCAAAAAAAAGAGTAAAATTAAGAAATTACAGAAACAAAGAGAAGAGGTAGTTTTCTGACTAGCTAAAGAGAGCACACCATTAAAATCCATTGTTGTAATAATAATAATAATTGCTTACACTTATATAGCGCTTTTCTGCACACTCCACTCAAAGTGCTTTACAGGTAATGGGGACTCCCCTCCACCACCACCAATGTGCAGCATCCATCTGGATGATGTGACGGCAGCCATAGTGTGCCAGAACACTCACCACACATCAGCTATCAGTGGGGAGGAGAGCAGAGTAATGTAGCCAATTCATAGATGGGGATTATTAGGAGGCCATGATTGGTAAGGGCCAATGGGAAATTTGTCCAGGACGCCGGGGTTACACCCCTACGAGAAACGCCCTGGGATTTTTAATGACCAGAGACAGTTAGGACCTCGGTTTTACGTCTCATCCGAAGGACAGACATCTCATCCGAAGGACGAGTAATGCAATAGTTCTTCTTATGCATCCCAGCAATTTAATGTTACCTCATTGTTTCTATGCACATAAAGTTCATTCACGTTTATAATTCACAGAAGCTATCAGAGCTCATTTAAAGATATTGTCCTCACTCTTATGTCATTATAATTTAAATATAATTGTTTTTTATTATGGTGATATAACCTCCTAGGGCACCTTGTAGTGTTGAAGAGTTGCAGCTCCTGGCAGGAGGTCAGCCTTTGGCATTGCAGAATTGACCTGTTTTTTAGGAGGCACTATGCAGCTGGAGTCTGGGAGAATCCCAGAGACACAGCAGGGGAGCAGTGGTTTGGGTTCTGAACATGTAACTGGAAGTTTGTGGGTTCAGATCCCAGGTGAGACACTGCTGTTGTACCCTTGGGCAAATTACCTCACCTGAGTGCCTGAGACAAAGAGATTGAATCCCTGCTGTGAATGAGCCACACCTGCCACATCACTTTTGAGCTAATAGAATTGCTTTGGAGGTTGTATCAGACTTCGTCCCCAGTCAATCAAATTGAGAATGTAAGCCATAACGTTTCAGAAAGTCATGTAAAACTGGGTGCTTATCATTCACAATCACATGTATGGTACCCCAATGTGGTGCATCTAACAAGAAGATCCCACCCCAAGGACCTTATGTAAGTCTGATTTCTTTCCCAGATGAACTCACATTTACCAATTAATTACTCTCTGTGCTGTTTCACATAATAACAGTTAGCAAATAACCAGCCTTGCAATCTGTGAACATTAACTGTTATCTTGCTGAACTCAAAAGGGTGATGTCTAGTTAGTCACTTTTCAGAAAGCCTGCACAGAATATTGTTTCATAACTGTCTTTTTGTGCAGCAAATTCTGATTATACCAAAACTATTACTTTCTTTTCTACATTTCTAAGTTCAAAGTGTGCAAAGATTGCCAATTCTTTTCACTTCTGCATAAATGGATGGCATTGACGTTCGTTACTGATGTCATAGACCCGATTTTAAGCTGAGGTAGGCTTATCTTTACAGTACTGACCTTTACAGAAGTCCTGAGAAAATGCAATAATCAAGTGTTTCTTTTCAATAAAGAACAAAAGATAACTAGGGAAAAACCTGACTGAAACTATAATCCTGCACAATGAGGATCCAGAGTTGTTTCTGTTAGTATTGAGAACATGAAAGAAATATTGCAAGCCCTCTGTTTCTCTGCTAATTCATAAGAGAAATGGGAAAAATCAGAAAAATGCAACTTCTCTTCTGATTAAATTTGAAGGCAAACTCCTAGCTAATTGTGAGGGCATTTACTCCACTTGTTTTCTGTGTTTTCAGTGGTGGAGTTTTACCATTAGAACAAATCTTTGCACCTTCTTGATAGAGGAGCACATAGTTTTGAGGGCAGGCAGAGTTACATGTACAGTATGTTTCTGAAGTGTGATATCGCTCACCAAGTGTGTCGGAGACGACACCTCGGTAGTCTCTGCTGTCTGGGGAGCTACAAGGAACAATGAATTGTGGTTGTGGATATTGTGGGGAGTTTGCGAGTAATCTCTCCATTACACGTAAAACACCACTAATATTATTGTATCCCTCAGAATCTATCTGATCTGCATTAAGAGCTTGTAAAGGGCTTTCTTCTCTATTAACCTAAACCACCTCAAAAACCACACAGGCTTCTGGTTTTCATTTAATTGCTAATGTGGAAAAGCTCATTGCTGAAATGGTCAATTACACATCCCCCCTCCCCCCAACAAGCCCTAAACCCATGGTGATTTAAAGAAGACTAAAAAGACTGTGTAAGAGTTTGTGTCTTGAAGAACAAAGATGCCTGCCAGTACAGCCAAAGGCTACAAGATTTTGGTTAATATCAATGGACACATGTCTGTTGGAACACCTTACAAACCTTTGGGCTTCTGTGAGCTAAAAGAATTGCTTTAATAGCGCATGTATTAGTGCATGAAATATTCACAGTCTAATCCTCCTCCATCCAAGCAGGGAAGCCTTCATTTGAGGTTGCAAAGAGGGTCATGGTGTGGGGGATTGAAATGCTTGTTCCAGGGATTGTTGGAGATTGTTCCAGTTGTTCCCTGCTCAATCCAGCCATGCCTTGCCTGAGAATGAATAAGTGTCCACACCTCACTCCGTGGGGAGAGGGGGAGAGGTTCCTAATATTGTGGTCAGTCAGTATAGAATGTGCAGCCCAGCCACAAAGCAACACTTGCACTGAAAAGAACTGTGTTGAAGAAGCATCCCCTTTCAAGAGAGGCTGTTAATCAGATCTGGTACAAGTTTGGCCACTATATGTTCCCACAAAATGGGCCACATATTTTTTTCTGTGCTGAAAATGAGTAGTGTGTGGCATAGTGGCACAGTGGTTAGCATTGCTGCCTCATAGTTCTGGGTCCCTGGGATCAATTCTGGACCTGGAGTTTGTATGTTCTTCCCATGTTACTCTGGATTTCCGCCAGGTGCTTTGGTTTCTTCCCACAGTCCGAAGAAATACTGGTATGTTAATTGGCTTCTGTGTGACTGATGTTCCATTCAGGGTGTACCCTGCCATGTGCCTGTAGCTTGCAGAGATAGGCTCAGGCCTTTAGAAGAAGTGCTTAGAGTATGGATTGATGGATGAATGAAAATAAATATTAAGGGAATTTGATCAGATTTTGGATTTACTGGCTTGAGCTACAGTTGATTTTCAATTTTTTTCCTCAAAACACTTTTGCAAAAATGTAAAATACACTGGTGTAAATTAAAAATAAAGATTAAGGATTCTAAACACAGCTATATATCTCCTCTGGGGATGTCCCAAGACAAGGGAAAGATGTGTTGAAATACCACTTCCCTTTTTTCTGTTCTCCTCTGTGAACATCACAGTCAAAAAGACTTCTAAGCAGAAATGAATTTATAGCAGACACCAGACAGGCATCTAGCAAATACAACTAGTCTTATTCAAATAACTTTGGATGGCAGTTCCAATGTTTAAGGATGAGGTTTCATATTTTTATTTTTAATTCATGATATTCAAATGTCCCTTCCCCATGTAGAAATTCAAATTCCCTATAGAGACACCACCACATCACATCACAGTTCCTAAATATTAAGTCCAGGGGCTTGCAAGTCTGCGTGGACCGGAATGGAGTGAACAAAGCTATAATACTGGACAAGTACCCCCTGCCCAAAGTGGAAGAGCTTACCTCACTGTATTCACGAAACTGGAACTTCGACAGGGCTACCACCAGATTCCTCTCTACCCTGACAGCCAGAACTTGACAGCTGTCGTCACACACATCGGAATCTTCCGCTATACAAGGGTGCTCTTCGGGGATTGAGCTCCGCCCCCAGCTGTTTCCAGAAAGTGATGTACACTATCTTCATCCGATTTCCTTGGGGTGGTCATCTACCTCAATGACATTGTGGTTCATCGCCCAACCCTTGCCAGCCATGATGAGTGCCTCCACAGGGTGTTCAAGGTGCTCAACAGAGAGAAATGTGTGTTTGCCGCTGACGTCATCAAATTTGTGAGTTGTCGCCTTACAGCTGCCGGCCTCACCCCACTGCAGTCCAACATTGAGGCCATTCAGTGCATCCAGAACCTACCACAGCTCAGGTCACCTCCTTCCTTGGGAAGACTGCCTACTACCTCCGGTTTCTGCCACACTACTCAGCTACTACAGCCTAAAGTCTACAGTCAGCTACTGCAGAAAGACGCCCCTTAGGTTTGGATGCCTACCTGCTGCGAAGCCGTCAGCCTCCTGAATGCCCAGCTCACCTCACCGCCTGTTCTGGTACACTTTGACGTCTCCAGCCCCACCTTTGTCACCTGCGATGCCTCCAGCACTGCCGTGAGTGACCTGTCCAATCGAACAGAAGTACTCTGTGGGGGAGCAAGAGGCTCTGGCCTGCATCTGGGAATGAGAGATGTGGCACATGTTTTTGTATGGTTGTGCATTCACACTATGGATGGGCCACCAGGCCCTCACCGCACTGCTTGCCACTTCAGGAACAGGACACTGACCACTCAGGCTCCACTACTGGTCTGAGAGGCTCCAGTTATACATTTTTTCACTCCAGGACGTGAAAACATACTGTCCCGCACCTTTCCTAACCCACCTGAATGCCCTGATTCAGACACACTCGAGCCCGACCTCATCAAGATGCTCCACTCTCTACTTCAGGCTACAGTCTCTCCCCAGGAACTCAGAAGGCCTCAGAACAGGATACAGTGCTCTCCCAGCTCCGCACCTGCCGAGCTGGGCCCCTTCCGTCATGTCAAAGATGAGCTCTCTTGCTGGAACGACTCCTGCACAGTTATTCCAGCCAGTCTCCAAGCACGTGTCCTGCAGATGGCACATGAAGGCCACCTGTGCATTGTTAAAGTAAGCAACGATGCCGGGCTCTGCTGTGGTGACCATGAATCGATCAGGACATAGAGGCACTGGTCAGAAACTGGCCAGCCTCCTTAGCGGGAAAACAGCAGCGCCTCCTCTGCCTCCTCTTCAGCCCATAGGCTGGGCGGCCAAGCCCTGGAATCACCTCCAGCTGGGCATCTGTGGGGAGCTACACAGTGTCCTGCCCCATCAGCACTTCCACATAGTGGCCTATGACCTACATTCAAAATGGCCAGAAGTAGCTTCCACAGGATTGGTCACAACCCAGGCAGCTTGCTAGAGGCTGCCAACCACCAACACCACTGACAACAGGCTGCCGTTTGTAGACAGTGTTTGAGTCTTTCTTGGCTGACCGAGGCATTCGACACATCCGCAGTGCATTCTACAACGCAAAGGCGAATGGGTGTGTGGAACGACTGAATCAGATTCTCAAAAACAGCATCAGAGCCCACCTGTCTGAGGGCTCCTTCTCAGCCGCACTCTTCCTCGCTACAGGGCCACACACGGCAGGCGACTGGCAGCTCACAAGCCTTCCTCATGCTCAGCTTTGAGCTACAAATGCCAGGACAGGCTCCAGGTGTACCCAGCTCCAACCCCTCCACCCACAGTAGGGTGGCAGGATAGTTTGTTTTATTTTATTTGCATTTCAGTTCTACATTTCTAGTTTTCTACAGTTCTACTGAACTTTTCCAGACCATCCCAAAAACTATATTATTATGGCATTATGATCTATTTAGGTACAACTCACTTAGTCTGAACAAAATGTTAACGGAAATTACAAATGGGCCATTTGAGAAAGATAAGCAGTTCTGGAAAGTGCTGGTCTATATTAGATTTCCAGGACAGCTATGCAATGCTGATGATGAACATTACAGATTGCATAGGATCTGTATTATTCCTAAAAGGCTAATTAGGCAATATCTGTTCAGAGTGTTAGATTATTATAGCCAGTGGCTAATGTTTTATGTTTAATATTCAAAACATTTCATTATTGCACCAATATGACGTGGTAGATGTGCATAAAGAAAGGTTCAGTATAAAATAAGCAAATTATATATTTTAAGAGGGCTTTTTAACAATTTGCATGTACTTAGCTGTAGGTGATTTGATCAAATACATAAACAAAAGGTCCAGCATAAAATAAACAGTGAAGCAGAATGACTGGCATTTTAAGAGCTTCTTTTGACCACTACCACTGATCAGTGATGCCAAATGCCAAACATCAGAGTACTCCGAAAAATCCCTGATCAGGGGGTCTCCCTCATGTACCCTCTGGCAATGCGGCAACCCACTTATGGTCCCAGCCTCGTGCTGGGGTCTGCAAACAGGGGTCTGCTGGCAGCTAGGGTATCTGAGTCATAACCACACCACCCCACGGAGCAAGAGGCACCACAAAAAGCTGACTGTGAGACACCTCATCACGCTTCATATAATAATGCTGCAGCTTCATCTTTCGTCGTTTTCAACACAGGGTGACACATCCGGGGGCTGGAAGATGTTTATTTGTTTGCATCAAAACAGAAAAATGTGCTCTATGAATAGCATTGAGATGATCAATTATTTTAAGAACTCATCTAGGCATTCTTTAAAAATCCTGCCCAAGAAGAGCGCATAGGTTAACAAATCAATTTGTAACATTTTGAACACCTTATAATAATTTTAGGTTCTTTTATTAAAATGTGTCTCAAATAGATGAATCCATGCATCATTTAGCAATATTCATAAAGATGACAAGTATCCTTTGTAACACTAAGTAATATTTTAATATATCTGTAATATGTTTGCAAAGCACATACACAGGCAAACAATGTGGATCTGTTACATAAAACCCAATGGAAACCATTTGCCAACAAGCATTTTTAGACATAAGTTTGATTTTTCTATTATACAATTTTAATTATAATTAATGATATATTATTAATAATAATGATGATGATAATGATGATGGTTATTATTATTATTATTATTTACACTTTTAATGGGAACTCCCCTCCACCACCACTAATGTATAGTCCATACCAGGATGATGCGATGGCAGCTACTGTGCATCCGTACGTTCACCACACAGATATCAGTGGGGAGGAAAACAGAGGAATTAAGCCACTTTACACATGGAGATTATTAGCCATGATTCATAAAATCATTGGGGAGATTTGGCCAGAACACTAGGGCTATCACCCCTACTCTTCTCAAAAAACACCCTGGGATTTTTAATGAGCTTTAAAAAAGGCACAAGACTTTATCACAGGCCCTGCCCCTGCACAGGCTGATACACTATTGAAACATCTTCTGGTTTATTTATTTAACATATTTATTTTTTTCAAAAACATACACGGAACTTCAGCCCAGCTGCTCTGCTGCTCCAAAAGCCTCCAGCCCTAAGACAAGTGTGTGTTATTACTGCCCCTGTCATATAGTTACAGTAAAGCCTGCTGGCTCACTAACACAGCCAAGGCTTAAGACAACCTCATGCTGCTATCTTGGCCCCCTTGGACAGGACACCAACCACCCTTGTTGCTGTGCCAGAAACAAGCTGGAACTATATAAAATACTAGTCAATAGAATTATATAAAATACTAGTCAACAGAATTATATAAAATACTAGTCAATAGACGTGTGGGTGGGATGCGTCTTTGATCAAGGCCCCACCTTAAACCTGTGCTCCTATTATGAGCCGGCCCATACAGCATTACAATAAACCTATTTATCTGTTAGGTTCATAGCTTAATCAAATGAACATGGAGACATGTTTTATTATTCAGAGTTTCACAATAAACCAAGCAAAAGTAAAACCATGGGTGCATGTTGTACATGTAGACTTCCCAGACTTCCTACTGAATTTGTTAAAGTTCCAATTAAAAATATACCTACTGCACAGCAGTTTAATACCATCGTCATGTGGTGTAGGTGGTATAATGTATCTAAAGGGTCTGTCTATGTGTTCTAAGAGGGTGTAACTACAATATATGTTCGACATGGGGCTTTTTCATTACTAATTTTCTGACAGGAACACACTGAAGCATCCAAGTGTTTATTTATACATCACATATTTACTGATTTAACTACCTATTTAATTCACACAATTTTACGATAATCTTTTTTGTGGGTCTAGATGTATTTAGAAATGCAACTTTTGCAAATGAAAAGAGAAGGAAAAATAAACCCAAACCAACTGATTTTAAAACTAAAATATTGTACTGAAGATCAACATTTTTGCGGGAACTCAGAAGTGGAAACAATAACTCCTGACTAATTTGGAGGTGAGAGAAAGAAAAAGCCGAAGACCTATCCAACTGACAGGAAACAATATCTCTACAAACATAAATACCAACAGGACGTTGTGTAAAGTGCCTGCATGAGTAGTTTCCTTTTGTCACGGAAGAAAGTAGTGTCGAGGTTAGGGGTTTAAGGGTCTTACAGTATATGAACTGCTAATAGGGTTTTTTCAGAAAGTCATAGGAATAACCTTTCCATTCCTTTGCAAATCATAGCAAAATGCCACCTAAAATGTCTGACTTCCCTGATGGCTGTCCGCTTTTTAAATAACACATTAAGTTACAGAAGTGGCTATGATGGTCAAGAAACAGCCTAGGACGTGTTACTCAGCTAGCAATACTAACGGTGCAAAACACTAAAAAAAACTCTTTAAGAAGACCATTTGCATTTGCATAATTCTTTCCTCATCCTTGCTCCTGATTTTGTAGAAGTTATTTTAATATGTTTAATACAGGTATTATTAGGTTTTTGTTACATGACAACAACACCTTTGAAAGCTGTCCTGTTAATTTTGTAACTTTATTCTACTGACCTAATTATAGATCAGGCCTCGGTAACTGTCTGAGAGAGCTGTTAGAGAGCTGTGCAGAGTACGACTGCACTCTGATAAATATGGCAGTTCAGTCTGTGAGGTAATATCAGTGTTAAGTAGATTGCATTTTTAAATTTCAAAATGGAACAAATAAACTTAAAAGTTATTTCCTTCTAGCTGCCTTATGTTGTGTTCTGGCCTATAACTGTTACTGATGTAGTAATATGTTTCTGTACAATTGATTAAAACTTTTTTGTAGAAATGTTTGTATTTGGTAGTAAAGTAAACACTGAGTCTCTTACATGTACATGCCTGTACATGAGCCATTTTACCATCTAATATATTTTCCGCCATGTTAAATTAACTGTTCTTTTTAAACACAGTATCCTTTAAATTACAAAATCAAACATATTTGTACATTAAATATTCACACTATATATTGGATATTGGAACTGGACTCTCTTATTTCTATTTTTAGAATAGAAAAGAAGAGGATGCCATTTTTTATTTTAAGTGTAGTGATACAAGTTTGTATTCACAAGGAGTTTACAATACATTTGGTACATAAAATAAAACAAAATTCAAAATAAATGAGAACCTTTCTCATACTAAACACGATTAAAAATAAACTATGTGTGTTATCACTTCTTGATTTTTAATTTCCATTATGAGTCTTGATTACAATACACCCTCTGATCTGTTTTTTACAAACCACCTAGCAAATGTAGATTTCCGCAAAAGCTTGTATAAAAATCTTGCAAAGTACTTTTTTCTTGACCATGTGGTGGATTCAGCCCTCTGTGTGGTGATCACGTCTGAAGATCGAGTCAGACATCACAATGGGAAAATCGGTAACACTTGATATCCACTAAATGGCGCTTTTGAGCTAAGGCAAGACAAGAGATGTCAAAGAGCTCTCAGTTCAGTTCGCTTTATTGTCATATGAACAAGCGCAATGAAAAGCTTATTTGCATGTATGCTTCAATACGAAGACATTAAGGAAGCACTAAAAAAACATAAACACAGAACAGCAGCAGCAACAACAACAAGTTAAATAACATACAACTTTAAAAAAACATCAGTGTGAGACAGTGGTAGAAGTAGAGTTCAGTAGTCTGACAGCGTGTGGGAAGAAACTGTCTCTGAATAATAACAATAATAATAATAATAATAATAACTCCTCCCATTTTAGGGGACCAAATGTAATTGGACAATTGGCTGCCCAGTTGTTTCTTGGCCAGCTGTGTGTTATTGCATCATTAGTTCATGCACAAGAGAGCCAACAAAAGGTCTAGAGTTGATTCTAGATGTGGCATTTGCATCTGGAGTCTGTTGTTGTTGTTGTCTCTCAACATGAGGACCAAAGAAATGTTAATGCCATTAAAGCAGGCCATCATGAGGCTGAAAAATCCAAATAAATCAATCAGAGACATAGCCAAAACATTAAGTGTGTCAAAATTAACTGTTTGGTACATTGTTAAGAAGCAAGAACACAGTGGTGAATCTTAGCAATAGCAAATGACCTGGTAGACCATGGAAGACAACAATAGTGGATGACCAAGGTTACTTTCAATCGTGAAGAAAAGAACCCTTTTCGACTATTGAACAGATCAGGAACACTCTCCAGGATGTAGACATAGATGTGTCAAATACTACCATAAAGAGAAGAACACACGAGCATAATCTCAGAGGGTTCACCACCAGATGCAAATGTCACGGAATTAAATCTTAGGAATTAAATTGATATCAACTGGTTGGTATAACAATTGAATTCTCGAGCTGTAATGCATTGAAGTTGAATACTCATCCAATTTCTGGGAATTCAGATCTCCTGCGGGCACAAAGAAACAGTTGCAGGCTGTTGCTGTCCAATCCGCGCTCTCTGGCTCGGTGCCAGGCTGTGCTGTGCGGTTTGCGACGGTGCGCTGCAGATGCTCACTGACCGGCTAGTTAGTGTTGGCTTTAACTAGCAAAGTTTGCGCACAGGAGAAAAGATGACTGTGGGTCCCAGCAAGTCAGGAAGAGGACCGGTTCGTTCCTGATGAAGAGCTAGTTCTGAATAGTGATTCAGCTGTCCACAGTTCTGACCTGTTCACGAGGCCTGCTGCTGGTGCTAACCTCGGGTGGATCCTCTGGTTACTCTCTGGCAACCTCCGCTCTAGACTCTTAGAACAAAGGAAAGTTCTGGCACTCAGACACACTGGCCGTTCCGTGGTTGTCCAGGCTGAGTCTCAGGATGGTCAGGAGGCGCGCTGCGAGAATGTCCTGCCCTTGGGAGCCTTCTGCTCCTGGGCCGTCCTGCCCTGGAATTCTCCTTTGAATTCCCTTTAGAAAAGTCCACAGAATTCTCCACTGAATCTCTCAGGCCCTCTGTATTGCCTGTTTTTACCTGGAGGAACTTCAGCTCATTGATTGGCTGAAAGTTCCATGGGCATCAGAGTCCCACGTGGATTACTCGGCCCTACCAGTCCCTGATTGGTTGATCAAGGTGAGATATGAGTCATTTACTCCTGACACTTAGGAATGCAGTCCAGATGTCCATCTGGCACTCCCTAGACAGATAGGCACCAATGGATGACCATTGATCATGATAGCCAGGCTTAGCTAAGTGCATCCCCCTTTGGGAGCTTGTTCCTTATCAAAAGAAAACATCTTAAATCAGCCTGCATGAATACTTTCTCTGTGGCTGCACCACAGAGATGGAGGGTGAGATGGGGCCTCCTTTAGGAAAGCGTACCAACGCTTAATTCTGCCTTATTAATAAGCCTCGCCGCTACAATGTTAATGTGTCCAATTACTATTGGTCATATGAAATGGAGGGACTATGTAAAAGGGATGTGATTCCTATATTGTTCACCCAATATAGACGTAAATACCCTCGACCTCAAGCTGATATTCTGCACTTTAACCTCATTTATTGTTTTATCAGTTATCAGTTTATCAGTTATTGTTTTATTTCAAATCCAATGTGCTGGAGTACAGAGCCATAACAGCAAAAACTGTGTCACTGTCCAAATATTTATGGACTGCACTGTACATGCTGGGACCATGTTAAATCATTAGTGATGAAAGTATGTGAAGCTGCTAACCATCTCTACAGCTGCCCCATTGATTTAAATAGGGGTGTGGTCCCCACCCCGTTTTCTAAAATCAATGACCAGCTCTTTGGTTTTGTTGACATTGAGGAAGGGATTATTGTCAAGGCACCACTCCACCACTCAGCATAGGTGTTCACAGAGTCATGAATCTGTAAAATCCTCACATTAATTATTTAAGGACACATTGCCTGCATGTAACTCTTTTCATTTTGTAGCTTACACCTGATGAAGCTGATCGTGCGAAATGGAAGTTCTTAACTGAAGTTCAGGAGGAATAATGACAATCAAGCCAATTCCACCCAAAACAACAATTTTCCCAAAAGTTAACTTTATATACATCTCATGTTAACATGTGTGTCTCATGTCAACTTGCTCTCCATGAGACACACATGCACACAGATGGAGAGAGAGAAAAGCTTGGGGTCAGAGTGCAGGGTCAGCCATTTATCCAGCACCCCTAGAGCAGCTGGGGTTAAGGGCCTTGCTCAGAGGCCTAATGGAGTAGGATTCCTCTGCCAGCCATGGGATTTGAACCAGCAACCTTCTAGCCACAGGTGCAGATGCTTAGCCACATAACATAACATAGCCCCAGCTTGCTCTCCATGAGACACAGACACACAGACAGGGAGAGAAGCTTGGGGTCAGAGTGCAGGGTCAGCCATTGTACAACACCCCTGGAGCAGTTGGGGTTAAGGAACTTGCTCAGGGGCCCAACAGAGTAGGATTCCTCTGCCGGCTGCAGGATTTGAATCGGCAACAGGTGCAGATCCTTAGCCACAGAGCCACCGCTCCACCTAAAAACAATCGTCAATGTGTTGGCCGGGAATCAAACCCAGGTCAACTGCTTTGATGGCAGCTATGCTCACCACTATACCACCAACGCACACACACACATATTCACAGTGCAACTGCTTCACCCCCAATATAGACCCTTGATTCCTCTGGTTTACCTTCCTGTGAGTGAATGTCTTACAGTGCTTCATCTCCACCATTTCCATCTTTTTTGTCTTTTTGAAACATTTTACTGTATGTCCAATACAACTGTATTCCTCTGTCCCCCTCTGTAGCCATGTGATTGTAATTACATCGCCATATACAGTACTAATGCAAGTACATTTATTTCATGGATTTTGTTTCTAACATACTTGACATTTAGGTTTAAGTATTTCATTACCTCAATTCCTCTTGGGTTTTCTTTTTGTCTGTACTGAATATGTATATTCCTTTTGTCTTTTCTTTATATTCTTCTTTTAATTTTTAGTTTAAGCATCTGAATTTACAGGGTATCTGTGGATCCATACACTAATGTCAGGTCCACAATACCCAGAGCTACAGTACATTCACACTTGGTCCAAAATACCCAGCGATACACTCATCAGGTCCTCAATATGTAGTGATACAGTACTGTACATTTACACCTGGTTATGCCTAGTCCCCAGTATACTGCCCCATAGTGGTGAACAGGAACATCATATTATAGGAAGTGCAGTCTTTTGGGCGAGACATTAATGTCCTTAATGTCCTAATTACCTGAACATTAACATTCCTATTGTACCATTGGTAATAGTAGAAGTGTTAACCCTGGTGTCATGGCTAAAGTCTACTCTGGGCTTGTACAGTCAGGCCTCCAGAAAGTTCCAACTTACTGTACCTCAATTTGTGTAGCAATTTCTCACTTTTGTGCCTGATTTATTGAACAGCAGGGCTGCTGGTGCAGAATGGCTGTCTTGTCAACCAGACAGGCGCAGCGCTACCTGTATCCCTTCCTGTATACATAGGAAACCACTATATACAGTGTGTGCAGTTTATTATTAATGCGGAAATGATAATAAATTACATTTTGTAAATCTCATAACATGTGATCTGCAGCAACTTTTCAGAATTTTTAACACAATCTGTAACGGTAATGTAACATTTTTCAGGAAATGATTTTGACAAACGCTTTCCCACAAAAAAAAATAAACTGAATAGTTAACCTACATATTTGCCTTTTAAAATAGGTTTTATAACTTAAATATTATCTAAATTAGATCTTAGTTTAATGTTTATAATGGGGTTGATTTCCTGAAACTGGTATTCTAAATAAATTGGTTCGGAGATCACTCAGTTCAATGCATTGTACAACAATCATATTGCTACCTGCTTGTCCATCGTAACATGCTGCACTCAGAACAGCCGATCTTCCCCGCTGTTAAACCTAATTGGTGCGCCTCTCCTTGTGATCGCCCTGCTCTCGCTGTTATTGGCTAAACACCTGGTGCCATGTTCGTTTCCGATTGGTGCATAACGAGGTCAATCACCTCGAGCTGTTCAGCCAATCCAGAGGTTGGGGAATTCGGCCAAGGAGACAGAGAGGAAGTTATTTCCCGAAAGTCCTTCCCTTTAATAATAACAGAAGCAGTGTCATGGAGTCCAGAGGAATTATATGGTTTTGTTCAGCAATATTTTTTGCTTTCTGTCTGTGTCAGACATGTGCTTTCAACACCCCCAAAGATAGTGAGTTTACTTTTATTTTACCTGCTGGGAGAACTGAGTGTTTTTTTCAAACTGCAACGAAAAACAGCACAATGGAAGTAGAATACCAGGTAAGACAGGAACAGACACCAATTCCTTTTTAAGGGTAAAGGTTATGCCGAAGTTGTACTGAGTTTTTTTTATAATAAAGGGTAACTGAGGAGTCTCTCTTGTCCTTTGCAATCAAGTTCTCCGATTGCTTTTGAGAAATTGTGCAACCTGGAGCTTGATGGGGAACTTGAGTGTGACTTTTCACCCTGTTCAGATTGTTCTTATTTCATCAATCGCGCTTCGTGTTTAATGACCCCTTCGTGCTGTAATACCCTTTCGTGCATTACCATACTATTTTTAGTTAATCTCAATGTGAAGTTATCACTTCCTCATTGAAAACAAGTGAAACTAAGAATCAACGCACAAGTTTGTTTAGTTAGGGTCACTTGTAGTTCTGTAATGTAATGGCTTCGTGAGTGAAGCGATAGATTGAACAACGCTAATCGTTCATGTGCTTTAATTTACCTATATAAAACTGCACGATTACATAGGAAATCTAGTATGATGCTTTGGAAAAATGATGTAGTCGTTTCCAGGTTCAAAACCACAAATTTCCATTTAGTCACCATGCAAGTTGCTATACAGAAAGCTTCATCCAGCCTGTGGACATTCTCAATGTCTGCTTAATATGTGAACTGGTGTTGTGTCTCGCACATGTACTCTTTGTCGAAGTGCATATTCATTTAACTGTGTTCAGTCTGTTGGGGAGTGTTCAGCGAAGCACATTATGAAGTGAAGCGTTAAAATGTGAAAGAGTATTCAGAAGTGTCCTCTCTGTGCTTCGAACTAGTTGTCAGCGCAAAGGTTAAAGATACTGTACCTGGTGTATCTAAATTAGATTATGCTTACTGGTGTCTAGATAAGGTGCAGCTCAGTCCACTTTGTATGCATCCTCTACAGCAGTAGAGAACTAAGCATTTTAAACCTAAGTCTGCATTAAGAAGTTTGCCCCTTTGTTAGACTACCCTGTCTGAGAGTCTGTGGTTTGATGACTAGGAGTTACTTCTAAACTTACCCTTGATTAGAAAGTTAAAGCTGATTGCGAATTCTGAATGGATTACCCCTTTATATTTCCCGCCCTTTACTGGTGGGCAGCAAATGTCAGCTGGAAAAGCAGGAGAGCTTCACACTTACAGTATAGTGGATGATTTCTTCATTCAGGCATCAGCTGTTGTCAGGAATCTGGAAGTCATATGTGATCCTCTTCCATCTTTTGAGCCTTAAGTGGAAAATTGGTTAAGACCCCTTTTTTCACCTTAGAAATCTTGCCTGCATTAGGCAATTTCTATCAATATCGGATTCTGAACGCTTGATTCATGTGTCTAAAAGATCAAGGCTTGATTTCTGCAATTCTTTGCTTTATGGGCTCCCTAACTCTCTTCCCAGCATGTTGCAATATATCCAAAACTCTGCAGCTAGACTTCTAACTCACACCAGGCCATGCATATCACTCCTACACTTGAGTCACTAAATTGATTGTCTATAAAGTCACATATTCAATACAAGATCCTGTTATTGAATTTCAAGGCTCTAAACATTCTGTATCCATTATACATCTCTGAACTCCTCCATGTTTACACTCCCTCCCATACGCTCCATTCATTTGAGGCTGGTCCTCTGCTCACTGTACCCAGAACTAACTCTTGGGCCTTTTGTGACTTTTCTGTTGCTGCTCATTTGTTATTCCCTTCCTCTGACTCTTCAAGAGACAAATTCTTTGACTTTTTAAATCTAAACTTAAAACTCACATTTTTACTTGGTCCTATGTCTGACTGCCTTACAGTTTATCATGTATTTTCTATTCTTTTTACCTTTTATTGTATTGTTTTTCTGTTTGTTTGTTTTTCCTTATCACTATGTAGAGCGTCCCCTTGTTGATGGAAGAGAGGAACCTGATAAGAGGATAAACTAGATTTCGGAGACTGGGCTGTCAAAACATACAGCTGTTTACAAGGTGTTTGTACTCAAAACTGATGTGAGAGACTAAGTATAATGAGATGCTCCTCAGGGAACCAGAGATCTAATTAACAAGAGGAGTCTAGCTACACTTAGGCGTAACCATCCACAATGATCTTAAGGACTTTTCTGCAAGTGAAGGAAATGTGTACTGAATGAACAGTACCTTGTTGGCCATGTTTGCTGCTGTGTGTTATAAATCAGCAGGATGTTTGTCTTTTAGGTGTTCCTTTTCTGAGTGTTTGAATAACCAGTATGATAAGAATTAATGTTCCATGTAGCATTCATGTTGTATGCTTTTTTGTTTTGTTTTTAGTTTACAGACCCTTTATGTATCTTTAATGAGAATTAGCATAAGAAATGGTGGCAATAATTTTCCTTCAAGCAAGGGTATTGATGATACATAAGAAAGCTGAGGACGCTTGCACCTTTGCACATTCAACCAAAACAAAATCTAAAAATGACTTCACTGAGCTTCTTAGTGGGTTGTCAGTTGTGAGTTGCAGAGTGATATGGCTGCCGACATGAGAGAAAGGGTGCGGTGTGATGGTGGTGGAGTGTGGAAGACAGTACTAGAAGATTGTAGAGCATATGTTACCATGGATACCACTTTTCACTGACTAACTATGACTGTTCATAGTCAAAATTTTGGCATTTGACATATTTGTTCCCATTTATATTTTTTTCTTGTATATTGAAGTCCATATTGGACAGACCTACACTGGAGAATAATTTGCTTGCTGTACTGCTTCCGCTTGTGTCTGAATTTACTTCTGGGGTCCTTTGACAGGAAACTTGGTGGGGGGGGGGTGAGAGGGGACTTTGTGAAGGGAGGGAAATATAATCATACTTTTATATTTGTTCTGAAACATTAAAATAAAATCTACTTTAGAAAAAATAAGTTTTTAATGGGACCCGCATCACCTCTGTGGAAAGTTTTAGAAATCTCTCTTGTTTGAGATCTCTTTGCTTTAAAACGCTGGACACTTCAACCTTCATCTTCACACTGTACAGTTTCTGAGCGGAGTGTCTACTCTTTTACAGGTGATTGCCGGCGCTGGAATGGATGTGGATTTCACCATCAAAAGCCCCTACGGATATTATATAATATCAGATTTTAGAAAATCAGACGGTGTTCACACGTGAGCTTTTCTTTTGTTTCCCATTTATCTCTTCCGTTTTAGAGGTTCTTGTTCACATCATTTAGTTAATGGTAGCTTTTAACACTCAGTCAAACACTTTTTTGTTTCATGGTCCTTAAACGACAATTTAAGATAACTTTAGTATCTTGTCGGTATCCACCTCTAATAATCTTATATTCTTCCCAAACGAATTAAGAGAAACTTCACTGTTCTGAGACCCTGGAGTTCTGTGATAGTAGTGCTGACTTCCATACCACTGTGTGGCCTTCTGTATGAACTGCTGTTACTATTGTGTGAAACTGAGAGCTATGTATTGTCGTGTATCGTCTAACAATATGTGGAACATGAACAGGAGGACACAAGTGGAATCTAAGGGAAGGTGTATTTCACACTGAGAGCAAGAGGTACTTTTGTACACCAGCTGTTACCCTGCCATCCGTTAGGAAACAATTGGATTAAACTGTCTGGTCAATCATCAGTCATTAGCATTGCTGCCTCACAGCACTGGGGCCCTAGGTTCAATTCCGGACCTGGGGTGCTATCTGTGTGGAGTTCATATGTTTTCCCCATGTTCACATCACCTTTTTTGATTTTCAATATTCTAATATTAATGCACCTGTTTTGATCCAAGGACGTTCAGTTTTTTGATTGACCAATCACAGCAGCTGCAGCCACATTTAGCACAGAGTTTTCACTTCCCTGGGCCAACCGTTCAATGTCTTTCACACTGTAGTCAGCCAGGACATTAAATCAGAGCTTTATGAGGCACTGTGATCCATTGAGCCGCTTAAACGTTTCTTGAGAAGGATGTGTTGAAAACAGGCGCTCTGCATGCAAGATTGAGGCAGTGCAACAATTTTTTGTTAAATTGTCAGAATTGTTGACCGATTTGTTGAGTTTTAGAATCAAGGTTGAGAGTCTCATGTTTTGACATGATCGGTGTTTTTCAGGTATTCAGAATCAAGAGCTTTGACCAAGTCAAATCAGGATGAAGATCAGTAAAAATGCAGTGACTGGGGATGTTAGTGGACATTATAATCAGCAACATTCAGGACAGAAAATGGAAGTTGATTTTCTACACAGAATGTTATAGGGATTTGAGACCATCTCTTTAGCCTTTTTATTGCTATCAACCAGGGATTTTTACAGACAGCAGTCTGATGATATTTAGGAAAATTTCTAGCTACCAAACAAGCGAGATGGGCAAAAATCTTCTTTCTTCTTGTAACCTTGTGTTTTAAGAGCTTTCCTGCTGCATTCCTGTTTCATGCAATGACCATGTTCTTAAGGATTAAGCCATTACTCAAGTTGGTGTCTGAACTAACTGGTGTCATTTAGGCAATTGACTTACTTTTGCCACATACTAGTAGTATTATCCTATGGTAACACTATAATACAGTGGGCTTGCTTTCATATCCTTTCAGTGTTGGATGGTCTATCATCTTTTCTGAAAAAAGAATGTATTCTTAATTACCTTAATGCTACCCAACTCATGATCAATATGAATGTACTTCACCTTGGAAGCTACTGTCTTAATGTAGGTTAAAAAGTCAAAGGTCTAAAGGAAAGGAAAGTTGTTTTTATTTTGTAGCCGATTAAAAAAAAAAAGTGGCATTTAAATTCTGAGTAGTCAGTATGACTTGCACAAAAGCTAATGCCTGCAAACCTTACTATAGATCTGCACAGGACAAATAACCTTATATTGTAAATGTAGGCATCAAATATATGTGAGTGTTTTATTTATGCAATATACTGAACCAGTCAGCTTCCTGTTCATGAAATAAAAAAATGAAGCTGCTGTTCTGATAAATCAAGTGAACATGTAGAGAGAATCAAGTTTGACGGATGTGGTCTTGTCTTTAGGTTTCTAAATGAATATTGATTACATCATCTTTCCTAAGACTGCAAAGTCATTGTCACACAAACCTGGTCTTCTGCACTCCAGTGCTGCCTGTTTACATTGGATTTATAACAAACAGATTTAAAAGCAATAAAAAGTCATTAACAGTTTTGAATGTAATGAAAGACAAGCTGCATTGCTTTAAATGAAGCCTTGCTCACAGTAGAATGTTACGTCTTGAGTGTAGATTCTCAGAAGGAAGTGACTCAGTAGTGGAGGGGCCTGAGAAGTTCCTTGGAACTTGTGGTCTTGAGGTGTTAAAAAGAAAATGTCCGCTTTTGACAGCAGAATGTCTGTGTTCTCATTGGAGCTGTAGTTGCATCAAATTAATACCCCAGTCACCATTTTCCTGCGCTCTTGCAGTTATTCTGTCATTCTGATGTTTGGTTGACTTCACTGATGGATGGTACTACCTTTGGTCGTTTTGTTCTGCCCTTTTTTAAACCATTCTCTAGCATGTTCACTTCCACAGTGAATTGAAAACAATAAACTAGGACAGGACTGTCTCACTGCTATGCCTTCATCACTGTCAAGCTGGAAAAATAAGAAGCAGAGGCCTTTGTTAATTATTTAATGTATGGTTTATACATGAGCTGCAAATCAAAGTGTGGTCTTTAGTTTTTAATTATAAGTAATTATATTTGTCAGTCCTTTGTAGCTAAGGCCTGACATTTTATGGCCACTGCGCATCAAGAAATACTTGCATGCCATCATTTACAATTCTATAATATTATAGCTGTGAATGTTAAAAGGTGTGCCATTTTTACCACATAAGTACCTTCTTCCTGTGTATGTTACAGTGTGAAGGAGTTTGATTGTCACTTACTGTATGATGCAGTACAATAATTTCAATAGCTGAACTAGAGTCTTCTTTCCTTTTTTCATGGCAGTCCTCTTGCAGGGCTGCAAGACCTGTTTGATCAGTTGTGCTGCATGTCCAGGATATAGTTTGTTGAAGTGTTCAGTGGTGCAATTGCATTACAGCAGTAGAGTGTGAGCCAGGGCAGTGCAGCAGTTCATCATCATACTGAGCAGGTTCAGTAGCCTCTAGAAGTTGATTCTGTGTTTTTAACACAAGGGTGAGATCTCTCCCTTCCAAGCAGAAATGGAAAATAACCTAAAGGTAGAATATTCTTTCTCTTCAGAACTTTATCACTGGGAGTGCCCGTTTACATTGGATTTATAACAAACATATTGAAAAGCAATAAAAAGTCATTAACAGTTTTGAATGTAATCAAAGACAAGCTGCATAGCTTTAAATGTAGCCTCAAGAAACCACTCCTTATGTCTGTGAAAACCTTCCATGTTGGAGTTAATATGCTGTTGTACCAACTTCTGTTTTGATAGGGAGATGAACGGTTTTAGTTGCTGGTGTGCAAATAGCTGAGTGAAAAGGCATGATGTACAACTTCAGTCCCTGTGGGATCTGGCCCTCCAGGTTATTTTTAAACCAACAGTTAAAGTCTCAGTGGAATCACGGTGGCCAAAAGACAAATATTTATTTTAACTGAGACTGACGGGTATTAAAGTAGGCTGGAGCAAATTGGAACCCCAAGTTTCTGCCATTGTTATATGATGCTATATTTCCAAAGTGTTCTGTGCATTTTCTATTCAGGGTGGAGCCCACGGATGAAGGGGATTACCAAATCTGTTTTGACAACACCTTCAGCAAGTTCTCGGAGAAAATGGTCTTCTTCGAAGTGATCTTTGAAGGCCTAGCAGGGGAGGAGGTGCAGGATGACTGGTCCAACATGGTGGAGCCCGAGAACCTCCTGGAATACAAGCTAGAGGACATCAGGGTAAAAGAAGGCTACTGCGTCTGCTCTGCTTCTGCCCTTTCAGTGCCAAACTAAGGGAATGCAGGGGTGGCAGTGTACTGAATCCAGGCTAATAGTACTGAGAAGGCTAATCTTGTCTTAGAATTACCTGAAAGTCTGATCTGATTTACACCAAAATATGCTCTTGCACAAATCTGTGTGAAAAGTAGAAAGCACAAACTGAAGAACAAAATAAGGTCTTGGTGAAAGTAGGCCCAGTGTTTTGTTCCAGTTACAGCAGATGTGGGAAACTCAGTTCCAGAGGACTGCAGTGTCTTCTGTCATGTGTTGCACTCAAGCTTCCATCTGTACATGTTTTTAGATGTTTAGAAGACCTTGAGAGAAATGTCAGTTATGTTAACCTAGATTAATAGTCTAATTTGATCAGTGTGTAAACAAATGTGGAGCTAATGAAAACTGGAGTTTCACAAGGCCCTGGAGGACTGGAGTTGATACTGTACATCTGTTGGAAGGCTTGACTAAACTTTCTGTGCATGCAATATTCAAATCATTAAATGTTAAAGACTTGGATAAGGATGATTATTAAAATGAAAATACAAAATTGGGGCACTTAATCCTTTTCAAGATGTCTTGGTGTATATATGGCCCATGTGAGGAAGAACTGTACAGTTTAGATCAAGGATTTGACTGATATGCCTCGCTTTACTGACATTCTTTGTGACTTCTTTGTGTTGTCTAGGACTCGATCGATTCTGTGCACAGGAGGCTGGAACGTAGTATGCAGATGCAGACGGTGCTGCGTGCCTTCGAAGCTCGGGACCGCAACCTCCAGGAGGACAACCTGTGGCGGGTTACTTTCTGGTCTTCCGTCAACATGTTGGTAATGTTAGTGGTGGCTTTGATGCAGGTCTACACCCTCAAGAGCCTCTTTGAAGACAAGAGGAAGGTCCGTACGTAACCACCCAAGGACGAGGAGAGGTCTCCACAATTGCTCACGTGGATCTCCCCGTCTCACTTGAGGAGAGTGTGGTGGGGAGCTGCTCATGACCAAATGGGACGCATTTGATCTGTTCTGCTTACATGGAGGTATCCTGCATCTAACTGAGCACAATCTGTCCACACCGTACTCCCAGACTCTCTGCATCAACCGAGGTGGTGATACTGCCACCAATTTTGCACATGGCTACACCTGCGTTTCATTTGCCCCTGCAGAAACTGATCACAAACTGTCTGCAACATTTACTTGCTTCCCTAGATTATATAAGGGTGTGATCTTGGACTGGATGTGTTCATATGCTTAAACTCCCATTTGTGTCCAGTGGGCATTTCACTCAGGTGACCCATTTTCACCCCTGCCTAAAAGTGTGAAGCCTTGGAATCAAGAAGCTTGCCTTTCATTTGATCTTCTCTCTTATTTTGCTCTTCAGACCCAAATCCAGACCTCATCTTTGCAAAGCATTTTCAGTGTAGCGTGCTCTAGTCTCACCTGATTGTGCCTGATGCAACTTCTGTTCCTCTTCATAGTTGCGATATCATTGCTAATCTGTCTCATCTTCAGCAGATACAGCTTGTAATCAGATTGAGATTCCAGTTGCAAAAACCCACTACAAGATCCAGTGAGATCCTTTATTAAAATGGTCCCCCACCACTGTCAAACATCTCTCGTTGCCTTGCAAACAGCATGCAAAATCCGAATACTACCAACATTTCACAGGGACTTAATAAAATACTACTTTATAATGCTCTGGTTTGCAGAATGCCCAAAGTTTTGGGGCACAGATTATCATTATTATTATGGGTTATTAGGGTATGGTGTCTCCTGTGTCTATATGATTATATTCTTATAATCTTTCTGAGGTGGGGGTGGCAGGGTTTTATTTTGATTTTTTATTTTAACAATTAAAAAAGTGCATTTATATTTCATTCTTACTTTCTACTCCCCGGGGTGAGTCCTGGCATCACCTGCTTGGGGTTTTGCCTCATTGGTGTGCTTTGGCGGCTTTGTGCGCAAATGTTTTTAGTACATATTGTACTCGCAGGTACTGTACTTAAATTTTGTAGCATACCAGAAGTGAAGTCCTCTCTTCACTGGGAAACTGACTCCCATTTTATACTTGATAGGCAACACATGTTCAATATATCTCTAATATATTAGAGAGCCAAGCATAAAATATCCAGGACTTAGTGCTTGCTGGTAAAGGAGCCTTCAGGTGGAAAAAATTGTGATGGATTACACTTCTTCACAGTGTGAGTCTTAATGTGTTTTCCAACACATCAGGTCAGGCTAAGTCAAAGCCCAACGCTCCAAACACAACTGTCTCTGCTTCACACTTTCTTATACCACAGGGGATTTATAAAGTGTTTAAATTAGCCCATTTAATTTTATGCTTTAGCCTTTTTCTGTGACAAGAGTGTGAAACATCATCTACGACTTCACGCACTGAATATTTAAGAACTGTAAAATACTGATATACTTTAATGTTTGGCCATTTTTCTACCATTCTTTCATAATGGGTGGAGAAAGAAATTGCTTTAAATGCATGAAGTGGGTATGTTTGAAGTGCATAACATTAAGACTGGGATTAATGAAGATTTTGTTTTAATCAGATGTGAACAAGTTGAGCAGTTATCAAGGTAATGGGGTCTGTTGTATGTTAAGGCTGGTGAAGTAGAGACCGATCTATCTTAATATTTGCAATGAAGCATAATTATAAAGTTCAGCAGGAAATGAGAATGAGCCTTAATGGCCATAGGGGTCTTGTTCAATGAATTCCGAGGCCGACTCTGTAGTTAGCAAATCTCACTAGTAGACTGTGATTACACACACTGTGGTTTTCTTTTCTAGGCCTTATTAGGCCACAAGAATCTTGTGGTTCCCAAAGCATTTTGATGGCTCTGAGCAGTTGTCCACAAATCAAGTCTAATGGTAGTCATGCCACAAGTGCTGTGTAGAGCTATGTCTTGAAGTCAGGCAATTCCTGCTCACTGTTGGCTGCGTATTGATGCAGCCAAGATATTTACTGTTATGAATGGTCAGGGGTTTATAATAACTCAAAGTGAAAACATTTTCTTGTGAGATGTTTACACAAGAGCCTAGTTTGAACATTTCACTGGTCAATTGTCGATATTAAACACTGTGAAATTAACAGCGATTTGCATTACAGAGACGACTTTAATTATTGTTTACTCATGCCCTATGTGCCAATTGCGGTTTAATTGCTTAATTGCTATTTAAAATACGTCTGTCAATGAACATACATTAAAATTGCCAAGAAACCACGGCTAATGAGAAGTGTAATGCTTTCCTACAAAGAAGATATCTACACTAGACAAGTTGTGCCTTTGGACAAATCTGAAAATGTATTTGTTTTAAATAAACTTCTACTTTTAAAGAAATATGATTGTTCTGTGCTTTTTGAGCTGAATGTATGTGCTTTATGTCTTCCTCCTGGCAGAGTTGGACTATAAATGTGGAAGTTCAGATGAGACAGAGCAAAGACGCTCTGTCTCTGAACCTTACCTCTTGATGATTTGATTACACTTGTCAAAAAACTTATTGCAGATATTGCCCCACCATACCTGAAATTCTCTATACTGTAACTGATAAAGATCAAAGCACAGTCTTTAACAGACCAATTATCACTGATAAGAAAAGTAATGCAAACTTTTAATCTGTGCATAATACTCTACAGGTTAAACTATTGTGTGTTCTCTCAGTGATCACAAAAGAATACTTATAAAAATGCAATATTGCATTGAAATAATATTAGTTTTAGTTGTTCTGCATCTTCAAAGTACTCTAGCAGTCTCTTTTAAGGGATGCTAAACTGTTAAGAGATCCAGGCTTTGTTAAGATATTTCCATTGGTGTTTTTATTCTCTGATTGACATTGACTTTTGCTTTGGTATTGAGATAGCACCAGATTTCAGTAATTGTGTCTCTTTGTTTGATTTGAGGTATATGCACACTTCAGGCAGTATTCCCCAAGCATTTTGATATAAAATTTCTGTCAGAATTGTTCCCTGTCCTGTAGGTAAGCTGTTAATGCTGCTTTTTTGCAACACAAATCATACCAAGTGTGAGTTCAGGACAAAAGTCTTAAGGTTTTGTTTTAGCCTATTCAGGTCATTCTAAAAAAATGCAATTGCATGACCTGTGATGGCTGGGTGAGGACTTGAGATTATGAGCGGTTGTTTGCCTGAGCTGACCACTCTCGAGTCTGACAGGTAAATCGGGCTATTATTGACATTAAAAAAGTAGAAATGGCACGGATGTCCATAAAAACAACCACACTAACTTTTGTCATTCCCCTTCTGAAAAGTTGCCAACCCCTGTTCTATAACATGGAACAAGGAATGTACAGTTTTGTAGTATAGAGAAAAGTGGAAACCTATGCAGCTTGGATTTCTATCCATTCATTATTAGTAAATATTTCTGGTTAGGACTATGCCAGAGCCACCGGTATCCTGAAATGTAGCTCAGATAGAAGTGAATTGAGACCAAGAGTACTCTACGGCCACATGTTGTAGAATTAGAAGGTTTTGCAGCCTTACGACTTCATGACTAAAGTCTGCAGATAGAAGTCAAGCACATATGATTAATATGTCTGTCTGAACTATTATCACCCTAATCCCCACCTCGCAACCTCCGCTCTTCAAATTCTGCCCTCCTTACTGTCCCCCAAGCCCGTCTACATTGTATGGGTGATAGGGCCTTCTCCTGTTATGCCCCCAAGCTCTGGAACTCTTTGCCTAAGGATATCAGAGAGTCACCTTCTCTAAACTCCTTCAAATCCAGACTCAAAACCCTCTTCTTCAGAAAAGTCTTTCCTTAACTGGTTCCATTCTTCACCCCTATGCTCGTCTTAGTATCTCCATCTACGGTCTCCTCTATATATTGTAATTGTGTCTTATCTTGTGTATTCTCCTTATTTATTGTTGTATTCTTCTTCTTTATTGTTATTGTCATCCTGTAAAGCGCTTTGAGAAGCCACCTTTAAAGGCTCTACAGTATATCAAATAAAGTTTATTATTATTATTATTATTAATGCTTTAATGTCCTAGCAGTTGATGTCCCTGCCATCTTAATGCCCATGCAGAAAGATCTCTTCTCTGTTAGACCTTGTTAAGATGGTAGTGTTAGTGATAATCCTCTTTCTAGTACATCATGTGTCACCACAGTAAGACACCCGGCAGTCCGGAGACACCCACCAGTCTCTGACTTCCATCGCAGTAAGCAGTATCTTGGCCGAATCTTTACAAATCATTATGGTCTTGTAATGAAGTGTTGGGTAGCAAAAAGAGCTAACCAAGGTCACTGTAAATGGGATGTCATTTCTTTTGAATAACATTTGAATCACGGTTTCATCAGTGCTTTGCTGCTGGATGATTCAACAGCTGTTGTCGAATCAGACATCAGCATGGGAGAGTAATTTATACAAAATTCAATTGAACAAAACTTAAGGAGGAGTTCTGATTATAACTTGTTTTTGTATGGGAAAGTGTCATTGCTCATTGCTATGTGGGTGATATCTTGTGACCAATCCTTCCCACTTGGAAACTCACACAGCTCATTTTCCAACAGCACAGGGCTTAGTCTCATATAGCCAAAGGTATTCTCACACACACAGACTTCAGGTGTTGGACTGTTCAACACTTGCGAGATGGGTTGTCACGATTCACAGTATCCTCAACCACCGAACACTGCAGAATGATTGCCTCACTGCAGTATAGGACAGCTCTCCCAAGCATTTGAGGTGTGTGTAGCATTTGCTTGTAGACATTATGAACTTGTGAGGGTACAAGGTGGTCATACCCTTAAGTAAGCATCAGTGATTTCGGCACATTTTCAAGACTTCTTTGACAGCCAAGGCAGACCACAGAAACCTGCGATTGTTCCTTCTGCTTATTGCAGTAATATACCAAACAAAGCGAATAATTTGTTGTATGAACTTTCAGGAAGTCCTAAAATGATTCCTCTATTAGAACTGTGTGTGTATTGCCTCTCATTATGTATTCATTTATACATTCATGCATTAATGCACTGAAATAAGTTTTATAATTTCAATATTAAAAATTCCTTGTTCTACAACATAAGCTGTTTTGTACATCAGAAAACAGAAGTGACACAGCACTTTTTCAGTAAGCTTCTTAGAAACAACATTTCAAAAGGGTGTTTTTATTCAGGCTTAGTCTTTGTTAAAGACCTTTGTAAAGACCTATGTTAGAAATGTCCCAGCTTATCTGTATGGTTTATCAGCCTGTATGTTTCCAGCATCTTTGCTGCACATTCTATGTAATAATTCTTTAATAACAAAGATAGGTAGTACTAGAAGCATTACCTTCATATTACCACAAAATAAACTGACAAGGCAAAACAGCTTGTTTGGTTTTAAAGACCCTCAGATATTTTTCCTCATAGGAAAAATTATTTGCATTGCAGCTGAGGGAAAACGTATCAGAAAAAAATTGCGAAACTATAGCGTATACCTATGAGGAATTATATGCAAAACCGGTTTTTGACTACTGAACAAAATCCAAAATTTCAGTCAATTTCACATTCAAATAGTTACAACCGTAGCTGAACAGTTTGTGCCCTTTGACTTTCCTTCTGTTAGCGTAGCTTTTTCACCACCTTGTGGTAAAATCAAGAATAAACAGAATGCCTAAAGCACTCTCCTGCATTACTTAATCCTTTTGATTTTCCAATTGCATAGGTATGCCTTCAGTTGTTGTAATTTAATATTTACAAAACATTTTTTCTGTACTATGAAAAGAAAAAATGAAGATACTGGACAAAACAAACTATTCATGTTAAACTGATGTTTTTTGAAGATCATGAAACTGCTCGGAGATTGTATTATCAAGAATATTGAAAACATTCGGTAACAATAATGTAATGGTATCTATCCTCAATGTTTTAATCAATGTCAGCTTTTTAAGTG
The DNA here is from genome assembly GCF_059453375.1 of Lepisosteus platostomus. Classification (NCBI taxonomy): domain Eukaryota; kingdom Metazoa; phylum Chordata; class Actinopteri; order Semionotiformes; family Lepisosteidae; genus Lepisosteus; species Lepisosteus platostomus. Next base: position 19,890,421 of record NC_142623.1, read on the forward strand.
TTGGATGGTGGAAACTATATATTCAGACTAATTATTTTAGAACAACGGAGATGCCACCATCTAAAATACACCCTGGAATTTGTGGCATCATGGTGCTGTATCAGCTCACCCTGTTCTAGCAGATTAACAAATCCTAGAGGGAGAAAATTAGATATCAGATAAAACAATGACTTTTTTTCCTGCAGCTGACATCTTCTGTGTGTCTGTTTAAGCAAACTTTAAAGTGTGCCTTCTTCGCCTGGTTTAAGCACATGTATTTGCACATGTGTTTTGTGGGATCTGTTAAAGCACTAATGCTTACAACCCAAGAGACCTTACACTGTAGCTGTCAACATTTAATTTTCAAATCTCTCCCATGGTTTAATCACACATATACCATTCATTTATATTCTCAAGTAATAAATCTGGGTTTTGTTATATTTCACTTTTTTAGCTCTGTGAGGCACAAATGACAGGAAAAAAGTGTGAACTGGATGGGGCTATTAACAAGAAAAAGAAAAAGCTTGTAGCAATGAATATTTCAGTGACAGAGTGGTGCTTCCTAATGAAGATGGCTGTGAGCTTTCTGTTTTATCTATAAAATGTACACACAAAGGAGATTTGCGCTTTCCTTCTTTGCATCTCCCACAAACAGAACAGTTGACCATAATAAACTCCCTTAGTCAGGTTTCAAGGGGACAAATAGAGAATAATTCCGTGCTGAATTCCATGCTAAAGCAGAAAGAAGAAACAGAATATTTTGGCTGTTGAGCCATCTTCCAGTGACACTCTATGAAGGCTCATCAGCTGAGATGCTGTGTCAGCATGGAATAAATCTCTACTTGTTCCTTTGTAGCAACCTCATACAGTTGCAGACTCCCATTCAAACCTAAGGAATTCAACCTAACAAGATCCGGTCAACGACAACAAGAGAAAAAGGATGTACCTCCTGGGCATAATAAGGAACAAGTAACTAACATTGGTCTGGTGAGGAAGTAGCAGTCCCGAGCTTTATGCAGGATTCCCGAACAGAGAGTTTCAGAATTATGTGGAAGTACATGATAAATTTGATTCAATTCAATGACAGATGAAAGACGTGCAGTTTTGGAGTAAGTTATTTTGATTTGTTTAAATATCACTGCTCTGGCCCCGCATGTCCACACAGTCTCTAATCAGACTCGGGAGGGACAGGGACAAATCTGTAAAGCCTCTGGGGAAGAGAAAGACAAAACAAAAACCTTGACTCAGTTATTCTGTTTGTTGTTTTCTTTTCAAAAAGACAACTGTAACTACACTTGCTGTTGGAATTTGCCCCTTCAGTTCTTTGCCAGCTTCAAAGTAACATCAGTTTCTAAGGACACCTTTCTGTACTCAGAGCATTTTGCCTCTTGTGAACGGCTTTGTTACTGCCAGCTTTGGGAGGTCCAGTGGCCTTCTTCTCTCAAGAAGGTCTTACTTATTGGTTCAACAAATCCATGTGAAGCAATGGCTGACCCCAGTGTGGTTTATCCTTCAGTTTTTGTGGTGGATGGGAAGACCAGTGCAAGTCTGGATCCCCAGAAAAGACGGACAGGGATGGCACAGACGCTCCTCTTTGTGCTGCTGACCATGGTGCTGCTTGGCATACTGATTGAGGGTTATTTCATCTTCCAGCTGTGGACAAGAAACTCTCTAAGTACTGCCTGCAGTGTCTGGATTGGCATCAAGGGCTGAACTAACACTCTTTTAAACGGGACCCATTTTAACCTTTTGCCAAGAATCTAAACAATATCATAAGTCAAGTTAATAGGGTCCATTTCAATCAATTTTTTTTGTTCTAGAGAAAAACGTAGTTAAAAACCTGAAAGTGAACAGTAAAGACTAAATGTACAAATAGAATAAGATGCATATAAGAAATGGTCTTTATAATGGGACATATGCTTCTGTCAAGATTTCTGCAGTATACAGTAAATTGTGCTACAACTTGACATTTATAGGGCTGCTTTTCAAAGCATTTTGTTACTCTCCATTTTCTGAAAGTGGCAGCAAAATTGTTAAAGGGCAAATCTCTTGCAATTAAATGTTGTAGACATCGGAACAAAATGCCAAAGTTTTCACTCTTAAACATGATATTCTGAAAAGTGTTGCACTAGAGCATGCACTGGAAAGTTGTTCCGTCTATGCTAGAAAAAATGATAAAATGGATAAAACATTGAAGATTTATAAAGTTTAATTACAGTATGTGTACTTTTCATATGAACATTTAAAATGTCTAGATGCTGGAAAGCTTAAATAATCATTTTCTTAAAGGGGAATGGCTTTTATATGATTTTTGGAAACCATAAAAGCTCTCATAGCATTTTTTTTTATATAGTTAAACGGGTTAACAGCTAAACAGCTCTGTAAATCTATGTTGTACTGCAGAGGGACATTGTACAATGCAATTGGCAATAATCTGGTTTTACTGTAAGAGGTCAGATCTTCCTGCAGAAGAGATTTTATGGTAGCTATGGTAGACAATTATAATCCTTTATCTGTCTACATCCAGGTAGACAGCGTGACAAAAGACAAAAAAAAGGAATTTGAGTAGGTTAACATACTATTAATACGTATTAGAAATGCATTTTAAATTTCAAATGGTCAAAATCCAAAATTAAGGACAACACCAGAATGTGTGTATGCCAGAATTTATTATTAAAGAAATGTGGAGAATTTTGAATGCCCACGTTTTTGGTACATTAGGTTATGCTACAATAGATTTATTAGACATGTTTCACAGACTGGGATTAAAAAGACTGCACTAGCTAAACCAGTAGGAAATTCCCATGGTCTGTGTGCAAATCCTCTTTGATAGTCTATCTATATTCGTAAAGAGAGTTACACTGGGTATTGATATCCTCAGTTAACTAGGTTTGGCTGCGTTAGTATTCATCTAAGCAGGTAGGGAACTGCTCACATTAGCTAAAGCTGTGCATTGCATGTCCAACAACTGGTATAGCACAAGACTTAGGTGTCCATCAAGCACTGTTAGTCATATTGTTAATCATTTCCTGTCACTGACCACTATTAGTTACCAATCTATTGCTCATTATCCATTATTTCTGTTAATAAACAGCACAGCATCAAGTATGGTGCACTCTGCCATTCACAAACTCAATGATGAACCCCTCAAGAAATGTCTTACAAAGGTGGTTGATGATTGTTATGAAATGTGATGTATATGCTAACACAAAAAATGAATCAGCCTAATGTCCAGCATGGAATGCACGTAATTTAGAACATACCTTAACTACAAACATATTACAGTCAAAATACAGTGCCTTGCGAAAGTATTCGGCCCCCTTGAACTTTTCAACCTTTTGCCACATTTCAGGCTTCAAACATAAAGATATAAATTTTTTATTTTATGTGAAGAATCACCAACAAGTGGGACACAATTGTGAAGTGGAACGAAATCTATTGGATTTTTGAAACTTTTTTAACTAATAAAAAAATGAAAAGTGGGGCGTGCAAAATTATTCGGCCCCCTTGCGTTAATACTTTGTAGAGCCACCTTTTGCTGCGATTACAGCTGCAAGTCGCTTGGGGTATGTCTCTATCAGTTTTGCACATCGAGAGACTGAAATTCTTGCCCATTCTTCCTTGCAAAACAGCTCGAGCTCAGTGAGGTTGGATGGAGAGCGTTTGTGAACAGCAGTTTTCAGCTCTTTCCACAGATTCTCGATTGGATTCAGGTCTGGACTTTGACTTGGCCATTCAAACACCTGGATACGTTTATTTGTGAACCATTCCTTTGTAGATTTTGCTGTATGTTTGGGATCATTGTCTTGTTGGAAGATAAATCTCCGTCCCAGTTTCAGGTCTTTTGCAGACTCCAACAGGTTTTCATCCAGAATGGTCCTGTATTTGGCTGCATCCATCTTCCCCTCAATTTTAACCATCTTCCCTGTCCCTGCTGAAGAAAAGCAGGCCCAAACCATGATGCTGCCACCACCATGTTTGACAGTGGGGATGGTGTGTTGAGGGTGATGAGCTGTGTTGCTTTTACGCCAAACATATCGTTTTGCATTGTGGCCAAAAAGTTCGATTTTGGTTTCATCTGACCAGAGCACCTTCTTCCACATGTTTGGGGTGTCTCCCAGGTGGCTTGTGGCAAACTTTAGACGAGACTTTTTATGGATATCTTTGAGAAATGGCTTTCTTCTTGCCACTCTTCCATAAAGGCCAGATTTGTGCAGTGTAAGACTGATTGTTGTCCTATGGACAGACTCTCCCACCTCAGCTGTAGTTCTCTGCAGTTCATCCAGAGTGATCATGGGCCTCTTGGCTGCATCTCTGATCAGTCTTCTCCTTGTCTGAGCTGAAAGTTTAGAGGGACGGCCAGGTCTTGGTAGATTTGCAGTGGTCTGATACTCCTTCCATTTCAAGATGATCGCTTGCACAGTGCTCCTTGGGATGTTTGAAGCTTGGGAAATCTTTTTGTATCCAAATCCGGCTTTAAACTTCTCCACAACAGTATTACGGACCTGCCTGGTGTGTTCCTTGGTCTTCATGATGCTCTCTGCGCTTTCAACAGAACCTTGAGACTATCACAGAGCAGGTGCATTTATACAGAGACTTGATTACACACAGGTGGATTCTATTTATCACCATCAGTCATTTAGGACAACATTGGATCATTCAGAGATCCTCGCTGAACTTCTGGAGTGAGTTTGCTGCACTGAAAGTAAAGGGGCCGAATAATTTTGCACGCCCCACTTTTCATTTTTTTATTAGTTAAAAAAGTTTCAAAAATCCAATAGATTTCGTTCCACTTCACAATTGTGTCCCACTTGTTGGTGATTCTTCACATAAAATAAAAAATTTATATCTTTATGTTTGAAGCCTGAAATGTGGCAAAAGGTTGAAAAGTTCAAGGGGGCCGAATACTTTCGCAAGGCACTGTACATGGGGCATTAATGCATTTAGTTTCCACAGAGCTGTGATGGTTTTTTACACCGGCTTTTCAAAGAACCATTTTGAAAGAGGAAAATGTTCGCTTGTTCCCCTTTGTAAAAACATGTTGCTGGTCTGTTTCTAGGGTCATACTTTGGCTCATTGTTCAGTGACCATACACCGCCGTGTCCCAGCATGTGCTCTTATTTTCTGTTCCTTCGTTTTTCTGATGGAACTTTGTGACTCAAAGCTTAACCTCACTTTCCTTTACTCACTTGTGCTTGTGACAGAGGAGTTTGTCACAGGGTACAGATAGCACAGAAAATACAACATCATACACCTTCCATTGAGTGGTTGCTAGATAAGTTCCTGAGGGTGCACACTCAGGGCCTGACTAGTAACTGCTATTACTTAATTTCATATACATTCACATACATAAAAATACCTAATTTCACATACATTCAAATACTTAAACACAGGTGTGAGTGAGTATTGTGGTGTGAATGGAGAGCGCTCTCAAAATGGATGTTACTCACTGTTCGTTTGGTGTCAGTACTTCTGGGGTGAGTCAGCCTATGGTGGTCTCAAAAGGCCAAACCTAACCCCAGTTCTCAAGGGTTATTTATGGAAAGGGGAAAAACCACTTTGAAGTAGAGAAATGGTTTGCTCCAGAGGGGGAGGGGCTTACAAGCTATTTAAGCTGGCTCATCAGCTCAAGAGCCAGTTGCCGGTTACCTTTATTTGGATAATTAGTTTTGTTTTTGTTTTCTGGTGTGGGGGACTGGGAGCACTGTAAATAGACTGCGCTTGTTTGCTTGGGTGCTTTTGCGGTGGAGCCAGTTTAGAAAAAACTGATCTACTTTGGCCTTGCTCAGGCCATTGTGTGACAGTGCTGTTCTGTAGTAGACTGACCGCCCCTATGACAGCAGGTCCTTTCATAATTTCATCATGTGCTCCTAAAAAATAATCTTGATTTTGCTCACCCCCCAAAAAATGTTTCAGTAATTTGTAGAACCTTTTTTTCATTTTCCCTTTTCTTGTTTTGTAAAGCATTTGGAAATGCAAGTGGTACAGAGATTCTGTTTGAAAGAAAAAACATTTTGTTCTGCAATGCTGTTTGATCTAGCTGGGAGATGGTTATCTACATAATTCAATCAGCTCCTAGCTTTTTTACTCACTTTTGTTACCTTCCTGCCTTTATCGAGAGTCATGTTAAGGAAACATTAACTATAAGGCTCACATTTCAATAAACAAGTTCCTTACCATGTTTATAGACAGACAATATAGCACAGGAGCAAATAGCAGCTAAGGACGGTAGAATATCTTGAAAATATATTCAATTTCAATTAATCTCTGCCTGAATATATTAAAAGTTGTTTTGATATTCTCCCTATTAGGTTAGTGTGTGAGGCCATGAATTTGAGGATGCCAGGTATTTTGTTATTTCCCGTTTCCCAATATTAGGACAGTCAGGATGCTGCTGTGCTGTGCTGTGGATGTCTATAAAAAAACTGTAGGTCTTATAGGTCTGTAAAATTCTGACTTCAATGTCTGATGGGAAGTGAAGAGAATCAGTCAAACCTACACAAGCAACACTACTTGTTGCTCCAACTCTGGTTGTTACATAATTCTTCGGTTGTCACCTAAGACTGTTGCTTTGTCACTTTTTGTGATGGAGTTTCTCATCTGGACCACTAAGTGTTAGATAACGTTAATGTAGTGGTGTCTGAGCCTGCTCTGCATGTCTGTACATAAATTAGACTTCCCACCTACTAGTTTGTTTCCTGAAAAGCTTCATTCATTGTAGTTGGAACTCTAAGCGCAGAGAAATATAATCCTAGCCTTTTTTTTTTTTACAGGAAAAAGATAAGATCAGCTTCAACAAAAACAGTCTTCAAATGTCCATCCAAGGTAAGTGTTATTTAAGATCATTAAATGTAAAAACAAGTTGAAGAGAAGATATATCAATTAAGAAGTTGTATCAAGGTTTTCTTAACTGCATAAAAATGAAAACGTAGTCAAAAACCTTTTTACTTAGAATTCCAATGTATTCTTATGGTCATTTAAATATTCCACTTCATATGTGCTGAGCTGGAGGTGAGGATTATAACCTACTGTCCTCATAATAAGGTTTTGGAGAGATGTATATGGTAAAAATGCACTTTGCTTCTTGACTGAAATGAATTGTTTTAGAATCAGAATCAGCCTTCCACAGTAGAAGATTATGATTAAGTCTAACATGGGAAAAATTAATCTTTTAAAATATTTTTAACCACCTTCCATGCCATACATACAGTATATGAATATGTTCAATGTGAGATCCATGTTATTTTCTTTCAGAGCATTCAGTTTTCAGGTTATGTTATACAGGATTCAGACTTAATATTCAATTTATTAGCAATTTATTTTTCTCTTTTTGATACAGATGAAAATGAAATAAAATCAATCCAAGCTGAATGGGATCAGAAAAAGCCCAAAGCTAATGTTACAGGTAAGAGTGGTAAATTAGATTAGTAAATTAGATTAATGAGCTGATAAATACTGGAACTCTGAGTTTTGTTAAATTGTGCTGAAGACGTTTAGGATATATTTGTTAAATGCGCATGTGAATGACATTTAAAAACTTTGACTCCACACTATGCCGATGACCTGGTTATCAGAGCAGAATACAGGCCTGCCTGAGTCCTTTTCTCTGAGTGCTAAAACTGAGAGAGAGTCCATGTGCTGTCAGAATCACAGCCAGCAGGTGTTTGGTTTGCTTTTCCAGATCTCACTAACACTTTGCACAGGGGCGATTGTGGGTGACTAAGCCCCCCCTGCCTTGAAGTGCGAAGATGTGTCACTATGACCTGAGTTATAGACAGACTCAGCCTTCTAAGCGTGAGACACATTTGTCCTTTATATACCAACCCTATCACCAATCCAGAGCTTTAACCTGTGTTTATAAATAACTATGTTGCTGATATACAAAACGCCAAAGGCCCATACTTTAAAAACCACAGGCTGAGCTGACATTTCAGCTTCTGCAGTATGTAGTTGTAGCGCAGGTGGGCTACCCATACATTTTCCACGTGGAACCAACCCCCTCTCATACTCAATGGAAATGTAGCTCAAGAATGAACATTTAAATCTGGATGTATTTCGTGAAGACAGCCCTGATTTTGGAAACACCCTGAACATGCTGAAATTTAAATCTGGCGTGGATACTTTTGTTAGGGTGACACTGCCTTCCATTGCAGGTCTGCATATACTGTACAGTACTGTACTGCTGCGTCTCTGTTTCAAAAATATTTTTAAAATGCAGTATTAAAAATTGTTTGTCATGATGTGTGGCTTATACAGTATGTCTTCTAAGATGATAGCAGTAGGGTTTTTTTCAATTAAGAGTTGAAGCTTTTTGGTTATCATATATTAATAAATTATTTATAACAGCATTATTAAACAGGGATCAAAATTTAATGAAAGGTACACTAAAGATTATATGATTCTATTGTTGAGCACATAATACATAAGTTGATAAGATAAGAAATAAGTAGTAATATATCACTAAATTTAAGATCTTAACTATTAGAAGTGTAATAGGTATATAAATGTTATATTGTCACTACTCTAGGGAATTCATGCTGATTTTGTTCACTGTATTATAACATTTATATACTATTATATTATAGTATATAACTATATATAGTATATAGTATTATATATAATAATTTGTTACATTTTAATAGGTTTTTTAAATGAAGTTGAAAAGATTTTTGCAGCAGTTGAAAAGCTGACCCATTTTTTCAGTCTCCAAATAAAATCCTGCTGGAGATCTTAAATGATACCTGCATGAAACAATACAATACAACATTTTCTCTAATGTATTCTGTCTCTTGCAAGATTTGTAACTACATTTTTACATATTTTAGAAATATTCCATCAGATGCTACTGACTAGTGAATTTAGTTTAGTTGCCCAATGGTCCATAATCAAGTCAATGAGATAATATGAATTATAAATTAAGTCAAGTTAAAATTATAAACAACAGTGCTAAGTCCTAATTTAGAAAAGTTTGTTGGTCACAATGACAAAATTAACATTTCTGTGCAGAAAAAGAGTGCTTAAAAAGTGCTGGAATCTGGAATCGGGTGTTTAATTCTCACACTGGGTAATCTAAAGCACTGGAAAATATTAAAAGTTACTGATTAAGTTAAACTTTTAAACCAGTGGACTATTTTTAGATTAATTATGATTCAACGTAAGAATACAATTAGAAACTATAATAGTGTGCATTTCAGGACTAAAAATTTAGAACATCTCACAGAATAGCCACACAAAGGCTGCAAACTATCAAGAAGTAGTTCATTCTACTTAAAAGAAAAGGTGAAAGGAAAAATGCAATGTTTTAACTGTACAGCAGTCTTCAGATGTGAGGGCTCACACTATACGCACCACTGATCAACTCTGACAGTTACTCAAAATTTAAGGTCAATTTACTCTGAAACAGAAATTTCAGTTACAATTAGCAAATAATTGTAATGCAGTAATTAAGGAATAATGCATTTATTACTTTTAGGCCTCTCTTTAAAAGATTAGGAAATATTGGAAAAAAATTAAATAGCATTAGTTAAGTACAACACCATTAGAATCTAAATCAGATCAACCTTTATTTTTAAAACTTTAGCTGTGTTCATTTAACACTTACTGAAAGGATATATTGTAGTTATGAAGCACATTATGTAAACAGATGGTCTAGATCTAGGAAAGGATTCATTGTCAGAGTAACAGTTTGGATGCTTCTTGTTTTCCAGGCTGTAACTGCAATGCCAGTAAAGAAGGAAAGATGTTCTGGGAGTCTGTGAATGGAGATGCCTTCTCACATGCGATAGACTACAAAGATGGTTCCTTGGTCATCAAGACTGAAGGCTATTACTTCATTTACTCAAAAATCTTTAATGGTCAACTGGATTGTAAAACCTCAGCCAAAGGAACTTTTAAGCACAGTGTTTACAAGTCAACACAGTGGTTTCCTGGAGACCTGGAGCTCATGAGCTCCAAGAGGTACCACTGCAGAAATGATAAAGAAGACATGTTAGACATTAGCTTTCTGGGAGGAATCTATCATCTCAAAGAAGGGGACCAGATTTTTGTTAAAGTGAATGAAAAAATTGTTATCCGGCTGCAATCTACCTCTCAAAACTTCTTTGGAGCTTTTCTGATATAATATTGTGCCTCCTTATTCATGCCTGTACAACAGCCATATGAGCAGCTGATAAAATTATCTCTGCTTCTCTTAGTTCAGAACTACCTTAAAGTTTCAAAAAGCAGAGTTGAGTAGTTTATACCTACTTATGGACTGGACAGGAGCTCGTGGTGGTTACACAGTTTTTCCCTGATTCATGGTTCCACGTGAATTCTAAAGAAATCGATTGCACTGACTTTGTGAAGCCCATTGAATATTGTACAGAAGACCACTTAGTACAGTACTGAATCATGTACTATGGTTTCTAAAGCTGACCTAAGGTGTAATCAAGTTTTTATCTGTGTATGTGATTAATTATAAATTGGAAAAATTGTATTTGTTACTCTTGTTATTTTACTATTATTACTGTGTGCAACCTAAATTTTAAATTATTCTAAAAATATATTTTTGGCACCACCTTTAAAACATGTAATAATCCAATCACACCTTCAGCGTCCACAGACACTGATCCCAGAAAGCAAACCGTTAAAATGAATTTATAAACACTTAAAAATTGTTGTGGACTATTTTTTTTTTAATTGTAACAGGATAAGACTTTATTGAAAACAAATAATTACATTCATTTTTTTACAAGTTATCATTTAAAATAGGGAATATTAGAGACAATGTGGAATGGCACTGCAGTTTTGTTTTTAAAAAGTGAAACCCAGGCAAATATAAAGACCCCAGGGCATTTAACATGTTTAAACAGGCTTCTCTAACAGACAACCTGGTACTGTTCAGATCACCTGAGCTAATGAGCCGAACTGTAAACGTAGTTTGGTGTACAAAAGCAAGCTTGCAACAGGCATATCTGTACAGTGATGGTGTAAATAATGGAAAATTTCATTCTAATTACTGTTTTGTAATATGAATGTGCCGGCATATTTTAATACGAAACACGTGGTATGAAATTTCTAGCTGTGCTCCCCAGGAATGTTTAAAATATAGATTTTGAGCTACAGTACATTGCAATTGTCTCTATTCATTCTTTGACAGCATGAGGCTGTTTTACAAGATCGATACCGTACCAGTGTGTTTCTTAACTCCAGCCATACAAGAAGAAAACATTCAACAGCAAAAAGAAGGTTTGTCATCAGTGTGCGAATAAACTTTTGATGCCAATTCAGCTTTGATAAAGTTAGTTTGAGCTGGTGTGACCTGAGCAGAGTTTAAACAATTGAACAATTGTATGACTCTTAATTACAACACTAGTTTACAAACATCCAGAGAATGTATAATGAAAATTATTTAGCATTAAAATTAACTAAATGTGTTCTTAATTGTTGTATTATAAGGTATATCCGGTAACACAAAATTTGCAGTAACTCATTTGTAGTTATTTGTGTGACAAATCATTTGGACAAAAAAAATCCCTGTACGATATCATACCCTCAGCTGTCTACCGAGTATAGTATTTCGATTAATAAAACAATGAGGAAAAATGACCTAGATAAGAAGTAAGAGTTTTTAGAAAAAATACCAGTTGGTGTACAAAAGCTGTTAGATTTACATTACAAACTTTTCTCTAAGCTATTTAATTGCTTGGAAATCCATCTTGTGCCAGTTTTGAAAGAACATCTCAAAATAGAATAAACAATTATCATCTCCTAAACCTCAGATTCACTAACATCATTTCACAATGACTGGTAAAATAAAAATAATTTGCAAATGCAGGCTTCTAAGCAAGATATTTTACTGTTCTTCACCTAATTGTGTTCCCATTTAACACAAACTAATTACATTAGAATCATTTAGCTGAGGAAATCACAGAGTTGAAATATAAACAATGTGTTTTCAGCATGTAAAAAGCAGCTGTCTTCACCAGCAGAAAAGTAAAAAAGGCCTTCATTTGATCAATAAAAAACTGGAATATAGTCTTAAAAAGATTCTTACTACTTAGGGTTAGATTAGAAAACAAAATTGGAAATCACATCTTTAGGAATTGATGATGTAACAACTGCTGGATTATGGCTCTGCAGGACCAGGGTCACAGGGATGTTTTTTTCTGAATTGTGCAAATTACTCATTTAATTAATTTCCTGTATAGGCAGAAGTTTGTCCATAAGATGTGAAAACTCTTCTGCTCTCTTAAGGTAAAGAACTGAAAATTTTACTGCTAATATTTGATTGATTTTCATAACCCAACATCTCCTATCGCATGCTTGTTCCCAATATAAAACTGCATACGTTGTTTTAATCTATGTTGATAAATTATTTGTGCTATCCTTAAGATGTTTCTTGAATTCTATTGCTAGACCTTATTGTTAAATAAAGCATGAATAACTTGGCGTTTGTGAAAGCTATGTGATTACAGAGTGTGAAGGCTGATCTCTCACAGTTGGAATGTGAAGGATCATATCTGAGTGGGAGTCTGAGGGATGATATCTTGGATTTGCAGCATGAAGGATGATCTCTTAAAGATAAAGAGTGTGAGGGATGATCTTCAGAGATGGAGTGTCCAATCTTCTGTTCATCTGGGGTTTGGTCTAGAAGGTATGTTTGGAGGAAGGCGTCTAAAAACAAAGAAAAGCACAATAAATAGACTTAGACTAGGCAGATTTCTAGAGAAATGTTGTCTGAAAATGTCTCCATCATGGAGGGGACATCAGTCCAATGCAGAGCTTGCACACACAGAAACATAACAGACACATGTTTGTGAACACACATTTGTGAAGGACAACAGGACCACCTCAATAAAACGCACAATGGCAAAAACTGGCCACCGAGAAAACATGCAGACTCGACATAGAAGGTGTGATCCCCAAGTATCCAAGAACTGTGAGAGTAGTGTAAACTACCATATTACCATTTGCATATTTACCGTTGTACTAATACATAATACCGGGTGTAAGGAGAACCTTAAACATGGGTACTGGAACATTTGACCTTAGGATTCAAATGTTGCTTGATAAGTCAACTTTGAGAACCTTTTGAGCACTCTGAGACAGTGCTCAACTATCAGACAATGCATACATCCTGGGAAGAGTGATGCTTAAAGGAAAAGTTTAATTATCTACACAAACTATTTTAAATGCAGGCAGTAAAACATAAACTATAAATATAAAGATGGAAATTCTGAGCTAGAAGAGACTGCTCACAAACAAAACTAGGGTGCTGACATTGACATGTCATTTACATCAATTACGCAATGTGAGGGAGCAATTAACAAGGCAAACCGAAGGTTAGGATACATACTGTAATTAAAAGCAAAGAACTTAAATTAAGGGATGTTATGTTAAAATTGTACAACACACTATCGTTTAGAAGGCCTAAGATTATTTAGATTATTATTAGTGCAATTTTGGTCACCCTGTCACAGAAAAGCTATTGTTACTCTGGAATCAGTCCAGAGAAAAGCAAAACAAAGAAAAGAAAATAAATTCTGGGGCTTAAGAGAATGTCCTACACTGACAGACTGAAGTACTGAGAAAGTCAATCCAACGTATTTGATAAGAATGAGCAACGAAACATGAACCAGAAGGCGCAAGCGGAAACTATGTGGAAGTGCATTTCAAACTCAGAACAGAGTGGTGGTGGGAGTCTGGAGCAAGCTTCCCAGTCATGTTACCGAAGCCGATACCCCGGCTTCTTTCAGGAAACAGCTGGATGAAATCGTGGGACTTCCTTTCTAACCTTTCTTCTCACCTGTACGACTGCTGTGGGGTCATCTTCTAAACTAAGCTCTCTGATAACATCAGCTTCTTAAACTCTTAAAGGCTGGAGATTTTTAAAGAGAGCAAGTGAAGGTTTTCTCGACCTCCAATATGCCACCAGAAAAACTGTGATAGTGCTTGAATGAACACCCCGATTTTGACGATAAAAATCTCATGTTAGGCTTTACAACCAGGAAGGAATAAATAATATAATGTAAGAGGTTACCTACATGACCATGCTAACCATGCTAGGATAACCCCAGTAGTCCTTGGGCTAGTTCAATTTTTTAAAGCTATACCAGCTTAGATTTCTTTCTTTCTCACAAGATACAATTCCATATTTCAGAATGATTTTATATATGCACACCTCATTCCACAAACCATTTCATGAAAATCTGCTTACCTTTGAGCATTTATTGAAAGAGAATTTAAAGACAATTAAACTCCTTTTCTGGAACGTGATTCACAAAATGAATAGGCTTTATTTCTGTATGATTTCAGTGGAGAGAGAATATATACTTTGCAGTATATCTAAGTAAGAAGGTCTGTTTTGCATGACCACATTACTGCATATTAATGCCCATGATGAACTGAGTCTTCATATGGCTTTAGGTTGTTTATTTTCATTGTTTTTTTTACTAAATATAAAAGAAGCCATTTTTTATAAATCATTAGCAAAAAATGAATACAGACTGAAACACATTCATGCCTGCTATTATAGCTATTATTATTTTGTCAGACATATAATAATTAATAATAATATTACACAGTATAATTAATACTATTTCATTTGACAAAGGTGTAGCTGTTACATTATACATGGATTTATACAGGAAAAGACTCATCACTCAGTTTTTTGTCTGGATGTCTTTCAGGGGGCATGAGAAGTTAGAAATTACAAATCGACCAAGACTGCCACTGTGAATTCATTTAAGCAGAAGGAGGGGTGCTTTGTCATAGTTCCTGTCAGCATTCACAGTCTAATCATATTTTCAATGTCTATGGTGATATCTCACGGTTGCAAATACCTAGATCAAAGTTAACAAGACAGGCATTTGCATTTTTCTTTCACAGAGAACACCATTTTGCACACACACAAATGCTATTATTATTATCATTATTATATATTATATATATTTTTGAACCATTTCTGCCAGTTCAGGGTTCCATGTGAGTCGGAGCCTATCTTGGCAAGCAATGGACACAAGATGGGGTACACCTGTCAGAAGGGACGCCGGTCTATCACAGAGCACACACAGACACAGACACTCTCAGCTGGTCCAGTTTTACTAAAAGCCTGAACCTACTAGTATATTTTGGGCTCTGAGAGGAAACCCATAGAAACACCAGGAGAACATACAAACTCACAGACACACAGACTGCATCCCAGGAATTTAACCCAGGGCCCCAGTGTTGAGTCACCTTATTATTATTTTTATTATTACTAATGTGGCTTGTGCTTTAAACCGATGCAATTTCTTATTCTTCACACAGGGACCTTGGTTGGGTTTGCTGGAGCAGCAAGAGGACAGCAGCAGTGAATCTCTGGTCAGGGTTTCATAGCCCTAGGTTCTAGTCTGGGGGCCTCCAGCTCTGCTCCTGGACAGCCACTAAGTCACATCAAGTCCTAAGGACCTCTAACAAGGCAAGTGTGGCCAATTAAAGGGGAACTGTAATGCTATTTCGGGGCTATAAAGAATCTATATCCTACGATTCAAAACAAGGCAACAAAACTTCCAGTGATGTAAAGCGACCCTATTACATTGTAAATAAGCAAGCATGTGAACACATCTCTTTTTTCTCGCTGTCGCCTGTGGAAAGATCATGGCGTTGTGACAAAATGGAGACCATACAATAGTCCACGATTTTGTGCTTAATTCAGAATTCGTAAAATTTTGCAATTCTGTCAATTCATTTGTTACCAAAACGAAAATAACCAGTCTAAGAATTTTTTAAGCAGGTGATATGCCATTTTATGTTAAATATAAATGATTTAGAATCAAAAAAGAATTATCCTTCAATCTTCTATGACCAAATTTTTGGTGAATTGGAAGATTACTTGCTTATTGAATTGATAACAGCTGCTGCCAATCTTCAGATACAGGTGGTCTGGATTCTCCACTGGACCCCTGGACAGACTGGACTGGGGCTCTGCAGGACCAGGGTCAGAGACCCCAGCTCTATTCCACATTGCTGCCCCAAAAAACCACATTAGACTGACACATATACTGTATATTGACAACTCACTGGGTAGATGCATTTTAAAAAGTCAACTTAAAGCTGAAACAAGAGTCATTTTGCATTTAGTATACAAAATGTTTTATTGTTTTCTCCTTTGTAGTCTTCTGTCATCTTTATGTTTATGACTGTGAATTTCTGTTTACTGTAACAAGTACACAAGAGTACTGTAAAAAGAAATTATTGAGCTGCCAAGAGGGGGGTGACATTTTTCTCTTACCTTTACATAATGTGAGTCAGTAGCAACAAATTCCAATTCAATGTGGAAATCAGTTTTTGATAAGATGACAGTAACATATGAATAATGTGGAGAGTGAACCTCACTCACTGTACTGCAGAAAACCAAGTCTGAGGGTTCCGCACATCATGTAAAACTGACAAATTTGAACATTTTAGACATATTTAATGGGCAGACCAGTGGTTAGCATTACTGCCTTGCAGCACTGGGGCCCTGGGTTCAATTCCAGGCCTGGGGTGCCATCTGTGTGGTTTGTAGATTCTCCCTGTTGTTGTGTGGGTTTCCTCCCACAGTCCAGAGACATTCGGGTAGGTTAATTGGCTTCTGGGAAAACTGGCCTTGAAGTGAGCATGTGTGTGTGTGTCTATGTGCCTTGTGATGGACTGGCCTCCTGTTCAGGGTGGACCCTGGTTTGCCCCCCATTACTTGCTGGGATAGGCGTCAGCTCCTCTGTGACACTGAATTGGAAGAAAATTGATGGATGGACACAAAGTGTCTGAAACACAAGATCTTATAGAGAGATCAGAGTGCATGTACAGAGGTTTGTGAAGCTAGATGTTTCTGCATTTCGTCTGGCAGAAAAGGGTTTTTCTGGTCTCTGTGGATTGGTACGAGTGCAGGGTTTCATTGCAACTCAGTTCTTTATGAAGTAAACCAGTTATTACTGCCCTGTTTGCTCCAATTTCTCTCCCAGTTCCTTATGAAATGATGCTTTCAAGGGACATAGAAAACCTGCAGATACACCAGACCTCCGAGACCAGGCATGGACACAATGGTAACTCATGTGAAAGTCTGGTTTTCCCACTCCTGTATCAGGCAACAGATGATCTATACATGTGCCTTGAAAAATGTAGGGAGCTTGAATTTGTTGGAGATTTCAAACTTTTTCTTATCCACTTAACAACATTGACATATTTAGGTGGGTAGCTGCGTCAGCATGCATAGGCTGCAAAGGAACAAGTAATAGGTTTATTCCATACTGAAAAAAAGAAGAAAGAGAATACAACGTTTCAGCCGTGGAGCCTTCTTCAGGTGTGTGTCTTCACACCTGAAGAAGGCTCCACGCCCGAAACGTTGTGTTCTCTTTCTTCTTTTTTTCAGCATGGAATAAACCTATTGACATATTTAGACAATTTCCGCCTGGAATTTCCTCCCCCTTAAACATTTGTAGTATCTCTGCAGCAGAACATAGCAGGAGCCTGGTTCAGGTCTTAAATTGAAGCTAACCCCCTTGGCCTTGAGTGTGAATAGTCAAATTTCTTATATTTCTTAATGTGTCCACTCAGAAGACAAACATATGAAAAAAAACAACCAAAAAACAGCTGGCGAACATGTTTTTTTGGTCTTCAGAGGTCAGATTTTTCAATTATATGCATGTCAAGGGCCTGGGAATGATTTAAAAACCTTGTTCTAGGTGACTATTAGCTTGGATACAAATCTGGGACAAATTGATCAATTAGAAAAAATTATACATCATGTTTTGTGAGGACTGGACCTGGAATGAAATTAATAAATTAATAAAAAATCATGAAAATATTGAAAATAAGAATAATAACCATTGCAATTTCTATAAAAACCTTTAGACACTGCTAGAGAGCCTTTATCTGCTGTTATTCAATGAAAATAAACCTCAGAGTTGCCTTCTGGTGTGGAAAAAAAGGTGCACTGATAAGTGCTGATTGATTACCCCTTCTGAGTCAATGATTGACAGCTAAAAATGCAGCCTGAAGCTTCTAGAGGAAGTCTCACCCCCTAAGGGCTCTTAATGGCTGAAAATACAATGAATGACAGCGGTTTTTACCAATCAAATCGCCTTATTTCTAGCGGTCGTTCTTCAAACATTTACTACGTAATCAATAACGTTTACTAGTCTCTAGCTCTTGAGATAAACTAGTCTGGGTTATGTTGGATATATATCATGCTCCAGAATAAGGTAAAAACATGAAATATATATATATTTGCTGGGTTTTGCTTTTGCGGTTTTGTTGGTATAAATGTATGATATTGACATGCTGTGCTGGCCAGGTGGCCGGGTGTTTTTATTGGGATTCTGCTAGTTCATTAATTTATTGGTTTATTGCATAATAGTCTCATGTCTGTGGAAACAAACTTTATGGTTTTGTTGTGGTGATATGGGAGAATACATGCATGTGAGAAAATTTGTGGCGCGGTTTCAAACAAACGTTTTTTATCTCG
The DNA here is from genome assembly GCF_059453375.1 of Lepisosteus platostomus. Classification (NCBI taxonomy): domain Eukaryota; kingdom Metazoa; phylum Chordata; class Actinopteri; order Semionotiformes; family Lepisosteidae; genus Lepisosteus; species Lepisosteus platostomus. The sequence goes on from NC_142623.1 coordinate 19,908,866, forward strand.
CGTTTATCTTAATAAAAGTGTCATCTGGGGAGACAGGAGTACCCCTCGGTGACCGCGATACGGAAGAACAGGACTAAAAATCTGCACCATATACTGTAGCAGCTGACAAATGTGACGTCAGAACCAATTTTTGCTTGAGTCAATACTGGCAAACAGGAGTAGGATTGAGGAGGCCTGCCTTCTGGGATTCCCGAGTTTGTCACCAATACTTACGGATTTGAAAAAGAATCCAGCAGGAAAAGCTCAATTTTTATCTTTTCTAAAATAGTATCTTTGGCATGATTCCCATTTGTATTGGGGCATTACAATGGATTATAAACATAAATATATTGGCTAGATGGGCTGAAGGACCTACTCTCATTTGTGGCTGTTCTTAATTAGGACACACAACAGAAGCTAGAGCAGCAAAATTCCTTCTTGGCTAGTCCATCTTTTTCCCACAATTGCTGGAGAAGCTGCTCCTGCCCAATCAGCAACAGCATTGTATCAGTCTATCAAGACCACTCTAACCTCTCTCTCAAGATCTGTTTATTGGATATACCCCTACTCAACCAAATGCTTCGTTCATACGGAGAAGAAAAGATTGCAGCTTAAATCCCTCTGGAAAGCAAGAAGGCAGTCATTTTCCTGTATTGCCAATTTCAACTGTTTCAATTTAGTAATTGGAGACTTAAGCAGAGCTGTAACCTTTTCAGATCTGAGCTCTCCAGGAGCCAGTAGTGCTAGACTAAAACCTTAAATACCTGTAAGAATTCTGAGATGGCAACCAACGTGCAAGTTAACAGATCTTCATCCACAAAGCTTAAAATAAAAATGATCCAGTTTTTAAGACTTGAACCCATTTCAGTTTGACAGGACAGAGATTAATTTTTTCCTATAAACATTTCAATGGTCACATGGAGACTTAAGTAAGTGACCACTGATGGCCACTTGGAATTCGACAAAGTGATCATGCTTTTAAAAAAACCCAAACTTTAGAACTGGGGTCTTCCTTTCTAAACCTGGGAAATCTCCACCCAGCAGGAGCTGTGGGTTATTAAATCAATTTATAAAGATACGGGACAATTCCATTGCAATCAATTAACCAGAATATTTGATAATTTAGAGACCACCTAGGACAGAAACCTAAGAACCCTTCAAGCACTCCACTCAAAGATCCAAGCTCTCTTGACTGAACAGATTACTTGCTTGGCTCATCAATACCAGGAGTTGCCAATCTTTGAAACGGGTAACGCAGAAGACTAACAGGATTGGTGCTCAAGACCAGAGCTCAAGGTTCCTGCTTTAGAGTAACTTGTATAACCTGCTGCAGGACTGAAGGTGGAGGCACTAATAAGACAATTGAGAAAAATAACCTCAAACCTCAGCCCTGCATAACACCAGATAAGAGATGGACGGAATTTAGCTTAGTCTTCTAGGATCCACAATATAGGATGACTGTGAATCCCAGAAAATACATTAAAATTTGCTTAAGATGCACAGAAGTTAGGTTCATCAACCTGAAATTTCTTGTCTAGGTACATGTTTGAAGTGGGTTAAGGAATTTAAAATTGGAAACCGAAAAAAAAACAGATGATTGTTTTTTTTGTTTTTTTTTGGGAGAAGGGACAAAATTTAACATGAGCCATCACAGAATTCTTAGAGAGACTACACCCAAGGAAACAAGCAACACACGTGTGAACATCAAGGGAAGTCACAAAACAACCGCCGTGCACAGAGAAAGGTGTATAGCCAAATGGGGGGGATTTTAAAATGATTTATTGGGGAGTGCCAAAGCAGTGCACACAATGGGGGCGTCCAAGATGATAGGTGGTTGTTTTGTGAGCTAGGAAACTGATTGAACACAAGAACACACACAGTGGAAGTGAGGGAGAACCACAACAAAGGAGCACAAAGAATAGACACCAGCCACCATAGAGATTCCCTTTATTATATACTTTGTTTTTTTATTTTTTTTATTAATTGCTACAGAGGCACTTACAAGTTTTTGTTTTGAATAAAGACACCTGTGGAGTTCTTCAATCATGAACACACGGTGATGTTGAGGGAGGACAGGAGGGTTGGTTCCCAACACAGGACAGACAACGAACGTGGTGTGAGAATTGTGGGCTGGATCTGGCTACAGCGACCCGAGCAGCAGCTGACATCAGCTCTTCCAGCCCTAAAATGTCCCAGTAGCATTTCTGTATTGCCTGGTACATGAAACCTTTTAGGCCCTTTAATGACCATCCTGCAAAAGTCTTGTTTGCAAACACTTCTTTAAAAAGGTTCAAAGAAGAAGCAGCAGTGAGACATCTGTTGACCAAGCCTAAAGGTAAATCTAATCCTCAGCAGTCATTTGTGACCTGTTAGAGCTCATCTACTCCACCTCCCTCCCAAAACATCAGTGCTGCTTTCTTCCCTAGACCATATAAAATGTCTACTGTGGTCAAGTTTAAAACTGCATGTCTGCCGTAGCCAGATCATTTTTTTCTGACACAAGGTGAGTTCTGAAGAACACTTGCTGTCCTCAAAGGCTCTGTTTAACCAGCACTTAAGAATGGACTACTGGACCTAAAAACTCATGCAGAGCTGAAGGAGGTAGATCAAAAGTAGCCAGAATGTAAAACAGTATTGAAGTGTCATTTTGCGTGCACCAGAGGCAGCCCTGGTTGATTTTAAAAGATCACCCCCAAAGGAACTGGAGGGATGGGATCTCCAGACAGCCCTGTCTGTCTTTGCTCATCTCTCATTGCAGCAGGAATACATAAGCAAAAAAAAAGAATCTCCCATGGCTGAATCTGGCAACTTGATTCCTGACTGCACTCTGGGCATTAGTGAGATCAGCATCTCTTAAACCCCCTTTCTTGGAATTTTGATGGGACATCACTAACCGATCAATTCTGTTACTTCCCACAGGGAATACACCTAGAGCATGAACCACAGCCTTGTAGGACAGCAGATGTGCAATGATAACTGGGACCTAGAACCCCATTTCAGTACAAGAGGAAACAAATACCCTTCACATTTACATAGGGGGTTTGACTCATTTCAGAATCCTGTACAAACTGTGCTGATAAAGCAGAAAAGCAGTATATACACATTTTGTTTTGCTTTTACACATCTGCCTAGGCAAAGTTAGTTCAGATAAGGCAACAGCCTAAAAAAATCCAGCACCTGATGTTGGTTTACAGAATAGTTTGCCCGCTGCTCACAAAACCTGAAATAGATCAAACTTCTGTGCAATGGGTGTCTTATCAGTTTCCTTAGTATAGTTGAAGAAAGAAGGAAATTACTAAGAACTGATAAAAAATGCCCCTTTCCTTTGGAAAGCTACGAACAGTTCAGCTGATCTCTTCTTCCTTTTTAACGCAGAAGTAGATACTTCTTACGGTTATATAAAACAAACAGGGCAAGGTTTAGGGTAAGTCTTGCTGACTCCCTCTTTAAAGGCTCTCTCTTGAACCACAGGAGAAAACAGCTGAGCACTGGGCACTCGTTAAGTTTCCTACTACTTTGAAAGTGTTTTGAATGGAACGATAAGACTGCATCCCCCCCAAAGTAAAAAAAAAATAGTGCTGCAAAGAGATCCGTCTGAGTGGAAATGAAAACCAATAGAAAATTACAAAAATTACCCTGGTTATAAATGATCATAACTGATACAATATGGTATTTAATACATTCCAGGCTCTAATAATAAATGGGTTAGTCTTTTTAAAGTAATTCTTCTGTCCAAGATTCTTTTATTTAGTTTTTCTTTTTTAAAAGTCTCCTCTTTACTCTAAAAAACAGCAGAACTGACTGAACTTCTGGGGGTGTTCATTTGAAATCTCCAGGGAAAAAATCAAAATGGTATTCAAAATGTCTTTCTGATTTTCACCAAATTCAAAGCCAATGTCTTGTCTATCCTCTTTTTATGAAAGTGCTTTGTAGGCAGAGATCCAACAGTACAATGCCATAAATTTACTAGCGGGCAATAATCAATATAAGCTCACCATTCTTGTTTGCTGCAAACATGAGAGGAGTCTTTGATCTTTTCCCCCTGTGTCCAGCTTTAGTTTGCTTTCAGAAAGGACAATTTTTCCAGTACACAGCAAGCCCTAGGAGACAGCAATCCTGACAACGACAACTGAAAAATCCATTTATAACACGTTATCATAATTGCACATCTAGAGATCTTGTCTTAATGATCTCAGATAATTACTTTTTCAATTCACTTTGCTACCCACTTTGCTTCAGTGAACTGGGGTTGCAAATGGGCAGCAAAACAAGCTCACTCTGTCCCTGCCTAACCTGGGCAATTCGCCTGCAGTTCTACTCCACACCTGGGAGGTGCATGGCTAAAACTGAAGGGCAAGACATGCAAGACTCATATCTGTAACTATCAAGCCAAAGGATTTCAGTTTTAATCCTAAAAAATCTGATAAAAAAACTAAAATACCACATTTGAGTTACAGTGTAGGAGCATTATGAACAAACACTTAAAAATAGCTCTGACCTGGAGTGATAGGTAACTACATGTTAAGGCTTATGTGATTATCAGATCGATAATCATCATTATAAAGCACGATTATCTGAGACAAAAAAGCATCATTTCTATTACTATTGCATAGATAGTAGGGAAGATTACATCAAAATCATCAAAAATACCTCAAAAATATATACACCTTTTTCCACACAGATTAGTTATAAAAATAGCATTTATTTGGAAAAAAATACTACTGGAGTGCTTTCTTTTGTCTCAGAGGTGGAAAGAAACTGCTGTCTATATTATGTCAAGCCACAGTGAAAAACTTAGGCTTGCTCAGTTACTTAGGCTTGCTAGTTTCCTTTGAACAACTAGAGACTCTGAACCAAGTTACAATTCAGTGTCATTATAAATGGCAACTGTTTAAGAATGTGCAGTCTTATTTGTTTACAAAATGCTAAGTTAGATTTAATTTTTCATGTTTAACCTATCCATTAAAAAGGCACAAGATTAAAAAAAAAACAGCTTGAGAAAAGGTATTCAAAAATGTGGTCTTATTTTTCAGATCTCATAACTTGTTCAACCAGCTGTAATTCCATCAGAAATCTTACTTAAAATGTCTTGTGAATTTCTTCAAGTTCTCTGATTTGTAACATTTTTACTTCTGTTTTCATGATTAGAAAAATAATATTTATAGCTAGGGATGTGCCTATCTAAATACATACACAGGTGTTCTAAGAAGCTTACAGGCAATTTCTCACAGGTTTATGAACTTGTGCATCCCAAAAGAAACACTGCAAGTTTTAAGTGCAATTAAGACAAAAGACTATATCTTTGTTATTTTCAACTCACTCGTAGCTTGCTGTTGCTGGCAAACTTGCAGGGTGAAAGGACCTTTTAAAAAGAAGAGTTTAATTCCTGAGGGGGACATAAACAATTTGATTCCAGTACTTCTGGCAGATAAAATTGTGATATTCTTTGTACCATCTTTTAAGAAAAGGCCCTTGGAAACTACAAATGTGTTACATAAGATTTTTTAAATGATTAGGAATGGCTGTCCAATCAGGGCTGCTCGGTGTAAAAAGAGAAATTTTCCAGAAGTGTACAGTCAATGCTGTTTAAAGGGGTCTTGATTGGGCTGCAACCTCAGCAAGAGGTGGGCAAGACTCAGATGCTGGCCAATCAGACAGGTGAAAAAATGATTAATTCCCTTCATGAGGGCCAATCAGATTAGCAGAAGAGAAGACACTCCCACAGAATGCACCAATCCAGTTCAAAGGGAGAGGCTAGGTCTATTTCCATTACTGCCACTTTACAATGAACCACCACTCCCCCCCCAACACACACACAGCTCTCATCACACTGATTATCCCCATAACCCTTCAGTTTGACATTAATTTGTCTCTGCTTTGCTTTTATTAGAAATTCCTTAAAGCTAGATACACTGAAAAAATTAATAGTACACATTTGTTGCAATTCAAGAAAAAATTAATATTATAACCTTTTTCATTTGATGAGATTTGAAAACCCCCAAAAAACACAAAGGATCAACTGGCTGAAGTGTTTTTGTGTATTGACAGAGGAGATCCAATCGATCTGGGAGGTGGTGGGTGGGGGTATTTGTGAGAGAGGGGAGGCCACAGAGCAATGGTTAATTCTAAGATCCCTCTAGGGACTGACAGACACATTGCCTGTTTAGGAGAACAAGCCATTTAAAGAAGAGAGCTTCCATGCACACATATGGGTAAACAAGGGAGATGGTTTGGAGAGGCTGCTGGTTTTGAAGGTATCCTTTCTCCTCAGCACAGCAAAGTGGGTTTTGCAGTTGATCAGTGAGGGAGACTGGACATGTCCAGGGTCTGCAGGAGAATGATGACTCCTGCCTACCTGCCGAACAGGTCCAGCACTCCACCTAGAGTCAGGGTGGGCTTTTCCACACTCCCTGGCTGTAGCTGCATCACATTTCCACTAGCCTAGGAGGCCCCCTGGTGGCCAACACTCAGATTACAATAGCAACTTCAAAAGGGGGCAGACCAGTCCTGCCTTGGTCTATCCTACTCTATTAAAAGATGAAAGAAAGTTGATGTAATCTCAGAAATTGATATTATTTTTATTTTTAAATCAAGCAGGCTCATCCACGCAATAGCAAGCAATCTGAAGTGTAGAGGCAATTAGGGTCTAAGCTAAAAGAAAAAATCTGTTGCATAATCAACCAGCAATGCATCTGTTCTGGATCCCAGGTCTGAAAAGCCTGACTGATGACTGTTTCCTCCTCGACAGGCAGTGTGCGGTTCAAGTCTGCAGTGGCAGGTCAGTGTCCTAACCTGTGGCCTCTATGAGCGCTTGCCCCCCCCCCCACCCCCTCCTCCTTCCTCTACCACCACCGGTGGCGACGCCACACTAGTACACAGGCCCACTTTGCGTCTCCCAGTGTCTAGTCTAGTAAAGAGGGCTCCGCCGGGCGGATTATGGTAGGTCTGTTGGGAGCCGCTGGGGGTCTTCGGCTGCAGGGAGATAAGAGTGAGAGAGCGGGGTGAGCAAGCGACGAGCCACACTCCCGCCACGAGACCATGAGCACACCGCTAGCACAGACGCACAGAGGAGCCGGGCAGTGGTGGGTGCAGGAGACGCCCAGCCAGATGCACACGGACACAATCTGGCCACTATTAACCCCACACAGCCAGGAAAAATAAAACCCAGCATTGAGCAAAACACGCAGATCAAGACAAGGGAGAAGACACACAAGCATGTAGATGAAGGTGCACGACACAAGCAGATTCCCCACAGAAATGCACAATCCTAACTATGGCTCTAACACACTTACATCTATAACTGCAAACAGAACCGGGGCTTTCCCATTATGTGTGATGTCTCTCGGCAGGAGAACAAATCGACGAGCTGGTTCTACAGGCTAATATTAGCTCTGCCTATACACTTGAGCTGATATAACATTATGTGGTCGAAAATTAGTCTGTGAAAACATTAGCGAAGGTGCTGGTATGCTGTGCGTTTTAGCAGCTCTTTTAATCTTGACATTTACAGACAAAATGCCTCAGTCACTCAAGGTTGGTTTTCAGACTAATACGCCTTTCAGAACATTTTCAGTTACTATGGGAAATGCTTTAGCTTGACAAAATGAGTTAAATTTACTCTGCCAGTGACTAAAATTTAACCAATCTTCCCAATAAATTAACATCTAGATATTTTAGTAACTGCCCTACTGTTATTCACTGTAGACAGTTAAACTTTAAATAATTTGGATAGATTCTTATTACTGTTTTCTTAAAACCTTTTGTTTTGGAAGGAACTGATTAATATGAAGTTGCCTTGGATATACACAATAATAACCTGTTTAATCTCCTAGTCGCTGTATGTTTCAGCGAACGCAGCATCAGCACAAAATCCTATCCTCCTACATGCACAAATGCAGAAACAGACTGACATCAACACTGGAGACAAATGGTTAACAAACACGGACACCCGATGACATACATCCTGGCAATAAAGCTAGCATTTAAAATAAAGCATTAATAAAAAAGGCAAAACAAATTCAAAAATACACAACAATTTCCCCAAGAATCTGCAGGGCTATTTAGTTAAATCTTGCTCATACTATAAGGCTGCGGTGTGAATTTAGTGATCCAATTTTGGAATGACTTGATTAAATCAGCACTTTGGGGAAGAATTAAATTAGAGAGGAAAGGGGCCAATTATTTTCAGCTCCAAATCAAATAGATATGATAATCAATTGGTTCTGATGACTCTGTGGCGAGACTTAAGTTGAGCATTGAAACCAGCAACTACCATTACAGTACCAGGCTGGGCCCAGTTATGCCCAGCTAATGTGTTCTGGTCGGATCAGATAACAGCCTCTCAGGTGTTCTAGGTACAAGAGATCATCTGTGAACTGGAGTTAGGACACGCCACCTAACACAAGAGCTACAAGCACAGGGTTCCTCGCTCCACACATCTGGGTGTCTGCTGGGACAGCTCTCTCACTGGCCAGCTGACAGATTTTAGTCTTACCTGGGAATACCAGGGGGGACGCCAGGGGGCACTCTGGTGGGCCGAGAGGGGATCTGCGGGGGGGCACTGAACGGATCCTGGTTCCCCAAGCCGTAGGTTGGCTGGGGGGGTCCAGGTCGTGAGGGGATAGGGGGTGCCCCAAAAGCCGGGGTGGGGTTGAGGGGCGGCCCTGGCGTTGGGCCCCTGACAGCTGGGGGACGACTGGGTGGGGGGGCCGAGCTGTTCGGCCTCCGCTGAGGGGTAGGACTGGAAAACAAAGACATTAAAATGTTTACATAAGCAGAAAACTAGTGTATCTTAAAATCCTGTGTTAAAATATTAAAAGGGGGCTTACGGTTTAAGACTTTGCCAGCTACCAGCCTTTTACTGCATAAAAATACATACTTGTTATAATACACGTTTTTCCCTTTGACTAGCCATTATACAGCAGTGAATTATTTTCCTTTTCAGAGCTATTACTTTATGTCAAAAGTCTTGACGTCTGTTCAATCTGACCAGTCAGAGCAAGCCTCAGACTGCTCTTCATTATGACACTGCCATGCTGACCTGGTCTCCTTCTGCATCCACCCATCGTCTACAGGAGGGGGCACGGGCACGGAGACGGTGGTGGTGCTGATGTCCCCGATGATGCTGAGCGCTTCCTTCAGGGCGTGGTACATGCGCAGCATCTCGTCACGCCGCTGCGCCTGGTCTGCAGACTCCTCCATCAAACTGTTTTGGTCCCCAGAAGAGTACAGGTAGGCCAGCAGCTCTGAGTGGATGAACTCCTTTGCCTAGACACGTAGGGAGGAAAAAAAGAGAAGAGCCTGTTACAACAGCTGCCACCGTCTGGGCTGATCAGAACTTGGAAGCTGAGCAAAGCTGGATCTGGTCAGTACCGCAATAGCAGACATCTAAACCAACACCAGATTACTGCGCAAGAGGTTTAGGTGGACCAGTAGGTGGCGCTTTTCCCTTCAGACCAGAATTTTTAGACTAATGCTACAGCCGTGACTGGGGACCTGGAGGTGCTGTGCTTTTTGATGAGATGTTAAACTAAGGTCCTGGCTACTTGGCCTTTAAAGATGGCAGGGTTCTGTTCCTAAGAGTAGCAGTTAACTGCAATCCTTGGGCTACTCTGGGCACCCCAATCCACTCTGGGCCTGTACTATCTAATATACACACAGTTGTCCCTTAATTCAATTGGTGATGTAATATCTCCCCTTTCCCCATAATGAGATGATGTAGTCATGGTGGGGAAGGGATGCATCATGGTGCCCAGGGCTGTGTGCTACTCAGATTTAGCAAAGTGGAATCCCTGCTGTTTGTAAGGTGCTTTAGGATCCTTTGGGGATGATCAGCTCTGTATAAAATACAATTACAAGTCAATCCATACAGACGATACCAGGGGTAGAATCTGTAACAATTTCAGGGAACACGCAAATTTGTCCATGTGCTTTGAAGTCCAGAAATAAGCAGCACAGTGTTCTGTGACTGGAGATGAGTTATTCATTGTTTTGGGAAAAGGATAATGGGAACTAACAAATTGTTAGAACACTAATTATATATAATTATTAAAAGGGACTTGGCATGCATTTTAGTGAAAACTCTTTCACTCTTTACGAATTTGTAAGATTTGCTACCTGATTCAATTCATGCCAATCAGATGAGGTAAAACCAAAAAAGGACACTTACATTGTTGATCATCAAGTGCATGATGGTCTTTGGCATGAGGTCTCTGATGGACTTATTGACGATGCCGATGTAGGAGTCCACCAGGTTGCGGATAGTCTCCACCTGTCTCTCCAGCTGGGGGTCCATGGAGAAAGTGTCGGCCGGGCCTGCCTCCTCGTTCTCTGCCTGTGCCAGACACACAGGTTAAATGGCTCAGAAAGGTTCAAAGGTCAATGCTTACATCACGCTTACCTGTGTGTCATTATATATCATGTACTGCACTATCCTGCAGGTTTTAATGGATTTCTACAGAATGAGTGTATGAAGAACTACAAGTGCATCTGTAATAAAGAAGCAACAGAAAAGAGTTGTGCAGTGGTCACTTAAAATGGGCACGATAAAGAGGTTATAGTACAGACTATCATTTCCAGCCTCTTTCTGCTTTGCTTGCATGTGCTCTCAAATGAGGTTTTGCCACCAGCCTGTGCCAAATAAACAAGCTGAAACAGTTTAGATGAAGCCTATGAAGAATATGTCTACTGGGTTTAAGGCATGAAACCTTACAATATAATGGAACTGTGAATTCACTTTCTGTCAATCTGAGAAATGTAAACTGTTTTACAGTTTTTAAATTTTGACAAAAGATGTGTCTGTTTAGGCAGGCTTTTAGTGTCTGCCTTTTCACCATGTTTTTTATCTCTATCTTTACTTTGATTTGTTATACTCTGTAAAACATCCCAAACACTGTTGGCGTACATTGGCACTGAAATAAGTCCTTATAATCCTTGTTGCAAAATAATAAACCTATGAAAATAACAGACTTATATTAAGAATTTCTTCTTATTAATATTAATATGCGCGAGTTGTTTGTCCAAAGTGATGCACCTATGCTTACATTTATAAAGTTGGGCACTTGACCAGCTGGGTAATCTGGGTAAAGTAGCTTCTTCAAGAGTATAAAATATAAAAACAAGGCCTTGCCCCTCAAGCTTTCAGTTACAAGTCTAGAGCCTATCAACTGCTCCAAAACGCTAGCATAAAAGTGTGTATTTAAAGCCTGAATAGGAATGACCGCTGCCACATAGCTGTAAAGGTTTGGAGATCTCCTGTCCCCTGTTTTAGTATGTCCACTGGGTTTAACATAACTTTAATTTTAATAATAGTTCTAGTCCTGCAACATACGGCTTCAAATGCTTACAACATCAACAGCATAATTGGTATTATTGCTACTGCTTCATCTTTTTAAATACTGTATGAGATTTAAAATACAAACAAGCCCGACTTTCTGTTCCCCAAATGTCAAGGGACTGAATTAAAAGAATCTGTGTTTGGGCGGCCTGACTTACATATGCACCCCTAAGAGTTCCAGGGGTAGGGGTATAAAGCAAAATAAAATGGCCAGTGATTCTGCACAAAACATTAACGCCTCCTCCGAAGTGTCCCCTTTAAAATTTAGGGGGAGTTATACACATGACTTATTGTAGACTCCTACTTACTTGGTCTTTCTCTGGATAGACCCCTGCTCTCAAAAAAGAAGCTTTCCAGCTGTCCACATCCTCCTGGGAGTCGCAGGCGAGTTCAATCTGCCGCAGGTCCTTATAAACATTCCTGTACGGCAGACACAGATAGGCCTTTTAGACAATATGATCAGCCTGATCTACTCCTGGCATGCTCACTAACAAGACAAGCCAAATGGTCTCTCATTTTTTGCCTAATGCTCTTTTAGTCAGGGGTGACTCTCCTGCTAGCCAATAGGGGCTCACTGGGCAGTACATGACAGCAACATGATTGGACTACTGACCTCTGGGCGTGTCAGAGGAGTAGGAGTGAGAACCAGTGTATGCACTTTCCTGATGCAGTGCAGGAGCTCCGGTGGTATGCTCTGTCAATTAACGACTGCCAGCTCTGAACTGGGTGGGTATAAAACTAAGTATCTGACATAATGCAGATTCCTATAGCACAGCAATGTACACAAACATCTGCCGATGAATCTACAGAGTCTTGCTTGTAAGTTCAGAGTCCAATCACAAGTCAATGGGAGTTTGATTCATTTTCATCTTAACCCTGAAATATTCTGCTTTTAAAAACCAGCATTTTGCGGTTGCAGAAATGCTTCACCATTTTCCCGAGATCCATACAAAAACAGATAAAGACTTGCTCGGCAGCTCACCTCTGCTCGGTATTAAAGATGGCAAAGGTGTGCTTGGTGGACATGAACCCTTTCTCCACATCTCTAAGCTTCAGGTTATCCAAAGGCAGCATGTACTTCTTCTCCTTCTCCTGCGAGATGAGACAGGTGACGACGTTGAGTAAAAGCAATAGTATTCCATCAACAATCTATTTTTATGGATTTCTGGCATTAATAATATGAGCAAATGTCAAATAACAGTCAAATTATCCCACCTGAGTACTTTCATCAGTCATCTGCATCAGGTTCTGCATAAGGCTAAATTACAGGAAACAGTTTTGCATTTTGTGCATGGTGTTGTCTCTCTGTTGAATTACCTGTATATCCCAGTTGCTTTAATTCACCTCTGTATGTGTAATCTTTATGTTTAAAAGATTGAAACCTTGTTTTTTGTTTACACACTCAAATCTATCTGATTTGCTGCAAGGTTTGATGATATGATTCTATTAAGTGAACAATGGAAGAAAATAAACATTGCCCACTGTCCTTTAAAGTTACGGTTAACTCCTTATTGTGTGAAACACCGATGTACTGGACAGTATAAGACGCTGGGACATGAATGCATTGTATAAAAAAACGATCACTGACCAAGTATAATGATGGGTGTAATGGCTTGAATAATTTGGCTGTTCTTCAGTGTGGAGTGAAACAGGAAAAAAAATACTCTTTGTTGTGTATGAATTTTATACAGAGTTTCTCATTTCATCACTATACGAGTTTATACTAACTTCTTTTGTCTTCATACCGTACATACAGGTTCTTTGCAGTATTAAGTATGGTCAATGTTGTCAGCCCATAAACAGTTCTATTGCTGTATGGTTTAGAATAGAAGCGAAAACCAAGATGCTTTCACTCGATCACAGATTACAGGAATTTGACAGGACTTCCCCTTCAGCCAATTGTGAAAGTCCCATTTTGTTCTCTCTAACCAATCAGAGGAGCTGGAAGGGACAAAGGGGTGGAGCAGGCAAGAGGTCTCCACCAATCACCAGGCAGATTTCACTTCTAAAAATTACAACAAAAAAAAAACATTTGGAAGACCACCAAAGCTGTGCTACTGAGATGTAACAGAAGAGGAGGGGAAGGGACTAGGAGTGGAAGGGGTGTCAACTTTTACGGTTGATAAAAAACATCTGGAAGTGTTTATACCACAGGGGCTTAACTCCAGATGCTGAGATGTAGAGAGCGCACAAAAATCCAAGTCCCCAAGCCTGACGTCACCTCTGGGAACTCACCCCCTCCTCGTTTCACCACCCCCTCTATGATTTCCTGAAAACTTTAAATGTTTCGTCCATGCTGCAGAATATCCTAGCTGCCACGTCACTTGATCAGGGCTAACGCGACATGAACTGCAAGCTATCTGGGCTCTTCTTGGGTTTTCGCAGATCATTTCGTCTTGGGAGGGGGAGGAGTGGGTATTTGTACATTGTACAGTTTCTTCAAGAATAAAAAAAAAACTTCTGCAACTGATCGTCTTATAACAACTTCTAAGATCGCTAGATGAATTTTTGGGGAAAGAGTGAAATATGTGGATACATGAGTTGGAATGTATGTGAGCAAATGTGTGGAATGGATCTGGACGCTTCCTGTTGCTTTTAAGACCCACTTTAGGCTTTAGCAGAAAAGTGTAAAGACATGATCACAATGCTGACTCTAGAGTCTTTGTTCTCCAGAACTCCTGAAGATTTGGCTTACGAATACGCTGCCTGGGATCCCACACAGCACCGGTAAGATTTCTTCTGTACTATTTTTGTTTTAGAATTCAGATAGGCTTTGATCTGAATCAGCTCATTGAAACATAAGAAAAAAATAACTCCCACATGGTCTTTGAGGGTGGAAGAGAATAGTAGAAACAAGTGGTGTATCAAATTAAATATTTAAGTTGGTATCCCAGTTATATCTTTTAATTAAGCCTAAGTACTTTTCAGTACTTTAAAAGCCAACAGATCAAACTGTAGTGATCTGGTGGAAGTGGTCCCGGTGCTGTGGGTGTTTGAAGAGTGTGTGTCTGTGCACACGGAGGGAGCCTGTGCTGAAATGATTTCAACCAACATCTGAAATCCTACTGTATTTTATTTTACATTGCATATGCCTAAATGCAATTTGCAGTATGCTTATCTAACATCTACCCATTATACCTTATCGGTTCTACAGCTGGTGAGACTTTCTGTAGTGCCAAACTGATGCCTTAGATTGTTTCCAATGAGATTTGAATGAAAAGAAGAAGATTGTAAACTACTGTTCTTGAATAACTCACAAGAACATGGCACACTCAATTCAGGGTTAACAGGGGTAACATCAAAGTTACACTGGCAGGCTCAGGTATAATAAAACATCCAACGGAAGCAGTTATATTAAAAACCTTCCAGGCTTTCAATAATTTGTGAGTAATGTGTAATTTGCTTATGTTAAAAGACCTGCCAAGAGTTTTTTTTTGTGCGTGTAATTTGCAAAGTTGTCCAACAATATGTAAGTAAATAGTATATACAGTTCATCGTTTTAAAAAGAAAAGCGAATTGGCACTGTAACAATATCAGGTGACTTTCGCAGTATTTTCAGTAGTGACTCAATGAAGGGGAAATCCAGTTAGGTCATCAGTTGTGACCAAGACTAATGGATTGTAAATGAATGGAAAAATGAGAAGACATGAATCGGCCTAAATCGCCCACAATTACATGCATTTCTAATCCTCCACTGCAAAGTCACTGAAAAGCTGTATCTGCCAGCTCATTAAAACTGTAGTCAAGTTTCAGTAAAAGTTAAAAAAGGTAAACCACTTCACAGGTTTTTTCCATTTAACATAGTTTGAACAGAATCAAACACACCCTAACCCAGGGGTATTCCAACTCTGGTCCTGAAGGTCCACACACTAATTATTAAGTACCTAACTGAAGCCTTAACTAATCTACCAAAGTTTCTTGTTTGAATATTTTCATGTTTTTGTTCTACTCAAAAGCTAAGGCTTGGGAAAAGCAATAAAAATCTTACTAAGGAAAAGCAATACCTTAAAAGGTAACATCCAACTTGTTTGAGAACTGACAATTAATTAGCTCAGATTATCAAATCAAAACTAAGGACTCAATTGTGTAATATTTGTAACACTGTGTGGCTGGAAGAAAAACCAGCAGGTCTATGGTCACCCCCTAGGACCAAGACTGGGAACTCCTGCCCTAACCCACTTCTGTCCCCTCTCTGTAGGTGTTGTATTTCCACCAGGAGAAGAATCAGTGCCAGGCCAGAGCCATGCAGACCTCATTCCCCTTCGCCTCCCCAGTGTTCAGACTACCTGTTCATTAGGCTATGGGTGTACAGTAGTCTGCACATTGGTTAGGCTGGGCAGGGACTAGCTTCAAGGAGCCAAAAAACCTTATGCAGAGACTGCTACGGACTTCAGTGTCACAGTGCAACTCAACTACTGTACCTCAGTACAAATCAACTGTTTTTCTGTAGTGTTAGTGATGGTCCTCAGAATTCGGCTGCTTTCTCTCCTTATTTCCATATAAATATGCCTTTGTTATTCAGTCCTGTTTTCTGATATACCTATTCTTGACTGGAGTATTCAAAAAAGTTGATCCAGAAGTATAATCATTCCGAAAGGTTTGATTCTAATAGAAGAAACAGGAGTTTAAATTTTAGAATGTTAACTGATTTCTTTAAACTCAGGGGTAATTCTTATGATTATGTCAAAAAAATAATTGTTGGAAGCCTACAGAACTTGATTGTTTTTTTACTTCAAACCTTTAAATATTAATAATGAGAAAGGCTGACTAATTCAAAATAAAGACTCATGGCACACTAAAACAAATAAATTAAATTATCACATCAGTCAGTTGTGGTGTAATGACTATGTTTGTAACTTTGGACCAGGTCTGTCTGCGTTGCCGTTTAGGAAACTCTTAAAACATGGAGGGCTGAGTACTTCCTGCAGACCTGGCAGGGATCGGAGCCGAGCCTGTGGTGGTGGGGTGTGGAGGGGGGTGGTCTCACATGGGCAAAGGAATTTCCTTAAAGAGATCTCCAGCAGAATGCGAGCACAGACTCCAGCCTCTGCTGCAGGCTCTTGTCTCCTCTCCTGCGCATGCACAGAGCATCATTCAAAAGGCGTGGGTGCTGGATTCAATTTTGGACAATTACAGAGTGCAGGAAAAAGCAGGGCGGGATGCTTCTGACTCTAGAGGATCTGTTAGCACATGTGCATATTTAACAAATTTGTGTTATTTGCCCTTAACTGTTAAAAAGCACACTCTGACTTCCAAGGACAGAAGAAGTTGTCAGGTTTTGAAAGGGAGAGTGCAGAAGATTTGGGGACAATCTGAGATCAAATAAAGTGCCACTAGACAAAAGCGATGGAAAAAAATAACATTCAGGATATTCCTCAACAGCTTGTTTCATCTGGGGATGTAAAGAAACCAGAACACGACATTGGAAATTGTCTAGGGCCCTAATTAATCAACCTTTTTTTTTGTTTGGGTTAAAAAAATCTCCTCTTTAAATTAGGATGATTTCACATATTTCCCTGCATTCAGGCATTGTACATCTGTCCAACACAGGTAGTTCACAAATTTAAAGTAGCTAAGACCTTGCTGCAATAATAGTCAAAGATGCACCAATCAGCTTGGCTGAAAACAGACCTTCCCCTCTAAAAAAATTCAAATTTAAGAAAACAACAGGTATACAATATGTAAACAGGATGTTGTTGCTCATTGCTGCTGTTTATTTGAACAGTCGCCCAAAGAGCAAAGCAGTAACACAAATGTGTCTTTCCCTGCTGTATTCTGAGTTTTTTTTTTATTCTAAACATCCAACTGAGTTACTATAAATGTTACATTTACAGTAGGACGACACTTGGGCATATTCTTAAAACACAAAATGGATAGGATAAAACATGGTATAGTAATATCTTAAGCCCTAATATAAAGTACTGTATATGAGACACAACAGAACAAGTGTGCTGTCCAACAAAAGCCCCGAAACAGGTATGATAACCTGCTTTTATCAGTCCAATTTTTATACATACAGGAATTAAACTGTGTATCAGCACCGACCACAACATTTAACCAGGCCAATCGAGAAGGGCTGGTCACGCTAGCTACAAGTCCCAACCACCACCCAAAAAAAGATACCACTCCCTCCCACTCACCTCTTCATCCTTGTACCAGGACAGAGACTCAGCAGTCAGCACAAACCAGTACTCCTTGGATCCTCCTTTCATGATGCTGATGTTGATGGTCAGCCAGCCCCGACGGATGACCTTAGGAAAGAAGGGGAAGATGGTGGAAAGGGGGAATGGGACAGGATGGGATCATGGCGAGGGTCAGGGCAGGGAGAGGAAGGGGGGTAAGGAGAGTAACACACAGGAGTGGGGGGTGGGACAAATGGTGACAGTGTCACGAACAGCAGGTGGCAGCTTGTGCTGTGGGAGACTGGCTTCAGTAGACAGCCAAGCCCGGGGATCGTGGGTAACTGCTCACGCTTCACATCTGGATCTACATCACTTGAGTCTCTCTGATTGCTCTAGCCACTCCCACTGTCCCACACTATATATCAAGACTCTCGGGCTGTTTCATTATTGCCATTTTTCTCTTTTTGCTGAAACTATTCCAACAAAGGCAAAATCGTGGAACCCAATGGAGTCCTGGGCTGAAGAGAAGTTGAAACAGACACAGCTGCGCAATGGCACTGAAGATGATTAAACCTCAGAACAAGGGAGGCCTTTTCGTTAAGTCAATTATTGGAATTCTGATGCGCTCAGCCTCATCTGATGCCAGGACGGAACCATGGGATTCCAGTGCTCTGCCTTGGGATCTTTCCGACTTCTTGAAGCAGCCAGGACAGAAGAAAGGTGAGCGACACTTAAAGCTGCACAAAGATGAGATCCAAATTTTAAACACCTGACGGTTTGGGCAGCATCTAAGTCATGATCAGTCACATGGAAACGTCACAAATGCCCTATGAAGAAATCATGACGCGGGTTTCTAAAACTGTACTATTAACTTCAAAGACTGTTAACCACACAGGTACCACATATAGATTTGAAAAAAAAAATGGAATGCACACACAACTGAGGTCCTGACCAGCAGCAAAAATCAGTGAAAGCATTAAGGTGGACTCTCTACTTCAAATACATTTATTAGAACGTCAAAGCGCCAGTATACACAAGCCTTCGAGACATAACAAGCAGGTTGTGTATATTGAAACATAGCAGAAATAAAAAATAAAAATTTTTGAAGTAGTGAGTTCCAGTTCCTCTTACTGCTTTCACTATATGTGTTACCACATAATAATCCTGGAAGATACTTATTAAATGATTAAATACTTGAAATATTTTTTTTCAGAAAAATGTATTTTAAAGATAAATGGGACAAAAGAGAGAAATGCAGTTGAAACTTGAGCAGCAATAAAGAGATTTGAGATATTTTAAAAAATGGCATGTACATTGACATCAATTGAAGGGAAGAGAAAGCAAGTAGCATTAATACACTTTAGAAAATAGACAACAAAATTTGATCTAATCAGGTATGTTACATTTCTCTTAACAATGCTGCATGCAATACTTTTTAATGAAGATCTTATAGGTACCCGTCATTGAAAATGAAGAAAAAATCCATTGCACGTCTACACTGACGTAAAATTGCACCTACACTTCAAGTGTGACTTCCAAAATTGTGTAAAAAGCACAGAGTGCTCCAGAAGTGTTAAACAGCATGAACGTAGCAGCAGCTTTCCAACAACTGAATTAAACTGAATTATATCATTTCAATTACGATTCTGTTTTTTATTATGAAAGAAAATGAAAAGGCTGTGTAATATCAAATATCAAAAACTGACAAAATATTACAAGTTTTTACAGAAGAGCCATTTATAAGCACACGCCCTTGACAGTCTGGGCCGATGCTCTTTGTTGGGGAACAGGCTGTTAGGCGTCAGTGTGTTAGCGGAAGCTACCCTACAGGTTACAGCCTAGAACTAGTCATGTTAGTCATGGTTAAGACAGACGCTCCAAGACAGGGTTACACAGGCAGCCCTGGGCGGATCAGGTGGACCGTTCGTTAGGGAAGCAGGCTGACAAGTGACAGAGGACGAGGAGGCCTGGAGGGGAGTTACAGTGCTGCATTAAACGAAAGCCCAGGAGCAGGTGGTCTTTGGGGGCTGGTAGGAGAACACACTACTGGCTTTGTTAATGGGGTAAACCGAAAGCCACAATCAGGTCAGGCTGATTCACAGCAGTTGTTTCAGCTTCAGTCTTCCTGTACAGAGAGTGCTACAGCTAATATGCCGCTTTGATTTTTATTTTGGGGGGTGGGGGCGGGAAGGGGTGATACAGTATGTAGGGAGATCAAGGGTGTTTGCAGCCCCTGCTGTGTGCACAGCCACTGGGATGGGCAGAGACTGCTTCAGAGGCATGCACCTCAAGCTTCCTTCAGGGTGAGTTGGTAAAACACAGGCGCAGACCCACACACGCATCCGCACGCGGACGGTGTGTGGATTGGCGCCTTGTAGGAAACGCTGAATACAAAAAAAAGAAAACATTAGGCAAGGCAGGACTGAACTGCAGCCTGACCCATTTCAAGATCCTGGGGGACCGATTCGAATTAAAGCAGAGAAAGAACATTTTAACTTCCTCTACAGGGGTTGAAGCAAATCAAGGCAAGTACATGGCAGAGCACTGCCCTTGTGCAGGCTTAGGGAAGAGTTAACTGCCTGTAAAACTGATGCTCTTTATACTGAGGGGGATCTGAAGCTGCCCCCAGGATAGAGGCCTTCGCCATTCTGAGCCACTCCAAAGCCGAAGGAAGTGCCTTTTCTTTCTAAATTCCAGGCACGTCCACAGTTTCCCCCATCTGGAGGTGATTTGCAGTGACGAGACCACAAAGCAATGAGTCCAGCCTGGGTTTTGTTATTTGTTTTATGCATCACTTTAACCCTTCGTGCCACCATCCTCACACACACACACACACAACAGTTTCAACACAGTTTGCCAGGACTCAACTTCCAAAACAATTAAAAATGGAACACAAGGGAAAAAAAAACACTAAACAAAGTAACTTAACTCATACAGTTTGCCTTGCGTGGGAAAGGCCTGAGCCCTACAAACAAATTGATAAGGGGGGCTGGTTTTTGGATTGTTTTAAAAATTTTAAGAAGTTAAAAAAAACACAACAGGGTTCAGAAAAGAACCGTCTGAAGTGGGCTGAAAAGCCAAGCCAAGAAACAGGACAGCAAAAGGAGGAACAGAGCAGGAAGGAAAGAAAGCTATTTCTTTAAAGTTAAAACATCCAATTGGACCCAGTAACTGGTCAGCAGTCTGGAAATCCTGAAGCAAAATCAATACAAAAAGCATCTTAACACTTACAGCTGTTTCTAAAGCACAAAGCAGCCGGTTCTATGTAACTTATGGGACTGCTTGTGTAAAAGCAACCAAACAAAACAATGCTGATCTTTTAATACAAGTATCCTTGGAGAGAAGTGAAATAGGGATTCAAGAAATGTTCTAGCACCATGAATAAAATAACACACAGTTTAAGATCACCCAAGCTACATCAAGACACACCAAGAACGACCAAGATAAAGAAAACCTAGTTCAAGTCACTTAAAAACACCCAAGGAATGTATCAACTGACACGAAAAATACTGAGCTCGTGCTCGAGGATCATGTTAAATATTGTACCACTGTTGCAGCACCCTACAAAACTTTTTTTATAAAAAAAAGCTCAAAGCCTGCTATCATCACTAGGAAAGAAATTTGGACAGAAGTCTATCTTTTAAAGTTGAGATCCATGCACATAAACCATTTCCCTCCAAAGGTAAATTTATGTGAGCAAAATTAAACATCTGCCCTTCCCACAGAGCTGCACAACAGCAGCACCTGAGGGAGTCTGAGAGAACTTGCAAGGACTTCTGAGTGTAGTGCACAGGCAAGTAACTCCTATTTCACTTTACTTCAGCAAAGACAGTCTGCTAATTTTTTTTAGCAACACACTGCTATTATTGGGCCGAGATTTTACCTCAAGTCACATCTGTACCCATTTATACAGCTGGCTATTTTCATGAGAGCAATCTAAGTGATGCACATCAGCACCCTATTTGGAATTTTGAACCCATAACCTTGAAGTGCCAAATGCAAAGCCTTAATAAGTTCACACTGCTGCCACTTAAATTGACCCTCTATCATGTAAGTGACCCAATTATGAACATTGCGCTTACCTTACATTCTATTACCAACTGTTCAAAGACGGGTGGCACAGTGGTGCAGTGGTTAGTATTGAGGCCTCACAACTCTGGAGCCCCGGGTTTAATTCCTGGAGTGCTATCTGAGGAGTCTGCATGGTTTTGTATGGATTTCCTCACAAACTCCAAAGACATGCTGGTAGGTGAACTGGCTATTGTAATACTGGGGCTGGTGTGAGTGTACAGTTGTTTGTGTCTGTGCTCTGCAAAGGAAGGGTGTGGGGTGCATTCCTTGCGCCCAATGCTCCATCAAGTGATATAATGTAACAGCAAAGGCTGTCCAGCTATGATGCAGATCAGGAATCTGTCTCTGCTCAAGAATCACTTCTGCAGCACTTTTTGGTTGATCAGACCACTTCAAATTCAGATGAGACAGTAGAAAATTTCACAACAGTAAGATTTTATAAGCAATGGAGGCAATGGTGGGAAAAGAGAAGATTTGATAGAGCGAATTATTAATTCCATCAATATCGAACAAAAATCCAAACTCGACAGCAGGGAAATTGTCCAAGTTAATGCACACTGTCCTTTAAAACAAATTCAACATAAAAGCTTTACGGCACTTGCGTGGAACTGTTGCAGTTTATCCTCTACATTGTCTATGTTGTAACTGATTGGAAAGAATATATACAATGTTACAAGGTGACAATGTATAAAATTTCAAATTTAAAGAGTTAAATTTACCCGCAGTGTGGGCAAGAAATAATATAGAAATATGTTACAAATATAGGGTAGTTTTCATACTGGAGGAGGATATCCAATAAAATTCTCCATTTTTTTTCTTCAAACTCTACATTAGTAACTCCTTACTGAAGTTACTGGCTTCTCAACATCATGTACAATGCAGTGCAATGTGCAGTACTTTTGTCGAAGCGTTTGAAAGTTGGATGATGGAAAGTTGGATTTGAAAGAGAAATGCACGTAACCCAAGATAAACACTGACTGGTTCTTTTGTAATAAGCTGTTGTACTTTCTAAGTAGCAAAGGTTAAGCAAAGCATTTCTCTCCAGTCTTGTATCTTGCAGGATAATAATATTATTATTATTATTTCAGGTGGGTAGCTGCGTCAGCATGCGTAGGCTGCAAAGGAACAAGTAATAGGTTTATTCCATGCTGAAAAAAAGAAGAAAGAGAACACAACGTTTCGGCCGTGGAGCCTTCTTCAGGTGTGAAGCCTTCTTCTTCACCTGAAGAAGGCTCCACGGCCGAAAAGTTGTGTTCTCTTTCTTCTTTTTTTCAGCATGGAATAAACCAATTACTTGTTCCTTATTATTATTATTATTAACTGCTTACACTTATATAGCGCTTTTCTGGACACTCCACTCAAAGCGCTTTACAGGTAATGGGGTCTCCCCTCCACCACCACCAATGTGCAGCATCCACTTGGATGATGCGACGGCAGCCATAGTGCACCAGAACGCTCACCACACATCAGCTATTAGTGGGGAGGAGAGCAGAGTAATGAAGCCAATTCATAGATGGGGATTATTAGGAGGCCATGATTGGTAAGGGCCAACGGTGCCTCTTTACAGTATATCGTCCTGTATAGTGTATAGTGTTCTAATGCCCCGTCACTATACTGGGGCATTCAAACCCACATGGACTGCGGGGTGAGCGCCCCCTGCTGGCCCTACTAACACCTCTTCCAGCAGCAACCTTAGTTTTTCCCAGGAGGTCTCCTATCCAGGTACTGACCAGGCTCACACCTGCTTAGCTTCAGTGGGTTGCCAGTTGTGAGTTGCAGGATGATATGGCTGCTGGCAACAAATAATTGTTTACTATTTAAACTGGTTTATTTGGAACTAAAACTGAACTGAAAAAGCTTAAAGCTTATGGGAGTCAAAAAGACGACTTTCAAACAGCCAGAACATTAATTACAGAACTATGGAATGGACACTTTCCATTCATTCACAGATTGAATAATGTATTAGGTTCTACAGATCAATGACAACTGCCCAAGGTTAACAGATGGATTTGAACTAATGAGAACTACTACTGGGTAAAGCAAAGTGCGATCACTCTGAAAAGATTTCAAACTCTTATTGTATACTTAACAACTAATGAAAAGGGTAAGGTTTAGCCATCGACAGCTAGAAATCTCTTTAGAAAGAGGGCTATTCTAGCACCTGAAAAGACATTCTGGACTCTTTTACACAATTCATTTGTTAAAATTACATAGTTTCAGCACTTTGACACATCTGTATGTTTGGTAATAAGTACATACAGATCTGATGTCCAAAAGCTGTAAAACAAAGAATTATTATAAATCAAAGAATTTCTTCTACTGATTTGAAATGTTGATTAAAAATCACACCAAACAGAAAAGAATGCAAACTTTAATCATTTTGATTCATAGGAGGATTAAGTTCGAATTCTGAGAGGCAAAACTGATTCCAGAGGAAAAAGTACCTTGTGTTAGTAACAATTTTATTGACCGTTTCAAGAACATGCTAAACATGTACAATTTATTAAAGTACAGGGTGATTGCAAAGGCTGCCATTTCAGGCACTTCAGCTAATTAAAGTAACACTTTCAATTTCAAAAGTGACCACTATTTGGTCCTGGAGAAACATGATCCAGCAGGTTCATTCCTAACAATGGATTAACTGACCAAACACATAGCCAGCTCACGTAATCAAAATAGCATAGTTCTTTTGTCAGAAAGACTTTCAGAATCTGGGGAACCATTATTGTCCAGAAGAAACAGGGCCAACCCGTCTCTGACCATCTGTCTGACGTCCTGTGCACCCTGAGAGTTCACCTTGAGAGTTCAGTGCGGAGAACCGCCGAGAACAGCAAAGCTCACATATAACCACATCTACCCCTATACTGCTGCATACTGTACAACACTATAGAATGTGTGGTTAAAATACTTTATCACATAAGGGAGGGTTACTTATGTATTACCACACTGGCCTTAAACAAATAATAATATTAACCAACTAAAAGAAATCACAAACCTATAATAATCACCTAAAATAAACACAAATCCCTCCTCTGTGTCAAGCCTGCACATTCTCTCTCTGCCTCTGTGATTAGCACGCCCCACTGTAACCAGGAGCATATGTTACAGTATAAAAATCCGACCACATTGAGACATGGATTTGCTGGGTAGTAGGTAGTTGGGCAGGGAAAGGCTCACTCACAAGTCGGATTCGTTTCATTATCCGACTCTTAAAATATGCAAATTTGCAAAAGGTAAATCAGTAGATGTCAAGACCCTAATGCTCCTGGACTTTTTTCTCTGTGTGATTGGGAAGGTTAAAGTCATTGCAGAAATAAAAAATCTGAAGCAGGGAAGTAAACTAAGCTTGAGCAAATCGGTATCCGTAAATTATTTTCACTGTTGAAACATACTAAGGGTTCAGCCAATGGCAAAAGGCACATCTCACTCATTCTCTTCCAGAAGTTGTAGAGCCTGGAGGAATCTTTCAGAACTGCACCCTTTCTTTGCTGGAACAGGTCTGTCTGACTAATCCACGGCTGACATTTCATACGAAGACAATAGAATCTAATCCCTTTTAGCTTTTTTCATCCAGATATTTAACTCTACACTTCAGAAGAAAACATTCTCTAAAAAAATGAAACCTTAAGGTTTGGAATTTCTAGATCTGAACTACATAATCACCCTTTACTTTAGGACCGACAATCACAAGAGATTTCCAGACCACTAATACCAGTAAAGCGGTAAAGGTTAGGTGGGAAAACAGCCACCTCTTAAAAAAAAAACTGTGGAGAGAGTAGATATCCTACATGTAAGAATCTAAAGATCAAATCTGAAAATAAATTTTCCTCTTTCCTCCTTGGGACCCAGATTTCAAAGGAAATCAACAACCAGACACACACAAAAGGAAAATGTTTGTTTTCCAATTTTCTTGTTTTTGCGCACCACTCCCCATGGAAATTCAACATCTGTCACAAGTCACAAGGCAAACCTGTAACCAGACCCACAGCGATGGACAGCAGGGATTCACCTAGCGCAGGGGAACCAAGGCCTCAGAAATGGGGGCAGAACCAGGACTGAACAAGAGTGAAGAAACTCCATTAGGGGTGAGGTGGTTGTTCTCACTAAGAAACTTGGAAGCTTTGCATCACATTCCCCACTCTATCCATTTCCAAACTTGTTTTCTTTCAGTGATCTTAAGCAATGTAAAAGCACCCCTAAAGCTCTCCTCAATTATTTCATCATCCCACTCATTTAAATTCATTTTTTAATCCTAAGAAGGATGTTATAAGTCATATCAAACAAATTGAAAACACCTTATACGGCTTTTATTGATAAAGAATTAACCTTTTTCCCCCAAAAAACATTTTTATATATTTCTATTTATAAAAGCAGCTTTTTAAGTCACAAGGTAGTGTTAACAGAGGATATTTGGATTTATTAAGAGGTGAGATTATTACAACAGACTAGAGCTTGATTCCATACCTTGTGATTGCCTCTTAAATTAACGTGTGTGGATGTCATTGCCACATATCTGAACCTATTTAAGCTGTACTGATTGTAAAACACGAAGGCACACTGAGATCCAGTGACTTTAAAGCTATTGTCTTCAGATGTTTTTAAAAAGGTTTGAAGCGAAACAGCTGAAATATCCATCATTCTAAAATCACTTAAAGTGACTTAAAAGACACACCATACTCTAACGACAAAGCACAAATGTAGTGATTCTGTCCTGTTCTTTGCACAGAACGAAGCATACACTGACAATGCATACTGATCTCAATCCCTGCAATTTAAAATCAGAAACATAAAAGTCCTTTTTTATCTGCACATTCTTCTAACTGCTTTTAGGTGTTACACACACGCACAAACAGTGCAGTAAAAAGAAAAATGAATTCCTCAGAAAGTAAAGAGGCAGAAGTCTTTGAATCTCACAGCAGAGCAGACCAGAGATCAGATAAAGCAGAAAATTCTACAATTAAAAACGGATCACGCCAAGGAAGCTCATTCAAAAAGTCAGAGCAAAAGGCAGGTAGAACTACATTTCCTACTGCTTGTTTACCAACTGCTTGTTGGTAAAACTAGGAACTGGTTTCTGCATCAGTGTTACTCTTGACCCTAGGTCTCTAATGTGGCAAATCTGAATAATTTTCTGTTATTTTACTAGAACAAAACTGAATAAAATAAAAACTTTTACACAGCCCCTGGGCAATTCAAGACATGTCACTAACCATGACCAGGATACTCCCAGGGTCAGCACATAATAGGCAAATTTACATTTAAAACAAAGTATCTTTCATTGTGAGTATTTATCTCAAAGGGATTTGAGGTACCAACTGTAGTAAAGTTTGAAAAAGCCTGCTTTTTCATTAATGGTGGCATACTGTAATATACATCTTATTGTTTGGTTATCCTTTCTAAACATGTCCAGAAAGGATTAATCACATTTGTTACTTATCAGATAAAAATAATGCCAAGTCTTTGGTACTAGAGCTAGATTAAAAATTTGCATTATCTGTAGCACATGACAATGTCACACTAGTGACTGAAGTGGCGCATGATGATGATGTCACACCAGGCCATCAAAAAGTGTAAACAAAGATGGTAGAAGGACTAAATGAAAGGGAGAGTAAGGGCAACTTTGAGGGGGATATCAATTCACATTTATGTCTGTTTAGGATGAGAAGGAGAACATGTATATTTGAACCACTACATCTAGCCAATCCCACAGATACCCTAGACAGAAAAAAGTGGAAATGAAGCTGTCACCTCACAAAATTAAATTAATTATGAATGAAAGTACTCCTAAATTTCATATTAGTTATTACAGTACTGTAGGCCAGAAATAAATACTACAGAAATAGCCTTATTCCACTTTACGGCCACCAGTGTACTAGCATTTCTTTCCAGCAAACATCTTTGCAAAGAGGTTGAGAGGGTAACATGCATCGTAATGCTCATAAGTGTTTCTGGCTGCTGCTGCTCTGGTTGTTAATCTGGACCAAGTTGCTGTACAAGTAGTGGCGTTTGATGCTGTTGCTGTCCTGTAGGTGGCCTAAAAATAAACAGATGGCCACTACATGACTATAATAAATGTCAAACAGTAAGCAAGAAGAACAAATGTGCAAAGTGATAAGAAAGAGCAAACTATTTTGATTCTCTGGGAGCGATGCACATGGGACTACCCATATCCTAATTTGAAAAATGACAGGAGGATGATATGGTGAGACATTATTACCATCAGATCAGCAACTTTAAAGGTGCTTTTGTTTTGGGACATGCCTAGCGGTAAAACCTACAGAAGGGCGTAAGTATTGTTTATGACAATCCAGTAGAACTTCACAAGACAAATCCTGAAAAGTCCATTATTCTTCACAGTTTGGTAACCAACTATAATAAGACATGGTTAAATTGGGAAAAGTGCCCAGGGGTCACATATGTACGCTGGGCTCCCAGCCTCCTTTAAGCTGTTTTTGAAGTGAGCATTTCCATTCAGGTGTTCAGGCCTCACAGCAGTCAAACACAAGGAAAGGAGGTAGGGTGGCCAAGTGATGCTCTTAACATTGAGAACATTAAGCTTCTGGGTTTAAAATGATTAGATTAGAAATGGAGAAGTATCTTCCAGCAGTGCTCATCAGCTCTTTAAAGCCAAAGGTTCTGAGAGGTTTTGACCATCTTAATCTTGCAGTTAATTAATTAAAATGTCATTTATAACAGCAATACTTTATCAGCACTGCTCCTGTTGGTCTTTGATCACTAAAAAATACAGAGCCGGGTTAAACTTGGACTGAATAAAAATTCATATCACACCAGTTTAAGCAGTATTGCTGCAAACCAATTTGAGATTAAATATACACCAATTAAGTTACAAAACAAAAATGAGGACGGTCATTTATTAGTCATGCCATTTTGACTGCTTTTTCCCTCAAAGTTGATAACTAAAGATCAATTAGATTAATGGTGAAATAACTATTAAAATGTATATCTGTTATTGCCAACAGATTCTTTTGGAGGCCTTAAAACACCATGTGGTCGGTTGGTGGTTCAATACACCTGGCCAAGCATGGGTCCCTGTGGAATTTAGAATAAGGGGAATGTCATCACAAGGCCACACCCTGCTTACCAAATACCTCGTCTCCTTTGTTGGCTTTTGTTGCTCCAGTGACCTGACGGCCAGGCTGCCCAACAGAGAACAAAGATGTCTCATTTCCTACACTGAGTCTTGTGAGAGAAACTGACACAAGCTAAAGAAAACTGCAAAGGTCTTTCCAAGCGCAAGATACAGAAATATAAAGCTAGATACTGGATCTCAGTGTGCTACAACCACAACAGTCAAATGTATATGGGAACACCCAAGTTCACTCTTAAGAATTTATTAATTTATTTTAAAATGGTGTATATGCCAGAAAAACTGAGCTTGCTGGAATAATGAGCTCATAACCTGAAGATCAAATTGTCCTTTCCAATTAATATGGCAATTAAACCGACTTCAGGTAGAACCCCATAAGCGTTAAGCCTATCTATTATCCACTTTGTTCCATGCAAGCTGTGCAGGCGTGGTATTTTTTAGAGCAGGGCTCTCACAAGTGGTCCAACAGAAACAATGAGCACGCCCCATTAATCGGGTCCAGCTGCCCCACATGGCTCCAGCCTCTCTGCGGAGGGCTGACCCTGCTGTCCATCATGAGGATCTCCTAACAGGGACAAGACATACGTGGACGTCTCGGGGGTACTTACCAGGATTTCACCCTTTTTCGCAGAAAGTGGCAAAGAGTGGGGAGGTGGGGGGTGACGTTGGATCGAGGGAGATTATGGGAGAGGAAGAGCAAGCATGCAAGAGAGGAGAGAGAGAGTAGAGAGCACAGAAGAGAGAGGAGGGGAGGAAGGCAGCATGCAGAGGCATTAGGTGAGGAATGAGAAAACAGAAAAGAGGAAGAGGGAGGTGGGAGAAAGAGCGACAGAAAACAAAAGAAGTTACATGCAATTAGATCATCATCACATCTGTTAATGCCATTTCCTCTTCAAGATTGTTACTTGCACTGCTGGCACCTTCGTATGCACATTAATAGCTTGATTCATGCAAATAATAATTAAAAAAACATCTGGTTAAATAACACAGCAAAGAGATTAATTTAGGGTTACTATGGGGTGCAGAATGATTCCAACAGCAGCAAAGTAAAACCAGATTATCTTAAACACTTACTCCGGGTTTAACGAACCAAGTTAGACCACAGTCTTAGGTTCAAGATGGAAAATGCAAATCTTTTATCTTTTGTCCGCAAGAGTGTTCAGTATGAAAAAACGCTGCTCGGTGTAAAAAGACCATGTCCATTCTGTATCATTAAACATCTTCCCCACTATTAACCTGTCACATCTGCTAAAGAAAAATGGGTTACAATCATGCAATTGGAGCTGTATAAAAAAATATACCCCACAACATGTACAGAAAGTATACAGGTATATGTAACATATTAAGGGTCTGAGCATGGAATAGGCTTGGTGCTCTTGAACTAGTCCACAGGATTTGCCAGTTACCCTCTGAGGGGCTCCAGCCAAGATCTGCAAATGGGTGCCAACTTGGAACAGGCAACTTTGGGAAATGTGGCTTTCATCTGACATAACACCATTTCCTCTTGATGTGAAGCTGGCTAAGGGAAACCCAAGCAAGGCGATGAGAACAGACAGTCAACCAGCGAGTAGGAGACTGAAAAGCTCACCGACAGAGGTGTTAGCTTAGGAGCGACAGCACTTGCTAGGGTTCCCTATACCCCTCTGTGAGAGACGCCAGGGGGCTGTCAAGACAGGATCAGGCACCAGGAGTGAGGTGACCTTAAACATCCTAACTGAGATGATGAGAATTAACTCCATAATTAGCCCTACAACAAAACATTGTAATGGCAGAAGAATGGAGCCACAACTCTGGATGTTCCCTTTTTTATACTCCAGTGTTAAAGAGACAGTCGGTGAGGAAGTGGGCCGCAGCAGACCGGAGAGGTACCTGGTTAGGGATGGCTCTCTTCTTGTTGACGTGAGTGTTTCTCTGCTGGGCGCTGGGTGAGGGTGGAAGAAAGATCAGAAGGGGGGGGGGGGGAAAGACATGCATCATTTCACAAACGCAGGAAAAAAAGGCAGCTGTGAACGTATATAAAAAAGTCTAAGTCCTAATCATTTTAAAAAAATGTTGAAGTAGGAGCTGGCAGATATGGAATTCCTTGGGAGCGCCAAGAGCCCACCTGTTTGGATACCCTGGGTTGAAATTCTCTTCCAGCTTTCTGAACTTCTGTAAATCTAGACTGAAAGTGATGTCACAAGAGAATTAACATGACAGGGCTTTTTTTTATCCATGCTCAAGCACAGGCATCAAAAACCAGCCAAACAAATGGATGCATGGATGGTAGCTGGATGAGCAAAGCTACCAGCTGGTGTGCTATACATTACGATCTGCCATAATGTATATCATCCCCACTCTACCTAAGCAAAAAAGCTCAAAATGTGCGGGTTAGGTTTGCGAGGATTAGCGCTGATGAGTCAGTAATTCAGTAGAAACCTACACCTATACAAATGAACAAGCTGCCCCCAAATTAACTTTGATTAACTTTGCAGCCCTCATCCAGTAGTAAGACATCAATCTAAAATGAACCAATCTGAATTAAGACTGAACGGGACATACGGACTGGGAATTTCCACAGGAAAAATAGAAAGATCAACATCAAGCTAATGCTTTTACATTCATACCCGTTTATACAGCTACAAGTTTAACTGAGGTAAGTGAAGCCAATACAATCCTAAGAAAATTATCAAAGGGGTACAATAGCTGCGCTCCATCTGGAATTTGAACACATACCTTTCCAATTACCAGTCCAGAGCCCTAAGCACCCCTGCACACCGCTGCCTAAGATGATTTGAGATGTGAAACACTGGCCAATGAAGAAATACAGAACTTGATCTGATCTACTTGATCTGACCATAGCAGCATCAGACATCCTGATTAGTGATTTCATCCTGATCTGATCTTTCCTTGGTAGTCTCCTAAGCTGGCCTAATGAAAAAAAGGCAAACTAGAAACCTAAAAGCCCTTAAAATGCCTTTTCAGATTAGATCCTCACCTAAAACAGAACAATAAAAGTTATACAATCCTTCAACTGCAGATTAATTTGAATTAAGGTGCTGTGATGACAAAAGCATTATAACGTTTTACAAACCAATCCCTCCTCAAACCCGTGCAAACACAAAGCCAAACAAAGAAATCTAATATTCAGTAGCTGCAGATAGCTCAGTGTGAGTCTGCCCAACAGGCTCAGGGAAACTAAAGTGAATCTTTACTTTTCAAACAGACACCTGCTCATGCCAAAGGTGGAACTATGTCTGATTTTGTTTTAAACAACTTGTCTTGTTCAAAGTAGATTTTAAGTATTGTACCTTTGTTTTTATGCAGCATTAAGAATTCAAGCTACTTCCAAACACTCATTCAGACCATTACCAAGTTAGACATGGAGTTAGGAAAGGGCATGATATGAGACATAATTTCCAGCAGCTTTTGACTCATATCAAAAGATATGGCTCTTGTTTAAACAAATCAAGGCTCTTGTTTAAAACTCAGGTCAAACAAGCAACTGCCAAGGCTGATTAAGGGACTGCTAAAGTCTGAAATGTGGTTTTTCTTACCAAATAGATTCAGTATGCATACAAGACAGGTATTTTCTACTTTGGATTTTTTTTATAGATCAACCTTTAGACTTAGCTATTTAATGAAGTGTTAGAGGTCAAAATTATTCTTTATCATGAGTTCATGGGTTTTAACTTTACTGGAATTTACAACTTACTATTTTTCACAAAAACACCTTTGCATACATATGACTACTCAAAAAGTCTGGCTCACAAACCACAAGAATTTAGTAAGATTTTTTTGTAAATTTAGGATCCCAGACAAAAACCACCTACAAACACAAACTGCAACTGCACTCTAAAGCACAGCACCAACAGCTTGTTCCATTCTGCTTCCCAAAGATCAGCCAGACATCTAAAAAGGAGTGATGACATTTTTGAAAGGAGTCATATTCTTATCTAGGGATCCACAGATCTACTAAACCTGGAGGCATGAGTGATGAATAAGTAATGCAATCTCCTAAAGTAGGAATCTCTAACCTTGATCCTGGGAGAGCCGCAATCCAGCAGATTTTAATGATCACCTTAAACCATCAATTTAAGACAGATTTTGAGATCAATTTACTTGCTTCAACTAAGCCAGGAAGGGCTACTGCAATTCTTGAGAGCTAAAGGGTGTTTCTGTTTTCACTTCAAGTGATCTCAAAACTGTTTAACAAATCATCTGCTTCTCTGATCAAAAGGATAACTTCCAAACTTCTAGAAAATGATGATTCAAGGGTAATCCATAAGAGCTGTCGAATTGGGATTCTCTAGGATAAAGGCTCGGTAATACTTGTCCAAGTTACATTGCTTGCCAGTGTGTTTCAAACAATAGGTCTGGATTGTCTGCAATAGGATCTGAACTGAAAAAAAGAGCTTATATAAAAGTGTACAATATATGATATTTTTGTACTGTGATAACAGTATAGTATTTTGTAGTGTAAGAATATGCAAAAATCTATAATAAATAAGTTTAGGAAATGACCCCACATTCAAACTTTTGCCTACACTGATGCTAAAACAAGGATCTGAGGGAGAGGGGGCTACATACTTTGCAAATCCAATGAAATCCTCGTGGTTGGTATTGATGTAGGAAAGCTCAATATCAATAAGCAGCAGCACCTGTAAGGGAAGGAAAAACTCATAAATCCATGAAATGGCTATGATGGCAAAGTCACATTCAAGGGGGATTCTGTCTGGTTTAGTGTATCTTGGCAGTTGTCATGCATGTTATTTAATCTTCCACAACACCTCTGATGTAAGGAATTGTACCAGGAGAGACCTCGAGGACTTCTATATGGGAGTAAATTCTCATGCAAATTCAGCCTTCAGGTTTTACAGGTGAAAGTGATTAACGTCAGCCTAAATCTTCACACAGCAACTAGCAAGCAGCACACAAATGAAAATGGACAGCAGCAGTAATGAAGAATAAGCCCTGCCCCCTTTTTTACAAGACATTCCTAGATCAAAGAAGTATATCTAACACTTTAGAAATTATAAACTATTATAACATCTATTTTATCTGTTATTATAACAATACAGTGTGTTATAGTGACATCCTGCACTTACAGGGCTGCTGATATAATGGTTAAAATATTCGCGTATGGATTAGAGGATGCCTTTGAGACAATTGCTTTTAAAGGCACTTTGAGATGTTATAACTATTCTGATTATTCTGCCAACTTCATTTCTTTAAGGTTGGGTTTGGGTATTGAGCCAGCCATGTTGCAGAAGCAGATTGTCCAGCATCCTTTAAGAAACATCTGGATGAGATCTCCAAATTAATAAACTGTTAGTGACAATTCTGCCTAATTTTCATGCTAATGGATAATCTCCCACTGGGACAGCCCAGAATTGGTTGTACAGCAGAGGCTCAGCTACACAGCAGATAAGGTGACAAAGTACTGAGCTGGATAAAGTCCATCCATAATCACTGTTCTAGGAACCTGCTTATTACGCAGAGGGTCAAGGCAAGCCAGAGCCTCACCCTAAAGTACAAAGTGTAAAACGGGATACTTGTTACCAGGCCCACAGCTACTGAGCTTCAGTGATCTGGTGAGATCAAGCTTAAGGACTGTTTGCCTGCTGGCCCAGTGATAACCTGATGACCATACCTCCAACCTCTAACTTCTCCCAGGACTCACCTGATCCTTGGTCTTGCCTTCCCTCTCACGCACGTAGGTGGTGACGATCCTTTCGGTCTCCTCCCGCAGCTTGGGGTACGAGCCGAGCTGCAAGAAAGGACGAGAGAGGGACGAACCGAGAGATGCGGTCTCTGCACCCTCCCAAGATGGTGCTCTACCTCCTCACCATGACGCCCCCCCCCCCAAAGGGCCAGAGCACAGTGATCACTCTCCTGCACAGAAGCCACACTGCTGATTCCCTGAGGACACTTGAGATCTCTGGATTGCCAGGGTTTTAGTCACAGAAACCATGTTAGAAACATTTAAAACATTCGGTAATGGAAGTATTCGAATGCTGAAACTAATGAAGCATTCCTCCATTGCCATGACTGAAAGTAACCTAAATTTACTGCACTTGCTGGTGCACAAACTGTTTTGTGTCCTCTAACAGTATTCAAATCGAGGCATAAAAGTCAATCGCATTAAAATATGTAAACTATTCTTACAATTCTCACCACACAGCAAGCCACTAGAAACAGAAACACAGAAACCACTACTTTAATCGGAACTGAAAGAGGTTTTTTAGCAGGTTCCTTTAATGGTTTCATAGGCATTACAGGTTGTGGCTAACAGGAGTCTGTGATTGCTGTGCCATGTCCATGTCATGTGCCATGTATAGGAAAAGGAAAAGACGTTAGAATCCTTCAGAAAACCCACACTCAAGCACACAGAGAAACTGCCAAAGCTCCTGCCAGAAAGCCAGCATGCACAGGCTGGGGCTGATAAGGGTGAAGAGACCAGTAAATTAGATTCAAATCTCATGCAGAAGCTTGAATAGCCTACACTCTACTGCAAGAAACCATCATCTTGGAATGGCAGATTGAAGATTTAAATTATCTAAAAAACTAAAGTAGATTCTACGTGCCTGAATATGCCTTTACATAAATGACATGCACATCAGTATTGATGCACAACAGGAACACCAGAATTAGGTTACTGATTTCTGCAAATTGCCTGCTTGTTCATGCAATCTCCCATATTGCATTTCATATTTATACAAATATTTCATATTTGCCAAAGATAACATTACATTTTAACAGATTAAACAATAATCTGGGATTGAGACCATTCCAGCCTCTGAACAAAATCCTCAAACAAGACTTCAGAAGTGCAGAAGTATTTGTTGTGCAATGCTGCACAAATTTAGCTGCTGCAACCTTTTACAAGCAGGTTTTTGAGCAGACATTATTACTAGACCAATAATTTAGCATGGAAGGAAAATCTCTTGTGCAAAGGCAGATAAACCAAACTGCCTAAATACAACTTTGCAATTCCAAGCAGGTGGTTAGTTTTGATTGTCATGAAAGATTGGTAATGAGCAAGAGCAGTTCTAGAAGACACCAGTAGAGAGCACTGCTACCAGAAATATGATCCCCAAACACTGCAGTTCCCTCCTCACACTAGTATGACCAAGCCTACGTCCAATACTTTGTATTGTGAAAACTATTAGATTTCTCCTTTTTATAATGCATCAAATTAAAATTATACTGTTATCTGTCCATTAATGAAGTACAAATCTGTTGTTGTTGTTGTTAAAAGCAAAATTTAAAGTCTAAAATTTCTTAACATCATGCACTGCATACAGCATTCCTATGACAAAGATGGCAACAGGGCAGTAGCTGAACTAATCAGTCCTGCCAAGATTTGGTGCTGTTTTGTTTTGCTTAAGAGGAGATGCAGTGACAAATTAGACTTTTCTTCCTGATCAGAGGACCATAGACTATCTGCACTAGCTGCCCTGAAACAAGATCATTCAGAATTCAGCTACAATGGCTAGCATCTACAACATATGGGATTGTTGCAAAAGTCATGCAAGGGCTTTGAGCAAGACAGCTCTATTTAACAATTCTACTGTCCAAATGTCAGAGGCAGATTACAAATGTGTACCTCAACTATTTAACAAAGAAGGGGGATTCACCATAAGACATCTGTTTTTACAGCTCACGAGCAAATCATTCAAAGAGCAGGTGACTGGATTGAAGGAGGAATACCACAGCCAGAAGACTGTAGGCCTGTTACCCTGTGATGGCACAGGATTACTCACTTGCCACCTGGACTGAAAGGTGAGGAAGGCAAAGAGCTGGGGGTCTAGGGGGGCAGCACTGAGGATCTGCAAGACCTACACTAAAGAACATCAATTCTGCTGGTTGGTTTCAGAATTGCAGTGTGAAAAGCAGGGAGCTGTTATGTTGTACACATTTCTTTGGTCAACCTTCTCCAAAAAGATAAGGGAAGATGATAAATTAAGGCGAGGTAAGGGTGCGTAATATTATGAAACAGCTGTTTTACCCATGACATGTCAACCTGGGTTGGGACAATCCCATTGTTTACTGTGCTTTGTCAGCCTGGGACTCTAACAGCATAAGCAGGCATTTGATAAAAAAATGGCAACTTGAGTGGCTTTAGCCTTTGCAGCATCAAGTTCAAATGTCAAAGGTCAATCTTACAGTGCCAATACTGGGTTGGCAGCAATAGTGAAATGCCAAATAGTGAAGATGCGCCATGATGCCATGAGGGAGCTGTGAATTGTGCACAGCAGGTTCCATTGTGCCATGCCTTGAATGTGCGCACTGAAGACAATCTTGTCCAATCTTGAGAGACCAGTCCAGTTGGACTGGCTCCGTTGCGTGTAGTAAATCTAAAGCACATGGTGCACAACAAAGGATAGAGGAAGACTTCCCTTATTTCAAAGTGGAATGTTCCTGATGTTGCAGCAAACCTTAATCTGACAGAGTGGACTTTAGCTGTCCACCACAGTGTTTGAAACCCACTTGAGCAAAACTGAAACACTGCAGCACTCTTCCTCTATAGCAAAATGGATTATACCCATCTTTAGTAACGACGGCAGTCTGCTATTTGAGATACTGCCTGTGTGTGTTAAGTGCCAGCCATTTTCTGAGAACAGCTCCGGCTACTAATCAGCTGCTGGCTAGACATTTTTAAATATCTTCCCAACAATCAAAAATAAATATGTAATAAAAATTCAATTCTTATTGCCTTAAAAGTGATTCTTCTTCATCTGTCGGATGTCATGTTTAATACTGTACCCCTTAAAACTGGGGAAATGAGTTTTAAGGAAATGGGCTCCTTGTTGCATGAGACACATACCACAGATACACTTCTCCTGCTTAAGAGTTGTGTTTAACACAACTCTGCTTTCCTTGTGGACTTCCTCCTCCAAACAGGTCTGGTGTTGAGTTAAAGCATCTCTTTTTACTGGAGAAAGGGTCATATGATAACTTGTGCACATAAAATAAGATATACAATATAGATAAGATCTAAAAAAATGCTAATTAAGAACAAAAAAAGTTCATAGAAAGATATTTTGATCTAGTCCTACTCTGTATTGTATTAATGAGCTAAATAATTACAAGCTCAGTGTAATGTGTAATCTTTGATTCACTGACTTTCATGTCACGTGCATAAATGACAATTCTATTCCTATGACTCCATCTAACTGCAGTTCTTTCTTAGGAAAAAGTGTAGACACTTTCAACTAAATCTGAAGGCGGAAAAAGTGATTCAAAATCCAGAAGTGCTTATTGGAACCAGATTTGGTGATCTCTTGTGATACAAGATAGGCTTTTGCTAAATACATCCCCTAAATCCATCGGAAACTGTGAGGTGGCACCTCGTGTAAAGCATTCAAGGTAGGGTTAGAAAACTCTAGTTCAATCATTTTTGCTCCTTCAGTAAAAGCTCTCTGATTTCCTTCCACCAAACTGTGCAGTGAGAACATTAGATGGAAATGGTCTGTTATGTCAAATGCTGAAGCAGGTTTCAATCAAAGTGGAACTAGCTGAATATAAAAAGCCAGGAGGC
This sequence comes from Lepisosteus platostomus, assembly GCF_059453375.1. Lineage (NCBI taxonomy): Eukaryota > Metazoa > Chordata > Actinopteri > Semionotiformes > Lepisosteidae > Lepisosteus > Lepisosteus platostomus. Next base: position 19,947,004 of record NC_142623.1, read on the forward strand.
AAACAGCTACAGTAAAGGGAGAGCAGATTTAGGCTAAATCGTAAGACTGGACAAGACATAGTTTATACCATCTGTTCTTTTGCAATCATTCCATTTCTAACTTGCTGCACATCTCAACATATGTATTCACATAAAGGCATATTTTCTCCTGTATAGGTCTGCAAGGATAGCCACAGATGTCTGTCTGACTTCACTTTCAGAATTTTCTCAATAGTTGTTCCACACTTCAACTCATTTGAAGCCAACGAGAGATCCCTTCACGCATGGTGTTAACACGTGGATTGAAGAAAGTCCAAAAGGGTAGGCATCCTGTCCATATAAAGGGGCTGTCAGCTCAAATCATGTTGAAGTGTATTTGGAAATAAAACTGAGAGAAGTGGCTTATAGGGAGGTGATGCCAATGGTGACAACTGATCAGCCAGGGAAACTGGCTCCAGATTCTAAGAAGACACTATTCAAAGTGAATGATCTCTTACTGTTACACGTCCTACAACTTCAATAGGCTTGTGACTAGTGTGATTCCAAATTGCTCCCTCTCCCAGAGTCCTCTTGCACTCATCAGCTTTGACAAGTCTTCCCAGAAGCCGTTTGTGAAGGAATGGTTATTGGGAAAGGAAAACCGTAACAGAGCAACAGACATGAAAGCACCCATCAGGGCGACAGAGGCAACAGGAAGGAAGATAATTTTTTGGCAATCACAGATGATATAAACTGCCATTTCCAGAGCAGGGAATTGGGTTGATGTTGGGTATGATGGGGAAGCAGACACGACAATATCAAGGATATTTGCTTTCTTTTTTGCTTCTGACATTTATGGTCAAGGATGCTCAGTGGTTTATTTACCTTTTCTGCACACTTTCGGACTAAGGCGGTAAGCTCAGAGACGACAAGGTCAACACATTTCAAACTGGGCTCTTTCAGTTTAAGAATCTGTTTTTTCACAATGGCTTCGAAAGCCAAATCGGGAGTAAAGAGACCAGTTCTGGATCAGGCACACAGAGGAGAAGGGAACATGCAGCCAAGAGATGGACGGAAAAAAAGGGATGGGAGAGAGAAAGAGATAGCAAGACAAAAATGCATTTTTAGTTAGTTAATTCACATCTCTGTACTAGAACATTTGAACATACATGTATATCAAATTACATGCAGCATGCTTGCTTAACTAAGTTCCTCCCAAAATCATGAGCTTTCTCCACGTGTGCACAATTTTGAAGGACATAATGACCTTCTCTTGTTTGTAACTGTTCTTCTAATCTTGTGGAAACACCACAATTTGAGATGAAGATGGCCATGCAGTTGAAACAGTCACACAATATTGCAGGGATCACATCTTGAAGGCTAACCAGAAGGACTGGACTACAGATGAATTTCTTGTCTGTTAAAAACAGCCCATAATCATCACTGTATGGACTGCATACACAGAGTTCAGACACAACACATGTCCATATCAAGTCAACCTCATTATAAATCACATGGCTGGCAAGACGATTTTCATTTTGTTTCATTATATATGCTTTGATCTGCGATGGCATTTTCAATCTACCTATTTGACAACTGCCAGTGATAAAAAATCCCAAGTAAACCTAAGGTCAAATGTATATTTTTAGATTGCTTGTTTATTTTGCTAAATGATTTGAGGAACAATGGTTTTGTAAACAAAACCCACATTTTAAAGGATAAGGATCATGCTTTCCAAAGCAATTCCTACAGTTTTGGTGATCTGTCTCCACAAAATACAAACCACAATGTCTAAAACCCTATATATATATAGGGGTTACCTTCTGAATAGTCAAAAGATGCACCCTGCTCGTGTTTAAGTGTTTTGCTAGGGCCTTATTTAATTTCCTACTGGGTGAGCTCTTTTATTTAATCTGTTTCTGTGTGAACCACAATGTTATACATTGTACACACAGACACGCCATTCTAGTAAAAACACTTCCTGCTTGATTCCTCTGAAATCCAAGCGAGAAAGAGGTGAAGCTCACCACTTCTCTGACTATGTTTTTTTTTTCTCTCCAGAGCTCTTTTAACAGGGCCTGGGGCTTTGAAGTGAGAAGAGGCAGCACTCTAAATGCGTGCTTCTGGATCTGGGGAAATGTCGTGCACAGAGGAGAAGGAGCTCATGATGTATCGCAGGAGAGGAGCTCTGGAAGCAAGAATGCGTTTTTTGGGGGAGCACTTCGACTATTTAAAAACACATGTATAGGGTTCGCACCCTAGAGGTGCCACCTTCTAAGAAACCAAAGGACTGTACGCCAGCAAGCACTGCCACATGCCAACCTGGGGCTCCCACTATGCCACTCAAACCATGCTCTGGAAGGAAGCAGAGCTAGGATACTACATAGAGCTTAGATCCAACAATGGATTGTTCAGATTTCTATGTATTTCAGCTCTATGAAATACCAGGATTGATGCTGCAGCAAAATGTGCAAAACAGCAGCACCTCATTACCCCTACGGGTATATGCCCTGCTCCCCTCCCACACGAGAAAGCCGTGGCAGTGCCAGCTCCAGGCAGACAGGTGATCAGCCTGCTCCCTGGTCCTGTACTGAAGGGCTCTGCTCCCTTAATACCTTGTTGGCGCACTGCCTGACTGTATTGATCAACTCCTGAATGACCAGATCGATACATTTCAAGCAGGGCTCTTTCAGCTTAATGATCTGTTTTTTCACGATGGCTTCAAACGCCAGGTCCGGAGTGAACAGCCCCGTTCTGATTGCACACACAACAAGGAGGATGGGGAGGAAGCATGAGGAGGATAGACAGAAGACAAAGAGAAAGGGGAGGGGGGGGGGGAGAGATGCAAGGGGTTTAGATTTCACAATTTTGGTGAACAAAGATGAATCCCAGCTGTTGTTCTCAACAAAACTAATGGTGTGGTTGGAAACAAAGGACAAACAACCCTTCTGGAATCAAATAATTCCCTTTAGAAGATCTGGGCAGATGAAAACAGGCAAGATGAGTCAGTCCTAACAAAATAATTATTTTGAAATTACTTCCACCCGAGTTCTGTTATTTAATTGACCCTGTATGTTAACCTTTGCAGTTCTAATGAATTGCCAGTATTTTTCAGATTCCCCTGCTCAGTTTGGAATTCGTTGGTAACTGCATATGCTCCTTTGGGACAGCCCCTTATCTGAGCTGCCTGCTGTATGACAGGCCTAGAGTGAGATCACAACGCTCTCAAGCTAAAGGGAGCGCAACATGCCCCAAGTGATGTCATTATGCGACATGCTAAGGGTACCCTAACCCAGGGGTTCCAAATCCTGGTCCTGGAGGACCACACAAGGCCGCGTCCTGCTTTTAGTCCAAGCCGAGCTCTCAGTTACACAGCTGAAACCCTCCAGTGACTCAATAATAGTTTTTATCTTTTTCCTGGGCTTAAACATGAAGGATGATTGCCTTTTAACTACTTCAGATGCCAAATTACTCAACTTCTGATTAGACCAAAAACTGGCAAATATTCCAATCACGAAATGTGTCAGTTCAATTAAGGATTCAATTAGGCAATTAAATTGGGCTGGACTGAAAATCAGCAGGTGTGTGGGCCTCCAGGACTAGGATCGGGAACCCCTCTCCTAACCCTCCCTTTGGGTTTCAAATCCTGTTTATCACATACCAGCAGGGTACAGTTGGCCAACAACTCAGTGGAGACTTGAATGAGTTATTCTGTGGTCATATGGCTCTACTGTGTTCAAAATCAGTATCTTTTGGCAAATTAAAGCTTTACAATTCAGTAATTTTCTGTAAGACTACTGCCATCAACAATTAAGGCCAACCCTTTAATGGTTAGTTAAAATGATGCAAACTAATTTAAAATCTAACAAATTGAAATTGAAAGTGCTTTGAATGACATCTAGGGCCATTGAAATTTGAGCTGTAAAGATGAATGATGTTTGGACTTCCAAGAGGCCTTGAGGGCAGCTCACCCACGCTTTACCCAGCTGAACAGCCTCCTAATTTTAGACAGCACCGCTCGTTAACTGACTTAAGGGGCTTAAAAATCAAGGGAAAAATAAAAAAAAAGATGAGAAACGGAAGTGCAGACACAAGGATAAGGGGCAAGAGTTACAATTCTGAACATTCAAGAGGTGAAGCAGTGTAAAGGGAGTGAGAATGACTTCAACAAAGAGACGGGCTGATTTAAAAAGAAAATGGGAGTTTCTAAATGACAATCTGGTTCATTCAAAGTGTACACCAGTAGACAGCTAAGTGAGGTTCATTTTGTGATGATTTTGTGATGTGATGAAGATGCGACTGGTTTTAAACCATCGCAGCCTTAAAGACCAAGATCCTGTACTTTTGAACCCTACACTGCGTGCATGCCTACATAATCAAAACCTTACAACAAAAAAAGGCTATAGTACCACACAATCACATGCTCTAATGAAACTTTTGCAATGCTCTTGACTGGGATGAGCTTACAACTATTTCTCTATCTACTAAAAGGTTTTACTAAATGTTTTCAAAACTCTTAAATAAAGAAACAGGAGCTTAGCACTGGATGCACAGAAATGACCAAGTGCCCCATGCCATTATGAGTACTTGCCTGACACCGTGTATGTTCTTGATGGCGTAGCTAATTTCTCTTCGGAGTTCCTTCTCGTCAAACTCCATCTGCAAGATACCCAGCAAGCACAGCTCTTTATTCCCTGGCTCTTATTTTACATGTGGCCCTACTGTTACACCATCTCAAGGGCATAGCCCCAACTGGACCTGCTGCCCATTTCACTGGGATTGTGAACTTTGGGGTTGCTGACCCATACATTCTCATATACAGGAATCTCTCACTTTAACGGTGTGTCCATTAAAAAAAAAATTCAGACCAAAAGCACTATTATTCAAGAAAAATATATGACCTGTATACTAGGGCTGGGCGATATGACCTCAAATCAATATCGCGATAATTTCCCACATTTACCTCAATAACAATAAATTAACTATAATTTTTTTGAAACCCTTGAAATTATCAGATTACATGATATGCTGAAAGATCATGTTTTAAATATGCAAAACTATTAAACTTAGTAAATGTCAGACACCACAGTTTGAGAACAATATTTTCCTGAGGGCACAACTCTTGTCAAGGGCTTGAATGAATCTTTTGCATACTGAGTGGCATAAGTAAATGTCTGTGTTAGAGACAGCTGTTTGGGGGAATCGCTTCGGCCATAAGTGTCTTTCAGTCTCTCTCTTTTTTTTTGGCCATGCACTCTTCGTATTACACGACATGGTTTTGTTTCAAGTGATGAAACAAGTTACTCTTGTTACTTTTGGGTGCAGAAACGGTTTTCCGACAGAGTTTACATCCGATTTCTCTTTGTTCAGTATCCGGTTTGTTGAAGCTTAAATATGACCAAATGATCGACACTGCATCTTTTTTAGATACCAGCTCGTCTTCATTTGTACTTGAGTCATCCCTGCCTGACTGGAGTTCAGCATAAGCACTCGTGTTGTCTCATGCCCGGCACGCTTCTTTGTGTTTTGAATGAAGAACGAAGGTTGGACGAGGCAGAAGCATGTGACTGGATATGACGACTGGGTGTTGTAGTTTTTTTAAGGGGACCGCACATTAAAACACACAGTGGGAAAAGCTTTACCAAACATACCAACCTAAGCAAAATAAGGTCGGTGAGAGATTCTTAACATCAGTATTGATAATTTTTCGATACATCGCCCAGCCCTACTGTATACTATATATACAAACACAATTTCTTCAACTTTTTTTTAAAATAACTGCAATTAGCAGTCCATGAAAATTCCTCTGCCTTTTTCTCTCTTTACTTCAGGTGTCACAAATAAAAATTTGCTCAAACACATAAAAACACCCATCATGGGCAACTGACCTCAATAGGGCACCATTGAAATTCATGTCTAATAGACCTATTTCTTGAACTTTATTCCCATATGTAACCGGTACTGGTACAATGGAATTCTTATTTACAGAAAGTCTCTCGATTGTAAAACAAGTGTAAAAAACAAAAAACAAAGTGCAAACAGTGAATCAAGACAATATACAAACAAACAGTAGACAATGTGCAAGTAAACATGTAGACAGTTTAAATGTAAACAATACAGACGTGTAAACAATGACTGGAGATGTGCAATAGATAAGAAATCATAAAGAAGTAGATGGTGATGGTGTAGGTGTGGTCCGAGGGGGATGGCTAAATGTGTTCGCCAATCTCACTGCTTGTGGATAGAAGCTATTGAAGAATCTAGTGGTAAGTGTCCGTATGCTCTTATATCTCTTGACTGAGGGCAGTGGAGTGAAGAGCTCATGCCCGGGGTGGTGACTGTCCTCTGCGATGGTCAGAATTCTACCATGGCAGCGGTCCTCATAGAGCTGTTTAATCTCTGTGAGACCACAGCCGATGATCTGGGCCATATTGACCATTCTCTTCAGTGCCTTTCTTTCTCGCGAAGAGGTGTTGCCATACCACGCGGTGATCCTGTTGGTGAGGATGCTCTCGATGGTGCAGTGGTAGAAGTTCACCAGCACATGTATTGGCATCCCCCATCGCTTGAAGCACCTCAAGAAATAAAGGCGCTGCTGAGCCTTCTTCATGATCGAGTCAGTGTTCACAGTCCAGGTTAGATCTTAAGAGATGTGAATTCCCAAAAACCTAAAGCTGGTGACTGTTTCCACTTCCATTCCATCAATACTGAGTGGGCCGTGAGTGTTTGGCCTGTGTCTCTGAAAGTCCACTATTAGCTTTTTCACTTTCTTCACATTCAAGTCCAGGTTATAGCTATGACACCACCTAAGCAGCTGTACGACTTCATCCCTGTAAGTGGACTCATCACCATCACTGATCAGTCCTATTATAGTGGCGTCATCTGCAAACTTAATGATGCGGTTGCTGCTATGTCTAGCTGTGCAGTCGTGAGTGAACAGGCAGTACAACCTTGGACTCAGAAGCAGCCTTGTGGGGTTCCAGTCCTCAGGGTGAGTGGTGTTGATGTTTTATTGCCTATCCGCACCACCTGTGGTCTCTCGATAAGAAAGTCCAGCAGCCAGTTGCAGACAGAGTTGCACAGACCTAATCCCCTGAGCTTTATCACCAGTTGACTGGGTAAGATGGAATTGAATGCTGAACTGTAGTCCACAAACAGCATTCTCACATATGAGTTCTTAGTGTCCAGGTGTTCCAAGGCTGTATGCAGAGCCAGGGAGACAGCATCATCCACTGATCTGTTGTTCTGGTAGGTGAACTGCAAGGGGTCCAGGGGCTCTGTGATGGAGGAGTTGATGTGTGACAACACCAGCTTCTCCAGGCATTTCATCACCACAGATGTTAATGCTACTGGGCGGTAATCATTCAGGCATGTCACTTTTGCCTTTTTGGGGAGTGAAACAATAGTGTTTTTTTTAAAGCAGGTGGGGACCATGGACTGTGACAGGGAGGAGTTAAAGATGTCTGTAAACACTGTGGTCAGCTGGGCTGCACAAGTCCTCAGGACACGAGGTGGTATCCCATCAGGCCCTGCAGCCTTACGGATTTTCACCCTGCTCAGAGTCTTCTGCACGTCCTGCTCTGAGAGTTTCAGAACAAACTCGCCCTGCACACTTGGAGTCTTCTCAGCATTGCCCGTGTTCAGAGCATCAAAGCGGGCATAGAAATGGTTCAGCTCATCAGGCAGGGATGCGTTGTCCGTGTCAATCTCCTGGCTGTAGCCCTTGTAGCCTGTGATTGACTGTAATCCCTGCCACAGCCTCCGGGTGTCAGCGCACTGCGTTTCAAGCTGCACTCTATAGCTCCGTTTGGCGCGTTTTATGGCTTCCTCTAATGCATACCGTGATTTCTTGTACAGCTCTTTGTCCCCCAATTTGAACGCGGTGGATCTATCTTTTATTTTATTGCGAATGTCGTTGTTGAACCACGGTTTCTGATTGGGAAATGACCTAATTTTCATTTCTGGTACACAAATGTCGGTGCAGTATTTAATATAGCTGGTGACCGCATCCGTATACTCATTTAAATCTGTGTCGGGAGCTCTGAATGCGTCCCAGTCTGTACTATCAAAGCAGTCTATTAACCTGCTTTCCGCCTCCTCAGACCAACAACGCACTGACCTGTTCACAATCGGGGAGGTCTTCAGCTTCTGTTTGTACTCAGGAAGCAACAGGAGAGCGATGTGGTCCGACTTACCAAAACTCGGTTTGGGAAGTGCTTTGTATGCTCCTTTTATTGTTGTGTAGCAGTGGTCCAAAATATTGCCTCCTCTTGTCGGTACAGTGACATGCTGAATGTATTTTTGCAGTACTTTCCTCTGATTGCAGTGGTTGAAGTCCCCAACTACAATTGAGACGGCTTCTGGGTGGGAGTTTTCGTGCTTGTTGATAATGTCGTGGAGTGTGCTGCTTCCACGCAGGCTTGAGGTTGAATGTAAACGGTTGTGATAATAGTGGCGGAAAACTCCCTCTGCAAATAAAAGGGTCGACATTTTATGGTCAGGTGTTCTAGATTCGGCAAGCAGGATTTAGAGATTACCTTCACGTCGGTGCACCACTTGCTGTTGACCAGGAAGCAAACGCCTCCTCCTTTGTGTTTGCCGGTTGATTGGTGGTTTCTGTCAATGCGGTAAACGGTAAACCCCTTTGGCTGGATGGCAGTGTCCGGGACGCATGCATTCAGCCAGGTTTCAGTGAAGGCATAAACACAGCATTCCCTCAGGTCCCTTTCTGCGTTGATCCGACAATGTAGCTCATCTATCTCATTGTCCAGTGACTGAACATTAGCTAACAAAAAAGATGCCAGCGGTGGTCTGTGCGGACGCCTTCGTCCACTTTATTGCAGGCAAAGTCCAGTAGTTCTGAGTTTAGATACATTAAAGCATTGGGTTTATTGAATTGCCTTTTCAATGGCAGAAAGATTTCCAGTATAAGCTGCTTTTTTGGACACCTGACCAGTTCTGTGGATGTTTCCGTAGGGGCATCAAATGCTCAGTACTTTAAAATCTACAGCAGTTCAGTGCAGCGCCCAGCACCACTGTCTCATCATTTCATTTCCTTGCATGTGCCTTTGAGGAATCTGCTCTTCAAATATTCATCTTTTACTGGAACAGGTTTTGATGCCAACAGAATGAGAAATGAATCTGAGACAACCGTTTCTTTTTTAAATATGTGAATTAGGACAGCATGTGATGACTCTGCATTCTGATGTGAGGCCTGTTTTCATAAGACCCCCCTCAACATATGTCAAAAAGGACAATCACAACGCTACTATGATATACAAAAGACTTGATACAACCCCATGTTTATTGTACTGTCAACATTAACAGATTAGTTTCCCTTTGGGTCTGGGAACCCTGAGACAGTTCCCCAGGACTACTGAGGTCTCCAGCCACTGAATCAGATATTAAAGATTTTGATCCAACCGGTCATGTCATCAATCGGTTTTCTGAATTGTTTGGTGCGCTGGTAAATGAACACAACTCATCTACAGTGCTGCTTGAAAATATGTGAACATCAATCATATGTCTTAGACAATCTCAAAAAACTTATCCAATATTTAATTAAGATAACTTAAACAGAAACTAATACAAAATATACATATATTATTTCATTATTAATTAAAAAAGCATGTTTATTTAAAAGAAACTCACTGATCCCTGTGTGTTAAACTAAATCAATAAGCAGGGGTACATCTTTTAGAAGCAACCAGAGGTTTTAAGGAATTGTTGCCTATCTTCACTTACTAAAACTGCTCCAGATTTGTTGGCAGTCTTGCATGAACCACCTGCCTCAGGTCTTGCCACAACATTTCTATTTGGTTGAGATCTGGACTTTGAATATGGCCATTCCATAACACAAAAGTTCCACCTCTCAATCCATTCTTTAGTAAGTTTGATGGAACGTTTAAGGTCACCGTCATGCTGAAAGACCCATTTTTGGTTTAACATCAAGTCATGGGCAGAGGGGCCTGATGTTCTCCTCCAGAATATTTCGGTATGACTCATAGTTCCTTCAATAATATCGAGTCATTCTGCTCCATGGGCAGAAAAGCAGCCCCAAACTATGACAACCACCTCCCCCCACCACCATGTTTAACAGTGGGTGGTAGGCAGTGCTAGGTTTTACCAAGCTTGGCATTTTTTTTATGGCCAAAAAGATCAATTTGAGACTAATTTGTCCAAAAATCTACCATATCAAATATGCAAACTTAAGATAAGCTGCAATGTTCTTTTTTGATAGTTTTTCTCCTGGTTACCCATCCATGAATGTAACTGCTATTCAGCTTGTGTCATGTTGTTGAGATATGAACATGGACATCAGCTTTAACAAGAGAGGAACAAGTAATAGGTTTATTCCATGCTGAAAAAAAGAAGAAAGAAAACAAAACATTTTGGCCGTGGAGCCTTCTTCAGCTTTCTTCACACCTGAAGAGGGCTCCACGGCCGAAACGTTGTGTTTTCTTTCTTCTTTTTTCAGCATGGAATAAACCTATTACTTCTTCCTTTGCAGCCTACGCATGCTGACGCAGCTACCCACCTAAACTTTAACAAGAGAGGCCTTGGATGTGGCGTGTGGTCTTTTAGACATCCTGTATGAGTTTTCCTGTTAGTCTGTGGGACAATTTTGAAAGATGTCCACATCTAGGGAGTGCCACCTTGGTCAGTAGACTGATGAATTCCAAAATGTTCTGCTATGGTTTTATAACTCTCTCTTAACCGATGCTCACTTATAACACTCTTCCTTGATGTTGTCAGAGGTGCATGACACTAACCTGAATGGACAACCAAATTGCCAAAGATTAACTTTATATAGTAGAGAGACCCCCAAACTTTGTCCTGGTGATTGACTCTTTGATTGATTAACTTGGTAACCAATAATTTTAGCACACAATTATTTAGGTGAATGAATCTTGTGATTCACTTACTTTTGAATCTGCACTAATACTTATTTAACTATTTCTTTTTCTATTGCATCCATCGGTTACTCTAAACAATGCAATTTGTGGATACAAACCCTTTCTTTTAGGAAATTAAGGACTGGATCTGATTAAACAAAGTACAAATGTAACATCTAAAGAACTACAATAGATGTTCAAAAACTTTCAAGCTGTACCTGTCTTGATTTTAGGAATAACGGGCATCTGGCACTGAAGCCGTTTGCAAAGTGGACTGAAATGGAACATTGAGGTAGCAGCCAGGACAGCAGGGAGGGAAGACGTACCTTGACAAGCTCAAAGGGGAATCTCTCATGGAAGATGCGGTTGATTCGCGCCCCGCCAGAGAGCTCCACGGTGTCCACTTGGTCTCCTGAGCCTTCGATCCGCTTCTCGAAGTCCACGCCAAACTGCTGCACCATCCTGGGGACAAAAAGGACCTTTGAGAACCCTGCAGCATCTATGGCTGACCAGAAAGAAATGCTGCCAGGCACTCAGAGCAGAGGGCAGATAAACCAAGACTCCCAACATTTTACTAGCATCATAGGTTCTCGACAGATATAAATCTTCATGGGTGGCATGGTGCTGCAGTGGCTAGCGCTGCTTGCTCAGAATGTTCTGTAGTTTTGTGGGTTCCCTCTGGGTGCTCTGGTTTCCTCCAACATTCCAAAGACATTCTGGTAGGTTAACTGGCTTCTGGGAAAAATTAGCCCTAATATGAGTGTCTATGCTTGTGTGTTTGTGTTCGCTTGCCCATTGCTTGCCAAGATAGGCTCTGGCTGCCCTGTGACACTGAAATGCATGAACCAGTTAGAAAATAGATGGATGCATAAATCTACATCTAAATTGTAGAATTAATTTGCAAATTAGAAGCTATAAGAACCCAAATACTGCCTATGAGGCTCTACATGGCTTGGCACCTCAGTACCAATCTGAGTTACCATCATCTCGATTCCCAACTTCACAACCTTAGCTCTTCTAATTCTAATCTGGTTTGCCCCCCAAAACTGTCGCCACTCTATGGGTGACAGTGTCTTCCGTTATGTTCCAAAGCTCTGGAATTCTATCCCTAAGGATATCAGAGAGTCACCTTTCCTGTGTTCAATTTAAACTCAAAACCTTCTTTAGAAGGGCTTTTATTTAACTTGTTCTGTGTCAGCCCCTTTGCTTTCCTTCTTTTTCCTTTCAAACACTCCCACTGTGTATCTTTTTTTTCTTTAAAGCACTTTGAGAATAAAGTTACATAAAAAATATTATCATTATCATCATCATTATTATTATTATTACTATTATTCTAAATTTTACTATTACTCTCATTAATATTGTTGTTGTAATTGAAAACTGGTTAATAAATAGGATCAACCATATGATGTCAACAGGATTCATTTCTGGACTTCCTGCACTTCCTGATCTAGATCAATGGTCCCTTCAGATTCTGGAAGAGCACAGTACGTAAACTGGCAGATCATCTTAAATTAGATAGAGGCTGTGGCATGCAGAAAACAAAGACCTTGAAAGTCCAAAAAGACAGATAATATTATAATTGGGAAGACTCTTGGCTAATAAAATTTAACATGCCAAGTGTGTAAGAAATAGGTACACTGTACTATCACATGGGTAATTCTGAGCAGCAGGAGGCTATGCAAGAAAGGGTTCTGGGCATTTAAGTGGATTCATGATGAGTGATGTTCTCATCAAGACAATGCGGGGAAATATTAAACAAACAATTCTCAATAGGAAAGACTGCAGTCGATACAGTATGTGGTGATACAGTTTGAGAACCACTGGAGTAAGGGTTAGGTAGCAGTGGCATAATACAATGAACTAGATTTAACTGAGATAGCCAAGATTGAGATTAGCCAGCATTAAATGTGAATGAGTTTTATTCCTATTACAGGTTAGAACAACACTCCCTTATTTAATGGAGGGCTACATGTTTTAAAGGCATCTTAAGATCATCAGAGTTTAAAATCCAAGGAGATCAGAATACAGCTGCACAGTTTGCAGCCTAAAGCCTCAAACTACATGAGAAGAATAAAGGCAAGAAGAAAAACAAAATCCTGTCTGATGTCTGCATTACCCTCAGTTTTTGCATCTTCTGTGTTTATCTTTCAGTGCCATACCGGTCTTAAAAACATGACCAGCAGCTGCTAACACACAAAATGCCAAAACGACAAAGCCATTATTTTTAGTGCTTCGAACTAGCAAGCAAGGGTTAAATAGATAATTAATAGGGAAATGCCAAAATCTAAACAAAAGGGCCATGACACGATTTATGTTGTCTATTCTAAAAGACTGGGTATAAGGAGGCAGGCTCAAACATGTGCTTGAATCTTGGGATTCGCATGATGACCTCTAGTCTCAGGGTAAGGGATAGGGTTCCACTCACTGCAGCAGGGCCTTGGTTTTGCGCGTGGGGTCATCTGGTCGGAAGTTTTTGAACTCCTCCACCTCCTTCTCCAGTGACAGCAGCTGGCTCTGCAGTTTGCTGCGCAGCGCGGGCAGGGTGTCCCTGATGTGGTTGGTGAGTTGCTGCCAGGAAAATAAACCAGGCACCGCCAAGTTAGAGGACAGGCAGGAACCAACGACGAAGCCATGTGACAGTTACCTTTTCTGTTCTTTTCCCAGAAATGATTTATAATAACCTGGGTGTAAGGAGGGAACCAGCCTCAAACTTCCCTGGTTAAATCACTGGGATTTACTGGAAATAACACTTTTGTCAGTGTGTATTACCCAGGGCTCTTTGCAAAATACTTAGATGCCTAGTGCTGGTCTGGAGGTACCCCACCAGAAATATATCCACTGAGTTTCTTATAGTAAGACCGAGTGAATGTCACAGCGTGTTCTTTAGGTTTTTTAAAGATTTTTCAGAATATTATCCTAACTCTTGAGCCTGAATACAACTTCAAAGCATGTTTAAAGTACTACCAGTCCACTGTAACCTTAACTTGGAGAATAAGAAGGTTATCATCTGCTAGGTGGACTGGCCTGTGCCCTCCCTGTCTTACCTGATTGAGAGTCTTCTGCAGGTGAGAGGTGCCCATGCGGTCTGCCATGTGCCTGTAAGCCGGGTGAGACAGGAAGAACTTCCTCTCGGCTGCAAGGGCGGCTTTGATGTCCTTCTTCCCATCTATGTCCTTCTGGCTGCGGTTCACCACCCCAATGTAGCCTACAAAGGCAAGCTCAATCAGGGCTCTACCACTCCAGTGGGTCATGTACTTTAATTAATCTGCAGTTTGTGATACTGGGGTAGATTCAGAATTACATCAGTTTAATTCTCAGGTATTTTCATCTGGCCAATGCCCAGCTCTTTCCATCCTTTCTATTAAATGGCTCTGGCTAGATCATTGCCTGCTTGACTTACAACAAATTAATTAGGAAGATGGCACAGACCCTGAGTGGTGCGGTTCAGTGAGAGTGCCATTTCACTGACACTTGATAGAACAATGCATGCTGTTTTCACATTTCATTTTCTGCAAAGACTCGGGATGACAGGTCTTCAGCCAGTCAGGAAGGAAAGACACTGGCAGGACCGTACAGCAGTGATACACTTCCCCTCAGCACTTCCTCTCGCTGCAGTTCCGAGACTTTTTAAAACGGTTCCATGCTCTTATCAAGCATTTCGGCATATACAGATGCAGCCATTCAAAATGCGCGGTAAAAACCCGCGGTACGGTAACCTACCCACAAGCCACCGCGGGGCACCGGAGGGTACCGCAGGGCAAGTGATTGGCTGGCCAAAATGACCGACAGGGGCACTCGTGGTGCATTGGTTGGTAGTGCAAAGATTTAATCATTTAATGTCTTTACTGTGCACATTTTAATCCGCTTAGTTTTGAATATTTATATGGATTTTACCACTAAAGGGAAATTTTAGTAACTGAGCATAAAAAGAAGAGGAGCATAACGCATCTGAAGGTCATAAACGATATTAATTTAGGAACATAAACATTACTGTATGTATGTAAACTGTACTGTGTATGGCTGGTCTTGGTAGTTTAAAGAAAAAATACACACCAGTCTTCCATTTCTCCCTAAACATTTTAAGCATGAAAGTTTTATGAAACGGTACCCAAATATGCGATTGCTGTATAGAATGAATTTTAATTTTAAAAAATTATTTAACACGAACATTAAGCTGTTTACATCTTCCGCCTGAGAACAGTCACCCGTTGCTACCCAACGCAGAATGGTGATTGGCTGACACCATCTGACACCCCTCTGATTGGAGAAAAAAGACGTGCTGGTTTGCTATACCAGGAAGAGGATTTCTTTCTATTCAAAACGTGTATTTTAAAAGTTTAAGAAGTAAAAACCTTACAGCGTACACAGATTTCTAAACTGATCAGGATCGTTATCTTTGTCTTATGCATAATAATGTTCACCGCTCTGTCCAGCAAATTAATAATAAACTTTATTTTATATAGCTTTTTAAACGAATAAGTAATTAGATTGCTCATAAACCTAATCACTTGCTTTTTCTTTTTATTTAGGCTCAGATTTCAACTATAGATCGTATTATTAATAACCATAATAACAACCAACCAACAAAAACAACCATATAAACATAATACCAACCAAAAACATAGATAACAACCACAATAAAAAATCAAATAATCAAACCATTTTACACTTGCAAAGTCCTCCAATTATCATAATCCCGCCCCTTATGCAAAACCAAACCTTCCTCCCATCCCAGTTTATCCTGTTTATCATAGACAAAATCCACCTCAATTTTCAACATAAAGCATTACACAAAATCAATACCTCAACACTCCATACTCAACAACGATAATTCACAAACAGCCAGTACATGTAACTACACATTCCCAAACATACCTAATTTCCATAGCCCCGCCCCTTATGCAAAACCAACATCCCTCCCCTGTTCTCTCTCTCCCCTGGCGGTTGTAATTGTTTTTATTTTCACATAAATTTTAGCAAAGTCATGTATTTTAAAAATCTTAAGATTTTTATATTTATGTCTTTATTTAGTGGTTTCATTAGTGACAAAGGCAAAACTTTCTTGGAAAAATGTCTTTTATGTAAACCATGTTTGCTATTAATTCATTCAGGGCTAAAATATGTTCATTGTCTTCTAATGAAAGAAGGGTTCCTTTCGCCGTAGTCGGGAGCCTAGCCTTTAACTAGTAAGTACTGTATTTACTGGGTTTATGGGGGGGGGGGGGGGGGGTGTCTTTCGCTGGAAATCTCGCCTCCTACTTTGAAAATACCCGTGAAACCGGTTCAATTCATCACAGCCAGTACTCCTGCAGAGAGTTGGGTTGTACTTGCAGTGTATACAGTACACGCGTTATGCTCTTCGTTAATGTCTGTGAAGTTTTATTTAATCTCTGAGCCATACTGATTCTTCTGGAAGCCAGTTTCCGCCAGGGAGTAAAAAAAAAAAACACACTATGGTATTCTCTCCAATGCAGTGCAGTTAAAAACATACCTCTGATGCTGCTCCTAAATGAATATCGTTTATGACCATCAGAAGCTTTATGCTCCTTTTCTTTTTTCCAGTGGATTGAACAGGGAGAGGCATTTCATGATGTACTTTTCACTGATGAAACAACAGTGGCTCTGGAACAGTTTTCAACCAAGTCGTTTTATAAAAAGGGGAGATATGTACACATTACTGAAGCTAAAAGTTTAGCCTTTGTCACTAATGTAAACACTGAATAAAGACATATAGAAATCCCTACGTTACAGACTGTATATGGCTGGTATTGGTAGTTTAAAGAAAAAATACACACCAGTATTCCACCTTCTCCCTAAAAATTTTAAGCATCAGAGTCTTACATGTGGTTATTTCGAAAACGTTTGTACGTGCTCCTTCTTACCATGTTACTGTTTACTGTTACTGACCATATTAAGTTTAAGTGCCTGTGGGCACTTTTCCTGTCCGTGGGGGGTGGACCGTCTTTCATTAGAAGGTTAGTCTGTTCTACTCTGAGAATGTAGAGGGGGTGGAAAGTGCCCGCGGTCATTTAATTAGTATTAAAATCTTAGTTCTCTTTCTAGTTCACAGGTTTGCATGCATAATTTAATTTTGTAAGCCACTGAGACATCAGGTACTACTGTTGTATTTATGAAAAAGAAACAAAACAAAAAACATACTAACAACTGTGCCATCCTACTCCTTAGTTAATACATTTTATTATTCATAAACAGTTAACATTGTTAGCAAAATATTTTGAATTATATTTAACCCTATTTTTTCTTTAGTTTTGTATTTAACTTATTATATGATAGTCAGACTTAATGTATATTAATGTATATTTGAACAATGAAAATATATTTTTACAAGATTTTACATTAAGCACTTAAAATTAATATGGTTAATAATAGTAAACTGTAACATGCTGTAACAAGATCGGTTAAACTGCGAAGAAAATCCTTTCAGAGAAAATGTTTCAGGTGTGAAGAACAAACCTGTTCCCACACACCCTGCCCCCACTACCATTAGAATATACACAAACATTTTAGCGTTTCATTCTGAGCAGAAGACCCTCACACCTGAAGAGTCCTGGCTGTGACGAATTAAACCGGTTTTACAGGTTTCAATCACAGATTGGGACTCAGTAAAGTAACACACAGCGCCACTGGATTTGATAATACTATACCTAACCAAAATCCGCAATATGGAAACAGAACCTGTGTAATTGTTGATAGATGATGTACTCGTGTAACATTTTTTCAAGACGAACTACAACATCTAAAAAATGACTTGTATGTTCTTGATATCTCTAATCAATCCACGGGTTCCAGCAACGAAACTAAAACGCATACCGTTTCGCGCTTCTTATTAGTTGCTCAAAAGTAATTTGACCGTATGAAATGCATAATATAAACCTAGAAACATATATGTGAGCAGTACTTAAGCACTGTAGTATCGGTGTTAAGACATACCTCTCAAATACTGTAAATCAAGTTACAAATATCTCAAGACCGATTCTGGTCGTAATGAAACCATGTTTCGTGTATGTTTTCTTTTTCATCTTGAAATAACTCATTTCTAAATACCTTTTTCACTGTTAACATCTTGTAGCAACTTTGCGACAAAATATACACTCTGACAGTTCATCCTGCTACCAACATTAAATAAAACAAATCTTAAGATTTCTATATTTATGTCTTTATTTAGTGGTTTCATTCGAAGCTTACAATGTTTAGGGAGAAATGGAATACTGGTGTGTATTTTTTTCTTTAAAGTACCGAGACCGGCCATATACTGTATGTTTATGTTAAGATTTCCCTTCAGTGGTAAAATTAGATATGAATATTCAATACTTAAACGGGCACAGTTAAGACATTAAATATACATATACATATTGTATACAGTACAGTTTGCATACGGTAATATGTTTATGTTACGCGATTAAAAAATAAATAAATAAAACTGAAAGGTCCAGCACCAGCTGGATTCGAACACACAACCTGCCAGTTGGTAGTCACGCACCTAGACCAGTAGGCTACAAGACAGCTCGCATAAGCAGGCAGGCGAAACATCCCTACACAGCCCTGCCGCAGTACACAGATATAATCATACCGTTATTAAATTCTTGAGATACGCGATTCCATATTATATTCCCTTTTAATCAAATTCTAAAAGTATGCTTGTTGACTCCGGTATCACGTTAGTTAAAGACGTCGAAGCTTACAATGTTTAGGGAGAAATGGAATACTGGTGTGTATTTTTTTCTTTTCATGATAGGTGTCGCATTTTAAATCATTTTCGTAGTTAGAAATTATGAAACGCCCTGTTAAAAGCAAGGAAGTTTTTATGCCCGTTGAAGTAAAACAAAATTCCTGACAAAGTATGGCTTGGACAGATTCCAAGTGCTTGTACAAATGTGCTAAAGAAATTATACTTTGAGTATACAGCTTGTCCAAAGTCATCCATTATTAATACTATTAGTAATATCTTCAGTAAAGGCTTTGATGCATAAATATTTCTGATAAAGGTAGGTTGTGTACTTTTGTCCAACTGAGCAATCTTGCTTTCATAAAATATACCAACATTTGAATGACTGATGATTAACATGCTGTAATACACAGTTCAAAATTAAAGGCTCGAATGCTGTACATGAGAGGTTAAGCTCCCCCTGGCGGTTTTACAAGGCGACGCCGGATAGTTAGTCACGTGACACACGTGATACCGCGTGATACCCCGGTGGGCGTGTCGCGGTATGCCGCGAAATACCTCACCCATTTTGAATGGCTGCATCTGTAGCCTTTTAGCAGATGCAGCCAACCAAAAAAAACAAATGTAAAATGATAAGTGCTGGATTTACATTTGCCACTGCAGTTAAATGACAAATATTAGATTCTTAGAAGGCATGTAGCCATAGTGGTTGCAGATTCACTTCAGCAGGGAAATGACAGCTGGGTGACAATGGCTACATATCAAAGGGATATGTGTTTATTTAACATGCTCTCAAACACAGGTGGGAACAACACACAACAGCAAGAGAGCAAGAGAAAGATGATGTCTGACGTAAATCCTACCTCTCCGAAGAGGAAGCAGCTTGTTTTCCAGGATGTCCCTGGCATCCGTGCCTTCATCCATCAGATCCAATTTGGTGATCACGCCGATCGTCCGAAGACCTGTCAGGCACACCAGATGCTCACTTCCCAATCGAAAACAATAGAAAGGATCTCTTTTGTTGGCCTTGAATTACCACAAGGAGTTCAAAGCGGGGTGCTCTACACCATTGCAAACAGATATAGCCTCCCGAATGTCAAACTTGCCTTGAATTTAAACCACAGGCATCAAACTGGCAACTCAAAACGCAGCATCCAAAATCAAGAGCACA
This sequence comes from Lepisosteus platostomus, assembly GCF_059453375.1. NCBI lineage: Eukaryota > Metazoa > Chordata > Actinopteri > Semionotiformes > Lepisosteidae > Lepisosteus > Lepisosteus platostomus. Next base: position 19,966,718 of record NC_142623.1, read on the forward strand.
CTTTGTGCTTTAGCAAATTCAACGCAAGAAAAAAAAGGTGCGGCACTGATATCACCTAGCAATAATCTTAACTGGTGTAGCGGCAATCCTTGTTAATAAGACAGAATTAAGTGTTGCGGTGCTTTCCCAAATGAGGCCCCATCTCTCTGTTCATCTCTGTGGTGCAGCCACAGAGAAACTATTCATGCAGGCTGATTTAAAGATGTTTTCTTTTGATAAGGGACAGCTCCCAAATGGGGATGCACTTAGCTAAGCCTGGCTATCATGATCAATGGTCATCCATTGAGTGCCAGATGGACATCTGGACTGCATTCCTACCTTGATCAACCAATCAGGGACTGGTAGGGCCGAGTAACCCACGTGGGACTCTGATGCCCATGGAACTTTCAGCCAATGAACGAGCTGAAGTTCCTCCAGGTAAAAACAGGCAACACAGAGGGCCTGAGAGAATTCTGTGGACTTTTCTAAAGGGAATTCAAAGGAGAATTCCAGGGCAGGACGGCCCAGGAGCAGAAGGCTCCCAAGGGCAGGTCATTCTCGCAGCGCACCTCCTGACCATCCTGAGACTCAGCCCGGACAACCACGGAACGGCCAGTGTGTCCGAGTGGCAGAACTTTCCTTTGTTCTGAGAGTCTAGAGCCGAGGTTGCCAGAGAGTAACCAGAGGATCCAACTGAGGTTAGCACCAGCAGCAGGCCCCGTGAACAGGTTGGATCTGTGGACAGCTGAATCACTATTCAGAACTAGCTCTTCATCAGGAATGAACCGGTCCTCTTCCTGACTTGCTGGGACCCACAGTCATCTTTTCTCCTGTGCACAAACTTTGCTAGTTAAAGCCAACACTAACCAGCCGGTCAGTGAACATCAGCAGCGCACCGTCGCAAGCTGCACAGCACAGCCTGGCATGGAGCCAGAGAGCCCGCAGGAGATCTGAATCCCCAGAGATTGGATGAGTATTCAACTTCAATGCATTATAGCTCGAGAATTCAATTGTTATCCCAACCAGTTGATATAAATTAAATTCCTAAGAGTTATGTACTTGTTTTGAGTATCTAATGTAGAAGTTATAACCAAGTGCATTTACGAAACGGTCTTAATGAATGATATACTGAACGTATGTCCTCTTGATATATGCAACACTTTGTAACTGACTGAATATATATACCTTTTGTATTCTGATAACCCTCTCGATAAGATCTGTTAGGTTTATATGCATATTCTATGTATTAATAAATGTATCCTCGTGTATAAGTACCTGTGTGTGTGCGTTGTTTGAGTTATATTGCATGGTTGGATTCTAAAGCCATCAAAAGAATCAATTTTGTGATTTACTGCTACAAATAATAATTTTCCAGTAAATGCCCAAACCCTACAGAACTGGTGCCTTCAGAGAGCACACTACACTGGCAAGTAACTTCTCAATTATCAAGTGAAAACTGTGATGTGCATTCCGAATCAATCCTTATATGCAGAAGGAAAATAATCAGATTGTTTAAAACAGATCAAGGGGTTGACTGCACAAAGCTGTGACCTTTGCCATATCCTAACTGCTGGGAGCAAATGAAACCCAAAAAGCACATAATGAAGACAAAAGATTATCAATCACGGTGTCCAGTGGCTGCTATGGGGATCTCATTATTATCTGGTAGAGGGTTCTTGTGATGAAGATGAGGGAGACTAAGTATTATGGCACGTAAACCATGTGGGTAGTTGGGATGGTAATGAGCATTATGTTAACCAATTAGTAATAATGTATTAAGGGAGTAAAGGATCAGATTTTATATTTTGTTTAACATAACAGTAACCAGAGCACTGTTATCCTGTAGTCTACAAAAAATGGATTATGTCTAGCAAGTTTTGATAAAAATATGTTGTATGACACTTGACAAAAAATACATGTAGACAGCTGACAAAGACATTTTCTGATCAATAAGCTATGTATGACTTGAAAACAAAAACAAAAGAGCAGCATGTAGATTGTTATAAATACCCTAATGAACTTTAAGTAACAGACGGGGAGAAGGTTTTCTCCTAACCATAGGATGAGGTAATTTGTCAGTTTAGCCAGCAGGATGAAGTGGCTATTGAGATGCGGTTTTTGGAACAATTGTTTGTTACAGATCACTTCACCTCTGTAGCCCTGACTTTGGTTCTGGTTCCAGGTCTCCTGAAGGGGGTTGACCTCACCTGTCTGCCTTCAGGAGCTTGCTTTGTTCTTTTGAGTTTCCAGTTCTGGATTTCCACAAGCAGACAGTTGTGCTCACATCGAGAGTCAAAAAGAAAACATCTCACCGATGTCTGGTTTATCTATTCCTGATAGCCCGAACCCGATCCTTACAGTGGTCACTATCGTGTCACGCCAGCGCGTGAGCACACCAATGATCTCACCTTGCGGGTCGACCTCCTTGGCGATCTTCAGGGCGTCGGAGTTGGCCAGGTCAGTGTTGGCCGGGGTGACGGCCAGGACGAGGCAGCTCTCGCGGCTGATGAACTGCAGCAGCATGTCTCTGATCTGGTGCTCGATGTCAGGTGGCTGGTCGCCCACCGGCACCTTGGTCATGCCGGGCAAGTCGATCAGCGTGAGGTTGAGCACTTGCGCAGGGGAGAAAGAAGAGCCCCCGTCACGGGGCGGATAACATGAAGTGAGACATGGAAATATTGTACATATCCAGTACTGCAATATTACTACTTCTCCAGATCATAACTATTAAATTAATCGCTGGAATCTGTTCGTTTAGCCTTTACCAAATGTGATGTCAAAACAGAATGAAGCTTATTTAGTTTATCAGCTGCAGCAGCTAATTTCCTTTACTAACACTCATAAACATACCATAAAACAGGATAAACAACATCAAAGGACAGGGCAAACAACCCCTGTCATATCATAAAACAGGACAAACCCTCAAAGAGCAGCAGGCAACAAGACAAGCAAAACTACTTCTGTTATCAAAGAAGATGTCATTAAATATAGAAGAGGAAACAAACTTCTTTCTGAGCCTGTACTGTGTATAAGAGTTGGGAAAATCTTGCAGAGTGTCTCTCCTGTAGGGCTGGCCCAAAGTACGTTGCTGTACTTATTGAGCTTATTAAAAATCTGCACAAGACTGTGTCCAACTCTTCCGATGAAGGATCTCCCACAACACCATGGGCGGGAGGGGGGCTATAGACTGCAATGTTCCTCATACCGAAACACATGTTGTTTAGAATGAGCTTTGCTTTCATTTATCAATAAAGCGTCAAGATGATGCTGAAGTAAATGGCTATCCATCGATTTTCTATTGGTTTGAGCGTTATACCGCAATATTGTCAAAAAGTCAAAACCACAGTGAGGTTCTTGGTTCATCCTGTGTGGTTGCTAGTAATTAATCTAGCCCATTATCTCAGGAAATTCATGAAAGGTTCCAGATCAACAGTTTTCACTGGGTTTTGTGTGAAAGGTTTACATTGTGCTGACCATTATTTTATGATCTTGTTTAACTCTGCAAATTATTTTTCCACCTCTAATTCTATTAATGTGGTTACTGCATGTGGATAGTCATGTAGAATTGAATCTCACCAATCATGAACAAGGGAAGAATATGAGTAGACTTGTTACAAGTACTCAAGACCCAAAAGGTTACCAACAGGGTGAACCCAACTGATCCCTCAGCAATGAAACAAGGTTTCGTCGACAAATAGCATTGATGAGAAAGTGCATTCAAAAGATGGGAGGCTCTTTACATAAAAGGTAACTGGCAAAATCTATCCTCATGTTATTTAGGCTGATTTCCTTGGGATTATTTAAGAAATGACTAAACGAGATCCTTGGATCATCTAGTTACTAGCCACAAAATGAGCAAAATATCCTGCAGATTGCTGCCTTACAGTTAACCTCTTTAAGTACTAAGTCAGTACAATCTATCATCTCAGATCAGCTGTATTAAATGAAAGCAATAAAAATGAACAAATGTGAGGTTAAGTAAAGGCAATAGTCTGAAACTATTACAAAGACCAGCGATACACGAGATCATGTATAGAATTATACAGATTCATTAATAATAAAGCAGCCCTTTAGCTCATTTTAGTTCCCAACACCTTGGCCGCATGGCCAGACTCTTACCACTGAACAATGAGGTTAACAGCACACCAGGCCTCCACTTACAGAACACCAATGCATATCTTGGTGGACAGTGTCTACTAAGAAAGATGCAGTTTCAAAGGACTGCTTTACTTCAGCTTCTGTGTTTGAGTTCCCCAGAATTTAGTGGCTTTCTTACCATGAGGCGAGTAAACACGCAAGTTGATGGGGATGGGGGAGATCCCTTTGTTGGAGCCAGTGATTCGGTCGGTTTCTGCTTCAATCTCCAGCCGCACTTCGTCAAAATCCACAAACTTCTTCCCTTTACAGTGCAAGAACTCTGCATATTCTGCGGGGGGCAAAAAACAACAAATCAAAACTTAACAAAATGCATTTAAAAGTAATTTCCCTTCCTCCTTTATTAGTAAAACAAATTATTTGAGACACAACCCTAACCCACTGCATATAGCTGAGAGTGATGTGGTGCTGTCTGCCTGGCTCAACTTTGATTGTTTCCTGGACTCCAGATGCCATTTTGAACCTCTGGCTCATTTGCCCTACAGTTTTGATGTGATGGAATCTATACATTGTCTCACTAATGACTCATGCTCTGGCAAGTTCGCCTGCAGAGATGATGCTGGACATTTTGCTCTCAGTAACTTTCTTCAAAGTTCTTCAGAGAATGGCACTGTCAAAGATACACAAAGACATTGCATACTAGAAAACATTTCTACCTGAGCATATAGAGTTGAGATTAGATTTCCTCTCCTTACATATAAGAACCCAAAGGTTCTAGCTATAGGTTAACTTAAATCTGACATCTCCTGTTTCAGGGCTAGATATTTGGAATGCAGGATCCACACAATGGATGACATAGCCTTTTCCTGAACAGAACTAGTGCAACACATTGCCCACAATCACTGGAGATGTTGCATCTATGGACATTTTAAAAACTTGTTTAAAGGCCTATCGTTTCAATATGATTTTGAATATATATTTGTTTTAGTCATTTATTTGGTGTTCTATTTACTGTGTAATGCTTTTTCGAGTGTTGTTTTTTTTTCAAAAGCACTTGCAAAGGAAACATGTATTTTTTACATTGGGTAGCAAACTTCTCTTTTAATACACTGGCCACAATTTCAGGAAGCCTCTTTCAAATGTGCAATGGGACTCAGGAATGGGACTTATGTGGCTGGCTTGGAGAGAATCTGATGGAAGATCACATCACCTTTTCTGACCAGAGCAGTCACCAGATCTTTCCATCTGAAAACCCTTGAAACTGGCAGAATCAGTATTCAATCCACACACACACAGTTATCCCCAACAAAGAAAAAAGCTCATGGCAATCTTGCTAAAAGAACTGTATGGCATTGGGCTGAAGTGTTTTCAGAACTTTCTGGATCAACTCTTACTTCTAATAGATACCCAAGTCACTTTTCAGTAGGAGTCCCTAATATTTTGGCCAGTAAGTATACACACCAAACCTCATTTAAAAATGAACAATGGCTTCAGAAGTGGAAAGGGTGTTTTCAGACAGAATGTCTACAGTTCTCAGAACAGAAGGTTCACCAGATGGGAAATTTTGCTAAACCCTAAAGTTTTAAGAGAGATCAATGGCCTTAATTAAGAACCACAGACAGCTGACTATTAAGGCTTTAAAACATGGGTATTGTACAGTGGCCAGGGCTAATAACCAAAAATAAGTAACTTTAATGAAGACAAACTGTGTAATTACAAAATATGGAGGGAGCCTAATCACAGTCAATACAAACAGCTGGACTTCAGGGTTTAGGAACCGCAGAGGTTTAGTAATTAATATTTAAATCTGTCTATGTTTCTGGATCAGTGTGAAACAGCTTGTATTACAAACCTCATGGGAAGGAGGTAGACGTACCACTGATCTAAACACCAATAAGAACCTAAGTGTCCTATCATCTGGATTAACTATTTGAGACAATGGTAATAGGTGCAAATTGGTCTTCTTAAGTTATCATTCCTTCATTCTCTTACAGGTGGAAGGACAGCTACCAAAGATGTCAAGTGAAAAACATACAGGGCAGAGATCGTATAGGATCAGGAAATGTACTGATCTAATCCTGCTCCAGTACAAGGGAAGGGCAACATACCTGCTTTGGAATTGACCAGTTGCAGAATAAGAGGGCGCCTAGTCACAATTCCAGACCCACGGGGTAAGAAATCCCTGAAAAAAGGTGAAAGGAACATAGCTTAGTAACAACATTAAGAGAAAACAGAGACATTTCAGAACTCAGAATTCTAAATTAGGCAGCAGCTATCAGGGTCTTTATGTTTATAAATGTAATGGAGTTTCTTATTAGTAGGAATGCTGGTTTTCCATGATTCAGTCAGATCTCTTCCAGTCACTATATTTAGACATACATGTGAGAACGGCCACTTTGTTGCAAACCTTACTTCATCAAACTTTGTGTTAAAACACAAATAAACTATTGCATTAGCTGTTTCTGGGAGACCCAGCAAGGTGTTTCACTGAAATAGGTCCCCTCCTATATGTAAAGTGCTTTGGGATCTGTTTTGAGACAAAAATGCCCCATACAAATGTAAGGAATTAGTGATATTCATTCACCCATTTTAAGGTCTGAGGAAAAAGTCTCAATTTGCAGATTGGAAATGCTGTTAAGATTATATTAGTTGCACTGCATGAAAAGTTCTGCACACACTGTAATAAAACCAATTATCCAGAAGAGAGTACAGTAGACTGATCTGTAAATCCTAAGCCTTACAAATGCACTGTGGTTGCAAATTAGTGTTGCACAGGGCAAACTGTATTCAAAGGATCAGATTAGTGTTCTTCATTGTGAACCATATCAAGAACAAATCTCAGGTAACTGTAGCCAGCTGTGAGGCTGTCACAATGTGGTGGCATTTTGTTTAAAATCATGTTAGACTAAAATGACTTTCTGAATTGTGCTGCTATACTACACATAGTCACACATACATTGCACTGTTAAAATGTCTCTGCAGTGACCCAGATCAGGAAAGGATGGCAGCATAAAAATAGATTGGGGTAGAGACAAGGGGAGTACTACTCAAGACATCAAACAAGAAAGGATCCCGGGGACCCTGAGGCCTGGGGATTCCTGTTCTGCACAGCCCTCGGCAGTTAAAAAACAAATTCCATCCATTCCAGCTTTGTCCCCCTCAGACCTATGAGACTTGAAGAAAGAGTCATCGATGCAAAACTGTTTCCAGTTTAACAAGTTCACCTGCCCATGCCCCAGGAAGGACGCACACCCATGACATGGGCTTCTTTCGAAATGCTCAAGGGGAGAGCAGCAGAGAGGATCTCACATGAACATGAGTGCTTTGAAATTAGGATCGGAAAAATCCTATTTGCTTAGCCCATGGCCTTATCAAGGCAAATGTAAAAATAAAACAACAGGGAGGCAGGTACATCTTAGATGTGCAATGTACATGCAAGTCAGTGCAGCGTGACAGTGGGCACCAAGCAATGAATAACACGCTGGAAGGAACCGTTGAGTGCTATAAAGCAGGAATCCCACAAAGCACGGTACAGTATTGATCCCTTTTGAGCTCTTCTTCAGTATTAATATACTCTGCACTTATTGCATCTAACGCCCTCAATCTGCGCTGAACTGTTGTCAAGTGTACAAAACGCACGGTCATGACCTTCACACCAGCAGTGGAAGGGCGATGCACATGATGAGCAAAACCACTCTTCTGCATGCTATAAGCCACAGCCATGCAGCGCCGGCTGGAGGGGTGATTCAGGTCTTGCAGAGTACACCGTCACCCGCAGCCCTGCCCCCCTTCCACCACCACAAGCCACATCAGGGGTTACTGATGCACAGCACAGCCTGGCTACAGTATACTAGTAACTCTAGCTAGGCCTGATCCTGTGACAGTTGAGGTTCAACCTATAACAGAATGAGTGACTCTGCTGGTCTGGCTGCTCAGATGGTGCTAAATAAACTTTATTTAGATAACTACAAGGCTGATTATTCCTGGTCTGGAGGGGGTGGATTTAAGTCCTCATGCACACTCACAGACACCAAATAAAGTGAAGGCAGGAGTAAACTGGAGCGCCTGGAGAGAGAAAAAAAAAACCAGGAAGAACATGTAAACTCCACACAGAATGGGCTCCAAGTTAAAATCAATTCCAGCTGTGAGGCAGCAGTGCCAACCACAACACTCAATTAAATCGGGACAATTAAACTTTTTTGTATGAAACCATATGCTTTACGGCCTAGTAATGAACACATCAATAGCACAATGAGAGCGCATTCAATATGAACATGATTTCAACAGCAACTCTGTATATCTCACTCTGTTCCAGTGCTGCCCATCTCTGCAATCAGTCAGTCAGTCTTAATGAATTGCAAGCACACTGTGCATTTCAAAATTGCAGCTGAATTTTCACCATGACCTCAATCTTTAGACATACAAAAATACAGAGGAGCGCAGAGAAGACCATGGACATGCCTACTAGGTCAGAGGAGGCAATAACAATCAGAAGGTATTGAAAGAAGAAAGATAATGCACACTATATTGAATCCTCTTCTGCTTGCTTTATTTAGAGCCTGAACATATGCAGAAGACAAAATTGCAGTAACCATTTTTCATTAATTGTAACCTGACATGGCTCAGATTAAGGGATAATCAGCGTTGCGAAAAAAAAAGCAACCATTACCACTTTGGCATAAACAAAATCAGGTCTGTCTGCTTGGTGGTGGATTGTTAGTAGAAACAAACTCAAAATGAAGATAAAAAAGAACTTGCTGACAAAAACAGGAACAGGCAAAATGCTGAACAAAAGATCTGACTGGAGAAGAAAAGAGCTTTTGTTCAGAATTGCTGTTTTAAGATCTATGAAGAGACCGTGGCCGGTGTGTTCTCATTGGCCCCTATAGGACGCCTGTCTGAGATACGGAATTAAGATGATCTGATAGAAGGGGTCATGGGGGAGACATGGGTTTGCACTCAAATTCGTGCCCCTGGATGTCTGTATGCTGCCAGCACAGCCAAGAGTCCAGTGCAGCCCCGATCACTGCAGGAGCCTTCTCTATCCTATATGTCCCAATCAGGGATCCCAAGAGATTTTTTTAATGAGTGCTGCGGATGGAAAGCTTTCTCCACGCAGCATTAAAGACAGAAGTACAAACCAAGTTCACGGACTTCATTGCTAGAGGACAGGCTTGTAAAATTTAAAATGCACCCAATCCATTTATGTCAAACACATTGGCCTAAACTTTGTTACAATTGTTTTTATATTTATGTTGGGTTTGAGATGATACATTTATAATGCTATGCTTTAACAGTCATTGAAACAATGCTCATTCTAAATTTAAGTGCATTTTTAATGTTATACTTATCCAAGACACCTCTTTTAAGTTTACACTCTAATTCCCCATATATGGAAGTTAAGATGGCTTTTATTCTAATAAGATAAACTCCTTTAAGCAGCAATACAGCACTATCCGTGTGTGTAAACGACCACTACATTTTTTATTATTTCTGGAGGCCTCCAAATAATATCATCGTGATTAAACAAGCCTGGCTAGAACTTTGACATGCAAACACCAGAAACCACAATCCCAGCAGAGACGCTGGAACCTGGAGTTGTGTTTGGAAAAAGCCAAAGGCCAGTAAGCAAAGCAGATGAGCTGATGGCAATAGATTAGACTGCCTGTTCCATTTTCTTTCACAGTGGTGTTGTTGAAGTGAAAATAAAAAACACAAAAGGAGCTGTCCCCAGATTCCCAACCGCTCAAACCGGCAGTCTGTGAAGAGGTTCAGCCGGGCAGTCTGGAGCTCTACAAACAAGCCGACGAGACCAGACACAGTCCCTGACCGCAATACTTCCTAAATATTTCAGGAGAGCGCAACAGCAGTGTTTCTGACTCAGCTGAAGCCCCTCCGCCCTCCCATTCAGCGTCTCATTTAAACTTTCCTCACAGTCAGCTCTGTAGACCTGAACACTTACAGTGCAAAACAGCCAGGCCTTCCGATAGCGGTAAGCAGTGATGCTGCCTCCAAGACAGATCTCATTCTCCAACTCGCAAGCCCCATTACTGGAGCTCTGTCCATCTAGATTAGATATTTTCGCTTAAGAAAATGCAGTTAAAATGCCAGTGCAATCCCCTTTCACACCTCTAAATGGAATTTAAACATGTCCTAGACAAATGCCCATTTTACAAAGTACAGTCGAATGGTATTCACAAAAGCGTTCTGTCACCCACTTATTCACTAGATTCTGCAGCTTTCATGTGGTTTGTGAATGCTTGCTCTGTTAACAGGATGCATTATACAGCGGGTGTACTGTAAAAAAATTGCATATGAAGGTGGCAAACACATGCAGACCGTCAGGAAAGCATGAGGAACAGGGGTTGGCAATTAAAAACCAAAAGTGATGTAACCTTAGGCTTAAGGTAGAAGTTTCTTAATATCACCTGCTTCTCAAAAATTTGAACTTGGACAGAGTAGACAAGCTTATCTGAAGCCACGATCAACTCTTAATGGGCCTCTTTTCCTCCTGCCATGGGCTGTACAGGAGCTAGCCTTTTCCAAAAAGTCTATAGGACATCACCCAAAGGGGCACAGATGTGTTCTTCACAATCCCAGAATGTGGGCCTGAAACCCCTTCCCCCCCCCTTCGCCCGCCAGTTTGAGCTATTTCAGATTTTAAAACCTTTGGATTTTTTTTGCAAAATAACTTGGATAACTTTATGTTTATTAGCTTATTAACTTAAAAAAAACATTCAACAAATGTTTGCAATATGTACCCGTAGGGCTGGGCGATAATTCGATAACGATAATCATCGAGATATAATTTTCCTCGATATAATTTTAAGTAGTTCTTAAAAAATTTTTTAATAGTTCGATAAATGTTCATGCTTTGTGCATGATATGCATGTGTATGTTGCAGACCGGGCAGCTTACGTGGTGTTGTTTACCCACACGGTGGTGGCTGACAGGATTGTAGTTAGAGTGAAGAAATGAGTGACACTGAAGCAAATGTAGTGCTGCCAACAACCAGCTCGAAGGACGATGACATATTCAACAGAAAAGGTCATTCAACTTCGGTAATTTGGAGATATTTTGGCTTTTTATGATCAGACATAAAACAGAGCAGCGTGCACTACAAACTGTGCCGCAGATCCGTGCCAGCAAAGACAGGCAACACCACGAACCTATTTCACCATTTAAAACAAAATCACCCATTAGAACACGCAGAAAGTAAAAAACTACAGTCACAAACTATTGTTGTTAGTGGAAGGGGACCATCTATAAGCACCAGGCCAGTATTCAGTGTGACTACACAGCAGCATAATTTTCGAGGACCGTGCCTTATGACAAAAAAACGAAAAGACAAGAAGACATCACAAATGCAGTTGCATATTGCATTGGAAAAGACATGCTTCCCATTAGCACTGTTGAAAGCTTATCAGAATCCTTGACTCCAGATACGAGCTACCTGGTCGGAAACATTTTGCACTGACTGCACTTCCTCGGCTGTATGCAGAGTGTAGGGAGATGGTAGAGCGGCAGCTGCAAATGGTGCCATTCTTCGCCACTACTTCTGATATGATTCTTTAAAGCACTTTAAACTTTGCAGTCTGTCTGAGCCATCTTATATGTGTGTTTTATCACAATGCAGTATTTAATTTTTCTATTAAGATTTTTATTTTGTAAATTTTACTCATATTTTGCATATTTTGACATAAAAAAAGACTTGAATACTCTTTACCTCAGATTTGTTTAATGTTTCTGCTGTTCGGCAAGTGTTTGTTGTGTTCTTAAAATAAAGAGTTGTTTAATTTACCAATTAACTGTCTGGTTTCTTCAACTTTCACTCAGGAGAAAAAATCTGCCTTTAAAATTGAAAGAAATAATGATTTGACATTTATCGTGATAACTATCGATATCGACTGATATGAACATTTTTATCGTGATAATGTTTTTGGCCATGTCGCCCAGCCCTATTTACCCATGTATACTCTCAATACCCTGGAAGATCACATGAGCATGTATATCTTGGTCAGGGTCAAAACTGGCTTGGCTTCTTTGTGAATGTTTATAAGTTCTAAATGAAAAACAGGAAGTCATCACCCTGTATCAGCAGAACTTCCTGCAGGACAAGCCAACCCCTTCTTCAACAGAGGAAAAGTCCCTACATTATGTTAAAAATGTGTATCATCGCAACAGCACCCTAATATGTTAATAGCGCATGCAATTTGCAACTTCATCTGGCAAAATGCACCTACCATGCATTTCCCAAATGGTCGTGGAACAAAAAATCAGAGGTCCTTGAACAGATTCAGAATTTGGGGACTTTTTTTCCAGTCACAGATAGCCATGCATGTGAAAAGCCATCGCAAAAAGACTCTGGATGATTACTGAAGCTAAACAGGCACTAGATGGACTACTTATGCTAGTGGTGGGATACCTAGAGTATTTTTACAGTAAGATAACAGCAACACAATCTCCTATTGTACTTTTTCTCAACTAGTTATTATCCTCCTGTGTGGTAACAGTTAGCATTCTCCACTGTGACAAAGGGGAAAAGGACATACCTTTCAAAAACTCTCGGACACATTAACGTCACAAGAAGCAGGACACGGCATTCAAGAGTGCATTAGCCAGCGCTGGACACCACCAAAACCCTCATTTTGAAAAACTAACTGATTCCAGCATTCCACCACCAGGCCAAAGGAGACGGAGATGCAGAACTGACTCTCTTACTCCAAGCGGTCTGTCTAAAGTTCAAAGGATCGGCATTCCCTACAGTTCAGCATGCTGTGTTTAAAGAGACCTGATCAGAAGCTTGAGATCCAAACAGCGGTCTGCCAATCAGATCTCCCTGGAGCTTGGAAAAACACTCAGATGTATCAAAGCCTCAGTAGTTGCCTGCTAAGACTTCGCTATTTTTGCTGTGACTCAGTCGCCCAGTAGTTACACAGAACCCAGGTGAAGTGCTGTGCAAGTGCAGACCTTGCCAACAATCCACTCCAATGAAACAAGACAAAGCTCCCAACACAAAGTATTCAGCTCAGAAGCCCTGAGTAGGCTTGTTTCCTGCACACACAACCTACACCTTCCAATTCAAAGTGGACATCACTTTCATGATGACTCTTTTTGTGATGCAAACTGCCTGGTTTCTGAAAGTATGGAAGGGTCTGCCCACAAGATGTGCCCTCCCATGTGCAGAAATCATTTAATATGCTGATGACAAAGGTTCCAAGAGAAAAAATCCCCAGATACTTTTGAACTCCATCAGCACAGGTTCCAGCCTGGGTTATAGTGATCAGTATTCAACAAGGGTAGAGAGGAATTAGTCTGGTAGGGATCACAGCGCCTTCTGTGGCACTCCAGGAGCTTGCAGGCACAGAGCCATCATTTGCAAGCCAAGATGTGAAAAACACACTTAGGACAAAATAAGTGTGAGTGACGCTGCTCAAGGCAATGCTAATTTATAAGGTCTGAAAATACGCCTAAAAGGCTACCAAAAAATGGAAAATGCAAGAACGGGTTAATAAAAACGTTTGTCTTAAGGAAAGTTATTAGCTGGGTCTAGCTGTTTTTCAGAAGCAGAAGCAGAACCTGCAGTCAGCACAGAGGCAGCAGCTGCAGCTACCAGGCTTAAAGCACAGCCTCATCTCCCCGTGAGATCTGAAAGTGTCAGCACCTCTGGCAACACCTGGGGCTCTGCTGACGTCTGCAGACAGCCCGCTCTTCCCTTCCAACGCTGGCGATCGCTGGCTAGCGTTAGAGGCCTGCTACTCTGTGTGCTCGACTGGAGAAGTCCAAGAGAAAGGACAGACTAGGCGGGAATGGGCCCACAGGCAAAGGGAGGTTTACAGATTTCCACTTTTCAGACCTCTCCTCCAGGTCCTCCTTCATGTGGACAGACCTGTGTGCCCACTCACCTCCACTGTCCTTCCTCTTGTGCCACCTTGCTCTCTCTCCCTCACACCTGAAGAGAAACAACAGCTGAAACACGGTTTCTTCCTTATTTTCAGTGTGGTCTGAGCCTCTACTTGTTTCTTTGCAGGCCATGTGCGCCGACTGTGTTCCCCTCTTGAACGTCTTCATTATTCATGGCCTTGTAAATGATGGAAGAGGCTCGAGCAGTGGCGTGGTAGAGCTAAGGTTACACGCCTTGTCAATTATGCAGCCCAGTTTTTAGAAACACACTGTGCTTTCCCTGCAGGTAAAAAACAAAAAGTGCGTGCAACACTTCCTGTGGCAGCCATGTTTCCAGGGAGAGAGACATCAAAACTTCATTATCTCCCGCCACCATGCTGTCCCAGAGCTCAGAGGAATGATGGTTTAACCATCACTTCTCACATGAAACACTTTCTATTATTTCAAAATAGAGGGGAAGGGGGTGCCCATTAAATCACAAATTGTTTTTTAGCCCCAAAAGCACACTATTAAATGAGAAAAATATACACACAATTTTTCTGGATCTTGACTTATAACTGCTATCAATACACTAAATGAATATTGAATAATGCAAGAGGGAATGATCATCACAAATATACAAGCTCTTTATTTCGTGTACTGTATAAAATTCACTAAAGCATATGAGAAACTGACTGATTATAAGCAAATGACCTTCCCTACCCCTGTAGGGTACCACTGATATTCCTGAATTTTAAAGAAAATGGAATATTTATTTCCACCTTGTTTTATCTGTGCATTTCATACTTTTTGCAGGGAAAGGTCAGTATTTCTGATTTTACAGACAGAATTCCCATTTAGCACATTCTATCCTATTAAATCAGAAGTCCGTTAAAATGAAGGTTTTCTTTCTAGTCCCCCTGCCTAGTCCATTGACACTTATGCAAGTTGGAAAATCTTCAACCACCCCATGTACTGTATAAAATTTACCAAAGCATAGTGAAATGAAAGTTCAGAACCAACATTGAACCTTGGTGTAACAATCAGGATTAAATCACACCTCTGCCTGTTTTACACAATTTCTTGAACCGGTAACAACAGGCTAACTGATAAAAGTGCTGGAGCATGCATATATTATTGAAAGGAGCTTCCCCTTAACAATGTTAATTTCCCCTAAATGTCAATCATTTGCTTCCTTCAAAAGGAACGATTTACTTCCGCTGCACGGGTATAATCCTTCCACTGACGTGCACAATGCCCGATCACGTTGACCATAAACTGTGCCAACTGCTACACGAAAGCTACTAAGCTTGGCGATTTAAATAAAAATGCGAGAACATGCGGAGAAACAGGACAATCTGGTCTCCAGGGGTCCCCAGATCCTAAAGCCAACTCTCCGCTGCGGAATGCAATGCAAGGGGAGAGAATGATGCCCCAGAATGTGAAGCAAGAAGCTCCCAGGATTCTGTCCACATGGAGCACCTACAAAAAAATTGTTCTGGAGGAAAATCCAGGGCGGGTATTCAAGATACAGCCATCTTTGGATTACAAAGCTCAAGAATTTACGGCTTAATATTTCGTTAAAAATGATGGTTATGAATGCCATTTCCTGGCTGTGAACGCAAACTTTCACTTTCAAAACCTGCAAAGTTGTTTTTAAACATGCAGCCTATACTATTTAGACCCATGTAATAGTTTGGATCCGAGCACATTTTACTCAAGTCAGATTCATTCTTGAGCCTTAAGTATGTATGCTATACAAGTTAATATAGAGGTCTACTTATTGATGTCTAATCTCATTATATTTATATATTTAAATGTAAACGCATTGTTTTTACTAAGTGATCACATTACATATCTTGAGACATTTTAAGCTTTGACAGTAGAAGGATCTTATCCTACTCTATGCTCTGCTTTGCTCACAAATTTACTTTGAAATATGTTCAATACACTGTATTCCACATTAGAAAGGAAAAAATATTCAAAGATTAAAGTAAATTTAAGATTTATTTATAAAAAAGACTAGAGTGGAAGTTATGCAAAGAAGCACTAGGTGACATTAAGTACATGTAGTTCTGCATACATATCCATTGCAATTAGTGCAAATCTAAATTTCTTTTTACGGTGGGTCAAATAAAGCAACCCAGTATTAAGTATGCCAGGGACTGCCTATATACTGTAGCTCAGTGTCTATGGCTTCATCAAGACAACAGTGATGTGAACTGAACATTACTTCGGTCTTCTTCTGGGCTCTCAGCTCCCTGTGACAAGGATATTACAATGCACATCCTTGTTACCTGCATGTTAACATACTGCACCCGTTTTAAAAGGAGCTCATTTGCCATGCAAAAAAGGTCAGGAACCACCTTAATTACAACTGCTTTTGTCTGCAGTATATAGAGGTATCAGAATAATGTAAAGATGGAGAAACTGAGAGCAACACTCCCAGCCAGGTAGGGTATGTACCTCATGGGTTATAACACCAAGTGACACACCTGGAGGTTCAAACACTATGAAAAGGGAGAGAGGCGATGCTCTTAAATACTTTCCCCATCACAGATAGTGTCTAATTTGAACAGCACCAAACGCTGTGACAGATCCACTAAAACTCAAGATCTCCACAAGGCACCGCTTCCACGCCCAGCTCTTGTTCAGTTTCACTTTTGCAGTTTCCTAATCCTAACAAGTATCTCAATTAGGTTAGCCACAGTGTGGAGTTAGATGTCAGCCTAGTTTGGCACACCCCAACATCTGCTTCCCATTAATAGCACGCACCTGCAGTGTTCAGATTTCCCCTGTTAATATACAGCATGGCCGCCCAAGAAAACATGCATCTGTGCATGGAGATCAAACAGTATGTATGCACGCGTGTGCGTGTGTGACACAGAAATTGTTTGTACAACACTGGAGCATGATCCCGGGCTTCCTGATGGTCAGCAAGGGTATCTGAAACAGATCTCAAAAATGGAAAAGAAAAAAGAACCACTTATTCTACGCTGGGGACTTAACAGATCTCATGGCCACACCCACAGCACATCAATAATAATGTGACCATCCCTAGAGTCTTCAGTCTTTCAGGTTCAGGTCTACTGCCTGTGGCACATCCTGAGCTTTCAAAGCCTGACTGGCTGGTTCAAAGCACACTGGAGATCCTTGAATGTGTGATCAAAGAGGTTATGGAAATGGGGGAAAAAAAATGTTGCTGTTAGAAGCACGGCCTGGATAAGCAATGCACTCATTGCCTGAAGCCCCTGACTTGTTAAACCTGATGGCCTAACAAGTATTTCACCACTGAGACAAACTACATTGGTTAAGTTTCAGTTCCACAATCCTAAACATCTACAGCAAGGAGCATGAAACCCAACATAATTTACTAAATTGAACATTCAAGTCATCAAGCCAGTAGTGAGCTTACTGTTTGTTATTTAATGCTGCTACACTGAAAGTTTCTTACATACCCCAGATAATGTAGTCTTATTTATACACCATTAATTACTGCCTTTGTGACTATCGGACAAAAAACAGCTCCATCAGCAATCCAAAGAGTAAAATGACCCAAGAGGTCTTTAAACAAAGATACTAATTAAGCTGCAGCTGAGGTTTCTGACTTATTAAAAGTGTTCCAGTGAGTAGGATTCCCAGTGTTCCGGGGAGCAGTAATCGGATCTATGGAACTGGGGAGATGGCAGCCTGTTCTGTCGCAGTCTCAACGCTCAACCCTGCCTCCGGCTGTATGGCACAAGGCTCAACTGTGACTCACCAAGCTCAGCGCGGGAGGGGTCCTGTCTGGTCCTTCTGCTCTGAGTTCGATCTGTGTGCATTTGCTCCACAGTATTGCTCAATATTTTCCTTAATTGGGAGGCCAGACAACCGCAATCTGCTTTCACTTTTAGCTGTTCTAGGACTGTCGGATGAGGGGCAGGGGCAGCTCTCTGTAGCAACATGCTTGTATGCCACCCACAATCACACCTTTATTATTACAACCGTTGTGTGGAAAAAATAACATGCAAACGCACCTGAGATGTTACTGGCACACAATTAGCCAAGACACTTTTTACAACAAGCCCCCTCCTTCTTTCTTAAGGATCAGCCAAAAGGAATGAACATGAAAAGCAGACCTGACTGGCTCTGATCTGCACAGGGGGCAGCCGCACTGCTGTGTAGCCCAGTTGGGCACTGGAAACAACATGCGGGCTTCCCAGGATGCACCTGCAAACCAGATGTGCCAGCAGACCCTGGCACTCGAGCTCCACTGGCGCCCAGATTCCTGGAGGAATCTCCCCCCCACCTCTCCCCACCACGCTTTCTTTCCATTCCAGGTACGTCATCACCACAAGCATTTAGCAAACTAAGGAGCTTACAGTTAACATGTCCATGCAGCGCCTTTCATCTCAAAGAATCTTACAGCATTTTCAATGCAAGAGGGAACCCACTCTGTCACCACTACGGTTCAGCACCCACATGCCCATCGCACCGCAGATCACCGGGGAAGTGAGAACCTGCCTCATCTGTTCAACCTGAGAGGGAACTGTAGGGAGGTCAGATTCTGCAAGAGGAAAGTATAATTTAGCCGGGAGTTAACAGCCCTGCTCTTTCACCAACTGCCATGGGATCTAAATGGCACAGTGAGATGGGTTTAACATCCCATCGGAAAGATGGGAGCTCCATACAATTTTAGAATTATTTTCCAGGAGGAAGAGCTCCACCCACTGATTCACCAATAACACCTACAACAGCAACTTTAAATTTCTAGATTTCCTATCCCAATACTGACCAGCCCCAATCTGCTCAGATCAGTCTGTGATCTGAATGAATGAGGTAATGTGGCAGTAATACTGTGCAGAGGGACAAAGCTCTGCTACCCTGTTACAGGACCTAGCAAACAAGCCCCTCTTTAGACACTGCACTCCAAGTGACTTCTAACAATCTACCCTCACCTTACCTGGAACAGCATGAAGCACTGGATTGGAACCTGCTGTGCAGGATAGGGCTATCAATGTGTTAACACGCCACAGCAGTGCAGGTCATTTAGATTTGAGTCCTCCCTGTCCCCCCCTTCAGCACGTTATCATCGCCACAGCCCCCAGCCCCCCCTTCACCGCGTCATCACTGCCGCAGCCCCACCCTTACAAAAGAAAGCCAAACTCGTTTACTGAAACTACCTTAGCGAAAGCTTTTCACACTGTGACAACTGGATTTTGTTTGCTAGTAGTTAAATATATAGCTATGTTATGGATTTGTCTTAATCTGTAATTAAATTATGCCTTAACAGACCACATTTTGGGTATTAATTCATCCCATCACTAAAATTTCCATTCTATCTGCAGTGATCGGCCATGCATTTATTAGGAGATTATTTTGGACAAGGGATTTCCTTGCTGGCATCGCAAAGGGTGTTCCCTTGGCAACATATGACTGTACTTTGGCTACGTGCTCACAAGATCAAATAGCATTCCAAGGATTACATACTTAATGGGTACCTGCCTGCTGCACATGGGTGTGATGAAGATAATTCAGCGCACGTGATAGCAATCACAGGTGTATACCCCACCCTATCACATTCTGAGACAGAGAAAACTAAAAACAAAGGGAACAAGTTCTTCCAGTTAATGTCCTGAATAACAACTCCTTCTGACTGTGTTGGGAAACAAGGAATCTCGTTACACCGCCCAAACAGTCCACTTTACAAACACAGAGAAGACTGAAGTCTACACATCAGCAGAGTCCAAAAGCCAAGGCAGACAGGAGCACAGCTTGGGAAGGACTTCCAGAGCTGGGAGAAATAAAGTAAAGATGCATAATGTGAACAAGCAGCACAAACTCCTTACACCATTCCTCTAGCAAGAGTGCCTTCACTTGAAGCTGTGATGGGTAAGGGCAAACAGGTTTGAACTACCTGTTCAGACACTTTTTTAAAGGATGGAGATCCAGGGAATACAGCCAGTTTGGTCATTTCTATCATAACTGCCACAAAGAGCCTACTAAAATTTTGATCACTGAGTGAATATTATGATGGCAAATTTAGACATTGGTTTCAGCTCTCTGGCTGCCAGATCTAGTTCTTTAACTGATAAAGAAGAAAATAATTTCAAATTGTAAAACGACTAAAAAAAAACTAGCAAATCATGAGATTAAGACTGGATTGAAACCGATTTAGGTTCACTTTCATTTCACCAGGTATCTTATGCATGTTATTTAAATAAAGTAACTTAAAAATAAAATGAGAGCACAGCAATGTTCTCCTCGTGGCTGGGAAACACAGGAGGGACAGCAGCATTCAGATCGGATGCAGTTTCTCTCAATGAAAATTTGATGAACCAAGAGCCTGAATTATGGATAGTCTGGAGAAGTGCACTGTATTGGGACGGAGTTTGCACTGAGGGGCTGAACTGAAAAAGGAGAGAGAAAGAGGATTTCAAAGTGTTGATTAAAATGCACAGAGATCTATTCCCAAACATATCTCAGTGCTGGTGGACAATGGTTGTTCTTTTAAAAAAGAAAAGCTTAGTTGTCCTATCTATGGGTAGCACAGTGCCTTACAGCACTGGGGGCCCCAAGTTCAATTCCGAACAAGGGGTGCCATCTGTATGGAGTTTGGATGTTCTCCCACAGTGCAAAGAGATACTGGTAGGTTAACTGACTTCTAGGAAAATGGTGTAGTGTTTGGCTGTGTGCGCCCTGCAATCGACTGGCATCCAATCTAGAATATATCCTGCCTTGTGGCCGTTGCTTGCCAGCAAAGGCTCCAATTACGATCTTGAATTGGAAGAAGCAGTCAGAAATTGGATGGATTGATGTCCGATCTATTCCAATCATCCAGTATTAGTAACCCGCCTATTCCTGGAAAAGGCTACAACACCCATCACTCCAGTAGTGAACAGACCAAGTCAGGGTGACAACTTCACTCTTATTCTGTTCTGATCCTTCATTGTGGGTAAAACAAGCACACAACGTCCTTAAAAAGGGTACAGAATATGCTGAATAGGGACAAGCTTAGTTACTTTCAAAAGTCAGAGCTGTGCATCTTTGTTTCCTGAGGAAAGGTTTAAAAGTTTAAATGAATGGTAATCACTATTGCTGGAGTGTCTGTCTAGTGTAACTGAGTTAATTATTAGTCAGGTAGACTGTAATCAGCACTGTAATCCACAGCTGCTCTGTTAATACGTTTTTTTACCCTCTCACAACAATGATAGAAAGATTTAAAAAAATAAGTTAAGGTATGACTGTATAAAATTACACATTTCCACACATGAGGCATAGAGACACGTTACACAGGCCAAAAGTCAGCATATTGCAAAGGATGTGCACACCGGGCTCCTCAGTGGTGAAATCAGGAGGCACTCTGCTCAGAGCCCAGGGTGAGAGTTGGAGCCCAGAGACTGGCCAGCTCAGAGCTGTGGTATCATAGATGGAACAGTGTGAAGGTGAAAGAGCAACAGCTGGGAGGAAGTCATGACGCCACCTTCCTCTGCTTTGGGCCAGTTCAAGCAGCAAGTGGAGTCAATGCACAGTGGGTCACCCCAAAATGGTAGTGGAAAGAAGTTACTGGGACATTTGAAAATGTGCATTTGAAAACATAAAGGCTACAAACAAGAGGAGAGAAGTCAACCCATGTAGCTCATCTGGTTCTTGATACTTAATCTCACCCAGCCGCTCCTTCGAAGAAATGAAGGCATCAGTCTCAACAGTATGGCAGGGTATGGCAGGGTAGCTTGTTCCACACTCCCACCACCCTTCATGTAAAGAGGTTACCTGTTCTGATTGGAGGATCCTTGAAAGAAGCCAAGGATTGACAACAGTGCTAGGTAACCTGCGCTATACGCCCTGCATTTTTTTTTTCTAAATTTTAAGCCCCTACTGAAATACCTGCCAGTTACAGCCAGAAGGGCTTCAACATTCAGATGCAGCCATTCAGCAGATGCGTTAATCTAAAGTGAAACACAAAGAGGCTGAAACGAGAGAACAGGAGAGGCTGCAGAGCGAGCGTCACAACAGGAGCCGTCTTCCAGCTCATCTATGAATTGGCTTCATTACTCTGCTCTTCTCCCCACTGATAGCTGATGTGTGGTGAGCGTTCTGGCGCACTATGGCTGCAGTCACATCATCCAGGTGGGCCTGCACATTGGTGGTGGAGGAGGGGAGTCCCCATTACCGTAAAGCGCTTTGAGTGGAGTGTCCAGAAAGGACTGGCAACATGAAGGGTAAGAACAACACCATGCAGAGGGTTAACCAAAAGCAGTCGAGAGATTTTGGAACAAGGTCCTTCACCAGTAAAAACCAGATCACTTCGCCAGCATGTATTAAAAAAAATGCTGCAAAACACTACACTTCTAAAGCCACCCTACATCCACCTATCCATTTTCTAACCTCTTTAGCCAACTCAGGGTTACAAGGGGTCCGGAGCCTACCTCAGCAAGCAACAGGCACAAAGTAGAGTGCACCCTGGACAGGAATCAGTCCATCACAGGGCAGACACACAGACAAATACACACTCACACCACAGCTAATTAACCTACAAGTACGATTTTAAACTATAGGAGGAAACCAGAGCTCCCAGTTGAAACCCATTACAGAGTCAGCCCCAGCACAGAGTCAGCAATGCTGACCGCTGCACCACCATGCCATGCGCCACCCCACTAAATGGTAAAGATGCCGAGTACAGCACTTAAACATGCATCTCTTTTAGAAACAAAAAGCAATTATGGAAATAATAAACAGAACAGAGCCTGTGCTGGCCAAGATAAGCATTTACATTTCTTGTTACAATTAGTCTCAAATGAGGCTACAGAGCCTATCACATAGGGATCGCTGCACAAATAAAAGAAATCATGAGCTTTCTCAAGTGCACAATGATTCTATTCTATTTGATGGGTGTGCAAAGCAAATTTGGAAGTTGATAAGGCCACCTGCCCAACAGGCTGTTAACATCTGATGTCTTCAGCTGTGCCCTGAGTGACACTAGGGAGAAAGCCTGGCCTGCTCCTGAAAGGGTTTATTTAGGTTAGCGCTAACAAGCCGAGGGGAGGGATGGAAAGCGGATAGGGAAATCAGAGAGCACAGTTTCCCCCCCAGGGCAGTGTGCACATCCTCTGCCTCTCTCTAATCCTGTAATCCTGCACAACAAAGCAGCAGGACAGAGTCTGGGGGGGGGGGGGGGGGGGATGTACAGTATGATTCTATTGTTCACCCGGGCACATCAACAAGGCACGCCTGGATCACTATTCCCTAAGGCGGGGGGTCTCGGAGGTCAGATCCACCATGCCTGCTCGCAGTCACTCGCAGGATCTGCAAACAACCTCAGCAACTATTAGTCTGTCCTTAAACATGGGTGTTCCCACGATTGTGACCAAAGCTGAAGCAATGCACAGATCTAGCACTGTGTGACATCCTCCAGAAATTCACAGCACAAACAACAATCCAGCTTTAGAAGAGTTAAAGAGTTTTTACAGTTTTTCCTCAGAAAAGACCTGCCCATCTCCTGGTTAATGGATTTGAAATTCCTGTTGCTCAGTGGGGAATGTCCATTTCTCTTTCAGAGAGGGTCTGGTGCTATGCTGATCCATAGCATCTTAATTGTTAAGTTGAAAATATTGCTTGCCATATCACTACCACTTGGCAGCATTAAAACAAGTCTGCAGTAATGGAATCTAGACTTACATTTGCTCTATTTATTCTATTGGTCTTAGTTTGCAGTTACCTGCATTATGAATATGGCTTTGCCTTCCGTCAATTCACCCCGATAGCACAGGACTGACTGTGGAAACGTCATCATCACATCACTTCCAATAACCACTTTTCCAATTCAGGGTTGCGGGAAAGCCAAAGCCTATCCCAGGATGCAGTGGGCACAAGACAGGATACGCCTTGGATGGGAAGCCAGTCCATCACAGGACATACAAACACAGACACACACACTAGGGCCAATTCTTCTGGAAGCCACCATTAACCTAAGATTTTGTCTTGGAACTGCGAGAGGAAGAAAACACAAACTCCACACAGATAGCACCCCAGGAACTGAAGTCAAGCCCCCAGTGCTGTGAGGCAGCAATACTAACCACTGTACCACCATGCAGCCCCCATAAAAACTTGTGGATTAAAAAAAAAAGAGACCAATCCAATGATGAAATTCTGCTTAGCTCGCAATTAAATTATGTAAATTCAGTAAGACCTGTCCAGTCTCAGGGTGCACTGGGGTCAGCTGGAAAGCCTGCCAGCATACCTCTACCCCACCCTAGGACTCGCGGAGGATCCTATCTTCAGGTCTACGGGGGGGGTTGGTTACAGGGAGAGGGGGAGAATGCCCCAGTGGGAATTTTGGGCTTGTTATGCTACTGTAAAGCACACTGCTTTTCTGGATAGGTTCCCTCACTTTATCGTAAAATGCAACATTTTGTCACCCAACCATTGGAGAAGAGTTCCGGAAAGCATCACCCAAAGGAGGCAGATCGAAGGGCCGTACAATTATTTGAGGAATTCCAAAAAAAGGAGCTTCTGCTCTGTGCCCTGCTCTGCACTTCAGTTGTCCTATAAAATGCAGACACCCCTCTGCACAAACCCATGCAATATGCTTCCAACCCCAGTACTCAATTTTCCCCCAATCGTCACATGAAGCCACTGGAGTAACTTTTCTCCAGCCCTAATGTGACAGTGGTATCCTGTAACTGGCGAGTTTTCCCAGCAGATTTCCACTGAATAAGCAGTGAATCATTAACCAGAGGGCACAAGTGGAAACTATGTATGTAGAAGTGCATTTAAAGAAAGAGAAAGGGTGACACCTCTTTACACAAAGGGAAGTGGAAGCGTGGAACAAGCTACCCAGCCGTGTTGCTGAATGCACTGGCTTCTTTCAAGAAACTGCTGGATGAAACAGGACGAACAGCCTCCTCTCACTTGTAACGGTTCTTACGTTCCATTGACAGAAGCCTTCCGGGCACAGCCATCTTGAATGTGCATGCACAGGACACCAGCCTTTCCAAACCAATCTGATGAATGAAAAGAACAATTGCAGGCACACGCTATGACATCTAGACATCAGTAGCAAGAAGATGGGCAGCGTAGTATTTTTTTTTCTTAACCTCTCTTGTGCTCTTTTGTGTCAAGACTAGTGTTGGATTGCATTGACTGTATCCTAGGAATCAGGTAGCAATACCACATCTTTGGTAACATCTTCCTTCGGTGAAAAGCTGCTCAGCTGTAGATAACACGCCACAAAAAAAGCTTTGTACACCACCGAGAAAGCACAGAACACAAGAGAAAGAGGAATGAGCACTTCTTTGCCAGCTGACTGCTTAACGCTGTTTCCTGCAGAGCTGAAACACATCCGGCTATAACTCAGGGCCCTAGGGTTGGAGGTGAAAAGTTGAAGGTTTAAATACTTAGAAAAAGACTTGTAAGTTTATGTTGGCAATTGCCTAGTTATTCAAGGCAATATGGGTAAAGCAATAAAAACGTCCAACAAAATGGTAGGTCAAGAGTAGAATTCAAATGAAGAGATGCAGTGTTAAAACTGTACAATGCACCAGTGAGGCCTCATGTCGAATACTGTGAACAATTTAGGTCACCAAGTGACAAAAAGATTTTGCTCCTCTGGAGTCAGTCCAAAGAACAACAACCAGATACGTTCTGGGACTCAAGCAAATGTCCCACACTGAATATTTATTCTTCCTCAGGAACCAATCAAGTCAACTCAGAGGTGTGCTTCAGAACAAACAAAGAAACATGAGTGGAAGCTATGTGGAAGACCATTTAAAAGCAAGAACAGGAGGCACATCTTTGCCCAAAGGGTTGTGAAATCCTTAGATCCATAAGCTACTAGCTATTGAACAGGCCAGATGGGCCAAATGGCCCCCTTGGCTTTCTAACGTTTCTCATGCACGAGCCCTGGGTGGGACACTGTTGTGGTTCCCCTGCACAAGACCCTACACTCAGCTGTATAATTGGGTCCAGATGTAAAAGGCATTGAAATAAAGCATCTGCCAAAATAATAATGGCAATAATGAACAAGGGAAATCCTTCAAGCTAAAATATCACTGCTTTCTTCAGCCCTTAATATAAAGGTTGAAAAGAGGCAAGCCCACTTCTAACAGACCCTACTGAGATAATGCTTGCTTACCATGAAAAGACAACGTGCTATAAATAAAGACTCTTAAGTGATCAGATAAAAATAAAAAAGCTGGAGGAGAAACAGGTTCAAAATAACTTTGCAGTCGGGGAAAAAAAAGGCTCAGTCATCCAATGAGAGGGAGCACTTGCGAAAGAACCAGAGAATCATTTGCATTTTCATGTCACCAGCATCTCCAGATTCTGCATTTTGCAAATACTTCTGTGGAGGTCGATCTTCGCCAACTCCAAAGAATGAACGGGCCTGCCCTCTAAGAAGAGATCGCCTAGCTGACTGCTGGGTAGAAAACTGGAAAAACGTATGAAGAGGCTGAACGCACAGCTAAGTTGAAATAGTAAAAGCATTAATACAGGACATACCCACTGCACAACAGCCTGACACAATGGGATTTTCAAGCTGTGGCCTACAAGCCAGCACTGGTAACTGATTCTTATAATATTATAGTTATTTTTCTCATTTGTCACAGATTTACATGCAAACTTAAATTAAGCCTTCCTTTATCAGGACACTGTTGAGCACTCCGCTAAGAAACCTTGACATCAGCCTGCTAGGCAAAACGAGCCCCTTTTTCTTAGCCACCTTTAAAGGCGCTATATAAAATAAAGTTTTTTATTATTATTATTCAAGATACATTAAGAAAATCCGATGAGAAGATGGAACAGTGGTTTACTTTAACCAGCAGGATCATGTAACAGTCATCTTAGTGGCACCTGGGATGGATCCCGAGCTAATGAAAATCAGGTGAAGAGCAAACAGGAGCAGAGAAGAAATTAAATAACAGCTGGAGTACCAAAAGCTAAGCAAAGCTGGGCCTGTGCGGCACTGGGATGGGAACACCAGGCTACAGCTATAGGTGGTACTCTTCTGTCTGGACCACGATTTCCAAACAAATGGGCCAGTACAGTGACTGGAGATACTGGGGTAAAGGAAAAAGCACTTCCTACTACAAAGTGACATGGGCTACCCCCAGTGTCCTAGCCAAATTCCACTCTGAGATCATACAATCTGGAGTGCTTAAAGCCCCCTCTTCATTTAACCGAATGAATTTCAGACTTCGGGTGGCATGGTGACACAGTGGTTAGAACCTTTGTGGAGTTACGTTTTCCCCGTTTTTGCATGGGTTTTCTCTGGGTTCTCCAGTCTCCTCCCACAGTCTAAAGACACGCTGGTAGGTTAACTGGCTTCTGGGAAAACTGGCCCTGGTGTTTGTGTGTGTGCTGTCTGTGTCTGTATCTGTGCTTTTCCTGCAATGGACTAGCGTACCATCCAGGGCATATCCTGCCTTGCACCTCTTACTTGCCTGGATAGGCTCCAGCCTCCTCACAACCCTGAACTGGAAGAAGCAGTTAGAAAATGGATGGATGGATGAAAGAATAGACGGATACTTTCTTACTTCGCTACCTTTTCTGCTGCTTATCTAAAACACAAGACTGTGGGCCGAGCTATGAGCACTGATGTGAAATCCTTTATGTGAGCTGCTTTCTGCTGAAATAAAAGCAAGCGATAAAGACACACTCAGGGGACAGCAGAGTCTGGATACCAACTAGCTATGAAGAGGAATACGTTGCCTCATATCAGACAAAAGAGGACACTACCTTCACCTCTTGGACAGTGCCATCGTTCTGCAGGCCAGCATTACATTTTTTTTTAAAAAAAAGCAGTCTAGAAGCTAATTTCAAAGAAACTGCCCATACAGCATACATTTACTTTGAATACATTAGAAAAATCAGAAAGGGGAAAAAAAGAAACACTGAACACATATTGGTGCATGTACCGAAAAAGTACTCTCGAACCTATTTTCACTGCATCTGCTCTTTCACGGTCTCTGTCCCTCTGCAAATTTATCGCTCATCTAGAAAGCCACTTCATGCATGTGGTGCGAAGCCCCACTTGTTATCATGCATGATATAGCCCTTTTCAGACATGAGACGGGCACGCCCAGCCCCAGGCTAGACCACAGCCTAACAGCTCTGCAGCATGCTGAGCTGCTCTGTGAGTCACATCGCGGTCCCAGCCAAACACAAATCAAGGGATCCTGCACTGCACAACTCTGCCTGAAGCTCCTGTGATATCCTTGCTCTGGGGAACAAATCTGCACTACACAGGGACTCAGAGCACTCCAAGCCAAACTGCATTCAGACATGGACTGTTTGATCACACTCTGCAACATTCACAAATCAGATAGGTTAAAATAATTTATTGGGTCCTGTTCTGAGCGACACATGCGGCGCTAAAGGGGTCACACAAACATCCAATTTTCCCGCTGCTCTGTACCTCTCAATAGCCCATTAGGAACATCAAAAGTGTCAAGGAGTGCAGGAAAAAAAAATGTCTAAACAAGTAAGCACATAGGTTTCTGGCCAATTACCACTCGCTAGAACATAAATCAGAACACAGAGCTCCTCTAGGACCAGGACTGAGAACCACTGCTCTGTGCTATAAGAATACAAAACATGAAAAGTCATCTTATGTAGCAAAATGCACTGCTAGAGAGCGGAGGAATTTCTGAAGGGCTGCAGATAAGGTAGCAGAGATAATTCATTCATCTAGTTGTTAATCAATTTATATTAAGAGCTCAGAAGCAATTAATCCAGAAGACCCTGCAACTCTCCAAGACCTGGAGTAAGGATCACTAGTCTAAGAACGTCTAAACAGACAGAATAGGATAATAGGATTAGAAGGAACCAGTAAGGCGATAAAAAAGGATAGCAGCCATGCGCTCTCTGGGCTGGCTTCAGGCTTAAACACTGCAAGAAGTGCTCAGTCAAACTGGACAATTCTTTGACAATCAAGACATGAACACTTATCACAACAGATACTAGTTAACCAGGGGCTATACTGCTCAGCCTGGAGAAAGGAGAGAGCATCAGGTTCAGAGAATAAAATTAACGTCTCCAGCAAAGCCTGAAAACAATCCAGCCGGCTTTTGCCCAGCCAGCAATAGATAAAAGCTCCATGTGTTCATTTCACCCGAGACGAAGCCGTCGACTGTGGCCCCACCGCTACAGGCACAGCAACAGGAGACTGAGCGCCTGTCCGACCTGGTCTCCCCAAGACTGGCTCCCTGGAGAGCTGCCACTGCAGCTAGGAAAAGGTCTGGATCTTTGATAGGAAATCCAGATCAAGACTCTCGAAGAAGTCCTTTCCTGTAAGAAACATCCAGCGCTCCTGGTGTCAGCTTCACGCTTGGCATTCCAAGCCCCCCCCGATCCGCCACGCACGCGCATGGAAAGAATGGCCGATTGTACTGCTGTCACGTACAACTCACAACTGCTTGGCCCTCCGCCCGTCCCCAGTCCCACGCACTTCCCGGACAATGCAGGCCAAGAATGAGCCTTCCTGATCCAGCACCCGGGAGACAGATCACAGGGGGAGAGCCTATGAGACAGGGAAACTGGGAAACAAGGCATCGGTCACTGACATGAAACAACCTGCATGCCTACAATGCTTCCGGCTTCCTATTGGTCCATATTTATGCCTTTAAGTATTTGCATGCGAGGTTTGCCAATCTTGGCATTAATTTTGTATGGTACTAGAGAAGGGGAGACTAAGGGTGCTCTCTCATTTCCCGCAAGAGCCCTAGCTCTTCCTCAGTGGGAGGGTTAGAAACCTCAAGTGTCATTCTAAAAAATGTGAGAAGGCACCAACAGGTGTGGATTCTGATGTTGTAAAGTCAAAAGACAGAAGAGAGCTGCAAAAAAAGCACAACCCTACCGCACATACAAGTGGGCTCTACAGTAACTATTCATTCATTTTCTAACTGCTTCATCCCTGGCAGGGCTGCAGGGCAGCTGGAGTCTATTCCGGCATGCAACAGGCACAAGGCAGTGTACACCCTGGACAGGACGCCAGTCCATCACAGGGCAAACTGACAGACACTCACAACAGGGCAAATTTTCCCGAAGTCAATTGTCCGAAGTCAACCAGCATGGCTTTGGATTTTTGAAAATCAGTGGTTCAACACCATTTGAACAGCAAATGAAGTGCTATGAAGGGCTGCACAGCACACAATAGCACAGCCGGGATTGATCTGCATTCAGGCTTTTAGTCTCGACAGGCTTCAGACACAGGCCCAGGCAGGGGAACAACTGTGCTGCAAACCCAGGAGTTTCTTCAGCCAGCCTGCTGTAGACAAACACTGTCATTTACCCATTCTTAATTACAGCTTTGCCAGGAATTGTATCAGATCTCCGTAATCTCCCATATCCTTGGATTTTCCAGGACTGCAACCACCCATCCTGCTGGAATGTTGCCTCATTATACTTCTCTGGAAATGCACTGTTTTTTCTCTCCCAAAATCTGGAGAGGATGGCTGTTCTTCAACCCTGACTGGCTTCTTCTCAAGATGAGGTGGCAGTGTGTAACACTTACAGCGCATATGTGGCCAAGAGAAAAAAAAACAAGCATTTCTAACAGAAAGCAACGCAGAAGCAGTAAGCTTCAATTTCCTCCCCTATCCTATCCTGTCTCTTGGACCTGAAATATTTTACATCGCATCTCCTGATCTTCGTAAGCTGTTTAACCCCTATCAGACACACACAGTTTCAGCTGAGCATTGAACATTAACCACTAGGGTTAATAATAATAATTGCTTACACTTATATAGTGCTTTTCTGGACACTCCATTCAAAGCACTTTACAGGTAATGGGGACTCCCATCCACCACCACCAATGTGCAACATCCACCTGGATGATGCGACGGCAGCCATAGTGCGCCAGAACACTCACCACACATCAGCTATCAGTGGGGAGAAGAGCAGAGAGTAATGAAGCCAACTCATAGATGGGGATTATTAGGAGGCCATGATTGGTAAGGGCCAATGGGAAATTTGGCCAGGATGCCGGGGTTACACCCCTACTCTTTTCAAGAAATGCCCTGCGATTTTTAATGACCACAGAGAGTCAGGACCTCAGTTTTACACGTCATCCGAAGGACGGCGCCTGTTAACAGTATAGTGTCCCCATCACTACACTGGGGCATTAGCACCCACATGGACAGCAGGGTGAGCGCCCCCTGCTGGCCCCACTAACACCTCTTCCAGCAGCAACCTTAGTTTTTCCCAGGAGGTCTCCCATCCAGGTACTGACCAGGCTCACACCTGATTAGCTTCTGTGGGTTCCCATTTGTGAGTTGCAGAGTGATATGGCTGCTTAAGAATAAAGAAGGCATACTTCATAATCCCAGTACATTGTGAGGACAGGATGGTGCAGATATTCAGTATTTTAGAGTCAGGCACCAGTTTGCAAAACCTTCAAGTCCACTTCTAGCTGCAGACAAAGAATGCAAACACCCCAGGTTAGGACCAGGGACTCATTTCCATAGCTCATCCTACACCCTTCTGAACATATAAAGCCCTTTACAAGATGTATGTTTTGAGATCTCACTGTCTAGCTAGACTTTTGAAAACAGAATACAGGCAACAGGCACACCACATTGTCCATTCAAACTCACTGCATTTAAATGTGAGCTCTTTACACAAAGGGTTGTGAGAGTATGGAACAAGCTCCCTGGCCATGATGTTGAAGCTGATACTCTGGCTTCTTTGGATAAATGGCTGGGCACGTCCCTGGGATCAATTAACTACCAACTACCAAAAGTCATTTGGCGGAATGGGTCAAACAGCCTCGTCTAATTACTAACCTTCCTCCCATCCAAAACAAAACTCCTTGACCACAATTTTCTAAAATGAAGTCCAACAGTATGCAGGTGCACCCAAGAAGTTACAACATATGCATATACAACATTCTCCACTTGGAAACAGTTAAGATGAAATCAGACAAAAATATAATTTTGGCTAAAAAAAACACATTTTTAAAGCTCTGTAGGATATAGCCCGTGTTGTGGTCAAATAAGCACTGCTTATTCACTGTGACCGATTCTATGGGACAATTACGTGGTTGTGTTGGGATGTCCACTGTTATACATAAACACAAACTGAAGAATGTTGGCTCTACCTCTTTTTGATACATGATAAGGCTCTGTGACATAAATACTGGAGCCAATTTGTGACAACAGAAGCTGCCCAATTAGGATTTTTTTTTAAATACTGCACATCAAAATTTGCTTTGAACTCACAGTAAGAAATATGAACCAACAATTGAGTTTAGGTCACTAGCCAAGATCAGGGTAGTGCAGCCTTTCTTAAGGAAACTCCTGAAGGAAATTCAAATTTCAAGGTGAGGGTTAAACAGAAAGCTTCAAAAACTCTTTTGTTACAGGTGCGACAGGTGTCACAGGTTCTACAAGGAGAAAATATCTGTATACCTGTCAAATGCAATTTTTTTTTTTTAACTGGTGCAACCAGTTCCGAATCTAAAAACGACTATTTTACATATAAAGGAGAATTTGGTCGAGTAGATGTGTCTGACTTTGGTGATAAGTTATATACCAGTAAAGGTTAATTCCACGCTAAAAAAAAACAAGAGGTGTCACACTTGAAGGCGACACAAAACCCCAAACACTGCGTTTCTCTTTTCTATTTTTCGAGGTGGAATTTACCTTTACTTCTTCCTTTGAAGCTACCAGTTCGATAGTTACAATCACTTATTTGAGCCATCAGCAATCATACCGTCTACACGTCTGGCAATCAGCTAGTTCTCATATAGTGGCATTTTATAAATATGAATATTGTAAAATATGTATACTTTGCGTATGACCATAATTAATTAGGAAGTTTATCTAAATGTATTTCATACTGACAGACAGAAAGGTGGGTTACTGTTTTCAATAATAAAAAACGTGAAGGGTGAATCGAAAAAGACAGCTTATATTTTATAAAACCGTTTCAGCAACGTAAGGGATAAGAGACTCGAACGAACAAAGCCGACTTTAAAACAACACCGCTAGATGTTAATAGCTTTTGAATAAAGAAAAACATTTTGACGGACTCGACAAGTATTTCGACAGACAACATTCTTGCTTTTTGAAAGTGTCCGAAATAAAAAAACAGCCGTCCAACTCGAAGTCATTCATTAATTATTGCAGAACTACGATAGTCACTTCTCGGTGAATCGCAATTATTTTAGCATTTATAAGTTTAATTTCTAGCATATGTGCCGGTTCTGTGTTTGCTACATATTAAAGGTTATTTTAAAATGCCGGTATCCGGGACAACAAAGGAGACAGAATCAGGGATCCGGATCCCCTGGGGACAGAGCAGCTGGGCGGCTGAGGTAAAAAGAAAATGTGTTAGTTTAAAAAAAAAATACAAAAATAACTCATGACTGGGGGAAAAACTTATAGAAGGACGAGTATTTGTGTGTCCTTCCACTAGTAATTACGTCATGGTGTAACAGATTTCCGCACTTTTTCCCCAGCGTAACTCCTCGGACAACCCTTTCTTCTCCTCCTCCCAGCCCCAGTCCGCACAGCTCCGCACACTCTGCGAGATACGGCAGTAACGTAATTTACGCTGTCTCACTGGCAATACCCTCGCTTCCACCTGCAGCCTGGCGATAGGTTCGCAAACGCTGTTTGTGAATGTCACTTGCTCCTAAACGGGAAACGGACACCTTTTTTCAAACAAGGAAATCGCTCCGCCGAGCCGCCAGATTCTGGTTGGACTTGAAATGGAAACGGGCTTTTTAAAAAACGGCTTACCTGCCGACAAAGTTTTCCAGGACTGAACTTTTGCCGGCGCTCTGCCCGCCGACCACGGCGATCTGCGGCAAGTCGAGGTTGCAGCTTTGCCCGATGGAACTGAAAGCGTCCTGAAGTTTATTAATCAGGGGAATGAGCTCCTCCATCCCCCGGTTCCCCATGGCTGCGCACTCGGGTTCTCACTTATTTGGTAAAAAAAAAACTCTGTATGTTCACACCAACTCTGGTAACGGGGATCAAAAATAATTCAACCAGTCAGCCGTAAATGGCAGCGCAAACACACACACGGAGAACTCCAACAGACAGAAACAAAACTTCTCTCATCCGGTCAGCCGACACCCCGACCTCCGCTGCTGATAGAGACCCCGCCTCCTGTCAAGCAAAAGGAGCAAAACCACTGGCGAATTTGCATGCCCGTCTTCTCAAAGTGGCTGGCGATTGGTGGATAGTTTATTTGCTCGTCTTGTAAGTAAGGGCGTGGCCTTAAATTTCTGGCGGTGCTGTTGTAAAAAGCATCGCTATTGGCCATCTGGAACGTCAATCATTTTAGCCCTTGACTTGTTTCTTCTACCCCAGGAATACAGCCAAGATTTCAGTACAATGAGTGTTTGCGTTAGAAGCTACACACAACCTTTCTAAATTTATTTTCTAAATTTACCTTTCTAAACCGATCTGTTGCCCCAGAAAGAATAAGAGGCTATATTTCGTTAATTCTTTTACACTAGAAGCCTCGCTTCTGTTTTATTAAATTATAAAAACATACTCGTCGATGGGAAATATAAAACTGATGCGTTTAATACTTAATTTAATCTATTGAGCCCTTCACCATGACCATCAGCTGTAAATTAAGAGTTTATATTCTTTTGTACCTGATACAAACTTTTCAACAAATAACCCACCGAGCAACTGTGTTGTTAAAAAAATTATTATTAGGTAGAATTAGGTAGCCTTTAGTCAAAGCGACCAGAGGAACGCCGGACCTGCGTAATTTCTAAATTACTGGCAAGCCAATATACTTGATTATTTTCATAACATGTTTTTGCTCATAGTGGTGAATGACATTTAACAGGGGCAGCATTGCGCAGTGGTTAGTAGTGGGGCTCTGAGTTCAGTTCCTGACTTGGGTTGCTGTCTGTGTTGAGTTTATATGTTCTTCCTTCGTTCACGTGGGTTTCCTTTGGGTGCTCTGGTTTCCTCCCACAGTCCGAAAACGTGCTGACAGGTTAATTGGCGTTTGGGAAAACTTGCACTGGTGTGGGAGCCTCTATCTGTGTATGCCCAGTGATGGACTGGCATCCCCTTTGGTGTATCCGCTATTGCGCCTGTTGCTTACTGGGTTAGAGTCCGTCGTCCTCAGCAAGCTCGATAAAACGTTTAGAAAATGAAGAATGAACTTTTATCAGAGGCCTCACTTCAGTTTAACCAGATAAACCACTTGAAAACGAATTCTCGCTCACAGTGATGACATGGTGATTATCAATTTGCTCGGTTTGACGCTGGAGTAGCCTGAGTGATGCGACTTGCTTAAGGGTACAAGCAGCGTTTCAGCTAAAATTACCGAGAACACCTTTTTTAAACCCTGCAGCAGTTTTAAAAAAAATGTATAAAAGTTGATTCTATAAAAGTCTTCAAAATCAGCAGGGAAAGACGAACCAGAGTACACCAAGGGAAACTTACTGTAGGTGAAGTGCTTTTAACACAGAAAAAGTGGCACTCATATGCACAAAGAGTAGTGGAAGCTTAGAACAATCTTACAAGCCAAGATGCTGAAGCCAATACTCTTGCTTTTTTGTCAATCAACGACACCAAGACATCCCCTGCTTAATTAACTGCAATAATCCAAATGAGTCTCTCATGACTTTTCTTACTTCTAACGGTTTTGACCTTTGGATCTCAGCGACTGTTTCTGTCTCTGAACGTTTTTGCCAGTTCCAACTTCAACGGCACGTTTTCTGTTTATCATACGAGGTCCCAAAATAACAAAGGAGGTCTTGAGCTTGTGTAGATTTCACATATTTAATTATGTATTTTTTCTCCCAAAGCTATCTCATTGAGAGCCACATGGTGGGGCAGTTTCAGTATGACTGTGCACAACGCTGACGAACCCAGCCAGCAGAGCGCGCTTAACCATTACATACAAAACGCTTTACATTACAACTAACGGAAATCATTATGCGAAGCGCATTTCCAGTAGCGCGACATCATTTTAATTTTTGTAAAATATCAATACCGAATAAACTTCAGACAGGGTTTAGTAAATGTAATCTTGTATTCATGGCTCACTCGAGAAACATAAAAAAACAAATGAGGAAACGGGATATATAAAAAACATCTTAAACTGTTTCATAATTCAGATGCTCTTCGGTTAAATAGGCTTATTGAAAACCAAGATTAAATATCAGGCCCTTTCTACATAAAACCAGTATATAACTACTTCAATATTGATCTCAACTCTTTTTGCTGAGACAATCTTAAACTCAAGTACAAAATAAATAGTAAATCTAAGGAAAATAGGAAATCATTTAGATCTAAATGCAATATAATCTGTTTATTGCAACAGGTTTTAGAGCTGTATCTCAAGCATAGAAGAAAAAATCATGTTTAGTTCTAGGAGCAAGGTACTGTAGTGTTGCCAGCTGGGAGATGTTATATTAAAATTGTACTGTGTGCAGTCCATCTGTTCATTTTCTAACCACTTCTTCCAATTCATTGTCAAGCAAGCAACCAACACAAGGCAGGATACACCTTGAACAGAATGCCAGTCCATCACATGCACAAATGGATAGAAAAATGCACACACATTCACACCAGGGTCAATTTTTCCAGAAGGCTGTACAATGCACTAGTAAGACATAATGAATAATATTCTGCAAAACTGACCAAGAACATTGAAAAGGGTATTGTTACTCTGGAATTGGTCCAGAGAAGAACAACCATGCGGTTCATTCCCGAGCTGATTTGATTTAGTCTTGAGGGAAAACTGTAAGAGGATCTAACCCAAGTATTCGACAATCCAGAAGCATGAAATATTAATACACAGGTGTGTATACACCGTAGTGCCTTTATAAACAAAAGCAGGAGGCACATTTTACACAAAGGATGGTGGGAGACAGGAACTCCTTTAAACCTTTCAGCAGAGCTGCCTTGAGTCACCTGCATTGCACAGCCTCCTAGGACACCCTGTGATCTATCCTAGCATTTTTAGAAAAAGGCTGAACAAAGAGAGAAACTGTGAGCCATCACCTTCAGGGACACATGGGAAAATTTCAGTAGACACCCATCCATCTGTTTTTTAATTACTTTATGAACTTCAGGGTCATGGGCACTGGGGGAGCTAGAGACTTTCCTGACAAGCTAGGCAGGATACACCCTTTATGGGACACCAGTCAATTGAAGGTCTGACACACAATCATAAACAGACACACACACACGCATACCAGGGCCAATTTTTCCACAAGGTAACTAACCCATCAGATTGTCTTTGGACTGTGGGAGGAATCGGAAGCACCCTGAAGAAACCCCCACGAACTAAAATGAGGAGAGCATCCAAACTCCACACAGATAGCACTGCAGGAATTGAACGCAGGGCCACTGCACTGCAAGGCAGCAATGCTAACCAGTGTTCCACTGTGCCACCCCTTCAATAAACACGTCAAATGTTAACAGGAGGCACCTACCTGCCCGGGCAAATCTTGGAGTGATAGTGTTAGCGCCTGTTTACCCAGACCTTATCGCCCTCGGTGCTGTAAAACACAGGTTCTTGGTAGAGACGTCTCCATGCGGCCTTAAGGTATAACTATCTGCTCGTGCCCTTGACCTTTGTTTGATTGCACTTGTGCTCAAAATTCTTCCAAGAGGAGAACTTCCCAGTGCTGGTCCTGGGTACCCTGGTATCTGCAGGCTTTCTCTCAGGCTCTTCATTGTTTTAGCCTTTTCTTGAATGATTCATTTGACCTGTGGGATGGGTTTCAGGCCATAAACTGCCGGAGATTTCATTTTGACTATTGTACTTTATAATGTAACACAAAAACTGCACATTTTAAACAACTGGCAATGGTTTCAAGTACAATTGAGTAAATTCAGTTCAATCAAGGAATTAATTAAAATAACTGAGAACTGAGCTGGAATGATGTTGGGATTTTCAGGACCAGAGTTGAGTATTCCTTTCCTGTCTGCTGGGTTTTCTGGGTTTTCAGGTCCTTGCTCACTAAGTTAACTAATTGAACCCATTAAGTAGACTGTGTTACAACTCCATAATGTATCTGAAATTGAACGGTCCCCAGGTGATTCCTTACTTAGTGTATTATGCAGAGCTGCAAGGCACACAATATGTATTCCTTAAGGAATACCAGTGTTCCATGTTTTCATTCCAGTGTTTTCATGCAAGCAGCACCACATTTATTCAAATCTCCTCCCTAGGAAGCCCAGTGATTTGTCTTCTACTTTTCATTTGCAAGAAAGTCACGTAATCTGTAATATCCTGATGTCTTTTTTAATGACTATCATCATGTCATTGACTATTCGCTTTTTATTTATAGTCTAAGCTGTCATGATTCATTTCCTAATTGTCTTCTCATGTGACTCTTGCGGTCTTTGATAATTTTCTAATTCAACATGCCATCGTTTTGGAATTTTTCGGTTCACCTTACCATTTGTAATATCGATTTATCATACGATTTGCCTCTAGATGTTTTTTTTTTAATGTCTGTATCCTGTATTTTGTTCATTGTGTTGTAACCAGGGACTCCAGATGTAAATTCGCTTTTAGGCTTACTGTGGTGCAGCTTAAGAGCTGTGCACTGTCCCTCTTCAATAAACTAAAGCTCTGTTTAACCCTGGCAGATAACCCTGAATGAAACTAATGATTTAATTCTCAATTTGACACTTTTCCTAAATCCCAGTTTCTAAAATTGTTATAAAGGTACTGTAATTTAACTCTTGCAATCTATCTTTTGAATAACTTCTGAATTAGGGACATTAGTGGTTGAGTTCAAGATGCTTGGAAGGAAGGGTAAATTCAGCTACCAGTAGGCGTTTAATGAATTAAAACAGTGGTCCCCAACTTCAGGACAGGGGCACCTGTAGTCTTTCAGGCCCTATAGGCATATTCAGTGAGCCAATGAAGGTCAAGAGAGTGATGTCATATTGGTCCAGTTTAATTATTAAGAGTGACAACCAGATGACTCTTTCTGTGTTCTGAGAACAGGGCTGGCAACCCTGATCTTTCAAACTGTCATTTTTTTTGTAAGCCTTGGTTTCAATTAAATTTAGTAAGAACACTGATAAGAGCAAAGTGGCAAAGCAAGAAGGGAAGACAGAAGACTGGAAAATAAAAACAAGAAAGGAGAAAAGGGAGAACAGTCTGTGCTGTATTGTAGATATCATGTTAAAGACTGAAAGGGCACCAATACAAGGTATTGACTTACAAACTAAGTGAGAAGGCATTCCTTGTCTGTTTTCAAACAGACCTTACAACTCAATATCAAAGCCTAAGCTCTGCACTGTTTGGAGCACAGACTGTATATATTGACTTAAAGGACTACAGCATTCTTTTATCAAGGCACAAAATTTAACAAGCCCCAGACATGTTTAATAGGAGAAGCTCACACCGTTGTGAAACACTTCAGATAACTTAAACAAAGATGGTGTTTTTTTGAGACCATGTTTGTGAAACACATTTACAAGCAAGACGAAACCAGTCAACCCATTTCACTCCTTTGGTTGCTAAGTCCGGCTCAGTGTTGCTAAATCATGCTACGTCTCATTTTATTGCTTCTTGGATTATCCCAGAGTATCAGTTTTACAGGGCATTCACACATGCAGCAGGGCCAGTTTTCCCAGGAGCATATTATCCTACTAGTATGGCTTTGGGCTGTGAGAAGAAAAAGAGAGCACCCAGAAGAAACCCACGTAAACACCGGGAGTGACTTACAAACTAAGGTGATAGCACCCCAGGGTCCCAGCACTGCAAGGCAGCAAATGCTAACACTGTAATACTCAAGATGAAACCATCATGTTTTTATTGCCTAGAAACCATCAGTACAAAGTCAGTCAAACAAATGACCCTGTATAATTAAAAACAAAACAAATTAAACTAGAAAAGTGATATTATAATCAATTATTATAAATCTAATATATATTATTAGATAACATCTAATATATATAAACAATATGAATCTGTGAGAGTGAAAAGTACTGTAAATGTCAAACATGAAAATTATTCTCCCAAATTAACAGCAGCACAGATGGAGTACAACTTTCTGTGCTCTTATACTTAATTTTCACTGATTCGTCACAAACTTTTCCACTATATTCACACACAACAACATATTCATATCTTTGTGATGACTTCACAACGACTCACATTCTGCTTCTGTTTGCTATTCCAGACACACAGTGAAATATGCTTTGGACATGGCAAGATAACGCCATTTGCTTAACTCAAAACCAGTTATTTGCATTATGGGGACAGCCACACATCATCTGTAAGGAGTGCCTATGTTTGCAGGATCATTGTCCCATCATTAGTAATATGTGCTCCTCTCACCAACACATGCACAACCACCTGTGCAAAAGTCACTACAATTCTTGAAAGAAACAGGATTTTGGGATGAATACCTTGCAGGACCCATCCCATTTAGGAACAGCAAAAATCCGGCAGGACTCTTTTTGTAGGAATCACGGAGGATTCCAGCATGAAGCTTTCTTTACATACAAATCCAAGAGCTTCGAAGGGATGGATCACAGACCTACACCTGATCCTCCCCACAAATCCCCTCTTTACTAAAGATCTCCTGCAGACTTAATTCTCTTTCCTGCTCCAGAATTTCCTGATGGTGGAGGTAATGGCATTTTTGCACCCGCTGCCAGGTCACTTCTGGAGATTCCACCTCCTTCTGCCTCTCCCTCTCCGGGTGGGGTTCTCTCTGGCTCGTGGGCTCCTCCTCGCTCGGCCCACCCTCTTCTACCTGCCCCTCTCCCGGGGTGCCGGCCTCAGCGCACCCTTCCTCTCCAGGCTCCGACAACGCCTTCCTCTTGAGCTGCTCCAACTCCGACAGGAAGGAGCTCATGCGCTTCTGGAAGTCCGTCGGCATGGGGATGGCCAAGTTCCGCCTGCCCAGGCGGAGCAAAGTTTGCGTTAGTCCGAAATAACCAACACAGGTGAGCGGTGTGAGACAATTGACTTGGAAAGAAATCTAAACGTGCCAATTGATTTTGGTGGAACCCGTTTTGGATTGTCCACTTTTAACGCACTCATTGCGTACAAGCGTCTTGAGGGATGAAAACAATTCCCATAGAGTGCCTGGAAAAAGGATTTAATTGTGGGACCTCCAAGAGACAAGAGGTCCCAGAATTAGCTCATTGAACCTCATGTGAAACACCTTAACTGCAGACAGGTGGACTCCAACTAATTATGTGTCTTCTAAAGACAAGTGGTTCCACCAGAGCCTATTTACAGTAGGTAGACCATAGCAAAACGGGTGGTGAATATTTCTGCAATCAAATTATTTTCTGTTTATCTCAGTGGTGGCACAGAGATGCAGAGGTAGTCATTGCTACCTCGAAGAGCTGGGGCCATGGAGCCTGGGGTTCAATTCCTTGGGTGCTATCTGGGTGGAGTTTGGATGTTCCTCTCCATGTTCATGTGGGTTTCCTCTGGGTGCTCCAATTTCCTCCAACAGTCCAAAGACATGCTGGTAGATTAACTGGCTTCTGGGAACATTGGCCCTGGTGTGAGTGTTTGTGTGTCTTCCCCGCAATGGACTGGCCTCCAGTCCTGACTGTACCCCACCTGATGCCCGTCGCTTGCCAGGATAGGCACCGGCTCCCCAGCAACCCTCTACTGAAAGAAGCAGTTAGAAAATGGATGGATGGATCTGATCTCGGCCCATTTTCTAACCATTTTTCCTGGTGAAGGATACAGTGGAAACAGGCGGAGCAGGCTTCTCTTTCCCAAGAAACAGTTTCCAGCTCCTCCTGGGGGACTCCCAGGCCAGCTAAGACATACAGTATTTTCTGTTGTATATTTATAAATTAATGTAGGATGATATGAAAGATTTTGTTTGCAATTTGGCATTATAGAGCATTTTGTGCCAATCAATGGAAAAAAAGAAATTCCATATTGTCACAAAATAAAATGTGTGAAAGTCAAAGGGGGGGAAATACTGTTGATATGCACTGTACTTTACATCTGCCAATAACTGTGCTATCAGGTAATTGGTCAGCACAAACAGCAAAACTTCACCCAAACAAAGGACAGTAGCAGCTCAGGTGGGTAGGTACGTCAGCATGCATACTGTAGGCTACAAAGGAACAAGTAATAGGTTTATTCCATGCTGAAAAGAAAAGAAAGAAAACACAACGTTTCGGCCGTGGAGCCTTCTTCAGCTCACCACTACTATTAGACTTGGAATCTTCTGGGCACCCTGAGCCACCTGACTTGCACCTTAGGCAGCAAGTCAAAGACTCATTGGGTGACCAAAATTTTGAGAAGCTTTGCAACACACCTCTGAGCTGCTAAACAAAATTCTCCTTGTTGAAATATCCGTCCATTTTCTTAATGCTTAATCTGATTCAATGTTGCGGGGGAGCCAGAGCCTATTCCTGGCAAGCAATGGGCACAAGACAGGGTGCACCCTAGCCAGTCCATTGCAGCCTTGTTGAAATTAGAAAATCTAAAATCTCCCATCATCTGCTGCGCCAAGCTTGCAGATTTT
The DNA here is from genome assembly GCF_059453375.1 of Lepisosteus platostomus. Lineage (NCBI taxonomy): Eukaryota > Metazoa > Chordata > Actinopteri > Semionotiformes > Lepisosteidae > Lepisosteus > Lepisosteus platostomus. Next base: position 20,009,112 of record NC_142623.1, read on the forward strand.
GCCCCACAAGCCCAGGCTGCAGAGTGAACTATTGCTTTTTCACTGCAGGGCACCTGTGGCAATGCACGACATCTGACCAATCAATTTTCTGGCATGTTGAGGGCATAAAAAGTGGGGAGAAGGAAACGAACTCCATATAGCAGAAAGTGCGAAGAGATGCCCCCTCTCCTTCCCAGAGTGCAACACCCACCTGGCCAGGCCATCGCTAGGCGCACCGAGGGAGAGTGCCAGCTGCAGGGTGGGCAGGGAGAGGCGCTTTCGGGAGAGGATCGGCCTGGGCAGGTCAGGTGGCATCTCCACCAGGAGGTTCTCCAATGATGGAGTGGTGTCTAGGGCAGGAAAGAGGCAACAGAAACCCCATTCTTTATTCAGGATCATCTTCTTGACTAATTATCCCAGTATAGATCCACTGAAATTCCCCATCATTTTCTTATGCATCTGTTTCCTATAGCCTGGACCACAGTTTTCAATGTCTCTCCATGATTAACAATGGATATACTGTGCTTTGCTTCTCTTTCTTGATTTTAGCCACAGATTATCAGAGTAAATACTGCTAAGGATCAGTCCTATAGGTACAGTAGGTGAACTTTAATTTTTGTCGACCTAGTTATCATGAACCACGAGTTACATTGGTGAAAAGGGATCGAATTCAGATCAATCTGAATAGTAGGACGTATCGAATAGGGAACCCAATGCAGCACATATTGAATGGTGAACTCGGCGTGAACAGTAGCTCGTATTGATACTGTTGTTCATGGCCCCATCCGCAGCGCTCACCGCATCTGATGCTGCAGAGCTCTGCGCTCAGTCTTCTCTTCTGCTCCTGGAGCAGGGCGAGCTGGCGGCTGCAGCGGAGGTCCATGGCGCTCAGGTGGCGGCTCAGCCTCTCCTCGGCCTGCTTGTTCTGTCGCTCCGCCAACTCCACGCGACCGGGCCGCACCACGGGCATGCCTGGGGTGAGAGGCATCGGCAAGGCTAGCCGCACGTAAAAAAAAAAAACAGCTGTTAAAAATGCTCAGCTAGTCCACCGTCAGCCTCCATAGTTCAGGACGGCAAGCGGGGGGGAAAAAAAGTATCAAATTTATTTCGAGGTCACTTAAATGGACATTAAGTTTTTGGTAAAAAATTACCAACTGTAATCACGGTATAAAGTGGGAAACGACTCAATCTTAAATTCGAGTAAATTATTTTCAATCAATTTTCAAGTAAATTATGTTACAGTCAATTTTCAAGAACAGTTCAGTCCGTTGCAGTATCGCAGTACCTAATACGGTTGACAAGGGGACCAATGCATGATACGATTTGCACCCCGTTAATCGCACGGCACACCCATTTACAAATTGTAGACACCAATTAACCTAAGCAGCATGCCCAGAAAAAAAACCCACGTGGCCAACTGGAAAAGGTGCAACTTCTACATTGAACCCGTCCCAGCCGCGGAATCGAATCTGAGACCTCAGTTCAATCTGGATTATGAGTATCGAAGAAACAAACGAAACGATACTGCAAGAGCAACCTTTGTTTCTTAATGCAGAGGTTAAGAGGTACATTCAAGCTCTCTCGACTCCTGTTTACCTGCTCTGAATCTGTGCGGTGTCCAATGTAAAGGGCGCCTCCACTTTTCAGCTTTTCAACGGGACGCTCTTCTCACACTCTGCGTGATGGCGATCATTAGCTGTGTGTCACCTACACACGAAGACTTGTTGGCTGGTTTGATGGTGTAGTAATAAAATACATTCATTACTATACCCAGGAAGAGAAACTGCGGCTTATGAGGGACAGGTGATCTGATAGTTCTTCACCACCCTTCTGTCTCCGGTAACAGAATAATCCACATTGTATAGGTGCGGATTTAATTGCAGATAAGGTGGAAAGGTTTCGGTATGTGTTGGCAAGATATTAAAACATTTGTTGACCTATGTATGTTTGGTAATTAGTTTCGTTAATTAGTTTGACTGCTCTTGCTGTTTCAGGGTTGTTTAGTTAAAGCGCAAAATAAAAGCCCACGGGACCTGTTCGGTGTGTCTTCATGAAAATAGTTCATTTCACGTTGTAATATTATTAATAAATGACAAAAAAGCGTGTTATTACATTAAAAGGTTGTAAATAACTTTGAAATGTCAAGGGCTTGTGTATTGTAGCAGAAGTGACATGTTATCTGACTCCGTAATCAGTACAAACAAAACTAGTAGCTTATGTTTAACCATTTTTCTAAAGCATTAGCCTGTGATAAATGCGAGGTTATGATGCTTGTGGACATACTCTAGAGCTGATATGCAACCAACGTTGGTGAAGGGCGAACTGACACCTTCTTTGTATAATCTATGATTATGCAAAAGGCAAAATGCAGCTTTCAATGCTTTATACTACGATATAATAATATAAGGTTTAAGATAAGCACACTCCTTTTTGCATTTTAAATCTTCTCTGAAGGAAACTCAGATGCGCCTGTGTACGTAAATCGGATGCAGTTATGGGTTCTCTCGTAGTCGGAATTTAAATGGAAACTTTTTTTTACACTTTCCAGTTCGAAAACTATGACCACCTTCGTTGTACAACGTGGTAAAATACATGGGCAATTTAACAACAAATTTTCCATAGCGGAATTCAGCAAAATAGCCTCTTTTCGTGTCATTAGCACCCTGCTGTTGGTAGCAGACGCACATGCGTAATCTTTCGCCTTCCGGTTCCTCCTCCAGTCGTGACGCGTTGTTTCCAGCATGGCAGCTGTTGGAGTGTCTGCAGAATGTTTAGACGGCATGGGGACTGTTAACTCTGCTCTCGCAACCGGGAGAGCTTTTGCAGGGGCTCAACTAACTCTCCGTATAGTGGCTGAGTGTCCGGTGAGCAAAGCCCGGGCTTGCGACCTCACCCTGCCGCACTGCACGGTCAACACGCCGGTATTCATGCCGGTTGGCACGCAGGGCACGATGAAAGGGATCACCGTGGACCAACTAGAAGCTCTGGGATGTCAGATCTGTCTGGGAAATACATATCACTTGGGTATGAGACCGGTACGTGTGCGGCGGCACAGATCTGACGAGTTGTCTTACGAGTTGTCAAAAATCTTAAAACATTGTGCATGTACGAGCTGGTGCAACAGCGTTAACTCTTGAGTTAAAAAGTGCATTTATCTTCAAAACTTTCCAAAGTTGAAAATATAAATAAAAGTTATAAACACCAATGTAAATGACAATGAAATATAGCAATGCGATCTAAATAAATAAACCCCGTATCACGTTACACAGTGAATTCAGTGGGGGAAAAAAGCAAAAAGAGTAAAAGGTGCATCCTCCAGTAGAATGTATGAGAACAATAATTGCCTGAAATTCGTGTTTATGAAAGGGCAGAAACTGGTGTCGTTTTGGGATGTTATTTATTAAAAGTTTGTAATAGAAATACTACAGTGAGACAAGCACACAGACATCCAAAATCTTTGTTGTAAAAAAAACGTTGTGTGCGTGGAAAGTGACACCAGCTTTTCAATTAACAAACGACATTCAGCCATATTTAATTACTACTATTATTGCTACAGTTTATAGACCACCCAAACCCAGTGGAGCCTTCTTAGGTGAGTTTGCTGATTTTCTCTCATTCTCATGCCTTAAGTTTAAAAGGATCCTTATTCTAGGGGACTTTAATATATACATTGATTCGACCTCTTCCAGTCTTGCTAAAGACTTCCTTTCTCTTTTGGGATGCTTTGACCTTACTCAGTTTCTTTGTACCCCTACACATAACAAAGGACACACCTTAGATTTAATTATTGCAAATGACTCCTTTGTCTCCCACTGCTCTCCCCTTGCTCTAGGCCTCTCTGACCACTTAGCCATTCTCTTCAATCTGGAATTACCTGTTTCTAACACTTCCCCCTCACGCTCTGTAAATTTCCGCAACTGGCAATCAATTGATCACCCAAGGTTTGCAAATTCTGTTCTGTCCTCCTTATCCTGTTTCTCTTCCTCTGACCCTTTAGAGGACAAAATACAGTTACTTGACAGTGCTCTTTTATCTACCCTCAACACCTTTGCTCCTTTAAAAACTTGAACCATCTCTTTCTCTCGGCCTGCCCCCTGGTACAATGACCATCTGCGATCCATGAAGGCAGCCTCTCGCAAACTTGAGCGTAGGTCTTTCCGGCCTAAATGTACATTATCAGGCCTGGAGAGATTACTTATCTGAATATCAGGTTACTATAGAGTCTGCCAGATCCACCTACTTCTCTCACATCATTGAAAATCACCAAAACAACCCCAGACATCTTTTCTCCACCATCAATAGACTGCTCAAGCCAAACTGTCCTACCACATTACCCGCCTCATCACAACTTTGCAACACATTCTTAGATTTCTTTAGTTCTAAGATTGACAACATCTGGCATCACATTCTCTCCACTACGCATATCATTTCCATACCTCCTCCCTCCTCATCAAACTTCTCTGGTTCCCGTCTCTCCAACTTCTCTCTTCTTAACTCAGCATCCCTCAACAAACTAGTTACATGCTTGAAACCCACCACATCTATTTTAGATCCCATTCCCACCACTTTATTCCAGTCCTGTTTCTCTTCTCTCTGTCCCATTGTCCTCAATATTATACATGAATCCATGAGCACTGGCATTGTACCAACGGTCCTCAAAACTGCTGCCATTACCCCCGTGCCAAAAAAGCCTAACATGGCTCTCAACAATCTTACCAACTTTCGCCCCATCTCCAACTTACTCTTTCTCTCTAAAATTCTAGAAGGTGCTGTCACACTTCAGTTACATAACCACCTCATGACAAACAACCTTTTTGAACCCCTCCAATCTGGCTTCCGTCAACTTCACAGCACAGAAACTGCCCTGGTCAAAGTCACTAACGATCTTCTAATAGCTTCTGATTCTGGTTCTCTTTCTATACTCATCCTTCTTGATCCCAGTGCTGCCTTTGGCACTGTTGACCATAACATCTTACTTTCTCGTCTGGAGACTGTGTTTGGAGTCTCTGACACTGCCCTCAAATGGTTTAAGTCTTACCTCACTGATCGCTGTCACTTTGTCTCTCTCAATGGGTACAGGTCTGAAATTGGTCTTGTCAAGTCTGGTGTCCCTCAGGGCTCAATACTGGGCCCCTTGCTCTTCAGCATTTACATGTTCCCACTTTTAAGATCACATGGCCTCAGCTTTCATTTTTACGCTGACGATACTCAAATATACATCCATACCAAACCTGATACTGATGTGGCTGTCTCTATTCTATCTAATTGCATCTCTGACATAAAAATTTGGATGACTCAAAACTTCCTTCATCTTAACTGTGACAAGACTGACGTCATGCTTATTGGTACCCCCCATCAACTTCATAAAGCCAGTCCTGTAACCCTATCTGTAGATGGCTCTGTACATGAGCTTCAATCAAAATTGAAAAACCTTGGGGTTATATTCGATCCACATGTGCAGCATACTGTCAAAACATCTTTTTTTCACCTTTGAAATATCGCAAGACTACACCCTATGCTATCATTAACTGTGGCTGAAAAGCTGATCAACATATTTGTATTCTCTCGAATTGACTACTGCAATGCTCTACTCGCAGGGGTATCTAAATTTACTCTGAACAAACTGCAGTATGTCCAAAATTCAGCAGCCAGAATCCTGACCAGGTCTAGTGCAAGTGTTCACATTACTCGTATCCTGGAGTCCTTGCACTGGCTTCCGGTCAAATTCTGCGTAGACTTTAAAATCCTCATGATCACCTATAAGGCTCTGCATGGCTTGGCACCTCAATACCTGTCTGAACTATTATCGCCCTACTCCCCACCTCGCAACCTCCGCTCTTCAAATTCTGCACTCCTTACTGTCCCCCAAGCCCGTCTACATTGTATGGGTGACAGGGCCTTCTCCTGTTATGCCCCCAAGCTCTGGAACTCTTTGCCCAAGGATATCAGAGAGTCACCTTCTCTAAACTCAAATCCAGACTCAAAACCCTCTTCTTCAGAAAAGCCTTTACTTAACTGGTTCCATTCTTCACCCCTCTGCTCTTCTTACTACCACCTTCCACGGTCTCCTCTATTGTTATTGTTGTAATTGTAATTGTGTCTTATCTTGTGTATTCTTCTTATTTATTGTTATTGTCATCCTGTAAAGCGCTTTGAGAAGCCACCTGTAAAGGCGCTATATAAAATAAAATTTATGATTATGATTATTATGATTATTATTATTACTGGTCTTTCATTCAGTCTACATGGGGGTGACCTGTCTAATATGTCTGAATAAAGGTCATTTGTGAATCTAAATGCTGAGGACGTTTGTTATGTTTTTGAAGGAAAAAGAAAAAAGTGCCTTTGAAGGTTTTAAAGAAGACAACGGGTATATACGGAACAAGTAATAGGTTTATTCCATGCTGAAAAAAAGGTGTGTGGCCAAGAAGGCTCCACGGCCGAAACGTTGTGTTCTCTTTCTTCTTTTTTTCAGCATGGAATAAACCTATTACTTGTTCCTTTGCAGCCTACGCATGCTGACGCAGCTACCCAACTGAACAGGTATATACTGTACACTGTATGTTTTGTAACAGATGCTGCACGGTAAAATATCTGACCACCACAAAGAACTGCTTTGGAAACTGTATTATGCGCCTTAAAATAGATGACCTGTGCTTTTCTTCCAGGGACCAGAGCTCATCAAGAAGGCTAATGGCCTGCATGGGTTTATGAACTGGAAACGTAACTTACTGACGGTAAGATAACTCATACTAATAAAGAAGAGCCTGGCACTGCGTTATCTTTCTTTTTAAGTTTTATTCCAATTAAGTCCACAGAAGGAATTAAGAATATGATAAGGCTGTGCGGCCCATCTGGCCCATTTGTTAGTAGGTAACTGATCCCAGGATCTCCTTCAGCTGTTCAGTTAAAGCCAAAGTATCAGCTTCCGCCACATGGCTGGGTAGCTTGATCCATACTCTCATGATTCTTTGGGTAAGGTGCCTCCAAATCTTGCTTTACAATGGACTTTCACATACAGTAAGCAGCTTGTTCCACACTTTCACAAAAAAATCAGTTTCAGGTGATCTTAAAATGACACTATACTGTTAAAGAGTCCATTATGTTCTTGCCTTTTGGCCTAACATTTACCTTCATCCAGTCGTGATTTCAAACCTTGTCAGACCCACTTGTCATTGGCACGACCTTTTAAATCCACCATAAAAAAGGCAGAAAAATCCATACTGATAATGATCCTGGAGGAATGGCTAGCTCTCACTGCAAATCGCAGAAGTCTCTTTTATACCATGTAATGTTTGGGCATCCTGCATCCTTCAGTGGCAGTGTGTTACTAGTACAATCCCTCTCATGTATGAATCTATCCCCATCTATTAAATGGCTTCTTTACTCTGTTGTCCTCCCCACTGATAGCTGATGTGTGGTGAGCGTTCTGGTGCACTATGGCTGCCGTCACATCATCCAGGTGGATGCTGCACATTGGTGGTGGTGGTGGGGAGTCCCCATTACCTGTAAAGCGCTTTGAGTGGAGTGTCCCGAAAAGCGCTATATAAGTGTAAGCAGTTAATAATAATAATAATAATAATAATAATAATATATGTAGTTTCCAGTAGGGGCTGAGGCTGTCTCCCTGTATGAAACTGAAACTAATTCTGGATGAATCAAGACTGTGGAGTGTTTTATACTGCTGCAAAGGGAGTGGAACCTCTTTCAATGATTGCAGTGCAAAGCCATGCTAATGAGTCCCTCCCGCCTGTCCTCTGCTTTGTTCAGGACAGTGGTGGTTTCCAGATGGTGTCTCTGGTGGAGCTGTCTGAGGTGACGGAAGAAGGGGTGCGATTCCGTTCTCCTTATGATGGCAAAGAAATCCTGCTCACTCCCGAGGAGTCCATCAGCATCCAGAACGCCCTGGGTAAATTTAATCTCATGCACCAAAGCTCTTTGGCATACAGGCATAAAGCCTTTTGCAGAAAAAAGTACCAAAAAAAAGCTTGTCTGAGGTTAAAACTCAAGACTCACTTTTGCAGAATGTATATGTAGAGCAAGAAATCATATCACCCTAAAACTCACAACTGGCAAGCCACTAATTAAGCTAGTGTGAGCCTGGGTCACATACCTGGATGGGAGACCTCTTGGGAAAGCTAAGGTTGCTACTGGAAGAGTTGTTAGTGGGGCCAGTATGGGGTGCTCACCCTGCGGTCTCTGTGTGGGTCTTAATGCCCTAGTAAAGTAATTGGACTCTATACTGAAAAATAAGTGCCATTTTCAAATAACGCATAACACCGAGATCCTGACTATGTGGTCATTAATGTGCCAGCAGCCATATCACCCTGCAACTCACAACTGGCAACCCACTGAAGCTAAGCAGGTGTGAGCCTGGTCAGTACCTGGATGGGAGACCTCCTGGGAAAAACTAAGGTTGCTGCTGGAAGAGGTGTTAGTGGGGCCAGCGGGGGGCGCTCACCCTGCGGTCCATGTGGGTCCTAATGCCCCAGTATAGTGACGGGGACACTATACTGTAAACAGGCGCCGTCCTTCGGATGAGACGTAAAACCGAGGTCCTGACTCTCTGTGGTCATTAAAAATCCCAGGGCGCTTCTCGAAAAGAGTAGGGGTGTAACCCCGGTGTCCTGGCCAAATTTCCAATTGGCCCTTACTAATCATGGCCTCCTAATAATCCCCCTCTATGAATTGGCTACATTACTCTGCTCTCCTCCCCACTGATAGCTGATGTGTGGTGAGCGTTCTGGCGCACTATGGCTGCCGTCGCATCATCCAGGTGGATGCTGCACATTGGTGGTGGTGGAGGGGAGTCCCCATTACCTGTAAAAGCGCTTTGAGTGGAGTGTCCAGAAAAGCGCTATATAAGTGTAAGCAATTATTATTATTATTATTATTATTATTAAAAATCCCAGGACGTTTCTTGAAAAGAGTAGGGGTGGTCCCCTGGTGTTCTGGGCAAATTTCTCCCTGGCCTTTAGCAATCATAGCCTCCTAATAATCCCCATCTATGAACTGGCTTCATCACTCTGTTCTCCTCACAACTGATAGCTGATGTATGGTGAATATACTGAAGCACTTTGGCTGCTGTCACACCATCCAGGTGGTTCTACACACTGGTGGTGATGGAGTGGAGTCCCCATTACCTGTAAAGTGCTTTGAGTGGATGCCCAGAGAAATGCTATAAGTGTAAGGATTATTATGATGTGGAAGGAGTGAAAGCAAGCAAAATAATTCCACTCTGTATTGATTTCCTTTTATGTCTTAGCTCAGAATCCCCTGCACATAAAAACAGCTATTTTAAAGATTTTGGCTTTGTTTTGTTCAGGAACAACTTTCCTAGCTTTGTTTATTGTAGCAAATAAGGTTTATGATTTTCAGCTGCATTTTTGTCTTGAAGTCTCATTGTGTGATGGCCTGAACAGGTAACTGGTCAACCCAGCAACTACCTGAGTTTTGTAAAATATAGCTGTCATGTAATGTGCATTTATCGCATATGCTTCTATATAAACCAAACACAATGTTTTCTGTTAATTATTATGTTTTGCTATTGAGCTGTCTTGGGATGGATATATTCCACATGGGATTAGTTGACACTCACTATTTAAATAAGGACACAAGGTCATAATCGGAAGATACAATTAAGTTTATTGAAGACAGTGAGTATGAAACACGCCTTTACACAAAGAGCTGTGGGTGTCTGAAATGGGCCTCCTAGCCAGGTGGCAGAAACTAACACTGAATTCATCAAGAAGCAGCTAGATTAATACCCACTATGAGGGGACTTCATACAAGTATTTCTGATTCACACAGTCAACCTAGAGGACTTCTTCAATGGACAGTGAAACACAAACCAGAGGAGACATGTGGAAAATTTACTGAACCACAAAACTTCCAAACAAGATGGGAAGAATAGCACTCTCTTTTTTCCTTTTTTCTGTTCTTCTGTCAAACCCACAAACACCTGTTAATCTTGGAATGAAGCATAGTTGCCCTTAACCTTACACCTCCTTCACTGGGCTGTGGATTGTTGTGCCTCATTTATAATCTGGACACACTGATGATAAGCAGTGGTGAATGCCCATGCTCGTGTTTCTCCAGGGTCAGACATCATGATGCAGTTGGATGATGTGGTCAGCAGCACTGTGACTGGGCCCCGTGTTGAGGAAGCCATGTATAGGTATGGTACAATATAGTACAAAATATTTGCTGAAAAATACAGTTGTCATTGTCTACCATGTTGATAATTATTCTGGCTGTTGTACAGGCCACATTTTCTTTTGATCTGTATATTTAGTTTGAAGCGGAATTTGTATATTCTCCTTGTGTTTGTGTGGGTTTCCTCTGGGTGCTCTGGTTTGCTCCCACAGTTCAAATATGTACTGGTAGTTTAATTTTCTTCTGGGTAAATTGGTCCTGGTGTGAGTGTGTGCCCTGTGATGGAATGACATCCCGTCCAGGGTGTACCCTGCCTTGTGCCTGTTGCTTGCTGGGATAGGCTCCGGCTCCTCCTCAATGCTTTATTGGACAATCATGGTAAGAAAATGGATGGATGGAAGTTTGGAGCTAAAGACTTGTATTACTTTAAGTAGTGTTTGCATCAATAGAACACCTGCAAAAAACAGTTTACTGTCTTTCTACATGCACGATTTTTTCATACCCCAGTGAATGAAATATTATTTTGTGAGCCTTCCTTTGCTAAAAAACTTTCAGTTACAGTACATCCAGGAAGTGACTAAATTTGCATAATGTATTTTAAGGAAGTTGTTATTAAAATACTAACTTCTCCTTTAAGATTGTTTTTATCATTGAAAGTGGTCACGTTAAGATCATGATGAGCCTTGTGGGCAGCATTAAGATCCGTTGGGCTATATCATAAGCCTGTATATGTGCTGTGTGGTGGCACCATCACAGCATGAAATAAATTGACCCTAATAACTGATATTACAATAAAGAGGGCACTGCTGGTTACGACACTGTGAATGGTATTACCTTTCCATATTGTAAAATATGAGTTATGACAAAATAAGAATGTTGTAGGTATATAGTATAAATTCAACTAATGTGGTAAGGATAAAATATATGTTGTGTTTATAATTCCTAGCACTCCTCAATACCTTTCATCAGTTGAGTTTTACGCAGAAGAGATACATATTTACAGAAATGTAGCATTAATGTATTTTCTAGATCAATAGGAAATTAAATTCTTAAAGCAATTCAATTTTTCAGTTTTAATTTGGGGTGTGAATATTCACTCAGTCACCTTTCCACACAGTACACAGGGATGGCCTCGAATACAGAAGTACTTCATCACAGTGGCTCTGCAGTACATGACTTGCATGGGATGCATTAAACTTGGCTCAGGCAGTGCATCGATCTGCTGAAATATTATACCATTTAATCACCACTGTGCAGTCAGAAGAGTTCTTCCTAAGTACAGAGCTTCTCTGTTGCCTGCCAATTCATCTCAGTAACAGCGTTCAGTTGACAATAATCCTACTGCTTCTGGTGCTTTTCAGCATAAACTGGTATAATTTAGCTATGTGATTAACATGCCTGTGGTAGCAACAGGGAGTATTGCTAAGATTATAAAAAGAGCAGGTTTTTTTTTTGGAAAGGTGTTCAAAAAGATATTTGATTTTTTGTTTTTAAGAAATGTTCACAAACCAAACTGCCTAATGCGTAACAACCCTACTATGCAGGTAAAAAACGCTCAGAGTGAGTCTGGTTGTTAGCAGAAGCTCTTACCCAAGTTAAAAGCAGACTAAATTACATGAGCAGGAGTGCTGGGATAAAAGCTCTTATCCCTGCCTCTGGCTCCACCTAGTGGACAGGACAAGACTCCATCTCAGCTCAGACAGAGTCGGAGTCTGTAACCTCACAAGATGGCTGACAGACCAGTAGAACGCAGGATCGAGACATAGTGGTTACATAACAGTACATACAAGAGAGACAAAATAGCAGTCAAGTTAAAAATACAAATATCTCCATCATTCAGTACAATAAACAGTGATGACTATCCAGAACGTGGTTGCAGCAAAATTGCAGGCGAGTATACACTTGGATGTGTGTAGTCTGTACCGGATCTCACAAGAGGCAATATGATGAAGATGCAGGGTTTGTGTTCATCTTAAGTCCATCCATCTATCTATCCATTTTCAAATATTTTTTTCAAATACAGGATCACGGGGGACACAGCCTAACTAGCAAACAACGGGCTAAAGGCAGGATACACCCTGGATGAGATGCCAGTATATCACAGGGCTCACACAGATACACTCACATCAGGGCCAATTTTTCCAGAAGCCAGTTAACCTAACAGTATGTTTTTTGGTGTGGGAGGGAATAACTGCTAATTTTGTCAAGTAATGTTGCCGTCGTTATCTGTTGACCAGAAATGATCTTTCTCTTCCTCTTCCAGGTCTATCCGATGGCTGGATCGTTGCATAAAAGCCAACAAAAACCCAGAGAGGCAGAATCTTTTCGCCATCATCCAGGGTGGATTGAACGCTGACCTCCGCAAAAAATGCCTTGAAGGTACCCGTTTCAAGAAGTACAGTCTGCTTTTCAGTTTGGGAGCTTATTCAGACAACTGAATCACTATATTCTTGGTACTGGAGCAACACATGTTTCTTGGTCAACCGGGTCACAAAGGAACGTGACTTCTTTTTGGAATGCTGTGTACATTTTTCAGTCTGGGTCAGACACACACATCGACTCAGTATGGACCAAATAGTTATAAATGAGTGAGACTAATATCTTACCTGATATGGAGTGCTATCTGTGTCGAGTTTGTATGTTCTCCCTGTGTTCCTCTAGGCTTCCTTTAGTTGCACCGATGTCCTCCAGCAGTCCAAAAATACACTTCTAAGTTAATTGACTTATGGGAAAATTGGTCCTGTGAGTGTGTGTCTCTTGTCTGCTGTCTGTCCAGCTTGTGCCTGTAGCTTATCAGGATAGGCTCCAGGCCACCGTGACCATGTTAGAAAAAAGTGCTTAGAAAATGTGTAGATGGATGTTTGAATAGTTGACTTACTCCACAAGCATCTTGTAGATCACTTTCTGGTTTTCCAGCTCCTGTCTCTGCAAGTTCTTTGTACAGAGAGGTTCATTGGCTACCCATTGGAAAGCAATACTTGTCATTTTCTATGTTTTTATATCCCATGCCTCTTCCTTGTTCTATTGCGTAATTTTGTACTTCAGGAGTGTGGAACGACAGTTTGGATAAATGAGCTGGAAAATTGCCCTTAACCTGTGTGCGCTCTGGTCTGTTGTGTCGTTTGGAGTAGAAATGACGAAGCGGGACGTGCCCGGATTCGCCGTCGGTGGGCTCAGCGGGGGAGAGGAGAAGGACGATTTCTGGAAGATGGTGACGCTCAGCACAGACCACCTGCCCCGGGAGAAGCCTCGATACCTCATGGGAGTCGGGTACTGAGCTCAGCGTGTTTCATTTTGGTACAGAGAAGGATGTTATGGAAAGAGCCATTTGTCTCCACTTACTCTTTGTACTGCACAAGAGGGTAACAGATTTTATTTGTGATCTGACAAAGAATTCTCTTGGATTCTGAGGGAATTTGGGTCCCTTTTGTGCTATAAGACGAGTTATATATACGGCATCATCGTGACATGGTGCTGTAGGAGACCCTCCCTGAGATTTACAGTGAGGTTCTGACTACTTGATCCCATGGCACTGCTCGTAAGAGTTGGGGTTTTAACCCCTGATGTTCTGGCTAAATTCCACTTTAGACTTGCTTCATGAGACCTTCCTAAATTCCCCCCCTTAAAACAACTGGTAAAGTAGTATCTCACTTCCCCACCTGATCTGCTGTGTAGTGCAGTGTGTAATACATGTCATTTTTATTATAATAAATGGTATTCATTATTGGCTGCAAAATTGTAAGTAAAAGCTCACCTGAAATGAGATTTTGGCCTGTTTTCAAAGCTGCAAAATGTTGCACACATTGTACTGATGAAGTTCAGGTGGGTAGCTGCGTCAGCATGTGTAGGGTGCAAAGGAACAAGAATTAGGTTTATTCCATGCTGAAAAGAGAAGAAAGAAAACACAAATGTTTCAGCCGTGGAGTGTCTATAATAAACCTATTACTTGTTCCCTTGTACTGATGAAGTTGAAAAGCTCTGTGTTGGACTGTGTTAATGTGTTTTGCCTGTGCAACTGTCCTCAAAATAAGGCAATCAGGCCTAAAATGTTCAACTTCTGGTGCTTATGCGAGAAGACTACCAGCTTCCTGAATTTGGATCAAACTACTGTGAAGTCAGATTGTTTCTTGTTTTGAACAAATGTACTGATTTTGAAAGATCTTGGAAATCAGTGTTGGGTTCAGTGTTGATGTTCAGTAGTGGATGAATGTTAACATAAGGACCTAATGAGACAGTGAAAGGCAGTTGTGTTGTTGTTTGAGCACTGTGGACATAAGGGGTGTGTATAGATGTGGGTTAGTGGCATGTATTAAGTGCTTTCAGACGGCAAAGGGAACAACACACAGTTTTTGCAATAATGCAATGATTTTGAAATCCTATACACACCCAGTAAAAGACAATAATTTGGTTTAAATAGGTATTTTAATGGAAAAGTGGGTTAATATTCTGCTATTAATAGGCAGAAAAAGTGTTGTCAGTGAATGCAGAAAAGCAATTAAATTGCACATCTTAGAACCAAGTCAGTCTGTTTTTGAATGCTTTTCCATCTTTGTTGGAAAAGCAGCCTTGAAAACCAGGTTTTTTTGGCTTCCAGGTTGAGCATTGAGGTTCATTTTCTGAACATGTTAGACTAGAGGTTAAGAACATAAGAAAAATTACAAATGAAAAGAGCCATTCTAGACTAGTAACTACAATGAGTTAGTAGTTCATTGATCCAAGGATCTTAAACCAGTAATTTCTTGAAAGAAGAAACCAGGGTTTTGACTTCAAAAACATATGGATAGTTTGTTCCACACTCCCACAACCCTTTGATTGTGGGAGCCCCCTTTTGCTTGGTTTCCGATGATAAACCACAATGACGGCTTAATCACAGAAGCCAGGGGTGTTAGTGGAGGAGAGGATCTTTATTGTTGTTCAGTGAAGATGGAGACCCAACCCATGTTTGTTCTCTTTTTCTCAGGTATGCCACTGATCTGGTGGTGTGTGTCGCCCTCGGCTGTGACATGTTTGACTGTGTCTTTCCTACACGCACTGCTGTGAGTAAAGTCTTCTTCTCTTTTAGGAGCATTTTAAATGAACAACATGATCCAGTTTTTTTCTGCCTTTTGGCAGAATATTCTTCTAATAAAAACTTTAAAACAGCTCCTAAGAAGTTGCACATTTTAAGTTATACAGGGGGTTTCTTGGAAACTTGAAATGTCCTGTAGGTTTGAAGGATAAACAATTAAAAAGGGCTGAATTAGAAGATCCGTTGTTGAGTAAAGGTTACAGTGAATTCACCTGGAATGAAAATCAGAAAACATTTGTTTTCCAGATCAGGACTGGGACTGGAAAGTCTTCTCTGTCTGATTGGAATTTCCAAAATGATTGTTTAATTACCCTGGCCCACCACTAATCCACCCCCTGCATATCCACTTTGATCAAAGCAAGAATTAGCCGCATGGAGCTTGAAAGGATTTTGCTGATAGTATTGGCAAGAGAGGCCTTTCAACAAGCGTAACTTTTCGATATGTTGTCTTTCTGACTTCCTAACAATCTTCTGTGCTAATTTTACTGTTGGTCCTGAAGTAGATCTTTGGAGTGACTTAAATACTTTGCAGAAGTACTTTAAATACTTCTCTATTAACTTCCTCCCCCCTTATAGTCTTATGTTCAGGACAAAAGATAACCAAGTTCCTTTAACTTGTCAGTATAGGCGGAGATATAAAAGTTAAGTCTGAGAAATGTTGTGTGCTCTTCTTTAAATTGCACACTAACACATTTTTTATGTTGTGAATGTGTGTACAAATAAATGTTTTACCAGTGAATCTTTTCTTCAGTGCACTTAACATCATTTTCTCAATTGAATTCAGCAGTTTTCACATTATATACTGTTGCCATTACTTCCTCTGACTGTATATCCATTCTTTTATTTAAAGCATGGACCTCCTCTCTCAGGGTCATTCTAATGCTCTCTCAGAAATATGCCAATCAAATAATCATTTAATGCAATTCTTAAATGTTAATTCTTCATATTTTGAGGCTGGTGTTGCTTGTGGCTTATTAATTAATAATTGCAATTAATCTTCTGAACAGAATGCTGTTTTCTCCACTCCCCTGTAAGAATAGCACGGTTTAAGCCTCAGGTCTCCCAAAGGTAATGTTGTCAATCTACACTGCTGGACTGCATGTGTCTGCAAAGAATAATAAGTGTAGGGCCTCTGGGTGCTGACATTCGGTTTTCGCCAGTCAGCCCTCCTTTAAAGCTGCGGTCAACAACTAGCACCATCTGTTCTGAATCCAGCTGAGACGGACAAACCTTTTCTATTGCAGATTGTGGAGGGAGTTCTTCCTCTGGTGGAGTTTGGCATCCTGTATAATGAAATATGGAAAGCCTTTCTGGAGACTTCTACAAATGAGCATAAAGAGTGAATAAAATAAAGTGATGAGTTGATGTGAAAGAGGAATGAGGCAGCTTTGTGAAAAACTGGCATGTTACTTGAGCATCAAACCTGTTATAGGACATCTACCTATGGGATCAGACAAGACTCTATTTTCTTGGCAGTTAGATTCATGTCAGATTTGGTCAGTTTCATATATGGCTTTTATATAAGTCAATGTTTGATATTAGATCATTCAAGCATGTTTTGTTTAATTAAACTGGCATGGATTAATGGAGCTACAGTCTCTGCTAAGCGTTTAATGACAGCTTTCAGTGGTCAGTGAGCAGAGATAGAGGAAGTATATTATCCCCTCATAACATGATTAATCCAGTTAAATCATTCAGAACTTGGCTGGAATGAAAATCATAAGATAAGATTCTTCAGGATAGGAGCTACAGATCTCTGGCACAGACCAACAGGAGAAGTGATCCAATTAAAATATATTGGTTTATTTCTCCATTACTTCAGTATGTACAGGAATTGACACACCCTGTAGCCCGAAATGTAGTAAACTGCTGTACAGTAAGAATCTTGTCTAACTACATGACTTTTGAGCACCATTGTTGTATGCAGATCATTACAGCAAAGGAGACAACTCAGGTGAATGGTACACTTCAAGAGAAAGTTCATATGAATTAAGTATTAAAGGAGTGCTGCTGAGCCAACCAGTCCTCCCTAGCTTGATAGGGCTACACTGATCTAAATGCAGGAGGACAGTTCAGATTTTGCTCGGTTAGAGAGAGTTTTACCATGCATCGCTGTTTGATAACTCACCCTTGGGCTGTTGTTACAGAGGTTCGGCTCCGCGCTCGTGCCTTGGGGGTCCCTGCAACTCAAACACAAACAGTTTGCCAAAGACTTCCAACCTATTGACCCCGACTGTGAGTGTGCCACCTGCAGGAGGTGAGAAGAACTAATATTTCTACATTTAGAGCCCTGTCATTTTGGACTTGCATCACCTTGCACTTGGAACAAAATGGAGGACACACAAACCACACAGGATCTGATACCTTAGCTATGTGCATCCTGCAGGGCCTGATGCATATACTTGTATGAAATGTAGGAACATGAAAAAGACTCAAATTGTCATTCATTCTCTTTTGTGTAGCATCTATTTCTTCAGAATTACCCCAGTTTATGTTCCATAACTGTGCACAGTTTCTAGAGAAATAGAATGGTTGTGTTACTTGTGTTTCTTAACCTGGGTTGCATAAACCCCTTCATAGGGGTGTGTGACATGCCAAAATGTTTTAGAAGTTAAATCTTTAAAAACACACATTAAACATAGGCACATAAGTACAAAAGTAACTACTTTGGTTCATGAAATGCAGGTATTTAAGGTCAACTTTAAAAAGGGTGTACTTCTTTATGTCTCCTTAATTGTACTGTGAAAATAAATGGGATATGTTATTCTGTCCCTTTAATTCTATAGTTATGAGATATCTTAGGTTTAAAGAACTGACCTACTTCAATGATTTTGGATATTATTTAATAATAATTCCTTACACTTATATAGTGCTTATCTGGACACTCCACTCAAAGCGCTAGACAGGTAGTGAGGACTCCCCTCCACCACCAAAGTGCAGCCCCCACCTGGATGATGCAACAACAGCCATAGTGCACCAGTATGCTCACCACACATCTGCTATCAGTGGGGAGGAGAACAGACTGATGAAGCCAATTCATAGATGAATAATGGGTGTGTGAACACATTTAGAGAACCGAAGGGGTACAGACTGCACTAAGTTAAGAACCACTGTTCTCATGTCCTCTCTTTTAGCATGAGCACAGCAGAAACGTTTGTAAAGTTGCAACATGTGTGTTTCTTCTGCAGGTACAGTCGAGCTTTCCTTCATGCGTTGTTTAAGGCAGATACAGCTGCCCTGCACCACATAACAGTTCACAATATTGCATATCAGGTAGGTGTTTCTGTGGGAGTCCCATTGTAGTCTACTGCCTTAGTGTCACCTCTCAATTTAGGGTAAAACATAAAAGGGTCTTGTTAGTCTTACCCCTTAGAAGATATCAATGTACTTATAGTTTTTTTTTATTTTACATGAATGTTTTCTTTTTCACATTTTTAATTCATGGCTTGCTTGTTTTGTAGACCACACTGTTAAATTGTTGTCTGCATTACTAGTAAAAATTGGTATTTGTTTCAAAATGAATGGGGCTGCTGAGTTTCTCATAGGAGGGGAGAAGATTAGCATCACACTAAATGAAATCTACATGAGAGGAAGTGAAGTGAGGTTGTATGTTAGTGATACTTATCTGGCTCTTCCAGAGAGAAAATAGACTTCAATGGCTAGTTTGACAATCACTGAAAAATATAAAATCTGTAATGTTGTAATACTTGACAACAGTCTTTATAGAATGTCTGTGGATGCATCTGCAAAATTGGGGCTTGTGTGTTGTCTGGATCTGTGAAACCCCTGGATCCTGTCATTCTGATCACCTGTGCGCTCCCCTGTTTTAAGCTTTCCCTGATGCGTTCCGTGAGGCAGAGTATCGTGGAGCAGCGCTTCCCTCAGTTTGTACGGAGCTTCATGGCACGCATGTACAATTCCAAGGAGGACTATCCTTCCTGGGCAGTGGAAGCCCTGGCATCGGTGAACATCACCCTGGACTAAGGGCAACAAGCAGGGGATCATTGGTAGTGAGAAAAGAGAAGGACAATACTGGTATAAAACTGGCCTGTGATCTCAGATTTAAAAGCAAGGCCTGTCCTGTTTTTTTAGAGAACAATTTGTTATTTTAACCAAAAAATACCTCAAGGGAGACATTGAGACCACCTTGATGCTGGAAGTCAATGAAATGAAGGCAAGTTGCACTTGTAAGTAATTTCTCAGACTCTGTGACCACGCCTTTTTAATTTTTTATCTTCCTTTTTATCATTTACTTTTATTTATATAATGGATTTTGTACTGGTGCAAAATAAAATGTCACATTTTCAATAATAACTAAATGCCCCAACTTCTTCTAAGATTCTACTTTTTTTACTCAGACCTTCTGCAGTTAGTGGAGTATTGTAAATCACAGTACTGTTTAAAAATTTTTTAGGGGGAAGATTTAATGAGGCTTAGGTATAGCTCCAACATTAGACTACCATAAAACTACCAGAATGAAAAAAAGTTAACGCAGTGTTTTCTCATCTTGTCCATTAATTATTTATTTCTTCATGTACTGTTCAATATATTGTACCTTACCTGTAAAAAAATGTAGAAACTCCACTTTTTTACAGATTGTAGTTTCTCTAGTTTTGTGGGACGATCTACTGTATGTCCTGTTTTCCATGCTCTATGTGGTGGCACACTCTGGCTGTGTGTTTAGACATGGCTAGGTAGTGAGTGTGTACTGTATGTGCAGGGGGACACAAATATTGTCATTCATGGTGCGGAAGCCCATTTGCAAGACTTTGCACCCTGAACCATGCCCTGATCAGATGATTTCAATACCTTCTTTAAAAATCCTTTTCAGGAAGGTTGGATGTTCCTCAGTTTGAGGCAACAGGCATGTTATCAGGGGCATTCTGCAGTCAAGTGACTGCCGTGCTGCTGATTTTCTGCTTTGTCACCCTGAGCAAGTTTCCAAACATCCTTGTGATAAATCTGTCCTCTAGCTGACACATACAGAGGTCTTGTTGCCAGAACCTTCACAGCAGCAGGTGCTGTCATAGTTGACTGCCATTAAATAATGTAAGGAACAAGTAAGAAATCAATGCAAGTCAATCAAATGTATTTTTATATAGTGTCTTTCAGTGCAGAACATTCTCAAGGAACTCTACATAAATTATCATATACTGGAGAATTCTGGAAGATGGCACCCCTGAGAGCCTGAGCACATGACCTTGAAATCACCTATTTCACACTCTCACGTCACCTTTTCCCCTCCACTATAAATAGGGGTTCCCTTTCCCTTTTTCCCCGCATTATCACACCAAACCCCTGGCTGAGCACTTGGCTCTCTACACCTTGTCTCCACTTGGCTACCTTACTCTCCTTTGCCTGAGTGAATAGCATACCTGTGTATTCTGAAAGGGAAATAACCTAGTGAGCGGAAGTTCCAGTCTCCTGCTTCTTACACTGCTACATGAGCAGAGGGGTAATGCTACAATACAATAAAATCAAATGTAACTGAGATATTATAAGAGTTTAAGAGTCAAAGGCCGTCAAAAACGTATGTCTTGAGATTTAAAGACGGCAAAAGAAGTGGTGTTTTTAATACTCGGGAAGTGTTTTGGAAAAATGAGGTCCAAAAAACTCGGTCCCCTTACGACCGATGTGACCTCGAAACTTTCAGGAGGCAAACGGAAACCGGACGAGGTGAGCGAACTGGGCCGTGTTAGTCAACTAGAGAATTTTAGTCTGGTAGCCAGGGCTGTTTTTCAGCACAACAGATCACATTTCTTACCGCAGCGCTTACTCTGTTTTGTTTTTGTAAATTGAGCAACAATTACTGGTTGAGAACAAATAAAAATGACACTAAACGGTTCTGCAGTCGGTCTGAGGTGAGACGTAGAATTACAAACGGCACAGTAATAAGAGCATTGTGTAGACTGTATTTTCTTTAAACGAAGTCTGCAGTGCTCAGATTTTGAATGGGTTTTTAAATTATTAAATGAAACGCAGTTATCATTCAAGGCTTCTAATAGCCGGCCGTACTGGCAAGGTACTTGGGAACAGATTTGTTATGAGGTGAAAATGCGTAATAGACGGCTGACATTAAATTTAGATGCCTATTCGGGTTAATAAAGTCTTAAAACATATGTGTTCAATTTAACTCTGCTAAGTGCATTGCAATGTGTAATGTCAATCATAATTTCGGGCACAGATGCTTTTTTATATTACCAATAGACCTGGCTAGTAACTATCCGAAAATACTTAATGATTGATCTCCTTCTGAATATCGTATTGTAGCGTTTGCAGGTTCTTTACAGAACAAGGACGAGTAGAGACGCGATTAACAACAAGCATTAGCTTTATTCGTTTACAACCACACAAAACCAAACACAGGATCTACACACACATGAGGAGCCTGACGGAACACGTACACATAGTTAGGGTGGTAATTACCTAACAACACACTACACTTTTACAGGACTACACAGGGCACTAGAATCACTAGGACATTATTTACACAGGTAGGGTCAGCCGCTGGTCATCGTGCTGACCCTCAGACTCTCCCCGGCTACCACTCCCAGCATGCCCAGCAGTACTACGAGCGCCTAGGGGTGCTTCCTCCTCACCACCAGGCGAGGGCGTTACACTGCCCCCACCTGAAGCGTCTGGCGTCTCGCTGACGTCGAACACCCCCCTCAGGCTGTACTTGTATTCGGCCAACTGCTGCGGACCCCTGCGTGAGCGGCCGCTGCGCCGCGGTGACGGCTGGCGACCCACGGACGCCCCACTATCGGCCGGCTCCAGCCCCGGCTGCTCCTCTAGAGCCCCCCCACACGGCTCCTCCACCCGGGCCCGGTAGGGGGCCAGGCGGTCTCGGTGCAGGACCACCACTCTCCCCCGTGTTCGCAACCGGACACGGTAGCAGACCTCGCCCACCACCCCGAGTACCTCAGCGGGCCCCTCCCACGACGGCACCAGCTTAGGGCTGAGGCCTTTGCGGCGGCGCGGGTTGTACACCCAAACCGAGTCCCCGGGCTGGAAGGCAGGCCCCCTGCAGCGCAGGTCGTAGTACCGCTTCTGCCGGACCCCCGCCTGTGTCAGGTGGGTCCGTGCAAAGCTGTGCACCCGCTGCATCCGCTGCCGCAGGTCCCACTCGTAGTCCGGTCCAGCCTGCGGTGCCGACCCGTCTCCGGGCGGCGGGCTGAAGACCAGGTCCACCGGTGTTCGCATTTCCCGGCCCAGCATGAGCGAGGCCGGGGTGCACCGGTGGATTCCTGGACCGCAGTCCTGTACGCCCAGAGCGCAAGGGGGAGGTGGCGGTCCCAGTCCCGTTGGTGCCGGGACACCAGGGTGGCCTGCTGGGTGGCGAGCGTCCGATTAAACCGCTCCAACAACCCGTCGCTCTGGGGATGCAGCGGTGTGGTCCGCGTCTTAGTGATCCCCAGGCGCTGGCACACTCTGGCGAAGACCTGGGACTCGAAGTTACGCCCCTGGTCACTGTGTAACTCCTCCGGCACCCCCAGCCTGGCAAACATCCCCTCCAGCAGTGCATCGGCCACCGTGGGGGCACTCTGGTCCGGGAGGGCGTAGGCCTCCGGTCACTTCGTAAAATAATCCATGGCCACCAAGACGTAGCGGTTCCCGGCCTCGGTGCGCGGATACGGGCCCAAAACGTCCACCCCCACCCGCTCCATAGGAGCCCCCACCTGGTGTTGTTGGAGGGGGGCCCGGGAGCGCTCGGGGGGACCCTTCTGCGCCATGCACACCGCACACGTTCGGCAGTACCGCTCCACGTCCCGGTGGCAAAGACTCCAATAAAAATGGCCTCGGAGACGCTGCAGGGTTTTTTTACCGCCAAAGTGCCCCACGCCCGGCTGGCCGTGCACCGCTCAGAGCACCGCCCCGCGGAGCGACCGAGGCACCACCAGCTGCCACCGTACCTCGCCACTGGAGGGTACCCGCCACCCCCGGCGCAGCACCCCGTCCTTTACCTCCAAGGCCTCCCACAGGGCGCAGAGGGCCTTGACGGACTTTGGGTGCGGGGCGAGCTCCTCTCGCGTAGGCCGCACTCCTGCTGCCCTCCAGCGGAGCACCGGCCACACGTCGGGATCAGCTGCCTGACGCTGCGCCAGGTCTGGCAGGCTCACCCCCAGCGGCCCCTCCCGGGCCGTGGCCGCGGTGCTCACCCCCGCCACGGTGCTGACAGCCTCCTCACGCTGCTCCCGCCGGGTGCAGTGATGGCAGTCCGCGGCCTCGCAGGGGCGCCGCGAGAGAGCGTCGGCATTGAGATGGCGAGACCCCGCACGGTGCACGACAGTGAAGTCGTACTCCTGCAGGATCTCTATCCATCGCGCCATCTGCCCCTCCGGCTCCTTAAAGTGGAGCAGCCAGGTGAGGGACGCATGGTCGGTCCTCAGCCGGAACCGGGTCCCGAAGAGGTACGGCCTGAAGTGGTGGACCGCCGCCATCACCACCAGCAGCTCGCGACGGGTCACGCAGTAGTTCCGCTCAGGCCTAGTCAAAGCCCGACTATAGTAGGCCACTACGCGCTCCCCATCCGGCCCCTCCTGCGCCAACACCGCGCCCACCCCCGATGTCACTCGCGTCGGTATCGAGAACATACGGCAACCGCGGGTCGGGGTAGGCCAGCACGGGGGCCCCCACCAGAGCTTCACGCAACCGGCCGAAGGCAGTCTCACAGCCCGAGTCCCAGTCAAAACGGCGGCCTTTGTTGGTGAGGCGGTGCAGCGGGGCAGCGATGCTGGCAAAGTCCCGGACGAACCTCCGGTAGTACGAGGCCAACCCCAGAAAGCTGCGCAGCTCCGCGACGGTGCGTGGAGTCGGCCAGCCCCTCACTGCGGCGACCTTACCTGGGTCCGTAGCCACCCCTCGCGGTCCAACAACATGTCCCAGGAAGGTCACCTCCCGCCGCAGGAGCTCGCACTTGCGGGGGTTGAGCCTCAGGCCAGCACGGCGGATGCAGGCCAGCACCGCCTGGAGGTTTGTCAAGGCCTGGTCGAAGCCCCGGGTATGAACCAGCAGATCGTCCAGGTACAGCACACACTGGTTCCGCGGGACAGATGCCAGCACCCTCTCCATCAGCCTCTCGAACGTCGCCGGGGCATTGCACAGGCCAAAAGGCATGACAGTAAACTGCCAGAGGCCCTGGCCGATAGAAAAGTCCGTCTTCGGCCGAGCATCGGGAGCAAGCGGTACCTACCAGTAGCTGCAGCGGAGTTTCAGGGAGCTGAACCAGGTCGACCCAGTGATGTAGTCTAGGGCGTCATCTATCCTCGGCAGGGGGTAGGAATCTTTCCGGGTGACCTCGTTCAGCTTGCGGTAGTTGACGCAGAACCTCCACGAGCCATCTTTTTTTTTTACCAGTACAGCTGGCGCCGACCACGGGCTCGCGGAGGGCTCAATCACCCCCGCTGCGGCCATCTCCCGGATCTTTTCCTCGGCGGCGGTCCGCTTGGCGTGAATCATGCGTCCCGGTGGGATGCGGATGGGCCGAGCGTCGCCGGTGTTGATCTCGTGTTGGACCAGGGCAGTGCGGGTGCAGTCCTCATCTCTCGCCGCAAAGAGGTCTTCGTTCTGGGCGAGTAGTTCCTGGAGCCGCTGCCGCTGGTCCTGATCGAGGCCCTCGCAGCTCCGCTGGTAGAGATCCTCAACGGCGCGCCTCGCTTCCACGCAACGCTCAGCCCCCGCCGCCGCCGCCTTGTCTGGCCCCCCGGCTGACTCGGGAGCAGGATCCGGCACGCTCGCTCCCCGGCTCACAGGCCTGGTCTGCCCCGGCGACTGCCGCCGCCACCGCCGCCGCCACTGCCTCTTTTTCTCCCGGCTCCGGCAAGCCCGCGTCCCTCGGCCTTCGCCGGGCCTGCCCTCCACCAGGTGAAGTCGCTCCCCCTGCCACACCAACTCCTGCCGGCTCAAGTCCAAACTGGCCCCCACTCGCTGCAGTACGTCCAGCCCCAGAATGCAGTCCTCCTGGATGGGTGCAAGGTAGCAGGGGTGGCGCACCGGTGCTGCACCTAGACGGAAGGCAAGCACCTGTTTCCCCCGGACTGCAGCAAGCTGTCCCGTCACGGTCCTTAGCCGCAGGCTGGAGGCCTCCCATCCTGGGGGGTTGGTGCCCTCGGTGTCGGGGAGGACGCCCGGCCGGAGTAGGGTTACCGATGAACCGGTGTCGAGTAGGGCCAGGCAGGGTTGGTCCTCGATTTTGCAGTGGAGGTACAGGCCCCGGCTACAGCCGACTCGCCCCACGGTGGCGTGAGGGGCGCCGGTCTTAACAGCGCTCTCCGGAGCGGGGGTTGAGGTGTTCGAGGGGCGGCCTTCCCCACGCTGAGCCGCCCCGTTCCCGTTTCCCGACGCCGATCGAGGAGTGCGAGGTTCGGGTGCCCGGCAGAACCGGGCTCGGTGTCCCCTCTTCCCACAGCGGTTGCAAATCAGCGTGCGGGGCTGTTCCACGGGGGTCGCTGCCCGGGCTGGCTCCTCTTCCCCCTCGCTGGATTCCTCCGTCGCCGCCTCGGTCAGCCGGCAGGGCGCACTGCGTCTGCTGGTGCTTCCAGCCACCCCGAACACGGCCTCAGCCCGTGTAGCAAGGGCCAAGGCCTGCTCCAGCGATGTTGGCGCGGCCAGCTGCACGTGGCGCCGCAGCTCCTCGGGTGAGAGGGCCTTGAGAAAGGCCTGGAGAGCCATCTCCTGCTGCGCCTCCCGGGGGAAAGTTGGGTATCCTCGGCGGGCGAGGAACGCGACATCAGCGGCAACCGGGCCCAGTCGCTCTCCTGGTTGGCGCCGCCGCAGGGCCAGCCTCTCCCGCATCAAGTCCGGCGCCTCCTCCACACCGAAGCGCAGCTGGAGAGCCGCCGCCAGCGCCGTTTATTCGCCTCTGTCCTCCTCCGGGACGTCCAAGAGCGCCTGGCAGGCCGCTCCTTCCAGCGCCGCCGCCAGGTGGCCGACCATCTCCGCCCGGCTCCAGCCATTCGTCCGGGCCGCGAGCTGGAACTGCGCCTCGTAGATTTCCCACGGCGCTTCCCCATTGTAGCGACCTGGTCTCACCCGCGCCGATGGGTGTGGGAATTGCTGATCGGCTCCGGCAGGGAGAGTATCCTCTATCTGGGGTGCTCGCTGACCAGGAGTAGCGGCTGGTCGCCCCAATTCTACCGGCGGAACCACTATTGAATATCCCTGGTAAGGGCTGTGCCCACCTGTCGCACCCAGGAGTTGCTCAGGCTCCCTATGTGCGCTGCCGATGGGTTTTGTTTCTTCCAGCGTCAGCCAGCGCTTAATAGAATCGGGTACTGTCTACCACGAGTTGTCCATTGTGCCCGCTCTGACACCAATGTAGCTTTTACAGGTTCTTTACAGAACAAGGACGAGTGGAGACGCGATTAACAACAAGCATTAACTTTATTCGTTTACAACCACACAAAACCAGACACGAGATCTACACACACATGAGGAGCCTGACGGAACACGTACACATAGTTAGGGTGGTAATTACCTAACAACACACTACACTTTTACAGGACTACACAGGGCACTAGAATCACTAGGACATTATTTACACAGGTAGGGTCAGCCGCTGGTCATCGTGCTGACCCTCAGACTCTCCCCGGCTACCACTCCCAGCATGCCCAGCAGTACTACGAGCGCCTAGGGGCGCTTCCTCCTCACCACCAGGCGAGGGCGTTACAGTATTTTTAAATTAGAAAAATTTTCTATTTTTTGTTTGATATCAATGGCAACAGTTTTAATTTTGGCATGTTTTGATCCATGACATTTTAATGAAAACCGTCGTGTAGTTATGTTTGACCTCTAAATTATTTTAATCGCAACGTTATTTAGAGTTCATTATTTCGATAAGAATGATAACAATCATGAATAATTCAGTAACGTCATCAGTGAAATAAATATTTTTCAAAGGAGAAACATTTTCTAAATCAGAAGGGCAAAAGAGGGAGAAGGGTCTACGGGGAAAAAAACAGTAAATCGCAATTTAAAGCAAATTAAAAAAATTAGGTGAAAAAACCGGGGTTACCCATGGAGGTCTTGCCTGGGATTTTGGCATGTTGCTATGGCTACAGACTATGAGATCTGGATGTGTTTTATTTGTCACGTAACGCAACGTGTTGCCTTTCACAATACACGACTTTCTCAGAGCACGATTCCCGCAGGTCAGTGTTCAGCAGAAGATCACTGTTACCACGAATTGTTTTTTAAAGATGTTGTCCAGAATTTGAATATAACCGAATAAGGAGGTAACCACACACGAAAGTGCACATTAATTGTAACAGTAATAATAATTGGTCGACACATTGCTGTCTTATAGCTCCTGGGTCTTTGTTTCGATTCTGGTTTGGGTTGCCTACTGTGTGGAGATTGCATGTTCTTCCTGGGTTTCTCCTGGTACTTCGGTTTCTTGTCACCTTCCAAAGACATGCTCTCTTGGTTAATTGGCGCTCCTAAATTGTCCTTCCGTATGTCTGTTAGAGCCCTGATTACCAGTTTGAGCTCCATTCCACCCCAACTTTGTAGGTGTCCAAAAATCGGTTTTTGAAAATCGATTAAAAAATAAATTTTAATTAAAACAGAGACTCATCAGATTCATCCCTTTTGCCTAGTCCTTCGGACCCGAGCGCATCTATCTCATAAAAACAATACATTCCTACTAGAGTCTGAAAATGTGTGTGATTGTGAGTCAAATTTCATGGAACCTTAAAGTTAATAGACGCATCACTATTAAATCGAACAATAAGTCGTTATGTCCAAAATACCCTATTACACTGCATTCGTAACAAACGACATTATTTCGTCCAAAATCTCGAAATGGCATACAGACTAACGAACTTGATCTTTTGGAGGTGCTGGAATTATAACTATGTTAATTGTAATGAATTGTAAATTAACCATTGCAAATTCAATATCATCATTTAAAGAATTTTCTTTACTTTATAATAGTATACAGTAGCAATGTCCCAAACATTAGTTCTGTGTACTGAACAGTAATTACCATCGCAAAACAAAACAACATTGTTTACTTTATTTGAAGTAATGTTGATCATGAAGGGAAGTGGTACTGAATGCTACAATGCTTCGTATGGCTTGGTTTCAATTTTTATAGAACTGAAAATGTAGCTGCTTATGGCTGTGTAAGAACGAAATAAGCAATAAGATCTTGTCTGAGATAACTATAAAATCTGTTTTCGAAAAGTATGTGCGCTTTTGGAAAGATCAAACGGTTCTATTTCCATAATAACCCGATTATAGATGCGATGTTCTCCCTGTGCCCGGAAGGGGTCACCAAAGCCACAAACTGCAATACTGAAGGAGTTAATCCCAGCCTTTTCTGTCCTATTTGCTCGCTTTTCTAGTTGCCTGACACGGCGTTGCATGTACCTGGAAACATGCTGAAACTTTTTAAAAGTAACACAAACTCCGTTTTTACTGCAATTATCTTGCATTGGATGTGTTTGCGTGTGCAATAAGGGTCGGGTTGACTGAAACATAAAATTGATAGCCTGGGATCGTCTTCTGTAGTTGAATTGACACTATGTGATGCCTTTTCTGGACAGTAAAATATCCTAGCAAAAATACAGCAACCTACTGAAAATGAATTAGTTTATTCTTTCCTGTGCTCATTAAGAATAAATACGTTGTTTCACTAATCCGCGAGAGGCCTATTCTGTACATACTTAATTCATAGACAGCACAGGCCCATATGTCGCTTGAAAGTCTCGGTAGTTATTTGTCGCTAACGTTTCACCCATACATCTAGAAAAATATATTTGCAAGTCGTGTGAATGAGTAGAATGTTCTTTCTGGTTGCGTGCTTAAACGTTAGAAATCACGCAAAGCCTCCTGGCTCGTTCACGGGCGATGGGGAAGCTGGGATAGGACTATGGGAATTTTAGTCATTCCTTTTCCCCCATAAATGGTGTGTATTAACTACAGACATAAACCTGTGCCATAAATATTAGCACTTGCATTTTTCCACCAGGTAGCTTACAATTAAATGCGTCGCTTAGTATTCAAGCCAGTGACTTAAGTGGACCAAGCCTATCGAACTCTGCATGTGCTGCAGCTTTGAAGCGTCATTGAAAACCCGCAAACACCAAGTCTCCAGGAGCTGGACTGGGCACCCCTAAACAAGTTAATGTATTTCACTTCTATACTCATTCAAGTGTAGCTATAAAGGTTTGGGAATGCCTGATTGAAGATACCAGACGTCTTCTGTTCCCTCGTCCACAAAAGATCACGTAGTAAAATCGAGACTTTTTAATTTGGGAAGGGCTGGTAGGAATAATATATTCCCCTACTTAGTGGTTGATAAAGCCCTCAGAATACATAAAATAGATACTGCGTTTTATTTTACTTACCTCCCCATGGAATGCTCTCTGCTAAATTAAAAAAAAAACGAAATACAACGTCTTAATTAGCAAGTTGGAATTTGGAAGTCTCGTGGTTTTCCCCCCCCTAACAAAATACGGAGTGAAATACACATTTTCCAAGAAAAAAGATACAGGTTTTAGGAAAGCGGGCAAAACTGCTGTTCTTTGACAGCTGAATTTGTATGAATACAGTATATCCCCGTCGGTTTACCGAACCGAGTGCGAATCTGCGTTTAGGGCTTGTTTGTGACCTAATGAAGGCAGTGGAAAAGGGCAAATTTAATTCCCATCAGTGTTGTTCTATGGACTTCATACCTGATTAACACAATGACACAATGTGCAGGGGAAATGATTCGGGTCACTTACATCTTAGTTCTTTTCTGACCTTTCTTTTCGGTTGACCCAGGAATATCCAATTTAGGAGAACTAATGAACACCGTGAAGGTTCATTGCAAGTGGGGAAAAAAACCTTAAACCCCTTCGTTTGCAATCAGGCTGTAAAAAAAAAACAGGCGACCTGCTGTTGATACTGCGTCTTATCAAAATTTGAAAAGCCATCTATTTCAATAGATCACTTCTTAGTAATCACGGACACTCGGGTTGCAGGTACAAAACAATTCTCCTTGCCATGCGGGTTAAAGGATTTAGTACTGCTACAGCGCAGGATGCTCACTATTGACTTGTAAGTACAGCGGGTGTAGCCCCTATCATTATAGTAGGCAAATCAAACAGCTGCATTCAGTGAGATCAGACCAGCAGCCGCCACTTGTTAGCAGAAAGCAGGTCTAAGCTGATAGCAACCAGTTGCCCAGTAGTTCTGGGACTCGTGTTCCGAACGTCAAACGAGCGCAAAGCCTTATAGCGAACCAAGCCAGTCCACATGCTGTGCCGAGGTGAGCTCAGTGGGACCGAACCGCTAAACCCACACCAGTGACTCTTTTTTTTGTATAATAACGGTAACAATTAAGAAACCGGGGACAGAGGGTCTGCTCTAGGGAGCCGACGCTGGAGGTGCGATCTCTACAGCGGCGCATTTTTATTTTTGCCGGAGAGGTTCGGAGCTTAACGAACATGGTGGAGCTGGAAAAGGACGTTCTGCCGCTGCCGCCGCGGTATCGGTTCCGAGACCTGCTGCTCGGGGACTGGCAAGCGGACGACAGGTGAGTAAAGCTGACAAACGCTTCAAAAAACAAATAATGCGTTAATGATTTATACTGTTCTTGCAGATAGGAGCAAATATTTAAGGAAGCATTAGAATGCGCCGCTTTGTCGGTTCTTCATTCCCTACATAAGCATAGCTTTCTTTTTTCCTGATAATTTTATTTTTTGACAGGAAGGAAAACCCGGAAACGCCACGTTTTGCTTTATACAAGTGGTCAACAACCTGTTGTTTATGCAGGGACAGCGGTTGAGTAATTTTGTCAGGGTTAATTACAGCCCAGTGTCACCACGATGCTGGCTTAATGATACAGGCTGTACTTTTGTGCCTTAATACCAGACTGTAGAAGAAAGACACCGGGCTGCAGCAACACTGTGCTTCCCCATAGCAAATAAACGTAACGTCGATCTGTCTTCCCTGATGCCCGGTGGCAGTTGATCAGCTCCTGCCCAGTTTTATAAATATATCTGAGGCTGCTACCTTCAAGGCATCAGCAAGAATCGCAGCATCAGGGCATTTGCTTTCAAGATGCAGAGAAGGTTCACGTTGTTCAGTGTACAGTTCTTATTCAACCTGTGTGGATACTTCAGCTGAACTATGAGGACCACACTAACTTTATTCGTATTGGTACTGCAGTTCCAGTTATCGGAATTTGGCATAAAAGCACTTGGTCAATGTGGTTATCATTCAGTATTTTCTTGGTATTAGCAATTTGCAATAAAATTATCCAAACGTATTTTTCTGTCTGTATAAAGCTATATGCAATAATGACAAAATACGGAGTGTCTTGCAATTAAGTTAACCGTGTAATTGGGTTTGTGTACGCAGAAAGTTTATTTGGCCGTGTTCTTTTCTAAAGCAAAACACCGGTCCCCACACAATCACCGTCACCCCCGTACTTGCCAAACAGTTGGGTTTTATTTTGTTTATGAATCGTGAAAATATTCATAATAGATCAGCAAGTGAGCGTTGGATTCTTCATTAACGAACTTCTAATTTGTGATCTGGTTTGGCGAGGCATGTATATTAATGTAGCGTATTTATGGGTTTGCAATGCTTCGTTTCTGTACACAAATCTACATTTGCTTTCATATGGCCATTCAGATATTGATGATAGACTTCTGAGTGTTAATTATAACAGACTAGTTGTCCTTTTATTTTATTTTTATAAATAATTAGGATCTTGTGACCCTGACATGTTTCCGTTTTAATGCAAAACGCATAAGAATAAAAATAATTGTTCTATAATACAAGGAATATGTTAAAACGGTTGATAGGGAGGTAGAGTCGGTTTTTGCCTGTTAACTTAATAGAATAGAACTAAATAAAAGTAAAGACAAAATATAAACACTAAAAATCCAGATTGTCTCATTTTATCCGTCATGTGTGGTGTTATTGGAATCTCATGGGTTTAACAGTAATAGAAAATGGAACCCCCTCATTTCACGGCTTTTTGGAGAGGTTTAGTGTGCACAGCTGCGCGGAAACGGCTCGGTCTTCCAGTGCTGTTAAGAAAGCAAAATACTTTTCATGCTTCAGAGGAATCTGACTTAGTTCAGCCCGCGCTTGCGGAGTCCTAGACCTGTCTCTAAATCAGATGTATCGCATTTAGATTACAGCGACAGGAAAAAAAAACAGCTTTGATCCAAGTTCCAATCAAACCCGCAACTGAGCATTAGAGAAACTGCTTAGCATCAACGGCAATTGTATTTACGTGTGCCTATTTACTGTCCCGGAGTGTATTCCTAGCAATTATATTTGTGGTTTGTATTATGATTTTGGAGTTTGGAGAGCGCCCGAATCTTTTCATTACTTTTCAGCTGAGCATTAGAGGGGCTTAATGGTCGCAGTTTTTTACTTAGTTAACACCTTAACTGCCTTCTCATTTTTTTTAATCTTCCTCGTGTTTCTGTGGTGTTAAACTTTTCTCCCCTCGTTCTCTATCTGCGCCTTTTACACCAATTTAACATTTCACTTAAACAAGTTTTACAGGAAAGAAGTGTTCCTTCAGTCTCTGCTCTCCTTTATGTGTCTGCTTTCCGCATTAGTGTTTTTTCCCCTGTGAAAAAGCATGGAGTTACAACAAAAACCATTAAATGGTACAAAAAGTTGCTTTTCAGCAATAGCGAGGAACCGCACAGGTCCGTTTTGGATGGGATATGGAATAGCGGGAGTTAGAAGTAAAAGCTAATCTCGAATAAACCAGGAGAGAGGACACAGCATTCTATTCAAAACTTGCATGTCACATATTGCTATGTCATAACATTTCCATATAAAACAGCAGCTAACTGGAAGCTGAATCAAGACAGTGAGGCCTCAGTCCTATCTCTCTTAAGAAATTGAAAACTCTACTACTGCTGGACTACAAGATAAGCCCATCGATATATTACCCAAAGCATAATAATCCCCAGTGGAAAATATATTGGTTGTCTGCCACCATCAAGAACAGCTCTTGTGGGATGTTGTGTGCATTATGCCCAGCAACCATATCACCCTGCAGCTCACAACTGACAACCCATTAAAGTTAAGCAGGTGTGAGCCCAGTCAGTTAGTTAGTGGAGCCAGCTGAGGGTGTTCACCATATGGTCTGTGTGGGTCCTAATGCCTCAGTATAGTGATGGGGACACTATACTGTAAAAAGGTGCTGTCCTTCGGATGAGACGTAAAACCAAGGTCCTTACTCTCTGTGGTCATTAAAAATTCCAGGGTGTTTTTCAAAAAGAGTAGGGGTGTCCTGGCCAAATTTCCCATTGGCCTTTACAAATCATGGCCTCCTTATTGGCTTCATCACTCTGTTCTCCCCACTGATTGCTGATGTGTGGTGAATGTTCTGGTGCAGGCGGATGCTGCACATTGGTGGTGGTGGAGGGGAGTCCTCATTACCTGTAAAGCGCTTTGAGTGGAGTGTCCAGAAGAGTGCTACATAAGTGTAGGTAATTAATTAAACCTGGTTTTAAAATATGAGCAACACAGTCCTATCCAGTTTGTCTAACAGGATCACCCTCATTAGAATGCATGATGATAAGTCATGGTAGATGGGACTGACCTGCATGTTTTCAATAGGATTGAGATCTGGGGTGGAGCGGTGGCACTGTGGCTAAGGATCTGTGACTGTGTCTGGAAGGTTACTGGTTCAAGTTCTGTGGCTGGCAGAGGAATCCTACTCCAGGGGCACTGTATAAATGGCTGACTGTAACGCTGCTCTGTAGAGGTGAAAAGGATTCGATGCAGATGCAGGAGTCGCAGGGAGGTAAGTAAACGTACCGAGCAAATCCAGGAGCTGAGTCGTAGTCCGAAGGCGAAGGTAAGTCGAGATCCGGTAAAGACACTGGTGGCGAACAATCCAAAACGTGAGACAGAATCGTAGTCGAAAAGAGAGCTACAGGGTCAAATCCAAAACAGGCAATGAAAGCAAACAATCCAAGGGGCGAGACGAGATCCGAAGTCCGAAGGCAAAAGGTGCAGGCAGAATTCCAGGAAGGCAAAAGAGGGGTAAGAACGCTAGGCTGAGCAACAAGTAGAGAACTCAATACTGAGTACGGGAATCAGGTACGAATGGTATAAATAACCCGGCGTGCCGCACGGTAGAGCAATTGCAGGTGTGTTAACTCGCGCGGTGGCGCTTGTTAGTAGTAATCCGCTGCTGGTGCTGATTGGCTCGCTTACGTGTTGATCTCAGCTGGCTGGTGGTCGTGACAGTACCCCCCCCTTCACGGGCGGCTCCCGACGCCCGAGACGGCCGATTAGGATAGTCCCTGTGAAAGTCACTGATTAGTGTAGGGTCCAAAATATCTTTCTCTGGAACCCAAGATCTCTCCTCGGCACCAAAACCCTCCCAGTCGACTAAATACTGAAGGGTACCGCGGTTCCATCTGGAGTCAATGATCTTGTGGACCGTATAAGCCAGGGGCCCCTGAATGCGACGAGGAGGTGGCGGGCGATGTTGGGGAGCCGCAAGGGGCGAGCGGTAAACAGGTTTCAGGAGGGAGACATGAAATGAGGGGTGGATTCTGAGGGTAGGGGGGAGAGCAAGGCGGAAGGTGACCGGGGTGATCCGGGAACGAATCCGGAAGGGACCAATATATCTAGGCCCAAGCTTTTTGGAAGGCTGATGTATAGGTAGGTTCCGTGTAGATAACCAAACAAACTGTCCTTTCCGAAAACGAGGGGCTGGTCTGCGGTGTCGGTTGGCGAATTTGGCGTGGCGCTGGGTTGACTTAATAAGAGCTGTCCTCGCCATTTTCCAGGTCCTTCGCAGTTTGGCAATATATTGTTGCACGGACGGCACTGCCGTGAGTGGAGGTGTGACAGGGATGAGAGTGGGCTGATAACATAAAGAACAAAGGAAGGGAGAGAGACCTGTGGAGGAGGAGGTAAGAGAATTGTGGGCATATTCTGCCCAGGGAAGTAGTGATGACCAATCATCCTGTGAGCTGGAGGTGAAGGCTCTCAAAAAGGTCAGGAGGCTTTGATTGGTCCTTTCCACCTGACCATTGGCCTCAGGATGATAACCAGAAGTCAAAGATACACGAGTCCCTAGAGTTTGACAGAAAGCCTTCCAAAAGGCCGAGATAAATTGAGGTCCCCTGTCCGAGACAACGTCATCAGGCAAACCATGTATCCTAAAGACCTGTTGTACAAACAAAGATGCCATTTCCTGGGCTGTGGGCAATGCTGGGAGGGGGACAAAATGGGCTGCTTTGGAAAAACGATCGGAGACCACCATGATTACCGTATGACCCTGACTGTTAGGAAGGTCCGTAATGAAGTCAACAGCTATGTGGGACCAAGGGCATTGTGGGATTGGAAGGGGGTGAAGGAGGCCAGCCTTCCTAGAGCGCGGAGTCTTGCTCCTGGCACAGACCGGGCAAGCCCGGACGTACTCTGCTGCATCAGATCGCATGGAAGGCCACCAAAAGTCCCTGGTGAGGAGGTCCAGAGTGCGTCTGCATCCCGGGTGGCCGGCAAACCAGGAATCATTTCCCCACTGCAAAACCGCAGAACGTAAGTTGTTCGGGACGAAAAGCTTATCCGGGGGGCAGCACAGAGGAACTGTAGTTCCGTTGAGGGCACGCCTGACCTGATCTTCAATGGAGCAATGAATCGCTGCCACGATTCTGTTAGGAGAGATGATTGGTTCAGGTGTGTCGTCCAGGCCTGGGGGGTCATGGAGCCGAGAGAGTGCATCAGCCCTCCCGTTCTTGGAGCCAGGAGTGTAAGTGATAACAAAATTGAAACAAGAAAAGAAAAGTGACCAACGGGCCTGACGCGAGTTGAGACGCTTGGCAGATTGAATATAGGACAGGTTCTTATGGTCCGTGATAATGACAAAGGGGTGCTGAGCCCCCTCCAGCCAGTGTCTCCATTCCTCGAGGGCCAGCTTGATAGCTAGGAGTTCACGATTGCCCACATCATAGTTAACCTCAGCAGGAGAGAGCTTCTTGGAAAAGAAAGCACATGGATGAGGAAGGCGATCCTCTTCGAGGCGCTGGGAGAGGACTGCACCAACCCCATGGGCAGAGGCGTCAACTTCAACAATGAAAGGCCGGGAGGGATCCGGATGCCGTAGGAGAGGAGCGGAGCTGAAGAGACGTTTCAAGCGCAGGAATGCCTGGTTAGCCTCCGGATTCCATTTACCCCGACTAGGACGGTTGCGGGTCAGAGCCGTAATGGGCGCCACAACGGAGCTAAAGTTCCGGATGAATCGCCTGTAGAAGTTGGCAAAACCTAGAAAGCGTTGGATTTGCTTCAAATTACGTGGCACAGGCCAATCATTGATAGCTGCCACCTTGGCTGAGTCCATCTCGACTCCAAGAGGAGAAATAATGTAGCCCAGAAAGTGAATCTTAGAAGCATGAAAAATGCATTTCTCAAGCTTGGCGTAGAGCTGGTTGTCGATGAGTCTGGACAAGACCTCCTGGACATGATGGACATGTTTCTGAGGGTCGGTGGAAAAAATGAGGATGTCGTCCAAGTACACCAAGACAAATTTTCCAATAATGTCCCTAAAGATGTCATTTATGAAGGATTGGAAGACTGCCGGGGCATTAGCGAGTCCAAAAGGCATCACCTGATATTCATAGTGGCCGTGCGTGGTCATAAAGGCCGTCTTCCACTCATCCCCTTCACGGATCCTGATTAAATTATAAGCCCCCCGTAGATCTAGTTTTGAGAAAATGGAGGCTCCACGTAGGGACTCCAGAGCGGGTGGGATTAAAGGCAAGGGGTAGGGATGTTTGACTGTAATGGAGTTCAGGCCTCTGTAATCAATACACGGCCTCAAGGAGCCGTCCTTCTTCCCTATGAAGAAGAACCCAGCACAGGCTGGGGAGGAGGAGGGACGAATAAAACCAGAATTCAGGGCCTCCTTGATATAATCCTGCAGGGCTTCATTCTCTGTCTGAGTGAGAGGGTAGATCCGTCCTTTGGGTGGGAGTGCTCCTGGAAGCAAATCTATTGCACAGTCATAGGTGCGGTGAGGGGGGAGCGATAGAGCTTTCTGTTTGTCAAAGGCTTGCTTCAAATGTGCATATTGGGGGGGAATAATAGAGTGTTCTTCCAAGAGGTTTACTGAAGCAGCAACCTTGAGTGGAGGACGACAACAGTTGTCACGACAGGCATGGCTCCAGGCAATGATCTCATTCTTGGCCCAGGAGATGTGGGGATCATGCTTTTTGAGCCAGGGAAGGCCCAGGATCACAGGGTAAGCAGGGGAGTCCAGGAGAAGGAGTGAAACGTCCTCCACGTGAGTGGCACCAACAGTAAGGGATAGGGGAATGGTCTGCCAGGAAATACGTCCAGGAGCAATCGGTGACCCATCCAACGTTTGAATGCAGATAGGGGGTGAAAGCGGAGCAAGAGGAATATCCCACTTCTTAGCAAAAGAGGCATCCATAAAATTCCCAGCTGCCCCTGAATCCACCAAAACCGAAAGGGGAAGGTGCGTGTCCATCCAGGAAATCTCAGCTGGGAATAAAGGCCCTGAAGAGGATTGTGAAAAAACAGCACTACTGACACTAACAGTAGGCAGTGGGGGAGCTCGAGGTGGATGTGGGGGTCTCAAAGGACAAGTAGCGAGCAGGTGACCCGACGCAGAGCAGTACAGACACAGCCCCTCCTGACGGCGCCTTTCCTTTTCCTCCAAGGACAGGGGTGCATGTGGCAGGGTGGGCGCCACGAGGGCAGGACCCATGGGGCGCACAGGTCTGCTTCCTGGGTGTCTCGCCGCTCTCCGCAGCCGAATGCGAGTGTCCAATTCAACTACCGCAGCGATAGCCGCCTCTAGAGACCAGGTTGGTAAGGACATGAGCACCAGGTGGTCCTTTAGATCCTCCGAGAGACCCTTAGCGAAGAGGCAAACCAAAGCTTCCGGGTTCCAGGCAGACTCCGTGGCGAGGGCTTGGAATTCAGCCACATAATCTTGCAGTGGTCTGTCGCCCTGGCGAAGAGAGGAAAGCCGAAGGCAAGTCAAATCCGGGTTGCTTTGAGAAAAACGCGCCTGGAGACGGTCAGCAAAAAGCTGAAAGTCAGAGAACAGCTGATCTCCTCTAGCAAGCAATACTGCAGCCCAATCCAATGCTTTGCCTGTGAGCAAGGAAAGTGCGAATCCGATCCTCTGTCGAGAAGTAGAAAAACGCTCAGGCTGCAGCTGAAAAGCCAGGGAGCACTGGGCAATAAAGCCCCTGCAGCCTGCAGGATTGCCGTCATACTTCTCCGGGAGTACCAATGGTAAAGTTGAGGGAGTGGTGGGCGGGGCCGCGGGGGTTGGAGCAGGTGTTTGTAAAAAAGGCGTTGCAGGAATCGGTGCGGGATCCGGCGAAACAGGGGAAGAAAAAAGCCAGGCGACTTGGTTAGTGAGCAGTTGGAGAGAAGATTGAAGCTGGGCGATGGTTTGGGATTGCTGCGGGAGAAGGGAACGAAGGGTCTGTGCGTCTGCGGGATCCATAATCGGGCTCGGTATTCTGTAACGCTGCTCTGTAGAGGTGAAAAGGATCCGATGCAGATGCAGGAGTCGCAGGGAGGTAAGTAAACGTACCGAGCAAATCCAGGAGCTGAGTCGTAGTCCGAAGGCGAAGGTAAGTTGAGATCCGGTAAAGACACTGGTGGCGAACAATCCAAAACGTGAGACAGAATCGTAGTCGAAAAGAGAGCTACAGGGTCAAATCCAAAACAGGCAATGAAAGCAAACAATCTAAGGGGCGAGACGAGATCCGAAGTCCGAAGGCAAAAGGTGCAGGCAGAATTCCAGGAAGGCAAAAGAGGGGTAAGAACGCTAGGCTGAGCAACAAGTAGAGAACTCAATACCGAGCAACGGGAATCAGGTACGAATGGTATAAATAACCCGGCGTGCCGCACGGTAGAGCAATTGCAGGTGTGTTAACTCGTGCGGCGGCGCTTGTTAGTAGTAATCCGCTGCTGGTGCTGATTGGCTCGCTTACGTGTTGATCTCAGCTGGCTGGTGGTCGTGACACTGACCCTGTGCTCTGACCCCAAGCTTCTCTCTCTCTGTGTGCCTGTGTGTTTCATGGAGAGTAAGCTGGACTATGCGAAAAGACAAATTCCTAATGCAAGAAATTGTATATGGCCAATAAAGTGATCTTATCTTATCTGGTTCTGGCCCACTTGCCTGGCTCTAAGAGAGTGTTCTTCAGATGGGGTTGGGGAGTAATATTCTGGCCAGCAAGGTTATTCCCCGTTCTGTTCTTCCATGAATCAAGTTTGCAGGCCTCTGACTTAGATCGATGAAGCGATCAAATGCAGGTAAGTATGCCCAGTCATATAGATAGAGGATTGAGATCAGTCAGGTGATAGATACTTACCTGCCTGTAAATCGCTTCATTGACCTGAGTCAGAGGCTTCAAATTCCAAGCCTCAGCTCCTCTGCCTTTCTGCTGTTACTCATTGAACTAATTATTGCTCGTTTGCAAATTCTTTTTAAAAATGATGTTTGACAATTTGAAGAATTTAGAGTGCTCAGTACCTGAGGCCTGGAGAGAAGTGTTCAATTTTGTCCTGTCAATTGAACAATTAGGCCAATTTAGAAAGCAGATCAAAGTGTAGCAAGCTGTGATGGAATTCCTTCGATCTAAGTATTTTACACAATTTCTCAAGTTACTTGCTTGATACTCAAGTTCCTTATTGACGGCCAATTAAAAGAGGCACGCTAAAGCAATAAAACTGCCACACATGTGTAGCATTATCGTTCGAATCACAGATTGGAATTTTTAAAAAATTTTGCCACCACATTGACACTTATGTAGGGAGAAAAGGTGGTGTAGTGTACTGCACAGCTCCCTTGCATCTTTGGGGCCTTGGGTTCAGTTCTAGACCTGAGGTGCTACCTGTGTGTAGTTTGTATTTTCTCCCTGTGTTTGTGTTGGTTTCCTCCTGCTGCTCTTGTTTCCTCCCACAGTCCAAAGACATAATGTTAGATTTACTGGCTTCTGGGAAAATTGGCCCTCGTGTGAGTGTGTGCATGTCTGTTTTTGTGTCCGTCTGCCCTGCGGTGCAGTGGCATCACATCCAGTGCTTGCCAGGTTATGCTCCGGCTCCTCCATGACTCTGTATTGGATGAAGCGATTAGAAAATGGTTGGATGCAATGATTAACTCATTTAAGTGGAGTTTGTTTGTCCTGACCATTTATTTGTCAGATTCTGAATACCAATTACCACTTTGCAGCATTCAGGTACACCTGGGTTATAGTAAATAAAATTGAAACAATCTTGCATATTTTATAATTACACTAATTTAAAAATATTCTTCCAGTGGCGAAATTATGAATTTGCTTTTGGCTTCTGTTAATTATTACATTACACTAACTCCCCCAAGCTAGTAATGCTGATCCAGCAATTTAATTGGTGAAATCTTCGGTTGCTGAAAAGAAAATAAATCCTACATGTAATTATGGTTTTAATCCCTAAGATCGTAAGAAGGGATACAAATAAAAGGTGGCCATACTGATCCCAGTATCTTATCCAGCCACCTCCGTAATGAAACCAAAGTATCTGCTTCAGCCATATGACTAGGTAGCTTGTTCCACAACCTTTTGCATAGAGAAGTGCCTCCCAATTTTGGTTTTCAATGTACATGCAAATAAATTTGTGCACAAAGTTTCCACTTGTGTTACCTGGTTCAAGTTTTACTGTTCATTTGGAAGAAGTCCTCTTGGTTGACTAATTCAGTTAATTGAGTTCTGTCTCCTCATTGTTTCACTTTCAAGGCAGGATGCAAAAGTTGTCCCATTGTGATATGTCTTGGTCACTAATGAGTTGGCAACCATGCCACATGCAGATCAGTCCTTCTGAATGTGTAATTGTCACTTGCTCTTCAAGCTAACTCACTATTACATTTATTTCCTCAACAGCTGTACCAACATTCAGATAAATCCATGGAGATGTGTGGGCTGATTGCACATTTTCACACTTGGATTTGGAATGAGCAGCCACACAGAAGTTTTCATTGGCTGAATTAAGAGATTGACAGAGTAATTGAGAATGAGCCCAGCAGGGATGAAAACTAGAAATGTTTGGGTCCTTGGTCATCAGTTGTTAAGTCTTGCGTATTAAGCAGAGGGGAAATTGAAAAGATTAGAAATAATATTCTCCTTGTTATCCCATTTCACCAACTTCACATGGTTAGTGATGTCCTTTCCTGGTCCTAGGCAGTCCCATGTTCAATGCAGGCTGCTCTTAATCATCATTTAACAGGACCTGTAACAAAATTTAGAGAGTGATATAGAATATTAGAATATTGAAATATTTTTTCCATCCTCAAGGATCCAGAATGCTCAGTTTCAGTGGATTAAAATTGGATTTTATCTTTGCATAGATGATGGCTGTGGGGAAAGGATATTAGGCTATACTCTTTCAGTTTTTTAAAGATTCTCCTTCTAAAAGGCATATGTGTGGTAGATACAATTCAAAACCACTATCATTCGGGAAACATCTTCAAAGTCAGTGTGCTGGTTGGAAGGATGAGTCAACTAATTCCCTTTTGGTAGTGCCTGTGTCCGTGGATGCTCCTTCTTTTCTTCCTCTTAGTGCTGATTTTTATATGTAGTGTATTTGCTCTTGATGATAGATGACAAGGGAATTATCTCGGAATAGAGCGGCTCCATTATTCTGGGGCTAGCTCATCAAAGTTTAATAAAAAAGATTTCATTATCAAATGTCGCGTGGAAACGGTCCTTATCTGGACACCCTTTTTTTTCCTCTCTCTCTTCCATTTTTCATAGCCTTCTGCTAAGCTAGTGTTTTTAGTCCCCAGGCCTGTTTCTTCACCTTGTAAAACATTTTGGAAAAGCACATTTTTCAGCCTATACTTTATTGCCAAATCTTTATTTTTAATTTACAACTAGTAATACTTTTTTATCTCTAAAGTTTGAAACTGCCAGTTCGTAATTAACTCTGCTTATTTCTGAAGGCCCTCTGCTTGTGCCCTAATATGGAATGGACTGGTTCTTAGTGGGGAGATCCTACCCTCTTGTGAAAATGACACCAGTAATGAAGCTGATCTGAACTACTGGGACTGTCCCAGCATCTAAGCTTGTTCTACAGTTCACACTGGTATGGTCTATCTCTCTCTGGTTTGGTTCACTGAGCAGAAGGAGAGGCAACTGTCTTCAATTCTCAATATTAAGTCCTTGTATACTGTATATAATGTCAGCACTGGAAGTGGTAGCTATGGCAAAATGAAACATAAAAATGACAAACTAAATATAGAACCGTGCACCTAAAGACTTTAAAGTTATACTGCTTGTGTAAAAACAACACTGTCTACAATACATAAAATATC
Source organism: Lepisosteus platostomus (assembly GCF_059453375.1). Classification (NCBI taxonomy): domain Eukaryota; kingdom Metazoa; phylum Chordata; class Actinopteri; order Semionotiformes; family Lepisosteidae; genus Lepisosteus; species Lepisosteus platostomus. The sequence continues at coordinate 20,051,630 of NC_142623.1, forward strand.
TGAAGTTACAGGGTAGTTTTATTGTTTCGATGCTTGAAATGTTCTTGCACATTAGTATGCAGCCTCAGCAATATTGAAAATCCTTAATGTCTTTGAAAGCTATGAAAATCATAAAAACATGCATTTATGGAGCTCTTTCTTATATCTAGAAGCCTTTAATTCAAATTTCTCATACATACATGGAAATGGACCAGACTCCCATTGTGTAGCAGCATGAACCATTTCATATTTTATTCTGAATGCACGCAGCTGGCTTCTGATGAAGCAGAAAGCCCAGATATTTCATTTTATCTTAACATCACCTGCAGGGCTATGGTGTACATTTCTCCCAAGGAAGGTAAGAAGCTTACAAAATTCAATGTCTGGTGCTGATTGTTAAAGTCTGCTGTTTTACAACAGGAGATGGACTAGACCCATGGCAGTAAGAGTCTTATGTGTTTTGCTGCAGTGTACAGTATGTCTGGTGTGAAGGATGGGAAAAAACAAATGGAAAATTGAGTGCAATTCTTAATGATATGTTTTAACTGGAGGTTTGGAATCCATCTTTGAATAAATGAACCTCCAGTCCAGTTTGTAAGGCAGTGTTTGTGGAATGTGGAATGCTCCCCCTTGATTTCAACAGGGAGATGGGTCAATAATGAGAAACAGCAGTCAATATAGTTAATCTCCCTTCTTTTCACACCAAACAACAGGACAAAATCTGTAAACTAAATTAACAGCAGTCAAAGACTGGACCTCAATGATGTCTTTTGGCCACAACACATGGGGGTGGATAACATTTTGACACTCATACAACCAAATGTATAATGGACTGACATTCCTAGTTCCTGAACCATCTTTCATGTGGCTGTTTTAAGTCTGCCTGTTCATTGATTCGGTATCCAGCTTTAGACTTTTAGATTAACTAAGTCTCATGAAAAATATTTTAAAATATTGTGATTTTAGCTACGTCCCAAAGGCACAATATTAAGTATTTTTCATTAAGTCCTTGCTTATTTTTCAAACACTATTTTAAAATTGCCCCTGGAAAAGTAGTGGAAACAAGCAATAGGTACTCGTTCCACATGGATGGTAATACTATATTTCATCGCCAAAGATAATTTCAGAGCAACTGTGCTTTGAGAGAAGAGCTAACACCTTCTATGAACTTTCAGAAGGCTAACTATCAAAGCCCAAAATCAGGGCTGAAGGTTTCTCATACCAAGTTAGAAAGAGAATTTGAAAGAGAATATTTGGGGTGTTTTTTGCTTGTATTGTTTTATCAGCTGTCGAAAGTCAAAAGGTGACTTTGCATGGGCTTTGTTTTGCCCTGCTGCTCAGATAACACTTAACTCTGATAGTAACCGATATCAGCACTGAATAAACAGTTAGCAGGGCAAATGCTCTTAGCACAAGCCACAGGAGAAACAGGCAGATCAGGGACAATAAGATAGGAAACTAAAAAGGAACAATGCAATGCTATGATAACATGCTGCTTGTTTTACATAATTAGCACCTATTTATTGTTTTATTCTTCTTCTGCAGCACTTTGTACATCAGTTGCACTACAGTGTTTGTATACAGTATGTGAGGAGGGATAAAGGATCTCGAAAAGAATCCTCAGGCTCATAGCTCATAGGGGAAGTACATGTAAATGGGGGTTGCACAAGGCTCTGAAACTGACTAGCAGAATATGATGTATTGAAGCTTGTGCCATAGGGATATGCCTACTACCTGGTACTGAACATTGTCAATTCTTCCAACTGGCCGTTTTATATGTGTATTATGTCAGCCTTATGACATTTTTGTGTGAACTACACAGGGTAAACTACACACACCTGAGAAGCACTAGGCATGGGCAGTACTGTTGTCCTTCAAGTGAGAATGTAGACATAATACACACATGGAATTAATCACAGATGCGTAGTCAGTTGGTATGTGTATAAACAGCATTCCAAGGAATGGAGATCAGAATCAGCACAGGAAGGAGGTATGGTTAGAGAAGATGAGTCAACTATACTCCAAATTAGAGCCGACAGAGGGAGGTACTATCTAAAAAGAAAGTGTACCCTCAAGCACAATCTTGGTAAAAGGAACGTCAGATGGAAGGAGCTGCTGCCTTGACAGAAGGCACTGTCATGCCCAAAACTGGCGGATAGAAGGCGCTGTTGCCTTGATAGAAAGCACTGTCATGCCCAGAACTGGCTGATGGAGGGAATTGCTGCCTTTTTAGGAAGAACTGTCTTGCCCTTGACCAACAGATGAAAGAAGTAGTGTCAGATTCCAGTATCAGCTAATTGGAGAGGGAGTCCTAGAAGCTGATGGTGAGAGTTGTCATCTGTGCAGAACACAGCCAAGTAGATAAGTCCCAGAAGTCAGCCCAAGGAAACAGTCTCATCTGAGGAGAATCATGAGAGTCTCTTGAAAGGGGAATATCTCTCCTGCTACGCAGGGGTTTGTTGGGACTCTGACTTCTCAGGGGTGACAAAAACTGAAGATGTACCAATGAATGGCAAAGGAGATTTTCTAGACATATCTATCTTCTATATGAGTAAAAGAGGTGGGTTGCAAAAGGGAGCTCCATCTTCACATTAGCACTCAATAGCACAAGGCAGGAGTGAGAGCCGAGTGGGGGACTCACTTAAATCAACAATCCCAACAGGGCTTGATAAAAAGTTAACATGCGAATGGACGAACTCAGGGTGTCACCAAAGTTTGGACATCCAGTTCTGGAGGTGATCTGTAACATCTTTTGTACTGTGGGGGGACTTGGGATGATGTACTGAAGTAACAGATCCATCCATAGGTCATCTATTCTACAAAAAATTGTGATGTTGGAGAAATGTAAGTGGTGTCACACCAATGCCTGCTGTCAAATGGTAACTTTACTGTATTCGAGATTTAAGAAAATGACCAACCGGTTAAAACAGAACAAACAGATTGCCCGACTTAGCAGACAGTGCTCCCGCAATGATAAACGTCTGAGCCAGAATACCTCTAGTAGTTTTGATCTTATGTGCTCCTGTCATGTCTACTCACATGAAAGTACTTGTCGGTGTGCTTTCAGACTAGTATTAGAAACACACTTGGGTCATTATTCATTTGGCTTAACAATGACACAACATAAAGTTTCATCTTTGGTTATGTTATTCTTTCTTGTGTTATGGTCGGACATCATAAATCTTAATTTTTCCAGTTCTTGGAAGCTGGCTTAGACCAGGTTCAGATAGCAATAGGATGAATTCCTTTAGGAAAGATGTGCTGTAGGCTACTGCATGTAATAGTTTTGGATGCCAAAGAGGTGTCGGTCCACAAAATCCAAAGGATTTACTGCTGAGGTGGCAGAGATCATTGACTGAGAAACAGGTGTTTTTTCATGTGGTTTTGCTGTGCTGTTTGTTTGTGTGCCTGTTATGATTATCCTGATACCTGAAGAAGTGAAGCAGGCTCAGCATCTAATACATTGTGTTTTATTCTTTCTTTTTACTTTTTAGAATGGAATTTACCTAATCTTGTTCCTTAGAATATTTATTGACCTGTTTGCAGTGATCTTTTAAAATAAGGGAGACCCACGGTAAATAGCTCAGACTGGAACAGGAGACTTTAAATCTCTTTATTCCATGAGTTCACAGGTCCATATTCTTAACGTGGCAAGATTGTACCTGTCAACAGCTAGTCTAGAGTGGAGAATTAGCTTTTGCACAGTGTAACTGTAGATGAAGGGAGAAAGCCTATCTTGGGAGCTGTCTTGCAATGGTGTCAAGCAGTGAAGGAGATTTCTGAACAGTAAGTGTGAGTTGACAAGTGTGACAGGTACATATCTAACCAGCTGTCACTGTGAAACCTACAACAAGTGATGGGATTAATTGGACAAGTTTCCAGCTGTCTGTATAGTGGATGTACCTGGGTAGCTAGCACTTAATCGCAGCAGAAATCACTGCGCATATATCTGTTGATCTGTGCTATATGTCATAGTACATTCTTCTGACACAAAGAACTTGCTTGGCTCTTGTCAAGATTAATTAATTTTATACACCAGAAACACTTACTTTTGGATATTGAAATATTTTAAATTGGTGTTTGAGTGACAGCAAAAGAAAAAGCTGCTTTGTGCTTCCGTTAAAGGGCAGATGTAAGCAGGTAAAATCATAGACATGGACATTTTTCTGAAACGCAATTTAGGAAAAACAGGTTTGGTATTGAACTGTCTCAAAGTTATGAAAATGACATACAGTTTACTGTAAACTTGCCTTTCTCATCGCAATCCTCCTGCTCTGCATTCAAAGCTTTTCACAGTGTGGGCTTTCTGTCACCAGCAGTACCAGTATCTTCATGCAGCAGTACAGAGGAGTGCTTAGGTTTCTGAAGTCAGGAGAATGTGTGTTCAAATCCCAGATGGGACGCTATTGTACCCATGAGTATGTCACCTCACTGAGATTGCTGCAGTAAAAGGCCCAGCGCTATTTATGAATAATGCAAATGTAAGTCAGTTTGGATAAAAGTAATTTAATACTCATACGTAATGATTCTCTATAATAATAGCATTGACATTTATTTTCCTGTTTTCAGTCCAAAGCCCGGGTGTGTTTATACTGGCTGTGATTTTCTTTAACTCCCTGTCCTGTAAAGATCATCCCATGATCTATCTGTGAAGTTATGAAATAGAGACTGGTGAGGTCAGGTATATCATTTAATAATCTTGCTTCCTGATTTTTCATTTAGGCAATTTTTGATTTTGTCTAAGTTAAATTAAAGCTTCCCCTGTAAGTAGTAAGTAAGCCTGGGTCTGGTTGGTGCCAAAATGGGAAACCGTGGAGAGAGATACTAAGCATTGAAATGGTCCATCTAAAGCATTAAAGTTTGAATGGCATGTTTCATAGGAATGTTCTAACCTGGACAAAGGAAATTCATTTTTATTTTTGCTGAGGGCTGTAAAACAGTAGCAAACCTGGCAATTGCTTCTTGGAAGGCTGTGGAAGGAGGTTCCATGGGGTGTATATGTCTCTGGTACCTCAGACCTGTCAAATGTGTCAATTCGGACATTGCTGTGCTCAGCAACTAAAAAAGCACCAATACAGAGTGCAATTCTGGGCTGTATATAGATATGTATGTGTCCACTACATGCATATGTGAGTATACATACAGTATATGCATTCTTCCACAATAATTACTAGAAGGTTTTCAGACCTTACATAGCCAGAAGAGCTGTCATCCTACACATATTCGCCCACACATTGTTGAATGGATATCTTAACACACACATTGTCTTGACTCTAATGAAGTGCAGATGTACTGTTCTCGTCTCCAGGAGGCCATGGTTCATTGCAGTCACGAAACTCTGGGATAAAATAGCTTTTTGTCTTAATGGCTTTTTTCTCGGCCAACATAAACTTTATCAGGCTGTATGGCAGATCACTCTGTATGGCATTCCTTACTCCTCACTAAATTGTGTCTTGTACCCCAGATTACAGTATCCTAGATTTTTAAAGAGGCAGTTTTTTTAAAAGCTTTTCATTAATTTTGCACCAGTTTTGTGTCTTACTGTATATGGCTTTCAAGGCTACCCTACTATTCCAGCAAAAGCAGCTTCTATAAAGGTGGGTCAAGGCTTAAATAAGAGAAAGTGATGAAGTGAAAACACATCCCATCCCTGAGAGTTGCTTCAGCTGATTGAGCAAAGTTTGTGTTATTTTTTATTGTTTATTTCCAGACAGATTTTGAGCTAATGAGTTCTAGTCTTGCTTTGTTCCAGTAGCTGTCTGTCTGGTATCACATCTACCTCCTAGAGACATTTTTCTCCAAATGTTAATGTGATGGAAGACTTTTGCAGTTACCGTGGGCCCAGTCAGTGGCCGATCTAAGAAATGCCATATAGATGGCATCTTCCAGGGGTCACTGTTGTGCACAGCTGAAGTGCTGTGTGATTAGAAATTTTAATAGAATGTGAAAAAATAGGTATCTTACTTCATAGATAATGTAGCATATGTATAAGCTTTGTTTATGATGTGTCCTCCACTTATTCTTTCAATTAATATATTCAAGAAGGCTAACCATTACACAGAATTATATATTATATATTTAAAAGTATAGTCACAATATGTAAGACAGCCACGAAAGGATGTGACAGAATATGAAACAAAAGGGAATGAAGCATCAGCAAACAGCAGTCCGTATAAATGGGTTCTCCAAGCAGTCCTATAGCCAAACACCCACACACACTCTTACATACACACAAACACCTTCATCTCCTCCACAAACCCCGACTAAGAAAACAGAAAAAAAAGGAACAAGTTTTGTGTTTCTTTCAGGCCAACTCTTCTCCAGTTTGTTGCAGCAAGGAGGCATCTTGGCCTAGATGTTCAAGTAAAAGGAACTAAGACGCAGTTTTCTGCCAGGCTGAATTCTCAGCACAGTGACTAACTCACTCCTTTGACGCTGTACTTTTTTTTTCAGGCGGTTTCCCAGTAACACTTGTACTGATTATTTTATTTACTTTTAAAAATAGCTTGGGCCTTTTGAATCAGTTACAATACTGTCAGAAAATGTCAAAGGTGTTGACGTTGATTTTAAAACATGGACGTAAACTTCCAGGAACAAAACACATGAGTAACTGACCAGGTACTGCGTGGTAATGCTGTAATATAATTTGCAGTGTACTCTTTATTTTTTAATTACTTGATAGTTTGTATCTAGGCAAGTTTGGCTGCAAGTTGTTTCTTACAACAAGTAACAACAAGACTTCCTGTCTCCATTGCTCATTATCCGGATCTCACTCAAGAGAAACAACAAGGAGAGCAATCCCTGGAAATGTGCTTTTCCAAGTGGGAACCACTTGGGAGCACAGCACAAAAATGGAGCCAATGGGTGAAAGGCCAACCTTTAGTGTCTCAGCTGATGTCTTGGTAGAAGCTGCAGTTGTTCACTACTACTGCTCTGCAGTAAGTAGTGAACAACTGCATCTTAGACACAAAAAATCTTAGATACAGGAAGGTGTTACCAAATATGTAAATGCTCTGCTGGCATTTTCTACCATTGTTTCACTTTGTGTGAGTTAACAAACTTCAAATCACATTGCTCAGAGTCTGCAAAAATCTGATCATCGTAGTTTCAGCTGAATTATTGTAGCGAGGAATGCATTTTAATTGTCACTCACTTTTAATTGGCAGGCATTTATAATTAACTCTATTCCTCCTACCAAGCTAGAAAGGCTTTGTTACTACAAAATATTCACTGTTTGCTTGAAAAAAATGTTTCAACAGAAAGTATTAAAAGCATTATTTAAATTTAGTAAAACAATGCAGGATGTCCTAGACTTCTGTAGAATACATTTGTTTTGTTTACTCTTCATATGTTTGCATCTTCCCCCCAAAATTCTGAATGAATGGTTCTATTTGGACGGCAGAGTGTCACGGTGGTTAGCGTTGCTGCTTTGATTGGGTTCAATTCTGGACCTGGAGTGGTATCTGTGTGGAGTTTGTATGTTCTTTCTTTGTTTGTGTGGGTTTCCTCCAGGTGCTCTGGTTTTCTACCAGTCCAAACACATACTGGTAGGTTAATTGATTTCTGGGATAACTGGTCCTGGTGTGAGTGTGTACATTTCTGTTTCTGTGTCTGTGTATGACCAGCAATGGCCTGACACTCATCCGGGGTGTATCCCACCTTGCGCCTGTTGCTTGCTGGTTGCTTGCTCTGGCTCCTCCGCTAGCCTGAATAGGAGGAAGAAATTAGAAGATTTTCAGAAACTCTGTTTTCCTGGTGGTCCTGGGGGCACAGAGACTTGTTTTTGGTGCAGTGTTCTGAACCCCGCAGGCACAAAGAAATTATCCATCTGACCATTTTCATCTTCCCACCCATCACTCTTCAGAATGCTGCTTTTCTCCAGAGTTCTGTTCTTTGTCGTGTTCCTGAGCAAAATGACAGTAAAGACTTACCGACAGCTGCCATACCCTCCACAGCCAGTAAAACTGAAGGGAGCCATTACTATCACCTGATGCAAGGCCATGATTAAGAACATCAATGCTGTATGCAATAAAACCAGGAACAAATGACCGTAAAACACTTCTAGGGTATAATGCCTATTTACAACTAGGACCCAGAAGACACATTTTGTCTTTCATTGCAGCCCATCAACAAACAGTTCTCAAGTAACCAGGGGTGTCAATGAAACCTGACAAAAGTGCATTTTGTGTTTTGAATGCTCTTTGTGGCAATTCAAGAGCAGCACTTAGTGCAGGTTGTGGGTGGCTGGGTTCTCCGCAGAAGCTGGAGGTGTCACGATTATAGTCCCCCCTCCTTAAGGGTGCTCCAGCCTTTTCACGTGAGACTTTATTCTGTGCACCTGTTTCCTATTCCCAGCCCACCTTAAAAGCCAGGCGTTGACGCTCATCCGGGCTCTGCATCTGATTTCCGTATCGTGCGAGTCCGGGACCTGGAAGTGCCTGGTCCCATTAAGGTTTTAATCTCGGTTCCCGTTCCTGTTCCCTGTCTGCCGGTTCCGACCCAGCTTTCGTGTTTTAATTCCTTGTTCTGATGGATCTCCTGGTTTTGGACTTACCCTTGTGTTTTGGATACTCTCTAAGGACTACTCTTTTGGATTGTTCGCCTCGGCCACACCTCCCCCGTGCACCAGGACACGCCCCCGTCTTCAGCCCCGTATTCCTGCATGACGTTTCCCCAGTGTTTCCCCACTTCGTTGGATTGTGTCGTCCGCATAGAGTCCGGAAAGAACTGATCGTTACAGGAGGATGCTCATATGGTTAAAACGGAGACTTCACAGCCTAGTAGGGTTTTCCATGCTTTTTTAGCACCTCAATTCTTAACATTCTGGGGAAAAAAAGTAGCCAAGACATGGAGGTCAGAAGATGGCAATCGCTGGTCTGAGCAATCGGAATGAGAGGGCTACTGGCGACTCCTTGGTTCTTGAGAACCACTGAAGGTTCTGGGTTTGAATCTCCTATCTTCCTTCTAGAACTAATTTCTTGATCAATTTGCTCATGTTACACAGGTTATGTACCTGGGAATATAGGACTTTATTAGTAATAACTGTCAGTCCGGCATATGCAGGGGATGAAGAACTGATTTAGAAAAGGACTTGAATATAAGAGAGGTTCAGTGGCAAATAGCTTAATGACCCCATAAATTCCATCTAAGTGCTTCATTGAATTCCGGATAATGGGGGAGCTGAAGCCTATCACAGCAAGCAACAGGCACAACAAGGTGGTGTACACCTTGGACATCTATTGCAGGGCCAGTTCATTGCAGGGCACATACAGACATGCACACACTCATACCAGGGCCAATTAACCTGCCAGTATGTCTTTGGAATGGTTGAGGAAACCAAAATTGGAACTCCCCAGAGCCCCAGTGACAGCTATGCTAATGGCGTTTGAACTGTCAGTTTCTTTAAAAAATCCCACATAGTCAGCTTCAACCAATGCTCCTCAATTTGTTCTTCACTGGTTCCTGGCTCTTCTGTTGTTGTAGGTTTTGAAGCTTGAGTTGGCCTGGTCAATATGCTTTTTTATGGAGTCGGAGATAGCTGAATCAGGTACTTACGACATCGGCTTGTTTACAGTGGCTCATCAGTGACCATGGAGGTTTAAAGAACAGTATCACTGGTGTCTCTTCTGGGTAATATCAGCTCTGGCAATAAAAAAACAAACATTGATTGATTCTGACAGCCTAATTCTTGCTTTGATTTGCAAGCTGTAGCACAGCCCATTTCTCATTTCCTTCATTTTCTCCCACTGCCTCACTAATTCACCCCACCTCATTTTTGTAAATTTCATCACAAGCCTTCCAATCCATTAAGGAGGCACTTTTTGCAGGTCTCCCTGCAAAATCACTTGCGCTCCTGTTCCGAGGCTCCTGCAGTGTTTGTTTTATGGTCCCGTTTTCAGAATAAATCTACATTTTGTCCTCATTAGATCTTTTCTATTTGGTTTCAGGACTTCGATTTCATATTGGGGTTGAGCTCCAATGCTATAAGCTTAAATTTTGATAGAATATAGTAAGCCAGACTTTCAAATGATTGTCGGAAAGTTGGCAGTAAAAACAATAGAGATCTCAGTGTTAAAATCACTTTAGAAACACGCCTGCATTTCCGCAGTTCCGGTTCCGGTGCTCTGGAAGACATCTTGCCTGGTGCCCTAAAGTCTTGAATGACTACAGACCAGTGGCACTGACATCACACCTAATGAAAACTCTAGAAAGGCTTGTACTGGACCACCTCAGAACCCTGGTGAGTACAGCACTGGACCCCCTGCAGTTCGCCTACTGGTCTCACTTGGGAGTAGAGGATGCAGTCATCTATCTGCTACACAGAGCTAACTCTCACCTGGAGAAGACGGGGAGCATTGTGAGAGTTATGTTCTTTGACTTCTCCAGTGCCATAAGCTGGAATGGTCTGGTAACACTAACGCCCTATACAAGAAAGGTCAAAACCGACTCAGGCTCAGGTCCTTTGGCGTTTTTTATGAATCAGTGGTGGCAGCAGCCATCTTTTACGCTGTTGTGTGCTGGGGCAGCAGCATCATGACGAGAGATGCAAATAGGCTCAATAAACTTATCAAGAAGGCTGGCTCTGTGTTGGGGATGAGCCTTGACCCCATGGAGATGGTGGCTGAGAGGAGAATTATGACCAAGCTCACAGCCATCATGAACAACGCCTCTCATCTGCTTCACGGGACTCTTATTGGGCAGCAGAGCACCTTTAGCAACTGACTGCTCCAGCTACGGTGTTCAAGGGAACATTTCGGCAGGTCTTTCCTCCCGGCGACTGTCAGGGTGTATAACTCTGCCCTAGGCTATGACTGTTAGCCCTTCATTTGCTAGTCTATGGACAGCATGTTGCTCCATTGTACTTTTTTTTGGGACACTCAATCTGTATATACCTGTGCACATTTTGCACATATTTTATTGTTTTTACAGCGATATGCCAGCAGCCATATCACCCTGCAACTCGCAACTGGCAACCCACTGAAACTAAGCAGGTGTGAGCCTGGTCAGTACCTGGATGGGAGACCTCCTGGGAAAAACTAAGGTTGCTGCTGGAAGAGGTGTTAGTGGGGCCAGCAGGGAGTGCTCACCCTGCAACTCATGTGGGTCCTAATGCCCCAGTGTAGTGACGGGGACACTATACTGTAAACAGGTGCCGTCCTTCGGATGAGATGTAAAACCGAGGTCCTGACTCTTTGTGGTCATTAAAAATCCCAGGGCGTTTCTTGAGAAGAGTAGGGGTGTACCCCGGCGTCCTGGCCAAATTTCCCATCGGCCTTTATCAATCATGGCCTCCTAACAATCCCCCTCTATGAATTGGCTTCATTACTCTGCTCTCCTCCCCACTGATAGCTGATGTGTGGTGAGCGTTCTGGCGCACTATGGCTGCCGTCGCATCATCCAGGTGGATGGTGTACATTGGTGGTAGTGGAGGGGAGTCCCCATTACCTGTAAAGCGCTTTGAGTGGAGTGTCCAGAAAAGTATAAGCAATTATTTTTTATTATTATCATTATTATTACCGTGACTATGGGCATATTTTGCACACACCTCTGTATTTATTTTTATTTATTTATTTTATATTTATTTTGTATTGCTGTACGTATTTTAATTTTTCGTCTTATTCTGATGTCTGTTTTTGTTTTTTGCTTGTCTTGGGCTGGACTGCTATAACACATCAATTTCCCTTTGGGGTTAATAAAGTCTTATCTATCTATCTTAATTAACAGACGTAATTTCTTTTGATTAGAGTTACTGCTTTGTTATTGTTTACGAAGAATGATGCTGTTTAATTGTCTGGTGTGAACTTTTTTATTTTTTTCCAAAGAACAATTTAAAGCAAAACCTGATTGGTAATGTAGCATTAACCACCTACCAAGTTGTTAGAAATGAAGAAAGAAAAAGACAAAACACTTCTTGCATACAAAGCACTGTTTTGTTTTATCTGAAAGACTGTTTTACAATGACTCTTGGTAAAATACAGTTCAATTTTATGAAAAGGTCCAAGTCCAAGTTAGGTGCTTAGTATTTCCAGATTAGGGGTAGGCTTTAAAAATCTGTTAATAAAACGTTACGTTTTGAGGTTCCATCCATCCATTTTGTAATTGCTTTATCCAAATATGATTGCATGGGAGCAGATGCCTCTTCTAGTAAACAACTATATTTCTGTATTTGGGATAAAAATGTACTATTATATTTTTGCATAATTGGCACAAGAGAGAATACACTCTGTATGGGTTGCCCCATCCATCTCAGTGTCTTAAACATGCCTATATTAATTAATTAAATAATATAATATCTGCTAATTTGCTTCATGTGATATCTTGTGTTTGGGGTTAGGTGCATTGAATTTGCTCTTGAATCTTGGAATAATAAAAAAGGCCTCTGACTAGGTGGCATCATCGTTCATCTGTAAGTCTGCTGGCATGTTCTCTGTTCTCTGACTCTCCCCAGAGAAGAGGACTTTACAGGCTGTGCAAAAGATTTCCCCACAGTGAACAGAACTGGAACAACAAGAATATTATATGCATAGCTGCTTTTCAATTACTCCTGTACACATCTTGGTGTCACACCATCAGAACTGAAAACATGATCCTCGTAGGCAGAGGTCTGTGGCTAACAGGGAAGGGTTATTGAATTCAAATGGTGCAATGAACGACAGCTTTTTTATGCTTTGTTTACTTCTTCCTGTGTAGGCCGAAGGAAAGCAAAAATAAAAGGCAATTGGAAAGAAAGTCACAGATGTTTGCGCATACAATAAATGCGGGTGCTTGTCTTCCTTGGCTTTTTGTGGATGGGTGCACTGCAATTTGATAACCTGCCTTTTTTTGTTGTTTCCTGGGTGTCATTTGGTGTGGGGATTATCTGTATCCCTCTAACAAAGCCTTGCTCGCTCTCTCCCTCTCATTTTCGCTGCCATATTCTGGGCATTCCTCCAGCGCTGATCTCTCATCCTCTTGGGAGCTGGCCTACAGGATCCAGCCGGAGGAAAGAGAGGGGGCCCTGAGGGAACATAGAGACACACCTCACACATGTTCCATTTAACACAGTCTCTGCAGTGTATAGCATAACAGTACAATGTCTCTCTCTGTTGGTGAATTCTCCATAAGGTTACACACAAGAGGAGCTCATTCAGCCCATTTAGCCCATATGGGAGCTAGATGTTAATCGATCCAAGGATCTCATCCAGCTGCATCTTGAAAGAAACTAGAGAATCGCCTTCCACCACGTAACTGGACAGACTTTTCTATACTCCCATAGGTAAAAAAGTGCTTCCTGCTCTCGGTTTTAAGTGCACTTCCACCTAGTTTTCAGTTGCATCCTCAATGCCATTTTATTAGCTATGTGCCCATTAAATCAGAGCGGAGCGGTGGCTCTGTGGCTAAGGATCTGTGCCTGTGCCCGGAAGGTTGCCGGTTCAAATCCCGCAGCCGGCAGAGGAATCCTACTCCGTTGGGCCCCTGAGCAAGGCCCTTAACCCCAACTGCTCCAGGGGCGCCGTACAATGACCCCAAGCTTCTCTCCCTGTCTCTGTGTCTGTGTCTCCCTGGAGAAAAGCTGGGGTATGCGAAAAGACACATTCCTAATGCAAGAAATGATATAGGGCTTATAAAGAAACATTATTACATTATTAAATCACTGATCGGGTACTAGTTCAGCATGTGGCACAGGCAGAACTGATATCCAACCCGAGAAGGCTGGGCACTTCCTCTTTTCCTCTAGTGTGCACAAGATCTGCCTGTGCATCATTTGACTTCACTCCATCCATCAACAGAGGGCCAGGTTTTCCAGGAATTTAAGTTAAGAGAGACTATGTAAGATCTGGCTATCACAGGAGGTCCCTTTGCAAGCTGAAGCCAAAGATTATCAGTTGCTCCATGGGGTTGAGAGGTTCTCAGATGTGCTGCCATCTTTGGTGGCTAAACAACCTCTGATAAGCGCCTTTGTTGTATGGATTGACCTGCAGCTACAAAATACCCACGACACATTGTAACCATTTCAGTTGTGCTACAAATTAGGAATTACTACTCCTAGTTTGGCATTGCTGATTGTTAATTAACTGGCACACGCCCCACTCCATACTAGCACAGGGATGATGAAGGCAATATGCATAGTCTAACACCCACACTGTCTTCTGCTTGGTTTAAACTGCTCAAGCAGAGCAGGTGCATTAGAAGCACCAAAAAGTTCACTAGCACGCTGAGAGCCATGAAGTTCAATATCTGTCACTCAACCTCAGCTGCCACTGTGCACTCATCATCTGTGTCTTTGGGAGGAATTCAGATTACAGCTGGCTAGTGAATGTGCTCACATTTACGCCAGTGATCTGTGGTCTATAGTGACACCAGCTTCGAAATATTGAGTTATATCTCTGCTTAGCCGCCTGCATGGGATTTAAATCAGAACCTGTGCTGGTACTAGTGAAGGCGTCAGTAATACCTGTCACAGCTGTGTACAACAGCTGTGCAGCCATATCACCCTGCAACTCACAACTGGCAACCCACTGAAGCTAAGCAGGTATGAGCCTGGTCAGTACCTGGATGGGAAACCTCCTGGGAAAATCTAAGGTTGCTGCTGGAAGAGGTGTTAGTGGGGCCAGGAGGGGGCGCTCACCCTGCGGTCCATGTGAGTCCTAATGCCCCAGTATAGTGACGGGGACACTATACTGTTAACAGGCGCCGTCCTTCGGATGAGACGTAAAACCGAGGTCCTGACTCTCTGTGGTCATTAAAAATCTCAAAAAGAGTAGGGGTGTAACTGTGTCCTGGCCAAATTTCCCCTTGGCCCTTACCAATCATGGCCTCCTAATAATCCCTATCTATGAATTGGCTTCATTACTCTGCTCTCCTCCCCACTAATAGCTGATGTATGATGAGCGTTCTGGCCCACTATGGCTGCCGTCGCATCATCCAGGTGGATGCTGCACATTTGTGGTGGTGGAGGGGAGTCCCCATTACCTGTAAAGCGCTTTGAGTGGAGTGTCCAGAAAAGCGCTATATAAGTGTAAGCAATGATTATTATTATTATTATTATTATTATTATTATTACAACACGCTCCCCCTCCCACGTCTGCAGAGACAAGGCACTTCAGATCCATCTTAGCACTGTAAATATCAGTCGGCTTATTTTTATAAACGGCGAGAATTTAATAAAGCGTCAGCCTCTGTGCACGGGATCTCAATGCAATCCCCAGCAGGGCTTTTAAAGGAAACCAAGATTAACATACAAATGAAGGCATTTAGTCATTCAAGCAGTGTCTTCAAGGCTGTCACCCCCCACCACACACACACATTCCCCCCTGCGTCGCCATCACCTTCTCTCACAACTCGGAGACATGCACAATGCTGATAAAAACCTGGCTCTTTAGAATAAAAATAATGTCTGCTGCCATGCTTTGATATAAAACACAGTATGAGTTTTGTTACACAATACCCTGTCATGTACGACTTCATGTCTGGATGTTTTCATTTCTTCTGAATGAAATATTCTGACATTTTAAGGGGAGAGTTTTCATTTTATAAAAGTTTTATGGGACTTTCTTGTTCCAAAAGCAAGCCCTTTGCAGATTAATTTCTAGACCTGTATTATAAGACTTACTGAGTCTGAAAGCTGAATGCTTTCAGGAACCATCACCATTTTTTGTTGTTGAATTCTGCAGATGCAGCCTTAAAAAGAAGGGCAATTTGCAAGTCCAAATCCATGTGGAGCTTGAGAATTCATCCTGAAGAGCATTCATTTTAAATTTGAATTTTGAACTGTGCACTTGTAATTATTTTTCTAGTTTGCTGTGTAGGAATGAGCTTTCTGGATTTTTGTACCACATTTTGCATTTGAGCACAGCAGTGTGGTAGATCAGGTGTTCGGTTGGTGCAAGTTTATGGATTTGCAACTGATTGGTGAGTTGCCAAAGCTGCAGCCACACTGAGAACCCCACAAATATTTTTATTAATGCACTGTCTCCTGGGCAGAGTCTAATCTTACATCAGGCTGCGGAGCCCTAAATTATTCAAGATAATAAGATCTCATTAAAACACTCAACACTACTTTGAAAAATGTGACGTCAAAAAAGAGCTATCGCAGATTCCAAAAAAGATTTCAAGTTTTATTATCCCTGTGAGCTGTTTAAGAAAAAATACCTGCAATTTCTATTTCCTTAATGAAAACAATGATTTAAACAATGTTTAAACCTTGCTACTGGTACTAAAGAGAGCCATAGGCCATAATCTTAATAGATTAGATAAGATCACTTTATTGGCCATATACAAATTCTTGTATTATTTTGCTACCAAGTCCTTGGTCATTGATTAGTTCTTGTATGGCATAGTCCAAGACTATGGGTGAGGATCATTGCTTTAATGTTTGAAAGCTAGTACTTTGAGGTTAAAGTTTGAAAGCCAGTACTCTGGGATTTCCATTCTTTGTGACATTATGGGCCATTATTGCCCTCCTCTTTGATCATTAATACATGTCAGGTAGTAGATAAATCAAATCACTTGTAGTTTTATTAACAGTTAACAGCATCATGGTGGTTTAAAGTTGCATTGAATGAGACTTCAACAATTTCCTGAACCCAAATGTGTCAGCATGCAAGTTCTCTAAAGGAAAATCAATAGCATTGCTCTCTAAAAGCTGTAGCAACAAAGTGAGATAATGCAACATGACTTATTCCTTAAAGGATAGAGTTAATGTTGAAAACAGATGTACTGTTGTAATGATTTCCATGCCAAGTGTCCTTCTGTGAATTACAAAAGTGTTTGTCACAGCTGAAGCAGTGACTCACACTGTCCTCCGGTAATGGGTTTTAATCTCTTCAAGCTTACATTTACACCCATGGGCTAGGCAACAACATCAGAGGATACCCTTCTGCTTTCAGTCCTTGAGATTGCCTGTGATCTGTCTGAGGAAAAAAAAGTGTGAAAAGACCGTGATGTGACCAATAATTGGAAAGTGAGTTTTGCACACTATATACTTTGAGACAATAGGCGATGATCTGATCTTTTGTGTGTGTTGCGAGACATCTTTATAGTGGCACAGGAATGAAACCACGATTCCCTTCAAGTGAAAAACAGAAGTGTCAGTTTCTGCATTTTGGGAGGTCTGTGTAATCATAAGGGAGCAATAAATTATTAATGTCTATCCAAGAGAGGCAGTGCTGTCTCTCTCAAGGTTGAGAACTCATTCAGCTTTTTTGCTACGGGAGCTATCTTGACGTTGTTTGGTCTCTTGAAAATTTCAAGCTGAGGAGTGAGCTGTTGATTTAGGGGTTTGACTCTATTACTAAATAAGAAAAAAAATCTATATATATTCTGCCAGGTAAAATTGCTACATCCTAAAATATGTTGTTATTGGAATCTGAAGAATTATGACCTGCATTACTAATAGTAACTACTGTATATGAATGAAGTATCCGATGCACCTGCTATCTTTATTCTCTGCAAAAAAAGCTTTTATATGGTAACAAAACTGGGAGGATTTTAATGTTTCAGGTGGAACTCAATGTAGACTACAGTTATTATTCAATTAGCAGATGCCTTTATCCAAAGCAACGTAACACGAGTAGGTGGTACATTGTGCAGCACAAATTGCTCCACAGAGTTGCTTGAACCAGATTTTTACATCTAATCTTAAGAACAGAGCACCAGTGAGTGACAGGCAGTGCCAACCAGACCAACCAGAAAACCCAGGGAAGCCTTTTTTCTGAAAAAGTCTACCAGCTACATGTGTGGGACCTCAAGTTTCAGCTAATCTGCTCTAGTTTTGATTTGTTTCTATGTGCTTCTTAAATGAATTTACAGTACAGCAAAGCAGGGAAAAGATATTATACAGGAACCGTCGCCTGAGGGGATCATCTGTTGGCCCTCAACCAATGGGAAGGAGCTCAGACACCAAAGTGCTTCTGTAAAATGCTTTGCTCTGTGAATTATGATGGGTTTCTGTACCGCCTACAGCCTCATTTATATTGCTTTAGCACAGACATTAGGGACAATTTGGCTAATTTGATACGCTTCGTTTTTATTTTGCTGGCACATTTACAGGGTCACTTTTAAGTGTTCCACAATTTCTGCAACTACAGAGCAATTTGCAGTACCATATAAAAAGAAAGAGAATCCTTTCCTCTTAATTGCAGGACTTAAAGGTGGGGAGTCAATGTTTCACTTCTCATTTATGTCTGGAGTTTGCTGCTCCATCTGACCTTTTTTAGATGACCTAAAAAACTATTTCCAGTTATTCTCCTGTTTTATGCCAGTACCAATGGAAATAGCCAGTTGTTAAACAACTTGGTTTACTGCCACAAACTCTTTACTGGCATGTGGGGAACCAGAACTTCTGCTCTCTATCTGACTGGTTAGTAATTTGACCTTGGGCACAAGCTGAGTTCCACAGCACCTTATGCTACACGAGAGTTAGCTTCAGCTGGGGGAGCTCACACGTGCTCCTCATGATCTAGGGGTGTCTATTGCTTGGCTAGGACCAAACAGCCCTGGATGTGCTCACCTCTGCCTTGAGATTCAATTAGTAATATAACCCATACTCAAACCTGTGATGTCTAGATTATAGGGATCATGAGCTACAGACAGGTGCCTTCACAGATAGAGGCACTCAGGAGTGCACATTATTTTGAGCTCTTCAACCATGTCAGATTTGAAATGACCTGTAAGCTAGTTAGCATGACTTCAGATCTATATTTTGAAGTGTTTATTTGAACAGATTATTGGTTTAATTGAGTGATTAAGAGATGTGTCAGAGGGAGAATAAGAAAATGTGTTCTGGCTTTGGAAACCATTGAACAAACTGTTTCTACTATAGTCATAATGAAGATTAATTAAAAAATATATGCATATTTCATTGTGATCGTGAAAAGATTCCTCAATGGTAAAAGGGGGGAAATAGATCCAAGGAACTGCAAAGGTATTGCACATCTCACTTTGCTTCCAAAACTGGCCTCAAAATATTGTGCAGCTCAGCTTTTCTTCCCCAAAGTCAAATGTTAGTGGTGTGACATAAATCATTTAAAGTTTTTTTATCTGCCTGCTGCAGAGTCAGATTTTTGATCACAAGTAAACTTTGTGTGATGATGTCTGAATGAGATTAATCAGAGTTCAGCTGCACAAATATTTTACAGATATTTTTTTTACCTACTTCTGTGTCCCTAGCTTTTTTTCAGAGGAACCCAGATCCCCAGCTTGCGTTGTCAGATTAGCCAAGAAATCCAGCATTTCTCATTCCTGTACGAGATCTGCCTTTTATTTTCATGTATTGCACAACAGTTTAGCCCAGCACGTCATTGACACTGCACACATGTAATACTTTGCATTGATGTCTGTGAAAGTTTCTTGGACCGAGTTTGGATACTGCTGGGTTTCCTTTGTGCCCAACATGAGTGTCCTCAAACAGCAAACTAGTGCTTATCGTCTTCCCAGCTGTGTCTACTGCCAAAAATAAGTTTGGCACCTACAGCATCCCACTGATTATTTTACCTTTGAACTAGTGGCATTGCTTCAAGAAAACCTGTTTTCAAATGTAAAGGGCAGGTTGTGTTTTTTTTTTAAGTCTACTGCTGTTTGCCCGCAGGTGCTGCTGTGTGTGAGGCTCACCTCTGAGATTTTCTTTCCAGTGCTTCCAGTCCTTAACCTTTTTATTATACCAAAGCTAGTCTGTCTCATTCCATTTTCAAGACGTTTCCTTGCTCTAGTGCTGAGTTTTCACAATGGGGACATGTAATGTGTCCATCTAGAATGTATATGCCAGCAGCCATATCACCCTGCAACTCACAACTGGCAACCCACTGAAGCTAAGCAGGTGTGAGCCTGGTCAGTACTTGGATGGGAGACCTCCTGGGAAAAACTAAGGTTGCTGCTGGAAGAGGTGTTAGTGGGGCCAGCAGGGAGCACTCACCCTGCGGTCCATTTGGGTCCTACTGCCCCAGTATAGTGATGGGGACACTATACTGTAAACAGGCGCCGTCTTTTGGATGAGACGTAAAACCGAGGTCCTGACTCTCTGTGGTTGTAAAAATCCCAGGGTGTTTCTCGTAAAGAGTAGGGGTGTAACCCTGGCGTCCTGGCCAAATTTCCCCTTGGCCCTTACCAATCATTGCCTCCTAACAATCCCCCTCTATGAATTGGCTTCATTACTCTGCTCTCCTCCCCACTGTTAGCTGATTTGTAGTGAGCGTTCTGGCGCACTATGGCTGCCGTCGCATCATCCAGGTGGGGCTGCACATTGGTGGTGGTGGAGGGCTGTCCCCATTACCTGTAAAGCGCTTTAAGTGGAGTGTCCAGTAAAGCGCTATATCAGTGTAAGCAATTACTATTATTACAATATTGCTGCCCCTAGATAGGCGTCAGTGCAGACACGTGCACTTAGTTTTGCTGTGTTGTTGGCCAGTGCCATGCAACACCTGAGATCAATCCTATCTTTCTTGCTGTAAAGATGAAGAAGTGCTCAGCAGTGCACTTTTCTCAAGTACATATTGAAATTTTTCCTGGGGCTCTGCCATTTCTGGCAACTTATCAGTAAAAAGTATTGTAAAACTATAAGCACCACAGGGGCAAACTACAAGTGCATGCTGTGACCACACAACAAATAAAAGAAAATCGCTTGAAAATGTACTGAAACAGGTTTTAGCCTGTCAGACCAAAAGCATGAAGGATGTTCAGGCTTTGTCAGACAGCTGCTTATATCTGGTAAGCCTATTCTGAAAGGACAGGGAACAAAGCAGGACTGCACCCTGGAAGTGGGAGGAAATCAAAGGCACATGGACACAGTGAAAACATGTACACTTCACACAGAAGGAGCACCAGTCCAGAATCAAACCATTGATCCATATGCTGTGAGGTAGCAGTGATAACTGACACATTACCACCCCCCACATGATGTTAACAGTGCAAAAGAATAAATTACATGTGCACTATGCATGCAAGCTCAATGTTCAGGGAGGTTTAAACCCGGTTATAAAAAACCTTACTCTGTATGTTTCCACATGTCCTACACAGGTACAGTAGCATTTGAGCTAGTTAAGAATGGTCAATTCCAAGTTGAAAATGTTTAGAATAAAAAAGAAATACATTTTTTTAATTGCTTATGTCCAGGGTCCTTTTTTCTGTGATCTTTTAAGATCTTTCAACTAATCGCATGCTTAATTAGGTTAGAGCAGGGGACTGGGAGATCTACTTGTTCATTTGCTTAATTGCAGCTGAAAAGTAAAAAAAGCCTGTGAGCATATGTGATGACTTTATTGATCTTCCTGTGGAAGTCGGAATAGTCAGAGGTGGTTTTCCTTCCCATCTTTGGGTGCTGAATTAAACTGAGTAAAGAAGAGATCAAGCTGAAAAAAACCCAAACATAATTCAGATTTATGAACAAAAAACATCATGTAGCTGAATGATCAATGGATAATGTCTCGCTTAAAAAATTCTATGTTATACTATAATCATGATAGCACTCGCAAGAGCAAAGTTGTGTTTCACACTAAATAATTGGATTCCAGAAAACAAGAGCATGTAATTGAAACCACAGTCTTGGAGGTCACAAGTCTTGCACTTATCCCATCAGCTCCTGAGACATTCAAGATTCCTTTTGATCTCCTGACTTTCTGACTCACCTTGAAGACTAGGTTAATACCGATTGCTATGTAACACTATGTGAGAAACATGCCAGTTTTTTTGCTTTCACTTCCGTGAATTTAAATCCCACATCCCCAAGAGCTACTCGCCTCTCTGAAGGTAAGCACCTAAATAAATTGAAGCGGCAGGGACAATTCGCCAGCAAATAAGCTAAATCTTTCTTTTTGTTACCTCCCTGCCCTCTGGAGAGGGGCTCTGACAGCTTGCATTAGAAGTGAGTGAGGAGGACACAGGAGCTAGTGCTTCTGCTTTCATCTGAATCCCTGCTGGGAGACTGCAGGAGACTGGCAGAACTGAGAGAGAGTGAGTTGCTTCATGTTATGGAGGTTAGCATTTGGGGTACAACCAAAATCATAAAAACAGGATTTGTTGCTTACATTCTTGGTGTACGGTTTAGCAGGTGTAATGGTTTCTTCATTGCATATAACAGGTTGTCTGGACCTTTTATCCAAGAGTGCTGATCAGAAGCTTCTGTACTACTTGGTTACATGAGGACCCATTAACTGCTTAAAAGATTAGTTTTACTAGTATTTATCTCTTGCTTCAATTTCCATTGAATGATCTCTGTCCTTTCCTAGACATCCAAGCTATAAATTCTTAACTTATATTTGGACAACACCTGAGCAATGCAGTATGAAAGACTCAGAAAGGTCTGCACTCGTGACAAGAGATTATCTCTGTTTCAATCATACCTTTTTATTTACTCTGTGAGTTTGGACAGATCACGGTTATTCTTGTTTATGTGCCTGGTCCAAACAACAGTGAAGCGGCTTACAAGATCACTGCATATTTTAACCATCTGCCAGTTTAATTCTTGCTATCTGTCTGCTCTGCCTGCAATACATCACATGTCCGACATGCTCAATACACATCCTGGATAAGTGCTTTGGAAACATTATGGATGCTTATAAAACTGTGTAGACCTCCCCTCGGTAAATCTAACCACAGTATTATTCACCTTCTGAAAAAATACTGGCAGAAGATTAAACATTAAAAACCTGTTTAATAAAGCTGTGGTCAGAGGAGAGTAAGGAAGAACTGCTTTGACACCATGGACTGGCAGGTGTTTTTTGGCTCGTGTCCCACACAAGCTAACAAATTCCCTAACATTGTATATGAAGTTTTGTGAAGACACAATAATACAGACAAAGACTATGAGAATCTTTCCTAACAATAAGCCATGGCTAACGAGATAACTTAAAGTGTGTCTAAGTGAGAAGTAGCTTGCCTTTATTAAAGGTGATACAAGTACGGTCAGGGAGAAAGAGAAGGAATTTAGGAGTAAAGTAAGGAGGGCTAAGTCAAACAAATAAAGTTGAACAGAAGCTTTACATGGGTTATGCAAAGCAGGCATGATATGGGCTAAATATAATGATGGGGAGGAGTAGACAAGGCAAAATGTTCATATTGCGGACTGTGCTAGTTTTCTCAATTAATTTAATCAGTTTCATAGAAGCCTTGACTCACAGACTCCAAGAGCAAAAGTGAAGAGATCTGTGACAAAGCAACAGGACCTGATAGTTTAAGAGGGAAAGTGCTAGGTCTGTTAGCCAACTTTTTAATTTCCCTATCAAAGTCCATACTGTTCCAGACACATGGACGGTATCTATGGTTGTACCTATTCCAAAAACGCCAGGGGCTAAATTACTCAAAGATTTTAGGCCTGTGGCTCTCACTTCTCTTTTAGTCAAATGTATGGAAATAGTTGTTATCTTTTGTCATCAGTAATAGATGTCTTGGATTCACTACAATTTGCTTACAGAGTACGCAGGGGACAGATTCCATAGCCAAGCACCTTCAACACTCAAATTCTTTTGTGTGAGCTCTTTTCGTTGATTTTAGTTCTCCTTTTAACACCATTCAAATTCATATTCTTTTACAATGTCTTTTTAACTTGAATGTGAATGAAAATATTATATGCTGGATCAAAGATTTCCAGTTAAATACGCAGGTGACATGGTTCCTGTGGGACTCTGTTTAAAGGAGTCACCTCTAGGTGAGCAAACTTACTTTAAAAGCATCGGTATCCATGAAAACATGTGCCAATCAAGCGTATTGGAAACAAGTGTTACCGAGACCAAGAGCTTCTTTTCAATGCTAAAACCGACAGTGGGCAATCTTTGCAGACAATAGTACTCAATGGTCAGTCTGTGGAGGTTGTGGAGAGTTTTAAATATCTGGGATCAGACGTTGAGTTATGCTGAGAATATAGACAACATTTTAAAAAAAGCAAATTAGACGCGGATTTTAATTCAGAGACTAGAACTAAAAAGAATTTTAATGTTAGTCAAAATGTCCTACAGATGGCCTATAAAAAAGCCTTTTTGAGAGCATCCTAGCATTTAACATGACAGTTTGATATAGAACCATGGGGTTGGAAAGCAAAACCAAACTGTCCAGAATTGTGAAAATAGCAGCAAAAATAATTGGGAGCAGACCAAACAGCAGCCCCATCTCAGTGATTTATATCATAATACAGTTCTCAGAATGGCAAGGAACATCACAACTGATTCCATGGATCTACTCTATTCTCAATTCATAATACTCCCATCAGGAAAATGGCATAGGGTACTAAATTCAAATACAAATGTTTATAAGAAGTCCTTTGTTCCCTCTGCAATAAAACTGCTCAATGAATGTATGTACTGTAAATGTGGTCCTCCCACTACCTATTTATTTATCCATTTGTTTATGTATTACATATTGTTATAGTGATCACATGTACTTCATGTGAAGTTATGTGACTTTAATGTGTTACTTTTATGTTCTGTACTTTTATGGGAGAAGCCAAAGACAAATTTTCACAGTTTTAGTGGACAATAAAGTATCTGTCTATTCCAGTCCAAGTAGTTCTGGTGAAGGCTCCTGAGAAGGTGTTGAGTTGAAAGTGAATTCCTGTGCATCCTATCAAGAAGGAGTGGGTTGATACCTGATTACCATTCTTCCTTGCCTTCAGTTTTAAGA
The DNA here is from genome assembly GCF_059453375.1 of Lepisosteus platostomus. Classification (NCBI taxonomy): domain Eukaryota; kingdom Metazoa; phylum Chordata; class Actinopteri; order Semionotiformes; family Lepisosteidae; genus Lepisosteus; species Lepisosteus platostomus. Next base: position 20,076,194 of record NC_142623.1, read on the forward strand.
AACCTCTTCTTAAGGGTGTCAAGGGTGATAGTATGAGGTACCAAAAACAAAGAGAAAACATTAAATAGAACAAATAAAGCAGCAGTATAGCTGGATAGAAATAATGGAGTTATGTGCAGTTATGTCTAAGTACATTTATTTTGGTCTGTTTTAATATTTAACCTACTTATTGCATGTTGTTGGTTGGTGTGTTTTGGCATCAAAAATATATATTTATCATTCTCAAACATGTTTTTTTAAACCAGAAACTTAACATAAAATATTTTAACAGGCTGCCACAAATTTAATTAACATGTGGATCTAAACAACTTCTTTTTGGGCAGAATGGTGGTATTTTAGACTCTTCAAGTTCATTCCAGATTTTCTTAGAAAATGTGTGATGGCTGGATTTGGTAAAAGAGATACATAGTCCAGGGAAAATGAGAGAAATCAGGCTTCTGATTTTCCTGGAAAAGAACAAAAGTTGACTGAATGGTAGCCGCAGTTTATGAAAAACTGCTAAGTAACACATTTCATCTGTATCCACACCTGGTGTCCTTGTTTCCAGACTGAGTCTGAGACTCAAATTCAATGGGTTGCTACAGTGGTGTGAAAAAGTGTTTGCCCCCTTCCTGATTTCTTATTTTTTTGCATGTTTGTCACACTGAAATGTTTCAGATCAAACAAATTAAAATATTAGACAAAGATAACACAAAATGCAGTTTTTAAATGAAGGTTTTTATTATTAAGGGAAAAAAAAATCCAAACCTACATGGCCCTGTGTGAAAAAGTGATTGCCCCCTAAACCTAATAACTGGTTGGGCCACCCTTAGCAGCAACAACTGCAATCAAGTGTTTGCGATAACTGGCAATGAGTCTGTGGAGGGATTTTGGCCCACTCATCTTTGCAGAATTGTTGTAATTCAGCCACATTGGAGGGTTTTCGAGCCTTAACCACTTTTTTAAGGTCATGCCACAACATCTCAACAGTTTTTATTTCCATGGGAAGTCTTCATTTTGTTTTTCTTAAGCCATTCAGAGGTGGACTTGCTTGTGTGTTTTGGATCATTGTCCTGCTGCAGAACCCAAGTGCGCTTCAGCTTGAGGTCACGAACAGATGGCCGGACATTCTCCTTCAGGATTTTTTGGTAGACAGCAGAATTCATGGTATTTACCACAGGAAGTCTTCCAGGTCCTGAAGCAGCAAAACGGCCCCAGACCATTACACTACCACCACCATATTTTACTGTTGGTATGATGTTCCTTTTCTGAAATGCTGTGTTACTTTCACGCCAGATGTAATGGGACACACACCTTCCAAAAAGTTCAACTTTTGTCTCGTCAGTCCACAGAGTATTTTCCCAAAAGTCTTGGGGATCATCAAGATGTTTTCTGGCAAAACAGAGACGAACCTTTATGTTCTTTTTGCTCAGCAGTGGTTTTTGTCTTGGAACTCTGCCATGCAGGCCATTTTTGCCCAGTCTCTTCTTTATGGTGGAGTCATGAACACTGACCTTAACTGAGGCAAGTGAAGCCTGCAGTTCTTTGGATATTGTTGTGGTTTTTTTTGTGACCTCTTGGATGAGTCGTAGCTGCGCTCTTGGGGTGATTTTGGTCGGCAGGCCACTCCTGGGTTCACCACTGCTCCATGTTTTCGCAATTTGTGGATAATGGCTCTCACTGTGGTTTACTGGTCCCAAAGCTTTAGAAATGGCTTTATAACCTTTTCCAGACTGATAAATCTCAATTACTCTGTTTCTCATTTGTTCCTGAATTTCTTTGGATCACAGCATGACGTCTAGCTTTTGAGGATCTTTTAGTCTACTTCACTTTGTCAGGCAGGTCCTACTTAAGTGGTTTCTTGATTGAGAACAGGTGTGGCAGTAATCAGGCCTGGGTGTGGCTAGAGAAATTGAACTCAGCTTTCCAAAGATGTGATAAACCACAGTTGATTTATGTTTTAACAGGGGGGGCAATTACTTTTTCACACAGGGCCATGTATTTTTTATTTTTTTTCTCTTAATAATAAAAACCTTCATTTAAAAACTGCATTTGTGTTTACTTGTGTTATCTTTGTCTAATATTTCAATTTGTTTGATGATCTGAAACATTTCAGTGTGACAAACATGCAAAAAAATAAGAAATCAGGAAAGGGGCAAACACTTTTTCACACCACTGTATAGTAGAAGATACAGTGCAAGGGATTAGGGTGAAAAAATTCAGATAATACAGACAAATCACTCATCAGCTAGCTCTGCTCAAAGTAAACATATTGTGCAGGGGATGTGTGAGACATGAATTCTATGAATTGCAAAGAATGTAAATAAGAAAAGTTACCTCAGCTAAAACTTGACAAATCCAATTCAGTGTAAGAGCTGAGAAATGCCAGAATCTATATAGTCTGGGGAACTCTGGCTGGACTTATAATCAGTTTTAATTGTTTTTGATTGAAGAGAAAATGCCCCCACGTCCCCATCTGTTAATACATATTTTAATTAATGTAAGACAAAACCTTTTTTAATTCTAAGAAGTGAGCTAATTGTGATTTTTTAATCTCCGGAACACAAAATTAACCTTTGTTCATTTGGAGGGTGACGGATAGCAGAAATGTGGAAATGTTTTATGAATGTGACAACTTAAACAACAGTTTTATGACCTTAATTGAGGGCTAATTAAGAACACTAGAGACTGGGACCTGAAGTGGATGTACAAATGAGGAGCTTGAAACAAAGTCTGTTCGTGGTGGATCCTTTTGCTCAGTAATATCATATCTGAATGGAAGATGCAATTATTTAAATTTAAATTAATAGAAAAAGCTAATCAGAAAGCCCTTACTTTGCTGGTTTCTACCCTTTCTACTTCGGCAGAATTCAGAGGCACTGTATAGTCTATATAATATTCACTTTTTTATTTCTAACTCTTCATGTGTTCTGTTGTGTTATAAGGGAAGGTGTGTGTAATATAAGCAATTATCTAAACCTTCTAAACAGAGAAGAAATATTGTGGGTGCATCAGGAGACTATTTAAGAGTGAACCACATACTGTATGAGTACTGAAACCTTCTTCTGCAGCAATTAAAGCATAAAGTTTAGAAATAAGAGGAGACCATTTGTCCTATCTCATTTGGGTTCTAGTACCGATTTGATCTGCAGAGTTTATCCTGTTTTTTTAAGGATCCTATAGAAACAGTTTCCAAGAGTTGTCCAGGTAGCCCATTCTACAACCCCCCACAGCCCTACTGTATGTGTGAAGAGGACTAATGATCTCAGTCCTGCATGTCCATCCTCTTTAATTTCCCCTTGTGTCTTTGGGCTCCTCTGTCACAACCGGCCCTGCAGTTTTACCCAGGGTTGACTTAATCAGTGCCTTTTAGGCTTGCACCAAGTCTCCTTGTAGTTTTCTCCATCTGTGACTATAAGATTAAGTTACAGTCTTACTTTGTTTATACCATACATCATTAGATCAGATCACTGATCATATGTAGCCATCTTTGGTTCCAATATGACCTTGACTTCTAATTATTTTTTTCACTGTATTTCTGAATTCTGTAACTTAGTGTATTATATCTATTCTGCATCCTACATCCTATCCTAAATCTCTACCAAGTACTGGACCATATAACCTACTTAAAAGGATCACTGAGTTTATAGTGTTTTGTTTCTTGATGAAATTAGATTATGAACTGTAGGTCAATTTAATCAAAGACAGCCTCATTTATATTAAATAATTAGGTAAATTAAAGTAGTTTTGGAAAGAAGTCTTAGCCAAACAACAAAGAATTGCAGACAACAGATGCAATTAGCTCTGGAATGTAGAATTAAATAACTGGAAAAGTAGATCAAATGAGCTCATCTTTTAATTTATGAAACAAGGCTATTTATTTACAGGTTCTGTTCTGCTCAAGCAAGCAAATGTACCCCACTTTCTGTCATGGTGAATGAAGAGTTTGTATCCGTGAAGAAGTTAGAAAGGAATGACACTGAAACAAATAATTGGACATGCACCACAGACGTTTATTATAACCCACTTTCTGGGGCCAGAGAGTGGTTTAGACATCAATGTCCTCTGCTGTTTATTTTCCATTAGATGCAGGTGCTGGTCTTAAGGACAGAGTATAAAGAATTTGATAACATGCTCAAGGGAAACATGCGATGAGACAATGACAGATTCAGGACATTCAGGATTTTAACTTGGAACCTCTTTTCTTGGATTTAACTTGGAACAGGATTTTTCTCTAGACCAGTGGTTCTCAAACTTTTTGGACCAAGTACCACCCCTAATCCAACCAAAGCATCCAAGTACCACCTACAAGTCATCATCTCATAGGAACCCAAGAAATTCTCAATGACCAACATGAGCGCGCGTGCACACACACTCACACATACATACTGTATAATAAATATTATAATAATAAACTTTATTTGATATAGCGCCTTTAAAGTAGGTTTCTCAAAGTGTTTTACAGAAAAAAAACATTAACAACAACTGATAAAAAAGCACCATTTCAGTGAGAGGGGTGAGCCTGTTTAGTTGAGCAAAGCAGATGTGAATTAATTTTTCGAGCCTTGATACAATTCACAACAGAGTCTAACAGATATTAAATCGTCAGGCATTTTCTTGACGGCAAAGGTCTCGCGGTGGATGTTGTAATGCGTACATTAATTTCTGGAGCAACCTATCTAATTCGTGAAACTACACCGTTATGTCGGCTTGTCATTGCTCTAGCACCGTCTGTACAAACTCAGACGCATTTTATCCAGGCGAGGCCATTCTCTTCGATAAATTCATTCAGAAGCTGAAATATGTGCTCTCCTGTAGTTCCTGTTGGTAGCGGTTTACAGAACAGAAAGTCTTCATGGGACATGCCCTCAAACCCGTATCTCACGTAAACGAGCAAATTGGCCAAATCGACTACAGACTCATCTAATTGCAGTGAAAAACATCTGCTCATCTTAACGCGCTCTATCAGTGTACTATTGATATAATCCTTCATTTCAATAATTCTATGAATGACTGTGTCTTTCAGGGGGAGGGGGGCAGCAGGTCGAGCTGTTTAGCAGCTTTTTCTCTACACATAATACGTGTCAGCTCTTTTGCCAATGGTAAATAAGTTTCTTCAAAAACAGTGCAGCTTACCTGCTTTAGCAATCCGCAAGCTTGCATTTTTTCGCGTTTCCGTTTTTATTTAAAGTTTTTTATTTCATGCGCATGGGAGCGAAACACAGAGACGCTCGGTGTATTTTTCTCAAATTAGAACAGTTCTTAAATATTTTTCTGTTATCACGCTTTCGTGTGCTCACAAGATTACCTGCGTTCGTAGCACGTATTTCTATGCATTCCTGTGTTTACAACGTTAGCATTGTTCCAAAATCACGCACATTCTACTTTCTCCCTATTTGCTGGAGATACAGTAGCTTTTTTAAATACAATTGGTCACTTGCATCCGTAGCACGCATTCCTATAGAGTGGTATAGAATTACAGAGTATCTCTTGTGTCCACTGAGGTATTAGCGCGCACTGTATCGTAGTACGTAGGCTGCGTATTCGACACGTATTAAAATACAAAATATGAAAACCCGTCCCGATTTTTCAGCGCACACGACACAGTTTCAGGGTCATTTGGCGTACCACTTGGCGGCACGCCACGTACCACTGCCGGTACGCGTACCACAGTTTGAGAACCACTGCTCTAGACAAATGACCTCCCACCACATGTGGAATTGTAAAACCTCTAAAATAACGGAACACAAGAGCTAAATTAGTTATGCCCTGTTCCGGAATGTTCTTACATAAGAATGAACAGAATTCATGACAAAGCTGGGAGTATTATGCTGTATTCATGCTTCATTGGAATTCAGGAACCCTGCTGCATGTAAATGGCAGGTTTCTTAAGCAGTCTAACTTACAGAAGGACTGGGTTGGATTTGAATGTCTGTCATTCAGAATGACTGAACCTGGCTCTCTTGACAAGCCAGGAAGAAAAAAAAAGTTACGTTCCCTGGAAAATGAAAGCCAGACAGTTTGGAAGAAGGCATAGTGTATCACCTGATTGTTTCTAAAAAACTGATGAGGTAAATAAATGCCTTTTTTATTTATTTCTTGCATGGGCACAAATACTGTACTTATTTTGTAATTTCTAATTGCTGCTGATGTAGATGTCCTGATGTAGTCATCTCCCTGGTAAAAAATTGTAAAAACTGTACCTGGAAAACCATTTTGGCTGTACTGAGCTAAGAAAATTAAAAACATACTTCTGATTCATGTGCTTTAAAGCTGGATTTCACACAATATATCCAGACTGGAAACTATTTTTTAAAGAGCATTTTATCTTTTAGAACATGTGAAATCCCACTCCTGTATTCTCAAAATATTGATGTATCCTTACACAAGTGCTCCAAAGGAACATCACAATGCATGAAATTGACATCATGCGATTCTGTTTTCCTCTATATGTTTTAACTCTAAGGATTGTATTTCTTGACACATGACTGATGATAGATACTCAACATGCGCGCTCAAGATTATTGCCTTTCTTGAAATTCATGCTGAAAGTTTGAAAGGCAGACCAATTCTATTTGTCAAAGATCTCTATATCATTGAACACAAGTGTTTGTTGAATGAACACCCTTCATCTTCATCACCTCTGCCAGTACAGGAACCCTTTGGTTTCTTATTGGGTGGTTCTAACTTACTCAAGACTGTCACTCCTCAAACCAAACAGGTTATGATCAATCAATATCAAATGTAGGGTGTGGTAGGCCAAACTTACCAATTAAAAGGATTTAGATTTAAGACATAGATTTTCAAAGGATTCAGTTGAAGTTTGTTGCCATTGTTTGCTGTCCTTTGACATGGTTTTTGTTCAGTAGGCTCAGTTGGTGTTTATTATTTTTTCTTGGTTTTGCTGTTATGGAAAATAAATTAAAAAGCTGGATAGAGTTTGGTTAAAATAAAAAACATTTTCTTAGCAACTCTAGGGTGCTTGCGGGTGTTGAGCTCGGTATAGATTGTATCTGTTAATTCTTTGATTGTTCAGATCCTCCACTCTATTACTGAGGCTCACCATGCTGCAAAATATCATAATCCCTTCTTAGTATTGGCAAAAGAATGGTAAAATGTTTTTTTTACATGGAAATTATGGACAAACTGTGACATGATAACATGTCTCTCAGGATAATGTAACAGTACCAAGTTTCCACAGGTATTTCACTCACAAATAGACTTTAATTTAGGATAATTGGTGTGTTAGCCTCCACTGAGTTTTTCATTCTTATACAGTCATGTTTCACTTTAAATTTGTTTCCATGAAAGAACAGAAAATATTTTTCTCACATTTTTAGACTTTTGTCTGTGTTTTTTTAAGTCGGGGTGAAGAAAATATATATATATTTCTTTTGGGAGTGCTTGAGACCTGCTTAAATTTAAAACAGGATTGTTTATAGTCTATAAACTCCCTGTATGAAGAAGCACCTATTTAACATCACAGACATGGTGGGTGGCTGTCTGAGGTCCAAATATTTCTCCTTCTTTGTATTGTATTTATTCAAATGTATTTGTGGTTAAGACATAGCCAAAGTAATCTCTGAAATTGTCAATGATTATTGGACAATAAGTTGTGGAAATTGTTCATTGGAAAACACAGTGCTCTTGGTGTCTGAATTTGAGAACATACAGTATGTTAAATGTGATTATGTGGGAAACTACAAATTCATGTAAGAAGTGGTGATAAACAACTAACCTAATTGGCTCATTTTGAATTATCGAAGATGGGCTTACGGTCTGTTTTTGACAGGGCCTATGTACAGTATTTGAATGAAACACATTGTTCCCTAAATAAAGACTTTGTTTAATAAGCATGGAACAGAAAGATAGCTGTGAGCCACTGTCTTTGTGAGGTCTCTCATTTATCTTGTCTGTTTTTTTAATTATTTTTTAAGCTGAGGATTTTTGATTCAGTTGAATCCAGGCCACTAACTTCCACTAACTGTTTTTGTACCAAATGTTCATTTGAAGCATATTCAAACGCAGCAGACTTTTAAAATGAACCTGATTTTGTTACAGGTAGAGAAAAATACTAATATTTTTCACAGTGTATCACATGTTTTTTTATATGGTAGGCCTCGGGTGATCAATAACAAATCTGAGCTCAGAGGGAGAGGGAAAGTGTGTTTGTGTGTGGGATGGGGGATTAGTGTACTGTCTGAATTGTACACCTTGAAGCAAAATAGAAACAAATCTGATATACAACATTTCAGGACTTTACAATTTTGACCAGAATGTTATTGTTTGCAGTCATGTTTTAAAGTATTTCCTCCTCTAATGTCAAGAATATCTAGTATAAAGATGGTATTTCATCCTGTAATATTAAGAAAACAACAAACAAATTATGAAAAACTGGCAACTGTGTAGAAAATACTTTAATGAATATTTTAATAAAGCTAGACAGTTTTGGATTGTAAATGAACATTTCTAGACGGTATACAGTAGGTGACTAAAGTATAGGATGATTTCTGCAAATACCAATCTGTAAGTTTGGGGAAAATCAAAATCATTCAAATAGATCTTTAATTTTGAGTTGGAGAAAGGATACATCTGGATTTCAGAACATTTGGATATTCTGGTTTTGGCTATTGTTTTTATTACTCAGAAACATAAGCTCCATTCATCTTGGGGAGGCCTGAAAATATAAGACTGATATCATACCATCAATATTACTCCTTTAACCCCCCAGCCAATGTCCTATTAAAAATAGGTGAAAAGATCAAATGTATTGTATCACAGATATATACTGTATGCTATTAACCTCCAAGGATCAGGACATTTGAGGTAAATGGAATAAGCATCACAATATCAATAGCAATATGGATTGCTGAAGGCAAAATTGTACCTGTGCTTTTTCATTCACAGTCATATTGAAAATGCAACTCATTTAATCTACCCCAAACTGTGCCATCATGTGTGGTGTGACACACCTGGAATCGGGGTGTTGTAGCAGTGATCCTTTAAATAGTTAGATCTAAGTAAGACGCATTCATTATACTGTTTATAAGGAATTTAATCACAACCATCCATTCATCCATTCTCTAACTGCTTTATCCAATTCAGGGTCGCAGGGTCACTGAAACCTATCCCACAAGCAACAGCCACAAGGTGGGATACATCCAGGACAAGACACTGGTCCATTGCAGTGCACACACAACCACGCATTCACTCACACCAATTTTTCCAGAAGCTAATTAACATACCTGTATGTCTTTGGGCTGTGGGAGGAAACTGGAGCGCCTGAAGGAAATTCATGCAAACACCGGGAGAATGTGCAAAGTCCATGCAGATAGCACCCCAGGCATAGAACCCATAATCACTACCATCACAACACAAAACAAAAGCTTAAGCTCCTCTACGCACTTCTCACTAGACACCTTTCCCCCCACTACACTGTCGGGCAGCTGAGCTGCCTGCCAGCTCCAAACAAACGTCTCCTTCCCAGACTCTTTGAAAAACAAACTCAAATTTCATAAGTCTCAAAAGCCACACAGGTTCTGCACTCCTACAGTCAGTTGGATAAACACTCTCCTTCCCTCTCTTTCTGTGGTGCAGATGCCTAGCAGAAGATGTGTACTCTTTCTCTGACAGCATATATTGACAAACCTGGAAGCCTGTGCTCTATCAATCTCATAGTACACAAATATTCATGACAAAATCCAGGCTGCCTCTCCTATCCCATTCTATCACAGGGATGATTTAGTCTAGTCAGTATGTTATTGGAAGGTGGGGATACCACGTAGATACCCCACACAGACATGGGGAGAAGAAAGGCTGGGCACCTTACTCTTATCCTGGAACCCAAGCACATTTGTAACAGCAATGCTGACCATGACACCACCATGCTGCCTTTGCACAATATCAGAATTCACAACCAGAGTGCTTTACATACACAGAGCAGAATAGCAGACAGCAGGTGAGAGGCAGAAACAGACTGTAGGCTCTACAGCTACAGTGTGAACAGGTGAGTGTTTAGAAGGAGTTAGAAAACGTCAATGTTCCTGTGTAACTAGTAATGGAGATCCACCGATGCGAGACTATCAAGTTATTAGACTCCTTTACTAACATTTAAAAATCCTTAAAACAACCTGGTGTCTGTCTTGAAGCAGGGGTGTTAATCTCAAAATACCATATCCTTGGCATCTATGTGCTGTGACTTTCTTGATGACGTTCCAGCCTCGGCTGAGACCACACAGAACAGCACAAGGCTTTTCTTTCTTGTAAAAATTCCAAGCGGCTTGCAGTGCTGTTTTCTAAATACAGTTACTCATGTATTGTCTCCAGAGAAACCCACAGGTGAGGTGTCAGATGCAATTGCTCTCAGCATGAATACAACTTCCCAGGCTGGCTGCCAGCTCTAGGTTTAGAGAAATCTCTATTGAATGTGTGTGCTGTGCAGTTCTTGTGCAGATCTTCAGAGAGCGATTTGCATACATATAAAAATCACACCTCATTTCTCCTCGGAGAGGCATAAGTAGGAATAAGATTACGGCCTTTAGTGTTTTGGCTATGAAGCTCAGGTTTTTTCCCATATTAGGAAGGACTAACAGGCTGCCAGAAAGCTTTGAAACAAACATGCAAGATAATTTGCGCCCTGATCAGATTAATGATATAAAAACTGTGCAAAAGACCGGGGAGGTAATTTTCCCATTACATTGTCTATTGTTGACATGACTTGTTTTCCAAATACAGCTGGAAACTGGGTGATGCCAAACTCTTTAGACAAGAGGCAGAGCTAAAAATGTATTTGTTTTCCCTTCCCTTTTGTTTTAATCTTATTCTTCATAATGTTGTTGAACTCTTGTGCTTTCCTATCTTATATAATAGCAAATCTAAAAATTACTTTTTGATCATCAGATCTAACAGGAATACTTGTTAGGTGACACAAAGCAAGGTAATAAAGAAGTATACGCTTTTCACGCACACACTTACACCAGAAGTCAGTTTACATACCAGCATGTCCTAGGACTGTGGAGCAAACCAGAGACATGGAGGAAACCCAGATGAACACAGGCAGAACATATATACATACAACTCCATGCATCCCAGGTCCCCAGCATTGTTAGCAGCAATGCTAACCACTGTCCCACAACGCCACCCTAGTTTATCTTGTAGAGAAAAAAAGACAAAATCTATTTCTAGGCTAGGTTTTTATCTCTCATACTTCAAGGGTTAACTGAATTAACCTGAAAAGTATTTAAGAGCTTTTTGTGCTTTCGACTTGCCTAGACACAATGATATTGATTAAATTGCACAGTCTCCCTGTTGTTGTGTGTTGTGTACTAACTGGAAATGCTGTGAATGTAGGGCTATGGAATACACACTCCCAGACCAACAAGTTCTTACTGTTGAATGAAGTGATCTCTGAGAAAGGCCTAGAATTTGTATTTTTATTTGTTGTTTAAAATTATTTTTTGCTGAAACTTGACAAATGTCTCAAAATTAATTATTTTCCCTAATGAGGTTTCCCCCCTTGTTCATGTTTGTTTAGAGCAAAAGTCAAATGGAGGGGTAGGTTGACAGTACTGCATCAGCTTAACACTCAGTTTATTGCTCTTACTAGGTTTTAAATAATCTGAGACTATGGCACATGGGAAACAACACAAGAAGATAAAATATCCTAATTATAGAATCTCTTTTTCCACTAATTCTTCATCTCCTAATTGAAGTTGAGAACACTGCTCTTGAACAGTCTACAATTGCAATTGATTTTCTAAATTTGAGCATATCAAAAGTCAAATTGTATCTTGTGATTCTGTAACCAAGATCACTTTATACAATTACAATGTTAGTGCATCTCACTATGCAGAGTTGCATGTATGTTTAGACTAAAACTAAAATCATCAGTAAAATTAAACCTCATGTTGGATCATATTTCCCTTGCCTTGCTCAATTTAAATTTTGTAGCTCTCTGTTCTATCATTATGCATATCCTCAGTGGATATTAAAGAACTTCCAATTAGTTTCTTCTGTATAAAAAAGTGGAACTTGGCCAATAATTATAGGCTGTTGTCTGATATCTAATATTTCTAATTGGATATTGCTGTTTTTAAATGTATATGTTACCATTGGGGTGGCACAGTGGCACAGTTGCTGGGGCCCTGGGTTCAAGTCTTGGCAGACTATGTATGTGTATGTTCTCATGGGTTTCCTCTGTGTGCTCTGGCTTCCTCCCAGTTCAAAGACATACTGGTACAGTAGGTTAATTGGCTTCTGGGAAAACAGCCCAGGTCTGAGTGTATGTCTGCCCTGCAATGGACTGCTGCCCTGTCCAGATTGTATCCTGCCTTTCGCCTGTTGTTTGCCAGGATGGTCTCTGGCTTCCCCCTGGCCGTGTAATGGATAGAGTTTAGACAGTGGATGGATGTTGCCATTGGGTTCTATTTTTCTTGGGTATAGTATCATGTATTTTGATTTATTTAAAATAAAGGGCAGGTGTGCATAGGGGTACAGAGTAATGAAGCTAATTCAAAGATGGGGATTATTAGGAGGCCATGATTGGTAAGGGCCAATGGGAAATTTGGCCAGGATGCCGGGGTTACACCCTTACTCTTTTCAAGTGATGCGCTTGGATTTTTAATGACAACAGAGAGTCAGGACCTTGGTTTTATGTCTCATCTGAAGGACGGCACCTTTTTACAGTATAGTGTCCCCGTCACTATACTGGGGCATTAGGACTCACATGGACCACAGAGTGATCGCTCCCTGCTGGCCCCACTAACACCTCTTCCAGCAGCAACCTTAGTTTTTCCCAGGAGGTCTCCCATCCAAGTACTGACCAGACTCACATCTACTGAGCTTCAGTGGGTTGCCAGTTGTGAGTTGCCGAGTGATAAGGCTGCTGGCTTAAAAAACAGGTACATTTCATTCTCAGGGGTTGAGTCTTGGGGCAGCATGGTGGCACAGTGGTTAATATTACTGCCTTACAGTGCCAGCGTCCAGGGTTCTATTGCTGGGTTGCCCTCTGTGTGGAATTTGCATATTCTCCAACGTGTTTGTGTGGGTTTTCCCTTGGTGCTCCAGTTTTCTCCCACAGTACAAAGACATCCTGGTTAGTTAATTGGCTTCTGGGAATGTTGGCCGTGATGTGAGCGCATGTGTGTTTGTGTCTATGTGTCCTGCGATGGACAACTTGTCCAGGGAGTATCCTGCCTTGTGCCTGTTGCTTGCAGGGTAAGCATCAGCTCCCCCGCGACCCTGAATTAGATAAAGAAATTAGAAAATGGATTAATTGATGGTTGTGATTAATTTACTCACACCATAATAAATGAGCACAGGGTTTGTACCTTACGGCTGCGTTAGTGTGTGTCTTACTTAGATCTAACTGAAATATTGCTGCTGCAAACCCAATTCCAGATGTATCACATCACAAATGATGGTACTGTTTGGGGTAGCAAACCTGTGAATAAAAGAAGCACAGTTACAATTTCATCAGTTTCCCTAGAAACAGTGAATGCTCATTCAATATTAATAGTTTATCAGTAGTATTATTATTGAATATTGAGTATTATTAAAAAATGGGCTAGCCAGCATAAATGCTCACCCCAGCACAGGTTTGAGCTCTGTGATCACGGGTTCAAGCCTCGGTCATGTCACTAGCGGCTTGTAATAGAGTTCCAAAGAGGAGGCACATGATTTGATTGAGCTAAATTGAATGGGTGTATAAAAAATAAGTGGTGATTTGGAATTAATAAAACAAATGGCAATGAACATGTTCTATCTGTGTCTTAATCGTGTTGCTCTGTGAATGAAAACGAAATCCTGGGCACATCCTTTTTTAGATTATCATTCTCATTCCAGGAGGCGCTGTGGAGTTTTCCAGTCAATTGGTGTCCATTTTATAATGAGCTCTGGAATGAGACCAGAGGATACATTTGCAAGATTAAATGTCATACACTGACAGGGTAGAAGAACTGAATCTTCTTAAGAAGACTACTAGGGGTTGAATATTCAAAATCTTCAAAAGTTATTTGCAAAGTTAACCCCTTATATCTCTTCAGAATCAACAGTGATACATAAACCAGCGGACCCAAGATAAAACTATATTTAGAATTGTGATTGGGAGTCATTTTGTTTTACACATATGGGTTGTAAGAGCCTGGAACAAGCTATTCAGTTATATTGTTGGAGACTGTGGCTTCTTTCCAGAAAAGACTGGATGGGATCAATTAAACTTAAAACCAAGTGAGCTATTGTAGATGGGCCAAATAGCTGCTTCTCACTTGCAGCCTTTCTTATGTTCTTATGAGTACCACTGAGAAACAAGAGAAAGTATAATGAAATTATCTAATCACAAAGCTGTAACAGAGGATCCTGGGACTTTGCTGGCAACACAGGTCAGGTCAAATGTTCAACGAGACAAGTGTAAGACAAAGTGTAAACATGGCTCTCTTGATGAAATTCTTATTTAAGGATATTAGCTGCGTTTCTGCACAGAAACTACACTGAACTCAAGGCAAGGACAGCTGTTGAATATCTTCTAACTTGATTGATGAGGGGAATTTAGTGCTGTGAGAGGAGGTCTTGTCATAGGGCCATGAGGTTTTGTTAAGACCTAGTCATGTTTTGATAAAACGGATCAACGGTTCGCAGTCTCACTCTCTCTTCAATGCACACAAGCAAGCACGGTTGGGTAGCTGTGTCAGATCAAGTAAACAAAGTAGTGTGTTTCATTAGATGGCTACAGTAGATACAATGGACAGGTTTGTTTATATGTCCTTAATGAAATAGCTGGAGACAATCTGCTTTTCCACTGGCTGTTCTTTCCTTTCTCATTTTTTTTCCAGTGAAACATGCCGTTGGAAATGTCTCTTTGTTTCGTGTCTGTTTATTATCGCTTATAATCAATGTTTGCACGAGAAGAATAAACAGTCCTGAAAGGTGCCAAGGAAAGGGGATGGGGACTTAAATTAGCAAAGCACACTACTCAATAGCCTATTGGGTGCACACTGAATGCTGTGCTTCACTGGTGTGCTTCCAACACTTGCAAGCCGAAAACATCAATGAGAAGACTGTGTGCTCTTCAGCTGGTGAAGAACTCACCATGACAAAGCCAGATGGAACTCTATCCCTTTTAGTTTCTTAGGGCCAAAATGGAAAGATAATTTTCCCCTACATCTCCATAAATATCGTTCACCAATTAATAGTCTGTGTTTCCTCTGGGAGGGAGTAATATATGTGTTGCACAGAAGACAGTTGACAGTGCTGCACCAGCGAATTATGTCTCCCCCACTTAATTCGCTGTCCTTGGCTATCCCATCCCACTCTGACACCAACGTAGCGTTTTTGGGTTCACATGGGTATGTGGCCTCAGATGCGAGGATTTCCCGTAGACCTTGTCGCAGCCATCAAAAGAACCGAGGTGCCGCTTCACAGGGGAGCGGGTGAGAGCCAGATTGAGCAGTGCAGGTAGTGTGGAAGTGCATGTCCGGAAGGTGAGCCGGGGCCCCGCGATCGTGGCATTCATTGTAAGCATGGGCCGGGTCCCCCCTGTTCGGAAGTTTCGGGAGCAGCAAATTCCATGCGGAACCGTGGGTCCGTGGCCAGCAGCAGGCATGGCTGCCTTCACGTACTCAGACTACTTCACCGAGTGCCCGGTGTCCATCTCCAGTGGCCCCATGCTGCACTGACCCTTCCCAGTGCTGGTGGGACTGCAGCCCCTGCTGCAGCCCAGGGAGCCCGAGGGGTCTAGCGAGGACCGGGAGGTTCGGGAGACCCTGAAGGATGGTGCGAACCTGATGACGGTGTCTGGGATCCTCACCGACCTGCACAGCAAGTTCTGACCCATGTCCACATACTCGGAGAGCAGTAACTCCTCGCTGGGCAACCCGGACGGCAGCCTGTCATGCGGGGAGAGCGGCTACACCACATTCTCAGACTATGCCACACGGACTCCCTCCGCCACACCGACCTTGGGGCAGCAGGGCGGGGCGGAGGGCAGAGCGGCCGACAGCCTTGCCCACTCCCCCATGAAGCGACACCCCTGCTCCTTCGAGGGCTGCGACAAGGTCTATGGGAAATCCACACATCTGAGGGCTCAAACCCACGTGAACCCGAGAGTGCTACAATATTTTAGCCATCAAAAGTAGGAACTGTGCTAACCATGAATGTCTTTAATGCGAATTTAATGTGTAACAGCTAATTTAAAATTGGCCAAGAATAACAAGTTGCACCCAGACCAGAGGACAAGATGATAATGGTTAATCCTCTTTACCATGAGTCCAATTACATATAACTCTAGTAATAAACATGTCAGGCCTATTCTCATTAACATGTACTCTTGGCCACATAGTTTCTATGTTCTGCTTGTAAACAGAAAAAAAGCAGGCATAGTCAGTTTAGATGTCATAGAACGTATACAGTATATTGGAACTCTATTCAACAGGTTTTCACTGAATTCGTAAGGGAGGAAACATTAAGAAATTGAATTGCCCTAATTGTAAATGACCAGAACTGATCTGAGATGAGCTGCCTTGTAAGTCATCTGTAAAGGCTGTGCTAGGGACACCAGTGGATTGTAGGCTGAAATTCCAAACTCATTACATTGGAGACACAAAGCCTGGATTTTCTGATACATTTAAAGATGCAAATGTTAGCATTACTGCCTCAGAGCACTGCAGTCCTGGGTTCAGTTCCTGTGGTGCTATTTGTTTGGAGTTTGTATCCCTGTATTCATGTGAGTTTCCTCTTGGTGCTCCAGTGTCCTCCCACAGTCCAAAAACATACTAGTAGGTTAATTGGCTTCTGAGAACATTGGCCCTGGCGTGAGTCTGTATCTGTGTTTGTATGTGCCGTATGATGGACAGGTGATCCTGATTTGGAATCAGCGGTTAGAAGATGGATGGATGGAGTTTATACTGACTCCTCTTCCAGATCATAAGTTGCACTTCAGGGACACTTAAGGGAAAAATGAAAAGTAAAGTTTTTTGTGTAACTGGCCCTAGTTCTCTTGCCTGCAATGAGGCTGAAATCTTGCATCCAGTGTTTCAAAAATGCCTAACAGGAACATACAAACCCTCAATAGTAGATTACCTACAGTACCAGTGAAAACTGTGTGGTTTATGTTTGTTGCTTGAGGCAATATTTCAATAAGTCAAATATACATCCTCCATTGCCATAGGCAAACACTGAAGCAGAAACATCCCAGTCAGTGATTTTCTCAGACCAGAAACCTTCTTGCAAAAGGAGCTCTGAATGTATTTTAGAACAGCACCTGCAAAGTTTTCAAAAGTACCACTTTAGGAATGGAGCTCAACACTTGTCTACTTACCATGTGTTAGAACAATCTCCCAAGTTAGCGTTGGCTGGTATAATATTTTTCTAGGCCAGTGTATGCTCTTGACTGACTAGTGCTTCTGTGTGCCTTCCTGAAAACAAATGAAAGTGTGTGATCTAAATATTTCCCATTCCCTGTGAAATACAGAAAAACCATACAGAGTAAAAAATAAAAACTCGGAATATGGCTGGATCAGTTGATTATTGCTTGTCAACTCCTCACTTAGAAGTAAATCCTGCGTCTGTAATGGGTTTACATTAGTTTTGTCTTTAATTACTTCAAAATAGATTAATTGGCTTCTGGGAAAATTGGCTCTGGTGTGAGTGTGTACACATATGTGTTTGTGTCTACTCTCCTGGCATCTGTTTCAGCGTGTCCCCTGGTTTGCCCCAGTGCTTGCTGGGATAGACTTCGTTGCAACACTGAACTGGATGAAGTGGATAGAAGATGTCTGGCTGATCTAAAACAATTTGCGTGTCGATGGAAAAGAATACAATTTCTTAAAGAATGTGAACTGGGTGCTTTCCAGCTGCAAAAGAAAGGCTCCTGTTGTGTAAAATAAGAGCATGTAGATTGCTCATGGTAAAAAAAGATTTACTCTGGCAGGTTTTTTTTCTGTTGGGTGGTGGGGGGGGAACAGAAGATTATCTGTCTGACTCCGTGTGGTGAGTTCAGTGAGAGACTGAAAGGGAAGCGCACTCAGTGCCAGCCGGCACTGCTGTTTTGACGGCCCCTGTGCTGCGTGTTGGAGAGATCAGATGGCAGTTCAGGTTAGCACATCATCAAACGGCAGCCCTCCGAGCAATTAGGCAGTTACAGCCAGGCTGCCATGGCAACAGTGGCCACGCGTTCCCTTTTCAGCCTTACAGCGCGACAACTTGCAGGCAGTTTGTGGAGGGAGTGCTGGGGGTGGGGGCGGATGACAAGAAGGGAAGGATGGTGGAGGAAGGGGGGAGAGATGTGGAAATAAGTATCCAATTCATATGACAAGACACTGCTGTCTACTGTAAGTACATCCTCCTCAGATATATGATAGCATAACTCTGGTAACCGGGACTGTAAGTGTAAGACTTATTGTAGGTTATTAAGGTTTCAGCCTGAATACTTAATACTTTACCTGGGTGTATGTGAAGTATTAGGAACAGAGGGATGCCGCTTATTCTCTCTGAGGGTCTGTTTCTTCAGGCATGCTAACGTTTCTGACATTGTTTACTTGAGTGCTTTTCTTTATCATTCAGGATTCTTTTATACTTAATACTTTATACTCTAATCTGCATTTCCATTTCGCCCATTCATTTTTTTAACAAGTTATCAGAGCTTTCAATCAAAGTCACGGGGTTGCCGAAACCTATCCTATGAAGTAACAGGCACAAAGCAGGATACACCCTGGATGGGATGCCAGTCCAGCTCAGGGTACATGTACACCGACACATACTCAGAATAGGCTAGTTTTCCCATAAGTCGTTTAACATACCAGTATGTCTTTGGACTGTGGAAGGAAACCAGAGCACCAGGAGGAAACCTATGTGAACATGGAGAGAACATACAAGCTCCATGCAGAACTCCATGCAATGCTCACCACTGGCTGCTGTGCTCTCATCTTGTCTAATGTGCAACTTTTATTGATCCCTAAAGAGCCCACAACATTCTTTGGTTCTGAAGAGCAGCCCTCTTAACATTCTCATATCAGTACACAAGTAAAAAAAAAATGTGAATGCACTAAAAATACAGAGTTGGGAACAACATAACAATAGAAAGCACCATGCAATTACTAGTGTTAATCCATTACAAACTATGATTAAATTGTTCTTTGTACTTCTGTGTCACTTCAGTGTCCATTGATAAATTATAATTTTATAAATTTACTGTATAACACTCATGAATTGCTATGGTAGAATATTAAGTACCACAGGGTACTTAAGGTGCTCATCACCTTATACAGTTTTATGCAAACGTTTGGGCACCCCTGGCCATATTACATTTTGTTCTTGATTTTCTAAGTGAAAAGAAGTTAACACAACCTCTGCAGCGAACAAACTTAAACTTGACATATTTCTGCAAATATGATTGCAGAGTTACTATTTATTTGCTAAATGTTAAGAGATTGAAAAAAATAAAACAGATCCACTAGTGTTATCTTTTTTGTAAGGTCTCAGAAGTTAATTGACTTGTTAGGCCTTAATCTAAGTCAGGTGATGACAATTCCAGAGCTTAATAAATTCTCTAACTCTTTGAACCTCTCAGGGTGTTGAGTGTACAATCAACAACCATGGGCTCCTCTAAGCAGCTGACTTAGCACCAGAAAATAAAGAAAATTGACTCTTACAAAGTAGGGGAAGGCTATAAAAAGATATCTAAATGCTTCCTGCTTCCAATTTCCACTGTCTGAAATGTCATTAAGAAATGGTAGTTAAGGGGAACTGTTGAATTCAAGACAAGATCTGGAAAACCAAGAAAAATCTCCACTAGAACTGCTTGTAGACTGGTCAGGA
The DNA here is from genome assembly GCF_059453375.1 of Lepisosteus platostomus. Classification (NCBI taxonomy): domain Eukaryota; kingdom Metazoa; phylum Chordata; class Actinopteri; order Semionotiformes; family Lepisosteidae; genus Lepisosteus; species Lepisosteus platostomus. The sequence goes on from NC_142623.1 coordinate 20,095,982, forward strand.
ATGCAAAGCAAAACCCCCATTTCACTGCAATGGACCTGCAGGAAGGTTTAGCTGGCACAGGAGTAGTGGTGCATCGGTCCACTGTGCAGCATTGCTTGCACAAACATGATCTGCATGGAAGACTCACCAGAAAGAAACTTTATCTGCGATCTTATCACAAAAGTCAACGTCTGAAGTATGCAACACAACACTTAAAAAAGCCAGAGGCATTTTGGAACCAAGTGTTGTGGTCTGATGAAGTAAAAATTGAACTCTTTGACTACAATCGCCAAAGGTCACAAACGTTTGGAGAAAAAAAGTAGAAGCATTTTAAGAAAAGAACATCTTGCCAACTGTTAAGGATGGGGGTGGATCTGTTATGCTTTGGGGTTGTGTGGCAGCCAGTGGCACAGGAAATATTGTGCGGGTAGAGGGAAAAATGGATCCTACTAAGTATTAACAAATCCTGGAAGCTAATGTCCCACAGTCAGTGAAGAAACTGAAGCTGAAAAGAGATTAGATAATACAACAAGACAATGATCCAAAACATAACTTAAAATCAACCATGAACAAGAAACAAAAGATTAAGGTTTTTTAATGGCCTTCACAGTCCCCAGACTTGAATATTATTGAAAATCTGTGGGTAGATCTCAAACATGCAGTGCTTGCAAGACGACCTAAGAATATTTCTGAACTAGAAGCATTCTGCAAGGAAGAGTGGGAACAAATTCCTAAAGCAAGAATAGACTAAGTACTGTTACTAAGTACTGACTGAAGGGTGCCCAAGTTTTTGCACATGCCACATATACTGTTTTATTTATTTTTGTTAAATTCAGCAAATAAATAGTAACTGTGTATTACAATTTGCAGAAATATGTCAAGTTTAAGTTTGTTCTATGCAGGGTTAACTTTTTTTCACTTAGAAAATCAAGAACAACATGTAATATGGCCAGGGGTGTCCGGACGTTTGCATACAACTGTATGCCTGCATTGCCTTTTTGAGTCTATAGTATGTCTTCATGTTTTCAGTTTAAGACAGGACTTCAAGTAGAAAAATAAAACACTAATGTATCTAGAGAATAATGTCAAATATTACAATATACAGTATGCCAGGTGGCCGGTGAAACCTTCTGTGAGGCTGTTAGGTGTTTTATACTCCTGTTATGACTTTCATGTTCTATTTGCCCTTAGCACTTATGCAATGAGTGGGACAGTTAAGATAATCGCTCCCAGCACAGATCGAGATCTATGGCCCAGCTGCTACTACTTTGAGCCTGAAGCATGAAGCATGTCAGTTGGTACTGGGTACTGGGATTTTCAAAGCATTTGGCTCATTGCTACCAGGATGGGGTTTACATAGTCAGCCAGGGCTTTCTTAACTGAGAAATAGCAACTCTGTAGACATCCTGGGCTTCTGGATGGCAGTGGTGTCATTAATGGATCTTTCTCTTCTCCAATTGGCACTTACTCTCCTGTTAGGCACTGTAGAGCTCACAGTGTGTTAAAAAGATGAATGTCAGATTTGAGGAACTGTTCCTTCGATTCTTATTCTCTTTATGTGGTTGTTGCTGTGATCTAAAGAAACAATCGTCGATTCCAGATTTTATGGGTGGGTATAAAATAAAAATGACATTTTTGAAAAAAATGTGCTGGCTTCCACTTTGCTTTCTTAATAACTTTTCCATATATCTGTTCACTGTAGCTGAAAATTATGGTTATATTAATCCATTCATCTTCTACCTCTTCATCCAATTCAGGGTCACAGGGAAACTGGAACCTGTCCTGGCAAGCAACAGGCGCAAAGCAGGGCATATACTGTAGAGGATGCCAGTCTATCACAGGGCACACACAACACCAGGGGCAGTTTTCCAAGAGTACAATTCACCTACCAGTATGTTTTTGAATTGTGTATTGAAACTGCAGCACCTGGAGAAAACCCTCATGTGCACAGCACCCCAGATCTGAAATTGAACCCAGGCCCCAGTGCTACAATGCTAACCAGTGCACCATCGTGCCACCCATTACAGTTATATCTAAAGCAAATTTATAAAACAGAAACCACAACAACATTTTAATTGCTCATATACCTCACATATTGGCACATTTGTTGAGGTAATGTAGGTCTTTCGATTAGTAACTTCCTGACAGCAGTGTTCTCTGTGTCAGGGATGTGACACATTCTCTTGGGGATGTGGCATGCTCTTCAGGACAGCTTTTTCACCCCTTAAAGAAAAAAAAAAAGCAGGCTATAAACTGGTCATGTCTAAATGGGTCTTCAGATTAGATTTCTGATCTGCTGCAGCTCCTGAAGGTAAATAGAGCTGACTTAAACACCCTGGCCCCAGCTTGTTTATGGAAATTTAGGAGCAGCAGAGAATTAATGTGTCCGTGATCTTGCTGCGCTTCAAGAAACATTGTGAGTCTGAGCCATTTACAAAAAGGCACAAGCATCATTTGTTGTGTCTGTTTTCCTCTTGATTAGCATATTGTTCTGATCATTTAGACTAAGTCTAAAGGTTCAAGTGTGATAGCTCCTATGATTTAATGAAAAGGTTTGACTGATGGTAACCACTGCCTGGCGAAAACCTATGCCTTCCTAATCAATTGAGTGTCCTCAAATATCTCTGAGTCTAATCAAATGTGACAGATTAGCATGGATAATTGGGTTAGGAAGACTCATTTATTTATATTGTCTGCTCTTTTCGTTACCTACCTCACTTGTCTTTTAAGCTGTCACTTGCCTTCAGTGCAATGTTCTGTTCTCCAACAAAAAAATACCCACAGAAGTTCACATTTAAATTGCCTGAATTCCATAGTGGTGGTATTATGCTAAATTGGTATTATGTTCATCTTACTATGTAAAGTTTTTCTAATTTTTCCACAAGAATTTCACCTAGTTTTTCCAATTTTACACAATCATGGGTTACTGGTCTGGAGACGTTCCCAGTGTAACAAAAAGTAATCTGTAATCTGTAATCTGTACCTACCTATTACTGTTTTAAGGTTAGTGCTACAGTATGTTATGCATTAGAATTAAATTTCTAGGTCATATTAGGGTTAGGGTTGAGGTTGTGCATACATTTGTAGATATCTCAGGTGTTGGAGAATGTTTAGATTAACAAAGAAGTTGCTGTACTGTACATACAGTGCCTTGCGAAAGTATTCGGCCCCCTTGAACTTTTCAACCTTTGCCACATTTCAGACTTCAAACATAAAGATATAAATTTTTTATTTTATGTGAAGAATCACCAACAAGTGGGACACAATTGTGAAGTGGAACGAAATCTATTGGATTTTTGAAACTTTTTTAACTAATAAAAAAATGAAAAGTGGGGCGTGCAAAATTATTCGGCCCCCTTGCGTTAATACTTTGTAGAGCCACCTTTTGCTGCGATTACAGCTGCAAGTCGCTTGGGATATGTCTCTATCAGTTTTGCACATCGAGAGACTGAAATTCTTGCCCATTCTTCCTTGCAAAACAGCTCGAGCTCAGTGAGGTTGGATGGAGAGCGTTTGTGAACAGCAGTTTTCAGCTCTTTCCACAGATTCTCGATTGGATTCAGGTCTGGACTTTGACTTGGCCATTCAAACACCTGGATACGTTTATTTGTGAACCATTCCTTTGTAGATTTTGCTGTATGTTTGGGATCATTGTCTTGTTGGAAGATAAATCTCCGTCCCAGTTTCAGGTCTTTTGCAGACTCCAACAGGTTTTCATCCAGAATGGTCCTGTATTTGGCTGCATCCATCTTCCCCTCAATTTTAACCATCTTCCCTGTCCCTGCTGAAGAAAAGCAGGCCCAAACCATGATGCTGCCACCACCATGTTTGACAGTGGGGATGGTGTGTTGAGGGTGATGAGCTGTGTTGCTTTTACGCCAAACATATCGTTTTGCATTGTGGCCAAAAAGTTCAATTTTGGTTTCATCTGACCAGAGCACCTTCTTCCACATGTTTGGGGTGTCTCCCAGGTGGCTTGTGGCAAACTTTAGACGAGACTTTTTATGGATATCTTTGAGAAATGGCTTTCTTCTTGCCACTCTTCCATAAAGGCCAGATTTGTGCAGTGTAAGACTGATTGTTGTCCTATGGACAGACTCTCCCACCTCAGCTGTAGTTCTCTGCAGTTCATCCAGAGTGATCATGGGCCTCTTGGCTGCATCTCTGATCAGTCTTCTCCTTGTCTGAGCTGAAAGTTTAGAGGGACGGCCAGGTCTTGGTAGATTTGCAGTGGTCTGATACTCCTTCCATTTCAAGATGATCGCTTGCACAGTGCTCCTTGGGATGTTTGAAGCTTGGGAAATCTTTTTGTATCCAAATCCGGCTTTAAACTTCTCCACAACAGTATTACGGACCTGCCTGGTGTGTTCCTTGGTCTTCATGATGCTCTCTGCGCTTTCAACAGAACCTTGAGACTATCACAGAGCAGGTGCATTTATACAGAGACTTGATTACACACAGGTGGATTCTATTTATCACCATCAGTCATTTAGGACAACATTGGATCATTCAGAGATCCTCGCTGAACTTCTGGAGTGAGTTTGCTGCACTGAAAGTAAAGGGGCCAAATAATTTTGCACGCCCCACTTTTCATTTTTTTATTAGTTAAAAAAGTTTCAAAAATCCAATAGATTTCGTTCCACTTCACAATTGTGTCCCACTTGTTGGTGATTCTTCACATAAAATAAAAAAATTATATCTTTATGTTTGAAGCCTGAAATGTGGCAAAAGGTTGAAAAGTTCAAGGGGGCCGAATACTTTCGCAAGGCACTGTACCATCTAAGCACCATCACTGCTACAGATTGCAGAGATCAGATGTCTGGAGGATGATAATTCATATAACCATATTCAGGATTTCAGGATGAAGTACTGTACAAATGAAACCGGGTTTCTAAAGGAGAAGACATTTGTACATCATATGCTTTTCTTTTCCCTACTATATACTATGCATGTATCATAAAACCCTAATTAGGACCTCCAGAAAAGTCACAAGGAAAGCAACAGCAAAAAGCAGATTCTGTGGACAGTATTTCCCTTTAAAACACCAGCCACCAGTCAGATCCCTCAAGGAAGGTTCAGTAAAGTGTTGTTGATCACACTTACTTACTGTCAAGGTTTAGCAGAGCAGGATGTTATAAATGGCTTTAATTTTGTTTCATTTGTGCTGTGCGTTTTCCCTGAGGGATACGCGTCGAGGATTTGGCTGCTGGCTGACTTATTGTTGTCCCTCTCTTGTGTGTTTCTGGTAGAGAGGAGAGAGGTGTGATTGCAGCCCATCACTCTGAAAGAAAATCCTCACTCTGCACTGTAGGCAAGAAAATGCTTAGAGCTGGCATTTCATTGTTTTGCTATGCTGTATTCACATAGTTTAGTAATCTGCTCTGTCCCCAAAGTCATAAAGCATATGTCACAGATTCAGAGGCTGCTCCAGGGTGAAATGCTGTCAAATTATTCCATTTTCCTATAGGCTTTTTTGTGTTTTCAAAAGGTTTGAAAAACCTGGCGTGTGGGCTGGACTTAAGAGAGGTATTTTAGGACATTAACTTTTATTTTGTTTGTTGCTGGGTGAACATCCTGTTGTCTGCATGATCAGATTTTGGTCAGGTTGCGTAGGCCCAAGTGAAATGGTGTAACATTTTTCAGCACCATCTTCTTCCTGTAATGTTTTACTCCAATATGTTTTGCTTTTGCTATGGTTTGATAATATGAAAATGCAAAAGAGTGCTGAATTTCTGTCATTTACTGTTGTGTGATGTACATCTGTGTCCAAATCCCTGCTAGTACATCAGCTATTACGAGAAATATATTTTCTGAACAATATAAGGGGATCACACTCAGGCACTGTCAGAAGGACATGAGATGGAATGTGTGAAGTGAGCAGAAGAAAGAGGATTGGGATTTTTGGCTGGAGGTGAGTCCCAGGGTAGGCTGAGTACTGACACTCATGCATCTGGGTGCTCACGCCAGTCAGTCGATTTAGACTGTATCACCACCCTTCCGAGCTGCATTTCAGTTAGTACATGTGACCCTGCCACAATGGAGGAATGAGCTTCTATCATTAATGCTTGATTTGGACTTGATAACTATAGTGCAAGAGGTGTGTTTCTAGAAGAGGTTCAAATGTTATGTGCAGCATCCTGGTGGAAATATCAGCTGAAGATATAAAGCAAAGAGACCCTGATGTAAAGTCAAATGTACCCTGTCTCTCACTTTCAGGGCTTCAGACACGAGCTGTTTTACAGTCATAAAAAATGGACAAGCACTTCACAAATCGTTAATCCCAAGAATGAAACAAAGCAGTCAGTGTCATAGTTTTCAATTTTCTAGTGATCAGAATCCCTTTAAGCAGGGCACAAGAAAGACAGAGTAGTGTATCAATCCAAAAACCTGTTCCTCTCCTTTCTGATGTAAAGTAAGTTAATTTAACCTGACTGGGCGGCATTGGTTAGCATTGCTGCCTCGCAGGGCTGGTGGACTATCTGTATGGAGTTCTTCCTGTTCTCTCTGTGTCTACCTGGGTTTCCTACAGGTGCTCCAGTATGCCCCCAAAGCCCAAAGACATACTGTACTAGTAAGTTAATTGGCTTCTGGGAAAATTGGCCCTGACGTGAGTGTGTGTATATTTCTATATATGTAATGGACTGACATCCTGTCCAGTGTGTATCCTGCCTTGCACTCGTTGCTTTCTGAGATCCAGAATTAAACGACCCAGAATTAAACAAAGCAGTTAGAAAATGGATGGATTTGTTCTGGGAGTCACTTTCCTGATGAAAAGCATCATATACATTCGATTGTGCTTTAGTGAAATGTTTAAAAACTGAATTTGGCCAGTTAACTGCTTGCAGAACTAGGCTCAGATTAATACAACTCAGAAAAGGAACGATGGACAGTATCAACCTTCTTTTGCTGCTTTAAAGCTGAAAAAGGTGAAAATGCTCAAAAGCATAAATTCTTCAACGTGCAAAACAGGCTTGGAACGTACAGCTTTGCACTTGAAAAGCTCCATATTGCTGTTATTTTCACAATAGAATTCATTCTGACAGAAACTGGAAAAAAATAATTAGCTCAGTCAGCTAGTGCTGCATTTCTGTTGCTGCTCCTCTTCCATACTGGTTACTCAGTTGGGCTCAGATCTCCACTTGCTGAATGGAACCAACTCACCCACGTAGAACGGAGCTGTGCCTGGCTCCTGCAGATTTTGTTCTTGGATTCTGCACTCTGAGGAACATTTAGGATTGACAGAAAAAGGCTGCTCTTGACTCAGATTGAGTTTGATATTGCTGAACCTGATTGTCTGGAGCCTTGAGATGGACTGGGGTCCCTTCCAGGGTGTATCCTGCCTTGTGCCCGTTGCTTGCCGAGATAGGCTCCAGCTCCCCTGTATTGGATAAAGTGGTTAGAAAATGGATTGGAATATTTGGGAATATTTCCTGAAAAAACTGGGTGTGATCTTTATAGAAACAAGTCCACCAACTTAAAGATCTTCCCTTGTTCATGACCTTTCTGATGTTCTGATGTTGTCAGGCTTAGGGCTACACATTAGGTATTAAGGTATTAAGGTGACACAGGCAGTGCTAACGTCTTTAGCTGAGATCAGAAAAGGATAATAGGAGAATCTCTGCTATTTTCTTAAAAACTAAATCAGAGGCACATCAGCAAAGAATAGACAGGAGAGGAATGGCAGGGTTTAGCAATCTTCTAAAAGTTAAAAGCTTTGATCGCATGATAATGATGGTGCAAGGAGAACAGTACTCGAGTGCAGACAATTAGGAGTGAGAGATAAAAAATGAAGTTGGGGTGGGTCAAAGCTAGTGAAAGAAAAACACTTTCTTTTTCTTTCAGCTGAAAAGGTATTGAGTGGAACAAGGTCAACTCATTGTTCTGAAAGTAAACATGTGGCTGCAATTACATTTGGCAATTGTAGGTGCAAAATAAAGTTTTTATTACCCTTGACTATGGCTCAGGTACATATATTTATTTTATTTTGTATGCCCTTTATCTAGTTTGTGTTTTAATAGAATACATTTTTTCTTTTATTTCTTTCAATTTCCAATTTTCATTTTTATCTCCATTCAGACTTTGCAGAACATAGCCTGGGGCTCTTTTCCAGGACCTTGTGTTAGCGTTCAGCATCGACCCTGTTCATGAAAGCAAAAATCTGCATAGAGTAATTTCATAAAGGGCAGCTGTCACGGACGTCCAAAGGGACTAACCGTGGGGAGCAGGAGAGCGGAAAAAGACCCATATGCGTAGCGGCGAGACGGGAAAAAGGCCCGGGCTCATTAGTGCAAAGAGTTCAGGAATGCCGTATAGAAACCTATGCCCTCAGGGAGCGGATGTGGGGCGCCCTGGTGCTAGGCGGGTCTCAGGACATCCGAACGTCAATGCTGAGCGAGGACAGAGTGCAAGACCCGGAAATATATAGCCCAAGGGAAAGAGAGGGACAGGAAGGACAGCAGACCGGAAACTAGGGACAGGACAGAGAAGGAGCGCCCTCTGGCTGCAGAGGGCGTGACAGCAGCCTACCTATCATTAAACTCTCTTGTCTTTGAGCACTATCATACAGGCAATGTATTTCATGGTACTCTCTGAAAACACTTCAGCAAAACAGATCCTCTGACTGACATGCCAGTCTCTTATATTATACTGTAGTACCATCATCGTCATCTCTGTACTTTAAAGAATAAGATCACTCCCTTCTCAATGGAGGCAGAAACATAAAGTTATGGCTGCTTCCTCAGGTACATTCATTCAATTTCATTGCATTGAAATTCTGTTTCCAATAACTGTTTTCTTTCAAATGGTGTTTTTTAGATGCATGAAGGCTAGTTTGTGGATTAACAGTTCTCCTTAATTACTTTAGGGTTGGTTTTTCAGAGGCATTATACAGTTATCTGGTTGAAGTCTAGAGCTAACTGCTTCCAGTCAGGGATTTGTCATTAGTGACTGGAATCCCCTAAGAGCCAGTGTACAATTTGATGTATGCTGACACTGGGCTAATTTGAAGTTGGTTAGGTTTTCCTCAGTTTGCTGTATGACATTAGATATTTGTGGCTTATTAGATATTTTTGATCTTGCAGAGTTTTTAGTATGATTTAATCTCTCAGGTGGAGTTCTAGAGCATTCTGGAGAGACCAGAAAGAAGTAAGAAGTGGAGGAGAAGCACCATGCATAAAGACGCTGGGGTCTCATAGATTCTATATGGCTCATATATTCAAAGGTCTTATTATTAGGACTATGCCACAATGTCATATAATAAAATCAGGTATGTATGTGCAGAAGAAAAAGTGGTTATTGTTGGAAAAACATTTCTAATAGATAGGAGAAAAGCTGTTGAGGATTGTCAAATAAAACTGAAATATTAGGTTGTAGCTGCAAGGCTTATTAAAAATATAGGAATTATGTTTGCTGCTCCCTTGCCAGTCTCTCTCTCCCTTATCTCAGTGGTGCTGGATTCAGAGAGGCCATTCCATTTGGTTCACATTTAAGGTGTTTTTCTAGCTGATAGAGTTTCCTGATCAGGAACAGCTCCCAAGGCTGAGATTCACCAGCCACCCTAATAAATGGTAATCTCTGGCACCTTACTGTGTTGGGAGATTCCTTGGGAGAGTCACATCCCAGGTTGTTTATAACCCTAATGTCAGGGAGCATGGTTACTCATCCTCCACCTCGATCAGCCAATCAGGAACTGGTACGGTAGGGTAACCCCACGTGGGTCTCGAATGCCATCGGAACATTCAACCAATGAATGACCGTAGTTCCTCCAGATAAAACAGGCAGCACAGGACCCAGAAAGGGGCTCCTCCAGGACATTCTCAGACTCATCTCGGACAATCACGTGACGGCCAGTGTGTCCGAGTGCCAGGACTTTACGTTGTTCTAAGAGTCGAGAATGGAGGTCGCCCATGTATAACCAAAGGATCTGCCCGAGGTTAGCCCAACAGCAAGCCTCATGAACCACCGGTACCCCACCTTGAACGCTCACCTGATCAACGAGTGAACTATGGTAGGAACTGTCGACAACTGAATATCAATATTCAGGACTAGTGCTACATCAGGATTGAACCGGTCTTCTTCCCGTCTAAAGAGTGTGACTTGCTTGGACCCACAAACACTTTCCATATGCTCAAACTCTCGCTAGTTAAGCCAGGACTAACTAGCCGGTCTTCAGAGAGACCACTTCCAGTGCGTCGCAGCAGGAATCTCTCCCTCCTTCTCCCCCACATCACGCCAAATCAGCAATGCCTGGCACCGGGCCAGAGGACGCCGTTTGGACTCATCAACAGCCTGCCGCTGTTCCCTTGTGTCCACGGGAGATCTGAATCCACACAGATTGGATGAGTATTCAACATTCTGCATTGCAGCTCGAGAATTCAATTGTTACCTCAACCTGAGTTTATATCAATTTAATTTCTATGAGTGACGTACTTGCTTGCGAGTATCTAGTGTAGAAGTTGTAATCAAAGTTCATTTACAAAACGGTATAAATGAATGGTATACTAAATGTATGTCCCTCTTGCTTTGTAACTCTTCGTTATTGAATATGTACCTTTTGTATTCTGCTAACACTCACTCTTAAGATCTGTTATGTTTATATGCATATTTTATGTATTAATAAATATATTGTTGTGTATTAATATCCGTGTGTGTGCATTGCTGAGTTATCCCGGAAGGTCGGTTTTCTAATATCCATCAAAGAATCATTTTGTGACTTACTGCTACAATTAATAATTGTCCCAGTAAATGCACAAAAGCCCTACAACGGATTGTTAAGGACTGCATCTTACTACTTTTGTCCAAGACCTACTGGTGTGAATGCATGTATTCCTCCAGTGATTCCAATAAATTAGGACAGAGGTTGCATGTGATTACAATGTGCTGTGTTCTAATGGTATTTTAAAACTGTACAGAGCAAAGGTTTACTGCACATGTTCAGGAAAGCAGGGAAAACGGACTGTGACGGAAAGAGACAAAATCGAAGGTTATTTATAACTACAAACAGAAACATAAAATAGTAAAAGGTGAAGCAAAGTCTCTTAGAAATAATAACAGAAGCCTTTAGAACATGAAAGGGACCAGTCTAACATAATAAATGCATATTTCACTAATGTTTACAATGGAAGAATTTGACAGCATGCCTCAGGTCAAGTAAAGACAGATCTTGGTATTAAAAAAATATTTAATTAAATATTAAAGTGTAAGAGCTAGAGAAGCATATGAGATTATTCTCCAGGATCTGGTGGTTTGCAACAGGAAATACGGTTTACAATGTCGGCTGTAAACCTTTAAAGAACTCTTCCACAATTCAAAGACAAGAGACAAGAGACACAGAGAGTACAGATAAGGGGTACCTGTTCAAGTTTTAGTTAGCAGAATACAACAGGGATGTATGTGGTCTGTCTGGACCACTGCTGGATTTATATACATTTATGACTTAGATTACAGTATAGTTAATAAATGTTAGTAAAAGTTTGTAGATGATACCAACATGGGAGGATACAAAAATGCTCTAGAAGTGGAAAAGGAAGTTAAATAAGATTTAGGCAAAATTGAAAACTGAGCAAACAAGTAGAAGATGACATTTAATGTAGACAAGAGCAGCATGGCATGTGCAAGTAGCAAAGACTTTAGATAGAAAAGTAAGTCAGGAAACAGAGAGAGCTTGAAGAGCACACATATAAAAAAGACTTAAATGCTTATGCTGACACAACATGTTCCTCTCTGGACTGAGTAAAGATAAAAAGGTAGAGTAATGTTGTTATACTTAGTTAACAGGAGCTTACATTAAAGGATGTAGTTTGAAAATTGTATAATGTGTATTATTTTCGTTCTGGAATAAGCCCTTAGAAGTTAACCTGGTACATCCCATGGGATTAAGGAATATCTGATGCAAACAAGCAAAAATGAACTAAATATTTTAGTTTTGAAAAGAGAAGTCTGAGAGGGTACCTGATATAACTATACAAAATACTCAAAGGTGTTGACAAAGTAGAAACTAACAGGAGGTGAGTTGAAAAGCGAGTTTTGTCAGCAGCCATATCACCCTCCAATTCACAACTGGCAACCCACTGAAGCTAAGCAGGTGTGAGCCTGGTCAGTACCTGGAAAAGAGACCTCCTGGGAAAAACTAGGGTTGCTGCTGGAAGAGGTGTTAGTGGGGCCAGCAGGGGGCGCTCACCCTGCGGTCCATGTGGGTCCTAATGCCCCAGTATAGTGACAGGGACACTATACTGTAAAAAGGTGCCGTTCTTCAGATGAGATGTAAAACCTAGGTCCTGACTCTCTGTTGTCATTAAAAATTCAAGTGCATTACTTGAAAAGAGTAAGGGTGTAACCCCGGCGTCCTGGCCAAATTTCCCATTGGCCCTTACCAATCATGGCCTCCTAATAATCCCCATCTATGAATTGGCTTCATTACTCTGCTCTCCTCCCCACTGATAGCTGATGTGTGGTGAGCGTTCTGGCGCACTATGGCTGCCGTCGCATCATCCAGGTGGATGCTACACATTGGTGGTGGTGGAGGGGAGTCCCCATTACCTGTAAAGCGCTTTGAGTGGAGTGTCCAGAAAAGCGCTATATAAGTGTAAGCAATTATTATTATTATTATTATTATATGTACCACAATAATGGGGAAGTATATCTGTTAGTGCCCTTGTTTGTTTGGCGTTTGTGCCCCAAAGTGGGCTGGTGTACTTAGTACCTGGGTGTACCCTGTCTTGTGTCCGATGCTTGCCAGGTCCATCTGTATTGGACGAAGTAGATAGAAAATGAATGGGTGGTTAACACATTAATGGTTAGGTAATCATGTTTACTTTTGTAAATTGTGTGTTCTAAGAGCATGGAAACAGTATCATCAGTACCTGATGTCTGTTGATGATATAATCTCACAGCTAGTCATCAATGGGGCATTGCTCTGTTGCCATGAATAATTCAGCTAAAATGCAATAAAAAATCTAATCAGAAACAATAAGTGTTCATTTAAGCCATGTGTAAGAAACCGAGTACCAGGCAGGTGAATTTTCTAACCTTTAATTTATTTTGTTCATTCTTGTGCAAAATGAGCTTGGAGATCTGAATTAAACTTAGTCCTTAATTAAGAATTGCTCTGAATATGCTCAGAAAGTGCTGAATGGGTGCTCACAAATGAAGACAGGTGCCCTTTTCGTTCCCAAATTGAGCTTTATGTTGTGAAATGTTATTAATGTTATTAAGATCTACATTTTTTCACTATGAAGTAAATGGAAATTGATGCATGAATAATTCAGCTCATAATTCTTGTTTTGAGATATGTGTTAAATCATTACAGTCCTCCATCACCTATCATAACACTTTGTAACATTTTGTCCTGGTCTAAATTAAATGTGATGACACCTGTTTAAAAAAAAATGAATTGAGCTGCACACTGCAGTCTCTTCACCACTCTTTGTCTGAGTGACTTTTGTAAATGAGATGTGTCAATGGCAAAGTTTAAAGGTTATTACATTTTTTTTCTGAACAAAAAAATAGAAATTAGGGGAGGGATCTCCAGTGATTATTGATATACAATATGCATATGTGCTTTAAATATATATATGTAACACTTACATTTTAAAGCCAGGAAAAAAACACCAATTTCAGTTGATCCTTTTCTGAATTTAATTGAAACAGGTGCAACATGATTGAATGTATGGGACAAGATGCTAAGGTTTTAAAATGATCAATGTTTTAATGATGTTTTAATTTCCTGTATTTTAAACTCATGATAAAATCATGTGTAATATCATTTGCTGAACTGCTTTATGCCATACTGTATCCCGGGAACCCAGAGCCTACCAAGCAGGGTACACCCTGGACGGTGCGCCAGTCCATCGCAGGGCAAGTACAAGCCAATCATACATGGGGACAATTTGGAGGCCACGATAAAGGCCGAGGGGGGAAATTTATCCCAGACAACGGGATAACTTCCTACTCTTCTGAGAAATATCTGGGGATCTTTAATGACCACTAAGAGTCAGGACCTCGGTTTAATGTCTCAACCATAAGACAGCGCCCAGTGCAGTATAGTGTCCCCGCCACTATACTGGGGCATTAGGATCCGGCGCCCCTTGCTGGTCCCACTAACACCACTTCCAGCAGCAACCAAAGCTTCCCAGGAGGTCTCCCATCCAGGTACTGCCCAGGCTCAACCTTGCTAAGCTTCAGTGAGAGCCAGTTGAGATCTGCAGAGTGATATAGCTGCTGGCATCATGCGTTATGGTCAGATAAAAATAATTATCACATACAACTAGTAATATTGACATTGTTCAACATTTAAATGCTTTTTTACACATAACAAACAGAGCACTTAGTGAAATATAACTGTCTCATTTAATGATTGTCTCATATACAATGTTGTGAGGATGTCGCAAACACAAATTGCTAAAAGTGCTTTATTAATATGCGATGTACTGAATCACCCTGTGTTTTATGCTATTACAGTGTGTTCCCTTGAGGTGGGTACTGGCTGGCAAAGTTGAATTCAGGTAAACGAAATTATTTGAATAAGTATTCAGACCTAACCCTTAAGACAAAAACAGGCTGAACAGGCTTGCCTGTGGAATTTAAAACACTGTTCTTTGGATATAGTTAAGCTGTTAAATAATTACAGATAAGAGGTGACAAGTGCAGGCTGAAACTGTGCTAAAAAAATTAATACTTAAAATGAATAAAAATGCAGATTTGCCATTTGGAGGCATCACGGTGGTGCAGGGGTTAGCATTGCTGCCTTACAGCATTAGGGCCCTGGGTTCAATTTGGGCCCTTGGGTGTGTTAGACCCTTTTCTCAGTAAACCACATGTAACGAACAGTTCTTTCCGGACCCTATGTGGACGACACAATCCGAAGAAGTGGGGAAACACTAGGAAAACGTCATGCAGGAATACGGGGCTGAAAACAGGGGGTGCGCTGGTGCACGGGGAAGGTGTGGCCGAGGCAAACAATCCAAAAGAGTAATCCAAAGAGGGTATCCAAAAACACAAGAGGAAGTCCATAGCCAGGAGATCCATCCAAACAGGGAATTAAAACCATGAACCGGGTCGGAACAGGACCAGGACCAGGACCAGGACCAGGACCAGGACCAGGAACAGAGGTTAAAACCTTAACGGGACCAGACGCTTCCAGGTCCCGGACTCGCATAGTACGGAAACCAGATGCAGAGCCAGGATGAGCTTCAGCGCCTGGCTTTTAAGGTGGGCTGGGTAAAAGGGATCAGGTGCACAGAATGAAGTCTAAAGTGAAAGGGCTGGAGCACCCTTAAGGAGGGGGGGAACTATAATCGTGACACCACATGACTCTGCTAAATCAGGCTGGAGATTTCTTTATTGCTATCAAGAAAGGATAACAGACAAAGTAAATAGGTTAACCTCGACTCTCACTCACTTTCCTAAGGACAGCAACAGGCTTTTATTCTTGAAGATGCGAAACATTTTAATACAGAAATATACATTTATAATTGGTAAGTAGCAGTTTGTTACCATATAAGGTGTCAGAAAGTTAGGCAGTTAGGTCAGCCTTGGGCAATTAACCAAGACCCTAATGCTAAGACCTTGTTTCTTCTCATGTAGCTAAATCACGGGTAGGATACATGAGTTACACCTCCACTCAAGAGACCTTGAAGAAACCTCAGCCAAGGAGGGGTGTACAAAACAGTAAATCAGTTCTTGAGGACCTAATTGTTATCTCCTAACAGACAAATCCTTCTTCAGGTGCTGCCTGTGTTGAGGTTTTTATGTTCACCCTGTGTTTGTGTGGGTTTCCTCTCATAGTCGAAAGACATACAAATAGGTTAATTGGCTACTCGGAAAATTGGCCCTGGCGTGAGTGTGTGTGTGTAATTGTGTATGCGTCCGTGTATGCTTTGCAATGGATTGGCATCTCATCCACCCTGCATTGTGCCTGCTGCTTGCCGGGGTAGGCATCAGCTCCCCCTTGACCCTTTACTGAACTAAGCAGTTAGAAAATGGATGGACTGATGACCTTTAGCTCAACAGCAAACACTGAGTAACTGTTTTGTTTAAATGTTAGACTTTACTGGGGGGTGGCATGAACACATGGGAAATTCCTGCAACCTCACAGCTGTTTAGAGACTTCTATGTGGAGTTTGCATGTTTTCATGCAAAATTGATGGGTGGGTTTTTGCCATGTGTTCTGGTTTCCTATCACCTTCCAGACATATGCTGGCTACGATCATTTGTGTCTCTAAATTGTTTGCATGTATACAGTAAGTATGTGTGTGTGCACTACAATGGACTGTTACACTGTCCAGGCTGTAATCCTGCCTTGTGCCCTGTGTCTTTGTTACAGTTTTCCTTCAACACTTTATAATCTTGGATGGATGGATTTTAGTGTAATTTGTTGAACTGGCTTTGGCCTATGTTTGTTCTCTTAATCATTTCTTGTCTGTGCATGCCTTTTCGAGCTCTAAAGTCAGGGCTGTGGATAGCCCTAGCTTACCAACTAAGGCAGAGCAGAGATTCTGAGGAGGAGGGAACTCTTGCTTAATTTATCTGGAAGTCCGAACAGAATTTCTTGGAACACAGCAACACTAAGTGTGTCTCAAGTGCAGAGAGTTAAAAATACCTGAAATGGTTTAAATAGCCAAACTGCTTTTGGTATAACATACTTATGAAGTGCTCTGCATTGTTTGCCAGTGGTGAGCTATGATATGGCAGCTTTAAGAAAATGTCTGCTCCTGTATTGCATTGAAGACTTTGAGATCTGTTTTTGCTTCTTGTTTGGTATTGGTGAGCGATTCATTAGATTTGAAGAGCCAGGGAACGTGAGGGAGGTTATAAATGAGATAAGGCCATTTTACACATCCTCACTGGCAGAGCTGAGGCATCAGAGAGGGGATTTATATCTCTCACAGTACCACAAGTCTGTAGATATTCAGACAGACAGGAGAAGCTCACCCAAACACAGGGATGCCTCCTACAGTCCTTCTGATTTCTTGCTGTTTTATCTACTACAGGGTCATGGGGAGCCGGAGTCTATCCTGGCAAACAATGCAAGGCAGGATACACCCTCGATGGGATGCCAATCCATCTCAGGGCACACACAGACAAGCACACACTTACACTGGGGCCAATTTTCCTACAAGTCAATTAACCTACCAGCATAAATTGTAGATTATGGGAGGAACCCAGTGCAAACACAGGGAGAACATACAAACTCCACGTAGATGGCACCCCAGGGGCCCAAGTCTTTGAGGCACCAAAGCTAACCACTGCTCCACGATGCTACCCATCTCTTATAATAGCAGTTGGTAATAGTTGGCTCACTACCTCACTGGCCAAAATATTATTATTACTATTAATACTATTAATACTACTACTACTACTACTACTACTACTAATTGCTTACACTTATATAGCGCTTTTCTGGACACTCCACTCAAAGCGCTTTACAGGTAATGGGGACTCCCCTCCATCACCATCAATGTGCAGCATCCACCTGGATGATGCAACGACAGCCATAGTGCACCAGAGCATTCACCAAACATCAGCTATCAGTTGGGAGGAGAGCAGAGTAATGAAGCCAATTCATAGAATGTGTGTGAAGTTTTTTTTACAAATGACCTGAGGCCATTTTTGACCCATGTAACTTGTTTTTGATCTGAGGATCTCATCCAGCTGTTTCTTGAAAGAAGCCAGGACATTGGCTCCAACAACATGGCTGGGCAGCTTGTTCCATACTCCGGCAACCCTTTGCATAAAGACATTACTCCAGTTTTCAGTTTTATATCCCCTTTCTTGTATTTTCCACTTGTATCTTTTGTGTTGCACTGTTGAATAAGGATCCCCAGGCTCTTTCTGTGGATAGCAATGTGTGGGTGTCTTGTGAATTAGGAGAAATATTGTCCAGATTGAATCCCAATGAACATTCATGGAATGCAGTACTATAGTGTTCCTCCACACAAAATATCAAGGTGCATGCTGCACATTGGTGGTGGTGGAGGGGAGTCCCCATTACCTGTAAAGCGCTTTGAGTGGAGTGTCCAGAAAAGCGCTATATAAGTGTAAGCAATTGTTATTACAAATTATAATTATCATTTTTATCAACTGAAAGTATTCCTGCAAGAAGAATGGGATAGGGGGCAACACAGTGGTGAAGTGGTTAGTATTGCTGCCTCACAACACGGGCTCTTGGGTTTAAATCTGGATTTAGGGTGCTACTGTATATGTGTGGAGTTTGCATGTTTGCCCCACATTTGTGTTAGTTTCCTTGGGGTGCACTTGTTTCTTCCAGCAGTCCAAAGATATAGTGTTGGGTTAAAGAACTTCTTGGGAAAATGACCATGGTGTGAGTGTGTGCATGCTTGTGTGTTACGGAATATTAATGAGGACCCTGTACAGAATAATCAGGACGAACTTCAGAGGCGTAGTCATTTAAACAGGCCGAGGTCCGAAAGCCGAAGGGATACAAACCGGTGCGAAAGTACCAAATCAGAAGTGGAGCCGGAAGCCGAGAGTCTAAGACAGAACAATAGTCAAAGTACCAAAAAAAAAACAGGAGACGTAGTCGGAGAACAAACCAGGGTCAGGAAGCCAAAAACCAAGACATGATTAATCGCAGGAAGACGGGGGTAGCTCTAGCCAGGAAAACCTAATACTGAGCACAGGTGACAGCGTGAAGCAGCATTAAATAGGCTGGGGAAAAAGGCTAATTGGAAACCGTGCTGGAATGCGAGGTGGAATGACGAGTCCTCCGGGGGCGTGGTGTAACACTGTGTTTGCGTCTGTCTGCACTGTGATGGATTGCTGTCCCCTCCAGGGTATGTCCTTCCTTGTGCCTACTGATTTGTGGGATCGGCTCCAACTCCCCCATGACCCTGAAATGGATGAAGTGTTCAGAAAATTGATGGATAGAATGATGCCATTTCCTTTTCCTGCTGCTTGCAAAAACCCAACCCTTCATTCACTGGTGGTAGTGATTCCTAATATTGTGGCCATTGAGTATGTATAGACCACATTTGGATATGCAGATATGCAGAGATCTTTATTGAATGATTCATTGGAGAGCCTGTGTTATTTGCTTTTTTAGTTGTGAGTATTCCAGGCCATGAGAATAACTTCATAAGTGTCCTTAACAGCGAAGTGAAAAAAGTTATGCTCGCAGCTCACAGAATTATTTATTTTGCTTCTCATTTTCATATGGATCAGGGAGTTTGGCTTTACACAGCAGGCTGGACAGGTAACCCTGATCTATCCACTTTGTCTGTTTGCATTCCTGTTGGCACCTGTTACACATATCAGTTTTCCTCTAGGCTGTTCCAGGCCTGAGGTGCAGAAGATAAATAATAATTTCAAGGAGCAAGATTCTTTTTTGCTATTACATTTCTTGCCTTTTCTGTGACCCATTTCACCCTTGGATTTTCAGTCGATGCATCTCTAGGCTGGCTGGGAATTATCTGAATTTTATATAGAAGAAAGCATAACATCTTTGCTTTTGCAACTCCTTAGAGTCTTTTAATTGTGTTAATTAAAATGGTGATCATTCTAAATTAAAATATCCCATACTTGATATTCCAAGTGTTATTTTTCTTAAGGATTTGTCCACTGGAGCTAAAGCCCTAAATAAAGACTGTATAACATCTATACTGCTTACCTAATGAGAACCCAATTTGTTCGATTTCCTCCAGGACCAAATTATCACTATATATAACACAGACAAGGAACAAATAAACAACAAAGAAAATCTGGAATCCTGTTACTTACCAGTCTGAGTAGAAGAGTGTATTTAATATAGACTTGATAGCTGTAACGGTACTAGACTCTGTGCACAGAACTTTTTGGAATTTAAACCACCAGAATGATTTGAGAAAATAAGTTGGAGTGTCAGACATTAGGTGGGGAAGTGAATTGTCATCACACAGTACTTCACCAAAAACAACCTGGATCTGTGATCATTGAGAGGTTTCTAATTGAGATTTCTGAAGGTTCATAGGTGCCGTGTCAGTCACGAATCCTGTCCTTAGCCCAAGCTCTCACATATTCAGAAATGAGACTTGAAAATGTAAGAGATGGATAATTTGTTTTTCTTCCCTCACATGGGCTTGTCAGAAAGGAAATCAGCAAATCTCTGCAAGCTGAGCCCTCTTTATTCTAGTGCTTGGTTGAAGGCAGGGCTCTCTCATGACATGTAGCTGCAGAATTCCTGATGGCTGGGAAGGGTCACCCTGTCCGCTTTCAGATCTTTCAGAGCTGTTACTAAGCCCTCCATTCTGCTTGCCTGCCATTCTGGTTATCTGGGCTTTGTTTGGTTTTATAATAATAATAATAATAATAATAAACTTTATTTTATATAGCGCCTTTAAAGGTGGCTTCTCAAAGCGCTTTACAGGATGACAATAACAATAAATAAGAAGACTACAACAATAAATAAGACAATTTCACAAGACAGGACACAATTATAATTACAACAATACAACAATAACAATAGAGGAGACCGTGGAAGATGGTATTAAGAAGAGCAGAGGGGTGAAGAATGGAACCAGTTAAGTAAAGGCTTTTCTGAAAAGGAGGGTTTTGAGTCTGGATTTGAAGGAGTTTAGAGAAGGTGACTCTCTAATATCCTTGGGCAAGGAGTTCCAGAGCTTGGGGGCATAGCAGGAGAAGGCCCTGTCGCCCATACAATGTAGACGGGCTTGGGGGACAGTAAGGAGGGCAGAATTTGAAGAGCGGAGGTTGCGAGGTGGGGAGTAGGGCGATAAAAGTTCAGACAGGTATTGAGGTGCCAAGCCATGTAAAGCCTTGTAGGTGAGCATGAGGATTTTAAAGTCTACGCGGAATTTGACCGGAAGCCAGTGCAAGGACTCCAGGATAGGAGTAATGTGAACACTTGCACTAGATCTGGTCAGGATTCTGGCTGCTGAATTTTGGACATACTGCAGCTTGTTCAGAGTAGATTTAGATACCCCAGGGAGCAGAGCATTGCAGTAGTCAATTCGAGAGAATACAAATATGTTGATCAGCTTTTCAGCCACAGTTAATGATAGCATAGGGCGTAGTCTTGCGATATTTCTAAGGTGAAAAAAAGATGTTTTGACAGTATGCTGTACATGTGGGTCGAATGTTAAGCCAGAATCGAATATAACCCCAAGGTTTTTCAATTTTGATTGGAGCTCAAGTACAGAGCCATCTACAGACAGGGTTACAGGACTGGCTTTACGAAGTTGATGGGGGGTACCAATAAGCATGACTTCAGTCTTGTCACAGTTAAGATGAAGGAAGTTTTGAGTCATCCAAATTTTTATGTCAGAGATGCAATTAGATAGAATAGAGACAGCCACATCAGTGTCGGGTTTGGTATGGATGTATATTTGAGTATCGTCAGCGTAAAAATGAAAGCTGAGGCCATGTGATCTTAAAAGCTGACCAAGTGGGAACATGTAAATGCTGAAGAGCAAGGGGCCCAGTATTGAGCCCTGAGGGACACCAGACTTGACAAGACCAATTTCAGACCTGTACCCATTGAGAGAGACAAAGTGACAGCGATCAGTGAGGTAAGACTTAAACCATTTGAGGGCAGTGTCAGAGACTCCAAACACAGTCTCGAGACGAGAAAGCAAGATGTTATGGTCAACAGTGTCAAAGGCAGCACTGAGATCAAGAAGGATGAGTATGGAAAGAGAACCAGAATCAGAAGCTATTAGGAGATCGTTGGTGACTTTGACTAGGGCGGTTTCTGTGCTGTGAAGTTGACGGAAGCCAGATTGGAGGGGTTCGAAAAGGTTGTTTGTCATGAGGTGGTTATGTAACTGAAGTGTGACAGCACGTTCTAGAATTTTAGAGAGAAAGGGTAAGTTGGAGATGGGGCGAAAGTTGTTAAGATTGTCGAGAGCCATGTTAGGCTTCTTTGGCACTGGGGTAATAGCAGCAGTTTTGAGGACCGTTGGTTCAATGCCGGTGCTCAAGGATTCATGTATTATATTGAGGACAATGGGACAGAGAGAAGAGAAACAGGACTGGAATAAAGTGGTGGGAATGGGATCTAAAATAGATGTGGTGGGTTTCATGCGCTTAACTAGTTTGTTTAGGGATGCTGAGTCAAGAAGAGAGAAGCTGGAGAGACGGGAACCAGAGAAGTTGGATGAGTAGGGAGGAGGTGTGGAAATTATATCCGTAGTGGAGAGAATGTGATGCCGGATGTTGTCAATCTTAGAACTAAAGAAATCTAAGAATGTGTTGCAAAGTTGTGATGAGGCAGGTAATGTGGTGGGGCAGTTTGGCTTGAGCAGTCTGTTGATGGTGGAGAAAAGATGTCTGGGATTGTTTTGGTGATTTTCAATGATGTGAGAGAAGTAGGTGGATCTAGCAGACTCTATAGTAACCTTATAATCAGATAAGTAATCTCTCCAGGCCTGATAATGTACATTTAGGCCGGAAAGACGCCACCTACGCTCAAGTTTGCGAGAGGCTGCCTTCATGAAACGCAGATGGTCATTGTACCAGGGGGCAGGGCGAGAGAAGGAGATGGTTCGAGTTTTTAAAGGAGCAAAGGTGTCGAGGGTAGATAAAAGAGCATTGTCAAGTAACTGTATTTTGTCCTCTAGAGGGTCAGAGGAAGAGAAACAGGATAAGGAGGACAGAACAGAATTTGCAAACCTTGGGTGATCAATTGATCGCCAGTTGCGGAAATTTACAGAGCGTGAGGGGGAAGTGTTAGAAACAGGTAATTCCAGATTGAAGAGAATGGCTAAGTGGTCAGAGAGGCCTAGATCAAGGGGGGAGCAGTGGGAGATAAAGGAGTCATTTGCAATAATTAGATCTAAGGTGTGTCCTTTGTTATGTGTAGGGGTACAAACAAACTGAGCAAGGTCAAAGCATCCCAAAAGAGAAAGGAAGTCTTTAGCCAGACTGGAGGAAGTTGAATCAATGTGTATATTAAAGTCCCCTAGAATAAGGATCCTTTTAAATGTAAGGGATAAGAATGAGAGAAAATCAGCAAACTCACCTAAGAAGACTCCACTGGGTTTGGGTGGTCTGTAAACTGTGGCAATAATAGTAGATTGGGGGATAGAAACATTTAAAACAAGACACTCAAAAGAAGAGGGAGGAGGTATAGCTATAGGACTTAGACTGTAAAAAAGGTTGTAAATAACAATGATGCCCCCGCCTCTGCCTGAAAGACGCGGAAGGTCAAAGAAACCATATCCAGGAGGAACTAGTTGGTTGAACAGGAGTCCATCGTTTTGTTTGTGCCATGTTTCGGTTAAGCACAGAAGGTCCAGTTGTTTTTCTTTGATAATGTCACATAAAAGAAGAGCCTTGCTGTTAACGGAGCGGGTGTTGAGTAGCGCTGATCTGGCCAGTCTCGGGGATGCGGGGGGAAGCGGAGTGCGGTCCAGGTGCGGTAGTGAGAGGAGATTTTTTAGATCGGCGCCGGTACGTGATGGACTTACAGACGTGCGGCGAAAGGCAGGGATAGAGACTCCGCAGGCAGACGAACGTAGAGAACGGCGTCCTGTGCTGCGATGGATGTAGCGAGTCGGTCGTAAAATCCCAGTAAAACGGCAGTAATCGAATGTGTCTTTGACCAGGAAGTAGCTTTGTTTTAGTTGAAGAAGTTGCAGTGCAGTGTACCTCAGAGACATGATTGATGAAACGAGACGGGAAGGAAATCCAGAGAAGGCGGTAGCAAGAGGTGAAGGTCTTCAGTTGAGTAAGTTCACAATGCAGTGGAAGTCGCATTTGTGAATTTGTAACGTGAAGCGGATGAAAATAGATAAATTAGAAATCAGTGTAATCGAGGAGAAAAAGGGAAAAAAAAAACATAAATAAGTAGATAGAAATGAAAAACTGGTGAGAGGAGCGGCAGCCAAATGCGCCAGCGTTCCCTCTCGACCGGAACCGGATAGCCGTTTTCTTTTCTTCCCACACTTTGACTGTCTCCTTTTGCATTCCTAGTCCTGCTCTCCCCTTGTGTCCGGAGCTATAGACAAAGGTGTTAGTGCTCCATTGACTGGCTTCTTTTAACCTGCAGAAATTATTGATTACAAACTAGATCACACAGGAGAATGGATGCTCTGGAAGAGGGCAAAGTTTAAAAAAAGCAAGGGCAGGAGTGTGAGAGAGGGAAGGAATATGGAGTAATGCTAAATGGGGTGGAAGAGGGAGGGAAGCAGTACGGATGAGTGGTTAAAACTGTAGGACTGGGATGGAGTTAATTTGAAACCCACCTTAGACTCCAGGAGCTGGGAGAAACAGACAGTGTGAGCTTGTAACAGGTGACCCCTGCTGGACAGATGAGCTCATGATGTGCATGCTGATGAGGTCCATGACCAACACTAAAAACCCAAAACAACATTTTTTAAAACAAATGTTTTCAGTTTGTTTCAGGAGGTTGGTGTAAAAAAATACTTTGTACTTTGTTTAATACTGGTTCTGAATCCAGCTAAATGAAGGTCACTCTCGTCACAAAGTCACAAAATAAGAGCATAAGAAAGATTGCAAATGAGAGGGTTCAATTCAGCTCACTCAGTGTGTCTTCACTGTGTCATCAGTAGGTTATTGATTACGAGACCTCATGATAGCCTCCCAAAGATTCTGATGTGGTTCAGTACTTTGTTTCAAACTTCCAAATCTCTTTGTGTAGAGAAGTCCCTCTTCTGTTATAAAATAACACTCACAGTTCAATTCCAGTTGTATCCTCTTATCCTTGTTTCTTCATTGAGCTTGGTCTGACTTTTCCAGTTCCTCTTGATATGAGGGTGTTGCAGATAACAACTAGAATCCAGCCTCCACAAAGTCTTTTCTGTTCCAGGGCATAGCAATTAAAATGTTTTTATCTCTTGAAGAGAATGAAAAAAAACCTTGTTTTTACTGCTGCTGCAAACTCAGTCCAGCTGAACCGAGTTCTAAGTTTTCTACCCTTGATCTTTTTTCTTTAAGAAGTCATATACAGTCATGAAAAAAGCAACAAATTAGTGTTGGAACCGAAACACTTGTTACATTTTTAATGCTTTTTTGCAAGTTACTGTCTTCTTTGTTAGTAGAAATTATTTGAAATGCTTGAAAACAGTAAAGGGTTTATTTTCCTCCTTTATATTATATTTTGTATGTTCAATTTAGTTTTGTGTAAGAAAAGACTCATTGTGCTGCCTGGGCCCACATTCTCACTTAAACGGTAAATCTTTCTAATTTTGTTCCCCTTTCCAGCTGTGCTACCTGCAGAAGAATAATTTCTCTTACACCGGGGGGGGGGGGGGGGGGGGGTTAGAAGCTATTTTGTAGAGTTGTTGTAATCCTGTAATATAGCAGTTGTTGTATCCTTGGGATATAGCAGGACCCTGTCGGTATGGCAACCCCTCCAGATAATGCACTTCTACACCTGTTAAGTAGGCACTAGGCCGTGCTAATGATGTTGCACCACCTCAGATGTTACAGGTTGCAAACTTATTAGCAGGGCAGGAGAGAAGAGACCGAGGCGATGAAGGGAGGAAACTGGAGAGCTGGGATTGGTAGATGACGGTGGTGGTGGGGTAGTTTGAAAAGAAAGAAGAGAGCAAAATAGCCTCAGAATGGGGGTGAATAGAAAAACAACACTTTTATGATAAAAAAGAGGTCTCTCTCCACGTAGCTTCTTAATAGTATTTCAATCTGTGTTTGGAATGTGCCAAGTGAGTTGGTCTATTTAAGGGTCTCTCTAATGCTGGAGAGCCCTTAAAAAGAGCACTTGAGTTGCTTTTGGTGCTGGCTACCCATGAATGCTTTTTGTGAAGGAGAGCTCATGAAAGCACAGAGCTCCCCTAAGGCCTATCAGCCTTTGAAGAGGTCAGAAGGCCCAGATGTGCACTCACATGGATAAGTACCTTTTGAATGCTGGTGCCGAGACTTAGAAGCCAGCAGGAGTGCCTTCCAGTCAGACGAACACACGTCCTTCTTCAAAACCTCTTCTGACTTTGGTTTTTCTCATCTCTGTGGACAGAACAAGCACGAAGAGCCAGTATGGGAAAATGGTAGCTCAGTTTATTTCTGTATTCGCCTATGTCTTTGTTTTAAGACATAGGCCTGCCAAGTACTGTAATTTGGGTGACCCTATTCTCTGTGTGTGCGATTAAAACCTCAAGAAGTTAGACACATAGAAAGAGGCACCTGCACCAGATCTTCTGGATAATAGTTCCAGAAGGTTTTTGTTTGCAGCCTTGTGTTATCTGGAGGTGGTTATGAACATTTTGCCACTACACTGCCTGAGCTCGGTCTAGTGACATTGCGTGCAGTAAGTGCAGTACGGCACAGCAGAGAAAAACACCTCAGAGAGAGTGCTGGTTTCTTTTCATTGAGAAACATGCTTGGTCGTGAGCGATTTTTAGACACAGCTTCAAGTTTCGCCCTGTGCCCATTTTTATTTTGCAAATAATCCAAATGGATTGCCTTTCTGTTTCAGTTAAAAAACAGCAAGCGCCGGCACTTCTTTGGCAGATCAGTTCTGAGCCTTGGTTCTGAAGCAGAGTGATGTAAAACATTGTTAACCCTGTCCCCTGGTGTGCTTGCTGCTATGTCAGAGGCTAGTGAGGCTGCAGTTTCACAGGTTGGTTCACACTCGGCTAAGCGAAGCAGGCAGTGGAAAATCATACAAACCTCAAACTACAGTATATGGCGTTCTATTGTAAAAGGGGTTTGTATTTCTAGCAGAGTGAAATCTTCCATAAATTCAGATTGTCCTTCTTCCATTCATTCTTAAGAAAACATAGTTCCAGTGGTATGTGTCAAGTTTATTTGATTGGACTAAGTCCAGCATAGATACATGTTCCACCCAGCACCTTGCCTTTTATTCTATACTCCTCTGGGAAACCTCCAAGAAAAACCAGATTGTTGCAGCAACTGGTATTTGTGGACCATTAAGTGTGCTCTTCCCAGTAGGTCAGAAGTTTTTAACCAAGGACTGCTATCCAGACTCTCAGAGTACTTTGTACCCTTTACTTTAAATACATTTTAAATAAGTCTTTTGGTCAAATGTCGCTCCGGCAGTTACAGTCTGGCCAGGTGAGGTCATATTTTTGGTGATGACAGATTTTCTTGTGAGGAACTTGCGAGTATCCAACTTCTTTTTTTTTTGCCCTGGCAAAGTAACGGGGAAACTGAGGGGTGGTGGCCACTGTCTGTAATCTGTCGGCCTTCTAAAAAATAAGGCTGTGTGTGATAAGGCTGTTAAATAAATTTAAGTGTGAAAATTTATCTTGTGAAATTTTTGTTCATTTACCATGGATTTACAATATTCTTGCTGTGGTTTCCAATAGTTTCCAACATGAACTCACATACTTACTAATCTAGTCCAGGACAATACTGTGTTGTGCTATAGCAAAATTACCTTAGAAATGCCTATCTCAGTGTTCCCAAGGTTCAGTGCAACTATAGGATCTCACAAATGGTAAAACCACAACAATACAGTTTTAACAGTGGAACCAATGTATCCACGCATACAAGGACAGCATTTTACTTTTTTTTTGACACATCAGAACTGCAAATGCAGATCTAATACAGAAGCTGAAAAAATCCAGCATTATCAAAACATTTCATTCTCGTTTTTCTCTGGTCCCACTTTTCAGAAAAGGCCCTGTTACCTTCCAGTTTTTTTTTGCAAAAGTGCTCCTCTGGGTGGTGATAATGAGAGCTGAGGACGAGGTGATCCTCGTCGAAGTGGTTACAAGGATGCCTTGGATTACACAGCACCCTTATGGAAAATTGGATGTGTCAACGAATGAAAGGAGAAATGAAGCCAAAGTGACCTTGCTGTGGCAAGCACAATGCATTTGAAAAGATGATTAGCTCATTTGAAATGTCTTGCCTCTGTGCTGTGCATGTCCACAATTTCATAAAATGTCTCTGAATACATTTTGAGAAGAATCTTTTTTAAAAAGTAATAGCTGCTCACTCCATAGCGCTGAACTTGTGGTTTCTGCTTTCGCATAAGTGTGTAGCAATTAGATATTTTTTAATTAGATACAGAAATTCTGTACCTATCTGGATCCAACTCTCTTTGGAGCAGCCAGTTGTTTCAGACTCTGCTTTTTGGCAGTGACTCCCTTTGTGCACTGGGACAACAACGGCCATAAGTGAGCCCTACAACTCTCCCATCGGGCAAGCTTTAGCTGGAAAGTGGCATGTCACTGACATCACTGCAAACCTGCAGTCCCCATATTGCTGTTGTGTCAAGAGCTGACAATCTGTCAATTAATCCCATCTCTGTCCTTGGCTGTTTTTTTTCATGAGCCAAGAGGGCTGAGTAATACCTACCTACTTGCCACTTGGGGAAACTTCTTACCAGTAGTCTTTTAAAGTGCTAAAGAAAGTAATTGGGTTGGTTAAGTGAATTTAAGATAACCACATTGTAGAACATGAGATGTTATAAACCAAAGGAGAGCCATCTAACTTTTTTGGTTATCAGAATGAAGAAATCTGAGGTTCTCATCCAGCTGTAACTTGAATGAAACCAGTGTATATTCTAGGTAGCTTGTTTCAGACTTCCACAACTCTTTTTGTAAACAGGGGCCTCCAGTTCTCAGTGTTCTCAGTTTTAAATGCACTTTCCTTAGTTCTCATTTGTGTAATTTGGTTGGTTTCACTGCTGATTTTGAAGAGGTCTATTGGAATGACTTTGGCAATGCCTTTAAGGACCTTAAACAATCGAGTCAACTGCCCTAATATTTTTCTGTGCTCAAAACTAAAAAGTTTAAATTATTTCATACTATCAGAGTTGGATATTCCTTTAAGGCCAGGAAAATATCTGAACACTCCTATCTAGTCTGATTCTAGAGCAGCCATATCTGGTGACCACAACTGCTACAATATTTTAAATATTGTAGCGCCCTCGCGAAATGCTTTAGCGGCTGCACCTCCTCATTAGTTATGTGCCTGCAAGGCAGTCAGAGAATAGCCTCCAGCCATTACAATATATATATATATATTTTAGCTTGAATAGAATTTGAACTTTGCATGACTGAATTCAGTTGTGGGCAGCAGGGGTTTGCAGATCACTTCAAATTACCACCCGATGAGAACATGGGAGCCTGCCTTAGTTCAGTTTAGCAAATAATTAGTTTTATTAAAGGGGAAATTAAGTCCAAAACAAAAGTCAAACTAACTTAAATGCCCAATATATTAGGTTATGTATGATAACGGTATGCTCCAGAAAATCTCTTTAAGGTCACAATCTTAAAAATCAACTGGCTTGGTTCAGCTCCCGAATCAGAACAGATGACTTCTCCTGTCATAAGAAGTAGAAACAGTTATTTTAAGTTATGGTTTCTTTTATTGGAGAAAGCAGATCAACAAGGGAACAGACATAAAAGACAAAAAAGTGTAATTGTGCAGTAGTCTATTTTAGCAAGCACTTAACCTGGCAAGATTATTTGCATATTATCTGCAGCTTTCATAATTCCATAATTATTTATGTCAGATATTGCAGTACCATGCATTTACTGTTACAGTATATAACCTTGAATGCACAGGGTGCACAGGAATTACATTATTTGATAAATTTTTCAGAGCAGTAAAATGCTTGTGTGTGAGTGAATGTGTGAGACAAGTCAAAGTGCCTCAAAAGATTTTTAAAAGTATGAAAATCTACATTTTTTCTGGATGCTGCAGTTTCCTCCCACAGTCCTAAAACATACTGGTAGGATCATTGGCTCCTGGAAAATGTGGCCCTGGTGTGAGTGTGTGTGCCCTGTGATGGGCTGGTGTCCTTTCTCTTGTGCCTGTTGCTTGCTGGGTAGGCTCCAGCTTCCCCATGATCCTAAATAGGAAGAAACGATTAGAAAAGGGATGGATGAAAATCTAAAAACTGAACATGCAGGATATGCAGGGGGACCGCCCTTTAATCAAACATGTAACTTATTTAACACAAATCTGAAAGTTTAGCAGATCAGGTAACTTTTGGTAACCAACAGGGAAAGATCTTAATTCTGGCATGTACTATGGGCTCAGAAACCACAACAGTGTTTATTTACTGTTCAGTCTTGCTTCTCTTCATAGCTTTGTCCTGCACACCCAATGCCAGACTCACACAGAATGGGCAGCCCATCTGCTACAACCATGTGCTCAGAAGCAGGTTCACCAGTCATGTAGGAATAACATTGCATGAACAATTTCATGGGGCTGCTGGTGCAAAATGGCTACTGCCTTTCTCCCAAGTGATAAATCAGGTATCAATCATTCAATCAACATTGAATTAAGGCATTACAACCTGCACATGACTGCAGTAAAGGAGCAACAATAAAGTTTAAGGAATAATGGAAGCATGCACAAATCAGATCAAATGATAGTTTAATTATCAAATGCACAACAGTACAGCGTGTAGCAGTAGTTGCTGGCAATGAAATGTCTTTTCTGCGAGCTAACAAAAATCACAAGAATCACAAAAATCACAAAATTAAGGTTACAAAAATAAGGTTACATAATAATAGATAGTAATGTAATAGAAATGGAATAAAACTCAAAATGAATAGAGCTGACTATATAGTTTGAATATGAATATCAAACTATATAGTCAAGATTAATGACAAGAAAAGGATCAGGGAAATAAAAGTGAGGCATATTTGACATTTGGCAGTAGGGAGAATTAAGTAATTAGGAATTTATTCAGTAATTGATATTATTGTTGTTGTTTCTTACTGGTCTAATTCACTGATCCAATTCAGTTTAGAGGCATGGGAAATTGTCACCACCTCCACACTGCACATCAAAGCCATGCTTGTGTAGGTTGTGTGCAGCTGGGTTCTGTCTCAAAACGTCTCATCGGCACAGCCCAGACAGACCACAACTCTGCTTCCCATCTGCCTGGGGTTTGATGGCTTTTTATAGGTCCTGGGGTGTGATGTCACCATAGCAGCCTCATCTTACTATCTGAGGCCTGAGGCCAGCTTTTCTTTGCCACATGCCCCTCGTTATTTCCAGATTGCTCTTTTCAAACCTGTGGTACCAGGCGAGCAACGGGAGAGAGATGGGAGAGAAGCTTGCAGAAATGTTAATTGGAAGATAACATTTCCTGCCTTTTTGATCCGTCTTAATTTTTATTTTCCAGGATCAGTCAGTAGTAACGAGTCTATTGGCGGCCCTATTTGGATAACTTCTCTTCACGTTTTATGTGTGGCTCATTTATTTGTTCATCGAGGCTGGAGGTCGAGTTTTGGACTCAAACAGTATGTGCTAAAAACTAAGAACAAGCTAGGTTCTTAAAATACATAAAGATTCAGAGGCATCTCTTTTCAGATCAAATTAAACACCACATTTGCATGCTTGTTAAATGTGTTCAGTGACTGCACACATTTGTGGAAATGTAGCCAGTTCTAAAACATTTATTCCTTTTATAAAGCCAGCCACCATTGCTTTTTCTAAAACATTTCAATATTTCCTGTCCAGTAGAAACCTGTTGTGTGATGCACTCAGGCTGTAATTGATTAATATTTGTGTGTATTACAAATATTCAAGAGTTTGGAAGTCGAATGGCGACTAATTGACTATCCGACCTCTCCATGTCTTATTTGTATTTCTCTGTTCCATTTCTGAGACATTACATTGACTTGTCTCTCACATTCATTCATTCACAAGCAGTGCAGGCCAGAACAGAAAAGAGTTTAAACATTCTGCTGCTGTCGCTCTGTAATGGGCCTCTGAATTGAAGTTCACAAGACTGATGCATTTGCATGTTTGTAAGCCTTTGAAAACTGCAACCTGGAAGATAATGCTTTCCAAAACCTGCATGGGTGTCACGATTATAGTCCCCCCTCCTTAAGGGTGCTCCAGCCCTTTCACTTGAGACTTTATTCTGTGCACCTGTTTCCTATTCCCAGCCCACCTTAAAAGCCAGGTGCTGACGCTCATCCGGGCTCTGCATCTGATTTCCGTATTGTGCGAGTCCGGGACCTGGAAGCGCCTGGTCCCGTTAAGGTTTTAATCTCGGTTCCCGTTCCTGTTCCCTGTCTGCCGGTTCCGACCCGGCCTTCGTGTTTTTAATTCCTTGTTCTGATGGATCTCCTGGTTTTGGACTTACCCTTGTGTTTTGGATATTCCCTAAGGACTACTCTTTTGGATTGTTCGCCTCGGCCACACCTCCCCCGTGCACCAGCGCAGCTTGGACACGCCCCCCTGTCTTCAGCCCCGTATTCCTGCATGACTTTTCCCTAGTGTTCCCCCACTTCGTCGGATTGTGTCGTCCGCATAGGGTCCGGAAAGAACTGTTCGTTACAATGGGCTGTAAGAATGCACAGGGTAGTTGACATCTAATATTTATTTCTTTTTAATAACATGGCCATTTCACCTTTAATAAGCTGCTTTTCTTTTATTTAGACATTTAGGCATTAGCTACTGGTGCTGGCCTCAAACATTGTAAAGAAAAAAAACCGAAAGTGTATAGAGATTTGTCTAAACAGATTGCATAAAGAGACATGCTTTCCAAAATGATAGGATTTAACAAAATGGTCTACAATGGACCTTTACAATTCACTCTCAACCCCAGAGTATGAGAGCAGTATTCCAATCCTAGATAAGATATGGGTGGCACTGAGGTTAGCATTGCTGCCTTGCAGAACTGGGTCAATGGGTTCAAATCCTGGAGTGCTATTTGTGTGGAGTTTGTATGTTCTCCGTGTGTGTGTGTGTGTGTGTGTGGGTGGGTTTATACCATGTGCTCTGGTTTCCTCCCACAATTCTGCTGTGTCCTACCAGATGTGCTGGTAGGTTAATTGACTTCTGGGAAAATTGGACCTCGTGTGAGTATGTGCATGTCTGAATGCCCATCCAGGGTGTATCCTGTTTCTTGCTGTGGTAGGCTCAGGCTCCCCTGTGACACTGTATAAGATAAATACAATGGATATTCTAGTCTAGTAACAACCAGCAAACGGGGTCTTATAGCATTGTAAGTCCTGACCAGACAAGTGCCAAAGTCTGCTATAAATAGCAAGATGTGCTTTTCTCTTGAAGCAGTAGAACAAACTGCACCAGACGTAGGTCAATGGATCTTATTATCTAGCCCATTTTAATAACTCTCACGTTTGGCTAATTGAATTTAATTAATGATCATCTATGGTAGCATGGTGACAATCTGAGGGGTTACCACCTACAATCGACCCGTTCTTTCCGAGGCTATAATTCAGATTTAATTAAGAGCCTATTAAGCCTATCATTCAAGCAGAATATTTCCCCTCTTCATATTGTTTCTGGGTTTGTACTTTTTCCTGCTAGAAAAAAAAACAGGGTGTTGGAAGTGCTGGGCTGCAGCGTTTTTCAGTAGCTCAGTCTTAAAGATTTATTGGATTACAATGTGTTCAATGGCTCAGTGTTAGAATGCTGGACTACAGTTTGTTCAGAAGTGTTGAACTACAGTGTAATTTCTAGCTCACTGGCAATGCTAAAAAGTGCCCAGTTCCAGATTAACATAGATTCAGTGTTTGAGTTCTAAGCTGCAGTGTGTTCAGTAGTTTAATGTTTAGTGTTGAGCTGCAGTATGTTCAAAATTTTAGTGTCAGCATTCTAAGCTGGACTACCTTCAGGTTTTATATTCATTTGCTCAGTGGTTGGTTCTAAGCTGCAGTATGTCCAGTAACTCAGTGTTTAGTGGTTGGTTGCAATGTGCTCAGTAGCTGAGTGGTTAGATGTGCTGCAGGAACTTAAAAAGGACATGGCTTCCAGAAACAGAAGTCTTAAGGAACTCAGAGGTGGCATAAGAGTAGTAGCCACCATATCACAGTAGGACTTTATTTTTCAGTGTAGTTCTGTAAAGAGAGGTCTAAAGGCTTCTTTATCTATATAAGCCAGATACAGTGCCATACAGGAGCATGGTCTGATCTAATGTAAATCATAGGACATCACCCGCCACAGTTGAGTTTTTTACAGTTATACAATCCTGGTCTTCTGTGTCAAACTGTTTTGCATTTGTGCTACAGCTACTTGTTTTCGCAACACACTTTTCCCCAAGGTCCCTGAACACAAATGGAAGAGAATGCTTCCTGTTTACATCAACAGCATTGATAACCCTGGATCATCCTTTTCTGGCTGACATTTAAGGAACCATAGACAGCAGTGGAAGACAATGTAACAATTCCTCATCATTAACGAATAAATCTCTGGGCTCTGATTTCAGCCTTAGATAAGATTTCTCAATGAAACAGATACGCAATGGCCCTCTCCTCCTTTGATCACATCCGCTAACATGGGAACATACAGTATTTGGAAAAATTAAATGGATATCAAATCAGAAGCAAAATTATTTTTTAATATCTATCCTCCTGTCATTCCAATTCTTGCTTGCTTCATGTTCTTTGAGTCAAGTTTAAGGTGTCTCCCTTAATTAAATGCATTGATTATTTTCTAAATTAGTTCTGTTTTAACTTTTGATTTTAGATGACCTGTTTACAGCAATAATGAATAGTCTCCCACATTTTTGAGAGCCAAAAACAGGTTTGAGTTTATATACTGGAGTGTTTTGCAGTTTTCAGGGCTCTGGACTGGGGCTGAATTCTAGGTTAGACCTTACTGTGGTATCTGCTGTGGAACTTTAATCCAAATGGTTCAGTGAAAAGCCCAGTTGTATAAAGGGAAGTTTAGATAAAAGTGTCAGCCAAATGAATTAAATAACTGTGCACATTATTTGGGATTGCACATTTAAATGTTTAAGTAATTAAGTGTGCAGCTGGAATAAAAGCAATAAGATGTATGGTGTTCCCTTAGAACTGACTCTGGGAAATTATAAATTATAATTATATCTGGGAAATGCTAACAATTCTTGAAAAAATACAGGACAAAAAGTCTATGTTCTTTCAATGAATAATAAGGATCATTCAATGAGTGCTAATACTGTTCTGTGGGGTGTTCTGAAAAGCCTGATGTTATTTGGATATCCTCGCTGAGAAAAATTAGTGTTAGTCAAATTAGCATTCCTATTGCTTCTTTTTCTTCTGCAAAATGTGCTGAACTTAATGGAAGTTGACCCTTTGTTAACAGTGTGTGCATGAGATGAATTCCTAATTCTTTTACTTAATGCACAGGGAGGATATTGGTAACAGTACAGAAAGCTCAGACAGAAAGACTTATTGCTCATGATGCAATGATGGAGTGATTAAGGAGTGAGAATAATAAAGTCAATTAGTTTTGATGTTATGCTGAGATTGATAAGATTTCCATTCATCTTGGACTTCACTGTTGAAAGCAAGAAGTTCTTAGTTCTTGCTTTCAACAGTGACATGAAGACATGGCTACTTAAGAGTATTAAGCAGATGCCAACACCAGAAGTTGGTCCGCTGAACTAGAAAAAAAAAACAATTTTCCAATCTTGAAAACGTTGCAGGCTACAATCTGGGTTTAGGAGCTTGAATTGTGTCTGGAGGTGAATGAATTCCAGAATCCACAGATACTCTGTGAGAATATTTTTGCAAACAAAGTGAGATTGTGCAGCATTTACACAGAATCTCCACTGCTTATAAAGAGGTGTAATTCCAGCTGAATTCATTACAGTATAATCCGGAAAGCTGAAAGAATCCCATTCTATTTGGAGTAGTTTGGCATTTGTTAGGCGGTGGTTTTTCTATTTTTGCTTTTTGTGCGATAAAGAGAAAATCTGGACACTCAGTTATAGAAATGGGCCAATTGTGAAAATAAGGATTATGATGGCCTCCTGCCTGCTCAACAGGTAAAGGTGTTTCCTGGTTGAGCGTTTTGCCCCATAAGTTCCAAGTCTGAGTCTCAGTCTTGTCTGTTGTGATGGGGATTTCCCAAAGTCAGCACATATTTAACTGAGTGCTGCCAGAGGCATTTTTAGGATTAATCCATTGTTAACAATAGTCAGATGGGTCTGTTCTGGAACTTCTGCAGCTTGCGGGTGCACGTGGGCTCACAAAGACATCAGTGAAAGATGTACCGCTCTTCAATTCAGTGCTAAGTCTGCTTTCAGGCACCGTGGAGCTTGTAGGGTGTCGAAAGATGAATGTCTTTAATGGGAGTGCTGGTCAGACTAGCATGCCTGCCAATCCTCCTTCTATCCAAGCATCAAAGGAGTCGTTGCTGTGAGCTGAGATGTAAGGAAACTGTTTGCAGTCCCACTGTAGGGTTGGCATAAAATGAAAAGCAAAAAAATGTTACTGAATACTTTGCTGTTTTTGACGGATGCCAGCCATTGTATTTATATGTTTGACACAATTCAGAAGAGCTTACGTCAAAACTAGACCAAACTCTATGTACCATCTGCTAGACCTACACTGTAGTGGACAAAAGGTAATACTGGCTGCCACTGAATACTGCCATTGAAACAGCCCAGGCTGCTGCACTAAAATTAAAGCTGGTGAAAGCCAGAGGAACAAGAAATGGGGGAATGCACAGCTGGGACTCTTAAAACGATGAGAAATTGAGCTTCTTTTCAAGATGCTGATCATTTCTTTCAGACACAGCAGTGCTGCAATAGTGCTCTGCTCTTTCTATTTAAAACTTCAGTCTACAGGTTATTTTTTATTCTCACCCGTTTGATTTCTGCTTCTTCTGTTTCCAACTAATCTGGCTGAGGGATCCCTATTTTTCATGCTTTAGCAACCCTCCGGTTTTAAGGAAACTTACCATTGTGAGTTTTTTAATTATTATATATTCTACTAAACTAAATGTAAAAGAAAAGTCTACAACATACTACACCATGTATGAAACCTACCACTGCTTAACACATAGTTTTCAACCATTAATTTATGATATTTATATAATATTTTAACAGTACACAGTATAATAAAATTTACAGAAATGTGCTCCCTAGTGGCTTATTTCGTTATGTACAATAATCCACTACCCCATATAGTGTATGGTTTGACTAAATCTTGTTGTGTCTTTTTTAACATCATCTGAATGGTGTAAAGCAAGGCAAATAGTGCTTAAGTAACTTCAAGTTTCACACAACCATTTGAAAATTTGGGTTTCATCTGTACAAAAAAGAAAGCTGATGTCAGTGAAGAATTTTACCCAGTGATAACACATAGATTAAAAAGAATATAACCAAGCACAGAGCCCTGTGGAATGCCAAATGTTACCGACAGAGGAGGAGCATTACCCAGACTAAACACATTGTTTTCTAGGACTTAGGTAATATTTAAACCACAACAATGCTGTTCCAGTAATACCCTTCTATTATATTTAACAAACTGGCATGCTCAATTGAGACAGTACGAGGGCCCAGAAGGAGAGGGATGGATTAAATAAGCACAGGAGTTTTCAGTAAATCATGATTTATCCTAACAAGAGCTAGTTTAGCTCTGTACTCCGATTCTGAATCTACTGTATGAAATGGCTCATCCCGCTGGCTTGCAGATCAGTGTCTCACAGCACTGTAGCCCCAGTGTGAACAAGGCACAACAGCTCCTGCACTTTCTGTGGTGCTTAAAGAAATGTAATATGAGGAAACAGCTACTCATGAACTTTTACTGCAGCACATTAGAAAGTGTCCTCACCAGTTGAATCACTGTGTGGTACAGCAGTACTACCATGCTTGACAAAGATGCACTGCAAAGGCTTGTGGCAACGGCACAGAGGATTATAGGATTGTGATTTACCATGAATCGGTGAGATTCTCACTATCCACTATTGCAATAAAGCCCAATCCAATCTGACAAGTGGTACTGCACTATTGAAGCACCGAACACTAGGCTTAAGAACAGCTTCTACACTACTGCAGTATGCATCCTCAACACCAAACGGCAATGCTTTAGGCTCAATGCACCTCTGCACTATGCACTTTTTGCATGGACTACCATGTTTTTTTCACTAATAGTTATTGTTCTCTACAACATATTTATTTTTCTGGTTGTTACTATTTATTATGTACCATTGTGTAATGTACTGTCTACATGGTGTGGTGTTGTCTGTCGTACCATGTCATCTGCTGTGCTGTGTATGTCCTAAAAGATTGTTGCAATAAGAAAACCAATGTACATTGGGCAGTAAATTCCACTACTCTACTCTCTAGATAGTTGAGCCTGTAACTGAACAGCAGCAGTACACATACAATATTCAGATTGTGCAGCACTCCTCCTATGTCTTGTGCAGAAGGTTTTGAATTGATGAGTGTCTTGGAAGTCCCACTTTACTGATTTATTTAGTTCTTTATAGAGGCAGAAAAGTTGCCCTTTATGAGTCAGGCACTTGATACATCCATTACTGACGCAATAAACAGAGGATGCTGATACACTCTCTGTTTATTGCTCATCTCTTCCTTAAGAAAACAGGTTCAGTGTGGCAGGCTGGTGTTGTATTGTATCTCCTCTGTTACCTCAGTGTGCAGAGGGAACAGTGAAATGATCTCCTTGCAAACAATTTTCAAAACTGGGAGACATTTAAAAACAAACTAATCCTAATGAGCCCAAGTATTAAATAAAGATGTTGAAGATGGTTTCAAATGAAAGTGTGGTGACACAAAATTGTAATTAATTGCACTCAGTTGCACCCTCTGAGCTTATTTTGGCTGTATTTGGTTTGTTAATGAAGATCTCACAACTCTGTAAACTTCAGAAAATGAATCATCACAAAAAAGAACACGATGAATATCTTGCTTGAGGATATGACAGCCGTGTCCAGAGTCTAAACCTTCACACTGTACAGATATTAAGTAAATCTTAATACATCAGCAAAAAAATTTGCATATTTGAGTGTATTAAGAAAATAATTATAGAATTATAAAATAATTAAATACATTATGAGCAGTTATGAGTAATAAAATCATATATAATAGAAATATATCTACAGTATATTAATGCATGTATGTTAAAAAGATGTTGCCTTATATGCATTTGATCCATCAATTGTAAGTTACCTTTGTTAAGGCATTGGCCAAATTGTGGAGTTCTGTTTCATTCTAAATTTGTTTAAACTCTGTACATGCTGAGCTAGAGAAAATAGACACCTGTTGTGTGGGGTGTTCATAGAAAAAGCAAGTGATATTCCACAGCTACTGGAAGACAAGGATAAGCTTTGTCAGAAATACCATTATATTATGTACTGTAATCTGCATGTTTGACCAAAATGCTACTCCTAAATAGATACTGGTCCAAAATGCTCAAAAGGCTTCTCTACAAGGCAACATTTATGTTAAGCAAGAGAAAGTCTAAAGTATAAAAACTGCTTGTAAATTCTCTGGTGCAGAGCATAGCAGGGAGATTCACGTACCTGTTAGTTCTCTGAAAATGGCCTTTTTGTAACAAATTAAAGCTCTCTTCAAACCTGCACTGAACTGTGCTTTTGACAACTTGCAAACCTACAAATTCATTTCAGTATTATAATATATGCAGTATTTCCACCCATCCCATTTTCTATCTATCCATTTTCTAACCACTTCATCCAATTAGGTATGGGGAACTGGGAACCAGAACTATCCCAGTAAGCAACGGGTGCAAGGCACGAAACACCCTGGACAGGACGCCAGTCCACCACCCGACAGATAGACGCAAACACACACACTTGCAGCAGAGGCAGTTTTCCCAGCAGTGAAATAACATACCAGTTTATCTCAGGACTGTGGATCCAAGCCCCCACAAACAAAGGGATAACATACAAACTCCACACAAATAGCACCCCAGGTCTGAAACAGAGACCCTGTTTCAGAGTGGGTAACCTTACCCATCCCCAGTGGGCAACGCTCTGACTTGCTGGTATGAGAGTACTTGTGGTGCAATTAGTGTGTTAAAAATTAAAAAGGCACAACCACCATGTAAATACCCATGCAGCCTCCCCTCCTCAGTCTCATTTGCCTTTCAACACAGAAAGCGGGTGGTTGTATGCACGTGAGTGTACCAGGCAAACTTTTTCCTTTTGAGCTCTGAGCACAATGAAGAGGGCTACCCAGACACAACAGAAGAAAATGAACATCCTCATTCAGCTTTGCTGTGTGTGAGAGACAGGGAAATGATAATGAGTTTCCAATCCCT
The DNA here is from genome assembly GCF_059453375.1 of Lepisosteus platostomus. NCBI lineage: Eukaryota > Metazoa > Chordata > Actinopteri > Semionotiformes > Lepisosteidae > Lepisosteus > Lepisosteus platostomus. The sequence goes on from NC_142623.1 coordinate 20,135,866, forward strand.
GAGTGATTTGCATCATGTTGCACTGAGGCAGAGTGATGGTGCTTTGCATTCATTTTAAGAAAATGCAATAGTTTTAAGACATGTATAAATGCCCATATGTATATACATTTGTGCTTATATACTGTATACTGTGCATATAATAATTTTACATATAAAATGCTACTTGAAGATGTTGGCTCTTTAAGCAGGCTTATCTCACCATGAGCATACTATTAACCAAAATTGATAAATTGTGCAGATTGAGCAAGGAAAAAGGGTGTCTCTCTCTAAACTTATTGATGTATATCTCTATATTCCAAGACTGTCTGCCTCCATACTATATCAGTATCTATTTCCATCCATTTCTTTCATCTGTCCGTATTGCTCTGTTTTCTGGAGGTGTTATATGGTGACAGCTGGCGCATGAAAAATGACATTTTGAATAAAGTATGAGTACACTGTAGATAACATTCCTGAAATGAAAAACATTAAAATAAAAAACTAGGTTCCAGTAGAAATTGCTTCTGATTTTCTGCATTGCCCTCTATCACAGCCTATTTAAGACCAATGATACTGGAGTGAAGTGGATCTGTGTAACTGCCTTGGAATTGGGCCTCCTGTATAACATAGGTATTGATTGACTGAGAGTAGGCAGATTCAGTTCTTCAGTCCCTGCTGACAAGGTTCTTTAAAGGTCCACAAAGTTTTGGCACAGAGTTTCCATCTAGATGTATAATATAGACATTTGAATTGCCAGGAAGGAGACTGAAAATATATTGCAACAAAGTAAAAGAAATATGCAGCATTCTTTCAGCACTACAACATTAACCAAACTCTAAAGTAGTCTGGATGAAAATAGAAGATGAATAATAGATGATGAGAAAGATATAGTGAACCTGTAAAAAAGAATACTTCATACAGGTGTTACACAGGAAGACATGACAAACTTGTCTTGAATATATATATTTCTTGTTCTAAAATGAGTTCCAACAATATTGGATAATTTTATCATAACTGACAAAGCATTTCTTAAGGGACTAAGATGGGTCCAAACCAATATTTCACTTAGTCCTGATGGTATTTTTCCAGTCTTAAGGTAATGGGGCATGTTATTCATACTCCTATGTGGGATATTTCAGTTCTCATTTAGAATGAGAGTTGTACTTACAGATTGGAAAACTGCAAACATGATATCACTTCATAAAAAAGAGGAACAGAACTGAACCAAAAATAAAACCATGGGCCAACTAGTTACACTTCTGCTACTAGTAACATTATGGAAAGGATATGGTGGCACAGTGGTTAGCATTTGACTTTCTAAGGGTTCAATTTCTGGGGTGCAATCTGCAGGGTGTTTGCATGTTCAAACACATTTGTGTGGATTTCATCTGGATGCTCTGGTTTCCTCCAAGAGTCCAAAGACATCCTGGTAAGTTAATTGGATTCTGGGACAATCCAATGGGTGAATGTGTGTCAGTGTTTGTGTGTGCTCTGCAATGAACTTGCGTCCCATCCATGTCATACACTATCTTGCTCCCATTCCTTGCTGAAATAGGCTTCAGCTCCTCTGTGACCCTGTAATGAATAAAGCAGTTAGTAGATGGATGGATATACTTTCAAATGGCATTTAAAGAGACAATCAACAGATTAGAATAGAAAGGTGAAATCTTTTGTAACAAAATGTTGAATTCTGAGAGCATGAGAGAACATAATATAACTCTAAATCAGAAGTTACTATATATGCATGTTCACTGATCTGCATTGGATGCCATACCTCATCCAAGTTTGTCCAACAAATCTTCAGTGGAATTCAAGTCTGCTGATTATAGCATCTGTGACATAACTTATATTTCTGGCTCACAAATTAGCTGCTTCTACATGAGTAGCTTTGTTTTCCACCTGGAATGTCATCACAAAAGGAAGAGGCCACTGGTGTAATTTTTGGTCCTGTGGCAGTATAAACCAGCAGTGGAGATAGGCTTGGTTCTGAGTCCGAAAAACACTAGGCACTAGGTGTAGTTAAAAACTGGGCGAGAATCAAATCTGAGAGATAAACAAAACAGCTGACGTTTGGAATAAGGAAAGGTCAAACCCAAAGGTGGCAAACATAACAGGTGCAGCAAGAATTCTGAGCCTGAAGCAGGCTTTAACACAGAGCAGTGACTGAGGAGGGAAGGTATCTTAAATAGCAGTCTTGATGATTACTGGAAACAGGTGTGGATGCTAATTACTGAAGCAGCATGGTAATGAGTAGTCACAGCAAATTTCTGCTGCAACAGAAACATAGTAGGACAGAGAGCAGAGCGCTGGTGCTAGAGAATTCATGTTCAGGGCTTGAGATATGCCGCTGTACTGTGAACAAAAACTAGCATAATTTTTAGCAGTGTAATTTTACTATGCTTCACAGCAGCAGTCCATGAGGTCTCAGGACTTGCTCAGTGCAGCACTGTGCAGTTAGGCTACCATCAATCACAACAGGTGGAGTTCAGCAGCCATTGACCGTCATACCTGGATTTCACCTATTTGCCTGTTGCTCACAAATAACTATTGTTCTTCATTTCTGTGCCAAACTAACTGATGTCTTTCAGGGGGGTCTTTATAAAATCTTGATCAACTAAAGGCGACTTAGCTCACCTGCTGGCAAGTCCCACTTGTGATGACTTAGTCCAGGCTCCTTCCAATCTACGTGCAGAATGAGCATATCTTTCTGTAGTTCTCCCATGTCAGATCAGGGGTGAGAACCAGGATTTTTTGCAGCTGAATATTGAGACGTTAAAGGGAATGAACAATTGGGGTTCTAAATTTAAGTAATGACCAAAAAATGACATAGTAGCTGTCTGCAGTGTGTAGGTCTTTAGATTTATAATGGAGTTCATTTCCTTAAATTTCTATGGGCAGTGATGTGTATTTAAGGCTTCTATGATGCTGATTTATTACTTTTTATATGACGTTAATGGATCACTGTCTTTGTCTCTTTCTCACTCTGGCAGGGTGCAGGTGGAGTTCTATGTGAATGAAAACACATTCAAGGAGCGCCTCAAGCTGTTTTTCATTAAAAACCAAAGATCGAGTGAGTGTAAACTTCTTGATTTTCTAATAGAGTTTCAAATCCGTAGTCTTATGGCATACTGTAATAAGATCTGTCCAGAATCCCAGACAGAATGAGTCAAGGGTTCCAGCAAACTAATGTGATTTTGTTTGTTGGGAAAAATTAATTTGCATAGAAAATCTTCATAAAAAGGCTTGCACAACAGAAAATGCCATGCCACCAAAACAGTCGTAATATAAAAAAAGATATTTTTGTGTGTTTACAAATTAATACCAGACATTTGAACCACTAACAAATCAATGCTGGAAATCAATGTCTGATCAGCCAATTTGAGCTGTAGTGCAGCTTCATAGTACAGTAGCTAGATGTGAAGGTTTTTTATTAGGTTTTCCAAAACAACAAGGAATATTAGAGCTAACAAGAACTTGGAGATGTAAACTAATGCACTGTTTTGTTTCCATGAAACTGATGTACCCCAAAGGGCCTGCAATTATTTCAGCAGAGTATGCCAGGGTGTAATGAGAAACAAAGGTGCACAGAACAAGTTTTTGGGTAGTGCTAAACTAGTTGATAAATGAGTTAATGAAAAGAAATGAACACAAGTTGATTCACTCTGTAAGGGAAGATAGGAAGTAATCCATTTCACACCTTGGTTTCAAAGGTTATTTTACTGGTGGCTAATCAAATGCATTTGTTTTTTCCTTTGTTTTCTGAATCAAAACTGCAATTGCAGATTTGATTATTTGATTGCACCCTCAGCATAACAAGCAAACTGAATCGCATTGAAAAACAGTGCATGATTTCTCTCCAACTTTTCATTCTTAGCTCCTAGGAAAATCAAATCCAAAACATATTGGAACACCCTCATGACAGCTAATCCTCTCAAAATAATAAATGGAGAATGACAACAGCCACTGGCTGTTTTGGTCTTAGAAACTGTCTTTTCAAGATCAGTTAGGGTAGTTTGCTGCAGGTTGGTGTGATTGTAAGATGTTGCACTAACTTCTAGATATTCCTACATCCCAGCTTCTCACTTATGCAGATGTGTTTCATTATTTGATTACTGTAAAATTTTTCTCCAGGGCCTTCTAAACCCCCCCACAAGAAACACATTTCAAGACTGGTGAGATCTGAAATTGGGTGCAAATAAAACATCCAAAATGTAAAGGATCTTCAAAAAAGCTATTCATTGGGTGAATGATTAATAAGTTGGCATCAAAATGAGTTTGGGTCAGGTACCAAGAGCTTTTACTGGAACAAATGCTGTAAAGACCCCATAACTCTAATGGACTCTAGCTTGTCCCCTCTGCTGTTTGCTATGAACATGATTTGAAACAAGGATCCGCTGTATTGTTCATACCTCTATTGACATAGAAATCTTTCACTCTGAATTTCACTCAGGCATTATTTTTTCATAGAGAATGGATGGAAGAAGCTGGGTGATGCCACCATCATAGAACAACTACTCCACTACTGCATAGCAGTATTATAGCCTTAGGTAGAAAAGCACTGTTAACTAATTATTACATATCTTAGATTGTCTTGAACACCACTTACTAGGATTAAATGAGGAGTTTAATAAGGATAGATGAGATATTATGATCAAAAGGATTATAGATTTGATTTGTAGATTAGTGAGTACATTTTGAATCTAGTAATCTACAGATCCAGAAGACTGACTCCTGAACATTTTCAAGTCACAATGTCATTTTACACCATAGTGAAGGTTTTCTTGTCTGAACCAAAGCGCGCCTGCAGACTGGCATCTAATTTGGGCTCTGTGCTGTGTTTCAGGTCTGCGAGTACGACTGTTCAACTTCTCCCTGAAGCTCCTGAGCTGTCTCCTGTACATCATCAGAGTCCTACTAGACGACCCAAGGGAGGGCAGGGGGGGCTGGTGAGTGGGTCCTGGCACTGGAGTCTCTCTGGTGGCTGGGGAATCTCCAGTTCTGGTCTCCTAGGGTTCAAATGAGAATAAGAACCAAATGAACAAGTCTGTTTTTAAACTCATTGTTAGCCAGTGTAGGGGGGGTGGGGGTTTTAGGGTTAGTGACATTCCAATGTGTAAATAAGGAATATAAGTTGGAGGGAGAAGGGTTGTAAGTCCTGGTAGCAGCATAGAGATGAAGTGGCCGTTCTCTATGTGTTCTTACCACTTTCACCTTAAACTAGTTACAACTTAGGTTGCTTCACCTCTGCTTATTGACATATATACTGAAGATGTTTGAGATGTTTGAAGGAACTGCTTCAACATTGGCTTCAAAGTAACAAGTAGGGGTTAATTCTACTCTTAAAAGTAGAAAGGAAAACTGCGTTTCAGCAGTTATGTCCACTGGCACCAGAAGATGGCTCAAGAATTGAAATATTTCCACAGTATGGAATTAGTCTGTACATTTGTACATATTGCCTTATTGATTCTGAAGCTTGGAAAGATTATTTCTTGTGATTCATACCATGCAGGGCTTTACCTTTTGTCAATGTTACGTCCCAGTGTGTGTTCTGTGTGTGTTTTTTCTGTTATGTCCACACTGCTCACCCTTGATTGTTCTCCCTTCCCCATTGGTCCACCATTAATAATAATAATAATAATTGCTTACACTTATATAGCGCTTTTTCTGGACACTCCACTCAAAGCGCTTTTACAGGTAATGGGGACTCCCCTCCACCACCACCAATGTGCAGCATCCACCTGGATGATGCGACGGCAGCCATAGTGCGCCAGAACGCTCACCACACATCAGCTATCAGTGGGGAGGAGAGCACAGTAATGTAGCCAATTCATAGAGGGGGATTATTAGGAGGCCATGATTAGTAAGGGCCAATTGGAAATTTGGCCAGGACACCGGGGTTACACCCCTACTCTTTTTTCGAGAAGCGCCCTGGGATTTTTAATGACCACAGAGAGTCAGGACCTCGGTTTTACGTCTCATCCGAAGGACGGACGTAAAACACCACACTTTTAGTATGACGTTATCATCAATAAGCTCTCAGCCAATCAGAACACATCTTATTCAGCATATAACATGGAGGTTTTCAGCAAGGAGAGGCCTTTCGTTTGACTTCAGTCCCGTTTGGTTATTGCTTCGGCTTTGTTGGTTTGTTGGTTTGTTGGTTTGTTGGTTTGTTGGTTTGTTGGTTTGTTGGTTTGTTGGTTTGCTTTGTGTGTGTGTATTTTCGTATAGCTTTGGCTTTGTTGTTTTGTTGGTTTTCTGTTAGTATCTTTGTACTTTAGTTTGTTTGTGTGATTATCCTTGTTTTGCCATTACCTTGCCCTAACGTGTTATATATAAGGCATGTTCAACTTTTGTGTTCTTTGTACCCTGTTCCTGTTGATTACTCTTGTTTTCCCTTATTTGTATTCCTGGTTCACTTGTGTTTTTGTGTGAACTTTTGTATATAAGGTTAGGTTGTTGGGTACACTTTACACACTTAGTTGATTTTGTATTAGTACACTAGTTTAGTACAGGTGAGTGCCATTTGTCTTGTATGGTTTTGGGTAGTCAGTGGAGGTTAGGAAGTGTGTTGAAGACGTCAAAGACCGTGTGTTTTGGGTTTTCTTTTGTAGTTAGGTTAGCTTTCCCTCACTGTCCTAGCCAGATCCATTTTATTTGTTACAGTATTTTCTTTTCTTTGGCACCACTCTAGTCCCTCACCAAAACCCACCTGCTTCCAAAAGAATTATCCTAAATGTTACACCCCAATACCCCTGGACACTTGGGGTCGTAACAGTCAAATTTATGTTTAATATAGAACTAGCCTCAGAAGCATCTATAAAATCTTTTTTTAGGCTCTGCAGGGCTGTGTCCACCTGCTGACTTCCCTTCTCTTGCTCATGATTTGACTTGTGAGGTTAACGTTGGCTCAAAGGCTAGCCAAACTGGGCGTGATATAATTCTGATTTCTAGAAAGAGAAGTGTTGTTAGCCAGTATTGATTTCACACACCATTGCCATCTTGTGCTTGCCGTGCAAAGAGTTGCTTGCTTGATTTTCAGGATAATACTGATACATGTAGAATGGTAAGTCAGCCAGTCATTGGTGGACACTTGTTGATGTTTATCAGGGCTATTGTCGACACAGGACAGTTGGTGTCCCATTTAGGACAATCTCTTTTTGGCTAAATTATGGAATGTCCCTGCTAAAAGAGAACTGTAGCACTACACAGATACTTTTCATATGATTTTTCATACTCCTTTCTTTAATTTTGCTGCAGACTTTCAAACACCCCCTGACCTTACAAAGCTTATCTATGTACATTTGCTATAGATGTTTCACTCACCGTGTTTTATCATAGCTTTGCAGTAGTTGCCCATGGTGTCAACATGCATTCCCTGTGCTTTGTTGAACAAAGCATGGAAATGACAATGTGCACAAAATCCCAGAAAGTACTTTAAACAGTGTTTCAATTTTCTAGTGCAAACCACACTGATGGTATGATAAAGCCATAAGAAACAACAGCAAACCCATGATCAAAATAAGAATGTGAATGAAATGTCCCTTTTTGTAAGAATATAACTTAATTTATGGCAACATATAAGGCAAATATACTGCAGACCTGCTGTGGAAATAGCCTACTTAAAATACATTGAGAAGTTCTGTGATTCAGATGGCCAGAAGACACTTTTTCCATAATTAACGGTTGGAACTGGAAACAATTGTGTGGGTTGAAAACGAAGCAAAAGGCAGGGAATCTCATCTTGCAGTCACTAAGCTTTTAAGAAATCCCTTTCTGGTTGAGGTAGTTTGCAATGGTTTATTGGTGAAACGGTTTTGATGTACATTGTATGACACTGTAGCCATCACATCTAAAATGCAGCATCATACAGGAGCCCTAAAATTCTACCCTAGGTTTTCAGATCATTGCCTACTTTTACTAACAGCTAAAGTCCTTGAGCCTTGAGCCTTCTACACAGATTTCAGTCAAACTACTTACTGGAGTTCTAATTGTAGCTAAGCACCGACCCCCTCTTATATCTCACTATACAACAAGTAAAATATTGTTGTGGGAAATATTGGTGCATTTTTTATTTTGTTTCTCTTCAAACCTCCCCATTCATGCTATTTGAGAGGTTGGGGGGTGTTCTGCTAGCTTAATTCTCATGGCCAGGGTCTTGATGTCTCAGGTGAGGGGGTTAGAAGCAATTTGCTATCTCAAACTACTCACCCACTAACCCACACAATATTATGTTTAGTTTGAAGTGAAAGAGCCACAGTAAAAGATTTCCTCTGATAAGTCATCCCATGTCCTGCTCTTCTCTGTCACAGTGGGACAGAGACTGGCATAACGTTCTGAAAGTAGGAAAAGAAGAGGGTCCTCCTAACTTTATTGTTTTTTGGGGCTTCACAGCAGTGGTAAGGTTTTTCAACACACTATCACACAAGCGATGCGCCCCCCCACACACTCCACCCACCTGGTTTGCACATACACGAGGAGGCTGGAATCACTTAATCTGGTTCTGTGATAACAGCTTAAATAAGAAATATGAACAAATATTGCAAAGAAAACCATAGTGTGTGAAAGATTTTTAAGAGCAGAGAAATCCCTTTTATTTATTTAGTTCCAAGAGAATATGTAAAGGGCTGTCAATGCCCAAATCCATCTTTTAACACTGTCCAGACCACATCTGAGGAGTTCAGCAGTTTTGTATTTTGACATTTTCTCCTTTCTCGTCTGTCTGATCTGCCAGATAAAAAAAACTGCACTTTACACTGCATTGCCAGTTAGAGAGGTTTCTGCACAACACAGCTTTGCAATCCCCCATGAGTTGCTAATGTAACCATGACTTTTCAGTCCATATTTAAGATCCTGACAATGGTGCATTACAGAAAAAGGCTGACTCTATTTCCAAAGTTCTTTCTTTCAAGCTGTGGTATCGGTGTAAGAGGTGGGGTGGCATCCTCTTGCCTGCCGTGAGAACCTTAAGCCTTTAACTACCAAATAAAATGTTTAAAAATAGTCTTTGGCTTTCCAATTACATCATAGGTCATTATTGCTGTGTTACCAGCTCAGTAATATCAACAACAATTATCTGCCCAAAGACTTTCTTGTAGTTTTTATTGCTGTTTGTCTTCTAATAGAAGTTAAAAGAAGTAACTGGGTAAACCTTTAGTCTAAGAATCACCTATTTGGACATTGCTACAAACCTGTAAATTATTTTTTAATGACTAATAACTTTCTAATACTAATAGCTGTATTTATGAACATGTTGTAAAGTACACTGTAACTGTACTTCCTGATAAATCACAAAATCACTTGATTCTAATAGTTGTTTTAGTTGTTGTTAACAAGCTCCCAGTAATTCCCTAACTGTGTGTGAATATAAGTCACAGTTAGATTGTGAACAATGTAGCAGGTGATTTGACATATTCAGTAATTTGAATGCAATTGTAATTTGTAATTTGTAATTTGATTACAATGCTTAAAGCACTAGAAACCTGCAGCTGTTTTCAGATTGAGCTGCAGGACTGGACTGAGGCTCTCCAGGACTGTGGGTGGAGACCCCTGGGATATTGCTTTGTGGTGGGTTGTAATGATAGCAAGCCACCACTAGAGGCTGCCATGGAGATAGCCTTTAGGACCTGTGTTCACTAATTGGATGTTGATGGAATGGAATGCATAAATTTGACATAGGTGGTAGAAGAGGACAGCAGGTGCTATCCTATCCAGTATTTAATTTAGAAAATAATTTATTTTTGAAAATTCCTTTTTGTTTGGAACATTCTTTGCATCCTTAATTTCCATCATTGTCTGAAGAGTTTTATTGGGTGAAGAACTCTAGCTGCACAACTTAGTACAGGGCTCTTCCTCTTGTGTTGAACTGTGTCCTCTCTGATAACATAACATTCCAAACTACACAAGCACCAGTCAGTCAATGGGGGCGCTGTTGCACAGGACGTCAAGGAAACTGGTCAAGATCCCTAGGCCAAATATGTCCAGTTTTGTGTTTTCCTGAGGTTCTACCACTCATATGTGACTAAGAACATAGCAGAGATTCCATCTCTTTTCTGGTTTAATATCTTGGGATCCATGTCTCAGAGGGTAATTGGACCTGTTTCAAGACTGTGTCTGTGAAAGGAAATTCGGAATGAAAGCCAAGGTTCTTCAAAAAGTTCTTTAGCCCAGATATAAAACTAAATTTCCTCCTTCACACCCACAACTTGTTTTTCAGCATCTTTTTTTACCAACATATAAAGTTCATTTACACTTAACTTCACAGTGCAGAGAATCACTAATTCCATGCAGTTTATTCAACAAGTAAGAGGTGAGATGACAGAAAAATGAAGATGGTATGCGTGTCACCATGACTGGCTTTGTCTGCCTACGTGCTGTTTTTCCACACTTGGTTTCACACTCCAGAAGGGTTTCTCCAATGCCATCTGTGGTTACCCCCACTCAGAATTAAAACACTTTTACGTCAACCCCTGCTGTTCAGTGAACACCAGCAGAAAATATAGACTGGAGTTCTAGATAGATAGGAAATGCAGGGAGTAGAATGAAATAAAGTGCATTAACTTTTTGAAAACCACTTCAACTGCTCCTGCCACCTCATGATTGTGAATTCTCAGAGGCCACGACGGCACAAACTTTATATAGGCTGCAGTTCAAGCTCAGTGTTCTGTTCAGAAGAAAATGAAGAAATGCACACATAAATGGAGCACAAACATTACTTTTGAAAGTGAGTGAAGAGTCTGAACTATGCTGACTGGCTATATGAATTGTGGATGGGGTAAAGACCTACAGAACTGGACCACGAAGACCTCCTGCAAGTTGAAAAGCTAAAGTGAAAAGGTGAGAGGGAGGGATGTGGTTAAAGAGACCCAAGGCAAGACATTTGCTTGAAAAAGAAGATGATGATAATGAAGATCAGGATAAATAGTAAATTACATTTCTAAATCTTATTCGACCTGCCTGTTCTATAACAGGCAATGGTCTATCCCAACATGATTCTTTACTGTGGGAGCTGTGGTAATGTGCAGTATGTATACACAAAACCATCCAGGCACACCAAAGATTGACTTCAAAAAATGACTTGTGAATGCCAAAGAGAAAAGACAGATTGACCCTAGACAGACACTTTTGACCCTTTCCACAAATAGACCATATTTTTCATCAGCTTTCCTGTTGTTCAACATTTTCTAGAGACAGCTCCTTATTCCAGCTTGAACTCTGCTTAGTTAGGGGTTAATTTAGATATTTCATCTCCTGACATCAAGTTAACTGTTTCCTTTGAAGGAAACCTGAGTCATTCATTGTTTCACACTCCTTTTTACACACCGTTTCTTTTTTTTTTTCTCCAAAGTGTCCTAAATCTTTTGCCATTATGGAAAGTGATTGATTTGTTCTGGTTTGCTGCAACTTTTCAATCAGTCAGTCTGTCATTCAGTCAGAGGCTATTTGAAAATGTAAGCTATTTTTTAATAAAACAAATCACAATTTCTTCTCCCTGTCTGAATTGTTTCCTGCTCTTTTGGCAGTTTAATTTTTTTCTGTTATTTATTGAAAACAAAAATCTGAACATCTTGTCATAATAATGAAACTGAGACAAATTAAAGGAGTGATCACAGCTTTAGATCTGAAGTCTAAACCACAACCAAGAAGTGTTACGATCCCTGCCTCCCGGCAACGGAGGAGGCAGAAGTAGGCGTAGCCCCTATCCATCAGTTCACCTATCAGTTTTCCCATTCACCACCACACCCCCGTCTCATCCTACTTAAACATCTGTCCTTACAGATGCAGCCATTCAAAATGCGCGGGCGATACCGCATTATTTTGCGGTACACTGTACGCAGTCTACCGCTAGTTACCGGTAAATACCGCGAGTTACCGTAAATTCTCCTATAATACAGCAAGCAAAATAATAGTATCCAGAATTTCCGCAAGGTGGAGCTAATAAAGCTCAACCTCTCATGTTTTGAGCTGTCGCCATCAAAGTCTTTAACGAAGATATTACTAATAGTATTAATAATGAATGACCTTGGACAAGCTGTAAGTGTAAACTCAAAGTATTGCCCTGGTCAACATTCTTTTTTTCATTGACCGTCTTTGTAAAAGTAACACCACAGCATTTCGCAATCACGCATTTGTTTCCAATCATGCAAAGTACAGTGATTCACCATGCCTTTCACATGCTCATAAAAGAGATTGATTTAGGAACATAAACATATTACCGTATGCAAACTGTACTGTATACAGTATGTATATGTATATTTAATGTCTTAACTGTGCCCGTTTAAGTATTGAATATGCATATCTAATTTTACCACTGAAGGGAAATCTTAGTAGCTGAGCATAAAAAGAATAGGAGCATACTGCAACGCGTGTGAAGGCCATAAACGATATTAATTTTGGAACATAAACATACAGTATATGGCTGGTCTCAGTACTTTAAAGAAAACATACACGAAACATGGTTTCATTATGACCAGAATCGGTCTTGAGATATTTTTAACTTGATTTATAGTATTTGAGAGGTATGTCTTAACACCGATACTACAGTGCTTAAGTACTGCTCACGTATATGTTTCTAGGTTTATATTATGCATTTCATACGGTCAAATTACTTTTGAGCAACTAATAAGAAGCGCGAAACGGTATGCGTTTTAGTTTCGTTTTGTGCTGGGACCCGTGGATTGATTAGAGATATCAAGTACATACAAGTCATTTTTTAAATGTTGTAGTTCGTCTTGAAAAAATGTTACGAGTACATCATCTATCAACAATTACACAGGTTCTGTTTCCATATTGCGGATTTTGGTTACGTAATATTATTTTCTAGATTTCACGTTGTGAATATATGATTTGGGCAAACAGAGCCGCAAAGAAGTACATTATAGGTTGTTGTTTTTTTTTTGCAGTTTTATCTAGAACAAGCAATGCTTAAACCTTTGTCTGATTCTTGTGAAACTATCCACACGACAGTTACAGTACCTAGGAGTTGACTTCAGTGATGTCACTGATGGGATGTTTCTAAAAATCCATCCTCTGTAAAACGTCTTCTCTAGTTGTCCTGCATATGTATTCGCTAATGAAGCTGTGTGTTCTGAGCCTGGATCTCTACATTTCTGTATGAACCAGCTTAGAGGGCTAAAGACAGCTTGTGTTTAAATTGAGTGTAAGGCAATTTATGCTTCTAAAGTCATGGTCAGCATTTATTATTGTACTGTGCTGTAAACTTGTTCTGTGCCAAGTCACATTATTTTATAGTGTTTTTATAGCGTTATCGAATCCGGTGGCGCTGTGTGTTAGTTTCCTGACTCCCATGTCACACGGTCTGTGATTGAAACCTGTAAAACCGGTTTAATTCGTCACAGCCAGCACTCCGGTTGTAAAGTAGAAGCAGGCGAGATTTCTAGCGAAAAACACCTCCCCCTTCTTCAGGTGTGAGGGTCTTCTGCTCAGAATGAAATGGTAAAATGTAATGTAGGCTCTGAATGGGTTCAATTATGATTTGGGCTTGATTAAGGTCGCTGTCTTTCATCTAAAACCCTACTTGAATCCTTCTAAACTAAAAATCAGTGTTAGTGAGTTCTAAATAAAGAGGTATCCAGGTAACAGTGAAACGGGCGGACAGTCTGGGGAGATCGCCCGTTTTCCATGTAAATAGTTCCGCACCCCTTGGTGTTTCTCTCGCTCTCTTTCGGGTCACCTGATCATTAGCTCGAAAGATTTGAGTGCTTTGTGTATATTCTAATGGTAGTGGGGGCAGGGTGTGTGGGAACAGGTTTGGTTGAAATTGCATTGGAGATCTATGTTCTTCACACCTGAAACATTTTCTCTGAAAGCATTTTCTTCGCAGTTTAACCGATCTTGTTACAGCATGTTACAGTTTACTATTATTAACCATATTAATTTTAAGTGCTTAATGTAAAATCTTGTAAAAATATATTTTCATTGTTCAAATATACATTAAGTCTGACTATCATATAATAAGTTAAATACAAAACTTAAGAAAAAATAGGGTTAAATATAATTCAAAATATTTTGCTAACAATGTTAACTGTTTATGAATAATAAAATGTATTAACTAAGGAGTAGGATGGCACAGTTGTTAGTATGTTTTTTGTTTTGTTTCTTTTTCATAAATACAACAGTAGTACCTGATGTCTCAGTGGCTTTCAAAATTAAATTATGCATGCAAACCTGTGAACTAGAAAGATAACTAAGATATCCATCCATTTATAATGGTGGCAAAGTGGTTAGCATTGCTATCTTGCAGCACTGGGGTCCTAGGTTCAATTCCTGCCATCCTGTGTGTGTGGGGTTTACATGTTCTCTCTGGGTTACATGGTTTTTCTCCATATGTGTGATATGACTCCCTCTCGCACTCCAAAACATACTGGTAAGTTTATTGGTTTATGGGAAAACTGGCCCTGGTGTGTGTGTGTTTGTGTCTGTCTGTCCTGTGATGGACTGGCGCTATGTCCAGGGTGTATTCTGCCTTGTGTCCGTTGCTTACTGGGATAGGCTCCAAATCCTCTGTACTGGATAAAGAGATTAGAAATGGAAGTAAAGGCACTGTGTGGATGGAACCATACACAGTGTTAGAAACCCACTATGAAATGGCAGCATCTCACTGAGAATAAAACATTATATAGTGCTGGCTTAAGGAAACAGCCTTTCCACCTCTCTTGCACATCAGTATTCATACCTAGTTATTCAAATTGCCTCTAATTATAAACATCTTAATATGCTGGCTCTGTGGATCCGCATCAGCTATGTTTGCCCATTCCTTCAATTCATGTGCATCCAGCACACAGTTCAATGCCAACAACTACACATAATCTAAAATACAATCCTTATTTCAGTATCTATGTAAACATATAGTCTGTTAACTTCATCATCTTCATCAAAAGTATGCCTAACCCCATTAGGAAGTGTTCTTGTTATAAGTGTATTCCTCAGCTTTCCGGAAATTATCTTCTTCTTGCCAACATCTCTAGTCTTTTATCCTGCAATAACTCAGCCAACACTTAAATCTCCAAAAGCTGCTTGTGTTAATTTCTTTAAATCACAAATATCATGTGTAAATACTGGCCATGTAATACTCTGCATTGTGGAATAATAGTTTATTTTAAAGGGAACTAGAGAAACTAAGAACTAGAGAAATCAAGAAAGGCTTTTTTTCTAGAATTAATAAATGCACATCCTGTTCACTGGGGAAATTAAATCCACACTGAGCAATCTTCAATATGTTCAGAATATGACAGCAAGAATCCTATCAGGGATGCATTACACCTGTTTTCAAGTCCTTGCACTGGTTACCTATCAGATTTCGAGTCAACTTCAAAATCCTTATCCTCCTTATATACTGTCCTACAACTGTTATTATTGATCTCCGAATTATTGTACTTGACATGACTTCATTCAGCCTTTCCTGAACGTCTATGACAGGCAGAGAGAGTGCTGTTTCTGGTGCGATCTTTTGCAGCTGACATTTCACTGTTTTAAACGAACAAGAAATTAGATTGCTCATAAATCACTTATTCTATATAAACACAGCATAATTGCCCTCCGAAAATCCTCTTTTTCTTGTTCGTTTTAGAGACCTTGATCGAAACTGATTTTAGATGTCAGAAAGGATTTATTTTCTCTGTATTTCCTACATTGCTTTGTCGAGATTTTAACTTTATATCTAACTTTATATCTAGGCTCAGATTTCAACTATAAATCGTACAGTAATTAATAGCAGTAAATACTGATGTTTATACATAAAAAAGTCATGCCTTGGAGTATAGACCCCCAAAGGAATGCCATAGACTCAAACTGCAAAATAAACACATACAGAAAGAAAGTATTTGTATTGTAATTGCAAATCCTGGTACTGTATGAGTGATTGGTATGACTTTCCTCATTACAAATCTCTTATTAGAATTTAAATTTCTCTGTAACTCCAGGTCAGAACAGAGAAAATGTAACTGCCTTAAGGAGTTTACGATTATGGAAAATAGAAGGATAAGCATGATACGTATGTCTTCTGTCATTTTCTAAGTCATGTTACTGAGCACCAAATCTTATTGAGAATATGAATCCATTTAAGGTTTATACCATTAAAGTAACGGTTTATTCCATGCTGAAAATGTTTGTACCAGACTTTTTTGAGGCCTGTTTAATTTTGTCTGAAGTCTGATGTTGTAAATTTTATTGTTAAAAAGATCCATGAAAATGTCACTACTAAAGTTAACTGGTACTGTTGGTATTGTAAGTGGCAAGTAGAGCTCATATTTTAGATTTTGTGTAGTTGCTAGCGTTGAACTGTGTGTTGGATGCACATGAATTGAAGGAATGGGCAAACATAGCTGATGCGGATCCACAGAGCCAGCATATTAAGATGTTTATAATTAGAGGCAATTTGTTTAAATAACTAGGTATGGATACTGATGTGCAAGAGAGGTGGAAAGGCTGTTTCCTTAAGCCAGCACTATAAAATGTTTTATTCTCAGTGAGATGCTGCCATTTCATAGTGGGTTTCTGGGTTTCTTCAGTGCCTTTACTTCCATCCATTTCTAATCTCTTTATCCAGTACAGAGGATTTGGAGCCTATCCCAGTAAGCGACGGACACAAGGCAGAATACACCCTGGACATAGCGCCAGTCCATCACAGGACAGACAGACACAAACACACACACACCAGGGCCAGTTTAAATCTAACCTCAGAACCTTTCTTTTCAGAAGACTTAGTGTCTGTATCTGCTTCATTTTATAATTTTGGTAGCACCTCTAACTGCTTGTCTTTCTTATATGCATTTACTTTGTAATCTGTGGTCCTTTTATCTGTTTTTACATCTACTGTATTGCTTTGAGATGCCACCTTTAATGGTGATATATAAAATAAAGTTTTTTATTATTGTTATAGGGAAACATGATCAGATTTTCCCTGGTTCAGAAAAAAAGATCTAAAGTATACTAGTTTGTCACTCTTCTCATTCCCTTTGCTAAATGACTTTTCATACTAATCTGATCAATCTAACTGCCAGTTTTCTGTGCATTCTCTATCCTGCTAGATTTGCAATTATTCTGAAAATTTTCATCTTGAAATAACTCATTTCTAAATACCTTTTTCACTGTTAACATCTTGCAGCAACTCTGCAACAAAATATACACTCTGACAGTTCATCCTGCTACCAAGATTAAATAAGATTTAAATAAGATTTCTATATTTATGTCTTTATTTAGTGGTTTCATTAGTGACAAAGGCTAAACTTTCTTGGAAAAATGTATTTTATGTGTTGCGGAAAAAACTGACTTGCTTTAACAAAATATGTTTACAAATCCTTTCACCTGGCATTTTCGTAGTTAGAAATTATGGAACGCTCTGTTAAAAGCAAGGGAGTTTTTATGTCCGTTGCAGTTCTTTTGCAACATGAATATAATTATATCGTTATTAATTTCTTGAGATACGCGATTCCATATTATATTCCCTTTTAATCAAATTCTAAAAGTATGCTTGTTGACTCCGGTATCGCGTTAGTTAAAGACTTCGATGCTTAAAATGTTTAGGGAGAAATGGAATACTGGTGTGTATGTTTTCTTTAAAGTACCGAGACCAGCCATATACTGTATGTTTAAGTTCCAAAATTAATATCGTTTATGGACTTCACACGCGTTGCAGTATGCTCCTATTCTTTTTATGCTCAGGCACTAAGTAAAAGGAGATGCTTCATATTGCTTGACTAATTTTAAAAACTAAGTTATAAATGCAGACGCTCCCTCGGTGCGCTGCTCTGGTGCGTCGGCTCTTACACAGTGCCTGTCTGCCGTAAGCGTTACAATATACATACCCAACACTGCTTGTACCCATCTGTCATGCAAATAAAACACCTTGAATTGAATTGAATTGAGGGGAGGGGGGAATACTAAAGCCAATACTGGCTCAATGGGCTTTGGCGTGCTAATGCGTTGGTTTAACAGTCCGGGTGTGGCAGGCTTCCAATGTCAACTCGACTCGATTGGAAGACAATGAACGTATTTTAGCCCTAAATGAATTAATAGCAAACATGGTTTACATAAAATACATTTTTCCAAGAAAGTTTATAATAATACGATCTATAGTTGAAATCTGAGCCTACTTTAAAAATAAAGGAAAAGCATTTTCAGAGAGCAATCACGCTGTTTTTGTAGAAAAAGCGATTAGGTTTATGAGCAATCTAATTACCTATTCGCTTAAAACGCTATATAAAATAAAGTTTATTTAGAGATGAATGATCGGTGTAGCAGTTTAAATAATTTTTGTAGGAGGGCTTGGACAGATTCCAAGTGCATTTTTGCAATTTACGTTGCATTGTCCAATGTTCTGTTGTAATACAGGCTAGAATACAGTTACAGTAGTCAAAGCTTTATCAGCCTATTTAAAATAATTTTTTTGAATCCCCGGCGGGACACACTCCATAGGAATCAGCAATCTAATTACCTATTCGCTTAAAATGCTATATAAAATAAAGTTCATTTAGAGATGAATGATCAGTGTCGCAGTTTAAATAATGGGAGTCAGGAAACTAACACACAGCCCTATCGCAGCACACGGATATAATCATACCGTTATTAAATTCTTGAGATACGCGATTCCATATTATATTCCCTTTTAATCAAATTCTAAAAGTATGCTTGTTGACTCCGGTATCACGTTAGTTAAAGACTTCGAAGCTTACAATGTTTAGGGAGAAATGGAATACTGGTGTGTATTTTGTTCTTTAAAGTACCAAGACCAGCTATATACTGTATGTTTATGTTCCAAAATTAATATCGTTTATGGCCTTCACGCGTTACAGTATGCTCCTATTCTTTTTATGCTCAGCTACTAAAATTTCCCTTTAGTGGTAAAATTCCATATAAATATTCAAAACTAAGCGGATTGAAATGTGCACAGTAAAGACATTAAATGATTAAATCTTTTCACTACCAACCAATGCACCACGAGTGCCCCTGTCGGTCATTTTGGCCAGCCAATCACTTGCCCTGCGGTGCCCTACGGTGCCCTGCGGGTTGGTTACTGCACCGCGGGTTTTTATCGCTCATTTTGAATGGCTGCATCTGTACCTACCTCGTTGCTCAGTATTGGTTTTCCCTTTCGAGCTTCCTGGTTGCGCTACTTCTACTCTGTGTTCGTCTTGGCTTTCGGTTTGCAGTTTTTCCCTTTGGACTTCGGCTTTTCGGATCTCGGCTTGGATTGGTTACTTTCGTTCTGTTTCGGATCACTGGCTGCCCCTGGATTATCGGATTGCTCTACTGACTACGACTTCGGATCACGCTTCGGCTTCGGTACTCGTTCCCTTTCGAATATCTGGCTTCCCCTGGACTCTCGGCTCGTTCCTACGATTACGGCTTGCTTTTGGATTACGGCTTGGCTTCGTTCGCTCCTGCAAGTGGGTTCACTCACTGGTTCGGTCCCTCTTACCGAACCCTTAACAGAATACTGAGCCATTTAACATAGACCCAGCGGAGCAAGAGGAGATTCGCTCGGCTTTGGATCAGCACGGACAAGCTTACTCCAGCTCCAGGCTTCTGTCCAACAGATCTCTGCGCACCTGTCTGCAATGCCGCCCATCGGCAATCGAGGAAGCAACGCTGGAGCTGCCGCTTCGGCTCCGCCCCCGCCAGCTGCTATACCTGCCCCTCGACCTCTTCCACTAACTCCACCTGACAGGTTTGACGGCAACCCTACGAAATGTCGGGGCTTCTTAGCACAGTGTGCGCTGGTTTTCAGGCTCCATCCGGAAACTTTTTTTTCTCCTCAGGACAAGATCGCCTTCATAGTTTCACTGCTAACCGGCCACGCTTTGAAATGGCCTACTGCTCTGCTTGATCGCGGGGCTCCTGAAATTCAGGATTATGATCTTTTTTTAGGAAAATTTAAGGGGGTTTTTTGTCGTCCCGTAGTTGGCCAAGACTCTGCCTTCCGCCTCTCCTCCATCCACCAGGGCCGCCGGTCTGTACATGATTATGCTATAGATTTTCAAGTAGCGGCAGCAGAGACTCACTGGGACGATGAGGTCCTTATTTTTCTTTTCCGTCAAGGACTCAGTGAAGAAATTAAGGACCATCTGGTAAATATGCCGCAATTGGGCAATACCTTGGAGGAAGTTATTTCACAAGTATTGCAATTAGAACTCATAATTCGTCATAGGAGTGCTGAGAGATCTCGATCCCCTATACTAGAGGCTCCTCGGCTATCACCTTTCAGATCTGCCGACTCAGAACAACCTATGGAAATAGCCCGCACCCAGTTAACCCCTGAAGAACGAGAGAGGCGCTAACGAGAGGGTCGCTGCCTGTACTGTGGGAAATTTGGACACTTTAAAGCGGCCTGCCCTGCTGCATACTCATCCTTGAGGCGCCGCCCACCTTCTCAGAATCCTAAGGTGAGTGATTCTGGGGTAATGAAAGGAGACCTCTTCTTGTTTTTGTAGACTCAGGGGCGGCAGGAAACTTTTTAGACGCCTCCGTCGCTCGAGCTTGGAAACTACCCTTGACCCTGGTGACTACCCCTCTTCGTGTCCAGTCTATTGATGGCTCCCCCGTATCTCCAGGACTTATTAGGTGGCAAATGGAAATTATAAGCCTGCAGATAGGCACCACCCATGTGGAAGACATCTGGTTTTATCTCCTTGAGACCCCAACACATCCTCTGGTGCTAGGCTTTCCTTGGCTACAGCAGCATGACCCACACATTTCTTGGTCCCGTAAAGAGATTGTAGCTTGGGGACCCAGATGTATTAGAAATTGCTGTCGCCTACCAGTGAAGATTGCACTCATGGCGACGTCCCCTTCAGGGGTTCCTACCATACCCCCTCAATATTCTGATCTGCAGGAAGCCTTTAATGAGCAGGAGGCCTTGGCCCTCCCCCCTCATCGACCATACGATTGTGCCATTGACCTTTTGCCAGGTACTATCCCTCCGAAAGGTCGTATTTTTCCACTCTCCAATTCTGAGTCTGAGGCACTGAAAGTCTATATACAAGATTCTCTGAAGGCTGGGCTTATACGTCCATCCACTTCACCAGCATGTGCCAGTTTTTTTTTTGTGGAAAAGAAGGATGGTGGGCTCCGTCCCTGCATCGACTATCGTGGCCTCAATGAGATCACTATCAAGAATCGGTACCCTTTGCCTCTAATTCCAGCAGCACTTGAGTCTGTGAATGGAGCCAAGATCTTTACCAAACTGGATTTACGAGGGGCCTATAACCTAATCCACATTCGGGAGGGGGATGAGTGGAAAACGGTATTCATGACAACCCATGGACATTACGAATATTTGGTCATGCCCTTTGGTTTGGTTAATGCTCCAGCAGTGTTTCAGTCTTTTATTAACGACATCTTTCGTGATCTCCTACAAAGATTTGTCTTGGTTTATCTGGATGACATATTAATTTTTTCTGATTCCTTCCAGGATCATGTTCTCCATGTCAGAGAAGTACTCTCCCGGCTCATTAAGAATAAACTATATGTCAAACTAGAGAAGTGTACCTTCCATGCTTCGAGGATTCACTTTTTAGGGTACGTCATCTTGCCAGAGGGGGTGGAAATGGATTCGAGTAAAGTCTCGGCGATTACTGATTGGCCCACTCCCAAGAATCTCAAACACATTCAACGATTTCTCGGCTTTGCTAACTTTTACAGGAAGTTTATTCGAAACTTCAGCTCGGTGGTCACCCCCATAACCTCTTTGACCCGTAAAGGACCAAAACAAGGCAAATGGACCCCTCAAGCCGAAGAAGCATTTCAGCGTCTGAAACACCTGTTCACTACAGCCCCCATCCTAAAACACCCTGATCCAACTTTGCCTTTTGTGGTTGAAGTGGATGCTTCTGGCCATGGTGTGGTTGCTGTTCTCTCCCAACGTCATGGAGAAAAACAGATTCTTCATCCCTGTGCCTTCTTCTCTAAGAAGTTATCCCCTGCCCAAATGAACTATGATGTTGGTAACCGTGAACTCTTGGCCATTAAGCTGGCATTGGAGGAATGGAGGCACTGGTTAGAGGGTGCTCATCACCCTTTTTTAATTTACACTGATCATAAAAACCTGGAGTATCTGCAGTTGGCCAAACGTCTTTGTCCTCGCCAGGCTAGGTGGTCCCTTTTTTTTTCTAGATTTAATTTCTTGATCACCTACACTCCAGGTTCTAAGAACTTCAAAGCAGACGCCCTTTCACGGATCCACGACCCCCCTGAGGCCGAATTGATTCCAGAACCCATCATCCCGTCGGGTAAGTTCCTGGCAGCTGTAAGATGGGACATTGAGGTAATTGTCCGACGAGCCTTGGTAGGGCAGACGGTACCTCCTCAGTGCCCTCAGGACAAGTTGTTTGTCTCTAATTCCGTCAGATCGGCAGTTTTACAATGGGGACACGACTCCCGCTTCGCTGGACACCCTGGATTCCACCGTACCTTGGATTTCATCTCCAGAGACTTCTGGTGGCCAATTATGGCCAAGGATGTCAAGGAATATGTCCAGGCCTGCTCTATTTGCTCCCAAATGAAGTCTTCCCGGATGAGGGCAGCGGGCCTTCTTCAACCCTTACCCATCCCGGATCGTCCTTGGACCCACCTCTCAGTAGATTTTATTACCAACCTTCCACCCAGCCATGGACACACAACTATTATGGTAGTGGTAGACCGTTTTTCCAAATCTGCTCATTTTATTCCCCTACCATCTTTACCTACAGCTCAAGAACTAGCAGAATTGTTTGTACAGCATATCTTCCGACTGCATGGCATCCCTAAGGATATTGTTTCAGATAGGGGCCCTCAGTTTGTCTCCCGATTTTGGAGGGCCTTCTGTAAGTCACTGGGCGCCTCAGTCTCACTTACCTCAGCTTATCACCCTCAGGCCAATGGGCAGACAGAACGCATGAATCAGGAACTGCTGACCTATTTACGGACTTATATCTCCTCTACCCAGGATAATTGAGTGTCCTTACTCCCATGGGCAGAGTATGCACACAATTCATTGTATACCACATCTACTGGCATGTCTCCCTTTAAGTGTGCCTTAGGTTATCAGCCTCCTCTTATCCCTGACTCCCATCCCAACACAGAGGTACCTTCGGTTCAGGACTACATCTCTAACCTGAAGACCTTCTGGAGGAAGGCCAAAGCCACCCTTCTTCGCACATCAGCTCAGCAGAAGAAGGTGACTGATCGGCGCCGTCGTATCCCACCCAGACTTCGACGTGGTCAGTTTGTTTGGTTATCTACTCGTAACCTTCCTCTTAAGCAACCTTCTGGCAAGCTTGCTCCCAGGTACATTGGTCCTTTTCGTGTCCTCGCCCAGATTACCCCAGTAACTTACCGGCTGGCCTTGCCTCCTACCCTTCGGATCCACCCTACTTTCCATGTTTCCCTCCATAAACCTTTTCACAGATCCACCCTGTCTAAACCACAACAAAAACCCCCACCGCCTCGAGTTATTGATGGACTCCCTGCTTACACGGTCAATAAAATCCTGGATTCCCGATGGTCTCGTGGATCCCTACAATATCTCGTCGATTGGGAAGGCTACGGTCCGGAGGAGCGCTCGTGGGTTTCGGAGAAGGATATTCTGGACCCCAACCTCATCCAAGATTTCCACCTTAACTTCCCGGATCGTCCTGCTAGGGCGTCAGGAGCCGCCCGTAGAGGGGGGGGTAATGTTACGATCCCTGCCTCCCGGCAACGGAGGAGGCAGAAGTAGGCATAGCCCCTATCCATCAGTTCACCTATCAGTTTTCACATTCACCACCACACCCCCGTCTCATCCTACTTAAACACCTGTCCTTACCTACCTCGTTGCTCAGTATTGGTTTTCCCTTTCGAGCTTCCTGGTTGCGCTACTTCTACTCTGTGTTCGTCTTGGCTTTCGGTTTGCGGTTTTTCCCTTTGGACTTCGGCTTTTCGGATCTCGGCTTGGATTGGTTACTTTCGTTCTGTTTCGGATCACTGGCTGCCCCTGGATTATCGGATTGCTCTACTGACTACGACTTCGGATCACGCTTCGGCTTCGGTACTCGTTCCCTTTCGAATATCTGGCTTCCCCTGGACTCTTGGCTCGTTCCTACGATTACGGCTTGCTTTTGGATTACGGCTTGGCTTCGTTCGCTCCTGCAAGTGGGTTCACTCACTGGTTCGGTCCCTCTTACCGAACCCTTAACAAGAAGCACTACAGTAAAGGTTCTGCAGTAGGGAAATGTGGTCTTTCTTAACCTCTTAATGCTGGATGTACGTGTATACGCAACTTTTTAAGAAAAACATGCCTCAAAAGTTCCGTCTCACTTCATTATTTTATATCACCAAAACCACAAAACCTTTACAGAAAACCTTTTATCAATCGAAATGTGTTCAACTAGGGTTTCACAAAACAGTTTTTTGAAATTGTAGAAAAACTTTGGTATGGTCACACATGTGCTATCCCCAGCATGGTCATAAACGTCTACAGTATAAATCAGTATCTACCTTTGATTCCTTCGTAATTTGTAATAGTTTTTTACCAACAAAACCTTGTTATTTATCGAAAAAGGACAACAGGAGCTTTAAAAAAAATGTTGTTGTTTTTTAAAAAACCAAGACGATTGATCACAGTCACTTTTTATCTGATGATGCACTTCTAAACTTCCAATATGCATAGATAAGGTAATCAATAAGCCAGAAAAACAAGACCGCAAAAGCAAAACGCATCAATATATATATCTATATCCCATGTTTTTACCTTGTTCTGAAGCTTGATATATATCCACAGAAGCCTAGACTAGCTTATCTCCAGACCTGGAGGCTATTGAACGTTATTGACTTTGTAGTATATGTTTGAAGCAGGACCGCCAGAAATAAGGGGATCTGATTGGTAAAAAGCGCTGTCATTCATTGTATTTTCAGCCATTCAGAGGTCTTAGAGGGTAAGACTTCCTCTAGAAGCCTCAGGCTGCATTCCGCCTGCCTTTTAGCTGTCAATCATTAACTCAGAAGGGGTAATCAATCAAGGGGTGTTTTATCAGTTTCTTTTCAATGCTTATCAAGAAGGTAACTCTTCCCTTTTCAAGGGTAATTTCTTATTCTTCTCCATTTCAGCTGGGGCTGTCCCAAGCAGAACACCTCAACACTGCTGAAAAGCCAGTTCGATTGGTAAGTATGGGGTTTGATATTCAATTATATTGGTGTTTGCAGGGTAGTGATGTCATTCCAGTACCAGGTTTGTTGTTCCACCCTGGGACAGCTGCTGGCAGGGCTCTGCACATGCAATAACTAAACCTGCTGCATGACCTTTAATACATACAGTATAGTAAAGCAATGACCTGTACTATAGTATAGTACAGGCATATGACCGTATAGTATAGTATAGGCATATGACCGTGTGCCCAGAGAGGTGGTGTATTGGTGCTTGAGGAAGAAAGGAGTACCAGAAAGCATGGTGAAGTTAGTTCAAGCAACCTATAGAGATGCAACTACGAAGATGATAACACAACAGGGAGAGACAAAAGAGTTTGAAATCACAGTTGGAATACACCAAGGATCAGCACTAAGTCCTTTCCTTTTCATAAACATTATTGACACACTGACAGAGGAGATAAGAACAGAAGTGCCTTGGGAACTCATCTTTGCTGATGATGTGGCACTGATGGCAGACTCAGAAGTAGAACTACAGGAGAAAGTGTTCAAATGGCAGAGGAGTCTGGAAAAGGGTGGACTGAAAGTGAATGCAGAAAAATCTGAAATAATGGTAATGGAGAGAAGAGGAGATACTATGACCAATGTTGAGGAGACAAATGGAGGAAAACTGAAACAAGTTGATGACTTTAAATACCTTGGATCAAAACTGGTAAAGGGAGGAGAAACACTGGAGGCAGTAAAACAAAGAGTGAAAGCTGGATGGAACAAGTGGAGAGAAATAACTGGAATAATCTGTGACAGGAAAATTCCCAGAAAATTAAAGTGCAAAATGTACAAGACTGTGATTAGACCTGTACTACTATATGGAGCTGAATGCTTGGCAGTTGGAAAGAGGGAAGAGAACTTGATGAGAAGAACTGAAATGAGGATGTTGAGATGGATTCTGCAGATTTCAATGAAGGATAAGATCAGAAATGAAGAAATCCTTAGACGATGTAGGGTGGTGGATGTGGTTGAGAAGATGCGAGAGGCGAGGTTACGGTGGTATGGACATATCATGAGGAGGGACGTTGAGGAAGTAACAAAGAGGGTAATGGAATTTGAGGTGGAAGGTAACAGAGGAAGAGGCAGGCCTAGAAAGAGATGGATAGATTGTGTGAGAAAAGATATGGAGGTATGTGAAGTGAGTGAGGAAGATGTGCTCGACAGAGACAAATGGAGAAGAGCAACCAAAGCAGCTGACCCCAGGACAGTCTGGGACTAAGGCTGTGAAAAAAGAAAGAAGAAGAAGAAGATAGTACAGCAATGTATTTCACAAACCAGAAAGAAACAGCAATTAGTTACAGTACCAGTCTGACAGTTTTATTCAAAGTGACTTAAGAAACAGGTTGAACAGTGATTGAGCAATTGCTGCTGAAAGCTTTTACAGTACTTACAGTTGAACAGAGCTCCATCTGTATGTTCCTACCTTTTCAAATGTGTGTTTTATCCATATCAATCAAGCATATTTAGGTAATAAGAAGGAAGAAATGTTGTGTAGAGTTTGTTTTTTGCAGATGGATTTTTGTGTTTGTATTAGTTGATGCAACAGCAGAAGATAACAGATGCGTGAATCAGACCGACAATCTGATTTAATCTTCC
Source organism: Lepisosteus platostomus (assembly GCF_059453375.1). Lineage (NCBI taxonomy): Eukaryota > Metazoa > Chordata > Actinopteri > Semionotiformes > Lepisosteidae > Lepisosteus > Lepisosteus platostomus. The sequence continues at coordinate 20,162,605 of NC_142623.1, forward strand.
ATGTTGTATGCAGGAACATTGTGATGAGAGTTGCTCTTCTTGAGCTGTTTTGTTTTCAAAATTGTGCAAACTAAATGAAAGTACAGACTTTCAACTAACTGTAAAACTAATCCAACTCTGGAAAAAAAATATGTAGAACTCTAAGTGAGGTGTTGAAGCAAAGACATGCTGTGATGTTTCTCCTGTTGTGAATACAGGGTGCAAAAAAAAAAGAGATATGATCTACTTGCACCAGGTCTTCAGGTCTCTCAGTAAGTGATTTCAATGCCCGTTGGGAGGTGGTTTCCACTGGTGCCTCAGTGGCACCACAAGAGAAAATAAAAGGCAGACTGCACAGTGCTCAGTAATGTGGGTTGAGTGCTTTTTTCCAGGCAGCGCAATTCTATTTGGGCAAGAGGAGGCAGCTGTTCGATACCGGGAAAGCTGTGTGGAAATTAATAAAGAACAAGAAGAAAGCCAGGGCTACATTACAGTGACAGCAGAGCCATTCAGATTAATGTGTCAGCCCACGTAATGGGTTGTCTATGGACCTGAATTCCAGCTGTTCTCAGAAAGGTTTATCACTGGTGTGGCTAATACTTCATCACTGTCCCCACTCCCCTTAGAATGTCCATAATTGTTGAAGTTTGTTCAACACAACACAATGATAGTTTGACTTCTGCTTCAGTTAATTCTCCAGTTGATTTCAAAGATGGCGTTGTTTTTGTTGTAAGTTCTTCTGAAATTGTACTGATCTCTATATTATAGAGACATATTTTCCCCAGAAATTCTGAACATGTTTCTAAGTTTCTGTTAAGGTACTAAACATTTTTATGTGTTCATCATTGTAACCAAGGAATCTTTCAAAGGGTTTCACGATCAAAACTACAGGTGAACCAATCATTACACACTGGCACATACTAGTTGTATTCTAGTTACAGCTTCAGCTACTGTCAGATCCTTTTGAATTAAGGCGTAGGTACTTTAGATTGGCTATATTATTGTAATAGATGATGAATTTGTCTCTTTCTGATCCTACCCAGGTCACTGATAATTTGGGTAAACAGGCCCCTACCACTCTGGGCATTGCAGGTAAGGAATACTCACTTTATTATTTTTAAAATGGGGGTATACGTACATGCAGGGGACTTCTGAGAGTCACCTGGGGTATGCAGGATGACTTAGTAATGCCCAAATAAAACATAACTTTTGAATTTATTTTTGTGTTGGATTTAATTCCTTCCGGGGTGGCATGGTAGCACAGTGGTCAGCATTGCTGCATCACAGTGCTGGGGTCCAGACCTGGAGTGCTCTCTGTGTGGAGTGTGCATGTTCAGTCCAAAGAATACTGGTAGGTTACTTGGCTCCTGGGAAAGCTGGGCCTGGTGTGAGTGTGTGTGTCTGTGTATGCCCTGCGATGAACTGGCATCTTGTCCAGGGTGTATCCCACCTTGCGCTTGTTGCTTGCTGGGATCGGCTCCAGGTATCCGTGACCCTGAATTTAATAAAGTGGTTAGAAAATGGATGGATGGATATCTGCCCCTTATGCCTTTCAGCATGTAGGGGCAGCAACATCCTGGTTTAAGTTCAGTGACCACTTTGAGCTCCTGTGCTCGTGGTGGGCCTCACCTCTGTGTGTCTCATAGTGTCTCCACTGGCAGCTGTAACCGACAGATTGAGTTTGGTGATTGCAAAGACATAATGAGAGTTCCCTGCAAACAGACATTAATGGCACACTGAATTCCTTATAATAACAACGTATCAAATGGAGATGATTCCACATCTTTTAAAAAATTACCTAAAGTACTACAACTAGGCTAGATGTGCTATACGACCTGCTCTCATTTTAGATTTTCTAATGTGCTTCTACAGTACATGTACACTCCAGAGCAATGTGCCTACCCCCTTCCCAATGGGCATGCTGCCCAGCTTATCCATTTGCTGTGTGCTGCATGTTAATTGATGTTCTGTATGTTAATTCATGTGCTCAGTGCTGTGTGTTAATTCATGTACATTGTGTGAATTCATGTGCTGTGTGTGTCTCCCTTTCAGTTCATGTTCTGTGTATTAATTTATATGTTCATTCATGTACTAAGTGCTGTGTGTTAATTCACATGCTGTGTGTTAGGCGTTAATTCATGTGCTATGGGACAAGTTTGCATACAAGAAAAAAATACAGATAATTTTGGTTCTGAGAACAGAGGGATTAACAAATTACACTTGAATTTGGACAAATCCTGGAAAGCTAAATTTAAGAGCTTCTTTCTTTTCTCCTTAGGTTTTGGTGGCGTTAATCAGCTTTTCAGAAACCATGCTGGTGGTGTACCTCAGCTATAAGGTGAGTGTGCCAAACTCAATGTCCTGCAATGTTCTTGTAACTTTCCTTATGTTCTGTTCTGCACATTTATCTGTCATGTCTCAATTCTCACAAAACATTTCCAGGTGAGAATTAATTAATTTGTATCAAACACAGACAAAAAAAAACATTATTGGCTTTGCTTGGCCCTAGCCAGCTGTTTAAATTCCAGGCACCTTGTCAAGCAATTTAAATGTGAGAAGTTATGAAACGTTTTAGAAGGTACAGAGATAATGCTAATTTCAAAGTCACTCCATCTTTTCAAAAGCTGAAAAAAAGGTCTTACCATGCAAGTAACCTGATGAAAAAGGCTCAGTAAACCACTTGCACAGCTGGAATCCCTAAGCTTTTGCAAAATTCCTTATTGAAGCAACGGTTTCTTTCTTTGTGCTTGATATGTTAATTTGGCAAATTATATCTGAATACGTACAGTACAGACAAATTTACATCTTAAGAGGTTCCTACATGTCAAAAACACTTTAGAACAAGATGAATTAAGCCCATTTTCTAAGTTTCTAAACCAGCAAAAACACAGTGCTCTAATGTCCATGGTGCAGATCCTGTACGTCCAGTGATGTCCTGAGTTCTGCCAGCTGGTCAGAGTCCTCTTGAATTTAGGTAGACTGATGACTTGTATGACTTAGAAGGCACCCGCAGGCTTGAAGTGATTTAACTGAGGAACATACCACTCCTCCAATTGATGAAAACTCTCTTGTAAGTTACTATGGAGCTTATTGTATACTACAAGATGAATGGTTCTGACTTGTGGGTGTCTCATAACAAACATAAGAAATGTTGCTAAAGAGATGAGGCCATTTGGCCCATCTTGCTGGTTTTATAATTAGTAGTTAATTGATCCAAAGATCACATTCAACGATTTCTTGAAAGAAGCCAGAGTATCAGCTTCAACAACATGGCTTAGTAGCTTGTTCCACACTTCCACAACCTTGTTAAATAATGAAGTACCTCCTGTTCTCTGTTTGAAATGCACTGCCACATACATGTAGTTTCCACTTACTGTATGTCCTCGGGTTTGTATTTCATTCTTCATTCTGTAGAAATTCGCTTAGGTGACTTTGTGTCTGGATAAAGCCTCAGGGAACAGTCACAGGGCTGCAACAAATGTAGACAAGACTGTCTAGCTCAGCAAACAAAAGAGTGAGGTAACACAGAAGTGGAGGTGCAGGTGCTTATGGAAAAATGACTAGTGCACTGTACAATTTTAATAAAGCATTTCTTGATTAAAAGTTTACGCTTTTAACCATATATCCTTTTTTTGCTTTTTAAAGATTTAAATAGTGTCAGTCTAAACCTTTTCTATAAGAAGCCCCTATTATATCACCCTTTCTCATTTTGCATTGATGTATTGTCGTTACTACATTCACGAAAATCCCTGCAGTTCTCTACATTAAAAACCATTTACCAGATGTTTGCCTGGTCTTGAATTTTATCTAAATCTTTAGAAATTTAATTTGCTGCTTTTCTAATCCTCCCAATTTTGTATCATCTGCAAATGTAACTAGTTTACTAAGAATACTGGAATCTATGTCATTGATATAAACTAAAAGGAACAGTGGTCCTAGTACAGATCCTTGTGGTACCCCACTAATTACCACCATTAGGGATACTGTTTATATATATATTTGCTTATATATGATATAGTTTTGTATTTCCCTTATGCTGTCTCCCAGTCTGTGTGGGAAAAGTTGCAGTCTCCCATAAACACTACTTCTACATTTCCACATACATTTTTACTTTCATTATACAGTGTTGACTTATAATCATCATCTGTATTTAGTGGTCTATAGCGTATTCTTAACACTATACTGTGTTTTTCTTGACTGGGATTTCCTATGTGGCTGTGCACATCTGGAATCGCATAAACATTAGTCAGAAAGTGTACTCTTAGGTCTTTGCACAAGTGCAACACTAGATATTTGCATAGCACCTGCAAGCTTACACTAGCATCAATGCCATATGCATTAGTTTATCAGCCCTAATTCTTTTGTTGGGCACATTGGGTTTGCAGCTTTTCAGATGTTTGTTTCTAACACTTGCCCCACGGAGCCTATACAGTAGGTCTTTATTTACTCCATGTTAATATTAAAAAAGTGGTAATTCCAGATTTAAAATAGAAACTGGACCTTGGAAGTGCAACAGAACAAAAAATTATTATTATAGTAAACACTGAATTTTACAGAGGTTTTCCAAGACCTGTCATTTTGCGTCTATAAAACAACCTAGTTTTTCTATCTGCTGACAATCTTGAAGCCATTTCTACTCTACATTAGCTTTGTATTTCTTTTTCATGACAAGAACAAATGTTGTGGCAAATGTTAACAGTGCAATCTTTCAATTCCATTTAATAGAAAATGGCTCAATCAAAAAGATTAAGGGTCACTTTCTTGGACACTTTTTAATAAACTTGAGGACTCCTCTTTGTTCCTCTCCTCCTATCTGACCTCTGATCCTTGACCTGTTTGTTTGTTGTTTCCAGGGCAATGTGTGGGAGCAGGTGTTGCGAGTCCCCTTTATTCTGGAGATGATCAGTGCTGTGCCATTCGTCATCACAGTGAGTGACTCAGGTTTGCATTCCATACATTCCAGTGTTGCGCTGGACTCTGATAGTCTGAGAACAATCTCTCTTCAACTGGCTTTTAGCTGCAATTTCAAATTTTACAATTGTTACATTTTTAAATAGAGCTGTTTTTAAGTTAATTAATTACATCATACAATAGTGTGCTAATTTTATTAGAAGATCACCCACTTTCTCCCCCTGATTATTGGTTGTGTGGGCATGAACCTATATCCTCAAAATCCCCTAGAAAACTCAGAATTTAAAACAAAATCCTTGATTGTGGGATGTAATCAATATGTATTTGCAAGCTTTAATACAAGCCACTTCTTCAATTATAGCATATATTGTATTAAAAAAGTTAGAAGTCCTTGTATTAAAGAACATTTTGTATTAAATAACTTCTTGTAAACAGAGGGAAAAAAAGGATGCATCACCACAAGTGATAAAGCAAACAAATTCTGTTTTATGAAGTGTTATGTTAGTCATTGTTCCAGATGGATCAAATCACCAGATGCGTACAGGAGTATTTCAGTCCTTGACACTAATCTACCTGGGTCCGAATCTCATATTAAGAAATTATAATGGCACCAAAAGTACTTAAAAGACATAATGGGTTGTGTTTTCCAGCTTTAATTCATTTTATTGAAGATTTGTACAATGAATAACATCATATTTCTGTGTTTTCTTGAAATTATTTTTATGTGTGTAGAGATGTGTAGAGCTCAATAAATAATAAATCCCAAAGTTTTCAAATCAATTTGCATGCTACAGTATACAATTTTTCTTGGCTATTTATGTTTTTAATATCCTATTTCTTGGTGTTCTCAGCTGCTGAACCTCCTAACATTAATTATTACCCTCTCTCAAAGACAGTTCCAGTGAAAGCAGCTGCAAATAAAATAAAGGTCACTGCAAGTCTAAATACTGGGAAGTGGAATTTATTTAACATGTGAATCTGATACTACATGCTTCACATAACATTCGAAATGTCTGTAAGACAAATATAGACATTGCAATCACAGACACAATCACTATAAAAATACTCATTTTGTGATAAAAAATGTCATTCTTCATCTACATTTTAGTGCAAAGCACAGAATGATTCCTGAAGGGAAATGCTGTAGAGCTATGCTTTTATTGGAGCTGAAAGAAAGTAAATTTTCCTTTTCATCATGTTTGACACTTAAAAGACTCATAACATATCTATACAGTATGCTCAACTGACCAGTCAATCTTAGCTATGTCACGGTGAAGCACCTTAATAAAGGTAAATTGATTTTCCATGTCTGTCCACTTTAACTTCATATACAGTAGATGAATAGGAATTTGGTATCTCATTAGACTGTTCTGCTTTTTTAGCAATTTGAGACATGGAAATGGATATAGCTAGAGCTAATTTACTGTACAATAAAAGCTTGCTCTTTCTTTAAAAACACCATAAGTCTGGAAGATGTTTTTTAGAATTAACAAAAGAAATACACCCACCTGAAATGCACTTTAGTCTTTGGTGCTTACATGTGCACGATTTTAAACTTAAATTGACCTGGTTTTAAAGACACAGTGACTCAAAGCACCTCACATTTAGTCTGGTGTTGCCTCTTCCATGATTTGTTGAAATTGACTTTGACTTGGGTACATAGTGAAACCAAACATTACCATTGAAGTGCAACAATAACCCATTCTGGAAACAGAAAAGGCAATACTTCTGGAACTTAAGAGTTACAGGAGTTACTTAAGAGGACACAAAAAAAGAAAGACACATAACAGTCTTATTAATGCACAGAAATGTGTACAGTATGTAACAAAATTACAATGGCTGCAATAAGTTCCTGTCCACCTCATGGGGACTTGCTGATCAAGTCTCGTAGCAGTGATGCCTGACATGCAGTATAAGAATGACATAACGCAATTTAAATTAGTTCTGAGTGAGCTGCCTGGAATGTAAACCACATATCCAATAATTATTTCCTCCATCTGAGTTGGGAAAGCATTTGGACAGCAGCTGTAAATAGGATTCCTGCTCCTGTGGTGTACCTTTGTGATTTCACCTGTCATAGTTCCATTTCTATTCAATTCCTCCTAAAGAAAGATGCTGAATGGTTCTGGGCTGATAGATGCAGCATTATTCTCCCACTTCAGGTGTGATTGACACATCATAAAAGCAGCCAGTGTGAAAGATTGACAGCGCCAATGTTAGAAAGTGTGAATGCTTTGTGCGTGGTGTCTAATGGACTGAGTCAAGTGTAGCCTTGCTCAGTGGGCCATGGAAGGAAATTAGCTCTTCAGTGTTTATGAGAGGTTTTTGTTTTGTTTTTAGAAAATAGATCTCTTTACATTTTTTACGTACTGCACACTGAGAGCAATCTCATTAAAAAAGGCGCCATTCTGTAAACGGGTCTCTTTACCTGTTCTTTCTGGGGAGTGTAATTATAGGTACATGAAACTACTAGATTTTAAAAAATATTTGACAAACTAAGATATTATTTCACCATTGTCTTTTAACATACTGTACAGATAAATGTTTAAAACGTTGGAACCAAAAATAGTCTTATCTTTTGTATTATTCAAGGAGTCCCTGAAGGTTTTAACTTTCTCATTTTTCTGTTTATTCCTATTTATTCTTCTTTTAGGTAATTTTGCCTTCCCTCAGGAACCTCTTCATCCCTGTTTTTCTAAACTGTTGGTTAGCAAAGCATGCGCTGGAAAATATGATTGTAAGTAAATAATTTAATCAGCACTTTCTTTTTGACTTTTGCCATTATCAGTTATTCTTATAACCAAAACTGATTAATTCTCTCACACTGAAAACTCTAACACTGATCTAATGAACACTCTGTAACCCAAAAACACTGATCTACTAAATACAATACAGCCCAACACTCTAAACACAAGGCAACTGTACAGACTGTAGCCCAGCACTTTAATACTGAGCTGCTCAATGATTTACAGACAAGCACTCTAACTCTGATCTTCTAAAAATACTGCGGTACAGCACCAGGCACCTTTTTAGCGGCTCATAATTGCTTACTTTAATCTAACCACATCAGTAAAAGGTATCTACAACCCACAGCCATGAAGCTTGGTTGGAATCATTGCAGCCTAATAATGCTTTTCCCATATCATCAACATTAGCAAATACTAAAGTCTCCTGATTATTTAGGTTTAGTTTTTAGTTTCAGATTGTTTCTGTCTAATTTTCAGTAGTGTACAAGGCAGTTCAACAAGAGCTTGCAGGATATCCTCATTTTCTTTCATAGACGTGTAACTATGTGCTTTTTTGTTGTTCAATTTGTATCAAGGATCGTAAAAATCATACCTTTACCCAGTGGAGCAGTATATTGCTGAGGTAGTTGATCCTGATCCTGGAAAGCCATGGTTCAGCAAGTTTTAGATCATTCACCAATTTCTAAGCACCTAGAACAATGTCTTTTGTCCACTTAAAAAGGTTGTTTGCTAAATTTAGTACGTTGGAGATCTTTGGAAATGAAAACACCAGCAATCTATATCTCTTATGAACCACAGTTCACCATTCTTGAATTGAAATGAACCGATTAAATTGATCAAAACCATGAGCAAAACCCAACTTTACAAATCGAAGAGTTAAGGTGACCTATAAGACCTGGTGGATGAGCTCTGAAGGACCAGGGATAGCCACCATGTCTAGAAACAGTCAAGCTTGTTGCTCTACAACAGAATGATCTGTGGCATCTTGCTCTACCTGTAATTCCAGTGAGTTAATGCCAAGTGCACAAATCCTGCATTAAACGTCTCCGAAACCCTGCAAACTAGGTAGGAAATGATGCAATTGCTGTCTTGCTCTCTTTTGCTGTCTGTCAGTAGTAGCCTTAAATTTAAGATAGATGCAAAACACCATCCCTGATGCTCTGGAGAACCTAAGTTACTTCTGCCAGATGAAGATGCAGCATTAACAACACTGACTATTTATTTTTCCCCTTTTGACAAGTACACTTGAATCTAATGTTGGATGTCTTAATGGTCTTTGTTTCTGATTTGAGATGTAGGTAATGTAATGACAGAAATAAACTGAAAGAAACATGTTCAAATAAGGCTGTCACTTTACTCCACTTAGATTAGACTACTCTGGGTACGTGCCTTATCAAAAAGGAGGCATGGTGTCCATAGATACTTGACAGTCTAATAAAGAAATAATTGGGATGGTGTCATTGGGGATTTATATTAAAGGGCCTTTTTTAAAAAATTATCTCATTGGCTCTATCTGCATGTCACTTGCTTAAGGCTATGTGGAGCCATGAAGCAGAAGTAATTGAGCAGGCCAATTAATATATAATTAATGGGCTGCTCTTGAGTTTAGTTTCTAAAAATCAGAGTTGGCACAAAAGACATCTAAAGGTGTATTGAGTTTGTCAGGCATGACAAATGAAAATGTGCAGAACCCTCATTATCCTGGACTGGATTCCTGCTTCAAGTTCTTATTTCAGTGTGCTCATCCTTTGAATTGACCCTGGTGGCTGTTTAAGGAGATTTAAAGTTAGATGAAGAACCATACTGCTCTAGGGAAGAAGTTTAAACTTGTGCTGTTCCCTTTATTTCATTTCTTCTACTGCCTGTGTTCAGCCCAGTTGTCAAATGCTCAAAATAAAAAAAAGATCCCAAAAAAAGCAAAACAAATGGATTTCAGATGCGGTTTGCCGCCTAACTATAATTTGAAACAAGAGGTCTCCAATTAGAGTTTAACAGCACGTTCAATACTAGATAGTGTAACAGAGATAATCATATGTCCAATAAATATATTGTCTCATCATGGTGTAGAGTGACTGGAGGGCTCAGGTATATTGAGCATGGTGCTGATGCTGCCTGGTTCTGGGGTTTGATACCTGTGTACCTGTGAAGAAAAGGATGAAGTAGCCCAATTCATTAACAGCTAAATACATGCCTCTTACTTTACCTGTAACATTTGATAGGATGTTAAAATGATGTAATGGAACACATCTGTAGGAATATTAACATCCTGCAAATAAATTAATGTAGGCCATATAAGAAAATTACAGTCCTGCTCTTCTGTACTTTGTAGTATTCTTTCCACTTATATTGTTCTTTAGGCATCCAATTTAGGATCTCCAGTTGTACATTTCTTATGTCTCTGGCCACGATTATGAACCCTGTAACCCACCACTCAGGGAAAGTGAGAAAGTGTAAGCAGAGCCCTCTGACCCATTGCCCTGGGGCACTCATTGTTTGACACATTAAAGGCTATGCAGCTCCATGCAGGAACTTAAAACCCCATTGCTAGAGAGGCACATGTCTCACTAATAGTACTTTATGACTGTGAAAGTTCCCACCTCTGAAGTTGCAGGGGTTTCTTGGTCACCAAGTGCTTAGAGATGCCTGACCTTACCCTCAGCAACCCAAAGATGAAAACACAGAAAATTGAGGAGTCATGGTCATAGTCACCTACTAATATAACCCAAGTTCAAACCCAGGATACCTGGATCATAGAGCTCAGTCTGCTCTTGGGTGAGAGCTTTTACCAACTGAGACATTGAAAATCCCCAATCTTCTCATAAAAAACTTCTATTCTTCACATTATCTCATTTCTGATTTCCTCTTGATTCTATCACATTTGTTCCAATTCTGCTTCTACAAATTTGCCATACCAACTGTATTAGTAAAAAAATATTGTTACTAAAAAATACATTGAAACTTTTGCCATCATATTGCTGTAGAATTAATTCAGGTGTTGGTTCAGATGTTCCTGATTTCTGTGTTTTTCAGAATGACCTTCACCGAGCTATTCAAAGGACCCACTCTGCTATGTTCAATCAAGTCCTCATCTTGATTTGTACTCTGGTTTGCCTGATGTTTACATGGTAAGTAGCAGGGACACTAATCCTAAAGATGCCAGTCAATTTCGAAGCCTTGAAAAAACTGAAAAATTACCATGAAGACTGATATTATGTACCTCACACCTGAAGAAGGCTCCACGGCCGAAACGTTGTGTTCTCTTTCTTCTTTTTTTCATCATGGAATAAACCTATTACTTGTTCCTTTGCAGCCTACGCATGCTGACGCAGCTACCCACCTGAACTACATTATGTACCTGTGTCCTGAGACTAACCTAATAAAGAGGAATTTCCTCTTGAATTGAAGGATGACTCTCCTGCAAGTGAGAGGTTGCTTTCAATATCAAATACCAGTCTCAGGCTCTTATAAAAACTCAGAAGGGAATTATGCTGGTACAGTTTAGCTAAGTCTTAAAACCAAGATGCTGTTTCTTTTCAGACCTTGTCCTATTCCATGTTCACTTACCTTGATGAAATAGACAGCTACAACATTTGAACAATGCTGTTTGGACGTTTTTCAGGCCTTTTTTGTATTAAATAATTAAGCTGATACATAATTGAAAGTCAGTGGATCAGTAGCAAAACATAAAGTAGAATAAATAGAAGTTTACAAGGCTAATTATTGGGAGACCTGGACTTGCCGGTGTTTTTGACTTGGGAGGGATTGGCAAAAGAGCCACCCACAAATCGTGCTAATATTATTATTGTTAACTTATATAGCTGTTTCTGGACGCTCCACTTAAAGCGCTTTACAGGTAATGGGGACTCCCCTCCACCACAAATGTGTAGCACCACTTGGATGATGCAACAGCTGCCAATGTGCCCCAGGATGCTCACCACATATCAGCTAACAGGCGGGAGGAGAACAGAGTAATGAAGACAATTCATAGATGGGGATTATATTAGGAGGCATTCATTTGTAAAGGTTAGGGGGAAATTTGGCCAGAACTCCAGGTACTCTTTTCAAGAAACACCCTGGGATTTTGAATGACTACAGAGAGTCAGGACCTTAGTTTTATGTCTCATCCAAAGGATGGTGCCATTTCAAAGTATACTGTAGTGTCCCAGTCACAATACTGGCACAGTAGGACCCACACAGACTGCAGGGAGAGAGCTCCTAACTGGTCCCTCTAACACCTCTTCTAGCAGCAACCTTAGCTTTCCCACAAGATCTCCCATCCAGGAACTGGACACACCTGAACCTACTTAGCTTCAAGGGGTTGCCTTTAAAGGTGGCTTCTCAAAGTGCTTTATAGGATGACGACAACAACAAAAATGCACAATATATACATTTAATGAAAATACACAATGAGAGGAAACAGTAGATGGGGGTACTGAATACACTAGGAGCTAACAAAGCTGTATATAACAGAACCAATTAAGTAAAGGCCCTTCTAAAGAAGAAGGTTTTGAGTTAAGATTTGAATGAGTTTGGGGAAGGTGACTCTCTGATATTCTAGGGGATAGAGTTCCAGAGCTTTGGGACATAACAGGAGAAGGCCCTGTTACCTGTAGAGTGCAGACAGGCTTGGGGGACAGATAGGAGAACTAGAAGAGTAAAGGTTGCGATGTGGGGAGAAGGGCGATAATAGCTCAGACAGGTACTGAGGTGCCAAGCCATGCAGAGCATGAGGACTTTGAAGTCGACATGAAACCTGACAGGAAGTCAGTGCAAGGGCTCCAGGATAAGATTAACATAGTCAATTCGGGAGAAGGTGAATGTGTTGAACATATTGATAGTTGAGGCCATGTGATCTTAAAAGCTGACAAAGTGGAAACATGTAAATGCTGAAAAGTAACACGTACTAATTTAGCAGCAAATGTGAGTTACAGGGTGATATAGCTCAGTGGTTCTCAAACTGTGGTACGCGTACCAGCAGTGGTACGCGGAGACCCGCCATGTGGTACGCCAAATGACCCTGGAACTGTGTCGTGTGCGCTGAAAAATCGGGACAGGTTTTCATATTTTGTATTTTAATACGTGTCGAATACGCAGCCTACGTATTACGATACAGTGCGCTAATAGTTCAGTGAACACAAGAGATACTCTGTAATTCTATACCACTTTATAGGAATGCGTGCTACGGATGCAAGTGACCAATTGTATTTAAAAAAAGCTACCGTATCTCCAGCAAATAGGGAGAAAGGAGAATGTGCGTGATTTTGGAACAATGCTAACGTGTAAACACAGGAATGCATAGAAATACGTGCTACGAACGCAGGTAATCTTGTGAGCACACGAAAGCGTGATAACAGAAAAATATTTAAGAACTGTTCTAATTTGAGAAAAATACACCGAGCGTCTCTGTGTTTCGCTCCCATGTGCATGAAATAAAAACTTTAAATAAATACGGAAATAAAAACGGAAACGCGGAAAAATGCAAGCTTGCGGATTGCTAAAGCAGGTAAGCTACACTATTTTTGAAGAACCTTATTTACCGTTGGCAAAAGAGCTGACACGTATTATGTGTAGAGAAAAAGCTGCTAAACAGCGACCTGCTGCCCCCCTCCCCCTGAAAGACACAGTCATTCATAGAATTATTGAAATGAAGGATTATATAAAAAGTACACTGATAGAGCGCGTTAAGATGAGCAGATGTTTTTCACTGCAATTAGATGAGTCTGTAGTCGATTTGGCCAATTTGCTCGTTTACGTTAGATACGAGTTTGAGGGCATGTCCCATGAAGACTTTCTGTTCTGTAAACCACTACCAACAGGAACTACAGGAGAGTACATATTTCAGCTTCTGAATGAATTTATCGAAAAGACTGGCCTCGACTGGACAAAATGCATCTGAGTTTGTACAGACGGTGCTAGAGCAATGACAAGCCGACATAACGGTGTAGTTGCACGAATTAGATAGGTTGCTCCAGAATTAATGTACGCATTACAACATCCACCGCGAGACCTTTGCCGCCTGACGATTTATTATCTGTTAGACTCTGTTGTGAATTGTATCAAGGCTCGAAAAATTAATTCACATCTGCTTTGCTCAACTAAACAGGCTCACCCCTCTCACTGAAATTGTGCTTTTTTATTAGTTGTTGTTAATGTTTTTTTTTCTGTAAAACACTTTGAGAAGCCACCTTTAAAGGCGCTATGTCAAATTAAGTTTATTATTATAATATTTATTATATGTATGTGTGAGTGTGTGCACGCGCGCTCATGTTGGTCATTGAGAATTTCTGGGGTTCCTATGAGAAGATGACTTGTAGGTGGTACTTGGATGCTTTGGTTGGATTAGGGGTGGTACTTGGTCCAAAAAGTTTGAGAACCACTGATATAGCTCACTCACAGAATTGTTTCGAAGAAATAGCAAAAGTACAGCAATAGCATGGTCAGAGGTAGTCATGACACACAACCAAAGACACCTCTCCAAACTTCATTGCATACTGTAATTCTTTACTGTCAACGAAACAAGCAGACAAACACCATTGCTGGATTTCTGTGGACATTACTAAAAACTAATATATTATCTGAAATTAGCCCTTTGTCCACCTTTTCAAATTTTAGAATCAAAAGACAGATACAGTACCACACTTTTAAAGTGATTTATTTTCATGAATTTTATGAGCTGTAATTGTTTCAATATTGAAACAATTGGATTGAAAATTGTTTAAGTTGATGCAAGAGGTTTGTTTTACACTGATCTTGATTAGCTTTGTACAAAATTCATGACATATGTGGGCAGGTCTCCCAGCACTTCTGTTTTATTTTCCCTGTGCTGTAAATAAAAGAGCACTGGTTTGAACCTTATGGCTGAATTTGTGTATCTGTTTTCTTGCCTATTTTAAACATTTCATTCTAGTACTAAATCACTGGTGTGTTACATTTGGTGGAGGATGTAGACGTAGGTTGTTTGAAAAATGACATCTCTGAAAAATGTCCCTTCACCAAATTTCGACAACGATATGCTGTTCCCCAGACCACAAGCTATGTCCCCTTCCTTCACTCAATGTGAGAGGGCTTGGGAGTAGCAAAACCCTACACTTGTTTTTGTTAAACATCAGGTGTTTGTCCAGTCTTGAATTTTGCAATTCATTTTCTACCGTGCTTTTTAATCCTAGTATATAAATATCATCTGAAAATGTTTCTAGTCCACTAAGTTTTATAGCTAACTTTACATAGCTCTTTTCATTGGTCCACTATGAGTAAAATGCATTTAAACAGTGGTAATATGAAACAATTAAGTGCACAACTTAATTCAAACATAGTTATGTACAAAATGAAACCAAAAGACATGGTTACTGACCAGAAACATTGTAAATACTAGTGGCCTACATCAATTATTTAAGTTAGGATGAACAGTAATTCCAGTTCAGTTCAGTATACATACAGAAGATTAACTGATGCGTTGGAAGCAAAGTTTCTTGTAAGGTACTATGGTTCTTACAAAGATATTATTGTCTTATTCTTTGAATTCTTATTATATCCACTTATATTCCTGGACATTTTCCTAAAACAGGGTGAAGCAACTTAGGTGTTAAGCTCAAGGGTACACGAGCTGTGCTTTGCCTATTATTTGAACCCATAGCCTTCCAGTTATGAGTCCAGAGCCTAATGTCCTGTGCTATACAGATGTGCGAAATTTCAAACGACTCTGTAGAGGAGCACAACAACATTTTTTATTCTCAAAAGTACATACTGCAGTCATTGACAGTGATTTTAAATGGGTTGTATATAAAATAAAATAATTGTTAATTATGTGTTATTAACATTGATTTATTATCATTATTAATTATACCATTATTAAGACAATTTTAAAAAGACAATGTCCATTTCAGTGGTAAAGATTATGAACAATCAAATCAATCAAATGAATCATACGGTATATACAGTAGATCATATAAATATCACCTATATTGTGTTATATTGATGAATAGGGGTGAATACAGATTTCACACACGGATTTGCATCTATGTCTGCCCAATAACAGCAAATGAAGGGTAGTTTGGTATGATAACAGGGAAAAATCTCTTGTTCAAAACAAATTACTTTTCTCTGGCAATCTGTTGTTGACATCTGACCAGAAGCTGTTTTTGTTGGAACAGCTGGGCAGTATGTTGGAACTACAGCCTGAATGTTTGAAAAGATGCAACAGAAAAATATAGACTGACTTGTTTTCTTGGGTACTTTGCTGGCTGGGTGAGAAGTTGCAGTAGACTTTTTCTCACTTTTTTTTTACTATTTTTCCAGAGTGCTTGGGCTTTGCTTCTGCCAGGCAGAGTGCAATCATTATCAATTAACGAGCAAATTTCTCATTTTGTTTTTGACATTTCTATGCCAAAGAGACCCCCATACTTAAGGACGCTTGAGTGTGGCCACTCTGACATGGCCCAAGCTGAGCCCTTTTCATTCGAGAGGTTTGAAACACTTGTAATGAAGCTAAGATGGAAGGCACCTCTCATCTTCTATTATTCATTTCCTCGCTTGTGTGCTACAGAAGGAAACAGGGCATAAATGCATAAGAAAATAAGATCATTTACTTTTCAACTTCTGTTTTGTTTCTAACTAAAAAACTGCTTGTTTTTTATCTTTCTTACCTATAATGGCACACGACAGATTTGTGAAATTATCATGGCATCTTTATAGGGGAAACAACAACTGACCATTATTGCAGTGTTACAGAAAGAAAAGAAAAAGAGCCAGAGAAATGAAATGATCTCGCCCGAGAGCTTTCTCACCACTGGCTGGGTAATTGAATTAAACAGCCTGTAAAAGCCAACTACTCATGGTGACTGACCTTTTCAAATCAGGCAGCTGTCTGTTGACAGAGCTGAGAAAAGAGGCTGTGCAAACAGACATGCCCATTAAGTGCCCAGATGCACAGATCATTGCTCCGTAGAGCCCCGGATGAAGAAAGCTATTAGACTGAATGCACTGAGCACGTCGCTAACGGAGGGATCATTTCAATTCATTGAAAGTACTTCCTTCATAGTTGGGCCATAAAACATGTGTTACCATAAGCCATGTGTTACCACGTGTTCTTATTTTACTACTATTATACTACTAGCTGTGACACAACACAATGGATTTTCCTATGGACCTCACTAGAGGTGAAAACTGCATGAAGTCATGCACCATGTCTTTACACACAACCATTTACAGACACAAAAAGCAGTCACTTTAAGCCACTAATATTCATCCCCGATCCTGGAGAACCACAGTGTCTTTTGCTTTTCACTCTACCATAGACTCTAGCTTGACTTATATGGTCTCTATTACCACTCTTTCCAGGCATTTGTTCATTCAGGAGTATACCATTCAAACATTTTTAACCACTTCTTTACTTAGATCACAAGGGAACCAGAGCTTATCCCAGCAGGCAACGGGTACAAAGACCTTGGAGAGGATGCTAGTTCATATATTATCTATAAAACATGGGGCACTGCTGTCCTGTATGATCAGGAGTGAATCACTGGTTTGAGCCAACATAACTCTCTTTGTCATCTTCCATGGCAGTATGTTCCCCCATGGCTAACTCAGTTTTCACTTATTTGAGTAGGCCAACTAAGTACATTGTATACTTTGAATACTGCCTCTCTGATTTAATATTGACAAAACTGATATCAAATTCCACGCAAAGAGAAATATATTTGTATTCCTGGAAAGCTTTGTAAGGTCAGAAATGCAGAGCCCCATTCCTGCTTTGCTTGTCCATTTGTCCACAACATTGATTATGTGTTTTACAGTTATATAGTACTTCTCAGAATCTTAAGTACAGTGGTGATAGATTATTAAAAAATATGAATGAATTGGTGTGAGTGGTTTAATGTCAGATTAGGGGATTTTATTTTTTTTAACTAACCTATAGCAAGTGGGAAGACTATAAAATCCAAAAACCTGTGTTCCATAGTATTTCAGCACTATTTAAAAAATGCTTTTGCAGCTGTGATGTGATCACTGTGATGCATCATGTTTATTTCCACCATGCAATTAACACATTCACAATGATAAAGAAAAGGTGACAACCGAGACATACTTTAGTCTTGCTTCAGAAACGACAGGCTCAGATGAAATGCTCTCAGCTGGAAGTCTAAGAATTGGTGCGGCTCTAAAATCTCTCAACTGCTAACACCTGCATCTGTTTTCATCCTGAACTTCTCCACTGTTCTTCCATTTGAAGAGTGCTTTCATGTTTGAAATTCTGCAATGCACAACTGGCTTGCCAGTCTCCTGTAATTAAATATATGGACCCTGAAAACCTTTCTTAATCCGTAGAAAGCATGGTAGTGCTGTAAGTGTGTTTGCTTTTGTCTGAGGGCCATTTTAAAACTTGCTAAAGGCTCCAAATGGCCAGCTTGGCTCAATCATTGTTTTGCGTTTAGAAGTTACATTCAAAGCTAAATAAAGCTGCCCATCTTATGGATTCATTTGTCTGTCTTGTCTTTCAATTTCCCCAGCATCTGTGGGATCCAGCACTTGGAGCGAGCTGGGAATAACCTGACGCTGTTCGACTCTCTGTATTTCTGCATCGTCACATTCTCCACAGTGGGCTTTGGCGATGTGACACCCAAGATCTGGCCCTCCCAGCTTCTGGTGGTCATCATGATCTGCGTGGCCCTCATTGTTCTGCCAATCCAGGTGATTCCAACCTCTGTACTCACCTCTCTCTCCACATTTTAGATGAACCAACCATAAACCTAACCCACTTGTCATTAGTCTGACAATCCAGGTGACAAAAACTCTTCTCTCAGCAAATCCCAAACAATTGGACCTTTGGATGTGGTTAACACTTAGGTAGCTAATAAGCTTAATTATTTTAGTCAGCTTAACTATTTTAATTAAAATGGGGGCAAATATAACTTATCCTGCAAAACAAGCTGTATAACCATCAATAGCACAACCATTAATGTTTAACACTGTTTGGGGGCACTGCTTCTTTGAAAACTCAGGAGACAAAACCATCTCTAGTTCATGCATCTGAATTGATGCTGTTCAGGTACTCTTAATGCCTCTTGCTGCTCAGTTGAATTGTCTGGCTTAATCTTTAATTTAAAAATGAAGTTTTGGGAGGTTTTATTAATCCAGAATATCAAAGTCCTCAGTTCTTTTTGATCACATATATACATAAACCCAAATGAAACAGCCAGCTTTGACCATGTGAGTTGCTCATAGAGCACATAAAGCATACGTACCTGTAGGTGATGTGAATGTTCATTAGCTACAGTATATCCAATCAAATATGTGAAAACAAGTTAATGTAAAAACTTTTCAATCTTTGTCACAGAATGTGGTGTGCCATTTTCATAATCCTTTCGAATACTGGCAGGTTCACAAAAGATCCTTGGAAAATATATGTATGGGACAACCCCTTTCCTTTCCTCCCTCCTAACCCCTCTATACTGTACTAGGCAGATCTTCGTGATTTCTCACAGTCTCCAAACATTCACCATTTCAGTTCTCTCTTTGCTTGCATTAGCTATTTTTTATATGTAATGCAAGATGTTGAATTAATGCTCTTTTTACTTCTGCCCATATCAGATAGGAATTATTGCATACAGAGTAGCTGTCTACACCCTTACAGAGCAGTCTGGCCTATGTTAAGATGCACCTCACTGAACTGAAACATCCATTAGCCATATGGTCAATTTAAGGTGCATATCAGGAGAGCTAATGAAAAAGGGTGTGGACATTATTATATCTTCCTTCCCAGTGGTTTATATCTGTGTGCCAATTCCTAGCACGCCATTCTCCTTTGGTTTACTTTACATGGCGAAGAATCTGATTTGCTGGCCAGATTGCTCTTACTCATAGCCCAGATGTATTTCAGTGAAGCAATTATTTATATACAACAAATAAATGAATGCAATCCATTCATCTTCAGAATGTGTAACTCCTGAGCTTTATGGTATAGGCATTGAGTGGGGAAATGCCTAGAATAATGTGCATATCAAATGTAATATATAATTGTGTGTATCAAAGAGACAAACCACTGCAGGTCAAGCACTAATTGCAAATATAGTTCTGCTACACTTATTATCCTAAGTTTATTACGGTTGACAAACAATCAACCAATCCCTAATTAATCAGAGCATTTCTAAAAAAAACATGATTTCTAAAAGTATAAAAACTCATACTTGTAGTTCTTTCTCTTCAAGTAATGAACTACTGTACAGTACAGTATGTGCATAGACCTTTAAAAAACTCACTTCTGAAATGATTAGCAGTCTAGTTACAGAATAAATTTAGAATTCAGATTTTAGGGGTTTCAGATTTGGTCAAAGACACTATCCAAAGTGAAGTAGCATTAGAACCTGTGATAGGAATCACCAAGTCTAGGCAATAAGGACAACAGTTCAGTGGATCCATAGGACTCAACCTCTTCTGAAAGCACAAGTAGATTCATACAGTATTTGTGTTGTATGGTTCATTTGGTCCAGGTGAGTTTCATATAAACTCATTGAGTCCTCATCATGGGGTCTGGTACTATTATTGACCTAAAGAGGCCTCTGAACCCTGAAGGGACTATTTTCATTGAGGACTGTACTCGTGCAGCTATGGGCTGTAGCAGGGATGGACAACATCAGTTTCCAAGGGCTTGAGAGTTCTCTAGTTTTCATTCTGTCTCATTTAATCTGTAATTTGTAATCTGAGCAAATTCCAGGGTTTAACTGTAGGGTTGGTCAGGGAAGAAATCCTAATAAATCCATTGAAGCTAAGCAGGTGTGAGCCTGGTCAGTACCTGGATGGGAGACCTCCTGGGAAAAACTAAGGTTGCTGCTGGAAGAGGTGTTAGTGGGGCCAGTGGGGGGCGCTCACCCTGCGGTCCATGTGGGTCCTAATGCCCCAGTATAGTGACGGGGACACTATACTGTAAACAGGCGCCGTCCTTCGGATGAGACGTAAAACCGAGGTCCTGACTCTCTGTGGTCATTAAAAATCCCAGGGCGCTTCTCGAAAAGAGTAGGGGTGTAACCCCGGTGTCCTGGCCAAATTTCCAATTGGCCCTTACTAATCATGGCCTCCTAATAATCCCCCTCTATGAATTGGCTACATTACTCTGCTCTCCTCCCCACTGATAGCTGATGTGTGGTGAGCGTTCTGGCGCACTATGGCTGCCGTCGCATCATCCAGGTGGATGCTGCACATTGGTGGTGGTGGAGGGGAGTCCCCATTACCTGTAAAGCGCTTTGAGTGGAGTGTCCAGAAAAGCGCTATATAAGTGTAAGCAATTATTAATTATTATTATAATTCTTTAATAATGAAATAATGATTTCCTAAATTACTCATTTGAAAGTATTCGCATTAACTGCATGAGTGCTGGTCTTGAAGAACCCTTGATCCCCATTTTGGTTCACTGATGCAGCCAGTCAGGTGTACTGGCAATTTAAAGGACGGTGTGTGCAGGGAACAAAGTTCCATAGTTTTCCAGTCATATATTTCAAATATCATGTGGTGGAGCTGAAGCAAAAATCAATGACTCACCATAATGTATAGCAAGGCTGGTCAATAGAGTATTTTCACAAGCTGACAACAGGCATACTCCTTCCATTGCAGAGATGCTAAATATGATCAATTTTGAAACAGAGGCACAACATTTGTTTTTTCAAAAAAGAGAAAATCACCAAATCAAGATGAATACATAGCCTTTGTGGGAGGAGAATGAATTGGGCATTACTCAATAAATAGCAGTGTCCTCTCTGACAGAGTGCATGAGTCTGAAACATGGAGAATAAACTCACCCATACCAGTACAACTAACCCCAATTAGACATCACTTAAAAAAGGCAGAAAAAAGGACTGATTATAGGAGCTAAATTATAGCTGAGTCCCATCTCATAAACCTCCAAATACTAATACCAACCACTTTATCATCTTCTTAAAATACTGTCCTGTGCCCTGTGAAACTGTAATTTATTTTTTATATTTTGTGTTCTGCAATTGTTTTTCTGAAGTTTAAAAGTATCTGAAGGCCGAAGAACATGAGTTGCACGTGCTCAGAGGAAGCACTCCCATATAAGAACTGTGCGACTTAAATACTTAAATAGAATTCAGATTAATACAGGAATACCATACACTAGAAAAACTATTAAATTCTCTCTGGATCCATCTCTTTACTAAATACAATGCCTAATACAATTCCTGCAGGTCTTCATTATCTCTTTCCAACTTCTTGATCCCCAACAGGAATTAAAGCTGCCGCTTGGCTGCTGATGTTAAAGCACATGATTTGAATTTGCTTTACCATCAACTGTGTCATATAAACTGTTAGAGCACTCCATCACAACTTGCATCACTTCAGTATGTACTATATAGTAATAAGATCTTCTCATAGTTTTCTCTTATCAATTTCTCTTATCAAATCAGCTCTTTAATCTTATAAGTGTAAGAATGTTTCTTCTTGTTCTTCTCTGGACTGATTCAGGGGTTGTAATACCTTTCTGTATCATGGTGAACACAATTTTACACAATATTATAAATTACATTTTACTAGTGTATTGTACAATATTAACATAAAACAGTTCAAATGGTAACACTACTTTGCTTCTCTCTTCCCAGAACTTTATAGTTTTGTCCTCCAAAAGATGATAATGATAAAGATGATTCAAACTTGAGAAACAGGTCTGAAGTTTATTGCATGAAACACATTAAGTTAAATTTCCCCAACATTTGTTAAGTTTGTTTTTCTGTTAGTTATCTACTTTAGTTTAAGGTTGTTGCATCCAAAATATATTGTGATTGTGAGTGAAGTTATGTCCTTATTGTAGTAAAGGCTATCTTTGAAAACTCAGGCCCTTTAGGCAGATTCACTTGACAGTAGCTCCCTCAGACAAACTATAACATTTGCTATAAACATTTACCTGGACCACAGAGCTCATCTGTAGCTGTCCCTGAATGCACTGGGCAGAACGAGCAAAACTGATGACTGAATTGAAAAAGAACCACCAGGTGGAGATCTGGAGAACCCAGACATCAGGGGAGGGACAGTCTGGAACAACATCTCAGGGTCACCACATTAAACAGGTCCACAGTCTCATTAGCTTCATGCTGTTTGATGTTCAAATCTAATTCTGAAACCTATTTGCATTTAGCACTGTCTGGGGCACCGTCAGCTGAATTGCTACAATGTTCCCTACCTGAAAGGTCGGAGATCTTTCGATGACTTTTCATTAACGATTTTGGGAAATAAAAAATCAGGAAAAAATCCAATCATTTATTTACACAGCCTATAGAGTCTGTGGAGAGCCCAAAGGAGGGTGTTTCTTGAGTGCTATTTTTTTGCTTTCATTATATTTATTGACTGAGCTTCAGAAAACACGAGCTTGGATCCTTTGCATGGTCCGACTGTGTTTTCCTTTTAAAGAAACATGACTTCTGCCTCTTTCTGATAGGGAAGGCTACTGCCTGGTCTTAATTAGCTAATAAGGTTTGAATCCCTTGAGTGACCTCATTGGCCAGCAAGATATGGCTGATATCACATTCCTACACCTTGGGAAAAATCAGTCACTATGCTCCACAAGTCCTGCAAGTTTCAAAGGACAAACAGTTTTTTGAAGTTTGAAGTTTGACTCAGTTCTTTTAAAGCTGTTAATCTTTGCTGCTCATGTACAGATATTTTAAATAAGCGAATTGCATTGTGAACCACATGAGTATTAATGCTTTACATTAAACAGCCATATCAGCCTGCAACTTACAACTGGCAACCAGCTGAAGCTAAGCATGTGTGGGCCCGGCCAATATCTGGAAGGTAGAGCTCCTGAGAAAAACTAAAGTTGCTGCTGGAAGAGGTCCCCAGGAGGGGGCATTCACCCTGCCTGTGTGGGGGTCCTAATGCTCCAGGCAAAAATGCATTGTCCTTCAGATGAAATGTAAAGCTGACTCTCCCTGGACATTAAAAATCCCAGTGTGTTTCTTTGAAAAAGAGTACCTGGAGTTCTGGCCACATTTCCCCCTGGCCTTTACCTATTATGGCCTCCTAATAATCCCCATCTATGAATTGGCTACATTCCTGTGTTCTCCTCCCCACTGATAACTGATGTGTGGTGAGCGTAGCAGTGCACTATGACTGCCATCTCATCATTCAGGTGGATGCTGCACATTGGTGGTTGACAGGAGTTCCCATTATCTGTAAAGCGCTTTGAGTGGTGCGTTCAGAAAAGCGCTATATAAGTATGAGGAATTATTATGTATTAGCTATTATTATTAACAGTTGCAGGTGTTTGGAATGTAAATAGCTAGAAATTGATTGTCTTTCACTTCCTAGACTGCTTCATATTTTAATCACAAGCTCTTCCAGCTTGGGGCCTCCAGTTGTGCCTTTCCATCTTAGTTCAGTGCTTGAACCTATGTATCCAAGCAGAGAGAATGAGAGGGTGCAGACTCTCTCCCCTGATCCACCCAGCCATTGAGTTGTTCATCTTTGACACTGTAAACTCTGCAGAAATTACAGAAGGTTCTGTGCTGACTGAAGGAGAGGCTTGTCTCTCACCTACAGGAGAGCAAGGTAGCTGGCGCAGGAGTCTCTATTTCTCTCTGAGGTGAGAGAGAGTCCTAGCTGATTCATCCCGATCCCTCTCTGCAGAGCTCACTGTGTTTCCAGAATGAGTTCCTGTTGAGTTGGAGAATTCACTCCAGGAATTCTTTGTCTGTAATTGCCAAGTAAAAAATCAGCTCACTTTATGAGCATCACCACACCACAGGAGGTACACCTTCCTCCGTTATGTGAACTTTTGACCCACTCCTCTGTTCTTGTCCCCCCTGTGCCAGAGCTTTCACAGAGCAGACCAAGCCCCGGTCCTCCTGTGCCATTGCATATGGCGCGTCTCTCAGTCTGAAATGAAACACTATCTGACAATAGCAGCTATGGCTTTGATGGCAAGTCGCTTGATCTGCCAGCCGCTGGTGACTCCAAGACAGCATTTCACCCTCTGCAGGGAGCAACTATTGATTTGTGCTTGAACCGAAGGAGAAAAATCACCACCCAGGAGGATCCCTTCATGCGCGTTTTCTCTTTAATCTGGAAATACATCTGACAGTTGCTGATGTGACTGTGCACCCCTCCCCCCCCACACTTTTTGTTTTAAGCCTCTGTCTCATTTTTTTGTTGTTGGCTTTTAAATCAGGCATATTCTATGCATATGCAGTCAGGCATATTTCTAAGATGGAAGAATTATGTTTTAACAATATTTTGTACATGTGGGTCAAACATCAAGCCTGGATCAAATATCACCCCAAATTTCAAATCAGATTGAAATAGAAGTACAGTGACATCCACAGAATAAGTTATTAAATTGGCTTTGCATAGTTAGTGTGAGATGCCAATGAAGGTCATTTTGATTCAGGTTATTCAGGTTTTTATGTCAGAGGCACAAGAAAAAGAAAAAATTAGAGAGTGCAGAAACTACTACTTTAGTGTCAGGTTTAGTGTGGACGTTTAGTATTTGTAAAGACAAATCCAGCTCAGTTCTGAACTCTGCTGTTTGCATTGCTGACTGCTCATTTTTATTTTTATTTTAGCTGTGTATTTCTTTAAAGCATTTAATAATAATAATAATAATAATAATAACTTATACTTATATAGCACTTTTCTGGACACTCCACTCAAAGCGCTTTACAGATAATGGGGACTCCCCTCCACCAATGTGCAGCATCCACCTGGATGATGCGACGGCAGCCATAGTGCGCCAGAACGTCAGCTATCAGTGGGGAGGAGAGCAGAGTAATGAAGCTAATTCATAAATGGGGATTATTAGGAGGCCATGATTGGTAAGGGCCAATGGGAAATTCAGCCAGGATGTCAGGGTTACACCCCTACTCTTTTCAAGAAACACCCTGGGATTTTTAATGACCACAGTGAGTCAGGACCTCGGTTTTACATCTCATCCGAAGGACGGCACCCGTTTACAGTATAGTGTCCCCATCACTATGCTGGGGCATTAGGACCCACATGGACTGCAGAGTGAGTGCCCCCTGTTGGCCCCACTAACCTCTTCCAGCCGCAACCTTAGTTTTTCCCCAGAGGTCTCCCATCCAGGTACTGACCAGGCTCACACCTGCTTAGCTTCAGTGGGTTGCCGGTTGTGAGTTAAAGTGTGATATGGCTGCATGGTTTTATTTACACCTGTGGTTTTAAGAACTTTTAACTTATATCAACTGATATGATTAAAATTCCATGACTTATAAATATTGTAACGCTTACGGCCGACAGGCACTGTGTAAGAGCCGGCGTACCAGAGCAGGTGATGTCACCGCCCTTCCCTGTGATAGCAGGACTACAGCTACTGGGCTGTAGGGAGATCTCTCTTTAGCTCATGGGGCTAGGTCACTGCAGAGAGACGCGGGAGTCCCGGGTTCGAGCCCCCGACGGTAGGGGGCTGACCTAATGCGGCAAGGGCGCCTGCCTGAGCCCCCGTTGCGTTACAATATTAAGCTTTGGTTTGCTATCTGCATGCAAACCATGAATGCACATATCTCGGATTTATTTGCCTGACTTTGTTCTGACCAGTGGGGTTCATATTGTTGGCTCGGTATTCTGTTAATACAGGCTGTTAACAAACCCTGTGCAGGTCTCGAGACGCAGTCCGAAAGCTAAGGTGTCCAAGACGGGAGGCGAAGAAGAGTGGTTGGTAATTCCAAGCGAGGCCAAATCCAAGTAGTCAGAACGAAGTCAGGCAAACAAATCCGAGAGGGGCAAGACGAGAGAGAGGTCGCAAGAAATCCGAAGCCAAAGACTCATAGGTGAGGGGATCCAGACGAGCTAGAGAGGGTTTCAGGAAAGGAAGGTGAGGCAAGCTCAGGAGGCAGATGAAATCCTAATACCGAGCACTGGTAGCAGTGAGCAGAGGGTTTAAATAGTTGCGGGGAAAAGATGTGGAATGAAGATTGAATCATTTGGAGCTAATTGGTGCCGACTGTGCTCGTAAAAAAACACACCATACCATGATCTGTGTGTATCTGTTATTGTTTAGTGTTTTAGGATTGTGGAACAAGCTACCCAGTCATGTTGTTGAAGCCAATACCCTGGCTTCTGTCAAGAGACAACCTGAGATCGTTAGATTTGCTACTAACTACCAAAGAGATTAAATGAGTTGGATTTACATGCACACAGCAAACATGGCCCTGGTCACTTTCTGTTTGTGTCCCCCTCACACCTCTACCTCCGTTGTTCTGATGCCCAGTTCGAGCAGCTGGCATTCCTGTGGATGGAGCGACAGAAATCAGGTGGTAACTACAGCCGTTACCGGGCCCAGACAGAGAAGCATGTGGTGCTGTGCGTCAGCAGTCTCAAGATCGACCTTCTCATGGACTTCCTCAATGAGTTCTACGCTCACCCTAGACTACAGGTGAGTTCAGTTCATGGACATTGCAGGGACTTTATTTGAGCATTTATAACAATGTTTAACCCAAGCCTGATAATACAACTTTATTTTCACAAATAGTACATTTTTCTTATTGGTTTAACAGGTCATTACATCAAAAGGTTCTGCTAAGCCAATGCTATCTTCCTGACCCTGTGCAAACTTACATATCTCCCAAAACCCACACATTTTTCCATCATGTGGACCATCTCAAAATCGATCAGACAATTAAGCAGACTATTTAAAGCTATTTCCCCATTCATTTAGTGTTCTGAAATTAAGCTAAGCTGTTAGTGTTTAGCTTTTCAGTACTAAAACACTCACCTGACAAGCACTGATTGTTTCCTTCATTTACAAGCACTGAATCAGTGGGATCATTCTTCCTTCCCTGCTTTGTTCTTGGCTTGTACGTTTTTGCCCTTTCTTCCTTTTTTTTGTTTCCTCCAAAGCCACAACTCTCCAGCCTTCTGTATTACATCAAGGCAGTTTTTTCCCAGCTTCGTTTTTATTCAGACAGCTGTATTCAAGCCAGTCTCTCTGCTGCACCAAGGCAGCTTTTTCCCAGCTTAGTATTTATTCAGACAGCTGTATTCTAGCCAGTCTCTCCACGGCATCAAGGCAGCCTTTTTTCAGTTCACATTAATTAAGACAGCTCCATTTTTTATCAGCCTGCATTATTACTTCATCTTCTCTCATTAAGCCTTGCTCCCATTGTGTCTTCACGAAGACTCCAGAGGCTCCTCTGTGATCCTGCACTTGGAGCTCGGCTTGCTATTCGCCTGGCTCCAGGGAAAGAATTGTCCTTCAGAACTACACTCCTAGCAGCATCACACTGTGTTAGGCATAACATGCTCATCCTAAAGAAGAGCAGACACTGTACCAGTACAATAATATATATATATATTTATTTCAGGAGCCCCTGGAGACTATACTCAGTCCTAGCACTGTCACTGCCCTGTCACAATAGACAAGAACCACTCTCTGTCTGTTTGCTCTAGTCCTCCCAACTGCCAGACCATCACCAGTAGTCAGTCACACTAACACACACTCCCTATATGCTAGGTTGTTATTGGAAAGAACAGCATAATCTCAGGGTAAAACAGTTGCAATGTTTGAAAATTTAAGTCCTGGGGAGAACCACCATGTTAAGCAATTTTATGTCAAGGAATAATAAGATGCACCTGACTTTACAAGAGGGAAGCCTCAACATTTAAGAGTAACTGTTGCTACAATGCCTTAAATATTTATTAATGTATTCAAATATTCAATTTCACTCCTTACATGCTTGTCTAAGATGGTTAATACAAAGAAAATCCTCACTGCTTTAAACCAGTAATAGTAACCATTCAATTACTCACATTATCAGTACTCTACTTGTCATGCTGGGAGCTCTTTGTGCTGTTGTAGTAAAACACATCATCATATTTTAGACAAAATGAAACAGTATGTCTTGAGCCTAAAGGACATAGATCAATAGTTCTTGACTAAGGATCACTCAAGATGATCAGTGGGACCCCAGGATACCTTCCCAAGTCTGGCATTGTGTGGATGCAATGCACTTAAACCCTTGACTTGGTTTTGCAATACTTGCAATGGATCAGTAGACCTGAACTTCTGTATTTATAAATTAAAACATATAATAGTAGTAACATTATTTAAAATGAGAAATTTCAGCTGCTTTTTATTTGGAAGGGATTCCTTTAAATGATATAGAATCCCTACTATTGACAAGGTATAGTGATTAAGGAGTTTGATTAGTACATTTAAATGTGCAAGCATTTTTCACAGTGTTCAATACATTGACTAAATATAGTTTCCATGAAGGGCAATGGCAATGATCAATAAGTGGTCCCTGCCTTCTGTGCTATTGTGGACAGATGCATTGTATATCAGGGGTTGACAGTATAGTGGCCAAACAAATGCAGAGAGACTAGATGGTGTGTATTGCAAAGTTGATTTTTTAAAGTAAACATAAGGATCCATTGATGTAACTGGCAGCCTGCCTGCACTTAAGAACAGGAAGGTAATTAGAGACACTGACACGGTCATTGTTTGCCATCAGTATGCAGGGTTATTGAATAGCTGAGGGCATCATTCTCCTCCATGATTAATGACATGGTGATGTTGTGTGATCACCTGTTAAGATGGGCTATGGATTACCTGCAGCAGGTTACCTGTCAGCAACAGATTGTTTTAGTCATTTTTTTGCGATGATTTTTTTTTCTTGGATCGATAGGCGTTGTTACGGATTCGGCCAGTGAAACCGAAACCAAGTAGTGAACCCACTTGCGGGAGCCGACAGAGACAAGTCGTGATCCAAATACCGTAGCCGAAGGAGAGAGCCGAGAGCCCAGGGGAAACCAGAGAACCAAACTAAGAGAAAGCAACCGAAGCCGAGCCGTAATCCAAAAGACGTAGTAAAAGGGGATAAACCAAAGTCGTAACCAGAACAGTACGAGGAGGTAGAAGGCGTAGCGCAACTAAGTAGCTCGAAAGGGAAACCAATACTGAGAGAGGGGGTAGGGAAAGACTAATGCTTAAATACCAGATGAGACGGAGGTGTGGTGGTGAAAGCGTACACTGATAGGTGGACTGATGAACTAAGGCTACGCCTTCTTCTGCCTCTTTCGTTGCCGAGAGGCAGGGATCGTAACAGGCGTTTAGCATGCGTGCTTGGGTGGACAAGACCATTTAAAAAAAATGGGATATGGCTTAGCAGTCATTGCTTGCTCATGTGCATTTGTCAGTATCATTGCTCAGTAACACCAGGTTAGATCACTTGGTCATTGCACATTGATGAGGTGTGATTGTCTTTCTGGATGATTGCACACTGATGATGTTGAAATCTCTTCCTAAATCTCTGAGTTTGTAGTGGATTATAATGAAAGGCAGTGATGTATATTATTTATGCACCCAGTGTTCAAAATTGCAGGGCTTCCCTAGCTGGGAAATTGGAGATTGAGCAAGACATAGGCTTTATCCCGCCAGGCTTTAAAAAAGCATAAGAAAACCCACACACTTTGATTTATTTCTGCAGTGATGCAGGAGAATCGGTCAAATCCACAGTAAAGAAAAATGCCCATACACTGCAATATGCAACAGTCACATTTTTTGTGACTCAAGATGCTGAAATCTTGCTTGGAGGTCTTCATCAAAACCAAAGGTTTTGATCATTTAAATAAAAAATGCGAGTCTTGGATATTGAAGTATCCCCATAAGGATATTGAAATGTTTTCCAACCTAATCCCAACCTTTTCTTCTATCAGCATTGCCTTATTCAAAGTTTTAAAGTAACTTTCTGTTTGTTCTGGAGGTGGAAATCTGTTCCTCAAATAAGGCACGCATTGAATAACATTGACAGAGTATAGTCATTTGCCGTGCCGTTCTGATATATTGGCCAATGGGAATTGAAGGATCACTGCAGAGCAACAGAGGGTGACTGATTCTGCCAGGATCAGAGACGGACACACCTGCCTGCCTGTCTTTGCAGGATTATTACGTTGTGATCCTGTGCCCCACGGAAATGGATGTGCAGGTGAGGAGAGTGCTCCAGATCCCACTGTGGTCCCAGAGAGTCATCTACCTACAGGGCTCAGCTCTCAAAGACCAAGACCTCATGAGAGCCAAGTAAGTTTTTCTGAAAAGGGTCTGCTTGCTTGAATTCAGTATTAACACTGTGCTAAAGTAGGAGACACCCCAGTGCTAATAAAGAAATCACTCTGCGGCAAATGTCAATTATGAGTCCCTCAGATCCATTCCACTACAAATCTTTGGTGCCACCTGCTGCTTAATTATATTATTCTGTCAATTAGCAAGGAATCAAAAAATTACAAAGCTGGTTGTGCCAAGCTCACTCAATGAAACAGATTAAAAAGGCCAGTATCTGAAAACCCCTTATATAAACTCTTGTTCAAGAATTTGAGCCCAGACTAAGTAATTCTCTGCTCACTGATTTTAAATAGATTTCTGAGAAACAGGGTCTTAGGTTGTATAGGAACTGTTGCCAAATGTGATTAATAGCTGTGAGCCTCAGGACAGTCAATCAACTGAACATATGAATGATTTTTTCAAGCTATCACTTAATGACTAGAATTTCTAAACCCTTGCTACATTTTGGTGACTGAGAACACTGTGCTGTTGGAGGTACCATCCCTCAGATGAGTCCTGATTGCTTGATCATTAACATCCCATAACAATTTTTGTAAGTGGAAGTGTGTTGACCCTTCTGTGCTGTCCACATACCACCTTCCGTGCTCCATATGATATGGCACCTGATCTGCTGTGTGGAGGGACTGCTGTGTGTCCCTCAGGTGGATGGTGCACTTCAATGTTATTTGATGTTGGTCCCCCTCTTAAATGTGAGGCATTTTGGAATCATTTGGGTTTGAAAGTATCTATACAAATATAAGCAATTAATGTTATGATGGTGACTGAGTGGGAAAGGCTGGATTATAAACACTTTATGAATATCAGGGAAATTAAACAATTAGCTGTAGAAGATTGCCGATCATGACTACAACAAATACTTATTGCTTGCATGGAATGTGAGATAAGAATGACAACGCTTCTAAACCCTAGCTGAATTATCAGCCTTTTCTAGCTTGTCCCCACCAGTACATTATGCCATAAAATGGCTCCACCACAGGAAGGATGGATGGGGTACATAATATGCTTTACTCTGAATTAAGGAAGGGGCATCTGAGAGAATGTTTATATATATTTTTTATAATTTGGTTATGACACCAGGGGGCTACCTCATCTGTTTTTGCAAATGGATGCCTTAGGATTTTTCTATAATAGAAACTCAGGCCAACTGAGCATTGTATCTCTCACGGCACAGCCCTATATGCTCATTATCATTATTAATCTTATATAATAGGAGTGTATGTTTCAATTGAAGTCCCTGACCAAGAGTGATTCTTTGCAATGGCCCCACCAGAAAAGTGACAGAGTACTTTGCCAGGGAAAAAGTGCATTAGTTACATTGAAAATACCAATTAGAAAAAAAGGATTGAATGGACGTACTAGTTCCTAACCTTTCGGCGGGGGAAATGGAACTACTTAGCATGTGTAAATGTGAAGTGACTTGACCTCGAAGCAGGCCTGCATGCAGCACAGCGGAATTTGATTGTTCACTGTATGAACAGTGTTTGTATCTGTTGATTGTCGCTAACCTCACTAACCCGTGACCCTTGTCTTTTCCACTAACCTGCTGTGGCCCCTACCCTTCCTGCCCATGCTGTCTTGCTACTGGCTGGCTGAAGGATGGATGATGCCGAAGCCTGCTTTATCCTTAGCAACCGTTTTGAGGTGGATCGCATCGCTGCTGTACGTTCTCCTTTTTGTTTTGTTTTTTTTGCTCCTTATCTATGTTTAATTACAGATTGCACTGAAGCATACTGGAGAGTTGTAATGGTGGAGCTTGTGTTGTATGATCAAAAGTCAATCACAGTCTAGTCTCAGTTAGGTGTAAAATGCCTTTAAAAACTTAACATTGATAATTGCACAAAGGGAAAGGAGGACTGTATGGAGAAAACTACTAGGCAATGCTTTTATAAATAGAACACTGATCCTGTGCTTTGTGTCCAAACCAGCTGTAATCTGGGACTTTCATTCTTTAGCCAAAAACAAGGTAATGTGGGGGTTCACTGAGAGCCTGATCCAGCAGGCGTCTCTACCAGAGTGGTCCTATAGGAGGGCTCTGCCTCCACACTGAACACACCCCTCACATACTTCAACTAACAGAGAGCTGTGGATTCAAGTCCCAAATGTACACATTGTTTTGCTAGCCTTGGTATCCATGAGCAAGGTCCTTAGTCATGATTGTTCTCATCTACCCTGCTGTATAAATAGGTAGTACCATTGGGTGAGTTAACTTTAAATGAACCAGGGTCTGATTCACAGACTCACACTCTGAGTTTGCTTAATGCTCAGATGTACATTCATCAGAGCATTATGTGGTATGTCATGATGTGGTATAAAGGAGAAGATGAAACAGGTGTGCATTCATTTCATATAAAGGAGAAGTGCAGATTTAGTTACAGGTACTATTTACAGAGGAAGAAGTAAAAACTAAAACTACAGGTGAATATCAAAGTGTGCAGGAGAGCATTAGGCAAATATGAAAACTTTTGGATAATTGAAACCTTAGAAAGCAATTCACTGGGCAGAATAATGATGTAAGCATATCCACTCTTTCCTATTATAAAAGTAAGTGAAATAACTACATATAAAAGGCCAGTTGTTTAATAGAACTCTAGAACAATAATATACTCTATGTGTAGTGTCTTCTTTCATGAGACAGATGGTAATAAAGGCTAAATCCACAGCCAGCAAGCTGAGAGAGTCCTCCCAACTTTCTGCAGTTGTAAATGTCAAAGGTCAAAGGTCACAGCTTTTCTCAATGGTTCTATGGAGCATGATTACCCAGAATCATGCTTTTGTTTAAAGAGACAGTAGCAGATGGGGATCTAAATGAGCAAGATTGCAACAAGCTCCTTGTTCAGAGATTCATGTTTGGATCAAAACCTGGGACTCCTCCAGTCTATCCCATCACTGCACAGAGTTGGCAACAAGCAAAAAGATTGCAGGAGCTGAGTTTGTTTTTGTCTGCCTCCTACTGATCATGAGTTGAAAAGGCTCATCTATATGGTGCACTTGTAGGTAGCAGTGCAGATAATGTGAGAATGTGTCCCAATGTGATTTTGTCTCACCACGTATCAGTCCTCTGCTGGACAGTTGTTTCTGGGTGTGGGCCTGTCTCATTAACAAACATTACATTGAAAGAGCCCGTCTCTGTGCTGGGAGAATGCTATGTCATTTGTTTCTGTTTCATCTGACATTTCCTTACTGCTCTAATGAGATAGGTATAGCTAAATTAAATCACTGCAGTGATCTCTGAATAGCAAGCCCGTGTCTATGCCACAAAAGATCAGATGTGGCGCAGCTGGGATTACTGTATACAAACTCTTCCATTCTTTTGAAAAATTAATGTGCTGTTATCAATTGCACATCAAATTCATAGTGTCAAAGACAGACCTGTTTGCCAAGGGAGTCTGTTTATTTAAAGCTACTTGCTTTTTTAATTTTGTTTTTCCTTTGGATCCATTTTGATATCTACAGTGTTGTATTGACTTTTAATGAATTTGCTTGTCAGGGACCTTTTGAAATGCTAAAAGCCTTTTATAAGTCACATGTCTAGGGTATGATTTATATTTAGAAGAAGAAAATTAGCTTTTGTTCTCAAAATCTAGACTGCTAGCTTGAAAATATTCTTGTGAATCATTAACTTCTTCAAATGTAGTTTTTGTTTTCAAGGAATGAAGCACGTTTTAACAATTAGCAAAACGTTTCTGCCATTTCAGTGTCTGCTTGCAGAGACTCTATAGGACCTACAGAAATCAACTAAAATTCAACTACTGCTTTGTTGCTTTGAAGAACATGCAGTATTGTAATGTGCTAGATAAACAATATTATCATATGTAAGATTTAAAAGGATAACTGATATAGGAATACCAAAATAAATTAGTGTGACACTTCAATCATTTGAACCTTTTTGTTTTCTCATGTGTTGGAGGAGCTGTATGTACCTATATATCCACATTTATCCTTATAATAATAATAATTTGACTGATGTTTTCTCAATCTTTATTACAGCTTTTGCATGTGCCTGAATTTCAGATTTAGTTCCCTTCTGTGTTAATCAATCCTTTCCTGGTGGTTTACCCAGTTAAAAGTGTATTAATCAAAGGGGTATGTACTTGTGGGACTGATGAAACTGATGCTTATATGACTGTCCTCAGTATGTGATTCAGGGAGACAGTGTAAAAATAAATGGTAACAAACTGGATTAAGTAGCTGGCTTTAGCAGTTAACATAACTGGCCTTGAGTAAAGACTTTTATTGGTTTCAGGTTATCTTAAAATTCCTGGCACACCTCCATAGCTGCTCTGACAGGATTAAGTGGCAAATGAATGGATTACACGGCTGTGCTTATTGAACTTCTTTAAAAAAAAACTCTAAATTACAGTTTCTCTAATTTACAATTATTTTTTATTTATTCATTGGGCATTGGTGTTTTTTATGTTTCTTCCCAATTTGTAATTGCTGCTGTGAAAAGCACTTGCTTTGCCACTATGACCCTCATGCGCCTATCCCACAGCAGCCACAGCAGTGATCAGAGTATTGATATAGCTCTCACGGACAGCACTGCAGACTCGCAGTATAGGTGTCTGGGCTTTGGGTGTTCAGAGAAGCAAAACTCTGACTCCAGCAGCATACAGTAGTGTGCTGGGCACATCCTTTTTACTTTTACCTAATGACTC
This sequence comes from Lepisosteus platostomus, assembly GCF_059453375.1. Lineage (NCBI taxonomy): Eukaryota > Metazoa > Chordata > Actinopteri > Semionotiformes > Lepisosteidae > Lepisosteus > Lepisosteus platostomus. Next base: position 20,197,965 of record NC_142623.1, read on the forward strand.
AAACTGGGGACATATAGGCTGTAGGACTCAGCTTGTGTTCAAAACAGAGTCTTTACTGGTTGAACAACTTTTTTCATTAATTAGAACCTTGTTTCAAAGTCTCTTTGTATTTGTGTGTATCCCCATTTGGATCCTGCTCTGTTTTGTTCAATTTTCTATTTCAATCTGCCTATTACCATAATTTCTCTCATAACAGCTGTCTATTAATAATGCCTGTCCCATTTATAGCATTTCCTACAGGTGTGGTCAAAAACATAATTGCACTCTCTCTGGTAATAGCTCCTCTGCCATAGTGGCAGACTCTACTAGATTAGTGAAAGCAAAATTCAATTAGTAGATGGCCCATTTGAAAGAGCAGACATATCAATTTAATACCAAGTAGTTTTTTACATCAAACGCACAGTGACTGCAACTATAGCAAAGCTACTTTAGTGACAGAACCATGTTAAAAGTGATCAGTGACTCAGAAAATGACTGTAGAAGAAAATAAATAATCCTGCTGACATTACGCTTCAAATTATGCTGAAATTGGAGGAGCCCTGGAAGTTAAGAAATGGCAGCAGAGGAGAATGCTCAAGAATTGAGCATCAATCAAAAGTTAGACTGATCAGTAGATTAAACACAAAAACTTTGGTTATGTGAAAGAGTTAGCAGCTTTCTCTCTGGCAGGAGAACTGATGTTTCCTCAAGCTCTGTTATCACATTGTGTGCCAAATCACCAACTCCAGGAATCACTTTGTTTCATGTTCTTTGAACTTTCTGTAGACCATAACTGTGCTTTTTGTAAGAAAGTAAAAAAAATTGCATTGTTCCACATTGTTTGCTAACTTTTCAAGGCAAAAGCCAGTCTGGTTGAGCACTTATTTAGCTTATATTGCAAGTGCTTCAGACATGAAAAAAGGGGAAAAAAAAAGCTTTGAAGGCTGTGGAAAGTACTGTACAGTATGGCCTTCATGGTCCATTTTCGGCAGTTTTGACAGCTGTGATTAGAGAACAGTGTCATGTGCGCCAGTTTTCTTTTTTCCCCTGACATTATCACATATCACAAAATGAAAAGGGCAAATCCCACATGCCTGAGTCATAATTGAGGCTAATTGGTGAGACCTGGAATGACTTGCAAGACTGCTGGACTGAAAATTAGCTTAGTAGCAGATCCACAGTTGTTGAAAAGCAGCGCCGTCGCTTATATTGCTTAACAGAGTAAATAATTTTTTAATATTAATAATAAGTAGGCATTCTCCAAAGTGTCAATAGCCTCATTCTAAAGGGAAAACAATACCCTTTCTGAAGGGAAAACATAGCTCCAGCCTTCGACGGAACAGACACCTGGATTTTAGTTTGCTGGAACTGAACAGAGAAACAACTTTTGAAGGCTGGGTTTGTGATGCCCTAGATACAGTAACATAAAGAGAATATGGGATGAACTACAATACATACTGTATCTACAACAGATGCTGCAGTGTTATTTGTAATGAATGGAGCACAAAGGGGGCTTCTGTTTGGAGCAGGGAGTTGGGTGGCACAAACAAGGCTTCAACTGGACCTTTTCAAGGAAAAGCACCATCAGCCTCCATCATGTTATGCACGACTCTCTTGTCTTTAGTGCTCTATGGATGGAAGTGAAAAAACTACACCATTAAAAAAAGGTACCGAAACGACAAGAGATTAGCTTTTTGCAACTCTGAAAACCTACGTAAAGTCTCTTTACCATGTAGTGATTCATAGCCGTTTCAGGGACGCCAAATAAATGTTAGTGGCTCTCTGAAGGCACCAGTTCTGTAGGGTTTGGGCATTTACTGAGACAATTATTAATTGTAGCAGTAAATCACAAAGTTGATTCTTTTGATGGCTTTAGAGTCCAACCATGCGACATAATTCAAACAACGCACACACACAGGTACTAATACACGAGGATACATTTATTAATACATAGAATATGCATATAAACCTAACAGATCTTATCGAGAGGGTTATCAGAATACAAAAGATATATTCGGTCAGTTACAAAGAGTTACACATCAAGAGGACATACGTTCAGTATATCATTCATTAAGACCGTTTCGTAAAGTGAACTTGGTTACAACTTCTACATTAGATACTCAAACAAGTACATAACTCTTAGGAATTAAATTGATATCAACTGGTTGGGATAACAATTGAATTCTCGAGCTGTAATGCATTGAAGTTGAATACTCATCCAATCTTTGGGGATTCAGATCTCCTGCGGGCACAAAGAAACAGTTGCAGGCTGTTGCTGTCCAATCCGCGCTCTCTGGCTCGGTGCCAGGCTGTGATGTGCGGCTTGCGACGGTGCGCTGCTGATGCTCACTGTTGGCTTTAACTAGCAAAGTTTGTGCACAGGAGAAAAGATGACTGTGGGTCCCAGCAAGTCAGGAAGAGGACCAGTTCGTTATGATGAAGAGCTAGTTCTGAATAGTGATTCAGCTGTCCACAGTTCCGACCTGTTCACGAGGCCTGCTGCTGGTTACTCTCTGGCAACCTCCACTCTAGACTCTTAGAACAAAGGAAAGTTCTGGCACTCGGACACACTGGCCGTTCCGTGGTTGTCCGGGCTGAGTCTCAGGATGGTCAGGAGGCGCGCTGCGAGAATGTCCTGCCCTTGGGAGCCTTCTGCTCCTGGGCCGTCCTGCCCTGGAATTCTCACAGAATCTTGTTGAATCTGAATCTGAATCTGAATCTTGTCTGAATCACTCAGGCTCTCTGTGTTGCCTGTTTTTACCTGGAGGAACTTCAGCTCATTGATTGGCTGAAAGTTCCATGGGCATCAGAGTCCCACGTGGGTTACTCGGCCCTACCAGTCCCTGATTGGTTGATCAAGGTGAGATATGAGTCACTTAGTCCTGACACTTAGGAATGCAATCCAGATGTCCAACTCGCACTCCCTAGACAGATAGGCACCAATGGATGACCATTGATCATGATAGCCAGGCTTAGCTAAGTGCATCCCCCTTTGGGAGCTGTCCTTGGACCTTAAATCACCTTGCATGAATGGTTTCTCTGTGGCTGCACCACAGAGATGAACAGAGAAATGAGGCCTCATTTGGGAAGCTCAGAAACACTTAATTCTGCCTTATTATTAAGCCTCGCCGCTACATATCCCCCCTTTTTGAAGGTCACGAGGTCCTGAGGCGTTGTTGCCTTCAAAACAAAACAGAGTTAAGTGATGTCCCTTGCCATTAGAACATTAATCTTAAATGTCTACATTACTCCTCGAGAATTCATACCGGAACCAGCATTGGATACAAACAGGATGAATAACATCTGGAGTATGTATAAACACGGTAGGAGACATTATCTAAGTCTAGGAATTACACATCAGGAAGTTCACTGTCAATATCTGATACCTCTGTGGTAGATATTTGGGGAGAAGTCACTTCCTTTCTTTTGACATGCTACCTTTGACTCATTCATGCTACCCAGAGTACATCTTGATGTGAGAGTACATCATTCAGAGTACACTGTCAGTCATGATCCAGCTACCCGGCAGCAGTGTTACAATAACACCAGTTCCTGTTCCCAGCCCCCCGATAAACCACAACACCTGTGTTGGGTATCTGCTAGGGTGGTTTGGAGGTTTGTTCCATTAAAGCAAACTAACTACCTGTACCTCTTCAGGGCTTACTGTTTCTTGGATTTCTATCCAATTCAATAGTGTGGCACCTGAAGGCATCCAAGACCTCAAGTTTGGTCTTATATCGTCTGGTTCCAGACCGTACAGTGTTAAGTTACCATGCTGTACTATGGCCTCCTCGGGAACTTACAGGAAAACTGTTTGATTAGGTAGCTGCATTGCGGTAGCTGTATCATGCCCGTCACAAGTCATAGTGTCAGTTAAATGTGGTGTGCTGACCAGCCATTTACTTCCCACCTGCTCTTCATGGGGTCCATTAACCTCCCTCTGCTCGTTAGTAGCTTTACACCCTCCATTGGTGAATCGTTTAGACACAGCCAATGGATAGCTCGGAACCGAATTCAATCTTGGATTGCTTTCTGGGTGAGCTATGAGCGATGGGGTTAATGTCACATACTCCTCTACTGAGAAGAGTGGAATCAAGTGGGTTGGGAATTGTGCCATGGCTAGACTGGCCACAGTGGCACTTAACTCCCTTAACAGGTCTTGTGTCAACATTCTGGCCTGTTGCACACAAGCATAAACCCACTGTATAACACCAACAATCATGTCCACTGGTTGGGGAATAAGATTTAACCCTGTTGCATAGGAAATTGCCTGTAGGGTATTCCCTAAGCTTTCCAACTTTTGCTGCTGTCGATACAGTCTGTCACTACCCTCTGGCCTCTCTGACACCTGCCTTCTTGGGGCAGTCAGGGTGAGAGTGCCAGTAGCACACAAACCTACCAGAAAAAGCAAACGTGCAACAGTGGCGGCAGCAATCAGTCCTCCCAAAAGTCTTTTCGGGTGGCTGATCCCAGTCATCTCCTTCTGAGTGACTGTTGCCTTTCTAAGCTGGTGCAGCGTGTTCATGGTGTCTTTCTCAGTATGCCATGTGGCATCTTGGGCACCAACATCCTGGAAATCTGGGGAGATCTGACGCAGCTGCTGATGCTGCTCCTCCTTTTCCAGGGCATTTGCTTTTTCGATTTGTTCATGCCTGTGCTCTAGGAACCCTGCAGGGGGCGGTGCAGCGGTGGAGCATGCCTGACCCTCGGCTGAGTGGTCATCTGGAGCACCTGAGTGATCTGGGATTGTTATCCTATTCTCACTGTTCAGGTCCACCCTGCACACTTCCTGATTGAGGAATCCCTCTATCGGCATGTTTACAATCTTTCGCTGGGGGTAGGTGTAGGACACCTGCTCGCTCCCCCCTTCCCTCGCTAGGGGTTCAGGGAGCTGCCCCAGCACTGGGATAGCTAGTTCACTGTCTTTGAACTCACTATCACTCACCAGGCCCATGTCAGTGCAGGCTGGGGTTCTGACACCCCTCTTTGCGATGTCCTGCACTGGCAGGCGGGTGGCTTGACCATCCAGCTCCAGTCTGGGTGAACCACTGTTGGTCAGACTCAGACTGACAGACTGAGCTGGTGGCTGTAAGAAAACCGTCTCGGCTTTCATTCCCTGTCCCTTCTGGGGGACTGGGTGTGTTGGCAACCCTGCCGTTGAGGCAGGAACAATCAGGTCAGTCTCACTCACTACCTGGTAGTTGTGAGAAATAATGTTACCTGACTGCAGGTTCCCTGGGTCAAAGCAGAGGGAATCGGCATCTGGGAACAGGTGTGTCCACAGCGCAGTAGTCTCAGCGTCCAGCTGGACCTCCTGTCTAACCTGTGAATGTTGCACCAGGGGCACCTGGCGGTGGCCCTGCGACAGCTGCTCAAGCAGATCCTCACTAATAGAGGACCTCTCAGGGCTAAGGGTGAGGGCTACATCACCAACCTGCTCTCCTGCCATCTGGATCCCTTCCACCACTGCAGGGTGGTGGTCCTGACCCCTCTTGGGTGCCAGGGTGTACAGGGAAAGCTCCTTTTCATCGCCAGGTGGGGAGATCTGCTCCTCTTTAGGGATGTAAAAGGTGTGTGCTTTACCTGGTGGATCAGGCGGCTGCTCGGAGCAGCGCTCCTGTGGCAGGGAGGCTGTTGGGACCTCAGCCGGGACAGGACTTCCCTGTATATCTGGTGAACAAGGAAATATTTTTATTTCTTGTCCAGAGGGAACAGAAGGAATCTCCGCATAGGCTTCTGTGTTCGGTGGGCTCTGTGTGAGCACAGTCTGCCTCTTGGCCCCCCTTTCCTTCTGTACAGAAGGCTTAGGAGCCTTGACCTGTTTCCACACCTTGCCTTTCTGGTGATCCACCAAAGGTTCCTCTCTGAGTCGCATGCCCTTTTCTTTTTCAACCCGTTTGAGCTTGCCGTGTGACATCAAACACCTTTCAACCTCAGTGTCAATCAGTGTCTCACTGTGTAAGACATCTCCCATGGCAGCCTTGAGGTAAAAGCTTCCTGCTTTTCCTCTGTGTTTTACTGCCTGCTCTGTGACTTCAGGGGTGGAGTCAGCACTCACTTGGGAGTGGCTGAATTCATCCAGGCAGGAACCCTTCCGCTCAATCAGATAGACTGAGGGAGGGAGAGGGGGCGGGTCTCCGCCTCCTCCAGTGGAGAGTATCAGCTCATTCACGCTTCCGGCAGCCTTGGGGAGCGGTTGTCCCTGTCCTAATAAAGCTTGTTCAAGCCTGGCCAGGCGGGCGGCTACTGAATCCTTTTGTTCAGCTTTTTCTAGCCCTTTCCCTCCCCCGGTGTTCTCATGGCACTTAGGACGCTGGGTGCGGTCCTGTGTGAGTGCTTTGGAACGGGGCTTAGCCAGCTCAGGAGCCTGTGCTCCTTCGAGCAGGGGGGAATTAACCCTGCTGGCTCTGACGGCGAACGCAGTCGCTTTAGCAACTTTTTGCTCAGAGCGACTTTGGACATCATACTCCCAGGCTTTCTGCACGAATCTCTTAATATCAGTCATTTTCATGGTCTGGGCATCTATATGCATTAAGATCATCTTTCTGACTGACGGGTGGAGATTCGCAATGAATAAACCCTTGAAATGTGTGTTCTCTTCGCAACCCTCATCATTTCGCCCTGCAAAATAAGTTCGTCTAAGTCTCTCGTAATATTCGCGAGGGGACTCTGCTCTCTCGTGCTTAATGTTAAGAGCGTCGGCTATCGCAGCAGTCGGGTCAATAAACGCACTGTATTCCTCGATAAGTGCTTGACATAGCTGCTCAAAATCATTACAGACTTCTTTCATCTGCCTAGCCATCCACTCATGTACAGCTCTGCTGGTAGTTTTCCTGACCAGAAACACTTTCTCCTGTTCTGTGGCGTTTGGCAGGTACTGCAGGTTATACCTGAGGTCTTGAATATAACTCTCGATATTATTCTCTGACACTGCGGGGTCAAATCTCTCTATGTCCTTCGCTAGCTCTCTCAGAGAATGGAGGTTTATTCTCCTAGCTTCTCCGCTGACGGAGATATGGAAGAGATCGTGGTCAGACCTGTCGCTGCTAGAGAGAGTGCTTAATAGCGACTCGAACTCAGACCTTTTAGCAACCATCGTTAAACTTAAAGAGTATTACTTTTAAGTACGAAATCACAGTTTTACCACAGAAAACCACAAGATCAAGTGTGCAATCAACCCGGTAGATCGCAAAAGATCACAAAACAATCAAGCACTGCTTAAAGAGCAAGGGGAACTTTTTTTCCTTTCGGCTTTCAGCACACTGTATTGTCGTGTATGAAACCCGCGGCGTTTTATATTGAATTATTCCGCTTGGTTGACTCATTTCAGTCTTGCCACGCCCGTGCCAGGGACGCCAAATAATGTAGTGATTCATAGCCGTTTCAGGGACGCCAAATAAATGTTAGTGGCTCTCTGAAGGCACCAGTTCTGTAGGGTTTGGGCATTTACTGAGACAATTATTAATTGTAGCAGTAAATCACAAAGTTGATTCTTTTGATGGCTTTAGAGTCCAACCATGCGACATAATTCAAACAACGCACACACACAGGTACTAATACACGAGGATACATTTATTAATACATAGAATATGCATATAAACCTAACAGATCTTATCGAGAGGGTTATCAGAATACAAAAGATATATTCGGTCAGTTACAAAGAGTTACACATCAAGAGGACATACGTTCAGTATATCATTCATTAAGACCGTTTCGTAAAGTGAACTTGGTTACAACTTCTACATTAGATACTCAAACAAGTACATAACTCTTAGGAATTAAATTGATATCAACTGGTTGGGATAACAATTGAATTCTCGAGCTGTAATGCATTGAAGTTGAATACTCATCCAATCTTTGGGGATTCAGATCTCCTGCGGGCACAAAGAAACAGTTGCAGGCTGTTGCTGTCCAATCCGCGCTCTCTGGCTCGGTGCCAGGCTGTGATGTGCGGCTTGCGACGGTGCGCTGCTGATGCTCACTGTTGGCTTTAACTAGCAAAGTTTGTGCACAGGAGAAAAGATGACTGTGGGTCCCAGCAAGTCAGGAAGAGGACCAGTTCGTTATGATGAAGAGCTAGTTCTGAATAGTGATTCAGCTGTCCACAGTTCCGACCTGTTCACGAGGCCTGCTGCTGGTTACTCTCTGGCAACCTCCACTCTAGACTCTTAGAACAAAGGAAAGTTCTGGCACTCGGACACACTGGCCGTTCCGTGGTTGTCCGGGCTGAGTCTCAGGATGGTCAGGAGGCGCGCTGCGAGAATGTCCTGCCCTTGGGAGCCTTCTGCTCCTGGGCCGTCCTGCCCTGGAATTCTCACAGAATCTTGTTGAATCTGAATCTGAATCTGAATCTTGTCTGAATCACTCAGGCTCTCTGTGTTGCCTGTTTTTACCTGGAGGAACTTCAGCTCATTGATTGGCTGAAAGTTCCATGGGCATCAGAGTCCCACGTGGGTTACTCGGCCCTACCAGTCCCTGATTGGTTGATCAAGGTGAGATATGAGTCACTTAGTCCTGACACTTAGGAATGCAATCCAGATGTCCAACTCGCACTCCCTAGACAGATAGGCACCAATGGATGACCATTGATCATGATAGCCAGGCTTAGCTAAGTGCATCCCCCTTTGGGAGCTGTCCTTGGACCTTAAATCACCTTGCATGAATGGTTTCTCTGTGGCTGCACCACAGAGATGAACAGAGAAATGAGGCCTCATTTGGGAAGCTCAGAAACACTTAATTCTGCCTTATTATTAAGCCTCGCCGCTACAACCATGTGTACCAGCTAAAGCATTCCATTGTGCTTATTCACCACTCTAGATATTCTTGCAGTGTCTCAAAGCTTGAAGAAGAAAGATTGTGAGCAATTAAGAAACTGCTTGAGTTTTTTTCAAATTAATTTTGTATTTTCTTCCAGTTTCCAGATTTCTTGTGTTTTAATTGTATTTGTTTGTGTTTCATATTATTTTTCACCAGTTCTGCAACTTTTTTGCCTATGTCTGTGTAAAGTATACTTAACTTCAGTCCCTAAAATGCTTAGAGATACCAATGGAATTCCAGTGTGAATGTAGCCGGAAAAAACAGAATAAAGTCTGTTCTTGTGATAATATATTCCTCTCAGTGTAAAGTGCATTACTGTATGTTGTAATTTACATTTTGCTGGTCAAGGGGTCTTTGGTTTTGATTACATTAAAAAAATGAGTTAAGCAAGGCAAAAAAAAGGGGGGCAAAAGGTTTCCTCCCATTTGTATCTCTTCTTGTGTAAAATAGTATCTTATGCTATGTGATTGATTAATTAGTATTGAATTAAGAGCCCTATTTGCTATTGCAAAAGGCTTTTGAAATATTGCAGATCTGTGTAGTGTAAATGTAGGAACATGAACTACATAGTATATATGTACTTGTGCTGTACACACGTGCATATCCTAACTGTGCTTCTGTCATGACTTCTAGGATCACCAGACAATTCTCAGAGCATGGGCTGTGAAGGACTTTGCCCCCAACTGTCCCCTCTACGTCCAGATCTTGAAACCAGAGAACAAGTTTCATGTCAAGTTCGCAGGTAACACTGTACGTCTGTGGCTTTGAAGATGTTTATGGTCCCAACTACTGCACAGGTTCGTATTAAGAATGGAGCTCAATGGGGCTCCAGGGTTATGCACAGTGAGTTAAGGGCACAGAGCTTGAACTGGTAACCACCCAGAGCTAGTTAACTTGAAATAGATTCTGCATGCCCCCTTCTCATTTTTCCTACTCATTGGGGGTTTTGGCAGTTTGGCAGTCATTTGGAGATGAGGAACGGAGACAAAATCTGAGAGGTTCTGACTCTCTCAGAAAAACAGATACAAGATGGAGCTTTTATTAAATTTTACAATATTAATCTGAGTTTACAGAAGAGAAATCTCCAATTACTCAACTACTCAACATTCCCAGGACAGGAGATTGCAAATGGTGGGGTTATGAGGAAACTGAAATGAAAAAATCATTTGTTTGCAAACACCACACATACACATACTTTTAGAGGAATTTAGGGAAGCAAGGAGTCATAGTGCAGATCTGTGAAGGTTTGAAATGAGGTTTAGTTTGTGATGAAGAGGGCATTTCTGGAGGACACTTTAAGAAGACACACACAAGGTATATTCTTTATGTCCTCAATTCCAGCAGTGTGAAAACTACAAAGAATTTTATAGTCTAAGTCCAAGTCATGTTAACCCTAGGTTATTACCATGAATGGGTGTTCATGAGTGACCATTGCCAATTTGTTAGAATCGTAGAAAATACTTCCACTTCTGGCAAAGTGGTTATTCCTGATAATGTTATCTCAGGCTTTCAGTTATTTCTGAGATGTCACATACTGTACAACAAGTGTGTGTTTAGTATGCATTCAAGTCAGGTGAGAGGAATGACCCCAGGTCAGAGTTAGAGTTGTACAGGAGTTAAGAAAAAAATATTATTTCACATAGCTAGACAGCTGCTATTCCACCCTGCAACTCACACCTGGTAACCCAATGAAGCAGGTGTGAGCCTGGCCAGTACCTGGATGGGAGACATCCTGGGAAATCTAAGGTTGCTGCAGGAACAGCCTAGTGGTAATAACCTAGTGTTAGGTTGGTAGGTGTTATTTTTAGTGGTAGGGAATATTGTAGTGAGCAATGGGTCCTAATGCCCCAATATACTGATGGGAGCTCTATACTGTAAAAAAGCACCTTCCTTCAGATGAGATGTTAAACCAAGCTCTTGACTCTTCATGGTCATTAAAAATCCCAGGGCATTTCTCGAAAAGAGTAGGAGTTTTAACCAAGGTGTCCTGGCCAAATTTCTCCTGGTCTTTACCTGGCCTAATAATAATCCTCATCTATGAATTGCCTTCATTACTCTATTCTCCTTCTCACTAATAGCAGATGTGTGGTAGTGTACTGGTGCACTTGGCTGCCGTTGCATCATCCAGGTAGATGCTGCACATTGGTGGTAGTGGGGTGCAGTCTCCATTACCTGTATAGCTCTTTGAGTGGAGTATCCAGAAAAGGGCTTCATAAGCGTAAGGATTATTATGTAACTTTTCTCATGATGTTACTCAAGATCCCAAAACTTTCAAAAATGTGTTTTTTGAAAGTTTTGACAACCACGTTTTGCACTTTCAAGTGCAGGCATTTTGAATCTTTTTTGAAGATTACGCATCTGCAGGATTAGGCTAAATGATTGTCTCCAGACTGGAAAATACAGTGCTCTTCATATGCCACTTGATTTTATTAGAATAAATGAGTGAAAATCACCAAGATGAAATTGTGACTTCCTGAGTTTATCATATTGTTCTATGAGTTCATTAGCTGCTCGTAAGGTAAATGGAAGAACTTGCATTTCAGCACGACGGCCTTCATTTTAAGAAAAGAACCTGGAAAGGAAATTTTTCAAGGCGGGTTTTGCCTTGTACTGCTTTAACACAGCATCAAACAACAAAGAGCTGCAAATGACTTTATCTGCACAGTCTGGCATCTGGTCTTGAGATTCAACTGCTTTAATTGGCACCTGGTTGCTGTGATATCATGACAGCCTCCCAAAGTCTCACAAACCATATAAGCACACACACAGAGGAAATTCCTCTAAGCTCAGACAGCTGTGACGATCACTTTCAATAAGTCATCTCCTTCACGCAGATTACTGGAGATGCGTCACGTCATCTTTTATATATGCAGCATCTAGCTTCTGCATCTCTCTGATTCTCAAGCTTTTTGTGTAGCTTTTCACTGTGCAAACAGTGGCACATGTTTCGGTTGCAAGACTTCCAGGGTTCATCAAGGGGATGATCCAGTAGAACCCTCTACCTAGATAACAAGGGGTGCTTTTCAAACTGAAGAATGCAGGTGCGATCGGTTCTGCAGTTTGCTGAGTCGCTGAGGGTGGACTGTGGCAGCCCTGAATCAATCATGTGTCAGAGAGACTGTGCAAGCTGTGGGACACTACAGGATCCCGGCGCTCCATGCAGTAATGATCTTCCATTGGCCTGTCACCCAGCAACCCTGATCTCGTCTTTTACAGCTCCCTGACATTTCACCCTCAAGGAAAAATTCAAAATGGATCTACAAAAAGCATAATTAACTTTATTTACCAGGAGAAGAATTAAATTGTTTAATGGATTCTCTTTTGCTTCTGCAGATTTTTTTGTGTTGCTTCATGTATGAAAGGCTGCAATTTTACAATGAAGTTCTGTGCACAAAGGGCTTTTGTTGCCTTTGCATCAAAGGGCTGTAATTAACTGTTGGTTGCACAAAGCCTTGTAGTGCACATATTATTCTGCACAAATCTCAGAAGTACACATTGACAATGTACTGTATCGAGCAGCTCTGCATTCCTAGCAATGCTTGTCTGTTGTTATTATATTACAGGCATTAGTTTTTTTCTGTGGGATAAATGGAGTAAGAAGATTCTGTTTCTACAGCTGGGGGGGAGGGAATTTTGCTGGCTTTTCCTTATCATAATAATGTTTCTTTATTAGCCCTATACAATTTCTTGCATTAGGAATTCATCTTTTTGCATACCCCAGCTTTTCTCCATGGAGACACAGACAGGGAGAGAAGCTTGGGGTCAGAGCACAGGGTCAGCCATTGTATGGCACCCCTGGAGCAGTTAGGGTTAAGGGCCTTGCTCAGGGGCCCAACAGAGTAGGATTCCTCTGCCAGCCACGGGATTTGCACCAGCAACCTTCTAGTCACAGGCACAGATCCTTAGCCACAGAGCCACCGCTCCACCCTCTGCATCATGATTGTTAGGCCTAAATAAAATGATTATCAAGGACACTCATCACAAATGCATTTGCCTTAGCTTTTGCTAAGTGTCAAATGTGGAATTGCTTGATTATGGAGATCATGTTGGAGGTTTACTTTAAGCATGCCTAATTAGACATGAAGTGTTAATGAGGAAACACTGGATTGGAAAAACCCATTAGATGCCTGGCATCAAAGAAATAGTTTTTTTTTTCATCTCTTACACTACTTATTATTTTGAATCTCCTAAGTTTTCCTGTGTTGCCATTTCAAACATACAAAATATTAAAGCGAGATTTGTAGTTGTCTAGAGCAAACTGCTGCTTCTAGAGCACAGTTTGGTTCCTGTACTGCAAAGATGTCACACTCACTGGCACAGATCTGGACTGAGTTATGAATGCAACTGTGGACAGGATCCCCAGTCTGTAGCTAGATGAGTTTGTGATTGGCTACACCATTGTCAGCTGCTGTGGTTCACTGGGTGCCTGTAAGCTTGCAGTGTGATCAGCATGAGCTGGATCAATCAGTCCTAATTAGTTGTTTCTGTGGGATTTGCAATGAGACAAGTAGCATATGGCCTGAACATGAGTGAATGTATGCATGGAGTCTGCAGGAGTTGATCAACTATTCCAAAACCGTGATGGTAGGTGTGTGGGGGGAGGGATAGATTCATCACTGATTCCAAATTTTTATTTATATTTCTTTTTAAAGGCACAAAGCAAATGGACTGCTGCTCCATTTAAGCAACGAACAGCCAAATTCCTTCTTTTTTAGCATTAAGAGGGGTATACATATAATTTCATATATTCAGTATATTTTACGGAAAAGGAAAAGCGGATAACCACTCCCAATAACGTCAGTTGCATATCTTTTAAGGTGTAGGAAGCAGAGGATGAATATAATCTGAGTGAAGTAAAAATAAGATTCCATGCCCACTGAAATTCTTTTATTTCATTTGTTAAAGAACAGACATGTTTTTCAAGGGTCAAGTTTGTGTCAGTAAGCGAAGTGTAAACATATGATGGTGCTTTTCTGTTCTTCCCATTAAGTAATATCTAATAGTCCATACTACAGTATATCTATTACTCTAGTAATATGTATAGTAATTGTGTATACTGTATATGTTTCTGACACCCCCATAGTAACTAACCTTCTTTTTGTGGAATATACGCTATGTAAGGTTTTGAATTGTATTAATTGTGTTTTACTATTACAAGAAATAGTAAAAATGCTGCATGAAACTGTTTTCCACCTATCTGTTTCAACTGGCTGATTGAAATCACTGTTCTAGTCATCCTTAGGGGCACCAGTCTCCTCATCTGCTCTAGCAAATAATTGATATATTTTGGATGAAGAATTGGGCAGCACAGTGGCAAAATAGTTATCATTGTAGCCCAAAACCACTGGGTTTAATTCCTGGGGTGCCATCTTTCTCTTGTTTCCTCCCACAGTCCAAAGACATGCTGGTAGATTAATTCTGTCTTCTGTAAATTGGCCCTGGTATGTGTGCATGTGTGGTTGCCACTGTGAGTGCTCTGCAATGGACTGGTGAGTGTAAAACGTCTTACACCAGTTGCTCGCCACAAAAGGCTCTGGCACTCCCATGACCCTGTATTGGATAAAGTGGTTCGAAAATGGATGGTTGGATGAATGTGGAACTTTTAATTGTCCCTCCACTCATTACGAATGTCTTCAATCCTAGATTGCTCTTTGTGTGACAGCCATCACAAGGATTAGCTGCTGTGCTTTGCTGTCTCTTTACCTTGTGTTCAGGCTTCTTCAAGAGTCCTGTCAGAATCTCTTTTATCCAGAGTTGAGTTGTTAGCGTCATAAATTACAACCCAAGCAGAAATAAAAGAATCATTGAATACATGAGCTCCATGGGATACTAAACAATTAGGAGGTGAAAGAAGCTCCAGAAGCAGAATGGAATTTATTCAGTATTCTTGATTAAAAACTAGCGGCTATCATGAAATACAAAAGTTTAAATACAGAATTAGCAGATGAACACTGCCCATTTAGATGAGTAATAGAAGACACCTCCTGCAGTGTCAGATGTGTCTCTTTAACTGAAGTAATCAAGGCTTGTGATTTACTGTATGTATTCCTAATCATTGTACAGCCATTATTTACTCATGAAAGACTGACCTGCACACTTAAGCACAACAAAGCATTACAAGTGCAAAGCCAACACCAAAAAAAGAGATCATTTTTCATTCTTTAATATCCTGTTTCAAATCCATTTGCAGAATTCATAATTAGTTTCCTCTCTTTTTGCAGTCGGCAAGACTACAATGACCCCAAAGCTTTCAAAAGTGGCAAATTCATTAAAAGAGATGGATGAGGCGAGTAGGAGGAAGTAACTGGCAGACCCCTGCAGAGCCGGTTTCACATGACGTAGTTTTATATGCACTGACAATACTGACAGACATGTGCTCATCAGCCCTACACACCCTGCATGGAGTCCAGAATAATAAGCAAACCTTTTCAAACTTGCTTAAAAAAACCATAAGGCAATTTCCCTAGATCACTCCTCAGGAGGAGTAGGACACTGTAAATAGCTTTTCCTTTTTAATAAGCTTAGGAAGGGCTCCAGCTTAGACTGAGTGAAGGATAGCTTGTAAAATATAGTGAGCATCTGCTTCCTATTAATTAGGTGAGTTCTGTCCAATTAATTGTAATGGAGAAGGCAGTAACTACCAAAGCTGGTTAACATGTTGCCTGTATTTGATATGAGCTGTCAGAAACACACATGATTGTCTTCGTCAGAACACATAGTGCCTATTTGTTATACGCAAAACTAATATCACAACCAGTGTTTAAACTTTGAAGCTTGGGAACCCACCCTTCCACCCTACCTTCTCTCGTGCAGCTGTCTCCCCGGTTTATTCCTAATAATTGAGGGGGGCTGTGACAGTACTGATCTTTGGCCAGCGCTGTCATTTCCTCAGCCAGGTGATTTAACATGAAAGTATTAAGTATGCTATACCTTTATATTGATCAACTTGTCTTGTCTTTATTAGAATTTGACTTATCTACTGAAATATTACTGGGTTAAATAAATGGCAATTTGACTGTGTTAGTGTTGTAAGGCAGCAAACATTGAATGGCACCATGGACCTCTTTGTTTTTCACACCATGATTTATTAATGTACTGTTAAACTGATTAAGTGAGTATCAAAGCAAAGTTGTTGGCTGTCTTTGTGCAAACAAACCAAAATGAATGTGTGAAAAGTGTGCTTCTGACTTAGAATGAGTATGCAGAAAACCTCATTTATATTGCTTACCAGGTACATTTTGAAAGTATCAATCCCAAAATTGTTCTCAGCATTGAATTTCCTTTTTCCTTTTTACTAGATGAAAGTGACTTTGTTCCAGGGCTTTATGAGACAGCCTATGTACAGGACTCTTTAATTTGAAAACCACAGTGAGTCCCAACGACATGATCACAAAGACTTTCTACCCTTTTCTCACAAGTAGCCTTTGTATAATTGCAAGGTGCCCTGTATCCAAACTATCTTCTTGAATAACCTTTGGACTCCTCCAAGTTTATTTTATGTGCGTGTTGGCATACATGTTTTTTTTGCTATTTTTAAGAGATTGATTTGCTCCCACAGAACTGATGGTTGTTGTCATACTTCTTATCATTACTGGTTTATTAGGAAACCCCAGACACAAGCCTTGTGTCACTCACGAGGTTTCTCAGTCGTAAACGGAGATGTATATTTGTTCCCGCAATTTCCATTTCATCACATTAATGTTAATTAGACTGCCAGGGGCGACAGTTCTAAGTACTTAATTTGCACAACACTCACCCCCCCACATCTCCATGTCTAATTACAGCCCGGAGATTTGCAGCTTTTGAATATGTAGCAGCAAATAGAAGGAATCAAAACAAACAAACCCTGGAAGAAAACAGGATCCATCTCCTGAAGTGGGACAAACAGATTACACACTTTCTTTCTGCATGCTTCCCTCAGCCTCCCCTACCTCACATCCTCAAGATGCTTTCTCAGTCTCCAGGTGAATCCTCTTACACCTGAAGAACACTGAACTGGACGGTTTTAGTACAAAGGAATCTGTGGAGCCCAGCAGTCGGCTTGTCTTTGTTTCGTTTTTGTTTTAAATTTATTTGCCGCTTTGCCAGTTGTTTTTTTTTTCATCCTGCCAAGTTGAATTTAATTTTTCAATGGCTACATGTTGCATTTTGTGTTTTTATATGTTGCATTACAACCTTTGTAGAACCCTGGATTCCTTTCACATTGCGGCTTGGCTTCGTGACTTACTGATATTTGAAAGACTGAAATGGTTCAAGGGCGGGCATGGTGGCATATTGTTTTGCAATGCTCCCTCACAGTGTTGGGGCCCTGAGTTGCATTACAGACCTTGGGTGCTATGTTTGTAGAGTTTTTATTTCCTCCCTGTGTTTGTGTAAGTTTCCTCCAGGTGCTCCAGTTTCTACCCACAGTATAGACATTCTAGTACATTAGGTTTATTGACTTCTAGGAAAATTGGCCCTGGTGTGAGTGTGTGCATGTTTGTGTCTGTCTGCCCTGTGATGGTCTGGCATCCTTTCCAGGGTGTACCATGCCAAGCAGATAGAAAATAGATGTATGAAATGGCTCAAACATATTGCCAGAGGATGTATTTTGCAGCCCACAAGGCTGTGCTTTTGTTTTTTGTTTTTATTTCACTTAAAATAACTTTATATTCAATAGATTGTGTGATTGCTGTTGCCTTTCTTGGCTTGACCTCTTGAGCAAAAGCATTTGTGAAATACAGAATAATTCATTCACAGAATTGAATTAATGTAATAACAGTAGAAATTAAAGGTTTTGAGTCAAATTTATATGTAAGAATTTTTGTATCTCATGGCCACTAACATGCATCTTTTTAAATAATAGAGGACAAGAGTGCAGAGATCCCTGGGAATACGCAGAGATTGTCCAGGGGGTCACTTTAAAGAAACTTACACCTCATGTTTCATAGCACATTAAATCAACATGATTAGACAGTGAATCTGCTCTGATAATTTAAGATAATTATTTAGAATATGTTTCTTCAGCTTGTGTGTGAGAGTGAGAATCTTCATTAAGAGGGATTTCTTGAACAGGTATTCTCGTGCCAGACATTTTTGTGCCACACACCTACTATTACAAAAGTGTTTCCCAAGAAATTATGTGCTGTTTGCTCTGTCTCCGATTTTCAGAACTGCAGAGTTAAACATGGCTCCCTCACCTCGCTCTTTACCCTTAGATGATAGTGGAATGGGGCAGGGCAGTTTCCAGACAGACTGGCTCTGGTGTTACCCATGTCTACAGACACACCCAACCCCATGATTTTTACACATCACCTCCATACATAATGAAATACCTCTGCAGTTTTTGCACAGATCTATTATTTTTACTAATAGAAGCACTCAGAGGCTTCCTTTCAAATAGCTTGTTAATTGGATTTTTAAATTGGATGCATGGATTTTTTCTTCTCCACAAAAATCAGTGCCTTTTTCCTCACATAAATCCAATCCACACTGACTTTTCTACAAAAATGTGATTCTGAAGATATCAAATAACATTTATACACTGTATGAATAAAATATTAATTTGACTTCTGTTGAATGTTTGCTTCTTTTGGTAGCCTTCGTATATCAGACTCTCACATTCAATTATTCATGAGTTGAAGCTCTATGCATAAAAGTCTCTATGTCTTTCTACACACATTTAAATAATATGATTAGATTATCAGTATTGATGTATATTTATTTTAGTTTTACACTCTACACATCCTGATTGATGCATCTTCAGATTTTTGCTGACAATTCAAATAAAATAAGGGTTTCTCAAATGCTGATTTGAGTTCACTAAACAAAGTGGAAAAGGATATTGTATTTACACCTTAAAATACAATATACTGCAGATTGCTGGTTTGTTTCCTCTGCGCTCTTCATCCTGATCACAGAGGTTCAGTAGCTACTTATGGTGGAATTATTAGATAGCATTGTGAATTATTTAATGTTAAAATCCTTGGAGTATCAGTCTATGTATGCCTGCTGAACAAAAAGTGAGGAATTATGGAACAGGAAGATGTGGTAGTAAACAGTATGATTAAAAGTTGAAGTGGTACCCTGGGGAGATAATTTCAGTCATAATACTTACATGCCTGTTTCAGCCAGTTGTCTTTAATCTTGTGTCACATCTTGTGACGGACATCTAAATATGTTAAAGCATCTATGTGGAGGACAGTCCATTGCTCCTGAGGAAGATCTGTTAGGCACTTCTGCTCTGGCTGGCCTTGTCATGGAGCCAGGGCAGGTGTAGAACATCTGGACAGATGTGCAAGTTACAGCAGAAGAGATGCGTCACGCTCCATTGACACCTCTGAGCTCTGAAGCGTTTGATAGTAGCTGGCAAGGTGCAATGTATTTGAAGCTTGCCATGATGTATTTTAGTGTTAAAAAATCCTTTTGATTTTGTGAGGCAGAGGTTTGCAATATCAACATTGGATATAAAAAAATGCAAGGAAAATCATGCCTGATATGTAAGGCTTTTCTTATAGGGTAAACATTTAATCTTTTCACCGAGTTATATGATAATATGGACACCTGTAGTTTATTGCAGTTATATACCTGACTCTCAGAACCCAAGATTACAGCTTCCATGAAGCACAAGTAATTGTCTTGCTTGTGTAGCTGCCAACAGCTGATCCTCTATGCTTGCTGCTGCCAACAGAAGTCATCTAAACAAATGCAAATGTGCGATGCTCTGCTCTCCGAGTGTCGTTAAAAATGACTAACGAGATTTGTTTTACTGAGAACAGAGCTCGTTGTTCGGTTTGCTGTGTACTGTAATGAGCAAGCTGTAAAAATATGTTTATGAAACATCTCCCTGTTGAATAATTAAATTGTTATTCGATTTTAAAGACCTTCCTTTATCACTCTTCATTCCTTTCCCAGGAAATGATCTTTACAACCTTCCAGTTTGCTTGCAGTGCGTTAGTGCCAGCTCTACAGTACCTGAGTTGATTCCTATATATTTACCCAAATGGTTGGGACTGTGGTGCCAACATTGACAGTTACTGTACATGTCACATTAACTTAACCACTCAATTTAACACTGGTTACAGACTTTTCCAGTATTTTTCAGGAAACACAAGCAGAAAAACTTTAACAATGTCTTAAATATAATGCAACATTGTGCCTTTAGGGTAAAACTACAAGACATTTTCCAGTTTCAGAGTCATAACACTCAAGCAGCAATCTCAAAGACAGATTAATAAGATCTGAATGTAAAACACAGATGAACAGCTAGACATACAACTCAAGATGTACAAAAAAGACCCTCTAAAATCTTCTTGAAGCCACAGTGGATGAAAACCAGCCATATTTAAAATGATTAGCATTTTTTTGTAAAAAGACTCTGCCATCCCCACCTGGCAGCTGGCAGTGGATAAGCCAAAAGACATTTTCTCTGCCAGCTGCTTGCTTTGCTTCACCTCTGATTCTATCTCCTCTTGTTGTCCTTTCAGATCATGTCGTATGCGAGGAGGAATTCAAGTACGCTATGCTGGCTCTCAACTGCGTGTGCCCTGCGACCTCCACTCTCATCACACTCCTCATTCACACCTCCAGAGGACAGTATGTACATCCTGGGGAGTTGGACCTTCCTGCATACTTTTTTTCGTTAGGCATGTGTGATGTCCTTGCCTTTATCTAGGAGTCGTTAGAATTCAATATCATCACCAATGTTTATGCTTATGAATTTGAGTGGACAGTGGTGGACAGAGCAGTGGGTGCTGAGTGTTGTCTACCTAAGCAGAATTACAGATAACAGCCCTACTTCATGCTGCCTGTTTTCTAGACCTCCAAACTTTCACATAAGCCAGCACTAGATGGTGGGTATTTCCTGTTTCTTGTTTTATTTAGTGTGTACTGGCTTAGACAGACACATAGTTTTTTCCTGCTTTAGTGGAATTTGTTAAAGAGCCTAGAGCTGGCAAAACCTGCAATGTTATGCAACAGGAGGCTCATCTGCCTTCTTGACAATTATTTTAATTCCCTACTGAATTTGCAATGTGATGCATTTCCAACAGATAACGTATAAATACAATACATTGCATGCATTTGTTCTTTGGTTTATTTACACTGAGTTGAAATAGTGGAACAATAAATATTGAAGATGTTTGCACAGTAGTGTATTGTGATAAAAATGAGTAACATGGGTATAGAGTAGGGTGGCATGGTGGTGCAGTGTTTAGTGCTGCTGTCTCACAGCCCTGGGTTCAGATTCTGGGATGCTGTCTGTGTGGAGTTTGTAACTTTTCTCTGTGTATATGTCATTTTCCTTGACATTTTCCTACAGTACTGTAGGTTAATTGGCTTCTAGGAAAATTGACCCTGGGGTGAGTGTGAGGTGTGTCTGTGTGTGTGTCCTGTGATGGACCGGCATCACATTCGGGTTGTATCCTGTCATACATCCTTTGCTTGCCAGGATAGGCTCCAGCTCCCCCTGACCCTAAATTGAATGAAGAGGTTAGAAAATAGAAGAATGGATGTGTGTAGAGTGTGTTAGTGGAGTCATTTTTAAACCCTATTGCCTGTATGATATCAAGTAGTAATAAATGCTATTAGGATTCCCAGTATTCTCTTTTATGTCAGCTAAGCTCCTGCTCTGGCTGTGCTCCCCTCTTATTTTCAGAACAGCACCTCCAGAGGCTTTCCGGCAACGTGCAGGAGCTTTCCAGCCCCTCAGCAGGTAAGCCTCCTTCTCTCAAAGACAGACACAAGCTTATTTACACCTCAGTCTGCAGTCTTCCTCACTTTGGCACAGGCTCGGCCCCACAGAGAGAAAATCCGCCTGCTGACTAGAGGCCGTAGCAGGAGAGCTGGACTGTACACAGTGCAAGTCTGAAAACTCACGCTGAATTCAATTGCCACTATTTTTCACATGTCCTTGTTCAGCTCAGCGGTTTCCCTATATTCAGGTATGACTCAGGAACCCCAGGCTTCCTAGACTAGAGATCATGATTCAACTTTTTTTGATCGTGATCCCCTGATTGGTGGAAATAATATAAGCACAGCATGTATGGATTGCCCTAGAATATGGAATATGAGTAATACCACTTTCTGATTCTGTGCCTGGAATAAGATACAATCCTGGAGATAAAATGGCTAATCCCACCCACACATTATCTTAGTGCTCCACTGCCACATGTAATTGAAAGCACTATAGGTCTGCTAAATTAAATCCAGCAGCAAGTGGATTATAGTATTTTTTATAGTAACGTTACCTATATTCATATTTCCAATAACAAAAACGATTTAGTTACAAGTACTGAAAACTTTGTCCTTTGTTTAAGTTTGTAAAGTGCTGTCAGTAGAGAGGCTGGGGTTACATGTCGGGCATTTTGATTAGTGATAATTCTACCTCTTTGAATAATTTCCAAATATCGTTAGATTATCACATCCTGCCAAAACCCCCGACAACAAGATATCTAATATACTTTAGACAAGCTTGTCAGCGACAGTTGTCAGTTTGTGTTCTAGTGCCATTCTGCCTGCAGGTAATCTCTTATTAAATGCTGGAACATTTCTGTCACTGTGTAGCTCAACACTGTATGAATATCAAATGGCCCTTCAGTTGAAGTTGTTCAAAAGGGGTGTTCATATTATTTAGAGCTGCTGTTTTTTTGTGTTTGTGTTTTTTTGTGTAGGTTTTTCTGCTTGTATAGTGTGTTATACTGGCTGTAAGATACAGTAAATGTTGCCCAGAGCTCTGAAGCCCATAGTTCATACACCTTGGACTGTGAGACTCTGAAGCTGTCCTCTGCCTGATTCTGTCCATTTCAGTATAGAAAAGCAGAACTCACTTCATGTCCTGGAGCACTGACATGCCTCCGTTTTTCTTTCTTTCTGAGATCTTTATTATTTAGTTTGCTTAACTGCACCAACATGAGATTCACTTTTGACTTGGTCAGTTGGTATCCTGCAAGACTGGAAGGGAAAATTGTTGGCCAAGAAAAGTCTCTTCACAGGCTAGCTGGAATAATGTGTTAAAATGGAGACTCTTTACAAGAGCTCACATGTACAACTGAAATGACTCAAATTAAACCTTTAATGCAGTGGCATGTAAAAGCTGTTAAATTGACATTTATCATTTCTTCTTTCCAGCCCCTCACTCATGTTTTTGAACATCTTCTTCTAGGGTTGCCTATTATTCTCTGACAATGGTCTTATCACTGAAACATTAACTTTTTAATAATAAAGTGAAACACAAAACAAGTAAGAGCTGCTTTGTGCAGAGAATTCTTTGTCATTCTTGTTGGCATTTTTCATCTTTGCATCTGTAGTCTATTTGATGAGGTGTGCAGATGGTTCTTTGTATGTGGACCAAAGTTAATATCAGAAGTATTTGCACATGAGCTTCCTGTTAAGTGCTGATTATCTTTGTCACTAATGATTGGAGTTTCTGATGCCTTTTCAACTCTCTCCTGTGCTGCCGCCCACCTTTCCGCCATCCTAGAGAGGCTGGAGCCAGCTCAGCCGACCAATGGCATCGCACATACAGCCGCTGCTCAGCCAATGAAGTCTATCACATTCGCCTGGAGGAGAGCAAGTTCTTTGGGGAGTACCAGGGCAAGAGCTTCACCTTCGCCTCCTTCCATGCACACAAAAAGTGAGTTGCAGCCAAACTGATTTTGTTCTTTACCACACAGAGGGCTACACTGGCTTTATGAGATCAGAAATCAAATACACCTTGCGATGAACTCCCCGGCACAGTAGTCATATCTTGACCAATGAGTTTATATATCCATTAATGTGTTTGGTTAAAAGAGTACCATACACACCCTCCTAAGGGCAGTGAAGGACAAGAAATTATGACAATTGGAATGAAGCCATTTGCAATGTAAAACAAATGTTAACATTCAATATACCACTTAATCAGATTTAATTTAAGTTTCATCCAAGAAGAGTCTTGAGAAGGTACCATAAAAGCTGTGTTAAAAATAATTGCATTTCCAAAAAGATTTTGCTTCAAACCCTTGTCAGAAAAGCCACTGTTCCTAGTGAGGGATGCCAGTACATCTCAGAAGATATGTGACATGTTGTGATCACACATCACAAGACACAGGGCTTGCAGATTGTGCCATTTGCACTCGAGACTAATCAAATTACACTGAAGCCTTGGGATGATGTCTGTTTTTAGATTACTTAAAAGGCAGCACACCACTGCAGTCTAAATCAAACAAAAGCTACAACAAATTAGCTTCCGTCATGAAGAACATTAAATTGAAAGAGGAAATTATTCATCTGTGGTTCCCAAATTTACATGGTACATTGATGAATCTATTTGAACCCAACCCTACAATGAAAGAAAGGTTTCCTATTTGTTTTTAGAACAGGCTATTTATGAGTATATTTTGCACACACCTATGTATTTATTTTTATGTATTTATTTGATATTTATTTTGTATTACTGTACGTATTTAAATTTTTCGTCTATTCTGAGATGTTTTTTTTTGCTTGTCTTGGGCTGGAATGCTGTAACGTATCAATTTCCCTCCGGGATCAATAAAGTCATATCTATCTACAGTATCTAGGCTGTGTTAAATGTGAAACTGCGATTTCCTTTTCCTTTCAGGTATGGGGTGTGTCTGATTGGAGTACGGCGAATGGACAACTCCAACATCCTCCTCAATCCAGGGCCCTGCCACATCATGAGCGCCTCCGACACCTGTTTCTACATCAACATCTCCAAGGAGGAGAACTCTGCCTTCATCTTAAGCCAGCAGGAGGCGCTGCGAGGGGGGCATGCAGTACCCCAGACCATCTACCACGGCCTCACACGACTGCCCGTTCACAGCATCATTGCCAGCATGGGTGAGCAAAGCTGCATTAGGCTCATAAGGAAGGTTTGACAAGATCTGTAGCCAATTAAGCCAAGCATCATAAGTACGATACAATAATATATATTGTCTGATTTCTCTAAAATTTGCTTTGCATTCAGACAGCTATATTTCATATACAAAGAGACTTACATAAAACATGCAAACTGTACAAATAAATATTACATTTAAAATTAATCTAAACATTAACTAAAAGGCATCAATCCATATATAGTCATTACACACCACTCCTATAGGAATCCCCATACAGTATATTACCAGAACCTGTATGTTTACTGCCTCCACAATAACCTAATAACCGAAGCCCTTATAATTGCACAATACCCCTTTATTTTTGCACATAACCACTAAATTAATTTCCTCATAAACCAGTACACATTTATTGTGAACTCATTAATTTATTAGTTTGATTAAAATTATTAAAGAGAAAACTGGGCAGCCTTGTGAAAATATGTCAGAAGGTCATTGGTACTGATCTTCCTGCCCTCTCCACCATCTATCATTCACATGTTTTGTGATGATCTTTCACACATCTCCAGTGACTCTCATCAGAATGCAGATACCAACTTCCCAACTACAAAACCAATAGGTTTAAGTTCTCATTAATACCTGTAGCCATATCATTACTAAGGACTTGATTTTCCATGCAAATGTCTATGTATGTTGTGGGTTTTTTTTTCTGTTCGTCTGTACATCAATACTGCTGCTGTAAAACAAATTGCCTCCTAGGGGATAATAAAGACTCTCTCTAAAGAGTATATGAATACAGTATATTTCTCCATGTTAAGCACTGCCATAAGTTTAGCAGATTTGTGCAAAACTGTTAAATCAAAGACACCTTTTTGGTGTCCTTCTTTGTGCCTTTCTTTTGTAGGGAGATTGGGTTACATACCATCAAAAAAGGAAGCATGTGCTGTCATGCAGTGAGTGCCTCTGGAGACCACCGTCAGCATACATTTTGAATTTTCTTTGGTTCAGTAAAATGTAATGACAGCACATCACTCATGTTTTGGACTTTTTAGAATCTGTTTGCAGTCTAAATGCTGAAGGCACAACGTGTACGATGAGGAATAAAGATAATCTGGAATCTATAACTGGGCTGTTTGAAAGTATCGCACATGGAGAACTGTACAGTAGGTTGAAGCACCAGCATCAGTGTCCCCCGGGGTTTTCTCTTATGTGAGGCTCAGAATTTTTCTAACAGCCCCCAAGAGAAAGCAGCTCAGCATCACTGTCAGTCCATCACTCTTGTGAGCACTTCATCAAAACAAAAGACTGTCAGCTGAATCACATGGTGATTGGCAATGCCCCCGGGAGCAGGCTGACAGTGCAGAATTCATTGGACTTTGCTTTATTAGAATACAGGACTGTAGAGTTGAAATTAGATGAAATACCATAAAGAGCAGTGATTGAACCCTAAGCTTAATCAAAGGCACAGCCCCTTATCTGTGCTCTTAATGAAGAAGATGAGAAGAAGTGCAGATTTTGCAAATAGGATGCAATCTGTCCAATCCATCTTTATTGCTTTACTTGCCAAACTCATGCTAAAAATAATTAAGTTCTGAGTATGGCTGCTTTCTTGATTAAGAGCAATTTAGTGCTAGAAGTTCATTCTGCTTTTACATCTGTATTATATAGCATGTAATATGTTATCACATCTTACAGTACAGTATCTTACAGTAGAAAGGTCACTGCTGTTGTCAAGGATAAAAGCTGTATGTTGAAATACCTGCTCCAGATGTATCAAATTGTTTAGTCAGAGCAGCCATATTCTTCTGTGTCTTTTGTGAACTGGTGTGACCTCAGAATATGATATGTAGTGCAGAGAGGAAGGTGAATGCGTGGTCAATTATGGTACATTCACATTAAGGCATCACAAAATTAAAGTGAACCTTTTTACTGTTTGTACTGTAAACTCTTAATATACAAGAGTTCTTTGAGAAGATAACTGTTCTGTGTAAGAGGAATGGCATGAATCTGTAAAGTTCTAACTCCTTAGATGAGAGGATGTGAGCTTTAACTTGGAGGCTGGGGCTCTCATCCAAGTTATCTCACTGTGGAGCAAATTCTGAGGTTAGCACACCTGCTTGTAAATCACAAATCACTGATGCAAGCATGCCACCTAGTGGTTCATGGACAAATTATTTTTAGTTTAATTCTCTACTTGGTATTTCCAATTCCATTTTCCACATTTCTTTGAATCTGAAAGATTGAACCAACCGCTTAAGGCTACGCGATAAGGACGAAGTGATTCAACTAAGCAGAATTGATTTACTGCTGTCCCAGGGGAAGAACTGTTAATAACTAAGAGATTAATAATTAAACGAGACTTGGAAAAAATGCTAGTTTTGGAACCCTTTAACCCTATATGTCTGGCCCAGTATTTATCCTAGAAATACATTCAAATAGGGGCATTTCATGCAATCATTAGTAGATAGAAGATAATCATTTGCTTCTTGCTTTTTTACTTTCTGTTTTTATCAATAACCCACTGATTTAATTTATTACAGTGAGACTCAATAATCCCATCAGCCTTTTATTGCCAAGAAAATGCTGCAATGCCTCAACAAATTGCAACATGGAGGACTTAAGAGACTGTCCAAATTTAAAAACAGGAAGTGCTGTTTTCATACTTTAAAGAGACACACATTTAATATTTTACATACACTGGACCTCCAGGGACATGGGAAGCTACAGTCATCTTCTGTTTACCCATGAAGTGCTTAATATATATTGTATGAGGGGAAGCCATTCTATCTACCACAGACATGTAACACATAAGATGTAAAAAACTGTTTCACATTTGAATTCAAGAGAAACATTAGGAAGGTCCAACTATTTGAGGCAAGAGTGGAAATTAGCCAGAACACTGGGGTTAAAACCCTGACTCTTAAGAAATGATTAATAACTGACTCTTTCATCTGAAGGGTGGCGCCATCTACAACACAGTACCCCCAGACACATTATAAAGTGTATTAATCTATAAATGTGTAATGCCTGCTGATTCCTGGAGTTCTTGGCAGACAAATTTTTCAATGGCAACACCATTGATTTTTTTGTGGCAAAATTGCCTTTCTGGGTTTCATTACCCAAATTATATTTTCAATGGCAACACCATTGATTTTTTTGTGGCAAAATTGCCTTTCTGGGTTTCATTAAAGGGAGATCGAAGTGGGAGATGTTGATAAGAATATCAGGTATTCTCTGACGTATAATCTCCCCAGATCTGACATCTAATGCCAATTTATTTTTCAAAATTAAACTTATTTCCAATCCAAGCATGGGAAGGTTCTGAATTTTAAATTCCTTCATGGTTATTTTAACATGCAAAGCTTTCTTAACAAGGATTCTGGGGGATGATATGTAAAAGTAGCCACATGTCCTACATGTACGATCACATGAACTAAGCTTCTTGCATTGAAAGGAGAGGAGCCCAGGCCAGCAGCCATCTTTGTCTTCTCCTCCAGGCACGGTGGCTATGGACCTGCAGGACTCCAGCGGCAGCAGTCCAGACAGTGCCGGAGGAGGCACAGGAGAAGGAGGCAACACACTGGCCCTTCCCGCTGCCGACCAAGGCCGGGAGAGGCGTCACAGCATTGCGCCAGTGCTGGAGCTGATGGACACTGTGCCCTCACCTTCCTTCGACCTGTTGAGCGACCAATCAGAAGATGAAGGGGGCCCGGAGGAGGATGACGAAGACCACGACACTGGCACCACCAATGAGTAAGCCAACCCAACGAATGGAGATAACTACAGTTTGTGTGTGGCAAAAGGGCATAGAGGGTAGGTGGTGGGTTAATGAAGCATGAGATCTCATTTGAAGGATCACATTATTTCACAAGCTTGGGAAGCTTGAACGTGAAAGGTCTTTGTTTTAAAAGCACCCAGATATTGAACTTCATCAAGTGTGTTGTCTACAGTTTTGCTTCCTTTCATAAATCATCATTACGATGTTGATACTGATATCACAATCAATGACATCTTGATGAAGTATTTCACATATGGACATATGTACTGGAGGCTTTTTGCAGATGACATTTTCTCTTACAGGTGGGTAAAAGGGTACCCCATGAATTCTCCGTACATTGGTAGCTCCCCCACTTTGTGTCACCTCCTACAAGAAAAAGTGCCATTCTGCTGTCTGCGGCTTGATAAGGTAAGTGTGAAAGATGCCATCTGTGTACGAAGATAGTTGAGCTGCGAATTGCAATAGTGTGGGATTGCTGCAATGAAATAAGTAAAGGTGAATTCCTCATGGCAAAATAGAAAGGAAAAACATCCATTTTGGAAAAATAAGCACCATTCTAGGTGTATGTGATGGAGAGATGGAACAGACAGTGAGCCTGTCTCACAATAATGTTTTATGGGATGTATGCAATGTAATATGCAATATTTTTGTAATGTAAATGTCTATAAATGTTGTGTTAATTGTTATCTCCTTTGGCAACACTGTATGTATCATGCCAGTGAAGTTCCTTGAATTGAGAAATGTTGTGAGTATATAAAGATGTAAACAAAGGACAGAGTAGGTAAATATGGGCACACAGGTGAGAAAATTTCCTGAAAATTGGATCACACTGTCCTCCTTCTCACGATGACAGATCTTTTTAAATACAGTTACAGTTTCAGCTTTTAAAACCTTTCCCCTTTCTGTGTTTATTCTTCCCCAACTCTGTGCAGGAAGCTCTTCTAAAATTTGAAATTTTAACTTAGAAAGAACACATTTTCCCCTTTAGGTTTAATTGTCAATGGGTTTAGGGAACTTCCAGAAATTACTGAGCCAATACAAACCAGAGCATAGATGGCTTCAAAAGTGCTTTGCCCTTTGCTGTGCTTTTGGCTGTGTAATACAACAGAGCATTTAGAAAAGTACAAACGCAAGCTTGACTGTGAACTAAGAGCACCCTTCTGCTGGCACCCAGCACGATCTAAATGACAGACTCAGCTGATTTACTGCCAGTCGCTTATGTCCTGGGGTGACACTGCAAATCCACCCTTTTGTTACATCTACATTGGATTATTGTGAATCAGTATTGGGTGGTCTTTCACATTGCACTAAAGCCAGAGATGCAACTGTTTCAAAACTTTGCAAAGAGAATTTGAGCTTGCACTGTGTACCAGTAGCATATCTGATAACCCTCTGTTTTCTGTAGTCTGCTCTAGTTCCTTCAGTCTTGGAAAAATGTGTGCAAAGTTCTTCAGCTGTCTATTTTATGGCATGTCTACAGTATGCTGGCCTAAGTTTACACATTTTTTTGTTATTTCTATTCCAAGTGAAGTGCTGCCTTTTGCTGTGGGTGAATTACTCTGTATAATTCCTGTCGTGCTTGATTACTTGCAGCATAATCTTCGTGTTTTTTGGCCCAGTAATTTGGGATCTTTATCTCAAATGTTTGCTGAATTGCTTCAACCCAATGAAAATCTGCGGTCAATCATTGTGTTTAGTAGTTAGTATTAGTAGTTTGTGAGTGGGTTGAAATTTTTATTTAATTTTGGAGTATTGAAAAGGCAGTGGCTTGGCTATACTGCCAAGATACCTACTAGATTATTCCAGTCCTAGAAACTAAGCAGTGCTGGGCCTGGTCTGCATGAGACTGAGATACAAGGAAATTTAGTTTTGTAACGGACGTTGTGTTTGTGGACCAATAGGTGACACCCTGTCTTATGGATTAGGCATTGTAAATCAATATTGCCAGAAGCCATATCACCCTGCAACTCACAACTGGCAACCTACTGAAGCTAAGCAGGTGTGAGCCTGGTCAGTACCTGGATGGGAGACCTCCTGGGAAAAACTAAGGTTGCTGCTGGAAGAGTTGTTAGTGGAGCCAGCAGGGGGCGCTCACCCTGCGGTCTGTGTGGGTCCTTATGCCCCAGTATAGTGACAGGGACACTATACTGTAAACAGGTGCCATCCTTCGGATGAGCCATAAAACCGAGGTCCTGACTCTCTGTGGTCATTAAAAATCCCAGGGCGTTTCTCTAAAAGAGTAGGGGTGTTACCTCGGTGTCCTGGCCAAATTTCCCATTGGCCCTTACCAATCATGGCCTCCTAATAATCCCCATCTATGAATTGGCTTCATTACTCTGCTCTCCTCCCCACTGATAGCTGATGTGCGGTGAGTGTTCTGGCGCACTATGGCTGCCGTCGCATCATCCAGGTGGATGCTGCACATTGGTGGTGGTGGAGGGGAGTCCTCATTACCTGTAAAGCGCATTGAGTGGAGTGTCCAGAAAAAGCGCTATATAAGTGTAAGCAATTAATTATTATTATTATTATTATTACCATTATATTGTCTTCTGGATCAAATGTTAAACAAAGGCCCTGTGTATTCATTATTAAAGTTCATATGCCAAAAATGAAATAGTGTTAAACCTAATCTGGGTGCTTTGTTTAAATCCCAGTTCAGGCTTTTCCAGTCTGGTTTGGTGAATCTTGCCCTCAGGTTCTGCTGGTTGAGTCATTATTTCTCCACCTTCTGTGCTATGCAACATACAGTATACTGGATGTCACTCCAGACAGCCCACCAGATGAAATGTGATGAGTTCCCCTCTCTGTCTGTAAAGGTTTTTGGGATACATTGAGATCAGAAGCAATGATAATTTTGTTCCAGTAAGATAAATGACCCTGACAAACTATACAAATATTAATTGAATCTTTCAGAGGTGTTCCATCCTATCCAAAGTAGCAGGAATATCCAATAGCTATGGGAAAAGAGGTGATTTAAGCGTCTATATTTGGGGCAGGATTGTTTTCCTCTACTACTTTGAAAAGACAGCCTCAGTCCTGGCTTATGCGTCAGTACAGACAGCATCTAGGGTTTACACAGGCCAGATTTCACATCTCAGAGGTCCTATGTCTCAACAGATGTCTGCTAAGATATAATGGAAATTATGCCCCTACATGATTCAGCTATAATTGCTGAGGAAGGTAGATCAGTAGATCAAGCCACAGAGGAGGTCATTCATGCACATTTTGTTTATGTATATGGGTCATAATACAATTACAGGGTGATTGATTGACTAAAATGATAAGACAGTTCTTGTTCCCACATCCCCTCCTCAGGCTTGTCACCACATCCCATACGAGGATGCCCGTGCCTATGGTTTCAAGAACAAGCTGATCATCGTGTCTGCAGAGAGTGCTGGCAACGGGCTTTACAATTTCATAGTGCCTCTGCGGGCCTATTACCGGCCCAAGAAAGAGCTCAACCCCATTGTTCTGCTGCTAGAGAGTCCGTGAGTTCAACCATCTGGTTAGAAATGATAACACTTTGGTATTAATGAAACTTAAGGGCAAGCATTAGTTCTTTTTTAATTAAAAACAACATCCCTTTTCATCAGTTAAATTACCTTCAAGGTGATACTTTTAAAGGAATGCACAGTATGGCTAACTATGCTTATACTGTACTAGATCTCAGAACACATTATACCTGTAGTATTAAGTTGAACTTTAGTGTAAATACTCTCCCTTTTTTACTTTCTTTCCTATGACTGTTCCTGCACAAGTATCTTCTGAATAGTTTCATGGGAAGTGACACTTCCAAGTGCTGCTAGTGTTAGGAGGAATAGAATTAGAGCTGTGCAATGTTCTGGTATTCCAAGGTGGATGGTCATGTGGTAAAATGACATAATGCCTAAGAGAGGATAACTTCAGGATGTCTCTCGGCCTTTCCCTGGGTTTCACTCATGGGCTTCAGAGACTGGTGCCATACCTATCTGTGTCCCATTCCCCCTCTCTATCAGTATTTCCTCTCAGTCAGCTTTGAAAAGCATTCTCAGAACCTGTTGTTGTTCTACTTGTCCTGTCCCCAAACACCAAAAAGATCTTCCAGGGTTTGGTCCTATACAGCATGCTTGCATGTTCTTGAAAAGCTTAAATTTGAACATTCACTTTGCCTTTCTCTCTCTCACTCCCTTTCTTCTTCCTCTTAGACCAGAAGTCCATTTTCTGGAAGCTATTTGCTGGTTTCCTATGGTCTACTACACTGTGGGCTCCATTGACAAGTAAGAGAGAATTCCAGAGGGTCTAAATGGAGGCAGCACTAGTCCTAAATTGCAGTCATGTTAACTTGCAAGGTCCTCTAGATCTACTTCAGCTGTACCACAACTGACGTGGATCATGTGATGTTCATGTTTCTATTTAAGCATTTATATTTATGTTATCAATTTCAGCTTGCAGTGTCAGAAGATATAATGTATGCAACCTGGCAGTTCAATTTGTGCTGCAGTGGTCATTTCCAGTTCCTCGGTCTAGTACTAGAGATACAGTATTACATTTAAAGACATTTGATTATAGCCTTAGTGAGATAGAAAATAAAAGCTAATAAGTACTGGGGCAGGATTCTAGAACATCTAAATAAAATAAACATGAAAGTCTAGGTACAAGAAGAAGGAGTGAAATGGAACAGTTGAGTGGGTCACCATTTAGTTTGAGACAACGTCATGTCACTAGCTAACTGTGACCAGGATTTGCCATTATTGTAGGTTGGGTTGGAATGAATCACAGTGAAACAGTGACTGTTGCTACTTCCATGGAGCTTTCATCATGTCAACAGATGATTGGCGTGATGGGTAGGTGGGTCAGAGGAGCCTGTCTGCCCTTCTTCATTCTCTTTGACAGTAAAGAAGTTATCACTGTGAGCCAAGGTGTAAAGAAAACATTGGTGTTTCCAAATTGGGTGGGTAGAAAACACAAATGTATAGACCATAACAATAAATTCAGGCCATACTTATACATTTGTATCTATTTACATCAAACTAACAAGAAAGCAACTGCTTCTGTTTTCCAAGAAAATTGTAAAATGCAACAGTTTTGTAGCATTTTTGGCTTCAAGTGCTTTGGGGACTTTTGACAGTAGTATATACCATAGCGGAAAAAAAGAATCTCTAGAAGTTATTTGAGTAGGTGTAACCTATATAGAACAATATTGTCAGTAACATGACATTAACCATAGTTTTGCAATTCTGCAGCTCTGCATAACATGTCACTGCTTTCCTTACTCAAGATATACTGTAGCATAAGTCTGATTTAAAGTACCTCAGTGGCACAACTCTAAAAATAGTAGTTTTGAGCAGTTAATCTCAATGGGACTTCCTGCTTAAATTAAGGAAATAAATGCTCTATGTTCAATTAAAACAGTTACAAGCTTTTCTCAGTGTCTGAAGCTCCAAAGGAAAGCAAGTGTATTGTATATATGGAAGGCATGACAGAGAGCTGCCTTTCTTCCATCAGCCTCTTTCTTGTTTTCTTTGCCCTCTTGTTCTTGCGCCTCAGATGTGAAACAGAGTCCAGATCTGACCCCTCTCTCTCCCTCTCTCAGTCTGGACAGCCTTTTGCGGAGTGGGGTAACCTTTGCAGCCACTATGGTGGTGGTGGACAAGGAAAGCTCCATGATTGCTGAAGAGGACTATATGGCTGATGCTAAAACCATCGTGAACGTGCAGACACTCTTCAGGTAGGGCCCACCCTCGATGTGCCTCTTGGACTTCCATGGAGATAAACCCTTTTATCCTTGGAGTTTTGGAGGCTTTGTCATACTATCTGTAGGTTTTATTTTTACTTAAGCCTATTAGGTATTGCCTTTTAATTCCTCAGATTTAATTAGTTTTAGCAAATTTCGGTGAAGTGCTTTGAGGTGATTCAGGAGCATTTAAAATTCCAGTCTGCACGTTTGTTCTCACGAACCAGAAGTGTGGATTCTGTTTTCTCAGGATCTCATGAGCTATCATACTTTAATTACTGGATTCTTCTTTCCAATTCACACACACCTTGGTAAGTTTGTCACAGGAACAGAAAACTACAGTTCTGAATGAGCTTGGATCAGTATGCTTTAACATCTGTATGTCTGGAGGTTGGGGGAATAAAGTGGAGAGAATGTTCTTGGAGGCCTTTCTTTTGGAAGCATGAACTTGTTAAAGCAATTTCTGGACTCTGGGTCTCTAGAAATAAAAGCTTTTAGTGACTTATACCATCAAGACCCCTTATACAATTTAAAAAAAAGAAATAATCCCAAGACTGTAAGATAGTTGCCAATCATTCATGGTTTCCTGTGCTTTTATGGCTCTTTTTCAGAACAGGTTAACAAGCAGTTCCATGTATTAAATGAATGCTATCAAAGTACCCTAAGGTGCCCAAGCAGTAATACTGGGGCTTCACACTAGAAGATATCTCCAATGTACTTCAGAGTGTTGTGCCACCCCTGATTGCTTCCCCCACAGTAATTCTTTCTCATTGGCTTTGAGAACCCTTCTTCATTGGTGGAACAACGAGATACACAACATTTCCCCCTTTCCATAAGCTCAACTGAAATGTGGAACCTCTAGAAAAATGGGATAGGATTGGACTGCAAATATTTAAAGAGCAAAGTGTAACATATTGTATTCTGCTAAAGAATGTTTTGCTATACAGTATGTGGACATCCAACATGTGTGCACATATTCTCTGTTTTCTCTCTTCTCTTGCTAGGTTGTTTCCTGGTCTCAGCATCATTACAGAGCTCACCCATCCTGCTAACATGCGGTTTATGCAGTTCAAAGTTAAGGATCATTATTCCCAGGCTCTCTCCAAGCTAGAAAAGGTAAATATACTCAATCTGCTATTTGGTTAGAAGTTTTGATTCATTTCTGACTGAACCTTTACTCAACCACAATCACATTAAATAGTAATACATAGTAATACAGAGGTGTGATGTTCCTGTTCCAGTCATGTCCCACATATTTTGATCTGTTGACATATCTTATTGTTATACGATTAAACTCACACCCTATATATTTTTATGGTGTTTTATTGTATTGATTATATTTTGATAACAAGTCTCCAATTTTTCATTCATATTTGAAATATTTTTCATTTTTTTAAAAAACAGGATGAATTATTTAAAGAAACAACAGGGTGAAATTAGGAGTAAATAACCAACAAAGAATACATATTAGATTCTTGATTGATTCTTAAGCATAAAGTTCAGCTAACCAGTCTCTCACTGAAGTGGACTACCTGGAAAAACATGTGTGCACATTTCAGGGAGTATATGCCAGCTGTGAGCTCCATAGTGCCATGCAGAAGAGTTAGTACTGATTGGAGGAGCGACTTGCCACTCACTGATGACACTGCAAGACTGCAGGCACCTGGATAGTCCCAAAGGTGCAACAGCAACAATGAACTGAGAAGAACCCACATAGATCAAGCCTGCATGATTCCCAGTGGAGATCAGCCAATCGTATGTCTCTTCCTGGGCAATCACAGTCACAGCAGACTGGTTGACAGCCCAGCAGTGTGGGTTCAAGGCTCCATCCACACTCTGAACAATTACTCTCAGCGTTCAGGGTGATCTGGAACCCAATGTTCTCATTGTGAAATTAATTAGAAAAAACACAGGTTACTAGAAAATATGTCAAGGCATCCATCCATCCTTTTTCTAACCACTTCCCATGAGTGAACCACTAATCTCTTTTTATTTCCTTTCACAAAACTACAGCTGAAATTTTACGTGCCTACTGATTTTAAGGGTGTTGAAAGCACTATGACTTTTGTGTACATTTTGAGTTGCTGTTTGGATGCATCTGAATGTGACTCCTGCTATTTCAAGAGTTTGTGACTAACTTTTCATTACAGAAATTGCTCCTCAGGTTGCTCAGCAAGATAGTAGAGGTTATGAATTTATTGGTCTGTGTATCTGGGAGATGTCCATGTGACAAATATCTCTACTAAATCCCTTCACCACAAAATTATATCTCCCTACATGGCTATTTGTTCTCATTTGACAAGTAACTTTCTTTTAATGTGGCTTCATAATGCTGAGATGTACATTTCAGTTAGGGATTTCAGACTCTTTAACCTCAACAAACTGAACTAACCTTGGAAAAGCAACTAATTTGTGAGTGATAGCACATGCTTATTTTAATTTAATTTGTTTAAGCCTTTTCCTCTCTGATTTTATTATTAAAGCTGAGCTAAAAATACAAGCTTGCAATGACATACATATGCAAGAAAATAAGCTGGTAAACGTTCCACAGATAAATGTACTGTGCACATACTGTACATGTCCAAAAGCATATTTATGCCATAAAAGTAAAATGTTTGGTACAGAAATGCTTCAGTTTATATTCTGACTTGCTTTACATGCCAAATATTGGAAAATATGAATGAGCAAGACTGAGTGGTAGGTAGAAGCCTAAGCAGAAATAGGAACATAATTTGCAACAGTGTACAAGGTGAAATCATAATTCAGGCGGTATCAAATTCCTTTGAGAATGCAGCATAAGTAAAAGTCTGAGTGAAAGTAATGTAATGCTGATCACAAAACCTGCAAGCTTAGTAGATGTAACAATTTGTTAAGAATCTTGTTGAATTTTAAGGCACCGACAGGAAAATATTTCAAAATAATTGAATGAAGGTTCTGCAGTTCACAGGATCTTGGATGTGGATTTGAAGTCATATGCACATGCATGGTGTTGATTACTGTTCTTAAAAATGTTAACCAAAAGCTAACCCAAGCCTAGCTAAAGCAGAAGAACCAGAACCATTTAACTGCTTTCCAGAAATATTTTTGTGACAATGTTTACATGAGCAATATTACTGTATATGTCAATCAGTAGGTGTGGATCCTTTAATAGCACTTGTGAATTATTTTCTTTTTCTACTTCATCCCCAAGTGTCTGCATGCAAAGGCTTTTTCTAGTCTCTCCTCTGCATGTCTGTTCTTCTTTCTTTTGCAGAAAGAGCGAGAGAAGGGATCTAACCTGGTGTTTATGTTCCGGTTGCCATTTGCTGCAGGCAAAGTCTTCAGTGTTAGCATGCTGGATACTTTACTGTACCAGGTAACTTGATAGTTCTCATACTACTCCTCCCCAGCTTTCCTGTCCTTCAGAGTTCATTCTCTACTGCATCAAACCCTGTTTCATATTAACGTTCCTTTTCAAAATCCATCATTATTATGCTCTGATCCTGGACACCCACTACATATTGTCTTTTTTTTCTCTAGCTGAACTCTCAATTATAGGGGAAACACAATGACCAATTACAAAAACTGTAAGGGGAAAACGTTTCCTTGGTGGAGTGGAATGTTAGTGTGCCAAAAATAGCTGCAGGTGGAACACCTTTCCATTGACCAGCTGACTACTTTCCATCTGAGAATGCATGTCAATTTACATGGGCAGAAGTGGCAGAAGCAGTCCCATTGACCAGAAGAAGTCCCCTGTGACTAATTCCTTGATGTGTGTTAACAGTGGCCCCAAACAGTCATTTGCATGGGGCAACTAACACTGCTGTACCATATAATTCAATGTATCCAGTAATAAATAATAGTATCGCAAGGGAAAACACAAAGCTGATTTCTTAGCTTTCATGCATGTTAGGGATATTTGTCACTCCTGTCTACAGTTAGGATGAGATCTGTAGAAGGTGGTATCTTTCACTGAAGATGTCAAACCTAAACCCTGTCCACAATGTGAATAATTTTATGAGGACTATGGTGTCTTTTTCCATTTATAAAATCTGCCTACAC
The DNA here is from genome assembly GCF_059453375.1 of Lepisosteus platostomus. Classification (NCBI taxonomy): domain Eukaryota; kingdom Metazoa; phylum Chordata; class Actinopteri; order Semionotiformes; family Lepisosteidae; genus Lepisosteus; species Lepisosteus platostomus. The sequence goes on from NC_142623.1 coordinate 20,236,105, forward strand.
TCCTCTTTCTTCCTAAAGTCTCCATGTTAAAAGAACAGTATAAATAGCAGTATAAATCTGTTCACCCCCATATTATGATCTGCAATCCACTAGAGCACTTTGATTAACGCAGAACAGGACTCCCTGGTCATTGCACGCCAGCACATTCTGGGATTAGTTTGAGTTCCTGCTTTTACTTGCTATCTGTATCAGTTTTAATGCTGAACCAGCATTTGTCTCTGTAGTTCTTTGTTAAACTGAATGAGGAAAAATGGTAATGCTTTCAGCAAATAAGAATGGTCCTTTAATTATTCTTTTATTATTCAGGACTAGTCCAACAAACTGTGGATGTAGTTGCATCAAATGGTTTTTAGATGCACCATTAAAAGTTTTCTACATAATCCTTACATCAGCCACCTTTTAAAATAAACCATACTTCAATATTGATCACCAAAGCATATAGAAGTATTTTATCGATCATCTGTATAAAAAAAACATTAACTGACCTGCCTGTAACTTCCAGGACCACACTGGTTTTTATCACAATTTACTTACCTGCTCATCTGACCAATGCCATACATTTTTTGTGATCTGGACACCCAAAGCAGCAGCAGATATTTGACTCAGAATTACCAGAGATGGGGTTTGCATTAGTTGTCCAAAGCTGTCAAGGATCCCAATGAAACAGTGACTCAGTAATACAAAGTATGGCCATGCTGTGTTGGTCTTGAGCTGACATTGCATTGTTGATATCACAAAACTAAAATTGTTGTGGGAAAAGTGAAAAAAAAATTAAGAATCTTTCCAATTTTTCTTCTGGATGATCCAGTAGTCTCTTGCTCTGTTCTTGAAGACACTTAAAATTACCACACATCTGCACTGACTCTCACATACTGCATTTTGCATAGTGCCAGTCTGACACCAGAATATAAACCAAAAGGACTTTGGAATCTGTTGGAGATCAACAGCAATCTTCAACATTGCACATATGACACAGGCAGAAAGAGGTACACATCCCATTTTCAAAACTGCAATCTCCAGAGTATAGGAATTCATCTTTATAAAACCTGATTTTGTTTTCTTTATTGACTCTTTCGGAAAGGCAAACAACCAAAAAACATAATGTTATATACCATGCAATGTTACAGTATGTCATTCAATGTTATTCATATGTTAGAGGAATGTTGCACATATGTTGATTAATATCGTGATTGTGATTCAGGGCTGTGTGCTCTGTGGCTAACCATTTTCATCTATGTTGGTGGCCTTTTTTCTGCCTGACTACAATAGTTTCATTACAAAAGTTTCATTGCCAGTGGTGCGTGGTGGTACAGAAGTAACAGAAGTGTTTCTGCTTGTTCTTTGGCAGTCCTTCGTGAAAGACTACATGATATCCATCACACGCCTTCTGCTGGGGCTAGATTCAATGCCAGGCTCCGGCTTTCTGTGTGCAGTAAGTAGAACTGATCAGGGTAGACTAGAAGCTGTTATCTTACTTATAAGATTCAAGCATTAATATTTTTTCTAAATTGCTTCCACAGAAATATTTAGCACATAGAAATTGACCACTGAAATAATTTCTGCTTTTTCAGGGTTCCCAAGCATTCCCATAAAAATCACTTTGCCAGGTCCATTGGTTGCCTGTATCATCTCATAAACTGAAATTCCTCAGATTTTTCAGTCAAATGTGTACTTGTTCTGAGATTTTATTTGTTTGTTGCTCTTTACAGTTATCATGTTCATCGTTGTCATTTTGTTTGGCTGAAGTTTTTACACCTTTTGATTTGCTAGGTACACATTTTCTACAATGCTTAACCAGTTCCATGTATTAAAATACAGTATGATCCGTATTTTCCCCACACTATTCTGATTAAGTTAGTTTTGTTTCTGTGATATTCTTACTTTTCAATTATTATCTTTAATCATTCCATGATAAAATATTATCTTTAATCATTCCATGCTCAACTTTATTTACAGATGAAGATCAGCGAGGAAGACTTATGGATTCGTACCTACGGAAGGTTGTATCAGAAGCTCTGTTCATCTACTGGGGATATTCCCATTGGAATCTATCGCACGGAGTCCCACACTCTGCCTGTATCAGAGGTAGAGCTGGCTTCCTCAGTTTTCAAGTAGCACAATTCCACTAGACCATAATGCACTGCCCTAACGGAAAATATGGGTTTTTGGAAATATGGGTTTGATGATATTTTATGTTGTTTTTTCTGTCTAATTTGTATGCTTCCCATTTTGTGCTTACTGTATCATAACCAGAAGGCTGAGAAGCCTTCTTTGGGGAGTCTGGTCAGAGACAACTAAGGAGCAGGGATCTCTGGAATTTGGAGCAGATTCTGTGTTTGTAGAGAAGGTGTTTAACTGTGACCCTCCAGAACCCCAAAATATTCCCTTTTGTGTCACATTCTCTCTGGAATGTTATTACCTGAATCTGAATAGATAATGACCTACACAGCTTTTTGCAAGCAAAGTATTTTTTTTTCAGTGGTTTCCTTTCAAATACATTTTAATTTTAATTTTGAAAGAAAGTAAATGCAGCTCTTTTCAGAAATAATCTTTTTTAATCCTCCCGATGCACTGATTTATTTGTATATTCATCATCAGATCCAGAGCTCCTACAGTATAATCTCAACAGGCTAAACTAGATTCTTAGTATTGTGACAGTTCAGCACACAGAATCACACAATGGACAGTTAAAAATAGAATGCCCTCATTCTGTAAATTTTTTGTCAGTATGAAGATACAAATTTGTTTTCTGTACAGCAACTGTTCTGTTCTGCCTTTGGTATTGAGAAGCAGGTGATCTTTATTATACTTTTGATCCACAATTAGGACTGTTACAATAGAGCTAAATTTATCTTTTGGTTGTTAAACAAATGCACCTTATATAATTCCCTACTATCATCCTATCTGCAAAGCAGTCTGGCCAGTTCATACCAGAGTACACACGGGGACAATTTAGAGATGCTGATTATCCTAATGATTTGATCAGTAAGTCTTTGGAAGAGGGGAACTGGAGCTCAGCTGTGAGACAGCAGCACTAATGACCACCACCAACCACCATTCGACCCAGTGTGATAATAATCTGGTATTTTTTCTGTGGTGTATCCTCTTTTGTGTTTATTGCACAGAATTCCGTCAAATCCCTTGCAAAACCAAACAACTGACAAGGTGTTCAATCCATATCTTATTGTTTATCTAAAAATGAAATCTGTTGTATATTTTCACATTTCTATTAAAATTGGGGCAAATTATTAATATTTGCATTTATATTGCTTTTTTTTATTCTGACGGATTGTGGAGCACTTCCCAGGTCATACGGCAGTCACTTAATTTTACCACCAATGCTCAACACCCTGCAAAGGGGGCACGTGATAGGCTGTTGCTGAGATGGAGAAGGGAAAATTCACTTAGTCAGTTGCACTTCAGAGTTGTTATGTAGACCTGAATGAGGAAACATGAGTAGGAATAGAAAATGAGCCATAGAAATAGGGTCAACATCTCATCTCTAAATGGGATATTGCGTAGTCCATTTCAGCTTTTAAGAAGCTGCAGGCACTTTTGTGCTGATGATGATGAAGATGAAAACAATGTCCTTATTACTACTTGAGCACCATAGAAAGTCCCATGCAAATTTACCCAAAAATAAGGGAAAGGGCCCAAAGTGTCCAGCAAGTGATTGATGGCTTGTGCAGGTCATTTACAGCATGTATAATCAGGAACAGGTAAAGGTTTATTTCATGCTGAAAGGAAAGAAAAGAGACACACCGTTTCATCTGTAGAGCCTTTTTCAGTTGTGTGACACAGGTACTTGAACTTCTTCAGGATGTAAAATCATACTGATAAGACTATCAGGAGTCTTGTTTTTATTTGACAGTGAGACAAAATGTCTCCTTTTGGTACTGCAAGGCTCTCTGTTGCCATTTTGCAGAGTCTATGATACAAGGCATTCAAGGATACAGCACCTCCTGCTGGTCCACTAACGCCATTGCTAACCCTGATAACACATTCTTTTATCTCCCGCAGTCTCAGGTGTCTATCAATGTGGAGGACTGCGAGGACACCAGAGAGCCCCGGGAGCCCATCCTATGCCGCGTCAGCCATCGCAACTCCACCTCCAGCGACCAATCCGATCACCCGCTCCTCCGCCGCAAGAGCATGCAGTGGGCCCGCCGGCTGAGCCGCAAGGGTGGGCGGCACCCGGGGAAGAGCAGCGCCGCCGAGCGCATCTCCCAGCAGCGCATGACGCTATTCCGGCGCTCCGAGAGGCAGGAGCTCAATGCCTTGGTGAAGAACCGCATGAAGCACTTGGGACTCTCCCCATCTGGCTACAGTATGTCACCTGGAGGAAACCCTTACAAACACAGATAGAACATGCAGCACAAACTCCACCCCAGGGCCCTAGCACTGCGAGGCAGCAATACTAACCATTGCATCACAGTCTGCTGTGGTACTGTTGTTACAAGCCACAGCTCATGAGAGCACAGCACAGTGATGCACTTTGTCTCTTGTTATAAATGTGTTAGGGGTTTTGGGACTCATGAGCAAACTGGCCTTCTGTTGTTGAAGTCGATACCCTGTTTTTTTTCGAGGCAGGGGACATGAATGGAAACCACGTGGCAGTGCATTTAAAACTTGTAACAGGAGGCACGTCTTTATTTCTTTCAAGAAATTAATGACAAAGTGTCCTAGATGAGTCCTAGATGAGTCTAGAAAAAAATAACGTTAAAATAGGAAGCATTGCAATCTTGATTGTGCCCTCACTTGCCAGCCCATCTTCAAAAGCTCACCCTTTCACATTTTAGCAAAAGAGACCCTCACAGTGCAAGGGAAGTTTATAGTATCAAAAAATTCAAGTCAATTCAACTTTATTTGTCATTATACTTACACGGGTGCATAGTATAGTGAAAAATGTTCTCATTAGCCACTCAGGTGCAATATATCAAATAGAACAGAAGACAAGACAATAGACAGTAACACAATAACAATAACAATGTAATAACATAACAGTGTAATCAAAAATGTGCAAATACGCAAACAGAGAAAAGAATACAACAGGACAAAAACTGCGCAAAAGTAATTTGGGGAACAATAATACAATGATTAATAAATATTACAACTAGTACAGTTTTAAGTACAATTTCGGCTTACAAAAAGTTGTCATGTATGTAGTGGTGTTGGAGTACAGTCACTGTGGGTACAGGAAGAAGTTAGGAAAGATCATAATATAATGGGAGGGAGTGGGGGTGTCACCAGCTTGACGGCTCTGGGGAAGAAGCTATTTCGGAGTCTAGTTGTGTGCAACAGGAGCGTCCGGAGCCTTCTTCCAGATGGTAGGAGGACAAGTTATGACTGGGGTGAGTGGGGTCAGATATAATTTTGGTGGCTTTTTTCAGACTTTTGGTGTTGTAGATTTCCTGGATGGATGGTAAGGCACTGCCAATGATGTGTTGGGCAGTTTTGACCACCCGCTCCAGTGCCTTACGGTCAGAGGCGGTGCAGATGCCGTACCAGACTTTGATGCAGCTGGTCAGTATGCTCTCTGCTCTCCACCATACATCTGTAGAAGTTGGTGAGGATCTGTGGATGCAGGTGTACTTTTTTCAGCCTTCTCAGGAAGTACAGCCGCTGTTGTGCCTTCTTGATGAGACTGGAGGTGTTGAGTGCCCATGTGAGGTCCTTAGAGATGTGAACACCTAGGAATTTGAAGTTATTCACCATTTCCACCGCAGACCCTTCAATGTAGATGGGGGAGTGGACTTTTCCTTGTCTCCTGAAGTCAGCGATCAGCTCTTTGGTTTGGCTGATGTTGAGACATAGGCTGTTGGTTCGGCACCAGTCTGCAAGTTGTTTTATCTCCTCCCTGTAGGCAGTCTCATTGATGTTAGTGATCAGGGTCACAACTGTGGTATCTTCAGCATACTTGATGATCGTAAACTTGGCAGTACACTCGTGGGTGAACAGGGAGTAAAGCAGTGGGCTGAGCACACAGCCTTGAGAAACACAGGTGTTAAGGGTGAGTGTGTTGGAGGTGAGGTTGCCAATCCTGACAGTCTGCGATCTGCTCGTGAGGAAATCTAGGATCTAGCTACAGAGGGTGGTATCTAAACCTACAGTAGAGCCCTGAGTTTGGTAGAAAGTTTTATGGGTATGATGGTGTTAAATGCTGAGCTAAAGTCACTGATTACTGATTAGCATTCTTGTATAGGTGTTCCTTTTATCCAGGTGAGTTAGTGTGGTGTGTAAAGCTATAGAGATTGCATCCTCAGTGAAGCGGTTTGTGCGATAGGCATACTGAAGTGTTTTAGGAAATGCTGGTTTTAATGTGTGGAATAAGTAGTTTTTCAAAGCACTTCATAATGATGGGGGTTGATGGTGGTTGTCTTGAAGCAGCTAGGTACAGTGGCCTGGGCCAAGGACAGGTTGAAGATGTCAGTACAGACATCACCTATCTCCCAGGCACATGTTCTGAGTACCAGGCCAGGGATACCTTTTCGAGTGTTCACTCTTCTTAGTGATTTCCAGACATCTAGCTTGGATAGTGCGGGGGGTGGGGTGGCAGGGGAGTCAGTGGTCCAGGTGGTTGGTTCAGGGTTATGAGCTTCGAAGCGTGCGTAGAAGGTGTTAAGCTTGTTTGGAAGGGAGGGGTCAGTAGCACTTACAGGGCTTGTTTTGTTCTTGTAGCTTGTGATTGTATTTATGCCTTGCCACATGTGTCGTGGGTTAGTGTTGGTGTTGTAGTGGTGTTCTATCTGGGATTTGTACTGTTTCTTGGCACATTTTGTACCAGTTCTTAATTTTTTCCTTGCCACTCTCAATTCTTACCAGATTTAAAGGCTTCATCACGGGCTTTGAGCAGGGAGCGCATCTCAGTGTTCATCCAGGGTTTTTGATTTGCGAGTTTGCGTATCTTTTTAACCCTTGCCACATCATCAGCACATTTGCTGATGTAGCTGATGACTGATGATGCATACATGTCAATATCGGTGTGGGGTTCGTGGGAGGCTGCATCTTTGAACACACTCCTGTCTGTGCACTCAAAACAGTCCTGCAGCATTGATTCTGCCTCTTTGGTCCAAGTTTTTACAGTTATAACTGAAGCCTTGGTGCATTTGAGAAGTCTGTAGGCTGGGAGTAGGAACAGGGAGATGTGGTCAGATTGTCCAAGAGCGGGGTGAGGTACTGCTTTGTAAGTGCCGGGTACATATAAACATGGTCTAGTGTGTTGTTTCCTCTGGTGGGGCAGTCAACATGTTGGCAGGACTGATTTCAGATTTCCCGGATTAAAATCGCCTTCAATAATAAAAACACCATCAGGGTGTGCTGATTCTTGTTTACTAATAGCTTTGGATAGCGATAGACTGCTTCCTTAGCATAAGCGTTAGGAGGTACTGTATGTACACAGCGGTAATACTGACCGACGTGAATTCCCTTGGTAAATATAAATATTCTAAATCGGGTGAGCAGTGGATCGCGATTTCTGTAGCATCTCTGCACCATGCTTGGTTGACATAAATACACAGACCTCCTCCTTTATTTTTACCAGAGGCAGCTGTTCTGTCCGATCGGAGAGTTAAAAAATCATCCAGCTGAATGGTGAAGTATTTCAGTATGTTGTTGTGAAGCCATGTTTCTGTAAACACAAGAGTGCAGCAGTCTTTTATTTCCTGGCGAGTAGAGAGCCTGAGTTTTATTTCGTCCAGTTTGTTATCTAGGGACCGTACGTTAGCGAGGAACAGGCTGGGTATAGGTGGTCTGTTCCGCTGTTCTTTTAGTCTTATTTGCAGCCCGGCTCTCTTACCGAGTTTCTGTTTGCGCTCGCACCGCTTGCGCCCGGCGGTCACGGTCAGGCGGCTTCCTGGTCTGCGTTGTAGAGGATTGATGAGCTGATGTAACCCAGGTCAAGCGACCTGAAATCCCTGCAGTTGTTTCTAATATTTTCTGGTCGTAAAGAGATGTAAACTTCAGTGTTTTGAGTAAATAACATAAAAATAACTAACAAAATGCACTATTGTTTGAGAGCTAATGAAGCTTATTATGTCCGCTTATTATGAGCAACATTTCTCAAATAATATCTCAAATCAAATTGAGACACACTGGTGGGCTGGGTGTGTGAGCAGTCTTTGACAGGAAGCAAAGCCACAGTTTAGGTGGAAAAACTGAAATGTGTTTTAGTTTAGTTTAAGTTACAAACTTCCATGTCCTCATGTCCCTGTCCACTCTGTGTCTTTGTGTCTGCCAAGTTGTGTTCATCTGTCCAAGTTCAAAATATGGGTTCAAGTTCCACTGCCGAAAGACCAGTTTTCCCCCAAAAGAAAATTGGTACCCTCTTTTTCGCCAGCTCTCTCTTCCACTCTCCCATGCTAATCAGTCTAGCCTGGCATGTTGCCATCCTTAAATACCTGAAGCAGGTGCTTCCCAGGTGTTTCAGCTCTTTACTGTTACCCTGGACTTGCAGTTTTTTGGTCTCCATACAGTTGCTTCATTTCCTTTAACCTTTTGCCTTTTGCTGTTAATGTCCAATATTATAAGTTTGTGCACACATGGTATTTGATTTGCACATTTACAATAGATATTGGAATCCAGTTTTAGCAGTGACTTGGATTTAACTTCAGCCCTTTAAAAGTTATTTACTGCTATCTTGAACGTTAGGAGACAAAGACCAAGGAAAACCAATGGTGAAAATAGCTTTCAGGAAGGCCAGCAGCTCTTCTGTGTAGCCTTTCAGACAAAAAAAGGAAGACGAGCACCTTTCATTCACATTTAATATCTCATTTGCTCACTTTTTACATTTTAGCAAAAGGGAACCACCCAGTGCAAAGGTTAAGTGAGACTTATTGTACAAAAATAAAATGTTAACCAACAAAACGATCTCAGATCAAGGGAGACTTTTTGTACCATATAACAAACGTATTAACTGACCTGAAGGTGGATGACTTTATGAGTCATGTTGTGAAGGTATAAAATAGCACTCGTGACAGCTCTAATTATCATGGGAAATAGTGCATTGCTGTCTTTTTAAATAAACCATCAAAAATAACATGTTCAAAGGCAGGATTATCAGCTCAGTGATGATTACAGCAATAAGTAATAAAAATAAATGATATTAGTGATGTGCAGTGCTGTGGGGGGCACAGAGGGCAGTGTCAAGGCTGACAAATGATTGATTCTGCTTGAGTGCCTTTTTTATCTTGTTTCAGATGAAATGACAGATCAAGGGAACACCTTATCCTACATCCTAATCAACCCTTCCCCAGACAGCCGCCTGGAGCTCAACGATATTGTGTGAGTTTTGCAATGGCCTTTTATAAAGATCTGTAGGAATCTGTTTGTTACTCAGGTACCCACTGCCTTTTGAATTGTCATGGTCAATCACTGATATTTCTCTGCAACCCAATTCAATAAAAAGTATTCTTTGTCCTCTGGGTTTGGGATTTTTTTAAATTTACCATCATCAGCTTGATTAATTTAAGAGGTAGAACTGACACCTTGAAATCAAATGTGTAGTAACTCTTACCTTTCAGGTTTAAAACAAGTGGGTGGGATGTTGTATATTTCAGACCCTGTGTTTTGGGCTATCTGATGTTGGATGGTTTTAATGATTTCAATGGTTTTAATTCTTAGTGGACATCTTTTTTTCTGTCAGGTATCTGATCCGGCCCGACCCCCTGTCTCTGGTGTCCAGCAGGGCAGGTAGCCGGAAAGGTAGCGTGGGACACTGCGATGGGCACAAGTTCGACACGCGGGACAGTACCCACTTGTAAGAAGAGAGTCCTAGGGAAAAAAAAACACACCACCGCCAATCAATGTAGAAACAAGTGGATGACAGACTGAGGGATGGGGTAGGATGTCTGGAATAGGGAATGAAGAAAATACTGGAGAGAGACACAGACTGAGGGTTGGGGTAGGACACCTGGGATGGAGATGAAAGAAATGCTGGAGAAACAAAGACTAAACTGTTCAGTGAGGTGCATAAATAGGAAAGATTATACAGGGACAAGAGTTTTGGACATTTTGGTAAGAATATAGACTACCCGGAGGCAATTTTTATTTTTTTTAAAGAAAAGGGGCTCTGAAGTTTCTACCATGTATTTATTTTCAGAATATTTATTTCTTTACTTTGAATGTAAAAATATATTTTTAAGACGCTATTCTTGCAGGAGACAATTAGAGTGAGACTGCCTAGAGAGCTTACCCCTTTGTGCTGGCCTGCAATCGGTTTTGAAATCCCAGGAGAGGGATTAAAAAATCACTTATATCAGGACTTTATACCAAGACTGCCAAATTAAAAATGTTGCCAAACTGTGTCGGAGTATGTGCCTGTGTGCAAAATGTGGAACAAGAGATGGCAAACCTTGCCATCACAGACTAAATTTCGATGCTTTGGATGGAAATTTAATCAACAGCAGCTAAAAGTCCTCTTGTAACTTGACTTCATCATTGGAGGCTGTGTTGGACTCACTGAAACAGGAAGCATTTCTCACTCTGTCCTGTCTGAGATCGGGGCCTGGCAGGGTTGTCTGTGATGATGTATGGCAGTCCAATTTCAAAAATGAAATTCATGAAAAGAAAGCAAACAGTTCCTTTAATGAACACTCAAGACTTACCCCAGTTTATCAGATTAAAGCAGCCATAATCTCACCTGGTCTCAGGCAGCCATGCTGACCTTATATTAAAGAGTGAGCTCCTTAAAAGTAAAACAGTGAGAGACAGTGGTGGTTTAGACCACTCAAGTCACTAACTGACTTGAAGTGTTTAAGAGGGAAAAGTGAGACTCTGAAGACTTTGGCTATCCAGGATGGACTAATAGGGGTTGTCACTGGTTCAGAAGAGTTAAATATGAAATTAGTCTTGACACAGACTAATTGTCAACCTGACCAGATGGTGAAATGTTTTGTTAGCCACAAGCAGAGTTAATATTAAAAGGCAAACACTTGTAAAAGCTAACAAGATTTAAGGTTCTTGACTATCCCACTCCAGAATTTTGTCCTGTGTACTCTGCTGGTGTTTAAATTAAACATCTGCAGTACTTACTGTTACATTTATTAGAAAAAAAACATTTATTTTGTCATCAGATTTAAAAGCACTTCCTTATCAACATGAACAAGTGAGTCATGCACTTTTGTACTGTCACGCAGGGGCTGACTGCGGAGGATAGGGATCCAATGCAGCGCCCTAGGTAGGGTTGGTGCTAGACATAGGCGTAATTGAGGAAACAGGCTGTGGTCGGAGTCCGGGAAGGCGTAGAAGAGGCGTCGGAGTGGATTTGGAAGCCGGAGGCGTAATCGAAGAGACAGGCAGGGGTCAGGATCCAAGAGAGCATTCTAGAGGCGAAGGTACAAAATCGAGAGGCAAAGAGGTAGTCGAAAAAAGCAGGGTCGAGGTCCAGGGGAGACTCAGTAGTAAGGCGAAAGCGTAGATAGAAGGTAAGCTCAGGGAGAGAATCTCAATCGTGAGCACTGTCCGGGGGACTGATGAGGTTTTAAGTAGAGGACTGAATGACGCATGCACGTTTGGTACGGGGAGAGCTCGTGGGAATGCGGGAGCGCTTGCCTGCATGAGGGAGATTCGTGACAGGTACCATTGATCCTGCTGATTTGCAAAATTAAAAAATGCCCAGGACTGACATTTGTGTAGCCACAATTTTGAACTCTACAAAACTAGATTCTTCTGAGATCTCTAAGATCAGTCTGTTAAAGTTAAGATTCCTATTCCTGTTTTCTTTTTTACTTCCATTCTGATGGTATACGTGGGACTAGTTAATAATAATTTCCTTCGTGATTCAGTCTCCTTCGTCTCCAGGCACTCTAGTTTCCTCCTAGAATTCAAAGACGTAGTGTTAATTGGCTTCTAGGAACATTGGCCCTACTATGAGTGTGTCTGTGTCTGTGTCTGACCTGTGGGACTGGCATCCTGTCCAGGGTACAGTACTGTATATCCTGTTTTGTGCCTGTTGCTTGTCGGGATAGGCTCCAGCTCAACCATGACCCTGTATTGGATAAAATGGTTAGAAAATGGATGGATGTATGGAATATCTCAAAGCATTTTACATATACTGTAGGAAGAAACCCACTTCATCCACCACTACTGGTGACATTTGGCAGCTGTTATACACCAGCATACCCCCTACACAGTAGATCAAGAAGAGAAGAATGAAAACAGGAAAGCAAGGCTGTATAAACTGTATAAGTGGATTTTAGTCAGGACACCAGGGTTAACACCCCTCTTACAAACAATGCTGCAGGATATTTAATGACCAAGAAGTCTGAACCTCTCATCTGAAAGACAGCATAGTGTCCCCTGTCCCCTTCCTTGGACATTGGCTTGAAATTCAGTGCAAAGGAATGAGCTCCAGCTACTGATGCACCAACACACCTAACAGCAGCAACATTAATTTCCTATAAGGTTTCTCATCCCAGTATGGACCAGGCCCAGCATTTCTGAGATTCTGAGATCTGACAGGATCAGACTACAATACAGTATGGCTGCACTGCTGGTAGAGAACTTTGCACTTGCAGTCCCATTCCTCAAACCTTGTGTGGTCCGTCCTTCCACAAGAAGCCTATAAACTGTGCATCAGTTGTATTGTTTATCTCAGTAAAGCTGTTCAGTCATTCTCCTCCTTATAGTTTGCAGACAATGAAGAGAAGAAGAATGAATGACTAATAAAATGCAGTTGCGTGACTGCATTAATGATTTTACTTTATTTTTACATTTACCTGTATGTGTATGATATACTGTTATTTAATATTTGTTGTATGGTACACGGCAAGCCATCCTGGTGAAATGCAAGAGACCAAAATAAATAATAATAACAATAGTTTGTCAAGCACAGTCACAACTAGAACTATTCAAATTTGAGTTGTAAAAACCAAGTGCTAAAATATCTACCTCCATTGTGTATTTTCAGACACATGCTCCCTTAAGAAGAGTAAATGCATCCATAGAGGAAAGAAACAGGCCATTTTATCTTGAAAGTAACCACATTCTATGTCACCTATTGAGCTTGATAGGTGGATATATTTTTGTACTTGGGGACATCTGTGGAAAATTAGAAAGAGGTCTTGGAGTTCTGGCCAAAGACTGGGACAGCATCATAAGGTGGCCAGACTTACACAGTTTGAGGAATGTGGTACAAATTGAGAGATTGTATGACACAAATACTCTTCCCCTAAAATTTCTGCCTGTAGTGCGAATAGTTCCACATTGTAAGTGCATAATTAAACTGTATCAACCATGATGTAAGGAATAGACAAGTCAGTGAAAGAAAAGACACCTTTGAAACAGTTTATGAGGTTCCTAAGAATAATCACTGTACTTTTCTGTACTGTAATGATGTGATTGGAAAAAAAGGCAAAAGTAGGCAGGTTGTTGGGGAAATGTTTACTGTGGTGCATTTTATCTGGAAAGAGGAAGTACTGTGGAAGATTTAGTGTGTGACACCAGAATTTTGTTGTTTGCAGTGTCCAATGGCAAATAAAGTAGACGTCTGCACAGGAACTCACACCGTATACAGTATGTTATCCTGACCCAATTTAAATTGCCCATGGCCTGCACAGCTCTGATTAAAAGCCAAGAAAAGGTGGACAGCTTCATATTCTGTAAGTAACACTGTTTACGTGAGATTTTATTGAAGAAAAAAAACACAAGCAGTACTTTCCCCTTTAATTATATACAAATAAACCTAATTTCTAAAATATTCCTTTATTTCAAATTAGGAGATGTTTTTCACCTGGCTTTCTCCAAATAACTTTAAAGAAATTAACTGTCAACAAAACTGAACTATAGCCCAGTGGACAATTTAATTTGTGACCCTAGTAAAATAGTTCACATGGTACAGTTCATCAAAAGATGAAAAGGAAAGTGTGACAGCCTTTTGCTTGCATTATAGTAAACACCTTCTGCCATTCACCCTAAAAAGCACATGATCAACAAACATATTCCCTAACTAAGGATATGAATATTTAGCTAAAGCTGGCTCTTTTCTTCTTTTTTGTATATATAAAAATACAGACCCTTGCAGTCCCTGTAGAGTCAATGAAGTTCGTGCTTCTGAGATCATGAATCTGTCCAGTCATTTTTAAGGACATCAGATTCATCCTAGATTAAGTCAGGGAAGTGTCAAGTCAGTTTGCTAAGACAGGACTGTAGCTCAGGGATCCTGAAGAGAAGGTATGCAGAGAAGAGGAAATTAAACTGAGGTGGCAGGATTAATTAGAAAGACCGTCAAGGCCTCATATTGGATTGAATGATACTTGTTCTGGTATCTTGCGCTATGCTAAGTGAGAGTTAAAAGGCTTATTCTGTTTGGGATGCTGTAGATCCAGGTTAAGATAAATACTCATACAGGTGCTTACTTACACAGCTGTTTTAACTGGAACATTCATATACAGTACATTAAACAGAGCAACAATATCAATGTCAATCATGATGTCCATTTAGGGCCCTAGTTATCATACTGCCCTCTTAAGCATAAGGTTGCTATTGAAGATTTAAATGTGATCACTGCCCCTCAGGAAAAAAAAACATCTTGTTAAAAGCATTGTTAAGAAGTCACATGTTTTGTTCATAAAAATGTTTTACAGTATTCTGCTACATAATTTATCTTTTCCAGTCTGTTGTTGACTATCAAACGTACTCTATGGTGTACTCACACAATAAAATAGAACAGCCAAATCACACAGTAATTTTTGAAGAATTAACAATACTCTCTATACTTTTTGCCAATTAATCCTTTTTGAAAAATAAAATTAACCCTCTATCCTTTATGAAAAAGCTTTTTACTACTGACACCCCAGAGGTTTTTCAAGCAAGGCAGGACTATATTCTGGATTCTGTATATTCTGGACATGCACACACATACACAAATATGTTGGGACAATTTAGAGACACCAATTAACCTCACCGGCCTCTCATTGGAATGTGGCAAAAAACTGGAGCATCCAGAGGATACAAACTCCACATATAAGTCACCCTACTATGGAATCAATTCCAGGATCCCTAGAGAAGAGAGGCAACAGCACCCCGAAATATCCAGGAAAAGTAAACTTTTAACTTGATCAGAGTAGTTTTGTTTTCTGCCAATGCAAAAAATAAACTGCATGATTGTTGACTTAAATAAAATGATGCCTCTTGCATTGAAGACTCCGAAACAGCAGAAACATGAAGATACTAAAAGGTTTAGTCAATAAAAACATGACCAAGTATAGCTTCCAACAGGTCTTGCATTAGAAATAAAAGAAAGTATTAATTTGTCAATGAGGAGAGTACAGTAGGTACAGTACAGCAATGTGGGTTGTGTGTGTGGTTCAAGATTCATTGAGAGAATGACCTGTCCTTATAATTGCCTGAAGTGTGGATGGAAGGCAGGTGTATTTGTTTAATTGTATTTTCAACCCTTTACTTGTATGCTCTAGAGTGATTTTAGTGTCCCTCTGCTCTGTACCTGCATGTTAAACAGCAACTTAATTTGCATCTTGTCAGGAATCTCCATGTTTATGGAAAGAAGCAGGCAAGGCAAAAAAATGTATGCTGGGACATTTTGCACTTATGAAACAGGTGACGTTTGTTCCTATGTACTGCACACAACATGTTCTTGAATAAGGTGTTTGTGAGGAATAGGTGACAAAACATTACAGTGCCAAGGAAAATGACTAAAATGTCACCATAACCATCCTGGAAAGCAACTATTAAGGCATTGTTGTATCCTTCTGAGCTGACACTCAAAAGATCTTGTTGAATGTATTACTTTGCATGTCCTACCTGACTGTTATTTGTTCCTGCTTGCCAGCAGGATAAGTTTCTAAAAACACTTACTGTATGCCCAGCTAACTGCCCATAGTTGGAAAGGGAGATTCTAGTACTCTGGCAGATCACAGTGCAACGTTAGAGTGAACCAAGCAGGTAGACAACCTACTTTATGTTATTTGCTGTTGTTTCAGTATGGCTTTTTGCAGCAGGTGAATTCTTAACTGCGGGAACTACCTAAGGATAGATTGAAAGAAGAACTGAATTGAAATAATGGAAGGAAAAGGACTTCCATATTTGTGCCACATTTACTTATGATAGTTTGCAAACAAAAGCTTTACATTTAGTTCCCTGCTGGCTCCAAGCTGGGACCACAATAAATGATTTCTGATTGCTTGTGTTCATCCAAGGTGCCAAGTGAATCAGTAAAATGTGTAAGATTTTTACACTGCCTTCACCCAATTCCCTTTGCATTGAAACTCTCTTTTTAAGGGGATCCCACATGATTTGCTGAGTCATGACAGATTTAGATGTGTTGTGTTCAAGCGGATTGTCACTTAATGTGCAGGCAAACAGAGAGCCTTTTGTTGTTGGATTGCTGGGAAAAATAGAATTCCAATGCATTCCAAGCACGCCGCCTTTGAGCAAAAGAAATGAGCAGCGATTATTCCCATACTAGAAAGGAAGAGGACGGAGTAAATCTCGATGTGGAATCTTCCTCAGGTGTCCTCACAACAAATGTGAGTTACTCTTTATTTTACTTTACAGCATTGAATTGATCTCTGTTTGTTCCCCTGCAGCTCATTTAATTAAACTCAGGCTCTGGCTTGCTCTATGCTGCAGTTACGTGGTGTTCCTAGTGTTTACCTGAAAAAAAAACAATTATAGGATTAGAAAGATTAGAGCTTCATCTACAAATGGCTTGGAGAGTTTTTTAAATCCAGGATTTGTTCATACTTTGCAGTTCAATTAACAACCACAAAGAGGCAACTCCGAACAATTGAAAGGGAGTTGTTGCATCAGTGTGACCTTATGAGCAGCAAGCCTGCTGGCTTCACAGTTCCTGGTTTATAGTTGCTGATGTGTACTCATGCTGATAAAACCCAGAGGTATAACAGGCCAAGATAGGGGAAGCCAGTGTGTGTCACCTCGCAGAGAAATGGGATTAAGCTTTATTGTTCACCAGCTGGGAAAAGAATTACTGTATGTATGAATTTACACTGTGACAACGCTGCATTCTGTATTTACTATGAACTGACACAAAGATATTTGGAAATAAAAAATACAAAATGTGCAAATGTGTTTTGTGCTTTTTGCTAGTGAAGAGCATGATATACAGTATATGAGGGAGCTTTATTTCCATCTTCTTGACTAACTCATTTGAAAAACAGTTACAAACATCTTCCACTACATTTGAGTTTTTCCCCCATGTTACATACCCTATGTCACTATAGCATCATTTTTTTTCTTCAAGAAACAAAAACAGTATGGAAAGCATTATCTCCATCATTGATCTTCGACAGACCCTCTAGGAGTGATTCAGGCAACAGAAAAACTTTCAATGCAAACTCTTGAAAGACAAGAAAGAGGACAAAAACATCATTATGACTGTTACAGCTTTAGATGTACACACTTTTGAGAAGTGTATCTTAGATTTAAATTAAAGTTAGTGACACTTGGAACAGTTAACACTTCTAACTTCAAAGGAGAAAAGATGTTTGCTGAGGTCTGGGGGTCCCTTGAGCAGAAAGAAGTGTAAAGTTGACCTTAATATACTGTACCTAGATAAGTTGTGGATTAGTAAAAGATAACTCAGTTAGAAACATCTTTCCTGCTTAGGGTGCATTTTTATGGATAGGGATGTAGGCTCCCAGAGAGAGAGAGAACTGTAACTGCAGGTTGCATTGTATTTAGTTAGAAGGCAGCTCATCTCTTATGTTGCCTCTGAAGGCATTATGAGTTTAATGCTTAATAGCAGTCTGGGGTTTTCTGAATGACCAGAATGTTAGGCCTCTGAAATGCCTTGTTTGTAAATACTGTACATAGAGTAACTTGTGTATTGTATGTTTTGTTGTGTGTAGTGTAGTTTGTGTCTTGGCATTGTAATAAATATTTGTTTAACCACGTGCCTGGATTATTGCTCTTCTCACCAAAGCTGTGCCAGAGAACAAAGAATTCACATGCCTATTTATACAAGCCGCTCAGATATACAGTATGGCTAGAAAATAACTTATAAGTTGGGGGTTATGAATAATATTTTCATTTATTGACTAAACCGCTCGGTCAAATCCTGATTTTCACCATTTTCGTAACCCCCCATTTGTAACATTATTTATACTAAATATAAAAAAAATCTACAAACATTACAATCACATTTCAAAAGACAGTAAACTACCAACATTGTCACCTACACTACCTTCCTCAACATCACCTCCATTTTGCAATACACCTATATAAATGCCATTAAATTTACAATTCACACTTAGGAAATACAATTATTAATTACGCTTAAAAGAGTAAACATAATGATAAGTTTAACATACAAGCAGCAGTATCCACTATGCAATATTATCGTATGCAAAGAGATACTGTACACTGCTTTTTTTACAGTTTTAATTTTGAGAAAGAGTGAGAGATGGAGAAGACGAATGGAAAACCACCTGCTGGGTTTTATTCTAGTCATGCTTACAGTTACACAATCAAACCATTAAGTGACTTAATGATAGGATTATTTTGAGCTCTTCAATTGTTTTCAGCTCTGAAACATTTTGGAAGTTGCCTTTTAACTATAAACTATTACATTTTACAAGTCAAATCCCCATCATTTGAGTTAGAACAAATGTGAAATGATACAATCAAGCATCTTTTTAGTTCAATTAAGACTTTAATGAGGCCAAACAAGCCTAACAAGAGAACAATGATCCTTATCATACTGCATTATCAGGTCTATAACAGAATGTCTGAAAAGGAAGACATTTTACATTTTGGATTGACAAAGTCAACATCTGGACCTAAACCTCATTAAAAAAATATGGCACACTGTTCATGCAAGGAAGCTCTCAAATGCCATCAACTTGAAGCAGTTCTGAAAGGAAGAACAAGACAAAATTCTTAATAGTGTCATAACCATGAGACTGAGGTGGAACTAAGCAGCAGCTCATTGTTAGAGATAAACCCAATAGCAAGCAACTTGAAAGGCAAAGCAGAAGTGAAGGAGCAAGCTGACAGGAGAAGGCAGGGTGTGTGCAGCAAGAAAAACAAACTACTGTAGGTAAAACATGCAGGAAACACAATCCAAGGTCATAGCTGGGAACAAAGCAATGTCTGAAACCACGTAAACACAGTACCAAAGCACAGAGGATAATAACATGAACCACCTAAGGCAGTCATGGTCGTAAATTGCTCCCAGGTGGTATGGGTCTCCCAACTGATTATACATTCATGGTAACTGGTACTTGACTGACTGGTGAATGGAGGTGGCTGCCATGGCAATGCTAGCTCACTCCACAGCTCTCCAGCATGGGTAAGCATGACAAAAAGCCAATAATGTCACTGCTGCCTAAAGAGGTGCCACCAGTTTCATATATTTATTCACACAAGGATATTTACTGTTGGATCATGTTGGTAATTAGGTGTAGAAACCAAGAGATTTGAGCCTGGATTGTCCGTTAACCAAGCCTAGCTTTATTGTATGCATACAAGGAAAAATACAATGAAGATATTAGTGGTAGTTGTTCAAAGGGGATATGGTTCTCCACAACTTATATACACTTTTCTCTACACCCCCCCTCGCCTGTCTTTGAGGTACTTTCTCAATAAACTCAAGGACTCAGAGAGCAATTAAAACATTCCTTCCTTATCAGGGAGTTTGGTACAGAAGATGGGAGTTTAGTACAGAGAGCATGAAGCATCTGTGCTCAAGCAAGCGTGAAGGTTAGAGTTTAGCATGTGAACTCAGCAGGAGTTCACAGCTCCTACCACTATGGGTACAGAGTAACATACAGATTCTGCTAGTAGACTCCATCATTAGGTAACCCCGATATAGCTCATGTCTTTGTTTTAATGGATAAAATAAAGGGATATCTATTTTTTATTAAGACGTAATGAATATAATATATATACTGTATATATGTGGGCCAATCTAGGGGGTTAACAAACTTTTTCCATACTCTCCATTTTCTTTTTACCAGATCTCAATCCAAACATTAAGGAAGCTTGAGTTTCCTTAATGCCTATGGCCTGAAATTTAGGAGTTGATCTTTAATGAGGAAAATTATCAAAAGCTTTCTGAAAATCTACATACAAAATATCACTTGTGTTTATCAATTACCATCAGTGATTGTTCAAAGAACACTTACAAGTCAGTGTCACAAGTCCCACCTTATCTAAATAATTGACTCCAATGTTGATTTTCCATCATGTTATTAAATATATTTATTTGGGGATCATGGCTCTTTATCTTTGGATTTTTTCACTGAGTTGCTCAATATTATGCTGTCAAAACCACTAAGCTGTGAAAATATAGAGGCTAGCGTTTTCCTGAGGTTCCCCACGGTAAAATTATTCTTAATTAAATAATTAATTATTATTATATTTGTGCCTTGACACACACAAGTCATCAGTTTTAACACAAATGGAAATAGACTTGATTAAATGCCTGGTCACCTGGAGGTCTGGAAACAATACATTTATTGCAAAATAATTATTCTCCCTAAATGGGCATTTTAAACACTTGTAACTGTTTTATTCTAGACATAAGGATACACTGTCAAATGGAAAAATGTGTAGTGTTTTACCTTAAAATCTAAAGCAACGAAAAGAAAATTAAAACAACTACTGTATAGACTGTAATGTTTGGGAATCTATTGGAAACTGCACTCTCCCTTTTTCTTTACCTACTGTCTCTCTCTGGTGAATTTCACCGTCGTATGTAACTAAAAGGCCAATAAACCCTCTGCCTTCGTGAAGCTGCGAATCTGCCGCCTGACTATTCTCTACCGTCCTCCTCTCTGCCAAACAAGGTTTGCGCCAATCTGCCATAGTTTACAGTACTTGTATTAGGAAAGGCCATGTTTTTGTAGGAAGTACTCTAAATCTCTCTAGGAGTTACATTACCTGTAAATACAAGCAAAACCATGATTTGTTGTAAAAATGCGTTTCTAGTTCTAGTTCTACATGCACTTTATTATTGACTTATCTGACTCTTCTATCTATAAATGGGTAGTAGGTACCTTCAAACCCATATATACTGTAGCTGGGCTAGAATACTACAGCAATCCGAGTGAAATACGAATTCGAATCTCAAACCTTTCATTTAGATTGCAGAATCCCCACCTAACAACTACTCCGTATCGCTACTTAACCCACGCTTACTAAAACGTAGGTGTCTTTTATACTTAGTGCAACATTTTTAAAAAGACTAGTTTACGCAACAGTAAAACGGTAATACAGTAAATATTTAAAACTTTTTTTACGGCAGACTTTGAAAGAAAGAACAGCAAATATTACAATTTGTGCAAGGAAACGTTGTGTTGACACCTTCTCCAAACTCTGGAAACGAAAAATATCACCTCCTCAGCTCACCCCCATCATTAAAGTATTAAAGTACTTTTTTTTGGGGGGGGGACACGTGTTGAACACAAAAGTAATTGTACGTACAGTATTTAGTCTGGCGCTTTATTGTAATTAATTATGCACTCCTGTGGATAAGTGGTGGGAGGGCACCGAAGTGTGCGCAGCCGAATCAAATTGTGTGGATGCTGCTCATTAAGGAAGATGAGCGAAACTGTGAGCGAGTTGCTGGAAAAAGAAGAGAACTAGGATTTTGGGAGGAGAGGACTGTTGCAAGCTTGTCAAGGCTTCTGCAAGCGATTGCACATCTTGGCGTAAAATGTGTTGAGGTCCTGAAGACAGGATTTGAGCGTATGTTTTGGGAGCCTACTTGGACTGTTTCGGCGACAGCGCGTTAACTGAATATTTATTTTAGGGGATTAGCGTAGGAGTCAGATTCGTTTTAACTCTCCCTCACTTTGATTCTCAACTTAAACGTCCAAGAGGATTCTAAAGTACATTTGCCAGAGACATCGTACACAGGCGCTATCGCAACTATTTACAGTAGGTGTTTAATGGTTACAAGACACAAATACTTTGCTTCAAAGATCAAGTCGGAGGTGTAAAAATAACGGGAAAGGGATGAAGTGGCTCAATGAATGCAACAGAGATATAAACATTTTTTGTGCCCTTGTGTACAGTATGTTTTGGGACTGTCAACAAATTAATAGATGTTTGCTTCTCTGTAACCCATTTCTTATAGCCCCTGTTGCCTTTTTCTAGGGTGTATTCGATCTGACTAATTTGGCTAATATAGCACGTACAGTAGTCCCTACTTGATGGAGTTTAGAAATGCTTTATATTTTAAAATATACAAGTTCTGTCTTTCGAATCTCGTGTTTAGATTAAAAAAAATGTGGTGGTGGGGGACACGCTGGTGCTCCTGGTTTTGTAAGCTTTAAGTACCCCAGACGGTCGCAGGCACGAAGGTTCTTCATTACGCGTGTCTTCTCGGGCAGGTAAAAGGCAGGCAGGTAAAACTGGGATGAGCGTCAGCTGCTCATTGCGCTGCAGGACTACGAACTCTAATGCTCCGGTTCTACCTCTGCGGATGTGCCTCATCTACTTTGAACTTGTCAAGACTGATGCCGCTTCAGCTGGAACTGGATATCTTTGGATCCTTTAAATGTTCGGCAACAGGTTTTGAGGCGTATGTTTAAAGTTTCCAAGCCTGTTTCCGGGTCGCATAAAAACTATTTAAGGTATGGGGGGGGGGTGTATTTACGCAACTACGTTTAAATTATCTTCAAAGTTGCTGCACCTCTTAAATTGTGCAAGTAAAAGTACCAAAAAACCGCTATACGGTACGTTTATCCACTTTATGTAGTAAGTTTTCATACAATATGTGAAGTTCTCGCTGTGTATGCAAAGTGAGGCGGTATTCCTGCATGATAATAACAGGACGCTTTGGTAATGACTTACAAGAGATGCTGAAATGTACATATCTGGTAATTATTCTTGCATACTAGGCAAGTGTACCAGAGAACAAAGATGTGTAGGTCTAGTCTTCTCCTATGAACATGTGGAGGTTTGCGCGCAGGAGAGCATTTATAAGAGGAATGTCTGGCGCGAAAGATTCTGGTGTCAGATTGTGTAGTAGCCCTCAACTTGCAATTAATAAAATCGTGATTCTTCGAAAAATAAACTTAAAATGCAAACAACATGGGGCGTTGTGTCCAGCGCACTACCATTTTCTTATAAGAAATATCAATGCCTTAAGGGCATTAGAAAAGAGAACGAGCACACGAAACGAAGAGCATCTCATTTTGTTCACACTGGATGATAATTTGTAGGTACTGTACATGCCTCTTCCCCCACCGCAAGCAACAATTCCTCCTATACGGACGAACCTCATGATCTAGACTGTATAATAAATTAGTTTGAGCATTATTTTAAATTGCTTAAGAAGAAACCTGATCAAAACAACAGATTCGTCTCCATTGCGCTCGATGGGGCTTTGAACCGTGAAAGCAAGGTTCTGACTATTTGGTAATTAAGGCTCCTGTGCCCATGTTAGTAAAGCGTTAATCCTGGTGTTCTGTTTCAATTGGATTTCTCCAATATGGTTTTCTTAAAATCGTGGTTATTCAGTTAATCTCTTCATTTTTGATGGGCTGGGGTAAGTTTCTCGCTTAACTGCCGTGTTGGTGTAGAGGAGTTGCTTGTAGTGCAGTGGCCGCCATGCGTTACGCGGCACGGTGCTGTACTTCAGCGGTGGTCGAAAGCAAATGTCCCCGCGCTATGTAAAGCTCGTAGCGATGAAACGCAAGATGCAAATACTTCTAAGAATGTAGTAGATTGAGAAATGGTCGGAATCGGGCATAAATTGACGCAGTTCTAAATGTTTTGTTTGCTCTGGCGGGTTCTTCTAGTTTTTGGTTGTGTTCCACAATTTCTGTAACTGCTGATTTTAGTGTTCATTTACGAGGTTTCAGTATACGCGTTACGATTCGTAGTCGTAAAATAAACGAAAAGCAAAACTGAAATTGTCCAAAACTTTTTTAAGAACAAAACTATGCTTTAATCAGAGATAAAAGTAGTTCTGCCAATTCAAACACGAAGTTTTAAAAGCACCATTCACACGAAATCTAATGAGTATCTCGCGAGTCAAATGCTATTGCAGCAGAAGTACAAATTACGCCTTTTAAGTAAAAGAAAAATGAATGTTTATAACCTTGTGTAAATCATTATATAACTGTAACAAACTGTATATAGGGGTAACTTTGCCAATAAAATGATTCAGTATTTTTTTTTACTCATGATTTAAAGTCATACCTGCATTAATTGCAGGAAAGCCTGGTTCAGGTAAATGAAGTGGTCGAATGACGTTCAGTTTACTTTTAATTGGTACAGTAAGTCACTTTAATGTTAGAGTAACAAGTTAAGAAAGTACATAGAAAGTTGTATGGAACTAAAACTTCATGACTGAGCCATTAAATAGAATTTTACTCATTGGTCTTGGAGAGATTTTGGAAGGATGGATACTCCCGGGAAGATGCACTGCTGACCCAAACTTTCTCTATTTGGACAATATAGGTTTGACTGTGGTTCGGTGGAGCTCCAGAGCCTTAAAATGGGCTTTATAACCATTTATTAAGACTTACAGTCATAAAGAGCTTTATTTCCAGAGGTTTTCAGGTACCTGTATTTCTTTTGATCTTGGCATGATGTTCCTCCAGAACCTCTGTACTGAGAGCTTCACTCTGATGGCCAGCTCTTCCCAATATAAATCGGATTACATCAGGCCTGATGGTTAACCAAAGTATTCAAACAGCTGACCTACAGTAATTATACCTTAAATGGATTGAGTTCATTGGGAGGGCAATAACATTCACACCTGAAAATTGCATGTTTGATTGCCTTGCACACCAAACAAATGAAAGAAGCTAAAACCTTTTTTTTTCTCCCTGATTCTCCTTTTATATAATTCTACAACCTGTGAAAAGATCTGAGTAATCTCACTGTGGGGGGGAATGCAAATATGCAGGAAAATCAGAAGGGGTTGGGGGGAAATACTTTTTCAGGACACTATATTTCAATTGGCCTGCTTTAAGCCGTGGTACAACAACAATAAGTGTGTGTAAACATCATTGTTAGATTAAGACTTTCATACATATTGGGTACAAGCTACAATAAAGACACAGCCATAGACTTGCCGTGATTACAATGAACACTGTATAGTTTCCAAGTGTCTCATGTAGTATGAGAAGATCAAGAGTAGTGGTTCCCCAGTTCTGGCCCTGGGGATTCACATACCTGGTAGAGCTTGACTAGAACAGAAGCAATTATATAACCATTAATTTAAATAATTGTAAATGCATATTAATTGTAATAATTACTTAATTTGGTCAGTTTGTGTTCTGATCACAAATGTTAGAATGGGGGTTTTATTTTACTTATGAAAAGCAATGGTTTGGGGCAGCATGTTGGTGCAATGTTAAGCACTGGTGCCTTGCAGCACTTGGTAATTCCATATGTAGTGTGTGATATGTGTGGAGTTTGTGTGTTCTCACGGTGTTTGTGTGCGTTTCCTCCTGCTGATCTGATTTTCTCCCACACTCCAAAAATATTAGTAGGTTAATATGCTTCTGGGAAAGTTGGCCCTAGGTGTAAGTGTCTGTTGTATGCCAACATAGGCTCGGGCTCCCCCATGACCACGTACTTCTAAAGTAGTTAGAAAATGGATGAGTGGAGGAGTAATATTTCCAAGTTTTCCAATGAAGCAACTTTTCAAGTACCAGTTGAAGTAAACTAAGCTAAGATGGAACAAAAGCTGGGTTTCCCCCATGTATTACACTGTTTCTAAATCCTGTCCTGGATGACCCCTGTGTTATTAGTTGGTTTAGTGCTAATTCGTAATAACTTACCCTGGTATAGCACTTTTCTGGACATTCCCCTCAAAGTTCTTTACCAGTAATGGGGACTCCCCTCCACCACCACTCATGTGCAGCCCTCACCTCCATGATGTGACAATAGTGCACCGGTACACTCACCACACGTCAGCTATCAGTAGGGAGGAGAACAGCATGATGAAGCTAATTCATAGATGGGGATTATTAGGAGGCCAGGATTGGTAATGGCAAATGGGAGATTTGGTCAGGTCGTCAGGGGTAACACACCCATTTTATTTTTAGAAATACCCTGGGATTTTTAATTACCACAGAGAAGGTCAGGACCTTGGTTTTATATCTCGGCCAAAGACATGGCCTTTTAAGGTATAGTGTCCCCGTCACTATACTGGGGCATTAGGGACCTACACAGACCCCAGAGTGACCACCATCTACTGGCCCCATTAACATCACTTCCAGCAGCAACCTTCCAGGACTGAAAACTGCTCGACTGTAGTGGACTGTAGACGGCAACGCATTGTAAAACTAACTGAATACTTAACAACAAATTTCCTGGTGTTGTCCCTTTGAGCTAACTGAATCCTTACTGCATTGCTAAAACTCTTTCTGAGTGAGGTAACCCCGCCACTATTTGTGTGCCTTATTGTGGTTTAAGTGCCAATGGTGTTTAAGTCTTACTAATTCCATTTAAGTAGAATTAAAAACAGTTACAGAACCTGTACATACAGTAATTGTGAGTGAGTATCACTATTTCTCCTCAAACTTAAAATATTTTATGATGTTTATGAAAATCTTAAGACTGTTTTTAGAAATCACATTTGGTTTGTAACCAGTTTTCTTAAGCTTACCTTTCATGTAAATTTGCAAAACTAAGAAAGACTGTTGAAAGTAAGACTTTCACCTTCTGTAATGTAATTCTGTTATATGTTTATCTTGCAGTCATCTACTGATAAGTACTGCAATAAAATACGTTTTTTTGATCCGTCAGTGGCTAAATGCATTGCAAATCTCCTACTCTGACAAAAACCCATTAGCAAGGCACTTTACAAGACAGTTATTGTATATACCTCAATATAGTAGGTTAAACAAAACTAAACATAACTGAGATTATGCCATAGTCTAGGCTCATCAGCATCGAAAGCTGAGAGTCTTTTGGGGCCTCAATTAGAAAATTGAAACAGACCCAATACCTCTATTGACATTTAAGTTTATAGAGCCAATTGTTCATTGGTGTAGTAAGGAGATGAGTAGCGGTGTTTTAAGTCTTGTGAAACTGCAGGGAGTTCATGGAAGAAAGAAAAGAAGTTATTGCAGTGAATGCCCCCCCCCCAAAATTGTTCATGAGAACGTGCTGGGGACTACCTAACTTGTTTCATGTTGTTTGTGGTGAATGAGAGGAGGGATGTGACATGGATGCTCAAAAAAAGGAATCAGATGCTCATACTGGCACTTATTTTTGAACATATTTGATTTTGCTGTTGGAGCTGCTGCACTGTGTATTCAGCAGTCTTGTAAATTGAAAGAATGGAGTCCTTTATAAATTATTTCAGACTGGGAAATCGCTTTGTGAGTAAGACATTAGACCCAGTGTGGATTTCAACAAAAATACATGGCTAACATCATACAGTAAGTGTAATCACATTTTGGGTCTTCCTATAGTAATTAGTTCATGTACAGTATGGTGTTTAGGTATTACAGTTGCTCCAGACCCTGTACAGCTATGAAACTGACACTGTAAAGACCAACACAGCAATCTCTGATATCTTACTTCTTTTGCTCCAGCTGCAAAACTGTATTATTAATCAAAATTGAGGCTGACTCAAAATAAAGAAAAGGTTTCTTGTGGGCACTCCGAAAGTAGTTATGTCAGGTTCATTTTTAACTATCTTAAGAATATTAACTCAACCCATCACTTTTCAATGTATGACTAGTCGCAACCTCATTAAAATCTTTTAATATAAAATAATAATAATAATAATAATAATTGCTTACACTTATATAGCGCTTTTCTGGACACTCCACTCAAAGCGCTTTACAGGTAATGGGGACTCCCCTCCACCACCACCAATGTGCAGCATCCACCTGGATGATGCAACGGCAGCCATAGTGCGCCAGAACGCTCACCACACATCAGCTATCAGTGGGGAGGAGAGCAGAGTAATGTAGCGAATTCATAGAAGGGGATTATTAGGAGGCCATGATTGGTAAGGGCCAATTGGAAATTTACACCCCTACTCTTTTCGAGAAGCGCCCTGGGATTTTTAATGACCACAGAGAGTCAGGACCTCGGTTTTACGTCTCATCCGAAGGACGGCGCCTGTTTACAGTATAGTGTCCCAATCACTATACTGGGGCATTAGGACCCACATGGACCACAGGGTGAGCACCCCCTGCTGGCCCCACTAACACCTCTTCCAGCAGCAACCTTAGTTTTTCCCAGGAGGTCTCCCATCCAGGTACTGACCAGGCTCACACCTGCTTAGCTTCAGTGGGTTGCCAGTTGTGAGTTGCAGGGTGATATGGCTGCTGGCGTAAAATAATCTTAAATTATTATTATAACATTTTCTATATAATCTTATATAAAATATATTAATATCAACTCTTTTATTGTGGTTTTAGAATTTTCTATGTGTATTTAAAACCTTATACCTGTTTGCACCCCTGTTTCCATTATACTGTATGTCATCAACTAGGTACTGTGTTTGCCAAGTCTTAATTTGTCTTCTTTAAGCCTCTTTTGATGCTTCTTTGGGAAAAGCTAAACCTGTAACATTTATTTCAGTATGAAGTGGGTTATAGGAAAATTCAACTTTGTAATTAGTTTCAATTTGTAAATTTTTGTTTGGTTGGAGTATAAAAGGCTTACAACTGACATAAGGTACATGCCCTTCAATTTGCCACATTCCATTTGTATGACCCTTGTATTTGTATAGCAGCCATATCACCCTGCAACTGGCAACTCACTGAAGCTAAGCAGGTGTGAACCTGGTCAGTACCTGGATGGGAGACACGCTGGGAAAAACTAAGGTTGCTGCTGGATGAGGTGTTAGTGGGGCCAGCAGGGGGCGCTCACTATACTGTAAACAGCCTTCGGATGAGATGTAAAACCGAGGTCCTGACTCTCTGTGGTAATTAAAAATCCCAGGGCATTTCTCGAAAACAGAAGGGGTGTAACCCCGGTGTCCTGGACAAATTTCCCATTGGCCCTTACCAATCATGGCCTCCTAATAATCCCCATCTATGAATTGGCTACATTACTCTGCTCTCCTCCCCACTGATAGCTGATGTGTGGTGAGCGTTCTGGCGCACTATGGCTGCCATCGCATCATCCAGGTGGATGTTGCACATTGGTGGTGGTGGAGGGGAGTCCCCATTACCTGTAAAGTGCTTTGAGTGGAGTTTCTAGAAAAGCGCTATATAAGTGTAAGCAATTATTATTATTATTATTATTAAGACTATGGACATGAGTTTCCTCAGATCCTTTGAGTTGTTTATTTGTATGGTTCCAACAATGAGCTCCTTGTTAATACTCACACAGCTCAGGATCTGACTTGTAGTTTTCATTAAATGCAATGTGACTTAAACTACTGCCCATTTCACATTTGTATTTTATGTTTTAGAGCAATAAGTTTTAGCCTATCTAGAACTTTTGCTGTTCTGCCAAAGCACTGAGTGATGCTTGTTGAATTTTTTTTAATTACATCTGATTTTTCAAAGAGGTTTTTCTTGGAACATTGAAGGCCACAGCATGTATAGTAATATCCACCCATCTGTTTTCTAAACCACTTTATTCAGTACAAGGTTGCGTGAGAAACTGCAGTCTAACCCAGCAAGCGGCAGGCACAAGGTTGGATACACCCTGAATGGGAGGTCAGTCCATCACAGGACACACACAAACACACATGCTCATACCATGGCCAGTTTTAACAGAAGCCAGTTAACCTACCACTTTGTCTTTGAACTTTGGGCTTGTACTGGAGCATCTTGAGGAAAATCTATGCAGATAGCACCCCAGTTCCAGAATTGAACCCATGACCCTAGTGCTGTGAGGCAGCAAAGCCAACGAGTACACTGCTGCCAGTGGAGGTTAAATTACATATTTACTGTGAACAACTTCCAGGAGGATTAAGTCATGTTACTCACAGTACATCAAGTGGTAGGTCTTTAGAACAGTACCTGGGAAAGCTTGCTTAGACTAAAGTCCTTATTTGAAACTGAATGTGTTTTTCGCAGGTCATGGTTATTCCTATGCCGTAAAAATTGTTTTGGCAGGAATTTACCTTCTTTAACGACAGTTTTCAATAATTAGCCACGAACAAGCAGTAGCCTGCTTGCCAACCTATTCTATATACTGTAGATTCTTTTCCATGGTCTACCCATACAGAAATGAGCCAATGCCTTCAATGCCTTTCAGTAGTTATTTAAAGGGTTATTTGGGTGTACAAATAAAGATTATTTTGTAGTGTCAAAAAATTTAAGCAAGTTGTGGTCAATAAATGATGTATCTTTAAGTATTCTAATTAATTTGAGTGATGCTGTCTGCCATGGTTTCCCTTTAGTACAACATTGTTCTCATTGCAGTGTTATACCATAGCTGGTCACAGAGTTTTTTTAATTATACATTCACATCTTTCCATTTTCTAACCACATTATCTAATTCAGGGTTCTGTGGAGCTTGAGCTTATCCTGGTAAGCAATATTTTTGGACTGTGGCAGGAAACTGGAGCACCCAGAGGAAACCCACATGAACAAGGAAAGAAAATACGGAACAACAATTTGGAATCATTCATTGTTTTCTAAAACTAGATTCTTTGGCTTCAACTCTTCAAGCACAGTCACTGCAAGCTACAGCATGCCTGATAGGAGAGATCACTGACCGTAGCAAGGCTTATGTCTTTCACTGACATTACCACAAGCATTTTGGTGCATAACAAGTCATAGGAATTGCTGTTTACAGGACGGAAAAGAGTACCCTGCTAGATTATTTCCATTCCTACTTCCTACTGGAACTTTACCAGTGTGCTCCTACCTGGGGTGTCCTGGCCACAGACTTGAACCTGGGATCAGAGAGCTCATCCTGCTTTCAGAGTTTGTTCATCTGCAGGGTGAGATGTGTTGGAGCCCACTGCCATGGAAGTATGTCAGTTGCTTACAGGAAGCAATGGAAGAACTTCTGCCTTTGTACTCTATAGTTATATAGTCATTTTGCTTTGTTAAGCAACATTAGGTGTGGAAAAAGTTAATTTGCATTAACTGTACAGTTAGGAATGATAAAAGTATAATTACAACATTTTTAATCCTCTTAGAGTTTGTCAGTAAGGTTAAAGAAAATCGCCAACACTGAATAAAGCTGATAAAGTCAATTAAAATTTCACAAATAAATAATAGCCGAACATGATAAGGTTTCTCCATATAATTACATTTTCGTGTTTAATTTCAGTCATTTTATTTTCTGGGTTTCAAATGGCTTTCTGAAAACCTCTGTATTTCAGTGCTATCTCGATGTTTTAAGAATAATTCCAAGGTGTTGAAAGGCTTTTAATGCAAGGGGAAAAAAAAGTATGCAAGACCACCAAGAAAGGGCCAATAAACCTGTTTAAACATTTTCCTTGTATGCTGTAAATTGGGATAAGTCTTAGGAAAAATGCAGTTTCTGATTTTTCCTAATATCTGTAATGTTGTGGCTCCTAGCCCTGTGTATGAGTGCTCAAGTCTTTCATGCGAGTATAGATGTCTGGCTCACACAAGTCCAAATATTTTCTAGAGGAAAAGCATATCGGATATCAGAGCGACTCTCCTGGCTTTGGCATTTGTCTCCATTTGAAGGATTTGAAGTATTCTCCATTTGAAGGATTTTCCTCTATGATTATGTACTTCTCTCTTCTCTTTGTTCTGGTAGGTCAGCAAAAGAAGATGGGAGTAAACCTTAAGCTCTTCCGGATATGTGCTCTGACAGTTGTTAAGATGACGATTGTCAGCATTTTAGTGGTGATCTATTGTAAAGATGTGACTTTTCCAGGAGTGATTTTGCGCTTCTTGTTGGCAGTTGTGGACAATTTGAAAGTTATAAAGAGCATCAGATTTTTTAATTCCCAGGCCACTCCAATGATCACCTACAATCTACAGCTACCGCACGGGCCGTATGATGTTGCTTATCCCTACAACTACACATACATTATCAATGAGCCGGAGAAGTGCAGCAAAACGACCCCGTTCCTGATCTTAATGGTCCCAGTGGCTCCAGACAATCGCCTGTCAAGGGACACCATCAGAAGGACCTGGGGTAATGAGAGCTTGATTCCTGGGGTGAACATTCTTCGGATCTTCTACTTGGGGCTTCCATCTGGAGAGCAAGCCTCTCGTATACAGGAAGAGCTGAAGAACGAGAGCAGAGAGCACCAGGACGTGGTCCAGAAGGACTTTATGGACAGCTACTTCAATCTGACCATCAAGACAATGATGATCCTGGACTGGTTGACCTCCTACTGCTCTGAGAGTCCTTACGCTATAAAGATTGACACAGACACTTTCCTCAACGTGGACCATTTGGTTAAGTTCCTGGATCCCAAGGCTATCCCTACCAAGAAAGACTTCATCACTGGGGTGATCATTGAAGGTGGAGAAGCTCGCAGAGACAGAGGATCAAAGTGGTACATGCCTGAGGAGGTGTACCCCAAAAGGACTTACCCCCTCTATGTCTCTGGGATTGGCTACATCTTTTCACTGGACTTGGCCCAGAAGATCCTGGAAAAGTCCAAGTACGTGAAACCTTTGCACCTAGAGGATGTCTACGTGGGCATGTGCCTCGAGGAGCTGAACATTAAGCCAACATACCCCCCAAGCCAGTCTCTCTTCAATCTTCAGTGCCTGCCCTTTGACAAGTGCCTCTACTCCAAAATGATCACTATGACAGATCTAAGCAACAGTGAACTTCTGTACTACTGGATTGCTTTTCAGAAACCTGGGCCTCCATGTTGAAAAGGAGAGGTGAGTGGGGAATATGCAGAAGAAGTGGACAGAACATCAGAAGTGTGACGTGACCTTTATAAAAGCTTTGTTAATGCTAATGGTAGTATTATGTGATTTTTGCCTACATATTGTACCAAACAGTATTTCATGCCTTGTTTGGGTATGATTTCTTCCCTCATATACTATTGTAAATAATTATCTGACCTTAGTACTGGCCATAAAGGTTATATCATTTCATCCAGCAAATCCATTCCTGAAAGGATCTCCCCAAATATTGGTGAGGAGGAAACTAAGTTGAAGAATCCTGTCATCATTACTCAGGAATTATTAAAAATGGACATCTTATACTTTGTCTTCCCTCTCCAGTATATACAGAAGATACTGTACTTGTCAAATATTTAATGGCATGTATTAAGCAACCAAGAGATTTGTTCAAACAAACAGCTGAGACAAATGACTCTTTTTTCCACTGTTCATGTGAGTTTGTTTACAAAAAACCCTGGAATCCATCTATTCCTCAGCTTCACAAATGTTTTGGTTTATAAATAATCTACAATACATTGTAGCGGCAATGCTTGTTAATAAGACACAATTAGGTGTTGCGGTGCTTTCCCAAATGAGGCCCCATTTCTCCCTTCATCTCTGTGGTGCAGCCACAGAGAAGCTATTCATGCAGGCTGATTTAAAGATGTTTTCTTTTGATAAGGGACAGCTCCCAAAGGGGGATGCACTTAGCTAAGCCTGGCTATCATGATCAATGGTCATCCATTGGCGCCTATCTGTCTAGGGAGTGCCAGATGGACATCTGGACTGCATTCCTAAGTGTCAGGAGTAAGTGACTCATATCTCACCTTGATCAACCAATCAGGGACTGGTAGGGCCGAGTAACCCACGTGGGACTCTGATGCCCATGGAACTTTCAGCCAATCAACAAGCTGAAGTTCCTCCAGGTAAAAACAGGCAACACAGAGAGCCTGAGAGATTCAGTGGGATTCTGTGGAGAATTCTGTGGACTTTTCTAAAGGGAATTCAAAGGAGAATTCCAGGGCAGGACAGCCCAGGAGCAGAAGGCTCCCAAGGGCAGGACATTCTCGCAGAGCGCCTCCTGACCATCCTGACACTCAGCCCGGACAACCAAGGAACGGCCAGTGTGTCCAAGTGCCAGAACTTTCCTTTGTTCTAAGAGTCTAGAGCGGAGGCTGCCAGAGAGTAACCAGAGGATCCACCCGAGGTTAGCACCAGCAGCAAGCCTCGTGAACAGGTCGGAACTGTGGACAGCTGAATCACTATTCAGAACTAGCGCTTCATCAGGAATTAACCGGTCCTCTTCCTGACCTGCTGGGACCCACAGTCATCTTTTCTCCTGTGCACAAACTGTGCTAGTTAAAGCCAACACTAACTAGCCGGTCAGTGAGCATCAGCAGCGCTCTGTCGCAAGCCGCGCAGCACACCGAGCCAGAGAGCGCGGATTGGACAGCAACAGCCTGCAACTGTTTCTTTGTGCCCGCAGGAGATCTGAATCCCCAGAGATTGGATGAGTATTCAACTTCACTGCATTACTGCTCGAGAATTCAATTGTTATCCCAACCAGTTGATATCAATTTAATTCCTACAGATGCAGCCATTCAAAATGCGCGGGCGATACCGCATTATTTTGCGGTACGCTGTACGCAGTCTACCGCAAGCTACCGGTAAATACCGCGAATTACCGTAAATTCTCCTATAATACGACAAGCAAAATAATAGTATCCGGAATTTCCGCAAGGTGGAACTAATAAAGCTCAACCTCTCATGTTTGAGCTGTGGCCATCAAAGTCTTTAACGAAGATATTACTAATAGTATTAACAATGGATGACCTTGGACAAGCTGTAAGTGTAAACTCAAAGTATTGCCCTGGTCAACATTCTTTTTTTAATTGACCGTCTTTGTAAAAGTAACACCACAGCATTTTGCAATCACGCATTTGTTTCCAATCATGCAAAGTACAGTAATTTTTGAGAATCGATTCACCATGCCTTTCACATGCTCATAAAAGAGATTGATTTAGGAACATAAACATATTACCGTATGAAAACTGTACTGTATACAGTATGTATATGTATATTTAATGTCTTAACTGTGCCCGTTTAAGTATTGAATATTCATATCTAATTTTACCACTGAAGGGAAATCTTAGTAGCTGAGCATAAAAAGAATAGGAGCATACTGCAACGCATGTGAAGGCCATAAACGATATTAATTTTGGAACATAAACATACAGTATATGGCTGGTCTCGGTACTTTAAAGAAAACATAATTGATTTCTACAACAAGCATGGTTTCATTATGACCAGAATCGGTCTTGAGATATTTTTAACTTGATTTACAGTATTTGAGAGGTATGTCTTAACACCGATACTACAGTGCGTAAATACTTCTCACGTATATGTTTCTAGGTTTATATTATGCATTTCATACGGTCAAATTACTTTTGAGCAACTAATAAGAAGCGCGAAACGGTATGCGTTTTAGTTTCGTTTTGTGCTGGGACTCTGCTTTTAACAATGTTGCCGTGGATTGATTAGAGATATCAAGTACATACAAGTCATTTTTAAATGTTGTAGTTCGTCTTGTAAAAATGTTACGAGTACATCATCTATCAACAATTACACAGGTTCTGTTTCCATATTGCGGATTTTGGTTACGTAATATTATTTTCTAGATTTCACGTTGTGAATATATGATTTGGGCAAACAGAGCCGCAAAGAAGTACATTATGGGTTGTTGTTTTTTTTTTTGCAGTTTTATCTAGAACAAGCGATGCTTAAACCTTTGTCTGATTCTTGTGAAACTATCCACACGACAGTTACAGTACCTAGGAGTTGACTTCAGTGATGTCACTGATGGGATGTTTCTAAAAATCCATCCTCTGTAAATCGTCTTCTCTAGTTGTCCTGTATATGTATTCGCTAATGAAGCTGTGTGTTCTGAGCCTGGATCTCTACATTTCTGTATGAACCAGCTTAGAGGGCTAAAGACAGCTTGTGTTTAAATTGAGTGTAAGGCAATTTATGGTTCTAAAGTCATGGTCAGCATTTATTATTGTATTCTGATGTAAACTTGTTCTGTGCCTAGTCACATTATTTTATAGCGTTTTTATAGCATTATCAAAGCCGGTGGCGCTGTGTGTTAGTTTCCTGACTCCCATGTCACATGGTCTGTGATTGAATCCCATGGAACTATGACTTTATTTTTTAACAAACATTTCTTTGAAAAAATGAAACGTTTCCCTTGGTCAGAGATTAAATAAAACCTCACTCGCACCAAACAAATTTATATTTCTAAATATCACAACATGATCGAATTTAAGTCTTTTTAATAACAATGAATAGTCACCTATGCGTTACAAAATAAACATTTATATTGATTTGAATCGCGTTTTGAACCAGCTACCAGTTATCACTGTACTTCCTACTTTGAAAATACCTGTGAAACCGGTTTAATTCGTCACAGCCAGCACTCCGGCAGAGAGGGGGTTGTACTCGTAAAGTAGAAGCAGGCGAGATTTCCAGCGAAAGACACCTCCCCCCCCCTCATACTATTCAAATTGTATTACAGCATTGTAATTACACATTGTAATTGTATTACACATTGTACACATGCTTAAAAGAGAAGAGAGAAAACGCAAGCCTTCTTCAGGTGTGAGGGTCTTCTGCTCAGAATGAAACGCTAAAATGTAATGTAGGCTCTGAATTGGTTCAATTATGATTTGGGCTTGATTAAGGTCGCTGCCTTTCATCTAAAACCCTACTTGAATCCTTCTAAACTAAAAATCAGTGTTAGTGAGTTCTAAATAAAGAGGTATCCAGGTAACAGTGAAACGGGCAGACAGTCTGGGGAGATTGCCCGTTTTCCATGTAAATAGTTCCCTGGTTCCACACCCCTTGGTGTTTCTCTCGCTCTCTCTCGGGTCACCTGATCATTAGCTCGAAAGATTTCAGTGCTTTGTGTATATTCTAATGGTAGTGGGGGCAGGGTGTGTGGGAACAGGTTTGGTTGAAATTGCATTGGAGATCTATGTTCTTCACACCTGAAACATTTTCTCTGAAAGCATTTTCTTCGCAGTTTAGCCGATCTTGTTACAGCATGTTACAGTTTACTATTATTAACCATATTAATTTTAAGTGCTTAATGCCATTTTTTGACCAGGCACGAATATTCTTAAGTCCATATCTTCGCAAGGGAATCAGTGCGAATTGCAATACTAATTAAATGACCGCAGGCACTTTCCACCCCCTCTGCCAGCAGGAACATTCCTATTCTTAGCTCAGCAGCTCATTACAAACCGGGTTTTTTTACACAGCGATACAGCTTTGCGTTGTGAATCTGTTTTTCCGTGTTTACAAAGAAAGTGGAATACTACCTGCTATACAGATACATATGTTTAGATATTTAGACCCTAAAATTAATATCATTATTAATAATAATGATTATAATGATAATAATGATAATCAGCCAGTGAAAGCTCTGTTGTCCTTCACATCAATGCCTGAAACATTTTACCGAACCCAGGATTTTACAGAGAGGGAGGAGGCGCGGAGCTCAGCAGTGCAGAACATACATTCTGCTGCCTGGAGCGCAGCAATCGCGTCTGCATTTATAACTTAGTTTTTAAAATTAATCAAGCAATATGAAGCATCTCTTTTTACTTTTAAGTCCCTTAATTATCATTAAGCACAGCTTTCTCACCACTTAGACTACTTTTTGATACCATCCTTAGTCAAACCAGAAACGTGTTGTTCTGTCTAATGACATTACAAGTGGAAAGATTACAGATTTTAATCGTCTTTAATTTTGTTACATTATACATTTTAGAAACGTTTCATCCATACAAACACCACAAAACTATTTTCGATTGTATTTCTGAATAGTATGTTACACTTAGTTCACTGTTTTAAATACATCTAATTAAGAAAGTTAGGCACTGTGTGGATGGAACTATACACAGTGTTAGAAACCCACTATGAAATGGCAGCATCTCACTGAGAATAAAATATTTTATAGTGCTGGCTTAAGGAAACAGCCTTTCCACCTCTCTTGCACATCAGTATCCATACCTAGTTATTTAAACAAATTGCCTCTAATTATAAACATCTTAATATGCTGGCTCTGTGGATCCGCATCAGCTATGTTTGCCCATTCCTTCAATTCATGTGCATCCAACACACAGTTCAATGCCAGCAACTACACATAATCTAAAATACAATCCTTATTTCAGTATCTATGTAAACATATAGTCTGTTAACTTCATCATCTTCATCAAAAGTATGCCTAACCCCATTAGGAAGTGTTCTTGTTATAAGTGTATTCCTCAGCTTTCCCCAAATTATCTTCTTCTTACCAACATCTCTAGTCTTTTATCCTGCAATAACTCAGCCAACACTTAAATCTCCAAAAGCTGCTTGTGTTAATTTCTTTAAATCACAAATATCATGTGTAAATACTGGCCATGTAATACTCTGCATTGTGGAATAATAGCTTATTTTAAAGGAAACTACAGAAACTAAGAACTAGAGAAATCAAGAAAGGGTTTTTTTTCTAGAATTAATAAATGCACATCCTGTTCACTGGGGAAATTAAATCCACACTGAGCAATCTTCAATATGTTCAGAATATGACAGCAAGAATCCTATCAGGGATGCATTACACCTGTTTTCAAGTCCTTGCACTGGTTACCTATCAGATTTCGAGTCAACTTCAAAATCCTTATCCTCCTTATATACTGTCCTACAACTGTTATTATTGATCACCGAATTATTGTACTTGACATGACTTCATTCAGCCTTTCCTGAACGTCTATGACAGGCAGAGAGAGTGCTGTTTCTGGTGCGATCTTTTGCAGCTGACATTTCACTGTTTTAAACGAACAAGAAATTAGATTGCTCATAAATCAGTTATTCTATATAAACACAGCGTAATTGCCCTCCGAAAATGCTCTTTTTCTTGTTCGTTTTAGAGACCTTGATCGAAACTGATTTTAGATGTCTATCAGCAACAAATTTCGCTTTGTTGCTGATAGGTTAAGCTTTCGAAACGCTGTCCCAAAGTCATGTGACTGATTTTTCGCCCTGTTTCGTTGGTTAAACGCAATGATCACAAGCACCACCATGGTAACTGGGATGTGTAGTTTTTAATTCCGTTTGAATTATAACTGTACGTACTGTCTTCATATTTGGCCAGGGCTTTAAAGAGAAGGCGCGCCAAAAAATGTCGGTGCCGTCGTCTCCGCTTTAAAGGTACCCCCGTGCTGGAAGAATTTGACCTCGGAACGTTTGCCCAGCGTAGTTATAGTGGACATAAAAACAAGAGTTCACTGACATTATATCCTAGAAGACACAGACCGGCGCCAGACCGGTAAATGCCTGATGAACTAGGGATTGGACAGTTTCCAAGTGCTTGTACAATCGATGGAAATGTTCAAATAAATGTGCAAAAGAAATAAACAAAATAATCATTTATTTCTTTATCATATTGGCTAGCTAATGTCCTCTCTTTGCTAGTTAGTGGCTGTGTTTCTGCGTTGGGTAGCAACGGGTGACTGTTCTCAGGCGGAAGATGTAAACAGCTTAATTTTCGTGTTAAATAAATTTAAATTAATTTAAAAATTAAAATTCATTCTATACAGCAATCACATATTTGGGTACCGTTTCATAAAACTTTAATGCTTAAAATGTTTAGGGAGAAATGGAAGACTGGTGTGTATTTTTTCTTTAAACTATCAAGACCAGCCATACACAGTACAGTTTATGTACATACAGTAATGTTTATGTTCCTAAATTAATATCGTTTATGACCTTCGGGTGCGTTATGCTCCTCTTCTTTTTATGCTCAGCTACTAAAATTTCCCTTTAGTGGTAAAATTCCATATAAATATTCAAAACTAAGTGGATTAAAATGTGCACAGTAAAGACATTAAATGATTAAATCTTTTCACTACCAACCAATGCACCACGAGTGCCCCTGTCGGTCATTTTGGCCAGCCAATCACTTACCGCGGTGCCCTCCGGTGCCCTGCGGGTAGGTTACTGTACCGCGGGTTTTTACCGCTCATTTTGAATGGCTGCATCTGTAAGAGTTATGTACTTGTTTTGAGTATCTAATGTATAACCAAGTTCATTTATGAAACGGTCTAAATGAATGATATACTGAACGTATGTCCTCTTGATATATGTACAGTAACTCTTTGTAACTGACTGAATATATATCTTTTGTATTCTGATAACCCTCTCGATAAGATCTGTTAGGTTTACATGCATTTTCTATGTATTAATAAATGTATCCTCGTGTATTAGTACCTGTGTGTGTGCGTTGTTTGAGTTATATCGCATGGTTGGATTCTAAGGCCATCAAAAGAATCATTTTGTGATTTACTGCTACAATTAATAATTGTCCCAGTAAATGCCCAAAGCCTACAGAACTGGTGCCTTCAGAGAGCACACTACAACATTAATCACTTGTAAAATAGAAGTACAGTTCATATCTGTTTTGCGGTTCAAAGTATCCCAGGATAAATGTTTTGTTTTACCCCAGTGGGAAGAGAATAGGCAAGTTCCTGGTACAGAAACACTCTGTTTTTTGTGTTAATCACACAAAAGTGGTACTATTTGAAAATAAAAATTAAAAAAGTATAAGGCTCTACTAATAACAAAGACATGAGGATGGATTTCTATTCTTTTTTTCTTAAGGTGCTGTTGTGCAAAATTACATTTAAACTACAAGGAAGTGAACTTAAACCTGAGAACAGGAGATACTTCTTCACACAAAGGGCTGTGGCAGTGTGGAACAAGCTACTCAGCAGTGATCAGTAAAGTTGATACCCTCATTTCTTTCAAGAAGTGGCTGGGTCAGATCCTTTGATCAATTAATGACCATCTACCAAATAAGCCAGATGGGCTGAATGACCTCTTGTTTGTAAACCTTTCTTCAAGGCTTCTGCTCTTCATCCTACAGATGTACACTGAGTAGAGAAGGGAACCTTCAAGAACAGTAAGTTACAAATCTGCACCAATATGTTCTTAAAGGGGGGCAGATTCATTAGATCTCAGAAGCTTATAAAGGTTGGTGCCTTCTCAGTCCTGGGATGGGAAACATACAGTACGCTGCTGCTGTAAGTGGTGGGGTCCAGCAGGTATACTTTTCACTTTGGAGCAGAAATTTCAAATCATTGCCACAGTACAGTTGTACTGGGCTGATCAATTAAATATTCTAACTGTCATCTGACTACTTGGTAATTAAAATCCTATTGAAATTACATAATAATCAGAATGTTGTATAAGTAGAATCTGCTCTTCAATCCCGTGTCTAAAGGAACATTTCTCTGGGTCTCACCATGATTACAAGTTCCCCATTTCACCTGCTACCTTAGCATTTTTTACAGGGATGTATTTATCTGCTAATTATAGATTGTTATCACCTGAATAAATAAAATACATTTTCAAACTTTTTTGAATTTTTCAGAATTTTCAGAATTTTCCTTGACAGGAAATTGCAGTGCTGAAATTTTATCATAAAAAGGATGGAGATTTCTTGAGACAACTGAAAAGTGCTCAGGACCACATTGATTTTTGAAAACTTATTTTCCTATTGCATTCTTTTTTTTACCTCCAGATAGATTTATAATGTCCGACAATGGTTCAATTTCTGAACAACTGAGGCAGCGTATTGACTGTTTCATGAAGGATATTGTAAGTGCCTTCAGGTTTAGTTGATCCTTGGGACATAATACTGTATATATACTGTATTCTAATGCAACAGAATACAATGCACTATATATTATTTGCAAATAATATATAATATTGAAGGTGCAATACTGAGTTAGACAATAATAGAAGAAGTGTTACAAATGAGAGGAGACCTTTCTACTAACTTAGCATCTTAGATAATCCTAAAATATCTTGAAAGAAGCCTTGTTATCAGCTTCAACATAATGGCTGAGCAGCTTGTACCAGACTCCCACAACTCTTTGTACAAAGAGGTGCCTACTGTCCTTAGTTTTACATGGACATTCACATAGTGCCACTTAGCTCAATGATTCTGAGGTCTGAAAAAGCAACTCTTCAGTGTGCGACCTTTTTATACCCCAAAACTCCCAAAAACATCTTTAGATTTAAGTATTCCTGACATGTAAAAGTACCTGCAGCTGAACCTAATCAAAGTTATTTGTATTTAATTATAAATTGCCAAACCTTTAATATTTACAATAACACAGCAAAAAAAGCATTACACAATCATTGTAATTTGTGTTGACATACAGTGCCTTGCGAAAGTATTCGGCCCCCTTGAACTTTTCAACCTTTTGCCACATTTCAGGCTTCAAACATAAAGATATAAATTTTTTATTTTATGTGAAGAATCACCAACAAGTGGGACACAATTGTGAAGTGGAACGAAATCTATTGGATTTTTGAAACTTTTTTAACTAATAAAAAAATGAAAAGTGGGGCGTGCAAAATTATTCGGCCCCCTTGCGTTAATACTTTGTAGAGCCACCTTTTGCTGCGATTACAGCTGCAAGTCGCTTGGGGTATGTCTCTATCAGTTTTGCACATCGAGAGACTGAAATTCTTGCCCATTCTTCCTTGCAAAACAGCTCGAGCTCAGTGAGGTTGGATGGAGAGCGTTTGTGAACAGCAGTTTTCAGCTTTCCACAGATTCTCGATTGGATTCAGGTCTGGACTTTGACTTGGCCATTCAAACACCTGGATACGTTTATTTGTGAACCATTCCTTTGTAGATTTTGCTGTATGTTTGGGATCATTGTCTTGTTGGAAGATAAATCTCCGTCCCAGTTTCAGGTCTTTTGCAGACTCCAACAGGTTTTCATCCAGAATGGTCCTGTATTTGGCTGCATCCATCTTCCCCTCAATTTTAACCATCTTCCCTGTCCCTGCTGAAGAAAAGCAGGCCCAAACCATGATGCTGCCACCACCATGTTTGACAGTGGGGATGGTGTGTTGAGGGTGATGAGCTGTGTTGCTTTTACGCCAAACATATCGTTTTGCATTGTGGCCAAAAAGTTCGATTTTGGTTTCATCTGACCAGAGCACCTTCTTCCACATGTTTGGGGTGTCTCCCAGGTGGCTTGTGGCAAACTTTAGACGAGACTTTTTATGGATATCTTTGAGAAATGGCTTTCTTCTTGCCACTCTTCCATAAAGGCCAGATTTGTGCAGTGTAAGACTGATTGTTGTCCTATGGACAGACTCTCCCACCTCAGCTGTAGTTCTCTGCAGTTCATCCAGAGTGATCATGGGCCTCTTGGCTGCATCTCTGATCAGTCTTCTCCTTGTCTGAGCTGAAAGTTTAGAGGGACGGCCAGGTCTTGGTAGATTTGCAGTGGTCTGATACTCCTTCCATTTCAAGATGATCGCTTGCACAGTGCTCCTTGGGATGTTTGAAGCTTGGGAAATCTTTTTGTATCCAAATCCGGCTTTAAACTTCTCCACAACAGTATTACGGACCTGCCTGGTGTGTTCCTTGGTCTTCATGATGCTCTCTGCGCTTTCAACAGAACCTTGAGACTATCACAGAGCAGGTGCATTTATACAGAGACTTGATTACACACAGGTGGATTCTATTTATCACCATCAGTCATTTAGGACAACATTGGATCATTCAGAGATCCTCGCTGAACTTCTGGAGTGAGTTTGCTGCACTGAAAGTAAAGGGGCCGAATAATTTTGCACGCCCCACTTTTCATTTTTTTATTAGTTAAAAAAGTTTCAAAAATCCAATAGATTTCGTTCCACTTCACAATTGTGTCCCACTTGTTGGTGATTCTTCACATAAAATAAAAAATTTATATCTTTATGTTTGAAGCCTGAAATGTGGCAAAAGGTTGAAAAGTTCAAGGGGGCTGAATACTTTCGCAAGGCACTGTAATGTCCGTTAAAGAGAAAAATGAGCTGCTCATATAAAGGAAGTTGGAAGTGAATGAAAGTGAAAGTGGATGC
This sequence comes from Lepisosteus platostomus, assembly GCF_059453375.1. Lineage (NCBI taxonomy): Eukaryota > Metazoa > Chordata > Actinopteri > Semionotiformes > Lepisosteidae > Lepisosteus > Lepisosteus platostomus. Next base: position 20,279,766 of record NC_142623.1, read on the forward strand.
ACTCAAGGCTGTCAGTTTGTGAGGAGATATAGCTATTGTGGGACAGAAAACTTATAACTCTGTGAAGAAATGGCAGCAAGATCTCGTGTCCTGGAAGAGGAGCTCTCCTGTCCTGTGTGTTATGAAATTTTCAGGGACCCTCTCACCTTGATGTGTAGCCACAGCTTCTGCAAAGCCTGCCTGGACAAACATTGGCAGACTGTAAGGTCTCAAAAATGTCCCGTTTGCAGGAAGACCTCTAAAGAAATGCCTCCCTGTAACCTGGCTCTAAAGAATCTGTGTGAGTCATTGCAGGAGGGAAGTCTAGCCGGGACTGAAGAGCTCTGCAGTCTGCACAGTGAGAAGCTGAAGCTCTTTTGTTTGGCTGATGAAGAGCTGTGTGTCAGACTTCAAGAAAACATGAAAACCACAAATTCTGCCCTGTGCAGGAATCAGCACAGATATATAAGGTTTGAAGTTAAAAATGTCTTTAGAGAAGTAAAAATAATGGTTTTAACCTTATTATGTATACAGATAGTAAATATTTAAACACAAATGAATTGTTAAATGTTTTGATGACTCAAAAGCTGTGCTCTCAGCTGAGCACTGTGCTCTTTTTTTCAGGAATTTCACATTGCTTATGGCTACTGTAGGTTATGTTTCTAACTCAATTTCCTTTGTGTTACTTGACACCAAGGGGTAGATATACTTATTTTGTTATATATTATATTGTGTAATAATGGTAAATATAGTATTGTAACAATTCATGTGCTTTATGAATGCAAACGTTGGTCATTGACTGGAACTTTTTTCAATAGTACTTTTACAGAGATTAAACTCTTATTGACTCATTTATTGAGAAGAAAATAAACGCTGTAGGAAAGCATTCAGCTATACATTCAAAAAGGGTAAAATAAAAAAATACATTGCCTGTAACAAAAAAAAAACGCATAGAAAATCTGAACTTCATGTAGGAAGTAGGCACTGAGAAATTATTTAGGAGAGAATCTTAATTGTTTCATTATGTTTTCTTTCTTTCCTGGTCATACAGTACTTATGGACAGGGAAGTCAAATTGACTAAAAATGATCAAATTCAAAAATTAACTTTGTCAATGTTTTCTAGGAGGAGCTTGAGACATCACTGAAGCTACTGCAGGAGAAGCTGGAAGCCTTTCATAATGTTAAAGAAATGTGTGACAAAGCATCAGAGCATATTAGGGTACTTTTACAATATGAATTTTATCTGAAATTTAACAGGTTTTATGAGATTACAGAGGAAAAATGAATAATTATGTTCCATTTCCACACTTAAACTAAAATCAAGCAAATCAAGTTAAAACATAAGACTCTGACTTGTTTCTAAAGATCAAGGTGCAGTTTACATTCAAGCAGTTTTTTCTTGAACAAAATAAATCAGAATTTTTCTTCATTTGTTTGTGGCTTGGTTCTAATTGTCACTTTAATCACTACTTTAATCACTTTTTAATTACTTTGCTCTGTTCAGAAAAAAAGACAGGCTTGGTAAATGAAGTTTCTTCAAGCATTAACAAAAACAAAATTCTTTATGTTTTAATTTTTTTTTCCATTCCAGATGCAGACCCAGCAAACTGAAAGACAGATAAAGAAGGAGTTTGAGAAACTTCACCAGTTTCTACAAGATGAAGAGGCAGCACGGATAGCTGAACTGAGGAAGGAAGAGGAGCAGAAGAGTCAGATCATAAAAAGGCAGATTAAGAGGCTCACAAGTGAGATCCCATCCCTTTCAGACACAATCAGAACCATAGAACAGGAGATGGAATCTAAAGACCTTTCATTCCTCCAGGTAAACATTACTCTGTAACAACACTCCTTTTAACGCTGGCAGCTATATATATCATTCTGCAGATCACAACTGGAGACCCACTGAAGCTAAGCAGGCGTGAGCTTGGCCCATACCTGGATGGGAGACCTCCTGGGAAAGTTAAGGTCACTGCTGGAAGAGGTTTAGTGGGACCAGTAGAGGGTGCCTACCCTGTGGTCTGTGTGGATCCTGTAAAAAGTAGTCCTGTGAATGAGATGTGAAACTGAGGTCCCGACTCTCTGTGGTCATTAAAAAAATATAAGTGTATGGCATTAATAATAATTCGTACTGACAGTAATGAAAGGTCACATTCACATACTGTGTTCCCAGTGCTGGGCTGAAACACTGAGGTGTGAATTCGGCTGTACATTTTATGCTGGCAGTCTGGCATTTTCTACTGCAATGACAAGTCTTTTTCCAATTAGAGGAAAGTTTAATTTTAAGTTTAAGATTGGTTTAGCCTGTTCATTTCCACCAACATTGAACTATAATTCTTGTTAAATTATTGACTTAGCTCTCTTAAGTACTTAATGAGTATTTTATTAAAATAATTTTGGCAGCATGGCTTTCTGTCAATGTAACTTCCACAATATAAATCTCACATTCTCAACAGCCACTACAAAATGAAGTTTACTAGTAGAGAATATACCTGTGTGAAGATAAGGATAGGAACTTTAACATATGTTTTTCCCTTGGTCCTTACATTCCACTCACAATCATAGCATTATTTAATAAAAAATCTAAATAACTTCTTCATTCATTTTTACTGCCTTTTTTCAGTTAGTTACACAACACACATACAGTACAGCATAAACTCTACCTTGGCTACAAATATAAGCCAAAGCTATTTTTTCTTTCTCTATCAGCTCCTGTGACTCTGGATCCTAACACAGCAGAACCTCAGCTCTCACTGTCTGAGGATCTTACCAGTGTGAGAGGCAGAGCTGAGAGACAGCAGCTTCCTGGCAACCCAGAGAGGTTTGATACAGGCGGAGGTGTGCTGGGTTCTGAGGGATTTACCTCTGAGAGACACTGCTGGGATGTGGAGGTGGTAGACAAAAATTACTGGATCTTGGGTTTGGCTAAAGAAACCATTAGCAGAAAAGGATCAATCACTGGGAGCCCAGAAGGAGGATTCTGGATGATAGGTCTTCTGGATGGTGATTACAGAGCACTGACATCACCACAGATACGACTCACTCTGAAGAGGAAACCTCAGAAAATCAGAGTGCAGCTGGACTATGACAGGGGAGAGGTATCATTCTCTGACCCCAGTGACAAGGCACCCATCTACACGTTTAAAAATGCATTTACAGAGCAGGTTTATCCCTTGTTTTGGCCAAGCTATCCTGATCCTTTACAAATCTGCCCAGTGGAAGTGTCTATAATAAGTAAATAACCCCTTATCATGAGGATAAAGAACAGGGAAGATGTGGAGGCCAGTAGAATGTGTGAGGGGTTCCCTTTCAGGCGGGTGAATCTTTTGGGATGACAAGCAGTAACTAAATGCATGAGATTATTATTATAACATTATTATATTATTATATAATATAGTTGTTCATACTTTATTTTTCAGCAAGGAGCAAAACTCTGCCCATTTCTTACAGGCAAGTTTCTACATTTCAGCTCTTCGTTCCCTGGTCAAAAACAGCTTCCTACTTTTCATAACCCTGAGAATTTAGATCTCTGAACATGTGATTCCAATGGGTTATTTGCAGACCAGTCGTTCACACAATGTGATGTCAGTTACTCTTATGTTACGAGAATACTATGTATGTTTGGATAAATGAAAAAAAGTAAAAACAAATCAGCTTCAAAGGATGTTTTTTTACAATTAATTGTTTTCTTGTTGTAATCATGCAATAGATGTTTTTTGAGTGTGCTTGTTAAGTCATTGAGATAATTTTGAAATGTATGTAAGTTTAGCTTTCAACAATGCCATTTATGTATTGAAAGGGGAACTGTAGTTCCAGTTTTCAGATCAGTGATTAAATCTCTAACAAAATAAATGTATTGTCGGTATGGGAAAAATGACAAATTTCCAATTAAGCACAAAATCTTGAATTTTGTGAAAGTACTGTAAGTTGCCATAATGTCTCAAACCCTTGGTTTTGCCACAGACGAGAGTGAAAATTTGCAGAAATTGCTACATGAAGCGGCACTTCCTGCTCACTAGTCACTGTAAAAACTAATGTAATCTGATCTACATGTGAATAAGTACAGGTTGTGCACTGCAGAAATATTCCAATGTGAATTAACAAGTAGGTAGAATTTGTCTAAAGTCTCGAAGTTGAGAGCAATATGTATTGACAAGCCAGCTTGTTTACAATGTCATAGACAACTACAGGTTGTGTAGTTTGGAATTTTTTCTTGCCTCTGAATCGCAGAGCATGGTGCTGCCATACCTGGAAATTTAATCTATTTTGTAATTTGTAGGTTTTACATGTTACTGTGTACATTTTACTTTTATTTTGGTTGGAAATGCACTCATCACTGCTAATTCTTTATAACCCTGAAATATAAAATAGCATTTTATATTTAATCAATTTATTTAATCCCCTTTAATCAACAATTTCTTCAGCCAGATGAGATGAGGTCATGATCTGCTTTGTACATTTTTCACCTTTTCATTTTACAGGCAAATCTTGCTGTATGTGCTGGTGTCTTCTGTGATGGCTTAAGGACAAGTAGAATTACATTCTAAAAATTCAATAGGATTCAAGTTTGGTTTAATGTTAGGAGACTGAAATGTCATGTTGCATTTGCAATTAGAAAGTACTAAATGTATTCTTTAGGATAAAGAATACAAGAAAATGGTTTGGTCAAATTACATTGTTAATATGCTCTGTGGAACGTATTTTTGAAGGGTAATAAAATTTGTAGATTATTGAAGATTGATTGTTATTGTAACATCACTCTTGGGAGACATGGTGTATGGAGGGCACAGTAGAAGTTTAGTGAGTCTTTTATTAATTAGCTGTTTTTAGAGAGCATGTCTCCTACAGAAAAGGTGAGAGACTTCTGTCAGTACAGCATATCCTCCTTATAATGCCACAGCATACAGCCACAGTGGATACAGCCACACCGGTGGTGATTTGTCAGAACCCAAGCACAAGAGACTAGAGAATGAAAAGTGAAAGAGGATTATGAGAATTACTGGCCAGTGGGGCTGATCAGGCCAGGCCAGTCAATAATGGGGGGAAAACATTGATCCCAGGAGAACCCAGGCTAACTGCATCCCTGGCAAAAAGAAAGGTCATTGAATTTAGACCATTGGAAAGGGAGCATCGGGTACTGAAAGGAAACCAATAGTGAGACCCCTGAAAAGGAACAGAACAGGCTTACAGGGCAGCCCTGGCTAACTCGAGGGTCAAGGCGTTGAGCAGTTAAAAGAGAAAGTGAAGATTAAAGATGCTGGCTAGAATAGAGACTGCTTCCTCAAGAGATACAGGGCACAGGCAAGGAGCTGGAGGTGCTGTGCCAGGTGATACTGTGAGCAGGCTAGGGGCGCAGAGCGAAGACTGGAAGCTAAGATTGCTGCCAAACAGAATCCGCCCATCAGAAAACACGGAGTCTCATCTACAGGAGGAACGGAATTGCGAGCTTCCTGGACAAGGAGCCAACAGCTAGAAGGGCAATCTTGAGGCTGCCGAGACTGCTGCACTGGGCGACGCTGGAGCTGAAAAATCCTGCAGGGAGCAAGGGCAGAAAAAAAAAAAGGAAGCTTGGGTATGGAGAACACCTGGATAGCGGCTGTTTTTATTTCCTGAAGCCTGCACTTTACTCTTGTTGGTTGTAGTTAATATGGTTGTTGCTGCTTTGTTGTGGCTGGACTGAGTTCCATGAATAAAGAGGGTGTGTTTAACTCCAAAGCTGATCCTGGTACTATTTTTCCCTGCACGAATCCCATGGCTGCCACAGGAAGGATTTGGTATGGAGAAATTGAAGGAAACTTTTAAGAAAAGGAAAGAGAAACGGGCATCAGGGAAGTCATGGGGTAGCATTGTTAGTGCAAACAACACTATCCAGCTCAACAAACAAAAAAGTGGAGTGAGACAGAAATGCAAATGCTGGAATTGAATACTGAGCTAATTAACATGGATCCCAAAAACGTACAAAATGAAAGACATAACTTAAGATGCAGTATAAACCAGAAAACCCATGTTAATTCCTGGTTTGAAATAAACATGTTACCTAAGACCATTAAGAACATGTGGATATTTAAAATAAGAACAATAGATCATCAGACTGGTTTAAAATGACAGGACGCCCATCTAGCTCATTTTGAGCTCCTCCTCACTCCTACTCCTTCACTCATCTAGAGTCTTGTGTTTCTTGAGTGCAGACACACAGAGCTTCCTGTTCCTCAACCCTATGACACTACTAATCCTCTACTGACCAGCCAGCCTTTGGTCTTCCAAGGTCGGCTCCAGCCATTGACATCTTCCTCCTGATGCCACCAGGCTGGGCCTCACACTCACTCTGTCTCCAGTGCCTCACTCTTGCACTGGCACTTTCTACACTAACAACACCAAGTCTCTTCCGCACCGCACTCTGCTGAGACTTAACACACTTTCTCTAATTAAAATTGCATGTACCCACAAAACCTCTCAGGCGACTCATTCTCCTTGCAGCTACCAGTGCACCTTCTCCCGACCACTGTGTTTCTAAGACATGCAGCTGCTGGTGTATCTTACACTCATGGCCAGCTACTTGCTTGTCTCATCTACACACTGTTTAGCATCAGTGGTGCCCTCACCTCATTGCCACCACATGCTCTCCACCAGAGGTCTGCAATTAAATGGACTCTACTCTTTCCCCCAATACCCCGTTTGCTGGCAAAGGGTCTCTGTACTGCCACCGACCCTTTGATTACACTTGTGCTCAGATTCTAACTCACTTAAACTTTCACAATCTCTCGCTGTCTGCAAACACACAGACAGCCCTTCTCTCTGCCATTGTAAACAGGCTGCTGTCTCTTTAAATAAGTTCTTCTGAGACTCTTTCAGCAATGGTGATGTTTAAGAATTAAAGTAAAACAAAAAAGCCTGAGATTATAGCAAACAAGAAGACACCAGGATGGAATTCTGTTTTTTTTCTTAAGATGCTCTTGTACAAAATCAAGTGGATACTACAAGAAAGTGGACTTAAAACTGAGAACAGGGGGCACTTCTTTACACAAAGAAGTTTGGATGGATCAGATCCACGGATCAGTTAATGACCTCTCATTTGTAAACCTTTCTTCAAGGCTTCTGATCTCCATTCTATAGATGTACACTGTGTAGAGAAGGGAATCTTCAACAACAGTATATTACACATCTGCATTAAAATGACTCAAGGGATGTGGCTTCTCCACAGCCTTTGCTGAGCAGAGGAAGCCGTGCTGTCTTCAAGGGACATCATGGTCTTAAAGGGATCAGACACATTAGATCTCAGAAACTCAGTAAGGTTGGTGCCTTCTCAGTCCTGGGATGGGAAACTTACAGAGAAATCTATGTTGCTGTAGTAAGTGGTGGGGTTAGTTGTCCAGCAGTTGTAACTTTTCACTCTGGAGCAGAAATTTCAAATCAGCTGCGATACAGTTGTACTATGCTGTAGGAGATTCTGACTTTTTTATGAAACATTATACTAAAGTAATTTAATATCCTATGGAGATTGTATAATAAATATAATGTTCTGTGAACAGTATCTGTTATTAAATTTTCTGTCTAATTGGAAAATTATCCTTGATCTTGCCGTTAATACAGTCTTTAGTCTGTGATCACATGAATTTAAAAATAAAAAATATATATTTTACATAGAAGAGAGCTCTTAATATAAAATGCAAATCACCAGCAAGTGGAGCTGTTTCACAAAGTATCCATAGTTGTGCAGTCCCCTACCTGCAGCTAACATATTTTAATTGGAGTTCTCCTTTACTGAAACAGACGGTAAGGGATTTTTATGTCCTGCACTGTGGGAAGACACTGGCTCAATTCACACAGATGAAAAATGAATTAGAAAATGGCCAGATTGAAGGTAATGATTACTACTTTAGGAACGAAAAGGCAATTCTATTTTTTTATTTTTACTGTGTAAAACCTGTGTGAGCCTTGACATGTACTTTTTTAGTCTGCAGAATGTTTTTCTTTACTTATTCCCCTTTTTGTTGTTTTTGTCTGCTTCCCATTTTGGCGTGCTTTGTAGTTTGGTGTTTTGTCCAACATTTATTACAACATTAATTGTTGAGATAATTTAATGTATTGTGAAAAGCCCTGCTGCGGAAGGAGGTTCCACAGTCATGCAGAGCTGTGAGGATTGTTTCTGAGATTATGAGACAATCGAAACAGGTCTTTATGTGCCTTTAACAGGAAGTCGCAATTTTGTAATTCAATTACAAATGAGAATTCTGTCATTTTGAAAACACTATAAAGCATTATAATTCGGGACCACTTTGATTCTTGAAAATGTAATTATTGTTTCCAAGAATTAAGGAAAACATTTCCATTCTTGAAATAGGCTTTAGACATTATAGTGGAACCACTGAACCACTGAGTCATAGTGATTGATTCATGAAGGAAATTGGAAGTGCCTTCAAAGTTTAGCAGATCCTTGGGATATGATCAAGTTGCTTTCCCCTATATGTTTCCCCTTTCTAACACATTTATATAATGCAATATAATATATCTTGCAAATTTCACTAGGCACCTCCCTGTAAGAAGCACAAACACACATGGCTCTCTGGAAGTAGAGGGGGATATCCTTTGGAAAAGTGGAAGTTTTTAAGTATTTGGGAGGAATGGTTCAAGAGGAAAATAATATAGAGGAAGAAATTCTAGCAAGGATTCAGGCTGGAAATAGATTGAGATTTTCTATGGGGAAAATTATGGTGAGTTTTATGCTGGTAACATGGGGTTCTCCTGGATTATTCTAAAGTGACAGGTCCTCTCCCAGGGCAGTATTCAATTCAAGAGAAAAATATGAAAAATATGCCTTAACTGGCCTCATGCTTATTAACCAGCGACTCCTCTAGAGTTAACAACTCTAGTGACAGTTTAGTGCACAGCAGAAGGCTCTTCATTGACAGGATCCCATTCCAGAAATATTATGGGATTCTGTTTTCACACCTTTTATTTTATGTGAAAATGTATTTTAATACTATGCTGTATAAGTTTCCTCTTTTCTGTTGTACTAAGTCCAAACCCACAGCAGAACTGACTCCAGAATATTATTGCAGAGCCCAGTGCACATTGCAGGATCCAGAGGGGGTTTCAGGAGCACTGATAGATGTTGCCAAGCACCTGGGCTCTCTGAAGTACACAGACTGGGAGACGATGCTGGGGATTGTTCAGTACAATGAGTACTGGGGGGCAGGATCACAAGGGGGGAGGGATTTACAGTACACAAGGAAGATTGAGAATTGTGGACTCAAACTAGACAAAAGCAGTGGCAGTGTAACTGTGTAAGAAACCTGGAGTGGAGTGACAGATCTCTCCAGTTTACTATACAGGTGTCACTGCATGACCTGCTTGTCATGGTAATCTTCTCCTGTAGTGTCCTGTCTCTTTAGCTGTTGTCCTCATGTGTAATTGCCTGATTGTGCTCTAGAGTGACGTTACTCTCCTCTCTGTTTATTGATAACAGTCTAATACTCTACAGACCAGAGACACACAGCCCTTAATAGCCCCTGTTGTTACTGAAGTCTTTCCCTTTCCACAATCACACAAGACAAAAGCTTGAGACCCTGTCCTGGATAAGGACATGATTTTAAAAGCCAGGTTATTTCTCATCAAAAACATGCTTTCTTAATTAAAACATTGACAACAATGACACTGACACACTTCATAGATATCAATATAGCAGTTTAAGGCTAAAATTCTTATTTTCCATTTCATAGTCTTAAACTTTTAGTTTAAGTCTCAAGTCTCCATCTACAGTATAGCCCTGTATTTCATTGACTATGTCTTTAAGCAGGTCACGGTTAATTTCTATTGTTTTTCCTGTCAGTTCCTGTGAAGTTGGACCCCAACAGAGAAGAAACCCACCTCTCACTGTCTGAGAATCTTACTAGTATGACATACAAACCTTAGAGACAACCCATAGAGGATTGATTCCTGCATCTGTGTACTGGGATCTGAGGGATTCATCTCTGGGAGACTCTGCTGGAATGTTAAAGTGGAGGACAAATTTGACTTTGGACAGTTTTGGGTGTCCATCAGCAGGAAAAGATCACTATGAGCACAGTAAAAGTGTGGTTTATAGGTCTGTAGGGAGGCATTTATAAAGCACTGATCTCACCACAGACACAACTTAATCTAAAGAGAAAATCCAGGAAAATTAGAGTGCAATTATGACATGGGAAGTGTATTTAATGTGTAAAAATAGTATTGTATACACATATACAATACAATTGTGCAATACTGTACATGTGTCATGATTATGTCTATATGGTGTGTCTCGGCTAGCGGTTGCCCTGGGAAACTGTTACGTTTTCATAAGGGCTCACAGTTTTCCAGGGCTTGTTGCATAAACTGGATCCCCTTCAGGTGATCTGCCTTTAATGAACAATTATTCCATTCCCTACTCAATTTATCTTCTTCTATTTAAAGCTGAACACCCGCTTCAATGGCGTTCCATCATTTTTCATTTCACACCTTTTCCCTGGACTACGGGTTTTTGTTCTGTGCTTTGTTTTTATTTGTTTTCCCCATCCTGACTGTACTCGCCTGGTCTCCAATTCCCGGGCAGGTGCTCAGCTCAGCAGCCTCTCTGGATGGTTGTCTCATCCTGCATTATGAAGCCCATCTGCACCCCTGTCTTTGGTTCTCGGCACCAGGATTCTGCTCTGAATTCGAGATCCCATTGTCCCTCAGGGCTCGGCAACAGGATCCCATTCCAAGACCAAGATATCCAAGCATTTTCCTTTTTTTTCTGGAAGCTCAGCACAGGATTGCACTACATAGCCAAGAGGCTGCCCAATTCCTTTTACAGTCTGCTCCAGTGTACTCTGGTTCCAGGTTTCACTCAGTACCAAATCTTCTGTACCTGACTGCATTGTGGCCTTCTCTGTTTGCCTCCTTTTATGTGGTTCTATCCCACTTTCAGGCGTCAGCTTCCACCATCCAGGACCTTAGGGCTCTCCCCGTGCAGCACTGCATCTCAGCTCCTGTTCATCCACTCCACTCCAGGATTTCACTGTGAGGCACTTTGTTTCCATCCTGGATATCTGGAGTTTTCGCTGGTGCCTCTTTCTCCTGCGGTTCTATCCCCCTTCCAGGAGGCAGCTTCTGCCATCCAGGAACCCGGGGCTTTCTGTGTGAAACCCTGCACCTCATTTCCAGTTCCTGTTCTGGCCAAAGCTTCCTGCACTCTTTCCTGCTGGTCTCCAGTGGTTCCATCCTACTTACAGGAGGCAGCTGCCATCGTTCAGGACCCTAGGGCTCTCCCTGTGCAACCCCATTTACTCTCTGCTTAGCAGCCCTTTCTTTGGTCCATTGAGTCCCACTCTTGCACTCACTCTTTTCTCTGCCCCCTTCTAATTACTCTTTGAGATGGTTTCCTCTCTTGGTTCAGGGCTCCTTTCTGTTTGCACCAAAGCACTTCAGTCAAAGAGCGAAACCAGGGATACTGAGCTGATGGTGCATGCCTGGCCTGGTGTCGGATCAGAGCCCCCATAAGGACATGCGCCTTGAATCACCAGCACCTAGGCCCTCTGATTGGACCACAGTATGGGGAATTTCTGCCTCGTTAGCTCAGCGAGACCCCTCCTCCCAGGATACCCCCTGGGGCAAAGCGCAACTGTGCAACTGTGCAACTGTGCCCTGAGGATGCTGCTTTTTCTTTTCCTGTACAATGCCTACACCCCTGGCTATTTGAGGGTTGCCTCCTAAATCTGTGCAGCCCCCTTCCCTTCTGGGGCTTGGAAGCCCGTTCCTTACCTGAGCAAAAAAGGTCCCAGATTCCAGGTAGCATGCTGAGATGAGCAGTGATAGCTTGGGGCTGGGCCTTGCCATGCCAGCCTGTCTCTTTGATTGCCAGAGATGCAGACAGCAAACATCTCCCAGACCATTTCCCTTGGTTTCTTTTCTTGCTGACTGGCTGGGCTTACCTGCTCTCCCAACCAGTCCTGTTTTTTTCTCTTTTTTTCCTTTCCATTACTGTCCAACTTGGGCTGATTAAGCCACACCAGCCAGTAATCAACTAATCTATTACCACCTTTCTGTTTCCATTTTCTTCCACTTTCCCTTTCCCCTGAAGCATCCAAGCCCCTCAATCAGTCGGGTCTCCTTGGGTGCTCTGCCTCTCTGATGCATCATCACCCTTGTGGCTGTAATCGGCCGCAGAATTACAACATGTATATACACATGTATTTCACGTGTCTAAAATTTCCTTTTTTACACCCATCATAAGAAACTGACCTACCTCTACAGGTCACCATTAATATTCCTGAATTTTAAATTAATTTAGTATTTATTTTACCTTGTTTTATTATTTGTGTGTTTCAGTATTATTGTGTGGAAAATCCAGTATTTCTAATTTTACAGACAGAATTCTCCTTTAGTACACTTTGGATCCATGAAATCCGAAGTAAATTATTGTGAAGTCAAATAAACTGAAGGTTAACTGTATTAAAAGATAAATTTTTGTAATTTATCTGTAGTGTGTGTTTTGAGGAAATTATTGCTAGTCAGGGACATAAGTCTTTTCAAATGATGTATATTTATATTTCTTATAACCATGAAAATGAAGTGAATCTAAAAGTATTTGTAAGGTGTGAAGAAGATAATATTGCTTAGAAAAGCAGACTGAATGAAAAAAAAGTCACATTGTGACTGTGAAGAAATGGCAGCAAGATATTCTCTCCTGTCCTGTGTGCTGTGAAATCTTTAAGGATCCTGTTCTCCTGACATGTAGCCACAGCTTTTGTCAAGCTTGTCTGCAGCAGTACTGGGAGCAGAAGGGCTCTCAGGAATGTCCAGTCCGCAGAACATCTTCAAAGGATGTGCCTCCCTTTAACTTGACTCACAAAGAATCTATGTGAGATCTCGTAACAGAGGAGTCAGAGATCTCCAGAGGGGTCTGAAGTGCTCTGCAGTCTTCACAAGGAGAAACTCAAGCTCTTCTGTTTGGATGATGAAGACCGTGTCTGTGTTGAAAACCAAAAACTGCGCCCTGTACAGGAGGCAACACAGAAGTTTAAGGTATGAAATAAATTTCATTGCATAGCATATGATTGTTAGTTTTGCTTAGTAGAAATGGTGTCCTTGCAGAATGTGTTTAGAAACACAGTATATGAAATTTATAATCTAATTTCAGGAGGGATGACCATAGCCAAGTTCCATTAGCCTCAGCTGTGAGTAATTCACAATCAGTCCTGAAGTAATTTCCTCACCTATAACAGTATCATTATTATATATAATCCCCTTCTCTCCTGTCATGGAAACTTTTACTGTTAGAATAAAGGAGCCACAGAAAGTATTCTCGATCACTTAGTAAGGTTTTTTATTTCATATTGCAATATGGGTGCCCTGCTGTCACTCTGCAGAGTGCATCAGAGACTCAACTTGCTAAAGGGAGCAAAGGCTTTTTATAAAGATGTTGTAATGCAGTGGAAAAATACAGCACTTAGTCCCTTTCTAATATTTCCCCTTTCCTTAGGACAAGAAAGATTACAACATAGAAACGAAAGAAGTGCCAATACATATTCTGCAAAGCTTAGCAATTGCACTCGGCTAATTTGGTAATCTAGACAGTACGTCCTGTCTTGACAAACTGTCTTCTGACAATCTGTACGTAGCACAGCAGTTACATCTTTGTTATATATTTTCCTAAGGCTCTTTACATTTTACATCAATTTACTTAATAGATTTCCATTTCAATTCCCTCCTTTTTATTCTTAAAATGCTTAAAAGTTAGATCCTTCATATGGATTCCCAGGAGGTTCCCATACTTCGGATTCTTGCGTTCTTAACAGAATATACTGATGCGTAAACATATTCATTACCATATTGTGAAGCATTTTAATAATACATGTCATACAGCAACATAATAACAGGAAGACAAGTATCACAGCTACTACAATTGGTGTTAGTAAGTTAAAAAAAAACATTCCCCATGGTCCAAACAGTGACTCTTTACAGGAGAAGAAAGTGGTCTCCTTATTCACTCATTAGTTCTTACAACACAGGTAAATCCCTGTGGGCTGGAGCCCAGCATAATCTTAGGAGGTTTGTCCCCCTGCCTTAGCTGTGCCGTATTGCAGAACAATTCTAGCTGAAGTTGTAAAATTTCTCTTTGTTCCGTTCCTGCAAAACATCTTATTATGAACAAACAAACCACAATAATCATTTACAATATGATCATAACGAATAATACCAGACCCACAAATATGTATTGAACCAGAGACCCTCTCCATGTTCCTAGCACAGACTGTAGCCATGCACCAATGCCCCAATCATCTGGATTATAATTATGATATCAGCCATATCACCCTGCAACTCTCAACTGGCAGCCTACTGAAGCTAAGCAGGTGTGAGCCTGGTCAGTACCTGGATGGGAGACCTCCTGGGAAAAACTAAGGTTGCTACCTGGAAGAGGTGTTAGTGGGGCCAACAGGGGGCACTCACCCTGTGGTCCATGTGGGTCCTAATGCCCCAGTATAGTGATGTGGACACTATACTGTGAACAGGCGCCGTCCTTCGGATGAGATGTAAAACCGAGGTCCTGACTCTCTGTGGTCCCAGGGTGTTTCTCGAAAAGAGTAGGGGTGTAACCCTGGCGTCCTGGACAAATTTCCCATTTACTTACCAATCATGGCCTCCTAATAATCCCTATCTATGAATTGGTTTCATTATTCTGCTCTCCTCCCCACTGATAGCTGATGTGTGGTGAGCGTTCTGGCGCACTATGGCTGCCGTCGCATCATCCAGGTGGATGCTGCACATTGGTGGTGGTGGAGGGGAGTCCCCATTACCTGTAAAGCGCTTTGAGTGGAGTGTCCAGAAAAGCGCTATATAAGTGTAAGCAATTATTATTATTTTTTTGTTGTTGTTCTTCATCATAGATGTGCTGTGCTAAGTTATTAATGTGCTCAGAATTGTCTAGAATACAAGTACTGCTTAGTCTTCGCTCACTTAAACAGCTGTTTATCACCCTAATAGAGAATGGCCTAGAACTGTGATTAAAGTGGGGAGCACACAGTTAGTTCCATTCTAATACATTTGAGTTATACTCAGACTAAAAACAGAACTATTTACCCATGCCAATAAACCTAAATAATCACCTCTATCAAAGGGGATTACTCCCATGAGCATCTTTTATAGCAATACAAACCCAACAGGAGATGTGATTATTATTTGTGGCAGATTGATAAAGTATTGTTTCCATATCCCTTTTTATCAAAGTAAAACTCCTTACACTTAACAGGCACACTGTCAGCCCCCCTTAGGAAGCTCGACAATCACAGAAACAGTAACAACATAATAATTAATGTTCACTCAGTCTCTGGTGCAGTGGCTCAGTGGCAGTGCGATGCGTAGATCCAGCGATCTTATCCTGTCACTCAGATGGCAGAGTCGGTAGTCAGTTGCACTTGATATGGTCCCTCCCCAGCGGGGTCGCAACATCTGGCAGGGTATATCTTCCTTACCCACACCCACTCGCCAGGTATCGGGTCGCATCTTCTCTCTACTGGAGGTCTCCAAGTGTCCAGCACCTGTTCACCAGCCACGTGCACTGCTTCAATTAACAACCTACAATACTACAATAGAGAATGAGATAGCAAATTCAATGATCCATTACCCAGATTTGGCCCTCCAGGAAGTTTAATTGGTTGGCCCGTGATGATATCAAACAGGCTCTGTTATACAGTTCTTTTTGATCCAGCCCGCAGGCTACACAGGACAGCAGGCAGAACATCTACCCATTGCGTTCTTTCACTCTGATGTTTAGTCGATCTTTCAGAGTTCTGTTCCTTCGTTCCACTGTTCCAGTAGACTGAGGGTGATGGGTGCAATGAAGGTCCCATCTCACCCCGAACAACGCAGCCACAGCCTGACACACCTTCCCTGTGAAGTGTGTCCCTTGATCATAATTCAAGCGGCAGGGCAGTCCCCACCGAGGGCTTATCTCTGTCATCAAGTGTTTGGTAGACACAGAGGCAGTGGCAGAAACCCACTGGGAAAACAAATTATAAGAGCCCAGGTTTTCCCTTTACAATTGTCAGTTTGCCAGTGCATGAAAGGTTCCTCAGGAGCAGGCCTTTTGTACTGTAGGACCCGCACCTGAACTGTAGTTGAGTTCCTTTGACAAGCCTCACATTGAGATACCACATAATTGGCTACTGCTTCAGACCCGGTTCCCACCCAGTTTTGGGTAACTGGCACACCATTTGACTCACACCCAGGTGTCCGACAGAGTGCATTTGTCGGGCTACAAAGGGCATTAGGCTGTGAGGGCATGCAGGGCATCCAGTGTGCTGGCAGTACCACACCCAATCATCATGCAGCCCCACATTCTTTTCTAACCATGTCCATTTCTCTGCTTTAGAGGCCTCAGCCTGAATGTCCTGTAGCTGTCCGCTTTTCACCCACAGAGGTCTCACAGAGGTCTCAGACTCCTGCTCTACCAGGACTGCTCACCTGACAGCTGCATCTGCAAAGTTTTTCCCTCGAGTTACTGGAAACATTTCTTTATTATGTGACTTACAATTTACCACAGCTACTTCAATCAAGCTTCTAACAATTAGAGACAAACCCAAAATTCTTAACTGGAGTCCCCGCCGTGTTGAGGAAGTCCCTATTCCTCCACAGCCATTCAAAATGATGTCCCATCTTCAGGAAACTTCTTTTTCCTAATTCCACTTTCCCCTGTCCATTCTGACCACTTACAAAGATCCTTCATAGTCATGGGCCCCTAATTATCATATATAAATCATGTAAAAGTTCCCTTTTGAGGTACCGGCACATTTTGAGAGCTCTGATTATTTCACATATTTACTAAGAAACTGCCTATATTATTTAAACAGCAGAGGTTTAGTGATTCAAATACATATGTCTCCTACACAAATGTTAATAAGTTCCTTATAAGTAATACATGTGGATCAAAAAATAATTCTGCAGTTTCCTTCTCTATTTTCTATATACTTACACTTATGTTCTACTTTGCATATGCAAAAATCAACTGTTATCCCTGGCACCTCTTTCAGTTGATAAATATTTTCCCTTACACCTATTACCCTAGCTTCACAGTTCATGAACATAAAAATATTTTTTCTTCTGCCGGGACTCTAACCCGGGCTTAGTGGGACTCTAACCCACCTATTCCTGCTTCTCTGAATTTGTCGTACATGTACTTTTGCTGGACAGCTCGGTCCCGTTTTCGTCTTTGAATTTTCATTCCTCATTTGAAGAATACTTTCAAGGCTTGTAAAAGGTTCGTTAAAAGGATCACTTACTGACGTCAGACAGCTGCCAATTCTCCAGACGCGTCTCTGTAAGGATAAACAGATTATCCCCTGAGGTTCGTCCAATTCACGAAAATTGTCCGGGCCCGGATGGAGTCTCAGTGGCCGTCCGTGTTCAGGTTTGTGATCCCAACCTCGTCGCCAAGACTTTCGTGGAAACTTTTATAGTTATAATAAAGGAGCCACAGAAAGTCTTCTCGATCACTTAGTAAGGTATTTTATTGTTTCTTCTGCCGGGACTCTAACCCAGGCTTAGTTGGGACTCTAACCCACCTATTCTTTTTTTTTCTTTTTAGAAGTACGTAGATTTCCATTTCACTCCCTCGCACATGTCTTTTGCATCCTCCTCCACCCCATCTCCACCTTTACATCTGCCCCTTGCTCATACCTCACTGTACATGGGGTTCCTAGACTCCTACTCTTATGGCTAGGAAGATATCCCTCAGCCAAACATGTTAAACCAAATTTGTTGTAATTAAAACACCCCATAAACCTTTCAGTACACTTGATTTGTGGGTGTTGTTATTCCTTGTGAAATGGTCGTTAGTAGGGCCAACACAAATGGCACATTGTGTTTTTTGCTTCTTCACTGAAACAAATAGGTAATTTGAGATATACTGGTAACTGCCAAAATAAAGAAAACACCAACATAAAGTGACTTAATAGGGCGTTGGGCCATCACAAGGTGCCAGAGCAGCTTTAAAGTCTGGAACTGTGCTGGAGGGATTCCACACAATTATTCCACAAAAAAATCCATTATTTGGTGTTGTGTAAGTGGTGGATGAAAACACTTTCTCAGGTTCTGCTTCAGAAGCCCCTGTAAATATTCAATTGTGTTGAGATCTGGTGACTGGGATGGTCATAGAACATGATTTACATGTTTTTCGTTTTAAGCACATCAGACTATTCATTAACCACCCCTGCCTTGTGGATGGGAGCAATGTGATCGTGGAAGATTTCACTCCTATCAGGATATCCTATGCTTCACCATAGGATGAATATGATAACCCAGAATTTTCTACTTATAGGCATTTACCATGCCCTCTGTGGGGTTGAGTGGACCTAAAACGTGCTAGAAAAAATCATCCCACACCATAACAGAGCCACTACAAACCTTCACTGTGGGGTACGCAAACTTGTAGTCTTCTTTTAGCGTGAACCACACATGTACTTGTCTGCAAATTGAGAGCAGGGTGAAGGAAGACTCATCAGACCGGATGAGTTTTTTTCCACTGCTCAGTAGATTGTCTATGTTCTTTGCACCACTTTACTTCACAAAAGTGCATTTTAGGTGTAATAAGGGGTTTATAGACTGCAACCCAACAATACTATCCATCTCTGTGATGTTCTTGGTAGACTGCACTTTATGATACTGCTTAAACACACCTTAGATTGACATTTGCTGTCAATTGATTCAGAGTTGCTTGTTGTATCTGTTTTGCCTCAAACTAATGCACAGACATCACAGTTGAAGACTATGCCACAGTTGCCCCTTGTTGATGATGTCTTCCTTCAGACTTCCATATCAACATCACCTTAGCAACTGTTTCTCATGAAAAATAAACAAGCTAAGCAGTCTTCATCACTGAACCTCCTGCCAAATATGCTCCTACAATCAGCCCATTCTCAAAGTCATTGAGATCTCTTCTTCTACCCGTGGCAGCCAAAATAATGGGCAATTGGTCTTGCCCAGCACGTTTATACTTAAGTCAATTGCTTAATTTACTCAGGAACCACACCTGTGTGAAGCCTCTGCATTCAATATACTTTGGATTTCACATTTACCTGTAGGTGTCTTGTCTCTAATTTCAACATGTAAGACATGCGTTTTTACCAAAAGGGCAAAATAAAAAACATGTTTTTTTATATTCAATAGGTTATATATAGGTTATATATATATGTTTTATAATACATTTATAATATTTTTCCAGTCATCCTGGAATTATCTTCTGGCCAGGTAACAAAGATATTCCACAATATCAAAAATTTTAATAGCTTGATCGTCTTTTTGGTTCTTTTTATGGGGGCTGGTCAGTTTGAATAACCAGTGCTGGATGGCATGAGGACAAAAATAGCTATAGTATCCTGTTCAGGGTGTTTAAATATGTGTCAGATCCTCTGTTCATGGAGACACTCTATGAAGAACAGGAACACAAGCAGCTGTTTGTGCTGAACTCCAGTGAGCTCAGATTACAGGGTTCAGGTGAATTGAAATGAAAGAAAATATGTCGCTGGGCTTTTCCTGTTATATATTATTGAAATTAAACATATTTACAGTCCTGAATTTGTGTGGTGGTCCTGTGTGTGGTCACGGGGCTACAGTTCATAAAGAGGCAGAAAGAATGAAAGAGATGATACCTTTGCTTATTTGAAGAAAATATTTAATACTAAAAATCTACTTTATATGACTTAAATAGAATGAATCATTTTGCATTATATTATATAGTTATTTGTAAAATATAGATTTAAATCAATACAAATCTAATCCCTGATAAGTGAACAAAGACAGTATTACTTGTGTTGGCAGTGATGCCTTTAATCCGTAGTTCTTGTGTTTTAGTATAAACTCTAACATTCTGTTACAGAAGGAGCTCCAGGCTGCTTTGGAGCCCCTGCAGAAGACATTAAAGCTCTTTACCGAAGTTTAACAGATGTGTGTTTGAACTGCAAAGCACATTAAGGTATTATTTATGTTATATTGTTTTAGAAATACAAGATTAATTTTTTAAATTACAAATATTCAAAATACATTTCTACTAGTACAAGTTAACTTGCTGACTAAATGTTATCAATGAGTTATTTGAAGGAAGCCATATGTCACATAGTAAATTGTATGATATAGTAATGAAGTGAATATTATTTCTAGCATGTGTTTTATATTCAAAATAAAGTTAATTCACCAGGAGTTCTTTGAGGTATTTAAGTAGAATTACATTGCTTTTTTTCAATACATCTTTGAAAAAGATACAAGATGTGAAGAAGGGGTTAACTTAAGTCCTTTCTGCCTGAAGATTAGACTTCTAAGCAACAGGCTGGAGTTTATGGCAGAAAAGGGAGAAGTGATAAGGATTCCAGATGCCAGCCAGGAAACCCCAGAGGGTAACCAAAGCCCTGACCATTTGGTCAAAAGGCTGTAAACTGTCCAAACACCGTGACCTCTCCCCATTACCATAGTATGGAGCGACCTCAGAAAACCCTATATAAACTGAATGTTTGTACCGGCACTTTGAACAATACTCATCTGTTTAACTTCATCTCGGGATCCAGAACTTATTCTTTCTGTTACAACATCTTTAATGTCATAAGGTAATATTGACAGCTATATTGCTGAATGTCAAGACTACAAACATGATTAATACAAAGTAGCTCAGCGTTTCTGAAGTGTGAAGAAAACCAATGTTCCCATGCATCATGACATTATGACACAATTTTATTATTTTGTATCAAACATATAAATTTTCAGGCACAAGCTCAGGAAACAGAAAAACAGATGAATTTGTGAAACTTCACCAGTTTCTATGAGATGAAGAGGCAGCCAGGATAGCTGCACTCAAAGAGGAACAGGAGTAGAAGAGCCAGATGATGAAGGAGAAGATGGAGATTCTTACAAGAGAGATCTAATCCATTTCAGACACAATCAGAGCCATAGAACAGAAGATGGGAGCTGAAGACATTTCATTCCTGCTGGTAGGGATGGCTCTGTGATAACAGTCCTCTGAATGCAGACTGACAGTAATGAATGGTCACATTCACACATTGAAGGCTGCAGTGTGCTATAACACTGAACATCTGTTCTGCTCTAAGTCAAATACTGACAACTAGGGATTCATCTGGAGCCTTCTGGAATGACAAATCTTCTCCTAGCTAGACCTAGTGACAACTTAGAAGATACAATAATATTTACCAGTAAACCATATAGTCCAAGTTTACCAGTAAATGGTAAACTTGATCTATATCAGTTTGTTTATAGAGAAGGGAGAAACACAGAAGATGCATTAGTTACCCTTACTCATCTTGTTTCAAAACATCTGGACAAATGCAAAATATATGCTAGGATATGTTTCCTTGATTATTGTTCAACTTTTAACACAGTTCAACCAGACATTTTATTAAAAAAAATATTCAATTGCATATCAACCCATATCTGATATTCAAGTTTGTACAATGCATTTCTTACAAGAAGATTGCATCAGGCTGTGTCCACACCCTCAAAGTTTTCTGTTCCAGGTTACTGCTCTTAAGTTTAAACTTTTAGGTGGGAATTAAATGCATAGCATTATGACAGGATTTAGACATCTGTGGTCTGATACTGGTCCTGGCTCTTCATTGACAGTGATCAAATTCAAATAATAACATTATAATAAATAATAAGACAGAATTTTAGAACAGAAGGAGTTATTCTGTGATTATTTCTTCTTTTTTAAAGAAACTTTTAAAGAATACATTTTAAATTTAATCATTTAAAAGATAACCTTTTAAATTATGTTATATGCTGTTGAATATTATTCTGAATTATCTTTTGATATATTAATTAACGTTTTATTTGTATGTTTTAAATGATGAAGCCCAATTAAATATTCTATGTTATATACTGTAAAAATCTTACTTTTTCTGTTTTTAAATTTGCTTCATAAAACTGTGCAGTTTGATCTTCAGCTCCTGTCATCATCTGTTATGTCATGCTCACTAATCAGAATATCACCAAAGTATTCGGGGGTTTCTATTTGAAAACAAATTACTAATCGGTCATTTTGTTGTTTTTCAGAACTACAAGGACACAAAGGTAAAGTATGTGAACTCCAATCTGTCTTCCTCTTTTCTATTTTATGGAGTCCAAACTTCCAGCAGCACTGACTCCTGATTATTATTGCAGAGCCCAGTGCACACTGCAGGATTCAGAGGGGGTTTCAGGAGCACTGATAAATGTTGACAAGCACCTGGGCTCTCTGAAGTACAGAGTCTGGGAGAGGATGCTGGGGATTGTTCAGTACAGTGAGTATGGGGGGGCAGGGAGATTTAAATGTTTTCACAGTGCAGTAGGAACATTGAGAACTGTGGAGTAAATCAGATAAAAACAGTGTGAGTGGGTCTGTCTGTGTAACTTAATGCCCATGCATTAAGTGACTGATCTCCTCCAGTTTGCTCTACAGGTGCCACTACATGACTTGTTTGTCCTATTGATCCTCTCCTAACAGTGTGTCTGTCCTGAGTGTTTAACTAATCATCAGTCATCATGCTCTACAATACAGTAATGTGACTCCTTTGTTTGTGCCTCTTGAGATCTGATCTACTGTAATTGACAACAGGTCACAGTCACATGTTTAGTTACTGCAGTCATTCTCCTTCTCTCTACTATCATACACCTGAAACACTGCCCTAGATAAGGGCTTCTTTTAGAAAGGTTTTGAAATAATTTATTAATATGACGTATTTCACATTAAGTTAAATAATAATGCTGTTTGGGTTTTTCAGTAACAGTGACTGCAATAACACTGACACTCTTGATAAGCTAAGATGCAATATACTGTAGCAGATTAATGTTAAAATCCTATTATTCACATTAAATTCTTAATGTTTTTTAAAATCTTAATGTTTTTTAAAATTAGATGAGACAATTAATTTCACAGATGTTTCACAGATGTTACTTGTGCTCCTGTTTGTATGATTCCTACCTCTAGTGAGCTTTCCTGAACTTGCTTTGGTTGTTTTTCTTATCAGCTTCTGTGACTCTGGACCCCAACACAGCAGAACCCCTCTCTCACTGTCTCTCTGTGTCTCACTGTCTCTCACTGTCTGTTGATCTGACCAGTGTGAGAGGCACAGGTGAGAGACAGCAGCTTCCTGACAACCCAGAGAGGTTTTATTTCTGGCACTGTGTTCTGGGCTCTGAGGGATTCACTTCAGGGAGACACTGCTGGGATATCAAAGTGGGAGATAACAATTTTTAGCTGTTGGGATTGGCAAAAGAGTCCATCAACTGGAAAGGATCAATTAGTCCAAGCCCAGAAGGAGGAATTTGGGCTATATGGCTTTGGGGAGGTGTTTACAGAGCACAAACCTCATCAGCCACATGACTCACTTTGAAGAGGAAACCCCAGAAGATAAGAGTGTTGTTGGACTATGACGCGGGGAGGTCTCATTCTCTGACCCCAGTGATGGGACACCCATCTATATCTATAAAGACATGTTTACTTAGAGGTTATTTCCAGTCATCTCACCTGGTTTTGACGTTCTTCTTGTACAAATCAGTCCAGCAAAGGTGTCTTTTACAGTTGATAACACAGAGTGTTGAGGATCACAGTTGATCCAAAAAGTATCGTGGACATTGATGTCTGGTTTAAATATTTCATTTTCAAATTTAACATCAGGGGTCTGTGACCTGCTCATGCACAGACATGTTTGTTTTACACATCTGATATCATTGTATTCCACTTTTGAGAGTTTAACAATATTTTGCGCCACTTGCTTGTAGATTCAATGCTAAAAAAAACTATTTTTTCTTTGTATGTTGTGCTTTCTCACCTGAAGAAAAGCAATAATATGTCACAGACTGGAACGTTTGGGTGTTGGACACTAGGTGTTGAAGGCTGCATGGATGTGAATTGCCTTGATGGGCCAGTGACACCTTAGTGTAGATTCAGTTTGACACCCCATTCTTGGAGTTCCTGCAGTGATCAAAGGCCCTCTTGACACAGACACTAGGTTGCCAAACAGGTTTGACTGGGCCTCTGATTGAGAGTAAGACCTGAGAACAAGAACTGATTGAACAATGCATCTGCACACTTGGCCTTATTTGGTCTGCCACTTCCTGGAGGAAACACCTAAGCCCCAGTCAGGTCAGAAAGGAGACCTTTTGGAAGAAGAGGTTTGTGAGACAGATTGTGGCTGCTGGGCCCAGGAGAGGTTGAGGACACCATAGATTCTATAGGGAGCAGCTGAGGAAGGCTCCAGCATCATCTTCCTCCTCCCTACCTGACATTGGAAACCATGTTTTTTGGGAAGGCTAGGCCTGGAGAAGTTGTCTAACAGCTACCGAAGGACAACATTAAGCTTCATCCCTTTTCTTGGTGTGATGGAAGGCGCCCCACAAGGTTGCTCATCGAAGCTGGTTTCAGAGAAAAATGCTGTAGGACTTTTCAAAGGGGACAAATGTTCGTAACTGGGTTCCATGGGTTTCTTTGTACTGTTGTGCCAGTAAGAGCCTTTGGTGAATGTACTGTATTATGTAATGGGTAGAATGATATACTAAAGTAAGTGGGATACTATATGATAATTATCTGGTCTGTGGTTGCAATAATGGTTTTGGGAGATGAAAATAATCTATGGCTAGTTAATAAGGGGCCTAGCACCATCTGTAATTGCTAGGCAGAGCTGTGCACAAAACAAGAATGTTGCCTTTTTGAGAACATCAGTCCTGGATACAGCAACAAGTTAGCAAATGCAAGTAGGAAGCATTATATGTTATGAATGATTAATAAAAGTTTATAAATGATGGGACACCATCTGTAAAATGTATAATTACATTTATAATTACATAACCTTTGATGACAGTTTGTTAGAAAGATGCTGCCCCCTAGAGGAACCTGTAATAGTTATCACCTGACAGTCCAGCAGGAAAAGGAGGGATGTGCTGGCAGGTTTGACTTCCTTATATTCAATGATAATGTTCAATTGCCATATTTTGAATGTATTAAATAGGCTGCTTTTAAGAACTAGCAAACACAAAAAGAAATGTTCTTTAAAGAAGCAATTATAGTTGCAGTTTTACAGGAAGGTGATTTCACAAGCAGTTAGAAAAGCACTAGATGAAAATGAGAGCTAATTTCAGGCTATGATCAGAAATCATTACTGAGAACAAGATGGGCTGTAACTCTGTAAATAAATGATAGCAACATCTTCTGTCCTGGAAGATCTTCTATTTGACTGATCAAAAACCTACTTGCTTAGTTTGTCAAACGTCAAGAAAACACAAAAACCTGTGGAGGAGGCAGTTGTACAGTAGATCTGAAGGTGGGAAAATTGTATCTATAAAAACATTAAAAGTCAAATTTTACATCTTGTCTTATCAAAGTAAATTGCCAAATGTTACAATTATGCCAGGTTGTAAACAAGTTTTGTTTTGAATATGTTCATAGATGGGTGCTATGTTTTTGCAGTGGTTAGCATTACTGCATTGCAGAAGAGGGTGCCCTGGATTCAATTCCAGACTTGTGCAATCTGTGTGAGTTTATATACAGTATTCTCCATGTGTTCTTGTGCTTTTCCTCTAGATGCTTGTGATCCTCTCCTGACAATATGTCTGTAGTGTCCTGACTCTTTTGTTGATGCCCTTATTCTGACTCTTACAGAAAAGTGCTGTAAAATATTTTCAAACCTTTATTAATTTAAATAATATTATTTGTTTGTAAATTTTGTACTATTTCTATTATTTTAAGCCACTTAATATTTTATCAAATGTTATGAATTAATGAAAATAAAATGTTTAACTGATTTACTGTAGATCTCCTTACTAGTGGCTAAAATTCCAAGTCATTAGAGCTGAACTCCACTATTCTCATGTGGAGGTGGGAATAATAATTGTTGGGCTTGGGGTTTGGCCAAACAGTTCATCAACAGGAAAGGAGCAATCACTCTGAGCTCCATTGGCAGATGAACAACACCACCTACAACAGGTGGGTGAAGGACTGGAGGAAGACATTCATTTTTACTGTAGAGCTCTTGGGTTCACGTGGGTATGCGCCCTTGCTGCTGCTGCCTCAGGTCGACCCCCCACCGTCGAGAACTAGAACCTGGGCCTCCGGCGTCACTCAACAGGGACCCAGCCAGTTGAGCTAAAGGGAAATCTCCCCTCAGCCCGACGGCTGCAGTCCCTGCTATTCACAGGGAAGGGCGGTGACGTCAGCGCGCTGGTAAGCCGGCTCGAACAACCTGCAATGGTGGCTGTATGCGTTACAATACACAGCTGGACTGATAGTAATTTAAATTACTTTAAATTTGTTCCTTCATTATTGTTTGACTTTGTGCACTGATTGTTAGTTGTTCATGAGCCTCTTCACCTTCAGTAAAAGAGTAAACAGCGTAACTTTGTCCAATAGGTCTTAAAAATTAGTATAAATTAATATTTGTATTAATATTTTGGGCTTCTAGCTGTCCAAGTGATCCACTGATGCAGAGGATTGCTTCATAGCTCTCATAGAATTAGACATACTACCTGTGGAATTGGCATACTGTGCTTATTATCACATGTTTTCTCTGGATGCTCTGGTTTCCACCCACAGTCCCAGGTCATGCTGCCTAGATATACTGGCTTCTCTAATCATCCCTAGCAAATCTGTGGTAGTGTCTTGTACCTGTTAAGTTAGACTCCAGCTCACCACAGCTTTAAGGATAAAGTGGTTATCAAAAATGAATGGAGAATGCAACCTAGTAGTATTCAGCATTGGTATTAATAAAAAAGACACTTATTATAGACACTGAATATATCAACATGCATACTACAAAAATAATCACACAATTGCCTTTTGTCTTTACAAGACTAAGAAGAGAAATCTGAATACACTAACAATAATGGTACAAACAAGATGAGGACACTTAGACTTGATTTCATTGGGGTACCATTGCCTAATTCTCAGCATCTTTAAATGTACAAGTAAGGATCCAAGTAATCTCATCCAAGGAATGTGTATTGTCTGTGTAACTGGAAAAATAATGGGATTTTAAAGGTGAATGTGCGAATGTATAAAGTATGTAAAAGTTTTCCAGAATTATTTTAAAGGTTTTTGCACAAGCATCAACATCTAAAGACTTCTTAAAGATATATGTAATAACGTATTATATTATACTCATTTAAAGAAGACCCTAATGTGTTTTGATTTGATTCCTTTATTCTTCCCCAATATGGCAATTTAAGCAGCAAGCAGTGCAACATACTGCACAACACTACAGTATAGTGTCCCCACCACTATATCAGGGCATTAGGACCCACACAGACTGCAGGGAGGGCATCTCAAGCTGGTCCTGCTAACATTCCAGCAGCAACCATTGCTTTCCTGAAGGTCTCCCATTCAGGTACTGACTATGCTCAACTCTGCTTAGCTTCAGTGGGTTGCTAGTTGTGAGTTCAGGGTGATATGGCTGCTGGCTTAAATAGAATTATTTCCCTATAAAATGTACATATGAGTGCTGATGTGATATCAGGATCTTGAGACCAATGCGAAATAGTCACTACAGCTCTGTACACAGCTTGGGAAAAATAGATTGTATGTGGCATCTTTCTAAACCTAAAACTAAATTTTCAGTCTTGGAAGTAGCACTTGTCTGAATACAATCATGCAATAGGGTCTGCTAGATCTAGCTATTTGGAAAAACCATAACAACCTTAGATACCTATTTACCACTATTAACAGATTGCTTAAGCCAAACTGCCCTAACTATCTATCTATCTAATGTCACAGTGAAGCCAGGATCCTACAATAGATTTACTCCCCAGTGCATTGCTGGGGCCTGTCCAGGGAGCACCTTCAGTAAATCCGCTCAGCCTGGCGTTCTCCCTGTAGAGCACCTCAGCGATGTACATCCTGCCCAGCTCCATGTGGCCCCTTCAGCCCTGGCCTGGTTCTGGTACACATGGGCACATTGTTCCAGGGCACATCTATCTTGTCCAGGGTATGCCTTCTGTAAACCTGCAAGTTGTAATTTGGGGCTACTTTGAGATAACAACTAGCTAAAATAGCTTGGTAATGTGCATACAGATAAGAATAATAATCAGCAATAATCAGAATTAAAAACAAATAAAGAACACAAGTAACATTTGTGAAGCTAATAATCTCATTGAAGAATATAACATGAAAAATATGAATTTAAACTGTTACACTGATTATTTTATCTATGAAGTATATAAAAGTTGTTGCTACAACTGGCTTTGTAATGAAAAACTCAGTATAATAATGAAAAAAACAGTATAATATTGATGAGAAATATTAATGAAAGAGTTACTGTACCAACATTTTAGTCCTTATCCAGAGTGCTGTGTATCAAGCATATGACAAGATGAGGATGACTGTGGTAACAAGATTAGATTGTATTCTTTAAACTCTGTTTTATTAGCCCCTTAACAATGAAACTGAATCTCATTAACAACATACAGTAGGATGTTATATTACTGTAAAGCACAACTGATTCAGTTAAAGAATAACTGGTCAGGACACTATTGACAGCTTGTTGGGGTTACTTGTTTTGCACTTAAACAATCCTTTGTGTAAAAAATGCTCTTCATCTCAGTAATGATGCTTTACGTAGTCACCAAATGTGGTGTCTGGTTGTGCTTTAGTGAGTTTTGTGTTGATTTGGAAAGTGCCTTTACACTCAGATCTCTTTAATTTATTTTACCCATCCCTCCGTCCCTTTCAATTCCTTTTCACTTTCCTTCAAGTGAAAAACACTATGTAAGAAGAAAAACAGCTTCTTTCAAACTTTGTTTACAGGCAACTGGAAAAAAAAATGTTAAACTTTAATGTTTACCCCATAAGTATAGACATTACTAACCCCTGTCACAGACAAGAATGCCACCAAACTTTTACATTTTAACACAAGTTGTTAACTACATTTGAAAAAGAGTGTAACCCATATGAGAATCAATTAAAAAATGACTTTAACATTTACATCTTATTTCAAGCAACCTTACCCATCCCCTCCTGCAAATTGAAGTCAAGGTGAATGTCCCCCTGGAATGGATGTACCCTTTATTGATCATTAATAATTTTGGATAGTGTACACAATACCTGGTTAGAGTCTTAAATTAAAGAGAAAATCTTCTCTTAACCTTTTGATTTTTTTTTATATCTTACTCAGTACACACATTAGAAAGAAAAATCCAGAACCAAAATAGGAAAAAACACAGATGTATTTGATTGTCTTTTTCCCAAGTTGTGGCACTCACAGAATGCAAATTGCTTTTTCTAGGTCTTCTCTAAAATGGATAAAAATTTGAATGTGACTGAACAAATATAAAAAGAACCCTGCATGAATGTTTATGAAGACAGGACCTGGGAAGGTTTTCTCAGCCTTCTATTGCATTGGTATGGAATTGGATGCTGGAAGAGGTGTTAGTGGGGCCAGCAGGGGGTGCTCACCCTGTGGTCCATGTTGGTCCTAATGCCCTAGTATAGTGACGGGGACACTATACTGTAAACAGGCGCCGTCCTTCGGATGAAACATAAAACCGAGGTCCTGACTTTAATATTATATTAAAACTAACACTTTAAGGGCACTACACCGTGAGCAACACTGCCCACAAGCTCCCTTATCGAAAACTTCACAGAGGCAATGTCACGTAGCTAATTTACAGCTGCATATAATTTTATCTTCCCTTATGAAATAAAAAATCCAGACATTTGTCAATTTATTTACTAAAATCATCCGTCTCAGTAATCATAGTCTTAATCTCACTAAGAGCCCCTGTGCTCACTCAAGCTTCACACTCCCAGTATAACAAACAAAACATGTTTTCAGGTGTGAGATATCTGTTGTAACTGTTAATACAATGACAGATATAATTGTGATTCTCTTACAATTAAATACATGAATGGACCTCCAGACCATCTCCAGGATGTTAGGAAAGGGCACGGGAGGGATTGTTTCGTGCCAGCCACCTATCGCATTATCACCTCACACCCGGGGGAAGGGAAACTGGGTGTCTGCATTTATTTCATTCTCCATCACTCCCCCCAACCCCCAACCCCCAGACAGACAAAGGTGATAAAGGTGAAAACAATTAATTCAAAAGGATGCATTGTGTTAACACAAACTCTGCTACTAGAACTGCTTGTAAGAGCAAAGTGACTTTCTGCTCAATTAAATGAAAGCTACAGTACAGATTTTAAATTCATCAAGCAAAACTAGCTGTTTGTCCAAATCAGCTATTTAGCAAACTATTTTGCAGGACTTCTCAAAAGATACCTTTTGTCTCTCATGCAAACTCAACAAAAGTTTATTTTTTTATTATTTTGAAACTTGGACGATATGCCTCAGGAACCTATTTGTACTGTAGTATAATCAAAAACAAAACCCTGCTGGGACTCATCTCCCGTCGTTCCACACATGTGAATCCCATGAAGTCAGATCCACAGATATACCGAAACAGTAGCATACACGTTGGTGAACTGCAGTGTGATCACATACTAGCCAGCAGCCATATCACCCTGCAACTCACAACTGGCAACTCACTGAAGCTAAGCAGATGTGAGACCTCCTGGGAAAAACTAAGGTTGCTGCTGGAAGAGGTGTTAGCGGGTCCTAATGCCCCAGTATAGTGATGGGGACACTATACTGTAAAAAGGTGCTGTCCTTTGGATGAGATGTAAAACCGAGTCATTAAAACTCCCAGGGCGTTTCTCGAAAAGAGTAGGGGTGTAACCCCGGCGTCCTGGACTAATTTCCCATTGGTCCTTACCAATCATGGCCTCCTAATAATCCCCATCTATGAATTGGCTTCATTACTCTCTGCTTTCCTCCCCACTGATAGCTGATGTGTGGTGAGCGTTCTGGCACACTATGGCTGCCGTCGCATCATCCAGGTGGATGCTGCACATTGGTGGTGGTGGAGGGGAGTCCCCATTACCTGTAAAGTGCTTTGAGTGGAGTGTCCAGAAAAGTGCTATATAAGTGTAAGCAATTATTAATTATTATAATTATTGACTTCTGACAGCACCAGAGAGCCTGTTTATGATGTTTATGGAGAAGTGTGTTTTTGCACATTAAGAGAGATTGACAAGAGGCTATGTGATCTTTCTTCACTTCTTCTTAAAAAAAACCCCAGCAATAAACAGACAATCAGAAGAACAGCTAAGAACACTCCCTATGTCTTTGAATCGTCATTTGCTGAATAACAACTATTTCTACTAAACCAACTTTTTTCCATAGGCAGTCGATTTGAAACCATATGGGGTCCTTTGGTAGCCATTTCTTTTTGTTTTTACGTCCATTGTCACTTGGGCTATGTTTTCCATTGGACATTTGCTTTTTTATAGTAGTGGACAATTTTTTATGCATTTAGAAAATGTTTGATCTTACGATTGTATTTTGCTGCAGATTTCATAATTATTGATGCACTTTGTTCTCTCTCTAAATTGAAATGCTGAATAAATATGAAATAAAAAGGAAAAAATAATAATTTGCTTTAGGTATGCTTTTGTATCTGATTATAAAACACTATTGAAAAGCTTAGGTCGTCTTGAGTCTTGCCATATATAGTCCATGGGGTTGTGTTTCAGTTTTGGTGGTAAAAAAGTATTTTTAATACACCTGTTGTATTGTTTGTGTCTGAAGTGCTGTTGGAAGGATTCTGCTATTAATTTGTTTATTCTAAAATACTGTAGTTTCACTGCTGTAACAATAAACTTAATAGTTGTGTTGAGAGGATATTGGAGATATCCTTGCCTATGTGATACTTTGAGAAATTATTAATAGACATGTTGTTTTTGCTAATAAAAAGTGTAGCATTGAGAGCAAATATAACCATTTAGGCAGATATGCCTATTCTGGGCTTAGAACCTTAATGTCTAGAACTCTTAAATTTTAAACTTTGTCCAAATCTTTACGCTCAACACCTTGTGTTATTATCAAGTGTCACAGACACACTGGGCATATTTGCAGAGGAAAACAGTCATTGCCTGGCCAAAATATTGGAAACATCCTCTCAGTGAATTTGTCTATAAAAGTGTAGATAACATCCCCATCACTCGCGTCAGAGAATGTCACCGCCCCCCTGTTATAATCCAGGTGCACTCTGATTTTCTGGGGTTTCCTCTTCAGAGTTTTGTCTCTGGTGAAGTCAGTGCGGCATAAACATCCCCCCACTGCCATAGGGCCCAAACTCCTTCTTCTGGTCTTAGAGTGAGTGCTCCTTTCCTGTTAATGGACTCTCTGGCCAAACCCAAGATCCGGTAAGTGTTGTCTCCCACCTCCACATCCCAGTAGTGTTTCCCTGAAGTGAATCCTTCAGATCCCAGAACACAGAAATGATAGTCAAACCTCTCTGGGTTGTCAAGAAGCTGCTGTCTGTCATCACTGCACTTCACACTGGTTAGATCATCAGACAGCAAAAGGTGGGGTTCTGCTGTGTTGGGGTCCAGAGTGACAGGAGCTGATAGGAGAAACAACAGAAATCAACCCTAACCTGCTCAAAGACATACAGTATTTAATAAAAGAAATGAACTTTTTTCACTATGAGCTATGTGATTTACATGTAAACCGAATCACTAAAAGAGTTATGAAAATAATTACTATTTTTAGGAACAGTAAGTGGAGGCAGGAGATGTATAAATAAGAGCTGTGTGAAGAGCACAGGTAACTTCCGTGAAGTTCATAACCTTATTTAAGTGTAAAAGCTTATTAATTTAAATGAAAACCAAGAGGTAAAGGTTCCGGGGAGAAGCTGGGGATGCTCCTCCTATCCCTCCATCATTTAATTTTTTTCTGTTTAAACCCTATCCTCCTCTTTTGTGTTGCCTTTGCACCCAGATTTCCCCTGGAGAGTAAGTGAAGCTCATTTCCCTGACCTCAGGTTGGCAGCACCACCTTATTCCCTCCTGGGGAGATTGTCACAGAGTGAATCAGAGGGGAACCTTGGCCAGACGGGTGTCAGGATCTCTAACCTGCTAATTCCTTTCTTCTCGGTCCCCTGAGGGCCTAGCCCAGTTGGAAAGTAGCACCTCTCAAAGTGACTTTCACTGCCTTCTGAAGCAGCTCTTTCTTTTCATTCTCCAACCTTGGGACAGTGCCTCTCAAAGTAATTCCTCCAGTTAAGGGGTCTTTCTCTTTTCCTCTTGAGGGATTCATTCCCAGTCCTAAGACAGCACATTAAAGCCAATCTATGCGAGTCAAGGGATCTATCACCTCCTTTCAACCCCACAGGGACTAGCCCAGTCGTAAGGTAGTGTCTTTTAAGGAGTTGTCTTCTCCCTTCTGTACCCCTGAGTGCCCGGCTCCCACTCATGAGGCAGAGCCTTTCAAGAGTGTCAGCGAGTCAGCGGTGTTTATGTTATCATTCTTGACAACCTGCCAAGCCAGCCAACTCATTAGGACCACTCGGGATCCCAGCACGGTCAAGGTGCAACTTTTCCGGCACTTTACTAATCCTTGCCTTTTCCCTTTGAAATGATTTTTTTTAACTGCTACATTGATTCTTGACCTATCAAGTATATTAATGTTGTAACTGCAACTGACTTTGTATTGACATACCCAAACAAGAGAGACCAATATGTGAGATGTTGCCATAGAACAGCACCACCTTGAAGAGGTCAAGCATATTAAATAGCATAATATTGATGGGAAATAGGTCAGATTAATGAGTTACCAAGCATTTAGTCCTTATCCAGCACTGTGTCTCAAGCATTCAACAGGATGAGGGTGACCGCAGTGATGAGGTTAGTTTACATACTGTAAACTCTGTTTTATTAGAATAATGGGGTGTGTCTCTATAGCCTATTGGGAATGAAACTGGATATTTTTAAAGAGATAGGGAATCATATCACTGTAGAACACAACTGAAATTGTCGATGAAAGCATGAAAACAAATCGTCACGACACTACAGACACACGATCAGGAGTGGATCACCAGGACAAACTAGCCATGTAGTGACACCTGTAGAGTAAACTGGAGGAGATCAGTCACTTCATTCTAGGGCTCTTAAACAGGCACACGTTAACTGCTTTTATCTGATTGGTTCCACAATTTTCAGTGTTCCTCATATACTGTAAAAATCTGGAAATCTCCCTCCCCCTTGTGATCCCTGACCCCCAGTACTCACTGTGCTGAACAGTCTCCAGCATCTTCACCCAGACTCTGTACCTCAGAGAGCCCAGGTGCTTGGGGACATCTATCAGTGCTCCTGAAACCCCCTCTGGATCCTGCAGTGTGTGCTGGGCTCTGCAATGATATTCAGGAGTCAGTGCTTCTGTGGGTCTGTACAATACAAAAAAAGGTATTGGTTGAAGTTGCTGAAGTTGTAATACCTGCTCTTTGTTTTCTTGAAATTCTGAAAAACAACAATAGGACCAGTTAGCAATTATTCTCATGCAGGAATGAACGTAACGGAATGTGTTGATTATAACAATATA
Organism: Lepisosteus platostomus; assembly: GCF_059453375.1. Lineage (NCBI taxonomy): Eukaryota > Metazoa > Chordata > Actinopteri > Semionotiformes > Lepisosteidae > Lepisosteus > Lepisosteus platostomus. Next base: position 20,314,146 of record NC_142623.1, read on the forward strand.
CTGTAGGAAATCAAATAGAGTTTGACATTAAAATGTAGATTAGTCTACTCAGCAACATTAAGAGAATTAAAAGATAGAAACATAATTCCTATAGTTTTCTAAAACTGTAGCACCATGGCTTATTTATACGTTAAAGATTTAAAGGTGTTGGAAAGGTTTTTACAAAGGACTCTCTGTACTAGGGTTACTGTCCATTCAAGGATACAGAGCCACTCTGCAGATTCAAGTTTGAAGGAACACAGGGGAAATGGACATTTATAATAAGTAGCATATACTGAGTCTGTGATGCAAAACAAGATGGTATTTTAAACGTAAGATAGATGCCGCTGGCATCTCTATGTGTTCAGATATGGACACCACCACATCTGGGCAAGGTTCCTAGTTGCAGGTCATGGACGATCATCCAAAAGGTGATCAACCAATTAGGAACCTGAATAGTGAGGAAACACTCTACACCTGATGATGTCATAGCCAATGATCAACGAGGATCTTTTCTTTCAATCAAACCTTGCCAGTATGACATCAGCAACCACACAAATACAATCACTGTTGCCTGAGTCTCCGTACCTTAGCTTTTTCCATGATTGAGTGAGCTTGAGTGTGAGACCAGATATAAAAAGGATTCTGCCCAATATTATTTCTAGCCAACTATGATTTTGATCAATCACCTGAGTTAATGTTTTTTTAATCAAAATGCCTGAATATCCACATCTTCAGAGATAGCAGCTATACCCTGCAGCAAATTAAGTTTTTCCCCACCTATCTGATTCTATTTGTTCCAATTCCAACAATTGGACCAGTAAATCCAATCACTTCAATGCAATGTAATGTACAGTAGTGCTAATATCAAAGAAAAAATAGCACAGCATTAAATTGTAACACAAGTATTCAGAGAGAGACTCTAACTATTTAAAAGCAGTAGCTTTTTCTACAAACTAAACTTCAGCTCTTTCTGAAAGAGTACATTGATAAATGCTAGTGAATGAATCTTCTCAAAGTTACAGCAGCTACAAAGCAGTTTGGTGAATTGGCGAATGATGAAGCAAATATTTTTAAAATCTGCATAAAATTTTTTGAAGAGTGTATGTGGAATGGTTTTCTCCACCTTCCAAAAGTGTTGAATAAATAAAAGACAATAAGGAAAATGATAAAGAATTAATTGTTTTTTATTGCATTGCATTATCATCCAATCTTACCAACAATTTCTCTGGGCAGATTTGCGGAACAGTGGGCTCAGTGCCTGGCCTTTAAGACTGGAAACACCCTCTCAGTAAATATCCTGTCTTAGTTAAGCTGCACTCTGATTTTCAGGGTTTCCTCTTCAGAGGAACTTGTTTTGCTAGTGATGGCAGTGCAGTGTAAATCCCTTCAGCTAGACATATAACTCACATTCCTCCTTTTGGGCCCAGAGCAATTGATCCCTTTCTTTTGATGGACTCTTTGGCCACATGCAAGCCCCAGTAAGTGATGTTCCCCACTTCAACATCCCAGCAGTGTCTCCCTCAGAGGAGGGACCCCTCAGAACCTAGCACAAAGGAATGAGTATCAAACCTCTCAAGGTTATCAAGAAGCTGCTATGTCTCATTATTGTATCTCACTCTGGTCAGCTCTAAAATGTAGATCAGACAGTAAGAGGTGGGGCTGTGCAGTGTTGGGGTTGAGAGTCACAGTGTCATGGGAGCCGGGTCAGACTCCCGTGAAGTGTGTCAGTAAGACCCTATGCGTGATGGTATAATTCGGAAGAGTCTGGAGAAGGACATCAGGGGAAGAAACAGCAGGGTTAGGATGGGTTGACAGACAGGTGACTGTGGTGATCTGGTGCATGGGGGAAATGCCAAGGCAACCAAATCCAGGGAAGTCCAAAAGGGGTAGTCAGGGCGCAGTCCGTTATCCAAAAGCCAAGAGATCCATCCAAGAAGAAGACGATTAAAATCCCTGAGAAGGGGAAGCAAGACCAGGAACACAGAGAGATAAAAGAATAATGGGACCAGGCACTTTGAGCCCTGGGCAAAGAGGTCAGGACATCTGGGATGAAGGCCTATGCCCTCAGGCTTCCTCCGAGCCTGGTGGTAGGCTGGCCTTCAGACGTCCGTCTTCCAAAGCTGAGCCACGAACTACGGAAATGCTAGACTTTTAAATAAGATACAAACAAGACACCTCAGGAAATAATAGAACCTAATTGATAACAGAAAAGGGTAGGAGCGCCCTCTAGAGGAGGGATGTGGAACTTAACACACAGGAGCTGAATGAAAGAACAACACAAGTCAACATTGACCTGCTCAAGAAATATTTAATAAAAAAATAAAACTTACTTTTACACTTTATTCAATTAGTAATTGGGAGTAGATTCTCTGACTTAGTGACTGGTGAGTTGTGGGTTCAAGCCCCCTCTGCAAACAGTTCCCCTCTGCAAGCAGTTAGCAGCCATATCACTCTGCAATTCCCAACTGGCAACCCACTGATCTAAGCAGGTGTCAGCCTGGTCAGTACCTGGATGGAAGACCTTCTGGGAAAAACTAAGGTTGCTGCTGGAAGTGGTGTTAGTGGGGCCAGCAGGGGGAGCTCACTCTGCGGTCCATGTGGGTCCTAATGCCCCAGTATAGTGACGGGGACACTATACTGTAAACAAGTGCTGTCCTTTGGATGAGACGTCAAACCGAGGTGCTGACTCTCTGTGGTAATCCCAGGGCTTTTCTTGAAAAAAGTAGGGGTGTAACCCTGGCGTCCTGGCCAAATCTCCCATTGGCCCTTACCAATTATGGCCTACTCATAATACCCATCTATGAATTGGCTTCATTACTCTACTCTCCTTCCCACTGATAGCTGATGTGTGGTGAGTGTTCTGGCGCACTATGGCTGCTGTTGCATCATCCAGGTGGATGCTGCACATTGGCGGTGGTGGAGGTGAGTCCCCATTACCTGTAAAGTGCTTTGAGTGGAGTGTCCAGAAAAGCACTATATAAGTGTAAGCAATTATTAATTAATATTATTATTAGTTCTGTTACACAAGTTTTACTGTGGGTAGGCTCTGTGAGGACTTGTGTCCCAGCCAGTAGGGTGAGTTAAAAGACAGATTATAACTTAATGCAATGGGAAATAGTTTACTCTTAATGACTCTCTGAGGCCTGAATGTGGGAATAACTATCCCACAATGTGTAACTGATTTAGTAAAAGTGATATAGAAATGAATTAACAGTGTTTTTAGAAAGAAAATAGACGGAGCTGGAAGCAATTAAAACAGGCAAAAGTAACAAAGGTGAATCTCATGTGAGAGTAAAGAATATTAAATGAAAAAAGTATTGTAAACAAATTGATTCATTTAATTCTAACTAAACCACTGGATAGATTATGTTGCTACAATTGAAAATCATTCTAGCATCAAATTGATGATAAATAAGTAAGATAGAGTTTTGACACATTTTTGAAATTTTCCTAAAAGTGTGACGAGGAGAATAACTGCAGTGACTGGAGTACTTGCATTCTGTAAAATTGATTTTATTAGGAGAATGACAGGATATGTGTCTGTGATCTATTTTCAGTAAGGCAAGATCTGAATTTAGAGTCATAGAGCAGCAGCTAAAGAGTTAAGATGCTACAGACACAGGAGAGGATCACCAGGATAAGCTGGCCATGTAGTGACACCTGTAGAGTAAACTGGAGATCAGTCACTTCAATCTAGGGCTCTTAATCAATCACAATCTAACTGCTTTTATCTGATTGGCTCCACAATTCTCAATGTTCGTACTGGAAAAACCTATAAATCCCTCTATCCCTTGTGATCCCTGCCCCCCAGTACTCACTGTACTGAACAATCTCCAGCATCTTCTCCCAGACTCTGTACTTCAGAGAGCCCAGGTGCTTGGCAACATCTATCAGTGCTCCTGAAACCCCCTCTGGATCCTGCAGTGTGCGCTGGGCTCTGCAATAATACTCAGGAGTCAGAGCTGCTGTGGGTTTGGACTCAGTACAATAGAAAAGAGGAAGACAGGCTGGAGTTCACATACCTCCTCTTTGTGTCCTTTAAGTTCTGAAAAACAACAACAATATGACAAATTAGAATATTTCTCAATTGGAAACTAACAAATACATCCATGACAATTCTGAATAACATACTACATAACAATACTTTGATTGTGATCAAAGTCATTCTATTATTGTGATCGGCCACCATGACATTACTATTACTGCTAAAGACAACATGGAGATCTGACTTCATATTTGTATGAAGCTTATTTGAAAGGAATTTGTGTATTTGAAGTGGGAAAACTTACAGTACAGTTTTTTTATACAATCTTATCTGAACAAACTGCAGTATGTCCAAAATTCAGCAGCCAGAATCCTGACCAGGTCTAGTGCAAGTGTTCATATTACTCCTATCCTGGAGTCCTTGCACTGGCTTCCGGTCAAATTCTGTGTAGACTTTAAAATCCTCATGCTCACCTATAAGGCTCTGCATGGCTTGGCACCTCAGTACCTGTCTGAACTATTATTGCCCTACTCCCCACCTCGCAACCTTCGCTCTTCTAATTCTGCTCTTCTTACTGTCCCCCAAGCCTGTCTATATTGTATGGGTGACAGGGCCTTCTCCTATTATGCCCCCAAGCTCTGAAACTCTCTCCACCAAGGATATCAGAGAGTCACCTTCTCTAAACTCCTTCAAATCCAGACTCAAAACCCTCTTCTTCAGAAAAGCCTTTACTTAACTGGTTTCATTCTTTACCCCTCTGCTTTTCTTAGTTCCACCATCCACGGTCTCCTCTTTATATTGTAATTGTGTTTTATCTTGTGTATTCTTCTTATTTATTGTTGTCGTCATCCTGTAAAGCGCTTTGAGAATCCACCTTTAAAGGTGCTATATAAAATAAAGCTTATTATTATTATACAAAATAGAATATTTAAACAGATTTTCACATCATTTTACATATACAAAGACAATGTTAAAATTTTAAGACATACTGCAGAACAGTACTGTATTGAGACAATAATAATAACAACTGTTGTCTGATTTTCAGTTTCATTTTCATCATGTTTTCATTTCCATTTGTTATTTCATTGATGACAGAAAGGGAATATAAATGCAATACTGCATAAACATGTCTACACAAAAAAATACCTATTTGTACTGATACAGGTGTAAAATAATTGAATGAGGTTTTGTTGTTCTTCCAAGGTTGACGCCATAAAAAAGCAGGATTGATTAAATCTACTACAAAACAGAAGGGATATGTTTTATACAATGTAAAAAAGTGATGAAGAATGGAATGATTTAACAACAAAGTGAGTGTACTGAAGAAGTAAGTGATGAGAATTAACAGATGTGAAACCCATGTATTATTGTACTATTTACATTTAATTGTATTCATGTCTGTTCATTTAATTAATGTACTATTGTATGAAAAGGTAACATTAATTGACATCCTATTATTAACATAGGTATTATTTATACATATACAACAATAGCACATAGTCATGGTTACTCTATTAACAGCAGTACTCTAATGTAATAATAATAATTACATTATTATAACATTAAAGTATTAATAATGAAGGGGGCTAACTTCACAGAACTACATCACACATGCCCCCCCCAGACTAAATGGCTATGCAATAGTTTGAAACTTTTCTGTGTTGCTGAAGGCTTAAGAGATTGTGAATGTAAAGTTAATATTTAATAGACAGTATATAAAATTAATAAACATGTCAATATAGTATACATATTATATTTTATTATTAGAGAAATAGTTTATTTAAGGTTTTCATTACAAATGTATTGGGCTTTCTCATGGTTCCCCTCCTCCTCTCTGCTATTATTACTGAAGGAAAAACAAATTACCTGCAGATTGTATTGATGCATCTGAAAAGTGTATTCAAAATGAATTGGTATTTGTTAATTGTCCAACCGTGGACTGCAGTCAGCTGAGCAAATCACAGGATGATGATGATCAAAATAATAATAATAATAATAATAATAATAATAATAATAGTTCCTTATGTAGTGCTTTTTGTTGACACTCCACTCCAAGCACTTTACATGTAATGGGGACTCCCCTCCATCACGACCAAAGTGTAGTACCGCCTAGTTGATACAATGGCAGCCAAAGTGCCCCAGTAAAATTACCAACATCTGTACAAATGGCGATGTGATGAGCAGCCAGCTCCTAATGTCTTAAGAAATCATAAATGTAAAGTGAATATTTAACAGATAGATATATAAAATTAATAAAAATGTCAGTAGTATACATAATAGATTTTATCAGTAGCAATGCCAAATAAGATTTGCTGCCTTTTTTACATTTGAAGAATAATAATAATATAAGTAAACATTTTCAATTAATTAAAGTGAAGCCTCTTAAAGACTTGGGTGGCCTGGTCTTTCTTATTTTATTTTTTGGTATTTTATGCACTGCATGTTCAAAACATTAAGGATTCTTTCTTAATATTGCATTGCACCCCCTTTTGCCCTCGGAACAGCCTCACTCTGTCAGGGTATGGACTCAACAAGGTGTTGAAAACATACCACAGGAGTTCTGGCCCATGCTGACTCCAGTGCTTCCCACAGTTGTTGAGTTATCTGATGGTGGATCTCTACTCCAAATACCTTGTTAAATCTCATCCTACAGATGTTCAATTGGATTGAGATCTGGTGACCGGCCAGGCCACTGCATTAAGCTGAATACATTGTCAAGTTCGTGGACTCATTCCTGGAAAATCTTAGCACTGTGGCATGGGGCATTATGCTGCTGAAAAAAAACATTCACAGATGAATGCACTGCTGCCAAGCGATGCACCTGATTGCCAATGATGTCCAGATATCCTGTGGCATTCAAATGTTGCTCCACTTTTATCAAGGGGCCCATGAAAACACACCTTACACCATCACCAGCCCCCAATGTTGACACATTGTATGATGGGCGCATGGACTTATGTGATTTTCTCCATACCCTAGGGCAGACAATGGTTTTCCAATCTATTATTGTTCAACGGTTTGTTTGCCTTGGACTCACCCCCCAGAACACCAGTGCACCATGGACACGCCCCTTGTTTTCCTTCCAGCCGCCTTGCATGCTTTTTTCCCCGTGTTTTCCTCACTCCTCCCCGGATTGTGTTGTCTGCATAGGGTCCGGAAAGAATGCTTTTGTTACAAGTATGTACTGTTTTTGTGAAACTTTAACTTACAGAATGTGTCATTTTACATTGTTTCATACTGTAATTACTTATCCATGTTTTAAACACAAAATCCAAAATATTACTGACTTGATTTGGGTTTTAGTTTTACTTGTTGGTTGGGCACTACTGAGAGAGAGAAGACACAGGGAGCTACTGTTTGTGTTGTACTCAGAGTCTATAATTTCAGAAGTCAGGTTCTAGCATTAAGAAGACACTCAGGAAAACACAAAGATCTTGTTACTGAGCTCCATTGAGCTCAGAAATGATCTCTGTCGACTTGTGCAGGTGTTTTCTTGTATTTATCTGTTTGAGCTTTGAAGCCTGTTGTCAGTAGTTCCTGCTATAATGTGTGAATTCTGTTATTTCATTACAGAAGGAGCTTAAGGCTGCATTGGATCCCCTGCTGAAGAAGCTAAAAGTCTTTACATAGTTAAACAGACATGTTATCAAAATGCAGAACACATTAAGGTACTCTGTCATATGTCTTACAATCATATGTAATGAAGCGAAGGAATCTGGAATGTAGATATGGAGTAGGATGCAAAAAGGTGACGGAGGAACATTCCACAGACAGAGATAGAAAACTAAATGGGGTAAAAGAGAAATTGTCCTCGGCTATCAGCTATCCTTATTACCTCTGCCAAGAGGCTTAAACCTGACTGCATGTAACACAGTGGCCTGAAGCATGCATCAAAATCCGCCAAGAATTGGATAATTGACCACAATGGTCATATCAGTCCCTGGGCTTAAAGGCAATTGAAAACCTGTAGTGGTATGGAATGGTATAAAATCCTCTTATAGATTTTTCCAATCTCAAAAAACATTATAGAAAAAGGCTCTGTGCTGTTATCCTTGCAAAGGCAGGGTACATAAATACTGAAAGCAGGAGTACCAGTATCTGTGGTACTTAGTTTTTTTTTAATTTGAAAAATGTATCATTTTGTCTGATCATAAAATTAAATATATTGCACATTTCTGTAAGTTACAATATAGTTCATTACCTGTGTTGTTTATTTTTAAACAGCCTTTAATGCTCTTCTTTGTCAAGAGTGCCAATAATTTTGAAGGTGGCTATAAGTCCTCCAGACCACATTACGCTGAAAGGAGGATCTGCTACACCTTCACGGGTTTTAAAAATGCAATCATCCATCCATTTTCTAATCACTCTATCCAATTCAGGGCCGCAGCCCTAACCTAGAAATAAATGGGAGCAAGGCAGTGTACACCCTGGACCACATGCCAGGCATCGCAAGGCACAGACACAAACACACTCACACCAGGGCCAACTTTCCCAGAAGCCAATTAATCTAGCAGTACTGTACTGTATGTGTTTTGGACAGGAGCACCCACCAAATACCCCTGGGAGGTATTGAGGGAGAAGGAGAACATACAAACTCCATGCAGTAGTAGAGAGAACTCCCCAAAAAACTGTCCAAACTCAAAATAAGAGAATTCAACCAGTAATCAACACGTTAAATTTCAGATCCAGATTCACCAAACACCCAAACAAAATGGAGCCAGCAATCAATCTTTTCCATTGCAGTTGCAGACCCAGCAAACTGAAAGACAGATAAAGATGGAGTTTGAGAAACTTCACCAGTTGCTATGAGATGAAGAAGTGGCCAGGATAGCTGCACTGAGGGAGGAAGAGAAACAGAAGAGTCAAATAATGAAGGTGAAGATTGAGAGTCTTACTAAAGAGATCTCATCCCTTTCAGACACAATCAGAACCATAGAAAATGAAATGAGAGCTCAAGATGTTCCATTCTTACAGGTAGAGAAGAGTCTCTTGACAGCAGTCCTCTGAGTGCAAACTGACAGTAATTAATGGTCACATTCACAAACTGACAGCTGCAGTGTGCACTGGGCTGTGCTGTAACACTGAGGAGTTCTATTGTGAGTTCAATACTGAATGTTAAAGATTCTCCTGGAGTCTCTTGGATTAATGAACCGTCTACCATATGGGTTCAGATCAGGAGAAAAATGTGGGAAAACCTGCTCACACTTTTACTGAATGGACATCAGGGAATCCTCCCAAAGCTGGCAAACCCAGTGACAGCTTAATCAGGCAAGATTCAATAGTAAAGTGAATTGTTTGGGGATGCTGTTCTCATAAATTGTAGGTTTTTGTACTGTAGATGCATTTCAGTACTGCGCAATACAGTGTAAAAACAGCAGAACTGTATTGTTATGTAGTGTCCTCTTCAGAATTCCCACAGAACTAATTGTAAGTTTTTATTTGAGAATAAATGCTATTTGATCATGTTGTTGTTTTCCAGAACTACAGCACAAGGACACAAAAAGCAGGTATGTGAATCCCAGCCTGTCTTCTTCTCTGTTGTACTGAGTCCAAACCTACTGCAGCACTGACTCCTAAATACTATTGCAGATCCCAGTGCACACTGCAGGATCCAGAGAAGATTTTGGGAGCACTGATAGATGTTGCCAAGCACCTGTGCTCCCTGAAGTGCAGAGTCTGGGAGAAGATGATGGGGATTGTTCAGTACAGTGAGTACTGGTGGACAGGGATCACAATGCGGAGGGATCTATTGTGATTTTATTTCCTTTATCTGTCTCTTTATTTAGATCCAGTCTCATTGACATTAGTTCACAGACCTGAGGTCCATTATTCTCTTCATAAAATGCATGTTACAGAATATAAGATAACATAGTTACTGAAGTAATGCTCTTCCTCTCTTCTCACACTCTTGAAACATGGCACTGAATAAGAACTTGTTTTTGAAAAGCTAGGTAACTTATTCATTTAACTGATTTATTACTCATTAATATGATACTGTTTGGGTTAACGCAAAAAATAAAATCAGTGACAGCTGCAAAATGAATAATCAAGACGTAATGACGTAATGAAGCAGTTTAAGATTAAAACCCCTATTTTCTATTGTAAGTTCTTATACCGTTATTCTTCAGTGAGATTAATTGCTTTACAAGTAACTTCTTCTCCTTCTCCACACTACACAAGATGTTACTTGTATAGCTCCTGTTTCTAACTATTCATCCTAAAAATACTGATTTTTCTCTCATATTTTGCTATTCCTGATCTAGTTATGCACTGGCCATATATTGCACAAGTTGTAAAATATAATTTATAAATAAGTCCTGTCTATTATTAAATATTGATTTGATGTATTTGAATTTTGTCTGGTTTATTTTGATTTCTGTCTTTGTCCCTATTAGCTCCTGTGACCCTAGACCCCAACACAGCAACACCCTGGCTTTCACTGTCTGAGGATCTTACTAGTGTGAGAGGCAAAGCACACACAGCAGCTTCCTGACAACCCAGAGAGGATTGATAAGGGCGGATTTGTGTTGAGATCTGAGGGATTCACCTCAGGGAGACACTAATGGGATGTGGAGATGGGAGACTAAACTTTTTGGGTTTTAGGTGTGGCAAAAGAGTCCATCAACAGGAAAGGATCTATCAGTCTGAGCCCAGAAGGAGGAATTTGGGCTTTACGGCTGTGCAGATGTGTTTACACTGCACTGAACTCACCCAAGAAGCGTCTCACTCTGAAGAGGAATCCCCGGAAGATCAGAGTGCAGCTGGACTATGATAGTGGGGAGATGTTATTCTCTGAACCCAGTGATGGGACTGTCATCTACACTTTTAAACACACATTAACTGACCGGATTTTTTCAGCCTTCTTGCCAGGTAGCATGTCTGTTCCTTTACAAATCTGCCCTGTTAAGACATTTGTATCAGTGGATACTAACACTATGTTTTGAATGTAGAAATCAGACCAGAGCCAGGAATATTTTGTTTGGTTAAAATAATGTACCTACGGCAATAATATTAAACATTGCTTTTTCATATGTACTGCATTCATTGAGCCATACCTATCTATTACAGAAATTACAGCCACAGTGTCTGTGGAAGAGAATCATTTAGATCCTATTCCAGTTTAGAATATACTAGTTTTTGCTTAATGTCATTTAAGTTCAGTAATTGAGGTAAAACATTGGTGCACTATGTATTTACCTGGCTCAGTTGTGTGCCTCTCATGAATAGGCAATAGATTTTTTTCAGTAGGCACAGCCACTGGCCTAAGAGCCAACTGTAATCTTTAAGCAGCACCAAATTACAATTCAGAATTAAATAATTAATTAATTCAATTACATCAAACTTAATTTAATTATAGGATTTGTAATTAATGAATCATATACAGTGAAATGGACTGTATATGGATAAAGCAGAAATCAATAGAAACATGAATAAAAAATTATGGGTAATGGGTTTTTAATCAATTTTACAACAATAAATAACAACAAATAAGATCCTTTGTTGTGATTTCCTAACACCAACATTCTATTTTAAATCCTAATCGATAACTAAATGCAGAGTTGAATTCTGTTACACCTGACATCTCATGAGCTTCAGCTGTAGAGCAGATTCATAGATTGTATCTCCATCGTCTAAAATAAAGTTCACATTGACCTATGCCTTCAAAAGCTACATTCAGATCTTACAAGTACCTTAGTGTTTGCTTGATTATAAGAAAATAAAAACAGTTTCAGAATCATATACAGGTTAATGTATGTTATATTTTATATTTAATGACCCTGCTCTCTATGGGCATCTCACCTCAGATTATAACAAAGAAATAACATCACATAACACTTGGAAATATACCCAGATTCTCAATTTTACATTAAACTCTCTGTATTATTTCACAGTAATACTGTATATTTTGATTTTATATTTCTTTCAGTTAAATATAAAAAAATATAATACCTTTTTGAAATAATTGCATACAATACATTGAATTATTTTGGCAAACCAAACAAGGAGCTGTAAAATGAAAATGTGTACATTTGAATTTTTCTACAGGGAAATGAAGTCAGAGTGATCTGATCCCATGTTTTTGTGCTGGACTCTGGGGGATTCACATCAACAAGACAATGCTGACTGTTAGAACTGCTACACAGGGAAAGAGATGTAATTCAGATGGAATGCAGTTTATTATCCTGTTTAAAACATAGAGGGTTAACAACAAGAAGATTTATTTATGATCTCAAACACCGACGCAAGGGATCTGAGCACATTGAAACTCATGATGAATGTTGAAGTAAGTGCAGGAGTCTTAATTGTACAGGTCTTCCCAGTTTCACAACTACTCAGAAACATCCCGAAACTGTCATCAAACAACCAACCACCTGTGGAAGGACTGTGGAAGTCCTTTATGTCCCCAAGCATTCCATTAATTACACTCCACCAGAACATACATAAAAATATCTTGACAGGGAGAGAAGGAAAAAATATATATCCACTGCCACTAGGTCAAAGCAGCTGTGCAAAAAAATGTGATTCACAGAAAATACCACTGAAATGTCAATACTACAGTTTATCAGTCATACACAGCTCCATTTAAAACAGTTATACTGTATGTTTTTGGATACACGCAAAGGCAGTGCATTAGCTTCTCTGGCTTATTTAAATTAATAAGTGATTGTCCACCAAAATATTTTTCCCATTGTTTTCCAAGGAGCTTCAATCAGTTGTGTGATAGTATGTTTGTGGTGGAAACAAACATTTCCAGTGTATCTATAAATTAATAAACAGATTTACAGGTCTTTATTACCTCAAGAAAACGAAGTAGAGCTCTTTATCCTGGTGTGGAGCTTTTTTAGTTTGTCTGTTCCTACAGGGACCTGACACAATAAACAACAGAACTCCTCAACAAGCAATTGGAAATCTGTTTCAGAGTTATACACACAGTAATAACACACCTAGAAACACTGAGCTTGCAAAGGATCATTTTCTTAATTTATAACTTCTTGATATCCATATTGGATTGACTTTGTCGATGCTTTTCAGGGTAAGAATAATTGAATCAGGTGCTTCCTATGTTCAAAGCAAAAAAACAACAGATGCAGCTTTTCAAGCTCAGTATTTTGTTTGTTGACTGAACAATATGTTTCCCTATACAGTATGTATGATTTAAAAGTATGGATATCTAAAGGTAGTATTATATCTACCCAAAATTCAGAGGCACTCAAGGATTATGCTGAATGCTAACTTTATTGAATAACATATCTTCCAACGAACAGCTAACTGAAAACTAGGAAAACTACTTCCCCCGGAACCATATAACAACCTCCCCATGTCCCCTGGGAAAGGGGAAGAACAAGTAATGTTCAGTTCCACTATACACCACACCCCTTGCTCCTAGTCCACATACAGATGCAGCCATTCAAAACGAGCGGGCGATACCGCATTATTTTGCGGTGCGCTTTAAGCAGTCTACCGCGAGTTACCGTAAATTCTCCTATAATACCGCAACCAAAATAATAGTATCCGGAATTTCCGCAAGGTGGAGCTAATAAAGCTCAACCTCTCATGTTTGTGCTGTCGCCATCAAAGTCTTTAACGAAGATATTACTAATAGGATTAATAATGAATGACCTTGGACAAGCTGTAAACTCAAAGTCTGGTCCACTGGTCCACATTCTTTTTTTCATTGACCGTCTTTGTAAAAGTAACACCACAGCATTTCGCAATCACGCATTTGTTTCCAATCATGCAAAGTACAGTAATTTTTGAGAATCGATTCACCATGCCTTTCACATGCTCATAAAATAGATTGATTTAGGAACATAAACATATTACCGTATGCAAACTGTACTGTATACAGTATGTATATGTATATTTAATGTCTTAACTGTGCCCGTTTAAGTATTGAATATTTATATGGAATTTTACCACTGAAGGGAAATCTTAGTACCTGAGCATAAAATGAATAGGAACATACTGTAACGCGTGTGAAGGCCATAAACTATATTAATTTTGGAACTTAAACATACAGTATATGGCTGGTCTCAGTACTTTAAAGAAAACATACACACCAGTATCCTATTTCTCCCTAAACATTTTAAGCATCGAAGTCTTTAACTAACGTGATACCGGAGTCAACAAGCATACTTTTAGAATTTGATTAAACGGGAATATAATATGGAATCGCGTATCTAAAGAAATTAATAACGATATAATTATATTCATGTACCGCAACACAAGAATAGTACACGCTGTACATTGTCTGTTGATAATGTTTCTGTAGTGTTTTTTCAGCACTCTCTATGTGACCTTGCTGGTGGCACTGTGGGTTAGGTTCCTGACTCCCATGTCACATGGTCTGTGATTGAATCCTGCTGGAGCTGTGACTTTTTTTTTAACAAACATTTCTTTGAAAAAATGAAACGTTTCCCTGAGTCAGAGATTAAATAAAACCTCACTCACACCAAACAAATTTATATTTCTAAATATCACAACATGATCGAATTTAAGTCATTTTAATAACAATGAATAGTCACCTAGGCGTTACAATATAAACATTTATATTGATTTAAATAACGTTTTGATTTAAATCGCAAATGCGGGTTTAAATATATGTGTTTTTTGATTCACAATCAGACAAATGCAACATAAATTGATATCTTTGTCTTCCAAGTATCTTAATAAACTTTCAGCATAGCTTTCTCCCCATTTAGATTTATTTTGGGATCAAACGTGGAAAGATTAGATTGTAATCGTTTTTATTTTTTAAATACATTTTAGAAAAGTGTAATCTATACTAAAAAGCTGTACACCACCTGCTATAAAGATACATATTGTAATACTTTCGGGTTCGGATAGGACAGACACAAGAACTCAGACTTGCGGAGTTAAAGCAAGTTAAAGCCTTGATTTTATATATCACCTTTAAAAGTGGCATCTCAAAGCAAAGTAAATACCCAACACTGATTGTACCCATCTGTCATGCTACTAAAGCAGCTTGAATTGAATTGAGGGGGGGGGGGGGTATATTTGCTTTGTGTATAAAGTACATTGTGAATGTTTTCACAGCCTTCACTTTGTCGTTTTTATGCCATTTTTTGACCACGCACGAATATTCCTATGTCCGTATCTTCGCAAGGGAATCAGTGCGAATTTTAATACTAATTAAATGACCGCGGGCACTTTCCACCCCCTCTACATTCTCAGAGTAGAACAGACTAACCTTCTAATGAAAGACGGTCCACCCCCCACGGAGAGGAAAAGTGCCCACAGGCACTTAAACTTAATATGGTCAGTAACAGTAAACAGTAACATGGTCAGAAGGAGCACGTACAAACGTTTCCGAAATAACCACATGTAAGACTCTGATGCTTAAAATGTTTAGGGAGAAAGTGGAATACTGGTGTGTATTTTTTCTTTAAACTACCAATACCAGCCATATACAGTCTGTAACGTAGGGATTTCTATATGTCTTTATTTAGTGGTTACATTAGTGACAAAGGCTAAACTTTTAGCTTCAGTAACGTGTACATATCTCCACTTTTTATAAAACCATGAAATGCCTCTCCCTGTTCAATCCACTGGAAAAAAGAAAAGGAGCATAAAGCTTCTGATGGTCATAAACGATATTCATTTAGGAGCAGCATCAGAGGTATGTTTTTAACTGCACTGCATTGGAGAGAATACCATAGTGTGTTTTTTTTTTTACTCCCTGGCAGAAACTGGCTTCCAGAAGAATCAGTATGGCTCAGAGATTAAATAAAACTTCACTCGCACCAAACAAATGTATATTTCTAAATATCACAACATGATCGAATTTAAGTCATTTTAATAACAATGAATAGTCACCTATGCGTTACAATATAAACATTTATATTGATTTAAATCGCGTTTAAATCACCTTTATTTAAAACCCATAAATAAAGCTGATACTGTTTAGACTTTTAATTATTTAAAACTGTATTAAAGCAGCACGATACACAATGCAACGTAAATCGCTATCTTTGTCTTCTGTGTAATAATGTTCACCTCTCTGTCCAGCAAATTTACAATAGTAATAATAATGAACTTTATTGTATATGGCGCCTTTAAAGGTGGCTCCTCAAAGCGCTTTACAGGTTAAAAACAATACTGTTAGGCTGGGAAAACGATGTTTTTTTTAAGAAATACAAAATTAGATATAATGATATGTTCCGGCTTAGACATTAACGAAGAGCATAACGTGTGTACTGTATACACTGCAAGTACAACCCCCCTCTCTGCAGGAGTGCTGGCTGTGACGAATTGAACCGGTTTCACAGGTATTTTCAAAGTAGAAGGGGGTGAGATTTCCAGCGAAAGACATCCCCCCCTCAAAAACCCAGTAAGTACAGTACTTACTAGTACGATTACAAACGCCAGCGGAGAGAGAGAACAGGGGAGGGATGTTGGTTTTGCATAAGGGGCGGGGCTATGGAAATTAGGTCTATTTGGAAATGTGGAGTTACATGTTGAGGTATTGATTTGTGTAATGCTTTATGTTGAAAATTGAGGTGGATTTTGTTTATAATAAAGACGATAAACTGGGATGGGAGGCGGGTTTGGTTTTGCATAAGGGGCGGGATTATGATAATCGGAGGAATTTGAGAGAGTTATATTTGATTTTGTATTGTGGTTGTTATCTATGTTTTTGGTTGGTATTATGTTTATATGGTTGTTTTTGTTGGTTAGTCGTTATTATGGTTATTAATAATACGATCTATAGTTGAAATCTGAGCCTAAATAAAAAGAAAAAGCATTTTCAGAGAGCAATTACGCTGTGTTTATGAAGAATAAGTGATTAGGTTTATGAGCAATCTAATTACTTATTCGTTTAAAACGCTGTATAAAATAAAGTTTATTATTAATTTGCTGGACAGAGTGGTGAACATTATTATGCATAAGACAAAGATAACGATCCTGATCAGTTTAGAAAATCTGTGTACGCTGTATGGTTTTTACTTCTTAAACTTTTAAAATGCACGTTTCGAATAGAAAGAAATCCTCTTCCTGGTACAGTATGTATAGCAAACCAGCACGTCTTTTTTCTCCAATCAGAGGGGTGTCAGATGGTGTCAGCCAATCACCATTCTGAAGCCCTACCATAATCTCTGGTATGGGGAGACCCCAGAATTCTGTCCCATAGTTTAGACAGGTGATAGATACTTTTATTGATCCCGTGAGGGAAATAAAGTAAATCATTTTCATTTAAGGAAATTATTAAACGCTCGGTTAAAAGCAAAGGAGATTGTCTGTTATAGTGGACATAAAAACAAGAGTTCACTGGCATTATATCCTAGAAGACACAGACCGGCGCCAGACCGGTAAAATGCCTGATGAACTAGGGATTGGACAGTTTCCAAGTGCTTGTACAATCGATGGAAATGTTCAAATAAATGTGCAAAAGAAATAAACAAAATAATCATTTATTTCTTTATCATATTGGCTAGCTAATGTCCTCTCTTTGCTAGTTAGTGGGTGTGTTTCTGCGTTGGGTAGCAACGGGTGACTGTTCTCAGGCGGAAGATGTAAACAGCTTAATGTTCGTGTTAAATAATTTTTTTTAATTAAAATTCATTCTATACAGCAATCGCATATTTGGGTACCGTTTCATAAAACTTTCATGCTTAAAATGTTTAGGGAGAAATGGAAGACTGGTGTGTATTTTTTCTTTAAACTACCAAGACCAGCCATACACAGTAAAGTTTATGTACATACAGTAATGTTTATGTTCCTAAATTAATATCGTTTATGACCTTTAGATACGTTATGCTCCTCTTCTTTTTATGCTCAGCTACTAAAATTTCCCTTTAGTGGTAAAATCCATATAAATATTCAAAACTGAGCGGATTAAAATGTGCACAGTAAAGACATTAAATGATTAAATCTTTTCACTACCAACCAATGCACCACGAGTGCCCCTGTTGGTCATTTTGGCCAGCCAATCACTTACCCCGGTGCCCTCCGGTGCCCTGCGGTGGCTTCTGGGTAGGTTACTGTACCGCGGGTTTTTACCGTGCATTTTGAATGGCTGCATCTGTAGTACTTCATCCACAGAGGAGCCCAATGCTGATGTTTTGGATGAGGGCCGCTAGGCCTTTCGACATCAGGCCCCATGGTAATATATGTGGCCGGTGAAACAGGGACAGGAGCAGAAGGTTTGTCAGAGTGGACAGAGTGGTCCAAACATCCTGAATCCTCAACAGTGGACAACTGTGGCTCCTCACATGCGACTGGAGTTGTGGTCATGGTCAGGGAAACCTCTTGGCCCCACAGCGAGCTGTCAGGGTCAACCATTTAAACATGAATGCGGCCATCAGGTGTCACTGCCCTGTCTGACAGTAGTCTTGTTGCCTCTGCCACTGTAGTGGGTACCCACTTTGGGTCTCCTTGCATAGCTTCCTTTTATGACATCTCTGCTGCAGAGTCTGGATGTAGTTGATCCAGCGCTGTTCACAGTCTGCTTTTCATCAATAGCCCAGCTCTGCCCCATAGTTGAGTTTGGAGTGGTATATTGAGAGATTAAAAACTGAGCCACCATGGTAGCCAAATCATCCTCTGTCCTTTGTAGTCTGTACCATTCTGTCTGCCTGCCAATTTGACGCAGGGTGGCAAGGAGCAACTGTGACTTATTGCATAGTGATTATAAACTCATTAAACTCCTCTGATGTGAAATACAGGGTGTTGTCTGACAGAATTGTTTCCAGTACTGCATATGTTGCAAATAACAACGTAGTGCTTCAGCCATGACCTTTGAAGAAGTGGATGATGTTATAATGACTTCTACCCACTTTGAGTAGGCATCCACTATGTCCAAAGGAACAAGTAATAGGTTTATTCCATGTTGAAAAGAGAAGAAAGAAAACACAACGTTTCGGCCAAGTGGCTTCTTCCTCACACCTGATTCTTTCAGGAAAATTTTCCTGTTCACACAAACGCATAGAAGATAATGATAATAAATGCAAAATCCACAGTCATCCCCCACCCTGGCAAACAGAGGAACTAAGTTGCAGAATTGTTTTGTGCTGGTAACAGAGCACTTGAACTTGGCAGATGGGGTAACTGGAGGTCAAAGTCACCATGCATGGTCACGTGATCACCAGAAAAACAAGGCGCTATATCTCGCGAACGAAAGCAGCACAAACGCTACTTTCAATGGCACAAATCAGCACTAACACAGCAGTAACGATTGAGACAGGACCAGTTATCCTACAACGTTGTAGGGGGGCTGAGTGACATCACACCCCCAAAAAAGAAGGTGCTATATCTCGGGAAAGAAAGCAGCTGGGAACTTTCTTTCAACAGCACAAACCGGCACAAACGTAGCACTAATGAATGAGACTGGTCCGGTTCCCCTATGATGTTGTAGGGGGGCTGAGTGATGTCACGACCCCGAAAAAACAAGGCGCTATATCTCGGAAATGAAAGCAGCACAAACACTACTTTCAACAGCACAAACGCAGCACTAACGAATGAGGTAGGTTTAATCGTTTGTGCTGTCTGTTGGGGGGCCAACTTCACGGAGCTATCATAGCTCACTGTTTCTTCTCTTGCATACTCAGAGAGGGACCTTTCTATGGAAGCCCGTATCCGCCAGGGAGTAAAAAAAAATGCGCTATGGTATCTCAGAATTGCGACTTAGTAACTCAGAATTGCGACTTAGCATCTCAGAATTCCGACTTAGTAAGTCAGAATTGCGACTTTATATCTCACATTTGTGACTTCGAAATAGCCATATTTCATTGTCTGTCCTTTTGTTATTGTAACGGATTTGGGTTCTAGGGCTTGTGCCCTCGCCGCTCCCACCCAGGAAAAATATATATACCAATAGATTATATGCTGTTTTAGATTAGATTACCAGTCTGCTAATAAACCAATTACTGTACTATAATTACTATATAATTATACTATATAATTATAATTATATACTGGTTTTGTTCTGAACAACAGTGATAAAGGTAATCCTTGATAATTCATTTGAGATATTTGTTGACTGGCATTTGTTTAATTAATTAATGATTTTTATTAATTTTATACAGTAATGCCTGAACTCTGCATGTCTGTTTTCTTTGTTAAGGTCAGAAGGTACAGACTCTGGTTGATCAATTGGATTCTTTCAGCCTTTAGTTTCTTTTGTAATATGTTAAAAGGGAAAATACAAAATAAATTTCTTTCTTTTTCTATTATATAGCTTCTTCAGAAATGCAAAGTAGTAAATTTTTTTCCATGGGTCAGCACCTTCAAAATAAAGAAATTTACACAATCTATAAAATGTATATTTTATATTTGCTGAACCTTTAAATGACAGTTAAACAGTTGCTGCCCCTAGAGGAACACCTGTCAGGTAACAGTGAACACCTGGTAGTCCAGCAGGAAGAGGAGGAGTGTGCTGACAGGTTTGTCATCCTTATTCAGTAAGAATTTATCAGTCATGTTCTGTAGTTATTGAAATAAATTTATTAAAAAAATACAAAAATAACAACATAAGGAAGTATACAAAATAACTAAAAAATCAAATACAGTGTACATCACACAATTCACAGGATAGTGATTTCACCAGCAGTTTTTAAAGCACTAAGTGAAAATGAAAGCTGTGATCAGTAGCCATTAATATGAACAAGCTGGACTGTTACTCTGTGTAGAAATGACATCAAAATCTTCTGCCCTGGAAGAAGAGCTCTCCTGTCCTGTGTGCTGTGAGCTTTTCAAGGATCCTGTTGTCCAGACATGTACAGATGCAGCCATTCAAAGTGAGCGGTACAGACACGTACCGCAGGTAATTGGCTGCGGTGTCGCGTATCATGACGCAAGATGACGCTGGGTACCTCGGTACGTGATTGGTTGACCGACAGGGGCACTCGTGGTCCGTTGGTCTGTCGTAGAAAGACTTACTGTAAACGTCTTTACTGTGCCCGTTGTAGATATTGAATTTTACCACTGAAGGGAAATCTTAGTAGCTGAGCATAAAAAGAATAGGAGCATACTGTAACGCGTGTGAAGGCCATAAACGATATTAATTTTGGAACATAAACATACAGTATATAGCTGGTCTTGGTACTTTAAAGAAAAAAATACACACCAGTATTCCATTTCTCCCTAAACATTTTCAGCTTCGAAGTCTTTAACTAACGTGATACCGGAGTCAACAAGCATACTTTTAGAATTTGATTAATAGGGAATATAATATGGAATCGCGTATCTAAAGAATTTAATAACGGTATGATTATATTTGTGTACTGCGACAGGGCTGTGTAGGGCTGTTTCGCCTCCCTGTGCATGTGAGTTGTCTTGTAGCCTACTGGTCTAGGTGCGTGACTACCAACTGGCAGGTTGTGTGCTCGAATCCAGCTGGTGCTGGACTTTTCTTTTAACAAACATTTCTTCGAAAAAATAGAATAGCGATATTATGGACAATCAATTGACTTTTATATTTCAAAATATCGCAACATGATCGATTCTAAGTCATTTTTGATAACAATCAACAAACAAACATTTCTTTGAAAAAATGAGACGTTTCCCTTGGTCAGAGATATAAATATATAATATATAAATAAATTAAATTTAACTAGCATGTGAAATAGCGTGTGAAAAAGTGGTAGTTTTAAGCTTTTCTGCTAATATAATATGGAATCGCGTATCTAAAGAATTTAATAACGGTATGATTATATTCGTGTACTGCGACAGGGCTGTGTAGGGCTGTTTCTCCTCCCTGTTCATGTGAGTTGTCTTGTAGCCTACTGGTCTACATGCCTGACTAACAACTGGCAGGTTGTGTGTTCAAATCCAGCTGGTGCTGGACTTTTCTTTTAACAAACATTTCTTCGAAAAAATAGAATAGCGATATTATGGACAATCAATTGACTTTTATATTTCAAAATATCGCAACATGATCGATTCTAAGTCATTTTTGATAACAATGAATAGTCACCTTCTTCCCTTCTGACAACGGTCCCTGCTTCTGCTTCCTGCTTCTATTGTGTGTGTGTGTGTGCAACAGAGTACATTTTTATAGAGAAATGGAGGCTGGACAGTATGCGTTACAATTTAAAAAATTATATTGATTTAAATCGTGTTCTGATAAGAAAGTTATGTGTAGCACTTTAAATCTTTTTTCTGAACCAGGGAAAATCTGATCATGTTTCTCTATAACAATAATAAAAAACTTTATTTTACATATCGCCTTTAAAAGTGGCATCTCAAAGCAATACAGTAGATCGAAAAATAGTTAAAAGGGACCAAATTAAATACCAGACAATCGCAAACACGTTTTCAATAAAATTATTCTATTCATTCAGCAGA
This sequence comes from Lepisosteus platostomus, assembly GCF_059453375.1. Taxonomy (NCBI): domain Eukaryota; kingdom Metazoa; phylum Chordata; class Actinopteri; order Semionotiformes; family Lepisosteidae; genus Lepisosteus; species Lepisosteus platostomus. The sequence goes on from NC_142623.1 coordinate 20,336,419, forward strand.
GAGTGAGAGGGACATCCAGCAGAGAGAGACACACACACCTGTTTTCATTGACAAAATTGTTTTTTTTCAATTCCTCTTGTCTAACAGGAATGTTTTGTTTGTGGACAGACTGTTAGACTTGAGGAAAAGAGCGCCTCCTCCTACGAAGCATTTCGTTGATCCGATCACAAATTCTTTTCCAGTCGCACGCAGCAAGGGTTGAGAATCTCCGATTCACCATCGTACTAATGGTTTCCGGGAGATTGCAAGGCAAGGCACTTTTGCCTCTGGACCCATCGAAATTTACAGACGTGGTCCACCCCCAGTAAATTTCAAATGTCACAAGATTTCGAAACACGAGGGCGGCGTAGCGGTCGGCTTTCCCGTCTATGCCGATGCACTGCAAGTACAACCCCCCCTCCATCTCCTGGGTGATGGGTAGCAGTTGGACATCTGGGAGAATTATTCATCCCACTGGCGTCTGTGAATTCCGCTGTGCTTCCTGGGGGAAGATAGACGGCGGGGATGGCATCAACAGATTCCTGCGCGGTGGTGAACGGAGAGGCTGGGATGGAGTGTCCTGAGGCGGTGTGTGCTCTGCGGGGGGCAAAGCTTCCGCCAGGCATTGCAATCTGCGCGGCGGGGAGAGGCACTTTTCGGGAGACAGCTGCTCAACTGTTTGACTGCTGGAACATACTGTCTCCTTCCTCTGCATTTTCAGGAGTGTCTCTAGCCTCCCAATCCTCCCCAGTAATGCATCGTACTGCTCCCGCTGCTGCCGAAATGTCTCCATACAGGTGCTGCTTCTACAGGTTGGCACCCTGGACAGTGGCTGAGAGCAGAGACCCACAGCCTGTGGCAAAATAACATAATTCATGTAAGAAATAAAGTCACACAGTAGTATTCATCAGTCGCGGAACAGAAGTCAAAATAAACTTTTCTTTTTTTCCGTCTTGCCGCTTTCTTTTTTACTGTCCTGGTGGTAGATTTCGAAGATCATTTCGCCCGTGCGGTGTTTTCTTGAAGAACAGGCTACGAAGAAATAATTATAATTGAATTTAAAATTAAAAACAGCAATAATACCTTGTAATATGCGCTGTAATCGCGTATTTCAGATGAAGTCTGCTGTATTTGCTTACCCTTCGCTCTTTGGAAGCTGGGGTGGCAGAAGCACCCCGTCTCTTCCCGTAAAAGGTCTTGGTCTCCATACTGTACTATGGTCGCTGTAGTGCAGGTTCGCAGTTTTTTTTTGTGATGGGAGCTCACCCAATCCCTTGGTGTATTTATGCTATATTCACATGTACGGCTAGAGTGTGTTCATTGTCTTCCAATGAAAGGCGGGTGCCTTTTGCCGAAGTCGGGAGACATTAGAGGCTTGCCACACCCAGACTGTTAAACCAACACATTAGCACGTCAAAGCCCATTGAGGACCCGGGCGCAATAGTTGTTTTGTCCCTTGATTTACTGATCTGCATTAATTAAATCTTGTCAGTCAGGTCTTTTTTTCTCTATTTGAATTGTCGTTTACACCTCGCACGACTTTAAAAGCTAGCAAGACAGGTTTCGATTCACATTAGCTGGTGAGCCTTGTTAACAAAAAAACTAATAATAATGTAACATGCCACTGTTTGTTCATGAACAAAGTTATACTGAGATTTCCTTAGATACGCGATTAAAAAATACATAAATAAAAATTTGAATCCCCTGCGGAACACATTCCATAAGAATCAGCGGTTTTACAGTATATATCGCCTTTAAAGGTGGCTTCTCAAAACGCTTTACAGGATAAAAACAACCAGAACAGCAGCAACAACAATATTGTATTTCATTGCACTTTGAAAACCAAGTAATAACTTAACTATACAGTACGTGCAAACGTTTCATATGTTGCTGTTGTGAATGCCTGTGTACCCATAAGTATCTTATTTGCCTTGAGTCCTGTCTATCTCTCTCCCCCTCCCCCCCTCTCTCCCTCAATTCAATTCAATTCAAGGTGTTTTATTTGCATGACAGATGGGTACAATTCTTGTTGGGAATGTATACTTTGATATTTACACCCGGCGCGGCACCGAGGGAGTGTCTGCATTTATAACGTAGTTTTTAAAATTAGTCAAGCAATATGAAGCATCTCCTTTTACTTTTAAGTCCCTTAAATACATTGAGCACAGCTTTCTCACCATCCTTACACAAAGCAGAAACTTTCCGATGACTCACAGTACAAGTGGAAAGATTATAGATTTTAATCGTCTTTAATTTTGTCTTTAATTTTGCCTGTGGAGTGTATCTTATTAAGCTCTAAATTGCATTTTGAGCGCGGTTTTTGACTTTTTTTAAATTGCATTTTGGGCGCGGACAGCACATACAAGGGTTAATGAACTGCGCCAAGAAATTTAAAATAGAAATAGAAAACCAACACATGCCCCATGATAAGGCTAAAAAACAAAGAGGAAAGACTCAAGCAAGCGCTCCAATGGATTGAACAGGGGGAGGCATTTCAGGTTGTACTTTTTACCGATGAAACAACAGTGGCTCTGGAACAGTTTTCAACAATGGCATTTTGCAAAAAGGGGAGACATGTGGACAAGCCAAAGCCCAAACATCCACTGAAGGTTCACGTCTGGCGGGGTATATCTAGAAGAGGCCCGGGACCACTTCTTATTTTCGAAGGAATTATGGACCGTGTATTCTTCGAGGAAGTCGTGGTCACACAGCATGCTGCCCCATATATCAGGGAGCAGTTTGGATCAAAGCACCGTCTCATTCAAGACAACGATCCGAAACACACAGCAGCAAGGGCGAGGCTTATAGCAGAAGGAGTGAACTGGGTGAAAACTCCAGCCGAATCCCCAGATCTAAATCCGATAGAGATGGTTTGGCATTCGTTGAAAGACTACGTTCGGAAAACCGCTAAGCACGTCACAAAGCAGGAACTGATCGATGCGATCTATAAATTCTGGGAGGAAGAACTGACCGAACAAAATTGTAACAATTTTATTAACAGGCTGTTTCGTGTTCTTCCTAGGATTGTTGACCGGGGCGGGGGACATTCGGGAATGTAAGTCTGAGAAAGACAGTCTCACGTTTGTGGACAGTCTGTCCACAAACAAAACATGTTAAAAAAAATGTAAAAAAAAAACAATTACTTTTTGTCAATGAAAATCGGTGTGTGTGTCTCTCTCTGCTGGATGTCCCTCTCACTCACTGCTGAATGAATAAAATAATTTTATTGAAAATGCGTTTGCGATTGTCTGGTATTTACCTTGGTCCCTTTTAACTGTTTTTACAGTCTACAGTATTGCTTTGAGACGCCACTTTTAAAGGTGATATGTAAAATAAAGTTTTTTATTATTGTTATAGAGAAACATGATCAGATTTTCCCTGGTTCAGAAAAAAGACGATTAAAATCTGTAATCTTTGCACTTGTATGTTATCGGAAAATACAATCAGTTTCTGCTTTGTGTAAGGATGGTGTGGCGCTCCTCAAAGCGCTTTACAGGATAAAAACAATAACAACAATAGTGGCTGGGCAAACGATTTTTTTAATCGAAATACAAAATGAGATACTGTTGTACCGGCGAGGCTTATTAATAAGGCAGAATTAAGTGTTTCTGAGCTTTCCCAAATGAGGCCCCATTTCTCTGTTCATCTCTGTGGTGCAGCCACAGAGAAACTATTCATGCAGGCTGATTTAAGGTTCCTTTGATAAGGACAGCTCCCAAAGGGGGATGCACTTAGCTAAGCCTGGCTATCATGATCAATGGTCATCCATTGGCGCCTATCTGTCTAGGGAGTGCCAGATGGACATCTGGACTGCATTCCTAAGTGTCAGGAGTAAGTGACTCATATCTCACCTTGATCAACCAATCAGGGACTGGTTGGGCCGAGTAACCCACGTGGGACTCTGATGCCCATGGAACTTTCAGCCAATCAAAGAGCTGAAGTTCCTCCAGGTAAAAACAGGCAACACAGAGAGCCTGGAAGATTCAGTAAGATTCGGTGGAGGATTCTGTGGACAATTCTAAAGGGAATTCAAAGGAGAATTCCAGGGCAGGATGGCCCAGGAGCAGAAGGCTCCCAAGGGCAGGACATTCTCGCAGCGCGCCTCCTGACCATCCTGAGACTCAGCCCGGACAACCACGGAACGGCCAGTGTGTCCGAGTGCCAGAACTTTCCTTTGTTCTAAGAGTCTAGAGCGGAGGTTGCCAGAGAGTAACCAGAGGATCCACTCGAGGTTAGCACCAGCAGCAGGCCTCGTGAACAGGTCGGAACTGTGGACAGCTGAATCACTATTCAGAACTAGCTCTTCATCAGGAACGAACCGGTCCTCTTCCTGACTTGCTGGGACCCACAGTCATCTTTTCTCCTGTGCGCAAACTTTGCTAGTTAAAGCCAACACTAACTAGCCGGTCAGTGAGCATCTGCAGCGCACCGTCGCAAGCCGCACAGCACAGCCTGGCACCGAGCCAGAGAGCGCGGATTGGACAGCAACAGCCTGCAACTGTTTCTTTGTGCCCGCAGGAGATCTGAATCCCCAGAGATTGGATGAGTATTCAACTTCAATGCATTACTGCTCGAGAATTCAATTGTTATCCCAACCAGTTGATATCAATTTAATTCCTAAGAGTTATGTACTTGTTTTGAGTATCTAATGTAGAAGTTATAACCAAGTGCATTTACGAAACGGTCTAAATGAATGATATACTGAACGTATGTCCTCTTGATATGTGTAACACTTTGTAACTGACTGAATATATACCTTTTGTATTCTGATAACCCTCTCGATAAGATCTGTTAGTTTAACATGCATATTCTATGTATTAATAAATGTATCCTCGTGTATTAGTACCTGTGTGTGTGCGTTGTTTGAGTTATGTCGCATGGTTGGATTCTAAAGCCATCAAAAGAATCAATTTTGTGATTTACTGCTACAATTAATAATTGTTCCAGTAAATGCCCAAACCCTACAGAACTGGTGCCTTCAGAGAGCTACATTACATTTAATTTGGCTATGGCAACGTTACATATGTGGCGTCCCTGGGCCGGCTATGATTACACTGTATAATGACGTGCATGAACAAAGGTATAATGCAATTTTCCTTAGCTACGCGATTAATGCTTCAGGCTCCTAGGAGGAGGCGCTCTTTTCCTCTAGTCTAACAGTCTGTCCACAAACAAAACATTCCTGTTAGACAAGAGGAATTGAAAAAAAACAATTTTGTCAATGAAAACCGGTAAGTGTGTCTCTCTCTGCTGGATGTCCCTCTCACTCTCTGCTGAATGAATAAAATAATTTTATTGAAAACGAGTTTGCGATTGTCTGGTATTTAATTTGGTCCCTTTTAACTGTTTTTCGATCTACTGTATTGCTTTGAGATGCCACTTTTAAAGGCGATATGTAAAATAAAGTTTTTTATTATTGTTATAGAGAAACATGATCAGATTTTCCCTGGTTCAGAAAAAAGATCTAAAGTGCTACACATAACTTTCTTAATTCGATGTATTTAAAGCAGTGAACTACTGTAGGTGTCACATAACATTCAGAAATACAATCACGTATTTGACAAATAAAAACTATTACAATCTAATCCTTCCACGTTTGATCCCAAAATCCCAAGAAATATAAATCTTGACGGGTAGAAAGCTATCCTGAAAGTTTATTAAGATACTTAGAAGACAAAGATACTGTATCAATTTATGTTGCATTAGTCTGATTATGATTAAAAAACACATGTAATTAAACACGCGTTTGCGATTTAAATCAGAACACGATTTAAATCAATATAAATGTTTATATTGTAACGCATACTGTCCAGCCTCCATTTCTCTATAAAAATTTACTCTGTTGCACACACACACACACAATAGAAGCAGGAAGCAGAAGCAGGGACCGTTGTCAGAAGGGAAGAAGGTGACTATTCATTGTTATCAAAAATGACTTAGAATCGATCATGTTGCGATATTTTGAAATATAAAAGTCAATTGATTGTCCATAATATCGCTATTCTATTTTTTCGAAGAAATGTTTGTTAAAAGAAAAGTCCAGCATCAGCTGGATTTGAACACACAACCTACCAGTTGTTAGTCAGGCACGTAGACCAGTAGGCTACAAGACAACCCGCATGAACAGGGAGGCGAAACAGCCCTACACAGCCCTGTCGCAGTACACGAATATAATCATATCGTTATTAAATTCTTTAGATACGCGATTCCATATTATATTGGCAGAAAAGCTTAAAACTACCACTTTTTCACACGCTATTTCACATGCTAGTTTAATACTTCGATGCTTAAAATCGTTAGGGAGAAATGGAATACCGGTGTGTATTTTTCCTTTAAAGTACCGATTCCTGGAATATGACTGGCTGACACCCTTCTGAAGTGGTTCCATAAAATCTGGTATACGGAAAAGAAAGCGTTGATAAATACAAGTGTCTTTTAATACACTCTTTGCTGTGCTCTTGAGGATCCTTGTGATATTTTGAGCTCTAGTTGAATGATAAGTGTCGCATTTTAAATCATTTTCGTAGTTAGAAATTATGAAACGCCCTGTTAAAAGCAAGGAAGTTTTTATGCCCTTTGAAGTAAATTAAAATGCCTGACAAAGTATGGCTTGGACAGATTCCATGTGCTTGTACAAATGTGCTAAAGAAATTATACTTTGAGTATACAGCTTGTCCAAAGTCATCCATTATTAATACTATTAGTAATATCTTCAGTAAAGGCTTTGATGCATAAATATTTCTGATAAAGGTAGGTTGTGTACTTTTGTCCAACTGAGCAATCTTGCTTTCATAAAATATACCAACATTTGAATGACTGATGATTAACATGCTGTAATACACAGTTCAAAATTAAAGGCTCAAATGCTGTACATGAGAGGTTAAGCTCCCCCTGGCGGTTTTACAAGGTGACGCCGGATAGTTTCCGGCAGAGCGTCAAATGACACGCGATTAACCACGTGACACTGCGTGATACCGCGTGATACCGCGACACGCCCACCGGGGTATGCCACGAAATACCTCACCCATTTTCAATGGCTGCATCTGTAGCCACAGCTTCTGTCAAGCTTTTCTGCAGCAGTGCTGGGAGCAAAAGGGCTCTCTGGAATGTCCAGTCTGCAGGAGAAAGTCATGTAAGTCACAACCTCTAGTCAGCCGGGTTCTAAAGAATCTGTGAGGCCTTCTTACAGGAGAGGAGTCAGAGACCTCAAACAGGGTCTGAAGAGCCTGTCTGCCTTGTTTGTTAATCTTCAAGAAACCACAAAAAACATGAGCTCTGTCCTGTGGAGGAGGCTGCAGTGGATCATAAGGTGAGAAAATATTGTATATTAAAAAAAACATTCAAAGTAAAATTTTACATCTTATCCTAAAAAATAAATCGCCAGATGTTATAATCATGCCAGTTTATAAACAAGGTTGGTTACAAATATATTCACAGATGGTTAGCATTTCTGCCTCGCAGAACAGGGGCCCTGGTGTTTTCCTCGTTGTCCATGTGGGTTTCTTCAGAGTGCTTCCTTAGAGTAGGTGTCTGTCTGCCCTGAGATGGACCGGTGTTCCATCCAGTGTGTAACCAGGCTTTGCACATGTTGCTTGCTGGGATTTGCTTACAGCTCTACCGCAGCTCTGAACTGAAAGAAGCAGTTAAAAGATGGATGAATTATCTCATTAAGTAATTAATACACCTGTAAGTTTCAGTGAATAAAGGAAGTGTGTTTTTAATTTAGATGAGGCACATGACTGGCTTTTCCATAGTTCGGAATCTCCAGTTCTCTAGTTTCTACTCAAAGGTCCATTCTACTAATGTAAACATGAATCAGGTACAGTCAGTCCGCAAATGAGAAAAGACTAAATACTGGAACACTGTCACTCTGTGGAACTGGACACCTCCTCATGTGTTTTTATTTTATTTTATTTATTTTTATTTGTTTTTTTACGTTTTATTGTAGATTTTAAAAACACTTTCTTGATCAACAGCTCTTACTTATTCTGTCTTTGATTTCTGCTTTGACAACAAATGATCTTCAAAATAATCCTAACCAGGATTTACTAGCCTGGTTTAGTTCATATGAATTAAGACTTAAATTAAACAATGACGAACTCATCGAAAAAGGAGAAACAGGAATTTCATAATTGAGTATTGAACTGTACAATACAGCAATGCTTCTCACACTGGAGTCCTATGATCCATTTTGATGCAGCCTGCCCCTTAGCACTTTGACTATCAGGACTACTGTAATATAACAATTGAGGTGCTGGTTGTATTGCAATTCAGGAGTGTATTGAAGGGCCTGTAGAATCTCTGTATTACAGAGACTCTCTTTGTAGTGGACTCTTTCATTGACAGGACATTTCTCTTTTGTGGTGACAGTAATGTCTGCTTTCAATCTGTTTCTGAAGTATAGTATCATCTCATTCCAGGAGGAGCTTAAAGCTACACTACAGATGAAGCTGGAAGCCTTTTGTAAAGTTTAACAGACACGTGATCAAACTGCAGAGCACATTAAGGTAACATTGCTTTGAAAATCACCTTAAAACTATAAAAGCAGTTTCAGAAATACAAACTAGTATTTTTTATTGACTTAAGAGGTCTAGACAAAACAAAGTAACAAGAAAAAAAGCTCTGAATCATCCAAAAAGGATATTTTAAAACAATTACAATGGTAAATGTGTTCTATGTTATCCTTACAGGACATTAAAATGTATTGGAAATTTACTAGATTAGAATTTATAACAAAACTTGTTAATCATGTTTGTTATTTACCAGCAGCTGAATTTGATAACAGAAAACTTGTGCTAGGAGAGACAACCCCCCCACCCCCCGAAAAAAAGCGAATCATACACAGAGCAAAAAATTCAACCAGTAATCAATACTTTCTATTCCAGATTCAAGCTCAGCTAACTGAGAGGCACGTAAAGAAGGAGTTTGAGAAACTTCAACAGTTTCTATGACATGAAGAGGCTGTCAGGATAGCTGCACTAAGGGAGGAAGAAGCATCAGATGATGAAGAAGAAGATTAACAGGCTCAATAGAGAGATATCATCCCTTTCGGACACAATAAGAGCCGTAGAACAGGAGTTGGGAGCTGTAGACATTTCATTTCTGGAGGTAGAGATGATTCTCCATGTCAACAGTCCACTAAATGAAGGCTGACAATAATGAATGGTCACATGTAACTACTATTTTTGCTGTAAAATTGAGGATTCAGTTCTGATACTGACAACTAGGGATTCTCCTGGATTCACATTGAATGAAAAATTTTCTCCTAGATAGGGTTGTCATAGGAAACCTAAGGATTAGACTGACCACATTTTCGTATTGTACATGGAGACCATGGACTCCTCCTGGACTGCAGTCAGCCCAAGTTGGCAGCACTACTGACTGCTTTGTACCCAGCAGTGCTTCTTCAGTCACAGTATAATACTAAATAGGAAATATTATCAATATACAGAGTTTTTCCAATACTCTGATATTTTATGACTTAGTGGTTTATATTGTGTTGCTCCTTTGAGAATTTGTTTTGTATTTTTTAACTATGGTACAACTTGAATTAACTCTTCTTTATAGTTTAAAGATATTTTCCACCTTTCACACATCTGCTCAGTTTGATTTCCATTCTGTATTTATCTTTGATAATGTGGTCATTATTTAATCTGACAATTAGACCTCTATTGCTACCACATATCTTCACAACTCTCAGAGAGCTATAATTAAGCTGTAATTAAGTTAATTATTAGTAACTAGTAATGCTGTTATTTTTCAGAACTACAAGAAGACAAAGAGCATTGTATGTGACCTCCAGACTGTCTTCCTCTTTTCTATTGTACTGAGTCTGAACCCACAGCAGCACTGACTCCTGAATCTTATTGCAGAGTCCAGTGCACACTGCAGGATCCAGAGGAGGTTTCAAAAGCACTGATAGATGTTGCCAAGCACCTGGGCTCTCTGAAGTACAGAGTCTGGAGAATATGCTGGAGATTGTTCAGTACATTGAGTACTGGGGGGACAGGTATCAAGGGAGGGGGATCTCTATTGTGATGTGACTTCCTTTGTCGGTTTCTTTATTTGCTCTTTAGCCACTACATGACCAGTTTGTCCTGTTAATCCTCTCCTGCCAGTGTGTCTGTAGTAACTATTTAACTAAAGTCATCATGTGCTACTGACTTGATTCTACACTCTACAGTCACTACAGTGATGTGAAACCCTTTGCCTGTCTCTTAAGTAAGGTCAAGTCTCATTGACAACAGGCAATAAACATAATTTCCTTCTCTTTCCTATTACAATACAGTTTACAGAATGTAAGATTAGTTACTGCAATCATTCTCCTCCTCTCTACTGATCAAAATGATGCCTTTTGGGTTTTTCAGTAAACTTCAATGACAGCAACAACACTGACACTCATGATTAGGTAAGATGCAATAGAGCATTAATATTGAAATATTTATATTAATATTGAAACCCTTATTTTGCATTTTGAAAATTTGAGGTGATTAGTAACACAAATGTTATTGTGCTCCCTTTTGTATAGCTCATGTCTCCACCGACCTTTCGTTAAAATACTGTTTAAAGTATTTTAAAAAATATTTTCCTTTATTTTATTAAATGTCTCTTTCAACAGCTCTATTTTTTATTTATCAGCTCCTGTGCCTCTGGACCCCAACACAGCAGAACCCCGACTCTCACTGTCTGTTGATCTGACCAGTGTGAGAGGCACAGTTGAGAGACAGCAGCTTCCTGACAACCCAGAGAGGTTTGATTTCTGGCACTGTGTTCTGGGCTCAGAGAGATTCACCTAGGGAGACACTGCTGGGATTTCAAGGTGGGAGATAACACATTTTGGCTGTTGGGATTGGCAAAAGAGTCCATCAACCGGAAAGGATCAATAAGTCCAACCTCAGAAGGAGGGGTGTGGGCTCTGTAGCAGTGGAGAGCTGTTTACAAACCTCACCAGCCACACAACTCAGTTTGGAGGGGAAATCCAAGAAGATCAGAGTGCTGCTGGACTAAGGGAGGGGGCAGGTCTCATTCTCTAATCTCTGTGATGGGTCTCACAAATACAAATCTCACAAATCTACACAAATACAAATCTCACAAATCTACACATTTACACGTTTATTGAAAGGGTATTCCCAGTCTTTTCACCTGATTTTGACTCTCTTCCTCTGTGAATCTGTCCTGCGAAGATATCAGTAACAGTAGATAACTCAATGTTCAAGAGATTGCTCTTGATCCTTAAAGTACATTAAATGGACATTAAAGTTTGGTTTAAATAATATGTATAAATATAATTTTTATAGGTGCCGATTTTCAAATTTAAGATCAAGAATCGGTAACGTGTTCGTGCACAGACATATTTGTTATTGACACCTGACATCACTATGTTAAAAAGTTTAAACAAGTTAAAAGCTTAACAATGTTTTGTACCAATTACTTTTCATTGTACGTTGATTTTTTTACCTGACAGAAAGCAAAAATGTACAGAAAAGCGGGGAACAAAAATACTGGAACCTGAGTATTCACAATCTTCACAGACAATGAATAAATCAATTCAGTGCACTTCTCAGACTCAACTGTCAACCAGAGGGGACAAGTGGAGACTAAAGGGTGCTGCATATAAAACTAGGAGCAAGACACTTTTATGCTAGGGATTATGTGAGTTGTAATGCCCAGGGGGGAGGGAGCTTGCAACATTCAGTTACCCGGGAACCCACAACATTCCCACGAGTAACCACATTTTTCCTGGGCTGTTTATCATTGGCTCCACAGTCAAATTAATCACCCAATTTCAGTCTAATTATTTTCAACCAGTTATGCACCTGGAATGGTGCTCTTACATTGAATTACCTCCAGAAATGTTACATCCAGCTCTGATCCCAGGGGTAATTCGGCCCAAAAATCAAAACCTTAAAACTGCAGCTAGAATCATGAAAATTTTTACCCTGATGATTTTTTGTTACGAGCACTGATCCAAAGGCATCTTTCACAGCAACTGTCAGCCCATCTGCATTATTTGCCTTCTGCTCTTTGGGTGTCTTTATTGAGCCCCGAGCTTCTCAACCTTTAGCTTTCCCAGGCAGCTGGCAAAGACTGCCAGGTTAGTGAATTTGGATTCCATACTATTTTTAAACTGTGGCTGTCAGCATCAGCTAACTGTGGTGTAACAAGTGTAGAATAATCTACCCAGCCAAGTTATTGATTCCATAGTCTAACTTTATTCATCAAAGATTCTTGTTTCCACCACTTGTTTCTAACCGGTTAGATGTCCTCATGTTCTTCTTTTAAATTACCACATGCTCTTCACTGTTCCATGCAAAATATTTAATTCAGACCAGGAATTTACATGGTTCTTCTGGTTTATAATGCCTCTTGAGTACCAATGTCTATGTAACGGAGCTAGGTAGTGGTGAAAGATCCCTGGGCAAACCATGGAGGTGAAATACGTGCTGGACGAACAGCATTGCCATCTCCTGGGCTGTGGGTAAGGCTGGGAGCGGAACAAAGTGGGCTGACTTGACCACCATGATAACCGTATTGCCTTGACTGCTGGGGAGATCTGTGATGAAATCCACCGCTATGTGAGACCAAGGGCGGTAGGGGACCCATTTTCTTGGCACGCGGGGTCTTGGTTCTGGCACAGGTAGGACATGCTCGAATATAGTCTGCTACATCCGCTCTCATGGTAGGCCACCAGAAGTCCCTACTCAGGAGATCCAAAGTACGTTTGACCCCAGGGTGGCCTGTGAACCGTGAGTCATGACTCCACTGCAAAACCGCCGAACGTAAATTATCTACCACAAATAATTTGTCCACGGGGCAACGGAGCGGAATGGTAGTCTTGTCCAGGGCCCGTCTGACTTGATCTTCAATCGAGCAACGAACTGCTGCCATGACACGGTTAGTCGAAATTATCAGTTTGGGTACATAATCCAGATCCGGGGGGTCGTGAAGTCGGGAAAGTGCATCCGCCCTGCCATTCTTAGATCCAGGGGTATAGGTGATCACGAAGTTGAAGTGCGAGAAGAACAGAGACCAGCGAGCTTGACGTGAATTGAGGCATTTAGCCGATTGGATGTAGGCCAAGTTCTTGTGGTCCGTGATTATAACAAAGGGATGTTGAGCCCCCTCCAGCCAGTGCCTCCATTCCTCAAGGGCCAGCTTGATTGCAAGGAGCTTGCGATTACCCATGTCATAATTCACCTCGGCAGGAGAGAGCTTCTTGGAAAAGGAGGCACATGGATGCAGAACCTGTCCTTCTTCCTGAAGCTGGGAGAGGACTGCACCAACCCCATAGGCAGAGGCGTCCACTTCCACAACAAAGGGCCGAGAGGGATCCGGGTGATGGAGAAGAGGAGCAGTGCTGAAGAGGTGCTTTAAGCGTAGGAATGCCTTGTCTGTCTCAGGGTTACACTTACCTTGGTCAGGTCGGTTGCAAGTCAGAGCAGAGATGGGCGCAACAACCGAATTAAAGTTCCTAATGAACCGCCTATAAAAATTAGCAAAACCCAGAAAACACTGGATCTGCTTTAGATTACGTGGGACTGGCCAGTCGTTAATGGCTGCTACCTTAGATGAGTCCATTGCCACACCCAGAGGAGATAATGTAACCGAGGAAATGGATCTTGGAGACATGGAACACGCATTTTTCCAGCTTCGCATAGAGCCTATTGTCAATCAATCTTGACAAGACCTCCTGAACATGGCGGACATGATCCTGAGGGTCGGTAGAAAAAAGAACAAAGTTACCAATAATGTCCCTAAAAATATCGTTCATAAAGGACTGGAAGACAGCCGGAGCATTGACAAGGCCAAAGGACATGACCTGATATTCATAGTGCCCATGCGTGGTCATAAAGGCCGTCTTCCATTCGTCGCCCTCCTGAATCCTGATTAGGTAATAAGCCCCACGTAAATCTAATTTTGAAAAGATGGTGGCTCCACGTAAGGACTCCAAAGCCGCTGGAATTAGAGGCAGAGGGTAGCGATGTTTAATCGTGATGGAGTTCAACCCCCTGTAATCGATGCATGGGCGTAATGAGCCATCCTTCTTTTCAATAAAAAAGAAACCAGCACAGGCAAGATAAGAGGAGGGGCGAATAAAACCTGAGTCCAGGGCTTCCTTAATGTAGTCTTGTAAGGCCTGATTCTCCTTTTGGGTTAAAGGGTAAATGCGACCCTTGGGGGGGAGTGATCCTGGCAATAAATCGATGGCACAGTTGCAAGTTCGATGAGGGGGGAGCAAGAGAGCCTGTTGTTTATCAAATGCCTGTTTCAGGTGAAGATATTGAGGTGGAATGGAAGGTGGAGCGTCCACAGGGAGGATGGCGGCGGAGACCTTAACAGGGAGGCGACAACAATTGGAAAGGCAAGCATGACTCCAGGCAATGATCTCATTCTTGGCCCAGGAGATGTAGGGGTCATGTTTCTTGAGCCAGGGAAGGCCCAGGATCAGCGGGTAGGCAGGCGAGTCCAGGAGAAGAAATGAAATATCTTCCGTATGAGTGGCCCCAACCCTGAGAGAGAGCAGGATGGTTTGCAGGGAAACCTGAGCAGGGGTGAGTGGAGAACCATCTAGGGCTAGAATGCTGACGGGGGGTGACACAGAAACCACGGGGATATTCCAATGGTGGACGAAGGAAGCGTCTGTGAATGATCCTTCCGCACCTGAATCAAAAAAAATCGACAGGGGAAGGTGAGTATCAGACCATGACAATTCTGCCGGAAACAGAGTGCCTGAAGAGGCTGGGGAAAAAACAGCACTGCTGACCTTAGCTGAAGGCTGCGGTAGAGCACGAGGTGCAGATGGTGGTCTCGAAGGACAAGTAGCGAGCAGATGGTTAGGAGAAGCACAGTACAGACATCGTCCCTCTCGGCGGCGACTTTCCTTTTCTTTAAGGGAAAGAGGAGCATGCGGCAGAGCTGGCAATGCAGAAAGCGATGCCTCGGGGGGGCCATGTCTGCTTCCAGTGGGTCTGTCTGCTTTCCGGATTCTGATGCGGGTGTCCAATTCCAGGACCTGGGAGATCGCTGCTTCCAGGGAATGAGAGTGGATTGGCATGAATACCAAGTGTTCCTTCAACTCCTCCGACAAACCCTTACAGAAAAGGCAAACAAAAGCCTCTGGGTTCCAGGCAGGCTCTGTGGCAAGAGACTGAAAATCCTCCACATAATCCTGAAGTGGTCTGTCACCCTGTTGAATTGCTGAGAGACGAAGGTGAACCAGGTCCAGATTGTTCTGCGAAAAACGTGCCTGAAGATGATCCACAAAACTATTAAAATCCAAGGGTTGCGAATCTGCTCCCTATAAGGGGGGGGGAGGGGGGCGCGGCTTGTGCGGAAGAAACTGCAGGAGGAGCTATTGAAGGTGCCGGGGGCACCGGGGGGGACAAAAGCCAGGCAACGTGATTGGTAAGAAGTTGGACAGACTGCTGTAACTGAGATGGAGCTTGGGAGTGCTGCTGGAGGAGGGAGCTAAGAGCTTGCGCATCCGCGGGATCCATACTGTAGGGCTCGGTATTCTGTAATGGAGCTAGGTAGTGGTGAAAGAGGATCCAACGCAGATGCAGGAGTCCTTGGGAGGCGAGTTAGCGAACAGAGCAAAACCTGGAGCTGAGTCGTAGTCCGAAGGCGTAAGGTAGGTCAAGATCTGGTAAAGGCACTGGTGGCATACAAACCAGACCGTGAGACAGGTATGAGGTCGAAACAAGAGCAGCAGGGTCAAATCTGAAAATAGTCACAGGTAGCAAACAATCCAAGGGGCGAGACGAGAACCGAAGTCCGAAGGCAAAAGGTGAAGTCAGAATTCCAGTAATGCAAAAGGAAAAGAAACGCTAGGTTGAGCATCAAGAAGTGAACTCAATAGCGAGCAGCGATACACGGGTAAGGGAGGCTTAAATAATGCAGCCTGCCGCACGGTAAGGCGTCTGATGAGAAATTAACACATGCGGCGGTGTTTGTAATTAACACCCTGCTGCTGGAACTGATTAGCCCTCTTGGAAGCTGGTCTGGGCCAGTTAGTGGTCGTGACAGTCTATCACTTTGTATGTGTTATGTTGACTACAAACAGAGCAGGATATTCCTAATAATAATAATAATCATCATCAATCATCTATATTATATAGTGCCCTTATAAGTGGTTTCTAAAAGTGCTTTACGGTAAGAAAAAGCACACAATGAGTGGAGACAACAGAATTAGACAGTTACAATAAGATTTTGGAATTGTCACGATCTCAAACCCCTCCTCTTAAGGGCGCTCCAGCCCTTCCTCTTTTGCCTCATTCCCTGTTCCTTGTTCCTATCCTGTTTCAGTTCACCTTTAAAAGCCAGGCACTCACTTCACCTGAGGCTCTGCATCTGATCTCCGTATCGTGCGAGGCCGGGACCTGGAAGCGCCTGGTCCCATTAAGGTTTTAATCTCTGTTCCCGTTCCCATTCCGCCGGTTCCGATCCGGTTCTAGTTTTTATCTCATCTGGTTTTGGATGGACCTCCCGGTTTTGGACTCTTGCTTTCGTTTCAGATTCCCCCTTTGGATTTCTACTGGATTGTTTGCCCCAGACTCAGCGCACCAAGGACACGACCCCCTGTGTTGAACCCCGATTCCTGCATGACTTTTCTCCCCAGTGTTTCCTCATTATTCCAGATTATGTCGTCCGCATAGGGTCTGAAAAGAACTGTTTCGTTACAGGAATACAGTAGGAAGTGAGTAAAGTGAGGTAACTCTCTGATATTGTTAGGCATTCCAAGAGAAGGTTGTATCACCCATAGTATGTCAATGGACCTGGAGGATAGGAGACCAGAACTGGATGAATGAAGATTGCGAGGTGGGGAGTAGGAAGAGTAGTCAGGAGCCAGTGCGAGGACTCCAGTATAGGATTAATGTGATTACTTGCACAAGACTTGGTCAAGATTCTGGCTGCCGAATTCTGTACAATTCAGTCTGGATTTAGCTTTCTGTACCTGAGACTGGGAGGCTTGGGTGGGGGCTCAAGAACAGGGTGCAAATACGCAATACATTGTTACACCTGGCTTTATGGCCACAGCCAGTTCCTCAATGAGCCCTGATAGTAATCTCTGCCTACACCCCAAACATCAAAAGGACAGTTCCACCCCTTTGATAACAAAGGGAATTGAAGACTTTGGAGAAGGAAGGATTGTAAAACACATTAAAGTGTTGGACCAAGGAGAGGACTTGGGTACCAAGAATTCTACAGAGAGTAGCTGAGGAAGGTTCCAGGATCATCTTCCTCCCTCCAACCTGACATTGAACTCTAAGAAATAAAGTTGGGAGGGAGCATCAACGACTACATTGTCTGACAAGACAGTCAGACTAAAGAAAATGCCTAAGAACAACCAAAGGAAGTACAAGGAGGACTGAACTGCTGGTCAGCCTTCTTTTGGGACATTTGTTTGCTAGGTGCGGTACTTGTGTAGGTCTGGAGGTGTACCCCTTGGAGATATATTTTTTGTCCTTGATTCTGTGTTTTTAGGAAAGGATGGCTATTGGAATTACTTGGAAATAAAAAGGGCACAATATTAGTGTAGGTTGCAGATCTGTGGATAAACTGGCGGTTCTGGAAGATAAGGAAAATCTGTTGCAGCCATGACAATTGTACTTCAGATCTCACATCTACAGGCCTGCATCTTTGGGTTAACCATACAGTATATCAGATACAAATCAGTCGAATATGTTAGTTAGGCAAAACCAGTCTCTAAGAATATAATTTTCATTCATACTCATTCATACTTGGGATTTTACAAGTTTTTACCTAATTTTATATTTAATTGAAGTAAGATATTGGTTTGTGTTTACTTGGCTCAACTGTAACTGTGTCTTTTTTAGGAAGACACATAACTTTTGTAATCAATTGGCACAAACCCTGTGTTAAGATCCAATTGTAATATCAAAATAACACTACTTACAACTTTCCCAGTAACAACAATCTGTGCAGAACTTTACATTCTTCTCTTAAGTTGCCACACAAGATGAGTTTCACCAACACAAATGAAACTGTATAACAGAGTCAAAATTGATGTTGTGTCTGAAGTTGTTAATGGTTAAGTTTGAATCCAAATAGGTTTTCTGTGGCATATCATGATTCAGCCTTTAGTTTAAAAGCTAGCTCAGTGTGAAATTCCAGTCAAAAGTGTCCAAAACAAAGTTAACTGGGAAACTTAGGCATTTTCTTTAGACAGAGCTACTATAGGCTTCAAGAGGAATCATCCAGGTGGATGCTGCACATTGGTGGTGGTGGAGGGGAATCCCCATTACCTGTAAAGTGCTTTGAGTGGTGTCCAGAAAAAGCGCTATATAAGTGTAAACAATTATTATTATTATCCTACTGTATCTTATTTTACAGTATCTTGGATTATCTGACACCTACTGTAACTCCTTTTTTACCCCTCTCTTCCTATACAATTTGAGACTGCTTATACATAATACTATAAAATAAAATAAGAAAGGTCAGACCAATTGAATCTTAAAGAGGAATCACTTTAATTAACGAAGTGTTCTTTTTTAATAAATAAAAATTCATAGGTATTAAAAATAAAAAAAATGCCAAAGTATATTAGAATAACAATAGTTATAGTACAATCATACTACGGTGCATTGTGATAGACAACAAATGATAATGGTAATTAAATCCAGATGTCACAAGTGTATATAAACAAAAGTGACTCACTTTTAAATTGTGACCTAATGATCTTGAAAGTATACAGTTAATTTCAGTTCAGTTTTGTCATATGCACAAACACAATGAAATGCTTATTTACAAGTATGCTACAATACAAAGGCAATTAAAACACCAAACTTAAACACAGAACTGCAGCAACAACAGTTAAATAACATAAAACGTATTAAAAGTTAGCATAAGTATTATGCAAAATAATATCAGTGTGAGTCAATGGCAGAATTAGAATTCAAGTCTGACTGCTTGTGTGAAGAACCTGTCTCTGTATCTGGAGATATGTACGTTCATGCTCCTATAATGCTTTCTAGTGGGTAGGGCAGAGAACAGTGAGAAACCAGGATGTTATCCTTAGTAATACTCCCAGCTTTCCTAAATCTGCGAGCTGGAAACTCGTCCACAATAGAAAGGAACTGTGCTCCAATAATGGACTGTGCCGACCTGATCACCGCCTGTAATGCCTTTCGGTCAAAACTGCCAAACCACAATATAATATACTGTATATGAACACACTTTCAATAATATACCTGTAGAACGTAATATGAATTCTTGAATTTCTGACCTCAACACTGGAGGCCTTCTCATTATTAGTGGTGATTTGCCCAATGATATAGTAGCAACTGCCTCTGGTCACACAATGTTATAGTAGAACAGTAGGGGACTAAGCCCTAAGGAGCACCTATGTTGATGGTCAGCGTGGAATTACCAGCCTTTCAAAGCATTTCATTATGGTAGATGTGAACATCACTGGTCTGTAATCATTAAAACCTATGTTTTATTTTCTTTGTACTGGTATAATAGTGGTTTTCTTAAAACAAGACAACAGAAGATATCTTTAAATTCCATGGCAAATTGGTCTGTACAAGACTTAAGGAATGCTGTCTGGTCCAGTCGCCTTCCACATGTTCACCTGTCTAAAAGATGCCCTGACCAGACACGGCTGTACCATCAGAGGCTTGGAGCACTCACACAAGCAGTTCCATGATATCCTTTTCAAACTGAGTGTAATAGGCATTCAGCTCAGCCAATAGAGAGAAATCATTATCACTGGATGTAACAAAGCTTATTTTAGTGGAAAAGGTAGCTTGTATTTGTGGCTAACTAACTGTGGCTGAAAAGCGGATCAACACATTTGTGTTCTCTCGAATTGACTACTGTAATGCTCTACTCGCTGGGGTATCTTAATCTATTCTGAACAAACTGCAGGATGTCCAAAATTCAACAGCCAGAATCCTGACCAGGTCTAGTGCAAGTGTTCACATTACTCCTATCCTGGAGTCCTTGCACTGGCTTCCTGTCAAATTCCGTGTAGACTTTAAAATCCTCATGTTCACCTATAAGGCTCTGCATGGCTTGGCACCTCAGTACCTGTCTGAACTTTTATCGCCCTACTCCCCACCTCGCAACCTTTGCTCTTCTAATTCTGCTCTTCTTACTGTCCCCCAAGCCTGTCTATATTGTATGGTCTCCTATTATGCCCCCAAGCTCTGAAACTCTCTCCCCAAGGATATCAGAGAGTCACCTTCTGTCATGCCCGACATCCCTCCCTAGAGGGCGCTCCACTGCTCCCATTATTGTTCGTGTAATTAAGCTCTGCAGGTGTACCCTGTTATTATTTATTTAAAGACCAGTTCCTCCAGTCCTCAGGGCTCATCATTAGGGTAAGATGTTGCGAGGCCCGCCTAGCACCAGGAAACCTTACGTCCGTCTCCTGAGGGCATAGGCCTCATCCCCGACACCTCCCGCTTCCTGAGCCCGGGGTCTGGAGGATCTCGCCCCGTCACCCTTGGACCTCCATGTTTTGTTTGTCCGTGTGCTCCCCCCATTTTGTGCACTGTTAAACCCCTGTGTGTTCCTTTTTACCACGCCTCCTGTTTTCTCTGCATTGCATAGGGTCTTCTACAAGATCTGACATGGATTTCAGTCCCTGTTCGTGACACCTTCTCTAAACTCCTTCAAATCCAGACTCAAAACCCTCTTCTTTAGAAAAGCCTTTACTTAACTGGTTCCATTCTTCACCCCTCTGCTTTTCTTAGTACCACCATCCACGGTCTCCTCTATATATTGTAATTTTATTTTATCTTGTGTATTCTTCTTATTTATTGTTGTTGTCATCCTGTAAAGTGCTTTGAGAAGCCACCTTTAAAGGCGCTATATAAAATAAAGTTTATTATTATTGTATTTCTAGTCTGTTACAATATTTTCCTTGTTAGTGTCCCTGATAGCTCTCTGCAGGTCATCAAACCTTCTTAGAAAGGTTCAGATTCCCAGATTTAAAAGCCTGCGATTGTGCCCACAGTTTACTGCAAATATTACTATAAAAACCATGATTTCTGGTTAAGAAAAAATTAAACTCTCTTGGTAAGTACAAAGTCATCCAGAAATTTCTTAATAAAATCAGTGACGACTGTAGTGTACTCATACAGGTTCCTGGATGAACTTTGAAACACGCCCTACTCCATCGATTCAAAGCAGTCTTGCAGTTCTTTATTTTTTTCTCCTCCGTCCAGTGTTGTGCTGTTCTTGTGACATTCTCCCACTTCAGCTTCTGCTTGTAAGCTGGCAGATGATCAGGCTGTCCAAAGCACCAGTGAGGAATATAATGGTAGGCATCTTTGATAGTCATGTAACAGTGATCAAGAGTATTTGTACCCTCGATTGGGCAGTAGACAATCTATTAATATTTCAGAAGATCTTTCCTCGGGTTGGCTTGATTAAAGTCCCCTGGAACAATTGACAGAGGATCAGGATAAACAGTTGCATTTTTTTTAAATATACACCACAGACATAATAGCAGATGAAAATTATCTCGGTAGATAGAAAAGATGACATTTTACAGTCAGATATTCCAGATTCGGAGAGAAGAATCACTTCAGAATTTCACATCTAAACACCAACTGGTCTTTATCATAAGAAATACACAATTGCCTTTTTTGTTACTGGCTAAACTCGACCTATCCATACAATAGGTGGAGAGTCCATCAAGCTGAACAGTTGAGTCAAGTGTATTTGGGGTCAATGAGGTCTCAGTGAGACAGGAAATACAGTAATCCCTGGTGTCATGCTGATGGCTTAACTTTCCCCTTAGCTCGTCCATCTTGTTCTCCATGGATTGTAAATTGACCAAAAAAATACTTGGGAATGGGGTCCAGTAGCCGTGGCGTTTCACCCTCACTTGAAGTCCTCCCCGTCTTCCAAGATCCTGTGTCCGTTGCATTCACTAGTTCTGTTCTGAGTCAAGTGGGGAGTCCATATGCACTGGCACACAAGACAGCAGATTCAGGCCCAAACAGGGTAAGTCTAAGTTTAAAACGTCCACAAGCACTTGTTGATCATAAATAATTTCTGAAAAATCAGACTATAGTCCACACAAAACAGACAAAGATATATATACAAGGATCAACATGCAATGTGTCACCACATTGGGGAGTATGTTTTACTGCAGGATCTTTATGAAGCATCCAGTTTCAATTGAACTGGAGTTCTCTGAATTCCAGTGAGAAGGTGAATGGTGTTATCAGATGCAGAGACCACTGCTCTACTTGGTAATTTGAAATGAGGTCTTCTTGAACACCAGCACATGAGAAGGAACTGGCTTCCAGTCTCCTAAGAGTGGAAGGGTCATTGAGACTCTCAGTGAGCTAAAGTTTCTGCATGAAATTAATTTTAATAATTGACTATATCAAACCTTCTATGACTCATTAAGGGTGTGGGGTGAGTTTTGAGTGTGAAGAAAATAATTGAAACACCAGTGAAGTTCACCAAACACGAGTTTAGGAGGATTCTGCCTCCTAGACCTTTAATAAAAAAGTATTATCTATTTAAATATGATTATTAGTAGTAGAGGTATTGGTATTCCTAACTTGGTATTACATAGTGAATCCTTAACTTGCCATGTGTTTAACATGCAGTTAATATTATTTTAATAATTAAACATTACTGGGAATATGTATTAAGCCAAAAGTGCTTTCTTGCACTCGTCATACTGTACTGTACAGTAACATTAACAGAAGTTTTCTTTTTTTTTAATTACTTACAGTATACAGGCATAATGCCTGGGTTTGATTCCTGACCACTGCAGACCGCCTTGGGAATAATCTTTCTCTGATAAGTAGCATCCGATAAGCTGCATTGGAACACAAGCTGGGATGTAACAATTATTTCAAGTACTTTACTGTCAGTAACACACTTTAGTTCGTGTACAAAAGGGAAAGGGAACTTTAGCAAACAATTGCATTTTCTTAAAAACATTGAAATGTCTTAATATTTCACATCTGTGCCAGTACTTTTTATAGCCAAAGATGTATGCTAAGGAGCTTTTCCATTGTATTCTTGTAAATAAATATGCAATGCAAAGACATTTAAAGCTATAACACAACTTTCAAGATGCGTATTTACAAATATTAGAACGAACAACTTTATAACTGCATTAAAAAAAACTGATGTTGTACTATTTTCATGCAGTGTCAATACAGTACATGAAGTAACCATCTTTCGCCCTTCTTCCTCAGTTTAATATTCTCAGATTGATATCTGATATGTGCCCAGTACAAATGGCAATGTCATAGTCTGCAACTTTTCCATGAGCAGGGCAGCCAGCCTCTATGGGCTTAAGAATTTGTGAATGTAACAGTGAATGAAAGTGAATATTTAGAAGTCAGTGATATGTAAATTAATTAAAAATGTCAATAGTATACACATATTATTCATTACATTTTATTATTAGAGAAAGAGTTTAAGATTTTCATTATAAAAATATAGTAGACATAGTGTCTTTAAAACATAATACTTAAAAGCATAATCATCATCATCAACATCCCCATCATCATCATTACACTTAACTGTTGTTGTTTTGTTCAGTTGAGCAGTTTGAAATGTTTTGGAGTTGTGTGGATCTCTGGTTCAGTTGCTGGATAGGTTTACAGTAATGTTACAGTAATGTGTTTTCTTAAAATGTGACTAGGACAGGGGGAGACCAGGAAGAGAGTGGGAGAGAATGCGGAGTAGTAAAGGTAGTTTTTCAGTAAAACTCTACAGTTAGATTAACATGAAATTGTGTAACTAAAGCCATTTTGACAGTTACAAATATCACTTGTAGAAATTTTCTTTTGGCTATATTTTTTACATAGTCAGAAGTCTACAAATAGTTTATTATTTATACCTTGTTATGAAAGCGATGTGCCTCTTTCAGGTTTCATCCACATTAAGAAAATCTATATTTTGTCTTAATGCAAATTTCAGTAAAGAGAAATCTGTAATTTAAATTGTGATTATGAAAAATATTTCACACATACTGTACTGTAGTGGCTTTAAAACCATACAATATCATAATGTATATACAGTATACAGTATTTACATTGTAGCGGCAATGCTTGTTAATAAGACAGAATTAAGCGTTGGTATGCTCCTGAAGAAAGATGTGAAGACGGGGGTTTGAATTTAATCTTTTCTGTAGGGGGTTTAGACTTCCAAGTCACAAGCTGGGGTTTATGGCAGGAAAGGGGGTTAACTGATAAGGATTGCAGATGCCAGCTAGGAACCCCCCTGGGTGTAATGTTAAACTGACCATTTGCCCAGAACATCGTAAACTGGCCAAATACCATGAACCCCCCTCTTTACCATCAGACCGAGTGACGTCAGAAACGGAGAAGAAAACTGTATATAACCCAAAAGTTTGTAACAGTACGGGGAACAATACTTCGGTTTTGTTGTTTCTTGCGGGAAACAAGACTTCGGCTTTATTGTTCCTTGCATGCAATAAACTCATCTGTTTTACTTCATCTCGGGATCAAGAACCTTATTTCTTCTGTTACAACAAATTTGGCGTAGTCGGCGGATGCTCCAGAAGGCGCAGAACTTCCCATCGGCAGGAGAGACGGTCAGCGCGCACATAACTAAGAGGTAAGGACTCCTCTTTTATTTAAAAGTCCCGACTCTCTCTGACCGATTGGGAAATCTCTGCTCCCTGCGAGAATCGCCCGAGATGACGGAGTAAACGTGAGTTTCTGAATTCCTCTGGCCCGGGGAAGGCACCGGTGTATGTAATGGGTTGTTTGCTGTAAGCCCAGAATTTGGTCTGGCAGGGGTTCCGCGGTATTGTGTACAGGCGTTCGAAGCTGGTGTATGCCTTAATTGCGCGTGGAGTTTACCGTGAAGTTCAGGACTGGTGTGGGTCTTAATTGCACCCGGAGTTCTGAAGGTCAGAACTGGTTTGGGTCTTAATTGCACCCGGAGTTCTGAGGCTCTGAATCGGTGTGGGCCTTAATTGCGCCCGGGGTTCTAGAGCAAGTGGTGCATTAAATGCACGTAGTTCAGGACTGGTGTGGGTCTTAATTGCACCCGGAGTTCTGAAGGTCAGAACTGGTGTGGGTCTTAATTGCACCCGGAGTTCTGTGGCTCGGGATCGGTGTGGGCCTTAATTGCGCCCGGGGTTCTGGAGCTGAGTGGTGCATTAAATGCACGTATAATCCAGGATTGGTGTGGGCTTTAATTACGCCCGGGGTCCTGAGATTAGCTACGCCTTGATCGTGCACAGATTGGAGTGGCGTGGTTTCTGGCGTGGCGTGGTTTTTTTTTGTTTTAAAGGAAGCAGGAGTGGAGGAGATATATGTAAGTATGTTTTTGGTGTTTTCCTTGTTTGTGAAATACATATACACACGCGCGACACTGGCATGGGCGCACCTCATAGTGGGGAGCGGGGCATTAAGTGGCAGGATTTGGGGGACGTTGAGACCCGAGAATCGCCCTGATTGAGCTCAGTGCGTAAGTCCACCCCGGGGCAAAAGCAGCGATGCTGGCGTTCTGGGGATGGTGAATTACTGATCAAGAAAGGGGGTTTTGGAGGTCTCGTTTCTTACCTGTGAACAGTGCGGTGTAAGTCCTCTCTAAAGTCTCGGAGAGGCATTTAGATCTGGAGGTAACAGACGCCCTTAGCTGAATGAGTGCAGGAATGCACAGGTTTTTCCAAGTGAAAACATCCCCCTACTGAATGAGCTGTTACCTCACACACGACAAAAGTAAATCTTAAAGAGACCGAACATGTGCGCTAACTGATGGTTTGAGAAAGTGGTGGAAGGGTCCATTTAAATATCGGAAAAGTGTAAGTTGACGGAAAAGAAGGAGAAAAATATGGAAAAAGCTGAGTTTGTCAGAGGGAATTTGGGGCGAAGACGCCTGTAAAGAAAGCATATATGAGTATTGATTGGCAAAAGCACAAGCATGTAGCTCCCACCCTGGTGCACGGCCGGCACCAGTAGTGGCAGATACATGACGAAAAAGAAAGAAATTGGGATGTGACTGAAAAGTGTGTTTACGGGGAAAATAAAAACCCGGAAGAAAATATACTTTACTCGCTACGAAAGAGTATAGAAAAAAAAAAGCTAAAAGAGGCAGTACAGGAGAATGAGAAACTAAAGAAGGAATTAACTCCTGGTCACGCTGCACTGGTTAATGTGCTACAGCCAGAGACTAAGTTATATCCTGCTCTCCCACAGGGGAACAAACAGGCAGGAAACGAAAATAATTGGGATCAATTCCCTCAGTGGCCATATGGAGAAGGGGTATCTGATTGGGATAACACTTGGTATGAGTGTGATAAAGACGGATCAGGGTCTCCCCTGTCAGAGGGAGGGCGCCCGCAGATCTGTACTCTCACTCGAAGTGGGAAAGGACTTGATGTAGCAGGGGCTGGCGCCGTTGATGACAGTGCCACTCTAACACTGTCTCGCACCCCGTCGAGGGGGTCTGCAATCGCACCTACCTTCCCTGATTCCCCCATACGATCATATTCAAAACCGTAAGATATTGACCGGTGGGCTAAAGTACCGCACCCGAAATTAGAAATGCAGCGAACCTGGAGTGCGCTTCAGGAATTAAAAGGATTCATGTATAAGTAAAACAAGAATACAGCACATTGTATTACGAAGAGAAAAATATATTCTCGATGTGTATGTGTGTTTTATGAATTTGTGTGCCGGCATGTATGTGTGTAACTGTGAGTTTTGGTATACTAAATGACGGTGTGAGTGTGTTTAGCCAGCGGGACTGGCTAGAGACGTAACTACAGAGACTTGACGAAAATCAACTTAAGGAGATTGGAAAATATAAGAGCGTCTGAAATGTATAAGTACAGTACAGGTGGACGTAAAAGTAGTTAAACAGTTTTTGTATTATTATAAATTGTAATTTATACAATTAGTTGCAATAGTGGAAACAATTTGGTTTTATTCGAATGTCTGGAAACCAGACATGCTGAAACGCTGTAGGTTTAGAATCGAGACTGGGGAGAATAACGTCTTGTGAGAAAATCTGTTTACCTAACGATTAGATCCTGTAAATCCCTTGTAGCCTCCCTAAGTCTGTCCCAGTCCAGTGGATAAAAAATGTACTGTTAATGGAGTGTTGGTTTCTCTGTTAGGGGATACTGGAGCACTACTGTCCTGCTTGTTTCACTCCTCTGTTCAACAGTGTACTATAGAGCAATGTATATGGGAAGATGGCAGGAGGCCACAGGAGTATTGGGACAGCAAGTTTTACTTGCCGAGTACCAGATTTTAATGGGTGGTTTTATTCCAGATCTATTGGGTTGGAATATTATGCATTACAAAGAATGACTATGCAGAACAGGGTATCACGTGGCTTCAACTGACTGTGATCACTCAGTATGTTGATGGTATTCTGAGTGCTTCCCCTGACGAGGAAACCCACAAGTCTGAGTTGCTTCAGCTTTAGAGTGTCTAATAGAAGCAGTTATGATAAGGCCCTTTTGTGTCTAGCATTGTGAAATTTTAACAGGGCCTGGGTGCAATGTTTTTTACAGGGTGAGCACAACTCTTAACAGATCTGCTTAAGGGGGGAGTGCAGTACAAGGACAAGATTGCCTTGGTTCCCGCAGCAAAAGCCGCCTTTAATAATTTGAAACAAGTTCTCTTACAGGTGCTGAGACTGGGGTTTCCTCAGATGGATCAACGATTCCTTTGTATTATTGCAAGTTGCTGACAGAGGCCACCCAAGGAGCCCGCGAGCAGGTCCTGGAGGCGTGGGGACCACCACCTGAAGGAGGGCACAACCTCATCCCAGGAGAGTGGGTGTGGATCAGGAAATTTCCTTCACAGGTTCTCCAGCCCAGGTGGGACGGACCCTACCAGATCCTGTTGACAACCGAGTCTGCGGTTCGAGTGGAAGGAAAAGATCGCTGGATCCACGCGCCACACTGCCGACGAGCCTCATCCCCATTTACAGACTCAGAATGAAATCATTTCTGTTTATAACAATAATTGTTGCTGTAGAACTATGTTCCGCAGGGATTAATGATCATCTCTCCCACAAAGGAGAACATGGAATTAATTCCTTTTTAGGCCTCTCCTATCTGACAGCTAAGAAAACCAACCAAAGTGCCTGCTGGGTGTGTGCCGCATTACCCAAATATGTACAGGGAGGACTTCCTATGGGGGCCATTCCTTGGCGTCTCGAGGAAGTCATAGGCATGATCATTTGGAGGGATAATTTAGGAGATTTTAATATGACAAACTATGGGGGTTGCCATAACACGACTTTAACCTGCACAACATTACAATATCTACAGGAGCGAGGCTTAGAGCCCACGAGTTTCACAGGCTCTTACGCTCCTAAATATAACAGAAGCCATACACCACCATACCTGACTCTAAATAAGGAACGTGAGGGAAACATATGTTTTCAGCACACTAATGGTCTGCACTTGGTTGGATGGAGTCGTTGCAACCTTACCATCGCTGCAAATATATCCACCTCTACCTTCCAAATTCCAGGATGGGATCGGCACACCCCACAATTCGGTATAAGTTTCTTATTTTCAGAGGCATGGGGAGCGCCAAACGGAACATATTTCATTTGTGGAAAACGAGCCTACCCATGGTTGCCAGCCCAGTGGTCTGGCTCATGTTATTTAGGATATGTGGTTCCTCATATCCGTGTTCAAATCCACAGCCCCTTCGGACCTAACCACAGACCACAAAGAAAATTGGCTGATTGGGAATATTATTTAGGTATAATATTTCCACAAGCCGGCATGAACTTTCTGAGTCGAAAGTTAATTCAAATGGCCTCGACTTTAGAAGAATTAGCAAATTCTACCTCATCTAGTCTGAAGGCTGTTAATGATGAGATGGTAGCCCTCAGAACAGTGGCCATGCAGAACCGACTAGCTTTAGATTATGTACTGGCGGCCCAAGGAGGAACTTGTGCAGTAATTGGCACTGAATGCTGCACATATATCCCTGATAATTCTGAGCACATCTCAGATCTGGCCCAACACATTTACAATGAGGGACAGAAATATCAGGACTATTATACTGAAAATTGGGGAATTGGATCTTGGGTAAAGTCTGTGTTTGGGGCCTGGGGCGGAACTTTTTTACAGTGTTTATTTGTAGGAATAGTATTATTTATATGTATAATTGTAATCATCACGTGCACAAAAACATGTATCACATCTTGCCATAACCGTGGAACGTACAATGTCATGGCAATACATACCTGTTCGCCAAGAAAGGAAAGATCTGCCCTGACATTGTATGTATAAAAATAGGCTACACTGACGTATGCCATATTTTATAAGGGGGGAATGAAGAAAGATGTGAAGACGAGGGTTTGAATTTAATCTTTTCTGTAGGGGGTTTAGACTTCCAAGTCACAAGCTGGGGTTTATGGCAGGAAAGGGGGTTAACTGATAAGGATTGCAGATGCCAGCTAGGAACCCCCCTGGGTGTAATGTTAAACTGACCATTTGCCCAGAACATCGTAAACTGGCCAAATACCATGAACCCCCCTCTTTACCATCAGACCGAGTGACGTCAGAAACGGAGAAGAAAACTGTATATAACCCAAAAGTTTGTAACAGTACGGGGAACAATACTTCGGTTTTGTTGTTTCTTGCGGGAAACAAGACTTCGGCTTTATTGTTCCTTGCATGCAATAAACTCATCTGTTTTACTTCATCTCAAGATCAAGAACCTTATTTCTTCTGTTACAACACTCCTAAAGGAGGCCCCATCTCACCCTCCATCTCTGTGGTGCAGCCACAGAGAAAGAATTAATGCAGGCTGATTTAAGATGTTTTCTTTTGATAAGAAACAAGCTCCCAGACGGGGATGCAATTAGCTAAGCCTGGCAATCATGATCAATGGTCATCCATTGGCGCCTATCAGTCTAGGGAGTGCCGAATGGACATCTGGACTGCATTCCTAAGTGTCAAGAGTAAGTGACTTATATCTCACCTTGACCAACCAATCAGGGACTGGCAGGGCGTGGTAATACCAAGTGGGTCTCCAATGCCCGCCAAACTCTCAACCTATCAGCACACATCTGGGTCTTGATCAAAAAGGGAGCGCAAGCTCAGTTCTGGGCTCTCCTTGGCCATTTTCGCGCATCCTCAGAGACAATCACGTGACAACTGCTGTTGTCTGCAAAGGGACTTGGACTTTGTTCTAAGCGCGAGGCCGAGGATCCCGTACGTACTCAGAATTTTACCAATGTGAATGCTCCGCTTGATCAACGGCAGCCTACAGTTGGACCCTCGTCGACAACCTGAATAGCTTATTCAGAAGCAGCGCTGAACCGGGAACGAACCAGTTTCTTCCCAGGCAAAAGAGTGACTTGTGAGGACTTGCGGTCACACTCTGTGCATAGAGACTTTCTACTAGCCAGCCGGACTGCTGGTGGATCCCCTCGGAGCAACGACTGCCCTGCGCGCCGCAGTCAGATTCCTCCGCCCGTCCTACTCCGAGCTGCACCTCGACTGGTTGGCCGGTAGCCAGAGGATGCCAACACAACGCCCATTGGACAACCGCTGGAACAGAGGCTGCAACAGAGCCTGTCACCTGGTTTGGTGTTCGTGCCGGGAAATTCCAAATCCAAACACAGTGGATAAGTAAACCCCATGTTCTACATTGCGTCTCGAGAATTCAATTGAACCTTAACACAAGTTGCTATCAATTTAATTCATGAGTAATGTATTTACTTCCGAGTTTAGAGTAACAGTGGGTAATAACACTGATTAGCGATTTGGTAACCGAACGATATATATTGACATATATTCTCTGTTGTGTATCTCTCTGTGTTTGCATCTCTTCGAGATTATATACCTTGTATATTGATAACCCTCACAGTAAGGTCTGCCGCTCGTATCCAGGCAGACTAGTATATGTTTGGTGCACAGTTTATATTAATAAATGTATCGTGTATTGAACCCGTGTGTGTGTGTTGTTAGTTGTTCTGACGATTGATTTTCTAAAAGCCCCAACGAACAACCTCGTGATTACTGCTACAATTAATAATTGTCTCAGTAAACCCATCAAACCACTACATTTAATGGCGTCCCTGGGTGGGCTGAGTTTAGAATGAAATGAGAATCAATCGCACAGAATAACTGATATTGCTGTGAGTTCAAGTTCAGCACAGCACCGCGGCTTCTATACGCGAATACCAGGTGTGCTGATAACTGCGTTAAGAAATCCCCCTGTTTTCTAGCGTTTAGTGTAACGTGTGCTGATTGGAAATCCATCTGCTCGGGTGTTTAAATTCCATACTGCATTTTGGTAAAAGAAAAAAAAAAGTAATACTCTTAAACTTTCTCTGACGTAATGACAATGGCTGCTAAAATGTCTGAAGTGGAGTCGCTTATAAGTACTATTTCTAGCGACGACAATCCTGGTTACTGGAGCGGTATCGAAAAGTTGAACTTTGATGATATTGAGAAGCTGCAAGTAGATTTAGTAGCTAAGGTAGCGAACCAGCTTAACACAGGAGGGTCCGTGAACCCAGTTCAGGTCCTATCGAGTTTCGTCTTAAATCTAGCTAAACAGCTGGAACTGTCTTTGTCCGAGCTGACAAAGTTTCAAAAGCTTCAGGGAAAGCTAGAAAGATATAAGGCGGAGCGAGTTGAGTTGTTGGATATAATCAGAGAAAAGAGAGTGAAAAATTAGGAAAGTGAAGACAGACTCAGGGAAGTTTTAGGTAAATTAGATGACCTGTCTGCTAGAGAAACTGCGGCTGAGGTAGCTAGGAGAGACCTGGAAGCGAGCTTGAAAGAAAAAGAAAAAGAAATTGAGAGTTTAAATGAGCTCAGCCAGGAAAGGCAAAAGGAGTTAGATGCTGCCGTACTGGAAGCAAAACAGGCTAGATCCCACTTACATGCCAGCCCACCTAGCACCCCGGAGCGCTCACCCAGCGCGCCGGGAGGAGGTTTCTCTCGGCCAGGGTCTGTGGTCGGATCGGCATGGGGGAGATCGCTGAGTCCTGCGCGAGACGCAAGGGCGATGCAATTCAGGCATAGACCCCCTGCTCCTGATCACAGCCGTCTCCCTGCCCGCGGAGAAACCGTAAAAATTAACCTCCACTCCCTGAGGCAGTTAGCCAAAGATGTAGAAAGGTTTGACCCGTCATTGTCAGGGAATAATATGGAAACCTACATCGATGAGCTGAGATATACTTTGCAGTTTATGCCCGGAGCGTCCGAACAGGAAAAGGCTATGTTAGTAAGGAAAACTACCAGCCGAGCGGTCCACGAGTGGATGTCTAGACAAGGACCGGAGGTCTGTAATAGCTTTGAGGAGCTGTGTCAGGCAATGATCGGAGAATTTTTGGCTTTTATTGATCCCATAGCTGCCGTGGCCGCTGCGCACCATATTAAGCACGAAAAAGCTGAAGCCCCTCGCGACTATTATGAGAGGCTTAGGCGCACTTATTTTGCAGGGCGGAATGAAGAGGGTTGCGAAGAGAACGTGAATTTCAAAGGTTTATTCATTGCTCATCTGCATCCCTCAGTCAGGAAAATGATTGTGATGCACACTGATGCAAAAGTGATGAAAATGGCTGACATTAGAAGGTTGGCTCAAAAAGCCTGGGGAGCTGAAGTCTCTGCTTCCTCAGAGCGAAAACCTGCTAAAACGGCCGTGTTCGCCACTAAAGCCAGCAGGGTTGACAACTCGCCTCAGCTCGAGGGAGCTGAGGTTCCTGAGCCCGCTAAGCCCCGGCGCAAAATAGGCAGGCAGGACCGCACTAAGCGTCAGAGCTGCCGTGAGCGCTACGGGGAAGGCAAGGGCTCAGGCAGAGCCTATCATAAGGCTGGACGAAGGGAGTCGACTGCAGCCCGCCTGGCCCGGCTTGAACAAGCCCTGCTTGAGAGATCAGGACAGGGTAAACCTTCCGCACCGAATGCCGGAAGCATGAATGAGCTTAGGGGGACCACGCCCCTTCTCACTGGAGGAGGCGGGGATCCATCCCAAACCCCTCCCTCAGTCTATCTGATTGGGTGGGAGGGTTCCTGCCTGGAAGAAGGCTGTGACTCTGAGTTGGGCGCTGACCCCGCCCCTGAAGTCAAAGAAAAGGCAGGCTTCCAACAATTTTTAGGGAATCTCAGCCAGAAAGGCAAAGCAAGGCGTATTTATATCAAGGTTTCTCTTGAAAGCGTCTTAGATAGAGAAGCACTGATTGACACTGGGGCTGAAATTAGTTTGATGTCAGCCGATCTATTCAGCGAGCTCAAACGAGTAGCGAAAGGAAAAGGCATCAGACTTAAGGTAGAACCGTGTAAGATAGATATTTCCAGCTATACCCAGGATCATGCCAGGATCACACACCGAGTGTGGGTGGCACTTAGGTTCGGGCCAATGAATGTGGTGCATCCTGTTTACATCTCTAGGTTTAAAACAGAGCCACTACTCATTGGCCAAGACCTGCTTGACAGGCTGGAGCCTCTGGTGGACTGCCAGCGTGGAAAATTGTGGGCTCAGGTCAAAAACCCTAAGCCTGTCGTACAGCAAAAAGGGGGGTTCAGTGGTTATGCTGTGACCACACAGTGCCCACTGAACACTATAGCTGAGTTGGAGGTTCCACCTGGTTCCTCTGGACGAGAAATAAATGTCTCTTCTTGCTTTCCAAAACTACAGGAAAGTCCTGCCCAGGCCAGCACTCCCACGGTCTCCCAACTACAGGAGCAGTGCTCCGAGCAGCTGCTTGACCCGCCAGGTAAAGCACACCCCTTTTTCATCCCTGAAGAAGAGTGGATCTCCCTGTCCGGTAATGAGTGGGAATCCTTTCTGTGCGCCCTGGTACCTCAGGGGGACCAGGACTACCACCCCATGGTGGTGGGAGGGGTCCAGGTGGCAGAAGTGCAGGTTGATGATGTAATTCTCAGCCTCAGCTCTGAGAAGTCCATAATCAGTGAAGGTCTGTTCAAGGACCTGTCGCGAAGCCGTCAGGTGACCCTGGTGACGCAGTCACAGGTTCTGTGGTGGGCACCCCCACCTCATAGGTCCATTTGGAGCAAAGGAAGCTTTGTAGCTTCCATCTCCATCGGAAAAAGGAAGTTTGCTCACTACTTCCAGGTAGCGCCTCAGCTGACCCATTCGGTCTGTATTGGTGCAGACCTGTTGGTTCGACTGGGCGCCCATCTGGACACAGTAAACAGTGTGCTGTGGACACGGGTGAACCCAGATGCCCACTCTCTAAGCGGCGACCCCGAGAACATTCGGTCAGGTCAGACGATTCCTCAGGCCTGCCAGGTAGTAAACGAATCGGACCTGATCGTTCCTGCGTCAACAGCAGGGTTTCCGGTACGCCTTGTCCTAAAGAAGGGACAGAGAATGGATGCTGAGATGGTTTTCTTCCAACCATCAGCTCAGTTTATCAGACTGAACCTAGCAGTCTGTGGTACCCCCAGACTGGAATGGAATGGCCGAGCCACCTGCCTGTTGGTGCAGAACATAGCAAAGCAAGATGTCAAAATCCCTGCTCGCACTGACATGGGACTGGTAATTGACAATGGTTTCTATGATTTCGAACTGGCCATCCCAGTACTGGGGCAGCTCCCTGGTCCCTTGGCCAGGGAGGGGGGAACCGAGCAGGTGTACTACACCTACCCCCGGCGGATGATCGCAATTATGCCAATAGAGGGATTCTGCAACCAGGAGGTGTGCAGAGTGGACCTTAGCGATAAGGATGAGATGGTTGTGTACACAGTACACGCAGGTGTTCCGACGGACCACTCAGCCGAGAGTGCGACCCGGGATACCGCCATGCCGTCAAAAGCGGGGTTCCTAGAGCAGGTACAGGAACAGGTTGGTAAGGCAGATGCCCTGGAAATGGAAAGCCAGCGTCAGCAGCTGCGTCAGATCTTCCAGGATTTCCAGGAAGTGTTTGCACGGGACGCCTATGACTGCGGGGTGACGGATTTGCACACAGTGCGCATTCCTACGGCCCCTGGCTCCCGCCCAACCTATGTCAGGCAGTATCGCATTCCCCTCACGGCATACGAGTCCATAAAGCAGACGTTGGATGCTCTACTAGAGTGTCAGATCTTAAGGGAGTGTAACTCCACTTATAACTCCCCACTGTGGCCGGTGCTGAAACCCAATGGTAAGTGGCGTCTGACCATTGACTACCGGCAGCTGAATAAACAGGTTCCTTTGTCACGATGGCCAATGATCTACCTAGATCAGGAGTTAGCCAAGGTGACAACAGCGAAATATTTCACCACAGTGGATGTGGCCAATGGGTTCTGGACCCTTAAAGTAGAACCGACAGACCAGTACAAACTGGCCTTTTCCTTCGGAAACAGGCAGTTCACCTGGAATCGATGCCCCTTTGGGTATTCCAACTCCCCAGCGGAGTTCAACATATTTCTGCACAAAGCCATGAGTGATGCAGCCGCCAGGGGCAACCTGGTCTATGTGGACGATATTCTGATGCGGAGTCAGACCTGGGAAGAACACATGGCCGAGATCAGGCATGTGTTGACCCAGCTCTCCCGTGCAGGGGCCAAACTGTCTCTGGCTAAGGGACAGTGGTGTAGGACCCAAGTGGAGTACGTGGGACTGTTGGTTGGAGCCCAAGGCATACAGCCACAGTCCAGCAGAGTCCAAGCTATCCAGAATATGAAGTCGCCCACTAACCTGTCTGAACTGCGCAGCTTTCTGGGAGTATGTAATTATTCCCGGCAGTTCATTGAGGATTACGCTGAAATAGCAAGGCCCCTCCATAAGCTGTTGCAGAAAGACGTGCCCTTTGAGTGGGGGCCTTCCCCAGAACAGGCTGTGATGGAGCTGAAGCGCAAACTCGGTAGTGCGCCGTGCTTGGCCTACCCTGACAAAAATAAGGTCTTCTATCTTGAAGCAGGGTTCTCAGAGCACTGCCTTGGGGCTGCTCTGAGTCAGGAATATGACCAAGAGCGAAGGGTGGTGGCGTATGCCAGTCGAGCCCTGAGCCCAGTGGAGCAAAAGTTCTTGGACTGCGAGAAGGCCCTGTTGTCTACGCTCTGGTCGGTAGAACACTTCCGTAGTTATGTTGGGGGACAAAAGATCATCATCGAAACATGCCACCAACCTGTGACATTCCTGCATAGCCAGAGACTGAAAGCGGGCAGGGTGTCAAATAGCAGGATTGTGGCATGGATGATGGCCCTACAAGGCTATGAGATAGAGGTACGTTATGCACAGAGCAAGAAAATGTACCTGGGACAGGGCCTGGCTTTGGGCCAAGTGTGTCACGACTGTGACACTGACATGGAAGCTCCAGAAATGATTCCCGCTGCTGAGCTACCGAACAATCATCGGTACTACGATGAGAACGTGGGCCAGGGCTTACCCATGGCCTATGTTGATGGTTGCTCTTTTCGCCACGAACAACAGGTGCTAGCAGGGGTAGGAGTAGTCTGGCAAGACAACACTCCCTGTGGGCCGACCCGCTATAAGCTAGGACCAAAGACTAGTCAGTATGCGGAAGTAGCTGGGGTGCTGATCACCCTCCAGCAGGCCCTGACAAATGGCCTTAAACAATTTGTCATCTGTAGTGACTCGAACTACGCCCGATATAGCTTCGTGTCCCATCTTCCGTATTGGAAGGGTAACGGCATGAAAAATGCCCGGGGCAAGGAAGTGAAGAACAAAGAGTTGTTCCTGGCCAGTGACAAGCTCACGACCGAGGCTGGAATGATGGTTTACTGGAGGAAGGTGAAGGGACACTCCCAGGTGAAGGGACCCGACAAAGACGGGAATGATGAGGCCGACCGGCTGGCCAAATCTGGCGCCTTAGAGGGTGAACCCTGGCAGTTCCAGCAGGAATGGCTACCCCCAGAAACCGTGGCTGAGGTCAAGGCGGTCACCCGAAGCAGGGCTAGACAGGATATCGGAGCTGACCCTCAATCTGTAGTGCTTGGGTCACAGGGTTTTAACACCGATCTTGCAGAAATGCAGAAACAGGACCCAGCAATTGGGCAAATGTATCAGCATATAGCTGACCCAGTGCGTCAACCTCTTTCGGAGAAGGTGCTGAGCCAGTCTCTGGAGCTGAAGGAGCTGGCAGAGGTGAAAGACAACCTAAAAATTATAAAGGGGTTGTTGGTTTGTGTACCAGTTGCACAAGGTGTCCCAAAGTGGGTAGTTCCCCGCTGTCATCGGGGGGTCATGATCCAACACGCTCATGACGAACCCTGTGGGGGTCACCGGGGAATCAAGGCCATGTACGACATTATCCAGGAGGTGGCATTCTGGCCTCACATGGGCCAAGACATCGCCGCGTATGTAAAGGGGTGTCTGACGTGTAGCCAGTTCCAACCATCATTGCCCTTGCACCATGCACCACTCCAGAAAAAGGGCATGACATTCCCCTGGTCCAATCTACAAATGGATTGGGTGGGGCCATTGGTGAGGTCATCCAGAGGGAACAAATATTTCCTCACGGTTACGTGTGCATTCACAAAATGGATTGAGTGCCTCCCAGCACCCAATGACATGGCAGAGACAACTGCAGTGCTGTTGGTGAACCATGTGTTCAGTCGATGGGGACTCCCCCTGACCGTGGACTTGGATCGGGGAACCCATTTCACAGCTACAGTAATGGCAACCCTGTGGAATATGCTTGGGGTCAAGGCCCAGTTGCATATCTCCTACCACCCTCAATCCTCGGGCCAGGCAGAAAGGGCAAACTGAACGGTGGTTAGTATGCTCAGAAAGTTTGTCTCCACCAGCAATAGGGACTGGGACATTAAGCTGCCCCTGGTTCTGATGGCCATCAGAGCCACGCCCCATTGCTCTACGGGGGTCCCACCTTTTGAGATGATGACAGGTCGGAAGATGACTCTTCCCCTACACTGTCTTTATGGGGTGGAGGACCTGAGCACGACGGGGGCTGCTACGGCCCATCAGTATG
Organism: Lepisosteus platostomus; assembly: GCF_059453375.1. Lineage (NCBI taxonomy): Eukaryota > Metazoa > Chordata > Actinopteri > Semionotiformes > Lepisosteidae > Lepisosteus > Lepisosteus platostomus. Next base: position 20,374,267 of record NC_142623.1, read on the forward strand.
TGTCAGACCTGCGAGCACATCTGCAGGCAACCTTTGCTTTTGCCCAGAACAATCTGGGAATGAGTGCAGAGGGTAGGAAAGCATTCTATGACCGAAAGGCAGTTAACCAGGAACTCCAAGTAGGAGACAAGGTCCTGTACTTCCAATTTGCCAAACCCACAGGGGTGGCCCGGAAGTTCTTACCCAGTTGGACAGGACCCCACGAGATTGTCGATAAGGTATCACCGGTAGCTTATCGAATTCGGATTGAAAAGGGAAGGCAATCTCTGGTCTACAAGTGGGTGCATCGCAACCACCTCCGGTTGTATCGCCCACCTCAAATGGCGCCGGAGGACACAGAATAGGGTTAAAAGTCTAAACCCGATCAAAGAGGGGGGTGCCCCTTTGTAGTTGCAGGTAGTTAGGTACTGTAGTGTAGGTCCTGCTAGGAAAATATATTCAAAAATATAGTGGAACTGTACCATGTGCCTCATCTGTGTTCCAGAATGGGAATCCTAAAACTGCCACGGCTGGTCCTGACAGTAGTGTGGATCACCTCAACACAGCCCCTTGAAGTTGTGGAACCCGGTCCTCCTACCGGCATAGTCCTGCAGGACGCTCCCGGATTGTTGTTAGCAAATTGCAGAACATATACTCAGCGAGTGTATGTACGGCTGGACCCACATGATGTGTTTTGGAAGCACATCAACATGAACAGTAGGGTGTCCTATCATGGTAGGCAGTGGGCTGGAGATACTGTATGGCATGCCCAGCTAGACACTATACACATGCTCCGCCAGCTGAGGAAGGCAACAGTCACCCAGGAGGAGATGACAGGCCTCAGCCGCCCCAAAAGGTTCTTGGGGGGTCTGATTGCTGCGGCCTCCGCCGTGGGTTCGCTATTTTCAGCGGGTCTGTTTGCTGCTAACACTGTCACCCTGACCACCCTGAGAAGGCAGGTGTCTGGGTTACGTAAGGAAATGCCAGAAATTTATGACAGGCTGTATCAACAGCAGCAGCAGCTGGAAAGCCTAGGGAAAACCTTACAGGGTACAATTTTAGCAGTAAACCTTCATGCAGCAGTGTTAAATAACACCCTCCACACCGTGGGCAGGATTGTCAACGTGTTACAGTGGGACTATGCTTATGTGCAACAGGTCAGAATGCTGATGCAGGATCTGCTTAGGGAGCTTAGTGCCACAGTAACAAGCCTAGCCATGTGACAGATTCCAACCTACTTGGTTCCACTGTCCTTAGTAGAAGAAGTACTGAAGACAACCACTTCCGAGATGGTGCAGCCATTGCAAGTACATCTTGCATACAGTCTAGGCAGTTCCATTTCCATACATGTCAACCCCGAAGCCAAGGAAATAGGTTTCCTGTTGAACCTTCCCATCGTGAGTAGCAAGGATATCTATAAACTCAAGTCTATATTGAACGTTGGCTTCTGGAGGGGGGACATGCATGTGAAGTTGACCACCCCACCGCTCGTAGCTTACCAGGAGGATGATCCAAATTTGTACCTTGTTCCAAACCTGGAACTGTGTATATCAACCAAGGATATCCACTGGGTATGCCCAAGTAAGCCATTCCTTAGGGACACAACTCAGAGGTTGTGTGGTATCAGAAAGGGGGCTGCCACTGAAAGGTGTAAAGCCACAGTGACGAGCAAAAGTGAGGTTAACGAACCCCAGGTTGAGCAGGTGGGAAAGCAATGGCTGGTCAGCATACCACAGTTAACTGTTACAATAACCTATGACAGACATGATACAGCTACCGAAGTGCAGCTACCCAACCAAACAGTTTTTCTACAAGTTCCTGAAGGAGCTATAGTGCATCTCAACAATTTAGCACTATATCACCTGGAGTCAGGACTGTATGAAACAGAACTCGAGATTGAGGACGCTTTCAGAGGACACAGCGTTGACTTAGATGAGAGAATCCAAGAGACAGTAAGTCTTGAGGGTGTACAGGTAGTCGAATTTGTTCTCAACGACACAAACTTAAAAACTACACTGGTAGGTCCCAAGCACAGTCGTTGTGGATCCTCTAGGGCGCTAGGAACAGTAAACGTGGTCATCTTGACACTGCTGCTGGGTAGCTGGATCATGGCTGGGGTAATGTGTTGGATGCTGTTCTCTTGTATCAAAGCCTTGCGGGGTAGTTTGAATGAGACAAAGGGAGCAATGGTTTATCACCTAAATCAGGTAACCACTCCCAAACGTCTGCCTGCTGCAGAGCTATCCGATACTGATAGTGAACTGCCGGAAGTTTAAGGTCTAGGGCTAATGATGATGCCCAATGCCTCATTTCTAGGTACCTTATAACTGAGAGCAGGTATACACAATGTTCTTTCCAACACTATTTCCTGTACAAATTCTCAAGAGGTAATGTGGATATTGGGTGGTAGAATCCACCGTGGTACAACAGACATCACTTAACTCTGTTTTTGTTTTGAAGGCAACAACGCCTCAGGACCTCACGACCTTCAAAAAGGGGGGATATGTAGCGGCAATGCTTGTTAATAAGACAGAATTAAGCGTTGGTATGCTCCTAAAGGAGGCCCCATCTCACCCTCCATCTCTGTAGTGCAGCCACAGAGAAAGAATTCATGCAGGCTGATTTAAGATGTTTTCTTTTGATAAGAAACAAGCTCCCAGATGGGGATGCAATTAGCTAAGCCTGGCTATCATGATCAATGGTCATCCATTGGTGCCTATCAGTCTAGGGAGTGCCGAATGGACATCTGGACTGCATTCCTAAGTGTCAAGAGTAAGTGACTTATATCTCACCTTAACCAACCAATCAGGGACTGGCAGGGCGTGGTAATACCACGTGGGTCTCCAATGCCCGCCAAACTCTCAACCTATCAGCACACATCTGGGTCTTGATCAAAAAGGGAGCGCAAGCTCAGTTCTGGGCTCTCCTTGGCCATTTTCGTGCATCCTCAGAGACAATCACGTGACAACTGCTGTTGTCTGCAAAGGGACTTGGACTTTGTTCTAAGCGCGAGGCCGAGGATCCCGTACGTACTCAGAATTCTACCAACATGAATGCTCCGCTTGATCAACGGCAGCCTACAGTTGGACCCTCGTCGACAACCTGAATAGCTTATTCAGAAGCAGCGCTGGACCGGGAACGAACCAGTTTCTTCCCAGGCAAAAGAGTGACTTGTGAGGACTTGCGGTCACACTCTGTGCATAGAGACTTTCTACTAGCCAGCCGGACTGCTGGTGGATCCCCTCGGAGCAACGACTGCCCTGCGCGCCGCAGTCAGATTCCTCCGCCCGTCCTACTCCGAGCTGCACCTCGACTGGTTGGCCGGTAGCCAGAGGACGCCAACACAACGCCCATTGGACAACCGCTGGAACAGAGGCTGCAACAGAGCCTGTCACCTGGTTTGGTGTTCGTGCCGGGAAATTCCAAATCCAAACACAGTGGATAAGTAAACCCCATGTTCTACATTGCGTCTCGAGAATTCAATTGTACCTCAACACAAGTTGTTATCAATTTAATTCATGAGTAATGTATTTACTTCCGAGTTTAGAGTAACAGTGGGTAATAACACTGATTAGCGATTTGGTAACCGAACGATATATATTGACATATATTCTCTGTTGTGTATCTCTCTGTGTTTGCATCTCTTCGAGATTATATACCTTGTATATTGATAACCCTCACAGTAAGGTCTGCCGCTCGTATCCAGGCAGACTAGTAAATGTTTGGTGCACAGTTTATATTAATAAATGTATCGTGTATTGAACCCGTGTGTGTGCGTTATTAGTTGTTCTGACGATTGATTTTCTAAAAGCCCCAACGAACAACCTCGTGATTACTGCTACAATTAATAATTGTCTCAGTAAACCCATCAAACCACTACAACATAGTATAATAATAATTGCTTACACTTATATAGCACTTTTCTGGACACTCCACTCAAAGCACTTTACAGGTAATGGGGTCTCCCCTCCACCACCACCAATGTGCAGCATCCACCTGGATGATGTGACGGCAGCCATAGTGTGCCAGAACGCTCACCACACATCAGCTATCAGTGGGGAGAAAAGCAGAGAGTAATGAAGCCAATTCATAGATGGGGATTATTAGGAGGCCATGATTGGTAAGGACCAATGGGAAATTTGTCCAGGACGCCGGGGTTACACCCCTACTCTTATCAAGAAACGCCCTGGGATTTTTAATGACCACAGAGAGTCAGGACCTCGGTTTTTACGTCTCATTCGAAGGACGGCACCTGTATACAGTATAGTGTCCCCGTCACTATACTGGGGCATTAAGACCCACATAGACCACAGGGTGAGCGCCCTCCTCTTGCCCCACTAACACCTCTTCCAGCAGCAACCTTAGTTTTTCCCAGGAGGTCTCCCATCCAGGTACTGACCAGTATCACACCTGCTTAGTTTCAGTGGGTTGCCAGTTGTGAGTTGCAGGGTGATATGGCTGCTGGCTAATATGTGATCACACTGCAGTTCACCAACGTGTATGCTACTGTTTCGGTATATCTGTGGATCTGACTTCATGGGATTCACATGTGTGGAACGTCGGGAGATGAGTCCCAGCAGGGTTTTGTTTTTGATTATACTACAGTACAAATAGGTTCCTGAGGCATATCGTCCAAGTTTCAAAATGATAAAAAAAAATAAACTTTTGTTGAGTTTGCATGAGAGACAAAAGGTATCTTTTGAGAAGTCTTGCAAAATAGTTTGCTAAATAGCTGATTTGGACAAACAGCTAATTTTGCTTGATGAATTTAAAATCTGTACTGTAGCTTTCATTTAATTGAGCAGAAAGTCACTTTGCTCTTACAAGCAGTTCTAGTAGCAGAGTTTGTGTTAACACAATGCATCCTTTTGAATTAATTTTTTTCACCTTTATCACCTTTGTCTGTCTGGGGTTTGGGGGTTGGGGGGAGTGATGGAGAATGAAATAAATGGAGAAACCCAGTTTCCCTTTCCCCGGGTGTGAGGTGATAATGCGATACAGTAGGTGCCTGGCACGAAACAATCCCTCCCGTGCCCTTTCCTAACATCCTGGAGATGGTCTGGAGGTCCATTCATGTATTTAATTGTAAGAGAACCACAATTATATCTGTCATTGTATTAACAGTTACAACAGATATCTCACACCTGAAAACATGTTTTGTTTGTTATACTGGGAGTGTGAAGCTTGAGTGAGCACGGGGGCTCATAGTGAGATTAAGACTATGATTACTGAGATAGATAATTTTAGTAAATAAATTGACAAATGTCTGGATTTTTTATTTCATAAGGGAAGATAAAATTATATGCAGCTGTAAATTAGCTACGTGACATTGCCTCTGTGAAGTTTTTGGGAAAGGGAGCTTGTGGGCAGTGTTGCTCACTGTGTAGTGCCCATAAAGTGTTAGTTTTAATATAATATTGTATTACTGTGATCTTTATCTTGCAAGTATGTTTTTTTAAATGTTTGTAATGGCTATTCTTGCAACTTCACTTTATATTGTTATTTAGTTTGTGTCTGCCTGTTAGTTGGTGGGCAAACATTCGAGGTGAAAATTCTTCCACGAGGAGGGTACTTTTAAAGCAAAGAAGATGGCAATGAAGATTTTTGGCATTCCATCTATTGGAGCCCTAGCCAAATACTCAGACAGTACATACAGTTAAAATTCAAACTGAACTAAAAACTACACATTACAGTCAACATGGTGGCGCTAGTGATCATTGACTTTAACCAACGAAACAGAGCGAAAAATCAGTCACATGACTTTGAGGCGGCATTTCAAAAGCTTAACAAATCAGTGAAATTTACATGATAGGCTACCTCAAACTGTCAGCTACTCGGCTCTGTATGTTGCTTAAACCATCCTTATTTGGCATCCATTCCATAACCATTCTGGGTCCAAATCGCAGCGGGTGAGAGAGAGTAGGGATAGACACATACAGAAAAAAAGGGAATCCCAGCTACAATACAAATATATTTTTGTGGTAAGAGGTGGGGGGTGGGGAACATCAGTATTTACTGCTAGCAATTAATGTAAGATTTATAGTTGAAATCTGAGCCTAAATATAAAGTTAAAATCTGGACAAACAACTCATTTTTTTCTGGAGCAGAAATACAAATAGAAAATAAATACTTTTTGACATCTCAAATCAGTTTTGATCAAGGTCTTAAAGGCTAACAAAAAAAATAACATTTTCAGAGAGCAACTACTTTGTGTTTGCATAGAATAGGTAATTCCAAATTTGAGCAATGTAATTTCTTAATCGTTTAAACAGTGACATTTCAGCTGCTGAAGATCGCAACAGAAACAGCATTAGCTCTGCTTGCCATAGATGTTCAGGAAAAGGGGAATTAGGCCATGTCAAGTGCAGTAATTTGGTGATCAGTAATAGTTTACAAATGTGCATAGATTAATGTAAAGATACTGGAAACTTCACAATTAAAGACCTCTGTAGGACAAGTAACAAAAGATAAAGAAAACTTAAGCTTTTTAAGGCTGAAGCTAAAATTCAGTCTAAAAAGGCAAATGAAAATTTAGGATGTTAAAGTTTGAGAGATTTAAATAAACATAAAAATACATACATGCACATGAGCAAAAAGGTTTTAGAATGGAGCAGATATTACTTTGAAATGAGCAAACAAAAAAGCCATGACCAGATATTCAGGGATTCAGGAACACTTACAAACACTTAAAAAAACAAAAAATCCCAGAAGGCTGTGTGTTACAAAAGAACATGTGAACCTGAAGCATATTTGGCTTGAGAGTTAGGGGCTTGAATAATCAGGTGCATTTCTAGCAGGGAGAGTATGAAGGTTTGATGGGATAGAAAGTCAGAAAATGAACATACATGAAAAAAGAGCAATTCTATCAGAGAGCCTTATATGAATTTAATAGCAAACATGGTTTCATGGAAGGATTCTCAAATAGTTGGGCAATCAAGTAGATTGCCAGGGGAAAGGATTTGTAAATATATTTTGTTAAAGCATGTTTGTTTTTTTGCAACACATAAAATACATTTTCCAAGAAAGTAATTTAGCCTTTGTCAGTAATCACTAAATAAAGACATAACTATAGAAATCTAATGATTTGAGCTGTCAGAGATCAATATATATTTTGTCACAGAGCTTGTGCAAGATGTTAACAGTGAAAACAGGAATCTAGAAATGGCTCATTTCAAGAAGAAGATTTTTAGAATAATTGAAAATCTATTTAGATAGGGCAAGCACAGAAAATACAGTAGATACCAGGTAAAATCTGATCATTTTTCTCTATAACAATAATAATTAACTTTATTTTCTATAGCATCTTTAAATGTAGCATCTCAAAGCAATCATTAAGTGTAAAACAGTTATAAGGACTACAAATTACAAAGTAAATACTGTTCATATAAGAACGACAAGATGTTAAAAGAACTGCAGAAGTTAGAAAAAGAAGCAGATACAGACGCTAAATAACAGCCTTTCTGAAAAGAAAGGTTTTGAGTTTAGATTTAAATGGACTCAGGGTAGGTGACTCTGATATCACTGGGGATACAAATCCAGAGCTCTGGGGTGCAGCAAGAGTAGAACTGTCACCTATAAAATGTAGATAATCTTGGGGACATCTAGAAGACCAGAGTCAGACGAACAAAGGTTGCAAGGTGGAAAGTAGATAATACGCCAGATAGGTACTGAATGAGGATGACAATTTTGAAGTTGACTCAAAACTTGATAGGAAGCCAGTGCAAGGACTTGAAGACAGGTGTAATATGATTGCTTGTTTACAGTCCGATCAGGATTCTGGCTGCCAAATTGTGAACATTCTGGAGATTGCTCGGTGTGGATTTAATTACCCCAGTGTACAGAATGTGCAATCATTAGTTCTAGAAAAGGAGTCTTTCTGGTTTCTCTAGTTCACTTTAAAAGAAACCAAATCAGTGAAATGTTGCACAATGCAGCTTTTTTTTAATGCTACAGTACATGGCCGGTATTCACATACTGTATGATGTTAGGCTATATAACAGGCTGAACAAGCTCATCAGGACAGCAAGCTCTGTCATTGGGTCTGGCCTGGACCCCCTGGAGGTAGTAGCTGAGAGGAGAATGGTGTCCAAACTAGAAGCCATCATGGACAACGTCTCCCATTCCCTCTATGACATGCTTGTAGAAATGAAGAGCACGTTCAGCAATAGACTGATTCATCCACGGTGAGAAAGGGAGCACTAAAGGAGGTCATTCTTGCCTTCTGCCATAAGACTGTACAACGCATCCACCTTGCGTCTGGGCAGAGGCAACATTGACAGTGACCTGTTTCTGGACTGAACAGTAAACTGATACATCTGTTCTTTTTCTTTTCCCATTTAAACCCACTTTTGTGCAATATATGCCAGGGACCTGTGCAATACATTTATATTTATAGTCATATTGTGCAATACAACTTTTTTGTGTACTGCTCTGTTCTGGTTCGTTCTTTGTGTGTTCTTGACTGTGAGTAACTCTTCTTAGTGCACTTCTCACTGTACTGATTGTATTGTATTATTATTATTATTATTATTATTATTATTATTGTATCATTCGTTACACTGTGTCTGTGTTGTCTGTGTTAAGCTGCTGTTGCACTGCAATTTCCCTCACGGGATCAATAAAGTATCTATCTATCATTAGTGATTTATACAAACTAATACAAGCAGTTTTTGAGCATTTTTGTGTAGACTGAGTTATTTCAGAATGCTACGTATAAAGAGTTATTTGCAGGCTAGTAACAGCATGTCTGAAGATCTCTTGCAAAAAAACAGCATACTGTATATTAGAATTGAATGCAAGGTATAGAGAGCTTTTATGTAAGCTAAAGGAATGGCAGACAGATCAGTGAGTTTGTCAGAGGTGAGGTATGCCTGTTTGCTGACACAGAAGTACATTCTTGATGTTTTTGTTATCTGTGGTAAATAATCTAGAATAAATGCTTTTAGAAATTTATCTCCGAAAGGTCAAGCTGCATATTCTTTGACTGTCAGCAGGAAACGCATAGCAACTTCTGTCCGTTCATAATTTCACATAACGTCTATATGGAACTTGTAACATCCTGTTTTGAGTTCTGGCAAAGTGCCATATAAAGAGGTCTTTTCTGTTAGACCAGCATAAGAACGGAAAGGACTGAGTCAGTTAGCAAGTCATATGATGTATGTGCTAATACTTTGTTTGTTACACTGTATAAAAAGACTAACTTTATAACCGTTCAGGGAGACTAGGTTTTGCAAGCTGCTCTCCTGTGTGCACATGAATAAACAGCTCTTCTTTCACCAACATCCGAATTCTGTTATTTTATTGTTTCTTCATTGGTAAAGTGTCCGTTAAAATTCAGAACGTTTTGTGAGAGGATGGTTAGAATAATAGATGCCATGTTGCATTAATTGAAAGAGAAGGCTAGAAAGGTTGAAAAAGAAGCAAGGGAGGATGTATGGACAAAATATCTACTAGTGGTAGAGTTAAGAAAGTATAGTTGAAATGAAGAAGGAAGAGAAGTTGGGATAGGGACAAAAATTACAAGGGGGTTTTAAGCGTTTCAAGTTGGAGAAATGGTTTAATCTAGAATAGGAGCAAGTCAAGGTTTATTGCATGCTGAAAAGAGAAAGAAACACGTTTCGTCTGTGGAGCCTTCTTCGGGTGTGCCACTTGTTTCTTTGCTGCCTAGACATGCTGAAGCAGCTAGCTACTTGAACTACTTTAATCTAGAATAACTGACTGACTTAAAAAGTGTTATCTGCAGGCCAAGAGAAATAGCAAGTACAGTAAGATTAGACAAAGATTGTTTGGCACCATCATAACATATGGTAGAAGGCACAGGTTAAAAGTTCTTATGTTAAGTTTACAGATGTAGGTAGGGAAAAGATAATTTGGGGAAGAATGCACTGATAACAACAACACTTCCTAAGAGGGTTAATCATGCTTTTGACAACTGGACAGGGGATGTTACAGACTGCAGAGGTAGATGATGACTGAATATCTGCTGTTGAATGTTTACATAGATACTGAAATGAGGATTGTAATTTAGATTTTGTGTATTTGCTAGTGTTGAACTGTGTGTTGGATGTACCTGCATATAAATTGAATTAATAGGCAAACATAGCTAATGCTGATCCATGGAGCCAGCATCTTAAGATGTTTATATTTAGAAGCAATTTGGTTAAATATAGACTAGTTATGGATACTGATGTACCAGACATGTACTGAAGTGCACTATAAAATAATTTATCCTTGGTGAGGATAACTGCTGTTTCTATCACTGTGTATAGTTACACAGTGCCTTTAGTTCCATCCATTATCTAATCTCATTATCCAGTTCAGGGGAGCTGTACTCTCCCAGCAAGCAATAGACAGAATACACTCTGGACATAATGCCAGTCCATCACAGAGCAGACAAACACAAACACACACATTCACACCAGGGCCAGTTTTCCCATAAGCCAATTAACGTATCAGTATGTTTGGACTGCGAGAGGAAATCAGATCATCTGGAGAAAACCCATGTGAACCAAGAGAAAACGTGCATAATCCACACATATAGTACCACAGGAACTGAACCTAGGGTCTCAGCTCTGCAAGATAGCAATGCTAATCCACTCTCTCTCATCCTAGCGTTAATCCCGCATCAGCAGGGTCTGCTTGTAGACACGCCCATCTCCATTTGGTGGTTTGAACCAAATCTTTGAGCTGAGATTGCCATTACTGCTCAGCAGCCATATCACCCTGCAACTCACAACTGGCAACCCACTGAAGCTAAGCAGGTGTGAGCCTGGTCAGTACCTGGATGGGAGACCTCCTGGGAAAAACTAAGGTTGCTGCTGGAAGAGGTGTTAGTGGGGCAAGAAGAGGGAGCTCACCCTGTGGTCTATGTGGGTCGTAATGCCCCAGTATAGCGACGGGGACACTATACTGTATACAGGTACCGTCCTTTGAATGAGACGTAAAAACCGAGGTCCTGACTCTCTGTGACTACTCTTTTCGATAAATACCCTGGGATTTTTAATGACCACAGAGAGTCAGGACCTCGGTTTTACGCCTCATCCAAAAGATGGCACTTGTTTTTACAGTACAGTGTCCCCATCACTATACTGTGGCATTAGGACCCACATGGACCAACACCATGCAGCAACCTTAGTTTTTCCCAGGAGGTCTCCCATCCAGGTACTGACCAGGCTCACACCTGCTTAGCTACAAGGGGGTTGCCAATTGTAAGTTCCAGGGTGACATGGCTGCTAGCTAGTAATGCTAATCCTCTGTGCCAGCATTATAAATGGATGGATAGCTTAGCCATCTTTCTAATTCAAACATTTGCATGCATAATTTAATTTTGAAAGCCACTGAGCCACATCTGGTGCTACTTTTGTATTTATAAAAAAAACATACAAAAAGTATGCTAATTACTGAGCCACCCTATTCTTTAGTTAATGCATTTAGTTTTTATAAAGTTAACATTGTTTTTAATTGTTGATTGTTAGCATTATATTTTACCCTCATTTATATTTTATGATTTAGTATTTTACTTGTTTTCTGATAGTCAGAATTAACCTACATTTGAACAATGATTTGTAAATGAATATTTTTACAGGATGTGGAAAAAGTGCAACAATTTATTACAGTACTCATTTTAATATTTTTGATTGCTAATTTATGATAACACAGTTTTACAATTTAAGCCTTACATGGCTCTGGACAATCTTAACAATTTTCACCCCATCTTCATCTTACCCTTTCTTGAAAATATTCTTAAACGTGCTGTCACATTTCAGTAACATAACCGCCTTATTGCAAATAACCTTTTCGAACCTCTCCAATCTGGCTTCTGTCAACTTCACAGCACAGAAACTGCCCTGGTCAAAGTCACTACTGATCTTCTAATAGCTTCTGATTCTGGTTTGCTTTCTATACTCATCCTTCTTGATCTCAGTGCTGCTTTTGAGAATTGTTGGCCATGACATCTTACTTGGAGATGTTTGGAGTTTCTGACACTGCTCTCAAATGGTTCAAGTCTTACCTCACTGATCGTTGTCACTTTGTCTCTCCTAATGGGTATAGGTCTGAAATTGGTCTCGTTAAGTCTGGTGTTCCTCAGGGCTCAATACTGGGCCCCTTGCTCTTCAGCATTTACATGTTTCCACAGTTTTTAAGATCACGTCCTCAGCTATCATTTCTATGCTGATGATACTCAAATATACCCCAATACTGTACCAAACCTGACACTGATGTGGCTGTCTCTATTCTATCTAATTGCATCTCAGACATAAAAACTTGGATGACTCAAAATTTCCTTTGACAAGACTGAAGTCATGCTTATTGGCACCCCCATCAACTTAGTAAAGCCAAATCTGTAACCCTATCTGTAGATGGTTCTGTACTTGAGCTTCAGTCTAAATTAAAAACCTTGGGGTGATATTCGATTCTGGCTTAACATTCAACCCACATGTGCAGCATATTGTTTTTTTTTCACCTCAGAGATATCGCTAGACTATGCCCTATGTTATCACTAACTGTGGCTGAAAAGCTGATCAACACATTTGTGTTCTCTCGAATTGACTATTGTAATACTCTACTCTCTGGGGTATCTAAATTTACCTTGAACAAACTGCAGTATGTCCAAAATTCGGCAGGTCTAGTGCAAGTGACCACATTACTCCTATCCTGGAGTCCTTGCACTGGCTTCCTGTCAAATTCTGTGTGGACTTTAAAATCCTCATGCTCACCTATAAGGCTCTGCATGGCTTGGCACCTCTGTACCTGTCTGAACTGTTATCGCCCTACTCCCCACCTCAAAACCTCTTCTAATTCTGGTCTCCTAACTGTCCTCCAAGCCCGTATTCATTGTATGGGTGAAAGGGCCTTCTCCTGTTATGCCCCCAAGCTCTGGAACTTTCTGCTCAAGTATATCAGAGAGTCAACTTCTCTAAACTCCTTCAAATCCAGACTCAAAACTTTCTTCTTTAGAAGAGCCTTTACTTAACTGGTTCCATTCTTTTCCCCTCTGCTTCTCCTTTTCTTAGTACCACCATCCACTGTGTATTGTAATTGTGTTTTATCTTGTGTATTATTTTTATTTATTGTTGTTGTCATTCTGTAAAGCGCTTTGAGAAGCCACTTTTAAAGGCACTATATAAAATAAAGTTTATTATTATAACACCTGACTTTCTTAATTCAATGTTACAGTACATCTACATATGTTTGACATAAGATTCAGAAATATAATCGAAAATAGTTTTGTGGTATTTTTATTGATGACACTTTCCTAAAAATGGGACAGATGGGAACAGAACAGCACAATGGGAACAGAATTACACTTACCTCTGTATGTTACCTCAGACTGGAACCCAGCTTCTCTCAGTCCTCAGTCTCTAAGTAGAGTAGTGACTTGGTGACCCATTCATCTTTGCACTAGAAAACTCCAGTTCAATTAAAATGTGCGTAAATCAAATGTGATTGATAAATCAGGACAGTGAAAAACTGAATATTTGCAGACTGAAGGTTGCCACATAACCACCTTACAGTGTAAACCTTGCATACATGTATTTAAAGTTCATATCTGGTGATGTCAACTGGTCTGGCTTTTCGATTTTATTTATTACCAACATAGAGGGAGAGATTAAATTAAAATGTACCCAAGCATTAGGTAAACTTTGAGGCATGTGAGTTCTTAATATTCAATGCCATAGCTCTGGCGAAAGAGTATTAAAGCAGAGTCAAGTGAGGCACTCTCCTAATGTGTAGTGCAAAGCAGACTGGAGGAACATGAGTGAGTCAGTGACTGCTAGAGTAGTGAGGGTGATCGAATTCCAATGAGGAGCAAGGTGCATTTACTACTTTTACTTTCTGAAATTAAATGAACAGCATTCAGTGTAGCAGTGGTTGAAACTGGCGAAGATGACTCATTTACTACATCGACAGTGAAATAAACCACAACACTTATATTATCATCTAATACTATTGTATTGTACAGAGTTGGGAGGATGAGACATCTGCATCTGTGAGTAGTGTATCCGTCAGACTGGAGAAATAAGTGTGAGTTGGTAGCTTTGAGTAGTGTGAGGGTCAGACTGGAGGAAGGTGATTGAGTCAGTGACTGCTAGAGTAGTGAGCGTGATCAAATTCCAACGATGAGCAAGGTGCATTTATTACTTTTACTTTCTGAAATTAAACAGCATTCAGTGTAGCAGCAGTTGAAACTGGTGAAGATTAGATATACTACATTGACAGTGAAATAAACCACAAAAACCACCTGAGTGAACCCTAGGATACAACCCTAAGTCTGAGAGATCTGAAATGCAATAATAAAAAAGAGTTGAATTTTTCAGTCAAGGAAAGTAATATTTAAATCCTGCTCTACTTTGAATATTTAGAATATTTGGAATACTGTGCTTTGTTTTGGTTGCTGTACAAAATGAGAGACATCATAAGTCAAGATGCAGTATATACCACAAAACCCATGTTAATTCCTGGTCTGAAATAAACATGTTGCCTGGGACCGTGAAGAACATTTAAAATCAAAACAATAGATCACCTGACTGGTTTGAAATGACAGGAGGCCCATCTGACACATTTTGATTCTCCTTATTCATCTGCGGATCTTTGATGTATAAAGTCAGAATATCAGCTCTGAGCACATATCCATTCAAAACATACAGATATATAGTATGCAAACATAGCTTCTTAAAATTGGTTTGATGTACTACTGTATATATCATTCAATATGTGAGGAAGAAGATCAGAACTCATCCACTTCTGTAATACCTGGAGTATTTTAGTGTTCTTACAACACACATACTACCTGTCACGGTCGTCATCCCTCCTCTAGAAGGCACTTCGACCTTTTATTATTAGTTTCATTATTACGTGCACCTGTCTCCTGTTTAATCCATCACTATGTAAGTTATGTGCCTCCTAAGCTCTGGGCTCAGTATTGGAAGACGGACGTCTGAAGGCCTGCCTATCCACCGGGCTCAGGAGAAGCCCAAGGGCAAGGCCTTTTCCCCGGGCATCCTGACCATCTGAGTCTGGGTCTCGGCGCACCTTGTTCTGTTATGGATTTATTTTCCATGTTCCTGGATCCCTTTTCCCTGTCTTTGTTGTGGATTGATCTCCCGGCTACCTGGACCTTGGATTGTGCCTTGTTTTTCCCTTTTGGACTCCCACTGGACTTGTTCGCCTGCGCTTCCCCGTGCACCTGGATCACCGTCGGCACCGCCCCCTGTCAGTTCTCCCATCCGTTCCTCTCCGTGTTTTCTCGGTAGCCCTTTTCCAGTCACTTCCAGATTATACTGTCTGCACAGGGTCCTAAATATGCACTACACGGAAGTCAGGTCAATACTGCCACCTAGGCAGGGTGTGTCAATCACTTCTCAGCACAGAGCAAAGAGTACAGATATAATGTATGTTTTGATTCTGAAACAGTTCAATCATGCTGTATATGGATAATGTAGTGATACAGATCACAATATAGCTTCATTACATGTACTGTATGCATTTACCCATTCTATTGTGCAGTTTTATGATGTAAGTTGTACATATATATTTTGTATCCTCTAACTTTAGTATAGTTAACATACAGTAGGTAGCTGACGATCCTGCACACCCAGTTATTGTACAGTATATCTAGTGTACTATTATAGGTTACATAGATTAGGGTGTCTACCCATATTTAGTTTGGCACTAATCAATCACTGGAAGTGTCGTCCACAGTTTGTACATAAGCACAAATGACAGCAAAGGAATGGAATACTTTTCATTTCTCCATATGTTGTGTATTGTAAAAAACATTGCAAAGACATAGCCCACATTTTCATTATCTTTGCTGTTTTTTCCAACAATAAAAGTTTGTGAGTTTGGAATGAGTTTGTCTCAAAATAGATACGATACCTACTGTACGGTATATTATTTTCTTATTAAACTTATTCATGCACAATGTTTAGCATGTTACTGTATATTCCTGATTTTTGTTTTTCCTACCTGTATACATCCATCCATTTTCTAACCATTTTTTTTCCATTTCAGGGTCATGGAGTCAGAACCTATTTTTGCAAGCAACACATGTATGGCAGGATACACCCTGAGGGGATGTCAGTCCATCACAGGCCACACACAGACACACACACGCACTCTCACCAGGTCAAATTTTCCCAGAAGCCAATTTATCACCAGTATTTTTTTTTACCATGGGAGGAAACCAGAGCACCCAGAGGAAGCCCATCTGAATACAGGAAGAACACACGGTACAAACTCCTCACAAATATTAACCCTATATGGAATTGAACCCGGGACCCCAGAGCTTCAAGATAGTAATGCTTAGTATTAACCACTACTCCACTGCTATGCCCCTTCTTACTGTATATACAATACCCTTCAATTGTACACATTCTTTTTAATCTCCTAGGTACCAACATTTATCTACTGTACATGATACTTTTTTAAAATTTCTTTTGCGGCATCTATGGTGTTTGGTATCATTTAAAAACAAGACTAGTTTACTAACTATACCAGAATTCAGATTATACGGTACAGTATATAGTGTATATACTGCACTTTAAGAAGAGCACTGATACATACTGTACAGTATGGTATTTTGTTAATCACCTCAACCTAATGTGAGCATTCCCCCTTTACCCATAGTGAGCGATTTCTTTCCATCATTTATTGTCCGCCCACGTATACAGTCTGTATTTCTTTGAATGCTTTTCATATGTATTTTGAGAATTAATCTTTCATAAAGAACTTTTTAAAGTCTTCCATAAATGTAAGTATGCTGGATCACTTGTCCTGTTTTTATCCAAAATTATTGTTGCAACTTCAAAAAAGTCCCATTCCATTTCTTTTAAGTTTTGTTTCATGACATTTAAATGCGGTATATTTACTAAAGTTCTATTTGTTGCTGTTACTAATTTCCCAGCCACAAACTGTTCTTCCCCCTACCCTTGGCAAGTGGTACCGCACTATTAAAGCACAGACCACAAGACTTAAGAACAGCTTCTATCCTACTGCAGTACGCATCCTGAACAGCTACTGTAACTGCAATGCCTCAGACTCAATACACATCTGCACTCTGCCCTTTTTTTCACTACCACCACAACATATTTATTGTTCCTGTTGTTATTATTTACTATGTTTATAAATTTACTGTCTACATTGTGTGGTGTTGTCTGTTGTACTGTGTTCTCCTGAGAGATCAGCTTAAATAATAATTCCAATGTACATGTACATATAAAATAATAATAATAATAATAATAATAATAATAATAATTGCTTACACTTATATAGCGCTTTTCTGGACACTCCACTCAAAGCGGTTTACAGGTAATGGGGACTCCCCTCCACCACCACCACTGTGCAGCATCCACCTGTATGATGCGACGGCAGCCATAGTGCGCCAGAACGCTCACCACACATCGGCTATTAGAAATATGAAAAACATGAAAATAAATTCCTCTATACTCTTTAAATTCTCTCTAATACATTTTTTAAATTGACCCCTGTCATCTGCTGTGTTATATGCTGTCACATTGTGTTGACAACTCTGGCAGGACTTCCTTGTTTTCCTTTCAATTTAACTGAGGTCAGGTCTGGTCTTTTTTAATATTTTGCAGTGAAATTGAAGTCAGCTCTTTCTGGAAAAGAATTTGGCATTCCAAGAAGCTCTAGGAAAATGGCTAAATTCAAGTATTAGACTTCCATTAAGACCAATCCCTCAATGTTACAGCACAGAACACACTTTAGCTATCAGTGTGTGAATGTGAACATTCATTACTATCAGTCTGTATTCAGTGGACTGTTGTCACAGGGTCATCTCTACCTGTAGGAATGAATTGGCTTTGGCTTCCATATCCTGTTCTATGGTTCTGATTGTGTCTGAAAGGGATGAGATCTCTCTTATAAGGCTCTCAATCTTCTCCTTCATCATCTGGCTGTCTCTCAAACACTTCCTTCATCTGTCTCTCTGTCTGTTGAGCCTGTGCCTGGAATGGAATAATACAATTGCATTATACTGTCATGATGGATGTGTAACATTGGTTGGTTCTCACTTTAGCCTAATGTTTGTAGTCTGGACATGTAGCAAAATCGTTGTCCATTTTAGCTTTTTACATTAAAGCTGAAAATCAAATCAAAACTAATTCTTCTTAAATAACTCCTTATGAATTTAATTTCTTGAGAAAATCTTTAACACTTATGCTTTGAAAAATCTTTGCTTATTGTATTCATTTTTTCTGTGACTTGTGTTTTTTTCATCCATTTATATTCTGACAATTTGTTCCAATTCAGAGTCATGGGGGAGATGGAGATCCCAGTAAGCAACAGGCACAATGGGATACATTGGACGGGGTCATTCCATCCCAAAGCCACACACTCACACCTAGGGCCAGTTTTCCCAGAAGCCAATTAACCTATCAGTATGATTTTTGCTCATGCAAAACCAGAGCAAACATACAAACTCCACACCTACAGCACACCAGGTCAGAGGCTGAACCCAGACTCCCAGCACTTGAAGGTAGCAACATTAACCACTATGCCATTGTGCTGCCCACAAAACCCCTTAAAAGTATTACAACATTGTAAAACATATAACCTTTATATACTGCAGTGTGTAAAATAATGTATTTCTAAAAAACAACCAGATAACATTGACTTTAACTGGCTATTTGACCTAGATTAGTAATACAAAGTATTTTGAATATTTTAAATTTAAAAACTGACTTTGCTGTTTTATGGTTATTTTGAACCATATAAATGTAAAAGTACATTAACATACTCTGCGATTTGATCCCATTTTTGTTTAACTTTATTAAAGGCTTCCAGCTTCTTCTGCGGTGGCTCCAGTGCAGCTTTCAGCTCCCCCTGGAATGAGAGCTAACACTTTACTGCAGGAGCAACTGAAAACTTGAAAGTATGACCTGTGTGGGCAGTGACAAGGGAACACCTGAACAACTAGGCACAAAACACAGTTCACACTTTACTGGAGAAGCACAAGGAGTCCGTGTTCACTTATTATTGCAGGGATTGGATTTTACAATTGATTTTAACTAGTTTTTACAGATGATATTAAATTGCAACATGATTAATATAAATTAATTGCACTTAAACAAAATATATACCAAATAACACATGTCCATAATCATTTATATTTAGTAAAAAAGCTGCAGCTCCAACTAAGGAAAAAAACAGAATTTCTTGTGGTTTTGTTAAACTTCCCCTGTGGTAGCCCTGTTGTCACACAAAAGATTTCATCAGGCCACAGGCAACATAGCACAGCAAAAGACATTTCATCAGTGATACCTGGTGAATTTCCCACCACAGATACAACAGGAATAACCCAGCCACAGATTGTCTTTAAAAATCTGTCATCTGCCTCCTGTAGTCTAAGGTCAGTGGAGTTCCGACCAAGAGCTGCTTCTGTTCCTATACCTTGAGGACATGACTCCTCTGGCATTTTGGTCGCAAGATAATTCCAACATGACAAGAAAAATTGTAATGCATGAAAGAAATGCAAAATTATTATTATAATAATACCAACAACTTAATCTAAATGTAAATGATGATTTTAAAATTATTTTGACAGTTCTTGTTTTTCTGCTTTATGAAGACAGCGTCTTGTGCATCGGTATTACAGATAAGATATCTAGATGTAAAACAATCTCTTCTCACCAGTGAAAAAGCAATGAATACTGTGTCAAGAATGTAGGGCCTAATAATGAACGTAAGTGGTTTGTCACAATTGTCCTCCCTCCTTTAGAGGGCGCTCTCACCTTGTATTATTTATTGTCATTACGTGCACCTGTCCCCTGTTCCCCTCTTATTATTTAAGTCTAGCGCTTCCGGTGTCCAGGGCTCAGCATTGGAAGACGGACGCCGGGAAGCCCGTCTACCAGTGGGTCCGGGAGTGGCCCAATGGCACAGGCTTCAACACAGCATCCTGACCATTGAGTCTGGGGCTCGGAGCGCCTGGCCTTGTTATGGTTTTAATTTCTGTGTTCCTGTTCCTGGTTCCACGTCCCCATTCACTAGTTCTTGTTTTTAACTACTTCTGTCTCGGATGGATCTCCCGGCACCTGGACCTTGGAATGCTCCCTGATTTCCTCTATTGGACTTCCTTGATCGGAAATGTTTGCCTGCGCTCCCCCCACGCACCGGATGAATGTCTTCACCACCCCCCTGTCATCCCGTCCATTCTTGCCATGTCTTTCCTGGTGTGCTTCTCCAGCACTTCCAAATTATACCGTCCCGCATAGGGTCTTAAACTACACGCTCCACACGACTCGGATTCCGCTCTCCGTGACATGGCTTTCTAATCTCATTCTTTAAATCCCAAGATTCAAGATTTAAATTCCTCTTTAACCAACTTTTTACTGTTTGCTTAATACACCTTGTTAAATATTAATCTTGTTCTCAATATGATATAGTTCTGCTTTGGAAAGAAATTAACTACCTTATACTTCTGTGCACTGGACGAAATTTGTGGTTTTCATGTTTTTCTGAAGTCTGACAAATGAAGCAGATAGGCTCCTCATCAGTCAAACAGAAGAGCTTGAGCTTCTCACTGTGCAGCCTGCAGAGCACTTCAGAATTTACTGGAGATCTCTGATGCCCCTCCTTTAAAAAGGCCTCACAGAGATTCTTTAGAGCCAAGTTGATTGGAGGGTGCTTTGTTGAAGATCTTCTTCTGCAGACTGGACATTCCTGAGAGCCCTTTTGCTCCCAGTATTGCTGCAGACAAGCTTGACGGAAGCTGTGGCTACATGTCAGGATAATTGGATCCTTGAAAATCTCACAGCACACAGGACAGGAGAGCTCTTCTTCCAGGACAAAAGATCTTCCCACCATTTCTTTAAAGAGATACAGTCAATTTGCTTTCACATTTACTAAGTGCTTTTTAAACTTCTGGTGAAGTCACCTTCCCATGAAAGTACAGCTGTAATTTCTTTTCTCCGATTATTGCTTATGTATATTGTTGTTTTGGGATTTTTTATTTTTAAAGAGTAACATATTTCAGTACATTTAGATCATGACTAATATATACTTACTGAATATAAGGAAGTTAATTGTCACCACACCCCTTCTTTTCCTGCTGGACTGTAAAGTGTTCAGAGTTACAGGTTCCTGTAGGGGGCAGCATCTTTCTAACAAATTTTAATTCCAAAGTATTTATAAACCCATGTTTAGTTTATAATTTAATTCTACCTGTTTCCTGACTTGTATACGGAATAACACTGATTCACTCCAGGAAATGTAATCTGATTTTCAAAACAATAGCTTTATGTCAATACTTTATACCTAAAAATACATATGAATCTAAAGTTTTCTTATAAAATTGTCTTATAAAGAAAAGGGGTGGAGCGGTGGCTCTGTGGCTAGGGATCTGCACCTCTGGCTGGAAGATTGCCAGTTCATATCCAACAGCTGGTAGAGGAATCCTTCTCTGTTGGGCCCCTGAGCAAGGCCCTTAACCCCAGCTGCTCCAGGGGTGCTATACAATGGCAAGTTGGGGTATGCAAAAAAAAAATCCCTAATGCAAGAAATTGTATATGGCTAATAAAGTGATCTTATCTTATAAGTAAAAAGAAATGTTGTTTTTACAATTGTAAAAAGGACAACTTCTCTGTTTAATGTACAGTACATTAACCTTATTAATCTACTTAAATTAAATCCTTAAATTTACAAATCATCTCTTTCCTACAAAAGTAAACTATTATTATTATTATTATTAACCTATTTTATAAGCTATGGGCCAGTGACTCTCTTATATCTCCTAATGAAAAATCTAAAGAGAATAGTAAAACCAACAGAGAAAGGAGTTGGGTAGATGATTTGGTCTATCAGCATCTTGACCAAACCAATATTTGTAAAGATCTTATTTTTTTATTTTCATATGATACAAGCACTGTATCAAAAAACTCGCACAACAATTCTAACAGAAAGTCAGTTTAAACTACTGTATAACTTGATAAGATGGGTTCTAGTACTCTTAACAGCAGGTCTCAACAGTTCAGATTGGAGGAAATGGTTATCTGATATCGCAAATCTTCCATTGGATCTCTACAGTGCTGTGTCTCATCCCTCTTACTGTACATTTTGTGCATTAACAATTGTAAGAGCAAAAACACAGATAGATATCTTCTTATGATAGACATCTAAATGATTTTACTGATTTGTGTAATGGGTTTCTTTGGAAATTAAATGTTTTGAAAATAAACTGAACTGAATGAAAGTTATCCTTACTGGGATGTAGTGCACAGAGAGTGCAATGAAATGCAAAATAAGTAAAGACTGGTGATTCTGAAGAGACATTAAAACATTGGATAATTTGAAAATCCTAATTAGATTTATGTAAAGTGTCAGTTATGAGCTGGTGGTGGCCCTGTGATAGTGATGGGTTTGGAGGAGGTGGGGTTTACCGACAGAAGCTGTTGAGAAAAAGAGAAAAATCAGGGGGAAGACACAAAAAGAATAAGGAACACTATCGCCCAACTCTTCCTCTAAGCTTTCCCCATGTAAGAAGACCTGTACTGTTCTCAGAGACAAGGTTCTGGCCAAATAGTCTGAACCTTGTTTTACAGAGCTTCCTGATTTATTTTAGGAAATTCAGATTCTCTTTGTTTTGTAATGTGCATTTTTTCATTTTTGTTTAGAATAAGAAGACTGATTCCCATACAATTTTGGCTACAGAGTTGATGGGAGGGGATTTAGTTCAGAGTCATATTATTTTATTGGGATGCAGTTTTTATTTCTCTTTGAGTTTTTTTAAACATGTTTTAAAATGTTTCACCTCTTATAAGGGTGGACTTCTGTATTCCTGAGTTTATAGGATAGTAAGCCTCTGAAATTCATAGCTTTGTGCTTAACTATTATACAGTATCTGGTTTAATAGTTGTGTTATGTGTGTTGTATGGATTCTGTGTTGGTTATTATTATTAAAAATTTCTGTCCAAATTTCCTACTGAAGCACTGGACAATGCATTAAAAGCTCCATTCCAGCCAGTAGAGTGTCTACTTGACCTGCTAATTATTTGGTTCTCCTAGATTCTTATATAATGCACTGTAGCAGAAGATCAATTCCACCTGCATGTAATTAATCAGGTCACTTACCCAAGTAGTAACAGAATATTTAAGACCAGTATTTGCATCATGTCCTTGCTCAGTCTTAGACTTACTGTACATCTTCTAGTCTTTGCATTCTTGGCTTGTTGTCACTCTTGAGCTTTGACCTGGCTTTTGAATCTCCCTTGCGCTTTGCTCTAGTGTCTTTCTGACTGCAAACCTTGTTTGTGCCTCCAACTATGACCCTGGGATAACTTGTCCAGCTCCAGCTTGTCTGTTTCTGCTAGCCTTCACCTGGGTTCTCTTAACTACATTGGATTGCTGCTCTCATTCAGATCCAAGCAGTGACATTGCAATCATACTATGAAGTGATAATGACAATAAAGAATAATATAAATTCATTAGAGATGTCTGAATTCACACAATTCAGTTGTTTATTTTGTTTTGTTTATTAATAAATAAACAAAAGTGTGTTCTGGTTCACAACCACTCAGGTGCAAATGGTGAAATAATGTAATTGAAAGTAGATGAATGGTTATGTAGCCGCCCTCAACCTGTAGAAATTCAGTTTTCTATGTCCTGTTTTAATATCAATCACGTTTCATTCTTGTACATGTTAATTGAATCAGAGTCCTCCCAATTCCAGTGCAAAGTTGATTGAAGTTATCAGATGAAGAAGCCACTGCTCTTCCTGTTCATGGGTTCTATTCTGAGGTAATATACAGAGCTAACTACTCCAGAAGCCAGAGTGCTACATGGAGTCATAAGCAGGCTGGGCATCAGGACTTGAATAATAATTGACTAATCATGAAAAGCCCTCTATCACATGTTGATGAGTGTCCACTCCAAGAGCAGTGCAGGTGAGCTGTTAGGAATGTGTGAGAGGACAAACTTTACTGAACAAGATTTGTGATTGTTGAAAACATTGAAACAATATTGCTTTAAGTGCTTAATGCAAGCAGGAAAAAAAACACCACAAAATCCTATCAGTGAGTCTAACTAAGTCAGAAAACATATTGTGTAAACTGTGATTTAGCAAATTCTGTATCACCCATATTTCACCATCTTGTCAGGAGGATGCTGTTAATGTAAGCCCGAACAGGAACAGGAAGTACGTGATGACAGTTTTGAGTTTTTTCATTTCAAAAAGAAAACTAGATCAATCCTGTTCCACATGTGCTGAATCGTGTGTTGAAATTTAAAAAAAATATGAAAATAAAGATAAAATGCATGTACAGTAACAATTAAAAACAATTACAGCTGTAGTTCTATGCTATTTTTAAAATTGCAATTAAGTAAAAGTGAAATTGAGCCTCACACTGTAACCAGAATCCATTAATTAGAAAAAAACGGATACAACTCTGTGAAGAAATGGCACTAAGATCTTCGGTCCTGGAAGAGGATCTCTCTTGTCCTGTGTGCTGTGAAATCTTCAAGGATCCTGTTCTCTTGACATGTAGCCACAGCTTCTGTAAAACTTGTCTGCAACAGTGCTGGGAGCAAAAGGGAACTTGGGAATGTCCAGTCTGCAGGAAAAGATCTTCAAGAAAACACCTTCCTCTCAACCTGGCTCTAAAGAATCTCTGTGAGGCTTTCGTACAGGAGAATAGTCAGAAACGTTCAGTGGGGTCTGAAGAGCTCTGCAGTCTGCATAGGGAGAAACTAAAACTCTTTTGTTTGGATGATGAAAAGCTTATCTGCCTGGTTTGTCAAGCTTCAGAAAATCATGAAAACCACAAAATGCGCCCAGTGCAGGAGGCAGCACAGAAGTACAAGGTTTGAAACAATTTTATTACAAGGCATGAGAATTTTGAGAAACTTTTTGTCACTGCATTTAATAAAGTGTAAAACAAAAATTTAAATCTTAAACAGTATAGCTAGAAATACACTATATGGTTAATACTAAGGCTTAGACACATTGGACATTATATTTCTTGCTTTTTCACTGATGTAAAGAGATTGTTTAAGATGTACAGTAGGTATCTTATTTAATATTGACATGGAAGACAGTGTCTTAAGCCCTTACTGGAAGTTCCAGATATCCCCATTAGTCTGGAATTTCAGCATGGTTACAACAACCTCAGGTTAAGATTGCATCATCATACACAAAATATTTTGTCATTGATTCACATAGTATTGTACATACAAGTGATCCTATTAAATCCACAGCCTCCAAGAAGGTAATTTCTGCTTGGGATGTTCTGAATGTAAAAAAATAATTTTATTTTAATTTGTATAATTGAAGGATTACGATACCTTTATGATTTTGGAAATACTTTGTCTCTAATTTAATATTTGTCATTTTTTATGTCATATTGGAATTAGCTTGTAGCCAAATTTCAGCATTTACATGTTTCCACATCAGCTTTTAAGATCACATGGCCTCAGCTATCATTTCTATGCTGATGATACTCAAATATACACCAATACTGTACCAAATCTGACACTGATGTGGCTATCTCTATTCTATCTAATTGCAACTCTGACATAAAAACGTGGATGACTCAAAATTTCCTTTATCTTAACTGTGACAAGACTGAAGTCATGCTTATTGGCACCTCAACTTTGTAAAGCCAATCCTATAAACCTATTTGTAGATGATTCTGTATTTGAGCTTCAGTCTTAATTGAAAAACCACGGGGTGATATTAGATTCTGGCTTAACATTTGACCCACATGTGCAGCATATTGTCAAAACATATTATTTTCACCTCAGAAATATCACTAGACCACGCCCTATGTTATCATTAACTGTGGCCGAAAAGCTGATCAATATATTTGTGTTCTCCTGAATTGACTACTGTAATGCTCTACTTGCTGGAGTATCTAAATCTGCATTGAACAAACTGCAGTATGTCCAAAATTCGGCAGCCAGAATCCTGATCAGATCTGGTGCAAGTGATCACATTACTCCTGTCCTGGAGACCTTGCACTGGCTTCCTTTCAAATTCCATGTGGACTTTAAAATCCTCATGCTCACCTATAAGGCTCTGCATGGCTTGGCACCTCAGCACCTGTCTGGACTATTATTGCCCTACTCCCCACCTCTCAACCTTCGCTTTTCTAATTCTGGTCTTCTAACTGTCCCCCAAGCCTGTCTACATTGTATGGGTGACAGGACCTTCTCCTGTTATGTCCCCAAGCTCTGGAACTGTTACGATCCCTGCCTCCCGGCTACGGAAGAGGCAGAAGAAGGCGTAGCCTTACTCCATCAGTTTACCTATCAGTTTTCTTATTCACCACCACACCCCCGTCTCATCCTATACTTAAACACCTGTCTTCTCCTACCTCCTCGCTCAGTATTGGTTTTCCTTTCGAGCTTCCTAGTTGCGCTACTCCTTCTTCTGCCTTGTGTCCTTCTTGGTTTTCAGTTTACATTTTTTCCCCTTTTGACGACGGTTTTACGGATCATGGCTTGGCTTCGGTACTCACGCTCTGTTTTGGATCTCTGGCTTCCCCTGGACTATCGGATTGCTCTATTGTCTACGGTTTCGGATCACGCTTTGGCTTCGGTAACTCGTTCCCTTTTGGATCTCTGGCTTCCCCTGGACTCTCGGCTCGTTTCTTCAATACGGCTATCTTTGGATCACGGCTAGGCTTTATCAGCTCCTGCAACTGGGTTCATTCACTGGTTTCGGTTTCCCTTACCGAATCCGTAACAGGAACTCTCTGCCCAAGGATATCAGAGAGTCAGCTTCTCTAAACTCCTTCAAATCCAGACTCAAAACCTTCTTTTTATAAGAGCATTTACTTGACTGGTTCCATTCTTTACCCCTCTGCTCCTACTTTTCTTAGTACCACCATCCACTGTCTCCTCTGTGTATTGCAATTGTGTTGTCATTTTGTAAAGCCCTTTAAGAAGCCACCTTTGAAGGCACTACATAAAATAAAGTTTTCTTTTTATTATTATAATAATAAAGACTAGCCAATAAAATAATTTTCAGTAACCTTGTGTTTAGGTTTCACTGCTCAGTTTGTTGGGCAGCATGGTAGCGTACTGGTTAGCACTGTTGACTTACAGCACTGGGGTAGTGGATTCATTTCCATACCTTGGGTACTATCTGTGTGTAGTTTTTATGTTCTCCTCCCACATTCACATGGTGTTTCTCTGGGTGCTCAGGTTTCCTCACAAAGTCCACAAACATACTGGTAGGTTACACTTGGCTTCTGGGAAAACTGGCCTTAGGTGTGATTATGTGCATGTCTGTATCTGTGTCAATGTGTCTGCACTGTGATGGACTAGCATCCCATCCAGGCTGTATCCCACCTGTTCACTTTGTTGGTATAGGTCAATGTCAGTGACCTGTGCTGGACAGTTCTAACAGGGAAAGGACACAGAGAACAGCAGTGTCATGTTCAGGGTGTCAGGTTCTGTTGGTCAGGAGACATTCTGTGATGAAGAGGAACACAAGAAATTCTTTGTGCTCAAGTCCAGTGAGCTCAGACAATAGGTTTCAGATTAATCATTGATTAAAATTAAATAATTAAATAATTGATAAAATGTGTGTGACAATAGGTATACAGTTATTCGACTTACAGTGACAATAAATGTGGATAGGACACCTAAAGAAGGCGCCACACCTGAAACGTCGTTTTTTTTTATCTTTTCACCATGGAGTGAACCTTTACTTGATCGTGTTGTCAGTAATTCCTGCAGTAAAGTGTGAACTCAATCCAGGTGTTTCATTTCATTCTAGGAGGAGCTAAAGCCTTTGTTGGAACCTCTGCAGAAGAAGCTGAAACTCATTAACAAAGTTAAAAAGACATGTGAAGGAACTGCTGTGCACATTCAGGTACTCTTACTGTTATATAAAATACCAGATTGGTGCTAGCCCAGGGAAAATTGCCCACAATCATTATTTCATTTAGTTATTTTAAAGAAACACATTTTTCACAGATTAAATCATTAAAACCAACAATGATGTAAATATTCTTCTTAGCATGAGTGTGAGATATTTTAAAAAAAAAAATTCTCAGGTAGTACTTTGAGTTATTTAAAAAATAATTATGTTGAATTATTTTCAATATGTATTGAAGGTCATAAGCTAAAATTGCACTTAAGTTGCTAAATATCACGCATACAAACATGATAAATACCAATGTTGTGCAGCACAACTTAAATGACAGAAAAATACTACAGTAAATGACAGTATATACAATTTTACTATTTAGTGTTATGCATTTTCCATTCCAGACACAAGCTCAAGAAACTGAGAAACAGATCAAAAAGGAGTTTGAGGATCTTCACCAGTTTCTGCGGGATGAAGAGGCAGCCAGAATAGCTGTACTGTGGATGGAAGCGGAACAGAAGAGTCAGATGATGAAGGAGAAGATTGAGACCATTACAAGAGAGACAAAGCCCCTTTCAGATACGATCAGAGCCATAGAACAAGATTTGGGAGCTGAAGACCTATCATTCCTTCAGGTAGAGATGACTCTGACAACAACTCTCTGAATCCAGACTGACATTATTGACTAGTCACATTTACACAGTGGCAGCTGCAGCCTAGATTATATTGTTCTGTAACATTGAAAAAGCTCATTGCTACTGTTAGTGAGATGGACATCTAGGTATCGACTGCTGGAATGATAATTCCTTTCCCAGATAGAGATGAATTCTGTTGAAACATTAGTGACAACTTAGTACACTGCAGATAAATCTTCATTAAAAAATAAGAGAATTTAAAAACAGAGTGAATTATTCTGGAATTCTATTCTCTTAACTTTTAAGTTTATTTTATATACATTTTAATACTGTTCTCCATTATCTTATGAAATATTGCCATATTTGAATGTTTTAAATGATGTAGAACATCAACCAAATATTCTGTGTTTTTTAAAATGTACTATATTACGTTTTCCATCTTTAAGACATGATCCATACAGTTGTGCTGTTTGATCTTCATTCTGCCTGCAGCTGTAATGCTATAGTCACTGATCAGAATGTCAGAACTGTATTATTATTCAGTGTGTTCTTCAGATTTGTCAAGGGAATTTTTGTGAGTTTGTGTTAGAGAAGAATTTCTAATACCGTATGTCACATTGTTGATTTTTTCCAGAACCACAAGAACACAAAGATCAGGTATGTGAACTCCATATCTTTTCTAAAAGTCTCCCTCTTGTAGCGGCAAGACATATTATTACACTTAAAATAAATTTCTAATAATCTTTCTATTGCCTTGACAAAGCAGATTGGGCCTCTGTATAAAAGCAGAGGAATTCGGCTAAAAGGGACCCATCGGATAATAGACATGTTTCAGGTCTACAACACAGATCAGGACATTGTAAAGCACATTCTGAAGCACCCTAATTACAGTCTGCTATTCACCTTCTGCTAGGACAATTGATCAGAGGTCATTGTTCATCACACAAAGGACAATCTAACAGTAAGGAATGTGCAGAATAGTTACCAGGCTACTCCTGATATCATCCTAACTGATCATTAACTAATATTGTACCTTAAAACTAGCACCCAATTCATTTTCGTTGGTTAACTCAATTCTGAATTTACCAACAATGTGACTGCAAGCAGAGTCAGGACTTTTTCCAAGGCCAAAAGAGCAAGTCAATAAAGAACAGAATTCTTCTGAAGATATTTGTTATGCAACAGAAGAAATCTTTTTTTCACAAACTCACTGTTATTTTCACCTGATCAGCAAAACAAGGTTATTGGTCTCCTTTTGTCAACATCCTGAATATAAAAGTGGATTCAGTAAAAACTGAGATTCTCCCACCGAATGACACTTGTACAGATACAGCCATTCAAAATGCGCAGGCGATACCGCATTATTTTCCGGTACGCTGTACGCAGTCTACCGCAAGCTACCGGTAAATACCGCGAGTTACCAGTAAATACCACTAGTTACCGTAAATTCTCCTATAATACGACAAGCAAAATAATAGTATCCGGAATTTCCGCAAGGTGGAGCTAATAAAGCTCAACCTCTCATATATATTATCATTATTATCAAGATATTACTAATAGTATTAATAATGAATGACCTTGGACAAGCTGTAAGTGTAAACTCAAAGTATTGCCCTGGTCAACATTGTTTTTTTCATTGACCGTCTTTGTAAAAGTAACACCACAGCATTTCGCAATCACGCATTTGTTTCCAATCATGCAAAGTACAGTGATTCACCATGCCTTTCACATGCTCATAAAAGAGATTGATTTAGGAACATAAACATATTACCGTATGCAAACTGTACTGTATACAGTATGTATATGTATATTTAATGTCTTAACTGTGCCCGTTTAAGTATTGAATATTCATATCTAATTTTACCACTGAAGGGAAATCTTAGTAGCTGAGCATAAAAAGAATAGGAGCATACTGCAACGCGTGTGAAGGCCATAAACGATATTAATTTTGGAACATAAACATACAGTATATGGCTGGTCTCGGTACTTTAAAGAAAACATACACGAAACATGGTTTCATTATGACCAGAATCGGTCTTGAGATATTTTTAACTTGATTTATAGTATTTGAGAGGTATGTCTTAACACCGATACTACAGTGCGTAAATACTGCTCACGTATATGTTTCTAGGTTTATATTATGCATTTCATACGGTCAAATTACTTTTGAGCAACTAATAAGAAGCGCGAAACGGTATGCGTTTTAGTTTCTTTTTGTGCTGGGACTCTGCTTTTAACAATGTCCCGGTGGATTGATTAGAGATATCAAGTACATACAAGTCATTTTTTAAATGTTGTAGTTCGTCTTGTAAAAATGTTACGAGTACATCATCTATCAACAATTACACAGGTTCTGTTTCCATATTGCGGATTTTGGTTACGTAATATTATTTTCTAGATTTCACGTTGTGAATATATGATTTGGGCAAACAGAGCCGCAAAGAAGTAGATTATGTGTTGTTGTTTTGTTTTTTTTGCAGTTTTATCTAGAACAAGCGATGCTTAAACCTTTGTCTGATTCTTGTGAAACTATCCACACGACAGTTACAGTACCTAGGAGTACGCTGGGCAAACGTTCCAAGGTCAAATTCTTCCAGCACGGGGGTACCTTTAAAGCGGAGACGACGGCACCAAAATGTTTTGGCGCGCCTTCTCTTTAAAGCCCTGGCCAAATATGTAGACAGTACGTTCAGTTATAATTCAAACGGAATTAAAAACTATACATCCCAGTTACCATGGTGGTGCTTGTGATCATTGCGTTTAACCAACGAAACAGGGCGAAAAATCAGTCACATGATTTTGGGGCAGAGTTTCGAAAGCTTAACCTATCAGCAACAAAGCGAAATTTACATGATAGGCTACCTCAAACTGTCAGTTACACGACTGTGTATGTCGCTTAAGCCACTCCTATTTGGCATTTTAGTTATGGAGGCGAGAAGACGCCCCCCCCCTCTCTGGGTGTCTGATTTGAAGCCATCTTTTACCGCTTCGTGTCCGAATGGTAGCAGCTACGCGTACGAAATAAAGTTCATCCCAGCTACAAAACATGTTTCTCTATAACAATAATAAAAAACTTTATTTTATATATCACCTTTAAAAGTGGCATCTCAAAGCAATACAGTAGATATAAAAACAGATAAAAGGACCACAGATTACAAAGTAAATACATACAGATGCAGCCATTCAAAATGCGCGGTAAAAACCCGCGGTACGGTAACCTACCCACAAGCCACCGCAGGGCACCGGAGGGTACAGCAGGGCAAGTAATTGGCTGGCCAAAATGACCCACAGGGGCACTCGTGGTGCATTGGTTGGTAGTGCAAAGATTTAATCATTTAATGTCTTTACTGTGCACATTTTAATCCGCTTAGTTTTGAATATTTATATGGATTTTACCACTAAAGGGAAATTTTAGTAGCTGAGCATAAAAAGAAGAGGAGCATAACGCATCTGAAGGTCATAAACGATATTAATTTAGGAACATAAACATTACTGTATGTATGTAAACTGTACTGTGTATGGCTGGTCTTGGTAGTTTAAAGAAAAAATACACACCAGTCTTCCATTTCTCCCTAAACATTTTAAGCATGAAAGTTTTATGAAACGGTACCCAAATATGCGATTGCTGTATAGAATGAATTTTAATTTAAAAAAATTATTTAACACGAACATTTAGCTGTTTACATCTTCCGCCTGAGAACAGTCACCCGTTGCTACCCAACGCAGAATGGTGATTGGCTGACACCATCTGACACCCCTCTGATTGGAGAAAAAAGACGTGCTGGTTTGCTATACCAGGAAGAGGATTTCTTTCTATTCAAAACGTGTATTTTTAAAGTTTAAGAAGTAAAAACCTTACAGCGTACACAGATTTCTAAACTGATCAGGATCGTTATCTTTGTCTTATGCATAATAATGTTCACCGCTCTGTCCAGCAAATTAATAATAAACTTTATTTTATATAGCTTTTTAAACGAATAAGTAATTAGATTGCTCATAAACCTAATCACTTGCTTTTTCTTTTTATTTAGGCTCAGATTTCAACTATAGATCGTATTATTAATAACCATAATAACAACCAACCAACAAAAACAACCATATAAACATAATACCAACCAAAAACATAGATAACAACCACAATACAAAATCAAATAATCAAACCATTTTACACTCGCAAAGTCCTCCAATTATCATAATCCCGCCCCTTATGCAAAACCAAACCTTCCTCCCATCCCAGTTTATCCTGTTTATCATAAACAAAATCCACCTCAATTTTCAACATAAAGCATTACACAAAATCAATACCTCAACACTCCATACTCAACAACGATAATTCACAAACAGCCAGAACATGTAACTACACATTCCCAAACATACCTAATTTCCATAGCCCCGCCCCTTATGCAAAACCAACATCCCTCCCCTGTTCTCTCTCTCCCCTGGCGGTTGTAATTGTTTTTATTTTCAAATAAATTTTAGCAAAGTCATGTATTTTAAAAATCTTAAGATTTTTATATTTATGTCTTTATTTAGTGGTTTCATTAGTGACAAAGGCTAAACTTTCTTGGAAAAATGTCTTTTATGTAAACCATGTTTGCTATTAATTCATTCAGGGCTAAAATATGTTCATTGTCTTCTAATGAAAGAAGGGTTCCTTTCGCCGTAGTCGGGAGCCTAGCCTTTAACTAGTAAGTACTGTATTTACTGGGTTTTTGAGGGGGGGTCTTTCGCTTGAAATCTCGCCTCCTACTTTGAAAATACCCGTGAAACCGGTTCAATTCGTCACAGCCAGCACTCCTGCAGAGAGTTGGGTTGTACTTGCAGTGTATACAGTACACGCGTTATGCTCTTCGTTAATGTCTGTGAAGTTTTATTTAATCTCTGAGCCATACTGATTCTTCTGGAAGCCAGTTTCCGCCAGGGAGTAAAAAAAAAAACACACTATGGTATTCTCTCCAATGCAGTGCAGTTAAAAACATACCTCTGATGCTGCTCCTAAATGAATATCGTTTATGACCATCAGAAGCTTTATGCTCCTTTTCTTTTTTCCAGTGGATTGAACAGGGAGAGGCATTTCATGATGTACTTTTCACTGATGAAACAACAGTGGCTCTGGAACAGTTTTCAACCAAGTCGTTTTATAAAAAGGGGAGATATGTACACATTACTGAAGCTAAAAGTTTAGCCTTTGTCACTAATGTAAACACTGAATAAAGACATATAGAAATCCCTACGTTACAGACTGTATATGGCTGGTATTGGTAGTTTAAAGAAAAAATACACACCAGTATTCCACTTTCTCCCTAAACATTTTAAGCATCAGAGTCTTACATGTGGTTATTTCGAAAACGTTTGTACGTGCTCCTTCTTACCATGTTACTGTTTACTGTTACTGACCATATTAAGTTTAAGTGCCTGTGGGCACTTTTCCTGTCCCTGGGGGGTGGACCGTCTTTCATTAGAAGGTTAGTCTGTTCTACTCTGAGAATGTAGAGGGGGTGGAAAGTGCCCGCGGTCATTTAATTAGTATTAAAATCTTAGTTATCTTTCTAGTTCACAGGTTTGCATGCATAATTTAATTTTGAAAGCCACTGAGACATCAGGTACTACTGTTGTATTTATGAAAAAGAAACAAAACAAAAAACATACTAACAACTGTGCCATCCTACTCCTTAGTTAATACATTTTATTATTCATAAACAGTTAACATTGTTAGCAAAATATTTTGAATTATATTTAACCCTATTTTTTCTTTAGTTTTGTATTTAACTTATTATATGATAGTCAGACTTAATGTATATTAATGTATATTTGAACAATGAAAATATATTTTTACAAGATTTTACATTAAGCACTTAAAATTAATATGGTTAATAATAGTAAACTGTAACATGCTGTAACAAGATCGGTTAAACTGCGAAGAAAATCCTTTCAGAGAAAATGATTCAGGTGTGAAGAACAAACCTGTTCCCACACACCCTGCCCCCACTACCATTAGAATATACACAAACATTTTAGCGTTTCATTCTGAGCAGAAGACCCTCACACCTGAAGAGTGCTGGCTGTGACGAATTAAACCGGTTTTACAGGTTTCAATCACAGACCATGTGACATGGGACTCAGTAAAGTAACACACAGCGCCACTGGATTTGATAATACTGTACCTAACCAAAATCCGCAATATGGAAACAGAACCTGTGTAATTGTTGATGGATGATGTACTCGTAACATTTTTTCAAGACGAACTACAACATTTAAAAAATGACTTGTATGTACTTGATATCTCTAATCAATCCACGGGTTCCAGCACAAAACGAAACTAAAACGCATCCCGTTTCGCGCTTCTTATTAGTTGCTCAAAAGTAATTTGACCGTATGAAATGCATAATATAAACCTAGAAACATATACGTGAGCAGTACTTAAGCACTGTAGTATCGGTGTTAAGACATACCTCTCAAATACTGTAAATCAAGTTAAAAATATCTCAAGACCAATTCTGGTCGTAATGAAACCATGTTTCGTGTATGTTTTCTTTTTCATCTTGAAATAACTCATTTCTAAATACCTTTTTCACTGTTAACATCTTGTAGCAACTTTGCGACAAAATATACACTCTGACAGTTCATCCTGCTACCAACATTAAATAAAACAAATCTTAAGATTTCTATATTTATGTCTTTATTTAGTGGTTTCATTCGAAGCTTACAATGTTTAGGGAGAAATGGAATACTGGTGTGTATTTTTTTCTTTAAAGTACCGAGACCAGCCATATACTGTATGTTTATGTTAAGATTTCCCTTCAGTGGTTAAATTAGATATGAATATTCAATACTTAAACGGGCACAGTTAAGACATTAAATATACATATACATATTGTATACAGTACAGTTTGCATACGGTAATATGTTTATGTTACGCGATTAAAAAATAAATAAATAAAATTGAAAGGTCCAGCACCAGCTGGATTCAAACACACAACCTGCCAGTTGGTAGTCACGCACCTAGACCAGTAGGCTACAAGACAGCTCGCATAAGCAGGCAGGCGAAACAGCCCTACACAGCCCTGCCGCAGTACACGGATATAATCATACCGTTATTAAATTCTTGAGATACGCGATTCCATATTATATTCCCTTTTAATCAAATTCTAAAAGTATGCTTGTTCACTCCGGTATCACGTTAGTTAAAGACTTCGAAGCTTACAATGTTTAGGGAGAAATGGAATACTGGTGTGTATTTTTTTCTTTTCATAATAGGTGTCGCATTTTAAATCATTTTCGTAGTTAGAAATTATGAAACGCCCTGTTAAAAGCAAGGAAGTTTTTATGCCCGTTGAAGTAAAACAAAATGCCTGACAAAGTATGGCTTGGACAGATTCCAAGTGCTTATACAAATGTGCTAAAGAAATTATACTTTGAGTATACAGCTTGTCCAAAGTCATCCATTATTAATACTATTAGTAATATCTTCAGTAAAGGCTTTGATGCATAAATATTTCTGATAAAGGTAGGTTGTGTACTTTTGTCCAACTGAGCAATCTTGCTTTCATAAAATATACCAACATTTGAATGACTGATGATTAACATGCTGTAATACACAGTTCAAAATTAAAGGCTCGAATGCTGTACATGAGAGGTTAAGCTCCCCCTGGCGGTTTTATAAGGCGACGCCGGATAGTTAGTCACGTGACACACGTGATACCGCGTGATACCCCGGTGGGCGTGTCGCGGTATGCCGCAAAATACCTCACCCATTTTGAATGGCTGCATCTGTATAAGAAAGACAAGCAGTTAGAGGTGCTACCAAAATTAGAAAATGAAGCAGATACAGACACTAAGTCTTCTGAAAAGAAAGGTTCTGAGGTTAGATTTAAATGCACTCAGGGTACGTGACTGATATCACTGGGAATACAAATTGAGAGCTCTGGGGTGCAGCTAGAGAAGACCCTGTCACCCACAGAATGTAGATGTTCTTGAGGACAGCTAGAAGACCAGAGTCAGACGGACAAAGGTGGGGAGTAGACAGATAATAAGCCATATATTGTAGGTACTGAATGAGGATGAGGATTTTGAAGTTGACTCGAAACCTGATAGATAACCAATGCAAGGACTTGAAAACAGGTGTAATGCATCCCTGATAGGATTCTCGCTGTCATATTCTGAACATATTGAAGATTGCTCAGTGTGGATTTAATTTCCCCAGTGAACAGGATGTGCATTTATTAATTCTAGAAAAAAAAGCCTTTCTTGATTTCTCTAGTTCTTAGTTTCTCTAGTTCCCTTCAAAATAAACTATTATTCCACAATGCAGAGTATTACATGGCCAGTATTTACACATGATATTTGTGATTTCAAGAAATTAACACAAGCAGCTTTTGGAGATTTAAGTGTTGGCTGAGTTATTGCAGGATAAAAGACTAGAGATGTTGGTAAGAAGAAGATAATTTTGGGATAACTGAGGAATACACTGATAACAAGGACACTTCCTAATGGGGTTAGGCATACTTTTGATGAAGATGATGAAGTTAACAGACTGTATGTTTACATAGATACTGAAATGAGGATTGTATTTTAGATTTTGTGTAGTTGCTAGCGTTGAACTGTGTGTTGGATGCACATGAATTGAAGGAATGGGCAAACATAGCTGATGCGGATCCACAGAGCCAGCATGTTAAGATGTTTATAATTAGAGGCAATTTGTTTAAATAACTAGGTATGGATACTGATGTGCAAGAGAGGTGGAAAGGCTGTTTCCTTAAGCCAGCACTATAAAATATTTTATTCTCAGTGAGATGCTGCCATTACATAGTGGGTTTCTAACACTGTGTATAGTTCCATCCACACAGTGCCTTTACTTCCATCCATTTCTAATCTCTTTATCCAGTACAGAGGATTTGGAGCCTATCCCAGTAAGCGACGGACACAAGGCAGAATACACCCTGGACATAGCGCCAGTCCATCACAGGACAGACAGACACAAACACACACACACACACCAGGGCCAGTTTTCCCATAAACCAATTAACTTACCAGTATGTTTTGGAGTGCGAGAGGGAGTCATATCACACATATGGAGAAAAACCATGTAACCCAGAGAGAACATGCAAACCCCACACACACAGGATGGCAGGAATTGAACCTAGGACCCCAGTGCTCCAAGATAGCAATGCTAACCACTTTGCCACCATTATAAATGGATGGATATCTTAGTTATCTTTCTAGTTCACAGGTTTGCATGCATAATTTAATTTTGAAAGCCACTGAGACATCAGGTACTACTGTTGTATTTATGAAAAACAAAACAAAACAAAACAAAAAGCATGCTAACAACTGTGCCATCCTACTCTTTAGTTAATACAATTTATTATTTATGAACAGTTAACATTGTTAGCAAAATATTTTGAATTATATTTAACCCTATTTTTTCTTTAGTTTTGTATTTAACTTATTATATGATAGTCAGATTTAATGTATATTTGAACAATGAAAATATATTTTTACAAGATGCGGGGGAAAGTGCAACAACTTATTACAGTGCTAAATTTAATATTATTGCTAATAGTTTATGCTAACACCTAAGTTTCTTAATTAGATGTATTTAAAACAGTGAACTAAGTATAACATACCATTCAGAAATACAATCGAGAATAGTTTTGTGGTGTTTGTATGGATGAAACGTTTCTAAAATGTATAAATGTGATTGAATCCCATGGAACTATGACTTTATTTTTTAACAAACATTTCTTTGAAAAAATTAAACGTTTCCCTTGGTCAGAGATTAAATAAAACCTCACTCGCACCAAACAAATTTATATTTCTTAATATCACAACATGATCGAATTTAAGTCTTTTTAATAACAATGAATAGTCACCTATGTGTTACAAAATAAACATTTATATTGCTTTGAATCGCGTTTTGATTTAAATCGTAAACGCGTGTTTAAATATATGTGTTTAAAAGCGATATACTGTATAAAAGCGCTGATTCTTATGGAGTGTGTTCCGCGGGGGAATCAAAAAAAATTTTTTTTTAATTGCGTATCTAAGGAAAATTGCAGTATAACTTTGTTCATGCACAAACAGTGGCATGTTACATTATAATTTGGGTGTCTCCTCTTGCCAGAAAGCTCTAAATTGCAACGTAAATTGCAAAAATGCACTTGGAATCTGTCAAAGCCCTCCTACGAAAATTATTTAAACTGCGACACTGATCATTCATCTCTAAATAAACTTTATTTTCTATAGCATTTTAAGCGAATAGGTAATTAGATTGCTCATAAACCTAATCGCTTTTTCTACATAAACACAGCGTGATTGCTCTCTGAAAATGCTTTTCCTTTATATTTACAGTAGGCTCAGATTTCAACTATAGATCGTATTATTATAAACTTTCTTGGAAAAATGTATTTTATGTAAACCATGTTTGCTATTAATTCATTTAGGGCTAAAATACGTTCATTGTCTTCCAATCGAGTCGAGTTGACATTGGAAGCTTGCCACTCCCGGACTGTTAAACCAACGCATTAGCATGTTAAAGCGATTCTATTGAGGGAGTAGCCCAGCTACCACTTAACACTGTACTTCCTACTTTGAATACCTGTGAAACCGGTTTAATTCGTCACAGCCAGCACTCCGGCAGAGAGGGGGTTGAGTAGTGGAAGCAGGCGAGATTTCCAGCGAAAGACACCTCCCCCCCCCTCAAAAACCCAGTAAGCAGTAATGCTTTAAGTTGAAAATCGAGGTAGATCGAGGATGATAAAGAGGATAAACTGGGATGGGAGGAGGGTTTGGTTTTGCATAAGGAGCAGGATTATGATAATTGGAGGAGTTTGCGAGAGTATAATGGTTTGATATATTTGATTTTGTATTGTGGTCATTATCTATGTTTTTGGTTGGTATTATGTTTATATGGTTGTTTTTGTTGGTTGGCCAATCACCATTCTGAAGCCCTACCATAATCTCTGGTATGGGGAGACCCCAGAATTCTATCCCATAGTTTAGACAGATGATAGATACTTTTATTGATCCCGTGAGGGAAATAAAGTAAATCATTTTCATTTTAGGAAATTATTAAACGCTCAGTTAAAAGCAAAGGAGATTGTCTGTTATAGTGGACAGAAAAACAAGAGTTCGTTGGCATTATATAATTATACGAATTACACGAATATAATTATATCTTATTAATTTCTTGAGATACGCGATTCTTTTAATACAGTCTTTGCTGTGCTCTAGAGGATCCTTGTGATATTTCGAGCTCTGGTTGAATGATAAGTGTCGCAGTTTAAATCATTTTCGTAGTTAGAAATTATGGAACGCTCTGTTAAAAGCAAGGGAGTTTTTATGTCCGTTGCAGTTCTTTTGCAACATGAATATAATTATATCGTTATTAATTTCTTAAGATATGCGATTCCATATTATATTCCCTTTTAATCAAATTCTAAAAGTATGCTTGTTGACTCCGGTATCACATTAGTTAAAGACTTTGATGCTTAAAATGTTTAGGGAGAAATGGAATACTGGTGTGTATGTTTTCTTTAAAGTACTGAGACCAGCCATATACTGTATGTTCAAGTTCCAAAATTAATATAGTTTATGGACTTCACACGCGTTGCAGTATGCTCCTATTCTTTTTATGCTCAGGCACTAAGATTTCCCTTCTGCTTTGTGTAAGGATGGTATCAAAAGCAATCTTAAGTGGTGAGAAAGCTGTGCTCAATGTATTTAAGGGACTTAAAAGTAAAAGGAGATGCTTCATATTGCTTGACTAATTTTAAAAACTAAGTTATAAATGCAGACGCTCCCTCGGTGCGCTCCTCTGGTACGCCGGCTCTAACACAGTGCCTGTCGGCCGTAAGCGTTACAATATACATACCCAACACTGCTTGTACCCATCTGTCATGCAAATAAAACACCT
Source organism: Lepisosteus platostomus (assembly GCF_059453375.1). Lineage (NCBI taxonomy): Eukaryota > Metazoa > Chordata > Actinopteri > Semionotiformes > Lepisosteidae > Lepisosteus > Lepisosteus platostomus. The sequence goes on from NC_142623.1 coordinate 20,414,627, forward strand.
TGAATTGAATTGAATTTAGGGGAGAGGGGGGGAATACTAAAGCCAATACTGGCTCAATACCCTCAATGGACTTTGACGTGCTAATGCGTTGGTTTAACAGTCTGGGTGTGGCAAGCTTCCAATGTCAACTCCACTCGATTGGAAGACAATGAACGTATTTTAGCCCTAAATGAATTAATAGCAAACATGGTTTACATAAAATACATTTTTCCAAGAAAGTTTATAATAATACGATCTATAGTTTAAATCTGAGCCTAAATATAAAGGAAAAGCATTTTCAGAGAGCAATCACGCTGTGTTTATGTAGAAAAAGCGATTAGGTTTATGAGCAATCTAATTACCTATTCGCTTAAAAAGCTATATAAAATAAAGTTTATTTAGAGATGAATGATCAGTGTTGCAGTTTAAATAATTTTTGTAGGAGGGCTTGGACAGATTCCAAGTGCATTTTTGCAATTTACGTTGCATTGTCCAATGTTCTGTTGTAATACAGGCTAGAATACAGTTACAGTAGTCTAAGCTTTATCAGCCTATTTAAAATATTTTTTTTGAATCCCCGGCGGAACACACTCCATAGGAATCAGTGCTTTTATACAGTATATCGCCTTTAAACACATATATTTAAACACGCGTTTACGATTTAAATAAAAACGCGATTCAAATCAATATAAATGTATATTTTGTAACGCATAGGTGACTATTCATTGTTATTAAAAAGACTTAAATTCGATCATGTTGTGATATTTAGAAATATAAATTTGTTTGGTGCGAGTGAGGTTTTATTTAATCTCTGACCAAGGGAAACGTTTCATTTTTTCAAAGAAATGTTTGTTAAAAAATAAAGTCATAGTTCCATGGGATTCAATCACAGACCATGTGACATGGGAGTCAGGAAACTAACACACAGCGCCACCGGATTTAATAACGCAATAAAAACGCTATAAAATAATGTGACTAGGCACAGAAAAAGTTTACAGCACAGTACAATAATAAATGCTGACCATGACTTTAGAAGCATAAATTACCTTACACTCAATTTAAACACAAGCTGTCTTTCTGTATGAACCTCTAAGCTGGTTCGTACAGAAAATGTAGAAATGCATTAGCCTGATTATGATTAAAAAACACATAATTAAACACGCGTTTGCGATTTAAATCAGAACACGATTTAAATCAATATAAATGTTTATATTGTAACGCATACTGTCCAGCCTCCATTTTTCTATAAAAATTTACTCTGTTGCACACACACACACAATAGAAGCAGGAACCGCTGTCAGAAGGGAAGAAGGTGACTATTCATTGTTATCAAAAATGACTTAGAATCGATCATGTTGCGATATTTTGAAATATAAAAGTCAATTGATTGTCCATAATATCGCTATTCTATTTTTTCGAAGAAATGTTTGTTAAAAGAAAAGTCCAGCACCAGCTGGATTTGAACACACAACCTGCCAGTTGTTAGTCAAGCACGTAGACCAGTAGGCTACAAGACAACTCACATGAACAAGGAGGCGAAACAGCCCTACACAGCCCTGTCGCAGTACACGACTATAATCATACCGTTATTAAATTCTTTAGATACGCGATTCCATATTATATTCCCTATTAATCAAATTCTAAAAGTACGCTTGTTGACTCCGGTATCACGTTAGTTAAAGACTTCGAAGCTTAAAATGTTTAGGGAGAAATGGAATACTGGTGTGAATTTTTTTCTTTAAAGTACCAAGACCAGCTATATACTGTATGTTTATGTTCCAAAATTAATATCGTTTATGGCCTTCACACACGTTACAGTATGCTCCTATTCTTTTTATGCTCAGCTACTAAGATTTCCCTTCAGTGGTAAAATTCAATATCTACAACGGGCACGGTAAAGACGTTTACAGTAAGTCTTTCTACGACAGACCAACGGACCACGATTGCCCCTGTCGGTCAACCAATCACGTATCGCGTCATCTTGCGTCATGATACGCGACACCGCAGCCAATTACCTGCAGTACTTGTCTGTACCGCGCACTTTGAATGGCTGCATCTGTAGCTGCACTGAAACAGACAGCTGTGTACAGACAGTTCTAAAGACCGATGATCAACATGACACTAACTTCCCCTTCAGAAATCTATGCAAAGCTCCCTCTCTCTCTTTTTTCTGTACTGGGACACTCTCAGCACAGTGCAAGCAGCTGCCAACTTGGACCAAGGACCGACGCAGCACAATTCTGTCTTTCCAGTGGGAAGTTTAAAGTCATCAAGGATGTTTGGCCAAAGGCTCTTTGAGTATGAAACATTTTATTTACATTACAATTTTCAAGATGTGAACAATTATTCCAAACATATGTTTGATAGCTCACAATAAATACATATTTACTTGTATCTGAGAATATGAATGTGATTTAACTATATGAGACTGATAAAACCTACAAGACAGACCTTAACTTATGTTAAAGTCAATATAATTTAACTCTAAAGTTATTAGACAAAGAAGTCTGATCTTTGTAATCCCTGAGTGAACAATTGGACAGCATCTCAGCAGATTTGATTCTCAAATATTTTATATTTACTCCTGTTGGTTTGTTATGCATGTTTTCATGTAATATGAATTAATTGTACATTGTACATTTAGAATCTGTATGAGAGTTTGTAAATTATGTTTGGCTGATTTCTAACAGTTGGCAAAGCACAGTTCCAATGTCTAATTGTTACAATAAATTAAAATCCCTCACATCTCTGCACTCTTTCTATCTTACTGAGAACAATATTGAATTGAATCCTGATTTTTTTTTTGTAGATTCCAGCCCACACTGCAGGATCCAGAAGGGGGTTCGAGAGCACTGATAGATGTTGCCAAGCACCTGGGATCTTTGAAGTACAAAGTCTGGGAGAAGATGATGGAGATTGTACAGTACAGTGAGTACCTGGGGGATCACAAGGGGAAGGGATATTTACACCTTTTCACAGTACAAGAGTAACAAGGAGAATTCTGGAGTTAGTCAGATAAACCAGTGAGAGTGTGTCTGTCGGTTTTAAGAGCCCTGGAGTGAAGTGACTGATTTCCTCCAATTTGATCTCCATGGCTTATTGGTTGTGATGATTCTGTAGTGACACTTTAGCTCCCTATCTCGTGTGTCACTGATGGCTATGCTCGAAAAATTTACTTTCAAACCCATATTCTCACTTCCCATTTTAAAATGTGTAAATTGTATTGTTCACAATGGGGGGTTACAAAAATGGATAAACACCAGAAAATGACCTAGGGGAATAAATCATAATTAAAATAAATAATCATAATTCCCAACTTGTAAGCATTTGCCAAGAATATAACTGAGCGGTTGGTATTTGGAGGTACCTGAGCTTCTCCAGCCCAGCTTTGGTGGAAAAAGTAACCACCCTTGGTTAAACAAATATTTATTTACAGTGACAATACACACAACTACACTACATAAAACATAAACACACAAGTTACCCTTTGAAGTAGTTCAGGTGGGTAGCTGCGTCAGCATGCGTAGTCTGCAAAGGAACAAGTAATACATTTATTCCATACTGAAAAGAGAAGAGAGAAAACAACGTTTTGGCTGTGAAGCCTTCATCAGGTGTGAGAAAGACAGGGCAGACAGCAAAGATTAAATAGCACAGAAAAACAAAAGCTGGGAGAGGGGAGGAAGCAGGAGGGGCAGAGAGGCAACTCAGGAAGTGCAAAGTGGGGAAGGGTGAAGAAAGGCAAAGTCAAAACCTGCATGAAAATAGAGAAGATTACATTAAAATAAGTCAATCTTTGAGTGAAGGGGGATGGTGTGAACCTAGTTTCAGGATGAGTTTAGTTTCTGTTGTTTTTCTGCTATGGGAGTTGACAAATCCTTCTTTGAGAAAAGAGACAGAGAGATCAGTGTGATCATGACCGTCTAAGGTGAAATGAGAAACTATGGGCTTGGAGAAATCTTTCATCTTCACAGCCCTAACATGTTCTCTGAAGCGGTCTCCTAGTCTCCTTCCAGTTTTCCCAATGTAGATATCTGGGCATTTTGTTGCAGGAGATACAGTAAATGAGGTTGCTGGAGGTAAAGGATGTCATCTGGGTGATCTGGAATTGACCTGAGGGGCCGTGAATGAGCATGTTGTTAGATATGTATTTGCAGGTGATGCAGCGAGTTCTGTTGCAGGGGAAGGTGCCTAGTGGGGATGATTACCGAGTGCGGTCAAGGGAGCTGTGAACCAGAAGTTTACATAGATTGGGTGGTCGGTGGTATGAGATGATTGGGCTGTTAGAAAAAAGGTTACCGATGGATGGATCACCCCGTAAAATGGAGTAGTTGTTAATAATGGTCATGGGGATAGAAAGTGTGTTAGAGTGGTAGGGAAGCAGTTCCTGGTCGAGTTGATGATCCGAAGGTTGTTTTTTGGCCTGGGTGACGGCCCTATCGATAACATAGGTGGGGTATCCTCTGTTGATGAAAAAATAATACATTTTGAGTGCTTGGTTCTGCAATTCCATGTCGTCACTGCAGAGTTGATGTAGCCTGAGGAACTGTGGAAAAAGGAGAAAGTTTTTGGTGTGAGTGCGATGAAAAGAGCTGTACACGAGATAGCTGTGTGAATCTGTGGGTTTGTAATAGATGAGAGTTGCGGATTGGTTTACAGATATATTTATGTCTAGAAAGAAAGAGTGGTGGAAGATATGTGAACTGTATATTTGGGGGACTAATGAAAGTTAGTGCATTGATGCAGGAAGTGCTCTAACTGGTCATTAGAGCATGTAGCAGCACTGATGCAGTCATCGATGTATCACTTGTAGAGGCCAGGGACAAAGCCAGTGTAGGCTGCAAAGAAGCATTCTTCTACCCAGCACTTCCTGTATCAGTTCACTTTCTCTCACCCGTTCCACAAATATGCAATGATCTGGTCAGGGACATTTGGATGGCACACACTTACTCTCCTGTCTCCTCCTGCATCTTCTTTCTGTTCCCCTTCTTCCCCTTTTTTCGTTGTGTCTCTCTGTCTTTTATTCTAGACTTTTGACATTCTTAATCATTTACCCAGAACTTAATTAACTAAGGTAAACCAGAAGATTCTTTTGATCAGTGTGTTGCACACCCAGCACAACTAAATAAACATCCCTTGGTTTGAAGCTCTAGGAAATGGAAATATTGACACTAGTTAAGTGTTGCCCATTGTGTCTAGATTCTTAGACTTCCATAGTCACTGTAACAATATTTTGTATAGGCACTGCTACTTTCTACACATATTTTAAAAATGTTCATTGTAGACATTTCTCCGACCATTATGTTACTGCAGTTACTCAAGTTGCACAAAACTGATTTTTTATGAAAATATTTATTTCTTTATTAGGTCCTGTGACTGTGGACTCCAATACAGCACACCCCAGGCTTTCACTGTCTGAGGATCTTACCAGTGTGAGCGTCAGAACTGAGAGACAGCAGCTTCCTGACAACCCAGAGAGATTTGATTATGATTTATGTGTACTGGGATCTGAGGGATTCACCTCAGGGAGACACTGCTGGGATGTTGAGGTGGGGGACAATACTGACTGGATTGTTGGTGTGGCCAAAGAGTCCATCAACAGAAAAGGATTAATCAATCTGAGCCTAGAAGGAGGAGTGTTGGCTATTTGGCTGTGGTGTGGTGATTACAGAGCACTGACTTCACCAGATACACAGCTCTCTCTGAAGAGAAAACCCCAGAAGATCAGATTACAGCTAGATTATGACATAGGGGAGGTGTCTTTCTCTGACCCTAGTGATGGGACTCCCATCTACATTTTTAAAGATACATTTATGGAGCGCATGTTTCCATTCTTCTGCTTGGGGTATACTGGTTCTCTTCATATCTGCCCAATGAAGGTGTCTGTATGTACCAGTGGATAATAACACAGTATGTTGAGGGTGTTGATTGGGGCAGAGCAGATATGAAAAGCCCTCCTGTATGGATCTTCAATAAGGTTTACTTTTGTTAATGCTACACCCAACCTCCAGCTATTGATAGTTCTCTCATACAAATAAATACATATAACAAGGATACACACAAGAGAAACGAAGACAAATAATGTTGTTGGTGAGGAGGCCATTTGATCTCTTATTATCGTATAAAAAATATTTTTCTGTGTTTTGCCATAGTTATGAAAACACTGACTATGAGTTACATAACATTTTTTCTGTATTATCTCCTGTAATAAGGCCAATTACCAGATTCTATAATTGAAGGAGCATGGAAAAATTAAACTTATGTACATGACCATAAAAAAGTAACCTTTGTTGCTTCACAAGTATTTTGTCCTCCATTCAAATTCATTTCTATGTGGAGTTTGCATGATTGTCATTTAAATGCACATTGTTACAGAAGTGAGTATTATTCCAGCCCCATGTGAAAGAGAAAATCAGTTTCAAATGAAAAATTCAGATCCTGCAGTTTGTCTGTTTTTGCTCTAATTTCCAAATATATTTCAACCCAAATGACATATTCTGATCCAAACTAAATCCAAGGCTCAATTGTTATGGTTTCTAATGACCTTCGCCTGCAGCTTTCCCACATTTCACTTCTTGTAATCTCTTCACCTGAAGTGAAGTGCACTAACTGTAGGAATAAAATGGAATCTAAATATCACTTGGGGTAAATGATTAACTGCAGCCTGTTGGAATGTCTTCTGTTTAAGAAAACAAACTTAATTATTCATGCATTGTCAGTCTGGCATGTTACTTAAACTCCAGCTACAAAATGATTTGTCTTACTCCTGTAAAAATCTGTACATACATAAAAGACTTAAGAGCCAGGAACATGTAAATCAAATCTTGAGTTAAGAGCAACAGCAATAATGCATTCTGGCAATGGAGATTATTGTACCTCCCAAAGTAATCATTTTTTGGAAAATGTTAAAAGCTTTCCATCAAACCTAACCCACAGGGACTGTTTTAATTCCCACAAGCCTTCCATTGCTGAATAGGCTTCCCCACACCTTGAGTAGAGCTCCTTGTTCCCTTTTTTAATTAAATCCTCTCATTAACATTGCTGTATCGCACTGGGGTCCTGAGTTCAATTCCTAGAGTGCTAACTGCCTGGAGTCTGTACAGTATGTTCTCTTAGTGTTCGAAATGGAAACAAAAACATAACAGAAGGTTCATTGGCTTGTGGGAAAGTTAGTCATAGCGAATGTGTACATTTTTGTGTCTGAATGTGTGTCTTGCGATGGACAGGTGTCCCATCCAGGGAGCCTTGCTTACCAGGATAGAATATGACTTTTCTGCATTGGATAAACCTGTTAGAAGATGGATGGATAGATTATTCATGTTCTCCATGTGCTAAAGTATACCATACCATGTTAGCATAATAATAAAAAAGATAAAAAGGAATTTGCCACATTATGCCACTCTGTGAACACATTTTCTTTGATTATATACAGCTAGTAAGTATTTGTAGTGATTCACAGCATATTTTATCCACTTTGTATAACTGATATTGATTTTTTACAAATATCTAATGTAGCAACTATAGTATCTGAATTAATTTATCATAGATAACTTCTCTTCTTATGTTCTCAAACAGAACAATATTCCGAATCACATTCGGCAACGCAAGGAGGCAAGAGTGTAGTCACTCACTGACTTATTTAAATTGTCATTTCTTATTTAAAAAATAACCAAATTTGCTGTATCATTTGTTAATGTCTAAACAAAAGACATTAAGTGTCTAAAATCCTTATTGAACAAAGCATAAGGTGGTATAAAATAAATGCTTCATTAGATGAAAACAATTTATCTTTTTTGTTTTGTATTTGTATGGTAAGACCAAAATGTCACTGTAAATGACTGAACCAGACTGAGATATTCCCATAAAGGCAGTATTTCACCATGTTAAATCGCAGTTTTCTCACAGTCTAATGCAGGATTTCTCACTCCTTGTCCTAACGCACCACTGCACTAATATTCCAGTGGAGTAGTGAGCTAAAATGCAGAGGATTTGTGTAACTGAGACAGATCAGTGCAGTCATGGGTGCTCAGAAGGACATACATTGATATGAAGTTGATTACGTTATAGAATTAAAGGTTGAAAAGAACAATCAATTCAAGATTTACTAACCTTCAGTAAATTACATACAGTACTGTATTATCCATTTTCAGAAGGCTGCTGTATCATGTATTTAATGCATAATGCATTTAATGCATGTCTCATTAGGAGGAGTTTGAGGTACCTACAGATGCAGCCATTCAAAATGGGTGAGGTATTTCGCGGCATACCCCGGTGGGCATGTCACAGTATCACGCAGTATCACGCGGTATCACGTGTGTCACGTGTGTCACGTGACTAACTATCCGGCGTCGCCTTGTAAAACCGCCAGGGGGAGCTTAACCTCTCATGTACAGCATTTGAGCCTTTAATTTGGAACTGTGTATTACAGCATGTTAATCATCAGTCATTAAAATGTTGGTATATATTATGAAAGCAAGATTGCTCAGTTGGACAGAAGTACACAACCTACCTTTATCAGAAATATTTATGCATCAAAGCCTTTACTGAAGATATTACTAATAGTATTAATAATGGATGACTTTGGACAAGCTGTATACTCAAAGTATAATTTCTTTAGCACATTTGTACAAGCACTTGGAATCTGTCCAAGCCATACTTTGTCAGGCATTTTGTTTTACTTCAACGGGGCATAAAAACTTCCTTGCTTTTAACAGGGCGTTTCATAATTTCTAGCTACGAAAATGATTTAAAATGCGACACCTATCATTCAACTAGAGCTTAAAATATCACAAGGAAAAATACACACCGGTATTCCATTTCTCCCTAAACATTGTAAGCTTCGAAGTCTTTAACTAACGTGAAACCGGAGTCAACAAGCATACTTTTAGAATTTGATTAAAAGGGAATATAATATGGAATCGCATATCTCAATAATTTAATAACGGTATGATTATATCCGTGTACTGCGGCAGAGCTATGTAGGGCTGTTTCGCCTGCCTGATCATGTGAGCTCTCTTGTAGCCTACTGGTCTAGGTGCGTGCACACCAGCTGGTAGGTTGGGTGTTCGAATCCAGCTGGTTCTGGACTTTTCATTTTTATTTATTTATTTTTTAATCGCGTAACATAAACATATTACCGTATGCAAACTGTACTGTATACAGTATGTATATGTATATTTAATGTCTTAACTGTGCCCGTTTAATTGAATTTAAAAAACATATTTAACACGAACATTAAGCTGCTTACATCTTCCGCCTGAGAACAGTCACCCGTTGCTACCCAACGCAGAATGGTGATTGGCTGACACCATCTGACACCCCTCTGATTGGAGAAAAAAGACGTGCTGGTGTGCTATACCAGGAAGAGGATTTCTTTCCATTCAAAACGTGTATTTTAAAAGTTTAAGAAGTAAAAACCTTACAGCGTACACAGATTTCTAAACTGATCAGGATCGTTATCTTTGTCTTATGCATAATAATGTTCACCGCTCTGTCCAGCAAATTAATAATAAACTTTATTTTATATAGCGTTTTAAACGAATAAGAAATTAGATTGCTCATAAACCTAATCACTTGCTTTTTCTTTTTATTTAGGCTCAGATTTCAACTATAGATCGTATTATTAATAACCATAATAACAACCAACCAACAAAAACAACCATATAAACATAATGGTGGTGCTGGACCTTCCAGTTTTATTTATTTATTTTTTAATCGCGTAACATAAACATATTACCGTATGCAAACTGTACTGTATACAATATGTATATGTATATTTAATGTCTTAACTGTGCCCATTTAAGTATTGAATATTCATATCTAATTTTACCACTGAAGGGAAATCTTAACATAAACATACAGTATATGGCTGGTCTCGGTACTTTAAAGAAAAAAATACGCACCAGTATTCCATTTCTCCCTAAACATTGTAAGCTTCGAATGAAACCACTAAATAAAGACATAAATATAGAAATCTTAAGATTTGTTTTATTTAATGTTGGTAGCAGGATGAACTGTCAGAGTGTATATTTTGTCGCAAAGTTGCTACAAGATGTTAACAGTGAAAAAGGTATTTAGAAATGAGTTATTTCAAGATGAAAAAGAAAACATACACGAAACATGGTTTCATTACGACCAGAATCGTTCTTGAGATATTTTTAACTTGATTTACAGTATTTGAGAGGTATGTCTTAACACCGATACTACAGTGCTTAAGTACTGCTCACGTATATGTTTCTAGGTTTATATTATGCATTTCATACGGTCAAATTACTTTTGAGCAACTAATAAGAAGCGCGAAACGGTATGCGTTTTACTTTCGTTTTGTGCTGGGACCCGTGGATTGATTAGAGATATCAAGTACATACAAGTCATTTTTTAAATGTTGTAGTTCGTCTTGAAAAAATGTTACGAGTACATCATCTATCAACAATTACACAGGTTCTGTTTCCATATTGCGGATTTTGGTTAGGTACAGTATTATCAAATCCACTGGCGCTGTGTGTTACTTTACTGAGTCCCAATCTGTGATTGAAACCTGTAAAACCGGTTTAATTCGTCACAGCCAGCACTCTTCAGGTGTGAGGGTCTTCTGCTCAGAATGAAACGCTAAAAATAAAATGTTTGTGTATATTCTAATGGTAGTGGGGGCAGGGTGTGTGGGAACAGGTTTGTTCTTCACACCTGAAACATTTTCTCTGAAAGGATTTTCTTCGAAGTTTAACCGATCTTGTTACAGCATGTTACAGTTTACTATTATTAACCATATTAATTTTAAGTGCTTAATGTAAAATCTTGTAAAAATATATTTTCATTGTTCAAATATACATTAATATACATTAAGTCTATCATATAATAAGTTAAATACAAAACTAAAGAAAAAATAGGGTTAAATATAATTCAAAATATTTTGCTAACAATGTTAACTGTTTATGAATAATAAAATGTATTAACTAAGGAGTAGGATGGCACAGTTGTTAGTATGTTTTTTGTTTTGTTTCTTTTTCATAAATACAACAGTAGTACCTGATGTCTCAGTGGCTTTAAAAATTAAATTATGCATGCAAACCTGTGAACTAGAAAGATAACTAAGATTTTAATACTAATTAAATGACCGCGGGCACTTCCCACCCCCCCCCCCTACATTCTCAGAGTAGAACAGACTAACCTTCTAATGAAAGACGGTCCACCCCCCACGGACAGGAAAAGTGCCCACAGGCACTTAAACTTAATATGGTCAGTAACGGTAAACAGTAACATGGTAAGAAGGAGCACGTACAAACGTTTTCGAAATAACCACATGTAAGACTCTGATCCTAAAAATGTTTAGGGAGAAAGTGGAATACTGGTGTGCTTCCAGAAGAATCAGTATGGCTCAGAGATTAAATAAAACTTCACAGACATTAACGAAGAGCATAACGCGTGTACTGTATACACTGCAAGTACAACCCAACTCTCTGCAGGAGTGCTGGCTGTGACGAATTGAACCGGTTTCACGGGTATTTTCAAAGTAGGAGGCGAGATTTCCAGCGAAAGACACCCCCCCCCCCCCCTCAAAAACCCAGTAAATACAGTACTTACTAGTTAAAGGCTAGGCTCTCGACTACGGCGAAAGGAACCCTTCTTTCATTAGAAGACAATGAACATATTTTAGCCCTGAATGAATTAATAGCAAACATGGTTTACATAAAAGACATTTTTCCAAGAAAGTTTAGCCTTTGTCACTAATGAAACCACTAAATAAAGACATAAATAGAAAAATCTTAAGATTTTTAAAATACATGACTTTGCTAAAATTTATTTGAAAATAAAAACAATTACAACCGCCAGGGGAGAGAGAGAACAGGGGAGGGATGTTGGTTTTGCATAAGGGGCGGGGCTATGGAAAGTAGGTATGTTTGGGAATGTGTAGTTACATGTTCTGGCTGTTTGTGAATTATCGTTGTTGAGTATGGAGTGTTGAGGTATTGATTTTGTGTAATGCTTTATGTTGAAAATTGAGGTGGATTTTGTTTATGATAAACAGGATAAACTGGGATGGGAGGAAGGTTTGGTTTTGCATAAGGGGCGGGATTATGATAATTGGATGACTTTGCGAGTGTAAAATGGTTTGATTATTTGATTTTGTATTGTGGTTGTTATCTATGTTTTTGGTTGGTATTATGTTTATATGGTTGTTTTTGTTGGTTGGTTGTTATTATGGTTATTAATAATACGATCTATAGTTGAAATCTGAGCCTAAATAAAAAGAAAAAGCAAGTGATTAGGTTTATGAGCAATCTAATTACTTATTCGTTTAAAAAGCTATATAAAATAAAGTTTATTATTAATTTGCTGGACAGAGCGGTGAACATTATTATGCATGAGACAAAGATAACGATCCTGATCAGTTTAGAAATCTGTGTACGCTGTAAGGTTTTTACTTCTTAAACTTTTAAAATACACGTTTTGAATGGAAAGAAATCCTCTTCCTGGTATAGCACACCAGCACGTCTTTTTTCTCCAATCAGAGGGGTGTCAGATGGTGTCAGCCAATCACCATTCTGCGTTGGGTAGCAACGGGTGACTGTTCTCAGGCGGAAGATGTAAGCAGCTTAATGTTCGTGTTAAATATGTTTTTTAAATTCAATTAAACGGGCACAGTTAAGACATTAAATATACATATACATACTGTATACAGTACAGTTTGCATACGGTAATATGTTTATGTTACGCGATTAAAAAATAAATAAATAAAAATGAAAAGTCCAGTACCAGCTGGATTCGAACACCCAACCTACCAGCTGGTGTGCACGCACCTAGACCAGTAGGCTACAAGAGAGCTCACATGATCAGGCAGGCGAAACAGCCCTACATAGCTCTGCCGCAGTACACGGATATAATCATACCGTTATTAAATTATTGAGATACGCGATTCCATATTATATTCCCTTTTAATCAAATTCTAAAAGTATGCTTGTTGACTCCGGTATCACGTTAGTTAAAGACTTCGAAGCTTACAATGTTTAGGGAGAAATGGAATACTGGTGCGTATTTTTTTCTTTAAAGTACCAAGACCAGCCATATACTGTATGTTTACGTTCCAAAATTAATATCGTTTATGGCCTTCACACGCGTTACAGTATGCTCCTATTCTTTTTATGCTCAGCTACTAAGATTTCCCTTCAGTGGTAAAATTCAATATCTACAACGGGCACAGTAAAGACGTTTACAGTACAGTAAGTCTTTCTACGACAGACCAACGGACCACGAGTGCCCCTGTCGGTCAACCAATCACGCACCGCGGTATCGCGTGTCATCTTACCTGCGGTATCTGTACTGCGGTGTCTTTACCGCGCACTTTGAATGGCTGCATCTGTAGTTAGGAGAACAGAAATTCTGAGGAACAGCTCCAGAGAGCACAAGGGTTTCTGAAGTAGTTGGAGGTCTAAGCTGCTTTTCTCATCAATAGCTGAAACGAACTAACCAAAATGAATGCTTCAGATCTGGTCCAATGGATGAAGCAGTGCCAGTCCTCCTTCCAGACATTTAAGGACTTACAGTATTTGGGACCTGGAGTTTTTTCTTCCATTTATTTTGCCTTGGGAATAGGAATGAGAGTTGTAATAATAATAATAATAATAATTGCTTACACTTATATAGTGCTTTTCTGGTCACTCCACTCAAAGCACTTTACAGGTAATGGGGACTCCCCTCCATCATCACCAATGTGCAGCTTCCACCTGAACACTCACCACACACCAGCTATCAGTGGAGAGGAGAGTAATGTAGCCTAAGCATAGAGGGGGATTGTTAGGAAGCCATGATTGATAAAGGCCGAGGTCCTGACTCTCTGTGGTCATTAAAAATCCCAGGGTTCTTCTCGAAAAGAGTAAGGGTGTACCCCGGCGTCCTGGCCAAATTTCCCATTGGCTCTTACCAATCATGGCCTCCTAATAATCCCCCTCTATGAATTGGCTACATTACTCTGCTCTCCTCCCCCACTGATAGCTGATGTGTGGTGAGGATTCTGCTGCATTATGGCTGCCGTCGCATCATCCAGGTGGATGCTGCACATTGGTGGTGGTGGAGGGGAGTCCCCATTACCTGTAAAGCGCTTTGAGTGGAGTGTCTAGAAAAAGCGCTATATAAGTGTAAGCAATTATTAAATTAATTATTATTATTATTATCTTTTATAAAAGACCATGCATATGAAATAAAGAGACTTCTGCTTCACAGACACCTGAACTTTGTCATTTGTATAACACAACATGCCTGAACAAGCTTGTGTCATTATGCCCCCTGGATACTGGATAGCTGAGCTCCTTATTTAATAAATTGCATCTCCTCAGCAGATGGGTGAGGTAGTAGATAAGAGGGCAACTACAGCATACAAGGAAGCTCTGAGGGAGAGCTCCAGATAGAGCCTCTCAAAAGCTAGCAGCCATATCAATCTGCATCCCACAGCTGGCAACCTACTGAGGCTAAGCAGGTGTGAGCCTGGTCAGTACCTGGATGGAAGACCTCCTGGAAAACCTCCTGGTTGCTGCTGGAAGAGGTGTTAGTGGGGCCAGCAGGGGGCACTCACCCTGTGGTCCATGTGGGGGACACTATACTGTTAACAGGTGCTGTCCTGAGAAGAAAGGGATAAAAGTTGAAGTGTCATACACTATATGGGGACTCTGTTATTGTTGATACCATTTTCCATTTATTTAAATTAAGCATAATTAAAGGAACAATAGGACATTTCTTCACCGAATATCGACATGATTGAGTACAGGAAATTTTTTTACGTGGAGGTCCTATGAATCCATGAAAAAGCTGTATTTTCATGTAAACTGTCCTTTAGTTCTCAGACTATCAAGATTAATGTAAAAACTGAGGTGCAGGTTGCACTGTAGTACTACAAAAACCTCGACTGGAGGGGCTGCAGAACCCTGTACCAGAGAGACTCTCTGATGTGTGACTCCACTGTCAAATGTAAATTATTGTTATGTGATGGCACTTCTCCTGAACTTTCCCTGCAGACACCCTGTATCTCCTTCAGACTATTTTCCTGAAATAAGGAAGTGCACACTGACTTGTGCTTTCATGAGTTACATATTGATGTTTGAAGCACTTTAATGTACGTACTGTTGTCTGAGTGTGATTGTAGAAACAAGAAATCCAAATGTATAAAATCTCTAAGTAGCTGAGCTAGGTGATTAATAACTGATTGTTTTAATATGTTCTGGGTAAGGAATATAAATCTGTGTTATGTATGGAGAATTAAACTGTGTTGCCTGTTCAAACATGCATTATGTATTGTATCAGTATACATCAATAAACTCTCCAGTAAAATCCCATTGTATCTCATTTAGCTCCTTTGTCTTAGATTTTATAAACCCTGCTCTCCTACTGAGTCTCAATAGAATTTAGTATCTGCATCAGTGAAAAATGTCAAGCACTCCCTAAGGAGCAAACAACAAATATTTACATATACTGTAAATATTGCACTTACATTATTTCATATGTATGCATTTTGGCATTCATATTTTTTGTGCAAAATAATTTAAAAACCTTTTAGTGAAAGAAATAAGTGCCTTGAACTGTATTGGAAAATCATCTTGTCCCAAAGTTCCTGAGAGAAATAAACCTCAGACAATCTGGTTTCATTGCAAAACAAGGAACAGTAAATAGAAAATAGTGTTTTAGTGTTTTATTCCAGAGGAAACCTAGAGGTTTGATGCCATGTTTGTTGGGCTCTGGGTGCTCACTACTGTCAGTACAACAGAGAAAACATTTCTTTTTCTGGTTTCAGAAATAGCTTCTTTTATTATAAACACTGTACCATCCCCCGAGAAACTTATCTTTTGTAAGATTTATACTGTACATATATAAGATATTTCTATTTCTGATGTATTTTATTAGAACTTATGAATAATGATTACCATTTAATTTACTTAACAGTAAATTATTTTACATAGAAAAAACAATGGGAAAATAAAACAAAAGACTGAAAAAGGAAAAAACATTCAAATGTAATATTTTTTTATTGCTTAATAACAGTATCATTTTGGCCTTTGGCCTCATTTAGAGTTTCTGTCACAGTTGAACTACAGTAGTTCTTACTGTAGCCTGTGTAGGTCTAGTCAAAGTTCAGTGTAATCTGCACTTTATGTCAAAGGAACTGTTATAATCACAAAACTATTTTGGTTTATCTGGCATATCAATAAGTACCAAATGAAAACTCAGATTTTTTCTTTTACATTAATTCAGTGTTCTATTATGTACTCTAATATATTATTATAACTGCAAAACTCCAACTGAAGATGAAGATGATTTGCCATCTTCTCTTGTTATAGCACTCTATGAGATCAAACTCTGAAATTAATCTTAAAGGCATTTAAACACTGACTTGTTCCACCCAGATGAGGTTCTTCATATCTACAGTATGGTCTTTCTTCTTGTTGTATTTTTACTGGTAACATGTACTGTATGCGGAAGAAGAGTTTTTATTCTCATTTGTCTGGCGTTGTTGTGAACTTTTGGTCCAATGTTAAGCTTTTAGCTTTAGCTTTTGTTTGCATGAGCTGATACAGTAGCTGCTGCCTGAAGTCTGTATTTAGTGCTCGGATTGTATTTGGTGCGGATGGCCTTAGAAGAAACTTTACCAAAGTGATTTTTTAGTGGGGTTAATGTGTTGTTTCACCATACCTTTTTTACGGTGGTATTTCTATCACGTGCAGTTTTAGGGTTCTTGTAAAGTTACTGTGTGACCATCCACCTGTAGCAGCAATGCTTATTTAAGTTATATTTTACGTCATAATTAAGTGTTGCTGTGTTTTCTTAAATGATGCCCCATCTCTCTTTCTCATTTCTGTGGTGCAGACTCAGAGAAGCTATTCATGCAGTTCTGATTGAAGGTTTTCTCTCAGATAAGGGGCAGTTCCCAAATGGGGATGCGCCAAGCCATGCTTGGCTACCATGATCAATTGCCATTCCTGGCGCCTATCTGTCTGTGAGATTCTTGGGACCATCTGGATTGCGGTCCTAGATGTCAGAGGTCATTGTTACTCATGACCCTTGACCAACCAATCAGGAACCTGCAGGGAGTGGTAACACCATGTGGGTCTAAATTGCCCGCTAACTTTCAACCAATCATCACCTGTCTTGGTTCTGGTTTTAAAGACACTGCACAGCTCAGAAACTTTGCTTCTCTGGCCATTTTCACACCCTTAGACAATCACGTAATGGCCAGTGTTGTCTGTATAGGGACTGGAACCTTGTTTCAGCAAAGTGTCGGCCTGGGGTAAATCACTAGCCAATGCCAAAGTGGACGCTTCATTTGATCATCGGAGTATATGTTTGGACTCTTGTCAACAATCTTTTTATTCAGCAGCAGCACTACACTGGAAGCAAACTAAGTTTCTGACCCCTGGTCACCCTCTATGCATAGACACTTTCTACTAGTCAGCCGGACTACTAGTACAGTAGGTATTGTCCTTGTGATTGTTAAGCTCCCCAGGTGTACCCTCTTAGCTTTATTATTTAAAGACTAGCTCCTCCAGTCCTCGGCGCTCATCATTGGGGTAAAGATGTCGCGAGGCCCGCCTGGCACCAGGAAACCCTACGTCTGTCTCCTGAGGGCTTAGGCCTCATCCCCGACACCTCCCGCTTCCTGAGCCCGGGGTCTGGAGGATTTCGCCCGTCACCCTTGGACCTCCATGTCTTGTCTGTCCGTGTGTTCCCCCCTCCCGGGGATTTTAACCTTGTCGCGTCCCAGGATGGATTCCTTGTTGATGGACTCCTTGTTGATGGACTCTCGGACTGTGCCCTGACCTGCTTTTGGACCCGTTTGGATTTGGATGCCGTTCTGTCTTTCCCGTTCACTGTCTCATGGATTGTCACTATTATTTTGTGCACTATTAAACCCCTGTGTGTTCCCTTTTACCACGCCTCCTGTTTTCTCCAGCTCTTACCGCATCACATAGGGTCAACTACAAGACCTGACACGGATCTCAGTCCGTGTTCGTGACAGTCCTGATGCCTATTCGGGACGATACCTATTGAACACCACTGTGATTGGACGCAGCTGCTAGCTGGTCTTTGGTGTCCAGAAATACAAATTCATATCTGGATAAGTAAACCCAGTGTTCTACATTGCATCTTGAGAATTCAATTGTTACCTCAACACAAGTTGATATCAATTTAATTAATATGAGTAATGTATTTACTTTTGAGTAGCTAATGTAGATTGATTAACGATAGTATAATCGAACAGTATACTGAAGCATATTCTTTGTTTGTATCTCTTTGTGTTTTGCATCTCTTCGTGATTATATACCTTGCATTTTGATAACCCTCACAGTATGATCTCCCATCTGTATCCAGGCAGATTGTTATATATTTTATATGCACAATTTATGTATTAATAAATGTATCTCGTTTATTGAATCCATGTGTGTGCGTCGCTGATTGATTAATAAATTGTCCCAGTAAATTCACAAAACCCATACACACCTAATAGTGGCTGAAGCTGTTTTATTTGCTCCTGTTCTATGTGAATACAATAAACTTTAAACTGTAAAACTATACTAGATACTAAGGTATCTTGCCCGTGAATTAAGATTAAGATTGCCCCAGCAGAAAGTAAGAACCTGGGTATTACAACAAAAAGGTCCCTCACTTTTATCAAGGGTGGTGTGGTTGGACTATATTAAGTAAGGTTAAAAATTGAGAGGAGGGGGCAAGTTAGACCAAGAAAATTAATAATGTTAATGTTATTTATCAGATTTATATTTTGGACAATATTCACATGTGCATTTCTTTTCTTTCAAACCCCTCACTTACATTATCCACAACAACTCCATGTTGCCCCTGTTGTCTATGAATCAAATTTGAATTTGAAATTTGATTTTCTAGCTACATCGTTACTTTTTAAAAAATATTTAATTTGTTAATTATTTCTTGAAAAAGAGTTGATTTACAAAAATAAATAATAGTTTCACAGATACAGTAGGTGACCCTTCAAATTATTTTTGCTTCTTGCACGGTTACACCACCTAGCAATTATACTGTAAAGCATGCAAGGCCCCTTAATTCCTTGCCACATGTTCAGTTCCTCTCCCATATTCACCAGTACATCGACAGACCAGGCATGTACAGTAATATTCCACTTGCAACAATCAGTGTCCCCTTCACATAAAAGGATTACTAGTCGCACAGGTGTCCTTTGACCACAGATCACATGACATGACTTCTTCATAGAGTAGTCCAAAACCCCGGTTACCGGAAAAGGCATGTCCCATAAATTTGCAGTCCAATAGTTCTATGCTCTGCAGTCTTGACGTCCTGAATAACTGTGTCCATGGTGTTCCACTCACCACCACCCTGCTTGTCTCTGTGTCCAGTTTTGGGTAGAGAGAACAGAGACTGTTTTTCTCCCTAGCGTCCGGTTCCTGGTGTCCAGTCAAGTCCTCCTGGGTCCAACTGCTGCAGTCTGTTCATCCAACCATGCTTCCTTCAAAAGTTTTTATTTTGTTCTTCTAAACAAAGGCCCTTCCCCCAGTTGTGGGGGAGTTTTGAAATGGCAGATCCCACAGCCTAGAACTGGCATAATGATGCATTGTTCCACTGTGTCCTGTCTCTAGGCCCTCCTCTCAAACAAAGGTCCACTCAAACCTGTGTGGCAACCCCACATACTGTATTATTCCCTGAATGGTGTGATAATTGCCCAGCATCTGTGTTAACAGAGCCTTTGATCAATGCAGGAAATGCAGAGAATGAGATTTGAAACTACATCAGCGTAGAGTATCATTGGCCCGTCAGTGCAACAGACATCCATACAACCCTCGGTACCTGATGCCTAAACGTCCAATCTTTTTACTGTGACAATAACATTTTTTGAGCTTACACATTCTGATCTTCCATCTATTTCTACATTGCTCTGATTGAACAAAATTATAAGTCTTCATTTAGCCACCAGGAGGTCCTGACTCTCTGTGGACATTTAAAATCCCAGGGAATTTCTTGAAAAAATAGGGTTGTTACCCTGGTGACCTGGCCAAATTTCCCCTGGGCTTTTATCAATCATGTCCTCCTAATAATCCCCATCTACCAATTAGCTTCATCACTCTGTTCTCCTCCCCACTGACAGCTGGTGTGTGGTAAGCGTACTGGCACACTGGCCTTCGCATCATCCAGCTACACATTAGTAGTGGTGGTGGAGGGGAGTCCCCAGTACTCATGCTTTGAGTGGAGTGTCCAGAAAAGCACTATATTAATGTTAGCAATTTTTATTAATTATTTATTCATACACTATATTCTAATTCATTTAGAATAGTGTGTACATATATGTTTATCATATTATATTATATATATATATTGCAGCTATGGAATCAAAGTTAAGTTCTGACTATAAAGGAATGCCTTGCACAGAATAAATAATTTACAGATCTTTATTGATCAACAGAATCGATAAACCCATACATCACCCAGTAAGACACAATTTTTAGTGATCAGGTGGCACTCTTTGAAACAGTGACCTCACTATTTCCAGGAAGGCTAATACCCCAAGGTGCTGTCTGCTACATGAGCACATACACCAGTACAGGTTTTCCTGTAGGAGATACAATGTCTCATTAAGGCAAATCTCTTGCCTATTGGAAGAAGCTCCAACTGTGCACCAACCAGTCAGTGGTACTAATCCCCACACCTGCCTAGGCCCTGTCCTGACCAAACTCATGCTTATGAACTGAGGGAGGTGCTACAGGACTATGAGGTGTCAGTGCTGTCTGTTTCTCAGACTAGGACCTATGTCTTGGTGTTTAGTTGTGAGGTTGTTCCGTGTGGGTATTGGATTCCACTCCAGTTTGTAATATTCGAGGAGAAGATCAAGATGCAAAGGCATCGATTCCTGAGGTCTTAAAATGGTAAGTCCGTTATTTGCAAATGGTTTACTGATTGTCTTATCTGACTATAACTTCTGAGTACAACTGGAGAGCAGTAGAGCAGGCTGAAATGTGTAGCTGGGGAAAAGCAGATCTGGTCCAGCTCTTACAAGTCGTAAGCAAGATCCTGAAAACTAATTCATATATCATATTCACATCTGTACTGTTTTATGGACATTTGTATGTAAAGATTCTTATTCTGATTTCTTGTGCAATGCGAATCTTGTTGAAATGTGACAAATATACCCTTTGTTACCAGTGAAGAGTGGTTGCCTCCAGTACAGTTCTGTGAGAAGAAAGACAACAAGATTGTAAGAGGAAAAACCTTCAGATCAAGCTTTTCTGATGAGACTCCACCTGGTGGTTCCAGGTGTTCCAGTATCAGATGGAGTACAGAATAGATAAGGAACATGTCAACGCTGACTTCCTGTCACAAATCCTTTCATTCAAACAGAGTCCAAATGGGTCAAAGACCCATTCTGCCTGAACAAGCTTGTGTCATTATGCCCCCAGGATACTGTATAGCTGAGCTCCTCCTTATTTAATAAATTGCAAATACAGCACACCAGGAAGCTCTGAGGGAGAGCTCCAGAGAGAGCTTCCCAAAAGGGGATGGAGGTCCAAGTTTCTGATTAAGATAATCAAGGGGTTAGGTTTCCTACTACAGTTCAAATACATACTGTTAGATTAATTGGCACCTGAGAAAATTGGTGTAAGTGTGTGTTTGTGCTTGTGTCTGTCTGCCTTGCAAAGGACTGGCATCCTGCCTGAGGTGTACCCTACTTTGCGCTGATTGCTTGCTGATTGCAACCGGGAATTGGAAGTAATGGTTAAAAACTGTAGATAGATTGATTAGTCCTCTATGAAATGCACCACTTTTAAAAAATTGAAAATATGAAAAATAAATCATACATGTACTGTATACAGTAAGCATTAAATGGCAAACATAAGAATTTCACAAGAAATGATATTCTCTGAATTTAACCAGCACTATTTATAAGCACAAAGTATAACTGATAACAAACCTAAGACTTTGTCCTGAAGCCATTACAGTGAACAGGACGGGCAACTCTGGGAAATAATGGCAGCCAGATCTTTAGTTCTGGAAGATGAACTCTCCTGTCCAGTGTGCTATGAAATCTTCAGGGATCCTGTTGTACTTTCTTGCAGCCACAGCTTCTGTAAAGTCTGTCTGGAGCAACAATGGGAACAAAACAGCTCCTGGGAATGTCCATATTGCAGAACAATTTCTAAAGACAAACCGCCTGTGAGCCTGTCTCTCAAGAAACTGTGTGAAGCCTTCTTGCAGGAGAGAAGTCAGAAATCTCCAGGAGAATCTGAAATGCTCTGCAGTCTGCATAATGAAAAACTCAAACTCTTCTGTTTAGATGATAAAGATCCTGTCTGCTTCATCTGCCACACTTCAAGAAAACATAGAAACCATGAGTTCTGTCCTTTGGAGGAGGCTGTTGTGGATTGTCGGGTGAGACATAATGGATTTCATTTACTATCAGTTTAGAAGTTTGTCTTTAAAATATTTGTTCACTTATTACAAATTTCACTTTAGAACATTAAATTTGGATTAAATGTTTTATTTAAAAATGTAATGTATATAATTTGTAATTAAATAAAATGAAGAATATTCCTCATTCCTTTCCCAGATTGTTTGTATAAATATGTAAGTAGTTCAGGTGGGTAGCTCCGTCTGCATGCCTAGGCTGCAAAGGAACAAGTAATAGGTTTATTCCACGCTGAAAAGAGAAGAAAGAAAACAATGTTTCGGCTGTGCAGCCTTCTTCAAGTGTACACTTACACCACTTACACCTGAAGAAGGCTCCACAGCCGAAACATGGTGTTTTCTTTCTTCTCTTTTCAGCATGGAATAAACCTATTATTAGGATAGTTCCAAGTAACCCAAAGTTTTTAGATGGCTGAAACTGCCATCTCAACAAAAACAAAATGGCTGCTGACCTTAAAGTTAGGGGTTTCTGGGTTAACATAGGTAAAAGGCGCCCATATCATTTGACCTTCTTTTGCCCTACTTGCAATATGCATTATTTGTTTTTCCAAAAATATAACAATTGATGGAAATGTCTTCCTTACTCCTTCTCTCCCTCAATGGAAGCCATTGTAGAGATTTCCCTCAATTAAAATTAAGCAGGACATGAAGTAATGAAATTTATCTGATTTTTAACAGATTTTTTTCCTGTGTGTTTGCAATGAAGTCCCTTAGTTTTTATCTACTAAGAGTGAACGTCTCCTGTGACTTGTTCCAGGAAAACCTCAGTGTTGAACTGAAGACCCTGCAGAAGAAGCTGAAAGCTTTGAATAAAGTTAAACAGACATTTGATCAAACAACAGAGCACATTAAGGTAATCTTGTTTAAAAGAATATAAAGAATATAAAATACTTTCAGAAAATTGTCAGAAGTTAACAGAAAGATGAATAGCTTTGAATACATCTGAGAGGATCAGTCTCTAAAAAAATTATTCAGTCAGAGTCCCTTTCAGTCTCTGAAATCATTCATAAACATTTCACTGTCAAGTATGGTACACTGTGCTCCTATGGGTACTGGAATATAAGTAATTCTTATTAAGTTTACACTTTTAGTTATATTTATTAATTTGAACTGTTGACATTTATAATATTACCCTTCCTGCTACAGAGAATATCCCTCCAAATAAAGTCTCCATTTTGCGAAAAAGTAACTGTAAGATTCACACAGTGTCAGCAGAATTAAACCAGTAATGAACACTTTTAATTCCAGTCGCAGACTCGGCTAACAAAGACACTCATAACTGAGGAGTTTGATAAACTTCACCAGTTTCTGCGAGATGAAGAGGCAGCCAGAATAGCTGCACTGAAGGAGGAAGAGGAACAGAAGAGTCAAATGATGAAGAAGAAGACTGACAGTCTTACAAGAGAGATCTCATCCCTTTCAGACACAATCAGAGCCATAGAAAAAGAGATGGGAGCTGAAGACATTTCATTCCTACAGGTACTGTAGATAATGTCAGTGCAGATTAACATTGTCTTATCTGAGTTGGCTGTCTAATGCTGTGAAATTCTTCTGAATTTTCACAGATTTGCAAGTACTCATCCAAACAGTAATACCCATTCAGGAGTTAAATAAAAAAAAATCAGGCATCATTTTTATTGAAGGCATACTACACTGATAACCCCAATGTAAAGTAGAAAATTGCAGACAGCTCTTCATTGATTTTAAATATGAAATATGAAGGATTTTTATAATAGAGTTAGTTATCATAGGAGTCTAATTTCTTATTTTTTAAGTGACGTTATGTGCATTTTATTACTCTGCTGCATTATATGTTATGTTAAATGCTGTGAAAATTAATTAAATATTATGTATGATATAATATTACCTATTCCATCTTAAAAAAATTCATACAGGTCTACAATTTGATCTCTTTTCCAACTTTGGCTGTAATGTTATGGTCACTTATCAGAAAGATAGAACTCTATTGTTATCCAGTGTCCTCTTTAGTCCCACAGAACTATTTCTCTTAGAACGTATTTCTCTTAGAGAATAATTAGTAACAATTGATGTTATTGTATTTCAGAACTACAAGCACACAAGGCACAGGTATGTGAAATCTAGCCTTTTGTCATTCCTCTTTTTTCATTGTACTGAGTTCAAACCTACAGCACTGACACCTAAATATAATTGCAGAGCCCAACACAAACTGCAGGATCCAGAGGGGGTTTCAGGAGCACTGATAGATGTTGCCAAGCACCTGGGCTCTCTGAAGTACAGAGTCTGGGAGAAGATGCTGGGAATTGTTCAGTACAGTGAGTACTGGGGGGCAGGGATCACATGGGGGAAGGGGATTTACAGGTTTTCAGAGTACAGGATTAACATTGTGAATTGTAGAGTCAATCAGATTAAAGTAGTAATAGTGTGACTGTGTAAGAGCCCTGCAGAGAGGTGAATGATCTACTCCAGTTTTCTTTACAAGTGTACTCCAGTTTTCTCTACATGGCCAGTTTGTCACAAGGGGAGGGATTTACAGTTTTTCACCATACAGGAAGAGGAACTTTGAGAAGTGAGGAGTCAATCAGATAAAAGCAGTAGGAGTATGACTGTTTGTGTAAGAGCTCTGGAGTGAAGTGACTGATCTCCTCCGGTTTGCTCAACAGGTGTCACTACATGGCTAGTTTGTCCTATTGATCCTCTCCTGACAGTGTGTATAATAATAATAATTGCTTACACTTATAAAGCGCTTTTCTGGACACTCCACTCAAAGTGCTTTACAGGTAATGGTAACCTTCCACCACCACCAGTGTGCAGCATCCACCTGTATGTATGCTCATTAGTTATGTCATCACATGTCACTGACTAGAATTTGCTTTGATCCAAAATCTTACTTACATTTCATCAGCCTAATGTTGTCTGGTGTTTGCTATTAATGTCAGTAACTCCACAGGTCTGTTAAAATGAGTTTACAGGCACAATACAATACAAACCGATATTGTCACTTTTCATTATAATACTTTTGATTGTAGTTACAGTAAGGCTAATTGTTTCTTTCTTGTTCCAAGCAATGCATATTCTACACCTGTTAGTACAACAATTGTTGAGATGATATATATATATACATTTCTATCAACATTACATTACTTTAGTTGCTAAAGTTGCTAGAGATTGGTGGCACGTTGGTGCGCTGGTTAGCACTGCTACTCCCCAACATTGTGGCTCTGGGTTCAATTCCTGTGGTGCTTTCTGTGTAAATATTCTCCCTGTGTTAACACCGGTTTCCTCCAGGACAATTAAAATATTTATTCATCAAAACGATGTCTTTGAGCAAATCGGTGTTGAGTTCCTTTTTTTTTTTCCTATTAGCTACAGTGACACTGGATCCAAACACTGGACACCCCCTCTTCTTACTGTCTAAGGATCTAACCACTATGAGAGTGTGTACTGTGAGATGGCAGCTTCCTGACAACCCAGAGAGATTTGATTACTCTACTTGTGTGCTGGGCTCTGGGGGATTCACCTCAGGTAGACACTGCTGGGATATTGAGTTGGGGCAGAACACTCACTGGGCTTTGGGTGTGGCCAAAAAATCCCTTAACAGAAAAGGATCAATCACTTTGAGCCCTGAAAGAGGAATCTGGGCTATAGGTCTGTGGGATGGGGTTTATAGAGCATTGACCTCACCATGGGCACAACTCAATCTGAAGAGGAAACCCCAGAAAATCAGAGTGCATCTGGACTATGACAGGGGGAAGGTCTCATTCTTTGACTCCAAGTACATGACAGCTATCTGCACTATTAAACATACCTACACAGAGAAAGTGTTTCCATTTTTCTGGTCTCTTGATGCTATTTCTTTGCGAATCTGCCCAGTGAAGGTGTCTATAACAGTGGATAATAATAAAGTGTGATAAGGGTGAAGATCAGGGCAGAGCTATTGTGAGAAACCCATCCAGATTAGGGTTTAGTGAGGTTTGCTGTTTGAATAAAGGTGCTCAATTTCTGGATGTTGTTTATACACATTACAGTAAGAATACACATAAAAAATGAACCCTTGAACCCAGTACTGTATAAAGCATTCAGAATATAAATAGATGGATAATTAATGAAACCAGTGGAGTTTGTACTTCTTACTCATATACTTGTTACAGCGAGGTAACTGAAAACTGAAATCTTATGCGGAACTGGGGCTGGTCTAAGGGCTGTGGTATAAGGAAGAAGTAGCTGTATTTATCCAGATCGCAGATCCTTTAAACTAGTCTTGACAGGTGTAGGTTGAAAAACCGGAACATCAGAAGTAAGGCAGCATGGTGAATTGTAGATTGAGTCCTTATATAGTTGGGTGCCAACGTGAGTGATTGGGTAATTGGGTAATGTGTCTGCTTGAGTAGGAATTGGTAAGGGATTGTGCGGGCTTTTGTGAAACCTTGACAATAATATAACTTCTTTTGGATTTTTCTGTTTGTAATGAGCAATATGCTAATCCTGAACATTGTATATGCCTCTGTCTCCTGAAATAACTTCATAGAATGCTCTAAATCAGGAAGACAGTAAAAATAACATTGTGGCCTCAAATTTCTTCTGTCCTACTTTTGAATTCTACTTGGATCACCTCCTGTGTAGCTTAAATGCTACTCCAATGATAAATGTAGTTTAAGGTTTGAATTGAAATTCAGTGCTGCCCCGTGTGGAAGAATGAAGAGAAAATCACTATCATGTTGGAAGTTAGTTTTACTTTATAAGGGACAAAAGGGAAAATTCTGATTCCACAGCAAGTCAGCTTTTGCTGTGATTTCCTAACATATTCTATTCAAGATTGTATTCTCTCCAAAACTATAAAATCTAGAGACTGCTGAGCTTTACCTACTGTCTCTCCACCCAATATCAAAGAGTCTGTAAAACTTACAGATTTTACTAGAACTTTACTTTATGTACTGCTCTCTGAGATTCATTAAAGGAAAGGATGGATACCTTGAGATAAATTATTACTATAGACTGAAGCTTTCTATACAGTCTTTGGTAAGGAAAGGGATTGAATATATGGAGTTTTTGCATCAGCGTATACAATACACAATTCAATACACTTTCCAGTATGCTCCCATTATTAAATATTTTATTGATTTTTCAGTATAAGGTGAGCCAAGGTGAGCCATGCTGTGTCATTAACAATAATACAAGGGATTCAGTATTAAGAAATATTACAAACATACAGTAATCTAATTGTAATAGTGTCTTATGTTTTGCTTTAATACTCTGAATGGTGAAGTAGATTTTTTGTAAAATGCCTGGTAAAATGTATTTCTGATTCACTTAGGAAATTATACACTGGAGTGTTGTTCATGATTTTCTACTATACATTTTGTATAACTAAAATATTGTCATTTTCGTGTGATGTCCAGTCTTTCTTAACATTAGTTGAAATAGTTACCATAATCTCATAATGTGTGAATAATACATTTTTTTACAGTTACAATAAAGATCTGTGCAGAGGCATTTAATAGAAATTAAAAGTTGTTTGTTGAATTAACTTGTTTGGGGTAATTTATCAATAAATGAAAGTAAAAGAAGTAAATAATAGAATTGTTCCTTTCTTGATTTATGACACGAGACTTGTAGGACACAGTATAGTCACGGTCACTCTGAAGTTTCTAGACTATGAGAAAGTTCTGAAATCAAGCTCAAGACGACAAAAGATTCTCGCATTGTGCTTCCATAACCTCCATGTAGTATAGTGAGTAGACATCATAATGAGAGAGTAGGAGGCGAATGTAGATCAATTCCAGATAATTGTGTCAATAATGATATTGTAATGCCCTCGCCTGATGGTGAGGAGGAAGCGCCCCTAGGCGCTCGTAGTACCGCTGGGCATGCTGGGAGTGGTAGCCGGGAATAGTCTGAGGGTCAGCACGATGACCAGCGGCTGACCCTACCTGTGTAAATAATGTCCTAGTAATTCTAGTGCCCTGTGTAGTCCTGTAAAAGTATAGTGTGTTGTTAGGTAATTACCACCCTAATTGTGTGGACGTGTTCGTCAGTCTCCTCATGTGTGTGTAGAGCTTGTGTTTGGTTTTTGGTGTGGTTGTTAAATAAAGTCAGTGCTTGGTTAATCGCGTCTCCACTGTTCTTTAGTTCTGAAAAAGAACCTGCAAACGCTACATTGGTGTCAGAAGCGGGCAGAATGAACAACTCGTGGCAGACACTACCCGATTCCGTAAAGCGTCGGCTGACGCTGAAAGACGCAGAACCCATCGGCAGCGCACATAGGGAGCCTGAGCAACTCCTGGGTGCGACAGGTGGCCACAGCCCTTACCAGGGCTACCCAGTAGTGGTCCCACCAGTAGAATTGGGGCGGCCGCCCCGGAGAGAGGATGCCCTCCCTGCCGGAGCCGATCAGCGATTCCCACACCCATCGGCGCGGGTGCGACCAGGTCGCTACGATGGTGAAGCGCCTTGGGAGACCTATGAGGCGCAGTTCCAGCTCGCGGCCCGGACGAATGGCTGGAGCCGGGCGGAGATGGCCGGCCACCTGGCGGCGGCTCTGGAAGGAGCGGCCTGCCAGGTGCTCCTGGACGTCCCGGAGGAGGACAGAGGCGACTACACGGCGCTGGCAGCAGCCCTCCAGCTGCGCTTCGGTGTAGAGGAGGCGCCGGACTTGATGCGGGAGAGGCTGGCCCTGCGGCGGTGCCGACCAGGAGAGCGACTGGGCCCGGTCGCCGCGGATGTCATGTTCCTCGCCCGCCGAGGATACCCAACTTTCCCCCGGGAGGTGCAGCGGGAGATGGCTCTCCAGGCCTTTCTCAAGGCCCTCTCACCCGAGGAGCTGTGGCGCCACGTGCAGCTGGCCGCGCCAACATCGCTGGAGCAGGCCTTGGCCCTTGCTACACGGGCTGAGGCAGTGTTCGGGGTGACTGGAAGCGCCAGCAGACGCAGTGCGCCCTGCCTGCTGACCGAGGCGGCGACGGAGGAATCCAGCGAGGGGGAAGAGGAGCCAGCCCATGCAGCGACCGCCGCGGAACAGCCCCGCACGCTGATTTGCAACCGCTGCGGGAAGAGAGGACACCGAGCCCGGTTCTGCCGGGCACCCGAACCTCGCTCTCCCCGATCGGTGTCGGGAAACGGGAACGGGGCGGCTCAGCGCGGGGAAGGCCGCCCTTGAACACCTCAACCCCCGCTCCGGAGAGCGCTGTAAAAACCGGCGCCCCTCACGACACCGTGGGGCGAGTCGGCTGTAGCCGGGGCCTGTACCTCCACTGCCGGATTGAGGACCAACCCTGCCTGGCCCTACTCGACACCGGTTCATCAGTAACCCTACTCCGGCCGGGCGTCCTCCAAGACACCGAGGGCACCAACCCCCCAGGATGGGAGGCCTCCAGCCTGCGGCTAAGGACCGCGGCTAAGCATTCTGGGGCTGGACCTACTGCAGCGAGTGGGGGCCAGGTTGGACTTGGACCGGCAGGAGTTGGTGTGGCAGGGGGAGCGACTGCACCTGGTGGAGGGCAGGTCCGGCGAAGGCCGAGGGACGCGGGCTTGCCGGAGCCGGGGGAACAAGAGGCAGCGGCGGCGGCGGCGGCGGCGGCGTCAGTCGCCGGGGCAGACCAGGCCTGCGAGCCGGGGAGCGAGTGTGCCGGATCCTGCACCTGAGTCGGCCGGGGGGCCAGACAAGGCGGCGGCGGGGGCCGAGCGTTGCGTGGAAGCGAGGCGTGCCGTTGAGGACCTCTTCCAGCGGAGCTGCGAGGGCCTCGATCAGGACCAGCGGCAGCGGCTCCAGGAGCTACTCGCCCAGAACGAAGACCTCTTTGCGGCGAGAGATGAGTGCGAGCTCCTGCGGCGGGAGGTGACCTTCCTGGGACATGTTGTTGGACCGCGAGGGGTGGCTACGGACCCAGGTAAGGTCGCCGCAGTGAGGGGCTGGCCGACTCCACGCACCGTCACGGAGCTCCGCAGCTTTCTGGGGTTGGCCTCGTACTATCGGAGGTTCGTCCGGGACTTTGCCAGCATCGCTGCCCCGCTGCACCGCCTCACCGACAAGGGCCGCCGTTTTGACTGGGACTCGGGCTGTGAGACTGCCTTTGGCCGGTTGCGTGAAGCTCTGGTGGGGGCCCCCGTGCTGGCCTACCCCGACCCGCGGTTGCCGTATGTTCTCGACACCGACGCGAGTGACTCGGGGGTGGGGGCGGTGTTGGCGCAGGAGGGGCCGGATGGGGAGCGCGTAGTGGCTTACTATAGTCGGGCTCTGACTAGGCCTGAGCGGAACTACTGCGTGACCCGTCGCGAGCTGCTGGCGGTGATGGCGGCGGTCCACCACTTCAGGCCGTACCTGTTCGGGACCCGGTTCCGGTTGAGGACCGACCATGCGTCCCTCACCTGGCTGCTTCACTTTAAGGAGCCAGAGGGGCAGATGGCGCGATGGATAGAGATCCTGCAGGAGTACGACTTCTCTGTCGTGCACCGTGCGGGGTCTCGCCATCTCAATGCCGACGCTCTCTCGCGGCGCCCCTGCGAGGCCGCGGACTGCCATCACTGCGCCCGGCGGGAGCAGCGTGAGGAGGCTGTCCGCACCGTGGCGGGAGTGAGCGCCGCGGCCATGGCCCGGGAGGGGCCGCTGGGGGTGGGCCTGCCAGACCTGGCGCAGCGTCAGGCAGCTGATCCTGACGTTGGGCCTGTGCTCCGCTGGAGGGCAGCAGGAGTGCGGCCTACGCGAGAGGAGCTCGCCCCGCACCCGAAGTCCATCAAGGCCCTCTGCGCCCTGTGGGAGGCCTTGGAGGTAAAGGACGGGGTGCTGCGCCGGGGGTGGCGGGTACCCTCCAGTGGCGAGGTACGGTGGCAGCTGGTGGTGCCTCGGTCGCTCCGCGGGGCGGTGCTCCGAGCGGTGCACGGCCAGCCGGGTGTGGGGCACTTCGGCGGTAAAAAAACCCTGCAGCGTCTCCGAGGCCATTTTTATTGGGGTCTTTGCCACCGGGACGTGGAGCGGTACTGCCGAACGTGTGCGGTGTGCGTGGCGCAGAAGGGTCCCCCCGAGCGCTCCCGGGCCCCCCTCCAACAACACCAGGTGGGGGCTCCTATGGAGCGGGTGGGAGTGGACTTTTTGGGCCCGTTTCCACGCACCGAGGCAGGGAACCGCTACGTCTTGGTGGCCGTGGATTACTTTACGAAGTGGCCGGAGGCCTACGCCCTCCCGGACCAGAGTGCCCCCACGGTGGCCGATGCACTGCTGGAGGGGATGTTTGCCAGGCTGGGGGTGCCAGAGGAGTTACACAGTCTTCGCCAGAGTGTGCCAGCGCCTGGGGATTACTAAGACGCGGACCACACCGCTGCATCCCCAGAGCGACGGGTTGTTGGACCGGTTTAATCGGACGCTCGCCACCCAGCAGGCCACCCTGGTGTCCCGGCACCAACGGGACTGGGACCGCCACCTCCCTCTTGCGCTCTGGGCATACAGGACTGCGGTCCAGGAATCCACCGGGTGCACCCCGGCCTCGCTCATACTGGGCCGGGAAATGCGAACACCGGTGGACCTGGTCTTCAGCCCGCCGCCCGGAGACGGGTCGGCACCGCAGGCTGGACCGGACTACGAGTGGGACCTGTGGCAGCGGATGCAGCGGGTGCACAGCTTTGCACGGACCCACCTGACACAGGCGGGGGTCCGGCAGAAGCGGTACTACGACCTGCGCTGCAGGGGGCCTGCCTTCCAGCCCGGGGACTCGGTTTGGGTGTACAACCCGCGCCGCCGCAAAGGCCTCAGCCCTAAGCTGGCGCCGTCGTGGGAGGGGCCCGCTGAGGTACTCGGGGTGGTGGGCGAGGTCTGCTACCGTGTCCGGTTGCGAACACGGGGGAGAGTGGTGGTCCTGCAACGAGACCGCCTGGCCCCCTATCGGGCCCGGGAGGAGGAGCCATGTGGGGAGGCTCCAGAGGAGCAGCCGGGGCCGGAGCCGGCCGATAGTGGGGCGTCCGTGGATCGCCAGCCGTCACCGCGGCGCAGCGGCCGCTCACGCAGGGTTCCGCAGCAGTTGGCCGAATACGAGTACAGCCTGAGGGGGGTGTTCGACGTCGGCGAGACGCCAGACGCCAGACGCTTCAGGTGGGGGCAGTGTAACCCCCTCGCCTGGTGGTGAGGAGGAAGCGCCCCTAGGCGCTCGTAGTACCGCTGGGCATGCTGGGAGTGGTAGCCGGGAAGAGTCTGAGGGTCAGCACGATGACCAGCGGCTGACCCTACCTGTGTAAATAATGTCCTAGTAATTCTAGTGCCCTGTGTAGTCCTGTAAAAGTATAGTGTGTTGTTAGGTAATTACCACCCTAAATGTTTGTACGTGTTCGTCAGTCTCCTCATGTGTGCGTAGATCTTGTGTTTGGTTTTTGGTGTGGTTGTTAAATAAAGTCAGTGCTTGATTAATCGCGTCTCCACTGTTCTTTAGTTCTGAAAAAGAACCTGCAAACGCTACAATATTACTGTAGTAACAGTGGGAAAGAAAATGTAAAAACTATAGAATGTTGAGTATTTTAATTAAAACTGACTCAGGCTAGAAGGTGTCACGATTCTAATCCCTTCCCCTTAAGGGTGCTTCGGCTCTTTCACATTTTAGTTGATTTTGTGCACCTGCTCCCAGTTCCAGCCCACCTTAAAAGCCAGACACTGTTCCGGGCTCTGCATCGGAACACGGACGTCAGGAACAGATAGACAAAGCTTTCTCTTAGTGGTTTATTGGCCAGTTTTATGCTTTGAATGGTCGATGCCCCATTCTACGTAGAGTATCCCATCAACAAAATCCATGCATGTATTAAAGTAATAATTCTTACACTGATAAATTAATCACTTCACCACCTCGTGGAACTAGCTTTGCATGAACTTGCAGGGGGTTGTAGGGAACTGACAGCTGTAGTGTGCACTTTGCTTTAGTGTAACACTGCATTTTTTAGATTACAGTAATAATGAGTAGTTCTGCTGTGAGTAAGCAGTGAATCTAGTATTTATAGCTAGAAAATCTCCTGTAGTGTTCAGGAATTTTACAGAATTACTCGAAATGTCATTCCAGAATGACTTCTCACCTTTAAAGGTATGTTATGTACGGTTGTTGTAGAATTTTAAATAAATGTTCTATGTTGTATTAAAATTATTACTTTTTATATTTTTCAAACACACTTCATACAAGTTTCTTATTGACAATTATTAATTTGTCATATTGTTGTCTTTCAGAACTATAAGGATACAAAAAGCAGGTACTGTATGTGAGCTCCAGCCTGTCTTTCTCTTTTCTACTGTATTGAGTCCAAACCCACAGCAGTACTGACTCCTGAATATTATTTTAGAGCCCAGCACACACTGCAGGATCCAGAGGGGGTTTCAGGAGCACTGATAAATGTGTTATAGAATTCTCTTATAGTTTTATAAGAAAACTGGGCTTAATATATGAATTTCTCCTTGAACTCATGTCTTCTATTATAACTGATAAATGATGATAAACGTATAATAACAAAGAAAATAATAATGAGACAAAAAACAAATGACTGAGACAGGTAAACTTATTGAACTAGAAGAAATGTAATTATTTTTATTGAGTGCATTCCAGAAGTATCACTTTATGGGAATAATAGTCCCCTTTTTAAAGCACCATAGCCTTCTAGTTCAGTTCTGTTTATTTGTCATTTGCACAGGTGCGTATTTGCAATAAAAAGAGGAATCACCAAACATAAACAAAGAACGGCAGCAGCAACAACAAGTTAATTAACATACAACTTAAAAAAATGTCAGACAACCAGTGTGAGAAAAAAAAAAAACATCAGTGTGAGACAGTGGTAGGGGTAAAGTTTGATAATCTGACATTTTGTGGGAAGAAGCTGTCTCTGAATCTAGACGTTTGTGCCTTTATGCTCCTGTAACGCTTACCAGAGGGAAGTGGGGAGAAAAGTGATAAAACCAGTATGATTGTTGTCCTTAGTGATACTTCCAGTCTTCCTGAGACAGCAAGTTGTAAAAATGTCCACAATAGAGGGGAGCTGTACTACAATGATGGACTGGGCTGACCTGAAATGTGATAAGGACAGTTGAAGATAGACCAAATTTTTTCAACTGTCTGAGGATATAAAGGCACTGTTGTGCCTTTTGTGGTAGCTCCAGTTACATGCTGGGACCAAGTTAAATCTTTAGTAATGAAATTACCCAGGAATTTGAAGCTGCTAATCATCTCTACAGCCACCACATTGATGTGAATTTGGGTGTGGCCCCCACCCTGCTTTCTAAAATTGATGATCAGCTCTTTGGTTTTGCTGATGTTGAGGGAAAGAGTTTTGTCAAGGCACCACCCCTGCATGTTTCTGACCTCATCACTGGAGGCTGTCTCGTCATTACTGGTGATTCAGCCAATGATGGTAGTGTCACCAACATATTTGTAGATGGAGTTAGACCTGTGTTTGGCCAAACAATTATGGGTGAACAAGGAAAAGCAGGGGGCTAAGCACACAGCCCCGAGGGTCAGCTACTGTACAGTATATTGACGGTCAGTGTAGAAGAAGGACTTCCATAGACCCTTACAGTCTGTAAACTGCCAGTCAGGAACTCCATAATCCAGCTACATAGAGAGGTGCTGATGTCTAGTTAATTAAGCTTCCTGACTAGTCTGGATGAAACCATAGTGTTAAACGCGGAGCTGTAATTAAAGAATAGCATTCTGACGTATGTGTCTTCAGCATCCAAATAAGCCAGGGCAATGTGAAGATCCAGGGAAATAGCATCATCAGTGGGCCTGTTACACTGGTATGCAAACTGCAGGGGGTCTAAGCACTCAGGTACCATTGTGTTAATGTTCCTCCTGACAAGCCTTTCAAAGCATCTCATTACAGTAGATGTGAGCACTACTGATCCTTAATCATTAAAATAAGTTGCAGTATTTTTCTTTCACACTGGTATAATGGTAGATTGTAAAAGGGAAAGATTAAAAATTCTACAGAACCTGTAACTTTTCTGAATAGATGCAAACCTCATAGGGGCCAAAGCCACCTGTATAAAGACAGGAGGGGAATATTTCAAATGCAGCAACTCTGATGAGGTGGCTGTAAAATAGTGTTTTGTATGACTGTGAGTAAATATATTTATTGTTGTGAGATCATGCAGAATAGAAGTATCTCAGTGACACTTTTAAAAATCACTTAATTTCCATTTATTAGATGTCTTTCTTAATGAATGGATGCATCCTAGTTTTGTTTATGGAGATATGATGTAGACCAACTGTACTAGAATGAAATAAGATGGGTTTGACAGGAATTTGTATGTCCCGAATACTTTACAACACTGATCTCCTGATCTCCTTCATTTGAGCAAACTTTGCAATTCTTGGAAACAACAGTGTTGGGGGGTTCCGTGGGTTTGGGAACATATTCAAAAGTGCACAGCAATTTCACAAGAAAAATGACAAAACTGACAAAAAAGTCAAATGTATATGAATTGAGAGAGATAGTTACAGTAAATATGGATAATTTATGTCCTATGTTAAAAAAGAAAGCCTGGATTATTCATGGAGTATTTATCCACGTGAGCATTTCATTTTCATTCTTTGTTATTAAGGATTTGGGAATTGTTTACAGTAGCTATTTTGTCAAACAATAGTTTTTATGTAATTTTTTGGTTATTAATGTGAATCAATGTATACTGCAACTTGAATTCAAAATTCCTTTCTCTAATTTGTATTTAATGTTCCGTAACACATCCATATTTCTTAAAATGATAGAACTTTTCTTTTTCACATCTTTATAACCTATTTTGTGCCTCTTTATTTCAAGTCTTAACAAGAACAATATAATCAATGATGACCGGCACTTTCAAGTCGAGAACATATTGTAAGAGAGTGGTAGATTCAGACAAAATGGTGGTTCTTGCCTGAACTACATTACCCACTAAACAGTAGTTCTACAGTATATTTTAAGTCTTAAGTAAGACTGAATTTAAGACTAAAATTATATTTCTGTTTTCTCACACTTTAGGTTATATACAGTTTTATAATGTGTTACAATATCCTTTGAGATTTTAACATTTTTTTGGTATGTTTTGAAGTTCAATTAAATATTCTGAATAGTATTTTTAATCTTTCAGACACCTTTCATACACTGTGCAGTAAGATTTTAATTCTATCTTTATTCTAATGTGGTGGTCACCATGCTTTTGGAAAGAAGAATAAATAATATATAAATATTATATACATTATATATACAGTATGTAACCGGGTGGTTACGGAGTGGATATTTGAAATCTGACACCGAAATTGGTAGCTGTCGCTTTAAGACACGCACGTATGAATGACATCAGTGCGCCAGTAATTGTGAAAGTGGACATCGTAAAATTGAGTTTCGCGTGTGGCTTCGTGTGATGTGAATGCAGAGGTAAATGTTCAGTAAATGTTCAGAATTTAGTTGATGGTGTAGCTATCAAAAATGAAGTTTGGAAATCATTGAAAGATGTATATTGCTGATATATGAGGGGACGGTGACATATTAGTTAGACAAAATTGATTGATGTTTATGGATGAAGTGATCCCGACTCCCATGAGGCACTGTGTGAGTGGGTTCGCGGGAATAATGTACGTAACGGTAAATGGTAATACATTTTTGTTAGTTTGCATTTCTTTAACCATTGTTTGTGGAGGAAATGATTTGTTTTGTTCTTTAAGAATGACCTTATTCTGTTTAACTTGTTCAGAGCGTGTTAAAAGAATACTGTAATATTCTGTGCGTCTTGGATTAGACGAGATTAAAGAGTGAGTAGTTTTGTTTTTTTTATATTTCTGTGATGTAATGGGACCAATGAAAAATGTGGCATTCAGACTAATGTGGAGTATTTCTTTCCTTAGGGAAATTGCAACTACCGTATTTTTTCTTTGTTTTTGTTATTTTAGTAGCACTTTGTGCATCCTGGTGTGTGTATATCTCCATGTATATCTATGTGAATCTTTTGGGTTAAAGGTTATACTGCATCCAATCTAAGTTCTGTAACAGAAAATAATACAACCACTCATTTTTATGATTTCATGCAGATCCAGAATAAAAAGAATCCCCATTTAAGTTTATTGTAGTAGGGCGTGTTCTTTCCAGGGCTACATATATAAATATATATATAATAAATAAATTATAAATACATTTATTTAGTATATAAATAAATTTTATTGTATATAGTGGCTTCTTAAAAGCACTTTAAGCACTTTAGAAAACATACACAATGAGAGGAAACAGCAGTATTAAAAAGTTAAAATTATTGTTTGGAATACAGTAGGAAAGCAAAGGGACATACACAAAAACAAGTTTAAAATTAGTCCTTCTAAAGAAGAAGGGTTTGAACACAGGGAAGGTGACTTCCTGATATCCTTATTGATAGAATTCCAGAGCATTGGGGCATAGTAGGAGAAGGTCCTGTCATACAACATAGACGAGCTTGGGGGACAGATAGGAGAACAGAATTAGATGAATGAAGGTTGCAAGATGGGGAACAGCCTGTTAGTAACTCAGACAGGTACAGAGGTGCCAAGCCATGCAGAGCCTAATAGGTGAGCATTAGGATTTTGAAGTTGACACAAAAACTGAGAGGAAGCCAGTGCAAGGACTCCAGGACAGGAGTAATGTGATCACTTGCACTAGACCTGCTCAGGGTTCTGGCTACCAAATTCTGGACATATTGTAGTTTGTTCAATGTAGATTTAGATACTCCAGCGTGTAGGGGGTTACAATAATCAATTCAAGAAAAGACAAAAGTGTAGCCTGGCAATATTCCTGGGGTGGAAGAATTATATTTTTACAATATGTTGCACATGTGGATCAAACATTAAGCCAGGATCAATTAATACATCCATGTTCTTCGATTTAGATTTAAATACAAGTACAGTACCATCAACAAATAAGGTTATGGCATTGGCTTTAGACAACTGATGGGATATGCAAGTCTTGTTACAGTTTAAATTAAATAAAGATATGAGTATCATCAGTGTAGAAATGATCTATGACACTATGCTCACAATTGCTGCTCTCTCTATGTCTTGATCAAACTCTCCTGGTCTCTTCTGGGCTCCCAGCAAGCAGAGTGCCACTCACTAGACAGTGATGAAATCTACAAAAAGACCCTTCCTCTACCACAGATTACGCTTTCAGAGGGTGTGAAGTCATTTCTAGATCTGGCTCATAACATTATATTACAACACTACAACATTTTATTTCATATTTTCTATTCTGCATTAATGTTTCCATCCATCCATCCATTTTATAACCTCTTATCCAATACAGTGCCACTGGGGACCTAGAGCCTATCTCAGGCAAGCAATGGGCACAAGGCAGGATATACCCTGGACTCATAACACAGACTACACAGACAACACAGCCACAGTGTAACGAATGATACAATAATAATAATAATACAATACATACAATGCAATCTGTACAGTGAGGAGTGCACTAAAAGAGTTACTCACAGTCCAGAACACACAAAGAACAAACTAGAACAGAACAGTACGCAGAAAAATCATATTGCACTTATGAATATAAATATAGATGTAAATATATATATCAATATAAATGTATTGCACGGGTCCCTGGCATATATTGCACAAAAAACGGTTGTCAACGGGAAAAGAAGAAGAACAGATGTAGCAGTTTACTGTTCAGTCCAGAAACAGGTCACTGTCAATGTTGCCTCTGCCCAGACGCAAGGTGGGTCCATTGTACAGTCTTATGGCAGAAGGCAAGAATTACATCCTGTAGCACCCCCTGATCTCATTTTATAAGCATCAGCCTGACAGTTTGTGGATAGCAGAAGGAGAAACCCTGTTTTTTAAGCCACTGGTGTTTGTTTTAATTGATTTCTCATGCATGGCAGAGAGGGAGAGCTGGATGAGATGGACTCGCACCGTGGATGAAGCATTCTATTGCTGAACGTGCTCTTCATTTCTACAAGCCTGTCATAGAGGGTATGGGAGACGTTGTCCATGATGGCCTCTAGTTTGGACACCATTCTCCTCTCAGCCACTACCTCCAAGGGGTCCAGGTCCGACCCAATGACAGAGCTTGCTCTCCTAATGAGCTTGTTCAGCCTTTTAGAATCCACTGCTCTAATCCCAGGGCCCCAGCATACCGCTGCGTAGAAAATGGTGCTCGCTACCACCGACTGATAGAACATATGTAGCATCTTACTACATATATTGAAGGACCTGAGCCTCCTCAAGAAGTAAAGTCGGCTCTGTCCCTTCTTATAGATGGCCTCGATGTTCTTAGACCATTCCAGTCTATCGTTGATGTGCACTCCCAGGTACTTGTACGAGTCCACCATCTCCACACCACTCCCATGGATGTAGACAGGAGTAGGTTTGACCTTTTTCCTCCTGAAATCTACCACCAGTTCCTTTGTCTTTGTTACATTCAGTTCAAAGTGGTTCTCCCCACACCACTCCACAAAGCTGCTGACCAGTCCTCGGTACTCCTCCTCCTGCCCACCCTTGATACATTCCACAATTGCAGAGTCATCTGAGAACTTCTGCAGGTGGCATGACTTTGAGTTGTACTTAAAGTCCGAAGTATAGAGGGTGAAGAGGAATGGAGAAAGAACCGTCCCCTGAGGAGCCCCTGTGTTACCCACTACCTGTTCAGACACACAGTTCTGAAGTCTCAGGTAGCCTTTCAGGTAGTCAGTGATCCACGAGTTCATGGAGCCATCAACTTGCACCACTCTGTTTTGATTTTAGACAGTGGTATAACAAAAGTTGTAGCAAAAAAGAGTATTTTATGAATGTTTCATGACATGTAAAGACAGGGTGTCACGGAGGTTGGAAGGGATGAACCGTGGAATGGCAGGAGAGCATAAAAAGACCCTATAATAATAACATCACTTTATTAACCCTTTACAATTTCATGCATTAGGAATTATCTTTTCATATACCCCAGCTCGTTCTCCATGAGACACACAGACAGGGAGAGAGCCTGGGGTCAGAGCACAGGGTCTGTCATACAGCACCCCTGGAGCAGTTGGGGTTAAGGGCCTTGCTCAGGGGCCCAACAGAGTAGGATTCCTCTGCCGGCTGCGGGATTTGAACCAGCACCCTTCTAGCCACAGGCGCAGAGCCTTAGCCACAGAGCCACTGCTCCACCAAACTGGGAAGTAGGAAGCTGAGTGTGTTTTTTCAGTTTTCTGAGATGTTGAGTGATTGTGTAGCCTGCCCTGAGAGCATCCCTCATTGTATAGACAATACAACAGTGTTTCACACAAGCTCTGAAAATCTAGTACTTAATAGACTTGATTTACTAGAGTGAACTTTGGTCTGGAAAAAGGGCTGAGCCACTAGAAGGCAGTGCAGAGACATTTCAAATAAGCAAACTTTACATTGGCACAAGGAAATTAACCACACCTGTGGAATCCAATTCCCTATAAAAGTCACTTTGTGTCTGCTCAGACCTTCAGTCTTCTTGATGGTGAGACTGTAAATCTCTGGGTGAGATTTGCTCTAGCAAATTTTAAAGGTTTAAAATATTCCAGTTGAGTTAAAAACTGATATTAAGACTTACCTTACTAAGTAACAGCCTCAGTTATTGCTGTGCCAGCCTGCCAGTAAATAAAGGTTGGGTAGAGCACACTGGCCTAAACGGGATCGACCAGGTGAGGCATTTCCTACTGCTACTCATTTTGTGGACTTTGGAGTTAAGCATGCATTCATACATGGTTGTATAGGGTAAACAAGTTCAGAATTGCGTAGGCAGTTTTGCTTCAGGGTTGATTTTTTGTCTGCTTAAACCCCCATATAAAGAGATGGTTTTATGTGTAGGGTTCCTCTGCTATGCTACCAATTAAAGCGGGTCTGTTACAGTTAAAACAACTACCACTCCACCTGAAAATATTTGCTCTAAAAATATCCTCTTAAAGGTCTTTCTAGAGCCTACATCAGAATAAGCTGTCCTAAATTTCTACTTTAATTTATTAAAAAGGTACAAGGAATGCAAAGCACTCCGCTAAAATGTTAAATGAAGCAGCAGTACTATGAGTACTGATTGTTACATGTTGTGACATTTTTTCCTAGTTCGTTGATTCATTTTTGGAATATACAGAGTGATTCCATTCAGTTTTGACATTCATGATGTACAGAAGAAAAGGGGGTTTAGTTTTCTTTAGGATACATTTTTGGTCTATAAGGCATTTCATAGTGTTTTCAGATTACAGAGTAGAACATACAGTAGGACATAGGCCTCTGCACAGCATAGACATGTACAATGTAACTGGTGTATGCTTCATGTTGTATTGTTTGTGTTTTTCATTGTTACTCAATACTGTATTTGTATTGTCCAAGTTTGACTGATTTCCTACTATAATCACAGAGCTATTACTGTCGGTCGTGTAAAAAGAACACGTGCCTCACCCTTACCTTGTGCTCAGATTTATTTCCTGAACCTGCTATTTTGTAACATTGGTATTCAAATTTGTTAGCAGAAGTGTAGAGTGTAGAAAAGCTGGATAAGAATTGCTATTTTTTATTTTTGCATAATAACATATTAAAATCCACATATAGTTTGTTTTCTCTGTATTTCAATACTGGTGACAATATAATTTAGTTACCTAAAACATTTCCTACAGCATTTTAAAAACAAAAAAATTACTTTATCTCTACATAGCATGTAGACCATACAAGCTGAAAAAGAACTAAATTAATGATCAGAAATAAAGAAATGTGAAACTTCTATTACATTTGCACTGCCTGACTCATCCAATCATAGCAGACCAACAAGCTATACTGTAGCATTACCACATTTTTAGGACTTTCCAGAAACATTTTTCCTTGTTCAGAAAAACTCAGCAATGTTGTCAAACTAGATTATTGCTTGGGGAGAATATATAAGAGGCAGGCAACGTGAGTGTTGTTGCCATTTCAAGGCTTTAGTCATTACTTTTATAATGAAAAATAATCTATTGTGTTCTTTCAGGAACTTACTGGTAATGTCAGAGGCAACGTCTACTTATTATAACATATTATAACTAGAGAAAATTAAGAGGATGTCAATGTCCTTATGAAACATAGTCAAGAAGATATAACTATAAATGCAGGGTGGGTCTAGTTATAACTGAAGAAATGGCAGAAAAATACTCTCTTCTAGAAGAAAACATCACCTGTTCTGTGTGCAAGGATATCTACAAGGATCCTATTGTCCTGACATGTAGCCACAGCTTCTGTAAAAACTGTATGGAGAAGTACTGGGAATTGAAGGGATCTCAGGAATGTCCACTTTGCAGGGAGTTTATTAAAACACAACCTCATGCCAGCCTGTGTTTAAGGAATCTGTGTGAGGCCTTCACAAAGGAGAGGAGTCAGAAACCCCCAACAGGGTCTGAAGTGCTCTGCAGTCTGCACAGTGAGAAACTTAAACTTGTTTGTATGGATGATGAAGAGCCTATCTGTGTGGTTTGCCAGACTTCACTAAATCATAAAAACCATGAGCTCCGTCCCTTGGAGGAGGCTTTAAAGGATTTTAAGGTGAGAATTGCAAGTGAAATATAATCATAACAATCCAGGCAATTTGTTGTTTTTTAAGTAGTTTCTTATTTGTATCTTTGTA
Organism: Lepisosteus platostomus; assembly: GCF_059453375.1. Taxonomy (NCBI): domain Eukaryota; kingdom Metazoa; phylum Chordata; class Actinopteri; order Semionotiformes; family Lepisosteidae; genus Lepisosteus; species Lepisosteus platostomus. Next base: position 20,457,569 of record NC_142623.1, read on the forward strand.
GCAAGAACCTATTCATTCAAGACCTGTCTTAACAGTAATTCATGTGCCATTTATGATTGACTACAGACATGGATAAACTGTAAAACATTTTACTACTAGTCTGTATAAGATGTGACAATGTGTGGATCCTGAGCTGAGCCTTTTACTGGCTCTATATCAAATACCTCTGCAAGACGTATACTGTCTGTTTGAAATCTTTCTGTTGGTAATTGTATGGTCCTATTTAGATTGAATGGTGAGCTATAACGCTTGGTAAAAGAAATGGTTCTCTGGATCACAGAGAAAACCAAAATGCACCTGAGCTGAGGAGCTGTTGGTGGGGTTCTGTGACAAACAATGGAGCAGCCGCGTGAATATCTAATATAGGGTGTTTAATTAGGAAAAACAGGTATGATTGATTTAGATAATTATTGCAGGTCCACGTAGCTGTCAGTGAGGAGAGCGAGAGAGGTGCATTCCCTGTCTTTCTTAGGCCCGCTAATGGGAACTAGTGGAGTCATACAGTAGGTTGAGGAATAAATCTCCACTGTGTCACAAAGGGAAACTAATGTGTGTTGGATTTTAAGAAATCAATGTTAATCTCCACAGCTGTCTTCACTTTTTATCAACTTGCAGGTTCTTTTGAAGCTGGTGAATAGAGGGGTTTGTTTTTAATTAAGGGCTGGAGAGTGAAATTAGTTATTTTATATACAATTAGGGAATTCTGTTTATTCTATCTATCACACCCAGACCATAAACCCATAAGAATGAGATCAAAAGTTGAAACTCACTCATACATTTTATGGGAACAAAGCTCTTGTGATTATTGATGGATGTTTTAGTTTCTAAATACTGTACTGTATATTCTTTAATTTCAGCTCTTATTCTGAATCTGTGAAATTGATATACTTTGATGCAAACTTTCATCCAGTTCTCTGGCAATCAGGACTCATATAACAATTGAGGTGCTGCTGCAACAGAGTCACTTGAAGGGTCTGTAGAAACCTTTTCCTTGAGAGATTTTCCATGTCGTGTGACTCTTCCATTGATAGGAAATTTCTATCCTGAGTTGGCAGTGATGTCTGTTGCCACTCTTTCTGGAGTAAAGTGTCGTCTCATTCCAGGAGGATCTCAAGGCTGCACTGGAGCCCCTACAGAAAAAGCTGGAAACCTTTTGTAAAGTTAAACAGGCATGTGATCAAACTGCAGAGCACATTAAGGTAATATTGCCTTTATAATTTTAGTTTCAGAAATACAAATTAAAATATTCAATTAAGAGAAAAGGCAAAGACTATGTTTAGAAACTGCTCTGAAACAATCTAAGAAATTAGTCCCTGTAAAAGAGTTAATCTCCTTAATAAATCTTAGTTTTTTCCCTACAGCTCCTGGAACAGGCACTTATTAAAATATAAGATAAAACACTGAAACTGAACTGAAAACATGACTACAATTTGAAGAGATTGTTCCAAGAATCACAAAGAACCAATACAATTAAACAAATAATAAACACTTTCAATTTCAGATGCAGACCCAACAAACTGAGAGGCAAATAAAGGAGGAATTTGAGAAACTTCAACAGTTTCTTCTCAATGAAGAGGCAGCCAGGATAGACGCACTGAGGGAAGAAGAAGAGCAGAAGAGTCAGATAATGAAGGAGAATCTTGAGAGCCTTACAAGAGAGATTTCATCTCTTTCAGACACAATCAGAACCATAAAACAAGAGATGGGAACTGAAGACATTCAATTCCTGCAGGTAAAGATGCAGACTAAATGAGCACATTCATACAATGATAGCTGCTGTTTATATTTTCCTGTCCTTTATCTTAATTTAAGATTCTAATGTAATTTAGCAGTCTGTTCTGCTTCTAGTTTTATACTGGTATCTATGGGGTTTCCTGGATTCTCCTCACTTTCATTGAAGTAACACCAGGACCCTTCTCAGTGTGGGCCGCAATAGTGATAACTTAGTACTTAGTATCTTCATTGACAAGGGGCTAATTTCAAATAATAAGTAAAAGGGAAATTAAAAACAGAATTAATTATTCTGGGATTTTGTTTTCTCATTTTTAATTTGTTATATGCAATTTAATTATAATTTTCTTGTCATATTTTAGCATTTAGTTCTGTATTATACAAGTTATAGAAATTCAATTTAATATTCTGCTTCATAACAAACATTTTATATGCTTCAGACATGCTTCTTGCAACTTATTACCATTGCATCTTTTACCCTTATATCATGGTCACTAAACAGAACTAACATAACTATTTTATTATGCAGAGAGTTCTTCAGAATTCCCCCAAAACTTCCTGTTTAATGTTCTGGGAATAATTTATAAGTGGTTGTATTTTTGTTTTTCAGAAATACAAGGAGACAAAGAGCAGGTATGTAGACTTGTCTTCCTCTTTTCAATTGCACTGATTCCAAAGACTACTACCTGACAACATCAATACCAATCAACAGCAATTTCCTGGTTTAAAGGTACTGCAACTTACCATTGTTGTCATAGTCAGGACTTTAAATTTAGTTCAAGATGCCAGACTGAAAGTGAACAGAAGAATTCTGTTCAAAATTTGAAGATGAAATCCTTAGACTTGTGAGCCATTTGTTTTGTCATTTGATCAAATAAATTAGTACAGCTGGACCCTTTTGTCATGAGCCTGAATATCACAGCAACACTACAGTAACTCCTGAATATTATTACAGAGCCCAGTGCACACTTCTGGATCCAGAAGAGGTTTCAGGAGCACTAATAGATGTTGCCAAGCACCTTGGATCTCTGAAGTACAGAGTCTTGGAGAAGATGCTGGGGATTGTTCAGTACAGTAAGTACAAGGGGGAAGGGGTCACACGTAGAATATGATCTGCTCTAGTTGATGAGGTCATTCATCCTCATATCTTTACCATCACACACTTGAAATATTGCCTGGATAAGGACAAAGTTTGGTACAGTAACTCAGTCATCCGTGTGACTTTTTTCTCATCAATATAGTGTTGTTTGGAATTTTTCAGAGATGGAAGGAAAACAGATACACTTAAAAGATTTAAAATTTAATTTCACATTTGTCATTTCATATTCTTATTGTTTTACACTATGGTGCGATTATTAGCTTTACAAATTAATCTATGCTCCTGGGTGTATGGCTCCTGTCTTGAACATATTGTTCCTGTTTGTTAATTTTTCATGTTGCTATTCTTGAGGTCATTACACACAGTATTAAATTACACATAACATAATATGTAAAAAAATGTTATTATATATTTCTTTGAGTATGGTTAATTTCTCTTGAATTTCTTGTCAGCTCCTGTGACTCTGGATCCTATCACAGCAAATCCTCATCTCTCGTTGTCTGAGGATCTAACCAGTGTGAGATACAGTGCTGAGAAACAGCAGCTTCCTATGAACCTAGAGAGGTTTGATGAGCATTACTGTGTGCTTGGATTTGAGGGATTCACCTCAGGAAGACACTGCTGGGATGTTGAAGTGGGAGACACCGCTTACTGGCTCTTAGGTGTGAGCAAAGAGTCCATCGATAGGAAAGGGTTAATGACTCTGAGCCCAGAAAGAGGATTTTGGGCTATATGGCATTGGGAAGGTTCTTACAGTACACTTACCTCACCAGGGATGAGACTCACTTTGAAGAGGAAACCCCAGAAAATCAGAGTGCAGCTGGACTATGAAAGAGGGGAGGTGTCATTCTCTGATCCTAGTGATGGGACTCCCATACATACTTTTAAAGATACATTTACTGAGAGAGTGTTTCCAGTCTTCTCACCTGGTGTTGGCTTTATCCCTTTGCGAATCTGCCCAGTGAAGGTGTCTTTAATGGTGGTGAGTAACATAGGGTGATGAAGGTGAAGATTGGTGCAGAAAAAAACCCTCCTGAAGAGGCAAGGTACTATAAGGTATATTACACTAGGAATTACTGTATGTTTTATTAAAAGTTTTTAATGTGCTTTCTTTTTCCAGAGAATAGGCCTACAGTTCAGCTGTCTGTGTAAAGCACCAGAAAGGAGACTCTCTGTACAGCAGCATATCCCTAGTCTGCATAAACAGGGTCTGTTCTCAACCTTCCTAATTATGAATAGTCGAACAACGTTCCTCTCAGTTTTCTAATGCAATTGAGAAAATCTTGAAAAAGATCCTGGAACAGAGATCAGATCATGGTCAATCATCTAAAAGACTACACCTGACATCAATACCAATCAACAACAGTAATTTCCTGGTTTAAAGATACTGCAGCACAACTCAACACTGTTGTCCTAGTCAGGACTTTAAAATTCATTCAAGATATCAGGCCAAAAGTGAGTCCATACGTAAAAAGAATTCTGACTGTGAGCCAATTGTTATGGATTTTAATCAAATAAATACAGCTGGACCCTTTTGTCTACAGCCTGCATATCAGAGCATATTCAGTAGTAGTCCTACACCCTGGGGTGAACCATGCTCTCTTCACCCATTGTGATACAACTATATCTGAATCACACTGTTGGGAAGTTCTGCTCACTATTCTAGCCAGGATTTCCATTAAAGAGAAATCTTGAGAATTAAACATTATTTTTTCTCTTTGTATGATGAAACATCCCTGGGCCAAGCCAGTAGAAGAGGATTGGACATCACTAAGACAAATCCATCCTGATCAGTCTGTCAATTGGAAGAGTAAAAGCTAAATGTTCATATTAAAATTTCAAGAGTTAAACTACCATTCCAAACACTTCTGACAAAGTCTGTTCCCAAAAGTAAACAAATGTTCAGGTAAAGGTTAATTTAACTCTGAAACGTAAAAAAAATATATTTCAGCTGTAAAGCCGTGTTCTGGTGTAACACCTTTCTATTTTTTGGCATGGTATTAACCTTTACATGTTCCTTTGCAGCCAATGCATCCTCATGCTACCCATTCGAACAGTAATACTTTACAGTTTACTGATATTTCAGAACATGAGAGTTACAAGTTAAAAAATAAATGTCATAATGGTGTTTTAACATATAATGTTTTAATGATATTATTCCTATGTTTGTAATCCATTACTTTTATTTTTTCTTTGTATAGAACAGAAAGAGAAAGGCCAGAATAGAATGTGTAGATTTCACAGATTAATAACAACAATTCTGGACCAATGTTATGGCAGAAAAGATTAAGATAAACCTTTATCAAAATGACAGAAAGGCAAAAGTGTGAGAAGGAAAAGAGCAAACAAAGATCCTTAACACACCAACTCAGCTGAGCAGCATGGTGGAGGTAGTGTCATGGCTTGGGCATATATGACTGGCACTGGAACTGGGCCACTGGTCTTTACCAATGATATAACTGATGATGGCAGCAGCAGAATTAATTCTGAAGTAATGGATTTTCAACAAAATGCCTCCATACTCATTGAGTGGTAATTCAATGTGCAGTAAGACATTCACCCAAAACATACTGTACTCCAAAGAATCCATCGGGAAAAAAAAGAAAAATTTTGAACTGGTCACCTCAATCTTCTGATTTGAATCCTATTAAACATACATTTTACCTGTTGAAAAGGAAACTAAAGTCAGAAATTCCAGCAAAAAGCTTAAAGTACAAATGCCTGCAGTTTAGGCTTGGTAAAGCATCTTGGAGGAACATATCTAGTGATGTACTGTTAATGGCTCCGACAGTCATTGCATGCAAGAAGTATGGCAAATACTGTTCTATTGTTACATTAGTTTATATTAAGTTCATTTATTGCAATAATTTCTGTAAACTGACCTGGAATTGGGTGTGGATTGAAACATCCAGAAATAAAAACTGACACTCTGTGTCAATGGGAGACACTTTGACTCATATTCATCTTTTGATCTGAAATACAAATTTTAATAGTACACGGTAAAAATATTACAGAGCACAAATTTCACTTTAATGTACCAATACTAATGCTTTTCAATGTACAATATATACAGTGTATCAATATTTTTGTTGATTTACTATGCATCTTCAGTTATTGGATTTATAAATTGTATTTTGAATGTGGTGAATCCGTGTGCAGAGCCTGCTTACAATTTTGTTTTACTGATTCCTAGCTTATAGCACTCTTGCTGTTTACTGCTACAATTTTTAACTGCGCTAGTAAATTCATAGATCACATCAATAAATAGGTCTTGGCTGTTATGACTCATTAGAACAAACAACATTTTTATGAATATTGATTAATAGATCTGTTATTAATGTTATGTGCCCTGTTTTGTGCACATTCATATTAAACTTTCGTTTTAATAAGTTTGTTTTAAATAATGCTATTTACATAATTAATATTTAAATAATAATAATTAAATCATTATTTGGCTAGTTCCTTACCAATAGAGAGTGGTCACTTCCAGACTAGTACAAAGTGAAAGGATACAAAGATTGTAAGAGAAAACATCAAAATACATTCTGTAAAACAGCCATTCAAAGAATATTCTCATAATTGTGAAAGTATGTTAGAAACATTATGCCCCCTAGAGGAACCTCTGACTGTGGACAGTACAGCAGGAAGACAAAAAAAAACATGTGTGGTACTAGTTTTTATTTCCACAGATTGAAGAGGAATTTAAACAAGTCATGCTCTCTATGTACTGAAATGGGCATCTCTTTAAAAATTGTAAAATATAAAGCATACATACTAAACATGAATTAGACTATAATTTGACAGGAAGGTGAAATAACCAGAACAATTAAGTGAAAGTGATAATAAATTCTAAGACTTCAGCACAACCTTCAGCCCTGGAAGAGGAGCTCTACTGTTCAGTGTACCGTGAAGTCTTCAAGCATCCAGTTGTTCTAACATGTACAGTAGCCATAGTGTCTGTAAATTCTGTCTGGAGCAGCACTGGGAACAGAAGAAATCGTGGGATTGTCTAGTCTGCTGGAATAGATCTACCAGCCTCCTCTCAGCTTGGCTCTAAATAGAATCTGTGAGGCCTTCTTATGGAAGAGGAGTCAGAGACATGCTGCAGAGTCTAAAGTGCTCTGCAGTCTGCACAGTGAGAAACTCAAACTCTTTTGTTTGGATGAAGAGCCTGTTTGTGGTGCTTGTCAAACTTCAGTAAAACATGAAAACCACAAACTGCACCCTGTGCAGAAGACAGCACAGAAGCATAACATAGGAAAATCATTTTCCTAAGAAAGAGAATAATAAATTTGAGTTTTTTTAGGTTAAATCACTTTTTTCACCATATATTAAAATTAGTTTTACAGACTAATAAATATGTTGTTTGCATTTCTAAAACCTCAACAGACTGACATACTATATATTAAAATAAATGAACAAGTAATAGGTTTATTCCATGCTGAAAAAAAGAAGAAAGAGAACACAACGTTTCGGCCGTGGAGCCTTCTTCAGGTGTGAAGAAGGCTCCACGGCCGAAACGTTGTGTTCTCTTTCTTCTTTCAAACTTCAGTAAAACATGAAAACCACAAACTGCACCCTGTGCAGAAGACAGCACAGAAGCATAACATAGGAAAATCATTTTCCTAAGAAAGAGAATAATAAATTTGAGTTTTTTTAGGTTAAATCACTTTTTTCACCATATATTAAAATTAGTTTTACAGACTAATAAATATGTTGTTTGCATTTCTAAAACCTCAACAGACTGACATACTATATATTAAAATAAATGAACAAGTAATAGGTTTATTCCATGCTGAAAAAAAGAAGAAAGAGAACACAACGTTTCGGCCGTGGAGCCTTCTTCACACCTGAAGAAGGCTCCACGGCCGAAACGTTGTGTTCTCTTTCTTCTTTTTTTCAGCATGGAATAAACCTATTACTTGTTCCTTTGCAGCCTACGCATGCTGACGCAGCTACCCACCTGAACTATTAAAATAAATATTGTTTTTGTGAACCATTTTGTACCTTCATTTGTTATTTGAATTTTTTTACATCAGGCTGTAATTGTGTTATTCTGTATATTTACAGCAAAGAAAATAATAAAAAAAAACATTTTCAGTAGAATGATTGTGCTTTAGTTTTACTGCTCATGTTGCTAGTTTGGATCAGTGTCAGTGAGCAGTGCTGAACTGTACTGATAGGAAGATCTTCAGTGTTATGTTCAGGGTTCTTCATTTCAGAGATGTCAGTTCCTGCTATTCAGATGACAGGTTTCAGGTTAATTGAAATTTAAAGAATGCAGTTAATGCAGAGTTTTTTTTTCTTGTGGTCCCAGACAAATTTTAATTGAGATAATTTTTTAATTGTTCTGGAGTGAATTTCAATGTGCTTATAGGAAAATTGGCCCTGGCATGATTGTTCGCATGTGTTACCTGTGATGGACTGGCATCCCATCCAGGGCGTATACTCCCTTGTGGTCATTGCTTGTTGTGATGGGTCCCAATTCTTTCACGACCCTGTATTGCATGCATTGGTTAGATACTAAACCAACCAAAAAATCTAATCCCTGTAGTGTAAATGAACATAGTCTCAGGCTGTGACTTGATTATGGAAATAGGAGTAGTGAATTTAATTTTCATACTCATTACTTTATATAGGTGCACTACCACCTTGTTGTCAGTGTGTTTCTGCAATAAACTTTGTCACTTTTTTCCAGGAGGAGATTAAGGCTGCACTGTAGCCCCTACAAAACAAACTAGAAGTCTTAAGTAACCTTCACCAGAAATATGATCAAGCTGCTGAGCGCATTAAATGACATCTTTCATTTCAGTCATCGAGTGCAATATTATTTCTACTAAAACCTAAAAAAAAAACAGGGGTGGTGTAGTGGCTCTGTGGCGAAGAATCTGCGCCTGTGCCTGGAAGGTTGTCGGTTTGTATCTCGCAGCTGGCAGAGGAATCCTACTCCGTTTGGCCCTGAACAAGGCCCTTAACCCCAACTGCTCCAGGGGTGCTGTATAAATGGCTGACCCTGTGCTCTGACCCCAAGCTTCTCTCCCTGTCTGTGTGTTTCATGGAGAGCAAGTTGGGGTATGTGGAATGTCAAATTCCTAATACAAGAAATTGTATATGGCTAATAAAGTGATCTTATTAGCTGCACCTGCTCAATCCTTTTATCTTGTCACCTGAAATGAAGATGTCCACAATGGGTTGTATCTTAATGAGCTATATCCTTGGAAATTAGCAAAATGTGTTACAATCTCATCAAAAGGATAAATATCCCCACATATACAGTGGTGTTAAAAGGTGTTTGCCCCCTTCCTGATTTCTTATTTTTTTTTGCATGTTTGTCACACTGAAATGTTTCAGATCATCAAACAAATTGAAACATTAGACAAAGATAACAAAAGTAAACACAAAATGCAGTTTTTAAACGAAGGTTTTTATTATTAAGGGAAAAACAAAATCCAAACCTACATGGCCCTGTGTGAAAAAGTGATTGCCCCCCCTGTTAAACCATAAATCAACTGTGGTTTATCACATCTTTGGAAAGCTGAGTTCAATTTCTGTAGTCACACCCAGGCCTGATTACTGCCACACCTGTTCTCAATCAAGAAATCACTTAAATAGGACCTGCCTGACAAAGTGAAGTAGACCAAAAGATCCTCAAAAGCTAGACATCATGTTGCGATCCAAAGAAATTCAGGAACAAATGAGAAACAGAGTAATTGAGATTTATCAGTCTGGAAAAGGTTATAAAGCCATTTCTAAAGCTTTGGGACTCCAGCGAACCACAGTGAGAGCCATTATCCACAAATGGCGAAAACATGGAACACTGGCGAACCTTCCCAGGAGTGCCCAGTCGACCAAAATTACCCCAAGAGCGCAGCGACGACTCATCCAAGAGGTCACAAAAAACCCCACAACAACATCCTGTAAGAGGACCCTGGGAAGGGTCATCTCTAACAGGTATTTCCGAAACGAAACACTGAAAATACTAGAGATGGACCTTAGCAAGATGGCGGACAAAAAGAATCAGCTGACCAGTAGATGGAAAGGGTCTACCTTAAGAAACAATGAGACACAGCTGAGACACATCAGGAACCGAAATATAAGTGCCCCGGAGGCAGTGAACAGGGCGGAAGCCGGTAAGGTGAATGCGTTTTGGAGGAAAAGAGTGGAAAGAGGTGCATGTTAAGGATCGGGCTAAGGAATAAGGGACTACTGCAAGGAGAAAAGGTTTATGGTTTTGGATTACGGACACTGGTTAAGGATACATCGCGGATTGGCTTTATTACGGACTTTTGGAACTCGGAACGGATTACGAACTGTATTAGGAAGACAGTTATTGGAAGAAACGCCACGGATCTGAGGAAAGAAAAGTGTGGTGTAAGTATTACCTTCGTTACATAAACTCTCCCCCGGAGACACCACAATTGGTGGAGGATGCGGGCAACTCCCGCTTGGGTTTGAGAATCAAAGGAAGCAAGTTTTTTTTTGTTGTGTGTGTGGGTTTCGCTTTGCGCGTGTAAAGAAAAACTATGGAACAATTAATACAGCAGTTGTCCCAGGCCACCCTCGCCCAATTCCAGGCATTAAAAGGACAACAAGAAGCTATCGAAGCGCAACGGGAGGCGAACCAAATCCAAAGCGAAACTAACGAACGAATTATAGAGGAGCAAAAATTAGTACGCGCAGAATTGTACAGATTAAGGGAAGAAATCCGGCAGGCCCCGGTAGCGGGAAGCTCAGGCGGAACAAATTACGCTACAAAAGATGACTGAGCTTGATGATGTGGAAGCGTATTTAACCACCTTTGAAAGAACTGCATCTCGAAACGCATGGCCCAAAGAGCAATGGGCTGGGAGAGTATCCCCTTATTTAATTGGAGAAGCCCAAAAAGCATATTATGATTTAAAAGAGGAAGATGCAGAGAATTATCAGACTCTGAAAAAGGAGATATTGGCAAGACTAGGGGTAACCATGGCGATACGAGCAGTCCGGTTTCACAATTGGAGCTACCAGGTGAACAAGCCTACGAGGTCTCAGATGTTTGACCTGGTACATCTGGCAAAGAAATGGCTCCAGCCAGAAGAATTAAACCCAGGACAGGTGGTAGAAAGGGTGGTGTTGGATCATTTTGTGAGGATTCTGCCTGTTCACCTGAAAAGGAAAGTAAGTGAAGGGGATCCCCAGACACTAGATCAGGCCGTGGACTTGGTGGACAGACACCATGCCACAGAGGCCTGATTAGGGAGGAAAAGGGGGATTTTCAGAAGGAGGAGAGAAGCAGCCCCAAGAGTCTGGAAACCGGAATGAAGTATCGGCCAATGAAGTATAGTGTTTACCCAGAACTTATACAATTTAAAAAAAACCTTCGAGGGAGGTCTGACTCAAGGCCCCGGCCATGGAAAGAAACCCGGCGATGTTTTAATTGTCAGGAAGAAGGGCATTTAGCCAGCTATTGCCCCGGCTGGTCCGAACCCATGCAGGTAGACCCCAGAGGTGAAACCCAATGCAACTACCTTACAGCACGGGTCCCGACCCGCGAGGATCCCCATCTTACGAAAATTGACATAGGGGGAGAACCCATCAAGGCCTTATTGGACTCTGGCAGTGCTGTGACCCTGGTGACCCCTACAATACTTCCGGGAGAACTAGAGATTCCGAGAACAGAGGGAATACCTATTACTTGCATTCACGAGGACACCAAGGACTATCCGACGGTCGAATTGAGCATCTCTACAGAACAGGGGACCTACCGCTCAACGGTAGGAGTGGTTGAGCAGTTGCCATACCCTGTCATACTGGGACGAGACTGTCCCCATTTCCTCCAGATTTGGAACACGGTCCAATCAGCTAGGCTAAGACCAATCCCCTGCCCGGAAGACCGTGGTGACGCCCCTACCGGCGACCCTGATGAGACGGACCCACAAGAAGGCGGAACTGAACTAGGAGTTGAGTTTGAAAATATGGAACTACCGAACTGGGAACCCCCTGAACGTCGTGGTGTTTGGGACGGCCCAACTAGAAGATGGGAACTTGAGACATGCATGGGGGCATGTCAAGAAAATTGATGGGGAGTGGTGTACTGATCCTAATACAGTGAGTTACCCATATTTTATGACAAAGAATAACCTCCTCTATCAGGTGCAGCAGAAGGGACAGGAAGAAGTGGAACAACTCCTTATTCCCCGGGCCTACCAGATGAAGCTCCTCAACTTGGCCCATAGCCACCTCCTGGGCGGACACCTCGGGGTAAAGAAGACATCCGAGAGACTCCTCTCTAGGTTCTTTTGGCCAGGGATCTATAAGGCCATTGAGAAGTACTGTCGGGAATGCCCCGAGTGTCAGAAAAGTGCGCCACAACCTTATTATAGAAACCCTTTGATTCCCCTCCCAATTATTGAAACCCCCTTCGAATGGATTGGGATGGATTTGGTGGGGCCCCTGATCAGAACCACCAAAGGTCACCAGTATATTTTAGTAATAGTGGACTATGCTACCAGGTACCCCGAAGCCATTCCGTTGAGAGCTGCCACCGCCAAAAACATAGCTAGGGAGCTAGTACAACTGTTCGCTCGAGTCGGAATTCCTAAAGAGATCCTAACTGATCAAGGAACACCTTTTATGTCTAAAGTCATGCGAGACTTATGTAAGCTACTGGGTATACAGCAGATCCGAACCTCTGTTTATCACCCTCAAACCGATGGTCTAGTAGAACGTTTTAATAAGACCCTGAAAAGCATGCTTAGGAAGACGATACAAAAGGATGGAAAAAATTGGGATCAGCTGCTCCCGTATTTCATGTTTGCGGTTCGAGAAGTACCGCAGGCTTCGACTGGATTTTCCCCCTTTGAATTATTATACTCTCGAAAACCAGGGGGCCTATTGGACGTGGTCAAAGAATCGTGGGAACATCAACCTTCCCCTTTACAAACTATCATTGAGCATGTGGAACAGATGAGAGAAAGAATAAATGTTATTGTGCCCTTAGTGAAAGAAAACCTGGAGAAAGCCCAGGCTCAACAACAACAAATTTATAATAGGGGAGCAGTTGCGAGGGAATACTGGTTCTAGTTCCAACCCCAGAGTGTAAATTCTTGGCATCCTGGCAGGGACCTTATGAAGTGGTGGAAAAGGTGGGGCCAGTCAACTATAAGGTCAAGCAACATGACAGAAGATGGCAGCATCAAATCTACCACATCAATTTGCTGAAAAAATGGCATGGCTCCGAAGTTCTGCTCACCCACTTTTCCCCAGACCCTCTGGAAGAAGAAACGGGTGCAGTAGCCGTGGGAGACCTGGCTCTGGCACAGAAACAGGAACTACAAGAATTCCTAACCCAAAACAAAGATGTTTTTTCCCGGACACCTGGTCGAACCCACCTTATACAACATAAGATTGTCACGGAACCGGGGAGAAAGGTAAGGCTACCCCCGTATCGAGTACCAGAAGCCAAAAGGAAATTGATTAAAGAAGAGGTGGGAAAAATGCTGGAGATGGGAATAATCGAGGAATCCCATAGTGAGTGGGCTAGCCCGGTAGTTCTGATCCCCAAGCCGGATGGAACTATTCGATTTTGCAACAATTTCAAGAGGTTAAATGAGATCTCGCGGTTTGATGCATACCCCATGCCCGTATAGATGAACTAATCGAGCGATTAGGTAACGCTCGATACATCAGCACCCTTGATCTTATGAAAGGATATTGGCAAGTGCCGCTGGCCAAAGAAGATAAAGCCAAAACCGCTTTTGCCACACCTGAGGGACTATATCAGTATAGGGTGCATGGCGCTCCCGCAACATTTCAAAGATTGATGGACCGAATTCTGAGACCGTATCGGGATTTTGTAGCCGCCTACTTGGATGACGTTGTAATCCACAGCACGACCTGGGAACAACATCTACAACACCTGGAAGTAGTAACTGGAGCGTTGCGAGCAGCAGGATTAACAGCCAACCCAAATAAATGTTGTCTGGGGGCTAGGGAAGCCAATTACCTGGGTTATATGATCGGGAGAGGATTGATCATGCCCCAAGATCAGAAGGTACAATTAATCAAGAACTGGCCCAAACCAGCTACCAAGAAGCAAATTCGAATGTTTTTGGGACTGGCAAGTTACTATCGACGTTTCATCCCAGCGTTTGCAGCCATGGCTACCCCTGACGAAGATGAGCTGTCCGGAGAAAATAAAATGGACCGACTTGGAAGAGAGGGCTTTCCAAGACAACTCTCGCTTCTCAACCCGTCTTACAGGTACCAGACTTCAGTAAGCCTTTCATGGTACAAACTGATGCTTCAGACACTGGGATTGGAGCCATACTGTCGCAAGAAATTGAAGGACTGGAGCATCCTATTCTGTATATCAGCCGTAAGTTGAATCCGGCCGAAAAACACTATTCCACGATAGAGAAAGAATGTCTAGCAATCAAATGGGCCCTAGACTATTTGAAGTATTATTTATTGGGAAGACGATTTATATTATACACAGATCATGCGCCATTAACATGGATGTTACAAAATATGGATAAAAACGATCGAATTACGCGATGGGGTCTGCAAAGATTTCAATTTCAGACGGTATATAGACCCGGAAGGAAACAAGGAAATGTAGACGCCCTGTTTATTTTTTTCTAGATCGCCCGAGGTCGGGGCTGATCTCAGGGGGAGGGAATGTAAGAGGAAGGGTCATCTCTAACAGGTATTTCCGAAACGAAACACTGAAAATACTAGAGATGGACCTTAGCAAGATGGGGGACAAAAAGAATCAGCTGACCAGTAGATGGAAAGGGTCTACCTTAAGAAACAATGAGACACAGCTGAGACACATCAGGAACCGAAATATAAGTGCCCCGGAGGCAGTAAACAGGGCGGAAGCCGGTAAGGTGAATGCGTTTTGGAGGAAAAGAGTGGAAAGAGGTGCATGTTAAGGATCTGGCTAAGGAATAACGGACTACTACAAGGAGAAAAGGTTTATGGTTTTGGATTACGGACACTGGTTAAGGATACATCGCGGATTGGCTTTATTACGGACTTTTGGAACTCGGAACGGATCAGGACTAAGGGAACGGATTACGGACTGTATTAGGAAGACAGTAATTGGAAGAAACGCCACGGATCTGAGGAAAGAAAAGTGTGGTGTAAGTACTACCTTCGTTACATAAACTCTCCCCCGGAGACACCACAATCCAAAGAACTGCAGGCTTCACTTTCCTCAGTTAAGGTCAGTGTTCATGACTCCACCATAAGAAAGAGACTGGGCAAAAATGGCCTTCATGGAGTTCCAAGACGAAAACCACTGCTGAGCAAAAAGAACATAAAGGCTCTACCTTTATGCCAAAAAACATCTTGATGATCCCCAAGACTTTTGGGAAAATACTCTGTGGACTGACGAGACAAAAGTTGGACTTTTTGGAAGGTGTGTGTCCCATTACATCTGGCGTAAAAGTAACACAGCATTTCAGAAAAGGAACATCATACCAACAGTAAAATACGGTGGTGATAGTGTGATGGTCTGGGGCTGTTTTGCTGCTTCAGGACCTGGAAGACTTGCTGTGGTAAATGGAACCATGAATTCTGCTGTTTACCAAAAAATCCTGAAGGAGAATGTCTGGCCATCTGTTCGTGACCTCAAGCTGAAGCGCACTTGGGTTCTGCAGCAGGACAATGATCCAAAACACACCAGCAAGTCCACCTCTGAATGGCTTAAGAAAAACAAAATGAAGACTTTGGAGTGGCCTAGTCAAAGTCCTGACCTGAATCCGATTAAGATGTTGTGGCATGACCTTAAAAAAGTGGTTAAGGCTCGAAAACCCTCCAATGTGGCTGAATAACAACAATTCTGCAAAGATGAGTGGGCCAAAATTCCTCCACAGCGCTGTAAAAGACTCATTGCCAGTTATCGCAAATGCTTGATTGCAGTTGTTGCTGCTAAGGGTGGCCCAACCAGTTTTTAGGTTTAGGAGGCAATCACTTTTTCACACAGGGCCATGTAGGTTTGGATTTTTTTTCCCTTAATAATAAAAACCTTCATTTAAAAACTGTATTTTGTGTTTACTTGTGTTATCTTTGTATAATATTTCAATTTCTTTGATGATCTGAAACATTTCAGTGTGACAAACATGCCAAAAAAATAAGAAACCAGGAAGGGGGCAAACACTTTTTCACACCACTGTACATCATACAGTATGGTGTTATTGATGGATTCATGGGGATTTTGTCTTTGTTGCTGTTTATACTTGCAAATGTTGTATTAGTGTATATCAATAAACTTTCAAAGATACTCTCTTTGTCACATATTTGAATTTAATTTTCATTATTTTATTTTAAATATTTTAAAATAATATTAAGCATTACTATTACTTAAAAATAAAACTCCAACAATATTGTTGTCCAGCTTACTTGACATTCACCTCTGTGTCCCTCTTTATCTTTTTACATCTACCTCATCATGTTCAACATCAGGCGAACCATGCTGTTTCAGAAACATGAATACGGGGGGGTCATAGCGAATGATCAATGAGCAATAGTATTATTCTCTGAATGTAATAATTATTTTGAAAATATTGTTAACCTTTATAAGCAAGCAGCCACTGTATATCACCCTGCAACTTACT
Source organism: Lepisosteus platostomus (assembly GCF_059453375.1). Classification (NCBI taxonomy): domain Eukaryota; kingdom Metazoa; phylum Chordata; class Actinopteri; order Semionotiformes; family Lepisosteidae; genus Lepisosteus; species Lepisosteus platostomus. Next base: position 20,474,000 of record NC_142623.1, read on the forward strand.
AGAAACCCATTGGAGATAAGCAGATGTGAGTCTGGCCAGCAATAGGATGGGAGACAACAATAATAATAACAATGACCTAAAATTCACATTTAAATATTCTGTATCCTCAGGTAACTTCAAGTCCCTATGTCCTTCTTGCATACAATATAGTTACAATAATTACCCTACTGTTACAAATGAACTGCAATCCCAGTCCTTCTCCACAAGACCTCAAACCTGTGTCCTAGTGTCTACAATGACACTTTGTTTGCCTTTTTAAACAAAGTTAAATAACAGAGCTTTTCAAGACATCAGATTATTGTGTAGACTGCCTAACTGCAAAGAACAATAAGACCATGGAAAGATGAGGCAGCAGCAGCCTCAGAAATATAGCAGTTAAAGGACCTGACAAAGTCCAGATATGCTCAATGTTTGAAATGGATAAGGGAATAGACCACAAAAATTAAACAGAATGACCATGTGATCAGATATAACCAGCTCAAGGACTTTCAGCTGAGGCCTTGTCATACTACTAGGATAAACAAGATGTACAATGTAGCCCTTCTTGGAAGGACATTAACATAATGAGTGAAGTAAAATCAATCTGAAAAAACCTGAAAGTTTGTGAACATATGGATGACTAATGTGTCTTACAATAAAGTGATTAAAAATGAAAGTGAATAGCTATCTTATTTTACATGAATTTGTGTTTGAGTTTTATCAAGGGAGATTAGCCCCCCCGAAATCTTCACAACTTAATACTATAGGCTCCAACACAATAACCATCATCAAAATTAATCATGAATAATTTTGAATTTCTTTTGGAATCAAGTTACAGTATGTTATGATAACAAATTGCCATAGAAAATTTGCATCACAGTTTAACAGTTTTAAAATGGCTTTCCTCTTATTTTTACACTATTTTATAATGGTTTCCATTATGTGGTATTTCCATATTTGTAACTGTAATATAACCTTCAGGTCCAGGTCACTGGTGTCTCACAGGTAAGGGTCTGCAGTCCAGCTCCACTCTCTGCAGTACCAGCTGCTCAGCCCCTTCTGTTTCAATATTTTGGGGAGACCCACAGAGAGCTGGAAGGTTGGCGGTTTGTATCCCGTGGCTGCCAGAGGAATCCTACTCTGTTGGGCCCCTGTGTAACGTCCTTAACCCCAACTGCTCCAGGGATGCTGTATAAATGGCTGACCCCAAACTTCTCTGTCTGTGTGCCTCATGGAGATTAAGTTGGGGTATGTGAAAAAAGACAAATTCCTAATACAAGAAATTCTATATGGCCAATAAAGTGCTTATCTTAATGGCCCAGTCTGGATTCATACTGACAGCTATACTGATCACCCTGCATTCTGTTAGGACACTATTACTAGTAAACACTCTGGAGCCCTTTTTATAAAGGGTGATATAGTAGGCTGACTGTTACATGTTGGATGTCTAAAACCTTCAAATTGAACATACCATCTAATACAACAAATATAAGTATTTCACTGTATTGTTATATCTTATCTTATCTGAAGATAAAGACAGGAAGGAAAGTGTGAGGCAAATTTCTTTATTAATTATTTTATTTATTAATTCACTTAAATAGTAAATGCACAATATTTATTAAATAAATTTATAAAGAAAGCTAAATGAATCATTTGAAATCTCAACCTGTTATTACATTTGCACTGCCTGACTCACCCAAGCATTGCATGGCAGCAAAGAAGCATTTTGATAACATTTTACCCCTTTCCTTATTAGAAACATTTCCCATCCTTGGTTAAAAAAAACTCAAAAATGTAGTCAAACTGGACATTCTGCAATGAGAGGATCCCTGAGTCAGCAAATGTTGCAGGCAGTTCAGGTTTTTATTAATTATTTTTTGTAATTAAAAATATCTCTAAATTAATCATTGCATTATTGTTATTGCTATTGTTATTGTTATTACACATTATTCCTAGTTATTTGTTTCTTATAACTGGAGAAACAGAAGTGCATGTAAATGTACTTGTGAAAATGTGACAAGAAAATATTGTTCTGAAAAGCAAGTTGAAAGAAAATAAAAGTCAGGCTGTAACCGAAGAAATGGCAGCAAGATCTCCTGTCCTGGAAGAGGAGCTCTTCTGTCCTGTGTGCTGTGAGATCTGCAAGGATCTTGTTCTCCTGACTTGTGTCCACTTCTGTAAATCCTGGCTGCAGCAGGACTGGGAACAAAAGGGCTCTTAAGAATGTCCACTCTGCAGGAGAAAATGATTTTTATCCACCCAACATGGATCTAAAGAATCTTGTGAGACCGAATATATGGAAGGAAGACAATGACTTCTTCCAATTCAGGGTCACAGAGGAGCCACAGCCTATTCCAGCAAGCAACAGGCACAAGATGCCAGTACATTGCAGGGCACACACGGACACAAACATGCAGACACTCACAAAAAAGGGACATTTTCCCAGTAATCAATAAACCTATATCAGAATATCTTTGAACTGTGGGAGGAAACTGAATCATCTGGAGGAAACCCACACAAATATGGGAAGAACATACAATCTCCATGCAGATAGGATCCTAGGTCTGGAATTGAGTCCAGGTCCCCAGCGCTGCAGGGAATGCTAAACAATACACCACTGTGCCACCCCCATAGAATATTCTGTTCAATCACAGTACTGAAGAATAGCCTTCTACAGCAGCCTGGTTCCTGGTCATCATTATGGGGCCTTGGGTTGAAAATTCCAGTTTTGGTAGCTGTGTCAGCAAAGGAACAAGTATTACTTTATAATTATATTACTGTATATATCCATATATGCAGATAGGTATTAAAATGCAACAAGTAATATTGGATTTAGTAATAATAATTCCATACACTTACAATATATAGCACTTTTCTGAATACTCCACTCAAAGCGCTTTACAGCTAATGGGGACTCCCTTCCACCACCACCACTGTGCAGCACCCACCTGGAAGATGCGACAGCAGCTGCAGTGCACCAGTACACTCACCACACCTCAGCTATTAGTTTGGAGGAGAACAGCTATCAGCTTGTCAGGAAACATTAGCTTTCCTAGGAGGTTTCCTATCAGGGTTATCAGTTGTGAGCTGCAGGCTGATATGGCTACTAGCAATTTTACATTATGAGTATACAGTATGAAGTGGGCATGTTTTAAGGTTTTCCTGAGACACAAAAATGTTGTGGCAGTATATGGGTGCCGCCTCATTGCTGGTTTGGATGAGTTATGTTTTCTTATGTTTTCTTATCTAGCATGGAAAAACAAGGCTAAAAAACTGTTTCTTAATTAGTTTGTTACTGTTAAGATTTAGATTTTGCTCTATTGAGAAGAGTGGATTGTTCTCTTCATGTGAGGGGAGAACTGCTGTCTCAAGTGGAGGGAATTTAATCTTGGAATCTGATTCATGAGTAATGGTAGAGGGAATTGTGAGTTTGGCCAGCAGGTTGGTGCAATGGGTGCAATAATGTGGATGCTGCAACAAACAGCGGTTTTACATTTTGTCTGGTTACATAAAGCACATACGTTCTACTCATCCATCCACCATCCATCCTTCAACTGCATTATAAAATAAAGGTTCACAGGTGACCAGAGAACTGGTTAAGACTTGGCTAAAAATTAGTTCAACTGTTTGGTTATGTTTACTGCTTAATGGACAATATGAAAAAAGTAAACTGTGCAGACATTCTAAGCCTGTCCACAGTTTTACCTTTAATCACTCACACACTCACAGGTAGTAATCTACAACAAACTTATCACTCAGGTTGATTTATATAAGTATTTAGGTGTACACATAGACAGTAACCTGTGCTGGTCTACTCATGTTGAGAGTGTTTGCTCCAAAGTTCAGCAGTGCTTATATTTCCTGCGAAGACTAAGAGTGTTTGCGGTTCGACAGGAAGCAATGCTACTCTTTTACCATGCTGTAATCGAGAGCATTATAAGATATGGTATTTCAGTGTGGTTTGGTAATCTATCAGTTCATTTTGAACTTTGAAGGTCATGGGAGGAAGGTCCCTGAAAGACGAAATGGTAGTGAGGCAGCGAGTAGGGAAAAGAGAGAGAAAAGCGCTGACTCTGGACGTTAAGGAGTGAACAAAGGCTGTAATAACACTAGGTAAGGCTGTCTGGAGATAAGGAGGTAGGGAGACCAGCAGATTAGTTGGGGAGGGGGAGCGGTGGCTCTGTGGCTCTGGATCTGCGCCTGTGGCTGTTAGGTTGCCGGTTCAAATCCTGCAGCCTGCAGAGCAATCCTACTCCGTTGGGCCCCTGAGCAAGGCACTTAACCCCAGCTGCTCCAGGGGCGCTGTACAATGGCTGACCCTGTACTCTGACCCAAGCTTCTCTCTGTGTCTCTGTGTCTCATGGAGTGCAAGCTGGAGTATGCGAAAAGACAAATTCCTAATGCAAGAAATTGTATAGGGCTAATAAAGTGAAGTTATGTTATGTTATGTTGTGTTAGTGGTTGCCGAGGGATTCAGTCAGCTAGGTTGCTGGAGAGACTCTACCTGGAAGGTACAGGCAACGGAGCAAGCAGAGGGGCTGGTAGAATTCCAGTGCGAAAGCTGCTCCCAGAATGAGGGTAACAGAGTATGCATATAGTTCAGTGTACCAAAGGTATTAGAAATAATGTACCTGAGTGCAGAAAAAATCTTTATCATGCAAGCAGTACAGTTATTAGGCCTTAACACCAGTGATAAAGGCACTGTTGAAATTAAATGAAAACCAACAGACACAGGTGTCCCTATTTCTCTGTGGTTGTGCAATAGACTGGTGTCCCAGCCAGGAGCAGAGCAGTCATGAGCTTTAAATCATGTACAACTCCTGATTATTCTCTGATTTACTGTGGAAGTTGCCAGAATCAAATGCCTACTGATGATGAATTATTGGCTTCACAAAGATCTAATGATAAAAGACAGAAAGAACTTTCCTTTCATTATTTTTTAAAATAAGTACATCTAAAACACAAATAAGAACAGAAAATCATGTTATGATGTGAACATCTGACATATGCTAATTACTTGAAACTTGTTTGAAAGCTTAGGTCAAAAATATCCTGTGTAACTTGATTTAAAGATAAAATTAATATTTTTAAAGGTATCCTTCTTTCTCCTAAACAGATCTTTATGGCCATTATTCTGTGTGTTTTAAAGCACACAATTAAGAGAAAGTATGTCAGACTTTGAGCCGTGACTGAACTTTACGTGTGCCTATGATTTCATTTGCCACGGCTCTTATTACTGTGAGCTTGTCTACTGCGAACTGAAATTGCATACATACAATACACTTTAAATAAAACAATTAATTTAAAATCAAATATGGGAAAATCATAAGTAAGATATCATAACTTCTGGAATATAAAAGCACTGTTTAAGGTGAAATTAAATCTGTCTTGTACTTTGGTCAGAAGCTATTATAGAGAACAAGATAAGCTGAAACTCGGTGAAGAAATGGCAGCAAGATCTTCTGTCCTGAAAGAAGAGCTCTCATGTCCTGTGTGCTATGAAATCTTCACTGATCCTGTTCTCCTGACATGCGGCCAGATTCTGTAAAGCCTTTCTGAATCAGTGCTGGGAACAGAAGTGCTTTTGTGAATGTCCAGTCTGCAGGATTTTCTGCCACCCAAGATAGCTCTAAAGAATCTCTGTGAGACCTATTTAATAGACAGAAACCCAGGAACATAAATATGAATATTAATTTTCACGTCAGTTTTTGATCTGAGTTACCATGTTAAAAGCAATATAGTTATTCATTAAAACTGAATATGTAATTCAAATTGAAGTTAAGTTATAGCCCATCGGGAGATGTTCTGTGATAATGGATTGATGGATAGGCAGGAGAGCGAAAAAGACCCTATGAGTAGCGGTGAGACGGGGGTTAGCCCGGGCTCAGCTGTTCAGGGAATGCCGTATAGAAACCTATGCCCTCAGGTAGCAGACGTGGGGCAACCTGGTGCTGGGCAGGTTTCAGGACATCCAAACGTCAACTCTGAGCGAAGGCAGACTGAAAGACCCGGAAATATATAGCCCCACAGAGAGAGAAACACCGGAAGGACAGCAAAGAACCAGAAATGAGAGACAGGACAAAGAAGAAGCGCCCTCTGGCTGCAGAGGGCGTGACAATTTACTACATGGCTAAATATATCATACTTTTATTTGTTTTTATTTTGGATTTTTTAGATGCAGTAAACTGAAGTCATGTGCTCTCTGATTGCTTCCTAACTAGAAACCAAGGAAAGCTATGGTTCTATGAATGTTCGTCAGAAGAGAGATACTGTAGGTAATAGAGCTGGGTGTCAGTCTTTTTCTCCACCATAAAGCTGGAGTAAGATTCTATTATTTCATTCCAGGAGGAACTCAACATTTCACTGATGCACCTGCAGAATAAACTACAAGCCTATAATGAAGTAAAACAAACATGGGCTAAAACTACAAAGCACATTAAGGCTATAGTATGGAAATTTTAAACTGTTTATAAGATAAATAAACTAAAATACTAAGAATGAAAAATGTGAACCTCTGCATTATTTCAAAGGAAAACAGCTACTCATCCATAGCTGTTTACAGTATTTGTTGTAAAAGAGACATAAAAATCATGTTAAATCTGTGGAACTTCTGTAGATCATCTGATTGAAAAAGAAATCAAGAATAAGGTACTTCTTAGGATATGCTGTAATAGGGAAGGATTTATTGTGAATTAAATTTAGAAATTAGGCTTTGACCCCAGTTTGTGTAGGAAGCGAATTTCTAGAAAATACACACTATTATTGAGGGCATAACAGCACAACATGGTTTCAGAAACCATGTAGACAGAAGAAGTAAGTATTTCTTCATTTATAAGACTAATGAATTACACATGATTATTATTTGCAAAAAATGCAATAGTTCTGATTATCTAGGCTCAGACTTGTATAGATTCATAGTTACAAGGGTCTCTCAGTGGCAAATTCTCTTTCCCAATGAGACACAAATTCAATAGAAATAGAATATTATATTCAAATTCAATAGAAGGTAAAGGTGTTGTTGTAAAATAAAGTGCCTTACACATGACTATTCTCTAAATTAATAATAATCTGAAATGAATAATAACCTGAAACTTTCTCCCTACACTGAATAATACATCAAAGTACAACCAAGGGAAATTTCTCTTGCCAGATGGATAAAACAAAAGCAATGTCTTTCATTTGAAAACAATGTCAGTGATTTAATTACTGTATCAGGTCATCTTGCAGACAAGTTTCTGCCTATTTGTACCTCCCACTTAGAGAGCCATTCCCACTCAGAGAGACATTTAGTATAAACAACCAACTGTACCATCATATCCAATTATCCTTTAACTAGACCCGAATAAAACTGACTTGTACGAAACTGAGTGCCAAGCACCTGGGCTCTCTGAAGTACAGAGTCTGCAAAAGATGCTGGGGATTGTTCAGTACAATAAGTACTATGAGGACTCAGGGTGAATAAAGTAAGACCTCATATTATTTAATTTGGTCACATGATTTAACATAACAAATGTGTTATCAGCACAGGTGAGTTGATGTTTCAATAAAAAAAAACAGCACTATGCTGCACTTTAATTCTTCTCAATTCTGGTACACATAACACTATGCAAAAGGATGCAAGCAAGACAAGGCTGTTTAACCATATTGCTTTTTTGATTGTTTAGTAGCTTAGTAACTCTGAAATGTATGGATGTTTCTGAAAAAGTGCCCAATATATGGACCTTAATTATCTGGCTGCTCTAGATACACACTATTTTTTGTGTATTAGTTGATCATTATTGCTGATTATTTGTATAATGAAGCATTCTCTATTATTTGTCCTAAATCAATTTCCTGTTAAATTCCAGTTATGACTCAATTTTTCTTACTAGTGTCTCTTTTGCTTTAGAATTAAAATTCTAATTATCTGTTCCCTGAGACCAAAAATAATTGTTTTGCTCTAAAGTCGCTAGATTTGTAATTGTCTTGACATGGTGACCAAAACTGCATGCAGTACACTGAAGAGTAGCGTTGTGGACCATGCAGCTAGAAAGTTGTGGGTTTAAATCCCAGATGAGACACTGCTGTTGTACCCTTGAGCAAATTATTATCAAACAGTCTGTCTATCAACTGGTGACTACTGCACCATACTAAAGATTTTCAACATTTTCAGAAGATTTATGAGTGATCTTCCTTCATTTACAAGCTTCCATCCAACCTTTATTTCTCAGATGATTTTTTTCCAGCTATAGCTTTTTAAATCTTCGTTGGGATTTCTTTCTGGCAAGGGACAAGGCATTCCGAAGTTTCTACTAAAAGCATAACCATTTACCCTTTAGAGACAGCTATGAATCTAGCCGGTATGGTTTAGAAAGGTGATAGGAAACTACAGTTCTCAGGGAAAACCCTCAAAAAAAGAATACAATGAAAATACAGGTGCTTCACTCCATAATCAATCCCAAGACCTCAACACTAACTACCATGCTGTCCTCTAAAAGACAATTTAAAATATTAAATGTAAAATGTCTTGTGGAAGTCAGTCTTTGATTTCTTTTTAACTCTTTTTATCTTTTCTTTCTAGCTCCGGTGACCCTGGACCCAAACACAGCAGCCCCTAAGCTCTCACTGTCTGAGGACCTAACCAGTGTGAGATACAGTGAGAGTCAGCCGCTCCCTGACAACCCAGGGAAGTTTGACCCCCGTCTCTGTGTGTTGGGATCTGAGGGATTAACCTCAGGGAGACACTGTTGGGATTTCGAGGTGATGAAGAACACCTTATGGTTTTTAGGTGTGGCCAAAGAGTCTGTCAACAGGAAAGGCAAAATCAATCTGAGCCCTGAGGGGTATTCTGGACTATATGTTTGAAGGATGGGATTTACACAGCACTGACCTCCTCAGAGATAAAGCTCACTCTGAAAAGGAAACCCCAAAAGATCAGAGTGGAACTGGACTGTGACTGAAGAGAGGTATTATTCTCTATTATTATCTTATTCTCTATGAAAAAACACCTCTCTACATTTTCAAAGAAACATTTGACGAAAGGGTGTTCCCAGTTTTATGTCCAGGCAATAAAGGGGACCTTCTGAGAATCTGCCCAAGGAAGGTCTTTATAACAGTGGAATAGCACTGTTATAATACAATAGTGTGGTGAGCTCAGAAATATCCTCCTAAATGATGTTATGACTGTGCTGGCCACAGCAAGCTAATAGGATGTGAGAGGCCAAGTTTCAGGCTGAAGTCATAGACATTTAAGTTCACTGCCTCCTGGGTTGATGCAGAGAGCACCCAATCAGAGGACACCACTCACAAACCTTAATCACAATAATTGTTTTAAGATATGTGGTTAATATTTAAACCATTTTGTTATATATTTTTATAAAAATACATTTGCAATTAATGAAACACCATTTGTGTATACATTTTATTTTTTTTAGTTCACATAAGAAAATATTCTATAATATCTCATCTGCTAAAAAAACAGTGTTTTAATATAAAGGCATCTTTGTATCATTTGTGAAACTCTTTCCAGTTTACCTAACTGGTAAATGTCTTTTTAGTGAACTGAAACAGTTCTATAAAAAAATTGAGGACTACAAAAGGTCAGAAAACTGTTTCAAAGCAAATTAATATTCTTATTCCATTTTTTGGTGTTTAGTTAATGTTTGCCTTGTGCAGAAGCAGAGTGGGGGAAGGGATGTTAGTGTGTCAAGTACTTAATGTGAATCTTTGTTCAAATGACACAAAACTGTATCAAAGAAGAATAAATTATCTGAATATCAGGAATCATACTGTTTGGTTAGGGCTCCTCCATTTTATACCTATCTTGTGTGGTGTCACCGCATTTTTTGAGTCAGCTCCATAGTGTTTTACAGGAGAACTATTGTCAAATTGAGGAGAGGCACATCTCTCACTGATGAAACTTTAATCCTGCACACATTTGAAACATTTCAGGCATTTCTATTTCACCGAGAAAGCATTGGCCCAATCATATGACTGCCAGGCAACAACTCAACAATAATGGTCACAGTTGGCTATTAAAACTTAATCTTTGATTTCATTGCAGAAGTATTCATACCCTAATACAATTTTCACATTTGCTTTAAAGCTTGGAGTCAAGCTAAGAAATTACAAATATGATTTATAGTATATACAGTCTACTTCACACATTCAAAGCAAAAAACAGAAGGCTGAAGAAAATACACCTACAGTACATCCGCAGATCCTCACCAACTTCTACAGATGTACGGTGGAGAGCATACCGACCAGCTGCATCACAGTCTGGTACGGCAACTGCACCGCATCCAACCGTAAGGCACTACAGCGGGTGGTCAAAACTGCCCAACACATCAACGACAGTGCCTCACCATCCAGCCAGGAAATACACATCACCAGGAGTCTGAAAAAAGCCACCAAAATTATGTCTGACTCCACTCACCCCAGTCATAACTTGTTTGTTCCCCTACCATCTGGCAGAAGGTTCCGGTCACTCCAGTCACACACAACTAGACTCCAAAATAGCTTCTTCCCCAGAGCTGTCAGGTTGGTGACGCCCCCACTCCCTCCCACCATATTATGATCTCTCCTAACGTCTTCCTGTACCCACAATGACTGTACTCCTACACCACTACACACACGTAAGCCGAAATTGTACTGTCCCCTCGATAGCCCAGTAAAACTGTACGGGTTGTAATAATATTTAATATTAATTAACCATACTATTTTTAACCATACTATTTTTGCACTGTTCCAAGAATTACCTTGCACTGTTTTTGTCCTGTTATATTTTCTCTGTTTGTGGAATTTTGCACAGTTTTGATTACTTGATTACATGTTATTTATGTTATGTGATTACATGTTACTGTTATTGCTATTGTGTTACTGTCTATTGTCTTATCTTCTGTCCTATTTATATACTGCACCTGAGTGACTAATGAGAAACACTTTCATTATACTATGCACCTGTGTAAGTTTAATGACAATAAAGTTGAATTGAAATCAATAAAAAGTTCATGGTTCTATAATTATTCTAACCATTTGATATATCAAACCCAAATTTGCTCATAAGTAACTTATTGAGCCACATAATCAGTTTAGTGGCCTCAGTTAGTGAATTAAGACTAAACCTTTTGAAAGTGAACTTTCAAAATAACAGGCACAGACAGATTGAAAAGTATGAAAAACACCCTTTAAGCATGTTGAAGATGATCATTAAGGAATGGAAAGCAAAAAACACAGCTTAGATCAGGCTTTTCCTCCAAACTGAACAGCTTGAGAAAGAGAAGACTTGCAAGGGATGCCACTGTGAGGCCAACTGCAACCTTGAAAGAGCTAGGAAGTTCAATGGCTGGGATGGAAGAAAATATCTAAGAACGTTGGCCAGTATGGCAGAATGGTGAGGTAGATACCATTACTGAAGAAAACATCTCAAATTCTGCATGGGGTTTGCAACAGTGCATTTAAGTGATAATGCAAACCTGTGATAAAACATATTTTTAATCAGATAAAAGATTAAATAAAACTGAAATGTTTTAGTCTTAATGCAAAATAGTACATCCAGTGCAAACAGAACAGCATATTAACCTATAAATACTACACTACTGTTAGTGGCAATATATTATAAGGCTGCTTCTCATTGAAAATGGGAATGAGAAGGTTGTCAATAATAATAATAACAAACTTTATTTTATATAACGCCTTTAAAGGTGGCTTCTCAAAGTGCTTTACAGGATGACAACTACAATAAATAAAAAGAATACACAAGATAAAACACAATTACAATATATAGAGGAGACCATGGATGGTGGTACTAAGAAAAGCAGGGGGGTGAAGAATGGAACCAGTTAAGTAAAGGCTTTTCTGAAGAAGAGGGTTTTGAGTCTGGATTTGAAGGAGTTTAGAGAAGGTGACTCTCTGATATCCTTGGAAAGAGAGTTCTAGAGCTTGGGGTATAACAGGTATGGATGTATATGTGAGTATTGTCAGTGTAAAAATGAAAGCTGAGGCCTTAAAAGCTGATCAAGTGGGAACATGTAAATGCTGAAGAGCAAGGGGCCCAGAATTGAGCCCTGAGGAACACCAGACTTAACAAGACCAATTTCAAACCTGTACCCATTAAGAGAGACAAAGTGACAGCGATCAGTGAGGTAAGATTTGAACCATTTGAAAGCAGTGTCAGAAACTCCAAACACAGTCTCAAGACGAGAAAGTAAGATGTTATGGTCAACAGTGTCAAAAGCAGCACTGAGATCAAGAAGGATGAGTATAGAAAGAGAACCAGAATCAGAAGCTATTTGAAGATTGTTAGTGACTTTGACCAGGGCAGTTTCTGTGCTGTGAAGTTGACGGAAGCCAGACTGGAGGGGTTCGAAAATGTTGTTTGTCATGAGGTGATTATGTAACTGAAGTGTGACAGCACGTTCCAGAATTTTAGCGAGAAAGGGTAAGTTTGAGATGGGGCGAAAATTGTTAAGATTGTCTAGAGCCATGTTAGGCTTTTTTTGGCACGGGGGTAATGGCAGCAGTTTTGAGGACCATGGGTACAATGTCAGTGCTAATGGATTCATATATAATATTGAGGACAATGGGACAGAGAGAAGAGAAACAGGACTGAAATAAAGTGGTGGGAATGGGATCTAAAATAGAAGTGGTGGGTTTCATGCGTGTAACTAGTTTATTGAGGGATGCTGAGTCAAGAAGAGAGAAGCTGGAGAGAAGGGAACCAGAGAAGTTGGATGAGGAGGGAGGAAGTATGGAAATGATATGTGTAGTGGAAAGAATGTGATGTTGGATGTTGTCAATCTTAGAACTAAAGAAATCTAAGAATGTGTTGCAAAGTTGCAAATGAGGCAGGTAATGTGGTGGGGCAGTTTGGCTTGAGCAGTCTGTTGATGGTGGAGAAAAGATGTCTTGGGTTGTTTTGGTGATTTTCAATGATGTGAGAGAAGTAGATGGATCTAGCAGACTCTATAGTAACCTTATATTCACATAAGTAATCTCTCCAAGAATGATAATGTACAATAAGGCCAGAACTCAGTTTTGCGAGAGGCTGCCTTCATGGATCACAGATGGTCATTGTACCAGGGGGCAGGGCGAGAGAAGGAGATGGTTCGAGTTTTGAAAGGAGCAAAGGTGTCGAGGGTAGATAAAACAGCACTGTCAAGTAACTGTATTTTGTCCTCTAGAGGGTCAGAGGAAGAGAAACAGGATAAGGACAGATAGGACAGAGCAGAATTTGCAAACCTTGGGTGATCAATTGACCGCCAGTTGCGGAAATTTACAGAGCATGGGGGTGAAGTGTTAGAAACAGGTAATTCCAGATTGAAAAATGACTAAGTGGTCAGAGAGGCCTAGCTCAAGGGGAGAGCAGTGGGAGACAAAAGAGTCATTTGCAATAATTAAATCTAAGGTGTGTCCTTTGTTATGTGTAGGGATACAAACAAACTGAGTAAGATCAAAGCATCCCAATAGAGAAAGGAAGTCTTTAGCCAAACTGGAAGACCTTGAATCAATGAGTATATTAAAGTCCCCTAGAATTGTCACATAAAAGAAGAGCCTTGTTGTTTATGGAGCGGGTATTGAGTAGCACTGATCTGGCAAGTCTCAGGTATGCAGGGGGAAGCAGAGTGCGTTCCAGGTGCGGCAGTAAGAGGAGATTTTTTAAGTCGGCGCCGGTACGGGATGGACTTACAGTCGTGCACCGAAAGGCAGGGATAGAGACTCTGCTGGCAGACGAATTAAAGGAACGGCATCCTGTGCTGTGATGGATGTAACGACTCGGTCGTAAAATCCCAGTAAAACGGCAATAATCGAATGTCAAGACTGAGGGAAAATGGACAGAGCAAAGTACTGGTAAATCATAGTGGAAAACCTGTTTCAATCTGCTAAAGATTTAAAAATGGGACAAAAATTCATACAAACTCCACACAGAAAGAATACCAGAATTGAATTGAGGAATCAGGAATTGAACCAAGGGCCACAGTGCTGTAAGGCAACAATGCTTACACTAATATTTTCCACTGTGTCTCTGTGCCACCCAGAAAAACATTAATAACACAATAACGCAACTGTACAATTGGTACCACTGAAAACATTAAATAATAACACATAGATCAGAATCCTTGGATTTGGAAAAGTGTTTTATAAATAATTTGTCTTCTTCTTATACAGTATATGTTTATGCTACAGTATGTTCTAAGACTGCTGTAGTTTGTAACAGTTTAGTACAATATGAAGTTAATTAAACAGAGCAAATAATCAGGAAACCTCCTTGATCATACAGTATGAGTTGGTTACCTGTGTCTTAGGCCACTTACAGCTACAGTAGGTAAATACTCAGGCCATATTCATTATTCTAGATTTTCTGAGTAAGGCCTTGAATAGTGAAATACAATGTGTAATACAATGTGAACTGCAAGCTGCAAACTGTTTTTGCTGATAACAGTATCATGCTGTAAATCTTAGGTTTACTTACTGTAGTTAATATGTGTTGAAAAAGTGCAATAATTTAGTTAAGGAAAATCTCTATTAAATCAACACTAAACTCTTATTTTTATGTAGTTTTCATTTAGACTCTTCTTTTTAAGCTTTTAGTTCTGTTTCTTTTGGTGTATATCTAATTTAGCTAAGACTGATCAGTTTGTATTTATTTTGCTCAGTTTCACACCTCATTTTTATTAATAGATAATAGTAATAGATTCGTAATTTCCAAATCAGTGGGTAATTTAGAGTCAAAATAACAAAGTATTCCTGTACTGTGCTAGATTTTAGATTTAATGGCAAAACAAGATAATTCATTAGAGATATATGTTATTTGACAGAGGTTTTATTTTTTTAATTTGCAGAATTTAAAGTATGTAATTTTAATGTTCATATGATATGGATTTCAGTTTTCCTAATGAAAGGCTGTGGGTACAAAAACTGTGATTTGTGCTAGGATTCTCTATTGTGCAACTTTCCTGCATTTGTTTTTATGAAATTTAAATAAAAAATAGTTTGTTTTCACCTTAAAACATTTTTCTTCCTGAATACAAAAATGATGTACAGTAGTATTCCTCCATTTAGCAGCACATTAAAAACAGAATGTTTACACATTCTGATTATGTGTGCTGGAGAAAACATCTGTCTTCCAGCACAAACCACTAACGATTATAGATAGAAGAGACACATTCTATAAAAGTTATATTTATAAAAGCTGAACACCCTTTCTCTCAACATAATCATTTTTGCACCTCAGAATCAAGAAGATAGTTATAATATTAAAATAATATAAAATAATATATACATGCATTAATCATATTTCTTCTGTACTGAATACCATATGAGTGAAAGTCAAAGTGCAAACAAATCTAAGAGTGATCACATGTTATTATTGAGGACAAAATGGGCAGTGATTCTGTAAGAATATGGCAATAAGATCATCTGTCCTGGAAGAAGAGCTCTCCTGTGTGCTGTGAAATCTTCAAGGGCTCTCCTGTTCTCCTGACATGTAGCCACAGTTTCTGTAAAATCTGTCTGGAGCAGCACTGGGAACAGAGGGATCTCAGAAATGTCCAATCTGCAGGAGAAGATCTCCAAGAGATCTGCCTCCCCTTAACCTGGCTCTAAAGAATCTATGTGAGGCCTTCTTACAGGAGAGGATTCAGAGACATGCTGCGAGATCTGAAGTGCTCTGCAGTCTGCACAATGAGAAAAAAGTATTCTGTTTGGGTGATGAGGAGCTTATCTGTGTTGTTAGTCAGACTTCAAGAAAACATTAAGCACATGAGCTCTGCTTAATAGAGGAAGCTATACTGGAATGCAAGGTGAGAAACGTTTGTGTATGTAAATATAGGAATCATTACATTCCACATAAAATTTTACATAACATGTAAACATCATTACATGTGTAAACACATTTTGGTTTATACAGTATTTTATGAGAGCATTCTACATCATGATTTTATTTTTGGTAATTGATGACAGCACACAACGTTTCAGCCATGGAGTTTTGGCTCCACGGCCAAAATGTTGTGGTTTCTTCTCTTTTCAGCATGGAATAAACCTACTGTATTACTTGTTCCTTTGTAGCCTATGCATGCTGATGCAACTACCCACCTGAACTATTAAAATAGTAAATAAGATAGACCACATTACTGCAGGGTGTTCAGATACAGTACATAAAAGCTGGCATGAAGTTAATACCAACCAAGTTTATACCAGCTAATAAATCAACATCAGTAAACTTAGTAACTTAAGTTTAATCCATTGAGAAAGCCACTTTTTTCTGGTATGGGTAAAATGGAGTATATTCTTAAAGCACAGGGGAAATCAGGGATGTACAATTGTATTATCATTAAAATGTAAAGATACCAGTGCTAGGAAGGTAACTAAATGTATAATGTAGGGAAAAGAGTAAATTTACCTTGACAAAGTCCCATTTAAGTATTAATTAATTTTAGAGATTTCTTAATGAAGTCAGTGGATTGTTTTGTTTTTAATTCAGGACTTGAGGAGGCAATTTTTTATCAGCTTTTTATTCTGAGATACTCATACTGTACTGTAGTTTTCACAAATTCCTTTCAAAATAATCTCAACCAATTTTTACCTACTAAAAGTATTTCAGAAACTGGTTCAGCTAATTTGAGTTTGGGCTTCATCAAGCAATGGAGAGCTTGATGAAACTGGAATAATTAATTGAGTGCTAATATGAAACAGTACAGCAGGGCTTCCCACACTGGAATCACATGATTCTTCAGGACAACATCCCCCTAAGTGGTCTGATTATCAGGACTAATATACAGTAACAAATGAGGTGATGGTTTAATTGCAGTACTGAATTGGAGGGGCCACATTTTGAGAAGCCCCAATTGTCATGGGAGCATTTTCTGACTCCCATGAAATGCCTAGTTTAAGACCCAATGCGTGACGGTATAATCTAGAAGAGTTTTGAGAAGGACATCAAGGAAGACACAGCAAGGTATGGTCGGGATAACAGACAGGAGATGGTGACTTGAGTGATCCAGTTCTTGGGGGGCATGGAGTAGGCTAACGAGTCCAAGGAAGTCCAGAAGGGAAAATTGGGGCGCGGTCCGTAACCCAAAAGCTGGGTGGTTCATCCAAGACAAAGTCAGTTAACACAGGGAACGGGAATGTGGAACATGGAAGATTAAAATCAAAACGAGGCAAGGCGCTCCAAGACCTGGATTCAGAGGTCAGGACGCTGTGGTGAAGCCTATGCCCTCGGGCCACCACTGTACCGGTGGTAGGTGGGCTTCTGGGCATCCATCTTCCAAAGCTGAGTCCAGAACTACGGAGACGCTGGGCTTAAATAGGGAAACAGGGATAGGAAACAGCTGGGACAAATAAAGCTGGGAACACAACAAAAAATTTAGGAGCGCCCTCTAGAGGAGGAATGAATACCATGACACTAATGTAGATTATTTAGTCAAAAGGAAATATATTTTCTGTGTTGCTCCAGGGGGAGCTCAACACTGCACTGGAGTCCATAAAAAAAGATGCTTGAAGCCTTTTATCAAGTCAAACAGACATGTAATCAAACTTTAGAGCACATGAATATATTTCAGAACTGCAAATTCAAATATTCCAATTGTCCTATTATAACAGCTATAGTAGAAGTAAAATACAAAACAGCTTTTGATCATTCAGCATTAAAAAATAATTCATTTTATTCAAAAGAATGAAACCTAGGGCATCTGTTTATTTAACATTTGTGCTTGTTTGTGTTACTGAAAGAAAAGTTTGAGCTGCTTTCATTCCCAAGTCATACTGTAGCGCCTTCTTTTTACAGGCCAACACAAATGTTGCACAAACAAATGTGTTGGGTTTCATTGTTTGTAGGTGGTGCATCTTAATGGAGCTCCCTTAAAATAAATTGTATTGGCAAGTGTGTTTAATGTTGTTCCTAGAGCTGCAAGAACAAAACACTTATTAAAATGTAATTTATAAGGAAACTGTCATATTATGTGCATTAATACTAAAGGGCAAATTATACTAATACTGTTCTCCTGGAGAATACCACACAAATAAACAGTTCATATCTTATGATTTTCACAATAATCACAATTTTCCATTCCAGTCTCAGACCCAGCAGACTGAGAGACAGATAAAGGAGGAGTTTGAGAAACTTCACCAGTTTCTACAAGATGAAGAGGCAGCAAGGATATCTGCACTGAGGGATGAAGAGGAGCAGAAGAGCAGAAGAGATGATGAAGGTGAAGATTGTGAGCCTTACAAGAGAGATGACATCTCTTTCAGAGACAATCCTAGCCATAGAACAGGAGATGGGAGCTGAAGACATTTCATTCCTGCAGGTAGAAATGAGTCTTTGTGACAACAGTCATCTGAAAACAGACCTACTTTAATGAATAATCACATTGTTTGAATGATTACATGAGATTGAAAATCCTATTTTAAATGCAGAAAATTCAGTCAAATGTTCTAAGCCATCTGGGCTATAACACTTTGGATGAAGGAGTGTCTCTTTTCTCAGTTGTAAATGCCTGTCCTTTGAGGATTTTGAATACTCCTATGAGGTACCCTCATAGTCTTCTCTTTTCAATATAAAGGTTTCAGTTTCTTCATTTATTTAGTGCAGGTTATTACTCCAGATTGCATCTGGTAGCTGCCCTGAAATGGACTGGCATCCCACTGTGGGTGTATGCTGCCTTGCATCGAGATACCCTTTGAGCACCAGCTCTTTTCTTTTCTATAATGCAGTGAAAGAATGTGGTCTTTGAAATGAGACCTTCCTAATGCATTAATGGTCAATTTTCTAAACCTTTTTATCGAAATTTTCAGCCTTTTTATGTATGGTGTAATGCAGCCCGAGGCAGAAACACCGAGGGGCAGGGCTTCTCCCTGACAAGCATGCATCTTTAAGAGACCACAGCTGTAGGGGATTAATAATTGGTTGAGTTACAGCAATGGGCGTCATTACAAAAACAGACTGCTTACTTCCCTGAAAAGTAGTTCACGAGGCATGTGGTGGGTGAGGCAGTACCTCTGGCTGAAAGAGAGCTCTGTGTGAGCTTTGTGTGTTAATGTGTCCATTCGATTTATACAGTGCCTCATCAGTGACCTGGCTAAAACTGAAAAAGAGCAGGTAGGTGTTTGCAGGTGTGCAGCTGTGAAGCTGGCAATTGAGTCAGTCTGTGTGGTGAGGTGTGCTAGTGGAACAGCGCTGTCTGAGCTGCAAGGCTTATCGGCTTCTCGGCTGTCTGTCTGTTGTCTGCACTACGCAGGACTTGAGAGGGAGTTACTCTTCCTCAGGTAATCAGTGTGTCCTGATGGAGTGTGTCCAGTGTGTCCTAACCAGCTTGTCCTCCTGTCTTCCTCTTTTCTACTGTTCTATGTTCAAACCCACAGCAGCACTGACTCCTGGATATTATTGCAGAGCCTAGTGCACACTGCAGGATCCAGAGGGGGTTTTAGGAGCACTGATAGATGTTGCCAAGCACCTGGGCTCTCTGAAGTACAGAGTCTGGGAGAAGATGCTAGGGATTGATCAGTACAGTGAGTACTGGGGGACAGGAATTGTGACGGTAGTGTAAGGATTCACTAATGAGGAGGTATGGATCCGGTGCTGCCGCAGGAGTAGCCGGTAGTCACGGCAACAGACAATCCGAATTGAGAGACGAGATCGTGGTCAATGAGAGGAAGGTAGGTTGAAATCCAGGACAGACACAGGTGGCAAACAATCCGAATCGAGAGGCGATGTACGAAGTCAAAAGGCAAAAGGAGTAGTCTAAAATCCAGAGTGACACAAGGTTTAGGAATCGCCAGGTAGAGCTCTCAGGGAGTTAACTCAATACCGACCAGCGGGAAGCAGGTTAGGATGGTTTAAATAGTGCTGCTTGCCGCGCGGTAGAGCGTATGCTGATGGATTTAAACGTGCGGCGGCGCTTGTTATTATTATTAACCCGCTGCTGGTACTGGTTAGCTTTTTTGTGAGATGATCTCCGCTGACTGGTGGTCATGACAGGTAGGGTTGGGGATTTACAGGTTTTCGCAGTACAAGGGGGAACATATAGAATTGTGGCACCAATCAGTTAAAAGCTGTAAGTTTGACTGACTCTGGAGTAAAGTGACTGATCTCTAGTTTGGTCTACAGGTGTCACTACAAGGCCAGTTTGTCCTGGTGATTCTAAGTGTTCTAAAACTTTATTAGTATTTATTTTGTTCCTTACTTTTAATATGGCACTATTTTTATTACTTATGCATTTATTATTAAGAGCACTTTTAAAAATATTACATTTACATTATGAATTTTCAAGAGCTTTATGTTACTGTACTTCAACTACTTTAATTGCTTGAAATAATAACAATAATTAAATATCATTGATCAAGTGAGTCTTTTTTAAGATTTTTTTTCTTTTTCAATGAAAAAATTCTGGTCTGGTCCCCAACACAGCAGCCCCTGACCTCGTACTATCTGAAGACCTGATGAGTGTGAGACACAGTGATGAAAGACAGCAGCTTCCTGACAGCGCAGAGAGGTTTGACTATTGTTTCTGTGTGCTGGGATCTGAGGGATTCACCTCAGGGAGACACTGCTGGAATGTGGAGGTGGGAGACAGCACTTACTGGATCTTGGGTGCAGTCAATGAGTCCATCAACAGGAAAGAATCAATCACTGGGGCTCCAGAAGGAGGAATTGGGTCTCTAAGACTGTGGAGAAGTGTTTACAGTGCACTGAGTTCATCAGAGAAATGACTGACACTGAAGAGGAAACACCTGAAGATCAGAGTGCAGCTGGACTATGGCACAGGGGAGTTATCATTCTTTGGCCTCAGTAATGGGACTTCAGTCTACACTTTTACCTAGAAGGTGTTTCCACTCTTCTGTCCAGGCACTATTTCTCCTCCTCTGCAAATCTGTCCAGTGAAGGTGTCTGTAACATTTGATAATAACACAGTGTGTTGAGGGTGAAGATCAGGGCAGAGCTGATGTTTATTACATGTGATGGTTACTACAGCTGTAGACGTTTTTCTTATGCACATACCTGTACTGTAACTATACACATAAAAGAATGAAAACAAGTGAAAACTGTTTGAACGCTTGTTTTCATATGGTAAAGCAGTCTTATGTTTACCATTTATTGGAAGAATTCCATTGATTATGAGCTACTATAACATATGTTGTACTGCTGTCTCTGCTGGAAATACCAAGTTATTGGATTTTCTAAATTAATTAACATTGATAAATTATACACAAGAAGAAATAGCACTGTTGCCTCACAGCTGTTTGGTCATGCGTTCAGATTCAGTCTGGGGCACCTTCTGTTTGATTTCTAATGGTAAATGTAGTTTTATATTTACATGCAGATTATTCATTATAGCTACAATGGGAGAGAGTTTGTTTTGCCTTTCAAAGCAGAAAAGGGGAAATTGGATATTGCTTGGCTTTTTTTGCTCGGATTTCCTAGCATATTGGCATAATTTTGTTCAAAAACTAAATATAAAGTTAAATGCTGCTCTTCTTGTGAACTCCAGACCCTGCGTGTCTCCCACAGTCTATTCACCTGAAATAAATACTGACTTGTTTTTTTTTACACCTTCACGTACACATTTACTGAGAAGGTGTCTCCAAAAGATTTCTGTCATGATTAATGGACATTGGTAAATTGCCCCCTGTTTGTGTAGGTGTGCACCCTGGTGTGATGGCCTGGCCAGGGTGTATTCTGTGGAAGTTAAGTTCAAACCATGTATTGAACTGAGCAGTTTATGAAAATAAAAGGTTACATGTCTGTTATCCCTAATAGCTAATATATTGTGATTAAATATAATACAAGAGGAAAACTCCCCCATTTGGTGTGGTACTGCTAAAAGTCTATTAACTGCCAAGCTACTGTACAGTACATGGCAACGTAATTACAGTATATATTATAAACTACAGAATAATTCATTTTTGATGTATGGTATTGCAATTACAAAAATCTAAAAGTCATCAACTTAAAATATCATAACTCATTATACTTAAGTTAACAGCCAATATCATTAACATGTTACTTTGTATATAATTGTAAACTTGGGAATTTTGTAATTGTAAACGCAAAACGTTTGTTGGGAATAGTTGTTGGTCATATGTTGCCAGCAATAGAAGTGTTCTGTGGGCCTAAAACCAAAATATAGAAGTGTGCTAACTGTGGCCTGAGTTTGAGGATCACTCTGAATCTTAAACTCTGAGTGATGCAACAAAATATGTATCACAATATAATCCAAAATTCAAGTAACTTAAATGTAAAAATTAATCTGCATTTACATAAAGAACATTTAGAACAGCTATTAACCAGAACAGACTCATTTTATTTTTTGTTGTGTTTCTGTAATAGGCAATAAGGACATTAAAACTAAAACAAACCAAATAAATAGTCACAGTTTTAGCATGTGGTGGCAATGCTTATTAATAAGACAGAATTAAGTGTTGCTGTGCTTTCCTAAATGAGGCTCCAACTCTCTTCCTCATCTCTGTGGTGCAGCCACGGAGAAGCTATTCATGCAGTTCTGATTTAAAGTGTTTTCTCTCAGATAAGGAACAGCTCCCAAATGGGGATGCGTCCAGCCATGCCTGGCTATCATGATCAATGGCCATTCCTGGCGGCTATCTGTTTGTGAGATTCTTGGGACCATCTGGATTGGGGTCCTAGATGTCAGAGGTCATTGTTACTCATTTCTCCCCTTGACTAACCAATCGGGAACCTGCAGGGCATGGTAACCCCACATGGGTCTGAAATGCCCACTAAACTTTCGACCAATCATCACCTGTCTTGATTCTGGTTTAAAAGACACTGCACAGCTCTGAAACTTTGCTTCCCCGGCCAATTCTCACACCCTGAGACAGCCACTTTGTTTCAGCAAAGTATCGGCCCATTCCATACATAATTTGCTAGCCAACGCCAATGTGGACACTTCACTTGATCACCAAAGTATACGTTTGGACAGATAAATGTCTGATTATGATATACAGTATACTTTTTTATACTTTTCTGCACATTATTTTTCTGGGTTTTAGTAACTAAATGACTGTAATGGGGCAGCTGTTCTGTGCTATTATTTTGAGGGAGTTGATAGGACTGGGACTTTGGAAATTTTCAAGGACCAAAATAATTGATGGTTTCAGAAGGTGTCAGTGACATTTTATTGTATAAATCATTTTAGATATATACATTATTTTAAGTATGCTGTAAAAATAGGTTGTCATTCTATGTGGATATCTCATTGTATATTGTTATCAATTGAATTAAAGGGTTAAACAAAGGCTTATCAAATCTGTTTTCTCAATGACACCTCAGGAAGGGATTGGTGCCCCCTAGAGAAAGCTGACTTTTTGATCCTCCTGTCCAGCAGGAAGCTGAAAGGCGCATTGACACTACTAATAATAATTATTATAATCATTCCTTACACTTACATAGCGCTTTTCTGGACACTCCACTCAAAGCTCTTTACAGGTAATGGGGACTCCCCTCCACCACCACCAATGTGCAGCATCCACCTGGATGATGCAACGGCAGCCATAGTGCGCCAGAACGCTCACCACACAACAGCTATCAGTGGGGAGAAGAACAGAGTAATGAAGCCAATTTATAGATGGGGATTATTAGAAGGCCATGATGGGTAAGGGCCAATGGGAAATTGATTACACTTACTCTTTTTGAAAATCACCATGATTTTTTAAATGACCACAGAGAGTCAGGACCTCGGTTTAACGTCTCATCAGATGAACAGCACCTTTTTACAGTACAGTGTCCCCGTTACTATACTGAGGCATTAGGACCAACATAGACTGCAGGGTGAGTGCCCCCTGCTGGCCCCGCTAGCACCTGGGGCCCTGGGATTAGAGCAGTGGATTCTAAAAGACTGAACAAGCTCATCACGAGAGCAAGCTCTGTCATTGGGTCTGACCTGGACCCCTTGGAGGTAGTGGCTGAGAGGAGAATGGTGTCCAAACTAGAGGCCATCATGGACAACATCTCCCATCCCCTCTATGACAGGCTTGCAGAAATGAAGAGCACATTCAGCAATAGACTGATTCATCCACGGTGCGACAGGGAGCGCTACAGGAGGTCATTCTTGCCTTCTGCCATAAGACTGTACAATGCATCCACCTTGCATCTGGGCAGAGGCGACATTGACAGTGACCTGTTTCTGGACTGTAAGCATCTACACATCTACTGCTACATCTGTTCTCTTTCTTTTTCTTTTCCCGTCTACAATGTTTTTTTGTGCAATATATGCCAGGGACCTGTGCAATACATTTATATCTATATTTATATCTATATCTATATTTACATCTATCTTTATATTCATATGTGTGATACGATTTTTCTGTGTACTGTTCTGTTCTAGTTTGTTCTTTGTGTGTCCGGACTGTGAGTAACTCTTTTAGTGCACCCCTCACTGTACTGATTGTATTGTATGTATTGTACTATTATTATTATTGTATCATTTGTTACACTGTGACTGTGTTGTCTGTGTTAAGCTGCTGTTGCACTGCAATTTCCCTCACGGGATCAATAAAGTATCTATCTATCTAATCAGCAGAAACCTTAGTTTTTCCCTGGAGGTCTCCCATCCAAGTACTGACCAGGCTCACACCTGTTTAGCTTCAGTGGGTAATTTAATACTGCGAGAATTTAGCATTGTCATGTAATGTATACTGTGTGCTTATTATATAACACATTTAGAAATGTAAACAAAAAGAAATTAAATGGAAAAAATACATCTTCAATGTCAAATAAAAGTAATTTTGCTGATATGTAAAAGATGCAGCCATTCAAAATGCGCGGGCGATACCGCATTATTTTGCGGTGCGCTTTACGCAGTCTACCGCGAGTTACCGGTAAATACCGCTAGTTACCGTAAATTCTCCTATAATACCGCAAGCAAAATAATAGTATCCGGAATTTCCACAAGGTGGAGCTAATAAAGCTCAACCTCTCATGTTTGAGCTGTCGCCATCAAAGTCTTTAACGAAGATATTACTAATAGTATTAATAATGAATGACCTTGGACAAGCTGTAACTCAAAGTATTGCCCTGGTCCACATTATTTTTTTCATTGACCGTCTTTGTAAAAGTAACACCACAGCATTTCGCAATCACGCATTTGTTTCCAATCATGCAAAGTACAGTAATTTTTGAGAATCGATTCACCATGCCTTTCACATGCTCATAAAAGAGATTGATTTAGGAAAATAAACATATTACCGTATGCAAACTGTACTGTATACAGTATGTATATGTATATTTAATGTCTTAACTGTGCCCATTTAAGTATTGAATATTTATATGGAATTTTAACACTGAAGGGAAATCTTAGTACCTGAGCATAAAAAGAATAGGAGCATACTGTAACGCGTGTGAAGGCCATAAATGATATTAATTTTGGAACATAAACATACAGTATATGGCTGGTCTCGGTACTTTAAAGACAACATACACACCAGTATTCCATTTCTCCCTAAACATTTTAAGCATCAAAGTCTTTAACTAATGTGATACCGGAGTCAACAAGCATACTTTTAGAATTTGATTAAAAGGGAATATAATATGGAATCGCATATCTAAAGAAATGAATAACGAGTTAATTATATTCATGTTGCAAAAAAACTGCAACGGACATAAAAACTCCCTTGCTTTTAACAGAGCGTTCCATAATTTCTAACTACGAAAATTATTTAAACTGCGACACTTCATCATCATCATTCAACCAGAGCTCGAAATATCGCAAGGATCCCCAAGAGCACAGCAAAGACTGTATTAAAAGAATTGCGTATCTAAAGAAATTAATAAGATATGCTGCCTGGGTGGGTCAACTATCACAAAGCTTTAGAGAACCTAACATTTCTATTATCAACAAATTGTAAATTTGTAATAGAGTAAATTTTTATAGAGAAATTGAGGATGGACAGTATGCGTTACAATATAAACATTTATATTGATTTAAATCGCGTTTTGATTTAAATCGCAAACGCATGTTTAATTATATGTGTTTTTTTTAATCATAATCAGACAAATGCAACATAAATTGATACAGTATCTTTGTCTTCTAAGTATCTTAATAAACTTTCAGCATAGCTTTCTCCCCGTTTAGATTGATTTTTCTTGGGATTTTGGGATCAAACGTGGAAGGATTAGATTGTAATCATTTTTATTTTTCAAATACGTTTTAGAAAAGTGTAATCTATACCTGCCCAGACTGTACGCCCGCTTCACTGTGGGACAGCCGCACTGGTCGGTGGCCTTCCTAAACCCTGCCCTGACCACTTTCACTCCTGTCCTGCTCTTCCCTGCGCACCCCAGGCGGGCGCTCTTCGGCCTCTGCCCGGGACGAATGTATATTTAGATATTTACACCCGGCGCAGCACCGAGGGAGCGTCTGCATTTATAACTTAGTTTTTAAACTTAGTCAAGCAATATGAAGCATCTCCTTTTACTTTTAAGTCCCTTAAATACATTGAGCTCAGCTTTCTCACCACTTAGATTACTTTTTGATACCATCCTTACACAAAGCAGAAACTTCTTGTATTTTCCGATGACATACAGTACAAGTGGAAAGATTACAGATTTTAATCGTCTTTAATTTTGTTACGTTATACGTTTTAGGAACGTTTCATCTATACAAACACCACAAAACTATTCTAGATTGTATTTCATGTTATGTTACACCTACAGTAGTTCACAGCTTTAAATACATCGAATTAAGAAAGTTAGGTGTAGCACTTTAGATCTTTTTTTCTGAACCAGGGAAAATCTGATCATGTTTCTCTATAACAGTAATAAAAAAACTTTATTTTACATATCACCTTTAAAAGTGGTATCTCAAAGCAATACAGTAGATGTAAACCACAGATTACAAAGATTACCCAGACAAACACAAACGCATTTTTAATAAAATGCTTTTATTCATTCAGCAGAGAGAGAGAGACATGTGGTTATGTGCAAAAATATGCATCAACAGAATAAAATAAAAAAAGAGATAGAAATTATGGGGAGTGAGCTTCCAACTTACCCTTTCTCTCTAAAATTCTAGAACGTGCTGTCACACTTCAGTTACATAACCACCTCATGACAAACAACCTTTTCGAACCCCTCCAATCTGGCTTCCGTCAACTTCACAGCACAGAAACCGCCCTAGTCAAAGTCACCAACGATCTCCTAATAGCTTCTGATTCTGGTTCTCTTTCCATACTCATCCTTCTTGATCTCAGTGCTGCCTTTGACACTGTTGACCATAACATCTTGCTTTCTCGTCTCGAGACTGTGTTTGGAGTCTCTGACACTGCCCTCAAATGGTTTAAGTCTTACCTCACTGATCGCTGTCACTTTGTCTCTCTCAATGGGTACAGGTCTGAAATTGGTCTTGTCAAGTCTGGTGTCCCTCAGGGCTCAATACTGGGCCCCTTGCTCTTCAGCATTTACATGTTCCCACTTGGTCAGCTTTTAAGATCACATGGCCTCAGCTTTCATTTTTACGCTGACGATACTCAAATATACATCCATACCAAACCCGACACTGATGTGGCTGTCTCTATTCTATCTAATTGCATCTCTGACATAAAAATTTGGATGACTCAAAACTTCCTTCATCTTAACTGTGACAAGACTGAAGTCATGCTTATTGGTACCCCCCATCAACTTCGTAAAGCCAGTCCTGTAACCCTGTCTGTAGATGGCTCTGTACTTGAGCTCCAATCAAAATTGAAAAACCTTGGGGTTATATTCGATTCTGGCTTAACATTCGACCCACATGTACAGCATACTGTCAAAACATCTTTTTTTCACCTTAGAAATATCGCAAGACTACGCCCTATGCTATCATTAACTGTGGCTGTAAAGCTGATCAACATATTTGTATTCTCTCGAATTGACTACTGCAATGCTCTGCTCCCTGGGGTATCTAAATCTACTCTGAACAAGCTGCAGTATGTCCAAAATTCAGCAGCCAGAATCCTGACCAGATCTAGTGCAAGTGTTCACATTACTCCTATCCTGGAGTCCTTGCACTGGCTTCCGGTCAAATTCCACGTAGACTTTAAAATCCTCATGCTCACCTACAAGGCTTTACATGGCTTGGCACCTCAATACCTGTCTGAACTTTTATCGCCCTACTCCCCACCTCGCAACCTCCGCTCTTCAAATTCTGCCCTCCTTACTGTCCCCCAAGCCCGTCTACATTGTATGGGCGACTGGGCCTTCTCCTGCTATGCCCCCAAGCTCTGGAACTCCTTGCCCAAGGATATTAGAGAGTCACCTTCTCTAAACTCCTTCAAATCCAGACTCAAAACCCTCCTTTTCAGAAAAGCCTTTACTTAACTGGTTCCATTCTTCACCCCTCTGCTCTTCTTAATACCATCTTCCACGGTCTCCTCTATTGTTATTGTTGTATTGTTGTAATTATAATTGTGTCCTGTCTTGTGAAATTTTCTTATTTATTGTTGTAGTCTTCTTATTTATTGTTATTGTCATCCTGTAAAGCGCTTTGAGAAGCCACCTTTAAAGGCGCTATATAAAATAAAGTTTATTATTATTATTATTATTTTGACATGTATGGTAGAGGTAGATTTTCAATGTGTGTTTGGGTTTTTGGTAAGAAAGAAAGAAAGGAAGAAGACACTGTGAGGTTCAGATCATAGGTGAGAGGTGAGGTGAGAGTGAGAGTGAGAGAGGCTGGGAATTTAACAGTTTGATAGTGCGGGGGTAAAAACTGTCTCTGAGTCTGGTAGTCCAGGCCCGAATGCTCCGGTACCGTTTTCCAGATGGTAGCAGATCATAAAGTCTGTAGCTGGGGTGTGTGGGGTCTTTGATTATGCTTAGAGCTTTCCTCAAGCACCGTCTGTCATAAATGTCCTGGAGAGATGGGAGGGTAACCCCAGTGATGGACTGGGCAGTTTTCACCACCCGCTGTAGGGCTTTGCGGTCAGCAGCACTGCAGTTGCCATACCACACTGTGATGCAGCCTGTCAGTGTGCTTTCTGTAGTGCATCTGTAAAAGTAAGTGAGGATCTGGGGACATATCTTAGCCTTCTTAAACCGTCTTAGGACGTACAGGCACTGTTGCGCTTTCTTGATCAGACAGGTGTTGTTGAGAGACCATGTGAGGTCCTCGGTGATATTGACACCAAGGAATTTAAAGTTACTGACCCTTTCCACTTCAGTCCCGTTAATGTGGATAGGGGCATGTCCGGTTTGCAGTTTCCTGAAATCAATGATCAGCTCCTTGGTTTTGCTGATGTTGAGGGTGAGGTTGTTGTCATCACACCGTGTTGTAAGGAGATTGACCTCCTCCCTGTAGGCCCTCTCATCATTGTCTGTGATCAGACCTACAACTGTGGTGTCATCGGCAAACTTGATGATGGAGTTGGTGTTGTGTTTGGCCTAACAGTCGTGGGTATAGAGGGAGTAGAGCAATGGACTAAGCACACACCCCTGGGGGACCAGGTCTGCCTGTCAGAAAGTCCCGAATCCAGTTGCAGAGGGTGGTGTTGAGACCCAGTGCACTGAGTTTCTTGACTAGTTTCTCTGGGATGATAGTGTTAACAGCTGAGCTGAAGTCGATGAATAGTAGTCTTGTGTATGTGTTCTTTTTGTCCAGATGGGATAGGGCCGTGTGTGTGGCAATGGAGATTGCGTCGTCTGTGGATCTGTTGATGCATTTGACAGAGATGAATTGTAGCATTTCCTGAAAAAGCTGAAAGAAATAGAGCACTGATCAAGTGGTGTAAAAAGTATTAAATAGAGGGCATTCATTTGTTGATCAGGTGAACTGTTTTAACGATTGATAGGGTGGAGGATGTACTCACAGAAGACCACAGTGTGTTTGAATTTGAGAATGTTACCATGTCCAGGGGCAACTGAGGACTGTGAGCAGGGCCAGCTCTAGGCAAAGGCAAACTAGGCAACTGCCTAGGGCCCTGACGCTGTCAGGGTGCCCCCATCAATGCACAACATAACATATTGTAACGCCCTCACCTGGTGGTGAGGAGGAAGCGCCACCTAGGCACTCATAGTACCGCTGGGCAGGCTGGGAGTTGTAGCCGGGGAGAGTCTGAGGGTCAGCATGATGACCAGCGGCTGACCCTACCTGTGTAAATAATGTCCTAGTAGTTCTAGTGCCCTGTGTAGTCTTATAAGTGTATAGCGTGTTGTTAGGTAATTACCACCCTAAAGATGTGTATGTGTTCCATCAGTCTCCTCATGTGCATGTATATCCTGTGTTTGGTTTTGTGGTTGTTAATGAATAAAGCTATCGCTTGGTTTGTTAATTGTGTCTCCACTGGTCCTTTGTTGTGAAGAACCTGTAAATGCTACAATATTTTTAAATGGCATTTTCAAATGTAAACATTTCTGTTGCTGCTGTGAATTATACTAATGCAAGCCCAACCCAAAAATGACCAATCATAATAATAATCATAATCATAATCATACAATATGTTTCTGAAGGGCAGAAAAGAAAAGAGGAATAAGTTATCTCAAAACAGAGGTAAGCCAAATGAAGTCTCTGTCATAATATACTTGTATTTCACTTGATTTTGAGTCTGTCGGATTAATGTTACTAGCGAAAACAATTAGATAGACAGCCACATTTTCAAGCTAGACGTGTAGCCTACTTGAGGTGTGTTGTATGGCGCACAGCATCCGTTTGGGGTTTACGATACTGTTGCGCTTTGGGTTTGGCGGTTACCACTTTGCGGTACTTACGTGCCTTGGCGGGTTTTTGACATTCTGTGTCAGTAATGAGTTATGCACAATAAAGAGCAGATGTCTCTGAAATCTGTACCCCTCAGTCCCTGGTCTTCTGCGGTGTAACAAGGTGTTTTACCAGAAGTTAACCAATTAACATTCCCTGCAATTATTACCTGTATTAAATGTAAACCCAACTTGTAGCCTTTCGGATTTCAATCACTCAGCCAGTGACCCAGTGGCAGAGAGGAGCTTTTCATGATATGATTATGGTATGGTTTCATGATATGATTAAAACATACCTGAAGTCATCCATGGCACATGTCTGGACTGGCATCATGAGCATCAATCATGCAGTGGGTCGACTGCTATCATATGAAGATGTAATTCATGATTTTGCCTCCCATAAATTTAGGCAAATTGATTTATACAATTTGTTTTTATAAAACGTTCCCATCTGCTCAGCTTTACTGATCTCACCTTCCTTTTTACTGAGTGCACCTATTTCTTATTTACATATTTATTTCCTTTCAACACAGGTTTCCATGCAGTAATTTGTATGTTATTTTTTGCTAAGTTTTTGAAGTAAAAGAGATTATGTTTATCATCATTGTTATTAATTTCAATGTCAAAATACGTTATTCTTGTGCATCTTTCTCTTGTTTTTTACATTATTTATTTCTTCAAAGATTAATACATTTTCTAGTTATATAACTTATTTTATTTTTTTAATAGTAAAATAAGGTTGTGTTGGGAGCATATTGTGATCGGGAGGGGACACTTGTCAAGATCTTGCCAGCTACCAGCTGCCTGGGCATGAACCTAGATCAGTGGTTCTCAAACTGTGGTACACGGTACCAGCAGTGGTACGCGGAGCTCCGCCAGCTGGTACGCCATATGACCCTGGAACTTTGTTGTGTGTGCTGAAAAATCAGGACGGGTTTTCATATTTTCAATTTTAATACGTGTCGAATACGCAGCCTACCTACTACGATACAGTGCGCGCTAATACTTCAGTGGACACAGAGCTACTATGTAATTCTATACCACTCTATAGGAATGCGTGCTATGGACGCAAGTGACCAATTGTATTTAAAACAAATAGGGAGGTAGGAGAATGTGCGTGATTTTGGAACAATGCCAATGTTGTAAACACAGGAATGCATAGAAATACATTCTACGAACGCTGGTAATCTTGTGAGCACAAGAAAGCGTGATCGATAACAGAAAAATATTTAAGAACTGTTCTAAGTTAATTTGAGAAAAATACACAGAGCGTCTCTGTGTTTCGCTCCCATGCGCATGAAATAAAAACGGAAATGCAGAAAAATGCAAGCTTGCAGATTGCTAAAGCAAGTAAGCCCCACACTATTATGTGTGGAGAAAAAGCTGCTAAACAGCTCGACCTGCCGCCCCCCCCCGAATGACACGGTCACTTATAGAATTATTGAAATGGCGGATAATATTAAAAGTACATTGATAGAGCGCGTTAAGATGAGCAGATGTTTTTCACTGCAATTAGATGAGTTTTTTGTCGATTTGGCCAATTTACACGTTTACGTTAGATACGAGTTTGAGGGTACGTTCCATGAGGACTTCTGTTCTGTAAGCTGCTACCAACAGGAACTACAGGAGAGCACATATTTCAGCTTCTGAATGAATTTATCGAAGAGAATGGCATCGACTGGATAAAATGTGTCGGAGTTTGTACAGACGATGCTAGAGCAATGACACGCTGACATAACGGTGTAGTTGCACAAATTAGAGAGGTTGCTCCAGAAATTAATGGATGCATTGCAACATTCACCTCGAGACCTTTGCCGTCAAGAAAATGCCTGACGATTTAAAATCTGTTAGACTCTGTTGTGAATTGTATCAAGGCTCGAAAAATTAATTCACATCTGCTTTGCTCGACTAAATAGGCTCACCTCTCTCAATGAAATGGTGATTTTTTATTATTTTTATTTGTTGTTGTTACTGTTTTTTTTCTGTAAAACTGTTTGAGAAGCCACCTTTAAAGGTGCTATATCAAATAAAGTTGATTATTATAATATTTATTATATGAATGTGTATGTGTGGTGTGTGTGCAAGCGCGCTCATGTTGGTCATTGAGAATTTCTGGGGTTCCTCTGAGATGATGACTTGTAGGTGGTACTTGGATGCTTTGGCTGGATTAGGGGTGGTACTTGGTCCAAAAGGTTTGAGAACCACTGACCTAGATCATTCATTTATATTAGGCAGAAAAGCTGACTTCTATAGTATCCTCATTAATACAGATGTGTATAATGCCTAAATGATGAATTCTTCAGAAATGCAAAAACAAATAGTAGTTGTTTCTGTTCTGATTGTGTGAGGTGGAAATAATTGATTGTTTGAGGTGCAGGTGTCCTGCAGCACAAACAATTCAGCAATACAGATATATAGAAATAGAAGAGACACAGAAACAGACATTCTATACGATAAGCTGTACTGTATGCAAAACTTTGGTTATCCCTGCTCAAAATTACATGTTTCACAGAATCTCTAAGTGAAAGGAAGTTAACAAGACCTCTGCAGGGTAAAATCTTAAACATAACATATTTCTGCACTTTTAATGCACAATTACTTTTTATTTGCTTTATTATTTTTTAAGAGATTGAAAAAATAAAACACTGAATGTGGCATATGCAACTGTATTGTATGTCTTTACAAACTGTCAGAATTATGCTGGCCCGTAGAGGAAGTTGTGGCTGTGTAAGCCTGAAAGTCCATTAGGAAGAAGAGGTTTGGGCTGATGATTTTGAACTTCTCAAACTTAATAAGATAATATATAATCACATCCTCCGTATACTGAACTTACCACAAAAACGAAAGGCAAATCAAAACTCTGACTGCAATCAGAATCCATTATTGAGAGCAAGATGAGAAGTAAGGAAATGGCAGCAAATTCTTCTTTTCTGGAAGACAAGCTCTCATGTCCTGTGTGCTGTGAAATCTTCAAGGATCCTATTCTCCTCACGTGCAGCCACAGCATCTGTAAATCCTGTCTAGAACAGCATTGGGAAGGGCTCTCATGAATGTCCAGTTTTCACAAAAAGGTCTTCAAAGGATATGCCTCCCCTAAACCTGGCTCTAAAGAATCTGTGTGAGACCTTCTTACAGGGAGAGGAGTCAGAGACCTCCAGCAGGATGTGAAGTGCTCTACAGTCTGCACAGGGAGAAACTGAAGCTTTTATGTTTGACTGATGAAGAGCCTGTCTGTGTTGTTGGTTATACTTCGAGAAAACACAAAATGCGTGAGCTCTGTCCAATTAAGAACGCTATAATGGAAAGTCAGATTTTACATTTTAGCTTCAAAAATAAAAAGATACACTTGGTTAAGTTGTGGTTTATACAGTATATACTGTAGTTCATTGGAAGAAGCCTGGGTTTGTAGAATACAGGTAAGGGGCTCCCAGACTAAGATGGAAATGCATGATTGTGATCCTTTTGGGTTGGCTTGCTCAGCAGCTCCCTTGGGGCCCAAAAAGATGAATACCCTTAACTCACTGAGAATCACTTTGTGAAGCACTGCCTCATAAATGGGAGCCAAGCCCTCAGAAATAGAGAATGAAGAAAGGTTCCATGCTACAAGATATTCCTATAAGTGTTTGATTCAGAGTAATTGGAGGACTATTACCTGAAACTGGATGATCAGAGTGCTGCACAGAGCTGAAGGAAGGACTTTAAGCATCCGCTAACTTTGTGAGTTGCTTTGAGAGATGCAGCCTCATGACTGGGAGCAGAGATCTCAGGGGACTGAAATA
Organism: Lepisosteus platostomus; assembly: GCF_059453375.1. NCBI lineage: Eukaryota > Metazoa > Chordata > Actinopteri > Semionotiformes > Lepisosteidae > Lepisosteus > Lepisosteus platostomus. Next base: position 20,508,419 of record NC_142623.1, read on the forward strand.
GGAGGAGAATTAGAGGGTAGATCAAATGGGTTAGAAAGCACATAAGCCACTACAGATAGTATAGCCAAGGGTCTCCTCTAGCGTAACGTAGTGAGAACCCCCCTCAAGAAGTCAAGCTTGAGTAGACAACCTTTCATGTCAGGTTGCCACGTACACCCCAAAGGATGGACCCTGAGCCCAATTCTTTCACACAGCAACCGTGAAGACAAACAAAAGAGTGTGCCAATGCAGGACATATAAAAGCAACAAACAAAAAGAGAGACAGACAAACAGGAGCTGAGGATGGGAGGAAAAGGAAAGTTTATGTGACGGTTTGACTGCTCAGTGGAGATGAAAAAATACTTTGTGCGCCAATTTAGGGAAAAAACTTTGGTGGACCCGGTGGAACAGACATTCCTACTCCAGGCATGCTAGCAAGGGACAAATGGACTGCTGAAATATCCAAGGAGTGGACTAAGACAGTGTCCTAAGACTTTGGTTAGATGGAATTTCAATTTAGCATGGTGGCTCCAATTTTGAAGGAGTAGAGAGTGTAGAGTTCCAAGGTGGAACCGGTCCTATAAATGTTCTAAGAGGGAGATATTGAAGAGAGTGGAATAAGGGTGTAAAGTGAGCAAATACTGGAAAGATAGATGAAGTGTAATCAACTAAGAGGGTCTGTTTTTGAGGGGCATAGAGAAAAGAGTGAAATGGGAGTTTGTGGTGTGTGACAGGGCACATATATGAAAACCCATTGTGGGAAAAATGGAGGTGGAAGAGGAGGTAAATTATGCAAAATCTTAATAAACCAAAAAAGGCAGCTTGGGCTTACACTCAATGAGTGTGTTTTAAACAGCCTTGTCAAAGGACAGGAACCAGGATATAGAGGATGCACTGGAGATATGTTTTATAGAGGGGATTGTTGCAGGCAATGATTCCTGGATTCAATGAAGTGTTAGTTGGAATGCAGGAATAGAGAACAGATTAGGACAGCCAATACATTGTAGCCCCAATGTTTAACTGGACTCCAGAGAAGTAGGATTTGATAGAGAATGAAAGGAGGTGGAGGGTCTCATGTTTGTGAGATGCAGTCAATAAGAAGAGCAAGATCCATAAAATAGAAGAAATATAAATTTCTTCCTTAGTACTGACCTGATACATTACAGTAAGGAATTTCACAATGGGGTCCTATGAATCCACAAAAAAACTCTACTTTAGTGCAAACTGCCCATCAGGACTACACTGCTTCCTGATAGTCTGCATTCCTTGGTGAGACTCATTAAGACTCATTAAGGTAAAGCTGATTTGAAAATATTTCAAAAATACAAAACTAAGTACATTTTTTTACAATACAAACAAATTATTTTGTTTTGAGAAACAATACACAGAGTATCACAAAAACAGCTCTAGATCAATCAAAAAATACATTATGTCCAAAAATAATTAATTATACAAATAAATTGCATCTTGCCCTACCTTGATTGCATTGCTTGCTGTAATAATGCTCTGGCCCCAATGTAACCCCAAATTGGAAACAGAGGTTAAAAAATGGATTGATGAATACATTTCAATAGCAAGTGTGTTCAATGTTTTGTTTCTGCAGTGCTAGGAATAAAATTCACACTTAATAAAAAGTAACTTATGAGGAAACTTGTTCACTATTTTAATTAATGCCTCTCCTAACCCTAACTCCAAACCTAACCTCATTTTCAGAAAAGCAGAGTTTTCAATTCATGTATTCATGTTTAATCATTGTGCAGCCTCCCTGATTACCATCCCACCGTAGACTTTAAGACTTTTCTTCACACAAAGGAGAGGTAACAGACCCTTTTTTTATTAATGGCAACTGCTGAAACTCATGATAATCCCCTTCTACAATTAAGGGGAATATCCCCTATATAAAAGCCCACATTTCACACAGGATGCAAACCAAACAAATTTAGCCAGTAATAAATATTTTCCATTATAGCTAGAGACCCAGCACACTGGAAGGCAGAAAAAGGAAGAGCTTAAAAAAACTTTACCAATTTCTGCAAGATGAAGAGGCAGCCATAATAGATACATTGAGAGAGGAAGAGGAACAGCAGAGTCAGATGATAAAGATTGATTGAGAATCTTACCAGAGAGAGTTCATCCCTTTCAGATACAATCTTAGCCATAGAACAAGAAATGGGAGCTGAGGACATTTCATTCCTGCAGGTAGAGATGACTCTCAGGGAGCTGAGGACATTTCATTCCTGCAGGTAGAGTTGACTCTCGGGGACAACATTCCTCTGTATGCAGACTGACAGTACTGAATGGTCACATTCACTCATTGACAGCTGCAGTTTGCACTTGGCTGTGCTATAACACTCACTTTAAATTATATAATGATGGAAAAAAGAAATGCACACTCTGGCCCTCCTGTCTATGTGGAACAGGCTGAAGAGTGACTCATCCATGAAGAGGACCTGATGCCACTGCTGACAAGTCCATTGCAGCCTTTGTCTGGCCCAGGCCAGTTGGGTGTAATGTTGAGGAGGTGTTAGCAGAGGACCTCTGACAGGTCGTTTTGCTATAAGGCCAGCATCATGGAACCTCACTGTCCTGTCACTGATGCAGACATTGTGTCTGCCAGCAGTTTCAGCAGCAGTACAGGTGGCAGATCTGAAACAATCTCTCAGATGGACCAGTCTCATGTGTCAGTGCTGCTCTGGTGTGGTCACTCAAGGGCCACCGGATCTTGGATGGTCATCTGTCCTGCTGGTCTGCTGAAACCTTCTCTGCAGTTGGGACACAGTGGAGTGGCTTACTCCATATTATTTGGCAATGCTGGCACATGACATGCCTGGCTCCAACATGGCAATTGCCCTCTTCTTGCTTCTGGTGACATTTGAAGCATTATGCAATGCACAGAAAATTAAGTGTGGCCCTTTTCATGCAGTGACCTAAGCTTTGAATTAAGGCCTTTTGAAAGGTGACCTGATCAGGCATTATTCCACCTGGATCTTATTGGGTAAAAGTGCACCTAACGAGCTTTCATGTGATTGGCAAGTGTCAATACCTCACTGCACAAGCTATATTGCTGGTCAGAGAGCTTGAAACAAATTGACAACTTTTTGTGAAAGTACAGTGTTTGGGTTAGTTAGGTTAGACCTCACTGTATTAGCTAGTATCGTTTTGTTTTATTATTTTCTTTTTTTTGGCACTGCTCAAGTTCCTTTTCCCTGTGTTCTTTGAGTTCTGTAAATACATACCAGTCACATACAGTATATACTTTTGTTTATAAATAATAAATACATTTTGCACCAAAATTTTGATGTCACTTCCAAACCCAACCTTAATGTTACACTTAGACACCCTAGGCACCTGGGGTCGTAACAATTAAATCAAGCCTTTGCGTATCTTTGAATTTGCCATTTGATGTTTTTTTTTAATATTTAACTTATTTCGATTTTATAAATCTAATGCTTTCTGTATATCTGAATTGAAGTACTTTTAAAGCCGTATTTACATCTAAGCTATATATACATTAGCTATAACTATAGTATTCTCATTCCTGAAAATGTTGCAATACTTTTTTCCATCAGTATAAATTCTGCTCTCCATTCCATTGTTATTTCTTATGTCACTGTCACTATGCAATTGTAATGACAGACCTGTATGGTTATTGATTGTGCTCTTCAGAACTCCTCCAGAACTTGTTGTGAGTTTCTATTTAAGAAAAACTATCACACTATTATTTTTCAGAACTACATGTATAAATACACAAGAAGCAGGTGTGTGAACTCCAGCCTCTCTTCCTAAATGTCACGATCGCAACCCCTCCTCTTAAGGGCGCTTCAGGCCTTCCTTGTTTGTTTTATCTCCTGCACCTGCTCTCTGTTCCAGCCCCTTTTCAGTTCCCCCTTAAAAGCCAGACACTGACGCTATTCCGGGGTCTGCATTGGTTCCCGCATCATGCGAGCCAGGGACCTGGATACGCCTGGCCCTGGCCCTGTTTCTGTTTCCGTTTCCCCTGCCGGTCCCGACCCTGTTCTGATTTTTTTATCGCCTGTCTAAGATGGACCGCCCGGCCTTGGACTTTTTGCCCTGTTTGGGTTTCCCTTTTGACACATCCCTGGATTGGTTGCAGTATCTGTAGTGAGCTGACTGTTTAGTTGCTCTCCTATTGCATCAAGAAATGGGATATACTTTTTTTACGCCACCGTGAGTGTCCATGTATTTTTTTCCATCTCACTTCCTGTATTCCTACTGCCCCCACTATCACCTCTTCCAGCAGCAACCTTAGTTTTTCTCAGGAAGTCTCCCATCTAGGTACTGGCCAGGCTCACACCTACTTAGCTTCAGTGGGTTGCCAGATGTGTGTTGCAGGGTGAAAAGACTGCTGGTGTAATTGCTAAAGTCATTGCTGCTTACAGCAGCTGCTAGTATAACTTTTATTAGTTTTATATTTTTCTGTAACTTGTTCCTCAGTTGCATATGCTGCACAAAAAATCACTTAAATATATTTTGTATAATAATCTCTTTGGACAGGTTATTTTTTATTCCTAGTTTTTTTTTTCAACAGCTCCTGTGATTCTGGATCCCAACCTCTCACTGTCTGAGGATCTAACCAGTGTGAGATACATTAGTGAGAGACATCAGCTTCCTGACAAGGAAGTTTTTAGTTTCCTAAAAATCTGCCCAGTGAAGACATCTGTAACAGTTGGCTATAATGTTGTGTGTTAAATATGAAGTTTTTTATCTCACTGTACTGGAGTTGTGTCCTGATCTGCTCTAATGAGATTGGCATTATGTTTTTTGCTTTGTAATACACTGTTGTCTGTTTGGTTACATTTTCTCCCGCTTTGCCTTATGAAACAAACAGTTCGTGCTTAAATATAAAAATCATCAGTTTTCTGCTCCATGTACGATCCGAGTATGCTGGACTTAGTGACATAGCCCTGAAGAATCTATTACCGTTCCCAACAACCTACACTTGTGAGCTTGGATTTTCGACACTTTTTGGACTGAAATCAAGAGAAATCGGCTGAACGTGGAGCTGAACATGAGACTAAAGTTGTCCAGCTTGGATCCAGATATCACTTCTCTCATTGCTCAACAAAAGCAGCTCCATTTTTCACATGAACTTTTTAAGTAAGAAAAACATTTGCAAAATATGCAGCTTTGTTTGTAAAAATAATAGTACTTTTCATAAAATGTAATTCAATATTAGTTATTTTTAGTACATTAATAGGTGAAGATTTGTACAGGGTAAGAAGTGGACGTAGGCATAGGTGGTCCACCGCATCTGAGACTTGGTATAAGTGGTCTGTGGACCATAGAACTTTGAGAACCACTGCTCTAGAGGATCAGAGTTAGAGAAAAAAGATAAGGAGAATAGAACAAAATATGTGAATCTAGGCTGATCAACTGTTCGTCAGTTGCAAAAACGTGCAGAGCATGAGGAGGAAGTGTTAGAAACAGGTAATTCCAGATTGAAAAGAACAGCTAAGAGATCAGAAAAGTTTAGTTCAAGGGAAGAGAAGTGAGAACCAAGAGTCATTTGCAATCAAATAAATCAAGGATGTGTCCTTTGTTACAGTATGTATTGAGCTATGAACAAACTGGGTTCGATCAAAGCATACCAACAGAGCTAGAAAATCCTTAGCTAAACTGAAAGACCTTGAATCAATATGTATATTGAAGTCCCCAATAATTAGGCTCCTCTTAAATCTGGAGCATAAAAATGAAAGTAAATCGGCAAACTCACCTAAAAAGGCTTCATTAAGTGATGATTCGATACATTCAGACGAAGTACATACAGCTAAGGTCTTGTCACACTACAAGGATGAACAAGACGTACAATGTGACCATGGTTATGAGGACACTTACTGTAATTACTAAGTAAAGTTAAATCAATCTGAAAGACACAGAAAGCTTGTGTAGCGGCGAGGCTTATTAAAATACAGGAATTAAGTTTACTGTACCCTTGGCAGTCCCTCTCTCTTTCATCTCAGTGGTGCTTGATACAGAGAGGCCATTCCATTTGGTTCACAATTAAGGTGTTTTTCTAGCTGATAGAGTGTCCTGATAAGGACCAGCTCCCCAGATGCTGAGATTCTCCAGCAACCTTAATAAATGTTCATCTCTGGCGCCTTAAAGTCTGAGATTCCAAGGGAAAGTGTTATTCAAAGTTGGTTTACAACCCTAAGGTCAGAGTGCATGGTTACTCATCATCAGCCAATCAGGAACTGGTAGGGCAGGTTAACCCCACGTGGGTCTCTGATGCCCATGAAACTTTCAACCAATGAACGACCTGCATTTCTTCCAGGAAAAACAGGCAACACAGAGCGCCTGCAGAACAGTTCCCAAGGGCAGAACTGTTCCCAAGAGCAGACTAGCGCTTCATCAGGAACAAACCGGTCTTCTTCCTGGCCTGCTGGGATCCACAGTCACTTTTCTCCTGTGCACAAACTTTGCTACAGTAGTTTCAGCCAACACTAACTAGCTGGTTTTCAGAGAGCATCAGCAGCGAATAGCCGGAAGAATCTCCACCATGTCGCAAGCCGCACCGAGCACTGCCTGGGACCGAGCCAGAGAGCGCTGATAGGACAGCAACAAGCTTGCCACTGCTTCTTTGTGCGTGCAGGAGATCTGAATCCCCACAGATTGGATGAGTATTCAACATTCTGCATTACTGCTCGAGAATTCAATTGTTATCCCAACCAGTTGATATCAATTTAATTCCTATGAGTGATGTACTTGCTTTTGAGTATCTAGTGTAGAAGTTGTAATCCAAGTTCATTTACGAAACGGTATAAATGAATGATATACTTAACGTATGTCCCTCTTGGTATTTGTAACTCTTCATGACTTAATATACAGTATACCTGTTGTATTCTGCTAACCCTCACAATAAGATCTGTTATGTTTATATGCACATTTTATGTATTAATAAATGTATTTGGTGTATTAGTACCTGTGTGTGTGCGCGTTGTTTGGGTTATCCTGCAAGGTTGGATTCTAATAGCCATCAGAAGAATCATTTTTGTGACTTGGTGCTACAATTAATAATTTTAATACCTACAATAATAATAATACCTACACCTGCAAGAAAATTGATAATACTGACAGTGTAGTGTAAACAAGAAAAAAACTCCTCAACCTTCATTCACATCCATAGGGTGATTAAGGCTGACTGTTACATGATGTGAGTCTAAAACACAAACGAGTTGTCCAAATACACCACTTAATACAAGAAGTAAAATAAAAGTTCTGTTGTTTCTTACATCTTTCTGAAGATTGAGATAGTGTAAAGACAAATCGCTTTAGTGCACAGCAGTTAAGAAGGGAACTAAAAGAAAAAAGAAAAAATAGATGTCACCCTGCTATTCATTTTTCATTGCTGAAATGACTGACAACACTTTTATGACTTTCCAGGAACATGATACCTTGTTTGGAAAATTCAGAAATGTTGTAAGACTGGATGATTCCTTGTTGAAAGAATTTTTTTGTAATAAAAGTGTTGCAGAAATGTTTAAGTCATCATTTTTTGTAAATCAACAATCTTGTGGATATATTTGTGTTCTTTTTGGAAAGTATTTCTAAGTTTCAGAGACAAAAGTCTTTTCAAACAAGGCAGTTTAACCTCTTATAACAACAGAAACTGAAGTGGATATAAATGAACTTGTGAAGCAGAATCATGAAGATACTGTTGTAAAGGCAAGTTGGAAGAAAAGAAAGTCAGGCTGTGAAGAAATGGCAGAACATCCTGTTCTGGAAGAGATCTCTTGTTCTGTGTGCCAAGGAGTCTTCTTGGATCCTATTGCCCTGACATGTAACCACAGCTTCTGTAAATTCTGTCTCGAACAGTACTGGATACATAAAGACTCTCACGAATGTCCAGTCTGCAGGACTATACCTACTCGGCCTCCCCTCAACCAGGCTATAAAGAATCTGTGTAAGGCCTTCTTACAGGAGAGGAGAGAGAGAACTCCAGCAGGGTCTCAAGAGCTTTGCAGTCTCCTCAGGGTAAAACTGAAGCTCTTCTGTTTGTTTGATAAAGAACCTGTCTGTGTTATTTGTCAGACTTCAAGAAAACACAAAAACCATGAGCTATGTGCAGTGGAGGATGCTGGACAGTATTTTAAGGTAAGGAATTCAAATAATTAATCCAAATAAAGATCACATATTATTCAACTAATAAAATCCAAATCTAGTTTTATGTGAATATTTGTTAACATTCAGAGTAATGAGATTCCATTCATACGAGTCCTCCAATAACAGAAATCCTGGTCTGCCCTGACATTGAGCACAGACTTAAGATGAAGAAATGTAAAATATTTGTAAAATATAATGTAAAATGCTGAACATGATTATTGTATGTATCTAATTTCTGCTGGGTTTTAATGATGAAAACACTGTACCTACTCCGGCTCAATAGCTGCAGGTTCTTTGGAAAGCTGGTGAATAGCAGGGTTTGTTTCTAATGCAGGTCTTGAAAAGAAAATGGGTTCTGTTTCCTACAGGTAAGTACTGTATCTGTAGTGTTTTGGTTACTTTTCATAAAGGTTGCTGTCAAAAAAATAAAAAAATAAAATAATAAATTGGTATTTGGAGACAGAGACACTGGTTTTTGATGCATATGTTTTATGTTTTGGTAAAACATCATCTTTTATGTTGATGTAGTAGTCCAGTATAACCCATGGTCCTATGAATTATCAAAATTGATGTATTTTAGTTTATCCTGCCCCTTAGTTGTCTGATTATCAGGACGTCTTGAACTTGAGGAATTCTCTCTTTGGTGAGAATCCTCCATCAGCAGGAAATTTCTCTTTGTTGGTGTCACTCTGGTTTTGCAATGAAGAATCTTCTCATTCCAGGAGGAGATAACATGTGATCTGAAGATACTGCAGAGGAGACTGGAAACTTTTAATCAAGTTAAATTGACACATGATCAAACTCATCAGAGCACATTAAGGTAATTGTATTTGAAATTTTCAAGATAATTTCAGAAAGAAAAAAACATTAGTCTTGTTACCAATCAAAAATAGTCCAGAAAAACGTTTTCACAGTTGCCGAAATAAAACAGACTGAATAAAATGTAATTTGTGAGGAGACCCGCTCATTAGGGTTGGAGCGGTGGCTCTGTGGCTAAAGATCTGCGCCTGTGGCTGGAAGGTTGCCTGTACATATCCAATGGGCGGCAGAGAAATCCTACTCTGTTGGGGCCCATGAGCAAGGCCCTTAACCCCAACTGCTCCAGGGGCACTGTACAATGGCTGACCCTGCGCTCTGACCCCAAGCTTCTCTCCCTGTTTGTGTGTCTGTGTCTCATGGAGCGCAAGCTGGGGTATGCAAAAAAACGAATTCCTAATGCAAGAAATTGTATAGGGCTAATAAAGTGATCTTATCTTATGTTAAAAGATATATTAAAAGAAACTGCTGAATGCCGTTCAAGTACGAGAGAGAACACATGGCACAAAAAGAGCCTCAGACTGGTCACACAAATAAGTCAGCCAGTTATCAACATTTTCCATTTCAGTGTCAGTCCCAGCAAATACAAAGGCAGATAAAGTTGGAGTTTGAGAAACTTCACCAGTTTCTACGAGAAGAAGAGTCAGCCAGGATAGCTACACTGAGAGGGGAAGAGGAGCAGAAAAGTTAGATGATGAAGGAGAAGAATGAGAGCATTACAAGAGAGATTTCATGCCTTTCGGACACAATCAGTGCCATAGAACAGGAGATGGGAGCTGAAAACACTTCATTCCTGCAGGTAGAGATACTGTAGGTCTTTCTGCAGACTGACTTTAATATATTGTTATCTTCACACACCAGAATGTGCACTGTAACATGCTATAATACTGTATAGAGGAGTCAATACTGTGAGTCTGATAGTGACAACTAGTGATTCTCATAGAATTTCCCAGAATGTTAAATTTTCAGTGAGATTAATACTGCAGTGGTATGCATTAAGTTACATAGAAATTAAATGTTCTGTACATAAGTAAAAAATGTTTATATCTTTCAAAATTACTAAAATGACTAATCTGTACTTGCTTTATCTGTAAAAGTCTAATTCCCAGGTTCACTTGACAGAACTATATTTTCAAGTGGTGTGCCCCTCAAACTTAGTATTTTGTTTACTAAGTATGTTTGTTTCTGGAAGAAACTAATTCCTATTGGTCGTGTTGTTTTACAGGACTACAAGGACACAAAGAGGAGGTATGTGAACTCCATCCTGTCTTCCTTTTTTCTGTTCTGAATCCAAATGCACACCAACACTGACTCCTGAATATTATTGCAGAGCCCAGTGCACACTGCAGGATTCAGGAGCACTGATGGATGTTGCCAAGCACCTTGGCTCTCTGAAGTACAGAGTCTGGGAGAAGATGCTGGGGATTGTTCAGTACAGTGAGTACTGGGGGGACAAGAGCCAAAGGGGAGGGCTCTTGTCCCCCCAGTTTGCTTTTTTCACAGTACAGAAGCATGACCCTCAACTAGTGAGGGTGATGAAGTCCAGGACACTTTATCTTTTCAAGCTCTATGAACAGCACTGTAAACTTTAAAATACTAAAGAAATACTAAAAGCCCAGTGATACCCATTTGTAAATGTGAAATTCTTAGCCATTTATCAGTTATACAGATGCAGCCATTCAAAATGCGCGGGTGATACCGCATTATTTTCCGGTACGCTGTACGGAGTCTACCACGAGTTACCGGTAAATACCACGAGTTACCGGTAAATACCGCTAGTTACCGTAAATTCTCCTATAATACGGCAAGCAAAATAATAGTATCCAGAATTTCCGCAAGGTGGAGCTAATAAAGCTCAACCTCTCATGTTTGAGCTGTCGCCATCAAAGTCTTTAACGAAGATATTACTAATAGTATTAATAATGAATGACCTTGGACAAGCTGTAAGTGTAAACTCAAAGTATTGCCCTGGTCCACATTCTTTTTTTCATTGACCCTTAAAAGTAACACCACAGCATTTCGCAATCACGCATTTGTTTCCAATCATGCAAAGTACAGTAATTTTTGAGAATCGATTCACCATGCCTTTCACATGCTCATAAAAGAGATTGATTTAGGAACATAAACATATTACCGTATGCAAACTGTACTGTATACAGTATGTATATGTATATTTAATGTCTTAACTGTGCCCGTTTAAGTATTGAATATTTATATGGAATTTTGCCACTGAAGGGAAATCTTAGTGCCTGAGCATAAAAAGAATAGGAGCATACTGCAACGCGTGTGAAGGCCATAAACGATATTCATTTTGGTACATAAACATACAGTATATGGCTGGTCTCGGTACTTTAAAGACAACATACACACCAGTATTCCATTTCTCCCTAAACATTTTAAGCCTCGAAGTCTTTAACTAACGTGATACCAGAGTCAACAAGCATACTTTTAGAATTTGATTAAAAGGGAATATAATATGGAATCGCGTATCTCAAGAAATTAATAACGATATGATTATATTCGTGTACTGCGACAGGGCTGTGTAGGGCTGTTTCGCCTCTTTCTTTACGCGACTTCCCTTGTAGCCCACTGGTCTACATGCCTGATTACCAACTCACGGGTTGTGTGTTCAAATCCAGCTAGTGCAATATTATGGACAATCAATTGACTTTTATATTTCAAAATATCACAACATGATCGATTCTAAGTCATTTTTGATAACAATGAATAGTCACCTTCTTCCCTTCTGACAATGGTCCCTGCTTCTGCTTCCTGCTTCTATTGTGTGTGTGTAATAGAGTACATTTTTATAGAGAAATGGAGGCTGGACAGTATGCGTTACAATATAAACATTTATATTGATTTAAATCGTGTTTTGATTTAAATCGCAAACGCGTGTTTAATTATATGTGTTTTTTTAATCATAATCAGACTAATGCAACATAAATTGATACAGTAGCTTTGTCTTCTAAGTATCTTAATAAACTTTCAGCATCGCTTTCTACCCGTTTAGATTTATTTTTCTTGGGATTTTGGGATCAAGCGTGGAAGGATTAGATTGTAATCATTTTTATTTTTCAAATATGTTTTAGAAAAGTGTAATCTATACCTGCCCAGACTGTACGCCTTCCTAATCCCCGCCTTTCACTAGTGTCCTGCTCTTCCCCGCGCACCCCAGCCGGGCGCTCTTCGGCCTCTGCCCGGGACGAATGTATATTTTGATATTTACACCCGGCGCGGCACCGAGGGAGCGTCTGCATTTATAAATTGGTTTTTAAAATTAGTCAAGCAATATGAAGCATCTCCTTTTACTTTTAAGTCCCTTATCACAGCTTTCTCACCACTTAAGATTACTTTTTGATACCATCCTTACACAAAGCAGAAACTTTCCGATGACATACAGTACAAGTGGAAAGATTACAGATTTTAATCGTCTTTAATTTTGTTACGTTATACGTTTTAAGGAACGTTTCATCTAAACAAACCTACAGTAGTTCACTGCTTTAAATACATCGAATTAAGAAAGTTAGGTGTAGCACTTTAGATCTTTTTTTCTGAACCAGGGAAAATCTGATCATGTTTCTCTATAACAATAATAAAAAACTTTATTTTACATATCACCTTTAAAAGTGTGTGGTGTCTCCGGGGGAAAGTTTATGTAAATGAAAGTAGTACTCACACCACACTTTTCTTTCCTGAGTTTCGTGGCGTTTCTTCCTCCAACTATCTTCCAAACACAGTCCGTAATCCGTTCCCTTAATCCTGATCCGATCCGAGTTCCAAAAGTCCGTAATAAAGCCAATCCGCGATGTATCCTTATCCAGTGTCCGTAATCCAAAAACCATAAACCTGTTCTCCTTTCAGTAGTCCATTATTCTTTAGCCCGATCTTTAACATACACCTCTTTTCTCTCTTTTCCTCCAAACCGCATTCACCTTATCAGCTTCCGCCCTGTTCACTGCCTCCGGGGCACTTATATTTCGATTCCTGATGCGGCTCAGCTGTGTCTCATTGTTTCTCAAGGTAGACCCTGTTGTAACAGAAGGAATAAGGTTCTTGATCCCGAGATGAAGTAAAACAGATGAGTTTATTGCATGCAAGGAACAATAAAGCCGAAGTCTTGTTTCCCGCAAGAAACAACAAAACCGAAGTATTGTTCCCCGTACTGGTACAAACTTTTGGGTTATATAGTGTCTTCTTCTCCGTTTCTGACGTCACTCAGTCTGATGGTAAAGAGGGGGGTTCATGGTATTTGGCCAGTTTACGATGTCCTGGCCAAATGGTCAGTTTAGGATTACACCCAGGAGGGTTCCTAGGTTGCATCTGCAATCCTTATCAGTTAACCCCCTTTCCTGCCTAAACCCCAGCTTAGAAGTCTAAACCTCATACAGAAAGGATTAAATTCAAACCCCCGTCTTCACACCTTTCTTCATTCCCCCCTTATAAAATACGGCATACGTCAGTGTAGCCTATTTTTATACATACAATGTCAGGGCAGATCTTTCCTTTCTTGGCGAACAGGTATGTATTGCCATGACATTGTACGTTCCACGGTTATAGCAAGATGTGATACATGTTTTTGTGCACGTGATGATTACAATTACACATATAAGCAATACTATTCCTACAAATTAACACTGTAAAAAGGTTCCACCCCAGGCCCCAAACACAGACTTTACCCAAGACCCAATTCCCCAATTTTCAGTATAATAGTCCTGATATTTCTGTCCCTCATTGTAAATGTGTTGGGCCAGATCTGAGATGTGCTCAGAATTATCAGGAATATATGTGCAGCATTCAGTGCCAATTACTGCACAAGTTCCTCCTTTGGCCGCCAGTACATAATCTAAAGCTAGTCGGTTCTGCATGGCCACTGTTCTGAGGGCTACCATCTCATCATTAACAGCCTTCAGACTAGATGAGGTAGAATTTGCTAATTCCTCTAAAGTCGAGGCCATTTGAACTCTCGACTCAGAAAGTTCATGCCGGCTTGTGGAAATATTATACCTAAATAATATTCCCAATCAGCCAGTTTTCTTTGTGGTCTGTGGTTAGGTCCAAAGGGACTGTGGGTTTGAACACGGATATGAGGAACCACATATCCTAAATAACATGAGCCAGACCACTGGGCTGGCAACCATGGGTAGGCTCGTTTTCCACAAATGAAATATGTTCCGTTTGGCGCTCCCCATGCCTCTGAAAATAAGAAGCTTATACCGAATTGTGGGGTGTGCTGATCCCATCCTGGAATTTGGAAGGTAGAGGTGGATATATCTGCAGCGATGGTAAGGTTGCAACGACTCCATCCAACCAAGTGCAGACCATTAGTGTGCTGAAAACATATGTTTCCCTCACGTTCCTTATTTAGCGTCAGGTATGGTGGTGTATGGCTTCTGTTATATTTAGGAGCGTAAGAGCCTGTGAAACTCGTGGGCTCTAAGCCTCGCTCCTGTAGATATTGTAATGTTGTGCAGGTTAAAGTCGTGTTATGGCAACCCCCATAGTTTGTCATATTAAAATCTCCTAAATTATCCCTCCAAATGATCATGCCTATGACTGACTTCCTCGAGACGCCAAGGAATGGCCCCCATAGGAGTCCTCCCTGTACATATTTGGGTAATGCGGCACACACCCAGCAGGCACTTTGGTTGGTTTTCTTAGCTGTCAGATAGGAGAGGCCTAAAAAGGAATTAATTCCATGTTCTCCTTTGTGGGAGTGATGATCATTAATCCCTGTGGAACATAGTCCTACAGCAACAATTATCGTTATTAACAGAAATGATTTCATTCTGAGTCTGCAACTGGGGGATGAGGCTCGTCGGCAGTGTGAAGCGTGGATCCAGCGATCTTTTCCTTCCACTCGAACCGCAGACTCGGTTGTCAACAGGATCTGGTAGGGTCTGTCCCACCTGGGCTGGAGAACCTGTGCGGGAAATTTCCTGATCCACACCCACTCTCCTGGGATGAGGTCGTGCCCTCCTTCAGGTGGTGGTCCCCATGCCTCCAGGACCTGCTCGCGGGCTCCTTGGGTGGCCTCTGTCAGCAACTTGCAATACTGTAACAGAGAATCAGTTAGTATACTCAAGTCTACTCTGTCATGTCCTGGAGAGTCACTCAGTCTCATGGGACGCCCCGTGATCACCTCAAACGGGCTCAGCCCCACAATTCGATTTGTCCCAGCCCGGATGCTGCACAGTACGGCGGGCAATGCATCCACCCAGGGGATCCCTCCCAGGTGGTACTTTTTGGCACTCTCCACAGAGTTGTACCACATCAGCTGCGAAGGGTGTGAAGCCTGTGCCCACCCAGCTCTGAGCAAAGCGTCGAGTCATTTGGCTAACACCTGGGTGCCCTGTGGAGTGTATTTGCTGTGCGAGGTAGGGCATTAGTTGCTTGGGGCAGGCGGGTCTGCCTGTACGCTGGCACCTCCACGTCCCATCCTTCTGCAGCCCCACATTGCGTTCCATCCAGGTCCATTTCTCAGTCCTTGGTGCCTGGGCTTGGAGCTCGCTGAGCTGTTCCGTATGGAGTGCCTGTTTGTTCACTGTGCAAACTGAAATAATCTGAAGAGGTTTTTCTATAGACCACTCCTCCCATTGCCCCAGGGCAGCTTGATGTGCTGTCCAGTCTGCCAGTTTATTGCCCCTGGCTTCGGGAGTGTCCTCTCTGCTGTGGCCCTTACATTTGACTACAGCTACCTGCTTTGGGAGTTGAAGAGCCGCAAGCAGCTCAGACACCAGATCCGCATTCTTTACCGGAGTGCCAGCAGAGGTTAAAAAATCCCTATTACTCCATAACCTTCCAAAGTCATGGCATACTCCAAATGCGTATCGTGAGTCTGTGTATATTGTGGTGGTCTTGGTCTTTGCTAATTTACAGGCTTCCACCAAAGCTTTCAGTTCAGCTCGTTGTGATGACGTGGGTACCTCAAATCTTCCCCCACATTGGATATCATGTTCTGTAGTCACAGCCCAACCCGCTTTCCTCTCCCCACTAGAATTTATGAATGAAGTTCCATCAGTGAAGAGGATGAGGTCTTCATTCCTTAGTGGTTGCTCGGCTATTTTGATGCACTCATCTTCTCCCATTGCCCAAACATCACAGCTGTGTTCTAACATATAGGCTTCTGATGGGTCAGGTAACAATGTGGCTGGATTTAGAGCTCCTTCACGTTCAATGGTAATATTTGGAGCCTCTAACAAGACCTGCCACTTGCTCCATCGTATCGCATTAACCTGAATGACCCGATTCAGGGACATGAGGGTGTGTACCGCATGTGGGCATCAAACAATCAGTTGTTGATCTAGCACTATGTTATTGACTGCCTGTACTGCTAGACAGATGGCCTGAACGGCTCGTAGACATGGTCCCCAGCCCCTGGCTACCTCGTCCAAGGATCCAGAGTAATACCCTACCGGGCGGTACCTACCCCCATGTTCCTGTATTAGTACAGCTGTCCAAAATCCATTCTTTTCACTTACATAGAGGTAGAATGGTTGATCTGTCTGAGGAAACCCCAATGCAGGAGCCTGTAACAGAGCTTGTTTCCTCGTCAGGAGACGCGATTAAAATATCATCCACATATTGGATAATGACGGAGGACACTGGAGGCAACTCCCGGAGATGCCTCCGAAGTTCCATGTGATACACGGTGGGGCTGTTATGAAACCCCTGTGGTAACCTGGTCCAAGTATATTGTTCTCCATCTACAACAAAAGCGAACCAATCTTGTACCTCTGGGTGTAGAGGAACAGACCAGAACCCATTAGCCATGTCAATTACTGAAAACACCTGGTGCTCAGGGGTCAGTAGTTGAAAAATAGCAGAGGGGTCTGCTACCAAGGGGGTGAGACGGTTGATGTGTTGATTAGCTTTTGAGTACTCAACTGTGAATCGCCATGCTCCGCTCGCTTTCTTTACGGGTCATATTGGACTGTTGCTTGTACTATGTGTTTTTCGTACAATGCCTTGAGCCAATAGTTTTTGTATTACTGGTCGAACCCCTTCCTCCGCCTCTTTGTTGATTTTATATGGTTTTGTGTATGGCGGGGATTTCCCAGTAAATGTGGCGGGTTCCATATCCAGAAGCCCGCATTCGTCCTTATCCATAGTCCAAATTGAATGCCCTTTTAGTTCGTCATTTTGGAGGGACCAGATGTTTACCTCCACCCTCTCCTCAGGTACGGTTAATGTAACCCCTTGTAGGTATTTCAGAGCATCCCATCCCAACAGATCTGGGGTAGGTCCTACCCACATGACAGCGTTAAATGTTACCTCCCCATCTCCTAGTGTAATCTTGAGTTTTTTAGTTTCTCTGAGTGTTATTCGATTGCCCCCTACACCAGTGGCCTCCAGCTCCCTCCCTGTGAACATGACACCACACCATTTGGCTGACTGTTCAGATAAACAAGATAATTGAGCCCCAGTGTCCCATAAAAGTGACATTTGAATCCCATTAATCGTGCATTGTAATTTGAGTTCTTTTTCACTCAGCTCCTGAGATAGGCGTAGGGAGGCCACTAGGGGGAGTCCTAGTTTAAAAGATCCCTGATAGAGCGTTTGTCTGCTTCGTTCAAATCCTGTAATTGTGACAACAGGCTTTTTTGCCCCTCTCGATTCGAGGGATTGAAAGGGGGATCGCGGTATCTTCCAATCCTGCCTTCACTGGCTAATCGCTTTTTGCAATTCTTTTGCCAATGTCCGAAATTTTTACAATAATGCCACCGATATGTAATTTCACCTTTTGGACTTAGTCGGGTGTCAGGACCAGCTCCACCCTTCAGTATGGGGGGTGTCCACCCTGTTTGTACTGCCCGCACCTTAGCATACATATTTCTTTCGATTTGCCGTGCCATTTTAACTATTTCGTCAAACTGTTTGTTCGTATCTTGCCCTATTTCGGGCTCTTTTAACTGAAGGACTTTGGCTATATCAGGCTTAAGACCACCCAAATAAATTTGTTTAATCACAGCAGAGGCGTCGCTATTCACATCATCTTCGTCACTTAGTCCTGAGCATTCCAGCCAGAGTGTGACGAAGCGGTCAGTGAAGTCGGCCACATCCTCTCTTTCTTTTTGCTGACACGCAGATATCTTTTTCCAATCTGTCTTTGGTGGATAATTTTGTTTAAGCCATCGCCAAACCCATTCCCATCGCCCTCCCCTGCCGTTATCCTCACACAATTGTTTAAGTTCTCCGATCATAGCGGCAGTCAGGGGGGAGGTTCCCTGCATCCCTGATTTTGGGTGCGGTACTTCTCTAGCCCTCCGGTTAATATCCTCCGGTTTTGGATTTGATCGTATTGGGGGTTCAGGGAAGGTAGGTGCGAGAACGGACCCCCTCGGCGGGGTGCGAGACGGAGTTAGAGTAGCGCTGTCATCAACGGCGCCAGCCCCTGCTACATCAAGTCCTTTCCCACTTCGAGTGAGAGTACAGATCTGCGGGCGCCCTCCCTCTAACAGGGGAGACCCTAATCCGTCTTTGATCCCAATGACCCTGATCCCAATTATTTTCGTTTCCTGCCTGTTTGTTCTCCTGTGGGAGAACAGGATATAACTTAGTCGCCGGCTGTAACACATTAACAATGCCAGCAGCCATATCACCCTGCAACTCACAACTGGCAACCCACTGAAGCTAAGCAGGTGTGAGCCTGGTCAGTACCTGGATGGGAGACCTCCTGGGAAAAACTAAGGTTGCTGCTGGAAGAGGCGTTAGTGGGGCCAGCAGGGGGCGCTCACCCTGCGGCTCATGTGGGTCCTAATGCCCCAGTGTAGTGACGGGGACACTATACTGTAAACAGGTGCCGTCCTTCGGATGAGACATAAAACCGAGGTCCTGACTCTCTGTGGTCATTAAAAATCCCAGGGTGTTTCTTGAAAAGAGTAGGGGTGTAACCCCGGCATCCTGGCAAAATTTCCCCATCGGCTGTTATCAATCATGGCCTCCTAACAATCCCCCTCTGTGAATTGGCTTCATTACTCTGCTCTCCTCCCCACTGATAGCTGATGTGTGGTGAGCGTTCTGGTGCACTATGGCTGCCGTCGCATCATCCAGGTGGATGCTGCACATTGTTGGTGGTGGAGGGGAGTCCCCATTACCTGTAAAGCGCTTTGAGTGGAGTGTCCAGAAAAAGCGCTATATAAGTGTAAGCAATTATTATTATTATTATTATTAATTAACCAGTGCAGCGTGACCAGGAACTAATTCCTTCTTTAGTTTCTCTTTCTCCTGTACTGCCTCTTTTAGCTTTTTTTCTAGTTCCTCTTTTGCCGCGAATAAATTATCTTTCCTCTCATTTAACACTTTTATTTTTTCTGTGAACTCCTTTTCTTTTTTATCCCATTCTGATTTCTCCTTCATGCTAATCTGCCACCTCAGGTGTCGGACGATCACCAGGGCTGCAGCTAAATCTTTGTTTTTGTTCCAATGTTCATATGCTTTTTTACAGGCATCTTTGCCCCAAACTCCTTCTGACAGACTCAGCTTCTTCCTATATTTTTCTTCCCTTTCAGTTAACTTACACTTTTCCGATATGTAATCTGTACTTCCACCACTTTCTCAAACCCCCAATTAGCACACATGTTTGGTTTCTTTAAGATTTACTTTTGTCGTGTGTGAGGTAACAGCTCATTCAGTAAGGGGATGTTTTCACTTGGAAAAACCTGTGCATTACTGCACTCATTCAGCTAAGGGCGTCTGTTACCTCCAGATCTAAATGCCTCTCAGAGACTTTAGAGAGGACTTACACCACACTGTTCACAGGTAAGGAACGAGACCTTGAAAACCCTCTTTCTTGATCAGTAATTCACCATCCCCAGAACGCCAGCATCGCTGCTTTTGCCCCGGGGTGGACTTACACACTGAGCTCAAGCAGGGCGATTCTCTGGTCTCAACGTCCTTTAAATCCTGCTACTTAATGCTTTGCTCTTTTATTATGAGGTGTGTTTATGTTAGTGTCGGGCGTGTGTATATGTATTTCACAAACAAGGAAAACACCAAAAAAACATACATACAGATGCAGCCATTCAAAATGCGCGGTAAAAACCCGCGGTACAGTAACCTACCCACAAGCCACCGCGGGGCACCGGAGGGTACCGCGGGGCAAGTGATTGGCTGGCCAAAATGACCGACAGGGGCACTCGTGGTGCATTGGTTGGTAGTGCAAAGATTTAATCATTTAATGTCTTTACTGTGCACATTTTAATCCGCTTAGTTTTGAATATTTATATGGATTTTACCACTAAAGGGAAATTTTAGTAGCTGAGCATAAAAAGAAGAGGAGCATAACGCATCTGAAGGTCATAAACGATATTAATTTAGGAACATAAACATTACTGTATGTATGTAAACTGTACTGTGTATGGCTGGTCTTGGTAGTTTAAAGAAAAAATACATACCAGTCTTCCATTTCTCCCTAAACATTTTAAGCATGAAAGTTTTATGAAACGGTACCCAAATATGCGATTGCTGTATAGAATGAATTTTAATTAAAAAAAATTATTTAACACGAACATTAAGCTGTTTACATCTTCCGCCTGAGAACAGTCACCCGTTGCTACCCAACGCAGAATGGTGATTGGCTGACACCATCTGACACCCCTCTGATTGGAGAAAAAAGACGTGCTGGTTTGCTATACATACTGTACCAGGAAGAGGATTTCTTTCTATTCAAAACGTGTATTTTAAAAGTTTAAGAAGTAAAAACCTTACAGCGTACACAGATTTCTAAACTGATCAGGATCGTTATCTTTGTCTTATGCATAATAATGTTCACCGCTCTGTCCAGCAAATTAATAATAAACTTTATTTTATGTAGCTTTTTAAACGAATAAGTAATTAGATTGCTCATAAACCTAATCACTTGCTTTTTCTTTTTATTTAGGCTCAGATTTCAACTATAGATCGTATTATTAATAACCATAATAACAACCAACCAACAAAAACAACCATATAAACATAATACCAACCAAAAACATAGATAACAACCACAATACAAAATCAAATAATCAAACCATTTTACTCTCGCAAAGTCCTCCAATTAACATAATCCCGCCCCTTATGCAAAACCAAACCTTCCTCCCATCCCAGTTTATCCTGTTTATCATAAACAAAATCCACCTCAATTTTCAACATAAAGCATTACACAAAATCAATACCTCAACACTCCATACTCAATAACGATAATTCACAAACAGCCAGAACATGTAACTACACATTCCCAAACATACCTAATTTCCATAACCCCGCCCCTTATGCAAAACCAACATCCCTCCCCTGTTCTCTCTCTCCCCTGGCGGTTGTAATTGTTTTTATTTTCAAATAAATTTAAGCAAAGTCATGTATTTTAAAAATCTTAAGATTTTTATATTTATGTCTTTAGTGGTTTCATTAGTGACAAAGGCTAAACTTTCTTGGAAAAATGTCTTTTATGTAAACCATGTTTGCTATTAATTCATTCAGGGCTAAAATATGTTCATTGTCTTCTAATGAAAGAAGGGTTCCTTTCGCCGTAGTCGGGAGCCTAGCCTTTAACTAGTAAGTACTGTATTTACTGGGTTTTTGAGGGGGGGTGTCTTTCGCTGGAAATCTCGCCTCCTACTTTGAAAATACCCGTGAAACCGGTTCAATTCGTCACAGCCAGCACTCCTGCAGAGAGTTGGGTTGTACTTGCAGTGTATACAGTACACGCGTTATGCTCTTCGTTAATGTCTGTGAAGTTTTATTTAATCTCTGAGCCATACTGATTCTTCTGGAAGCCAGTTTCCGCCAGGGAGTAAAAAAAAAAACACACTATGGTATTCTCTCCAATGCAGTGCAGTTAAAAACATACCTCTGATGCTGCTCCTAAATGAATATCGTTTATGACCATCAGAAGCTTTATGCTCCTTTTCTTTTTTCCAGTGGATTGAACAGGGAGAGGCATTTCATGATGTACTTTTCACTGATGAAACAACAGTGGCTCTGGAACAGTTTTCAACCAAGTCATTTAATAAAAAGGGGAGATATGTACACGTTACTGAAGCTAAAGGTTTAGCCTTTGTCACTAATGTAAACACTAAATAAAGACATATAGAAATCCCTACATTACAGACTGTATATGGCTGGTATTGGTAGTTTAAAGAAAAAATACACACCAGTATTCCACTTTCTCCCTAAACATTTTAAGCATCAGAGTCTTACATGTGGTTATTTCGAAAACGTTTGTACGTGCTCCTTCTTACCATGTTACTGTTTACTGTTACTGACCATATTAAGTTTAAGTGCCTGTGGGCACTTTTCCTGTCCGTGGGGGGTGGACCGTCTTTCATTAGAAGGTTAGTCTGTTCTACTCTGAGAATGTAGAGGGGGTGGAAAGTGCCCGCGGTCATTTAATTAGTATTAAAATCTTAGTTATCTTTCTAGTTCACAGGTTTGCATGCATAATTTAATTTTGAAAGCCACTGAGACATCAGGTACTACTGTTGTATTTATGAAAAAGAAACAAAACAAAAAACATACTAACAACTGTGCCATCCTACTCCTTAGTTAATACATTTTATTATTCATAAACAGTTAACATTGTTAGCAAAATATTTTGAATTATATTTAACCCTATTTTTTCTTTAGTTTTGTATTTAACTTATTATATGATAGTCAGACTTAATGTATATTAATGTATATTTGAACAATGAAAATATATTTTTACAAGATTTTACATTAAGCACTTAAAATTAATATGGTTAATAATAGTAAACTGTAACATGCTGTAACAAGATCGGTTAAACTGCGAAGAAAATCCTTTCAGAGAAAATGTTTCAGGTGTGAAGAACATAGATCTCCAATGCAATTTCAACCAAACCTGTTCCCACACACCCTGCCCCCACTACCATTAGAATATACACAAACATTTTAGCGTTTCATTCTGAGCAGAAGACCCTCACACCTGAAGAGTGCTGGCTGTGACGAATTAAACCGGTTTTACAGGTTTCAATCACAGACCATGTGACATGGGACTCAGTAAAGTAACACACAGCGCCACTGGATTTGATAATACTGTACCTAACCAAAATCCGCAATATGGAAACAGAGCCTGTGTAATTGTTGATAGATGATGTACTCGTAACATTTTTTCAAGACGAACTACAACATTTAAAAAATGACTTGTATGTACTTGATATCTCTAATCAATCCACGGGTTCCAGCACAAAACGAAACTAAAACGCATACCGTTTCGCGCTTCTTATTAGTTGCTCAAAAGTAATTTGACCGTATGAAATGCATAATATAAACCTAGAAACATATATGTGAGCAGTACTTAAGCACTGTAGTATCGGTGTTAAGACATACCTCTCAAATACTGTAAATCAAGTTAAAAATATCTCAAGACCGATTCTGGTCGTAATGAAACCATGTTTCGTGTATGTTTTCTTTTTCATCTTGAAATAACTCATTTCTAAATACCTTTTTCACTGTTAACATCTTGTAGCAACTTTGCGACAAAATATACACTCTGACAGTTCATCCTGCTACCAACATTAAATAAAACAAATCTTAAGATTTCTATATTTATGTCTTTATTTAGTGGTTTCATTCGAAGCTTACAATGTTTAGGGAGAAATGGAATACTGGTGTGTATTTTTTCTTTAAAGTACCGAGACCAGCCATATACTGTATGTTTATGTTAAGATTTACCTTCAGTGGTAAAATTAGATATGAATATTCAATACTTAAACGGGCACAGTTAAGACATTAAATATACATATACATATTGTATACAGTACAGTTTGCATACGGTAATATGTTTATGTTACGCGATTAAAAAATAAATAAATAAATAAAACTGAAAGGTCCAGCACCAGCTGGATTCGAACACACAACCTGCCAGTTGGTAGTCACGCACCTAGACCAGTAGGCTACAAGACAGCTCGCATAAGCAGGCAGGCGAAACAGCCCTACACAGCCCTGCCGCAGTACACGGATATAATCATACCATTATTAAATTCTTGAGATACGCGATTCCATATTATATTCCCTTTTAATCAAATTCTAAAAGTATGCTTGTTGACTCCGGTATCACGTTAGTTAAAGACTTCGAAGCTTACAATGTTTAGGGAGAAATGGAATACTGGTGTGTATTTTTTTCTTTTCATGATAGGTGTCGCATTTTAAATCATTTTCGTAGTTAGAAATTATGAAACGCCCTGTTAAAAGCAAGGAAGTTTTTATGCCCGTTGAAGTAAAACAAAATGCTTGACAAAGTATGGCTTGGACAGATTCCAAGTGCTTGTACAAATGTGCTAAAGAAATTATACTTTGAGTATACAGCTTGTCCAAAGTCATCCATTATTAATACTATTAGTAATATCTTCAGTAAAGGCTTTGATGCATAAATATTTCTGATAAAGGTAGGTTGTGTACTTTTGTCCAACTGAGCAATCTTGCTTTCATAAAATATACCAACATTTTAATGACTGATGATTAACATGCTGTAATATGTACGATCCAGCAGCCATATCACCCTGCAACTCACAACTGGCAACCCACTGAAGCTAAGCAGGTGTGAGCCTGGTCAGTACCTGGATGGGAGACCTCCTAGGAAAAACTAAGGTTGCACCTGGAAGAGGTGTTAGTGGGGCCAGCAGGGGGCGCTCACCCTGCGGTCCATGTGGGTCCTAATGCCCCAGTATAATGACGGGGACACTATACTGTAAACAGGCGCCGTCCTTCGGATGAGACGTAAAACCGAGGTCCTGACTCTCTGTGGTCATTAAAAATCCCAGGGCGCTTCTCGAAAAGAGTAGGGGTGTAACCCCGGTGTCCTGGCCAAATTTCCCCCCTGGCCTTTACCCCATCATGGCCTCCTAATAATCCCCCTCTATGAATTGGCTACATTACTCTGCTCTCCTCCCCACTGATAGCTGATGTGTGGTGAGCGTTCTGGCGCACTATGGCTGCCGTCGCATCATCCAGGTGGATGCTGCACATTGGTGGTGGTGGAGGGGAGACCCCATTACCTGTAAGGCGCTTTGAGTGGAGTGTCCAGAAAAGCGCTATATAAGTGTAAGCAATTATTATTATTATTATTAATACACAGGTCAAAATTAAAGGCTCAAATGCTGTACATGAGAGGTTAAGCTCCCCCTGGCGGTTGTACAAGGCGACGCCGGATAGTTAGTCACGTGACACACGTGAACCGCGTGATACCCCGGTGGGCGTGTCGCGGTATGCCGCGAAATACCTCACCCATTTTGAATGGCTGCATCTGTACATATATCTCTTCTACTTCTGTTTCCTTTAAAACAAAAAACCACGCCACGCCAATCCGTGCATGATCAAGGCGTAGCTAATCTCAGGACCCCGGGCGCAATTAAGGCCCACACCAATCCTGGATTATATGTGCATTTAATGCACCACTCAGCTCCAGAACCCTGGGCGCAATTAAGGCCCACACCGATCCTGAGCCTCAGAACTCCGGGCGCAATTAAGGCCCAAACCAGTTCTGACCTTTAGAACTCCGGGCGCAATTAAGGCCCACACCAGTCCTGAACTTCGCGGTAAAGGTCCAAAACCCATTCAAAAACTCCACGCGCAATTAAGGCATACACCAGCTTCGAACGCCTGTACACAATACCGCAGACCGCCTGCCAGACCAAATTCTGGACTTACAGCAAACAACCCCTTACATACACCGGTGTCTTCCCCGGGCCTCCTTCTAATAGGCCTCGTGGTCTCCAGGCATATAGTAACTCAAATGGAGAAAACCCGGTCGAGGCCTGTGGTACTTCTCGAATCCTGAACATTAGATAAGGGAGCAGTTGATCCCAATTTTTACCATCTTTCTGCATGGCCTTCCTCAGCATGCCTTTGAGGGTCTTATTAAAATGTTCCACCAGTCCATCCGTTTGTAGGTGATATACCGAGGTTCTGATCTGATGAATTCCCAATAGTTTACTTAAGTCTCGCATGACTTTGGACATAAAAGGAGTTCCCTGATCTGTTAAGATCTCCTTGGGGATTCCCACCCTAGAAAAAACCTGTACTAGCTCCCTAGCTATATTTTTGGCGGTGGCGGCTCTCAAGGGAATGGCTTCAGGGTACCTCGTGGCGTAGTCCACTATTACCAGTATATACTGATGTCCTTTGGCGGCTCTGATCAGGGGTCCCACCAAATCCATCCCAATCCGTTCAAATGGAGTTTCAATAATTGGGAGAGGAATCAAAGGATTCCTATAATAAGGTTGCGGGGCAGTTTTCTGACATTCCAGGCATTCCCGACAATATTTCTCGATGGCTTTATATATACCTGGCCAAAAGAAGCGAGCGAGCAGTCTCTCGGTTGTCTTTTTCACCCCCAGATGTCCTCCCAGGAGGTGGCTATGGGCCAAGTTGAGGAGTTTCGACTGGTAGGCCCGTGGAATCAGAAGTTGTTCTACTTCTTCTTGATCTCTCCTCTGCACCTGATATAGGAGGTTGTTCTTCACCATGAAATATAGGTAACTCAGGGCACCCTTAGTATTACACAGCCTCCCCTCGATTTTCTTCACATGTCCCCATGCATGTTTCAAATTTCCATCTTCCAACTGGGCCGTCCCGAACCTACCTTGATGTTCTGGTGTCTCCCAGTCTGGTATATCCATACCCAGGAATTCATCTCCTAGTTCGGGGCCTTCTTCCTGCGGGTCCGCTTCTCCTGGGGTGTCTACAGCATTGTTGACAGGGTCTCCAGTACCCGGGAGGGGACTTGGCCTAGCTGACTGACCATTACTCCAAATTTGGAGGAAGTAGGGACAGTCTCTTCCCAAAACCACCGGGTAAGGTAATTGGTCCACCACCCCGACTGTTGGTTTATATGTTCCCCTTTCCGTAGTCATGTTAATTTCTGCAGAGGGATACCTCTTTGTGTCCCCGTGAATGCAAGTAATAGGGATCCCCTCCATGCCCCTGATTTCCGTTTCTTCCGGTAGCACTGTAGGGATCACCAGGGTCACCATACTTCCCGAGTCTAGCAAGGCCTCAACAGATCCTTCCCCTATCTTAATTTTAGTAACGTGGGGTTCCTCACAGGTCGGAATGTTCGCCGTGAGGTAGTCACACCTTGCTTTCTTTCTGGTGTCCTCTTGCCTGGGTTCACACCAGCTAGGACTGTGGCTGGCTACATGCCCCTCTTCATGACAATGACAGGTTGCTCTCCCTTGCGGTGGCCTCGGTTTTGACCTTTCTTGAAGGGATTTCTTAAATTGGGGCAGGCCCCGATAATTACTGTACTGTAGTAACCGATACTTTATTTCAGTTTCTGAACTCTTGGGGCTTCTTCTCTCCTCCTTTTGAACTTTTGAACTTTTGAACTCCTTTTTCTTCCCCCATCACGGCCGCAGTGGCATGCTGTCTGTCCACTAAGTCAATTGCCTGGTCCAGTGTCTGGGGATCCCCCTCACTCACTTTCCTTTTCAGATGAACAGGCAGACTCCTCACAAAGTGATCCAACACCATTCTTTCTACCACCTGTCCTGGGTTTAATTCTTCTGGCTGGAGCCATTTCTTTGCCAGATGTACCAGGTCAAACATCTGAGACCTCGTGGGCTTGTCCGTTTGGTATCTCCAATTGTGAAACCGGACCGCTCGTATTACCAATGTTACCCCCTGTCTTGCCAAAATCTCCCTTTTCAGAATCTCATAATTCTCTGCATCTTCTTCTTTTAAGTCATAATAGGCCTTTTGAGCTTCTCCAATTAAATAAGGGGCTACTCTCCTGGCCCATCGCTCCTTGGGCCATGCATTTCGAGAGGCAGTTCTTTCAAAGGTGGTTAAATACGCTTCCACATCATCAAGCTCTGTCATCTTTTGTAGCGCAATTTGTTCAGCCTGAATGGTGTCTCTCCCCGCTACTGGAACCTGCAGGATTTCTTCCCTCATTCGGTGCAATTCTTCCCGTACTAATTTTTGCTCCTCTATAATTCGTTCGTTAGTTTCGCTTTGAATTTGATTCGCCTCCTGCTGCGCCTGGATAGCTTCTTGCTGTCCTTTTAAAGCCTGAAAAGGCGAGGGTGGCCTGGGACAATTGCTGTATTAATTGTTCCATTGTTTTTTTTTTCACACACACAAAGCGAAACCCACTTCCACACCCACACACACAAAAAAAAACTTACTTTCTTCAATTCTCAAACCCGAGCGGGAGCTGCCCGCATCCTCCACCATTTGTGGTGTCTCCGGGGGAAAGTTTATGTAAATGAAAGTAGTACTCACACCACACTTTTCTTGACTGAGTTTCGTGGCGTTTCTTCCTTCAACTATCTTCCAAACACAGTCTGTAATCCGTTCCCTTAATCCTGATCCGATCCGAGTTCCAAAAGTCCGTAATAAAGCCAATCCGCGATGTATCCTTATCCAGTGTCCGTAATCCAAAAACCATAAACCTGTTCTCCTTTCAGTAGTCCGTTATTCTTTAGCCCGATCTTTAACATACACCTCTTTCCTCTCTTTTCCTCCAAACCGCATTCACCTTATCGGCTTCTGCCCTGTTCACTGCCTCCGGGGCACTTATATTTCGATTCCTGATGCGGCTCAGCTGTGTCTCATTGTTTCTCAGGGTAGACCCTTTCCATTTACCGGTCAGCTGATTCTTTTTGGCAGCCATTTTGCTAAGGTCCATATCTAGTATTTTAAGTAGGTAATTCCGAAAATACCTGTTATGAATGACCCTTCCCCTGGTCAAGTTACAAGTGGTATCTCAAAGCAATACAGTAGATGGAAAAACAGTTAAAAGGGACCAAAGTAAATACCAGACAAACGCAAACGCGTTTTTAATAAAATGCTTTTATTCATTCAGCAGAGAGTGAGAGACACACACACCGGTTTCCATTGACAAAAGTAATTGTTTTTTTTCAAGTCCTCTTGTCTAACAGGAATGTTTTGTTTGTGGACAGACTGTTAGACTAGAGGAAAAGAGCGCCTCCTTCTACGAAGCATTTCGTTGATCTGATCACGAATTTTTTTCCAGTCGCACGAAGTAAGGGTTGAGAATCTCCAATTCACCAAGCTACTAATGGTTTCCCGGAGATTGCAAGGCAAGGCACTTTTGCCTCTGGACCCATCGAAATTTACAGACGTGGTCCACCCCCAGTAAATTTCAAAAGTCACAAGATTTCGAAACACGAGGGCGGCGTAGCGGTCGGCTCTTGCTTTCCCGTCTATGCCGATGCACTGCAAGTACAACCCCCCTCCATCTCCTGAGTGATGGGTAACAGTTGGATATCTGGGAGGATTATTCGTCCCACTGGCGTCTGTGAATTTCGCTCTTTAAACGGTGCTTCCTGGGGGGAGATAGACGGCGGGGACAGCATCAACAAATTCCTGCACGGTGGTGAGCGGAGAGGCCGGGATGGAGTGTCCTGAGGTGGTGTGTGCTCTGCGGGGGGCAGAGCTTCCGCCAGGCATTGCAACCTGCGCGGCGGGGAGAGGCACTTTTCGGGAGACAGCTGCTCAACTGTTTGACTGCTGGAACATACTGTCTCCTTCCTCTGCATTTTCAGGAGTGTCTCTAGCCTCCCAATCCTCCCCAGTAATGCGTCGTACTGCTCCCGCTGCTGCCGAAAAGTCTCCACACAGGTGCTGCTTCTACATGTTGGCACCCTGGCCAGTGGCTGAGAGCAGAGACCCACAGCCTGTGGCAAAATAACATAATTCATGTAAGAAATAAAGTCACACAGTAGTATTCATCAGTCGCGGAACAGACGTCAAAATAAACTTTTCTTTTTTTCCGTCTTACCGCTTTCTTTTTTACTGTCCTGATGGTAGATTTCGAAGATCGTTTTGCCCGCGCGGTGTTTTCTTGAAGAACAGGCTACGAAGAAATAATTATGATTAAATTTAAAATTCAAAACGGCAGTAATACCTTGTAATATGCGCTGTAATCGCGTATTTCAGATGAAGTCTGCTGTATTTGCTTACCCTTCGCTCTTTGGAAGCTGGGGCGGCAGAAGCACCCCGTCTCTTCCCGTAAAAGGTCTTGGTCTCCATACTGTACTGTGGTCGCTGTAGTGCAGGTTCGCAGTTTTTTTGTGATGGGAGCTCACCCAATCCTTTGGTGTATTTATGCTATATTCACATGTACGGCTAGAATGTTCATTGTCTTCCAATGAAAGGCGGGTGCCTTTTGCCGAAGTCGGGAGACATTAGAGGCTTGCCACACCCGGACTGTTAAACCAACGCATTAGCTCGTCAAAGCCCATTGAGGACCCGGGCACAATAGTTGTTTTGTCCCTTTATTTACTGATCTGCATTAATTATGGAAATCGAGTTCCTGCTCTTTGCAGACGACCTGGTCCCGCTGTCGCCCACAGAACAGAGGCTGCGCCAGAACCTGGCACTGCTGGAGCAGCACTGTCAGACCTGGGCGCCGACAGTCAATCTGGACAAGACCAGAGTTATGGTTTTCCAGAAAAAAAGCCAGACCTCATGGAAACAGGTACAAATTCACACTTAACAACACATTAACACCTAACAACGGGAGTAGGGATGAATTAGGCCAGTACCCACTATTGTTAAACATACAGAAAAGAATATTAAAGTATTGAAGTATTGACTTTAGTATTAGCCATACAGATGCCCCTTTTCCATTCAGCAGGTGCCTGAGCCGCTGTGTCCTATCTTCTGACAGTCGCCGTTGTGAATGTCTGTAGAGTGTTCTTAGAGAGATCTTATTTTTATACTATATTTTTAGTACTATATTTTTGTATTATATTCCCTATTAATCAAACTCTAAGAGTATGTATCAGCTTGTCCCCTCCTCCCGCCCCTCTCTGTGTACAGTAGAGCCTTCTGTCCAGCCAGCACATGTCCACAGACATTCACAACAGCGACATATCATAAAACGTTTGCACATATAGTTAAATTATTAGTTGTTTTTCAGGAAGTTAAAAAAAACACTTGAATTACTTATCCAGTCTCTCGAAATAAAGTTATTTTTCAAGCAATGCAAAAAACGTCGGGCAATGTGTTTTTTTTTTAATCCAACATTGACAGCCACATCTTAAATCTTGTCAGTCAGCTCTTTTTTCTCTATTTGAATTGTGGCTTACACATCGCACGACTTTAAAAGCTAAAAAGACAGGTTTCGATTCACATTAGCTGGTGAGCCTTGTTTACAAAAAAACAGACAATACCCAGTGAGGGGGAGGTAAAGCCAGAGAGAGAGTTTTTTACCCTCTGTCTAAAAACCCAAATAACCCGGAGCAGAGACTCCGGGAGGATCATTGCGTGGTACAGAGCGGAGCTCAGTCAATTCTTATGGAATGTGTTTTCTTTCTTCTTTTTTTCAGCATGGACTAAACCTGTTACTTGATTCATATGGATGCCCGGTTCCGCCGGGGATTCAAAACATTTTTTATTTTTTAGTCGGGTATCAAAGGGAATAGCAGTATTAATAATGTTACATGCCACTGTTTGTGCATGAACAAAGTTATACTGAGATTTCCTTAGATACGCGATTAAAAAAATAAATTTTTTGAATCCCCGGCGGAACACATTCCATAAGAATCAGCGCTTTTATACAGTATATCGCCTTTAAACACATATATTTAAACACGCGTTTATGATTTAAATCAAAACGCGATTTAAATCAATAGAAATGTTTATTTTGTTACGCATAGGTGACTATTCATTGTTATTAAAAAGACTTAAATTCGATCATGTTGTGACATTTAGAAATATAAATTTGTTTGGTGCGAGTGAGGTTTTATTTAATCTCTGACCAAGGGAAACGTTTCATTTTTTCAAAGAAATGTTTGTTAAAAAATAAAGTCATACAGATGCAGCCATTCAAAATGCGCGGGCGATACCGCATTATTTTCCGGTACGCTGTACGCAGTCTACCGCAAGCTACCGGTAAATACTGCGAATTACTGGTAAATACCGCTAGTTACCGTAAATTCTCCTATAATACGACAAGCAAAATAATAGTTTCCGGAATTTCCGCAAGGTGGAGCTAATAAAGCTCAACCTCTCATGTTTGAGCTGTGGCCATCAGTCTTTAACGAAGATATTACTAATAGTAATAACAATGAATAGTCACCTATGCGTTACAAAATATACATTTATATTGATTTGAATCGCGTTTTGATTTAAATCGTAAACGCGTGTTTAAATATATGTGTTTAAAGGCGATATACTGTATAAAAGCGCTGATTCCTATGGAGTGTGTTCCGCCGGAGATTCGAACAAATTATTTTAAATAGGCTGATAAAGCTTAGACTACTGTAACTGTATTCTAGCCTGTATTACAACAGAACATTGGACAATGCAACGTAAATTGCAAAAATGCACTTGGAATCTGTCCAAGCCCTCCTACGAAAATTATTTAAACTGCGACACTGATCATTCATCTCTAAATAAACTTTATTTTATATAGCGTTTTAAGCGAATAGGTAATTAGATTGCTCATAAACCTAATCGCTTTTTCTACATAAACACAGCGTGATTGCTCTCTGAAAATGCTTTTCCTTTATATTTCCGGTAGGCTCAGATTTCAACTATAGATCGTATTATTATAAACTTTCTTGGAAAAATGTATTTTATGTAAACCATGTTTGCTATTAATTCATTTAGGGCTAAAGTACGTTCATTGTCTTCCAATCGAGTCGAGTTGACATTGGAAGCTTGCCACACCCGGACTGTTAAACCAACGCATTAGCACGTCATTGAGGGTATTGAGCCAGTATGGCTTTAGTATTCCCCCCCTCTCCCCTCAATTCAATTCAATTCAAGGTGTTTTATTTGCATGACAGATGGGTACAAGCAGTGTTGGGTATGTATATTGTAACGCCTACGGCCGACAGGCACTGTGTAAGAGCCGGCGTACCAGAGGGAGCGTCTGCATTTATAACTTTAAAATTAGTCAAGCAATATGAAGCATCTCCTTTTACTTTTAAGTCCCTTAAATACATTGAGCACAGCTTTCTCACCACTTAAGATTGCTTTTGATACCATCCTTACAAGGGAAATCTTCTGCCCCTTATGCAAAACCAAACCCTCCTCCCATCCCAGTTTACCCTCTTTATCATCCTCAAAATCTACCTCGATTTTCAACTTAAAGCATTACTGCTTACTGGGTTTTTGAGGGGGAGGTGTCTTTCGCTGGAAATCTCGCCTGCTTCCACTACTCAACTCCCTCTCTCCCGGAGTGCTGGCTGTGACGAATTAAACCGGTTTCACAGGTATTCAAAGTAGGAAGTACAGTGTTAAGTGGTAGCTGGGCTACTCCCTCAAAAGAATCGCTTTAACATGCTAATGCGTTGGTTTAACATTACGCTGGGCAAACGTTCCGAGGTCATATTCTTCCAGCACGGGGTACCTTTAAAGCGGAGACGACGGCACCGAAATTTTTTGGCGCGCCTTCTCTTTAAAGCCCTGGTCAAATATGAAGACAGTACGTACAGTTATAATTCAAACGGAATTAAAAACTACACATCCCAGTTACCATGGTGGTGCTTGTGATCATTGCGTTTAACCAACGAAACAGGGCGAAAAATCAGTCACATGAATTTGGGGCAGAGTTTCGAAAGCTTAACCTATCAGCAACAAAGCGAAATTTCCACGATAGGCTACCTCAAACTGTCAGTTACACGACTGTGTATGTCGCTTAAGCCACTCCTATTTGGCATTTAAGTTATGGAGGCGAGAAGACGCCCCCCCCCCCTCTCTGGGTGTCTGATTTGCCGCAATCTTTAACTGTTCGGTGTCCGAACCGGAGTAGATACGCGTACGAAATAAAGTTAATCCCAACATATTTTTGTGGTAAGAGGGCGCAAAACATCAGTATTTACTGCTATTAATTACTGTACGATTTATAGTTGAAATCTGAGCCTAGATATAAAGTTAAAATCTCGACAAAGCAATGTAGGAAATACAGAGAAAATAAATCCTTTCTGACATCAGAAATCAGTTTCGATCAAGGTCTCTAAAACGAACAAGAAAAAGAGGATTTTCGGAGGGCAATTACGCTGTGTTTATATAGAATAACTGATTTATAATCTAATTTCTTGTTCGTTTAAAACAGTGAAATGTCAGCTGCAAAAGATCGCACCAGAAACAGCACTCTCTCTGCCTGTCATAGACGTCCAGGAAAGGCTGAGTGAAGTCATGTCAAGTACAATAATTCGGTGATCAATAATAACAGTTGTAGGACAAGAAACAAAAGATAGTGAAAACTTAAGGCTAAAACTCAAATTCATTCTACAAATTAATGCAAATGAAAATTCAGGACGTTAAAGTGCACAAAAATGCACATGGGCAAAAAGTTTTAGAAATGGAGCAGGTGTTGCTTTGAAATAAACAAACAAAAAAAGCCATGACTATAGTGCAGAAGAGGGATGCAGGAACACTTGCTTAGATATACAAAAAAATCACAAAAAGGTGTATGTTACAAAAGAACATGCAAACAAGTTCATCATGTACATGAACATGTACATCAATTTCCCTTCGCGATCAATAAAGTCTTATCTATAAACATGAAACAGAGTGAGGAATCAGAAAATTAGCATGCATAAAAAAAGCAATTATGTCAATGAGCCCTAAATGAATTAATAGCAACCATGGTTTCATGGAGGGCTTCTCAGATAGTTGTGCATTCAGGTAGATTGCCAGGTGAAGGGATTTGTAAACATACTTTGTTAAAGCAAGTCAGTTTTTTCCGCAACAGATAAAATACATTTTTCCAAGAAAGTTTAGCCTTTGTCACTAATGAAACCACTAAATAAAGACATAAATATAGAAATCTTAAGATTTTTTTTATTCAATGTTGGTAGCAGGATGAACTGTGCTAAGTGTATATTTTGTCGCAGAGTTGCTGCAAGATGTTAACAGTGAAAAAAGGTATTTAGAAACGAGTTATTTCAAGAAGAAAATTTTCAGAATAATTGCAAATCTAGCAGGATAGAGAAAGCACAGAAAACAGGCAGTTAGATTGATCAGATTAGTATGAAAAGTTATTTAGCAAAGGGAATGAGAAGAGTGACAAACTAGTATGCTTTAGATCGTTTTATCTGAACCAGGGAAAACTGATCATGTTTCTCTATAACAATAATAAAAAACTTTATTTTATATATCACCTTTAAAAGTGGCATCTCAAAGCAATACAGGAGATATAAAAACAGATGAAAGGACCACAGATTACAAAGTAAATACATATAAGAAAGACAAGCAGTTAGAGGTGCTACCAAAATTAGAAAATGAAGCAGATACAGACACTAAGTCTTCTGAAAAGAAAGGTTCTGAGGTTAGATTTAAATGCACTCAGGGTACGTGACTGATATCACTGGGAATACAAATTGAGAGCTCTGGGGTGCAGCTAGAGAAGACCCTGTCACCCACAGAATGTAGATGTTCTTGAGGACAGCTAGAAGACCAGAGTCAGACGGACAAAGGTGGGGAGTAGACAGATAATAAGCCATATACTGTAGGTACTGAATGAGGATGAGGATTTTGAAGTTGACTCGAAACCTGATAGATAACCAATGCAAGGACTTGAAAACAGGTGTAATGCATCCCTGATAGGATTCTCGCTGTCATATTCTGAACATATTGAAGATTGCTCAGTGTGGATTTAATTTCCCCAGTGAACAGGATGTGCATTTATTAATTCTAGAAAAAAAAAGCCTTTCTTGATTTCTCTAGTTCTTAGTTTCTCTAGTTCCCTTTAAAATAAACTATTATTCCACAATGCAGAGTATTACATGGCCAGTATTTACACATGATATTTGTGATTTCAAGAAATTAACACAAGCAGCTTTTGGAGATTTAAGTGTTGGCTGAGTTATTGCAGGATAAAAGACTAGAGATGTTGGTAAGAAGAAGATAATTTTGGGATAGCTGAGGAATACACTGATAACAAGAACACTTCCTAATGGGGTTAGGCATACTTTGATGAAGATGATGAAGTTAACAGACTGTATGTTTACATAGATACTGAAATGAGGATTGTATTTTAGATTTTGTGTAGTTGCTAGCGTTGAACTGTGTGTTGGATGCACATGAATTGAAGGAATGGGCAAACATAGCTGATGCGGATCCACAGAGCCAACATATTAAGATGTTTATAATTAGAGGCAATTTGTTTAAATAACTAGGTATGGATACTGATGTGCAAGAGAGGTGGAAAGGCTGTTTCCTTAAGCCAGCACTATAAAATATTTTATTCTCAGTGAGATGCTGCCATTTCATAGTGGGTTTCTAACAATGTGTATAGTTCCATCCACACAGTGCCTTTACTTCCATCCATTTCTAATCTCTTTATCCAGTACAGAGGATTTGGAGCCTATACCAGTAAGCAACGGACACAAGGCAGAATACACCCTGGACATAGCGCCAGTCCATCACAGGACAGACAGACACAAACACACACACACACACCAGGGCCAGTTTTCCCATAAACCAATTAACTTACCAGTATGTTTTGGAGTGCGAGAGGGAGTCATATCACACATATGGAGAAAAACCATGTAACCCAGAGAGAACATGCAAACCCCACACACACAGGATGGCAGGAATTGAACCTAGGACCCCAGTGCTCCAAGATAGCAATGCTAACCACTTTGCCACCATTATAAATGGATGGATATCTTAGTTATCTTTCTAGTTCACAGGTTTGCATGCATAATTTAATTTTGAAAGCCACTGAGACATCAGGTACTACTGTTGTATTTATGAAAAACAAAACAAAACAAAAAGCATACTAACAACTGTGCCATCCTACTCTTTAGTTAATACAATTTATTATTTATAAACAGTTAACATTGTTAGCAAAATATTTTGAATTATATTTAACCCTATTTTTTCTTTAGTTTTGTATTTAACTTATTATATGATAGTCAGATTTAATGTATATTTGAAAAATGAAAATATATTTTTACAAGATGCGGGGGAAAGTGCAACAATTATTACAGTGCTAAATTTAATATTATTGCTAATAGTTTATGCTAACACCTAACTTTCTTAATTAGATGTATTTAAAACAGTGAACTAAGTGTAACATACCATTCAGAAATACAATCGAGAATAGTTTTGTGGTGTTTGTATGGATGAAACGTTTCTAAAATGTATAAATGTGATTGAATCCCATGGAACTATGACTTTATTTTTTAACAAACATTTCTTTGAAAAAATGAAACGTTTCCCTTGGTCAGAGATTAAATAAAACCTCACTCGCACCAAACAAATTTATATTTCTTAATATCACAACATGATCGAATTTAAGTCTTTTTAATAACAATGAATAGTCACCTATGTGTTACAAAATAAACATTTATATTGATTTGAATCGCGTTTTGATTTAAATCGTAAACGCGTGTTTAAATATATGTGTTTAAAAGCGATATACTGTATAAAAGCGCTGATTCTTATGGAGTGTGTTCCACGGGGGATTCCAAAAAAATTTTTTTTTAATCGCGTATCTAAGGAAAATTGCAGTATAACTTTGTTCATGCACAAACAGTGGCGTGTTACATTATAATTTGGGTGTCTCCACTTGCCAGAAAGCTCTAAATTGCAACGTAAATTGCAAAAATGCACTTGGAATCTGTCCAAGCCCTCCTACGAAAATTATTTAAACTGCGACACTGATCATTCATCTCTAAATAAACTTTATTTTATATAGCGTTTTAAGCGAATAGGTAATTAGATTGCTCATAAACCTAATCGCTTTTTCTACATAAACACAGCGTGATTGCTCTCTGAAAATGCTTTTCCTTTATATTTAGGCTCAGATTTCAACTATAGATCGTATTATTATAAACTTTCTTGGAAAAATGTATTTTATGTAAACCATGTTTGCTATTAATTCATTTAGGGCTAAAATACGTTCATTGTCTTCCAATCGAATCGAGTTGACATTGGAAGCTTGCCACTCCCGGACTGTTAAACCAACGCATTAGCATGTTAAAGCGATTCTATTGAGGGAGTAGCCCAGCTACCACTTAACACTGTACTTCCTACTTTGAATACCTGTGAAACCGGTTTAATTCGTCACAGCCAGCACTCCGGCAGAGAGGGGGTTGAGTAGTGGAAGCAGGCGAGGTTTTTCAGCGAAAGACACCTCCCCCCCCCTCAAAAACCAGTAAGCAGTAATGATTTAAGTTGAAAATCGAGGTAGATTTTGAGGATGATAAAGAGGATAAACTGGGATGGGAGGAGGGTTTGGTTATGCATAAGGGGCGGGATTATGATAATCAGAGGAATTTGTGAGAGTATAATGGTTTGATATATTTGATTTTGTATTGTGGTCGTTATCTATGTTTTTGGTTGGTATTATGTTTATATGGTTGTTTTTGTTGGTTGGCCAATCACCATTCTGAAGCCCTACCATAATCTCTGGTATGGGGAGACCCCAGAATTCTGTCCCATAGTTTAGACAGATGATAGATACTTTTATTGATCCCGTGAGTGAAATAAAGTAAATCATTTTCATTTTAGGAAATTATTAAACACTCGGTTAAAAGCAAAGGAGATTGTCTGTTATAGCGGACATAAAAACAAGAGTTCACTGGCATTATATAATTATACGAATTACACGAATATAATTATATCTTATTAATTTCTTGAGATACGCGATTCTTTTAATACAGTCTTTGCTGTGCTCTAGAGGATCCTTGTGATATTTCGAGCTCTGGTTGAATGATATGGTCGTATGAAATGCATAATATAAACCTAGAAACATATACGTGAGCAGTATTTACGTAGTATCGGTGTCAAGACATACCTCTCAAACACTGTAAATCAAGTAAAAAATATCTTAAGACCGATTCTGGTCATAATGAAACCATGTTTCGTGTATGTTTTCTTTAAAGTACCGAGACCAGCCATATACTGTATGTTTATGTTCCAAAATTAATATCGTTTATTGCCTTCACACGCGTTGCAGTATGCTTCTATTCTTTTTGTGCTCAGGCACTAAGATTTCCCTTCAGTGGTAAAATTCCATATGAATATTCAATACTACAACGGGCACAGTAAAGACGTTTACTGTAAATCTTTCTACGACAGACCAACGGACCACGAGTGCCCCTGTCGGTCAACCAATCACGTACCGCGGTACCCCGCGTTATCTTGCGTCAAATTGCACGACGCAGTAGCCAATTACCTCCGGTACGTGTCTGTACCGCGCACTTTGAATGGCTGCATCTGTATATCCATCCATTTTCTAATTGCTTACTCCTGGTGATAGTCGATCAGACTTTCCCCAGCAACAGTCTCCGGGTCCTCCTGGGGAATTCTCAGGTGCTCCCAGGCCACTGAAGAGATATAATCTGTCCAGTGTGTTCTGTGTTCTGAGTTCTCTTCCCATTGGGCCCTACTTGGAACACCTACAGGAAGGCATACTTATCAGATGCCAGAAACACCTTTACTGGACCCTCTGCATCCTGAGGAGCAGCAACTCTGCTCCAAAGTCCTGGATTTCCAAGCTCCTCACCCTGTCATGGTGTCACGAAGCATTTTTTAGGACCCTATGCAGACAGCACAATCCGGAGAGGAGTGAGAAAACATGGGGAAAAAGACTAGAATTGGGGCTGGAAGAAGAACAGGGGCCGTGTCCAAGGTGTGCTGGTCTTCGGGGGGGAGTGGTCCTAGGTAAACTAGTCCAAAGGAGTCCGTGAGCGTATCCAGAGAAAGCCAATGTTCAAAGC
The DNA here is from genome assembly GCF_059453375.1 of Lepisosteus platostomus. NCBI lineage: Eukaryota > Metazoa > Chordata > Actinopteri > Semionotiformes > Lepisosteidae > Lepisosteus > Lepisosteus platostomus. The sequence continues at coordinate 20,547,988 of NC_142623.1, forward strand.
AAGGTGATCTATCCTGACACAGACGAACAAAGTTAAAAAGCCGGAGCGGGATCTGGCGAAGGGTCGGGGGAAGAAAAGGGGGTTAGGGGGTCAGGCGCTCCAAGTCCCGGACCCAGATGGTCAGGACACCGTTGTGAAGCCTATGCCGTCGAGCCCATCCTGGACTCGTTGATAGGCGGGCTTCCGGGTTTCCATGTTCCAAAGCTGAGCCCAGATTGGCAGGAACGTCTGGCTTTTACAGGACAGGGGCAGGAACTGGAGGCAGGTGCAGGTGATCAAGAGTAAACTAGGAAGGGCTGGAGCGTCCTTAAGCAGAGGGGTTTACGATCGTGGCACATGGAGATTAAGCAGCCCTATGGAGAAATCTAATTACTGGTGCTTGTATCCACAATCACATTCTTTTGGTTAGTACCCAAACCTCATGACCATAGTTGAGGAATAAATCATACAATAATGAATATATTTACCAACTTCTGTGGCTATTTACAAAGATTGGAGGCCATACAGTTTCCACTACTGGCAAGCTAGTTGTAATTGCAACCTTATCTTAAGATGGTCTGCCATGAGGAGGTGCTGTATATTGAGAGTTATGAAAATCGAGTAGAAAAATCAAGTAGAAAAATGAGATTGTGGCTGTCTGTGTAAAGTTTCCTTACTCTTTATTGATTTGTCTTTATTCTGCTATGATTTCATTTATTTTCTCTTTGTTGAGATCAAGTCAAATTGATATGAGGCCGCTAACCACATCCCATTATTCTCCTATGCAGTACAGTTAATAGAATACTAACTGCTCTTCTCTCTGTAGTCTCCCTCCTCCTACTTTGTATCACATGCTTGAGACATGGCCCTAGATGAGAACTTGACTTACAAAATAAGGAAGAACTTGTTCATATTTCCCATGACCAGTTTGGGAAGACCACATGGTAGCACAGTGGTTAGCATTGCTACCTCACAGTGTTGGAGCCCTGGGTTTAAAATTGCTCCCTGCACTTCATTGCAGCAGCCACACTAATAAACTTGATAATTCAAAATTCAAATTAGCAGTTTCATCTTAATCCACATTTTTATTTTAGATTTTATGCTCAAATAAGGTTACCCTTTCAGATGTTGTTTGTGCTTCTGTTTGTATGGTTCCTTCCTTCACTAATTTTTCCTAAAATCACAATTTATTCATTTCAATAAAACGTTTAATGTTTCAGTTACAGTTAAATTCCAAAATTCACAAAGTGTAACAATATATCTTGTCTTTATTATATTTTTCTTTGAGTCGGTCTGGGTTGATTTCTGTTATTTGATTTTCCTGTCAGCTCCTGTGACTCCTGTGTCCAACAATCTAACCAGTATGACATACAAAGCTGGAGGACAGCAACTTCCTGACAACCCAGAGAGATTTAATTCTCGTTTCGGTGTGCTGGGCTCTGAGGGATTTACAGTACCTCAGGTAGACACTGCTGGGATGTTGAGGTGAAAGAAAAATGTTTTGGATCTTAGGTTTAGTCAAAGAGTCCATGAATAGAAAAGGATCAATCAGTCTGTGTCCAGAGGAAGGAATTTGGGCTCTACGACTCTGTGGAGGTGATTACACTGCACTGACCTCATCAGGAACACGATTCACACTGAACAGGAAGCCCCAGAAGATCAGAGTGCAGCTGGACTATGAAAGGGGAAAGGTGTCATTCTCTGACCCCAGTGATGGGACTCCCATCTACACTTTTACAGACACATTTGCTGAAAGAGTGTTCCCAGTCTTCAGGCCAGGAAGTGAACCTGTTCCTTTGAGAATTTGCCCTGTGAAGGTGTCAATAACAGTGGACTATAAAACAATGTGTTGAGGGTGACAGAGCTGGTATATAAATCCTCCTGAATGGAGTTTTATTGATATTTACTAAGAGAGAATGGGTATTAAGATGGTGTTAAGACCCCAGTAGATGTTTATAAGTAGATGTGTATAAGAAAGAGTATGAAGCCACTATGTACTCTAAAATAGAGCAGGCTGTTTGAGTCTTTGTTGTAATACTGAAGTTAAAAAATAATAAGTTTAATAAAATATAATTTTCTTAGAATTAAAAAGTATACTGTGCTTAACAGTAAGGGAAGACACTTCTGATTCCCAGCATTTTGATCCTGCCTTCCAATTCAACCTGCAGTACCTTTTGTGTAAAGTTTGCATACTTCCTCCATATTGAATGTCATTCAGGTTTTCCAAAGGTAACTCTTCAGTGCAGCTACATGTTAGAGAAGGAAGAAAACATCAACCTCACAATGAACGTTTGTTTTACCTTACCTTGTTTTTCCACAGTTTGTTTGCATTTGTTGTGATTATTTGTTTCTTAAAATACCTTCACTGTAGGCTTTAAACAAGAAAATGAAAACTGTGCAAGGGCCAGAAAATGTTTGCAAGGCACTGTAACTAACATTGAGGTGCTACAGGAGCTAGGATGACTTGGGATTAATACATTGAAGGGGACAGATGGTATTTTCCTAGTTGATTTAGCAACAGCAAAAATAACCATTTTTTTCAACACTACCATAGTAGTGGTACAATTCAAGGGTGCTAAGTTATACAGCTGGCTTTTTTATGGTTAAAGAAAATCTCTCTCTCATCCTAGGACTAATCCCTTCATCAGCAGGGTCTGCTTGTTGGCACGCCGTCACCATTTGGTGGTTTGAACCAAATCTTTGAGCTGACGTTGCCGTTAAATGCGACAGAGAATACTCCAACCGGCGCGTCGCTCAACCTGCCGTCGGAGTGGGGGGGAGGAGAACAAAGTAATGTTACCAATTCATAGAGGGGGATTATTAGGAAGCATAGGAAATTTGGCCAGGATGCCAGGGTTACACCCCTACTCTTTTCGAGAAACACCACGGGATTTTTAATGACCAGAGAGAGTCAGGACCTCGGTTTTACGTCTCATCCGAAAGACGGCGCTTGTTTACAGTATAGTGTCCCCGTCACTATACTGGGGCATTAGGACCCACATGGACTGCAGGGTGAGCAGCCCCTGCTGGCCTCACTAACACCTCTTCCAGCAGCAACCTTAGTTTTTCCCAGGAGGTCTCCCATCCAGGTACTGACCAGGCTCATACCTGCTCAGCTTCAGTAGTCTGCTAATTGTAAGTTGCAGGGTGACATGGGTGCTGGCGGTGAAAGAAAATCTGAATACCCAAAAATAAAATAGCAACATAAATAACTCAAAACATTTTTTTTTCAACACTAAACAGTGAAAAAAAATGTAGAAGTTGAGGTAAACAGTTTGTAAGAAAACGCAACGTTTACAATAGAAGACAAAAAAACAGAAAGTAAAAATCCATCTGCTTATTCTTGGGAAGGGAAGAGTAACCTGGAATTTATACCAAAGGCAGAGTAGGAGTGTAACCTCCTTCCCACTGATAGCGTGGTGAGCGTTCTGGCGCACTATGGCTGCCATCGCATCATCTAAGTGGATGCTGCACATAGATGGTGGTGGAGGGGAGTCCACATTACCTGTTAAGTGCTTTGAATGGAGTGTCCAGAAAAGCGCTATATAAGTGTAAGCAATTATTATTATTATTACCTATGGAACTGAGGTGTTTCCTGTCACGATCTTCATTCCTCCTCTAAGGTCGCTCCAACCCTTTTGTATTTTAGTTTCATTATTACGTTCACCTGCCCCTTGTTCTGTTCATTATTTAAACCCAGTGCTGCGGAAGCTCAGGGTTCTACATTGGAAGACAGACGCCTAGAGGCCCGCCTAGCATCAAATTTGTCCTTAAAGAATCTTTGTGAGTCCTTCTTAAGCCAGACACCAGCCGTTAATGAAGTGCTCTGCAGTCTACACAGTGAGAAACTCAAGCTCTTATGTTTGGATGATAACAAGGCTCTTTGTGTTTGTCAAACTTCAGAACAACATGCAAACCATATATTTCGCCCTGTTGAGGAAGTAGGACAGAAATATAAGGTATGAATGCACAATTTCATAATTGAAGAAAAACGCCAATATTTAATGACAATTTTTTTACCTATTTAATTTTTACCTGTGATTAAAATTGTATTTATTTTAATTTTGTTTTGCCATTAACAATGATCTACTCAGCCTTTTGATAATGAATTTTAAAGAAATTTGTCTGATTTGCAAAAAAGAATATACAGGTCCCAAAGTTTTTTAAAGCTCTTTCACCTACTGTAAGTAAAATACAAATCCTTGCTGTGATCTAGTGAAGTGAATTTTCATTCCGATTTCTTTTCTTCCTGTACATAGTGTTGCATGTGGCCTGTTGTAATTAAACTTAAGACTGTATAGTGCAATGTGTTAACTGCCATTTCATTTCAGGAGAAACTCAAAACTGCTCTGGAGCTACTGAAAACAATGCTAAAAACTGTAAATATCTTAAAATCAACGTGAAAAAACACATGAATACAATAAGGTAAACAAAACTTTTGGAAAAAAATCCTAATCAGCTATTCAAAATGGAATCGTTAAACAGAAGTTCTGGACAAGGTCAAATACTAATTTTGCATATGAATACTGCCCGCTGAGCCCCATTTGCGCACATCTTATTCTACACCCCTACCTTCACCACATATTCTCCCTTGCAGATGTCTCCTTGGTGTATTCTTCACAAGTGTGAGGGTTTAGGAATACCTGACTATTTCCTCAGCACTTCAATATTAACTACACTGTCCCTTTACATTCATTGTCCTGTCTCATTGTAATAAGAATTTCAATTTATTTTTGTATAGCGCTTTTCACAACAAGGTTGCCCCAAGGCGTTTATTTGACCAAACTAGTGAAATTTAATTTGGGGGTGGTAACTTACATGGGCATATCACATTATCATTTCACATCACATGAGGGATATGTTTTTAGAAGTGCAATGGTGTGTTTTGTTCAATTGATATTTTAAGTTTCAGAATCTTGAAATGGTCCTGACCCCTGAATTTAAAATACTATATGGTATCTTATTTCCAAGACAAAGGCCCAGGAAACAGAAAAGTAGATACAGGAGGAGTTTGAGAAACTTCACCAGTTTCTACGAGATGAAGAGGCAGCCAAGATAGCTGCGCTGAGAGAGGAAGAGGAGCAGAAAAGTGAAATGATGATGGAGAGGATTGTGAGCCTTACAAGAGAGATATCATCACAACAGTTTTCAGCTGACAATGTCTTTCTCCTGCAGGAAAAAAAATAGTCTTCTTAATACAGACAGAAAGGGTTTTTCTTAGTATATAGAGTATATTGACGTTTCTTACAAATTAGATTGTTCTTGATAGTCAATGTAAATTTCATAAAAACATGAGAAATGTAGACATTACCAAACTGATGTCCTGGTCTTGATTTTGAGCATAAGTATAAAAAAACAGGACTCTGTTGTGTACCATTAATCCTCTGATAGTATTCTACAATACAGTTGTGTAAGGTACAGTAGCTAAGCCACAGGCTCCAGAATAAGGCAAAAGCCAAGCTGATTTGGGAGCCAGAGCTGATATGCTCTGCAAAATAAAGAGGGTCATGTCAAGCCAACAACATTGAGTTTCTATAATCCTGTAGGTTGTGTGGTGAGCCCAGTGGTTGCAGTGTAAAGTTCATTTGCTGATTCTTCTTAGAATAATTCCAGATGTCTGTCTGCACCCTCACAGAGTGTCTTGATGACCTCAGCTGACAAACATCCATTCAATCATTGGATCATCTTGATGTTACATGTGATATAATGAGTGGCACAGTATTTAGTCTGAGCTTCTTTGTGCACTTGTGCTCTACAGCAGCCAAATAGTTGATCTGACAGACAGATGGGACAAGTCCCGTCCAAATAGTGACATACCAGGCACAGCCCACGTGCATCACCACTGCCTGTATGTGACGAAAGTACAAAATCACTTTAGAATGTCTACATGCTTGTTGATTGGTGATCCATTCCAAAGTTCGTATAAGAGGTAATAGTGGGCAGTGCATGCTGCTGTCCAATGCAATGGGCTGACATGATGGGAGGAAAGAAGGCCTTCAGGCATGGTACCTTAGGTGAAAGTGTATCCCACATATTTCACCACTAAATAGATGGTTGAAAACGATCTCCTTTAGATTAATAGAAACTGTAGAACTACATGAAAAAGATCTGATTAAAGCCAGGAGTCCTTCCTCAAGTCCCAGAAAACATACAAAATGTTTAGTATTTAATAATGGGATTTAATATTTATGCAACTTTTATGACTGTATCATTGTTAGGTTCAAAATTCAAATTTCTATGTTAAAAGGGCAGAAAATTAGCTATGACAGCATATTATACTGTTTCCTCTTGTGTGTGCTTTAGATTTTATCAGTATGAAAATTTTCAATTTCCATTAAATAAAATAAATGCATCTATGTTTATATGTAACAGATATTATGTGTATCTGTGCTGTGTGAACAAAACATACATTTTTCTTTTTCAAAAATAATATGAATTACATATAATGTTGTTTTCCAGATGTACAAGACCAAAAAGAGAAGGTACAGTATGTAGCCATAAGCCCGTTTATCTTTTTATTAGGTTTTTAAGACAATCCAGGTGCAGCACTGACTCCTGAATATTATTGCAGAACTCTGTGTAAGCTACAGGATCTAGACGGGGTTTCAGGAGCACTGACAGATGTTGCCAAGCACCCAGGCTCACTAAAGTACAGAGTCTGGAAGAAGATGTTGGGAATTGTTCAGTACTGTGAGTACTGGGGGGGGGACAAAGATCATAAGAGGGAGGTTTTCAAAGTACAGAGAGAATATTGAGAATTCTGTAGTCAATCAGGTGCAACTCCTCTAGCCTGAGCTACTTGCTAGTTGTGTTATACTGTATGATAATTGTAGCGAGTCTGCTCTACTGTTGGATTTGGACCCCTCCAGGGCCTTGATTATTTTGTGTCCCGAGAATACTAATCAGGCTTCTTCCCAGCTTTTTTACAATTATCTTTTTGCTACTCTCAATACATGCACACAAGACATTTAACACCTCCACATGTGAGTACGACAACTGCTGTAACCCATGACTCCTCACGTCCATCATTGTCCAGGATTTAGATCTTCTCATTAGCTCTTTACTCTTCATTAATCACCAAGCACTAGAATCATCAACCTGATTAACTCCTTGTCACCCATTTCTTCTCTTCACTAATCAGTATTCACTCTGACACAACCAGGCACTATTCAATTAGACTCATTCTGTAACGTCCAAATGCTACAGTATTTTTACTGAAACCACTTCAATAACCTTCAATATGTTCATAAAAACACTTCCAATAGTCTTTGACAGCATAATTCTACCCTATTGATCCTGGTAAATGAAGTACCAAGCAGCCCACCTCTCCGGCACCTGTAATGCCCCTCAGTACATGCATAGGACTCAGTGTTAGTGAAAACTCCCATCTCAACTCACATGGAAGTAAGAGCCTGGATTTAGACTGAACGACCCTTTCCTCCTTGCTCTTTTGCTTACCATCTTAATTAGCCCAAAGACATTGAGATCAGAAGAGTTCCTCACTAAGCCAGGTTTGACCAGGGATGTTTCTCCAGGCCAAATCATAACATCCTTGACACAGTAACACCCAGTTTGCCATTACATTCCTCTTCCAGATCCTCAGCTACCTGTCCTTCTACAGTCTATATTCCGGCTTCCCTCTTTAGGGCAAGAAAGTACACTATTTACTTGTCAGGCAAAGCCCTACTCTCCAGGTGCAAAAGCATTCCACTCAATTTGTCTCAGCCCAGCAAGACACTCCTGTTTCTTAGCAGGGCACTTATACAGCATTGGACCTGGCAAACAAGCTACTTGTGTGATCCACTTGTTCAGATCTTACCTTGGCCAGCCCAACTCTACTCAAGTAAGATCCTCTGTGACCCAAGTAGCTTCAAATATGACCTAGCACCCACAGAACATCAATGTAACTTAAACTACAGTAACTAATACTTCAACTTACCCAGGATTCATGCAGCTATTCTATATCAGTGATATATTCTATTGTAAGAATATACATGAAATATTAAATTATCTTATTTTGGATTAGACAGTATTTGTTTGTCTTTCAGGATCAGATATACCTGCTGCTGTGGATTCTATGCTCCAGCTTCTACAGGTTCTCATTTACACTGGTTCACATACTCTGGACCTTCCTTATAGTGCTAGACTACTGTGCCTACACTCTGTGGTTATCTTCCATTACACCTAGTTAAATAACTCAATAGCTCTGCACATTAGTGTCCTCAGCTCCTGGACATTTACCATTCTAGTGCTGTGCTTTTTCTTATAACCTTCTGTTCCCATAACCTTAGGTTCAGTCATTCCATAACATAGTACACCTTTGGATCTGGCAAGGTTTGCTTCAGTGCACTGCTGTACTCAGTGGTTTATGACCCATGCTTTATCACTGTATCTCTGTCAGTGCCTTTGGTGCAATAGTGCTGTATTTCTATTACATTGACTACCTATATACTATTCATCCAAATTAAAAACATTGGGTGTCTCTGATACTGCACCCAGTACACCAGCATCCTTGTTCTGTTTCTTCAGTCACTCTGCATTTCTTTCTTCCTGTGCACTTGGATCTCTGTAGTTGATTAAAAAAGGGCAATGTTTGATAGATTTTAAGCGCAAAGTCCAAAATGGCAGGATTTCAGAAAAGAAAATAGCCACTGAAATATGAGTCACCTGTAGTAAATATACTGGCAGTCAATGAGTGTTTATAAAAGTTAATATAAAACTGGATTGATGTTCACTCATCTCATACCTAAAGAAAGCATTTGATACAATTCCTAGGTAAGCCTGAATCTTTTCTCATTAATCCATGGAAGTGAATGCAACATGTTTTGGGTAACTTATATATTCTCTTTGATGTCCTCCCACAGTTAAAAGAGATATTGGTAGGTTAATTGCCTTCTGGGAAAACTGGCATTGGTGTAAGTGTTTTTGTGTCTGTGTGTCTGTGTGTGCTGTGTGATGACTGGTATCCTGTCCAGGGTGTATCCTGCCTTGCAGTCGTTGTTTGCTGGGATAGGCACCACCTTCCCCAGGGCCCTGAATTAGAAGAAAACTTAATTGTTTAATTGTTTTTTTTTTATTTAAGTTCCTGTCATTCTAGACCCTAACACAGCACAGGCCCGGCTCTTTTTATCCCAGGATCTGACCAGTGTGAGAAATAGTGGTAAATGGATGAAGCAACTTCCTGACAACTCAGAGAGGTTTGATCCCTATATGTATGTTCTGGGCTCTGAATGATTCACCTTAGGGAGACACTGTTGGGATGTTGAGGTGGGAGAGAACACCTGCTGGTGGTTGGGTGTGGCCAAAGAATCCATCAACAGAAAAGGATCAATCACTGAAATCGCAGGAGGAGGTGTCTAGCTTATAGGTCTACGTGATGGAGATTATAGAGTTCTAACCTCACCAGAGACACAACTCATTCTGAAGAGGAAACCCCAGAAGATCAGAGTGCAGCTGGACTATGACAGGGGGGATGTCATTCTCTGACCCCAAAGACAAGATACATATTAACACTTTTAAAAACTCATTTATAAGAAGGGTTTTCCCTTTTTTCCTGGCTTTGATCCTACACCTCTGTGAATCTGTCCAGTCAAGGTATCTATAACAACGTGCAACACTGCTCATGTGAATAAATTATTTGGAGCTTTCGCAGTTTTTTACAGTTATACACATTTCCAATTCAAGGTGATGAATGCATACCCCAGCTTGCTCTCCATGAGACACACAGACAGGAAGAGAGCTTGGGGTCAGAGCGCAGGGTCTGCCATTGTACAGCACCCCTGGAGCAGTTGGGGTTAAGGGCCTTGCTCAGGAGCCCAACGGAGTAGGATTCCTCTGCCAGCTGTGGGATTTGAACCAGCAACCTTCTAGCCACAGGCACTGATCCTTAGCCACAGAGCCAGTATGGAAGTAAAAGCAAAAAAGAGCAAACAAAATTGCGAACAGCAGGGGAGGGACAGAGAATATTCACACATGAGTGCAGTGAACTGGGTTTATGATATTTACAGTTACAAATCAACAAAACAGAGCACTTCCCAAATCTGCGGAAAATCCTACAAAATGTCAAAGACTAATGGTTCCAAAAATACACTATGACAACCTGAACATATCAGAAACATTATTCTACTGATTATTTTAGGACTTAGAAAAAAATAAACAAATTTTCATGTTTATCACCACCATCATTGGAGTACTGACAGAATTTCAGCAGGCCAAACACTACCACAATTACCATCTTTTCAATAAAAGGCACTTTTTAAATTTTACCAGAAAACAATTCTACTTCTGGCAAGAAGTTCACTTTTGACTCATTTGTTCACAGAACATTCTTCCAGTAATCAAATTCTTAGATGATTTTTGGGATGCTGTAGCGGAGATCATGGAAGGGTGACCAGTCCTGTTGTTCAAGGGAATGTTTCCGCAGGTCCTTCCTCCCGGCGGCTGTCAGGGTGTATAACACTGCCCTAGGCTAGGACTGTTAGCCCTTCATCTGCTTGTCTATGGACAGCATGTTGTACTTTTTGGACACTCAATCTGTATATACCTATGCACATTTTGCACATATTTTATTTATTTAAAGTGACTATGATCATATTTTGCAAACATCTAACTATGTATTTATTTTATATTTATTTTGTATTACAGTACGTATTTTAATATTCTGTTGTCTGTTTTTACTTGTCTTGTGCTGGGCTGCTGTAACACCTCAATTTCTCTTCAGGATCAATAGTCTTATCTATCTATCTTGAAGACATCGTTGTCTTAAATATTTTTAATAGGCTGTTTGTATGATAGTGGATGAATTGATGTTTAGAATTGATGTTTTGTATACTCCTCTAGAATGATTAGAATTGAGTACTCTTATTTTGAGGTGCTCTGAAATGTCTCTTGATCAGGGCATGACATGTCCACTAATTGCTTGGTGTAGACCAAACTGTGTTTCTTTCTTTCTGATTATGCAAGTCAGAGCTACTGTACCTAAATTCTGTCCTTTGTTACCCTATTATTTGATTACTGGATTCTAATCACCCCTTAATTGTGTTTTACACAAGTAAGTTAGGGATTTAAAGTACTTATTTCACATAACGATTCTTACTTATTGTTTTTTTTCTGCTTCACATCCACCACATGTCCACCTGCCTATTAGATCCCATTCCCACCACTTTATTTCAATCCTGTTTCATTTATTTCTGTCCCATTGTCCTCAGTATAATAAATGAGTCCTTGAGCATAGGTATTGTACCAAAGGTCGTCAAAACTGCTGCCATTACCCCCTTGTCAAAAAAGCCAAACATGTCTCTGCACAATCTAAACAATTTTTGCCCCATCTCCAACTTACCCTTTCTTGCAAAAATTTAGAACGTGCTGTTACAATTCAGTTAAATAACCACCTCATTGCAAAAAACCTTTACAAAACCCCTCCAGTCTGGCTTCTGACAACTTCACAGCACAGAAACTGCTCTGGTTAAAATCACTAATGATCATCTAATACTGTAGCTTCTGATTGTGGTTCTCTTTTTATTTTTATTCTTCGTGATCTCAGTGCTGCTTTCGACACTGTTAACTATGATATCTTACTGAACTTTCTCATCTCTGTGTTTGGAGTTTCTGACACTGCTCTTGGTTCAGTACTTCACTGATCACTGTCACTTTGTCTCTCTTGGCAGATTTAGGTCTGAAATTGGATTAATCAAGTCTGATATTCCTCAGGGCTTGAAACTGGGACCCCTACTTGTCAGCATTTTCATGTTTCCGCTTAGTCAGCTTTTAAGATCACATGTCCTGACCTATCACTTCTATGATAATGATACTCAAATCTACATCCATACCAACTTAACACTGATGTGGGTGTATCTTTTCTTTCTAATTGCATCTCCAACATAAAAACATGGATGACTCAAAATTTGCTTAATCTAAACTGTGACAAGTCAGGCTAATTGGCACCCATCCTACAATGCTAAATTATTTTTGAGTATGTTCAGATGTATAAATCTATATTGCAGTACTGCAATTTTAATAAATTAAAGACATGAAAAGTGATGTACTGTAAGAGAAGATAAGAAATGTGTTTTCCTTAAGTAATCATAAAAACACATTTTGATTTAAAACATTAGGATCACTGGTTTGTGCAAAAGAATACATGTTTATATTATTTACAGTTGTATGATTTTAAGTTGTGGCCTTTTCTCCCATGGGTTGTAATTGTGTAGGTGATATCCCATGGCATCTGCTCCTGTGCAAATTGGTCCAGATAAATCTATGTAAAATAGCAGAAATTAACCAACAGGGGTAGTACTTTTTTTGCATTCTGGCTCGCATAAATGCAGCGTTTTATAGTTTTAGAACTGGTTTAGCTGAAATAAGCAAGTTTGCATGGAATCAGTAATACAATCTTTCACACTTTATTTGCAAAATATTAAAAATCTGCTTCAAACTAGTGTAACTTACAGAGATGTTATGATTTTAATCTTTATCTATGTCAAAACTGTTAAAATACAAAATGCCTAAGTAGGCAAAGAAAATGCAGTTATGAATCTCTCTTAATGACATTATATAACATGGTTTTAATACTAGTAATAAAAAGTAAAATTGTTAGACTGATACATTTCAATTCAGAAAGGTAAAATTCCAGTAATATTACATTATGGAAAAAAATATTGCGTACCTTCAGAGATATTAAATGAGAATAAATATATAAAATTATTACTTTTTATTGAAGAGGTTACTATCATATTACTTATTGCTTCAAACATCACAGTTGGAACATTTTGCACTTCAAAACTGCAGTTCAGTCAATTGCAGAAAATAGGCTTATTTTAGTGTAAGTTAAGTTTACATGAATTAGTTTACTTTTTGGTAACTGTACTGATAAAGTGTAGTGTCATCATTACAAAAAAGAAGATTTCAAAGTGGTTCACACAACTTCCATTTGAAAAGATATACTATTCTTCATAGATTCAACTTCAAGTAGTAAGACTTCAACAGATATTCAGTTTGCATTTAGTTTATATCTACTGTATGTGTCATGCTAGATTTTGACTTATCCACCAGATGAAGAAAAATGTACAGTACGCATCGACAGTAACAAAAAGCAACATTTATTCATTGACTATTTAGTCATTATGTTTCCTGTAGAGTTCCAGGTTATTGTTCTTCTAGCTCCTTTTCAGCTGCACATTGGTTATTTGTCTACCTGACAAATATACTGTACAAATCTGTGCAAAGGAATGTACGCTCATGACTACACAGATACCACTGTTTCCAAACTACAGGTTGACTACACTTCAGGAGGATTTCGACTTAATAATTGCCTGTTGACGCACATCATTGGATTTGCCCCACTGTGCTCACTGATTACAGACACTATCCTACTGCCAGTATCCTCATAAAATATTAGTTGTCTTATGTGCTTATGAAAAGTGATTTCTTTATTCTCTCAGTCAGCATGACAACAGCACTTACAATCAACAACAAAAGCTCCTTTCACATCTGACATTATGATTGTATTTATTATTTTTGGGTTTTTATATGTAATCCATTCCTACAACATAAACATAATGACAAATTTGTTTTCCTCTTCAATTTGTTATTTAAGGGACTTGGCTCTTAATTGTACACCACACTTGTAACAATCAGGAAACATTTAAACCCTGATTATGGATGAAATGCTGGTACAGAGTAAAACTAGTTCTTGCTGTGCTTTTATAGCCTCCTTTTAATGCCCAGGCAATTTTTCCCTAACACGTACATTTTTCCAGAACTGTCCCTCATTCATACCCATCCAGGAGCCCTTTCTGCTTAGTCAGAAGAGAAACTTACATCAAATGCTCAGGCGAAATAAGAGCAGCTACCCAAATTCATATACCTGGGCTGTTATGAAAGACTACCCTGAGTCAGGTGTATTAATTCTGAGGTCATTCCATGCACTATTATTGTACACAGACAGATGTAATTGAGCTTATTGTGAGACCTGTCAAAGTACTTTTGTGCACCTAAACTCATTTAGGTTTGTTGTTGTTATACAGTATACTGCTTATTGATTAAAATCAAAGTAATCAACATATTTTAATTTCTGATTTTTGTTTGCATTTTCAAATTGTTAAAACTGAATTAAAATTTTCACTCTTAAAAGTGTTCATTTTGATTATTATTAGGTCGATTAAGTTATTTTATTATGTGCTTAAGTGGAACAATCCAGAGGGTTTGTGGTCCCCAGGACCAGGATTGGGAAATATAACTGTAGAGCAATGGGGCAAAGGAGATTTGAGCATATTGCTGATGTCCAGCATTTAGACCCACTCTTGTCCATGAATGATGGGATGGTGTCCTATTAACTCATACATAAACCATTAAAATCATAGAATGTACTGTATCCTAGTTAAACAGGTCTTACACAATCATCATTTTTCATATGCAAAAGTAGTCTGTCACGAAACCAATTGCAAATTTGTACAAAACCACATCCTTATCGAGGGTGTAAATGATTTTAAGAGAGATATTGTGATATTGTGATGTATAAAATGTATAATATTCTACTCAGAAACCACTGAGAAAATATGTTCCTTAGCCTGAGGGGAGGTAATTGCAGAAAGTTATAAGGTACAGAGTTCTCTTCACACAGAATGGCAGGTTGTGAAGTGTCTCGAAACGTCCAGGCAATTTCCAGGAAACAATACAGAGGTAAGGAAGTAACAGAACATAAAATAATCCTCTATTTCAAATCATAAACATTAATGGTATTTGGTGGGATATTGCCTTAAATTCATTGATAATTTCAGGTAAACAGTTGAAGCAATAATATACTGTAGGAAGACTATTAAGAAAATCCTCCAAAGTTCCTAGGAGAAAAGTTTAAACTTCAATTTGGTCTGCCCCACAAAACAAACTTCACAGTCCTGCAGCTGGAAGATTCTTAGTTTTTTTGTATATTCATCTCTTGTCTTACGTAAGTATAAAAATATGACATTTATATGACTTTATATATATAACTGTACTTTGTACATTGGTTTCAGGAACATTTTGCTTTACCAATAGTAAATAAATATAAAATGGCTTGCTAAAATATTCGCCTTCTTCCAGTGATTTTCTTTTTTGTTACATTACAAATGATACAGGTATATACATATTATTAAAGTATTTTTCATTACAGTATTAAAATAAAAAAAAGAATACTCCAACTGAGCCCTTTTATGGGAAAAAATCTCAGCAAAAAACGTAAAAAATCAAAAACTAAAGTATACTGATTGCATGTTCACTCCGTAAATTAGTTCAGGTGCACAAAATTACTAAGTCAATTCACACAATTAGTTGAATGGCATCTGTTTGTGTTCAGTAATAATCTTTTGCTTTGTGTCTTTTAGAAATTAAAGCAAAGATTCAACCAAAAGTGATTCTTCATTGCAGTGTTGTTGACATTTTACTGATGAAAATGTAATAACATTGAAAGAATGTAACTTTAATAAAAGTTGTTTAAATATTATGTTTGGACTGTCTTCATCATAAGGACAATATATTATAAATAACTTAAAATTAAATTAAATTAAGATAATTTCCATAACAAAATGCTGAGCATATTTAATTAATTTACTTTGTCTTACACTGCATTACATAATCAGCAGTATGCTAAGTTTTGGTTGTGAATATAGTGTTTAATAAGCATATTGCAAATATTGTATTTATACATTATGTTGCTTACAAATATTGTTGTGCATAATTACACAAATGTTTTAAAAAATTAGGTAAACACAATTAATTTCATAAGAGTCTGTACCACTGTATTACAGTATACTGTGTCAATATTACAACATGCAAAAGAAGAGCCAAAAGAAAATTTGTTTTATTTATATTTATTGGTATTTATTTCTTGCTTTGAAATGTATTTATTTATACTGTATGTATTTTTATTTTAAAAAAATGACAATATATTTTGAATAAATAAAAAAAATAAATAAAATGTGTATACCTTGGTTTGTAAAATGCATTTTGTAATATATTGTAAATATATTTAAGCAACAATTCATGGTTAAGAAAGTATACTATAATGCATTTCATTTTCATTTCACATGACAAAAAATATATTTTACATTTCATGAAAACAAAAAAAAATTCCATCTGAATAGGTGCCACATTGGTCTTTTTTTTAACATACCCTTCTTGTCCTAACCCTAACCCTAACCCTAACCTTTAAATGATTTAATAAACTGCTTCTCTCATATGGCTGTCAAAAGAATTCTTAATTTGTCAAAAATATGTATAATAGAAACACTCAGTCTAGAATTAAATTGACAAATGCTCATCAGTCTGTAACTGCTGCTTTAATTTGTTTCACAGGCTAATATGCTTTAAATACATGTTTTAAAAAACACTAGATGAAGATTGTCTTAAAACTCAGTATTTTAGCCACATTATTAATATTTACTAACTTCTTCCAGATGTGTGGGTAGAGTAATAAACAAGGCTTGTTTTCTTATCATATGCACCTACAGATCAAGATGCTGATGACAACAATGATCATATTTATGAGAAGCTTCAAACAGAAAAACAAAAAAGTAATGTTAATGCAGAGAAAAGAGGAAAAAAGGAGAAGGAGCCTATTTCCCAGCCAGTTAAGGCTTTCTTAAGAGAAATACTTTTATGTGTGTTAACCAAGGTTTTACGAAAACAATGCCGATGTCACTACATTTTATAAGTAAGGTTTCAATTTTGGGAGTTTATCAATGAGAAGAAAGACATTTAATAAACAAAGGAAAATCCAGCAAAAGGCATTATTTCTAAAGGCATTAGAGATGGTGGTTGTATTGTTGCTTAGTACAGAAAACAGATGGAACTAAAGAAGAGACCTTATACTGGGAGCAGAGAATTTATGAAGATAAATTATGGAGTTCTTTTTTAATTATGCAGGATCCACAAGTTAACCATGTCTGGGGAGAGAAACCAATTGCATCTGTGTATCCTATCTTCCAATTTTTAAATAAGGCACAGCAATTTGCTGTTCAGTCAAGATGAAGTTGTCATCCTGAACAAGGGAGTCTGCTAAGAAAATAATAACAATATAACCTTGAAGTACACTTAACGAATTAATTTTAAAATGAATTAACAATTAATTTTAACTTAACAGATGGTCTTCACAAAGCAATTTTGAGGCTTAAAAGCATAATCAAAAATAAACTTAGAAAACCATAACACCATTAATAGGAGAATAAACCTACACAGTAATCACATGAAATATTTAAGCTTTGCAAATCAAATACAGCACACTTAATGGCCTGGAACGAAGTTCTTGCAGATACTAGTACTTCGTATATATTTTTGTGCAAAATGCTGTTCATATAAAGAGATTGCTGTGTGTTTAAAATGTCATATTATAGAAGCAAATTGTTTTTCTCTGTCACTCTGGAATCAATCTTCTTGGTTGTTGTACAAGATCGTTTTAACAGAAAGAATAAACGTCTTAAGGTCCTATACACTCTACTGCCAACTGGGTTCCTCATCTTTGCTCTTGTCATCTTTCTGGCATGCGTGCAGCGTAAGTAGACAAATGAGTTGTTTTGAATGTTTTTCAACTCATCAGCTATTAACACATTGTCTTGTAGCATTGCATCAAGCTTTCCTACAATCACCCATGCAATTACATGTGATCTGGCCAAAATTTCACAGGAAAATAAAATATACTGTACACAGATCCTTAAGCTAAATGTATTTATTCTCTTAGCATTTCAGGGCGTCAGAAAAGTTTTATTAGTTTAAATTCATTTTGACTGCAATTAACATGGTCATATACACTGTATACAGATTTGTTCTCAACATTTGTATGTAAGAATAATAGTATTAACTGATTTGTCAAATCAAAAATCTTCCTTTAACAAGATAAATGTTAATGATGACAATTATTATTTATTCATTCTCTAGTCTTCAGTCTTCTTCAGCTTCTCCTTGGCCATGGGAAACCGAACCCTTACACAACTATCAGAATTCTTGTTTGTTGCTCTTACTGTTTTTTTAATCATTATTATTTATTTTTAAGTTTCTCACATTTTCTCCAGACTGGACACAATAGAGTCAACGCTCAAAGCAGGTAGGCATTGTGCTTTACATGTTTCAACAGTTTATCTAGTTATTAGAGAACAGCACACAGAATAGACCAATCCTATGATACATAGCAGTGGCCTGTTTCTGCCGTGGTTTCTGAAATGAAGAACACTTGTCAATCTCTTAATTTATAAATAAATAAATGAGAAACAAAATGAGCTGAGCTGGACCTAGTTCAGGTACCTTAACATCAGGCATGAAAGTTATGAGTTTTCCTAACCAGCATATCCAATTTTAAAAAGCTGTGGAAAAGGCCATTGCTTGCCAATGTTGTAAACCGTTTCTGTAAAAAAACATTTTCTACACTTTCAGGGGGTATGAGTTTGTAATTACCGGCCCAGATTCTTAAGACCAACTCATAACTACTTTTTTAGCATTTAAGGTTTTTTTATACAATTTTTATATACAGTATATATTAATCCAGCTCAATGATTAATAGTTACATTTTCATCAAGAGGATTGACTTCTGGTTGCTGCGACCCTCACCCATATAAAATAGCTATCCAATAATGGATGCATCATTGATGATTAATGATAACATCATTATTCACATTGACTCTAGTTGCTAATGTACAGTACTCAAGCAGGTATCATCAGCCCTATTAAAGAGGTTTTTCCCCTGTATTGTGCTTTGGTGTACAATTTAAACTAATATATATATATATGTGTGTTGGAATGTGTTGTGCTGTTCTTTATAACAGATAACCATGATTCTTAAGTTAACTAAAATTCTTTAACTTTGCATTAAATTAAATTTGCACTTTATACCATTATACAATGGAATGTGGCCAGAGTGTCACTTTTGATAATTCTTTCTTTTCTTTTGATTATTTCTTTGTTCATTGTTTCAGATTTTCAGATTGTTCAAACCACAGAAAACAGAGTCCTCAATTGAAACAGGTCAGTGTCCATGGCTGAGTAGATTATACAGAGTTTTAAGAATTGAGTTACATTCAGTTATAGATATATTGTAATATGCCACTGAATAACCAATAAGTGGTTTTGACAAGTTTTGCTTAGTTTTTTTAAATGTTTAAGAGAATGCAGGCTGGTCCATCTCTTCATTTAGAGAGAAATAACAAAGCTTTGGAAAGTTCTCTTACGACTTGAAACTCATGGACCAGTTTGTTGGCACAGTGGGCTGGTGTTAGTTTGGGATCTGAGAATAAAATGTTTGGAAGGGACTGCCTGTGAAAGTGGTTCAGACCTAATGCCTAGTGCTACATACTGCATAATTATAAATTTTAGGTGTTACATACAGTATATATACTATATGTTCTCCAGTGGCTATGATTTCAAATCATTATAAAACTAGAGCCTTGTTATATCCCATCTGCCATGTTGAAATATGACTTTCTAAAACAGAAATATTAAAGATGAAGTAAGGACACCATATAGCTTTTACATTTAGGAAATGTCTGCCGATGGAGCCGATTCAAGGGGAAATGTTACTACTTTTCTGAAGACCAGAAAAACTGGAATGGTGCTAAAGAATTCTGCAGCCAGAAGGGCTTTCGTCTTGCTGTGATTAAGTCCGAAGAAGAGATGGATAGAACTCAGACATCTCATATGAACAAAAATGGTCAATAAGGAGACCTGAATCTGTGTAGAAAATAAACCCTAGATCAGGGACCCACATCCTGCAGAGGCACAGTCAAGAAGGTTTTCTAGACATTCTTAAATCAGGATAATGTGGACAATCCTGGTCCTGCAGGTTTTTTTTTGTCTGTTCAAAGCAGTGACACATGAAAAATTGGGGGAAGCTGTTAAATTAGAATTTAACATGAATATCCAAACTGAGCTAGAATATTAGCCTGTACATACTGGCCCTCCAGGACCAGGAAAGGAAACCCCTGTCTCAAATGAACAGTTAGCAAAGACCTTTAAAGCCGGTTTACTGCTTCTGTTTAAGGAAATTGATTGATTTAACTCAGATATTCCCCTATGGCTGGAATGAAAACCAGAAATCACTAGGGCCCTCCTACTCTCTAGTTGAAGACTCTTGCCCTAGGTTATCATCTTGGACAGTTATATTTGGATTTGGAACTGGGTGAAGCTGTCATGCTTTAAACTACTTAAAAGCCCTTAACGTTAAAAATTGAAGTGCTCTGCTCTACCAGTACTAGTGTTGTAAATTATGCAGTCAAGGCTCAATTCAGTCATTATTGTACTGGAAGGAATTTGGAAAGACAACTTGCCTGCACCCGAGAAAGAGAAACTCAAAGTGCTTTCATTTCTTACAGTTCCTTTTCAGTGCCTCTGCCCATGATAGGGGTTGGTGTTGTGTTTGGCCTTACAGTCGTGGGTGTAGAGGGAGTAGAGTAATGGACTAAGCACACACCCCTGGGGCACCCAAGTGTTCAGAGTTAGTGTGTTGGAGGTGTGGTTTCCAAGCCTGACAGCATGAGGTCTGCTTGTCAGAAAGTCCCAAATCCAGTTGCCAGAGTGTGGTGTTGAGACCCAGTGCACTGAGTTTCTTGACTAGTTTCTTTGGAATGATGGTGTTAAAAGCTGAGCTAAAGTCGATGAATAGTACTCTTGTGTAAGTGTTCTTTTTATCCTCATGGGACAGGACAGTGTGTATGGCAATGGAGATTGTGTCATCTGTGGATCTGTTGGGCCAGTAGGCGAATTGGTATGGGTTCAGTGTGTCTGGATTTGCCCCATGACCAGCCTCTCGAAGTACTTCATGATAACAGGGGTTACTGCCACCGGTCGGTAGTCATTAAGCACGTCACTTTGGTTTTCTTCGGTATTGGGATGATGGTGGTTGTCTTGAGGCAGGTGGGGACTACAGCTTGGTCCAGGGACATGTTGAAAATGTCTGTGAATACACCTGTCACTTGATTGGCGCAGGCTCTGAGGACGTGACTGGGTATGCCGTCAGGTCCTGCAGCCTTGTGTGTGTTCACTTTTAGCAGAGATCTCCTCACCTTGTCTGTAGACAGTGAGAGCACCTGGTCAGCTATGGAGGGTGCAGCTCTGTTGACTGGTTCTGTGGTGCTGGCTTCAAACTGAGCATAAAAGTTGTTGAGCATGTTAGGCAGGGAGGCATCATGGGCAGATGCACAGATGTTCTTCCTTTTGTAGTCTGTGAGGGTCTGTATACGTTACCACATGCACCATGGGTCATTAGTGCGGAAGTGTTCCTCTAATTCCTGTTTGAGTGTGTTTTTTGCATGTTTAATACCATTCTTTAGATTGATCCTGGCTGACTTTAGTTCTGATTTATTGCCCTATTTAAATACTGCATCCCTTGCTTTGATTAGAATGCGAACCTCACTGTTCATCCATGCTTTCTGATTAGGAAAGGTTCTTATTTCTTTTGTGAGTGTCACATCAGCAGCACATTTCCTGATGTAGTTAGTGACTGACGATGCATATTCTTGTATGTCAGTGTGTGATCCCTGTGTGACTGCCTCTTTAAACACATCCCAGTCAGTACTGATTCAGCTCCTTCAGGCCGCACTTTCACCGTTCTGACCACTGGTTTCACTAGCCTGTGAAACTGTCTGTATTCCAGGAGGAGAAACAGAGTGATGTGGTGTGTGTTTCCAAAGTGGGGGAGGGGTACAGCCTTGTAAGCATTCTGAATCTTAGTGTAAACATGGTCCAGAGTGTTTTCTTCTTTCGTTGGGGAGGAGACATGCTGATGGTATTTTGGGAAAACGGAGTTGAGATTTGTATGATTAAAGTCACCTCCGACGATAAAGGTTGCGTCGGGATGTGCAGATTCCTGTTTGTTTATTGCGGTGCATAGTACCTCTAGCACTTCTTTGCCATTAGGATCAGGGGGATGTAGACGGCGGTGATAATAACAGTTGTAAATTCCCTTGGCAGATAGAAAGGACAACATTTGATCATTAGATCGGGTGAGCAGTGTTTCGTGATGGTAGATCACTGTTGCACCACGCATTGTTGATAAAAATGCATACTCCTCCACCTCTCGTTTTACCAGACTCTGTAGTCTTGTCCATACGGACGACAGAGAACCCCTCTAGGTGTATATCCAAATAAGTAATACTGTCTGTTAGCCATTAACTGTGAGCAGGATAACTATTGCAACAACACATCATCAGTAGGGTTTAACAAACCTGTCTCACGATGGTCTAATCCCAGCTCACATTCCTTATTAGTGGGAAACAATTCAACGCTTGGTGAATTTTGCTTCACAATGATAGGAAGAGCCGACATAGAAGGATCAAAAAGTGACATCGCTATGAATGACATCGCTATGAACAATCAGTGAAAATAAAAAAGAGTCTCAGTTCACCAAGTTTGTTGTCTAGAAAACATACATTGGCGAGTAAAATGGTTGGTAAAGGATGTTTGGTCTTTAGTCTAATTTCTAGCCCAGCCTGCTTACCATGTTTCCATTTTCGTTCACATTGCTTGCAACACTTCCTGGCTTGGTGACCTTGTTCAGGTGATACCGTGGCTTCCAGGCCTTGTCGGAGAAGTCTGTGCGAACTGATGCAGTCCAGATCTTTCCGACTAAGTGATAGTCTTGCGGATCTTGTTCTGATGTCTAAAAGTGTTTGTAGATCATAAGTTATGTACGTGAACATTGGGGAGAGAGAAACTGAGAACTAAGAACAGTAACAATAAGAAAAGTAACAATAATTTACCTTATTTACAACAATATAAACCATCCAGAAGTACAAAGAAAATTACTTCTTGTTCTAGGATGAGAAATACAACAGGTTGCCAAATAAGAGATTTCATTTAGACCTCAAGAGGTCATGTGACAAGAGTGAACACTGGCCCTTCGTCACTACCATTAGAACTATGTATATGTTGCACTTAGGTCTATGATGAAAAATTATTTTCTTTTTTTTTTAATTGAGAAAATGCCTGTTACGTCCCAGTGTGTGTTCTGTGTGTGTTTTTTCTGTTATGTCCACACTGCTGACCCTTGATTGTTCTCCCTTCCCCATTGGCCAACCATCACACCACTGTTTCAATATGATGTCATCATCAATTAGCTTTCAGCCAATCAGAACACATCTTATTCAGCATATAACATGGAGGTTTTCAGCAAGGAGAGGCCTTTCGATTGACTTTGGTCCCGTTTGGTTTTGGTTATCGCTTCGCTTCGCTTCGCTTCTGGTTATTGCTTCGGCTTCGTTTGTTGGTTTGTTTTGCTTTGTGTGTGTGTATTTTCGTAAAGCTTTGGCTTTGTTGTTTTGTTGGTTTTACGTTAGTTTCTTTGTACTTTTGTTTGTTTGTGTGTTCATCCTTGTTTTGCCATTACCTTGCCCCAGTGTTACATGTTCAAATTTTGTGTTCTTTTGTACCCTGCTCCTGTTGATTACTCTTGTTTTTCCTTATTTGTATTCCTGGTTCACTTGTGTTTTTGTGTGAACTTTTGTATATAAGTTTAGTTTAGGTTGTTGGTTACACTTTACACACTTAGTTGATTTTGTATTAGTACACTAGTTTAGTACGGGTGAGTGCTGTTTGTCTTGTATGGTTTTGGGTAGTCAGTGTAGGTTAGCTAGGGTGTTGAAGATGCCGAAGACCGTGTGTTTCGGGTTTTCTTTTGTAGTTAGGTTAGCTTTCCCTCACTGTCCTAGCCAGCCGTTGGCACCACTCTAGTTCCTTACCCTTGTTATCACGCTTCCTAGTCCCTCACCAAAACTCCCCTGCTTCCAAAAGAATTATCCTAAATGTTACACCCCTTTACCCCTAGACACGTAGGGTCGTAACTGCCTACAGATGCAGCCATTCAAAATGCGTGGGCGATACCGCATTATTTTCCGGTACGCTGTAAGCAGTCTACCGCAAGCTTCTGGTAAATACCGCGAGTTACCGGTAAATACCGCTAGTTACCGTAAATTCTCCTATAATACGACAAGCAAAATAATAGTATCCGGAATTTCCGCAAGGTGGAGCTAATAAAGCTCAACCTCTCATGTTTGAGCTGTGGCCATCAGTCTTTAACGAAGATATTACAAATAGTATTAATAATGAATGACCTTGGACAAGCTGTAAGTGTAAACTCAAAGTATTGCCCTGGTCAAAATTCTTTTTTTCATTGACCGTCTTTGTAAAAGTAACACTACAGCATTTCGCAATCACGCATTTGTTTCCAATCATGCAAAGTACAGTGATTCACCATGCCTTTCACATGCTCATAAAAGAGATTGATTTAGGAACATAAACATATTACCGTATGCAAACTGTACTGTATACAGTATATATATGTATATTTAATGTCTTAACTGTGCCCGTTTAAGTATTGAATATTCATATCTAATTTTACCACTGAAGGGAAATCTTAGTAGCTGAGCATAAAAAGAATAGGAGCATACTGCAACGCGTGTGAAGGCCATAAACGATATTAATTTTGGAACATAAACATACAGTATATAGCTGGTCTTGGTACTTTAAAGAAAAAAATACACACCAGTATTCCATTTCTCCCTAAACATTTTAAGCTTCGAAGTCTTTAACTAACGTGATACCGGAGTCAACAAGCATACTTTTAGAATTTGATTAATAGGGAATATAATATGGAATCGCGTATCTCAAGAATTTAATAACGGTATGATTATATTCGTGTACTGCGACAGGGCTGTGTAAGGCTGTTTCGCCTCCCTGTTCATGTGAGTTCCCCTGTAGCCTACTGGTCTAGGTGTGTGACTAACAATGCACAGGTTGTGTGTTCGAATCCAGCTGGTGCTGGACCTTTCTTTTAACAAACATTTCTTCGACAAAATAGAATAGCGATATTATGGACAATCAATTGACTTTTATATTTTAAAACATCACAACATGATCGATTCTAAGTCATTTTTGATAACAATGAATAGTCACCTTCTTCCCTTCTGACATCGGTTCCTGCTTCTATTGTGTGTGTGTGTGCAACAGAGTAAATTTTTATAGAGAAATGGAGGCTAGACAGTATGCGTTACAATATAAACATTTATATTGATTTAAATCGTGTTCTGATTTAAATCGCAAACGCGTGTTTAATGATGTGTTTTTTAATCATAATCAGGCTAATGCATTTCTACATTTTCTGTATGAACCAGCTTAGAGGTTCATACAGAAAGACAGCTTGTGTTTAAATTGAGTGTAAGGTAATTTATGCTTCTAAAGTCATGGTCAGCATTTATTATTGTACTGTACTGTAAACTTTTTCTGTGCCTAGTCACATTATTTTATAGCGTTTTTATTGTGTTATTAAATCCGGTGGCGCTGTGTGTTAGTTTCCTGACTCCCATGTCACATGGTCTGTGATTGAATCCCATGGAACTATGACTTTATTTTTTAACAAACATTTCTTTGAAAAAATGAAACGTTTCCCTTGGTCAGAGATTAAATAAAACCTCACTTGCACCAAACAAATTTATATTTCTTAATATCACAACATGATCGAATTTAAGTCTTTTTAATAACAATGAATAGTCACCTATGTGTTACAAAATAAACATTTATATTGATTTGAATCGCGTTTTGATTTAAATCGTAAACGCGTGTTTAAATATATGTGTTTAAAAGCGATATACTGTATAAAAGCGCTGATTCTTATGGAGTGTGTTCCACGGGGGATTCCAAAAAAATTTGTTTTTTAATCGCGTATCTAAGGAAAATTGCAGTATAACTTTGTTCATGCACAAACAGTGGCGTGTTACATTATAATTTGGGTGTCTCCACTTGCCAGAAAGCTCTAAATTGCAACGTAAATTGCAAAAATGCACATGGAATCTGTCCAAGCCCTCCTACGAAAATTATTTAAACTGCGACACTGATCATTCATCTCTAAATAAACTTTATTTTATATAGCGTTTTAAGCGAATAGGTAATTAGATTGCTCATAAACCTAATCGCTTTTTCTACATAAACACAGCGTGATTGCTCTCTGAAAATGCTTTTCCTTTATACAGATGCAGCCATTCAAAATGCGCGGTAAAAACCCGCGGTACGGTACCCTACCCACAAGCCACCGCGGGGCACCGGAGGGTACCGCAGGGCAAGTGATTGGCTGGCCAAAATGACCGACAGGGGCACTCGTGGTGCATTGGTTGGTAGTGCAAAGATTTAATCATTTAATGTCTTTACTGTGCACATTTTAATCCGCTTAGTTTTGAATATTTATATGGATTTTACCACTAAAGGGAAATTTTAGTAGCTGAGCATAAAAAGAAGAGGAGCATAACGCATCTGAAGGTCATAAACGATATTAATTTAAAACATTACTGTATGTATGTAAACTGTACTGTGTATGGCTGGTCTTGGTAGTTTAAAGAAAAAATACACACCAGTCTTCCATTTCTCCCTAAACATTTTAAGCATGAAAGTTTTATGAAACGGTACCCAAATATGCGATTGCTGTATAGAATGAATTTTAATTAAAAAAAAATATTTAACACGAACATTAAGCTGTTTACATCTTCCGCCTGAGAACAGTCACCCGTTGCTACCCAACGCAGAATGGTGATTGGCTGATACCATCTGACACCCCTCTGATTGGAGAAAAAAGACGTGCTGGTTTGCTATACCAGGAAGAGGATTTCTTTCAATTCTAAACGTGTATTTTAAAAGTTTAAGAAGTAAAAACCTTACAGCGTACACAGATTTCTAAACTGATCAGGATCGTTATCTTTGTCTTATGCATAATAATGTTCACCGCTCTGTCCAGCAAATTAATAATAAACTTTATTTTATATAGCTTTTTAAACGAATAAGTAATTAGATTGCTCATAAACCTAATCACTTGCTTTTTCTTTTTATTTAGGCTCAGATTTCAACTATAGATCATATTATTAATAACCATAATAACAACCAACCAACAAAAACAACCATATAAACATAATACCAACCAAAAACATAGATAACAACCACAATACAAAATCAAATAATCAAACCATTTTACACTCGCAAAGTCCTCCAATTATCATAATCCCGCCCCTTATGCAAAACCAAACCTTCCTCCCATCCCAGTTTATCCTGTTTATCATAAACAAAATCCACCTCAATTTTCAACATAAAGCATTACACAAAATCAATACCTCAACACTCCATACTCAACAACGATAATTCACAAACAGCCAGAACATGTAACTACACATTCCCAAACATACCCAAACATAGCCCCGCCCCTTATGCAAAACCAACATCCCTCCCCTGTTCTCTCTCTCCCCTGGCGGTTGTAATTTTTTTAATTTCAAATAAATTTTAGCAAAGTCATGTATTTTAAAAATCTTAAGATTTTTCTATTTATGTCTTTATTTAGTGGTTTCATTAGTGACAAAGGCTAAACTTTCTTGGAAAAATGTCTTTTATGTAAACCATGTTTGCTATTAATTCATTCAGGGCTAAAATATGTTCATTGTCTTCTAATGAAAGAAGGGTTCCTTTCGCCGTAGTTGGGAGCCTAGCCTTTAACTAGTAAGTACTGTATTTACTGGGTTTTTTTTTTTGGGGGGGGGGGTGTCTTTCGCTGGAAATCTCGCCTCCTACTTTGAAAATACCCGTGAAACCGGTTCAATTCGTCACAGCCAGCACTCCTGCAGAGAGTTGGGTTGTACTTGCAGTGCATACAGTACACGCGTTATGCTCTTCGTTAATGTCTGTGAAGTTTTATTTAATCTCTGAGCCATACTGATTCTTCTGGAAG
Source organism: Lepisosteus platostomus (assembly GCF_059453375.1). Lineage (NCBI taxonomy): Eukaryota > Metazoa > Chordata > Actinopteri > Semionotiformes > Lepisosteidae > Lepisosteus > Lepisosteus platostomus. The sequence continues at coordinate 20,575,679 of NC_142623.1, forward strand.
CCAGTTTCCGCCAGGGAGTAAAAAAAACACACTATGGTATTCTCTCCAATGCAGTGCAGTTAAAAACATACCTCTGATGCTGCTCCTAAATGAATATCGTTTATGACCATCAGAAGCTTTATGCTCCTTTTCTTTTTTGCAGTGGATTGAACAGGGAGAGGCATTTCATGATGTACTTTTCACTGATGAAACAACAGTGGCTCTGGAACAGTTTTCAACCAAGTCGTTTTATAAAAAGGGGAGATATGTACACGTTACTGAAGCTAAAAGTTTAGCCTTTGTCACTAATGTAAACACTAAATAAAGACATATAGAAATCCCATTTTTAGGATCAGAGTCTTACATGTGGTTATTTCGAAAACGTTTGTACGTGCTCCTTCTTACCATGTTACTGTTTACCGTTTCCTGTCCGTGGGGGGTGGACCGTCTTTCATTAGAAGGTTAGTCTGTTCTACTCTGAGAATGTAGAGGCGGTGGGAAGTGCCCGCGGTCATTTAATTAGTATTAAAATCTTAGTTATCTTTCTATTTCACAGGTTTGCATACATAATTTAATTTTGAAAGCCACTGAGACATCAGGTACTACTGTTGTATTTATGAAAAAGAAACAAAACAAAAAACATACTAACAACTGTGCCATCCTACTCCTTAGTTAATACATTTTATTCATAAACAGTTAACATTGTTAGCAAAATATTTTGAATTATATTTAACCCTATTTTTTCTTTAGTTTTGTATTTAACTTATTATATGATAGTCAGACTTAATGTATATTAATGTATATTTGAACAATGAAAATATATTTTTACAAGATTTTACATTAAGCACTTAAAATTAATATGGTTAATAATAGTAAACTGTAACATGCTGTTACAAGATCGGTTAACTGCGAAGAAAATCCTTTCAGAGAAAATGTTTCAGGTGTGAAGAACAAACCTGTTCCCACACACCCTGCCCCCACTACAATTAGAATATACACAAACATTTTAGCGTTTCATTCTGAGCAGAAGACCCTCACACCTGAAGAGTGCTGGCTGTGACGAATTAAACCGGTTTTACAGGTTTCAATCACAGATTGGGACTCAGTAAAGTAACACACAGCGCCACTGGATTTGATAATACTGTACCTAACCAAAATCCGCAATATGGAAACAGAACCTAATTGTTGATAGATGATGTACTCGTAACATTTTTTCAAGACGAACTACAACATTTAAAAAATGACTTGTATGTACTTGATATCTCTAATCAATCCACGGGTTCCAGCACAAAACGAAACTAAAACGCATACCGTTTAGCGCTTCTTATTAGTTGCTCAAAAGTAATTTGACCGTATGAAATGCATAATATAAACCTAGAAACATATACGTGAGCAGTACTTAAGCACTGTAGTATCGGTGTTAAGACATACCTCTCAAATACTGTAAATCAAGTTAAAAATATCTCAAGACCGATTCTGGTCGTAATGAAACCATGTTTCGTGTATGTTTTCTTTTTCATCTTGAAATAACTCATTTCTAAATACCTTTTTCACTGTTAACATCTTGTAGCAACTTTGCGACAAAATATACACTCTGACAGTTCATCCTGCTACCAACATTAAATAAAACAAATCTTAAAATTTCTATATTTATGTCTTTATTTAGTGGTTTCATTCGAAGCTTACAATGTTTAGGGAGAAATGGAATACTGGTGTGTATTTTTTTCTTTAAAGTACCGAGACCGGCCATATACTGTATGTTTATGTTAAGATTTCCCTTCAGTGGTAAAATTAGATATGAATATTCAATACTTAAACGGGCACAGTTAAGACATTAAATATACATATACATATTGTATACAGTACAGTTTGCATACGGTAATATGTTTATGTTACGCGATTAAAAAATAAATAAATAAAACTGAAAGGTCCAGCACCAGCTGGATTCGAACACACAACCTGCCAGTTGGTAGTCATGCACCTAGACCAGTAGGCTACAAGACAGCTCACATAAGCAGGCAGGCGAAACATCCCTACACAGCCCTGCCGCAGTACACGGATATAATCATACCGTTATTAAATTCTTGAGATACGCGATTCCATATTATATTCCCTTTTAATCAAATTCTAAAAGTATGCTTGTTGACTCCGGTATCACGTTAGTTAAAGACTTCGAAGCTTACAATGTTTAGGGAGAAATGGAATACTGGTGTGTATTTTTTTCTTTTCATGATAGGTGTCGCATTTTAAATCATGAATATAATCATACCGTTATTAAATTCTTTAGCTACGCGATTCCATATTATATTGGCAGAAAAGCTTAAAACTACCACTTTTTCACACGCTATTTCACATGCTAGTTAAATACTTCTATGCTTAAAATCGTTAGGGAGAAATGGAATACCGGTGTGTATTTTTCCTTTAAAGTACCGATTCCTGGAATCTGACTGGCTGACACCCTTCTGAAGTGGTTCCATAAAATCTGGTATACGGAAAAGAAAGCGTTGATAAATACAAGTGTCTTTTAATACACTCTTTGCTGTGCTCTTGAGGATCCTTGTGATATTTTGAGCTCTAGTTGAATGATAAGTGTCGCATTTTAAATCATTTTCGTAGTTAGAAATTATGAAACGCCCTGTTAAAAGCAAGGAAGTTTTTATGCCCGTTGAAGTAAAACAAAATGCCTGACAAAGTATGGCTTGGACAGATTCCAAGTGCTTGTACAAATGTCCGGGTGTGGCAAGCTTCCAATGTCAACTCGACTCGATTGGAAGACAATGAACGTATTTTAGCCCTAAATGAATTAATAGCAAACATGGTTTACATAAAATACATTTTTCCAAGAAAGTTTATAATAATATGATCTATAGTTGAAATCTGAGCCTAAATATAAAGGAAAAGCATTTTCAGAGAGCAATCACGCTGTGTTTATGTAGAAAAAGCGATTAGGTTTATGAGCAATCTAATTACCTATTCGCTTAAAACGCTATATAAAATAAAGTTTATTTAGAGATGAATGATCAGTGTCGCAGTTTAAATAATTTTCGTAGGAGGGCTTGGACAGATTCCAAGTGCATTTTTGCAATTTACGTTGCATTGTCCAATGTTCTGTTGTAATACAGGCTAGAATACAGTTACAGTAGTCTAAGCTTTATCAGCCTATTTAAAATAATTTGTTCTAATCCCCGGCGGAACACACTCCATAGGACTCAGCGCTTTTATACAGTATATCGCCTTTAAACACATATATTTAAACTCGCGTTTACGATTTAAATCAAAACGCGATTCAAATCAATATAAATGTATATTTTGTAACGCATAGGTGACTATTCATTGTTATTAAAAAGACTTAAATTCGATCATGTCGTGATATTTAGAAATATAAATTTGTTTGGTGCGAGTGAGGTTTTATTTAATCTCTGACCAAGGGAAACGTTTAATTTTTTCAAAGAAATGTTTGTTAAAAAATAAAGTCATAGTTCCATGGGATTCAATCACAGACCATGTGACATGGGAGTCAGGAAACTAACACACAGCGCCACCGGATTTAATAACGCAATAAAAACGCTATAAAATAATGTGACTAGGCACAGAAAAAGTTTACAGCACAGTACAATAATAAATGCTGACCATGACTTTAGAAGCATAAATTACCTTACACTCAATTTAAACACAAGCTGTCTTTCTGTATGAACCTCTAAGCTGGTTCATACAGAAAATGTAGAAATGCATTAGCCTGATTATGATTAAAAAACACATAATTAAACACGCGTTTGCGATTTAAATCAGAACACGATTTAAATCATTATAAATGTTTATATTGTAACGCATACTGTCCAGCCTCCATTTCTCTATAAAAATTTACTCTGTTGCACACACACACACAATAGAAGCAGGAACCGCTGTCAGAAGGGAAGATATATTCAAAATATCGCAAATATCGATCATGTTGCGATATTTTGAAATATAAAAGTCAATTGATTGTCCATAATATCGCTATTCTATTTTTTCGAAGAAATGTTTGTTAAAAGAAAAGTCCAGCACCAGCTGGATTCAAACACACAACCTGTGTGTTGTTAGTCACACACCTACTAGACCAGTAGGCTACAGGGGAACTCGCATGAACAGGGAGGCGAAACAGCCTTACACAGCCCTGTCGCAGTACACGAATATAATCATACCGTTATTAAATTCTTGAGATACGCGATTCCATATTATATTCCCTATTAATCAAATTCTAAAAGTATGCTTGTTGACTCCGGTATCACGTTAGTTAAAGACTTCGAAGCTTAAAATGTTTAGGGAGAAATGGAATACTGGTGTGTATTTTTTCCTTTAAAGTACCAAGACCAGCTATATACTGTATGTTTATGTTCCAAAATTAATATCGTTTATGGCCTTCACACGCGTTACAGTATGCTCCTATTCTTTTTATGCTCAGCTACTAAGATTTCCCTTCAGTGGTAAAATTCAATATCTACAACGGGCACAGTAAAGACGTTTACAGTAAGTCTTTCTACAACAGACCAACGGACCACGAGTGCCCCTGTCGGTCAACCAATCACGTACCACGTCATCTTGCGTCATGATACGTGATACCGCAGCCAATTACCTGCGGTACGTGTCTGTACCGCGCACTTTGAATGGCTGCATCTGTATATTAACTATTTACTGCAAAGGTAAGACGTGGTAAAAGCAAAGTACAGCTTTTGCAATAATAGTACTTCGAACATGATAAGTGTTAATAAAACTGTATAAAACCATCTTGGATTTTTCACCTTTTTTGAAAAAAATGTCTATGTTCCTCTTGTGGTGCTGAGCTCCTGACAACTTCTCAAACCATGTTCAATGCAAACACAGTATGTATTCGACGGAAATAACTTATTTTAATTGTATATTGATATCTCACCATGAAAAAGTTTTACCCGTTAAATAATTTTGCTATTAGTTCAACTCATCCATCCCTTAAATGTACTGTAGGGAGAGCAATTAAGACAATAATGTAGCTTTGTCTTTCAAGCAGAGACAGGATGTAACACAGAAATATTTATGTTTACAGATTTATTTACGTGACAAAGTTTCAGCACATCACTGGATTGGGTTAATCGATCTTGGGAAAGCAAAAGCATGGAAGTGGTTGGATGGGAGCTTAGTGAACCAGAGGTACAGCAATTATTCCCATTAGGTTTTGTATTTGTAGTTTATCGCTAGCTTTTTTTTAGGTCATTAAAATATAAAGGCAGGGCCTTTACTTATGAAAATGTAGTAGTTAAAAGGCAGTGTCCAAATTAATCCTATTATTATGACAATTAAGGGTTAAATTGTGTAACTAAGAGCTTGAAAAAATAAGCAGGTGTGTGATCTTCCAGGATTTGGAGCCCCTTATCTATGTTGTTAGAGTATTGAGGAGAATGATTATTCCATCATACCAGAGTGACACAAGGAAAAGCATATAACTAGGAAGTAATATCCTTGTTTGCACGGGATCCACAATGGATGTTCCCATGTTACATTAAAACAACCACGTGCATAAATTAAATGGTTAAAAGTTAGAAATTCTCATTAATGTCCATGAAGAAAAATTGGGTTTTGTGCACAATGGAGAAATATAATTGTATTAAAAACACATTTATTGTCTCTTCTTGCTTAGCTTTTGGAATCCCAAACAACCGAATGACCTACGAGGAAATCAAGACTGTGGGGAGATAACAGCTTCTAAACTGAACGATGATACTTGTAGTACAAAACAATACTGGATTTGTGAGAAAGCTGCATAGTACTCTCAACAAGTATTTAGTCATGTGATATGGAAATATCAGGATTGTCTTAATGCCAGTGTGTGGAAGTTTCTGTCACAGTGGTGGCTTATTCTCTAAATAAATGAATGCTGGAGGGATCCACCCATCTTATTTAAAGCACTACATACAGCTAGTGTGCTTCTTTGCTTACAAAAAGAGAAAGGATTCCTCCTGTAAGATCTGTTCAGTTGTTTCTTCTCCATGCAAACTCTTGGAAGAAAGTTAGACAAGACAATCAAACCTTCTTCTAGAGCCATGAGTAAAATATATTTATTGGATTATTTTAACCCTTTATTACAATATTAAATACATTTTCCTACTTTCCCAAATGTGTTTAATATGATTTGATTGTTCTAAAAAATGTTGCATATTCTGTAAGACAATATTAAATGGGTTGAAGTAGTTCAGGTGGGTAGCTGCGTCAGCATGCGTAGGCTGCAAAGGAACAAGTAATACGTTTATTCCATGCTGAAAAGAGAAGAAAGAAAACAATGTTTTGGCCATGGAGCCTTCTTCAGGTGTGAGGATTTAATATTAAATGGGGTATAAATATAAGCCTGTGACACTTTCTCTTTCAGAAAAGAAAATAGCAGTGTAAAAGATGAATTTATGACCCTGGAAAGTTTTTACAAACACATCAGACCACAGAAAGCACTAGCAAACCAAAAAACTTATATTTCGATAAATTAACTGCACTGGTTTTAAATGGACAGCCTATCTTCATAGTGAGCTTTATTACGGTTATATCTTATGTTTATGGGAACCTCTCAATGTACTATTTACTTTGGGTTGCAGGTAGTTCAACATTAAACATATCACTACCACATGATTTAATTTACCTTTATTCTTCTTATCGTTTAGCCTTTTTCTGGGCGGAGCAGTGGCTCTGAGGCTAAGGATCTGAGCCTGTGGTTGGAGGGTTACTGGTTCAAGTCCTGTGACTGGCAAAGAAGTCCTGCTCCATTGGGCCCCTGAGCAAGGCCCTTAACCCCAGCTGCTCTAGGGCTGCAATATAAATGGCTGACCTTGCACTCTGACCCCAAGCTTCTCTCTCCCTGGCTGTGTGTCTCATGGAGAGCAAGTTGGGGTATACAAAAAGACAAATTCCTAATGCAAGAAATTGTACTGTATATGGCTAATGAAGTGATCTTATCTAATGTCTTAAGAGTAAGAAAATTGCACCTACTTTAAATAAATAATTTGACTAGGTACAACAGCAATGGGAGTTGTGGTAGCTCAGATGGTAAGGGCATCTAGCTCCTAACCAGAAGGTCCTGGGTTCACTCCGAGGTAGGGGCAAGTCATGTAGCTTGCTCTAATTCCTTCCAGATGACTCCCATGTCTACTCAGTCAGCTTTCCTTGCTGACCACATCACTTTCACTTCCTGTGTTGGATTACTGAGGAAAAATGGTGGCGCATTCCCCCATGGGCTTTATGGCCTAAAAAGGGGACCTAACCTACCTACAACACCAGTGTAATTTCTTCTGCTTTGTTTAATGGTACTTGGAAATATTAAGTGATATCAATTATTTAGTTGTCCAATGAATTAAGATATTTATGAAAAAACACCTGTATAATTGTTTAAAAATATGACCTTGTGTTTCTCAAGAAGTAGCAGTGGATCTGAGATATTGAATGAACAAATGTGGTGCGAGAGAGAAAGATGAGACAGGAAAACGTGCAGATGGCATGTGGACAGGGAAACTGCACACACAGTGGAATTTTTCAGGCAGCTCGCATTTAGGGTAACTGCACAGACAACTGTTCTGACCATGCATGGCAGCATGGTGCTATATCCAGATAGTGACTCAGGGAAGCAGCAGCTGTGCACACAGAAAGACGTGGAGCTGTAAAAGGAAAACAGGAAATAAACACAGCCTGAGATTGTGATGCAGCAGGCGAGGGTCCCAAAGCCCAAAGTGAAACACAAAGCTAAAGCACAGAAGAGATTTCTTGAGAGTAGTCAGGGTGAAATCAATGTGAGAGTGAAATTCAGGAAGATAGCAGCGAAGCAAGAGGGAAGCATCCAGGCCCAATTTGTAGATAAGCAAACAGGGTCCAAGCTGAGTAAGCAGAGAAGAATGAAAAGCACAGGGGAGATTCTTTGTTAGAAACAAAGTAGAGATCAGGATTACAACAAAGCTAATGACATATGTGCTCAAAGGACTCAGAGACAAAACTCATTGACATAGCCCTGAGCTTTGTCAGATCAGAGTTTAAATATTCAGATCACCTAATGTGGGCATGGATGTCAATTATCTTCAGGCAGTCCAGGTTGCTGCACGTCAAAGAGGGCAAGCATGACATTGTCAAAATAATTTGGTGCAGCTGAACTAATTTAAGCTTATAGTAGTAAAGAGAATGAATACTTATACAATCAATGTGTGTGCATTGTGATGGACTGTGATCCCATTCCTGCCTGTTACCCTTTGTTTGCTAGGATAGGCTCTGGCTCCTCCACAGCCCTGAACTAGCAGAAGCAGTTGGAAAATGGATGGAGGGAGGAAGTGAATACATCCTCCAGACACTACAAAAGAAAACTACTTACTAAATTTGAGTATTATAATATTTAGAATCATTCTGCATGTCATGAATTATACAAATATTTTATTTTTTTGTTGTTTATCCACTTGTGTGATACACAATGTTGCAGTGTTGACTGTTGTAGTTAATGGAAATTGTAACAATTTCTTCTGTTATTATTTCAGTCAATGATGCAAAAGTATTCAACATCTTCCTTATACTTTTACATCATTTAATGTTTTAATCATGGTGATTTGATTGCCTTTTGGATAATTACATGTTGGGTAACATTGTAAGGAAGTACATTGTCCTCAGTGTCCCTTAATGGTTCTAAAATGGTTCTACTTTTCAGGTCTATAGTGTGCAGGATGGATAATTATGTTATTTCTGAGTTTCCTGCCTGTGTTTTCTAGCACTTTTTAAATATTCTTATAGAGCTAGTGGTGACTTCCCCATGTTGTCAATTTTTTGTCTGGTTTTGACAGTATATTTTGTACTGTAATGTGCTTGCCTTCTTTCTTTAAGACATTTTGTTTTATGAAATGTTTGTGTCTTTTGACTAACTGAATTCATACATTGCATTAAAAAAATTACAATGACAGTATTAATTTTAGTTTCACACTTGCATCATGCAACTGTACAGTTAAAAGTGCTCTTACAGTTAATATTCAGGGCAGAGAATCCATAGCTCGAAATTTAAGCAAACCTCCACAAATTCCAGCTGCATGTTTGAGCAAATAAAATTGTAGTTTATTCATTTTCCTGATTACATCAAAGTCATTCTACTCACTTTAATTATTATTCCTTTACACAGCTTTGGCTGTGAATCAGAAAGATGCTTCAGAAAGAAAAAAATATAGAAAACAAAGACACAAAGAATGCAATGTGCATGATTAATTTTATTACCATGATCCTCTCCAGTCTCATCATAGAATCCTAAGAGAAAGTCTAAAAGTTTCAGCTTGGAAGTGGTGCTGATGATGAGGGGACCAGAAATACAGTGTATACCTGAGGTGTCTGCTGTTTTGGTTCTGATCCTTAATGAAGGTCCTTACCAGGGATTTTGATTCCCTTTCCAGTAAAAAACAAAACAAAACACTGCCTCCTTCATTGAGTGGTGATATAACCTGGAGAATTCCCTTGACACTGTCTTCAGGATCAACGGGTGCCTAGTAATGCCACAAACACACAAAAAATGAATTTAGTCTGTTATGACCTTATATTTAGTCTGAATGACAGAAAAGATACACCATGCCTTAAAGTGGGCTAAAAGTACATCGCAGAAACTTGTAAGGCTAAGGGCATGATAAATTAACTACAGACTTTTCTGTATCCAGACAGAATTCTACAAGATAGTTAACATAAATTTAGAAATATAAATAGGTCTTACAGTACATACTGTAGCATGCTTATTAGAGTTTGGCCAAACCCAAAGGTGGAAGTACATTTAGCATTTTAAGATGTAAAGTTGTAAGATAATAAGGAAAAGCAAGCTCGGAATTGAGCTCATCGTGCCTGGATAACACAGGCCACAACCAGACACAGTATTCCCAAGACAATAGCATGTGTAGATCCTGTATTAGCTTTATCAGTCACGAGTTATTGGCATACAAAATTCAAACTCAAACTTGAATTTTCACCAATGAAATATGAAATTCCTGAATATTCTGCTTCTGAAATCCAACCAGATGATGTGGTTTAAAAGTCCTTTTGTTTGTAGCCTTTTTATTTAGTCTTAGTCTTAGTATCTCTGAGAGGCAAACAAAACAGACTTTTAAGGAGAAAGACACACAAAAGCACAACTAGCTGTTCAATCCATGAAAGAGCTTCCTATCACAAACATCAAGACCCCAGTTAAATATTCTGCTTGAATTCCTCCTTATCTCACTGTTACTGCACAGGTCAGGTAAGGTACTGTATGGTGGGGGGAGTGGCACAGAGGGAGATATCAGAAGTTTCAGAGAGACTGGGGCAGGAGAAGATGGAAGAAATGAAAGATAAAGGATTAAAGGCAATATATTAAGCCTTAATTTTGCTGCTTAAGAAGTGCTTTTTGGCAGCTCTTTTTTGCTATTATAATAAAACCCTTTGGAAATGAAACACAGATATTAAAGGTGTTTAACATTCACATTTGATAGGTGGTTAGTATTGACAATTGAGACAATTTTGTTAATCTACAGTTCTGCTAGTCTTTAGTCTCTAGGCTTGTGCATATTAAATTTATTGTGTTAAAGTCTATTACATTATTCCCACCCATGTCAGTTTTGACCCCTACAGGGTGGATCAGCTCTTATACCAGGCCATACAGCAGGTCAACATGTTCAGGGCAGCCTAATGTGGAGCAAATGCAAATTTAGTCATAGCTCTACAACATTAATGAAAAGTTATGTTTGTCAAGGTGTTTGCTTCTCATGTGGCTCAAACAGTAAAAAATCATGTTCACTTGAAGGCTGCCATTGAGGGTAAAACAGGGTGAGTACTGAAAATCAATTATGGGGCAATTCATATGAGTCAAGTATAATGGAAAAATAAGCATCAGTTCTAAATGATAAATTGCCAGTGGATAATAAAAAGTATTTAATTAATAAACTTTATTCAATATTGAGCCTTTAAAAGTGGCTTCTCAAAGCACTTTACAAGAAAAAGGTACACAATGAGGAGACAGTAGAATTGCACAATTATAATAAGGGTTTGGAATACAGTAAGAAAGCAAAGGGGAAAACAACTAGTTAAATTAATTCCTTTCTGAGGAAGGTTTTAAGTCTTAATTTGAAGGTGCTCGGGAATGTGATTCTCTGATATCCTTAGGGTTAGAATTGCAGAGCTTAGGAGCATAGTAGGAGAATAATAATAATAAAAAATAATAACTGCTTACATGTACAGTATATAGCACTTTTCTGGACACTCCACTCAAAGCACTTTACAGGTAATGGGGACTCCCCTCCACCACCAATGTGCAGCATCCACCTGGATAATGTGACAGCACCCATATTGCGCCAGAATGCTCACCACACATCAGCTATTAGTGGGGATGAGAACAGAGTTATGAAGCCAATTCATAGATGGGGATTATCAGGAGGCCATGATTGGTAAAGGACAGCCAGGATGCTGGGCCCCTACTCTCTGTGAGAAACAGCCTGGAATTGTTAATGACCACAGAGAGTCAGGACCTCAGTTTTACGTCTCATTTGAGGGATGGTTTAGTGTCCCCGTCACTATACTGGGGCATAAGGACCCATACAGACTGCAGGGTGAGTGCCTCCTGCTGGCCCCACTAACACCTCTTCCAGCAGCAACCTTAGTTTTTCCCAGGAGGTCTCCCATCCAGGTACTCACCAGGCTCACACTTGTTTAGCTTTAGTGGGTTGCCAGTTGTGAGTTGCAGGGTGATATGGCGTAGAAGGCCCTGTTACCCATTGAGTGTAGATGGGCTTGGGGGATAGACAGGAGACCAGAATTCGATTAATGAAGGTTGCGAGGTGGGGAGTAGGATGGCAGTAACTCAGATGGGTATTGATGTGCCAAGCCATGCAGAGCCTTTTAGGTGACGTTTACACAAAATCTGAAAGGAAACCAGTGCAAGTACTCAAAGGATAGGAGTAAAGTGATCACTTGCACAAGCCTTGTTTGAAATTCTGTCAGATGAATTCTGGACATACTGAATTTTGTTCGATGTGGATTTAGATAACCCTGCATGTAGAGCATTACAGTAATCAATTTAAGGAGATTTACAGGAGATAGACCAGACAAAATTGTTGATCAGCTTTACAACTACAGTTAGCGACAACATAGGATGTACAGATGCAGCCATTCAAAGTGCGCGGTACAGACACGTACCGCAGGTAATTGGCTGCGGTGTCGTGTATCATGACGCAAGATGATGCTAGGTACCGCGGTACGTGATTGGTTGACCGACAGGGGCACTCGTGGTTCGTTGGTCTGTCGTAGAAAGACTTACTGTAAACGTCTTTACTGTGTAGATGGAGTGTTTAACCTAGAATTCGACCAGTGTTACTCCTGGCCTCAAAATTCTAGTAATATCTCCTGAATATTAATCCTTTTAAATTAAAGAAAAAAAGATCTTGGTTCTAAAGAAACTGCATTCCCTAATCACTATCCGACTGACTAGAACTTCAGATTGCCACAGAAGGAGATTTTATCTGGTATGGGACAGAAACTCAGAAGATGAAGAAGACAAACTGAGACAAATGTACAGATTACTATGACAGATTACATACCAGCTCTTTGTCTCCTCATACTATAGTTCAGAAAAAAGACATGATCAATCATCATTCTGATATAGATATTGGATGTTGCAGATATAGTGAATTGTTCACAATACACTTTCTCCAAATCTTTCATTGCATTAATCCTATTATTGATTTTCTTTACAGTTCCACTTTTCTGTTTAATAATGCAATTTGAAAGCAAAGAGCCTTTTTACTTAATTTTTTAATCATCTGCCTCCTGTTTTGCTTTCCCAGGCAAAATGGAATTTAATAATTCCACCAGTGTTTGAACTAATAATAAGAAACAATTTTATATAGTGCCATTAAAAGAGGCTTCTCAAAGTACTTTACAGAGAGAGAAACAAAAAAAAACATTTTTTTAATCTGTTTTGAATACAGAAGGAAAGCAAAGGGACAAACACAACAGCAGTCAAATTAAAGCCCTTCTGAAAAAGAAGGGTTTGAGTCTAGATTAGAAATTTCTCAGGAAAGGTGGCTTTCTGATATCCTTAGCGATAGAGCTCCTGAGCTTTACAGAATTGATGGTGGATGCTGAAAAGCATGACATCAGTCTTGTTGCAGTTTAAATGAAGGAAATGTTGAGCCATCCATGTTTTTATATCAGAGATGGATTTAGAGAGCAGAGACATTCACTTCAGTGTCAGGATTTGTATGGACGTAGATTTGAGCATAGAAATGATCATTTAGACCATGTGATCTTAATAGACCAAGTGGGAATGTGTAAAAGCTAGAAAAGATGGGACCCAGTATGGAGTCTGAGGAACACTAGACTTAACATATCTGATTTCAGATTTGAAACTTCCAAGAGAGACAAACTGACAGTGATCAGATATGTAAGACTTGAACCATTTAAGTGCAATGTCAGAAATTTCAAACAATCTCAAGCTGTGAAAGTAAGATGTCATGATTAACTAAGGATTCAGACATTAACCACCAGGATTTACATGAAAATTTTTGGGTTACTTGAAGTGAGATAACTCATAGCTACTCTTTCTCAAACCAACAGCATTGCTCAAATTTTTCACCATGTAGAAAGCAAAGCACTTTCGATTCTGCTGATTTTACTCATTTAAGAAGGACACATAATTCGTAAACATAAATTCTTTAAACTTTAAAGAGGCATACTGTCTACAGGTAATACTGTAAAGCAAACATTCGTGTGGGATCCTGAGTCCCTAGTACTACTCCAAACAGGCTTGACAAGTATTTGTGAAACTGGTACCATTAATAATACTTGGTCAAGGAAAAAAGCTCCACAAAAAAGATACAAAGTTGCTTGGGGTATATTCCGTGTATGAATGAACTGATGAACGAACTGTATGAATGAACTGATGATATAGCAGAGTATCTATGTAGTGAGTCCACAAGTTATCTCACAACTAAACTATTGTTACACGAGCAGCATAAGTTGTCCAAGTTGTCCTACCTAACACCACATCACATCAGGATGAGCTTACTGTTAGTGGAACAAAGTGAGGTACCAGAACATGATCAATTTAATGTCTTATTCTCACATCAGGATGAGCCCACTGTAAGGACAACAAGTGAGGTTCCAGGACTTGATCAATGTAATGCTATGACGTGCCGTGTTATCAAGAAGCCATTTTGTGTCACCAAACAAGCAAAGTTATGTAGTTTCTAGAGAGACAATTACCTTTTGATTGCTCAACTCAATTGATCTAGAAGCTCAAGTAGCTGCACCAGCATGCGTAGGTTACAAAGGGACCTGTGTGAATTTTGTATGTTTTCCACTTCTTTGTGTGGTTTCCTCCTGTGCTGTTTTTTTTTTCCACAGTCCAAAACATATTGGTAGGCTATTGGGATTTGGCATTTGGCGAATAGCGTGAGTTTGTGTTTGTGTCTGTCTACCCTGCGAAGGACTGGCATACCATACAGGGTGTACCCCCAACGACACCAATTGATTGCCAGCATAGGCTGCAGGTCCCCTAAGACTCTGAATTGGAAAAAGGTGGATTGATGGATGGAATATAGCTCTGATTTAGTTCAGTTTTCAGCATATCAATAGCATGAACTTGCTGTTTTCTTGGTGAGAAGGATAACTTAGTTCCTTCTTGCATTTTCTTACCTGATTTTGTCTAGGCTTGACATTAAACATGACCTGTGTCCACTGAAATCGCACCATTGAGGGGATTTAATTTTTACTAATTAGTCACTCAAATGTATTAGTCATGAATGATCAATGACACCCAAAAAATTAATTCAGAATTAAACTTCTAATTTATTTCTGGTAGATTACTGTATATACATCTACCTGTACATTGTGAATTCAAAGCTGAAAAGTCATACTACTGTTAACCTGTGAATATTAGAGGAACTATTTTTTTTTCAAACCCAGTTATGCAAGAGGCCAGAATCATGACTATTTGAGAAAGTGGCAAGTCAATTTTCTTGCTCAAGGTTCTAACTATAGTACAGGTTGGTTTCTTGACAGGTTAAAAACAAAAGAATGGATTTGTAAAGTTAATTGTCACAGTAGCATAACTAAGACTTTTTATACAGATGCAGCCATTCAAAGTGCGCGGTACAGACACGTACCGGAGGTAATTGGCTACGGCATCGCAAGATGACACGGGGTACCGCGGTACGTGATTGGTTGACTGACAGGGGCACTCGTGGTCCGTTGGTCTGTTGTAGAAAGACTTACAGTAAACGGCTTTACTGTGCCTGTTGTAGATATTGAATTTTACCACTGAAGGGAAATCTTAGTAGCTGAGCATAAAAAGAATAGGAGCATACTGTAACGCGTGTGAAGGCCATAAACGATATTAATTTTGGAACATAAACATACAGTATATAGCTGGTCTTGGTACTTTAAAGAAAAAATACACACCAGTATTCCATTTCTCCCTAAACATTTTAAGCATCGAAGTCTTTAACTAAAGAGATACCGGAGTCAACAAGCATACTTTTAGAATTTGATTAAAAGGGAATATAATATGGAATTGCGTATCTAAAGAATTTAATAACGATATGATTATATTAGTGTACTGCGACAGGGCTGTGTAGGGCTGTTTCGCCTCACTCTTCATGCAACTTCCCTTGTAGCCTACTGGTCTGCGTGCCCCATTACCAGCTCACGGGTTGTGTGTTCAAATCCAACTGGTGCTGGACTTTTCTTCGAAAAAATAGAATAGCGATATTATGGACAATCAATTGACTTTTATATTTCAAAATATCACAACATGATCGATTCTAAGTCATTTTTGATAACAATGAATAGCCACCTTCTTCCCTTCTGACAACGGTCCCTGCTTCTGTTTCCTGCTTCTATTGTGTGTGTATGTGTGTGTAATAGAGTAAATTTTTATAGAGAAATGGAGGCTGGACAGTATGCGATACAATATAAACATTTATATTGATTTAGTGTTTTGATTTAAATCGCAAACGCGTGTTTAATTATATGTGTTTTTTAATCATAATCAGGCTAATGCAACATAAATTGATACAGTATCTTTATCTTCTAAGTATCTTAATAAACTTTCAGCATAGCTTTCTACCCATTTAGATTTATATTTCTTGGGATTTTGGGATCAAACGTGGAAGGATTAGATTGTAATCATTTTTATTTTTCAAATACGTTTTAGAAAAGTGTAATCTATACCTGCCCAGACTGTACGCCTTCCTAAACCCCGCCTTTCACTAGTGTCCTGCTCTTCCCCGCGCACCCCAGCCGGGCGCTCTTCGGCCTCTGCCCGGGACGAATGTATATTTTGATATTTACACCCGGCGCGGCACCGAGGGAGCGTCTGCATTTATAACTTAGTTTTTAAAATTAGTCAAGCAATATGAAGCATCTCCTTTTACTTTTAAGTCCCTTAAATACATTGAGCACAGCTTATTCACCACTTAAGATTACTTTTTGATACCATCCTTACACAAAGCAGAAACTTTCCGATGACATACAGTACAAGTGGAAAGATTACAGATTTTAATCGTCTTTAATTTTGTTACGTTATACGTTTTAGGAACGTTTCATCTAAACAAACACCACAAAACTATTCTCGATTGTATTTCTGAATGTTATGTTACACCTACAGTAGTTCACTGCTTTCAATACATCGAATTAAGAAAGTTAGGTGTAGCACTTTAGATCTTTTTTTCTGAACCAGGGAAAATCTGATCATGTTTCTCTATAACAATAATAAAAAACTTTATTTTACATATCACCTTTAAAAGTGGCATCTCAAAGCAATACAGTAGATCGAAAAACAGTTAAAAGGGACCAAAGTAAATACCAGACAAACGCAAACACGTTTTTAATAAAATGCTTTTATTCATTCAGCAGAGAGTGAGAGGGACATCCAGCATTTACTTTTTCTGATCACTCGCTTTCTAGATACACGTCTCACCTGTCCTGTTCTTTGTTTTCCTGGTTTACTGATTATGCCTGCTGCGGTCCACTCCTACCCTCACACCTAAAGAAGACTATTTTAAATTTCTTGGCGCAGTTCATTGTGCAATTAACCCTTGTATGTGCTGTCCGTGCTCAAAATGCAATTTAAAAAAAGTCAAAAACCACGCTCAAAATGCAATTTAGAGCTTTCTGGCAAGAGGAGACACCCAAATCAATGTAACATGCCACAGTTTGTGCATGAACAGGGTTATACTGCCTATTCCCTTTGATACCCGATTACAAAAAAATAAAAAATGTTTTGAATCCCTGGCGGAACCGGGCATCCATATGAATCAAGTAACAGGTTTATTCCATGCTGAAAAAAAGAAGAAACACATTCCATAAGAATTGACTGAGCTCCGCTCTGTACCACGCAATGATCCCCCCGGAGTCTCTGCTCCGGGTTATTTGGGTTTTTAGACAGAGGGTAAAAAACTCTCTCTCTGGCTTGACCTCCCCCTCCCTGGGTATTGTCTGTTTTTTTGTTAACAAGGCTCGCCAGCTAATGTGAATCGAAACCTGTCTTTCTAGCTTTTAATGTCGTGCGATGTGTAAGCCACAATTCAAATAGAGAAAAAAGAGCTGACTGACAAGATTTAAGATGTGGCTGTCAATGTTGGATTAAAAAAAACACATTGCCCGACGTTTGTTGCATTGCTTGAAAAATAACTTTATTTCGAGAGACTGGATAAGTAATTAAAGTGTTTTTTTAACTTCCTGAAAAACAACTAATAATTTATCTATATGTGCAAACGTTTTATGATATGTCGCTGTTGTGAATGTCTGTGGACATGTGCTGGCTGGACAGGAGGCTGTACAGAGAGGGGCGGGAGGATGGGACAAGCCGATACATACTCTTAGAGTTTGATTAATAGGGAATATAATGCAAAAATATAGTACTAAAAATAAGATACACTCTACAGACATTCACAACGGCGACTGTCAGAAGATAGGACACAGCGGCTCAGGCACCCGCTGAATGGAAAAGGGGCACTTTAATGTTCTGTATGGCTAATACTAAAGCCAATACTTCAATACTTTAATATTCTTTTCTGTATGTTTAACAATAGTGGGTACTGGCCTAATTCGTCCCTGCTCCCGTTGTTAGGTGTTAATGTGTTGTTAAGTGTGAATTTGTACCTGTTTCCCTGAGGTCTGGCTTTTTTTCTGGAAAACCATAACTCTGGTCTTGTCCAGATTGACTGTCGGTGCCCAGGTCTGACAGTGCTGCTCCAGCAGTGCCAGGTTCTGGCGCAGCCTCTGTTCTGTGGGCGACAGCGGGACCAGGTCGTCTGCAAAGAGCAGTGTAACGTTGCCATAGCCAAAATGTAATGTAGTGTGCTCTCTGAAGGCACCAGTTCTTTAGGGTTTGGGCATTTACTGGGACAATTATTAATTGTAGCAGTAAATCACAAAGTTGATTCTTTTGATGGCTTTAGAATCCAACCATGCGATATAGCTCAAACAACGCACACACACAGGTACTAATACACGAGGATACATTTATTAATACATAGAATATGCATATAAACCTAACAGATCTTATCGAGAGGGTTATCAGAATACAAAAGGTACATATTCAGTCAGTTACAAAGTGTTACACATATCAAGAGGACATACGTTCAGTATATCATTCATTAAGACCGTTTCGTAAATGAACTTGGTTATAACTTCTACATTAGATACTTTAAAACAAGTACATAACTCTTAGGAATTAAATTGATATCAACTGGTTGAATAACAATTGAATTCTCGAGCTGTAATGCATTGAAGTTGAATACTCATCCAATCTCTGGGGATTCAGATCTCCTGCGGGCACAAAGAAACAGTTGCAGGCTTGTTGCTGTCCAATCCGCGCTCTCTGGCTCCGTGCCAGGCTGTGCGGCTTGCGACGGTGCGCTGCTGATGCTCACTGACTAGTTAGTGTTGGCTTTAACTAGCAAAGTTTGTGCACAGGAGAAAAGATGACTGTGGGTCCCAGCAAGTCAGGAAGAGGACCGGTTCATTCCTGATGAAGAGCTAGTTCTGAATAGTGATTCAGCTTTCCACAGTTCCGACCTGTTCACGAGGCCTGCTGCTGATGCTAACCTCGGGTGGATCCTCTGGTTACTCTCTGGCAACCTCCGCTCTAGACTCTTAGAACAAAGGAAAGTTCTGGCACTCGGACACACTGGCCGTTCCGTGGTTGTCCGGGCTGAGTCTCAGGATGGTCAGGAGGCGCGCTGCGAGAATGTCCTGCCCTTGGGAGCATTCTGCTCCTGGGCCGTCCTGCCCTGGAATTCTCCTTTGAATTCCCTTTAGAAAAGTCCACAGAATTCTGTGTTGCCTGTTTTTACCTGGAGGAACTTCAGCTCATTCATTGGCTGAAAGTTCCATGGGCATCAGAGTCCCACGTGGGTTACTCGGCCCTACCAGCCCC
Source organism: Lepisosteus platostomus (assembly GCF_059453375.1). Taxonomy (NCBI): domain Eukaryota; kingdom Metazoa; phylum Chordata; class Actinopteri; order Semionotiformes; family Lepisosteidae; genus Lepisosteus; species Lepisosteus platostomus. The sequence continues at coordinate 20,595,063 of NC_142623.1, forward strand.
TGATTGGTTGATCAGGGTGAGATATGAGTCACTTACTCCTGACACTTAGGAATGCAGTCCAGATGTCCATCTGGCACTCCCTAGACAGATAGGCGCCAATGGATGACCATTGATCACGATAGCCAGGCTTAGCTAAGTGCATCCCCCTTTGGGAGCTGTCCTGGGAAACCTTATCAAAGGAAACCTTAAATCAGCCTGCATGAATAGTTTCTCTGTGGCTGCACCACAGAGATGAACAGAGAGATGAGGCCTAATTTGGGAAAGCTCAGAAACACTTAATTCTGCCTTATTAATAAGCCTCGCCGCTACAGCAGGAACTCGATTTCCATAATTAATGCAGATCAGTAAATCAAGGGACAAAACAACTATTGCGCCCGGGTCCTCAATGGGCTTTGACGTGCTAATGCGTTGGTTTAACAGTCCGGGTGTGGCAAGCCTCTAATGTTTAACCTTTAACTGTTTTTCAATCTACTGTATTGCTTTGAGATGCCACTTTTAAAGGTGATATGTAAAATAAAGTTTTTTATTATTGTTATAGAGAAACATGATCAGATTTTCCCTGGTTCAGAAAAAAAGATCTAAAGTGCTACACCTAACTTTCTTAATTCGATGTATTTAAAGCAGTGAACTACTGTAGGTGTAACATAACATTCAGAAATACAATCGAGAATAGTTTTGTGGTGTTTGTTTAGATGAAACGTTCCTAAAACGTATAACATACCAAAATTAAAGACGATTAAAATCTGTAATCTTTCCACTTGTACTGTATGTCATTGGAAAATTTCTGCTTTGTGTAAGGATGGTATCAAAAAGTAATCTTAAGTGGTGAGAAAGCTGTGCTCAATGTATTTAAGGGACTTAAAACTAAAAGGAGATGCTTCATATTGCTTGACTAATTTTAAAAACTAAGTTATAAATGCAGACGCTCCCTCGGTGCCGCGCCGGGTGTAAATATCAAAATATACATTCGTCCCGGGCAGAGGCCGAAGAGCGCCCGGCTGGGGTGCGCGGGGAAGAGCAGGACACTAGTGAAAGGCGGGGTTTAGGAAGGCGTACAGTCTGGGAAGGTATAGATTACAACTTTTCTAAAACGTATTTGAAAAATAAAAATGATTACAATCTAATCCTTCCACGTTTGATCTCAAAATCCCAAGAAATATAAATCTAAATGGGTAGAAAGCGATGCTGAAAGTTTATTAAGATACTTAGAAGATAAAGATACTGTATCAATTTATGTTGCATTAGCCTGATTATGATTAAAAAAACACATATAATTAAATACGCGTTAGCGATTTAAATCAATATAAATGTTTATATTGTATCGCATACTGTCCAGCCTCCATTTCTCTATAAAAATGTACTCTATTACACACACACAATAGAAGCAGGAAGCAGAAGCAGGGACCATTGTCAGAAGGGAAGAAGGTGACTATTCATTGTTATCAAAAATGACTTAGAATCGATCATGTTGTGATATTTTGAAATATAAAAGTCAATTGATTGTCCATAATATCGCTATTCTATTTTTTCGAAGAAATGTTTGTTAAAAGAAAAGTCCAACACCAGCTGGATTTGAACACACAACCCGTAAGGCGGTAATCAGGCACGGAGACCAGTAGGCTACAAGGGAAGTCGCATGAAGAGTGAGGCGAAACAGCCCTACACAGCCCTGTCGCAGTACACGAATATAATCATATTGTTATTAAATTCTTTAGATACGCGATTCCATATTATATTAGCAGAAAAGCTTAAAACTACCAGTTTTTCACACGCTATTTCACATGCTAGTTAAATACTTCGATGCTTAAAATCGTTAGGGAGAAATGGAAATGGAATGGAGTGTGTATTTTTCCTTTAAAGTACAGATTCCTGGAATCTGACTGGCTGACACCCTTCTGAAGTGGTTCCATAAAATCTGGTATACGGAAAAGAAAGCGTTGATAAAAAAGCCTGCATTCTCGTGTATCTCATACAAGTATCTTTTAATACAGTCTTTGCTGTGCTCTTGCGGATCCTTGTGATATTTTGAGCTCTAGTTGAATGATAAGTGTCACATTTTAAATCATTTTTGTAGTTAGAAATTATGAAACGCCCTGTTAAAAGCAAGGGAGTTTTTATGCCCGTTGAAGTAAAACAAAATGCCTGACAAAGTATGGCTTGGACAGATTCCAAGTGCTTGTACAAATGTGCTAAAGAAATTATACTTTGAGTATACAGCTTGTCCAAAGTCATTCATTATTAATACTATTAGTAATATCTTCGGTAAAGGCTTTGATGCATAAATATTTCTGATAAAGGTAGGTTGTGTACTTTTGTCCAACTGAGCAATCTTGCTTTCATAAAATATACCAACATTTTAATGACTGATGATTAACATGCTGTAATACACAGTTCAAAATTAAAAAGCTCAAATGCTGTACATGAGAGGTTAAGCTCCCCCTGGCGGTTTTACAAGGTGATGCCGGATAGTTTCCGGCATGACGTCAAATGACGCGATTAACCGCGTGATACCGCGACACGCCCACCCATTTTGAATGGCTGCATCTGTAGGAAGGATAAACCACTAAACTTACAAAAGGAGTAAAGCAGTACCAAAGATAGTTTAATCATTCTTGTAAGTATGTATGCAGCTATGATTGTACAGAGCAGAAATTATTTTAAAAATGTTTTTATCTTTTGCCAGTTGTGAATGGTATTCAAACACTATCCCTTTCCAGCTGATTTTAGACACAAGTCAGGAATGTTACTTTAAACAACAAAGTTAAAAGTAAAAGAAAAAGGAAATCTATGAGAATGTTTTTGCAAAGGCAATGTCTGCAAATTACCGCTGTTTGTCAGTGCCGTCTTCACATTTAAACATTATTTAGGCCTACTTTTTCAGTACGGCTTCTGTGTATCGTTTCTTTGCAGAGTTTCTCGCAACATTTGACTTTTTATTGTTTGAAAATTTCTTGTCACATATTAAATATAAACAGAGACGAGCAGGGCTGACTTAACACTAATAAATAATCTTTAAATTCAAGATGATCTTGCCACTTTTTCTCTTTTTGGGAAGCCAACCAACTATCTTAAACAGTAGGTTACAACATACATGTAAGTGTAACATGCACCATGATGATCACTGCCAACTCCAAACCATTCCTCTCATTGGCAGTTAATCCTTTAGCCCATAAGAAAAAGAAATTAAACAGATTAACCTAACCCTCACAGTATGCTACTATCTACTATTACCGATATCTTTACTGGGCAGATTTGTAGAGGAATATGGTCACCTACCCAAGGACAGAAAAATGGTAAAACCTTTTCATGAAATGTGTTCTTAAAAGTGTAGACGGGCGTCTTGTCACTGGGGTCAGAGAATGACATCTCCCCTCTGTCATAGTCAAGCTGCACTCTGATCTTCTGGGGTTTCCTTTTCAGAGTGAGTTGTGTTCCTGGTGAAGTCAGAGCTCTGTAAATCCCATCCCACAGACCTATTGTACAGAATCCTTCTCCTGGTGTTGGAACAATTAGTCCTTTCCTGTTGACTGTCTCTTTAGCAATACCCAAGACCCAAGATGTTTTGTCTCTTACATCTACAGTATGTCCCATGTGTGTCTCCCTGCAGTGAATCCTCCAGAACCAAGCACAAAAGCATAGTGATCAAATCTCTCTGGATTCCCAGGGAACTGCTGTCTCTCACCACCATCTCTGACACTGGTTAGATCCTCAGACATTAACAGATGAGGGGCTGCTGTGTTGGGATCCAGAACTACAGGAGCTAAAAAAAATGAGAAAAAACAGGTGATTCAAGATCAGTCCCACAAAAACTCAGCAATCAGCAGAATTGAGCACACCTTTTAGAAATTAATGAAAATATATTATTTTCTTCTAATCTGATCTGGGTAATAATACCCAAGAAAAGTTGACTTAGATACTGACATCCTGTGTAGCTTGACCAATAACAACATTCACTAAGGAAGCAATCGGAGCCTTTCAGCCCAGATGTCACTGGGTACTGTAGCTGTGTCGTTAGCTGTCACTGGGATTAAACAAGCAGGTGTAACAAAATGGATTTTTGCTATACTCCAATGAAATGCATACATATGGCAGAGATTTTGTTTTAGCCCACAGCCTGCGGCCCACTACTTTTGTAGAAAAAGGAATCCTTCATTCCCCATTTAAGGAGAAATTGACAGTGTCTATCACATATGGTCCACATAATAGGTTTAGTACAATCCTACAGTAAGTCTGCTCGGAAATAAAAACCAAGAAGTTCTACAGACCAAGATCATTTTTTTTATAACAAATCAATATAAAGTTTAAAAAGAAGCAGTTGCATTTCTTACATAACAGTTATAGTGGCCATCGTTCACATATCACTATTGAACTTGAAGTTGCCACACAGCCAAGTGTTCAGTCACTTGTAAGGGTCTAAATATCTAGATAGGTTGCATAAGAAAACTACATGAGTGTCTACAAACAAGGAAACTTTGCAAGTAGACAAACTAGACTTACTTGAGGACACTTGGGGTGTTTTTTTTTTATTTCTGACTTTCTTCTAGTTTTTAGGAATTTTCCAGATTTGAAAACACCTGTTTGGACAGGATCTCTGGAAAGAACCCTTGCCATTGGGAGGTTTAGTCCATTGGGAGGTTTAGTTCTTTAATAAAGAACTAAACCTCCATGTAGGCTAGCGGTTCCCTTTAAGGTTCGTAGTTGCCATGGGGATGACGTCATGCTGCAGTAGAGGACCAGTACATTTCAGTACATATGAGCGCATATCAGGGAGAGCTGGGCGTGAGAGCTAAAGAGACTAGTGGCATCCTTCTGCAGGTGTTACAGTTCGCGTAAAATAATAATATTTAACGATATCAGTGCCAGAATTTATAATATCTGCTCTCCGGGATCAAGATGCGTGAAATAGTTCATCTGCAAGCTGGGCAATGTGGAAACCAAATTGGAGCCAAGGTAAATACAAGAAAGCCCTAGCAAAAATGCTGTCCGAAGCAGAAAAGGCCAAAATTTAAATTACTACAGTTGTATTGTTTAATTAATTTACTTTTCGCCACATGCATTTATTTCCATCTTTTCACGATGCGAAGTTGGTAACCGATTGGATGAGTTTGTCAAGTATGTAGAATTGCTAAATAAAATTTTCTGAATTCTCAGATTATTCCACAATCTAAATCAAAGCAGCTGGGCTCGGGAAAGTACAGGAGAAAGGGCACTGTAGAAAATGGTGGCTGTTCTCATCCATCAGGGTGGAAAAAAACAACAACTCGGGAATGTAGCACAGGCTGTTACATTTTAATTATTTGTATGTAGGTACTTTTTCGTAATCAACGAAATTATGAAATCGTGCGTTCAGTTGAGATATTATTATCTGAATTTTTCAGGTCAGGGAAGTGAAAAATGATTTACTACATAATAAGCTTTATACTGTATGTATTTCACGATGGAAAAAATACATGCAAGACCTTAAAACAAACTGCATATTATCATTCATAATGTTGTACTCATGAATAACAAAATATTTCAATGCAGAATTTTTACAACGAGATAAAAAAACGAATAGAAAGACCCATTCTGAAAGATGGAATGTGTCATTTTCTGAAGGATAAAGGGGAAAATAAGAGATGTTTCCTGCTTTCTTCATCTTTTCGGTCTGTTATAGATTCAACATTGACCTCTTTTATTGTACGATTAATTCATACGTTTTTGTGCGTTATTTTTCCTCTTTTGAATAATACAATAACATTTGAAATCATTGCGTTTCTTGCATTTCTGGATTGAAACGAATCAACATTAATTCTATTCTTTGTTTTGTAGCTGAGACCAAAAACCATACTTAACAATGGGAGGATAAAATGTTTGCAGTGAAACGCGCTTTGATATGATAATCGGTCACTGCAGGGTGCGAGTGCGGTGTGCAAGTAGCGCCACCACACAGGTTCCAGTGACCCGGTTACATGCCTAACCCCGTAAGGTACGACGAAATTTAATTTACTAACATCTCTGTTACATTAAATTTATCAGATTAGAACAAATGTTCTGCTGGCTAGCAATCTTTAACAGCTTCATATCAGCAACAATCGCGCCTCTCTTTGGCGTAGGTTGATACTGAAGGGCCAATAAGTTTTGCAGGTTTTCGCTATTACAAAGCAGTGATTCATCCCCTGTCACACATAGATACTGTAAATGCATTTTTTGCGGTACACAAGCCCCTTCTCCAGTATCTGTATCCCGAGAACATAAAGTATTAGTAATATTTTAAGCAAAAAAAAAAACAATTTCTAATCTTAAAACAACCCCTTGATTCCCACGTTGACCATCTTCTGTCTCACGTGTATACATACTGTAGAACCTTGCAACATAATATTTTGGTTACTCCATAAAACATACATATAATCTAAAATATCCAAATATCCTTATAGTACCCATACATGAAGAGCTCAGAGAAACTGTTAAACTATTCCCATTATGCTAATAATGAGCACTTTTAGGTCAGAGCCCATTTGCACTGCAAACTGTAGAAACACCTGCCTATAGCCTACAGTATATAGGATAGGATTGTATAGGATTGGGAATCCCTGCTTTAAGATCAGAGTACCGTACAGAGAGGAACTGATTTTTTAAAATAACTACAATGTGCAGGCCAATCATATTCCAATATTCTTTGCGGTGGACAGACCCAAGAGTGTCATGATCATGACACAGCAGTTATGTAGTTGTTTGAAAAATGAATTGCACAGATTATTGATTTTAAATAGTTATTATAATTTAACATTTAGTTGATAATATCCTGAATTGCTGGTTATTGAACATTACACAATTCATTTAGAACACCAGATGCATCAGGGATTTGCAGGGACTTCTGTTTGGGAATCTGCTCTTTGGCAAAGTTTTGTGAAGAGAGCTATATCAAATAAAATATTTTACTGATTGGAACAGCTATGAAAAGATGTAGTCTTTAGTACTGTTTTTGAAACATAGTGGTGCCTGTCTTTCTGACCATGTATCTCTATTGTCCTTGTGTCAAAAATAGAGATGCAGCCATTCAAAGTGCATGGTACACACACGTACCAGAGGTAATTGGCTACGGCGTCGCGCATTGTGACGCACGATGACGCGCTGTACTGCGGTACGTGATTGGTTGACCGACGGGGCACTCGTGGTCGTAGAAAGATTTACAGTAAACGTCTTTACTGTGCCCGTTGTAGTATTGAATATTTATATGGAATTTTACCACTGAAGGGAAATCTTAGTACCTGAGCATAAAAAGAATAGGAGTATACTGTAACGCGTGTGAAGCCCATAAACGATATTAATTTTGGAACTTAAACATACAGTATATGGCTGGTCTCGGTACTTTAAAGAAAACATACACACCAGTATTCCATTTCTCCCTAAACATTTTAAGCATCGAAGTCCTTAACTAACGTGATACCGGAGTCAACAAGCATACTTTTAGAATTTGATTAAAAGGGAATATAATATGGAATCGCGTATCTAAAGAAATTAATAACGATATAATTATATTCATGTACCGCAACACAAGAATAGTACACGCTGTACATTGTCTGTTGATAATGTTTCTGTAGTGCTTTTTCAGCACTCTGCATGTGACCTTGCCGGTGGCACTGTAGGTTATGTTCCTGACTCCCATGTCACATGGTCTGTGATCAAATCCCACTGTGAAACCATGACTTCTTTTTTAACAAACATTTCTTTGAAAAAATGAAATGTTTCCCTTGGTCAGAGATTAAATAAAACCTCACTCGCACCAAACAAATTTATATTTCTAAATATCACAACATGATCGAATTAAAGTCATTTTAATAACAATGAATAGTCACCTAGGCGTTACAATATAAACATTTATATTGATTTAAATCGCGTTTTGATTTAAATCGCAAATGCGGGTTTAAATATATGTGTTTTTTTATTCACAATCAGACAAATGCAACATAAATTGATATCTTTGTCTTCTAAGTATCTTAATAAACTTTCAGTATAGCTTTCTCCTCATTTAGATTTATTTTTCTTGGGATCTTGGGATCAAACGTGGAAAGATTAGATTGTAATCATTTTTATTTTTTAAATACATTGCGGAGTTAAAGCAAGTTAAAGCCTTGATTTTATATATCACCTTTAAAAGTGGAATCTCAAAGCAAAGTAAATACCCAACACCAATTGTACCCATCTGTCATGCTAATAAAGCACCTTGAATTGAATTGAATTGAGGGAGAGAGGGGGGGAGGGTGAGCGAGAGAGCCAGGACAGACAGGCAAATAAGATACACTCCACAGACATTCACAACAGCGACATATCATAAAACGTTTGCACATATAGTTAAGTTATTACTTGGTTTTCAAAGTGCAATGAAATACAATATTGTTGTTGTTGCTGTTATTGTTGTTTTTATCCTGTAAAGCGTTTTGAGAAGCCACCTTTAAAGGCGATAAATAAAAGCGCTGAATCTTATGGAATGTGTTCAGCCGGGGATTCAAAAAATTTATTTTTTTTAATCACGTATCTAAGGAAATAGCAGTATAACTTTGTTCATGCACAAACAGTGGCATGTTACATTATTAATTTGGGTGTCTTCTCTTGCCAGAAAGCTCTATATTGCATTTTGAGTGCGGTTTTTGACTTTTTCTAAATTGCAACCCATAAATAAAGCTGATACAGTTTAGACTTATTTTAAACTGTATTACAGCAGCACAATGGACAATGCAACATAAATTGCAAAAATGCACTTGGAATCTGTCCAAGCCCTACTTTGTCAGGCATTTTCTTTTACTGCAACGGACATAAAAACTCCCTTGCTTTTAACAGAGCGTTTCATAATTTCTAACTACGAAAATTATTTAAACTGCGACACTTATCATTCATTCCATTCCATTCCATTATCAGTCTTCCATTTCTCCCTAAACATTTTAAGCATGAAAGTTTTATGAAACGGTACCCAAATATGTGATTGCTGTATGGAAAATTATTTAACACGAAAATTAAGCTGTTTACATCTTCGCCTGAGAACAGTCACCCGTTGCTACCCAACTCAGAAACGCAGCCACTAACTAGCAAAGAGAGGACATTAGCTAGCCAATATGATAAAGAAATAAATGATTATTTTATTTCTTTTGCACATTTATTTGAACATTTCCATCGATTGTACAAGCACTTGGAAACTGTCCAATCCCTAGTTCATCAGGCATTTTCTTTTACGCTGCGGGCATTCTCCTGGTCTGGCGCCGATCTGTGTCTTCTAGGATATAATGCCAGCGAACTCTTGTTTTTATGTTCACTATAACAGACAATCTCCTTTGCTTTTAACCGAGCGTCTAACCCCTCTGATTGGAGAAAAAAGACGTGCTGGTTTGCTATACTGTACTTACTGTACCAGGAAGATGATTTATTTCTATTCGAAACGTGTATTTTAAAAGTTTAAGAAGTAAAAACCTTACAGCGTACACAGATTTCTAAACTGATCAGGATCGTTATCTTTGTCTTATCCATAATAATGTTCACCGCTCTGTCCAGCAAATGAATAATAAACTTTATTTTATATAGGGTTTTAAATGAATAAGTAATTAGATTGCTCATAAACCTAAGCGCTTTTTCTACATAAACACAGCGTGATTGCTCTCTGAAAATAATCTCTCTGCTCTCTGATTTCAACTATAGATCGTATTATTATAAACTTTCTTGGAAAAATGTCTTTTATGTAAACCATGTTTGCTATTAATTCATTTAGGGCTAGAATATGTTCATTGTCTTCCAATCGAGTCGAGTTGACATTAGAAGCTTGCCACGCCAGGACTGTTACACCAACGTATTAGCATGTTAAAGCGATTTCATTGAGGAGCCTAGCTTTCTTAACTAGTAAGTACTGTACTTACTGGGTTTTTGAGGGGGGGAGGTGTCTTTCGCTGGAAATCTCGCCTCCTTCTACTTTGAAAATACCTGTGAAACCGGTTTAATTCGTCACAGCCAGCACTCCCGCAGAGAGGGGGGTTGTACTCGTTAATGTCTTAGCCGGAACACATCATTATATCTCATTTTGTATTTCTATAAAAAAATCGTTTGCCCAGCTTAACACTATTGCTGTTGTTTTTATCCTGTAAAGCACTTTGAGGAACACAGCTTTCTCACCACTTAGATTACTTTTTGATACCATCCTTACACAAAGCAGAAACTTCTTGTATTTTCCGATGACATACAAGTGGAAAGATTACAGATTTTAATCGTCTTTTTTCTGAACCAGGGAAAATCTGATCATGTTTCTCTATAACAATAATAAAAAACTTTAATTTACATATCACCTTTAAATGTGGCATCTCAAAGCAATACAGTAGATGTAACCACAGATTACAAAGTAAATACCCAGACAAACGCAAACGCGTTTTTAATAAAATGCTTTTATTCATTCAGCAGAGAGAGAGCTAAAACGGGGCATAACAGCTGTTCCTTTTTCTGATCACTCGCTCTCTGGATAAACGTCTCACCTGTCCTGTTCTTTGTTTTCTTTATGCCTTCTACGATCCACTCCTGCCCTCACATCTAAAGAAGACTATATTAAATTTCTTTGCACGGTCCATTGTGCAATTAACCCTTGTATGTACGACCTTAAGGTGATATCACATAAAGGTGATATGTAAAATAATGTTTTTATTATTGTTATAGAAAAACATGACCAGATTTTCCCCGGTTCAGAAAAAAATATCTAAAGAATACTAGTTTGTCACTAGTATACTTTTAATACAGTCTTTGCTGTGCTCTAGAGGATCCTTGTGATATTTCGGGCTCTGGTTGAATGATAAGTGTCGCAGTTTAAATAATTTTCATAATTCGAAATTATGGAACGCTCTGTTAAAAGCAAGGGAGTTTTTATGCCCATTGCAGTTTTTTTGCAACATGAATATAATTATATCGTTATTAATTTCTTTAGATACGTGATTCCATATTATATTCCCTTTTAATCAAATTCTAAAAGTATGCTTGTTGACTCCGGTATCACGTTAGTTAAAGACTTCGATGCTTAAAATGTTTAGGGAGAAATGGAATACTGGTGTGTATGTTTTCTTTAAAGTACCGAGACCAGCCATATACTGTATGTTTAAGTTCCAAAATGAATATCGTTTATGGCCTTCACACGCGTTACAGTATGCTCCTATTCTTTTTATGCTCAGGTACTAAGATTTCCCTTCAGTGTTAAAATTCCATATAAATATTCAATACTTAAACGGTATTGAATATACTTAGACATTAAATATACAAATACATACTGTATACAGTACAGTTTGCATACGGTAATATGTTTATGTTCCTAAATCAATCTCTTTTATGAGCATGTGAAAGGCATGGTGAATCGATTCTCAAAAATTTCTGTACTTTGCATGATTGGAAACAAATGCGTGATTGCGAAATGCTGTGGTGTTACTTTCACAAAGACGGTCAATGAAAAAAATCATGTTGACCAGGGCAATACTTTAAGTTTACAGCTTGTCCAAGGTCATTCATTATTAATACTATTAGTAATATCTTTGTTAAAGACTTTGATGGCGACAGCTCAAACATGAAAGGTTGAGCTTTATTAGCTCCACCTTGCGGAAATTCCGGATACTATTATTTTGCTTGCGGTATTATAGGAGAATTTACAGTAACTAGCGGTATTTACCGGTAACTCGCAGTAGACTGTGTAAAGCGCACCGGAAAATAATGCGGTATCGCCCGCGCATTTTGAATGGCTGCATCTGTATGTTCTTTTATCTTTGGAAAATGTTTTCAAGTGTTCCTGTGAGTTCAGCTGTCAAGCACAATAGGAAACGTAATTTAGAAAAGGTCTTTTTTATTCCTGAACTATGTACAGTAGCTTTAACATAGCCAATGACAAAATAAGTTTATTAATATTCTTTGTGTTGTTGCCTTCTCATATGTAAGAATATATGTGTGGTGAGACCAGAAGTGCTGGCCTGTGTAATTCCTTATTTGAAACACCTGTGTTTCCCAGTAGTAGGGTTCATGGAACCCTAGTTGTAGAGATTCTCAGTGGTGGCTAGCGTAAAAGAAATCCAGAAATGAGTAAGAGAGCAAGCTACAGTATGGTTTTCTTGAAATTGTATAGTTGCAGTATGCTAATCCCAGCATAATTGTGGTCTTACGTTGTTCTGGTGGAAGATCACTTACAACACTTAGAGACTGGTATGTAGGAATAGGATATCTGTTGGATCAAGGGCTTTTTCTGTGTCTTTCTTAGTAGTAAGATTGTCAGTAAGCACCAAAAGCACTTCTTTGTTTAAAGAGTTTCCTCTTTGCATAATCACACTTTTTCTTTTTCCTTTTATTGACTTGAACAGTACCAGAGACATTGAGACAAACCGGCCTTCATTTGTGAAAAACACACTTATGCACCCTCTCTGCCACTACCTATGATGTACTATGCCCTACAGGAGATGGCAGCTTCGTCTCTCAGCTGTCAACTGTCAGACGGCACCTCTTTACAGTATAGTGTCCCCGCCACTATACTGGGGCATTAGGACCCACATGGACCACAGAGTGAGCACCCCCTGCTGGCCCCACTAACACCTCTTCCAGCAGCAACCTTACTTTTTCCCAGGAGGTCTCCTATCTAGGCTCACACCTGCTTAGTTTCAGTGGGTTGCCAGTTGTGAGTTGCAGAGTGATATGCCTACTTATGATATTTACTGTATAAGGTTTTACAATAAGATACCAACAGCAAGCAGGAAATCCTCACTGTGATAACATGTCCTGCATTAATTAAAATCATTTTGTCTCATTTTGGCAATATCTCGACTCAAGTAACAAACACTTCTTGAGCTTGAGCTCAATATTTAATTATTGGTTAGCATTGCCTCCTCGCAGTGGTGGATTCAGTTCTGGACCTGGAATGCTACCTGCATGGAGTTTGTATGTGCGTTCATGTGTATTTTCACTGGGTGTTCTGGCTTTCTCCCACAATCTAAAGACATACTGATTATTGACTTCCGGGAAAGTTGATCCTGGTGCATATGGTGTATCATTCCTTTCACCCATTGCTTGTATAGCTCCCCTGCAACCTTGATTTGGGTTAGAAAATGTTAGAAAATGTGCGTGGTTAGAAAATGGATGGGTGGACAATGCAAATCAATTACTCAGCTAGTCAAGATACTATAAAGACAACTGTAAAGACAAGTGAATTATCCTAATTCACTAAAACGGGCAGTGTGGTGGCTCTGTGGCTAAGCATCTGTGCCAGTAGCTGGAAGGTTGCTTGTTCAGATGTCGTAGCCGTCAGAGGAATCGTACGCTGTTGGGCCCCTGAGCAAGGCCCTTAACCCCAACTGCTCCAGGGGTGCCGTATACTGTAAATGGCTGACCCTGCGCTCTGACCCCAAGTTTCTCCCCCTGTCTGTGTGTCTCATGGCGAGCAAGTTGGGATTTGCAAAAAGACAAATTCCTAATACAAGAAATTGTTTATAGCTAATGAACTGATCTTATCTAATTGTCTAACTAGATGTTTGCCTTATTCCACCAGCATAGTTCCTGGCATTATGAACTCTCTGTTTGTCTGGTAGTTCTGGGAAGTCATCAGTGATGAACATGGCATTGACCCAACTGGAACTTACCATGGAGACAGTGACCTGCAGCTTGAGAGGATCAGTGTCTACTACAATGAGGCCACAGGTAACAGACAGGTTTCCTATGCTCTTTATTTCTTCGTTTTGCATGTGTTGCTACTTCCATGACTTCATTCAGTCTCACCCATTTGTTACTTCTAATGTAGGATCATGCAAATAAAATTTCATTAATTTACATTTCATTTTAAATTTTAAATTACTCTTATTATAGCATTAGTTTGGTCCCTAATATTGAAAAATACCTAATCATACTACAGTATAGTCCTATAATTAAAACATTTTGTTTTTAAATTACTTTTGTTTTATTTAAGCATAGAAACATTTTGAATTTAAGGCTCACTAAAGTCTTGTTCCTTATAATTACAGACCAAAAAGCAAATGATAAAACAGAACAAATCACTGAACAAACTATATTTTTGCCATCAATCAGAAAGAGAAGAAATCTGTGTCAGCAGCATATATTGATTTACTGATGGATAAAGACCGTTTGTCAAGCACAGCCCTCAGATGGCAAGAAATGGGCACTATGGTGGTTTATAGATAACAATGGCGAATGAACAAAGGCCAATTTGAACATGTGCAGAGAAAAGACTAAGATATATTCTCTAACAGTGTCTAAGTCAGCAAAGCATGACTGTGGGAGGATGTTGTCTAGGATACGGGTTTTAAACTCATTTGCTGTGCTGGGATAGAGTTGATCTGGAACTACTTTAAGATGACTATTAACATGATAAATGATAAAAATACAAGGCTCAGCCTACATCCTGTACAAGTATTGTTTCTTTGTAGTATTGCTGTTGCTTTTTACAATAATGTGTCTTTATATTGCAGTTAACTTTAATTTTAACTTGACTAGATGTTAGCTTTACTGTCCCTTAGAATACGATTATTACCCTTTGAATACAATATGTTTTTTATCATTTTTACTCATAGTTATTTAAAATATTGTAGTTGTGATTATTTAACACTATTGAATTCGCTGTTCTATTGAAAATAATAGCATTCTTCAATTGGTGAAAATATAGTAATCAATATAATTCATAGCACAGGCAGGAGCCTGTGAAAGTTTTGATTATTAGTATAATTAGACAGATTATATCAGGCTAAAACACAATTACAACATCACAAATGTTTAAATATTAAAACTGACAAGTACCGTAAACAAAACCTGGTTATCTGAGTTTCTGTAGTATATAATTTATCTTATTATATTATTAATGTAAGATGTGTTGTATTCCTAAATTGACCCTATATACATGAAAACTAAGCAAAAATATTTTCAGCAGTTTAAATTAGTTCAAAGAACACAATTTGTTCCTACAAAGGCTATCATTCAGAACACACTGAATTGATATGGGTTAGTATATTATATTTTTATCCAAGGAGAGAAACATTGTACATGACCCTGGTTTAGGCAATCCCAGCTAAGATGGAATGTTAAATTCAGCTTGTAGAAACAATCAGACAAACTTTAAATTCAGGTCTTTATCAATCCACTTAGGGGAACGTGATTTTGATAGGTCATTTAATTTCATCTTCATGTTTTATTGTGTCTTCACCCATATTACAAAATGGGCTGAATGATTATTGGCATCCTCGATAAAGATGAGCAAAAAAGAAAAGAAAATATAGGCTTTTATTTTAATACAGTTATTTCAAAACAAATGTCTTTTTGATGAGTAACACTATTTTTTCTGAAAAACATAGACATTAGAAGTATTGGATCCCCTGTTTCTAGTACTTGGTGTAACTGTCTCTGGCACAGATAACAGCACAAAGCCATTTCATGTAAAGGTTAATACGGTTGGAGAACACATTGAGAGGAATCTTGGACCATTCCTTTATACAGAAATATTCCAGGTCCTTGGTATCCTTATGGACTGCCCTCTTCAGTTGAGATCACAGGTTTTCAATCAGGTTTAAGTCTGGAGACATTTGTCTGGGTACTTTATAGATATAATTATAATGTTATACAAATATACCTATTGCTAGAGTGTTTTACAGAACCTGTAGGCTATACAGGAGGCTGTCAAATTTCTCTTCTACACCGATACAGAAAAGGCATCTCCTGATTATCTGTTTTTCTGGATTTCAGGAGGGAAATATGTCCCAAGAGCAATCCTTGTGGACCTGGAACCGGGTACCATGGACTCCGTGAGGTCTGGGCCTTTTGGTCAGATTTTTAGGCCCGATAACTTTGTGTTCGGTGAGTAATATTTTTATCACACTTTGACATGTATTAAGAAAATAATAGAAAATTATGTCATTAGTTAGAATTTGATTTATTACTGAATTTAAATATACTTGAATTTAATGTCTGTCTGCAGCCTAAAAGGGTGACTTTAACTGGTGTGGAAAATCCCTGTTTTTGGCCGCATGAGTCAGGAGACCTTCATACATAGACATCTGTAAACACAGCTATTTTTGAAATTTCAGGTGGTTTCCTAGTTTTATTTTTTTGAAAGGCTTTAACAAAATAAACCAAAATACTACTTATTAATGTAAAATAAGTAAGCACAATTAATTGTTTCTGATCAACTTCCCCCAGTCTTTTGATTACCTTATGATGTCTTACTGCTCCTTAGAAACTGAAACTGCTCCAAAAGGTTTGTTCCCAACATTATTAAATAAATTAAGAAAATAAATTATTTACTCCAGGTGACAATGAATTAATATTTCCAGTTCGTACAATCATTGACTACTAAACAATCACTTAATCTATTTCAGGAACATTTCTGAAGCTGTATTTTTGGCATCTTCTTGTGGCAGGCCAAGCTTATCACAATCCTTTCATGGGACCATCTGCCACACTGGATGAAGTGTGAAAAATGATAATTTTACACTAGCTCTCTTCTACCATAAAAATAATCACTGGCTGCCCACAATTCTGCACAATTCTTTTCTAGCTCCCCTCCCTCCGCTACAAGCTGCACCCTTGTAGCTGCCTCCGTGGTTCATTTCTTGTTAAATAAGGGAGGTTGTGACAATGTTGATCTTTGGCCAGGGCTGTTATTTCTCATTCCAAGCAAATTAATGCCACATACTAAAGCATTAAGTATGCTATCCCTTTATATATGTTGGCTCATTTTGCTGTAGTTAGAAATTGACCGGTAAGTCAAAGATATGACTATAAGATTCATCATCTTTTTATTTAGCCTATGAAATCAATAACCAACCAAAACCATGCTTTGTTCATATTGTGAAGTTAGTGTGGATTGCATAATTCAGAGCAGGAATTCCTAGACAGTTTTTCATTAAAAGAAATACTTTTACATTGTGTTTTAAATGGGTGAATTTGTATGCATGTCCCTTTCAGGGCAAAGTGGTGCTGGAAACAACTGGGCAAAGGGACATTACACAGAGGGGGCCGAACTGGTTGACTCTGTTCTCGATGTAGTTCGGAAGGAGGCGGAGAGCTGTGACTGCCTGCAAGGGTTTCAGCTTACCCACTCTCTGGGTGGAGGCACTGGGTCTGGCATGGGCACATTGCTGATCAGCAAAATCCGGGAGGAGTATCCTGACAGGATCATGAACACCTTCAGCGTCGTGCCCTCACCTAAGGTCTCTGACACCGTTGTGGAGCCTTACAACGCTACCCTCTCAGTGCACCAGCTGGTGGAAAACACAGATGAGACCTACTGCATCGACAATGAGGCTTTGTATGACATCTGCTTCCGTACGCTCAAGCTTACCACCCCAACCTATGGCGACCTGAACCATCTGGTTTCTGCCACCATGAGCGGGGTCACCACGTGCCTTCGATTCCCTGGCCAGCTCAATGCTGATCTACGCAAACTGGCTGTCAACATGGTGCCCTTCCCTCGTCTGCACTTCTTTATGCCCGGGTTTGCCCCCCTCACCAGCAGGGGGAGCCAGCAATACCGTGCCCTGACAGTTCCCGAGCTCACGCAACAGATGTTCGATGCCAAGAACATGATGGCGGCCTGCGACCCCCGCCATGGCCGTTACCTGACTGTAGCTGCTGTCTTCCGTGGAAGGATGTCCATGAAGGAAGTGGACGAACAAATGCTCAACGTACAGAACAAGAACAGCAGCTATTTTGTGGAGTGGATTCCCAATAATGTGAAGACAGCTGTCTGTGACATTCCACCCAGAGGGCTTAAGATGGCTGCCACCTTCATCGGAAACAGCACGGCCATCCAGGAGCTGTTCAAGCGCATCTCTGAGCAGTTCACCGCTATGTTCAGGCGCAAGGCTTTCCTACACTGGTACACCGGTGAAGGCATGGATGAGATGGAGTTCACTGAGGCTGAAAGTAACATGAATGACCTTGTGTCTGAGTACCAACAGTATCAAGATGCCACTGCCGAGGAAGGTGAATTTGAGGAAGAGGCAGAAGAAGAGGTTGCATAAAATCACATTGTCAGCCAGTGCGGTCTCTTTCTCTTTGTCTTTCTGGAAGCCTTGTGTTTTGTTCTTGGAAATAGGTTGTTTTCCATGATAAGAAGTCTGGATGTTTTTCAAGTTCTCCCTTCCTTTGTTCAAGACACATCTACACTTTAATCTTTCACCTACCTTCCCCTGCTATAGTAGTCAAGATGGTGTAACAGAATACTGTGATGTTTTGTTTTGTGGGAAATGAATGCACTCAAAATTGTCTTTGTCTCTTCATGCCTTGCAGAAATGAAAAGGAAACGCAGTAGTGGTTAATCTTTCTTGCACTTGATTAAACAAGATGTCAGTATTGCTTCAGCAGAATAAAGAGTTGAAACCGATTTTTTTGCAGTCCTCCTTGTGATTTTATCCTTTACTCCAGTCCCTTTGATTGCTTGGCTGAAATCACCCTCTAGATGGCAGCACTAAATCAGAAAAAGGAACAGAAAAATGCTAGATAAGGAATATGAGTTCACATGTACCTGAATCTCTTGAACCTGAACCATTTTCAATCATTTTCAATTATATTTTAATCAATATACAATATTTGCTTGATTATTGTAAATTTCCATTCAAATACCAATAAGGAGATTGGTTTTCTTTCTCTATCAAAATTTGAAATCACAGAGATGTCATGTCATTCAATCCACATCATTCTTTAAAATCCTTTTACCAGCAGAAAACAGATGAAGACATCTTCCTCTGAAATTCATCAGAGTGCCTCTTCACATGGCACAAACAGCAAAACTACAGGTCTCAAAGGAGGACTGAAATAGTACTGCCTCCCATATAACACTGCAGGTTCCCAGGTAATTGACTAGCCATAAGGGTTGGTTTTACACAGTAGGCTTTAACAATGAAGTTTAAGCTCATCAAGCACATCCTGGCAGCGGGTCCCTTGCTCATTACTATTAAAAGTGGAGGAGTGTTCAGTCATCCTTAACTTTACAGTCAGACTGCCATTCTCTCAGCTTGTGCCAAATAACCTCTAATTCATTTGACCATTGATTTCATTAGGATTTAATGGCACTACTGTGTATATATATTTTCTAATAAGAATAGGTGGCATAGTGCTGTATATTGAGAGAAGGGGAGCCCAGGGAGGAGAAGAAGGAATGATGAGGAGGTCTAGGAAAAGATTTAGCAGAAGGCATAGTGGGTCGCAGCAGAAATAGTTTGAAGAAGTTCAAGTTCACAAACTGTCACAGCTACTTACTTGAGTTTAGTGTTATACTGTATATTTACTTATGCTTTTTACCTGAAATTATTCAAATTACTAACATAATTTCAAAATTGGAATCAAATCAAATTGGACCTAATATCACCTTAGCTATACTATGTAATGGAGCTGTTAATAAAGCAATACATGAAATGGGTTAAGCAGTTTTATTATAGTTAAATGTTTTTTACACAATTAAATTATTAGGAATTTGAAGACTTAGAATGCTCAGTTTATTTGCTGACAAAACCAATGTAAGGAGCTTAGAGCAAAGGAGAGTATTAGGAAACATCATATTTTGAGGATTTTTAGAAATCCTCACATTGCATGAAAGGATCTTTAAGGAATAGATCATGAAAATATTAAAAACTGGATATTAAAAAAATCAGTGGCAGGCATGCATTTATTTTTTAAAATGCTTACAATACAATTGGTAAAATACTCCTATTGTTTGCAGCGGTTTCAGATAACAGCCTTTCCAATCTTAAATGCAATGTATAAAATCAAAGCTGTATGAATCCAGTGTTTTGGATCCATTTCCAGAAATATTTCCTCAGCACAGGGAACAGCAAGTTATATTAAAATTCGTATCACCCAAGATGTAAAACCTGAGAGCCATTGGACTTTCTATCATAGAAAAATTACACAAATCAGAGAACAGAGCGCATTATAATTTGGCCGTTTGTGCAAGGGTTGAAGTAATAGCCAATAACCCACATGCAAATAAGATCACTGTCACCGGGAGGGGAGGAGGGTCACCCAAGTGAGTCCTTTTAAAACAGAATGTAAGCTCAGCCACAATTGCACTTATGTGCAAAAGTGATAGTTTATTAGGACAGTGCTCCCCACAAACAATTATATATAGCAAAAAAACAAAAGAAAATGGAACTTAGTACACACACACAAAAAACAAACCTTTTCTCTAAGAAATAGAGACCAGGAGTCCTACCACACTTAGGTCCTATCAGCTCCCCACTGCAGCTACAGTATAGTGAGACTAAACCCCTACATTTAACAAATACATCTGTTCATCCACCCCCAAAGTAAGTTCTGTCATTGGATATTTCCTTTTATCTCCATGTATGCACTGTACAGATGTTTGGTTTTCAAAGTTGATTCTACTATCCGAAACCAGGTTTTTTTTTACAAGAGTCATTGAAGTGCCAGTGTCCAGTAAAGCATTTGCTTTCTGACCATTAATTAGAACAGAACAATTTGCAAAACTGCTCATATTCTCTCCTCCTTCTTCCCACCCAGGAATGTCATCTGCCCATTTATCTGCTGATATTGAAGAGATGGATTGAATCCTGAATATTACCCATGTCTTCTAGACTCCTCTCACCTATGAAAGAAGTACACTGATACACTGACAAGCAATGTCCAGCTACTGTACATCAGGTCCTAGTGCCTCCCATCAGCATTAGGCTCAGCTGGTCCTCCTTGTTGCTCCACAAAACTCTTCCGACACGCAAACAATCTTCCTAACAGCCACCTACTAAGCACTGATGACAGCTCCTAGAACTGATCTAAGCTATATTTGGTACAGTACATTCACTCACTCCTAAGAGCCTTGAGTTTAGACACAGTCTCAAATAATTTTTCTCCTTGCTGTTTTTATAAGCCTCTTAATTTACCCATAGCAAATACTGTAAGCTCTTCTCCTTCCTGTGGAATTTCACTGAATTTCACTGAGCTAACTGCTCAATCAGATCTTGTCTGTCTCATTCCATGTTTTTTTTCCCCCATTCACAGGTGCTTCACTCACAAAACCACCTCACAATGCACCAACATAGACATCTGATTCTTCTTCATAGATGGCTTATTGAGTTTCAGTGTTTCCCATGCACTTAACTGTATCCATCAATATTAATTGCCATCTGCCTGGATATTTGTCCCATCTTGAAATAAGTCCAAGTTTTTTTTTATTTGCTTTGCAGCTCCTACAGTATTTGGGATTTTTCTGTGGTATCATCTGTAATTTTGATTAGTGCTGCTAACCTAAATCGTTAGAAAGGACAGGTTTCTTACTGCAGATCCCTGCTTTACTTTAGTAATCACATCTCCCAGTTTTAAAATCAATCACCGGGTGTCTTCTCTTCTCTTTCAACTAACCAGAGCTGCAAGAGAACTTTATTTCCTGGTCTCAAATATTTTATTGCTAGCATAACCTTATGCACATACATGTATGTATCTATGATTAGAAAGTACTAACCTCCAGTCTGGGTCCTAAAAAGGGGCAATCAATAATTTTTTATATGGTCTTCAAACAATGATTAGAGCACAGGAGTCTTGACTAATTAAGTCAGAACTGGATATGATTAAATAAAGCTAAGAAGACACCTTTGCTGTCCTTGATCAGATTCGGAGGAGACTGTAAAAGAGGCACTACTTGTATAAGCAAATGCAATATTTCATTTTATGATTAAATGAGTTCTTCTTTACATTAGGCATATGCGTCAGAATAAAAAAAAACATATCATCTGTATTACATTAGCATAGAGTATGGTCAGTTGTTGTGTCATCTGTCCTAGGCAGAGTAAAGAACTCACTGTTGGATCCCTACTATCTACTGTTTGGACTTGGTGAGGACTAGATAGAGGTAATAAATATCTTAATATGTAAAACTTTAGAATCATACAGGGGTGTATTTTCTTTTTTACAACACTGTATACATTTTCAGATTTCCTACAACATCTAATAATAAATTACTAATTAATTAGTTATTTTGTTTAAATAATTCGAGTGACAAGGGTCCAGATGTCTTTGCCTTTGATTTCTTCTAGAATCAATTAAGGTTTGGCAATTCTTTCAAAATCTTACAGTGTTCTGTGAGCACTGTACTTTAAGTAACTTTACCATTCTTCCTTTAACAGCTTTAGGTTTGGAGTTCCAGCTGCATGAGAACTAGAAGTAATATTAAGTACACTTTCATATGGGCTAATGATCTGATCATTTGAAAACTTTTTGAAGGAGTAAAGGTGTTAGAGCACTGAGTTATTTATCAGTATTAACTATTTATTACTGTATTAGTGATTATATAGTTTTAGCATGTATGTTACAAAAGAATTATATATACGGTATATAAGCTCTACTGCTGAATCTGGCCGGATATATTTCCTATGGTTAGAAGAATAACGTCATGCCGCATTCAGGAAGTATGCACAGTCTCGGTATTATAATTGAGTTCTGTTGCCTGGGTGCTAGTTCCTGAATTATTTCATTTAAAAATTATAAAGACAATTTTTTTAAAAAACTGACATGTGAAGTTACCAAACAATTATGGGATCCAGGATCAAGTAAGTCTTATTTTTTAAGGTGTCTTAACGAGTGTTTGTGGTGTTCCATAACAAATCATCTTGACTTTTTTTTTTACTGTGGTTTTTAAGCTTACTTCCCCCATCAGAGATCTGTAATGCTGTCATGTAAGAGTGAAATAAGTGGAAAAAAAAGAACTGAAAGGCTTACATCTCTTTTCAAATCTGGAATTCAGCATTTTTAGGAGTGTACAGTACATGCAGTACTTATTTTGTGAGAATTTAACAATGAGACAAATATGCGTGAGTGTATTGTAAAAAGAAAGAAAAATACAATGTCTGAAAAATGTTGATAGAATAAAATGTACTGTATTACTCATAACCTACAATGTTTCTTTGCAAGTAATATTTAACAAATACACTTGTTTCAAAGCAAGCATTAATTTATTGAACTCTTTTAATTAACCCTATTAGAATTTGTTCCTAATCAGTACAGTTTCTGGCTGTGATTAAAACTAGATTCGTTTTGTACTGTATATTAACTTTTTAATATAATAACATTTCTTATTTTTTCTTAAAATTGTGAGACATTTAACACTTAAGTATTTTGAATGCAGTCTAACATGCAATTATTTTTAATGCTAGCAAATAATCATCAATCCATTGAAAGCATCATGCAGCAATGAAAGATTTTTTGAATGATATATGATAAATGCGACTTAGTCATTTAGGCCTATAGTACTTATTTAATTGTGAATTCCTAATTGGTTGGATTATTTGTAGCTAAAACGTAATACTTATGATGTAAGAAAAAAAATCTTAAGGTTTGAAAGTATAGGCAATTCATATTTTATATCAATACCATATTTCATTTGACATATTTGAAGGGTCTGCTAAATTAAATTAGGTTGATCAACTAACTGCAAATATTTTAATATCAAATGAGAGGCAATGTTTAGAAAAAAGGTTAAACAGGTAAAAAAAGGTTTTTCTTATCATCACTTTTGCTAGTGAAGGAACAATGAAACGCATACAAGAGGACACAAGTGGAAACTACATGGAAGTACAAGTACAACCAATAAAGTTTTTAAATAAATGGCAGGTGGTTATTTACCCAAAGAGTTGTGGGAGTGTGGAACAAGCTACCCCACCATTTATTTGAAGCCAATACTCTGGGATCCTTCAAGAAACAGCTCGATAAGATACTTGGATTAATTACAGTAACTACTAACTACCAAACAAGCTAGACAGGCCAAATGACCTCTCCTTATTTGTAACCCTTCTTATGATCTAACCATTAGCATTATTTTATCATCAGATAAATCAGCTCATTGCCAGGTGTACCTTATCATTAATTTGTTCCACTCTTTACATGCACAAAAGTAAAGGGATATTATGCAATGTAGCATACAGATTTATGTGGTTTAACCTGCAGTTAGTTAAATTTCAATGGAAGATTATCAATTGAGTTTCTGAAAAACACTGAATGAAAAGAATAGAATATTCCAAAATATTAAGCTTAAGCGCAAATAGAAAGTCTACACACCCAAAGGTGGAGGGTATTTAGCTTGTTGTGTGATTTGGAAGGCAGTTACACCAGAGCTAATTTACAATTAACTTACATGCTCATACTAAGGAGAATGTACCCATTCAACCCATTTTAATAGTTTTTCATCTTTAATGACAGTACATTTCAGAACATTGAGCATTTGAGGATACTGTAAGTGTCCTCTCATCCTCAAAAGCATATAGAGTAGTTAGTCAAAGATTAATTTTAGAACCTCCAGAAACACCTCTTGAAGACATCTTACCCCATGACTGAGACAGGATGTTTTCACTGATGAAATGCGTACTGGAAATTTATTATTGGTTCATTGTTTTCTGATTTGTTGCAATGTGTATACTATACAAAATCTTGCTGTAAAACCCCTTGTCTCTCAAACTCTTTTATCTTTAATGCAATTTAAATTGATGGGTTTATGTGTCTTTCTTTCCTTTTTAATATTCAAAATAAATATTCATACTTCGTTGTAGTTAACAATGGCTGAGATATGTCCAAATCTCATAGTGGTAGCATCTTCTTGACCATCTGAAATGCCTTTATAAATCACTGCATCTTTTGATGGAAAACGATATTGATACAGTACATGTTACAGAACCATTCCAAATGCTGTTAATGCTTTTCACACTCATTAGTACTTTAGTTTTCTTCCAATTAAAATATTTCTTATGAAATATCAGTATTTTACACATAATTCCTAAATCCAATTATTTACCAAGTTAAAAGTTGTTAGACTTAATTCTTTAGTTAGGCTATTCTTCACCATATTCTATTAAGTTCTTATTCTTTTTACTTTCTTTCACTTCCAGTCGTTGTACAAAGAAAATTGAGGAACTGTGTACTGACAATTTAATGACACTCTTAATCTGAATGCTTAAAGATCTTACTGTTTAAACATTGTGTCATATACCAATTATTGTAATTCAACAAGAGACTTTAAAGACCTAAGGTAAAAAAGGAGATCTGTCTTTTTAACAGTGACTCTGGTGAAGGAGAGATCTGTTATTTCCTATCTGTAGGCCTCTTGAAATACTGTTTCCTTAAAAAGCGATACTGACCACACAGACATCCTGTGTAGCTTGTCAGCATGTAGTGCACAGTTTATTTATTAAAGATGTTGCAAAACAAAAACAAATGCAAAACAGATATTATTATTATAATTATTATTATTATTATGACAAGCAGCTTAAACAACCTGTTCCAATCCTATAGCTATCTGCAAAAATAATTTTACAGTTTCCTTCTTTGAAGTCTATTTTTATACTAAAAATAGTTGAAAGAGTTTTTTCTTGCTGCAAGAATATGTTCTTAATTTTAAACTAGTTAGATAAAATAAGTTTGAAACCAGTGCTTATACTTCCTTTGAGAAAAGATAAGGACATATTCTACCTTTGAGGCTGTATTTGGGTGTGACATTTGTTGATGTAGACATTAATCCCAGTCTTTCAGCATCTTCATTTGCTTTATTGAGTATAAATGTTTCCTGTTTGTTTTTGTCATTTTTCTTCACAGAGAAAATCCTGAAGGAACATTTTATTGGTTCTTTGAAGCATCCTGTCCCATTGCCAAGGACAAAGGTGACAAGACAAAATATTACGATAGATCAAGGTTTATGCTCACATTCAGCATATCAGCATTGCATATATATTACTGAAGACATCACTGAAATAACATAGACTTAAAACCTATTCAAAACACATTATTTATTATATATATATTTATATTTTTTTAAAGATGCACCATACTAAATTCCTTAAACTCAGCAGAAACAATTTTATAATGCAGTATCACTTATATCAATTGTATATTTTCTTTCCACTTAATATTTACTGTTTATTCAGGTCTGGCCTGCATCTGACTTTTTTTCATCCAGAAAGCCCTAAATTAAATTTATCTAACCTATTTCTGATCTAACTTATTTCTGAGCCTTGAAACACTGAAACTTAAGGAACGTTAGTATAAACGTAAAAATTAGCCAGTGATTAATGAATTTTTTAATGTTCTGAGAGTCACAGAGTGATTTCCTGTCAGGTGACCCATGAGTCTAGCTATTGAAAAACCACACTGAGAAACAATTTGACTTGTCTTCCTGTTGATGTTTTCAGACGTTTTCGGAAAATAATAGACAGGTTACTGTATTTTTTAAAATGTCCTTTTGGGAGATTAATTTCTCAGCATAGAAGGAATAATCAGATTGTCACCTGCTTTGCTAATAAAGGGTCTTTGTTGAGTGTGGTACCTTGCCAAGGTTTTCTATTTATTTAAATAATTTATTATTGGCTGCCACATATTCAAAACAATAGAAGGAAAATTGACTGATGATATCAAAGAAATTTACATTATGCATGTAAAAATGGAAGACCCACTTGCTACATACAGTGGACATCTTGTTAAATGTTAATTTTCAAGATTAGTCTGAAATGGGATATAGGCGTCCATCCTGTCAGAACTCTACTCACATTTTCCAATCTAAAATAGTACAGCATCCTCCTTTTTTTTGCTGATCTCTCCCAGTGGATCAACTTCAGTGACATAACTAGGCAAACTATTCCAAACATTAACCTTTCAGTTTCACAATAGATGAAAAGGATTCCTTGAATCTTTTCTGAATGTACTTGCAGTATATTTTTATGATATCCCTGTATTCTACTGCATGGTCTTTATTGAAATATAGTGTCTTCTCTTACATCCAGTTTTCTTTTATCATTGCTTCTCTGTAAACTAATTTGATGAAAAAGAGATGCCACAGTTTGTCATTATAGACTGTGCGCGTCTGTACTGCACATCTTATAATTAATATCCAACACTTTTTCTCATCACAAAGGTTGTAACACTTACTAGTCTAATTGCTTATTTATATGATGAAAAATACTAAACAGAATGAATTGGTAGTAAATATAATTAGTATTCTAATTGTTTATACTAAGCTTAATTTGCATTAGATCTGCTTATTGCAATATTCATAATTTCAAACTACAGCCCATTCCCCCACATCATCATCAAATTGAAGAATTTTGCAATTTATAATTAGAATCATGCCAGTTACATACATTAGGACAGCCGTTTAGCAGGCAAACCTAAGAGCCTCCTGGCATTTGTAACATGTGTTGTTTGAATTCTAAAATGTAAAAGCACACATTCCATTGCAGATGCACAGTGTAGAGTTATTACTTGTGGTACCATCCCATCAAGCTCACACCCAGGACTCCCGAGCATTGTTGAAACAACTATTAGCCACCACTTGCTTGTAACATAATTTGTTCTAATGCATTAAGTAAAAAATATGTTTGATATCTGTAAGTTCAACCACTTTTTTCGACACTCTCAAATTTAACTTATGTTCTTATTTTTAACCTCTGGCCACTGACCATTAAATAAATTGTGATCACTCTGAACAAGACTGCTAATACTATACTCAAAATTTACTAGAACATTGTACAGTTGGATATGATAGACTACTATGATTCAAAATAGAGACATCTGCACTAGAAAGCTGCAGGACTCAAATTTAAATATTATAAAATAAAATGGGCCTACCTAATTAGATAGGATTGTAAAGATGTACAACACTGATAGGAATAACACTTTTGTTCTTATCGTTTCACAGATCCTGAGGTTTTATTTCAATTCCCTGAAAATTTCAATGACCAGGTATTTAAAAAAGTAATTGAAAGTAAAAAAAAGATTCCTAAGCAAGTGCCGGGAAGATGTTAGTTCCGCCTATGCGCTAACCAGTTTTGTGTCTGCCCTTCCTGCCTATTTCTGTGTAGCAGTGAGAAAAAACATCCCAATAATCTGATCACTTACAGTTAGAGACAGCAATGTCTCTAAGAGAGAATAAATCTAAAATGAAAGATTTAAATTCAAGATTGGAAGAAGATATGTGATCATAACACCTAAATTACACAATTAATAAACTCAAACAAAAAGTTAACTCAAACAGTTTTTTATGCTACATGACATACAGGGACTTGTGTCTT
The DNA here is from genome assembly GCF_059453375.1 of Lepisosteus platostomus. Taxonomy (NCBI): domain Eukaryota; kingdom Metazoa; phylum Chordata; class Actinopteri; order Semionotiformes; family Lepisosteidae; genus Lepisosteus; species Lepisosteus platostomus. The sequence goes on from NC_142623.1 coordinate 20,623,094, forward strand.
CTGCTTGTATTCACGGTGTCAACCATGAATCAACAACTGTTTTTGCATAATTACTTACAATTGGCCTTCATTTCCATGCCCCATGCATTATTGTAACATTTCTCAGTGCTGATGTTTTCAACTTACATACATTACTTCCTTGCATAGAATAATAATGCTATTTCACAGCATCTCTAATACTGATGATTTCCAATTTCAATTTCCAAATCACATCATCATCTTCTTCTGTCCAGCCAGATCAACTTGATCAGTATCACATCCACTTTCAGTGTCTGCTTGAATAGACAACCTTGTTGCTCCTGAATTCCAGGATATTTCCCCTCCAAACCTGGCCTCTGAGATTACTTCAGTAGGACCAGGCCTCATCCTCTACTGCTCTCTAGTCCAACCACTTTGGATTCCTGGTACCTTCTAGCATAAAAGGCCCTGTTTCCTAGGTGCTTTATCTTTCTTTCCTGCCTCACTCATCCTGTGTCTTCTGCAACCACTACTTCAAAACTCTTTACAACTTTCAAGGTCACATTTGTTGTCCTTTCATCAATGTGCTACTGATGTCACACCAGGAATGAGGCTGCTCCGGTTTTATGATGACCTGCCTTCCAGAACTACACCTTTCTTGATTTCCCAGTGACCTGTACAATGACAAGTGGCAGTCTTGACTCCCAGCATGCTCCTTGTCAATCTATATCTGACAACCTTTAGTCTCTTTGTGCAAGGGCATGAAACTTTCAGTGCTTCTTCCCTGTGCCTGAGATTTCTCAAATTTGTCCATTTGCATGGTCTGTGTGATCTGCATGGTTCGTGTATCTTCCATTCATATCCACTGCACACATCCTGCAAGTGTCCTTATTTCTCGTCAGCCCTGCCCCTGTAGCTCTCTCATCTTGTTGTCTTTATCCCCTTTTTACTCCACAAATGAGATGGTCAACATTATTTTTATCTTTCCTCTGTAGTGATTCATATTCGTTCAGGGACGCCAAATATGTAATGTTAGTGGCTCTCTGAAGGCACCAGTTCTGTAGGGTTTGGGCATTTACTGAGACAATTATTAATTGTAGCAGTAAATCACAAAGTTGATTCTTTTGATGGCTTTAGACTCCAACCATGCGACATAACTCAAACAACGCACACACACAGGTACTAATACACGAGGATACATTTATTAATACATAGAATATGCCTTAAACTAACAGATCTTATCGAGAGGGTTATCAGAATACAAAAGATATATATTCAATCAGTTACGAAGTGTTACATATATCAAGAGGACATACGTTCAGTATATCATTCATTAAGACCGTTTCATAAATGAACTTGGTTATAACTTCTACATTAGATACTCGAAACAAGTACATAACTCTTAGGAATTAAATTGATATCAACTGGTTGGGATAACAATTGAATTATTGAGCTGTAATGCATTGAAGTTGAATACTCATCCAATCTTTGGGGATTCAGATCTCCTGCGGGCACAAAGAAACAGTTGCAGGCTGTTGCTGTCCAATCCGCGCTCTCTGGCTCGGTGCCAGGCTGTGCTGTGCGGCTCGCGACGGTGCGTTGCTGATGCTCACTGACCGGCTAGTTAGTGTTGGCTTTAACTAGCAAAGTTTGTGCACAGGAGAAAAGATGACTGTGGGTCCCAGCAAGTCAGGAAGAGGACCGGTTCGTTCCTAATGAAGAGCTAGTTCTGAATAGTGATTCAGCTGTCCACAGTTCCGACCTGTTCACGAGGCCTGCTGCTGGTTACTCTCTGGCAACCTCCACTCTAGACTCTTAGAACAAAGGAAAGTTCTGGCACTCGGACACACTGGCCATTCCGTGGTTGTCCGGGCTGAGTCTCAGGATGGTCAGGAGGCGCGCTGCGAGGATGTCCTGCCCTTGGGAGCCTTCTGCTCCTGGGCCGTCCT